>NC_064451.1:2543893-7343893 GCF_023343835.1 Lagopus muta
GACTGTACCCCCAATGGGCACCGGCCTGGGGCACCCCCCCATCCCATCCCTGTCCCCATCCCGGCCCGGCCGAGCTTTCTCTTGTTGTTGTGTTGAGCCCCTCTTCCCCCCCTCCCACCCCCACCCCTCCAAATCTCATTTAACCACAGGGAAGAGACAACGAATGCAAAATTATTAAGGGAAAAAAAAAAACAAAAACCCAATGCATCCCATTTTAAAGAGGAAAAGATAAAACCAAAACCAAAAAAAACCCATCATCATCTGTGCCCTCACCTGAGGATCTCATTTCCCAGCAATAGTGAATGATGGTGGCAAAAAGAACAGAATCCCCCCCCCACATACACACAACCTTCCCTGTGAGCTCCCTGGATGGACCTACGGACAGACAGACCTATGGCCTTACCCTCCCCCCACCCCCGCCTCAATCCCCCCCATGGGTTTGTGGTGCCACTGTCGGTGTTCTCTCATTCTATGGGCAGAAACCCCCCCTCGCCCTCCCTCCTCTCCCCACCAGATGTATGCATGTATGTGGTGGGGGGGGGGGGGATAGAAGGGGGGCTCTCCCCATACTGCCCACCCCCCAACCCCCACAAAGGGACCAGAAGGGTCGGACCCGGTGCCGGGACCCTTTCCTTGCACGGCCCCCCTCCCCTGCCCCCCTCTCCCAACATCCCCCCGCCCCCCGGGTTCCCTACAACACACACACATATATCCATACCCCTGCTATGTGTGTGCCCATGCAGGAAGCTATGAGGCCCCCCGCCCCGCTCGTGCCCCCCCCCCCCCCCCCCCCCCACCCCTTATCCCTCCCCATCTCCCCCCCATCCCCAAGCAGTGCCGCCCCCCCCAGCGGACTCTGTGTAATGACTCAATGTGTCTCGTGCCGTTCTTACAGCTTGGTGTATGGTGATTGAACCAAAACTCCTCTTATTTTGTACTCCCTCCCCCTTCCCCCCCCCCCAGCCAATAGACGCACTGCGATATTTTGGGGTTCTTCGTTTCGTTCTGTTCCCCCTGAAGGCTGTGACCCCCTTTTCCCCATCCCCAACCCTTCTCTCTTTGCCTCGGTGGTGGTTTCCCCCTTTCCTTTCCCCGTCTGCTCCTTGCCCATAAAGTTAAAGATATATTTTTAGGGCAAAGGCTGTATCATTGCACTGATATTCGTCGGTTCCCCCGCCCTCTTTGAGTTCCTTCAGTTTAGCCATGCTTCAGGATCCCCTACGTTGGACGTTATTATTAATTATTATTATTATTATTTTTTTTTTTTCTGTTACGGTTATTTATATAAAAAATAATTATCAAAAAGGAAAACTTAAAAAAAAAAAACAAGGAAAAACAAAACCAGTCTGTCCTTGGAACTTGTTTACCTTGAAGTTACTGGAAACCTAAATGTTTGGAAGTGTTGAAGCACAAACATGTATCATCTCTGTATATCTGTTTCTGTACTAAAGCACTCAGTGACTCAATAAACGCGATCTCCATCTGTAGTGCACAGAGGCTTCTCGCTTCCAGGAAGGAGAAAAGCCAACGAGCAAAACAACCCCCTTTATTTTGTTAAAAAATAGGCAGTGATCTGGGTACAAAACATGGGGGTGGTTAGAAAAGAGGTGGGGAAAAGCATTGCTTTCGCTCCTCCCCATTGCTTGAATGCAGCCCCATGGGGCATCCCTGCTTCCCTCCCTTGCTCAGTGTGAGCTCTTTGAGGGGTCTCCATTAGCAATTCCCCCCCTCAATAATAAGTTATTGTATGCCAAAGTCTGAGGGTAAACAAGTTGGGTGCTTTAGGTAGGACCCTACACAACCATGGGGACCCTGCTGCTAAGTCAATGTGGTGCTGGGATGATGCTGGGGGCAAGGAGGGGGGGGTCGGGATGAACCAGTTTGGGGATGGACCCCCCCTCCATGGGTGTGCAACAGCACTTCTGCTACAAAAATAGGCATTTATTATAAAGCAGGGGGAATAGGAGTGCTGGGTACCATCCCAGGGCTGGATCTGCCCATGCCAGGGGCTGGTTTTACTCTACCAGCCTCAAGGAAAGTCATATTGATTTGGTATTCCCAAAGAACCTGAGCGATCCTATGGTTCTATGATTCTTTGGGAATCTCTGAGAAAACTTGCATTGCTTTTGGGAAAGCTGAAGGAAAACACCCATTTATTTGGTAATCCCAAAGAAAAACCATATTGCTTCTGGGTATCTCAAAAGAAAAATACCCATTTCTTTGGGAATCCCAAGGAAAAACCTGCATTGCTTTTGGGAATCCCAAAGAAAAATCACATTGCTTTTGGGAATCCCAAAGAAAATTCACTTTTCTTTGAGCATCCCAAAGAAAACTCCCCTATTTCTTTAGGAATCCCAAAGGGAACACTACCAGTCCCTTCTTTTTCTGCCTGGACACCCCCCCCCAGGAAGCCATGTGCAGGGAGGGGACCCCAAATCCCCCCTCATTGCAGCCCTTCAACCTCACCCAGCATCATTATGCACAGCATCATTATGCACATCACAGGGCTGTGCAGCACTAAGATATGGGGAAAAGCTCAGCTTCCCCGAGGGTTTGTGCTGGAAATGTAAAACAAACCACGTGTATGAACCTATATATAGACACACACACGCATTATATATGGTCAACCAACCTCTGACAATGGTACCCTGGGGAAAAATCCACATAGAAGTGCAGAGAGGAGAGTGGCCCTGGGGTACAGCAGGGCGTAGGGACAGCACCCGAAATCCAACCTCATCCCCAACCCATGGGGTCGGGCTCTGGTTGGAGCTGGGAGGGAGGGGAGGGGTGCAGCGTACCGAGAAACCCTAAAAATCACCCTAAAGAAACATTGAAAGCAGCGAGAGATGGGCTGTGGAAATGGCTCCTACTGCGCCAGCGTGGCACTGAGGTAAACACAGAGGTGTTTTGGTAGGACCTACAGAAATGTGGGAGATGCAGGACGTGTCCGGCTTGGTGCCCATTCCCACAGTATGGATGGATGGGATGGGATGGGATGGGATGGGATGGGATGGGATGCGATGGGATGGGATGGGATGGGATGGGATGGGATGCGATGGGATGGGATGGGATGCGATGGGATGGGATGGGATGATCCTGTTCAGAAGAGGCAGGAGCTCCGCACTGCCCGTGCCCGGCCCAGCTCTGCTGCCAGCACCTGGCCCAGCCGTCTTGAGGTGACGCGGGCACGGCGTGCTGCTGCCATTGCTGTGCTCAGAGAGAGATCCAGGTCCTCCTCCAGGTCTGAGAGCGGTGGGGAACGGGTGCGGTGTGGGGCTGAGGTAGGTGCGGTTGGAGGGCAGTACCTGGGGGGAGAGGGGGAAAGGGGGAAGGATAATGGTAGAAGGGAAAGAAGAAGGAAGAAGAGGGAGAAGAAGGAAGGAGGAGAAAGGGGAAAGGGGGGAAAGGGAAGGAAGGGAAAGGGAAAGGGAAAGGGAAAGGAAAGGGAAAGGGAAAGGGAAAGGGAAAGGGAAAGGGAAAGGGAAAGGAAAAGGAAAAGGAAAAGGAAAAGGAAAAGGAAAAGGAAAGGAAAAGGAAAAGGAAAAGGAAAAGGAAAAGGAAAAGGAAAAGGAAAAGGAAAAGAAGGGGAGGGGATGAGAGGAGAGGAGAGGAGAGGAGAGGAGAGGAGAGGAGAGGAGAGGAGAGGAGAGGAGAGGAGAGGAGAGGAGGAGAGGAGAGGAGAGGAGAGGAGAGGAGAGGAGAGGAGAGGAGAGGAGAGGAATAAAAAGTTAAAAAGAAAAAAGATGAAGAATGAAGAATAAAGAAAGAAAAAAAAGGAAAGAAGAGAAAAAGACAGAAATTGAAAGGACAAAGAAAAAAAAATGAAGGAATTAAGAAAAAGGGGGAAAAAAAAAGAAAAAAAAAAAAAAGAAAGAAAGAAGAAAAGATGAATAAAAGAATACGGGGTCACTGTACAGCTTTGCCCCCGGGGGGCTCTGCTTCCCCATCTCTATGACAGTTTTAGGTCCCCCCAGCTCCCCCTCTCCCCCCATCCCCGGCTCAAGCTGATTCCCCCCCCCCCATCGCTGAGTATCCTTACAGCAGTGAGGGCCCGTAAGGCACCACTGGGACGGGGGCGAGGTAGGCGACGGGAGGCCCCCCCGCCAGGTACCAACAGCCTGCGAGCTGCTCCGGCTGCACGGCCTGGGGGCGGCTGCGGGGCTCCGGCGGGGATTTGCCGTCCGATTTGCTGCGCTGGGCTGCGGATGGGAGGCGGTGTGTGAGGGGGGTGCGACGTTCCCAGCTCCGTGCCACCTCCACCCCCTGAGGTATCACCCACCGTGCCCGGCTCTGTCCGTGTCACCGCGTGATGCCCGGCACGTTGGGCAGCTCTCGGGGGTCCTGGAGGTGCCGCTGCGCTGCGGCCGCGTGGCATCGACTGATGGGGCGCCTGCGGGGATGGGGAAGGAGGCGAGGGAGGGGGAAAGGCGTATGGAAACACGCACAGATGGAGCAAGCAGGAGCTCGGTGGGAAGCAAGAGGGACGCGATGCTCACCCGTCGTTTGTCCCGTCGGGGTGGCAGCGGGGGCACGGCGCAGCGCTCGGCTCCCCACGGGGCGGCGCCACGCGGTAACGCGTCCCCCGAACGCGGTGTCAGCGCCACCGTGTGCGTTACCCAGCGGGTCGGGCTCCCGGCGCTCAGCCGCCTGCTGTCCCCGCAGTGACACCGCACCCAGAGGGCTGCGAGGGCGTTTGTGCGCGGACGGCGCGGCTCGGGGACGGCTGTCACCGTGCGCACGCAGCGAGCGGTCCGACTGGGAGGCTGCAGGGAAAGAAGCGGCTCTGCACCCCGACCCGCAAGGATGCCGGGATCCCTGTGCCCCGCACCCGGTCCCCACCGCATCCTTTCTCTTTTTGGAGAGGTCCCAGCTGTCCCCACTCACTGAAGTCTGGCGGTGTCCCATCCCGTGGCAGCGATGCCCATCTGCCTCTGGGGCCGCCCGGGGTCATCCTGCCCCGTGAGGTGGGGCTGTGCTCCCTGCGGAGGGCATGGAGCCATTAGAGAAACCAGGACGTGGGGGCACAGCACTACGGCAGGGCCCAGCCGGCAGCTGGGAGGCACAGGGAGATACCTGATGTGTGCAACCCTCAGTGAATTGCTGCCAAGGGATCCTACCCAGTGTCATGGGAAAAAACTTTGTGTACCCCCACTTGGGCTGGGAACGTGGACCCCCTCTGAGCCAACCCTGCTCAGGCTGAAGGAAAAAAGGCTAGGGGAAAAGGGGATGGGGCTAGGGATAAGGGTTAGGGTTAAAGCTAGGGAAATGGGTTAGAGTTAGGGCTAGGAAAAGAGACAGGTGCTCCAGACCCCACAACCCAGTGCTCTTTGGGGACAATCTGGTCTCTGCTCAGCCACCTACCCCACGGGTGCTGCATCCCGGAGGAATGAAGCTCTGCTGGCTGCTGCCTGCCTCCTCCCCTTGGGGGTTGTGGGGGGCTCTGCCCTCAGGGTAGCTGTGGGACCGGTTGCAGGCTCTCCTCCAGCCGCAGGCGCAGTCGCCAAACCTCGTCCTGCAGTGCACGGATGGCCCGGCTGTAGGAACAGGACAGGGGATGATGGGGGGACGATGAGGGGACACTGAGGAGCAGGGACAGTCCCAAGTCCCCCAACCCATCGCTGTGGGACACAGCTGGGGGCCCTTCCATACAAACCTGTGCTGTTTAGGAGTGGGTGTACCCGCAGTCAGCACAGAGCTGGATCAGATCACACACGTCATGAATTTGGCAGACTCAGCTCTCATCAGGAGCCACTATTCCCAGTCAGCCCCCCATCAAAAGGGACAACCTGCACTCTCAGGGACTCCCCCACACCCTGTACTGGCAGGGCTGGGGACACTCACTCGCGCTCCATGCGGGATCCCAGCAGGTCACTGTGAGCCGGAGCTGGGGATGGCGAGGCGGGCGTCCCGCCTGGGGGGTGCCCACTGGTGCAGCTCCTGTCTCCTCCTTCTGAGTCAGAGTGAGCTGGGGGGCAGAGATGGGGCAGTCAGTGGGGCAGCGTGGGGCATGGGCACAGCTGGGGGCCGGGAACTCACCATCATCACCCTCAGGTCCCAGCTCACTGCCTTGGCTGCCAGCCCAGCGCAGTGGAGAGCTGCTCGGCGAGGGAGTGCTGGGGGGCACGCTGTGGCCTGGGGGAGGGCCGTGCTCAGGGGCTGGGTAGGGACCCCTCAGCCCCTTCCTGGGGGGCAGCAGCGGAGCTTCCTTCTTCTGCGGATGGAGGGGAGCAGGGACAGGAGGTTCGAGCACGCCATGAGTCCTGGGGAAGGATGTGTCAATGAGGCAGCCCCCACCTCCCACCCACCCCACCCCACTGCCTCTTCCCCCCCACTGCCCCATGGCATGGAGCAAGCTCGGGGTGCTGGTGCTGTACCCAGTGCCCAGTGGTCGATGCTGAGGGGTGCGTGCCAACAGGGACACCCGGCTGCTCTCCGAGCCCACGAAGCCACTGTCCGTCTCCGGTGACACCATGCGCTGCTCCTGTGAATGGAGTGGGACTGGGGCCACGTGTCCCCTCCCCAGGCACGGGGACGGCCTCAGGGAACCCCCCAAGCACCCCACCTGGTGGCAGGGCTTGAGGGCATGGCGCTGAGGGGCTGTGCTCCCTGTTCCACTGCTGCGGCGGGACGGGGCTGTGCGCGATGGCAAAGGTTCAGGGAATGCCAGCGGGAGCCTGGAGGTGGATGGTGGCAACGGGGGTGGTGACAGGGGACAGGCGGCCATGGGTCCCCTGTGGGTGTGGGGGTTCGGTGTGGGGGCAGCGGCACTGCTTTCCTCTGAGGGGGAGGCCTGTGGGGAGAGGAGTGAGAGCAAGTACCAGGCGTGCCATGGGGGCTGTTCACCCCGAATCCACCCAACTGCACCCACACTTACGAGGGGGAGGTCTCGAGGTCGGTGCCCTCCTCCAGTGACTGTGTCCCATTGAGGACCCCCCCTGGGCCGCCATCCCCTGCCACGGTGCCACCAGCCTCCTCCAGTGCTGCGCTCCCTTTCAGGCTCAGCTGCTCCAGGCTCAGTGATGCCGGCAGCGACTTGAGGTGCTGGTACCTGGGGGGCGTGGGCAGGTTTTGGGATGCCCCCCCAGTGCCCTCCACCTCCCATTGAGGGACACTCACTGCTGCAACAGATCCCCAAAGTCCCCCTCCGCTTGGAGCTGCTTGTGCCGTAAGGGTCGGGGCAGCCCCACCGCCACCACCTCGGTGTTCCCCGCTGTCTCCCCGGTGCTGGGGGGGCCCTCTGTCACCACAGGGCTCCCTGGTGCTGCCCGCTCCAGGCGCTCCTTCAGCTCCTCCAGGCGCATCCCCAGGCAGAAGATGTCCCCTTCCACTGTGCTGCAACACAGTGCCCATCACCAGGGGGGATGAGGGGCTGGGGCTGCTCCCATGCAGGGCTCCGAGCAGCACTGCAACCCCAGGGAATGCACAACCCTTGCTCACCGCTCCGGGTCGAAGTTCCCCGTGTCCCCAAGGCTCTGCTCTTCCCGTGCTTCCAGGTACGCCCGCTCCAGTGCATCCTGTGTATCCTGCAGCCTCTGGAACCGCTGCTGTGCAAAGGGAGCCCCCAAACCTCCCTGCAGTGACTCCACAGCACTGGGGCTGCACCCTCTGGGGTTAGGGATGCAGAAAGAGATAGGAGCTTGGGGGGACAGGATGGGAATGAAATGGGCCACTCTGGGAACAAGACAGGCCCTTGGGGACAGGATGGGGCATCTTGTGTGGGATGGGGTCCCCAGGGATGAGATAGGGCACCTGGGAATGGGACGGGGCCTTTAGGGATGGGTTGGGGCACCACACAATGCTGTACCTGGAGCTGCTCCTGTGGCACAGAGCTCCCTGCTCGGATCCAGGCTTCAAAGGAATCCACCTGGGTGGGAGAGAAGGGGCTGAGCAGGGTTAGGAACCCCCTGCTGGGGGCTGTCCCCCTGACTTACCTGCGCTTGAAATTTGCGGGTCTGCTCTGCCAGTGTCTGTGTGAGCCGCGGCCCTGCACAGCAGCACGGCCCCACACATGTGGGGCAGCCCCCCAGGGGAGAGCGAGGAGAGCAGGGCTGGGATGCTGCCCCCTGTGCTGCTGGTTGTGGCGCTGGAGCTGCAATTGGACACAAAAGAGAAGCAGAGCTGGCGACCTCCAGCACTGCTTCCCCTGCTACCTGTGGGGTGGTTGGGTTTGGAGCAGGAGGTTTCCTGGCGCTCAGCTCACCTCCACCCACAGGGAGCTGCGGGTTTGGGGCTGTGCTGATGGCTGCGGCGCTGGCCCGTGGGATGCTGAAGGCCATCACCCTGCATCCACTACTCATGGTGCCGGCGTGGGCGCTGCGGCTGGCACACGGAGGGTTGGCATACAGGTTCACCTGGGGGCAGAGACAGCAGGCACTGCACCTGAGCCCCATTGCAACAAGGCCGTGAGGGGTGTCCAGTTTGGAACCTGGAGCACTCTGCCTCAGTTTCCCCACCTGCGCAATGGGGGAAGCGCAGGAGGATGAAAGGATGCCCCAAGCCCTGCAGAGCACCGCATCTGTCCCCATCCCCCCCCACCCCTATATTTGGAGACATCCCCACATCCCTCCCCACCTTGGCCCCCAGCCTCAGCTGGTCAATGGTGTTTTCGGCCTCGGCGTACTTGGTCAGCAGCTTGTGGTAGTCATCCTGCGGGGGGCACACGTCACCATGTCATGGGGAGGGGAACTGTGGGGTGTACAGAGCTGCCACACCTGCACAGCTGGTGTGGATGTAGCCTTGCATGGGGGGGTGATGGGACCATCCCTCCCCTCCCAAGGGACAGAAGGGCATCAGGAGAATCCTGGGGAGGGGACAGGAGCATCCCTAGGGGGACATGAGCATCCCAAGGGCGTGGAAATGAGCATCCTAAGCCACGGAAGGGGACAGGAATATCCCTTGGGGAAACAGGAGAAACCAAATGTGGACAAGAGCATCACAGAGGAGACAAGGGCATCCCAAGGGGGACATGGGCATCCTGGGGTGATGGGACAGGAGCAGCTCTACGTGTGGATATAAGCAACAAAAGGGGGTACACGTGCATCCCTAGAAGGGGACATGACCATCCCACGGGGCATACAAACATCCCAGTCCAGCTCTGGGGTTACCTGCAGTTGCTGCACCAGCGCAGTAGCCTGCCTGGGGGAGCGGAGCTCCTGTGGCACTCCTGGGGGGGCAGAGGGTCGTGGCGGGGCCCCCTCCCCACTGCTCAGCAGCACCTCCCGGACGATTTCGGCGGGGGATTTGGGGACAAGGGGACCTCCGTGGGGCCTGGCATGGGCAGACAGGGCCCTGCTGGGTGGGGGGCGGTAGCTCTGCCCCACCTTCACCCGTGCTTCCACCTTGGAGAGGTCAGGCAGAGGGTGGTTGAGCCGCCCGCGGCCATATGGGCAAATGTCCGTGGGGTCCTTTGGCTTTTTGGTGTCAGTGTGATGCCGGGGGCTGGGGGACAGCCGACTGGGTTTGGGCTGCTGCAGGGTTTGGGAGCTCTGACTGGGGTCCCTGGCTTTGCCCCAGCCCCGGAGCTGGCGTGGGGGAGTCATGGGGACAGGACTGGAGTCTGAAGGCCCCGAGGTGCCGCCACCATCTGTGGTGGTACCCAGGACTTTCAGAGGGGTCTCAGCATGGGGGTCCCCATCACTTTCTGTTCCCCAGGGCCCCTCTGGCCTCTCGTCCTCCTCAGAGCTGCCCTGTTCTTCTTCCTCCTCCTCCTCCTCTGTCAGATCCTGCTGTGCATACCAGCGTGGCTCTGCTGGGGACTCCACATCCAAGTCCTCGCCGTCCCCTGCAAAGCAGCACTGCCACCAATGTGTACCATCCCCCAGGCCCCCACCACCCAGGGACCCCCCTCCCCCTGGCGTGACGGTCCCTTCCCCAAGGGTTTAGGGGCAGCAGAGGATACTCACCCCATACTGGGCTCCCAGCCGCCTCCTGTCCCCACTCAGAGCCTGAGTCCTGTGGATCGCTGAGCTCCGCTGTGGCAGCCCCCAGCCCAATGACACCGTTCTCATCCATGTGCTTCTCAAAGTCTTCCTCCTCCTCCTCCTCCTCCCAGCACTTGGGTTCCTGGCTGCCCAGCTCCGATTGAGTCCAGCGCAGCCAAGGCGAGGAGCTGCCCATGGCGTCCTGTGCTGTCCTCGTCACTTGTGCCACCCCATGGCACCGCAGCAGCTGGAGTCCTCCTCATCACCAGTGTGGCTCACATCGCTGCTTGCCATCCTGGGGGGAGGGAAGGAGGGTGCTAAACAGGCTCTGTTCAAGGGCATCAATCCAAGCTGTGCCCCGATGTACCCCAGACAGTCACAAGCCCACAGTGGCAAGAACCAGGGCTGGGGGACAGGACGGGTGCCGTGCGAGCTGGACCTGCCCTTCAGAGCTGTGTCCCCAGGGTTCCCATAGCAGCAGCTCCAGGGACAAAACACAGCCATGGGGCGGGGACAGAGCGCTGCAGGGTTGTTGTGCTGAATGGCGCTGAGCCACTGATCCTGAGGGCTCCACAGCCCCCAGCCCAACCCCACACACCCCCAGGATGTCACCCCCAGGATGCCACCACACGGCCACCAGCACGGCACAGAGAGAAGGTCTTTCAAGAGGATCACAAGGCACAGCAAGGACCTGGCACCAGCAATGGGCACCAGAAATCGACCCCCTTTGAGAACTGGGATACAGCTGACACAGCGAAGGCAGTCTGACAGCAGCCCTTTCCCCCCCTCTTCCCTCCACCCGAGCTGTCGCTGCTGATTAACATGACAACAGTGATGGCACCGTGCCCCCACGCATGCAATGAGTGCAGGGTTCTCAGCCCCACACCTCCATCCTGAGAGGGGGATGTGGGGCAGAGCTCATCCCACCCTGCATCACTCCCACCCCAGGCACATCTGGGGCAGCCCCAGTGGCACACAGAGGTGGAGGGGGGGTTCAGAGGCCTGAATGTTCCCCCGCTGATGTTCTGCATTTCTCTTCAGCTCCAAGTGCAAAACCCGAGCATTCCAAGAGCAAGGGTAAAAACCACACATTTGGGATTGTTTTGCTTTGTGGTTTCTGAGCACACAGCTACGTTGGGTTATTCTTTCAGGCCTTCTTAAGCCACTGTAAGAGCAAGCAGCTCATTTAGAGAAGAAAAAGCAAAAAAAAATCAAAGGAAAAGAAAAAAAAAAAAGAAAAAAGGATTTTTCCCTCTTACCATCATGTCATTTCGGTGGAGGGGCTTTCAGGAAAAGTGACAGATGTGGCAGAACCTTGCTGCATGGGGATACTGCAGGTGATGCACAGCTCTCCCAAGTAAAGGCTGAGCCCACACAGCAGCAGCACTGGGGGTCAGCCATCCACTTCCCCCCCCCCAGAATCTCACTGTGCAGGGTTCTGGGGATCCCTGCCCCCCTCCAGGGCTGATGCTGGAGCACAGCTGTAGAGCTTGGGGCCGCTTTCCCTTCTCCATGCCAGGATCTGAAGTTGGATGCATCCCAACCCCACCAGGGACCGGAGCCAAAATTGCTCTTTAGTCACATTGAGAAGATGCAGAGCCCAAAGCATCCCTGGGAGCACAGACATGGGGAAGAGCCTTGCGGTGGGGAGAGCTGCCCTGCTGGGGCAGCATATAGGGAAAAGCCTCGTGCTGCTGTTCCACTAGGGCTGCTGGGGCCCTGCTGGAGGGTTTGGAGTGTGCTCTGTGCCCACAGTGCCTGGGGGAAGCAGAGCGGGGCGGTGGGAGAACTGCATGCACCCCTGATGTTGGGCAGCTCTGCTGCATGCAGGTCTCACCCCAACAGTGGGATTTAAGTAGGGATTTGCAGCTCTGGGGCTGTGGTGTGGATTAGAGGCTTTTCTTGAAGCATGCAGGTGCTGCAGGGTTGTGGCCATCCCCAGGGCACCTCTTTTGGACCTCCAGATACACCCTGGGCCGAATACCTCCGCCACTGGGCCATGCTGAGGTTTCAATAGCAGCCGGGAGCTGTGCAAGCTCTGCTCCGCGTGCCGCTAATTACACACTAACGGGCTGGATTAATTACCCTGCTGAGAGCACGACAGGGCGTGCCACATCTTGGTGACAGCCATGGGGACAGAGCAGCGAGACTCCCACCTCCACCAACCCTGCAGAGTGCCATCCATGGAGCAATGGGGAGCAAGCATCATTACAGGGGGGTCACTCAGCTCACTCAGCCCCAGCTGCAGCCGAGGCCTTTCAGAGCGGGTTCCCGGACCACGAAGCAGCATTCACGCCTCGGTGAACTGCAGGAACACTGCTCAGCACTCCGACGGCCCCGCGGGGCTCAAAGCCGCGGGGGAGGGAGGTTGGAGGCTCAGTCCCGGCTGCTGCCTGCAGGGAGCGGGTTTCGGGGTAGAGCGGCTTTTTGTCTGAACACGTTTGCACTCAAACCACTTTTTGGGGTAAGGGGGAAAGGGGGGTCATGCAGGCCAAAAGAACGCTGCTGTGCCTCAGGCTCGGCAGGGGACACCGGCAGCTCAGCGGGCACTCGTTCCCAGTTCGTAAAAACAACGGGGAAAACAGCGCAGCAAGAAAAGGCGTGAGGGATCCCGCGGCGCTGCCTGATCGACCCCCCCCCACCCGTGTCCCCCACCGGCCCCAGTGGGACAGCAAAGCTCCCACATCCCGATCCTTAGAGCTGCGGGTCCCTTTAGGGGCGAACCCCAACGCAGCGGGGTGGGCGCGGTGACAGCCACGGCTGGGCGATAGCGATCGCCGTGCGACCCGCAGCCCGGGGTGGGATGGGGATGGAGGGCGATGCCCGCCGCCGTCGGGCCGGGCGCGGGGCAGCGCTGCTCGGGGCGGCCCGGAGATGTCACAACCCCAGCGGGACCGCAGCCGGGTGAGCTCAGCGCCTTCCTCGAAACCAGGAACTGAAGCTGCCGGCGGCCCCCGCCACTTCCTCGCAGCAACAGCAGCGGCAGCCCCCGCTCCCCCCTTCTTCCCTCCCTCCTTCCCTCCCTCCCGCGGCCGACCCACGGACGCACCCGAACCCCTTCCGGACGCACAGCTCATGCAGTACCGCTGCTCGGAGCTTCATCACGACTCCGGATCTCCGGCCGCCTCCCACCGCAAAACCTCTCCAGGATGGGGGCCCTTGGGGCCGTGCCCCCCCTTCCGTACAGGGAGGAGCGGCGCTGCGCGGCGTTGGCCCCGCTCCCAGTGCCTGCCCAGCTCCGGGCCGCACTCCATCCCCCCACCCTCCTCCCTTCCCATCACAGTTCCATCCCTTCCACTCACTTGTAAGCACGATCCTCCCCCCCCAGCCCCTCTCCGTTCCGCTCCCGGCCCCGCTGCACAATAGCGCGGCCCGAGCCGGGGTGGGCGTGGCCGCGCGTTCATCCCCGGCCCCGCTTCATTCCTCCAATCGCAGTGCGCCGTCAGAGCTCGTTAGCATAAAGATCGCTCTTTGCTTTCATTTGCATAGCCTGGGCGAGACGGCCAATGGGAGCGCGGAAAGTGTTGCTCATCATCATAATTTATGCAGCGCGGGCACCCCCTGGCGGCCGCTGCGCCGCGCCGCGCCCCATAGGCACCCCAATACCGCCCTATAACCGCCTGTTTATTGAAAAACTAAAGCCAAGCTCTGTGTATAAATACAATGACAGCGGCAGCGAGTCACAAGGCGTCCGGCTGCTCCCTGCGTGCTCACCTTTCCACCTCCTCCCCCTCACCTGGCACCAGAATGACCGCGGGGACATAGGGATAGTTCCCCCCCCCCCCCCCGGGCATAGGGCACCCCTGCCCCAAAATGGGTGCGAGTCTGTCCGTTCTCAGCCCCGTGGGGGACAGCTGGGGACGGTGTGGGATTCTGCGTGTGCATTGCAGTGCAGCAGTGTGGGGGGGGGGGGCACCGGTGCCCCCACGTCGCCTCCCGTTCCCATCCGGGTGCCCCCCGGGTCCCACGTGGCTCCTAAAGGGCGACGTTGAACTCTGTAACCAGGAAATCGATGTAGTCCTTCTCCTTCAGCTTGAAGGCCTCGGCGATGATGCGGGCAGCCTCGCGGTGCTCCTTGCCCCGCAGCCCCGTGCCGTTCACCTCCAGGATGACGTGGCCCACCTTCAGCTGCCCGCAGTTGTGTGCTGAACCGCCGCGCTGCAAAGGAGGGACGGGCTCGGCTCTGCCCTTCTGCTGCTGTAACTTGAGGTTTGCTCCAAGCAAAGAGCAGAGCAGGCTGCTCCCGAGGGCAGAGCTGCGGGCGCTGCTTCCCAGCCCTCATCCACCATTCTCTCTTGCCCAACCCCCACACTTGGCAGGTTGTTCTTGGGGCTGCCCACATCCCCTGCACGTCTGCAGTGAGCCCTCCATTCCCGGGACACACCTCATGTTATGGGATCAGCCACAGCACGTGAACAACCCTCCACTCCTCAAGTCCTCCCTAACAGAATGGAGGCATCCCGAAAATCCCCCCTGGGCAGGGCTGGAGCCACACTGCTGACAGCAGGTGACTGTGGGGCTTTCCCAAGAAAACGGGGAGCACAGGGCTGGGACGTGTGCTGAGCTCTCCCCATCCTCAGCTCCCCCTACCTGTATGGTGACGATGCGGGGCAGTGGCTGCCGCGTGTTCGCTCCGCCCTCGATGGCGATTCCCAAGGTCGGCGCGCTCTTGGACACCCGGATCAGACACGAGGTGGGCTCCAGGAGCCCTGGCTGTGGGCACAGGGCAGTGATGCTGAGGGGCTCCGGCCACCCACTGCGATCCCCCAGCACCCATCCTCACCGGTTTGGAGGCCCCTTCTGCTGTCCCCTCACTCCTTGTGCCCTCCTTGAGGCTTCTGCTTTTCCCAGGGACCGGCTGCCTGCTCTTGTCCTTGCCGCTGACCTCCACCTCGCCGATGTCCACCCCGCTGTCCTCGCTGAGGGTCTGCCCGCTGTCTGACAGCTGGGAGAGCGTGGAGGCTGCAGAGAGATGTGGGCTGTTAGAGGGGGGTCGGATGATGGGACTGATTGTACCAGGACATCTCCTCTGCTCCCGGGGCTGGGCAGGTCCCCCCTGCTTGGACCTCATTTTAGTGCGAGGTTCCCAAGTGAACCCATCCCAAAGAGCAGAGATGTGCACTGGGAGCACCAAGTGCCCCCAAGTTTGGATTCGGGATTCAGTTTGGGTCGTGAATTGGGGTGGTTGGGAGAGGATGGTGAGCTCAAGGATCCAGTTGGAATTACTGCGAGCCAACCCAGAGCCTTCCCCTCCTGCTCCTGAAGCACGAGCTGCCAGACTGGGGCTTCATCCCCTTGGAGGATGCAGGATGTGGGTGCAGAAGGAGCCTGGAAATGGGCATCGGGAACCCTTGCAGGGAGGACTGAAGCCCTGGGAATGTCCCTTTTGGAAGCGCTGGGTCCCACCATTGGAGCAGGACGGTGCCTGAGGCAGGTGTTCGTTCCTCTCGTTACCGTGGTTAACAAACTAATTGCAGTGGGAGAGCGGTGCCACGGGAGGGCGGCAGTGCCACTCTGAGCATCCTCACGGCCCTCTTCTGGACCCACTCCCACAGCCCCACACCTCTCCGTGCTGGGTGGGGGCAGCGCTGCAGGTGGGGCCGCAGGAGGGCAGAGGGACAATCTGCTCCTTGCCCACTGCCAGCCCACTACTGATGCAGACCAGGATGCAAGCACACATAGCTGCTTAATGTCCAGCTTTCTATCCATCAGGGCCCTCAAGTTCTTCTCTACGGGGCTGCTCTCAAGGAGTTATTCTCCCAGTCTGTACTCATGTCTGGGATTGCCCCAGTCTAAATGCAGCACCTTGCACTTGGCCTTGTAGGACCTCATTAGGTTCATGTGGGCAAGCCTGTCCAGGTCCATCTGCATGGCATCCCTTCCTTCTACGGTGTCAGATGCACCACAAAGCAAACTTGCTGAGGGTACAACTTGATACCATTGTCAAGGTCTTTGGTAAAGATGTTCAAGAGCATCAAGCTGGAGCCATGGAGAATATAAATCCTGACCAGCCTCCACCTGGACACAGAGCCATTGACCACAGCCCTCTGGCTATGACCATCCAACCAACTCTTCATGCACCAAACAGTCCAGCTTTCACATCCATCTCTCTCCAACAGGCTGCTGGTCAGATCAAAGGATGTTGCCTCCTGCAGGACGCACTCCCATCCCACAGCCCAGCACTGGGACCGTGTGAGCAGATGAGCCCCCAAGCTAAAGCCAAACTGGACTTACAGCCAACACCCCAATAAACAAAGCAACGGGGACCCTCCAATTTTGCCTTTACCCTGGCAGTACACCCACCTCGAGCCTGGGGCAAGGGCCTCACTTCGTTGACATCGGGCTCGCTGTTGGGTTGGTGCACCTCCACCATGATGAAGTGCTGGTTGGCCTGAGGGCTGGGAGGAGGGGGAGCAGGGTGGGCTGGGGGTGGAGGTGGGGATGGGGATGCGGGGCTTTGGCAGCTGGCAGCCGCAGGGCCATCTGCAGGAGGGCTGGTCAGCCTGGTGGGGGACTGCACCCTGGGGAAGGGGCCGATGGGGGGATGGCTGAGCAGGGAGAGCTGGGGGTCCATTTGCCGTCGGGAGCCACGCGGGGTTGGGGAAATGGTGGCATAGATGGCGCTCGGGGAGGATTCCTCAGTGGAGGTGGTGGCAGTGGAGGCCACGCTGATGGTGTCCTTCTCAGAGTGGCTCGGAGGGGGTGTGGGGTTTCGGGGGGCCACAAAGAAGAGGCCTGACTGGGAGGACTCGGAGGAAGGGCGCTTGGGTTTGTCCTTCCCCGGGTTCCTGTGCTGGGCAGCGGAGGGGTCCAGCATCTGGGGGGCTGTGGGAGGAGGGGGAGGCTTGAAATTGGGGGGTTCCTCTGGGAAGGACGAGAGGTCATCCTGCCAAAGCAAGAACAGAGCCAGTCACGCACCCAGGGCACCACTAAAGCAGCTGATTCGCACAGAAATATCTTTTGGACAGTATTGGCAACATGACTCACAAAGGAGGACAATTAGAGGACAAACCACCCAACTTCTGCCTGGTTTCTGTAAGCACGGATGCCACTCTTACTCAGACACCCTGAATCCTTCTTCCAAAGCAGTTTGGTTGCTTTACTTCAGCAACTGCAGTGGCACCAGGGGTCGGTGACAGAGCAAATTGCTACGGAACCTGGGGTAACACTCAGTATCATCAATAACCAAAGGTGAGCTGTCTTACCAGAGAGATGTCTGGCAGGGTGTTGATGCTGCTCTGCTGGCAGTCTTCACCTTCCTCCAATTCTGATGTGTTCTGACAAGGCAAATGCAGAGAAAACCTGGTCATGGCAGCGACAAGAGATCATTGAAATGCCAGCACAATAGGGAACATGCAGAGCGATGAAGGGCATTGCCTAAACCCCCTGCAAGCACCCCTCACTCAGAGGTATTTATTTCCTGGAGAATCACACACCATACAAACAAACAACTCAGTTGAGAAACAGCCTCTCCCAAGCTGCTGGGAGAGTAGCCTGCAGGGAACCATCCTCTGCAGCAGGGCAGTGGGCTCCTCTGAACCCAAACCTGTGTTTAGTTTGGAGTGAGGGGAGGAATGAGCTCTGAGGGCATCAGGTTCAGTACCTGGATCTTCCCTGGAAGGCAAGCAATGAAAAAGACAGAATTTCCCTCAGCAAAGGAGAGCGGTCAGTTTTAATGCAAATAGAAGCTGCTGCCGTTGCTGAAGAATCGAAATGTCATTAGAAAAGGTCAGAACACAGCTCAGAACACTGGCCAGAGAAAGTCAGAAAAAATCCAGCGTGCTGCAGTTCCCCAATAGGTGCTGCAGCAGCTCCTGGTTCTGAGGAGACCACTGCTGTTCATTGAGGGCTGACTGCCTTCCCATCACATAGGGCTGTTTGCTCATCTGTGCTGGAACGGGCAGGGTACAGTTTGTGTTCAAATGCACGTTATTTATTGCAGGACAAACAACTGATTAGCTGCAAAGCTGGTGCATCTGCGTTTTGCCCATCTGCTGGAGGCTACTGCTGTGCCTGTAAGATGTCAGTGTCCCAAAATAGATGCGGGAGACAATTAAAAGCATTAGAGAAGCAGTAAAAACATTGATGCAAAGTGCTTTTATCTCCGTGGCTTCAGAAGGAACCCCGGAGACTGAGAGCTCAGTGCAATGACTTGTTCCAAGAGCAACAGGGAGGTCAGCCTGCAAGTCTGCTCCTTCCTCTGATGAGGGCAGATGTCGTCACCGATTCAATCCAATGCAGTGGTAGGTGGCTTTTGAAAGAGAAAAATCCCCTACCCGTTGGGTTACTGTGCTAAGCCAGGGCTGAAGGCAGATCTGGCAGCAGCAACAGAACCATCAGGCACGGGCCAGACCTGGTGCTGTGCAAATCCAAGCTCTGCCGTGATACCACGTGTCTGAGGCTGGAGGAGGAGACAGGTAGGGCTGTTTCAAGAGCAGCCGAACTTGATATTGATTAGAATGATGAAGAACTGCTCTGGCAAGCCCAGAAGGACCACGCTGGTTTGAGTGCCCGGTACGAGGGCAGTGCAGGGCCCACCAGCTTCAGGGGAACCTCATCTCTGTCCCTAAACTCTGTCTTTTCCAGCTCTGCCTTTGCCCGCATCCAACAGCTTCCATTTGCAGATTATGTGGTGGAGAAACCACCACCCCCTGGGGAATACAGATGATCAGCCTTTAATTAACCTCACCGCTCCAAATGAGCCCCTTATTTTCCAGTAGCAGAACTACACAGCCTGACTCCCACACGGTTTTGCTTTCGAATAACTGCGCCAGCCTGAGTGGCAGCCCAGCTTTCCCCCTCTCCCAAACCACCGCAGGGTTTGAGGATGGAGACGGAGGAGCCTGGGAGCCCAGGTGTGCAAAAGCCCCAGGCGCTGAGCGCAGACATCTCAGACTTTGAGTGCTCTGGGGGTGACACGACAACACAAAGCACACATCAGCCATCCATGTGGATGATGGTGCCTGTCCTGGAGGGCTCAGAGCAAAGCAGGGAGCTGGCACTGCCCTGTAATGGGACAGGTGGGGCTGGAGAGGCAAATGGTGCTGGAGCCACTGCAAGTGTAGGAGGGCCCTTGTTCCTCTGCTCTCGTTCTGCTCTCTCTGGGGACATGCAGACCATCTGCTAGATGTGAAGGAGGCTGCTGACTCTTGTGCTTATGGTTCACTTTCCAGAGAGAGGAACAGCTTCACACCACCGTCCTCTCCTTACTGCTGTTGACACGGAGCCCAACGACAGGCTGGCGAATGAGCTGAGTTACTGCAGTGCACCCAGTCCTGCAGCTTTGTGGAGCTGGGAGCAAGCCAGCACCTATAGAGTCAGGCCCTGGATGGCAGTATATTTGTTAGAAGGCAGCAGAAAGAAAAACGAAATCTACAGAGATCTCAATTCCTTAATCCTAACAATGAGGGCTGAGACAGGAGGCAGGGACAAAATCCCTTAAGGGCTGCTTAGGTTGCAAGCAAATGAGAAATTCCCACTGCTCTGATCAGACAAGCTGCATCACATTACTTCAGTCTACAATTAACCTCTGCTTTGTAGGTCTCATCTTGAGATCAAAATCCTCCATTTACAACAGGTGGTGATGATACTCAGACAACCAACCAGCGGGTGGCACAATCAAACAACACTGCCTCATCTCTGAGCACCCTTCAAGAATCCTGGGATAAAATCACTTTAAGTCGCCGTGCTGATCAGCCCCATACTGACTGCTTTTGGTATGTTTGCTCACCAATCCATGATGGAACCCGCTCTGGTGTCACCGACTTTGCCCATGAAACCAAATTAACCTGTGTCCCAGAGGATACCTCCTGCACAGGTGCTTGTACAGACCTTTTCCTTACAAGATCTGTAAGGAAAACTCTCAGACATCAGTGCTGTTGGGCTTTGCAAAAGCACAGCCTCGAGCTGCCAGCGGCACATGAGGCTTTAGTGCAAGCAGGATGCTGGCACCACTTGGGTTTGGTTCACAGCTGAGCCTTGCCCGCACTGCAGCACTAAGACCCACAGCCCAGCAAAGCCACGGGAAGGAGAAGCAGAGCTGGGAGACACGAGGCAGCTGCTGACGTGGCTGAGATGTGTGCTGGCCCCCGGAGGGCTCTGTCCCCTCCTCCCCCCCCATGCACATCGCACGCACTCGCAGCCCATCTGCTATGGCAACCGCAGCGCTCAGAGCTCCGCCCGCCGGCAGCCCCTACCTCCATCAGGTCTATTAGCCACAAGAGCCGCTCCTGGGGACGTGCGAGGGGAAAAGCAGATGAAAACAAGCACAAAAGCGAAAACAGAACATCAGGGAGGATGCAGAACAAACGAGCCACAAAAGCAAACCCCAGCGCAACGCATCCCTCCTCCCGCACGCCCACCCTGCGGAACCCACATCCAGCTGCATCCCCACTGAACGTGAAGGCTGCCAGGGAGAGCAGCAGCAGAGCAAAGTTTGTAAGCTCTTCTGCTAGCTGAGATAAGCATCCATCCACCCAAAGCCCCTCGCCAGACCTCTGCCCACTGGCTGTGTTTCATGGGCCCCTGAAGCACAGTTCCACCCATCCCACACGTGGGCTGCTCTGCTTGCTGCCAAAGAAGCAGAAAGCCCCTCATCACCCGTTCTTTTTCAAGAAGGTTTTAATTTCCAAGGCTGCTAATGCATTTATGATGAAAGGCATTTCATGGTGAGGAAATTAATTTTGGGTCTGTGCGCCGGCACGCTCCAGGGTGATTATGATAACTTAATTAGATGGTGCGTGCAACGAGGGCCTGACAGCGAGACATGGGAGTGCTGCTGCTCAGTGCTGGGAAGTGGCAGGGGCTTGGATAGGGTGCAGGTGGCCTGAGTGCTGGGCACCACTGGGATGGGAGCAGTGCAACCCCTGTGCAGAGGTTTAGAATGGGAAACCAAGAGCTGGCAGATAGGGGCAGGCATGGGGTGACAGCAGACAACCCAGCTGGGTCAGCCCCCATCTCTCTGCTGCAACACAAATGGATGGGGCAAAGGACTCTCAAAGCCAGCAAAAAATCATCACTGTCCTGCCACTCCAGGACACTTTTCCCCTGTCTCTAAAAGCAGGGTGCTGTGATACAGCCTGCAGCCAGGGGAGGTGAGCCCCTCACACCCTGTAAGGGGATAAGGAAAGCTTTGGAGGAACCCCCTCCATGCTGGGGAAATGCCTTTATAGCACTTGAGGGATGTGAGCTTGCTGTAGGGCTGCCAGGAGCAGGGACTGAAAGGTGAAGGAACAGCAGGAAGAGGCTCACCCGGGCTGAGCTGACGGTCGTGGAGGTGAAGTGGCTGCTGGAGGAAGAGATGGTGTCACTGTAGGACATCATGGAGTAGGAATCAGTGCCAACGCTGGGTCCTGCAGGCTGCCGGGCTTTCATGGACTCGATCTCTCTCTTCAGCACCAGGTTGTCAAAGCGATCGAGGTCTTGTGGGGAGATCACACCCCTCACCTCCGAGAGAAGTGAGAACTGGGCAGGCAGACAAGCAGAGAGACGTCAGAGCCTGACCGCACTCCCAATTCGGGACCCATCCCATCACAGCTGCTCAGGGCTCACCTTCGCATGTGTGTTGAGCAGCTCAAAGAGCGCCATGACCAGAGCATCCACGGAGATATGGCCTTCCTTATACTCATCCAGGTAGTAGCCCATGGTGGCCCGTTCCTGTTCGTTCAGCAGGTGCCTCGCCTGCTCCTCCAGCATGACCCGGGTCTGGTTCACCATGCTGCTCAGTGTCACCTGCGAGCCAGCCAGGCCCCGGTAGAACACGGGCTGTGGAAGAAGACAGGAGATTGGTTTTGGTTTGGGACACTGAGAAGTCAGCAGCTGACAGCAGTGTCCAGAATGGTCCCCATGCCCACCAGCCCCAGCTGCCTGCTGCTCTCACATCACCTGAAGCGATGCTGGAAAGAGCAATGCTTTGGTTATCCCCAGGAGCCACCAGCACAGCCATGTGCTCCGTGTCTGCCTGACTCAGCCAGGAAATCATGCATCAGTTGAATAAACAGCTTCCCAGTTCTGCTTGGCAGGCACAGACACTGAGCTGCCACTGTTCTAACAGCAGGCTGTGTTTCTCCCTGACAGAGCTGGGGGAACTGATGCCATAAGAGAGGGGCTTCCTACCTTGTGTAACACGCACTTCCACAAGCTCCAAAAGAAGAAGGAGTCACCAACACCAAAGCCAGAGACATCTGGCTGCAGACAAAAGGCTTTTTCCTCTGGGAGGGATTTCTATCTAACAGAGGAGGTCCTTGCTGCTCCCATCCCTGGCAGTGCTGTCACACCACAGGTGTATGAGGCCAGACAAGACAAGGGCTACCCCAGAATACTAACGCTGAGGCTGGGGAGGTGCTTTGCCAAGCAAACAGCATGAAGCCATTATCAGTGTGAGCCACCTGTGAAACCTCACTGCTTCATTTCCATTTTAAAAGGAGCACACTTTGTAAAGGATTGCTTGGACAGGGCAGGCTGAAGCAGAGCTGCAGGCACAGTGCTGGGCAGGGTCTGGCTGGCTGCTTCCCTCCCAAGGGAAAGATGATGGCTGGTTTTTATACTTAAGGAAGGGCTTTAGCAGCTCTTACCCTAGCTGTTGCCTCCGCAGCATGATCGCCCACCACCCTGCAAGGAGGGAGAAGATCAGTCAGCACTGAGCACTGCACGTCCATCAGTCATCCCCTGTTCTACACCCTGGATGCCTGTAAGCTAATGGGGGAAAGCTCCCACAATGCTCAGCCTTGATCCACCACACAGGTGCTGTCTATGAGCACCAGATATGGGCACCACAACATCCAAGCATTGGGGGTGGTCCCACAGACAGCTGGCTGAGGCATGAGGCTCTCAGCATCTCATGGCAGAGGATGTGCTGCCGTTCCACACCCACCCTACACATCTGCACAGCCCCTGTGGGAGCTCTGAACCAGCTCTGCACTCTGCACCCCTATGGGGCTGTACCAAGCACTCACCCCGTGGAGCTGACGAGGGTCTCTCCAATCTGGGAGCTCGCTATCCACCTGGTCTCATCCACGGTGGTGCGGGCATGGGGCAGCCTCCCAATGTCCTTCACTGTCATGATGAGGTGACGGGAGGACTTGAGCAGCTTCACTGCCTCGTCGTGGGGGATGCTGAGGAAGCTCCTGCCATTTACCTCCAGGATCTGGTCTCCTACCTGCAGAATAAGGACGGGGTGAGCCTGGCAGGCACCGTGTGCATTTCTTTCCCACTGCTCCACCAAATTAGGACTAAAGCAACTGGAGAAATAATGAGATGAGGGAGAGGATCCAAGTGCTGCCGGCTGGAGACCAAGCCAACAGCCAGTAATGGACCTGGCTGCGAAGCCTGGAGGAGCTATTCAGGATCCCAAGTCAGACTCACCTGCCAAGTCCTCTCCATCGGAAGGACTTGAAGACCCCACTTGGTTAGGAACAACCCCCAATGAATACGCAGCCCCACTTCTTCCTGCTGAGCTCCAAACCTCACACCCATGTGCAGCATGGAGGGCTCACTTGAGATCCTCACCAGAGCCTCCACCTCTTTGCACGCTGTGGGATGTGGGACAGCTGGAGGTTCACCCCTCCTCTCCTCCCATTTCCTCCCCAGCTGCTCCCTTGAACTTTCATTTTGCAGCCAGGGTCTTTGTTGTACTCTGGGGCTTTCAGATAGTCAGGCTGTGTTCAAAGCACAGCACGCATCTGGCATTTTTCCCTTTGTCCCAAGTGCTCTCTGGTTCTAGGGCATTCCACGCACTTCTCACTCCCATATCAAAATTCACCCTGTTTCTGATAAGCCACCTCTTTGAAACTGCTCTTTCATATCTTTGCTTAACCATAGGCTTCTGCTCAGCTCTGTCAAAATGCAATCTTATTTTCTTTATGCCGCAATGCAAGCAGAACAAGACTGTTCTTTAAATAACTCACCCCATCTTGGAGGAGAAAAGGAGAAAAGAGGGAGGGGGGGAAAAGCTTCTGAGGCTGAAGGAACAACACAGGGAGTCAATATAAACTCTCAGTCAGCAGCTCAGTCTGTCTCGTTCTGCTGTTTGCTCTGAGGAAGCCTCAGAGGGCTGGGATTAATTCTCCAGACTCATCCATTTGCTCCAGTAGGACATGACTCACAGATGCCATGCCATCTGCAGTGAGCTCTGACCCTGCTGGCACCTGAGCTTCCCCCAGCACTACCCAGAGCTTTGCTGGAGAAGCCCTGGGAGCTGTGATCCTTGCAGGTGCACTGGAAGGCAGCAGGGCACTGGACAGGTGAACGTGGAGATCTTTTTGCTTTTGCAAAAATAGATGCAGAGCTAGTGGATGACACAGGGTCTCCCTGAGAAACCATAACGAGACACAGAAGGAGCTGAAGACCTAAGGATTATTGATTAGCCCAGAGGTGGGAAGAAGAGGGGAAGATGCTTTTTTTGCTCAGAGAAGCCATGGGTGCCCCATCCCTGGAGGTGCCCAAGGCTGGATGGGGCCATGGGCAGCCTGAGCTGCTGGGGGGGCACCCAGCACACAGCAGGACATCAAACCAAGATCATATTTAAGGCCCCTTCCAACCTAAGCCATTCTATGATTCTATGCCTGTAGTAGCAATGTGAAAGCAAGAGCAATAGAGTCAAGATCTACCAGCATCATTCAACTATTTGGGTAAGCTCAGACAGGAAGGAGCTGGTAAAGATGCTCTGTAGAACCAGGCAGGACCGTGCAACTGGCCAAGATGTGAGGAAGCTTCTGAAACAACCCGAGCAGACACAGCTGAAGGAGATCTGCAGCTCAGCATGCAGCTGTGATTTGAGAAGGACCGAGTAAACCTGCAGCAAAAGATGTGTGATAGGAAACCGTGGCAAGAAACGTCTCAAGAGCAGCTCTAAAATGAGTGTAATGGTGATACCCAAAGGCGTGACCTTGCTGTCAGTGCATTCCCTGCGTACAGCCTGCCTGCCCAGCAGAAAGGACAGAACAGAAAGTTCCAGAGAAGAGAAACAATGCCTTGTGGCAATGAAGGTGAGAGGACAGATGGAAGAGATTAGGCCTGTTAAATTTAGAGAAGAGATAACGTGTCTGGATTTGATGGAGCTCTATAAAGCAACGCAGGCAATTATGAGAAGTCAAGGGCTCTTGTTTGCCCAATGAGTGTGTGGTGAGGCTGGACAAAAATCTCCCACAGCTCCTCAACACGCTGGGCAAGGCAATGGGAGGGACCATCAAAACCCCAATTCAATTAGGTAGTTTTATTGCAATTATGAATCTTTAATAGTTTCCTATATCAGGGATTAAACTTTCATGGTTTCTTAGGTTCAAGGCAGTTAGATGGATTTAACGCACTGCTCACCCTCCAGCTTCTCAAAAGCAAGCCAGAAGGAGCTGGCAAGCAAGGAGACAAGAAGCCTCTGTTTTCCATGCTCTGTCAGTGCAGTGCCCAGCACAACCTGCTGCTGGGTGAGAACAACACACAGTGCTGCCTTTGGTGCCCAGGTCAGGCCTGGCACACACAGCTGTGCATCGCCTCACTGCACTTTTCACCCTATGGCTCATTCCCTCTTCATGTCATGCACTATTCTGTGCTACCTTCATCTGCCTGCGGGCCTCAAAACACAAGAGGCAGCTTTGTGAATGGCACCGGTGATGTAAAATCGTTCACTTCTTATTTATAGTCTGTTTTTTTTCTCTCCTTGTCTCGTCCATGGGTATATATGGATCACAGCAACCTCCTCCTACCCCAGCCTCTGCGCTGCAAACTCAATACTGAGTTGTTTGTTCAAAGAAAGCTACCTGAAATCTGCAATACAACGAATGCAGAAGAAACCAGGATGAGCAGAGCCACGGACAGCAGCAGGACGAACTCATCTGCCACGTCCATCAGAAGGACAGAGCTGGGAGCAAGCATCCTGCCAAGCCACGGCCTTCAGCCTCGGATTTCTGAGTATGCCTGAAGAATGCACTGTCAGAAGGTTCAGGGATGAATAAACATGAAGGAGGCCGAGGGGTGAATATTTAATTCTGGAGTGGCTGCAGTGCTGCAGCCCCATGTCCTGCTGGCACCTGCGGAACGTTCCCCACGTGGTGCTGCTTTGGCTGCCAGCAAATAATGCAAATAATTTAGCAAATGCTTTATGCAAAACCATGCTGCTGAGTCTTGGCTTGCTTTGGACAGCTTTGTTTTGCTCCTTTGTCCCTTTGCCCCAGAGCATCTTTCCTCCCCTTTGATACTTACAGGAAGCTGGTGTGCCAGGACCACAAACAGAAAGCATCCATCCCCAGAGCACCCACACCAGTTATGGCTGTGCCAAGTATGGCACAAAAGCAGCCAAAAGGAGAAGATAAAAGCATGGCTCTATGGCAGAGAGAGATTTCCTTAAGTCCCTGCCCCGTTTAGGTGCCACATCAAGAGGTCAGCAGTACCAACAAGGCACCCAATGCTGACTGCAGAGCTGAACTGGCAGCACGTTTCCCAAGGTCACTGTCAATGAGTGACAGCACACAGAGCATCACCAGGACCTGGGGAGCCGGCACCCTCCTTCTCCCCAGCCTCTGTGCTGCAAACTCAATATTGGGGACCAGGCATCAACTTTGGCAGCTCATTAAATGGGGTTTTATTCTCTGCCCTGAAAAGGGCTAACACTGAAAAGGGCTGTAGCTAATTACCCACTGCCAAAACAATCCTGATGAGAAAAAAAGTCTACTCTGGCATCAGAGGAAGCAGCAAAACCCCCCAAACTACCCACTGCCTGAGATGTCAGCAGGAACCTCTCCACCAGCTCCAGCTGAGCCCGCACAGCAGAACACAGCAATGCATTCTCTGGCAATCACGTTTACCAGCAGTTCTTCCCTCCACGAGAGGAGCAGGAGCCTGGAGAGGACAAGTTCAGGATTGCTTGAATTCCCCCAGCAAACATCTCCCTCTCTCTCCTCTGTCTACACAGAGGACTGCAGTGAGCTCAGTGCCCAGCTGGATGCAATCTGCTGGTGCCACCGGGTGCCCACCCTGTTAAATATCAGGATTATCCCCTCAACATTCAACAGTCTACCACCATTTCAGTGAACTGAGAGAACACCAGGGAGTTCAGTGTCCACCCAGACTGACTGACACAAGGAGCAGGGAAGGAGACGGCACTCAGAGCCCAGGGGATTGCAATGCAGAAAGCAAAAGTGCAGGATGTGATTGCACAGAACATCCTTTAGGGTGGACATCACACCAGGTTAGGCTGCTGATTGATCACCCCGAGGGTGGTCGTGCTGCTTCTGCTTGTTAGGACATGATCCTTGCAAATGCCAGCGCTGCAGGATGAAAGCAGCACGCACCTGTTTGCACTGCAGTGAGCCCAGCCTCCTCGCACTGAGCAGCCCTGCACAGCCCTGCAGGCACACGGGGCACCTCGTGCACACGTTGGCCCCAAACCTAAAGGGGTTGGATGTGAAAAGCAGGGAGAGGGCACGGGACCAAGAACTTGAATGAAAAATACTTTCCTGCCAGCCAGGGTGACTTTCTTCACCTGCCATCCCCAGAAATGCAGCAGTGGCCTCACACTGACAGCTGTGTGCCAGCACTGCCCTGTGCTACGGCTGAAGCTCTCCATCCCTCCCATCCTCTTACCTTCAAGCCAGTGCTCTCAGCTTCAGATCCCTTGTCCACACCGGTGATGTAGATGCCCAAGGAGTATTCTGCCCCTCCTCGGATCATGAGCCCCAGGGACTTCCCCTCATTCAGGACCAGGTTCACCTGCAGAGGAAGGGGAACAGATGCTTACATGGCACCCAAAAACTGCACAGCAGCATCTCAGCTCTGTGCTTCTGAGCACGGCCAGGTCCCTGTGCTGTCACCACCCATGGATGACAGCAGGTGTCATTCTGCCATGTCTCCCTGGGTTTGTCTATTCACTAATTACCCACATCCAGCCAGGATGGGAGCAGCCCAGCTCTGCCTCCCCGTGTTCTGAGCACTGTTTCTCTTTAGGGAGGGCAGAGAAGAGGGCCAAGCAGACTGCCTACACCCAGCACAGCATTTGCCCGTACAACCCAAGGGCAGTTTAACTCTTTATTTGCATTAACACGTTGCTCTCACTGAACAATTCCATTATAAAAAGTTTGACTGTACTTTTCAAAAGCAGAAAAGCATTCAGCAGTTCCAAAATCCTCCTTCTTCCCAGTCTGCCCAAGCAACATTCAGGGTTTCTTTCCTACTATAATTTCTTCGCCATGCCTTCGCCATGCATTTCAATAATTCCCCAGTTTTGATGACAATCCATGCAGCAGAAATGCAGCACAGCACACACAGCCACACATCAGTGTGAAAATAGCTTTGTACTGACTGCATTCCCCCCTCTTCTATGCATCCCTGGACCATAAACACCTTTTGCCAGCACTGCTCTGAGCTGGATTCGAATGTTTACATTTCCTTTCAACACTGCCCCAAGGGATTTGGAAGCTGAGCTCATCTCCCCACCCTGATAGCATCCGATGGAGTAAGAGATACACAGCACTGCCGCGATGCTGCAGGAGCTGCTTTATCATAGAATGGCCTGAGTTGCAAAGGAGCACAGTGCTCATCCAGTTCCAACCCCCTGCTGTGTGCAGGTCGCCAACCAGCAGCCCAGGCTGCCCAGAGCCACATCCAGCCTGGCCTTGAATGCCTGCAGGAATGGGGCATCCACAGCCTCCTTGGGCAACCTGTGCCAGTGCCTCACCACCACTTTGTTTGCACACACACCAAACCCAGACTCGAGGAGCAGCAAGTGGAAAACAGCACATAGAGCCCAAGCAACCCAGGTCTGAAAGACCTTCCACCCCGCAGGGCCAGCACAGAACCCATCAGCTGCAGGGCTGGGAGCAGCAGGAAAACTGCAGGTGAATGGAGAAGTGACCACACATCCTCAGCAGCCCAGACTGGCTGCAAAGCTCAGCAAGGTCAGAGCAAGCAAACTGCAAGAGGAGAGCAGCACTGCTCCACATGGAAAACATCACTGTCATCTAATAGAAAGAAATCTGTCCTCATCTCGCCTGCTTCTATTATCCTTCATGCTCAAGTAGTCACCATTAGGCTCTCAATAACATCCAAGCCGTGCAATGATATCACAGATGTATTTCTCCTTTTTGGACTTTTTTTTCTTTTGTAATATAGCTACCTTTGAGCACAAAACTGCCTGGAGGCAAAGAGACACTCTCTTCTATGCGTATGTTTTTTTTCTTCCTTCTCCTGCACCAAAAACATAAAGGAGTAAGCAGTTCCCCTGGCCATCAGCACATTAGAGCAAGGATTTAGTCGATGAAATGGCATTTCTTAGGGAATTAGCAGCCCAACATTTGCAGAGTGTTTCTTCTCCCTCCCAGCACAGCAGCACCTCTGAGTTTTCGCCGGCTGATGATTTCCAAAGTGCTTTTAATGAAATAAGCTGTCAATTCCAGAAGCACAACAATGACAATTCATAGCCTAAGTGGTCTTTGCTATTGTCAGAATCCAGAGGATTTGAGTCTGGACAGATCACAAACATCAGTGGGAACCTGTGGGGCTCGAGGCAGACAGGGGCATCTCTACTGCCTGATGAATGTGGGATGCCTCCACCAACCTTGAATTTCACCTTGCCAAAACTGGAAACATCACCTTAACTACAGCAGATTCACTGAACTGTGGCAAAGCATTAACAAACTTTCTGGTTTACAACGTCCTGCTGCAGGGCTAAAATCCAATCCGCTGCGCTTCCCCAAACAACACCAGCTTGAAAGCTTTGGCCTGTGTGTTCCAGGACATTCAGATCAATTAGAAATAGCAGAGGGGTGTGAGGGGGGAGGGAGCACACAAATCCCCAGCCTCTCCCTTAGGAAGTGCAAACATCCAGAAATCAAACAGCCCTCGGGGGTACCTGTCAATTCCAGCTGACTGTGCTGAATTCACCAGAGATACGTTGCATTTATTTGCATACTTGTCAACAGAACAATCCCATTTACAGCAGCAATATGCATACAAACAAATAATAATAATTAAAAAAAAAGCGAGAGGATAACCGTTATCCTGTTGTAGGGATGGATTCACCTCTCAGGGGTGTATGGCAAAGTCAGGACAAAATGATTCTGCTAATTGGTGCTCCAAGCACGTGTTGTGCCCCATGGCACAGGCAGTCGGACCAAATAACCCCTCTCCATCACAGATCATGTTCATGGTGGGGTTTCCTTTCACTGCCAGCTGGCAAAGCAGGACGCTTTGGATACAGAAGTGCCTTGGTCTTTTATGGGTCATGCCAGGGAGTGGAAGAACGAGCACAGATTTGGGGAAAGCCGGGCAGGGAGCTACTCACAGCTTGGCAAAGAGCTGCTGAAGGCAGCGTGCCATGAGCTGGGAGTACCACGAAGCACAAGCATTCCAGGCTGGCAGATCTCCCCAGTGCTCTGCCACATAAAATGGCATCACAGCAATGGCACCAGAGCAGCACAGCCTGAAGCAGGGACAGTCTCTCCAGCCAACTTCAGGCCTGAATGTGTCACATAGGGCAACATAGGGATGGTGCCCCTCACAGCTCAAGAGTGAGTTTGTGCAAAAGCATCCAAGCCCTGCATCACATCTCCCTGCACATCCAACGTTGGAAAGGGGCTCACACAGCTGCAGGCTTGCGTGTTGATACCCAGCATGCAGCAAAGGAACGACGTGCAGGGCAACACCTCCTGCCTGCAGCTTCAAAGAGCCTATCTGCTCTGCTGGGGCTGCATCAAGGTGACACTGAGTGGTAGGGGGTGGGGGACACTAGCAAGCCAGCAGCAGTTGCTTTTCTTTCCTCTTTAAAGTAAAAAATAATAGGCCTTTCTCCCTCGTGGCCAACATGAATATTTCAACAGCAAACTCCCTCATCCTGTATTAGATTTTCCCCTCTCTGGCTGAGGCAGGAGCCTCCAGCTTACAGATCCCTTACAGCTTCTCCAGGCAGAGCTGAGGGCACGCAGTCGAAGTGCTGGGTGATCTCTAGATGGCAAGATGGAAATACTGAGGCTCGGGTAACTCCATGCCTTCGGGCTGCTCACTCATATGATAGTACTTGGATATCCAACAAGCAGCAGAGAAGCAATAGCATCTCCTTTTTGCACAGAGCCAACAGGTTCCCTATCCACCACCTTGGAGAGCATCCACCCCTCCATCCCAAGCCTTCGCAGCACACAAGGAAGCAAAAACCACACAGTCGGTGAAGATGGCTGGCACCTGCATGGCAGCAGGTAACACAAGGCAGGCCGGCCGTGCTGCCCTTGCTCACCTTTTTCTCATCTCCCTCCTGCAGGAGCTGGAGGTGGCTCCTCTTCTCGCCGTCCTTGCGCAGCGAGCTGTTCTGATGGTGAGGCAGCCCCGTCGGTGGGGACACGCTGCGGCCCTGTGGGTCCACCCAGGTGTAGATGTGGTTGGTGACGTAGCCCCCCGGGATGCGTCCCACCGAATGGACGGACAGGTTCAGCTTCTTACAGCCTTTCAGAACCTGGAAGGGAAGGCACAGAGAAGAGGGAGTGAATGCCTATGGATGGGGAAGGACGATCCGCCTTGGGGCCCTGGAGCGACAGGACAGGCTTTGTCCTTCCTGGAGGCTGAAAGATGTCAAGCTACTCTGCACACCTACAGAATGTAATGAGAGACAGAAAAAGCCAGTGAAACAGCTCAGATTTTTATATTCTCTTGAACTACCACAGTGTCCAGGCCATGATGCTGTCGATGACAGAGGAAATATGCTCTCCCCATCAGCAGATGAAGCCGTGTATAAGGCACTGACATGCCTGCAGGGAGCACCAGCGTGGGCTGAATCCCAGACTGAGCCTTCTCTGCACCCTCTGAATGGGCTCAGTGCTTGGGAAAGCAGCACTTTTGCTCCCCCCCAGGCTGGTCCCAAGCTCCATCTTTAGTAATGCTCCTGATGTCCAACAGACACTGACAGCTCCCCCAGAAATTTAGCCATCAAGAGGTTGGCAACCCTGCCTGCAGAAGAGGGGTTTGAGCTGGGTGATCTTTAAGGTCCCTACCAACCCAAGCCATTCTGATTCTATGATCTCACCAGCTGCCCTCCCAGGACAAGCCAGCAATTAATGAGCACAGCCATTAACAAATACATAAATCTACTTCAAACAGCATGCACCAAGATGGCCTTGAGATGCAGATAAGGCTATTTGCAACTGCTCCCCTGCCTCCCCAACTTTCACTGCGAGGAGCTGGCATTGCTTTTATTAAAATAACATTAACATTATGGGAGCTCTCTGGGGACAGCTGTGAGTGCTGATCCCTCCGAGGCCTCAAGAACATCAACGCTCAGGATCTGCTCTCAGCAAGGAGCTGCTTTGTATTTTTCCATACATGCGTCCTTCTGATGAGCTGCCCCTGCAAGGTCTCCTCTCCCCACTGAGCAGAGAAGCTGCCGAGCAAAGCTCGTGACAGTGAAGAACCAATTCTGGCAGCTCATGGGCAAAATGTAATGTCATCAGAACTGCTGGGCTGGCCGGGTCCCAGCTCCAGCCTGGCATCACTCCTGCTCCTCCCTGCCAGAGCTGAAGGATCCATCTCACCACCTTCCCATCACATACAGCAGCTTGGCTGCCAGTCCATCACGTGCTCCCAAGGTCACCACGTGCCTGGAGAGCTGGAACGAGGGCTGTGAAACCTGCAGCCCCATCAGAGCACTTCCACTTCCCATAGCTTCCCCAGCCACGGTTGCTGTGCTTCTCCATGGTGAGCTCAGCCATGGAGGCCCTGCAGGGCGTTCAGAGATGGGCATGGAGCTGTGAGGGGGCTGGAGCACAGGTGTGATGGGGAATGGCTGTGGGAGCTGGGATGGGTCAGCATAGGGAAGGGGAGCTCGGGGGAGATCACAGTGCTCCTACAGCTCCTGAAAGGAGGCAGTGGTGAGGTGGGGGTTGGATGAGTGGTGATGGCCTTATGTTGCACCAGAGGCGGTTCAGGTTGGATGTTAGGAAAAATTTATTCCCCAAAGCAGAGATCAGGCACTGGAACAGGCTGCCCATGCAGGTGGCAGGCATCACCTTTGGAGGCGTTCAAGAAACAGATGCAGCAAACTTTCCAGGCATGAGAAGCTAGAGATTTACACGGGGCTTTTCACATCCCCCTGCAGCTCTGCTGATGAGGCCACAGGAGATGGGCTCTCCTGCAGCAGGGAGATGTTTTATGCATGCAGGTGACAGCCGAGCACCACAGGGACAGAGCAGCCTGGGATGAAGAAGAGACACAAGAGCAGGAGCTGGCAGGGCCCTGGGACCCTGCAGGAGCACAAGGATGGCTGCTCAGAACATCTCTGCTTGGCACCACTGATATTTGTGCTGTGGCATGAGGATTCCTGGCCACATTCATCCTCCATTTCACTGAGACCAAATGGCACTGCTGCTATATTATACGGATGAGGTAAGGCAGACATCACAGCATTCTCAGTGCTGCTCCCCAGGTCAGACTGGAGCATGCAAAGTGCTCCCCCTGCAATCCTATGCCAGTTGAAAGAAGAATTAAAAAAAAAAAAAAAAAAAAAAAAAAAAGGAAAGGAAAGAAAGAAAAATAAATTAAAAAATTGGTCCTGCAATCCCAGTTCTGCTTTCATGAGAAGCAATGGGAATCCAGCATGGTTTCAGCTTGAGTTGTGATGAAACTGCTCCATGTGCCTTCACAGGCATGAGGCCACTGCCAACTCACTGCAGACTTTCTCCAAGTTGCAGCATTACACAGAGAAGTTAATTACTGGAGACAGCAAATTAATCAGCCTTTTCTCACCAGCAAACACATCTGTAGAACGTCCCATTGCCTGGGCTGGATGTTCAAGGCTAAATAATGTAACTGCCAGCAGCTCCAGCCTCTGGCTCCTTCTAAAGGAAGAGAGAGGATGTCCTCAGTCCTTTTCCAGCCCCAGCCTTCAGACGCACACTTTCTCAAGGTACTTAAGCTCTGTCGATGCAGGTCAGCACATTTGCAGGTGAATTTATTTACAAGAACAGATCTTTGACTCATGAGCTTTCACCAGCTTGAGAAGATTCTTTATTTGTACTTTTAAGTTAAGTCCCAGCCTGTGGGGTAAATACATCGGCTGCAGGTCCCACCAGCTGGGGAATCTCTGCTGTTTTAGAAGTCAAAGCCCAGCCCCTGTGTGGGGAGGAAGGCAGGAGAGCAGGGATAACAGCACACGTTCCATAATGAAGCACAGCAGGCATGGGAACGAGACCTGGCACAGGTCTATGGAGCCTCTGCACATCCACACAGCAAACCAGACCTTAACGAAGTGCTTGGCAGCAGAGCTGCAACATGAGGCATCCGTGAGCCAAATGGGAGCAGCTCCCACAGCACAGCCAGACACAGAGGCACCCATCAATGAGCTGCAGCTGAGGGCGACTCTCCATCTTCCTGCATGGGGAGAACTTCTCTTCTTCACTCTTTCCTCCCCCCCAGCACTGAGCAGGATCCCCAGGGCTTCCCCAGCACTGCAGCTCCCAGCTGGATGTGGGGCTGCCCCAGCAAAACAGCTCCGAGATGAGGTGGAGGTTGAAGGCTTCTGATAACGGAAAGTGCTTTGGGTGTAGAGATACTGTGTGAATGAATCTGGAACCAAAGGCACTGATTTACTCATAGACCACACAGGCATCTTCCTCAGCAGAGACAGGAGTGCTGAGGCACCATATATCCGTGGCAGAGGACAGCATCCATTTTCCAGCTGCTCTCCATGGATGCCAAGCAACCAGCAGGAACCACTGCCCAGCCTAACCACACTCACTTATCCCCCCTGCGCCTCCTGGAATGTATTTGCACACAGTCCCAAAGCCCACCTGAGCACGGCTTTGGCCAGTTGCACCAACCCTCAGTGCAGGTCTTCATCTTTGTACCCCTCTCTGCAAACCATCAGGCTTCTGCCCTGCGGGGCTGATGGAGAGAAAAGAAGGGCAGTGGGTGGGATGAATACAGGGAGAGCTTCTTCCTCAGGCACACGCATCCTGAAGCCCAACCACTGCAGAGGTGCCCCCTCAGCAGCACTATCCAGGCTGCAAGCTCTTGACAAAGCATGTTGTTTGATGGGCACACTAAACCGAACCCATTTGCAGTGGACCATTAAATAAAATAATTCCACCTCCTTAATCCCTCTGCGGCATCAGCGCAGACCTCGCTTCCCCAGGGCCCTGCAGCACATTGCTGCACTCTGCTCCAAGCTCAGAGTGATTTGGCTTTACCTCAGCTATAACTCATATGAAGAAGACCACGGTGTGAAGGCTGTAACAGCAGCGCCGCAACGCTGCTCTCACGCTATGGAGGACTTCCCCCTTCTTCTCATGTTCTTCCCACTCTGAAAGAAGCTGAAAGGCTGAAGGCTGTGTAAAAAGCATCTCTGGGCCTTCAGAAATCCTCTGGTAGGAACACAGATCTCAGAACTGAATGGCAATTAATCACTGGCACTCCTCTGGCAGCCTGACTGTAACACGCGTCTCGTACGGACGCAGCCCACTCGCTCACCTCCGCTGCTAATGAAATGAGCAATCTATTCCAATTCATCCTCTTAGTGGGTAGATCGCAGTTTGAAACAAGCAGCATTAACTCAGAGCCATCCTCCCCCTCACTGCAGAAGCAAGATGCTTGCTTCCAAAAATAACAGACTAGGGGCTGCTCAGATAGCGGGCATCCAAGCACTGCTCCATCCGTGAGCTGTGAGGGTCAGCGTGGGGTTATCCATCAAAGCAACACACAGTGCTCCACCAAGTCCAAGAAAAAGTAAGGTAAAAACCACCCAAAAAGCAAACAAAAGTGAGCAAAGCGTTAAGGGGAGAGGAACGCAAAGATGCCACAGGAGGGAGGCAGAGGGAGCTGTGCGAGCTCCAGCACCACCCAGGAGTGATTCGCAGAAGTTTGAACACTGTCTCCTGAGCTATGCTGGGATGCACCGCAGCCTCTAAGCTCGGTTTTGCTCGGCTCAGCTGGCTCCCATCCGAGTGCCAGCGGGGATGGAGCGGCCCCTGTGTGCGCTTATAGGGGTGGGGGCTGCAGGGGCAGGGCTGGGACCTTGCACGGGGAGGTGGAGGAGCGTTGAGTGCCTGGCTCCTCTGCAGGCAGAGAGGAAGAGAAGCGGTGCACGGGCAGAAGGAGGGCGGCAGAGGCACTCACGGTGGAGTGCGGGATGAGAGGTGGGCACAGAAGGATGGAGGGGTGAGGCAGACTCCTCGGCAGAACAGACGGGACCAGCAGGAGGATCAGCCCAACCTCTCTCCCACTCGCAAGGCAAAGGCGACAGCAGTTTGGTTTTCAACAAGAGGTGCTTATGCAAATCGATGTAAATGCATGCGTAATTGTGACTGCAGGCAGTTAGCCTCGGGGCATCGGGAAACCGTGTCCCTGTCACCCGGGAAGGGCAGAGGAGATCTCAGTTCCAAGGACAGCCCGCTGTCACCCCCCCAGCTCCCACCCGCAGAGCCGGGCGCTGCCCCGTGCATCCCTCGCACAGCCCCAGGCAGCCTTAACAGCAGCAGGAGCTCCGCATCGCCTCTCCGTGCTTTCAGAACAACAACCCAGATAAAAGCTAACTCCTTTCTGCTCTTTCTTGCACACCGAGAAGCGAGAAATAACGCAAGCAGCATCCACAAACCCTTACTGCCTGGAGACGGTCAGTTACCTGGTGAAAAACGAACTCTGAAAGAACCCATGCGGGTAAACGAGGCGAGCAGCAGTGCCGGCACAAAGCTCCTGAGCACAGCACCCAGGCACTGGGCAGGAGCAGAGGTGCTGCAGGCAGCGGTGACAGCAGCACTCACTGCAGCCACGTCGCTCCAGCAGACACGCTGTCAGCTCAGGAGAAGGGATTTAGAGCCCAATCATTCTCCGAGGAGACATGGCATTGAGGGAAGTGTCAAGGAAATCCATCATCTTCCCCGAGGACAGAGGAACAGAGTAAGAGATACTTCCACTTGCCAGCTGTGTGGCACAACAGTGCTTTTGTTTTCCTCTAGAAGAGGGACAGCTTTGTCTTTTGGGTTATCTTTCCAAGACAGAACTATTTATTTACAAGGAGCGCAGCAAATCACATTTATTGTACTCTGAGAACCACAGATGCCCTCAGCAACACCGGCCCCACTGAAGGAGCCAACACCAAAGCCATGTGCCAGCATCCTCACACTATGAGCGGGGAGATTAAGGACCTCCACCTAATTCTTCTGCATCAGTATAATACTTCATTTCATTAGGGCTGGTGGAACGAAGGGAATCCCACCAACTTCCCACTGAGGAATGCAGCAGTGCAGCAGCCAAACCCCCTCTGCAACAGGGCCAGGGATGCCCCAAACGCACACGCTCACCCCAAGCCACTTCACACACAGCATTAATTTGATAGGCCCAATTAGCACGCTGCCACAACGGAGCAGCACCTCGTCACCCGCAGCCCAACATTCGGCCCCAGGGCGCCATGAGTGCCACTGTGACACCAGCAGGAGCCCTGCCCTGCACGGAGCATTGCAACGATTTGAAATGCAGATGCCTCCAAGTCCCAGGGCGAGCTCCTTCCCTCCCTCTTTTTCCCCTTGTTGAAAGCAACAAGGCTGATACTCTTACAGAACCAAGGCTTGATGCACTGCCTTTGCTCCCCATTCTCCACCCAGGACTCAGTTCCCAGCCCCTCACAGAACTGGGCTGCATCCATGCCTGCCAGCTGCTCATGCAGCACGGTGTGGGATCACTGAGCACAGCAAATAAGTCCCACAGCGATCATCCATTCATTAGTCATCAGAAGAAGCAGTGAAAACACAGTTTGCTTTCCTGTAAGCTGCCCGGAAGGTGGAATTGTTCTTTGCTCAGGGCTGCACACCTCTGCTACATCTCTGCATCATCTGCAAGCACCTCAGCTGCTCCGGACACAATATTAGAGCTCATTAACACAAACTTTCAGCACTTCTGTTAAAATCAAGCACAAACTGTAGCGAGGCTGATGAAAGCCAGCTGCCTGCTAGAACTACAACAGACGACACAAGCTCTGTCTCTTAAGCCATAATTCAAGTGACAGTGATCTTTGTCTGAAGTGCAGTCCTGAACGCTGGGATGATGGAGCTGTAATTGTAATGGTGTCATTTAATTTTGAGTTGGATGAAAGAGAAAGCACTGAGCAGCCAAGCAGTAAAACTCCACTGCTCACATAAAGGTTAAGAAGGCAATCATTTAAGTGAATTGTTTTGGAGTGCTCAGCTAATCCTGCCATTAAAAAAAAATAATTGTAAGTTAATCTCATTTTCCCTGAAATACCTACAGACCCGTCACACTGCGTGTGCTCACAGCTGCGCATCCCTGCAGCACGTTGGGCACAGAGGAGCTCCTGAGCTCTGCCATCTCCCCACACCCCGAGCAATGAGCTCTGACAGCCTCCCTCCCAGCACTGCGAGGCTCTGCACAGCAAGGCTGCCACAGACAGGCAGCTTCAAGCTGCAGGACAGCTGAGGTGGAAACACAGCACTAAAATGTGCTCCTTTTCAGAGAGCCACAGCATCGCGGCAGAGAGAAGCAGGCAGGAGGCACTTGGGAGAGTGCTCTGCAGCTGGGGTTTGTATCAACAAAGCCCAAACATGAGTTTCCCCACCAAGCCACAAAGTTTGCACTGCTCTGATGGAGCAGAAGTGCTTGCAGAACTGTGACACTGACCATGAGCTGGGCTCCTGGGGTCACCCTGCAGCTCCCCATGGTCACAGCACCCGGATGGGAGTTGATGCAGGAACTCAGTGCAGCTCCAGGACTGACACAACAGCTGAAAGAAGTTCAGCTCCCAAACAGACAGTTTTTAAGCTTTCCTATTAAAATAGCAGTGGTAAAATATAGCTCTCATCACAGAGCAAGCCCTTATCAAACTGCATCCTACAGGAATTATTTCTGTGCAGGAAGCACTTAGCTTCACACGATATTAATAGAGTCTAAAAGGCATCACGTACGTTGTATTAGAGAACAAACTGAGAGTTATTATGTGAATTACCTGGTGCAGTGGGCTGAATTACAGATCATTCAGCAGACATGAGAGCTCCTGACACCTGGCTCCCCATTGCTGCAGATGAAATGCGTGGGGCTTTTCTCACAGTTTTAAGAGCACAGAATTGCAAGGCTAACTTCCAGAAACGTTGACTTTATCTTTCTGTTATTAGAACAAAACAGCAGCGAAAGAAACAATTCCTACAGACTTTTCCCTCAGGGTCTCAGGATGGCCGGCATTGCTGCCAGGCAGCAGATGTGCCCCTGTATGGAGCACAGATTTAAGGCTAGAGCGGGGAGCTCACAGCCACACAACTTCAATGCTGGAGAAACGCACCGCCCAGAGCAGGCTGCTTTGGCTTCTTATGGAAGAGTTAAAACACAAACAGCGACAAAAGGGTCTCAGTGCCCCACACACCGACCCTCCGTGCACTGCCTGCAAGCTGCAGCCCTGAAGGCTGATTCCCCAGCTCCGTAGGTTTGCTGAGCCCAGCAGCCACACGATCGTGGCTACACAGTTAGGGAATGGCTTAGGGTCATTCACACACGGACACAGCCTCAGGATACCGAGCACCAGCTCCAAACATACAGCTGTCAGCAGCCCTACGCCTTCGATTAGAGCTTCTATCCCTTCTCCCTGGTCTGCTTTGGGCACTCCGTGCCTCTCTTTCTGTCCCTTTGAGCGCAGGCAGCACGGTTTGACGGCTCAGTGCGCGCTTTAAGTGCAGCTCCTGCAAATTTCCAACTTCCAAACGCTTCTCAGACTGAAGAAAGCGGCACGGTCGGCGCTGCCACATCACACAGAGACATCGGCAGAAGACAGCAGCACCGCTCAGCCCCGAGGACCCCGGAACGGCTTCGCACCGCGCTCCAAAACTCGGGACGAGCCGGAGCGGCCACACGGGGCCGAAGGGGAGAGAGCAGCTCCGGGACGCGCACACCCGTCGCGCACGAACCCCGCGTTACCTTGACGGCCTCGGCGTGGGTCACTCTGTCCAGCGGCTTGCCGTTCACCCCCAGGATCTGATCCCCGACGCGCAGCCCCTCCCGTTCAGCCAACGAGCCGGGCTCCACCAGCGACACGTAGATCCCGACTCCGTGCTCGGCTCCGCCGCGGATGCTGAAGCCCAAACCCTCGTGGGCTTTGCTCCGGCGCAGCGTCACCTGGCGCAGCTCCCCCGAGGGAGGCGGGGGGCGGCCGGGGGGCGGCAGGTACGGCCCTTCGGCCGTGTATTGGTCGAAGAGCAGCTGGTCGGAACGCGGCAGCACCAGGCGCAGCAGGGGTAGCAGCTGCCGCCGTCGGGGCCCGTCGAGGAGAGCGCGGAGGGAGCGCACCAGATCGCAGACGTTGCGGCGGCCGTGGTAAGCGTTGAGGCAGAGGATGAAGCGCTCCCGTTCCGCCTCGCTCAGCAGCGCCGTCAGCGCCTGGTGCAGCCGCCGCACGTTAGCCGACAGCGGCCGCAGCGCCGGCCCCGCCGCCGAGCCCAGCGAGCCCGACGAGGACGAGGAGGAACGCAGCGAGACTCCGTCCGGCTCCGCGCTCATCTCCGCGCACCGCACCGCACCGCACCGCACCGCACCGCACCGCACCGCACCGCACCGCACCGCACCGCACCGCACCGCACCTGCCCGCCCGCTCCCCCAGGAAGTGACGCGTCCGCTGTTGCTGGGAGACGGTTATACAGAGCGGGGCCGCGCCCCCCCCCCCCCCCCCCCCCCCGAAGCCCCGCCCCGCGGCAATTAACGCGGCCCTAATTACCGCCCCCCGGCCCGCGAGGTGATCGCTCTTAGGCTGAGACCGGTGAGCAGCTCGTTGTATGGATGGATCTCCGTCGCTGTGGGGTGAATGGAATAGAACCGCTCCTCAGCGGCACCAGATGCCTCCCCCAGCACCTCCACCCCTCCCGGTGCTGTGGGATCAGTTGCAGGCTGAGCTCAGCCTGCTGACCCCGTTACCTGACCCGCCTGGAGGTTTTTCCATTGCTCTGGGCAGGAGGATGTTACCCAGATGTGGGTAACGCTGGAATTCATCCCTTCAGCCGTGATTCAGTGGAGAACTTTGGCAGGAGCTTCATTTTAATCCCGTATCAGTGGGATTTGGACAAAGGTCTGTGGAATGGAGATGGACATCCTCTATTGCTGGCCCTGGAACAACCCACAACGGCAAGCTTGGCATCCAACCCAACCTCACTGCCACAGAGACTGTTTTTCCCACTTTCTAGATAGATTATTTCTCACTATACGAGTTCTCAGTGTCTTTTGCATCTCCAGAGCAAAGCGTGTTTTCCATCTCAGTCATTCAAAATCATTCTATCTTTGCTGAAGTGCTTTCTACCTGCTGCCGTCAAGGAGGACTAAACCTAATTTATCAGATGCATCTTGATAGCAGAAGTATTCATTTTGCTCGTGGATATGATGGAGAAGCTCTAACAGCTGCATTACAAGCAGTTTGCTGTGTTAAGGCTTTGTTGGGGTTTTCAGTGCTTTACTTAAAAGAGAACCCGACAGCAGATTGGTAATTGAAATTCAGGTTCTAACTGTGGGTGATAAATAAGCAGATGGAACAGTCAACATTGCTGGGAAAAAAAAAAAGAAAAAAAAAGGACAATATATGACAGGAAAGAGAGTAAAAACAAAAACACTCCCACATCAGCCAAACAAGAGGAGAAGGGCAAACAAGGTATTGCATGTCTTCGAATTGTGATTTTAATGCTTAGCAAACCCCCCTGAGGGCTCGTCTGTGTAAGTGCTATGATTCCCACAAGCACAGGGCCTGAGCGCCTCCAACCTTGCTTTGTCCTACAAGACACCCAGCACATCAGCCCAGGCCTTCCTTGGCACTGCAGAACCATTGCCATGCAATGACCCAAAGCTCCCCAGTGCTGGGATTTGCTCTCTGACATTCTGTTACTCTGGAATCTATCACAAAGCTGAAGGCTTGAACCCAACGCTACCCAACAGAGATGATGCAAAGTCAACGTAAGGAGCTGCACTTGGGAAGAATGCCATTTTCTTGCAGCTGTGAGGGTTCTGCTGGGGGCTGTTCGCCCATCCCACTGCTGTTGCTCTGGACATCCCTCAGGGCAGCGCTCTCGAGCAGGGCTGAATGTAATACTGCTCGAGTTCTGCTGACAGGTACTCACAGAACACTGCCACATTGATCCCAAGATGTTCTTCAGACACTGTGCAAGTTGGGCCTTCACCTGATACTGCCCAGCCAGGGACACCCGCTGCTTCTCCTTGGAGAGGGAAGAGATGGAGATCTTCCCATGGAACCTTGAAGCAAGGCAGATTAATTTCCAGGGGGCTTTATCCTTCCCACTGCTTTAAGCACTTAAGCCACACAGTTGAGAACAGTGCACAGGCTTGGAGCAAAGGGGAAAAGGCTCATCCAGCCCTTGGGCACGGCCCTTTGGTGCTGGGTGATGCCTCCCAGAGCTCCCAGCACTGAGCAGGGCTCACAACCACTGGCAGCATGGCTCATGGAAGCCGTGCTTTGGGTGACAAAGGCAGGATGAATCCATGCTCAGCCCTGGCTCAGCAGGACCTGAGTTAACACCACTGGATCCTGCACACTTTGCATTGTACAGCAGGGCACCATGGAGCAAATGAGAGCTGAAAAGGTGTTATTTCCTTTTTCAAGAACCAAATAATCCAAAGCAGGAATGAATTGCCTAACCTTTCCACTTTAATCCACTGTAACTGCTCTCCAGCACTCTGAGCAGTGAGCTGTGTGCTCCCACTGCAGTTGTGCTCCTAATTAAAAGGTGGCACAGCAAGAAGAGGGGGAAACTTTATTCTGGTTGGGAATTCCCTGCTGCAGAGTTGGATGGAGCTTGGAGGGGCAGCGAGGGAGTGACAACTGCTGTGCTGCCCAGATCCTTAAGGGAGCACCAGCGAATGGCTGGCACTCAGCTTGGCTAAATCCCTGTTTAGCAGATGGGCTCCCAATCCCCTGTCCCTGCATTGGTCTGCACAGCTCGAGCAGGTGCTCTCCTCAGCACAGACAAGAATTAACTGAGTGCTTCATTCTGGGCAACAGAAGCTGTGAGGTTTTAGTTCGTGCAGCAACTCCTCAGCACCACAGGAGCTGAACTCAGCACCATTCGGGCACAGGTTCCCCCTGTGCTGGGTGCTCCACACAGCAGAGGTGTGTGCCCACCCCATCGAGGGGATTTTCTGAGGGCTGTGATGAGCACAGAGGTGTTCTGCTCACAACTGGGCAGTGCCACCCTGAATCAGATGCAGTTCAGTTTGATGCATCCCAGCCGACAGGAGCTCAGACGGAGAGGGGCAGGAGCTCAGATGCTTCCTACAGCCTTCAGCAGCTGCATGCCTAGAAATCAATGCACTCACGTTGCTCAGTGCCATTGCTGTGAGCAAACCCAGCCCGAAGCATCCAGCCAGGTGGGAGCCTTGTTGTTTTCCATCGTGCAGAAGATTGAAGATGAGTATTTCTGCTCCAGACGTACCACGATGTACTGTTTCCACAGGATTACATTTGGATACTGCCTATGTAAGAAGTTACCCAAATCAAAACAAAGCAATAGCTTCACTCAATTACCTGAAATGTTTTGTTTCGGCTCTATCAGAATGCATTCCCACGGATGAAAACCCAAAGTCAAAGCGATTCAAATGAAAACAGTTCCATTTGGGGAAAGCATTTGCTTTAAGGTTGTGTTGGTTGGTGGCTGAGGAAGGAGGGAGCTGCTCCCTGCTGCTCTGTGAGGGCTCTGCAGGCTCACAATCCTCCCCAGGAGCAGCAGCTCTCATCTCCTGCAGCCCTCAAAGCTGTAAGAGGCAGAGGGACGATGCCAGCACTGCAAGGAGACAATCCAAAGAAAAGAAAAGGTTAATGAGGTACTAATCACTATTGATTGGTAGTATATAATGCAATAAATGCCCACTGCCACTGATTAAATGCAGCAGGGCACTGGCATCTCATCCATCACGCCAGTCATTTCATTCCCTTCTACCAAGTGAATGAGGTGCCATCTGAGGCCATGCTACAAGATGCTCCTTTGCACCTCCTCACCTAAATCTCTGCATGCTGACCTCTGCCACATTCATTCCCACAGCAGCATCCCATGTAGAGATGCGCCCCACAGCGCAGCGCAGCGCCTGCCCAGCCCCAGAGCACACACAGCACTGCCTGCACCGGGCAGGCAAGTGGCAGCTGCCATGGAATGAGACTAATTAAGGCTGTGATCCCCCGACTCGCACGCAGTAATGCCCGTGGATACATCTCTAATGCTCTCAAATCATGCTCATTAGCGCAGGCAGCAGAGACAAGACAAGCGTGTTATGTCATCGTTTAATCCTGTCACAGCTCCCCGCTGACTGATTACATTTTCAAATATTTGTTCTCTTCCCTGTGGCAGGATGTCTGTGACATGGAGCCCAGCAGCCTCGCTGCCAGCACTGCTCCCACACAGCAGCCAGGCACGGATCCCACTCCCCTTTCCCCTATGGAGTTTCCCTGGTGTAAACTTTCGGTGCACCCCTTCTGTTTATGAGGGTGGATGCTGATAGGACAAGGGGGAATGGTTTTAAACTGAGATGGGGGAGGTTGAGGTTGGATATTAGGAGGAAGTTTTTCAGCCAGAGGGTGGTGAGGCACTGGCACAGGTTGCCCAAGGAGGCTGTGGATGTGCCATCCCTGCAGGCATTCAAGGCCAGGCTGGATGTGGCTCTGGGCAGCCTGGGCTGCTGGTTGGTGACCTGCACACAGCAGGGGTTGGAACTGGATGAGCATTGTGCTCCTTTGCAACCCAGGCCATTCTGTGATTCTATGATTCACCTTTCACTCATTTTCAACATGAATCTTTATTTCAGGCTAGCCTTGATTCCTATCACCTGTGCACAAGGATGGAGACTTGCAGCACTGGACAAGCAGCTGGGTGCTCAGGGCAGGGCTTGAGCTTAAATACCCCACTTGAACACTGCTCAGCACAAAACCTGTGCAAGCACAAGGAGCCAACTTTACTTGTGAGCCAACCAGAGCAGAAGGGCTGTTGAGGTGTGGAGGTGTGGGCCCTTGCACCGTTGCTCCCTCCTGTTAGCACTGCTGACCACCCTTGCAGCCTTCAGGAGGGTTTCACTGTAGGATCTGCTGTGGGAACAGCCAAATCACTTCTGTTACAGCAGCCGTGGGTTTTACATCATGTGCAAAGAAGCAAGGAAAGGAGGGAATAACCGAAACCTGGATGGAGTCACATCTGCACTGAGAGAATGGGCTTACACCCAGCAGCACCTGACCTACATGCATTTTGGTGCCGAGTGAAACCACCAGGTCTGTTATGCCAAAGGATGCTGTGGCTTTGCTTTCTATTTTTATTTTTTATACAGAAGCCAGAGAATAAAGTCTCCCTGCTGAGCATGAAGCAGCATGCAAGCCCCTGGGGTCTTTTGCTTCCAAACCTGTGTCCACAAAGCAGTGCAGGATGCTTTGAAGAAGGAGGAGACGCTGCCATCTGGGGAGGGGAGGAAGGAGGGCTCAGCCCCAGGCTTGCTGCTGGTAAGTTGCCCATTGCAACTGAGCCAAATGCTGGAGCTGGGCTCAGCCAGTGGGACCACTGGTGGCTGCTTCTTGCATCCCCAAGCTGGAGCCTCTCTGGGAAATGCTCCATCTCCCCTCAAGCGCAGCCATTGCCTCAGCAGGAGGCAGCAGCTAGATTACATCAGATCATTTACCAGCTGACATGAAAACGCCTCATTTAGCCCCGAATAAAAACACCTTCACTCAGCGTGAGCTGTATTAGGGCAACAGACTTTGCAGTGCGTTTGGAACAGCTGCTCACCTGGACAGCTGTATGGCAGCTGCTCCTCCCCATCACCTCGCTGGAGCTCAGGGATGACAGCAGGGACCTGTGCAGTGAATGCATTCTCTTCTGGTCTAAATCTTCCTCTCTTTGGTACAACGGATTTAATTTTCTAGCTTTCCTCAGTGAGTTACTTGTTGCCTCCTTCCTGCTTGTTTCTCCCCGCTAATGGAAAGCAGAGATGAATTTTGCTGCATCTCAACGGCTGGTGCTCAGCTTTGACTTAATCCTGTGCTGTGAGCAGAGCCTGGAGTAATGCTGTTGTGTTAATGGCACCCTGAATGAGACAGGGAGCAGGGAGAGGAGATGTAATGGGATGCAGCAAGCAGGGATATGTTAAGTGCTGGTCTATCTGATAAATCCTGCAGTTATATATCCTGTGCTCTGCTTTCCACCACAGCCCATCAGCAGACAGCCGAAAACAATCTTTACATCACATAAGCAAAAGAGAAGCAATGCAATCCTTGCTCCCAGTGCAGGACTCAATTGTAGAGGTGCCACTTCTGTAACCTTTGGAGACCTTCAGAATAAAATAAATGCGAAAAATATAAAGCTCCAGTCCTTGTCCATCCCACTTTGCACTGCTGGGGGCTGTTCAGGTGAGGATGCCTGGGCTCCTCTCCCAATTTTCGGGCTGACACAGCGTGCAGATGGAATCAGTTCCTTCCTCAGTGCTCTGCAGCTCTCAGCCAGTTTGTACCTGTACGAAGTGTTAACCTGACCAGAACATTCTGTTCAGTTACACAGTTGCTGCATTTTAACATCAAGAAAGAAGGATTTTGGACACCGGCTAACGAGCCGTTCCTGCTTTGCATAAAAACTTGGCACCAGAGCTCCTGGGGATGATGGAGGAGGAGAGCTGCCAAGAGATGGGCAGGGAGAGAGGCAGCTCCTGATCCTTCCTCTGCCCCACGCACAGCAGGAGGCTTACAGAGCAACCTCAGCCCAGCAGCAGAGCTCCAGCCCTCCCCGGGAACTGCTTTCATCCTCCCTCCCCCTTACCAAGCATTGCCCACAAGGGGCTGCAGCTCTCCACCACCTGGGCTCCTCTTGCTTTCTATCATTCTGGGGCAGCAGCAGGAGAAGGTGCTGTGCCTGTAGGTCTGCTGCCCTGTGAGCAAACCACTGCACAGAAGCAGAAGCTGCACAGGTGGCAGGTGGCAATGCATGCAGTCACCCCGGCAGGGATTTAGCCCAAACTCATCTCAGATCGATCTCTCTCTGCAGTTTGTGAATCCTGTCTGCGTTACTGGGGACACAGAAATGCCAAGAGCACAGCACCACTGTCCTTTTCCCCTTCCTCCTTTATTCTGGTGGTACCCACAGCCTGCTGGGCTCAGTATGCGCCCTTCCTGCATGCTCTTCTGGGTTAATTTCAATCAATGCATGTCCCGACAGCAGCAAGTTTGGCACAAGCACGTTCAGTCCTCACTCAGGGCTGAGGCTGCAGCTCCCACAGCACAGCAGGGCTGAGCACCCCGTGCCCTCCTGAAGTGGCACTCTTATTCGATCCACAACGCGCTCTGCTTCAGAGCAAACTGGAGAGAGAAAACACTCGAAGCCCAGATTTAAGTGGGAAATAGCATAAAAGTCAACACGGCTAATGATGCGACAAGGAGCACGCAGGACTGATTGAATACTCCTTGAATTAATGGGGAAGAGAAAGGCTCTGCGCTCAAGCACCCGTGATGGAAATTCACAGCAAGGTGAGAAGGTGCAAAGCATGGAGAGGTGAAAGGAGGAACGGCCAAAGGCACCAGCAAGGGGCTGTGATTGGCAGCGTGCAGGAGGAGGTGGCCATGGGAGGTAATGGGGTGGTTCTGTGTGCCGTGGGATGATGACAAAGGGATGCCCTCACTTTGTTCCACTCTGTGCCATCAGGTACGCCTTTCTAATGAGCGCTGCATGACAAACGGCTGCGTGTTTCCACGTGTGATTATAGCCTCTGTTGCCTCAATCAATAAATAAAATGAGCTCGAATAGCCCGCTCCTGAGAGTCCCTTAGAATCATATCCCCTATTAGAGGCACAATCAATAGTACTTGCTCCACTTTGGTGGTGATTACATGCTGGTTGCTGTGGAACACGCTGGCAATGCAGAACAGGAGACTTTTGGTGTAGAGCACATCTGCCTGGCTCAATAAATATTAGCTTTTAATTAAAGTGAATGGAACGCTCCAGAAAATGCTCATTTAAATACCAGTCATCTTTCATGGGAAAGGGACTTAAGGAAGGGAGTCAGAGAGTTTTGTAATGAAATACGTGGGGTATTTCAGCGAGGCAGATGCAATTTGTTCAGCGTGTCAGCCCTGAATGAGATGCTCCCTAAATTAAAGGGAGAGGAGGAAGGGGATGGATGTGTGCATGTACACAGATACACTTGGTATATATTAAACGTTTGGAGTTGATGACAAACTTCTTCGTTAAGAATGAAGGAAATCAGATAGCAACCATGCACGGTGGGAGCAGCCCCCTTCCCATCACAGCACGTGAAATGAAGGACATGCAGGGTTTAAATCACCTGTTATTGAACACAGTGCCAAGTTTGCACGTGGCAGGGATGTGCATATCTGTAATTCTGAAGCTGATCTCCTGGAGCACTGCAGACAAACAATACAATCCCAGGGCTTAGGCATCGTACACCAATAAACTCGGACCAGAACTGAAGGGGATGCTTTACCCATCACAGCTGTTATTCAGCATCAGTAACGGCAGCTTGACATGTTTCCTGCAGCCATGGGTGCCCTGTCTGGGTAGGAACTTTGATCTCATCCTCCTTGCTGGACCGGCTGAAACAGAGCTGAGCCTGAGCTCTGGCAGAGCCCTGCCCTGCAGCGGGATGAGATTGCAAAGCCAAAGTTCTCATGGTTTGGGTTGGTTTTTTTCCCCTTTTATCACAAATTCACTTTCTTGTCTTTTCTGTTGAACCCAGCCGGGCTGTGCTGCTGGAGCCAGGCAGGCTTCGTGCTCTCTGCTCCAAGGGAGTACTGCATCCATCAGCTGGGCCTGCAGATCTGAGACCTGAGGTACCGAGGCTGAGGCTGAATGGCACTGGTGCTGCTGGGCTCAACCCTGGCAGGGAATCCCAAGCATCAGGCAATGCAGGGCTGCTGGCACATCTCGCCTCCAAGGACACACTCCTGCTGGCACTGGGTGCCAGTGACCCTTTTCTATCCATGGTTCAAAACCAAACCATGGAAAACTTAGGGGGATTGATGTGCCAAAGCTGCAGACAAACAGATCGGTCTGTTGAAGCTGCAGCAACACCCAAAGCCTCTTTCTGAGGGTCAATCCTTATTTGATGCTTCATGCATGCAGTGAAGGTGGGAAGAGTTTCTATTTTTATGCATGCCTCACCTCCCCTTGGCTGCACCACTTTGCTGCATAAATCAGCTCCCACTAATGCAGCAGTGGATAACTTGGCCACCCATCCTTTAACACACAGCTTACCATGCTGAAACCCCAATGTCATTACACTGGCATCCCACCAGTGTTACGTCCAGACTATAAAGGTCACCAGCCACAGAAGTAAAAGGCTGCAAATTCTGCTTTGTTTGCAAGGTGGTTTGCAATCAGTGGAGGTATCTGATACTGCTGAGTCCTTCTGTCTCAAAGGGGAAACCTCAAAGCCACTGAAAACCCCATGCATGCACACCTTTGTGTTCTGTTCTTCCAACGATAGGTAGACACAAACCAAACAGCAGTGCTGCAGCACTGCCATCTGAGCTGGCTGCTGAACTCCATCACTATCATCTTTCTAAGTCCAGACATATTGATTGCAAAAGGAAGGGAAAAGATCCATGCAACAGAAAACCTGGTGTGGGGACAGAGCACGCACACGCTGGCAACCCACGAGCGGTGCTTCTAAAGACCTAAGCCAGCAAAGGAGTTCTCACAGGAGCATTGCTCTGCCATGGGTTTTAGGATGGCTGTGGAATCCTACTGACATCAACAGCCTGTGCTGATGTGCACTGCTGGAGCTCAGGTGGGGTTGGGGGTGAGCACAGAGCTACATCACAGTCACAGCCGTTCTGCTCACTGTGCTGAGGACAGGAATGCTCTCGGTACTGCCCTGTGTTGGTATATCATGTTATTGTCTGCAAGATGGATTTGTAACATCTCTCTTGGGACCCTGTGTCTTGTCACAGAGATATTGGATTGTTTCTGGCAGTGAGCTGAGGCTGTGCTGGGAAGGGTCCCAGGGAAGAGCTGGGTGCTCCCAGGTCTGTGGATCTATGGCCTTTAGATTGCAGTGCTTGGTGCTTCCTGTCCCATCTGCCCACCCAGGCTTCTGCTCAGCATCTAACCTCGGTCCAAAGAGCAGCTGCACCTCTCCTTAGGCACCGGGGGGCCTGGAGCTGTACCTGCTGTGCTGCGGTGTGAATAAACCAATGGAAGGGCATGGACAGGAGTACAGAGATGAGACCCTACCCAGGAGATGCCTGGCAGCAAGATCAGCTCTGCTCTGAAACTGATGTAGCCCTGCTTGTTTGCATAGAGAGGAGTGCAGGAGCAGCTGGGCTGATGGAGCAGCTGGGACGCAGGGGCTGTGCAGCTCAGCTCACCCCATGGGCTGTGCATTGCTCCTGCCCATGCCCTTCATGCCTGGAGCCATATGGCTTCAGACCCAGAAACGTCTGTCTCAGAGTCCTCTGAAAAAGAATTGGCCAGTATATTGTGGTGAGGAGGGGCAAGGAAATAGGATGAAAGCTGTTGCATGGCTTGTGTCCTCATCCTAAAAGCCTAAAAGCTAGCAGGCTTCCCCTTCTCCATCATCTGCGTTCCTAAAATAGAGTTTAATGAAGTGCTTTTGGTCTTATCCTGGGTATCACTCTATGAAGTTGTTATAATCTCGCAGACATACTCATGGCTTTCCAAGATGAAAACAAACACAAAACAACACCCAAACAAGGCAAACCCCAGGCCACCTATGTGAGATGATTTATTATTCTGGATAATCAAGTTGTTATTGTGGTTGTTGCAGGTTAATCACGCTGTTAATGTCCTAAAACCTCCTGAACTCCAATGTCATGCAGCTCAGCATTCATGCCCTGCCCATTACCCAATTAAGCAGATGATTGCAGCAAACCAAACGGCCCTGGGCTCGCTCCATGTTGGCCAGATGCTGAAGAGCCCTCCTGGCAGCAGCAAGCTTGACACTGGGAGAATCTGATGGAGGAGGTGGGGAGAAAATAAATGGACCTTTCTTTCTGCCTTGCAGCTGAGAGCTGTCTGGCAAATGGCAATTAAAGTGAGTGGAGCAGAGCTGGGTTTGGGTCTGGGGAGGGAAGAGCCACGAGGGAGCAAGGGGGTAACTCAGGTAAGCTGAGTGGATTTGATTCTGCAGAAACTGGCAGGCAAAAAGAGGTGTGGGGCTTTGCCAAGTGAGAGCAGCAGGCTGTTTGGTGGAGCTGCAGGAGCTGCCTGGTGTCCCTCATTGGAGAAGCATCCCCCAGCACCCACAACTCTCAGCTCAGTGCTGGCATCAGCACGCTGCATGGGTTTGTGTTGGCTTTACAGCATATCTCTTCCAATCCTCCAGAGCCTCTAATGAGCATCCAAATGAAAGAGAGTTCTCAGACACTTGATGTTTCTGAGCAAAGCTGGTAATGAATGAGACTTACACTGCAGTCTGTCACTTATTCAAACGCCTCTCAAAGCACAGAGCAATAGATACACACTGAGTTTATTTCATCCATCACTGGAATGCAGCGCCTGAAAGCAGTGGCTTCACACTGACATCACTCAGTGGTTTGGGGCAGAGGAAGTCAGACTGCAAAGAAGGGGAGAGGTTTTACAGAAGGGAAAACGCTGAGCAGGGGGCTCCTCCCAGCTGATAACACCTTGTGTTCTCACAGAAGCTGATAAGAAGTGATAGTTGCCTTCAGCAGTCAAAGCTTTGGCACTGCACGTTATTTACGTATAACATCGTTTTGCTGTCATTGTGTCTCAGCTCCTGGGCCAGGCAGCCTGTGTGGCCATGGCTGCTGTGACAAGAGCGCAAAGTGCCAGGACACCAATGGATTTGCAAGCACCAGGTGTGGCATCTCCAGCAGGAGCATTGGCTGCTTCCCAGGCATTGAGCCTCCCAGTTACATCCTTGCAGAGGACACTCAAGCCCTGATATCAAATGGACACTGAGAGAAGTCAAGGAAATATAAATAGAGATTTCTTGCACACAAGGAAATTAATACGTTCTGCTGACATCCCATCACAACAAACAAATACAGAATCAGAGTCCCCAGCTTCCTCTGCTCTTATACTCTTATGTTCTAAGGCTGTTCTCCTGCCATGAGTTAGCAGGAACATGGCCAGCAGGCATGGGATGGGATGGTGGTTGAACTGGATGACTGTAGCAGTCTTTCCCAACCTCAGTGATTCTGTGCCCAAGCAGGTTATGGATGCCCCATCCCTGCAGGCATTCAAGGCCAGGCTGGATGTGGCTCTGGGCAGCCTGGTCTGCTGGTTAGAGATCCTGCACACAGCAGGGGGGGTTGAAATTGCATGATCATTACGATCCTTTTCAACCCAGGCCATTCTATGACTCTATGGTTCTATGAATCTATGAGTCTATCCCTGCAACTGTGCCATTGTAGGCTTTGGATTGCTCTCAATCACAAAGAAAATAAAAACCAAAATGAAATATTCATTCTTACTTTGGGACACTGGGAGCAAGCATTTGGTGTAAGTCAGGTCCAGGGGGGCAGCACTGATCTGTACACTTTGGTCGATTTTTCTCTGTAAATTCCATCGCTCTGTTGTGCTTGGATTTGTAGTACTCAGCTCATAAACTTGAAATATTGCCCTCAAACTATGAATCACAGTTAATTATTCATGGGTAGTTTCTAAACTCTCAACAACAATCATTTATCAACGACGAACAGTTGCGACGTCTCAGTGCCTCAGTGGTTTGCGTTAATGAATTAAAGCTCAGGAGAGAAAAACCAGTTCAGTTCCCAGGTGACAAAGACAAAACCATCTTAAAAGAACAGACAATTGCAGAGCAAAACCAAGAAAGTTGGGGAATGGAGAGTAACAGCACATCCATCTGAAAGTGCAGGGGGGTTTGAAGAGGAGAAATGTAATTACCTGACCTGGAAAGAAGCCGAACACAGTTTAAAATCTCATTCCTCATGAAACGCCTTGGAATGCTGCACGGCTGCAGGATCAGAAGATGTTGTGTATGATTTTTATGTTTAGAAAGAAAAAGGAAAACAAAGACGAGGGAGATCAGCTTTTCTCTCCTTCCCAATTCCAGAAGCATCTTCTGAGTTATTGATTCAGAATCCACTTTAGCACACGCCTGGAGATAGAATCCAGCACAGAGCAAAGCAGGAAAGCAGCAGACTGCACTCCGAGATGCAAATCAGCCTCCCAGGGTGGCAGGAAAACAAATAATTGGGGGGAAGAAAAACAAAAGGATTAAGCAAAAAATATATTTAATTTCATTGAAGTGATCTGTGGAGGTACCGAAGAGAGATGAAATGCTTTTGCCCAGTCCACACCATGCACAACAGCACTCCCTCCTTCCCAGCCATCCCCACCAACCCGCTGCATCTCTGCTGCTGCTAAACTTCCCCTGTGCTGCTTCACCAGACCTCCACTGATCGTGTGGTACAAGAAAAAGAGGATGAGCTGAGTTTGTGGTGTAAGAAACCAGCACCAGGCAAATAGAGGGATGTGAGGCCAGCTGCAGCAGCAGCCCTTATGCCGTAATAGCGAGTGACAAGCTTGTTACAATTAATCTTCAGGGAAGAAAAGACAACTTCAGAAGCGCTCGTGGTGCTGCTTAATTATAAAGCCATTGCCTGTAGCTGGAGTCATAGAAGCGTTTCTTTTCTGAATGCCGATGCAGGTCTGAGAGCTGGGAACCCATCCTTCGCAGTCAGAAATTGTTGTTTGCAGTGTGAAGTGAGAAGTGGATCGGCACACTCTGACATTCACAAGTGTTTCATGTGACCCACACCACGAGGCTTCAGTTGGATTTGGAACAAAAAGCAGCGCAAAGGAAATGTCCTTTTAAATGCAAACTATCGTCACCTCATTCGTTAAGCACCAAAGTGGAACTGTCAAAAACTCATCATGTGGTTTCTGCCCACCCGGAGCTGTACTGGTGGAGGGATTTCTCCCTAAAAACTTCATGCAATTACAGCCAGGATATATTTCTGGTGGCAGAAAAGCGTGTGCTTATCTTGGGAGCAGCAAGTCTGAAAATCCCAATCATCCAGGAGGAAAATTACATCCTGGTGGTTTGATTTCTGCAACCAATGAGCTACAGGGCATCCAAGCATTCTGCTATGGTGCAATCTGCCTTGCAGAAGCCTGGTCCTGCTCCACACATTGCCCATCCCCAGGCTTAACATAAACTCAGATTGATGGTCAGAGCTGAGCGTTAGGCCGAGCTGACAGCCCCACTTTGTTAATCTCCAGGCCCTGCTGAAGGTCACCCTGTCACGCACTCATCCCACTCTATAAATACACATTTGATTCATTGTCTCACGTCCCTTCCATCACGGGGAACAGGAGCAGTGGATCAGCCACCACCAATCCCTCCCTGCGGGGATGTGAGTCACTGCCTCGGCGCTGCCACTTCCACTCTGGCAATAATGGTGATTTATGCTCCAAAAAGTGTCAAGGAATCGCATTCAGGGCTTTATATTGCCACTGGGATGTGATGGCTGAGGGCTGGGATGGGGTGAAGCCAGCACCTTCATGGCGGGCTGGGGTTGCCAGGTGTCCCTGAGAAGTTAGGGATGGCTATGGGTTGCCATGCACAGTGGGGGGGAACAGTTACTTTGATCAGGAAATGCTTCAGCCCAGAGGGAACCAGAGCTTCCCGCGGGTTAATGGGATGCATAGAGCACCCTGTATCAGCATCACAGCATGGCTGGGCTGGAAGGAACCATAAACCCCCCAGCCCTACCCCTGCCACGGGCTGGCTGCCCCCCCTCAGCTCAGGCTGAGGGCCCATCCATGGCCTTGGGCACCTTGAAGGATGGGCACCCACAGCTCTGGGCAGCAGTGCTGGGCTCTCGTTATAAAGTTAAGCATTAAGCTGTGCTTTTTGGTTGGCGACCCTGCACAGCAGGGGGGTTGAAACTCGATGATCATTGCGGTCCTTTTCAACCCAGGCCATTCTAAGATTCTAGGGATATATTAACCACACGTTAAGCACTGCAGCGTGCTGGGCTGCCGCACTGGTTAAAAGCCACGCCATTAAAACATAAATAAAGGAACCCCTTCGTAGCCTCACATCTTCCGTCCGTCCCACAGAACGAACGGGGCACAAAAGCAGACGCGCAGCGCCGCGCGGAGGGGGCGTGGCTTTGAAACGGAAGGGGCGTGGTCCAACGGACGTACCGTGATGTGGGCGTGGCCTAGCGGCTTGGTCACGTGACGCGGTGACGCGGTGACGCGAGACGCCGGCTGGGAGCGGAGGGTCGCCATGGCGAGCCAGTCGCAGGGCATCCAGCAGCTGCTGCAGGCCGAGAAGCGCGCTGCCGAGAAGGTGGCCGAGGCCCGCAAGCGTGAGTACGGCTTGTGGGGCTCCGGGAAGGCCGGCTCGGGCCGCATTAGGCCTGCCGAGGGCTCTGCGTTGGGCTGGGCCTCAGCGTGCAGGAGCCGGTCGCTGTGGCTAGCCCTGTCGGTAGCTCTGGCAGGGTGCGGTGGGACGTTCGGAAGGGAAGTTCGCGCGGCAACCGGTCGCTTCTCACCGTTGCACAGCTGGAGCGAAAGAAAGCTGGGTTTTCACGTTCTTTCTGCTGTTTGGGGTCACCCTGAGGTGCTGCGTGCTCGCGTGAGCGAAGCCAGATCCCTACGTGGTCTCATATGCCTACTGGATGAGCCTCCAGTTGTGGCTGGAGGAAGCTCACTGCTGAGTGGGGTTGGTAGGGTTGTAGCTGTGTATCAGGTAGCTGGAGCAGCGTAGAGAAGCAGGCTGACCCTGCTTTCTTTATTGTATACATGTGTTCTTTGGAAACAGGAAAGAATCGGAGGCTGAAGCAGGCAAAAGAAGAAGCCCAGGCAGAGATTGAGCAGTACCGCCTGCAGAGGGAGAAGGAATTCAAAGCCAAGGAAGCAGCGGTTAGTTCACTACATCACTCTCTGTTACTGCCCTGCCCCCCTGCTCTGACAGCTGCCCTCAGCGTGGAACATGTTGCCAGAGGTCTGCTTCCCTTCTGCTGATACACGGTCACATGTTGGAGAGATCGGTGGAAGTGAATCAGAGCACAGTGTGCTGCATCCCAAGAGCTGGGAATATCAATTGGCAATGAATTAACTTAATAAACTCATATACTGCCTGGTGCCCTGATGGGTCTCCCTCTCCTCAGACCTGCTCTGTGTAGCAATGTCGGAAAACACTGAGCAGATTCCTCATCTGACAAGCAGATTCCCATCATGCTAACTTGGTAGGAACTTACTTTGGAGACACAGCTCTTTCTGAAGTTGTAAGGCTTGTGCTCCGCTCAACAGTTTTGCTTACTGTTTCCCATTCTCCTTTCATTCTGAGTAAGAAGAGCCCTCAGAGGTGCAGAACCAAGGGCCTCTTTCATGGTGAGGGCTGTAGTGCAGGTAGAATGTTTCCACTTGCTGTGTACACTTGCTGCCATTTCTTCTGAAATCTTCAGAAATTGATCTAGCAACTCTGCCCTCTGTCCTAGTTAGCACACCACATCCTCTGTTCTCCTGTGTAATTACTTCTCCTGCCAATCAGTGTAGATTAGTATTTTTAAAGTCATTTGTTAGCTTGCTTCACTCTGTGTGTGATAGTGAGCAATTCCAAACTAAAAAGTGGAATTTGCTGCTTGACAGCTGGTTCTGTTTTACTTGTTCTTCTCCAGAGAGGTTTTTGAATTCAGTCGCAGGGTATTACTTGGCTCAGCTTTTCTGTGCCCACGTTTTCCCCACTGTATAATCAATGAATGTACAGATGTTACAATTATGAAACGTACCAGAGAGTTTGGCTAAGCAGTTATTATACCAAAAAAGAACAGACAGAGTGCTTACCCATGTCCTGGGCTCGCTGTAAAACTCCAAAGGAGGGATCTCCAGCAGAGATCCTTCCCCACTGGCACTCAGCTCTTAAATGGGTCCAGGAGAGGTGCAGCCAGGCTCCACCCCTTCCAGCAGCACAGGTGAGTTGCCTTCACCTGCTCCCCCAGGGCTGACTCAGTGCTCACCTCAGGTGATCAAGCAGAGGCTCAGGCTGTGATTCAGCAGTTCCCATACACCCACTTATAACAGGACCTCTCTTGCCCTTGCTGACTGGTCAAGGGAGACACTGTAAGCTACAAGAGACTCCTTGGGATGCACATGACCTGGACCACAATTATATTTAGGAGCCAGGTTTCTTGAAAGATTCTCAAAATACGGAAGCAACCAGGGTGATCTGAAGTCTGAGCTTAAACTAAATCACAAGTGTTACTTTATTTGTGCTATCTATGATAGTAGTGCACAGGGCTTCCCAGTTTCAATCACCAGTACAGCAGGGCATTGACTTAGAGTAGTAGAACAGCCTGGGTTGCAAAGCAGCACAATGCTCATCCAGTTCCAACCCCTGCTGTGTGCAGGTCACCAACCAGCAGCCCAGGCTGCCCAGAGCCACATCCAGCCTGGCCTTGAATGCCTGCAGGGCTGGGGCATCCACAGCCTCCTTGGGCAGCCTGTGCCAGTGCCTCACCACCCTCTGGGGGAAAAACTTCCTCCTAAAACTTCAGGCATTCCTCAGAAGCTCGTGCTCCAAACATGATAATTACTGAGTAAGAGAAGATAAAAGATGTAGGCTGTTATGATGAACTAATATATGTTATGTGGGAAATCTGAGAGGGCAATCCAGGCATGCTCCTACTTCTTCCAGCACAGTTATTTCCTCAGCAGACATAGCTGAGATGCAACAAGGCAGTCCAGAGCACCAAAATATCGAACCAGTCAGTGCTTTCTTTGCACGTAAGCTTTCTCTTCCCTTTGCTGTTTGTAGGCACTTGGATCTCATGGCAGCTGTACTACCGAAGTCGAGAAGGAGACCCAGGAAAAGATGAGTGTAATCCAGCAGAACTTCCAGAAGAACCGTGAGCTGGTCCTCTCCCAGCTGTTGTCTCTGGTGTGTGACATCAAACCTGAAATCCACGTCAATTACCGCATCAACGGGTAGTGCAGGAAGGAGGGATGAGGGTACCAGGAGTGCTGGCAGCAACATTTGAGCTTCAGGTGGAACGTGCAGCTCACAGCCATCCTGTAACTGTTCTTCTTGTAAAGGTGTTAAATTATTTCAGTGAGTTGTAGGTCATCAGTGTTTCATTGGTTTCTGTTAGTTTCTTTCTAGATTGAGAGCTTATCCAGACATTAAATGGACACGTCTCAAATCTGTGCTAAGTATATATTCAAGCTGACAGATTAATGCTCCCTGTTTTCTGGTTAGTATTCAAAGAAAGGCTGTCCTCTGAGAAGCAGAAAGCTGACCTGAGTCTGTAATCTGGACCTATGTATTCTTGTTCACTAAAATGCATTTTTCAGTGTGTTGTTAGCATTTGTGCAAGGTTAAACTTCATAAGAATTCTCTGGCTGTACAGTGCTGGCTGATGATGTTCAGGTGCTTGAGTTTCTCTGTCTTGAATATCCTCTGTATATTCTGCTGTTAGCTTGAGTTACAGGTCTGGCTCTATGACACTTGAAAATAAAAACCTCTCCTTAACTCAAAAGTCTCTAATCAGTCTTCTTGTAACAACAAAATTGTTCTGAGAGTACCAGCAGGACTCACTGTTGCATGGAGAGTCTGGGCTCTGGAGAATGAATATCAAGTATTAATAAGAGAGCAAGAAATAAAACAAATGTCTGAAGGTCACAGCAGGTAAGTTTAAAATCCATTACAGATCTCCTCCTCTTGGCTCCAGTCTGATGCTTTACCTGCCAGGTTGTTCCAAAAGCCTTCAGGAACAAATGTTCTTTGAACTATTAGGAGAAATAAAACGTTGCCAGTTCAACAGTATAGTTTGATAGCCAGGCACTGTGCAGTAATTATCCTTCCCTGGTGGCTGCTTGTTTATATCAAGGTCATGTAGCATCCTGCTATTCCCAGAACAGTGTGAAATAAGTGTTAGGGCTGTCCATGCCTCGCTTCCTAGCTCTTTAATCAAGAATACACACAAATACATCATGAGCTTTTGTTTCAGCAGTTTATTCCGTCCCAGAAGAATATTAAAATATAGCTTTGCTTTCTTGAGTTCAATTTAATACTTTTTGCACAGAAGAGACCTCAGCCAGCACAAAGTGGATCAGAGCTGCAATTAATGCAGTTGCCAGTCTGAGGAGGAAGCCTTGCTGCTGTTTCTCAGTCAAAACATCCTGGATTTTTGCAGACCTTCAGTGCAGCTCTGAAAAGCCTCTCAGACCCGCAGGGTAAGATTGCAGTTGGGAGGGAGGAAAGCAGGATGGATGGAAGTCTTAACAGAGGAACAAGTATCTGCCTGCAGTCGTGCTGTGCTACAAAAGAGAACGCTGTGTTGTCTCCTATTGGTTTTTTATGCTAGCATATTTTATGTTAGCATACTCCAATTCTTAAAGAATCTCTTTAGGAATTGAGGCTATTAAATGGGTTGTAAAAGTGAATCAAAAGCTCCTGTGAAGTCGAATCTGTCAGGCTGGGAACACGCCAGGTCTGTGCAAGGAGAACAGAATCAAAGCACTTTTAATCAGACTCATCTGACGGCCAGAGAAGGGCTGTGGCCTCATAAAAGGTTGCAGCCATGCTAGTTCCAGTCTGTCCTTTGGAACTGAAGCAGTTCCTCCTGTTGAGAACAGGTGGTCAGGCTGCAGCACATTGGTGCTTGTGAAAGTCCTGGTAGCTCCAGGCTGTAATTAGCAATTTCATCCTGTTTGTTTATCAGTAAAAGGAGACTTGCTTTGTCTGCAACAAGCACAGCGCGTGCCTCCACTTCCTCACAGTTCATAAGCTTCCCTCTGTTAAATGAGCACTTTCTGTTCTTACCCTCTGCAGTGAGGAAGATCCAGAAGGAAAGGATGTGTAAAATTCTCCCCAGATTATTCCCTCACTGGCAAAACAGCATGTGAAGACCTTCCCTTTATAACATGCACAAGTTTCAATGCTTGCAAGAACATCAATTTTCTGTAATGCTTCCCTGAAATTTACCTGTTGAGAATTACCTGGCTGTGTAAATTCACACAAAAGCATTTCCATTTGCTTCTCACTGGGAAATCTGGCTTTGTTTGTGATCTAGATAAGTTGCTTTAGTTCTTAGGTAGAAGTTCTTTAATCTTACAGTGAGGTGTAGTGGGAAAGGAGACCTTATGTGCCCAAGCCAGACTGCTGAAAATGCTCTGTGGGGAACAATTTCATACTGGCAGAGGTCTGGAGTTGCTCGGTTTCTTACCTCTATGGTCTGATGTTTCCAGCTTCCTCCTGTTCTGCAACAAATTTGGTTAAGAAGAGCGAGGCCTATCCTAGCTGCTAGTGCAGATCTGCCTCCAGAGTCCCACTGCTGCTCTGACTGTGTTGTCCCTGGCAAATGTGACCCTAAATGCAATAACCCTATGTGTAAGGAGTTGGAGCTTGCCCTTGTACCTCAAAAAGGGCCCAGAAGCTGCTTTAAGCATGTATAAAACTGTCTGATTCTTTTACTTTGAGTTCTCATCCCTGGAAATATGGACGAATTGCCTGCTCAGTCCTGGTGCTGTATGGAGGTAAAGAGCATTCAGTGCATGTGCTGTTCTGGTCATGCAGGATCGAGTGGGTGACTCTGGCTGTTTTCTCATGGTTCAAATCAAGCATTTTCCTTGGATGAAATGGGCACGTCAGGAGATTAACACAGCATGATTTGCTAATGGTCACATTCAGGTTCATAAGCAACGGTCTGAACTTTGATTTTTTTGTAGGATTCCTTTTCAGACATTGTATAATCAATGAATGTACAGATGTTACAATTATGAAACGTACCAGAGAGTTTGGCTAAGCAGTTATTATACCAAAAAAGAACAGACAGAGTGCTTACCCATGTCCTGGGCTCGCTGTAAAACTCCAAAGGAGGGATCTCCAGCAGAGATCCTTCCCCACTGGCACTCAGCTCTTAAATGGGTCCAGGAGAGGTGCAGCCAGGCTCCATCCCTTCCAGCAGCACAGGTGAATTGCCTTCACCTGTTCTCCCAGGGCTGACTCGGTGCTCGCCTCATGTGATCAACCAGAGGCTCAGGCCGTGGTTCAGCAGTTCCCATACAGACATCATGCAGGCCTACATTAATAGTTGATGTTTTTCATTTCTAAAACATCGCTGAGAAGTTCTGTCATCTGTACTATGGGGAAAGGACCAGATGGACAAATGGTTTATTAGCACTGAAATACCAGCGTCATCTGGACAGCTTAACCTTGCAGTACGAGGTGCAATTAGGACACACATTTGTGCTGCTTGAAGCCTGAGTTCAATTTTCAAGGCTTGCTTGTGCTGATGGAGCTTGCTCCCTGCTCAGCTTGCGGTGCTCAGCCTGAAGGTCAGCATCTCCTCTCTGCTGCCTGTTGCAGGAGTTCTGGCACAGGTTGCCCAAGGAGGCTGTGGATGCCCCATCCCTGCAGGCATTCAAGGCCAGGCTGGATGTGGCTCTGGGCAGCCTGGGCTGCTGGTTGGTGACCTGCACACAGCAGGGGGTTGGAACCAGATGATCCTCTTCAAGCCAGGCCATTCTATGGTACTCCAGATAGAGAACCTCCTGTGTGGGACAGGCAAACTGGGAGGAATTGGGCAGTGGCAACTGTGGGCAGGTGGACTGTGGCCTTCAGTTGTTGCCCAGCACCAGGGGTTCTTGCACTGGTGCAGATTAAGATGGAAAAACCTGAATCATCTGATTCCAGCTGAGGTTTTGGCTTGCAGGTCTTAATAGAAAAGTCTATTGAGAACCCTCAAGATCAACATCTTACTGTAAAAAAGCAGTTCAAAATATTCCAAGAAAAAAAGGTGAGTCTCATCTTTCTTTGAGGCTGAAAGGAGACAACACTAATTTCATGCAGAAAAGATTGTATCTCAGACCGGCATAGGAATAGAAAATAAATAGGTATTAAATTACATTTGGCTGTTGCAAAGTAATCTAATAAAGCATCTGCTGAATCAATAGCCAAATCATTATCCAAGGCACACAGCAAGCATTCTTTTTATTGTTTTTTTTTTTCCTTAAATTCGAAGCATAAGAAAAAGGATTTTGCATTACCATAATAAAAAGAAGCAGAGTGCTTGAAGTCTCCACTGGAATAAGGCAGAAAGAAAAGAGCCACACTTTATGCAAGTGTCATTTTCTTCATTTGAAACGTGTATTTTAGGAATATTGTGAAATGGAGATTTTGCATTTAATGACTGTCAGATCTGTCAGCTTTGCTGAGCTGCCTGACAAAACGCAGCCTGCAGAAGAAGGCTGTGTGCAGGGAGAGCAGAAAGGCAAGACGAGGCTCTCAGCAGTTCTATTCACCTAATTAAGGCTCATTGGGGGAAAAAAACCAAACAACAACAAACTGAGGAGCAGTTACCTGCTGAAAATGCAGTTTCATTAAATAGAAGGAGATCTGCTGTGTTGGCTGCTGCTCACGGCTGCAACTTGCATGGCAGGGACTGCAGCTGCCGTTTGCAAGCAGAGCACTCCTGGAGTCGGGTTCTCTGTAATGTATTCATTAATGCAGTGCGATGGAATAGGGAGTACGGTTATATTTCCAGGACACCAAGCTGGGAAGAGAAATAAGCAGCACAAAGGGTTGAATTACAATTTAAAATGATCTTGAGAAATGGGCTAAATGATCTAAAACGGACAGCATGGAACTCCCAGAGATAGAGAAGTGCAAAACTGAACTAAAAGTGAGACGAAGAGCACGGAGCAGCTGATAACCTCTGTAGAGGTTGTGAAAATTTGGGTAAACCCCCCCAGACACAGAACTGGCCAACGCTTTATTTTTGAAACGGAGTTGTCACAGCACAGCAATGCAAATGTCTTGTGGCAGATGGAGGTGAGGAAGAGATTCGTTGTGGTCGGTCTTTGGCAGATCTCCACTTGCAGGGCTTTGCTCCTTGCTTTGCAGGTGGGGCAGCTCCACAGGCTGTCAGCTGTGCTCCGTGCAGCAGCAGCACTGCTGGGATGCTGCCAGCGCCCCCCGTCTGCTTTGCAGGCAGAGTTCCTGATTTCTTCTTCCTTTTCCTAGTTTTCTAAATGCCTTCCCAGTTTACTGATTGACTTTGTGTTTGCTTTGTAACTGCAGTAATTGGTGCTGCTCTCACAGAGTCATGGAACGGCCTGAGTTGCAAAGGACCACAATGCTCATCCAGTTCCAACCCCTGCTGTGTGCAGGTCACCAACCAGCAGCCCAGGCTGCCCAGAGCCACATCCAGCCTGGCCTTGAATGCCTGCAGGGCTGGGGCATCCACAGCCTCCTTGGGCAACCTGTTCCAGTGCCTCACCACCCTCTGGGGGAAAAACTTCCTCCTAATATCCAACCTAAACCTCCCCTGTCTCAGTTTAAAACCATTCCCCCTTGTCCCATCACCATCCACCCTCACAAACAGCTGTTCCCCCTCCTGTTCATACGCTCCCTTCAAGCACTGGAAGGCCACAATGAGGTCTCCCTGCAGCCTCCTCCAAACTAAACAAGCCTCAACCTTTCCTTATAATTCAGAGGGCTGAATTTCTATCTCCTGGCTGCTTAGCGCTAAACTTTTGGTGGGACCATTAATAGGAGGAACAGGAATGTTACGGGACATCTGTGCAATGCCTAGATTGTTGTCAAGGCCGAGTATGAAATATACAGGCTGTTGATTGAAATAGATTACTCACTGAATGCTTTATTGGCTGTTCTGCAATGAGATGAGCGCATTCAGGAAGCTGGATGGCTGCAGAGCTCAGCAGAACAGCTGCACTTGGGTTGTTTTTTGCCCCCTCCCATCTTGGCAGGGCTGGCTGTGTTGGTACAACAGGGTGAAGCCAAGCTCAGCGCACACATAGAGGCACTCCTTGCTCAGCCAGGGGTGCGTGTGAGCAGCTAATGAGGGCAGCTGCTCCCAAGCCTGTTGCCCTCGCTGAGCTGTGCCTCAGGTGCTTTGCAGGGAGATGATGGTGCTCTTTCCCAGCACTTGGATCACCCAGTTCTACCGTGCGTGGGCAAGAAGGAGGAAGCAAAGCCAGATCTGGTGAGGAGTGCTTGAGAAGAATGCAGCCTTGGTATGGGTGGGGATGGGAGCTGAGCCTCGAGCTACCAACGTCGGTGAGAAGATGGGTCTGATATTTTCACCACCTGGGTGATGCTATGTGTGAGCCACCAGCTCCCAGGGAAATGATATCTCGTGTGGATCAGTGGTTTGAAGGCAGTGCTGCTTGCTGTGCAGCCACGTGATTTAATGAACACTTTGCTCAGCAATGTCTGGAGCCAGGAGGATTGCAGAAGTTCAGCCCTCCCGAAGTGGAGCAGGCTTTTCTCCAGGAAGTGTGCACACATGGCGCAGTGAAGCATGGCAGGATTTGTTACTCTTTTTTAACTGTTCACTAGCAGTTGCTCTGATATTTGACTGACTCAATTCCCAGCTTTTGGGTTCCCTCCAGCTTTTCTGTGAGCCCCAGGAAGGTGCACCCCAGCCTTCCCTCCTATGCTGTCTCCCAAGCCTGTCTCTTTTGGCCTAGAAACCACAGTGCTTTGGGAAGGTCCATCTGGCTGTGAATCCCATCCTGCTTCCATTCTCTGGAGCACAGTAGCCAGCAGGAAACCTTCTCTTCCCTCAGTATCAGAGCAGCCTCCTGTTGAGAGCTGGGCTGCAGTTCCCACCCCGTTATCTCCATCTCTGTGCCTTGCTGTGACCATTTGCTCAACATCATCCTGGAGATCTTTGCTCACCCCTTTGGATTCCTCCAGCCCCGCTGCTGATGCACAGCACTGACTCAAGTATTCACCACGGCTCGTTTGATGCAGCTTCAGGATGTGTACTCACTGAACCCTGGCTGATGGAGAAGGAAGAGCAGAGCCTTCAACTGTGCCAACTGCTCCATCCGAAGCCCTCCTTGAGTCCAGCTGTGGACCCCTACCCTCCAAAAAGCAACCTGAGCTCCTGCAGCGGAGTCTGTCCCCGATGGGGAAACAGCTTAGAGTAACTCTAGAGGGTTAAAAAAAAAACCACAGCTCTGAAACGAGCCCGGGGGAAAAGTCACATGCACAGGGGAGGTTTTGCAAGTCAGTGCTTGTGGCGCGGGGTGATGGGAGCGCAGAGCTGCGGGCGCTCGCCTGCGCTGTGCATCCCAGCAGTGGGACCTCCCCAACCTGCAGGGCACAGTGATGGGCGGTGCGGGGCAGTGAGGAGGAGGAGGGAGCAGAGTCTGCACCCCAGGAGCACGGCTGGATGAGGTATGGCTCCAGTGGGCTCTCCGTAGTGAGGACACAGCAATGGGGCTAGGTTGGCTGGGGCTTGGAGAGGTCTGTAGGGGCAAGGGGGCAAAGGGAACGGCTTTGTGTTAAAATAAGAGGTGCACAAAGATGCAGAGCCCTGGGGAGCGCAGGCGGGGAAGGCTTTGAGGGGCCAAGCTCCATGCACAGGAGCTATAAGAGGCAATGGAGCCAAGTGAGGTCTGTGCTGCACAAATGGCTTAAAGCAATGCTGCTGTTGTCTCTGGGCTTGGCTGTGCTGTGGAAGGCTGTAGCTGTAGAGCTGCCCTGGATGCTCCCACAGAACTCAGCATGGGTGCCTGGGACAGACAGCACTGCTTCAGCTCTAACTTAATGTGACAGCTTGTAATTAGGCTTCCCTTCTGTCTCCAGCACTGAGTGGGTGCTGAGGCCATCCCTGTGCACAACACGCACCTCTTATGCAAAGTGCACCATGTTTGGCTTCTTCAAGTGTTGAGTTTCCAGCCTTTGCAGTTAGTTATTTTGTTCCTCCTTTGCAACCATACAAACCTTTTGTTTTGCTTCCCTTGCCTCAATTTCCTGTCTGACAGTCCAGGCTATCCTGGCTTTGTGCAAAGGGGTGATTGCAGCAACAGCCATGAGTAACAAAAAAAAGCAGCAGTCCTTTTGGAAGGAGAGATGCTGAGATGTGATCCTGGGCAGTGTGCTCTATTTGACTGCTTGAAGCAGGAGGTTTGGACTGGGTGATCCCAAGGGGTCCCTTCCAACCTCAACTGTTCTGTGATGAGGGACCCCCAAACCAACCTCCTGGTGCAAAAAGGTGGAGTTAAGCTTAAAATTAAACGATAGCTTTGTCAGCAGAGTTGCAAGAATGGAAGATAAGTAAACTTCAAAGCCTTCCATGCACTTGGTTTGCATAACCACCCACAGATCCTTGCAGCATTCCCTGGAAAACCCATGGGAACGGCAGCTGCTGTGGGGGTGAAGATGAGCAGAGCTCCCCACGTTGCTTCCTGCTCTGCTGCTGCTCTCCTCTGCTTGGGCGGGTGCACAGTTCTTCCTTATCTGCACCATTTCCTTCCTGTGATAGGGTATTCCTGTAATCCAAATAAGCAAGAGGAAAGCCTGTGCGTATTGCACTGTTAGCACCTGCGTGGTGGTAATATCAGAGAGCTCAGCGCTCTCACCCTTTATTTGCTGCCTCTGCAAGATCTTTGAATTCTTCTCCTTCCTCTTTTCGGGGCTAGAAAATGCTGCCATGCTCATGGGAAGCAGAATCTCCAGGGAGTCACCAGTGGGAGTCTGAGTGAGGATTTCACAGCCTGGTCCCCGGTGAGGAGAGCGAGCTGCCTGCTGCCTGGTGCTGTGAGATAAGGGAGATCTGAGAAACACTGAATTGCTGACGCTACAGCACAAAGTTCTTAAGGAGCGGTGCCTTCAGCATGGCCTATAAAAGCCAGGATGGTGGGGTTGAGAAAAACAGCTCGCTTTCCTCCGTCCTGTATTGTAAGAGTGATTCGAAGGAAGGATCCCCGCAGTGGGTGAAAGGTAAGTGAGCAGGGTTGGACTGGAAAGTCCTTCAAGAGTCTCTTCCAACTTCAGCTGCTCTGCGGGTCTGTGAGCTTGCTGGTGACTGAGGAATGCAGTGCTGAGCAGAGCGCCAAGCAAAACCTTAAATTGTTCTTTGCAAGTGAAGAAATCTTTGGGAAGCTTGACCTGTGCTTTCTGAGTGCCTCTCCTCCCCATTAACTGAGTGCTGCCTCTGCAGCAGTGCCTCTGAAGCAGGGGCTGAACGCAGTGCCATGGATGGCCTTGTTTGCACTGTATTCAGCAGTTCTGTTCATGGCACCTCCTGTGCTCTGCTTTCACAGCACTGAAGCAGCTCTTGTTGCTCCAGCAGAGGTCACAACCTGAGCTCCTCTGCATATTTTGGCTATCTGAGCTCAGTACCCTGGCATAGTCTTATGCCAAGCACCTCAACCAAAGCCATGGAGAACAGGAGAGCCCATCCCAAGGGCTAAGGCCATTTGCTTTCATTCTTTCTTCATACTCATCACCTCCACTGCTAAATCTGGGGATTAACTTCAGCAAAAAAAGTAGGACATTATTATCCTGGAGATTCTGGATGCATCTTCCCTTCTTGACTTGAGGCAGTCACACCCTACTGTAATGCAATTCCCTCAGTTAACTTGGCACCTTCTGTACCTGAGCAGTGAAGAGATGATGAGGATAGAGGATGAAAGCAGGACAGAAGGGAAAGAGGAGTGCACGCTGCCCTTGGGCCAGCACAGCAGCCTGGGGGAGCACTGCACTGTGCCATAGAAGCAGCCCCAAGGCATGGGCTATACCCAGAGCTGCAGAGAGGAAGGAAAGCTGGATGAAACGTGTCAGTGAAATAGGAGCTCATGTGAAAACACCACTTTCTTGGCCCTCATTTCTTCCTGTTGGCATAGCTCAGCTTGTGTAAGCTCTAGGGGAATGCCATCCATTCGAAGCACGCCATGGCAGTCTGTGTTGTCAGCCTTCCCTTCACCACAGGCTTCTGAGCTGCTGGCATTAAACCCATGCCAAAGCCATGCTGCTGACCTCTCTGGGTTTTTGCAGAACCCCGCAATGGCCAGGTGCTCATGGTTCTCAGCATGGACAACACCTGCTCATCTGCCTCCTTCGACATGGAGCTTTGTGCAGAGAAACTCCAGTCCCTGGGGGTTCAGGTAAGCTGCTCACCTGTCATCCCCCCTGGCGGCCCATTGGAGTGAATGCTGGCTGGGTTGACACTGTTTGCACCCAGATTTTTGGTTTTTTTGGGGGGTGTGAAGTTGGTTTGTTTCAGTTTAACTTCAGTCTATTCCTCATTGACTTCAAGACAACTGTAATGACCTTGGCTTAAAGCTCCGTGAAGAAACCCATTCAGCGCAGGTACAGCTGAAGAGCATGAAAGCACTCCAATGTGCTAGAACATCCCTGGGACAATCTGTCTCGTCTTGTCCTTTGCCATAAAAACAAGCTTTTTCTCTTATGACTTTCCCTGCCCTTTGCAGGGAGACATCGCTCACTGCAAATGAAGCATGCAGCATTCTGGTCAATGACAGCCATAGGGATGAGGCTGGAGTCTGAGCCTGTGCCCTCTGCACACATTGGGTCTGCAAGGCAGGCTGGGACCCAACCAGACCTGATTGAGCTGTTCTGATGGAGCTGAGGGCCTGGTGGGGCTGGGGAATGGCTGTGCCCCAAAGGGCAGTGGGGGCTGCACAGCTCCCAGGGCAGTGGGCACGGCTCTGGAGTTCAGGGAGGCCGTAGGGTTGTGTAGAGCTGCATGGAGCTGGGAGTTGGACACTGTGATCCTTTGGGTCCTTTCCCACTCAAGGCAATCCATGATTCTTGCTCCTGGTTCCCTGAGCAGGCAGCAGCAGGTGAATGGAGGAGGCTGATCGAGGAGGCAGTCCTGAAGCCCGAAGTGAGGCGATACCTCTTCTACAACTCCAGGGCATTCCAGATAGCCATTGCTGTGGTAAGGATGCTGGGTGCTCCCTCCGTTTTCCTGTCTTTTGCTTTGTTTTTAATGGAAAGGCTGAGTTCGATAGTCCTTAGCATCCTCCTTGAGCCCATTGTCCATCTCCCTTCACCACCCTGAGTGCTCTGACACAGGAGCTTCCAAAAGAGAGGGACGATCACAAGCGTTATCAATATTCCTCAGTGAGTGCGTAGCTTATCTAAATGGAAGAACTCAACTGAAAACGTTCCTAGATATGAATCATCATTAATAATTCAGTTTGTCTTTGATGATTGGTAACTTTTGATGATAAACTAGTTCTCAGCCCTTCTAGACCCCTCTCTCCTTGATTTATTATTGCAAAGAGCTCATGCCCTCCCTCACTCTCTCAATATCCCAGACGACTTAATTAATTTATGGCAAGGTCTCTTCTTCCCTTGACTTCTCTCACTTCTGAAGTTTTACAAGAGCCATCCATCTCTCTGGGTTCTCACAGATTTTCTACATGTCTCTCTGGATAAACATTTACACCACGGTCCAGCTCTGCTCCTTTGGGCACTACTGGGAGGCCAGCGTGCTGGTGACTCTGGCTGCTGTGGCTGTCACTGTGGTTGTGATCCTGGTCATCGACCACCGCCAGAGAAAGGTGAGCTGACCCAGGGAGCGTGGGGAGTGAGATGCTGGGATCTGCAGCTTTGGTACACGTCCAAAGGAGGGCAGCAATGCTGGGGAAGGGTCTGGAGCACAAATCTGATGAGGAATGTCTGAGAGAATTGTTCAGTCTGCAGGAGAGGAGGCTCAGGGGAGACCTTATTGCCCTGTACAACTCCCTGAAAAGAGGTTGTGGTGAGGTGGGGATTGGCCTCTTCTCGCATGTAGCAGTGATAGGATGAGAGGTGAAGGCCTTCAGTTGTGCCAGGAGAGGTTCAGGTTGGATGTTAGGAATCTTTTCTTCTCCAGGAGAGCAGTGGTGCATTGGCACAGGCTGCCTGGGGAGTGGTGGAGTCACCATGCCTGGAGGTGTTGCACTGAGGAACCGTGGGGATGTGGCAGTGAGGGACACGGTTAGTGGGGATGGGTTGGGATTGCGTTTGGTGCCCTTAGGAATCTTTTCCAATCTTAATGATTCTGTGTGGATGCTCCATCCCTGGGAGGTGTTCAAGACCAGGTTGGATGGAGCCCTTGGCAGCCTGCTCTACTACCAGATCTGGAGGTTGGTGGCCCCGCCTGTGGCAGGGGATTGGAACTTGATGACCTTGAGGTCCCTTGCAATCCAAGCCATGCTACGATGCTAGGATTCTATCTCCTAGATGGGGATCATGGTTAGCAGGGGGAGGACAGAGTATTTTTAGAGCAGGCTCAGAGATCTGGTTCAGGCAAGGGATGTTGTAGTTGGGTGTCATAATGCCTAGAAAGGATGTGTGAAAGTAAGAAAGGGATGCTCAAAGCACCTGCTGTTGCTGGGAAAAAGCAACCATTGCACAGCTCCCACTCCCACGGTGGTGAGCAGCCTTGAGCTGGGCCATGTTTTGCCACAGAGCAAGTTATTTTTTCCTGCATTCTTTCCTAGATAAATATGAATACAGACGTGCGGCTGGCAGCTGTCAATGAATTCTTTATCAAACACAGCTTAATTCTGGGGATTACTGATGTCCTGGATGGGCCGCACAGCATCCTACAAGTATCCTTTCTGTGCAGAATTTTTCCTAGCCCCTGAGCAGATCTGATGAGGGGCAAACAGCCCATAGCAGTGGGGTTGGAACTTGATGATCTTTAAGCTCCAATCCAACCACACTGTGATTCTGTGATAGGGAGAATGTTTACTGATGTAGTGATCCATAAGGCTTTACACAGGGTGAGATTTCTAAGGTTGTTTTCTTCCTATTGGATGGCGTGGAGAAGTGGGTATTTTTCTTCTCCCATCCATAGGCATTGAGATATACCCAAAGGCCACTGGGAAGAGTCTAAACGACTGAAGTGAAATTAGTCCTTGGGGCAGACTATTATTCCTGAAATTGTATTACGTTTACATGGCAATGATGAGTCTTATTATGAGAATCACAGCAGTGTGCCTATGGCAAAAACAAACAAACAAACCACAGAAAAGTGGAGTCCCAGTTGTGTTGTTCCTTGCAGAGAGGAGCTAAGCCAGCAGCATCTGAGTGTCTCTGCTCTCAGGAAGCAGCAGGGTCTGTTGTGACACAAGGGGAAATGGTTTCCACCTAAAGGAGGGGAGATTTAGATTGGATAGAAGGAAGTTTTTTACAGTAAGAGTAGTGAGGCACTGCACAGGTTGCACAGCGAGCTGGTGGTGCCCCATCCCTGCAGACAGCCAAGGTCAGGCTGCTGGGGCTCTGAGCACTGCTGGAGCTGTGGGTGTCCCTGTGCACTGCAGGGAGTGGGACCTGATGGCCTTTAAGATCCCTTCCAACTCAAACCATTCTATGATTCTTAACCTGCTCGTCCCAGCTGTGGTTTGTGCACTTCAGCCCTGAGCGCTGCCTTCAGTCCCTGGCAGCCCACATCACAGAGCTGCGGCAGGCACAAGAGGTAAATGACAGCAGGCACAGCCTGTGGTGGCACGGCCACCCTATGGCCTGTCTCTGCTGGAAACTGGGAGCTGGGCAAACTGGGAGGTGGACAAACTGCATCAACTGGTGCCCAGTGCGGCAGGAATTTATTTAGGACCTGTGGTGTGAGCATAGCTGGGTGATCGACTGCGCAACTTTCGGTAAAGCAAAGTCGCCAAGGGTAAATGCTGAAGGCAGGTGTTACTGTCTGAAATAGCTGACACCTTGAGCTGTCCTCTTGAAATAATGAGATAGCCTGAGGAATAAATAAGCACCGCACTGGGTACCTGGATGGGAATTTCGTCCTCTTGGCCTTCGGAAAGTCTCTTCCTTTTTGTGGGTGCAAAGATATCTAAACTCTACTGGCCAGTTGTGGCTGCAGGACAGGAGGTGAGGGGGTACAACCCCCAAATCTTGTACTTTTCTTGACTCCTGGGAGGATAGTTTTGGTAGGAAATCATGCTCTTTGTCTCCTTGCATCCCCCAAACTGTCCTTCTCCTGCAGCTGGGCTGGCGGCACAGACTGGACCAGCTCTGTGTGGTGATGGAGGTGGCTGTTCCTGCAGCAGAGGACACTTCGTGCGAGGAATCACCTCTCCTATCCGGTGGGGAGAGCTTCAAGAAAGAGTCCATGATGTGCAATGAGCTGCTCCACCTCATCCCTGAGGGCCCCCCAGAGGTAATGAGAAATACCCTCCTATGGGCAGAGCACCTCCTGGGCAGGTTGCCTCCAAAGCTTGTCCCAGTAGACATCACCTATGGGGTAGAACAGCTGCAGACCTAGAGGTCCCCTCATGCCTTATCCAGTCCTGACAGTAGTAAGCAGTTCATGCTTATGCCCTTGATGCTGTCTGTTATGGGTCAGACGTTTCTTTCTGGTCCCTATTTGGAAATAGATGTCTGCTAGGACCTGGTGCCCATGTCTGGGCCGAGTATGGCCATGCTGAGCCCTCAGCTCTTCCATGGAACATGCCCTCAAACACTCGTGCCATGCTGAGTGACAAATGCGTCCTCATTTCCACTCAGCAAGAAACTTCAAAAGAGATTATTCTGATTTATTTCTCAGTTTTCTGCTTGCTGTTACTAAATGAATTCAGTGCAGGTGACATCCCTGTTGGTAGAAGCTCTCCAGCCATCTGATGGCAAAAAAAAACAACACCCAAGAGGAGGTGATGGCAGAACAGGAGGGTCCCCGAGCAGCCTGGCTCCCAGCCACCCCATCCCAGCCCTGGGCTGGCCTTGCTGCTTGCCCCCAGCCTGGCATGTCACTGTCCTGGGGACAGCGTGACAGCGCTGCTGAGCAGAAGGGGATGTGGAACAGTTATGTATCTGTCCTTGGCTTCTGTCCTGATTCTGTCGGACAAGAGCAGTGTTTAGAATGAGGCAGACACTGACCCTCTCGTGCTCATTCCAGGTGATGGCCCAGCAGCTCCTGGTGATCTTCAGTGCCTGCTACGTGCGGCTGCTGGTCAGTGGCCGGCTGCCCCGTCCTGTGCTCTCTGGGCACTTGGAGGGCAGCAGTGTGCCCTGCCCATGCCAGTTCATCCAAGCCTCTGTGCTCAGCACAGGGCGCTGCTGGCTGCCGGGCAGAGGGCTGCGGGGGGCTGAAGGGCAAGCACAGCAGTGTGAAGAGGCAGAGAAGGCTGTCACCACTCATCCTGGACTCTGGAAGAAGGAGTGGAAATAGGACTCTAATAAAGCATGCAAACTTGCCATGCATTCGTTACTGCTGTGCTGTAAGCCCACAAGCCATAGCAGCGGGGTGTCACTGGTTCGCTGTGCACAGGGGTGGTACAAACCAGGCTCTCAGACTCCGTGCTTTGGCTGATTTTACCTTCTTGGAAGCAGTCTGAATGCAAAGTCAGTGGGAGCACAGTTTGTTTTCACAGTATACAAATTGGATTCACTGCTGGGATGCAATGGCTTGTGCATTAGCCACGTGAAGTGCTTCTTGGTATGGAGTGCTGCTTGGAAAACCTCCTGCTGGGTCAGCATGAGGGAATCAGGCCAGGCTTAGAGCACAGGACTCTCCAGCAGAGCCTGAGGAGCAGACAAAGCTCAGCAGCTCCCATGCTGTGTTCTGGACACCACTGTTGCCCCCACATCCCAGAGAGGGACATGGCATCCCCGGGGAAGGCTGTGGTGTCTGCAGGGATGGATGCAGCCTCTCTTATCCACAGCGACAGGAGGCTGCCATGGACCCTTCGTTACTGGTAGCTGAGACAGCTTCCCTAATTGCAGTAAGCACCTAGCAATTAACTGGTGTTAAGCGTTGAGAAAAACTTAGCTTTAATCAAAGGAGGAGTTTGATTCCTCTTGCTAATGCACCCTGGCACCTACCATGCTCTGGCCTTATTGCAAGGCAGATGGTTAATGCCTCACTTTTCCTTCCTGTGCTCGTAATTAAAGCATCAGTGATGAGAGACATCCCTTCCCCCCTCCCAAGGATACAGTTGTTATTCTATGGGAAATGTGATATTCTGGAGAGTTTACAGGACCCCCAGGCACACAGCTCCCTGGTACATGGCAGTGCATTCTGTTACCAGCAGAGTGCCAGGTGATGTGAAGTCACAAAGGTCCTCCTAGAAAGACGTTGCTCATGGGGTATCAGTGCCACAGTAGGGTATGGCTGCATGGCCCTGCTTTTTGCCCCAGAACAAATCACTCTGTGGGCTGCTCCACGGGGCTGAGCGGTGGCACTCAATGCTGCTGGCAGCACAGAGTTCCCAATTGCTGGGCCATGTAGCTTTGGGCTGAGGGGAAGGGGACAACAGTTGGTGAATGGCAGCAGTGCATCACAGGGGTTGTACCAACGGCCCTCCCCATGCTGCCCAGAGCCCAACCCCATGAGATGGGAGCCCTGCTTGGGAGGGTCTGCCAGGAGATGCCGAGTCTGTGATAGGGTGCAGCCAAAAGGAACAGAAGAAATGGAGTTCATCTAATGGGCTGAAGGAGTGGTGCTTGGGCTGGTATCCTGGCTGTGATTCAAGCCACTCCATGATCAGACTTTCTCCCCAGATAAGCCGAGGCCATAAAATATGCAGCGTATTTGCCATGCAGAAATCCCACTTATGCTCTCTTGAGGTTTCCTTACCATTGATAATTACTCAAACCGTTTTCTCTGGGGCTCAGCAAAGCTGTCCTTCCCAGCCTGCCTGCCTCACTCTCCTCTGCATTTTTGCATCCGTGCAGCCCGGTTCCTCCTCCTCCTGTGGGGATGGAATATGGCTCCATGGTGTGTTTGAAGCATGGGGAGCTGGAAGCTGAGCAGACCTAAGAGCCAGGTGAATTCTGAATCCTGTTTTCTTAGGCCGGAGCAATGTGCTTCCTATCTCCAGTTGCTCCTCAATGAACTGAGCTCCTACCTCAATGACCTTGCCTCAGGGCTAATGGGAAGCAGGCACTGCATCTCACAGCACTGCAAACCCATGGCCTGGGCTGCTGCGGAAGAAAGTGCAAGATTTATGGTGTGAGATAGAAAGGAGATAACATCACGTGGTCTTGTTCCGGTGTTTCATGTTGGGTGGTTTGAGAAAGCTCTGATGCACAGGGCTGAAAGCTGTAATTTGGCACAGAGAGCTTTACATCAGCGGGAGCCCTGCTGTGCTTTTGTGCAGTGCCAGTGAAAAGCAAGGGCATGAATGAATGTGAATCACAGAATGGTTTGGGTTGGAAGGGACCCCAAGGATCATCAAGTTCCAACTCTTAAAAGCATGGGCCACGATCTTTGCTCTTAATGCTTAATAATAACTCCCCATCACATCACCAGACAGCACTGGAGCCTCCAGGAATGCGTGATGCAAGATCTGTAAGTGTGGTAAAATTCAAGTCAAGGAAAAAATCCAAACCCTACACATCCTCCTGCTGCTGCCCCAAGTCCTGCCCCAAACCCACAGCCATCACTCCTTTCTGGAGGACACATCCTCCCATCACAGAGGCTTTGACAGGACAGGAGCAAATGGCTGCAACACAGCTTTGTGTTTTAGCAAGGAGAGCTGGAGGGTTGAGCTTCTCTTCCAAAGCTTTGCTTACCAAGCCTTTGGTTTCCCCCACTCCAAAACTAACGCAGGTAGGCGTTGCCCTTTGCCCAAAGCGAGCCATAGAACTGGTGTGTCCCGCTGTCCCGGCTGTGCAGGCACATCCCTCTAGATGGTGCTAAGCTAAAGAGAAAAGGGTGGCCTTGGAGCGCTGCCCTGCACTGTGCACCTCTGCATGTTGGGCACCGCCAGGTCTGGGATGGGAGAACAACATCTGCTCACTGTGTGTTCCCATGCATCCATTCTCGTGCTCTCCTATGGCTCCTGAAGATATCCCTCGAGCGAAGGTAACGAGAGCTGTTACAAAGAGCCATGTGGCCACTACAGCATGGACTAAATGCCTGTTTTCCCAAAGGAAGGCCACCTCAAGAGCTCACAGCCAGGCTGCCAGAGAAGAGCAGTGGGGGATAGCTGTGCAGGAAAGAGCTTACCAGTCAGCAAACAGATTTTGTTTTGGATGGGCAGTGAGTATGCTACTGAAACAGAGCTATTGTTAGAAAAGGCTTATTTTTGATCCTATGTTTTTCTTCTCACAAAGTGCAAATAGGAGAAGAGCATCCCAATTGACACTAAGAGCAGTGTGATGGTGCAACACTGTGGGGAGAGGAGAGCTGAGCTCCTTGTTCTGCAGAGACAAAGGTGTTTGTGCACGTTGGTCCCATTGATGCATGACTGGGTGCTTTGGGAACAGATTTTGTTGATCTCCAGTATAGGTCTGTTGGTGTCAGCAGTGAGTGCAGCTTCTATTCCTACAGCAGAGGAGGAAAGCTTTGGCCAAGTTTCCCTTCCAAAAATGGCTCGTTTCCATTCATGATGAGCCCAGAAACTGGATTAAGAGCTCTAGTATTTGAAATCCATAATCTGGATATGGTTTTCAGAACAGTTCAGCCCCTTTGTAAGTGGTAAATTATGCTCATAAGAGCTCAGCACTTTGCCTTGAGCATCCGGATATAAAATGCAATGATTAGTGTAAAGTTCATCACCCAGCACTCCGGTATTGTGGGAAAACCATGGTGATGATCAGAGGTGATGGGAGACCTGAGCTTTTCAGAAGGTCAGATTCCTCATTTTCTTCTTTCCTTTCCAAGAACTGCCAGCACCTCCGAGATACCTTGCCCTCACGTTAATCCCTGGGCATCCTCCAGACAACCTAATGCCCCTCAAAGCTCTCAGAGCTACGGACATTTCCCATGACCCCAGCACACTGCCTTGTGATGTGGCAGCAGCGAAAGGCATAGCGTGCAGCTGTAAACACGGGGCTGCTGCTGTTTACTTCAGCTCTGAACAGCAGCCACAAACAGGCCGGGATGGAAAACTGCATTGGCGTCACCAGGAATGGAAGCGTCAGCAAATGTCAGCTACTCCAAACAAAGCTGTCCTCACAATGCCCAGCCTGCAGGGAATGGGATGGTGGCAGTGTGCTGGAGGCTGCCTGGTGAGGCTGCCTGAGAATGCAATCACCAGACAGGAGAAGGCGTTTTGGAGCCAAAGTTGGCGCGGTGTTTTTCCAGGTGCTTCATTCTTGGCATCAGCAGTGGGGGATTCCTGCTGAATCGAACATTCCTCAGGTGGGACTGGCACGTAGCACCTTGACGACCTCTTTGCCAGTGTACAGGTCTTGTTTTGTGGCAGGCCGATGCCACCAGCTGCACAGGGCTCTTCTTACCAGCCTGGATGCAGCAGTTGCAAAAAGCACAGCAGGTTTCTGAAGAACTGGTCCTGGCATCTGTAAGTCATGCAGAGGTGAAGGTGATCACCAACACTGCATGGCAAACCCCCTGGCACAGTCTGGCGGTGCCTTTCCCAGCCCTCATTACTCAGCCCAATTTTCTTGCAGCTGTGCCTCTTTTTTTCACAGCACTGTTTTCCTGCAGGAGGAGGTTTGTGCTGTGCAGTTCTTTGCCTTCTACCCTCTGCCCACTCTGTCTCCTTGGTCACCATCCAACTTCCAGCGAGTTCACGATGCAAACTAAAACTGGCTGCTGAAACAACTTGCAAATGCAAATCTGCATTTTCTGTCCAAGCTGTCGTTGTGTTTTCCCCCAGTGTGGGCATCAGCAGCAAGCAGTATGCACCAGCACCAAGCTGGGTGAGAGGTGGAGTCCCCACCCATGGAGCATGAAAGGAATGTGATACAAACTCCTTCCCACCGGCATCTGGTGTCACATCTCACCACAAGTGAGAAATCCCAACTTCAGGAGAGGAAATACTGTTTTTTTTTGCCTACTTCCAAAAGTTGTATTTGGATCCTTAAATATGCGAGCTGAAAGTTTTCATTCGACACCCTTGGCTACTACTGATGTGTGTGCAATAGCCTCATGTGATGCAGCTCTTTATCAGGAAGGAATCCCAGCTGTAGTTAACTCACGCTGCAATGCCATCAGGCAGCCAATGATCTGAGGACATTTGACTCATAACTCCGACTTTTGGTTTTGTTGTAACTCCAGATTCATTTCCAGTGATGAACGATGGCTCATAAGGCACGGCAGTGCTTCCAGTAATGAAAGGGAGACCACAGCAGCTGCATGGAAAGGGAAGCACTCTCCCAATGACACCATGTGCTGTTACATGGCCAGGCTGCAGATACTTCTTTCAGGCTGAAACAAGGAGAAAGTTGCATCAATGGCAGCAGGATGATTGGGACCCTCAGGGACCCTGAGTTCTGAATGAGGCACATGGAAAAATGCCTTTTTCTTAAGATTTCCCCAGTATGGAAACGATTTGTGTTTAAAGAGATGATGCTTGCATGATAAATACCAGTGAAATATGTCCTTGCTCATGGTGGGGGATTTGAAACTACACCATCTTTAAGGTCTCTTACAACCCAATCCATCCTATGATTCCACAAATACCAAATAACTGTAGCAAAAACGTCCAGGTGTTGGTCTGTACCTTGAAAGGGAACGGTGCAGAGCCATGTCCTTAGCCAGTGTAATAACTGTACCCTGGCTAGAGGGTGATAAATGTGATGAACTTCAATGGGACTTCATCAGCTCACAGCCACTGAAGCTGCGGTTGGTCACATTTGGAAGCAAATTGCATGAAAATGGTCGCAATTAATGTAAATGGGAGTGATGTTTTTACAGCAGGCCAGGGCTTTAGCTGTCACATTAATGGAACATTATGGAGAAATTGCTCTGGGCTGCTTCAAAAATGAGCCTGGGGCACTCATGCTGCGTGGCAGATGCCAGCCCTGTAGGTCCTGCCCGGTGAGCAGTCTCTAACAGCAGAATTCTCACCACCAGAGGTGACAGTGCTGAGCAAAGCACTGAGATCTGCGCTGAGACAGACCAGCACTGCTCAGGGCTGGCTGGCACCGGCTGTCCCAGGAATGCACTGTATCACTGGGGTAATTCCTCTTGCTGCCTGCACATCCGTTCTCCTCGCTGTCCCACCTGAAGGTTTTCAGGCAGCCTCTCCTCACAGCTACCTCACTCCCACATGCAGAATCTCTTTCCCTGAATAGGAATGCAAAGGCTCAGGGCCACAAGAGCTTCGGGAGTCACCCCTGGCAGAGACCAGCGTCGTCTCCTGGTGTTTTCCAGGGGTGAAGCTGTGCCAGCAGGCTGGGCTGCAGTCCTGTTGCTGCTCTTGGCACAAGTCGGTGCAGGAGCCCTGGTGCTTCCTTGCTCAGCTCCTCCAGGGTAGGGCAGGGCTGTGCTGGGAGCACAGTGGGAGCAGGATGGCTGATGTTCCTTGGGCTGCCATGGCTTTTATCAAAGGAGAGCGCTCAGAAAATCATTACTCCCGTGGTTTTTTTTAACCTGCTGTTAAAGACGCATTGATTCTAGGAAAGTGCTGTTTCCTCCTTGATGTAAATCGTAATGAATAATTCTTGGTAAAGGCAATGGATCATCTCCTCTCCGCCTTTGGTTTATTAAATATGTTCCTATTAAAAGTTATGATCTCATCTGCTTTCACTGTGTGTTAAAACCTGTTTCTACAGCTGTTCACAGAAATAACCCCCAGCTAGCTCATATTTTCCCATGCCTACCTTATCCTATTATTATTCTTATTCTTTTAACAAGAATAAAATAAGACTGTGAAATAGAATGCAAGAATGACACAGTACAGCCGAGATTAAGTGCTGCTCTGCTGAATTTTGCCAATGTTGGTTTCCTGGAGGACACTTTAGAGTTGATTTTCTTGTTCTCTGCCCATGCTGATTACAGGGATGAAACGTTTCTGCAAATGCTGCTGTGGTTTATTCTTCCCTGTTGTGTTCTAATTGGGATGCATGCAAGCAGTCCCTCCTGCTTCTGCTTATCCCACCTGCAAACCCTCTAAAGCAGTGACCCTACTTTTTTTCAGTTCTTCTCCCAGTCCTGCTTGGGCCAAGAGTTGCTGGTCCAGGGAATGAGCAGGGAGAGAATGGGGCCGAGAATCTTACTGCAGAAGGAATAAAGCCAAAGCCGCAATGGAGGCTGTGTGCAGGGAGCAGAGAATCCCCCAACTCCTAAAGCCTGCTGCAGCAGGAGGACGTGGTCCAGGAGCACCCAAACATTGATACAAACCTGCTGATTGAAGCTCTGTGGGCAGGATGGGAACTCAGGAGAAGCACAGGTTGTTGGTGAGATGTGCCTGGAGCAAACACATTGTGCTGGTTTCCTGTACTGCGCAACATCAGTGGCTTTCTGGAGTGTGTGGCTGGATGGATGTCTTCCCATGGAGACCTTTCCCCCTTTGCCATCTGGAAGCATCCTGATTTACTCTGCCTGGAAAAGAGAAACAGCTCCGAGCAGCTCCACTTGCTGGGGCCTTTTGGGGAACTGATGTTCAGCATCCGAAGTTCATCATCCATTCTGTACCTTCATACCCCTTGTTCTCATCTACTTTCCTTCCATGCTGCTCAGGTCCTTCCTCCCAGCCAGAGCTGTGTGTGAAGATCTGGGTGCAGCTCAGCCTGACTCACTGGGAGGCTGCTGGATGCACTTTCTGCTATGTCCTAGATCCAGCACCGAGTTCTTGGATAAGTGTGAAAATCCCAGGCAAACGGGATTTAAAAGTGGCCCAGGCTATCAGATCTGAGCTCACCACTCCAGAATAGCTCATCCAAATACTTCATGTTTTCAAAGAAGCACCCTGCTGTTCAAATAGCAGCAAACACTTGGCCAGTCAAAACAGCCATCTGGGAAATGAGGCATGTTTATGGAGTTTAGAAGCAAACAATAAAAAAGCACACAGCCTTTGTGCTTTAGTGGGAACTCCAGGTTAACAAGGGACAGGGACTGGGCACAACAAGGTGCTGGGGCACAGAGGGAGGCAGTAGGAAGGGGTGATGAATGCATCCCTGTGCACTGAGCTCATGAGCTGTCTCTTGTTAGGTTTACTGTTAGTGTGCTGAATGCTGCTGATGTGCTCACATCTGGGTGCACAGGCTATCACTAAGAACAGAGCCTTCTGCCATCCCAGAGGATCAGCTGGGAATGTTAATGCTTCTGGCAGCTGTTTCTCAATGTGACATGAGGAGCCCAGCACTCCCAAACAGACCATTCAACACCCCAAATCCCCATGGAACAGTGCATCTGCCTGTTTAGGTACAGTGCCAGGGGATGGGAATGGTTTTCTGCCTCGAGATGCTGCCATATCTCCAGGTCTTGTGGGCCCAACCGTGCCTATGGCTGTGGTCCAGATCCTGCTGCTCTGCAGGCACCACAGCTCCAAGAACTGCTTGGATCCTGATTACAGTTAAACATCAGCCTTACCTGTGCTATTAACGGGGTCTTTCCAGGAACTGGGCTGGTTGCCTTCCCATCTGCAAAACCCTGCAAAGACAAGTCCATTCCTGGAGCCAGGAGGGACCAATGGCCAAACTGCCAGCCGCAGCTATGCAGGTCACAGGTTGGGCTGGAGCAGTGTGAGATTCCCTGTCCCAAGAGGTTGCATCACACTTGAATCACCCAAGCGAGACAAAGATGTCATCATCACCCCTCTGCTGCTCTGTGTAAAGCGAGGTGTGAGAAGAGTGAGTCACTGCCTTATGCTTGCAGGGGAAATCAATGATGAAAGCAGGAATCCAGCTCTGGCCTGCAGCCAGGGGTGGTGTTTCAGAGCAGCAGACTTCCTACACTTGGCACTTGGCTCAGCACCCACATGACTTGCATGCCATGGCAGCGTTTTGGAGAAGGCCAGAATAGGCAGAAGAGGAAGAAAAGCCACAAAACTTAAAAAAAAAACCTACAACGGGTGATAAATGAATGAAAACGTTCCCATTTTCATCAATGGAATTATCCCCAGTTTACACAAGATAAATTAGATTTAAGAGCCGTGCCCCTGTTTGTGCCAGGTGAATGGCCTTGCACATCAGCATGTGAGGCAAGTTGTATTCACACCCCTATCCAACCACAACAAAGAGGAAAATTATTTATGAGGGCTATTAACATAATTGATTAGCTGAGGAACAGTTGCCACCATACAGAAACAACACACACGTGTGTGATTAGCATCTTGCAGCTGAGCTCAGCAAGTATTTGTGTGCCAGTTGTGAGGTATTCAGACACCTCTGGCTCGTGTTAATGTGATTGATGGAGTGTCTGAGCTGGCACATAGAGTCAAACAAAACAGTATGTTGGGTGGTTTTTAATCTCAGCAAAATTAGGAAGATCTTGTGGCTGATGAGGCAAGCTGTCTACATCCTCATGACTAGCCCTTTCTGCTTGCAAAATGGTATTACTGTAAAAGAGGGAAGAGAGCACAAGATACCAGCGTGGTGAACAAGGGATGGACTGGAAATAGCTGCTAGGACACATAAATCTGCCTCAAGTTCCTCTCCAGCATGGAGGAATGAGGCAGGGGTGTCCCTACTGAGCTCAGCACTGAATTTGGACAATTTAGAGCACAAAAATTGAGTGGGAGAGAAATTGAGAGCTATAGCACTCCTGCTGCAGGGCTGGCTCAGGGATGGCATAAATTAATTAAGAGGCTGAACATAATTTTTCCAAGAATCACGGAGTCTTTAAGGTTGGAAAGGACCTCTAGGGTCATCAAGTCCCACCATCCATCTACCAGCAATGCTGCCCACTGGCCACGTCCTCAGTGCCACATCTCCACGGTTCTGGAACACCCCAAGGAAGGTTGACTGCACCACCTCCCTGGGCAGCTGTGCCACTCATCACCACTCTTTTGGAGAAGTTTTCCTAATATCCAGCATGAACTTCCCCTGGTACAGCCTGAGGCCATCACTCAGAAGAAGTGGCTGTTGGGCAGCAGTGGGAAGCCAGAGGTAAATAATTTTTTGCTTACATCTTCAAAACTGCATCTGAGCCTTTCTGCAGCCCTTAGAGGAGAGCCAGGAAAGTTAAGCATCTTTAGAAGAACAACCATGTGAGCAAACAGCTTGAGCTGCACAGAGCTGCCCTGCGGAGCCCAAGCAGTGCAAGTGCCCTCTGAGCAGAGCACCTGGATGGTGATGGAGACACAGCCACGCCATGCCACGGAGCCAAAACGAGAGCAAAGAAACAAGAACCGGTGACAACAAGTGACTAATTAGCCCAGGAGGATGTTGCCTGAGTAAGCAGTCAGTCATTTCAGGATTCAGAGCGCCAAAGAGCCCTCTCTCATGCGGTTATGTTGAAGGTCACACTGCTGTGATGTGCTGGGAATCAGGCCCAAGGCAAGAGCCCAACCTCAGATCCGCCGTCGCACAGGGCTTGTTGAATTTCCCCTCTACCCATTTGGTTATTTCCTGATTCAGCTTTGCCCCATGTACCTATTCTCTCTGAACTTGCAACCGGAGAAGCGATGGGAAATTCTACCGGGACCGCAAAGGTACAAATGATAACTCAACTCATTGTTGTTTGCTTTTTTTGTTTCTCAAAATAAAGCTGAATGCACATATCTGAGCCAATGGAAACATGAGGTGGAATTTTTTTTTGTTGTTGGTTAATGTTTCCAGGCGTTTTCTGAAATGATTTAATAGGTGCCGCTGAGATCATTTGCGGTAATCGGGCAAGAGGTGTCAGCCTTCGAAATTCTCCTGATGCCCTTACACTGTTTTCTTTCTATGCAGTAATGAAGCATGCCAGCAGTGACACTGCAGTGCTGCTTCTGGAGCCCTGCCTGCAGCCATGCCATTGGGGTGGTGCATCATCAGTACGGTGTTGGTGCCATGGGAGGATGGAGCTTCTGGCCTCGCAGGTAAAGGCTCTTCCCATGGGCTGGACACTGGGTCATAGAAAAATGAGGCAGAGCTGCTTTGATTTCGCACGCTTTCCTGGCCGCTGATTGAAATGATTGTTGTTTATTTTAAATCTCCTCAGCTCGGAATTGATCAGAAAATAAGCAGCAGTTGGAGCAATTTCAGCATCTGCATGTTATTCCTGCCTTATCTACTACTTTTTCTACCCCTGACCACACATCCTGTTCCAGGGGAAGCTGCAGCTCCATCCTCACCCTGCCAAGACAGCAGGGTTTACTGGAGGATGTGTTCTATTTATCTAAGGTGTGAAATATAATTACCTCTGCTAGGTACTGTGAGTGATCAATTTGTGTGAAATCTCTGCAACGGGAGCTGAGCCTTATCTCCTTCCACTGTGCTGACAACGCAGTCTGCGCAGATAAATCCCCATTTATTTGTTTGAAATGTGCTTGCCATTTAATTGGCTCGGTTCTGGCTCCCGTCACGCAGTGCAGAGCAATAACCAAACACTCAGCCCATGTGTGAGCCTCATTCGCTCTAAGCTTGGAGCAAAAGGTCCAGACCCAAACCAGAAAGCAGGATGTGCTCTACCATGGTGGGACTGCCCCAGAAGAGCTTCAGAAGGGCTGGTGGAAGTAACACAGCAGGGTTTGGTGTGTGTGCATGTGCACGTTTGAGTGCAGCTCTTATATCTATAGGGTCACATCCACTGGGGACATGGGGACGGGGAGCAGTTCATGCCATGCTCAAAGTCAATAGCCATGCCTGAGCTCATGGCAGTACCCAAACAACCCCAAAATGCTTGGCTCCTTCTACACTATCTGCAAGAGAATTCCAAAGAATATTCCTACAACTGAAGGTGTTGAACCTCTAATTGCAAAACGGAGAAATACACAATTTTGAGGTACTTTTAGGTCACTTACTGAGAGCTAATCAGATCACACTTGGTGGGGGTAGACTGACTAGTTGGCTCAAACTCACAGATCCAACATCACAGCTCATTCTGTGTCTTGCAGAGCCTCTTGCAGCACCTGGTGATGTGTTATAGCACATCGTGGCAATGGGTTGATGGTTGGGCTATATGATTGTAGTCTTTTCCAACTTAAATGATTGTATGATTCTATGCTACATGGGACTTCCAAGAGAAATGAATGCTCCCCAAGCATATGGAAGCAAAATAAAGCCTTAATTTTGCAAAATACAGAGAAGGCCATAAAGCAAGGTGGCTTGAAGTCACTTAGGGGTGCATACATCCCCTACTGAACACAAAGTCAGGACTTTAGCAGAGTGTGTTTGCACCTGAGCTCACCCACAGCCCTTCAGTGCACATTGCTGCACATTGACCATGGCGGAAGAGCAGATGGGACACATTCTGGGACATGGACACTTTTTGTGAGAGGCAGTGCTGGGCTGGATGCTCATCCCTGGCTTCCCTTTCCTTGTCCTGGGGCTGGAAGTGGTGCTACCAAGACCCATCCCACTCTCACCCCAATGTGCACTGAAACAGACGTGGTTGCAGCAGCAATGAGCCTGGCATAACATTTTCATTTATTTTTAGCTTGAGTGGAAGCAGAAAGCAATAGAAATTTTGTCACTGAGCAATTTCTGACCCAATTTTGCAAACTGGAGAATGTTCTGCTGCTCAGGTAAGCACGCAGGGTTCCCCAAATATTGCACCTCTCCTTGGTTCCCCATCACCTTTGTACAACTGGAGCTGCAGCCGGCAGAAGGGAAGGGCTGAGGTGGCTGCTGGGGATGTGGTGGCTGGCACAGAGGTCATAGAGTCAACCCTGTGTCCCTCTGTCCCTTGGCTGCATCCCCAATTGAGTTCATTGCCCTCAGTTCAGGGTATGCCCAGAGCAGCAGCTGCCTAATGCCAGCTGTAATAACTTCCAGGCTGATGGCATTGAGCCTGTGCTGAGTGTGCAGCCACAGCTTGACAGTAAAGCTGACAGACTGAGAAATAATTCTCCTCGTTATGTCAGAGCCAGGAAACTCTTGCAATTAGAGGAATATCCTTTCCATTACAAGACACTCGCCATTCACTTAACGCAGCTCCCTCTTGAGTGGCCACACCCTGCTTTGCAAGCACTCATTAAGGATGGTTTAATTTTGGAGCTGGAGGCAGTGAGATGTCAGCTGGGTTTTAGGATGCTGCTTTAGGCTGCAGCAGGGCTGCTTGGATCTTTGGTGTTGTGCAATAGTTCTACCACTGACTGCCTCTTTTGCTGGGACAATGCTGGTGGTACCAGTGCAAAGGATGCCAAGAGAAAGGTCCACCCTATGTTTGCACTGACTGGGATGTACTTCTGAGGAAAGACAACTCTTTGTTTCCATTTACTGGGTGCTCTGCATCTGCAGAGCATACAGAATGTCTTCCAGTTTCCTTCTGAAGGAGAGACAACCTCTTTAAGTAGTGACATGGACTACCTCTTGCTTTGCTAACTCAAGCAGTTGAACAAGATTGTGGAAGGAAGGTTTGCTAGCATCTTCCCTTGAAATTCACATTCCTGCACAGAATAATATGCAGGACATTTCTCAGTCTGCTTTTGATGCTCAGAAAGCCCAAGCAGTGAAGTGGAGCTGCCGTCCCACTCAACCTGTGCCTTCCTGATTGTCACCAGTTCCTTGGTACGAGCCCTGAAATTCCTGCAGTGCAGCTACGTGCAAATTGGAAATACTTCACAAGCAGGAGCACAAGGCACAAGTCTCTCATCTATCTTAATGTAGCTTTTTTACATGCTTTCAATCATTTATCCAGGGAGCAGAAACACCATCCACTCCCCACAGACAGCAAGTGTCAGATGGGAATGGTCTGGGTGAGATATAGAGACTGGTAGGTAACTTATTCTTAGATGAAATTTAAACTCGATTCTCAGCACTTTGCCCACCTGCTGTGATTGGAACCTGCAGGATGCACGTGCATCAGTGGAAGCGTGGAGTGCAGAATTGGTGCTGTTCCACGCTTGCTTTGCACAGATGCATCTCTTCCAAAAGCCATGCAGTGCTGCAAAACCCACCTCAGCTCTTGGCATCTGCAAGCTGAGACAGCCCTGTTTCCACAAAGCCCTCTAGAAAAACCATAAAAGTACCACGGTTACGTTAGCTTACTGTTTCCCCTGGTGCTGTGCAGAGTGAAGGTCTCCAGGCCTGGATCTCCTCCTGCAACCACCCCTCCAGCATCAGCTGTCCTTTCTGCAGCCATTCCTCAGCACAGAGCCACCTTTTTGCAGCCTTGTCCCAGTCTGTCCTGCACTGGGTGAGTGTGGTGGCAGCAGGAAGCCCCAAGCTCTGCACAGCTGCTTCTCGCTCTGTGGAGGTTTCACACTGCAGCAGCTGAGCACCAGCTCCCAAAGGCACAGCATGGGGTGGGGGGGTTTCAGTTAACGGCTTGTTTGTGCTCCACAGCCACAAGAACAAGCGTGGGTGCTGCTTTCTCACTTCTAAGCTCAGTGGCTGCATTTGTTGGGTTGGACAAGCAAGGCAGGTTTCCTCAGGGTCTCAGCATCTCAGGCTTTCAGTGCATCCCAAGGTCTGGCTGTCTTTTGCTATTTTATTGTCTGATAAGGAAGGTGGGTTTTCTTCATGGAATCATCAAGGTTGGAAAAGATCTCTCAGATCGCCAAGCCCAACCATCAACCCATCCTCACCATGCCCCCTGTCCCTGTCCCTTGGTGCCACATCTCCATGGTTCTGGAACACCTCCAGGGATGGTGACTGCACCTCTCCCTGGGCAGACCTGCTGCAGTGCATGACCACTCTTTCTGAGAAATATTTTCTCTTAATATCCAATCTGAACCTCTCCTGGTGCAATGTGAGGCCATCGCTTCTTGTCCTATCGCTGTTACCTGGGAGCAGAGGCCAACCCCACCTCACCACAGCCTCCTTTCAGGAGCTGTAGAGAGCACTGATTTCTCCCCCGAGCTCCCCTTCCCCACGCTGACCCATCCCAGCTCCCTCAGTCATTCCCCATCACACTTGTGCTCCAGACCCCTCACAGCTCCATGCCCATTTCTGGACATGCTCCAGGGCCTCCATGTCCTTCTTGTAGTGAGAAGTCCAACACTTCTTCCACCAGAAACTTTTTTTATGGTCACTACTCAGCAAATAATGGGTCATTGTAAAAATATAAGACTTCTTAGAGACAGCTTGTACAGGTGTCTGCCTACCCTGCTGTCATGCTGAACACCTAATTTTACAGCTTGGACTTCCTAGATCACTGCTGATCACAGCAAAGCAATCTTAATCATCAGTGTCAAAAATTTACTCTTGTGCAAGTGAATGGCAGCCAGCTGAGGTCATATAGCATGCTATTACACATTCATACTATAAATAAATCAAAAATGCAAAGCCAAGCACCGGAAGGGCAATGCAGGCAAACACTGCTCATTTTCCCAGTTCTTGGCAGTGGGTGATGGGGGTTCCCTTGGCTCAGGGTTTTGCCCTGCACAGGAGAGAACCCAGCTCAGCTGGTGCCCCATTGTGAGCACAGCCTTCTGGAAGCCATCCAGGCATGTTTCACCTGAACTCCTTCCACATGTCTGCACATCTCTCCAGCGTGGATGGGATGGGCTCCTGCTTTTGCTGGCACCTGATGAATGACCCAAAATGTTTTCATGAATGAACCTAAATGTATGCAGTTCACCTCTCCCATTCCCAGCCATCCTTTGTGCTTCATGCCGGAGGAAATGTGAACTGGTTTGGTGACTGTCTGCTCTGAGGCATCCTGGAGGTAAGAATCAGGCTTTGGTTCTGCAGGAGGCTGCAAAGGCTGGAGGGCTCCTGTCGCTTCCTCTACTTTGGCAACTTGTGGGAAGATTGGCAGTGGTTTGGGAGAAATGTGGAGGGACTTTTGGGGCTGGCATGGCTCTGATCTAAATAACTTTGCCGTTCACAAGCCAGGAGCAAGCACCAGTGCAAAACAATGTGGGAAATAACAGTCCTGTGTAGCTAGAACTGTGGAGTCATAGAATGGCTAGGGTTGGAAGAGACCTCAGAGATCGTCCATTTCTAATCACTGTGCCATGGGCAGGGTTGCCAAACACTAAGTTAGGCACTGGATCATGCTTCCTGGGGTCCCATCCAACCCAGCCTCAAGAGATTGGGCATCCACAACATGTATGGGCAACAGGTACTATGGTGAATCTGAGTCCAGATTAATTCGACAGGAGAGAGGATGGAAGTGGGAGAGGTTCTCTTTGGTGAGGAGCATCTCCCTGCCCTTTGGGACTTGCTTGTCCTGTATGGAACACCCAATGTGGAGTTTCTCAGGATGTCCCTCTTCATTCGCCCCTGCTGAAGGTTCAGTTGTTCTCAGTGGGTTTGTTCACCAGCCCTGTGATCCCTTCCAGCCCCTCTGAAGGAAGCCCTGATCCAGCCATGTCAGCGCTGACATTTCCAGCAGTGACAATCCACTCCCCCTCCTGCTTTGATCCAGCGCTTTGCTTGCTTGGGATTCATTACTTTAAACGAGGTTTAATTTAATTTGCTTTAAGCACAAGCAGCATAAGGCTGATTAAATCTGATCACAGAGCACCACGCCAGCAGCTGTGGCCACTTAATTCTATCAGCCAGAGCCTTGCACCCTGCTCCCAGCCCGTGCAGAATCTCACCTCCATCTGCACTTCCACAGCTGCTGAAAGCACACACCAAGGGGCAGCCTGAGGACTTGTGCCCCTCCTGCTCCATTATCAGCTCTGAAAGGGCTCTTAGCAATTCCTGCTCTCCTCATTTCCACAGCATTCTCTTTTGCTCAGGGAATGCGTAGTAGAGCGATGGAGAATAAATGGAATGGTGATGTCCTGGCATGGAGACTTCTGTTAGCTGCTTAAAGTTGTTTGCATTGGCAGTTATTTCACTTGAAGCATTTTGCAATTTTTACAAAGCTCAGGATTACAATTATTTTGCCTGGCTGATGGTAACACTCAGCACTAATTAGAACCGGCCAAGCCAGTGTACTCAGTGCTTCTTGAAATTTCATATTTAGGTCAAAAAAACAATCAATCAAATTCTGCATTTCTTTTCTTTTGAAGCCAAAGTGTTCCCATTCAACACCTCTCAGTACAACATGTACCAAAGTTGTGTTTAAAAATGAGGCTGCAGCGTTAAATTCAGATACTTTTTGATTTAAAAAAAAAAAGACAGAAAGATGAATTCCCATAAAAACATGCAGTCAAACCTCTTCCCTCTCCTGCAGCCTCTCCCAGTTTCTATTCTGTGTTTAGAAAAATGAAATGCTTAAAATGACCCAGGGCTGCCTCCAGGGTAGGTCATCTCCAAGGCTAGCTCGCCCTTGCTGAGGGCCTTCAGAAAGTTTGGTCTTCATGAACATTCAGTGAGTGCTGGTGAATAACAACAGGAGGAATTCAATTCCACCCTTTTGCTTCATAAGCGCTCCCATGTCAGGCACCGTTATGACAGAGTGCCTCTCTGCTGCCATCTGACACTCTGCAACAAAATGGAATGGAATATTATTGGGAAGGTTCAGCCTCTGCTGCCATCCCACCAGCATCTGCATCTGACATCGTGGGCCAACGTGATAAAACAGGAGGCATTACTTTCAGAGCGGTCCTTGAATTTCTGAAGAAGTTTTGCGGATGTTGGTGGTCCCAAATGTTCCCCCAGGAAATGCTGCCCTCCCCGAGCACTCGGTACCAGCCTGTCCCTGTCCCCACACCAGGCTGTTTGTTATTGCCCAGCATCTCTTCCTCGTTCCACCCTGACCCTGTTACTCTCCAGCACGTCCCACAAAGCTGCAGTGAAGGAGCGTTCCACGGGACGGGCTTTGGCTCAGTATTAGTTGGCAAAACTCCCAGGGACAACAGCAAAACGTGCCCACGAGGAAACTTAGCAGGGGAATCACACCATAAGATCAATGGCTTGACGTGCCAAAGAGCTGAAGTCACCTCCCTTGCTGGCTCTCCATCTGCATGCAATGAGGAATGAACCAGGACCGCAGAACTTGGCTTTACCTGCTGTCTCTCCCAAGGGACAGGAAGCCAGCACTGTGCCATGTGCTGTGGGGCTGGGCTGGCAGGCCTTGGGGCTGAGCTCTTTCAGGGCTGGTGGGCACAATGGGGTTGATGGCTGGACGTCATCATCTCAGTGGTCTTTCCCAGCCTTAACGGTTCCATGATTCTGTGTTTCTATGAGAGGCTCAGCGCCTGCAGGCCCGTTACTGAGTGCACAGAAAAGACAATTTTCAAGCTGTACGGATGCTCTGCATTAACTCCATCCTTTTTCAGGTGCCTGATGAGAGGCTGATTCCCTGAGGACTCCCCCACTAAATGTTTTTCTCTGTTTCCTCCCCCCTCCCTCTCTTATTTCTTTCCCCTCTCTGCAGACCCACACATGTAGTATCTTCCCCCCTGCGTTCTTTCTCAATCTCCCCACTCCCAGCTGCACCAGTTCTTCAGTAACTCTGGCAGACCGATTTTTATTGATATTAATGGCTCTGGGTTCCTTTTATTTCAGGGCTGGATCTTTGCTTTTACCAACAAAATTTATCTCCATCAGAAACATTGACAGATCAGGGCATTTATCCAGGCATCTCTTACAATTGCTTTTTCCTTTTTGTTCAATGGCAACCAGTAGGTTTATTGCTCAGAAGGAACAGTAATGGAATCAATGCCCCGGTTATATTTTCATTTTTTATTATTAAAATCTTTTTGAAAGTAATGTATGAGCTGAGATGAGCATTGGGAGCAGAAGAAGGAGCTGCAGCTGCCCTCTGCAGCCTCTTGACTTAATCAATACAGTACAATTTCATTCCCAAGAAACAACCACAGCATTTACTTCTTTCCCCTTCCTTTCCAAGGAAGGCATCTGCAGTACAATGAGTGCTGACTATGAGGAACAATGTGGGCACATCAGTTAAAAACAAGATGTGAGTGACTTTATCCCCTGGATATTATCAGGCAAGTGCCCAAACCCAAGAGGATTTTATAGAACACTGAAGCACAGAATGATTTGGTTGGAAGGGACCTCAATGTCTATTATGTGCCAACTTCTCTGCCATGGCAGGGCTGCAAATCAGGCATCAGTTCAGGCTGCCCAGAGCCCCATCCAACCTGGCCTTGGGCACCTCCAGGGATGGAGCACCCACGGTTTCTATGAGCAGCCTTCACCAGAGCCTATTCCAGATGTGCATTGCTGCTCCTTATGAAATATGTTTTATGATATCTCTCCACCCAAGCAGAAGGGGCTTCTTGGAGGCTGGGTCTGAGGAAGGTCTGTTTATCCATTGGGATGTCCCCAGTGCTGCAGGGAAGAATCACCCACGGGGTGTGAGGGTTAGAGAGGGCATTGAGCAACGCTCCTAGCATCAAACATCTCCTGTTTCAGCTGGAAAGCCATTGCCTTGCAGTGCCAGTCCTGTGGTTAGGCTGCATCTACATTTACTCTGCCTTTTCCGGGCAGTTTCCTCTTGCCAACACTGCCTCTAAATTCAGGCCAGAACTTCTGTATCACACAGCTTGTCCCACAGGGCTGAGGAAGTCATTTCACATGTGTCAGGGTGACTCAATCTTGTTTCTATTTGCAGAGCATCCAGCTCCATCAGCTTTTTCTTGGCTCTAGAGCAGACGGACAACCACACTGCACCTCCTGCCACACCTCCTCCAACTTACCCACCCCATCCCTTTGTTGTCAGCAGCAGAAGGGGCATCACATTTCCAACATCTCAGCACAGGTTGAACCAATCCAGCAAAGCCAAGAATGCTTCTGGCCCAGCCATCTCCTTCAGACACCCAACTGCCAAGGACAATGAGGATTTTGCCTTTGCCTTTCCCCCCTTTCTCTGCATTCTTTCTCTGCACAGCCCCATCCCTGTGCTGCAGTTTCATTCCCCTTTCTGTGCTGACTGCCTGCTGGATGTGCTCGGGAAGTGAGCTGTTCTGCTTCTGAGGTTTTGCACCTCTGGCTTCTGCTTCTTGCATCCCTTGCAGTTATTTCCCTTCCTTTCCTGCAGGGTGGGACAAGGTATGAAGTGCTGTGGCATCAGCCACAATCATGGCCAGCATCAGAGGTGTCCCAGCCTTGTCCACAAACCATTCCCAGCTCTGGGCTGTGAGAGTTTGCATCCGATTTCCCTCAGCACCTTTTATACCAGAACCAGCATGTTTTTCCTCTCCTTAGTCACTCTGCAGCATGTGATGTGGCACAGAAGGACACGATCAATGGGCACGGTGGTGATGGACTGGGGTGGGATTTGGTGATCTTAGAGGTCTTTTCCAACCTTTATGTTTCTATGATTCTATGATTCTGCGTGCTGCCCTTTAGAATCGTGACCTCTTCTTTTGCTTTTATCAGGACTTTGATCTGACTTCTCTTTGGCACCAGAAAGGCAGAAAACAACAAACTCGTACGTACTTTACATGCTGCTTTTGCTTGCTGTGTTCTCATCTCCTGGAAGATGTTGCAATTGGGTTCAGCTAAGCAGAGGATATTGTTTCCAACAGTTGAGACTTAACACTCTTCAGTTTCCTTGAAACTTTCCAAGCAAATGTGGCCAAATGGTCAGCCAGTCAGTGCTCTGGAGGGCTTAGAGCAGTGGAAATTTCAGCGATGCTGTTGACATCTCCAGCAGAGCTATGTAAACATGGCAGAGCAGCGCTTCATTGGCTGTTTCCAAGCCAAGGCAAGGTGATGTCTCTGCTCTGGGAATGAATCACAGCAAAGAACCAGGGACCTTTTTGGGTTCTCATTTCCATCCGCCTTGGGAACAAGGGGTCAGCCACCTGCAGCACCCACATCAGCACCCCCTTCTCTCTCCCCAGGGCATTCTGTGGGCTGGATACCTCTTTGGGAACCCCGTGCAGAGACAGAATGGAGTGTGGCCAGCACTGCAACCTCTGGCACGTCTCTTCCCAGACAGCACATCCTGAGCACAAACCCTGACTGCCCAGCTGCAGGCAGACATCACAGTCTGGCTTCCTCCTTCAGCTGGGGGTAAAGGTTAAGAAGCAGATGGGTTGTTTTGTAATCTTGTTACAGTAATGACTCCATTACATAAACGATCACTTGCTACTTCTTTTCCATCAATTCTTCAAAGAAACTGCATCCAGATATTCTGCCTGCGACGTTTAATTACTGCAGCTCCTCTTACTTAGAGATGCTGAAAACAGCTGGCTGCCTGTCAGAATCACCCCACCTCAACTCCTAGACCAGCCCACAGCTGGAAGTGACATTCCCATCTCCCAGGACTGTTATTTTCTCCTGATAATCCATGGGAAACACGAGGGCTCTTTGAAAGCTGTACTCGCACGCTCACCTGGTGTGCTCAGGCCATAGGAAGAAGGAAGGGGTAATTTAGAGAGGGGCTGTGGCTCCAGCCCGGTGCCATGCTGCCTTTAAGCACTGTGCTTCAGAAGGCACTCATTTTGCATTGTCTCTGTGTTTCCACATGTCTGATAAGGGAACCTGCTCTCACGTGGCATCACGTGGAGGCTGGGATGCTGACAAACGCTGTTATGCCTCCATTTCTCCAGGGAAGGAAGAATAAAACAGACAATTTCTGATTTATCAGATCGCTTCAGAGGATTCAATAGTGCACGATGTGAAAATGATCTCAGTGAAAATAATAGCAGGCCTCCTCGTTTTAAATATGCAATTGTCCTTCAGATTTTGAGAAGCTCAAAATACTTGTCCCTGAGTGATCTCCTTACCAGTCATTGCTTCAGACACATCCATCTGGTTCCCAAAAACTCCCTTCTGAAACAGGTCTGCTTTTCCTTACGGGCAAAACCCTGATTTTTTCCCTGTGCTTTCTCCTGCAAGGTCAGCCCTGAGGATTTAAATCACTTCTCAATTTGAAAAGAGCACGGACATTACACCAGCGGGTATGGACGTCACTGGGGCAAGGTAAAGGGCAAGGTAACTTGTATTACAGCACTGTAGGCCATCTTGCCAACACAGGATTCTCAGTTTCCCTTTGCATTTTTCTTTCTTCCCTGGTGCTGTCTCCACAGTCTCATTTCCCTCTGTGTCCCTGTCTGGAAAGTGTTTCTGGGAAGATGAATCTGGCTTCCCATCAGCCTGGAGTCTCCTTCCTTCCTTCCTGCAGCTCCTCTCTGCTGTCCAGTAAGGGGGTTCCTATCGCAGCTGAGCTCATTTCCAAATGCCTCCCAGATGGAGGACTCCAGGGAAGCACTGTACACCCTTCCACAGATCCACAGAATGGCCCAGGTTGGAAGGGACCTCAAGGATCATGAATCTCCAGGGCCACCAACCTCCCCATTTAATACTGGACCAGGTTGCCCAGGGTCCCATCCAACCTGGCCTTGAACACCTCCAGGGATGGGGCACTGACATCTGCTGGCGTTGGCAGAACATTTGGAGAATAATAACTGTGCCCTACTTGGTTTTGTCCTCAGTGCAGGACTGATACAGAAGCACCACCTTAATGACAAGCACACAGATACAAGACGTGCTCTGTTGCTTGGTGCCCAGAAGCATACAGAGAATAGAAGCCCTATCATAAACTGGAATCCTTTTTTGAATGTTAAAAAAACAATTATTGGTGATATTGCAAACATTAAAAAAAAAAACAAAAAACCAAAACCAGAAACCTCAGAACATATCAACTTGATTCTGGAAAACTCTTCTCAGATACCCTCACTGTCAAATGGGGCAGAGTCAAGCACTGCTGCAGAGCTCTGCTGGCGTCCTGGAGCCAGGTAGAAAACAGCACCCAGTGCAGGCAGGAACCAGTGAAAGTCCTTCTGAAATCAGATTGCTGAACTGTTGACTATGCTCTAAAAGAAAAATCTTTACTGCTGCAGAATGGGTTTATTTGGTGCGTTCTGGAGTAGGATGCAGGCAGTTTCCCATGCTAGGTAAAATAATATCTGAGTTGATACAAATTTCTTCCACCCCTCTCCATGTTTCAGTGAAGAACTTCAAGGTGCTGCAGGTATAATTAAGAGATGTTTAGAGCCAAAGCCCCAGTGTGGCTAGAAATTTCATTATACAGCCTTCTGTAATTTCATCTGGATGGAATTCAAGCTCGTGCATAAGAGCAGTAATGCAAGAGCCAGACCAAGCCAAAGGAAACAAGTTGGTTAATGTGAGAGAACACAAGGGATGAGCAGACACAAATCTGCCATGAGGAACTTTTGCTTGTACAAGGTGGTTTTTAAAATGATGACCTCCTTGAGTAACGGCACCTGCAAGAGGTTTCTTTATGGCAGGTCTTGATTGAGGTTACGAGTGTGAACAGAACTTGCTCTCAGATCCTTGAATTGCTTTTTGCTGCGCTCTGATCAGCAGTGCTGATAGGAGTGGGGTCAGGCTTCCACTAAATTACAGCCAGATATTTGCACTCTTTGGGCTGTTTGGTCTTTGGGAGTGAGGAGGTCAAAGCCACACGAGCTAGAAATCTGCTCACTTACCAGCTGATGAATGCAGGCTCGAAAAGACCTACCAGGAGAATGACTCAAACGATGTCAAGGGTTCCCTGGTTTTGATGAGACGGGCTAAATGTCATTGATTATGCTGTGTCTGAGCTACGATTAATTACATGGAGTGCTCTGTGCAACAGGAAGGGAGAGGCTGTATAGTCTGTTGGCTGCAAATATTGTACTGTTGAATAGGAAATGTTTACTTCTAAGTTTTATTCTCATAGCTTGTCTGGTTCCTTGGTGACATCTGTGAGAAATGAACGTCTATTTGGTATCCAAGTTTTTTCTCTTTGTGTCATGGAAGGCAAAGGCTCTTTTGGTTGGCTTCCTTAGGCATCACATGGTAACACAGTGCTATGAAGTGTGTTGGAAGGGCTGTTAGAGAGTGGCTTCAGCTTCTCCTCACCAAGAAAACATCTGTGCTTGTTTTCTATGGTCCTAAGGAGGAGATATTGGCTTTTGGGGTTTGTCAAGTTTCCACGTGCTCATTTGCTTTCATTTCCTTCTTCTTTGTTCTAGGACAAAGTTATTTGTGTTTTGCAACATTGCTGATGTAATAAACTTTCCTGCAGCTGATCAAAGCTGTGTGCCCTCACTTATCCATCAGACCTACCTGGCAGGTTTGGCACTGCTTTTTCATGATGGCCATCGGCTTTGGGAACCATGCATTCTGTCATCATCTGCTTCACTTCTGGTTCAGTGCTTCTTGCCTTTTTGACTTCTTAGGCTGCAAACAAGTCACTAGTCTATCAAGCAGCCAGTCTAAGGGCTCACCAGCCCTTGTAAATGGGACTTAGAAAAAAAAAAAAAAGGGTAACAATAATTTTTGTTATGTTCATACTCTGTAATTACAATATGCTGCTCCATTTTATTGGTGAGATAAGCTAACGATGAGTGTAAATCCAAAATCCCCAGACTTCCCAGGTTTCCCCTAAGGCCCCTCTTCCTACAGCTGCGTTTCCACAGAAACATCTCACTGCAGCAAACCAAGCAAAAAAAAAAGGCAGACAGGAATAACAAAACAAGGCAAGAGTCCTCTGCAAGCCAAGGGCAGTTGGGTTTGGAAACCAACATGAGCAGAGGGAATTATTTATGGGTGTGTAGAGGCTTCGGTGCATGGAGCAGCTTTGTCTTGCAAGCTTCTACCTCAGGCAGGGAGAAATGAAGGCAGAGTTTGGCTGTGACACCAGGTGCTCCCTGAGGGTCAGAGAGCTGCTCTGTGACTGGAGAGGCACGTGCTGAAGGTCCGGGAGTGCATTAGTGCTGATGTTCAAAGAGTGGGGAAAGGCAGTCTCCATTTTCCAACCTGGGTCAGTAATTTGCTGAGGTTGGACTCGACCCAAACGTCAGCTTGGCACATGTTTTGCTAATGCTTGCCTGATTGTGATCATCAAAAAGTAACCTGTGGTTCCCATCAGTTAATGGAGGTTGCTGTGGTTGGTTGGCACACAGATGCAAAATAAGCAGAAAGAAAAAAACGAGCTGGTTTTGAGACTCTGTTCACCAGGGCATTTTTCCTGCACCTTGTCAAAGGGTTCTCTGTGTTTTGTTTTCCTTTATTCATCTTCTTGATGACCTAAAACACAGTTGGGAAGAAACTACCTTGTAAAATTCAGAGACACTTTTAACGTTGTTGTTGTTGTTTGCTGCTCTATTTCCCATCCTCCGAGCATTTCTCATTCCATTGCTAAGTTCTGTGCTCTCCATTTCAAGCTTCTCCCTCTAACAAACCACATGAGTCATTCTCTGGCTCCTTGTCAGCAGTGTAAGGGTGCGTAGAGCTAACAAATATGTACTCCACAGTGTAATGCTGTTTTCTTCAAGGTTTGCCCATTGTGGTTCAGTAACAAATGGGCGGGGGTGGTACGAAGCACTGACACCCTTGGAGTGCATTAAAGCCATTATCATTCCACATACATTTTCTTTCTCTGTGGCACGTTTAAGTGTTTCTGCTCAGCGGCTCGAAAATGGTTTTTGAAAGAAAGCCATTACGTGGGGTTCAGGACCCAGATTTGAAATTTAGATTGAGGAACACGTGAATAAAACATTTGTAACTGGAGCAATAATCTCGTGGTGCTGCTGGGGTGCTGGATTTGGCATCTATCATGGGAATGTGATGCTTTAGGGCAAAGATTCTGGTTTTCAGATAAGGAATTTAAATGAAAAATATCTACAAGAGGAGGCATTTTGAAACACCAGCGTTGGGAATGAAGTATTTCTTTAGAAGTTACAGAGGTCTTCCTTTTATTATTATTATTATTATTATTATTATTATTATTATTATTATTATTATTATTACTTTGAAAGACAAAACTTCCTGGGTGCCTTTAATCAGTGAACTTTAATATTTTCACTTTTCAACATCCTTGAGGATGTTGAAACTGCAAATGTCAGAAATTGCCCTGGGATGGAAGTTCTGGTTTCGAGTGCTGCAGATTTAGGCTTCAGGGCCACAAGTCACCCTGTGTTCCCATCGTGAAACTCGCTCAGAAAATAACTGTAGTCTAGAGGAATGCATCCTGTCCTTCCCTCCTTGATTTAATAGTTCTGTACATCAGAAGGTTACTTGTTTCAAAGCAAAGGGCTTTTACCTGAGGAGTAAAAGCAGAAAGAAGTGTTTGTTTCAGGTTTCTTCCCCCCGCTGCGTTTTTAGTCAGGCTCAAAAAGGGCAAGGAAACCCTCTTGGATCTACTGCACAAGAAGCCCCCTCAGATTTTCCTTTGGGGAAAGGATGTGGGATCCCAATGCTTCACCACCAGCACAGTCAGGTTTCTGGTACCTATGGGTGAACGTGACATTGTCCCAAACCTCTGAAATGTCAGGTTTGAGCTCAAACCACCCCTGGGCAGGTCAGGGAGATTCAGAGGTGACTTCCCCAGAGGAGATGCTGGATTCTGCAGTGTTTGCCAGCACCTCCTGCCAACAGAGATGGGGAAACCAGAGCATGTGATGCTCATGCAGTGCTCAGGGGCTCACAGGTGAGCACAGACCGTGGGTTTTCCAGGGCCCCTTGCATTTTGGTTGATGGGAAATCTTGGGGTCAGGGCTGTACATGTGTTCTGCATTTTGGTCACGGGAGAACAGGTCCTTAATTTTGCTGAAGATAGATAGTATGGGGAAAGAGGAGTGTTCATGGGGTCCTGGATGAGGATCCCTGCTTACACCAGTGCTCAACGCCTGGGGATGCTGCAGGGAGGCTGTCTGGCTGTCTGTGGCAGCCAAGGTCCCCAGACTGCCATGTCCTTGTTTTTGTGACTTCAGTCAGCACACTCTGTTTATTTAGTGACAATCATTGAGCAAACATCCTCTGGAGGCTTACCTAGAAACACTTAGTCTGTTAAAAAAAAATAACAAAACACTTCAAGAACAAAACTGATAGAGAGAAGCTGGTCAAGGAGAGATCTTATCCAGGAAGCTCTGTGCATGAGCACAGTCAGTTCAGGCTTTTGCAGAGCATCCTCTGTGCTGCCGTGCAGTCAGACCCCAGCAGCCATCCCATCATCAGTCACAATAGCTGGCAGCCTGCTCTGATGTGCTCAGCCTGCTCTGATGGAGCTCTTGCCAAATTCAGACCTTCATCCCAACCTCCCAACCTCCCAGAGGAACAACATTCACGCCACGTTAGATGCGTGCAGGATTTATGACTGCTGGACATTATTCAGGAGGTTTTTGTTTTCCAACAGATTAGCCAAGGAAAAGATTGTCACTGTGGGAAAAATGTGTTGAATGGCCAATTACAAAGCTTCCCGTAAAATGATTTACTTGGCAAATTCAAAGGGGCTGCATAGAAGTCTGTGTAAGAGCTTGCACACAGCTCCCTGAGGATGGGAGGTGGATGTCCTGCCACAATTCCTCTGCAGTGATTTTTGGGTGGCTTCCTGACTGGTGATTCTCCAGAGTAAGCCCATAAATTGCAGATGCTAATTAGAGGCTCTCACCCTGAACAGGTGGTAATAAGTCCAGGAACAAAGGTGGATGACAGTAAACAAGGACTGGATCAATAACTTTAATTCTGGAGCAGAGACAGCCCATACTCATTCAAAGTGAAGCCCTCTGGACTGGGAATTTAGTGGCTAGAAAATATTGCCTTTGAAAACTCATCTGTTCTCTTCTATGTATTTTTTTAATCTAACGTCATCTTCCTATCAGAGGACGGATGAATTCCTTAGAGACAGATGTGGTCATCCTTAGCTTTGTTATCCCACTGAGGTAGCAACAAGTGGGCATGGGCATGGGGAGACGTTGCAGGGCAGGAGGAGAGACGCCAACAAGCCAGGATGGATGAGGGCACACCAGTGCAACACTGAGCACCATTGTTCCCAGTCCTGTCCCCACCAAGCCTGCTCATAGGTTCTTGCACCTTTTGCAGTAGAGATGGGGAACTTTAGCATTGCCCTCTCAGTCCCACCCCCTGCCATGGGCTGCCTGCCCCCCACTCAGGCTGCCCAGGGCCCATCCACAGCCTTGGGCACCTCCAGGGATGGCATCCATGGCTATGGGCAGCCGTTCTGGGACCTCACAGCAATCTGAGTGAAAAATTTGTGCCTAACATGTAATCTAAATCTCCCCTCTTTTAGTCTAGAACCATTCCTCCTTGATTTATCACTGTCTGCCAATGTAAAATATCACTCTCCCTCTTGCTTATAAGCTCCCTTTAAGTACTAGAAGGCTGCTGTGAGGTCTCCCCAGAGCTTTCTTTTCTTTCCTATGCTGGGGTCCCCAACAGCACAGTGGACAGAAGTGACCACCACTGACTCAGCCTTTGCTGTCCCTGCCTGAACAGTTCCATGGCAACTCTCATTGTCTCCCAACCTGCAGCCCTTGCTCCGGGTGCCAAGGATGAGAAAAGGGGAGAAGTGGGGACCCTGGAGGATCTCTGTGATTCCTTTTTCTTCCCCCCACACAGATTTCCTGTGTGGCTGTAGACGAGTCATTTAGTATCTCCACAGTTCCCCATTTGCAAAAATGGATTTTCCCTACTTCACAGATAAGGAATAATAAAAGGATAAATACACTAATGAGCCTTGGAGGCCTTCTTGGTGTAGGTCAACTGGATCCTGTTAACTCAGTGTCTTATCTAAGTAAAAAAAAACACAAAACATCCTGACTTTCTGGGAAGATATCAGTTATTCCTATGAAAACAAGTAATACTTTGGATGACTGCATCAGAGCACATGATAGTATTTGTAAGTCATTCTTGATAACTAATTCTGTTTCGTATTTATAGGACACTATAGTTTGGCTGCATTGGAGTTTTCTGCTTTATGTCTATGAATACATCAGGGAAAGCCTGTAAAGATAGAAGAAGGAGAAAGTAAGTTATGTATAATATATGTACACAACGAATATTCTTGTTGAGAATATCCTTGACAGCTCACTTAAGGGGAGCTGTGGATGGGATCAGGGGATCACTTGTAAAGTCTAACAGCAGGTTTGTCTTCACCCCACCTAAATCCAAACCAGGTCTATGGGAGAGGGATCCCAGACATTTCAGAAGGCTATGGAGAGCACCTGGGCACTCTTTGAGGACTTCGGTTTGTTGACTGCTATATTTTCCTTAAGAGAAAGAGGCAGTATGAAGAGACAGAGACAGAGAAGGTTGGGTTGAGTTGGGTTGGGTTGGTTGAGTTGGGTTGGGTTGAGTTGGGCTGAGTTGAGTTGGGTTGAGTAGAGGAAGTACTCCCAGGTCCGATGAGCTGAAGGAAAGGCACTGACTTTGATCAAGGTGCTAACAAGGGCCAATTGACCCCATTAGCCCCACCTTGCTCTGCTCCTGTAGCTGTGTGGGAGCAAAAGTGTAGTGGTGAAGGAAGGGGTTGTGAGGTGCTGCGTGCAGGGCAGGAGGGGCTCTGCAGAGGGTAATGTGATGGTGTGTACTGGGGCTCAGGTGTCTGGGTGTGCTGATCACTGAAGGTATAGGGGGAATGTGAGGCATGATGAGTTATCTGGGAAGGTTGCAGTGGGAAGTTGAGGGAGATCAGCTGCTTATGATATTTGTTTATTTATTTGACTATATTTAGCTACTTAGTCAATTCTGTAAAGTACTCCTTTAAGTGCGTGAGTGGAAAGCACTTAAGTATTGCAATAGCTCAGGCTAATGCTTATTTGATGCTTCCTGTTGCATGTGATTGAGTTGAGCCTTTCCTTCTTCAGCCAAAGGCTTTCTCTGCCCCCCATCCATGGGAAGAATTGATAGTGGTGTCTACAGGGTGAGTGAGATGTCATTCTGCTGTCTGAGCCTGCTGGCATGCTTCTGAAATTCATTCTGTGTGGAAAGTCTGTGCTGTGGAAGAGAGCAGCCTCAATCCTCGGAGCATGGATTCTTCCAGAGAACTGCCATGGAACTCGCAGAGAACTCTGGGACTGCATGACTTCGAGTGCATAGGGAAAGAAGAGGGAAATACTACCTATTTGCTGAAGAGCCAGGTGGGAAAGACTGAAAAAGGGAAAACGCTAGCAAACCAGCAATATCCTGGCTGATCTTTCTTCTGTTTCCCAGATCAGAGACTAATGGTGTATAAAGACGAGGGAAGGAGGGCAGGATGGAAAGATTTATTTTCTTGGTGGTGTTTCTTATCAGAACTGTCTGAGGCTGTCATCTCGTCCTGATCTCTCTGACTCAAGAGGGCCCCTGGTAGGGAGCTCTCTCATCACTGGAGGATGGTTTCATACGGTGCAGTCTCTGAGTTATCGGCACCCATGCTAATTCCTGTGGCTCCAGAACTGCTCTGGCAGCAAAGAAGGGCCACAGATCAGACCCTGGGAAGGAGACTTCTGAGGAGGTTTCTTTAATGTGACACAGGTTGCTGTATGACAAACAACAGGAAACATGAATGTTGTCACAGATTTGTAATGTTCCAAAGCCTCAGCCAAGAAGGAGAGACTGATCTCACACATCCTGTGCCCCAGGTGAGCAGTGCTGCCCCGGCTCAAGGGCATTCCTCATCCTCAGGTTGAAACTGATACAGCAGGCAGGGAGTGTGAGGAATCTGCCACAGGAGATGGGAAGAACAGAAGGAGCAAACAACCCCCAACTTGTTTACAGAGCCATTATTCCGTTCACAGGCTTCTCAGCTGTGAGTTTATTCCTAAAAGTCATGGGTGTGGAAGCACTTTGTCAAAGCATTGATGCAGCAAATGTGGACGCAGGAGGACAGGAAGGCAATCTAGCAGTGCTGAGTGCAGGTGGAAGCAGTGTGGGCTGCCTGGTTGCACTGAGGGCACTCACATATGCTCACAGCACGTGTGCCATCCCTGAGGGTTTTTCAGCAAGAACAGAGCAGGTGCTGCTAGAGCAGGGCAGTCAGCCTTGTCACTTAGGAAATTCACCCTGTGACAGTATGAGACAAGAAAAATCCTTGTGGCAGCTGCGCCAGCAAGCTTCTCTATCCAACATCATTGCTGGAAAAATAGCGTGTTTTTTTTTCCTCAACTACCATTTGAGAACTTTCTGCAAGAATAAACTAAACCTACTTGAAGGAGCTGTGTTGTCATTGCTACATTTGCAGCCCTAAAGCACGATCCCAGCGGTGCCCCACTGAAGCAAGAAAGCAATTCCGCAGAAAACTATGCTTGCCAAAAAAATGATTTGTTCAAAGCACTTGGCTTCGAATAGATGCATAAATGCTTCCCTGAAATTTGGATTGTAATTGAGGAGCAATATGCTCGACAGAACATGCCTAATGAACAGGCATCAAAATTTACGACCGTAGAGGGGTAGCAGTAATGGGTTATGCAGGAGATCAGTCCTACATTTCTAGTCAAAGTGAGAACTGCCAGCAGCCTGTGGTAAAGAAGAAGTCTTCTCTCAATCTCACCTCCTCTTTTAACATCCTTCATCAAAGAAGCACACAGGCATGACCTCCAAATGTAAACTAATGAGATGTCAGCACACGTACGGTGGTGGTAGCAGAGCAGAACTGTGTAGTTTCAGTGGACCTAGAGGTCTGTACAAACATGGGAGTTTTCCAAATGCTGTAATGCCTTTTCTACCTACTCGCCGGATAATTCTGTAGCAAAGAGGAACAGTCCCACCACTACAGCAAAAAGTTGTTTCATATCTCCTTGTTTTTGTACTAGAGATTCCCCTGATTTACATGAAGAAAAGGAAGTGGGGTATCTGCAAGAAGTGAAGTCATCTTGCTAGAGGGTTAAGGCTGGAGCAGCCCTTGCCATATCTTTGGAAGGATACCATTTTTCATGCTTTGTTTTTAGGAACTGTCAAGAGAAAGGAAGCGTAGTGAGCAAAGAGCTATTTTGAGTGATAATCATGCTCTGGCAGTGGCTTGCATGGTTACATCTTAATAGATCTCTTCCACTTTGGTCTCTACATGCACAGCTGTGCCTCTGTATCCTGCCTGCGGAGACCAGCTTGAAGCTTGGGGATTTCTGTATGTGAGCTGTAAATACATTCACATCTTCACGTAACAGTTGCACCTATTATAGAATCATTCAGCTTGGAAAAACCACTAAGGTCATCCAGTCCAACCATCAACCCATGCCTATGACTGCTGTAGACCGTGTCACCCAGTGTGGTATCTCCCATTTTAACACCTCCAGGTATGGTAACTCCACCACCTTCTGAGCAGCTGTGCCAATATCTCACCAGAGATCCCATCCAAACCCTGCAATTCTGTGATTCTGTGACCTGGGGAATCACGTGTGAAAAATACAGCACACGAAACAACGCTGCCATGGGTGAACAAACTCCTGCTCTTCGCAGCTGTAAACGTCAGCTGTTGGTGGATGCTCATGAAAGTACAGAACGAGTCAGGAATGAAGGTGAAGCAAACAAAGGGCTTTTATCTATTTATTTATTTTGCTTTAAGATCCAAAGTGATTTTAAAAACAAGCTATTGATAAACTTCATCATTAGAAGATATCAAAGCCATCTGCCGAAGGAGAAAGCTGCTGAGAACAATAGGTTTTCAAGTTTGTACCTTGATTTTTACAGTCACTTACATAAAATTGACATATATATATATGTACAGTGCCAATAAATACACACAAAATATTTCCAGTGCCTTCTTGACTTTTTAATACAAAAATCTACAGACGATGGAAGAACAAAGCTTGATTTGTGCAACAATGAGGGATCCTGGAAGCAAGTTTAGTTCAAAAAAACATCCCACCGAAACATTCTGGAGTTAGGGCACTTGATAATGTTGTATTATCTGTATTATCTAACTATCTGTATTATCTAATGTTGTATTATTAGCTGGTGCTCCTGCTACTTCTAAGGCAAAAACAAACTTGTAACTGCTGCTGTTGACAAACTTGGCTCCTGCTTTCCACTTTTGAAGAGATTCTTATCTGTCTTTGGCATCATGGAGCCCTAATTTTCTTCGAGAACCTGTCTGACAACAGCTGAGTGTGCTAGAGAACACAGCCCTCATTCAGCTGCTCGTTGATGAGCTGGAAAGTGTATATAACCCATGCTGTTCCTGGGGGTGCACACTGCTCCACTTTGTGCTCCATCCTGCAAGGTGCTGAAGAGACAAAGTCTCCAAACCCTGCCAGAGTGAACTCAGTGATCTCCCCAAAAGCTGGAAGTACTGTGATACAGAACATGTCCCCAGCCTGGAAAAGGGATCTTTGTGCATGAACAAAGCTGGCATGAACTTCGTGCATGAGCAAATAGTTTCAGCTGTGGTTGGGCATCTCAGGAAGTTAAACTACCATGGGTAATGTCTTGCTCTCCAGGAAGAACTTAATGGTGTAGCAAATTCATCATTTGAAGGTAAGGTTCTTCCTTCCATCAAGATCACAATGGAGTGGCACTTAAATGTCTACGTACATAGCTGCCCTATGTTCTACTCAGGCAGCAAGTATTTGAGCAGCTTAAGTGCAATGCTGTGTATCTGCTGCAGGCAGCTGCTGCTGTTAACAAATATCTTAATACTAATAAAAAGCTTTTAACTTGAGATAACTATTGTATTAAAATTAAAAAAAATATATCTTCTTTGATGTGGATGTTCCACAGGAGAAAGTCTGATGCTTACTGCTTAGTTAACTTCTGGCTGATCTGAGGATGCTGCCACTCACAGCCTAACAAAACATCTCAGGTATGTGAGTGTGGGTGAAAGCCAGGGTAAATGTGCCTGAACGTGATTCCTCCCTCTGAGTTTGCAGGCGAAAACCTCCCTTCAGCCAGAGCACGTGGCCCTTAACCAGAAATCTCTTCTAAAACAATTTAAAAACAGCACTTGCAGTTCAATCCTGGGATGTATCAACAACAGTGCAAATACGAAAGAAAATGGGAGAAGGTTTCTGGGTTCTGCTAGTGGAAAGCAATCAGACACACTCAGTTCCCAAGCTGCCGAGGTGCTCTCACGTAGAGGTAGGGAAAGCATGGCTCTTTGATCAGGTGATGATATTCAAAGGTGGCTGGAAGAATATCCTCATCTCCCTCGTGTGCTCAGAGGGGCATTGCTCAACCTTCACATCTTTTCTTGTGAAATGGGAGCCCTACATACCCCATGGCAAAGAAAAAGGGCCGTGTCTGAGTTCACTCTGGTGGGGGATCGCTCACCGTGTGTGTCTGGAAGCAAAGATGATTGATGCACAGCAGAGGTTTCTCTGGCTGTATAAGCAGATCGCTCTTGCGTGTGATTTCGTTAGTGTTTTTGGATGGAGACCAGGCTCAGAAGCTTTTAAATTAGTTAACTTGCATTTTTATTATCATAACACTTGCAAACAAAACTCTAAAGTCAGTTTTGCTGTTGAAGGCTCACACCGGTACTGAAGCACAAAACAGTACACAATCATTTATATGAAAATACATTACACTAGCAAAATGCTATACTGGCGTTTAACACCCAGATTTGGGCAAAAATTCATGACACTGTCTGATTCTTCTAAAGAATGAATTTTCTCCTCATTTCCCATCTGAAATGATGGGCCACTCAAGAGATTAATAAAAGCAAAACGCAGTGCAGTCAGTTGGATCGCACGGAGTTGAGCAACGACGTTCTCTCAAAATATGTTTTGTGTGTGTGTTGGAAATGACAGTACTTTCACCCATTCCTTTTGGTTAGTGTAGCCTGGCCGTGTCCCTTCCCTCTGAGGGATGGCTCAGACTAACATTCACCAAACTGGCACATCCAAACTCTTCCCACCAGCCTACTTGATGCTATTTGGGTGATGTTTGACTCAGAAACCCGACCTTTAATTTCCACCTCTAGGCCCCAATCCTGCCAACACACATGGGCTGAAGGTGGCCCGTGTGAGTTCTCCTTATTGAGAGGCTACCATGTAATGGTGTTGTTCAGGGTAAACATGGCTAAAACATTCTACCAATCAACTTTTAATTGGCTTTACTCCTGTATGCCAATAAGGGAAACTGAGCTGCCTTTTACAATGGCATTCTTTTTACCCACAAGCTTAAGACTAAGCAAGGCATGCATGTATGTTGGTAGGATTGGAATTGTAATCTCTTATAGCTTGAGTTAGGTTTACTTATTGATACAGAGAGAATGCTCATTTACTAACATATAGACCTTAAGGGGAAAGGAAGCAGTAGGTAAGTGAACTGCATTAGGAATTTGGGTTATATTTAGCGTTAGATTTTGGAGATCAAAGAAATCAGAGAAGAAAAGAATTCCTAAGAACAGAAGTCTTTTGTTAATAAATATTCGTAAAAAAATATACAACAACAAAGCCAACAAGACCTGAAACAGCTTCTTTCAATGTTTTTTGTACTGAGCAGTTCTTAAATGTCTTTTTCTGAGAGATGAAAGGGCCAAATCCAGAAACCCTACCATTATTTTTAGCTCGTGAACATAAGCTGCCTTCTTGAAGCTCTTCCTCTAGGAGAGCTTCTTCCAGCTGTCTCAGTTTCACATCCACCCAAAACAGAACGCGTTTTCAGCCTGACCGCAGGCTGAAAGGTCACTTGTTCACAAGGCCCCATTTCGTCACCTCGTTCAACTGAAAATGCTGACCTATGGGCATCTTCACATCTCCACAAATGATTTACATTAAAGAAACTCTTTTTTTCTAACCCAATAACGGTGATTTTTCCGAGAACGCTTCCGTCCTCAATTAGCTTTGGGAAAATCTGATCACCCGCAGCTTGGGTTCAGTCTGCCTGAGATCCTTCCCTCTGAGCCTGACCTCTATTCCCCTTAAGCAGCTTTACCCCAATGCTGTACCATTGGCTTCTGCAGTCAGTGGGGTCACAGCCAGCCCTGGGTGCTCCCTGCTGTACCTGCTGGTCACTGTTACAGAAGCGTTATTAGCACTAAGAGGGGGAAAAAAGGGGAGAAATAGAAATTTCCACTGGGGTGTGCTTGGATCAATCTGCCTGCACTACTTTAAAACAAGTAATGCTAGATATGTTACTTTATGCTCTGTAAATTGTGCTGGCGTGCTAAACGTGCTAGAAGCTGGTGTATGAGATGGGGTGGGACAGCTTGCAAGGCATGAACTAAAATAAATACACTTGTGCTACGGCCAGTGGAACAAGACAGTCACATCTGTATCTGTTACAGCAGCAGGAGATGCTTGTGGAATTTGTTGTCAGTGTACAGCAGGCACAAATTATGTCTTGTTATAGCAAAAGGCTCATCATTGCCAAAGCACTTCCTAAAACTTGTACGTAGAGTATGCATAAATATATATAGAAAATCTATGTATGTACATTTATGTATCCCTAGAAGATTCTTTCTCTGTGAGCCAAATACTGCATGCATGACTCCTCTCCCCTAGAACCCATATTAAACATAATTCAGTGCAACAAGCAGTAAGGGATGACAACTTAAAATATAGTATTTATGGAATCTGTTCTACAAGCCTATTAAGACTGTATTATGGCCTCATAGGAGTGTTACATAATCTCATTTGTAGAAATAAAGACCTTTCTGGATTTCTGTAAATACCTCAGTAAAGCTAGAATTTGCATTTCAATTTTCTCCGAGGATAAACCAAATTCATCCTATTAACTTCACAGAAGCTTTTTTAACTAGTGGCTGAGAATTCCCTGTCCTGGACAGGTCACTTTAATTCTTCTCTCTGTGAGATAAAAAATGAATTTTGGTGTGCTGGTCACCTATGTGCCCTTCTATAGAGGTCTGCAAGAACGCAGATCCAGATTTGGGCACAAAACGAAGGGATCAGAAGCTCTGAAGGACTCAAATCTAAGATCTAAAAAAATGGAAAGTCTTAGGGTTTCCCAGAGGAATAAACTTTTCCTGGACTTGTGATTTTACCATATTGGTGCAAAGAGAAAAGCTGGGGCTTCTTAAGCAGTGGGAAAAGCCCTGCTGAGGTGGTGATGGTGAGCTGCCCTTCTGGAGAGTAACGAGGACAGATTGGGTGCTGGGTGCCTCCTTGGTGCTAACAGCATGCTGCTGGGGCCCATGTCCCTGGGTGGAAATGTTAGCTAGGCCATCTTGGTGACACTTCTGGCCAAGAAGAAAGGAGCCCAATGGGGAAAGGGAAGAAAGAGGGAGAGTTGCAGAGAGCGCAGCCTGGCCACTGGACAGACCCTGCCAAACAGCTGCCTGGTAGGGACTCAAGTGAGAGACCACCAAGCAGTTCAGTGTGTAAAGCCTGAACACAGAAGAGCGTGACTTGACTCACTGACAGTGATGTATTTACTGTGGGAGGAGAAGGGGAGCTGGGGAATTTCCCTGAGATAGTAATGTCTATGAGAAAAAGAAGCACGAGATGGGAAGCTAAGCGTTCCCAAGCTCTGTAGCTGGCCATGGCACACTGCGAGCTTCAATCTGGATCCTCCGACCTTTTGCATGGACTGCTGATCGTCAGCCTGCACCCAGGCAAAGGATGGGGAGATCTTTGTGTCAGCAGATTGCTGCAGCAGTGGTTGCAAAGCGTTAGGAGGGCACTGATGTCTTTACTTGCATTTGCTTTGCATGATGCACGGTGGAAAGCAAAATATTGCAGAGCAATTTTCTTTTTTCTTTTTCTTTTCTTTTTTTTTTAAATTTCTGTGATTGGTTTTTGAAAGTGTGGAGGATGTTTCTGCGTATCTCCCTGCCTTCTTTTTTTTTTGGTTGTCTTTTTTTTTCTGCTTTCCTAATGTTTGGATCTGGTGGGGGGATTCCACGGTCATGCTGAAATGAAAATGTTTCTGCACGCTCCCTAGAAGTTTTAAATAAAAGCTAAAGCCTATACATTGACTTATATATCTGTAAATGGTATCCTGGAAAACAAAAGAAAATCAGGTAGCTTCTGCAAAACACATGATACAATTTTAATCTACTTTACAGGGAAACTGGAAGTGATTAATTGAGCAGTTAATGATTAATCTAGGCTTTATATTAGTGCAAAGCACTGAACTGTGTTTAAGGAAATTATTAATTGTAATTGCCTTTAAGAATCTGAAGAAAGATGATGCAGAATTACACTGGAAGTGCTGGAGAAAGTTTAAAACACTTCTTTTCAGTTGAAGAAATGATGTACTGGAAAAGGAATTAGTGATGCAGCCTAGCCTATTTACGATAAATATCCCTACCCAACCCATAAAAAAAGGTTCCTCTCCAATATACAGAGCTTTCAAGAATCCCCATCATCTTTTAAGTCTGACTTTCATTTTTCTGGAGTTTTTTGGGCTGCTTCCATTCATCCTGCAGCTCCAGCTCTCTCCACCCCATAATTTAAGGCAGCAGGTGAGTGAAGCACAGAGGACAGCACAGAGACCAGCTCCCCAACATGCAACCACCAAACCAGGGCCCTTAAGGGAGGCTTCCACAAAGCTGCTGCCACAGACCTACAATAAAAAGGCACCAAAGAAGGTTTTGTGCTCCTTAGTGTAATCCACCAGCTTGATGTCACTAACGTTGACCATTAGCTTGTCTCCTATCTCTAAGGAAACCACAGCTCCCAGATAAATGGGCTGGAACCAGTTGTTCCTTTCTTCACCGAGGGTCTTGCTGCTGGTCAGCAGCTGGGTGGGCTCGGGATAGCTGTCAGTGACTTTGGTGATGACTGCAGTGACAGAATTGGTTTTACTTGAAGTGTCACTGGGCCCTCGGAAAGTGACCTGGGCATAGACATAGTAATCCCCCGACACAGGTATCACCAGTGCTTTGCTGGAATAACTCAGGTTGTTCTTGGTAAAGGCCAAGCCTCGCTTGTCTTCCCACTGCAGGATGGGCAGATGTCTTCCCGTGGCGCTGGAGGGATCTTGTTTCTTCACTGCAGAAGAAAGAGGGAGAAGAGATGTGTTAGTTTGTTCCAGCTGGAGAAATACAGGATGTTTCCTCCACAGGGCAATCAAAACTCCAGGAGAGAAATGTTTTTCCTTTACAGTCAGTCAGCTGCAGGCAAGCTGTCAAGAGCTACTTTTGGAGGCTGCCCATAAGATGTCCAGATCTGAGCAAGCAAGAGCCAAAGCCAAAGTTGGAAGACCTTGGTTGGAGCATGCTGCCCACAGGGCTCGGTTACAGCTGGGTATCCTAGGTGACAGGGCATCCCAAATGATGGGACTGTCCATCCCTAAGGCTGTCTCACTGTGGGGTAGGACACAGGGCTTTTGCTCATAGGTCTGGAGTGCTCTCACCCGTTTGCAAAGCATAAACTTTGTTCTTAAGTGAAAGCAGTGCTGGGCCAGTTGTACAGCTGGATACATGCCTGCACCTAATGGCTCAGGACAGCAGTCAGAGACACGAGAGCAGTGTCTTCATGAGTACTGACGGACTGAAGCTGTGTTTGTGCCACAGTAGAGCTAACTACTACTATTAACTGAGGACATCAGGCTCTGTTTGCTTGCAGAAGCTTCACAACGATCATTGTGATCTATCACTGAGCAATGAAAACCTTGAATTCTTCCTGCCAGGTTACTTCTGGAGGCTAATGATGGGGTTTGCTGCTGGGTGCTGCACTGAGATCTTCTGCAGCACAACTGCCGTCCTTTGATTTCACCATAGAGCTAGAAAACCCCACTGTGCTTTGAAACACCCACTTCTGAAGTGACATGCTGTAATAAAACCCATTTTTAACTCTGTTTTGAAAACGTTTGGGACAGAACACTAAGCTCGGTGCTAACTTCAGCTTTACTTCAGACAGAACAACCAACAAACAGAAACGCTCTCGTGGTTAACCGATGACACACAGAGCTCCAATCCACCCCCAGCACAGCCTGATCTAAGCAGAGGATCAGGATGCTCAGGACAGGGGGGGAAGAACTGGGTTTCATGAGCTTAAGTTAATGCTTAAGGTCAGTTATGATTCAGCATTTGGGGATAGGGTGTGTGTGCACAGGCAGCGAAGCAAACTGAAGGCGGGCGGGGATGAGCTTAGAAATGCTCTTGGCAACGTCTGTTAGGTTTATTCTGGGGGAAATGAGATCCAGGAAAACAAATACCCTCAGCCCCCAGTGCCATCCTTTTTTTCCTGTCTTCTGACAATAGATAACCCGTAGGAAAACAAGCTGCTGTTAGAAGTGCAATTTCTTGCATATTCTCTCAGTAGCACAACAAAATAATGGCTTTTTTCCCAGCCTGCCTGTCAGTGCTCAGAAAAATTAAATCCCTCTATCTTTTCCCAGAAGGCAAAGCACATGGAGTATTTCTTTGCTGGAAGACGATAGACGGGGACTGTGATAGCAAGCCAAGCTAAAATATAAGAGCATTATAAAGAATGTGAGGCTTAGGGGAAACAGAGCTTTGCTGATATAGAAAGAGAGGAGGAAATAAAGCAAAAGCACTCATGGTCTGTGTCCTCGTCTGCTTTGGGACCTGGCAAAAACTAACACGGCACTGGGGTCACCGTGGCTAAGGAGTAAGGCCTCTCTGAGATAGGGTGGTGGCAGAGGAAGATAAGGAAAGATTGTGACATTTCCTGAAAGAGTTCTGGGCTCTCTTCCATCTTGGGTAGTTAGGGAAAAAACTGAGGAGAAGGCTCAGGAGAAATGTTCTTTTTCTACATATCCAATGACGCATTTAAGATGTCAGCGACACTCAATTCTTCAGTGTTTTTAATAACTACAAAGCCTCTCATATGAAACACATTATTTCATAACTTCTGGAATGAGGCAATTCTAAGTTTTATGGCTCTAACTTTCCTTTTAGGTTAAAACTCACTTGGTTGATGCTCTCCATTTTCAGGCTGGTCAAATTTCCCCATGCTTTAGAGATATATCAGGAAAGATGCATGTTGAAGTGCCTCTGAATATCGTATGGCTCCTTTTCCAGCACAGCCATACTTGTCATTCATTTACTTCTTAAGTATATGGAGCTGCACTTCCTGCAGATGCACATCTTATGCTAATCTCTGAAGTAAATAAAATCTGCTTTCACTATGGGATCTACTGCTGCAGTTCCTTCAAGTTTCCCTTTCACTTTCATTTTTTTGTGCATCTCTCAGACGTAAAATTTCTTCTCTTTTCCTAAAATCCCTTTTGGTTTAGCCACTTGCTGGGGAATCCCTGTCACTTGGTTGCACTGGTGGCATGCTGGTGAGCTTGGGTTTCTGTGGTTCATGGCCCTCACTGGTGACACTGAGCTATACCTTAGGAAGGAGATGAGGGCCTTGGACTCTTACACAGCTCCGGTCTCGTGCTGCACAAGTTGCAAAGCACAGAGGGGTCTCTGTTTTTCAAGAAATTTAATAATTGATCTTAAAATCACAGAATCATACGATCACAGAATGGCCTGGGTTGCAAAGGATCACAATGCTCATCCAGTTCCAACCCCTGCTGTGTGCAGGTCACCAACCAGCAGCCCAGGCTGCCCAGAGCCACATCCAGCCTGGCCTTGAATGCCTGCAGGGATGGGGCATCCACAGCCTCCTTGGGCAACCTGTGCCAGTGCCTCACCACCCTCTGGGGGAAAAACTTCCTCCTAATATCCAACCTAAACCTCCCCTGTCTCAGTTTAAAACCATTCCCCTTGTCCTATCACTATCCACCCTCATATACAGCCATTCCCCCTCCTGTTTATACGCTCCCTCCAAGCTAAACAAGCCCAGTTCCCTCAACCTTTCCTCATAGGAGAGGTTGCCAAACTGCCAAGTGGAGCCAGGAAGTTATTTTCTACCCAGATTTAGCGAGGTGTTCAGATGGCATCACAGCACAGCAAGTGCTGGACAGGTCTTTGGTTGGGTGTCTGTCACACACTTCATCCAACTGTGCCATGCCATCTCATGCAGGCACTGGTCTGCCTCCTGACCTGAAGCACAGCTCCATAAGGGCCGCAGGGATGGTGGTGGTCAGCACCAAATCTGAACTACTGCACGGGAAACAGTGAGGGTGGAGAAAAGCCCCAGCTGGGGTTCACACTGACTGTTCTTCAGTGGCAGACAGGGAGAGGAGGTCTTGGTGTCGGTACGGATGAGTCCAAACTGCTCTGTGTATTTTCCAGAGGCCAAGGACAGGTGGAGAAAAGGAACAGAGACCCAAACATTGAGTCATCCTGCTACTGCTAATTTAGTGGTGCATTCCCGTGTTAAACACTCTGGTTAGTTCTCATTCCTCTCACTCTGCTTTTACATTTAAAACATACGTTCCTAAACCCAGAAGGAGAGAGGGGCAGCTGGAGCTCTGGAGAAGATCTGCCATGAGGAAAGGCACCTAGCCTGCTATCTGCACAGTGAACCAGGCACCTGAAGTGAGGGAATGTACAAAAGATCTGAAGAATAATTATTCCTTTTTCACTTTCTCTGCCCAAATCGTGGTTTCAGAGAAGTGAAGACCAGAAGGACACCCAGGAAATCATTATACAACAAGTTTAGAACAACGCCAAAGACTTCTGCATTGAGCTCAGGAAATCATTGCTGCAGGGTGCAGAAAAGCAAAAGTGCTTGAATCCAACAAGAAAGCTTATAGCCAAATTCATGGAAGCCTGGTTTCCTGATGGCTCGGTGGCACAGCAGCCTGGTTGCAGCCTTCAGCTCAGGCTCTCGACTCTGTTATGCACAGATAAGAAGTGAGAAAATTCCCCTTGCTTTTTCCTTCTCCCAGATAAAACTGATGGGGCTGAGGCAGGAGGTGGACAGGCCCCATCCCAGGGCACTGCTTGGGAGTGATGGTGGAGGAGTTTCAAACAGAGGCCTGAGAAAACTTAAAGCAAACTGTTGGGTGCTTCCCTGTGACAGTTGGACTTTTGTGCAACCCAGGGAAGTTCCCATCAGCAGAGCAACAGTTGGGTTGCAATTGTGAGTCAGCTGCACTGAGAGCCTCTGGGTCTTGGTCATGTGGAGATTTGGGAAACAAAGGGACCTACATTAGCAGCCATGGGCCTTCTTCTGCAGACCTGAGGGAACAGCATGGAGCTGTCAGGGGATGGCCCAGTGGGGTTGGGGAATGGCTGTGCCCCAGAGGGCAGTGAGCACAGCCCTGGAGCTCAGGGAGCACTGGGACACTGCTCTCAGCCATAGGGCTGCGGGTTGGGGGGTCCTGTGTGGAGCTGGGTTGGGCTCAGTGATCCCTGTGGGTTCCTTCCAACTCAGGATATTCCATGGTTCTGTGATTTTATGTATTTTGAGCAAGCACAGATCCATTTTGCAGTTCTATCCACCTGTGTGTAGAAAGGGTTGGGACATAGGAGTGCATTAAGAAGGAGCTTGGGGTTAGGGAAAGTAAACAAACTATAGTGGTTGACAAATCAGCCCTGAAGCTCTGATAACCCCGTGCATACACGTGTTAAGCCTCGTGTAACTTCTTGCATGCTTCAAGTTACTACAGGGCTCCTCTGGGACAACACCCAGGCTACTGGGGAAGCCTCTGCAAGTGAGCTATATGTTGGGGAGGTATAAATTATCTTAGTGGACATAAGGGGGGGAGTCCAGAGCAGCTGGAGAGCTCCTCAGGTCTCAGTCCCATCCACTCAGGAAACTACAAATCTTTTTCTTCAGGTAGTATTCCCTAAGTTCCTTTCAATGTGCTGACAGCCCCAGCTTTGATGCTGAGGTGGTGATGTTCTGAGCTGGCATCTTCCTAGCCAACACAAGCTGAGAGGTTCAGCTGCATACAGCTCTTCCCTTGGTTGCTCCAATGCATGTTACGTGTGACCTCAGCAAAACCAGGAAGCTATTGATGGGAATGTGGTGCGTGTCTTCAGGTTGCACTTGCAGAAAATATAAGCACCCCAAAACCGGCCTTATTTGGTCTTATTTTACTCCAAAACTGGCAGATCTTTCTAACTCACAGCTCACTTGGGCTCTTCCCACCAATGTGGGACCCAGCAGATCACTAACATGACAGGCAGCACTGAAGCTCAGTTACAGGAACCCAAGTGCTCACACAATGACAGCAACAGCCCAGGGAAGTGGCAATGTTTGCCAGCTGCCTCCTCCGTGGGCCCTTTCCTATAATCACTGCTGTGGTCAATGAGACAAAGCTGGTGACTTCTTCCACTGCATCTTGCAGCTTGATTCTATCAGACCCTATAAACCTTGGTTATTGCACTGCAACATCTGTGAGACCCAAAGGAAACACTGGTTTGGAACAAGCATTACCTGTCAGGTGTGCTCTTGGCTTCTCGGCACTGGGAAGTGTGTCTGTAACTGGGGGAAAAAGAGAAAAAAAGTTTAAGTGTGTGGAGGGAAGGTGTGAGGGATGAACTCACAGGCTCCCAAATCCACACTTCGGCCCATAAGGGAGATATGTTGGTCCCAGTGAAATGCCGGGAGGTGTAAGCCCACCTGGGATGGAGTTGGGAATGCTCACCCCTTGCTATGGCCCCAGCTGTACCCATCTCCCCACATCCCGTGACCCTGCCCTGCCCTGACATGCTTGGATCCTCGTGGTGAGGGCAGGCAGGGAGCTGTCTGGCCCAGGGGCTGCGTCAGCAATTGCAAAACCTCGACAAACAGAGATGATGGGGATGGGAAAAGGGCTGGCACACTTACCAGCAGCTACTGCCCGCTGCTTCAGAAAGTGAGAGCTCCTCTCGTCCACGACCTGCAAGAGAGATGTGCAAGCAGTTAGCTCCAGGGCTCCTGCACCACATCCAGTTTGCTTACCCCCCAGAACAGGAGATGGTACACTGATATCCTCCTCCTCCTCCTCAGTTAAAGCTTTTATGTAAAAGGACAAGCCCTGACAGAGCTTTGCTTCAGTGCAAGTTTCTTGCTGCTTGTTTGAAGCCACCCACATCTCAGGCAGGTGTTGGGGCAGGAGCCGGGCTGCTGTAGTGGCTGTGCTCAGCTCGTGGGTTGGACAAACCCCTGGCACAGCCTGGGGAGCACTGAGGGAAGGAACTATCACTCCTAGGCCAGTGCCTCTGCATAGCACTGCTGGAGTACTGCTGCCTGGTGGCTGCTGTCTCCATCTGTGCAGTAAAATGAAGCAAACAGCACAGCACGAGATGCTCTTCCCTGCTTCAAACATCTGCATGGTGCATTTGAAACACCAGTAAAGAGGTGTACCATCTACAGACCTGCAGCTTCTCTTTCTACACCTGCATTATTTCAGGCTGCAAGTCTACTTCTTAGGCATATCTTGAATTATGGGCAAGATAGACTTATTTCACATTTGTTTGCATGTTAAACCTTCCCCTAGCATTAAGCATGAGCACATCCCCACAGTGACAGTGCCTGTGCCAAGCAGTGCCAGCCTTTGGGTTGAGCAGAAAAAGAAGAAGGGGCTGCTGGCTGCATGCTATGCTGACAGGCTGCTTCCAGCTCACACCCTGCCATGCTCCTGTAGCTCCAGCTCTCCTCCAGCAGCTTGGAAAGCAGTGTGGCTGCAGGGGGAAGGAAGGAGCTGCGAGATGCTGGCTGTGCATCCCTGTGACATATTTATCAAGTAGTGTATTTTCAGACAATGCTAAGTGCCACAAAGAGCCACAAATCAATCACAAATCACAACACTTAACGATGTAACTTCAGTGGAGCTGTTTGCTTAAAGCCTAACTTCGCGTATCTTATGTACACTCAGGTGTTGAAATAAAAGCAGAGGTGAGAGGGAAGAGGGAAGGACCCCACTGCTCAGTCAAAAACATCAAAATGGTTTTATCTGCCAGCTATAAAGAAGCTTTTCATGCAACCTCCATTCACTTGTTTCCAAAGAATGCCAGATGGATGCTCCTCGTGCAGCAGCTGCACTTCTGTGTCCTGAAGAGCAGCAGTGCTGAAGAGCTGTGCTGCATGGTGTGAATGCGTTCTTTGCGTGGCAAAGGTGGAGGTTTTCTTCCTAATTGTGCTGTTTGATAAGGACACAAACCTCAGCTTAAACAGAAAATATTTGAGTACTTAAAAAGGCTACACAATAGCCTGATGTTAGCAATGCTTGTGCTGCTGATGTACGCTAGGGGTGTGGATGAGGTGCATAAAGAGCTTTCAGGATGAGGGGGGGTGAGGGAGAGCCAAGCAGCACAAGGCAGTAGAGAAACCACACAATTAGCATTTTTCTCTATTCTCCTTTCTTGCTTAGCTGTGCTTCTGTAAAGTTCACCAAGTGGCCACAGTTTTCCCTTTGGTTACAGCAGAGAAAATGTAAGCAGCATTGAGCAACTTTGAAAATCCCGCCCTACAGCTGAGCTGGGAGCAAAGGGCATCTCCAGCACCTATGGTAACCCTGAAAGCTGCAGTATGTAAAACTCCACTACTACCCAAAGTCCCGCCACATTTACATCTACAGCCTGGGAGGAGGGCAAACACAAAACATCCCCTTTGCACCTCAAGGAAGGGCTGGGGTTGTCCAGGAGAACTGCCTGGGAAAAACAGGCTGGCAGTGGAGGTGGGGGGATTCATGAGCCAAACATCCCCAGCTCCATTTTTAGCACAAGGTGCAATCTCATGGCAGGTCTCTGCAGGGCACACATGGTGCTTGCACTCGGTTTTCCTCAGCCCAGGGGTGCTGCATGGCCTGGATTTTTGGCAAAAGCTGTCCTTAATGCTGGGTGCATTTTGCCTGGGCTGTGGCATATATTGGCTGTTCTGCCCGTGAGAACCATAAGCATCAAAGAGAAATTTTATGGCTTTTGGAAGAGTCTCCCACACCCAGGACATGGCACAAGGCTCCCTGCTGCTCCGCCAGCACCTCAACATCCCTATGGATCAAGAAGTCATTTTGAATCACAGTCATTATGGCTGGAGAAGACCACTAATATTAACTGGTCCCAAGATCAGCCCATGCCCACTACTCACATCCCTCACTGTGACATATACCCTCTTCTTGAAAACCTCACGGGATGGTAACTCCACCACCTCCTTGGGCTTCTCCTTCCCACTCGGGCAGGCCATGAGGGCATCTGGCTCTGCATGGGTTACAGCTCTGCCAATCTTATTCTGATATTTGCTGCTTCATCCTTTTGGACTATAGGATGGAAACCCAGGCTGAGCTTCTCCTGGCTCCTCTCGCGTCTCAAGGCTGACATGGCACACAGATACACGTGCAAATTTTTTGTCTGGTTTCACACTGAACCTCCCTTGTGCCCTGCTTGTGGTCCTGCCACGCTAAGGTTCCCAGCAGCACAAGCCCAGGTACCAATATCTGCAGGGCAGGCCTTGACTTTCAGCTTTATGGAACAAATGGAGTGAGTTGCTGGGATGGATGGAGATGCTTGCCTGGCTTCCCTTCAGTGCATTTGCGCATTCAGATTAAAACTTGGCTTTCCTTCTGGGAAGGATGCCCCACAGCCTTTTATGATTTCCTGCTAATAGCCCAAACTGTGTCAAATGCTTAGAGAACCCTATTTCCTCACCTCGCTTTGTCTTGAAGAACAAAAGAAACTGATTTCTACTTCCAGCAGGGAAGCCGCGTGTGAACCTGGAAGGTGTCCAGGGAACCCATCATCAAGCCTCAGTTACTCACACAAGACGCAGCTCACCACAAGAAAGAGAACCGGTGGTTCGCACGTGTTGCTGTGATGACATAACTGCTCTTCCCTAAAAGGGGCATTTCCTGAGGAAAAGGTGAGCTTATGTCCCTTCTGAGGAGAGCGTGACACCACGGGCACCCACACAGAAGCTGAGATGAACAACCGTCTCACCCTGCAGCCACACAGGCACACCCCGCTTGCACAACCCTCCCCCTCCTCCTTGCTCCAGGAAGGATGGGTGCAGGGATTTACTACGTGCTTCTCACCCGTTTGGCTGCACCAGTTCCTCCCAGTTGGTGCTGGAGCTGTGGCCCAGAACTGGCCAGAGTGCAGTGGAAAAAGATAATCCTGTATGGGCTGAGCTCTGGTCCTGCAGCACTCCTGCCGTGAGCTCACTGCTGCAAGGGTCAGCGAGCAAACTCATGTCAGCTGCAAAGCAGGGCCAGCCCACCTGCTTCCAGTGTGCCCAGGGCACCCACAGCCCAAAAGCGCTGCTGTGAGGGCTTCTGAACACATAGAACCACAGAATTGCTCAGGTTGGATAAGATCGTCAAGTCCAACCACATCGTAACCGTGCTAGCCTAACTCTGACAGCCCGCCACTAAATCATGGCCCTGAGCACCACATCCAGATGGTTTTTAAACACACTCAAGGATGCTGACTCAACCACCTCCCTGGGCAGCCCATTCCACTGCTTAAAAACCCTTCATGTAAATAATATTTTCCTTATACCCAACCTAAACCTCCCTGGTGCAACTTGAGGCCGTTTACCCTCATCCTGTCACCTGTCACAAGTGAGAAGAGACCAACCCTGCTCTTGCTGCAATCTCCTTTCGGATATTTGAAGACAGCAAGATGGCCCCAGTTCCTTCAGTCTCTCCTCGTAGAGCTGTATTCTCCAAGCTCTCCACAAGCCTTGCTGCCCTTCTTTGGACCTGCTCCAGTGCCTCAGTGTCATTTCTGTACTGAGGTGCCCCAAACTGAACACAGTACTCGAGGTGAGGCCTCACCAATGCTGAGAACAGGGGCAAGATGACTTCCCCAGTCCTGCTCACCACACCATCCCTGATCCAAGCCAGGATGCCATTAGCCTTCTTGGCCACCTGAGCACACTGCTGCTCACATTCAGCCGACTGTCCATCCGTACACCAAGGTCCCTTTCCATCAGGCAGCTTTCCAGCCACTCATCCCCAAGCCTGTAGGGTTACCTGGGCTTGTTGTGACCACAACGCAAGACATGCCTTCTCCCAGCTAAGTTCTTTATTAATGGGACATGCAAAGAAGGCATCCTCCAGCAACACAATTCTAATTGTATAAATACAGCTGGAAACACAAAAAGACCTGGTCCTGAGAGCCTGTATACTCAGAACCTCTCCTCTGGATCCAGCTGTGCTGCAGACATGCTGAGCTCAGAGGGGTGAACAGCAAGCAAGCAACCCCCCCCCCCAATGCACTCTGCTGCTGGACAAAGCTGGTGACACACTCAGAGTTTGGAGGAATGAATGAAAAGCTCAGCAAATGCAGCACAGTGCTGCCAGGCACACCCCCACCCAGCTTAGCACTGGTACCATGGGCACACAGCCAGCCCTGGTGCTTTTCCTGCCTCAGTGGGACGTGCAAAGGTTGCAAAGCAACTGATCACCTCATTGCATCACCGTGGGATTATTGCACTCTAATTGAGTGCATGTGCATTGAAGTACATGCTTGTGAAGGGCATGTATAGGCTAGAGCAAACCTAATGGCTTACATTGCTCTTTTCCTCTTAAAAAAAACAGACCCTGACACAAACAGTTTTCTCTATTGACTGTGCCAGCAGAACAGGAACAAGGAATGCACTATTCTACCTAACAGCTTGCATTCTATCGTTAATTCATTCTATTACTAATTCTCTTTAAGGTCATTTCAGGAATTGAACTGTTCTGCTTGGAACCTCAGAGGGTGGGAACAGTAAGAGGAAAGAGCCCCCCAAATGCCTTCTCACTGCATGCACCCACTCCATAAACAGCAGGAGGGTCAGCACAGCAGTAAGCACTTCCACACATGCAAGAAATCAGCATGTTTAGCAATCTGAGGTGCCAGGGTGTTGCACCTCCTGCCAGCTGGGTGCAAAGTTAACGTGGAAGATGCCGCACCAGGAGCTGCCTCTGCTTGGGTATAAACTCAGGTTCAAAGCAGGGCCAGAGCTTTTCTATGCAGCCAAACAAGCAGAGGCACAGAGCTGCGGGCACAGCTGTCAGACTGTCTAAATACACGCAAGCAAAATGGTTGCTGCATCCAAAATTTACCCTCGAGGCCACTTATTAACACTGCTGTCTTCTGCTGTCCCTAAGTGACGAGCAGACTAATTGAGTGCGGAATTTCAGACCTGCAGCTAACATTCCTTCAAACCTTCATTCTTCAGAGCTGTATGCGTGTGCTCTTCTTACACAGGGCAGCCCTGATAGATTCATAGGATAGAATGGAAAGAAGCACTTGCAGGCTGACACAAGCAGGAGTGGGGCAGCACAGAAGAGCTTTAGTAGTGACCACCTTCACCAGCCCAGGAGCAAAGAGAGCTCAGCTGTCTTATCAAAGAGGTGAGAACTTCCCCAGATGTAGAGAAAGTTTTGATAGGGAGCAAATCCCACAGTGGGAAATTTAGGGTCAGGCTCCATAGTTGTCCCAGATAGTATCTGTGCAGGGCTGTACTTTAATAACACGTGAGAGCTGCTGCTGTCTGCTGGGTGATGTATGATGGGCACTGAGCCACTGACATCAGCGTTTGGTCAGCAGATGATTGCTGAAATAGGACATGGGAGGGGAAGTCTCAGAGCTCATCTGAAAGGAGGAAAACGAGTATCAAAATCTGGCTGAGATCAGTGCAGAGACACAGATTTCAACCAAATAGAGATTCCCCTAAAGAATTTCAAGCAGCATGCCAGCAAAAGTTTTAAATGCATATCTTGTACTGTGAGCAGAGTGAAATAAAGACAAGAGGAGCAGGGACTGAGCAAAAATCAGCGATAACCTCAGCAGATTGGCTCTGCACGAGGATGACAGCATGTAACAGCGTGCTTCTCTCCTTCCCTTAAACACAAGAAACTCAAAGAGAGAACCAGACCCAGAAAATTTGAAAAAAAAAAAAAAAAAAAAAAAAACAACCAACAAAACACAACTACAAGGGGAGAGGTAGAACTTCCACAGGTGGAGATACGGTGGTGCCTTACCTGGGGGCAGGAGGTGGGTGCTCGCAGGTTCCCAGCCAGCAGGTATGCGATGGGCAGCGCCAGCAGCAGCACGGCCAGCAGGCAGAGCAGCACGGCGCAGCGCATCCTCCTCAGGTCCTCCCTGATGTGCATCCTGGAGGCTTGGCCGGTCGCCGAAGCCTCCTCCAGGGTTATTTCAGCCCTGTGATCCATGCCGGCAATTGGCTTACGAGCTGCCGCTGAGCCTGGCAATGGCTAAACCTCCTCTGCTTTCTGCCCTGCATGGAGACCCCCATTAAATAAGAGCTGCCCGGAGTGTGGGAAGGCACCGACACACACACACCCTCCCTCCCGAGGAATGCACCGCCTACAATAGAAACCTAGCTCAGGGAAGGGAGCACCGCGGCTCCCCGAGCTCCCCGGGATGCCTGCTGTCTGCCTCTGCCTTTTTTTCCCCTCGCCGTGCAGGAGGAAGCTAGGAAAGTCCCAGTGGGTGGAACCAGGATAAACTCTGCTGCCGGGCTGGATGAGCTTGAAAGCTTTTCCGCGTGGCGAAGGGAACGTGAAACCAATGGGAGGGAAAGTGAGAAGCGAAGGGGGAGCACGAGGGCGAGCAGCCGTGGCTTGGTTTCAGCGCGGCATGCAGAGGAAAGGGAAGTGCTGCAGGGAAAGCGAGGAGCACCCAGGAGGGGTCCTGGACCCTGATGTACGGGTTAGTTCTCAAGTGTTAACAGGATGCTCCAGGTTGGTTCCGTGCACCTTTTGCAGCACGCAGCCAAGGGCCAGGCCAGAGAGCAATACCTTTATCACTGTGCTCTCACAGGAGTCTGCGCCCTCTGCTTGGAAGAAGGAAAGCTGGGAACCCATTGCACGTGGGGAAATGTGAAAATGGCATGTCATCCTGCCCTGCTGATAACTGCTATCTCAGAGAGAAGGGTGCTGCACAGCGTGGTTCAGGCAAGGACGCTCCTGCAGCAGCTCCTGCTGCTCTGAGAGGGCCCCTGTGTGCCACACTGCAGGAGATGATGGAGATGATGGAGATGATGGAGATGGTGGAGATGGTGGAGATGGTGGAGATGGTGGAGATGGTGGAGATGGTGGAGATGGGGCCCTCAGGGCCGAGCCAAAGCTTTGAAATGGGAAGGTTTTCCTACAGAAGCATTGTCTCCTCAAAACTGAAACGTTCGCACATGCTGATGCATGGAAACTTCTTTTTCCCGCAGTGTGGATTTTTCTTTTCTGTTTTCAGTGGGAGAGCATTAAGTTTTGGTTCCTTCCATCTCCCACATCAAAAATGTTTCAGAGTTTTGTTACTAGAAAATGACATCTGAGCGATGAAAGTAGTTGCATGTATCCCAACCTGCCTGCTGCACTCCAGTCGCCTGCAGAGGAATAGCCCATAAAAACTCAACCTTATCACTTTGATTTTGATAACACTGTTAGAAGCCTTCTTATCAGAGGATACATTAGTAATACCTTCTGGTGCAGCCCTGTGTGTGTCACGAAGTATGCAGGCAGGAGCAGGAAATGCTGAAAGCCTTTGGGTTGGTTTAGGGAGAGGGGACAAAGAGCTGCCGAAGCACTGAGGGATGCGTGCTGCAATCCATGCTGAGCCTTGCCAGTCCTTTGTGACCTCGGACAAGTCGCTGACTTTGTTTTCTTCTCTAATTCAACGTTTGTTTTCATTCAGGCTTTAAAAGGAGGAGAAGTGTTATCATCTATTTTTAAAGCACCCAGAGCTGATTTCACTGTAGCTCCATTAGTCACATATATTTTTTTTTCCAAAGGGCAAGAATGTGCTCCTGGGAGCAGCAGCACGAGAACCCATAGTTCTGTGGAAGTGCCGTGTAGAGATGCAATGTTGTGTTTGCTAGGATCCCAGATGCTTATTCTAGGCCACAGTATTACAAAATTAGAACTAACACTTGGAAATTAACATTCCCTTCATTGTGAGTGCCCACAAATACTGAATGCACATCTGAAGCACGCCTCTCATGGAGGTCCCACCACGCTGCACTGGGTTTGGCAGGAAGGGGCAGACCTGCTTGGCTGTCTGTCTGTCCATCCTGGTGCTCTCCAAACACCTCGTGCTGCTCCCTTCAGTGCCCTGCTGCTCCTACCTGTGACCCCTGACAAGTTGGTATCAATGAGAGAAAAGTCTGCAGCGATCACCAGCCAGCTCCCTTCATATGTTTAACAACCTCTAAAGGGGGGAAATGTTTTACTGTAAACACATGGGAACTGAGAGATGTTTTAGGAGAAGAAAAAGCACAGATGGAGTTAGAGATCCCCAAGAGGAGGAAGGAACATCCTGTCATCGGGGCAGTCCACCTGCATGCTGCTGCCTTGTCTTTTCTTCCCGGAGCACTTTTTGTTCTGTCTGCAAGCTTGTGCATGATACACATGCGGATAAATAAGCTGAATCATATATATGGTAAAGATGAAGCAGCATGCAAAGGGATGGTACTGCAGGTACGCTTTGTTCATCTTGGGAGCTACTTTGCATGTAGTGTCTTTATTCATTCCTTATCTACACCAAACAGTGGCTGTTGGTTTTAGTTTTTAAACTTGTAGCAAGTTTGGAGAAAAAAAATTGAGCATTCAAAGGCCATTTCACACTTTTTGGTGGACTAGATGACCTTTAAGGGTCCATTCCAACTCAAATGATTCTATAATTCCATGACTGAGTTTGCAAAGTGCTTTTGGTGCAGTGTGGTTAAATGTTTTATCTACGAGATTCAATCCTGTGAGATTCCCCTTAAGAAAGACAGAGCACAGCATGCCCTTCAGCTGGGAACAGAGGGGGAAGCAATGTGTGATATTTGCCCCTCACCATATTGCCATCTCCTTCCTGCTCAGTGTTTTACTCGCTCACCTGGAGTCTCCCATTTACACAGCATGGACAGGCTGCAGCTGCTCACCAAGCACTTCTGGTCTTGGTCACAGCATCCCTGGTTGTCATTTTGTCCTTCCTTTATGTTGCTGTCGCCCCAGTGCCATGGCTGTTGGGTTCTGACCCCTTCTTGGTTGTGGCTTCCCCACTGTCCCTGTGACCATCCATACCCTCCAGCACTTGGGGCTGTATGAGAAAAACATGCAATGTGTGCTTCTGAGCCAACCAGGGGAGGGGTGAGAGCAAAACGTGCTGCTGGTGTAGAGACTTCTCACCCCATGGACACCAACGTGTTGCTGGTTACAATTGCTGTCTTTGAGAAGAGCAGGGCTGGAGGGAAGGCAGGGTACTGGGGCTCAGCTTGGTGTGCCAGCACCGCCAGCACCACCGCTGTGGAACAGGATGTGTGTCCTCCCTCATGCACCACAGCTGTGGGAGGGCTTCGCCGTGAGCAAGGTCAGGTATGGATGTGTGTCAGGAGGGGCTTTTCACACCAGTCCTCACTGTTGCACAACCCTGTTCCCAGCAGGAACGCAGCCGATCGGTGGAAGTATCACCCAATTAGACTGGGTTTGTCTCCAGACAAGAGACACGGACCTGCTCCTCGAGCTGCCCCTGGCCAGGGCATGACGTGAGACGGGAAGGAGTGGGAGGATGCGGAACGGTTTCCTACCTGCAATGCCATGTCCCTGCTGTGACCTCCCGTCTCCCTGCTGCCGAAAGCCTCCCGCTGCCGTCCCGTGAGTGTCGTGTAAGCACATTTCCCTCCCACGCACCCTAAAAAGGAGATCAGCGGGGAGACAGTCAGCCAGCCAGTGTGGGGAACTGCACCAAGAATGCCATGGCCCCGGGGAATGCCACTCCCACATCCCTGGCTGTGGAGGAGGCAGGGATGGTGGGATGGGAGCTGCTACCAGCTCCTGGGAGCTGTGCCACGCCACGATCTCTGGGAGAGCCTTCCAGAGCAAATCCGGGTCTATTCCCACTTGTGTGCTGTGGCAAACCGTGATCCTTGTCAGCATGATGTAAGCTTGTGACTGTGCTGAACTGCCTCACCTTGTTCTGCCACCAAGAGATGCTCACAGGAGCGAGACGTGGTGAGGCCCAGGCAAAGCAGATCCATGGTCTCTGGTGCTCAGGTCGCACTTCTCACCCCTGTGCCTTCACTCAAGAGGGAAAGGCAAATAACACTCAGGACGCTCGGCGTTCCTCTTGTGTTGAGGGCAGTGGGGCAGAAAGCGATGGCACAAGAGAACTGCAATGGTACAAGGTCCCCTAGAATAATTTTGAAGCAATGTTGACCCAACCTGACATGGCTCCTGTGGGGTGTAGGCCCTGAAAGAAATCATCCCCGACCAGGCAAACTACTTGTTTTGCCCCAAATTGCTGCTCAAGAGGGAGTGACGTACATCTTTTGTATGACCAAGGGATAAGAATCATGGCATGACTTAGGGAACCAACTTGACAAGGCTTCCCTTGCATACTAGTGTCTCTCCTCTCTCTTGAAACCAGGAGAACTCAAGTGCAGGTCTCCCTGCTCTGCTCTGATTTCCTCCTTTGCCCAAGGTATTTTTCCTCTAGCACTTATTCAGGAGTTGTGGTGACTTAGCAACAAGGTGATTTACTCTCTTGGAAGTTCATTTCTGGTGGTCTGAGACCCATTCACTGTCTTTGTTCCTTCTCAGCCATAATGCTCACAGCTACTCCTTGTTCCTCCCAGTGCATTTCCCAGGATCAGAAAATAGACATAAGGAGGAAAGCTCGTGATTACTGCCAGTGGAAAATGTTTTGGAAACCAAAACGATCATTCACCTTTTGCAGCAGCCCAGGTACAGTTACAGGGCTATGGAAAGTATTCCTAGCTAAACCAAGCAAGGTTCTATGAAAGATGCTCTGGGGCCAGTATTCTGCTCCTTGCCACATCTGTACAGGTGAGCTGAAGTTCATGCATGAAAAGAGCATGCATCAGTCCAGGATGAACAGTTGTCCTGGTGAGAATCACACTACTACCTGAGCACGAGAACATATGCTGAGCTCAGCTTCTCATTCAGGAAGATGTTTAAGGAGCAGACAGTAGCATCAGGAAATAATATAATCAGGTCAGACATATGAAGTTCTCCTCTTGAGCTGAGTACAAGACACTGCTTATTTCTGTCTACTGCTGGAGCACATTCCTGGTCAAGCTTTGCAAGAATGACTTTGTATTGTCAGAGACAGGTTAGCTGGACATTACCCCAACTGTTGCAATTAATACAAGGAAGCTCTCTCCATGAAGTATTCCTTTCATGATGAAGCACTGTATTTTTCTCCCTGCTGCCAGCAGTCCCTCCTGACTCTGCTCCACACCAGCCTCACTGCTCTGTTTGTCTGTTAGCACTTCAGAAGCAAACCACAGCTAGCAACTGTTGTCTCAATACTGAGAAGTTGCTGAGGATACACAAAATACCAGCGGTGCATATTTGTGTGGCAAGTGCAAACAAATGAAGAAAATCAGATTACACTGTGCAGTTCCTGGTTCTTTTATAGAATGGATTGTATGGCTTGGGCTGGCGGAAGAATGACTTGTTGGTTCCTTACTTTTATGTGTCACGGCCAGGCACAGCTGGACTTTCCTTTTCTTGTTGCTTTGTCTGGGAAAGTGTCAAGTGTGAGCAAAGGAATCAGGGATCCTGCAGTTCACTTGCTCTAGATTCCAGCTTTCTGCAAGCAGGGCAGTGGGGACATAGTCTCAGCTTGACATCTTAGCCTGTATTGCCCTAATATGCTCCCAGACCCTCGTGACTCCGTCTGTGAGTGATGCCTGTTTCACTTTGAGACAGAGATTAAATTTTTAGGCTGTCACCAGTATATGAAGTGCACATGGTTTTGGCTAGGATAGAGTTATTTTTCTTCATAGTAGCTGATTAAGTGCCACGTACTGGATTTGTGATGAAATCAGTGCTGATAACAGAGGAATATTTTAGTTGTTGCTGAGCAGTGCTTACAAATAATCAAAGTCTTTTCTGTTTCTCACCCTGCCCTGGTGACCAGCAGGCTGAGGTGACAAGGTGCTGGGAAGGCACAGAGCCAGGAGAGCTGACCCAAGCTGATGTCATGTGCAGCAACAAAAGCTGGGGAAAAGGAGGAGTTGCAGTGTTAGATCTGATGAAGCCCTGTTTTCCTGGAGATGGCTGATCATCTGCCTGAAAAAAGGAAGTGGTGAATGAACTCCTTACTTTACTTTGCTCGCATGAGCAGCTTCTGCTTTACCTACTGACAAGTTTTATCTTAATCCATGGGTGTTCTCACTGTTGCGTTTCCAATTCTCTTTACCAACACAATGGGGATGAGTTACCAAGAAGCCACGCAGAGCTCAGCTGCCCACCAGCACTAATAATCCCCAACAGCATGCCAAAGAATCCTGGGGATAGAGATGTACTTCTTTGTATCGTGGAATCACAGAATGGCTGAGGTTGGACAGGACCCTAAAGACCATCTAGTTCCAACTTTGCTGCCACAGCTAAGGTTGCCAACCATTATGTCAGGCTGACCAGGATCCCATTCAATCTGGCCTTGGATGCCTCCAGAGATGAGGCATCCACAGCTCTCCCAGCAGTCTATTCCAACACCTCACTGCCCTCTGAGTAATGCCCCATGTAGGGGCATTTATCGGGGCAGTTGTAGGGATGTCCCCAGGTCTCCTTAGTCAAGGCCAGTTCTTCCCCTGAAAAATATCTGCTGAAATAGCCTCAGACATGATTGAAATGCAGGATGCTGCCATTGTGCCAAGCAGGAAGGTTGCATTCCAGCCGCACACATGGAGCCATTGACATTGCTTCCCTTCATCCTGCTCTCTGGAGCAAAATGGGGAGTATGAAAATACCCCACAGCTCATTTCAAGAGAAATATACAGTCACATCCCAGGCATCAAGCCTGGACCAAGGGCAGAGCATGAAACAGAAGTCAGTGTGGATTGACGTCAGTATTTTTATGTCCTCATGTGTGGTGGCACAGCAAACCTTACCTTTTGCATCTGAGAGTAGTTAATGTTTCTCTATGTACCAACAATTTCCTTGTGCTGATATGACCCTGTTTTTTCCCTTGAAATGAACCGACAGGTATTTTGATTCCTACTTGCACATCTCATGCCATACTTCTGTTATCAAATATTTTGTCCTTCGAATCTTTCTCTGTTAGCTTTAAAAACTGCTTTGGTGGAGACTTTATGGCCCTTCATTACTCCACCAGTTAAATAAACAAACAGAGGACCTGAACCATTCATTGACCCTTATTTCAGAGCTCTTCTTCCCCCACGGTCCTAAGATATGTGTGAGAGGAAGAGACTTACATTAGAGCCTTACATTAGACATGCATGACTTCAGTAAAGGACACAGAGGTATGACTTGTCTTTGGCCAAGCTCAGCTACCACCGAGATTTCTGACGCATAGACCTTTGTCCTGTCACCATATAAAAGCTGTTAGTGAGCATTTTTATATAGAAAAAGCACTAACTTGTTTGGAGAGAATGCAGCAACTGCATGAGAAGAAACCCTGGTGAGGTCACTACCCCTCTGATTTGGGGCATGATGCTTAATCTTCAGCAAACTAGAATTTTAGAAGCCATATTGCTGGTGATGACATCTACAGCTTGGTTCACACTGGGATCTGTGTGAATCTCAGCATCTTGCACATGTATTTCATTACAAGCCTTCACTGCCAGGTCTTTGTGCTCACCGTCACCTGAACGATTTAATTAAAGATGGGATGGGTTTCTCGTAACTTACTGAAAAAAAGTATTTCCCCCTCCATGTTTAAGCTGTAGAACCTCTTTCCGTTGGATATTATCCCACAGTCAAAAATTTACTTGGGTTCAAGGAATTTTAGATATGTTAACAGAAAGGAAGTTCTATACGCATGCTGAATACTCAGAATTGGTGTCTGTCTCAAGATCTTGGGACTCCCAGTTGCTGGAAGCTGGGGGAATGTTTTGGGTAATTGTTGTACGTGCTTATCCTGTACATCCACACCTGCATTGGGCCTGGGGACAGCTGGGACGTGCCTGTATAAACGTCCTGGTGGGGATCTCAAGCTGCAGGCAGCACAGGGACACTTCTGGGTATAATTCTATGTGGCTTCCTGATACCAGTGCCCTGTCATTGCTTTGAGGGGAGGAAATACATGGAGTTATTGCACCAGGGAGGCTATAACTACACTGTACTATGGATACATCTCCATGACCAACAGACAGCAAGCACCTACATCAAAAGAGAACTTACGCTTCCCTCTTTTGTATTAGTACAAATTAGACATTTCCTGAGCTGAGTGTTCCATCCCACTTGTTTGTCCTTTATAGAAACTTGTCCATTTGAGTAATACCTTCACAGTTTCCCCAAGTGGGTTGCTGGCAGTTGCCTTGTGTTCTTGGTGTGGGAGACTCCTCACTTGTATCGCTCTTCCCCTCCCACTGGCACACCCTTCGTGTTGGCTGCAATTCTAAAGAACCTCTTTGCCCACACAAAACTCTTCCCTTACCTCAAATTAAATGCAGATGCTCGGGATTGAGAAATAAATGCACTCCAATAAAGGCTGGAGAGTCAGCTTGATAATTGTTTTGCATGTCCTTTCCTCAGGAGCTGATCTTCCAACCGTGACGTAACCTGAGAGATCTTGTCTTTCCAGGGTGCAAATAGAATAAGAAAGTTCTCTGACAGCAGTTCTACATTTCTGAATCTGGGAAGACTTTCAGCACTGAAGTAGGCTGAAAAAAGCATGTGTCATATTTTTTTGGTCGGTTCTTAACGTTTCAGCCCCCCTCTCTTCGAGGTCCTGTGTTGAAACCACATCACCTCCTGATCTTTTCACTAACACACAGGGGATTTTCTTCTTATGAACTTGCCACAGGTACCTTTTTGCTGGCTGGGAAGTAGAGACAAGCAATTGCAGCATTTTATTGTGACACCAAAAAGATGATGTAGGCACTAACATCAGTCAGCCTTGGGCTCGTGTAGTTTACTTTGCAATGGGATAATTGCTGTTTATTGATTCTCGTCCAGTAAAAAATGTGCTTATTTGTTAATGAAAGCAAATCTTCCGTGGTAGTGCAGCCCAAGTACCACGGATTTTGTGGAGATGAGAAACAGCAGATTGTGAGGTGTACAACAAAGCATGGTGACTTTTTTTGTGCTTCAGAGCTTTCTGTCTCCCCCTCTTTTTGATCAGGATGGACTGGGAGTGTTACCAGAGACACAGGAGATGCTCAGCTCTGGGGGAGTCAGTGAGACCTCAGGGTCAGCCTTTGGATGTATGCAGATATATACTTGGATGCACTGAAGATGTCGTTTCTCTGTTGCAGAACTATAGCCTGTATAGCCTGGTTTATGATGTGAGATGGGTTGTTTTGAGCTTGTTTTCTGTCTGTCTGTAATGATTTGGTGTTTTTTTGTCCCTGGAAATGGCAATGCATGAGCTGGTTGGTTGAATTCACATGTCATAAAATTTGCTGTGGCTCGTATGGGTGTTTCAGTCCAGAATGCAAGGCATGGAAGGCATACAGACTGTAAAGCCTGAGACGACACTGCTGTTGGTGGATAAATGCTGTCTGCAGTGAGCCAGGAAAACGATCACCTCATATGAGGATGAAAGGGGCTAGGGAAAGGGAATTACAAGATATTATTTTTGTGTTACACAAAATGTGTTGTCATGGCTTCAAAGAAATGACATAAATGTGAACTGAGGGTCTGACTCAAGCTTTTGCTCACCAAAGCTTTGCTATATTTAGTGAGGAACAGAGTTATGCTTCAGGGCTGAAATAAACATCTGGAAAAATTTTAACAGAAGATCAAATTTATGTGGGTTTATAGAATTACTAGAAGAATCAGATTAGCTCTGTGCAGCATTTACCTTGAGTGTTTATGTGGTTTCTCACTCTGAAGTGCTCTGTCAGTGTTAACACACTGGGCCTCTCAGAACTCATGAAATGCAGATATCACATGAACCAGTCCCTGGTTCAAGATCTGCTTTTCCTGCATGGGCTTCACTTGTCTTCTTGCTTTGAGATTTTTTCCTTTAAAATTCATAATTAGATTTTGCTTTCAGATTTCGGATTTGGTTGGAAGTGGTTGAGGAACTGGGAATTGGTGCCCTCCAGGATTTGTTGGAAGAGTAGTAGCTTATGCTGGCCAGCTTGTAGGCTGGGAGATTGTAGTGCCACAACCTCGTGGTGTGTGCAGAGGGCTGAAAAGGAGACCTGAGACAGATTTGAACCACAGTCATATCTGGTTTTCTAGCTGTGGGAGAAGCAGCTCATAGAGCAGTCAGGAAATACTTGATATGTGGAAGATTTCATGGCCGAATCTCTTGGCCAACCTGTGCAGAAAGACCTGGTGGAGATTGGCAGTTGGTAAGCCACCAGAATCTAGATTAAAAAAAAAAAATGAGATGAGTGAACAATTCTTTGACGTGTTGGGCTGTAGGGGTTATAGTAGATATGGTTGCATCAAGCTGGTGGCTGGTCACTAGTGGAGATCCACAGGGTCCCAATTGAGGGTCACTTCACTTAGAAGTTTTCACCAGTGACTTGAATACAGGACTTGAAGGAATGCTAAGTAAGTTTGAAGGTAATACTAAGTCAGGAGAAACTGTTATCTCCTTCCAGAGGATGTGGCTCAAGCACTGTGCAGTTCTGGGTGGGCACTACAATGTGAGAAGGATGTAAAACAGAGAGCATCCAAAGGAGAGCTATGAAGATGGGAAAGGGTCTAGAGGGCAAGGTGTGTGAGGAGCAGCTGAGGACCCTTGGCTTGTTTGGACCTGAGAAGAGGCTGAGGGGATCTTGGCAGAGTGGATCTGAACTGGGAAAGCATAAGACCGTATCCAAGAAACCAGCTTAGAGCAGGACTGAATGCAATCAGAGAGTTTGCTCCAATACTGAGCAGGTTTTGGCAAAAACAGTAGTGGAGTGAGGATGAAGATGCACCTCTGAAGCCTGTCTATCTGGGAACGGAACATAGAAGAACATGAGAGGAGGGAAATTCACCTCAGCACAACAGAGTGCTGCTGGGGTGTGGTTATTATGCAATTCACTGCGAGGCATTATTGCTCTATCAGCTTCATTGTTTGAATTACATCTTGAGTGGGTGAGGAGGGAGACTTGTTGGAACAGCCCAGCTTCAGAAGAAGGCCCCTGGTAGGAATCTGTGAGTCTAACATTTCTGGCTGCTTTTTGAGGTCAGGAGTTTGCTAACTGAGCATTAATTGAGCATTTCCGAAGTGCCAAGGAAGTCAATGAATCAATTCATGAAACTTGTCAACAGATCTGTTGTCTGATCCCTCATCTGTTTCCCTTGGGTCTCTTGGCAGAATCTCACCTATGTGATGAAGAGCCCTCTGCGACTCGCTCCACTTTCAGCCTGTGGGTGTTCTCTCAGCCTATGCTCCTTCTGCAGGCCAGAGCAAGAGTCTCTGGGGATGTGCATCCTCTGAGTCCTTTCAGATGTGCGAGTGTGGGCATGCAAACAGGGAGACAGAGCCATCGGGTGCTCCAGGATGTCCATGAACCTGGACGAGTGGTGCAACAAGCCCTCATCTCTCAGTCCTGTTGTGTGGGCTAAGCTAGTGAGTCAGCGGCTCTGGGAAAGAGTAGAAATGATCCGCGCGGGGCATTGGAGCCGTGATTTCCGGTGGTTGAAATAATGGGGGTAGTGGAGAACAGCAGAGGACCTTGGAAGGATCACTGTCTCTGAAAACAGGATGTGACTATACCATAACCCAAACTTTACCTTCTGCTTATCTGATGAGACTGATAGTCCCTAATTAAAGTGCATTACCTCTGCACAGCTGAACTCTAACTGAAGATACTACAGGAAGTAATAGGTTAACCTATGCAGAAATCGAGCTGTAAATGCTCCACTTTTAGTAGCTGGGACCAAAAAATTATTTGAAAAAAGCAAAATTTGTTAACAGCTTGTTATTTATTTACTATTGTGACCTGTCTGGCATGTCAAAACTGAAGGACAATAGTGGAAGTCAAAGGTTTAATACGAGGAAATTCCTGAGAACGAGCTGCTTAATGACATATTCTATGTCTTATCACAAAATTGTACCTAATTATGTAATTCATATCATTAAGTGCACCTCATTTCCCAGGTTAAACATGAACTTCTTTTTTTTACTTTTGTCTAAAGCCATTGTTACATACATATAGATGTATATACCACAATGCTTTCCAAATGACCAGCCTCTGGAACATGCTATTACCAAATATGTTGGGGTTTGAACCAAACAAGGTAATACTCTACTGTTGATGATATGTATACTTCTTGATTTTTGAGCCTTAGAAGTGTAGAGAAAGTACACTTGCAAGAGGGCCAAAAGGGAGACAGGTCTTCCAAGGGTAGCATGCAGTTCTCTCATAACAAAAGGATGCTCTCTAATAACATCCCCCATTCAATTGCTAAAGGCAAATCACTTCTGTTTTTACTTTGATCTGTAAAGTTTTAGTCATGGTAATCTAAGGTTAGAAATGTGGTGGGACAACAGGAAGTAAAAGTTCTGTTAAACAAAATGCTATGAGAGAAGAAACGTGATGGAACTGTTTGGTGTTCCTCACCTAATACACCGTGCTACTTCTAAATGCCATGCAGCATATACACAGGAACACTGGGATGTTCTGAATATATCATCCAACAGCAGTGATGTGGCCCTCCAAAAGGCACCACATACCCATCTCCTGCTTCCCAGGCACAGAATTGACTTCCCAAGGACGTTTATTTCCTTGTCAGCCTTGTCAGGCATAGGAGGTGAGCCCTCCTATGCCATGCTCTGTGTAGGAAATGGGTAGAGGAACAGGAAAGGCTGGAGAAAGTGCAAATGGGATGCAAAAGGATTGCAGGTCTGCCATGGTAAATTAAACAAGCTGCAGGCAGAAGGATTTTAGTCGCATCTCCTTAGCCTCTTCTTTTCGTTCTCCCTCTTCTTAAGTCTCACTACTGCCAAGTTGGAAAATATGGACCAGGGCTTTCAGAAATATCTGGAGGATCTGAGCAACTCAGATGTGGGGAATCAATCTAAAGTGCTGGGGGGAAAAAAAAAGTGATGTTTAGGGCTTATTAAACTGCTTGGAATGAGAGAACTGCTGCAAGTCACATCCTCTCTCCTTCACTTGTGGTATCATACGTGGATCAACAGGATTAACATGGCTTCCCTCTGTGCCCCACTCATTTCTGAAATCTGAAAAATAACCTTAACTTATGTTTCAGACTGGCTATGTTATGTACAGTTTGCATGTCATTGGCTGCAGCTGAAGGACCAACATTTATTTGTAGTTACCACTGAAGAACATCTCTTATTCAGTGTCTGGCTGGTGAATTGTTGTGGAAAGCTTTAACCAGTGTAATAAAGCTCTTCTATTTGCACAAATGCCAAACAGGCTGCCATGTAATTCACAGAAATATTTCTTGTTTTATACCATTCTGAAGTAAAGCAAGTTGGGAGAAGCACTTCTTTGCTAAGAAAAGGCAGTGATCTTAATGTAATGAGATTATAGATACCCACAGGAGGGTTACTGTAGTGACTTCTGCAGCTTTTCAGCAGAAATAAATTGTCAACCTGTTCATTTCAAGCAGGTGCTGGATGAGAGATCCTCTGTGCTTGCTTTATCCTGCTCCTCTGAGCCTTTAGTAGAGCTGCCTGCCCAAAAGCATGGGAGGAAAAGAATGGGTCCAAATCACAAAGCTGCTCCTGCCGATCTGCCCTTAGCAGACTCCTCTATTTTGCTTTCCCATTGACCCTTCCACAAGTTTCTCATCACAGCATTTCTATTGTCTTCCTAAAGTCCTCCCTTCCTTGCTCCATCCTCCTCCCTTGACCTCTGGGTCATTCCAGTAACTGGTTTATACACCACTGAATGTTCCTTCCTCCGTCCTTTGGACCTTGGCCCTCATCTCCCAGTGTGACGTCTCTTCACCAAGCCCTCTGGATTTTGCAGGAGAAAGTCTAAAGTCTTGGGAACTCAAGGGAAAATTTCCCTTGAAAAATGATCTAAGATTTATTCTTAGAACAAATAATGCAAGAACATTTGAGTCAAAAGGTATCATTACAAGGAATGAGTAACTATTGTATTTAATGGAAATTGCACTCATTTTTTAGACAAAAATACAGGAAAAAGACAGGCATCTCACTCATCTAGGGCTGATTTCTTCTTTCTTGCTTTTTCTTACTTTTTCCTCTATATGTTTTCTCAAATTATGTATTGCACCGTGGTGCAAAAAAGGCTTCTTGCAAGTACCAAGACATCCAAACCTTTCCCTGTTCATGGGTTTCAGTTTGCTTGGATTCATCAAGCATCTGTGTAGCATCACGTGTAACTGAAGGTGTTCTAGGAACTCAGGGTTACTAGAGGTGTGGAGAATGCAAACAGAATGAGGCATAAACACAAATTAAGTCTGTGGCTAAAAAATGATTACAGGCTTCTTTGAAAGCTTCAGGTAGTACATAAACTGCCCTTCAGAGCAGGAATAGGACACAGCACTGGTCCAAAGCTTAAAAGTGTTCTTTCTGCACTGACCGGTTGCTTTGCTTGTCTGGGCTTTGAATTTATACCCCAAAAATATCAGAAATGACACTGGGTTTCTTATTTACAAAGCCCTGAGGACTTCCATTAGTAATTATTATATTGTTATGACATAAATAAATGCCTTTAACAAGCACTTTTTACATGGTAATAATATTTCACCTGCAACACCAGTGTTGTTTAGATTAATCTGCTTAGGAGTGCAGTTGTTGTGTGGAAATTGCTTTCTAAGTCTTTCCAGGCCATATACCATGAAGTTCATGCCATGATGACTGTGGAAGAGGGGAACTGACACGTTTTTTAGAGGACTCACTTCTCTGTACTGTCCTTTCATACAGGTGGGGAACCAGCTGTCATGACATGATGCTGCTCCTTGGTGCCAGTGCAGTAACATTTATCTGGAATGCTTCTCATTTAGTTCCATTTGGAATCACACTCGATCCCTGGCACTGAAATAAATGCTGAAATGCTTTTTAAAATCTGACTGCCATGCAATGGCTTCTGCCTCAATACTCATCTTCAGAAAAATCCATCTGTCATTCCTCAGCTCCGCTGCAAAACAGTTTGAGCAGGGATTGTTTCACACTATGCATGCAATGCATGCAGCACCATTGGGTTGCACAAAAATGCAAAATGCATCTGCATTAAAAGCAGAGAAGACTGTCCAGAACAGAGTGATGGTGGCAGCTGGAAGGAAACATGGGCTGGCAATGCCAAGGGAAATCATTTATAATTTAACACCAGTTAGCTCAGAGGACTCTTGGACTGATTGCAAACCACTGCACTGGAGTTAATGCAGAAGTCTCTCCAGCTGCAGGCAGAGCACTTGCTGCCTTTGCTGTGTGCTAGAATGAAGAAGACATCTGGTACCTGAGTCAAAAACATGACATGGCAGAGCAAATGAGCACTGCAGACTGAGGCACACTGGTGCTACAGGGCTCGAAGAGCTGTGCTACATTGGTGCAGAGAGGGTGAGATGTGAACCACCAGCCCCGGGGCACATCCATCCCTTGGGCTTTCACTCCGTGCCATGTCAGATCTGACCGGAATATTTCTGACAAAATTATTTTTCCCCTGGAAGAGAGCTTTGCTTGAATTAACTGACAGCTCTTGGAGGGATGGCAGTGTTCTTTTCAAGAGCACTCATTCATAGGTTTAACTACAATGATGTTTGACTGTCTCATTTTCACTTACTTGGACCTAATGTTTCCCATGAGTAAAGGAGCATTTATTGTAGTATTGTGTAAACACAATTCCACAATTCTAGTTGTTTGGCTTTAGTTCACTGGTCAGAAGCAGCTGTTGCATTGTTTCCTTGGGCAATAGCTTTGTTTTACAGCCTAGAAAAGGGGTGTGCCAAAATCAGAAGAATTACAAACTATTTCATTATCAATTTGGAATGAGTACAGTGCAATCAATGGATGTTCATGAGATGCACCCAATGGCTTAGATCTGTCTATGCTGCTGTACTATTTTTTCTACGTATCCTGGTTTATATTAGATAGTTTGCACTATTCCAAATATCCTCTGAGGTCACAAGGGAGAACTGCAGCACAGCTCAGGGCAAAGCCCAGCTTCCACTCATTGACCACCCCTCACCTCCCCATCCATCATCAACCAGAAATACGTGAATTATAAAGGTCTAAACATAGAAATTCAGGGGCTGGGATTTGAAATCAGGCTTATGGATTCTCCACATGTCAGTTTTTGCAGAAGTGGGTTCCTTTTGCCCCTATTTCAAGCACATCTGCTTTCCTTGGCAAGCTGCAGTAGCATGAAGCTGCACAGCTTGCTGTCTCAGCATGTCTGCTTACACCTACTGTGTCCTTCTTTGCATAGTGGTCCTCAGTGGGACTTGTAAGAAATCTAAGAGAAAAACTGTGCTTTCTCTGCTTGTGCACAGCATTGGATCTTTCACAACTGGCTCCCAGGAGAATCAAGGGAGCATCAGGAGCTCTTGGTTGTGGTCTTGCATTGAAGCAAACCATGGTTGGTCAGTACAGCTTTAAAACTGTTACCAGGACATAAGTATGGTGCTTCAGGTCAGCATGAGAGTGCCCTTCAACAGCCACTGTGCCACAAGACTACATCAGTTCTTCCTGCCATCATCACTCAGCATCATCCAGGAGGAGGGGTATGGCTGAACTGAATCAGAACCTGAGTTCCTATGCAATGTCCCTGCAGTGATTTTGAGAAACCTTGACCTTTAAGGGAGGATACCTGGTGACATCCACTCATTGCACATTTCCTGGAAGGAGTGCTCTGAGGAAAGAAGCTGATGAGCACAGGCCTCTACGACTTCACTTGGCCCCTAAAAACAAATTAGATCAGAAAAGGTTTAAGAAGAATTGATAAGAAGAATTGATTTATTTTTTTTTCTTTTTAAAGACTACATTGAGTTTTCTAGCCCAGCTGATGGAGCAGAGCCTGGGAAGGAGGCTCTGTATTTCATAAATATTTTCAGCCATGGCAGAAAAATTCCCATTGTTTCTGCTAGGGAGGAGAGGGAAGTCCCATAAATACAGCAAAGTTTTAAGTTCCTGTGTTATTATTCACATTTTTCTTTCCTGCTTCCATCACCGTGTATGATTTGTGTAAAGGTGCATAATTCCATGATCTGGGGGAAAAAAAAGAAAAAAAAAAGAATGAAAATCTGGAAAGCTTTGCCTGTGACCACATGGGATGAAAGTCCCATTCTCTCCTCGACACACCCTCTGTGAAGTGCTTCCTCCACACCACCACGTCCGGAGGTGGCTGTCAGGCCATTTCCATGCAGAGAAACTACTCTGGATCTACCTGATAAATAAGGCACCAAAGAATGGCGTGGGTGTTGCAGCTGCGGGGAGCTTCGAAGCTGCCAAGGGAAAAGGGAACTTAAATAAACTTCTTTCCGAGTGCCCGGGCTTGAGAGGAATGCAGTGAGAGATAACATTCTCTGCAATCCCAGCTCATTTGTCCCAGGGAGGGGAAAAATTCGAACTCATGCTCTTTGAGCATCTGTCAATGTCATCCAGTCTGTGGCAGTGCCAGTAAAATATAAAATCCGCTGAAATTAGTGGAGGGTGTTCAGCTGCTTTTAGTAAGGCCTTGTTATTCCAAATTAAGGTATGGGATTGCAGGTGTGGATGGCAAAACAAGGTGGTTTCTTTATATCACAAGTGTGGAAGAGTGCAGCCAGCAAACCAAGGGGCAATGTTAGATCCATTCACCCTGCCTGGTGAAGATGAGGCCATATCTGGAATATGGTGTCCAGTTTTGGCTCAAGAGGGATGTGGAAAACCTGAAAGGATCCTGGGCATCATGACCTATGGGGAGAGATTGAGGAAGCTGAGCTGGTTTAGCCTGGAAAAGGGGAGCTGAAGAGCCTTGATAAGGGACACAATTTGTCAGAGAGCTGTTCAGAACCATGAAGTGCATTTTAGGAAACTGATGGTGGATGTAAAGAGGATCTTTTCCACTCAAATGTTGACATAGGAGAGGAACAGTTCATCACAGAGGTGCCTCAATTTCTTCCCTGAGAAGCTGTCAGGGCTCGGCTGGAGAAAGCCATGGCCAACCTGATCTACTGCTTTGAGGCAGGAGTTTGGATTGGAAATCCTGAAGGATTCTTTCTAGCCAGGATATAAATATACAATTCTTTAGCTCACTAATTTAAGAGGGGAATTACTAATAACCATTTAAATAGCACCACTGTAGTATCAAGGTGCTCATGTCTCAGATGTTGTACAAAGTGAGAACCAAGTCTTAATTATGAAGCTAAGTGCTTGATGTTTCCCCAGCAAGAGCCAGCTTTGCTTAGTTTAACTGTGAGAACCAGCACAACAACATTTTTTCACCACACTGTTCTGATAGTTGCTTTGGGACAGTTTTGGTTATCATTGCATCAAAGTTTATATACCAGATGACTTGCTTTATTTGAGAATTTCTGGGGAGATTTCCGTGTGTAGTGTAAGAGGAGAGATGGCCACATGCCATTAAGAGAGCACAAGGCTGAGGATGAAGCAATAGTGGTCATTAGGGTAAGCAGTAATAAGCAACACCATGTACGTCATTGTTTCATTGTTATTTTTTTCATTTCTGAAATGATGACCACGAGCAGAAGTGGAGAAAGAAGAAGGAAGACTAATAGCAGCTGCCTTGAGTCACCAGAAGCAAAGATTTCATCGAATCATAAAATCATTTAGGCTAAAAAAGATCACTAAGATCAAGTCCAACCCTCAGCCCATCACCACCATGCCCACAAAGCCATATCCCTCAGTGCCATATTTACCCTTGAATACCTCTAAGAACTGTGACTCCAGCACTTCTCTGGGCACCATGTTCCAATGCTTTCCCACTCTTTCTGAGAAGAAATTCTTTCTTAATATCCAGCCTGAGATTAGTGGAGCCCTGCCTGCACAGCTTTCTAGCCATCCTACAGAGACTCACTGATGCACGAAGTGGGCACCCAGTGTGAATCCAGAGTGAAGTCTCTCTGGCTGTGTGTGCAGAGCAGAACTACTGAGAGGACAAGGAGTCCCTCACATCCTTCTTGACCTGTTTGAGGCAAGTAATCATTCACTGTGTAGATACTGAACTATACCTAGAGCGCAGTCAGCTTTCCCCTAGGGCAGTACAGCTCCAAGAAGGCAAAGGACATCACTGAACATGTAGGCTCTGTGATGGCAATAGGACCTCCCAGTATGGCAGCCTCCATAGCAGATGTGGCTGGCAGCACAAGAACAAGGACCTGACAGGACCCCAGACAGCTGGGCTCGATGATCTTCGTGATCTTCTCCAACCTCAGTGATTCTGTGCTTCCCAGAGCACTTCTATGGCTGTTCTTACCTGCAAATCAAAGTTCATTCAGTGGAAAACCAAGTATGGGAAAAGCTGTCCATTTCTGATGTCTTAGCAAGGAGCTAGGCAGCAAAGCCATGCCTTGAGCTGAAGTTTATTCTTACTCCCATTCCCCCTCACCCTCTCCTTTTGGTGGGTCAAACACGAGGGCATGATGAGTTATGTCTCACTGCTCAGGATGGATCCAGAACCAAGGGCTGTCCCACATAGTTTGTCTAAATAATGTTTAGTCTTTCTTTTATTAAAGTTTGTCTCCCAAAGGCAGAGTTGTCCCTCTCTGCCAAAAACAAGCTAATTATTTGCTGGGATTGGCCCAAGCCCTGGGTTGCTTGCTCAGTTGCCTGGAAAGATGCCGTTCGTTTTGCAATGTCTGGTGTTGCCCAGTCAAATGTGTTTCTGATTAATGAATCCAATCTCTGTGTGTTTCTAAAAAAGGACGAGAGCAGAAGGAAACATGCAGGGCTCCTTGCTGTGCATGATGCAAATCTAAGTGCCAACAAAAGAAACAGTGAAGGGAAATACAACAGGACTTCAAGGTTTTGCACTGATAGCATCAAGAATGTCCAGTGGATAGCTGTCTATTCTCCTTAGTCTTTGATTAAGAGTAAGATTCTTTCCTATTTCATATTTCAAGCCCTCTGAAAAGTAGGAGAAGCAGTTTCAGGGCATTAGGGTTGTGGTGGAAGCCAGCAGCAGTTAGGTGCTGTTACACAGGCATGTCTAGACACATGAGAAATAGGAATGGGTGAGATCTGCACCATGAGGATATCGCTGTGCTATTAGGAAGTTACGTAAGTTGTTTGTTCAGTTCTGAGCAAGAAGCCAGGAATATAAAGGGAGCATGGAAATGCAAGGCAAATTGCTTTATCTTCTGGGCTTGTGGTCTTCTTGCTGATGTTCCTCCCCTCCTCCACAGTGGACCTCCTTGCTCAGTGTCAGATAAAAAGCGGTAAGGATTGTATCATCGCCTCCTCCAGCAGAGAAGACCTGAAAAAAAGAGTACGCACTTAACCAACCTATTAGCAGACTGAAAAGCAATTGCTGGCTCACGTTTCATCCAGATGCACTCATTCTCCTGTCACTTTTTCTCTAAGCAGTGGCACCTGGGAGCACACGGCGTTACGATCTCAGAGGCTCTGGGATGTTTCAGTGCATTCATCTGAACACACCTTGCACTTGCTCAGGACTTGGTCATACCCCCACTTTCAATCACAGAGGTTTTGATTCCCAGGATCCTCTCCAGTGTGCTCTGCAAGCTGTTGAATTAGGCTGCCTCAATGCCCGAGAAAGAAGCCATAAAGGATTTCCTCCTGTTCCTCACCCAAATGATTTTCTGAACCATCTTCATACTGCCTGGTTTCAGATGGAGCCATGAGACTAAATGGCTTGGAAAGAGACTTGGTAAGATTCCAGATGAAAATAAAAACAACCACAAAGCCCCAAACAAGAAAACAAAATTAAAAATTAAAAACACACAAAAAAAACCACACACACAAAAAACAATCCACCACAAAATCAAACAAAAGCCTCAATCTCTTTCATTGCCATCACTGCAGTCAGTCATTGTATCAGCACCATGCCAGACCTCAGAGGAGAAGATTGGGTGAATGCAGCTTTTCTCAGAGTAAAGTGTGGTTTGCATTGTTGTCTCCTCAGGGAAGACAACATGTATAATCACTCCATAAACCAGGCAGACATTCTATTTGGTATTCAAATTCTCTGGCTGCCCATAGAAGTCATCGTTGCCCATCCTTGGGGGTGTCCAAGGACAGGTTGGATGGAGTCCTGGGCAGCCTGAGCTGGTGCCTGATTTAGAGGTTGGCAACCCTGCCCATGGCACAGTGGTTGGAGCTAGGTGTTCCTTAAGGTCCCTTCCTACCCAAGACATACTATGATTCTATGATTTATGTCTGCTGGCAAACACTAGGGCTGCAAAGAGCTCTTCCCGTTCTGTTAAGGAAAGACACGAGCACAGGAGAAATGCCAGCACTTCCCAAAGAAGTGTTCCAGTTTATGACACCTGGCTCAGCAGAAAGGCACCTAGAGGCTTTCCTCTCCTCACCACCAGCTGTGGGATGTCCAGGCCTGATGACTACAATGAAAATCAGGCTGCGTGACTTCATTAATGACTTGCCGGAAGCAAACGATGTGGTGAGCATGTGCCACGGCCACAAATCAGCCACAAAAATGGCTCTTCCAGATCTGGTGGTGGGTTGGGTTGGTGTGGACTCACACTGCACTCACACTGCACCAAGCCAGGGACTTGTTGTGTGGAAGGGTGAAAATCAAAATGGTTCTTGAGCTGCAAAGTGTGGTTGACAGTCTGTGACTGTGAAGGGAGGAGAGCTTTCCCTTTCCATGAATAATAAGGGAAAACTGAGGCCAAGGAGAGTCATGAGAGTAATGCTTGTAATGAAGCATATGAATAAATACATGGATGTTGCTTGCAAGTTTTAATTCAGCATTTCCAGGTTAAGCTTATGGGAATCTTCACAGTGCTTGTGATTGCTTCAGATGTTTAATTGATTTTTCTTTTTTTTAAATAAACTAATTAAAAGAGAATTCAGAAGACCTTCCATTATATAATACAGATAATTATTTGCCAGTGTATATTTAGATTTTTTTTTAACCTATTCCATCTAACTCACTCTCATAGAATCATAGAATTGTTTGGCTGGAAGGGACCTTTAAAGGCCATCTGGTCCCATTCCCCTGCAATGATCAGGGACGCCCACAGCTCCATCAGTGCTCAGAGCCTGGTCCAGGCTTTAACTGAGTCCTAATTTCTGATACCACACGCATCAAGATTAAATCATTTCAATAGACTGAAATATTCCAAATATTGGGAATACTCAGTATTCAGGACTCAAATATCCAATAGACTGAAATATTCCAACATTCCATTATGATTAAATAGCAACGCTCTGAAAAGGAATGCACTGCAATGTGAAATTCAGCTTGAGAAGAATATATATACACTGGCAAAATGACACGTCACAAAACCTTTCCTTGTAATGTGTTCATTGGAAGACGTCCCCTTACTTGTGGTTGAAATACAAAACCCTGTGTGTGATGTACGTCCAGAATTTCTCCCAGATATCTTCAGCCTATTAGCATTAGTTATCTTGTGTTTTCATGGGAAGTACTTGGAACTCAACCAAAGGCACTGTAGAAGCTGCCCTGCATCATTGCAGTCACAGGTGCTGTATTCCATGGGGGTTGGTTCACACACATCCAGTAGGGAAATTCTGCCTTATAAACACTTCTGTGTCTTCTATGAATATATTCATCATTATCACAAGTTTCCCCTTTGGGGTCATCACTGTAATTTCTGCAGTGCCCTTAAATGATGTAGAGCTAACATAAAGACAGATGTGTTTTATTGTGGGTCAGGGGGCATAAGCCTCACATGGGAGAGATGGCTTTATAGATGGTTGCTCACTCTGCAAATGCTTTTGGGGGATGGTGAGGGCAAGGATGCACCTTGAACAGTGCTTGTGAAAATGGAGATGGACTCAAATGGTGCCCTTGACTTGTTAGAGCTTGAAGAATGAATGGGAGCGAATGCAAAGTGAACTGAGTGCTGAATGTGGTTCTCAATTGGATCCTGAGTCCAGACTTGATGTCCTGGTGTATGATCTGAGACAAACCAGAACCAAGCACTGGGATACAGCGCGAGATGTGCTAAGGGGAGGGAAAGGAAGCCTGTAGGCAGGCCAGGAACACATCCACCTCCACATGAGCCTGGTTAGCCATGCTGCCTGCCCTGCATCCTGCCTGGGAGGGTCCCAGCCCTGTGATGTGTGGGAGGGTGGGATTTGTCACCCTGACACCATGAGTGTTACACCACCAGCGCTTGACAGGGTGACCAGCAACGCTGGTGCTGGAGCCAGACCGTTCTGGTGCTGGTGGAGCACAGCCATACTGAGTCAGAGACACAAACAGAGATCTGAGAGAGCCGGTAATCAAGTGCCAGAGGATTTCTAAGCAAGCTGCATGTTCAGCTCCAACTGTTTTTTGCCCTTCTGGAAAACCCCTGACAAAATCCATCCCAAGCTCTGGCAAGTCGAAACAACATCGTGTTCAACTTGCAAAACTATTTTCTTCTTTCTTTAATTCCTACAAATGTGGTTTTATCCCTAAGAAGAGGAAGGAGGCAACGGTGTCCCAGAGCCCTTCTGCTAACAAGTTTCTGTCTGCTTCCATTTTTGGGACACAGAAACTCTCAGTTGCATGACACTGCCTGGGAGCACCAGCAGGAAGGCAGCAGGAAGTGTAGCTGGCACAGAGTGGCACAGAAGAGAGATGTACTCGAGGAAAAGGAAAGAGGAAACACTGGTCAACAGCTTGCACTTTCCTTCTCCCACTGCATGGGAAGAAAATAGCACAGAAAAGGCCTGGCACAAATTTTATGTGGATTTTTTTGTTATTAAGAGAGGAATCGCCGCCTGATGTCAGAAGGAGAGTGAGGCAGATCTGGAATGTACATAAGAATGTGGGTGAGAGTGAGCAATCCCAGTGCTGCTCAGTGACTGTTGTTGTTCCACACATTCTTTCAAGGGAGTGATTTAATTTGGAGGGCACAGGGACTGCCCCTACTGGGGAGTTACACAGAATCTTCCAGATGAGTCCAACAAATGCAGACTGCAACAGCTGAATCTGGATTTAAATCATTCCTGAGTTTTGAAAGTATTTGCAGTTCTCCAGTTTCAGAGCTTCTCCCATTCCAACTAAAACTGAGCGAATAACAGAAACCCTTTTGCAAGACTTCTGGCGCAGGAATAAGGCATTCAGTCTCCCTCAGGTGAAATCAAGGCTATTGGCACTACTAATCCTTCCAGCTGAGGAGTTTCTCTTCCCAGCCATGGCTCCCAAAACCATTGCTTTTCCACTTTCCCAAAATAATTCCCTATTAGGAAGGCAGCATCCCTGCAGCAAAGAGAGGGACACACCACAAGCACATTGTGAGCACCACTGAATTTCTTGTAGCAAGGAATGGAAATTTGAGCAACGGGGCTTCTTCACTGTAATGGGGAGCATAGCACTGGGGCTGGGGATGAATGCTGGGTCCTCCTCCAGCACAGGGGACCTGGAATGAGGTTTTGCTACCATGGCCATCTGCCTGTGGGGACAGCCAGGCCACCTGGATGTTTTGTGTTCATCTCTTGGTCTTTCTGGGGTTTTGATCAAAAATTCCAGCCTGGTCTTAGCAACTTCTGCTGACAAGCATTTCTGTGAAACTGGTACTTTCCAGGAAAAAAAAAAAAAGTGTGGTCTTGGTGAAATATTCATGGCTTGCACTTTCTGGGATGATGTTTATCCTTGTTGAAAGAAGAGAAGAAAGGAGAGGAGAGGAGAGGAGAGGAGAGGAGAGGAGAGGAGAGGAGAGGAGAGGAGAGGAGAGGAGAGGAGAGGAGAGGAGAGGAGAATCAATCTAATCTTCTTTTTTGAAATATTGCCAGTTGCCTTTAAATTCACCTGCTCTCTCTGGTAGCAACTGCTAATGCAGAATTGAGAAAGAGATTGTTTTCTTCTCCCTTGGAGCTTGTTCTTTCAGAAACCAATGTGAATGATATAAGTTTATGTATTCTGTAATACAGGCCCCATCAAGCAGGGATGCACAGTTGGTCTGAGGGGACACAGAATATGTCAGAATTCTGAAGAACAAATCAACCTGATCCTATTAACTTCTGAAAACAATTAAGGGAAAACTTTTTTTTTGCTATTAAAAGATGGAAGATTTGCTAACGAACGGGAGCAGATTTAAGCATTATTTCTTTGATCATATGATTATATGTTGTAGCCACCATTGTTGGATGCATACATTATGTCAGTTTCACAGGATTTGGGTTGTGGGGCAAAACCAGGTCATTTCTCCAGAAACACAATGCATAAAAGCAGAACAGCTGAACTATCTCACAAAATAAATAGGAGTATGCATGTGTTGGCTTTTATTCATTCCATATATAACTACTTGGACTTTCATGCTTGAGTTTTCACTGTGTACACTTCAGTTACTCACTGTTTACTCACTTTCCTTGTTTCTGTGCATAGCTTAAATAGCAACAGGAGAGGGAACATGTGAGATGGACTGTAAATCCCCTAAAACCACCTACAGCACCTCTGTGGAGGAGCACCAGAGTCATGTCTTCCTTGGACACACCATAGGGAAAGCCAGACAACAGTGTGCTGCTGATAGAAAGGGGATCATTTAAAAACAAGCAGGCAAATCGATCTTTTTTTCCTCTCATCTCCCAAGAATTTATTGGTCTGTGGCTGTTCTGCACCTGGATGGTTGTGAGTTGTAAGATTTTGGTGCGGCAGTCTCCAATGGTTGCTACTGGTGAAGTCTATCCTTGACAATTACATTCCATCCCGGTGAATCTGCTATAACAAAACATGTTTTTGTCTCACTGCAGTCCTGTCAGTGGCAAATCTTAGACTTCACTAAGAAAAAAACATCACCTTTTGGATTCCACATGGCATTTCTCTTGTGGTGTCATTTGTTTAGAAAGAAAATTTCTCTTCTCTTTATCTTTTTGAGTGAGTGTCTTTGTTTTATCTGCAAAGAATGTAAGAGCACTTGCAGGATGAATCATGTCTATTTTGTTTCCTTGTGCAAAATCATAGCTGCTATAGTTGTCATTATTAGGTTAATTTAAAATAATAAGGAAAACAGCACAAGAACTCTTTTGATCACTGACTTTTCAGTTGCCATTGTCCTTTGAATGACTTTATGTGATAACCAAACAAAACATACACTGAAGTCCTCCCTGCCTACTGAGTTTTGCAGTCTTAAAGTCGGTTTGAAATTATTTGGAGCTATATATGTATATATATATATACACATATACATGTAATGAAGGATCAAAGAGTAAGGAGAAGCTCAAGAGGCTCTTTAGGAATATTGGCCCCAGCCAACTGCACATTTGTGATTTGGGCATGCAGTGCCCAGACCCCCAATTGCTCAGGCTTCTCATACACACTCATGCACTGCATCTCTTCCTGTTTAAAAACACTGAGGCATTTATGTGGCCGTGTGGTTTTAGGGCCTCTTGGCTGCACCTCAACACCTGCTAGAAGGGCAGCATCCCCTGATGAGTGCTCAGCAATTTGCAGCTCAGAATTCCAACGTTTGCGGCAGCCTCATCTGCCTCCATCACCCCTTTAACACCCAGAGCACTGGGCGACGTTTGGTTGTTTTTCACACAGATGTGTTTGATTAAAGAGACATTTCACTGTGTTATGAATCAGAATGTGTTTATTCAGGAAAACACTGCCTCCCCACCCCCACCTCCATATTTAAACTGGAATAATTAACAAAACTTTTTTATTCGACACAATACAATTACGTTGACATGTGTCTATTGCTAAAGCCCCCAACGCACTGTCTCACAACACAGGCTTATATATGAAAAAGTACCCTTTACATATAAAGGTTCTGATATTCTGCACACTATCTGCTTGCCAAAGGCAGAAGTTCTGCTCTTCTACCACTGTCAAGCTTGAGGAACTCAGCTGAAGCCCCTGAAATTACATTCATATAAAGTATAAACAAATCACATGTTCTCTTTTTTAAACATGAAACCTATTCTTCCTCTTGAGCATAAGCTTTAGAAATACTCCTTTTCAGACGGTTGCTTGTGTCAAAGCTCACTCACTTCCTTGGCATCAGAGCATCAGTAGAGCTCATTTGGCCCTTCAAACTGGATTTTATACAGATTCTTCACATTTCTGTGGTTTCTTTTCTTTTTTTCTCCTTTATATTCCTTCTTCTCCATTTGTTTTTTTTATAAGAATGACAAATAGAAGCAAAGAAGAAGAAGCAGAATAAAACAAACAAACAAACAAACAAAACAAAACAGGGAGATTCATAAAACTGAGTGGAAAAAAAAAACAACAAACTAATAAAAATTTCCTTGTGAATTCTTAGTACTGAATTGGTGCTTAATTACAAGATGTTGTTCTCCTCCTATCAGTTCTGCATGGGTCCAAGCAATATTCAGTGCTGGGAACGAAACGACCCAAGTGGGAAAGGCTTCTTTGCATGCATACATCCAACAGCTTTCCCAGTTGGCGTTGGTGTTTGTACAGTTGTCCTCTGCTGGAGAGCCATGGGCTTTCCAGGAGTCTCACAGCCTCAATGCACTCAATAGGAAGCTGTAGAAAGTGCCCATAAGTGATCAGGCCCCAGATTAAACAATCTCTGAATTCTGTTGTCTTGACTGGAGCTGATGAGTGCCGGGGCTCAGTGGACTCAGTGCAGACTCAGTCACCAGCTGACAGTGTTTAACATAGGCTGCCAAATTGGGTGCTGTGACTCACCTCCTGAAAGTTCTTGCTTCAAGCCGGCTGTACAGGGAAATGGTAATCCTAAATTTAGATACTGTGGATGTAGTTGAAGGGAAATGGTGTGCTAATACCTGCAGGATATGGCATCTCAGGAAAACATGATGGTTTTACTCATGGTGTACATCATCCTCATCTTGCAACAGAGGAGGGTAGCAGCTGCCTGTGAGCAGCCCTTGCAGCCCAGAGGCAATGCTGAGTGCAGAGGGGATGAAGGCTCTCTGGCCCCATGGCAGGAACTGTGTGCCAGGAGCTCTGGGCTTTCACTCTCCTTGAAGCCATCTGAACTTCAGAACATGCTGTGCCATTCTGCTTCGGTCTCTACTCTCACCCACCCCAAACCTTCAAGCTCCTCGAATCTGTTTTGAGAACGGACATTGGGGATTTTTAAACATGAGCTCATCTGGGTGGGGGCTCTGCTGCTGAACAGACTCAGCCAAAACACTTTTCCAAGACTCTGCTTCCTCACAGTTTATCATGTTTTCTTCTAGTAGTCCTACAGTCACCACGAAAAGGGGTTTTGAGGTCACAGAGTGCAACCCATGCTGTCACAGGGGTTGCTTGTCAGAATTTGCTTTCTACAGCTCTTCCTCCTACAGAAGCTGCCTTTGCTTTGAGGCTTTCCCTTGCTCCTCACACCCAACACCACATGCTGCATCACTTCCACTTTCAGGAAATGCATCATCCAGAGGTCCCCAAAAGTTAGTGAGGCTCCTCACTAACTTTGCTTTTTAAGTGGTTATTTATGCCAATTAGCCCCTTTCTCCCTTTAACCTTGGGATAGAGTGCTTGAAAATAAATTGCTCCTAATATTGAACAATGAAGACGAACATTCTGAAAAAGAGCAGATTCACTTAAGAGCAACAGCTGAGGCTCCTCAAGAGGAATCTGTGTGTGTAAGAGGAACACAGAACCAGGTGGGCGCATGGCTGAAGGTCAGTGGTGTGGATCCAGGTGGGATCTTCAGGAGAGGAGCGCTCATTCTGGGGTAGCACGCAGCCCCTGGGTCGGCTTACAGCACAGCGATGGATTCCTCTCTCAGTGACTGCAATTTCCTCCGTCTGGGAAATGCGGAAGAACATAAAATGAAACAAAACCATCAGCCAAGCAAATGCAAATCTCCGTGTCCTCTGTAGGCGCTCACGCAGCCTCGCAAACGAATGCTTGTCAGATAAGCCATTTTCAGATAAGAGCTCTGAGAAGTCTGAGTTCAGGTCAATTCCACAGGGGGTGTCGCTGAGCCTTCTGAAGTGCAGTCCAGCCTGGACTCAAAAGCCTCGCAGCTTCAGGGAAGTTCAGCTCCAACTCTGCAATCTCTGGTATCAAACTTGATTTGACTTTGATTTGCTGGCCCTTGGTTGAGCTTGGATGGAAGTGAATTGCACTGGCTTGACTTCTGTTTCCTACTAAAATTTCTTATGGTACTTAACAACAGCTAGAATTAAGCCAGTAATACACTTTCGTTTTTTTCTGTCAACCAGGGTCACAAATAATGGCATATATCAATGCCTGCAGACACTTCTTCAAGCAAAACACAGTTCAAGAGTGTGATCCCTTCTGAGAAGGGTGAGATGCTGCTGCTTCCTCCCTGGTCAACTTAGCAATAAATCACACACACATAAAGCAGCACATTTGCCAATCTCACAACTGGGGGAGGAATTTTCATGTTTTATCTGTCACTTTAGCACTGTCACTGTCCACTCCTTGGAGCATCCAGGGCTCAGGGAATTGCAGGTTGGGGTGAGCAGAGCCAGTGGGAAGCTGAGACCACGGGACCGGGTCCTTTCCCAAAGCGTTGCCATGGATTCTGCTGAAGAGCCGTGGCACTGTGCAAGGAATCAGCCTGGATTTACTTTTTTAGCAGAGAGTTGTTGTCAAAAATAAACTGCCCCAAAGAACTGGGAAATCAGAGAAGGAAACGTGATAAAAGAGTGAAGTGACTTAGAGAATGCCAGAAAGCAAGGAGGCTGCTGCTTGGCTCAGGGCCTCGCTTCAGTTGAGAGCCATCTAACAGTTTTACAACCAATGGCAAAATTACACTCTATTAATGAGCCCTCTTTATGGCTCTAATTTATTCTTAGTTCTCAGAGGCAATGGAGTAGAGGCCAAATAGTTTTATCCCTCGGTATTAAAAAGCCACGGGCTGAGAAGCTTAGTGCTGCTTTGTCAGGATTTTCTCCATCTGGCAAAGTAATAGAATAAAATGATCCTATGAAGAGAGCTCCTTTAGTTTTTTTCAAATAATGGGCTTCCTCTTTCAATTCCAAGCACTTAGGGAAAAAAAGGTGGGAGTGGAGGGAGTAAACACGTATTTTCATTCATTAGTTGCCTTCTCAATATTCAGGAGCTATAGCTCCTAACTGTCAGTCCTGCTGACACTTCTCTGGACATTGGTGGTACTCATCAAGGCTGTGGCAGATAGAAGTTAAAAACCGTGTTCCAAGGTGGGAAAGATTGATGGGGTCCAGAGGGGTGAGGTGATGGCAATGGAGGTGACAATGACACGAAGATGTCAAGGGGATTCTTTTAAGTTTCTTTAATGTGGAAAGAAAAAAAGAAAACGAATTTCATTTTCTTTTTTCTTTGGTCATTAACAGCAGAAGGAATTTTTGTTTTCGTCAATGTTTATCAAAACAGAAAGTAGATATCCATAGCAGTGAGTCAGCCTGGCTATTCCTGACCCTTTGAAAGGTTTGTCGCGTTTTGAAATCACCTGGTTCATGGATTGAACCCCCAAGAATGTAGCAGGAAATATCACAAGTAAAAAATTACTTCCATGAGAAGCATATGCTCACACAAACTGATCATCAGATAAGTCTGAACAATAAAAGATTTCCGGAGTTTTGGAAGCCAGAAACTCATTTCTAAGCTAAATCCATGACTAAACATTTTGGTGTGAACAGTTCACCCAGTCTTAGTCATGTGAAAGGAAGCATAAACAGCCCCCAAGGGAAAAAGCTGAATGCCAACAACAACTGGCCGCAGCACAACCCCGGTGATGAAGGGAGAAGAGGAAAGCCTGGATCCTTGGCAACTTTTTCCTACATTCTCTCATGGTGAGAATCAGATTTTCCATAAAATCCTGTGTTACTGAAATTCACGGAGTACGAGGGCCTGACGTTGCTTCCATCATTCACTACCTCATAACTCAAAGAAGATCAAATGAAATCTGAACGCTGCAGCTCGTAGCTGAGCTCTGAAATCATCCTTGGAAAGTTGGAATCTCAGATCTAAATCCTGGATTTTCCAACAGTTCAGATGCTGGGATGCGTTCACACAGCACTGTGCTGTTGTGTCACTCAGGGAACTGCCAGACAGGCAGGGCACAATTTGGGGGAAAAGTATCATAACAAACTCCTTTGTCACGTGGCACAAGAAGATCATTTTTTAATTATGGAAAGGCCTAGAAGTTCCAGGTGAGAACAGAGGCTGAACATGGTGCATATACAAAGGCTCATGCCCCGAAGAGCTTAATTTTAAATAGAGAAGATGGATAAATAGTGAAAAGGAAAACACTTGGAACTAAACTGCATAAAGTTTGTAGCAGAATGCAGCACAGAAATGTTTGGTGAGTCCCCACTCTCCTACACTCTGTCCCAGAGTTTTAGCTACCAGCCTGGGAGTGAGCAATTTCCTCTGTCCTTTAGTATGATCTACCCATAAACTCACTGCAGAGTTGTGGTTGCATGCTCCAGTTGAAAGGAAAGCCTTAATTACAAGCGTTGGTTGTTAGGTTGTTTGGAACAACCGTGTCAAAATACCATTCCATAAAATTCAGATCAAAAGGATTTCCCCATCTCCCGAGCACAGGCAATCTGCCAGCAGTGCTTTAGTCAAGAAGTCTTGTAACGTGTGCTCTTCCCATAATCTGGTTGCATTTCGGGCTGTGTTTGCACTGCACTGCTTGGAGGACCCGCTGCCACATCTGTGCTGCTGGACCTGCTGTCCAACAGCAACCCTACCGCCACCAAACCAGAGCAACCTGACGTCTGCCAGGTGTGCATTGCAGTGTTTTAAGATTTCGTTCTGGGACACAAAGTTCCTCATTTACCCTAGCGATGAGGTAAGACAGGAAATGTAAAACAAGGTGTAGCCTAGTAAAAGCAGGCTGCCGTCATCAGAGGAAGACAGAGAAAGTCTGTGCAGCAGTGGGGAGTCAGAGAGCTCCTCACATCTCATCGCTGTACCTCAAGACCCCGAGCACATTATCGTTGGGAAGGTGAATTTCATTCAGGAATTTAGGATGGCTGAGTGTTACTGATATCCGGTCCTCCACGTTCAAGTACGTCAAATGGAGCTGGAACAAGGTCTTAAAATTCTTTTCTTGGCACGAGTCTGATGCACACCACGTGGATAACGTCTGCCTGTTGACTTCGTCGTTGACGAGGAGCTCTATCTTGAGGTCTGTGGGGCTGTGGGAACAGTTGGCAAAGCGGAGGTTGAGGTGGCAGTAGATCAGATAGAGGCCCTCTGCACGGATCACCAGCTCCTCGCTCTTGCACTGGATGTTGTCACATATACCCTTCCCAGCCAAGCTCAGCTTCGAGCTGTTCACTGAATTTGACACTAGAAAGAAAAGCAAGGACATTGTGAAGTGAGCCGATGAGCTCTGGTGGCCTAGATTCAGTTTTATGGATGTGTATTTGTGGTAAATGGAGACACGTGCTCTGTGGTTTTCCCTATGGAGACTCTTGGAGAGGGCCCCAGTGGGTGGCTGGGCACTCATGGGTGCATTGGGGTGCTGAAAGGTCCCAGGGATTGTGCAGCCCCTTGGGAAACCCAAGACAGGGAGGTGCAGTGGGAAATGGCCTTCTGAGGTATTTAGGGGGAATAATGGAGATATGTATTTGCACGTTTGTGTGGGGAAGGTATCTAATTATTTACTGTCTCTTTTGAAGTTAAAGAAAATGTTTACGTGATTGGATACAGCTCCCACTGACCTCTCATGTACGCAGCAGCTCCCTTGGCTGGGACATTCTGTAGGATTCTTAAGTAGTCTTCAGAGGTGTTCCCTGAAGGAAACATCACAGTAGGTGAGCACTCCTGATTTCTTTGTGCTGTCAAAAAGTCAAAGTCTGGCACTACATTCAGTACCACCAGGCTGGGTAAACACCAAGGGATGGGGTGGGATGGAAGGGAAGGGAAGGGAAGGGAAGGGAAGGGAAGGGAAGGGAAGGGAAGGGAAGGGAAGGGAAGGGAAGGGAAGGGAAGGGAAGGGAAGGGAAGGGAAGGGAAGGGAAGGGAAGGGAAGGGAAGGGATGAAATCCTTTAGGAGCTCTTCCTTGTGCTCCCTGACAGCTTGCTTGTGCTGTGCCCACTGATCTGAGCTCCCTGGGATGATGGATGAGCCGAGCAGCCAAACTCAGCTTCAATGCAGAGGATGCTGCTCTATGCTATCACCAGAGCTGTTTATTTCCACCTAGGCTGATGATGTGAGACTGTTCTATTCTCCTGGGCACTGATTGGCCTGGGAATGTCACTCTTCACCCATCCTCTTGTGTCTGGACCTGGATGATCTTTAAGGTCCCTTCCAATCTAAGCCATTCTATGATTCCTCACAACTGCCCAGTGGAAGATCCAAAGCAACAAGCAGCAGCCCACATAGCCCTGAAAGCTGTTTCCTTCTGCTTGACTGGCAATACCTGACCTGCACGCTGATTCCATACCACCGTAATGCTCTCAGTTCAGTAAAACTTGCATCTTAAAATGGCTTTTAGGGTACTCCACCCCCTCCGTTACAATGTGGGTTCCAGCAGGATTCCGGTGCGACCTTTGGATCTGAACGCTGCCTCAAATGACGCCCGGCCAGCGCAGCCCCGCTGCTCGGCTCGCGGCAGGAGGAACTGCAGGGCGGTCCCGGGGCAGGGCGGAACCGGGGCGGAACCGGGGCGGAACCGGGGCTGCCCCGTCGCACAGAGCCCGAGAGCGGCGGCCGCGCGGTGACGGCTCCCTCCCACGGCCGCGCCCGGCTCTGCATCCCGGCTCTGCACCTCCGTTCCTCATCCCCTCCCCGCATCCCGGCTCTGCATCCCTGACCCTGCACTCCTCAACTTCCTTCCCCGTTTCACCTCTCTTCCAGCCGTACAGAGTCAGAATCGTTTGAGTTGGAAGGGACCTTAAAGGCCATCAGGTCCCACTCCCTGCAGTGCACAGGGACACCCACAGCGCTCCAGCAGTGCTCAGAGCCCCAACAGCCTGACCTTGGCTGTCTGCAGGGACGGGGCACCACCAGCTCTCTGTGCAACCTGTGCAGTGCCTCATGTGCCCATCTGCTTTCCCTAAGCCTTTCCTCCTCTTATCATACCGAACATTCACTGAAAGGCACTGATTATTCCTCCTTTATTCTCTGTTTGTATGCAGTCCTCCACAGCTCACGTGCATAAGGACACAGGGACAAGTTGTATATTCAGGACAGCAGAGAGCATCTCCCTCAGTGCAACCACGCAGGTGGATGGTTATTTCTCACTGCATTGATCTCTCCCTCTTCACATCTCCTGGCCCTCCTGTAGCCGGGGAAGGGATGTCGTAGCAGTTCAGATGGGGGACTGGGAAGGAATGAAGCATGAAGGAATTTCAGCAGCATCCTGCCAAATTATAAACTCCTATCTCAGGGTACACAAATCATTTTCCTGACACTTAGTTGGTAATGAGTCCCCCAACCTCCAGGGGCTCCTGAAGGAGCAATTAACACACCCTGCTGAACTCTACTACATTGTGATGCTATGGCACGGCACGGGGTGACATATTTCTTGTTCCTCACCTAAGGCATAGTGGGAGTCTACTAAATCCAAAGTGAGCAGAGAATCTCAATGTTCATTCCTGAAACTAAAGGTACAAGAAAGAACTTCAGACCCTTGCAATGTCTGCTTGGCCTGATTTTAAGAGGCGTTTGGTCAGGAAGATGGAGAAATCAGGGAGAAGCAGGTCCCTCAAAATCCCACTGGTTGGTGTTTTGAAGCAGTGCACCCTTTTCACTCATTCTGTTGGAAAAGCAGTCTGTGCATGTCTTGAAAGAACAGTAACTTTCCTCTGCTCCCATCAGCTGCAGCAGTTTTAGGGGAGCAGGTGCTCCCTGCCTTCCAACAGTGAGTAAGTCGTGTCTCAAACTCCCTTAGCTGTGCTGGAAATCCCCAGAGAAAAAACCAAAGCTGGCTTTCCTGATGACAGTCATATCAATATAGTGTGTTAGTGTACAGAGATGTGGAGCAGGATAGAAGAAAAAGCCCTTATAGTCCTTATTTCAAGCAACAAGAGCAGCAAAGGTAACAAGAGCCACTGGAAATGCACAGCCACTTGCATTACTGATATCCTTCATACAAAGACAACATTTATACAGAAATGTGGTGCCATGTGGGGGCTTTACTCTGTAAAGCAGAAGACCCCCTGCTGCTCAAGCAGACTGTGCAAGCTGCAGCCTTGCAGCTTCTGCCAGGTGAGAACAGCCCTGTGCCCACACACACACACAGCTGGTGCTGCATGGAGCCCCTCCAGCCCTCAGCTGCTGCAAGGTTTTCCCTGCATCTCTTCACAACAACAGTCACTGATGTGGCTGCACTTCACACTTTGAAAGCTGCACTTACGTTCGTTGATGTCAGCAAGTTTGATATGTGTGTGTTTGAAGCGTTTATTTGGTGACATCAGCTGTGTTTCTGAGAAGGCAAGTTATGGGAAAAAAAAAGGTACAGAGACATTTCCTGTCCTCGCTCTGCTGAGGCAGCTTATAGCCATTTTCTAGTTTTATTTCTCAAGTTACTCCTTTTATCCAAATCATTTCAGCACAAGCCAGCGGAGACTGAAATTGCCAGAGCTGCAGGACTGATCGATGGATGTGTTCAATCACATCGCCTAATTGGCTCTGCACTGGTAGGAGTGTAAATCAGAAGTGATCCCGCTGAAGTCAATAGGATTATATCTGCTTATAAATGAGGTCAGAAGGGGGGAAAAGCAAAGCCTCAGCGGGGTCTAAGCACCAAAAAGCCCCACTGGTTGCACATCCACCATCAGACTGCTTGAAGGAAACCTGCTGATAAAGAAGGAGCCTTAAAGGAAGTTATCATCTGGGCTATTTTATCCTAAAGGAACTATTGGGAGATAATTCACTTTTGCCTTCCTGAGGCCCTTTACCATAGGCTGAGCATCCACAGTGGGCAGCCCACAGGGAAAGGGACAGGCTGGTGTGCCCATAACACAGCTCTCCTCCACCACTCCTGTTTGATAGTGCTGCTGCCCCACTGACACCTCCACAACTTCCACCCACAGTGCAAAATGTTTGTGTTGAAGCAGCAGGCTGTGTCTGCTGGCCAGGAGGAACCTGGATGCTCCAGGACAGGGCTGGACCTGCTGCCAGACAGGTCCAAGGAGAAGAGGATCCAACTGGGTACTCTCCTCACTGCTTGCTGCCTCAATTTCCCCACTTGTGAGGTGGATATAGATTCAGGACAGTGAAATGAGGAGCTGGAAGTGGCATGAAAAAACAAATCATCTACTCAGAGCCTGCTAACCCAGCAGCAAAAGCCCCACAGATGGTGTTTTTGAGGATCCTCCTCATCTCCAAAAACAGAAACTTCAGAAACATCTCTTCCCTAATTTCATGAGCTCTTCATATATGTATATATATATATATATATATATTCATCTAGTACCTGACCAGTCTGTTGGCCTTCTATGATAGAGTGATGGCATCATTAGACAAAGGAAGATTAACTGATGTCATCTACCTGGATTTCTGCAAGACCTTTGAAATGGTCCCACATCACATTCTTATCTCTAAACTGGAGAGGTATGGATTTGAAGGCTGGTCTGTTCAGTGGATAAAGAGTTGGTTGGATGGTCATAGCCAGAGGGCTGTGGTCAATGGCTCCGTGCCCAGGTGTCCCCCAGGGTTCCATCTTGGGACCATTGCTCTTCAACATCTTTATCAGTGACACAGACAGTGGATCAAGTACACCCTCAGTGAGCTTGCTGATGACACCAAGCTGAGCGGTGCAGTTGGTGTAATAGAAAGAAGGGATGCCATCCAGAAGGACCTGGACAGCTTGAAAAGTGGGCCCATGTGACACTAATGAGGTTCAACACGGCCAAGTGCAAGGTGCTGTGCTCAGGTCAGGGCTCAGCACTTTTTAGCAATACTGATCAGCTCATTATTAATTAAACAAGCCCTAATTTTGACTAACTGGCACCACTGGAGGTGTAGTTTCCCCTGGATGTTTGCTCAGGAGGATGAAAATGAGAAACACAGCTTAAGAGCCCTGATCTTGCTGAGACCAAGCAGACCCTTACAGACTTCACAACACACACGTCCTGAAGCTGATAAAGCTAAAACCTGCATGCTCTAAATGTGAGGTGCCCATTTCTGGAGTGCTCACTGCCCTGGGATCAGTAACACCCCGTGATTTCAGTGGTTTGCACTGGACAATTCCAGGATGGAAGAGAATATTTTCAGAGGTTGAAAGTCAGTCCAGAACCATGGGGATATGGCACTGAGGGCCATGGTCAGTGGGCATGGTGGAGGATGGGTTGGGGTTGGACTTGACGACCAGAGAGGTCTTTTCCAACCTTAATGACTCTATGATTCCACATTTCTCTTTGTATTTTCCTCTATAAAATTAATCTGTCAATAATTTCCTTCTGGCACCTTTTAATACGTGATTCCGTGTTTATGAAACGTAGATGAGTTTCCAGAGAGAAATATTTCCACAGAAAGAATAAGTCACAAACATTCACTTTGTGACAGCTTTAATTCCTTTCCCCTGTTGCTCAGGCACTCCACCAACAATGACACAGGTTTGCAGGAAGTTGCTATCATATCTTCACACCAACACTTAATTAGCTGACGTTGCATCTCAGCTACTGCTTGCAGGTTGCTGCAAACCCATCCATAGAGGGCTGACAGCTGAGTCAGGAACACAGACCTTCTGAAAGTCAGCCTTAGTGCCCACCGGTGTATAGCTAAGAATAGAGTGTGATCTCATTGGAAACCTTAATGCAGTCAGTGTTTTTCCTGTTTTGGGATTACAGAATTCATTTGGGAAGAGGCTGTGCCTGGTTCTCTGGAGCACTGTCCCTTTGCGTGGCAATGCAGTCATAGAATCATAGAATGGCCTGGGTTGCAAAGGAGCACAATGCTCATCCAGCTCCAACCCCCTGCTGTGTGCAGGTCACCAACCAGCAGCCCAGGCTGCCCAGAGCCACATCCGGCCTTGCCTTGAATGCCTGCAGGAATGGGGCATCCACAGCCTCCTTGGGCAACCTGTGCCAGTGCCTCACCACCCTCTGTGTGAAAAACTTCCTCCTAATATCCAACCTAAGCCTCCTCTGTCTTAGTTTAAAACCATTCCCCCTTGTCTGCCTTCAGTTCCCCTTCAGTCTGCCAGCATGGCACCATCATCCACCATCAGCACTCTGATGGTTCCGCATCCCTGTGAGCATCTCTGAGATGCTGTGCACAAGCAGACACCCTCACCTTGCCCATCAGATGGCTTGGAGTAAGGCTCAGCACCCAACCTTGGCCACTTTTCAACACAGGGCTTCATGTCCCGTTGTGAACCAAATTACACTGTCAACACTGGGGCTGCTCAAGGCACAGAGATAGCAGCAAACAAATCCCCAGCACAGTCCCTGCAGTGTGGAGTCCCAATTTGCTGCTCTGCAGCTGCTGGATGGGGCCTCACAGTTCCTGCTTAGGAGTCAGCAAAGGCTGCCTGGCAGAGCTCCCTGCTGTAAATTACCCGCTGGGATCTATTAATCAATTAGCTCTGCTTTATGCATTTTAAGAGAAAAATAAAAGACCATTGTAATTTGCTCACACTTTAACGCTCCATTACCCTGCCAGAGCTGTGCAACAGAACCTGATAGGCTGATAGAGCACCTGCACCCATTGCAGACAGCTTCCAGCAGCCCTTCCTGCCCTGTGGCATTTCTTTGTCATCCCCTCCTTTGTCTTTATGCTAATCTCAGATTCGGCAGCAGAATTCAGAGCCACGGGGAGCCTGCCATTGATATTGACCCAAAGGCCAAACGGTTTTGCCTAATGAAACAACACCTTGTAAATTCCTGGAGAGAACAGGCTCCTGCTGCGCCGATGGGGAGAAGGAGCAGTTGATGTAGACTGTGAGATTTGGAAATATGTATTTACATACTGAGATGCTTTTCTGGACAAGTGAGACTTCTTTCTACTCTGGGAATGCCAGTGTCACTTGAGCTTTGTTTCACATTAACACCAACCTAGGAGGTGGCTCCTGTCCCTCCTCTGCGAGTCCCTGGCCACCACTCCATGGCTTTCACTGCCTCTTTCCAGCTGGTGGTGGGATACAGCTACTAGAGCAGCATTTTGTGGGCACCTTAATGGGAAAAGAAAACCGCTTTGGTTCAACTGGACTTTTAATACACAACAGATGATGGTGAGGCTGCTGAGAAGTTCCCTGAAAGGGCAGTGTGATGTGCAGGGACAGTTTTGTGTGGTATGAGGAAAGCTCAACGCAGAAGAGCCCTGGATTCAAAACTTCCCCCAGTTTGAGTGTACGTTGCCTAAATTCAGCACTATGTCACCTGTGTGCAAAAATGGAGGTGGAGAAAAAGATGGTTATGTGACAAGGGTTTTCTAGGCCTTGAATTTCAGTTTCCTGTGCTTCCGTTTTCCCATCTGTAGAGTGGGAGGTGATGCTGTCTCCTATCCTCCAGCACCAACTAGGAATCGTCTTAGCAAGAACTCAGAATGCTGAGTGCCAAGGGCCGTGGAACCAAGAAGGAAATGGCAATGAAACAAATAGAGCTGCTCTGATTTACACTGGGGAAAAAGCAGAATCTGGGCACGCTGTCTCTGCTGTCTGGTTAGAAAGCTTTCTCCTATTTTGGGCTCCCCATGTTCATGCTTTGCCTGTTTAAATTCCTGCTCCTTGCCTTTTGCTGCATTTCTGCACTTTCCTCTATTAGATCTACCCCTTCCCTCTTTCCTTTTCCCCTCAAATGGGTAAGAAATACGTAACTGTCTCTGTGGGAGACAGACCAGAGGAGTTCAAGAGGAGGTCCTGCTTTTTGAAGTATGTCCTTGTACACATGGGGACATCACACCCACATGTGCAAGAGCCAGCAAAGACACCTGACGGCAGATTCAGAAATGGTTGTGCCTTCCTCAGCCATGCCCTGCTTTCCTGAGCTACTGAGTAACTCACAATCTTGTTTTCTTTTTTCCTTCCTTTTTTCCAGTGCCTTGGCTTTTCACCAAGAAATGCCTTCATGTGCAGTGGGCACAGTTGCCTTGCTCATGATCCTGGGCAATATATCATTACAGATGGAATGAGTTGCACAGACTGTCAGGTTAGGTTTCTTACCTTTGCGGATCTGTTCTGTGCTGCCCTCTGTGGCAGGATCAGCTGCCTGGAAGAGATGTGGGAGAGCGGTTGGTTATTCTGGGAGCAGAGCACTTCTGTGTTCAAGCAGATCACTGATTTACTGTTGGATCTACAAGTTTCCATTGCATTACTGAAAGGCAATGCAGAGCTAGCACCAGGTGTTACAGAGCACACGGCTCCAATGGAGCATCACGGGGCAGGGACTGCTGAGAAGCACAGCTCTCCAGCAAGCTCTCTGTGCTTGGCCAAATTAGAATCACAGAATCATTAAGGCTGGAAAAAATCTCTAGGTTGGACATCAAGTCCAACCATCAACCCATCCCACCATGCCCACTGACCATGTCCCTCAGGGCCACATCTCCACTGTTCTTGAAAAACTCCTTCCTCACTCATTCTTTGTCACAGTCTATAGAAATCTGTTTTTCTGACATAGTAATTCTCTAATGTGCGGCTTTTGTTTGTGTTGTTTTGGAAGCAGAAGTCCTGAAAGCTCCAATGTGGCTTTGAAACCTTGGAGAAGGACAGAGTGGGACTGGACACCCATCAGAGCCAGTGGGGTTCATCTGTGGTCCTGCTTTTTTTCTGTTCTGTTTCTGTTTCTCCTGGCAGAAATGAGGCAGACTGCATAGATGGGAAACAGCTTCATCCACGGTGTGCTGGAGATCTCAAGGGACTTAAAACATGAGTACTTTATTTCTAAGTGTAAGTATAAGGTATGGTACAAGGAGAAAGAAGACATTTGAACAGTGAGATAAGCCGTGCTGTGACCATTTCTGATACTTAATCTTATGGCCTTAGATATTGAAGAATACATTTAATTAGACTTTGGCCTAACCATAGTTGAAGTGCAGAGCCATGTCTGCTCCAGGCAAAGCAATGTTACCATTTGGTCTAACAGCAAAACACTGTGCACCACAGATACAGATTGTGTAGCTGCTTTGTGATTTGGGCATCTCATATTTGTTTGCCTGTTTTCTCTTCTCACACTTATGTAAGACCAGGGAACCGTTATCTGTTGCTGAGCCAAAGACTTTCTCCAGGTGATCTTCCCAAGGAATGCGGGAAGGCTGCTGGGTTAGGAGCTGAACAGCAACCTAGATCTGTAGTTTGGCAAATTTGGCATTTACAGGCCTCTTGGTCCTCTGCACAACGTCCTCCCTCCAAAAATCTCCTGGTTCCCCTATGTACGTCTCATCAGATGTTGGGCTGGGAGCAGTTCTGACTGACAGTACTGCACAGGAGAACTGCTGGATCCTCTCTGCTCATGTCCTGGGCCCTCCTATAGGGCTGTCTCTGTCACACACACTCAAAGCTTGGGGAGATGTTACTTTCCAATGCAATCTACGAGCATTTCTGTACTCTGCAAGGAATTAAAGGCCTTCATACATGGGACAGAGAGATGCTGTATCCCCATGCTGAGTGATATCAGGCAGCAAATCCTCTGCTGCCTGCCAAGTGCTCGGTATGGCGATGGAGACGTTGTTGTCAGGAGGCATTGGCCCAACAGCCCTTCCTCAGAGACATGCAGGATGGGGCTGGTGGCTCACAGCTTGCTTTGTAGCCAGGGCAACAGGAGAAGAATGAAAACAAATTGACGTATTGCATCCTCACCTGGAAAGTTTCCCCGTGGCTGAAAACAGCAGATACTAATGCAGTTCATTTTGGTGGCAATTGACGAGGCATTCAAATAAAGCTTTAGAGTTTTCTCTGAAATACCACTTAACATTGCTGTTTGCTAACAGCACATTGCTGTAATGGTGCAATATGGAGTGGAAAGACACGCACTTGGAGCTCAAGGAAGTTACATGCTATAACCCCAGCTCAGGAACAATTCAGTACAATAAATTCACCCTGCCTGGGTGTTGATGATGAAGGATCTCGGTCTTTACTTGGCAACAGAAAGAGAAAATAATAAAGTGCACAGGAAAGTCATTTCTTTCTTCCTTCCCTTAGATATTTACAAGTAATTTTACCAAGCTGAGACACGCTGGTTATAGAATCACAAAATACCCTGAGCTCGAAGGGACCCACAGGGATCACTGAGCCCAACCCAGCCCACAACAAGCGGCGAAGCTGCTGTCACGAGCAACTGCCGGAGTTTTGTCCTTTTTGTCAGGGCTGTCCGCCAGAGGGGGCCAGCAGGCTCCGGTGGGACAGCCCGTGTGGCTGGGAGGTTGGAAACAGGACCGCGACAAAACGCAGAGCGGTGATGTGCTGTCCCACATTTCACCCCAAATCCGTTCACAGAGCTGCACCCCGTGGGCTGGGTGTCCAATGCAGCATAGCTTGCAGTGCAGTGTAAGATCTCATTAAGATTGTGTGCCTAATAATTATTTTCATCCATACTCTTTCACTGATTTCCACTCTATGATAGAGAGTTCGTATTATATCCATATTCTCCCTGCATATATAGAGAGAGATCTACATAGATGTGTATATATATATATATATTCACACAAGAGCAGTGGGCTGCAGCAGGCAGAAGTGTGGGCTTTGGGGCCCTCCTAACAGGATTGAGAAGGAAAATGCAGGCAAAGGTCTTCTCTGCAGCAACTGTTCTCATCTGAGAGAAAAACAAAGTCAGTTCTGAGAGATGTAGATCAGTGAATGGCCCAAAGCCAGCTGCTTCTGCAGATGAAAGCTGAGAACTAAACTGACTTCAGTTCTGAATGTTGTTCCAAAAAAATGTCACTTCCCAGGTCTGATACTGCACACCAATGCCTTTCTTGAAAACAAAATATCTAAGAGAAAACTTCTTGGGGCACTGGAAATTGCAGGGAAATGAATAATCTGTGTTGTACCTGATTCAGAGAAACAGCTTTGGAATAATGGTTGTCTTTTGTTGTTGTTCTGGTCTTTCACATATATTTCTGTTGCTCAGATCACCTAGATTTTGGGTGAGGGAAGAGCCTTGCTTCTACACAGTTTGATTTTCCCCTTCTCAATACACCCTCCTTCACCCTGAATTAGGCAAGCACAAATTCATCAAACAGGTGAAGAAAGATGAGCAGACAGCTTCCATGCCGCTGCAACGGGGCTGGGGGGCTGTGTGTTCTGCATGCCACCAGATGCCTCCACTTAATGCAGGGCAGCCAAGACATGGGTCCCCAGGCCAGCACTGTGCCTGTGGTCCACTTGTAGAACCCAGCTGACATCTGGAGAGAAAACCAAATCACCCTAAAGGGTTGATCACGTAAAATGTTGATCCTCTCTTGAGAAGATACAGAGGTATGAAGCCAACTGGTGATGGTTTATTCCCTACAGCAACTGGACTCCCATAACCACACAACCCCCAGCCCTGGAGCTGCTGGAGTCAATGCTACAGGATGCTCAGCCCAGCCACGACTGCATTCTGCCCAGCCTTACACTGCCGTTGCCACCAGGAGCCAATTGGTTTTGGAGCAAGCCCTGGTGATTCATGAGGAGCCTTTCACACAGGATCAGAAACTCATACTTACTCCCTGGTCTATCAACTCAAGATGGAGATAGACGGAGAATGACCAGATGATCTTGATTCAGCCTTAATGATTCCAGCCTTAATGATTCTATGCTGCTTATGGACTGAAGGTCTCTTGGTTCCCCAAGAACAAGAACCGAGTTATGTTTTTGCTGCCCAGTTCCCCTCATACTGTAAAACTGCAGCTCTGTTTCTCACGTTTCTCTCACCCCTCAGCTTCCTGCCTTCTCGTTAAGCCAAGCTGTGTTTCCAAAGCAGCTGCAGTAATGTCATTACTCTTTTAAATGAAAATCTCAACTCTTTCAGTAATATTGTTCCTCTGGCAACTGGTCTAACTGCATTTATCCTGATGGAGAGGTAATTTAATGCTTACTTTCATAATAAGCACAAATGAAAGCCTAATTATATAGGAAAGCTCTGGCAATTCTGTAATTATCCAAGCTGTTATTTTAAAGATCTCCCTTAATATGCCAATATTTATCACCTGAAACCCCCCATGTCTCATTGTAACTGTGCACAAACTGCTTCCCTTTTGGAAGAGCACTGATTTCAGGTAAATGACTCCTCACTGATACAACTTAAAGAAGCATCAGTCAAGCTTTAATGGCTTAATTTCTTGGTAATGTGCATACACGGACACACAGATTGCACAAGATCAATTTAGTAAGAGAATATATTGCACTGGGAGATCATATTTTGTTTTCCATGGCCAGCTCCCTTCAGCAGCCCCATGCTGGTGCTTTCTCTCTCTGAATCTTTGTGGAGATCCTTCAGCACTCAGATTTTATGTGTAAAAGCTATAAAATTTCTAATGTGGCATTTAAAGTTCTTTCCTGTCTCCAAGGAAGACCCATAAACAGAGGCGACACACAAACCAGGTATCACACACTGAGGCACTGATGTACCTCCACTGCACTTCTACGATCCAGCTGGACAGAAGGTGGATTGACTCTTGCACTATGAGCTTTCCAATTCCATTCTCAGAGAAGACACCACATGCTAGAAGTTAACCCATGGAGGAAGGATTTGGTTTTTTGAAAATTCTTTCATCTCCCTCTTTTTTTTCTGCCTTTCTCTCCCCCTAATTCCTGTGTGCATTCATAACAGGGGCCAGAAACTGACCTTCCAGCCGTGGGATAATTCTAGATCAAACTAGTAGAAGTTTATATTTGAAAGATAAATAAATAAGAAAAGAAAAAGATAATGAGTGAAGTGAGAATTGCTTACCGTCCTCCGGATAACTAAGACCATGACGGTGGCTAACGCAAAGACGAGCAATGCAACAAGGGTAGCGATGATGAAATACAAAAAAGTTTTGTTAGTGGCTCCAAGCCTCCTTGAAACGGTGCCTTCATTCACATGCATGGCTGATTCATAGGAGTCTTTCATCTGAAAAAGTGTTTGCTCTTGTGCCAAGCACCTTCTTATATAGCTCTCAGGGTACTGGTCTGTATCTCCCCTTGATCAGGTTCAGGTCGCAGCCCATCTCTGTTCCTGGCAGGATTTTCCCCTTCATCCTGGCTCATGTGATCTGGAAAAAAAACTTCATCACTTGTGGTACAAAGAATGAGGGAGCTGGGGGCGTGAAGCAGGTCGCAGCTGTGAGGAGGGGAAGCAGCTTCATGTTCGTGATCAGGGATTTCGCGACAGCAGTCTTGTGTGTTGCATCGGAGGTTTCTGATGTCAGAAGGTGAATGGTTACTAAGATCAGTGCCCCCTCCCTGCTACTGGTTTTCCGTGAAAAAGAGAGCTATGCAAATTTTGTTTCATTTTATACTCAGTGCAGCTCTAGTTCGGTGCAGTACGCTGCCTGGAGCGCTGCCTTCCTGTTGCACAGAGCAACCTCTTGTTCTCCTCCGTACCATCCCAGTACCGTGATCTCCAGAGCTCTGCATTCAGAGATCATAGAATCATAAAAGTTGGGAAAGACCTCTAAGATTGTCAAGTCCTACCATCAACACATCCCCACTAAAACATGTCATTCAGTGCCACACCTCCATGTTTCTTCAATAACTGCAGAAATGGTGACTCCACCACCTCCCTGGGCAGCTGTGCCAGGGCCTCACCATTCTTTCTGAGAAGTTTTCCCTAATATCCAACCTGAACCTCCCCTGATGGACCTAACGCCATTCCCTATCATCCTATTGCTATTACCTGGTAGATGAGGCTGACCTCACCTTGCTACAACCTCCTTTCAGGCAGTTGTAGAGAGCATCCTGGACTGATCCATCCCAGTTACCACAGCCACTCTCCATCACACTTGTGCTCCAGACCCTTCACAGCTCTGTTGTCCATTTCTGCACACTCTCCATCCAGGGCCTCAATGTCTTTCTCGTAGTGAGGGGCCCAACACTGAACGCAGCACTTGAGGTGTGGTATCACCAGTGCTACCAGTAAGAGGGATGATCCCCTCCCTGTCCTGCTGGCTGCACTATTACTGACACTGGCCAGGATGCCATTGGCCTTCTTGACCACCTGGGCAGATTGCTGGCTCATGTTCAGCTGGCTGTTGATCAGCAGTCTCAGATCCTTTTCCTCCATGCAACTTTTCAGTCACTCTGCTCCAGTCCTGTAGCAATGTGTGGGGCTGTTGTGACATAAGTGCAGGACCTGGCACTTGGTCTTGTTGAACTCCATCCTATTGGCCTCAACCCATCAATCACCCTGTCCAGGTCCCTCTGTAGGGCCTTCTTGTGCTCAGGCACTTCCTCCCAACTTGGTGTCATCTGCGAATTTACTGGGTGCACTCAGTCACTCATTCAGGTCATCAATAAAGATACTAAACAGGACAGGACTCAGTACCAACAGTACCCTGTGGAACATCACTCATAACCAGACACCAGCTGGATGCAGCTCCATTCACCAGAATACTTTGGGTCAGGCCATCCAGACAGTTTTTTTAGCCAGCAAAGAGTCCAAGCCATGGGCTGCAGCTTCTCCAAAGACAGAGTCAAAGGCTTTACTAAAGTCTGGACAGACTATGTCCACAGCCTTTCCCTCATTCACACAGCAGATCACCCCATTATAAAAGGAGATTGGGTTGGTTAAGCAGGACCTGCCTTTCAGGAACCCCGTGCTGGCTGGGTCTGAATCCCTGCTTGTGCTGCGCATGCTGTGTGATTGCACTCAAAGTGATCTGCTCCATGACCTTCCCTGTTGAGATCAGGCTGGCAGGCTTGCAGTTTCCCAGATCTTCTTTCCTTTCATCCCCTCTTTAGGTGGGTGTCACGCTGGCAGGTCTCCACTCTTTTGTATTGCTCCTGCCTCTGAAGGTCTGCAGGTTTTCACAGAAATGCATCAGGAATGTGCCTTTGGTACAGGATGCAATTTTTAGGCAAAGGCAGAGAAAGAAAGAAGTCACAACAAAGTAGACGAGCACAATGTCAGGATGTGCCCACAGAGAGTGTCTGTATTCACCTCCATGCTCTGACTTATTCGCAGCTGATCAATCAGCCCTGGCTTCTCTCTTGCCCACGATTCTCTCCTCAGTTCTAGACTGATACCAGCATTTAGCCACGGGGTTTCTCACGGAACCCAAGTGAGATTTCTTTCACTGCAAGTATTTCCACTCCTTTTCATGGTGGAATCTCCAGTAACTCCTAACCCTGCACTTTTTATGTGAGGTGAATCCTTGCTCTCAGACTAGTCCAACTCCAGAGACACTTGGTTGTCTTGATAGTTTTTGCAGTTAAATGAGTGCCCTCTTTTGATTCATATTTATTGAAGCCAGAAAACTTGTATCAGAACCAGATGATGAGGGGTATTTTGTGTCTTAGCTATTCTCAGTCCACAGTCAGTGACATAAGTTCATCAGAATGGCCAAACAGGATCTTACCAATGGCCCATCTAACCTAGCAACTTGCCTTCAGTAGAGCACAACCAGAGCACAATGCCTTGTGAAAGATATCAGAACAGAAAAAGCAGGGAAAGTTATTTATTGACTATAATTATCCAGGTTTCTCTGACTTCGGCATACAAGAGTTCCAAACCAGAAGTAGTACTTTTCTATTTAATCCAGTTCTGCTTAACTGCAGTGACTAGCAGCATCTACTATGCTTGAAAAGACCTTAAGCATCTCTTGCTCATAGCTGAGCAGGTATTTAGCTCAGCAAGGAAAATGACTTACAAGAGGATAATGGTGTTGGAGTTTTAAGAATGTCACACCATCTTCGGCTTCACGAGGAGAGCACTGTGAGCTTACAGGTTTTTGTGGCTGCACAGAGATGTGCATGGTCAGCTCCTTTTACAAGGGCAGAACACTCGTGCTAAATCTACATGTAAGTAGAAAAGCAGATGCTGCAGTGCTGATAACCACAAAAGAAAAATAGATCAATGAAAGACGGGGGGGGAGGAGGGGGAACATGGAAAAAAATTAGCTCCTGTCCTAAGAAGTGCAATCCAGATTAAATCTGGCTTGTTAGTTTCTAAAATAAATTCAGTCAGCCCATTAGCACGGTATTTGAAAGCAACAGTTTCTCGTGATCAAGCAATGCTGAGATCACAAAAAATAAAATAAAATAAAAAAATTAGGAGACACAGAGCATCAACATTGTACTGTAGAGGTTACTGAGGCAGGAAAAACCTAAGACTGTCCCAAGTAACAGCAGGATGAATAGATTAGTCCTATCTTTCACTGAGGAGGGTGAAATACCTTGAAATACAGAAGGGAAATGTTGCTCAGCTGAGGCAAGTGTGCTGCTAAGGCAGATGGTGATTTTCAATCAGGACAAGAATGCAGGATGAATGAGCGCTTCTACTCCTGCAGTTCTGTCTTAGGCAGTAAATAACCACCTCACCTCCCTGTCAAGCTGGTGGTGATGCACTTTCAAACATAACTTCAGTACAATGCTCTGTTACCCTTTACATCCAACATCTCTCTATAGGGTTACCACACCACCTGCCTGATAATGCTTCTTTCCCAAAGCTGAGGTCACTGCTTTCATGCCTTCTCACCAGCATTGCATCCATTCTCACAAGCCCTGGTTGAGAGGCCAAATAGCATTGATTCTTAATATGATGCACCTGCTGCATCCTCTGCAGCAAAGAGCTTCGCTTAAAAGGACAGGGAGGGAGAAAACAGATGAACCACAAAACCAGCAGTTCTAATGATTTCTTGGTAGAGTTTTCAAGTGAGCGTCTTTAGCAGAAAAGTACAAAATATCCTATCCCCTTATTAATATTTAGTTATCTCCTTCGCTGAAAGGAACCAAACTGCTGAGAACTGAAAGCACATCCATGTGGTCAACGGAAATTCACCTTTGTTTGAAGTCTGTGAGAACTGAAAACCCTTCTGGCAGACATTAAAGGCCAGTTCTGCAGAGACGTGTGGCCCAGCAACACTGAAATCCAGAGGTGTGAAGAGAACAAATGCCTTTGGGAGTTTCTGTTTTTATCCTCAATGGGAGCAGTGTCTGTTTCTTATCAAACCATCATTCACCTTTACATCCATACAGTTTGCTACCAGTGCCCCGTCCTGAGCTTTGGAAGACTTAAGAGGGCTCAGAGAACGTTCACCACAATGGATCGTTAATTACTGTGAATGCTTCCTAGCTGTGCCCCAATTAAGGGTCTCAGGCAGCAAACATGGGGCAGTCGGGCTCCTGCCTTCAAAGAGGCTGAACTGCACCCAAGTGCACATGCGGATGCTTTGTAAATCACTTGAAATGGAAATGCAACCTCAGTAAACCGAGGTTAGTGCAAAACATCATTGGCACTCAGGGTATGAATCATAGGTTTTTGAATTTCCTCCGATGAATCACTCTCCTGTGTTGTGCTTTGCTGTTGTGTTTGTCCCCAGCACCTCAGCCCAAGCTGAAGGAGATGGGGCAGGGTCCTCCTGCTGAGCAGGACCCAAAAACTCTGTGGCATTGGATCCCATAGGAGTGGCACACGAGCTTGCAACCATGGATCAAAGAGGTCTCAACCACCTTACCTTACCTTTACTGATGCGTGGCAGGGAACGTTTCCTGTTGGTTGAGATGGTTATTATGGGATTCCCGTGGAAAATCAGCAATTCAGCTGTGACAAAGATTTCTTTTATATAATATGTCTTAGTAGCTGTGCCTATTCATTTCCTCCTGATCCAAGGTAGGTCCCAGCACGAAGTAAATGACACTCCAGCATCACACTCCCAACGCTGCTGTGATGATACTGTTGGCAGTTGCTGTAACGCAGTTTTCCGAGGAAGGCTCTGTGTGTCTCTCATCCAGGCTTTCTTCTGCTTTTGCAACACATTGGAAGGTTTCCAAGAATAGCAGCATTCTTTTCTCATTTTGCTTCTTCTCCAATAAAATTACTGAGTAAAAATAGGCACCAGACAGGAGGAAAATAAGAGAGAAAAAGATAGGTTAGAGCTGCTATTGCACACTATTACCTCCTTGGGAAGCTAAGCAGTGTTTATTCATGCTGTGCAACTGTTTTCCTTGTTGAAAAGAATTATACCACTCAGCCTTGTAAGGCAATAGAAAAAGAGGTAAATTAAATTAGCTGAAAATTGGCTATAGAGGGAAAGACATCTTCTTATACTGGGGGTGATACGTAACATCCATTTGCCTGGAAGTGCAGGTAGAAAGCAGAGGCATTAAGATTGACAATAAAATGCAATAATAAAGCAGTACAAATGGAACAGTTGTAAAAATGCAGTAACTCCCACAGATTTGTCAGAGTGCATTTGTTCAACCGGAGTCCCAGGAATCCCAGGCAGCACCAGTTCTTCCCATGAAGCTCCCACCCCAAAGAAGGAGCTGCCCAACTTTTCTGGAAAATCTTTGCTATCTCTCAGCAGCATTTGCTGTTATGAGTCAACAGAAATGCTCTTTCCTGGATACTAATTCTCTCTGATTTCTGATTAATGATTTGGGACTGAGATGAAGAAAGTACTACATGAGTCACAAAGCTATAAGAAATAGGATAACTAGAAACATTGTTAAATAAAACATGCATTTTTATTTAGAATGTGGTTTTTGAGACCTGTTTGGAGATTTTGCATACTTGAAATTCAGTGAAATACCACAGGAAGAATCTTCATGTCCATCAGGGTGCCCATCACATCCTGGAAAACAGGCCATTTGTGCATGATTCAAGCAGCATATCCAAAAATGGAGCCACCCAAAACTGTGCTACAGAGCTATATTTCAGAACATGAAATTTTAGTAATTGCCTACAGTAAGCAGTGGAGTCCTGAAATAAAGAATTGTTGGTCTCAGTTATGTCAAAACCTGTTATTTGTCTTCCTTGCACATGGGGTGTATTGAAAGCTTCTGATTGAGGAGAGAGAGAAGTGATTTGGAGGTCAGATGGAAAATAATAAAACCTTTCTGGGGACCAAATCCTCCCTGGCTGAACTCTACTAGAAGGGCAGAGCTGCATCACACCTGAATTTAGCTGGCAGTGGAATGTATGCAAACTAGAAATAAAGAACAGCTGAAAGCTTGTCTTTGTTGACTAATAAATCTCCCTTTGTCTTATAAAAAGGGAAATACACATAACCTGTTCAGTGTGGCATTCGTACATTAAGCCCTATTGGGAAATAATATGTGAACAAGGGAAAAGTCAAAGTCACATTTAGCTTGAAGAATGGTCCATACATCACAGCAAGAGCACAAACGCAGCATGAAAATACATTCATAATTTTGGCAAGCTGAAAGATTTCATGACTTCATCCTCCTGAAAATAATGAAACACCATCACTCTTCCTCTCAAAGAAGAGCTGGGGAAGCTGTTTATTTTTCTCATCCCTGTAATGGGATTGCAGAAGCCACTGCTCCACTCCCGTGTTTGTGATGGAGCTCTCAGGTCGCCTCCCTGTCTGAGGTGGGATTGTCCTTATAGCTCGTGCTGAAGGCAGTTTAAAGCAGACTCCCCCAAGCCCAGACTCATTCCAACTTAAAACATCTGACAACCAGAGCTCACCGAAGAGCATTTATGGCACTGACATGATGTGGCTCAGGAATTTGAGCACACACAGTAAAGCTGCAGCCCAGGGCACCTCAGCTGTAGCTTAAGTGATGTGTTCAAAGCTGCACAAAAAATTGATGGTAAAAAGGAAATAAAGCTGATTTGTGAATCACAGGAGGATAAAAAAGCAAAATCGCATAGGCTATAGCCTTGACTATTGTCCTTTTCTGCACCTAAAAAGGCAAATATCAGGCAAAACACTGACAGTATTCTCACAAGAACAGTTACCCTAAAAATGCCCAAAGCTTTTATCAAAGCCATATTTCTTATTCACAAGAAGGACATCACCAACGTGGATTCTGTTCTTTCTGCCCTCTTCGGAATAAAATTTGGTATTTCTGTCTCTGATTCCAGTCACTGCATGCAAAAGCTCTGTGCATTTCCATTGATATTCAGATCATTTCCACTTGAGCTTCCTTTGAATTAATATCACCCAGGAACCTTAGCAATGTCAGTCTCAATTTATGCAGGCTTAGGCTGAAAATTTTAATCTTGTCTGTCCTTGATATTATTTTTTTTTCAAGAAATTTGGTTACTTATTTTTCTTTGATGTCTTTATGCAAATGTCACACAGTACTGCCTCTGGTCCACAACACATGGCAGGGAAAGCAAGTTTTTCACCCTTTCAGAAGAGTTGGACATTGAGACATCCCAAGGACAATGAGGAAAACCCATCCACACGAGGTGCTGTACCAAACGTGTTTTTGTTTTTTTTTCTGCCAATACCAATTCTCCATATTTTTTCCCCAGATTCCATAGCAGAGGTCTGTCAGCCAACACGAGGGTATCCAGCTGATAAAAACACAACAGGAATCATAGAATCATAGAATGGCCTGGGTTTCAAAGGCCCACAATGCTCATCCAGTTCCAACCCCCTGCTGTGTGCAGGTCGCCAACCAGCAGCCCAGGTTGCCCAGAGCCACATCCAGCCTGGCCTTGAATGCCTGCAGGGATGGGGCATCCACAGCCTCCTTGGGCAACCTGTTCCAGTGTGTCAGCCATGCATGTGAAGGTGCTGGCTTGAACAGTAGCACACAGGTAGGTGTTTTTTTCACAGCAGCTTGACAATTCCCAGGTAGCCAAAGAGTCACGGAGTCCACCAAGCACCAGCCATGGTTCAATGAGTCAGCAGCAAACACGATGCAACTCAAAGTGGTGCAAACCTGACCTGCGGTTTCATGCAAACCCTTTTTTCCCTACATGGGTTCATGCCCCCTGAATTTCACTCTCAGTTTCAGGTATGAATGAATTCAAAATCTTTAGGTAAGATGCAATGAGAAGAAACTACCTAGTTTTGGCGAGTTTCGGTACAAACCCAAGCAAAACCACAGAATTGCTCATGGTTTCCAGACTAAACCGTATATTTCACCTCTTTTTTGGGGGGGAGTTTCATTATGAAATTTTCATGGAGTTAGAAAAAAAAATCATGAATCTTAACGTCCAAAAGCACTCTGAATTGCTATCTATGCTCTTTTGTCTTCTGAGAATAAAATGATTGAAAATGCATGTCTTTTCTAACAGCCAACGTCTGGTTGCAGAGACAGTTCTCTGCATCACGTCAACACCAGTTTGCCTTAAGAGCAAATAAATTGTCTGATTAGTCCTCCTTGTCTCCTGAACTTTGGACTTGACTTTGTTTGGTCTTTGTGTTAGTCTTGTTAGTATAGCTTTGTATACATGCCTGATAGAGAAAAACAAAGGATTCTTATGGTAGGAAATCTATGGGTGCTGTGGCATTGCATAGAAATGTCTGCATCTTTTATTCTTTCTACAGTAAAGAATATTTCAGAGTTTAAAGAGAACAGGAAAATATTAAGAATCCATTGGCATTGATTAACAGTGACTTCTTCCAGTTGAGAACAGAACTGAAATCACGTCTTATCAAGCACTTGTAGCTCAAATTACTATGAATGTTAATGATTGCTTCAGCCTTAAACTTAGGCAAGATAGGAGATAAATGAAAATAACGGTGAGTTGGAGGGTGCACAAATGGAGACATATCTTTTACTGTAGAATTTTTTTCATTAAATATAATGCATTTTATGTTATACATACGCAAACGTGTTTTTTGTTTGGTTTTTATTTTTAGTTGAATCTGAAGGCTGTCTCTCACCTACTGAACCAATTCTGTCATCCAGAATATATCAGTACTAATTCTTTTGTTGAATTCCATAGAAATTATCTTTTTGAGCACAGCTGAACCAAGAAACTTGACTAGGCTTGAAGATTTCATTATAAAAGACAGTTAGCCTTCATTTCAAAGTCTTCCAGTCATGATGGACTTGCCGTTTCCTTCAAGGAGTCACACCAATGCTTAATTAACCTCAGCCTCATGGATTTGTTTCTCATTTCTATGGAACAGAGTCAGACAGACAGGAAGATAGAGAAGCAGAAAGCCCTGGGGCTTGTTCACCTCGTTTATTAACTCTCACTTCTACTAGTAAAAATCTTCATTTTCTCAACTTAAATTCACATGGACCCCAATTATCTTCATCCTTCAGTCTGATTTAAAAAGTAGAACAAATTTCTCAGATTTCTGCACATAAGGGCTTTTTCTAGATGCTGAATCGTTTTCTCGCATGCCAGTGTAACTATTTAGCAGGAAAGATCTGTAACGGAGGATTTTTCTCAGAACATGAAGGATGGGAAACTGCAACTTCAACCAGTCCTTTGAGTGAAAAAAAAAAAAAAAAAGCACAGCAAACAATTGAAAGTTACAGACACCCACAAAAAATATCCTGTACCTCTGTGGCCACTGCAAGTGTAATTAGTTAGTTTCAGGATGTGTCTTGACAAGTTGATTTGTTTTGTTTTGGTTTAGCCATTTTCTGGAGGGGGTTGGCCTGTGAGTAAAACTCAGATTGAAAGGAAAGTTGGTTCCATGTCTGGGCTGTGCTGTGGCCTTGATGTGTGTCCAAGGGCACATCCCTCCCCATGTCCTGCTTTGCCTTGCAGCACAGAGAAGAAAGCAGCACGCCGCCCCCGGCCAAATGGCCTCAACATCTGTCAGCATCCCTTGAAAGAGAAGAATCATAGAACTGCTGAATCATTGCAAGGGAGTTGGACTAGATGGCCTTCAGAGGTCCCTTCCAACTCCAAGGATTCTACGATTCTATGATTAAGGTTGGAAGGATCACTAGGATCATCTAGTCCAGCCATCGCCCCACGCCTGTCAACACTCTACACCATGTCGTTCAGTGCCACATCTGCTCTTCTCTTGAATATTTCAGGTGAGGTGGTGATGATTTTGCCTTAAGTTTCATAGGCCAAAAGCACAAGGAAAGAGGTTAGGAAGGGAAGAGGTCAGGAAGAGGGGCAATGGCCACTCCGTGAGGAGTCAGCGGTGCTTGGTCTGAACTTGCCTGCTTGTGCTGCAAAGCAACACGTTTGAACCTAGCACAGAGCAGGGCACGCTAATGCCTTTGGCCAGTTGCAGTATGACTGTCTTCTGCATTTTCCTCCCATATATTTTTACAAGAAAGGTCTACCTGCTTTCTGCTGTTTTACAGACAGAAGATCTGAGGCAGGGGCTGGAGAAGTGACTCACGGCGTGTCTTTCTGAAGCCTTTGCCAGGTGCCATGGATTTTCTACCATGATCTCAACCAGTTTGGAGGTTGAGTCCCGACACCCAATGGCCTGAGTGTCTGATCAGCCAGGAAAGCCAGGGAATGAGGAAAGGAGTCGGGTGAAGACAGTGAGAAAGAGGAGGTGGAGGTGTGGGCTGTGAGAGAAGATGAAGCAGCTTTGACACAAGCAGAGGAAACTTCAAGTTTGGAATTTCAAAAACTCGACTCAACATTTCTGTTGCAGCAGATAAACATCTATTTGCTTTATTACTGGGAATCATTTTTTTTTCTTCTGATTATAAATAGAAGCAGAATGTTACCTCATGTTATTTCCTCTGGGTTTTTTCGGGGATAGATACAAGTGGGTGGTAAACAGCTCACAAAGAGGTTGTTGTTGTTATTATTAGTCAATATGAAGAATAATGTGAAGACGTATCATTTATGGGGTAGCCACAAACCAAATATAGGTCATATTCGCTCAGGCACATCTCTGAGGAAGGGGAGGCAGCACAGCCCAACCACTAGTCTGTAGCTGTGATTGCTGCTGCTTTGTGATCTAAACTGCCAAATGCATTTTTCTTGCCAAAAGACAAACAGACACAAAAGACCGCGTAGTCTTAAAAATAGCAATGAGACATAAAAGCTTCGGTAAGCAGCTGAACAGAGTTATTGCTGCACTTGTATAAATTTTTATTTTTTTTTTAGCCTCAGCAAAGCCCTGTTTGTCCTGTGGTAAAAGTCAGCAATGGAAAAACACAGTGTTGGTTGCTGTACAAGCATATTACAAGACAGTCTCGTGAATGTGCAGACTAAACAGGCAAAGTCTGATAGGAAGCTGAAGCACTGAGCTTGGTTTATTTCATGTTGCTACGTCTCTGTTTTCCAGCCTGAAGTGCATGAATCGTCCTTGCTTGCCTGAAGCACACTCAGTGTTGGGCAAAGCCCATCAGGGCCAGTGCATGAAGAGTAGCACCATGAGGAGAGGACAATGATGGATGACATGAGCAAGGACTCTGGACCTAGTGCATCCAGAGGCATTTCTGCATGTCCAGGTGGGCTCCAGGTGTGGCATGGGGTTCCAGCAAGCAATGGCCAGCAAATAAATGCCATGAGGCTCACCAAACCCAAGACGAAACTTGGAAAGGTTATGGTGCCATGGCGTATTCAGGGCTTACTGTGGATGTAGTCAGCCAGTACAAGGTTTATAGGGCTTTTTTAGAGTGGCCTTCATGGTGACTCTGAATATTGGTGTTACTTTTGCCTGAAGGATGTGACCTGTGACAGTCAAGCTGCACAATGAGACTGCCCTCCTGAGCCTCAGCCCAAAGCAGATGCAATTAGTCAGGAATGGTGGATTCCCCACCATTAAAGAATGCTGTTTCACTGAAAACAAAACCCTCTCACAGAAAAGTGGCCGTTCTGATAAAACTTTTCAGAACATTAAAAAAAAAAAAATTAAATTTTAATAAGCTTGAAAATATCATTTCAGCATTTGGGGAATAGAATGATTTCATTTTTCTAGAAAAATAAGTTGTTTTGGAAATCTTAACCTGATACTATTTTATTTATTCTATGTATTTATTCAGCTTGAAACCATGGGAAAAAATTAAGCCCTTTGATCTCCATTTGCTACGTTTTGGTGGTGAAGAAAGGGACTTTTGCTTTGTGAAACGTTTCTACACCTCAGTGTAATAAGAATCAAATGACAGTGCACAAAGACATGGGGAGAGAGCTGTGTGATCACCACCAGGGAAAGCAGGTGGGGTACGGGAAGAGCTGTGAAGAGCTGGAGAAGTAAGGATCTGAAGTTGTAAGTGATGGTTGGGTGCCTGAAAGATCCAGTCCTTGAGTGTCTGGGAATGGGGCTTCTCAATTCTGCTACCAACAAATCTGATACGGTAACATTATCAAACGCACTGGGACTCACTGGAAATTAAGTGTAGGGCCACCAGAAGACCCTCTGTGAATATCCTCTGTGCAGCCACACATGGCACTGCCAGTGGCTGTGTTAAAGCATCACAGAATGAGGCTGCCTTGTTAGCAAGAGATTGGCTTCTTTCTTACATGATGGAACATGAGGCAGCGGCAGAGTTGGAGGAGGGAGCTGGGTCTGTGGGGTACCTGACATGAGCCTCAAGTTGGGTAAACCAAGGATGAGGAAATTATACAGTTGTGGTCTGGAGCCAGGCAGGACATTCACATGTGCACTGGGGGACTGAGGAGGAGCAGAGAGTGGGGATGAAGGCAGCGTGGTGGGGCTGCCAAGACTGTGTGCCCTAGCTGGCTGTAACATCTCCTCTGTGCAAACAAGAAATTTATGTAGGCTGCAGAGGAGAATTTTTTCCTCCCTTTCTATATAATGTCAGAATCTGAATATTTAGCCCAAACTACAGCTGACTGTGCAGTGTAAAGGAAAGGAAACCAGACAGGCAGAAAGCAAAATGACAGCTCATGTGATGGACCCACAAATCAAAGCACATCCCAATCATAAGGAGACTGTGAGGGCTGGTGGTTCTAACCCTGGCATCCAGCAGTGGCTGGATGGCAATAAATCTGTTAGATTAATTGAAAGGAGGTAGTGGAGGAGGTGCTGTGAGCATCTGGGTTACCACAAGAAGACAGTCCTAGAGGCTGCTCAGCCCACTCCTATGCTTTCAGCACTCCTACGGTGGAATCGGTTGTGGTAGTCATCGCTCTGAGCAAAGAGCTTCCATTAAATGTGGTGGCTCTAAAGATGGGAGAAGATGGGTCAGTGAATCATCAGTTCATTGGAAAAGGCACTTCCGGGCTGGCCGAGTCAGTTCATGAATTTGAGTTGAATTTTGCTGAATGGTTGTGATGAAACCAGAAAGTGCTGAAAACCTCTGGACGCGTTGGAAGTAAGCAGGATTAGTGCTATGAGCAGAGCTGAGGTGAATTGCTCCGACACTTCTGACAGGCTTGGCTCTTGCCAAAGCTTGAGGTGGGCGATTGAAGCATTTTTCCTCACTCATTAACTTGGTGATGAAGATACTAATGAGTACTGTAAATGTCTGTAGATATGATCTGCCTCTCTGACTAATTCAGAGCACAGACTTGAGCAACGCTCTCCCATCCTCAATGAATTATCATTATATAGTGTGCACAAATCTTAATAGCATAAGCAGAATGAAAGAGTAGGAAAATACCTGATAATAATATCCTGCAATTAACTGTAAGTTAAAATCCCCTCTGTGGGATTCATTTTAGCAGGAGAGCACCTATTAAATAAGTGTGAATTCAGAGTGATCAGGCCCTCGCCAGAGACCAACAATCCTTTCAGTATGAGGTGGATAAGGAGGAAGCTGTAATTTCATTTTTGCCCCAGAAACAGCAGCAACAATATGAACTAGAAAATGTGACCAATGCATCAAATACATCAAATATTTTGGAGCAAGTAGACACAGATTGAATACAGTGCTCTGACTCACTACAGTGGCTAAACACAGCGGGTGGTGACCTCTGTTAATGCCTTTTTATGTGGCTCTTGACAGTCAGACCAAATATTCATCTAGCTCAATACACCATCTGCAATTCAGAGTCATCAGATACTTTGGGAGAGATTATAAGCAACAGACAAAATATAGAGGTCATTCATCTGAGTTATCTGATTCCTATTTGAGGCCAATGAGATCCATAATTTAATTGTGCAATGTATAAAACAAATGTGCTTTTCATTTACTTTTTGTTTTGAAGGACTCATTTTTCTGGAGTGACCCTTTGACTTGACTGGAAAGGGTCCAAGGGAGGGTCATGGAAGTCTTCTCACTCCAGAAAGGAGAATGCTCAGGGTGGGGACCTCATCACAGTATTCCAGTACTTAAATATGGTCTACAAAGAGGATGGAAGCGCTTTCTACACAAGAACCCACATGGAGAAAACAAGAGGCAATGAGCAGAACTGTATCAGGGGAAGCTTTGTGTTGGTGTACTCGTCTAGATAGATTATCTAGAGGCCAGGCAAGCTCATCTAGTCTCCCTTTTTTCCCAAAAAAGTATGGACTTTATGATCTTTCAATGGCCCTTCCAACCTGGGTTCTTCTATGATTCTAGATTCCATGATTCTAGATTCTGTGACTCCATACTTCTATGATTCTATTTAAAGAACTGGACCCAACCCTGCCTCACTCCATCCATTCGATTTTTCACAATGCCCTTTCATATTTCCTCTTTTTGGGATGACAGTGAAGCCCAAAACCCATTGCATCCCCTAACCCTCTCTGTACTGTCCCCTCTACAAGGTCTCCTTTCAGGCCATTCCACTCCATTAGAGTCTGAGAGCCATTACAGACATCTGCTACAGGACTTGTTTTCACATCACACTCTTTACCTTGTAACAGTGAGTGAGAAATAGGACTTTTCAGCAAGGGTGGAATAGGTGAGGAATGGGTGATGAACACCCTGGAAGATGCTGTCTCTCCCCAGTGACTCATCTTTTGCTAAGGGGGCACTGGAACATCTGGGCAGAGCCTGGATGTATGGAGGAGCAGCCTGAAGGCTCAGCCCATGCAGAATAACAAGGACAACCCAAAAGTGCTCAGGCTTGCAGGGCAGTGAGACCTGGAGGGCAACTGGTGGTGGGTGAAGGAGCCGTGTGCCTGGCTGGGCTGGGAGGAAGGGGCAGGGCACGGCGTCACCGCGCTTCAGTCGCACCGTCAGGCTGCTGGTGTGGTTTTGTAGGGCTTCCTGCGAACCAGGGGACATTTGTTGTTTTGCAATTTTACAGAAACCCGCAAGCGCTGTAAAGACCTAATAAACAGATAGGTGGTGAGAAAGGTTAGAGAAGGGCAAAAATCCGCAGCGCGGCCATGACCGGAGCATCCACCATCCTCCTGTTGGTCTGAACGGAGCCACATGGAGGCATCGCCACGCGCCGGTGGAGCAGAAGGTTGCAGAGCTGCAAAAGAATGAGTTACGAGTTTGGCTTTTACCAGCCCCTGTGGCAAATTCTTCACAGCGGCCCTCCCACAAGGCAGCGTATGCATGTACATGACAGCGCAGACGGAGCGGGAGGAGGGAGGTGGTGTTGTCATATGTTCCCCTGGGGCTCATTATTTTACTTATAATGCTTTAGATATCTTTTTTTTTTTTTTTTTTTCTCCTATTTTCACAGAGGCCATTCAGTGGAAATTATTACAGCAGCACCATAGGAAAGAGCCAGGCAGGCTCTGCTTGCTTGCTGAGCTCATCCTGATCTGTCCGCCCAGAGGAGGAGAAAGCTGAGGCTGAGAGGAGGTGCTGGGGTGGTTCAGGCACTGGGATGGCAGACACAACAGGAAAGTGATGCTTTTGGCTCTGGTAGTTGCATGCATTGACCTGGACATCTAATGCCTCTGTGCTTGGATTTTGACACACAAAATGGAGATAGTAAGGAGTGAGGTCTGTTGTGGGGCTGCTGTCCTTTGTGATTGATGGATTCCAGCAGGAAGAATTTTCCTTCAGATTTCTCTTTGAGGTGAAAAATTTAATGTAGGAAGAAGAAAGAGTATGAAAATGTTTAAAATACAGAGTGGCAGTGAGTAGCTCTTCTTTTGTGCTCTTCCCATGCCCCTGGAGAACGCCCATTAGTGGCTGTGCTATTCTGCAGTTATACAAGCAAAGATATAAGGACAGCCTTCTCCTGTAAGTGTTCTTCTAAGAAGAAAGCAAGAAAGTTATAAAATGAACTGTAATAGGTGATCTATGAACCAAATCATCTTTCTTCCCCCAACCACAGCAACGCACAATGGGTTTTCACTTTCTCCCAATGGCCTTGAAAGCATCCTCAGCCTGAGGAGCAGACTGTTTCAAGCTAACATTTCTGTACCTGAGCCTGTAAGCCAGGCTGCAGCCCTCACAAGGGAATATACATCTCTATAATTACTGTTATACCTCTTTCTTGACTGATGCGTAAGAAGCATTAAAACACTATCATGTCTTTTACTCTAAAGCATACGAACCAGCTCTTGAAAGGACAATGACATGAGAAATAGACTCATGTCTCTTACAAAGATTAACTACATATCCTTCAACTTAAATTAAAAACAGCACCAGTGCTTTGTATTGCTGTACATTCAGCTAGAACCAGTGTAAGCAGTGGAATAAGAGCTGTCAGATGTGAAAAATGGTCAGAAAGGATCAGATATGGACAAAAATTCTAACGTTTCCTGCTTTTTAAGTCCAACTTGTTAAACTTTGTACTGATTTGCTGAGCACCTTCAGCCCCACTGGGAGACAAAGGGAATGCCCTGCAGAAGAAAGAAGCCCCCAGATCTCTCATACTGGCCATGTGGGAGTGGAGTGGCCCCAGATTCAGGTGAATTCAGGTGGTCAGATCGGTTGAAGTGAGCAGTCTTCATCTGGCTAGAGCCTAAATTGAGTGTAGACTTCAGGTTGTCAACAGCATCAAACTATTAAACAAGGAAACAGTCTACCAGGGAGATGCCCAGAGAGGTCGTGGATGCCCCATCCCTGGAGGTGTTCACGATCAGGTAAGATGCCTGGGCACTGTGATCTGATGCCTGATTTAGTGGTTGGCAATCCTGCTCATAGCAGTGGTTGGAACTGGATGATCTTTGAGGTCCCTTCCAAGCCATTCCATTCCATGATGCTATGCTTCTGTGCCATAGGGTGATGCCCAGACTGCACTCATACTGCAGGTATCTTTTTGTATTTGCTTTGCAGTGACACCACGCTGCAGTAACTCCACCAAAATGCACTGGGGTCATTTTAGGAAGGAATTTTCCTTTCTGATGAAGTCCATCTGGCAACATACACACAGGTGGGCAAAGACAGCACAGATTTTGGGGCCTTGGTGCCAACTCACAACACTGCTAAGACATGAAGTTTTTGTAAGATGGGGGGTGGGGGGAATTTTCTTTGAAGACAGTTTGCTTTCTGTGCTTTATTTTTTTTCCAGGAAGAGATAGATGAATCTCAGAACTGATGCGCTCCAAAGTCTTAAATGTGGGCACTGCATATTAGCTGTTCACGATGTTCTTCCTTATATAGGCCTTTTAGAAACTAGGTCAGAGGATTAACGTGAGTGCTGGTTGCTAAAAATCCTCTGTGACAGTCTGCCTCCCTTTATTATTTCTCGCCTTGCCCATGCAGAGCCCAAGGAACACTGAACTGCAAGCAGCAAGAGTACAAACAGAAGCCTTCTGCAAAGTGTTTGCACTCAAACACAAAGCTCTATGCAACGTTCCCCCTTTTAGAAGCTGTTGCTAACACCAAAGGATCACTCACAATACTTTGTGCTGATGGGTTATCTCTTGCCATGCTGCTTACAGAGATGACATCTTCCTGGGACATACATACACATATATATATAATGCACTTAACCCACACATATTCACACTTGCAGATCACCAATAGAAAATCTTAAAACTATAATTATACACCTATTTGACTAAAATATAAGTGCTATATTTTATATGACACCTGCTATTATAATAGATTCCTGTTACATGTATTCTTAATCTGACTGCTGATCTGTAGGCACATGCATACGGATCTCAACACTGCTGACACGAAGTAAGACCCAATGCAGAGTTTTAAATCTCCAGATTGTCACTTAGCAAAGTGCTCTCAGTTCCAAAAATGTCAAATGCACAACAGCCTCCACCAAAACCTGCAGTACCTTCAAGGTGTTGGAAATGTGATCCCCAGAGAGGGAGCAAAGCCCTAGCAATAGGTTCTGCAGATCATCACACGGCCTTCCTCTGGAAACCAACATCCTGGCTTCAGCTGGGATGGAGCAGCTGAGGTTGCTTTGGCCTGTAATGATGCTCACTTCTCTTTGCTACGGAAGCCTTAGAATTGATTACGTGTTCAGTTTGGTTTTCAGTTGTTACCAAAGCCACTTTTTAACCATGCTTCATCATGGCATCACAGAATTGTTCCAGTTGGAAGGAACCTTGAAAGCCCACCTCCCCTGCAATGAACCAGGATATCAGTTACCTTTCCTGCTATTTCTTCCCCAGATCCATGGTCAAATCAGTATTACACACAATGTGCCCACTCTCAATTCAGGCACTAACTATTCTGACAGCTGAGCACACCCATGCTTTGCTCCGTGCTAGCTCCAGACTGATCATTAGTTGAATCTGCATTTGGTTTTCATGCCTTCATAATAGAACCGGTGGCATATCGTCATTTTTACTGCCTCCCATTGAAGTAAAAAGTTGGTCTCTTGTCTCAGAGATGCCGTAAGTCTCCATCTTTGCTGCACTGTGAGGTTCCCTGGGCAGCCACAGAGGTAACACGATCAGGTGGTGTTTATTCAGAGCTCAGCCATGATGAAGAAAACAGACTCCTCCAGAACAGAGCATGTTGCAAAGCCTCCCAGATCCTTGCTTTGTCGGGATGGAAATTTGGATGAGAATTGCCAAACCATAGCAGGGAGAGAAGCTGTAAAAGTACGGACTGTCAAATCCTTCCCCAGGATAAGCAAAATTTAAGGAGCATTCAAAAAAAGCCAGAATTACAATCATTGTTCCTTTGATTCATCCTTTCTTTTCCTGTAATGTACTTTGAAGAATATACATAAGTGAATGAAGTGATTGCTACAGAAATCAGAATTCCTACTCATAAACACCTTATAATGACAATAAAAGCCATAACAGTAAAAACAAATATGCTTTTATCACACGCTAACAGCAGAGTGGAAGGAAGTATCCATCAAAATGTCACTATTTCAGGGCATTGGTGATTTCTGCTTTCTGTAACTGCTGAGTTCCTGCATTGCACAGCGGCAGGAACAAAAGCATGCTGGCAGTTGCTGCCTTTATAAGCTGCAAGAAGAAATACTGAGATCTCTGCTGAGCTGAGGGTGTTATCCCTTACGGGGTTTGTGCCTGCTGTGCAAAGCCAATGAGCAGCCAAGGTCGGAATCCACACTAAGTTCTTTATTTCAGTTCTGCAGAGTTAAGTGCTTGCTGATCCCCCACAAAGCATGCAGGCTGGTTATTTAGACAGAGCTGTTCACAAAACTCTGCCCCTTTACAGTTTCTACTTGGTTACTCCAGTTCTTCTCTGTTGTACATGTGTGTTATGGGGCTTGGAGACTCTAGATTTGGGAGAGGACACCTGCAGTCTCATTATAATCCTATTTCCACGCTGATGGGCGTGAGTTTCAGTATGCAGTTATCCCTTAAAGAGCCTAAAGGTCGCATACAGGACACTTCCCCTTCTGCTCTTGGTGATACCAAGATACTCATTGTCACATCTGGCATAGTTGTGGCTAAACTGTTTCTTTTCCACTTTATTTGCATATTTCTGGCCAATTATTTCTACTTTCCTCCTTGATGGACCACGGTAGCACTTTGTGGTCTTTATACTCACGGCACTCAGCTGAACACATCCCAGCCTTGACAGGGTTATAATGTGTACCTGCCAACCTATGGATCATCAAGCTCCAACCCCTGACGTGGGCTGGCTGCCCCCAGCAACTCAGGCTGCCCAGGGCACCATCCAAGGACGGGGCGCCCACAGTTCTCTGCACCACCTCTGAGTAAAGGATTTCCCCCTATCATCTGAGCTAAATCTCCCCTCTTGTAGTTTAAAACCATTCCCCTTGTCCCAGTTGGACTCAATGATCCTTATGGACCAACTCAAGATATTCTATAGTCTATATGTGCATGTTGTTCATGCGTATTTATACACACACACACTGCGGGGAACAGTGAATATACACTAGTGGGTATGTACTTGTGGGCAAATCCATATACAGATAATTCCTATGTACATACAGATACATGTGGACACACATACATATCAGGTAATGAAACAGAGCTGCCTCAAGGCTGAAGCAAGGGATGGAGCCCAGCTACAGGACGCTGACCCAGCAGCCCAAAGGCCCTGACAAACCCCAACAGCCTATGCAAGGCAAACAGGAAAGCAAGCAAGTGAAAGGGATGGCACCGTGCAGCACTGCAGTTTGAGGTGGTGCAGAACTGACCAGCGATGTGTCATCTCAAGTGACTTTTTACATCCTCTGGTACCTGGGATTTTACCAGGGAGTTTCCTGCCTGAATTCTTGCACTGATGGCAGTTGCGGGGCTGCAAAGCTAAAGGGCAGACACACAGAGACACACTGTGATTGCTTGGAAGGCCTTTTGGAAGTACAGACTCCAATCACACACACGAAATTGGGGTGTTCTCTCCTGGGAATCCCAGTACGTCCGTGGCTGGGATATCCTCACACATCTCTGAGCCAACAGGTGGGTGCCGAAACACAAGGATGCCACTCACCACAGTCGATGACACACATAGCTTATACTTAAAACATCAGAATTGACATCTTGGGGGTTGAAATGCACTTTCACTATTTATATAGAATCATAGAATCACATCATAAAGGCTGGAAAAGACCTCTAAGATTATCCATTCCAACCATCAGGCCATCCCCACCATGCCCACCACCCATGCCATTACACATTCGCTACAGAAAAGTCAACTGGTTCAGGGTACACACATACCCAGAATAGGATTGGAATTTTTTCAGTTTATCTCAGCCAGTTGCACTTTGTGGACCTGTCATAATGGGCTAGAAACTTCTCTGTGGGGGCTTCAAAATTTCCCTTCAAAACCTTTTTCTAGGGAAGATAACGATTTTGGCTAAATGCCCTCTTTGCAATCAGCATCCTGTTTGCATTGAAACCTGCAATGTCTTATTAAATAAAAAAGTCCCAGCCCTTCCCAAAGCTCAGCGCTGTGCAATGGGTTTGATGAAGGAGTGGAAATTATCCTCAGGAATACATCTGGGTAATTCTGCTCTCTAGTGACACAGGCAGGAATCGTTCCTTCCACTCGGACCAAACACATTGCTTCTCCTCTCTCTTTGCCAGATACAGAAATAGAAGGGCAAGGCAGCCAGTAAAGTAAAAGTAAAGAGGCAGGGGAAGGGCGGGGAGGAAGCGAGCACTTTCAGTCTTAAAGCAGTTTCGCTTTAAGCAGTGGACAGAATTTCGGGTTAGCTGCTGTCTGTAACCCCTTCTGCACAACCTCAGGCCATGGGAGCCACAGAAGTGTCAGCAAAAGGGATGGACTGCACTGGAACCACCCCTGTGTTGTGCCTTTTTTTCCTGTCTGTCTGTCTTGCTCTCTCTTTCCTCTTCACAGCATGTAATTTACAGTAAAGACACAGGAAGCTGAATGATTTCCTCCGAGGAAAGTACCTGACAAAGAGACGAACGAGTAAAATCACCGGGCCCTCAGCCTTCATCCTTACCCATATGTTCCCAAGTGGTTCCAGCCCCTGAAGGCACAGCAGAGGTGAATCTTTCCCTGCTGCAATGCAAGCACAGGTGGCTTGAACTTGGGAATGACAGCAGCAATTAGCAACACTGCATGTCGTATCCAGCTCAACCATTGACACACTGCTTTATCCTCAATATCACCCAAAAAGGGCACACGTGAAAAAACTCAGGTGCCATCCTAGTAAGACCACGACCTCCCCATGCTTTGAAGGGGATGACAGTGAAGTGTGTATGTATCTCAGTGTAGGAATAAAAGGGATGAAAGATAGAGATTGTGCTTGGGTAGAACATCAGTTTGTCTGCTTGTCTGCAATGGACCAACTTCCTCTCTTTCTTTTCCAACTCCTCCTAGCTGCAGAAAACCTTCCTTTAAACAGAGGTGTTGCAAGGCTTGCAGGTGGTTTCATTTTCCTGCTCCATCGGGATGTCATTCCCACTGCAGAATGAAATAGGCCTGATTCATCCTGCAGGAGGAACGTGGTCGATACCAGCCCAGATGGAGACCTGTGGAAATCCCTCACCCACTGAAGTGAAACCCACCTCAATGTGCAATCACCAGCTTTGCATTGCTGCTCCTAAAGCTGCGGGCCAGAGCCTGGGAGAGTTTGTGAGCAACTGCAGATGACCCAGAAAGCCAGAGCTCTTCTTATGTTGTCTTTTATTTACTTCCCTCTCACCAAAACTGACATCTTCACCACGAAGCAGTCGTGTTATTCTCTAGATGAAAGGTCTGATAAAGATGTGTTTTTTACAGCGAGGCTGATCAGCCTTCCAAGAACAAACATTGCACGTGCAGCTCCTGCTGATATTTGCTTGCAGTCTCCCGGTGACAACCGCTCCTTGTTTATCAGAGCAAACATATGTTGTGCCCACAGAAAGCTGCAAAGGCACTGTGGGCTGAGATTTCTTCACCTGGAGAGGCTGCTGGGGAAATACCCAAGAAGAAGGCACATGAACAAAGGCAGTCGGGTTTCTGAGCAGACTATTTCAAAGAAAATGATACGGAAATCCTGAAGAGAGGATACACCTGACTGCTAGTTTTAGGCGCTGCTCAAGCCCTGCTTACACACAAGTTCTCTTGAAGCAAAGCAATTGAAAGCTGTAATTTTAAATGAAGTGACTCCCTACATGGGAAAGATGGAAAACAGTAGCTGCCTTCTGTTATGGGTCACTACGAGGGTTTGAGCTGCTTGCTCACTAATACAAGATCAAGAGAAGATATTTTTGTGGTTGTGTTTAACCCAGCAACAGACGAGATGCATTCCCTTGATTAATGAATCAGAGCAGAGTCAGAAGCTAAGGGAGCTGCACCTGGAGGTGGTGCACCTGAAGAGTGTCTCCTCCAAATGTGAGGACTTGCTAGGGCCACAGCCTGAGAAAGGGCTTCTGCAGAGCTGGGCACGCACACTAAGTGAAGGAGCATGGTTAAATCCAATGGGGGTTGGAAAAGTTGCTTTGCCACATGCACATCTCAAAACTATCTCTTATGGATAACCCATGAATCCTGTTCCCCTCCCAAAATATCTCCCTCAGTACCTCTGAGCCCTTGGATCTCACTGCCTGAGCTTCTGGAACCTGTTCCCCTCCTGCCCTCTTGGGCTCCTGCATGGAAGTGATGGGGAAGCAGTGCACCAGCACTGCCCCAGTGCTACAGTGGTTTACTAGGCAGGCATTTGGAGCACCCTTGGCAGATCTGTAAATAAATTTCAAACCGAAGTGCATTTTTAAGCCATTCTTACAGGTGATGATCAGGAAGAGAGGGGAGAGAAAAAGCAGATAGCAAACAACCCATACAACAGCCCATGCTGGAGCCCTCTGGTACTGAATCAAGCTCTTGTCAGCTCAGATGGGTGTTCTGGCATGAATTACTTTAAAGATTTGCCAGTTTCTCTCTCTTGGTAGTAATTATGAAAAATAGCAAGCAGGGCATCTGTCAGTGAGTAATTACAGGAAATACCATCATTCTTCTGTGCAGCATGCACACATCATCTCTGGAACAAGGTGCAAATCCAAGCCCATTTCCAGCAGTCCTGTTGGGATCTGCCAACCACCAGGACATCACAGCTAGACACACTCAGCTTTGTGATAATGCTAGAAGGGAGGAAATTGCTTTGTAAATGTCAGCTCTTCCTCTGAACATCTGCAAACAGACTGCAAAAGCTTTCAAGTCTCAGTTATATAAATTTAGTGCAGCTTCTTAACAACACAAAGAACATCTTGAGAGTTGAGCATGTTTCTTCATTACTGGACTTGCTCTCTTTCATGGTGCAAACTGTTTGCTCTGACAAACAGCAAAGAAGAGCTGTTAGTTCCTGAAAATGAATCAAATACGGTGCAGCAGATCAGACCCTTTGCAGTGCTCTGGAAGGTCAAAGGAGATTTGTGTCTCCTGTGCAAAACAAACAGTATTTGCTAGACGACAGTCAAGGATGGCAACGTCTGGACCTGGATAGCTGAAGGATTTACAAGCACTGCTAAACAGAGCAGCACAGAGCAGGACAGCCAGACTCTGTGTGCCATCTGCCGGCAGCCAACCACAGCCATGTGCTTGTGATGGGGGAGGAGAGTGCCAAGAGATTCTGGCACAGGAACCATGTGATAAGAAGACCCCCCAGTGCTTCACTAATTTTGTGAGGGCCTTCTCCTGCTTCCCCAGCTGGGCATTATCCTTTCTCAGACAGTAAACCCCAACATGGAATGCTGATCCCAAGGGCTAACACAACTGATGCTTTGAAATGGAAGGGCTGCAGTAATATATGCATATGGGAAGGAGAGAAATTAGGAAGAAAGAACCCAATGGTGAAGTGATTCCTTCCATGCTCAGAATTCCTTCCCTCTTGAGAAAGTGCTGTTCTCACGCACACACATTTTATACCTTGTGAAAACAGCAATATCTGAGCTTACCTTGCTGCTGGCAAGGAGGGGGCTGAAACATTTGCTCTGTTTGAGAAGCACAATCTTGAAGCAAGGCAGAGAGACTGGATTAAAACAAAAGATCTTTTATTGTCTTCAACTGAAGAGCATGATACAGAGGAACTACACATAGGTTTCATTCATACAAAAAGAGAGCCCTTTATTTACACAAGTGTTCAAAGTCACCAATGGTACCTAACAACAACTCTGTGCTTTCCTTGTTTTCTTTTGTTAGTTATTCCCACCTAGATGGAGCAAGCGTTGGTCAGTAACACTGAGAAAAACGTGTAGAAGCTTTTGGGCAGGAAAAAAAGAAAGAAATGTGTTCTAAAAGAAACCAAATCCATAAGGACCTTTCACTGCAAGAAACCCAGCAGAATTCTTACAGCCAGCCACTAACAAAAGAAACAGTTTTCAGTACTCAGGGCTCAGCAGCCTGATCATTTTCAGCCTTTTACTTCCCCATGTAAGTACAGATACCCTGGACATGCACCAACTCAACAAATATGAAAAAAAGGTAGAAATTTATTTAAAAGTAATTGTGCTTTTATTTAAAAAAGAAATTTACAATCAGACACTGTCCTGCTGTGTTCCCAAAAGCATTGTTCTCTTAAAAATGACAAAAACTTAGCTTATTATTATCATTATTATTATTACTTTGTCATTATATTAATAATATTAATTTTTTTGCTTAAGTTTAAAAATGTACTGCTTTCCCTCTTCCCCTCCCCCTCCCTTCTTCTTTGTGGTACTTGATATATATATAAAAAAAGGCTTTCCAGCGACCGAAGGATTTCAATTATATCTAATAATAATAATAATGATAATTAATCATACACATTTCTGTGTGTAAAAAATATGGCTGGTTCTAAAACAAACTACCAACATACAAAGCTGTTCTCCCTCCCCTACCCTGGGCCACCCAAGAGATAGTCAGATCATGGAAGAACTTCATCCCAGAGGCTGAGAAAAGAAAAATGAAGAAAACAGCATACAACCCTTGAGATCGTTGTCTTTGGCGTGAAGGACATCAGTGGTGGGCAGAGCTGGAGCTGCTCTGCTGGAATTGCTGGGACACATAAGGCTCGTTGTTTGGGCTGTTGTGCCAAGGGTTGTGATGCTTTGGTACGACTACCAGCTCCTCACCCCCATCACCCCGGTGATGCCAGATCCCCCCACGCCCCCCGCTCTCTGTCCCTCCCCACGTCGCCCTGCCTGTAGCCCTTTCACCACCCCAAGGCTTTATGCTCGCTTTCGTCTTCCTTCCAGATTTCGAAAGCTGGAGGGTCTCAGCTTCATCTCTGCAAACTGGATGGAGTATTCGTGGCCCTTCCAGTGGAACCAGTTAACACCCTGCAGAGACAAAGATGAAGCGTGAGAAGTCACACATCCACTTCACTTCTTTCTCTGTTGAGAGCCTTTATGTTTGTTTTAGCTTTTAGAATCACAGGATCGTGAAGGTTGGAAAAGACCTCTAAGATCACCAACCTCAACCCACCCCCACCATGCCCACTGACCACATCCCTCAGCACCACATCTCCATGGTTCTGGAACAACTCCACGGATGGTGACTCCCCCACCTCCCTGGGCAGTCTGTGCCAATCTATTACCACTCTAACTTGGTAACAGACACACAGCAAATCAAAGGGGCGTTGGGAAGTACAGGTCTCTGGACACAGGCACGCATAGCCTGGACAAACAAAGTCATAAGCTGTTTCCCAGAGCTGTCGCTTTTTGCCTGGCCTTCATGGCAGGAACAGCATTTTGTTTCACACTTGAAAACTACAGTTGTTCCCTGCAGACTTTTGAGATATCCATGGAAAGTCATACAAAACCATCAATACTTCTCCAGCTGACATGGCATTCTTGTTTTGTGAGCAGTTGTCCCTATCTTTTCCTATTATTCTCTGGAGGGTGGGCTTGGCTGATGTGTTTCTGGCTAGCTGAACCACCAGAACTGCAATTCCTCTCCTTCCGACACATTATAAAAGCCTTTAGACACCAAACTCACCTGACTGTGGTTGTTGTCACCATATCTGCCCATCAGATTGACTCGGTGACAATTCTTGTACCAGAAAGCACCCTTGTATGACAAAGCACAGTTGGTGATAGCAGAATCATTATCCTTGTCAAAAGTGGAGAAGGATCTTCCATTATGGTAGGTCATGGAGTCACCTGGATGGAAAGGACAAGAGAAAAAGCAAAGTCAGTGACTTGTGTGGCTTAGATTACATGGGAGTGATCATCCTGCACAAAATGTTTGGGCTGTACCATGCATCTGGCTGTGTGTATCTAAGCTTCTTCAATATTGATTTGTTTTACTTCAGAAGAAAGCACACAATTTTTGTATCAGAAGGCAACTCAAACCACTTTGTTCAGCAAAACTACAAATCATGTCATAGCAGAACTCTGCTGCATATTCCACTGAAGAGATGAGACCATGCCATCTTATTACTGGCTGCGTAAATGACAGCAGAGTATTGACCAAATGAGATATGAGGCTGCTTAGTATACTTGTTTATATTCTGTCACAAGCATGCCATAAAAAGTGGCACCTAAATAACTAGAGGATTTAGAACGGAAACATAAAAACCGCTGATACGTTCATATTTTCAAACGCCTGACATCCAGAGAGAGGGACCCACTGTGATGCTCATTTCAACGTGCACAGGCTGGAAGCTTGACTCAGCTGAGAGGAAATTGCAGAACAGAAGAAATACATATTTCAGCTCACCTGCAGTTCCGCTGTAGCCATCCACCCTTAGCCTGTACCGGGTCTTGGCATCTCCGACGCTGAACCTGTCGTACACAGCGTAGGCTGTCTCCCCTCTGTCTTTCAAATCCACACGCAGCTCGTACTGCCCCTGAGAGCTGATTTTATGGAGGTTCTCCAGACCTGTGGAAATACGAGAATGATCCATTTGTCCTATAAAGGGTGTCAAACTGGCTTGGACAGATATCCCAGGACAGATACCCCAGGACAATAACACCGGTTAGGAAGATAAGCTATTTAAAGCCGTGGAACAATATCAGCACAAAATGAAGAAGAAACAGTTTTAGAGACTATCTCAGCCCTTCAAATCACAGCAGCATGGAGCACCTTGAGAAAAGTAACTAAAGCCAATGCTGCATGACAGTCACTGTCTTCCATCTATGAGCAAATAAAATGTAGTCCAGCCTCTGCACATTTGTTTTTTACCCCACTTCACTTCATTAATTGTAGTGTTTTTCTCATTAAGGATATCCTAGGAGTACAGCAAGAAGAGCACCTGCAGCTGCTTCTCAGGTTCTGACTTCTTACAGAGCACCAGTGAGCATCAGTTTGGTACATCTGGTCATCCAAGAGGTTTGACATTTATGAAGGGGACTGGGTTGGACCTGGCAATCTCAGCCTCCCCTGCAGCTTGCTCCTCCTTTGCCTGGACTGTGTTCCCCTTTAAATGCTTGAGCAGAGGCTTCAGAATGGCACCTTGTCTTTTGGGCTTTCTTTGCTTGTTTGGGCTTTCTAGAATAAGATAAATTCTTGCCACTTACCTATCCAGAATTCATCCTTAGGATCTCCAAATCCGGCCACATAATTCTTCCAGTTCTTGTAGAAATCTTCCTTTCCATTTTGGCGCCTCAGGAACACCTACAGCCACAGCATGCAAGAAGAGTTACACTCAAACTGCCTTAGACATAAGGAGTGCTAGCAGTGCAGCATTTGGTAATGCAGAGCTCGGCATTGCTGCTCCCCTGCCCCATCACTCAGGCAGCAGTCTCACTGCAGTTACTGAATCATAGATTTGGTGAACACTCCTTATTTTTTTAAGTAAGACTTCTCTATTTCATTCTTCTAGTTTCTCTTCTCTGCATCTTTAAACTTGCCTTCCCATCTAAATTGAGTCAGTCTCCCCTCGTTTCACCTTATTATCTGTTTTAAGGTATCTAAGATGGTCATTTCAGCTTCTCCTCCGTCTACTGATACTCCAGTAACACAGCTCTATGAGCAGCGATGAAGGAGAGCAGGGATGGGACCTACCCTTGTTCTTGGCAATGCAGATACATATCAGGGTGCCATGGGCTCCCCTTTTTACTCACAATCCATCCGCCTCCATCTTCAGCCATGTCACAGAAGACTTGCAGAGGCTGTGTTCTGTCTCCATTCAGATAAATAGTGTAGAGCCCAGAGGTGACCTCTCCATTCAGGAGAGCTTGGGAGCAGTCTTTAGGATAAGGATAAAGAAGACCAGCTACACAAAAAAAGAAAATAGAAAACAGTCCTTGAGAGATCAGCAATTATAATCAACTTGTTGAACTCAAATGACTCGTGGTGATCAACAGCATAGTCATGTGCTAAGCCTGGAAACTGCCTCGTAATTGCTATCATACACACCAAAAATTACAATAAATATAAGATGACGTGCATTTTTCTTTTGGGTAAGGTTTTGCACATCTGTCTACACTTTTGGGAGCACCATAAATGCCATATAACTACTCCCTGTTATGAGGGGAGTACATCTGCCACCTCAACATTTAAATGGGCAACGCCTGTCAGTTAGCCAAATGTCTCTTGAACACACACAGATGAATTCTCCTATTTCTGGTGTCACCCTGCTTTACATAGGGACTGACTGGGAGCAGAATGGGGGCTGTGTGACTTCCACGAGTCCTTGGGCTGAAGTTGGTACAAGGGCAGATGGAGCAGTGGAGATGGTTGAAAGTGCTGCTGGGTTTGAGAAAAGGGAGACAAATGATAGGCAAGGTTTTACAGTTAATACTAAGCAATATTATATTTTTCTTGTCATCAAAAGATGTGTCAGTGAGACCAGTGACTGCCAAATATGTCAACTGAGAAGTATCCTTCAAAGAACCCAATCTACTCTGGAATTCAACTTACTACAGGGCTGTCCTATTAGAGCTGGAATGGACATACCAGTGTGACAGTACACAAACTGACCTCAGAAACAGGAGGAAAAAAACTTGTCCAGAAATTCAGCTCCAAAGACTCCTGAACAGATGTGTGTGGATGTGGTTTGCTTTGTTTCAATGTAAAAAGCTGATTTGTTCTATCAACTTGCTATGCACCGAGATAAAGATAACTCAAGGGGTCAGCGTGGATTTTGAGATGTGACATCCTATTCAGGATTTTACATGGGAAAGGCAGGATGTTTCATCAGAAAGAGAAGACAACAGAGAGAATGTGACTGGATATAAAGGAACAAAAGTCATCCTTCCAGTCTGGGGGAAGCAGATGAAACTACAGCTTCAGGAGAATGGGACTTTTGCACTTTCATCTGCTTACACACTCTAAGGTTCTTACTTGTGGTGAAAACAGTCTGGATTGTTTTGCTCCTCATAGATCTGCTCAGTGCCTGGAGTTTCACTGTGTATTGAGTGGATGGGCTCAGCTCTGTCAGGGTGTAGGAGGTCGTCTCAGGCTCTAGGACGAGTTCCTATGGGGATGATAAACAACACAAGGAAACCGCAGTGTGAAAATCGTACTAAGTGGAACTGTAACATAGTTCAGTGTCTTTTTGTGGTGATTATGGTTGTATCTTTAACCATTTATATTATTTCATGCAAAACTTGTATTCCTCAAAGGTTTTTTTCCTGCTCTCTTTCTTCAGGAAAGTTGTGTGGAGGTGAATGTTTCATGCCATAGTCTGTAAGCTGTGTGGTTTAAAAGCAGGTCGGCACAAAAGTTTACATGATTTGAACATATACACTGCATAGGAGACTCTGTGCAGCTCACAAAACAATGGAGCCAGATCATCCTTTAGGACAAATCTGGAAATTTCATTCTCCAGACCTCAAAAAGCTTTTTTTGTGTGTGAGTGTAACTTTAACCACTGATTTTCAGCGTGATCAGGCAACATGCTTCCCTAAAAATCAGAACCCTTTCTGGTGCATCTTTACTGTCCAGTTTTGAGGTACAGCCCTTCAGGTTTGGATACAAGTGCCCTACCTTGACTTTGCCATCAATGGACTCGTAGATCAGGAGGTAACCAGTGACAGGAGCACGTGGAGGCCTCCATGTTATCACAGCTGTTTCTGCCTGAACCTCGGTAGCACTTAAATCTTTTGGAGCATCGAGTCCTGAAGGAGTGAGCAGAGAAATAACAATCACACACTGATACAGTTTAGCACAGAGGTTACAGGGAGGATATGAATACAGGCCAGGAAAGCACGCTTTCCCTCTGCAGAAACTGAAAATTAAAGAAGGAAAAAAAAAAAAAAAGTCATCCTAAATTTTTATGATTAAAAACATGGTGTGAGTGCTTTCAAAATTCAAGTTTCTAGCAAAAAGCACACAAGCTGGCTGAGGTGGTGATAGTAGAGGAAAGTAAGCCTTGTGTAAGACCAAGGAGATGGCAGCCCGGCTCCTCTCCCAGCAAGGTGGGACACGGCACCTGTAGTGAACTGGGTGGAGAGGGTCTCGCTCTTCTGTTCATCCTTCACTGCATGGACCCGCAGGGTGTACTCCGTCGCAGGTCGAAGGCCGTTCAGGTCATACTCCACTGTGTTTCCTGATACCATCTGTGTGACTTCTGGCTCTAAGAAGCAAAGACAGAAGAGAGGCAGTCGTTCAGGCGTGCTTTGGTATGCTCATCTGTGTGCTCCTCTAGGTGATCCTGGGTTAACGGCAGAGCCTTCTCTAAGAGTGTTAGCACTCTCTAGTGTTCTTACGAGCTATAGCACCTCTTCAAGAAGCTCATGAATTCAGAAGTATCTTTGTTCATGCCTGAATTAGGAAAGCATTAACTAGATTGGTGGGTTTTAACATGCTTTCAGCAAGGCGTCTCCATCAAGTGGCAGCCACCCGCTCCCTTTTGAGCCTGTCCTGGAATCACAGCTCCCCAACCCATCCCGAACTCTTCTTACCATCCTCAGAAGAGTAGGAGACAACATAATTATCCACAGCTGCAATTGCGGGCTGCCAGGTCGCCAGAGCCTCTGAGTCTGTAATGTTCATCACTACCAGTCCTGATGGGCTGTCCAGAGCTGGAAGAAACGATAACATGATGAAGGAATTTGGCAATTACTATCAGCTCTGTGCAACTCTCTGTTGTAACCATAGAATGTAAAATGTGCAAACATTACTGCTCAATGCAGCAGTTTTTATGGTTCCCTTTGGAATAGTGGAGCTCTGCAGAAAAAACGTCAGTGCCTATAAAGAGACATCAAATGCCTCCACTGGAGACGGGAGGTCAACGCGTGGAAAGATTAAACACTGGGAACAGACATAACTAACTGCATTCTCAGATCAGTCCTGATAACATCAATCTTAACAGCTCTGTCAAGCTGACATATTTCTCTCAACACCCTCAAGTCTGGACTGCTTCTTGGAGCAAACTCAGGAGACAGAGCTTGGGAAAAATAACTAACGTGACGGCAATTGATAGCCACTGTGACCTTCCAACAGCTCGCCCTGCACTTATAAAAATAAACCAATGCAACAGCCAGCTAACCATCCAAACACCATGCCTTACTTCCTTGTGGGACTCTGCTTTGCACCTCCTTTTATGCTCTCCCTGTGCTGGGAGAGATGCCTGCCCCCAGTATGGCTGGAACAGTCTATAAATTGCACTTTATTATCCAATCTACATCATCTTGTCCTTGCCACAGTTCTCTGAACACTTGTCAGAGTCCAAAAATAATGAACAAATGAGACTTCATGGTGGCAAAAAAATTTCCGATGGGGATATTTAAAAGTATATTGTAGGAAAAAAATCAAGAGAGAACAAGAGAGAGGATGCTTTTATGCTTAGGACACAGTTGCGAATGTGGGAGATGTGGAGAACAAAACACAAAGTGGGCTGAACTGCCCAGTGAGCTGGTTCCTTGCTCCCACATCAGTAGAATGATATTAATTAAACTTCCTTTTGTTTCTGTGTATTAGGACTGTAAACATACAGACAGTCTTTGCCTCACTGCAAGTCAGCTCTGCTCTTAGCAGAGTGGGAGCCTGATCAAACCTGCAAGCTCTGCTCTTACTTGAAGTACAAAGACACAAAGGAAATAGGGGACAAGATCAAAGTCCTTCATTCCTGAGTCTGTTCTGTGATGCAGACAACGTGTGTAAGAACCTGCTATTTATGTATTACCAGTTTTCAGAATTCCAGAGATGGGTTCGCTTTCTTCGAAGCCTTTCACAGAGATGATATTAACATTGTAGTCTACGCCCGGGATTAACTTCACCAGCTTTGTCCTTGTCTTGCTTCCATCGACTGTAACAACATTGGGAGTGCCTAGGACAAATGTAAATGTCAATGGATTAATGGCAGTTCTCCATAAGTGCTTGAAAGAAGCGTGTTTCAGGTTAAACACAGTGTGACCAGTGTGAATTCACATGTGCAGGAGTTGAATTTTTCCCCAGTTTGTTGCAACCACTAATGGGAAAACAAACTGTGGCCACAACACCTGACTCTAAGACAATGCTTTCTATTTCTTTCCTACTGGTATGCCAACAGTAAGGTAAAAAATCAGTATTTCTGATATCATAACTTTATAAAAGAGATGAAAACAGCACTACCTGCATACAAATTCTTACACTTGCAAGGATAGGACTTTCTAGTTTAAAAGTACTTGGCTTCTTGCAGAGGATGGACAAAGATAAACCAAGTCTGATGATGTTTTCCTTCACTCATCTCATTTTAAACAAAGATATACTGTATATTATTGTAAGTTGTGAAGGTTTATGACAGAAACTTCTTTCAAATCCTGGGTTTATTCCAGCAGAACACATGGGCAAATGCTTGATCATGATTGTAGGCCATTCCTTTTCTTTTGTGAGATCACTATACATGTACATTTGCATTGCCTAGAGACCTAGATCTTTACTTGTCTTACTTAAAAGCACTTATTTATGAACCTGGCATTTGCAGTGTTTGCTCAATAGTTGTTCCTTTCCAGAGGTGTCCCTCAGTTATGCTAAAAACGTGCTGAAGTATAAGAAATTGTTTAAGCAGAACGCTAAAACAGGGATATAATACTGAAACAACAACGGGGATTACTAAGAAATATCACAGCCTTTGAGAAGTCTGATAACCACGGCTTACAGTTGTTGTTCTGAGGGCCATCTCTCAGATACACTTTTCACTCTCCCCCTTTGCCATCTCCCTCCACGTCCCCACACTCACCTCCTGTGACGGGGACATAGGAGACCCTGTAGCTCTCCACGCGGCTGCGGGGGGGGGTCCAGCTGACTGTAGCAGAGTTTTCTGTGATGTCTGAGAAAGCGATTCCCTTGGGAGATCCCACAACTGTCGGTGGAGAAGAGAGGACAAACACACCACAGAGAGAGAAAAGGTCAATGATTTCTCTGCCAGTCCTTGGTGCTGTGACTTGTGTTACTCCTGAGTGCCAGGAGCTGATGCTATCAGTACTCTACAAGGCAACGTGGACGTGGGCAGTACCACTTAATGGTTTTATCACACATCGAGAGCAATAATCTACTCGGCCTTAATTTTCCATTTTCAGCAATATTACAGTACTTTCTAACTTAAAAATACCACAGATGTGTCCACAAGATAATAGAGATTTCAGTGTATGGAGCAACACTTACAGGAGTACTATTTTATTAGCATTGTACTTATCAGTTTTTCTAACATAGTTTCACTTGGATGATTTTAATCTTTCTGTTGAGCTTTGTAGCCCTATTTGTGACGCACAGCAACCCTTAGCAGTGCAGAGATGCCTCTCCTTGAGCATAAACCTTCTACTGTAGGATGCCTAAAAGAGACCCAGGCTCATTTGGCCCCGTAGAAACCATCCTCTCAAGCACTGCCTGCCTGTAACTTCTGTTGGCTTAACCCTACAATATTAGGTTTTCTTCTTGCAAACACTACTAGAGACCCGATTTTTTTCTAGCTACATAGGAAAGGCACTTGTGGTATCACTGCAGCTTTCTGCCATACAGCCCAACCTAACCCTGTCCAAACCTGAGCACAACATTTGCCTGTATAAAATAAGATTGGTAAGCTGAGACACACTCATTGGTACAACCTCGTAGTTTAGCCTTGCAAACAAAGTGTAATGAGTGTTACCAAAATGACCCAATCCAAAGATGCAAACCAACGTGTAGCACAATCTGAAACTTTCTGCTTTAGAGCTTAAGTAAGCTACTGCAAAATGTGAATGTAAGGGCTTCTGAAAGGACATGGTGAAGGGATCTGCCACTTCTAAGTTTACACTCAGCATCTCACTTCCAATTTGCTTTTTTGACTGTAACCAAAACAACGCTGAAATGTGAAAAGAAACAAACAGCCCACACATACTGACTTAGTCATTAGCACAAAGGCGACAGATCCCAAACATAAACCACATAAAGAGTGGTGGAAACAAGCTGTGGGCAAGGGGAAAGTGGCAAAAGAAGGAAAAAAAGTGACTGTGCTTGGAACAGATTGGAAAGAACGTGTCTGCGGGAAAGGAGTCAAAGAGGGCTGTTTGTTCCATGTGTCCCCAAAGCTCCAGCAGCAATGCACTAAATCAACCGAAAGTCAAGGAAGGAAAAACAACCGAGCCCTCAAGAGAAATGTAAATCATTTCTCACAAGGCATTTTGGGCTTGGGGGGCCTGACCACATGGAACAGCCAGAGAAAGAAAGAGTAAGAGAAGGAAGACAGCAAGGTAGGGTTAACAAAGCTACATGACACCTAAACTGGCTACTCAATCTAAATTGTGATGGATAAGTCCATGGAACAATGGTATCAGGTAAAGTGCAACATAGCAAATAACTGTAAGAAAAGCCTTAACTACATAAGACTTTCACACCCCCATTACCCCAACTGCATCTGCTTTCCTAGGAGCAAACATGGCAAACAAAGCATGTGGGACCCTCCTGGCAAGCACCAGTCCTTGAATGAGTACCAGGGAGGTAATGGAGTGGTTCCTTTGAGCACAGGGAAATGAAGTAGCAGCAAGTAATACCATCTTGAGCCACCTGAAAGCCAGAATTAAGCAGGCATAAAAAAAAAAAAAAACAAAAAAAAACAGGCCAGGATGCTTCTGTTTTTTATCACAAAAAAACTCAGTGCAGCTGTTGGACAGACACAGATCATTAGCATCATCCTCCAGCACCACTTCTCATTAGCTCTACCTAAGACTGAGGATTGCCTGAGGTCTGTGATACTTGCAGAGCTCTGATTATTGTTTTTCTGGTTTTTTTTTTTGTGCTAAATATGCTCTTTCCTCACTATCAGGCTACGTGAATATGTTCACTGGCTTTCTTCTACTAAGAATCAGGAAGCGTTAGACTATATTTGTTACATATGAAGAGCATTTTTGGATCCTCTCAGATGAAAAATCCCATCAGAATGTGGTAAAACACCATTTAAAGAAGAGGAAATTAGCAGCATGAGTCCCACACTTCCTACCAAGGATATTAACTGGCACACAGCCACCAGTCCCCTGCTGAGAGCTGAATTGCATCTCCACAGATATTATACAGAAGAATCTCCAAGAGACACTTCCTCTGAGAGCACCAGTGTGCAAACTCGTTCATGCCAACTTGATCAGGCACTGCAGCTCTGTGCAGTGCTGCCTTGCCCTGCGGTGATCTTATGGTTAATGTCCTCTATCGCAGTAGAGTTGGTGAAAGTAAGGAAGGAAACCACAGAGGAGGACAGTGCACCCAATGGTGAACACGCAAGGTCTTTCCTCCCTCTCCTTCCTTCCAGTGGGTGGTGGCTTTGCATGCAGAGATACGAGGTCAGACCTCCAGAGAGGGTTGCTTAGCGATGCTTAAAGCAGATGTCTTCAACTGCACTGATTTACACCAGTAGCAGATCTGATCCCCGATGACTGCATATGTTTACACAAGGGTATGTGCCCATGTAGGGAAGAAGGGAGAAGTGTGAGCGATAAATACAGAGTGGGATTTTCAATCCTTCCAGCTTTCATTTTCATGACCTCATTTCCATGGTAATGTTTGGGTTAGGTTTGCTGGTCTGTGTGCTGGCAGTCTTTGTTCCTAGCAGGATTTTTCTGCTTCCTTTACTAAGGCTGAAGACATTCTGACACTTATTTCTTGCTTGATCATACACTGTACACAGGCTAGGATAAAGCAAGGCTGCACACGAACCTGTCCAAGCCACCCATTGCAGAAATAGCAAATGTTACTTAGCCATTAAACTGGATTTGTTATAAATACACACATTTCTCCAAATAGCCAACTCCTAAATAAGAAACTAGTTAGATGCTTTGGTGGCCCCAGCATCTGATGCAGTGTAACATGCAGTTTGAGTTATTTAGCTGGATTTTTGTGGCTCCAACTCCATTATCAATTATCCATGGGCTATTTACAGCTGAAAAACATCTTTGGGGTTATTGGCGCCATGAGGTGACGTGTGCTAAATCTCCCTGAAAGGAACAAATTAGAATGTAGTCATGAGGAAAACGATAACAGTTAGTGGTTTACCATAAATATCCCAAAGTCAGTGAAAGTGGGGACGGGCTGCTCATAAGTGCAGTTGACTTCAAGCATCCTTCTGCATTATGAGACAGCCCACAGGAGCCCAGAGAAAGGTGCCCTGCGATGGATGCATGTAAATGTCCGGGTGAGTGGGTATGTGTTTATTCAAGGGCTGTGATGGCAGATAGTGGAGCTGCTCAGAAATGTGCCTTTCTGTGCTAACAACTGCCACCACAGACACTGAGGTGAGTTGCGAGGTCATGCTATTTTAGGATCAGCTGCTCCATACTGAGTTATTGTTGGTCCTTTGCTGCAGGTTATAGCTGGACACAAAATCTTTTACATATTTCTGTTGGCTTCCTCTTGCTCTAAAGTCAACCATCCTCTTCTCATCCCCCTCCTCCCAAAATTAGGATGATCTGAAATCACTGTATTTTCAAATCAGTAAGACCCACGTTTTTTAAAGAGAGAATTTGGATTTTGACATTTAAATATTTCAAAATGACATTATTATATTGCTGGAGAAAAAAATGAAAAGTTCCATTCAAAAATGCCCAAATGAAATGCTTCTAATTATGAACCCATTCTTCATTTAAGTTAATCTGAAGAATTCAACCTAAGCCTTAAGAACTTTTTACATGACCAGAATCTGCATTTTTGCATGCAAAAACAATATGTGCAATCAAAATTCGGATAGGTGACATGCAGGAGACAGTTTGAATGTCTCAGTAACCGCTCAGACCACCTAGGAAAAGGAGAAATGTTAACAGAATTAGGCATGAACACGTTTTTCCTACCACAAAGACAATACCTGTGGTTGCTACTGAGTTTATGGGTTGGGAGCGCCGTCCACTGCTAACTCCATAGAGCTCAATTTCATACTCAGTGCCCTCTTTCAGCCCTGTTATATCGTGGGTGCGCTCATGGCCTGGTACTATGAGTTCCAGTGGATCAGATTTCCTTTTGGTATCCCTGATTTTTAGAACAAAACTGTCGAAAACCCCATCATCTGCAGTCCAGGACAGACGGAAGCCGTCTGGGGTAGCATCTGAAACCAGAAGGTTGTCGACCTCGGGTTCTGCCTCTAAAAAAGGAGAAGATAGCAGTAGGGGAAAAAAAAAGTGATTCTTTGAATCAGTTCATTAGTGACCTTCCTGAGGTCTGGCTATAGCATACTGCAAGCATCCAACCACAGTTCAAAGAAAGGGAAAGAATCTGCTGGCTATTGAAAAAAAAAAAAAAAGGAGAACATTAGCATTTAACACATACCAAAGAATATATATGAGGGTGTGTGTGGGTCATTCAAACTTTTCACTCTACCATAAGTCCACTACATGGAAATACATCATTTGCCTCTGCCATGCAAAATTACACATGCTGATAGTAAGTTGGAAGTGCACTGGTCCTTTACTTTTCATTGAGTTACCCATCGCACGTGAAACCTTTAGCTATGATGAAAACAAGCTCTTGTTATATAGATCTGCAGGCATGCCTGTAACATGGTCAGGTCTCTGTCTGTTAGGAAGACAGCATGGAAGCTTCTTGAAAGAGTCTTTTCCTTCATGCAAAACCCTTATTCCATGCACTTCTGGCCTCTGTGATGCTTTAGATCAGAAGAACCCTTCAGTTTGATGTAAAACAAATGCTGAAGCAGCAATGGGGAATCATGACAATTCATACACTTAAATGCAATGTGCAAGACCTGCTGTCCTTGGTGAACAAACCCACTCAAGAGGATCCCAGGAGCTGTAAGTTATTAAACAACCACAAAACACCTTCAGCTCAGTATGGTCAAGCATCTCTACCAACAGAAATGCTGTTGGAGTGCTTACTGTCTTAGAGCATCTCCGATGCACTTTTATCTTCCAGAGGAAGATGTTCCTATTTATTTTCTCACGAACCTGCAGTCAGGTTTACTGCTGCATCGTCAGCAACATGGAGATGAGACTTGAGGCTTATAGGGCTGGAGAATCAGTCTGCAACAACTTTTCAAGAAAATTATTCAAATGCTGCTGGAAGACAGCAGTTATGATGAGGCTGAGAACACGAGCTAAGGTTTTGTGGAAAGAGATGCCAACGTTATGGTTGGCAGTGACCACACTGTGTTCTGTGTGTGGAACACAGAGAGAGTGAAAGAAACGAGGCCATAGGCAGGAAAACCAGGATGATTTCCTCCTGAAGATCCCGATGGTTGGCAAGTTGGAGAATGCTGAGGTGCCCAGCAGCTGTTAACAAGACGAGCTCCCGCATGCAGCTATTTCTCTTGAAAGACTCCAGTTAGAAGTACCTGCATGAACATAGCAGAAATTTTCACCCCTCAACCCACGTCATGCGTCTCTACAGGATCCCTCACAAAGAGAAAAAGGAAACATCAAGTTAAAAGGAATGGAATTTCACTGGTGAACCGATCAACCACGAGGAGTTATGTGTAGCCACGATGCAGAAAGGGATGCAAAAGCCAAGGTTTGTTTTGCAAACGGATTGCATGAAACAACTTCCGTGTGAGAAGAAAAGCAAGAAAGAGAAGAAGTGGAAGAGAACAATTTGTTCACATTAAAATACCTGTAACAGCCACAGTGCTTAGGGGCTTTGTTTGGTGCCCCTTGGCAAAACCATAAAGCATAACCTCATAGCCAATGCCAGTTATAAGGCCTTTAAGCTTCAGTTGCCGCTGGGCTCCCGTAAGGAGGAACTCCTGTGGGTCCAGCAGCTTGCCAGAGTCCACCACAACTACAAGAAAGCTGTCGAAGGCATTCTCCGATGCCATCCACGACACTGTGAACCCGTAAGGGTTAATATCAGAGACAGTTAGGTTTTCCAGTGGGGGCATGGCCTCTAAAAGAAGGGAAGGTGCAAAAACACACACAAAAAAAGAAGCAAAAAAAAAAAAAAAAAAATTGCAAATTAGAAAATGTCACAGATTCCACCAGACACAAATCACAACTTTTTTCCCCCAAAATATGATATTAATTGAAGTGCATAGCCCAGATCACGAGACCAGGATTTTCAATGGAGCCTCCAAAAGTTAAATGTTCAATTCTTAATTTTCCTCTAGCACATCTTAACACCTCATCTCACAAGCTCCTTTGAAATTCCTTCAAAACTCAACAGGTAAGCACATTACTCTTGTTGCACATGCACTAAAAGGCAGATATAACCAAAACTGTTTTAAAACTGTTATGCACAAAGCTTTCATTTCCTTTCAGTTGCCACCACCACAGCTGCTTTAGGGACATCTCAACCTTGACATTCACAGTTCCTATATCTTACATTCCTTCCTCTCTACCTCACATGAGTATCTCCAGCCTTTTCTTCCAGCAGTAGAAGGTCAGTGATGCCAGCAGGACTGCGAGAAGCAGGACATCCATCTGCCAGGTCACAGCCAGTGAAAGAACTAAACACTTCAAAATTGCTTTTGTGGGCAACAGGAGAGAAGCAGGAATTTGCACCGGCTAAGGGCAGGGGCCAATGATCACAGAACAGAGCAATAACCTGTTCGAAGAGCTTCACAGGCAGCTGCTAGCTGGTAGCATGCTGACAGCTTAAAGAAATTCCAGTGAGGGGTCTTTTTTTTTTTTTTTTTTTACATCAGCTCTAATCAGTTTGTATCTGTTTGTCAAAGTTCAGAGCTGTTTCAATTTCTCAAAACTTTCCCACTGCATCTCTCAGACAAAAAGGCCAAATTTTCACACAACACTCAAGCTCACACAAAATCTGATGAGTCAAATAGGGAGATCAGCTGGCTCTGCTACGCCTGGCCTTGACACAGCATCCCAGGCATTGCTAGAATTCTCTAAACAATCTGACAAACCACATTGTGTTGGCCTAGGAATTAACTCACCCAGTCTTCCATTGCTCAAATTCCACTCACTTAAGAGGAGAAGTAGTTAAATGCAAAATTTTCTTTGGCTAAGAGTTTTAGGTTTGTTTTTTGACTTTTCACAGCTGATGACATTGGCTCTCTGTTTGAGTATCCCTGGGATAGGTGTGGAGTGACACCAGTATATTAAACCCAGGAGGTTTCTGCAAACTGCTGGCACGTCCAACTGTGGTGTGGGGTGTCATGTGTTTACCTTGTTGTGGGAAGCTTCCTCTCAAAACACTAATGCCCATGGTTTGTTTTTAAAGTGGAAGAGTTTTAAAACTCCTTGACTTGTAACAACATTCATCAGGTGGCAGGCCAAAGCTGGTGCAAAATGCAATCATAAGGAAAGGGATCATGGTCACTCATTTTCTTAGAAAGTGCTGGCCCCAGTGCTGTGAGGGATGCTGCTCCTTCAAGGAGTGCTCCCACTGTGCATCAATGAAGCAAGGCAGAATAAGAAAAGGCTTCAATTTCTGCTTTAATCCTACTTTGGCTTCCATAGGTCTGTGTGACAAGCCCTAGCAGTGCACACTGACCATGTCACACACAGAATGTGAACACTGTAGTATTTATTTGACTATATCAGCATGTGATGTTCACTAATCCCAGATAAAATTATTCATACATAGGTTATTCATTGATGAGTTCATAGAATGGCCTGGGTTGAAAAGGACCACAATGCTCATTCAGTTTCAACCCCCCTGCTATGTGCAGGGACACCAACCACCAGATCAGGCTGCCCAGAGGCCACATCCAGCCTGGCCCTAAAAGCCTCCAGGGACGTATAGGTGTAAGATGTATAGGTGTAGGGATGTATAATGGATGTGTAGGTGGAAGCACTGACAAATTTCTCCCTTAATCATGGGGAGTTAGAAAAGATCATAACGCATGAGAGAAAGACTCCAGAGAGCTCTTGAATAACTTTAAACTATTACTCCTCCTAAAATTTTTTTAAGGCCAACATGCCTGCTGCAACCCACGCTTGTGCTAAGCTTCAAATGAAAGCATCAATGCTGGGTACTCAGTGCTGCAGTCCACACTTCTATCCATGCGGGAATATATATATATATATATATTATCAACTGATAAACATACTCCAAACCTTTCGGCAGGTACCTGTCATGACAAAAGCAGTGAGGGGCTCTGTGTGAACACCTGCATCGGTGGTGCCCTTAATGTTAATGTCATAGCCAGTGTAATCTAGCAGGCCTGAGATGTGAGCGCTGCGAGCACCTCCCGACACCGTAAGCTCCTGGGGTTCGTGTGCTGCATAGGAATCTCTAACGTGTATGACAAACTTGGCAAAAGGCCCATCTCTTGTGGTCCACGAGAGGTTGAAGCTGTCGGGGGTGACATTTGTGAGTGTGAGCGTGCCCAGCTGTGGCTCAGCCTCTGAAGGAGAAAAGGAACACAGGTGAAGAGAGAGCATTACTTTGGGGTGGGGGGAAGAATTAGCCGGGGGGGGGGGGGGGGGGGGGGGAGGTTAGAGAGACTTAAAGCTAAAGCTGAAGGGTTTAGCCTTGTTTTGCAATGGTTGAGGAAAGGAGGAGCACCATAACAACTATTTTGTAAGGTTTTGGAAAGAAGCCAGTGAAATTAGTGCTGATTTTTAATTATTTTTTCCATTCGGTTTTCTTAAATGCTCAAAATTTTCTTACTGAAATGTGGGCTTGATTTACTGAAGCATCAACAGCAAGCAGCCCCATGGTACAACCATGGAAAGTGCAGTAACTCAGCACTGGAAATTTAACAGGAATACCCAGACTCACAGCAATTCTGAAGTAGGATTCAGGCAGAAATTAGGATCAAAACAAATGTCCTTGAACACAGACTTCAGCTTCTTCTTAGTGTTCTTGTTGTCTGGCATTGTAGATACTCATATTTTTGGACCCAGAAATTTGTTGGGATTTTAGTCCTAGCAATGATCATCTCAGCACTAATCTCAGGCCAAAACCTCTCTGGACTCAATGGCTAAGGTGTTCCTTGTCCCCTGATTAGGCACAATCAAAGAGCATCAAATGGACTGGACAAAAGCAACCAAGCAATGCTCTTGCTCTCCCTCTTTCTGACTGTTCAGAAACTTGGCCTTCATGCTATAGAAAGGGTACCATTCCTATTTTAATCTATTCCATTTAAAGTAAAATCATTAAGGATTCATTAGAGCGCAGAAAGGCCACAAACACAACCCTGCAGTCAGGTGGCCTGGGAATCTGACTTTCTCTTTCTCTCTTGCCAATTGAACCAAGAACACCTTGGGAAATGCAGGCATTACGACACCAGGGAAAAACTGTACAAGTGATACATGCTGGGAGAAAAGCAAGAAGGATGTATCAAACTGACCGAGAAGAGTGAAAGAACAAAATCCTTTTGTTATGTAAAACAAGAACTGCTGCAAGATGTTCCAATTTTTACCAGCTGTCCCCAATTGCTTTTAATTAATAGTCGACCTCCCTCAATGGAAAAGTCTTGGAAGAAGTGAATCCAAGTGGCCCCGATTAAGGACACATGCCACTGTCATGCTGCCAATCAATGCCTACATGGCTGACAGTGAAGACATCACCATGTAAGCATAATACCTCTGAAGATGGGAGGAGATGAGAAAATATCCACAATGCAGACAGGATCGAGTGAAGAACCCAGTGAGACTGAGCATGGAGCCATCAGCCCCGCATGCAGCTCAGAGGTGACAAAACCGATCCTTTCCAGTCTGGTTCTGACATGGCTGCATTCCTTCACATGCCATTTGCATCCAGTCAGGCAGGCTCATGACACAACACCCAGACTCCAAAGTCTACATGCAAAACGAGTTGGAATTCTCTCTTCAGGAGAGTCTCGGTGAGCTCTTGGAATCACCATCACCACAGGAAAAGCTCTGACCTATGGTGAAACCCGAGAGGTCTCAAGGACTAAAAGACAGCAATACAAGTAGCAGTGTGGTGGGCTGACCATCAAGAAAGGGTGGACTTCCTATTTAAGCCCAGTTTTCTGCTTGGAATGCTTAAAAATGCCGGGCAGAGAAGAATGCCAGAACTAGCAGAAGGTGGTCTCACCACTCCATGCAATTTTGACTGGTCATTGAGCATGCTGCACAAAACTCCCACAAGAGATGCAAATGTCTTGGATGACATTTGGTTTTAAGAACAAAGAACCAAAATGACATGCAGGTGCCTCTCTGGCTGACAAAGCTACAAAGCCCTCCCACCCACAAGGAAGCAAGTGAGGATGGGATGAACAGGCACATCGCTCAGACCAAGTGAAAAGATATTCTGTGAAAGAATTAACCATCTGGAGCATGTCAGCTATATATACACAGCACTCGCTGATAAGTGTATATATAATGAAACCAATCGTGGTTTACAACTGGCTCCCTTAATGCTGGGGGCACTTTTCCAGCCTTTTCCATTGTCCCAGATATCTCTCTTTCCAAGCACTCACAAGGTCAGTTTATTTCAGCCTCCCCTCATGGTGATCTTCCTATACTTTATCAAAGTATGAAATATAAGGATGATGAGTTGGAGCCACGTTTCAGAGCAGTTTGGTGGGCAGAAAAAGAAAGAAGAGAAAAAAGCAAACCTAGAAGTCAAAACAGTGAAATACCTGTGGTTGCCAGTGCTGTCAAGGTCTGACCACCTTGCCCATCAACTACACCATGGAGCTGGACAGTGTAATTAGTGGCAGCTTTGAGGCTGGTGACTACATAGTGCCGGGAGGCCCCTGGCACTATTTGCACCAGTGAGTCCAAAGGGGAGTCAGAGTTTCTGACTTCTAGAATAAAATGGTCAAAGGCATTGTCCTGTGCTTCCCACATGAGCAACATGGAGTCTGAGGTAGCATTTGATACAGTGAGTTTGCTAAGGAGAGGTTCCTCTACTATGGGAAGAAAAACAAATGGAAATGCGTTGCAATTATTAAAACCCAAAGCAGTAAAATAAAAGTTTGAATTTACATGAGCCACAGATCACAAAGACCATCTAGCCAAATACTTCTTGATGTTTTCCATACCATAACCTCAGTGGTCACTTTACCATGATTCAATGAGGAGATTCACAATCTACTGATGCTAGAAAATGCAACTCTGCATTATCCTGACCTCTGATATTTGATATTAAACTTGACTACCTTAATCTCCTGCCATGACGAATAGCTATGACAACTTTTCCAGAGACCATGTCAGCAGGCAAAAATTGGTAGAGGAGTTAAATGATCACAACATGGGCTATTATCTGTCTGCTGTGAGAAGCACCTTCTGCTTCTGTAACCCAGCCCTCTCATCCTCTCTTATTCCACTTCCACGCTGTAGTTGGCTAAAGCACATTAGACACTTCCTTCTCTTTGAGAGCCTTTTTTGGACACACTATCAACAGTAAAACCTCAGGACGTGCAATATGCCAACAGCTAAATGCCTACCTATTTCATTTACCAACATCAAATCAAAACTGAAGTCTGAAGCTGAATTCCAGCAATGTATTGGCCTTGTAGGAATCTGCTGACAGACTGAAATTTGCCTGAAACCTGTTTAGAGAATCAGGATAAAAACTGTACCTATAAATTGGCTTATCTGAAAGAAGGAGTGTGTCCTCAATGCTGCACAGCACATACTGCAAAGCCATCATAACAAATCATCTGCCACTTGCTTCTTGGGAAATTTGTTTTGCTTCTCATCGGTCTCAGAGATTGTCCCTACCCTAATGTTTGAACAAGAGCTAACACATTATTATGTGAATGAAATTGCATCACAATGTGATTGACTGACTTTGCTGGATGGGATGGTGGCTTAACATTCACAGCTCAAAAATGTCTGCGGCAGGTCTTCTTTAGGTGTCAAACAGTGAGGTAGAGAATTTGGCAGTGGGCAGACTGATGGGGTATCTGAGGGCAGGGAAATGGGCACAACCTGCAAGGAAGAGTTAGAAGAAAGGAGAGTTAGCACTGAGGTAGGTTTTATATACCTGTTGTAGCCGCAGCACTTATTGCCTGTGTGCGGAAACCATGAGAGATCCCATAGAGGTAGACAATAAAATCAGTGCTGGGGGAAAGCCCTGAGATATGAGCTGTTCTTGAATTGCCTGAGATGTTGAACTCCATGGGCTCCAGCAACCTGTTAGAATCAATAATTTCAATAGTAAAGATGTCAAAGTCCCCATTGGTGGTCGTCCAAGAAAGGTTGAAGCTTTCAGGAGTAATGTCGGAAACGGTTAGCTCACCAACTTCGGGGTGTGCTCCTGAGGAGGGAAACAACATTGGTCAGCAGGGGACAGCCCCGTACCCCCACCTGCTCAGAAATGATCTGCTTCGCTCTGCTCATGCTGACAGCACTCCAAGCTGCCCTTGGAGAAAAGGGTTTAAGTAAAAGCTCGCTACAGGCAAAATAGTTCTTAAAAGGGAAGGAATGAAACGACAGCAACTCAAAATGCTGAAAAAGAGGAAAAAGAGACGGGGGAAAAAAAAAAGAAAGGAAAAAAGGAAGGTTAAAAGCTTTAGCTATTTCCTTTTGCAGCCATGCATCTTTGGGGTCTGAGCATGAAAGAAATCCCAAAGTAACATTTCCAAGCACCCCAGGGCATTTGGAGAAGTCAGCTTCCAGTTTTAGGAGAAGCTAAAACTAGAGGAAAAGCTGTATCCAGAGGAAAAGGTTGTGTTTTGTTTTAGTTCTTCTAGTTTCCCTTTCAGCTTAAGTTTATGAAAGCTGGCATGTAATTTGGGAGCTGGAGCCAAAATGCAAAGCAGTGATAGCTGCCTTGGGGTTTCTTCCTCTCTGCAGACATCCCTGACGTGCTCCAGGAAGGCTCAGAAAATTCTGACAATTGAAAGTCCCCAGAAGGGAAAATTCTGAAAAGCCGGATGCCGAGGATGACCCAGAAATGGAAGGGAAAACCTCAGCAGGGAATCTTCAGCTGTTTTCATTATGTCAATAAAAGGAGAGCACACTGCGTGTCTGGGCAGGACACCCATGATGTCTGTTTTCTTGTTTGTTCCTCTACGACTTCTTTTGCCCTGCCACATTTGTCTGTTTTCAATGGGCAATCTGCTACCAGACCCTCAAAGCACAGCACGCCCAGACTGCAGCAGGACGCAGCCCAAGGCAAGTGCCCTGTGCCACACACATTTCTACTGAAGCCAAGCCACTTAAAGCACTACTGAAATAGGCAAGCTCTGCTGAGTATAATGCTTTCATTTTGTTTTGTTCTTGCATGTACTTTTACCCCCTTCTGTGCTGGGCAGTATGTGCTTGGGAAAAGTACATATGAGCAAGCTCTGGCTGTCCCACAGTGGCAGGAGGTTGCAAGGTCTGTAAGGAAGCCCAGGGGAATCACCCAAAGGAAGAGCCACTGGTGCCCCTCTATTGCCAATTTGTGTCCTGCTCATTACAGAGATCCTAACACCTGAAAGATTCACTGAGCCACACAGGACAGACATTTCTATTTGTTTTTCATAGTAGAAACTCATGATCAGCAAACCTTTATCCACAGTGCATCATTTCACAAGATCAGCCACAAAATGATGTTTGTGGCTCTTGATTAGTCTCACTCAAACCTCTGATGACCTTCCTTCTTTCAGCTCACTGTTATGGCACAGTATTTTGGTTAAATGTGGCCTTTTTGCACTGTATCTTTCTCAGAACAATCTGATTGTTTAAACTTCATGGGGCTCAATATATTCTTGGTAGAAATTTACTCGTGTTCTTCTCCATATGAGAACACATGGAAGGGCCTTGTCCTTGAGTCAGACTATGCCCTCCATGTTGTATTTATGCAGAAGCTGGTGTGTAATTTCAGAAATAGCTTCTGAAAGGCAAAACTCAAACATGCCCTTGGGTTTTGCTTATTTGGGCTACAAATATAATTTCACAAGGCAACCTGGACTTTCCTGACCATGTGCAACAGCCAGTTGGGTTTTGCAGTTAGCGTCAGCTAGCAGAAAAGTGAATAAAGGGAACAAAACAAGCCATTCTGAGAGGGGTAAAAAGAGCATTCCTGAAAGCAAAATGGCTCCGTGGGGGCACTGAGACTCTTATTGGAAAGTCTGATCATGAGACATTTCCACGCCAGAGATGTTCAGCCAAGCTTTAATGAGTTCAGTGCACCCATGCAAAGCAGACCGAGTGAACAAGCTTTGTCAAGCAGTTGCAATAGCTCTGGCTCGTGTCCCTGTCTGCAACGAAAGGGAGCCGTTAGGCTGGATGAAAAGATACCTGTCGTGGTTTCAACATAAAGGGGTTTGGTTCTGTAGCCTCGAATCACACCGTAAAGCGTGATGTTATAAGGTGTGTTGGCCTTGAGGCCTGTAATGTTCACAGAGTGCTGTCCGCCGGGGACTGTCACATTCCAGGTCTCTTCTGGATCATCAGACTCCTGCACCTGAATGACAAAGTTCTCATAGGCCCCGTCGGCTGCTGTCCAGGTGAGCTGGAAACCATCCCAGCCAGTCTCTGACACTGATAAGTTTCCAAGCTCAGGTTCTTCCTCTGAATAAGGACAGAGAGTCAGTCAGTTACTCAGATTACAGACCGGTGGCAACACGGTATTACTTAATGACTTTCAGTTAATGAATTTCATTTGGAAGCAAGTGGCGCAGAGATGCACCCCCACATTTACATCCCCAGCTGCCCCAGGTAACTCATAAAGTCTCTTTGGAGACTTGGCAAGACAGAACAGTAAGAAAAGAACCATAATAATAAATAATAATCACATTAATGCTGAAAGACTGCTCACAGAAAGCAGTTTATAGACCATCTTACAGCTGGATGTATTTTGCTAATATTAATTACAACTCCCTGTGACACAAGTATTACCATAACCACTTCAGTGCAGCTATTAAGAATTTGGCATTTGCCATTATGAAGTGACTGTGAATACTGCAGTAATGCCTATTGTAAGGCTAGCAAGGCTTTGAGCTTCTAGTACTTGGGATTCAGATGGTTATGCTTTTAATTGAAAGATGTTACTTATTCTTCCAAACTATTTCTAATTCAAAACAGCAAAGAAGGGAAAATCTCTTTATGTCTGCATGACTTCAATTTAATAGGCCTATCCTCATTATCTTACATTATTCTGCCACCAAAGCCTTCCCAGAGGCAGAAAAGCTTGGATTTTCAGAGATATTGATACTAATCTAAAATTGAAATCTGCCTTCACAGAAATCAGCATTTTCATATGCCATCACAAGGGTGGCTTAGGAAACTTGGAGCCATCAGAGCTAACACTCAGCTGTTGTTAAATCTGAAAATTTAGGTCTTTTTCCCAGCAAGAGAAGGAAGTCTTCCAGTGCTGAGACAATGCAGCTGATTCCTTAAAATTACCAGGTTCATGGGAAAACAACACAACAATATATTTTTTTTCCTACATGAAAAATCTCAGAATCATAGAATATCCTGAGTTGGAAGGAGCTCACAAGGATCATTGAGTTCAACTCCTGGACTTTGCTACATGGTCAACCATTGGCACTTCCAGCATTTTTTGTGTTTATTTGCATTGTTGATGCATCAGCATTATAATAGGAACAAAGTCTAGCTAAATAACCTCAATGTGCATTCCTTTTATAAGCTTTTATAAGAAATGATGCACAGAGGGAAATGGATCTGATGTTTCTCTTCTAAACTTTCATTGTAAAGCCTTGTATATATTTTGAGTTGATGCATAAGGGAGTGCTGAAATAAATGAGATTTAGGCTTAATTTTATTCATATAGATCTCCCCAGAACAATATAAAGCCTATTTTGTGACCCTCACATAGATTTACATAGGCAGGTGGAGCTGTATTATCAGAGCTGTATTTTCAGACAGCTTCATGGATGACAGTCAGTTATCATTAGTGCAATTCACTAATATAAAGTAAATTACTACTACTACTCAAAGTCTTGATGAGTTTTTCTCATCCTGTCAGAAAAGAAGAGACGGTTTATGAAATAACGCAATGATGTTCAACAAAAGAACACAGGAATCCAGCTTTATCAGGACAATCACGGAGCTAAAATATGGATCATGTCAAGATAGCACCATTTAGCTGAAAGAAGAGAAAATGAAACAAAAAAAGAAGTGGTTGTATCAGAAAGAATAATCTTTGTTGTCAACGGAAATAAAATAAACATATCAACTTCAAATGAAAATGAAGCTAAGCAAAAGTTAAAGCAAGGTAAATATTTCAAGTCCAAGCACGATTATAAGTATATAAGTAACCATCACAGCCTAAAAGCAATTCACATTTCTCTGAAGAGTGCTCAGTTTCATTCCCATCCAAGATGCAGGACCCCTTTGCCTCCCAGTTATGTCTCATGCATGCCTGAAACAGAAGTGCACTCCACCCCAACATGCTGTCAAGGGGCTGACAGATACTCATATAAAATCATGCACCAAGTTGGATGGTTGAAGACCTCTGTAAACCTCATCCGTTAAGCGTTCAACATATATGACAAAACAACCATAGTGTCATCACAAATGATATCAAGGGATGATGTTTCTTAACTTTAAAAAAAAAAAAAGATAGAACAAATCATTGAGAGATAAGGCTGCTCTGACTATTTTCTAGGTGTGCAATAATAATCTTTGTATTTCTATGTGAATGTCTTACATCACGAATTGCATTTCTTTTGCAGGTGGTCTGCTATGGCCATTAGTCCCCAGATCAGTTCTCCAGGTGTGAACTTCTACAGTGGTACTTTGTTGAACTGAGCTCTGGGGCTACAGCCCAGTTTCCTCATGAAATTCACGTAATAGGGATAACAGGCAGAAGTTTTCAGAAGGATATACTCCCAATGTGTTGCAATCTTTTTTTTCTCTAACATCACCACTTCCAGGCCAGTGCTGCAAGCTGCAACATCCTTGCGGTCTTTCTTTTGTGCTTTGAACCACAGTCCCAATAAATCCCTGTAATATCTTGCTATTTTCATGTGCCTTGTAAATAGCAGATGCATCAATGCCTCTCTTTGCATGCAGTTTGAAAAGAGAGAAATGATGCTACGTCACCTTCAAAGCTGCATGGGGCATTGTCCATGCTACATAACTCAAGGCTCTCATTCCATAGCAGTAAGTTTTATCCCATGCAAACAAACAAAACAAACAACTACAACTAAGAAAGGCATCAATCACAAAGCTTTGCATTTCTGCAGTGGAACAGCAGTATGAAAATGAAGTTTCGTATTTCAAAGCAGAAGAGGAACATGTGGCTAATGAATCCATAGAAAATACCTGTAGCAGCTAGAGCTTCCAAGCCCCAAGACAGCTGGCCTTGAGTGCTTCCACGGAGGATAATCTGGTATTGAGTGCCAGCTGTGAGATTGGTAATTTCTGTTTCTCGTTGGTTTCCCATCAAAAAGATTTCCTGTGTTCTGTTTAAACTGGACAGGTCTTTCAGAGTGATAAGGAACTGATCAAATACCTCATCCTGTGCTGCCCAAGACAGGGTGAAACTACTGAAAGTCCTGTGGGTTACGTTAAGGTCATGAAGAGCATCAGTGACTTCTGAGATGGGAAGGTCAGTGGGCACCAAAGGCAGAGCATGGGGACCAGTGCTGGGGTTTGTTAAGTGACTTAGCTCTGTAGGAGCAGGACTGGTAGCATTAAATGATGTTGCACTGTCTGGTTCTCCAGATGTTGTGATTAGATGTGCTAAACAAAGGTAAATTACAAGTTAAAATCTCCTGATAATTAACCCCCCAAATACAGCACATGACAGCTAGCACCTGGTACAAAACAGTTTCTGTGCTTTCATTAAAGAGCTCTAAGATCAGAGAAGACAGATGGGTACTTCTATTTTGGAGACTGAATCCAGGCTAGAAGCACAGGCAGCATCACCAAGCATGTGGTTCCCACACAGAGCCACACTAAGCAGCAGATCCAGAGCCACAACCATTAAGCACAGGGGTCAGCCGACATGCTTTCAGTGGAGAAATGGATGGATTCATCCTCAGTTGATGTAAATCAGTCCACTTCAGCTACCTCTAAAGACCTTTGCTAATTTACATCTCTCAACCATGCCTTTTATCTTGACTACAGCACAGCAGTCACTGCTACTGATCCAAACCAGAACTGGAATGCATGCCAATTATTGCAACAATATCGAATCCAGGCTGAGGAATGGGACGCACAGAAACATGCTAAATCTCCTCCTGCCCAAGTAAAAACATGCTTGGAGGAGTGATCCACCTTGATACATGCTGAATTTTGAAGAAAGGGGAGGAGACCCTTAACTAAAAGGTAAACAAACCAGAGCAATGTTCAGAGAGATCCAAAAGGATGAAAGAGAAGCAGGCTTGGCCTTCAACATGCTGAACAGATCTATGAACACAGCTTGTAGCACAGTCAGATTCCAAAAAACCTGAGAGCTGTACAAAACTGCAAATGCGTTTCTGATCACAGCTGTAAGGCAACAGGCAGGTGATTTTTCTGACACTTCAATTAGCCATGCAGAATTATCTCCTCATTAGTGGAAAACCACATCATTTCACACCTCAGTGACTGCCTAACTCTCATGCTCCATGGCATTCAATTAAGAGAAAGCAACTCATCTACCATCATCAGTCAGATTAGCAGCAATATGTTCTCAGGATTCAGTTATCTGTCTCCAAATTCACACACGTATCAAAAAAAGAAAAAAAAAAAAGTTTTCAGAAGAGAAAGATCAATTTCAAAATATTTTCAAATAAATGCAGAGTTTTTAACTTGAAAATATACTCTCAGAACAAGCACAGATGTAAAAGCATCATTTCTCATCTCCAGGAAGGAGTGAAGTCTGTAAGGCAAACAGTGACCTGTACTTACATCTATTATATATTACACATACCATATTAATAACACTCTTGACTTAAGTAAAGGTTGTTCTGAATTCCACCAGCTTGTGACCTGAACCAGGCCCTACATATGGTGCAGCCTGAAGACAGCAGTGTTGTCAGCACATCAGCCTACGTGCCATGAGAGCTGCTGGTAATTCATTTTTTCTTTACAACTGTACTATCAGAACTGTTATATGACCACAGTAGGGTAATGGAGGAAGGTTTCCAGGGAACAAAGCAGGAAGACATGCAGCACGTTCTTTAGGCTTCTTTGATTTGAAGGAATACTCAGAAATACTCAAAAAATAGTAAAAAAAAAAAAAAAGCATAGTGGCAGCTGGGCTTTACTGTGAAGTATTTCTGCTGGAGCCATGCATAACCAAAGCGAACAGACCAGTGAAGAGGAAAAAGCATCAGTATGTTATACAAGTAAGCTCCATGGCATGGATGGTCCCAGTGGGGAAGTGCCATGCACCTTGAGCTGCAAAAGGGGGGAAAAATGTCCAAAAATATAAGGGAAAAAGAAGAAATAAGGCTATGTGTCCTTAAGCTGACATGCTAAGAATCCTTGAGAAAACCCTGTGAAACATCACTAAAAAATTGGCTTCCTTTTCCTCATTTTTGTTTGACCATCACCACTGATACTTATCCCAGATTCCCACTAGTGGGTTAATTTTATTGTGAGACCTTTGACAACCACACAGGAGGTTGTCATGTACATGTTATCCCTGTGGTGGCATGTAAATAAGTTATCTCTGATAATTACCTTGTGTGTAATCACTGATTCCACAAATGAACTTATGGATGAGAAAGAGCAGTCTACACTCTTCATGCTTATATAAACACACACGATCACATATGAGTACACATTGTGTTACAGTGTAATAGGGGAGTATGTGGCTTTTTTAGTAACATGCAACAGACAGGAAAATATAAATGACATGAACACATGGGAAGCACTCTGATGCCATGGATACTATCAGTGTTCAATGTTCAGCAGAGTATTAGCTACAGAATGGGTAACAAAATTTGGATTACAGTCGAACTGTAGATCATGGAGATCAAATAATTGACTGAGAAAGTAGGGGAAGAAAACAGAGCTGTAGGAGCTCTAGGTGGGTGGATGACAGCCAGATAGGCTGATTCACGGCGGTGAGATGAATGAGTAGCAGATGCCAAAGAGTTGAAAGCTGAGAGGAATGCAACTTGATGGACAACAAACATATGCTCTTTCTCAGATTAGAATACTTCTTAGTATCGTTCTCTTAGTAAAATCTTCAGGCTGAATATGGCCAAAATATGTCCACGCTGCTGCTGCTGGCCTTTTGAGGAATTCCACTTGTAATGCTTCACTGGAGTTTTACTCAGAAGAATGTTAACGTCCTGCCAGGACATTTCCCCGGTTACTTGGGATGGAGCAAAGAGTATTTTGTATTATTTCTCGCTTCCGTCTCTTGGATCTCACATTATTTTCCAAAAGAGGCTATCAACAAGTTTCACTGCAGAATCGCTAATCGGCTCAGCCTCACTGCAGGGTATCACTACAGCTCCCTGAAAGAGGAATGAAGAACCACGATCCACTACAGTGTTGGTGTTCTTTTAAGAACACTTTGGCTAAACGGCTTTTCCCTCTCCCAGCCAGCTGTTTAAACACAGAGAAAAGCACTGAAATATATCAGAGTCCAGAAATACTACAGAAACTACTGCTGAAAATCTGAGATTCCAGGTTCTCTCAATAAAGGAATCAGCTGAATAAATGGACAACCTTTACTGGTAAATTCATTTTCCTAGGGGTCAGCACTGCAGTTTCCCATCAAACTGTCTCACCTAATCACTCTTCCTAATGTTCCTTTGAGTCTGCATACAAAAGGAGCAGTGCATCTGAGACTAGAATAAGCCAGGAGAGGAAGAAGGTATGATGCACAACACAGACAGAAGTCTTCAGTAAACAGCATAAATCTTCTTTAAAACATTCAACAGAATGGAAAACTTGCTTCTCCAAGCCATGCTCCTATGTGTAACTCATTCCAGAGGCAAGGCACTATCACATCCATGATTTGTCAGCAGTTGCTGCACAATCTGGGTCCTTCAGCAGAGGAATGTGAGGTTGGCACTTGGTTTTGCAAATGTGCTCTCATTTATTTCCACAGTCTGATGTATTACCATTCCTCCTCCTCCAGGACCCACATTGTGCTATGCAGGCAGGGCTCCAGAACCAGAAGAAGACGGAACAAAGCTGCAGTCTGACTGCTCAGCTTTCTCAGAGCTGGGTTACGTGCTCACTCTGCAGATTAGTTGTCAATCTCACGTAACATTCTCCAGACATGCTGCCAGAAGGGTCCCCTGAGCTAGCAGAATGGCTCACTTTGGTTTCTGAAGTGGTTCTAAACCACTTCGAAGGAGGTACCTGTTGCAGCCACAGCTCCCAGAGGAGGGAAGTGTTATCCTCCAGCCAGCCCATACACCTTGATTTTATAGGAAGCGTTCACCTGGGGGCCTTCAATCACAGCACTTAGGGGTTCTCTGGGCAGGAGGGTTTCTGCAGGGGATTCAGCTGCCAATGGCATCTCCTTGTACTCCACCACAATGCCAGTGCAGGCTCCAGAGTTTGCATACCATGAAACACTAAAGCTGGGTCTGTAACCCTTCAGTCCATGAGTTCCCTCAGTTCCTCCTCCTGCATCTCTGTCTGCCTGAGCAACACAGCTCCCAGGGGCGGAATGCTTCTCTGGGCCAGCAGTCACTGCCTGCATTAGGGTTAGACTATGTGGAGCTACAAGGAAGAAAACAAGCAAATGAGAGTGTGAAATATTCAGACTTTCCTTTTCACTATGTAATTTTTAGCATTTCTTGAATGCAGAATCACAGACACCAATATAACTTTGAAACTGGAGCTGCACTTCATCCATTGAAGGAAACAGAAGTGACACAAGGCTGCCATCCTATGGTGTGGAATGTATCAGGATATGTGCTTTGATCAAATCTTGTGAGCTCTGAAAGTTTCCAGCACTTATGTGCAATAAGTTGATATGCATACAAAGACAACCAGGAGCATGCATGGGAGGAGAGAAAGCACTGACTAAGAGCATCAGTTTGGGGGCAGAAAGAAGCCTTGCCCTCAGTGACAGATGGTTCACTAGCAAGCAAATTCAAATAAGTAGCAGGAAACGAAAGCCCTGACCCTTCTGGATATCTGCATGCAGAAAGCATGACTGAACAAGAAGGAACTGAAAGGAAATAATCTCAGGCATCCCAGAGAGTGCAGGGCCTCCCTTGTTCAGCGAGGACAGCACATGCCCCTCTAAATAACAGGACTGTTTCCACCAGACAAGAAGAGCTAGTCCAGGCTTAGCTGTGCTGCTGGCACTTTCCACATCAATCATTATTCTCTCTGCTTGGTAGCTCCAAGAACTCTCCTCTGAAGTACAATGGACCTGAGGTCACCCATAGCTCTACGAGAGACAGCAAAATAACAAGTTTGTTTTGCTTAGCCCGAGGACTTGAGGGCCCCCCAAGTACTGAGAATAAAGCACTTCTGCCTTCCCACACTCATGTGTTTGGATTTGTCCATTCCTAGGCAGGAGGGCCAGGAATGACAGGTTACGTCAACTGCTGCTGTTGCTTCTAAGGAGTCACTGCAGAGAACTCTTTGTTTACTGGCTGCTCTGAATGAAGACTTAAAACAAATACACCATCCAGACGATCTTCTTTAAAAAAATATATACATAATAATCCAAAGAAAAGTGAAGCCATCTTGTGGAACTTTGGAAACGGGCGTTGGAAAGACCAGACTGTGAAATTCCACAGCATGTTGTTTCTGCCTTTTCACCCTCTACACATACTACTTTTGAGACTGCTCAGTCTTCTGACAGATGGGGAAACAGATCACTTTGGAAAAATCAAAGCCTGCTCAATCATGCCACGTAAACCTTCAGCTTCCCTTTGTATGTATGTGCTCCAGTGTTCCCTAATTTTTCCCTGCATTGGACACAGGTCTGATTTATGCATCAAATAAGCAATTCGCTACTTATGGTTTACTGCAGTTTATACAATGCCATATAACTCACTCCTGCACTGGATTACCTGGCTCTATAAAGCATTCATAGGTGCTGCTGGCACAAATGTTGCCTGGGAATATGAAACTGTGGGATTTTTGGTTGTTATTTTTTTCTTCATTTTCTTTTTTTTTTTTTTTTTTTAAGCCATTCAGATCTTTACAGTTAATAGTTTGCAAAATCCACAGCTTCTGATGTGTTTACCTCATAGGCGGTCTTTTGGGGGAAAAGGTTAAAAGCCTTGACATCTGCTAAGGAGAATAATTGTAGCCCCACTGATTCTTATTCACTGCCTCTGCTCCCTCGCAGCACCTGAAGCTGTGTCTCACAAAGTTTAGGCTACAGGCACTTAAAGATTCTTATGTTCTATGATCCGTGCACAATAAACTTTGGAGAATAAAGTTTCACAGAGAAACCTCATTCAAGGAATGGTCCATTGGTTCTAGTTAAGTAGAGTGGTTCATACAAATAGAGAGAGGGCAGAAATGGACTCCTCCTTTGCAGACAAATATAATAGTCATGTATCCAAGAAAGAGTGACTGTGACCAGATTTGTGACAATAGCCTGTTTCTGCTTTTGGATGAGAAAACTGAGGAAGGGCAACATCAGAGCCCTGTTGACCCTGCTGAAGCATGACGGGTGGAGGCATGCTGTGAAGAGAACTCATTAGGCAGGAACAAGCAATATTAGAAACATTCTGGTTGCTCTTTCTCCTAGATTTTGGCTGTAGAATATAAAACAAGTTATAAGACAACATACAAAAAAAAGCAGCCTCACATCAAACAAACGAGGTCTGCATTTCCTGCAGAACAAATAGCTGTGTTCTTTGTGAGCCTTCTCAAAGGGTAAGCAAAGAAATCATTGAGAACATGGAGCTAAACACAAGTGTTCCTCAATTAACCTGTCACGCTAGACAGAATTAAGCCTGCTTTGCAGGCAGTGGATGTTTTTTAGCAGTTCCTCAGACACAGCTCAGAAAATGGGGTGAAAGTGCACTCAGACCAGTCACTGATGAAGGACCTGGTGCATGGTACTCACTGAAAGCTGTTACTTACCAGTCGAAGCCTTGATGGTTGTGGGCTTGCTTTTGTATCTGCCTTTCTCTGCCACCAGACTGATGGTGTACTCTGTCCCTGCGTCTAATCCTCTCAAGATATAAGAGGTGGTGTCCACAGGGATCTCCACTTCGTTCTTCTTTCCAGAGGGGCTAACATAAGTGAGGCGGTAACGATCAAATTTGGCCACTGGTCTTCTCCAGCGAAGGGACAAGGTGGTTTCAGTGGGGTCACTGACTTCCAAGTCCTTGGGGTTATCAAGATCTACAGGTGAAAAAGTTAAGTTTAGGTGTCTCTGAAGTGCCCTGGGTCAAGTTTTCAGACATCTGTAGAGAAGCAACTGTATTGAGTGTCAAGTGACAGATCTCATCTGCACTCTGATCTTTGGAAGTCATAGAATGGATTATAGAAGTCCCATTGCTTCATGTAGGTAGAGGAAAAGGAAATTCTCTTTTATAGACAAAACACACTAAATCTGAATTTCTGCTATTTATGTTCAGTTCAGCTGGCACTGCATGAAGGAGAGAATTTAAGCCCTCAGAGCATTTATCCAGGGAAAAGGAGGTGTTGTGAGAAAAGATTTACTCCAGAGCAAAAGAGAGGGTCAAGCTACTCACCAGTGCCAGCATTAATGGTAGCAGGAGCACTTTCCCTGTCCTGTCTCACTGCTGTCACTCCAATGCCATATTCAGTTCCAGGTCTCAAACCTAAGAGGTGAGGAGTAGACATGCAAAGAGATGAGGAGTAGACATATAAGTCCCTGCCCATGGGAGATGCCTACAGGTATGTTTGTGTAAATAAAGAATGTATGCTCTACTAGATATATGCTAGGTATACGCAGACATCCACATTACATGGGAAAACTACCATAATCTAACCTTGCAGGACAGTATGGCCATTTGTATGCACATGGAAAAGCTGCAAGCTGGCATAAGTAAAACCATCTTTAGTACAATTCAAATGCCTCTTGAAATGACAGATATCAAACAATCTTCACTAAGATATGTGACCCAGAACTCAGGCAAGTGACCAGCAGGATTCGGAGACATGTATGAAAGTCAAATAGCTACTTACCCACTTGTGGGTCTGAAAATATATATCACCTGCATTTTAATTTAACTACTTCCTCTCGCAATATGCAACCTCTACTTGCTGCTCTTATATGTAGTGATCAAAAAGAATTTTTGGTCCCATGCTCCATGGTGCTCGCAGCAGGAGGATATTAGTAGCAATTTCTTGATTCTCTTACCTGTGAGTGTAGCTCTGGTTGTTGCTTGGTTGCCCTTTGGCACTGTCAGCTCAGTGTGGTCTCCACCAGAAATGGGAGCAAACTTAATTCGGTAATTGTCAATATTCGCATGGCTGTTCTTCCACTCCAAAGTAATGCTGTTGTCTGTCTGTGACACTCGCTTCAGGTTTCGTGGAGCATCCAGGTCTGTAATAAACACATTAATAAATAAAACCAGACATAAGTAACAGGAATAATTCTCTTATGACAACAGCCTTTTACAACAGTCCATTTCAGAAGATGAACATGACCCATGAAGCTGACATTGTTTCCCTCTTGTATGATATCACTTAACTACATCAAGCAGATTTTTTTTAGTATGATGACCCATACCTTCATAAAGCATTCCCAGGATGACAAAGGAACAAAGTAATCTTAAAAAAAAAAAAAAAAATTCACAAAAAACATTTGCAGATCTGAAGAAAAGAAAAAAACAATGTTTGCCAATCTGTTATGGATTTAGGCAAGCAGAAGTAAGGTCCTAGATGGAAGGAGAACCATGGAAGATATTTAGCTCAGCAAACAGACCAAATCTAGAGGAATTTGATTTGACAAGTAAAGATTTAGGGTATGATGAGAAAAAGCTTCTAAGTGACTTAATAACGTAATTCCCATTTTCAGCAAATATTTAGAGACTTGAAGGGCCTGAATGTTTTGGTGGGCCAGTAAGGTATGTAAGGCACAGAAAAACCTTCTCTGCTTTCATGTAGGTTCTGTGTTGATGCAGTGACTGTCAACTAAAGAAACACAATGCAAACAGCACAGGAAGATTGATGGTGATTACATTAAACTCACAGAAATTTGGATTGCCACCCAGCCCCCTTACCTGTGACAAAGACTTCTTTTGCAGGGTCACTTTCCATGTCCCCTCGCCGAGAGATGAGCGTCACTTCATATTCTGTGTGTGGCCTCAGGTTTCCAATAGAATATTGGTTTTCATCCTCAGAGAGGTCAATGGTAGTCCTGTCCCCTGGAACATCCTTGGGGCCATATGTGAGCTCTATGCCTTCAATTTCAGCCAAGGGTTTGGACCACGTGATCAGAGCTGTGGTGTCTGTGACATCTTTTGCCTCGATCTGGCTAGGGGCATCAAGTTCTGTTTTAATGAGAGGAAAACGTTATTAAAAAAAAATTAAATAAATCTTAACAGAAAATTCATAATGCTTACTTGGGCTTTTAATTGCTTCAGAACAAAATTAACATGAATGGCTTCTACAAAATGAAGCTTGTCTTCATTTACTTTCTTCCTTACTTGCCAAGTGGGGCCGATTCATCAGAAACAAATTCATTAAATTCATTAACATCTGAGGTTGCCAAAACAAGGACAATCAGAAACTCTGAGTTCTACACAATGGAAACTCTTTCCTAAGCAATTTCTTCATGCCAATATCAGCAGGATGAAAGAAGTTCTAGTTTCTGTGGTTGTACCTTTTAGGAAAGAATAAAAGTGCATGCTGGTAGCTACCTTCTAGACAAAAATAAATTTCCTTTCTTCTTTAAACAGGTGATTTGGAAAGCAATTTTTTTTTTCTCATGCCTTTGTCATTAAAAGCTCCAATGCTTTTTTTCTTCTCTCGATTTCCTTAAGAATGCACCTTATTGAGTTAATTTTTCTCTTTGCTTTAAAACTCCCCAGGCTACACCAACCAGCAGTTGTTTCATTGGTTGTACTACAGGTATACAGGTTGTGCTTACTTGTGGTTATCACACGGGATAGCCCTGGTCCTCTGGTATTGTTTTTCACTATATGAAGGGATACATTATACTGTTGTCCTGGTGCCAAGCCTGGCTGCATATATGATGTCTCCGGCCTTTTCAAGCTGCTGGTTATGTCTCCATTATCATCCTTTTTCTGTAACACATGGAACAATCAGTTAATACAAACAAAAAATTCAGCATCTTTCACTTGTATGAGAAGCAAGGCTTTGACAGCAGGAAAGATGCTTCCTTACCATATTACGAAAGACCAGCTCCCAGCCATCAAAGGAAATGCTCAGAGGATCCCACTCCACCTGGACAGATGTTTCTCTAACAGATTTGAATTTCAGACCTTCAGGAGCAGGCAGATCTGTGACAATAAAAATAAGATAAATACACATGTAACAAGAAATAAATGAGGATGCTGGTAGTGGAACATCTTCCCACAGCTATAAGTATCTGCCACGCAGGGGTCTGCATCTGACAATCCACAAGGATCATCAGAGATGCTTAACCTCTCTTCACAACTGGTTATTCTGCCTCTGAGAGGCATTCTCCTGACCTATTCTAGATGTTGACAAAGAATAAAACAACTTTCTTTGTACCCTACAAACGCCTATTTTTGCCTTCTTGAAGGAAACCTAGTGTGGACATCTGATGGTAGGTGAATGAATCCTGCCCCAGGTCTCTCCGAAGAACACTGACTGAAGTCAAAGAGCATCTTCTGAGACTGGGATATTAAATTAGATTGTGATGGGCACAGTACAAAAAGGCAAATGGACTACAGATCGGCGGATAAGCAGACAGAGTAAGTTGTGGCAAAACACACTGAAGATATAAAACAAATGGAAGTTCCATTTTAGTCAAAACTGTTTGAATCCAAATGATTTCATATTGCTCTTCTGTTACACGTGCTATAATTATATATATTTTTTCAGGGAGCATTACCAGAGTTCAAAAAGCATACCTTATTAAGAAGGAATTGAGGATCTTAATTTACAAAGACCCCATGATAATGAACTTTGCTTTTAACATTGACAATGCTATTGAAACAGAACAGAAAAGGAAAGTGGTGAAGGCTCTTTGTTGAGAACAGAAGATGAACTCAAAATAGAAAATACAAAAAGAAGAAAACCCCAACACAAACATAATACAGAACAGACAAATGACTGAACAGAGGGAATATTAAACTCACATGTCGCTACTCTGGCACTGACTGGAATACTTTTTTTGTTTTTAAGGATTGCAAAGACACGGATGAAGTATTCCACACCCGGCTCCAGCTCACGAATAGTGGCAGATGTCTGGTTTCCTGGTACCGTGAACTGTAGATCTAAGCCCCCACTGCTGGTAGGGACATAGGTGACAAGGTACTCGTTGACGAGATTCTCATGCTTCCATTCCAGATTTACAGTTTTATCTGTTACATTCGTTACAGTCAGTTCCGTTGGAGGAGACACTAGAGAGGGGAAGAGCAAAACAAAAGTCAGTTCTCAAGGCTCAGAAAATAATGACCTACCCAGTTTCCCATTTTCCCAGGAGCAGTTTATGAGAATCAACAGGGAATGGGGAAGCCGTGCCACACAAATTAGCCACTTGTAGAAAGGAATGTTCAGCTGATGAAGACTACAGATGTTTCCAGAACTAATGGGCCAATTTCTGCTTTCATGCTTGCACATAACCTATGGCTGACTGTGTTCCAGCCCCTTCTTTCATGGCCACAACACAAGACTACTACAGCTAGGTCCTGAGAGAATCAGACTTTAACTCAACTGCCAGCAACACGTGATTTTACAGTTGGAAGTCCTGGGGTTTGGATACACAGAATTGCACAGATTTTCCACAATAAAATAAAACATGATTATTTTTGTAAATACTTTCAATAGATTACTCCGTGTTTGCACGTGCAGGAGCCCAGAATGTAGCTTGGGAATCCTCCAAAAGGAGGAGATGAAAAATGGTAATTACTTTCCAAGGGTATTCATTGTCCTTTACAATGTTCCCAGCCCCAAAGTACTCTTTGATTACTCTACAAAGATCTTAGTTCCAAAATTCCTCCCCTGGGATCTCCTAAAGAAAACTGCCTCCTTTATAGTGTAATGCTTGTCATTATGTAGCTGCCAGCATTTTCTATCCATTTCCATAGAGTCAGTGGTACTGGGAAACTAAACACATGGCTTAATAGCTAAGTTTCCACTCCAGCTGATTCCATTATTTTAACCTAAGCTTTGTCAAATCTAACTGTATAGTGTTCCATATATATAATACATAATATGTAAATTGTGTACGTATTTATATACATAAATGTTTTAAGTTAGAAAAATCCATTTGGTCTATTGAAGGATAATCAGGGCCCCTGCGATAATTCTGAAAGCTTGCATGGAAATATTTGTGACATCTGGCAATTCTATCATGATGGCTGTCTCATCTTCAGATGGCACAGTCATATTTTCTGCACGTGCCTTGCCTGCTCTGCCTCCATCAGGGCTCCATCTCAAAGGTCTACCTCCAAAGCAAAATCACAGGGCGCTTGGAGTCTGTCAGTAGACAGTCTCAGAGCTGTGCCTTTTGGTTTTTTGGCTCCTACAATAGCAATAGCATTGCAAATGCAATCCCTTCTTTACTGGTCCAGCGTGAGACTGGGAACTAGAATCTATCTGTGAGAAACCTAACACTCATACTTAAGCACTTTATTCCCTAAATTTATTATCCACATTAACTCATTCCTGACAGACTTTTTTTTTCTGTTCATATTCTTTTTACTAATCCAGATGAGTACCTAGGTAAGAAGTTTTCTGGATTCACCTCCCTCTTCTCCTTAGCTGTTAGATGCAACTGTTTAGCATCAAAAGGTACCATGAGAAACCAAATATCGTGACAAATCCCCATGCAGTGCCAGCTCCAGTGAAGGGAAGAAACTTGGAGATGACAAATCAACTTTGTCACCATTACTGAACTTTTGTATTGCTAGCCACCAAAAGTCACCTGCAATTGCTACGATACACAGCCCTGGGAAGTAAGGGAGGGGAAGTTCTTGCTCTGAGCACACTAGCTCCACTGCTTCAGCTGTTTTGACTGTGATGAATAAGAGCAGAAAAAACCCTACACACAGGGTATATGCCCTGCTATATGAAAAGCACCATGGAGCCTCTAAGGTGGACACAGGGAAGGATGACACAGGGGAAAAAGTTCAGAAGGGCCATTGCCACCTACCATCAGAACAGTCGATCCCCATGTAACCTTCCTCACAGACACACCGTCCCTCGACACAGCGGCCCACGTTGTTGCAGTTGTTGGGGCAGGACCGTTCCCGGCAGTCTTCCCCGGTGAAGCCCTCGTGGCACACGCAGCGCCCATCGACGCAGCGCCCGCGCTGGTGGCAGTCATTGGGACAAGACAGCTCCCCACAGTCCTCCCCAGTGAAACCGTTGTCACACACGCAGCGTCCCTCCACGCAACGCCCGCGGTTGTGGCAGTCATTGGGGCACCGCAGCTCCCCGCAGTCCTCCCCTGTGTACCCCTCGTCGCACACGCACTGCCCATTGACACAGCGCCCGTGGCTGTTGCAGTCGTTGGGGCACCGCAGCTCCCCGCAGTCCTCCCCGATGAATCCCTCGTGGCACTCACATTGCCCATTGACGCAGCGCCCGCGGTTGTGGCAGTCATTGGGGCACCGCAGCTCTCCGCAGTCCTCCCCAATGAATCCCTCATCACACACGCACTGCCCATTGACACAGCGCCCGCGGTGGTGGCAGTCGTTGGGGCACCGCAGCTCCCCGCAGTCCTCCCCCAGGTACCCCTCGTGACACACGCAGCGCCCATCCACGCAGCGCCCGCGGTTATTGCAGTCCTTCGGGCACCTCTTCTGGCTGCAGTCATCCCCCATGAAGCCCTCGTGGCACACGCACAGCCCGTTCTCACAGCGCCCATTGCCATTGCAGTTGTTGGGGCAGGTCAGCTCACCGCAGTCCTCTCCAGTGTATCCCTCCTCACAGAAGCAAGTCCCATTGATGCAGCGCCCACGGTCGAAGCAGTCGTTGGGGCAGATCAGCTCGCCGCAGTCCTCCCCCGTGTAGCCCTCATCGCAGATGCACTCGTTGTCCACGCAGCGCCCACGGTTGTGACAGTTGTTGGGGCACAGAGGCTCACTGCAGTCCTCACCGGTGAAACCCTCGTGGCACACACAGCGTCCACCCACACAGCGCCCATGGATGCTGCACCCATGGGGGCACAGCTCCTCGCCGCAGTCCGGGCCCGTGTAGCCCTCGAAGCAGATGCACACCCCATCCACACACTTGCCTTGGTCGTTGCAGTCAGACGGGCAGGCAGCCTGGCTGCAGTCCTCTCCGGTGAAGCCTTCCTCGCAGATGCATTTGCCCTGCACGCAGAGGCCGCGGTTGAGGCAGTTGCGTGGGCAGGCTGGTTCGGAGCAGTTGGGGCCTTTCCAGCCTGGCTCGCACACGCAGCCACAGATCTCGGTGCTGTAGTTGCCGTGCCCACTGCAATAGGGGGCCGTGTCCAGGCGACCTGCACCAACGAGTCAGGAAACTCTTAGCTTGGGGGTGTCAGGCCAGTGTGGTACACAGGGAACTGAAAGGAGTCTGGTTTTCCCAGCTCCCTATGGGCCATGATTTACAGAATCACCTGCATTTTTTGAATGAAACACTTCCTTTCTCTCCTGAAACTTAGCAGGAATGCTTTAATTCATGCTACTGCCAGGGTGTGAAGGAGCGCCCCTGCAACTGCTTGGTAAAATGAGCACGTTGGATTCCTCTGCTCTTCTCAAAATCCCTCTTCCACTGACTGAGCAGCTTTCCTGACTGCTTCATTAGGGCACGCACCATGAAGCATCATTCACCAGTTCATCCAGAACACAAAAAGCCAGGCAGCACGCTGTATCGCCAACAGTGAGACCAGCTCTGTGCTCAGAGAGGACCTAACTACTGACCAACCTGTGTTTTCTCTATCTTATGACCAACCTCTTACTCCAGTTTAGAAAGCAGCAGGAGGGATACTTTCTTTTTTCCTCTTAAATCATTTGTTCTCACTAGTTCTAATCTATTGCCTACGTCCCGCTGTATTTTTATTGGTCTCTATTAAAGAAAACTTGGATGTTAAAACAGCTACATTGGCAGCCTGCTCAAAGGGACAACATGTGGAGCCAAAACCTTGGGCTGTGCGAGTTTTAATCTCAACTCCGACACTGTCACCTCGTCCAAGTGCCATACTTGCTCAATGCCACAGCTACAAGGCCCAGACAAACATCTGACCCACAGATCCATAAAACTAGAACTGTGAATGAACCAAGCTGGCAAACGCGTTGATTACATTTCAGATTTAACAGGTTGACTTTTGTTCTTTCTTGAAACAGATTTGAGTATCTACTCTAAACAAGATCTGCTGCCAGCACGAGAATTTCCCCGCGTGGTTCCCCAGCCTGCCTTACCTTCTGCTGTCTGGGAATTAGGACAGCATCCAGCCCCGCTGGCACACTGCTCCCGCAGGGAGGATACCAGCCCCTCCAGCTCCTCCAGTCTGCTCAGCAGGTCCTTGATGTCTGGGGCAGCTGCACAGCCACAGGCCCGGCGGGGAATGTTGATGCGATGCGTGAAGACGATCTGGTTCCCTTCATTCACCGTATGCTCCTCGTAATTCTTGACAGGCTCAATTTCTGCCTTCAGGTCTGCGTCCCCGCTTGCTGTGTCCAGATCCACGGAGCAAAGGGAGCCAACGGGCAACTTGATGTTGTAGACATGGTTAAAAACCACAGGCTGGTTTTCCTCTGGTAAGGTCACATTGAGCCCAGTCTCCCGCTTCTGCCGGATGATTCGCTTGATGAGCCCACCACTGGCATGCTGGTACAGCAAACCTAAGATGGCACAGGCCAAAACCTGGGAAGGGAGTCCCATTGTGGCGTTCAGTTCCTTTTCAAAGCTGATGGAGTCTTATATTTGCTTGGCCTTTTTAGTCTGGAGGAGAAATTTGAGAGCCAGTTCAAACTAAGTTGAGTTGAGTTTCCTTTCTTGGCACGCTTGTTCCCTGAAACAAGAAGGAACAGTGTTAAGGGATGAACTGCAGCTTCCCCACCCAACAGCAGGGCTGGGACACTCACTCACATCCTCAAGTAAGCTAAAGCTGAAAGTCTCATTTCCTTCATTCGTTATCCCACTGCTTGAATGCTGGATCACTGCTACTAGAAGATGGATCACATGAAAAACTCATGACATTGTCAAAAGGCCTATTGGCATTAATAAACCCATTGTAGTCCTTTTGCACCTGCTTTAATTTATTTCAGCTTCTAGGGAATCTGAGCTGTGGGGCTTGTAGCCCAATAGTAGATGTTACTATTTTGATAATTTTTCTACAGAGAAACAGAGTGCTCTGAAGAACACTGCAGATGAGGATCCTGGAGTCAGTGCCTGTATCCTATCTACTGCCATTTTAGCACAAAAGTAATGAGACACAAAAGATTATCCAAGATGAGGATCCAAGAAGGAAGACAGACTGTAAGAAATATCAGTAGAAATACAGGAAATCTGTTGAACTATAGTGTACCATAGCAAACTTCAAAGGGTAGGAGAGCAGGCAGGTGAGTAAGAGAGAAAACAGGTGGGCAGGATAAAAGAAAACATGCACATAACCAAACTGGGGATGGAGGAGAGGGAGAAGGAAGAAAAGGAAATGAAATCCTTTGAAGTTCTTCAAGAGAAAGAGGAAGCTTTTTACCAATGGAGGTGTAAAACAAAGTCTTCTTAGCAACAAATAAGCCTTTTCATTAGGCAACATTTCACGGTGTCTTATCTTTCATCAAATATAATATGATACCTTGCTTATGGTTGAAAGCACCTGGCAGGCCTATACTAACTCTTCCCGAAACTCACTCTATTCAGGTTGCCTCAACATTTCCTCTTCCTTCTCACTCCAAACCCTTTCTTTTCAAATGCCACAAGCCATGGGATATGAAAGACTTTTGTTGACTTCATGCAGAATTGGCCTGTTACCTTCTACAGTAAGAACCTACAGCAGCTAATGGATGGACTAAACAAAGCACACCTATTAAATGTCACCTCAATGTTAGTTTTTCTTTCTACTCATTTAAGTAGTTAGATTGGTGACTGGACTTTCCCAATTGTAAGTTCCTTTCTTTGTGCCAATAACGGAGGAAACAGCAGTTTATCCTCTGAACACCGCAATTTTGATGATAACTCATTTGTTAAATGGGAGACTAGCTTCTTCCACTGCTCTACCTCCCATAAAATGTATGGGATTGCTTTCCCATACTATCCCAGCTGTTTTGTGAAAAATAACAGTCATACATCACACACTTCACTGAAGTAATTTTTGTGTAGACAATGTTGAGCTCACAAAGAGTGAACTTCGCCCCTTTTTATTGGGGAATAAATCAGAAGTAAACACACAGCAGTGGAGGCTTTTATCTTGTGGAAAAGCATTCAGCTTGAAGCCATTTCTAACGCTTATCCTATTTGTTCGGATATACCTACAACCTCTGTCTGCACCAGAAGAGATCATAATATAGTTAATAAAGAGTAAGAGGGAAACATGGTCCAGGGCTCATTTGTGACTCAATCTCTAAGGACTGCAGCTCACTAAATACATTCAGGACAATAATTGAAGTGGTATTTAACCTTCAAGCACACCCACTTGGAGTTTGCAAACTACTTTCCATGCATTGAGATGCCATGTGCTGTAACTTTTTGCCCTAAGACAAGTTTACATATTTGAAATGGGTGCCCAGGCCTCAAGTAGTTATTTAAGGGGCAGGTTGCTTGAAAGATGCATCACCTAGCAGAACAAACTAGAGGAAATTTCTGTGAAAGGTCATCATCAGTTTCCTTACAGCTTTTTAATTCCCAGCCTAGAGGAACGTGAGTCTTGTCCAAACCTAGCAAGTTGATAGTAGTTTTTCTGCTGACTGCTATGAGCTTACAGATTATTTTATGATTCAGAACTATGGTTCTGAATATGCCTGGAAAATGAAAGCCCTGCCAATGACAAAAGCTAGACACTTATTTTACTGTGGATGAAAGCCACATTAACACTATCACTTTTACTGGGTATTCACTGCATTAGATTCAGCCAAATATCTTAGCCTACTGATGATACTGGGAGATGTAATATATCTTGTCTGACACCCTTTTGAAGTTTATGAAGGGTGGTCTGGAAGAAGCATTCCACAGTGTCTGATCTACGACCTTTGTGTTTTGAAATTGAGTGCCATGTCTGAGCTAATCTGGATCAGGTGTTTCTCATCTGATCTGCCAAGGATCCAGCACGATAAACTGAGCTCCACTGATAGATCTGAGACCCAAAAAACAAGACACCTTCATGCAATTATTTATGCGTTAGCCGTATTTTTGGCTGGAAGAACAAAGACGACATCCTTCCATTCAGAATCCTTCAAACATGTCTACACAACAGCTCAGGCCACGAGGGACCACCCAGGAAGGCTCTTCTAAAGAAAAATAGAAGCCAAAGCCATTGCCAGGCTCAGTTGTTTCTTCCATTTTTCCCCATCTTCTTCCTTTCAAAATGGTTTACACGGATTGTATTTAGAAGCTGCAGACATACTACCTCTTGGAGACATCCTTTCCTTTGCAAATATCAGCTGCTGGATTATTTACAGGCACCCAAGAGTCTTGGAGCAAGAGTCTGCAAAAGAAGATGACTTCACAACATGAACTATGAACTGTGCCCCTTTGTGTCTTCCTACCATCTTGACTACAACACAACCGTTTCAAAAATCTCAGCAACGATTTCATGGCTGGTCTGCAAAACCTTCTGCTTGTCATGAGAAAGAATATATCCTACAAACTCGTGTTGTCTCACCTGCCCTTGATAGTGGCTCAGCCACCAGAACAGTAGCAATGAAGGAAGTTTGGAATCTCTGCAAGGAGAGCTGGATTTTAGTGATAACATAAGATACCATTTGGTCTGGATGTTTTCATAGTCTGTGTTACTGTCTGTGCATCACCTCTTTATGTCTAACCTTAAGGATCATAGCCAAGAGAATTATAACGTGGACATGACCTGGGCTCTAGTTCTCAATGCAACAAGAGCAGCAGTATTTCCAGGACAGCTGTGAGACAGGAGCACTGTGCAGAGCCAGCATCTTGCTCTGGTAGTGACTGTAGAAATACCCATCACTTCAAGTCAAAAGAGAATTAAGACAATGGACATTTTTTCACCCCAGCCACATGCAAAACTTGCCATCTCCTCCCCATCCTTTTGTCTTGGCTGGCTCAAAGGATGATGTTCATATTCAGAATTTCTTTGACTTGCTTAAGAAATATAGAGGCTAAAAATTAAGAAGTTAATCACGGCATCTATACAATACCAGCTGACCCAGAAAGCATGAGGGAAAAAACTCCTGTATAAATCATAAATGTAAATGCTAGATATCACTTAAAGAGGGAAAAAAAGAAATAAATAAAGAAAAGAACTACTCCTAGAAAAACACTCCTTAAAATTATAATCACTAGCAAGTAATACTGTGAATAACATGTGGAGGAAAGTGGACAATACAGAGAAAAGGAACAGTTTTCATTTCCACTACAAACCCTTTCATCTGAGCATCTGAAAGTACAACATACTCTAGCTGTCAAAGACAAGAAAATATTAGGGTTATTTTTTGATTTCGATATCTTCTCTCCCCCACTGACATCACAACTTTGTCAGGACCTTTCAATTTAATTAGAAATTTGTTTCTTAATAGGAAAACATCAGTCAATCTTGAAAAGAAGCCCAGGGAATCCTGACTCCTGGGGAACACTCAGCAAAGGTGGTGTATGAATATTTTCCTTCCCCAGAGACAGATTTGCTGGAAACCAGCAGGTGTGAGAAGCTGAATTAATTTTTGCCTAGTTTATAGTTCTAATGTACCACTTTGGTCTCTCTTGCAAACTCAGGAATGGTAGAGCTGTGAGATTGTTAGTGGGCACATGGAGTGATAAAGATGCAAATGAGAACCTGGTGTGATTTTAATCAAAACAGATTGCAGCTGCAAAGGGAGAGGTGTTAAAAAATGTCTCAGCTGTCCTACTGAAAGGAGGCAGAAGGCTGATTAGCCTTGCTCAGGCACCCTGTACATGCCACGACTGGGAAATGAAACATAAAGAAGGCAGAAGGAAAAAAAAGAGAGGAAAAAAAGAATACAACTCCTCTGCCAACAGATACTTCTAGCATCACAGCAGGAGGAGATAAAATAATGACAACATATATTGGACTCAAATGTTATGTTACAATTATGTAAATGTTAACAAATGTTAGCACACCTTGCTAACATTTGGACAGAAGTAGCAATGGGATGGATTCTGACAGAGGGGAAGACCTCAGCTGGAAAAGAGCCATGGCCCTCTGTAGAGAACAGAGAAGGATGTACTTCAGGGTTTGTTAATTGCTAACCTCAAAACAGCCTTCTGTGATTTGTTAATGGAAGAAACTTCATATCCCAAGAATTTCCACCCAGGTGGGATCCTGCCATCTGTTCCCTGAAGAACAAGCATCCAGCAGTGCCACTGTGTGAGCACTGGCATCATGATAACACTGTGCTCTTCTCCTTATCCACTGCCATGCAGACAGGGAATTTGATCAGACCTGGGATGCTCCTTGTGTGCTGACACGGGGAATCTGTGCATTCTCTACAGGGAAGAAAAGCAGTGCTTTTACAGAGGATTAATAAATGGAAGCTGACTGCCAGAGTGCTTTTTTTATAAGGAAGGTTTTCAGAAGGTGCAACCTTTTGAAGAAAAAGTGCTAATAACACAGCTTTGCCAAGAGCATGTGACTCTGGAGGCTCCAGGCGTCTCCTCGAACAGATGGATTAAGTCTGAAGTAAACTGAAGTGTTCTTAAAGAAAGAGGCTGGTGAGGGCTGCAAGTTTTGACACAGCAGGCCAAAGCACGAACAGCTCTGACTTTGCCTTTCACTGCTGTTTCCATGCATTGATGGCTATAGGAAATCATTTTCTTTCCATTCCCAATTTTACTAGGGCAAAGGAATCAGCAGGGATACTCACTTTAGGTCAAACTACTTTATATCACATCTGAGAGCTGAAGTTTGCAATAGTTCTAGCAGCAATTAATCTTTCCAGTAGTAACAGCCAAAGCCAAATAATTACTTTTATTTTTTTCCTTTTTTTTTTTTTTTTCCTTTTTTTTTCTTTTTTGCATTGCATTCAATCCAAGGAGCAGATTTTTAAGGCAGCCAAATCTGGAGTAACTCAGAAAATCCACTGTTTTCTCTGAGGATTATACAGACAGTGTGTGCAGGGAGAATTTGCAGTTGTTTGAGCAGCAACCAGACACCACAGATACAAATAGGACTTCAGGATGTGAAGCTCCAAAGGGAAATACTCATAATTCAGAAATTTTCTTCAAAGTCTTAAATCAGCTGCATAAACAGAGGAAGGGATCAGGGAAGAAAGAAAGAAGCCAATTCCCTTATTCTCAAACGCTCTGTCAGATAAACTGCAACCCATCCAGTCTCCAGGTTTCATGGTGGATGTTCAGTAACAGTGAAGAGAGGGAGAAAATATTCTCTGGACATCAGGATGGAGAAAGAGGTTGAAAGGAAACAAGTTTCAAAAGTTTTAAAATATACATAGAGAAGCACAGCATCTAAACATACACAGGTACTTACAGAATATGTCATAGAGTCATAGAATCCAAGAATGGCTTAGATTGGAAAGGACTTTAAAGAGCATTGAGCTCCAGCCCCCAAATGTGGGCTTTCTACTATAGAAATGATTCAGTAATGCTGAATAATTTCAGAACGAGGGCCCCATAGTATCCACGTGTGCTGTAGGGTGGCAGAAAACGTTCCAAAAGGTTTAGCAATTAGAGTGGACACATGAAACCTCATTCCTCCACCTTAAGTATGGAAAACTGAGACACAAAGAGGCCGGCACTGGGCCACCTGGGCTCCTTAAAGCCCTGCGTTTAGGACTAAGCATTTTAACCAGGGCAAGACCCACGGAGCTCAAAACAGGATCCAATTTTGCAGAATCCCATCACGGCAGTTCAAACATCAGCACCTCCCAGAAGGCATTCAGCACCTCCCAGCCCTGATCCTAGTACCACACTTTCTTTTTTTCTGCCTTTAGGACTTCCACCCTTTTTAGCTGAGAACACACTGACGGTTTGTGCTTGATGTGGTTGAGCTTCCACAACTCAGCTTAAATACATCCTGCAGCCATCTGGGTCTCATTTGGAGCTGGCATCATGCATCCATGAGGAAACCAATTCTCAGGGCTAAGAACACAAACACGGGCATGCAGAGGTAGGAACCTATTTTCACAATTAATTCAGCATTGATTTCTAAGCTCTCATAGATTACAGTTGTCACATGAAGCCATTATACGTTCTGGGAGCCTCATCACACCTCTGTAATTACTAATATAACATATTTTAAACTACCACAAATGAATCCTTCACAAAGTCCTGGGGTTCATCTGAATTGCAGTCAGATGTATACCTCAGTCTATTTCAAAGAGAAGCAATACAAATGGATACACAGCTGTTTTTTGCCCCATCCAGTCCCTGAGGTCCCACATTAATCACCATTCAGCTAAGCCTGAACTCCTCACTCCAGTTAATTTTTCATCAGCTCTTAGGTTACATTTCTACTTTTGGGAAGCTGTGCAGTTTCTGGTTCATGGATCCTACTGTACGTCAACTTTAAATAAAACCATTTGGATCCATTTTAGCCTCCTCCCATTCTACCTTGGCTGAAAAGCAGCACATAGACAGGACTACGCCAAGGCTGTTTTAGAAGGAATTTTAATTAATTGCTTTGTGTACAATTTAGAATTTAGCAAAGGCTCATATTTCAAAGGCATCAGCATGACAGTGCCACAAAGAGGGAGGAAAAATAACCCACTGAAGCCAACATCCATAAAAAATGTGAAAGAGCTACGGTAAATTCTGAATGATAAGCATAAAGGGAGCCCCATGAGAGCCTAAACCTTCAGTTGTACAGTGACTTTTGAGTTAAATTAGCATGATTATTCCATTATAAACTACTTGGTTACAACAGTTCTGTATTCTTAGCCATGGAAAATCTCCCTAGGTCTGTCCTCGTTCAGGATCTCAGAGAGAGAACAGACATTTCTGAGCTAAGCTAAACAACGAGGTTGGCTGATTTTCAAAGCAGAGCAGAAGTTCAGAGGTTGTCTACTTCCAGTATCAGTAACACCTTTGATCAGTTCGGTGTTAGCGAGCAAACCTAGTGAATTAAATGAGAAATGAAGTCAGCTGGCAGAGATACAGCTGGGGGAAAATAGCTGCTGAAAACATGCAATAATTAAATAGAAGTGAAAAACAGATTATACGACGCGGTGCCTGCAATAACAGGATATTGAGCTCAACGACCAAGAGGTGCCTTCCAGTTTCATGGTCCTAAAGACTTTTTGATTATTGTTTCTTAAGAATCACCTGGCTGGTGATGGGGAAAGCAAAGAAATTCAACCTGAATATACTGCTTTTGCTGTTCCACCAAGAGCAAAGGATGAGGAACTCAGAGGACAGGCAGGTATGGGGAACAGCAGCGCTGAGACGTGTGAGATTGTTGCTAATTTCTTGTTTCGTCAAGTCAATTAACATTCTGATCTCTAATAAGTTTATAGGAGATTTCCATCCTAAACAATGTGTAAATAACTGAAATTAAATAAGTAACTTAATTCCTTCAATATCTCTGATTTCTACAAGAGTGATTCTACATCCTACAATGTTGAAGACTTTCTCTCCTCTCAGTTTTTTTGCCTAAATTCTGTGATGTTTGTACCAGATTGTCTCTTATTGTATTTAAATAGTGTATCTACCTCTGTTAAAGGAAGCCAAATGTGTAAAGCAATAGCAGCCAAGTGGCTACAGTTCTTAATAGGAGATTTGATAACAATCGCCTTCTGAATAGGCCACAGATAGACAGCAGATAAGATTGGTGGTGGAAAGGGCAAATGAGATGCCTTTTGGATTTTATGCATTCTGGCTAGATCAGGGCTGCTCTGAGACAGCTACCATGTTGTTTAGGGCTGCTGGATATAAGATACTCCTGTTAATGCCAAACTGATGTAATTATTTATTGAATACACTCAGGGCTTCTGTTGGAACCATTCCAGAGGCCAGGCACAATTGGAGGACATTAAATAACAGACCTGTGTTTACCATTATTAAAAGAAGGTCAGCCCCATATCAATGACCTGTGTTACCGAAGGACGTTTATGTTGTGTGTTCTCCACATCCCAGAACAAGGAGAAACAGCTCCCAGGCACAGCTACATAAGCTGAATATTAGCTGCAACATGGAAATGCTCCATCTCAAAACAGGGGAATGCATGGAAGGTGGGGGCAATTGCAGCAATGCCCCCCAACCCCAACTGGGACTGCCAGCACTGCATGGAGCAGAAGATGAACCTTCCTCCCCTCCCACACTGCTTGCTGCCCTGGCACAGCTCCTGCAGGATGCACATGGGGTCACTTCCCTGAGTGCTGCCTTCTGTAGGTAACTCTAAAGCCATAAATTCTTCCTGTCATGCTGAAAATACTCTGCTATTCCTTCAAGAAATGTAAAAAAAACCCATAAAGTGAAACACTCATAATGGCCTGAGCCCCTTATTTAATCAAAAAGACAACAGACATCTGGAATGCCTCTAGAACGAGGGTTTGCACCATCTGCTGTCCCACCAAAAGGTATCACAAGTGTCCTGCAGGACTCACACATGCGATCAGACCCTAAAGGAACTACATCTGCTGAATTCTAGAAGATCACAGCTTCTCTTGGCCTGGGTTAGAGCCTGATGGCTATTTAAATGCAGTTGTTTTATAGCCAGTGTTTACATAAGAAGCATCCAACGTGGCATTATGTCATAGTTATATAGAGCCAACCAGACTCAGGAAGAGACCCATACTAAACACAGGAATTAAAAGCTCTTAATGATTCATTTTTGGTACCACTGGACTTAATAAAATTATCCAAGTTCAAACTGAATGAACGCAATTGCTGAGTGACTGAGATGAGTAATGCGGACTTATTCAATCCACGCTCATAATTTGGTGCCTAACTTCTCATGCAATGTACTGTTAATTGTGCATAATTAGAAACCAACAGTGGTTACATCTCAGTCGATGTTATATGTTGACCTGCAGCCTGCTCTCAGGCTCCTGAGTACGGATAATATGACTTCCACCAAACACACCACCAGTTCATGACTTGGCAGGATGTTTTCATTTCAGTTCATTTTACCTAAGCAACAGCAGAAATCTTTCCTGCCTTTTCTTGGGTACCACGAGGTCTCCACTTCTACACCTTACCCAGCACAAGCGTGCCGGGCTGCACTGCTCCCTGCCTCCTCCTCACCATTCATGGCAGCAATACATGCTATGTCTTCACACAGAGGTTTCAAAGCACCTTGCTAGAAAACATCGACATCCGCCTTGAGAGTGGCTGTAAAGAGGATATTCTAAGAATATTAGTGCTGTCAGATGTTAGTGCTAGAAACCCTGAGAGCACTGAGGCAATACAATGGTGTCACTTCTTATATTTTGGGGAGGGAGCTGCATTCGGCTCCATAAGCATTCCCAGAGTCAGCTCTTGGCTGCTGAGCACCCAACAAAACCAGCTCAGACAATGGGAGCTGTGAGCGAAAACCAGACTTGCTTCGTGCCTTCAAACCTGTGCCAGAGCTCGCTGGTTCCAGTAGGGCAATGGCCCAAAGGCCTGGGCCAGCCGGCAGCTTTGGAGTGCACAGCAGGCTGTTTGTGACCAGGAAAATCTGCCTCTTGTGCTGAATTTCCATACACTTCTAATCCCAGTGACTGAGGAAGACGTTGGCAAGGCATATGCCCTGCTGAAGGCAGGCGAATAAAACACCTCGCTGCAAGCGGAGCCTAACATTTATTTTGGGTGTGCGATGGAGTCTGAATTCATGTGATAGAGTAATCCTGTCGATGAGGTCATGTGTTCCTCTGAAGGGGCTTCTTTGTACCCTGGGTTAGTTAGCAACGCTTTTTCTGTTATCAGGCATCTGATTAAACTCACAAAAGAAGGGTCTTTAAAAAACAGTCTCAGGCAGAACTGAGAAGCGAACAAATAAATTGTTGTATTGTCTCCTCTTTTTTCCTTTTCATTTTATCTGACAGGAAAAAGGAGAGGGAAATAAGATGGGGAAGGAGCACAAGAGAAGGATTTCATTGATCTCAAATGACAAAACAAAGGTCTTAGTCTGTTTTTAAATTTTCTAAGCACCCAATCCTGTGGCAACTGACAGTTACATGCATCCATATGGCATATTTACTACAAAGGACCACAATGCAGTATCCAAATAGAAAGAGCCTCCCAGAAGCAATCCTCTACTACTCAGTGCCACAGAGCCTACCTTCTGCAGCACTGAAATCCTTGCCAAACCCTGAAGGTAAATTAAAATGTAGCCCCAATTTATTTGGCTTGAAGACTCAACCCTTTGGGTGAGAATTTTGCCCGGCAGCTCAGCCAACTTTTGTTGTGCTTTGTAGTGCCCCTTACCTAGTGTTGGCAATACCAACTCAGTTCTGACAATGTGGAATGAGGGAATTATAACTAAATCATCACTGATTTTCTTCACGGGACAAGCATCCAAAGCCACCTTAGATTGGGAAGTCTAAGAACAGAGAAGCTCAAGTTGTTACGCACTGATTGATCTTAAACAGCCAAAGATGTTAACAAACTGTAAGAAATTTTAACCTGATGTTAAATACCTGTGCTTAATAGAATTTCATTCATTCACATTTGTTACTTGGTGGCATCAGTGGTTGGCTACATTAGAAAAAAAAAAAAAAACAACTCAGTTCCTCTCCCTGTTATTTGTGGGTTATTTCACTTAGGATTTCCCCCTCCTCCCTACTGGCAGTCTGAGCAAACAAGGAGCTATGTAGAAGTTGACTATATAAAAAGAGCACTAAAAAACCACTGTGACCAAGCGATGACACAGTAAGATATACGGCTGGTTGAAAAACTGTTCACAACACTTATTTGGCCATTGAAAGTTGTCATTTTTCACTCAATTCTGAAAACTCAGCAAGAAGAAAACTAAAATATCAGCATTATTTCAGGAGTTCTTTATCTCACAAGAAATTCCATCCCACCCGTGAGAAAACATTCTGAGGAGGTCATCTTTGAAACCAGTAATTTTTTCTTTGAACAAAATGGCCTTTTTGAAAGAAAAGCTGCCTCAATTGCATCTACTTCCTTCTAATAAAACACAGAGCAGCCTGGACTTCAATTACTGCATGAAGAGTATTACAGAGGAAAAACTGCAGTGCTCATGCTTCCTTCATCCCTGGAAAGGAATAAAAATATGAACCTTATGTTAATTTACAGCTCTAAAAGCAGAAGAACATCCACGGGGAAGTAAGATATGCCGGTGCCTTTCAGAGCATCATGAGACACCAAACTGAATTTTCAGGTAGCAAATTATTAAAGATTAGTGATACAAGGAGCAGAAAGATTTTTACTGTTGGTGACTTCTTTTATTACTGCTTTCCTGTTTCTAATCATTTTTGGAGATGCTGAATCCTCTGCTTGCAAGGCAAGGTCTGCTCTTTCTACAACAAACCTTACTGTGGCTGATGGCCAGTAACACTCCTCCCCTGTGCCGTCAGGTTTGGCAGGAAGGGATTTTGGTTGAAGATTTGAAACAAAAAGCTTGAGAGACTGGGAATGGAGAGGACAGAATTGTGGATGTGGAGGGAACAGACAGCTCAAATACTTCCATTTCTGTCTTCTAATTTGATCGTGCTGTTCTGGTGTATTAGCCAACTCTTCTTTCTCTTTCCCCACAAAGCAGGAAGACCAGCTGGTGAATATGGCCTATGGCACTCCAGTGACTCACAGCAGCTAAAAATATCTGCCTGCATTACTTTTTTAAAAAACATAGATTTTGTCTGAGACAAAAATGAGGATAAGACCATATAAAAAGATGCCAAGGAATAATACAAGCTGTAGTGAGTTGACTGTAGTAACGTCTCGTGTAGTTGATGCTGCAGCTCCTTTCAAACTTAGAGCTGCAAAGCCCAGGAAATTAAAATGTTCCATCTATAAAATGGATTCTTTTTTTCTTTTTTAACAAATTAAGCTTATTCCCTTTATGATGTAGAGAAGTGAAACTCAGTGTTGAGCTGAAAAAGTCAAATAAACGAAAAATTTTAAATAAATTTGTGTTTTAGCCACGTACAACAGTGGCTTGTTGGTGTGATTTGGGTCAGGCTATGCAGGTCTGTGATGCTGGGAGATGGGCATTCTGGAGAATAAAGGCTCTCCTGTATGAAGCTAGGGAACACCAACGGCCAGATGAAGTTATTAGGGAGCTGACTGCTGACTGATGGGAAAATTAGTATGGAAATAAAATCTGAGAGGAACAAACCTGTAGGACAGCCAAGGAAAATGTTCACCTGGGCGTGAGAGTTTAATGGCACAGTGAGGCAAATGCTGCAACCAGATAGAATTATTGCAAAGTGAAGGATGAACGACTCCCACTGAATGGATTCCCCAGGCCTGGAAAAGCTACTTCCCAACAGTAGTTGAGACAAAACCAAAGGTCAGCCATCTCAGAGCCCTTTGAACCATGACAAGAGAAGAAAAGCTAAATGAGCTGGCTGGATGTGGGGTTCCCACAGCACAAAGGGCTCTCGGCAGAGATTCCAGAAAGTGCTCACAGCCTTGAGATTAATAGTGGTGTGGTCTTGTGGTCAGAAGGACTGAAACTCAAACTTCTTGCAGTATATATCATCTAATATATAACATATATGCAGTGTAAATCATCTCAATTTATTCACTGGTAAGACCTCATGGGAGAACATATGTCTCAGTGAACTAAGTATCTCAAGGACCTCATGGTATGGTATTGTTAAATCCTCATTTAAATCATTAGAAACTTACCTGGAAAATGCTATTAAATTTCCAGAAATAAAAAATGCAAAGAATAAAAAGCTGCAGCATTACAGTATAAGGAAGAAAAAGAATCTCAGAGATATATCTTTCAAATTGGAGAGGAAAGTCTGACCAAAGATGTGCAGCAAATACATGGATAACTACATGACTGCTTGAAACTCTAGGGTAACAATAAGAAGTTGAATCCTTAATCTGAAGCCAAACCATGGGATGTGCCAAGCCAATTACCAGAAGAAGAAGATGAATCCATGGAAATAAATGATACGGTTAGTAAAAGCCACAGAGAAACACACCAGAATTTGAGAAAAAATCTGTAACTGAGAAGAAGTACCATATATCTACAGAACATCCCTTCATCTCTAACAGTCTTAAGACATTTTATGAAATCACCAGAGGAATCATTCTTGTACACACATGCACAACCTTCCTCCATGATGAGCTGTACCTACCGTAGTGTAGCAACGTCTTCTGCTGTTGCAAAACTGAAATGATTCATGCTTTCAGACAGGAAGGAAAGAAGAATTCTACATCCAGCTCAAACCACACCAGGAATTTTGTACAAGCCACAAGAAAGAAGCTAATTTTTATGGGGCAGAATACTCAAATGTGTTACATCTAAACTGAGAAGAGGTAACTATAGGAGTACTGGCATCAACACACAGAGACTGTGATGAGGCACAAGTTAACAGGGAATTCAGACTCTTTTTTGTTAAGAGCTTGGACACCTGAGCATCAATTTTTTGAAACAAGAGCTCAAAAAAGAGAAACAAAACAAGCAGGTCAGTGGGGTGCCTTTGAGCTACACTCAGTTTCATGGCAGGGTGCACTGCAATCAGCCAAGTAGAGCAATTTGCTACAAACTTGAGAGAAAAAAAAATAAGAAAAAAGAAAGGATTCTCCATCTACTAAATCTACTAAATTTTATTTCTCCTATCTGCAAAGCAATCTCTGCTCTTACTGTAGCCTTCAGAGCTGAAGAATTCTGCCTCAGGCAGATACAGCCTAGGCAAAAACTATGGATTATAAACAGCACAACACCAGTGATGGGACCAGCAACAAAGGCAGTAGATTCAGAAAAACAGTCTCTGTTCTGAAAAGAGGCAGAACTGCAGAAATGGGTCATCTCAGAAAGACTCCATGGGAAGGGATGTGTTTGCACTTCCTTTGCTTTGTTTCCTCTGAACCCCATGTTTGCACTTACAGCTCAGGAGTGAGATTCACCCTTTTGTCCCTGAAGATACACGTGCAGCACTGGATTGTTAAATGTGGAATTGAATGTGGTCCACAGCAGAGCTGCCACAGGCACTAAAGCCTAGATTAGTGCCTATTAAAAACGAAACATAAATCCACCATTCATAACTAAAGCAACTTTTGTGCATAATCTCACAGCAGAAATCACTCTCTCCTTCTGAGTATGTACTGTACCTTTTAATGAAGCCTTTCCTAATAGCAAAAGCATTTGCTTGCTCTCTTGGCTTTTTCCTCCCCACAGCAAAGACGTATGTAGAACTGGAAAAGATCTACAGTTTTCTAAACTTGTCTTTGGAAAGTTTCCTTGCCAAGTTACACTTTGTCAGGAGCTCATTATTTTCTTGGTAGACACTGGAGACTTCACTTTGAATCATTTTGAGGGCTCGCTGATGCAGTTTCAGATTATGAGGTTTGTATGCATGAATCACAGCAACTTATGCTCATTCTATATACAAAGTTCTGCTTCATTCCCAGACCCTTCTCCACGGTGTTTCTCCCAAAACCACCATAGGTTTTCCACAGCCCATTTCACTGAGTGGTTTTGTGATAAGATGGGAAGAGGAGAAATTCAGGACTTCTGATTTTTTTCCTTACCCCTTTCCCTTCCTGGCTACATGGTGCCAATCCTCTCTGTTCCAAATTTGCATCAAAACCAAGATTGACTGCGAGACAAACTCATACAATTCTGTCTTTGTTTACACTTCAAAGGAGCTGCCCTGATTGACAGTGAGACCTATGCAAGTTGGACCATGTAAAAGAGACCCCATCTCCATAGGAAGAAAGAGAGAGACTGGATTTTGCAAGGCTGCAGTAAGAAATCTTATGCCTCCAAACCTCCATAATGAAATCTGTAGAGGTGAAATAAAAAACTATGTTCACTATAGAATTCATAGAGAAAGTGAGTGGGGTTTCAGAATGGCACCCCACTGCCAAGCTGAACTAGAGATTCAGAGCAGCAGACAGTTCTGGGGGTACAAATGTAGTCAGTTTAGTTTGTCCCTAAAATTCACAAGTGGGGAATCAAATATCAGGTTTTTTCTTACTGATAATGACAGGTAGGAGATGAGTCATGAAAACAATTGATGATATAATATGAAGAGGTGAATAAATGGGTGAGCAGGCAAAGCTATAAAAGCAAAACTCCAAATTCATTATTTACCAAAGATGCTGGTGGAAACTGCAGCAGAAAATAGGAACTACAAGCCACTGACACACTAAATGCACACAGAGCATGCAAGTGAACAAGTGAAACACACTGAGACAGCATTGTTGCTCCTGGTCTCAGATCATTTTTCTTACTGAAGTATTTTGGCAATGTAAACAGTTTCCAGGAAGAAATGCTGGCATTTCCTGTGGTGAGCCAAAAAATCCACTCCACACACCTGACTTTTCCATATTTCAAGTGAGTTCAGTTGAAGGAATGTCAGGTACGTGGGCAAGCGAAGTGGAATCACGCTTTAGTGGCTCTGCTGTAATTAAGTAGTAGACAAATAATTAGCATGTGTATTGGTCTGGAATAACAAGAAATGTTTAATGCTAGAGATAACACCGGTCAGCAGGATACCTTCAGAATTCATTGTGCTTATTCACGTGCAGTCTGTAATTTCACTTCAATTTAACCACAAACTTATTCAAGCACTGCAAATGCCACCTCCGAAATGCCTCAGAAGTCAGCCTTAAAACTCTGTGTTATTCCTGGCAATCAGAAATATTATTACGTGCCTCTCGTCATTAGCGGGCTTTGGTCTTCTAAACAGAAGCTATGGAAGCACATTCGTAGCTCGTCCTCGGGTTAATTCTTTGTTTTTCAGGCCATTTTCAGTTTGTCGGGCAGCTTTTCCTCCCCACTCAGCTCCTCTGTCCTTGGTACTAACATCCCAGACGTGTGGGAATGCGCAGTTCTACAACTCATGGGAGCACCGGAGGAGTTCCTTGAAATCTGACTTCCAGTAACAGCCCCAGGCGAGCTGTCTGCCTGGCCCAGTTCTGTCAGCTGCTGTAGCATCAGGAATCTGCACGTTTGGGAAAGTAGGGTAGGGCAGCACATTGTAGTAGAACAAAGTATGCGATGAGGAGTGAAGATGGAGTGAAAGCAACCCTGGCATGGCAGGACGAAGTAGGAATCAGATTCACAGAACGTGAAGCAAATGGAGTGTGAGGCACTTGGAAACAGAGAGGAGGCTGTTCTCAACCGGTCCGGTCTGAGGTTTTTTCTCAGTGCTCTGATTTAAAGCAGAAGCACTTCTATAATGTAGTGGAAAATACAGTCACATACACAGCTCTGAGCAAGAGATGAGTTACAGTGGTGAATAACCCCGGACAAAAACCTGCCCTGCTGCTTCTATGTCAACAAATCGGGCACTGTTACACTAATGGGAGACCTGAGAGACCTCCATGCTCTGACCTCTTTTTCTTAACCCATTGTGACTTGAAACCTGCCTGTGTTAAAGGCTTAGCTGACAGCAATTTGAGCTGTGGAATAAAAGAAAGGACATGGAGCTCAATTATCCAGCAACAGATCTCCAGTGAAATCAATGCAATTTTGTCACATGAGAATTTGGCTGGCAGTCTCTGAGGTCTGCAAAGCAGAAAACCATCCCCTCAGCAATGCATACTGAACTAAAGCAGACAGGGAATAATGCAATAAAGTGCTGCTTTATGCATGAAAAGGGCTCAGATCCTAATTTCCTCTCTGTCACAACTGGTCCTAACCCCATGTAACTGCACGAGCAACACTTCTGACCTAAATGAGCACAGGCCAAATCAGATCAGGCTCAGGCATCCTCTGCAAAAAGAAATTTCTCTACTGTATAATTAAGACAATGACAAGCAGGTACTCTATATGCATATTCAACATCCCATATCAAAGTGAAATTGCTGCTCACATTAGCAGAACAAACTCTCTCCCCACTGAAACGATTTGAGTTTGATACAGTAAACTTGGCTTTTTTTTTTTGCACTGATACCTTCTCCTTATCAGTCTGGTAGGGTGTGTTTACAGGACATTGGGATATAGAACTATAGGGTATTAAAGGCATATTCACATTTATCAGAATTGCACATTGCTTATATCAAATGTGATGTAAATATATATCTAGAGAGAGAATAAAACAAATACAATTTAAGGTCTCCTGCGTGTCTTCTGAGAAACAAAACTTGAACAAATGAGAATCAAACCACAGCAGAGAGAGCGCTGTGTTCATTCTGGACCATTTCCCTTTTCTTACAGAGGAGCATTCACCCACATGAAAAGTGACAGTGAAATTATTAGTGATCTAGAAATATATTCACAGCCAAATTTGGAGAGATCCTAACCAAATTAGATATTGTATTTAGGGATGTGGTTTAGTGGTGAAATATTGGTTGTAGGTGGACAGTTTGACTAGATGATCTTGGAAGTCTTTTCCAACTTTGGTGATTCTATGATTCTATGAAATCAAAGCAAATGAAACTCCTAATCCAAAATAACCTTCCAAGGCACTAACATGGCATTACCATGGCAGAAGCACAGGGCTATGAGCATACAGGTGGGAGGACGTAGATACTCGGCTAGGTTCCATGTCCACAGATGGGGAAGGCAGGGACAGGCACACATACTGGCTGGTAGGCGACCATATTTCCTACCTTCTGCCAGTGACCCTCTCAAATCCCAGTGTACTAGTGAGGCAAATAAATAGCACATGAAACAGTAGCCTGAGAACAAGAAGAAAAGTACCAATAGTGCTAATTTATTTGAGAATGGCTCTCTCTCTAGGCCTTTCTTTCTTTCCATCAAACCTGGAGCTGCAGCGCTTGTGGTGCTGTGGTGGACTGCTGTGATTGCTTTGCTAACCTGTGAAGTGTGCAAACCTATATGCTAATTAACATTTGGCAGTGGAAATATAAATTCCCTGGCTTGTGGATGGTGTATCCTCCTATAAACACTTCACTTGGCCACCAATCTGGAAAAATAGATAGGACATTCATAAGGAGCGCTCACCATGGGAAACACCAGCGTTTTTTCCTGGAAACTATTTACATTGCCAAAATACTTCAATAAGAAAAACGATCTGAGACCTTTCCCTTAATATGCATCCTGTTCTCATTTCACTTGTAGCCCACAGTGTGCAGCATTCATTCTGAGTCAGCCTTGAATTACTGCAGTACAAGCAGTGCAGAAGGGAAGTACAAGCCACAAGTAAAGGAAAAAAATGTGTTACACTGTGTTCACTAAGTGGAATGGATTGCCTATACATCACGGGGTACCTTTATATCTTTCCTGGCATAAACCTTTGTCACACAGCACAGAGAAACCATTTAGGAGGATTCAGTGTATCCAGAAGAAGCTGGTTCTCCAAAGGAACCAGTCAAAACAAAGAACTGGTGCAAAGTGGACACTAAACCCCTTTAGAAAGCCTGACAAACTGACTTCTGACAAAATGAGATCATGCCAGAAAGAAGATAACCACTAAATCTGGCACAGCCATGTACAACTGCCCCATCCAAAGAGAGGCTTTCCATCGAACAGAAGAGACTGCCCACTGCAGACACAAGGTTTTGATGTTCTGGTGCTCCCTGGGATAAAGTACAGACAAATGCTCAAGCACTTAGTTGAAACAAACCCATTGCAGTGGAATTTCCCAGGCGCCCAATTTCAGACTCCTTTGAATATCTTGGCCAATATCTGTACACATACAGCCCATGCTACAGCCCAGCATGGGGAAGAGGCAGACCACTACAATAGACCTTTGTCACATCTATGATTCAAGTAATTGTTTTTGAAACATATTAAAAAAATTCTGTTCCACCACCCTGTACTTTCTACTCAATTACTAAAAAGAATATATTTTCTAAGCATGAAACAATATCATTTTTGTCAAGGGTTTGGAAACTGAGCGCTTATATGAATTGAAGAAAGCTTCCTTTCTCTTCCCTGTGCAGTTCTGGTTACAGGGAAAGAGCTTTCTGAGTGAGTAATCTTTCTAAGTAGGAAGCAGAGCTCCCCTATTGCTAGGGAAGAATGGACCTCCAGTAGGCTAATATGTGATGGATGACTGAATGCAAACTTGGCAACGTTGTTCTCCGCTCCCCAAAGAATACAAAATGCCACAGGCTATTTGTACACAGGGACTCTCTAGTTGGAAGTTCTTGGCAACATCCCACCTTAGTTTAATTGAATCTGCAGTGGCAAGACAATTAAGGATGTGAATTTGGAGAAATTGCTTACAACAGGATCAACTCAGGATGAATTTATCTTTGGGGACTGACTCATGCAGAAGTGAAACAAAAACATAAATGGAAGATTATTCTTTCTGATTCCATAACCTGGGCCTCAAAATCTCACATTTGTTTTTGATGAGTGTTTTGTGGGATATAATGTCAGCCCAGATATTAACTGGTATTCTGTAAGGGCACTATAACAAAGTTCAGATAGACTGACTGAAGCTATAAGGGTTCTTGTTTTGTCAGCAACACGATATGCAGTACGTAGGAAAAAGAGAAAGGATGCACACATTAATTCAGTAAAATACATTAAGGTCATGTCTAGTTATAAATGCATGTGCATATGTCAGTCTGAAAGTAATGCCTCTTATTATTTCCATGGAAACTACAACAGATACAAAGAGTACAATAACACTATTTGATAGAGCAAATTCTCAGCTACAAAACACTATTTTTTCACGTGGTGACTATGATTATCAGATTTGTGCAGATGAGCTGATTGAGATGCTCTTCATTTTGTGGTGTGAGAGCTGTTCATGTCTATCCAGAATATGGCTTATCTTTCATGCCACTGCTGAAATGCACCCCTCACTGTACTCACATCCACTGTTCATTCTCATCTGCTGCCATCTGTCACATGACAACAAAATGTAACAGAATATTGGTGGGTAAAGTTCAGCCTCTGCTGCCATCCCACCAATATCTGCCTCTGACATCATGAGCCAACACAATTAAATAGGAGGCATTAGTTTTGGAGCAGCCCTCGTACATCATTCCAGTGCTGTGTAACGAGCTTGCTCCTATTTGTGAATGTTAAAAAGAGATAATAAGTACTTCAAAATTTGTACTTGCAGCAGAAAGATCCCTATCACATTCCTTCTTTCAGTGCCCAAATACCGTCTGCTGAACCAAAAGACCGCATCAGGCACAGATCCTTTCTGCCTCCCCTTCCCCAGTCTGCCCACTTCAGTTACGTCATACATTGAAAGATTTCATATGGTTCTGGATGAATGCCCAGCTTTTAACTTTTCCCACATGTGGAAGGCATTTAACTTCAGTTCAGATTGGACAGAGGGTCAAAAGAACAAACGGACAGTGAGCACTGAGCTGGGGGACATTTCACACCTGAATAAAACCCAGAGGTCAGTGGAAACAGAGACAGCTCAATGCTGTGTCCCAGGGTTGTCCATTTGATCTTCTTCCCAGTGTTCCCATTCCTCAGAGAACTCTCCTGCTTCCTCCTTCTTTTCTCTTCACAACACAAAGAATTTTTGGACTGCTAATGATAATTCTTTGTGGTAGAGAGCATCACTTACAACGGCAACTCACTCTCTGTAATACCATGACAAACTAATGTGCTGTAGCAGTAGGAGCACCACCATCAATTTCTAATAAACACAGAATCATGGAAACACCAGGGTTGGAAAAGACCTACAAGATCATCCACTCCAACCATCACAAAACCAACAAGCCACAGACAGCAAATCCACTTTGACATCGAGCAGTTTAACCAATTAAATCACATACTGTAAATTCAAAACTGACCTGTACACATCCCTTCATTTCCAGCTCAAGTTCCAGTTTTAGTATTTTCTGCCCAGAACTGAAAGCTACTTGTCCTACAATTCCTCACACTGCTATTGCATATTTCTGCATTTGGATGATGATGACCTGTGCAGGTTATCCTCTTTAGTTTCCTACTTTGCTAACAAGGACATTACATTGTCCACTCACTTAGCACTATAAGGAATAGCTACCACCTGGTGGTTTGTAGCCACTGTAGACACCTGTGGTTGATAGCCATTGGTTTTGATGACAGTGATCAGCCCTTGAGAAGGATGCACTAAATTTATACCAGAAACTAAATCTGAAAAAGTGCATGGTTGGTAAATCAGAGCATAGTTTTAAAGCCCAGTATCCCAATCTGTCACAGTTCAAAACAAACACGTTTTCGCTATTGAGAAGTTGAGATTTCTGACTTTCAAGTGATATCAATTATACCCTTCTAAGCTCAGAGCTTTTCAAGACGCCAGACCTCAAAACAGTCAGTGGCCCCTGAGCTGAGCAGTGCTGTGATGGAATGTCACCAAGGTTGAATATATTATCACTGACTTCAAACCAGAAGTCTGAATTTCTGCTGTTTCACTGTACTCCACAGGATTAGGACAGGTGCTTAACAATGAAATAGAAACCACTCTCTGCTATACTATATTGCAAATCCATGTCTAACCCAGGCAGATGACTGGGTTCACTGATGGAAACAGCCTACAGAATGAACACTGCTATTCCCTTACAGATCTGCAAGTGTGAGACATCCATTTATACCAACAACACCATGCAATCCAGTACATTGCACTGCTGCTCAGCACCACTCAAGCCCCTTAACACATCCTACAAAGCTAAAGGAACAGACTGACTTGTTGCACTGGGAAAAAGGCAGACAACTACAAGAACAGGTCTGTTATTTCAGTGGTTTTACCAGAATGATGAAAGGATTGGAGCTCTGGCTCCAAAGCGACCTCACTGCTTCCAATGCTCCTCATTTTCTCCTCGGCTTTGCTCTTGGGAATGAAAGGATGAAAAGCTCTCAAGAAGCACACACCTTCCCACCTCATCATTTATCAAAAAGGGAAACAATGCCCAACAAAACACTTTGACAGCCTCTTTACAGCAAGTCAGAACATCTTCACTTGTGAATAGTCTTTGGCTTTTTATAGATATTCTTACAAAAAAAAGCAGTAATATTAAAAATATGCTATCACCACCTGAACATTGAACACCTACAGAAATACTGCTCTGCCTGCACAATGGTTTGATTTCTATTAACAGAAACCTCCAGCTAACAGTTACTTGTAGCTCTGTGGAGCACTTTTTAGTGTGAGTTTAGGGATGCTTCAGTTAAGATCCAACATCATTAAGCACCATTATTCCACCGGGAGCACTGGATCTGGCTTGTTTTCTCTTATCATGTATCTATTTCCACAGTGCACCTGGATGAGACTTCTGCAGCAGTGTATCAGCTTCCCCTCCAAAGGAGACAGGGAACCCTGATGTGCAGATTGCATGCTTTTCAGCAGATCACAGGGCTTTTCTATAGCCTTGAAAACATTAATGGTAGTTACAAGATCAAGGACTGGAACTCAGAAAGAGTTCTCCCTGGGCTGCAAGAAGCCAGAGGATAAAAGTAATAAGCAAAAAGCAAAGGGGGCAAACGAATAGCAATTTGCTGAGGATGGTGATGTGGTGGGGTCAGTGATGGGGAGGCAAGCACAACATGTGTTGTTGCCCTGCACAACATCTCTTTTCGCTCTGCCCCTTCAGCTGCCTGTCCCCTGCTCAGTTCAGGCACACATCCTTTCCCCAGCACAGAGCAGAGGCAGCAATGGGGACTCACTGGAACTCACTGAGTCACTTCAAGTGCATTCAAAACTCAATGCCAGGGAAGGTCAGCTGCAGGCAGGCTGTGCCCTTACTTTGGCTAAACGTTTCATTTGCTACTAAGCTTCCATTAGCAGTGAGGGGGAAAAAAAAGAAGAAAAAAAAAGAGTGCCCTTAACCCTTTTCTGCCACTCTTCCTAGAATTCAAGGCACGATCACAGCCCCCCGCTGCCCATCTCATTCACTGCCTGCGGCACCTGTAAGGCTTCACAGCTCTAAAAGGCAACGCAGAGCCTGGCCATAATAACAAACCAAAGACATTGTAACATCATCCATGAAGCGTGTAAAATGAATTGCCATTATTTAACTTCTTTTTTGTTTAATTTTTGAAAGATCTAGGTAAAAAGCACACACACCAGCCTGATGGGAAGGTTTTTGCCCTGTCTATACAACAGCACACAACTCACTGATTTCTGTTCCTTTTACATAAAGGGCAATTTGATAAACACCTTACTCTGCTTTTTAACTTCATGTCTCCAATGTGCGATGGAACACATCACAACCATCTGAACACACCACGTTCAGTGTGTGATGTGATACAGTTTAGAGCGATTGCCAAAAACTCCCCCAAGTAGCCAGAGAGCAAATGACTTAGAGGAAACTCTGCAAAGGTGATTGAACATGAAGTTTTGAGTAAGTGTCCTTAAGTCTCAAATGGAGCTAGCTGCAATGACTTTCTCCTGGTCAGCCTCTCTATTTCATGCCAAATTGAGCCTAAGCGCAGACACAGTCATGCAGAAAAGTTCAGTGCACAAGGCAGCTGCCGAGGCACACCGTAAAGCAAGTGTCTTCATTTTTCCACAATGATGGAAAATTTAACCCTCCTGCTGCCCAGAACCCACCCATGTCAGCACTTGGAAACAAGCTACAGGCTGAACCCTCTTTTGTTTTTGGCTCCCCAGTGCAAACTCAGACAGTGGTGGGCTTTAAAAGAAACTGGAGCCAAGTGGAGGCAGGGAGGAAGGTGACAAAGGCTTCAGTGCAAATAGGCGTGCAGACAGCAAATGAAAAAAGGCCTGATTCTTTCCCAGGTTGTACAGCAGAGCATAGGAAGAGTCACCTGTGAGGACTGAGAATCACAAGTGTATTTTGTCTGGTGCACAGTGTGAGAACAGTAGACACGTTTACCTTGATGAGCCAAGACAAAACTCCAAACCCAACTTTCTGCCCAACCTGTCAACTACCAGCACTCAACCAACCCATCTTCCATTCATTCATCGGATCAGATCAATGCCATTGAAACCTTTCCTACGTTGTTATGCCATCAGGGAGCACAGACAAACGAAAGATGAAACACTCCCTAAAACCCGTGCCTGCTCCAACTGAACAAAGTCACAGCTGCCACGGTCGCAACGGATCGTTATTGCAGACTTGGGTGGGAAAAGAGCTGATATTTTAATTGAGGAAGGAAGCAGGCTTACCGTGTGGGCTGACAGATCAGATCCCGCTGTGAGCAGCCTCCACCAAGCAGAGGTATTGCAGCCAGCTACCAGCTCCCGACTTCCTCGCCGTCCTGTCAAAACTCAGAGAAGTTGTGCCGTCTCATTTGGTGCGCGTGTGCGAAAGGAGCGTTTGACAGAGCGGCACCCTGGTCTGATCAGCCAGATTCTGCTGGGTTTATATAGCTGAGCTGCAAATCCTGATCCTTGGCTCATTCCACTGTAATAGGATGCCTGGAGGCATTTTTTTTTTTTTTTTTTTCAGTTTTGCTTTAAAGGAACAGCCTCTCTCTTTGGCTTAGCTTCTGAAGAAACACACACGCTCTTACAGACACACACTGTCATACACACACACACAAAGAATTTGCATGCAGTTTATGGCTAAAGAAGGAAACCCCTGAACCGCTCAAACAAACAAAAAAAAAAAGTCAGCTCAGGGCAAATGACTCAGAAAGAGGAATATTTTCCTTACAGCATCAGCAGAGTGCATTATCAGGAATTTCAACCCCCATCCCCATTGTTTTAACACTGTGAAAGAGTAGCAAACTGAACTCAGGGGGATCACAAGCACAGGGTTTCCATTCCAGAAAGTCCCTCCGAGTGTGCTGGGGCTGATGGGCAGCCAGTGAAGCTGGCACCGCTCCGTGGGGATGAGCAGAACAGCTCAGATGTGCACAAAACAAGCTGCCGATCTGGCACACATCGGTCTTTCCAGGCTTGTGATCTCTGCATCCCAGCTTCTGCTTTACCTCAGCTGAGGGGACAGCGGGGCTGGGCAGCATCCTGGGCTTTAAAAAAAGGGAGACTATGCAGTTGGGTGTTGGAAAGATCCTCCAAGCACTCCACGAGTCCCTTAGTCATCCCAGGGCTGTGGGTAATGCACAATGCTGTTCAGAGTATCTCCTGGTTGCTCCCAAATCTCGGCCTCATGGCAAAGAGTTGTGATCACAGTTAAAGAATTACCTTCAGCACTCAGCTCCCTTCTATCTGGCATTACTTTTTTTTCTTTTGGGGTGGGGGTATTTAAAGGGAGAGGAGCTGCAGGGCGAAATACAGAGCTCTGTCATGTCTGTGTTCTAGGAGAAGGGATGAAAGGATGAAATTGCTTCACCATTTCAGAAGCAAGACTGATCCAAACCCCCTTTAAACATTATCCACCTATCTCAGAGGCTGTAGGACTACCCAGTAAGAAAGCAGCGGGGTCCTACTCAGCAACAAGGATGCTCACGAGAATTAAGAGGGGCTGTCCAGGCCATTCTGAGCATTCTCTCTTTCTGAGCATGTCTCCTCCCAGCTGGCCTTCCCCAGACCCTATGGACTCACATCACTTTTAGGATTTTTTCCTTTTCCTGCTTCAGAGGCACAGCACTATCAGGGAAACTTGGCCCATCCTCCACTTTCAGGAAAGGATGGGGAATTCCTGGCCTTGGAATTCTGAACTGCCATTTTAGAATCATTATTATTATTATTATCATTACAGAAAACAGAGTTCTTTTGGTAACACGAGTCAGATTTTCTTTGCTGGGGATTTCCTATTTACCAGTGATTCCTGTGTTTATTTTCTGACGTGTAACAATAACACTGAGCTCAATCCCTTCTTCAATGCACAGCACAACTCTCAGTCATTTCTAAACAAATGCTGACAGAAAAAGCAAGCAAGTCTTGGTGACATTTATGCAAATGATTTTTACAACAAACAGATCCCATTTCTCCGAGCAACTGCAGAAGTATTCAAGAAACACTGAGATCAAATGCTTCAGTACAATCAAGGATGCACCTCTATCAGCTCTATTTATGAGCACTCATTTTCAATTTTTGCTTTAATTTTCTGGCATGCTGTGTTTCATAGCAGTCATGCAATAAGAGCAGAAATGAGATCCTACTGGAAAGAGTGTCAGAACTGCTGACTGCTCCCCAGTAAAGGCACTGGATTCTCTCTGCTGACTTAGAATCATAGAATCATTAAGGTTGGAAAAGACCTCTAAGATCAACACGTCCAACCCCAACCTGTCCCACCATGCCAACTGACCACGTCCTGCAGTGCCACATCTCCATGGTTCTGGAACACCTCTGAGGGACCTCCGAACACTACACCTCTTAAAAGTAGAACTTGTTCTAGACATTTCCATTGATTCCAAAGGCAATAAGGTTACCATATGCAGCCCCCAATAAATACTCAGTGTTTTTCTACTGTTCTCCCCAGAATATTCTGAAGGTGATCACGGTGCCAGCCCACCCTAGTTCTCCCCCAGTTATACAGTCCTATGAAATTCAGTTAAAATTTGTACTCAAGAGTAAAAACCCAATGTGAGACTTTCCCAATAAAATCTGATGGGGACTGAGAAGCAGACAGTTCCCATACAATGCACCATTTGCTGTCTCTTACTTCAGAAGTCCTTTCAGATCTATTTGAGAAACACTTTATTTCTCTGTCCACATCCACAAGCCTAAGCAAGACAGAAAGCTTGTGAGGAAACGACAGGAAGCAATCTGTGGGATTTGTTTTTATAGTGTTTGTTAACACCAGGTCTTCTGCCAGCAGCTATTGAATCAAAATATAGGAGAAAAATTTGGTTTATCTTTTTCCACCCACTTACCTGACTTCAAACAACGTGCCGTGATGCGATGAATGAGAGTCAGGTAAGAGTCCAGGCCTGTCCTGGTTTTATCTTTTCTGGCTCACCCACCTTTAAATACACTCTGTGGAAAATACTGAGTGATACACTGAGTCAGAAGCAAATGATAACATGAAAGAAAAGGAAAAACGTATTTTAATCGGAAAGATAGCTTTAGGTTGTGATGTCAAACATGAAGGATTACAACTGAATCATTTGCCCTGTGCTGTTCTCTTTCACTAGATAACTGTCAATATCAGTTGATTTCTATTTTAATGAAAAGGAGAAAGTAAACGAGCATTAAATTTTATATATGCAGCTGAGTTTACTGTCTTTTACACACGAGCTCACACTGGAGATGCAATTCACACATATAAGGATAATTGTTACAGACAAGTTTAGGAACAGCTGGAAATAGCATGAAATCAAGGACAGCATGAAAGTACAAAAGAGATCCCAACTAAATATTCTGGAAAATAGTGGATTTCACACTGCGTACTCATGGTTACCTTGGGACAACATTGTTGCAACACAGGTAATTAGACTTAGTTCAGTTTGAAAGCTTGGATTGATCTACCCAGTCTCAGGAATAATTTATTTTGTATCGGCATATCAGACAGTATGAAAGCTGCCCTGAAGGCACAGAGATGAGCACATCCTGAGATGCATCTTGCCACGCACGTAGCAAAGCTGATTTCAATAGTGTGCAGATGGGAATGCACTGAGCGCTGGAATATAACTTACGAAACAAATGGCCATATGATCATGGCTTGGGGCAGGGAAACATTCTCAATTTGGATAATTTCAGGAGCCAGGGGAAATATTCAGTGCCTGTAGCTGGAAGAAAGCAAATTTCTTGCAGAAAAATGATGTTAGAGCAGCACCAGGCTCAACAGCAGAGCACAAGAGCACAGCAGAGACAGCCACAGCAGATTCAGGAAGGGCAGCCTGAGAAACAGAACCCACCAACTACAGTTTATCTCATGCAATGTTAAGAGAAAGATAAAAGAGCAGCTTTAAAGAGAGATATATCATATCACAGGGTCAATCCTCTACATCTGCTGTTTGGAATCACTCATTGCTAATACACAAGAAGATAGCTTAACTTCTTTTTCAGATAGCATCTGAATAGCTAAACTCTTGCTTTAAATATCTGATATTCACAACAATTCATGTTGCCTGTATACTAATATCCTCCTTCCTGAACTAATGGCTCTCAAATATAATACGGGTTTTCAAAAAACACTACAAACTCTAGACTATCTGTTCGGTGCATATATGTTTAAATGAGAATATTATTTTATATAGTTATTCGTAGACCATCCTTTCCCAGTGTAAATAGCAGTATGACTACATTTTATTCAACAGTGTTGACAATGACATTTGCTTTGAGGCTGGATTGATTCTGATAATTGCAACCCATGCTGAATGGCATTGTTTTGATATTAGAAAATGCAAAAGTTTATCCCTACTCCAAGGTAAGTCTGACCTGAGCAGATGAACACAGAATCTGAGGGTGAGGTTGGCAAATGATGCTCAGATTATCAATACTGAGTGCTCTAGTAAAGTTTGGCTCCATAATGCCCAATTAAATATTAAATATCCTGCCAGTTACAGAACATACTGCATGCTCTGAAAGTCGACCTTGGTCATGTCCTCACACCTCTTTCTCTGGCCTATGAAACAGATGTTTTTTGCAAGGTAGGCAACAACACACTCATAATGTACACTAGACAAGAGTTTACTGTTAGTGGTATCCAAAATATTTATAAATAAAATCTAGAGAGCCCAATGAAAAAATCAGTCAAGAAGAATCAAAGCTTCACTGCAAGAAATAAGGAGTAAATTGAGAAGAAGAACAGTACCAATGTTTAAGTATTTTCCATCCAAACTGATGGTGCCAGGCTCTGTGGCAAAGTAGCTTCTAATCTTCAAAAGTATCTTTGGCATAAATTAAACTTACAGTAGACTTTATTAAAAGTCTCTGAGGCAAAATAAGGTTTTTGCTATGTATCAAGATAGGAAGAGGGAGGAGAATATCCCAATGTGCTGAGGACCAAGAGACAAAACAAAGGTTACTGTTTGAGATAGCATAAAGATTTTATCAGCATGTCAGCATTACTTGTAAGCAGTAAGGCCATAAATGGCACCAGGAAAACACCTCATCTGCTTGCCAACAAGGGTTTTATACCTCGTCATGCCAATTTGCATTTCTAAGTGCTTGAGTTCATTAGAAAAACTTGACCACGTGCTTCTATCCATCACAATGAACATAAACACCCTTCACTGTAATTGTGTATTCAAGCTTACTGATGCCAAAATTACAGGTAATGACATTAAACACACCCCTAAGAGTTCTGCAGGAACCATTTTCACGCTGAAGCTTAAGCAGCAACAACAACAAAGCAAAATCTGTAGTGTTTATCCATTCTAGCTAAAAACCATTCAGATGTATCAATAGCTGCTATCAGTACATGTCCTCAAGTGATGAGATTCCTAATGTCAATGAAAGCCTGAAGGGCAGTCAGTTACAGAGCACAGATGTGAGCATGCTTACCCTTATTGTAAACAGCATTTTCCTTATATCCAACCAAAATCCCTCCTTTTAGTCCCAAACCATGTCCCACTGTCCTACCACAACAGACCCCAATGAAAAGTCTGTCCCCCTCTCTTACCACCCCCCTTAGCTATAATTCTGATCAGCATGAGCCATGCTGCACTGTAACTAAAAGAAAATAATTTCACGAGTTTAAGAGAAATATTGAATCCCAACTGCTCATTTCTTAAAAAAAAAATTATCAAAGCACTTGCAAAGAAAAAAAATGAGATGGGACCTTAAATGTCATACAGACTTTCCCTAGGGCACAACAAACTATACCAAAACCAACACGGTTTAGTAAAATTAGCTTGAAATGAATGTAGAGCTTCCTGAGGGGAAAATTACAGGAACAACAAAACTCACTGACTTTCAAGGTAACCATGCTCAGCCTTTAAAGCAGAAAACATCATCACAGCTGTCTTAATGCTAAAGGCAAAACCCAAATGCAAAGGAAGATAGATGCAGAAGGACCTTCAATCACACACCCTTTTGAAATTAAGAAAAAAGCTGCAGTTTAATCCTTTTATAAAACACCTGCATCATTGCTGCCATTCCTGTAAGGTCAGCAAGCATGTAGGCAAATTATTGTCCTGGTTGTAGGCGCTTATGCTTCTGGTATTCAAAGCTTATCCTAAAATTGTTCAAAAATGATTAATTATGGTTACAAATTAGCAAATAGGGACATTTAACCTCTCTGTCTTACTTTTGAGTCTGAGCAGCATTATGAAGTCAAGAATCTGATTGATGTAGAACCCATCATTGGCTTTGTAACCCTCAGTCCTTGCAGGCAGCTGAAGAAGTGAAAGGTTCACTGAAGGAGTAGGAATGTGAGCCAAAAAACAGAGCTGTTCAAACTGCAAAGTCTTTGTACAGAGCAACCAAATCCTTGATGTGCGAGCTGGAACTAACATGCTCACTTTCAAGGAAGACCTCTGGATGTGGAACCACAGATTCAAGAGCAAAATCCTGGGGGCAGAAGGGTCCTGATAGGTAGGATAGGCACTGCCCATTTTCCCTGTGATCTATGAACTAAGAGAAGTGATGGGAAAAGGGAGTGATGCCAGCTCAGATCGCATCTGTGTGGTGTCCAGGGGGAAGACAAGCTCCTCTGCTCTCTCCTTGCATTTCACAACACTGCGCTGTGTCTCTACGTGGGGCAGGGAGCGGTGAGGTCACATCACAAACACAGACACGAGGAGCAGAGGGAGGCCCCTTCTTGCCTTGCCTTTCCCCCAGCGTTTCCGGTAGGACCCCATACACCTCTCCTCATATCCTGCAGTTGGCTGCTTCTGGGACCAAAGGGAAACCTCAAAGCAGATGGGATTTAGCTTACTTACGTTTTCTGTAGCTAACTCAAATTTCATTAAAGACAGCTGTAATCCCAGACTTCTTCAAATGGGTTAGCTCAGTTCTTACGTAGCTTCTATATTTTAGAAATCCAGGTTTTAGCTCTAATTTGAACCAAAAAGGAAAGATGGAGTGACTGTTGGGAACATCGAAGACCCAAATTCAACAAAAAATTGCAAGCTTGCAATTGAGCCCTGAACATTATTACTGTCCAGTTTCCCAGTTTATGGTCAGATTTAAGATCATTGCTGTTTCAGATCTAACAAAGAAAATGTAACTTCTACAACAGAATAACCTACATCATTCCATATTGAAATAAAATTGCTTGCAACCCGTTTATATGGCAGAGCAACAATAGGAATAGCTGTTTTTATTCTGAGTACAATTCTTTCATCCAGATGCTTTTCAAGTGAAAAATTGTAGGACACTATTGTGCAAATATTCTTCCAAAACGAAGTTGATTCAATACACAAGTTTAATTCACGAAAGAATAGACATTTCTTTTCCTGCAGTGGCAGTTCCAATCATTTAATAATACCTATGTATTCAGAACTATCAAGACAGAGCAGAAAAGTCTTGTTGCTGCATATGGGGGTAAATTCAATTATTTGGTTATGCCAAATGAATGGCAGTTCCTGTCTATAATAAGGAACACACAGAAGCACACAACCAAGGTGAAGATCTAACCAAGAAAAGAGTTCCTGCTGTAGATCTGTTTTCATCTGTTATCTCCAGAACAGCCCTGATTTTGCTAGAGTACATTCAGGTTTCTCTCATCCAAAATAAGTTTAAGGGCAAATATTTATTTATTTACAATTATGAGAGTGTATTCCTAATGTTATTAGTTTCAATCACATTTATTCTGGCAAAGGCAGTGACTCCCACAAGGCTGACTTCTAAAATTGATGCCTGCAGAACAGAGAGAGGATGGATTCAGCCATCAAATTCCAAATATTTTATTTTCTTTTAAAAGCTTTTTACAGACACTATTATGCAATGAGGATTACAAGTACTCATGTAGCAGCCAGTGCTTTGGTATCCCAAAATGATCATGTCCAAGATTGCTCGTTACAGTGAGGAAGTGATTCCATTTTACAAAGCCAACAAGTTACTCCGTGTCATGAATTCCAGTCCATTATAGCTGCATTCAGCCCACATCCTCCCTCTGTAGTTTTCCACCACCTCAACACGTTAATAGCCACACTGAGAAGTTTCTGTGCCTCACTACCTGTTGGTAAATGACCGAAAAGAAGTGTGGTGGGAAACCCAGAGTTCAATACATCAAGCATCTTGGATTTCCACTTGGCCTTTGGCCAAAGTGCAGAAGCACTTCTGGACTTTACAGATATTTCTCTGATGTTATCATGACTTCATGACTCCCCCTTTTTCCTTTACCCCCCCACCCCCCTTCCCTTCTGTCTGCATTACCGGTGTCTGTTCTCAATTTGCTGTGTAATGAAGTGACAAAGGGTTTAGGAACGTCCCCTGGAACAAACCACCAAGGCCTCTCTGCCTCCTGTGACGGGCAGACTCGTGGCTCTGACTTCACAACACCCGGGACTAACAAGCACAGAGCTACTGCAGCAGCCCTGGCAAGAATGAAGAAAGCAACCAGACTCCATGTGTCCGCCCAGCACTGGGGGGGAAGTGAGTGAGGACAGATTTTCCATTCTATAGCCAGAGGCCCATCTTACGGGAAATTTCAGTCAGTAAAAGCAAAATGTTACTGGAATGTTGCCTTCCTTCAGCTCGCATGGAATTTTTTATTATTATTAAATTTGGAGAAACAGGTGTGAAAAATTCATCCCTTTCCCCATGGGGCTTGTTCATAGACTGCAGCTTGCGTGGATTCTGCGAGATGCAGAAGGGCTTCTGTCTGGCAGCACTACCTGCAGACAAATACCTGTTTCCAATTAGCTGTGGCTGTTTCCCCCCTGCCCACCCCAAGGCAAGCCAGAAAGAAAGCATTTGGCAGTAACAACGGTATTGTCTGCTGAAACCAGCTGCCAAATAACTTCCTTTGCATTCAGAGTATCCCATGACGTAGCTGCAGAAGTGAGCTGGGGCATCTCGCTGTTCTGTGAGCAGCCACAATAAATTGCTCTCTGTAGGTAGAGGATGCTCAGCCACACTGAGAGATCGCCAAGATGTGGCAGAGTCCCTTCTAAGATTGCTCTCCCTTTGGCTCAGGTTGCACAGAGGCTTCATGAAGCCAGAACGCACCTTCCCTGTTTATGTCATCTCCCCACCTACGCTCCCAGACCTCAGGTTCTCAAGATAGAGTTGCAGAGTAAGTACAAACCCTCGATGCTGATTCTCCTCCTGGAGCAGAGCCTCTGTGCTAATAACATAAATGCAACATAATCCATGTCAACGCTCACACACCAGTGGCTTGTAGGCACAGTAACCAGTCAAGAGTGTGAGCTGGTATAAGCAAGCCTACAGCCTCTGTAATGGAGGTGTCACAGACGTACGCTGAATAAAGTTCATTAAGAAGCTCATGAGTACTACTAGGTACTCAGGCAACCAGACAATGACAGCAAGAAAAATGGGGAGAAATACCCTGCTTTTATTCTGTGAGGCCCTGTGTTGTGAACATATATATATATATGTATATGTATATACGTAAAGACACATTACACTTCAGGAAGGAAAGAACAATGGATTTTACTACTTTCAGTGGCTGCTTCAGACAGCAGAGCCTGTTTCAGAGATTTGGGAGGTCACAGATCCAGGAAAAAAAAAAAAAAAAAGAAAAAATGCAGAGAATAGAAAGCAATTTACATCTCTGGGCTAATCAACAGTTGGGGAAGTTTTTAAAGATGATCTTGGAAGTGATCCTTGGCACCAGCGCCTGTTCCAACAGTGGTAAAGATGAAGCAGTTAACCCTCAGTAAAATAGGAAAATACCTTTCTAATAGCTACTGGCAGATGAGAGCAAGCAGTTCAGTAACAAAGGCAAAGAACATATGAAATGTTCTTAGTTTTTTCGCTTAGCCCTTGCTCTTTCCAGAAGCTGACTGCAAAGTACACTGTTGGTGTAAGATCTACACTGAAGGGAACAACAGACTGCAGACCCTTTGCAGGTTTTTTCTCTGCTAAAAGCAGACCAAGGTTACACCTACGTATTTTTCACTGAGAGACTTGCTCCTCTCCTTGCCCTTTTGTTTCTAACCCTTATGCTTACATTTTGCCTAGGTGCAATGCATTCACTTAAGAGAGAATGTATGAGATGTGCTCTGAAGAGGAGACCCGTCTCCTAAAAAACAGTGTTTGAAAAACAAGGAGATAATTACAATAATGTTCATTCAAACACAAGTGGATTCTGGATGCTGACAGACAGGGCTCACTGGGGAGCATTCAGCAGAGTGCTTGTTCCATAATCAGCCTTTTCAGAGAGAAGTTATGGAAAGGCTGGGCTGCTGTTTCCACCTGCCAACTCTCATTTTCCTACACAGTCTGATGGAGTTGCTCATGTATCACATTTCTTATTCTATTTTTTTAACCATTAAATTAAATCTTTCACCCCGCTAAAGAAGAATCTGATGAAAGGCAACTCCATTTCAGAGAGCTGATATATTGACAGTGCCATGGGACTGCCTGACCTCCAGGCTACTGTGGATTTAATGTGGGATGTGAATGTGCAAGCCTTCAAAAACACTGGAGTGGTTTAACTGTGGAGAAAGAGGCTGAGAGGAAGGATAGCACTCAAGAGCAAATCCTTATCCTAAAGGGTGTAAATCCAAAATAGCTTCCTACAAACAAATGACATTACTCCAAACTTTAGCTGATGCAAGTGAACTCACCTCCTAAATGATGGAATGAAGGATTGGAGGAGGGGAAGTGGTGAATGTTTCAACGTGCTGTAAAAAGCCAACTGTAATAGACTACGTTCCATCTGGAAGAAGAAAGCTTCTAAAAGTGGCTGAATTTGACACCAGAAATGCACAGGTGCAGCATCCTATATGTTATCAGGAAGCACTGGGAGAGACATAATACATCAATAGAATTTTTTGCCTTGAGAACATGAACAGTGTGGTCACTGGAAGGGTGGCTCGGGGAGCCTTGTGACACAGGGACTGCAAGCCTCCAATTCCTTCACAGGTTAATAGGTCTATTTGGGCAAAATGTCAACAACATGAACACTTGTGCAAAGCTTTCACCAAAAGCCCTCCTAGAAATTCAGCTTGGAAACGAGGCTGAGCACAGCACGAGACCTCAGAAGAGCTCTCAGACCTGTGGGGCATAATCTGAATGGCTTCCTCTCCCTGCTGAAGTGAAGCAGCATAGAAGAGTTTATAAAAATAACTTTTTTTTCATATTTCCGTAAGTTAATCAATGGAAGTTCCTGATCACAAACCCATTTCTAAAGTCAATTATAACAACTGGGCAAACAGAAGAGTTTCTATTCTCCAGGCAAGAAGTTATTAAGGTTGGGAAATGATACAAGCTTTGCCACACAAATCAGAGACCACATACACTGACCACCACCTCAGAAGGACACTTGGCTCCTCCTATGACTTTCCAGTCCTGAATGACCACATCATACTATGACAACACATTTTTACCAGGTGTAGAGACCTACAGTCAAAAAGGCAATGCTAAAGAGGGAAAGCAGCCTTGGAAATCAGCACAGTCTTTCCTTTAAAATCCTTTCACTCCTCATACCCACAGCAGAAATGGCAGAAATGGCACTAGAGCAGCAGGTTCTCAACACCTTCTGCTCCCCAGCTGGGCGCTGCCAGGTCATAGGCTCAGCCTGAACTCAGGATGCCTCCAACTGCTTGTAAAGATGCTTCCTCCTGCTCCATCAACTACCCCTGTACCCATACAGCGTTTAGAAATAGCTGCAAGCTCTTGAGTATCTCTGTTAAAAAACATGCAACAGCTTAACTCATGCATGCTTCCAGCACAGATAAACTGCAGTCTGTGCAAAGGGGCTGTTTTTGTCCAACTTTCCTTCTCTTTTTAGAATTGGTGCCTTACTCCTTTTAGGTAGGTTTTAGAGCTTCTGATATTTTTTGGACTGAAGCTTTCAAGCTGCCTCCTCCTGTGTAAGTTCCATTAGAGGAGTGCAGTGTATCCTTCTGCATCCCTTCGGTTCCTACCTCCCGGTTCAGAAACATCATTCACATGTTCTGATCTCCCACATCAGGCTGCTTGGCTCTTTCCCACAACATCTTTTGATACACAAATCTTTTGTGAAGACTTCAGTATTTCCTTGGTAAGCGTGCATTATCCAAAGTCACTTACTATACATGCTGAAGAAAGCAGCTCTGCATTCTCCATCAACGTGGAATCCTTCTTAACTTCAGATATCAACAGTTTGCTTCCAGAGCTAAGTTAGGTGTGACCTGCAACATTGCTTCCACCTTTGTAATACAGTGCAATAGGAGGAACTGAGTTTAGTTTTCAGAGCCTACTGGAGACTGCAGCTACCTAAACTTTGTCTTGTATTTCATAGACCTTAGTATTCATGCCCCCAATCTGTAACTTCCCTGGAAGTTATACTTACTAAGAATACAATTAGGTCTTTGTTTTTGCTATATAAGCATAGAGAATCATAGAATCACCAAGGTTGGAAAAGACCTCCAAGATCACCCAGTCCAACCGCCTACCTGTCACCAATATCTGCCACTAAACCATGTCCCTGGGTATGACATCTAAATGTTTCAGCTGGCAATGAATGAGGATGGAAAGGACAGGTGGATTCTTAGCAAGTTCAGTGCAGCCTTTCACAGCAGCTAAAGACCCCCAGAGTTATGGCATAAATGATATCCACATGTTCTGTAGCTGCAGCATTTTCCTCAGCTTGTAATACAGAGTAACAGAAATAGCACGCTGTTCTTTCTCTAATGACACAACACTGAAGTTTCAAATGTACAAACATTGTTTTGGCTCCCATTCACACCATCTGCCAACATACACAACAGACTTTGCAGCAGATATATTGAATAATCTCCCATTCAGGTTTGCCTTCAACAGCAACAGGAGATGGAAGAACCCTTTCAGTTGTTCTTATACCTTGAGAGCTCCAGAGTAGGAAAAATCCCGAATGCTTATTGCTCAATGTTGTGTTAAACAGCACCAAGAAAAGGGATGTCATCAAAGGCACCAATTCTGTTTCTTGGAGACATCTGGATGAAAAGGCAATGCGGGGGACTGATTTCATTTTGTAAGAATCCCAGCCATAAACAGATTAGCAAATTATTGTGACAGACAGTAAGCATTTTGTGAGAATGTTTACCACTGAATTCCAAAGGCAGGATCTGGCCAACAACATCATCTCAACCATCATAACGAATGACCAGAGACTTCCAGGAATCACATGCTGCTGAGAAAGGTGCCGCAAGGCAGGCTGGAAGCGAGGAGATGACTGGGCAAAAGGCAAAGGGGGAAGGCATTCTTTCCCAAGTGATGCTGCAGGGATTAAGGTCGGAAGCCACAGGACAGCAGGCCAACAAGCTGAGCACATCTGGCTGTGTGGAGGTGTTAGCCAGAACTCTGACAAATGGATTCGCCTACAAAACGGGTCCCTAAGGTGTCAGGCTAGCACTAAAAGTGAAGAAAGATGTTTGACTGGAGCTTTATCTACTTATGATTACTGTGGCACTTCCTCTCTTCTGTAAAGTAATCAGCATATTAGAACAGTACAGGGCAGGATGGAAATACTTGTCTAGATAGTCCCATAAAGGAGAAAGTGTGAGTATTGGACCATGCAGATCTCGTTCTTTGTGGCACAGAAAGCCACAATATAATCCATTCTGAAAAAAGATTGGGCTATGTTTGAAAGTCGAACCTGAAAAAAAATCAACTGCTCTTTAGTGCAATTCTTCCCCTTTCCAATATCCTCTTCCTGAAAACCAGACTGCTGTTTGTGTGGCTACAGATAAGACACGAACAAGGACTAAATAATAGAGATGATGTCACATGCAGAATCTGTGATGTAGCCACAAGCCAGATCACTCCGCACTCAGGAGGATGCTTCAGCCAAACCAAATTCTTCATCACTTTGATATCAGGGATGAAGGGAGATTTTTGTTTGGAATGGATGTCTTTGGTTAAAAAAGAAGAAAAAAAGAAGAAAAAAAACCTGCTTCAGCTTCAAAAAAAGAAGAGAAGAAGTGAGAAGAAGCAAAAAATATACCAAAAAACCCTTGCCTTTCCCAATCTTCCAATAAGTTAAAGAATTCTTTTTCCTAATGATTCAGAGTAACTATCAGACCCTGAACTTGTAGACATTTACACACTCAAGTGACTACGACCCTTTAGGCAGCCAATGTCATGAAATCTGGTTCATCAGTGTTGTGCTCACTGGGACCAGAAGCACAGGGAAGAGTGAAGCTGAGGGATGGAAGAGCCAGCACAGAAGGAACTCACTACTGACTCCATGCATCTGCCTACAAGAACCAAAGAACTTCCTCTAAGAATTCAATACATCAATACCAATGAAGGAATAGTTCCTAGCTTGAAGGCTCCTATAGGTATAGGCGCCTATAACTCTGCACAGATATCTACCTACCCGTCTGGAGTTTCAGAAGGGTATCTAAAGAGGAACAGATGCTTATATAAATTTCATGGGCTCCAGATCTGGCTTCATGAGCCTCAGGCACGTTTGTCCTTTTCATTCCATCTTATTAATGCTGAGCAACAACACATTCCCCACCAATGATGGTTATGTTCATAAATATTTACAGCAACTGAATGAAACTGTACTTTGTTCCATCCAACCATCCACACTCAAGTGTGTTGGAGCGCCTCAACTGTTCTGCTGCAAAACAAAATGTAAAGCAATAGGGTTCAACTCTGCACAGAGTTCAGCCAGTTTTCATCAGCTTCAGATCTGGTTTTGCACAGTTTACTTTTAGGCCCTTGTAGTACCACCTGTTTCCTTATTACAGTACCATACATCCATACTACCTGTTTCATCTTCCCTGGTAGATACTGTGCTTAAGAAGTGCAGAGCACCCCAGGCATTAGATTTGGCTTTTAGACCCAGGGCTTGGTTGTTTTTTTTTCCCCCCCAGAGTTTATTTACAGACTGAAGGAAACTTTGGAATGAGGGGAAGGTTCCCTTCCAGCCCAAATCAATCTACAAAATTGCCTTTTAATGACAGTTTTGGCTTACTGCATTTAACCTCATTGATCCTGAACATAAATGAAATTTCAGCTCATTGGATTTCAGCTTGAAACGTGACCCTTAGTTCTAAAGAACACCAAGAGGAGGCCAGTCCTGGAATGCACCGAACTGAGCACCATTTGCTGCTTGTTTGCAGGGAGGAAAGCTTCACCCCAATATAAGCCATTAATTTTTGTGGCTGTTTGTACTCCCAGCTTTCCCTCCTGCATTATGAAGTCATTCAGACGACAGTAACTCCTTGTTACTCCCTGCAGTAATAAATGCAGTAGATGAAAAGTCCTTCAGAGGAAAGCATGCTATAACTTCAGTTTATAATAAATTTTACACCTTTCAGGTTTGCTTTTGGATGCTTTGTTGCTTTTCCTTGTTAACTCAAAAAAAAAAAAAAAAATCATTTTAAGAGATATTACAAATGATCAAAATTCAGAAGCATAAGGACAGCCTTGCAATAGATGCCCCGATTACCCCCACCACAGCAACAACTCATTTAACAGTCTTTGTGCCCGAGTTTCCTCATTGGAAATCCTGTGAGTCCTTTATTTCTTCCAATTTTTAGGGCAGGAACTGCCTGACTTTCTGGGCCCTCTGCATATAACACGATGGTTTAAAGCACTGCTTGCAGCAAGACAAGCACTGAATAAAAGCAACACAGCTGAAGACAAAATTTGACAGAGGACGTTCAGCAGTTAACCCCAAAAAGGCTCAAAACAGAACGAAATTCAGCGTCAAAGCATCAACTACATAAAACCCAACCACAAGCCTGGGATTTAATGACACATTCACTTACGCTGTGGTCGGCAGGATTCTACTGTCTGGACGCACAACTCCAGCACATCCAGCAACAGGTGCTTTTGAATGACTCCTCAATGCCCGGCTGCTGTGAAAAGATTTACAATGCACGCCCAGGTGGATTGAAGTGGGAGGAAGGAGGAGGGAACAAGCTGAATGATCTATCGCAGTATCTCCATCGCTTTCCTATCCCTATTTGGAGGGAATGGGAGCTTTCCACATATCTGCATGCTGGCGAGGCTGTAGGGCTGAGGTTTACATCAGCAATCTGTGCTCCTTCCTGCTGCCAAACACGAGCTCTGCCCGGTGGGATGCAGGCTGCTGGAAGACCTGCTGAGTTCGTTATTCGCGCGGTAGTGTTTAAAACCACTGCAAAGAAACCCAGAGGATACAAAACAGAGCGACTCCCTTCCTGCCAAGATGTGTAAACATGAACAAATATGGGCTCCGCATGGAGAGCATCAAAGTCAGGAAACACTCAGTCCAGTGCGACACCCCATAGCTGCACAGAGTGTGAAAGAGTGCTTCTCTACGCGTGTTCCGGCCTCGTGGAGGATGAGGGAATCATTGCTTCGATACCAGTTTGATACACAGCACTGCACAGAGGCAAATGAAATGGACGTGCAATTCTCTCAAACCCTATGGGTACCCACGCAGTGCTGCAGTCTGAGCCATGCACTCTCCAGATCTGTTCTTCACGTCTTCCAGCCCTGCTCTGATTTGCCTGGAGATGCGAAGGCTCAGATCTTAATCTCAAAGTAGGATAATCAATTTGATGCCTCGTGTATGGACAGCTTATAGGAAGGCCCTCCAGAAAAGTCTGAGCTTAGATTTGCATTTCAAAAGGACACGACATCCTATAGTCTGAGAATGTTGTGCTTCTATTATATAGTCTGAATGTTCCAGGGAAGATTTCAGTGATACAGCACAGCTGATTTTGGTGAAGTCATGCTAAGTAACAAGCTGGCTGTATCTCATTAGTTTGTCATTTTTATCTACCCTTACTATTTCAAGAGACCTGCCCAGGGTTTCCTATATCGCACAGGATCTCCAGGCTATCCTGTGATGACACAATGATCTATAATTGCAAGCCCTCAAGAAAACAGTGTAATAACATTACATACCAGTCTTCAGCAGCCTTCCTCTCCCCCCATTCAGGCTGAAAACAGCTCTGAGATTCTGCTGTGAGGGCCATCAGTAGCAGAGCAGAGTTTTGTTTCTGTAACAAAACACATGAACCCACACAGTGAGTCTTCCCACCAGCTGGGGAACTGCTCCTCTGCAGAGCTTTTTTTAAGGGTCAAGTACCAGTTACTTTCTAAGGGAAAGGAAAAGCTTCTTTCCTTTAATTCTCTCTAGAACAAAGTTACTTTTTCTTTTTATTATTATTATTTTTTAAATGATGCTAGGATGCTGCATGCTGCAGTTATATGTGGAAATCAGGACTAAATGCTCTGCAGAAGCCCAGACCCTTCTGATGGAAGACTGAAGCCCTCTGCAAACCCAGAAATCCTCAGTGGTCAGAGCAATCACTCTGACATTTTTCAAAGCCCAGTTAGAACTGGATCTCCTCCCATTTCATCCCAGAAGCAGCAGCTACAGAGGCTTGGGTTTCCTTTTCCACTCAGTCTTCCATGAGTGAAGAAAGCTTTCCTCAGAGCACAGAAATGAAGGCACTTTGTGTGCTTACTGTGCTTCTCTAACTCAGTGAGCTACAATGAATGATCTGTAAGAGTGCATGAAGCCTGCTTGCCTGCCTGACCCCAGCACCTCCTTCTACAGCCACTGCCTCATTGTCCCTCCCAGGGACATGCACAGTCACAGGACTGATGTCACAAAGTCACCACTAAAAACGAATGGGATCCACATGCAAAAATCACAAATAAATAAAATAAATAAATTAAATAAAAGAGCTGTAGAGGGAAGGCTTAAATATTCAGTAGGGCTCTCACTCTCAGAGGATATAGCTGCAAAAATTCAGCTGTGTTCTGCAGTAAGTTGGTTGTCCTTCACTGACACTTGTTACCTTGGCCGAGGCTCTAGGGTTAGGTCCACCAACAGACTGATGCTCACAAGCTGCTGACTCAAAGTCCCATTTGATTATTGAAAATGACAGTACAGAAGTGAAAATTAATTGCAGAGGATTTTCTTCTCTAATTGAAAGAGCTTTCTGTGTGAAGACCACTAGGAAAGCAGCATTTAGAATAGAAATGGGAATGGGCTTCAAAGATGCTCTTCAGATGAAAGACACCAAATGAAAGTTTTCTTGGCTGATTAATACCACAGAGGACTTTACCAGGTGCTTGTTAGAGAAATGCTCAGAGATTTTAACCCTGACTGGAAAGACAAACAGGAGTCACAAAATGTACACCCAGAGATGAACACAAAAAAGATATTCCCAAAAGCCAAAAGAAAGTTACAGCACCTCTGTGATACCCCAAATCCTGCCATAACGTATCATTTTGAACTGCAGGCAAATTCACATTGTATGCTGAATTCACCCATATTCAGAAAACAACACATTCTAATCCAACTTCAAATTCATGGAGGATAAATAAGTACTCAAAGTTCATCAACTTAAGACTCAACGTTGCTGAGTCAATGCCTATAGCATATGACTACACATCATGTAGTTAAAGGAGGTGTAGAGATACAAGAGCATCATATCTAATTGTGAACCATTTGAAATTATTGCTGGCAAAGCATAACTGTGCCAAAAATGCATCAATAAGAGGTTTTCATAATGCCTCATGGTGAAGGTCACCTTCGTCTGATGCTGGTAGCTCTCTTACCATCACCTCGTGCCTGTGAACACTTCGTCATCACCTAAAGATGAACATTTGGTTCTTCTCACCCTATTTTTACATGCTAACAGGAGTGAAATTATACAAACAAATCTCCTTCCTTGCACAGGAAGGGAATAAAACACTACCATATAAACTGAAGGCTCCAAATAACATTAACGTGCACATTGAGTTGCCTGCCCTGGAGGGAGAGCAAATGAAATTTATGATTTTATTAAAGCCTTCTTATGCCATCAGTTTGGTATGACCAAGCTGTATTTCAAATAAGAACCAGGACTTGAGTCTGCCTTGTATCTTACCCTTCTCAAATATATCCAACCCAGCTCACAACTGCGCTGCTTACCAAACAAGTTGTTCTAGAAGCAGTGGAACAGAATGAATTCTTATTGATTTGTGTCCTTTGCCTCTGAAATTTCCCCTTCGCCCTTCCCTGCCACAATACTCTTACCAAGCCTAAGATATCGTGTTCTACTCCTATTTAAGACCTGTGCAGCCTGACTGAGCAGTCAGTGCGTGTATTCACTCACCAGCAGGCTGCAACCAACCGTGGGGATAACAGCTGAATTTTCATGTATGTGTAATATCTGAATTGCCTGTATTTTTATCAGATTTGGTTCTTTTGCTCAGCGTAGCTGCTAGATTCACAAATGTGTAGAGCTTTACTAACATCAGGGCTTCCGCTCCTCAAACATCCAACTGGAACCAGGCAGGCTGAGCAGATAAACTGACAAATATTTCAAAAAGCTAAAAATAAAGTTTGTAAGTTTATAAAAGACAAAAAAAAAGAAAAAAAAAAAAAAAAAAAAAAAAAAGGAAAAAAGGAGGCTTGGAATCTTGGAATGATTTTTCTTCTTGCTGTTTTTTAGCACAGTTGATCTGTTTTAAACTTAAATCGAGCCCTGGTATTTTTAGTCTTTGCCTCATAAAGCTATTTTAAACTGCATGAAACCAGGCTTTGCCTATAACCTCCACAGAAAGGTGAAGAGCTCAGCAGTGTTGTACAACTACACACAAAACCACTGCTACTCTCCTGAACAACATCTGAACCTCCAGATAAACTTAACAATCAAGCAAAGCCGCTTAGCTAGGTCTGCACTTCACCAACTAACTGTAAGAGATCGTGTTCATCATCAAACATATACCCAGGCGAGGTGTGCAACATCTTGGAGACAGAAGGCTTTTCCATTACACCCCTTTCTAAATGGGAAGAGCACAGCGAGACAAAGAAGAAACCTGCAGAGAGTTTGGAAGTGAGATACCGACCATTCTGAACAAAGGAAGAGTTGGGGCCTCCTGCCTTGAGGGAGGAAGAGTCCACAAGAGCCACTATAAACTAATTGGTTACTTTCTCTTGTTCTGTACTAGGTTTAAAGGGCACAAGCAACTGAACTGCACATCCCCTCTACCTGCAATACATGCAGGCAGGTAGCAAGCCTGCAGATTACATCTGTGACAGCACAGCACTAAACCCAAGCTGCTACATGTTTCTCAGCAGTATTTGGGACACTAATGCCATTTTAATACTGAGCTGCTGTACATCTGACCAGCTGAGAGCTCATGCTATGCAATGTGCAATTGTCTGCTCCTGCCTGTGTAGCCAATGTAAGGCTTACCTTAATCCAGTTTAGAAGCAGATGAGCTGAAACTGCAAGAACATGCACAGATGAATGTTCTTAGGAGGATTTAGTGCAAAAAGTAAACAAATAAAAAATAAGAGAATAAACTTTAATGGAGTAGTTAATGCCTGCAGGCAAATCTTGAGCTAGTTCGTTCACTGTTCTGCCCAGCAGCACAGCAGTAACAATCCCTTTTTCTCTACACTGCAGCTGTAGGATAGGACACACTGCAAAACTACTTTCAGTACATCCTTATGAAAGCACCAAGCCCTAGCTACGCTAAACTTTGTTTTTTCCCTTTACACAGCAAATTCCACCCCCCTACAGATCCATGACCCAATTCAGTCTCAAAGCATCCAGTAGAAGCACAAAGAAAAAAAACAGTGAGCAATCTGGAACGATGACACTATCTCTCACACAAGACTTAAGCCATTTCATCCTTGATGTGTTATTGTTACTCCCGACAGCTCTCTGCATGTGATTCGTGGCACGCGGCAATGACACGGGGTGTGATTGTTGCTCATGTTGTAGCAACAATTTAAATTCCTGTTAAGAGACATCAAGGCAAGACGACATTTGCAGAGAGCAGGATTAAGTTGCTTTTGTGCGATGCTCCAGAAGGCTTAGGAGTTCTTGACAACTGTTTGGAAAATAACTACTTTTTTTCTCCTTAGGAACAAATTCTTAAGGAAGAAAGTGTTATCTACTTGTACAAAAACCAGTAGGGCAGAAACACTGCTGACATTACAGAATTCACAATGAAGGACAGTAATGGGAAGCAGATGCAAACATTTTATGGTTCAGGAGGACAATCCAGACCAACGGGATGGGCACATGTGGCTGGAAAGGATGTGGGAACTTCTAAAAATATTTATCTGACTTGACTTCTTGTTTGCTGATGGAGCTGTCAAAATCTCCAGTAATTAAATAGTGTTGGCAATGTCTGGGTGTTGAGATTTCATGGAGACAACTGTTCTGGAGAGTGGAGCACCAACTGAATTGCTGCGTTCCCTTCTATTAAAAGAGTTTCTAATCCCAAATGTTCTTCAGCTTGTTGCATAGCACATTTAGTTCTTGATTTGGAAGAGAGAGCAAGATCTGGATTAAAAGCTGCTCTCCATATTTTATCATTCCCTTACCTGCACTTCCCACTCACCTGAGAGCTTCTGAGAGGAGTGTGTGTAGATTCAATGCTCCTTGAGAAAGTAGACAAGTTATTGCCTTCACTGAAGACACAAAACAACTAAGGCCTAGATACATTTAAAGGAGATGAAATTGGGATGTTGTCACCATTTGGGCATCATCAACAGTTTCAAAAGGTCCCTTTGTAGTCCTTCACGTTTTTTCCCATAACATTCTCTTGGTATTTAAAGCTCTGTTTCTTCACATGTCCAGAAGTATAATCATTTTAATAGGACTTAACAACATTTTTCCCTAAATCTAAATAGGGCCCACCTGAAATACACTCTTTTTCCCTGTACTTCCTGCAAACCACATTAACTGGCATCCTCAGCATCACAGAACCTCTCCTTCCTCAAGCTGACATCCACAGAAATGATGCTGGTGACTGTCATTTGCATTCAAAAGCACAGCAGGAAAACACGAGGTCTCTTTCACAGAGCAGTTCAGTTTGCAGGGATAGGGAGAGCGTTACAACTGAGAGGAACAATCCATATGAAGTCAGTCCACACAAAAGAATTGAGTGGTTGGTGAATAAAGAGAGGGAGGGCAGTAACTCTGCAGCTCAGCCTTAAAGGCCTTTCAAAAGAAAAAAAAGTAGGTGTGCATGTTAATGCTCTTTATATCAAGCAGCAATTGAAGTGAATTCACATATTTAAAAGCAAAAATAATCTTAAATGGAATACAATTGCATTTGCTGAAGGAGTTTTCCACTCCTGAGGTCATCAGCATGGATAATCTGTCTTTACTACAAGTCTGTACTACTAGTAAAAGTTCAAACCGCTGAGAAGAAATAAGAGTAAGATTATGACAGATTAAACTCCAGTGAAAGACATAAAACTTCACATCTTCCTTGTAGGGTCAGTTTTGCTGATCCAGCTGATGACACTGCTGAGGCTGCAACTATCAGCTCCAATAACATATCATGGACACTGCCTCAATCATGGCCCAATGTCCCCTCAATGCCCATAAGTGAAAGATCATAGAGGAAAATTGTTACCTTACAGGTAATGGTCAGCTGCTATAGGAACAAACTGTGCAAAAAAGAAGGGCTGAAAAACATCAGGCTGATAGAAAATATGTCTGTCTCAAATTTGTCCAACACATCCTGAATTTTCTACTGGCTTCCTCCTATTTTCTACCTACGTCCCTACTTGAAACCAAAAGTTCTTCTAAGAGTTGAGTGTAAATCACGCATACTTTATTTAAGAATTAATCTATTCCTGCAGCATTGATATAATAACAACTAGTAAGACTAACTGTCAGCATAATCATCTCCTTCAAAGATTTGGGGTGAGCAAACGATGTTTCACAGTCCTCAGAGCCAAAACAGATATCCAGGCAGAGAGGAGCACAGTGACTCTTGGTCATCCTTCCTAACATCTCCAGCAGGATTATTTCATCCAGTAATGTCAGCCACCTCTAAATCCATAGTTCCTCTACCAAAACTGCTGCGTAAAGCACTGGGACAGAACAAACAGATTTCCTTATGTCCAAATAAGACTGCACCACCAGAATTAACTGCAGCACCTCAGAGAATCAAAGAATTTTTCACGTTCAGCAACACACTGAACACCGCTCCCTAACTGCCACGAAGCCATCGATGAACCCGGAAGAAAAGATCTTTCCGTTGAACTGTTTTTCCCCCTGCGAAGCAAGAACCCTTGTGAGAAAGCACGTCCAGAGCTCCGTGCCAGACCACCTACCGACCTGTTTAACGTGTGCCAAGAGCCCCAGGATGCCAAGTGGGCCAGTGGGTTTCTCTGCCCAGATGAACTGCTTGTGTCCCAGCAAGGGCAACCAGTTCAACCACGAGACAAAGGAGCGTTTCTTTTCTCCTGCTTTCCTGTTCCACTTTTGTGTCTGCCTGCGAGTCTGTTGTTAAAAGCAAATGATTAATTGGGCACTGGGGAGCTGTTGGTACTTTTTTTTTTTTTTAAACAGTGGATTTCTCAGCTCAGATACCGAACACTGTAATTTTTTTTTTTCCTTGAAATTGTATGTTAGCAGAAATGCATGTGCTTCAGTAAAGATTTACCAGAATTTGCACTTGACACAGCAGACAAAAAGGTGGTGAGCTCTTGTAAGGTGTTAATGAGGCAGCAGTCAAGTCCTGCTCCCTAACAGTAGCATAAATTTGATAAAATTGTTCTCACTGCTCTAGAAAAGTGACAAAAAAGTTGTACCCCCAGCAGAAATGACAGTAACAGGAGTGCAGGGCAGCTTACACCACCAAGAGGCCATTGTAGCAACTGAAAGAACCACCAAAATCTGAGATGTCTGGACACGATGTAGGAGAGGAAGGCACAAGAAGCACCACATGAAGGCTCCTTATCAGAGCTGTGTGCTGCTAAAGCTAACCAACGTGCAGGTCAGCCATGCCTCCCTGTTTTCCTTTCCCCATTTCCTGGTGTAGGGAAGATTTAAAGAGACCCAAAGTCTGTGTGTGCGTTTCATGAACAACTTTTTACTGAGCTCTTCTTCAAGTCTGTCTTACTTCATAAGCTACAAGCACTTCGGGATAGAAAGAGATGCTTCTTATACATGTATGTGGGAACGATGTTGGCATTCATCATCACCAGGGGTAACAGAGCCTTTTCAAATGTCACTTTAACCCTAAGTCAGAAACAGTAAAGAACAACCAAAAGCACAGAAGTGAACTTCTCTGCCTACAGAAATCAATGAGAATTTTGTCCTTGACTTCAGTGGAGCCAGGCTTTCATCCAGTCTATTTGTACTTTAGGTTTCCCGTGGTGAATAAATAGAAATGAAAAGCCAAAGCCCTGGCACCAGTCTTATGAGTCAGGCAATCAAGTATGTGCAGTACGCATTCTTTCAGGGGAGTCAGGCTTTTAGGACCTCGGGTCTAGATATATAGCCATGTGAAACTGGAAAGCTAGACAACACGACTTCTTTAATAGGAGCAACAACCTCCTGCGTGTTTTCTTTTACAGACGGGAAGTCAGCAGGGTTATCAGCCTCAAAGAAGCTGTGCAGATACAGAGCTGCTGCTGCGATGCATACAGGGCTGTTTGGTATGCTAGCTGAAGAGTGGGTATGAAAAGAACACTGTCAGAGCTTTTGAAAAGCTATGATGTAAACACAACAGTCCACAAAACAAGATTTTGCCATTTTATAGCCCGAGACAGCATTTGGTCCCAGTGACAAATTTTCTCTACAGTGCAGATGAAAGATTCTGTCCTCTGTAGGCACATACAACACCAGTGTGTTGAAAACAGTACAGGCCATTTCCACAACACATTCTGCAACTGTTAATAATCATCACGCTTTATAAACATGTGTTTGTCACATCACAATTACTGATCACATTCATTAACTCTCAGCCGTTTGATGCTGCGTTGTAATTTACTATTAGGAACATCTGACAAAAAGAAAAATCAAAGAAGCAGAGGCTGCTGTTAGAAAATACCTTCTTCTGAAATCTTTTTATAGCATTCCTTATGTTGTTAGGTCTGTCCTTTATCTGACAACGTACTGGAGAACTTACAGCATTCCCATTTTTCATAAACATCTGTATTTTCTTATTTTAAACTTGCTCACAGCATGATTCCAATCTATATATATATGCTTGCACACATGTACCAAACATCTCATCTTTGGGCAAAGTCATTGGTCAATTTGGAAAAAGCCTGGAATAAGTTAAAAATTGTAATCAGTGTGTAGGGCTACATGTTTCTAGGAGCTGCAGACCCAGGAACATACTTCTGCTCTTGCCTTTTATGGCTTATATCTTCTCATATGCAAAAAAAGCCCCATCCATCAGCTTTGTAAGAAGGATCAAAGAGGCACCACTACAGAATGGGTTATGCTGGCATCCAACAGTGCTGGTGGAATTTTATTTTATTTTTTAAACTGTAGAACCATAGAATGGGTTGGGAAGGACAAAAAGCCCATCCAGATCCAACTTCTGCCATGGGCAGGGACAGCCCCCAGCTCAAGCTGAATCCAGGCTCATCTATGGCCTTGGGCACATCCAGGGAAGGGCACCCACAGCTTTGGGGAGCAGTGCTGGGGCCTCATCAATCTCTGAGTGAAGAATTTTTTTCCTGAGATCTAATCTAAACTTACTCTCTTTTAATTTAGAGCCATTACCCTTTGTCCTATCCTATACTCCTTGATAAAGAGACATTCCCAGTCTGTTCTGTAGGCCTCCTTTAGACATTGGAAGCTTGGTTTCTTTGGTGTTTTTCTATCACCTCCCCAAACACAGACAATTTGGAGATCTGTTCTTTGCAAAACTGCACACCTGTGGCACACAGTTGTGTTACCTTGGAGCCACTAATTTATCCAGTGCCCACCCTGCACCAAATGCAGCACACATGTGCATCACTCAGCACAGATTGCAAATACCAGGGAAGGCTGGAGGGGCCAAACCTGCCCCAGCCCATTACAGGTGCCACCTGGAAATTCCATGTTCTCTGTAACAAGCAATATTATGTGCTGCTTTTACAGCTCCTGGGGCAGATGAGTCAAATCCTGGAGAAGTTCTGTTGTGGGTCACCCCCACCTTTCTCCATAGGGAAGCTGGATCTGCAATTGTTCATAGTCCCTTGTTGTGGTTTCTTAGCAGCATTCCCAAACCATGAACTCTTTGATTCTTCCACAATGCAGCAGAAGAGCCAGTCTAAGTTTCTAGTATCCCCCCTCAACAGGGACAGACAGAGTTCAGCTGGTTTGCATGGAGCTTGAACTCCAGAGAATGGCTAAGGCTCAAAACTGTTGCTGATACTATCACAGCAAGATGCTAACTGCACATTTTCATAGAAAGACATCATGACTTAAGAGCTTTTTGCTGACAATTCCAACAGCTGCTTTTCTGGCTTCGTTGATACATATACCCCGTAATGAGATATATGGGTGCCTGTGCCTTTTTCCTTCCCTCAGACTCCTTTTAATATCCATTTAATCATGTTTACTGCTTTTTACTTCAATCCAAATGATGATTTCATGCAGTTCAGCTGCCACAGCGTGACTTTTTCAATAGAAGATATTCCTCAACCAGCCTAAAGGCCTGAACACCACCAAACAGCCACTGAACAGCACTGAAATTGGACAGCTTGGGCACAGAAGACCCCCAGGCAGGCAATAAGCTCATTTTTTCCTTCAAGACATCACATATGCACAATCTTAAACACTCTCCAAAACTCCAACTCGGGTCTTTATTTCCTAAGGTTGCCTTGATAACTTTAACACTGCAATTGTTTGTTTTGCGATTGCTATGGTGATTACCTAGGCAGGTGATGGATTCAGATGATTAATATCAGAACAATTAGCCCAAGGTAACATTACATTCCTGTCTCAAATTAGTAAGTGTTCTTAAATTGTGCTCACCGAGCTTCCAGCTGTGTTGTACCTCCAGCACTCCTCTCGGGTCTCCTGGGCTTCAAGAGGAGCAGTGGATGCCAAATCCGTGGGCAGAGCCAGCTGTTCTGAGGTATTGCATCCTTCAGCCTTTGGTAAGGTGTTAGGAGGCTAAGAAAACACAAAAAGTATCTTGGTAAAACGTGCTAGTGGGGATCAGTAAAACTGACACATTAGTCCTAAATGAATGTGTCCAGGTGTGAAAGACCTGAAACCTGCACTAAATCAGGATGCTAAGAGCATCATCTAAACTGACTTGCTGCACAATCCTCATTTCAGCCTTCACCCTATTCAATAAAACATACAAATATATGCATTCAGCAGCAGATTTCAGTCCATTTTAGGTTTCTCCACCGTGAGTCCCCTACTGTTCCTATTAGGAAATATTCTGCTTCTCCAGCATGAGTCCTCTAAGGACTCAAGCGACTTGCCCCCATCTTTCCTCACTAACACTGCTACTCACATGTCATTCCTCATCCTCCTAGTGATAGGACAAGGGAGAATGGTTTTAAACTGAGACAGGGGAGGTTTAGGTTGGATATTAGGAGGAATTTTTTCCCCCAGAGGGTGGTGAGGCACTGGCACAGGTTGCCCAAGGAGGCTGTGGATGCCCCATCCCTGCAGGCATTCAAGGCCAGGCTGGATGTGGCTCTGGGCAGCCTGGGCTGCTGGTTGGCAACCTGCACACAGCAGGGGGTTGGAACTGGATGAGCATTGTGCTCCTTTGTAACTCAGGCCATTCTATGATCCTTGCTCTTGTGCAGCATTTTGCTTTTTCTCTGGTGTGTTTGCACAGGGACACAACCAGCTTCTGTCCATCACAGACAGTCCTGGCCTGCTGCTACCAAGCTGCACCACCTCCTCCCAACACACACTTATGTGAATTGTTGGGAAGTTTGTGCTTTTTCTTTTTCACCCCTTTTAACACGAATCTGAATCTCAGCAACACATTCATTATCTATTAATGGCAGTACCCACAAAGCTTCCAAGTTTAGCATGGTAAAACACCATCCATGCTGCAGATTAGGGACGAGCAGCACAGTAACCCAGATTTGAGGCAAACGTGGCATTCGCCGGAGCTTGTAGCCTCTGTTCCATGGGAGCACGGACACCCTGCTGTGACGCAAGGGAAATTAGGACATGTAAGTTGCTGCGTGCCTGCAGACACCTTACAACATCCCATCCCAAATGGTGATGAGTAACACAGCGCATGTCTCCCACACGGAGCGAGCACGGCCAGATCTCACCCCGCAGCCGTGAGTCAGCAAGCAGGGATGTCCCCAGCTGCAGCACAGGCAGCTCACGCTACCACGAGTTTGACTACTATTTAAGGTCATTCCTTAGCTTCTGCATGGCCCACAGCCAAATCATACTCGCAGGGCTTCAGCCAACTCCTCCTGGGTGAAATTATGCCCTCCAACACAGCACACAGTCACTTCCTCCACATTCCCTGGTGCTCCAAGCTGGGTTCGCTTCTTCCTCCTCCTCATCGGTTCTGCAGCAGCCTGAGCCACTTCACTCCCAGACATGCAGCTGGAGCAGAGCCCTCTGGGCCATCAAAATCAGGGAAATCACTCACAAATGCAGCTGGGGCTTCGGTCAGCCCACAAATGGGGAGCGTTGGGTCTCGTTATGAGTTTTTGTTCAGCATTTAAACCATTGTTTTCATGTGAGTGAGCATCCGGTACTAAGTTTGTGGCACATTGTTTTTGGAATAGCGCAGTCTCTGGTGCCTTCATAAATTCAGGCAGGATTTATGAGTAAGCCTGCCTGGGCAAATATGCTAGCTCTGACCCAGATGCACATAACCTAGTGTCTGCCATCAAGGTCACATAAGAATACCTCACTTCACAGCAAAAGACCTAAGGCAAATCTTTCACACCTCTTTACAAGGGTTGAAATAGATGGAATTGTAATGTCGGCCTCCATCATGTCCCTCTTGTTAAGCACAGTTTGCCATCAATTTAGTAGTATCTCAATTGCCAATAACAACATTATGGTGCAAAAAAACAGAAATATAAGTAGTACTTAGGGGATAAAACTATAGGAAATGTAAAAATTTTAGCTGAAAAAGATTAATAGCACAAGATGTAGCTTTATTTACCAATTTATCGCTCTTCCACCTTACATAGAGGCTTCACTTTTAAAATTAACAGTTTAGAGATAAAGGTACTAAAGATACATGTTCAGCATTCTCCACCCATCAGCAATTCTTCGTGATTTCCTCTCATACCACCTTCTCTCATTTGGAAAATTGCAGTGGCAATCCTACCTTACATGGGCGTCACAAAGCCAAATGCTTTCAAGATCTGGACGTACTGCTTTGAGATTGTAAGACCCAATTTCTCAGCAGGCTGAGAAATACCATTTTAAATTCCACTTCTACTTTATTTATACTCTTTCAATTTCATCTACATCAACACTTCTTTTACCTCTAAGTCTGTTCATGTCTCTAGCTGCAGCTGAGGTGAAAACATTCACACTTGGAATGAAAGACTTCAAAGTAAAAGGTAAATAAGGACAGGTTCTTGATCCCATGCCCAGTCAATCTGAGATTACTGAGAAATGCAAACATTCCAATTATCAAAACCACAGAAGAGGTCTCTCATAAGGCTTTGCAGGACAAAGCCAGTATGTAGAACAGCAATCAGTAAATCGGATATTAAAAATGGCTAGGAGAGAGATGAGGCCTGAAAACAATCCTGTGTTTAATTACGAACTGGAAAGAGATGCTCATCTCCAGAAAGCACCAACACAGGTGAATTCAATCTCACACAAAACTCAGAACACAACAGGTAGTGCTATGTTTTTCAACCCAAAGTTGACAGCCAAACCATTAAAGGGAAGGAGACTTACAGACATACCCTGCTCCATCAGATCCCCATCAAGGATGGGAACCTTTGAGTCAAAGCTCCCACTGCAGTCAGTAATTACCAGCTGCCCACCTCCCAGCTCTCTTTGGAGCCAGCCAGCCAGGGAATGGTGTGGAGGTAACCAGGTGGAACAGGGACACTCTCACCCGACCTTCTTCCCAAGCAGGCTGAAGCAATCTCCAAGTTCACCTGCTGGATCAGACACACAAGATAAGACACAGGAACATCTACAGTGTGAAAATGACTACAGCATAGCCATAAAGCAGTTGCTGGCTTCAGTAGTGTTGTCAGGGATGAACGCATGAGCAGAAGTTTAACCACTGGTAGCAAATTTAAGTTGCAAAGCTTCGGTGTAAACCAAGGCAAGTTGGCAGTGAGCTGGGTGAGAACAAAGATAAACTGCAGTGCCTATGAGATGGATTTACATGCTTAGAGGAGCAGCAGGATGCTTATCTAATTGTTCTGCAGCTAATTGTTATCTCCCATCCCAAACCTGGAAATATCAGATCAAGTCTTCTTGGATGAAGGATTGCACAATTAGATGTGTTAAAGGTATGATTATTCCTTTACTCTTGTAACAGTATAAATTTCTGAGTCACATACATTCATTAGATATACTTAATTCTTGCTTCACATAAAAACGCAAGCATGAAGAGCGCATCCTTAATGTCATTCAATGCAGAACAGGTAAAAGTGTAACAGAAATTTCTCCTGTCATAAAGCCTCTTATTTTATGTTGCTCCTCAGACTAGAAAAGAAAAACGAACTATTACACTTTTGGTCTTGGTGCCCCCCAGACGAGGAAAGCAATGAGTGAATTGGTGTATGGATATGGAAACTGGAGTTTTTATTTATTCTATTGAGTAATATGTAGATTCATTTGTAAATCAACACTGTTCTGCAGCTTCCTCTTACATGCTGCTCAAAGATCAAATGCAGAAAATTAAATAACTTACCAGGAAGAGGAGATCCTCTTCAACATAGAAGCTCATTGATTGGTGGGTTCATCTTGTTTTCTTTTTGCCCTGGTGCACACAGATGTGTGCATGTGTACTTCAGAAAAAAAGCCAAGATACCCTTGTCTTAAATTTGAATCAAAAAGAGCTAGACTTGTCTTCCAACTCTCTTACCCCAACCAGCTCTACATTCACCAACCCTGTTTAAATCTAAAAGAAGTTGCACAGATCATGGTTGCTTTCACAGAGGAAAAAAAAAAAATAAAAGAGCAAAGACCAGATTGGGCATTTCCCCTTGTGTCACCCACCAGTCTTGGTTTTATTGGGAAAGCAGCATTACGTTTTAAGCAGCTGATTGACTCACAGCCTGCAACCCATCTCACTCCAGCCCTGCTGCTGCCAGAGGAGCTCACGGAGCTCCAAGGCTGAGGCATATGATATTGGCTTCAGTGGTGAGATGTGCTACACCAACTCGTTAGTAGTGTGAAGAGCTACAGTCTGCAGATCGTATAATAGGGCTCCATCACATCTCTTGAGGGTTGCTGAGAGCTAGCTGAGTTTCTCATAAACTTCTTGATTTGAAAGGCTGACAAAGAATAGCTGGTATATTCTGGAGGAAAAAAAAAAAAAAAAAAAGCAGCTCTGATAAAAGAAAACAAGTTTAAAACAAGCCTTGTGGAAACCTCAGTGACACTGGAGGCGCCTTCTGGTTAGAAAAGTGGAGAGTGCAGCTCTTAGCAGCTCTTACCACCTGCTGGTGCTGTGACACCCGGGATAACGAGGCAGAACAAACTACAGGAGGAAATGGAGTGAAGACATGTAGGAAAACATGCGTTGCAAGAAGTAGAAAGACAAAGTGGTCCTTATCACTCATAAATTAAACTCGAAGCGTGAGCAGCAGAGCTGTACATGCATTAAGCCAGGCTTCTGTCCTCACAAAAATACTGAAAGTCATTTTTTCCGAAGTTTTACTTTACAGGGGCCAGTTATCAAAGTCACTTCTGTGAGCATTACGCAAAAGCTGCTTCGACCATGATTTGCAGTGCAGCCTTTCAAGCACACGATGTCTGCCTGGTGGCAGTTCCTCCTACACACAATGGCTCCATTTGAAGTCAGAAAAGCAGAACTCATCATCTTATTCAGTGCTGTTACAGTTCAAGAGTCCATAGTCCATTTAAGCTTATAGCGACTAAATAAGCTTGTTTTAGTATAAGAACAATCCTGGAACTTCTTTTTTCACCCAGAGGGTGGTGAGGCACTGGCACAGGTTGCCCAAGGAGGCTGTGGATGCCCCATCCCTGCAGGCATTCAAGGCCAGGCTGGATGTGGCTCTGGGCAGCCTGGGCTGCTGGTTGGCGACCTGCACACAGCAGGGGGTTGGAACTGGGTGAGCATTGTGCTCCTTTGCAACCCAGGCCGTTCTATGATTCTCAAATAGGATTATTTTTTTTTTTTTTTTAATTTTTACTTACTCCATTGTTTTTCTAATAAAAGGGATAGCATTTCTTTTCCTTTTTCATATTGTCCCACATAGCTACTAATCCTCCTCCAAACTTGATTTTACACAAGAATGAAAGCACAGGGATGTTCTGGCATGCCTAGATGCCGTACCTTTTCTCCTAAACAGAATGTTCTTTGTTATTACGGGGGGGAGGGAAGAAAGAAAAAAAAAAACTTTGTGTTAATCATTCACCCTCACTTCTACTGTTAGTCAATTAGGCACACGCTGCTTTCCTCAATTTTACCTGGACCCAAGTTTTCAAAACAGAACATCTTCGTTCCCAAATCATGCTTCAGACACGATGGATGGTTGTGGACTTTCAGAGAAATCTCCAAAGGAGGACAATTCTAACTCATTACAGCCTGTTTGTATGTTTGTTTTAAGGCTCTATTCATAAGGTTCTGAGCAGAAAACTTTGATTTATTTCAACTTCCTTTCTGTGAGATGCTGAAGAATTTTTCCTGTTTCATAACAATGGTGGCAGATCCAAGAATACTGTTGCAACACTGAAAAACATTCTGCAAAATACATCAAAATCTACAAATCACTCCACAGTTATTCTCTGAGACACTCTGCTCACTTCTAGCAATGAAGAGCATGGCTTTGACCCATTCTTCCATATGAGGCATAAAAAAAGGATTTGCAGCGGCAAAATACGTCACTGCAAATTTCTCAGATGTAGTTCTACTCAGTTCTAAAGTCAGGCCAACAAGAAGATGCTTAACACATGACAGCATCAGGGCTAAAACAAGTCAGTGCTGCATCTGCATAGGAGAGAGGCTTATTGCTGCTGGGACATGAATCTCCCTGACATTCAAATCTGAGATTCTAAATTGTGCATTGCAGTAAGGTTAACTCGTGTCTACTGTGCATTTTCAAACCAGCAACATTTCAAAATACCAATGAAAAAGAAGCGCAGCAGCTTTTATTACAGGAACAGAATTGATTAACATTGAGTCACCAACACTTTAGACTGTCAGATAGTGATAGGACAAGGGTGAATGGCTTTAAACTAAAGGAGGGGAGGTTTAGGTTAGTCGTTAGGAAGAAATTTTTTACTCAGGGTGGTGAGGTGCTGGAAAAGTTGCCCAGGGACATTGTGGGTATCCATCACTGAAGGCATTCAAGGCCAAGCTGGATGGGCACTGAGCAGCCTGATGTGGACAACCAGCCCATGGCAAGGGAAGTGGAACTGGATGATCCTTCTAACCAAAGGCATTCTATGATTCTATGAACATGATTTATTCTTTTCTTTTTTAAATCCACTTTATTAAAAATAAAAAGAAAAAAGAAAAAAGAAAAAAAAAAAAAGGGATTTTTTCTCAAAGTGTCAGAATGAAACCAGAACATTTTCATTCCACACAGAAAATGAAACTTAAAGTCCAGGAAATGACCATAAAAATTCAGGAATGAGTGCTCAGGGTGCTCCCAGGAACAGCATGAAACTCACTTCAAGTTACTGCTCCAAGAGTCCCACCTTAGGAAAACACTTTCATCAACAAGACAGTAAGAGCCTTTCTACCAGAACACCACGACTACCAGATGAGTAACTGAGCACAGGTTCTGATGGTCTGGGTCTCCTTCCTAAATGGGATTAGTTACTGCAATGCTCCTCTGCAAAAGGAGGACGACTTGAACCTGACTTCATCCACAGTTGACAGCTGGCTGGCCGAGACACTTCCCTTCCCCTAAAACTTCACCACTGATTCCAATTAGGGAGACAAAACTCTTCCAGATAAATTCAGTCCCAACCACTCCATTTCCCAGAACAGCTTTGAAAATCTACTGGCATCAACATTTTCAGAAATTCTCAACCATCTACTCAGCCTTTGTTAGCAAAATGACTTTCTGTATGAAGTCGAACACACAGCTGGTGAGAGAACTCCTGACGGTGACTCCGAGAAACCCCACACCAATGCTGCCAACACCATCGATGGATGAAAGGGGGTTCTTGAAGACACTGCTTTTGGTATAAAGGGATGTCAAGCAAAACAAACTACATGCAAATCCCATTTTCAGGAGATCAGAGAACAACTGTGGCCAGTTGCATATCTGAAGACTGATTGGAACACTGTTTTTTCTTTATCTGCTTTATCCACTTCTCTAGCAGAGCAATAGACAGCATGAGCTTGGCCTGATCTGATGTTACCTGTTTGGCCAGCTGGCTGGCCAGGAGCTGCATGTAGCTGGAAAAATGTACTTGCTACTGTTTTCTGGTGTGCCAACGAGGCTGTGGAACTGCCAGGAAGAGTGTGAAATCAGGATTTACTCGGACTTCACCTGGCACAAAAGTTGCTAGAGTTGGAATGGTGAATTGGCACATGCAATGTCTGATTGCATAGTATTTACTTCATTACAAATCCAAGATAAAACCCAAAAAGTCTGTCACCTAAAAGTAACAGAGACCAGCACTCAGTCACATCTGCATGACACCTCTGCTCCCATACACATATTTTTGAGAGCTTGGCATTATCATCAGTGCATGAACACCTAGCAAATCGTACACAAAGACATTCAAAACACAGCAACTGTGATTTACACATGGAAAATTTCAGTGACCAAACGCTGCAAAATATCTACATTAGATCAACCCCGCTTCAAACTTTTATCCATTTAGTTTAGCTCCCACAGCCAGCTAATGCACTCCGTGCTCATTTTCCTTCCCTTCTGTTTCAAGCACTCACGGAAGGAAGGCTACTTTCAGCCCTTAGGTCTCCAGTTTAATACTTCATGAAGGACAGATGTCACACTGACATTGTGGATCAGACCACCCAGCCTGAGAAATCCAGGAAGTCAAAGATTAATTGCAGCAAGCTTCACATCTCAAGACTTTTTTTTTTTTTTTAATTATAATTTGTTTAATTTTATTTTACTGTTTTAAAAGATCCAACCCTTATTTGTCAAGCTGTAAACATTTTTAATGGATTATCATACTTACAAAACAGAGTTTATTACCCCTCAAAATGACATCAACAAACAAAAGCCTATTAGTGCAGCATCTCGCCCTGGGGATCTACTGCTCTTAATGGTCATTTCATTCAGACCATCACTTCTCTTCACCCATAGGTTAAGAGACGACGTTTAATAAGGACCTCATCTTGCACTCAACAGCAAAGTTGACCCCAATGACTGAAAGAACTACAAGCTCTGACAATGGGTGCAATCAGATTTGTTTTGTTTTCTTATTCCTCATTAGCACAATGACATGAGAACACAATATTCCTCATTCCCTGTGCTGGAAACGTCTCCCCAGCAAAACCCACCATCTAAACATTCTGATTTGTACACAAGCAAGCTCAAACTCTTTACCTGCACTTTAGTAGAAGAAGCAGATGCTTCAATGCAGAATCATCAGCTGCAAAACAAACTGCTAAAAATATAAACAAATTTCTCATTATCCTTTGAGCTTCTCCAGACCAACAACAAGAATGGGGGAATTCAGGAAAGCCAAGCCCTGTGCCATCAACAGTTCAGTCAGCAAACACTTGTACAGATGTTACTGGAGAAGGTTAATGTTGTGAGCCTTGATCCTTATCACAGGAATTGCTAAGCCCTACCTGGGTGCCTCTGACAGGTGATGCCTGATCTACAAGAGTCACTGCTTTAGCAAACCAGGATGCAAAACACCATGGCAGATGGCAGAGCATTGTCTCATCCCACCTCTTGTTCCTTGCTAATTAACACTGCTGTTTTTCATCTGCTTCTTTTAAAGAGAAGGCTGCAATGACAATGAAAAGCACAATTCTGTTCAGCCAACCGAGCAACATGCTTATGGAGCCTCCCATCATCTGCCTAAAGGCTTTGCTGATGTTTCTCAAAAGGCAATGGCAGCCACTTTTGAAGATATGGGAGAAGAGGGAAGCACAGTCATCACACAGAGTCCATCTCATTGCTCTTCAACAATTTCCCCACTGTGCTGTAGCCCAATGTCTCTGGAAGAAGGCTCTGAGGCAGGCAGCACTGTGGGAACCAGTTCATTTCAGTAGCAATGGCTGCAGCCCTGGGTTTGGGCAGGGATGAGCCTGTGGAGAGGGGAAGAGAGTACACTGCATGATCTTTGGCACTGCCATCTCTTTAGCTGGTTATCTGCAATCAGAAAACAACAACCAACCTAAGCACACAAGCACAGCCATGGAGGAATGCAGCAGCTTGCTGCTCTCTGAGCAGACTGAAAAGAAACCACAAATTACCTGCCAAGCCCAAAAGTTCTGAAGCGTTTCTCAACTGGAGTGTTTTGGGTTTGTTTTTTTGTTTTTCCTAGAAAGCCATGGGGACAATTAACTGTAGGGACACTTTTCTTTGCTACAAATGGTGAAACCCCTTCAGTTGTCTGATTCCTAGTTTGCGTCACAGCTATCCTGGTGAAGAAGCAATGAACAAGGAACAACTGCCCATTTGCCTTTTCCTTCCTGCTCTGCTTAGGTTTAAAACCCAAAAAAAAAAGGGCAAACAAGTCCATCCAGAGACCACAGCTTTGTTATCTCTTGCTTTCCAGAGCAATGGCCTAAAACTCAGGAACCAGAGGGTAGCTGTGCCATGCTGTGTTGGCTTTCTGCTGCAAAACGTTGTGTTGGTTTCCCAATTCATTGCCACATCTGGATGTCAGGCAATTCTTCCTCCCCCTACTCCAATAATTAATCCATACACAATGCACAACTTCAAGTCTGCAGTTGCTTTTCCAAAAAACACATTCTATGAGGTGTTTGCTTTAACAACAGTCATCCCTGCAAAAGCTATCAACTATCTGCTGCGATCCTGCTCCCTTCTGAAATATTTTCCTGTTAAATACATTACTGTCTCGCAGGAATTCATTACTTTCCATGCACACACTAGCTGCCTCATACTTTCTGGTCACATTGCTATCAAAAGTGAAACTCAAGGTTAAGCCTAAACTAGTAAGATCATTACCTATTTGTATAGGCAAAGCAGCCTGTTTCAGGGACTGACCACACAGAAACACCCCCTCTGACACAGGCTGGAAAACGCAGACAGACTAAATCTGCCTTGTTTCTTTTAAAAATAGCACTGAATAAAGGGTTCCTTCATTTTAGGCAGCTCTCCAGGAAATTGGAGCATTCTGCGATCCGCTCCTCTGGATTACCTGCTCACATCTCCATTTCATTCAGAAAGCTGCCTTGGTTTGTGTAGTGAATTAAATTCCCCTCTTCCCAGCAGGAAAAGAAAGTTTGTGGTATCCAAAGATTAACTAACGTAAGCCACAAGGGAAGCAAGCAAGCACATATAGAGCCCTACGTGGCAAAACAGCAGTGTTTCACTTACTCTATGTAAGCAGCCAATCTTTGCCAGCACTGGTTGGTTGACTTTCCACCCTTACATAAGCTACTTTTTGGAAAAGAGCAGCTTTTTAGAACAAAATGCAACTCTGTCAATAAGAGAATCACAGTCCATAACCAACTCATGGGGAGATTGTAAAAACCAGCCTAAAATGAAGAGATTGGTCTAAACTTTTCTGTGAACATTCACTGAGTGTCTGATAAAATACATATTTTTTACATATCTCAGAATATGCCAGCTCTACCATTTTTAAAGAAACATAATAGAAAACCACTTAGTTGATTTTTTTCTTTTAACCTTTTGCCAATAATGTTATGGATATACAAAGAAATAGGAAATACAAGTACTTTACCAAAACCCTACACCACACAGGCAGCAAGTCCTGCTTTAAAACCTTGCCCTACAGCTGAACTAGATCGCCTCCAAACAGACTGAGGAATTTCCTTTACCCAAGCTCTGAGCAGGCCAGACACTGATTAAAAGGACACAGAGCACACATCCCCTGTCCTGCCTTTCTGGGGGTGCAGATCTGAAAAGCCAGGCTTTCTTGGGGCACAAAAAGGGCAGGGAAGGTCTGCAAAAGTCAACCCTAATTCTAGATGGTGGATCTTAATGAACGTCCTGTCATCTCGAGGGGTCATCTGGCAAAGGCTATGCACTTGGGTGGTGCAGAGTTTCTAGAGAGTCTCCTAAGGAAGAGGAAATATTCTGGAAAGAGGAAAAAATTGGGAATGAGAGCTGAGGAGTTATGAACAGGCATCAGTGAGAAGGTGCTATCGAATCTGAGCGGCAGCCATCGTTACTCAGTGGTGGTGAGGAAAAACGATCTGAGAGAAAGGCACAAAGATAGCATGAAAGCTAGCAGCACATCTCTACCCTTAAATCTCTTCTTGGTAATCTGCATGTAAAATAAATGTTCAAAAAGTCATGCAATGTAAAACAGGGAAGTGCACTGGCCTTTTTTCAACTCCACTTGTGCTTAACTTCCTATTGTAGATTAACCTCCAGCAACATCTGCAACTGCACCATACAAAAACAACCTTTTGTGGACAAACCTCTTTGACATCAATAGCAATAACTGACTTGTGATTTAAAACGCTTCACCTCAGCCACTGGAGCCAGCCTGGTTATGCCAGCCCTTGAAGATGCACAATCCAAAGTCATCTGAAGGGTGATACAAAAAGAAAGGATATATCAGATTCTTCACAAAAGTCTACACAAGAGAAACAAACTGCAAACAGCTGCCCTGTCTTCACTAAGTACTAAAACAAAGATATCTTTTCTGCCACAGTTCTTCTCTGCAAATCCTTTTCACTAAAAATCCCTTCTCAAAGCAATGCTGGCCTCAGCTGAAACACTGATTTTTTTCCTAGCTATGCAGAATTACAGCAAACTAGAGATGCAACATCTCACTTTCCAGCTTGAGAAGCAAGGACAATTCTCCTTTTCAATCTTCTCCACAAAGAAAAATCACTCTCTACTAAATAGAAAACCAGTAATGCTCATAAATGCCTTTTCCTACAGTTTCTAGGAAACTGAGAACAGGAATTGGAAAGGAAAGAGGTATTTATAAAAATTATGAGTCAACAACATTAATTATTACATTGCAACACCAGTGCCTCATTGATTAGAAGCAGCATTTGTTCTCATGCAGAACACGTTTAACATCCTTTATATCTGATACTGTGAAAGTACAAGAGAACAAACCTTGATGGTCAAACTCTCAATACCTCCCTGCTTTTGGGACCAACCGCCCCCATCCTTTTTCCATGTTTGTGTCTTTTTTCCACCTCCCCTCTTTGCTGTCACCCAATCTCTGTCAGCTCCACAACAGAGATCTTCCACATCAGAAATCTTGGATCCCCATAGGAATGTTGAGAAACTCATCCAGTAATGGCAAAGAGAGACCATTTAGTAACAAAAGAGTCAAAAGACAGCCCTCCTTGTGAGGCAGGTCATGTAAATCGTCTCAATTTGAAGAAATGGGGGCATACAGAGGTTAACAGCTTGCCCAGGGCTTCACTGTGAGTCATTCCTAAGCCAGAGGCTGGAGCAGGCAGCCCCAGCTCTTGTTCCGTCGCTCTAATCAATTAACCACTTTTCCTCCTCAGGATTCATTCTTCTTTCATGACTGATGAGTCAGCTGCTGTTTAAGAAGGGCGTTAGAACCCGTTCCATAATGAGAGGCTAATTCCTCCTAGCACATGCTGTGGGTATTACACGACCCCACATTACTGAGATAATCAGACCATTGTCTCAGGATGTTAATTGAGACAAATGGCGTAATGAGTCATGCTTAGGTGTCTGCTTCTGTGTTTCCCCCTCATTTTCCTGTTCCTGAGATGAATGCCCTTATTCCCAAGGGGTGACTGCTGTTCTTCCTCTGAGCTCTGCTTCTGGGATACTGCGTGCACTTGTGATACCTAACTTGCAAAATATTCTGCTCATGCAGATTTGTTATTTTCAGCGTCTCTGGAGAATTCCTTTTCTGTGCCAAGTGTTTTTGAGGTTAAAAGCAAATAAGAATTGAATAAAAAAAAAAAAAAAAAACAAAAACAGCCCTCCTTACTCCCTCCTCTTAAATCAAAAATGAGTTTATAAGCTTTGCCATTTGGGATTTTGGTTAAACCATTTCATCAGCCCTATCAGTCAGTTGTTATGTGGGAGCCAGACCTCTTCACTCACAGGGTCACAGATGGAGGAGCAGAGAGCAAACAGTGCTACCTAAGTCCTTTACAGCAGGGCCTGAACTTTGGGATTTGCCCCTTGCAGGGGGACTCAGTTCCACAGAAGCAGCTGCTTGGAAAACACCACCCAAATCATTCCTCCAGAGAGAAAACCCACGGCTTTCAGAGCTGAAAAGATGGGCTGCAAAAGCTTGAGCTGAAACCTTTAGCCAACACTGTGGCACTCACTCATTAATGGGTAGCTGTAACTTGGGATCTGCTGCTTTCTCTTTTCTTTTTTAATCCTAGTGGGTTGCAAAGCAGAGCAGTGTTTCCTTCATGCCCTGCTGTGGCTGAGGTATCCAAGCCCTGCTTCTCCCAGCTGGTTCAGGTTGAAAGAGATCAGAGCAGCCCTGTGCCTTACACACAGATCAGTGCTCACCTCCTTGCCTGTAGGCACATCGAGGCCCTCCTTGCAAGCACACACCTCTTTCTGTCTGCATTCCAGGTGAGGTAGGTATGATCTGGTCTCAGGCTAATCAGCACTTGGACCACTTTTGCATGGCCTCAACGACCCAGGCTTGTTGCCATACCAATGTGGCTGCACAGCTTGTAGACAGATGACACTGACACTCACAGAGCTGGAGCAGACACTTCAGTACTCACATAAAGCCATGGAGCCAGGCTCTGTGTTTCTGCAGGCTGATCTATTTCTCCGTTTCAAAATTTCACCTGGTGGGAGAAAAACTAGCTCTGATATAGATCCCTGCAATCTTCCCTTAAAGGGAAATCTTCTGTGACATGGGCAACCCCATCTATCACCTGACAACTTTCAGACATGGTTGAATTCAACACCTGCATGTTATCTCTCAGCTTGCATTCAATGGCTAAAAGGAAACAAGTAGTTCTTTTAAGTCAAAATGTTGTTTCGTGTTATTTGTAGAAGCTAAACATAATACAAAAGCAAAACAATTTTAACACAGTGAAAGACTTGCAAAGAATGCCTTTCATTCATTGGAAAATGAAATCTTCCCTAAGAGTTCCAGTGTGAATTAGGCTGAAGTATGCACACAAAAAAAGAATGCAACAGAGACTCACTGTAACCATCCATGGCCATGCTCAGCACCACTAAATCATTGCATATCAGGCACAGCCACAAGTCCAGCAAAAGTTGTTGAAAGGCTTACCAAAATGGCACAAGTCTGCGTGTAAATAAATCCCAAAGCAGAGCTAGCAAAATCAAGTCAGTCAAATGTAATGCTAGTAGCAGTACCACAAGATGATGAAAAATTGTGGGTTTTGGACAAAAAAAAATTGCTAGGCTTCATTTTAAGAGATCACATCTATCACCCCCACTTCTACCAGTCCACCTGTATGAGGGCTTTCCATGGGACACCTCAAATACAGAAAGATGACAACAGCCACAGAAGAGACAGCAGAGATCCTCATGCAGGGTGCCCACAGAGGCTGCTGAGGTGCAGCTTTATAAGAGGTACAGCTTGGCTCCGTGTTTCACACCCTCAGTCGAGCCAGGTTAGAGGAAGGCAGCACCATTAGAGGGAAGCAGAGTATTCACTTGTGCACTCCTATGTAAACAGCAGTTAATGAGGCAGTACGTTTTAAATGATCCGCTTTTACACCGCTTTTTTTTCATTGGGATTGTAAGGAGGTGCTAAAAGCCAGATCTAGTTACAAATACCGACCCCAAAATAGAGCCCTAAATGTTTAACAAGGTGCTCTCCTCATATCAGGCAGAATATCTCTGATTTGGATAAAGGTAGAAGCTGCCACCGGGGTGTTTCTTAGCTGGCCCCAAAAGCATCGTTTCAGTTATGCCTTTCATAACTGCTTAAGGAACAAACCTCTTTGGATTTTTGTTTCCAGCCAAGAAACGCAACACATAACAATGCAGCCACATTCCAGCAAGATTTGGTTATGAAAGTTGTTTCCTGATAAGCTGTGAAATGCCAACAAGTTATTTGACTGCTGTTACAAAGAAAAGGGTTTCCCCTCTATGCTGGCCTAGTTACAACTGAAAGATAGTTTTATGATTTGGGTTTTTCTTTTCTAAATCTTTAAATAATTACGTGTGAGAAAGCTCAAACATTTATTTTCCTCCCCATCGCAGTTCTCTGCAACTTCCATCTGACTCTTCAAGCCTGGCCCTCTCTCAGGGACAAAAAGAACCCACAGGATGCTCCAGATATCAAGGCATTATGAAGATATTTCACTAAGGACATTATTCAACTGATGTTTTTACATAGAAGATGAGAGACTAAAATCAGACTGTTTGCTGTAAGTTTTTCCAACCCAATTCCATCTTGTAACACATCTTCATTTTTGTCCACGCAGCCACATGTCTCCTGTTGTACTAAGCTAAAAGCAAAGTCACGTCAGCACACCAAACTCTGGGACTTATTTGAGCTACTGAAGAGCAAATATAGTACAACTGACCATTATAATAATTAAGTTAAAAGGTAATACGTGCTATTTTGACATCTGGAGTTTAATTTGTGGGAATTAGGAAAAAGGCATCGTAATACTCCGCTCCTCCCTTTAACCATCTTGTCATGCTGAATGGACTACAGTGTGCACAAGCAGAGCTTTACTACAGCATTTTCCAATTTAATTTGCAAACTCTTGACGACACGAAGAGACAGGAAATATATCATGCTTTTTTATAGCTTAGTTATGCTCAGTTATAACCTTTAGGACTCTCCTTTCTCCCTGTCAAACAAGCCCTGTTCATACACAGTGGGCAAGGCAGTGATGGGTTGATGGTTGGACTTGATCATCTTAGAGGTCTTTTCCAACCTTAATGATCTCTCTGCAGCTAGAGAGATTCTGCTTCCTTGGAATCCCCTCTGATCTCCTCCTCTGCCTCCTTTTTTCTGTGTCTGTTTTCAATACAAAAGCAATTTTCAAAAACAAAGGGCTCAGTAAGTGAGTCAATAAATTCTGGATTAAGTACAAGCCAGACTGTGCCATACGCTTAATGCGAGCAGATGGAAGATATGTCTGTCTTTTCTATGAGCTCTCAGAAGATGGAGGAGAAGGAGGGGGGAAAAAAAAATAGAAGAAGAAGAGTTTCAGAGGCAGCAAAGCCCTGATGCTGATATCTAGGGATCCCATGGGGAAATGTACTCCTAGAGAGAGATGGATGAATGGGGGCTGCGCACAAGTTAATTTTCTGGTGTATGGCTGAGGAGGCAGAAAGGAAAATGCCAGATCATGGCAACAGAAGCAAATGCCAGAAACACAGAAAGGAAAGAAAAGTGCCACAGAAGAGAAAGGGCCCTGTTAGGCACTGACTCCCACAGGGCTCCTCACAGCAGATGCAGCACTTCTTGCCCCGTAGGCTCTGTGCTGGGTTCGGTAATGGGAGGTCAGCAGAGGAGCCTGCACAGAGTGCTCTTTGTAGGGGCTCCGGCAGGCTTTCCCCAGCTGCTGTGGGAGGCAGAGGGCAGGAGGGAGAAACACCGAGGGTTGTGAGACAGGGAGGGATAACAGAGGTTTCCCTGGGCTGCGGTGGGTTGAGCTGAGGTCTGGTAAAATGAAACGGAGGATTCAAGTTCCAGGCAAAGCAACAGTTCCCTGCAGGAGCTCAGACTGCTTACAACTATGCCTGTAGCTGCGAGTGGGGCTGCACTGTGCCTCCCAAGTGCCCCCATCTCTGAGGGCTCCTCTGCCTCCCAACCCATGGTCATGTTGACCTGAGAAGGGCCACATGCAGGTGTGATCGCTGTCAGCCTCTCCGAGATGAAATGCTTCATTTTCCTACTATCCCAGAGCTCTGTTCCCCAAAATGTAACTCCATTTCTACTCTGGTTCAATTCCATCCATATTTTTCAGATCTTATTTCAGTGAAACTGAAATATAACAGAGGCCTGAGGGTCAAAGTCCATTCAGCATGACAAGATGGTTTAAGGGAGGAGCGGAGTATTACGATGCCTTTTTCCTAATTCCCACAAATTAAACTCCAGATGTCAAAATAGCACGTGTTACCTTTTAACTTAATTATTATAATGGTCAGTTGTACTATATTTGCTCTTCGGTAGCTCAAATAAGTCCCAGAGTTTGGTGTGCTGACGTGACTTTGCTTTTAGCTTAGTACAAAAAGTCAAATTTAACAAAAATAAGTAATTTTGCTACAGACCACTGGGAGTTTGTTCAAGAATCCTACACACAGCTTGTTGTGCTTTGGTTTTGCAGCTGTTCAGATCCCATTATTTTCAACCCCAATAAATTTTCTAAGACATTTCAACAGTAACAACTGAGCTCCACTCGTTCTTCCTCCCTTTAAGACTTCCGTGTTCTCCAGTTCATTCCTTCTCCCAGATTAACATCTCTAAATGAAGAAAAATACTCAGAACCTGAAAGAAGACAATTTGGAAATAGATGCAGAGGTTTCTACACTTGTCCCTCAGATCTCCAATACCACCATCACTTGGAAATGCTCAAAAGTCTTCCCCTTTCCAGCAGGATGAAACTGTGCTCTTTGCTTTCAATAAATTACAGATGGATAATTAGAGTGCTCTCCTGGATGCAGAAGATACAGGTTTGAATATTTTCAGAAGAAAAAAAAAAAAGAAAAATGAGCCAGACTCTTGGAGCACAGAGTAGGGCAGTCAGTCCAATAGAGAAAGTAGGAATATCATTTTTATGGCTCTCAGATTTTCTTTACTCAGACCCCAAATGCCAGGAACACAAAATATTTTATTTGCAGTAAAACAAGTTTAATAAGGGACGGTTTCCTTCCAGAGTGAAATGGAAAATATTAAAATACAGTTTGAGTCAACTAGGAACCTGAGAATGGGCCAAGAAGAAGCAGGCATTTAATTGGCCAGATATCTCATCTATTTAATTCACCTTGTTCCCCATTAAGGCACTTTTTTTCTTTTACCTCCAGTCCCATTTCTGTCTCTGTACCCCACTACAGTTCCTTCCTGATTTCTTTCCATTCTATCAGCTTCCCCCTATGTGGGCCCAGCCACCTCACCTGCAGCCATGGCCTGCGTCCTTCCTTCTTACACAGCACTGTTCCACTAAGAACTTGGGGACCCTCGTGGATCTTCCTGCCCAACTGCTACCCTGAAGCAATGCAGCACTCAAGCAGCAGTCCACATTTCACTGGGCACCACTTTTTTTCACAGGAATGAATGCCGGCTTGAACATGTGGCAATTGGAAAGAAGAAATTCATACTCTGGGAACGGCAAAAGCCATTTCCTTCACTTTGTAATTAGATCTCCAAGTTGGCCTAATACATGTGCTGCATAAGAAAGATTTTTTCTCCTTAGCCTTGGACACTCCAGTTTGAAAAAGCAACTGTCCAATTCTACTAAAAGATATCCATAAGCCCATTCTGTGGCCCAAATCCTTAAGCTTACCAACAAATCAATCCCATGTGACACAAAAAGAGGCCAGCAGAGTTAAACAGTGGCTGCTGCTTATAACAAGAGTGGATATACTTTTTGCAGCTCTGGCATGGGAACGTTGTGAGACATTTTCAATATGAAAGCAGGAACCATTTGCAGCTTCACCTCTAGCTATGGTCACAGCCATTCCCAAGAAGTCAGATGTTTCCATGCCTGTTATGCTTTGCAGGACCTTCTGGGAAATGGAAATAAAGGTATCAGGGGGCTGTGGGTGTCGCAGCATCTCCTATTCAAACTGTGGTTAATGATGCTGACCTCTTCTAAATGCTACAGTGAAGAGTGACACATGAGTACCTTATTATTTCTGACAAGAGAGGAGCAGTTTCTAAAGTTTTCTTCTATATTTTAGAGGAAAAGCACGTCTCTATGTTCTGGCCTGAATAAACTCCAAATTTACTGTGAAGGGGAGAAGGGGGAAAAAAAATGCCAGTTCTCCCATTCTGTAAAAATAAATCCGAGATCCACATGGTCAGCGTCTTCCCCTGGGCCCTTCTATCCCCAATGGGAACTAAAACAGATTCCTAAAATACTCCCAGCAGCAAAAACACACTGGGATGTCTCTGCTCTGATACGGCATCATTGCACCAGAAGTCATACAGCTCTCATGTCTAATTTTGCCCCAACAAAGTTTATTTGTGGGCCATCTTATTTCAATCAATGGAAAGAAGCCCTTGTGAGCAGCTCTGCCTTCAGTTTCTTCATCGGGAAATTCCATTTGAAATTGCCCACTTCCCACCTCAACAAATTGTTTCTAATGCCCCCGGCAAAGATCTGTTGCTCTCAGCTGTAGCAATGCAATTCTTCCTGTGACTGCACATCAAACTAGGTCTGTGAAGCGATCTGCAATTAACCAAACACACACAGCAGTGCATAAATCCACACTGCTTATCTTTGTGATTCGCTTTCCCACCCACATTCAGCCTGCTGTGTTATTGCCCAGACCTGACTCAAAGAACCTCCACACTTAAGAGTTACTCAGCACAAGCGAGGACAAATTCAGCAAAGCGACGGCGCATGGAGCCAGGAACATTTTTTATCATAAGATATTTTATTAGAGGAATCTTACCAGGAAATTTCTAATTTGAAATGAACATAAACTTCTGAGTCAACATGAGAGGTTTTGTACAGATAAACACCCAGGCTGTAAATGCACAGGATAAATAATTACTTATTCCTCATTAAGAGGAAAAAAACAATTTGAGCACATGCGCTTTGACTGTTTAGTAGAAATAGTTTGAGAGCAGTAACCTCCAACCTCAGGTTGCTCATTAGAAGAAAGCTGTACCTACCAGCAAACCAGCCACACACAAACAGTATGCTGTCTTGAGACAGATCAGTACTTTGCAGAGCACTTGCTGCTGTGTTGGCAATGCCCAGGAAGAAAAGCAGCTCTGGAGACCCTTATTGCCTTTATCAGGAGTTCCTGTGTCCACGGCACTTCATGAACAGACTTGTTAGGGGTCCACACCAAAAAGTTTTCGTGTGCCTTATTTCTTATGCCAAAAAGAATAAGATTTCAAAGAAATGCCTCCAGAACACCACACTATGGACATCAGACAATGCCTAACATTGTCTGCACCATACACATCTGCACAAGGGTGGATAGTGATAGGTCAAGAGGGAATGGTTTTAAACTGAGACAGGAAAGTTTAGCCTGGATATTAGGAAGTTTTTCACCCAGAGGGTGGTGAGGCACTGGAACAGGTTGCCCAAGGAGGCTGTGGATGCCCCATCCCTGCAGGCATTCAAGGCCAGGCTGGATGTGGCTCTGGGCAGCCTGGGCTGCTGGTTGGTGACCTGCACACAGCAGGGGGTTGGAACTGGATGAGCATTGTGCTCCTTTTCAACCCAGGCCATTCAAAACCAAGTCAAGATGGGAAGCGCCAAGTAATAGAGAGCAAAGCCCAATGCTGTCATGGTGTAACACAGTAAATTGATGTGTCAATCATTGGCTAAATAACAGGTTTAGATCCAAATGAACAAGGCAACAGACAAAACATAACTGATCAAGCAGCTTTATTCATACACATATTTTAAAACCTTCGTGTAATTTAGTTGTTTTAGTGCTATGGAAACCAGGTGGCAGCCAGCACAGAAGCTGAGCACTCATTTAATTCACTTTCAGAGCTGATGGCATAGTGAGGAGCATTCCCTCTCCACCAGAGAATTGAATCCCATTAGCTCAATATCATGAGGCCACAGAGCAAAACAGAGCACAGCCTCAGAAAGCAGCTCTAGGAACCACAGCAAATGAGTGCAAACGATGGCAGGGCGGTTGCCAAAGCAATCTGCACAGTTGTTCTGCTCTGACTTTGGGTGGCAAGAGGACCGGGGTGCTGAGCCACAGCTTGCAGCTTCACACGATGTCAAGGGAAAAGATTAGCTCATCTCCCATTGACGGACAGGAGCTTGGCCTGTGTTTTTTCACAAACATCGCCTTTCCCAAGGGAGAGAGAGTTCAAACCCTTGTCTGTCTCAAGCAATAAGTGTCAATTATCAAATGCAAACTCGCCACCCCCAGTCAGCACCTCTCCAGCATGACAAGCAGCTGGAGGGGAACAGCACAATAACCCATTGAGCTCGGGAAAGAGAAAGCTCATTGCCACGGGGCAGCTCAGAGGTCTTGGTCGAGCTTAGGAGAGGTAATTAGCGGCCTTGTATAATCTGTTCCCGTCACGTCTGGGTTGTAATGGAAAATGGACCTCCACAGCTCTAACTTAACATACTGCTGGAGACTCTCTTTACTTTAAACACACGGCATTTTTGGGGTGTAATCTTCAATTGCAAATACTGCCTGGAATACTTACAGTATGGGATAACCTTTTCAGTACAAAATCTGCAAAGCCATTGTATATCAAATGCACATAAAACTTATCAGTTTAACGTCTTTTGCCATTAAAAAGCTGAACAACTTTCAGCCAAGTCAAACGAGGGAGAAGACAAGTGAGGAGCATTTGCTGCTCTTACAATGGAGAATTAAACACCACTAAGAATCATGACTACTATTGTACTTAGAATGAAATAAATATGGTTCATATCAGCCTGGATGTTTGGGGTGCTTACTCCAACAGAAAGCACTGCAGACTGATGTGAATAACAAAGAAGAGCCAGTAGCACCTGGTGGAGCTTAGGAGAGGTAAGAAGAACACTGCCATAGCAGAGGCCTGTAATGAGTATGATAAATTATTATAGTGGCCTGCAGCATTCCCTGCAGAAGCAGTAGCCCAGACTGATTAAATGACAACTCCCTCATGAGCCTATAAACAAATTGGTAGCAACCACATCTTCCCAGCAGCTCAAAGCTGAGCAGACAAGGTAGGCAAAGAAGGGCTGGAAAGGGGAGTAATGATACAGATTTGATAGATAGGGAACAAAGAGACCGAGTTCCTTGTCACACAGCACCTTGTGTTTCAAATCCCTAAACCCATAGAATGAGCAGTAAAGACCACCCTTTCTCTTGACAGCATATTTGTAATTGCACACAGCTGAAAGGAGGGGAAGGCTCCCTCACAGAGAGGTATTAATCCTCCTAATTAAGTGGAGCAGTTGGAAAGCAGTTAAGAAAACAAGTGAAAGAGTGAAGGGAAACCAGCTGAATAACAGCAGAAATAAACACTGGACTTCGTGCTAAATATGACACTTCCATCACTCCGAGGCCCCAGGGGAGTGCGGGGCTGGAGACAAACTGGTGTTTCTCAAGGAACATGAAAAGCCTGGGAAGAATATTAAGCAGCCCAGTTGTAATGGCCCCAGAGAGCCCTGCTGGTGTGAGGTGCCAGGGGGGAGGCCTGAATCACACCCACTGCCAGAGGTAGTTTCAGGCTAATTACCTGGCATGGCATCTTCAGTAGAAATGCCCAAACTCACATTCAAATAGGCACCTCAGCATCTAAAATTTACAACATTTTTGCCCTTTGCTTCTGCATCCTAGTCCACAAAAGAGAAAGGAAAGCACTGCATCACGTATCTATTGCTGGGAATAGCAATGGGTGCTCTCTTGCCCTTAGGATACTTTTATAGTTCCATTACTGATGAATTTGCAAATCAGCATTTCTACCAGCAAGCCACATGTGTATGACAGACCAGTACTACGGAGATTCCCCCAGCTTGAATGGAAATAGGTATTTTAACAAGCACACCCTATCAGCAATCTCTGAGACTCTTCTGAAGCTCCAGAGCACCTGGAATTTCCTCCAAGTGATAAGCACCCATGATGCCCCATTGTGAATTTGGGTCTATTTCTCAACGTCAATTTTTGTTTCACATTTTTCCAAGTCATCTTTGCTGCATAGTTGCCATCCTTTGTTCTCATATTTTGCATTTTCTCTCCTTTCTTTCAAGCTTGGTTAAAAGCTTTACTGTATCGCAGTTTTCCTTTTACTCTTACACTACCCCAGTGTTAACCCCAGAGCAGCTTTTTTTCTTCTCCTTGTGGACTCTGCACTTCACACCGAAGGTATTTTTTTTTTAAGGTAGCTGTTGTACTGCTGATCAGTGATACAAGCTGCTTATTTATCACCCAATCAACTTCACTTTCTCAGCGACTTGGAAGCTTTTCTGCAGAGAGAAGAAAAGCCTTTAAAGTCTCCTCCATTCCCAAACTCAAACAATCGAATAAGAAAAGCCCTGTTGCTTCAGCACTGTATAAGCAGCAATTCACAAAATTACAGTAGCGTATGAAGGTCAGTAATGCAGCCAGTCCTCCTCAGCTGGAATTCCTGACACACAGAAGCTATTGTCCATCAGAAATGACTGAAGGAGGGTTACTGAGGATTTCTTCCTCTTTTTGAGTAAGCAGGGTCAAACAGGACATCCAAGAAAAGCCCTGAAGTCAACATAACAAAAAGCAATTTTGTTCTTCCAGGCCAAATACAGCCACAAGGAAAGGAGGAAAAGGCCTTTTCACCATGTGAAAGCTGAGAGTTGTCAGATACTTCCATTGTATTGTGATGCTATTTCAGCACAAACCTATCCCCTGTATTTCTAGAGAGAAACAAGAAAAAACAGCACAGAATTGCCAAAGATCTGAAGTTGAACAAGTCCTGTACCAAGCAGCTTCCTGAGAAATGGACCTTGGTAAGCTTCTGATTTGATCCTCTGAAATGATCAGAGTGAGAAAAAGTAGGAAAAAAATAGAAGAAATTTCTTCTCAGCTAAAGCTTTCTTGAGACGAAAGTCCAGTGAAGAAGTTAAATCAAAACATTTAAACTCAAAAACTTCATTATATGAAGTTTTTCCTTTCAGAAAGTATGGTTTTATATTTGGAACGATATCGCAAAATAGTGTCAAATCACTGTTTTCAAAGCAACACGCATTTCCCAAACTGGGAGTAAAAGAGGATCTTTTTGGCTTTCTCTATCAGAGCAGAGGGGCCCATTTCCCAAGCAGGGAAAGGAGGCTCAGTACTTTTTGCAACAGCTCAGCCCTACAGTGAAGAGCTGAGATGGTCAGAAAACACTTTGGCTTTTGTGTTTTTGTTTGTTTATTTGCACGAGAAAAACAATCTGTAGCTAAAAAGCCAGTGGAATTCTCTGATTCTGTATAGTCACAACTGAAGAAAATGTTCTGAATAGTTGTGTTTAGTTAGGACTTCTTTCATAAGCATGGTGTTACACAAAATTGAATGTTTATTTTTCTTCCAGAAAAGCATAAGCAGATCAGCACAGCAGTAGCAAAAGTTTAAATAGCATCCTCCTAGTGTGATGCCATTTCAGAAAGTAGCAACTGCATTCCTCCCAGGAGGGCAGACATTTCAGTATTTATAGGATCAGATGCTAACAGCACAAGATTTGCTTGACCTTCCATTTCTACCAACAGGAGATACAGCTCTGTGATCTCTCTTCTAGTACTTAATTGTGCATACTTCTATGGGAGACAACAGTCAGGGCATCCTCTCAGTTCGTATTTTTGTTTGTTTGTTTGGAAGCCAGCAGAACAGACTCATCAGCTTCACCGGATCACAGAGCAGAGCCTTATCTACACCCACAGGGAATGCTCCAGTCCAAAACCAGATGAGGTGCCATGCAATAAAAAGAACTGATGAAGCAACAGTTCTGTAGTAGTTGATTAGACCAGCTCTCCAACTACTCGTATTACCACATTCGTACTGAAAGGATGGAATGAAAAGATGGATTCAAGACATCTCAGCTAATTTTACAGCACTGTGCTGATTTCACACTGATTTAACACAACTGGAACTGAACACAGGAGGGGAGCATAGATTGTTGCATCAGACGTGAACAACTCCAAAATAAATCCTTCAATGCTGAGATACTTATTTAAACACAGTGTTTTATCTTAAAATAGAGACAGAAGTATTACACATTGAACTGGCAAAACACACAAGATGTTGAGCTAACAATCCTCTGCTGGAAAAGCTTTAGAGATGACTGCAAGGATGAAAGATCAACACATAGGGATCGTTTCCGTTCCTTTAAATAATTATTAAGTGTGATTGGCAAGATTTGATGCCTTGTAGCACATTGAATAAACAGCACCTTACAAAATGAAGCTTTGCCTAGGTATGCTGCTAACAATACTAAAACCCACATCTGTGTTAACCCCTTCTTTCACAATGGGAGAAGGTGGAGAAACAGTCACCTTCCTGCTGATACTGGTAAGGCATTGATCTACAGCTGAGCTTTTTCTTCAATGGGGATTTCACGCCCATTTTTACTTTTCTCCGCAGGAAGCAGTAGGCTTCTACTGCTAAATTCCTCTGACTTAGCTATGCTAAGCATGGTCAAACAGCAGGACAGATAAGCAGGTAACAGGCTTTACACGGTTGCTCCCCTTCTCCTACCACAGGATATGTCTGACCTCTTCTTGCTTTCTTCACTGAGGCTCTTATCAGTGAGAGTGCTAAACAGTCTTACAAGCAACAGCAGCCAAAGCTCAGATCCTTACTCCATTTAAAGCAAAGAGTTTGGCTTCAATACATCGGCAGGGCCCTGGGCTTGCATTCAGAGAGGCCCTCAAGCATCTTATTCTACTGAGACCACTGTTCCCTGTAGTTTAATGGGAGTTTTTATGAGTTGAATCACAGCTATATATAGAAAATCTCGCTATTTTATTGTTCTTAAATAGCATAATCTTATGAGGCTCTAAGTATGTTTCTCATTAGAAGTGACTTTTGAGTACTAGGAGGTGGTGAATGATGACTTGATTCCTGTTTTATTTTTATAACCGTTTCCAATAAACTGTTTGTTACATTTATTTTAGAATTTGTTTTATTCAGTATTTAAGCAGCACAGTGTGTGTTGTAGCTTAGACGTCATTTCATGTAAAACCTTCAGAAATAAATTCATCTCTACTCTACCCACTGTTAATTGTAATCATGAGTAGAATACATTAATCAGTGCCAGAGGCCAAGGAGCCCAGCAGAAACCACCCAGCTCCATTATACCTTGCACCTAGAAGATGAGCTCTTCTTTCTCCCAGAGCTCAGTATATGTGGACTTTTACTATGACAGAACAGAGGGTTTCAACTGACCATAGCAAGAACAAATCACAACACCTTCTCCCTCCCCCCAGAAGATTAACATAAAGCACATTGGGATTTGTCTACGTGAAAAGCCTCATATAAAATAATTGTTGTAAAAATACTTGCCAGCATTTGTCAAATGCTGTTCTTTGAATAGTTGACATCTCTATTAAAATCTCCCTCGATTAGCATTCCATTCAGCAGCAGTAAATGGTAAGTGTCAAGTAGTCACAATAGAGTCCCAGCTGATGCAACTGAAAAATAATCTAATGCAAATTCCAGTAGGCTTCAGACGTAGCTTTAAATGACTTTCCTCAGAGCCTAACTTTTTATTTGCTGACAGATGCTTTTGTAGATCTGCAAACTTTAAAGCCAGCAAACAGCAATCACACAACCTGAGACTGCATCAGCAGAATGAGCACAGCAACAATTAATTATATTATTCCTAAATGAAACTTGAGCAGATTTGCCAGCATCAACAGGTACCACACCACTGTTTCTGGGAGGTTCATCTGCTTGCATAAGCTGTCCCAGTTTTTTTCTGGCAAAGAGGAAAAGCTGCTTTCACATTTCACTTACATCAGCACCAGTGAGGAGTAACACCACAAAAACAGAATTAGTTCCAGTTTATATCAAGATTACTGAGGTTGAAGCCCTTGAAACTTCAATTTTCCAGTCAGTGAAATGAAGACAGAAAATGATATCTTCCTGCCATAAGAGGGAATTGGGCTAACACGTTAACAGTCGCTCAGTGTTCAAACAGTTCTAGCTCAAACAATGACAATTCACATACTCAGTACTTGCCTTAAGTCCATCCTGTGCTTAATGCCAGCGATTTCAGAGAGTTTCACCAGAAGATGTTTGGTCAGCCCTTTTTCACCTCAAGCATGCTATTTTCTGCTGCTGCCAAACGCAACACACACAGCTTCCTTTGGCATGCAGCCCAACAGACACAGACCTTCTTACCTGGCAGCAAACCCCACACCAGTGCACGGGTCTATCTTCATACATGAAAAACAAGTTTAAAACCACGCAGAACCAAAAATAAATTAAATTGCCCTTTCCATTTGCCAGTCTGCAGGAGAAAAGAACTTTTGCTTCAGGCCTTTTAATCAAAGCTTCCCCTCCTACAGCTGGACCGCGTTAGCACTGGAGCCATTATATGGTTTGTAACACCTGCACAGCCAAGAACTACAGACAAGAAATAAGAATATGTCAAACAACATCGTGTGAGAAAGACAGTCACTGGTAAGACTTGGGTCAAAGAAAGCCCACAAAGCTAAGCTGTATTCTCTACTGTCAATGCATAGAAGCACTATTATGCAGAAAGGAATGGTATTCCAGCAATCTGGATTCAGAAGTTTAAGGGAAAACCCATTGTGACTTCGCTAAGTTATACAAGCATATTAAAAACATAATACTTTAAAACAGCAATCTTGAATAATCTTGAAGAAATCACCCTGCAATGTCTCTGTTTACTACTTTAAATTCCTACCAATGCTTTAGCTTTACCCATATTTTGGTATGAAACATTTCTGTCTAGGCAGTGAATTGCTCACTGTAATCTGCCTGTATTTGAATGAAATCTCAGTTCTGCAAAACTCTACCATTCGACCAATTAAGTATCTTCAAGGCTCATAATCCAAAATCACCTCTGCAAAGAGTACACCAACAAGCACCTTTCTAAAGATAAGCCGAGAGAGGTCAATAATCTCTTACTCATAGTTGCCTAACACTCAGAAGGCTAACCAAAAGGCAACGTACAGGAAACCTCACAGCACAAATACATAATGACACAGTTGCAGGCTGTTCCTATATTGTTTAGAAAGCGTGCTTCATTATCCATAGAATTAAGAATTGAGGTTTGCAGATGGTACAGTGAAAGGGAACAGCCAGTAGAAGTACAGCACATAGTTGGCAATCTATTGGAGCTAGAATGAGAAGTCATTTTTAGTTTCTTTCCCTGTTAAATGGAAAAAAAAAAAAAAAAAAAAAAACAACAACTTTATTACAATGTTTTATTGCATCTTTTTGAAGGAAGTGACTTGTGTTGGGGATTATCACTAATGAAAAAAACCCTTAGTTTTAGAAGTTCTAGGAAAGTTTAGACCTAAATCAAGATTCATTTTCACAGCAAGTATTTCCCAAATCTGCTGAAGAGGACAAAAAGAAAATAGCACATTTAATAAAAAATAAGCCCAAACCCACAATTTAAAAAAAAAAAAAAAAAATGGGGACAGGGATGACAGCCAGAAGTAAATAACAACTTGAACAAGGCTGTAGTGCAGAAGCTGCACACACGAAGCTACCACAAAAATCTCGGGACTGTAGTGCTTCAAAAAGCAGATGGATTGAAAGGGTGATACATGGAGGAGGGCAGGGATTCTGCAATGAAGTCCAAAATACTGAGCACCAAAACAGCCTCTGCAGCTGCACCTGATGAACTCCAAAAATTAAACAGTATATAGCTGTATTTGTAGCATCAGGCCCTTCTGTTACAACACACATGAAAAATGGTAATGCACAATTAGCATAACTAACAACAGAATTGTAGCTGACTGTTGAGACATATCTTGCTTAGTAGAACGTGTTGGCTCCTCCATCCTCAGAACACATCCACACATCAATAAAACACTTTCTTTACTCAACGCCACCAAGCAGTTGGATTTTACCACAAAAAAACTGCAAAATTTTATCTTAAGATGAAACCAAAGTCCCTCCATACTCTTATACCCCTCATACTCCACACTTTTGCATATCCCACTCATCTTCTACTGATACCCTTCATCCTATTCTAGGACATGCCTGGATTCACAGATACACAGGATATTCATAACATTAATGAGGGTTGTTTGTTTTGCAAGAGAGTTATTTTTTAAACAAGGAATTCAAAAATTCTTATAGTCCATTTCAGAAATTAGCCTGTGAATCTTTATTTAGGAACAGCCTCAGATTATTCCACAACTGTCTGCTTACAACCAGTGTAGCCCATTTCAGTTCAACAGAAGACAAGCTCTGCATGCTAACATGCATTGCATGTGTTAACTTTGTATATTTTATCTCCTCAGGTTAATTTTTAACTAAAAATTTAATACCTAAAACAATACCTAGAACCTTTCCCACAAATAAGCAACGCAGAATTTTTACACGCTCGCTTCCAACGCAAATTGTCGACAGCGGCAACGCTTTGACAGGGGAAGACATGAGAAATAGCTTTCACCAGCTACCCGATAGCTTCACACCGCAGTTATTACACCACACATCTCTCCAAGAGCGTAAGGAATTGAGGTGCATTCCAGGAGAGGTTAAGCAGAAGCTGCGGAGGGGATGAGTCTATGAGGAGGGCGGGCTGTTGGACCCCCGCCCGCTGGGCCCGGCGGCACCGCGCGGGCGCTGTTCCCCACCGCGGTGCTGAAACGCGAGGCTGAAACGGGGCGCGGGACCCGAAATTCGGAGAAGGGAAACCCTTCGTGGGCAGCCAGGGAGTGGTGGCTCCCTTCGGTTCAACTGCGAGATGAGATGACCTCCCAGAGTCGGAGCTAGGGCTCCAATTTATTTTCTGTGTTTTAGACGCAGTTGTAGTCGAAGCTTGGATGCTTCTGTGAAGTTATACCCTGAAATGAGGCGGGATTCTATTTTTTCTGTCCTCTCTAGAAAATGATAACTGTGAATCAGCATGAAAAGTAAATATCTGATGATGAGAAGCTTCACTTCTACATTCCAAATCATCTTGAAATACCATTTTGTCCCAATCCCACTCATGTTTTGAAAAAAGAGAACTAGTCATGAGCACGTACATCCAATATGACAGTTAGCTATAGCAACTTTAACAGAAGACACTTGAAATAAAACATTAAAGGTTATAAGAGCATCTCAACAGGAATAAAATTGTCTCTTTGTATTGAGGCATTTGTACGTGTACCATGGGGGAAAAAAAAAAAGAGAGAAACAGCAACAAGTCAGTCCTTCTTTCAGACTACATTTCATACTGTAACAACAGTTCAATTTACAGAGATGAGACCCTGTTTACCAAAGGTCTTCAGTGAATCTTATCACAAGCACCTAGAGTTTACTCAACATTTTAAAACAGAGAATGAAAAGGCAAATTGGTTTTCATTCTCAGCGAGGACAAATATTCAAAGCTCAGACCAACAGATGCTTAAACAGTAGAACCAAGCAAGCTAAACTCAAAAATAGAGGATGATAAAACTGATCAGTGGGAAAAAAAAAAAATAGACATCAATAAAGCAAAATCCTATATTTGCACTGGCTGATAGCCTTAAAAAGTGTCCAGCAAATATTTGATGTTCTTTCTACTTTCTAATAACATCCTTCTTAAGTCTGAACCTTTAATGTTTCAACCTGAATGTACCTGGGAAGTGGAAACAGGAATGTAGAGAAGACTTAGTTCACACTCATTCTCACAGCAGTGCTCTCTGATTAAGAGAACTGAGAATAACACAGTAATCCTGATCTTCCAAGACTTCAGTCTGGTATACAGCAATGCCAAGTTCTTATATTTAGGTTTAAATTGCTACAGCTTCATATCTGTTTTATACCCCCGTGAATTTCTGTGGCAGAAGACTGCATCTCCACTTCCTTTTCTAAAGTAGCAGACCCGTTTTCTACACATTTTCCGACGATAAGCAGGCTCCAATCCACTACTGTAAAGCAGGAAGGAAAACAGATACATCAAAGTATCTAAAATCTTAAGACGTGCTTACTGGATAGCCTACTCCAACAATAACTTCCCAACACGGCCACCATGTGGCCTATAAGAATTCAGTGGTCTGACTACTAAGAAAGCAGACAGGGATTGAAGAAATTTGCTTATATTCAAGGTGAAATTCTAGCCCAAAGTTACAAGCAAACATTTAGAATACAGATCAATCAAATTTCAGTCTTTTAATCTCAACATCCTGCAGATATATGAAAGATTTCTTTTTATATCAATTCAAAATAATTAAAGGTCACTCATTCTACAAACAAGAGAATTCCTGGGAACATTAGCAGGTTAATAATAAAGCTACTGTACGCTGCTCCATTTATGGTTGGACATAAAAGTTTCCACCGCAAAGCATGGCTGAGTTTTTCCAAGAACAAAAAAAAAATCACACAAGAAAAAAAAAACTTCTGCTACAACAACACAGGAATCAGACATCTACTTCTAGATCCTACACACGTCATCTTTTCAGTAACGTTTAGCAGAGAGCAGTGTTTTAGCATGGAAAAGAGCCAGTCAACAGACTGAATAAGCTTCCATATGTTAAGCTCATCCTTCAACAACATACAAAAACTCCAAATGACCTTGTAATTTATGCAGAGAGAAATAAGAGGAGAGAATGAAAATCAAGACAAGGAGGCTCTCTCCTAAAAGATGGGACTTGTCCAAAGCTTACTTAAATCAGTGGGAGCCTTTCCATCAACTTCTTGAGGGTTTGGGCCAGATTCCATATGAAAAGTCCCATAGTCAGACCAAAACACAGAGACTGAAGAGGAAAATAAATATATAAAACCCAACAAAATTACTGTTTAAAAACAAGAAGCATGGCTCCCCCTCCCCACCCCCACCCCCGACACTATTCAAATATCTTGTCCCATTTCCTGCATTAAAAAGGCACTCAAATCAATCTTGTGAGCCAAGGAAAAAAATATAAAGGAACTATACAACACGCTTCTGTAGAAATCCAGCTCAAGGTGAATTACCAGTACTCAAGTACCATTGATTCTCCTGAGGAACATGTCAACTGTCACAATACGCATTGGGTCACAAATCCATCTGCAAACTTCCCACAAGACACTACCAAGGCAATCACTCAAACAAGCAGCACAGGCACTATCCATATACACACATACCACAAGCAGCCTATGTATGCTGTTTCAGCTCCAAATGCCTTTAATACTCTGGGGATCTAGTCTTAAAAAAATGCCTCTACAGACCAGTGGAGGGAGAGTCAACTTGTTCTGCTCATGGCAATCCTTTTATTAAAGAAATTTTAAAAATATTTTAAACTTTCAAGCTGGAAAGGAAAGTGGGTTCCTTTTTAGGCAAACTGCACATATTTGTGAAACTAAGCAAGCTGTGTATATCAACAGCTAAATTTTTAAGTAAGCCACAGTGAGTCCCTCTGCGGGAGTTGAAGTCAGGTGAACCAGAAACTTGAACTCAGTTCACCAGCTTAAATTCTCTGGACAGAACTCTAAGCTTCTGGATTTCCAGTACTTGAAGCTATCAGATGTTCAGAAGTTTCAGACAAATGGTCTCACTATGACATCCACATCTGGCACGTCACACATCCTACTTTTGGTCCTGTGCAGGCAAAGACAAATTCTTCCAAATCATCACTATGTACATTAACATGCAGTCCATTCTTTAAAGCTAATGGCTGCCAGCACACAGTTTTACAGATATATATATTTTTTTAATATATGAAGAGATGAAAGTAAAGATTATAGTTCTAATTCAGCAAGACTTTAAAACATTTATCTAGTTTAAGTATGCAGTTAATTCCAATAGAAAGACGGGAACCGGGAACGTGCAAGAGCGCTTTCCTTAATGACATCCAAAAAGTAGACCAGCACTGGCTGAACAGTAAACCCAAGAGACCAAACTACCTAATAGTATCAGCAGGAAAAATTTTGATTTTTTTGATTTATGATTCTTACTGTAGTTTGGGGAAGGGGGGAGGGAAAAGAGGGGTTTGTTCTTTTGTTTTACTTTTTAAACTTTTTGATTTACCTCTAACAGTGAGACAGTCTGCCAGAACGAAGTCTACCAGAAAGTCAAATATTTGTTGACACAAACATCTGCGCTTAAATGTTTTTCCAGCATTTGAAAGGTTATTAAGTCTACTTACATTAACTAAGCTAAAGATGTTAGTAGAGGGATACAGCCTTGCACGTGGAAAAGCACAAAGGACATTTTTTGCTGATTATTGCCAGTGAAAACTAACACTGAGTTAACTGATGAGCTACCTAAAAGCAGAGTCACAAAAATGTATGTGTGGGATCTAAATGAAGATTAAGAACAATACGTTTATTCAGCATATACTGACTTCCTCTCAGAAGGAACCATTTTGCTGCTAGGAACAGTAGCACTGTCTGATGTGAAATGGTAATCTCAAAGACAAATGGGCAGACAATCTCCATCACAAACTTGTACAAACAGAAGTAGCCCATGGTGCTACTGTTATTAGTAATAGTATAGTATTACTGATCACAAGATTGGCTCCAAACAGAACCATGCTGAGAATTTTGCCTTCAGCTAAAGCATGCTGTGCTTTCAGCAGCTCCATTGCAAGGTGAAAGTCAACAGCAGTAAACTACAGCACTAGGTCTGGGATTTAACTGCATTAAAGTCGAGACATCATGGAATCCAGTTGGAGCCATGCCAGACCCTCTGCTCCATCACTCAGCCTCTAATCAGAACCAGTCGAGGAGAATCTGACTGCAAAGCTCTGACTCAAACCTTTGGCATGCGCAGAGTAAATAGAAAGTAGCAAATTATTAATTTAAAGAACAACTCTTTGACAGAGGTGATATCTTTGCAAATACAAAGGGATTTCAGAGGGATGTATGTATGCAAGTTTCCCCATTGCCAAGGAAAGGAGACATGTATGCAGTATGGGAAAGCTCCACAGCTCAGCACACCTATTTCTTTCCTTGTTTCAATCCTTCCCTCTTTCTTTCTTTCTGCTAACTGTCTATGTCTGAGGCAATGATTTGCCCTGGTTTTCCATACAAGCAGCCAAGCTCAGTTGCAGTACATACAAAATATCTGGATACTACAAGCTTTGCATTCAAGGACTCAGACTCAACACCAGAAATGAATATTTGGACATGCATCTTGAGGGCTTTGCCTTTTGTCATCTGCTGTACATCACATGTGAAGTTTTGATGAGATACTGCTTCCTCAGCAGTCATTTTTACTGCAACCATGCTCAAAGCTGCATAGGGAGTGGTCAGGAAATTCTCAGCAGGACCGCTGCACCCACAACAATGTGTGTAACTCTCATATTACTGAAGTTCTACCAAGAGAAAGTGTTCTTCAAAATTGGCTGTTCTTCTGAACTGGCCTGGGCTGGTAACAAAGCAGAGATGCACTTGGAAAAAAGAGCAGTTTCCTAATATATGTGAAAAAGGAATAACACAGAACTCTTCTGTTCTCTCTACCCAAAGCAGCAACTTCTGTAGTAAATTAATCACTTTAGAAGAGAGTCAGATTCAAACCAAATTTTGAACTCTCCTCTGTTTTCCCACAACCCTCCCTCTATTGCTGGAAAATCACATTTCCCCAAACACCTACGTGCTGCTCCACAATGGTAGATCTCTGTAGCAGCAAATGTTCTTCCTTAATGACCTGATGTTCCACTCTCCCCTTGGCAAGCCTTGCACAGGGCACTCTGCACGCCTGCTTACAGCTGCATATTTGTGGTATGTCCACCTCCATTGGCAAGTTGGTCAGATGGACTTCAAAGACACACAAATGCAAGCACACGCTAATTTGGAATTGCACACATCCAAACATCTGGGATAGGAAAAAGGGGAAGTTACTTAGTGGTCTACAACATCCATGGTGGGAGTCAGCCTGGAGAATTTCCTTGAAAAGAAAATAAATTCTGATCGCCTCACCTAATTACAGGAAGCTAAAACCCAAGAATTCAGAAGACAAAATGAAGTTTCCAAGGTTATTGGAATTAAAACTGAATATGGAGAGCTGATAGTGCTGTGAATGTCTCTAGTGTTTTGGTCACTACAGTGTACTATATTCATTCCAGGTGTCTGACGTGGAAACCCTGAAGCTGTTATGAATTCTGTTGCTATGGCATACATACATACATGCATATACACACTTATATCCTCTGAAATACTCGCTTGTCTGGCAGGCTGGAAAATATAGGACAATAGGGGAATCTTTCAGGATGAGTCACTACAGGGGCTGCTTAGAACCTTCCAGGGCGGTCTGGGTATTTTTCTAGTTTTGAATGTCTTTCAATAAGAAGTGCAGGGTTTGATGTGATCTTAATTCTCTTTCCCTTGGCAGTAATCCACCTTTGTGAGGTACACTCTGTGGTTTGCAAAAGTAATGGGGGAAGGGTTAAGTAAGTTATTCTCAGTAACTCCCAACCTCTTCCTTTGCTTCCCCCCCCCCCTCAGCTCTCATCATTTCTTTCCCCACCATTCCTCAAAATACACTTTAATTACTTCATCATTGCCAAACAGAACCACAAAATCTGTTGATTATTCTTCCACAATAAAAAAAACAAACAAGTACATATACACTCTGTAATAAGCCCTTCAGGTCTGAAGCTTGCAGTGGTTTAGGACATTCTAAATATAGTACAGTTTTCAGCGGTGGCTGAAAACCCCATGGATATTTTTTTCCAATCTAGGAAATAAAACTTCTGTCAGCCTATAGCTTCAGTTCTCTATAAAACAAGGGAGTGCCTCTCACCTAAGGTAGCACCACCTGAAGCATTAGTGGTTAAGTGGCAAAGGTTCAGAACAAACACTTCTGGATGGCAGCTTTGTTATCAAGAGGCAACCTGAAGGGCTTTTTGAGCCCACTAAAGACAGCTGTACAAAAGGATGCTCATCTGCTACCTGTGACAAATACATACATCCCATTCAGCTGCCTTGAAACACAAGGCACTATCTCTGGTTCAGGGATTGAACAGATGGCTGGAGAAAGCAACATCAGAATAAGGCTGCTGCACCTACTAGAGCTCCATCTGTCAGCTCTCCAAGAGAACACAAATGTGGACACTTGAACTAACAGCATCTCTTACTGAGAATCATACTAGATAGGAAGAACACTGACGTGGCCAGGCCAGATTCAGCCTGCTGCATTATCTTCAGCAGGTTGCTGAAATTCTTTGTTCTGCCTGTCTAGACTATAAAGACGTTGTTATTGGGATGCTCATCATGCTAATCTCCATCCTTAGAAGCCTTCTGAGAACAGATGGGGGTTGATAAGGCAGCCAGAAGAAAATTATAAAAGCATAAATAATTGGGCTGTTCCTCTTCACTACCTCTTATCAACATTCACTAAGGAGAAATGCATCCTATTGACTTGTGGCCCTGTGCCTGGGGAGGAAAAACAGAAAGGACCCCCTGGGCTCCTGATAACCCAGACACAGTTAAATGAAATCATGAGGACAGGCTGAGTTTAAGGTGATTATCAAGAGAAAATTTAGTCTTCAGCACAAGGACAGTGCTCAGAAAATGCATGGTAGAGTCTCTGTCCCTGAGGTATTCAGGAGATATGGATGTAGCACTTAGAGATGGGCTTTAGTGGTGGACTTGGTAGCATCAGGTAACATTTGGACCTCAAGATCTTACAGTTCTTTCTCAATCTAAATGATTCTACGGTTTCAGCTGTGCTCAGCCTGTCACATTCCAGCAGTTTCTCTGTCTTCCAATATTTGAAACTGATTCTAGAGCATAATATACAACTGATTTCCTGTATTAACCTAAACCAAAGGATAATAAAGACCTAGAAATACTCTTCCAAAGAAGTAAGGAGGAGATAATGGTCTCATTGCATTAAACTGACTAGCACCAGCTGAGGCCTAGCAACACAAGAGGCAGAAGCAGCAAAGGAGAAAAACACTGATACTTGATCCCTCAAATGAGGGATGGAAATAAGCTTCAGACAACAAGTGGCTTCTGCAGTAGCTTTGGAGCAGGCTGACATTGCAAGCAAGTCCTAAGTACCACCACTTCCCCAGCAGACCTCTCACTCATGAAGGAATGCAGCCAAGCTATGCAGCTCTCTTGCCCATAGCCAGCTACTGCAATCAACAAGTTTCCATTTCTAGCACTGGCTTACGGTCAGGCCAAAATGAAAGCAGGATGTATTCCCCCTGCTGCTGAATGTTTTGTCTGCCTGTTCCTTAACCTCACTGATGTAAACTCAGTACTCCCCCGCCTTCTCCCACCCCCTCCAGTGTTTTATTTCTGTTTCAGCTTAATGGCTAGCTGCTTGGATGCTTGTTTGTTTTTACTTTGATTTATTGCCAAGTTGTGTCTGAAAATGTAGAAGGGTGATGGAAATGTTTAAAAACATATTAAAAGCTATTAAAACTCATTGCTTTTGCATGTCACATGGATTGTTCCCTCTTCTGAAGCAAAGCTAACGTTCTTCAGACACTGTTCTCCTTCCTTCTGCATCTCACCTCTCCTTCCACCATGCTTTTAATAAATAGGTGGTGCTCTTCAATGGGATGCTTGAGGTTGCCTAATAGAAAAGGAAAAGAAAAAAAAAAGCAGCCCTAAAGCATTTCAATTCTTTCCATTTTCTTGTAGAATACTTTAGTATCCAAGATGGGTTTGCATTTGAATATGCTTTAAATACATGTTAAAGACTTTCCCTGCCTTGTAGCTACTTACACCGGATGATACTGGTTTTGCATTTGGTCTCTGCTGGCATCCTTGGTCAACTTGGAGGCTGAGTGTAGCTACAAAACGGACTTCTGAAGCTGAGGACAGTTTCCTTCAGACTTCAACTAGTCACAGCATGGGAACTGAGTCACTGGAGCTGTGTCAGACATACAGACTGCATGTCTTCTGGGATAAAACCCAGTGTCCCAACTGTGACCACATGCCATTTGCAAAAGACAAATGTGAGCCATTTAAGAAAATAGCAACCCATTACATAAAGGTTTCTTCCAATTTTGGGTGCAGAGTTTTTCATTTCTCTGTACAGCTAAAAACTCAAGCCAAACTCATTGCCACAAGGCGAAGCAATTACAAGATGCCAGTGACCAGTGGTCCCCTTTCTGCTGACTGTGGCTCTAACTATAGCACTGTTCCTTCCCATTTGTTATGCATCAGCTTTAGGGATGCAAACTAGTGAAAGAATCAAACTGAACTTCTCCTGTAAGTAATGAACAGAGGAAGTCTGCTCAGAGCAAGTAACCCCACAGAAACCTAACCAAAACTATTATTCCTTTGTAAGAATACTAAAAGCTAGAAGGCTACAGTATTCTTCACTGATTTTAATAGCAGTTTTTGTTTTATATCAGTGTAGGGGAAGACAGACAAGGCAGATGGAAAAGCTGAATCTAAGGTAGAATGACAGAGCTGCAGTTATGGCTGAATTTCACATATGACCAAGTGCAGCCAAACAACTTTCTATACTTCCTGCACAAAAGATAGTATGATGTCCAATGCTGTGATGCACACTCAAAGTGAGCAACAAAGATCTCACCACTGCAGCTCTCCCTCTGTAGCTCCACATTTATACAAAGCAGAAAACACTCCCAAAATACACACTTGACTGTGTGACTTGACATAGTGCAGCCACTGGAGAGAAGATGGAAGAGCAAGCCATTTCAGAGCCATTAGTCATGCAGTGCAATGACAGCGGTTAAACATTACAGAAGTGAAAGTGCACCAAAAGAGGGTCTCGGACTTGAAAAGGCTCCTAAAGCTAAACAGACCTTGCAAGGATCCCTGTTATTCAATTTTCAACCCAAATGGAGAACAAAAACAACAAAGACTCGACAAAAACCCAACACAATTAGAATAAACCTAGGCCAGTTTCCAAGAAGTGCACTCTGAGTAAATAATTGGCTGTGAACTCATTAGGGTGCTGAGGAACAACAGAGATTGTTTGGTTCTTGTTGCACTAAGTGCTCAGCAGCAGGTGTGAACAGCATGTTATTTACTATACTGTTTTGTATGCAGCACAGACAGATACCTGCAACAAATTGAAGTGGCGAGTCCTGCAAGAGACTGACTGGTATCTCCAAGTCCTGGCCCTCTATTAATCCTTTACTTGGTGTCATTGTTGGTACTAAATATTGCTCTGTTCCACACAAACTGAACTGAAGCTCTGCCCTCCAGGAATTGTAGCACAAGATGTCTGGGTTTGAGAAGATGGCAAAGGAGGAGAAAAAAGACACTCCTGTTTTGCACAGGCATGTTAAATGCCACCTGAGTAAGAGCAGGCAGCATTCACGAAGTGCTGGCAGGTTGTTTCTGGAACCAACCCACACAGGGCTTTCTAACTGACAGCAGCACATTCAGGTCTTTTGCTATCCCTACATATTCTCCCATCCACAACTCCAAGTTCAAGTGTCAAAGCACCAGTTTAAAGTAGATTTGGAGCCAGCTATTCTAAGTGCATTAGAAAAGAGATTTGTCATTTCTATATCCATTAAGTCTGAAAATATTTCACATGCTTCCTTAGACTGGCGTACTGGGTCTGAACTTCAACTCATCTTGCCTAAAAGGAAGCACAGGGCTTATTCGTCTGCATTTAAAGTGTAGAGTTACAGCAGTGGAGAGAAAAGGAGCTATAGATGAAATAATGCAAGAGAATTATCACCCAGTAATCATGCAGGTGTACTCAGTTAATAGCAGCGCATGAATATGGCCCAGTAATAAATTCCAGGAGCCCAAAAAAGACCTTCCATCAAAAATGGAAGCAGGCATACCCATACATCCTGTGGGGCACTGAGAGTTGTACCCAGCAATTATATTTCAAAGTGCAAAGCAGGTCATCTGGTCATTGCCACAAGGTCACTCAGTCTCTTCTAACGTGTTGGTAGTGCTATTTCACCACTTTCTTACATTATTACTGTTACTTCTGGCTGCTTTAAGAATATGCATTGTTAATGACAAGCACCTATTGTCTTTGAGGATCAGCATTTTCCTAGTGCAAGTGCACTGCATAGAAGTGCAATGCTGTCCTCCTCAGCAAAACCACCATAGCCAAAGGGCCCCTTCCCTAATGCACACAGCCATGTGCTATGGAACAAAAAATACAGGACTCAGGAAAGTTCTTGCACAGGGCCACAAACCACAGAATAGTTAAGGTTGGAAAAGTCCTAGCACTTCCATATCGACTTCACAGCTTAAAGCAAGGTTGCTGAAACCAAGTTGTGAGTGTAGATTGTAAAACAGGTGGAAGCAGGGACTGAGGACAACAATAGCACTGTGGAACACCAGGAACAAGTAAATGGAAAGTAACAGAAAAGCACACTTTGACAACTGTGCCTTTTAGGCCACCACATGATACAGCTTGAATGCAGACCAAGTGCTGCTCCTCTGTTGTTAGGGCGGTGGCTGCTGAGCAGCTGTAGGTGTTTTTCCACAACAATTTAGAGTAGTAACCAAACTCCTTGGAACAAATTCTTCACCTATTCCACTCCTTTTCACAGAGAAATGCTGTACAGATGCACTCTGCCATACCCCATCCCTCCCAAGCCCAGACACGCAAATGCTATGGCTTATGAACTGAATCCAAAAGCTGAAACCTTCCTCAGATTCTCACTTTGAAATAACGCCTTCTTTAGTAGCCTTGATTATGCACAAAGGTCCTTTTAATTATTCAGTGTCATTACATTTAAAGCTTACCCTTAGGAAGAAAAACTACTAGACGTTAAATGGCTTTTAGTGTAAGACAAAAAAGATAAAAGTATTAAGGCAGGAAATAGGGTTACAAGGTACAGTTTTTCAGCAGAGATGGTGAAATAACCTTTGGAAGACATCAAGCCAAAGATCAGTCCCTCAGTACCCCAGAAGGTCAGGCCAGGATGTCTCCCTCAAAGCATACAGATCATGCGCCTTCAAAAGAAGTTTCACAGAAGTTGGTGTTCCATAGAGGAATCACAAAGAAACTTATTGCTAGCAGTGCAAGAGGTCAGGCAGATGGTATGAGCTCCCTGTAACTCAAGCTGTACGAAGTGTTTCTTCTGTCATCTTTTCAAGCTCAAGCATTTGCTTCTGCAAAGAGAAGCCCTGACAAGAGTAAAAGTGATCCTGACTTAGCAGAGCCATAGCTTTGTTAATTTGAACAAATATGAGCCAGCCAAACTGCAGAACTATTTCTTGATGCTCAGTTGTAATTATGGTTTTCCTGATTTGGTCAACTTTAGAAGGCCAGATCAATCCACCCCCTCAGGCTTTGCTAGCCAATTTATGCTTTCTTAATCATCACTATATTCTCTGTGGGCAACTCCCAAAGCCACCCAGTTGTCTGACGCCCCTTCTCTTGCCAGCCGTGACTTAATGACGACCTTCTCAACAGCAACTCCATTTTAACAGCAGTCAGCAATTTTCATATTAGCCTTGCTGACCAGGCTTCCAGCTGTGCCATTCTGTACACACTGCACAGTTCAGAAGTCTTTTTCAGCATTCCCACAGCTGACAAGCACGCTGCCAATAAAATCAGAGATAGACACTCAGCTTCAAAGTTGAAGAGTGACAGTGCAGTAGAGATTTAGTAGTACAGTATGTCCAGACTAAGTAGTATTCTTCTCTGACACCCTAAAAGCCCAAACCTAAAAAGCATTTCCTTGAGCTAAATTTAGATGCTGTATAGATAAGTCTGCCTAGAAATTACTCTAAAACTAAAGATATTTTGAGTTGTTCTGAGAGCAAATCCTAGGCAAATGAAAGATGCTAGCTGCAGAGCACCCAGGAACACAGAGCCCTGGTACACCCCATTGCTGATGGACTTTTGTTGCTACTAGTTTCAGGGCACCACACAAGGTACCATAACTCTGCAATCATTTGCACAGGTCATGCAAGTTCTGTTCACTCCAAGGTAACACAAATTCAAAGGACCACCTGGCCCCACACCTCATAGCTTTGTTATGCTGACAAATCCCAGCATTGCAGGCCAGCCGAAAGGCAGCACTTGTATAAGACAAGTTACCACCATGTTCATTCTGCCTCAGAACAGTATCTTTTGAATCCTGCACAGCCAAACTGTCCTACGTGCATTTTTTTGATCAGCCCCTTGTTTAATTCCTTTTGTCCCATGACACTGAGCCCATAGAAAAAGACACTGCTTATTCATTCGCTCGAAGTGGGCAGTGAGATGCGATTTCTCTTCCCAAAACCACAACTTCTCCACCTCAGAGTAGTACCATTGACACGTGTGCTGTACCTGCTATTAGAATGAACAGCTTTTTGCTTAGAGACAAGGGATACCCTTGGTGGCCTAAACATGCATTGTTTAGTGAAGCACAGCTGCAGACATTAAGCTTGCTTGAAATGCATAAGTTCAGATTCTAGCAATCATAGCTGCACAAAGTAACAGCGGTTAGTGTGCTCTTGTGTGTAAGCTTACAGCTTAATCATGTCAAAACCCAACTGATTCCAGAACACTAAACTATATACTTCTATATTAGACCAAGCTATAAGCATACCTTTTATTACTGATAAGCACAGAGACCTCATTTGGCATATGGAGACATGCTTTTAGATTTGGAGTACTGCTGTCATATGGAAAAAAAAGTCATGACATCTAGTCATATATGAAAGCATCCCCCTTCATTCCAGCTGACAAATCCTAAGTTTGGAAGAAAAAAGAAGTGTTTTATGCCTAGAGCACAGGAGAAATTAACATGGAGGTAACAATACAACAGAAGTTATTATTCAAAGAATAAATATGACCAGAAAATATAAAACCTTTGGCCAAGCATTCAAAGTGTGGGTGACTGCACTTCCTGTCAATCTCATTGGCAGCAAGACTTTGAGTCGATCTTCGACACAGACAGTACTCCACTTTCAGACCAGAAACCTTTAAGCAAGATGGAAACAATAATAGATGTCTCTGTCAGAGAAGGAAAAAAAAAAGCACTTGGCCATCTGCAGAGCTAAGGTAGATTTTAAAGCTTCCCCTGTTCAGAGGCAGCCAATTGAGAGGTTAAATCACCAAAGCAAAGACAAGATCGAGTTCTCATCTGAAGACACTCTGAACTCCTACAGAACCTGCTGTTTTAAGTGTGCTCAGAAAAACTGTCTCTAAGCAACAGAGATATGGTTCAGCCACAACTGAATTCCAGTGTGAGATTCTGCATACAGGACACAACAGGATGCCAGCCTTGATCAGTGAGTGACCCAAGCCTGCTCCTACAGAACAAGCAGACAGGCTCAAACTATGTGGACATGGTTAAAGAGTTAAGAGTGTCAAATACATCACATTCCCCAGAATAACTAAGAGGGGCTTAAGGACTTCTGACTGATTCAAGGATCAGGTACTTTACTCCCAGATGTACTAAGCTAAATTAGAGCTAGTGCACAGATTTGTGAGAAGAGAGCAGGGCTGAAGAACAGCTCTGTGCATGGAAAAATCCTGTAATGCAGATCATTATTTCCTTCCCCCCACACAAAAAAAAGGAAGACTAGGTATACAGCAAGGATTTGTGGCAATGCAATCATTTATCTCTATGCTCCTACTGCAGCTCCAGGAGGAACAGCCACCACTGAGATTTATAACAGGTAATAAATATGGCTATTACCATGACATGCATAAAGCTGACTACACCATACAGGGCTTAAGGTTTCTCAAAGCAGGCTTAGAAAACCATCCAGAAAAAGGCCCTGACAAGCGACAGTTCAGCCACACCTGAAACTTTGCTTTTAGAAGCCTCCTACCTTGCAAGGCTACCAGTCGTTTTGTTTCAGTGCTTTTTGGAAAGGCACTCCTTCACTTCTAGCTTCCCTCATTGGGTAATGGCCAAGGTTTCGAGGACAGTATTGATGAAACAGCAGCTCAAGTGAAAACAAATTGGAAGTGAACAAAGACACCCTCGCATAGCCTCTGTCCCTCTGGAGCCAAGGTTTGTTTCTTCAGTGACTTTCAACTTTTGAAGCTTCCACTTCATTCACAAGAACGTTTCTTTTAACAGTACCCAAGTGCTTCTGCCAGCTTCGACATGTGAGCTCATCCAAGCCCAAGGCTCCTGCTCACCAAGCTGTGCCTTAAAGCTTGCCCACAGAGCAGTTAACCTCCAGCCCACAGTTACTTCAATCATCCCAACTTTTCTGCTTCTCCAGTTTTAGGACTGTGCAACTTCCAAGCTCTGCCACCATCAGGATTCCTGCATTTCACATCCAGCTGTACACTGGCCAGTGAAATCTAATCAGCAGAAACAGTCAATCAACTCCTATGAAGTAAAATCAAAAGGAACAAAGGTAACTAAGAGTGCCACCGTGCCTACTCAGAGAGTTAGGTTATCAGATCCCACTTCTTCTGAAAGCCAAAAGAGAGAAACAACCCGCACACAACTCATGTGGTCAAAAATGATGCCTGAAGGCAATGCAGGAGATTGTCCTGCTTTGGCATTTGGCATACAGCACACGTTCTTCCCCTCAGGTGAGCCAGTCTTCCTGCCACTAGCATTCATGTTCAGCAGCAATCTGCAGCACCAGGCTTAAGGCTCAGGCATCCCTATGCAACTTGGAGTGCAACCCATCAGGGGAGGGAGCAAAGTCAGGTAAACAAAGATAACAATCATTTTTATCAAGGTCTCACTATAGATAAGATGTTTACTGCTCAAGCATTTTGCAGAGTAAAAGCCACATACCATTTGCCAACTATAACAAGAAACAACCCCTCTGGATATGAGAGCAGCCAGATGTTTATTGGCTGTCTCCTAGATAACCACTTACCCGAACTCTCATACAAGTATCAGAGTGTGACAATTTTTATTACCACCCTTGTCACCTTGAAAAATGTTGGCCTTAAACACATGAATGCTCTTCCTTCAAGAGCCAGTTTATTTCTTCAGGTTCTGATTTACTGCAGCAGTGTTCAGCCCTAGTACTAAGAAGTATTCTAATAAAAAAACCTCAGCAGTTTAGAACATCTTGGCTAGGATGCAAGTCTAATAAGTGAGTTCTCCCAAACTGCAACTGCCTCGCTTCACAGTTACCATCCCACATGATGCTACAAAAAGAAAAAAGCATCTGAATGCATCCTTAAAGTACAGCAGCTTTTGTCAACAGAGGTATCCCCAAGCAAATGGCAACAGCTTCCTTGGTAGGAATGACAGGCAGAAGGGACAACTGAGAGCAGTTTGCCGATTCTCCTGCTGCTTGAGCTCCAACAGGATGATCCCAAACTGCCAGGGAACAGCCACGAGCACCCAGACTGCCACGTCTGAGCAGGCTGCTGGGGCCAGGCATCATGCAGGTCTTCCAGCAGCCAGTGCAGACAAAAGCTGGTCAGTTACGTCTGGCTTCACAGGCTGGAAATATTGTATTATTAGAAAGGAAGTGCTTTTCCTAGTGTTGGGGACAACCGACAGTTTTGAAGGAATGAAAGGTGTTAAGTAAAGACTGGACTGCTTCCACCAGAAGAGCAACTTCATCCAGAGACCTGAAGGAATAGGAAGAATGTCTCCTATGGACCAGATAAATGAGGTTATTTAAGAAATGTTCTGTAAACATACACAGTGATCATACATTAGAACAAAGCATTTAACTGCATTTAACTTCCCCATTTAACTGGCCCTCTGCTCTGCAGAAAGGAGCTGCTCAGGGCAGCCAAGTGCTAGGAGGGGTTTATGGTGCAATTGACTGGAGAGATGGGAGGGACAGACGTTTTTCCAGACTGCCAAAGAAATAAACCTTTGAGCCAGGCAGAGGAAAACAGTCTTTATTCTTCATCTCCCTTTGAAAAGTTTTACTCACAAAACGGTAAATCCCATCCTCTTCCCTAAGCTGGTCTCAACGTGTTCCTGCAGAATTAAATAGTGAGCTGTGTAGGAGAAATGTGCACTTTAAGTGCCATGACTGCTTTTCTAGCTGTGAGCTCAGAACTCCAGACAAGAAAAAAAAGTCTCCAGTCACCCATCATCTCTTCAGCTCACTTTTTCCAGCAAACATGCTGTCATTTGACTGGAACTGTATCTGAAAGCATATGTAACCCAAAGAAACAGGAGAGCAGCTCATTCAGGGAAGCAGGAAAAAGAAAACAACCCAAGCTTTTGTTACAGGACACCTCTTAGCCTGAAAGGAAAGGAGTACTGAGGTATTGAGGTAGATCTAAAGCTGACGTCATGTCTTGCTATAATTTAAAATATAGCCTGAAAAATTCTCAGTTTATTTTTATTTATTTTTACCCTGAAGATCCTCTCACAGCTTCAGTTCATCCCAGACCATGCAATGCCCTGAATTAAGGAATACCCATTCCTAATTCCTCGTGAAGACAGCACAAAGCACTGCAAACTGCATAAATGTGACAGGAAGGCTATAACCAGCAAGTCCAGTCCTCAACATTGTGTGTTTTGCCTTCAGCCTGCTACTTTAAGAAATAAATGCTACAACCTTAAAGGAGAACTGTAATTCAGCTGGTATGTTGTATTGAGCTGCTTCCTCACATCTCAGCATTCTTCAGGAATATCTACTGCCAGGCACGCCAGTCCATACTTCAAACACGCTTTGAGCTTGACCCTATCTCTAAGGGATCATCCTCACGGCACATCACATGTTGAGGTTTTACCCTGCAGGCAGCTCAGCACCACACAGCAGCTCACCCACATACCCAGAATTACTGGTAAAGCAAAGATGATGCACTTCTGGAAATGGAAAGATCTAAAAGCCTGGCTGTAGCTGGATGATGCAGTCAAATTTCTTCCTAATAGCTTGGTGGATCAGGACAAGGGCACAGGAGAACAGTGTGAATGGAGAGAAGCAACTGACTGGACAAGAACTCCATCACTGTCAGGCAATGCTGTTGCACCAGCCATGAAAATCATTCTCTCCAGGAGTTTTCTCTCTCCATGTCTCTCCAGGACATTTATTGACAAAATTCTATAAAAGTTAAATTTCAGGAAGTTTCACTTCCATTTTTACCTCTTCAGTATTTCTAGTTTTTATGTTTCTTTCTTGCATATCCCTTCCCTCCCGCCTCCTGTTTGCTTTCCCTCCTACTTCCACATTTTCTTTTCTGCTGGGAAAATAAACAAGAACAAGCAGAGCAGCTCTGTGCTTCACCAAGTTCTTCCAGCAATCAAGCTTCATAGCAGCAGAAAATTTCAAAAAAGCTTTCAAAATCTTTAAGGAAGCCCTTTCCCAAGCCCAGAATCTTGTGCCTCAACAGCACAAGAGACACACAGCAGGCACTTGGCTCAGCAACCCACAAGACTGGCTCTATGTGCAAGCAAGGCAGTGCCATTTCCCCCTCCACAAAGGCTGCTATAGGAAGCAGAACTGAGCCAGATTGCAGAAAAGAAGAAACTGGGCCTTGGAGAAGGTGACTAGTAGTAAGGTTACACTGAAGAAGGAAATGAAGTATGAGCTGCTTTTCTGATGTGCTCTATAAGCAGGAGCTACGTGCTGCTCCTGTTCCTCAGGACAAGCTGTACCGCACTCCTCTCCAAGCTGCTCAGTGTGTTATGCCCAAGGTTGCACAAGTATCCTGGAGACCTCAACTGCATTACTGGAGGGAGGAAGGGGGAGGGCAAGATGACTTATGAATGGAGCTATTCACCACATCCCACCAGTGGGCATTCTTTTCAGCTTCAGACAGCCACCAGGCTCTCCAGACCTAACCACAGATGGAGGCTCTGCCAAAAGAGATGCTGAGAAAGGGGAAAAACTTCTTGACTGATTTGTATTTGATCAAAGTAAGCTACTGCCAAGACTTGTACCATATAGGGCCATATCATGCTTCTTTGTTTTGAGTAGCAGATTTTGCTGGTGATAACAATTCCGGACTATTTTTGCCTTGTACAAAAAGTAAAGCAGCCCATGCCAACCAGAAGCACTTGTAGATAAATGCCAAAACGCATGGCCAACTTCTTCTTTCAAGAAGTACTACTCCAGGCATGAGAGCTGAAGCCAAGCAAGGTAGAGCACTGAAGTCAGGTGGCTTAAAATTTAGAGGGTAAGTAAAACCATAAGTATTTCTTAAAAGCCTGAGATGTTTATCAAAAACATTTTAATTGCAAAATATTTTTTAGTTTAGAATCGAACCATAGAAACATTCAATAATTAGTACAGCTCTAATAAACACCTCATCAAGAGCCACAAAAGCTAAATTGCTTAGGTACCCACTCCTTCATACCTGAGCAATACTCCCAAAAGACATCATTCTCTTCTTAATGGGTCCCTATTTTGTCCAGAAATTCTGTACTTGTCACAAACCAGATACTTTCAAATATTCAGGACCTGAGCATCTGTAAGTGCCATGCTGACAACTCATATGAATAAGGACCTTAAGCTGAGAAAATAAAAGCAGAATCCTGTGCTGCCAGCCCTAACAAAATGCAATCAGGAGTCAGCGATGCAGCATCTGAAGGAACTGGCAAAGACCCACAGGCCTGGAAGACGCACAGTCCATACCCCTAGATGGGAGATTTTATAACACAGGCTTCAGATAAGAAAATAGAGAATATCCAACTTTTCTGTTAAGAGAACAAAGACTCTGGAAGGTTTATCAGTGATGACACTGTGGAACAGAAGATTACCATACAAGCAAAGACGTGCCCCCATACCAATGGCTCATCTGATGCCAGTCAGCACCCAGTGCAGAAGCTAAGGGCTGTTCTGCAACTGAGATCTCAGGAACTTGACAGTGCTCTGAGCCGATTCCTCTGCTTCCTTGCTCCAGGGCAGGCAGCTTTAATCAGGCAGCTTTAATTAGCACAACCCAGATATACACAGGCCTCTAACTAGAAGGTTCATGACCCAGAACACAAAAACAGTGTTAACAAATTACTAATTCCAGTTCAAAAGGCAAGTTGTTTAATGAACTTACACAAGCCTTGAGGCTAGAATTACCATCCAAATATTATTAATCTTAAAAAGGAGGAAGTGAAGAAGGGAAGGGATAGAAGTCTGGGTAAATTATAGCCAGGACTGTTAGCACAAGAGGTGTGCCCTACCTGATGTTGTGGTTGGACAATTAGGTAAATGGGGATGTAATGTAGAACTGCTATTAAAAAAAAACTGCTGCTGTTGCAGCTTCATGAAAAGTTTCATACTGCATTACTTTAGGCAGATCACAGCCTTCAAAGATAAGACTAAGAGTTTGGAATTAATTTAAAATGAATAGTTGGCAGGGGAGATAATTTCACTGGACCTTCAGCTGCCCATCAGAAACACACAGCAATTTGCAAGTGATGTTCACAGACGAAGAGCCCAAGACAGCAGACCTTACCAAGCTTATTAGCTTGCATTCCGTCCTGAAACCCTGTTTATTGTCAGGGCCAGAGGAACAGAGACATCTAGCAGGGAGGCAGCAGGGTCAACAGCAGCTTAGCATTGATGGGAAAAGAGTAGAAACACAGAGAAGAACATCGATCTGTCTTCCCTACTGTGCCACTGACCTGCTAATGATACAAAGACAAATATTTGTCTTGTTCTCAGTATATTAACCCCTATAAATACTTAAATCCAATTAATGGAAGGGAGCTCCAGTAGCATTTGAAATAATATCCCTCATATCCCAGGCAGCTTTTGGCTGTGTCCTCATCCTCAGCCAGCCAGCTTGCTGCCAGCTGTGCTCCAAGCCAGCCCAACCAGCCCTGACACAGAAGCCATGCAGCCTCAGCAGAGCAGTGCTAAACCTAAAACAGAAAACTACGCCTCTGACAGTCAGAGAATCCTCACATATCAGGCAGAATAGGCAAGATGCCTAGCGAAGATTATTAAAAGTAGGAACAATCTGTTATCATGGGACAAGTAAGACCACTGCAGGAAGAGTGAAGCATTACAGAATAGCAGACAAGGTCAAACAACTCCTGGGTCTACCGAGTGCATAACTTCAGCATTAGACATCTTGGATATTTAAACTTGTCCGCCATCTCAAAGGTAGATGGCAGTTTTAGAGCATGTCTGTCCATAAAAATGTTTCTTCCTATTGCTGCCTAGGTCTGTTTGCCTTGTAAGGTAAAGGAAAGCAGAATACATAAGTGAAGCAGATTAATTGCAGTTCTGTAACGAAGTTTCTGAACTGTCCGTACAGAAACTTTTTGTAGGACTGGTGTGGATAAATTAATCCTTAAGTAAAGAGTTGGTGCTAAGGCTGTTTTCACAGAACTCTGACACAGGGAAATAAAAGCCACACAGAACAACAGAAACAAAACCGCAACACCACAACTTCTCCTCATATATAGAATAAAACTTCATTACCCAGTCCTCTCCAACAGAAGGCTAAAATGGGCTTCTGGTAAATGGATCTCCTTTTCTTTCCTCTTCCCAGCATCTTCCTCCAAATCTACTCTTACCTTGCTTTGCTAAGAACCTTCCTGCTACTTTCAACTCCCAGTACATACTCATCCATCTCACCTTCCTTTTCATCTCCCTGATAGCTATAGCTTTGAGTCCACAGTGTATTTAATGATCTTTCTTCCAAGGCTGTTAATTAGTCCATCCAGCAGAACTGGACTGTTCCATCTCACATCTATTGGCCTTTTTACTACTAGACTTGCACCAAGCTTGACCTCGCAAAGGCAACACAGGATTACTCAGTTCCATTTGTGCTAATCACTTACCTAGCCCCTATTGATGTAGGGCTTAAAAACTACAGCACTGAACATACTGCAACTATTAAGTTATCTTAATAGTTTTAACAGCAAAAAGCTGATGCAGGCAACAAGCTGCAGACCCCACATCCCACAGGAAACATACATGAAGGGTTCAGCATCAAATTACTCAAGCCCCACACTTTCCCCAATGTCACACATTATATTGAATCCTCGATGACTGCTCAGATTCCTAAAATCAGCCATGTGTTCAAATTCGTTAATATAAGAAAAAATATTTCATCCTTCCCATTTCCTCACACGGTACCAAACAACGTGAGAACTCCTGTCAATAAGGCACCAAGCATTTCTCAGCAGCAGCCTCACCTCTGCCATACCAAGCACTTGAACAACCCACACAGGTTGCTCCCAACACAGGCACCCACAGCCACATCTGTAAAACGGACCCAGACAAGGACAGCTGACAGTGGACAATACTCAATTTTAAACACTTGCATCCAATTACAAAAACCTGCAGGGGCCAGCAACAAGCTATTAAATCTTCTCCCCCTCCCACCCCCATTATCATGCTGTGCATCTGATCAAAAAGCAAGCAATGTGCCATGGCCTGAAATAACGCATGAAGCTGGTAGACTGGAAAATTAAGTTCTCTAAAAAGCTATATGGAAGCACATGCTTTTGTGAGACTCACTCACAAGCCTGTATCTCCCAGGACTGCAGTTGTTTGGTTTTTTTGTTTTGTTTTGTTTTTAAACAAGGACAAAAGCAAATATAAAGCTGGCAAGAAGCCCACGCAGCTTGTATCTGTCCAAATCATCAGCTTTGTTTCTGATTTAGCTGTGATTTAGGCAACTAGCTTCTCTGCCATACCAAACGAGGTAGAGTTGTTTTAAAAAAATGTTCTGAAAGAGGGGAAATAAGATACCATTTAAAAGCTAGGGCAGTGTGGTCAGACAAGGCTCCTTGGAGATCTACGAAGAAAGAAAAGTGCTTGGTGCCTTCAGTGCTCAGTTAAGACAGCAGTGAGAAGAGTTCTGCTCTCTTCCCATAAGTCAGGGATTTTTCACTTTAGGATTAAAAAAAAAAAAAGCATTTTTCCTTGCATTTACCCTTGAAACTGTGCAAGACCTTTGATCAATAGCATCACCTTATTTTGTCTCCTTTAGCATTATCAAGCACTGCCTTCTCATCAAACATAGCTTATTTCAGCAGAGGCATACCAGATCACATGCCTGTAACAGCACAGGAAAAGGGATGGTACTGACACCTAACACACCCGGTGCATTTAAGCAAGAGTCACCAACAGAAGGAGGGAGTTACAGACAGACTTGACTCACCAAAGCTCAGACCTCATTTTCAATGAAAAGATTTGAAGTTCACATTACCACCACTACGCAAAAATACCTCAAGAACACCTTCCATCAGTCCCCACAAAGCACAGCTGAGGTGCCCTGCTCCTAAGGCCCACTGATTGCACTGCAGCTGGGAACCCATCAGCCTGCTGCCAGAGCCAAGTTATCCATCCCACTGTCTCCCCAGAATGTTATATCTGAATAATAGAGTTTTAGTGAATGACCAGGACTGGAAGCCTTTGTGAAGAGATCAACACAAATCACACAAGAACTGGCTGAGCATTGCTGAAACCATTCTTCAGCCCATCCTTTCAGCCCATCCTGCCTTGGTACTATAGCAGCAGCCTGAAACAATATCATCCAGTTAGTTAAAAAGAAAAACTGGCCAAAAAAATTTTACAATCTGTTTATTTTGTCAGCATTGTAGAAGGAACTTTTTTCCAAGCCTTATTTCTGTAGGAAAAATACAAAAGCACAGTAGGTATCAGAGATTAAGCATCTGCGCAAAGACTGCACTGTTGACTGCCTATGTAGACACTGAAACTAACTCGTTTATTTAAGGATACAGTTTTAAAACTTCCAAATAAAAGATGAGAACTTCCAGTAATAAAATGGCCTGGCAAAGCAAAAACATTCTTGACAGATTAAAACTGCTTTAATCCACAATACCATTTGACCCTCAAATTAAGCACGGTTAATTTACAACTTGAGGGAACTCCCAAAAGAATAAAAACATCAAGTTTGTTATAACAAGAAGTCATCCCAGAGCTGAAAGAATTAAATGTTTAGAATATCCCAGAGAAAAGATCTGTGATACCTCCCGACGATGATACATGATTCATTTAACAGTTTTATAACTAAAGAATTTATGTTCATCTCCAAACTTTAGTTAATGCTTCATCTACTTCTGTTTTAAGAGCCAATGTGCAAGAATACAAATCCATTTCTGGTTTGCACAATACCTATAAAAACAAACAAAAAAAAACCAAAGAAAATCTTGGAGACTACTTCAAACCCCTCTGCTTTCACTTTACCCCCAGGCTGTTCCTTCAGTTGTTTTCAACTCCTTCTGTCTTCTGCTATGAAGATTTACCTACCCTAAAATATTACCAGAAATGAAACACTGTTCTCATAACTGGAACCAAGGGGCATCTTCCACTATATTCAGGCCTCAGGAAATAGCACAGCTATGAAAGAAATCAGAGTAGAACCTAGCAGCACCACCTGTAGCAGCCTGCAAAAACATGGCATTCTCCAGAGTAGATGCCCACTCTGCCTTAAACTGCAAAAGTATTTCTATAGGCTGAAAGCCTTCAAAGTTTACCCAAGTAACTGGCTCCTTAAAAACTTGTTTGTTTTCATCCAAGCAACTTGCCAAAGAAATGCATATGTTGCCACACTGCTTCAGACCTGGGGTTCATCTGGCTAGAGAGAACACAAGTTGTAAACCATGCATTACAGTGAGGCATCCTATGCAGATAGTCATGTTTCCACGCAGCACCCTGTTGAAAAGAAATATCAATGGAGAGGGTTGAGCAGGTTAAAATAAAGCCTGCTGTCAGCTTCCTACATTCCCCAAGCCAGGGGCAAACAGATCAGGGATGCCAGAGTTGTTGCACTGTAATCCAGCTGTAATAGCTTCTCCTTCCTACACACAGTATAGCCACTCAATCTCCCCTCCCCAGGAGTACTGGATTATTGTGACTTCTGTTCAGTGAAACAGGCTGTTTAGAAGGGATTCATCTTTGTAAGCAATTTTCTTTCTGTAGCTCTGTTTTTCACCTCACTCCTACAGCTTCTTAGAATCCAGTGAAGATGTATGTTCCCATGATCCAGCCCTCCTAAGCTACACTACCCTTAATACCAAGAGCTGCAGACTTAAAAGATGAGTCTTCCGTTCTCAAGGTTTTCTATCTAAAGCCAAAATGAGCAAAATTATGCAGCTTCTTGTTCCTCCTTATACTTGATGTTTACTTGCTGTGGGTCCACACACATGAGTATTTCATTAAATCATTCAGAGCACCACAAAGCATCACTAATTCCAACTGACATGAGAAGTCATGCATTTCTTATTTATACTAAAGGCGCACACGTCACTTATTTTCAGTTCTTTGGAAAAATAAAAGGAATCAGGACAAGAATCATCAACTAAACAAACCTGCCAGTAGCATAAATACATTGCTTCAAGTGCGTCAAAGTGTTTGACTGTGAGATAGAGGCAGCTGCTGCAGCCTTCCACAGCCCTCAGAGGGAACAGAAGGTGCACCCTTCCCAGCATGGAGATGTTCCACTTGTCAGAAGACAGCTACCTGTCTTCTCTTCTCCTTGACTGTGCGCTACTGATCAAAAACCAGTTATGCCTCAAACCCAAACTCAAACCCAAATTTCAGTCAGTGCTGTCTGAAAGGATTTTTGCTATTTATCCCTGTAATAGCTGTGCTATTTAGTCTACGCATGTGATAGACAAGACCTCTGAGATCTCAATTTTGACTACACAGTCTTCCAGCGCAGTTCATTTTACTTGAAGACACAGACAGAATTTTTATTAAGGATACATGAAGGTGTGAACTAGCAGGGGCATTTGAGTTACACCATCAGTGATGCACACTGACAAGTGATAAACTAATTCCATAGTGCCAAGCCTGTCTCCAGTCTGTACATCAGCAATCTTGACAGGCTGCTCATCGCTAATTCAGGAGAGCTGATCATAATGTTACTTTCCTTGGCAATGAGATTTTCCAGTAAACTTTACTTATTTTTGCCAGATTTCAACAAAAGCAATTTACCCTAGAACTATACAATGTTTTCAAGTCAGAGAGGGTAAAAAATAATTATCTTTTTAGCTTCAGCTTGCATAAATTCACTCTACTTCCCTTGTTTTCAGCCCAAAGATGCACTTCAAGCATTTGATGCCAAGCATTTCCTTGACTTGCAATTAAAAATCACACCCTTTCTTAAGCATCCATTCACGGATCTCACCAAAATCCACACCTGTGTCTTTGGTGCTTATAGCTTCCCATGCTGACAATCAAGAAATACAGTGGGATTTGGGGACCTGAGATTTACCAATCAGAAAGTTGAGGAACATAAGCAGAAAGAGCAGTGCAAGTAGACAAGCTATGGATTGCTACCTAACCATTGGACAGCATCCTTATTCCTCCTCGTTGCTACTCTTCCAAACCAGCTGGACCTGTTGAGTACATACCACACACAGAATACTCCTAGAATAGAATACTTCAGAGTTAGAATCAAGCTCCCAAGGAATGGCTTGTGGTTGAGAACTGGTAATAACAGAATTTAGGCACAAGAGATTCCACAAATATGGAGTAATGATAGACAAAATCTTGATCAAGATTGAAGTAGACAGGCCACAGAAGGATACCTCACTCAGAATCAAGCACCTCATTAACACTTAGAACAGCATACAGCTCAAATTCAGTGCTCCATCTCGGGCCCATGCTCACTTTCAGTGCAACATTTTGCATCGTTAAGCATTCCTAAGACCAGCTTTCACAGAAATGTATTCCTTTGATGCAAGTAGTTTGAGTATCTGAAGGTCAGATCCCAAGCTGATTCCTTTAGGCCATCAGATATTCACATTACATCACTTTCTAATGAATACCTCCACATTCAATATGAGGAATGCAGTCTAACTCAGTCCCAGGTCTGCCATAACCTGAATGATGCTACTTGTGCTCAGATTCAGGTGCTGCTGCTGAAGTACTCTGTAGAGACAAGTGGTCTTATTCCTAAAAAAACCATCTCAGCCATGAAGGAGAGAGGATTCTTCAGAAGCTTGAGCCCCACGGGAATGTTTTAATCAGCTCATATAGGCAATTATAGTTACAGGTGTCCTACTCTCATTTGACTTTGTCACCAGCAGCTATGTCCTTTAGAAGCTGAAGGAACTTCAGTCACATCCTAAGAATATTATTAATTCTCACCAATTCTATAGCCACACGACCACCACCATCCTTGATTAAATTCAGCAGGGTGAGGAACAGATCTCTGGGCATGCTTTCATTACAGCTAATCTCACTTCCACCCCCCCAGCAAGATGAGAATGAATTATTCGCAACAGCAAAGGAACTCCACTTCCTTATGCTGCATGCATTGGGGGTCAGAGCATTGGGATATTTTAACAGTCCTAACAAATCCTAAAAGCTGTAATAACAACAGCTAATGGATCTGCCAGATAGCTTCTTAAAGATACCATCGATGTATTTAATGGAAATTCCAGTCCTTCTGTCCCTGTTGTTTTATACATATATTAAAAGTATCATTTCACTCATGGTAAGCATAAAAACACTTTCCCCACACACACTTGATTTAGTGCCAGATCTCCAGTGCTATTAGTAGGGCAATAATTTAAGCATTGATCAAGTCATGTTTACATTACCTCCTAAGGAAACATGGGTGTGGAAAAAAAAAAAAAAAAAGGTGAGGAAATATGGAGTCTGGTACCCTAAGACAGAGCTGTTCTTTCTCTTGTTCAGGAAGAGCATATAAAACACTGACTATTATTCTACTAGCTGTAGGATTATAAATATGTTGTTATTATGGCTGAGCACACTAATTTGTATAAAACACCTGACACGAGCCTTCCCTTAAAATCTTAAGCCGATTCGCTTGTTACTGATGTGCAAATACATTCCCTCCGGGCATTTCTGTCAGACTGGGATGAGATGTGTTGAAGCACCAAAAGTGCATTTCTTTGTGGGGCTCACTTGAAGTGTGCTCTCTATACCAGCTGATGCAACAAGACAGAAAACCTGACTGCAAGAGTAAAGCCGCTCTCTCATTTCACTCAGAAGAAATCTGTTCTTAAAAGTTTTTCAACCCTAGTTCTATAGGTAAGCATGCAAAAGAATCAAAAGAAAAGGCACCTGAACACACCAGTGAACTGACATTGGCACAACCTGTTCCAGTGGCTACAAGTCTCCACCATGCAGCAAGAAGCTAATTTAATGACACTTCTCTCTTCATCTAAATTTTTCCACAAATATATCAATAAAAAGAACCTCAAGTTTCAAGCAGACACATTACCAGCATACCTTGAGATCCTAATTGGACTGCAAAAGCACTCATGAAAACTTGCAATCCAAAGTCCATTGATTCTAAGATGCTTTCAGGGTTGCATCTTTTCATTAAGATCTGTTACTCTGCATTCCGACTCCACATCCACAAAGAACAGCCTCTCATTTTGCTCCTCCCTCCACCCTTTGCTTATAACATGACTGAAACATTACAGCTGAGCAAAGAACTGTCACTCAGAAATCTACCTAGCAAACCACTCTTAAAACCTCAGCATTGCATTCAGCAAGCTTGAAGTCTACCACTGATAGAACCCCAAACTCCAGTTTGAATTTCAATTCTTTATTGCATGAATCTAACCTAAATTTGAGAATCTTTATCCCCAGGAAGCCTGAAGAGCTTGGAGGGCTCTACCTGTTGCTGAAAGTAGTTGCATAAGATATATAGCACCTTCAGTAAAGGACAGTTTCCTCCATCTCAGTCAGAAAAGAAAACATCAGCTAAATGGAAAACCAGAGAGAGGTATTTACCAGAAGTGAGGCTCTTGCCATATCCAGGAACTTTGTTATCTTTTGTGACTACTGTCTATCTGAAAATCCTGCCAGGCTAAGCGAATGGAAAATGGAAATCCTTTCAACACTCACTAATCCAATGTTTATAGTTCAAACCATTCCCCTCAACAACCCTTGATTATTTGCCCTGGGTGGAGTTCAGGAAATCCTTCCTGTGGAGCAGCAAAATCCCTTGTTCCCTTCAGCACTCCAGCATCTCAGAGGTGAGCGGTCAAAGCAGATGTAAGCACAACTGCACATCAGTGCAAGCATCATACCAGATGGGAATTATCTCATTTGTGCCAGTAAGAAAACAAGGTTCACCACACGATAGGATACTTTGTTCCTGCACTAGAATCTTCCCAAAAAGCCAAAACAGCACATGAGTGTTGTTAGGCAAGGGGATATCCAGATGGCTGCAATGTTGCAGAAGTACTCATGTGTACCTAGGCCTATATTGTGTAAGAACAGTGAATTGAAATTAATAATTTACTGTGAAAAGCCAGGCATATGGGACAGAAGCCTTTCCACAGTGAAGTCTGAATTCGTATCAACCTCGTGCTTGCCAAGACCACAGGGCAACAATGGAAAGTAGCTCTCTTCTTCACCAGATGGCATTCTGACACTCATTTTTCAAAAGCTTCATCTACCTGCTACACAAACTCACCAGCTGCCCTCAGCTTCACTGAAATACAGGTAATCTGTCATAGCACAGGAACAAAGCTTGATTAATGCTTCTATGAAGAGCTAACCCTATGGCAGGGGAGTCTATAGCAGCTGCACAAAACAAAACACGTACTTCTCACTTCAAGAGAAACACTCTACAAGGCCACTAAGTTCATTTACATAGTTTTAACTTCACATGGCAACAAAACACTCGAGTTAAGTGTTCACACAGATGTTATTGGCTTCTGAACTGTACCTGATTCTAGCCAGACAACAAACAGATACTGAACATCTGAAGATAGTTTGGAGAGTCAAGATAAGCAAAAGAGAACTGTGCCTTATTAGCCAGACCAAATTACAGCAAGAAGATTCATATTTTCAAGGAGCACAAACTAACAGGAAAGTTCAGGTCACATGAAGGGTGGCTGCACATCCACCAGAAATGGGAAATAAGTTCAGTTTCACTAAGATGACAAAGTCCTGATCCTAACCTTTCTGCCTCTGAAACTGTGAACATCACAGCAAGGAAGAGACTAGATAGCAACATGTGAGCTGGTAGCTGTAATGACAAGGCAGAAAGTTTGGAACAGACTGTTCACACTCCTTAAGTTTAGCTAAGTTCATGATTCTTTTCCTCCTAACCTGCTTCAGTTATATGGTCAAGAGACCAACAAAACTTATGGCCTTTAAAATGCATAACACAAGCAAGCCCCCTTTTCACCAATTACATCTGTTCAGGGCTGTGAGCATACAGTCAAGAGAGCCCAGCACCCATCCAGTACCAGCACGCAGAGGTGGGGAGCACTACAGGCAGCAGCCCCAGAGCTACATTCACTGAAATGTAGGGGGCAAGAACACGATGAAGGCTGCAGGTAGAATGAAAGATAGATTAACCAGCCTTGCTCTGCACAAAGCCACTGACATCAGGAAGGGACATCCCCTTCCTTGGGTCAAAGGATTCTTACTGCATGGAAACAAGCACAGCAAAGTGCATCTCAGGATATCTTCAGAGAAAGTGGGAAGGAGTCTTCATTTTATATACGTTGTTTTTCTCAGTATTCACCCAGGAAACAAAAATATTGACTTTTTTCCTCTTAATTGATCTTTTTGCTTGTAGTCCTTGAAAGCCTTTCCATATAGTAACATCACAAACAGGAAGACTGTATGAAGCAGAAGATGCAGTCCTTCAACTGATTCTTATAAAGGGCTCAATCCACCACTGCCTGCAGCCAGTTGCCACTGAAAACAACTCTAGACTTGCTCTCTTGAACTTGACATATACTGACATAAAATGTGCTTTGTTTTACTGACTTTCCATTTCTTCCTGCTAGTAATTGGCCAAAAGCCTCAATCTCAAAGCCAGACAAGGTTCTGGATGACCAGATCTAGATGTGATGGCCAGCATCCTATAACAAAAAAAAAAAAAAAAAAACCACACACAAGAAAACCACCCACCCACACTTTGAGTTATTTTTCCCCACTAGAAGATACATTGAACATGTTGATTGCAGCATTGGCAAAAAAATCCAAAAAAACATTGTCACCACAAAGCTTCCAAGAACAGATAATTGGAAAATAGGATTAGAAGAAATGAGTTTATTTATGCTTAGGATAAACATGAAAGATGCAGATCTAAGCTACCTGAAACTCAGTTACTTACTACAGTTCACTACAAAAGTTCCAGAACCAATGGGGCTTAGGAGGGAACTTGTATTGATTAAGAGTCAACAGGGTGGGATGTTTTTTTCCTCCAAATACTGCCTGACCTAAAACATAGCTGTACACAAAACCCTGACAGCTGGAAAACATTAGCAACCTGCAAAATATTCTATCAACTACTGCACTCATCCTTCAGGTTTGCACCAGGCCATCTTGGGTGAGGTGCTGCATACTTTGAGACAACGAGGTGAATTCCTGATGAATGCTGACAAACCCTGCCTCAGATAAATAGCACAAGTTGTGTGGCAGCTCAGTGAATCACAGCCAGAAGGTAAGCTCACAGCTGCACACAGTCATTTGTGCACATCTGGGGGGAGGATATCAACGCACACCAAGGGAACAAAGCAGAGGAGGAAAAATGTAAGACATGGTGTCAAGCTAACAAAGTGGGGCAAACTCCAATTAAACATGGCAGTCATGGAGTTGTCTCCAGATCTGCGTCTGTGACAGAGGGACAGCAGGACCACCAGAAATGGCCATCTGCAGAACCAGAACATTAACTCTTTAACTACCAGTGCCTTACATGATGTTATGACATGGAATATCGACGACGACAACAACAACAACAATCACAAAACCACAACAATTACACTTTTGCAGGAACCAACCTTAAATGATTGCTCTGAACTTCCTAGTTAAGATGTTTCTCTAGTCTGAGCAGGCACATTTCAGAAGGCCATCACACGTGAACAAGCATCTTTGCAGGACCTGGAGTTAATTCAGTGACCAGTAATTGCACTACTGCCTCCTGGTCCTCCAGCTTTTAATTTTTGCTGGGGGTGCTTGTCATCAGTATACTCAAAAAGAGCTGAGTGGCGTTGCTACCAATATTAGACTTTATGCCATGCAGCAAATAACTAAACCTATAAAATTGAGATTGTAGGATCAGTTTAGGCTCTTCTTCACCTTTTTTACATGTGCAAACCCTCACACTTGGAATAACTGTGGCACCATACATGTATCCTTAACTCTGTAGCAGCAATAGCCTTTCAGTAGGGAGAAATGATAGCAGACCTCCCCTCAGCATCTCTCACAGGCAGGGAACCAAGCCTGTAGCCAAACCCTGCAGCACTGCAGCCAGCAGCATAGAGCATCCCAGCCTTCTCTGAGGACAGCATGGGCAAGCACTGTATTTGGATGAGAATAAGAAACCACAGCCTGAAAAACAATTGTTTCCACCTTCTCATGTTTATATTTAAGAAAATTCAGTTGCACACAGACTTCGCTGTGCCAAAATCCCCACCGACATAATGAAAGAAACCAAATAAATATAATTCAAAGTAGCAGGCCTCCAACTCCCTGTGCTAGAAATACAGGTCCCAAAAGAACACACTGTGCTCTTCCTGCAGAGATTTATAACACACCACACACACAACTCCTCGTATTAAAAGTCAGGATTTTCCAGAGCACACAGGTGAGCTGTGTGCACCCTTTTCCTACAAGGTTGTAGAGACAGCCTGGCTTCTAACATCTGATAGTGCTGCTGTACATTTCGTTCCATTCAACACCCTCACTTAAAATGAATATGTGGAAATTATCATTTCGGTTAGGTTAAAATACCTTTGCTACAGCCTCCTCTGAGGAATCTTGAGATGCTTTCAGTAACATTGGCTCATTTCATCTTCTACTTCAAGACCTTGAGTTACAGCTTCTCTTCTGTTCGACTCAGGGAACTCTCACTGCAGTGTGAGACCCCGTGAGCAGACCTAATGCTGTAACTCTAGGATTGCAACAGATGCAACACAGGGCTGAGAACACAAGTTTGAAGCCATGTTCTCAGCTGCTGCTGCAAGTCAGCAGGCCACAAACTACATGCTACCAGGAAACATTCCCGAGTTTGTGTTGTCTAAACCTAGCTAGACAACTAACATCTCATTTTATAAGAAGTCTCAGCCTTCACTTTTTTGCATACAAGGTACAGCATGAGACAGAAACTTGATACTCAAAGCCAGTCTCTTTTTGATGCAAATTGCCACCTGTCTGTTGCAGGAAAAGGGAATAGCAGACAACCCATTTTAAATCTCCCCAAAAAAGGGTGATGGTCATAATCTAATTACAAAAAGAAATTTTTGCTTACCTATCCCAAAGAGCAGGGCCCACCAAATTCTCCAAAAGGCAGGACATCCATGAAGAAAACCTTCCTATGTGCCAGCCAGCCCTTAAATGAGGCTTAAGGAGTGGTGCAACCTGGTTCCACCCCTTCCCATTGCACAAGTGAATTGCTTTCACCTGTTCTCCCAGACCTGGCTGTGTCCCTTCACCAGGTGCTCAATCATTGGTTCAGGCCATGACTTAGCAATTTCCATTTACCTATGCTCCATTAATGTTCAATGCCCGGTGTAACTGAGCAATTTGTGTTTTGGTGGAGTCTATTTACAGAACCTCAGGAATAGTTATTTTATTCTTTGCAGTCTGAGTAACTGTAACAACAAAAGAGAACATTTAATTTCATTCTGTTTACAGCACAGATGCTGCAGTCTGTCACCTCACATACATGCTGTCATTTAACACTTATGCAGGATGCTTCCAGGCAGAACATTTTGCATCTCCTTTATCCCTCCTTTATAGTGTTGTAAAAGCAGCACGACGATCCCTTCCCCCTGAAATTTCTATTACTATTTTCAGTGCTTAGCTCTCAAAGTAATAATCCTCACAGCAGTGAGCATCACTCTGAACTGAAAACAAACATCGTTCAGAGCTAGAGACTCATCACAATATGAATGTGGAAGACTGATTGGCAACTGCTGTGGAATTAAAGGTTCTGGTCCAGTAGAAAGACCAGAAAGAAGTTATGATTTGGGGAAAGCAGACCTCAGGAGGCTTCCCCATTGTGATTACAGAAAAGCAGACAACCCCCATACTTCTGCCAGGTAAAAAAAGACTGAAAAATTGAATCCAGGTAGACAGACAGCATTTGCTTTTCCTTCTCTGAATGTGAATGTGAATGTGACTACACACTGTGACACGTAAGTCACCACAGAACTTACACAGTCTAGGGATCAGGACACTAAATATTTGAAATAAAATAAGTGTAGACGCTTTAAATTCTGCTGCCTTGTTAAACTGTTCTTAGGAACAGATGGAAAGGAGCAAGGCCTCACAGTTGTTTGCTCTGCAAGCTCTTCAAAGAGTTTTGCCTGCAGTACTTAAGGGAGTATTCTACTGGCTTCTGGTGGAAGTTGATGCTCTCAAAGCAGAGGAGTGACTTCTAGATGTTAACTGTTCAGCTTTAGTGTTGAGTTGTCTCACATTTAATGAAACTCCATTAGAATGAGAGCAGCCAAATTGTTACAGAACAGCCTGGGGAGGGCATGTTCCATATCTTGTCTCTGTCAGCTTTCGGGCTATGTTCTTTATTAAAGCATTCAGTCCTCATAAAAGCAATGTGCATTTGCAAAAAACAGTCCATATTCTCATGTTATTTCACATTCTCAGCGTGATTAGCTGCGAGGGCTAAATTTCCCTTTCATTTATACATGCAAACAGAATAATTACATTGGAAGTTCCTGTTTCTGAGGCTCAAGGCTCAGTTCTTCTCTTCTGATCAGATGACATTTCCTGTACAAATAATAAAATACACATTTTGTCAAAGGCTATTCAAAAACCTTTGAGCAGCATTCCACTTGTAGCTTATTTTAGTGAATTTATATATCTAAGGAATGTCCAAATAAGAATGAATTCCATCCATCACGGATCTGAGAAGATCCAGATTTACAAGCACTCCCTCTGATACTGCTATATCTGGGAACATTTCCAACAGCACAATGCCTTCTTGAAAAGCTGTAATTTAAGAGGTGAATTTAGGTGATAATTTTCTTAGAACAAGCACAAGTGTGCTAACCTGAACGTATTTCATGATATAGTAACAAGACAAAGCAGACAGTCTGCTATGCCTTCTGCTACTTCTTCACATTGCCTCCCCAGGAAAGAAGTGAAATTAAACAATTAGAGAGTTTTAACACAAAACCAGAGCTGCTTGCATCCCAACAACTGGTCTGAAAGCTAATGGACTTCGTAAGCACCTGCAAATTCACAGGTTGTTAAAATGAAGTCATGCCTAAGGAGAAGCAATTACAACCTGCTAGACTGATTGTTCTATGGCATTTAATGTCAGCACAAGGAGAGCAAAACGGAATGCAGAAAGATATTCTTTAAAATTATTTAATTTTAGTATTGCTATGGCTTTAGATTACAACAAATACTCCCTGAGTCGCAGCATATAAGGACAACTTCCTCTAGAGAGGAAAAACAAAGCATCCTAGAGCTGCTTTGCAAGAGCAGTAGCAACAACACAAAACATGCATTACTGTGAGGAACACTAAAAAGTGTATTTGACTTCAAAATATTGAAAGACTGCACAATCACTTTAAAGGAGACCCTGAAGACATCTAGAAAATCCACATTTGCTCTACTTTGTCAGGAAATAATAAGTGTCAGCTACTCCACAGACCACAGTCAGGAGCAAGAGGAAACAGATCTGGAAAGAAGGCTTCGGCATAGGTGTTATCCATCCAAGAGACAGTGCCAAAACCAGGACTTGAGACAAACAACAGACACGCATACAAGGAGACCTGCCAAGAGAGCAGCTACCTCCGGCATAAGTAAGGGCTGTGTGAGAAGTAAGGCTAGAGACATGCACCTATAACAGAAGTCTGGGAGGTGTGAAATCCCGTGGTTAACCTCAAACATGGTATCTGGGCCCTGGACAGAGGGTGTGGAGGGAATTCACAGATGAGGCTGATAAGGGTTATTAAAATCTGATGGTGCACTCAGGGCCTTGACATATTCATCACAGTTCAGCCAGTACTTAAGTTCCTGTACTGCACAAAGATACACACAGACGATATGGTTTAAATTGAACGCAGGTGTTTCAGATACAGGTAAGTAAAGGAATTTAAAACATCTCTGATTTCCACCTCACTTTATTTGTTAATGTCACTCTCCAGATATTAAACTGTTCATAGTCAAAAACCCCGCTCCAATCACAGTACTCCAGACTTAATGTCATTATGCCACTCTCCATTCCAGCATTTTTTTAAACCTCTCCCTCCTCTCAAAAATAAAGTCAGGTTCATTGTAGTAAAGTTGCTATTATCTGTGTAGTAATTCTAATTCATTATCTCAGCCAGCTAGCACTTTCTAGACTGAAAGCAATTCCATGCCTCCAAGTTACGAACAACCTAGCATACAATACATAGACATACTTCTGCAACTCATGCATTTACGGGATTATATATTATATAAGAAGCTCAAGAAAATTCCTCTTCAGAAAAGGCAGCCCAGGCAAGCCAAAAGGTTGGATGCCCAGGATATGAAATGTCAGCCTTCCTCCTGTTTATAAGCTCCTTGTCAGTACTGGAAGGCCACAATGAGGTGTCCCCAGTGTGGTCTCTTCTCCAGCCTGAAGAAGCCCAGCTTCCTCAGCCTTTCTTTGTCAGAGCCCCCTGAGCATCTTTATGGCCTTCTCAGCTCCATGCCTTCACAGAATCACAGAATCACAGAATCACAGGATCACAAGGTTGGAAATGACCTGCAAGATCATCTAGTCCAACCACCCTCCCATTCCTATCAGTGCCACAAGCTACTAAACCATCTCTTGGTTTATCCTTTCTTGGGCTGGGGTCCGCCAGCCTGGACACAGTACTGCAGGTGGGAAAAAGCAACAACAAATAGGAATCTGGGCTATAAGCAAATTAAAGCTTAGAGGATGACTGCTGTGCAACAGTTGTATTAACAAAAAGTGAAAGACCAAAGCAATATTTTTCAGCTCCTATGCTGAGTAGGAAAGGCAAAGGCTGCTGTGATTCTGTACACTGAAAACCTGCCTATCCCACAATGAACATGTAAATGGAATAACAGACACGGAAACATAATGCATTTATTTTTTTAGACTCACAGTCAGTGGCAATCTCTGGCACCTACTGGAGCGCTGTGTTTCAGAAACCAGAATGTTACAAAATCAAAAGCAGGGAAATGTGCGTGGGTCTAATGCACTGCAATTACTGCCAGTCTCAAGCTTCCAAAAAATCATAAGGCTGTTTTTACAAAAAGACTGTGGTTAGTTTCTATTTCGGTACCTCTGCTTTTCACATGCACTCAGACAACACCTTTGATTTTTCTCCCTGATGGACGTAGGTTGGGGAAGTATGAAAGGGGAATTAATGGCAGCTGGAATTATTGTGCCACTTGTCAGGCTTGAGAGCTGGGCCTGATGACTGCCAAACCTGAGACAGCCTGGCTGTTTGCTTTAAAAAAAATAAAAGCAGGCTCAGGCTGTGTGGAATCAGGAGCTGGGCCTGACTTAGGTCCACCCTCTGACCCCCAGGCTGCTGATGTGTGGCCTGGCCAGGTGGGCTGCAGGATGCCCTGAATGGCATGCAGAAAATCCCTGTAATTCACAGTCCTGCTCAGATATAGTCCCAGTGAGGAGCTACTGCTGCAGGCTGAAGCATCATAGCAGGCTCTGTTTTCTTCCTATGCGTCCACTGCAAGGTGTGTGAGCGCAAGGCTGCTGTCCCTGTCAGGCAGGTGAGTGACATTTCATGGCCAGCTCTGTGTTCACTGCTGAGCCCCTTTCCTCAGCCCGAGAGCCAGTGCTTTCCCTGTGGAAAATGATGGGAATCCCTGCGCTCTTAAATCACGGTGCCCTAAATGCACACCTGTCAGAAGAGAGCATAAATCTGACCGGAGTCATTAGAGGTATGAAAGGTGGGAGTGGAATGATTTTCCATATTGATGTCATAACTCAAAAAAGGAGAGAAGAAAAAATCTATATATTTTTTTTCAAACACTGTTCATAAAGATAAGAAAAATAAATAATTTTTTTTTTCTCCTCCGCTTCAAGAGCATTCACTTCATTTCAGTGTAATAATTCTCTTGGACTCAAGTGTTATTGTTTTTAGTTATTTGATCTTTGTATTAAAAAAAAAAAAGCCACAAAGTATTGCTTTTGAGAACACATAGAGAACGTAATTTGCAAAACAAGCCTGGGTGAAAATATCATCAACTTCTTTATGCTTTCAAAGATATTAACCAAACATTTTGGCCCAAACTACCTGTTAAATTCCAGGTGAGTTGGTGAAGAGATTCAGCATTTCCTGAAGTTCCTTCTATTTATTTTTTTTTAATTTTTTTTTTAACTGTTGGTTCTGCTCAAATTCAGCCATCTTCAAAGGCCGTGCCTTTATTTCAGCTCAAATGAGCAAATGGGGATTTTAAGTTCTAAGAGAATTTTAAGTCATTCGTGAAAAGGGAAGACAGTGAAAAAAGTGAATTTGACTAGCAAATGATAGCAAGAAATAAACAATTCTTCAGTTAGCAAGAAAACTTAACTGAAGAATCATGAGTATGTCATTTGTACTGGACGCTTCCCCGCACTACAACTGTGTCAACATTATTACTGTGTTTTTCCCTTGCTAGCTGAGGGACCCTTTATGGTGCTGCCAAGTATCCTAGGCCTAGGCAGATGTTGTAGATGGCACTTCCTCCCTTCTGAAGGTTGTCTTGTAACTCTTCTGTGTTTCATAGACTTTAAGTGCAGACTGGGTGGCAAAATGGACATGATGCACTACTACCAAACCACTAAATACACAGTCAAGTTTTTGGACACGTGAACTGCATTGTGAAGTTTATCTACTGAAGTTGCTATTTTTTTTTAACTGAGTTCTGTCTACACTTTCACTCTTGTGAATTATCACTCATTGAGTGTTTGTGTTTTGTTGTATAGCTCCAACTGCTGGACTATGGTAATTGAACGTGAATATCTTTTCCTTTTCCTTGAACTTAGGCATCATAGAAAATCTTGACCAGTGAGTCCTAATTTATCAGAACTAAAAGACAAACAATCTAATAATGGAACACAATCTTGTGATATTTTTAATGCTTGGGCAAGGCAACACTGACTCACTATAGCCATGCCTAATATCTCCAAACATCCCTGACAAGACTATCATCTGGCCAAGATCTGTGTTTAAAAGTTCCAGCTGTTTTTGAGGTATTTCTGTGGGGGAAGTATGTGGCAATAATTGTGTTTCTTCTAACTGAAAAATGGCTGAAGTGATTTTCCTTTCAAATTCCTCAATAAGTGAGCAAAACCAACTGTAGGTAGGAAATAAACGACCAATCTGCAACAAAAAACAATGTTTAGGACAAATCTTTCTGCGCCTTCAGCTGTAGAGGTAACTAAATCCCTGTATTCTCTAGCAGTAGCTTAAGTAAACAGGTTGTGTTGGGTTTTCATCCCAAAGCTGCATCTGTGGACCAATTATGAAATTCACTGTTCTTTAACAGCAAATTAACAAGACTTTTTAGAACTTTCATTTGAGCTTTACTCAGGTTGGTAACACAAGAGTAAAAACCTCTTAGGAAAGAAAAATGCTCTGCAAGAAAATGCAAGAAAATTTTCCTTGCCGATTTGGGCACCTCACTTTTATGCAACCTTTATATCACTTTTAGACAGGTCTTGCTAAGATTTCATGCAAACAGCAGCCTGAGTCTTGATGTACACTGGCCCCATATAACCTTTGGAACTAGATTTTTGCCTTGCAGAATACTAGATGTTTACTAGATCCTCTGTCATATGACCCCACCTCATCTTTCTGCCCATCAAAATCCATCTAATCTGCATGGTTGTATTGATAATCACCAGAAAAGATGAGGAGAACCTGTGAAACAAGCTGTCCCATTGTGTTCCAGGTAGTCTACATCCTTCTGTTTTCTTTCCTTTCAGCTTAGGGTAAGATTATATCTCATTCACTCACCTGATAAATTCACAGAAAGCATGCAAGAGACAAAGATAAGCGCAGTCATTTCTAAATGTTTTTAAAATGCTGTCACATCACAGTATTTTAATTACCACAAATATTTTCACTGATACTTGTAGGTAATTTAGTGAGATATCTTTTGAAACTCCTGCTAGGTTTGATCATCCATGCCTCTGTGTTACACTAGCTGTGTATTCTGTGTAAGCTATGCAACTCACCTCAGCCTGAAAGAGGTGCAGTACAGTGTTTAAGCTCTGAAATGTAGGTATTTGGCACACAAGATGGGAATAACCTCAAATTGTTGTCTAAAAATGAAGTATTTAGTCTGAGATGGAGTGCCTGACTTGTATTACGGTAAATGAAGAAACAATTACTTTAAGAAGGCAATCTGTTATACCTAATGTGCATGACTTCTTTGGGGAGGCAGTGAGGTTCTCTTTACTGAGTAGAGGGCATTCAAGCAACCATGAAGTGAATCAAAATGCAGATTTCTGACATGATGTATCTGGAGTTAAGAAATACTCAGAGAAGGGAGAGAAAAGGTTTAACTGAGGCTTTTCAAATTCGCAGATAATGATAGGAAGGAATTTTCCATTTCAGAAAGAAGTGCAGCAATGGCTGTTTGCCAGTCAGCTCTTCAAGGTTCACTGATACCACAGAGCTCCACAGCTCACCCTGTGAAGACTGTTAGATGTGCATCTTTTGTGTACATCATTTTTTCAAGAGTCCCAGTGTGCAAATAAAGCAGCTTGGCTCAAGGGACCAGCAGGCAGAAAGCCTACAGCGTGTTTATAGCAACAGTTCTAGTCCTGTGTTTATCTGAAGAGTTCCACTTCTGTTTTAATTACTCACATTCTGTATAAATAAGTTATATTTATAATAGGGCTCCTTCTACCGTTTAGGTGCTGTGGGTTACTCGATTCTCTGCAAACAAGGCAGTCTGGGAAAAACAGAAAACTTCCTAAGCAATAATCTAGATCTATGGTCAAATGGTAAACTTGTGCCAGGTCTTGTTGGCTGAACAATGACCCAGAGCCAAATACTTTGCTGTTCCCTAAGGAATCGTAAGTGCTGATGAAGTCTGTAATTTCTGATGGTATATTTATTTATCCATAAGACATAAGATCTCTGGGCAGCTTTTTCCCATGGCTGATGTGAGATGCAGATGCTCTTACCTAAAGCATCTTCACTGTGTTTGTGATTTTTTTTTGTCAGAAATGAACATGCATGCTCAGACGGCCAATAGGCTACACGTTTGTTCTCAGGGACACACTCAAATGACTACACATGTGTTAGAGATCTGATGTATAGCAGTGCTGAGGAAAGTAAAGAGAATCTTCTAATAATTGTGTTGAAGATGAAAGACAAAAATCCAGGATTAGGAAAGGGTGAAGTTTAGCAGCATGCCCTCCTTCATAAAGTTTCCTAGAGCTTCCACCCCAGCTTTCACAGCACAGGCTCTGCTTGAGTATCTTAAAATACCTTGAGAGGGTTTCAGGTGTCTCTTTGTCCCCCCCCCCAACTGTATCTGAAGGATGCATTTTCTTCTGCCACTTCCAAATTCTGTTCCCAATGTCTGCAAGCTGTGAGGATGACTGGGTACAGCCTCACCCTCAGGGCTTTCACTGGCCTCCTGCTCACTGACACAGCTCTTTATTATCCCTACATTAATACAGTAACACTGCCTTAAGCAAAGCATCGAAGCTGGATCCAGATATGTGCAGGGTCTGCATGAGGAGCTTCTGCAGCAGGATGACACACAGCCTTTTTCTGAACACGGCGTGGAGCTCCATGTTCAATGCTCCCTCTGTGCACTGAAATGCTCTGCCCTGTGTTGCTGCCCCAGGGAGTGGGTGGAGGATTCCCCTGGGGGCTCTGCTGGGATGCAGACTGTACCCCATGGCAGTGCTGCCTCAGGGCTGCTCTCATCTTGGGATGGCTTCACTCCTTGGGCTTGGACTGCTGTTTCCTCTGGGAGGTGGATAGAGTAGAGCAGGGTCTCTTGGATGGGGAGCAGGGGGAGTTTTTATACATGCCTTGCTCTGTGGTTGTGCTGGGAATGATTCACTGTGTGAAGATGCATTTTTCATCTGATTTTCAACAGCAATAAAATGGAGCTCCCTCCCCTTATCTATGATGCACAGCAAAAAGTAATAAATGGTAATGATGATACTGTAGAAGAAAGGAGGAGATAAGATCTGCTACTTCTTACTGGGAATTACTGCTGCTTTCATTTTCATGTAAATGGCATCTCTTTTGAAACTGATGAATCCTCTTGTATTTTCATCAGATATTTTGTAGTAGCCAATCTTTATTACTCTGACTGTTCAGACTCTCATTATTGTTAATTACACAGGTTGCTCTGAATGTAATGCTTTCTATGTATTTCCATGGAAACTATAGCAGATACAGCAAAGAGCAGATATAGCAAAGAGCACAACACCACTATTTGATAGGGTAAATTCTCAGCTATAAAGCACTGATTTTCAACATGGTCACTATTAGCTTGCATTATCACAGGCACTGAACAAGAGCCTACATGCCACACTTGTAATAATCTGTGCCAGTGGAGGTGACCCACTGTCACAGTCACCACTGCTGAAAGGCACCACCCACCACCTATCTGTGCTGACATCCACTGTTTGGTTTCCATCAGTGTTCACAAGCGTAAATGAAGGTCAGTGGGTGTCATTTTTTCTGCATGAGGAAATACAATAACGTGCCTTTGCTTCATACACACTTCTGTGTCAGATGCTGTTATGTCAGACTTCCCCTCTGCTGCCATCTGTCTCGTGGCAACAAAATGTAATGGAATATGGGTGGGAAAGTTCAAACTCTGCTGCTCTGCACCAACATCTGTGTCTGTCATCACGGACCAACATAATAAAATAGGAGGCATTACTTTTGGAGCAACCCTAATAATTTCTTCCTATACGTATTTTATTAATGGGAACAGAAATAACACGTAACTTCATTTTTTTTCCTGGTACTTATTTATTTTCCTACGCAAAAGCAAGTGCGAATGGATGTGAAACATTGCCTAATCAGTGTATTTGTCTCTCTAAATTGGATGAGGTAATCCAGGTGAATCTAATTTCTCCTTATTCAATACTGCTATATATTGACTGCCTCTACTGCATGGTATAAATTCCTCTACGTAGGGAAGATGCAATTCACAACTACTGACCGCCAAGCTCAGGTGCACAGAAGGGCAAGCAAAGCACACCTGCCTCCTTTCTATCTGTTTGAGAAGCTAAAGTGCACGTCACTTTGAAGATGGAGAAGGGGGGAAATGTCTTGCTGAACTAGGCTGGCCTTTCTAATCAGTAAACAGAGGCACAGAGAAGGAAAGCATAGTGCTTTGCAACCTAACCTTGGCTTGGGGCTGTCAACAGGAGCCCAAGAAAGCTGGCGTTAAGTGTGCTTGGGAGAAAAGGCTGGAAAGGACTTCAGTGGTCAGGGTACAGGCACACGGGGGCGGCAGGGGGGAGGTGAATCAGCTGGCTGCTTTGAAGGCAAATTTGCTTTGACTCAGAGGAACTGAAAACGGTTCTTTCATTTCTAGTCAATATATCAACATTTTGGAAACGGGGAATGGAAACTTAGAAATAAGAAGCAGTGCACAGGGAGCCCAGAGGCACAACTCAGGCTGATGGAGATGAATGTGTTTGGGCTACTTGGTTAGTTAAGGTGAATCACAGCATTGCCAAAGCCTGCACAACTGTTTACATTAATCCTCTGTAAATAACGTTCCTTCAGCAGTGTGTATGCACACACATCCCACTTAATAGTCATGTTAAACAGTCGTATCAAAGAAACAAAAGCAGATCGTATGAGCCTATGAGTGATGCTCATAGGTGTTTTAAAGGAAGGAAAGCAGGACTTGATGTGTTTTTCTGTCCCCTCTTGGTGTGATGGATGTGCTGCCTAAATGTCGCAGGGCTGGCCTGTCCAGTCTTCTTGTGGAGCAGGATGGTGGCCATGTGGTAAAGTCATCCGACTTGGGCAATCTTTCTCATGTAAATTGTTAAGGCTGCTGTGAAATGCCTGTGATTTCCTCACCCCTAAACAAGGTTTCATCTTCTGTTTCCTAATCTTCACTTTTTGGAGGAAGAACGCTCCCTTTTCAGAAGAGAAACAAGTATGAAGTAGTGAGAAAAAAACCAATTCTGTGGTCAAAATTGATTCCCTTAACACTTCCTTTCTTCTCTGAAACTTGGTCATATTGGCTTTAGATATCTGTAGTGATTTCTGACCTTGTAGCTTTTCTCCTTTGCCTGAACTTGAAGAGAGAAAACAGATGCTGCATCACTTCCCAGATGCTTGTTCTGCATTCTTTTCTATTTGGGTCTCTGTCACTGCACTCTCATCCAACTTGCTTATAAATTCTGATGCTGTGTTGTGCATCTCTTCTTGCTTTCTCTCTACCTCTCTTCCCATTATAGCAAGCAAACTGTAATGTTTGCTTGCATCACCTGCCTTTTGTAAAGAAAAAGAAATTGGGAAAGACTTAACTGCAATGTTAAATTGGAAAAAGTGGAGAGCAGTGTGAGTGATAATGGCACAGATTTGCATCTAAAAACAAAAGATTGTCTTAACCAAACCTAATCTACTGTGGACTTCAAAGAATGTAAAGCAATGAGTGCTCAGAAAATAATAGAGCTGGTCTCCCCTGTTAAAGAAGCTTTGACTCCATGCTAAGAATGTGCAAACTCATTCCGATAAGATAAGTACGCCGAGCTTTTATTTCATAATGCTGAGGTTTTGAAGTTGTACTACAGAGCAAGAAGTACTGTGAACAAACATCCTCACGCTACTAGTTTTGGTCTGAGCTTTTCTTTGTCTCTGGTTCCTGTCTTCAGATCCTTTTATCTGTGGCTTCCTGCCTCCTGGAGGGCAGGGCTTCGGGAATGGCAAAGCACTTAAGGAAAGATGAAGGGCAATTGGAGGAACATTGGAAGAAGAAAACAAAAATGATCAAAAGTCGAAAAACAGCCGTGACCTTTGGTGTATGACTGAAAGAATGGGTCATTAAATGTGAAGAGGGGAACTCAAAGGGAGACATAATGTTCTTCAGAGGCGCTAGCTGCAAAAGATTAAACAGTTCTCCATGTGCAGTATAAATAAGAATATTAGTGAAAGGCTTAAGTCACAGGAAAGGAAATTTTAGGGAATGTTACAAAAATAAAAAGCCCTGAGGAGAGGGAGGCACTGAATTGCCTAGAGGCCTGTGGGCTTGCCATTGCTGGAGGGCTTTAGGAACACAAGACTCAACATTTCTTGGAAATTACATTAATTAGTACCAGTAGCAAATCTGTATTGGAGAAAATCTGATCCTTTTATATCAGTGGGATATTATGAAGAACATCCTTATGTGGGTTTCTTCTCCAGCAGTCCCTTCATAAACAGAAGAATTTAATATAAGTAAGAACATTTTTAACGGCAAAAAGCCCTTTAAAATATTGACATATTCCTTTTTGCAAAGACAGTGTTTTGAATCAGCTTTTGGTGAAAATTGTTGGTTTTTTTTTCCTCCTAAAATAGATCATCTTATCCCAAGGGGAAACATGAGTATTTTCTTTCCCGTTCTTTATTCTTAGAACAAATTAGAGTCTGAATTCTTATACATTTTTTCATGCACGTAAATAAAAATGTGTTCAATGAAAAGACACAGTGGTGGTTCACCTGGTCACACGATGGTCAACTTCACCAGCAAATGCAATCTCAGGCATGATGGAGACTTTGCTGTTACAAGCTTCTGTGGTTTTGATCCTTCAGGTGTCACTGAGCTACTGACAAAATTCCACAGAGGTATCAGTAGAGACATCAGTTGGCTGGGATGGTCTGAAGTCCTCCAGGACTGGGGGCAAAGGAACAACTCCTTCCTCCAGGCATATGTGACTATGAGCCAACCTGTCTCTTCTGAGCTGCAATGTACTGATGCACGTGAAGCCGTGCCTGGCAGCCCTCTGCTGTAGAGCTGCTTTTTGTAGTGAAGTTACTCATATGCTCGTGCAAAATCAGAGAGTTATTCGAAGCAAAAAAAGAATTTTGTAGTATTCTTAATCATGAATGAGGCTAGTCAGAGCAAGCTCTGTTGTGCAGCATGGGAGCTTACAAAGGGCAGGATGAAGGCACATAGGCATCTCCCTTTAATGCCCACTCTGGAGGCACTGTTTCCGAACATTGTCCTTGAGATTATTTTGAGTACTCCTCACTTTGTTATTGGGACATGTGTACTGTTTATCTTTGAGTAGAGCCCTAAGCAACAGTTGAGCAAAGGAAAACTGTTCACCCATCAAGAGCAAGGCTGGTGAGCAGCTGGCAGGGCTGCCTTTCCTTCTCTTCTGTTAGCTCCCACGTATCTCAAAGTCCAGATGCAGATTGCTGTGCTTGTTGCACATCTCTCTGTGGTAGAAGCTGGCTACTGACTTAGCTGCAATGTAAATAAATGATGTTTGCCTGACCAGTGTTTGTTTGGTGACACATTAACTGCAAGGCCTGGATTGGGGCTGGGATTTGGTGCTTGGCATTGACTCTCTGGTTTTCTCTCCACACTCAGATCAAATATTTAGAATCTAACCAGTTATGAGAACACAAATCATCTGCGTGATTGTTGTAAGGAAGCTCTTGGGATGTAGCCTTTGGCAAAGCAAACTGTGTTCATGCATAGTCTTGATGAGGTGCTTAGCTTTGGTTAGAGTCCTGGGCAATGCCGGAGTCCAAAGTGCGATGTGAGTCCAAATTTTACAAATCATCCTCATTTCTGGGATGGGCAGAAGCAAGATGATGGTGCTAATTATTTCTGACCTTTAGAGAAAAAGGATTTGAAATCCTTCCACGCTGTGGAAACAGCGTGACATCTGAAAGTGGGCCCACCCTGTCATTGAGACCTTTCCAAAGTCTTGCTGAAATTGATTTTGAAGGCATCAGACCAAGTTGCCTCGCTGCTGGATGATGGGCCTTTAGATATTGCAGTAAACATGAAAGAAGGGCTGGCACATTTCCTATAAAAATGACTTTGCTTTTTATTCAGATGGTGAACATGAAATCGCTTCATAGGGGGAGCTGTGATGAATGAAGTGCAGCCCTATGTTGGAAAAAGCACAGACACTGAGTGTGACACGATGCTGGAGGAACTAGGTAGTGTGGCTGAAGGACTTTTGGGGTCATGACCACTTGCAGTCTCTCCAGCAACCATATTGTAATGGCATTCGTAAATGCATCAAGATGGGTTTTCTCAAATCAAAAACAAGTTTCAGCACTCCTGTAAGCAGGCTGTTTCAAAACCTTCTTTTTTTTTTTTTTGTATGATTAAAATCCTACTCATTTCCATCCTCTTCTTATTATTGATCAGCTTATGGCCGTTCATTAATGAAAGCTTTGAGCAAGGCTGCTAAACTTTCTCATCAAGATGAAATTCTTCTGCCAACAGCCTTTATTTTTACTTTCTTCCTTCCTATCATTTATACTCACAAATGCCACTCCAAATATTATGCCACCATGTTATGTTGCCAACTGACATGCAATGCCAGAGAATTGGATTAGTGGGAAACCAACCCCTTCTTGCTTTTTCATCTGAAAAGTTTTTAACTCTCTTGTAGGACTTAAAATTTGTTTCTGGTTCTTCCTCATTTGCTTTGTCTGTGTTTTCCACATCTTTTTGTGGTCTACTCCAGTTCATCCTATCTGGAACATCACAGTTTTTATCTTTGCCAAACCAATCTTCCCCAGTGCCAAGTCACTTTTCGGGATTCACCTTCCAGAATCCTCTAGGATGGGACATACATTTCATCTGAGATGGTCTCCTCAGTAAAGATTTTTAGGTTTGTGAGTATTTCCAACAAGGATTATTATTTTTTTTCAAAACGTCTTTTACAAAATCTAGCAGATTTTTTCCGAGCTGTGTGTTTCACAACTCTAATATTCCTTTGGCACCAAAGGTAGATTTTGTGATGCACTCTGCCAGCATTCACTGCCACGGATTTACTTCTAGAGCCCATGCCCTCTATTAAATTAAGTTAGTTTATTTTCCTCTAAACCCAAGGGAAATTTGTTCTATTGTTCATAGCTTCAAATCTTATTTGTAATCACTGGAATGTCCTATGGATATCTTGTAGTTTTTCTGAATGAAGTGTTTTCTTTTTGGTGATTTTCTTAGAAATGGTGGTGCTTTTCAGTATTTCTCTGAAATATTTTTTCCAATATTTGATCGTTTATGCTAAAGTGGGCTTCTGATGAAAGCTTTTATTAATGAGAAATTCCAAACTCCAGAACATTCCTGCATGACAGAAGATCCCTTTGCTTTTGCCTGCACTTTTCATTTTGAGAGAAAGAAAAATTGAAAAGAATGGATGTGATCCATATTTTGAGCACTTTATTGTAAAAGCCCATTTGTTACCACCATATCTGTCACCTCCATGTGAACCTGCATGCAACAAATCTGCCTGAACCTGCATGCAGCAAATGACTATGGGAAGGAAAGGGAGAGCACAGCTCGATGCCATCTGCCCCCACCTCACTGCTATGGTATAGAGAAGGTGTGGAATAGAATCACAGCATTACTGTGGTTGGAAAAGACCTCTAAGATCATCTAGTCCAACTGTCCACCTACTACTACTATTGCCCACTAAGTGCTACATCTACCCTTTCTCCAGGGACTGTGACTCCACCACTCCCTGGGCAGCCCGTTCCAATGCATTACCACTCCTTCACAGAAGAAATTCCTCCCAGTATCTAACCTGAACCTCCCCAACACAACTCGAGGCCATTTCCCTCTCATCCTATCACTGTTACTTGGGAGCAGACACCAATTCCACGCACCACAGCCTCCTTTCAGGAGCTGTAGAGAGCACTGCCATCTCCCCTGAGCTCCCCTTCCCCACGCTGACCCATCCCAGCTCCCTCAGCCGCTCCCCATCACACCTGTGCTCCAGACCCCTCTCAGCTCCATCCCATCTCTGGACACGCTGCAGGGCCTCCGTGTCTGCACTGCAGTGAGGGCCCAGCACCGAGCACAGCACTGAGCTGCGGCCCCACCAGTGCCGTACAGAGGGACGATGCCCTCCTGCTCCTGCTGGCTGCACTGCTGCTGACACAAGACAGGCTGCCTTCTTGGCCACCTGGGCACACTGCTGGCTCCTGTTCAGCTGACTGCCAATTAACATCCCCAGATCCTTTTCTTTCACCGTTCAGTATCTCTGCTCCAAGTCTGCTGTGCTGCATGGTGTTGTTGTGACCAAAGGGCAGGACCCGGCACTTGGTCTTGTTGAACTTCATCCCACAGGCCTCAGGCCATTGATCAGCCTGTCCAAATCCCTCTGTAGGGCCTTCCAACCCCCAGGCAGATGCACACTTCCCCCCAGCTTGGTGTCATCTCCAAATTTTCCATAGGGAAAGGGCCACAAAGGAGAGGTAGCACAGCCTGATGGCAAAAACCTACTAGCAGACATTCACGATATTGCAGTATTGCCAGCACCTAATATTTGGTGAGGCATACAGCTAGAAATGTGATGCCATGGCATCCTTGTTTCACTGTTACCATATAATCTGTGTACTGTATTGCAGGGTAACAGGAATCAGGATTGAAAATCTATTAGAGTTCATGAGCAATCATCCTTGGGAGCCCCTTGTCTGCTGCCTGATGGTTACACTGCTGCAGGATTCAAGAACATACTGTCTCACTTGTTCTGATCCTGGCCTGGGTTGGTTTGTGCAAATATTAACGTTGGCTTTTCCCATTCTCAGCCTGCCTCCTCATATGGTAAGAGACCACATGCATGAATAATGTAACAGGCATTTCTTTTGGTGGGGTTGGAAAATGCAACTTTCCTAGAGTTAGATCCGGAATTGGCAGGAGTCACCGCTGCCACTTAAAGTTTTTGGACTCAGCAGAAGGAGCAGCAACCCCTTTTCATTAGCAAGCATCTGGGGCAGATAAAAGGCCTGCTGTGGGCACCAGAGAATTGCATTTGATGATGATTACTTCGGCATAACAAGGCACTCGCATTGCAGAACAAGAGGTTCTCCCTGCAGGAGGAGCAGCTGCTGGGATGCTCTGGATGGTTTGGGCAGCCTTAGGTGGCTCCCTGGAGTTGGCTGTATCATAGTGACAGTGACAGAAGGAATGTAAGCAGGGGTCCCCTGCAAAGCTAGGGGAGGGGGGTTCACACTGTATTTCTGGGTATTATCCTCACATGAGGAGATTGCCTTGGCCATAGCAATTAAAAACTTTGCTGGTAAAATGGAAACATGGCTGATGAATAATATTTTAACAAAGATCAAAAAGCATGTGAGTATTATGTTGAGAATTATGGAACGAATCTTAATGTATAAGCCTAAATTTAATTGAAACCCTCTTTTTACAGGCTGGTTAGAGCTTATTGAAAAAAAAAAAATTAGAACAGCTTTGATTTTGGCCTAAATGTAAAGCTGAAATAGTGAAATAGCATGAAAAGACTTTTTTTTTTTTTTTAATAGCAATTTCTGACCACATGAAAATAGGGAAGTACTACAAATCTTTCAAGAAAGCCTGACTTTATGAGATTTCCAGCATCATTTCCAGATTAAACAGATTTGGCTCAGTGTTTAAACTTCTTTAGGCTCATCTGAACCAAACACGTTTTCTGAGATTTATGTCAGTCTGGGCATTACTCCTTATATGAGTCTCACTGCAGATATTTGAAAGTTCTATTTCTGGGTATATTTAGGGGAACTGTGCAAATCATTCATGATGCAGCCTGAATCTCAAAAACCTGGATTCTGCCTTCAGAAGCACTGGCTAGTTCAGTAAGGGTCTAACCAACTCTGGACAGACTTCTGTGGAATGGAGGCCAGGTTGGATTTTAACTTTGACTTTAATCAGCTTAGAGGAGAGGGAATCATCAGGGGTGAGTGCTGCTTTGTGATGTCTTGCTGTCCTGCAGACTGCTTTGATTTCTCACTGGCTGTCTAAAAGCAGTATCAAATTGCTGCTGATTGTAATCAGAGGTAAGAAAAACCTTTCAGAGTTGAAGCTTAGCTTTGCAGAGTGCTGCTGAGCCTGCTGGGAACATCCTGGGAGAGCGTCTGCAGTCTGCATTGAGGTTTCTCTGCACAGAGACAGTTCTTTAGGATTAAGGCTGGTCAAAAAGCTTGTGAGGTGGTCTAGCATGTGGCAATAAGGGGAAGGGAACCTCAGCTGGAATAAGATAGCAGTTCTGCTTGCGGAGGGGTGGTACATTGCTTTGGTACGATAGGTTACTGTTAACAATTGTGAAGTGCTTCCTTAGCACTTAGTAGGACCATTTGTGGATTTTTGCATTTCTCTGAAGAAAAATCTATTGAATTCATTCCAAGTGTTACAGGAAGATTTTTATTTTTATTTTTATTTTTATTTTTATTTTATTTATTTATTTTTTTTGCAGTTATTTGGATCTCTGTGATACACAGGGTTGGAATCACTATATTTTATCTAGGAATCCGACTTTTACTGGCTACTGCACTTCTGTACGTCTGAGCACTGTACAGATTCATTTGGATGTAAATGGACTGAGGACACATGATGTAAAGCATGCATTTACATCCCAGAATGCAAAGTTCAGCATTCAGTTTAGTGTTCAAGCAGTTTTTTGAGCTATAACAAACACTATGTTCTCTTGCAGCTACTGATGATGTTCTGCTTCCCTTCATGTTACTCTTTACAGGATTCAGCTGAAACTGGACAATACATCCTGCTCATTTTGTAGGAAAAGTAAAATAACTCAAAGGCACTAACAATTTAAAACATTTGTATCTTTATAAATCCTTGCAAAATGAAACTGTCCTGAGTCAGAAAAGGCTTTTACCATAGTGCCCATCTTTCCAAAAGTGATAATGCTTACCAGATTGGTATTTTTGGCTTTTGTTTATCTTTAAAAACAAAATAAGGTTTATAAATGAGATTTGGCAAAGACGTTACCCATAACAAAATCTAATCACTAGATATTTTTGGTATAATGAGATCCATGCTGCTTCTTTCAAAAAGATCTTTGGACTCCCAATGGGAAGGGAAGGATGTTTACAGCTCTGGACCTTCAAGATTTTAACTTGATTATTTGCAGGCAGCATCGTCTGCTTGCTTATATAACCAAACAACAATTGTGTAATCAGCACTGTTAAGTGAAAAGTCACATGATTTGAGTTTTGTTTAAACTCAGCTGGTTCTTGTTTCTGGATGAGTTGCCATTCTCTTGTATGCAGGACAGGGAATTCAGTAATTTGAAGCAGTATTTCTTTTTTTTTTTTTTTTTTTTTTTTCATGCTTTGTAACTTTGTTGTGGCTCTCAAAATCTCCCAGACTCCCAGGGAAATAGCTTCCAGAATGAGTTATCTGGACTAATGACACACTTCTGTATGCAACTGATCTGGTCTTGATGGTTCAACAAGGGCTTTCCTAGTGACTATGTTTGCCCTTCTGCAAGCATCTTCCCACAGATCCCTTTGCAGACTTTGGCTTTTAATGGGCCACAGGCATTTGGTTCTCAAGAACATGGTGGATGTAATGCAGAGGAGGAGGATTGGAGGCAGCTGTCAGAAGCAAACATACATACGTGCACAAGGAGAAGTAAATTTCCTGGAAAAACAAAATCTGGATGGTGTTGCTTACAGACTGAGAACACAATAGTTCCCACCCTGAGGTCAGAGGATTTGAATAGAGTGCGTGGTTAAGCATTCAGACCCTGCAGAATTGTACGCCCATCCTTTGTGCTGTACCAGTTCTTATGTTTGGTGAGATGCTCTTTCAAACTCCAGATCTTTTGGAAATTATGGGGGAAAATGTGTTCTGGGTAAGAAATGGAGTAATAACTAAATTTCCTGTTGCATTCCATTTGACTCTTTGAAGCAAGAGTAAAAGCCATTGTTTGGGAGATAATTTGAGACATGGTGGTGAACACAAGGAGGTGAATGAATTTTGATTTCTTCTCATTGGTTTAAGGGTGAAAACAGAAGTTTAGGTGTTTGGAATTCATAAATATTTACATCATCTGCCCCGTGTCTCCTTTTTATTTCTCTCCTAGACTTAGAGTTCTGTTCTTTCTTTTCTGTTTCTTCATTTTTCTCTTCTTCCTACTTCCATCATGCTCCTAGTGTCCTGGAAGAGCTCTCTGGTTCCACACACCAACACTGCTGTTCAGTTGCCAGTGAGTCCTCTTGTTTTTCCTGTTCAGTTTTGTGCTTTTAGTGGTATTTTTGGCAGTTAGAAAGCATTTTTTTTTAAGACATACTGCACTATATAAGGAGAGCTGTCTTAATGTGACTCTTCCTACAGACAGGGTTAGCCTGGCTAAGCTGACTGCCATGGATCTCTGCACGGTGGAAGTGCCACATTGTGCAGACACATCCTTTCCTTCCTTATTGACAGTGCACAACAGAACTGAAATATTTTCCAGTTACTGTGCCCTTCTCCATGTGGCCGTAACGTTTTAGCAGTGATGACGATAGCTACGTGTTAAACGTGAACAGAATGTCTAGTCTTCAGCCTTTTGCTATAAGCTGGTTTTGATTTTCCTTAATATAAAGCAAGCAGAGGACGATGGATCGTATTGTGCCTGATTACATTTTCTGAGCAAATGGCTTTTTCCTTGCAAGGATTACCTCACTATAACCACAAAAGAACGCTGAATCGGCCAGAGATTGAGCCACAGGTACCGTCTGAGTTCAGCTGTTGATGGGAAAGCTGTTTTCCCCTCTTCCCAAATCTTTTCCTGCAGCAGTGTCCCCAGGGATAACTGTAAGGGCAGGATTACATTGCAAGGACATATGTCTCATTCTCTGACAGTTCTCCATGACTTCATCATTTATAGTGTAATAAAGACAAACTCGTATGTTGCAGTTCCTCCTGGAGTGGCAGGGCGCTGCGGCTGCTGCCCTGGGAGGCAGATGTGATCTCTGATTTCAGAAGCCACGTTGAAAAGTGAGAGGACCGCCGAGCATTGTTTGTGCTGAAAGAAGCAAAGTCGGTATCGAAATGAGGGAAAGCAATAAGTGCAAAAATGGTATTTGATGTGTTATGTGTCTGGGGACTGTACCCTTCCTCTGTTCTTTGCTTCTGATGTCTGACGGATGGTATTTAATGGAATAGGGCAGACAAGGTCAAGCTGTACTTAATTCCTTACCTCTGTAAACAAAAACCACATTCCTTGCAGAGCTTCACATGATGGGAGGGAAGAGCTGCAGGCAGGGATTTAAGCATTGCACTCTGTTTATTACAAAAATAAAAGAGTGATGGAAGATGTTCTCAAAGGTGATAATCGGTTTCTCCCTGAAAATAGAAGGACAAATAATCAACAACCTCAGAACAACAAGACAGTATTTGGTGTTGGAATGTCTATAGACCTGTTGGATCCCCTATATTCAGTCTTTGGCCTCTTCTGCCCAGTTTAATCTGTCAGAATAGCTGTATTCTTAGTGTTGCATAGCCAGATAGTCATTCTGCACCTACATCACTTTCTTCTTTTTAACCCTTGACTGATTTCTGAATACGGACTCTTTTCATGTAACACTGTAGAAGTGAGGGCTGTGAAGGTTGGGCTATCTCAGGCTTTCTTCAGTGCAGGGAGCTTTCCATCATAGAGCTTCCTTGGCTGCTGTGTTCCCTGCAGACACATCCCAGCTGCTTCCCACTTCTCAGCTGATACAGGCTCTTGATATTTTCATAGTTAGGTAAAAGAATCCAGCAAATCCTTCTCCCTCTTCCCTCCCTTTTCCTTGCACACACACAACTGGCAGGAAAATCAGCACTAATATTTCATCTTTAAAATAAGAAAGGGACATGGTTTCCCTATGAAGTAGTGGAAACACTGACATCATTTTTGGAACAGCTTTTTTCCTCCCCCCCCCCCCCCTTTTCTGTTCTAATTGCACGGAGATTTTAAAGCCAAGGAATAAAATTTCTCCCTCTGGAGTGGGAGAACGTTCCCCATGGGCTACTGTTTGTCTGGGCTCGGGATGATTCATGCTGTTCCTTTTGCAGTTCATTGACAAATTGCTACAACCAGGAGCTGGGAACTTAGATGGCAGGGGAGAAAGCGTGGAGTTCGAGTCAGTTGGTGATAGAAAATGAGGAGGAAGTATTATTTATGGAAAGTTCAATGACTGGTTGCTTATTTCTGTATTATATCCTTTCTTTCCACTTTAAAGGAAATGGCTCCTATAGCAAGAATGACTCACTCACCAGATGTTGCCAGCAATGTAGGTTTGCCAGTTACTTATTATGTTAACTTTTTATCACAGCATGGTTCAAATGCAAGGTTCCAGATAAGACCACAGATGTGAAGGAAGAGTTATACAGCAGGGGCTGGGAAAAAAGTAACAGTCGAGCATCAGTATTATGTGCCTGCAGTGAGAAGCAGCTCCTTGATGGCAGACCTGACTGGAATAGCACTGAGAAGTATGTTCTCTGTGGCAGCATCCACACCACAAGCTGTGTTGACTTCCCTAGGGTTTTGGAGTTCTGTATCTCAGCAAAGCAGAGGAAACTCCACCAGGCACAGCAACCTGCCAGGTACACGCTGTCAGCTTGCTCTTTGCTCAATGTTTTTCTTCCTGTAGCATAACCTGTTTGTAATGATGTCTGCTTCCCAGCTCTGCACAGCTCCTCACAGATCCAAACTCTGTCCTGGGGAGAACTTAGCCTTGTGCTAGCAGAGGGAAAGGGAGCTGAGAAAGGAGGAGATTGCAAGAAATGTGAGGAAGAGATTTTTTCCAGTTTCCCTTCTTCTCTGCCTCAGCATGAGACAAAATGACAGTGAGACACAGGAAAGGGCAGATCAAGGGAATGAGATCCAATTGATGTCTGTCCATTCCAGCTGTGAAGAAGTCCAAAAGGAGCCAGAATTCAGCAAAGAGAATAGGGCACCATTCTCTGTAGACTTTAAACCCAGCTGAGTTTGGCTTTTCTATTGTCTGTCAGGCTTGCAAGTAACATTAGCATTTCCACTGTTCTGAAGACTGCATATTTTAGATTCAGCAGTACTAAGCCTAAACTGGAGATTGGGTGTTACAGCATCCTAGTTAATCCTGTCCCAGTAAAAGTCTTCCAGCAGTGGCTACAAGTTGTTATGGCTGCTGAGTAATGGTTCAATAACTATCTGAAATAGTGTAAATCCCATGGATATGCTACTGGTACGTATATGTCATTTTTTGGACTCTGTTGCAGACCATTTCTGCTGCAAACGGTGCAGAAAGGAGTGCAGTATGTGAGGGCAGTGATATGATTGTAATTAAATATCCTACAGAAAAACACCCAATCATTTTTGAGCCAGTTATGTTCTAGCTTAGATTTTAAGCACATCAGAATCATGCATGGAACCTATCCCTTTGTTTTAGACAGAGCTTGGAGACATGTAAGCAGTACACAGATTCAACCCCTTTATCCAGTGCATCCAAAGTTGGGGATTGATGTTCTTTGAATTGATGGAATGAAATTTGAATGTTACCTGGGCAGTGTCGTAGGAAAAGTCTAAGTAAGGGAGTGTAAGTCCCTGTCATTTCCACTTGGTAGCTGGGGGAAGGGATGAAGTAAAGTGGCCAACATAAAGGCTGACTTGAATCTTGAGGGAGAATGTAGTGGTTAAGGGACTTTTGATGTACTGATATTGCAGTTTGTAAAGCCATACCAATTCAAAATGCACCTTTAACATGGAGCTACCTACCAACCTCTTTTCTTACCCCATCTCCCCATTCCTTTCTTGTCCTTGAATTCTCTCTAGTAATCCCTGAATACAGCTTGGAAATGAAGATATTTCCCACAGATAGCACCTTGGCACAGAAAGATGCAGATTTTGTAACAAAGCCTGATGTGCCATGCTTGGAGTCTGCAGCTGGGAGCCTTCTTCAGTGCTGTTGTGGACTAGCCTGGAGTTCTTAATTAAATCTGACAGAATGGTCACTCACAAGACTCCTGTTGTGATAGGTGGTTTGCTTATCTGGAAGCAGAATGGGCCTACTTTTTTAAGGCAGCATCCTGAGCAGCCTCTGCGTAAGATATTTATTGCAAGAACTTATAAAGCTGAGTGCTGTGAGGTGAATGAGACAGGATGAGTCTATGAGAAAGTTCACAAGGAATGGAAAGTGGGAGAGTTGCCTGCAGATCCCTTCCTTTGCATTCCCTTTCACTGTAGCATTATAAGCAATCATTAACATTTTTAGGCTCTTGGTAGTTCTGGGAGGCATTATCCTCACTTTGTGCTTGGATGATCTGTCTGTCCAGAGAGGTGCTGTTTTATGCTGGGAAGCATTTGATCAGGCCAGGTTACCAAAGAATTGCCTTTGGGGAGTTAGCAAAGCTGGCAGCCAATAAAAGGAAACGTTTCATCGTGTGTCTGCAGAAAGTCATACATCTTTTTCTGGTTCCTTATGCTCTTGCACAGAATGTGAGCCCTGCTTAGCACTCGCTCCGAGTTGCTTCACATCACTCTGACAAAACCACTGTGTGCTCTCACTTGTTTACTACGTTCTTGTTCAGTGCTTTTCATTCAATTCTTTTAATTAAACCCATTTTCAATGCAGAGGGACAGATTTGCAGCCAAAGCTTTTTAAGCCATTCTTCTGCTTGGAAGTCAGTGCAATTTTGGTGGTATGACATGGCAGCTGGGAGATTCGACTGCATCGTGAACAGACAGATGTAATTAACTTAGCTGTAAGCCAATTAGTGGTATCCAAGCTGAAAAGCTGTAATGGTGACAGCCCAGTGTCCTATCTGGTGTCCTGAATATATGTTCAACAACTGAAATCATTTTCACTATGTTTTCTTTGCAATATCTGTGCTGTTTTCACACTTGGTAGAGGTATCCCTGATGTTGCTTATGATTTTTTATAGAGCAGCATTCTCCACAGCCTCTGCAGAAGATATTTATTGTGCTCTAGCTGGCAGTAGCTTCGACAAGTCCCAGATGATCTGTTACCTGCTTAAACCATGCCCAAATGTTGTGCTCTATGACTGCATTCCATGCTTGGAATATGCTCCCCTGCCAAAGGTGTAGAGGAAGCAGATGATTCCTATCTGGCTATAGGACACTCACATCACACATTCTGCTGCCAATTTTCCTTTTCTATTGTTGAATGTAAATACAAGAAACTTTCAAGTAAAAAGGCAGCGTATAAAATTCTACTGATGTGTGTGGAGCTAGAGTTCCAAGTATTTTCACCTCATTTTCATTTATTAGACCCACTTAGTCTGTCAGGAGTTCTGAAGTTAGGGGAGCTGCGCTCATTTATGCTTGTGAGCTTCCGATTCACATTTTCTGGTAGTTAAAACCCCCTATAAAGTTTCTGCAGGGACACTGCCTTGCTTTTTTCCCCCCTCTGCACTGTCTCCTTCTCTTGCTCTTTCTTATCCAACTCCTTATCATCAATTTTTTTCTTCTGATTTTTTTTCCCAGTAAGTTCAAAGCAGCCTTTATTCCCAGGATATGTTCCTCCAGTTAACACGACATTTGGCCCTGCAAGAAAATACTTTTTCACTTTCATCAGACGTTGGATGGTTTTTATTAATGAAAGTAAGTTCAACTTGTTGATGGCGCCTCTAAAAAATGATGTGACATAATCCCATATCTGAATGCTTTTGACACGCATACCTTTATTTAGGTGATTTTAGACTCTAAAATAACAAATTGCTCTTCTTGGGAAGTTGTAATGCAATGGACTGATAAGGTCCAAGGTGGCTTCCTTTTGACTGTTAATGATGTGCTGCTGGTAAGTCATTTGGTGTCAGAGGCCAGTGCTGTCCTAGCAGCTCATCTATCATAGATCCATGGATACAGTGAGGAGTTTGACCTCTTAGCTTATTTCAGCAAACAACACTGTTACTGCATCTCTCGTGATACAGAAGCACACTGAGCACTCTCAGCTCAATGGAGAGAAGTTTTGGTCTTGCCTTAATTACCCCAGCTGAAATAAAACATGTTCCACCTGTTGTTGGGGCATGGGTGACTAGTCTTATTCTTTTTATACTCCTGGGATCACAGAATCACAGAATCACAGAATCACAAGGTTGGAAACGACCTGCAAGATCATCCAGTCCAACCACCCTCCCATTCCTATTAGTACCACAAGCTACTAAACCATCTCTCGTAGCTCCTCATCCAGGCGCCTCTTGGACACTGCCAGGGATGGCGACTCCACCACCTCCCTGGGCAGCCATTCCAGTGCCTGACCACCCTCTGAGAGAAAAAAGTTTCTCCTAATATCCAACCTAAACCTCCTCTGGTACAACTTCTTGCCATTTCCTCGGGTCCTACTATTTGCCTGGGAGAAGAGGCCAGACCCTTTTGCACCACAACCTCCCTTCAGGAAGTTGTAGAGTGCAATGAGGTCTCCCCTGAGCCTCCTCTTCTCCAGACTGAACAATCCCAGCTCCTTCAGCCGCTCCTCATAAGACTTGTGCTCCAGACCCCTCACCAGTTTCGTTGCCCTTCTCTGGACACGCTCCAGGGCCTCAATGTCTTTCTTGTAGTGAGGGGCCCAAAACTGAACACAGCACTCGAGGTGCGGCCTCACCAGTGCTGAGTACAGGGGGATGATCACCTCCCTGCTCCTGCTGGCCACACTATTTCTAATGCAGGCCAGGATGCCGTTGGCCCTCTTGGCCACTTGGGCACACTTGGGATGTGTTTCTGCCAACCTAGAAATAAATTTGACATTTTTCCTGAGTCCAGAGATTGTCTTGATAAAGTCTCAGGATAGCAGGCAGCCTGGCAGCACCAGACTGAAGGGGGTTGGCAGCTCCTAGACCAGGATAAATTCATAAAAGCGTAGCATTTAAAAACCTGCAGGCATCTACATGAAAAAACTATCCTTAGAAATTAGGTTCTGCACACTTCTAGGGGAAAAAAAAGACCTCACTTGGTTAAACTGAGCAGTGGAAAAGCTTTGAAGTTTGCTTTACAGAAAGATTAAACCTAGCTGGATTCTTTCTGCACAAGAGATAACTTGATGCAAACTGAGGGATCGTGAGAATGCCCACTGTATCTGTGACCTGCCTTGCTCTCTGCATCCTGCAGGATATTTTGAAATCCCACTAATAGAAATATCTGACAAAAAAGACCTCTCCGTAAAATGATGCAAATCCTGGATGTTGACTAATTCGAAAGGATATGCAAATGCTCAGACATTTGTCAGGGAGCTGTGACTCTTCTGTGTGTTCCATCGGGAGATTCAGAGAATCTTGACCACATTTTTTTGTATATAAAAGTCTTTTTTGGAAACCTTAACCTTGCACATCTCATTACAGCTGTATGTGGTGTGTGCATTCTCTCTAATGAGAATAAGTGTGTTTCCAGAATACATGAGATTAACAAGCTCAACAGATATAATTTATATTAACGGTGAGCCGCATTCTGCTTTCGCTTGCCCTGGGGATACATCAAAAATTAATTAACTTAACTTGGAAATTAGACTTTCTTGTACTGTACTCATAGCTACAGTATGTGAGTGTACTAACCAACTAGACCAGCATCTGTTGTGTGGTATCCTCTATTCCTTTGTCTCTTTTTTTTCCAAATAAATCAACTTTTACAGCAGTTAGCAAAACAAAAAAAAAAAATAAAAACCCACCATATTTTATTCTTTTTAATAGATTTTGCTTCAGTGTTTTTTGACATGAAAACATATTAACAGCAAAACAGCAACAGCTGAAGTGTAGCTTTTCTTCTGTCCTTTTCTGCTAAACACCGTAGCAAAACCTATTTAAAATACTTTCATTTTTCATCTACTGCTCCCTCTGCAGAGCTGTGCTGGGACGCAGAGCAGCACCCAATGGTGTTGCATCACTCAGCCTTGCAGCACAGGCATGGTGGCAATTACTCTGAAAAGCTGAGGGTGAAGGAGGAGCAATGATGTGTTGCCACCAGCTCCTCTCTCATAAAGCTGTATTCTTTGGATTGTGGAAGAGATGTTTCTGCAATATCCTATATACAGAAACAGCTTTCTGACCGTGGCTTGCAGTCAGTGTCCTCATGCTGTGCAAACGTTCTGCATTCAGGACTGCACAGATTTCACCTCAGCTGGCCACGTGCCCATAAAAACCATTCACTGCCAGCACAGATTTGTGTTTAAGGGCTGACGCTCTGCCTAAAACCCAAGGATTTGAAACCTTACTGTTTCCAGCTGTTAGTTAAGATATCTGTGATCAGTCGCAAATGTGAGGGCTTTAACAGGAGTTCTGTGATCTGAAGGAAGATCTTGCACCAGCTTCTATTGCAGGTCACAGGCTGAGTTTGTTCATGAAGCAGCCTGTCAGAACATACACTGCACTGGGGTAAGTGCCTGCTTTGTGCTTGGGGAGTGAGCAGACCAGAGATATGAATGCTAACATTTAACGTATGCTATGAAGTCACACCCAAGCTCACCGGATCCCATCTAATAACTAAACACAGCTCAGTACTTCAGACTACAGTACAGCACAGCTCCATGGGGGTACCAGTAGTAATGATCGCCACAGGCGAACTTGGAGCAGGATCACAAACTCACAGAACTGTGAAGGTTGGAAGGGATCTCTAGAGATCATCGAGTCCAACCTCCCTGCTAAAGCTGGTTCCCTACAACAGATCCCACAGGAAAGCATTCAGACTGCTCTTGAGTATCTCCAGAGGAGCACACTCCTCTGAGCAGTGCTCTGTCACTCTGACAATAAAGAAGTTCTTGCTTTCCTGCAAAGCAGTCTGTCATCCCATTTTCCTTTACATGCCTCCATCCCATAATATCATTTAATCTTTTTTGCACTATGTATCATAAAATCATAGAATATCCTGCTTTGGAAGGGACCCACAATGACTTTCCTTAGCATCTGGTGTGCTACAAGTCCCAGATCTAAAGTGATCACTGCAGGCTGCAAATTACTTTCTCCTTGTAAGTGGACATGAAGGTAATGAGAATAACCAGCAACAAAAACACCTTGAAAAGGCAACAACAAGATAGGCAACAATAAAAGGATAATTTACAACTACCATCAGCATGTCCTCATTTAACACCAGCAACAGAGCTTCTGGCATCAGCACTGCTGTGCTCACAGCCTGGTCTTCAGGGGCCTGGGGATGTTCACATGCACAGCAGGGCTGGTGTTGGCAAGGTGACACTGGTGACAGGGAGCTGCTGAGCTGGGGTCCCTGCAGCCTGATTCACATCTGCAGTCTCGTGGCTGAGTGAGCGTGACCTGGGCTGTGCTGGGAGCCCTTGCAGGATGCTCGTGTGTCCCCTGGGGAGGATCTTCTCTAACACTAAAATAAGCAGATGTCTTTGTGGTTTCTGATATCATAACTCTTCTTTCCTGTGAATGAATACTGCAGTTATTAGCGGGTTCCTAGCCATTCAAAGAGTTCTTGTATTCCCTGCTCTTTTTTCATCCCACATACATGCTGGTTTTCTATTGTCTATCTTACACGCATAAAGAATGTTGCTCCCCCTGTTAATGCATTTAACTTTTCCTAATGTGTTTTCAGGGGCATCACATGAGGTTGTGATGCATCTATTTGGGGTGATGCTGGTCATATGTCTGTATTAGGAACTCTGTTGACCGTGATAGGCTGTTGGATGTTCTGGGCACGTTTTTATGTGTGCAAGCATTCTACCAATATAAATGTAGTAGGTTGCCATGAAGCAGACATGTCAAAAACCCTTCCCTGCAGGCACCTCAGACATGAAACTTGCTGGTGGGCGCACTTGTTTCCTTCTAGGAAGTTGCTTGAACAGAGAGAGAAATTAGGGCTCTTTTTTCCCTTTGACTGAAATACTGGGAAGTGCTACAGGATTGCAGCATGGGGACTGGACACATGGACAAAATCCTAGCTGTTTTGGAATCCTGAAAGCCTTGCTATGCCACAAGGCTGTAGGTTCTGGATATGCCCTGTATCAGTGTAACTTATGGATTTAAAGCCTGTTCTTTTCTAAATAGATCATGGGCAGCTCACTGTTCCAGGTGCCAACAGCCACAGACTAAATTCACACAGTACACAGTTCACACAGTTTTGCATTGTGTATCACTCTACCACACAGTTATTGGGTTTTCCGTGCTTTTTTTTCAGTTCAAGATGCTGGAAGTGATTTGAGAACTGTGTTGCAGCCCATCAGAATGCTGTTTTCTTAGTAAGAGCACAGAGATGCTGAATGCCTTGCGCTGTGCCATGAATGCAGACTCGCAGTTCCAGACGTTGCCAACTCTCCTGGAGCAGTGTAAGGTAAGGAAAACTGTATGATGCTTTCTTGCCTACATTACCAAATAGGTCCTGGAACTTATTTTTTACAGAGCTGTGTCTGGGTGTTACCCTGCAGACTGCTCATTGGCATAGGTCAAAATGGTGCCTGAGAGACAGCCAACAGTGGCATGTTGCTGACTGTAGCCATCAGTGCTTGAGCCCTTGCACTTAGCCTGCTTTTTTTTTTCAGTATGGACACAGCCTATGGGACTACAGAAGAATTCCTTGAGGCTGGATTTGTGTTATGTTTTGGGGTAACTTTGAGGTTTGTGAAGTAAAGCCAGATGCTGGGTATCTATATGGAATACTGCAGTGGCATACAAAGATGCTTCCTCACTAGGATGCTTGTCAGCAGGAGGTAGCCAAATGAGAATATAATTCCACTTGCATTATTTTTCTTCTCTAGGGCTGAGTGACACAGCTGTACTGAGGTAGCCAGTGCATTGCACTTGGGAAGGACATATGGTGTATAAAAATTCCTTGTTAGCCAGTACCTCGATAAATTTTTCTTCTGTGTTTTCTGAAAATTTGTCTTCTCGGCTGCAGCCTTTCCATTGAGTCACCTTATTCCCATCCCCCTCCAGCCATGATTTTCACTAGACTGCTCTGCTTTTCAGCGTATGCTTCCTGTCATCAGTTTCTCAGGTTTGCCAGTCTGGACCTTTGCTCATACACTCTTACACATGCAGCTGCCTATAGGAATGCCTGCTGCCCTCACTTGCAGACAGACAGTCCCTGGGGAGCAGCAATAAGCTTCTCAAAATGCTGGGAGGAATATCAAATTCTCATGCTCTCTTTTATGAAGTTGTCTCCTAGAAAAAGAAATAAACACTTCCCTTACAGGCAATGCATTCATTATTTGTGCCTTGTACTGGCTCCTTCTACTGATACCTGCCTCTGGGACAGACAAATTGTTAGTTTAATTCCATATGTGTGTTTTCTAGTCTTTTATTTTCAGGGCAGTGAACATGTTGGCATTTATCCAGTCTGCCTCCCATTAGCAGTACCATTATTTTGTTACAGCTCTCTTGAATGCAGTATCTGTTCATTTGTTCACATATTAGATTATGGTAATGTTAAAAATATTCCCTTAACCTTGCTTCAGTCAGGACTCAGAAGAATAATCTGCTTCATGTGTGGTACTTCAGGCAGTTAATTAAACGAAGCATAAGCTATATTATTTACCTAGACTGTCTTTTTGTGTCTGCCAATAATGTTTAATGTTTCAAAATTAAATTGGCCAGAGGAATGGAAGAATGTTCTCAGTGGCTTATTATCCTCTAATAAGGCATTCCTTTGCTTCACAAATTCATACTCTTCCCAATTATCCATCGTTTTGCACCACTTCTATGCCAGAAAAGCAGTCTGCTGTGTGCTGCAGAAGCAGAGATGAACAGACACCAGCACTGTGGAAGTTCTGATAGTGGCACACCAGCTCTGAGCAGGCAGTCTGTGCCTTCTGGGAAAAAGCAACACTGCTGAGTTTGTACCTTAACACAGAATCTCCATTCAGTCCTAAACCTGACATGCCTCGACGTGTGATCAAGACTACAGCTGATCTGCTATAAAGCAAATAATAAACTCATGGTTCTGTCTGTGACAACTATTCTGACCAATTAGAAACAGCTGGGAACTTAGCTGGAACTCTTATCTGTGGGTACCAAAGATCCCATGCAAACCCACCTTCTACAAGAGTATTCCCCAAAAGTTTCATCCAGGTTTAACCCTTCAGAAAAATGTGGAGGGTGCAGATTTCTCCCTGCGTATCTTGATGGTATAAATGTGAGCTGATTGGTGTTCACTTCTGATTGGTTGATCTCAGAGTAGGACTGTATATTTGCCATCCTTTAAAAATTTGCCTTGTTTCAGAGGTCTTTTGCAGCTAAGGAGCCTTTATTCATCTGACCAGTTCGTGTCACATCTTTAGAAAAGGCAAATTTGCCAGCAAGGCTTTCAGAAGTTCCAGTGGTCAGTAATGATGTTTTAACATGGATAAAAAAAGGTCAGACTTCATTTCTTTTAATCCCTAAGATTAGGGTTCTTAGAAGTAAGTAGGAGGCATTCCATTTCACCAGAGCAACGACAAAACAGAGCTGAATGGGGGGATGCTAGGTGGCAGCCCGGGAGCAGTGTTAAATTCCTGATTCAGGCTGTTATTTGTGCAAGCACGAGCTGCAGATCAGGAACGTATTTTGTGATTATCCGCCAAGTAGGTTAATACCTCTTACCCTGACAGAAGTACTTTGGGAATAAAAATGCAGTGTTTAAGGTGTAAGTGGAGCACCTATGGCTCTTGGAATCCAGAACTGAAAAAAAACTATCATTTATTCAGAATATTTGTAAAAAATGAACTTCATTGTGGGGGGGGGAAAAAAAAAAGTTGCAATAATAGTGAATAATGGTGGCAGTTTTCTAGGTGAGAAGCAGCATGGCAATCCAGTCAGAAAGATGTAAATAGATAGTACAGTAAGCACCATCTGGCCCACTTCTGAAGAACCGTCAAAAAAATCTACTTGTTATGTACAATATGTTGAGCACAGCCCCAAACCAGAGGGGTCTGTACAACTGCTGACCTCATTATTTGGCATCCTCCTGCAGTCTTGCTGCAGTGGCCGGTCTCCCAGAATAAGTAAAGTGGGGGCCTTGGCTCACAGTCATTCCCATCCATGAGACTGCAGCCTCCTCGTCTTAGCTATCAATTGCAACTCTCTCATCTCAGTCTCTGTGTCTTCAAAAGGAGGGAAGAATTAAAGGGAGACAGAGCAGGGAGAGGAAATCCGTTTCAATTTAGAAACCATCTGGGCACCAAAAATTCTATTAGAAAAAGATCCAGGAGAAGGGAGTTCTCAAACTGAAATAAACAGTTTCTTCTTGAATATCCATTTGGAACGTGTCAGTTGAACTGGAGAGCCTTTCAGATCACTCTGCACTTAAAGCTTGCCAAGGCCGTGGGTGAAAGGGCAGCTTGGGAAAAAGATTGTTTGAGTTTGCTGGCTAGCAGCACTTCAGAAATAATTGGTTGTGAAGGATGCATAAGGTCTGACAAGGCCTGCAGACCATCCGTCATCTGATATGTGGAGTCCTTATGTGCACAAGGTCAGGTTAGTAAGTGGAGCCAAGATGAGAGTGTAAAAGTGCTGAATGCGCCTTACTGTCGCGAAAAAACAAACTTCTCCAGGTTAAACGGGTTAACAGAGTGCTCTCTTGAAGGCACATCCAAGTCTGACTGGAACTTGAGTCGTAACAAAAGAACTTGGCCTGTTGCAGGAGCGCTTGTAAACCATCCCGCGCTGTCAGGTACTGCAGAATAAATGGTGGACTTTGTGGACAAAAGTCAGATTGAAAGAGCAGACCACCCACTCCTCCCCTCCCCCTGAATTTTTTTAACATTTAATACTTTTTTTTAATCCTCTTTTCTAGGTTTTCAAATATAAACCCAATATATTACATTAATCCAGAACAGCACTTGACGTTTTAAAAAGTCAGCTTACCTAACACGCAGGGTTTCTGCAGACTGCACGATCCAGAAATTCATCAGCACTGCAACTTTTCATACTATATCTGTGCTTTTTTTGCAATAGAAAGTTTGCTTATTTGACATTTTCAATAAACAATAAGCAGACATCAGAGCAGAAAGACGGGGCCGTTCATTTTTAGAAATGAAACGATCAGATGTCATCTCTGGCAGCAAAGCTCACTGAAGAAGTTTCAAATCACGTGCTGCACTTAGCTTGCCCTCAGTAGCACTGACACAACTGTCCACGTGTGGTTCTGAACAAGAATGCTAAGGTGAGTTTGCCTAAAAATACTTTGTTTTGGTGGAAGGACTTTTTTAGCCATGTTGTGTGGCTTCAGGGGCTGTGCAGACACAATGAAAGTGAGAAGGGGCAGCGGCAGCTTCCAAAAATACACATTGTTGGAAATGCTGTAACCATAGGCAAATCTGCAGGAGTGATTTCTCAAAGTTGTCCTAACACAGTGGGCTACACTTTATATTTGCAGCAGTGACATCTTCTCTTTCCTTATCCTGGAAAATTCTGCCTTTTGTAGTGACATAAGTGGAACACCTGTGCTCAGCCAGTGTGAAAACTAAGGATGAGATAATGATTCCTCTGTATATGTTCAGTTGTACATGATTAATCATTACACCGACCCCTTGGAAGTAAGAAATACATTCATGGAGTGCTATAGCAATGAGGAAAAGTTCCAGCTTGTCACAGAGGTTGGGGGATGACGAGTGACAGTCTCAGCCAGCATCCTTCCAGTCATCTACAGATTACCTGCCCTGTAAGCCCCGGTTACAAATGTCCCATGTCTGTGGTCTGGCTGTGTTGTTTTAGAAATCAGTGTTAAAATATCTAAATGCTCATCTGGGAGCTTTTAAGAGCACAAAATTATATTGAAGTATTTCACTCTGAAGGGAGATCCGTGAGTGGATTACATGGGTATCATCCTAGAAGAAATGACTGGGGAGAGTGGAAAAACATAGTGGGTGTGCTCACTGGTTAAGAATGCTGCTGCTGTCATCTCTCACATAATTTGTTAATGTTTGGCATCCTCAAAAAAGCATAAGGGAATTAGGCATGTAAATTCCATGAGGATTCAGTGGGACTTGGTTACACTACTTCCATGAGCTGTTTTGTAAACAAAACCCATTGCAGTCACCTTTGCTCTTCAGCACATGCTCATGGCCTTCTTTTGTCACTGCTGAGGAAGCGTGATCTTGTGCAGATGTGGATAGTTGAATTCTGCTCTGGCATATTGTGAAAGCTTGTGTTGCATTAATGAAACGTATGGTAACATTAATACACTAACCCTGAAAGAACCTTAGGTTATTTTTCACAGTAGCTGTTAAAAGCTTCGCCATGGTCCACGGTGTTCCTTTCCTGCTCTGAGCCTCACTTTTCTCGCTTTTCTTCACTGCCCCACAAAGCAGCTGTGCTGCAGCAGGAGCAAACAGGATGCCTCGGAGCCACTGACCATGGGAAGTCCACAGAAGAGGCAGACTGTAACCTGCTTCCTAAGCAGAGTAACTCAGCAACACTACAGCCCACACTCAGCAGGCTCCATGACCTGTCCTGCTCTTGACTTAAACCATCCAAAACCTGGGTCCGTGTTGCCTCAAGGGCTGCAGGCCGCTTGCAGCTGTGCTCTGCTGACTGTCTCAAGCCCTCCAACACAGTGAGCACAATGTGATAGTTCAGTCCCAGGGCTGGGTTTTGAATGGTCCCCTGTGTCCACGGGCATGGCAGAGGCCACAGGTGAGGCTGGTCAGTGCTGTAGAACTGCTGGCCTCCAGCTCGGCCACAGCTATGCTGAAGAATGATCCCCACTGATCTGCACCGTGGCCAACAAATTCACTTGCTGGCTTGGCAGTATAGCTATGGACCTGTCTGTGATCACTGGGCATGCCTGACCCTGGCTGCCACTAATGAACCAAGCACTAACTCACCAATTTGTGCTTGCTTCTGGCTGGGCCTCAGACCTGCTTCATCACTCTGAACTTGACTGGGGCTTTCAGTCGGCCCCGTTGCATGCAGATGACACAACTGTGCCCTGAGAACCATGAAAGGATTTGAGGATCTACGCCATCATGCTCCTGGACACAAATTAATGAAAGTCTCCATCAGTCTGTAGTAGCAAGGAAGCAGAACTGATGACCCAGCTGATCACTCTCAGATGCATGCTGCTAAAGTGCATGTGAACAGGAGACAGATGTATTGAAGATAAAATCTGAATGACCTTGAATATCATAAAGAAAATCCCAGTCAAATAAGGGGACTAACTGTAGTATGCATACCGCTGAGAAGTGTACTTTTCAAAGTGTTTCATAAATCCTTGTGAAATGATAGGGTATTTGGGAATTACTCTCTTTCTTGGATTTTCTTAGAAAGAACAGTTCTTAGCAGTGAACTGCTGGGAGCTGTTTTTGCTTTTAGCCTTATTCAGGTTCCTAAGCTGATTAAATGAAGCTTTGGTTAATGTGTGTCATGTCTCAGCACTGTGAGGATGAAGTGTTTCATGAGGTTCAGGAGCCAGAGCAGACTTCTGGTTACATCATAGGGACTCCATTTACACTTTAAAGGCAGCTCACCTTTGCTTCTCCCTTGTTTCTGCCAGCTGTATCATCTTAAGTCACTTCTACCATGGCCCAAGTTTCAGGAGGGAGTTGTGAGTGCAGTATTAAGTGCTGCTGTTGTTCTATATGAGCATTGCATGGAAAGTCTCTGACGCTTCAAAAATCAGAAGAGGGGAAGAAAGCTCTAAGCAGAGAGCTGTCACCTCCAGTAAGGAAACACTGAGGACACTGTTCTACATCTCACCCCCTTCAGCATATTGATGGAAGATCTTTTCCAATGAAAAAGAGCTGCCACTGTTTGTATTGTTCTCTTAAGTGGAATTGTCCATGGGCTGGACAGTGCAATCAAGGTCACATTTCCTTTCCTAACCACTAGGCAACATTTCACCCTCACTTCCCTGTTTGTGTAATCAAAGAACTGTAAATATCTTCAGAGTGGAACAGCCTTAAGTAGGAAGAAAGTACAAATTCCCTTGTTCCTCCACTGCAGAGCAGCTCCCTCCTGTCTCAGACCCTGTCCCAAGTGTGAGCACTGCGACTTTCAAACTACAAGAATAGAGAAATGAAATGTGAGGACAGAAGTGAGATTAAAGCCACTAAATTTTCTCCTTTCAGTACAAAACAGATCAAGACTTCATGATTTAGCATGCAGGAAGGAATGAAACAAACAATAGATTAGAAACTAAAAAATTTAATCTTTTTGTCCTTCCTCCCAAAGGAAGGATTATTTTAGATAAAGCTCTTGGCAGAAAGACGTAGCTGAACCTGGGAAGCAGGTCATTATTTAGCTCTAGGTATCTCCCACATACTGCTTAATGAGTCCACCTTCCTTGTACATCATGAACAAAGCCCAGTTAGCCCAGCTCTGAAAGTTGCTTTGCTGCCCTGTGAGTCACAGGACTTTCTGTAAAATAAATCCATTTCTGCTAAACCCATTTTATACTGAAGAGGTTGTTTATGCCAAACTGGCCTGGTTTTCAGAATCACAACCAAAATGAAAAGAAAAATTCTGGAATTATGAGCCTACTCCCAATTCTGTATGAATACTTCACACATGCTTAACGTGGATTGCGTCTACTTAGAAGATGGGGTGAAACCAACAGCTTATTTTGAAAAAGCCACCAAACAATTGCTGGCTCACTTGAGCATTCAGATGTTGTTTCCCTGTAAGAAATTCATTAAAAACATCTCGTATCACTAGTGCATTTCAATGTGCATACAGAGCTCTCTAGTTTGACAAGAAGATTCTTGTGAGGCCAAATAAACATAAGTACTTTTTCTATGAAGAACCTGGGATCTGATTTATCTGTGTACTAATTACTTGAATTGAAAAGAAGCTTTCAGAAACCTCTGATCCAGTGGTATATCACATACCATATGTATTTGTCCTGTGACAAATTCAAATCTTACCACTGTTTTTTGAGACCTGGTTCTCTCTTTGGCTTTGTTTGGTGATTTCACTAGGATTATTCCTGATTTATTCTGTTATTTCTAGGGGGACAACCAAGAGAGTTGATACTTAGCTATCTAAATGGAGACACGTGGTGAGAGAAGAAAGACATGGATTCATGCTTACAGAAACATGGAAGCCAATACTCTGTTATGTACTTGTAACAGACCACATTGCAGTCACCTCACCTGTTAGTTCATCAAAACCACTCAGAACAAATAACCCTGAAATGAGATTATAATGCTTTGCTGTTTTTTGAATTTTTTTTTTTTTTTTTTTCCTAAGAAATGTAAAGCTGAAGGAATTCTTTGCTGGAAGACTCATAATCGCTAGAGTGGTTTGCATTGTATGTATTTCCCCACAATCATTTTCATATGAGAATAGGAATGCATTGCAAAATCCCTCTCCTTGCCTTTGGGGATGTTCCAATACTCCTCCAGAAAGTCTAAATTTCGGGGATTTTCTGGGATTATTTGACTTCATCTGGAATGCGCCTCACTTGTACTGCAGACAGAGGAGAAATGAAGTCTGTGTGTTTCTACAGAAGCTGAGACTGCATGTGTATACACAGCACTTCCACCGGCACCTCTTTGTTGCAGCAGCCGTGCTTGTGCACCAGAGAGGCTTCTTATTACTCAGACATCATCATTATCATGATATGGTGTCATGGTTTTGTGATTTTTGGTTTTCGGACATATGGAAAAGTTAATAAAGCACAAAGAAATGCGTTTATAGAATGGCCAACTCTCTGCCTCAGTAGAGGTGGATCACTGGTCATGGTTTTCCTGCAAAGAAGTATGCCCTTGTCAGAAAAAAAGAGTGGGGAAAAGGACAAATGTGTGGCAGGAAAATAAAAGCCATCATGCTGGGAGGACTAGCGTACAAATGAAACCTTAAAGATCATGAAGCCTGGGACAATGTATGTGACAGCTGAGGAAAATCTGTGCTCGAGTGCCAAGAGCTGGGAAACAGAGCAGCGTGGGAGACGGTTCCAGTCTCTGTGAGCAACATGTAATGCTATGTAGGTTGCTTCAGTGCCGTAGTGCACAGCATCTTAAAATCAGTATACAGAGACTATCCAGGACAAAGCTTATATATAAAAGCTTACTAAAAAGTCTTTTTATGTGCGTTCAAAACTGGCAATTGAAACCACCTGAAATAGAAGGAGGAATATCTTTAAAATGTTGTGCCTGAAGGATTCTCTGGTTCTCAAGGAGAAAAGGTAAATACAGTCACAAAGAAACAATTCTCTCTCTTTGGCTATAGGTCACGTTACAAGACAAATTTTGTCAGTGTTCACATTTCACCTGAATGGTTGAAGTTTGCAACTCTTATCACAAAACAAATGTTGTAGAAGCACTGAAGTTTTGAAAGCCTTTTATCTGAGCTGTACCTGCTCTTTTTGTCTTCTATTGTAGCAAAAAAAATAACCCTAAGAGCCAATGTTGATCGTCAGAGCAGCAGCACTCCCAGTGACACTGATGGTAACCGCACACAGCAGCAGGCACAGTCTGCATTCTGCAGAAGCCTTCAGCTGTACCCTGTGGGAATTTCACCAGCCTTGGAATTTTTCTTGAAACAAGGGGAGTGGGATGTAGCTTGTCACATGCTCTTGTTAGACAGACTGCTTGTCTTGAGAAACAACCAAAGAACTGAGAAAAACAATTCCAAGGGACTTTTGTTTCTCTTATGGAATTGGATGCATGAAGCCTGGCACAAGTAAGCGTTTACAGTTGGTTGTGTTGCCAAGTTTAACATCCTCTTCATAGATGCACCATGGTTCCAGTGCATTTCTGAGGGGATTCCTTCCTGCTAATCCTTTTAATAATATTTATGCTGGGGAAGCAGCGTCTTTTCCACTCGTAGATCCAAATTCACTGCCTGTGTAATTCCACAGAAGTCAATGCAATTAAAGTTACCAGCAAAGAATGCAGGCTCTCCATCCTTCACAAGGCTGAATGAAAGTTGCCTACAAGTAGGAGAGCATATGAGAGAGAGATAGGAGAGCTCACTAAGGACAGAATCAGCTGGACAGACTTGCCCATTTTTTGTCATTGTTAGCAACATTTATCCTTCAGACAGCAACCCCTTACTAAATAGCATCCCAGTTGTGCCTCCTACCACAGAGGCACTGAGACATGAGCAAATAAAAGTAGGTCACTCAGCTGTCAGAAGCGTGAGAAAATATCTCTGCCAGCATAGAAAATGAGTGTGTTTGCATTCGGGTTTTATACTGGATTTTATTTTTGCATACAAAGCAATGAATTAAAAAGTAACTGACAAGTAATGTGGCCAACCAACTTCTTGAGCTTCATTCAGCGTTCTAGAGAGCTTCCTTAATTCTGAGTGAGAGACAGAGCAAAGACATGCTCTCCCTAGATCTTCAGAGGAGCAGTTCCTTCGGAAAGTACCAATCGAGGAATGGTTCTCAGGAGAGCACTTCAGAAGACTTCCTTGCACTGACATCATGGAAGTTGTCTGGGGATGCAATAATCAGAGGTCAGAGGGGTTCATTTCCGTAAGGAAGTGCTTTGGAATTCTGATTTCGAGAAGCTAACCAGAGCTGGCTAAGTATGAACATCAATTTTAAATCAGAGTGTTCTCAGAAATAATTAGAACAAATATGCCTGTCTTCCTGCTCTTGACTTAGTTTTTATTGATGGTAATTTAGGATAAGATGCATGTATCTGTGAAAGGCTACAGTTTAACTCAAATGCTTAATCAAAAAAATTTGCTAAACCAAACTGTATACAAGTGTGTTATGAAGGCATGCCAGGAGACCATGCATGTGTGCGCTCTCTCATCTCTCAGTTATGCTACAAATAAGGGTGCTCAGATTTACTTCAGCTCCTTATAAACTGTGTGACACGTGTTGGTCTAGGTTCCAAATTCACCTACCAGGGGAAGGCAGTAAAACATCTTTACTAAATAGGAATGTTGAGTAAGCTCTTGTATGTCCTAACCATTGAGATTCAAGCCTCTGCAGAATGATTGAACATGAGGGTTTGATGCTCTCCAGCCACAGCACTGGGCTGTTTCACAAGTTGGAGTTGTTCTCTAATCATTGATTAGTAATAATCTCATATTCTTTGCTTCAAAGCCAAAGGTGGTGTTCCTTACCGTGGCTTTTAATGAATGGAGAGGCTTTCCAAAGTTGATTATTCTCTGGGAGCTTGGAGGAAGAATCCTGTCTCATGGTAACAATGATCCATGAAATGAATGGGGGGCAGTTCAGACACCAACAGGGCTCTGCTGCAGAAACCAAGTTCAGGACAGAGCTTTGGCACTGAGATCCCTTTAGTGCAGCTGCTCTTCTGCTTTTCAGAAGGCTTTGCATGAAGTTTCTGATAGCAGTTAAACTGCAACCTCCTGGCTAAAAAAACACTTTGCTGCCCTCACTCTCCTGATGGGCACTTTTCTTTTCTTTCCACTGTGTCTGAATTGAAAACACAGAACAACTCCTTTGCAAGGCATCTGTGAACAGCTGAGATACATTCCCTTGCTCTCCCAGAATGTTAAAGATAGAAGCTTTAGGAGTTGTCCAGGAGATGTAGGTACACAATTGCTATTAACTTCAATGTCTGTAAGTGTGGCAAAGTCCTGGTCCACCACTACATGTTAATTTCATGTAAGAGTATTCATATCTATAAGACCAAACTTTCTGAAGCTGGGAAAAAATCAGAACTATAGTTCCTGCATATTTGAATTTGGTTTCTGTATATGTGTGCATTATGATACAGTTTCAAAAAAACACAATTAGTTTTCTCCCCATATGACTCAGAGCTGCCCATGATGAGGATGAGCAACTGCTCTCCTTGTTGTTTAGATCCACCACATGCTTTATTTACTGGATAATATTCAAGTCCATCCTCTGAGTCCTTTTTTCTGGATTTCTTTTTTCCACTTCTCTTTTGCACCCGTGACTACAGCATTTTGGCATTTTAAAAGCTCTCTTTTATTCGTTTCCATTACACTTGGATATGATGGGACTGATGGGAAAGTGGGGACACAGCACAGAAGTAACCTCAAACTTTCAGATCCTTATCGAGACATCCTCAATGCTTGACTTTTCAGAGTATTTCTCATTATAGAGCACTATTTCTTCCCAATTTCCATTGAATTCAGCCACAGCTGTGAGCACTTCATGCTTCTTCACATCAGGCTCCTGGGGCTCAGGTCAAACAAGGAATGCATAAGTGGCCACCTGTGAAAAAGCTGGATGAAATGATTTAGTTCTGTTTTGTGCTACGAGCTGATACCCTGTCCAAGTGTGTATCCAATCACCAGAACTATGAGATCATCTTTTCTTTTCCAGCAAACTCTTCCTCACAACTATTTCTAGAAATAAAGTCAGAGTCTTACAGTTTCTATTGTTATGGAAGTCTAATTCAGCACAGAGCATGGCTGCTTTTTTCTTTTTTTAAACACAAACAAAGTAACTCGGAGCAGCACAAGGACAGTGTGTGATTATGGCAGAGCCGGAAGGCAGAGCAGCATAGAAGGAGGCACTGTGGTTAAGCATAGGAAATGTTTCTGGTAGCATAGGAAGACGCTGCTTTCTGCTAGGAGTGGCAGAGAGGAAGGGAGGAAAGCTTTCTGAGATTCACATCTGCTTTGTTAATGTTAGTTTTCTTCCAGCATATCTTCGTTAGAAATATATTTCTTCTTCCTAATCTTTCTGCTTCCTGAAGGATGGAAACCCAAAAGGGAAATGGTGGTGGTTACTTCTGATGCTGATACACAAAGAGGGCTGTTGTGGCTCCTGCTGTCTTGCTCTGCACTTTTCCTGGGCTCCAGGCCTCATGGCAGCTTTGCAGTCTGGCTGAGCTGTTCTTCAGGCTGTATCCTTCCTGCTCCTGGAAAACACTTCAAGGGACTCCACATCACTACAACCAACAAGAAAGCTTCCTTTTTTGGATAGGGTTCGCTGATGCTTGGAGGCACAGGGCTCTGGAGCCATTCACTGGGCTTCTGATCATCTTCCCCGAGAGACAGAAAACCAAAGGCCAGCATACACAGCTCTGGCACTTCTCTGCTTCCCTGGCTGCGAGTGCAGCTTTTCCCCACTACCAGAAGCCATGAGGAGAGATGGAGACGTTTCACCGAGGTCACTGAAACCTCAAAGTGGCACTGAGAAGATTTATAATGACACCAAGTTATTGAAGCCCAGAAAACTGCTCAGAGGAGCCATTTTGTTTATTCCCTCTGTAGCAACTTTAAGAACATCTTGCTCCAGGATAGCAAGATGCACTGCCATCCAGCCAGAGGCCTGGCTAGGGAAGAGAAGCAGCTCCCTTGTTGTGCTAAGGATTATGGATAAGAAATGTCACTATAAAAGTTCTCATAACCACTTTGGCATGTTGTCTATTTTCTCATGGTTTAATCTTTTGAGCTAAATGTAGGACAGAGACTGTCTGCAGATGAGCTAAGACAGCTAGTTTTATTTAAGATGGTCGAAAAAGCCTGTTCCTAAAGACCATGCTCAGCTACAGCTGTTTTAAGCAGTCAGATCTGTGGCTTCTGCTTCAGCTGTCATCGATGCATCCCATCTTCTGCAAAGATGTCACCAGACCAAAATAAATCTGACGCTTCCTGACCAAGGCCTGTAGGTACTGGAAGGGTTGTGTTGAGCACCCACTCACTAACAATCTTCTCAGCAGTTTGACCTAATGCTTGTGTAAGTGTCCATTCCCAAGTGGCTTGTGAATGAGTTTTTTCAAGTTTTCTGTCTTATTCTAAGCAGAAAGGAGCCCCATGACTCATCCCAATATTTACAAAAGCAAAGCAACAACAACAACAAGTTAAAAAATAAAAACAGGCAAAAAAGTACAAATACTGCAAGTACTTACTCTGGTTCTATGCCTTGAAATCCCTGCTTCCATCTGTGTCTTGCCAGCCACGCTGCTTACCTGTACAGCAGTGTGCTCAGGTTACTTTCTCTTCTGTTCTTTGTGCTAGAACCTCTAATCTTGTGACAAACACCCCTATTTTCAGTGTTTGGCTCTGCTTCAGTTTTGACTCCTGCCTAGGAAAGCAATGCCCCGGTTAGTTTAAGAGAGAGCAGTGGCTACGGAAACTGATTGGAAGGGAAACAGCTGAAGGGTGGGATAGCAGAGCCTGAAGACATCATCTGGGAACCTCTTCCTTCATCTTTGGATCTAAAACTGCCACTCACCAAGCATTGCAATTAGACAAGATCAGGCTAAATGCTGTGCACTGTTCTAACAATGAAGCAGTTGATGTTTAATGGCTTACAAGTTGCTGTGGTTGATTGTCTCACTGATAACTTTAAATCAAAGCCAGACATGTTTGCTACAGATCTGCTTTAACTAAAATAGCAATTAAATTGCAGGCAGACCACAGTGCACAGCTGTTGTTTCCAGTCACACTGGGGCTTCACCTTTGAGTAGCCTCAGACATTCCCTAGTTCAAAGGTAACGACAGCAAACTGAGGAGTGCTTTGTTGGCTTTCCGTTCAGGTAACCTCAAAGGTGCCAACCTGGTCCTGCAGACCAGAGCTCTGCCTGCTTGCTGAAGGCATGGATGGCCAAGGCTGGGAGGCTCAGTTCCATGCTGACACAACCTCTTCTGCAGAAGCTAATACAAAGCAATGCTCTTTTCTGAGACTTAATAGGATATTTGGGCTGACATGGATGTTTCTGCACAAATAAGGACAACTGTAGACCTTCATGTTATTTTCCTGAAATGCAAAGAAGCTGTTTTCAAATACATAGTCTGTGTAGTTACCTACAGGTGAAATGTTGTATTGTATTGTATGTCTTATCCCTCCTGCAATCCTTTCACCAACAATATATATTTACTGGAGGTAATACTGTAATGGAGAATTTTGTTTTAAAGAATGCTTCACAAGCATGTACAGATTTCCAAATCATAGCCATGATGTTTGCACAGCAGCTTTGCTAACCAGGTATTCCAACCACATTCACATGCAAAACACTTCTAGTTTGCTTATGCTTCTATTTGGATGTTCAAAATATCTAACTTGACAAGTGATCAGATCTGTTGGTGAAACCTGTTACTTTTGGATGTTGATCCTAGTTGAAAGATGATGTGGTTTGGAAGAATACCTTCCAGTTTCAATGTAGTAAGGCTGATAACATCAATGACTTAAAAGACTTTCCTATAGAGATCAGAGATTCATCCATATTTTCACATGAAAACAGAGTTAGTGTAGACTTTCTGTTAAGACTTACAGCTTCTGTCCTTTGTAAGCTTTTGGGAAACTGCATGTCTTGGATTTATCTTTTTTTTCATTCCTTCCCTGTCCCATTTGTTTTTGTCTCCATTTTTCCCTTCTGTTTAGGTTCTGAGTTATTTACATGCAACTATTTGACTATCACATATATTATACACCGTCTTTTACAGTGAGGCTTGTTCTTCACTGAGTTTCTGGATCCTGCTCAATACAGCTGTAGAGTCGGCAAAGGCAGAGTCTATAAATTCTGAGCAAACTGCTTGAGCAAATGTTTCTGATTCCCCAGAGACCTTGGGAGATATTTGCCTTTTGATTATCTGCAACATTTCTAACTTATTCTGTTTTCATCAGTACAAGGATATGAATAGCTGGAATAATTGGAATAAAGCTCATCTCTAGTCAGAACCAAGTCACGGGGAGATATTACCCAATGCATTCCTGTGCGTAGGAGCTTGAATCCATTCCATTATTTTGTCAGCCAATATTTACGGTCTTCTAACCTCTTCCCCATGGCAGTTGGCTAATGTTTTAAAGCAATTACAAGTCTGGGATGATGTTTGTCAGTTGTAGGAGGGAGTAATTAAGTGCTAACATTAAAAACAATTCACTTTCTCTGCCTGAAAGGGTCTGCTGGGAGAAGACCCTTTTCCTTGGGTTAAGTTGTTCCTACAGTGTAACTGCCAGAACTAGTCTGAGTGCAGTTCTGAGATGGAAAGTACCTGTTTTGCCCAAATTCTGTCTCATGTTTTCTTCTCAAGTCTTTCACAGGGGGTCCAGATCTTCCCCATCAATTTCTACCTATCCTTAGATACTCCCTTTTCTGAAATAGCAATCATAGCACTGCATTCTGTGGTAAATGTCCAAACAACATCTTAGCCCAACCTGTCCCACAGCTGACCTTCACCCTTTCTGCTAGGTAGATATCTGTATTCCTAAATCTGTGACAAATTTTCAAGTAGAAGAAAAAAATACAGGACTACTTCTGCACATTAGAAGTCATTTGGATAATGTGTTTATGAGAGCCACCTCTGGTTTTGGAAGGCTAGAAAGTGTGTTGGAATCAAGTTATTGCTTTTAATCTGCCAGCCTTTCCCTCTCCCTTTTAAAAATAAGCTTTTCTTTCTTCCAACTTTTCTTCTTCAAAAGCAGGCCCTACTGCATAATGGAAAGGACATTCTTCATTGTACATTAAAAAGGGGTAACACTGCCACTATCAGCCCTTGGGAATCAGAAACGGTTCCTCTCTTTGACATCACTGCATCATGCCCCTAGGAAAGAAGCTAAGCATGACTGTAGGGTAGGAAAAGAGCTCTGAAAGAAAAATCACATTGGTTTGAAGTTAAATCTGTGCCCTAGCACTGACTGTCCTCCATAGCAAGCCATTGAGTGGAAAGCTCACGCAGCAATCTGGCAGATAGAAGGACCTTGAGGTAGCTTGCGATAAGCAGACCAAAATGTAAGGAAGTGGAGCTGATGGAACCCAGCCTGGAAATACACAATGTAAAAATAACATATGATTTCAATAAGTTCCTTCTCCTAGCCACATTCTTTAAATGCCTGTTTATTCAGCACTATATACAGTGTGTTTTATGCTCCATGTGCCATACAAAACTTGTCCTTCAGCCCAGCATAATCTTGAAAGGAATAAGCCCCCAAAACACTCTACAGACCCCTAACTTCTGTCTACGGATTAATGGCTTAGCACCAAACCGCAAGGCCAGACCTCCGTGCCTGGCAGTCCTAAGCATGCTGTGATGCTTTGTGTTATCTCTTAGTGCTTCTCTCCCCCCTGTTAAGTCATCCCTTTAGCTTCACATCTGGACCCCAGAACACCTCTGGGTGCCTGCCTACATACCACCAAGAAACACATTTTTCATCACTTTATCAAGAACTGCTGCAGTAGACTTAGAGGAGGAGGTGATGTTTTACAGTGGAGCTGCCTACAGCTTCACACGCTGATGTTTTTTAGCCTATGCAGTTTTTGCTTGTGATTGATGAATGCTGTAGCGTCGATGCTGTGGATAAAGAACTCGAGTCCTCACTGAAGATTGCAAGCAGGGGAATCCTTGTCTGCTTATAGCTCTGCACCTGCTCTGTTACAGACACTGTTTTTTCCTGCTTACAGATGAGAGTGAATTCCCCCAGCAGCCAGTGTGCGTTTCAGGTAGGCAACAGTATGAACAGGAGATGATATCATGTTTTTCAGTCCTTCATGGAGCTCTTAAATGGCTGGAAGATGTGCTGTGTGAGTAATGAATTGTTGAAGAGGTTCATGTCAGGAGGTCACTGCCGCTGCTGCAGGACTGCCAGTGACTCAAAGAAGAGGCCAATGGCTCAGTTCTCTGAAAGAGCAGTGACTCATTAACATCTGCCTTTTTCTATTTATACGTGTGAATTCTCTCATTGATTTGCAGATTTTCCTTTCCATTCTCTTTTACAGTAAGACTGTTACTATTTTAGGCCATATATAGGCAACTTTTTCCACTGCCCTCTTCCCCTTCTTTCGCAGGAAGGACTTGCTGCTGCCTCCCCTTTGTGAGCTCCACAGCTCTCCAAAACCAGTCTGTCTGGAACCAGAGACATCATGAGATCTTTCAGAGCCAAAGTGCAAGACAGTTTTGCTGAGGCTGATGGAGTGTAGGAATTCTGGAAGAGACAGATCCAAATTGAACAAGAGCTTCTGTAAGATTGCTGTCCTGTCCTATTCCTATGATGTCTTTCTTGGGAAGGAAGTTTCCCATCCTTACTCTCCCCTGAACACTGCCAGTGTATCTGACCCAGCGCACTGCTGATTTTGTCCATTTGATCAGATCTATTTCTAGCTCCTACCTCTCCTAAGTTGGTTGTTTTTCATGTTACTACATCAAAACAATCTCCATCTGATTCAAATTCAAAGCCTGCAATCCTGTTTGTGTTCTTAGCTGCTAGCAGGGTGCTGCTGGATTTCCTTAATTATAGTCTTGGGTATATGCAGTTGTACAGTGGCATTTTCTGCTTCCAAGAAATGCTGTGTGTAGGTACTGGCAGCGTCTCAGGGTGAGGGTGGCAAGGCAGCGTTCCTCCTTTTTCTCTGTGTCATTGTGGCACAAAGTGTGGGGACTCTTTCTCAGAGGAGCAACTTGGTTTGGGAAGGGGTGTGGGACATATTCTTTAGGAGAGCTTCAGAACAAGGTGGTTCGTCTAAACTTGATAATGCCAACGGTTGTCATTAAGTGCACAAAAAGGGTTTAAAGAATAAAGCCAAAGCTTTACTGACATCTCCCTGATGTATAAATGATCTCAGTCTGCATCCCCAGCACTTTCTGGATACTAAGCTCCATCCAAGTAAACTTTTCCAGACTGTCTCGCATTTCTTCCCTCCTTCTTGTCTTGGTTGACTTTGGCCAGGGTCTCTCTCCACTCTTGGTTGATTCAAGTCAGACCCAAATCTGAAGCTAGGGCTGCAAATGTTTTCTTAGAGTTGCTTAGCTTTGTGACCACAGCAGGGAAATTATGACCTCCATTTAAATGATAAGAATCTGACTAGTCACTTCTGGGTTTGGACACCACAATATAATAAAGGCTTTGGTGGATGGATGAAGGCATGGGGTGATTATAGAGAAAAGGAGTGCTCAACAGCAGTACCAGAAGAGCTTTGGCACATCCCCACCAGTCACTTTCTTGTTTATTCTCACAGTATAAAAAGATAATTGTTCGTTTTTGATCACAGTTTGTGAATCACCGTTGTACTGGGTTTTAGTCATCAGTTCTGAGGGTTAACAGCACTGATTTAATGGTAAGGTGTTGCTGGTTTTTATTTCTTTTCCCAGAAAGCAAAAAGTATAGTGATTAGGTTTGAAAAAAAAAAAAAGAAAAAAGAGTGCTTCTCTGAAACCCAAATAAAATGCTTTGCTTGGACTCATTTGCTGACATTTTAGCAAATTGAAAGAACATTCCTGTGTTAAATATTGAATTTTCCTTTCAACCACCTGGTGAATACGATTTCAAACTTCTGTTGGAATTGCATTTCTGCTGATTCTACTACCAATGCAAGTGAAGGCTCAATCCTGTTTTCCCGCTGCTGATCACAGTGTGTTAGCCATGCTACCCAGTGTTGAAGGGTTTTTGATGGATGCTTTTGTGGGTGTTGTCCCTGGAGCCGTTGGTTGTCCTTGACTTTTCACAGAGCAGAGTTTTCATTTCTTACATGCCAAAAGGAAGATGCCATAGGGCAGCAATCCCTGCCTGTGCCCTGCTGCTAAAGAGCTGCAGGTTGGGTTGAAATAGAGCACAAGTATTAAGCAAATAAGATGAAATTTGTTTTGCTTGCCCTGCTTTTTCACCACCATTACATAGCAGTGTAAGCTGATAACAAACTTCATTGACTATCAGGTGACAGCTCTGCTCCAAGCCACAGGCTCAGGGCTGCTTTTTCCTCCCCACCTCCATTCTGGATTTCCCAAAGGGGACCCTACTGCAGGAGTAGGTATGAGACTGCATTGTCATCTGTGAATCAACAGCTTCTGGTGATCTCATAGAAGATGAACAGAAGTGCAAATTAGAGCATTTTTCAAACCTCAGCTTGCTTTAGATTTAGCAATTATGTTTCTACCAGCCACAATGAAGTAAGAGAGAGATTTCCATTAAATCCTTCATAGGCAAGGAGTCCTTGGCCCCTGTTTTTCATGCGCATCACTCTTTGGTGGGAATAATTGCATTATGCTGTCACCCACAACTGTCTTCTAAATGGAGCTGTTGGAATTTCTTTGTCCTGTCCTTAGCTTGAAGCCCAAGATACTCCATTAAAAATTGATGTGATCTGCTGAATGTCAATAGCCTCAGCTGTTGTAAGTTAACTCAGCTCCATAAAAGCCAGTGGGTCTATATTAATTGACATCAGCTGGATTTATGACAGTTTCCATTTCTGCAGCAGCCTGCTTTCACAGAAGCGAGGGGACAAGGCAGTTACACAGGGTTTGCAGGACAAGCACAAGGGAAGAAGGCAAAAGGCGATTAAGTAAGTTTTAAAAGGTCTTTATGCAAAATGACTTCCTCAGCTGGTACTTTTTATGAGACCTTAATGAAGAGAGGCCACACGATGGGATCATTGTATGGCTGCAGAACAGGACCAAGAGGACTGCAGCGTGCAGGCTGTGCATCAATCCCACGGGGAGAGAAAAGCTGCTTGCTTGCACTGCCTTCTGCCTGCCACAGCTATACTTTTGATTTCTTCCATCTGCACTGCAAATTGCTGCCATGTAGAGGACCACTGTCTGTTTTTAAGATGGTAATTGCCACACAGTGCATACTTTTACTCCATCTGGGAGACAGAATCTGTCCCATAATTTCCAGGGAAAAGGAATAACCTGTGGTTCAGACTGCCCTGACATGTTGTCCTCATACATCATTTTCTAGGCAAGTTACAGAGTTGTTTTAGAGATGTCACTAGGTGATTCAGTTGACTTTCAGAAGCAAGTAAGAGAGAAATGAGAATAGGGCACTGCATAGCCATGTGATCTACGGGTATGTTTTCAAATGTCTCCCAACGCAATGCTGTGACTGGCTGTTTGTCAGTGAGACTTGAGTCCAGCCATGGTGTTTAGTTGTATCTAAGTCCTGTGGGGATAGAATCCAGGAGCACCAGCTGGCTGCAGGGTGGAGACCTTCAGGAAATGCCTCCATTTATCCCAGAAACACGTGGATGGGGATGCATAGCCTGTTTGTCAGGGTAACTCTTTTTACCAAGGCTGAATTAACCTTGAATTAACATTCATATTTGTCTCTAGTTCATAAAGGAAAGCAATGAACACCATCCTCACCATTCAGTCCAAAGCTGTTTTCGTTTGCTCTTGAGGACTATGCTTGATATTTACCCCACTTATTTACTTCTTGCCAGAATAGTTACAAGCCGCTTGGGAAGGTGTTTGAAATGCCTAAAACCATTGTGCTTGCAGTCTGGCTACAAATTTTCCATGTATACACAGGATGCTGCCTGTACAGCTGAAGCTCTGCAGTGGCCTGAGGTGCTGGCTGTACTCTGGACTGCCTGAGGTAGTGCTCACAGCTGGCTCTGCACTGAAGTGGATCAGGAAGGATTTGAAGGATCAGTTTTGGTGACTGATCCTTGGAGCCAGCAGTGAGGAGCAGATCGAGGTTAGTATTCCAGCTGCTTTCAGTAACGAGGGGCCATCCTTTCCAAGCTAGTTCATGGTGGGTATATGCTAAAATCTCTCCCTGACGTTCACCAGTGAAATTGGCACCGTTCACCAACATATGAGTTGTAGAAAAGAGCAAGCTTGAACTTGCTTTGTCTGTGTTCTCCCAGATGGTTAAAACACTTGGAAGCAGGAGTGCGATGTGCCAAACAGCTGCCACTGCTGCTGCACAGATTTTGTGGGTAAAGTTCCTCTCTTCCTGACCTTCAAGCCCAAGGTGCCAGTCATCCTCTCCTACCTGGCTTGTGAAAAGAGAGGATCTTCCCACTGCAATTCCCTTACCTCTGGGGTGAAAAATGGAATATGCCCTTTGAAACTTCTAACAGTACATATGATCTGAAGCAATAAGCAAGCATTGCTTTATACAGGTAGGAACTTACAGACATTAAAATGGGATAAAAAATAGCATGTTAGACTTAACTAACATCTCTGAATTTCTGTGATGTTCTGGAGCTTAATTTCCTTAAACTCAATGAAATGCTTGGTCTTACTGATGTAGGAAGGTCAAAACCTCAGCTCATGACACTCTGCAGGCATCAGTTCCAGCCATGTGGAGCACTCTTTGCTCCAGAGCACAGCTATCATTTGCTCCAGTGCTCATGAAAAGAGATACACCTGCTTTCCCTGGACTCCTCTCTGCCTCTTGGCACATACATGAAATGCATCTTCCATCCGCTGACTTTGGGTTCAAGTTTGTTTCTCTTCTTCAAGACTTCTATTTCAAACTCACAGAACCAGAGAAATATCTGTTCCACAACAAAATTTTCGGCAAGTGTTCTGAGGAAAGAAAGTTAAAGAAATCCCAAAGATGTTGCCCTGCTGGACCCAGCAAGGAAGTCTGGAGGTAGCCACTTAATCCCCCAGCTCACACTGATATGCACTGCTGTGTTGAAATCAAGACCAACTTCCAAAGGGAATTAATTTATCTGCTGCTCTGAATTACTTGTTTTGCTTTAGGAAACATGACAGCATTATCCAGAAATGTTCTCTTCAGAGTTGATCACAGGGATAAGTTGCTGGAAGACATCAAACAATTAAAGGGAGTGAGAAGTTTATGCGTGGTAAGAAACTGTAAACTCTTCAGGTATTGCACACTTCTGAGAGAGAAGGCAGGCTTTTATGAGGTCTAAACAATTTGAACAAATGGGAATTTGTACAGGAAGGATGTGATGGATGTAGTTGTAGCCTGGTGTAAAGCAGTGGTGCTTTACTGACTTTCTTAGTGCTGGCTGGTTCGTGGAAGCTGAGGCTCCAGTTCAAGGGTGATGGGTGGACGGATTGTGGCAGGTACAGGGATTAGGTCTAGAAAAACAAGCTTGTGTTTATACAAATCTTTTGCCAATACTTTATTTTGGAGAGGAAAAGACAATGCTGGAAAACTCAAGATCTTTCTTTCATTATTTGCTTCTTCTTGGATTTTTCATGTGTCCAAACAGGCTGACTGATTCTTACATATTACGTATTATCCTAACTGTAGCAGTGGGAAGAACCTGGGTTGCCAGTGATACCTGCAAGAGAGCTAAAAGGCCGTCATCAATCAAGTGAACCAGTTGTGGCAAACTGAACAACATGGAAAAAGCATCAAATGAATTTAAAAGCTGTTGGCTCTGATTTTAAGAATATTTTGTACCAGATAGCTTCCCCAGGTAGAAGTCCAAATATACTTGGATCTAAAGTGTTCCTTGATTGTGGCCAAGCTGCCACAATCTTTCTTCCTTTCCATGATCCATCTTCTTTCAGCTAATCTGTACTACTTAAGTTTATTGACAGTTCCACCACCTTTAGACTTGAAGTCTGTGGTTAGCATGTGTGCACAGTTTTAACTTCCAGCAAAAGCACTGAGATTTGATAGAATGCAAGAGGAGACACATTTAATAAGACACGTAATTGAGGTCTGTCCCTATCGAGACAATGTGAAAACAGATGCTAAGATTCCTCTGTTTCTTTCTAAAATCTTGAGTCATGTCACACCAGCCAGCAAATATTATTTTCTTTCAGTGAAAAAAGAAAGTTAGAGGGTTGGTTAAAGGGTGACTTGTTCAGCTAATTGGCAATGAAAACAGAGGTACAACCAAGTTATAAAACTTGGTGGAATCTTACAAATGTAAAATAAGTGTCTAAAATAGGAGGTTATCTATTTGGTAATCTAAAACAGCCTGGCACCTAGTTTCCTCTCTTCTCTGTGTGGTACTTAGTCGTGGTACTTAGTCTGAGGTTAAACGTAGCCAAGTGACACTTGGACTGCCATGGACATTCTTCTGAAACTCGTCACTTGAAATGTCATGAATATTTAATGTGTAGACAACTCATCATCTCTTAGCTGAGACCATGCTGACTGCTTAATAGTCTTACTAAACTTATCTGGTCTGTCACCAATCTGTCGACCTGGTATGCAAATATTATATAAAGCTGCATTTTGTTATATAGCCTTCCTGGAATTTGGGCTATGAAATGTTGTAAGTCGCACTGTGTTTGCACATGATTCAAGTGTCCAGGCTATCTGAAAAACTCATTGAGCTCCCCTCTGCTTGGAAGGTATTAAAGCTCATTTGTCCCATCTCTGCTTGGAAGGTTTTTACTTCTCTGTAAGCTAAGCAGAGGCTGAAAGAAATCTCTCCTTGGGAAATCTCTCTTTCAGTCCTTGCTCCATTCAAACTGATCAAGGTGCTCGTCTCTCCTGAGGCCAAGAGAGATGCTGTGACCATCTTAAAACTGCAGGGTTCTCTGTGCAGGGAAAGTAAATCAAATGGTTACACTGGTAATGTGCCCTTCTGCCCAGGAGCAACTTTTCAAATGTCTGCCAATTTAGCCACTCTGCAGTATAATATCATCAAAAATTCAAAGGGTCTGTGAGCAAATGCATTTCATTGTTAGAGGAACATGAACACAAGGTACAACTCTCTGGTTGCTGGGGTGCCAAGTGAAAATCCATGTTATCCTCCATCACTTCCAGTAATGTTGTAGGCTCAGCCTAACTCACAGGCATGCGCTCTCCACAGTCTGGCAAGGCACAGAACTGTCAAGGGCCAACTGGTCTTTGAGTTTGTATAAATCACAAAATACCTCCCAAAGCCATGAAACATTAACCACATCATTAAAGGCAAAAAATCATAACCAGATCATGGCACAGGAGACAGCACAAGGGCCCCAGTGCTTCAAGGAGTTTGTCAAGTAAAACTTCCAAGTACTCCTGAGGTGTGGCTATGTCCTGTATCACTGAGGAGAGTGACACCATCTCAGTGCTCCATCCCCAGTAATCTCACATGGAGTAAAAACTTCCCTCTTGCTTCCAGTTCTGGTAGTAGGTGATAATACAGGCAGCCATACATAAATAAGCTGTAATACATGAACGAGGCTGGGATTACTGGTGTGTCCTCTGTATGGTAACGTTAGCTCCAGCACAGCAGAAGGTGCAGAAGGGAAATGCTTCCTAGCTACACTGCAGCCTAAAATATAGTATGAGAGTCTGAGGTTTGTACTGCAGAAGACTGGTACAGACAAGCTGGTCCCGCTCCCTTGTAAGCAAACAATGTGTAAACTAATTAGAGAACTTGAAGCAGCATCAAAGTTCAGATCTAGACCTAAAACTCCCCCGCCTTTGGTGTGCTTTTAAATCCCTTTTCAAATTTAAATGGTTTAAATTTGGGGTGGATTTTGGCAGCACTTAGAGACCAGACACCTGCTTCTGGTGCTCCTAAGCTCCTTGTTGCAGGGTGACAGCCCATCCCTTAGCTCCGTCAGCACAGCGGTTTCAATTCACTCTTCTGGCACTGTAGAAAATGCATTCAAACCCCACCGCAATGATTTGTTTTCCTTCATTCAGTTTTGCAACACTGATTATATTGGTGCCAAGCAGAACCAGCCCTTAAAAAACTTTAAGAAGCTTTTTATTGTGACTGTCAAGTGCCCTCTCTGGAGGTGACCACCAAGCAGCACACATGTCCAGGCTTGGCGAGATGCTCTGAGAAACTGCTCTTGCTTTTCCCCACTCCCCACATTGCCTTTTGTGGGTGGCTATTCAGAGATCTGGGTAGAAGAACAGATAGAATAAATCGTCTGGTGGTAATTGTGCGACTGAACCACTTCTGGGAAATGCTTCATTTCCCTTTCTGTAGGATTTATGTTTGAGATGCCCAGAAGTCCCTCTGTGTCAGGAGTGTCAGGAGCAGTTGGATTTGCAGAGCGCTGTAAATCTTCCTGTCTCTCCTGTCCTGCTCCTGGGAAGGCTCCCCAGCAGAGCTGCCTGGAGCCACTCACTGGGAAATTCCAGCCAGCCCGGGGCACTCCTCAACCAGCACCCCTGTTGCCAGAGCTCACAGGAACGAGGCCAAAACCACCATCTATATTTCACCTCTGCGGATGTGGCATATAATCAGGGGAAAAGAGAGAGGCACACCTTAAATCATACAAGTACCATTTTGTTCTCCCTTCTCCTCTTCCACTCTCCTCCCCTCTCCTTCCTCCAACCCCCGTTCTTTTTTTTTTTTTTTTTCAGTAGCTGATGGGGGTGGTAAGATTCCAGGGGGCCAAGACAAACTGTTAAACGTTGTGATTTCTAATGGTTCCTCTTGAAAATTGCTGACAGATGCTGGTCCTGAGATCAGAACGGCAGAGGCTGCCAGCATGGGGCTCAGGGCCAGCCATTGATTCCCTTCTTTAAAATCTAAATCTATGGCAACTCTCTGGGCAGAGGCTATATGCCACTTTTCTCAAAGTTTCTCTTTGTTCCCTTATCTTCCCTCTGTATTCTCATTCCCTTCTCTGCTCTCCCAGACCTTACCTTCTATTCTCCATTTTGTAATTTTCATTCACACATTTTCTGTCTTCTTCTCTCCTTTTTGTTCCTTCCTTACTTCTTTTTGCTGTCTACCTACTGGGCTGTATTTTTGTCCAGCTACAAGCTAAAAAAGGAAAAGTGCAGGAATTTGACTGATACAACACATTTATCTTCTTGGAAGCTCTAATTCACAAGACAGCCTATCTGTGCCTCAAAATAATAGATGGATGGACCAAAGGGATGGGGGCTCATTTGGTTTTAAGGTCAGTCAGGGTCTTGTAGAAGGAGATGGAGGAAAGTTGTCAGCTTAGGGAAAGAGTGTGCTTTGATTCCAGCCAGACACGTGGCTGTATTTGTGCACACCGTGGCTGAGCTATTGCCGCATCCATAATGTGCCTCAGCATATGGCATAGCAGTCTGTGCTCTTTCCTCTCTTAACACCAACTCCTTATCACAGAATGTGCGTAACTGGAAGGTTTGCATAGAAAGAGATTGGACAGTTTCAGTTTTGCTGGTGGAACTTGAAAAACAGCCAACGCAGTCCTAAGCCTTGTCATAAGTTCAGGAAACAATAGCAGCCCTGGGCAAGGGAGGAGGAGAGGTATTTGTCCCTAGAAAGGGTCACAAAATCTGGATGGAATCAGAAACTGCTATTCTCTAAGGCGTAAGTTTCTGCCAGCCTGCAGAGTTAATCTCCTGTTTGCCTTTCTAGGGATTTCTGTGAATGTGGAAGCTCAAGAAACACAAGGATAAGTATTTGAGAGTGGGATGAAGTTCTTACAAGTAAATACACGAGCACAGCTGGTGACCAAATCTGCTTTCTTTCATTACTTCATTTAAAAGTGCTTCAGTGACAAATTCATGTGGCCAAAGATACTCACATTGGGCCTTGCAGAAGACATCTTCATTGGCAAGACAGTGCTGCAGTGAGCAGATGATGAGGTAAGCTGTGCCATTGCTGTGCTCTGGGGTTTTCTGTGTTCACTGTGATAGCCTCATAGCCAAATTGGAGACCAGACTAGAAACTCCCAGAAATCATTTCCAATCAGCACTTCTGTGAGACTGAGAAGCCAGCTGTCAAGCGTGCAAGGACAGGTAGGTAAATCTCCTTCTCTGAAAATATTCACTACTGAGATGCCCAGTTGAGGCATATCTGTGTTACACAACAGCCAGTCCTCAAGATAGCATCATGGAGTTGCTTTGGTCCAGAAAGGGTGACCCAGTCAAAGCTGTGCTGCTTAACCACCAGTGCAGCAGACAGTGCATGGAAGGCTATTACATCTCTTTTCCTTCCTAAAAGGGACTCTGTTATATCCCTTGAAACTTACCCAATATGCGACTGTCAGAGACTGAGATCTGCTGGAGATGCGAATCCCCAGCTTCTTGGCTGTCAGCATTAATGGTCATGCTTGCAGAGTTTTTTGCTGTCTTATTAGCAGCTGTCATCACTACCGAGGGGAATGCCTCTCACTCTGACCAGCAGCCATGGGAGATTAATATGTATGACCCTAGAGGAATTGTTTCTTCTGGCTGCTGATGTGCCACAATTAGCACCTTCATCTCTAAGCTGGTACTTTGTTCCTTATTAATAAAATTATTGTCAAGGATTTCCTTGCATAGAACTGGGGGAGTGCCAAGAGGCAGTGATGATGGATCCGCTGAACAGAGGCACAGCCTGGGAGCAGTGCAGATATTGCATTGCTCATGTCACCACCTCATTACTGTTGTTGGTTTTTATGGCAACATAAACATTTGGCTGCACCATTTCCCTCCCACTGCAGGCAGAGAAACGATGGAGCTACCAGCATGTCCAAGGAAGCACTTACCATGTTTGCAGGTGTGAGTTCAGTGCCCATACAAAGTGCAAACAGCTAAGAGGTTTTGTGCACAAGAACCCATACAATAGACTATGCATCTTCTCCCGAGGGTGAGGAGTTATAGCAAAATAAAACCTTATCTCCAAAATGGAGCCATACAGCACTAATGTTCTCTTGTCGTGTCAAAGCATAAGAGGTAGCCCCGCTGTACAGTGCCTCCTGTTGTTGCAGGGAGTTGTGAAATAAGGAAACAGATCTTCCAGTTGCATCTACATCAGCAGTAGTATGGAAAGCAAGCTTTTCTGCATTTTTAACAAGGAATGTCTGCAGGGTGAACCAGACATTCCCTTAACTGGTTAACAGAAGAAATTCATGCAACTGACTCACTGACCTGCATTCATTTTCACTGCGGTCCTCAAACCCTAGGCAGCAGTGGAGAGCCTGCTCAAAGCTGCAGCCATTTCTGAACTGTGAGCATCTCCACACGTTCATGGAGACTGCGTCCATTTTGTCACATAAAGCAAAAAAGCAGGAATGATGATTTATGCTTTAGGTGAGTAGTGGTTGTTCTTCAGTGTCCTTCTCTGTAGCAGTTATTGGTATGGTGTTGTGCTGTATCTTCTATATATCAGAGACCACAGTGCAAGCTGTGGCAGTGACAGGTATTTCATTCAGCAACAGAAGGAATTACGTTGCCTTAACCCACAGGCGCCTAACCACAGATGGGCAATTAACGTCAGTAATATGATTTGAGTCTTCCAACACTTAAAAACCCAAGTGCTAGTCAGAGCAAAAGTACTAGACTTAACTGTAAGAACTGGCGAAAAAATATTAGTCAGGTCCTTCAACTCAGTAAAGAACAGCAGTGAAGCAGCACATATATGCAGAGAATCTCATTACGCTGTTTGATATTCTTGGCACAATATGAGGCATATCTAATTGTGTTTTTCCTTGCGGAGTGCACTGCCAGATGGCAACAAATAAATAATGTTGAGGAAGGAAAGTATATATGTATATGAGTATATCATTCTGTAAAATGTCTGTTATAATTGCCATTTATTATTTATTATGCGCTAACACCTAGATCCCATCAGAAGTGGCAACTCTGTTGTTTTAGGCACTGTACAACCAGAGTGTCTAATGCAGCTTTTGTGTCCACGTGCAACCTTAAATGAGCAAGAGAGCCTCAAGGTGTGCTTTGAATAGGAGAATGAGTACCACCACCAAAGATGCATTTCATGTTCCTACTGATCTGGTATTTTGCCAAGAGCTGTGCAGACATTAGGAAGTCCACCTAGGGAGCACAGAGCACTTAGAGGAGGAGGAGGAGGAGGAGGAAGAGGAGGATGAAGACAATGGGGTCTTTTCTTTGAAGTGTTTTGTTTTCTGCCTGAAGATACTCTCATGCAGAACCAAGCTGTGCTGGGAGAGCATTGAGGAATAAAGAGGTCCAGATTGCATAAATAAGCATGACAGGGCCTTTGCAGAGCCAAATGACTGCGCACGTGGGAAGAACTAAGCGGGGTGAAAAAGAAAGCTATAGGTTAAAACCCAAGAGACTGTCTGGGCTAGAAAATGACTCAGTACTAACAACACTTGTCAAAAATATATCCCTCCCTCCTCCCGTGCAGGATTGAAAACACATTGGCTACCAGAATGGACAGAGCCAGAGTTATTTCAGTACTTATTACAGAAAATCTATGAGACCCCTGGGCAAGAGATTTCTGTGTGAAAAGGTGGGAAAGATTTGGCTTTTTGTACCTGAGCCACCAGCTAAACACCCACACAGAGGGCAGCAGGAGGATCTGCTGGCATGGCTGCTGCTCCAGAGCACCGATAGCTGCCATGCCCTGGGCTGCACACAGCCCCACATAGCACCATAGAAGTGGTGGGGGTGAGGCCCATCTGAGCCCCTGCTCCCTGCAGCCATAAGGAGGCTGTGCCACTGAGGTAGAGCCCGAGTGTGTGCTAATTTGTGTCTAGACAGCCCACCTGTTTCACCTTCCCTTGGATGGAAGAGAAAGTGTCGAAACCCAGCTCCAAGGAAACGGTGTCAATGTTGCCTGTACCCTGATTATGTGACTGCATGGCTGCCTCTGCTTGGTGCTCTGCAATAAACTCCATTCCTTCTCCTCCCCAAGGTCCTGTTTATGCACTTTTAGCTCACGTTTCAAGCTTGCAGGCTTGGGTTTCTTCGCTTGGAATTGCAGGAAAGACTGAGCAGGGTCGAGACTTGGTCCCAGCTGGAGCTTTGCCAGCACTCAGCCTCAGACCTGGGAGCCACATCCTGCAGCTCTGCCTGCCCTGTTAATCACAGCCTCATAAACCTGGTGACATCAAACACCCCGGTGGTTCACACCTGCATCGTGGTGAGGCTATTAAAAACCAAGGGCAGGGGGATGAGAGGAATTTGTCAACTTTTTGGATTGCAGAACAGAACGGGAGGCAGAGTGGTTTAAATGGAGCTTGCAGAAATGCAGCCTGTGTGGTCTGCCATGGCTTTTGTTGCTGGTGGAATTCTTAAAATTGGAAATAATAAAATTAACAATAAAACACTCAAAGATAACACCTTTAAAGTAAGCATAATGAAGTCAGGAAAAGGGTTTTAAATGTAAAATTCTGCAAAAAAAAAAAAAAAGTGTGTGTTTTATCCCTCTAAGTGGCTGACATAAACCGTGTGGCTAATAATCTGAAGTTAATTTAGCACATACGTTTATTAGAAAACTAGAATCACACAAACCTCCACAGGTTGTTGGCTTTCTTTTCTAGATGCTATTGTAATGCTTTCGGAGCTAGCAAAGGAGGGATGTTTCAGTAATCATGGTGTTTGGGAAGGGTCTGTTCACATCGGGTTCACTTCCAGACTTCATAGGTGACGTCAGTCACTGCTAAGACGATATTTTAGGGATTATCTGTGATTGATTTCCACAAGACAAGCTGCCTAATGACTTGCAAGAGAGCAAGGTACAGGATGCCAGCTGTAATGTGAGAGCAATGTGAGGAAACCTTTGTGGGTTACCTCTCCCTGGGGACTGCCAACCATCCAACACGGCAGCTTCTTGGTGCGTCTGAGCCCTCAGGTTGGTTATTTCTCTGTTTCACATTGCTGCAAGCAACAGGGTACAAAATCCTCGCCTTATGTTCTTCTAGAAAGAAAGTTTTCGCTCATTTCAGTCTGACTGTGAGGAAGAACACAGAGGATGAAATGCCTGTGGGGATCACGCCAGCTAGTGCCTGCAGCACGAAGTGCAGCCCTTCCCCAGCAGCTCTTTTATTTTCTTGTTTCTCCCAGTCCCCCCTACTAACATTTGCATGTAATTAGAGAAAATTAACGAGCAAATCATAAGACTTAAAAATGTCTCCAGAGCAGATGAATCCAATATCTGCATTACTCAGGCTGCAGTAGTTTTCCAGTGCTTCGGACAGAGTTCTGAGTGAGCAGTCATGTACTGATGTAGCAATTACATGCAGTGTGTCAAGTGTCAAAGATACACGCCAAGTTAGCCTAGAAAGAGAGGAAAGAGAAGTACATCCTCATAGTAGGAAGAAATGGACTGCTGTAGACAGATCTAAACTTTGCCCCCAGCCTAAGAATACAACGAAGACAAATGGACAAAAGCCCAAACACAATATATTTTTCCATCCCTGTAGTTTTTCACATTCCCTGTAAAGAAAAGTATTTTCCCCTCAAATCTGTACAATCAAATTTTTTGCCAAAATGATGAGTCCTTCTGGGATGATTCTTGTGAGATTCCTTAGTCTATCAGCTGCTGATCAGTTCTCTGAGCCCCAGTACTGCATCCTTAGGGCTCTCAGTTTTAGGGCAGGTGGTTAGCATGGACATGATGCTGTGACGCATACACATATCTATACAGTGGGTTACCTCAGCTATATACTCACAGTGGCTGAATCAAAAAAACAGCACTTGGATTAAAAAAAACCCACAAACAACATTATTCAGTTGGGAGAATTCCTTAGTTCCTTTATTTAATTCTTAAATGGGGAAAATCCTCTTCAAGCAGACAGCCCTGTCTAACACCATTTACAGCAGAGTCTCTTGTGTGCTGTGAGGTCATGGAGAGAAGCACTGAGCGCTTTGGCCAGAACTGATGGAGGCCCAGACCTTTTTCACACATGCTCCCAACATCACTCTTTGCTTCACTGTTTGGACGTTTCAAACCAGCGCTTGGGATTTGCTGCATATTGCATGGCAGCTCGTCTCACACAAGGCACAGCCATTTTTAGCCGCAAGTGGAAGACAAGTCCAAGGGATGAATCAGAAGAAAAAGAAGTGATGTTCAGAGAATAACACCAGGGAATTTTGGATGTGCCAGAGATAAAAATGAGTTTCAGGGACCTCCAGAAGAGATTAACAAACACAAGCAACACGACAGCTTTGGACAGCAGAATTTCATTTAATCTTTCAGACAAAATTCAGTTGTCAAAACTCTTCAGCACACATTTTAAAATCTTTATTTGTTACTGGTTTACTTTAGGACAACTCGAGTTCACAACAGGAATTAAGGGCATGATGAATGAAGGGCTATCTGTAGTGCTGGAATAGTGTTAGGGCCAGAGCAGTTGAGCCAACCCAAATATCTGTCAGTGTCTCACACAGACAAGGAAAGTTAATACAATTGTTTGTTATGTGTATGAGGATCAATGGAGGGACAGAAAGGGGTGTTTTGGTCCCACTGTATGTCAGTGCTCTAGGACCTGAAAGCTGAAGAATACCATGTACACAAAAACTTTTACTTCTAACTCATTTGCTCAAATAAAGCACACAGCATAAAGCATAAAACATTAAATATAAAGCTTAAAATACAAAGCATAAAGCTTAAAGTATAAAGATCTCTCTCCACAAAGCTTGCCTTACTTATGTCTTGTGTCATCACATCTACTGCAAAACCGTTCTGCTGTGGCATGTTGTTCTGTGCTGTGGGAAGTGTGAAAACTTGGAAAGTACAGAAGTTGCTTGAAAGCTGAGAAAATGCTTCAGAATAACATAAATTGGTTAAATGTGTTTTGTTGTCAAGAGGTGAAGCAAATATGTTACATAAGTACCTTTCTGGGAAAAAAAAAACAACAAACACATGAGCTTATCAGTTATCCAGCAACAAAACAGCAACTAGAACTGGAGCTGAAGAACTTTTGGGGAGAAGTTCTGTTCTGATGGATGTCCTCAGACACAATCAGGATGCCTGGCTGGGAGAGACACTGTAGGCAAATGTAAATCATTTAGTTGGGAATAATTAGATGAAAAGTAATGGTTTGGCCAACACAAAATGGCCAGCAGTCCCTCCTGACTGTAATGATCCTGAGCCCCCAAGTGTGCAGCATGGCTGCCCACAGCACAGAGAGCTGCCTCATAGCCATGCAGATGGTAACTAACAGGAAATCCTGACTATCAATGTCCTTAAGGAGACCAGGACAAATCGTCTGTGTTTCAGCGTCTGGAAGAGGAAGTAAACTATCCACAGATCAGTAGCCAGTTGTGCACCATTATTAACAGCAATTAATGTCCCTTTGATACATCCATACTCCTGTGGATTTTGACAGAACTGTCAGATGAGTGTACACACTGCCATGCTGCCATTGCAGTCTGTGGGGAAACTGAGGGATGGGGAGGCAGATGGGGAGAGTTTTCCAAGACACAACAGCAAGTTCATCTCAGATCTGTATGTAGTATGTCTTTGTTCCTTTGATAATTGTTTTTTTTTTTGGTAATATTTTCTCACATCTGTCCCTGGCAGAAAAAAAGAAGGAAGCTGAGAACACAGTAGTCAAAGATATCTGAGACATCACTGATTAAATACTTGGGATTTGTTTGCAAATAGTTTGTGAATAACTGAAGCCATTTCTATTTTCTTTGCAGCTTTTCCCCGTATCACTCATGTAAATGAAAGCCACCAAATATGCCTGATAGATAAATGAAGTGCCAGTGCCACTCGTAAAATAATATGCAATAAATAATCAGCTTCATGTAAATCCATCTATGTCCCCTTGGCTGAAATCTGCTTTCATAGCCTTTCCCTTGGCTTCAAGAAACCTTTCTCTCCTGCAGAAGGCTTGGTGGCAGCACGGAGCAGGCAGCAGCATGCAGTCTGCAGCTACCAAGGTCAGGAGACCTGCTGCCTCCTGCTGAGAGCTGTGGTTCATCTGCCTTAGAGGATGCATAGGATCTTCTGGCTTCTCATCTCAGGGAGCAGCACTGCCGTGGGCATGAAGGTTAGAGGTTCAGGGAGAAAGCCTCACTACTTGAATGAAACAAACACCCAGGAGTAGGAAAGAGTGAGAAACCGGACAGCTCTGGGAACAGAAGTCACAACATAAAAAATACTGTTATCATTATTAGAATTTATTGGTATTTATTTTCCGCAGAGGAGAGGAAGGAACACTATGTGCTGGAAAAGCTATGCACTGTAAAGCTTGCTGGATGAAAATGGCAGTTTAAAAGCTGCTAGCTGGTTTCTGGGTTGGAGATATGAAAGATGGAGAACTCACGTAAACCACCATATTCAGGCTCAGCCCACCTTCTTGACTCCAAACCTAACAGCAGACAGAGGTCCAAACCCACAAAAGCCAAGCCACAGATGTTGAAGCACAAATGAAAAGTAAGCTGTAATAATTTGCTTTTTGTTCCAGGCTTCTTCGTGCCATCTCATACCACTAGGCTCCTGGAAACAGTGTGTTAGGACACACATGCATGACTGGAACCAGAGCTCCTGCTGAGAGACTGGACAAAGGTATTTACAGTATAGGTATCGACCCTTTTAGGCACCTCCTCTGGGTTTGACCCCATGTTTCTACCCTCAGGTTCCCACCAAATGCCCAACCAAAGTGCAGGCATCAATCCTGCAATATGCAAACACTCACAGAGTGCAGTTCTTGTGAACTAATCTGAAAACACGCGCTTGTGAATTTGTGCCAATGCTGTTGCACTGTGTGATGGGCAATGGGCTGAGGATTGCCAGCAGGAGCATCCCAGTTCCACAGGGAATTTCTCCTGGATTACACTAATCAGCCTATTAGCAGTGAATGGTTTTGACATTACGTCCTGCAGAATGACACTCACCAAACTTCTTCTCAAAAGATGCTTCTAAGTCTGACAGGCATCACTGGAGCTGTTGTTTTCTTTTAATTTCTTTTTGTAAACTGACTTAAAGCCAATGTCAATATTTATCTGCAACTAGGGAAGTGTTTTGCTGCCAGGAATTTGAACATTTTGTTTTCCTCCAAGTATAAATGGGGCAATTACTAATGAGAATATTTTCAAAGTGAATGAGTGGAACATTAGATTTCCCCCAACCCCAGTCTCTAGTGATGATACAAATAACCCTTCACTTGTTTTTAAGTTTTATCTGATGTTAAGTCACAGTCACCAATACAAAATATGATTTTATGAAGACATTCTGGGGATTGCTATCCATCAGACTTTTAGTATCTGATCTTTTATATCAACATTAAGTCTTGTTGATGAGTGTACTTCTCCTGTGTTCTACATTTAGAGTGACAGATTTATCTCAGATCATAGAAGAAGTCTGAAAGGGATCATAAGAAATTGCTGAGCCAGCCCTGTGACCAGATCCCTCCAACTAAATTATTGCCTCAAGGCAGCAGTCTGCCCTGCCTGCTCCCTTAAACCTGCGTCCATGGGAAATCTACAGCTTCCCTGTACAAATTATTCATGGGCTTCACAGTTCCTGTGCATTCTCTGTAGTCTCATCAAAACTCCCTCAGTTGCACTTTAAACTTATGATTTATTGCCCTTATCACAATGGATACTGTAAACATTTTATCCCCTTCCCTTTTGCAATTACCTTCCACATATTTAAGCACTGTTATCATGTCTTTCCTTAGCCTTTCCACTCCAGACTTAAATAAACCAAGTCCTTTCAATCTCCGATCACAGGTCACATTTTCTAGAGCTCTGATCATTCCTCTGGCTTTTCTTTCAGCTTCTTCCAACTGATTTTCCAGTCTTTTTGGATGTGTGCTGCTACAAACTGAATCGTTTGCTATCTGGAGCCCCACGGTGTGAGCAGACTGGCAGGTGATCTGTCAGCTTACACAAAACAATAAGGGTGAGTAAAATGGAAGCAGCTGAGTACATACTGTCAGCTCTTAATACATCCACTATCTGTAATGTTTCTACTGATTTGTATTGCATACTGACGTGCCAGCTGACACCAAATAAGTTTTATGTTCCTTTCCACCTACATTTGGTCAACTGTACTCTGATTAATTTTCAATAGTGGGAGATGAGGTCGTTTCCAAACCTGATCCTTTTAAACCATCCGTCATTAATAACCTACGATACCAAATAAAAATGTTCTTTGATGATAGCTCCTGCCTCTGGGGAGGAAGAGGTTGGAAGAGAAGTTGGAGAGAATGAAACATTTTATTAATTACCCCATAGCAACTTAGTGGGAGGCTGGATATTTTCCTAAACTCCCAAACTGTTTTCTGCACACATCCTCCCCCACATTTTTTTCTACTTGGTACATTATTTCCATCTCGCTGCTAAACTCCTGGTGTTGCCAGTTTCCAAGCAAAGTTCTAGCACGTTCTCCATTGCTGGTGAAAACAGGGTCATTTCTATGAATCATTCAGACTGAGAGGAGTTATCACACGCCAAGGCACTTGTGATTGATTGACTTTAATGGAAGCTGTGACTTCACATATTTATATGTATAGATCAGCCTCCAGCTGGGAAAGGATTCCCTCTTCCCTATCAGTTCAGCTTGAGATATGATCTCAATCATGCTTAACTTTCTCATGGAAGGCCTCCAAGTAAAGCCTGGATGACTGTGGGAAGCTGTGCTTTAGATGTGATAGTTGTCCTCCACCATTTCAGCTCCTAAGCCAAGTCTCTTATTATACAGTTTGCATGTTGACCATATAAACCATCATGTTCATGGTAAAGGATTGAAGCCAAGTTTCTCAACACCAGCATACTGGATCCCTATAACTGAAATTGTGAAAGTTGCCAGGAAACTAGCAATTTACTCCAGGAGTTATATATCTTCTTAAAACTCAGACCTAATGTTGCTAAAATAGTTCCTGATTTGCTTTAAAAGTGGCTGCATTCAAAGAAAAGCTTTTTGCAGCCAGAACTGAAGTAGGAAATGGCAATTTTTTCTCACATGCTTTTTTAAAGCACACACACAAATGCCTCGTTACATAACAAGCCCCCAAGGTCTGGGATGGTCCAGACAAGAGCAGTTCTGAAGCTCTCTGTTCTTTGCCCTGATGTGTGGTTCAGTGGTTGATGACCCTGCGCATAGCAGGGGGGTTGAATCTTGATGATCACTGTGGTCCTTTTCAACCCAGGCCATTCCATGATTCTATGATTCTATGATTCTATGTGTCTCTGGACTGCTGTTGGATGTGAAACTCTTCCCTCCACTTCTCTTTTCCAGGTTTACCAGTCATGTAAGAAAAACAAACCATGCTATTGCTTACTGTTTTGTTTCTTCAGGATTTCTTGACTTCAATGTGAGGTAAAGGATAATCACTACATATCTTTGGGTATGGAATCTGCACAGTTTAAAGACCCATTCTTTAAACAGTATATATTAAAGCTGGATTAAATCACTGTTAACTTTAAGAATGTCAAACACTGATATCGGACACTTTAAAGATTTTATCAGAGTGCATTTCTGGATTAACAGCTATTAAAAAAAAAAACAAACAACTTTGATGCATTTATTCATTCAAATAGAATGTGAGGTTCAAAAATAACCCCTCAGTAATTCCATATAGGAATCCTGATTGCAGATTGCCAGCATGAGTTCATCAGTTAAATATAAATGCAAAATAACTCACACTTCAAAATTCTCTAAAGATCTAAATTGCTGATGATAGACATCGCAGAGTGGAAGGAACAATCATTAACTGCCTATAATCGCAAATTAAAAGGGTGTTTTTCCAATCCTAATGAAGGCTGAAAGAACTGCTGGGTTGTGCATCTTTTGTACTCGCTCTGCAACCAGGGAAATGTGCTCCTGATCAGCACTGTGCAGCATCCAGAAGTTCCAGATGACTGATTTCATCTCGTGGGGCCAGGAACCAAAACCATAACAAAGACACTGACATCCAAATCCAACCCTCAATTCCCCTTACACTAAAAAGGCAGGAACTCACCATTTTGTTTCTGAGATCTCTCATTCCACATGATATCTAGCTCATTATTTGGCTCTCTGGCCTTACTTTTCATTCCAGAATTTTCTGTTATTAGTATAGCATATTTACCCCATTTACTTTGTGGACAATGCATTAGACAAGCTTCAGGAAAACATCTCTGTTTATTTGCTAAAAAGGACAAAAGTTAATGTTTTCTCCATGCAGGTGGCAATTTACATGTGTCTGGAATAACCTCAGTTGCCTTTGGCTCTGAGCGATGTCCATGGTCTTAACATCATGTTGGATGTATGGCTCTGAAGTGCTAGGAGCAGCTGCTGTAAGCTCTGGCAGGCCATCATCAGCATCCCCAGGGGTTATCATAGAATCATAGAACACCAATTGGACATTATCACCAAGGCAGACCATGCTGGGGAAGTACCAAGATCCAATTCAGATAGCAGTAACTTCTTGGTGCAAACATGGTCTCAAGCCCGGAAACCTTTCTGAACCCATTAGAGTTAAGAGTGTTGCAATAATGAAGAAACACTTCCAGATGCAAATAGTTTTTTCACCATGTTACATGGAATTGCACACGTTCCTCTGCTGTCAGCAGGAGCAGCAAAAAGCCCCCTTGGAGGCGAAGAAGAGCTGAAATCTTCTCTGGAGGATTCTCTGAAAGAGAAACAAGAGAGAAGAATATGTAGGAATCAGTGTGAAATTCACCCTCCGAGCTCCCCACAGTCATCCAGGCTTGAATCACTGCATGTGCAGAAGCAGATTAATTGGAAAGCATTTATTAATAATTTAAGAATACGCTGACCTTGGCCATGTGATCACCCCCAGCAAGTTGCTCACACTACTGATTCAGTCAAGCCAATTCCAACATGCGACACCACATGTGAGGTGCTTGCTCACTTATATGGTAGGAAATAATGCTAAGAAATGCACTAGCCAGGGGGAATGAAAACAGAGTGTAAATTTACACTGTCACTTCAAGTCTGAGCCTGTTTCTAAATCCTTAACATGCCTTTTCTCCATCTTGTTTATCAGCACTTTGTCCAAGCCTTGGAGCTTTCTTGAGGATCAAGTGCAAGCATGCTCCATGCTTTAGCACATCCTGTAAGTCCACTTAGTTGAGTGGATGAATGCCCTCAAATACATTATCTTCCAGTCTACCAATAGTTATCTCACAGCATGGTCTTCTCTTTTTTCAGCTCTCCTTTCTTTCCAAATACATTCAATTTCTTTTCAACTTTTTTTTTTTTTTTTTTTTTCTCCCCAAAAAATGAATCAGGGAGAGCTCGACTGAACAGTGATAAAGATCTTAATCTATTTGTGGACTGGGGGCACCTCATTCTCAGTGAACCTCTCAGGACATCTGGATGTGTCACTGCCTTTACGTGGGCAGTTAAAATGATAAGATGGTTTTGGAGACCTTGGCCACCAGCCAGAAGGATACTTGGCTTTCTCTGTTTTATAGACACACTTTTGTGCTGCTATAGAGGAAGAATTTGGTTTTTGATTCTTTGTTGTCTTGTAACAATACACAGCACACAACTGCAGTCTCTCCAGCATCATTTTCTATGGTGCATCTTTCAGCAAGAGCAATTTTTTGAAAATTGAGGATGCAATTTTCCTGCTTCATGGAATCACACATATCATAAAAGACAGTGTTTCTAACAGCTCTGATAAGATTGTTCCATGGCAGTTACATCTGCATTCACCAAGGGATCTTTGCAACACCACAAAACGCCAGCAGCTAACTGCTCTGTTCATGAGTTAGGTTGGTAAAAACCTATGCAGAAATAGTGTATCAGCCCCAAACATATTTCTAGCTAGTTGCTCAGAAATGCATGTGCATTAAACCTGTAGTCTGCAGTACAGGAACTGCTCCCTTCCTTCTGGGAAGGGTGCTAGAACCATGCACAAATTCCCTCACAGACAGGAACCAGCTGCATTTTCCTTGAGCATACTACCTCTGAAAACAGGTGAAATAAAATGATAGTCAGCATCTTGCACTACTCTGTCCCTTGGCCTTTAGTTTAGTTCTCCTTTCCTTGAATATTAGCAGCTTCATACCAAAAGAACAGATGCTGCCATCAGTCATTGCAGTCAGAGCAGAAATGAGTGAAAGGGTTAAACCTAAATGCAAACAACACTGCCATGCTTGCTGTCATTACCTTTTCTGAATGACTGAGGGTAGGTGGAGGCACATATTTTTCTGTTATTACTGCTATTGTCTCATAAGCTTTAGAGAGGAAGGGATTTACATGGCGAGCAAAGCTCCACTTGGGAGCTGGCTCAGAGCAGCTCTAAGAGTGGCTTTCAGGCTTTTCAAAAAGTATTATCTCTTCCCCACTGTGAATGACTGATGAAGGAGAAGACAAAATGTTCCCTGTCACACTCGCAAACACTGCTTCCTGCGCTGTGTTTTGTATTACTGGCGACTCTCACTTTTCCATCTCCTCCACTTGGCACACGTTCTCTGGTTTTCCAGTGCCTAGGGGACCATGTTAGCAAGATCAAGCGAGGAGGAAATTACAAAAATGGCAAAATTTCATGCAGGAATGGAATGCTGCTCTACCATGAAGTCACTGTTTTAGTCTATAAAATCTAGTGCATTTCAAAAAATTTCAGGTACTGAATACCATTTTTAGCTAGATATATATTCGGCCCATGTGGGCTTAATTCCCATTTGGAACAGAATTCCAAGTTTGTTTTACATCTGTGAGAAATGTGCGTGCTCAAGAGACATAAGGGTTCTGCTTCACTCTGAGCCACTCTGGCTGTCAGGATTTGGCCCCTCAGCCTCTTATATTCCTATGGATCTGGGGCCAGCAATGTGCAGTAAGAGCAGTTGACAGGAATTCCAGCTTGTGGTAAGGTGTTCTTGGTATTTTAACTAAATCCTCTTGTTCTTTGAACAGGGAAGCTCCTACATGCCACTTGGCTGAAGCATGCAAACCAGATGTCCGTGCCCTGAATCTCTATAACCAAAAGGACGAGACAGTGAGGTCAGTAATGATTCCCACCAGGATTCCAGACAGAGTCATCATGTTTGATCTGCATAGCGCATCCAGGGTGAGTACAGTGAGCACAGCATGCTCATCTCCCCTTGGAGAAATGCTGCTCTTGATCTGCACAAGCACTGTGGGGATTCCTTCACAACTTCCAGATACTCACACACTATTCTGCTCTACCCTAGACTTCTGTAGAAGTCCTGGAGATCTGGCTAGTGCCCTTGTGCCTGGAAAAATGTTGATACAGAGAAAGCTTTCCAGACAGATATCTGGGCTTTCCCAGACCCGGAATAACCTTTGAGCTGCTGCATTTAAGCCACATATCCAAAGTTCCCTGTCTAGTCCTGCTGAAATGTTTCATTCTCTATAAATAGACGGGGCTGACTTCCCTTGCACGGTCTGGCTGGATTGTTATCTCAGTGAGGACAATCAATTCTGAGCACAATCACATTTGCTAATATCCTTGATGAGCCTGTCAGTAATTGATGCTGTTCTTGGATTGGTTGTTTATTTATTAGGGAAAAGATCCCAGTTCATTTCCCCAGGCAGAAAGCCAGACCAATGATAGATGAAAGTACAAATGCTCTCAAGTGCTACCAGGCCAGAGTCCCACCAGCTCTGCTCCTTCCCTCCTTCTGCTCTTGGAACACATAGAAGAGCCCTGTACAATGAGAGCACCCCCAGTGATGCCATTCCTTCTGTCTCATGCACTTTTGTGTAGCATTAAGGAGTTCAAAGCCCTCCAGGCACAGGAGAGAATCTGTGAGCTGCTGGAGAGGTGCCAAGGCTGCTCCCAAATATCTCATCTATGCCTTGAAAACAAGCAGATCTTTTTCCACAGAAGAGAATTCTTGTTAAGCTGTTGTCTATTACCACTGTTTGACACAATTAGTGGAAAACAGTCAGATGCTGACATGAGTAATAGAGCTCTCAGGACGGGATTGTCAAAAGCAGCTCTGGGAAAAGTTGCCCTACTCCACAGAGGCAGCCACACCGCTTTCAAAGGGTGGTCTCAGCAATCTGAAGGGTAATTCCTTGTCCTTTTGCAGCTATTCCTTTTGCACAGCCCTGCTAACTTTTCAACAAGTGTGTTAAAATATGTATCCTGTGTAAGACAGGTTTCATGGGTGAGGAGAAGAGTTTTGCAGGAAGTGTGAGGATCTAAGAAAAGTTAATTTTGAAGCCACAGGAAGAGCTTTGTGAAGGAAATAAGAACAGAATAGGGTGTAGGTTTTATTATCCACGCATTATATACAGTTATGTACCCCCAAGCACTCATAAAGGCTGTTACAGTGCCTCTCCAGCACCTCCAGCACCACTTCTGTGCTTGGTGAGGTCACTAGCAGCCTGTGGAGGCAGAAGAGAAAAGGAGATACAATTTTATTCTTCATTTTGGATGATGTACAAAGCAGGGATGTGCAAAAGGGATTCTTGGCATGGTGCTTTTTGGAGATGTTTAAAGTAATAGAGCTGTACTCCATGTGTTTCTTATCAGTTGACTGAAAAATTAGTTGAATCCTTAAAAACCCTCAAACACCACCACACCTACTCACTCCAAGAGCTAAGGGGAAATGTATTCTGCTTCCATGCCAGCCAAGCTGGAGGGAGGATGCTGTCAGGCTTATCATACTTATGTCAACCATGAAACTTTTGTCTACCCTGAACGCTGCCTTCACTAGGATAGAGAGCAAAGCAAGAGCCAAGGCTTTGGTGAAAGCTGTTCCTAAATCAATAGTTAGCAGCAATAACAGTTACTTACTGACACCTGGGGGTTATTTGTGTACCTGGATCATTTTATTTTTGGGTTCATATATTCCAAACTTAAGCAGGCCTGAAAAAAACGAAGTTTTTTCCATCTCCTTTGCCTTTCGTGTTGCAGTGTTAGGAAAACTTGAGAAAGTACTCTGAAGTTTTTCTTTCGAGCAAGGGAAGGATGCATCTATAAGCATGTAGGCATGGCTCTGAAGAGATGGCAATCTGCCCTGAATCTCTGCTGCCATCCCAGCTCCTGCCTGCTCACCAGTGGTGTTCATAACCTTGAAACCGAACTGGAATGTCATAGGCTCTGTACAAGCACATGCACAGGGGACAAGAAGTTAGAAGCATAAACAGGCAAAGAGCAAGAGGAAAAGCTGCCCTCATCAAAAGGCACAGTCTGGCACGTGTCGTGGATGGAGACTGAAGCACTGCACACTTCACTTGTAAGAGGAAGGCAGACAAATATTTACTGATATAAAATTACCATGGTAATTTGAATAATGATGACAGCAACTTAACAGTATTCAGAAGGGCTAAATATCCTTGACTGTTTGCTATGCAGAGGGCAGGGGGTGCACAGTGAATCTAAGATCAAACCTTTGAGAGCTTAGCTTTAGCATAGCTTAAAAACAATAAACCTTACTGAGGATCTGCCAGCAAGGCATCACCGCATCCCAGGCGTTAAGTGACCTCAAGAGATGTCCCTACTCAAGGGGAGATTCTGGTGCAGCCAGCTGCCTGCAAGGAGAACCCTCAAAGGGGTTCTTAGGCTGCTTGCTATTTATGGGGTAAGATGATCGACTTGTGGCCATACGACCCAGCATTGGATCTATTGAGCGAGGTGTCTGCTATCAGCGTGTGGGGTCTGTATGTGTACCACACACCAGTGCCTGCTCTGGTGCTGCGTATATCCAGAAACTGCTGTCATCCTGCAGGGTCATTTCTGCGTCACTAAGCACAGCTTCTTCTAAACAGAACGGGATGAAGAAAGTTAAAAGCACGTACACCGACCTGCAGAGGGCAAAGAAGGTTTTCTAAAGAGCATCCAGGTTTTGCTTTCTTTTGATAGGGATGGATTTGACTCACGTCTTAGTGCAAGCAGAGCAGTGTGGCAAATTAAGTGTATTCAGAAAGCCTGGGAAAATGCTGCAACCTAAGTCTGTCTCTGACTGTTGCCTCCCAGTGCCTTGCCCTGGAGGATGACAAACTGAGTCACTGATATCTGCCTGTAGCAGGACATCGTTCCCTCTGCCACTGACACAGGCAGTTCTCCCCCTCTCACACTCATACACTTGAATGCAGGCTATTCACTCCATAAGTGCCCCAGCCTCCCGTAGTCCTTGCCGGTGCTCTGGGGAAACAAGTAGCACAAATCAATACGCATCGAAAGCTTGCCACCTTCTGGACACTGCACAGCACTTCTGTCTTTCACAAAATGTCTTTTTTTCCAAAGAAGGTGCTCCACCTGGCCATTGAAAGTAGATACACAAATGCCAGTGTATTAACTGTGCATATGTGTATTATATATATACACACACATATATATATATGTATTAACTGTGTATATGTGTATTAACTTCAGGAATGAAAAAAGAGGAAGATAGATGGGGGAGAAATGTGAGTGGTAAAGTGCAGCACATTTGTCCATCCTCACAAAGGCAAGAGTGCTCATTTTGTCCCTTTGTGTGTAAGTTGCTCAGCTTGTAAAATCATAGAATCATTAAGACTGGGAAAGACGTCTAAGATCATCAAATCTAACCATGGATCCTCCATCCCCACGCCCACTAAACCATGTCCCTACGTGCCATATCCACCTTTTTCTTGCAAATTTCCAGGCATGGTGACTCCACCACTTCCCAGGACAGCCTGGTCCAATGCATTACCACTCCTTCAGAGAAGAAATTCTTCCTAAAATCCAACCTGAATCTCTCCTGGCACAACTTAAGGCCATTACCACTCATCCTATCACTAGTTAGCTGGGAGAAGAAGCCAACTGCTACCTTACTACAACCTCCTTTCCATACCAGTATGCATCCATCTGTCCATCCAACAGATGTCTTCTGTTTTGCCAACATAAGCCACAAATTTGCATACCAGCAGTGTCACACTGGCATTCTGCCCTCTCCCACTGCAAACCCCTGCACTGCAGAGCTCATACCCCTCTATGCTACACTCTTCTGGCCAGGAGCTCTGAACAGAGCTAATGCCTGTGAGGAAACAAAGTGATCCTCCTGTGCTGTAAGAGAAAGCACAGACACAGGCCCATTTTCATTCCTCATCCACCACAGACTGAATTCAGACCCGGAGGATGGGACGGCACTGCATCCATGTGTCACACACCACACAATTCTCTCGGGTGTGGATTTCATTTCTGGGTAAAATGTACCTGCCCTAGTGATTCAAACTGAGACTTCTGTTCTCATCTTTTAATAAATAAGTGCAGTAATAAAACCTCATGGTAATATAATAAACTCTGTGGGGACTGAAGCTGGTACTTGAGCCACAGGTATTATATGCTAGAGGAGATCTGTGCTGCTCAGAGCAAGCTGTTTTCACACAAAGACCAGCCCTCAGACATGAACAAAATCTTCTAGCAATGAATAATCATCTAGTCTTTCGAATGATGGGAGCCTGCCAGGTTTTAATCTCAAGGCAAAGCAAAACAAAACACAAAGAACAATATTTTTCATTTTCTTTATTTATTGAATCTATTTTTCAGATGAGCCCATGGCCTGTGATGGAAATCTGAACAGATGTTTGTGCAGTCTCAGCCTGCAAGCCTTACTAGTGGCACTGAGCAACTAGAGCTCTCTAAATGCTCAGGTCCAGTGCAGCTCTCCAGTCCCATTCTTTCATTGAAATTTTACAGCAGAAAATCAACTCTCAACAAAGGAAAGAAGGCATTCAGACAAAGAGATTTTATTGCTATTGCTCTGTCATGTATCAGCGACATACCGTGTCCATGCATTGGGTGCTTACAGGTCTAGGAAGAAGTGACATGCCCACCAGAGAGACACTACTCACACAGACCACATGAAACCCGAGGCTCAATTTAAACATCAGAATGTATGGCTATTCTTTTATTTGATAGGACCTATAAATGTGGACATTATTCCAGAATAGGCTCAGGTTTGCATGTGGAAAGGGCTCAGCAAACCAAGGAGGTTTTTGCCAACAGATATTCCTCTTGCTTGCTGGATTATATTAAAGCCAGAAATTGCAAAAAAAAAAACAACACAAACAACTGTGCATGCTGAGTCTAGCATCTCCAAAATAGCACACCTAGTCTTTTTCTGCTCTTTATATGTTTAATGGTTTTAAACTGAGGAAGGGGAGGTTTAGGTTGGATATTAGGAGGAAGTTTTTTACTCAGAGGATGGTGAGGCACTGGAACAGGTTACCCAAGGATGTGGATGCCCCATCCCTGCAGGCATTCAAGGCCAGGCTGGATGTGGCTCTGGGCAGCCTGGGCTGCTGGTTGGTGACCTGCACACAGCAGGGGGCTGGAACTGGATGAGCATTGTGGGCCTTTGCAACCCAGGCCATTCCGTGATTCCACGATTCTATCTGTAATAACATCCCTAATGTATTATGATTCTGTTCTGCTGAACATTACAAATGACTAACTTCTTTCCTGTTATGCCTGACCTTCCTGACACTCAACCCTCCCATGTTAATTTAGTTCCCCCTCTGCCATCCTTCCAGCCTGGTGCAGTGGCAGCAACTGCTTTAGCTGTTTGCATTCCGATGTAGCAGAGATGGTGTATTGCTCTGGAGGACAAATAGGTCAGAAGGGTCAGACCTGTGCTGATGCTTTGCTCTGAATTTTGTATAGGCAAAAGTCACATCGTGGGGTATACTGTGCCAACACCAACCACATCCTTGTCTTTGAAAAGCAGAAGACAACTTGCATGCAAACAGTCCTGTTGTGAGTCCTCAGAAATAGGTCACCCCGTACCACCCTCAGGATGCAGGGAAAGGCATTGATCTCTCATGGCTTTCTGCTGCCTTCAAGTGCCACCTGATGCTAAGTGTATTTCCTCCTGCTTTTGCCCACACGAGGACGTGCCACTGTCAGCAAGACAAAACGTTGCATAGACCACCACCATCACCTCCTCAGGGGGCTCACAGTTTTCTGCCCCTTCCAGGACAGCTCAGCAGCAGTGGATTTCTTCTAGCTTCAAAGGCAAATGCTGTTATAGCAGAGGTGATGATTATAACACGCAAGCAAATGAATGAAGTTACTTCATTTAAATTGACATCATCATAATTACAGCAGTGTGATCAACCTTTTTGATTGTACAGACTGCCTACCAAAACATCACAGCTTGAGGCAGAACTGGATTGCTGTGAGGAGAGAGAACTCCAAGGGCAATTCAGAGGAGAGAGGTGGTTTCAGCTTCCGAAGACTGAGCTCCCAGGCAGGATGGGAATTTGAGCATCTCTCTCCATGCTGGGGATTCACATCAGCCAGCAAGCTTTACACCACAGGACTGAGATCAGCTGGAGTAAGGGTTCCCATGATCTGGTTACAACTGATCTGAAGCTCATAAAGCAAGGTCACTTAGGGAGAAGTGTAAAACTGCTGTTACTATACCCTGTGTTACACCTGGTCTAGGTTGATTTTTATTTTTGGAGTACGCATGAATTGCATATTTGTTATGTTATGCAGAGTTATGTTCTCACTCTGATATCACAAAATGGTTACCTGGCTAATAGTGCTCAGCTAATTGCTGCTACCACCTTTTAGCAGAGTGTGAGAGGTAGGATGCACCCCTAAGCAAAAGATTGCCAGCTTATGGGTTTTATCCCAGGAAACAAGCTTCAATGCACACAATGCACGTGCAAGCAGTGTAACACCTGGGGCAGCCTCAGCCCTTCAGTTCAGAGCTTCACCATCTAGCCTTGCACTGGGGTGTCCCTTTGCCATGTCTGACTACCACAACACAAGCCTGAAGTTAACCTCATGCCTAGCACAAACAGGGCCACTCTTTAAACACCAGTCCTGAGGGCATTGCACCAATGCCTACAGCGTTGCTGGCAGGCACTATCAGTATCCCAGGTGGGATATGGGAGCTGTCACAGACCATGGCAGAAGAACCCTGCTATTCAATCCCTGTGCCCCATCTGAATCCATTAAGAGTTTTGATTGACTGGATGCTTTGGGCCAGGTGATGTCCTAGCACATTTTAAAGCATTGTACTGCAGACTGAACGTAATATAATAGAAGACTTCTGGTAATTTTCCACTAGCTGCAGAGAAGACTTTAGTCTATATCCTTGCTGTTCTTTCTATGCATCTCCCCAGAAGATACCCTAAAATTACCAACATCAGCCCTGTTAAAAGTACTTTGATTCCTAGTGATATCAGCTGCTGAATTTTGTGACTTGCAGCTAATGCTCTGTACCTGGAACAAATCCTTTCCTTGCTCTCAGAATAAGAAAGTAATCTCAAGAGCTTCTTGAATAAGCCCATGCTGTGCAGGTTTCAGGCAGAGGCATGCAGAAGAGCTCTTGCAGATGTACTCTGTACAAAACTGCAGACAAAGACTTGTTTGAAATAGTGTAAGTACTTTTGAAGTGTAAGTAACCTATTTAAGCACATTTACATCGCCCATCTTTGACTTTCTCACTGACGTATGCATCCGCATAGCTTTTTATGCAGACACCCCACTACCACGGGCTCCCAGTTCCCCCAGGACACCAGGCCTCTCCCTGACATGGCTGCCCAGACACCTGCCTTCTTTTGCGTTCTGCCTCCCCCCTCAGCATGGGTAACCAGGCATCCTGGAGCAAGCCCAAGCACTTCGAACCACTGAGTATCTCAAGTTGGAAAGGACCCACAAAGGTGATCAAGGCCAACTCTTGGCATATCATAAAGCAGTTATGGAGACCATGCTCTGCTCCACGCTTCAGAAGCAGCACGATTCCCTCCTTTTGAAGGTATAGGCTTTCCTCCCGTGCCTTCTCTTCCAGCCCTGAGCTGGGCAGCACTGAGCATTACTTAACCCTGCACCCACTCCGTCTTCCTCAGCTCTCTCAGATCGCTCCTGCTCTGCCGGCAGAATGAAGCTCAAAGCCTCCCACATCTCACAGGGCAAGCAAACTGCTCGCTCCCTGGTGGAGTACAAAGCAAACCCTACAACCAGCAGGACCCTCACGCAGCATCCGCCTGCAGCAGGCTCACATTCAATGCCGGCACAGCCCACGTGCGCTGCCTTTTGCTTCTCCCTTGCACTCGGCCCGGCCCCAGCTGCACGCGTGCTGCTGGGATCCTCGGAGCCTCGTGCTGCCCTTCAGCCGCGTGCCTGGAGCTGAGGCGGGGCTGCAGAACGCTGCCGCGCGGCCCCAATCTGCTGCTGCTGGCGATGTGGGTTCCGCGGGAGGCTCCGGTAAGGGCCTTCGCTTCGTCATCAGTGCCCGGCGGGTGCCGGGGTGCTGCAGCCCCGCTAGATGGCGGCAGCTCCTTGAAGGTGTGCGGGAATAACCGGAGCGGTGTTGTGGGGGGAGAGGTGGGGGTTTCTGAGGAGCGCAGCTTTGGGCACGTGGTGCTACCTGCTGGGGGGGGAGGGGAGAAGGCAGGGTTTGCAGAGCTGGTGGAGGTTGAAGACCGCAAATACGGCATTTTTCCTTTAACAAAGGGTGAAAGTGACCGCGATGTGCTGTTTGTAGACCCGCGCTGAACACTTGGTGAAGGTCGGCTGAGAAACCTAGGGCAAAGCTGGGGAGTAAAGAAACACGAGTTCAGTGGCAGAGAGGAGGGAGGACTGTGATATTAGCCGGAATTGCCGAATTCCCTTTTGATCTGTACCTGTGATGTGCAGGAAGCAGCCCTTCTAATGCAGCAGTGATGCATTTCAGACATGCATTTCTGAGTGCCTGGTGCATTAGGTGCAGAGCTGGGAGAAGCCCCAAACTCTCCTATCTTTCATCTGTAGTTACAGATTTACAGGAAAGCTTTCACTAGCTGGGCAGTTATGGTGCCCAATGCTTCTGTCTGGCTGCCTGGTAGCAGAGCACAGAGTCACTGGGGTGTCTGTGAGTAGCACTGAGTGGCAGGCATACCCTGTCTCTTGCTATCATGGTTCCTGTAAAATAGAACGTGCTTTATTGCATGTCTATTATTCTGTTACAGCAACTGCCTTTTGCTGTAACATCTCTCCAGTGTTACACGTAGAAAGCTGTTCACCAGCCCACATACGAGGCAGCACAGCCTGTAAATGACTTGATGCGCAGAAATGCAAGCCTCAATCTTCATTTGCTGATCTCCCAGCAGCTTGCTTAGGGTGTCTCTTCAATGAGCCACTTAGCAAATGGTTGAAGTGCTCACCCAGCTGTGCAAGTGAGACTTGTTTGTCCTGAGTTTGCTTTTTGTGGATCCGTCTGGCAAAATCAGGATCTATTCCCAGGAGTTCACGTGTGCCCAGTTCCACTTTTCCTCCACGCCTGAGTGCAGTGTGACTGCGATGTGGATTTGAGCCTTTTTCTGAGGTGCCTTTTTTCCCCTGCTTTCTCAGGATCACATGTGGAGATGCTGATTCCCTCTGGTTACAGGTGCTTGAGAGCCAGCTCCTCCCTGAATGAGAAGGGAGCTCACTACCTGTTAACTCTGTGCTTAATTAGTGGTCTGACTCACTGGGTAGAAATGCTCCCTTCTGCACAAAGCGGTTCTGATTGCACTGTGTCACCATGTACCCAAGTATCTACTTGATGTCAGTGCTAAAATGTTTGCTGCACTTGATACGGCCTTAACTGGGGTGAGTATCTGGAGTTTACATGCAGCTCTTGATTCCCCCTGTGTGCCTGTTCTGTGAAACAGAAGGAGGGCTGAGCAAATAAGGGAAGGGGGTGGTGAGTTTGAGGTCCGTCTTTCCATTTGCTGAAGTCAGATGAGTGGAATTAAATGTGACCTGTCTGAAAGCCAACCTTGTTTCCAAAAAGTGCATGGGGAGCTGAGATCAGAAGACACATTGCAAACATTGCAGTAGCATAACTTGAGGCAAGTGCAATCATTTACTTGACTAATGAATCCCCTGGGCTGCAAGCAAGAGAGCAAATCTTTCATTCATCTTCTTAATTTAATAAGCAGAGGGGTTGGCCTTAAGGGTAAATGAAATGCATAGTGATCCCATGAATGTTTCAACAAATTGATGTACAGTAAGATAAGGGAGATTCAGCAAATGACTCGCTTTATTCTGAGAGGCTGTCAGTGGGTTTAGGGGGAAGTGGGAGAAGTTAGAGGCGATAGCTCTGCGTAAGGCTCTCCACTGAGGTTCCCTCATAATCTCTCTAATTTGTACAGGCTGGAAAGCGTTATTTTTATTGGGATATCATCTGGCAAGCTTAGTATGAAATAAATGCCTGTTGTGCGTGGTGCTGCATGGGAGACAGCCGTTAAAGAGCTCAGCAAACTTGCTGAGCTATGTAGCATGTGAAATACTGAGCTGGGAATGTCATCTGTAGCAAATCACTGTTGCATGGGTACACAGTGAAGCATTGCTCCTTGGAAGGGCTCATGGAAGAGCTGGAAGACACCTGTGCATGTGGGAGCCAGTGAGACTTCTGCCTTTCATGTTCTTAATAATTTTAGAGGAGAAATCAGTGGTGTGAAACAACAAAATGCTTTAATGGACTGAACAGTGATTGTTGCTTCTACCATCACAATAGTTACTCGTGCAATAACCAAAGTAAATTGTATTGCAAAACTGAGGCAGAGAAGAAGTTGTAATACTGCAATTGATGGTAAGCTTCTTAGCATAAAAATGGGATAAGGATGCTTTTTACACTGCACAGTGAAGTTAGTAGGTTGGAGGGGAAAAAAACAAACCAGAAGGGAATACTTTTTAAACTTCACTTAAACCGTAAGCCATATAAAGTGACTTTAGGGAGCCTGGCTAAACATAAGGAAGTGGAAAATGGAAGTACTTGGCTATTGGGAGGGAGAGGATTTGAGGATTAGATGGTCCATTGCTATCGACTGTAGTTAATTACTTACAACCTTCGAAGGGCCTTTATAAGGAGCACAAAATGCAGAGCAGAAAACTGCCCTGAATTCTCAAATTTTTATTATTTTTATTTAATCAAATTGTTACCTTTTGGTACATTAAGATTTTAGGAGTTTATGAAATCAAACTGGATTGCCAGATTTTCTGCTAATGAGGGTAAGATATACAGTTATCGCCAAGTTCATCTGTTGCATTGGAATATGAAAAAATTGCTTTCGTTAGCTCAGTCTTGATGGGATGGAAGCTACAGAATGCTGGTGGAAGCTACAAAATTTCATATGTATATGCTAATATAGTTTCTTGTTACTAAGATGACTTACAAAGGAACACTGGTACTGGCAGGACTGCTTCAGTGCAGCGGTGTTACAGGGTGTAGCAAATTGCTGTCTTTAATTTAGGTAAATACTTGTCGTATGCTGAAGCGAGCAGCACTGTTTTATTTTAGGGTCCAAGCTGTTGTTCAGAGCACCTCAAAGACTGAAGACCTTGAAAACTGCAGTACCACAGCATTTCTGCTACTACAAGGCCAAATCCCTCAGAAACACTAAACAGGTACGTGGATCTGTTGGGAGCACACATGTGGGCTCTGTTCACTTGGAAGGAAAGCGAACCAGCTCTGTCGTGTCATTCCCCAAGCAGTCAGCAACACATCTGCAAATGCAGCGTTGCATAATACCTGTAATGCTGCAGTTTGTATTTGGTGATTGTGGATGCAATACGTTCCCATGTTGGGACATGGGTTGTCAGTTTCAGGGTTTGGAAAAGTTTATCTCTAACAAAGAAAATCAGACTGAACTGAATTGCTAGCTGCAGTGGAAATGCAAAGTCACAGCTTGAAGCAGTGATTGAGCACCTGGTGGGAAGGCAGGGCCAACCCAGGGCAGCACAGGTGTATGCAATGCAGCTGAGTGACTAAAAGGAGTGGAGCCAGGACCTTTATTTAAGGTCTTCATTTAAGAGTTGGTAGTGGAGGTGTCTTGCTGGATATCTCTGTGTGCCTGAGGCCTTCTGAAGGTAAGTAGCTTCTTTTCTTTGTTTCTGTGCCCGTGGATGTTGCGTTTGATCAAATCCTTATTTGCTTCAGCCTGGGACCTTGGTGCTGTGCTGTTATTGCTGTGCTTTCCATCACAGTACACTAGTGAAGTGTTCTTTGCGTTGTTGTGGCTGTTTGAGATGTGTGTTGCAGGGAGCGATGGGGATGGGTACATGTCTCTGCCAAGCAAGGAGTCCCTGTATGCTACAACACTCCCTAGGCCTTGCTTGCTGGCTGCCTACTGCTGTTCCATTTTAACTGCTGTCTTCATCCCTTCTTATAATAGGGCTGGTTTTATCAAACAGCTTGGAGTGAGGAGACATGCAGTGTCTGAGCCTGAGGAACACTTTGTTCCTGCTGGAAGGGATAAGCTGTGTAGCTCTGCCCTTCCCTGAACAGATGCACAGAGCTGGTGCAATTTGCCAAAGTAGCAAAAGTACCCCTCTTGTGGTTTGGCTGTTTGTTCTGATGGGTTGTGAGTGGAGCTGGTTGGCACAAGTGTCAGATAAATCACAGGGCTGGTGCACAGCAATGGGCTGGAGATGGGGAATAGCAGTGAGACTTTTGTGGTACTGCCCAAATGGCTGAATTGCAGAGCGTGGCCATGATGTGGGATGGGTGAGAGCTCTGCCTTGGTTCAGTGTGCCTGGTGCAAGCTAGTTCTCGTGTGCGGGATCTGGGTTAAGAGATTTTGCACATAGGCCCCCTCAGCCTGCCTCTTGGTGGCTGTTTTGCTGCTGCTTGCTGACTTTTCAGAATTTGAGACTGTTTTCTGCTAGTGTATTAGAACTATGAGGTTTTTTTGTCTGTACTGCTAGCTGTCATTTCCTTCCTAAGAGTCTGGGCAACATTTAGATTAAGAGATCAAATAATGGAAAGAAGCTGATTCAGCCCAGTGTTCACCCCCTCGTGTCAGTGCCTAGATAATAGTATGGTTTTGGTGTGAACCTGGTGAGCATTGTGGTGTAAGGGGCTGGCAGTCTTGGCTGAGACACCTTGATTTTCAGTTCCTAGTCAGGTGAGCTTAGCCTGCTCCAGACTGGAAATCTGGTGTTGGGCCGCTGTCAGGTTTATGAGCTGTAGTCTGCCCACTGATGGGGCCAATGCTATCAGCAAGCCAGTTGCACACTCAGGCATTGCACCCTATGCATCTTATTTCCAAGGTTCTTTTCTTGCTGTGCTAACTCCCTGTGATCAAGGAGCACGTGGGTGAGTGTACTGCTGCTGGATATGGCTGGTGACTTGAGTTTGGCTTGAAATGGAAAAGCTGTATCCTAGGGATATGCAAGTGCTGTAACCCCAGCCAGGGCCTGAGCTTGCATATTCCTGTGTCTCTGAGGGCGGCTGGTGCCAGATGTGTCAGAGAAAGGTGCCAAAAATTCCTTAGTGTGCTTTTTTTAAAATGTCAGGCTCTTCACTCCACTGAGTGATGGCATCTTTTGTGTCTTCAGATGTGCCTCCATATTAAAAATGGTAGTTCTGTACCTTGTTCCAGAGCATGCTGGGTTTCATTTGGCTGGAGCTCCACATCTCTCCTGTGCTCCTGCCCCAGGAGGTTTGGCCTTAATGCACTTATCTACGTACAAGGAGAAGGGAACATTTCTGTTTTTACAGATGGCGTGGATTCAGGAAATCCAGTCAGCTGGTGTGGATCTGGAAACCATTCTGCCCTTATTAACACCCTCCAATGATATAAACAGAGAATCCCCAAAGCAAGGAGCAGTCTAAATAAAACTACAGGCCAAACCAGAACATCTGAGGTGTGCCAGATCTTGCCTTAGGGAGAGAGAAGATGGGAAGTGCCAGGAAAAGGAAGATCTTAATTTTGAAGAGAACAGCCCTATGATTAAGGAAAGTCTGTACTGTTGCCTCTACCTCCTGGGAGAGGGGAGAGATGAGGAAGGGATATCCTAGGGAAAGGGCTTTTCTCTGCCACTGCCTCATCTCTTCTCTTGGAAATGATTGGGGAGATCTAAGCCAGGGATTGTCTTGAGGCAGAGGTTGGAGGCTAAAAAGCCTTTATAGATCTGAGCTTGTATTTGCTGTCTGACTCAGTTTCCTGTCTGTAACACAGAAATAGCATCTAGAAATATCTGTGCCAGCGATGGGAGCTATGAGGTCTTGTTGTCCTTCGCATTTGGACAGAGCTCAGGTGGCTGCAGGTGCACACCATCAGGAGCTGGAGATGTGCCACTTCCACTAGGGAGGATGTTTTTGCTTGATTCATCCCTGCTATGTGCCCTCACTTGGGTCTTTAGTGGAGCAAGCTGATCTTTAATGGTGTGTTTAGGGTGTTTCTGTGTCCTGCTGAATAGGTGGCAACAGTTCTTCCAGGGTTGATGTCTGATCGAGACCGAGCTGAAGAAGGGACTGGAAAACATCCTGTGATACAGCTTTGAGATCTGAAGTTTAAAAAGGGAATTTCCTCCTTTTCTTCTTCTGTCTCATCTCTTTCTGCTTTCCTCTTATCTCTCTTCCTTTTTGTTTATTCTTTCTCTGTAAATCCTAGCGTAAGTAAGAAAGATTTTAATATGCTCAGACAGGAGAGAAGTTGTTCCATGCTTTGCAGATGCACAACATGTCTTCATTAACTCCCCATGACATTCAAAATAGCTGGAGATAAAGACAAACTAAATCTAGGAAGACAAATATAAGTACAGTTTCCCCTCCCTTCCTCTCGCCCCTGCACAGTGCACCCCCCAGGACATGCATTCAATTACTGAAGATGAATGGAGCAAACAGTGCAGCATTTGGGATGCTTTAGAGCACTCTAAAGAGTGCTGCCAGCTTCTGCCATCAGATGGCCCCACACTTCACAAAATCTGCTCCCTGCACAGGGTTCAGCCTGAGAGATGCTCCGTAGGACCTGCAAGCTCTCCTTTCCTTGGAGGGACAGGAGCTTGCAGCAGTCAAAGAAGGTTAGAAAAGCACTGAGTGGGCACTGATATTTTTCTGAGAGCGCTCTGGAAAGTTCTGTTTCCTCCATCTGTGCTTTTTGACCTGAGTTGTTTGGAAGGGCAGCCCTTGGGTGTTTAAAGCACTGATAGGAGGCAGGGCAAGCACTTGCTCTCCTCAGCCCTGCTGTGTCGCTGTGAGCAAGCGATGAGCTGCTTCCCTGGGCACGTGGTGTGTGGACACCAGCTGGCATTAGTGGGAGCAGTGTGCATGCCAAATTGTTCTGCAAGCAAATCTAGATTGCACCATGGAGAGCTGCTGGTTCTGGTTAGCTTTCATTTATCACAGAATCTTTTGAGTTGGAGGGGACCCGTAAAGGCCATCTGGTGCCGCTCCCTGCAGTGCACAGGGACACCCATAGCTTCATCAGTGCTCAGAGCCCCAACAGCCTGAGCTTGGCTGTCTGCAGGGATGGGGCAGCATGTGAGGGCAGTGCAGGTGCAAGGGGTCTCTGAGATCTTACAGGCAGGATCCTAGCCTGTGAACTGAGCACTGTTCAGCAGTGATTAATGCACAGTCTGTACAAGGCTTCATAATTTCCTAGTATCTGAACCACAACTTGGTATGGGGGAGAGCAGTCCCTGTGCCCTGAAGGTTGCAGCCAGGTACCCAGACCTGGCTTGCTATGACTCAGAAGATGCCCAAAGAGATGTTCTTTCATGTGTTCCCTCTGGTACTTTGACAAACTGGAGCTCTTGTCAAGCTTTATCTGCCTGGAGTCTCTGATCTCAGCTCCTCTGTAGCTGCAGTGCTGGAGTTAGGGTGAGCTTGCCTTACTGTGAGCTGGAGTGCACATCTTCCCAAGGAAGGGACTTGCTATCTCCTTCCATTATACTCTTTTCAGTTCCCTGCGTCTCAGAGCACAGCAGATGATTATCTCACAAAAGCATTCTGCTTTTTTTTCCTTCCCTGTGTAGTTCAAATTATCCTTTCCTAAGTGCATTACCTTGCATTTGTCTGCACTGAACTTCATCTGACTTCATGCTGCCCATCCACCTAGCTTTGTTAAATGTAATTGAGATTGAGTTTGGGCTTGGGGGAGGCCTGGGGTTGATGTAGCAGAAAAGTAGTGGCCTGTGATTCCAGGACTATTTAAAAAAAAAAAAAAAAAAGCTGTGTGAGCTATTGCAGTTGTTGAGTCCTCTTACATCCAGTTGTGCTCGTGTTGTAGTGAATTAAGTGAACACCAGAAAAGAAAAGGCAGGGCAGAATCTCATCTCTGCTACACCATGCGTAAAACCAGAAAGCTGAATAATCTGTAGGTGAATTCATGTTTCATGCTCCTTCGGAGGTGAGAATCTGGCCCTTGGACAAGCTCTAGAAAATGCAGCTTCTTTCTTTTTCCAGTAGGAGTGGGTTGACAGCAAAATGAGTTCTGTTACCTTTTAAGTCCAAGGACAACCCCTGGGGGCTCACTACAGCACCAGCAGGAACCAGGGCACAGTTTTCTTATTAAGAATGGTATCTGCTTCCAAGGATGTTAACCAAGTTCATCTACACAAATGAGCTGGTGAATAATCTTACTATTTACTTGGATTGTTTCATTGTTTAAATTACTCCAAGTAAGTGGATAATCATAAGAAGCTAAGTTTTTAATGAGAATAGTGGGGGTAAAGCCACAAACTGCAGTTAAAATAAATCTGCTGCTTGTGAATAGAATTGCACAGTCCAGTGGAGTGCAAAAGCAAGGGACTGGATTCAACAGCCTGGGCAGCAGTACCTTTCCATTCCCTGCTACTGAAAAGGCTCTTGTGGTGTAAGGTGACACACTGTTGAGAAGAATCCAACCCTTCACATGGAGAATTGAACTCCATGCTATGATTTGTGTAGGTCAGACAGGAGATGTGTACTTTTTTTTGTGAGGAATCAACCAGAAAGAGATGCTGAGTTCAATTCTCCTTACTACGTTTTGTAGGGGAAGGTATTTCAACAGGAAACGGGGGGGGAAAAGAGGGGTTCTCCTTATAGGCACTGCAGCCACGAGTCACCTCAACTGTTGTAATCAACCTAGTGCTGAAACTTGAACAGTTGAGTGTAGAACCAAGAGGAGAATGCCTCTCTAAGCTGCGTGTCTGGCATTTCTCCGCCTTGCAGCTCCCCTATGGAAAATGTTGCGTTGTCTGTTCTACACAGTGTCATCTGAAATGGGGGGGAGTTGTTGGTTTGATCAGTTGTGCAGCACCAACTGGAGAGGAAATGGATGGGAGACTGTGGGTCATTCAAGCTGTAAGAACTCTCCACCTGTTTTGCAACAGCAATTGCCCAAATTGTGCAGGAGGTCTCCCTGTGCTGCCTCACCTTTTCCTTCATCAGCATTGAGTAGTTCTGTCCTTCCCACATTGTTCCTTTCAGTGGTTTTTTATTGCCTTGGTGGGATTTCTCCCTCTTTCAGCTCCTGAGCCTTGCTCAGTGAATGGCTCTGGTGTCCCTGTGCACAGCTAGCAGCTTCAGGTAGCATTTAGTGGCAGTTAAAGGAAGCTCTCCTCCCCCACCTGCCCCTTTGTTGAATGAATCTAAAAAGGCTTTTATGGAAGGGGGAGTGCAGGGGGAAAATTAAAGGGCTCATAAAAGTGAATTTTAAGAAAAGCCTAATGAAGGAAATGAACCTCCTGAGAGATCAAAGCTCAACCTGCTGTGCCAGTGTAGAGAATTTAGGCTTTTTCTTATGTTTCCACTGGCATGAAAGTACATGCACAAACTTCTTCCAACAGATTTAACTCTTAATTTTCTATGCCGTTGGCACCAGTGGTCTGCTTCTCTTTTGCTCAGTGCTAAGACTTGACTATTTCAGTAGGGATTTGCTTCTTATGTTAAGCCTCCTTTTGCTTTTGTAGAGGCTTGGGCATCCCAGTGGTGCATCAGGCCTGATAGTATGGGGGTATAGGGATACCACTTCTCCTCTTTCAGGGACCAGGTGAGTTCTGTACTCTGCTTTATGGAACTGCAAGGAAACTCCTGCCCTGAGTAGGAGGTATGAAGGCGGTCCCTCCCTGTTTTCTGACTTCTAGCTCTACTTCTCAAGAGGTAAATAGTATTTGAGGAGGGAATACTGATCTCCTGGTCACAGAATGTTACAAAGTCTTAATTTTAAGTTTTCTTTAAATTGGAAGAAAAAGAAAAGGCTCTCAGTGGGTTATGAAGGGGATGGAAATGCTGACTGAGTTGCACGTAGTTCCATTAATCATGGAAAGCGAAGTGAAGGCGCTTAATTTTAACCAATTTTTGTAGGCCAGACTCCCCGTGCCTGCAGTTTTTCCATTATGCATGTAATCTTCTTTCTGAAAAGGTCTAGGTTTGCTTAGTATCAGTTCTTTGGTTGTTGCGGATTAAAGACTGGATGGTTCAAATTTGTCAGGGGCTGGCTCTGCTCTCCTCTCCTCATCTTGTCACTTGTCACCCTCGCGCAGGTCCCAAGGCTCTTACTTTTAAAGTGTTTCCATGTGTTTGAGAAGAGAATAAAAATGGGGCTGCACAGAGAGCCTTGTGCACTCACAGCTTCCCAGAGTGCTAATGAGGAACACATTGGCAGTAAGTGGCTGAGTAGAGCACTGTAGCAGGAACAACAACTTGCACACTGCCTTATTTATTGCAGGCCTGTTTCTCGGAGAGAGTGGATGTCAGCCTGGATTTGGACTTTCACCTAATCTTCTCTGAAAGTACCTGGAGATATTAAATGGCCACCTACTCAGCTGCTGGACTTCAGCTTAAAAGCCAGTCCAAAAGCCTGCTTCTATGAAAGCAATCTGAAGGCATGGTGGTGCTGTAGGTCATGGCCTCAGGCTCTGCGTAAAATATTTGACCTGATGTATATATTTATATATATTTATATATATAGTGTAAACCGAGGGTGATTTTTCCATAATTAGAGCATTGCTGGTACAATATTGGTGCATAATCCTTTCTCTTTCCTCCAGGAGGTGATCCTGAAGCTGCTGTAAGAGCATGGTCTCCCAGAAACTACAGCATAGGAGGAGGCGATGGTCCTTGAGTCTGTGTTGAGAAATAAGCCTTCTGTAGCACTTTGCTTGGGAAGATATAAGGGGGAAAAAAAAAATAGGGCTTGGAGGCCGTGTTCAGGGATGTTCACCCAGATTTTAGGAACTTTGTGGTCATATCCACAGCCAGAGTGTGACCTTCATGTTAGCCCATTGCCTTAAATATTATTACTAACATAGGAATAACACATGGATCAAGAGGAGGATTTACTCTGTGGACTGGTGCCTGTGTTGCGTTGCTATTTTGTCTCTTGCCTTTCTGAATGCACGGAATTCATAACCCAGTCTGTGCCTGTGCTTCACTGTTGTGCCCTGTTCTCTAGTATTACTCCCTAATACCGAAAACAATGAAAAGCATTCCTGTCTAAGTCTCTTTTCATGGGAAAAGCTTGAGATAACTGATAGATCTTCTTCTGTGGTGCTTCCAGGAATTTACAGCAGTATTGAATTTGGCCCAGTGAACATCGCTACACTTTAAAAGCCAGTCACTTAATTATTTGTAGAGTTAGTTGCCTGTTGAGATTCACGATTACCCACATGCATCCTAACAACTTGATTAAAATATCTTTGAAGCATGCTTGCTCTGCTTTTCTCCGCTTACCTAGATCTCATCAGACCGAGCCGTGATGGAAAGCACTTTGCCTGTTATAACGCTGGCCTGCCAGCAATTAGCTTACAGTTACAGCAACCTAAAAACAATAAATAGTTCTAAAGGGGTCATCCTGAAGGTGAACAGAATAAATTTTTAAAAGGAGTTAAGCTTATTAATAGGCTAACCCAGGTGCTTCAGCAGTGAAAATTGACATTGCTCTAATTTACCCTGGCTGAGAACTTCACCCTCTGCATTAAATTACACAAATTACTATGAATATTGCAAACTACAGTCAGTCCCTTCCTGCCAAAGGATGAGCTCATGATACCTCACTTGCCTTATGAGGGGGTTGCAGTGACCAGACTGGGACCAAAGATGCAAACTCTTTGCAGCTCTTTCCGACTGCAGTCTGTGGCAGGATTGGTGATTTCTGTTAAACCATTTCTTCATCAGCAGCAATGCAGGAATAACGATCCCTGGGTTCCTCCTGGAGGTGTGGGAGTCCCTTACAGTTTGTGTGAGTGGGATGGGGTCGAACTGATTTTGCATTCAGTCTGTCTTAGTGTCACAAACACGTGGCTTCCCATGGGGATGGTGTTTCCCAGTCTACCTGGGAGTCAGTTCAGCCCTGCACAAATCTGCTTATTTCCCTCAGACTTTTTACTGCCTATTTACAGAATGAGGGAGCCGAGGCAAAGCTGTCGCCTCACTTGTGCTGGAAAGTCTCAGTGAAGGAGGAAGCTGGCTCAGATCGAAGCAGATGCTATGTGGGAACAATTACCTGAGAGAAACTCGGGGAGGGAGTGCAAGAGATAATGAAACACCTAGGGATTTGGGAGTCAGCTTTCCAAGGAGCAGAGGGGTTAGCGGTTTAGAGCTGGAGCTTGCAGCTGTGGTGAAAATCAGCTTCCTTTTCTGTTTCCTCCTCCTTCTTCCCCCAGCTCGGGGGCCGGAGCAGCGGCTGACCTTTGGAGCACGAGTCATGCTGCCAGTGCAGAACTTGGGCTGTGGTGGTGCTGCGCTGGACACGCAGATCGCTGAGCTCAGCTGCAGCCCTGCCTGGTGGGTCCTGAGCCCATGGCCTGTCAGCAGTGGGGCTCGCTGCTGTGTCACGGTTCTGTCACCAGCTGAACCCCACGTGGATGTGAACTTAATGCCCTTGAGCTCCAGGAGAACAAGAGCAGGATGGGTGCCCAGAAATCATCCAGCCGCAGATTCCCTGGAGCCCACGGCTTTGTGAGATCCCCTCCCATTTCACTTTTGCAACCAAGCACTCTTATTCCATCAGAAAAAGCTGGCTTTGTTTTCAGTTTACCTATGTGGCTTCCAGCTCTGCTGATAGGGGGTTTAGCACATGCTCTGATAGCAGGCTGAGCTGGGAGGACAAGGGGATGAGTAATGCTTGCCGGTTTCTGTACCTGTTGAGCCAGAAGATCAGTTTTAAGGCTGTTCCTTTCTGTTCAGCCCAATAACAAAACTTGTTTTTGTTTGGAGTGATCGACATTGCTGCAGAAAGGCTTGCACTGGTCAAAGTTCACAGCAGCACAGGGAACAGCAGTTGCTCAATGGTGCAAGCAGAAATCTTTGCCTTTATAATGGGCTTCAGACTTGAAAAGGCCCGTCAGCATGCAGGTATCTCCTTATGAGGGAGAAGCCTGTGTTTTGTGATCTTGGAATGTAAATTTTATGTTAAACTCATCTCGTATGCTGTCGGACCACATGCAGTGAGAACTGCATGGTGTGCAAACCTGTGTGGTTTTCTAACCCACACTGAGGGGTTTAAGTTGCACTGTTTCAAAACCAGGGTGCAGTTTGGCCCAATTCATACGTGGTTTCTGTTCTGAATCTAAGCATAAAAGCTGTGTTGGATGCTGGAGGAGATTTGAAATACTACTTTACAATAGAGGAGACTACTCCCATTTTTCTTGAAGACTTGATTAACTGAGGCTATCACATGCAATCACCTTGGCTGTGTTGAAAATGTGTCCGGTTAGCAGTTTCTTTAGTAAGCACAGAGTGGATCAGCAAAGACTTGAAACATCTCTTTGTTCCTTATTTGTTATTGTTTCACCTGCCTTGAAATGGTAATTGCAAGTGCTTTGATTCATGGATCAGAATGCAATTTAATTTCAATTGTTGTGGGCCCGGAATGATGCTCTGGAAACTTCCCCATCAGCAAATCCTCCCAGATCCCCCAATTTCTGCCCCCCCCCCCCCCGCCTCTCCGGCAGCAGCCCTGCATCTGTGATGGGAAGATGCAGGGAAACTTGTCCTTCTTCTAGTGATGGATTTGTGGTGCTCTTGTTCCCCCTTTTGTTGTTTATTTTTTAAGCTTTATTGTTTAACATACTTAGATTACATCCTTGGGCCAACGTGGAACTGAAGGAAGCTGTGCTCTGTACTCACAGCAGCAGAGGATCCTCCTTTCTATTGATTCAGACTCTTGTAGTGGTCTGTCTGGATTTTCTGTACCTGACAATTTTTCACCCTGTAACAAACCAGCCTTAATGCAGACTGAAACTTGCATTTAAGACAGCGAAATGTTTTGTTTTCACTGTGCTCCGAGCTGCAAATTAGTGTTGCTGCTGGTATTACCAGTAGGAGATGCAGACCGTGCTGAGGGTTGGGAATATGACTGCCAGAGAATGGCTTCTGTGTTTGTTAGACCAGCCTGTGTGTAATGCTCTGAAAACAAACCTGGGTTCTGATCGGAGAGAAACAGTTCCAGAGCTGAAAACAATAGGAGGAACAAGCCTGGAAGGAGCCTTAAGAAACCACGTAGCTCAGCTCTGCTTCAAGAAGGGCCAGATTTACCTTAGGTTATTCCTGATATATGTCTCTCATCTGTTCTCCATTTGCAGTGAGGAGTACTTTAACATACTGAATGGAAGGATTCGTCTCTTGAGTATTTCCCCCCCGTCTCCTATGGTTCCAGTCAGTATTGTTACTCCTTGTTGAATCAAGCCAGTGTGCAGAATTGCTTTTGTTCACTTTTGCCTAACTGAAGATGGGAGGGGAGGTGCGGCGGCAGGTTGGAATTTGCAGATCTTTTCTAGGCCGGATGCTCCCTGATGGTTCAGCCTTGTCTAATAGAGATCAGCTGGGAGGTATCATCATCTTACTGATTTCCTCCAAACTCCCTTCAGTTCTGCACTTCCCTTAAAACACAGCACCTGTGCAGCTGGTGGTACCACTGTGTGGATGCCCCAGAAATACAAGAATTTTTGAAGGTAAATAGTTGTTTATTGATGCCTAGCTTTATTTTTCCTTCTGGGTATGCTACAGAAGGCTCACTTGAGCTCTCCTTGCCCAGGCAGATCTATGGGATGCTATATCCTTACAAAGCTTCCAATACTATTTGAGTTCAACAGAAGTGGAAGCTCACATGAGGAAGATCCAGGGGATCCACAGAAGCCTGGAAGTCAGCGACACTCAGTCCTGCCTGGAAAATCAGTTAATCACTTGAGTGCTAAGAAAAGCCCTCAATGTCTGCGTGCTGTGATGCTGCATGCGTGGCTGTACCCTGCAGCAGGAGAGCTGATTGGAAGGTCAGGTGCTGCAGAGTGATTAATTTTGAGGCAGCCAAACCAAAGCAATGCTGACACCTCAGCACAAGAGGGTGCAATAGGTTTGCAGTATAACCTAGGCACGAGGTGGGTTGTCCCTTCTGCTGCAACAGTGCCAGCATTGCTAAGGCTTGCCTCACAAGCCTAACATCCTGTTAATTGGTGGAGTTTGAGCTGTGTGAGTTTGCCTCATTATTTTTGAGTCCTTTTCACTCAGTGACTATTTCCATAATTATGGTAATTAAACTTGCTGGGTTTCTAATTATTATTTTTTTAAATAATCAGAACTGTAGCTGAATTATGAGTGTGCCAAAATGAGTCTGGCAAATCATAATTTTAGTTTGCTGCATTATAAATCAAAAGCAGACTTGATTTCCCAGCTTGCTGGATGTTTTGTTAACCAGATCATTCCAGCTCTCCTGAGGCCTTGTATGCCGAGAGCTGTCCCTGAACGAACAATCAGGCTTTATAAATAGATCTGCAGCCTTAACAAGAGCATCACTGCCAGATGCTGCTGAAATAACTTGGGGACTTGTGCACAGAGGAAACTCCCTCATCTGGGGGCTGCTGGGCTCCCATCCGTTATCCAGGACATCCCCTTGCTTGTGAAATTTCAGAGAAGCTGTTGGGATGCCTACGCTGGGGTCATTCAGGAACATTCCTGTGTCCCTCAGATGCTGGACTTGCCAGCAGCTCCTCCTGATAGGCTTGCAATTGCAACAGGAGTCCAAGATTGGGGTTTGATCTATTGCTTCCACTCCTGTCTTGTGCAGCAGTAACTCCTCTCTGCCTAATTAGTTCTGACCGGAGTGTAGCTGTGCTGTCCCTTAGCATGGCAGTGACTGAGCTGCCTTCTAAGGATCCCTGAATGTTTAGCAACAATTGCGAGGGGTGGTCCAGCCTCCTGTCTTCCCCGATGGATCAATTTCTCCTTCCAAATCCTCTCTTGTACTTGCTGCCAGCTCACTTGGCTGAAAGCACTGGCATTTCTTAACAGTTTAGGTGGATGGCAGGCAGCACACTCCAGCTTGTGGCTGAGCAGTGATCTCAAGCATCAAATGTGTAAGTCTCCAATAAGCGATTAACTAAGAAGTACAAAGTGCTGTGAGATCTGTGTCAGGAGTGATGGTGCTGGCCCTTCAGGTACATCTAGATGAGGTAATAAGGGTCATTAGTCTTCAGAAGTACTTGAGCTCTTTTGCATTTGGTAAGGAGGCAGGGATCTTTTGAGCTGAATGCGTGAGACCTGCTAGAGGTGATGGAGACAAGGCCAAGTAAACCCCTGTGCTCCCTGTCCTTCAGTGTGGCTTGTTCTGCAGTCTGCCACGTGTAGAGCTGTATGGCTGACATTGCAAAACGATGGCCTTGCTCACAAATGTGCTTCAGAAGTGAGCGGGGAAGAATGATAGATGAGCTCTGTATGTTTGGGCAAATCGTTTGGGGTCTGTGTCAGTTTTACCTAGGAACCAAAGCGCAACTGAATGCAGTTCTGTGGCATTACTCAATATCTGAGTCTGTCTGTGGTTTCCCACATGTGGAAAATGTCACCCCCTGTGTGGGGAAGTACTTGGGACACAATGACTGTGAACTGCATAGAAGTACAATGGATGGAAGCACCATTACTGTGGGAGAGAATTACTTGCTAGCAAAGGATGATGCTCCTGAAATGGCTCATGTTGGATCTCCCATAGCCTACAGCCAGAACACCTCCAGCTATGTCTCACTGAGTGCTTAAACATACAGTGGCTGCAGTGGTGAGAAATCTGAAGTTACGTGTTTCCATCTTTAGACATGGTGATGGAATGTGTTGGTCCATCTCCACGCTCTGGAAAATACGCCTTGGTCTTTCTGGAGAAGTACAGATTTTGTAGGGTTTTTTGGTAATTTTTTTCCTGATTTATCTGAATGCACTTCATATTTTGTATGCTATGTAATTTCTGACTATTTTCTGACTATTTGCTAACTTCAGTGTTCAGATTTCTGGGTAAGGGAAAAAGGGAATCATGGGCTGGAGTCATCTCTAAAAAGGGAAGATAACACGCTTTCACATCTGGAGCTGGTTTCTCAGAAGCCAAACAGCTGAGGCTACCTGATTCCCAGCATGTGGCATGCTAGGTTGGAAACACTGGAGGTACAGTATATCCCAAGTAACTGCTGATCGCGTACCGCAGGGAATGTAAACACATCACCCCATGGGTGGAAATGTTTGGCTAAGGAGAACACTGTTTGCAGTCCTTAAATATGTGCAAGAAGTGCCCCCGTGCTCAGCGGTAGCGTCTGTACGTCTTTGTCTACAGGCAGATATCAGAGGCTGAGGGAAAAGGAGCTGCTTTCATCTGAAATGAGGTTTATAAATACATACATATAATGTATTGGAGAAAAAAAATCTAAAGAGGGTGAGACCTCGTGAGTACCAGTCGGGTGCTGTGATCGTTTCTGGGAAGATGCTGTCAACAAAAATGCACACATGCTTGCTTGCTTACTCATAACCACTGCGATCTGTGGAGCGTTCTGCTCGGACAAACAAGAGCAGGGATGGCCAGCTGGGTCACCACAGAGCTCTGAGAGCATCTTGAATTAACAATCAAAACATTCTCTGCTTTAGCTCGATGGCTTTATGCGCTACTGATGCCGCCATAACAGGCAGTGCAGGTCATGAGATTCTCATGGCAGCACTAAGGCAGGTCGTTGGGTGGGATTCTGTCATCCTGCCTGTTACGGAGCCTGCTACGTGGAATGAAAATAGGTGTGAAACTTCTGTCCTTCTGCTTAAAGCATTCACTTCTTCTCTGCCCCAGTGATAGGGCTGGAAGCTAGGGCAGTATGTAATGTAAATCAGTGTTTCACTTGTTCACTTTTATTGCTGTTAACCTATTGCAGTGACCTACTCAAGCATCCTTCAACAAAATGACAATGTAGTACGTGGGGGAGAGAGGCTCCAGGGGAAGATCCATGGAAACTTGTATGGGGAGCTGCTGGAGTTCCCTAAAGGAATTGCCCAAGGAGAAGTCAGGCTGGGGAGGACGCTGAAGTTCTGGCTGCCACACATTGAATTGAGCACTGTTACTAAATGTGCACATCTCTGGTCAGCACTTTTCCCATCAGAAAAATGAGAGCGGAGCAATTTCTTGATTTATTCAGGAACGTATGACAAAGCAGGCTGCTGCTCCGAGCTCTGAAAGCTTTGTTTGTGTGAGCTTTGCAGGGAATGTCTGCGAGTGAGAAATAGGCAGAAATGTGTTGGCAGCTCTTCACTTCTTATTGTTAAGAATTGTATAGTCAGTGAATGGTGTCTCACCCTTCTTCTGACTTTGCCTCAGTCTTAACAGTGCTGGTTTCTTAACTTAAATATCTTGAAAGTAACTAATTGTGCTCCTTAGTTTTCCAGAATTGGTCCAGGAAATGCAGCCTCTTTCAAATTCTCCTTATGTTCTACTCTGTCCTTGTCTGCTCATCCTTCAGGCTTGCACTACTGTCTCTTTGATTTAGATGTGATGCTAAGCCTATCTAGTTAAGTCTGAGCTGGCACTTTGTGAAGGGAAGTAAATACTTGCAGTCACCTGCATCTACTGGATCCAGTTTCCATCTGTCTTGTGTGGAGGACTGTGATGTTTTTACACCATCACACCTCTATTACAAGATGCCCTTTTATACCTCTCACTCAAACAGCTTGCGTGGTACTGTGAACAAATTAAATGGTGGGGCAAACGGGTGCAGCTCTGCAACCATATGGAGCTATGGGTTATGCTTGCCCTGTGATATTTGCTGTCTTGCATTTCATATGCAATATGGGGAAAATGCTCTTTGCATTCGGAGTGGGACAGTGAGCTCTTTCCTTCCTTTTCCCATAACATCTCTTTGAGGCAGACTGCTCACACTGAGCTAAAGTCTTCAGCAAATCCTCTGCTACATTACTGTCTGTGCATGAAGTGCATGAATCTGGGTATGGAGGTCACCCACTGAAAATGGGAAGCCCTGACTGGCTGAGGCTCATCCTGGTGTACTGTTCCAATCTGCCTGTGCAGTCTGCGGCTCAGCCTGTTGTCACTTCTCCCATATTCTTTGTGTCTTGGGAGCAGAGAAAGGTGGCTGGGAAAAGGAATTTGTCCATCAATAACCAAGTACTGGTTTATAGAGCGAGTAGAGGATGGGGGTAGTGGAAGTGTGTTATCCTCTTGGTGCTTTGATTAGCTTCCAGTGGTTGTTTCTTGCTTCAAGCCAGCTGCCTCCTCCTTACTACCATTTAATATGGGCCCTGGGCTTTCGCAACCAGATGAAATCCCTGCAGTTTTACTGCATGTTTTAGTATACAAAATATTCTTAGAATATGTTAAAAAATACAAAATATAAATAAAATAAAATATAATATAAAAAAATAAAATATATATAAAATAAAATATGTTAAAAATACACTGTGAATACTGAGATTCTGCAGCTCTTTCCAGAGAATCTCCCTCATTTCTGTAGATTTAGTAAGTGTCAAGAAACAATTTAAGGGTCATTTCATGCCCTTATGTTTATTTTAAAAAGTGCCAAAGGATAACTTTTTGGCAAATGCTTGCTCAGAGTTGCACACTTTGTACTTGTGGTTTTATTTTTTTTGGTAATGGTGACTTTCAGCTCATGCAAGCAATCAAAATGGAGCTTCATTTGGGAAATAAGGTGTATCAAGTGTGCTGTATGCAGATAAATAGTTTTTGAAAAGACAATAAATGTAAGTCTTGAACTAATTGGAAAGTATACTGATAAAGATTTAGCTCCCACCTTTCAGCATGCAGATTCTAAAATGTCTGTTAATGGTTCTCAATTAGTCATATGATATCTGGCCACACAGATGTGGCAGCAGAATAGCTGACGGCGGGTAGAAAGAAACGTGCATCTAAGTCATACGAGAGCCTTGCTGAGGTACACATTTCTACCTTGAACTTTTCTTTTTCCCTTTGTCTTTCCAGGCAATGGGTGTTCTCTTCCACCTGAGCAGCCAGAAGGAGGATTTGTCTTTTTTTCCTATTTTGAATGGGAAGTATAACCAGGGGGGGCATGGTGGGCTTCTCACGAGCCCTTTGCAGGTTGGGGTTGTGGTGAGCTGGAGAGGAGCAGAAAAGTCTGTGTTCAACAGCAGACATTTGCTGCAGCCTGTTCACTGACTGAAGCCTGGCAGTGGAGCAAGGACGCAAGCAGCAGGCTGGCTGCAGTGATAAGGTGTTTCTGAATGCATGAGTTGGGTGTATTTTAGTGGTACTGAGCCAAATTCTGCTTTCATTATTGAACCTGGAATATAACTCCATTTGCTTTAATGGAGCTATATTCCAGATTTACAGTGTTGATGGAAAGAAGAGGGAAAAGCTTATGCACAGAATGGGTGGGAGGTGGAAAAATTCTGTTCCTTTTCCTACCGCTGTGTTCAGTGAGAAATCAAGATGACAGCAGCTTCTATTCTGCTAGTGCAAATTGAGACAAATTAGAGAATAGATTAACTAATTATTATAATGTCATGGCAGCGATGCTCTAGTTGAGGTTGCAGAAGGCATTCCATTATCAGCTCTATTCTTCACAGTTACCTTTTAATTGGTGATATATTTGTGTATAAATTAAGGCAAGAAAGCCTCTGGCCTTTTTTGTAGTCATTAAAGAAATGCTTCAGCGGATTTTGGACTTAGAAGGAAAGAGGAACCCTTTACAATGATCAGAACAGACGGTAATGCCTCACAAGGGGAACATTTGTAAGAATGGAAATTCCTTTTTTAGACCTCACAGTGGAATACGAGTTAGATACACATCTGATAAACAGGCTATTTTAAATCTCTGTTTGGGGATATGGGAAAGTGAAATGCACAGCTGGCAAGCTAAATCTCATCATACTTCACTTCTTAGAAATAGACAGTCGCCAAACAAAAGGCTTTATTGCAGTTATTCTAATAACTACTATACATACCTGTATGTGTATGTATATCTCCCTTCAGAGTACAGCTGCAGGAGGAAGCTGTGCAAGAAGATAGTTTGCATTTGCAGTGTTTTGGAGGTGGCTGGAATTCTCCTCAATTCTCTTAAAAACATTGATGTGCACTTCAGGTGTAAACTGTGTTTCAACTCCTAATAAACCCCTGTACAGAAATCTACTTCTGGTGTTGTATTTGAGCTCTGTTATGGCCTTAGAAGATAGAGAAATCTATTAGAAATGTAGCATGTCAGTGCTGTAATCCTGACAGTGACCTGTTCCTGTGTTAAAGCTCTTCATCTGTGCTCTCTTCCCAGGGTTTTAAGAATAAAGCCAGGGCAGGTAGGATTTCTGGAACATCATTTGTCTCATAGGGTTGCAGCTTAGGCAACTGGGAGGGGGCTGAAAAGAAGCAGCATTTAAGGCCCCTTCCAAACCATTCTGCGATCTACCTGATGACAGCTGAGTGGCTTTGGCTGTCCTAGTGATATTCCTCTGGGGCACTGATTTGGGGAATTACCTTGTGGCAGATGTCCCCGTGGCCTGGAATCAGACTGTAGGAGCTGGGACTCTCACTTTCCTGGGATTCTGCTCTCTTGTTCCGTCACACTTGTTTCAACTCAACTGTTCTGCCTCAGAGGGCAGGGATGGGTCTGGGAGGTTGCTTTGGTAGCTTTGTGCCCAGAGGACTGGGGACTCAGGTGGGCAGATAGTCTTCTGCAGGCTGCTGTCAGAATGGGCACATGGTTGCAGCATGGCTTGAATCACTGCTTTCCCTTGAGAAACAACAAAAAGACTCTCAGCTCCATGCATGCTGGACTTGCGCTTGAAAGCACTGAGACCCTTTCCTACTCCTGGGACTTCTGCAATTGCTTCAGTAGGAAGGACTGTTAATTTAAGTATGCAGTTGATGTATGTCATCCAAATCAAAACATCTTGCTAAGAATGTGATTAAATGAAATTCCTCAAGTAAATTCCTGCCATCTGGAACAACTTTTCCATATTTTGTTCTCATTGACTTTTCAGAATTCAGCTCAAAATGTATTTTCATTTTTTCCTTTGCTAATATTTAGTTTTCATCTCCCCTAGACTTCCATAAAAATCTGTAAACCATTTTGGAATAATCATTAGTAGAGAGAGGGGGCTGCACCCAGCCAGCTGGTGCCACTTCAACTGGAAGAGAACAGAACAAGCTAGTCAAGTGAACACGGTCCCCAGAGAAGGAGATGAAGGAACCTCTGCCTGGGGTTTGGTTTGCCTGTTCCTCATTTTGAATTATCCTCTTAGTATAGGCCTGAAGTCTACTTTAGGGTCAGAATGCTTTGTGTGCATGCATTCAGAATGTACAATACAAAGGAGCTCTAAATACGTGGACAACTTTCATCTTTTTAAGTCTTGCATGAGACAAGCTATGCTTGAGACTAAGGTTTGGCTAAACAGAGGTGAGAAGGATCAGGAGGATATGGAGGCACTTATCACTGTGCCCATTGCCTTTAGTGACCTATTTAAGCATAGAAATATGAAGAAATTGTTGCACAAAGATTGTGGGAATTTCAAGAATAACCTGAAAGAATACAGCAAATATGCGGAGTGTGGAGTGAACTTTAGCTGAAATGAACTCGCTTTCAGATTCCCAACCCTTTATCTCTACTCACTGGTGCTTGCTTTATTTTTAATGGTCTCTTCCAATCTAAGTTCCTTGAGAATCTGTAATCTGGTCTTGTCCCCAGTTGTTTGATGTTCTTTCACTAATTTTGAACAACCTTGCTTGTTTCATGTTGTGTTATTTGAGTGTAAAACGCAAATCTGCCTAGTCGTGCTTTGCCTTGCATGCTGGGGCACTGTGTAGAAACACCCAACTGGAAAAACCCAACAATCAGTCATTGAGCAGATTGAAAATATGGAGAGATTTGCACTGTAACATAAGCAGCTATTTATTCATTTTTTTGTGAGTCATTATTTCTGATGCAAATAATTTACAAAAATAGCAGTGAGGGAAAACTAAATTGGGACAAATGCAAGAATTGAAAAACAGGAATCCAAAATTTATGTTCAGCTGGAACTGTTTGGTGCAGTTTGTAATGGCTCTGAGTTGAGTCAACGTAAACACTTAAGCTACAAAAAGTGAGGAAAAATGGCTTGACAGGGCTCAATCCTGCAGTCCAATGAGCTCTTCCTTGAATTTTAGTCTTGTATTAAACCTGATCCCACTGAAATAGGTAGCGACATCCCATTGCTCTGTGCCTCTCCACATGAAGATGGCTGGTGCCTACAAGATCCTGCTCACAGCATTGATTTAGAAAAATGGTAATTTGTGATGGAGGGAGAAGACGCTCCAAGATCTGCATTAACCCCACTTAATGTCTTCCAATTATCTGAAGCTGGGGATATTTTGCTTTGGGATCCTGCTGTAGATGAGGCACACAGGTGTGTATGCCCTCGTATTGAAGATGTTTTACCCACACACTTGAAGGTTTCTCAGGTGGGAGGGAAGCTGATGTGGTGCTGTAGGATGCAGGTGGGTCATAGAGAGGTGGTTTCTGCCAGGGCTTAGGGACAGCCAGCATTGACAAGACATCTTTTGTTACTTGTCTCTTGACTTCTACAACTAATATATTTAAGACACATTTTCTTTGGAAGTTTTGGCCTATTCTCCTGTTGCTGACCCCAGTGGGAGTAGGGCGAGTACTTCTAACATTCCTACTCCCAGAGTTCAAGAAACTTCCTTTCTTTTCCCTTGAGCCCTCGCCACAGATCTGTTGTGAAGAAAATGATGAGAAAATGTTCCCTCATCTGACTTCTTGTTAATGGTGGTAGCTCTGGAGCTGTGCTGTTATGCTGTCAGATTCCAGATTGCATTTGCAAGCTTATCTACTAGGAAAACTACTCGAGTGCTATAAATAGAGATAACCATGAATAGTTTGATTAAAAAGTTTGTTTACTGTTTTGAAGTCTCCCATTCGTGGAAAATGTTTAAGGCAGCTGAAGTAACATTTTTTTTTTTTTTCCTGAAATCCTCATTAGGAAGACTCTTCAGTTTTGGGGCAGCCCAATGGCAGAGCTGTTGGTTTGGGAAGATGGGTAAGGTGGAGCTGCTTTAAAGCAGACTGGAGTCTGTTCTCAGCCGTGTCAGTCGCTCTCTCACCTCCCTCTAAATTTCTTGCAAAACTGTTCTTGTGCTGTAGCAATGATGTGTAATGAAGGATTTAGTGGAGCAGGATTATTGTTCTCCAGCCAGTCCTAGTATGCAAGTAAACTGGAGCTTGGAAGACACTGGGAGACAACAAATCCAGATAGCACAATGTCCCCCTTCTCTCTCAACCTCCCACCTTGAGGTCTTTACTGAAAAACAACGTGGGATAGAATCACTGGGGAGCATAAGATACTTATTTAAAGCCTTTAAAAAACAAACAAAACAGGTACTTGTTTATGTTCCTAAATTTGGATTTAGTTGGCCAATGTTCGGCACTCATCTCTGAAAGCTTTGGCCTCAGTGGACAAGCTGTAGGTTGTTGTTTTTTTTTTTTAAGCTGCAGACAGATTAAGTGGAATTCTGTTTACCTGCCTGGCAGCCTTGCAGAAATAGGGTGGCAAAGCCACAAAAGGAAAGAAATGTTCCATCTTTTAGAGGGTGACATCATTTGCAAGTCAATGAATGATCTCCCATTTAGGAACTTGCATAAATGGCTGTTAATGCTTGTTTGGCAGACCCTGCCAAATGGGGTCTGGATTAATGTGGTCATTGTCCTAGATTTATGATTCCCTTTTTTAAAGTATACTCTTATATATTCAAATGGAGCAGAGGCAATATTTCAAGTGTGAAGTGCAGCATACTGACTGTAGAGGTCATGTGTCAGGAACTGGAATTACCGTCCTCTGCTGCGGTTTTCTTTATTGAAAAAGTCATTGTACTCTGAATGAAGAGTTCCTTTGAGCCTTTAGCTGTTCTTAGACCTTCTCATTATTTCTGAAAGACTTGCACTTACACCTGGACCACGCTGAACTCCTTAATCAAAGTTCCCTGAAAACTTGGGGAAGTTTCAGTCCAGAATGGGATTTCAGCTCTGTGGCTTCATCCCTTTCCCGGCTGATGTTAGAGTTTATAAGCAGCACAAGTTGTTAGAATTTCCCTGTCAGTTCCTATTATAGGAACCTGATTTTAGTTGATTATAACTCTGCCAGACCTGCACTGCAGGGCTGATGTTTTCCATACTTGATTTTTTTTGAAAGTTCCAGTTAATGTGGCTCATCTGTTTCTCAGTGCAAAGGAGAGGGCTGGAAAAGATGCTGTTTTGCGTGTGTGCTACTTTTTGAACTAGGAATGTTAGAACTAGGATTAGTTCAGATGGCAGCTTTCTCATTTTATGGTACTGCCTTCAGCACGAGCTGGGAGTTGGGCTTATAACTCGTGTGTTACCTGCTTGCAGGTTTATCCCCTGTGATCCTGAGGGGTGCATGCAAGGGGACTGAGCTCTGATAGTACAAACATTGCAGTTATGGAATGACAGACTTCTACAGTGCTCCACTAAATGGCTTTATTCTTCCTCATTCCCAGTTTCTGATTGAATTCTGGAGACTCTAGGATATCTTTTTGATATTAAAATGTAAAATATGAAATCTGGAGTTTTCATGACAGCGTTAGTGAAATAACAGACTAGAGCCATAGTCAGTATTTTCAGTATTCTGATTATACAGAATTGTTTATACAGAATACTTAAATTGTTGCCTTTGCATAGGCTTTGTGTTGGCTGTGTGCTTTGGTGTTACTTGAACCTACTTTACATCTCTTTTGACCTGGTAAAAACTTCAGGATAGCACCCAGCTTAGGACAGTTGGAGTGGGTTTGAAGCACATTGTTTACTTCTGTTTCTAGGTTATGTTGCTGAATGCAATCTCTCATGAAAATGCAAAGAGGCAATGGAAATAAGATGGAATTGAACTTATTTGAACTTTCAGGAAAGAACTTAAGCTCCCCTTAATTTATTTAAAATGTGAGTTGACTGCCCAGGTCTGTTCTTATGTAGTTTGGATAAATGTTCTTCTCCTTAATCACAGCAGAGATCGGCCACCAGTTCTCTGTATGTAAACTGTGTGCATAAGGGCTTACATTAAGGGTGAACTTGGGGGAATGATGTTCCTGGTCATAAAGCAATTAAACTAATATGTTCTGGAAGAGGATAGAAGGGAAAAGGGATGTCCTTTGGCTGGCAGTTACCATTCCAGCTCTGTACATTATATGAATTGCTGGCTGTGCACCATACAGCTTTTTTTTCTCCGCAGTCATCCCTCTACAATGTTCTTTAAAAGCTGAGAATAATTTGTCTTAGCATATGTACGTTTATTTTTATGTAATTGCATGTACCATCATGTTAACTTTGTGAAAAGGTTGCGCCTATTGTACTTAAAAAAACCAAAGTGATTATCATTGGTTTGTTTTGTTACACAATTGTTTAAATTATTATAAGTTACCATCATTGTTTCTTGAGTCCAGCTGTGTTTATGGATTAAGATCTACTGACTCAAATATTTACAGTGTTCCAAAAATTATGAGAACATGCAGTGCTGGGGGTTTTCCATATGCTGCTTTATTTCTCCAAAAGAATCCTCCATCACAACTGGAAAAGTACTTCTGGACCAGAGCAGCTTTTGTAAAAGGCTGTCAGGTACCATTTATGTCTGTCTGCACCTCGGCAGTGTCAGTGTCCAGCAGCACTTCCATGATTTCCACAACAGGCTGGAATTGTTGGCAGTGTTGGGTTCTTTGGAAGGCTTGGTCCAGCTGTGGGCACTGTCTGACCCTTGAGGTCTGCTCAAAGCCTGTGGTAGATGCTCAGATTGCACTCCAGGCTGCTCCAGTTTCAAATACCTTTTTGATGGGGGTTACCTGCCAACTCAAGGAGAGTGTGCATGGGTCTGTCTGTTTATCTGAGCAGGGGCAACTCCCTGGAAATCTGGTGTCTTGTCTAGAGCACGTTTGGACTCTTTTTGTCCAAGGCTGGTTAAATTTTGCATCTGCATTTACACCATTTTGGGCCAAGACAACTTGGAGTGGGGAATTGGGGCTGTCAAGAGAAGCACTGCTGCGTATAGGTAATGAGCAAGGCCCTGTGACCTGGAATGCTGCAGTTTTGGGAACACAGCTCTTGCACAGGGAAACTGCTCATTGAAGTCTGCTGGATTTGAGTTAGTGCCCATAAGCCCATGCTTAAGGGACATCCTCAGGCAGGGTCTGAGTCTGCTGCTGTGGAAGCCATAACCCAATACCAAATAGCAAGGGGGTTAGGAGGAATCTTTCCCTCCTGACCAGCTACTGTGCAGCAGCGTGCTGCCTGGTTGTGGTGTTTTTCCTTTGCAGCACAGAGTACCAGCTCTTGCTGTCAGCGGGTGTTGCGTTTGTTGGGCCACCAGACAGTCACCATGGTAATGGCTGTGAATCGTTCTGAAGAGGGGAGAGGAAGGGACGTGAGAGGTCCTTGTGCTTTGCTGTAAATAGAGCAGAGTGTTGGAAAAGCCGAATCATCGGGCCTTGTCCTGCACACACGCCCTGCCTGGCTGCTGCTGTCACCCTCTGTCCTGGCTCTTTGGGCTGTGGGTTCCTGCTACTTGCATTGAGCATAACAGACCTCATGTTATTTTTGGCACCTGCTTTGTGGCTTTTTTGTTTTTGTTTTGGCAATAATGAGTTGGCCATCATTCTGATCTCATCCATAAAGCACAAGCTGTTTAAGAACACATCCATTATGGAAAGCAGGTGTGGTGCCCAGCTACCAAAGCACTGATCAAACATCGGAGTGGAGACCCTGATGGGACTTGGTAGACCTTTTCATGAGTTCTTCTTTCTAGTTCCATAGCAGTGTTTAAATAGAGCATGGGTGACTAGGGTGGTCATTTCTGTATGGCTCTTTGTGTACCAGCTCTCTTGCACTAGATCATACAAGCACGTGCTCCTATGTTTGGATCTGAGACTCCAAGTATTTAATTACTGCAGTGTAACTTAGTCTTAAGTGCTTTGTGCGAAAATGATCCTTTCTGACCCGTTCACCTGACAGCATTTCAGTCATGAGCAAACCTCTGGGCACAAATGCTCTTAGTGTTGTTTGTAGACAGGCTGCTCTTTGCCTGCCATGGGAACCCCAGCAAATTGGCCTCTGGGTTGTTCCTTGTTTGCAGAGCCTTCTGTCTCTCCTAGAGTTCAGTTGCTTTTGCTTTGTGTCTGATTATCTTGAATTCACATTACTGGGTCTTGGGTAGTGAGTTGTCATCCCCATGGCCCATGCTCACTGTGGGTGTTGGTGGAGCCAGCGTTCATCCAGTGATGCTTCAGTTGGGATGCTGAACTCTGATTAAAGCTGATTTTATGACAGCTTTATATCCAAAGCATTTAAAAAGAGGAAGCCCATTGTTACTTCTAGCGTTGAAATAAGGTGCCTGCTTCTTCCTTCTCCAAGGCACCAAGCAAATGAACATGTACTTGAAGTTTAGGAAGAGTGAAGTCTTGTTCTGAAAGAAGGCCTTGTGGTATTTTGTTTCATTAATATCATGGTAAACCCCGGATGTTTTAGTGGGTTTTGAGGGTTTTTAAAATTTTCATTTCTATTGCATATATCAGAGTAAAAGTTATTCCCACATGGATAGGAAATATCACTAATGGAGCTACAGATGCTTTATTTTCCTTTGTACCATGCTGAGAACTCACCTCATTGTGTCTGCCTGATTATAGAATGAAATACAATCCTCTGTCTGTCTCTATTTTTAATCACTCGGTTTGGATAAAAATATTAACCTAAAATATGAAGCCATGTGAGTATTGAGAGCAGTATGAAGACAAAGCAATAAAGCCATCTATTTTCTGCTTTTCTTCCTTTGGCATACAAAGGCGCATTCTACTGCTGAAGTCCTCGTATTCTTCCTGAGATGCTTGCTTTCTTTCATTTACATTTAATTTTTTAATCGCAAGTGTTTGTGTCTGTGTAGGTGTAAATGCCAATGTAACAGTGGGAGGTGGATGCTAAACCTGTTGTGCTGAACTGCCGTGCTCTCCTTGGGATTTTCAACCAAGTGTAAGATATCTCAAATATACAGAGCACTCCAGGACTCTTGCTTATTTTCAGTGAGTTTTTGCACCTACATGTTTAAGCTTAGTAAAAATAATGGCATCGGCTCCTAAGGTTGCTTAGTAGCTCGTGCTCAGAGACCTGTCCAACTTTCTCTAATTGTAGTCATTTGGGATAGCAGCTACATGCCAACTGCAGACTAATATTTTGCTGGAAATCTAAAGAGGGCTGATCTGTTTGATGCAAGGATGGAGATAAACAGCCTGCTGTGTTTTTAAGACATATCTTTAACTTCACAGGTAGAGATGCTTGAAATAAGTAGAAAGCAGTAGTTGAGGGGCTGTGAGCTTTGAGCCTTGTCAGCTTGGGTCTGAACCCAAATATGATACTCCAGAGGGTGTTGGTAGGGCTACTTCAAGGGCTGGACACCATTTTTGGCCTTAGAGCCAATGCCCCGTGCTGACCGTAGATGTGGTCATTCCATGGAGATGTTTCTCAGGGGCCGAATGTGTGTAAACAGCCTGGTGCTTGTCAACGTCTTCATGTTTGCCTTCAATTGGTGCTGTCTTTTCAGTGTGTGGTAACAAATATAAAGACAGTTCTTGTGAAATCTAGTTCTTTCATCTGAGGAATTAGAGATAAATATCAGCTTAACACTCAGTTATCTAGTACACTTATTTTGCTGATCGGAGTACAAAACTTCAGAAAGCTTGCATCGAATTTGACTTGTTCATTAATTCTCTGCTGGAACTGTAGTGTGAGTCAAGTCTGCAGGTAATGGATACAGCAGTTCAGTGATGCTTGCGTGCAACTTGTTTGGCTTACCTGGATGATATCAAAGTGTATGCATTTATTAAAAATACAAATATCGTTAACCCCGATGAATGCGAGAGAAACCAAAGAACCAAAGCACAGCTATTTATTTTAGAAGATTCGCTCAAACCTGGACGCCAGTGAACGTTACTGTGCCAACTGAGCAGATAAGAAAATAACCTATAAATATCCATGATAAGAATTTAAAACTCTGCATTTTTATTGAGTCGTAGTGGATGAACGTTTGACCAGCAGTCACAGTGAACATAAGACAGAAATAGCATTCACAGAAGTCTTAGATGATAACACATCACTAGCTTCATTGTATATTTTCTGTTTCATGGTGACTACAGAGGACCAGAGTCCGCAAAACAGTCTGTGCTCATACAAAAGGCACCCCTGTATAGCAAATGAACAAAATGTTCTTGGATCAAGCTCCAGTTTTTTTATTTTGTATTTTTTTTTTTTTTTAGGCCAGAAAAAGCTATTTGAATGCTCCCACAGCTTTCCTCTTCACCTCTTGTACTGTTGCATCCTCTGACATCATACTGTGCTTCCAAGGAGAAGTTTATGGTGTCACGAAAAGGGCCTCAGAAGTTCAATACGCTGTGACACTGAGGGAAAGTGTCTGTATGTTTTCAAACATTATGGAAATAGTAAGCATGCTTTCCAAAACTGTCAGAAATATATACTTTGAAAAGATGAATGCCTATGTGGGATTAACTCCTCATGTTACACATGTACTCTGGAGTGTGTTTTCTCCCGCTGGTCTCCGGAGCCCAGTATCTCAAATGGAATCTGACACACCACACCAGATGCTAAGTAAGGCCTTTCCAAATGGAGGTGTGTGTTTTCTGTGCTGAATGTAATCTTTCCAGACCTAGGCTGTGTAAGTCTGATGGGAGTTGTCCTGCTGTTTTGGAACAATTCACCTGGCTCGGCCACAGCCCGTCCTTGGATGTGTTGTTGTTAACAAATGTGTGTGGATGCTCCCCTCCTCCCCCTGCCTCCCATCAGCCCCGGTGCCTCGTTGGTGTGATGCCACAGCTATGGAGCAGTACATATGAGTGTATTTCTAGGAAACGTTATGCAAACTAGCTCCAAAAAGGAGGCAAGCATAGGAAAATGATGCTAATGCTATCCCTGAAGTAGATAAACCTGTTTCATATGGTTTTTTTTTTTTTTTTTTGTTAACAGGAGGCAATTATATCATCTGCATGTGCTGTAACAGACTGGTACCACGTATTCTTAGCTAACACTGAACAGCTAATTTGTTGCAGATCCCAAGACTCCTCTTAGTTAGATCTTAGAAGATATGGTTTACCTGGATGTAAAACAAGACATGCTCCACTAACATTGGCACTCACTAACTCAGTTACAAATAGCTTGTCACAATGAGCATAACCAGTTATGACAGACATCTGGCTGGGATTGGAGGTGTCCCATACCTTGTCTGGAGGAAGGAGGGCACTGAGCTTGCCTAAACTCATTTAGTTTGAAGAACTGACGTGGTAGATGGCACGACATTGTCAAACTTTCTTTTCAGATTTTGACGGGGGTTAGAGAAGCAAGTGCCTTCTAATTACAATGTGCAGAGTGTCTGGGCTGAGAAAAGAGGAGGAAACATGAATGTGAGGGTTTTTTGTTGCTGTTGTTAGGTTTGTGGCTAGGGTTCTTATCACACTGAACAGATGTGTGCTCCAGCCTACCCCCAAGAGCTCCCAAAGAAATAAATGTTCACCCATGTGTGGTACAGTGTAGTGACTGCCATGTGTGGTGAGGCACTGCTGCTTCTGCTGTTGGTCTGTCTGGGGGGCTGTCCTCTAGATAAAGTGCTGTTAACACATCATCTTTTAAGACATGACTTTCACGTGGTGGTGGTGACAGGTAATATATACTTGTTTCCCTGAAAAAAAAATAAAAAATTCTGTTAGCAATGACTTGCTGATTGCCTATTTATTTTCACAAATCTTCTGATGTCAAAATATTTTGATAAAAGTCTGGCCTGTATTAAGTAATCAAGAAAATAATTTCTACTTCCAATTTCATTTAATTCTTGACTGTCAAATAATGTAACAAGCTTATTTTTAGATCTTGGGAATATATCTTGAGGTGCTGCAGAGAGTGAGCAGCAGTGGTTTGCGCACAGCAGATGCTGGGGAATGGGGAATGTGCTTGATTTCAAAGCATGGCGTATGTTGGGATTGAGAGGGAGAGTGTGACCAGAAATAACACCAGCACTGGGTTAACGATCACAAAATGGCCAAATGGGTTTATTAAAGAAAAATGCCTGCTGCTTACATCTGTCTCATTAAGTCTGTGGAGTAGGTCTGCAGTGGTGGGGTACTGAGGGGTGCTGCCCATAGGGTGGTGTGAGGCTTCTGCTCTGCCTGAACTATTTCTTGTATTTCAAGAAATGTGACTTCTGAGCTTATTGTACATCTTTGTAGTGCTCCTCAAGTTGTACAAAGAGTCAAGAGCTGAGCTGTAATGGATCTTTCTTCTTAGCTTGGCCGTTCTGGAGCGCTGCTGCAATGCCATTTTGTTTTAACATACAGCAGGAATTTCCTGTATTCATCCCATTGATGCAGAAAACGTTGAAGTTGCAGAGAAAAAGGTATGTGGAAAGGGAGGGGGCTAAGGTAGGGCAGGAGAGGCACATGGAACTGCGGGTTGAGGGGCTGATTTTCAAGGATGTGGGCTGTGTGAAATAGTCTTGAGGCTGTCCCCAGGCACCTGCCAGTGCTGGAATTCCCGTTGGAACACCGTGGCAAATTGGGCCATGGTGGGAGAGCTTGGAGTTGGGAAGGCAGCATGAGACAGTCAGGAGCCAGGCCTGCATGAATGGCATCTCAGAAAGCCAAGAGCTCAGGGTGCCTGTTTGCTTTTCATTTGATGGGCCTTTTTGAAAGGGGGAATGTGAGCAAAAGAAGTGAATCTGCCCTAACTGTAACTCCCATTACAGCTGTAATGTAATCTCTCAAGGCTGTTTCCTGTGATTCTTTTTCATCCAGAGGCTGAGCATTAAGTGTATATGGAGGTCTGATCTGGGAAGAATAATGCTTTGCTTCATGAGAAAGATGGGGCTTTTCCCATGTACACAGAGGCTGCTGGGACCCAGGCTAAATGAAGGTCTTTTTCCATTGACTTTGAATCAGGTTGTTGCATCGTACAGCTGAAACTTCCAGCCCCCTCTCAAGGATTTTGGACTCTCAGTCCCCCATGGAAAATTAAAATGAGATTAGAAAAGCTCAGCTTGCTATTCTAAGTGGATTGAATCAGAAGTAGGAACGGGCTTGGGCTTTTGTTAACAATCAATTGAAACTTAATACTGCAATCGCTTTCAGCATCCACAGGGAGGGAAGGCAATATCTCTGGAAGAAGACAGTATTGTATATCACACAGCTGAATATTGTGTATGGAATATTTATTGGAAAATGATTTACATTCCCTTAATTTTCCCCTACAAAAGTCTACCCTTTTCTGGCTGCAATTGTCTTCTTAACCGCATCCCTATTTCTGAAACTGCTAATAGAGCTGATTTAAGTTGTTTATATGAAATGCTTTTTGTGCAGAAAAGGATTGTTCTTAAAGAGCCTCTGACTAAAATATGCCAAGGTTATTAGCACTTCACATTTTGCAAATGAATTCATATCTTACTTAAAATTTTAATTGAATGTACATGGCTTGCTTTTTTTTTAATAACTTTCCTGAAAAGATCATTCTTCTCTCAATAAAAAAAGACTACTCTCACTAAAAAGAAATCCAAGGAAAATTTGAGCTAAATTACCCTTTCCCTCAAAAAGATGCTTGGAGAAATAAAATAGAAAAATAGGTCTCTCTGGACCCTTGCAAAATGCAAATCTCTCTTAATGGGTAGGTTTTGCTTGGCTCTTAACTACTTGTAGCTGTTCTTGCTTCATCTGGTGTGCATAATCATGGCCTAATTCAAAGCTCTTCTTTTCCTGATGTCCCTTACGTTATTACCTCTGTGCTGATATTTTGGTGTTTACCAGTTGCATTGAGAGCTCTGTGTCTCCTTCACATGTGTGGCAGTGGCTGTATGTCTGCAGTGTGTACCCCTCTGTCCCCATGCTGTCACTGGGGGTCTGTCCCTGCCAGGCCAGGGCTAAAAAGTAGGGAGATAAAAGCAGAAAAAGCCCAGAGAATTTTGAGGGCAGGTATAAGAGCTCCATTTCCGCCAAAGAGTTGCTCTGGATTTAACCTGTGCTATACATAAGCAAGGGCTCCCCCAGTTGTACCTTGATATTAGAATTAGCTTGAGTTGAAATCAACCAGAACACTTGCATCCTGGCAATAGATCACTTTTATGTTGCATGTGGTTCCATTAGGAGAGATTTGATGTTACTGTCAGGGTGGAATTGCTGATTTCAATCTTGTCTGGTTTCCCTCTTTGCACTTTGGCAAGTAGAGGAGCAGTTTGCTTTCTGTGTAGTTTTCCATTCAATAACTTAGGCACCTCAGCTACCATCTTAATGTTCTTCAAAAAGCGAAGCTGCTGTGTTCGTTTGCTGGAAGGATCCAAAGCTGAGCTTTCTGCCTCGTGCAAAAACTAACTTGAATTCCTAGGGAGGTTCTAACTTTGCTTTCCTTGGGTCCCAGGAGTGAGTGCATCTCTGGGAGACTCCAAGAGATAATGTCACGGTAGGCAGTGTCCTGCGTGAAACATTCTGGCTCTGTCAAATTATTTTGAGAAAATCCATGTGGACTATAATTGTTTTAGAGTTTAATTTAAAAAAAAAAAATGAAATTGCACTCTGAATTTCCTGTTACGTTCTAGGCAACGGTACTTCCTCACTCTAAACTTGATGCTCATGTGTTGCTGCTCTTATTATCAGATATGCTGTAAAACTGTCAAAGTACCATGCTCCCCATGATACTTAAGCATGTTACTTTGGGTGCTCCTTGCGTTTATTCCTGATCTCTCAGCAGCTCTATGCTCTGACTTCTCTCTCAAGCAGGGACAGACTTTTTTTCTTCATCAGAAAACTCTGCTTTCAGTCAAAAGGTGTCAGCAACTGAGATATCAGGATCACAGTCAAATAGTGCTGAGTTATTGAGAATGTTGGTACAATGACCACTCCAAAACTCTGCAGATGTTTGCAGGTACTCCGAATCTGTCACGAGGGTAGGAATAAGTGCTAACATGTCATGAGATGTGTATGAGCAATTTATTTATTGAATAAAGGGTAAAGAAAACCAGAAGTCAGATGACAAGTAATTTCTCTCAACGTTTCTGTTTCATAAACCCAAGTGTAATTTTGTGAAGTTTGGATCTGGTACAGAACCCACATCTTCATGAATACTGTGGAATAGTTTCTTGGACCCACTCACGTTGGCAGGACCTCTCTTCTTTTCAAGTATGTTCAGGTCCTGCAGCACTCACCATTTTGTACAATCTGTTTTGCAGTTGTTACTTGGGAAAATAACTCACTTCTCAGCAGAGGAGTTGTAGGCCTGTTCTACACCTGTTTCTTTAATACACCTGTTCTTCCAGCATCGTCGTCAGGCTGGCACACTCTGCACTGATAGAGTCTGCTCTTGCTGATGTTAGCTTTGCTGAAAAGGCACTTCCTGACGCACTGCAAAGGCTGACCCTGCTCTGTGCTTTGATATCAATGGCCAGAACGGCACGTTCCTTCTGCACAGGTGGGATCTATCCTGGAATCAGGCATTCAGCAGGCTTTCACCAGGGATCCTCCTCCTCTGCTTGGTTCTCTTGGCGAGCTGGGAGTGAGGGACAAATCCTGCATGGCACAGCAGTGATTCTCCCGCTGACGCCAAGCAGGTTGGCTCCAGCCCGGCACCTCCCTGGCAGTTGCTTTGCAGGACTTGAATTCAGCTCATGGAAAATGTGCTGGGGAGTGGAAGAAAAGGAGTTTGGCATTTACGGGGCCTTGAAAACAGAATGCTCTTTTTCACAGGAGGATTTTAGGATTGGTTTGGGGGAGGGAACCAAGGAGCTTGTTGAGAGGTAAAGGGAATATCTCATTAATGATTTACTAATGAGCTGTAAAAGTTCTGACTCTTCATAACTTCTGAGGATGGAAAATGTTTCTTGGAATGCTGCAGCCCCACAAAGGCTGGGGCAGATCCTGGCTGCCTCTGTGTAAGGTCTTTGATAGAGTCTGACTTACCTCTTTACTCCAGTCCCCTAGGCCTTAGAAAAGATTAATCACAGTGTGGTGGGAAGCACATGGAAATAGCAAAGAGATGAGAAATGAGAACGAGAGAGAGGAGAAAAAAAGCCCCAACATGAAACACTGTTTTCTTTCTGGTAGGGCTCGGGCAGGAATAAATTGCCAGTGATCTCACTTTCGAGCAATGTCAGTTTATTTGCACTGATTCTGAGCTGTGACCATTGATCAGGGGCTTCTTGCTTAGAGCTTTGTCATGTTCTCATCCCCATCTTGCAGGGGACGTCCCCTAGAAGGACACAGCTCTGCTGCTTTACCTACAGTGGCTGCATTGGAAGGTCCCCCAGAGCCCTGTGCTGTCAATGTAAAGGACATGTGCTGGCCTCTGTCCCTGTCAAAGGGACCCAGACTTAAAGGTAGCACCGCCCAGGCGGGCACAGCAGACTGTGGTTTTTATGGAAGAAATGACAGATTGGAGCCCAACAAAATAGACAATTAACTGAAACTTGACAACTCTGAAATCAAAGCCCTCAGAGTGTTAAACTGCAAGGGCTTGGGAAGAGTCCAAGAGGGCCAGGGTATGGTAAAGATTTGCTTTTCCTGCAGTTATAATGCTTTCCTCTGTGTTATGTCTCTAGTCTGGAAGAATCTCAGTGTTTTCCTGCAACCAGATCTTGTTTTTAATTTCTCCAGCAGTAGCTCAGCATAGTGATGTGAATCCTGGTGCTGCTGGACCTGGGTTCAAATCCTGGTTCTGTCCGTGACTTGTGTGGCCACTACTAAGTCACTTTATTCCCTCTGTGCCTCAATTTTCCATCTACGAAATGTGGTTAACAAAGCTTTTCCTCTGTTCGTTGTCAGTACAGCCTACAACTCCTTGGGATGGAGCCATTTCTACTAACAGCATGTTAAGCACCTGGCAGAACAAGGCTGCTGCTTTGTTCGGACCTGGTGGTGTTTTCCAATGAAATATTAAGAATAACACAAGTGGAAACCCCTGCTGGGGTTAGCTCTGTGGCTTCCAGCTTGCGAGCAACCTTTGTCAAGTAAGCACAGCACAGGGAGAGGCTGTGACCTCCCCAAAGCCCCACGTGCACCTTTTTTTGCAGTGCCTCTTGCCTGGGGACAGCCCTAATGCCATAAATCTTGCACAAGGCAGCACTCCCATGTCACTGTGTAGTATAGGAGAGCAGAGGCTTTATGAGGGTGCTCCGTATTCACAACCTGTCTTGTAAAGTTGGAAGGTACCCAAGCATCTATCTAAGCGGTGTTAACGCTTTGTATTTTCTCGGTTTTAAAGCTGGAGTGTTTAGTTAAAGTCTGCACAGGTGGTTACATACAATGGCTCCCTCTGCCAAGTTACAAATCTGAAGTTTACTGGAAAGAAAAATCATAAAGTCAGAGTTTATTCATGGTTTTTGCAGGTTGTAAATGTAAGGAAATGAGACCACTCACTTGCACATGGACACAATGTATGGCTCGCGTGACACCTGAAAATGCTGCTCAGTTATAAGTGAGAATCAGAGCAATGGGCAAAAGCCTCCTTTTAACATTACAGTTCTACTCTTGGTTTGGATTTTACAAACCAAGTATGCTCTGAATGATGTTGTCACAATGATTGTAGCTTTGCAAGCATGGCTGCAGAAAGCAGTTGTTCAAGAAATGTATACATGCACGGCACCGGGGGATGTGGCTAGTGAGCATGGTGGGGATGGGTTGATGGTTGGACTTGATGACCAACATTAAGCTTTTCCAACATTAATGGTTCTATGAAAGCCTATTAAACAGTGAAGCACAGATATTAAAGAAAAACTGTGAAGTTAAGCCCAAATATTTCTGAAAAAGAAAAAAAACAAAAGCAAAACAAGGTGTGCATGAGATCCTTGAAAAAAGGTTTTACTTCTGCTCTGAGACATTGGGCACTTTTTAGAGACTGAGCAATTAGCTGCTGGGGCTGATGCAAATGCCTGTGGTGCTGGGGCAGAGGGCAGGCAGCATTTGTGGGCAGCTGGGGTACTCTTGGAAGCGGTCTGAAAATCACTTGTCTGAAATACAGTGCTGCTGTTGACCTGGTTGGTACCGGTTTGGATAAGGTTACTCCCGTAAGTTTCCAGACAGAAAACTGTTGGTTTGGTTTCTCTTCTGCGTTTCTGCATGATCTTTCTATATAGAATTTTTTTTCAATATAAATGCACTAATACATCCATGAGTCAGTGCCATATGTGGTTGTCAGGCCTTTGAAACTAAGGCTTAGTTTTGAAATCCATGATGATATATGGAATGAACATGTTGAAGTCTATGGGAATTTCTTGTAGGTGGAAGAAATGGGCTATTTATTTTTTTTAACTCAACCATGTCTTCTGAAGATACAGCAGTCAGTGTCCCTTGATGCCTGGTTGATGGTGGCGGATCAGTCCCTGTATGCCCAGAGAACAGCCAGGCATGTTTTCATGATCAGCCTCCATCTTTAGGGCATCAGGTGGTGCCTTCTATGCCCCAGTGAAGTTGGTGTGGTTTCAATGTCAGAACCCTCTTAAGCCATCCCAAATGAAATGGCTGTTAGTCCCCAGATGACACGAGTGCTTCCCCTGGAAGGCTTCCAGGGCTGCTGGTGAGATGGAGCTTCCTGCTGGGAGCAGCTCAGGCTGGCCAGAGGGAAAGCACCCTCATACCTTCCCAATACTGTGAAGCTTAAAAGACAATTAAAAAGACATGCAGTGTCACCTAGGGAGTGAAGCAAAGCTTGCTAAAATCTGTTGAAAGGCTTCTACTGAATTCAGCAGATACTGGACCAGCGATGTGCTGCTGTGACCAGGTTACAACTGTGTCACCACCAGTGGTGGAGCTTGTTCAGATGGAGAGCTCGGGGTCTGTCTCAGCAAAGTCCAATGAAAGAAGTGGTCTGAGATTGAACATAGAGCTCATTTTGGAGGCTTTCAGTTTATAGAAGGGATTTATCGCCCCTAGCTGAAATGATTTCTCAGTGTCAAACACCTGCCCTTCCCCACGGCCAGCTCATAAATGACACTGCTCTTAAATATAATGGTTTTAAAGGTACAAAGGGTAAGTTGCAGCTGAAGCAATGTTTAATTTGGCTTTCGTGGCTCAGACAGCTGAGGGGCTGTGGGCATGTCGGTTTGCATTTCAGCTGCAGTTGTGTCACAGGCCCAGGCCTGGCTCTGAGCACGTACCGCAGTGCCCCCGTCCCGGGCCTCGTGCTTTAGGCAGCTCTGCACTTCAGGGAGCACTTAACATATGAAAGAATTTATTCCTGTTTTGAATTTGAGCAGCACTGCAGTGCATTGTACTTCATTACAATGCTTCTGAATTGCTTTCATAATTTCCCCTGTGCCACCACCCAAATGTAATTCTTCTCCTGTGCATGCCCTGCTCTGGCTTAGCACATGCTGTCTGCTGAAGCTTGCCTGCAGGCTCCTCTAGTGTAGAGAATGCTTTACATTCCGTATCTCTCAGCCAGTCTGAATGAACTGCAGTTCAGCCTTGCATGGGAACCAAGTGTGGTTGTCCTGCAAGTGGGGAAAACCAACGTGGAGATGAACGTTGTGTAAGAAGACAGCAGCAATCCGTGGTAGGAGAAGAAAGCTGCGGAGCTGCCAGCTGCATGGTTCATTTTGCTACTGGGTTTTGTTTGGCCCGTGCATCGTTAACTGGATTATAAGGAGAAAATCTTCAGATTGGCTGAAGCTTGTGCCCACCCTGGCAGAGGCACTGGGCAGCCTTCAACACTCACATATATACCAGTTTTACTTGCATATTTTATGAGAAGCTTCCCTTGGGGTCCACACATTCTTCTGCTTGAACCTCTACAAACTGAGGTTGAATGAGAAGACTAATATTCTCTACAATATGTATCCTTCTGGTTCTTCTTCCTGGAGCTGAATAGTCCTTCAGGGTGTTAAGCAAATCTGTCAGTGAGATTCTTGCTCACATCTTCGTCCCATACACATATTGGGATTATTGCGTTAGAAAGAAGCATTCAGCACAGAGAGACCCCATCCTCTGCTGTGATTTGAGAGAAAACTGGATCCGAAGTTCTCTCTTAATAAATGTGTCCTCGTTTATCATCACTTACTGTCTTTCGAGAATGATTGTTTTTCCAAGTGATCCTGCAGCATGGGGAAGACTTCTGCAGTTTTGACTCATTGTGATTATTCCCAAGTGTTGTCATCGGTTCTTCCTGTATTTATGTGAAATTGTTCTTAGCCTGTGCTTGGCTTCCAAAGCTGATCGTATTCAGAGGTTCTTTGAATAGGAAAAAAAAAAATCACATCCTCACCCCCTGCGTATGGTCTCAAATACGATTTGTTTCATCCAATTTCATGCCGCTGAGAGATGCCAAGCTGAAACTTCCACAGATCTCAAGTTTTCCATTTGTCAGGATATCATTAATGGTATAGGTTATATATATGCTGGCTATAATTAGTGGAAACTGGAAAGAATGCAGTATAGATCTCTATACAATTACCGTTAAACCTGCCCCATGCTGTTCTGTTCTCTGGATGCCTGTGCATGCTAAGGCACAATTCTCTGCTGCCCTGCGTGTCGCAGTCACATCCATCAGAGCAGAAGTCTGGAGTGCTGCTAAATTGGACAGGGGGTGATTACCCTCACTCCAGTGTAAATGACTGGGATGCAGATTCTTGTCCTGATTTGCAATTTGCTGCGTAAAGACCTTTCAGCTAAAATTTATCCTGCTTGAAAGCTTTGGTGTAAGGGGGAACTGATCTGAGTGTGGCAGGTAGAGCTGCAAGCTCTGCTGTCCTGGAGTGGGGGCAGCTGAGAGTTATTGAGGGAAAGAAGCAGCAGCTTGTCATTAAAATTCAGAGACTGCTTAGGGTTACGGACACTAGTTGAAAAGGGTTTTTATCCCATAACCTTAACCTCCAGTGTGCATTCAGTTGAGGGTTGCAGATGTCAGATGTAGCAGGATCCCTAAACACGTCATCTGCTGAGGCTGCAGCTCAGGAACTGTGCAGCACTGCACATGAAAGGTGAAGTTTATTTCTCTCAGCTCAGTTTAGGTTGGAACTTGTGTGTATCTGCCTACAGCAGGCATAATGGACGGGCATTAACAATGATGTTCTGTGTGAACTGGGCAGAAGACGTTGCTGTATTCTCTTTAGCAAGCAAGCACTCCATCTGCACTAGGGCTTGTAATAAAGGCTCCTTTCTCTGATTCTTTCTCCATCCAGATGTTTCTCCATTACAGTGTAGCAGAGAAACATCTTCAGCCCTGAGGGCCACCGTCAGAATATTCCATACGCTCCTGTCTTAGTGTTGTCTTTTCTATTCATTCTTTTCCAAGTACATACTGCACTTCTTTTTAGAAAAAGCGTGTAGTTACTTCTAAGAAACTTTCTCCCACACTGCCTGTTTCTCGAGCATGAGAACATTCTACCCTTTCATTTGCTTACCAGACACTGCATGATTTGCAATGGAAACTGGCAAGGATATTTAAAATAATAAAAATGGTGATCATTGTGGATCTGGGAGATGAGTGCATTTGCTGAGATGTGCAGAGTTTTGGAGCACTATGATTGAAGTCTCCAGGAATGTTCGCTGAATTTTAATTCTTCAGTGCCAAACTGGTATGTATGGGGTGAGTGTGGTAGAGATCAGGACAGGGTGAGGGAGGGAGCAGCGTGGGTTAAATGCGTCCCTTAGTGCACAGCAAGCAAGTTTTTGGTTGCTACGGTTCTGAGACTTATGCTATAATCTTTACTGATCCTCCCCCCTCGCTATAGGCAGAGCACCTCCCACTAGACCAGGTTGCTCACAGCCCCATCCAGCCTGGCCTTGAGTACTTCCAGGGAAGGAGCATCCTCAACCTTGGAAGCCAGCAACCTGGACTTAAAGCGAGGAGGATGGCAAGTAGTCCAAAAGAGAGGCACACTTCAGTCACTGCATGGGATCAGGCAATGGCACGTTCATGTTCTGTGGATTTTCACTGCATTTCTTTGTGAAGGATTACCTTAGATTACATTTGACTAAGATGAAGCTAGCAGGGCTCTACTTATAGCAGGTTGAAGTCAAAGTCTTCTCCTGGCATGGGCTTTGGAGCATTTGTCCCTTTGGACCTTTATGATGGTGCCCAGCATTGTCTGTAAATGGAAGCAGCCTTTACACTGCCTGCTCCATTCTATAATGACATGAAGCTGCCACCCAGCTCGGCCATCCCTCATTGTTCTGCACTCCCATGGTGTCTCTCCAAGTGAGGCAGGAGGAAGGGTCACAAATGTGGCTCTGAATTGAGGCAGTTTGAGCAGAGTAGAGGTTTTGCTTCGCCAGCACTGCTGGGCCTTCTTGGCATGTCTCCCTCAGTCCTTCTTTAAAGTGAGACTAAACCCTCTCTATATGCTGGCAGAGCTGTGAAGATGATTTTGGTATCAGTTATGTGGTGTTAAAGCCCAGATCCTTGAAGTAAATCAGCATCTTTTTCCCGTTTAGATGCTTCACTCAGCAGCTTCTGAATAAATCAGTCTCGTGGCTCTGGGCTGGCTTTAGTTGTGAATTTCGAACCTTTTGTTTTGGCAAAACCACGGTAGGCTTTTTGGCCAGAGGCCATGTTTCTGTTTGAAGCATTGTGAAGTGGCACACAGTGCTGTGCCTCCCTGTGTGCTGCCCAGGAGTGGAGAGATGGGATGCCCAGCTGTTCCCACACAAACCCTTCATTTGGATGAAAGGAGAATGTGGCTGTTAAAAGATAGCAATGAATGGCATTGGAAATACCAGAGACAGATGGATGTTAACGTAACAGCTGCAAAGAGCCCCTACGACAAAATAGGGATAAAGACTAATTTATTCTACTTCAGTTGTATTGCATTGTTGTTTTCTGAATGATTTGAGTACTTGATGATCCAATAGCCACATAATGTCCAATTGTAATATGATGATGCTCAACTGCCAAAGCCTGCAGGTACTACCAGCTGGAGGGCTGGCTGCTGGGATCCTGTGTGTGCCCAGAGAAGAGTTGGGGAAGGGGGAAAGACCTGAGTGATACAGGGTGTCCGTGCCTGTTGAAGTGCAGAAGATTGTTTCCTTCCTACTCGAGTTTGCTCTATTCTTCTGGTTCTGAAGTGTGTCTGGAGAAGAGCGATGAAGCTGTGAAGGGTCTGGAGCACAGATCTTATGGAGAGTGGCTGAGGGAGCTGGGATGGGTCAGTCTAAGGAAGAGGAGGCTCAGGAAAGACCTTGTGCTCTCTACAACTTTTGAAAGGTGGTTTTGGTGAGGTGAGGGCAGGCTCTGCTTCCAGTTAACAGCAATAGGATAAGAGGTGACGGCCTTAAGTTGTGCCAGGTGAGGCTCAGGTTGGATATCAGGAAAAACTTCTTCTTAGAGCAGTAATGCATTGGCACAGGCTGCCCAGGGTAGTGGTGGAATCACTGTCCCTGAAAGCATGAAGGAAGGGTGGAGATGTAGCGCTGAGAGATGTGGTCAGAGGGCATGGGGGGTGGGTTGGTGTTGGACTTGGTGATCTTAGCAGTCTTTTCCACCTTAATGATTCTATGATTCTGCATTCCTCTGACACTGAAACTGAGAGCATCGAGAAACGTACGGGCGAAGATAGAGCACAGAGCACTTGGGTGATGGGCAGCCAATGGGATGTGACTGAGCACAGCTTTGCAGTGGGGTAGCGGCCATAAAAACAGCTGAATGGAAGCTGCATGTTGAATATCAGGAAAATAGTTCTTCCTAGGAAGGAAGTGCAGGCCCAGGACAGGGTGTCTAGACGGGGTGAGGAGATTCCAGCCAGTGCTGGCAGGGGCCCACAATGGGCTGCAGGCTGGGATCCTCCCTGCCAGCACTTTGCTGATAAGGGGTTGGAAGGGAGAAATGTGTCTGCAGAAATGCTTGCTTTAATTCTCAGCTTTAGACAAAATTGGTTGAGGGACAGAAATCACTGAGAAAACATTTCTAAAATATGTGGGAAAAAAAATCTGAAAAATGTAATTAGAGAATAATTCCAGATGCTGGATTTTATTTAAGGTTTCTTGGAAAACTATTCTGCAGCGTCTTACTCTTTAGCCTTCCATTTACGTATGTGTGAAACCATACAGCAGTGGAACTGTCAGACCTTTTTTGGGGAGAGGTGAGGAGAAATTTGTGGGTTTATTTGCAGGATATTTACGTATAAACAAGAATTGTCTTATGTTTACTCCTTTGGAAAAAGGGTAATGCTTTGGGTGCACGGTTCTAAGTTTTATTTTGAACTCATTTCAGTATTTTTTTCTCCCTGCATCATAGCGGTTGGCTTGCAGCAACTAAATGTAGTCATCAGCTGAGTGTGGCTGAAATCAAACCTGCCTCTGGTACGTGGTTCTGAACTTTTGCCTGTTAAGGTTACTATAAAAAAGAACGTGATTAGTTGGTTGAGTTTGAAGATGGAGAAAATCTCCTGGGCAAAAATTAAAAACGAATAACCAAAGCCAGAAATAGTTGTTTTGCTTTGAGATATTCAGGATTTCCTGAGGTTTCCCTTTTCTCCCTGGAAAGTGTTGGCATTGAGTTTGCAGCAATGGGGGTTGGCTGCGTTGTTTTCCATGCGACGGCAGCCTGCTGTGCCACGTGTGTCTTGGACAAGCAGGTCTCCTAGGCAAGAAGTATACATCTGTCCAAGTTGATGCAGTGAAGGAAGAAGGTGATGTTCTCTGCACACAGGTTTCCTAGTCTCTTACATCACATCTTCCCGAGTCACAGAACAGGGAATGGGATTTAAAGATCCTGGGAAATGGCAGAGCGTCAGTGGAGCCAGAATTTCAGCTGTATTTGCAATGGCTTCTGTCCTGCCTCCGGTTTCTCTTCCAGGAGATCACATCTGCTGAGGGCACGCTTGTCATGCTTGCTATGGGGAAATTACTTTGAAGGTGTTCTGCTAGAAGCCTCATTCTGGGCTGGTTCCAGTTTGCTTCGCTAATGGGTAAACGGTTGGTTTATCTTGGGAGCGTAGTCACACCGAGACATTGGTCATAGGAGCGCTAATTCATTTAGTTGCATAGAGGGCTTTTGAGATGATGGCTTCATCATGAGTCAGTTACTCATTATCACATTCCTCTGATGTTACACAGCAATATTGGAACTGCCGTAAGCAAGCAGATGAACAATAACGAGATTAGATGGACCTTGTCTTTGATAACGGCTGACATGCCATGCCTCAGCCCGACGCAAACAACGCTGTGTTGCGTTGGGCTGCTCATGCCAGGCAGACAGAAGCCCTTCTCAGCCCCTGCCTGTGGTTGGCTTATATATAGAAACGCGAGAGTGACTTTGCAGCTTGATTTCACTGGCTGGTATGGCAGTATTCCTATTCCTAACCATGTCTAATCATTCCTTTTGAAAATCTTGTTAAGGTATTTTCTTCAATTAGAGCTTGTTTCAGTGAGCTTCACGGATTAATTAGATGTTGCATTAGAAAAATAATTATGCCTTTTAACCATTTTCAGTTATTTACTTCTTTAAATGTTAGTTTTGTGAAGCAGGCTGGCTGGATGCCATTACTCATTTGAGCAAAATCTAACGCAGATTAATGAACAAACCTAAAAAGAAGCAGTAAGTCCCCCAGCATTTTGTAATTAAGCAGTTTGATTAAAAACAACTGGAACAACTCTCTGCACTGAGAAACAAAGTGGAACAGCTCTCAGCATTGAGGCCTCCATAATAACATATATCAAAACCAGGTCTGAAAGTAATTTAGGTAGCTGGAAATTTTTCTTGGCTACCTGATAGATTCCTAGGAGAGGTTTTTGAAGAGCAGGCCTTCAGGCAGTGTGGATGTTATCCTTTAGCCCTCCGCTTTGCAAACACAGTGACAGAGGGATGCAGCTTATTTTTGAAGCAAGGAACTTAAGGGCTGTAACCCTACTTCAACCCTCATCCTGACGTGGTGCAAATGCAGCTCATGTAAATCAAAGGAGGTGACTTAAGTGAGATGAGAACTTGTGCTGTCAGCTTCCCTGTGGTTGCTTCTGCCTTAATGGGCTGCCAGTGAGATCAGAAGTGGTCTTTGTAAAATAACTGTGCTGGAGGGGCCTATGGCAATGAGGAGCTGTGTGTACTTATGTTGGACTGAAGGTTGGAGGCTGCTTCTGAGTAAAATTCCAGTGTCAGTTTTTGGGAAGCCGCTGAGTTATGTTAACTGGCAGGTTGGCACAGGGTATGGTTGGGCATGCTTTGAGCATGAGTATCCCATGGCTTATGGTGTTGCGTATGTGAACAGTGCTGTGATTGATGTGAACAAGGACAGCCTGAAAAAACTGACACCACAACTGAAGTGCTGGGGCAGCACTAAATTTTGCTCACCTCACATCAAGGCCAAGGTAGGGAAAAAGGCACACTCTTGTTTCTGTCCCAGAGTTGCTTGCCTGAGCTGCATTTCTGTGGAAATGTGCCTGGCTGAGGCCTCAGACATCAATTTTCTTATTCTCTAACTCATTTAGCTCTTCTTTGCTCGGGCAGATCTTGTTTAGAATCAATAGCTCCTCACTATCAGCCTTATTTTGTGTATATTCATTTATTGGATTTTAAAAATGACATGGAAGAAAGCATAGAAGGTGTGACTTCTTCACTGCAAGTCCGACACTCGAAATGTAGACTCTTTCTTCTGGCTCTTAGTATTATATCACAAAACTCAGCTAAAGCCATTTGTGCTCCACCTTGACTCACAGAACCCATGAGCAGGCTACAAGGAATTGATGTGCTTTAGACCTCAGACATCAAATGCTGCTCAGAACCTTTCAGTCAGTCCTCTCAGATGAATCTTCCCCAACTTTGCATCAGGTCACAGAGTCTTTCAACTTTGAGCTCGTCTGAGTGACAGCACAAAATGAGTTCCTGGAGGCTGCTGGCGGTGACTGCTGTCACCTCCTGTCTTGGTGTCATCTCTTCCACTGAAGGTGGCTTGGGTGGCCCCTGCACAGCTGCCAACCTGCGGGGCTGTGTGCCTTTGTCAGTTACTCTTACAGACATGAAAATTCATTTGAGCTTTGGCCAGGGTTTGAGGGAAGTCTCATCTTCCAGAGGAGCTGGTCTGCAATTTGCATGCTCTTAATGTCAACTTGCATGGACACTTTCCCACTCTTTCTTCATAGTCTTTTTAGAACAACAGCTCAACATGGGTTGCATGTTCTCATTTTTGTTGAGGCTTAATCTGTTGCTTTTCTTTAAGGTCATTTGAGCTTTCTTCCTTTTCAGCACTGTGGTCTAGGTTTTTTCTGTAGTGCCCGTGGGAGTTGTGTGGGGATGATGGGCTTGGTGACCGAGTGATGAAGGAAGGCTGTGTTCAGCCTCTTTGTGCCATGGAATGACCCTTAGTTGGGAACGAGTAACTGCTGTGAGCCAACTCAGCCATGTGAAAGTGCTCTTCCGCCAGACAAAAGAGTAACCAGGAAACTGATTTCTGTAGTAAAACAAATATCAACAGCACATGTACCTCTGTGTTGAATACAGCGTATGTGTACCTATATGGTGCTGAGGGCTGATGAAGTTGGCTTTGTCTGAGGGAACCCAGCACCATAAGGCAGGTTCTTTTCAGAGGGCAGCTTCCACCACCTGTGGCTCCTGAAATGCTGTGTGTCCTATGGAGGGGATGGGGAATAAACATTTCTAGCAGCAGTGCTGCCTCTGTAGCTTTTAGAATGTCTCGAGAAGGTCCCAGTGAGCATGAGCAGTTAAAGAAGCCCCTGGCATCTAGGTTCAGTGCAGTGTCTTAACCAGGCACTGGGCCAGAACTTTTATTGTAGCATCAATTACTGAAATGGGCCAGCACAGCTCTTCCTTCTCAGGAGCCTTTCTCCTCTTGGCAAGGGGAAGGGCTTCAGAGTCCAGGGGAGAGAGATGCTTCTGTACCTGCTATTTGGCAGAGGCAGCGAGCACATCAAGCACCAAAGGGAAGTCTTTTTTTTTTTTTTTTTTTTTTCCTGTGCATTAAATCTGGCTTTCAGCTATGCTGTAGGTTCCTTGTATGTCAGAACAGGTAGTAAAAGATGGTGTGATTTTTAAAACTCTTTTCTGGGAGTCAAATCTTGCAGTCTGAGACAGAAACATGGATGCAAAAATAAGTTACTTTGAGGGAAGCTAGACAGAGCTGGCAAAGTAGGTTCATTGCAGTTGATACAAGTTCTGTTTTTTCCGTGTTGAAAGGAAACAAACATGCTTACAACACAGCTGTCGTCCAGGTAGCTCTAGGGCTGATGGATCTGCAACCTAAGTCTGTGCATTAGTGCAGGGTGCACCAAGAGAATCTGAGTCTTTGTATGTAGGCAGGTTTAATCTTTGCAAGTCTTGCTTTGTTGCTTTTAGTACACAGGCTCACTGAATTAAAGATGCCTTGTGTAGGTTTTCTCTACCTCCTTGTAAAGCAAATCCATGTTTTTTTCCACTCTTCTCTGTAGCATATGCCCATCTGCTGTTTGAGTTCCTTAGAGCAGGGTTTCATCTGCTTAAATTATTGGAAAGCATATGGCAAATAATGGATGTTTACAAACATCAATGAGCTTCACTTGTTGTAGTCTTCCCTTCTTTCAGTGTTTTCTGCTCTGGATGGGCATAAAAGCTGGAAAATATAAAACTTTTTAAAGCAATATATTGTCACAAAGCTCCAGAAAGGCAGCCCTGAACTCATGGTGCTCAAACCTCCTGTTACATACAGAGGCCTGAGGGGAGCTGAAGCTGACCAGGAATGCTGAATTGCATCTTTCTTGCATCTTATCTTGGGCTTTGGTGCTGCTGTTTCTGCCCCTGTAGTCTAAGGATCAGTGCATGTGCTCTTATGGAGAGTCTGAGTCCATGTTTAGGAGAAGGATTACACTGGTGTTCTGAACTGTTTGGGTTGGTTCATGTCCTGGTGCTTTGTTCATAATCTCTTTTCTGTTTTTTTTTTTTTTTTCTTTTTTTTTTTTCCTTTATGTGATGTTAATGGTACCCCCCAATACCATGCAGCTAAACTAGGGCCATTATATGACTTGACATAGGTGAGCACTGCCAGGTCTGGTCTCCTGGTCAAACCCCCCTTACACAGCTCATGTAGAAGTTTATCAGCGTAAGCACAAAAACTGCTCTCTTCTGATGTGATAGCAGATGGTGATAATGGGTAATATCAACACTATTTTATCGTTTATCCAGAAAACATGCTAATGAGAGGCAGAGAGGTGTGATAAATATTACAAGGATTGCCACAAAATTTCTCCCAAAACAGCAGAGGCTGCGTAGCCTGGTAATATGCTCACCTGCTTGCTAAGCAGATGATGCTGCAAAATCTGTAACGGCTCTGCTCTTGAACATTCCCCTAAGAGTAAACAGCTTCCTGGGTTAATATAACGATCAGTTTAGGCTTTTATTCAGAATTTAAATTTCACCTACATCTCTGCCTGGGCTGCGTCAAAATCCAGGCCCTACTGAAAGCCTCTGGAGACCTGAATGAAGATCTGAGGACCTGAATCTGAAGCCAGCCAAGAGGCAAAGGGGCTCAGGAGAAATCCAGGCAGCCTCCACGTGTTCTTTAGTGGCTTTTTGCATCTCATATGTTCTTTAGCCAGAAATCTACATCCAAAAATGTAATATCCTCCTCCACTCTTTCCCCTCTTTTTGTCGAGTCCTCCAGCCCTTACATGAACTTTGAGTAATTCCCATCAAAGTCAGCTGGTTTGCTGAGTGATGTTCAAATCCCCGTTGGCTCCATGTAGTGCAGCTTTAAGTCCTGGTAATAAAAGAGATTGGGGAGTCTGCAGAGAATTAGCAAAGCAGAGGCCAACTCCATATCCTGCTCACTGCCTCCTCAGCCCTTTTCTTAAGAAGGGAAGGTGATGTGCTGCCCAGTGTTCCCAAGTCCAGCAGAGACCTTTAAATCCTGCTGTCCCTCAGCTCAAGATCTGCACCAAGAGTGGCTTTCCTGAAGTTGCAGAGTAAATCCTAAGGGATCCCCATTGTTCCAGCTCCAGTGGGGGGGTTAAGGAAATAATTTCACAAGATTGACAGCTTTTCTTTGACAAACTTTGTAGCATCTCTTTGGTGCTCGTCTGACAACGGTTTCCAAGGTAACAGATTATACCTGGACATAAATCCTTCATTGAGAACCAAAGTCACTCTTTTGTATTTATCAACTCTAAATGCAGGTAGGCAATTTGAAGTGATACCCTTATCGGGCTGAGCTTGAGCAATGATTCAGACTTCCAAGAAAGATACCACCTAAGTGGTTTTATTGCTCTAAATGGGTTTAAAATTCACTTTTTATCAAAGCATCAGTGTCCCTAAACATAGACTTAATCAAGATTACTAGGCTGTAGCCTAGATTAGTCTGTTCCTAACTCATCTACAAAGGTTTTTTTTAAGTGAACCTGGTGCCACTGAGTAGAATGGGGCAAGCATCTCAGAAACACGTTGCCTGCAACAGTTATTTTTCCAAGCCCACCGGAAGCTTGGAGCTCATCAGAGTAAGCGATGCAGTTCAGACATGAGAGAGCTTTTCTGATCTTGAACTTTTCAGAGACCTCACTGGGGAGATTTGGAACAATGAACTTCATTTCAGGTCAACTTATTGATATGTCTGAGCTGAACAGCTTATTCTGGTGAGCTTCAAGCTGAGGAATTGATGGCGATACGCACCAGTGTCTGGATCCAGTATTTGTGGCTTAAGACCAGCTCATGGAAATACAGGCATTTCTGGGAGATGTCATGCCAGGGGATGAGGTTAGGAAACTGCCAGCTCTAATGCTGTCTTTTCCTTCTCCCTACTAATTGCTTTAGATAATGAGAGAGACAGAAGCGCACACGGTGTTTAAGCCTAGGGGCTGGAGCCCAGCAGGTTTGACTCAGCTCTTGGTCCTTGCAGAGCAGATGAGCTTGGTGGTGTGCGCAGCGGGGAGAGAAAAAAGATTGCTTTCCATCATGAAAAAGCAACGTGATTGGACAGCACTTGTAGAAGTGTCATCCTCCACAATTAGCGGGGAAAACGTTCTGTTGGAAAAGATTTGTGTATTTGGAATCTCTAATTTAGAAGCTTTAGCCTAGCGGAAATAACGTGGTAATATTCACAGTGTAAAGCAATCAGCAAAATGAGGAAGCTGCTCAGCAGTGCCTCTGGCGAAAGGTGCTGCATGGGACTGTCCTGCATTGTTTTGTATGTGCTGCTCTGATTTATTTGTCTGAAATATTTATAGTGACACGATGGATGTGCATTTTCTTGCTTTCGTGCTCTTGGTGGCATATGCAGAGCTTTTCTGGGGTTACTTTGGAGCTGTGATCTCATGGTGAGCAGTGATTTCAGTTGGTGAGCAAATGAGAAGGGTAACCTTGTAGAATAAATGTAACTGCATTGAGAAGGTGCTGCTCAGGGAAGGAGAAGATGCTGGGCCATGCTGGCGTGCAGCTGCATCATGCAGGGCGCTGCTTGGCTTTGGGTGGGCAGGAGCTTGGCTTTCCTTCTCCTTGTCCCCAATGTGGTTTAGGTTTGCTGCGCCTCTGGGTGTACAGGGCCTGCACGTATGCAACGCCAGGCTAACAGCTGAATGCAGGGGAATTATTTCAGTAGTGTTTATTGTGGTTTCTGACTCTTTTACAGAAAGGTGTTCTAGCAGTTGGCAACACTGAAGCAGGGAGTTGGAACCAGATCATCTTCGGGGGCCCTTCTAGCCCAAAGCATTCTATGGTTCTGTGACATCTGTGCTCTTCTAGCTACCATCCTTCTCAACAAGACTGTAGGACAGAGGCAAAGTCCTTTTCCCTATATAATTTTCTTTACAAATATCCCATCCTGGTTGTATTCCCTTTGGCCCTGAGTGCTGATGTCTTGCGCGTGTTTGTTTTTGCTGTCTCCTTTAGGGACTTGCAGGAATGTATCTATTTTCAATGGGGAAAGGCACCACTGAAACAAGTGTCATATTTACCCTGTGACTCTTTTCTCTGGAAAAAAAAAAAGAAAAAAAAAAAGAAAAAGAAGGCTTTCCAAGGAGAACAGGGATATCATTAGGGGAATCCGCTTGATCTGTCCCTATAGTTCTCGTGTTTTCTTATTCTCTGGGGGAAATTTCTCACTCCAGTTAGAATTGGGGATTGACATAGCTATTTGTTATTCTTAGCTACTTTTGATAGAAGCCAGAAATGGTGGTTTCCATTAGTCATTTCCCATGTTGACCATATAAAGGCTATGGCAAAGAATGATGCTGGCCCTCAGCCTATTGCCAGTATCCAGGAACCAGGGTGGAGGACTTTCCCCACGGCTGTACATTAAGGGGAATTCCTTCTCATGGGTGAAGGTTCACATTTTTCCTCTGAGGCTTGGGAATCATTCTGTTCTCTCATCCAGAGATTAAACTATGCTAGGCAGCTTCCTCAATTTTGCCATATCTGAAGCTTCCAGAATTTGGCAGGCTTTGTTCAGCCATTGAATTGCAGTATGACAAGGCTTGGTGTTGGAGGGTAGCATCAGGTTGGGCATATGGGGTTGAAGAACCAGTGTGGTTATTGCAAATACAGACTAATAAGAAACTTATATAATTTTCTTTTTTTCCCCCCTGTTCTAATTGTTTGAATTTCACAGAACTGTGGTTAATTATTTCTCTGTTTTCTTTTTCTGGGTTGCTTTTCAATTTTGCCAGCTGCTTTCATTCTTGTGGCATTGCTGGTACGAGAGGAAGGGCAGGCACTAAAGGCAGCTGAAGGGCTGTAAGTCTTCCAGTCCAAGTCTGCACACAGAAATGGCATAAGGTTGGGATGGATATTCTTGTTTTACTTCTGTAAGCTTAATGATTACTGTTGTGTTATTGAACCCCAATCTCATTATTACCATGAAAATTCTAGAGTCCAACATGCCATTCCTTTCCTGCCTTACCTCCTGACCAGGTCTGTTTTTCCTTTTCCCTATTCTGCTTCCTTTTAATGATGTTCTTTACCTAGAACTCTGGCTTGCTTAACATCTCAGAGCTGCAGTCTGTTAGGTTTGCTATTTTCCAGGCTTTAGCTGAAGCAGCATGAGGACTGATCAGTGTTACAGAAGAGTAAGCACTGTTCTGTCAAGCTCATTGCCAACCAGCCCAGACCTGGGTTGCCTCCACGTGAGCCCAGCATGTGCCTGTGCTGCTGGGTTGGCAGTTGGGATAGTTGGGGAAAAAAGGGAACATGAGCTCAATGAAAACACTTCTGAATTTCTGGAAGTGCAAAATGGAAGAAGTGATAAGTATTTTACATTAAAAACAAAAAAATTCAGCAGTACCAGTTCTGTTAATTTAAGTAATATTTCATGCAGTTAATGTTTATTGCAGAGAGCTAGGGCTTCTGGTACAAATGTTCAGCTGGTAAAAATTAGTGTATTTCCATAGACTAATATATCTGCTCTGACTTATTCCAGCTCAGCACTCAGCTTCCTACAAATAACAAGACTGTGAGGTAGGGATGTATGGAAGGAATCAGCCAAGCTGCAGCTTGGCAGAAATCAGCTTGCTGTTTTCAAGAACCCCGAATGCTTAGCACTAAAATTGACCAACGTGCTCATTGCCAACTGCATTAACAACTTAATGCCTTCATAGTGGTTAGGTAGTCACAAATCAGCCCCCCTTTTGCTTTCGTTGCATTGGTTGTTTTACACTGAGGTAGAATCATTCCTGCTCCCTGACTGGGCAACTGAAGCAGTTTAAGCACGAGAATAATTAATAACAAACTGCCCCATTATCAAATGGCAGCTGCAGGTGTTTGACATTTCTGGAAATCAGAACATCAGAATTTATTAACGTCATAGCACTGAGGAACCTCCATAATGTACAAAACCCCATTGTGCTTGGTGCTGTACCAGCTCAAGAAATGGCCCCTGCTCCAAAGCCTTTACAATCCCAGTGCTTTGTAATCCTATTGTTATGAATTACAATGCATTGTGCCTAAGAACTGGGTAACAAAATGTTCATGAAGCAGAAACCATGATGCACTGAGCCACAGTGCCCACTTGAAAACCATGCATCTGTCTGAAGCTCTTGACCTACTTTGTGCAAATGACCTTGAAGGGTACTGTCATGGATATGGATTTGTAGGGTGGGGAAAAAAGATTGCATTTCTTGTTTGCTTGCTTTCTGCATCCGAAATCATTTTGCAGGCGGTTTTACATTTGAGCTCTGCTTCTCACCTTCGTGGTATTCACTGAAGAGAATTATTGGCAGTGAACTTTGATGCATGAAGCATCTGTTTAAGTCCAATGCTGTATAAACAGTGATTCCCTTTCATGCATGCTGTGTCTGTAAGGATGTAAAATGTGCTCATCTTCTCATTTTCATGAGAGTAATTCACCACTTCCAATTTATCCCATTTTTCCTGGCTATCGTTCAGTTTGTTTCCTTTATGTTTACAAGTCACTGTGACTAATAGTTTTGCATTGTTTTTTTTTGTTGTTGAGTAGGCATGGGGATTTCAAATTTGCATTGTGCTGCTCATTTGCCTTGGGAAAGCTACATGGGTGAATCACACTGCCATCCATCTCTTCCTCTACAGATCTCATATATCTCATGTTACAGAGTGCACAGAGCTGCTGCTGAAGTGCTACAGCCTTGGTTGTTACCTCCTCTACACAGAAGCAAACAATCCCAAGTAGAAACAAACAAACACGTTAGAAATATTTCTTCTCTCAAAAATAAAGGAGGAGGGAGAGAAGACTCGCTTATGGTCAGCACAATGTTCTGTAGCTAAAGAGGTTTTCTTGGCCTTTATATTTTTTATGGAAGTATTCGTCATTTAGTTTGTCACTCCAGAGCTCTGTAAAAACCTCCAAATGTCTTCCAGAGATAAGTTGGAGATCAGCAAACTGAGGGTGGAGACTCCTGAGAGGAATCCATAGTTGGGAAACTCGAAAGTATCCATTAGGAAGGATAGGTGTTCTACTTCATTTAATTAAAGATGGTACTTCGAATGAGCGAATTGGATGTTTGAAATCCTTTATCTGTCATGTTTTTGTAAAGAAATGAGAAAATTTGAAGACGTTCTAATCTTCCCCATTACTCCGAAGCTAAGCTTTCAATAAGAAAAACTGCCTTTCAAATGCAAGTGTCAGAGTTAACACCTCTTTATAAAAGATAAATGATAATGGAAGAGGAAAACAATTACCATGGTACTTTCAGCCATGACGAAAGCTCTGGTGGATGAGGTGAAGTTTCTTAGTGAAAGATGGTAACAGACGATGCATCATAAAACAAACAACCAAGAACGAGGAAAAGCAAAACTGAAGAGAAAATGTATCTCCTTTTATTTATATTTCACTTATTTTCCCGTGGCAGTTGAAATCGATGCTTCTGGAGGAATTAGTGTGTTTGTATCTAATGCAAACTGTACACGCTGTATCTATTGCCATCAGAAATGTACTTTTACAAAGAGATTGTGAACCCAGAGCAGTGGACCGCCACCCAGAGGAGGATCTCTGTCCCCATTGATGGAGAAGCCAGGCTGATTTCAGTTCCCAGGTGAGCAGTCTGGGCTGCCCATGGGGGACTGAAGGGGCAGCAGCTGTCTGCCCATCACAGCTAGGGCATTTCTCTGTCCCTTAAGCTCCTGCAAGAATGACCCTTATGAAGGCATATTCCTCTGTACCTGTAGGTACGTGGGTTCTGACCAATAATACATTACTCAGATAGTGCTTTCTTATCTCATACGTTTCCTAGGAAGATAGATTAGCCTTTGCTTGTAATGCTCTGGGTAGTGTTATTTGCCATAAATGCTAAGTATTGCTCTTCCGGAGGCACCTGTGACTCAGTTCTTTAAATAGTTTAAAATGAAAACCTGCGTCAGTGACAACAACAAAATAAAAAATCACAAGGGCTTTGTCATCCCCAAGCTTGTAGATGACACATTTGATTTGCCAAAGCTCAGGTAACTAAAAGCAGCGATTGGAAAAGGTCCTAAAATTTATGTGAGAAGAGATCTGAGATTTGGAACTCTGCAATGCTGAGGACTTGTAGCGTTGTCTCAGAATGCATGTTTTTCCATGGGGGGGAAAAAAGGAAGTTGGGGAGTCACCTCTTTGGAAGGATAGATAACAGCAGGGTAAAGGGAAATGGTTTTAAGTTGAAGGAGGGAAGATTTAGGTTGAACATCAGGGGGAAGTTCTTTAATATGAGAGAGGTGAGGTGCTGGAACAGCTGCCCAGAGAGGCTGTGGATGCCCTGTCCATCCCTAGAGGTGTTCAAGGCCAGGTTGGATGGGGCCCTGGGCAGCCTGGTCTAGCATTAGACATGGAAGTTGGTAGCCCTGCCTATGGCAGGGGGATTGGAGCTTGATGATCCTTGGGGTCCCTTCCAATCCAAGACATTCTATAATTAATTCTATGATTCCTTCCCTTTCTTTGTAGCCAGGATTAATTCTGGCTTTTATCTGTCCTTCTCTCTAAACGTAGGGGTATCACAAACCATGTGAGCATGAATGGTTTCTAAGGATTCCAAAGCAATGAGCAGGGGCTGCAGGACCTTGCCCAACATCCCATGTACAGAGCTTGCATCTGGAGGACCAATGTCTTGTGTCCCTTCCCAGCATCGTTAGCCTGGAAGAGTGAATGGGGTGAACTCAGAAGACAAATGATTTTATTTGGTTAGCAAAGCTTGGGTGAACACAGAAGTGTCCCCAGCAATGTTTGCCAGGTACCAAGGCTGCTGAAGCTGCTGTACCATCAGTCTATTTGTGGGGTTCTCTGCAGCTAGGCTGAGATTTACAAAGAGGTGAGTAGAGCTGGGTGGCTTCTTTGCTGATCCCCTGCCTCCCTGCCAGGAATATCTTGTCCTCTGAGCACCTGCAAAGGGCTGCATCCATGTGGTGATTCTGACATGCACTAAGCAGGCACTGCTTGCTGATTTGTGTTTGTTTCATAGAGGTTTGCAATTCCCTGCCTCCCAGTTTCCATTCTTTGCTAACATACCCATTAATACCTAGTGAGTTGTTTTTCTGTTTTAATTCCACCGATGAATTGATAAACAGCAGATTCTGCACTCTTTTTCATGAGTTTTCCAAGTGAAGAGATTAGCTCAGCACCCTAATGGGGTATTGATCTGAGCTCTCTGGAATCTGAAATTACTTGACTTTGTAAAGTTTGCATAGGTAGGATATCTGAACATCAGATACCTGCCAAGCTAGAGACTGGCCTGTTTGATCTGGCTAACTCATAATTAATTGAGCTGTTAATGTGAGTACTTGATAAGAACACCTGGGGCTGTTTGGCACTAAAGGTGCTGGAGATGTGGAGCCTGACAGATGAATGCTCTCCAAATTTAAATCAGGTAGGTCTTAAACAATGATTTATAGCTGGAGAGAGTGGAATGTAAAGTGATGTGATATTTTCCAAGTGAAGCAGTCTGGTCTTCCTTAAGATCAGGATACAGGACGGCAATGATCTGAGTTGTCTATTAACAGCCTTCATTTCATCTGGAAGAGGCTTTTGTGTTGCGCTTCTTGTGCTGAGAGTCTCTGTAAGCAGTTTGCTGTGACAAACCACATAATAGTACAGTTGATGGAGGCAACAAATAGAGCAGTAATAATGCATGTAATACCTCAGTATTGATCTTGGGGTACACTTTGACTTGCTGGCAAATTTCACACCCCAGGAAAATTGACTGCAAGCTCTGGAGTGTTTATTTTGTAATGACAGGTAGAGAGAATATGAAGAGCTCTTATTCTTTCTAAGTTGCATCTGCAGAGATCATCAGTCAGGCCTTATTAGGGTTTCTATAGCAGCTGTAGCGATGTGCATCGCAACGCATTCGTGTGTTAACCAGGTAAGTTAGCAGCACCACTCTTCTGCAGCATGACAAATGGAAGTGGGGAGAGGGGATCAGTTCTCGTTCAAGGCATTGTGTATCACTGGTGAGGCTAAAGCATGCAGAGGCTGGAAACAAATAGCATGGCATGTTTGACTGGTTGCCTCATTCTCTGCTAATGAAACAACTTTCCAACTGCAAATGCTTTTTTGCTTATTGCTTACTGCCTATGGAGTTAACACCCACCATGGGAGTGGATGCAAACAATGCTGTTATCACAAACTTCCTCCTTCCTTCGAAGTCCAGACTTGCCATTGCTGGTTCCTCAGCATCCTGGGCTGCTGTAGCTTAATTTGGCACCAGTCAGAGCTGACTCTGGCCCTTGAACCCAAGCACGTGCTTTATGGGAAGAGAGAGCAGACGGCCTCCACACAGGCTGACTTACTACGTGGGTGGAGGGGAATATACAGCGAAAACTTATTATCTTTTATTACATCATTCGCAAATATTTTTAATCTCAGTTGGACTAAGATTGTACCCAGGGCTGATTGAAACACCTGTTTTAACACATTCTTGGCTTGTTTTGCTCCTCAGACTGGAAAATTCCTTTGGGGAATGAATGCATTGCTTGAGGAGGAGGGTGTAGGAAACAGCGGTTGTGCAATGCACACTGAACACTGCATTCCTTTTCTGCACCGTACGTTGTGTATAGCGCCATGAAACCTCACTGCAGGTCAGTGTGGAGCCTACAGGCTTCACCATTTGCTTTCTGACCGAGCTCCTCACATGCTGAGCTACCAGAAGCATTCATTCACTTGGCAGATCTCCCTTTGCGTCTGACTGCTTTTTATCAGTGCCTGCTCACCCCATTTGGATTCTGTGCTGTCGCCATTCAGACTGGATCTGAACCAGCGACTGGCCCATTGTGATGAGTATGTTAAAGCTGAGTATCTCTTCCAACTTCTTCTCAATCATTTTTGCGCATACTGCCCATATTGCCAAACTAGAGGCATCAAAATTCCGCTATAGAGAGTGTTCTTATTTCACACCTGCTTGCTAGATGTGCTCACTGTCAGATGCTTTATGCTGAGGGGCAGAGACATGGAGTTGGATTTTGGATTTAATTTTGTTCATACTTAATCCGTAGCAATCTTTTTATTCACTGAAAGACTGACTCTCTCTTATCCCAGGAAAAAATACTCTCTGAATAGAAGATGGAATGTAGTATCATAGAATGACTGAGCTTGATGGCAGGTGGGATTGTTGGGATGTTCCTGGTCTGGCCCCTGCCCACAGTAGGGCTGATCCTGTTAAATGGGGTTGCTCAGAGCTTAGCAAAGCTGTGGTTTGGGTGTCTTTGAGAATGGAGATTGCAGTCTCTCTGGCCAGTCTGTTCTGTTACTCTTAGTTTATCCCCTTTGCAGTTTCCCTTACTGCAACCTGTGCGTTTTGTCTTGCTTCTTTGTGCACTTCTGAGAAGCACTGAGTTCCATCTTCTCAGGATCCCCATCAGGTGGTGGAAGACTTTGAGACTTCATCAGCCTTTTCTTTAGCTCCCCTTTCACCCAGATGGAGCAAACTAAGTGCTTCCCAGTGCTCTTTGTGCCCTGTGCTGTGAGCATGCTTTGTTACATCTCTGCTGGCCTTGGATTTTCCTCTGGATGTTAGCGCCCGAGTCCCATCTTTTGTTAATCTAAGTGCCTTAAGGCTCTCTTCTGTACTTCCAATTTTGCTGAAATGAATTTGAGCTCTATTGAGATTATTTTCAGACCATCTCTTGCTTTATGCAGAAGCTACAAGTGGAAATAGTGAGAGGAATTGAGTATGAAGGCACTCAGACAGCTGGTTGTTCTCATTGCTCCGTGCAAGCATTGCGGTGAAGTGGTCCAAAACTTGCAGAAGTGCTCTGGGTATTTGCACATATCCAAACACAGCGTTCAGATTTTCTTGTCAAATTCTTATACCCAGCTTCCCCAACATCTCCTAATCAGACCAGAGCCATACTGAGCTGAGTCCTCTTATTTCCTCAGGCCCAAGTTGGTAGCTGTGTATCCTTCTCAGAGACATCTGGGGGGAAAAAAAATAAAATCTGGAAATAATTCAGACAAGGATGGAAAATATTTTCTGTTTCTATGTAAAACACTTTCACATGAGTGCTTCCTGTCATCTGAGCCCCTTGCTCTGTTCTCAGCCTTTCACAGAATCATAGAATGGTTGGGTTGGAAGAAACCTTAAAGGTCATAGAGCTCCAAGCCTTGCCATGGGCTGGCTGCCCCCCAGCTCAGGCTGCCCAGGGCCCATCCATGGCCTTGGGCACCTCCAGGGATGGGTACACACAGTTCTGGGCCTTTCAGTAACTGGCAAGATCCCACTGAAATCACAGCACAAAACTCCTACTGGACTTGATTTAGGGGCTTGAATCAGACTTCTGTCCATATAACTTTTTTCTGGCTTTGCCTGTGAAGAGGAGTAGAAGGTGCTGTTATTTCTGGAAGTGACTTTGGTGGTGCAGAATTGTCTGTTAGGAGCTGAAATACAACTGTCTCTTACTTTAGCTGGAGGCATTTCTATATAAAAGCTGCTTTAACTTGTCACCGTATTGTAAATTTAGTATGGGGGATTTAATATTGAAGTCTGCCTAGCATTTAGTGTTTGAGCGAAATTACATGAATGTGAAATGGAGGAGTTTAAATATTCAAAGGACACTAAATGAATTAGGTTCCATTCTGCTATTGAAGGAACCACTCTGTTTCTCTCCAGCGTTTTATGCCATACATACATTATAACTTCAGACTAAAGATGCATAATGCATTCAGGCGCTATTTCCAGTTTCTCCTTTTTTTTTTTCAGTTCAATGTCTCGCATAAAATCAATTTGTTATTACATGAATTGCTGCAGGACATAAAGCTGTCCATGTGACTAGCCCAATTAATATTTTTTGCACTGTATTTTAATCAAACATAATGGCCAGACTGTTAAATATGACTACTCATCAGTATTTTCCAATGGATCTTATTTTTTTTGCGATTAAATAATTAGTGCGATCTCTTCTTGCACCATTCCACCACCTTCATGTTGAAGAGAAGCATTCATAGCAGCAGCTGAAAGTCTGAGAAATGAGAATAGTTGGGAGATGTTTGTTCACTGAAGACACAGAGTTTTCCACCAGGTCCTTGGGAAGGTGTCTGCCCCATGCACAGCCCTGAACATGGCTATGAGCATTTTGCTTCCATTTCACTGTGTCTGTCTTGTAAAGAAGATTGCTAGATGCCTCAGGTCACAGCCATCTGAAGCATGGTTTGTTTCTTGCAGAACATACCCTGTTCTGTGGGTTGCTCCAATTTACTCCAGTTTGCTGTAGTGTTGAGATTCAGGTGGGGGATATGGCAGAGCAGAGCACCCAAGCCCTCAGGTCTTCTCATTCATGTCTCTTCTCACCCTGAGTTCAGGGCTTGATTTACATAGGCATAAATCTGCTGGCTCTGTGTAAGCAGAGAAATACGAAGGGGTTGTTGTACCAAGTCAGCTATTTTTCCATCCCTGTGGGAACAGAGAGGTTCAGACATAGTAATACATCCTGTAAAAATAATGCTTATACCTTCTATTGTGCATTATCCAGCTGGGAGCTGATAGTGTGTGGGGCTGCTTGGAGGAATGGCGGAGCTGAATGTAGAGGCGAGTTCCTGGAGACCATCTCAGTAAAAGGTTGTGTTTGTGCTTCCAGCTCTTGCTTGCTGTCCCGAATAACTTGAGTGCTAAATCCAGGAGCAGCCATAAAGTAAAGAAAATCAGTGCTGGAGAGAGCCTTGTCTGCCAAGTGTACCAGCACTTGTAAGCCAAAAGACTGCCTTGACCAGCTTTGCTATGGTTGTTTGTCACTTAAGTCAAGCAAGTATTAGGTTATACTTTAAATATTTGTGTATTATTTGTCTGCATGCAGACATGCATACGCTGGAGGCTTTTTTATTGTTTTTACCTGCAGGTTCCAGCACTGCAATGGCACTGACTAAACATGAGCTGGAAGGTTGTGTTCAAAATCAGATTGTTTTTGTATTCTTGCTTTTTCTTTTCTGTTGTCTTCTATTCTTATTTTTACTATTTTAAGACTCCTGTTTGGAGTAGGAAGAGATGGAATGGGTAACAAAAATATAGGGAGAAAGGAAGGAGCCAATCTCCAACTGAGGAACTGCATTTAAAAAAAAATCCAGTTCAACCAAATTCTCAGTTTGTCCAATGCCTCAACTTTCCCCTGGAAAACAGAAAACAGCTTTGATTTTTCCAAGACATTTGGGGTTGCTGTATTGAAACTTTGAATGAAGAAGATTTCTGAGGAATTCCTTTCTTGTCAGATAGACCCTCTGCTCAAGAGCCCTGGAGTGGGCAACAGCTGAGCAGCGAAGCATCCACCTGCATCACCCTGCAAGGAGCTCCCCAGGGCTCGTGCTGATCACACGTATGCTGGGTTACCTTTCCAGACCCTTTCTGCTCCTTGTCCCCTGACCAAAGGCAATTACAGATCTTGCATTAATTAAAATTAGCGGCCTCCTTACTTTCTCCAGAAGTCCCATCACTGCGTAAGCACAGCCTGAGGGATATTTCTTTTCCTCTCCCAGCAAAGATTGCATAAGGATTGCTAGCACGTGGATCCAGTGCATGGTGTGCGGCAGCCAAATAATCATGGATTTAAGAGTCCCTCAGCACTCATTCACACGCCAGACCGTAACCGCTCTGATTTTCCCCTTTCAGCAGCTGCAATACCCAGGCACAATGGGGTGAGTTAAGGTTAAGGATGTCGTTTCAGCTTTGACTTGGAATGTCCTAGCTTTGGTGGCCCCAAGCCAAATCCTTAACATTATTTTAATGTCGTTTTTCTTCTTCGTTTTATGTTTGCATACATTTAAAAACAGAGCAGGGGTTACTTATGTCACAGCTGTGCATACTTTGTAAGGCCAATGGATAAATACAGGCTTTATGCTCCGAGAGGAAACTTTTTGTAGGACCCAAGATACAAGTTGGTTGAGAGCTTGGTTGGTGGATGTGACTGGCAACTGGTGCCAAACGCTCTCTCTCCATTGACTGTGATGGAATTGGGCTGATTTATCTCTGCTGAGGATCTGGCCCTCTGTTCTCTAAGCTCAGAACATTTTTCTGGCTAGTTGATGTATATTTTTGTTTGTATAGAATTATCTTTCTCTTCCCACCCATTTCCCCTTCCTGCCTTTCCAGATTTAGGATTTCATTTTGCACAGACTGAATCAATGTCTGACTTTGGGGAAAAAATATATATTTTCAGGCAAAATAAGTGCTGCATGTTTTACATTGGTACCCAAGTGGCTGAGTGAAGCTTTTCAGTTTGTTTACTGGAATCTTCCCCAATGGCTTGACTTAATTCTTCCTTTTCTGATCAGGATTATGATGTGGTAAATGACGTTTTAGTCTCCTTTTGTGATACCAACGCATTGAACCAATGTTTCTAACATGAAGGACAAAAAATGCATTAGGAGAAACTTTAAAAACACATTTCTTACCCGAATAGTAGAGAAACGTTATTTTTTGTGAATGACTTTGGGAGGTTTTGTTTGTAACAATGGGGAATTTTAGAAGAAATGTTTTTCTCAGGTTTGTTTTCCCCGGGTTGAAACTTTCAAATTTTTTTTCTCTCAAAAACATCTTCGAAAAATCTGGAAGCCACTTCTACCAAAACAAGGTGGTGTTCTGGTGGAAGGAGATCACAGTGACCCAACAGCTAAAACTTAATTCTAGCCACGTTGTTACTGTGAAAAAACCAAGTGAATCAAGGCACGTTGCGTACCTGGATCAAAATTCAGAGATCGGCGGAATGTTTCCCACTGACCCTAATAAGCGTCGGGTCAAGCCTTGGACTTACAAGATGAAATTTATTTCTTTGGTATCCCTCTGTACTGCGGGAAGCCATCTCATAAGCTCAGCAGCAGCACGTTGATTCCCCCTTTGTATCACTCTGGTTTCCTGCAGGTCCCTCCGGAGCAGGGCAGGGTTTGCAGGCGATGCTCATTTGCAGATGCACAGCATGAGTTTCCCCCCGGTGCTCTGCGCGTGGTTCCCGTCCTGTGGGGCTCAGGGTGATGAAACATTCATGGCTTTGGCCCCTGCGTGCAGCAGTGTGTGCTGTGTGCAGTCACGCTATCCCTGCCATGCCCAGACTTTTCAGGTGAGCTCTGCTGCTCAAGCCAAAGATGTAATTGCAGCATTTATGGTCAGAGTAACACTGATTCGTCTCTCCTGCCAGATGGATTTCAGAAGCGTTCTCTTTGTGTCAGTGCTGCCTTCCTAGGGGAAAAAAATTGTTGCATACTTGGTTCTTTAGAAATCTATATCTGTATTCTTATTAAAAATACATGTTCTGTATTTCTGAATGTAGGGAAGGGAATAAGGGAGAAGAGAGTGGCGAGAGGGAAAAAAAGTCCTATTCCGAGCGTCGTGAAGGTTTATTCCTTGTGGATGCTTTGTTCACGTTGAATTTTTCCTGAGCCAAAAGCAAAGACATGAATGACATGTGCAGTCCTGCCTGCGTGCCACTCTTCATGCACGTGTATGTGACTTAGTGCCCATAGCAGCAGGTTTCTGAGTACAGGGGGTAAGTGAGGTGAGGCTTCAAGGCACTAACATAGGTTGCCCAAAGAGGTGGTGGGTGCTCCAAACCTGGAGATGCCCAAGGTCAGGCTGGACGGGGCTCTGAGAGCCTGATGGAGCTGTGGGTGTCATTGCAGGGAGTTGGACTAGATGACAGGTCACTTCAAACTCAAATGGTTCTTTCATCTGAACTGCTGCACCTTGCTTAACTTGAGGAGCAGCTGGAGGTCTGAAGGCTGCATGGGCAGGCAGCTGTCGTGTGAAGCTGCATTCTAAACTGAGAGCTGTACCCACTCTGGGAAGCCAACTGATACCTCACTGCATTTCCATGAGTTGTGTATGGTGCTCCTGCTCATCACCCAGTGATTTCTGTCTCGGGTGAGAGCCACAGCTTTCCATGTCCTGAGTCACCAAATTACTTTGGGGATATGTGAGACACAGATTTTTTTATTTCTATGCGTGTATGCACACTTGTGCCTGGCCTTACAGGACGACTCTCATCGTTTGTGCACTTGTTTCTGTAGATACTTCAGTATGGTGACCACAGGTTGTGCAAGGATCTGCATGTGGCATTTGGGACAAAAAATGAGGAGGAGACAGAGCAGGTGAAAGCAAAACAATCCAAAGTAAGCACCATGGGACCTTTACAGAATATTGTAGTTTCTAGGAGTTGAAGTTGTAGTTTTTCTTCCCAGTGGAAGAATTAAATAGTCTCAACAATTTTCTATAGGAAAAAAAAAAAAAGCCATATTTGGAAAAGTACTTTGTTTCCCCATAAGAAAACTATTTATTCTGAAAAACAATTTCAACCATCTCTGGTATGATGTGAGCTTCTCTCTGCCATAAGCTATAGAAACCTGAGTATGCAGGGAACTAAAAATGCACGTTCATTCTTCTCTGAGTGTGTTTGTCAAAAAATAAGCAAAAAGCCATTGAACAAGTGCAGGCAACTTAGTGCCATCCCTGCAGCAGGGCTGGGTACACATCCCTTGCAAGATGCCAATTGCTGGTTTTTATCTTTTGTGAGCCTTGCTCTTTAGGCTGAATGGAAAAGCCGTCTGCGATGTGAGAACGCTGCCATTCAGTAGTGGGTTCCAGTATCAACAGTTACAGTACATCCTAATTTAGGACGTGACTTTTGCTGAGCGACTTTTTCCATGGCACATGGTTTGTGGGGGTGGGAAAGAAAATGTCTCAGGCATCGTCTGGTGAAAGTATTTCTTCTCTTAGGCAGGAAAAATTCGTCCTAATTCACTCAATCCAACAGCAGTTCTTTCTGAAACAGCCACTTCTGATGGGCACAATTTTAGCTGTTAGAAATTGAAGCTTTGTCCAAAAGCTTGAAGCTGTGTTTGAAAGAAAAACTGAAAGCATGAATTACTTGGCTCAAACTAATAACCCTTCAGTAGAGCATAGTAGCAGGGTTGTCTTTTCTTTGGGATATGGAGCTTCACACAGGGACCTTAGGGAGCAAGAGAGCTAAAATGTACCATCTAAAGCCAATCTCCAGTGTTGCTCTTAGCGTGAGGATCCAGAGCCACAGTCACACTGCTACTTTAAGTGGTCACTTCAAATGGAGTCTGATTAGTTGTAGTTCTTCGGGGATGCTGAACTGTGTTGTGAATCAAGTCGAAGCCTGAAAAAAATGTTGGGGAAGAATAACATTAATGCTTCATGTTCAGAAAGTCATCTTCAACAGTAGTAAACAGATGGCATACTTTGGCTATACAAATATATATAAAAATATATAAAATTATATATGTGAACTGGGAGAAAGCACCAATTGTGCTGAATGAGTCAAGTCAACTCTGGTCAGATTCATGGCTGTGGAAGAGTATTTGACTTTATGGCTAAAAAAATAAATAGCACAGATGAATTTGCTGTCCTTATAATCCTGATGAAAACATCACAGTTGTCCAAGTGAGGCAGATGGACTCTCCCAGAGCTCCGTGACTCCCATCAGCCATTGAGATGTATCAGAGTCAGAAGTTCAGTGGATGGAGAAATGACTCACTTCTTTTTTTGACTAACAATGAAGTCCTTCAGCTGAAGTGGAGACAAGTCATATCTGATACCATATTTTTATATCCTTTTTGCTTCTTATAATTTATTTCTTCAGGTTGACATTGCACAGAGAAATATGATGCATTGTTCTGAAATTAAATTTGAATCTGTATCAAGGCAATTTAATCCCACTTGGAGTTGGTGCATAAAGGAGTGAACGTAACCTTCAGTAATTCCCTTGCTCATAGTTGGCTTTTTCTCGTGCACAATAATTTAAAACAAAATCACTTTCTCTTATTAGAGGTTGTAATTTATTACTTTAATGAGACGCATGACGTTTGAAGAGTTGAATTCTCACGTTCCTCTTATCTGTAAGCCTGCACCTCAAGGGATGGGGAACGAACCACGGTGCTGAATTTCTGCCTTATAACATTGCTCAGTATGAAGATGATTGTTACAATATCATTAAATCCCAGCTGGGAATGTGAACTGCGCTGTGTTTGTTTCCATCCGATGCAAGAGGGTTTAAAATTGCTTAGTACTGAAGGAGAAATTGGGAGTGGAACGTGGACCTGCCCCAAACCGAAGAACACTGACATAGTTTCGTAGAGTTTCTTCTTCACTGTGCACAGTTTTGTGTTTCAGGATCTCATTTTCCACACAGATCCTTATGTAGACATTTTCCTTGCAAAAACGCTATTTGGAAAGAGTTCTTTACGGGTTTCCTTGGATAACCAGTAGGTCGTAAATGTGTTGTAAACATGCAAGGATCAAAAAGCCGGAAGTGATCTTTGTGAATGAGTTGTAAACTTCTGTAGTAGCTGCACAATGTGAATCCTCTGCTCTGGGACCTGTCCTGGGTGAGGGGTTGCAGGTTTGGGTCTGGTAGGAGGGGAAAATCCAGCACAACCTTCATTCAGTTGTTCCCATGGTTGGTGTCCATGGCACCTGTGGTCAATGAGGCATATGTATATCATGGCATATAATATTTAAGTGCTCATTTACATAATAAATAGCACTCAAAATATTGATAATGCGATTCCAAGCTGACCATCTCAATATATTCTTCTATGACATTCATAAAATCAACCTCAATTATGCAGTAAGAATACAGAATATGACTGCTAGGCTGTTCTCCCTTCAAGGAAGGTGGCTTATTTCCTTTATTCACCACAAAACATGTAGCTGCTGGTATGATAGCAAAACAATTTAATGTATTAGCATATTTATAAACCAGCATGTGTTCCCATGTATCGTTTCTGGTTTGAGTCAAATCTATTACTGGTGCTTCACCTCTGCCAAGACTAGCCCAAGGCAGAGCTGTCTCAGCAGATGTTATGTATGTGTCTTCTTTTTAGAAGATGTGCTCTTTGTGATGCGGACTTTCATTTATTATGTATTTATACAGCAGTTAGCATCATGAAAATCCTGATCCCGTTGATTTCTAGTGCTTGGGCAAAAGAAACGTTTTGTAATAACAATTGTTGTCCCTTGCTGCCTTTTGGGCCCTTCCAAATTTAAGCAGACTAGATTCTTAAAGGAGGGCTAATCTGAGAATGGAGTCGTTCTGCATCAGAAGATCTGGTGTTTCTCAAACGCTTTCAAGGCCACAGAACAATTTGTGAGTAGCCAACAGAAATGCATTTTAATAACGGCCAAATCAAACAGTGATTCAGAATTAGAATTAAAGGTCATAAAAACTCTGTATGCATTAATCACGGAGCCTGTTCTTTGAAGTGAGATGTATGCACCAGGGGGACTCAGGTTGGTGTGAAAAAGAAGCTTTAGGAAACCATATTTGCAATATCTCAGAGCTGCTTACCTTGCAGTAAGAACCTTCCTATACCAGACTTTAAGATACCATACCAGTGAGAAAATTAAATTTTCAGACTAGTACTACAGCTATCTAAATGATTTCTACACTAGGGTTATATCAGGACACTTTTGTTATAGCTTAACCCAACTCTCTAGAGATTCTTCATGGGCAAGTTCTGGTACATGAGATAAATGGCAGCTGCTCAGAATGTGTGGCTTAGTGACTAATTTGGTTCTTGACTTTAAATCTGTGAATAATTCAATGGAAATGCCAGAAAATGAGAATCAAACATGTGCAGTGTTTACATTTATGAATATGCTGAAAACACAGTTTTAACTGATTTTGCAGGCACTGGACATTTTTCTCTGCAGAAATATAAACCAGAGTGCTTCTTTTCTTGGCCAATTAACCTCTCTACAGATCTTTGTTTCCTTCCACTTCTCCCATCCGTGGTCATCACAAATCATTTTGCTTGATCTTGATGTTTAGAATGTAATGTTGATATATCACAAAGAGGGACAATAGCGGGTTAGAGGAATGGATGGATATGACCTGTGAAGTTAAAGGAAATGAATCTGTGGATACAAAGCTGTGTTTTAAGTGATGGTAGGAACTACTGCTATAGGGGCTGGGAGCCCGGCAGCACTGCTCAGTGCCTCTCAATTGCTGAACTGTTAAAACCATCCATATAACTCTAGGTGTAATATTTAACAAAACAAAGTGCCAAGTTTGAGTTGAGTCTCTGGTTATTTGCCTAATAAAAGCAATGGATATATTAATGCTAAGTGGGGAGGAACAGCATACATCAGCAGGCAGTCAGCAAATGCCCTTTCCTAGTAATTGCACTTACTGAGGATAATGGTCAGATGAAATTACCTAATATTCTTTTTTTGTGTGTGTGTGAATTCTTTTACCATTCATTGACACACTGTAGGGTTCTTTCAGTAGTGTTTGCTAATGAGCTGTGAGAATGCAAAGGGTGTGAGTGGTTTTTGGTTGACCCCCTTGGCCTGAATTCACATTGGAGAGGTCAGTCATCTGTTTCGTTTCAGGAACTGCTCAATAAGTGTTTTAATAATTCACTGCTGTGAAAAGATCACTGAGTATTTCAGATAAAAACACCTTGTCCTTAAAATGCTCTGGATGCCTCTTTTTGGACAGTATGTGATGGGAGGCCTCCAACGCTTGCTAGGGAAAGTAGAGATTTTCATAAGAGGGTTTACATAACCAAAAGACCTTCTTGTACATCTTGAAAATCTCAGCTCAAACATCTGCTGGTGTATGTATATAGCCAGGGGAAAATGTGTGTTGTTTTGCCTAGCTTGCACATGAACCTGAGCCATGGCCAGAGGGGAACTGGAAGAAAGATGTTTGCAGAATGAGCTGCAGACCTGGTGGTGGGAGCAGGGGTCACTGAGTAGCACGACAGCCTGCCTTCATGGTTTGATGTTGTAGTGGGAGCGCACTACTACAGCCCTGTTCCAGACTGATCTGATGGTTGGGGTTACCTTGGGAAACTGTAAAATCAGAATTCTTCCTCTGGCTTGCAAGGAGGTTTTACAAATGGCGATTCTTAGTCCCAGCGTTCTGGCTACGTTCCAGAAGGCATAAACTTTATTCGTAACATGACTCTTTCATGCAATTTCTAATGGACATGATAAATTTGATCTCTTGTGGTTGTATATGAGGAGCTGTTGTGTTTGACCTTTGCGATGATTACATTTTGATGGCAAAGTGCTAAATAAGTTCCGTTGGGGTCCTTCCGGATAAAAATGCCATGCAAATTTATTCTTTACGTTAGATTTATTTTTACCCCAGCTGACATGACAGTAGAGGAGAAGTGGATCCTCAGGAGATGTAAATTATTGAATGCACGTTCCTATCTGCCAAGAATCTCTCCAGGATGTCTTCAGTCATGCTGTTCAAGTTGTAATCAGACAGGGGCATATCTCTGTCTTCCAAGGTCTCTTTGTCAAGCACTTGGTTCTTCGTTTACACCATCTTCTGAGCCTGGAAGGGTTTCTCTTCTCTGGCCTAAATAGCTTGTTCTTCCTCATGTATTTGAGTTTGCCCTTGCATGTTGATATGCAGCATCGTTCCTATCCCTGTGCTATTGCAGTGTGCTGTTCTGTCAACCCTGGTGCTTTTTCAGCTGGGTGCAGGCTGAGACCTCCCTGTGTGGGCAGCCTGGCTGCATCCTACAGCAGGGCTACTGATGATCCCCATGCATGGAAATGGGAAGAGCCAACTGTATTGAACTTCTCTGGCTACCGCACTTCAGCCTGCAAAACATGCTGTCCCCTAAAATCCTATCCAGGGGTGTTTTAAGGATAAGCTGCCATCTAATGCTATGGATAACTTGGAGCAAATAAAAATCTGCAAGAACTGGAAGATGAAAGAGGCTGCAAAAAAGTGAGCATCTGAAGTTTATGAAGAGCTCTCCCTCCAAAGAAATGGGCAGAACTGGTTTGGAAAAAATTCAGTAAAAATATTAATGTCTTCATGGACAGGAATAATCTGGATTATAACAAACTTCTCATGAAAAAGTCTTTGTTTTTTTAATGGATATTTTTATCCAACAACAAAGAATTCTGAATTGTATAATAGCTTGAAGTTAAGCTAGTTTTAGTGAAAGAAACATCAAGTAAAAGTGGTCTAAAGCAAAACAAGATATTTTTAAACTTAAAAAGAGAGCATTTCACTTTACTCAAACCAATTTTTTTTCTCCGTTTCCTCATTAGCATTTTGGTTCATACAAACTTTCTGCAATGTCAGCTCCTTTGTTTGGTTTGGAATAGGGGTGGGAGGAGAGGGAGAATCTTCAGAACCCTGACAACCTTTTCGTCCCAAAGAAATGGCAAGGCAGAAGTCCCTCCAGGTGACCAGAAGAGGCAGATAGAGAGTGCCCACTGCCCGAGTTCTCCGCAGCTCTCCTCTCCCTTGTGTCAATACAAAGGGAATTCTTTCATGCCCCAGTTGCTGTTTTGCGGTTTGCATTTCTCACGACTGCTATTTTATTTGCATTTTAGCTAGATGAAGTTCCATTACAATTAATTCTTCAGGCTTCCTGAGGAAGTTCCTTCATTCTGAGATCAGAAAAGCTTTGCTCTGCTGAAAAGTTTCTAAGGAAAGGGGAGCCAGCAAAGCAGAGAACTTGTTAGTAAAAGTGGTTTATACTTTGGATTGATTCCGTTTTCTCTAATGGCTTGATTGTAACAGTTGCACTCTAATTTTTGTACAGGGTTGTGCACATTTTAGGCAATGTAAATATATACATTGGCATGCTTATTAGCTCTGCTGTTTAAGTTACGGATATTTGATAGTGTATAATAAAACCAAGTGGTCTTGTATACCATTTGTCATGCTGAGCTTGGACTCATCTCTTTGTACTCCCACTCCACCCTTTCCAACTTCATTATATTCCAAATGCTCCTCCTCGCTTGGAGCAAAATCAATCCCCGTTTTGCATTGGGTGGAAGAGGAGAAATGTGTGCTGGGATTTTTCTCAATGCACAGAGCTGCATGCAGACTTAATGCTCGCTTAAATGATAAGCGTGGGGCTACCCCATGGGGGAGCATTGTAAGACAGCTGAGGTCATGGTCACAGCCTCAGCCCCCGTGTACTGAACTGCAGGAAGAAGTGGAAATACGAGGGGCCCTTTCCACTCATCAGGAAAGAATACTACTGTGAATGCTGCCTTCCAGAGCCACCATACGCTGCATGCTAAACAGGTCCCTGCTGCTCTGAGAAGCGCTTTTGTTTAACTGTCCCTTCATTTCAGAACGTCATTTTCCCTCTAAACCCAGCGTTCCTCTTGCTGAGCCACTGGCATGTCACACGGTTGGCCTTGACATGGTGGCAGAGGATGCATTTTTCTTACTTAGGTGGAAGTCACTTAACGAGGTTTAGTGGGTGGCATTTATAGCCCTTATAGGACCTTGTAGAAGTTAGGTGTGGTTTTCCAATCCCACATAGAGTCTAGGTGCTGATTTACCTGGATAACTGGCTTAGGTGAGATGCCAGTTGTGAATCAGAGGTAGATGAAACTCTAGTGTGAGTGCTGGGTGCCCCAGATTGATGTCCCACCATGCCCACAGCCCATGCTGATGTGAAGAAAGAAATGCCAGCGAGCACCAGGGCTGTTTGTTCTGAGGGCTCTCTGTGCTCCTCACCCTTCTCTTCCCACAAAAACCAATGGTTCAGGCAAACCCTTGGAGTTTTATTCTGAAGCTTTTGAAATTATCCTGCCTTGCCAAAAGAGAGGATTTGCTGACAGTCACAATCCTATTGGCAAACTTAGGTGGATTTATGATCTTGGGTGGAAACCAGTTCGAACTATAATTTTACATGAATCTGATCCCTCTCCTGAGCCAGGCACAGCTTCGTGATTCTGGCTGATTTTTCACACTCTGCTTTTGGTGCTTCTGACCAAATCTGAGCTGAAGATAAAGCTCTGGGCCCGTAGTTCTGTGGCTCGTGCAATAGGTATGGCTCCACTCCCTGCTTCTTGATCTTTCTCAAACTCCAGGTTGCATTTCTGGATGTCTCCCACTTGTATGCCTTTTCCCCAGAGGAGCCCATCAGGAGTCACACATCCACTCCTGAATATAAACCAAGGAACATGTTTAAAACACATGCTGCTATCTCGTGTTGTTATGAGAACAAAACGATTATTGCTCAAAGCGTTGCAGTAATACCTCCCCTGCTCCTCTTAACTCCTTCCATCATTTACCCCCCACAGGAATCTGATGCCATTTGGGGAGCAGTGGTGTTTGGGGTTTGGTTTCTGCTTCTGTTACAGACATTGTGAACATGGAAAATTACTTCAGGGTTGCTTACATGCAGGCAGACAGAAGAGTTAAGTGGGTGCACTCAAATCCCCCGCAGATTTTCTGCATGCTGCAGCCACTGTTTGTAAACAGGAATACACATAATAGGTTGAGAAATCAGCTTCAAAACAACAGGCATTGTTTGTGTGCTGAGTAACTCTAGTGATCAATTAGGATCTGGAAAAAAAAAACACAAAACCAAACATGTTGTGTCCAGATGAATGTAAAATCCAGAGCCTCTCCTTCCAAAATCTCCAACTGATACCTTTCGAAGTTCTTGAAAGCTTACCTGACATTTGTTTTCCTCTACTTGATTTAATATCTGAATGTATGTTTTATTTTTTAGGCAAAGGGATGAGGAATGATATCAAAGTAGCAGCATATCAGGTGAAATGTGAGCTAGTTGCCACTCTGTCTTGGGATAAGAATGTGATGTTGATGATGTTTGTACTGTCCCAACTCAGTCCTGTGAGCTACAGCTGTCCCATTCTGGGGAGGCAAAAATGGGCTGAGGCTTTGTCATGGTGTGAAGGTGAGCACCGGGTCCTGAATGTCTGCAAATCAGCTGAGGTAGGTGGGAATACATTCACACGAGCCCATCAGCCTTCATCTCCTTATTCTCTCTAGTTAGAGAGGACATTTCTCACAATTTTTGAATACCTGTCACCTTGATGGAATCAAGTCTTGGTCTACAGCCCACTCCCCCATCCTCATAAGCCCTATTTGCCAATCTGTGTGTGACTTCAAAGCCCCCAGGGCCAATGACCAGGCAAGGACAGCACCAGCTTTGCTGCGATCAGGGGAAAATGCTTTGGTCTCTAAATGGGTTTGAGTTGAGTTTGTTTTTTATCATCCTGAAATAACCATTGCTCAGACAATTGTAATTCTTCTGATGGCTTTCTGGAAAGCATTTGGTTTGTTTAGCTGTGCAGTGTTGTGTAAATAAATATGTACGAGCATCAAAGTCAAGGAGGAGGGTGAGTTCTCAATAATTATGTAAATAAATCCGCACAGCGCTCTGCGATATCAGCTACCACATGCATTTATACTAATCAGTATGGACATTACTGACAAGTGAATCCATTCTGCTTCGTTCTTCTGAAGGTTTCAAAATTAATGCTTTATTTTGCTCTGCGTTTCTCTGTAAGGGATGCAGGGGCACTGAGGCTGCCTTATCTCAGCATCCCCTTCAGGTGTCTCTGGGAGGCTGAGGCCAATCAAGCTTTGCATAAATGAGGGTACGCAGCACCAGAAGTGTACTGGCTTGATCCAAAGCTTTTAAAAAAATATACATTGGGAAAAAGTAAGTGCACTCATTTGCTGGAATGGCATTTGTTTGTCTGTGTCATCTCGACCTCTTCAGAGAGGTTAAAGGACGTTCAGTGACTGTGAAGAGCAAAGACTTTTTGTATATATCCCCAGATGAACTTATTCGATGTTCTACTGACAACATGTGTAATGCAGCCAAGCTGAGTGGCCCTCCACTTTTCTTTATCCAAAGACCTCGTTTATTTGTCCAGGATTTGGCACCCACACTTAATCACAGAATAAGTGAGAAAAAGCAGTTGCTCTTTCTGCTACTATGATATTTTCCACCTGAACCACTAAGCCGTTGAAGTACATTGTAGGAAGATGGGAAATCTTCCAGTTCAGTGCTGACACAAGCTACCTAAATAGTGAAGCTGGACCCTCATTTGGGAGCCCCCCAAATCTATGGCTGGTAACTGTCTGCCCTGGCCCTGAGGACACGAGTAACATGACTGAAGGTGAGGAGGATCAGGAATAAGGTGAGGATGTGCTGCTGGAAAGCAGGGAAATAATGAAAATACCAGCAGCAGAGGGCAATGGCCAGGGATTTGCTGGGCAGGAGAACTGATGTGGTGTGCAGAGCCACGTTGAGACCACAGCCTGTCTAATTCCTACCTTGTTCGCCTGATTTTACCCTTTTTTCTTTTTTTGTCTTTTCAGCCTTAGGGCACGTTCCAGGTAGCATGTGTGATTACTGAATATGTTATAGCTTGTGAGATTATTTGCATTATAGTGGGATGACAGGGTAATAAGCATTCAAAGTAGAACAGTGGCGTCGATCCTCATATTTCAGTTTTTAATTGACACTGAATAGTTTCAGAAAGATGGTGTTTTATTTTCAGTTTTCAGTGTGAAAATGATACAGATTCATTTATTCATATTCTTGGCTTCTTTCATTGTTGTGGGTGGGAATCTGTTTCCATTGTATCTCAAAGGTGAACCATTGTGCACTACATGCGTTGATAAAATTTGCTGAACCTCTGGTTGTTAAGATGCTCAGTACGAGTTAGCATTGGCAAATTGATTAATTAGATCAATTACTTTGGATTTTTTCCCCTCTGTGCTTGCACAGTTTGCTTCAAATACCAATATTCAAAACTGTACCTCCTGAGTTAGGTGCATAAATGATTACTTGTCTGGGTAAGCATCTCCTCTAGCCAGAACACTACATGTTGTCAACTTGAACCTATTTGTTCAATTTGTACTGCCTAACAACTGGTTTTGGCAAATACTGTGTTTGCACAGCATAAAACATTGGTAAACTGAAGTGTTTGAGTGTCCACAGAATCTGTTCTTATTGTTGATGAGCAACCAATATTTTGCTTCTACTTGCTGCTTTTCATTAAGCATGTATTATACATAGATGTAAACAAAGTCCTGATAAAGTGTCTATTGATACAATAGTTATGTGCCCTTTACATACGGTTTAAAGGCAAAGTGGGTGTATTTTACACAGTAAAAAAGCCACAACGCGATAGAAGAAAAGAAATGCTTTCAGGAAAGTAAGCTAACCTTGGAAGTGAGAGAAAGTATCTGAGAGGTTTGGTCTTAAGGAAAGTTGGAAGACCCTTATGGTGTCTTAAGGCCAGAAGTTCAAGCTATCCCATTCAGCCAGGATAGCAGGAGACTAAATTGGTTTAATCATGAGCTCATCATTGACCTCAAATGCAAGAAAGAAACACGCAAAAAGAGGAAACTAGGTCAGGCTCCCAGGAATGAGAACAGAAGTGTAGCAGGAGCACAGGCAAGATCAGAAAGGCCAAAGAACTGAATGGAGTGTTTGAGAGCCACTGTTAAATGTGACTGTTCTGCTATTCAGCAGGGAAGGAGGGAAAGAAAGCTATCAACACACATCAGCAATGAAGATAATTGTTTAATGTCTCTTCTTCATGTGAAGTTCAACACTAATTATGTGATTTGTGTAATTAGGACGAGTTATAGAGCTGTAAGGTCCCAACCTAGGTATGTGAAAATGAGCTGAGGCCAACTTGGATAATGTAGGTGTTTTCAGATAGGTTGGAATTACAAATTTAATTTTAGAACATTTGAGAAAAGATACTGGTGCTGCAAGTGAGGTTAACTTGCAAAGGAGAGAATCAGAAGCAAGGGAGTAAGCTAGCACAGTGAATTTTATGGAAATTAAAAAAAAAATGAAGAGTTGAGGGGCTAGAGAACCACCAACTTAACATCAGTTTCTGGAAAAGTACATGAACAAGTGATCTAGCAACCTTTTTAAACCACTTACTAAACAACTAGAACAAGGATAACCTGCCAAAATGTTGTCAAAGCCATCTAACTTCCTTCTGAACCATGGCTGTATGTCTTGTGGATGCAGAAGCAGCAGTGGATTCATGCATCAAGACTTCATTTTGGGCTTTGGCAGTGTCTCAGTGACAGCATATGTAAGTTATGGAAACATTGTCTTAGCCCATCTAAAATCTTAATTGCTTTCAGGAGGGCTATTGTCTCTTTATTAATTAGAGTGGGGAACTAGGAGGCTTACCCTAGGCTTTGCCTCCTGGACTTCCTACTCAAAGGCTTCAGTAAGTGCACGACATAAGGTGGAATAAACCCAAGGCAGCACGTTCTTGCAAGGCATCCTGGCTCCACAGAGTTGGAGCAGAACCATGAGCAGAGATTTCTTCATGCTCAGTCCCACAGGTAATTTCAGCAAGTTTCCTAAGGAAAAGGGAACCCTTCTTTGATTTATTCTTGTTTGCTTTCCTGAGAGCAGATGAAGGAAAAGCACCTCATTAAGTCACATCAGTGTGCTTGTGTAATTGGTCTGTACTGGCATCTTCTTTGGTGCATCCTTCCATGGGATGCCAGCAGTAGGGAATGAAGCCATTGTTGGACCGGTGATTTGGGGTGAAATCAATGTGGGATCCCCTCCATCTCATGTCTGCAAATCTGGGACATGAGGTGTAGTGCACATCAAGGCAGCCCAAAGCAATCACCTGGTTATTCAGTCAATATCAGGCCTAATTGCAAACCAAGCCTAGCAGCCGAAGGACAAGAGCATGATAAATGAGAAATATTTGTGAGAAGCCAGCTTGTCCCAGGGAGGGACAGCTGCTCCTAATTTATCTGAGAGAATCGTATTTTAAAGCTTAAAAATACAATAATTTTTGTGCATAGCAAGGCAGCTACTCCCTACCCAGAAGCATTCAGTATTTGTGTGCCTTGGCCTGCCAGCTGTGAGATGGGAAGAATACTTCTCTACTCAATGGGGGACTTTTACACAGGCTAAATTGTTTTGTGTCTGAGATCTTCAGCTGAAAACTGATTATGCTCTGGAGATCTGCAACAGGTTAACATCTAACAATATGTTATTATGCTCCATGAGGAGCTCAGCACAATAGGTGCTTCTACGTGGGACGAAGCTTGGTTTGCTTGGAGAAGTTGGAACTGCTGTTCTTGAAAAGGGGCTGTAAGTAATGGGTGGGAAGGAGCCACGATGTTAGAAGAAGTGATGAATGTGCAAGTTGGAGGATACCTGGACACCCCAAAGGTGTTCAGCCAATCCCCTGCGTGCTTGCAGAAAATGTCAGTGCAGGGGGTTGGGAATGCTGTGCCGCTGTTGGGTGCATCACAGCTGCTGCAGCTGCTCTGTAGGTATTGTGTGAGAGGTTCACAAGAAATAAGGTAGAAGGGATGTGGAGAAAAGCTGCACCTCTCTCCTAGTCTATGCAGCATCCTGGCAGTGAGCAGGGAGAGGATGCAGTGAAATCAGACACCAGTGGGCCTATACAATAAATTTGTTGTCCTTACCACACTGTAGATTTGGACCGCAGAAGTCCATGCAGATTAGATGTTAGCTTCAAGAAAATGCAAGCATCTACAGATGACTGCTGTCCCTCTACCTCAGCTATTTCTCATACAGATGTGGTATTTTCATCCCTGGTCAAATGACCTGGAGTTTTATTCTAAACGTGGCCTTTTAAATGTTCTCATTGTTTATAGCCACAAGGTGGCATTGCAGATTAAAGGGAAAACATCCGTTGGGTGAGATAGGAGGAAGGTGGGACACTGGGAAGAAGAATTGCACAGCCACCCTAACATTGTTTATAAGTCCAGGAGATACAAGGAAGCCTTTTTCTTTCCCCTCACTGTCTCCCAGTTTTGGTGGCGTGAGCACGACGCTTTCTGTAGTGTCATTGTGAAAAGCTTCAAATGATTCAGCATCTACACGTATGTTTGAGCTGGTTGGAGCTGCTACCTCGCTCTCCTCCAGCCTTCGGGATGTGATGGAGTGTTCAGAGCTGTGAGAAAGGTGATGGTGTCACCTCACAGGCGCTTTTGTTTCAGCTCGGGTGTTCAGATCTTGAAGAAAACTCATTTCTTTCCTTCCCTGCCCTCCCCCAGCCACATTGCCTTTGTTTCTGTTCAGACTGAGATTTGGATAAACTTTGGGCACTCTGAAAGGGTGGCAGGCAGTAGCAAATGAAGCTAAACCCTCAGAGGCTGGAAGTTAAACAAAGCCCTGAGCATTATTTGTTTACTTGTGAAGTGAAAAGTGAATTGAGTCTGCTGTAGGTGGACTTTCCCCAGGCTCTCTAGATTTTGCTGTGATCCAGGGTTCACTCTTATGTTTGGGGTGGGAAGGGCATTCAAAGGTGTTTGCTTCTCTGCTGAGTCCAGATGAAGTAATACGGCGTTTAGGGGAGCTGAGTGAATCCTTTCTAGTCCTAACTGTTCTTATCAGTGCTCACTGCCTTTGTGTATACTTTCCATGTAAACCAGGAAAAGTAGCTCTGCTGAAAGCTAGATCTCCCCAACAGTGGAAACAAGTGCTAAATGGAGTGGGGGAGCACTGGGCAGCAAAGAAAAATCTTATCTTTTTTGGAAAGAAAGATAAGTTTTATTTTTACCTGTGCTTTGGAGAAAGAATGAAAGGCAGATTACATAGAAACAGCTTGCTTTTGCTCAAAAGCCACTAAAAGTGTTTGTTATGAGTTTTGCAGATAAATGGAAGATAATTCAGTGTTTCCCCAGGCAAGAGAAATACTCTTGTTCTAACTCTTCTGAGAAGGAGGAAAGCAGTGAAAATTCTTCATCAACATTAACGTGTGTGGTAGTGGAGAGAAGAAACTTTGTGAGGTTTTGCTTGGACTGTTTGAGTCTGGTTGAGAATTTGGACTGGTTGAGAAAGCCAGGGCATAGAAATACTTACAGACACATGTATACATAGGAGTTTCTTGGTATTTTGGACGTATCTGATTCTGTTTTTGACCTCCTTTTTTTTTTTCCATAAACAGTTAAAAATATTCCAAGTGTCTTTCATCCATGCTTGTGTAGCCAGTTGTCCTTGAAGTTGTCTTCATTTTCCATGTGTCCCTGTCTGTGGTCATTGCAAGGCTCTTGCATGGCTCTGCTGGCTCCAGGCTGTGAAACCAGTTTCCCCCACGGTCCAAAACCATGCTGAGCCATCCACAAGTGTGCAAAAATATTGTCAGTCCAGGATGTTTGGGAAACACAGATCTCTATCCAGCTCCTTGTCCTCGCAGGGCACCTCACCCCAAATATCTGCCTGCTCTCATCTCTGTAGGGTAATATGGCTCTGAGTTCAGACTGCCCAGTTTCTTTTCCTGCTTGAGCAGAAACTGCCTCTTGTTGTGCATAAAGCGTGGTCAGAGCTGCCCTGATGGAGTATATAAACATCAAGTATTTGTTGAATATTGTGAATATTCTGCCTCTGACATGGAAGTAAACAGCTGGCATTTTGATTTATGGGATGACTGACCATAGCAGAAATAAGTAAGGCTAATGAGAACATCTAATTATGTTAGAATAATTTAGAAAGGGGTATCTGTGTGTGTTTGGGTGCTATGTACTTCTGGGTGTAAGCCAACTACTAAATAATAGGGGTTAGGGTAAGGCTGGGAAGAAACTTCCTCTAACCAAGGTTATTTCATAGCTGCCTGCTGCAGAGTTTCGTATTTACCACTGGAGCAGCTGGCGCTGGCTCTACTCATCTGACAGCAGGGTGCCAGCAGAGATGTATTGCTGTTCTGACCCGAATGGTGAATTCGATGTTCTTGGCATTTTTTTTTTAGTCTCAGAACCTGAAGGAAGATGTGAACCTTTTGAAAAGGAAAAGTTGGATATAAAAAATTCTGCGTAGCGCACATTTCCGGATGAATGTTCAGGCCAGCATTGCTTAGTGCTGAAATCAAAGCTTTGGGGATTCGTGGGCATTTCCAAGGCTGCTGTGATACCATAACCCCGTGTGTAACTTCATGCTTAACACAGGGTTTTTATTCACCTTGAAATTCTCCTTTGCTTTTCCGTCAGTTCTGCTCTAGAAGAAAAGGGAGAGAAGGAATAATGTACTTTAACAGGAACTCCGGAGACCAGCAGGTACAAATGCGGCCCTCCAGAATAGAGGCTAACATAGCGATGGCTGTTCGGAATACTCCAGAGGAGACGGTAGAAATATTCAGGGCTGTATGAAAGTTTTCTGGGGAAAGAAAGTGCTGTTAAATACACCATCTGTGTGTAACTTAAGTAGCATGCATTGCACTGGAAATACAAAAATTGCTGCATCCTGGATAAAAATGGATGTGAGCCTATTTGGTGGATATAGCCATGTAAAGACTGGATCTCCCTGCTCATACTGCTGCTGACTACCCAGCACCTTGGGGCAGGCTCAGCCTTGCTGAATTCTTCTTGATTCCTCTATTAATGGGAAAGCTGCACTTCTGCTGAGCACTTGGAGGTCTAGCTCAGTCACACAGAGATTCAGACATTTCTTCTGCTACAGAATGAAGTTGCAAACTAGATTGCTCTTTTTTTCTTACTTCTTGGGAAGGGCCTGTGCTATTTCCTTCTGCTCCCCAGCTCAACAATCTTCATCTGGAGTGGCACTGATTTCAGAAGGCTTAATTTGGTCTTCAAATCTTTAATCTCATGACACACTACAAAGCCCGGAGGTGGCTGCCAGCACCTAAGTATGTTTTCAAAGCACAGTGGCTTTAGTAGTGGTGAAGTTGCATGAATTGGACCGCTCTTTCTTGAATGGTCCTTCAGAGGAGATTTCAGTTTCTCTATCTTGTGCATATGCAGCCCACACAGACACGTGGGAACAAGGGGTTTAGAGGGAGGAGAGGCTGTTCTCTGTGTGCTTTGAGTAGTAGCGAGTAAGCAAACAGTAATATGTTGTGACTCCCAAAACTCTCAGGAAATTTTATAGAGCCTTGGACTGCCTGTATGGAGGAGCACGTGTGCTTAACTGGGCTCGCTCCTCTGGTTCTCCTGTGCTCACCTCCTGTGACCCAGTGTCCCTGCCAGGGCTGTGGAAGTGTGGGGAAGCCATGCTCATTGCAGGAAGACCCCCACAGGTGTTCTGAAGGTGATGCAAAGAAGCCGTGAGTCAATGGGAAGAAGTTTGCACTTGTGCTGTTCTTGCTCTTCCTGCTGTGTAGATTTGGAGGAATACACAGATCAGCTCTTAAGCTACTATTTCTGTTTAAACTAGATTGACTGCAAGGTTAAAGGAGAGCAGCTCCATAGCATGTAATAAATAGTCTCACAAGCCCTTCTGATGCCCATTTGAGAAGGAAGATTCATTTCCATGGCTTGATGTGATACCTGGAGATGTGGGCATCTCTGCCTCAGGGATGCTGAGCTCCTGTTGATACTTCAGAGATGTCTCTGCTCATGCATTTTGTTCTCCTGTTAAACTCTCATATTATCCACTGTTTCTGAGTTCATGCTCAATGTCTTGGAGAGCAGAACACATTGTCTTAATGCTCATCTCTTAACCTTCCTATGCAAGATTCAGTTGGCTGGAAAGGCTTTATTCCCATTTGTTGTAGAAATTAGGACAGAATCAGACCAGAGTAGATCCATATGTGCATGGACGCATCTGGCTGTGACAGCATCCAGGAATGGGATTTAGAGGAGTGTGTAAACAGCTCTCTTTGGGTAGTAGCAGGTTCAGTTAGGGAATCTGAGATTAAGAGGTAGGGAGAAGAGTTACTCTGAGATTAATATTTATGTTCCATGGGAAAACCTGAAGAAGGGAAAATATTTTGTCTATTTTGGACCAAGTAAGTGTAAGGTTGGAATCTGCCCTAGAAAGGAATTATTCCCATTTTACTTCTACATCTTCTGCCCTGCCCTCATAAATATTGGAAGGAAGTCTGAAGGCTCCTGACGGGCCATGAAAAGCTAACTGAGTGGACAGCACAGAAATCTGAGCTGAGTTAAATATTGCTAATTAGCTTTCTACTTTATATTCTCCTGCTTTAGAGTGCTTTTCTGTGGAAACTTTGGGCTCCTTTTTTCTTTCATCCCCTATCTCTCCTCCTTGCTCTGTTGCTCACAGCTCATCTGGGATAGGCAGCACCGTGTTGCTCTCTGCAGTCTCGCTGCCCAGAAGGACAATTTTTTGTGAGGTAGTCACTACCACAAACCTTGAAGCCTCCAAATAACTCTATTTGCAACCTAGCTATGTTGTGTCCTCATAACCACCTGGGCCACGAGACATGCAGATATGTCCCCGAGCTGATGGCTGCTTGGTGACTGTCATGAGATAGCTGAGTTCACCCTCACAGCTCTGGCCATAGGAATACAGAATTGTTCATGCATATGACTAGCTCTTGTGGTTGAGCGGTGCTCTTTCTGGAATGACCAATGCATCAGAAGATGGTTTTCTCTTCCCCCTCTTCCCTCCTACTGACCTTCCCCAACACGTCCTTGACTAAATATGTAGTGCTGCACACGAAAGGAAGGAATTTAGAAGTGTGTGAACTACTTGCAATTAAATGTCATGCAAGCCACATGTGGTTTTGTTGCTCCAAATTCAGCTCAAATAGATGGAAAGGATTACAAAATGAAGGAACAACTTGGGTCAACCTAGACTGTTAGACAAAATATGTTTTCCTTTGGTAGCACCTAGGAGCTTGTGATGCATTTTACCAAATGAAGACAACGTGGAATCCAAGGCAGGGGCTCAGGCAAGGTATAATTGTCCCAGGACTGAAAGCTGGGCAGCATTGCCTTATGAGCCTGACTAGTTCTGCTGCTTGAAATAGTTGCTGCTTGCTTTATTTGGCTTGTGCCACTGCAGAGAAGGGAATGTTTTCCATGCCTGTGGTGACAGGACAAGAAGGAATGAAGGTTGGAGTCAGAAGTGAGGTGATGGCTCAGGATCACTAATGTGAAATAAGGCAAAGGAAAGGTGGGGGAATTGTTTATGAGCACAAACACACTGGGTTCTCAGTTATTTACCTTTTTTTTCCCTTGATGGAGCTGCAGTGGACGGGATATTCCCATACGTGAGATTTTCATTACCCTCCAATTCCTGCTGCATGGCACACTCTCTTCAACTCTGGGGAGATTTACTGTTGTTTCCTGCTTGCCCAGAGAAAGAAACTAAGTCTTTGGCATTCCCTTGACTAAGAGATCAAGTAAATCTCCTCATTAGGGTATCTTTCATTGATTTTAATTGAGAAATAATCTATCCTGGTCAAACCATTCAACTTCTTCCACAAAGTTGAAAGCCAGAAGACTAGAGTAAGCCTGACATGGCCCAGTCATGCTGTGCACATGGAAAGATTTGGTGGCATGAGGTGTCTGAGGAAGGACGTGTCCCTTTTCCTGAAAAGACAAGGAGAATTATTTGCTGTCTGTTATCAGAAACATCATTGCCTTCTGCAGTCAGCTGCTGCCAGCTGTGGAAGTCATGTCCCTCCTGCCAGCCACGCATTGTGCTTTTGCATTAGGAAGAGGGGGAACAGCAGAAGGGGGGATCTTAATTGAAAAAATAGGCCTAGGGCTTCAGGGACATAACAAAGTCAGTGGGAGTGTGTGAACAGCAATTTATTTTGTCAGTTCAAGTTACAGTCACTCTGACATGTGAAAATTGCAGATGCCAGTTTCTCAATGTGTCACTGTGACACACAGCATCCCAAATAAATAAATAATGAAACTCTGGACTTGCTTTGCAGAGCCTTGGAAAGTACAAATAAAAGGGGACGTAGATAAACCATGAGAGTTTTCTTTGACAGAAGGAGCATGATCAGCTCAGACCTTTCCCAAGATGCTCTTCATGCCTTTCACTGCTTCAGAAGAGTGGTAGTGTTGTCATCATAGTCTTCATGTATTTTGTGGCCTCTGCAGAGTCTCTGGCTTTTGAAAATGGAGCCCTTATCTTGAGGCATGAAGCAACTTTTGCCTTGAAATGGTTGGAAGGAGTGTGGCTCAAGCGTAGAGACTCAACAGACATCTTGAGCAACTCATTAAGGCTAGCATCCAATTAGGGCATCGCCTGATAGCCTGCTTACTTCTAAAATGTTACAATTCTGCATTCTGCTCCTCAGCTGTAAGATGGGAGTAATGGCGGGATTTGTATCTCCTGTGTTTTCTGACTTTGATGTCTAGCTTAGGTATTTTAACAAGGGGCTCTCCTTTCTGGAGAGAAACCCTCTGCATGCAAGGCAAGAAAAATTATCTGCAGAGAAGAAGAATTGGACTAAGAGCTGTACATTTAAATTGCAAGGAGGTGTGTGTCCAGAGGCTGAGGAAGGTATCTGAGGCCAGTGAAGATGAGAGCTTGTGCCGTTATCTGCAGCATGCAGTCTGAGCATGAAAGGGATGGAAGGGAGTTCCAGATATTGTCTAGCCAACCTCTTGCTCCAATGCGATGTCTGAAAGATAGGTGCTAATATTTTGCACAGTATTTCAGGAAGATGAAGGCCAATGCAGACAGAAAGGAATGTTTGTGTTCATGACTTTGGAAGAGCTGTTAAGCTGTTGCTTCTTGCCAGCAGGTAGATTGTGTCCAGGAACGTTCTCACTAACCAGAGTCAGAGGATCCCCTTCCTCTCAGAATAGTGCATCACCTGTGGCTGTACTGCTTGTTCTAATCTAAACTTAAAAGTAGGGGATGGCGTCATGGGAGATCAAAGCTAAACTGTCCTCCTCCTGCAGCCAGGGCCAAAAGTAATTTTGGTCGCACAAGTATTGAAGACAGATGTGAAATGATTCACAGAAGGATCAGCTCCTGATGACAGGTGAGCAGGCTTAGTCTGAACACTTTCCAGGATGTGGTTAAATCTGAAGTTCTTAATTTCCATGGAAAAGTGTCCACTGATAAGCCTGAGGGACAGAATGCCATCCAGAGAGATGCAGACAGGCTTGAGCAGTGAGCTGAGGAGAAACTCATGAAGTTCAACAAAGCCAAGTGCAAAGTCTTGCATCTGAGTTATGGCAACTCCCAGTATCAGTACAAACTGAAAAAGAGGGGACATTTAGGCTGCATATAAGAAAAAAGTTTTTTCAAGATAGGGATGGTGAGGTACTGCACAGGTTGCCCAGAGAGGTGGTGGTGCCCCATCCCTGCAGACACCCAAGATCAGGCTGGACAGGGCTCTGAGCACTGCTGGAGCTGTGGGTGTCCCTGTGCACTGCAGGGAGTGGGACCTGCTGGCCTTTAAGGTCCCTTCCAACTCACGATTCTATGATTCTATGAATTTGCTCAGTTTTTATCAGTGCTCTGAGGTGAAGCTCTGTTCTGCCTTCTCGTGCTGCAGAGAAGGCTTTGTCGGCTTCCATAGGAGCTGAGCACCAGGAAGGAAACTATGGATAGGGCTACAAAGAAACATTAGGAGTTTTGCTGTATGTTCTTCATCTACACCTAGGCTGCTTATGTGCTTCTGGGTGCATCTCTAGATGGACCAACTTGAGAGCTGATGCCGTTACTCAACAACCCACTTCACATGCTATGAACTCTGTGCTTGTCTGTACTCTTAAAACATGCGTCATTGTGCACTCTTAATTATAAAGAGAGCTAACTGGCAAGGAATGGTAATTACATCATTAAGGGACCAAAATAGGAATAACTAATTCTGCTGTTAACTGCTCGTGTAACCCTGGCTATGGCACCCAAGATCAGTTCTTTGATCTGAAAGGAAACAACTCTCCTGCCTTACCCATCTTATTTTCATGTATTGCATAATATCTCTGAGTCTACATAATGTTTTGAAGGGACGTGCAGAAGTTGTGTCTACAGCATGAGAGATGAGGATCTAACCCAGACTGGAATTTGAACTAAAACTATAGGTGTCCTACAATAAGAATATTAATGTCAATAATATTTATAGTAAAAACATTTGCAAAGAATTTGGAAGATGAATCATAACAGAAATAGCTAGAAGAGAAGTCTGCAGTATATAATAGGACCTGGTTAATTCTTTCTGTGTCAGTTTGCAACCCTGACATCTCTCACCAAATATTCTGGCAAGCTCGCAGCGCTTTCAAGAAAAGATTTAACAGCCAAGTTACAGTACTGAGATCTCATGTTGCTTTTAGTTTATTATTATTGCAAAATGCACTACCGAACATTTCCTAGTGCATCATGAAATAAAGTGATGTGGAATTAGAAATGAATGTTGTTTGTAGGATGAATGAGTCTGTGGCTTAGAATCTTTGACATCAGTATCATTGATCTCTTCACGGTAGAGATGAGTAGCTCCACAAGGTTTTATTAATTTTGATGTTTTGGCACAATTTTGGGAAGGTAAATTTTGGTGAGATTCTTAGTAATCTCTTTCCCACAGTTGTTCAGCCAGCTGTGAAATGGTGTCATTTGGTTTTTCACATCTCCTCTCCACTTACTGGTGTGCTTATTTTTCTTATTCAAATCCAGACACTTTTAATGGAAGTCAAACTTTTTCTACCTCTGGTTCCACCTCCCACACCTGCTCTCTCACGCTGTTCTCCTATGCAGATTCCAGTTCCCTGGGGCTCTTGCTCATTGATCATAGAATCATAGAATGGTGTGAGTTGGAAGAGACTTTAAGATCATCTAGTTTCAGCCTTCTGTTATAGGCAAGGACACCTCCCTCTACACCATGTTGCTCACAGCCCCATCCAGCCTGGCCTTGAGTTCTTCCAGGGAGGGGACATCCACAATATCACTTGGCAACCTGTTCCAGTGTCTCACTGCCCTCACAATAAAGAATTTCTTCATAACATCTAGTCTGAATCTACCCTCTTCCAGTTTGAATCCATTTCCCCGGGTTCTCTTGTCCTATTGCAACCTGCCTTTCTATAAAGTCCCTCCTCAGCTTTATTGTAGACCCCCTTCAGGTACTGGAAGGAGGTCATAGGATAAGGTCATCCTGGAGTGTTCTCTTTAGACTGGATAGTCCCATCTCTCTCAGCCTGTCCGTGTGGGAAAGGTGCTCCAGCCCTCTGATCTTTGTGGCCCTCATCTGGACCGGTTCCACCAGCTCCATGTCCTTCTTGCATTGGAGGCTCCAGAACTGGACGCAATACTCCAGGTGAGGTCTCACACGAGCAGAGTAGAGGGGCAGAATCACCTCTCTCAACCTGCTGGCCATGTTTCTCCTGCTATAACCCAGCATACCGTCAGCCTTCTGGGCTGCAAGCACACACTGCTGGCTCGTGTTGAATCTTTCATTAACCAACACCCCCAAATCCTTCTCCCCAGTGCTGCTCTCAAGCCATTTTTCACCCAATCTGTATCTGTGTTTGGGATCGATGCCAAGGGCATCAAGCTCTTCTGCCTGTAGAAATTGCTTTTGTTCCCAGTGCCCCCAGTTTTGTCTCAGATTATAAACCCACGCAGAGCTGTCACAACTGAGGAGCAGTGTCATCACTTTCAAATTCGCAGCGCACAGCAATAGTATTTTGTTAAATATTTCAGACGGTGCTTTTGTGAAAATTCTTCTGACTGGTCACTGTGTTGCTCCTGGGGATGACCCAGTGCAAAAACTGCTGCACTGGGCAGTAATGGATTAAATATGTCCAATGTGAAGGATTCTTCCTTAATTGCATTAGTTTGAGCTTAATTTTATATCCTGATAGGTGGCATTGAGCCAAAGAGACCACAATGCACCTTCCTTTCCAAGGTCCAAGCACCGAAAAGTATCCCTTTACAAGAAGGGTGCTTAAGTGCTTTTCTGAATCAAAGCCTGAGTCAGTGCTTTAATGTACTCTCTTCATGCTTGGAAATGGCTTATATTCCTCTGAGCGAATTTCCTTTAAAGAAGCTAAGCCTACTACAGTGTATGAAGAATTCAATGTCACACTGAAAACTTATCCCCCAGATCTGTGTCTGAAGAGATCCTGCCTAATGGATGCTACCTATTACTGCCATACAGCATTCCCCTTTCAAGCACTGAAACACTCTCTTCAGTGAGACAGAGAGACCAGGCAGTGCGTCAAATTTTTGTCTGGTTGCCTGTGGTGTTTTCCATTTAAATTCAAGGTTCTAGAGAAGGTCACTTCAGTGCGGCATCAACGGCACCTCCATAGCCATGATCTCATGCATATATTTGAGTCTGGCTCTAAGGCAGGGCTATGGTAGGGACTCAGACTGCCTGCTGGAAAGTTTGGGCAGCCATCTCATGTAGGAGAGTGATTTAGGGATATGTTCTCTTCGCCGCTGCTGCTTTCAGCACAGTGGACCACATTGTCCTTTCAGAAAGACTGAAGCAGGTGCCTGACCTGCCTGGCAATGCTTTATCGTGCTTTGGTTTGAGCCTTGCTGCTGGCTGCCAGTTCCTTGTTGCAGTGCTCGAGGAAGATTCATCCCTCAGTCCTGCTGGGCTATTTTAAGGCTGCGCTTCTAAGTATCTGCTCGAGCCCATATGCTTCAATTAGCTTTTGTCTGGCCTGAGCTGTTTTTGTTATCGCCCTCTTTTTGCTGATAAAGCAGGAGCATTTTTAGAGGCAGTGCTTTATTTTTTTTTTTTTTCCTCCTCCCTGCAGGAGCCCTAGGATGGATGGGAATGAACTTTGTCAGGTGCTTAGAATAAAAGGAATTGTCAGGGTACCTGGCACCCTGTTGGTCCTGACAAATCGCTCGGGGGCCTTGTGTCTCAGGTTGCTCGATCTGCAAAGCAAGGCTAATATTTATTTCCATTATATATATTAATAGCACTTAGTAACTTTGAACAAGGTCAGGACTTCAGTGCATTACATACTGTGCTAAGACATGCATACATTAGTTCCTGCCTCATGCCTCCTGTAAAGAAGTGATGTAAGAATGCAGTGCCTGAGAGATGCAAGAAATGATCCATAATGCATGATGTATTCCGAGGCTCTGTCCTGTCGCTTTGGCTCATCTGATGGAGTGTGCTATGGGCAGGAGACAACTTGAGCTGGCCTTTTCATAACTCAATTATCCCGTTTCTGTGTTAATATCCATGACAATGGTCCATGATTAAAGGGAGACTTAAGTGTCTGTAAAATCTCTGCAGAGTTTTGGTGCTGCTACTGACAATCTAAAACAGAGAGTAAGGCAGCAATGCCTAGCCATATGTACCTCTACCAAAGCTGATCCAGGTTTTCTCTAAATTTAAGCCTCTCCTTTGCATCACTGCTTTAGTTACTGGCCTCACTCTCTAGATGATCCCATGCTCCTAAACACATAATTTAGACCAGTAACTCTATGGCTTAATACAATAATACACAATAAATGTGAACCTATGCTATGAATTAATAAATAGGCTCTCTCCAACCACTGTTAATGCATCCCAGATTTAGGGCTGCCTGACAAGCAATGTTCTGCCATTGCCACCATAACTTTGCTTTCTACTTTAAACTTGAAAGTTGTGGTTAAATTAAAGAATAGTTTGGAACCTCTGGTAGTTAAATCACTGCAAGCTCCTATTGTGGATGTGCAGTGACACCAGAGTTGCCTGCCTATGTCTATAAAAGTGTTTTCTGGTTATTCTGGTGGAAGTGTAGCAGGCAGTGCCTTGTCATTCCGCAGCCAGGATGGGGAACCATGGTGGGCAGAAGTGATTGTTGGGGAAGCACTGCTGAGGTTGTGGAGGTGTGAGTTTGGAACTTACTCCAGATCCACCTTGAGAGATGATGTTTTGGGGTCTAATTTTAAATGAGCACTATTGGTAAATGGTGCTAACTCCTATCATCACTGCTGTAGTTGAAGGCAGTGGTTAAAGTTCAGAAGAGAGCACGTTTCAGTGGGAGCACAAAGGCAGCTGGATGTGCTGCTGATGTCACTTGTCCTTACTGGTGACAGATCCACTTGGTTCAGGGATGGATTAACGTGCAGCGGCCACTTGTCTCTGAAATATTAAAACAGGAGTTGCTAGCAAGGAAGAAGGGAAGTATCTTTAACAAAACCTGTAGTATATTATCAATCTCTATGATTAAACTCTAGAGATGGACTTGCAAAACCAACTCAGCAGGAAAGCTAAAGCTTTATATTCATAGCATTGCAGCAAGGCTAGTGATGCATTGATACGTAGATGTCAATAGAATGGTGTTTGCTGATCTGAAATGGTTGTAATGGAGACAAATCTGAGTGTACCAGCTCAGAAAATGGAATGAATCTGAGAGGAGCAACAATGTATGGAAAGCTGCAGCCTAACCTTGTATGAAAAGATTTATAAAATAATTTAGGAAGTGAATACCTAATTGTGAGATGGTAATCTGTTGCTGAACTGTGATGTTACAAAATGAAGAATTAGTCAGAAATCTGTATAAATAACAGTGATGAAAGTAACCTTTTGCTTTCCATTTATATCCTTTCGTATAAGGTAACCTTGCTGTACAAAGTTTGAAAGCAAGGTGCAAATTAAGTGAAAGCAATGGAATAGTATGAAGGATGTTGGCTTTTCATGCCTTGCAGTCATGCAGGGCAGTACTTGGGGGAAAAAAGGAAAGTGATCCAGAGCCTTCATTCCAAGAAAGAGTCTAGACATTAAGCCATTGCATAAAAAGCTATAGGAAATTCAAGGATTTCCTTACAAGTGCTTGCATCTTTCTTTCCTGGCTTATTCTAGAAGTTGCAAAGAACTCCATTGACTTCTCTGAGATTCACAGTACCAAATAAATTAGGCTGAAAGTCTCCATGGAAAATGGTCCAAAGGAAAGGACGACTCTTAGATGTATTTTCTGCTTCACTGTTCTCCCATACAGATTTCTCTCCATCCCATTCCCTTCTCTGCACTTAATGAAATGTCCTTTGAAATAAGTTAAATTGCCAAAAATTAGTCAAACTGTATTTCATTCTCCATTTTGTATGAAATAATGCCGCAGGACTAGTAAATATGAGAGTCATATTACTTCCAGTGTTGATGCAGTGGACTCGAAAGTCAGCTCAAATCGTTCTGCCCATCTCTTTTTAAGTGTTGAAGTGATGACAACGTGGAAAGAAAACAGAAGGTACTGCAGAACATTTTGAATACTGGGTGCTTTTCAGATCTGCTAGTTGTTTGGATAAGGGAAATCATAGAAATAAGCCACATCTGTGCAGCTGGTACCACAGGCTGGTTGGAAGCGAGGCACCCATGGTGGATGACAAGCAGAGACTGACCATACCTGTTAGAAATGTCATTGGAAAGGTGTTTTTCTCACTGACTATTTTGAGTTTTAGGGGTGTTGAGTGGGGCTTTCTTCTGATTGTTCGTATGGCCAATTCCCAGCTGCTTTTTGAAAATGTTTTTTTCTTTTTTCTAACTGTTGCATTTATCATGGTGGATTAGCCAAGTCTGTTGACTCCAATGCTTTGACTGGAATTATTTTAGCAATGCTGTGCCCTGGACAGAGTGCATTTACTTTTCAACTTCTGCTGTCACTTCCAAGCAATAAGCTACTGAGAGTTCTATTTACAGTCAAACACTCAGTAGAGTTCCTATCTGCAGCTCTTTCTTGTACATTGGATTTCTGTTTGTTGAAATCAAAGAGAAGGAGGAAGGATCATATCCACCTAATGGCTTCTGGCTACCAGTAAATTGTAGCTATTCCAAAGGAGGTATAAAGCACAGTGGGATGTTTTCAGAGATGTAATAAATCTGGGATTGTCATGAGCAGTGCCAACACCATTTGAGAAAGGGGAACTTGTGGCATTTCCTTTACTCCATCTCAGGCAGAGTCTTCATGAAGGCTTGAATACAGGGTCAAATTTTCTGCTCAGCAGGCCTGTCATTTTTGGGAGAAAGGGGTTGGGGCCCATCATCCACAAAGCACTTAGGGTGATGCCTTGCTTTATTTTCACAATCAGCATTTTGGGGAAGATGAAGAAAAAAACAGCATCCTTCCTTTGGTTGAATGGATTTACCTTTGATGGAACCTTCAAGGCTGCATAGAAGTTTTTAATAGAACATATTCACCCTAATGTTCAAGGCAAGGAAGAATTTAAGCCGAAGTAAAAGCTCATCATAAAAGAGATGCCTTAAAAATTTTTCAGTATCCCCTCTGTGCCGTTACCTTCAGCAAAACGTTCACTACTTTTCTCTCAAATGACTTTTACTAGCCTTTAAGTTCACATGCACCTTTAAAGTAAACACAGCTACTCACTTCAGAAGGGCTTCTTGCTCCTACAAATTAGTTTGTTCTTTCTCTAATAATTCCGCTTGCTTCCCCTGCGGATGAATGTCACTGCAACCTCTGTGCTTCCATGCTAGAGCCTGATCTCGTCATTCACTTCAAAGATGCAATTCACTGCCAAATACCTCACCTTCATCCATCTTAATCTAAACTCAGCAAAATGACCTCTCAAAAAGTACTCTACAGAGGCACTCTTTAATCAACGTCTGTTTAGAGCCTTCCCTTAACTTCACATGGGCAGATTGTTTTCCATAATTAGACACCGATAGGCTCTGATATAACCATCTGACATATAGAATACATATTCATTTATCCCCCTGACTTCTTGAAGGGCCTGAGTAATGCAGAAGAAACACCTAGTGCATTTAATACTAGTCTCGAGAGCTTCAGACTTGTCTAAGAGAGTCACTGAAGCACTTCAGGTAGAACTCTTCTTGTTAAAATGAGAGACTCAGGACTGTGTGACGCTCTTAATGAGCTAAGAGGCTCTATTTAGGAGAGAAATGGAGAGGAACTTGGAGCTCATATCTCCCTATTTTCCTTTGCTAGATGGACTATAAGGGGCAGAAATGATCTTCAGGGATGAAAAAAAGATGATATTAATAGAGATACTGCTGCAAAGAGTTGATGGCTTTCCAATTACAGTCCTGAGCTGCTACCTGGGACTCGTGGGTGCTCACTGCTGTGGGCTCTGCTTGATCTCTCTTGTCTTAGGCTATTTGTAGAGACCCTAGTTCATGTAAACTCTTAAACACGAAGTTATTCATATGTGAAATACCCCTTAAGTACTCTCTACTAAACGTGACCTTGATCTCTTGGTGGTGCCGATCCCCAGTGAAAAATAGAAATACGATAGCTTTATCGGCCTGAAAACTCCCAGCAGTCCCATGCTACTATTTCTCGTGTAGCATAACAAAACATATCTATAAACGTGATAGTATTTGCTGGCTTGATTCTGTCCTCTCCTTTCAGTGAAATTAAATAACAGCTGACTCCAGAGGCAGGCTGATTGATTTCAGTGAAACTAATGCTACTGCTCAACAAGAGTAAAGGCAAAAGGAGCGGATGCAGACACCAAGCAGGTTCTGTTATTCCCCTGTTACTGCTGCAGAGCTCTGGTTATTTTGAGAAAGCCTGTTCCTATTTTCTCTTGTACTGTCTCCCCCCGGTCTTTTCGCCATTTCTCAGCCTAATAGAATGGTCTCAAAACTTATCAACTGACTGCCAGTTTTAAAATCTATTTCTGGTATTTTCAGGTTCCTCACGCGAGTGTTTAGGGCCACCGTATCTCCCAACCATCTTCAATTACAGGAAAAAGAAAACAACTTAAAAACCTTTTGGAATTAATTGCAGCCCTAAATAAACTAATTGCGAACTAAAAATCTGAAATGTTTTGGAAATTCAGGCATTCTTCTGCCTCCAGAACCATCATTTTCTACTGTTTTCCAATGGATTGTTGCTGAAGGCATCAAAATTTGGAGGCGACTAATACTCTGTCTTTCTTTTGGTATTAGTACACTGGTTTTAACATTTCCAACAGAAGTATATGCTTAAATCCCATTAAATTTTAGTCTAAATGCTTTAGATTTCCTTACAGATCCTGCTGGTAGGCATCAGATATCAAACAGACAAAACAAAAAAATTAGGCTGAAGCCAGGGTATTTTTCTTTCCCTATGGGGAAAAGGGCATCCATTATGCAATGAATCTTCTTTTATAATGGTTTGGTGGCTTTGACAAAATCCATTTTACTTCATTGTCCTTTTATTTTACATAATGCCCATAAAATGGGAAAACAGAAGATGTTATTGCTGATCAGAACAATTACACTAAAGCTTTCAAGCAGAATAACGTTGGGAAAAAGAAAAAAATAAGGCGACCTTTGAGGCCAGAGCAACTTCCTCAGGAAGTGTATTCTGGGTGAAGGGGTTTGATTTGTGTTGCTGTCCCCTGAAGCAGTTTTATTTGTTGCCTTCTGATCAGAAAAATTGAAAGAGGAGCTGCTGGCTTGTTTCCCTTCATGTTGTAATATGCAGTACATTGCAAGATACCAGGATAAATGTTGCAAGACAGGTAAAGCCGTCCCAGAACAGTCCCAGAGGATGTTGGAAATGCTGGTAAAATGAGGTTTTATGAAAATTGATATAATTAAGTAAGCTTTTTTTAACGTTAGGCTTGGGAAGGCTTGAAACGGGATCTGCCTGGGAGACCTTGATCTCATATAGAATCATAGAAACATTAAAGTTGGAAAGGACCTCCAAGATCATATAGTCCAACAGTCCACCTACCGCCAATATTGCATGCTAAACCACGTCCATAAACCATGTGGATGACTGGATTCCAGAGAGGATCTGCAGCCAGGTGTAGGGGTATACCCACATGCATAAAGTTACAGAGGAGGCTTAAGGGTCTTTTGTAGCAGAGAAAACTAATAAACCTATAGTTAGTGTATAATAAACCTATAGTTCTGGATTGACCTTGCAGTGCAGTGCCCCAGCTCTGTGTGGTGCAGAGGATGTTTGAGGAGGGATGGCCATGGAGGCTTCTCAGTTCCTGCTGATTTTTACCAGGAATCCAGCTCCTGTTTCTCTCTCTTCATTGCCTCCTGGTTTCCAATGAAGGAATCACTGCTTGCATATGGACCGCATGGATTCCTGCAGGCCCTGCCCTGGGGGTGACTCTGAGGGCTTGGTGCGACAATGGGGACGCAATGAGACAAGGGACTTCAGCTATCTTAGCACAGCAAGCTCCAGGAGCTTGCACATGAGACGCTTAAATAGTTACAGCAGGCTTTGTATAGAAGACAGGGCTGCAGAGGGGCACTTCATCTGCTGCTCCTCACAATCACAATCTTGTCCTTGTTGCATGGACACAGGATGGGCTCCTGCCCAGCTCTCACAACCTCCTGCCACTCAGTCCTCCCCCCCTTCCCGGTCCCCATCCTTCCTTTCCTCTGCTGTCATTCCACTGATACAAACACAAGGCCTGGGCTCAGAAGGCAGAAATTTATTTGGCTTTAACTTTGGGTGAGTTTAGGCCTGTCTGGACATGTCCAGAGCTGAGAGGAGGAAGGGTTCCCTGGCAGCCTCTGCTGCTGCCCTGAGCCACTGCAACGAGCTCATGCTTCTGAAACCTCAGTATTTACGCAGGCTCTGGGGCTGCGGTCTGCTTCTTGTCCAGCTGCTGATGCTTATCTCCACTTTGCTGTAGAAAAAGCTTTAAGTCAAAAGCTTCAGGAGGGAGCTTGTTGCTGTCATGCGACTCGTAGTGTCCGAAAGCTGTTTGGGAACAGTGAGGAAGACCAAAGGATGCAGAAAGAGCTGAGTGGTACCAAGTGCATCTCTTCAGTGATGAGTAGAAAAGGACGTCTGTCCAGAGCAGCAGTGCCCTTAAATAATAGTGTTAAACTTCCACATTGAAAAGAAATCCTATTTCCGAGTAACACACTGGAAAAAGAAAGAAAAAAAAAAAAAAAAAACAAACCCACAATATTCCAATTAAATTAAATCACAATGAAAAGCAGAAGACTTTTAGATTGGCTGTCTGGTAGAGCTGCTAATCTGTCTCATGTTCAGTGATCTGCTTCACCCTGCATAATCTATTCTGCGTATGCTGTTCCAGCCTGACTACATCCCAAAATATTTTGCAGAGTTAATCAAATGCAGCCTGAAATTCAAAGAACAGGAGAACAGTTAAGATGTACATGCGAGAGAGAAATGTATTGCTTTCAGGTACAACTTGGAAATAGATAAAAAAGCCTCAGATCTCTCAGAGCACTTTCTCAGGGCTCCTGTAAGCATATCCAGTAGATGCTGTGGTGCACAGAGGATTGCAGCGATTCCAGGTGTGCAGCAGCTTGTTTTCCCTATCTGAGGTCAGTGAGTTAATAAAGAGGAGACAGAAGGTGTTCCATCATCCCACTGTGTGCAAGCTCAGTAGCTGTATTTCTTCCATGCTGATGGGATGTCTGAAGGGATTAGCAATGCTGCCTTTGAAATGAGCAGTGTCTCCACTGCCTTCACTCAAGCAGCATTTGTTAGGAGTTTAGGCTGAGACCTCCAAAAGGAACTAGGCACCTAGATTTCATGTGGAAGTCTGGATTCTTTTTTCCCAGATGCTTTTCAGACCTTTTGCAATTGCCTGACACTTTCTATTTCTCAGATTCCACTTCTGTTTTCCTTTCTTGGCCTCCTCTGACCCAGCCTTATCCTCCTTTCCTGATGTTTCCAACCTGCTCCTGAACCATTTATTCTTTCTTCTGATCAGTGTACTTTGGTCTGAGCCTGGGAAGATGTTTTTTTTTTTGTTGGTGTTTTATCAGAAGCACTTGGTGCTGCCCTACTCGTCCACCCTGGCATTACCACTCTTAGCTGGGGCTGTTAGAATTTGTGCACAATCCTGTTTTTAAGTAGGATATCAGGCAGTGGCAAGCCTTCTTTTTCCACCCAGACACAGCTTTCAGAAGTCCTCAGTTCAAATTTCAGCCATTTTTAATTAAGAGCTCATAAAACCCTATAAAACCTACAGGGTTTCTAAGAATCTCTTATTAATGACCACGCTTGGGAGAAAGAAAAAGTACCTAACTTTAACTTACTTTGCTTTGTGTACTTTTGTCATCATCTCCCTTTTCTTTCTTTGACATCTGTAGAGGAAATGTATTGGGATGTGATTTGATAAGATGAGAAAGTACCTATTCAGCATATTAGCATTTAAATATACTTTTCAGAATGCTTGTGGTCATCAGCGTATGCACAGATGCACAATTCTTGAGCATACCAGTTCTGTGATAAACTTTCCTAAAGGAAAGCAGAAGCTGCGACGCGTTCATTTACATTATTTAGACTTCTGTTAATTTCCAAGGGAACGTTGTCTTTTTTAATGGCCTCTGAGCTATATTTGAAGCCAAAAATTATGCATCAGCTCGTGCTCGTGGTATCTGAGTTACTAGAAAATACAGATCTTGCTCTTGCGTTACTTTACCTCTCGTAAATCAGTCTCTGAATCAAAACCCCTTAAAAACATAAATGCAAACATAAAACCAATGAATGGGAGGATGGTTAGCCTGTTACCTAAAAAGGAACGAGCGGAAATAACAAATGATACAGAAAATGAAGTGTTCAATGCCTTTTTTTGGTTGCTTCTCCAAAAAACGGTTGATTGTGATTGTATAATAATGCAGTAAGTTTTAACAAGGGGATCATCTAAAACAGCAAAAGACTGTGCTGGCTAAAATGTAGATAATGTAGATGTTCATGAATTCAGCAGGGCCTGATGAAATCTGCCCTGGAGTACTTTGGGATCTTGCTGAAGCAATCCCAGAGCGATTAGAGATTATCTTTCAGAGTTCACAGATGACCAAGGTAGAGTCAGAGGCCCCGTGAAGGGTAAACGCAGAGCCTATTTTTAAATAGGGGGAAATGAGAACCAGGGGGATTATGGAACAGTAAAACCCACTTCAATACCCCAAAAGTTTCTAGAATGAGCTGTTACAAGCACTCAGAGAATAAGAAGTTAATAAGAAACAGCAAATATGGATTTGTCAAGAGCAAATCATGTCAAACCAGTACAATTTCTTTGCAGGATAGATGAACGAGTAAATAAAAACCAAGAAGTAGATACGTGTGTTGGTTTTGAGTGTGGCTTTGTATGCTGTCATTTGCGGTGTACTCACAGTTCAAGAAGTAGAGAAACGTGCTCTACTTCCAATTGCTGCATCGTGGGTGTAGGACAAGCTGTAAATTAAGGCTCAAAAAGTAGATAGGGACAGTGTTCTGCCAAGGTGGGAGGGGATGTCAAATGGGGGTCCTGCTGGGGTCTGCCCGGGGCTGGGAAGTGTTCGGTCTTGGAGGATGATAGAAAGTCCACGCTGATGTGCTGGATAAGATTGCAGCATTGTGGAAAGGAGAAACAGAAGTCAAATGGTTTTGATACCTGGATATTTGAAATTAGCAGCCTGAAATGCCTGGAAAAAAAAACCCGGCACAAATGGTAATGGTTGATGAAAGAAATAAAAGTACACTACAGAATGCAAACCAGAAAGTACTGAACAAGGGAACCAGTGTTTAGAAATTAAGACAATTAAGCATGCAGGGCACTAGAAGATCGTAAAAGGGGTACGATAGAATGCTATAGAAGTGCTTCAGAAATGGCAGCCCGTGCTATGGAGAGCTTTAGTGAGACTCGTGGGTAAAAGATGAGGGGTGAAATTTGCTTCTCAGACAACCTTCGTACAGCCTTGGCTGTGCTCCGCTTTGGTTGTGCAGTGGAAGAAAAATCTTGACAAATTGGAGAGAGACTAAAGGAGAGCCATAGGAATGATAAGAGGTTTGGAAAACGCAACCTATGAGGGAAGATTGAAAGAATTGAATTTGTTTAGTCTAGAGAAGGGAAGACTGACGGGATGTGATAACATTCCTCCAATATGTAAAACATTGCTAGAAAGAGAATGGTGATGAATTGTTCTTCATAGCAGCAGTGAGTAGGAGAAAAATAATTGGCATAATTTTCAGCAGAGAAGATTAAGTTAAGATACTCAGCAAAGCTTTCTAGCTTTAAGGATAGTTCAGTGCTAAAAGGAGCTGTGTGGGAAGGTTACTGGATGTGCTTCTTTGGAGGTCTTTCAGAAAAGCTGATCTTCTGTGAGGGATGGTCTGGGAGGGAATAGGCTGGGCTGCAGCTCTGGCCATTAATTTCTTGGTGTGTAATGGTAAGAGCATTTGAAGATTAGTCTGAATCAAATGGCAAATGGATGAGTAGTGGTAGTTCAGCTGCACTGTTTTTCAGAGAGATTAGGCTGTTGTAGCATCTAAATTCTTATAATGAAAGATTTTATTCATCCAGCACTCACACAAAGTGAGGAATGAAGTAGATGAAGTTTCATCAAGGCTACTCTAGATCATATTAAATTGAAACCTCCAGGCTGAGTGCCTGTTTAGCTGAAATATCCTTCGTGTTCTGGGAGAGGTGTAGTGCCTGTCTCACCTGTAGTTATTTGACTACACACAATTGGGAGTAATTGTTCCATATGATCTTAGTCTTCTTGGGCAGTTTGTTGCTGGTTCTCGTGGTAAATCACTCTGACTTTCTGATATAAAGGTCCATAGGATTGGGATTCTCAAAGTAGATGAGAGCCATAGGTGTGAACAGCTTCCTGAGGCTGATGAACATTTCATTGCTGAAATGGGGGATAATTTGGGGTGTATTTCATTTTCTCCTCTTTCTTTCTAGACTGCAAGTAGAGGGATGTAAATATTACCATATGCTGTTTGCATTTCATGCATGACTGCAGAAATGGGACATAAAGGTAGTTTCATGATATTTTTAAGGACAGAAAACCCAAGCATTTCCCCACTAAAATGCCTTCCTGGCATTTTCTCAGGACCAGCCTCTGCTGGCTGCATGGGAAGGCTCTGCCAGGTGGGTCCGGGGCTGCTGTGGCCCTGTGTCATCCCACTTCCAAAATGCTGCTGGCCCTGTGAAGCCCACTGAACTCAGTTCCAGCACACTCAGACGCAGCAAGGCTGCAGATGCCACCCAGTGCCCATAAGTCACTTTGGAACAGCAGTGTGAGGGTATGCTGGGTGCCTTTATGTTGGAAATTAAGTCATTTTGCTAGCAGTCACCCTTGTGTGAAGCTGAGAGATGCAGAACCACAGAGTTGTTAATGTTGGAAAAGACAACTTGCAGGATCACAGCAGGATGCAGGCAGGTAGCGGAGCGCCGGCTGTGCGGTGTCACTGGCTGTCCCCATGCCTGACCCCCAGCCAGCATGAGCAGACCCGACCATTTCCAGCTGCAGTGACCGCTTCCCAAATTCCAGCCTTAAACCTGGGACTGAACAGAGCAATATCCAGAAGGCTTCTTGTTTGGAAGAGGTGGGGGGGGGGTGTTTGTGTGTGTTCAAGTGTGTTGTTTTGCTGCACAGCTGCATCATCCCAGATAAACTGCCCTAGCTAGAGATGCAGCCTGCACGGAGCACAGAGCCTGCAGCCAGCCCCTCCAGAATCCCACCTTCACTTTGCCTGGTGACAGAGCAGGTTAAAAGCCAAAGCTGCGTGTTATTTTCCCACAGTGAATAGATTTTTTCTCCAATAAAGATAGCAGGCGAGATATTCCCCCTCCCCATGCACACTTTTTTTCCTCCCCTTCGCAGATCCCTTCTTCTCACCCCTCTGCTACACACACACCATTTCTGCTGCGCTGTGAGTGGGGGAGATTTCTTGAACCAGGGGCCTCCTGCTTAATGCACTGAGGACTCAGCCAGGCCAAAAATGCCTGTAGCATATGGGGAAGGAAAGGGCCAGCAGTGAGCAAGCTTGGACAGATGTGCTAGAGAGGGAGCGTGGTGCTGGTGGGGGTGGAGAACGTGCTCCCCCCGAGCTCTCCCCCCAGCCGTGTCGGAGGGAGGCCAGTCAGGAAGAGCGGACCCTTTTTAGGACCCCAACAGTTAGGGAGAGCCCCCGAGGCATTTTTGGCCGGGAGGTTGCGCGCACACACGCGCACACACACACGGAACAGTTCAGCAGCAGTCCAATCCCAAGTGACATGGAGCTTTTTCTTAATTCAGAGCATATTTCAGGCTTCGTTTTAAGGGGAGAAAAAAATAAAAAAACCCAACAAACTGAGCAACCCATAAACCATAAAGAATCTATTGAAACAATTGTAAAGGGAAAAAATAGAATGTAGCTGCAGCCGGAGCTGTTAGGGAGATGCAGGGGGGAGATGAAAAATAAAAGAAACAATTACCGTTTTTCCCCACAGACCTCAGATCAGCCTGGCAAAATACAGACCTGCATGGGCTGCCTTCCAGTACAGTGGAGATGTCTGCCCAGAAAGCAGAGCTGTCCTTGGGTGAGCTTATGGCTGAGCTGCTCTCTACCATGGATGCTGCTCTGCCCATTCATCCGCTTGTGCAAGGTAGCACCTCTCATGTTTCTCAGTGTTGTTTGTTAAGTCGTTTAAAGCTGGATGGTCAGCAGTCTGTTGCTGTGTCAGTTCTCGCTGTGCACTCTCAGCTGGGAATCTCAAGACATATTGGGAACAAGAGGCTCGTGGGCTTTGCAGTGAGCTGAGGCCATCCAATGAGATCCACTTGTTAAATGCAGAACCAGACCAAAGTGTTCCAGTGATGTTCAGAGGGTGCCCGGCAGGGCTGGGAACAGGATCCCACCAGCCCCAACCCTCCTGCATCAAATCTCTCCGCAGTGTCATTTTTCCTTACTTCAGTTCTGTGTCCTGTTAGCGAGTAGGAGTTGCACACCTGGGCATTGGCACCCTACATGTGGAGCAGTTGAGTTGGTCCTTGCCCAGATCTCTTCCAGTCATTGCTCACAGAGGCAATTTTCCCCCAGAGGCAATTCAGATACGTGAAGCTTTTAGCACAGGTCGGTCATTACTGCCAAAGACCTGCAGTGCAGGACGTGTCTCCTCGGTTAACATCTGTTTTTTTGGACCACATTACCTCAGTTTCTTCATGAGCTCACAGCTGATACAAAATGCTGTGAAATTATGTCTGTGTTTGTTGTTTGGGTGTTTTGATTTTTTTTTTTAAATTTTTATTTTATTGTTTTCTTTAAACCCTGATGTCTGTTGTGATGCACTGAGCTGGATTTGAATGAGTGGTACTCAGGCAGCGATGAACTTACAGAATTACTCCCAATTTACTGCAGAGCAGGGAGGTAAAAAAAGAGGTGAGGGTCTCATAAGAGGGGATCTTTGGCATCAGACCAACAGGAGCAATCAGCATTCAGGAGAAAAGATGCATGTGCACCAGAGGAGGCACCCTCTGGTCCTAGGGCACCATATTCACATGCTGGCTATGGGTCATGTAAGTGTTGCTTCCACAGGTGGCACTGAGTGTTAATCTCAGGATTTTGGTCACTCTTCTTCCTGGCAGGTTAAGAACAAAGGAAGCAGACAATGAAAGATGAATAGATCTACTATTGAGGGCTTGAAATTGAGGGTGAAGGAAAGCTTGTGTGCCTTTGAGAATTAAGCAAGGCACTGTCACCCAACACTGATCATCCCCTTACCTCTGCAGCTGTGTTCCCAGCTGTTCCTGAGATTCTTCTCACCATGTTTTTACTGGTTTGCCATTCTGGCTCTGTATCTCATGCTCCTCCAGGATTATCCATAGGCAAACAGGGAGATTTTGCGCTGAAATCAGTAGCAGTTTCCTTGGCTTTAGTGGCAGCCCTTTAGAACTAACAGTGATCATTGCATCTAAAATTAAGCACTGGGTCTAATGGCTCTGCTTTAATAATTTTGATTCATCTCTGTAACACCTGAGGCAGTGAGATGCCTGGCAGCCTTGTGGAGTGATTATTGAGATCAAAAGGATGCATCCTTTTTCAGGGAAGACAGGAGAGGCAACCACCAAACAAAGGTCATTTACTATGGGAGGCTCTCTAGGGAATTTGAAAAGCTGGCAAGTGGGACAGGAAGAAACCAAAGTGAAGAGTAGGAGATGTTTTTTCTTGTCTCTTATCAAATCAAAGAATGGCTTAAGTTGGAAGGACTTAATATCATCTAGTTCTAACCACTGCTGTAGGTTACCTGCCCCCCAGCTCAGGCTGCCCAGGACCCATCCACAGCCTTGGGCATCTCCATGGATGGGCGCCCACAGCTCCGGGCAGCAATGCTGGGGCCTCACCACCCACTGAGTAAAGAATTTCCTCCTAACACATAACCCAAATCTTCCCTCTTTTAGTTTAAAGCCATTCCCCCATGTCCTTACACTTATCAGACAGTATAAAAAGTTGCTCTCCCTCCTGTTTATAAGCTCCCTTCAAGCACTGGAATGCCACAATGAGGTTTCCCCAGAGCCTTCTCCAAGCTGAACAGCCCAGTCCCTTATTTGGTACAGCAGGATGAGTTGTTATTTTTTGTATTCTGCATTTCCTCACACCTTTGAGCATTTTATGCTTCTTTGTGTAACTCCTCTTAAACCAAACCTGGACTACCTGCTGGTCCTTGTCAGCTTTAAGTCTCCGTTTTTGAAGTTTCACTTTGTAGCCTTGGCTGCTGCAGGCTGCTTCCCTGTAGGAGCATCTCCATGATCTCAGCCAAACCTATGTGGGCAGCTCCATGCTTCTTTGGCTTCCTTGCAGAATTCCTCTTGGAGTTCTGTTTTGCTTTGCATCTGTTCCTTGTGTGGCACAAAATTTTACTTTGTCTTAATGAGCGCTTGCTGTAAATGTAGTTTTTCATGGCAAAAACATGACTTTGGTAAGCAAGAGCTTATGGAAAGGGGCTGCAAGATATCTTTTCCCAAGTGCTCTTACTTTTCACCTATGGTCAGTGGAGGGAATGGTGAGAAGACCAAATAGGTCCAAAATGTTTAGGAAATAGCAAAGGAGTCAAAATCCAATGCCATAGCAGGTTAAGGGATGGCTTAGGGTCCTCTGGGCATGCATGTATCTGGATGTGCTGGTGAAATCAAGAGCTGTAAGTTCAAGTGAGTGTTTACAGGCTCCCAAATTCAGTTAATTTATGACATGTTTAATATGTTTTTACAAATGTTTGCTGTACTCAAGTAGTGACGATGCTTTATTTGGTCAGTAAAATTCCACCCTGCCTGCAGTACGCGAAGACCTGAATGTCACAAGGATGTTCTGTGTCTAAGGAAAAATATTCACTCTGATTTTAAACAGATATTCCAAATTATTCCTTTTTTTTTTTTTTTTTTTTTTTTTTATAGAAACTTAAACCTGTCAGTGAAACCACCAGCAGGACTTTCCAATTCTCACTAACATTAAGGGATATTTCTGTTTTTTCTGGTTTCCCTTCTTTCTCTGTTCCTTTCATATTTTTTTTTCACCCTCTTTCTTCAACATAGCAAAATTGGAAATTAGTGCTGGCTTCTGGCCATGGCTGCATCTATGAGGCCATTTAAAGTTATTGCTCTCTGCTCCCTGTGGGCTAGTAGGAATTTCAGCTGTGATCACAAGGAAAAGAAAAAAAAGCACAAATGCTAGAAATAATAATTAAAAAATCAGCATATGTAGTTGTCTTGGTCATGGTGTGAAAAGTAGCTAATTCCACAAGGTGTCTTCTTGTGCTGAGATGCTGAGGTTGCTCTGGGAAGGTTCATGCTCAAAGCCATGGGAGCAGCTGCTCTGTGCTGGGTTTGGGCTTTTGGGTTCTGTCTGCCTCTACGTGTGCAGCAGGAGAGAGGGAGAGCTCTGAGCAGCCAGGAAGGAATTTACAGCTTCATCTGTATTCTGGTTGATAGTTTTGCAGATCATCTTGTGCAAGACCTGACCTGAGCATGTCTTCTGTTGTAGCAGCTTGGCTTGGGCCAGTATGGGGAAGGTGGGCATAAGATCAGTTTGTGTGGGCCCAGCATTTTAGTGAAAGGATTTGCTGTCTTAAAAAATATCCCTTTTTGGCTGCAAACAGGGAGACAAGTCACTGCACACATACACACTGCTAACCTGCCTGCATGTACCAGTGGTTTTCTATGAGGGAATGAAGGGAAACCTTGAGCACACTCAAATTCAGTGTAAAGTTGAAGGACTTTTCAGTCTGCGCTAAGAGACTGCGAGAGAGGGAGATGTTCTTTCTTTCTCCAGCACCAAGAATACAAACCGTGTCCCACATCCGTGAAACAGGTGAAGTGAAACTCTGAAATGAAATGAGTCACTGGAATGCTTTGGGTCCTTCAGATGTTTTGCTACCCACAGCAGCTCTGGATTTTGATTCCTTTGAAAATTTCAGCTTTCTTCTCAGCTCTGAAGTGATCCCATCTGGTCACTGGCGGAGCTGCGGTCCTACCTGCCATTCCCTGACCTAAAGGCCCCGCAGCTCAGTGATGGCTCAGTAGTGATCGGTGCACTCCTGGTGCTACAGGTGTGTAGCAGATGTGCCTCCTTGTCCCCAGGTTCAGTCGCACATCTTTGGTTAACAGCAAATTGAGGCTGTAGTACTTTAGGACCACTTGTCCTACAGCTCCATTCAGTGGCACATCCATTTCTCAGATTACGTTTCTCAGATTATTTTAAATGGAAGGCCTTGCCATACATTTCCAAACTTTGGAGAATCCTTTACATTTCCACCCTTGGGTTTCCAGTTTCTCCCCTGGTATTTAGATTCGGCATAAAGAACTCCTTGCTTTCTTGTTTGTTGGGAAGGGTTAAAAAACAAATAGCAGCCTGCGTTCTGGGGTGCCAAACTTTTTTCTTCTGCTCCGTCTCCTTTTGATTTAAAAGCTTTGTTTATCTCTCTGTAAAGTCACTGGCAGGCCATAAAGAGATATATTGCCTTAGTGCAGACAACACAGACTCCGCTCCTGGGAAAGCAATGGGCTGTGAAGCTGAGCGTGTGTGTGTGTGGGCCCGCTTGTAACTCAGGCTGGGTTCTCTTTTTGGGAAGTTCCCAATGGACGCCGCCTGCAGCCGCTTTCGGCTCCTTGTAGGAGATGTATGCAGTAAGTCCAGGAGGGTTGGTCAGGCTCTCGCTGCTTTTGATGTTCCCATAAAGCCATCACTCCAAGGCTTGGACTTGTAGTGCTATTGAACTCGGTCATAATACGGCGGATAAAGCACTCCCAACAGTTTTAGGATTTTTATAGAGAAATAATGTCATGTCAGAGCTCAGCCTGACTGGGCACTCCCTGTTTGGGCAGCATGGGGCCGTGAGAGTCAGTGTCAATACTGTGCTCTGCTTCACAGCCACCACCATCACTTCAACCTGTGTGTATCCCTTCGCTGTGCTGTGCTTGCAGGCTGCCCACCCCCCAGCACATCCCTGCCTGTTCCTGCTGGCCTCGAAGGTGGAGAGGTGGAGTGGGTGAATTATTTCTGTCTGGTACTCAGAATGCAGAAACTGCTTATTTAGCTGAGCAGAGGACACTTGGATTTAATCTTCAATGAAATTGACTCGTAATGTCCTTTTTGCTTATTGCCAGAGGAGGAATCTTCTGAAAAAGAGGGCAGAGCACCAAGTGCAGCTGAAGTACTGCCAACATAAAGGTTATTGATCCTGCAAGGGGAGATACGGAGCTGCCTCCTTCCTCTTTTAATAGCAAGTCATGCTTTGTGGGAATTCCCTACCTGGAATCACAGATTTCCAGAAACCCACGTGTAGGTCTCGAGAATTGGGTTGGAAAGCAGCACACTCCTTTCTTGAAGAGGTTCATCCACATGGAGGTTGAGCATGAAAACCACAGATCAGTTCCATTCCACTGCTTTTCTCTACACATTAAGTGACACATACCAAGAGGAGGCCCCTGGAGATTAATGCTTTCTACAGATCCAGTTTATCTTTGGAACTACCAACGTATGGAGAGCGTGGGCTCTCTATTGGCCACTTCTCAAACCCAGAGCATGCACCCAGCCAGGGTTTGTGCTGGTGACACAGGAGGGGATCCAGCCTTGCTGCTCTTGTGCAGCTCTGGGTCACTGTGCTTGAAAGGCCGTGAATCGCTGCCTCCATCTCAGCTGGTTTGCATGGAGAGAAATCATTAATACCTTTTTTACAGCGAGGGAAAATCTGAGAATTGCCAGCAAATCTGCAGGAAATTACTTTCCAAGCGACCGATGATATGACCTCTGATTTCCTAATGATCTAGGAAGAGTTCAAGCCCAAGTGCTTGTATATGCGGAATGCCAAATCTATATATACAAAGCATCATAATTACTGTCATGGAGATTTACAGTGCTTTACAAATCATTAATAATCATAATAATAATATTTACCATAACTCTTTCTGGCAGATTGATTGCAATTTTCTTTGACCATCCTCAAACTACTTTTCTTACAGCTTTCCCGTTGGCATGAAGTACACAAAACACAATATATTGATGGAAAGGGTGGCTTTAGTGTTTATTTGAGACAAACTCAGCTATTTGCTACTGAAGTGACAGAATGAGCATCAATGAATCAGCACATCTTTTAGCACAATACTGAATACTGCTACATTTCAGTATATCATTAGTGGGTGACATGCTCCTACATGGTTTGGGCAGGCAAGTGTGATTCTTGCTGCTCAGTTAAGGCACTGTTCACAATGATGGGTGTACCTAAGATGCTTGTTTGTACATTCAGGTGTATCTGAGGCAAATGCGCATTTCAGTGAGAAGCTTTCATGTCTTTCACACTTGCTTTGGGGTGGAATATCCACAAATGATAAATGTCAAGTTTAGGTTAGACTGACTGTTCTGTAACTGATGGATTCAGCTGATGCAAATTCTTTATTCTTCTCTAAATACCATCAAGTTTATGAGCTTTGGAGAAAAGAAAAAAATAAGAAAATGTTTTCCCATTTCCCCTGCTCTCCTGCTCCTCACTGTATAAGGGTTGGAAGCAATTTTAGATGGGATGGAAAATGAATATAGGCACACAACAATATTTTTTTAGTTTGAGATTTTGTACACTGCTGTGTTTTCTTGTCTTTTTATAAGACAGAAGTCTTTATGATGAGGTATTTTACTGTAGAAGCTTTATGAACTTTCTTGCCATTTTTTTTGGACAACATGCACTGTTCCTGCCAATGTTATGGGTGTTGGTTCTTTTTATGAATTATTCTATCTAGGTCTGGTTTTACCTATTACTAGAAATCTGGTATTAATAGACCTATATCCCATGGCTGATTCATTCATTTGAAAGAGCAGATAAATTGTTCTTCATGCATTTTGACATTGTTCTGTTATCTATTAAAAAAAAAAAAAGGGAGAATTAACATTTTGTATTTTAGTTTCATGCCTCCCTTTTGTTTATTCATCCAAAGCACATTTTGGGTGTAAAATGATGATTCCACTTGCTGTGGTCTTACAGCTGTGGATGGGAAGAAATCATCTGCTTAATTGTTTGCAGGAATGCTACCCACTGGTCGATGGTTACAAAAAATCTGGCTGGAAGATGCACCACTCACATCTCCGGTTGTGCGCACCGCGAGCTGCAGCAAAAACATGTAACCTTATATTGAGACAGAGCTTCAAATGTATTCTACAGTAATTTAGTCATTTGTCAGACCAACATGGGCTTTAACTGCATTCGGGGTTGTGGCACTGGGCTCCCCACCGAGGTACAACAACCTGCGTGCTATGAAGACCTCCTCAGGATGGCAGACAGAAGTCCCAGGCGCCCCTAACCTCAGCTTTATGTCTCATCTAATGTTCATCACTGCGAGAAACAATTACAGAGGCTTGTGTGCCATAATGCAAAACATCGAGCTGTGAGTGCCTGCTGACACGGAGGGAAATTGTCATAGTATTTTTCCCCCACGTGCCCTGCCCTTCCATTTAATTTTGTAGTGGGTGTATCATAGAATTTTTTTAGGTTTCTAAAAAAAGACTTAAAGAATCTTTATAAAAGAAAGTGCCAAGCTAACTAAATGTAAGAATCGCCGCCAGTTCCCCCTTTAATACTGTTAAAACAAATGCAGATTTACAGGCACGTTGATACGAAAGCTGTACGCCAAAGGCCATCAGAACTGAAAACACAGAACATAACACACGTGAAGTGGCTCTGGTGATTCACAGGGTTTAATGTCTGGCGACAGAGCACAGCTACACGATGCTGTTTAATCTATTTCTAATTCATGTCGTGCTCCGCAGTCCGGGCTGGGGGCTTCCATTGCATGTCCAGCACCAGGCGGTGCATTCTGTGGGTATTCCTTCATTCTCCATTCAGTGTAATTCCAGAGAGGTCATTGCATATGAGCACGTTCTCCTTTCTCTGGTAAATTAGAGGGTTTCCCTTCCTCCAGACACCACGAGGAGCTTTGTGCAGCGCTTCAGGTATGGGAGCCTCCCAGCATAGCCAAACCCTTGGGCTCCTTCCTATTTTCATACTGACACCTATGTCATCAATCCTATTACAGCAAAATTCCTCTGATCGGAAAATTCTGCTGGTGGAAAACCTGTCCTCATTCCCTGAAAGTAAAAAAGGACCGTGGGGCTGTTTTTGTTGCTAGTGAATCATATCTGGTAGGAGTCGTTCCGCCACACCTCCGTGCCGCCTGGCCGCTTGCTTTGGCTGACGCAGGCTGGGAAGCCCAACACACCGTAATTGCTTCATTGTGGTGCTTCAGGAGGAAAGGAAAACAGCTATTACTGCGTGTGTGCTTCTGGGTTTTTTCCCCTATTGCTGTTGGATGTTTTGGTTACAGAACGCGTCCAGCGCTCTGTTTGTTTTCTTAACTTTCTATTGTGCAGGTGGAAGGCTGAGACTGGGTGTGTGCAGGTGGTGGGGATGGTTCAAGAGAGAAAATATTGGCTTAGGACAATATCTTCATTTATAAACAGAGAGCAAAACTATCGATAGTTTTCCTCCCGATCCTTCTGGAAGATAAGATGGCAGCACAGCTCCATTCCTGGAAAGCACACTGCAGCTATAGGCTCGATGCCTGTGAGCTTTCATCTCATCTTCAGCTGCATAACAGTTAATGGAGATTTGACTTTTAGCATTACTGAGTATTTGTTTACCCATTTGGCTGTAGATGTAAATATGGACTTTAATGGTCATTCTCTGGCTGAGATAAAGCTCCATAAATTCAGGCACTACCTGTAAAGAAGCTGCTCTTCCATAAGGCTATTCTGAGAAAAAACACACACAAAAAAAGCCCAGCTCCAGTAAACTGAGATCAGACCTATTACTGGAGATACCTAGAAATTTATGACTGGAAAAGGTATTAGGTTGTGACCTGCTGTTCTCCTGCTGCCGAGGCTCCAACGGTGATTAGGAAGAAGTGATTTCATTGCCATATGAAGGCTGCTACCCTCATTCCTGTCGCTTTTTTTTTCCTCATTGAGGAGCAGAACGCGGTATTCAGGGCTGAGGGGAAAAAACTCCTCGTGCACATGCACACCAAGCATTATCACTGCCAGCTCCTCGTCTTCAAAGCCCCTGCCTGCAGCTCCCTCTGACTAAGTCCACTTAATTCCCCACCTAAGAGAAAAAAGGAGAGTTCAGAAGTTCAGGGAACTTTCTGCAAACCACACGCCTGTGGTTGTCTGGGCTGCAGGGTGAAGGGTTAGGCTGAATGGATTGGTGTGCTGGCACCAGTCACGGCCCCACAACATTTCCTTTTGAGGCAGCAAATGACCTAAGAGATGGAAAGCATCCCACATGGCTGGGGGGCTTGGAAAATGTCCCCTCACATGTCACCTTGGGAGCTGTGCTGTGTTTGGAAGCCTTGTCCCAAGTGCTGGGAAGGTTCAGTGTGAGATTGTGTATTCATGGCCTCGGCAGTCTCATATATAACGCTGTATTGCATCCCCCTTTCCTTCCCACTTAATAGTAGTAGTTAATAGTAGTTAATAGTAGTAGTTTCCTATGAAGCTTAAAGTACATACAACCTTTAAAGTTTATAACATTTATAGATCGCTACAGTAGCAGGAGAATCAAGCTGATGAAAGAATTGGGTGGTTGACCTGAATTAATATGACCATAATTTAATTCATTTCCACTCCTCGCTGCATACAAAACCTTCCCCTTCTCCAACAGCACCCTTGGGGCAGGCAGTGCAGAGGGCTCAGCAATGGGTGCCGAGGAGGAGGATGGCCGGTGTCATTATGGGGAACAGAGGGAGATCCTGGGAAGGGCATTTGTCCTTGGGAAGGGCATTTGAAGCTTGGGAAGTAAACAGGAGAATCAGAGGTGAAGGTGAAGCGAGGAGTTTTAAAGCAGGCTCTCTGCTGCAATCTGAAAGTGAGATACTTCTTTTTTCCTTGAAAATTTCCATAGCTTACTCCCAGAGATCATCTTATAGGCTGGTCTTTTCCATTTATCACCATACAGCTTTTCATCCTTCTTTCTTTGCCCTTGCCATTCCCTGGAGAAACTGTGTTAGGAGAATACTTCTTGTAGTTATATCTTTATATAAAGTGCAGTGAAATGCATTTGATTGCGATTCTTACTTTTTTGTTTGTTTGCTTCATCTCCTTCTCCCATCTGTTCTGGTTGTTTCAGCCAAGGAAGGATCACTGAGTGCTCTATAGCTTATCCCTCGGAAGCCCATGAGGTGAGGAGGCAGCTCTGGACCTGCCGGTGCTCAGGGTGAGGAGCTGGGGGGGAGAGCAGTGATTGGAGAGGGAGGGAGCAAGGCACTCTGGGTTTTCTGATGGGCTTTGTCACTGAGTCCAAGAAAATATTACAGCTCAAATCCATGTAGCAGCCAGCTTATACTTCTGACCTTTTCGTGTTCTCCTCACAAGCTATGTATGACGCTGTTTTCTGTGTACAAACTTCGACAGCTCTCTCTGTCGACTAGAGAGCTATAGAAAGTAATATGACAACAACAAAATAAGTGACTATCGTATTACTTTTCTTAAACCTGAATCCATGCATCCCATGCTAGGGTTACTGTAGTATCTGAGTGCTCACAAGCTAAGGGATGGGCTTGTTCTAGGATGTGGAAAATTCAGTGAAAAACAAGGCATTAAGGAAAGTAATAGCTGGAGATGATTGAATGGTGAGCACTGTTCTTCATGGACCTGTCCTGAACTCATGCCCCAGCACAGCTGGAAGACTGGTGTTGTGCTTGGAGTAAGCCTAAAACCAAAGCTGAAGCCACTTGTGCTCGTTAAAGAGCCCGGGGCAGCTCTCACCCTGCTGTGTGAGCCCTGCTCAGACACCCATCGCCGCCAGTCTCCTCTGGGTTCATTGCAACCATTTATATGGCTTGCAGCTCAGTTAGGAGGCTCTCTGCATCACTTTCCTCCTCCATTTAGTCTGTGGAGGGAGAGTACATCTAAATTAAGTTTCTGCTCTAACTTGCTTTCTGAAATGTTTTTATTTCTCTACTAAGTATACAAGAAGTCTGGAGAGATTAGTCTTGTGATTCAGGCTGAGTATCTAAAATTAAGTGATGTTTACATCCCCATTCTTGATGTCCTGCATCCGCATTCAGCTGAGACCTGCCCTGACCCTTCCTTCTAGGTTGCCATGTCATGTTCAGGCATTTCCAAGGTGGCTGCATGGCCCATTGTGATCCTCCGTGCTTCTGTGAATACCAGATGTGAATGGGGGTGATAAAACTCATTTTATTTGAGGGAACTCTCACCCACAAAATACTGCCTTAAGTAAGAGAAATGTTTGTAAAGCCTTGTGCATACAAAGGACAAAGAAATGCACACAGCTGAGAAAAATCATCCTCCCCTTCCCTCAGGTAAGGCACATTCTGCAGCCACTACTCTTTGATTTAGGGCTGGATGAAAAGTTAAGTGGATGAGAGCAGAACTGTGATACCTAGAACTGCTCCCAACAAGGTGAGGGCTGGGTGATGGGCTCTGCAGGGGCAGATCAGTCTGGAGCTCCAGCAGGGAACACACGTGCTGTGTTGGGCAGGGAGCATGGCATGGCATGGGGCATCAGCCTGCTTGAAAGACAGCTCCTCTGACTCATCAGCCAAAAGCAAAATGAGCTGGATGTATTTAAAGCAAAGCTCTATTTTAAAAATTAATGATCTGCAAGAGAGAGAGGAGAAACGGCTTCTCTGTAATGCAGAAAAAGGCCCTGATGACCACAGCCTGGGTCCCTTTCCAGATGATGTCATCATCCGACTAAATAATAAATTTTTAACGACGTGGAAAAAAAAAAAAAAAAGAAAGAAAAAGAAGGAAATAAAAAAAAAAAAAAGAAGAGGGGGACTCTGTTTCAATGAGTAAAAGTAGCTGGTGGCAACAGGGCCTAAGGAAAATATATGGTTGGGTGAGGTTTCTGCCCTGTGTAATTAGATTATCCCAAGTGTAGGAGTGTGCTGCAAAAGGCACATTGAAATAGCTGTAATTGAGTGCTCTGTGTCTTCCCTACATACCCATGTGGAGTGGAAAACTGGGGAACTCGGAATATATATAAGGCAGAGGGGCATTCTGTAAACAGGGTTGCTAATAATAGGCAGTTAAGATTAGAAGGGAAAATATGGGCTCTCATCAGCCCCGAGACCAGGGGATGTTTCCCCTCAAAACTAACAGGCAGAGAACTATTCCAATGGATTTGTGTTTGGTTGACAAATGTATGCAGTGCATTACCAGCGGAGTACCCACAGTGACTCTTTAATGCAGCCTGAATTACTACAAGCACATTCATGTTTAAATGTGCTCAGTTTTGTTTCGTAGCTGCCTTCTGGCAGTGCTGTGTGAGGTAGGCTTGGTGTCGGGGCTGTGGCACCAATGTAGACTGAAGGATTTGGGTTTAATCACTTTGTGCTTGGGCACAGGCGGCTCTTGGGTGTTTTCCATGGAATTTTCATGGAAAAAAAAGGAAAAAAACAACAAAGCAAACTATAGCTAATAATGGGTGGGATATCAGAATGTATCTGATAGTATTTTATGCTGTATTTTAAGTGATCTGACGTTCGGATCTGATTCTGGGCTTCGGGTCCTGAGCACTGTGTGTCCTTGTACAGATAGATGGTCCTCTCCATGAGGAGCCTACAAGCTAAGGAGACCAGGTGGCACCAATTCTCACGTGATGGTCAAAGGCTCAGTTGTCCAAAAGTACAAAAAAAAATCATGTCAAAGCTATAGACCAAGACTGTTTCTTGAATCTCAGCCTTGTTTTTTTTTCTCCCAACCAAAGGTATTAACCCCAACCAAAGGTTTCACGAACCTCAGCTATTTGGACCTCAGACCCTAAAAGAAACAGATGTTTTTCATGAGGTTTGGGGTTTTGTAACAGGAGATTTCCATGGGTTTAATACCCAAATCTACACCTGTTCCTCAAACTATAAGGGATAGATTTATGTCATGCAGTGTAGTGGGCTGATCCTAACACCCTTGTCGTGAGACAGATTTACTGTAGCTGTCAAGACAGATTTGCTGTAAGAAGTCAATACCTCTCAGCCTGCCGGTGCCTTAAGGAGAAAAGGACTGGATGTTTAATCCTGTAAATATTTTATTCTTGCTCTGCTATACAAACCTTGCATGGCCTCTCCCAACCAACTTCTATTATGCTCCAGTTTCTCATGAGTAAAATGGGGACAACAACATTCTTGAGAGTGGAAGGGATAAGACTGATGAAGAAAGGAGACTTCTGACCAGGAAGATGGAAAAATGTATGTTTCCTGTGCTTTTGTTAAAACCTTCTTTTTCTTCTTTTTTTTTCCCCCCACTGTTTTCATTGTTCATTAAATAACTGTCTTAATTTCCTTATTCCTGGTGCAAAGAGATGCAACTTTTTGATGCCCTTCAGCCTCTGAATCTCTTGGACTCTCTCTCTTGTGCTACTGCTACTCCCTTAGCAAGGGAAAATTCATCTTGGAAGAATTTGTTGGCTTTTAGAGTGACTTTCATAGGGCCCAGAAGAGCTGCTGGCATCAGCAAGATTGACTAAGGTCTTTCTGCAGTGGAAAGGCAGAGGAAGGAGGTTTACATTCAGTCTTGACTGTCGAGTGCTCTATGTCCCCTGTGAGAAAAGAGGATGTTGCTGCAGTCACATTTTGGGTTTTTCTTTTCTAGGCTCAGATCCCCAGTCACTAACGTGTCCCTTGCATTCCCCTATTTTTCCAAATGCTGTGAAACATATGCTGGTCATTGGATTTTTTGGTGGCTTAGACTCTCTCATCCACCTCAGTCTGCCTCAGTCATAACCACAGTGCAGCTTTCACCAGTCCAGCACACACTTAACAGACTGTTTTTTGTTAGCTCACCTGGATTTTGCCATGGATGGCCAACTGATTAAATGTTGGCTCTGACTGATGCTGTGTCTTTGTTTTTGGTATGGACTTAATTTCTGCAGGGCACTCGAAGTAAGCATGCACGTCTTGTCTTTTGTACAGAGTCAGTTCAGCAAAGAGGTGAGCCGTGTGGATAGAAGGACCGAGCTGGCAGAAAACCTGACTGTATGAGCTGACCCTGCTCGATGCAAACAGCCCATAGTGGTGAGATGGCTGGAGGCACCCCAAGCATGCTGCACTGGGTGCAGTGGGGTTGCATTGCCAGAATGCTGGATGCAGAGCTGGGAGAAAAGCAGAGGAGCTGCCAGGAACTGCCCGGATGTACGGTGTGTGCACGGAGGAAACATGAGCCATTGCAGCAGCTATTTGGCAGTTGAGGAGTACACCAGGCCTTCTCCGAAATGTGAGTTCTACCGTTTCTCAAAACTGCATGTAGCAAGAAATGACTGGGAGGCCAGCGATTCATTCTGGGTTAATGTAAAGGTACCAGAGGGGCTAATATAAAGGAAGAAAATTGATACTGGCTTTGCAGTGCTTGTGGTGCAAAAATGTGTACGGATGTTTCCAGGGAAGGAGTGGAACAATCCAATGCGATATTAAAAACAAAATATACCCACCCAACAGCAAACAAACAGCCATGGGGATGTAGGGGCTGGTAACAGTGTCTGGATGTCTGTAAATCAGTGCAGACTGCAGGTATTTGCTGACTGCTGTACGTTCTGTTGGAGCTGAAAGGAAAGAGCCCTTCTGATATCATATGAGAAAACGTTGTGTGAGTTGTAGCACTGTGGTTATTGTGTCAAACGTACTCTGGTGTGCAGCCATTGGAGTTGCATGGATATGACCCTTTGGGATGAACACTCTGGGGAAATTAAAACTAGCTGTAAAAGCTATATATAGTTGAAAAGGCTATGGTAACATTTTATACAATATAAGCCATGTTCTGTTCTTTACAGAAACCCATATCTGTAAAAAAGCAATTAGAAGTGCTTCCCTGAAAAAAAAAAAAAAAAGAAAAAGAAAAAGCAATTGAATGCAGTGAATGAACTGCAGGAATTGTACAGTTTCCAGAAAATGGTGGTAGTGAAGCATTTGTGGGATCCATAAAGTCACCATAAATTCCTAACTGAATATGGATTCACTCTCCAACTCTAAAACCACAAGATTTATTTCCTGCTGGCAGGGGAGGTGCAGCTTGCAGAGCTAGATGTGTCTCAAGGATGCCAGCAGGTGGTGGAAGCTCCAGCGTGTTCCCTGTGTGCCGTGTTCCCAACACCACTTTGAGTGGCTGTGTCCTTCCAGGATGGGAGGACAGGCTTGGGATTGTGTTGAAGAGCTTTGTGTGCTTTCAGTGCCTGTGGTTGTGTACGGGCAGTGAGGTTTACTTGCATGCAATATGTCCTGTTGGAAGAGAAGAGCAACGTGGAGGGTGCAGTGCAGAAGATGTGGTTTGGGCTCAGGTGCTGACTTTGAAGTCCTTGAGCTCTTTTCCATCTCCATGTGCAGTGGGGTTGCTTTCTGAAATCCCATAAACTCTTTTCTCACAGTGAGGTTGCATTGGGTGATTCACGTGTTTTGTGGTACTCACCCAAATGATGCAATAAAGAATGCTTTGCTTCCTTTCCGTGAAATTCCCCTTGTCCCCCAGACTGTGGCTGTTGGACACGTGCTTTAGGCAGTAGGTTTTGCTGTGGCCAGTGGCCATTTGTTTTGGTGTGTTTTTCCTCTCTTTGTTCGCCTCGATCTGTTCCTCTGGTCTGCTTCAGCACAGTATGCTTCAGACCCACATCTTTTATTCCCATGCGATGCTGCTCTTACCACTGAGTGTAGGATGCACACCAGCTCAGGCCCCAAACCTTAGAGCATCAGCCTGCAGTTGTGCTGGAAACACGCACAGAGACATTGATTTGGGGTTAGAAAATAGGAAGCTAAGTCACGACGTCAGATAGGACAAAGTAAGGCAGGGCAGTAAAGGCCGAGAGGAGCTGTACTGAAATGGAGAACTCTGTGGCTGCAGAAACTTGTAATTATTTGGGCTCTGTCAGAGATGAATGGCTGTGTCTCTTTCCAGAGTCATCTGCATAGCTGGGTAAATGTGATTGCATTGATTTAGCGCGTCTTCAAGAGTCTTTTTACAACCACAGGAGCTAGAAATGTCTTTTGTTGTTGTTGCTTTTTTTAATGAAAGCTGACGTTCTGGAGCACAAGTCAGCAGGAAGTGGGGTAAGTTTATTGGCTGTTTTGGTGGGGCCTGGAGGATAATTCTTCCTTTCTCCTGTCTTTTGTCTGCTCAGACTGTAAATTCATTGGAGCGCGGACTGCTTTCTACTGTGTGTCTTTATAGCACTTGCTTCAATGGATCTGCACTCTCAGCTAAATCCCCTAAGGCTTAACAAAATATAAATTAGGATAATGGTATAATATGTTATATGTTAAACGGTTGTGGGAGGTGGTTTATTTACACAAGTTATCACCTTAAAAAATCGACAACAAGAAGTCCTTCTGAACTCCTGGTGAGAGTTTTTTTCCTCTGTGACAAAACCTGTGTGTTATCCTATGCTACGGAGAGGAGAGGGCAGCTGGATGGTGGCTGTGCCCTGCTTTAGGGGAGAGCACATGGGCTGGGTTCAGACCTCCCAGCTTCTTGAAGCTGTGTTTGCTGTTACCAATGGGGAATTATTCCCTGCAGTTCCTTTGTGCAGACTTCAGTGGGTGTGTTGTGTTGCACAGTCCCGTGGGCAAAGCTTTGTTACCCAAGAGCATCTCCTGGAAGGGCCGAAAAACAGTTCTTTCTCCTTCACCCCTTGTGCCAAGGAATCCTCAGTGAACTCCCTCTCTGTTCTGTTAGAGAGAATGTCATGCTACGTTGGACAGATGTGGCAAAGCAGAACACAGCAGAGCTGTGGTAAGCCTGACGTGCTGTCATGCTGGTGGGGGATTTGTATCGTTTCTTCCTATAGGTGAAAAAAATATGACATGAGTGGCCAGACCATAGGACCCAGACTGTTGTGCATGTGTAGGAGCTCAGAAGAAGTATGTGGAGATGGGCTGCCCTGAAAATCCAGCACACATTTGCTCATCTGTGTTGTGTGCAAAATGTTGCTTGCTATCATTGCGCTGGTTCTGCCTGCTGTGTGTCCCTATAGGTGTTTTGCTCAGGGCGGTGCTGAGACCTGTGGGTCTAAGCATACTGCAAGTCATGGAAACTGGTCTCTAGCTCTTGTTTTTAGTGTAGTTAAGCCCAGCAGCAACAGAACTTTGCAAAGCTGCTTTGAGGGACCTGCTGGCAGTATCACTGAGCCATTTTGAGGCATCTTTGTGCAGAAGGAGTGCTGAGCAGCTTTGAAGTTGGCAAATGGTATTTCCTCAGAAGAGCCCTGTGTGCAGGGTGCTTGGTGCAGTGATGCCATTCACAACAGTCTTTCTCCATTGTCCTTCTCCTGTTCCTTCGTGAAGAGATGTTGCTTGGACCTCCCATATCCTTACCCTCTCCTTGATATCTCCTGGAGGCCAGCACAGCCCTGCCTCCACTGCAGCGCCGTTACATTCAACATCCGTATGCCTGCATTTCCCAGGGCCCGCTGCTGTCATGCTTCACTTTGGCTTTCCTTCCTCCAGAGCAGCCAGCACAGCTCAGACCCGAGAGCCCCCCCAGCCCAGCAGTGTGCAAGCTAGGCTGAGGGAGACCTGAGGGAGGCAGGAGCAGGCGCTGCTGTCAGCTCTGTGCCAGTGACAGCGCCACGACTTTACTCACTGCAGATTAATGTGGGAGAAGGTCCTCGCTGACAGCCCCTGCAAAACAGCTCAGCTTCAAGTGGAATTACAGTGGTCCTCTTAGATAAGTGTATTTTTGCCAGCTGATCTACAACAGCACTCCCAGTGGTGGGGAAAGCTGAGACTATTACTGTAAATACAAAAGGGAAGACATACTTGGCATCCCTTTACATTAGAGCTGGCTCAGAAGAACGCCTGCGTAGCTGTTCCGCTGCCAAGATGGATTGTAGTCAGATAGTACACACTGCAAAGGAACCGGAGCACACACTGAGATCTGTTGGCTTTTTTTTTCAACAATAGTTTATTTGTGTTTCAAAGGGATGGTTACAGGAATCCAGATCAATATGCTTGTCCAGAACTGTGCCTTCCTATTTCAGGACCTGGATGAATAAGAGGTTACTTGAGTTCACATGCATATGGAGGATCCGTGCCGGCAGTAATGCGTCCTCCCAGGCTCCTCATTACTTTTCCCTTTTGAAAGGAAACGTGAAATAGCTGCAAAACTGAAGTCAACATTGTTCTGGTTGCTGAAGTTTTATTCTTTTCCAGCAATGTCTGCATGGTACGTTGTTGTTCAGAGCTCTTCATGAACGCCCTGCCCAGGTCATGTCACAACAGCAGACAGTGGTGGCTGAGCACCCTATTCCAGCATGCTTTATTGGGCTTTGGTTGGACCTTTCTCAGTGCATGTCCTGAGAACTGCAGAGTCATTAAGGCTGGAAAAGACCTCCAAGATCACTGAGTCCAACCACCAACCCATCCCACCATGCCCACTGACCATGTCCCTCAGTGCCACATCTCCACATTCCTTCAGAACCTCCAGGGCCGGTGACTGCAGCACTTCCCTAGGCAGCCCATGCCAATGCATTACCACTCATTCTGAGAAGAAATTTTTGCTAACATCCAACCATGCTGGGGTTCAGAAGGAAACAAACGCTTCTAAAACAGAAGCAAGATTATTTCAATGAATTTTTAATGTACAAATTCAAAGAAAAGATGTTCAGCATTTCCCAGCCCCAAATTTTGAAACCATCAATATTTTTTTCAGGAGTCCAGCAATCTGTTCCTGTTGTTGGGACGAGAAAAATGGTTGAATGAATGGAGTTACTTGCATGGAACTAAAAATCTGTTTTCTGCTTGGTTATCTTGCAGAAATCTTTTGAAAAGCTAGTTCAGACAACAATTTGTAAGTGCTTGAGAATTAGACTTGTAATTGCTTTGGAAATCTGCTGTTACGTTCTGTATTTTCTGTGCTCTTTCTAAGGGACACGAGCAAAACAGGATTTTGAATAGATAGAGGTACCCAGATGTTCCGTGTGAGAGTAAGATATTTTCCACTATGGATTCATCAGTCCTGATTTACAGCAAGCAATACATTTCTGACATTTTAAGCAAGCATGCACAACTGCTGCACCTGGGTTTTTGAGGTTAAAATTGTGTCCATGACTTGAACATATACGGTATCTTGCTGATGATGAATTATGCTGCTCATACTTTGAATGGTGCCACTGCATTTTTTGTGAAGCGTAGACTCAACAAAGTATATCAGCAGACGGAGCCAGTTTCTTTTGAATTTCAACCTACAACAACTTTCTCAACGCAGACTGGTCTATGTCAATCCAAGGGGCTATCTTGAGGAGTGAGTTCCAATGCAGCAGCACTTCAGAGTTCAAATTCTGGTGTCACTTGGCACATTTTTAACGTCTCTTGCTTTTGTGATGACATCCTGTTACATGAAGAATTTTGGCTGGTGCATGGTGTTCTCCTTTCAACTGTTTTGCATAGCTGAGGAAGACACCATCCCGTCTAAATCAATGCAGTTTGCAGCAGCGTGTCTGCCCTTTGCTGTGAGAAGGGCTTCTTAAATCTTGGCTCCCTTCTGTCCATTTTTCTCCTTCCCCATGTGTTTGTTCATTGCCTTGCATGAGAAGCAGGCAGTCGTTGGGGGTGGCAGTGCTGCAGCAGCAGTGAGCAAGAAAAGGAGCTCTGGTTCATTAAGGATCTCACTCTGAATTGCATTAGAAGTGAAGACTGTGCAAAAGATGTGTGTTACCTTCTGTGGGCCACTGCTGTTTGGGTTTTCTCACCTGAGCTGATGGGATGAGGGGAGCAGGGCAGATTCCTTCTGGACACCCCAACACTATGAAGGGAAGAAACAACTCTGCAGTCTCTAAAGCAAAGCAAGATTTCTGCTTCGAGGAAATGCATGGATGGGGAACCAGGCATGACTGTGGAGTGTATTTCAGGAGATGAGCACCTTGCAGATCCACGTCCTCTTAGAAGGAAACTTTGCATGTGCTTCTATCCCTGGAAGTAGAGGACCGGTCCCCACTGCTGGGTTAAGAGGGGCAATGCAAACACTCTGGAAGATGCTTGCTCAATCCGCCCTGATCCCAGCCAGGACTCAGAGTCCCTTGCTGTCCTGAGCACAGTAGAACTCTCTGCACAGACATCGCTCTGCAGATAACTGGCTGGGAAAGGATTTCTTCAGGGCTTATATTCCACCTCCACCCACACTCGTAGTCCCAGAGTCACCAAAGAAAGTTTAAAAATACTCTGCCAAATGTTTGCTCAGTTAAATTGTTGGGCCTTTTTGTATTTAACCCCTGTTTTGATTGCTTATTGTTTTCCCTTCTTCCCTTGAAAAAGTTTCTCTTCCAAGGGTGATCCATAGGAGCTGGATGTGTAGGAGACTCCTACAGAACCTGCCTTGGCAGCAGTCACCTTGCAAGTACTCCCATGCAACACTTTTCTCTGCACACTTTTCTGATCTGGGAGATTTATGTGGCTCTTTCTGATGGGAATCCAATCAGGGTTGGGTTTCAACATCTCTTGAAGAGAGAGAATGCAGGGCACAGACTGCATTGCAGGGAAAATCACCCAGTGCATCACATGCCTGCTCAGTTCTTCGTCTTACTTTGTTCTTAATGTTTTCTGATTCTGTTCAGGAGTAAAATTGCTGGCTGTAAGGCAGAGAAGTCTTGTTTATGTGTTTTTTTTTCTGTGTTCTGGAAGAACCACTGGGCTTCCACATCTGTTGTACCTGCAGCATGATGCCTGCACCAGGTCTGCCTGGGCTTCTGGTTAAAGGTGAGCAGAAGGAGGGCAGGCTGCAGCTCCAGGCTCAACTTCAGCCATTATACCTCCAGGGGCTGAGGAGGATATGCTTCCAGCCCCAGTGGAACCATTATGTGGAGAGTCATGTCCTGTCCCAGCTGTGGGTCCCCCAGCACTGGCACTGGGAATATATTCACTTTGATGTACAGTCAGCACTTCTTGTAAGAAGTCTATAGCCCCTTTATCAGGATTTTCAATGTATGTGTGGCTGGGGAGGAATTAAAGCAACAGATTCATTCCTCCAGGAGGTGGGTTCATCCTGCTTCTGGCAGGGGCAGGCAGTGGGGAGGGCGAGCAGTGTCTGAGCGGGCAGGCAGCATGCTGCCAGCTGCATCCAGATGAGTTTCACCTCAGCAGGTCCGCTCCTCAGAATCCCAAGAGAGTCCCCAAACAAATTACCAATTACATTTTGTGCTTTAATTAAACAGAAAGGTGAGCATACTCTCTAGTTTCGCTGTGAGCCAGTGTTAAATAGTCTCTAGAGTGATTACAGACCCAGCAAAGCAGAGCGATGCTCACTGCCTTCCTTCACGGATCTATCCTTTACTTCAAAGCTTCCCAAGTGAGTGGTGGGTTTGGTGTCCTCCTAACCTGCTCTAGAGAAGCTTTGAGGCTTGGGGATGGTATGCAGAGCTTTGAGCATCTGTTTAAGTCAAAGTTACCCATACTGTTAATAGCTGGCTGAGGGATGCTCAAAATCCAACAGCATCTGGGCCCTGAGTGTAAGACCTGATATTAAAGCAAGGAGTGTTACCCAAAATTTGTGCCACAGAGGGAAGCACTGGCAAAATGACAGAAGCCCAAAGGTTGTGCTTCATTTGCATGTGTATTTGCATAATTGCAAATGGATGAGATGCACATTAATAATCACACATCTTTATCATTCTCAATAAGTACAGAGAAATTTTCTTGCTCTTGGAGTTCATCAGTAATAAAAACCTGCAGTGTCCTCATTCTGTAAATGCAGGGAATTAGGACACCTTGGGAGGGATGTGTTTTATTATTCTGTTGGATGCATCTACCCTTAAATCCCCAGTCCATAAAATTCAGCTGTGGACTAGCTCTGGGCAAGAAAACTGACTGTGAAGGGAAAAGGGCAGCTTGTATACTAGTGGGGATATTTCAAGGAACCTGAAAAAGCTGGCGTCAGGATCCTGCTGAGTTTTGGTGGAAGTTCCATGGACACTTGCTTTGTTCAAAGCCTCAGCAAAACCTAATGGGGCATGACCAAGGATGAGTGCTCCTCTTTTGGCATGTTCTGCTGTGCAAGGAGTTGGTGGGACTGGATTAAAGGGCTGTGTCTGACGGAGCTGAGTGTTCTAGATGTACAGTCTGATAATGTCCCGTCGCGAAGAATTTCCTTCTCCTGTAAACAGAACAGAAAAAGGGTTGAATAGGGAATGCAGAAACAGGACTATGCATACCAGAAAAAAAAAAAAAAGCCTTTCTTTGCCAGTTTGCCCTTTTTTAACCTTATCAACTAAATTTCCTCTCCCTCTCAAGCTTATATTTACTATGCAAAGTTCTTCTTTTCTGATACCACTCTTCTGTGTTATGCCATGATGGTGTTACCTAATTGCTGAAAATCACAGTGATTTCAGGATGGAGAATGACAGATTTCTGCAAGTGATGGAATGACGCAGTTATCTGTTGCAGAAGGGACACAACTGTGATGATCTCCATTTAATGGCTCAACTGTGTTCCAGCCTGGAAAATCTGGCTTTGCTCAAGTACTTCTACAATGTTTTTGTTACAGTTGGCCAGAAAATGAGAACTCAATTCAACAAAAAACATTTTTTGAGTTTCTAATGTTTGTTTTCATTTTTTCTCAGATTTAAAACTTTTAACATTTTTCAGGATGGGGGAGGTGAGAAGATGTGCTTACATCCCTCCCAAATCATCACCATCCAGTGGCTTGGATTGAGATGATTCAGTTGCAGAGTCCTTTTCTTTACTCGGGCCTTGAATCAAATCCAGGCTCCCCACATCTGGGCAGGTACCTCAACCATCTCAGAGGGCATTCTGGAATGTATTCTTGAAGCGCTTCTTGATTTCCTTCTATAACAGCAGTGTGACTGAAATTTATCACTTCAGCATTTGGTTCCACAATACAGCTTTTTCTCAGAAAGGCAAATGAAGGCAATAGAGATCATTGCTCCTGTTCCTTCATCTTCTCTGATGGTTGTGCTGTAATTATGGAATATTACCTTAATTGATAAAGTCAAGGGTAGGTTATGTACTTACTGCTGCAGCATCTCACTCTGATGTGTCTCATGGGACGTTGGCTCCAGAATTTTCTCAGTGAAGAAGAAATCTTCATTAATTTGTCCAAGGAAACAACAGCAGTGAAGGAGGGCACAACGCATTTGTCACTGCTGTTCTGCGTGATGGGAGTCCCGTGATTCTGCAGTAAACAACGTGATGTTTCAGCCACCTGCTTTGCTTGGGCAGGATGAACTCATTGCAGGTGATTGCAGTTCTGCTGTATGGCTGCTGAGGGATCTGGGAAGCTGCTGAGTGCTTGCCCAGTTTTGTCTACACTTCTATTTCAGGCGTCTTCAAATGTTTCTAAACTATGCAAGTAGGAGACTACCTTTTTTTGTTGTTTTGTGATTCTGAGACTCAGCGGACATTGGCTGGTTTCTCTGAAGCAGAGATCTCATGTTCTTCTTCAATAGGTTTTCATTTTACCCTTCAAATAATGTTTTTGCCCTCAGAGTCATTGTGGCTTCTGTGCTTTCTTTGAAACTGTATCGATCATGTAATTAAAGCGTCTTCTGCCCGCCTTGGGAATCTCACAAGATTGAGACCTAGGCTTTCTTGGCTGGTTTCAGAAACCTCAGTCTGTCCTTCATTTGAATCTCAACTCCCAATCTGATTCTTGCTTTTGCTTACAGATCTTGCTTCCTGTGCTCCCAGGAGTCCTCAGTGATGCAGAACTCAGTCAGCCCATTAAAATGAGATGGCTGTCAGTCCCAAACTGTGTTAGTTTCAGTCCTTCATTGCAACTCTCTCCTTTCAGTGATGCTATACCCAGGCCTGGAGGAAGACGAAGAGAATCACTATGCAGATGCATGGGGATGCAGTCCCTTCCAGCAAGGCAGTGGGAATGATTTGAGTACTTTTTATGTAAAGGTATAAATCTGATGGAAGAAATAACGATCATTTACTGTTCAAGCCATTATTGGTTCCCTTTAAGTTGGCAATGAATGATGCCAAAGGTGCTTCATAAAAAAGACACGTTGGAAATACGTCAGGCTAATTGATTAAGTAGTCAATCAGCAGTAGGAATACAAAGTGAGCCAGGGAAAAAGAAACAAGACTGTCAGCCATCCAGTCCCTTTTCATTTATGCAGTTTCTTTCAGGGCTGCTATTTCAACGCCCTTCTCAAAATTATCAGTGCTTGTAAAAACTGTTTGGGATGGGATATTACAGTTCCAGACACAGCTAAATTATTTTGGGAAATAAAGGGTTTTTAAGAAGTTGCTTTAAAGAGTAAAATACACTCTGGTTACAAGAGGAAGAAAGTAAGAGTGAAAAAAGAAAGAAAGAGTGAAAACAAGAGTGAAAGAGCTTCTCAGCTGAGGAACATACTGCAAAAATCCTGTTGGCCAAAAGATTTTGTCCAAGACTTCTAAAGTCCAGCATTACCTATAATCGTGTCCAATCCCTTGCTGATCCAAAAGCCAATTTTTAAGCTTAATTCCAGATGAAATTAAAAACCCATGTCAAGATCTCAGATTGGTGAAAAGGGCCTGTTACCACGCATGCCAGAGATCATTTCTTCTGCCACATTCTGGACCAAGTGCAATTTCGTCTAATAAAACATTTCTGGCAAAGTCGTGCATTAAGAGTTAGTGTAATCGAATCTGGATGTGAGGAAAGCATGCAAATTTGCTTCCAACTCAGCAAGAGTTAGGCAGGATTTAATCCTCCATGTATTTTTATTATGATATAAAAAGCTGTTATATTGGTATTTTTAATACATTTATCAAAAGGAAACTGCGAATCCAAAGTCACTTCCAAATTTCCCACTGATATAGGAATGAGTAGCTGAGACAGTTCCGAAGTGAACTAAGGCAATGGGATTTTGTAATGTGGATTTTGCTGCCAGGAGACCAGCATGCAGGTTTGACTTTGAACCAGTTTACACCAGACCTATGCAAACCTTTTCCCTGAGCATTTGCTGTAGCATGAAGCTGATTTTGTGCTCCGTGCTCTGTTGGTGCACCGTTTTCTATTGGCTTTCCACGGATATTTAAGCAAGCCATAGGATCTCCTGAGAATACAAAGCCAGTCACCAGCCATGCACCAGTACACACCTCTTAGAGGCCTAAGAATAGGAGACAGCAGACTTTTCTATTAAATCCTCTTTTTTTTTTTCTTTTCTTTTGAAAATAGCTTGGCTCTCATTTACCCACCTAAATAAGGTCCAGATTTTCAAAAGAGCCAAATAGATTGCATGCTGAACACTTGTGAAAATAGTTTACATTTCGTGTCTACGCTTGGGCTGAAAGCTTTCAGAAGGCTGTCCTTGTGTTTCTTGTACAAACCGGTGGCTGGGGACACTCTGGGATTGATTCTGCCTGATGTCCCTGGGGTTTGCATTGGTGTGACACCACTGAGTGTGAGTGGCGGGGCTGCTGGGACATCCTGCAGGAGCTATAAGAGGAAACATAAAGGGACTCCAGTGCAGTATGCTGGTGCTTTGTTCCCTCTCTGTAGACGTGGCCTTAGGGTCTTTGGCTGGGTTTTTTGGGCTGTTTAATGAATCTTTGGGGCTCAGAAGAAAGCGGTTCAGCTTTTAAGTCCTACAAATAAGATACTTGGAAGGGACCTGATTTTCAGACCTGTCTGTGTTCTTTGAAACATCCCAAATGAGAGCAGAGGCACTCACAGCTGTTGCTCAGATTCGTTCTCAGCCTGTGTGCTCTGACTTCTTGGTTTGCTTGTTTGCTATTTCAAAGTCTTGCCTCCCGGGGATTGGTGAGGACAAATGCATTAACACTAAAAAACTGTTTGGGAAGGAAGCTGATAGAGCCTGTAAATCGCATATACAGAGTCTAAAGCCCGATTTCGAGCAGCCTACAGGCATCTGACTATCTTTTTGTTCTTTCTTAGTGCCAATTACTTTTGGATGCTGAACAACCAGTCCTGAAGCACGACTATACTACAGTATCTTTCATCCTGAAAAATCCTAAAACTAGACATCAGATATTACATAAACCATACAGGGATCATTTTACCCATCTTTAGAAAGCAATCTCTTGTGAGTTTGGAAAGTGTGAGAAAAGCAATGTTGTGCAGGAAGCACCATTTTTAATCGGGACGCTTTCATCTACGCAGTGGAAGTCCCTTGCCAAACGCTCACTCATCTCTGACCCCTTATTCAGTGATATAATGTGGTTCCTCCTGGGGTATCAGAGACGCTGAGGTCAGCCTTGCAATGTAGTCTGAATTACGGATATTAAAGAGGATAATTGGCATTTCTGCCACCTGGTACAGTTAATAAGACAGCATCCAGATCAACTATCTAGAGCCCTGTAAAATAATCATAAGGAGAATAAAGCTATTTTATAGCAATAAAAGTATAATAAGGTTCTCTAAATAGAGTAACAAAACTTGAACGAACCCAATATTAAAACACTATATATTATTAGGTTTTTTTTAAAGTCCATAACAAGGAGATCCTTTGGCACACAAGTATAAAATCAAATTTAACAAGCAAGTTAAATAAGCAATTAGGAGTGGGGATTTAAAACTTTCCAGTCTCAGTTGCTTTAATTTAGCACAAGCAGAGATCTGCCTTGTGCATTGCAGGCTGTCTCTAGTGGTGGCCATATCTGAACAGCAGTGCTATCACAGAGATGGCCACCTTCTGATAAAGGCTGATCCTCGTGGTAGGTCAGATTCTCCTGAGTGATCCTTTCCTACAAGACAGTTTTGTGTCCACATGCTTAGCCAGGGTGTCGGGAGACCCGCATTCAGTTTTCTCTTCTGTCTGGAAGGATTCAGACCCAAGTTTCCTTCTTTCCAAGAAAGATGTCTGCCCAGGGAGCTGATTGCACTGCAGTGGGTGCATTTTTCAGTGCTGGAGTTAGTTTTACTGGTCTCCTAATAAGAATACAAGAGTCATTGGATGAGGAGGAGGAAAAAATCTGGGGCCTTGTAAAAAGTATAAGGCCTCCACTTTGCCAGTGGTAGAAGATCTGAGTTCCTGCTGCAACTCCAAGTTAGTTGAAGCATTTTTCATGGAACAGCTGAGCAAGCAAGGAAGCAAAACCAGAGGAGTTTGGGGAGTTCAAAGGAACCAAGTGAGGTGCCTTTGGGGTTGGCAGAAGTTTTCAGGTTGCTGTTTTGAACGTAGGAATCTAAATTATGCCTGTCGATCCAAGTCCTGTTTTGGCTTCGTCCCGATGCACTCCTAAAAATAATTACCTTTGTCTTAAAAAATGTGTATACACCAAGAGAGAGGCATATTTTCTGTTGGATGAACTCTCCCAGGAAACCATACTATCTTTCTAGCTCAGCCACTGGGATTTTGCTGGCAAATTGCACGGCTATGTGTGAGGTCCTTGGTGCTGTACAGTGACTGATACTGCTGGTATTCACATTTGCATCAGTGCCATTTGAAAACTCTGGTCACTTACAGCCATAAAGTAGACAAGCATCCTATCTGTTTTTCTAATTGATGAATGTGTTGTGAACTTGCTTGAAATGAGGTGGGATATTTTTTAAGCCATTCTCTTGAAGTGTTGTTACAAGAGGGATTTTGCAAAGCTGGACTGGTGTGCTGCCATCCCTGGCAATTCTTTGTTGATAATGGACTCCATCACCTTTAAAGTCTCTGTTTCTGCAATTATTGGAAATGTCATGGATAGTAGCTGACCAGCAAAGTAAAGACAACCAACTGTTTCGGAGAAGTACAGGGTTTCAGCCACATTCTGTGCTGCCATTTGCTTGTAGCATCTGTCTTGCTCAGGAGCATGTCCTGGTTTAACTCTCTGCTCTACGGCAGCAGTGCCGGCCCTGCAATCAGCACTTGACATGTCCCTTTTCATTCTTCCCTGTACGACTGAATATTTCCCTTTAGCCATTTTATTTTTACAAAGAAACTTTTATCCATAGCCACATGTGCAGAACTCTCAAATGGGCTGTTTCAAATCTAGTCAAGGTCATTGAAAAAAGATATTTTTAAAGTGGCTAGGGCTCTTAAAAGTCCTTTTGGATTCCCCAGAAGCAAAAAAGCAGCACTTACCCTGTAAGCCTTGTAGATCAAGGATTTGAGTATCTTTCAACTTCCTAAAGCCCATGCAGACTTTAAACTGGTATTCCCAGCTCATTCGCCAAAAGAAAAGGAGAAAAACGAAATGAACTGAAAGCTTTCGCCTTGAGGTCTGGTGCAACAGGCCTTCTGAAGTCTGGAGTCAGAATTGTTTCAATCTATGTAAATATCGGGAAATTAAATTCCATATGTCCCATGCCAGATGCTCCCAGCTGCTGCTGCTGTGTGGGGAACAGTAAGTAGACAGTTTAGCCCTGTCAGGCAGGGGGAAAAAAAATAATGATTTCTTGAGAGGATGGGAAGGGAGTGAGTTGCCATCTTGGGGTCAGGGGGTGATGTGTGCAAGTACGTAGCCAGGGAGCTGACAGCCAAATTGCTGGGCAGTCACTGGGAGTGCTGTGAGAAGCTGCAATGGACAGGTCCCATACAGGGCGTCACAGGACTTGGCGTGAGAGCTTGGCTTTCGTGTGTATTGTTTATTTCGAAGCATATAGAAATTGCATGCATATGAGAAACAGGCTTGGACCGTGATTGGCTTGAGTGGGTAAATGTGATTTTGTTGCAGCCTGGGAAAAGCAGCCGTGAGAGCACAGACACAGCGCTGAACCCAGCGGCCACTACTGCGCCCGTTGTCAGCAGTGCTGCCTGGGCCGTACCCCACCCTCGTTTATCAGCCTGGCTTCAGACTCTGGGCCAGTCCTTATCTGCATCGTACAGTGGGATTGCTGGTTTATTTGATAGGTTTGTTATTTATATCCCAAGCCTCGCGCTGGAAGGGAAAGCCGTAGAGCGACGCGACCACAATTTCCAATGACCCGTTCTTAAAAAAGCACAGCCGCCCCAATGAAACCAGAGAGTTCAGAATCCTCGTGGAAACTCCAGCTGGCTAAAAATAGGCCGTGCCCCTCACGCTGCCCGTTGTGTCCCACCAGAGGCCGTCCCCAGCACCCAGCCTACGCTCCGTCCTGCCTGCCCTCTTTTATTTTAGCCCTGTGACAAGTGGAACGCTCCCCGACAAGCAGTGTGCCTTGCGGCTGGCACCATGGCTGCAGACGCTCAGTAAACAGCAGCTCCTTGGCCGGCTGTGGGACGCGGGAGGGCCGAGGAGTTACTCAGCATTTGCTGTCTGAAGAGACGAGAGTTAACTGTGGAAAAAACCTGCCGCTTTATTGTTCTAACCTTTATTTAAATATAGGATCTATAACCCGTTTTTCCGGAGAATGTAAAATAGCAGGTTGTTGTTTTGTTGTGGGTTTTTTTTTTTTATTATTATTATTTTTGTCTCACTCGCAACAGCCCCGTCCCATTCCTGAGGTACCACATACTTGCTTATTATTTAATGATGGAGGGAGAGTCTAGGGGGGGAAAAAACAGCCAACAGCAGTGTGTGGAATAAACCAGCACGCTGCCAACAAAGCCCCGCTCCTCCTGCAGCACGGCCAGCAGGGCCCGATGTGGCTGTCCCACTTAAAGAATTATTTGTAAGCTCTGCCAGCGAGGCGTATTATTAGACGTGATATTTTCTAGTGGGATGCCTGGAAAAAGAAAGATGGAGGGGGGAGGCCACATGCGTGAGGCAAGCGCCTTGCAGCTGCCAGTGTGGTGGTGCCTGTTCCTGAAGGCTCGACGAAATATTGTACTTATTGTCGAGCAAACCTGAACACATCCATGGGGTAACGTTTTGCACAAAGTGAGGCTTCTTAAGTTTTTAGACTTTGTTTTGTATTGTTCTTTGAAGTCCCTATGGAAATCTGGGCCTCGTGTAGTTAATCCTTTACTGATAGCCAGGTCTGCATAGGCAAGACAAAGAAACTGCATGTGAGGAGGCTGCGTCATGGTGGCAAAGGAAGGAGAGCCCTGGACCCTTGCGTACCCAGGCATGCCGGAGGCTACTCTGGACTTTACATCTCTCACCTTTTCCATATGGTTGTGCCATTCTCTCAGCAAAGAACTTTGATCTGCAAAAGGCATGGCTTTTTTTTTCTCATGAAAGACCAAGTTTGGGGGCCTTAAACCACATCAGAGCAGCCAAGGTGTGCATGTGACTATGTTGACAGAAATTCAATGGATGATCTTACTGCTTGCAAGTCTGTTGCCCTGATGCTTCCCTTCTCTTTCTCTGTCAAGTGATTTCCTGATATCCTAGGATTTATCCATTTTTGAATGATTGATGTTGATTGTTTTGACTGTGACTAACAGTTGCCCATGCATCTCCCAGTACAGAAAATGAAACAGTAGAACTCAGAAATTATTTTAAAACCGTGTTTGGAAGACGTAGGACCAGGAACTGTCAAGTAAATATAAGCTATCTAAAGGTATTCACCAAACCAAAATGAAAAGAAGATAGTGTTTGTGCGCATCTATCTCAGCAGAGTGAGTCTGAGAAAGGGGAGTTGAGTTTGCTTGCAGATTTTGGTGTTTTTCTCATTTAGTTAAGAGGGAAAGTTGCATATCTTCTGCAAGCCAACCAAATTAGTTGCGGACATGTTCTGAATTTGTAACGGGATTTGTCTTTGTTTGAAATAGAAGGAAAAGAAGGAAACATTTTACATCATGTTGGTATCTGAAGGAGAGACTGTACTGTTCGTGGGACATAAGGAAAAGTTTGACAGGTCCTCTCCTCTGATTCTTCCCTAGCAGGTTTTCAGAGCCAGTGAGGTGGCTATGGAAGTGATGATCCTTCCTGCCCACCTGGGCTTTTGCATGGCAGTAACTGTCTTGGTGTAAAATTGCGAAGGATTTTTTCTTTTTAATTTGTTTTTGATGGATTATGTTGAGGCAGTGAGTTCTTCGTGTTGGTATTCATTTATTCATTCACAGCTTTCTTTGCCTAGTAAGACATGAAAATCTCTTTGATGCTCCCAGAATAAATGTTCAAACTGTTTCAAATAGAGACCATGGTTGCAGGCTAGTCAGTGACTCAACCAACGTGTTCTGGTACAAGTTCTTAGCTCAGTCCTAATTTATTTTGGAAATTCATAAAAATGCTAAAACAGAATTATGTACGTTTCCATGGGCAATGTACAAACAGCAAAGAAAAGCAGTGATAAGGATCTAAATTGAACAGAAGGTGCTGAGGTAGGAATAGGTTTGAAAGATTGTCCAAAATCTCTACCTCTGTGTTTCCTCTACTGTTATCCATTATGGCATGTAAGGCATTCACAGGAAAAAGTGACTTTTGTGGGGAGTCCCTGTGTGGGAGTTGGTCTCATGTGAGCATAAGTTGCTCATAATTAGAGTGTCTTTCTGAGCAATGTCCCTAAACACGTGGAGTCCTTTTTTCGACTTTTTTCAACTTCTGTAATAATACGGGGTATGAGTTTCCTTTGAAGTCCTTAGTGAAAGTTCAAGTTGTTTTTTATTTACCGTAATTTATATACCCACCTTTAACCATGGAAAAAGGGCACTTCTACCATGATGTCAAGTGAGGGGGGAACCTTCCTCTCACTTCACCTCCCACAATGTGACCATTATATCAACATATGGCAAACATTTCTCCTATTCTTTGTTTACTCCCAGCAGTAAAAATTCAGTAAAAAGCCAAAGGCCTTCAATAGAGTGAGGAAAACTCAGCTACAACCTTCAGGACAGGAAAAGCAAATACACTTTTAACAAGAAGTTATTGGGACATTGCTAAATATTTCCAAGAAATAAAATAACAAAGGAGCTTGTATCCAAGAGGAGTCACGTATCTTCAGAAAGTATAAGCATAATGGAAAAAAAATCCTAAAGGATTATTACTGAAAGGTTAGCTGAAATTAAAAGCATGTTTATGCAGCCAAAGGAGTTTGGGGGCTTTAATTCATTAGCTCAGGTTTCATCTAGCAGGATTCCGCCCCCGGCACGTGTAATAAGATTAGTTCATTAATCGTTGAGTCCTTAGGAATTAACATACTGGAGGTGCTTTTCTCCCTCTCTGAAAAGTCCCCTTGGATATATAAACACAGCAGCAATTTTGCTGAATGTGGGATCAGGGTTAGTCCTGCCAGGTTTGGCTCGTTGAGAATGACTGAGTCCTATAAACAAGTGAACAGTGGAAGAAATGTATTAAGAAAAGAAAGCCCTTGTTTTGTCTTTTGGAGTTGTACTGCAGTATTTGGCTGATGACACACGGAAATCCTCTGTGTTAACTCTTAAATAAAGGAGGGAGGAGGGGAAGAACACAGAGTGGTTTCTTTTGCAGGATAATTACCTGGGATCTCTGCTCTCTACTCTCCGTCCCATTAGAAAAGCAAGGATGAAAGGTCCAAAGTGAATGTGAACAGCAGACGAGCTTGTGCACAGTATGGACGGGTGTGCATCCTTGGGCAGAGCGACTGCAGAAGCATCTCTGCCTCCCAGCGAGAGGAGTGCATGGTCAGCAATGCGGAAAGAGGGCGTTGGGACTCCCATCCATCCTTCCCTTATCCATAGCCTACACACGAGGTAAGACATGGCCCAATCCTTTTCATTGGCCAAATGGGAAAGAGCCACTTTTGTAAAAAAAAGTCCTTTAAAAATTGCTTGGGTCGTGCGTCCGTTTACGTTGTGCCATGTTGCTGTGCAATTTAAGCAGATTAAAAACACGTTTAACAAAGTGCAAGGAAGGAAGTACCCCGAGCCCAAGTGGCAAAGGGTCAGAAGTGACATGAATGATTAGGTGTGTTGTTGGATATTTTGATATATTGTTGCCTAGTTCTGAGGTTCTTCAAGGATTTTGCAGCGGGAAACCAAAGGCACAAGATTGGGAACTCACGGGAATTTTACCTGCTGGAGGATACTCAAGTTTCCTTTTTTTTTTTTTTTTTTTTTTTGGTAATTTCTGAGTCTGTTCTGTCTGCAATCATATACAAGCTGTTTTCTAACCAGAGCATGTTTCACTTCTGGAACTATAGGAAAACATTCCTGATGTTGGCAAAGGAGACCAGGGCGGGATGATTTATGACTAGAAGATTAAAAAGAGCTAAATATGGCTGCTTGGTTTAAAATGACTAAGTAGGCATATGATAACTATCTTCAAACACAGAAATACCAGGGAGAAACAGAAATGTCTAGTTTGAGCCAACAGAGGCGAACCTATAGGCAGAGGCAGGAAAATAAGTAAAACTGAATAAGTAAGTAAGTTCGGTAAGGCTGAACATTGAGAGAAAATGCCCAGTAGTGAGACCTCTCTAAAAATCTCAAGATACAACAATGCTCCAGTTGTATTCATGTTGTAAAAGTGGCCCAGCGCTACAAGTATGTAAAGAGTGCTGGGGATTTCCCATTTATTATGCCCAGGTGAGATTAAATAATGCAGCAAAGGAAGGCTTGAATCCTTCATTAGCCTCTACAGGGATCTGGAAAGTGAAGGAGCAAATCGGGTAAATCTCTCACTGCCAGTAAGTGGAGGGGGACAAGGACCAAAGGAACGTGAAATTATCCTATTTGGGCTCAAAGTGCCATCTGAACGGTGAATGCTCTTACTGAAACCACGGCTGCTTTAGTAACCCAATAACTCCTTTACTATTTCAGGAGGTAATTGTAACTAATAGAAGGAAATGGATTTATCTTTTGCTCGAATGCATTATTTATCAGAGTTTCAGGATTCATACGGTGCTGTGGCGAGAAACGTTTGATACAGAGAGTCTAAACAGACTAAGGCAGCTATGCTGCGTGCGCTGGTTTCTTGGGTGTAAACCTTAAGTTCAGAGCAACATTTAAAAAAAAGGAATAATTCTGCACTGATGTGGCCAAATGAGACTTTGTGCAGTAGAGGGAGCAAGAGGTACCAAGTGAGGGTGTAACGTGACTGTGGGATACAGAGCCTCTAAATGTAGAAGGGGGGAAAACAGGGAGATCGCCCAAATAATCCTTTCCAGATCTGCTGAGCTGATGACCAAACACGGCTGAGATTGTGATGATCCGGGGGACATCTTGCTTCCTGAGCTGGAATTTTGTTATTTCCTTTGAAGAGAAATCTGTCACTGCAGGATACACCACTGCAGTCTGGGCAGGGTGAATCCTGTTGAGTTTTTCCTCTATGCCATCCCTTTGCCAGAGAGGGAGCACTCTGGGGTTACGAATAGCAGAGTAACATGGGAACAACATGAAATAAATGTGGCTATCAGGACATGTTTACCAGCAGAGGACACTGGGCTATGGAATAGTCGCAGCAGCGCGATGGTGGAATCCCATTGTTTAGGACTTTGTAAAAGCAGTTTGGATAAAATCCTAGAAAATGTCTTTGGAGACAAACCTGCGCTGGCAGGAAGATGAGCTGGATGATCTAACGAGACGTTTCCACCTCCAGCCCAGACAGCCCGAGCACAGCTTCCCAGGAGGCAAACCGAAGCCCTGCTGCCTGAATCACTGCAGCCGATGGCCAGACCACGGCCCCAGTGCTCAGGATGGGCGTCTCCAGCTCCGCCAGGGCCGGCGGGACCACTGCATCCATAACTCCTCCCTGTGGAAGCGGTCGTTGCACAACCTGGCCTTTCCAGGCCCTTCCATTAGGAAGTGAGCCATCCTAACGAACAACTGACCATGAACATCCTAGACGCAATTTCTACACAATCGTTGCTATTTTATCATCGGTTCTTACGTTTTTGCGGCTGCTCCTGCTTTGAAAAAAAAAAAAACAACGGAGGAAACAAAGTGAGCTCTTCTATGAATTGCTTTTCTTAGTAATTTATGATTAATGGGGTAAATCTTGGAATCCCTACTCAGTTTTCACTTTTTGTAACCCAAGGCTTCTGTTTATTCATGTTTTGTAACAGAACTGTAAAGTATTTCCTTTTAGCCCAAGGCACCTAATCAGGATTAGGCCTGCAGCAGAATATCTTACATTCCTGCATTCCAAGAGTACCTTGATGTGGAATTATCTTTTGTCAACCATAGACTGAATATTCATTTACACCACTTTTTTTTTTTTTTCTTCTTCTTCTTTTAATGTATTTTATGGCCTATTTGATCAACCGATTCTGAACGGATCTGTTCTCAGCTCTGCATTTTGTGGATGTGTCTTACTAGCTTCTTAGCTGCAAGTTGATAGTGTTGAAAGTGGGAGAAGAGTTTGGTTTGTGAAGCTGTTGCTCTGTGGGTCTGGGTGCCATTCACTGCAGTGTGGGCTGTGTAGGGATGTGCTGCTGCATGGCATACAGGTTCTGGGTCTCAGTTCTACAGAAGCTCAGCCTCAAGCAAGTCATACTTAGTTCCAGGTTCATGCAGCATCTGCTGTGCAGCAGTGACCATATCTCCTCCTACCTGTTGGCACTTCATCTTGCTCTGTGGACCGACAAGCACTGCAATCTTTACAAAAAGCTTTGTCTTTTTTTCCCAAATCCTGGCTCTTCTGAAAGATCTGATTTGCAGCAGCTTGAAGTAGCAGTCTGTCCTTGTGTCTCCAGTGGGTGAAGATGAGTGACTTGAAGGGAGACAGAACCAAATGGAGGCAGTGTCTGTCCAGGATGCTGCTTTTACTCAATGCCTCATTATCAAAGCCAAACTGAAATGAAGAGCTTTTTTGCAATTACAATAATAGGCAGCTTTATTTAAGTAAGAATTGCTTTAACTGAAAGTGCCCTGATGTGGGATGAGGTTTTTTCTTGGTTCTGTCTGGTGTGTAGAAAGGTCTCTGTAGCTTTGACTCACCTATTTTAATTTTTAAAAGGTTTATGTCTAGTTACAGCACAGACGTATTATTACACATCAAGGTCTTAGTCATTGTGTTCCCTTGTGTGTGCTTTACTCATTCAGATTTATCTGAGTGGAGGGAGAGAGCCTGGAGGGAGTGGGAAGAGAAGGGAGCACAGATTGAAGGAAGGGTCCCACTTACCTTTGGGAACAGCTGGCCTTTTTTGTTGTTGTTGTTATTAGTTTTGTCTTACTGACTAAAGAATGATGCTTCTGTGAAAGAATGAGAAGTCAAGAAAAACACTTTTTTCTAAGGCAACTTTCTGAGTTGTATGCTGTATTGGAGAATCCCATTGAGTTGCAATGTCAGATCTCACCTCTCCACATAACTTTTATATTTACAGTATGTTATTTGCTTTTATTTTTATACAAAGGGATTACTTGTTCCTTCTTTATTATTATTTTTCCTTTTCCGTTAGTGTGGTGTGCTGTACTCAGAGAGCTGGGCTGTTACAGTAGTGCTTGGCAGACCTTCCTCAAGAACTGAGCAAAACTTTGACCTTTGCTTTTCCAAAATCAAACTCTGCAGCAGGAGAGTGTAGGTCAGGCTTATCTCCCACCCATCAGGTTGGTTCTGTGGGGTTCAGCCCTCGCTCTGCTCTGCTCCATCACTCTCACTCCCCACCCTTCCTGCTCCATCTGTGGCCTGCTGAGCCACACAAGAGAATCAGGACGCCCAGACCTCCTCTTGACCCCGTGCAGGACTCTGTGTGCAGTGTGAGTCACTTCACCAGGCAAGGAAGTTTGGCCTGGTTTTGCCTGGATATTGGGCAAATTGCATCACTCGGCTCCTGACGGGACAGCTGTGGTCTCTGGGTCTTCCTGGCCTGGTGAGGGAAGCAATGAGTTGGCACAGAGGTGAGGTGATGCTGCCCAGCAGGAATGGCCACTGCAGTCCCCAAGGCAGCCTGGGAATGGTGTGGCTCCCCTTCCTTACGTCTTCAGACAGGGGCTAATTAGTGAGTGTAAAAAAGAGGATTACTAAAGAATGCCAACACGTCAGGAGAGCTTCTGTGAGATGAAGCAAGCACATTATGAAGAGGAAAAGGACTGGGTGCATACAGGGAAAACAGGGAAGGACACGTCTGTAAATCCATACAAAAAAAGGAAGCCAATTACTTTTCAGCCTGTCCTGAACGCAGCTCTGTTTGCTTGTTGTTGCTTTTACCAACAGGGAAGTCAGCCTTTTAAATCTCTCTGGCTGCGCAGGTGGTAGTGTAAGTAGCATAAAACAGAACTTGTCAAATCCAGGAATCTGGCTTGTGGAGAGCAAATCCCAGAATGAGAGGGAAAAAAAAAGCCAAAAAACCCTCAACCCCAAAACAAAACAAAAACACGATACCTAAACCAGACTTCCACTTCTGGGATCAGATCAAAACAACAAAAAGCCCAGAAAGATTAAACTAAGCTCAGCTCAAATTAGTTTATTGTGTAGCATGTTTCTCGAGGCAGAAGAGTTTACTTTGGAATTAAAGCACACACACAAAACATAGCCCTCAACTGGACGTTCGGCGTGCTAATAGTTTGCAGAGGAGTTCAGGGAAGTTGACTCTAAAAAACAGATGGGTGTCGAGAGGCACCGTTGAGGTCTCCGCATTCCTCTCCGCGTATTGACATGGGGTTGTTGTGCTGAGATGGTCAGAAACTATGCAGCTGTTTGAGTCCTCTGCCGAAACAGTTCTGCGCACGTCCAGCCTCACAGCACCCCGTAGGGCCCTGTTTTGTCTGAATATTGGGCAAATTCCCCTGCTGCCAGCCCTGCTGCAAACAGGAGGCACAGTGGAGGGCCATTGGAGTGGCTGGGATGTGCCCTGGAGAAGGGTCCATGCCGTGCCCTGGCTGCCCGTCTCCAGGAACATCTGCATCCATTGCTTCTCGTGGCTGTGGGGCTGCTGTGTGAGTTTCCTCCCAAAGATGTCTCTGGCTGTGTTGGTGGCGTTCTCTAACATTTTGGCAGGCAGAATCTTCGCCGCAAATAATTATTGCAGAGGTGGCATGAAATTGAAAAATGAATTATGAAAATATTTACTTTTATACTTTGAGTAAGAGCTTTCGTATCGTGTTTGGGAATAGTTCCTGTTTCTTTCCAGCTGGGTTTATGTTTTTGTGCTTGGTGGTTCATTCATCCTCTGAGGTGAGAGAAAGGCAGGATTTTTTTTGCTTGAGGTGTCCCCATAGGTCACCCCCAGGTGTCCTTGTTGCACAGGGACAATGTGGGATGCCATGGTAGGAACAGGTCATTGTGAACCCTGCTGTACCCCCAACTGGTCTGCTGTGTTCCCAGAGGGCCTTGGCACCGTGGGGATGATCATCCTGCAAAAAATCACATGAAATAATGGCTCCAGGTGGAAGTGGTAAACCCACTGCCCCAGTGGCCCTCTTCTCTGGTAGCAGAGGATGCAACCTTCTCTGTTACTCCTCACAGTTGGCTAAGGAATGAAGATGTTGCCCAGTCTAAGGTTTCTATTTTATTTACTCATTTTCAAGGCTGCGGTCTTGGCAATAGGAAAATGCCAATGGCTATTTGTGCTAGTGCTGCTAAGCTCCCTTCCATAGCATCACTGGGCTGTCTGCCCTGAGAAGGGCATTTCTATTCAAGGTCATCTCCTGAGGACCAAGGATTGCTGTCTCCAGACGAGGCATGACGTCTCTCTCCTTCCCTCTTCCAAGCCTGCTCTGCTGGAGGCAGTGCACCAAGAGCTGCCCAGTCTGACTGGGACGGGCGTGAACACAAGGACACTGCAGCGAGCAGGAAGAGTGCCTGGGATGGAAAATGGACTGCTGTCTTATTCTGCTTCTACTGCCCTAACTCCAGGCTGCTCCTTCACCCCATAACATCCCCCAAGATTCGACATTGCTCCATTTGGAGAAGACACAGGTAGGATTACAGGGCTCCCTGGGAGCAATTAAGAGGCCTCCATGGGCTCTGACACCACTTTCTAGCTGCCCAAGGCTACAAATCTCCTCGCTGCTCCAGCTTCCCCAGGTGGGCAGAGCCTGAGCAGGTGCCATACTGCCAGCAGTGGGAAGGTATGTGGGGAGCAGGGCAGTGGGGGGTGGCTTTGATGATGAGCTCCTGACAAAAGGGCAGCTTAGTGTCTGAGGACAAGGTGTCAGAGCAGCAAAGTGCTCGAGGAAAGGACAGCCTTCTCTCCTGACTTTATTATCATGTTTGACATTTTGGTTAAGGAGCTCAGTCAGTCTAATTTCTCACAGCATAAAGACAAGACGCTGAATTTGATTGGTGTCCGACTGTGTAAGGCTGTATTTTTGGGCTGGGAATTCATTAGCTTTGCTAATACTCCAAATAGTAGCTGCTACTGCTATATGATTCTGGCTCTGTGTGAACAGTGTTCATGCTAGCACAGTGTTTTGATGGCACTGGATGTATTGTGCAAAGGAACTTATAAGGTAATGAAAAAACAAGGTGGAAGAAGCTGCCTGACTTGATTGTGGCCTCATATGCCCTTGACTCTTTGATGTCAACTAAGGTGTGTGGTGGGGCTTCCCTAGCAATAAATCTCGGTGATTTTACGCAGAGTTGCCTTTCAAGAGCAGGGAAAGGCTTGTTTGCTTTAGGTTTTTCTGTGTTGGCATTATTTTTGTTTTGTTATTGTTTTGTTGGTTGTTTTGGTTTGGTTTTTGTTTGTTTGTTTTTGTTTTTGTTTTTGCCCTAAGGGCTTAACTCTCTAGAAATAACACGTAATCAATAATGTTAGTAGCTGTAGTGGAGATGATTAATCCCACTTTTGCCGTTGAGTGATGGCTGATGAGGATGAATGCATAGTGTTAGGTCCACTTCAAACTGCAGCTGGGATATTGTGCAAATTTAAATTCTAACTCATGTTTTACAAGTTTGTTGTTTTCTCCGTGCTCAGAACAGCCACAAGAAGGGCTCCATTTATTGACTGTTATGCTCAGTCCCAATGAAATCCTTAGGAATCACAGGAAGTCCATCCAAATGTCGTCCATTAAATGAGAATCAAAACAGTGAGAAACCAAACTTCTGGTTCTTCCTAATATTGCTGCTGGAGACGTGGCCCCTGAAATCAGCCAGAAGCTGGTAGAAACTGGTGAGCTTGAAGCTGTTAACGGGCTTCAGTAGGGCTACAGGGAGAAAGGATGAAATATTTCTTTCTTCTTTACATATTTGTTTGTTGTACATTTGAACCGTCTCCATGCGCCATGTGACATCAGGTTTTAAATTCCTCATTGATTTGAGAAAGGATTTCTGTTTAAAAATCAATGGCTTGGGATGGCTGGTGAGGAACAGGGAAGGAAAGCCCGTTTTGTGTTTGTGTAACATTTGCTAGAATTGGTTAAACAGACACACATCAAAATAAATGCTGTAACCTTTCAATAATGTTTAGTCTTCCTGAGAATGAACATACTGTGAGTATGTGTGTTAAGTATACACCATTAATAGTCTCTGTGACATTTGGGCTGGCTCCACAGGGGAAATGAAGGGCATGCACTGAAAATGGTATCAAAAGGGAAAAATAATCACCTCAAGTCACAGAAATAAAATTTACCAGAAGTTGCAAGAATAAAAATAGGTTATTTGGGTTCCCTTGATTGAATTTGATCCCTGTGATGTTGCCGTCAGAGGATGTAACTCAGGTCCTTGCAGAGCCCAGATTTCTTCTCTGAAGTTGTCACAGGAATGAGTCCAGAAATTCCTAGGAAGTGTCATAGATGATGGATAATATTGTAAGTTACTGCTGTTGCTTAAAGGCAGTAAATTTTTCTTGAATTCTGGCTCTCTGTTCTTTTCTTTCTGTTTGGAGTGATATAACAGGAAACCTAAGTACCAATGGACAAATTCCTGCTACAGCTGCTTCACCATGGCACAGCCACTGCCTGCTTCTGCAGGGTCACAGCCTGGTGCCCTGAGATGAACGACTGCAGAGGTGAGGCTGGTCTAGATGTTACTGAAGTAATTCCATCAAGGCAGAGCAATTATGATGGAGAAGATGATAAAGCCAGAGAAGTTAAGTCCCATTAACATCAGCAGCCATGTACGCTGAGTTTAAACAGTTTGGTTTTTAATTTTATTTTTTGATTGTTTGTTGCCATTGTGTGTTTGTTTGCTTAGGACTCGTGCTTTTCTAGCTTCAAAACTCTTCCTTTTTCCCTCTGATGGACTCAGTGGTACTGGTTAACTATTTAAGTTTATTTCCACTAGGAATTAAGCTGAAGAAGACAGTGACTGAACTGAAACTCTTGAGCTGTATCAGGTTTAGCTTAGGCTCCAGAAAGCTTGGTTATTCCCTTTTTATTAACTTTTCTTGTCTCCCTTTATCCCTCAATGATAAAAATGGTTATTATTTCTGGACCACAGAGCTATGACTATTTAAATAGTTTATTGGTGTATAAAGGCTGATGTGGTTTCATGGTGGATTGTATCACCCTACAATAAACAGTTAGATAAAATGAGATGGGATGCCTCAACCTGGTGGATTAGTGGTGAATAATGTGAGTTATAACAGATCAGGAACGGCATTTGATGTCCTGTAGGCCCCCGAGTTTACCTAGACCTGTCCATGGCTGCCTTTTAAGGCTTTGGATATTGCAGTCTCTAGAGAGAAGTCCCTAAGGATGGCTGCAGAGCGTGCAGTTTCCTCTTTACGGTGGACATACATTCAGTCTTGAGAAAAAAAAAACCCAAACTGGTGCATTGCCCAACTCTGGGGTGCAGTTTGGGTGAATGTAGTTGTCAGAAGTTTATGTAACAACTGCATCAGCTTCTTACATCTTACATTAGCCACAGGGTTTGGTTTGACAATTTTCTGTGGCTCTTAACATAAACCAAGTTGACAGAGAGGTGCTGCAGGTGAAATCAGAGGGCCTGTATGGAATACCTCTGGTAATAGACTGGGGAGTCAAATGCAAATCTATTAATTTTGTATCATCCTTTGCATCAGCCCTGGCCTCAGGGAATGTTCCAGGGTGGACTGGAATAGGCTGAGATGGGAGCAAATCAGGGCAGTGCTCAGACAGACCTCCGTTTGGCTCTGGCTCTGCAGGCAGATTAAACTGGTTTTCCAAAGATTTTATCACCAGTGTGACTCAGCATCATTAAATTTGAAAGCAACAGCAAAATTGGTGATCAGAAGGAGAACTTGGGGGCCATCACTCAAAATGTGATGGCCTATAAGTCAGAGCCGCATCCAGATGAGTCATGTTCTTGCAAGTCTCTCAGTCAATGCTTTTTACACACAGAAGAGGTTTGGAAAAGCTTCTGAACTGGACCCAGCCTTCAGTGGTTTGAGGTTCACCCATTACTATTTTCTGTCTTGCTTAGGCAGGGGTTTAAATTTAAAAAAAGAACTTGTTGTGTAAATATTAAACACTTCATTTAAATATTAAACGTTAAAGTTACAGGTTGGTTTTGTGCTTAAGCGTGGAAATATGGAACCGAATTTGCAGAAGTGTGGGAGCCAAATCAATTTTGGGACTGGAGTGAGCTCAGCTCCTTGCACTTAGGATGAGTGCACTGCTTACAGCTATAACCAAACGTCTGCAATTTCACTTTGTGTCCTGGAATAGTCAATATTTGGAATAAAAGAGAATTTATTTGCAATTGTAATATTCCCATGGTAGGAAACTGAATTGATATCTGAGCTCATTTGAATAAGTATATAAGAAGACAAAAGCCCTATTCTGTAAAGGCTTTTGTGTACAAACAAAACTTCACATCCTGGGAGTAGCTGCACGAAGCAGCAATCATTATGTGTATATTAAGCATGTACATATGTCTTCACAGGGCTGAGGATGTAGATATTCTTCTTCTGACAGCCAGAACAGATTGAAATAGAAGTATGGAAATTGCCAGTACGATATTTGTTTGGGGAAATTTTGGAAAACAAGGAACTATTGTGTAAAACCTTCCTCCTTGTTGAGGCTTGTGGTTTGTTCCCCTCCCTCCTCCAACAATTACAGAATTTCTCAAGAGCAACTTAAGAATTGTTGAGTAAAGGTCATTTATCTTGTATAGGATGGCTTTTCACTCAGAAGGATTTGATGCTGGAAATTACCCCAGTACAGTATAGTAGCAGGCTTGCTAATGCTGGGCTTGAATGTGGATGTTTGGATGCTGCTGGCTGGGGAAAGGAAAGGCTTAGAGAAATAATAGCCTGTGTTAATTTCTTACCTCCAAGAGTGCCATGATGGCATCCAAAGACCAATAACATTCCTGCGAATGAAAACAGAAATGACAGCCAAAGAAAATATCCTCCTCATTCGTTTAAGATAGCAGCCAGATCTACCCACTCTGGTTAGATTTGCTTGGTAATGAGAGGAAGTTGTGAGTCAGGGACTTGGATAGCATTAGTACCACATATCATCAGCTTTCCTGTAGCCAGGCTGCCATCGCAGTGCAGCTCGGTGTGGTGGTTCCTGAGCATTGCTGCCAGCTGATGATTGCCCAGGCAGCCAGGTGGTGTCAACTTGCTGTGTGTCAAACAAACGTGTTTGTTTTCCTTTGGAGATGGCAAACAAGTCTTCCGTTGTTCACCCAGCTCTGTCTGTTGCATTTTTAGGCAGTTTCAGCCCAAGAATGTTTTCCACATCTTTGTTAGTTCTCAGTTACAGGCACTTCTTTAGGCTTGGACTTCGAGATTGCTTTGAGGCTGTGGTTATTTGCTTTGTGTGTCGTGAAGGATGCCTGCCCAAATGCTGTCACATCTCAGATCAGCCACGTAGAGTAACTCTCCCTACTCACTGTGCCTGTGCTGAAGTCCTGATGCACCCTTAATAGTCAAAAGGATGGAGATAAGACCAAGTTAGGCTCCTGGTGCCTTTCCAGAAATGATTCAATTTAGCCACCTCTCTGGATATAAAGAAAACCATATAATATTAGCCAGACAAAGTCATGCCCATCACCATCTCAGACTCAGCAAAGTGTCCGAAATGATGGCACAGGAGCCGATGGCTGCAGGGAGCAGAGCTTGGCTGCAGCTGTCTGGCCTGGGCCTATTACGTGGATAAGCAGTCCGCTCCTGTCTCCAGGGCTGTCAATCTGGAACCTTTCACCAGCACTAAATTCACTTTAGAAAAATAAAATAGAGACAGAGAGATTAGTCAGACTTCTAAAATGCTTCAAGAAACTTTAATGTTATTATCTAAGCAGAAAGATATCCAGCAATTCCTCAGCTATTTAACATAATAGGCAGTTGCTGACAAACGACGTTATCGAGCACACACTCTTGAGTGAGGAAGAACGATACGATCTTGCTTAAATTGTATTTTAACAAACATGCCTATCTAACAATTAAGCTGGAGCAATTTTACCCTAATAGATGCATTCGCTGCTTAATATAGAAATTTACATGTTCAATTGTAGCCCCCAGAGATCACACAGCTGCCAGATTCCCAGCTGCCACCACCCCATTCCTCCCCTTATGACTTGCTTTCAGCTTTGGCTATGAGCACTTGATCTAACGAGGCACTTTAAAATACAAATCCTACTGTTTTCGTGGCGGCGGAGCTGAGTTCACTGGGCTGTGTTGGAAGAAGGCAGTCTGCCAGCCAGACACCCTTAGATGCTCACCTAAGCTGATTTTACTCCCCCTGATGGCAAAACTACCCGTTACCCCTCCGTGCTGATCAGAATCCTGCTGCATTATATGCAGCGTTACAAAAGCCTGGGAAGGGTGATCCTCATCAGTCCTTGAGTGTGTCCCTCCTTCTGCCTTGTGATACTGGGCCTTATCCCATCTGGGACAAGTTCTGCTGCTGCAGTGGGATGTTTGGGGCCATTCGAGCCCCCAGAAGGAAAGGGGCTCTCTGGCAGAAGCTCTGCTGTCCCATCCACCAGGCATTCCCCAGATAAGGAGCTCACAGAGGGAGGTGGCAACGTGCAACTTGGGCGCTGGCAGCATTTTTCCATTCTCCAGTTACTGAGTAGTTCAGCTTGGGACAGACACAAGCCTGATGTAATATGCTGTGTGCTATTTCAAGGAAACAGAGCCTATATCCTTCAGGTCAGCCCTTGGAAACTTTAGTAGATAAGAATTCCCAGTCTGAGTGTATCTAATGGATGAGAGAAACAGGTAATGCTTCCTTTCTGCTCTGCCAGTGGAATATGGACATTCCATCCGAAATCCCAGAAAGAGGGTGCCTGAAACTCCACATTCCAAGTGCACACATGCTTTTACCACTGAGCTAGCAGAAGGTGACAGGTAGGAACAAATGCCTGGCTAACAAACAGGTACAATTTTCAGGGAGTTGTGAAATCGGTTATCTGTGCACTAGTAAGACAGAAACCCATGAAACAGTGTGGGTACTTTGCTCATTTTCATTAGGGATGAAGAAGCATAGACTTTTGGCTCCAGGCATCATCTGCTGTTCTGTGCTGGGGCTGAAGGTTCATGTGCTCCAGGCCCTCCCTTTGCCACCTGGATGCAGTTAGCAGCAGGATACTGAGCTAGGTGGAGGCTGGATGGATAAAGAGGTTGTTCTTGTGCAGGAACCAGCAACACTGTGCAACCAAACAACTTGTCCAGCACCAGGAAAAAAAGCCCAAATTTTCCTATGAAGTGATTTGGCATGAATAATTCCATACACTGTAGTCAAAGGGGCAAATTCCCCAGTATATGTCACTCTGTGTTTTCTAAGGATTTGGCCCAAAGCTTTTTTTCTCTGACTTGCATACCACTGTGACAGTTCTGTAAAACGTTGTCAAGGATAATAGATTGTGGACTATCTTCTATCACGATCAGCTTCCCATATTGTAGCAAGGGGTGTCCAAAAAGCTATTTCCTTCCTCCCACCCATGCTGAGTGATAAACTTCATGCCAGAGATGCATGTGAGTGTTGGATGGCCGGAGAATCTGTTCCATTTGTTTTCCCATTTGAAACAAAAACAGTTTTACTTAACTTTAATCAAGGAGGGAGGCAACATTACTCCACTTGGCAAACAAAATTATATTAAGTGCACTTGCTGGAAAAAAACTTATAGTTTGTTGCTGAAAAAATAGGCAGAGTTTATTGATAGCACAGCACAATCTGACTTATGTTTCCTGCATGGCAAAGGGAATGGAGCATCCTCCCTCGCTCAGAGCTGACCTCCCTTCTGCAAGGTGAGAACTGCCTTCAGTAGCTCAGTTATCAAAATGGTGGAGCTGGGCAACGAATTGGGGAAATTCCCCTCGTGCCAGAGTGAAGAAATGCATTTTTGGAAATAACTGATGGAGCAGTAGTTACCCCTAGAGGAAGAACTCCAAGCGTTCCAAGGGCAGGGAGAACATCACTGCTTTGGACTTGTGTGATTTGAAGAAATAGTTTCAGTGATGGCTTTTCCCCAGTCTTCTCTCCAGAGGTGAACCAAAGTGCTGTTGCAGAGATCTGCCCCTGCTAAGTGAACGCTGCATGTGGAGATTGGCCTTACACAATCACCCAAAGGTGCCTTGAACCAACATTTAGCCAAATACGGAGGCGTTCATTCACATTTGAGGAGTATGTCTCTAGAAAGCATCTTCCAAACCATTCCCACAGAGGGAAAGCAGTCTTACATAACCCTCAAGGAGTGCAGGGCTTCAGATGAAACAACTCAAAGTAAAGTCAAAACTCAGTGCTACTGAATTAAACGGAGGTAAAATTGGTCTCTGGACCTCAATGGAGGGAAAATTTGAATCCCGTCATTTTGAAAGATTTGGAACTGAAGCATTCAGGCTGTCAAAATCGTTGTTTTCTGCTGTTCTCCCTGTCTTCTGGCCAAATTTTGCTTAATTTTGTGTTGCTTTAAGAGAATGTGATTTAGATCTTGTGGCTGAAAAACAAACAAAAAAACGGGCATCAAACCTACCTGGAAAGAAATGCCCTCAGATGCAGCTACTTCACAGTGTGGGCTGAATGAGAAATACCAGCCAAGGTCACAGTTTTCTCATGGTTTCAAGATAAAACCTTCACATTTTCCTCAGTTACTCTTTCAGGCTGAAATTTTTTCTTCTGCTTCATCTCTTATAAGATGTGAGCCAAACTAGTCCTCTCCTTCCAGGAACAAATTGGGAGGAAATTATGTTGTATTACCCCTTAAAAAAAAACAACAAAACCCAACACAACAATCCAAACAACCTCACAGCTGTTTCAAAATGAAACTCTCCAACTTTCACTTACACAGACTTGACGTTGGATGACGGTGGGGACCTCACTCCTGTATTGCTGACGCGCATTTTACTGGAGCTGCATTTGCACCTTGTGCCCTGTTGCATGGTTTTGGAGCTTCTGCACCTGAGCTACCAATGCATAGCAAAGGAAGAGCTCTCTCTGTTAATCTGTCTGTACTCTCGTGCAAAAAATACAGCTTCATTTTCTCTCCAGTTCATTCCTGGAGCCAGGATCTGTGTGTGGAGTGAGGCAGAGGTAAGCAGCATGTGATAAGGCAGCACATGATCACAGCGTTCGGGAGGTGGCTCTTAGAGTGTGTGCATATGGGGAACAAATTTTGATTGCACAATCAAGCATAATTCAGGGATTTCCTAATCACTGAAATCTTGACTCTGCAACCTTACGGATTTTCTTCCATCTGTGCTGGTGCAATTCATTGCTATAATTGCAACAGATGGCTGCTTAAAAAAAGAATGTAGAAAACATGATAAGGCGAAAAACTGAAATAGTAAAGAAATGGAGTGACTTGGCACGTGGGACATCATACACTGTGTGAAGTGTCATTTCTGATACAAACATACATTTAGCACCCACCTGGCTATAAAATGCAATAGTCCGAATTCATCTTAGAAAATTCTCTGCTCATTTTTTTGATAGTGTGTAGGACATGAAATTTCTCCTGGGTAGTGGCAGGTAGCAGGAGCACTTGTCACTGTTACAGCTCATCCAGCTCAGCTTCATGGGATGCATCATCATCTCAGCCTGTTTACACAGAGCAGAGACAGAACAAAACTGGTATGAATGTATGTCTGTCTTGTCTGTCTTGCAGGCTGCGAGGGATAGGTGACACCATTTTGGAGGAAGGACAAATAGCTATACATATGTAATAGCTACAGAAGAGTATTACTGGTAATGAAGCAAAACAGAGCTGTTTGCAGGATGCTGGAGGGCTGGTGACATTGATACAGCATGCCAGTTCCTGCCCAGTGTGTACGGGAGGGCAGGAGAAAAGCTGTGCTTAGTCTGAGCTGGAGGTAGTGGCAGGTTGAGAGCCAGCAAAGGTAGCCAAAGAAGCTTTGGTGAAAGACAACATAAGGGAAAACCTGTATACCTACATGACGGCCCTGTTTGGCTCTGTGCTGTGATGTAGCATGGTCCTGTGGACTTCATGTTCCTCATGGTTCTTTGGGGGCTTGGTGTTTTGATGGCAATTTTTTTACTTCTGTTTTTCAAGGAACATAAATCCGTCAGCTGAAAGGTTTCCAAGTCTGTGCTACTGTAGATTTTGCTGGCAATTTTGGGCTCCTCTTGTACACAATTTTTTGAGCATCATTCAATAGAGGTAAGACAAACTTTGGGCCACCATTACCCATCTCCTGATACAGGATGTAGAGCTTTCCTAACTTTCCTTCTTACCTGTAGTGCATATCACAACCGCAGAGAATAATGCCAGACAACTAACAGTAACACTTTCAGATTTTCTCTCTTAATGCAATCTCTTGAATTCATAACTGACACAGTCTGTGACATCCTTTTAATCTAGTAATGGTATAACTCTATAACAATATATTTGAAGTGTCAGCGTTAGGGAGCGAGAATGAGCTGGATAGCCGGAAAATGCGCTCATCTCTAATGGAATTATTAACATTTTTAAAATAAATTGTTCAGAAAGAGTGTGAGTGAATTATACAGGCTGCACAGCCAAAGCTTTTCCTCCACCTAGGGATCTGTTTTGATCCCTGGTGGAGGTGTGGAAGAAGGGAAGCCAAAGCAGTGACTTAGCTTCTGCCTTCAGCCATCGCTAGAAAAACATCCTGTTACACCTAATATCCTCCTCAGCAATCACTTCATTGGCGAGGACCCAGAAAACCTTCCCTCTGATGCCAGAGTCCTCCTGCTGAACAATATCAGACACTGTTGATGGCCACGCGTGAGGTGCGGCTCTGACTCACGCTTCGTGTTCCTCCTGCATGTCCACCCCAAAACACAAGTGGTCTTTGGTCACCTGCTCCCACAGCCAAGCCTGGGGCCCATTCCAGCACTGCCGTCTGCTGCTGGGTCTGCTCCTGCACTTTTTCAGTTTTGCTTGCTTGTGTCACTTCTGGAGGCCTCGATGCTCCCTCCCTCTCATCTCTGATTGAAAAACAAGGCGAACGTCACTCAAAGGTGCCCTAATCCGTAGCAAGCGTGCAGCCCATGTCGCAGGGCAAGGTGAGCGCTGGCAGTGCTGCAGCCACTCCCTGTGTTGCTCAAGGGTGCTAAGAGCTTGGTGGATGCAGCAGGAACTTTCTGTGCTTCCCATCACCTTTCCCATTTGGGCACTGCCCTTGAAACCTGGGGTGGAGTGCTTCTCCTAATATGTTGATTTTTCTAAATAGGTTAAGAAGCACAGGCGGAAATCAGTAATGCTGGGATTATTTTCAAGCCATGCTTTATTCTTAGTCAACTATAATGGGACTGCAGGAGGCTTTATGATGAGCAGTAAAAAACTCAGCTGAGTGAGGTGGCTTAATGGGCACGGGCACTTTCAAAAATGAATACAGTTTATTTTTCTGTAGCATCTCCTTTTTTTTTTTAAGAGAAAAAGAAAGATCAGGAAGTATTTTATGGAACAGCAGTAAAATAGGCACTGAATGCTTCCAGGAGCTGGATGCCGCTTTGGAAGGAGAAAGGATGAAGTAGAATATGAAGAAGGACAGGTACCATTTACAAGTGGGAAGGATGAGAGGCAAGAATGGAAAGTGAGAGTAATGGGAGAAGGAAAATGAATGTGGAGGAGTTGGACAGTAAGAGAGGAGAAGGATGCAATTATAGACAAGGAAGGAGGAAGGGGGGTGAATATTACTTTGGAGGCTAGAAGTATAGGAACAAGTTTTGGCAGGAGGGGAAGGGATAGGTTTAGCAAGAAGAGGCTTCTGGGAGGGAAGGGAAGGTGGTGGGGGCTGTAAGTGGAGGGGTGATGGGTGGGTGAGATGTTCATAGGCCACTGGTTTCTGCATAGGAGCGTACTTTCCAGGACAAGCCTGTCTCTGTATGGGGTTGGCATTCAAGGAAAGGTTGCTATGTGTAAGCATCCCAACTTATCTCAGGCAGACTAAGCATCCAGACTCCTCTCAGTGGTAAAATTGCTTGATGTTAGTACTGTCAGAGTCCTTTGTGATTTTAATCGTAAGTGATAATCTGGCTTCTGCCTCTTGCCCTGTGGCAGCAAGCCTCAACAAAAGGTGAAATCCCATTGGAGGTAGGATTTTCACCTAAATTCTAGTCTTCATGTCTTCAAAATTAACTAAGAACACAGCTGCCATAAGCCCATCAAGCGCTCAGGTCATGAATGCTTGAACAGAAAGACTTAGCATGTAGTGGGGTTGGAAGGGCGTAGAAATGTGGTATCAGTCATGCAGCTCCTGCTGCATGGTACCTCCAGCCAAGCACCTCCTGCTCTTCTGACAGGAATTTTAGAACATTTTTTGAGTCAATATCCAACAAGCAATCAGAAATGACTGCTGAAATCCAGCTCCAGAGTATTTCAGTTGCAACCCATGTCCACTCCAGTTGGAAGTCTGTTGTTAACTCCTGCTAATGCTAACCTCTTTCCAAAGAGCCCATAGGCAGATATGTGGTGAAAGGGAGGTCTGGAGCCATTAACAAGTTGAGGCAAGGAATAATTTTCCTTCCCTTGCATGTGAATGAATTTTATGTGGACACAGTATTTTGTAAAAACAAAAACCGAGGATCTTTGTGACTGGAGAAGGAAATAGTGAGAGAAAATATGAAAGAGCCTGAAGGCCATAGAGCTTTTACTCCTCATTCTGAGTAACTTAGGCTTAATGGTCCCAGGAGAGGGGATAAGGAAGCTACAAGCAACAGAAGTAATTATAGTAAACTGTGTAGAAAATTAGTCTGTGTAAATGGGGATGCATCACGGACATTTATCAGTGAGTAATCTTAGCTTCTGCTCTGGATGCTTCCAATCTGAGTTTCCTTTTGAGTGACATCCTTGGAAGCCTGGAGCTTTCCTTGGATGGGATGGGAGGCAGAATGGATGGGCAAGGAGTGCCCTTTGTGCAACTGTTAGAAATCAACCTATGGCACAGCAATGGGAATAGCACTGCAAATTGCTGTTCAGTGTCTTTTTACTTGAGATGAGCCACTGAGAGAAAAAAATGCAAGAGAGAAGTACTCTGTTCCTGTGACCTGCTTCCTACCCAGGTATGTGTGTGTTGCCTACCAGAGGCATTAAAGCTGTAAAAGCTTATTGTCAAATCAATTCTGCTCTTACTGAGGCCTGGGAGACCAGGCGTGTGCCTTGAAAGACTTTAAAACTTGCCCCTCCCTGATGATTTGCAAAGTTTAATTTCTGTAATGGGCTCTGGTGACAGAGGCATTCACTGTTTTTTTTCCAACAGGAATTGCTGAATGTATGAATGAGTCATTCTGTAGGCGGGAGATATAATGGCAGCCTTCGATATCCTGATCTAAGGGTGGGGAGGTTGTGTGGGAGGGGAGGAATGGGGTACACTTTAAGTTAAATTATCCACCTTGCTTCCCTGCATCAGGCTGCCCCTCCTTCTTTCAAAGTCCCTTCCTGGCCTGGTGTCAGGATGATGCTGAAAGAAGGAAGGAGAAGGCTGAGGGCTCTCCTGTGGGAGATGGAGTTTATAATATATGCATTTGCCTGGAAATGCCATAAGAAATTAATATTTGTTACAGAAACAGTGGGACTGCATTAATATTTAAATATTAAATGAATATTTAATTTGAAAGCTTTGATTTGAAAGTGAATGAGACAGCCATGACATGAACAGTTGTGCTGTTCCTGTTAAGAAATGTTAATGATTTATTGACAATGTCGGTAGCAATAACTTTACACTGTTTCAGTTACATAATGCCTTCGAAATTTTGGTAAGGTGATTACTGAGAACAAAGAGCAGGCTGGCTTCAGCAGCCGTTTTGGGAAGAAGTAGTGTTGGAGAGAAGTGCCATTTCCTCCTGGGAGAGGTTCCCACCCATTCCCCAGGATGCTGGCCAGCCGTGCTCTCCCCAGCACCAGCTGTGTTCATCTCATGCCCATAGGCTGAACATGGAGCAGCTGAAGAGCTGAGACCCTCAGCCAGCTTCCCACAGTGCCTCCTGCCGTGGACCTCCAAAATGGACTGCACTCGATTTTCTTACAGCTTTTCTGGCTGAAGCTGACTTAGGGGTATATGCTAATTATCATGCATTTAGTAATCCTTAACGTCGAGAATGTCTTAATCAGCGACCAGGTTTATTCTGTACCCTGAAAAGAGTTATTGAGGCTGTACCCACAGTTTCAGGGAGCTCTATTAGGATTTTACTCCTGGGTGTGGTGGCAGCGAGTGAACAGAGAAAGGCAAACAGGTTGTTGCTGTTGCCTTGTGAGCATCCCGAGTTTAATCTTAAGTTGCAGCTGAAACTGGAAGGCGTTGGCTGAATGTGGCTCTGGTGAACCTGAGCTGGGTGCCTCCAGCCCATAGGTGTTGGTTCTGAAACTCCTCTGCATGTAGTTTTTAAACCCCTTGAAAACTTCGAGAGAAAGTTCTCTGCTGAATAAATAGGGATGTGGAATGTTCTTGTGACATGATCTGTCATGGGAAATTCATCTAAAAAATAACTAAAAAGGCACTCTGGCATGGTATATGGAGAACTGTACCATGTAGTAGGTTCCCAATTCCAGAAATGTGTTTCTTCTTAAAGCCAATCTTCACACAAAATTGAGAGAAAAATGAAGTCTAAATTCACAGTGCGACCCAAGCTAAACAAACAATACGTGTTTCCTCTTTTACCCCTTTTCTCTTAGTTTTATGCCATTGTTGCAATCAGCCTTATTAAAAGTAAGTTTTTGGAACAAGAATACCAAACAAAAACAACGTAGGATGTGGTTTAAAGTTGTCTTGTTGAGCCGGATGCTCCTCACTTTTTAACTGTGCTCTCCTGATGGCAGTCTTGGTGATTGTATTCATCACCACTGATGGCAAAAGAATCTAGACGTGGAAGGGTGAAGGCTTGAGCCTTCTGTGTGCTTCACCTCTGTTGCGGTCCCTCTGCTACTCCTGGCAGCATTGTAGGTAAGGTTCTGAGGAGTGCAGGCTCATGATGTCTTCCAACAAACCATGTCACTGAAAGCCATCACAAGCAACCGGATCAACTTACTGACCTTGGCTGGAAAACAGTTGAGTGTGTAAGCATCAACTCTTCATTAAATCCATTGCTTGCACTGAAATAATTGGAAAAGTAGGTGCAAATACGCCTAGATAGCTCTATATTTTGTTGGATTTGCCCCAGCTGTACAGTGGAGCTCATCACCTCACTCACCTTCAGTGCTGCCCGCACTCCCTGTGAAGTAATTGCTGTCGACTCCACATACATCATTTTCTATTAAAGCCTGGCAGGACGCTATTTGCTACAAAGCATGCACTGTTTTGGTGCACACGACATTTTAGGAGCTGAAATATTGTGAATACTCCTAACAAAGTTGATTTCATTTGCGGACATAAAGCCGTTCTATTTTTCGCTGTAACTGTTCAGAGCTCTTTTCTGAAAACAACTCCAGTCTGATCAAATTAAAATCAGACCAAACTGTTTTATTCTTTTTTAAAAACTGATGCCTGAACTAAAGATTTTGGGATTCTAGAAAGAGTTACTAACATTTCTGGGTGGGTCATATAGCATTTAATAACAACGGGTACCTTTTTGTATAAATATCATGAACTATGGAATTTAATGAGATTTGTATTGCACTATAGAAATGTACTTTAGAAAATTAAGTTTAAGTCTGTAGGTTTCAAGGTTTTCTATGAATATTATTGAATTTATACAGGGCTTTGCGATTCAATGCCTATTTAGTTTAGGAGAATATTTTCATGTATTATTTGGGTTTTCATTTGATACTCTTTTCTTCTTCCTCGTTCTTTTTTTAAAGCGTTGGTAGCAAAGAAGTGAAAGGAGGCTATTTTTTGCTACAGGATAAATTTTGATATTTCAATTCTAGTTTTTGCCTCCTGAGAAATTCTCTATTTTCCTGAGATTCTTAACCAGGTCATTGCCATGCTCACTGGTTGTTACCTGACTGGGCAGCGTATCTGAAGTGCAGCTACCATGGGTCCCACATTTCCACAGTCCTGTTTATGTCCAGTTCTGCACACAGCTGTCCTTGTGCAGCAGCAAGCAGTTTTAAAAGGAAGATTCATGAAATATCCTCTGCTACAAACAAAGTTACCCTTTTCTCAGATCCAGTTCTCTGCTGCTTTTATAGCTGTCCTGCAGCATTTTCTGTCTTCTATGCTGGTGGGCAAACAGGGTTTGACACTCAATAGTGAGCAGTGCTGCATCAGAGATCTGCTGCCTGTCACTGGAGAGCCGGGTATCGCCTCAAAGAGCAAAGGCAATTTTTGGAAATCCCATTTAATGCATTAACCATGAACTGGGGATGAAGTCGGAATCTTGCTTAGACGTTTCGATTGAGAGTTGCCATAGCCAACTGTAGCCAGTGGTGGGTCTTGGCTGAAAATGTATTTGTACATGAAGGCAGATAGAGATGGATTTCACTAGCTTAAACTTAGCTTTACTGCAGACGAAAGCAATAGGGGGTGGCTGGGAAAGCACAGGCTGCCACCACCCTCACATATGGCAGTCGTTTCCTATAATGCTTGCTATATTGTATTATGTCCCGCAGTGAAATATCACAGAAAGCCACCTAGGCCAAATTCTTAACCAAAGAAAACACACCCAAAACCCGAAAAACTGCAGCTCTTAGTGAGAGCTGCCCTCCAACTTATTTGTGTTTTGTTGTTGGTTTTCTTTTCCCTTCTGCTTTTCGTCTGCCTGGTTTCTATTTCCACCCTTTCTGTTCTTTCCTTCTCAGTTTTGTTTTGTCTTGTTGGTTTTTTGTTGTTGTTTTTTTGGGCTTTTTTTTTTTTCTGAGGAATCTCAGTTGCACCAAGAAGCCTGGGAGGTATGAGTGGAATGTTTTGATTTAATACATCCTTACCCAAACTTTCTTTTGACAAATCAATTCATATCAGTGGATTCTGGTGGCAGAGCACTCGGGGGGCACAGGAAGGTGAAGGCACTGGGTACAAGGCAGCTGGGAGAGCTTCGCTTGGGTGCAGGGGGATGACAGAAAGTTGTGAAGCGTCACTTAAGCACATGACTGAAAAGTGCCTATATCTTCCAGGCAGGCTGATAACTGCATTGCTCTGTGATTTTGAGGACCCACACCTGGGTGAGGAGCAGGTTCCTTTTCCAGTTTGGGAGCATCGGAGCCAAGGCACAATGCTGGGCCCTGGTGCTGTGCTGACACACCGGGCTGCTCGCTTCAGAGCTGCTGAGGGCTGTGGGCCTGGCTGGGAGGGTTCCCTGCTTGGCTCCGTACCCCATGTGCATGGGACTTCACAGCTGTGTTTTTCAAATGCCATTCAAATGAAAGCAGAAAGGGGAAATCCCGTTTCGCTGGGAATTGCTCTCAGATGCATTTCTGCTGAATTCTGTCTTCTGGCTTTCTTGTTGCAGAATGACACACAGCGTCTGTCTGCTGATCAATTTGTTTATCATTTGCTTGATTATCTTCTTCAATAGCAAGACACAACAGGTTTCTCTCGTTAATCCTGTTAGTACTGGCATTGAAGCAGAAATTTGGTTTAGGAAAAACATTTAGGTATGTTGAACTTTCTTGTAGATGATGCCTGCAAATACCAAAACATGGCCCAATATGTTTGGATTTTCTAGATTATTCCTAGGTCACATATTCCCATACGACTTCTGCTGCTTGTCTCTCCTGACACATATGTATGTGCCAGCACCTTGCTTTCCTCCTGGCTTTCAGGGCAGTTGGCTGGCTCTTCCAATGAAGTACCACAGCATGCCAGCTGCAGTGAGCAGTAAGTAGATCCCCTTCTCTGGCTCCTTGTCCACCTCCAGCATGGCACATCGGGTGAAGGATGCTTGGTGTCTCTTAATGCTTCCTGTATTGTCTTGATGAAGATGTCAAAGCAAAGCACTGGAATAGTGATAGCATCCATGTATCTTCTGATCAGGTACTCGGGTAGCAGAGGCCCTGTTTTCCTTCCCAAAAAAGCCCCCTTCCCTCTCTGCACCTGCGCATGTTGTTTATCTTGTGGAAGAAAAAGCATCAGTAGATCTGAGAGGATTGTTTAGGCTCCACAGCTCGTACAGTACTTGACCTCCTGGCTGAGACTTGCCCATGGGACAGCAACTAATTGCCAGCAACTGCAGTCATGTTTTGGGTTATAGACACTTGCTTGTTGGATGGAGCATCTCTTCCCATGTCCCATATGTTTACAAAAGGAGACCCCAGTGAAATAAAGCTGTCTTTTCCTTGTTACATTTGTTTGATGGTGCAGTGCTGATATTTCTTTGCTTCAGTGGGATGGTCCTTCCTGAACAAATCGAAAGTGCTCAGGAGTGAGTAAATCAATGGCCCCATACTCTTTTTCTTCTGTAGGTCAAAACCCAACCACCAGAATTTACAAATCACTGGGAGATGCCAGTCTCTTGGCTGCTTGTCTTGTTCCCCTTTCCTTCCCAGCTGGGTCCCTCAGATAACTCAATAGAAACTTGTGTTAGTATAACACTAACAGGATTTTGGGCAAAATACCTGAACTCTTCCACCAGCATTTAAGCCAACTCCCCAGGATAGCAGAGGATACTTGGCTTTTGAATGAGATGGTTTTAAAACCATACAGCACATCTTACATTTGGTAAATCAGGGTGTCTGTGTCGGTACTCTCCTAGGTTTTACCTGTCTTTTCAAGGAAAATACTGCTAATACTGCATCATCATAGCCTCTCAGAAATTTCTCATTGGAAGTACAGAAGCTAGTTCTGCAGTTCTAGGTTTCAGCACCCTGATTTCATCTGAGAATCCTAAATCAGTGGGTAAAGAGCCTTTTACAACAGGCATTCCCCTTACATGAGGGGGAAGGTGAGGCAAAGTGTTTGTGCCCTTGTTGAGTTTCAAACCCCTGAGAGGAGGAGGCTTTGGGTGCAGAGGTGATGCTAGGAGGTTTGGGAGGGTGCTGGGAGCTGGGTCCCACTGAGGGTACACAGGGAGCCGCTGGGTCTGGGGACACTTTTGGGACCCAGGAGGTCCTTCCTCCGCTCACATCTCCTGCTATAGGCTGGGATTTTGCTGCCCCCATCAGTCCGCCGGGTTAGGAACCTGCCTCCCTCACCCTGCGATGCTCTCTGGGTGGGGACATGGCCCCACAGACCTGAGTGCGCACCCAGGGCCACCCCATGGACCTTAGGGACGTGGCTGAAGGGTATTGGGGTGCACCTGGCCATGCTCTGTGGTTGTTGGCTCCTTGCACCCAGCGAGGGTTTCACTCACATGATCTGACCCCAACACCCAGGTTCTGGCATGCAGGCCGAGTGAAGATGGGCCCGTGGCATTAATTAGAATTTATGGAGTTTAATTCAAGGAGGAAGGATTTGCCCCATTGTCTTAATCCTCTACAGTGAGAAACATCACTTTTTGCTCTCCCTACAGCGCTGTAGAATAGAGATTATAGCCCAACCCCCGAGAATGTATTTCAAGAATGTGGTGAAAAAAAAATAAAATACAAAGAATATGTAACTTTTCTGGAAATACGATATTTCATGTGGGAAATTTGGAGGATAAAGTAACCGAATTCCAGGCGAACAGGCATCAGTATTGTTAGGTAATACAGCTCTCTGCAGGGCAAAAAAGAGTGGCATGCCAGGTTTAAGTAGGAATTTATAGCCACTGACTGCAAATTACTTTATAAAATTACTGATACCTTTGTAAAGCCATCAATTATGTGTTTAGTCTTGATTGTCATTTATTGCAGTTCTTTCTTTATTGTCCAGGCAACTTTTCTGGATTAAATGGCATATTTCAAATTGACGTGAGGCTGTTTCATTGACGTGAAGTAACAGCATGTGTGTTTCACACGTGGGGCAACTGGGGAACAGCAGTTGAGTCTCCTGCCCACTAATAAAGGTAACGTAGTGCTGGTGTTTTGGTTCCTGCGTTAGATGGCATTGTGAAAACACAGGCAATAGTAAAGCACTCAGAAACTCGGGGTTTTTGTGAGCGTGGAGTGCGACATTTAATTCTCCGTCCTTTTCAAGACACGATGAGAAAGGACAGATAGAGAAAACAGAAAAAAAAAAAAAAAAAAAAAAAAAAAAATTGGCAAATTTTCCGAGTCCAAATGAGGTCTTCTGTTAAATCTTTTCCAGGATTCAGCATATGTGACATTTGTTTTTTGTTGTTTCTTCAGTTATTAGCGTTTGTTTTCGTCGCGAGGGGCAGAGGCCAGGTTCCACGTCACGCCTGTCTCACCGCTCGGCAGCCGAGTCCATGGCTCTGTGTGCATGGAGGTGTTGGGCCGTGTGGGGTTGGCAGCCCGGAATGCCCAGATCCCCATCGCTTTTGACGCTGCTCTCGGCTCTTTGGGTTTCATTTCTCGCTATTCTGTGGAGGCAGCGTGATTCCTATCATACCACTGTTGATTGCATAAAATATTCCCTGAATCCAACACGTTGCATTAAAATCTGGTGTCTGGGCCCTGTCTGATTCTGAGCAGCGTCGCTGTTGGATTGCGCGTCAGCCATCTCCGACCCAGGCCAAGTTCAGAGAGACTTGATTGGGATGTCGGTGAGGGGTAAAAACCATATAAACCTCCGCTGTGATTGATGGAGTTGTGCACAGCGAGGACGACGATGTACAAATACTTGCTCAGAATAGTAGGGCCTCAATTCAGCCGCATCTGGCAGACTTTTCAGCTTGCCTTTCAAGAAACATTGCTTTTAATTGACCTTCACATGAGTAATTCGAAGATTCAACGCCGTTCTTGCCGAAGAAGATTTCAAACTGTGGAGTCTCCCGTCATATGTGTAATTAGTAATTTTACTATACCATGAGTGATTAAACCTGACCCCCAGGGAGCCAAGAATAATGCTGTGTGACTTCCTCGCCTAATTGCCGCAGAACAAATGTGAAAATGTGTACATTGCGGCAAATTGTGTGCTAATTGGCCTTAAAGAAATTCTAAATATGAGGGAGAAATGGGCATGTAATTTCAAACATATTTGCGAGGTTCTGCAGTCAGCTTGCAAATAGGAGGGGGAAAAAAGTCAGAATTTGACAAAACCATTATTTGTTATGATTTATTCACTCAGCTCTAGTCTTGAACCTGGGAGTTATTGGCAGCTTCAGCTAAGATTCCTGCTGAGTATTTCTACTTATAATGACTGCATGCAGCATGTAGCTCAGTGCTATTTTTTTGGCATAATATCATAAATATCTATTTTAATTCTTGTCTCTATATATGTATCTAGGGTTTGGTGCTTTTTTTTCCCCGTTTTCTTGTGAAAATCTCTGTACATGCAGGACAATATCCTGCTCCCTTTACTTAAGAGAATACTCCACTCGAGTTCAACAGGAGGATTATTCTCCTTGGGTAGAAACCCCCCTGCCAGAAGGCCCGTACATCACTTAAGTACTGGCTTAAGCAGAAAATAAATGTCCATCTGTGCAGGGTAGAATTTCATCTGTTGTCAGGGAAGTTAGATCTGACCCATGGTCTTAAGGAATCCCAGATTTACTCCCTATTCTTAAAATCACATCACTCTTCTACTCTCTGTTCTTTGTCGTTCAGGACTCGGGAGTTTATGCACCACTTTTTCTCTACGCTTTTGCAATGTCTTGGAAGTAAAACTGATTGAACTTGTAATTTGTCCTTTAGAAGTAAATTCCATCTCTTCATACTTCCTTCTGTCCACCGTACAGGAAGTTGAGATTTGAGCATTTTGCTGTAGCAGAAACGCTCCTGAAATTGTTACAGGAATTGTCATCCGTTGCATTGGAAAAGAGAGCATGGTCTCAGTGAAGCTCTTGCTCTTGCCGTTGCTGTTTTAAGAGCAGAAGGTCAAGTATGTACAAAATGAAATGATGCAATGCCATCAAACTGAAATATTCCAACAGTTGTCTTTGATGATTTCAGCCAAATCGCTGTGCCCCAAAGAAACATTCTGATTTTGCAGGATTAACTTTCTCCACGGGAAAAACTGGACGTTGAAGATGCAGGGCCTGTCCTACCAGCCAGGGCAGAGTTCCCCTGGACACTGGGTTTTCCAATGAGGAAAGGAGTGTCCCGGGCATCACAACTCTTTCTGGTTTAGCTCTTATTTGAAGTTGAACCCGTTCACGTTAACTTTTTGATTTTCAGCATCCCTTATGTGCTGAATTACAATAGTAAAGTGGAGCACACGGGCTCTGCTGAGTGGACGTGTGTGCGTGTGTGTAAGTGGCTTTTTTGCATCCCTCTGAGTTCCTCGGGGTGTTTGTGGGGGTTTAGACCGTGCTGTAGTTTGTTTGCTACCTAACAATTTCCTCTTGATTGGTGAGAGGCTTGATTTCTTTGAGGTCTTGTATTCAAAACCTCATAGATGTTGCTGGTATTTTTATCTTTATTGCCATTAGAGCTGCACAGAGGGAAGTCATGCGATTGGAGGGGCTGAGCAGCTCTGATTCTTGTTGAGTTCTGTGGATCCTTGTGGCTGTGTGCAACATCGCTGAAAATCAGATGGCAGCTATACATTCCTGAGTGTTTGCACACTGGCGAGGAGCTGGAAAACCATCTGCTGGAAGCCTTGAAAATATGCAACAATTCTTCCACATGACAGTATTTACGTTCATTAAGTTTATCAGGTATATTTCAAGTGCAAGTGGCCATAACAACTTGTACCAATAGGGCAGTCTGCAAAAGCAGTGATGTTACAGTCCCAGGAAAACTCTTGAGAGATTGTCTGTAGGAAAACAAGGAGTGACAGCAATGAAGTTTGACATGAGAGAAGAGGACGATCAGAACTCCTGGGTTTGAGGCTGAATTTGCTGTAACTCAGCTCCATTCTAGTGGGCTTCATCTGAACGGAGTAGTGGCCAGTAGGTTCAGCGTGCTACTATTTCCACTTATGAAGTACTTAGAAAAATACTTTTTGTTGCCATCAGGGGGAGCTTTTGAGATCTTTCAAGAGTGAAAAAAATATTATTTAAAAAAAAAAAAAAAAAAAAAAAAAGGAAAGGAGGAAAAAAAAAGAAACGTCCCAGCTCAGAAAGAGATCTTCAAACCAGCAAGCAGCCAGAAGCTTACCTGTGGCTACAACTAAGCCAGGGAAGCCAGGGGAGCTGAATTCCTTAGACTGAATAGCTAGCAATATTGAGAGAGGATTTTTTTTTACTCAGTCCACCAACAAAATTATAATTTTTTTTTTAATTACTTTAAAAAAAAAAAAAAAAAAAAAGCCAACCAACCAACAACAACAGGAGTCTTTGGGAGCATTCAAAAGCCAAATCCTGCTCTGTTGCTGCAGCTTCTGGAAGGCAATTGCTCTCCACCAAGCTTCTCTCCTTTTAGCTGCTCATGACTCGATGGGGACCTTTTGATGCAACATTTGGATTAGCTGCACACAACCGCTCTGAGGGGGACCACAAAAGGGGGAGCCTGGCTGATTGCATAACTTTAAGAAAATAATAAGAGGAAAAGAAAGAATTAGAGAAAGAGAGAGAGAGAGTGAAAAAGAGAGAAAGAAAGAAAGCAATTAAAAAAATATCTGAGACTCAAGTTTCAAGACTCTTTATGTGCTGCAGAGGAGCATAAGGTTTACCAGCAAAGTGCAACGGGGAGTCTGAGAGGAGAAATAGCTTTCTCTTTTGCCAAGAAAAAAAAATAGGAATGTGTGTTTTGGACTGGACTGAGAAAGAAAGCTGGGGAGACTGCAAAAAGGGGGGTGCAGCATTTTTGTCACATTGATCCATTCCTCTTGATTGTCTCCTTGAAAAAATAAAAAATAAATAGGAGAGGAGAAAGTGATAGGGGGAAAGAGGAAGAGGAGAAGAGAAGGGGGAAAGAAAGAAAACAGCAAAATTGTTTGAACCTCTGGAGCTATCTGCTTCTTCAAGCTGATTGATTAGTCATGATCCCTGCAGTTTTAATGGGAATCATTCAATTGGGAAGGTGGAGCACCCTAGAGTAGATTAGCATATTCTTGTTTACTCATCTTCTGAGGGGCTTTTTCTCTTTTCTTTCATTTTGTGGAGAAGAAGGGAGGGGGGGAGGTTGGGGGGAAGGAGGGGGTTGTGGCTTATGTTATAAAGGAGGCCAAAAAAATAAATAGATTAGAGCATCTTTTGGGGGGAGGGAAATCAGTGGGTCTGAGTCTTGGAGAAAGCTTGGGGGGTTGCTTTGGGTTTTTTTGTTTTGTTTTGTTCTGTGTGTGTGTGAGTGTGTGTGTGTGTTTTTTTTAAGAAGAAAAAAATAAAGGGAAGAAAATCCAGCAGAGAAAAGAAGAGAGAGGAATTCCAGCTGTGGAGGAATAGAGGAGAAGAAGACAGATAGAGGAGGAAGAACAGAGAAATACATTTCAACCAAGAAGGAGTTTTGATTTATTTTATTTTTATTTGTTTTAAGGGGAAAAAAAATCTATAAGCAGGAAAAAGAAAGAAAGAAAAAGAAAAAAAGAAAAGAAAAAGCAACTGAGAAGGGTTATAAAAAGAGCAAATACCAAGAAGGGTGAACAAGAGAAGAAAGTCAAGGCAAGGAGGAGCCCAAAGCTGGCAGATCGGGAGGATTTGCAGGGGAGAAGGGGGGGGAAGATTGGAAATGCAGCTCTGGAGTTTGCTGCTGCCTCTTGCGCTTCTCTGTACAGCCCTAGCCAGTGGACCCGAATGTGGGATGGACGAGCGCTCCCGCAGGGCGAGAAGGGACACCAGGCACAGCCGCCAGCTCCTCTACACTGCCCCGGGCACCTGTGCCACCAGGTTAGCCCGAGGAAGGCGCTCCACTGCTGGGCTGGAGCCTGGGCATGTCCCCCGCAGGAGGCAACAGCGGGAGGTAGAGGACGGCGAGGAGTCCCTTACCCCGAGCAGGGCGCTCTATTTCAGTGGACAAGGTGATCAGCTGCGGCTGAAGGCAGACATTGAGCTGCCCCGAGATGCCTTCACTTTGCAAGTGTGGCTGAAAGCTGAAGGAGGACAGAGATCTCCGGCTGTCATTGCAGGTAGGTCGCTCGCCGTGCCCGGGGCTGCAGCATCCCTTTTACGTTTCGGGAGCCGGCAGAACAGCCAGCTGTAGGCGTGCGTGTGTATAGGATACGTGTGTGTGCATTTAAATGTGCCTGTGTGCCTTGCAACGTACGGACGTATGTGAGTGCATGTGTAAACACGCACGGGTGTGTTTATTATCCATATATTCTGTGGAATACTGGAGCTCGGCAAACTCTCTGAAAGTATATGCTGGCAGGAAAAGTTATGTAAACTTTTACACAGGGAAATGGCAGTATCCGGGCTAGTTTCTGTATTTCTGTGTGTATGGATTGAGATGCAGACAGGAGGGAGAGCTCTTACGGTGGGGTTTTAACTCATTTGCAGGTCAGAAAACTGTAAGTAGAGCATTTAAAAGTAGCTTATATGTATGTATGGAAAGAAACGTATGTCTAGCGTGTGGCTGCACAGAAATGCATGTGTAAGGTCCCTGTACGATTTCCTTAGTTTTATGAGCTCTTTAGCGTACTTTCACTGTTACCTTTTTAGATGCTATGTTAGCATGTGGTTTCCAAAAAGCTATAAAGGAACTTTTGGCTATTGTGAAACCTCAAATGAATCAAATGAGTTTATAAAGTTCCCAACCCCTCGGCACTCAGCTGGGGCTGGGACTCGCGCTGCAGCTAGAGGATGTCAAGTATTTTCGTCTCCCCTTAGAAACGGCAAGTGTAACACAAATGATTGTAAGGTCAAATAGCCCTATAAAACCATTTAGTACTGAAAGCAGCTACCAGGCTGAGCTGTCTGAGCTGAACAATAATGAGGAATATTGCACTTTTCTTGCTGAAATTTTACGAGCCCATCGTGGATTTGGGTCCTTTCCCCCCGCGCTCGCTCCCGCTCCCCCCCCTCCAGCCATCTCCCTCTCTCTCCCCGCTTTAGTGATAAAGTGCAGCAAAGTTGTCGTGAAATCGGATACTTTTTGGAGGGTTACAAACCCTTATAAATGTCGCCACATCCATCTTTGCTCCGAAGGAAGTCATAGAAAATGGAAATGCCCTTAAAAAAAGGAAGCAAGTCAGAAAGAGAAACGGGCCGGGCGGGAAGGGGGGGGAAGAAGGGGGGGTGAAAGACATGTTTTACAGCTCTTTTGGCAAGGAGATTCCCTGAAAGCACAAAGTTTCCATGTCCTAGGATGCCTTAAAGAGACAGGGAGGATTTCCCCTTTCCCTTTAACTGGAGGCACTTCCTAGAGCAGGCGGATGCTTTTGCTGGTGGCACCGCCGCCCGCCCCGCTCGCCCGTCCCTGCTGTCCGCTGCCATCTGCTCCGTCCCCGCTGCCCCGTCCCTGACCCGCACCGCTGTCGCCTGTTGGTGAAGTTGCTTTGTCCGAAGCAAAACAAAAACTACGATGAACTCAGCAGTGCGTTTCCTTAACTTTCCCCAGTCCCAGCTGCTCTGCTCGCGGTGGGGAGAGGGATGCAGCGTGTGTGGCTGCTGGGGTGGGCAGGAGGTGCCGGGACTGGGATGGCTTTCAGTAGGGCAGTCAGACGAGTAATTTCATAGGAGAAGGCATTCTCGTGCTCCGCTCTTCTGTTTCCCAATCTTAACTTAAACCCCGGGCTCAAAGTGCTTCCCTTTCAGCTTAGCGGAGGCAGAATTTGGGTTTGCACAGATCTCATCAGTGGCAGAATACGATCTGTGTTTTTGTTTGTATGTAATCCGGGATCTAAGACCCCATGTCTGCCTTTGGTGTGAGTATCTGTAATTCATACAATAGGGGACCTAGACAAACACACACCAAGATCATTTGTAGTAAAATACTTTGATTGGCTGGGGGAGGTTGGGTTGTTGCCTGTATAAAACACTTGACCCATTTTATGCACGGAAATAACATTCCGCTTCGAAAAATGAAAAGAAATGCCCCAGTTTAGCACTGTGGAGCTTGCAGCTCTGCTCGGGAGGACTTTGTGATTTTTATTTTATTTTTAAACTCCCCCTTCCCCCCATCACACACTCTTGAAGAGGAGCCAGGTTTGGCTCTGTGTGTAAACACCTGGAAGAAGTCCAAGAGGAACTCACTCGGAGTATCCTCTGCACACCACAGCCTCCCAGACCTGCAGCAAGCTTAGGGAGAGATTACGCTTCCCTCCGTGAGGAAATCAAGGGTTCTGGCTGCCAAAACGTTTGGCTTTCTCATTTTCACTGTTTTGGGATGTGACAGACTCCGGAGCCCTGTTCTGCTGCCGATGTTACATCTGTAGTACCTTGCTGAAAGCCAGAGCTCTTCTGGGTGCTGGGTGGGCAGGGAATGACTCTAGTTTGCAGACAGTGAGTTTCTCCCCAACTTCTGTTGCAGCTGCAAAGTGGGAAATTGTGTTTGCACAGATCTGAAGGGGAGGGCAGGGCTGGCTGGAGAGCGCCTCATTTACAGAGTCCTGCCTGTATCTTCATCTGCTTTCTGCCCCTATCCTCTTCCTGTGCTGACAGCTCTTCTGCGATCCCTCTGTGCCGGCACAGGAGTAGTCGCCACAAGTCATATAGGAGCCACACACCCACACGTGAGCCTATAAGGGAAGCCTGTCTGTTAAAAATTTCATGTAGGACTCGAGTTGTTATCAGCTTCCATGCCTGAGCCCTGATATGAAGGAGCTCCTCTGCTAATCCTGCTACAGGAGTTTCTGTTTCTGTCTGGAGCCAACTCTCCTTACGTCACCCTCTGCTGCAGTATTCAATTTGTTTTCATAAATGGCTAATTTTACAGCGCTGTTAAGTGGGTTCGTCATTGCGCCGGGCCGTGCCCTGTCTCTGATCATAGGCAGTCCTCAGTGCCAGGCTCTGCCAATTTTCACGCTGGTTGGCAGTGATGTTATTGCTGCCCTGTTTGACTTCACTCATATCTGTTCTGGCATTTCTCAGGGAAAACAGTTGGGAAACTGGAAGTCTGACCCATTGATCCGTGTTACGCAAATCCTCAGCAGTGTTTTGGGAGCCGGGCTGTGCCTCATTCGCGTGGCTCCCGCCGCGCGGCTCTGGGTTGTGCGTGCTTGGGTCTGTCCCTGGGCCACACTGTTCTTGGACAGACACTCCTTGGAAGTGCACACCTATTGGCACAGTACATCTCTCTTACAGATGCACGCATGGGCACATGGCATTAATCACTCGACTTTGTGTGCTTTCTCCTACAGTCTTTGAATATATCTCCAGTTGTCGACGAAGGAGTTAAGGTCCGGGCTGTAATCAAGTTAGATAACACGCGTGCCATGCAAAGTAGAACGCTTCAAAGCACCACTGACCTTGCTTCTGTTGTAATCAAAGATATTTCAGTTCTACTGTGGAAACGCAACCACATCGTGAGAAATAGGATCCTCCTGAGTCCCTGTCAGGGTGTTTTCTAGCGTATGGCTCAGGAGCAGGAGCTCATGTTTTCGTAGGAAGGAGATGTTGACTCTTTGCTGTCTGGGAGCTGAGAGGAGCGGAATGAATGATCAGCAGCGGGAGCTGGAGTAGGAAGGCGTGCCTGCTCTGAAGAGGGAAAGTTATTTGTGTTTTGTTTTTGTTTTTTTTTTCTCTTCCCAGTTTCATTCTCCTCTGTCTCTCTATTCCTCTGCCTGCCAACAGAGAGCATGATCCCAACTTAATAAGGCTTCATATGTAAGGGAGTGCCTATGTTTTCCCAACTTCGGTCCTTGGTGAACATAAAACTGCAGCAGAATCCAAAGAGAAGGAAACGCCAAAATCAGCACAGTGGAATTCACTTAAAGCCACAGCTCTTGCATGTGAGAGACTGAGAAGCATCTATGTCGGAGACCAACCATTGGGCAGTAATATAGATGTGTAACTGACACTGTGTTGGTCTGCTTCCTCCTCAGGGCTTAAGAATATCTGTTTGGAGTTTGGTTTCATTTGGTCGACTTCTGGAGTTTTGGAGTCTGTTACTGAACACATCAGGTGGGCGCAGTCAGCTGGGTCTCATCCCTGAAGCCAATGCTTATAGCAGCTGCTCAGGATGCTCTTTGACAGTGAGTTTACACTGAATTTCACTGGGTAGATGGATAGATGGTAGATGGATAAGGCATCATTTTTTTCTCATCTTCACAGCCTGTTGCCTTTTTATTCCACGGATTTGCTTGTTTTGATCCGTAATGAAGTACTGACATGAAGGACTAGAGAATGATTCAGTCATAAAGCTCGTCGTTAATTAGCTCTGGTGTGCGTCAGGTCCCAGGGGATGGGATGGCAGGGGCTCAGGTCTGCATGGATGCTCCAGCGTAGTGACAGCCCCCAGCACTGTTCCCAGGGGACACAGGTCACCGTGCATCTCTGCGTTCCAACGATTCCCCACTTCACAGCTACAGCCCTGGGTAAGCAGTGACCGATAGGGCCACTGAAAAAATACGGCGTGGTTTGTCCTTTACTAAATATTCGTGAGCAGTTCACTTCCTCCCTCCTGCAGAAGCCGGGACGGGAGAAATGGGAACTAAAAAGAGATTTTTCTTTCCTTAAGACTTCCAGTTTCAACCAGTGTCATTCTTTCAACCAGCTACACACTGGAGTCAGAACCATATAGTCTGAAGAACATGTTTTATTTTTTTCAAAGCACTTCCTTCCAGGCTGCTCTAATCAATAAAATGGTAGTAAAGAGGGAAGTTTGCCTTTTGACATGCGATGGTCGGGTTAGATTCCTCACTGATGTGTGGCTGCCTGCTGTAGGCACCAAGCTGTGTCCCAGGCTGAGCTGGCCGCGCTGAGCTTCACTTGGGCCTGATTTACTTCTGGGATGTGCCCAGAAATTCCATGTCCACGAGGTCTTACTGAGTGCTGGAGCAGATGTAAAGAGGCCTATTCTGCCTCACCCCAAAGCCTTTCAGCTCTTTTGCAAGAGGGATGTGTGCCTGGGTAACCCGAAGGCAGGAGGACCCTTGGGCCAGCAGTGCTCAATTCTGTCAGACTGTGGGGTTAACTGGGTGTGTTCACCTTGGATTTCTGGAGCTCAGGTTGGTCTGAGCAAGAATGCAAAGCCGAAATACAGCATCTATTTTCAAAAAAATGTATTGGAAAAAATAATTAAAGCCTTCCGTGAGGGGTCAGCTGAGATATTCCCATACAGTAGTTTTGCTTCCAATTTTAGCTGTTGTTTTTCAGCCACTCTTTTCTTTTCTCTGAAAGAAATTACAAGAGCACAAGCAGAGAAAGGACCTCCTGGGTTGCCAAATTTAGTCCCCTGCCATGTCAGGGGTGTAACAGTAGATAATTAGTTCAAGCATTCACAGAATATCCACTTTGTTGGTTCTGATATAGCACAGGGCACAGAAAATTTCCCAGCACTCTACTGTAAACCAAAGATCTTTAGCAAAGACCCGGATGTAAGGCTGGAAGACAGACGGACAGACTGACAACATCTTAAGTACCCAAAAAACCTAGGCATTGATTTAGAAAAGTGTTAACTATGTCAACTATGAGAAAGAATAACATCTTCTGGTGTAAGATACTGGCTTTCTTATTTTTGGAAAGTTACAAACGAATCAGGTGTTTTGACAGTTATGAGACTTCTATTGAAATTTTAAGTTAGAATATCTGCCAGAGCTGATCCTTTCCCACAGATGGTCTGTTTTGATTAATTTCCCATTTTCCTGAGAAAAATATTTTATCAACCATTTCCCACCCTTCTCTGATCGTCATCTGTACAACAGTTCCTATATCTCATCATTGCAAGAGTGAACACGTTCGCTTTATTACATTTTTGCTTCTTTCCCCAATATTCTGAATGTGGATCTGAAAAGTCCTGCTTGATCAAAACCCTCTGCGTTTTTCTCTAAGCTATATCAGCCAGTCTAATGTCATCCTTCCCTTCATTTAACCATTATACATTATGTATTAATCTTTCATTATATATTAATCCTTCTATTTCAAATACAGAACGGGCGCTAGTTTTTTCTATTCCCTGGTTCTGGGCATTTGTTAAAGTGTTGTAGGCACAGGGCAGTTGAGTACATCATCTTTTTTTTTGTTTTTGCCTCAAAATGTGACTTCTAAAAATTAAGGTGTACCTTTCTTCTGATCTTATGTTGCTTTTTGAGCATTTCCCTACCTTATGATAGCTGGCATCTGACTGGGAATCTTAGTTTTATTTCAGCTTTCTGTGGAGGAGAAATCCTTGGTTGATCTGCTAATTTCTGCTTGTCCCTAACCTCTTTATTTTCTCTGGTGTGAGCACGCATGCACACACACACACACAATTTCCAAAGCACTTTTGATTTTTTCCCCAGATCAATAGAGCATTTAAACTCCAATGATCAAGGAAAAGCAGCTTGTTTATTTCCCTATGTATCCTGACACAAGTGGCAGATCTTGTAAACTGCTTTGGTTTGATGGTAGCGCCTTTTATATAGTTTGCTCTCCCCACAGCCATCATAAAGTCAAAGCGCTCTTACTCTGAACAAGAGAAGAGCACAGCTCTAGAAGGCAAATAAAAAGGAATTAAGAAGAGAATAAGTGAGCATCTTATCCCAGAATGTTTCTGCTATCATTCTTCATCGCAATCCGAGCAATTTGCTTAGTTGGGAACTGCTCCGTGTCCGTAAGGTTGCAGCACCAAGTGAAGCTGCAGTGTGTATCCATAGTTAAAACTGTGAACAAGCGTAAATACAAGTCAGCTTATCCCTTAGTGAGAATGGAGATGTATTCATGTTGCTAGACTTACGCACGCAGCATGGATTTGATCCTAAACCTATCCAAAATCATGAAAAATACCGTTGACCTTGGCTGACTCTGGCTTAGGCTCTGATTTCAGAGTCTTTTGCATCCCTCCTCTACATCCCAGAGCGTTTCATGGTCCTTGCATTATCATCTTTTATTTTGCTGTCCTTTCTTGCTTTGGATACCAAAGAAGAAAAATTGCAAAGCTCTCACGTCAGAGAAATTGGCCAGGGGAAGGGGACATGTTTATTTTAGTTGTTTTTGCTATACTCCAAATCTCACTTTGGCCTTCGTCTCTGTCAACCTTTCTCTCTTTTCTTCAGTGTTAAAACGAGCGCATGTTCCAAACACGCTGTCTGATTTTCTGTTTTGCTGGGTGATGTGTGTAACTTTCCCGTCCAATCCCTCCACCCTCTCTTATCACCATTGTAGTCTCAGTTCTTTCTCCACTATCTGATGTCCTTGATTTCTCCATCTTTCCCTTTTTCCTGCTCTGCACAACTGCTGTTTTCTTCCTCCTTGTCAAACCCATGTCATGCTCTCTGTAGTTGTCCTTTCCTGTCCCCATGTGTGGTTGGTGTTCCCTCCTTGCAGACCAAGGGTGGCTCCCATGTTGTTGGCTGCCGTGTTGGTGGCTTCAGCCACACAGTGTATGAGTGGTGTGGGAACACAGGGTAAGCAGGCTTCGTGTTTGTGTGCTTGGGCAGGCAGATGCTCATGCATATTTTCTGGGAATTATCGGTGTGGTTCTGTTTAATATCTATTGTAGTGGTGCACAAACAAGGAGCGGGCAGTTGTTCTCGCAGTGAGGGAGGGAGGGTGAAGTGAAACTGAGACGCATCTGGAACTGGCCTGGTGAGGCAGCATCTGAGAGATATGACATGACACCAGCTCAAGAATTGCAGTGTTGGAGAAGAAAACCAGCCTGTTCTTTGCTGATCAGCTCCTGGGGTCTGTTAGGCTTTCCTCGAGTCTTCTTTTAGAGTGATGCTTAAGGCCCTCTGCTGTGATTTTCCTCCTTTTCCTTATGTAGCTTATTATTTATTTGCTTTAAATCACTTTCCCATATGGATTTCTCTCTTCTGACCGATCTTCCCCTCCTTCATCTGATTCCCCAGAGTCTTCTATTGTCATGGAGCTGGGAGAAGAGCAGGCCTGCTCCCAATGCAGAGCATCAGCTGCAGGCTTCTCTCCTCCTTCCTTCTCTTCCTTGCCTATTCTCTGCTGTTAGTGTTGGAAGCATACTCACAAAGATCATCCATTGGATTGAGGAAAGAGATCTTATCACCGTTGTTTTGTTTGTTTTGTTTGTTTTAAGACAGTGAGGGAAAGGATGGGCCTTCACTGTTACCAGTGTTACTTCATTTTGAATGTAGGTTCATTTTCTCATGTCCTAACATATTTTGATGCTGTTGTTTTCTTTGATCTCGCAATAAGATTGCAGTTTTGTGGTCCTGGTAACATCCTCAGAACATTCTGCTAATTGTGGTGATACATTTGTCAGGTGGGAGAGAGCACCGCACTTCAGGAAAACTGAGGAACTGCTCTCATTTGTCTGAGTGTTGCTGGGTGTTTGGGTCAGAGCTAGAAACTGATTGCAGCAGGCTTGGCTTTTTGTTAACCCCATTTTTGGTGATGGTAGCAGGTAATCTTCAGCCTAAATTGTTCTGCATGTGGAGCCAACCTTAATTCCTGTAGGCTGGCTCCAGTTGCTGTTGATGGTTCTTTGCTGGGGGGCTGCTTTGCTGTGCAGTGGTTATGAAGCCTTTCGCTTACCAACAAGTGACATGAGCTCTTTGCACATGGTGGAAGATGAGACAGTCTTGAGTTTATCTCTGATCCCGATGTGCTGGTGTGGTTGGTATGAGCAGGAGTTACTGTGTTTCTCAAATGCAGCAGTGTATGCAGCCCGAAATGGGTGAGAAGAGCATATATCAGAGAAGCCCCTCTGTTCAGGATACTTCTTCTCGAGCTTGAATGCTTTCCTACTTTTGATACATCTGCACATTGGTCAGTAGGTTGACTCAGGAATGCAAAAAGCCTGGCCCTGGATAGCTGAGGGTATTAATTAAGGGCAAAACCAGGTAATTTACCCCACAGTTACATCTGAAGCAGACATGGTTGCAGATGGAGTTTTGCACACAGTGTGTCAGTGCCCCAGTAACTGCAGCCTGTTTTTGGGAAGGGTTAGCACCCCCTCATGTCTTAACAGCCTGTGCCACCATTGGAACTGCCAGCAGGAAGGCTGTGCCTTGTGTGAGCCACTCAAATTGTATTTTGCTGTGAATTCAGCAGCATCTGTGCTTGTAAAGGCTGAGGTGCTAAGGTTGGAATCTGGTGCCTGCGTTACTACTGTCTTTCTTTGCTTCTGCCTTGCGGATAAACCAAGCAGCCTCTCTGAGCTCAAAACAGCACCTTCCACCAGTGATAATTTAATAGGACTTATTTTCAGCACAAACTAGACGAGAATTGGAAGCCTCCTGTGCTGTAGCTCATGAATGGAGATGTTCAGGGAGAAATGCAGTACCAGGAGAAAAAGCAAATGTTAACTGAATGTATTACGCACACGGTTTTGAAACATGTACTTGGCAGAGGGAAGGGTAAGTAGTACAAGCCAGATTCTGCTGTTGAGCACACCAGTGCAAACTCAGAGTTACTCCTTTGGAGAGGAAATCAGGGGGCTGCTGCAGGCTGGCAATCGTGTTGAGAGTGGGGCCGATACAATTTGTGCAGTGGGGAAAACAAACTAGCTGAGAAGTGGATGTTATGGAGAACAGCCTCCAAGCACCATTGCTTTGTGTAATGGTTATGATGATGCAGTGGGAAATGTTTGTACAATGTGGGGTTGTTTTTACTTCTTGGAGCACTTTCTACATACACCTAACCTATTCCCTTTAGGCTGTAAAACTAGGCCATATACCACTTTTACAGTGAGTCCTTTGTGTTTCCTGCAACAAACACTTCTCAGCTCTGCTCTCCAGTTTTGTGGCTCTAAAGTCCTTCACCCCTTCCCATACTCTTCCATCTCCAGCAATAATATCCCCTCCTCTGTTTATAAACAAACACCCTCAGAGGAAGTTCACAGGAAGACAAGTTAGTTAATGAAAATCAACCGTGCACTCAGGTCCAAGCTGTGGGCTGGAGCCAGCAGGGTTACTGGATGTTTCCTACTCTACATCTGCTTGGAGGAGTTTCACTGCTGAGATGTCAGCCTCTGTATATGCCCTTCTCTTCTTTTCTCACTGTCTTGAAAAACAGGAAAAATGATGGAGGCAAATTATGGTGTCAATTTGCTTTAAAGCAATGCCTGGACAGTAGCTGAGAACTCCAAGCAAAGAGACAGGCTTGAATGAACTTGTTTTCACGTGCTCCGGAGACCCCCCAGCACAGGGGACAGCCAAACAAAAGGTCGTTGTCTTGAGGCTTCTTCTGGCTTGTGCTTCTAACGGTGTACCTTGGTGGTCTCAGATGGGAGGTGAGGGAATTACCTGTTTGGTTCTGTCCAGGAGACAGTGGAATCCTCTATAAAGCCTTTCCAGCTCCTCAGGATGCATGGGAAAGTGATGGGATGAAGAAAGGCTCTGTGAGTGAGGAGGTTGCAGCAGTAGGGCTGTGGTTCCTCACTTGCACAGAGATGTGGTAGCTGTGCAGTGTTCCTGTCCCCAGGAGTGCATTTGGCAAGTGAGGATGAAGGAGTTTTCCCAGGAATTCTAGGTGTGGAAATTGTGGTCCCACTTTTAATTCTGAGCACCTTGAAAATGTAGATGTGTTACAAAAGATCTCCAGTGTTAGCAGAATCTCTGTCCCTTAAATTGCGATGGCTTCCGACAGTCTTATCTGTTGCTTTTTGTTGAAAGAGAAGTTCTTCTTATTGCACAAATATTTTCTGGCATGTAATTAATAGCTTTATCTGTAAGACAGTTCCAGAGTGGTCTTTCCACCTCCCCCTCTCAGACAGTCAGAAGTGGGGATTTTGCACTGCAGCGTGGGCAAAGTTTATCAGACGTTGCACAATCTCTTTGTCCGTGAACAGATTAAAAAAAGAAGGGAGAAAATAGACCTGATTTATACTGGTGAGCTTCCTCCAGGAATTCCAGGATAACCATCAACAATTTGTCCCATGAGGAAAGTTGAGTGCTTCATTTTTGCCCTTTGGAGAGCTCTGAATTAATGAAGGATGGAGTACCAGCGTATCTTCTGCTCGTCTTTGAGCTGGGAAAGATTGGAATTCCCCAGAGTCCTCTTGTTAGGGATGCTTTAATCAAACAGACTGTTTACATTCTTTGTCTCACCAGAGGCAATGCTCAAACTGGGGTGGTCTTCAGCTATATGCCATAATACTAGGGGTTTATTTTATTTTATTTTAAACATCAGCATGTCACCAGTTTTACTGGGAAAGGGCCGTATCCAAACACCTGCAGGCTCCATGGAACAAGCCAGAAAGAAGCAGCAGCTGCATCTCACATAGGTGAAATGATCCAGGAAAGGGATCTGTGTTTCTTCTGCAGCTTGCTGTCTGCTGGGCTGAGGCTTCTCAATGAAGGTGGGCCAGGAACACTTGCACTGAGAGGAAGACACCTCCCAGCAGTAGGAAGGTGAGCAGCAAACTCTTCCCTTTGCCTCAAGCACAGAGGGCAGAAAAGCATGGGCATTTTTGCACCAACCATGTGTTTTCTATCCCACTTGTGATGGCCAGACAGTGAACATCCACTCTGACAGTTTCTGTGCTCTGGTACTTAAGAAAACACTAAGTGAAATGGGGGCTATGTGTTTCCTGAGAGAGAAGGAGGAAGGAACTGAGATGGGGATAGGTTTTCCTACTATCGCCTGTCTCTCATCACATTTTCCTCAGGGTGAACATCTCTGTCAAGAAGTCAACACTTTATTGCACAACTGTATTACTGTAATGGGCCATAAACCTTGAAATGGGATCTAAAATTCTCTTCAGATACAATTGAAAAAAAAAAAACACACAACCTGTGGTATCTTCTGGAAATGATGTATTTCTGCTCCCCACGCTCAGGATCTTCAGTGCATCACTGAGAAGTACGCACGTAAACGGGTAATGCGGACAGCATTCTTCTGAAGCCAAGCGCTCCAACCAGCTGTTCAGCAGCAGTGTGATTTATTGAGAGCTGTCAATGTTTTCCACACATGGTGTCCTTTGCACTGATGAGCTTGCAGCCTGGCTTTTATGGGGTTTCTCTGACAGTTGTCAAACACTGGGGACAAGGCAAGCTTGACGAGGCACACGTTTTTATGGGAATGTTATGGGCATTGCAGCAAGATGTTCTGGAAGGGAAGGACAGTCTGAGAGTAACTGGCAGAGAGGAAAACAAAGGCAGTTGCAAAAGGCTCCCTTTTTTACTGGTGGTTTCAAGAAGAGAACAGCAATTTCCTCCAGCAATAAATTAGATGTTTTGGGAGAAAGAAAGGGTGTTTAGTTAGACAGTGGTGACACTGCTGAGAGATAAGTATGCTCCCTCTCCTGCAAATTCAAGTTTCTTGTTTTGTGGCAGAGTAGTTGGGGGGGTACAGGTTGCTGTGGAGTTTTAGTTCCTTTAGTACTGCAGCTGCTCTGTGGTGTCCTCAGCTCAGTCCTTGGATCGGTGAGGGTGGGAGATTGGCTCTCAGCAGCTCTCAGAGAGACACTGCATGTGAGGAAGCGGTAATTACACCAGTGCAGCTCTTTGGTGATGCAGTTCATGGCGAACGCCACACTGTTGTACAAAGAGAAAGCAATGCTTGGCCAAGAATTCCCATCAGCCAGGGTCACACTAGGTCCCTGCAGCTCTAAAATGGGAACTGGGGTTGTAGAATGCTGAAGAGACAAAAAGGCAGATGCAGTTCTTGCTGATCTCAGCTTGTCAATTTGTCTTGACTTGTGTAAGCTTGTATTCGTGAATATCACAGGTATTTGTTTTCCCCCCACTGAAAAACAGAGCTGTTGCCTGAACAGTGACTCTGGCCACGTTCCCTCCTATTCAGCACAATGCAATCTTGGCTCTTTACTAGTTAATATTTTCTGTCAACAACCTGCAAGAAAACATAAAATCAGTGCTGATAAAATTTGCAGATGTTGCAGAGTTCAGGGAGTGGTAAACAATGACCAAAACAGGACTCTCATTTGGGTGTTTTCATAAATTGAGAACATGCAAACAGTATGCATCAGAATAAAGCCAAATGTGAAGTCATACATATAGAAAGACGGGAGGCAGGTCATGCATAAGGGATGGATGGTGGGGGAAAGATCTTTCACCTGGAAGCTAAGCGTGTTGGAGTGACTCTGTGTCAGAACAGATAAAGCATCTGAATGTGAACTGCCAGTGTGATGCTGTGGCCAAAGGTTTCGAGTCATCATTAGCTGTGTAAACAAGGAAATGCTGAACAGGATCAAGGAGGTTGTGTTATCCTCGTGTTGACAATGGAGAAGCTGCTGCTGAGGCACTTTGTACAGTTCTGATGTCCGTCCACAGCTTAAGGATGTTGTATGCGAGAGGATTTAGAGAAAAAAAAAACACAATCATGAGCATGATTATAGGATTTGTAACAAGTCCTAAAGCATTTGACTCGAGAAGATTAAGAGGTGAGTTGGTCATCATGATCTTTAAGTATATGTTTAGGGAACATTAATCTGATAATTGGAGTTTGGAAATCTAATAATAGAGGATATGAGTAAATCCAATGAATGCACACGGAAACTAAGTAACTTCAGAACAGAGAGAAAATGCACTGTTTTGGTGAAAGTATTCAGTCATTGAGAAGCCTTTCTGAGTAGAACGGTGGAGTGCCTGTCACCAGGTTCTTTTAAACGAGAATTCAGTGTTTTTTCAAATTCTTATTTAAAGAGGAGTTAATTCAGTCCTCACCCCCTATTGTGTCTGAGTGCTTCTAATGTCGTATCACTCTGGGGTTTTCAGTTATTACTGCAAAAACAGGAACGGCATGAAACTGCGTCAGGAGAGGTTCAGACTGGATATTAGGAAAAGGTTCTTTACCAAGAGGGCGGAACAGGCTCCCCAGGGCAGTGGTCATGGCACCAAGCCTGCTGGAGTTCCAGAAGTGTTTGGACAACACTTTCAGACATATGGTTTGATTTTTAGGTAGTCCTGTGTGGAGCCAGGAGTTGATCCTTGTGGGTTCCTTCCAACTTGGGATACTATACGGTTCTATGATTGCAACTAATTGAAGCAAACAGTAGGATGCTGACTTCAAATCCTGTAATATTCCATTGTAACTATGGATTTTTCTTGACTCTGGGCACTTTGTAGGGATTCCTGGGCATTGCTCTGCTTGTCAGGCTTAGTGTGACTTGATGTTCTTCATCTTATTTAGGTTTTGTCACCGTTAACCAGGAAAGGTTGCCTCAAAGCATACAAGTGTGTTAGTCTGAAGGCCGGCTCAAAAATAAGACTAAAATCTTTCCTCATTGAAGGTACTGAAGGCTGGATGTGGCTCTGGGCAGCCTGGTCTAGTGGTTGGCAACCTGCCCACAGCAGGGGGGTTGTAACTAGATCATCTTTGAGGTCCTTTTCAATCCAGGCCATTGTATTCAGACTCGTAACTGTTATCTTCACTCTGACCAAGATCTTACCTCCAGAATGCGACCTTCAGGGAGCAAAATCAAGGTTCCCCACTGCAAACTGGAGCACTGACAAAGTCAGGACTGTGAAACATCATTTAAAAAGAAGAAGTGGGCGAGAAAGCAGAAAATAAGCTTGGGGTGACTTTTGCTTGTCATCTCCTTGCTGGGTGGTCTGTCTGTCAGTCTCAGGGCAGAACAGCACTCCAGAAGGACATGTAGGCTCTATGCTGAAATGACCTATTCCTGTGATCACCTATTCCTGTGATTTTGACCAAGTTGAAAGCACAAATACAGAACAAAGACTTAACGAAAGTAATGAAATTCTGTTTCAGAACACTAATTCTGTGTGATCCAAACTCGTCTGGAGATCTTCCCTTACAATAAAGAACGAAGCCCAGTGCTCAAAATGCTCCAGCCTGCTCCCTCACTCCCATGTGCATGTGAGTGCGTATGCACACAGAAGGTAGTACATGTACATGCTTTTTGGTTAGTCTTCATTTCTTTGGTTCCAGATTTAACCGAAAGTGGAAGGGCTGAAATAACATAAGAAGGGTTGAACATATGATATTTCCTGCTGCTCAGCTAAACACAAGAATTGCCAACAATCTTCCAAGGTAGCTTGTTTCTTTTACATTTTTTTCTCCCAGTTCTGCAGACTTGAGAAGGTCAATTACTTTTGAGAAGCATTTGACTTTGGCAACGCTCATGGAAAGTGAACTAGAATGATGACCTTTTGGAGGTTTGCCCATCGCTGTCCCATCCTGTCCTTTAGGAATTAAGGGCTTCATGTTAAGCTCCAGCCGTCGGTTTAATAGGTGTGAATTTGCGTCTGTACACCTCTAAGACGTTGCTACTATTTACGTGAGAATTTCTTATTAGATATCCATTTAATTGTGCTCACAGATCAAGGGATCACTGCTATTTGTATCACAGAAATACACACTCAGGTATTTCCAGGAGGAAAATGATGCCCAAACGAGTGACCCCGGATTCAAACTGAGCAGAGAAAACAGAGCTCTAAGATCATGAACTAAAGTTAGTGTGTGGTGACTACAGCCTATCTGGAATGCATACTATAGTAGTTATATCATGTTAGGCAGACTTTTTTTTCTTTTTTTTTTTTTTCTTTTTTTTTTCTTTTTCAGCAGGATGTTTCCTAGAAAGCAAAAATATCTCGGTGGTTTGTGTATGGGTTTGGAACGTATATGCAAGTATGGAGAGGGGAATTTGAGGCCTGAAATAGTCGTGATTAGAGAGGACCCGGATCCCTTTAAAAGGGACAGCATAACAGAGGCACAGTGAGCTCTGCTCTGCCTGCTGATACTGCACGCTGTTCTGTACTGCATCTGCAGCTTTCCTGTAGGGGTGGTAGGTCCTTTGGTTGCTTCTATGAGTATAGGAAAGATGCAGTCATATGGGAAAGCCAGATGCAGTAAGACATTTGAGTCTGGATTAGATCTAAGATACTTTTGCAATAAGAGATTTAATTCTCACAGAGGCCAAGATCTCGCATGGTATAAATCAGTGCAAATGCACTGGAACCACTGAGTTCTGTGCTCACAAAGTGTCTGCCCAAGAATGTTCTCAAAATCCAATTAAATAACTAGAACTGTTTCATGTGGAAATGCCCCTCAATTACAAAGACATGTCTAAGCTATCATGATGTGATTTTTACAGTCTCCTTGCAGGGTGCCCTAGTTTGCATTCATGGAATTTTTTGTTTTCGTTTTGTTTTTGTAATATTGTGGATATTGGCCATCTGTCTGATCCCGGAAAGGTTGTAAGGTTGTTCCCGCTCCCCAGGTTCTCTTCCCTCTCACTCATTGATCATAACGTTTGATTTAGGTGCCACTAGATTTCCTTCTTTGTTCTCCAGCCCTAACCTGCCCCCTACAAACACACACGCATTGTGCAATGGTGTAAAAGCTCTTCTCTCTGCAGCTGGGAGTAGTAACAGCTCAGCTGGTTCCAGCGCTGCCCTAAAGCTGCTGTAAAGGTCAGTGACTAGGGAATTCTAAAAAGCAAAACAAGCTGTGTTGTTGTCCCCCTTTCAGTTCTTGCTATGTATTTTGATCAGCACCACAAGCAATCTCATGTGCAGACCTCCCCTGCTTGCCGCTGCGTTTTGCTGGCTGTGGTGAGGGCTCTGCAGGGCAGCACGTCGGGAGACTTTCCAGCACAGCTCCGGGCTCAGCCACTGCTGCAGCTGATTGACTTGCAGTGCTTGTCAGGCACAAAGCACATTTTGAAAGGAAATGCCATATTGAACTCCCAGTGAGCTGATGGGTATTGTGCGCGGTCATCTGATGGCACAGATGTGCCCCTAATAATCCTTCCAGGAGAGCGTTTCCTCCTGGGATGCTCTGGCCATCTGATCTGCTCTGAGGTATGCTGACCTATCTTGACCCAGTTTATGATCAATTCTCTCTGCTGTTTTCTGAAAGGAGACCAGAAATACCACTTTATCATTTAGATTGCTTGGAAGTTGTGGTAATTACGTATCTGTCCCTTCCATGGAAGACACTCTCTGTTTGCTCTCAAGCATTAACTCTTACAAATGGGAGGAAAGTCGCTCCATGTTAGCATGCTCAAAAGTAAATTTGTCAATAGAGCTTGATATCTAATCAGTGTGTGGCTAATAGCACAGAAGGGAGGAGGAGACCTGGAAGCAGAGGTAGCGGATGTTGCTGGGGACAGTTCCCTGGCATGCCATTGCATTTATGTCCTTTTTGTAGGTTTTGTGTGATTCCATTTCATTTCTATGTGCACCTGTGAAAGATGGAAAATGTTCACGCGTCTCTTGATGTGTACCCATATGCTTTGCAATATGCGCTTACAAAGGGGGAAAAAAAAGCTGAATTTCTCTAAAGGTGAACACACTGCCTGAGCTACAATGGGATGGTTAATTTGTAACCCAGTTCTGCTGATCAGTGAGCGCAGGTAAGCTTTGAAGCCAAGAAGTTTTCAGATTGCTTTCAGTTAAGCCAATAAACTGTTGAGGGTTTTCCATTCCCACTCTATACTTGAAGTTGGGTTTTCATCAACACCTAACTGCTTTATTATCAGTGGGCCACAGTAGTGTGTCTGAAGCTGGCAGCCATCAACCTGATTCTTGTCCGGATCAAACCTGGAGAAAAGTCTTCCACGTTCATGACATACACCATTGATTCTCTGAAGGAGCGTGGTGATGACTGCACTTGCAGTGGTATCCCAACAGAGACTGCCTGTGCCATCTTAATTACTATTCCCATGTGTGCTCTCATTGTGATCATCTCTAATAACATGGGCACATACAGGTTTTCCAACTTCATCCCAAAAAACTTGGTTGTTTCTGAGAACAAGGCAGGAGAAATAAATTGTCCTTCAGGTATTAGAAAATTCTTATCCTCATTCTATGGAATGTGTTCCTATGCTACTGGGCTTTATAGAAGAGCCTGAAGTTTGACCCTTGTGAAGGATGTGCGTTTTCCATCCATCTAAAAGCCTGCCCAAATGTAGTTATTGGATTACAAACAGCCACAGTTTGTTAACCAAGTACCAGTCTCCACTGGCTCTGCAGCTTTATTGTGAAATGCTTAGGCAGATCTAGATAAGAAGGCACCCTTCCTGCTAGTACTTGTTTATGCTGATCCTATATACAGAGCAGCCCTTGCAAAAGCAGCGCATGGTCCAAGGATGACCCTGTTACGATGCTGCCAGGCCTGGAGCTCACTCCTCTGTGCCACATGGTTATGCAGTGTTGTGTGTTCGCTTACACCTCAAAATCCCCCACAACCTAATAATTTCTCACCAACCCCAGCCTACCAGATCTGTTTGCAGTAAGCTCTTATATACTGTTAGCGGGTATATTCTCACAATGGGCTCAGCCAAGTGTCACTAACGTGATTGTCCATGCCAGTGGCTGCTCGGCTGCAGCCTACATGATTTTCTTATCAGAGGGGAAGGATTTATGTATGTTCATAGCTAACCAGCAACTACAAATTCATGTGTTGCTGTTGCAGCCTTTCTCACCTCCCTGTTTTCAGGCTTCTTGTTGGGCATATGAGTGTCTGGGAATTTGAAAAATGGTACAGAAAATATGTGTAGTTCAGTGCTAAATGGCAATGATATTAATATTTTGATACTGAGAAGAGCCTTGTCCCAAATTCTCAGCGTTAGATAGGCATGGCTGCATTAAGGCTCTGTATTTCTACAGAATGAAGATCTTGCCTTTCACGTCAAAGAATTCCATCCTTCTGTCTTGGATCTGAATCCTATTGCATAGCTTGGAAATGTTAATATCTTGTCTGAAATTAGTTGGATTGATAGCAGCGGCAGACATCCCCCTTTTCCTCACTTGGTACATTGACACCTGAGCAAGTCTCAGGTGGTTTGCTTGAGACATTCCTGGGCTCAGGGGCTGACCTCAGGAGGCCTCTCAGCTGCATTGGAAATAGTATAGATAGAGATGTTGCCTTAAGTCCTCCAGATTCTGAATTATTTAACTATCGTGGAAGGAAGCTGGGGGCTGGGAGAAGCACAGCAAAGGAAAGGAGAGATTATTTCTCCCCTTTGTAAAACTGTATTGGGTTCAACATCATACCATGAAATATCCAGTGCAGAACTCAAGAACTGCTCCAGTGGATCTTCGCTGACTTATCCAATTGCATGGAACATGGGGATACTTAACCCAAATCTGTCGGTTTTAATTATTTTCCTCTGGACAGATAAAAGCTTTCTATAGGTTCCTGTAGAATATTTGCTCTTTCAAGCGTTCCTCTGTGCTTTGATACTAAACGATTAAAGCATGCTAAAGAAAAAAAACAGCCCCAACCTTTAGCTCCCTGTTCTTGGGCCCCCTGACTGCGGCTTTGATTGTTGACCTAAATTCCCCTTTCATAACAGTCCTGTCACCTCTGGTTGTAGTCTCCCAGCAAAACAGGCACAGCCAACTTCCAGAAGTGCAGAGCACCGCTTTCTGCTCCGTGCGGCTGGGACGGCTTTGCAGTGTGCCCGAGGTGGTCAGCATCGAAGCAACCTCCTCCTTCCCCTTCCCCCAGCCTCAGCTCCTGGAAAGTAAAGCAAAACAAAGTCTCAGTTTTATTCCTTCCCATTGCTCAGCAAAGGGGGGAAGCTTTTTTTTCTGCGTAGAGAAATAAATTCTTAGGTAATTCTATGGCTGGGCTGATTACCGGGAAGCATGCTGTTAGCAAGATGCAAGAGCTGGCACTGAAGGGGCCGAGGGAGGCCTGGAGTCTGTTATTGATAATGTTAAAACGAATTACAGCAGCTCGCACGGGCTGCTCTGGCCTCTTCTTTCAAACTCTGCCCACAGAGAGCTGCTTATGACTTGCAGCCTCAGCCTCTAGCTGTGAGTTCCCGACTCTGCGGCTCCTGACAGCTCCTGGGAGCTGTGTGCTCCTGTTGGCACCGCGAGGATGCAGTGCCCTGTGCCCAAAGCCAGATCTTCCCTCAGAGTTCAGCAGACAATGTTGCTCATTGGCCTCATGCTGCCCCATCCCATCCAGCACACGGGGCTCAACAGCACGGCTGTAAGTTTCCAGTGGGATCCTAAGAACAAACTAAGGTAGAAATCACCATAGAATCATAGAATGGCTTGGACTGGACCTCTAACCCATCCAGTCCCAACCTTTGCCACGGGCTGGGACTCCCCCCCAGCTCAGGCTGCCCAGGGCCCATCCACAGCCTTGGGCATATCCAGGGATGGGCACCCGCAGCTCTGAGCCTCACTGTCCTCTGAGTAAAGAAATTGTTTAATGCTTCCTTTAATGCTTGCTTAATGCTTCCTGAATGCGATCAGGTTTGACGAGCAGTTGTATTTGGGAGCAGCTGTGGCTTGGTAGCCAAAGAAGTGACATTTCACTTCAGAAATAAAGGGAGAAACTGTACTACTGGTTTTCCATGTTTGACTGTTGGCATTGGGCCTTTGGGGTTCAGTTTTCCAGCAGCACCCCCTGTCTCGGTGCCTAGGAATTCACTTCTCCTACAAGGAACAGGTATCACGGGGCTGGAAGGAGCCCGGTGGGCCTTCCATGCCCTGGATGAGCACAGGAACGTGGCATCGTGGTGTGTTCATGCGCTCCTCCAGAGCACTGACTCACTGCTTGTGGGGAGGGACGGTTACCAATGACTCTTACTGGAAAGCTGAACTTGTGCCTCTTCTTTTTTTAATAAAAGATAAATTCGGTTTTAATCCCTTGGGCTTCAGGAACAGGAGCTTTGCAGGGGAAGAAGTCCCTCAGATGAGGGGTTAGCAGGGCTGTCAGTGTTCTCTCAGCTACCGCTTCGTCCCTTTCTAGCAACTCAAGGCGAGCAGAAGTGAGGAAAACTGTTTGCTGCTGTATGAAACTTGTACATATTTTTTTAATCTAATTGCTGTGGGGAAAACAAACATCAGTTTTATTTCGCACCATTTCTTGGCTCAGGAACTTGAGGCACATTCGCCAAATTGTGGTTTTGCAGTCATTGGATTGAGTCTCATTTACCATGAGGCCTCTTTACACCGCTCTTGGTTTCTTGAGGGACACGAAGTAGCTAAAAATGTCCTCTGCGACGTTATTGTAAAGAATTCTCTGTGTAAATGAGCATCTACACTCTGTATGTTTTTCATGTAAATGTTGGTTGCGGTCACAGCTGAATTTTGAAATTCAGTGTGAGCCATTGTGAGGGGGTGATTTTGCTCAAAAACAGCCTTGTTTGGGGTAAAAGAGGCCTCTTCATGTTTAAAGTGTTCTTAATTATGTCTAAGAAATAACTCATGGCTATGGAACCTTTTACTAAATTGAAATAAATTGTGAAAACATCAAATTATTCAGTTTTCAGAAGTTCTGGCAATTATCTGACATGTCCCTCTTCCAATGGTTTTGCCCTTATTAGTTGTCACAGAAGAAGTAATAAATTCTTTTATTATGACATCCAAAGTCCCAGCTGAAATGAGTTTCATTGTGCTGGGGACAAAACGGAAAAGTGACACTCCCTTAGCCGGAGGAGTCGTAGTCTGAAGCCAAAAGTAAGTGAAGGAATGGGAAAGTAGGTACAGCATACAGGCAAAAGAGGGTCATAAAGAAGTGGTACAGCTCTGCAAGTTATAGGGAGTGTGTGTTTCTCATCCCTATTCTTATTCTTTTTCCTTTCTTTTAAGAATAAAACAAGTCTTTCTGCTGAAGGCATTGGGATCAATCCATCCTTTCATCAAGAGTTGAATGTCTGTAATAGTAAAAGTTTAAGAAAAGAATACTGGATTTGGCATATGGGTTCAGTAATGACCTTCGCCCTAAACTAGAAAATGTAAGGAACTGGAATAGTAGACTGTTCAGTTCAGCAGCTTTCATACTGGCATGTTCAGTGGTGTCCCTATTGTCACTGCTTTTTTTCTTTCTCTGCCCTCCTTTGGCTCCCTGTAAATCTCGAATTGGTGGCAGCTGTTTGAGCCAAACTCAAGACACGTTGCATCACATCAGGGTTTAAGTGCTCAAAGGCAAGGGAGGATTGCTACTATTCCGTAGTATTCCTCCAGCAGCTCCATCTGTTCAGCTGAGGTCAATCACTAGCATCATGCTGCACTTCAGAGAGAGGGGAAGATGTTCTTTAATCCTGGCCAGGAAACTGAATTTCCATTCCATGATAATTTATTCATTCTCTGGGGGAATATTTCCAGCCAGTTGGAACAGAAAGCCCCAGAAAGTCAAGGCAGACTGGGTGGTGGACTTCAGCCCTCCACCTGACAGTGGGGATGTGGGGCACTTTGAGAACCAGGCACTGGGCTGCAGAGGTGGCGAAGATGGCATTGGGTGCAGTGCAGTAGGCTGACTGCTGCACCTGGGTCAGAACCCAGCAGGGCCTTGGGCCAGGCTGAGACCCACAGCTTCTCAGGGGTGTTTGTTAGGACTAGCCCATGTCTGCATCTCTTCTGCTTTCATCAGGTTGGTATTTGGTGGCAGGCAAAAACTCCATTACAAAATGTCTGACTGGTTCAAATGGCCTTGTTATAATAAAGAGAGACCGTGGCGTACCTATAAAAAGGTCTCCTTGTTAAGGGAGGTGGCTTTCTTTCATGCTGGGTTCCTTTTATATGATATGCTTTTACTCTTTTTCTTCACTATTTCCCACGCTGGAAAGAAAGATATTCAATAACAAAAAGTTATTGAAACAGAATGGACTCCCCTGGGAGTTCAATTTTGCAGAACTGGGTATATTTTGGAACATCCCATCTCTTCACCTTTGAGCCCTGGTTTACATGGATGCCATACCTCCATGCAGAGCGCATTCAGATGTTTCTTTGGGGCAGAGGGGAGAATCAATAGAAGTCACTGCCAGAAGAAGAGAGTCTCTCTTGTAATGCCCCCTCGCACCCAAGGACAAGTGTTTCCATGCTTGCCCAGCTCTCAGGGACCTCTGCCTGCTATACTGGCAGGGCAACTTTTTAATAAAACATCATTTTTGGAACTTTTTTTTATGACTTACTCAGGAGAGGGACTTGACTTGCCAACTGTCTTCTGATTCATTGCAGTATTATCCACCCACTACTGCTGGACAATACCTTCATTTGAGTTTTATAAAAATGCAGACCTTTATGGGCTGTCAAACATCTCAAAAACGAGTGCCTTCTAAAAGTGTTTATTCCATTAAAAAAAAACCTGAAGAAACCCTCAAAAAAACAGGAGATCCCTGACTCCAGAAGGTCATCGGTAGCTTTGGCTTTCATATCGTGAGTTTCTCAGGTAAACATCCATCCCAGCAAATGTCGGGAGTCTTTTGGCATATTTGTTTTTTCCTTTGCTGTTCCTCCTCCTCTCCTTTCCCGTGATCAGAAGTAGCAGCATAAACTAGAAGCTGGTCTCAGAAAGGTTTTGAACTGAGTGCGCCCTACAGATGAATAAACACATTACCTTCCGAACCCTGGGATCTCTCTTCCAAGGGAAACAGGAAAAGGGGGAGCTCAGAGTCCCTAGCAAAATACCAGCGTGCAGAAAAAAAGCCCTGTTTAAATTTTTTTAACTTTCCCATCAGAAGCCTTTTTTGGAGGGGGGGTGGGAAGGGGGAGGAGAAGGGAAGGGTGTGAGGAGAGGGGGGAAGGTGGGTGCTGGGAGAGGGGAGGAAAAATACAGTGAATGCTCCTGTAACCTTTGCTCTGTTGATACTAGACAAGACTGCACTGTTAATGAGTGATTGTTAACAGATGGCTGTTGAGCAACTTAGTCAGAAGCAGAAGATGTTATTTGGTTGTAGTGCTGGGAGGGTTAGGGTGCAGAGGTGAGGTAAGGGGATATTTAGTCTTTTCATGAGGACTGAACTGTCAGAGATTTATGATTTTTGGTTAGGTTTTTGGAAGTGAAGGCTTGGGGGAAGGAGTTTCTGTGCGCTGGCAGAGGAAGGCCATTGGTGCTGAAGGCTCTAATGATTATTTTTGCAGTCGAAGGGTCTCACCGCAGCCTGTGGCCTTTGAGAACTGAAAGATGGAAATATACATCTTTAACTTGCCAGCTCTCATGTCCCAGGCTGGGAGGAATGAGGTTCTTTCCATCTCTTGTTGGTGAGGATGTATCGAGAGAACTTAAGGTGTGGAACTGCACTTTGTATATGAGATAAATTATTCATGGACACCACTGTGTACCTTTTTTGTGCTGGTTTTTTTTTTTTTTTTTCATGGATATGAGTTTGAAGGCTGCCTGAAAATGTTACACTTGCTCTCAGCAAATTTTGGGTATTTGATCATACCAAGATTATTCCAAACTGTGCTGTTAGTTGGATTTCGTATCTACCTGCCTCTGGCCCTTGCTAGTTAAAGGGTTCAGGGGTGTGAGATATGAGTGAGACCGACAAGGATTGCTTCTCAAGGGCATTCTTGTTTTCAGCCGGTGATGTATGGCTTGAATGAAGACAAGACCAAATGCACAGTACAACTTCCTACTGATAGGAATTTGCAAACAGTGTTTGTCTTCGGTCAGAAAAGGGGAATCCCACTCATACATGCCACTGGCAAATCTTTAATAGCGAATCTTAACATGACCTCCCACAGCTGTGTGCCGGATGATTTAATGTTTTTCTTGTACACTAACTTTCTAACGTGTATAGATGAACGTGTGTTTATACATATCTAGGGAGAGATTTATACAATATGAAGACTAATTGCTTTATTTGCTCTGTCATCCTTATTTATCCGTATTTCTCTTTTGGGGGCACATAGGACTGTATGACAAATGTTCTTACACCTCCCGTGACCGAGGATGGGTCCTGGGGATTAACACCGTCAGTGACCAGGGGAATAGAGACCCCCGCTATTTCTTCTCTCTGAAGACAGACCGTGCTCGCAAAGTGACCACCATTGCAGCACATCGCAGCTACCTCCCCAACCAGTGGGTTCACCTGGCTGCCACGTACGACGGGCACCTGATGAAACTCTACGTCAATGGTGCCCAGGTAGCCACAAGCGGAGAGCAGGTGGGCAGCATCTTCAGTCTTCTGACATTGAAGTGCAAGGTGCTCATGGTTGGAGGAAATGCCCTGAACCAGAACTATCGGGGTTATGTGGAGCACTTCAGCCTCTGGAGGACAGCCAGGTCTCAGAAGGAGATCTTGTTGGACATGGGCCAGGCGATTCACAGACAAGACATGCCTCTACCTCAGCTAGTTCTTCAAGACAGTTTACTGAATGTGAAAAACACCTGGTCTCCCATGAAGGATGGCAGCAGTCCTCAGAGCAAGTCCAGCTACCATCACGGCTATTTGCTGGATACCAGCCTAGAGCCTCCTCTCTGTGGACAGACAGTCTGTGACAACACGGACGTCATTGCCAGCTACAACAAACTCCCCAGCTTCCGCCGTAACAAGATCGTTCGCTACCGTGTGGTAAATCTCTACGACGACAAACACCAGAACCCCACAGTCAGCCAGCAGCAGATCGAGTTCCAGCACCAGCATTTAAACGAGGCTTTCAGCCGCTACAACATCACCTGGGAGCTGGAGGTGCTGGAGGTGAAGAACTCATCCCTTCGGCACCGACTCATCCTGGCCAACTGTGATATCAGCAAGATCGGGGACGAGAACTGCGATCCCGAGTGCAACCACACCCTGACTGGGTATGACGGAGGAGACTGCCGGCATGTACGCCACACGCTCTTCAACAAGAAGAAGCAGAACGGAGTGTGTGACATGGATTGCAATTACGAGAGGTACAACTTTGATGGTGGGGAGTGCTGCAACCCGGAGATAACAGAAGTCACCAAGACGTGCTTTGACCCGTATTCTCCGTACAGGTAGGTGATTTTTTCAACGAGCTTTTTCCATTCATATTAATGAGCATCTGTCTAGGTATTGATCAGCCTGCTGGCTGCTGAACCGTTGTGTTATCGACGTTATGAGTTGGGTGTTTTTAATGCATTTATTTTTTTCTTGGTATTTGGCTGACATTGCAATTACTTGAGTGCAATCTCAGTAATGGTCTCAACTGTGTATTACCATTGAAATCTTAACAATGTTGGAAGACCCATTAGTTGTTGGTTCTGAACAGTATGTTGTAGCAATGCCTAGCTCACTTTGACCACAGACTAGATTAGATGCCGTAGGAAGCTCATATGGTTTCAGTCACTGTCCCTGGGAATGTTCAAGAAATGTTCAGAAGTTGTATTAAGGGACATGGCTTAGGGGGGAAACATTGGTGGCAGGTGAGTGGTTGGACTGGATGATCTTCGAGGTCTTTTCCAACCTCAGTGATTCTATAATTGTGTGATTCATGTGTATTTACAGAGTGAAGAGCCCTACAAGGCGTGTAACATAAATATTCCCAAGTAGTCTTAAATTTCATAGGATGCCTTTGAAGATGGGCAGGTTATTCTATGTTCTTAAAGCTGTGAGAGTGCAGATTACTGTAAGAACTGCTGTAAGGGGCTGCTGAGTCTGTGAGTTATGAGGAGGGAAGTAGGTACTCAGTTCTTGGGAACGTCGTTGCACATGGTGGGTGGGTAACTCAGCTCTCCATAAACATATGGAATCAGCAGTAATGCCACCTTCCTACAAATGAGGGAGAAGCTTTCTGTGGATGGAGATGAGCTTATAAAACCTGAGATTCTCAGCTACAGCTTCCTCATGTTGTAGTTTAAAGGGGGCATTCCTGAGTTACTTGCATCAGTCGAGCACCGCATAGCTAGGGTTATTCCAACTGCTTTTTCATCACTTTCAGACAAGAATTAGTGTGTTTGGTTAGAAAAAAAGTTTCCTGTTGGTGAGCTAGTGATGTAAATGCACAGGAGATGGAGGTGAAGGATAAAATTCTGTTGTCTGTATCCCATGTTACTGTTTTCAAGGGCAGTTCATGGAGTCACGGTGAAAAGCCTTAAGACAGAACACCCTGTGTCGTCAACACTGAAGTTCAGGTTAAGAAGGAAAGTATGAGCTGTTCTGGAGTTCTAATTATATCAATTCAGGCTATATTTGTAATTTCCTTAGTAGAGAGAAGTTTTTAAACAACATTATCATCTCAATTGGAGCTTAAAATACACATAATTAAGCTGCAAAGAAACTCTTCCATTCCTTTTTTTTCCTCCACTCTAGTGAGTTTTTTTTTAAAAAACATCCGTATAGCTCAGCTTGACTTCAGTCAGTTATCAGTGAACAAGGCTACTTTAAGCACTAATTATTGAAAATATAAAAAGAAAAAATGCCAGTCTTTTAATGCTGTTCAACTGGAGAGGAACACAACTGAGCAAATATCATCAAAGGCGTAATGCAAATGTGGTTGTTTTAACACTGTCGTTCTGAGAACTTGAGGTGTTAGTTATAACAGCTATGACAATTTTTAGAAAAATACATTATTTTTAATCTGATAGTACCCTTTTATCACTTGTACTGTGACCAGCATAATACCCATGCAAAATGAAACAAGAAATGCCTCTTAAATTGTACTTTTCAGATTTAAAGCTGTGCCTTAATGTTATTCTGACGCTCCTATTGTTTCTATTCCAAATGAAGTTTCTTTGCTGCACAGATTGTACTAGCACAAGCCCAAGCTAGGAATTAAATTCCAAGATGTTCAGTTACCTTAAGACAGCATACTTGCTTCTCATATCCATGTGTATGTTGTTTTTGGAGACAACCACCTTGCTTGGATTGCAGCATCTATTCTCCAGTGACACACATCAGTCACTATTGGAGGCCTTGTAGTTCCTCTTCCACACCAAAGAACTCGAGTATATCTGTAGTCCATCCGCAGATTTGTTTGCAGTGTTTAGATTTATTTGGCTTTGCCTAGGAGTTGTAATGCAGCACTCACCGTTGGCAGTGAGACCAAAGGCAGCAGAAGGCAGCCCTCTCTCTGGAGCCTTTTCCTGCTGGCTGAGCTCCTGCCCACACGGTGCTGGGTGCTCACAGTCGGTGTTCCACAACACAGCACTTAGGACTGTAGATTTGATCAGTGAACTTTGTTAAGATTGAACTCTGCTTGGAGTGTTTGAGCTAATGAGTACAGTTTTAGGGCAGTGGCTTTGTTAGCAAAGACTTCATTGACTAAAAGGGTGAAGACTCAAATCCAGTGTTTTGCTGAGGGCAATCAGCACCATCCCCTGAGAGAGATTTTGGTGCCAATTAGTGACTCAGTCAAAATGTGTGACTTAGTTGGCACCATCTGGGCCCATTTTGCATCACCAGCCCCTCTTGTCAGCACTTTCACTGGCAGCCCTCAGTCCCCTGTACTGCAGGCCTTGCTCTGCATCACTGAGGGCACCTCCGCAGTGCCGAGAGCTCTCATCGAACTCCAGGTGTTTCCTCTGCCACAGTTCAGTCTAACAACAGCAGAAGAAAGAGAAATGAGCCCTTGGTTTGATACGGCTTCAAATAAAGTAAGATGGAACAGATGTTACCAATACAGAGTTCCCTGAGCTTTATGTTGTAGAGGCTCTTCAGCCTTCCTTGGTACTGGGAGTCTTGAGATGCTACTGGGTTTTGTTCTTCCTGCATGCTCAGTGTCAGCAGTTGTAGCCAGCTGTTCACCGTGCGGAGTTTATTCCTGAAATAATTCTGCTCGTTGGAACCAACCAGAAAGTGCTAATGTTTGATTAATGCTGTTATAAACAGGAACCCTCTTCAGTGCCTCTTCATCCCCAAAAGGAGGTGGATTCATTTCCTGTCTCTTTCCTTCTTGTGTCAGTCTCAGTGTGACCATCTCAGCCCCAGCCCTTCCAGCCTCCATCCTGGGATCTCCTAATGTTGCTGTGGATATCTGTACAAAAAACTCTGTGTCTGCCTCTTGATGAGTTGTAACCCCAGATGCGATGGTACTGGAAAAATTGAGGCAACTCCAGTCTACATTGTAAGTTGCTTGTGATTTTTTTGGCACCTCGGGCTAAGTTCTCAGGTGCTCTGATGGTGTCCTTCAGCCACTGATGTGGTGCAGCTCAAGGGTGTTGTTTTTTTTTTCTCCCAGCCTCTCCTTTTGACACCTATGCAAAATGTTTTCTTCGAAGAGCTGAGATTCTATGCCATATTCAGATAGTGGGGGGATGTTGGGGATGGAAATTTAATCTGCAAAGATGTTTGCCAGAGGGACAGTTCAGAGGGACAGCACTGATGGATGGGGCTCTGCTGCTCTGGGAGCTGCAGAGGAGAAAAGCTGTAAACACTGTTACCAACTAGATCATCTCTCCTCTTTATTAGCAGCCTGCAGGGCAAAAAACCCAACATGACTGGTTATCATTATTCACATAACAGGCTCTATCCGAGACATCTGCCTAACTTCTTTTCACTAATTTCATGAGAGTGGGACAGAATGTGTTTAGACCAAGCACAAGGTTTGCAAATACTCTTCAGCTTTTCTTTATTTCTGCAGTTCTGGAAAGATGAGAACATGCTCAGATCAGGCAGCCTGTCCCAGTACAAAAGGAAGGAGCAAGGATAGACGTAGTTGCCAGAGAGACACATTCCTAGTGTTGTTTGGGATACTGCTGGTTACAAAATAGGGAAGACTGAGCTCATGACACCTACTATGGCTCCTTTTCAAAAAACTTGAAACAAACAGCAAGGGATCATAGGAAATTATCCTCTGTAAGTGCCATTTGATGTGGTGAATTCTTGCACCATACTATGGTTAACTGAACCATTCCTTTTATGTAATATTGGGTTTTCACATCAGGCTTCACCACAGGATTGCGTATACAGATAAGAAAGCCTCCCTCTGATGGCTTAGGAAAATACTGATGACATTCCTGAAACAGTGCAAGCTACTCCCTCGATTCAGACAATGCACTGAATACTTGCTGGAAATCTCTTCCAGAATAACTCACCATGGGGACAGTTTTTCTCAATATCCACATATGTGCCCTGAAGGCTCCTGTAGACTTTCTGTTCACCTCAAGGAGGGTAGAACACCTGCCTGCAAGCTCAGAGCGACATGGAGCTGAAGAACTGGAGCCCGATGCCCTGCTGGTCCCAACCCTTTCACTACCCCCTCCAACTCTTGGCCTGTGCAGCTTGGCCAAGCCCTGCATTGCATTTCACCAGCTCAACTCATAATTGAGGACATTTCCAGTCATACGTGAAACAGACTCTAAATACACATTTAAACCATTTGTAAAAACTTCTTCTGTGGTAGTTTTGAACTGCAGTAGCTGTGACAGAGCCTGAAAGACACAACGCGCTGTGCCATGTGGGACACGTGAGAAGCAGGAGGGGTTGGCTCATCCTCAGCCTAGCTCAGCCTCATGCAGGTAGCGAAGTGGCTGCACGTCAGGGTTTTTCCATGAAGTTTCTGAATAAGTCAACCTCTTAACTGCCTTTCTTTCTTTTCCATTGAAAATCCTTTCACGAGGCTTCTTTGCAAAGCACGGATCAATTTACTTTGGGGGAAGGAGGCACACGCAGTGCCTTCTTCTAGGAGCTGGGAGAGTTGTAAGAAATACTCCTTGATTCCCAAGAATGAATTAATTTCCACCTAATCCAAAACACTGAAAAGAACAGAAGAAATTCATCAAAGCTGTTCATTTCAAGAAGCTTGAGGACTTAATCCCCTGCCTTGAAGAGGCCATTGTACAGCTCTTGACATCAAGGATTCTCGCACTCACTCAGGTATCAGCAGAACTATAGCAAATATCTGAGTTTTTGTCTAGGGATTCAGTGCTAAATGTCCAGGTCTTTCCAAAGGGCTGTTTAGAAGGTGGAGAGATAATGCTCTCAAGGACAAAGTTGCTGTATCTTGGTAGTTTGCACCCAACAGCCAAGTCCCAACAGGAAATCCTCTGCTCTCTGTTTATTCTGTCCTCTATTCCAGATGTCAGGGATGTTAATCAGCTGGGAGGAATTGCATCTGTTCCCATGCTAGCAACTGACATTTATAAGTCTACTATTGAATTCTGATATAGTCAGGATTTCATTGCTAAAGAAACTATCCCTATGTATGCAATTGCACACTCTCAAATCGTTAGGAGTTTGCTCTATTTAGATTGTCCCACAGTCATCTTTTCCAACAGTTTTTTTTTCCAGAAGCATTTTTTCCTCAAGACTCATAGGACTCACGGTTTCTTTCATGGACATTATCCATTATGTAAAAAGATCACTGTCTGGTCAAACTGCAGGATGCTTGGAAAGGAGACAGCCTATAAAATCTATGGAGTAAACTATCAGAGATGATGAAAAAACCTTGTAGGAGACAAGAGATGAAAGTCTTATACTCTCCAGTGCCAGTGCAGGCCCATTTGGCTCTGGAATCCTGGGTGGAAGATTGGTAGGGACCCTGCAGCACTGGCACCAGTGCTCTCCATAACCCCTTTACCAGTTAGGGTTCATCCCCCCCACACGTTCTGGAATGCAGCAGTCTGGGTAAGGCTAGTTTGTTCCCTTTGCTGGTCAGTGCAGTTGATACTGTTTAACCCATCCAGTTTGGTCATGGCCAAAATGCCTCTTGGAATGCTGTGGAGCTCTGTGTTTATCACCATTTTCTCCCATACCCAATTAGGTACCACCTCTCTTCAGCAGGGTGTGAGTTGCGCCTTGTGTTTTTAATTAGCAGCAACCCAAGCCTTCCGTAAATACAGGCGGTTGTCCCTTTCACACCGAAAGATTCAAAGCACAGGCTATTTCTATGCCAAGCTTATCCCGCACTTCCATTTGCAATTCCAATCCTACCTTTCTGAGTTCATTTTTGATAGGAATTTAAATCCATTTAGTGCGAGCAAAAGCTGCCCACTGAAGAAACACAGAGCAGCCACCTCCACCGTGCTTTGTTTGCATCATGGAAGAGCACAGCGCCTTTGGCTTTGCCCATCACGTGCAGTGCTGCATGTGGACAAACAGTACTTGGGCTGTTTGTTTTTCCTAGCAATCCCTTCTCTGTCACTGCCAGTGGAAATGTACAGAAATCTTTCAGGAGAGAGGATGCTGACTTGTGTTATCCTGGGGGAGTTCGCTCTGTGCAGCCGCACTTCAGCATGCCTGGTGCCTTCATGTAGCAGTTCACAGGATTCAGAATTTGCTTTATGCAGTCTCGACTGTAAATGTTGATGCGAGTGGGGGCATTAATACTGGCCCAGCAGCTCTGCCTTTGCCCAATATCTGTGAACTTCATGCCAGGGAAGAAAGCCAACCCAATAGCATGATTACTCAGGTAATAGCAGTTTCTATGAGTAGTTTATATTTTGGGGTAGAAGAATACCTTCATGCCACAGAGGACTTGCCTGCAGCCTCAGTAGATGTGATGGCAAGACTGGGAAAAGGGATGCAAGTTCAGAGCAGAATAAAGTGCTGACACTGTGCGAGTGCTGCGATTCGCAGAGCAGCAAAGCTCTGACGCACTGTGAGAGCTGCAGCTCAAAAGTGAGACAGGGGGAAGGGCAGCTTGCCTCTTTTTTAAGCCCATCCACAGTGTAAGGACAGAAAGATAAGAAGAGGACAAAAAAAGGGTTGGACAGTTGGACCTGATGATCTTGGAGGTCTTTTCTGACCTTAATGATTTGATGATGCTGTGATTCTGAGGGTTTACGAGTTTAAATTTTGTCCTTATTTTTTTTTCCCCAAATTAATCAGTCTATTGTTATTTAAAAAAAAATAAAAAATGAGGTCACTTTCAATAAATCATTGCTTCTGATCTTCTTGCGGGCTTTCTGCTTTTAGTTTGCTGGCCTGTTGGAGGATTTCAGAGGTATGAGAAGGAGTGTGTGTGGCAGGGGATTTGGGAGAGTGTGTATGTTTAAATTTGATAGCTGGAGCTGAGTGAAGAGGGGATTAGCTAAATGGAAAGGTGAGGGGAAAGAGGAAGGTCTTGGAAAAGATTGAAGGGGAAGGGATGCAGAGGCAGATCTGTAGGCAACAACCCGAAGCACAGTTAGTGTCTACTGGCCCTCGTTTGAACTTCTTTGGCACCAGTTCCTGAAGCTTTCAGTCCCTGTTTGCCTCCTCCACGTTCCATCCTTGTCTCCTTCTTCCCCCCATTGCAGGCAGCCCAGCCCTTCAAGCTCTCCCTCTGCCTGCCCTGGGGCTGGAGGAAGCCCAAGAAGTGATGTCTCCATTCAGGAGCTGTTCCATTCCTTTTTCAGCCGTCCACCACAGGGAGAGGTTGTGCACAGAGATTGATGCAGAGGAGGGGATGCCTGCTCTGTTAGCTGTGTGTCAGGACACCCACTGCAGTCATCACACAGTGCTCCAGGTTCCTCTGTGTGCACATCTGAGATGAAGTGTGTGAGTTGCCAGTAATCATTTCCTTACAGCTCTCAGGAAAGGCAGCAATGCGGGGCCTCAAGACAGGTATTTTAGAATTTTGATACTGTGAAACCAGTTCGATATTTATAACACCTGCTTATGCAGGCTGTGTCATAGAACAGTGTGGTGCGGATAGCAGCAGTCATCATTCATCCATTAGGGCCGGATTTGTGGGCTGGATGTATCCCCATCCACAACCTGGTGGGGTGTCTGTCGAAAACTATTCCCTGTTTGCTGGCTGAAGCACAGTTGTGAGACCCACGTAGAAGAAGACATGAGCGTTTGTTCTGCTGATGTCAATGTAATCCAGTCCTTCGGTTTTGTTCTGAATAAATGAGCAATGTTGGAGTTTTTCAGAGTAGCCAAACTGCAGCTGCGCAGTGTGCACTCAGCCTCAGCCCCCAGGTTGACATAAATTGGCAAAAAAATCAGGTTTTCAGGTTCATCAGTGAGGAATGGGTAGCTTCACCATCACAGTGCTGATGCTCAGTTTCCAAAAGGCTCAGGGAGAGCCGCACTGAGGAAACTTCTTGGAGTACTTAAATGTTTGGGGTATGAAAGCCTAATAAACCTCCAAAAAGCCAGGAAATTTGGAGTGAAGGCTGAAACTCCATACCTCGTGCACCCTACTGGGACTTTGTATTTCAGAACCCGTTATGTTTGTTCGCTGAAATGTCTCCAGTATGAGGCTCTTTAGGGTGGGGTTTCACCTTTAACTCTAAATTTCCTGGCATGTGTGAGTTTGAAGCACACGCTTAACTTCTCCCCAGTGCTGTTTTTCAGTTTTAATTTCCTTTTTCTTTTAAAGGAGGGACCCTGCTAGAAGGACCCCTGCTAGAAAGGGACCTCGCTGAAATCAAGATTGGAGTTTCTGGCCTAATTTGATCTTTCTGAAATTCTTCAGGAGAACGAGGTTCAGCATTTGTTTGTTCCCAGCCATTGTTTTAAAGACTCCTGTGGCCAATCCACCCCGGTGAAAAAAAACTGATAAAATCTGCACCCTGCAGACCAATTATTTGCAAAGGTACCCAAATGTTTGGGTAGTATTGAACAAAGCGTGGAAACATGGGAGCATCTCATGGAAATTCCACCTAGAGATCTGGTCATGGCCACGGATACGTGTGAGCTGTTTGTTGTGAAATACACTATTTCCTTTAATTCAGTAATTGCAGAATAAGCCCACTTGTCGAGTTACATCAGTGATAGCAAAATAGTGGAAATAGCAGTGGTTTGGAATAACAGCAATGGCAATTACCTGCAATGCTTTTAAAAATAATTTTGGCCCCAGACATTGAAAAGATGTGTCATCACTGATTTGTGTGAGGGCAGCTTCAGCAGTGTTGAATTACAGGGCTTGGGAGAATAAAATTCTTTCTGCTTCCTCAAAATTCATCTTTTGAGCTGTACTGACAGTAGATAATATGGAATAAATTTGCTTCTCATGCCATGTCCTTGTAGTGTCAATAAATTGAGGACTTCAATGAGAAGCTGTGGTTCTCGTTTTCCCCGGCACAAGGCTTCATTTTCATATCATTCCCATCAGCTTTGCAGGAAGAATTTATCTTAGTGAAACATCCTAGGGAAATTGGAGAAGCACTGAAGTTATGTGGCATGGGCTTTTTGAGTGCCTGCAGCTCAGGCAAGGTGTGCTGCAGTGCTTGCAGGGCTCCACGATGGTTGTGGCACGGCATGGACTTGGTGTGGCCATCCCTGAGATTCAGCAGTTCTGCAGTACTGTCAAGAGCTTCACTTCAGGACTTCATGCAAATGACAATTCAAAGTGCACATGGTGCTCTGTCACCAACCAGCCTGCGGTGGGGACAGTACCCTGCAGTGCTGAGATGATGGGAATTCATGGGATCACAGAATCATTAAGGTTGGAAAAGACCTAAAGTCATTTAGTCCAACCATCCACCCACCGCCAATATTGCCCACTGACCGCGTCCCTCAGTGCCACATCTGCATGTTTCTTGGACACCTCCAGGCCTTCCAGTACTTGAAGGGAGCATATAAACAGGAGTGGGAATGGCTGTTTGTGAAGGTGGATAGTGATAGGGCATGGGGAATGGTTTTGAACTGAGACAGGGGAGGAAGTTTTTCACCCAGAGAGTGGTGAGGCACTGGAACAGGTTGCCTAAGGAGGCTGTGGATGCCCCATCCCTGCAGGCATTCAAGGCCAGGCTGGATGTGGCTCTGGGCAGCCTGGGCTGCTGGTTCGCGACCTGCACACAGCAGGGGGTTGGAACTGGATGAGCATTGTGGGCCTTTGCAACCCAGGCCATTCTATGGTTCTGTGATTCTGTGATGACTCAACCATCTCCTTGAGCAGCCTGTTCAGTGCTTGATCACTCTTTCAAAGAAATATTTCCTAATATCCAGCCCTGTATCTCCTCTGCTGGGCTGAGTGCTTCTCGATCTGACACATGAAAGTCCTCACTCACTCTACTCGGAGGCAATATTCCGCTCCTTCCACGCTTTCCAGTATGGTCCCATCGCCATCCTTGTGTGTATTTGTAATGACTTTGTAATACGGATCACAGCTGGTCGGTTTGAATTTCCCCAGAGTTACCCAGGATGCCGCTGAAAGCACGGGAAGAGCAGAAACGCTTTAATCACTTAAATCAATCAAACAGAAGAAGTAGACTTAGACCTTAAAATGTACCCCGCGACCTTTGGTGCTGGCTGCGATGACGTCTTTGTTCTATTTCTTCAAGTGCAAGAGTTTGCGGGGACTTGGCAGGAGGGTGGAGCGAGGAAGACATACGTGGGGGTGGGGGGGGGAGGCGGTTGAGTTAAAAAAAGAAGATGTCAGTGAGAAAATGGAAATACCCTGATGCTTCTGCAGCCCGATGCTGCAGCCGCTCTCCCCTCTTTGCAGGGAAGGGGCTCCTTTTCCGTTCGCTTGGCTGTGGCCTTATTTAATCAGTTTGCTCTGACGTGGAGCCAAGAAAGGGCTTTGCTGTGCGATGCCAGGTCCTGCGTGCGTTCAGGCAGCCGCAGCTGCTCCCTACCAAGGACTGGCTGTTGACTACCGCCGTATTTTTTTATAGCCACAGAGGGCAACTATTAATAGATGAGATTTACCAAAACACAGAGCTACGCAGCGTGGTGTGGAAGGGAAGAGGGAAACCTGTGTGATTTATGCCAGGAAAATTCCATGTCAAAATTATGCTGAAAGACACAGTGCAAGCAAATGTACCAAGAAGGGGATTTAGGCTGTTACTTGGGCCTTGCCAGCACTTCTGCTCCAATAATGATTTGCCCCGTCGCATGAAGCATGTTGCTGAATTATTTCTTCAGCGTTCAGCAGCACAAATTCTGGGGGCAAAGATAAGGCACGGACCGAAACTATCGACTTCTCTGAGATTTGATTAGGCTATGAGAGAAATACCAAAGGAAGCAGAGGCATTCCTGACCCTGAAGACATTTCAGTTTGATCAGATGCGGGATTAGGGGTAAAATGTGAAGAATTCTGCACTGTGTGGTAGGAATGAGCTGATCAGAGCTTGCCTCTTTGCTTATTGATTCATTTCTAATTTCCATGATAGGATGTAATGAGACTTGTGCCCTTGTCAGGCTCGCAAAGAGTATCTGTGTATCAAAGCCGACAGGCTGGGGAGCATTGGGCAGAAGGGAATGAGGTTGTCAATTTAAGCTTCTTTTGCAGTCAGAGCTCAGACATTGATTAAATAACATAAAATCCAGAGGATAGCAATTAATAGGCCCATTACTGTAACTATCTACATGGCTTTTGTGCTCTTTCCAAAGGCACAAAAGGGAATTATTTGCTTAGAACAGGACTCACAGGTAGCATGTGGGTATCAAAAACCCAAGGCATTTGGAAAGTGTTGCCTTAAGTAATTTGGTATTTGTTTTTAATTAAAATGAGACAGGGAAAGATCGACTGGTGAGAAACAGTACGTAAATGAAGAATTAAGGATCTTGAAAAGGCCGGGGCGTAGTTTGTTTCAAGTGAGCATCAGAGTGTGAAAATATTTCCAAACAGCCTGGACTGCTTATGGTTGCAAAGCTGGTTGAGAACAATTGCAAAATGGCATTTTTTGCTGTGATCTCCTGATTTCCGTGAGCTTGGCAGTGCTCTATTCCTGTCTTCCCTGCACAAATGGAGACAAACTAAGAATGTCTGAGGCATATTTAGAATAACATAAACTTGTGTTATTCAAAGGACCTTAATATGTCTGCATCTTATATTTCTAGCAAAGGGTTTTCAGCTTACCTTCATGTGTCTGTGAGGACTATGGGCTGCTGATTCCTCCCAAAATGTGTCGTTGCAGCTTTGCTTTAGCACTGGCTATTTGTGGCTGTTGCTCAGTTAGTTCCTAGGGGAGCAGTCGTGCCATCTGCTTGCAGCGCAGACAGACGCGCAGCATAGGCACAGGTCAGAGAATTAAATCTAAAGTCTTCATAACTGCTGGAAGAAGGTAGGTACTTCCACTACGATCTGGAGCACCTAGGTTAGCAGATGGAAATAGGAATGTAAATGCCATGCACAACTTACATCAGGCTTCCCCATCACACTGCATTCCTTAACAGTCATTCAATCATTTCTATTTTTACGTGTGTAATATTGTTCCAAGTGTATGTTATGCTTTCTGTCTGGAGTAAGTTACGCATCCCAAGCTCTTTGAAGTCCCAAGAAAGATTGAACTCCAACAGACTTTGGCTTGGATCTCCACATCCAGAGCACGTGCAAGGTCGTGAGCCTTCCTGAAATGAAGGGCAATAGCTAAAAGGGAAGCTCCTACAGAACAGCACTGCACAGAGTAAGTGGAAGAAATGTTTTGGGTAAGGATTGATGGCAACAGTTCACAGCATTATGAAAATTACTTCCCTTTTGCCTCCAGCCTTTTTACCACTGCTGTGTCGGTGCCAAAAACCAGAACTCACTCACTAATTCTTCCAGAATTGATCGGTCATGATAAACTTCCAGACACAGAGTAAAATGCTTCCGTCAGACACATCAGAGTGTTTCTCCCACTTTGCCTGAAGATATTCATGTCGTTTGATTCCCCCTTTGCACCCAGTTGGATTCAGATAAGGGATAGAAGTTCCTGGCTTTCTCCTCATCTGCTCAGAATTCCTCTGATAGTTTTACTTTTCAGGATATGTTTATTCACATGTTTTGCCTCCGAATGTCTTGTTTTGCCATGAAAGTTCAGGCTCACCCTTGTCTTGATCAGACACAAAATTCTCTTTTTATTTATATCTCAGAATGATATCCAAAGAACCTTGAGTTTTTGATATAGAAACCCATCAGTAGGAGATACTCCAAAAGGTGCTTCCAGGTAGCTTAGCAGGTGCCTTCAGCACACTTTCTGCTGCACCCAACTGAGTGACCAAGGTGGGATTTTAGGCTTTAAAGCTCTCAAGACGTGCTTGGACTGGCAACAGAGGAATTGGAAAAGCAAGGAAGTTCTTCATCAGGCCTATAACGAGCAGTGTACCCCCGGGTAGGTACTGGACCTGGTCTTGTTCAACATCTTCATCACAAGTGTGGATGAAGGGATAGAGTCCACCGCCCTTGGACAGTGCAAAGCTGGGAGGAGTGGCTGACACAGCAGAAGGCCGTGCTGCTGTTCTGCAAGACCAGGGCGGACTGGAGAGTTCAGTAGAAAGGAACCTGATGAGGTTCAGCAAAAGCAAGTATGGAGCCCTGCACCTGGGGAGGAAGGACCACATGCATCAGTACAGCCTGGGGGCTGACCTGCTGGACAGGAGCTGTGCGTCCACATCTGGAGTACTGTGTCCAGTCCTGAGCTCCCCAGTTCAAAAAAGGCAGGGATCTCCTAGGGAGAGTCCGGCAGATGGCCACGAAGATGGTTAAGGTCCTGGAACATCTCCCTTATGAGAAAAGGCTGAGAGCCCTGGGGCTGTTCAGCTTGGAGAAGAGAAGGTTGAGAGGGGGTCTCATCTCTGTTTATAAATATCTACAGCTTGGGAGTCAGATGGATGGGGCCAGGCTCTTTTCAGTGGTGAGCAGCAACAGGACAGGGGGTGATGAGCGAAAACTGGAACATGGAAAGTTCCATACAAACATGAAGAAGAATACTGTGGAGCTGACAGAGTCCTGGAATAGGCTTGTGGACTCATCTACATGAGATATTCAAGGCATGCCTGGATGCTTTCCTGTGCAATTTGCTGTAGGGCACCTACTTTTTGGCAGGGAGTTGCAAGACATTTCATGCTAGCATAGATTTATAAACTATAAGTTTGTATGATTTGTAGCCTGTGTGTAGGAATCAGTGGACAAAAATTACAACGTGCACATTTGCTGGGTGCTTTGCACAGCTAGATTTGTCGTCATCAAGATCTTAAGTCCTCTAGGAGCTGTTAGTGACATGTCACTGATAAATTACTGCAGAAAACCAGAGTGAGTGTTGATTGAGATGTGTGGTTGAGTTATGTAAGTTGGGTTGCAGCGGTGCCACTGTCACGGAGAAGACTAAAGTCAGACTATGGCCTGCTGACAGTGGTGATGATACTCATGTCGAAGGTTGGTAAAGAAATCTGGCACGAAGGAAAATCATTTTTCCACCTTATCTTTTGCCAATGGGTAACAGATCTTTGCATTCTCATAGCACTTTGTTAGGGGTCTGTATTTGATTCAACTGGATCCACGGTCCTGTGGTGCCAAAACAGGCAATTTCTGCACTCATGTCTGAAGGCCAAATATATGGGTATGATTTCCTCTAGTTTACTGTTACATGCTGGATCAGTATTGTACCTTTCATAATCTGCCAGTCCAATTTTGTAGGGTCTTGGGAAATGTGTCCTCCGGGGAATGCTTACAATCAGTCTTATGTTTGGGACTGACAGTGCCTGCTTTCTGGTGGACGTGTTAGCAGATCCATATGTGAGACAACAAAAACATCCTCCCATCCACCTAATAACCTTGCCTTTTGATGTGTCTGCTGCCCGTGCTTATATAAGGGGTTGAAGACCTTTTGTGCTTGACATATCCTTCAGCTCAATAAATGCCTGCTTGCAGAAGCACACAGGTACAATGCCTTTTCCTTTACCTCGTATCTTTGTGGAAGATGCAGGTCCTGCAGGGGTTTAAATACAACAAAGACTGATAGTTCTTGAGTGCTTGGAAAATACACATTTGCATCTTTCCTCCCACTGATTGTCTCTGCCTCAGCAGATAGAAATGAGAGGCAAGATTTTGATGTCAGGGAGTCAGTTATCTTAGCCATTCCCATTACCGCCACTGCTACCAACATGTTCCCCCTCCCAACAGCAGTTTCTTGACAAAGTCATCATCTGTGAAGTCCTCTCTCCCACACTTTTCCCTTCTTTCTGTCTTCCTGCTCAACAAGAATAGAAAATTTAAAAACAAGGAAAAAGTCAGATTTAGAAAATACACTCTGCACAGCCTGTTCTTTCTCCAGCTCTGAACTGTTTCCATTGCAGGTGTGTTGGTGTTTCTGCCAGATCACCTGGCAATATACTGTGGATTCTGGGAACTTCAAAGCTGAATGTTCTTATGTGAAATTTCTCTTTCAGTGATTGACATTTTCTCTTTCCTTGTAATCTGCTTATTGTTGGGAAAGAACAAGAGTAACCAGCTTCAACAGATCTCCTAACACTTAGTGGTTGGTAAAAACTGCATCCAGAACATCACCATTGAAGAGAAAGACTTTTGGGTATGACTCACCAATAGCCCTCACAAAATAGAAGAGAAAACCAATAGATCCAACTGTTAGTTCTTTATTGAAAGAGAACAAGCCTGTCTCTGGAAGGGTGGAAACCTGAAGCTTTTAGTGTCTGTGCATAAGGCTTTCTGAGCATCCCTGGAGTGAAGTCTCCTTCACCAGTATATTCTTTGCAGTTGTATTTTGGTGTCTCCTACTCCTTCCTGCATGAGATGGAGCTAGAGGAAATTTCAGCTAGACTCACTTGAGTCAGGTTTTCATTTCTTTCTCAGAAAAGAGGAAAATTGGGATTATCCTAACTCTAAGCCATTGACGATCTGCCCACTGCAGCAGGACCAGCTTTATGCACAGCACTGCCAGAAGGATAAGAAACGAGATTTGCAAGTTCATGAGTTGTAAAAACAAAAACAGAAAAGAAGCGGCATCTCCAAAGAAAAAGTGATGTTTTGCAAGATGCATATTTGGGCTGATTATTTTGGCCCATCATCTCCAGAAGGATCTGTAATAAACTTGCTGGGTCCTTTGTGGTTATATATGGTTTTATTTATTTTTTTGATGATGTCGGCCTGATTCCAAGTTTCTTTTTGTTCCAATAGCAATGTATATCTCACTTTGTGGCACAGGGTTTATGTGCAGGGAGGATTAGTGTCAAAAAGTGAGATGAAAGGAGCAAAGAATTTGATCTTGTTCTTTTTTTACCCTTCATTTTTTACTGCATGTTAATTAGAGAAGATGCTAACGGAGTACCTAAATGTCCAGTCCCCTTAAAGTCCCAGCTGCACACCCCTGCAGGGACAAAGCAACGTGTCACCCTTCTGAAGGAGCTGGGACTAATTGCGATCTCATTACGAGAACCCTGAGGCTACAGCACAGTGTTCAGCTTCCAAGAAATGACAAATGTCCCCATGATAGGTGGCCCGGCAGGGCTGCTCCAGGCATATTCCTTGGCTCCTTGCTCTTCCTCACTGCCCATATGAATGCATGGAGGGCAGAGGTGGGTGCTGCGGAGCTCAGCATGGAGCAGGACCTGTGTGTAGGTTACCCCACACGCAGGCTTTTGGTGTTCTTTAAAGACAGGACCCAGTGAGCATCCCAGTGCTTCAGAAGTGCACAATCCTGGGTCACTCCAGCCATGACTCCCAAGGGTCGCTGTGGCACCGGTTGTGGCAAGGCTGTAAATGGGATTTCGAACCTCAGAGTCACTAGGATGGGACAAGAGCCACTGGGATGGGACAAGAGAGACAAGGCCAAAGTTGAATATTAACAGTGGAAATTGTTTGGCAGTCCTAATGTAGAGAGTTGCTATGAGCTACTCCTGTAATTAAAGGAAATTCTGTGTCAAAGCTTCAAGTTTCCTCTTGATCTCTAGCTTCAAGTCTGATTAACAGAGGCTCTACCTAACTCTTGACCTGATTCAGGGCAGCGATGACAGGCTGCATTCCTGGTCTCTGGTGCTTTTCATAAAAAATCAGGTTTGTTCTGGTGACGGAAACCAAAATGTCCTTTACTTGAACTGTTGTGCAGTGTGCTATGCACGTATCTGCTGGTTGTTCTTGGAAGCTCTTTGGGATGAGAGCTGGTATGTAAATGCCAAATATCATTAGAACGGTGGCTGCTCACTCATTGAAAGCAGAGCCCCGGTTCCACAAGTAAATCTGTTTATGAACTGAGTGTGCTGCATCGTCTTCAGAAACAGCCAAGGGATTCAGGAAGGACCGGCTTACTGTAGGGAGCTCTGATTTTCCATCTGCTGGGCGCCGGACCTTTAGAATGTTTTGGAGATTGTAAAATATGAGTAAAAGATTGTAAAATAAGATTGTAAAATATGATTAGTGGCCACCAGCAGAAAACTTGAAGGATCAGTAACACAAACCACCGCTTATATAAAAGAAAGATGGTCCATGCTATCAAGGAACGTAGACTAGAGACTGAGTTTCTAATCCCAACTGTCACACTGAGTGATTATGTTCCTTTGAACAAATTATTGCATTTCTGTACCTCTGTTTTCTTCTTTGCATGACAAGGGAAGTTTTCTTGCCTTCCTGTTTCATGGCTTCCTCAGCTGTAGAAGTTCTTGTGGGGAGGCCCAACGCGACGGTTCCTGTCCCACTTTAGGACCACTTAAACCCTTGGATGGGATTTGGAGCAGTGCAGAGGGCTCGTGTCAGGGCTTTGACCAGAGTGGAATTTCTCTCTTATGTTTAGGAAGCATTTTGAGGCCCAGAGGGGAAGCACTGTGGAAGTGCCAAGCAACATAACTGATGGTTAAAATAGCCTCAAGTATATATACCTTCCTATACTGTTTTAAATTCACTATTATATGTGAATGAGGCTTGCTGCAGCCAAAAGGGGTTTTGGAAAAGCGGCAAAGGAAATCTGTTTTAACAACCGGTTCCTGAAAATATCCTTACGCCACTTCTTTCTTTATCGTTTGACTTTTCTCCTTGTTACACTGGTTCAGCTTGTAGAGTCTGGAAAAACATCAGGGTAAGCAGGGCAGAGGGAATATCAGATGGAGATGAGGGATGGATAAGAGACAAATTACAGCACATTTCTCATGGGTCATTTGGCTTTAGGCTTGAAAAGGAGAGAGAGAAAAATCCCAAAGTAGTAAAAGAAAGAGAAAGAGGCAATCAAAACAAATAAACCTGCCAGTGTTGCTGATTTCAAAGGCCTGTGAAATGTGCATGTATGCTTCATAATGCTTTGCTATTTTAAAGATACGTTTCTTGAGATGTTCCATGCTTTCATCCTACTCACTGTCTCAGAAGTTGATTGTACAGTAAGATCACCATTCTCTCTGCCAAGGCTTTCCCTTTGTTTTCTTTTTTTCTCCCTGCAAGTTGGCTGGCCAGCAGCTCTTTTCCTACTACTGTGGAGTTGGTTAGCTTAATTATTTTTTATGGTTGTTTGAGGAAACGGGGCTTTTTGGTTCTTGCTGCACGAGTGAACTCAAATGTTCCTCTGTTCTTGGATGTAAACCTTGCAAAGGAAGAAGGCTCAGTGATCACATATTTATGGTCTGTAGCACTGCAACTCCGTATAACCCTATAAAAAAGGTTATATAAAGATGGGGTCTCTGGTATAAGCAGTGGGCAGCGCAACCAGGGAGGATGAAAGGGAGAGTGGGGATGAATCATCTTCTGAGCATTAACAGCCACCCCAAACTTTTGCCCAGAGCTCAGACAGAACGTGTTTGACATTTGACAATTTTTGCATCATCTTTTTCCCCATTTTTTTTTCCCCCCCCTCGGCCTCTGCTCTTTCTTCTCCTGGCCAGAACCAGCAGCAAAAGTGCCGGGGAAAAAAAAAAAAGAAAAAAATCTGTTTTCACTGTATTTCTGAATCTGAGCCCAGGTTTGCGAAGGATTTGGCAAGGATTTACAAACCTTTGAGAGAATCCGTGTGGAGATCTGAGGAAACCCGCCTCCCTCCTTAAAAAAGCAAGTTGCGTTGGCCAGAAATTGGGCAAAAATTGGTTGTTTCAACTGAGGTTTCCTTTGAGATTTTGGATTTGAACCTGAAGCAGCACTTTGAGAATCAAATGTTGCTCTGACTGACTCTATATTTACTGGAACAAATACATCACCCTCAGAGCTGATGCTCAGTGCACAGCGCGGCGTGGAGCTGGCTCCAAGTGAGAGCTTGTGTGACCCAAACCAGAAGAGGACCCAGACCAAAGTGCAGAGCAGTCCAGGTTTCCTCCAACCTGTTGTTGTGGTTCAGCTCATTAAACAAATTTACATTCACATTTATGACATCCAGAAGTTACCTATAGGCAATGGTGTGTAATACAGCTGTATTTATTAGTGGTCATCTTTGTGAGAAAGGCTGCTAGGGTTGAGCAAGGGTGCAGTGTTGGGGTGGTATTGGTGTTAGTATTGACTTGGGAATTTAGCAGCAAATAACATCCTTTATGTATGGGTTTGTTTTCCTTGCAGTCCTATGGATTTATAATGCTGGATGTTACAGTAGAAATGTACTTATTTCTAGGATTGTCTAGAAGTGCTGTTGGAAAGCCAACATTTCAAGGCAAATGAAACGAAACTGATGACTTCACAATTGTAAAAAATCCCTACTTTAGACCAAGGAGCTGCTCTCAGTCTCTGTTCCAGCATAAGGAAAAGCCAGACCCAAATGAGTCCCATATTTAACATAATAGTTTTTTTCCTTTTTTCTTTTTTTCATGGGGTGTGTAAAGCCTGAGTCACCAGCATTACGGTAGAATTAATTCAGGACATCCTGGGATCATGAAACACCCAGACTTCTGTACCACCATACACCCACACTTTTCCTAGAATCCCAGAATGGCCTGGGTTGAAAAGGACCACAGTGATCATCTAGTTTCAACCTCCTGCCATGTGCAGGGTCACCAGCCACCCATGGACTCTTATTTTGTACTATGTTTCTTAGGGATGGTCTTCACTGCAGGACACCTAGACCAGCATTAACCAGCTGACATGGATGCATTCAGTGTCACCACAGTGATACGGGGTTCTGCACCAGCTACTGAAGTTACCCGAGAAGCTGGGTCTATTTGAGCACTTGTGCTAAATGTCTTTTCTTGGATGCTAAACATTATTTTTTTTCTTTTCCATAAACGCCCTCTTTCTTGTAATGGGAGATCAGACTCGGGGGCTGTAGAAGACGTTTTGCTGAAGCAGATAAACCGAAATTCTTTCAAAGCTGCCAAGCCTACATGTGCTGACAGTGCTTGCGATTTATGCCTGTGGACCTGACCTAGTGGCTGCCTGGTTTGGACGCGGTCAGAGCTGCAGTTAGACACTTGGATGTCAGTGCGGATACAGGCAGTGATCTGGATCTAAACTGGGACCAAAAACCTTTCACTTGTAATGTTCTGGCTCTACTCTATTTCAGGCTCTTTCCCAATCACTGAAAGATTTATACCTTTATCAATAAATTATCATGACTTTTACTACGCTTACACCAGTGTCTTAAATTAACACTAAACTAAATGTAGATGAGGCACACTTCCTGCTTCACGTGATTTATGGCAGTCCGTCTGAAATGAGGAGTAAAATTAAATTTGCCAACAAAGGCAGATCTTTAACATGAGGTCAGACAAAAATTTTATTGCAAGTCGACTGCTAAGGAAGGTTTGTAGCTGTCCTTTTTTGTTCAGGTTTTTGATAGACCTGGAGCACTTTAGACAAAGAAGAAGAAAAACCGGTAGGAGCATTTGTAGGTCTGAAAGCTCTGCTGTGTATTTTATGTCAGGATGAAGTTGAATGTAGCAGTTATAAAGCACTGATAATCTCTCGGCTTGAGGACTCTGTCTACTTTAATGACCAGCCTTTAGGAAAGATACAGAATGTAGATGAGAGCATCAAAAATGACCAGAAGTCTTCAAAGTAGGACCAGCAGGGACAGACTGAAGAAATAAGGCAGTTTTAACCCCCAAATGAGATAATTTGCAGGGGACATTGTAAGCTTTGAAATAGGTAATAGATTAGTTAAAGCAGAAGGAAATCATCTAACCTTCCTGTCTGTAGGGAAGGGCACAAGTGGTCGTCACTTCTATTGCAGCAAAAAGCATTCAGGGAGATCTTATGAAAAGCTCCCTGACAGTAAAGGAATCAAAACATGGAATTCTGGCTGCTGAGGCAATTGCAGAGCCTTTGTCATCTGTGGTTATAAGCTTGAGCTAGATTACCATTCCAAAGAATCATAGGGCCATAGAATCATTGAGGTTGGAAAGACCTCTAAGATCATCAAGTGCAACCCCAACCCATCCCACCGTGCCCACTGACCTTATCCCTCAGTGCCACATCTCCAGGGTTCTGGAACACCTCCATGTGACCCCAGCACTGCTGGAGAGCTGGTGCTAATACCTCACCATTACCTCATTTGTTTGGTACATTGGGATGCTCCTGCTCTGGGTGGAGAGCTAGCAGTGATGGTCTCTGGACATCTTGTCCAGACTTGTTTTCCTCTGACTCCATGACATAAGACAATAGGCAGCTTAGAAACTGGCATCAACGCAACTTCTCCAAAAGAAGAGTTCTGTGTCTAACCACCCAGAGGAAAAGCTGAAGTGAGACAGTGTGTGCCTGCCAATGGGCAGCATTTCAGGGTCAGCTTTCAGCTCTGTGAATCCATGCATTTGCCATTTGCTTCAGGAAGAACATCATTTGTCTCAAAGCTATCCTTGCTGTTCACTGCAGATGTTTGAAAATCTCTAGGTGTACCCTAACACCTTGGCTCACCAATGCTGAATGGATGAGATGGGCTTTCTCTGTGCCTCCTAAATTGTATGCCGTGTTCAGGCTGGGCTGCCAAATGGCTGCACCAAATGAAAGCACAAACAAGAGATCTGGGAAAGAGAGTGATACTCAATCCGTGTGGATCCACCAGATTTACTCTTCCCTGCCATGTGCTGACCCCATTTGGTAAGGGACAGGACACTGTGTCACAAGGCAAAAAGGAAGACTTTTGAGGCTGACTTCCCAAGACAATGCTGGTTTGCTTTTTTGTTTTGTTTTGTTTGTTTGTTTGTTTTTGTTTTAAATGGTGAAATGCAGTGCCTTTTATTCCTAACCAACCATCAGACAGTTGGAGACTGTACTCCATAGTGAGCAGATAGCTGACTTCTTACTCTTTGTTTGTGTGGGGTCTTGCAAATAATACCCTAAGTGCCCTGTTTGTTTTCTTGCTGCAAAGTGACATTTATCTTTGAAGGAAAAAAAAAACACAAAAAAACACAAAACAAAACAAAGACAAATAGAGAATAACTCAGAGCAAACAGTAGAAAACATTTCCTAACAATGAGGGCTGGAGGACTCTGTCTTCCATGCAAAAACAACCACAAGAGCAAAAGCTGCACCTTGGATGTGTTAAGGAAACACGGGGCTGCTCTCTGCCTCTGCACTAGGAGGAAAACAGAGCAGGAGGAAGAGCTTCCAACCCTCTTATAAAACCAGATTTAATATGATTGGATCTGATACCTGATACATCCAAGTGCAGGAGCCCTTGGCAGCTGTGTGTGCAGTTAAGAGCAGGGATCTGAGGCTGGTGGTGAAGCTGAGGACCCGTAGTAGGCAGCTTTGCACAGCAGCCTTGTGGCCAGATGGGCTCTGGGGTGGGGGTCCAAGCAGAGCCCAAACAGAGAGGAAATGGGCTTGGCAGATGAGGCAGGCATGGGGCTAATGGCTCTGTGACGGATGGGGCAGGCTGCGGCACACTGAAGACCCATTAGACTGAAACTGGAGCACTGGAGAGGATGCATCTCACTGATTGAGGTCTGGGCTTACTGGGTAAGAGCAGGCTGCTGTACAGCACAGCTTTTGGAGTGGATGAAAAACAAAACAAAACAAAACCAAAGATTTGCATTGAACAGATAGTTCAGAGAAAAGACCTGGGTGGGAACGTGCTTGTTGTCTGATAGGATTCAGTGTCCTAAATGGCCTGGAGCAGACCATAGAGTTTCTATGTCTAAAACACATTCCAGGAAAAGAGACTTTTTATGATGCACTAATAGGCTCATTAGGATTTCTTGAGCTAGGCATGCTCACGGCATCGTATGTTTTTTCCATTACAGGAATTACACGTGTTTTGTTGTGCTTTGGGTTTTGTTTTGTTTTCCACCTAGACTTGCCCTGACAGTTCCCCCCCATTCAGGTTTATATTGGAGGTACCATCTCGAGCCAGTGAATTTGATGAAATATGTTGCTGGCACTCACAGAGAGATGCATAAAGGAAATATTCTAATGACAGTTAGAAAGGCTTTGATCCCCTTCCAAGACTGCACTCATGTCTTTGAAATGCAAGTTTGGCAGTGTTGGAAAGGCTGGGCTCTTTGGCTCTCTTTGGCACAAGCCCATGTGACAGACATTATGTCCTCTATCAAGGGACCCACATAACCTTGAGAAGTGTAAGCAGTGCTCACACATTGCGTTGGGTCAGATAGTCTGGGCTGATAACAAAGCAGCCACAGCAGCAGGGGGGAGTCAGCCCAGTCCAACACAATAACTGAAAGCTGTTCTGACCTGGTAACTGTTGGGTCTGCTGCCTGCGGCTGCGAAGTTGGACATGAACTGCAAAAGTAGTTAATTTATGCCTCCTTGAGTGTAGGAATGTGGTGATGATGGATAGGGATGGGAGGTTATTAGAAACATGGGGAGGAAGGAGAAGATGGAATTCCAGCTCATGTTTTTATCTCTTACACACACATACGTTCCTCTGCATACATATCCTTGGCTGGCTTACATGTGTGCACAGTCCAAAGCCTTGCTTCCACTCACACCTCCATTCATGCACGCACATGCAGGCACATGTTCACACGCTTGCAAGGGATTTGCCTGAGCTAAATGCTTTAGCATGTTTGCGTGCTGGGGGTTGCAGGGTGCTGTTACAAGGGGGTTTGCATTTACTTCCTCCCAAACTGTGAGCTGTTTACACTTACTTTTGTGCAGCACTTTTGCTAAAAATCCTCTTAGCATTCTGCTCTTACCCCACTAGAATACATCCTGCTCCTCTGCAGCCTTTTGTTGGCTCACAAAGAAGTTGCAGACAGAGAAATACTATAAAGATAAGTCTGACTGACTTATTACAGTGGATTTACGTAGGGCACGAATTCAGTCTCAGTGATGCACTGACATCACTGGCCAATTAGTTAAATGCTGTCTGCAGTAATAATCCATATACAGAACAGCCCTAGATGGTGAAGCACATAGCCTGCATGCACCTAACTGAGAGCATGATTGTGGCCATGCATTGAGGATATAGATGGGGAATGGATTATGTAAACAGCAAGAAAAAGGCAGCTGAGAATAAAGCACTATCAGCTTAAATAATTTGGAGCCATTAGAGAAGAATGGGAATAAAGCTGGTAATCTCAGGAGGGGAGTTTGATTATAGTAACTGCTACAGGGATTTGCACAGGCAGTAAAGCGTCTGCATCCAGAGTCAACAACTGCAGTCTCAAATACATACAGTGGGCCTTTCCTTCCCACAGTGATACAAAACACAAACATTTTTCTGCTCAGGGGTATGCAGTGCTTCTGTTCCTGTCCTTTTCTCTCTTGCCCAGAGTATCACATCACTCCCACGTTCTCTCTTACACTTTTACTCACTGCCTTTTACTGATGCTATCAGATGTACAGAAATGCACATTGTCCCCTCCGTACACACACATCTCCCATCACGTTTTCCCACTAATACATTTTCATTTGGAAATCCTCACTAGCTCTCATACGTGATTTCAAACTTAGTGCTTCTGGACACGTTTTACTGTGAGCCCATGTTTGGAAAAGATGTTTTCAAAAGCACAAATAAGATCCTGGAAATAGATTAAGCACAGGCCCGGATCACTGTGCAGATACATGCAGGACAAGCTTGAGGAGCTAAGGGAATGATCTGTGTATTTTAGGAAGATGTGTTGGGAACAGTGGAGAGATGAGGAATGTGTAAAGGGTCACAGTGCTGACCTGTCCTTCAGGATGTCATCCGCATTGACTGGAAGATAAACACTGTATGGAATGGAAACATACCCTTCCATCGGTGTCCCCAAAGAGTACGTCTTCCTCCATGAGTCAGTGAGGGCCTGGGGACACCCAGCCATGAGCTATTTTGGAGACAGTGACTTCAGCAAGTGGCAGGGGAAGCTATTGTGGAAATAAGAATGTGTTTTCCATTGGGGAGTCCTCCAGGGAAGGACAGAAAGATCCTGGTGCTGAGCCAACTCCCCTGGTTGTTTTTTTTTTCATCCCTCTGGGAGCGAAAGCCTTGTAAGATATGCAAGGAGCCCTGATTACCGAATGGGAGCGTGTTTGGTTTGTGAACCTATGTGGATTTATACATATCACATAGATATGGAAACGGGGTTTAAGCAAGAAGGAATCAACTGCTCAGGACCATAACGGTGTCCTTCCTAACATGCTGGCCAACCACGTTTGACTCGGTGTGCCCTGCCCTTCCAATATTCCTACCTGTCAGGTGGAGACAGCAGAACTCACCCATGTTTTAGGTCTCGTGTTAGCACAGCACTCAGTGTCAAGAGGCGGTGTGAGCTGGAGACAAGGAACAGATGGGTTTCATCTTACGCTGCAGCTCTGCTCTCAGTTAGAGCGTGACGGTGCCACTGGCACCAGCGTGGCACTAGGGATGCACTCAGGCAGTTCCTCCCGTGTTCTGGTATCAACAAAATCTATTTCTTTCAAGAGGTTCCAAAAGGAACCTGGAAATAGCAATTCCCAACCAACCAACCCATGTCAAGGCTAGGCTGAGTGCATCTCAGCAGGAATAATGCCACTGGTGTCACAGGAGTAATGCTGGGAGCTGGTGCCAGGCTGAAGGTGTGTAGCTTCGTGTGGGGGAGAACAGCAGTTTAGAGCACCAAACAGCTTAGAAAAAATGTGCAAGGTAACTGCTGATATAGGAAGATTTACTGGCCATAGTACACGGTTAATTACATTCATAATAAAAAGATTCCTATACTTATCTTGGGAATATAGACAGCTTTATGTATTTACCTTGGGTTTTGTAGCCATAGTTAAGAAATGGCTGGAAGTCCTCAGATGAGATTCACTGCATGAATGTGAAGTAATTGAAATTTGGGAGTGTGTTATTAAAATATTTCAGGTGACTGATACGCAGGATATTATAAGATCTTTGCCTGGATTGCAGTGCTTCAATACTTTGTTGCTTTTTGTGCCACTTTTAGAAAAAAAAGTGGAATTTTCCCTTTTTTTTTTTTTTTTAATAGAGCATACTTAGATGTCAATGAACTGAAGAACATCCTCAAACTGGATGGATCCACACACCTCAACATCTTCTTTGCCAACTCCTCTGAGGAAGAGCTGGCTGGAGTGGCAACTTGGCCCTGGGACAAGGAGGCCTTGATGCATCTAGGTGAGTGATAAAGATGTTTCTCTTTTGTAAAGCATTCTTTTGAGGCGCTAAGAAGGCAAGACAAATATGCACTAAGCTCTGGTCTGATTTCTTATCATTCCTCTAACATATAGTCAGGGGAAAAAAAGTATTTCATGATTCCCAGATACTGGCTCACAACCAGGAAAATATTAGGTTATAAACCCAAAGCATATTATGGTATTTGTAGATGATGTCAATCTGAAAGTATTTCACCTTTTAAGTGAAGCTACTTTACAGGGCATTTGCTCCATGAGAGCACTTTGCAAAGAGGGCTGGGGGAGATAGGTGAGGGAATGCTAGACAGACATGAATGTTTAACCTTAACCTGTTACGTTATGATCTCGAGTTCGTTACTAAGCGAGCATCCAATTAATTTTCCTCACAGATGACATTTTGTTGCTATTTTTTTCCACCACCGTGCAAAAGAACAAACTGCCGAGAGATTGTATTTCTGATGTTTGTTTGAGTGGAACGGGGAAGAGTTTGCTGCCCTGCAGATGGGCCTGCACACTTCGTAGCAGATACTTTCTCCAGCCTGGCCAGGCCTCTGTAGGCAGATGAAGCCCAATTTCAGCCGTGTTCAGTCAGCCTTTATAGAGGCTGCTTCAGCCATCTTTTGTTTTCATTATCTAAGCCCACAGTGAGCAAAACAAAGATGGGCAAACATAAAGCCCAGAAGAAGACAGCAAATATGGTTTTTATTACTCTGAAGCATACTAAACATACATCCCATAAGAGCTGAACTACAACTTCACTGTACTCAGAACTGCATTACTTCATACACTGATGTTAACACTTATCTGTAGTGACCCATCTCTGTGACTGAGAGGGACCGTGGTCAGAGCAAGCAGCGGGAGCTGGCTGCCCTACTGCAATTGCCAGTGTTTCACTATGACATCCAGCTCTGCAGCTGCTTGGAAGCAGTGTGAGTGTCCCTCCCCACGAACCAGCACTGACACACATCCAGACATCACCTCCTTCTGAGCAAGGCTGGAAGTGAAGCCACTTCCACTGACTTGCCTCCAGCCCTATCTCTGTGGGCTCTGGCTGGGAGCACCCAAAACAGAGGGAGATGGGAATGTCTGCTGGTGAACCTTCCCCCCGGCTACATCTTTTGGCAAAAACAAAGAAATTGTTAACCCCCAGGCTCCACCGTTCCCCATGCTGCTGGGATTTCTCTTTTTGCAGTACTACAACCCCATAGTCCTTCATCAGCCCACAGCAGTTCTGGTTGATGTTAGGAAACACCACCCCTAATGTTACTGCTGGAGTGAAATAAGGCTGGCGTAGATCTGCCCCTAAATGAGTATTTTCATAGTTTCCCTTGGTGTTGCCATGGGAGGGAGCAGAGAACAGGGAAAGAGCTCCAGAAGGCAGAGAAGAACCTTCTGCAAGAGGGCTGGGGCTTGCCCAAAGCCCTGATGGGTTCCTCTGTCACTTCATTAAGCTAATTGCTAACATCATGCCTGAGCAAAACAATTTAAATGCAGCTCCTACAGTGTATTGGCAGAATCCATTGATGAAAAAAGAGATCATACCAAAAAGAAAAAGAAAGGAAGACATAGCCAACAGTTTAAAGTTAACTTGCAGTGGAAAAAAAGTAAAAATAAATAAATAATGGCCATAATTTCCTGTCATAATAGCCCTCCCAGACCTGTGCTTGGTCTGTAAGAATTCATCTTTAATCTTTTTTACTCTCTTCTATAAATCCAATATGTACTTAATAAAAAATATGAAATATGTCCTGTGGTGCAGATCTAAAGGCTGGGATAGAGATTGTCTGGGTGCAGGAGTTTATCTTTTCTGTAAAACTGCAATTGATTTAGATTCTTGACAGCTGTGAAAAATATAAATTTTCAACAAAGGCAAAAATAAAATCTCCCTCTCCAGCTGCCTCAGGGCTGCCCAATGCCAGAACCATTTGGCCAGCCTCTATTATGAAGGCTGGGGAATTTCACCAATACTCCCACCATTTAAAAACAAGCTCTGGAAGTACCTTTGAGAAAGAGAACAACCAAACAACGTGCCAAGATTCCTTCTGAGTGTGAATGGATCCAGCTAAGAGGAACCCAAGCACTGGAGGGATCAGAATATGTGTTGTATAAAGGGGGAGAGAAGGATGCCAGGAGCACGGTGATGGCAGTAGCTGCGTACTTCTGTGCACACCAGGCTTGTGGAGAACTAGCCTAAGGACCAGCTCAGGGTTGTGGAAGGGATGTGCAGACTCTGAACGTGCCATAATAGGCATGATGTTGCAGTATGATACATTTTATTCGCTCTTTAGTGTTTATACTTAACTTTGCTATTGAGTTATTTGTGCTAAATATGTATTTATGCATGCACATGTAGCTCCACTGTGTGCATACATTCACATCTGCCAATGCACAAAGTGAAAGTCTTTTTTTCTCTATTTGTGCACATACCTTTGCAAGACAAATAAAGTGGTCCTCCTTCTCTTCAACACTGATACCACGAAAGCTGGAGCACTGCATTGTATCTGGGCACTGTATTTGGAGGAAAACGTGAGACAACTGGGCAAACAAAAGAAGAATGGTCAGGGAGGTCTAGAAGAAGAATTGAGCTGCATGGGAATGTTGAATGGATTATGGCTATTCATACTAAAGGAAAAAAGCCTGAACTTGGGATGATAATAATCGCATAAAAGCTGATGAAAGGAGAGGAGAATCTTCTGTTCCTTGAGCCTGTGTGAGGCAGGACTTCAAGTAATGAACTTAAATTGCCAAAAAATCAGTTCAGATTAGATGTGAGTTAAATCCTTGCAGCCATGATGACTGCTGAAGTTGATTGCCAGGGTGGTCACATCATTGGAATTGTAAGGAGACATCAGTCCTATGGGTGTGAGGGATGGTATGGATATAACTGGTCCCATGTTGTTCTGAGAACTTTTTGAGATCTTCTCAGTCTTATTTCCCTGTAATTCCATGGTGTTACAGCAAAAGTCTCCAAGCAGATGAGAATGAACAGCTTACGGTGCATCAGAAACCTGGTGACCTCATCTTCCCTATGCTGCAGTCACTGATAAAACTCCTTCTGTCAAAGTCTTTTCCCTCCTTATTGTCACTGATTTATTAGTGTAACATATCCAAGATTTATTTTCCCACTATTACTTTTTCAAAGCTAACTCCCATTCTCATGGAAGGTAATATATACAAAGAGTTTTAAATAAAAGGCTTGGAAAAGTTGAGGTCAACAAGCTAAATAAAGAAAATATGATGCATGTCATAAATCCAAAGGTACATCTAGCTGAGCTAAAAATATAATGCTTATGATTAATTCAATAAATTGTCAAGCCTCACAAATTTACTATTTGCTCATCTACCCATCCCATAATTCACACAACAACAACAAAATCACCACTGCTTCTCTTTGCACATGTTTAACAGCCACGCAGTTCTTTCAGAATTATCATGTTCCAGGATTTAATATTTTTTTCACACATTAGACTTATGCATATTCATCAGTGGACTGTGTGGCTCCGACCAAACGAGGCTCATCTGAGTATCTGAGCAGTGTATTTCTCACTGTTACTGCAAAACTGTCTACGGGATCAGAGCACACCCCACAGATACCTCCCTCTTTCCAGCAGCGAGCGCATTCCACTTTCTTCACCCAGCTATTAGTTTGCAAATATCAGTGCAACCTACTGCAATTTTTAGTGTGTTTAGCTGTGTTATATTTTTACCCTGTGGAATAATGAACTGAGGGCTCCAGGTATGTTTTGTTTGACTCCTGGTGTGAAATGCATTGCTTACGCTTGTCTGGGCAAAATCATTCTGTCTAAGCACATGAAATGATCTGAAATTGCACAGTATGAGATAATTGCATGTAGGATGTTTTTTCTGAGCTAAAAACACACAAACCAAATTAAGCATACTCAGTGGAAAGACCATTTGTCACTGTGGCTTTGGTGCTGTGGGACTTTGTTCCATGGTTTCTCAACCTTAGGAGTCCCACATCACGGTGAGCTTAGACCATGCTGTGCGTGTGATGTGTCCAGCTGTGCAAAGTCAGTCTGCGTTATGGAGGACCCAATGAACAGCTGCTGGATCTTTCTCTTGCTGTTCTGAGGAAGGCAGATAAACGTAGAAGCTCTTTTCTTTTCCCCTTGCAGGTGGCATTGTGCTGAATCCTTCCTTCTACGGCATTCCTGGCCACACGCACACAATGATCCACGAAATTGGGCACAGCCTGGGGCTCTACCACGTCTTCCGGGGGATCTCAGAGATCCTGTCCTGCAGTGATCCATGCATGGAAACAGAGCCCTCCTTCGAGACCGGGGACCTCTGCAGAGACACCAACCCTGCTCCTAAGCACAAGCTGTGTGGGGATCCCGGACCTGGCAATGACACGTGTGGCTTTCACAGTTTCTTAAACACACCGTTCAGTAACTTCATGAGCTATGCAGGTACCTGGGCTTCCTTGGTTTGTTGCTGGGGTCTGTGGTTGGCTGGGAGTAGAGAGCAGCAAGGTTATCTCTGATTTCTGCAGCGCATTTCACGTGGGGCTTTATGCTGGTTACATCATGTCTAGATTTAGACCTGACAGTTCTAGGGCCAGTCTTGATGGAGACTAAATTGGATGGCCTCAAGAATTCCTTCCACATCTCCTGTTTTTCCCAAATTTCCCAAACTGTACACAGTTTTGTGTGGTGACTGGGTAGGTCATCACATGGGGGAGGAAAGAAACGAGTCGAGCATTAAGAAAACAGCACCTAAAAGCTCTTCAGCAAATCTGACACTCTATTTGACTGAGAGCTGGATGTCTGATCTAGGAATTCTTCTCTGAAAAACTCAAGTTCAGAGATTGTTTACACTCCCTCCAGGAGATAGCAAATGTCAGATGAATATTGACACCACCAAAGCTGTGGGATGTAGCTGTGATAGGCATCTAATGAGGCACGGCTCACGCCTCTGTGCAGCCGTTCAAATATCATGTTTGCTGTTTGATTTAGACTCTGCCTTTCAGCTACAGTCATTCCCATCGGCAGCTGCGTGTGAATGCTCAGGTAGCACCTGGATCAGGAGTGTTTCTGTGGTCAGAGGCTCTCGGCACATTGTGAGGCTTTGTGCTGGGAGTGCCGCTTCTTGATCCGCTCCTGGAAGTTCAAGGGGAGGTGAAGGATGCTCTGTTGTCTCTCAGAAGGAGCAGAGGATGCCTGGGCTTGTATTTTCTTATTTCAGGCCTTGGGGTCTAGCAGTGCTGAAGGTCTATGGCAGCACGTTAGCAGCATCCACAGCACTTCAAAGGTGACCAATACAAGCAGAGGCACTGAAGGGCACCTTAACAGTACAGGCAGAAACACAGATCGCCCACTCCAAAGGTTATAAGAGTGCTTGTTCTGTAATAAAACTGTAGGAAAGCAAAATGTTTAATGTCATCTGGGGCATGGACTGAAATGATTTATAACATAAATGCTTTCATGCCCTTCGTGGCACTAGCTAAAAGTGGTGCTTAGTTTCCTCTTTATTTTTCTATTCATTTAGAGGGTGTTTTCAGGGGCAACATGCAAGCAGTGAGTCAGGTCCTAATTGTTGTTATGCACTTCTGTACATGTGGTAGGGCAGAAAGCCTTTATGTCTCAAGCAATCTTCTGTCTGTTCCACGCAAATAAGTCAGTAACACTTTGGATTTACAAAATCCCTCCGCCAAATCTGCTCGTGGGTACACGAAGAGGGGTGATGAATGCATGTTTCAAAACCCTGAGGTCTCATCTTCCGAAGAGAACTTGCACTGCCAGCCGTGTCAAGAGATGAGAGAGAGCACAGCGATATCTATCTGCTGTTGGGAGCTACATGTGTGCTGGTGTTCTGAGCAGAACCCTTTTTTTTTCCTTGAAAAATTCAGTGAAGCGACATGATAGGTATCTCTAGAGCTCATGCATGAATCTGTTTGCTTTTCTGTTGTTGCCAGCGGAATAAAAATCGTATCAGGATATTAAATCACTGTGGAAATACCTTTGAAACATGTTGGTTGAGGTCATGCAGCCCTAAACATTGCCTTGCCTTTTTCTCTCGCTGCCTGCATGCAATTGTATCACATAGTGCTTGTCTATCTATCATCCATCTGTCCAGTCACTCCAACTTTTTAGTGAAGCAGCAAACAAAACTTGACTTCTCATCCCCCAAAACACCAACTTACAAAATCTAGAAGATCAAGAAGTGTGAGGAATGCTTTTATTTTTTTAAACATCCAACTAGCTGTGGTGCTCCTAGGTAAAAATATAGGTTAATCTTTTAGACCACTCTCCACAAAGTCAGCGGGAATTCTACCTCTGAATTCTGTTGGAATAATCATCCCAGCAAAGTGCATTCTGAATTCTGAAAGAACTGCGTGCAAAGTGCATTGAATTTCTCTAATTATAATTATATTTGAGGCTCTTCAGCCCTTCTTGAAATTGAGTGATCAAGTGAAACATCTCTGCCCTCGCCTTCTCCCTCCCCCAGGACACAGCCTGTGCTGCTGTTTAAACAGATTGAAAATGCAGGTCATCTTTCTCCTGTGCCATTGTCTCACTGCTTTGTCCTATATATGTTTTATTGTTCCTTTATGATGGCTATTAAGGGCCTTTTGTCTCCTTCTGGGCTTCCGTGAAGAGTATTTATGGCTTTTACAGCATGCTCAGGGATAGACCATGGGCAGTTACTGAGGATATGTAGAGATGTCATATTAAAGCTGCTTTTTGCATAACCACGGGGATTTGTGGAGGCTCTCAGGCTGGTGATGCCTGTCAGCCTGCTGTGCCTGTCTGGGCAGGGGAGGGTCCCTGTATCAGGAGGGAGAGATGAGGATGTGTAATCGGAGGTGTCCTGATGGGGCCAGAAGCAGCAGGGCTGCACTTGGGGCTGCAGTCTGAGCAGGGATCCCAACCAGAGCCGACTCCTTTTCCTTGTGGTTCAGGGAAGATGCGGTAAGGTTTTAATTTAGCCACCAGATTCACACTTCTCTTCAGAACACATTCATATTCTGTGAGTTTCGCAGGGCATGGACTCGAAGACACGAGAGCATCTCGTAATGCTGTTACAATATCAAACTGCCAACTTGCGTGCACGCAGGCGATGCTCCAAACAGCCTTTGGTGACCTGCATCTTCTCCAAGAAGTGTATTACGTGACCTGTGCAAAACTGTCATTGTTTGTATTGTGGCAGCATGCAGAGGTCCCATCTGGGCCTGAGATTTACTGGGCTGGGAGCTCTGCAGTCATATGTGAAGAAACACTCAGGGCTTTCAAGAGCTATTCATGTGATGAGAAGAGTGGCAGGAAAATGGTTGAAGTGCCAGCACCAAGGTCTTCAGCACAGCTTTTCTGGGTGTTTGCACAATGCAGTTACTCTTTCTGTGATCTGCCCAATGGAGGATTGGTAATTTTCTGCTTCTCCAGGGCATTGCAGTTGTTAAACAGTACGATGTTCAGATAGTACGAGGCGTGTTCTTGTTGCCAAATCGTGTTTGTGAAATGCAGATGAAATAAGACATGAAAAATGGGTATTTATGGGAAATTATCCAGCAAATTATTTCTCCATGTTGAATGAAAAAGAAACTTGACATATCAAAAATGTTTCTGAAAAGTTCAGAGAGATGAGAATCTTACTGATGGGGGAAGGTTGTGGTACAAATAAAGCTATTCTGCTGCACCAAAAATATCCATTTTTAATCAGTATAAACTACTTTTTAAAGCTGGTCTTTCAGAATGTTTTCATTTGCTCATTAGAAAATATAAGAACTTGTAAAAGTTATTCAACTATTTTTTAAATTTGGATTTCTTTTAATTAAGAAAACTGTCACGGTGCGTTGCACACAGTTTACATAGCTGCCAGTCAGTGCTTTATCCTAACTTGCTATCCTTTGCCCTCCTGTATCCTCTCAGTGATGTTTTCCCAGGCACAAAGTTCTTCCAAATCCAGTGGTGCTGCACGGTGCCTTCACCTCCGCCCTGGTCCTGGGATGGCCTCTGGGTGCTTCACACACATCCCAGTTCAGAGGGATGGAACGTGTATTTATTTATTTGTTTCCCCCATTTACCTTGTTTCCTCCCACCCACCTCCACAAGTGGTGTCTGCCTTAATTTCTTCACAGACCATTAACTTCTGAGGGCTGTGAGATCCCATCCTGTGCCATGCAGGAGCTCCCCTTCACCAGCTTGTAATCCTCCCACTGTCAATCCCATGCAGCTGATGTGGTTCCTGCTTCTGTTTCAGACGATGACTGCACCGACTCCTTCACACCCAACCAAGTGGCCAGGATGCACTGCTACTTGGACCTGGTCTATCAGAGCTGGCAGCCAGCAAAGAAACCGGCTCCTGTTGCCATCGCCCCCCAGATCGTGGCTCGGACCCCCACCTCTGTCACCCTGGAGTGGTTTCCACCCATCGATGGGCACTTCTTTGAAAGGTGACCACGCGCTGCTCGGTTTTCTTGTGCTCACTTGGGTGGGCAGGGGATCGGTAAGCAGCCTCAACATGAGCTGCACTCAGCCTGGGCTGAGGCTCCTTCCTAAATTGGTTCGTATTGAGGGGATTATTGATCTGTTTTCTGCTCTTCCCTCCTCAGCCTGTAGCACTCTGTTGAGAGTCATTGATTTGCCATATAAAGGGCAAATCTTTTTCCGTATGCCACGGGAGGAATTTTCAATCAGCAGTTCTGGCTTTGTGATTCCTGCTTATTGCTGCTCACAAATACCTGTTGGCTCCAGCTCTGCCCACACATTCCCCCTCCTATTGCATGTTTCCTTTGCAAGGTCATGGGGAATCTTGTTCCTGCCCCCGTGTCAGCACAGGGCTCGTGGGCAGTGGTGGTTCCCAAGGGGAGGAGGTGGCAGGACCTGGCACAGAGCTTGGATGGGCTGCAGGAGAACTTCCTTAATAACTGACCTCACATTGTCATTAGCTCATGTCTGTGCTTGCATTTCCTCTCCCCTTCTTGCTTTAACACTTTACAGAAAACAAACTTTGAGTGTCCTTCAGGACTGGAGCAGTATGTATTGCAGGAGGCTAAATTTACAGGCATATTAGCACCCAAAGAGCTGCCTCAGCACTGCTTTGTTCAGTGAGAGCACCTTGAAAGCCACCGTCTTCAGCATGGAAGAAACTCCTTCCAGCACTGTAAGGACAGTGTGGCCATTTCAGTGTCCAGCTTGCACTTAATTTGAGTGCTCAGAGATGTTCCCTTTTTATTGCAGGTTAATATGGGGAAGAGGGGAATCAAATTATATTAGAAGTTGATGAAGAAAGACAGGACTCGTGCTGTTTTAATTTCAGTTTTGCAACTGAATCCATTTATTCCCTACGTGTGAAAAGGACTTATGTGAAGTTTTGAGAATTAATTTGGAATTTTTTGGCCCATAATCGTTTTTAGGTAAATTAAGTTTCTCCAATTTAATTTAGATTTCAGAAGATACTGTCTGTGCGTTAAATAAATACCATCTGCCTCTTAAAACACACTGGTACAGAGTTAATTGTTATGTAACCAAATATGCCTTTATTACATATTTCTTATAACTCGATCAATATGTTCTTAATAACTCTTAGTTAGTTGCTTCTTAAATGACATACAGTGAATCGCTTGCTAAATCTAAAATTTCATAACAGAGTTATGTTAAATAGTGATTTCTAGAGAAAATATCCTTTGGGTTTTGAAATGTGTGCGCCCCGTTTTAGTGAGGAGATTTAAAGAGGCAGTTGCAAATGCAAACACAAGGCCAGTTCCATTCTGAAAGGAGATTCCCACTTCTAATGAATGTGGAGATGTTGCTGTGACTGTTTTAAAACTTGACTGACATGGATCAGTGAGCCTAGATAGATCAATAGGCAGAGCATGTATAGGTACAGTAGGTCAGTGAGCATGCCTATGGCAGCCCATACTCCTCATGTATTAATCAAAACAAGTTTGATAGTAGTGTTGTGGGGACAAACTTTGGAAGCTTTCAGTGCCCATGTGTCCAGCACTGCTTTCTTAGGGATGCTTGCCTGTGTCAGCTCCTAAAATGAGGTCACTGTGCAAGACGTGTAGGAGGTAAAATTGGCCAAGTATAATCTTATCTGTGTGTGGGAATACTGTAAATCTTTGCAGATATTTTTACACAAAGTGCACACCATGGCCCACATTTTACTTGCCTCACTTGAATGAATAAACTCATTCACTTCAATGGCACTATTCATGTAAAAAACAGAAGACTGATACTCAACTGCTGAGTGCCTTGGGCCTGGTTTCTAATGCACGGAGGCCCCTTCCATGCTGTTTTGACAGTGTAAAAAGGCCTTAAAAGGATGAATGGTTCTGGCTACATTAGCAAGCATTGTGGCTCAATATAATTAGATCTCTAGTGCAAAACATTTGTTAATGAAGACCTGCCATTGGCACTGCAGGGGTGTCGGGGCGCTTGCTGCAGGCTGGTGCATGGCTGGGACATCGGTGGTGCTGGGGCACATCAGTGTGGTCCTGAGGCACAGCTTCCTCTCTGTCTGCAGGCTCTTCCCTGCTCAGATGCAACTGATGTGTCACAGGTGCTGCAGCTTTTGGTGCTTTTCTCTCAATGCCTTGGTTCTAGAAATTGCTTGGTTAGTGCTGTGAGCCTGAGCACAGAGTGCAGTGCTGACTCACTGTTGTGGATGTGTGGTGGCCGTCCCGTGTCACAGAATCACAGAATCATTAAGTTGGAAAAGACCACTGAGGCCATCTAGTCCATCCATCCAGCCTTGTCTTCACACCTTGGCGAGTGTAGCTGCACAAGCTGAGCAGAAATTGAAGTCTTTCTGACAGACCCTCCTCACCTCCGTACTGTAAGCCATTGATGGACATTGTGTTACTCCATAGAGTCATTTACCTGCATATAAATTTGCCCACACGTGTTTGGCCCTAAACTCTAGCAGCTAGTTGAGCTTCTGGCCATCTCTAATTACCAAATATATAAGAACCCAGCATTTCTTCTTGCAGCTGCTATACATGGGGTTGCAGTACTTGTCCTTCTCCATGTTACTTCAAAAACAAACAAACAAACAAACAACCATGAGAATGTGGCATGCACATATAATAATGTCTAATAATAAAATAATAACAGAGCCAACAAAACAAGGGAAAACAAGCGAGAAGAAGAAAACTCTATTCATTTCCTGACTGCATCTATGAGGTGCCTTCATCTGCTGTCACTAAGCATCCGTTCATGCTCCTCCTGTTTGATATGCGGAGGCGGGATGTAAACAGTTATTGTCACAGAGCTCTGCAGCTAATTCTGCTTGGACAGAAAACTTTGAACGCCTCTGCTCCTCCAAGTTTTCATTGAGGTGACTGTATTAATTTCCATGCATCTGATGCTATCTTATTCTTAGCTAGCGAATATCTTGGCCAGTATGGTTCCCAGGTCTAGATGGCTGGGCTTGATAACTGCTTGCTTGAATCTTGCTGGAAAGTTTCGGTGACATCAGTGATACAAATTCCAATCAGGTTTTATACCAAGCAGGTATAATTTAGACTGGAAACAGGCATTTATTAACAAAAGGAAAGACAGATTTTTACTGGTTTTGAGTTGCCCCTAAACTGATGCCAGTACTGATGAGAATTGGTTTTCACTGGTATTCTTTATGTTTTGAACCCGCTTTGCTGGGATATCATGGTGTAGGAATGAATCCCTCCTGTGCTCTGAACCTCACGAGTTGGAATTTCCCCAGTACTTGCCTTATTAGAGAACAGCAAAGTCCAGATTGTTCACTACCCTTCGCTTTCAGGAATCATGTGCCCAGTGTAGAAGGTGTCAGATATGCTATCGTTCCTATTTAATGATGTTTTGAACCATTTTATGCTCATTTGGTCTTGATGTCATAGGCTGTGTAAGGTGTAAGGGTCTGGCTTAGATTTTCATAAGCCTGTACATGCAATTCTGTAATTAGTTTTGACATCCATGGCTGTTTGCAGGATTTATACTCAAGAAGCTGCAGATGAAAATCTTCAACCTGGGAGTCACCCCCTGTGTAACTCCTTTCAGCCAGTGCAGTTACATCAGGGTTGAGTTTGGCTCCCAAACTGGAAAAGTAAAAAGAGAAATTTTGCTCATAGCCTTTCCCACATGATGCTCCTTGTGATTCCTCCTACCTCCAAATCCTTGCTGGTAAAAGGAAATGTTTGTCCATAAGCCTACAGTTTTTTCCACCATGGCAGCCTGTGATGAAATTGTATAGCTGCTAATTTGAGTAGAAAGCAGTCCTAATTGTGGAAAGTTGGCTTTCAATTCTCTGTCCTCATCCAGGACTGAACAGTAATGCAGGAGTTTCTTTGTAGAGAAACTGAAAGATTATTATTGCAGGGATTTCTCTCCACTGTTGGTGGATGTGTCTGAAAAAAAAAATATACCACAACAAAAAACCTGCACAATAGTGATTACGTATTTTTATTTCTCAATCCCATTTTTTCCAGATTCTTCATTTTTTTTTTAAACATATATAATTTGGGCAAGCTGAATTAGGCACTTAAACCATTGCTGAGCAGCCAATTGCAAGATGAAATTAGCAGGTAGTATCATAACAAGAATACAAGTGGGTGAAGAGAGACAGAAAAAGTGGAGACGTGATTCGCAGTGTGCCCAAATGGATTCAGTATGTCTGGTACAGAGCATGCGGGGAAGGGGAGAGCACCTTTGCTTCCTATTTCTCTGCTCTTCCCCATTGCCACACTTTATTTTTCAAGCGTTTCCAGCAGGTGCATCCCTCCCCACGATGAGCTCGGTCATTTGCTGTCTCTTGGCAGGGTGGCAGTGGGCCATACTGAAATGGATACGAGTTTTGCTACTGATTTCATTCCAAGTCCCCCCCGTTGACAATCCCTGCTTCCGCCTAATTAAGCCAGCAGAAAGCCGACTTTCACACAGATCCCTGTCAACAAATAGGAGATGCTAAGCCAGAGAGCAGCTGAGCGAGAGTTGTCCCTGGTGCCAGATGGAAACAGGGACAGCCTAGGAGAGCAGCTCCCCTGTCCCAGGGTCCTCTTCTGCCCATGGGTCACAACATGCTTTGCAAAGTGTGAAATAAATCTCACTAGGGGAGATGGTTAAAATTTGCATTTCTGGTGGTAATAATTGATGGCTTAATCTGCACTCAGGGCATTTAGAGAGTGCACAATATTGCTCGCCTGAAGTTTCTGTCCTTTCCTAAGTGTTTTCCTTCACTTAAGATCAAGAATTCTTTCTTCCATTTTGGGTGGCATCATTCCTTAAAGCAGAACAGTGAATTGTGAATAATGAACAAGTTTGGGGGATCAATAACCACACATTCTGGGTCATACGTTGTTCCAAATCGTGTGACTACAAAGGAATGCTAGGGATGAACCTAGCCTAGGACGTGTGAGCCACATCCTCTGTTGATATAAATCAATTCAACGTTATAGAAGACATTAGAGCTACACCAGCTTAAACCCTCACCTTGTGAATGTGTTTGCACAAATGTTGGTGAAGCAGTGTTTAACTGGGTTTTCCTGTTTGGCAGTTTCTGCTGACAGTGCTGTAGTGGCAGTAGCTGGTGTTAGGCTTGTTGTCTAGGCGAAGCAATCTGGCACTGGGCAGCAGAGTGCCTTTCTCAGTGCCCTGTCATGCCATCCCATGGCATGGGGCCAGGAGGGTTTCAGTTCAGAAAGAGCCATCTGCTGGTGCTGAGAATGCCAGGTACCGAATCCAGTTTCCCCCGTGGAAAGGACTGTGGGCATGTTCCTCGCTGTATAATCACGGCCTGCCCTGTTTCCAGACTTCTGGTGATCTGGGCAGTGATCCACCTCCAAAAGCAGGTCCTTGCACATGGAACTGAGCCGTGCTTCTCCAAGCAGCTCTCTGATGTTTGTAGATCTGGGACTTAACTCTGTCTCTAATCAGTGGTAAGCCTAAGGCCTTTAAAGTCCTGGAGATGCTAGGAGTTCATGCAATAAACCCATGATGGGAGTAGAAATTGGTCTGATATTTCCTGAGGCCCGTTTCTCTGCTCCAGCCTCTAAATAACACGGATTTTCTTTAGATGGATTTGTGAGGGCAAAAAAAAAACCCGACAACCTTACAGCTGAGAGTACTTTCTAGGTTGCTATCATTTTGTATGGGATGGCGACTCACTCTGATGCCATCTTCACAGCCATTAGCACAAACCTGCCAAGCCATGGCCAGAAAACACTCTCATCCATGCTGTAAGAAAAGAGGATTAAGTGGCACTGAATTCCACATCTTACTGTTTTTAATATAGTTGAATAAGCTGCTCATTCAGCTGTTACTAAGGTGGTGTGTTTTCCTGTTTTCCTGGCCTCCTAGAGAAGTGGGATCAGCATGTGATCTGTGCGTGGAGGGAAGAGTCCTGGTGCAGTATGCCTTCAGCGCCTCGTCCCCAATGCCCTGCGATCCCTCGGGGCACTGGAGCCCACGGGAAGCAGAAGGTAAGCAAGGGGCTGGGGCAGAATTGTGGCATGGGGGAGGTCGGGCCGGAGCAAAAAGAGACCACAGAGCAGGTGGGGACCTCTGGGGAAGGGTGGCTGGTTGTACTTGAGAGTAGCAAGAAGAAAACGAGAGGGCAGGTGGATGCACTGCGTTCCTGAAGTAATACCCCCCGTGTTTTGGTCCCTGTGTCCTGACCCTGCCCATGAGTTCAGTGAATTTCGGGAGCTGAACTTGAACTTCAGAAAGCAGCAGAGTGCCAAGAAACACTGACCATTCACTTCTGCCAGATGAATTCCTCAAGGGAGCAGTTTAGTCCTTCTGCTCTGACTCCAAAAATGAAGAATTGCATGTTATTTCTTTGGGCTTGATTTCTGCTGCCTTCACTTATATTGAATTACTAACAGGCTGCACCAGCAGTCACACTGGAAGGAGCAGGGACTGCCTTTTGGGCAAGAACTCTGCAGGTGACTACATCATGTTCAGTCTAGTGCAGGGTGCTCTGCATGCTGTGCTTGTGGCTCCTCTAGAGCACGTTGGAGGAAAAATGGTCTGCAGAGACAGCTGTACAATACCATTAAGTTGCCATCATCAATTCCACCCCATAGAATCAATAAGATTGGAAAGACCACAAAGATCTCCAAGTCCAACCATCAACACATCCCCACCATGCCCACTACAGCATTTCCCTCAGTGCCACATCTATCCTTTTCCTGAGCACCTGAGCACCTCCAGGGCTGGTGACCACCACCTCCCTGGGCAGCCTGTTCCAGTGCCTCACTGCTGTTTCTGAGAAGAAATTTTTCCTAATATCCAACCTGATATTTCCTAATATCCATACCTCCCATTGTGTACGTAGTTGGATGTAGTGGAGTGTTTAAATGTGATTATACCAGGCAGAGGTCAGTAATCACAGTTTACAGTTTGAGAAGAGCAGAATGTTAATTCAGTCTGTCCATCACAAGCTATTTCTTCAGGCACAGCACGCTCTGAGCCCAAACATACAAGAGCTTCATTGAACATGAAGGTTCACACCTGGAATTTGCTAACTCTTAATACAGATGTCTTCTTATGTTAAGGGCTTCTCTGTCCTTCAGCTAGAATACATGGGAGTTAATCTACAAGGAAGATTATCTATTAGCTAATATTGGAATACATTTAATCTTGCCACCAAGAGTCCTGTCTAGTCCTCAGGTCAGTGTGTGCAATGCATTGTTTCCCTGCTTTGTGATGGCACAAGATGTATAATCAAAGTGTTTCTTGCCCTGAATGCCCAGACCCCAGGTGGGGGCCCACTGGGGGCTGCAGTTCATTCCAACCCAATAAAAATTTGGACATCCAGGGCCAAAGCTGCTGAGCCCAACAGAGTGCACCTGCCCCTTGCATGGAGGTTGCAGAGGAGCCCCATCCTGGGAAGCAGTGCTCCAGCCACAGGTGTGACCTGATTGTCAAGTAAACAGAATTAGCAAAATTTGGATGGCTTGCAGTTGTAGTGCAGAGTGGAGGACTGAATTTCCACTCCGCCAACTCTTAGAAGACTTTGAAACCTGGTTTTGTTTGGAACAAAATCTGAAACTTTTGAATTTCTCCATGAAGGAAAATTAAAAACAAAAAGTGTTTGAGGCTGGCCAGAATGTTTTATTTAGCTTATGTAATTTCTCTTTCATGAACTTCAGTTCAATTATGACATTTGAAAGTGTCTCCTCTTAGTATATAATCTAGGGCAAAAGCAACTTTTAATATCAAAGTGAAAACTGTTTGAAAGTACAAAAGCTAAATGAATTCTTCCAAAAATGTCAAAACACAATGTTCTATTATTGTTAGAACTTTCTTGCCATTTTCTTTTCCAGAGTAAAATTTTGGCCAAATAAATCTAATTTTGCGAAGTGTTTTGATTTTGAAAGAACTCTGTATTCCATTGAGATGCTCAGTTCCATCAAAATTTCTCCAACAAGCTCTGATTTGAAAACTTCTAGATCTCGCACGTCTTGCCAGCGGCATCATTCCTAGAGAAACTAAGCTTCTCTAAGATTTATTACTCAGCTGCATTTTGCATTTAATTTCCTCTTTGTACAGTGTGTTCCTGCATATTCTTAACTATGAAGGGTGAAGTCTGATCCTTATCTGTCTCATTCAATTGCTGTTTTGCCATTGCTCTGGAAAGAAAATTTGGGAATTCTGTCTTTTTACTACATTAACAAGTTGTTTTTGCTTTAGGGTAGAAAATAGACCAAGTGTATGGTATTTGTTGCTCTCTAATTTTCTGTCATCTCTACCAGAGTCCCTGATGTTCAGGATTTCTATCTGTTTACATTTGGTCTGAGTTACAGATAGCACAGTTAGGTCATTTTCTGTCATCTTCAATTGTCTATCTCTGGGTTCTCAAGCATGCAAGCATTAAATTCACTTTCTACAAATGTTCATATATGTAAATCTCCACTGGTTGAACATTTGTGGAAAGTGAGTACAAAAGAGCCGTAAGCTTGGCCAACATGAACTCATTTTAAAATCTGAGACGACACGAAAAAGGACTTAAAGTACTCACAGAATCATGGAATCATTAAGGTTGGAAAAGACCATTGAAATCATCAAGTCCAACTGTTGACCACTAGCCAACATCCCATGTCATTACTCATCCAGCTGTGTACCAGCACATCACCTTTTTCAAGTGTCCCAGAAGCAGCTCTGGACCTGGTTGGTCTGACAGCGTTTTGCTGAGGACCTGGTTGGTCTGACAGCGTTTTGCTGAGGTCCCATAGCACTGTTATGCTGCTCAGGTACTCGCATTGATCAGGACCACTTGTGAGCCATGACTAGAGGTTGCTTTGTCTTGATCAAATTGGAAAGGTCAGGGGTGAGTTTCTAGCTGTGACAGCAACAGGCTCCCTAGAGGCTGCTGGTCCCAACTCACCTCCCTGTACAAGTGCCTCACTTCTCTGTCTTCATGGCAGGACAATGAGGGGACGTGGGTCTCTGCTCCCACTTCATAATGAGGGCTTGCACCGACACACCAGGCTGTGCATATATATATTTTGAAACCTCTCTCCCCACCTCCCATCCCTGTATAACTGGAGATGGGACTTGCCACATCCTCACAAACCCCACATTCACATCTTACTTGTGTTTGGTCAGATGGGAGGCCATACAAAATGTCATTTGACGATTGATCTTGCTCATGTTCTCATAAGCTAAAGGGTTTTTAGAACTTGAGAACACAAGCATACGATGTCCAATCCATCATTTCTTTTTATATATAATTATTTGTCATTTTCATAGTATGCACCCGTGTCTAGAAACCTAGATACATGGAGAAAAGTTTTGATGCTGTTCCACAATTGAACAAACATTTCAAGTCTGAGTGTCTATAATCTTTAAGAAAGGGACTATTTATTTCAATTTTTTGGGGTTTTTAATTTCAATTTTTTTTATTTCAACTCCAGTACTTCATTTCAGTTTTCAGTCCATGCCAGACTATGGTCAAGCTTCCATTCTTGCCAGGCAGAGCTGTTCTTACTCAGTAGGCAGCAATGATCCACTTTCAGCTCCCTGCAGTGCACACTGAGTTTGACTTAGCTGAACACAGAGGGTCTCTTCCTGTTCTACCAAAGTATGTAGGTTTATTCTCTACTTAAGTCTTACAGAGATTTTGAACAGGCAGAGGTGAATTTGCAGGAACCCAAGGGGAGCAACATCAAGGCTGTGAGCCATTAATCCACTCCATTTTCCTATTGGCAAGATGCTAGCATTAATGCAACTCTTTCAAAGCACATGAGATACTGGGGTTAAAACTCTTCTTCTTTGGGCTGCAGTTAGAGGCTCGCTGTGAATGTTGGAACACCATTCGTTGGCCAGCCAAGCACACGTGGATGGCAGCAAGCACTGTGGGATGATGTGGCTTGAGTGGGGTTCTCTCTGCTCACAGGGATTACACTCTTAGTCCTTGTGAGCTTGGCAGAAGGAACGTCTGAGGGTGTTCACTGGAATTCTGGCTTCCTGCATGGTGGATGGATGCTCTGGTCTGCCAGGCGCTGGGTTAGTGGCAGTGCTTTGTGCCATGTGAGGAGCAGGGGAGAGCTTAGGGGCAGAACATTGTGTTGGTTTTCTGAGAGGACTGCTGAGATACAGGGAAATCTTTCTGTGTCTGGGTTCATTTGGTATGAACAGGAGAACTCCCTGGGCTGTGTATCTTTGGCAGAAAAGGCACATTTCTATCACTTCATTGGATCACAGACAGTAAGAATAACCTTCACACGTTGCCCTTTTCTCTTTAAATTAGCAGTGATGTCCTGTTTGTCTGTGTTTGCCCAGTGCTTTATCTCACTTTCTTCCTCAGTTGCCAACAGCTGTGCTCTCCCTCTCTCATTTTCTCTTTCCATCTGCATTTTTCTCCTCTTGTTACCTTTATCTTTTCTTTTTCCTCTCTTCTTTCCTATACTTTGTCTTCTCTCTGTTCTGCTTGCTCCCTCTTTGTTTGATCATTTGGGAAGGAAGAGGGAATTTATAGCACTCACTGGATTCTGTTACCAACTGTTCCACCCATCTGACCTCTCTGGATCTTGCAGTCCACGATTCTGTGCCAAATTGTAATGTTACCATTGTATTTGGGATCCCAGCAAGCACTGTGGCTTTCATTAGTCCTTGGTAATACCTCCCATGAAGCTGAACATAGCCAGTGGTGAGACATGTAAAAGCACAAGTGCCTGTTGTTTCATCATGACAAGTGCAGAGAGCCAACTCAAACCTGTGCTCAGTGTGCTTCCAAAAAAGGGATCTTACACAGTGTACAAGATGAGCCTGTAAAGACGTAGGAGTGAGCTGAGTATTTTGCTGCCCCACAGCACAATGTAATGACTTCATGGAACCAGCAGAAGCTCTTGCCTTTGTCTTTGCTGAAGACAAGAGGAAAATATGATATTTTAGATTACAGAGATGTAAGAGGAACACTAGAGTGAAATGAAAGCAAAGTGAGTGAGTCTGTTTATCAAATGAAGTACCAAGTGGAAAGGATAGAAAATATCACTGTTTGGCACTGTTTGGCACAGGGGAATGTACCACAAATAGGAAGCGTGGGACCAGGCACACTGTCATGGTGTGTGCTGTGTGGTGTCTGCTCCATCTGGGTGCTTTAGGTGGGTTTGTGTCTCACCCAGCCATGAGACACAGGCATTAAACTCCTCTCCATGCTGGCCATGCCTGTTCTGCCCAGACAAGTAATGAGCTCCCTGTAGAGATATGTTTACCTGCCACCAGTTTCTCTTTCAGTGCTGTTGCCAATGATAAGCCATGTTCTCTGCTTTCTTTTATGCACTTTCTTTGTTTCATTCCTTCTTTCCAGGGCACCCTGACGTTGAACAGCCTTGTAAATCCAGCGTCCGGACGTGGAGCCCCAACTCAGCTGTCAACCAGCACACGGTGCCCCCCGCCTGCCCCGAGCCCCAGGGCTGCTACCTGCAGCTGGAGTTCCGCTACCCCCTGACTCCAGAGTCCCTCACAGTGTGGGTGACATTTGTTTCCCCCGACTGGGACTCCAGCGGAGCGGTGAATGACGTCAAGTTGCTCACTGTCAGTGGGAAGAACATCTCACTTGGGCCGCAGAATGTCTTCTGTGACATCCCTCTGACCATCAAACTGGACGCAGGACAGGTGGGCGAGGAGGTGTATGGCATCCAGATCTACACTCTGGATGAGCACTTGGAAATTGATGCTGCCATGCTGAGCTCCATCCCCCACAGCACGCTGTGCACGGACTGCAAACCCATCCAATACAAAGTGGTTCGAGATCCTCCTTTCCAGTCCGGGTCTCCTGTTGTCATCTCGAACCTCAGCAGAAGATTCGTTGACATGTAAGTACTGCTTTGCAGAGATGCCTGCAGATTATAGCCTCTTCTCAACCTGCTGATGTCTGGTATTGCCGTTGGGCACTGGACTTTTAAACTAGGTAGATGTATCAGCACCAAGAGAGGATGTTCTCTTTGTTTCTTTCTGGAATTTAGGAGCATTACAGTCAGGGGAAATCACCTGCTGGTCATGCAGAAATGTGAAATTCCATCTTCCTTTAAGCTGAAAGGATATTGCAAACTAGTTGAGCTTTGATAAGTTTAAGATAACCTGAGGGAGGACATCAGCAGTATCATGGTCACCATTTCCTTAGAAATTTTTTCACAGTAGTATTTTGGTGAAGGAGGCAGCATTGCTTTCAGTGCCAGAGCATCGTAACTTCTAATTAGCTGCTTGGGAGAGAAGGCAGAAAGTAGAATTGCGTGTTCAGGTATGTAAATGTGTTTCAGCTGCTTTCATTTTCTCCTTTCATGTGTCACTGACACAGGCTGTATTGCACAGTAAACACATCATACGTGCCAGTTTGTTGTAGGGAGTGAATTTCATCTTAGCTGCAGTTATGCTCATCTGTGAAGGAATGTATGATTGTTGAGGAAAGCTCAACTTCAAAATATTTAATGATTTCGAGGAGATCCATGATCTACCCACAGGCATTCTCCAGAAGCAAGAAAAACATCTTTTGCATAACATGATTCCCTGGAAGTGATTCACTCATCTGTGGGAACAACATGAAGCTCTTTTGAAAATGAACACCAGATAAAAGGAAACCTGCTAAGAAAACTGCACTCTAATTTAGAAAAGATGATCTAATTAGTACAGCTAATATCAAGGAAGCATACATCATTATGGTCTTCTGAAGCATGTTTAAATATAATAAAAATGATTAATTAACAATTCAGTAATCATGAGCTACCATCCCTTTCATGGTGCAATTATACAGCTCAGAAGATGCAAATTGTCCCTATGGGTTTAAAAATTCAAGGTAGCTAACAATAGTGAATATAAAAGCAAACCCCTGAACCTCGTGCTGAAAGTTAAGCATGTGCAGAAACGCTTTATTGGGTTGTAGCCTTGTTCCAACAACTGCTGGCACTTCACAGGAGATGAATATTGGCATATTGGAAACGTGGAAAACTGGTGAATTTTCCCATGGTTTTGCTGTGAAAGCATCTTTGCCTGAAACCTGGCCCACTCACACTGGAAAATGGGACTGGTTTGGTTTGAAATATTTGCATACCTTAGCATAAGTTCCCACAGAAGCAGGTCCAGTTTTGAGTTCATAATAAAGCGTGAAAAAAAAAAAGTCCAAAACATAACTTGTATTCTGACTGCTATTTCCGTGTCTTTTGGTGTAATTTTAGGGGTGACTTCTAGCTTGTAGCCATCTGAAGTGGGAAGGTGCTCTCGCTGTTCAGTCAGTAGCCAGGGAGTAATAACAATTTTCCTGTATGGCACTGAATAAATTACACTGCATAACACTGCTGTACCTGTCTGCATGTCTCACTTAGTTATAGAGTCAGCTGAAAACCAGGCGAAAAATAGAAGGTTGTCTTTCAGCAGTCAGGAGACAGAAGCAGCTGCTGGCAAAGGCTGGCACAGCCAACCCAAGCAAAGCCTTTCATCTGGCCAGCTGTGGGCAGAGGGTCCTCCGAGGGTCTGCAGTGGAAATCTAGTCAGTGAGCTTTGACTTGGCACTTGGAAAGCTAAAATGCAGCCTTTAGCCACTGGGTGAGGAGCAAAGATGCATATTGCTTAGCACTTGGAGATGTTTTTTTTAACACAGAGCTCTGGCATGTGTTTGAAATCTTGAAAAGTGATTTTTTCATGTCCTCATACTCATATGTGCATAGCACTGTTTCATACCCTCCGGAGCTGAGGGGTCCTGCAGCCTCACAGCAAAGAGAAGCCGCAGCCCTTGAGCCCTGTGAGCAGGAAGATGTCTCATAAAGTCCCAGGTAGCGGTGCTGGGCAGCACTCCATACGTACATGGAAGGTAAATGCAGTATCTCACCCCTTCCTCATCTGCGTGTCTCACTCTGTACAGCTGGAATTCAGCATATCTGCACAACCAGACACTGCAACCCCTTTATCTCTCTGTAAGCCCCCCAGTTCCCCCTCCTTTTTATGCTTTTGCATGTTTTCCGTATTAATAAAGATGACACCCCCACATGTTCTACGGAAGGTTATTTTGAAGGCAGTCGCCTGTCTTTACTCGTGCCTCCTCTGACCTTGATCTTCACTTTCTCTTTTTCTCCCAAAGAAAATATTTGCTTGCGCTGTTATCTGTGAGCAAGATCCTTTCCCCAGGTGTGGCAATGCTGAAAGAGAAATTAATTTCTCCTACCTTCTTCCCGTCAAAGAGAGGGAACTTCTCTTTAAGACTTTAATGGATAGCCCTTGCCTAGTCAGCATTGGGTGCTCCACAACGGGGAGGAAATAACTACAGCAGTGGAAACCTTTTATTAAGAAATGCAAAATAATGCCAGACCTTCTGTTCTCAAGCTGAATTTTAATCTCAGCTCTTGGCTCAATTGTTTCTAAGGGACAGGACCTTATCCTTGGACCTCCCAGAAACAAGGCAAGATGCTCTTGCTTCCACCGAGCGCGATTGGCCAGAATTGCTGTAATCTGCAGTACAGAATGAGGCTCGGTGCCTAGGAAGAGAGCAGAAAGCTGAATAAATCAATGGGGAAAAAAAAGGTCGGGCCAGGTGCAGCGCAGAACTGCTGAGTCGTCGCGCCGCAGTCAGCGATAAGGGCAGAGCCACATCTGCAGATCTCAAAGTCTCAGCTCACGGCTTAATCCAAAGTTTGGGTTGTGCTCTTACTGTTTTGCTTTCGCTGTTCCCTGGGAATAACCCACGAGAGAGTGGGGATGGCAATGGCGGTAATTGTTTTGCCCTCGCTTTGGCCTTGCTGTAGCGCTTTTATGCTCACATGGATGCTCTTGCAATCGTCTGTGGCAGCCACTGATGTTTGTAAGAGTTCAGTGAGAGGAGTGCCTCCAGTGGAGGCTCTCCTGAGGATGTCAGGAGGCAGCTGGACACCAGTCCTTGTGGGCACCATGGTGGGGAGCAGCCCATGTTCCCCACCGTGCTCCTGCTCTGAACTCACCTCTCCATCATGCCACGCTAAGAGGTGCTGAGGTTAGTTCTGGAAAGTTGGAATAACTGGGAAAGTTTCTGCGAATTGGAATTCTTTCCAACTTTTCTGCCACGGACTTCATAGGAAACCTCAGAACATGGTGGACTGTGATGGAACAGGTCATCTTTGTAACCTTCTTCTTTGTTAACCTGTAGGATTTTTCATGACAAAGACACTGACTGAAATAGCCTTAGAAAGAATCCCAGCACAAAGCCCAGCTATGAGTTTTGATTTTGCAGAGTTGAACATCACTGAGCAGCAAGTATGCTTTCCTGTGATATCTCCATCTGAGTTATTCTCACACTGACTACTGCTTTAGTACCTAAGTGACACCTAGAGATACTGCATTCATAATTCAAAATAAAAGAAAAAGAGACCAAGAGAGAAACCTGCATTTTCTCATACACAGAATATATTTTTCTTGTCACACTTAGCTTTTTTCCACCTATTTTCTAAGGCTACGCCTTTTCTGTTCCTTGGAAATAGAGGGGACTGGTTGTCATCTATTGTTTAAGCAAGTACAGTATTTTAAAATATTATGTTAGAGTCAGGAGTTCCATTCAGTGCTAAGCATACAAGCTCAATTTCACTTGAAGTGTTTTAACTGAGCACCTAAGAGAGTGGGATCCAGATCTCAGTAGGGCTTCTTGACTGCAAAGGATTGAGGAATTACATCATTGAGACTGCAGGTATTTGGAGAGGTTGCTTTGGTGCTGTTCATGGTTTCCTGGCACTTTGCAGGCTGTATCTGAAAGAGTTTGTTTCAAAATGTGTGTTATCGATAGCATTTGTGTTTGTTGGTATGCAGTCAGGAAGCCATGCATGTGATTTGTTAGAAACCCCTGATGATGTGGTGTTGAAGGAGATGGAAAACACTTCTTAGTCTGAATGCATATGAAATACGTTGTAAACTCCTTCAAACATAGCAAGCAGAGAGGCTGGAAAATCAGCAGTGGCTGTTGGAGGTGAGCAGGACTCCTTTGGAAGGCTGCAGTTACACACAGCAGGCCCAGCTCAACAGGGCTCGGAAAAAATTCAAATATCACAATGATGGTATGTAATGTTAAGGCCCTGTTGAATGCAACACTAAAATTTCATGGCAACATCTGTCCTTGTTATGGCATTCCTTCCTTTGCATTCATCTTGAAGATCTATTTCTCTATTTTCTGAAGCTCTACCAGCCAGAGGAATGTATGATCTAAAGCAGCTGAAATGAATTGCCAGATCCATCTGTCATGAAGATAATTAACACCATATTTCCACCCAAACAAGATACAGATCACTGGGTGGATGTTCTCCTGATACCAAAAGCTGAAGCCCATATTATCAACATCTTCTGCTCCCCCTCCCCCACAGTTGCCATGCCAAATCTCTCTTGATATGCCAGGAAATACTGAGGAGTATCTAAGATAGGACTGAAACGTTAAGAAAGCACTTTACATGCCCAGATTTATCTACAAAAGCTGCTAGGTTTTCTGTATGATATCGGCACGCTACACATCTGGATTCCCAACAGGCCTTAGAACTGTGTCTGGTGTTCCAGATGTCCTTGTGCAACAGCATGAATACTTACAGCAAGCCTAGAAACGCCTTGCCTTGATGTGTGCAAGGACCTCATGCACTTCTTTGTGAATCTTTCCCACTGATGGTTTATAGTTACCTTCCAACTGAATGAATGAAACCAATTACTTCTCGCCTTCTCATTTGCAGTGAAGAGCTCTGAGGTTATTCGGGATTTCTTGATCCTCTGTACCAACATAAGAATCATTTTGAGACACCCAGTCCCTGTAAATTGTTGATTCCTGCATTCTAACTCCATCCTTCTCTGCATTGACCTATATATATTGGTCTGTATACCAATTCCATCTTAACAAACATTTCATTCCTGCAAATAATTAACCTCAAAGTGATAACTGAAGGACAAATGTACATTTCACTTCAGTGTTTCTTTCAACCCAACCAACTTCAGCTAGCAGAAGTAGGTGCAAAACAGTACATTTCTTGCTGAGTCCATCAGTATTTTATGCCTTCTATCACCACTAGCATTACCCAAGACCTGTCCTTATTAAAAGTACTTGCTCTCTAGTCTGCATCTGGCTGATTTCTTTCCCCTGATTACCCAATTATCCATATTTTTTCTCTCCAGTAATGTATTGAAGAGATCCTTGTCTGTACTTATATGAAAGTTTACTGCTTATCTCCAGCGAAAACACTTTTACCAAACAACTGCAGCATAGGAAGTTCCACACAAATGCGCAAAGGAACTTCTTTACAGTGAGGGTGACGGAGCACTGGAACAGGCTGCCCAGGGAGGTGGTGGAGTCTCCTTCTCTGGAGATGTTCAAGACCTGCCTGGATGCCTACCTGTGCTACCTGGTGTAGGGAACCTGCTTTGGCAGGGGGGTTGGACTCGATGATCTCTGGAGGTCCCTTCCAACCCCTACAATTCTGTGATTCTGTGATTCTGTGAAACTTCCATGTGAATAGATTCACTTTTAGTCTTCTTTTTTGCTCATTCCTTCACATCTTCTGTACCACTAATGCAGAGCAGTGTGTGAACAAAGCTATTTCATGCTTTCCCACGCAGCACAAACCCTTCTATCCCTGTGTCCCACCAGGTGTCTTACTGCTGTAGTGTTGTACCTCTGCTCCTGCATCCTTCTTACACCCATGTGAAGGAAGCTCGGGCTCTCCATGTCCCTGCTGGGCCATGGCAGCTGGAAGCCACATCCTGATGGCTTTCCTTATATCTTCCTCTCTTCATCAGAGATGCCATGTTATCTCTGCAGATGAATAAAACCTACTTCCTGACCCCACACGCAGAGCAAGACAGCAATTTTTCCCTACCACCCCCTGCCAAATTGCCTTAACCCTGCCTGAGAGAAGAGAAAGAACAATCCAGCGGGCCGTGCCTGTTCAGCAGGCAGCTTTTCTGCTCAGCCTGCGCCGAGATGCTGCTTGGTGCCAGCTGCAGTGATAGATTTGTGGTTCTTTGGTGTTGTGGTTTCTTATGTAATGCTGTAGCTATAGCTGGCACTTGGCAGAACCGTAGCTCCTGTTCTGGCTCAGCTGCATATGATGCAAGAATAAGGTAGGAAGGGCGGGTTCGTCTCTTCATAGTTCTGTGATGCTGAGCAGCAGCCAGAGTGATTTTTCAGCCTGGGTTTACTCTGAACTGGGACATGGCTCTGAGTGACGCCCGGTTGCCTCTGTCAAAGAAATGACTCAAGAGCATGGGAATAGCCAGAAAACAGTGGCTGCCCCACTTCAGGAGCAGCACATTGCTTCGGAAGGGAGCAGCTCTGCTCCCACCAGGGACTTCCCACACACTGCTGCTGCATTGCATGGCTGTCCTCAGCATCCCACTGCCCGGACTGCAACGCAGCCATGTGCCAACGTCCCTCAAACAGTGAGCCTTCACTGCCATCCTCTTATTAACCGAATAGATACTATTAGAAATGGATATATTTAATCACTCCCAGCCAGGCTGGAATTTGAACTCCCGACCTAGGAGTAGTAGCAGAGTTTTCAGCTGCAGGAAAGGAAAAAATGAAGGTCAAACAAGACTTTTCCTGCTGGGTGAAATAATTTATTGCAGGTGAAACAGTCTCAGAGACGTGGTAAATTAGGGTGTGCATTATCTCATAATTTCTCTCTGATGTTTGCCTTCCTGTGTGCATCTTTATTTTGAGCTCTCAATAAGATGAGGAGTACCAGAAATCTCCCAGGAATAACAAATGATTTTGTTGGTTTTGGGTGTTTGTTGTCTTTTTTTTTTTTGCTCGATTGGGGAAAGAAGCATTGGGCAGACACGTGTTATGCAACAATTTAAAAATAACTCTCTTGTAAAAGTTGGAGTGAGCCTCAAATACCGCAGCAGCAGCAGCAAAGTGCTACCTACCTTTTTATCAGCAGCGTCAGCCAGCACTGATTATTTTTCTCTGCTGCTTTCACCGAACTGTTGGCCCGTTTGTTTCCTGGGCATTTCATTTCAATGTGTTTTCCTACAAAATAAATTTCACTTGTCCGTTAAATTTGGAGCTGTCCTCAAGCGGGGAGTAATGCTGTGCTGTCCTGAGTACCTGATCAGATAGCACAGCAGCAGCCAAAGCAGAAACCCTTTCAGCGCATCATTGCTCATCAATGTGAGCCCAAAGTCTTCCACCACTTCCCCCAGAATCGCTCTGGCCAGGATCTTCTGAAGCACATGCTGACATGGGCATCTCCATGCTGCTGCTGCCATTCCAGCACTTCCCTGTGTCTTGTTGTGAGAGGAAGGCAGAGTGGAAGCAGCGAGTTGTGCCCACTGAGGATGAGTGGATTTGCTGCCTTCAGAGCTCAGTGCAAATCGTTTCCTCACAGTGGTGCAGATCTTTTTTCTTTTTTTTTAGATGTAAGACCAGTTGCAGATGTAATGACAATAGAGGAAATTAGCTCATGATGGGATTTAAGAAAGAGGCTAGTGGAAATATGTTCAGTAATGTTCAGTTATTAAACCATTACAGATCCCACTGGAGACCAGCTAGTAGGATTTCTCATAATCTGAAGTGGCTTAAAGCGAAACGCAGAGCCCCTAAGGGGGGAAATGACAAAATGTTCCTCTGGAGGAGTCACCTCCTCTCCTCACACACCCCTATGTGCTCCTCGTGTGGGTCTGCACATCCATCTTTCCTAAATGCACCCATGGATTCAGGCTGCTGCCTGGCCCCACACTGCAGCACCATGGGCCCAGCACAGCCCCAGTGCCCATCCCCTTCCTGCAGAGCCCCAGTGAGGAGCAGTGGAGGAGGTGGAAGCTGAGGAAACTGCAAACATCTGTGTGCTCGGGGCCTGGCCGAAGCCTTGCTGAAAATAGACACAGCTTCCCCGGGCTCCAGGAGCAGTCAGGTCAGGCTCACGTGGCTCTGTTTACCCTTTCAGGGGATTTCACAGACACAGGAGGGCATTAAGCTCTGAAAATCAGGTCTTGGCTCTGTTGAAAGGAAATGGTAGAGGTCATGTGGGGAAGAGCGTTCCTCCTGCAGGCAGAGCCCCATAGTATAGTGTGGGGTAGGGAGAATGCTGCCATGGTTGTAGCTGTGGGTGCTGCAGGCACAGCCGGGACATCGTTAGCAGTGTGAGCAATCACACGCTGCTCATCCAGAGGCACGATGCAACAGGCAGAGAGGTTCTTTGGTGACGGTGATGGCCTTTTAGCAACCAACCCGCCCCAGCCTGCCGCCAGCCCCAGTGCTGTTTTCTCCCTGCTCCTGTGCACCGCAGCGTTGTGTCCTCAGGCGCTGGTTGCTGGCACCGCTCCCTGGGAATGAACAGAGATGCACTGATTCCCTCCGGCTGCAAGTGGGGCTTGCTGTGGGTCAGAGCCCAGAGCTTTCCTTTCTCAGCTCAGGGCTGATTGGAGCAGCAAAGAACCGAGCAAAACAGATTTCCCCCCTCCTGCCCTGCTTCTAATAGCAACCAGGTGCTCCGACACTTAACCTGTGTACCGCCATGAAATTGCCTGTCTTGTGCAAACACCCGCGTGAGGCCCCGGGCCCCTCGCATTTCCACTGCTCTGGTAATTGTAACCCAATCTCACGTAGATCCTGCATCTCTGTCTTCCACTCTTAAGTGTTCATGTGGTTGTTTTTGCTGTTGTTGTTCAACCAAGAAAGTAGAAAATTGACTGTTGATGTTTGATTTATTTTTAAGAGAAGAAAAAACAACAAGAATTATCTTTCAGGCCTTGGCTACAAAGTTGTTTTTTTATTAAATGTGCTACTGTGATTTAAATTGGCACCAGGGCAAATACTTGGACGATTATATCAAAGTCTGCTGGAATTAATCAGTTGCATATATATCTATAAGTTTGCTACTGTATAAAGTTATGATCCTTACATGAAGGACAGAAATCTTTCTTTCTGGAAGGAAAATCTGTCTTGCCAAGAGGGAGATGGTGGGGTCACCATCTCTGGAGATCTTCCAAAGTTGTGGAGATGTGGCACTGAGGGAGGTGGTCAGTGAACATGGTGGGATGGGTTGGGGTTGGTGATCTTAGAGGTCTTTTCCAGCCTTAATGATTCTGTGATTCTAAGGGAGAGTTCTCTCTTAAGGCAAATGCTTGACATGCTTAAGGTCCCGAGCAGAGCAAACATGCAGCTCGGAGAGATGGGCTGCAGCAGAACTGCTGTGTTTGGGATCTGGGTATGTTACTGAGGTCTCTGAAGCTGTTCCAGACTTACACCAGTGTGCACAAGCAACACAGTAATGGACCATTTGGGTTTTGTGATATCTAGGAGAGGTGGTGGTAACTTTTGTACGTGGATGGATATCGTGGAGCAAAGAATGTTTTTCTCTTTCTAAAAGATTTTGATTGCCCAACCTTTGACTTCAACCTCTGACTTCAACCACAAAGTCTTTCTGGTACTGTGTACAGTGGGAGGTGTCACTGGAAATGCCTTCCTGATACAGTCGTGTTGAGTTGGGCACTGAATGGTGAGGCTGGGCTTCAGGCAGCTAAGCCAGCCCTAGAACAAAACATACCCCAAAAGTATTCACCTGAGGTTCCCTGGTCAGACCACAGTCCAGGCTTCAGCTATGTTGAGAGCAGGAATCCAGCCTCCAATCCCCACCTTTGCATCCCACACATGAGTTCTCATTCCACTCCCCTGTTGGGAGCAAGGCGAACAGAGCAAACCCACTGCCCCCATTGGGACCCTGTTATGGGCAGAGGGAGAAGCTGCTCCAAGTTTGCTCCTCAGGTATTTTTGTCTTCTGAGTCAGCTCGCTGGTCAAGAGAGGGGCAGAGACTTCTTCTGAGGCCTTTGCACCTGCCATGTCGTTGGGCTTATCCAAACTGCCCGAGACTGGGCCACAGCTGAAAAAACAGCCCAGATCTTTGACGTCCTTCTGTTTACAGAATCTCGCCCCTCCTCTCTCCCAACTGCAGAGCCAGGCAGGAATTCTCTTCATTATCTTCTGCCGTGCTTCTCATGCCATTTTTATTAAAAGAAGAAAAGGAAAAAGCAAGGGGAGTGCATGTGAGAGAGGAAAAGGTAATAGAAGAGAATAATCTTATGTGGACAATGCAAATGGCAACACAGGAAAAAGGAGGGGAGCTGGGGAGCACATGTATCCACACTGTCCTAAAGTGACCTCTTCCCCTTAGTTTCTCTTTATCGATTGCTCTTGGGAGCGCTTGTAGAGCCTGCAAGTGTTGACTGTGTTGTAGGGATGTGGGGACGTCGCTCATGGACTGGGGCTCATTCTAGGATGCAGAGATCTGTTTGGGAAGCGCTGCCTTTGGGCACAAGACTTGGTGACTATTGAAAGCCAAAGCAAGCTGGGTCCTTTGTAGGGTGCTTGAGGTGCAGGATGTGTCTGCTTCACTTAACAGTACCTCTGACAGCCATAATTCAACTGGAGATGCCTAAGACCTCATCATTTTGTCCTTAAATAACACGAACACTGTCTTCTTTCATTGCTTACGGCCATTTCTGTTTTCGTAGGACAGAAAGTAGGATAAGCCTTTTGGATATTTTCAGTTTTGTTCAAAACAGGAATTTGTTGTGCTAAAAAAAAAAAAAAAAAAAAAAAAAAAACAACTTCCTGCTATTATTTGTAGCAGGAAAAACAGACATGCCATGGTAGTGGGAAGAGGGAAGAAGGTCGCTGCTTTCCCTTGGTGTTTTCAGGGGCCGTGCCCCTAGTGAGGCAGTGGCACAGAGAAGCGGTGGATACCCCATCCCTGGATGGGGACATCCCAGGTCAGGCTGGACCTGGGGCTCTGAGCACTGACAGAGCTGTAGGTACCCCTGTGCATTGCAGGAATTTGGACCAGATGGCCTTTAACGGTCCCTTCCAACTCAGATAACTCTATGGTTCTGTGCCCTCAGTCTGCAGCCCAGCTGTGGGCATCAAGCAGGTGTGGCTGGGTCACAGCTGGGTACCTGTGAATTTGGTGATCCTTCAAAACCACCTTGGTTTGAGTAGAAAACTGCTTCCCAATGATGTTTTCCCCTGTAAGTTATACAGAAATACCCGTTCAGAGAGCAGCAATCCATTGCCCAATAGATGTTTCAAGTTCAACATGACTGCCCCCCATACCCAGGATGACCAGGAGAAGGGAGAGAGGGCTGTACATCTCCAACCCTGGATCTGTTGCTTTCACCAGCAGACGGGCTAGGAGCCCTGGTGGCGTTCTGCACGGCACGCTCCAGTTCCCCCTCTCAGCAGAGCACTTGAGTCATTGCTTTTTAATACGAGTGCCTCCCCACGGGCGGAAGCCGCAGCGATCAATGCGGCTCACTCAGTTCTCGAAAAGGTCATTAAAAGACCATAGATATAAATTTAAACGAGTGTTTGTTCACATCCTCAGTGCTAAAGATGCTCTCCTTTCTCACCTCCTGACACAGCATGGAGCACTGCAAGGAGCATTGTCACCATCAACGCCACCAGCAGCCAGGGCCCCAGTCCTGTTTTTATCCCTGCTTGGAGCAGCCCTTGTCTTGCAGGTGACAGCATGGAGCAGCACTGCTGCCAGTGCCTGACGTCAGCGCTCCCCAGCGCGCTCAGGATGCTTCCCGCATACCAGATTTTGCATTCACAGTCAATATAATTAAAGACACCAGAGCTCTCCCCACGTAATAACTTTTCATTTCCAGTTTTCTGTCGCATTCACCCACATACGCATCCATCTCCAATCACCTAATAATTCATAAACACCATATTCTTTCCTGTGCTTAATTTAGTACTGTCTTCTTCCATTCTGTTCTGCCAACTTCCCACCCTGTACATAAATAAATGTGAACTTTGCCTTGATTTTGCTTTGCCTCCATGTACACACCAGCTCACACAAACACTCCCACACACACAGGCACACTTGCAGGGATGCACTTTTGCTGTTGGCTGGATGCCTGTCCATCACCTGCCGGTGGAAATCACGTGCAAAAATCACAACTTGAAAACTTCTGTCAGTGCTTCACGCTTGTGTTTCATGATTTCAGCACATCAGAAAGCACTGTTGATCTGTTTATTTTGTAGATGTTGCAGCTGCCTGGACAGTTCATTGATAGCAAGGCTTTTCTAAGAACTGAACATTTTTGTGGTTGGAAGATATCCGGAGGCAAAATCTAAATTTCTACAAATATCCTTGTTAATCTTAAATATTTTATGAATGGTTTTGAGAAACAATTAGAGAGAGAATCACCCTTTAATATTCAAAGCTTGCCTCTGCTTTTTGTTTCATCAGTGTATATCAGATGCTTCCCATCTTCGTGTTGGATATTAGGAAGAATTTCTTCTCAGAAGGAGTGGTGATGCATTGGCACAGGGGGTGGTGGGGTCACTGACCGTGGAGGTGTTGAAGAAAAGAGTAGACGTGGCACTGGGAGACTTGGGTTAGTGGGCACGGTGAAGGAGGGTTGGTAGCTGGACTTCATGATCCCGGTGTTCTCTCCAACCTCAATGATTTGATGATCGTAATCAGCAGATTTATCTAGGAGTGAAAACCTCAGTGTTACACATTGGGGTGTGTTTGGCCATTGAAGTTATTTCATGTAATTTTTTTCTGGTTGGCTCACATGACAGCTTTATACAGGGTATTACTAGGGCAGAAGTTGGATAACTTGCACTCTAATTAAACAACCACACTAGTACCTAGGTAGGTATCTCCCCAGCACGTACAAATTGAGATTCATGCTATCTGAGGTCTCTCATGTTTAGCCAATAGATACTGCAGGCTGTTGCCAACAGGAATCAATAAAAAAACACTGGTGATATGCTTTGGTTCCACTGAGTTTTATCCACAATTTAAAGAGTGGCAGCAAAGAGTCAAACCCCTGTATGAAAGCACGTGTTTCATTCCGTGGTAGTTATGCTGCGGGCATGAGAAGCAGCTTTGTTGTAAAATATAATGTGTGGTATTGGACTTAAAGTCGTGCTTGTTAATTTAATGAGTGTTGTAAGGAGATAGTAATGTCACCAACCTGGACCTCAGTCCACCGATGCCTGCTTCAATGCATTGGTGCTCTATAGAGGATAAATATCTCCCCTGCTCTGTGGCTTTGCAGATCAGCACAATGAGGATAACGGTAATGAGTTTCTTTGTGGAACATCTTAAGTTCTGCTAACATAAAACATGCCATGAAAGACCTAAATATTCACATTAGGTTTATATTTTTCTATATTATATATATAAAAAAAAATCTTGTCTTGTTCAGAGATTCACAGGATTTAAGCAGTTAAGGCTCTGTATAAATATGGAACAGGCTGGTAATTCTTTTTGTGACTGTTTAGATGCTAATACCGTGATCCAGGACAATGGTTTGAATCCTATTTTTAAAGTGAAGAGAGCTTCCCTTTAACTCTGCTGGTTTAGTACCTGTACACAAAGTAGGTAACATACTTCTCTATCAGAGAAACAGCCCCAGTCCAATTCTGTCTGAGATCAATAGATAAATTCCCGTTGGCTGCAGCTGCAGTTGGACTGAGCTGTCGACGACGTAATCGGTGTTTGCAGAGCGTTTTGAGTTCCTTACGTGATCTGTGCCATCAGCTGCAGGTAGTGCTGTCCCTGAGCACAACAGAACCCACGGCTGCTTCTTTGGGTGCCAGCAGTGCTGTGACCACTCAGCACTGTGCACAGTTGGGGTCAGTGCTGGTGCAGTGCCACTTGTGCAGCAGGCATTGGCTCAGCAGCAACATGCGAGTAGTTCAGCTGTCAAACACAGGAGGTTTCAGGTTGGACATTAGAGAAAATTTATTCTCCAAAAGAGTGATCTGGCATTGGCACAGGTGCCCAGGGAGTGCTGGAGTCACCATCCTTGGAGATGTTCAAGAAACGTGGACATGTGGCACTGAGGAATATGGTTAGTGAGCGTGGTGGGGTTGGATTGGGGTTGGACTCAGTAATCTTGGTCTTTCCCAGAACCTTAATGATTCTGTGATTCCATAATCAAGAGTTGCACCAGGATGTGCTCAGAGCTGTGCATGAGTCAAGCATGGATGTACGGGGCTCACAAAAAAAAGAAGCAGCCAACCAAAAATTATCCCCGTCAGAATGAAAAAATGTTCCGAGGGCCTGACGGAACCAGAACTTGCTTTCTGTTGGCCAGCCCTCATTGCAGTAACTCCTTCTCTGCCCTTTGTCATTGCCTTTGATGGGCTGTCACTCAATATTTCCTCTTGTGTTGCAGGGAGCTGAGCGACAGCACCACCTACACATACCAGGTCGTCGTTGTTTCCGGGGCAGAGCAGAGTGAACCCTCCCCAGCACTTGTCTACATCTCTGGGAGTGGGTACTGTGGAGATGGAGTTATCCAAACGTAAGTCTGGAAGAGCAAACAGATAAATGTGAGCACATCTACCCAGCCACAATCTGAGCACAGAAAGAAAGTGATGACCACTGATGTCTCCTTAGCTTAGGCTACCTTTCATCTGCACGTAATGACTCATGTGCTTGATGATTACCAGGACAATGACGTTTAATTGGAACTCAGTCCCTGCTGTCCTGGCACCAGTAGATATAGACAGAGATACAGACAGTGGAGTCCAGCAGGATTGATATGAAGCACGCTATATGCTGTTTGTGCTGTTTGTTACATGTGCATGTAGGTGACATTTTCTATATGGAGCTCTTATGCTGGAAGAATTCCCACTGTCTTTGATGCTGTCCTTCCACATGAAGCCCCATGTGCCTGGCAGCTGTTGGACAGGGTAGAGTCCCAAGTGGCCTGCTGGGTTCCTGATGCATCCTCCTGTTGGACTTGTGTGCACTTGGAAGCGTTGGACTTGCTGCTGGGGGTTGCACACTTTGAGTAAGCCCCTCACTCTCAGCAGCTGCCAGCCCCCAGACCACTGGAAGTGTAAAACAGTCATTCACAACTGCTTTCAGGTTTGTTCTTTTACTGTGTTGGACTTCAGGGACACCTGCTTCTAAGTTTTGTGGCATAAGATTGTTTAATTATGATTGCAGAAGTAACAACAAACAAATGCTTAATCCAGCCAATGTTGTTGTCTTGAAATGTTATTGATCAGCAGTCACCAGCACAGCTCTGTCAGATTATATACCTGGCAGCAAGTATTTGCAGGATGAGGCCCAACAGGCAGGAAAATCAAACAGAGCAGCCAGTTGACTTATGAATCCAGGCCAGTCTTGGAGAGAGAGGTGGAGAAAGACAGATTAATTTTGCTTTCCATAACTTTTCTCCTACTGTTATGTTTGCACATTCCTCAAACATCACTTGTGGCTTTGCAGCAAGCGTCGAACAATAGCTGAGCTGCCTCACGAGCGAGCAGGAACCAGACTGTGTCACAGTGTGCTTAGTTGTGTCCCCACTTGCAGCTGTGGAGCCTCTTTCTCATCTGGTTTGCACTCTACAAACAAGCAACAGCGTGGGCTGGAGCAAGGCAGGACCCCATCCCTGACACCACCCAGTGCCTGCAGACCGCTGTCACCTGGAATAGCCCCGCTGGGCTTTGTACCTTGTTATTCCATACTGGGGTCATAGACTGGCCTTTCCAGATTTAATACAAAGGGTTTCAGAGATTCCTGTTCTCTTTCTCCCCACCTGCTGAGCTGCAGCCGCACCAGCTATGAAGGAAGTTGCTCATATCCTCATCAGAGAACAGCAAGTGGTATCCACATGTGTAGGAGAGAAGTGGCCAGGCAAGTCTGTGAACCAGGGATGATGAAAGTAGGAGCTGAAGAAAGAAAGGAGAGGAGTGTCCAGGGTTGGAACGCAGTGCCACTCCATGGGATGTCAGGGCTTTGGGGTTCTGCAGATCATTGGGATGACGCCATTTGCCATCTGACTCATTTTTCTTGTTTGTGCCCTGCCTGTAGAGACCTGGGGGAAGAATGTGATGACATGAATAAGATCAATGGTGACGGCTGCTCCCTGTTCTGCCTGCAGGAGTTATCCTTTAATTGCATTGGTAAGTCTGGCTCAGAGCCTTTCCACTTACAACTGGTGGGCAACTGCTGTATGCGAGGCGCGAGGAAAAAAAATCAACAGTATTTTCAGCATCTCCAGCTGAAGAGTTGTCATGGAAGAGGAAAAAAAGTTGGAATTTGTAGGTTTGAAAGGCGAACATATCTTCCCAGCTTCTGGTCATTTTGATGGGAAATTGGTTCTGCTGGCTTTGAAACAACCTAGGACTTAGGGCTAAGTCAGCCATTGTGGGATTGATCCAAAGCCCATTGAAGTCAGTGGGTGGCTTTCCACCGCCTTCAATAGGCTTTAGATCTGGCTACGTGAGAAGACATGAACTGGTTTTTTTTCTGGTAAACAGGAGGAGGAGTGAAAGGGGAAGGGGCTGAGACCAGAAGCAAGTCCAGCTGAGGTCACACCTCCTTTGAGTTGCAAATCAGTATCTGAAGATCAAAGGTCTGGCTAATCCCCTTTTTGAGAGGTGAAAACTACTTAATCAGATTTCATTTGCAAGCCTGGTTTGCTCTGATTAGCAAAACCTGGAAGCACAATGGCCGGAAGATGCTCGGGCTATCTGGGATAGCAGGGCTGCGTTTGTGAGCTTTACATATTTATTAAACTCTCTAGGAATGCTGGGGGCAGAGAAGGGAAAAGACAAATTCTCACTGAACCTTGTGCTGGGCAGCCCTGCGTTGGGGGATTGCATTTCCCAAACAGGACTTGGAGATCCGGGAAAGGATGAGACATGCAGACCTTCTGAAACCAAAGTTAATGTTTATAAGGGATCAGTCTCTTCTCAAGAGGTTTATGGGATTCCTTATCTGGACTAACCAAGCAAATGCTCTGTCTGTCCCATCTTGTGATCCAATGCCTTCAGCTCAGGGCATCAGTCCTGAGCAGTTAATATAATGTTGGCAGGACTGAAATTTGCTCTTTTCGGCAATCTGATGATTATCTCTTGTGGCTGGAACAACATATAACGGACCTCACAGGCAACACGTTTCCCTTGGGTGGTAAGCTGGGAACTGCTTGTCTCATCCACCGCATTTTTACTTCAGCATCCCACACAGTCATACTTGAGGCCTGATTCGGTGATGTACTTATTTCCATATTTACATATGTAAATAGCTCTATTGAAATATGAGAATATTTATGGTCAGGGGTAATTGTGACTATTGGTGGTCTTGAAGTGACATTTGTGTTTCAAGTGATTTGCTGAATTAGACCTCAAGCACTGAAATATATTAGTCATAATATTTTGAAAGCGAAATAAACACTTATGCAAACGTTTTGGGTTTTTGGAAAGTCAGGCATGACCCGAGATTGGTTCCAGCAAGGGCTGGGGACGGAGCTGTGCACCCTCATAGGTCTCATTTCCCTGGTCCACGTCGGTTCTTTGGCCATAGCCCACCTTTATGTTTGGGTATAACCCTGAGTCCACTGTCTTTAGCCAAACAAAAGTCTCCTTTGAGGCTGGTGGGGTGTTTTCTTGGAAAATACAGACTGCTTGGGTCCCTGTTTGATGAGTAGAGGGAAATAAAGCGTAATTTATTTCTATGTTTATGAGGCTAATACATGTTATAATCTTGTAGGACAACAACAAGTTATTTCAGACTGTTGTTTATGCAGCAATATTCTTGTTGCAGTGTGCAGCTTTTTAGTGCCCTGGGAATCACAGAATGGAATTGAAAGGGACCTTAAAGCCCATTGAGTTCCAACCCCTGCTGATGGCACAAACACCTCCCAGCAGAGCAGGTGCCCAAAGCCGCATCCCTCCTGGCCATAGCACTTTTCTGGGCAGCCTGCACCAGTGCCTCAGCACTGTGCACTATTCACCGAAGAACTCAGTGAGCCTCCCATGATGTACAGAGGCTTTGCAGAATCAGGACTGTAGGGTTTGATCTTGTGAATGTTGTGGAGGCTGGACGGAATCCCTGGAGGTCTCTGGTCCATACAGGGCCGACTTAAAAGTCAGCTCCAGCCTCAGTGCTGGAGCCCGTGGCTCAGGCTGCCATCCAGCTGTGCTGACATCCCCATGGACAGAGGCAGCCTGTTTGCAGGTGTCCCTCTCTCTCTTTTAGTCCCTTTCCCTTTTAGGATCACGATGTTAATGTGTTTTTTTTCTTTATTGGTCTGACTTTCCTTTGAATAAATGCCACAAGACACTTTGCTCCAGTGCCTGTAATAAAATTAGGCTATTTTTTTTTTTATTTCCTTCTTCTTGGTTTTGTTTTCCCTCCTCCTCTCCTCTCTAATCAGATAACAGCGGATCAATCTGCTCTGCTGGGAGGAGGGGGGAGGGAGGCAGGGACAAAACTGTGTGGTCTTTGCTGTCAGGTTGTCCTGGCCTTCTCTGCACACAAAGCCGACTCAAAGAAAACAGATAAGATTAATAGCATCTTCTCCCTGCAACATGCTGAAGAGCGACAGCGAGATTAATTAATTAATTAATGGGAGCATCTGGCAGCGCTGCTTTATTTTGAAGTTCTGCGGCACGCTCGCCCATCCTCGTGCTGAAATTTATCACCTGTACTCTTTTTTTGTTGTTGTTTTTTTCCCCCCTCACGGAGCAGATTTTGCATCTTATATCTGCCCTGCACAGGGGCCTCACTTTGCCTTTTGGTTCGTGGAATAGGAGTGAACCACAGGGACTGACGTACCCCTCTCCTGTTCCCGGCTGCTTTGCTTTCACCTTGCTTGTGGTTTCACCCAGGACACCTGGTTTTTGGCATTGCTGAGCAAACTCAAGCAAAATCCCGTGCAAAACAGGCCCCAGTTGGAAGAGTTATGATTTGCAGTTGTGCAAACCCAGAGCCTTTTAGCGCTCGATCTGTTCCCACCGGGCTGTTGGGAAATGGGTGTCTAATAAGCAGCTGAGCACCTCGTCCTTGGTGTGCACTCTCCCACAAACATCGTGCACATGCTTCCAGATATATGTGTGTGCATTGAAAAAGAGTGCTGCTTTCATTTGCATTCCTTTTGTTGAGTGTGATGTGCATTATGCATTGATTTAGCTCTCCAGTGCTGAAGAAAGAGAAGGATATAATAGAAAAGATGCAGAGATCAATAAAAAAGAAGGGAGGGGGAGAGAGAGTAATATGAAAAGAGATGAGTAAAGACCGATAGACTCATTGCAAACCAGCTGGAAAGTGGCTGCAAAACTTCTATCTAGCTGTAAGTTTGCCTGGTAATTTATGGGGTTTTGAACCACATCTCACTGGTGTTATTATTGCTGCACTTTATCTCCTTTGCTTGGAAGGGCTCCTCGCTGAAGCCTTTGTACAGCAGTGCGGGGCAGCACTTCTGCTGCCTTTGGCTGAGGGTGTGGGGTCAGACACACATCTCCCTGGGCACTGGGTTGGGACTTGGGGTGCAAAACACCACGAGAAGGCACGGAGTGGAAGAGAACAGAAAGGAAACGTATTTAGCTCTTGAGTTTGCCGCCGATTTCTGGCGTGCTTGCAGCATTAGTCACAGTGGCTGTTCGGAGAGAAGTATGATTTTAATTTGTCAGCGATCCGTTAACACCTTTTCTTTTGCTGCCGCTTGGCCCCAAGAGCTTGTTTGGTTCCTCACAAATCTGGATCTGCCCTCCTCCTCCTGGAGGCCTCTCCCTCCAGCTGTGAGCCCTACCTTTGTGGGAGCTCTGTCCTTTACCTCTCCCATTATCCATAAATTAAGCATAGCACTTTCCCCTAATCTTATTGTTTGGAGGGCTGCATTGCATTCAGGGAAATGATTAATATTCATGAGCTTGCTATCTCCGTTTGGTGCATAATCCTCTGGGGAAATTGCAGTGTTAAATGAGTGACACAAACTTAATTTTATATGTCTTTTCTTTCCTTTCCTTCTTTCTTTTTCCTTTTTTTTTTTTTCTTTTTTCTTTTTTTCTTTTTTTCCCTTTCTGACAGAGAAGTAATGTGCTTAAAACACATTGATGGATGACCATCCATATTCATTGTGGGCATGCTTTGAGAGCATCCCATTCCCTCCCCTCCTGTCCCCTGCACGGGAGCACGGCTGTGATGCAGCAGCTAATGGGGATTTCTCCCACACACAGCACTCAGGGCCTGGCGTTACCCCACCGAGGGCTCACAGCAGGGCACAGCATGGGAGAAGCAGAGTTGTCTAGCAGGAGAAGGTCAGCATCTCATGGTGCATCAATAGGAGTAAGGCAGTGAGGAAGCAGCTTGCCGTGGATGGAGAAGCTGAGGATCTATAGCAGAATTTCATAGCAGATAGCAATTAATTTACTGACTGGCGCTGTACAGATAGTATTTGTGTGAATCCTTCAGCTTAAGGCAAATACTTTGAAGCTGACTGTTTCCTGTGGCTCATGGGAGTGTGGCTACATGTTCCAAAATGTCTAAGCACTCATTTGGCAAGTTAGTAATAACAACATCGTCATGAAGTCTCTGAAAGTGATTTTCAGACTGTCATCATTAATAGTGCTGTCTTAGCAGGGCCAGCCGAACCACAGCACACAGGCATCTCAGGCAGCAAAGCACAAAGGACAGTTGCTTTCTTGTGGAGGAGCGTGTGGGCTGGGGTGGCATTTGCCTGCATTTTTCTCTTGGCCAGTGACTCCAGCCCAGCTCAATCCAGCTTTGGAGTCCAGGACACAGCTGCAGCGAGAGCCCAGCAGTGGATTTCTCCTCTGCTTGCTGTGTCCCTCGTGCATTGCACTCCTGGTGGATCAAAGAGGCTTCCGCAGCCGGTCATGCTTCCCTCCCTGGAGCACCCTCCGTGACTCAACAGCAGCTTGCTGTGCTCTGAGGGTGATGCCGGGCACAAGACCTCCCTTTGCAATAACATCCAACCACACGCACAAACAAGCTGTTTGTTTTCCTTAGTGAGTGGCAGCAACAGTTTTCCTCCTGGGCTCCTTCCCAGGCTCTCAGCAAGCGGCCAGGTGTCAATGGGAGCAGTTGCTGCCTCGTGTGACAGAAATCTCAAGATTTGCAGTTGAACGGGCTCCAAGTGCAGCTAATAACTCTGTGTAAGGAAATAACTCTGTGTAAGGAAATACAGCACTGCTTTTGCAATTTATCCAAACACCAAGAGAGGGAAACAAGGTTGGGTGGAAGAGGATTGCAACTGGGCTAGCTTCAAGATTCAGAACAATCATGGGGCTATTGTGTGTTGCATCAGAAAAATGCTGTGAGTTCCATCTGTCCTTTCTTCTTAAGGTATTGTTGTGCTCCCCTAGCATGGAGGGAAGGCCACAGTGGCTCCTGTTGGCTACACACAGAACATGTAGGGTCTTTCCACCACTGCCAGCAGCACAAAATATTCCTCTGCTTAAGTGACAGAACTCTGCGTTCTTGGAGGTGAATATCAAGTTTCTGAGCTGGGCAATGCGAGGAAGCCAGAACTGTATCTGCAGCGTGTAGATCAATTGCATCAGTGCTGCACTCTGACTGCTCTCCCATCCCAATGTGATCAATCAAAGACCCAACCCAGGAACGCACTGCCACAAAGCTCACGTCGTGCATACAGCTGCCTCCTGCAAGGCCCCTGGATGCCCTGCAGTAGATTGCAACACCCGCCTTTACTTCATTTCCAAAGTGTCTGCTTTATTTCATTGAAGGAAAATGTCGCCGTGTATTGATAGGCGACTTGATTTGGAAAGGTCTGCCCGAGCTCTGTGCAATGGTGTTGTGTCTTTTCCGATCAGAATATCCAGGAAGGAAAATAACTCTCGAATATTTTGCTGCAGCAGGAAATATCTCTGCCTCTGGCTTCTGCAGTGCTAAAGAAGAGATTAGCAGATATCCTGGAAGCAGCCACATTGCTCACCCTGCTCCCGCTGCAGCCAAAGGTGAAGCTCTCAGAAATAAACGGGCAGGTTCTGTGCTCCCTCAGCCTCCAGCCATGTAGATCTGCAGTGGAACTGTTCCTGCTGTTGTGCTGGAAACCTCTGGATACATTTCTCCTCATCTTTGGACACCAGGAGCAATGCTGGAGGTGCATTAAGTGACACGGGTCAGATCCCAGTCCTGCAGGAGCTGTTGAATTGCAGTGAGGTCAGAGTGGACCTTCCAGGGGTTAACACGTGCAGCTTGCTCCACTCCAACAATTTGTAACTTTGAGACAATGCTTCTGCATTTTTGTGTCCCCCATTTTTTCCCTTCTTTTTTTCCTCTTTTTTTTTAACTCGGACAAATAGTTATGTGGCATGAGGCTTGTTATAGTTGGAAGGATCCCCAAGTAAACAGCTGAGCTTAAAAATACTTCTTTTTTTTTTTATTATTATTCTGTCTGGCCTTAAAAAAAATAATAGTAGTTATGACACAAAAGAAGACTTAAGCTGAAGGCAGTCAGTGCATCCTGGCTGAAAACAGGAAGCCGCCCCAAGTGTCTGTCCCCAGCATGTTGGCCATGCAGCTTGGACATTAAAAGCCTCGTCAGAGGATGTGCCCTCTGCTATGAAGTGGATCTCTTTATGTCTCTTTTTTTTAATGAGGTGGAAGGCTGCCTATCACAGATAAGTGTATATCCTGCATGTCTGCTTCCTGATGCGTGCCAGACTTGGTTCGTGTCGCTGGAGTCTTTCTGCCCTCGCTTTGAACAGGTGGTGGTGGTGGGGAGGAGGCACTGCCCTGTGCCCTACCTGGTGCATCCTTTTGTCTCTGAACCCAGGGGATGGGGCTGTATAAAACACTGCGTGTTGCACTAAGCTTGAGCACCTTCAGAAGCATGGATAAATGGAGCTCTCATCATTTTGTGGTGCTACACACAGTAGTAGCCCCACGGTTATTCTGGGTCTTGAAGTCCAGTTGCAATAGGCAAGTTCTAGGAAACATACCAGGTTTGCCAATCTGTTTCTCCAACAAACCCCCTTTGTGGATGTCAAAGAAATCTTCACTAAATCAAAGATTTTGTTTTCCCACCATCCCAAAACAAGAGACTTGTGTTGGATGCCCCATCCCTGCAGACACCCAAGGTCACGCTGTTGGGGCTGTGAGCACTGATGGAGCTGTGGCTGTTCCTGTGCATTGCACGGTATGGGACCAGGTGGCCTTTAAGGGTCCCTTTCAACTCAAACCATTCTGTGATTCTGTGACTTAGATTTGGCTCTGACATTTTGGTGCCCTCAGTGAGGGCTTTGTCAGATAAAAGCAGCTCTGACTGCCTGAATGAGCACATGCTCCCTGAGTTCAGCTCAGTATCCTTGAGCATCTGCTGTCATCCCCCAGAGCTGCTGTCTCCTGCTGCCAGGTGCTATGCCTGCAGATATTTTGCTGTTCTAGGTTTAAGCTGGATTTGCAGGCAACTGCTTTTTAATTTTTTGAAGTCATTTTTCCTTGAGGAAAATCAGATTTACTTCATGTTCTCTTCCCCCGTATATTATTTGAATCAGATTCCACTCTAAAGTGAGTGGTGTTGATGAATGCAGTCCATGGCACAGGTCCTGTTCAGCCAACACATCCCCGTGACCTTCATCAGGGCTTTGCAGCCTACAGACCTCTGTGGAGACAAAAATTAGATTATATTATCAAGGCCCTGGATGAATTTCATGGAACAGCAGCCAAGAACAGATCAGAAAAGGCATTCTGCACCTCTATGGAAACAAAGATGTTTGCTATTGCCTACTAGAAATACACATCCTGACACTGCCTTCCTGGGCTGTGAGCCTGAAGGGCTGTGGAGATTTAACCGAGCAATGTTCAGGCACTGTGGAAAGGGAAGAAGCCTTGGTTGGTTTTTATTTTGGGAGGGCAATCATGGGAAGAAACAATGTGGTCATTTTCCAGTTTGCTTCTGAAAAGAGAAAGCCCAACCTCAAAGCTGCTGAGCGTCGCAGAGCATGCTGAGGGTCAGCAGTCTGAGCCACGAGGAGCTGAGTGCTGTAGGTCAGTGGGACCTCATCCCCTCCTCAGTGGCTGGGAAGGGTTTTGCAGAAGTTCCTGTTTTTGCCACCACTTCCAAGTAGGAAACCAGGAGGAAGGAAACGTGCCCTCTCATCTCACCAGCGCTCCCTTCAAAGCATGGCTTCAGGATGACGTGTCAGCACGGGGACTTGCAAATCTTCCCTAGAAGAAAAATAAGAAGCTGCTTTCCCTCATCATTTTCACATCACGTCAATGTGAGTGGGCACTGCAGGCAAGGGACCTGCGCTGCAGAGGGGCTGGTGACAGTGTGGCTCAGTGAGACTTTGTTAATCATTCAGGCAGGCTCCACTGAATTCAGACATCGCAGTCTCTCCATTCGGTTCCTCCCTCGGGTGTTGCAGGCTCCGAGCAGACAGATTTATTGGGGTCTTAAGCATAATCAGGAACAAATTAGCCTCTGTTAGGATCACACACTGGCCTGGATCACAGCTATTCAAGGGCTGCCTTCCCATCCATGTGAGCATGAATTAAGTCATCTGATTGGAGTAGGTCTTGAGTATTCTTTTATCCCAAACACATGATCTTATCAGAAGCCCATTACGTTTATCATCGCATTAGGAGGGAACATTTGGAGCCAGTGCAGGACTGTGTTGGCTATATAAATGTTGTGCTTACTTCAGTGCCTCTCGTGAAAAGAAGTCCAAGCTTCGGGGAGGCAGGGGAAGTAGGCTGTGAGATTCTGGCTGTGTTTGCATCACTGGGGCTGTGTAAAAGGTGTGTGCATGTGTCAGTGTCAATGTGGACATGCAGCAGGATGTATTTGGGTTCCAGTGTGTCACTGCAAGTGTACATCTGACTACTCATAGGCTGTATTTTTAATACAGTAGGGCCGTCCTTTTTTTTTTTTTTTTCCTTTTTAAAGAAGTAAGCCTCTTTTCATTCAATGACAAACTCCAAAAAATAGGTATTTTCGTGTATTTGGATTTGTTTTTGAGGCTTTTTGCTTGCTGACCACAGCCTTTCCAGAGCTGAGCCTTTCTCAGAGGTGTCTGCTGAGGCTCTCGCTCAAACTGGGACACAGTGCTCTGCAGCATGTGAGCTGCTTTGCTTTGTCCCACTGTTCTGGGGCATGGCAGAGATCTGTCCTATGCCTTGATACGTCTCTACAGGGCAAGAGGGAAGCAAGTCTCCATTATGTGGAGCTCTACCCCTTCCTCGGGATCGCCAGGCACATGCTGAGTCTCTCCCCCACCTCACTAGTGTGGTATTAATGAACCCCATGGCAGAATAAGGTGTGACACAGCTGGGGCTCTCAGGGCCCACAAGCAGTTCAGCATCACATTCCCAGCTGGGTTGGTAGCAGATGATGGGGAGTGGGGCCCTGCTGGCACTGGGGCCCTTGGGCAACATGAGAGGAAGGGCCGCAGGCCATTGCAGTGCTTCTGGGTTGCATTAGGGCCCATCTGCACATAAACCCCAGCCCCCTCCCACTGTGGTGTAATGTCTCACCCCAGGGAGACACTGTCATCTTCTTTCTGCAAAGCGCTCACAGCACTGCTCCTCCAAACCCTTCAAGGTGTGCGCTACATGCTCAGTGGCTCCTGGCCATGTGAAGATTTTAAGATGTGACTTGTTAAGAAGTTTGGCCACCCCTTGAATGTAACCTCAGACACAGAGCTGTGCTCACACTGCTGAACAGCTTCCAGGCTCACTTTCGCCAGCTCTGAGTGCTGGCCCAGCAAGTACACACTTCCCCACGCTTACCTTGTATGCAAGTTGGCTGCAGAGGTTGTGATGAAATGAAACCACGGTGACATTGTTCCCTGACAGGCTTCTCCATTCTTTCAAACTCGTACTCTCTCAAGGACCTGCAGTTTTGCACAGAGGATTGGGAAGAAGGGGGTGGAAAAGGAGAGAAAGTCATTAAATAATTGAATCGCAATAAAATGATTTTTTTTTTTTTTTTCCTGGCTCATGATGGTATTTCACTGAGTAAACTATGATGAAAAATAAACAGGGGATTTCGTAGTTTGGAAGTAGCTCAAAATTGAGCAGCCGTTGGATTTTCTGACACCTAGCTTGAGATAGTCCAACACTACCAACAGGGCTGTCCTTGGGGATCGTTTCCATCAGTCCAGCTTGCAGCTCTGGCTAATTTCCTACCATTTTTTCAGCAGGCTTATTTGCCAGACAAAAATACAACAGGCTGTCAGAACTGGATACCTCTGGGGGCTGGCAATGATAATACAATACAAAATAGGATACCAACAGGTCAAAGGTTTCCATTTCACAGAGTACTCTAATGACTGAAAGTCATTATTGCTATGCAGTCTGTTTGAAAAGAGTAGATGGATCTTGATTCAGTTTTTAATGGGCCGGTGTTAGAGAAACAACCTCAAAAATTTGGCATCTTTGTTGGTAGTCTCATTAGAGAAGCCACAGAATAAATGGACAAGGATAATAAAGTCTCCTGCTGCTTTTGATCCTTTCAGGTCAGATCTGAGTTACGTTGGTTGAAGCCGTGTGTGTATGTGGCAAGCTCACCCTCACACGATGCATACTCTGTCTGCTCTTTGGACAAACTGATCTGCGTGGCCCTTGGTTGCTGTGGCTGTGATCTTGGCTGTTTTCACCATCTCTAAATTCACAGACGCTGTTGTTGTTTTGCGGATATCTTTTAAGAACAAAAAGGGAAACGTTGTAGACCAGACCTCTGCTGGCTTTTTTCCATCCAAGTCAGGGATGGAAATGGATGCCAATACCCACGTTCTGTTCTTGTGTGTTTTTAATCTCTACTTTCTTCCTTCCCCATCCTTTTAAATAGCGATAGACAAAAATAAGCAGAAAATCTCTTACTGTAAGGAATATTTTGAGGGTTTTGCCCAATAACAAAATGAGCTGTTCCTGATGAGCTTCCTTAAAATCACTTTTTATTGGCCAACGCTTTTACTTCCCAGTGCTCTGGACCAGCAGATGCACCACTGGTGTTATCAATCCTAGCAACTAAGCCACAGACATGTAGCCGTTTTGTGACTTTTCCTCTTTGGTTTCTTCTGGCAGATGAACCCAGCAGGTGTTATTTCCACGATGGTGATGGAGTATGCGAGGAATTTGAGCAAATGACCAGCATCAAAGACTGTGGCGTTTACACTCCCAAAGGCTTCCTCGATCAGTGGGCTTCCAACGTCTCCGTCTCCCATCACAGCGACCAGCAGTGCCCAGGCTGGGTGGTCATCGGTCAGCCAGCAGCAACCCAGGTAAGGGAAGCAGACTCTGTTACCTCCCCTTGAAAGTGGAGTCCATCGAGGACATGGATGAATGTAACAAGACGGTCGACATTCATGTGTGCCCGCTAGCTCACCAAGGAAGTTGACAGCCATTGCCCTCTTTCTGAGTAGCGATGGAGCTGAAATTCTGTTCCAGTCATCCATCTGGAAACTGGCTGAAGTTGTGCTCTGCTCACAGTAAGCTGTGTAGCAGTCACCTCTAGCAAACTACCACCACCCAAAAGACTAGGCAGGCTCTCAGCTGCCAGCACAGGGTTCTATCTTGTGGCAATGAGTTCTGAAGGCTAATGTAGAATAATACAAAAGAGTGTTCTTTCTTTTTTAATAGTTTTGTGTTTTCTGCCTCCCGGTTTCATAAAAGCACCCTATTGTTCTATTCTGAGAAAGGTCCCTTCCATTCCCAAAGCCATTCATTAGCTTTAACCCCTTTCTTACATGTCTCCTTTGTAACATAAATAGCCCCAGTTACCATAACTTTACCTTTTGTCTCCCTGAGAGAATTAGATCCAAATGAGTTCAAAAAGATGTTAGATAAATGCCTAGAAAACAGAGCTGTACACGATGCAGATGCAACAGCCCAGATGCAACCCTCTGATTTAAGAAAGCCGGCATTGCTTGTTTTTTTTTTGTTTGGCTTTTTTTTTTTTTTTTTTTTTTTTTTTTGAGACTACAGCAAGAAAAGGATCATCATATACAAGAGCTACTTTGTATATTCTCCCTTCAGCATCCACCATTGCCCCCTGCTAGGCAGAACAGTGAATCAGATGGACTTTGGATTTGATGCAGCCAAGTTGTTCTTGCAGTCTGGTTATCTGGGAAGTGTCCTGGGTGGGCAGTGCAGAGAGGAATGCAATGTCACAGATACGACAAGCGGATTTCTCTGTGAATAGTAAACACAAAGCATTTCCCCTTGGCTTGCAAGAGAAAAAATCTTTATCCAAGAGATGTGGCCTTGTTCACATTGCTCAAGTCTGTAACAAATTAATGACCAGGTCAGTTCTGAAAGTCTGAAGCATGGTTAGCTGGCATGGTACCAAGACAGAATCTTGAGCCCAGTATTGCCTTTTTATCACGGTCTCATTTATTATTTCACACTGGAAAAGGAACTTTCTTCTGGACTCCTACCAATGCCTTTGTCACTTTGTTCTGATTGGAGCTCTGTGGGCTGTAGTACCACAGTCTGCTGTCTCCAGTTCAGGTGCTGCTGAATGTGCGTGTCCCTGAGCCCTCTGTCCCCATCCCACTGTGATTTTCTGCCCTCATTTTCTCCTCGTGCTCTGGTAGGAATGCAGCCACTGTGCAGTAGGCAGCATATGGTCGCGCGGTGGAGAAAACACCACTGTGAACACACACAGCAGAAAGCCCTGCTGTGTCCCTACAGCTCAAGCATGTTTGTTGTACCCAGAAGAGATGAAGTTGTCACAGCCTTGTTAAGAAAAAAACAAGGAAACCAAGCTGTTGTATTTATAGGCAGAGCACTAGCATATCACACACTGGCGGAGTGAATGGGAACATGCCTCCTGTTATTGGCTGGGCCCTGGGGAGATAACAGTGTGCTATTTACTTCCAGCAAAAGGAATTTTTGCTTTAGCTCAGCTGGTTGTATTACACCAGGGCGGGCACATGGGGTTCATTGACCTTTTTAATCATACATGTTGGGAAAGCCTTTGTTTTCGCCAGGAACAGGGCAGACTTGCAGCTTGTGGAGGAGCACCTGACTTGTCGCTCTGGGGAGCTGAGGTGGGGCAGCAGGTCATCACTGTTACCTAGCGGAGTGCTTGAGATGAAAATTAACCCAGCATCTCCTCTAATCACCGCTTGTAATGATCACTGGTGTGTAAACATGTTTGGCTTCATTATCTGCGCAAGCACTGAGCCTTAGGGGGTTTTGTATTGATGAAAGGAGCACCTTTCTTTACCCAGATATCTGTCAGAGTAGGTTGTGTGCTTGCTGGTGTTGTGCAAACTTTTCATGTTGTTGCTGGGTACTTTCCTGATTAATCAGAGTGGCATTTGTGTTGGCTCCTCATCAGGAATGCCGTGAAAGATATGTTTGAGTGCAGTGCGCAGTAATGTACAGAATACATAAGCTGCTTGTTTGTTAGCCATCTCTGTTTCTCATAATTCCCTGACACTCTCAAAGCACTTGAAAGCATTTTAAGGATGTATTTCCCAATTTAAAACGTTTTCTCATCCTTAGCTATCTCGAGACCCATTACTCTGCATGGCTGTATTTCTGCATTAGTTTTGCTCATCCTGTTTCCGAGCTCCACGTTTCTCACTGTGGTGCATCTCAGCCATATCTACTTATTTACTCTTATTTACTCTTGGAGGATGGTTTATGAGCAAAAGCTGGAGTGGACTTTCTTGATGTCATAGGGTTCCTTCTGCAGGTTGAACACCCTGGCCCTGTTTGCACAGTTCCTTAAGACATCGCCTGTTTCTTGTTCTTTAGGAGCAGGACGTATGCCCTTGCTTGTTGTTTTGAGGTGGATCTTCATTACATGCTCATCTGAGGCTGCAGAATGGCATCATACTAAAGGAGGAGAAAAACGTTTTCAGTAGAAGATTTGTTTTGAACAACAAAATGCTTACAAATGACACGCTCTTGGCAAACAGATACACATTTGAAAAATGAAAAGGTCAGAGAGCCCCCCTTCAGACAATCACTCTTTCTGCACAGGCAAGGCTGATAGACGGCCACTTCTACTTTCCTGGCAGCCACTCTTCAGTGCAGATTAAGAAATATTCACAGTACTGACAGCATCATATTTAAAGCCAGAGAGGACTAGTCAGCAACATCACGCCAGCACAGAAATGCGAGCGCCAGCACAGGGTATTTTTACAGCTTGATTTCTAATCTGACATCCTCTGCAGATCCTCAGTACCTGTTATCAGCTGCAGGAGGAATTCAGCAATAAGGGCTGTGCACGCTCCCGGGCCGTTCTTTTCCCTGCTGCTCTTGCAGTGAGTTTGTAAACAGCCTCTCCTTGCCATCCGCCGTGTGTGAAATATTATCGGTGTTGATGGACTGGTTGTGTGGGGTTTTCTGCAGCTCTGTTTATTTCTCAGGGCTTTTCTTGTGCTAAAGATTATTGATGCTAGCATTAAGTCATCAGCTGGTGTACGCTGGCAAGGACTACAGAAAGGCAGTAGCTCTGGGCAGATTTATACTAGCTGAAGGACAGATCCAGTCGGCATAAATAGGCAGACAAAGGGCACTCCGACTGATCTGTTTTGTGAATAGCTGCCACTACTGGAAGTCCCCCGGGACTTGTTTGTCCAACCAGTTCCTATCCAGCCAGGGTCAGGCTTCTCACCACCAGCAGGAGGGGGAGGATGTGGCCTTCTTACACCATGTAAAGCACTCCTGAGCCTGGCAAAGCGTGGGCTCAGAAAGCCAGCCATTGGTCTCCATGCTCGATCCCAGCTTTACCATTACCAGTGAAGATTCATCAGTGAGGGCTGCTAATTAGGAACATGTGGTGTGTGGGCACTGTAACAGGATGGCTGTCCTGTTCTTGCTGTGGCGTTGGTGGACTCAGTTTCCATGATCCCACTGCACACTGGTTGGAGCGACCTGGGAAGAGATGCCATTGCTGTTTTGCTCTTGCTGGTGACCTCTCCTGCCTCTGGAGAATAGCTTATCTATAGTTTTCTCTATGGCATTTATAGCAGAGGAGCATAGGAGGGCACTGATGGATCTTTAGGTGGCTTATTGATGACCTTTCTGTACCTGTTACAGCAGCATGTGATCAAGACTTGAAAGCTGGTGTTTACATTGGTGATTCTGAGCAGCAGTCCCCCAGCAGCTTTGTCTTTCATTGTATTTCCTCCCAGTTGCACAGAAGCTGTTCAAGTCACTATATATATATATACTATATATATAGTTATATATATGTATATTTCTTCCTATATCACTGTCAGTACTGGCTTTTCCCCTGTGCAGGAAGAACTGCACATCTTAGGCACAGTTAATGAAAAGGGGGCTCTTTCCTGAGGCTGCTGGATGCACACATCCTGGGATTCATTTTTCTTCCCACACTAACACACCCTGCTCTCCCCCTGCGTACCCCACAGGGGCTGCTATGGAGTAAGAAGCTGTGGAAGAGGATTCTTATTACATCTTTCCCACAAATAGAGGCCCCCTCCTGCCCCTATTGCAGTTCCCACAATTGCACTCATCTAGACTCACTTCAACAAACATAGTCTTCAGCTGTCCAGAGAAAGATGTCAGCAATTGCATATACCTGAACTTTCCAACAAAAGGAGAAGGCGAGAGCACAAAAATATTTTGAATACTGGAAGAAGTAGCATGGCAGAGCAAAAGCTTCAAGGCTGGTAAGAAAATACTGTGACAAAATTGAAGGGAAAAATGATGGAGTTCTCTGCCACACAGTTTTACTTTGACTAATAAATATAACTCTGAAGATAATTCCCCAAAGATCCGGCAAAGCCAGCAAATAGGGCAATCTTGAACAGGAGTGGGGAGAAAGGAAACCTGCAACTTTTAATGGAGAAGCCATTCCTTTCCTTTGGGGTGATCTTGCTGAGAAGAGGGAGGGTGTCTGTCTGTCGGCTCTGCAAGTGGCCCTTTTTGAACTTCCCCATTCACAGCCAAGTCCTGTTGCTCTTCAACGGTAAAGGGTTTTATTTGGTTGGTGGAAGAGAAAAAGATCCCCATTTTTAATAAGATGATTTGCTTCGCAAATGTCTTTGTTATTTATAGCTGAGCCAGGCTTTGAACTGCTGATCTCTGGAGGTTGAGTACAAAATCCTGCTAAGAAAAACCATTAATGGAGGAACCATGAGTGATCAGAGACCAGTTCTGGAAAAAGATGAACTGGACACTGCACAGGCTGCCGCAAGAGGAATGTAGCTTTGCTGTACTCGTCTGAGCACATTTCCAGTGCTGGCTCATGCACCACAGTTCAGAGAATTTCCAAGTCAAAAATTAGTTCAAGGGAGCCCAAAACTGAGTCCTTCTTTCAGCCGTCCCGCAAATACTGCAGAGCCTCCTGCACCAGGAGCTGGGGAAGGGCATCCCTAAGCTCAAAGCTCGGATGAGTTCAGGCAGGGGAACTCTGGGGAACGCACCTGCCTTAAGCTATGGTATATTTCATGTCTTTTCAGTGAATACGGATTAATTAAGCCTTTTCACAGCCACATTCTCTGGTTTCCAGTCCATTTAATAGACTTGAAAATCAGAAAGGTGAAGCAACTGTTTGAGTATTGAACCTCGCTTTCCCTAAGAGACATTGCAGGCACTGGGCATTGTTAGGCCCAGGTGTCCCCAGGACCAGGAAGTTCAGGAGATCTTGAAATGGCATTGCTCATATCTTGGATAAAAAGAATACTGCTCAGGGCTGGCTAAGAGCCGTGTCTGTGAGCACAGACCTGAAGGGGGTTCTGGGATCAACACATCCATTGCATTTTAGTTCTTTCAGCCACTTCACATCATCCTGTTTGTGAATTAACCAGATTTTATCCTCTCAGTTTGGCCTTTTGTTCCCATTACAAAATTACTGGAAAACTCTTCCACCAGCTCCTTGCTGTAATAGCTAGAAACCTTGTTTCCCACATATATTACTGGGAAAGCTGCAATCTTTTTTGCCAAACGAGGTGATGTTGTTTGCCTGGGGAGCTCCACTGGTCCTTCTTCGTGTGTTTGCATTGCTGCTTTGCCTCGTTGGAGGATGTGGTCCATGCAGAGGGTTCATGCCAAGGTGAGGGATGCTGCAAAGATGTGTGCTCACATCTGTGCTGTGGCTTCTGCTCAGAGATGAGCTCAGTTTTCTGAAGGAAGAAAAAAAAAAAGAGAAAAATGGGATAGTTTGACAAAAGAGAGATGGCTGAGAAAGAGTGTTACCCTTAAAGGCAATGCAGAGCTGGCTGAAGAGCAGGGGATGCTGCCCATCACCTGGCTGCCTGTTCCTGCTGGGATGGACAGTGGAATCCCTCCCTCTCACCCCTGCATCCCATCTTACAGTGCTCCTGTGCTCGTGGCAGTGGTACCACCAGACCCTATGCCTGATGTCATAGCCTCTGACTGATTTGTGTAAGGGGAGGACAGAGAGAACACAATGAGATGTCAGAGGAGATTCCAAGCAATTTTGCCAAACACTCAAGGGATTTTTTTTTCTTTCCACTCCCCTCCCCCACTAGTTTTTAGAATAATTTTTCAAGAGCACATATGCAAGTCATCTAAGGGGAAAGAACAGTGAGTACCAGGGGCTGGTACACTGTGTTCCCTTTGTGTACAGTACAGAAAATAGATAAAAGAAACAAAGGATGATGCAGAGAGCAAAGCAGTGATCAGTACTCTCAGAGAGGTTTGGTCTGACCTTTTCAGAGACGAAGGTCAAACCAAAAATCCTCAGGTGCCGGAAATTGGTGCTGCCTCTTCCCAGGACCAGGAGACGTGTACCATTAACTAAAGGAGAGCAGAATTCCATCCCATTTGTCGTTGCTAGAGGCGAGGAGAAGAAAGGCAAGAAAGGAATATTGTCCCGGATAATAGTAAAGGATTATGTGCTTCTTTAGGAAGTAACTTACCATTTTATGATATCTGCTGTACACCCAGCCGCCCACCCAGATTACACGCTGTAATTGAAAACAGCTCGGACCCCCCGGCATCAGCGAGCTGGAAAGCCGGACCCTGCAACCACAGCAGTGCTCGTTAGCATGCACTGCTCTGAAAGGAGACCCCCCTCCTCGGCCCTTGCCCCTCAACCTGCCAGTCTCTCTGTCTGCTTCTGCTGCTCACCATCCTTTAGATGCAGAGCATGTCCAGCCATAAGCGTGGGATAGCTCTCCTGCATCCCATCCGGGTTGTTTGTCTTGGGTCCCTCTCCATTCAGAGCAGAATGATTTTGCATAAATGCATTGACACGTCTGCTTTGTTCATGCATGAAGGGTTCTCGGCATTTCTCATCCCACCCCCGCCCTGGCCGTCCTCTCCCTACCCCCCTGGCATGTAGCTTCTCCAGCTTTTGCATGATTTCCCTGTGCAACAGCAAACAAACCTGCCTGAAGGATTGCCAGTCAATCAAGCACAGTTAAAAATACCCAGTCAATTATTTTGGATGGAATTAAAACATGATTGGAAGGAGAGGGTGGAAAAGCGTGCGCAGGAGTGAAACCGTAACATCCTTTACTATGTAATTTGGTTTCATGTTCTGCACAAGAAAACATGTAAAATATGTAAACAGAGCTCTCCAAGATTGTAATGTAGCTACAAAGCCACAGATAGACAGGCAGGCAGGGTGCTATTCTTCAGCAGAACGGAATGCCATCCTCAAAACCACACGATCATTTCTTTAAGCCTGAAAGTAAACTTTCTCATGCCAGTAGCAGGGAATTTATTTTTTCTTTTAAATGGAGGATTGTCTGCACTACTTGTTCGGAGTACTGTAGGCATTTTTGCCCACATTGTCATGAGAGGCCTCATATTTTGCATGCCACTCAATTTTGGGGTGTTCATCTCAAGATGTCTCTAAAAGGCATGATTTTCGGATGACAGTGCTTATGCAGCCCTGTCCTGAAGGCATGCCATGTTAGAAAGTCCCTCAAGTCAGTCCCTCAGTCCTCACCTGACTTTCAAAAATAAAAACCCTGAGCTGGGGACCCCTTGGATAAACTCCAGTGTTGCTTCAAGTTCCTGGAGCACGCTGCCTTCGTTGGAGCCATAATTGCTGAGGAACCCCAATTTAACACTCTTCTTTTATAAAAATTGCCCATGAAGTTCAAGAATCACCATTTCCTCTGAGGTCTTCTCAGTGGTGAATCTGGTAAGCAGACGCAATTCACCCACTTTGTACGTGGCTGTTTCAATGACCAGCACACATGTACCTGCTCCCTGAGAGAAGCCCTCCTTTCAGCAGAACATCAAGCTGCCAGCCATGCTGGTCATTGCTTATTAGCATTTGGGGCAGAGGTTCTTCTTGTCCTGTGCTTTGGTAATTAACATCACAGGTCCCTCTTCTGATACAGAAGCTGAAGCATGACCTGGGGATAACTTAGTCAAGGTTGCACAGGGGATGCAAGGCAAGTTTGATTCTCTGTGACCTCGTGTGTCCCTGTCACTTGCCCACAGCCCCACCGGCCCTCAGCTGGGCCCCTCTTGTCCTGGTGGCGTGTATTAAAAAATAACTGTAATGAAAATCCTATGAGGGCAGCCAGTGCCAAATTCCAAGGTGTGTTTGGATGTTTAGTTGGGAAAGTCGTGGTTTAGTATTTCTGGAGATGCCTTAGCATCTAGCTGCTACTGGATTCCTAATGAGCAAGATGCTTTTGAAGGCTCTATTTAACCCCTTCTCTTCACCTTTCTCCATCCAAATGTATTTGAAAAGCTGCCTTCTAGCAAAGCAGACCTTTTCCTGAGCACTGCACTGTGTTCACACTGTGACCTTCACCTACTAGAAGAGGAAGGCCTCACTATATGGAAGCTTTCCTTTGTCCTAGTGGTTGTTTCTGGTGGGAAAGGCTGAGACCTGGCAGCTGTGAGTTCCTGACAGGTGGTGAAGCTGAGGAAGCTGTGAGCTTCCCATGCAGGTGATGCTTGTCCTTCAGTCACCATGGCAGCTCAGTGAAAGCAGCTGGAGGACAAGTGGTTTCCTGGTTTGATCTGTTGGAGCTCAGGGGTCCTTTGAGCAACCAGGTCTGCACTGGAGTTAGAAGGGAGGTGGTGGGCTTCCCCAGATCCTCAACCCATGGCTCTGCATGGCTGCAGATGTGTGGACTGGAGGAAGCAACGGTCCCTGCTCACCCTGAGAAATGTGACTGTGTGGCAGCAGCTCCACTACCTCAGCATTGCAATGGGAAAAACTCAGGTAAACAATTGGGAACCTTCTGATTTGTATACCACAGACTGTGCCTTCTGGTATTAAGCGAAGCAAGCTGCATACTGGTTTAGTCTCAACTGGAGCTGAGGAGGTGGGTAGGGAACCAAGAGCCCAGCTGGAGCATAGGTGCAGCTCCCTGTGCCGGCACCCTGCAAGCCCTGCTGCAGCCTTCCCATTGCTGCTACACTTGGAGCCTCTTCCCAATGCATCATCTCCTGAGGTGTGACCAATTAAAGCCTGTGACAGGCCGGAGCAGGCCTCCACCCTTGGGATTGGAGGCATGTGGATGTCCTCATATAGGAGAGGCCAGCAACATGGTGTCTGGTTGGGAGCACAGCAAGGGACAGCTGAGCTGAACTGAGAGAGAAAATGAGATGGGGATGGGAGGCTTGGCACCCCCAGTTCTTCTTGCCTGGGGAAGTGCTTTGTTGAGAAGGTTGTGTGTGGTTTGTGCAGTGTGTTTACGTGTCCCTAACCCTAAAGAAAGCTGAAAAACACAACTTTTAACTCTGGAAACAAAAGCACTGGAAACCCCTAGTTTTCTGCACATGAGAAAGTTTTGTTCTTTAAACACACAGATGTTTTCAAATGAAAAATCACTCTTTTGACCTTTCCTGTATGCGATCATGTGGTCGGAGCTGACATTAACCACTGCTTGGCTGCTCTCTGTGGCCACAGGCAAAGCTCAGCAGTGTCCTCGTTGCTCCAGTGGCACCTGTCCCACACCTCGTGGCAGCTGCTGCCTAGCTTTTTATTCCTATTCGTCTGTCTTTGTATCAGAAACGCTTCTAGGCATCTCTGTGTGCCCATACTCTGAATAGGTGAAGCTGAAGTTCTCTGGGATTTGTTGTTGCTTTTGGGGCTTTGTCCAGCCAGCTGCTTGCTTCCTTCATTGGAGTCAGTTTATGGGACCTGCTTCTGGTAGCAAGGAGGGGATACTGCGGAGCAGATTGTAACAAGCTCGGTCCTGCTTTGCCTTGCAGGAGTGCCAAGCTAGCGAAGCTACAATGGATCCAGTGAGTCAAATCCACTAGCACAACAATAAAAAACTACACTGAAGATCCTCCCAATACGTGGCACACATTCTGCATTTAAAAGCTTGATTTCTTGGTGCCAGCTGCTCTCAAATGAAATACTGCCATCAAAAGGAGGAGGAAAAAAAAAAATGAAAGCCTTTTGCTGTACTCCTCAGTGGTGAAAATGTATGGGATGGGATTGTTTTCCTTCACCACAGCCCCCCCATGAGCAGCCTTGGCCCGTAGCTCTGTGCAGCAACTTGCTGCAATGGACTGGGATGGTTCAAGTGAGAGACAGGCAGTTCTGGAACCGAAGATGCGGCCAACAATAATGTTCTGGCTACTGTGTTTGTTTAACCTCACTCTCCAGTGGATGGATATACAGTCTGCTAAAGCACTTATCAGTCTGTAATGCCTTCACACGTTGGTGAGCAACAACGTGGAAGTTCTAGACGGAGCTTTTGCTGCAGGTTGGAAGTGTCAATTAACTTTGATGAGACTGATGTTCACAGAAGTGGAGCATGAGGTCTTGTTTGTTTGCTGTTTCTTCATGCTGTTTGTCCAGCAGGTTGCGTTTGGCTGCTGTTTCTAACAGTGGGCGTATTTAGAAGTCTGAATATAATAGGAGAGTGCAATTCAGGGCTAATTCTAAGAATTAATCCTTCTAGGTGAAACGCTGGCAGCACTGGGAGCAAAGTGCTGTTGTTTGAGAGCAGCACCTGCGCATTGTGTCGCTGTGCTGAAGGAAGAGCAAGCACCTGGTGTGAATAACCAGGAGCACATGGCAGGAAAACGGCTCAGTTACACATTCATGTGCCTCTGATAAGATTGTGCTCTGTGTTGCTGTGCACTGTGAGTTATCACTTGCCTTTGCACGCACTCATTGTGCATTGCTGAATAGAAAACAAGGCAAGAGCAAGTGCTAATTGTCTCCCTGAGCTCCAAGTGGTAGTACATACTTGTGAGCCTGTGCAAAAGATGAGTTGGTTATTAAATCCCCTTCTTTTTCTTGCTGTTTTGCTATAGTTCCTGGCCCTGACTCAGGTGCTGTGTTTGGGGTGATCCTTTGAACCACGCAGAGATCATCTGGTTAGGGTTTTGTTGTAAAGTTATAATTCCATATTGTTTTTCCACAGGTCCAGCTAGCATCCTCCGTATTTTGATTACACCTGGCTGGATGTCAAAGCCAGTGTGGGTTTGGGAGAGGGCCAGTCAGAATTGATATACAGGTTGTTGTTTTTTTTTTTCAGGTATACCATGTGTGATTTTGATTTTTAACTCATTTGTTTTAAATGAAGTTTGCTTTGAGTTTGGAGATAACAGAAATTCAAAGGAGAGCTTAAACAGCGACTGCTTGATTTAAAATCTGAACTACATTGCTTATATGGACTCTTTGGAAGTGAAATAACTGCGTTTTTTTTTGAGAGAGCTGAAGTTAATAACACACGTTGGATGCACATGCAATCTGGGCCATCATCTGATGGAAATCCCTGCAGCTCTCGTTTGCTTTCCTGAAATTAAGTCAACTTACATGACAAAATAAAATAGCCCTTGCATCTCCCACTCATTTTTGAATGGGAGCCCTGTGTTACATCCAGTACTCTACCCTGAAAAATTTCCCTTTGGTAATGAACACTATCATTTTTTACTGTATAAGTAGAGGAATTTATCATCCTGTCACACTGCAAGCAAACTACAGATGCCAGCATTGGTATTTCCACACACTTAAAGGTCATTTCTCAATTAATAAAAAATCCAGCCAGTCCTTCAGCTGAAAATTGTGGTTCTTTGTTAAGCAAACTGTAGTAACAGGCTAATTGAATGCCAGGCCTGCAAGATCCAGACACCATCAGCTGCTCCAGATTCAAATGGGAGGGGGCTGTGCTGGACGCAGCAAGTGGCAGTGGGGCTTTATTCCATCCTGCACGAGACACAGCCAGCCTCTCAATCCCACCACCAGATCCTGTTCTTCATTACACAGGTAAAAGGACAGATGCGATTTCCCCTTATTTTTGAGCCAACTGAATCTGGGAGTAATACAGCATCAGTGTGTTACCTCGGGAGTTTTATCAGCTTCCAGTTGATACGGCTTTTCTGTTAATCACCTGCCTGCATGCCTTTGTCCTGGAGAAAAGCAACCACACTACAGTTCTTCATCTTTTGCCTTCCGACCTCTAAGTACCCCAACCAAAATGGGCAAAAACAGACAAAGAACACAGAATTTAGGCAGGCTGTGTTTCAGACTCATTCCTTGCCACTTTAAAAGCACCGCTACTCAACAAGTGTATTGCTGCAAACAAATGAGGCACAGAGGACCAGGAGAGGTTTGGAGTAGAAGCTGCAGTTTATAAATATCAGAGATCAGGGAGAGTTGCTGTTTAGGATGAATAGAAGGCTACTGAATGGGAGAAGACACAAGTTTCATGATTTTACACTTTTAGTCTGTGCTGCTGAATCTGTTTTGCTTTTTCTTCCTTGTGTTTACAATTACAGAGTGTTGTAAATCCATGGTTTCTGCACAGAAAAGTAATGTATAGATACCAGTTCAGATAAAATAACTTTGAATGTTTTCCTTAAATTTAGGTAGCCGACGTGAAATGACCCAATACTGACTGGAGGTGGAGGAACAGCCATTGCTGGAGGTGTTGAAGAAAAGGGCAGATGTGGCACTGAGTGGCCAGGACAGTCAGAAGCATGGGGTGATGCTTGGACTGGGTGATATTATTGGTCTTTCCAGCCTCAGTGATTCTATGCTGGTCAGCCAGGTGCTGACCTGAATCTCCTGACAGGAAAATCTAGAAGAGTGGAAATACCATATCCAGAACACCAGTGAGGACATTTGTCCTACAAGCTGTGTGATTAGAACCTTGGAGAAAATCCTGAGCAAAGTTTCTGAAGTCCTGTATATCAAACTATTTGTGTACAATTTCCATCTGAGCTCTGTGGGCTCTAGAGGTTTGAAATGATCTTGGAAATTGGCTGATTTCTGTGGTGTTTGTTGGAACCCAAATGGTGGCCTTTTTAATGGTCCAGTGCTCCCTAATATGGGCAATTTCTTTTTTTGTTTCTTTCTGTAACTCCAACCCAATTCCCAGCCGAAATGAGGAGAGCAGTGCAACAGCTTTCAGAACAGATTGGAGGTCTGTGCTGCAGCAGGCAAACTGGGGGTGTCCATGTGGCAATCAAGCTGCCTTGTAATACTGGGCAGTGAGCAGGCAGGAACCTTTCTGATATTTAGCAACCGCACCATCAGTGGGAAAAATTGACCTTAGATCTGCAAGAATAATAGCATACTGAAGAATAGAATGTCTGGGTAATGGTCAGCTCCATTTCTGGCAGTGAAGAGAGGAGGGTTTCATCTAAAAGGGATGTGTTAAAATGATGCATGTGTCATGGCTGAGATGCTCTGGTATTTGTTGAGTTAAATATAAATAACATCCTGCTGAGCTGAATGCTAAAAATTATAGGCTAATTAGGGTTCATTAGTACAGTCGAAATCTGTTCTTCAGCTGGATCTTCAAACAGAATGCCTGTTTGTGCCTCCACAGATCTCCTATCGGTGTGTGAGTGTTTCCATGTGCTTGTATAGCCTCACTTGGGACATTCTGTGCTCCACAAATAGATGCTACTGTGAGTTTTATCAGTGGATCCTCCTCCTGTTTGTTTTGGGGTTACAATTTTGCAAATGGGACAAACCCACAGCATTGTCTCAGTGCAGAAGTGGCAACAGGAATGGGGAGGGAGAGGCAGCAGTGTGGTGTTTGGGATACGATAGCCACATCCCCCCTTTGCTGTCTGATGGACAGACACTTCTGATGGCCATTCCCAGCCGTACGTAGCCTGCAGACATGGTCTGGAGAAAGCCCTGCCATGGGGAACAGATGGGTCTGGGGAAAAGACAGATTTGCTGTGCTCAGCGCCTGTGGGCATGCAGACAGGCACGTCCGCTCCCACCGCGGGTGCCAGCGCTGAGCAGGGCAGCGTCCCAGTTTGAATAGCAGTTTTGCCTGTCTGCATTTAGGATTCTTTTGATACAACGACGTGAGAGTTGAGAACTTCCAGTGTCTGCAAAGCCTGTGGTGTCAGGCTGTGCTTGCTCAATGGGAAGGACAGGGCCGGATGTCATTGATGCGTGTTTAACCCACTCCTGTGGGAGGCATCTCCTTCACGTGTATGCATCTCTTCATAACGTCTGAGCACCTTTTCTGTGGTTATCATAGAATCACAGAGTGGCTTAGGTTGGTGTAGACCTTAAAGATCATCTAGTTCCAACCCTCTGCCATGGGTGGGGTTGCCAGCCACTAGGTCAGGCTGCCCAGAGCCCCAGTCTGGCCCTAAATGTCTCCAGAGATGGGGCAGTGGCATTTACCTTCAGGATACCTTTGTGATGTGGGGCAGTATCATTTTCACCTTACCAATGTGGGCTGGAGAAGCCCAGTACCCAGGACCACGTGCCAAGCCCTCAGGAATGATGATCCTTAACATGTGGTGTGCTGGCAATAGACCCTCCAACACAACAAAACATTTCATGGCAGCAATGCAATGAGAGGTAATGGCCTTAAGTTGTGCCAGAGGAGATTCAGGTTAGATATTAGGAAAAATTTCCTCTCCAAAAGAGTGGTCTTGAGCAGTCTGCCCATGGAAGAAGTGGATTCACTGTCCTCAGAGGTGGGAGATGTGGCACTGATCAACACGGTCAGTGGGCATGGTGAGAGTGGGTTGGGGTTGGACTTGGTCATCTTAGAGCTCTTTTCCAACTTTGAACCTGTGAGGCCAAAGGCAGGCACCATTGCTCTGGTCTTGGCGTGGGCTTACAGTGGAACATCCTGCGGTGCTGTCTGCAATCTACCTGTTACTCATGGGATGGCTGGACCAATATTCACGAGGACCAATATTCACAAGGCTGCCTTCCGAAATTTGGTCTTCAACAAATTTTCCCACATTACCTGGAGGGAAAAAACGTTACGAGGAAATGAAGCTGGTTGCAATACTGAATGTTTTTTAGATGTGGCAATGAACTGAGCACTCCTGATATATCACTTTTCCCTTCCTGCTGACACATTCTTTGGTCCCCTTGAGTGAGAGAAGGAAAACAGGAGAGGCGGTTTGAAGAACATGCTGTCCCTGTGATTGACAGGGGGCTGTGTAAATCAGTCAAAGGGAATCCTCCAGGCATTCCCTCTTGTGAGAAGATCCCACAGTGCTCTCTGGCCACGCTCATTCTGTCTTTCGATGTTTGTGTACAAAGTGTGTGGGTGGGAGACGAGCTGGATTAGAACCTCTGAAAGGAACAGACATAAACTTTTTTAATTGAAAGCAGCTTTCTAGGGAGGGGTATGGCATGGGCTTCCAGTAAGTAGACACAAATAGTCCCCAAATAGTTTGGAACAGAGGCTGGACTCCTATGGTTCTCATTGCTGTGTGGGGCTGAGAACCTGGATAAGCCCTAGTGAGTGAAGTTTTGAGTCTTGCCTGATTCCGTCATTCTTCAAAGCAAATACTTTAGTGTGTGGTAACACCCTGAAATGAAAAGTACATCTATCCCTTCTTCCCTCCGCAGCTGTCAGGTGCTTTAACTGCTGTTTTTCATCATTGTAGCAAACAGGAGGATGTTAGAAAATAATTTATTTCTCCTAAGCCTGAATTTGTAGCCATGAGGAGAAGTGATGCTGTCTTCCAGGCCATTGAAATGGACTGAGATGCTTTTTTTCTAATCTTTTTGTCTCCTAGTGCTCCTTTCTTGTGTGTTTTCTTCCCCCTGCATGCAGCTGTCCCGTACTGCTCAACTGTGGCTCAGGAGTGATGGCATGGCAGTAATAGATGCCTTCACACTGCTGACATCTTTAGGGATGCCCTGGAGGCAGAGGTGTGAAAGGCTGTCTGAGCAAGTGGTTCCGACTTTGCCATTGTTCAGTGACACTCAGTTGCTTGTTAGAATTGGAAAGGGGATATGTTTGCCACAAGTAGGTTATTGGAACCATTTATCTAATCAGGTTGTTACTAAAATCTCAAGGAATATGTTAGCACCAGGTGGGTTTGCTGGATAGCAGCTAGTGTAAGAGAGGCTCTCGAAGTCACTCTTACTATCGCATCCGTTGGACGTTCCCCATACTTGCCAATCATACTCTTCTCATGGAAGAACACTTTACCCCAGCGCTGTTTGGAATCCCTTGACTGAGGAGCAATGCATCAGCCTCAGCAGGAAGGAGCCAGTCGAACCTGCTGGAATCAGAACACTCTCCCAAGGCTGCACAGCCTCCAACACAGGCTCTTTATGCTCAGGTTTTTGCTGATAGTCTCAGGCAGAACCAGAAAGTGCTGGAGTTCACGCACACGCACACAAATCAAACAAGGCATTTAGAAGTTATCAGAGATTTCCAATCCACCTCAGCAGGGGTTTATTTTGGGTTTGATTCAAACTTTTGGTGAAGGTTCGGGTGAGTTTTTAATACAGGTTTTCACTCATCCATCAAGTGGCACTTAAAACACACTGAATGTCAGGAATCTTATTTGTTTCAACCACCTTTTTGGAGCAGTAGAGATGGAGGAGATATAACAACAAAATCACATAAAAGTAATGAGACCTTTGTTCATGTCAAAGAGCTCTCTGACCATATAAATTGCAGATGTGGGTAAGATAAATTCCCTAGCTGGAGAGGTATTAAAATAAAAACCACGCTCCCAACAAGAGACAGGCTGCTGAAAATGCAAGAAGGGAGAATTGCGAAATGGTACATGTCGAATTGCTGGCCTGGATTTCAAATGCCAAAGATAGTTTATGTAAAGCCTTGCTCTGCTGTAAAATGTAACACTATCCACTGGCTAGCCTCAATGAAGCTTGGTCACAGTTGTTTTAAAAAATAAATAAACTAAAAATCTTCTTCCAGCCCATTAAAGCTGATTTATGTTTTGCCCATAGATTCCTCTGTGCTGGATCTTGAGGGACTCAGATTATAGAAGTGATTACCTCACTCTTGGCCAATCTGGTTTCTCGTTCCCAGGCATCCCAGGCTCTCTTTGTATTGCACTGACTTTGCCTGTTGGGACCAAGAGGTCTCACACAGCTACCAAGCAGGCATAGGACTTTGAAAGATTAAAAGCACCTCCGTTAATACCCTCATTATACTTCAAGGTTTTCATTTTGTTTGAATAATCAGGAAAATTGCTTATGGGAATGGCTGTAATGACAGCACGTCACCATCAGGTTGCTCGGTTAATTCTCCAGCCTTGGAAAGAAATCTCATAATGTCCCCCAAAGTACGTGGCTTCACTTAGCACCTGATGCAAGTGCCTGTGCCCCGGGCTCCCCACGTCGCACACCCACCAGGCTGCCTGGGCCCCCCGGGTTGCAACTCGCAGCTCTGCTGCCAGCACACTGCGTGGCCATGAGGAATTGCCTCCCTCCCCATCCGCTACCCAAGTGATGTGGATGTTAGCAGGTATTCTTCTGATGAAAGCAGTCCTGGAGTGCAGCTGTTGTCTTTTGGATTGTGCATCTTTCCTTTCTTGTTCTTCCTTGGGGAATGAAGGCTTTATGAAGGCAGTGGCCATGCATGTTCCTTTTTTTTTTTTCTTTCTTTTTTTGGGTTCAAGCAGTATCACTGCATTGTGCGGTTTCAGGGTAAATCCTACCATTTCTTGCAGCTTTGTTTCTAGATATTGATGGCACTGCAAGACTGTGGTACTTAAATTCAGGCATTCTCTCATTTGGGCTTTTCATCTGTGCCAGCATTTGGGATTCATCTACTCGTTCTTCACTGAAAAGAGAAATAATAATCCCATTGCTGCCTGCCATGGAAAGTACTGTAGATATAAGAAAACGATTCAAATTACAGAAACTAGTTAACAAAAAGAGAAACGAGTTTGCTGAAATTGGGTTGTACTTTCCTGGCTACGCCTCTTTCCAAGTTTATATGGCCATCTGTGGCTTCCCTGGGGTTACAGCAACATGCAGGTTTAAATAGGACATTGCTTGAGTACTGTGGAGAGCATCTGCAGACTGTCTGTGCTTGGAGTTGGCATGTTCAGAAGCGGTCGTCACTTCGAGTCCAGAGGGAAGAGCTGCGGTCTGTTTGGGTGGGAGCAGAGCTGGGCTGCACGCTGTCAAGGCCCTTGTTGTACCAAATTAAGAGGGAACTGTTGGCTGCCATCCGGCTGCTGTGAGCCTTTTGCTCCTTTTTATGTTTCGGTTTTTCTCATTGAGGTGGAAGACCTGGAAACTTAACTTTTGAATAACCTCGTGGTATTTAGAAATGTCACTGGTGTGTATTATTTTATCCTAGCAGTGCACCTGGACTTTTCTCCCCTGCTTTAAATAGTCACAGTCCTTCCCTGCTGACACCTACATCTGTTTGGATGTTTCTTCTTTCTCCCTCAGACGTGTCGCACGAAGGTGATTGACCTGAATGATGGTGTTTCCCAGTATGCCTGGTATCCCTGCACTGCCAACTTCCAGTACTCCCACATGGCACAGACCATTTTCTGGCTAAAGGTAAGCAGTAAGACTTGTGAACAACACGCGTTTCTTTGCCTGCTTGTATGAAGTTGCTCCACTAGACAAAATACCATGGGACTGCCTTCCCAGGGCCAAGCAGCAACTTTCTTTGAAGTATGTTTAGTGGGAAATGGCAAAACAAAGTCTCTGAACACCATCTAGGGAGTCAGTGGTGAAGTCCATTCCTGTGGCAGGTCTAGAGAGTTTCTTAGAGGTTGCAGCTCCAGCTGCAGGGCTTTTTAACTCCAGTTTAAGCTAGTTTGTGTAGGAGAGATTGGAAGAGAAGACGTCTCCGTGACCTGGAATGAAAATTGATCTTTTAATAGTTCAACATTGGCTCTTTGTATTTTTTTCAAGTACAGCACATCTGCACTTTTCTCCATCTAAACCCATGTGGGGCTTTTGTTTTCCCAGGCTTACTTTTCCACGCCGATGGTGGCTGCAGCAGTCCTTGTCCACTTGGTAACTGATGGGACCTATTACCTGGATCAGAAGCAGGAGACCATTGGTGTGCAGCTGTTTGACACCAAAGAGCAAAGCCACGATCTGGGTGAGATTGTATTGAATTTAAGGCCCTCTTTATTGCTAGTGTAATGGAAGCTCCATTCACAAATTATGACATGTACTCCAACTTAGTTTTTTCAAGGTCAGACAGAAAGAATGCTTGCTTAATGCCCCAAGACCTGAGTTTGACTGGAGTCTGTGGAAAGCGATGGAACATTTTGCCCAGACATTTCTCCATACCTCTCCATTTTCAGAAGAGTTTAGTTCCCATTTAGTCATTAGAATAAGATCACGTTAGTGCTTCATGCAGAGAACCCCCCCGGAGGGACATTTACAGTGATACAGATGAATTGCTGGTAGCAGAGAAAGAGACATTAACCCCATTCTGTGGCAGCTGGAGCAGCAAATGCTTCTGTTTCACAAGGTGTAGTTGGTTGGATTGCCCGGTCAGAAGGGGCTGCATCTAGCCCTGCTCGCAGGGAGGTTTCCACAGCTGTTTAATGGTCTGGAAACTGCATCTTCTAAAGCTTCATTGTAATACCTCCCATAAGCTCTGGAAGGGATCCAGGGATGGCTGCTGAGCCAGCTGTGTGAGGGCCATTTGCTAGTGCCATTGTCCAGCGTAAGAAAATCATCATCAAGATGCTTTGATGCCTTACAATGGAAAAGCTTTATTACTCATACAGATCCTTTTCTTTCTGGGGTAACAGCCTCTTCATGAGAAACATCAGTTCACCTAGGGCAAAATGTGCCAGGTTTGATGAAGGTCAAACAAGGTCCACGTGGGCTGGATGAGAGATGCGTTGCCTCAAGCCTGTGCCTGGCAGAAGCTATGGACCTGCTAGTCATGGTGAAGTCCCTGGGTAGACTGTTTGTACCTCTGCTTCGAGGACAAATACCTGGGAAAGTTGTGTCTCATGCTCTGATTACATCTGCATTTGAGCTTGAGGACCAAGGAGCTCTCCCTGGCTCCCAGCTCTGTGGGCAGGGTAGGGCTTGTGAAGTTCTTTTCCAGCCTTCCTTTGCCCTTTTATGAACTGGGAAGAAAGCTGACAGTGCCATCTTGAAAGCTTTAAGGCAACTCATCCCCCTCCCCCAGCTTTCTGTGCCCAGAATTTTGTGGTTTCAACAAGCTCAAACCCCAAGAAGAAGGGACACGCATAAGTGAAAGGTGTTGGATGACTGTCCAGTGTAATATGTAATGTTGGTGGGATGTAGAACAAAAGAAAGACAGTGTGAGTGTTGTCTCTTGTCAGAGAACAAAGAGAAATTCAGAGCAATTGTGCAGGTTGAGTCAGAATAGCTCCCAGTTGGCCAGAGCCCTGGATTGGTTTTTATCCTCCATTTGCAAAACAGTGGCACATAGCTCTTTCCCTCTGAGAAATAAATGACGGAGACTCAAACGTGCCAACAAATACTTAATGCAATATTTTGTAAAGACACAGATTATGAGAGAAAGAGAACAAGAAAGAGGAGCAAAGAGGAAACTGAGGGTGAGGTTATGAAATCCTGGATGAAGTTGCGACATGGCTTTGGCACGGTTTAAGCCGATGCCTGCAGATCTCCCCGGCTGAGATGCTCCCTTCATCATAGAAGAGCCCCTCTGACCTTCTCAGGGAGGCTCTCCTGGAGCAGAGGAGAGGTGTAGGTAGGTTACCCAGTACTTTTCACTCAGGCAGAGCTCCCATTGCTGCTTTCACTGAGGTCTCAGTGCAGCACATAGCCCTTTTCCCCTATGTTTCATTTGATATTTTTGAATTATCACAGCAACAAGCTGGAAGCTGCAGCTGAGATTCAAACTTTGGCATACACTGGATGCAGGACAGTTGGCCAGCCCTAAACAGCTGCAAATGACAAGTCCAGCCAGAAGGTAGAAGCAGTGTTTTAAAGCTTGGTCAGTCCTCAGTGCACTAAAGCTCACACCCACGAGCAAAGTTTGCAGTGTATCCAGAAGTTCTGTTTCCTCTCTGACCAGAACGAGGTTTTTTCCATGTGGACTCCCAGAAAATAATGAGAAACTTCTTTTGAGCTTTGGTAGGAGATGGAGAGGCTGGGATGCCAAACACCAGCATTGTTAATTCAGAGTATTTGTAGATACTGGGGTGCATTACAAGGGGCACTGAGGGCTCAAAAGGTGGACACAGAGCAATGGGGGCAAATGTGGACAGCTCTCACTGCCCTGCCATGGGCCCCTGTGCTGTCCTGGGTGATTTTTTTGCTGATGAAGTCAGGTTGATTAAATGAACTTGACTTGTTAAGCCTCTGTTTAAGTTGTTGGGATCAGAAAGCACCAGCAACTGCAGCACAGCTCTGAGGTCTGGTTTGTTGTGGACACCACCTGAGTGCAAGGAATGAAACTGAAGTGAATAAACAGCCTCATACCATAAGATCTTTTTTGGCTTTCCATCAGAGAAGGCAGAAACTTCCAAGGAATTTGGGAACTCAGGATTTCAAGTATTAACTGCACCTGTTTGTAAGTGAGAAACGTGCACCGTTCCACAAGGAGCTGATATCAAAAGACTTGTGGGAGGCAAGTAGACAGGGGGGTTATTTCAGGGTCAAATAAAGACCAAAACAATGAGATGTTGGCTTTTTTTTTTTAGTATTTTTTTTATTTTTATTACAGAAGGATTGTTTTAAAGGAGAAGGTAGGAGATGTTTAAAGAAATCTGTCTTAATTCACAGGAAATCACTTTCTAAGGAGAAAAAAATGAAAACTTTTTTTTTTTTTTTTTTTTTTTTTTTAAATTCCTCCCCTTTTGAACCAAGAAACCTGAACTGGAAAAAAATAATAATAATAATAGTGATCCCTGAGCCAGTTAAACATGCAAATAGGATTTGTTTTATTTCAAAGTCGGGAGCGTATCGGGGTAGCCAAAGGGCCTGGGCCAAAGCCGTTGCTGGGGGAGCTCCAGCAATGTGAGTGGAGCCGAAGCCAAGCGGATCCTCGGCGCGATGCCACGGAGCTGCTGGGGCAGGGCTTTGCTGTCAGCCACCCAGCCTGAGCCTGCAGGAAGGGGTGCTGAGGACAGGAGGCGGCTGTCTGTTCTCTCAGCTGCCCCCCAGGTGCGTTGGGCCCGTGGGAAGTCAGGTGGGGATTTCATCCTGATGGCCACGAGCACCTGCTCTGCTGGAAATGGGTCTGAAAAGTCCCCTCAGCACCTCTTTGGTGCTGCTGAGCACCTCAACCTCTTGAGATGCTTTTATTTTCTTGAGATGCAATTCTTGTCACCTGTGAAATCTTCAGAGGGTCCATCACCCTCACTTCTCTTTTCAGGACCACCTTTGCCCTTTTTAGGAAAGAGCGAGATATCCCAAGGCTGGAAACCATTAATGAAAAGCAAAACTGAGCACACTTGGCATACAGGTCATGCAAAAGAAAAAAAAAAAAAAGGAGGAAAAGTTTTATGTTGGGTGCTAATGACATGCACAGCTACAAACAAGCCACTGGTGCACTGCCCATGGTGCACAAAGCCACCCAGCCTGCCGGTCCCATTTGATGCACGGGATAAAGGCTCCAACTGTCCCCTCCGACTGGTTTCGCAATAGCTCAACTCCGCTTCCTCCGTGATGGTTGCTCCTGATTTAACAGAGCACAATAGAAATGTGGCTGTGGTCTAAAGAGAGTCTGCCGCGCTCACCGAGAGAATGGCAGCCTTTCTTCAGCTGTCTGCAGGGATATACTTCTGTGCTAAGCTCTCCAGAGCGATTTGGGAAGCCCCTCCAGGCAGCTTACCATAACTTTTCAGCTCTATAGGGCCATTCCTATGGGTGAAATGCTTCTGAAGTGCTCACGGCTTCGGGAAGTGATTGTGCTCGTTCTGACCCTTCCTCTGATCTTGTCTCTCCTCTGGCAGGTGTCCACGTCCTGAGCTGCAGGAACAATCCCCTGATTATCCCCGTCATCCATGACCTCAGTCACCCTTTTTATCACACCCAGGCTGTCCTCATTAGCTTCAGCTCCCAGTTTGTGGCCATCTCCGGGGTGGCCCTGCGTTCCTTCCACAACTTCGACCCCATCACCGTCAGCAGCTGCCAGCGAGGACAGACGTACAGCCCAGCAGAGCAGAGGTGAGCCGCCGGCCCGCGCCCTCGCCCCCACCCACCGCCCCACACCGGGCAGGGAGGGCAGGGGGGCACCGAGCCTGAACCCTGCTGACCCCTTTGTGCTGCCGCTGAGAAACTGGCGCTGTTCTTATTGAGCAGGATGGATGGGACATTTAACCCGTATAGGATACCGCTAGTGAATTATTTCCTCTTCCTTTCTCCTCCCTCCTTTATCCTGCGCTTGGAATTGGGGCCAGTTAACACCCCGTGCGTCCCCCCGCTTGCAGCCGCTCACACGTCGGCCCGGATCTGGCCGGCTTTGTGCTGCTGAAGCGCTGGGGGGACCTCCCATGGAAGCGTCCATGCAGGCACAAAGTGATGCCCTGCATCCTGCCTGGTGCTCAGCCCCGCGCTCCCAGCCTTGCGGTGCTCCCACGGCTGCGGCAGTGCCCTCCGCACCTCTCCGGATCCTTCCCGCGTTCTGAAAAGCTCAGTGGGACCCCCCAGGATGAAAGGTTTATGGCTGCCGTTTTATTCTTGTTGTTATTGCAGACACATCAATAGATCACCACCAACCCCTCTCGGTCTCTGCTTTACAGCATCCCACAGAGATGCTGACCTTTGGTGGCCTCTGGTGCGGCAGCTTTGCGGAGCCTTTCAGCGGAGCGGTGAAAAGAAGAGGGGAGAATTGAGCAAAACCCCTGAAAGAATCATTTTTTTTTTCCTGCTGTGAATTCCAAGTTGTGAGCGGTCGTCATAGCATAGCGGCAGCAATAGTAAAACAAGTCGCACATCCCAGCAAAGCTCTGCTCAGCCTCCTAAGCAGGCTGTCAGGTTTTTGATAATGTTCTGGCGTGCTTTTAGGAGCTGCTTTGATTCCAGGAAAGGGGGGAGGGTGAGAAAGGGGAGAGGGAAGGGAAAATAATAATAAAGAGGAAAAAAAAAAGAAAAAAGAGTATATCTATAGCTAAATCAATCCAGTCAGTGTGTTCTGACCTAGATTCAAGGAGTCTGATCGTTCCGTGCAGTAGGTTGTGTAAATGGAGAGGCCCAAAGACAGCAGCACCGAGCTGCAGATGAAAAGTGCAGTTTGTGCATGTTTGGCCAAAGCCCAGTGCAGGAGGGACAGAAAAAGAGGGAGAAGGACCTGTGGAAGGTGCAAAGCACAGGGAGCACACGGGGGCACAGGACCGCATTCCTCCCTCTCGTTTTGCAGTGGGGACTGAACCGTTTGTTCACTTACGAAATTAGAAGTGCTCTGTGTTTAGAAAGTTATTTCCTTATTAAAAAATGCTTTCCCCTTAGGCAAAGCTTCAGAGGGCCTCTGCAGTGCAGGGACGCAGCCTTGAGAAATCTCCTGAAGAAGGATCACCATCTCTTTGCTGCTTTTTTTTTTTTTCTCCTTTTCCTTGAATTTTTGGGAGTGTTTCGTGTTGCCAGTGCAGCTCACTGTCCCAGCCCTTTGCTCTCTAACACATCAGCCACTGCCCTTCTTGTTCAGGGGAACATTGCAGGTCTTGCAGGTTGCAGTGCTGGGTTGGACTTTGAGCTGCCCATGTCAGTCAAGGAACCAGAGACTGAAAGAGAGCCCTGATCCAAAGCCAGTTGAAATCAAGTGGGGTTTTTTCCACTGAGTGCAGTGCTGTAATGGAAGATATCCATCTGGCCCTGTGGTGAGATCATTTGGGGTGACGGTGTGTGCTGTCTTCTGTACCATGAGCTCTAAGCAGTTCCAAGATGTTGTGTGTTGAGCTGTGCAGCCAAGAGGCAGGTGAGCATCAAGGCCCCTTGCTCCCTTTCTGCTTCATTGTTTTCCCCAGTGAGAACATAGAGAAGGACTTCTTGTATTCATCTTAACCAGGTTAGGGGCTGGGTACTCCCCTTTTACCACTCATGTTCTTTGCCAGACCTCATCTGAGCATGATCCCATGCAGCCCACACTTCCTACTACCCTTTCCCCACTGGTTGCATTTGCCTGATACAATTTCTTTTTATTTAGTTATTTTTGAAAGGAACTTTTCCTTCTTGTGCACAAGCATTGACTTCACCGCTTTCATTTTCCTTAGGTAAACATGGATATTTTTGCCCGCTTTTTGGCTTCTCTCTACAAGAGATATTATTTCTCTCTCTTCAAGGAGAATTATTTTGGTTGGAGAGGATTTATAGGCAGATACAGGCACTTCTAGGCAAGGGTGCAGACTTTAAATATGTGAGTGAAAAGAAATATATTGGCCCTTAAATGTGAACACCGTTTTTATTATGAGGGTGAATGGATCTTTCCCATGAGTTAGGGGCAACCTAATAAATGATAATAAAACACGTGCTCTTCTTTTTCCTCCTCAAAATATGCATTACAGTTTATACTTTAAAAGAGAAAAAGGAGCTTAAATGTAAAAATCCCATCCAACTTTATAGGTAGCTGTCCTTAGCCATCGTTAGCTCTTTTTGAAAATCCATTCCATCCTTCTGAAGGCGTTTATAGAGGATTTAAGAAAATTCTCCGTGCTTTCCAGTTGTGTTTTTCCAGTTGTTGTTGTTGTTTTCTGCCACAGCTGACCACAAGCTTTACCCAACTGCTGGAGATGGGCTGTAAAAGCAATGAGCTTTATTTTCACATTGCATTCCTCAGACCAGATATGGCGACCAGTTAGTTCTCTGGCACTGTTTTTGTACTTATGCAGCTGAAATGATTGTGCTTGTATTATTTCCTGTTCAGCCTTGTGGAGAAGATATAGGTCAGAGGGCATGGTAGAGATGGATGATCTTAGTGGTCCTTTCCAACTTTAATGACTCTATGATTCTGTGGCAGTGAAATGGGATGAGCAGAAGCAGTCGTACCGTTCCCCCCAACGCGGTCATTTGAGCACCATGGAAACCTGTGCATTCGGGCTGCCTTTGGCAGTGGTTCCTCACCAGTCAGGACTTTGACTTTGTCGCCATGTAGGAAACAAGAGCAGGGGCTGCCCACGCCTGGCAAGGCATTCCCTGCCTTCTCCTGGGGCAGCATTCCCCCTTCATCCCACCTGGTCCCAAGGAGGAGGAGCCCACTCCATCCCCTTTGCTCTGTCTTGTTCTCTTCTGCTGTCAGCTCCTCCAACAAGAAATTAAATCTTCAGTAGTGTAGCAAACGCAATTGCCCTTTATAACTGTAGTTATTTTTTTTTCCTTTTTATACCAAAAGAACAGGTCTCCTCATCTCTGTTTTTGTTATTTAATGCAGCTTTCTATGTACTGTGTGGGCCGCCTTTCCCCTGCCCCTTCCCCCTGCCCTGTGTTCTGTCATTAAGCACAATCTCTGTCAGCTTGGTTCTGGTGAAATTAATGAATTTCTCACAGAACTGTTAATCATAGGAGCTTTGGTCTGTGACATGTGTTATAATTCAGTGGGTTTTTAACCTTCGCCCCATTTTGGTAATTGGCAGACGGCATCATTTGGCTTTTATTAAAGTGGAACGCGATGCCATTTCTTTGTTTGTGGAGAGCTGGCGGGGCTGTGAGCACACAGGCACCCAGGCCTGCCCCAGTGTGTGGGGCCCTGAGTGCGTTATGGGCTCCACAGGGCCCCTGGGCAGCACAGCTCACAATATGGGGTGCACCAAGCCCATCCCTGGGGCCATTGCCCCATCAAATGTGGGGACAGGCATGCCCTGCCTCTGCTCCCCCACAGCTCACCTGGGGCTGGATGGAGTGTTTTCAGTAAATCTCAATGTTGTTGTGCATTCCTGACCCCACCTGTTTGCATCCAGGGGTTTGTTGGGATTGCTGTTGGGGTCGGACTGGGCAGCACTGCAGTCAGATTGCTGAGGGGATCGTGGCTGCGGTGTCTGCACTGTTGGTCTCTCTCATGGACCAGATGTGATGCAAACAGGGCTGCCCTGCTCTTCCAATGGCGTGATCAGCACAGGCTCACCAGTCCCCATCTTGCTCCAGGATTCAGGTAGATTTCTTTGAGTTTTTTGTGTTCGTACAAGGAGATCAATTTGGGTTTATTTGGAAATCCAAAGAAAATAAACTCATTGCCACCCTTGCAGTTCGTACCTTTTTCACTTCTGAAGCTGCAGCAAAGAATGTGAAGGCAGCCTTTGCTTCTCCAAATGGCACATCTGTCTTTGGATTAGAGAGAGAACTTACTCCTGTCTTCAGAGGGAGAAGACAAACTTACTGTAACCATAAATCTTTCCAGAAACACCCTCAGAAGGCCATATGGTGTGAGATGTATGCATGGTGCTACTGAACAAAACCTCGGGATGCTCCAGGTCTGCAGCCTAGGTTGGCCTAGGCTGAGGAACAGGGACTTTGTGAACTGGATGATGGTTGAAGTTCTCTCGTACACAGATGTGTGCTGCATTCCTTTATGCTCACCTATGCATATATATGTGCCAAAGCTGTCGCTAAGGAAGCAGGTAATTGGGGCACTGTGTTAAGATGAGTTTTTGGAAAAGTGCTTGACCCCAAGGTTAAGGAAAAAAACATTTGGCTGCTGTAAGCTTTTCGAAGGAGGAAGTGCTGGTTTGTTTTTGTGTGAGGAAGGAAGAGTTCCACTTAATTGTTACAATTTTCTATAAACATGTTAAAATACAAATGTTTCTAGGATTGTGTCACCGAGACCCCAATTTAGCAAAGCCTCCAGCTATTTGCTTACATCCCCCTGTAGTCAAATCTATCACTGGGACTTAACCATGCTTTTGAAGTTAAGCACATATTTAAGTGCCTTGCTGAACTGGGGCCAATATTGGCACAGAGAAATAAAGATTTAGAGGCTAATGACTGAGCTCATTTAGATTAGGGATGGGCAGAATGGATTTGAGTAAAGTAAGAACTGGCTTAGAACTTCAGCTTGCATGTGAAACTAACACAGCTCAGGGCTTTTTACATCACTGAAATGGTTTGTCTTGATCTGTGTTTTTAACATACTGCGGGCAGTGGAAACTACAAAAAAATTCTTGCACTCAGCGGTGCAAAAATGTTGTTTTAGGAAGTTGTTCGTTCTTAGAGCAAGAACAGGAACAGGTGAATCATGAGGTGGATCTGGTAAAATACACAACGTCAGAGAATAAGCCAGGCATCAAAGCTTGATTCCTATTTATATTGGAATGTTGAGTGGTCTTTGGGTCACTTTCCTGGCTTTTGTCCAGTACTTTTGCAAGCAATTCCCAGATGCATCTGGGGAGTCAGGATAGACCAGGGATGACTTGGAATAGGCAGTGTTGATGAAGTCACCCAGTTTTGATTGCAAGAAAATGGGTTGAGCTGTCCCATGCCAGGAAGCAACATCAGTTATAGTAGAAGTGATTTAATGCTCAGATACTCTATATTGTTTCTTTCCAGAGTACTTCACAGTTTCTGGAACATGTGATGATTAACCACTGTTAAATGACAGTACCCAAGCAAGAGCTTCTGTAACCCACAGTTCTGTAATACGGATGTGATGGGTTCTTTGTCTAAGTTTCCTACTTGCAGATATTCATTTCTCCTTTATTCCACATTTGCAGAACTCAATTCAAGATCGTGACTTCAAAATTCATTGGGATTTATGGCTGACAGTAGCTGATACCAAATTGGAACCAGTAGCTAGAGAACCAGAAATATTTAAATTAGAAACATTTGGTGGCAGTGGTTGTTTTTTTACAAAAGTGAATGGTTGTATTGTTTGTCACTGAAGTCATTCATATAGAGTTACAGACAGAGAGAGCTGCCCAGATGATCTGCTAACCAAGGCATAATCTGGAGCCTGGGGGGGGGTGGCTAAAAATGTTCCCTGGCCAGTTAAGAAGACCACAAGGGGACTTGTAAACAGAAAGAAGAACATCACAATAAGTGTTTCTTAATGCCTTTGTCTGTGGCGTTTCAGTTCTGTAGGACTTTTAAGCCCAGGCTTGCTCATCTGGTGTCCTGATCTGAACTCTAGAAATTAGATTCTTTCTCTCCTTTACATTGAAGGAAATGGAAAGCAATGCCACTTCTTGTGTTGCTCCACGTTTCTCCAGATTTCTCTTTGTGCAAGTTGCAAAAGTTTTCTTAGGCTCATCCTTCCTTTGGAAGCCATTCAAGCCTGAATTCAGTTCTACATCGGTGCGTTGAACATTGGTTAACATGAGACATTATATGAAAGAGGTCTTCTGTTATTTTACTTCTCCAAGTTTTGTGCAAAAATGTTTTCAGATTTTGCATGTTTTGCAATGGGCATGAAGGTTTGCAATATTGTGCTTCTGAGAATGGCTTGGCGGCGATGTTCATGTTTTTCCTCAATGAGTCAACTTCCTTGTCTCTGGAGTCTTGGCATGGAAGGAACTCATATGGCAGCTTCACTGTCTGAAAAATGGAGGGGAATGAAATAATGCTTAGATTTCACATGTAGGTGAACTGGGACACGTGGTGAGGATTCAGTGAAGCATCATTCATCGGTTACGCTCTCTGAGCGTCCATGTTCAGACACTCATCTGATTAACTGGTGATGTACTCAACTGGTGACTACCCAGCTGCCCTGGGCAGCCTCACGTGCTGCAGTTCATGCTCTTGGCTGATTTGTATTGGGCATTTGATTCATATTGGGCATTGTCTATTCTCACCTTGTTTCCCTGCAGGAGGAGGCCACCTGGGCTCTAGGATGTACCAGCCAGTTGTTCTTCCCCCGTCTCATGCACAGCCTTACTCATCAGTGAAAAGTGAAATCAGTGGCAGTTTAAATTTGTAGGTCAAGCAGTGAGTTGCAGTGACTGGAAAACATGTATGAAGCCCTTGGTGGAGAGGGGTCCTATGGAAGCAGGGTCATCGTGCTCTGTGATGAGCACCACTTATCAGTCATACTGCTGGCAGACCGCGTGCTATGTGTTGTGTATGAGGGTACTGAGCTGGCCAGTGCAGAGGCAGAATTCTTATTCCTCAGCCCCATTGATGTCAGTACTTTGTGCAGGGTGAGAAAATAAGATCTGTTTGAATGTAGGAATTGCGTACAGCCCATCACACTGCAGGGAAGGGCTGCCACTGAACAAGCAACCTTAAATTACAGGCAGCAAGCACTTCTCATATAGCACTGGTCTGGGACAGAGAAATGAGCTGTGGAGATCATAATGCTGTCATTTCACCTGGCACGGAACTCAGCAGAGACATGTGCAAATGTGCTTCTCCATCGCTGATGTGGGCATAACAACACCAGCCCAGGTGTCTCACAAGGGTGTCATGAAAATTAATTAGATTATGTCTGCACAATGCTTTGAACACAGCAAAACATCATGGACATGCTAAGTCCTGTGCTTAGTGAGGTGGATGGCTTTTTGGTGGCTCTTAACCTGTTTTCTAGGAGATAGGAATATCTGGCTTGTAATGAGTTTCAAGAGATGTGTGTTGATGCATTACTTCCTTCTGTAACTTCTGGTGTTTTGGGTTCTTCACTCATAAAGTTGGTGAATGGTGTCAAGATTTTCCCTCCTCAGAATTTAGCTGTATGTAACTTAAATTCAGTTTAACTCTCAGCAAAGGCAAATTGCTTTGTAGAAGTCTTTAACCCCAGAAACTCTGTCACAAATCCAGCAGAATATTTTTGCATTTTCTTTAGGATTCTCAATACTTTCATTGCCCTGGAGCCGAGGGACCGTCCCACACTTCATTTCACGATATGCTAAAATGTTTGACTCAGGTCATCAGAAATGGTTAAAGATCTGATGTCTGCTAGACATCTCCGAGTATACAGGAATAAAACAAAATGCTCTTTTTACAAGTTATGCTGAATGTTAGAATAATTCACGGCAGGGAGAGCGCTGAGTTTCCATCTGGGGAAACATTTTCTGGATGGCAGGACAGCAACCAGAGAGATCTGAAATGACAGCATGCTGCTGAGCTTGATAAGAGCTTATCAACACAGCTACACGACTGATATTTGGTGTTCCCCGTGAAGTGGAATAAAGTGGATGTGTTGATTGCTATCGAGTTTCGCAGAGATAAGAGAAACCCTTCCTCACACGTACACACATGCACAGTTATCACTGGCAGTATCAGGCACTCTTGAATTCAGCAGAGACTGTAGCTCGGATGGGGCACTGCTCTGGAAGGATTGCTCACATGTACAGATGCATGTGATTGCTCACATGTACAGATGCATGTTGGTACAGCGCAGGAAGGCCATGCTGCTGTTGTTTGTGTTGTTTCTCTCTGAGAGTGTTGCAGAACAGAAAGCCGTTCTGCAGACTTGGCAGGCCTTTCCCTTTTGCCACAAGACCCGTCATTTGCTCTCGTTGTCATCACCATTCCCACTGCCCCTGTCCTTCAGAAGATGCAGCTAAAGGGTGTGCTGGTTGGTCAGGAGCAATTTGCTGAGTGGATCCGGCGTGCAATCATATCCCTGCAGCCTGGCACACAAGCTTGCTTTTTTTTTGTTTTTTTTTTGAATGGACTAAAGGAACTGAATGCAGATGCCACTTCTTGTCTCCCCACAGCTGTGTCCATTACTCCTGCGAAGCCACAGACTGCCAGAAGCTGGAGATCGACAACGCGTTGCTGAACTGCACCGGGGGCGGGTGGTACAACGGAGCCCAGTGCAACGTGAGCTGCAGGACGGGCTACATTCTGCAAGTCCAGAGGGATGACGATCTCAGCAAGAGCCAGGTTTGTGCTGCTGGTTTTGTGTGACCGACAAAAGATGGATAAGCAAATGGGTGTGGAGAAGTTGAGAAATAACCCAAAATCTCAGCTCAGCTTTGGGACAGGACCTTATCCAAATAGTTTTTGTCCAAGTAGGAGCCATCTGAGTGCGTGAAGAGGTTCTGACAGTGAGCAAATCTCAGATGTTGCCCAATTTTAGAGATTTTAGGGAGTTGAAACTAGATGATCATTATGGCCCTTTTCAACCCAGGCCATTCTATGATTCTATGATTTTTCAACCCAGAATGTTTAATTGTGTGCACAGGCCTTCTCTGATCTCACTGGCTTTACTCAACCAAATGGAGTTTCTTGGGTTGTTTTTTTGGGGGAGTGGGGTGTTTATTTTTCTATTTTTTTTCTATTTTTCAGTTTCTAAGCAAAATTTCTCCTTTTGTTCCTAGTGTTGGGGCTAACAATGTCTTAACTCCTTTGCAGCATCTCAGTCCACCTGCTTCCCAGCACACTGAAATGCACATCAGGGAGGGGGAAGCATGTAAATCTGTTTGCTTCCAACCAAAGCATAGAAAACTCATCCCAGTGGTTTGGGTTTCATTTGCTGTTCTCCTGCAGTAATCTAATCTCACAAATGCACATGGCCCAGTGCAGAGCACGAGGCATTCAGAAGAACTGCCAGTTTCCTTAAGCACTGGGAAAACGCACAGATGCATTATTTGGGGGCAAAATGTGCACATGGTATATGGGCATGTGCCTGAAGCAGAGGTCTTGTCATGATGGGGTGGTGGTGGCCTCCATTGGCACCTTCCTGCCTGCTGTGGGACAGCACACACATCTGGGGCTGGGGGCAGGCAGCTGCTCTCGGCAGCTTGTCTGTAGTTGTGAACTATCGTGTTCTTCACGAGCTCCCAGAGAGGGGAGACAGAGAGGAGGGGAATGAGTCAGCCCTTTCAACTCAATTACAAAACAAATACAGGACCCCGCGAGCTGGGCCTCTTCCACCCTAATTGGCATCAGCACCAGAACCCCAGCTCCAGCTGAGCAGTTTTACAGAACAGAAAACAAGTTCTCAAACGAGCCTGAATGGCTGAACCAGGAAATAGTTGGAAATGATCTGTACATTGAGCGCACAGGAATCCAAAACCAAATAAAACAGCCTAAACGTGTTTCACCAGCGCTGCGTTATTTAAATGCAAAAAGTACCTTTTAGGGAGGCTCAGCCAACTGTGTATGGTTTTGCTCTGAGAAGTTTGGTTTCGGAGCCTTGATCAGATTCATATGACAGGAGCGGAGGCTTTTAGCACCCTTAGCTAATGTGATTCACTGCTTATTACAACATCCTTCCTCTCGCTCTGCTCTACTATTGCACTTTTTGTCTTTTTACCACTGAAACAATCTGAGAGCCCTATGGATTTGTTTGCTCTGTGCTGTGCAGGGATGGAGTGAAGCATCTTAGAGATGTCCCTGCTCAGCAGAGTGCTATCAGCACATGCTTTGCAAGTATATGCATGTGCTTCAGAGGTCTGTTGAACAGGAACAGACAGTTTCTTTCCACATCATCTTGTTTTATTTCTTTCTGTAAGGTGTTTGAAGCCAGAATTTGTGGAACGTGCATGCAAGAAATGAACTATCAGAGCAACTCCAGAATCTGTGGTTTGGACTCCTTGCATTGTGTTGTATTGAATTGCATGGTGCTCCTGCCACAAATCTTTCCCAGCTTCGGTTCTTCTTCTGATCACAGGCAGTTGGAGATGAGATGGGATACGTGGCTTGTTATCTCTGCTCATGGGACTTCATGCTTTTCCATAAAGCTGGTGGTTCTTTCACTGCTGTAATTCAGTTGGGTTTGTGTCCTGGTTAGACTGGTTGGTGGGATGAGGGCTGTATTTTTCCTGCTTAACTGACAGTGTGGAGGGGTCCACAAGGAGGAGGAAGGAAAGGAGTTTTATACATGCTGATACTTCATTCTTGAGGGAGAAGGAGACAAAGGAGAGGTGCAGTGCCTCAAAGAGCAGCCCAAACATTGGTGGCCCATGACTGCAGCATGCTGCTGATGACTGACACACAAGTGAGGACGCTCTGGTTTAGCATCTGAACCACATCCATCTTCTGTAATTCACTGAAAGGCAGGAAAAAAAATTAAAAGAAAAGATGAACAGAGAATTAAAAGCAAAGTTTTCAAAAGCACCTTGGAGATGGAAGGGCACAAGTCACATTTCAAATCAATCTTTTACTTCTAAAGGTTTTTTGAAAATCATCCGAACAGTTCCTGCACTTTCTGGCCTCTGTGTCTTCTTGAAGCCACCATTTTAAAAAAGCTTGGGGAAAAAAAACTTCATTCATCTTTGCTCTCTGAGAAGTTCCTGTTCCCAAACCCTGTAAAACTCCATAAAATCACCAAACCCTAAAACACATCAGCCCCATGTGCAGCAGAAACCATTTGCTGCTGTTAAAACGAAACAAAACAAAACCTGAGCTGTTTTCTTTCTCTGAGGCTCCCTCTCATCTTCATTTAGGGATTTCGACAACAACAAAATGGGCTGGCATACTGATGGAGGCAGAGCCATCACGTATCTTTTTCACAAAGAAGATCCTGGGATGTTTTCATTTTCCCCCAATGTCCTCCCACCCCCCTGACAACTCCATCGCTCTTTCTTCTTCTCTCTCCCACTTCCCCCCTTTGTCTTTCACTGCCTTCCTCCCCCTTGTCCTTCACTGAAAGCCCCGCTCATTCAGTTCCTTGTTGTCATCTCTCCTTGAAGCTACCACCACTGCTGCTCTGGTCAAGAGGTGTTATTTAAAACCCAGCAGCTCCCTAATGTTGTGCAAAGGCATCATCAATCATGCCAGGAAAAGAAAGCAAGGCTCATGTGGGTTCAATTAGAGGCACAGTAGTGGGCAGAAGTGGAAGAATACTTAGAGGGGAGGGCACAGCTGTTCATTTTTAAGGAGAGGAAACTTCACACGTGAAGCATCGCTTGAAGAAGGAGCCAGCTGGGATCTCGGGCAGCAGGAAGGAGACATGAATTCTCCCAAGCTCTTAAAAGTCCCAAGAAACAAATCTTTCTGACACTAGATTTGTTTAAATTTGCATCCTCTCCACTGCATTTCAACCTGTATTTTTTTCTTCTTCTCTCCTTCTCTCCTGCCCTCCCTCCTTGCCTAAACCTCTTTTGGAAGGCAGGACGCAAAGGGAAGCGGTTGCTGCGATGCCAGTCAAAGCAGCACAAAGTGCCCAAAGTGACAGCTAATAAACCAGATGAGAAAACCGAGTGCTTTGCGTGGGCTGCTGTGCGCAGGGTGACCTTGTCAGAGCAGACAGGCGAAACAGGCACATGCCTGCTCAGGCGTCAGGTGGGAGATCTGCAAAGGCAGGCGCAGATGCTGCCACAAAGACCCGACGTCGGATCCCAGGGCAGCAGTGCTTGGGCTGTGCTGTATGCAGATAGCCCGAGGTGTTTCCTTCTGAGGTCCTGCAGCCAGGTGCTGCCGTGATCCCACCCTCCGGTGGCACATTTGGGAAGGAGAAGCTGTAAGCCAGTGGGTGCCATCTGCAATGCTTTCTGGGGTAGCGTTGTCCTCTGCGCTTAAAATCAAAGCCATCGTCGTGCTGCATGGTGGGAAGCTGGCTCTGTTATGTCCTGCTACACGCATGCACTCCTATCACTTGAAGTTATGCTGCTTAGTGATAGACGTGCTCTAAAATGTTTCATTATTACACGTGACCATCAGCTTCCATCATATAAAGTGTGGAATAAATCACTGGAAAAAGATGAGAAGTATGGGTCCTACCCACATGGGCTCTGCTTCTCTGCATGGGAATGGCCATGCCAGTGTGCCAGGAGAAGAAAAAGGCATCTGGGTCTGCAAGGAGGTGACTCTTCCAGACTGGTTAGTAGTTTTGTTGGGAAAGTACCATGGAGAAAATGCCAGAGTTGAGAACGTGCAGAAGACTGATCTTTTGTCACATCGAGTTCTAGAAGGCTGAAATAAAGCACAGTGAGGTATAGCTGTACCAGGAGATCACTTCCAAGGTAGGGTGGCCCCAGGGATGCTGCATTTCCAAAAGGCTGTCATGTCCTGCAGCCTTCAGCTAACAAAGACCATGCCCTCACAAGTGCTGGCTTGGACAAGACATTGTTGCCCATTTTTGTAAGGTGTGACTGTTGTGCATAGATATTGCATCTGTTTCCATTTTTGTATTATATTCTGTAATTTGAACTCCTTATTTGGTGTTCTGTAGAACAGCATCTGATACGCAGTTCTGTCACTGGAGAAACTCCCTTGTGCCCCACAGTGTGTTTCAACAGCAGGTATCAGCTAGAAGGAGCAATCTTTTATTCTCAAACTAGATCACACCAAGACAAAGCAATGAATTCTTGGAGTGGAAGCTCCATCACTGATAGAGCCTCCCTATGCTAGGTGTAGAGCTAGCATCCAGCAGCATACAGTCCCAGACCCTTTTCCTTTATGTTTGGATAGCCCCTTGGGTTTATGCTTTAACCTCCTGCTGTTGAGGTTTCCTGCAGCCACAGTGCTGGAGCACAACTCGATAACAGCATCTCCTAAGGGGGATGCAGGCTTTGCTGTGTCCTGGAGCCGCCCAGCCTGGAACACAAGTGTGCTGCTGCTGCTATGCACGTGCAATATGAAGACATGGGAATATGCTGTCATCTCTTCTCCTATGGCCATCAGAATTACACAGCAACCTCCTGAAAACACAGACATCTTCAAGTCATCATCTAGCTACAGAATATGTATGTATATAATAGTGCAAACAATCCACTGGACAATAAAGAATTAAGAGCCACAGGGGAGCAAAATGACTGGAATGAGAACACAGAGTGTCATTTCACCTGAGCATTCCATGAATCCCCAAATGTGCTACTCTAAATGTGTAGAAAAGGCATTTTTTTTCTATCAGCAGTGCTCCCTGTTTAAATAAACTGCATGGTCTAGAAAAGGGGTTTTGTGCCCACTTGGGAAGTGTCCAGTTTCTCAGCTCTGGGACTGCTTTTTCCATTCTGAATGCAACCATATATCAAAGAGAGACAGGTCTGAACTTCTGCTGAAACCATTAGGGTGTTTTTGCAAAAAGGGAATCCAGGTCTCTTTGATGTGTGCTAGAAAAATTTCCCTTCCTTTTATAAAGCCAGATCAATGGCTGGCGGTGCAAATCTCCTGCGAGCGTACCAGCCTGAATAAAATATTCCCCAGGGACAAAGGAGTGCTGCTGTACAGCTTGGTCAGATTCCTCGCTGGTATCTTCCCCTTCCACAGTATCTTGTGTTTGTGTTTCTCACATTTCTCTTTCTCCCGTCCCTCTCTTTATTCTGGTATGGGGGGAAGAGTTGTGCTTTCAAAATCATCGCATCTAATCTGTGACCATTTTCCCTTCTTGGTTAGAAGGCAGATGTGTTGTTTATTCTGTACTCAGGATTTTGGTCTGCTGCATTGTTGGGTTATTCCTCAAATCCATAGAAGTGTAGTTTTGATGTAGCTATTGACATTACGGTGGCTTTGGGGAAGTCAGAGCACAGTAACTAACTCTATTCAACCTCTCTTGTTGAGAGTTTCTGCCAAGTAAACATATGGGCAGAATGCTCTTGGGTCTGTCCATTGCAGAATCCTACAGGAGGAGTCTATCTGTCAAGTGTGCATGGCCCTGGTGCCCCAAGGCACTCCAGTGACTTTGTTTTACTTGTGAGACACAAAATCAATGGTTGTTACCAGGCTTTAAACAGCTTTGGTCTCTCCTTTGCTGGCTGTGGTGGCTTAGTTGTGTCTCTTCCTCCAGACGGAGTCCAGCATCACCATGACCTGCACGGATGGGAAGTGGAGCAAGCAGGTGACCTGTGAGCCTGTGGACTGTGGTGTCCCAGACCAATACCACGTCTACCCAGCCACGTTCAACTGCAGTGAGGGGACCACCTTTGGCAAGAAATGTTCCTTCACGTGCCGACCTCCTGCTCTTCTGAAAGGTAACAGGGGGTACCGAGCTGGGAAAGGCTGCACAGCTAGCACAGACTGATGCCAGTAATATATGGTACTTCTGCTGCTTTTTTAGAATTCTTTATGATATTTTAAGTATGAAGAATTATGAGAGTCTAGGGAAGGTTTATTTATATTGGAAGCTAAGTTCCTTTGCATCTCCCTGTTACCTTCCTTTGACCTTTGCTTGATCGTGGCTGGCCGGGCAGGAACGATGCTGAATATTACTTCCATACAACCAAAACACAGAAAAGTCATGGGGATCAATCAAATTGAACTCTCATCTTTTCCCATGCCTTTGCTTTTTTTCTGTGCCTGTCTCCCTTCTATGCCTCCTTCACGAGCTTGGAAAGGAGGGATAAGACTGAAAAGTTCCACGTCCCAGTGGCACAGTCCCCCATCATTGTTTTTCCTGGTCCACCCATCACTTCTCTATTTTGCTCACTCATCTTGCCCTAATTCTGACTTTCTCTTTTCTTCATGTTTGAGAATCTCTGCAAGTTCTCATTCTTAACAATGACATTCTCTCCTACATTCTCTCTTTTTCTCCCCGATCTTTCCTGCTGCTTTGGTGGTAGCATCCCCATCCTGCTCAGCACCATCCACTCTTTTGCTCACTGTCAGCTCACCTTTCTGATCTGGTCCTCAGGAAACAAGAAAATTTATCACTGTTAATTTGAAAGAACATTAAAGCCAAATAAACATGTCATCTTGCACTGAAGTAATCTTAACTGCTGTTGTTGACCCAGGTACAATTGCTGCATAAGCTCTTTTTGTACACTTGGTGTCACCTCCTCTGCTAGGATTCACTGCACATTCCAGAAGAGGCATGTGAAGTATTCCACGTTTCAGTGAAAGGATATGTTTGTTGATTTCTTTATACATAACCAAATTACTCAATTCTTTTAACTCATAACCAAATTACTCCATTCTTTTAACTCAGACTTGGGAAGGTAACCACAAGAAGCCAACCCACAGTGAAAGCTAAGGCTCAAGGGGGAGATTTTTATCAAAGAATTCCCTTTTTCCATCCTCAGAGGATCATTTTCACCAAGGAGGTTTTTTTAACTGAAAATCCTTGGAGTTTTTTTTGAGGGAGAGCATGAAAACAATGTTCATGAATCATAGAATCGTACAGTGGTTTGGGTTGGAAGGGACCTTGAAGATCAGCTCATTCCAACCCCCCTGCCATGGGCACAGAAACCTTCCACTAAATGAACTGATGTTAATGAACTTGGAGGAATGTAAAATTACCCCAAGCATCCAAGTGGCTGAGCATCAGAGAGTAGAAGTCATGACCAGCAGGAGCTGGTGACTCTGGCAGGGGTAGCTGCAGGACCCATAACCCACCACGGGTCAGGGAGTACAGCTGTGGGTTTTAGCATCACTTCACTTTTGTCCAGACATTCTGTGAGTTGTAAGTTAATGGCACCACTTGGTGTTCAGCCATCGGTGATGACTAATAGATGTTGCCACTAAACTTCTGGAGAGTGGCGTCCAAATGACTCACGCCTAATTCAATCACTGACGTCATGACAGCACCGTCGGTAATGTCACAGCTTATCACATTGCAGTGGTAGTATGATATCACCATGACTGGTCTGCAGAGCTGCTGCATGAGTCAGAGGAGCATGCTCGTGCTCCAGAAAAGAGCTTTCTTCTGTTCAAAATACCTCTGCAATCATCCACAGCTGGGGAGGGGAGAGAGAAAGCCAGGGCTGATTTAATGAAACTTCTCTTATCTTTGTGGAAAGGGCAGGAGGGCTCCTCCACATAACTTCCTGAGCCCTCCAGAGCCTTTTGTTTTCTTCTTTGAATTCCAGCATCATGCCCAGGCTCTCTTCCTTTCCTCTCAAGGAGGAGGCATTGCTCTGGGGTTTGCAGTTTGTCAGTATTATTTTGGATAACACCAAAGTTGGCTGACTGCTGAAAATACGCCTTGTGGGTTGAGAAGAGTTCCTGCAGCAATGCTCAAGGATTTCAATAGAGTTTTAGGGATTTTTGAAGGGTTAGTGGCTCATAGCTGTGTTTTGTTTCTTAGGAAAAGCTTATTCCTTTTTAACATAGAGTATAAAATAACAAAGAACGTGAAGTGCACTGAGACAAAGCTACTCTTAGCTTAACCTTCTGAAGTCAAGTAGGTCACAGCAGAGGCAAGGAGATCTATCATACCTTTTACCTGTGAGGTGCTGGCCAGGAAAGCTTCCTCAGGAAAACAAGTCTCTAATGAGTATTATGAATCATATTTATCACAGTAGTCCCCAAGGACTGAGAGTCCTCAGCTGAGAATGGCTCCTCAACGTGCTGGAGTAGTGACTGTAATGCTAACAAACAGATGCTGCTCCAAAGGGCTCAAAATTGAAACAAAAAGAACTGATTTGGTGCACAGGTAGAACGCAGAAGAAGAATGAAGAATGTAATGGCACTGAACACTGCCTTAAGGTGGGTGGCTCCGTGGCTTTGGAGAGGAGGGAGCTGATGTACGAAGCAGGCTCTCTTTCAGAGAGCAAAATAAGGAAGAGAAATACAAAGCCAGTGAGGTTTCACCTACGCTATAGCATTTCCTGCCATAAGCACTGTCTGCCTGTTGTCTCCTGAAAACAGAGTCCTTAATGATTTAAAACCATCATGTAGAAAGAAAAGATGCATAGGACAGTTGAATGTGCCGAGCCAACTGAGGTGGCTGTTGATATATTATGGGTATAATGACATTTGGGAAATAAAAACGCTCCTGCTGATCGTTGTTAACTTTGCTTTTTGTCCTTCTCAGGGAACAACAGCAACTTGACCTGCATGGAGGATGGGCTGTGGTCCTTTCCGGAGGCTCTGTGTGAACTGATGTGTCGAGCACCCTCCATCGTCCCTAATGCAGATCTTCAGACCACTCGTTGCCTGGAAGATAAGCACAAAGTGGGCTCATTTTGCAAGTACAAATGCAAACCAGGTTACCATGTTCCTGGATCCTCCAGAAAAGCAAGAAAGTACGTAAAATAGCACTGCCACACAGTCAGCATGATTCAGAAAGCCACAGGTCAAAAAGACTTTGGGAAAAAAAGATGAGTAATTTATAGCAGGGTGCTATAGGGAACACCACTGAATACTTCCTACATGAAGATAGTTGTGCACTTTCAAGGGGGCATTTGGCACCTCGCTCTGTAAATCTTTGCTAGTGCTCAAAACAGACCTTACCTTAGAGGTACTCTGTGATATGCAGACTGGAGAGTCCCCTTTGAAACCATATGGGAAAGTTGTACTGTTGTGGCCTTCTGACTTGGCACAAACCCACTTCAAACCAACCACAGCCCACAAGGCCGGGAAGCAGTTTTTTGGGAGATATGTTCAAGGCCAAAAGAGGAGTTCAGGCTGAGTGTTGGCTTTACAAATAATCATTATTTTCACTCAGAGACCTCATGCTGCAGATTCACAATTTGTTCCCCAGGTGTTAAAAGCTCAAGCACTCTCATTCCCTGCACCTGCTAGCAGAACTCAGAAGCTCTAAAGGCTCTTAGCTGACTCAGCTGCTCACTAAACGGTCTTGTGTTTTTTTTCTGCATGGGAAGGCGGGCCTTTAAGATCCAGTGCACTCAGGATGGCACATGGCTGCCAGGTGCTTGTGTGCCTGTTACGTGTGACCCTCCACCTTCCAAGTTCCATGGGCTCTACCAGTGCTCCAATGGCTTCCAGTTCAACAGCGAGTGCAGGATCAAGTGTGAAGATGATGACAGTCAGTCGGTGAGTCTTTCTTATCCTCACCATCTCACACCATGAAAGTGAGTTTTTATCTTGTGGTCCTTGAGGACTCTGATCTTGGAGGGATCAAGTGCAAAACCTCCCTTGAGATCACTTGAGACCAGAGGCAGAGATGGAAAAAGGAAATATGTAATTAAAGTAGAAGAAGAGAGCTACTTCAGAGAGCCTGGAAATATTTTTAAGACTGTAGTAATGGTATTTATGAACTGTTAACAATAGGGGAGTAGCAAGAAATGACTGGCTGGATGAGTAATTGGTTGGAAAATCTGTTCTAGTGGCTCTATGATGTAGGTAGGTGTAATCAAATATGGTTTCTGGTATTACATTAACACAGGAGGAGAGAAGGAATAATGATTGAGTATGAGGTGTGTGCACTCATCCTGTTTGTTCGTTCTCCTTCACTTTGCTTTTTTCTCCAGTTCTTTTTCCTGATGCTGTTATGTATATGTCATATGATGTTTTATAGGGATTGTCACCGTACAGGTGAACTGTCTGACCTTTCATGGCTTTTTTTGGCTGCAAGGTGTCATTAATTGTTAGGGTCAGATCCTCATCTGGCATAAATCAGCATCTTGCCTTTGATTACCTAGGAACTCTGTTCATTGATAAAGAAGGTCTGGCTTTTAATATTGTGTTTGAAATACTTGGTTTTCCTCACCAGAGTTAATTATAGTTGTGAAGTAAGTAATTTCTCCCAGAAGTGCTGCTGCCACTTCATATGCTGGGGAAGAGAAAGTGGGGATGTAGAAGCTGTTCTTATATGCACTGCAGACAGCACAGTGCTCTGTCAGAAGCCTTGTAATATCACTCCTGAGGATGTATGAAAAAGGGATCAGCCCTGCTATGGTGTCAGTGATCCAAAACCCAACTCTGACACCTGTTCCAAACGTTAAAAGCTACAGCAGAAACAGCAGTGAGGTTTCTGAGGCTGGAAAACTGCATTTGTTCCCTGCAAAAGCTGTCCTGCCTACTTGATGGGAATGAGAGGCAGAGCCTAGGGTTGTGTATCAGAGCACCCTAAAGAAGTTTGGCTTGGCTGCTGTGACTTTTTGAGATGTAGGAAATGCACAGATGGGTGCAATTTGGGTGGGAAGCTCTGGGATGCAGCACCTTTGTGCATCTCTGCTTTCTCAGACTGACTGCACCAGGGCACTAACAAATGGTATGAGGGCCTTATGGTTGCTTTGGAAGGAGCTAGACGTGAAGAGAGGCAGGGATTGGAGTTAGGGTTACATCAACAAATGAGCTGTGGAAAGTGAGAGATACAGCTACATCTCTGTTCAGTGTAAGGAAGATTGTAGTGACTGCTTGGATGCAAAAGTACCTTGAGCAGAGAAGCAGATAACATCCTAAGAAAGGGATTTGCAGAGAAAGGTATTTCCAGATATCCTAGAAAACAGACAACAGAAGATGAGGGAGGACTCCTGGCACAAGCCAGAACCACTTGAGAGGTGTTAATTATTTAAGGATTAAACCCCACTAAGTCTCTCTCAGCTATATAAGGTGATAATGCACATTGCATCCAAGCAAGAAACCCAGCAGGGATTTTCACAAGAGATTTTGCAGGTCAGGGAATGATGGACAGGATGTTACTATAGCAATGGATATCCTGGGATCTCTGAGCACATAGCAGAAACTACACAATAGTACTCTAGAGCACAGCCAACTCTAGGAACATAAATCAGGTTTCATGGCTCACCTTTAGAAATCATAATTGAACCCTGGCATGCAAACTGTGGTGGAAGTGCAACACACTTGCTAAAACAGCAAATTGTGCTCAATTATCACTTAGTCGTCTCTTCTTGAATTCATCACTGTGCTGAAAGATCATTACTCAGCCCTACAGATGGCATCTCTTAATCACCAGCAGCGTAATGGTCATTTAAGCAGGTACCTCCCCAGCATCCAGAGGCAGGGTCTTCCATTTCTGCACATTGCACAAATCAGTGGTCAGATCTAAATTAATTGCACTCTGCAAGACTGGCCTTTAGGTGGGAGTCACCAAACTGGATCACATCCTGAGTCCATCTGCTCCATTACACTTTCATAAGATTTTCTTATTACATCTGGCAATGGCCAGATGTCTAGAGGAGGGAATGCAGCTCCCATGCAATAGTCTGCCAATGAGACCACTTTGCATCTCACTGAACATTGTTTTCAACAACGAAGCTGAGCAAAAAAAAGGATTAGGGTATCATACACAAGGCTAGCACTGAATGCAGTGCAGTTTCCCATGTCTGTACAAGGGACTTGTGCAGATCCCTCTGCAACAAGGGGCATGGGGCGCAGGGAAAAGCTCCAAAGGCAAATTCAGCATCCCTGGTGGAACTGGGATCCAGTATACAGAGCACGTTACAGAATCCCCAAAGACATCCACCCTAGTCTCCAAGAGCAGGGTGAGTAGGCTGAGGGCAACAATGCAAGAGAAACAGAGATCCTGTCTGGTTCTTGCACTGAGCAGGGTCACTGTGGGAGGCTTGGAGCCCAACCCCAGCACCTTCCCATTGAATGTCCCCACTGCCCTGTAGCAGTGAGGCTCGCAGCTCCTACAGAACAGCTTGTGCAAAAATCCCCAAAAAGATTGCCTGCACATTGCTTTGTTGTTTCTAAAGGGCATGATATTTCTCCCTGGACTTTGGTATTCATTCTCCAGTATCGTACAGAGAATCTTTTCTATAAGAGAAATGTCATATTCCATTCCTTGCCCATTCCCACACCAGAGGATTTGTTTCTCTTTTACACTTGCCTCTGTGCATGTCTGTCTCTGCCTCTTCGCTTGCTGTCATTCAAGGCAGCCAAGCTCTAAAGAGCACGTTCTGCCCTGCTAAGCATCCCTCTCGTGTCCCGCTTCCCTTCCTCCTTCAGATGGCCATTGGGGATTCTTTCTTTTTCGAGACAAATATGATGCAACTAGTTAGAAAATGGAAGAGGGAAAAGGTTGTCTGCAGTCAACACGAACCTTTCAGCAAGAGGAAAGAGGGCAGATGGGGTGAACGCACCTTTTTTGCAGCTAGAGTGGATCCATTTTAATGTAGAGACCTTGCAAAGACCTTGTAAAGACATAACATTGCATAGAGGAGGCGTGCGTGTGCTTTTGTGTGCAACGCAGCTTCCCTTTTATTTATTATTCAGCAGAGAAGTCCTTCCTTGCCCCCCACTACTGGCAGTCCCAGCCGGGGCTCTGCCAGCTCCAGAACTTTGCTCCCAGCTCGGCTCTGCCCGCTTCTCCCCTCTCACCCTGCGCCTGCTGTCCTTCTTGTTGTTTTTGTGACCGTCCTTGTTATCTCCTTGTCTCTTTCCCAGGGCCGTGGAAGCAATGTGATTCACTGCCGGAAGGATGGCACCTGGAGCGGCTCCTTTCATCTCTGCAGGGAGATGCAGGGCCAGTGTGCTCTGCCCACGCAGCTCAACAGCCACCTGAAGCTGCAGTGCTCTGGTGGATACGGCATAGGTCTGTGGGCATGGGGAAAGAGGAAGAGGATGAGAGGGAGGGAGGAGTCTGCAGTCCTTCGGGTCACTTTATGCTATGGAGCCATTTACCTGAGTGGGGGGCTGCTGAGGGCAGGAAGCTGCTTTGAGATGATGCTTTGAGCAGCCAGGTATCATGTAATGTGCTGACTTCCTACTCCTTCCAGCATTCCCAGTTTCATTGTGTCTCTTCTTGGCCAGCAAGTCAGGCTGCACCAGAGACACATCCAGTCCTCAGAGTAAGGGAAGAAGGTTGTACCTATACTTGCTCTGACAGTTTTGTAATGTCCTTGAACTGCACACGCACACACGCACCTTTGATGCCAAAAAGCAGTGTACTGGTAGGGAAGCACAGCAGCAGGAGCTGTTCCTAGGGAATGAGACCAGCCAAGCATCCCCTTTGGTATGGCTGTTTTTCAGAAGCCCATGTGAGGATGTTTGCCCCTTCCTTCTGGGGTCACTCTGCAAGGAGTTTGGAGTTTTGGGGGATGTTTTGAGCTTGGCTTTGTGTCACCCAGGCATACATTCCACACTGAAAATACACAGCATTATACTTTCAACCCCTGCTGCCCGGGTTGCAAGGGGAGCAGCCCCGCGAGGCCCCTTCTGCAGCCCCGTACCAGCCCCCCCTGCCTCTGCCCATCCCTTTGAACTTGGAGAAATTTCCTCATTTTGCAGCTCCCTCATTATATCTCAGCCGCGCGAGGGACCACGAGCTGCCTTGTGTTCCCTCCCCGGGGAGGAGAACACGACCTGGATGAGATCATCGCTCTGTAATGATGCCAATTACAGATCGTATATCAAAACAATTCAGACCCGCTCCTCTCCGTAAGTGTAAATAGCGCGGCGGTGAGCAGGCTGCGGCAGCTCTTAATGTGGCGAGGTGTTTTACCCTTGAGATGAGGTTACCTACCAGGGTTTTGCAAAGAGAGAAATTCGGATTTCTGGTCTGGAAGGGGGGGAGCAGCTGGGGGCTGGGAGCAGGAGAGCCCACAGCTGCCCTCCATCCTCCACCAGCCCCGCTGGCTTGGCCACCAGTGCTGTGCCTTGATGTGGAGTCTGGTGGCCCTTGTCCTGCAGCTCTCCTGAAGGTCAGGAGGTGGGGGGGATCCTCATGGAGATGTGAAGAGCAGCTCTCAGAGGGCACAGCGGCCGTTGGCTCTTATCCTCAGCAGATGGAGACATACCACACGCTTTGTTAGGTTTGTCCAGCATCACCTTTTGGGAGCAGGTTGTTGGGATTTTGATGGGGTTTAACCCCACAGGCAGCTCAGCACCATGCAGCCCCTTGCTCTGCCCCAGTGGAATGGGGAAGAGAATCAGAAAGGGAAAAGTACAAGAACTCACGGGTTGACATAAAGACAGCTTACGAGATAAAGCAAAAGCTATGTACATAAGCAAAGCAAAGCAAGGAATCCATTCACTACTTCCTATCAGCAAACACACGTTCAGGCACTTCCAGGAAAGCAAGGCTTGTCATGTGTAGTGATTTATTGGGAAAACAAATGCTGTCCTTCCCAGTGTCATCTCTGCCCCACCCCCCCCCAACTTCCTCCTCCTTTACCCTGGTTCTGTTGCTGGCTGTGATGCCATATGGTATAGGATGACCCTTTGACCAGTCTGGGGCAGCTGTCCTGGCTATGCCCCCCAGCTTCTTGCACACCCCTGGCCTTTCTGCTAGCAGGAGAAGCAGGAAAGTCCTTGGCTGTGTGTAAGCGCTGTTCTGCTGCAACTAAAAACATCGGTGTGTTATCACTGCTGTTTAATCAAAAATCCGGAATACAGCACCATGTGAGCCTCCACGTAGAAAATTAACCTTACTGCACTTACCCAGCAGTCCATGGAGCTGCTGTCACATGTGCTATGAAAGCAAAACAAACCCCAAGTGCTGCCCAGGCCTCCCCAGCTGAGCAAGGTCTGCTTGCTCCCATTGACTCCTCCACGAGGAAGGAGGTGAGAAGGCAGAAGCAGGTGGGGAAAATAATAGCATCCAGTCACGGTCACTATGAATCCCACACACCTTTGGTAATTCCTCAGACACCTAATCTGCCCTTCCAGGCTAAGGTGTGTGTTCAGCCAAAGGTTCAGCTCTCCAAACCAGTGCAGAGATTAATTCCTCCCCCAGTGCTGATGGGAGTGCAGAAATCCTAATGACATGTTTGCAGCAGCTGTGCCATTCAGGAGTGATTTTCCAGGGGGGAAATGGTAATGGTCCAACATACTACGGCTTATGGTTGTGTCACCACAGGGCTCTGGGATATTGCTGCAGAGGATCGCAGCGTGTTTTAATAAAGAAAGGACAGGATTCCCACTGGGTATGACAGTTAATCAGAGGAAAAGCAGGTTTATGTGTGAAGAAAGCCATCATTACCTCTCTGTATTCTTCTTATCAAGTATGAGATGTAGGTGATAGCTTGCCTGCAGTACCATTGGGCTTGGTCACATCTAAAGGGCTGTTTCTGAAAGTCCATAAATCTGACAGATGAAGCGAGGGGATTATGTCATGTCACAGGTGAGATGAGTTTGGCAGCCTTACCTTGATCAGCCCCATCACTTGAAAGAGCAGTCAAAATGGAAGAAAAAAAACTCCACATTTTCTTGGTGATCCGAAAGAAAGAAACTTGACCCCTTTCCCTGGAGTTAATAGCCAAAGAAATACCTAGATATGCAGCTCATACAAAAAGGCCTTGGTGTGTTTGCCACCCCCACAGTCTGCTGAGATGCAGGGTTGTACTCAGCATTTCACGTGTGGTTAGAAGATATGTGATAGTTACGGTTGACTGCTAATTGCAATTTAGGAAAAATGAGCCCTAATCCTGTCCTTCAGCTGAAAGGATGCTGGAAGGGTAAGGAGCTGCATGCTTTGTCCTGTAGCTTTATCATCTCCTTTTTTGTGCAGGCGCAGAGTGTACCACCTCGTGTCTGGATCACAGCCATGAGCCCATCCTGCTGCGTGTGAATGAGACCGTGCAGGACATCCAGCACTGGATGAACCCTCAGAGAGTGAAGGTCAGTTCCTGGCAGTCGTGCTAACTACATCCCATGCTACATGTTTATGTGCAGCGAACAAACTGTCAGTTAGCCATGGTTCATCCAGTGAGGGGGAATGTGTGGGAAAGGTCTTTTGCCCTTTAGAAAATAATTCCTGGGTTTTGTAGTGCCTTTGCATGTTGTTCTAGCAGCGTGGTACCATCCTCTCCAAGTTGCTTTCTCTCTGTGATTTCCCAATGAAAATCCATTCAAGGTAGAGGCCCCCAGTCGTCATGCTCAGATCCACCCAGGACTTGACTTCCAAGGGGCTGATGCAGGGGTTGTGATTCATGAGAGAATGGGCAGGTTTTATTCTCTTCCTCCTCTTCAGTGTTTCGCACACTTTGGGTGGTAGGGCTGGATTTTTCTGCACTGCTTTTGGCTGACGAAAAAAGCTGATACAGGGGGTATTTCATCTCCCAAAGCAGCAGAGCTGGCTGGGTCCTGCCTGCCCCCACCATTCACCCGCATGTGAGAGCTGCCAGCTCAGCACAGCCCCTTCCAGAGGTCACCACTTCTCCCTCTGCCTGCTGCAGAAGCACAGCAGCATTAACCACTTGCAGCGTGCTGTCCTGGGTACCCTCCAGCTTATGAGTCAACCCCCATGGGGGCACACACACCTATACACAGTGCTTTACACACACGCTCAGCCGTGTGCAGGCAGCAAATAGCTGCTTGGTTTCACATTGATATCAGTGGGAAACACACATGCATGCTGTGGCTGCGGTTAGGGAGATGCTCTGAAAATCTCTGCTGCTTTGTATTTCCCTGTTTCACATGGGGCCGTACAGAGCAATAGAATAAATCCTGGAAAGGGATGAGGAACATAAGTCCACAGAATACAACAAGCTCACAGTGTCCGTCCCCGCTTCCCACTCCCTCCAGGCAGCGAGATTATATTACTGCCTAAGCCCGGGCCTTGCCAAGTTTCTGGCACGGAACATAAAGAAAACCCCTATCTGTATTAGGGGCAATTTCTCACTGGCCCTTTCCCGAGTGCTAGACTTTAAAGTGGTTTTGTAATTCATGGTGAAATAAAGTGACAGCTTCCCTCCCGTTCTGTGCCGTGCGCCTTCGTTTATTGATGCGGGTGCGCAGAGGGAGCTGTAACGAGTTTTATACCTTCAGGTCTCTGGAGGGCTCATTAGGCAGCAGGGAAAACACAGAGTGCTAAAGGGGGGATGAGGGGAGCAAGGGAAGGAGGCAAAATCACAGTTTCCCAGAGTACAGTGGTAAATAAGATCTTGTTTGCCGTTTTGGTAAAGGACCTTGCAATTGGATAGTAGATGTAAGTATGTCCCATAACACTTTGTAGATAGTGAGATTTAGGCAGGAACATGTGCTGGATGATGGTGGGGAGGCTTTGGGGGCGTGCAGAGGAAGTGGCTCTGCTCTCATGTCTCCTTGGAACTCAGAGCTGCGTCCTGGCAGCCCCGTTGGGTCGTGCAGGGCTTTCTGCTTGTCAAGCAGCAGTTGTGTGCACAGTGCTGAGAGGAGACCCATAGGGTAGGCAGCTGGTGGAGTGATGCTGGATGGGGGGGTTTGGTAGCTGTGAGACATCCATCTTGTTCTGCTCCCCAGACAGGGGACGTCACCCACAGCGAGCTGTGCCTCACAGGGAGCGTGTGCTGTGGGAAATGCTGCTGCCAGTGGGGACCCTGGAGAGATGGGGATTGCGATGCTTTGGGGGAAGGTCCCCATGGCCATATGCTATATATCATTCATAATATGTGTCTCTGTTTACGTTCGCTGACGGCTCGTTGTTGTGCCATGCGAGCGAAGCGACCAGCTGCTTGCATTTACAGGAGTCTTTGTTGGTCACAAAGTATTTCAGTGATACAGGGAAGCACTTTCTGTTACTTAACTTCAGGCACAAATAGTGTGCAGATCAGTGCGGTATGAGCAGCAGATAAAGGTAGAACCAGTCTGTGGGACTTGCATTTGAGAGGACGTGTGCAGATGAAACACAGGGAGAGCCAGCAAGAAAGAAACACATTTGTGTGTGGCTGCTCAAGCAACAGCTGTTATGGAGGCAAAGTGGGAAGAGGGAACCATCCCTCCTTTGGGAGTTATTTAGAGCAGAGCTGTGCAAATCACTTGATTTTTCGGTTCGCTGGAAGTTCTGTCAAATTAAAACATGAAAAAAATGTTTTCTCCTAACCAGAGAGATATTTTTGTTGTTGTGATTTTTGGTGAACCAAAAAATTGGAGGAAAACCATGTTGGGTTTGAACATAACGTAGTATTTAACTTCCAACTATTTTTGTGTCGTTTAAGAAAAATGAGTTTTTTTATAGCTTTCTGCTTAAAAAAATTGAAATAAGCTTAGAAATCAAGTGTCTTCTCACAGGAACAAGAACCAAATGTCATCACATTGATGTGTTTTTTCAGAATTGGTTGAGGCTTTGAGTTGCTCTGCTTGGTCTGAAACTGATTGCTGAAATCAGTGCGAATTTGCAGTGTCTCCCAAATCGTTTTCAGCAGGAACAAAAAGCCACCTGCAATCTGCTGTGTGTCTGCTGTTCTGTGGCAGACTGCATTTGGGACAATCATTGCTCTTCCTGTGATTTCCCATTTGCTGCATGTATGCAAGGGGCAGCGAGCTGTTGAAGACACCTATAGATAGAGCTGCCAAGGCTGACTACAAGGCAGTGAAGAGAAAAAAGTGAAGTGCCTCAGAAAGACAGCTTGACAGCTCTTTCCCAGTGAGTGCCGATACCTAATTTCCTAGATTGTCTGAATTTGGATGCTTGCCTTTCTGCCAAATACTGTCTCAACACGTGTGATAGCCTTAAATGGGTTGGCTGGCAGTGGGGCTTAGTGAGTAGGGACGCTGCCGCAGTGGTGGCAATGTGTTTCGCTCTATCCTTGCACCTGAACACCACTGTTCCTGAGACTTTGGGTGCTCAGAAGATATCAAAAATGATGTGAGCAACCAGCATCTGTTCTCCTTCAGGTAGAGTTTGCAGTTTTCCTCCTTTCTTCCCTTCCAAAGAGTGTCAGGCTTGTTTTGCAGACTGGGAAACTGAGTCGCAGCTTAGGGCAGTGAGGGGGCTGAGCCCCAGAAGTGTGGGAGCTGCCACCCATCTGCAGCCCTGGGAGGCCACAGCCACGAGCCACGTCTCCCTGCCCTGTCAGCAGCACTGATCCCCTCACCAGCCCTCATGGTTAATTGCCGTGCTCATTTCGTGCCTGAAGAGAGTGTTTGCTGAGACCGGTAGGTGCCAGTCCTCGTGCTTGGGCTCCAGGGGACACTTGACCCATCTAAGGTGGAGGAGAGCTCCCCAGGGCCTCTCCTGGGGAAACCGAATCCCCTCTGCGGGCCACAAATGGTTGACATCATTGTGTTAGTCCCACAATGGGGAGGGAAGCGCCGTGACCAGAGGCGCTAGGTCTTCCCTCACAAGGAGAAAATGACAGCTTGATTTGCTTTCTTGGCTCTTTGTTACCTACTGTGGGAGCGCATCCCGGCTTCCTCTCTGTTCACAGCAGATGGAGTCACAGCCACCAAACCGCAGCTGGAGCTGAATGGCATTTCTGGAATGGGGACAGACCAGGCGGGAGGGCAGCTGTGCTGCAGGAGCTGATGCACCAGGGCAGTGGGGCCATCAGGCAGCCATGTGTCACCACAGTGACCCAGGGAGGGGTGAGGCTACATGGGCTTCCTCAGCACCGCCTGGCATGTGAGGCCTTCCCTTCTGCGTGCGCTGATGCCATGTTGGTAGTGTTAACAAGGCTCCTGCAGTGCTGCCTGCACCCCTCCTTCCTTTCCATTCACCTCATTGCCCCACACTGCACTCTTGCACCTTTGGACTCTTGGCACCACAAGAATCTTCTCTCATTCCTCAAATTCCTCAAATTTCCAGCCCAGATTCTCCCTTTTCCCGCTCCCCCTCGGCCCAGCAGCAAGCTGAGGGCACAGACAGGACTTGTGGTGTGAATCTGGGTTTGGCAAACCAGCAGGGGGACACAGAATTGTAATCGAGGGCCTTTCCCAAGTGTACCCTGCTTCCAGCTCAGTGGATGTCAGCAGGATTGAACTTAGTTGGAGTAGCTCTAATAGTCTCTGCTAGTAATGAGTCATCCGAAGAGAAGGCAAAGTAACTGGGACTAAGCCATTGGCACACTGTGCAGGACTGTCCATCTGAATCCTTTTGGCATATCCTGGCTGCTGCAGAGAGAAGAGCTGAGTGGTGTTTGTGATGAAAAGCTCTGGTTATCTGCTGGGACCCAGCCTTTCCTAGCTGCCATATGAGTGTCCCACTGACCCAGTGGTGGATGTCACACAAGGTCAGCTGGCTCTCTTGTGCTACAGCCTGGGGCTGCACACCCTTTCCTGGAGGTTGGCCAGCCAAAAGTTGTTCCAGCCACTGGGATTCAAGGCAGCCTTGAGCGAGATCAGAGATCTGTGCTTGAGGAGACTTCACCTCCCATCTCTTCCTCTAAGGGAACGACAAAATTCAGTAGCTGCTGGATTTTTAAAACTGGGAGGGCCTGGAAAGTAGTGCATTTTCTGCAAGGGATTGGTCTCGCTTGGAAACCTCCTTTCTTAAGAGCCTGTTGCAGGGCTATTTGGCTCCTTTTGATAGCTCTACATGCTTGCACACATCAAGGGGTTGTGTAGATGTTGATGCTTCTTACCAGGAATGTGAGTTGCTGAATGGAAGTGCACATTTTCTCATTGGCTGGCCTCAGATACGGGAGGCATATGGCTGAGTTTTTCTTCTTCAGTTTTTGTTTCAAAGGCTCTTGAAGGGCTTCCCCCTCCCAACCTGTTGACTGGTCTTGTTTATTTTGAAACCTGGAAAAGTTTCCTTTCCTTTCCCTCCAAAGTGCAATAAACACAAGAGTGGGGAAAACAAAACAGAACAAAAACAAAACAAACAAAAAAACCCAAAACAAGCAAAAGACCCCAAACTCTGACCATTTGTGGCAGGCAGCAGGCTGGAAATCTCCAGCTGCCTGTCTGGAGCGCACTGGAGGACCGTCTGACACCGCAGGGCCCCCGCACCTTGCAGCCTCCCTGCCTTGCCCCGCTCACACAGACGGGCCCTGTTGTGAGGCAGGTGGGGCAAGCCGGGCTTGACTAATAGTGGAAAATCCGAGAGCATCGGAAAGATAAACAGCCCCAGTCAGATAGTATAAAAGTCCTTTTTCTAGCACACGCCAGGTAAGCCTCAAATGACAGAAACTGTAAAAACATGCTGAGGTTCCCCTGCAGATGGATTAAATTAGGCCTTGGATAAACAGGGGGAGGGATGGCTTGTACGTCAGGTCTTCCCAAATGTTAATCCCTTCCTTCCCCAGGCCTCCATCCAACCCCAGCCCCCGTCCTTTGATGAGTACCCACGTACTCATGTTGGCCATTGTTTCATCCATGGAAGGTAACCCCAAATGATCCTCGTCCTGGTGAATGTTGTGGTGTATGGATGGTTGTCCCATCACCCGGACCTCCATGGTACTGACCTGCCGCCGCCGCTGACTGGCCAAGCCTCTTATTCTTTAAAATCTAGGTTTCGGTATCTACAGGCAAACAATGAGTGTCCATGTTGTGTCTTTGAGTGGGCTGGTGTTTCATTTTTCTCCAAAACTAAGCAGTTCAACTTTTTTCTTACAGAAAATCTATAAATGTAGTCAGTACCAAAATTATTATTAAGCTCATACAGTGTAACAGATGATGCTGTCCTTTCTGAGTATTATTTTGAAGGTGTGTGGTGGGAGGTGCTTCTATTTAAGATCTAAAGGATGGTGAGAAAATGTTTCTGAAAGTCCACCTTTAGCTGTTTGCATCTTCAGGAAGCACAGATATGACAGGTAGCAAAACAGAGCAATGCTTTGCAGCACCAAAGAAATCCTTAAATGAATTCCTAAAATGCCTCCCCACTTCCCATGAGCTTGACAGTGGACCCCTTCCTTTGCCTTTTTCTGCCACGTTCCCCCACCTTGAGTGAAATATTGGACATGACATTTTCGGGAAAATGTTAAATATTATTTTACTCTCAAATGTTCTGTTATTGCAAGTGTCAAGTCCAACACTTCTTGTAAATACCTGGAGGAGAGCCAGGTCCTGAGAACACAAGAGGTGTTAGGGATCTAAACTTCGTTGCTTAAGTACAGTAGGGCCGTAGGAGCCAGCACACCGACTTTCCGTACACTGATTTCCTTGTCTTGACTTGATGTTTGTTTTTTTTCTTCTCTCCTCCAGAGCGTTGTCTGCACAGCGGGACTCAAGTGGTACCCTCACCCTTCCCTGATTCATTGTGTCAAAGGCTGTGAGGTGAGCATTTGCGTTCGCTCAGATGGGCCATGCTTACTCCCCTGCATGTTATCGTAACAGTCACTGCAGCCATATGGGCTGGAAATGTTTTTCCAGTGGGGCAAACAGGCTTTTGCCCTGGATGTCCTGTCAATTAAACAGAGATCTGCACCAGTTCTAACACTCAGTGGTGAAACTGGTGGTTTTTCTAGAGCAGATGGTTGGGTGACTCTTGCATGAGCAAAACGATCAAACGGCTCGATATAATTGGCCGACCTTTGGAATTTCCCAGGATGTGGGACTTTCTGGAAGACTGCAAGAAGCTTCAGTTATTTTACTTGTTTCTGACATCTTACTGGAGGACCAATTCTTTCTGAGGCCAGCTAGACTTTGAAACTGTGATGTGGAGATTAAGAATGCCAGAGGAAGGAATGATGCCATTTGCTGGACAGCACAGCTGAACAGTGAACAAATCGTGCTCACTGTCTTCTGTCTTATTTGCAATAAGCAATTATTTTGAAGAGTCATGTTTCTGTTGGCAACAATCTTTGTGAAGTCTGAGAACTCTTAAAATACTGCCAGTGCACAAGCAGCACTGGATCACGTCTCAGGTCATACAGTTTCCATCATGCCAGCACTTGAGTGTCTCACCAGGACTGACATGAAGAAGCCTTGTGGCATCTCTGTGAGGCCGGGCAGCTTCATGCCCATTTTGGAAATGGAATAACTCACAGGCAGAAGCTTTGGCTGCGTGGACATGCTCTGGAAGAGCTGTCTCTCCAACCCAGATCCCCCGACTTTCTGCAGCACCATCTGCACTCTTGGCACTCAGTAACCCAATTTTACAAGCGCACTGAAGTTATTTGTCCGCAGTGGTAGACCATGGCACAGAGCTGCTAAATCTGACACAAAACACAAGGCCACACTGCTGTGCAGCACGATTTCTCTTGAAGTGAAAGACAGGTTTCCTTCGCATACAAATGTTGAGCCCAAGAGGGTAATAACTCTCCAACAATGTAATACTTTCTGTCTAGTTGTTCCCTAAATGAAAAGCATTCTGCTGTCAGTGCTTTGAATGTCATAAGCCATCTCACGCATTGCATTCATGCAGGCTGGCTATGTGCCCCTATTCTCCAAAGAGAGCTAAAATAACATCCAGTGGCCATTAAGAAATGCCATTCAGGTGCTGATGCACCATCGGGTATCCATTCTCCTGCTGTTTAAGGATAGTTGTTACTGACGCAAACTTTGCAGTGATGTAATAATTTACCAGCAGCCATTATTACTGACACGCTTTTTCTCCGCATTTTCTTTCCTTCCGTCCTTGTTAATTGCCAGATCTCTTCACATCAATAGAAACTTCCTTCTTTTCATCATTCATTCAGCAGTGTCACTGCATCGCAATCTGTCATCGTGGGAGGCTTTGCCCAGACAATTGATAATGGCCTCTAGCATCATTTTCCAGGATCCAAGAATGGGCCAGAGCTTGTTCTCTGGCAGTAAGATTTCAGAAGAAATGTCGTCTTCACCAAACCTTTCTTCATGACTATGGAAACAGGAAATAATAAGTCAATAATACTGGGCCATTAGGCTGATACAATCCCTAATGTATTAATATCCTTAGCATTAGGGAGGGTTCCCTGAATAGCAGGCTGTAAGCAGGGCATTATTTCACTCTTGACACTCAGAGCAGTAACCCAGACTGCTGCAATGTGATTTTTTGTCGCTCCCTAGTGGCTGGAATAGAGGTTTATGAATCAGCCACGTACCTGGAGGCAGCTAACTTGGATGTTTTCATGAAAGCTAGTCTCCCCACCCCCTACCTGTATAGTCAGTGGAGAAAACAAAGTTCCTCCAAAAATGTGGGAGCACTAAGATATGCATGGAGACCTCTACAGACTTCAGCACCCAGCCCTCCAAGGCTTCTCAATTGAGGATTTGGGTACCAAATCAGAATAGATGTTGTTTGTCCCATTGTTTTCCTCCATAAGATGATCTTGCTTCCTTGCGTGCCAGTGCAAGTAAAAAGCAGATTCGTCTACAAGTTCTTGTTAGTAATTTTTCAGTGTTCATAGATACAGACGCAGGCATAGGAAATTAAAACAAAGCCTTTCTTACCGAGCAGGCACAGCCAGGCAATACAAGGGAAGCACAGAGAAGCCTATCAAGATGTCTCAGGAGGCTGAACAAAGTTCATTGTTTTTAATATGACCAGATTGGCATTAAAATCTCTCCATCGATTTATCATGTAACTCATTTATATTATATTAATGAAATTGGAACGGCTTTTTCAAGTCAAGGCCTTTGTCTGTATAAGTAAGCCAATCTCTGTGGAAGTCAGTGGAGTTCAGCCAGTCCGAAGGGGTTGGAATCTCACTCTGTAATTCTGCATTCCTTATTGGCATTTGCAGTATTTGCTTGTAACTAAAGCAGTGATGCTCAATTAGTCACTTCATGGGAGTCCTGCTCTCATCCAGCATTGCCATTATGGCCTGGAATTCATATACCCTGATAGAAATATGTAAACTTGCAAAACAGCAGCAGTAAAAGCTTGCATCTTCACCAGTCCACAGAGTCTGTCTCAATATGGATGGCCATGGCCTTTCAGGTATGCTCTCACTGCTGCTTCCTTAGGTTTCTATCATCAGGAAAATTTGGGTACTGCAGCTGCTGTGAAATCCTCCCCACCCACTCTGCAGAGATGACTTCTTGTAGGAAACTCCCTGGTGTGATTTTCTCAGTGCAGAGCAAATGAATTTTCCAAAGAGCAAATAAAATGGGAATGGCCCCATGAGCCCGTGAGTGTAAGAAGTACTATGGAGGTATGACTGTGCTCTGTGCTTAGCATCCCTTTGTCTGAGCTTTCAGAGCTGCCTGGGTTCCTTGCACCTGGCACAGCCACTTCTTAGCATCAGGCACACTTTGGATTTCCAAGAAAGATCCAGACCTCAAGCCTTTTCTTCAGAATGGTGATTATTATTCAGGTCCTGTGCAGCGCAGAGACCACATTTTCTTTTTCAAGGTGATTTATGAATTTTGCTTAATAGCTCTCCTCAGCGTCCCTCTGAATAATTTCCATTATCCCAGCTCTGAGCAGTGGAGTGGAGGAAGATTAGGTGTCATGGCCAAGATCAGACACAGTAAGTGCTAACTGGGGAACGAGTGCGTGTGGACCCCGTACTTAACTCAGACCACTTCCACTTCTCCTTGAGATGTGCTTTATACCCTCCTTGCTGACACTTGTTGCATAGTTAGGAGAGCTGTGGTTGAAAGCGCAACTATTAAAAGCATGCCAGTTTTGTTGCTATGCATTACCTTCTTCTTATCCCACATAGTTTCGGAAGGTTAGCTTAAAATTGTGAAAAGGTGACACAATTTTAGATGCCTTGATGCTGTCTCTGGGCCTAGTCGAATTAATATTCCTGAAGCATCGTCTTATGTGGGATGTGAAAAGCCAACACGGGCTCTTGTGTCCTTCCCTTTTCTGTCTGATTTGAAGAGAGAGGGGAATAATCATCTCTTGCTTTTCAGGGCAGTTGGTAATGTTATAAACTACATGGCTTTTTCAAGGCTTCATCTTGTCCTTCTGATAACTGTTACTGTTAATCCGTGCCCGTGTCCTTAGTCTCTGCTCTTTTATTTTCCAGCCTTTCATGGGAGACAACTACTGTGATTCCATCAACAATCGAGCCTTCTGCAACTATGATGGTGGGGACTGCTGTGCCTCAACAGTCAAGACCAAAAAGGTAGGGATGTCCCTTCCTGTTTTCTTTGGGAATTCCTCGGGGAGAGTTGTTTTGTGTCCGGGAAGATTTTATTTTGTCTAGAAGAGGGGATCCAAGGTCCTCAGAAAAACCTTGAGTCTATGCATCAGCTCACTATGGATGCTCGGTTCTTCTTGGTCCATTTTGCAGTTCTTTCTTGATAGGCATGTGCATTTCTCATCACAACCTGCCTTATACCTGTACAAGACATGTCCAGTTTCAGGCCATCATTCATTCTTGTTGCAAATGAACCCTTACTGATCTGTAGGCAAAGACTGTCGCCCTCCAGAGTGCTGGGGCATGTTCATCAGAAAGGCAGTTGGTCATCCATTTTGCATTTGGTGCTCAGGAGATCTTCCATCAAGCACTCTGAGAAGGGTGTACTTCCCTGTCCCGATATCCGCCCTCAGTGCTCAAAAGGGAAACTGAAAGTTAGGATTCATGAAGAGAAGAGCAGAGAGCAAAACAAATGCATCAGTAGGTCTGAACTTTGACCCATTCGCACAGTGTGTATTTGAATGATGGGATGCATTCCCATAGAGCATTATTAACACCAAAATATATTTGAATTCAGAACAAGAATAGGCACATTCATGGACGTTTAGCCCATCAGTGGCTATTAATCACAGTGATCTGGATGCAGTTTCTGGCACAGGAATATCAGAAACATGGACTGCTTGAGCAAGGGAAGGATTCCTCTATACATCCCCATATTTTTATGCTTTTTTTAATACTCATTTCTGGCCAGTGTTGCAGAGACAGCAGAGTGATGAAGCTTGTGGTTTGAAGCACTACGACATTTCATATATTTCTAACCGTGATGGATTTTGAACTTTTTTTTTCCCAAAGAAAGGAAAGAAAATCATAGCCTCTGGCATGTAAAATTTTTACCTTGTCTTGAGGATTTAAGCATAGATCAGACTGAAGAAAATCCAGCTATGTTAAGTATCTGATGCACATTAATAAATTTGAAAGCTTCAGAGTAGACAGGGAAAGCGTGGGTTTAGTGTATGAGATGATGCAATTTACCAGGCTGAGGAAAAAGCTTCTCTACATACAGCAGCTGAGGGACTGAAGTCCTCTTTGTAGGGAGCAGTCCTTTCAAAGGCAGCTGCTGCTGGAGGTTTCTTTTCCTTGGCTCAGTCAAAAACTTCATGGCAGTGCAGTGCTGTGACTGCCTCTGGCCCACCTGGGAACGTTGAGGGATGTGTTTCGTCACACAGGAGGGGTTATTTTCCTCGCTATATGGGAGCTAGGGGAAGAGGTAGTTTTCCTAACCCCAAGAGGCACCATAGGACCAGCAAGGATGTAGTCAGGAGAGGACTGACCCAAACCAGCCCCACTGGGACAGGAATGAAGGGCACAACATCCTGCTGGGGCAGAAACGGGACTGGGGCATGGAGAGCATGGGGCTGAACTGAGGGGAGGGTTAGGAGTAAGATTTGGGAGCAGAATTTATTGCTTCCCCAAGCCTTGCCTCTCTCCCTAAACCCACCAATGAACAGGGCACTGGGAAGTGAGAAATCTGCCTTCTCCTTGGACCTTGGCAGGTCAAAACCAAGTCCCAGTTTATTACATTTATCGGGTGAAGAGAGGATAACAGCCCTGCAAGGTAGGCTGGGACACCTGCGGCAGCGGCGGCGCGGCCCTGTGAGTTATTTTCCTGTCTGAGGTCTTTGACTGGAGAGCAGATTTTGGGCAAGGCTGTTCAAACACAGGCCTGCCTTTGAAGAGCTTTATGAGTAGAGCGTTACAGGAGATATTCCAAGGGGAAAAACAATGAAAGGTGTGAGAAAAGGGAGCTGAATAAAAATACTCCGCATACCAACTTCTTCCAGCACAATTTGCCACCTACTTAAGCAGGCACAGTTTTAAAATACACATTGGGTGTAAAAGCCAAAAACCTGGAGGAGACACAGGGAGGGGTGAGTCCAGCTCTGCTAATTCCAATACCAGATGAGGATGTATTTTCATACAGTTGTAGAAAGAGCGAGACACATGCAAGTGCCTGCTTTGCTCCTTTTCTTTCAGGGTTACAGACTATGTGGCAGATGTGTCAGTCTTTCAAAGCCCCTGCTAGTTTACCCATAAATGTCTAACATTTATGCAACACCTGTTTTTCTCCCAAAATGTCATAGGACATTTTACAAGCTTTAGATTTATCATCTTTTTGCCGTCGCAGCCATTGCTGAGGTGACACATGGTTCACATTTAACAGAACATAGCAACTCTGCACGTTATTTTAGGAAAGGGCTGAAGATTAGCATTGCATCATGTGAAGATTCAGGAGCTAACAGGCAAGTAAGAGCTGACTTCAGATCTTTAATGTCCGCAAACTGTCAAGACTTAAGTTTCACTGCATTCTCACTCCCCTCCCAAAAACACTTTCAGCTGCACACAGTGCTGTGAACTGGGTTGCCTGAAAAGCAAAACAAAGATTCAACCCACATTCACTTTGATCCACAGTCCTCTTACTTAATGTCTGATTCTGCACACTCCTGTTTTATTAGCCTGAAAAAACGCAGGAGGCTTCCATGTGCCATTCCGTTGGGGCACGTTTTTGCTTTGCATTTGAGCATTAGCAGCAAACGACCTTGTGCATTTCAGCAGAGAGAGGGGAGCAGGGTGGTGTGGCTTATCTAGCCAACCACCGACTAATCAGTGCTGCTGCTTAGATAGGAAATAATGAGTATTTGCCCTGCGCTACTCACAATCAGTCCAGGGAGCTTAAAAGAAATCATTAAAGGCTTCTTTTGAATGCTGCAAATGGCAACAAATAAATTCAGTCATATTCTGGGCATGAATTTGAGGCAATGGCCATCAGCAAGCAGGAAAAAGAGACACTCATCAGCTTAATTATTTGTTCTGTGCTAATTGATCAGCGTGCCCTGCAGAGGAAGGGAAGCCGAGGCTGTGCAGTGGCACCCAGGGCAGCAGGGACAGCCGTCTGCAGGGCACAGGGAGCAGCAGGGAGGCACTGGCAGTGGATGTGGCTGCACAGCTTGCCCTGTGCATGACCCAGGAGCAGCTTGGGGAGACAGGAAGGCCATTGCCAGCCAACTTCCAAGAGAGAGGAGGCTTCTGTTGTGTATCTGGAGGGGATAAAGTCTTCTGTGAAGGACAAAACAAAAGCCCGTCTCCTTTTCATCTTCCTCTCCTCCTGACCCAGCGCAGGTTGCCAGCTCCCTTCCGCCTGGCTGCTCCAGGAAGCTGCTTCTTGCTTTGTGTCCTGCCGCAGATAAAAGAAGATATTATTTTTTAAAGCATTAAATATTTGACAGCGCTTAAAGTGGGGAAAATAAATAACCTGGGCATAGCTGGCTGCGCTGGGCTGGCAGCGGCTGCATGGAGCTCCTGGGGCGTGAGACGTGCCAGCGAGAGCTGATGGCTCTTTCTTTCCGATTAGTTTCAGGAAATCTTCTCTCCAGTCACTGCTCCCCTTCACTTCTCTTTCCCTTCTCTTCTACAAATTTTCCCAGTGCAGGGCTGTCTAGAAAGGCCTCACAGAAATCAGAAACGTTTTTCTCCAGGCTGCTTGCGTACTTTCTTCCAGTCTCAAATAGCAGACTTTTGCATTGAAGTCCCTGCAGTCTGATCTCTGCAAATTTAAGCATGGGGAATTTTGCTGCTCTAAATTTACCCCAACCTAAGCCATTTGAAAGGGCAAACTCATCTGTCTTTCCTCTGTGCCTTTCCTTTTCATCACATAAGGGGTAGAACTACAGCCCCCGTGAGAAAAACCCATGTCATTCGGTTATCTCTCAGATTTTCCCTCAACCCCTTTGCCCCAGAGCCCTGAGAAAAGAAAAAGGAGAATCAACCTGGCAAAAACTCCCATCTCAAATGCTGCCCCTTCAGCCTCTTGACATTGCTGTCCAACACCTTGGAGAGGAAAACCAGCAAGTGCCTTGGCGGAAAACAAATGAGGACTTGCGGTAGATAGAGAACCGCGTGGGATTCGTCCAAAGCTTTGCTTATCTACGAGATATGCAACTTATCAAAACCTCTTCAGAGACTTTATGGCCAAGAATTCAAGGCCTAAAGAAAGGAGCTTTGAACTGAAGGGCTGCTGCTGGCTCCAGGAGGGATTTCCCAAGACTGTCCCTGTCTCCCTAGGAAGGGGGGTCTGCCCCCTCCCACCCCTGAGAAAACAGAAATAGTCATTTCTTGGGATTTTGGAAAAATAAGAGCCATCTCTCTGCTCTCTCCACTGCACAGACCTGTCCTGGGGAATCACAGGTCTTGTTCCTTTTGCAGAACATGATTTTGAGGCAGCGTGCACAATTAGCAGCCTAAGTGACCACCCCAGCCGAGGAAATTTTGCTTATCCAGAAGAATCGATGGCTGTGACACGGTGCTGCTCCCAACAGCTTAGAACTCCCCAGCCGGGTGTGTTTGTCAGCTCTGTAATTAGCTGGCGAGATACAATGAATGGCGGGTGAGCACGGAGGAAGGCCAGACACAATGAGGAGCGTTGCTTCATGCCCCTGGAAGCGGCTCGGCGCTGCTGCGTGCTTTGAGCACGCTGCTTCACCCAGGCCTTTGGGTGAACTCACTTCCCCAGGAGCTTTTGATCGCAGTGTGAGTGGCTCACTGCTTGCCATGAGAGGAGCGCTTCCAGTCATGGTTGGTTGGGATGGGAGCTTATTTTGGGGCTCAGAGCCGGTTTCATAATCATTCGGGGAGGCTTTCCAGGCGGCGATAAATTAAAAGCAGGGATGGTAGTAGCACATGTTGCCTATCCTGAGAGAACATTCTTGGCTTCAAGGGACGCGGGGCTTCCCACAACATACAGCGTTCCCAGGGGAAGTGCTCGTGGAGGGTGTTTGCTTTGCTATCCGACCTCACTTCATTAGCAAGTGTTACAAAAACCAGCGAACAAACCTTCTCTGCTCCACCGCCAGCTATTTGGCCTCTGGGTGGTCTGGCTGCTATTAAATCTTCGGTGATTATTTAGACTAATTACATTCATGTTTGCACAATCAGTAGCACAAGGGTAGGAAGCGCAGCTGATGGCTGAGCAGCTGAGCTCCGTGTGGTTTGGCACGAGGGCTCCTTTGCTTAGCTCAGCCCCGTGAGTGCAGGAGCTCGGTGAGGATGTGGGCGTTCGGCACCCAGCACCCTGTGCCACCAGAGCTTTCGCAAGCATCTCAGCTGGCTTTGGGCCATTCTGGGTCCATCGATGGGGCTGCGTCTGGTTGGGACCCAGTGGACATTGATGAGGGTCGTTTGAGCTTAGGTGAGCTGTGTCTTATTACGTAGGGCTTGCTGGCTTTGATGAGGAAAAGCCCAGTTTAAAGAGGTGCAAATGAGAGAAATTCAGTATGTTCCCTACAAGCTTCATCTTCACCCTTCCCAGACCCCCTCGAGAGGTGCCCTAGGTGTGAACCTGCATACCAGCCCCCAGAGTTAGAAGGGAGCTCTTTTTTTTTTTTTGCTCCATAATCTCCAAACAGCCCTTATGACCTAAATGACAAAAAACACTGGGAAGAACATTACAAGATGCATTTTTGTCCTGCAAGGGCTTTCACAGGGAGCATTCTCCCCCGCATTCAAGCTGTGAGGGTCTCAGGGCCATGGCACTCAGCACCACCTGCCACGCTTATCTCAGTGCCGCGTTCACTGCAGAGGCTCCGTGTGCAGCGAGGCCTTCATAGCTCCCATTCATCTCGCCTGGGAAATTTTGCAAACACTTCAGAGCTGAAGTCTAACAACAAGTTATTTCCCAACACTTTCCATGCCTCCTCCCCTGCTTCCCCCTGCCTCCAGCCCAGAGCCAATGCTGCCCACCCTGAATGGGAGGTGGAGCTGGGTCAGTATGATATGAATGTGTGCTAGGGCTAAGCTGTGACCCTCTGCAGAAGTGTTTCCCACCCCTCCTTGTACCTGTTGGCTGTTTCTTCTGTCAGTGTTCCCACACTGGACTTTCCCAGCAGAAATCTATCTTGGGATATTACCAGCCTCTTTAGATAGGATTTATGGCTCTTGACTCATTTCATGACCTGGGTCCCATTTCTGCACCGCTATGTTTCATGGTTGTCTTTGCACCCAAAGTCTGGAACGTGGCATCAAGGGCAAATGCAGCCCTGCTTCCAAAGGCAGTGCGAGTTTTGGCCGTGGTTTCATCACCTTGCCTGGGAGAGGATACTTAGGGCTCCTATGCCTTCATAGAGGACACAAGTATCACCTCCAGGAGATGTGTGCATGTGTAGGGGGAGCGTGTAGGTGTGCAGAGCTGTGTTCTTCACTTCTGTCTTTCTCAGATGATTTTAGGTAGCCTGTGGAGACAGCATCCTGCAGTACTTCATCCAGTAATAAGCCAGGCCCTAAGTTTGAATTTCAGCTTTTCTTCCACACTCTCATAGGTATTAGCCAGGTTTCCTATGTGGGAAGAGATAGGGGAAGGCAGGACTTGGCAGGTGGAAGGAAGAGGAGACAGTTCTGTAATACTGCTTTACAACGGATATATCTCAGAATTTCTGTGCAAATCGTACATGTTGTTAATGAGTTGGGCTTTCCCCAGTCTAGTAAAAAAGAAAGGCAGCAGTTCATCTTGGAGTCAGTGTATCTGGGCTCCACACCTAAACAGGCCATCATTCAGAAAAATGCTCAGTGCTTATTATTTGCAGCACATCCAGCAGCTTTGTTCATGGATCTGTGCTCCACAGGGCTGTCACAGAACAAGCCCAAGACAAAAGACAGTTCTTGTTCTAAGGCGTTTTATGGTTTCTCTGTGCTGGGCACTTCTGACAGTCCCAGTAGATGCTGTGTGTGGGTTTGATTCCCTAAATACCTCTGGAAATCAGGTCCTTGAGGAAATCAGATGTTTAATTGTTGTAGATGATATTTAAAGTGGAAATCCCACATCACTGTTTAATGTTTGGCAAATTTTATCCTGTCTAATTTGACTGTGGATGTGCTCACTACCCATAAAAATCTTTGCCTTTTCACATAATAGAAAACTGATCTGTGGAGCTCATTGCCATAGACAAAACTATTCATCTCTCTGGACAATAGCACTGTAAAAATTAAAGTGCATACAAAATCTGTAAAGGTCATAAAGTGAATGAGGCTAATCTGATCAGTAAGAAACCTCTTCCAGTCAGGCTCCCCACTGCTTTGACTGCTGCTGGGCTGTGCAGCTCTGCTTTTGGGCCCTTGGCAGTGCCCCAGAGGGATGGCTTCTGTCTCTTCTGTCTGTGACCGCTGAGGGGAGACCAGAGGGTTTTCAGAGGACAGCACATGGGAAGGCACTTCCTCAGTGACTCCTTCCCAGATATTTGCTGCAGTGGAGTAACAGTCTGTTCTCCTACGTGGAGCTTTTGTTCAGGTAGGGAGGAGAGGGGATGCAGGAGGTAGAGAACTCCAACGCAGCACCAAACTCATGGCGATTTGGGTTCCTCAGGTCACAGTTTCAGCACAGCCCACAAAGTTAGGGGAGTGAGAGCCAGCAATTTGGAGATACAGTCATGCAGGGCTTTCACTCTTGGCTCTTGTTCCTCCAAGTGAAATGTTGGCATTTATGGGATGTCTGTGCCAGTGAGAGATGCTGCAGTCCTGCTTATGCGTGGAGAGAAGCAGAGACAAAGAGCAATTAGATGATCAGGGCTAATTTCAGCCACTTTACTGAAATGCCTTGTTTGGTGTTCCTGTGTTCAGTGCAAAATGTGTATCCATCTTCTCTATGAGCCTCTTTCTCCACTGAATGCAGGGACACTGAATTGCCTTTGTTAGGCTGTTAGAGACAAACGTGAATCTAGGCCAGGGAGAGGAAGAAGTTTGATCAAGACAAATGAAAGAACCAGGAGCCCAGATCTCGCCTCCAACCAGTAGCTCTGTTGTACAACAGGAAGGATTTTTTAAGTCAAAATCATTGCCAAATCCAGGCTGAACTGAATGATTCAGGATAAAAAATAAAAGTAAGGGAAAACTCCAGACATATCTACATGTTTTGTTTGAGCATTTTCTAAGTGAACTAAGCTTTCATTCCAAGACATAAATTTTGCTCTGAATAGCCTTTTTTATTTTCGTGTCTTGTAAGGAAAGGTCGAACCTGAACTGCAGCAGATAATCTAAACCAAAATGTTTCCCTCTCTGCTGAACAAAATAAGTCAATTCCTTTCATGTGTCATTTTATTCTCTGCAGTATTTTAATTCAGTCGTTAAACAGTCCCTCCCGAGCCCCACTGTTTACAGACTTCTCCATTTTCCTATCGAAGAATATTCATAACACTGTGATATGGAACAGTCCTACTGTGGCTGGCTTCTGTTGGATCAAGTGACCCGTAAGCTCCCATTGTTTTCTGCAGTTTCTAAAGCTTCTTTGGTATCTGGTTACTTGAATCCATTTGTTTTTAAGCTTTTGGACTTTCTCTGCTTTGCACCCTCCACACTGGCACATCGGTAGATTCAGGTTATTCACTGCTTGGTTCTTCAGCTCATGAGTCACTGAGGCCATAGGTTGGTGAGGAAGGTCACGTCTTCTGGGAATAGAAGTCAAAAGCAACAGGAGAAGGCTCTCTGAAGCCTGATGTGGCGGTGAGTGTTGGCTGTTTAACGTCTGTGTCAGCACGTCCCTGCTGTAGGCTCCCCAGTTGTGAAATAAAGACCCACACCCCTCTATCCTGTTCTCATATGTCAGGAGAAAAGCACGCTGTGATGGACGTGCAGGGACACGTATGGAAGGTCTTTGGGAAATGACAGCTGTGTGCTCATGCGCTTGGTCTCACGCATTCCTAGGTGTGCTGTTGATGCACAGGGAACAAAGGTACCTTCATGGCCTGGAGAGATGCGTTTGTGAAAGAGAGAGCAAACGTGTGGCAGCAAAGCCACGGACAGCAGACATCGGGATCACTGAACAGGTTATGGCAGTGTCTGGGAAGGAGTGTTAAGGAGGGGAATGAGGTCATTCTCTCAGTCTGTGCAGATGGGAGAAATTCTTGGGAATGCACTTCAGGACAAGCAAGACACTGTTCCTTTGGCACCCCCTTTTCTTTATGTAAATGTGATGATGCAGTGTGCCAAAATCAAAGTCTGCTAGCCAGGCACTGCAGTCTTCTTTCAGCTCCTTCCCACGCTTCTGCAGAGATCATGGTCAGATTTTGTCTGCATGTAGCAGCGACTCACTTGTGTTCCTCTGCTGTTTCTCGGTGGCTGTTAGCTGTATCTTTTCCCCTTAAACTCAGCAGGTATTTAGAGAAGTCTGTTTGCCCAGTTGTATTTTCACTGATCTGCTAGGTAGTGGTTGGTTCAGTTCCTGCATGGAGAAACTGAAACCAAAAGCACTCGTAATTGAACACACAAATACACTTAGACATGGAAACAGGACCCAAGCCATAGGGCCCTACTGCAGTGTGGTGCCTTACAAAGGGGAGGTTATGGCCCAGAAGCAGGGTTCGCCAAATCCTCAGGCAGGAGGTGGATGGAAATGCTGAGCTGGGAACTGTTGGGCATAACATTCAGTGAGACTTTAAGCTGGTCACGTGCAATGGGAGTTTGGTAGCTTTGCCATCACTTCATGTCTGCAGGCTTTGGAGGAAGGACAGCCCTTCAGAAGAGGCTGGCAGCGTAATGCATTCCAGCATTTTGGTGACTAAAAGCCCCAGGGTTGCTTGAGCAGCACATTTCTCCTTGGACAGCTGTGTCTACATGCCTGACCGAGCAGTTAAAGGAGGATCTGCTGACCAGCAACTGCATGAGCTGAGCAGGCTCTTCTTTATCCATTTCACAGCCTCGCATAGGGACAAGTGGCTCATCTGAGGCCTCAGTGTGCCACTGAAATAAATCACTGTGGAAAATAATGCAGTTGCAGACTCCAGCTGATCTCTGAAGATATCACTCCAGAGGTCTCGTTTGTTCTCCACAGTGCTGCACTAGCTGATCATTACGGTCCTTTTCAGCCCAGGCCGTTCTGTGATTCTATGATTCCTTCACATGCCTGTGTTTCCTTCCCCAGGTTACTCCCTTCCCGATGTCCTGTGACCTACAAGGAGAGTGTGCTTGCCGGGACCCCAACGCCCAAGAGCACAATCAGAAAGATCTCCGTGGCTTCAGTCTTGGGTAACGCCGAGCGACGTGGAATGGAGGACCACACTGCTCAAGGCAGGCTAGGAGAGACACCACATCCCTTTTGGTATCATTTTTAACATTTAGCTGCTCAACTGGATGGCATTTCTGCACCAGAGACCCTTAGAATTCAACCAGTCTGCCTTTAATTTTTGTCCAAGGAGAACTCAAAGTAGGGGTTTATGTATTAACTATATCTTAAATAGCGATGACAAGAAACAACCAAGAGTCAAGTTGAGAAGACATTCATGTATCAAAACAGCATGTTATGCCCACCTAATTTGAACAGTTCATATCTAGATTTAAGGCGAGAAACAAGCTATTTATGTACACGTATTTATAGAAATAAGTAGAGAAAGAGAGAAAGAGTGAGAGATTATGATCAACGCAGAAACACTTTCCCCTCTCCAGCACTCACAACTCAGACCATTCATGGAAGAGGCTGTGCTCTTGGAGGACTCCGGGCTGAGCCTTTTCTGATGCTGAATGCCAAGGTATCTCATGCTCGGGGCACTGATGCTGGGGTGGGGTCTCTGCAGGGCTGTGCCTCTTGGCAAGTGACTTGCCAGGTGCCCAGTCGGCTCGAGACGTGGGACTCATCTGCTCCTCACAAGAATGCTACTTCCAGCCAGAGAGCTCAGCAGGCTGCAGTGACCTTTCTGTACAGCTCCTCCTTCTCCCCCCTACCCTCAAAAAGCAAACATAAAGCCCCCTTGTCGCCCAGCCAGAAGCCAGAGGGCTGCTGGGATGTTTCTCTGCAGAGGTGGGCAAATGGTCCCACTGTGGAGCCAGGGAGTGGGGAGTCAGGACTGGCATTGAGGAATGTGGATGATTGCTTCTGAGGAGCAGAGAGGGTAACTCGCCCCCGCACTTGTCATTTGAGCATGTCTGCTGCTGCTACTGCTGCTGCTATGTCCCATACAACTAGTTTCCTTACTGTGTCAGGACAGGGTGAAAACAACCCCATGCAACCAAACAGTCTGCCTTAAAGCTTACCTATAACCTGCCTTTCAAACCCTCTGGTCTCTTCCTCAGCATTGGGGCAAGAAAACAGGACACCAGCCAGCCAAAGGAATCTGCTTTTTGGTCTCTGCCCACCCAAGGGGTTCTCTAAACCTCCTCCATCCCACTCTTATGGCTGTGTATAATTAACAACTGCTTCACGCTCTTGTTTTCCTAGGAGAGGGGAAGAGGAGGAAGTATGTACTGCGGGGAGACAGTATTAAAATTTTGGTCATATTTGTCAGTATTAAGCATCCAGGCCTGTAGGTCAGATATCTTTGAAAGACCGGGAGCGTAGCTGCTTGTAATCTTCCAGCAGGAAGGGCATTAGCTGCAGCAGCTCTCATAATTCCCTTTCATATAGCTCCGTCCTCCTGTTTCAGCCCAGAGGAGCTCACATTGTGCCAGACTCTTGTGGGGCTCATTTTATCGTAGGGTTCATCATCACATTGAGTCACTGAGATGCCCAGAGTATCTTAGTGCTATTGCTGCTGTTAAAACCATCCCACATAAAGCCTAGAGATGTCTTCAGTGTGGCCTGGACTTGTCTCCTGCTGCTTTGGGTTCCTGCTGCAAGGAGCACACATCTGAAAGAGCATCTTCCCAAATGTTAATTCTTCCTGTTCCTTGGGACTCTCCTGCTTTGTACAATCCACTGGGAAAAGACAAGTTGGAAAGATATTTTCCTTCTCCTGCCTTTTTGAATATTCAGGCACTACAGCAAGGCAGAAATGTTAAGGGGAATCATTTAGCTCGTGGAGATGGATGTAGAGATAGATAGGAAAACTAGAAATGGAAAATTGACAGTTGTAGGTGCAAAGAGCCAGGCACCCACCATTGGGGTCATCTCTATGGGAATAACCCAGAGAATAATCTCACAACCTAAAATCTGGAGGCCTGGAGAGCAGATGAGCATAAGAAGGTGAGGAGCTGTCTGTTGGGAAGCTCTTGGAGAGGGCCTGGCCGTGGGAGCCGTGCGGATGGCTCTGTACCCACCGTGCAGGGCTATGGGGAAAGGGTGATGCAGTGGGATCAGGGCTCCTTCTATGGAGCAAAGCTGAATGGCTGCCAGTGTAGAGAGCATTAGCAGAAACTGGCCCCTGGGCAAACTTCCACTTGCTCTTCTTGCCACCTAATTAACAATGGAAATAAGTAATTGGGAGAAGGTTGCTTCCTTCTCAGTCGTTCATCCTCCTTTCTGCTGGTAATTGGTTCACGTGCCATCCAGCCTATTGGAGGAGCACAGCACCTCCAAACCCTTTCAGGCTGCCAGCACATCAGCACCTGAGGCGTCTTGGCAGAAACTCTTCCATCCACACCACCCCGATTTCACCCATGTAGGAATCCCCACTTCAGGCCCTGCATGCATCCTGATGGCAGACCGGTTTACAAAACTCCTGTATCAGTTCTGCAGCTCAGCATGGAGGAGATTTTCCATCTGCTTTTCCCACCTAGGAATTGCCCAAGAGAGACAGGTCTGTGTTAGCGTTATTGCCACTTGCTGCTGTGGCTCAGGGCCTTCTGAGTGACTCTGTCCTGCCAGGGCCAGCCTCTGCTCTCGGCAGTCTGGGGACGACCAGGTCCCTTCCCCGCACGGAGGCTTTCCATGCTGCTATTTGATATATATTTTTTTTCCATTTTTGGCACTGTCCATCTCCTCCAGAGGGGCTGCGAGCACCGCGAGCAGAGATGCTGCTCTGAGTCACATTAACTTACGAACGCTACGTTTTGATTTTTCAAGGAGATCAGATTGCTTTAAGGGGAACAAGGAGAGGGGACTCATGGGATCTGAATACCTGACCAACTGGATGGCCTTGCAGCATCTACTGCTGTAAGGTAGCTTGACTGCCTGGTAGAGTCCTGGGGAATGAGCCTTCATGATGGTGATGGACATCCAGTGCGAGATGAGAGGGACGCGGGGTGAAACTGAACAAGAAAATTGGGGGAATAGGAGAAGGTGCTCATGCTGATGAAATTTAGCTGCTTATGAAGTCCAGGTCACATCGGTGCCAAGAGCATCTCTGTCACAGACTGTGAGCCAAGGCTGCACTCAAAGGGCCACCAGTGGTCTCCAAGGCCAGAGGGAGGGCAAGCTGGAGCAGAAAGCAGTGTATGGTGCGGGATGGGGTGGGAAACTCCTATCAGCTGCTACCCCACTCCCTCCCCACCCTCTCGCAGATGGGCTGAGCTGGTGTCATCCCGCTTTTCTTGCATCTCCTGCTGTCCCCTCCCAGGCTGAGAAAGGAGGATGGCACCAGAGGACTCTTGGAGTCGGGTTCCAGCTACCTCCCTTCCGGTTTCGGTTTCACTTGGTTGTAACTGTCGGTTTGTTCTAGGTTTCACCTGTGTTTAAGAAAAACAAAAAAGAAAAAAAAGAAAAAAAGAAAAAAAAAAAAAGAAAAAAAGAGAAAAAGAAAGCCAATAGCCAACAAAAGTTTCTTGCTACAAAGGATTCAAGTGGGAAAAAAAAAATAGGAGAAAAGAAAACCCACATAATCCAAATCCAAGAAGAGAGAAGAGCAGAGCCTATTTTTGTGAGTTTGAAAGGAAAACACTGATTCTGCCAGCTGAGTAGAGGTAGATACTTAAGTGTAGATTTCCCTAGAAGTACTGTGAGGTTTTATAACATTGTCTGGTTTTGTTTTCCTTGTGCTTTGTGATAAGTCCAGGAACTAAGACTAAGGTATTTTTTTCCCCTGGTATATTGTTGTCTGGGGGGAGGGGGGAGTTTTGTTTTGGTTTTTTTCCAGATTTTTTTTGTTTCATTTTGTTTTTAAGTGAGTATTTGTGCTCATTTTTACATTAACCAACTGTACACAGACATGTAACCAGTATTTCAGTGTGCTCTAATTACTGCACTCAGAAGCACTGCTCAGTCTGAATCCCGAGGAGTCGCAAGAGGTTGGGAATGAGTGGGAGGAGATAGGTGATCCCATTAGCGGCGCGCTGATGTCCCCTTTCTGCCCCTCTGCCCCGTCAATCCCAATTGAGGCCAAGCTAGAAAACAGGAGGTGTTACGGTGAGGTCAGGTGAGGCTGGGATGCCCAAGGGTATTTAGAGCTGGAGATTTGTCCTTTTAATTTTTTTGGATGCCATGGAAATCGCCACCTCTTTGGCCTCATCTTGACCTCCCCTGCTCCATCCATGATGCCTCAGTGACACTCGGTGGGTGTGTTGGTGTCCCTGGGAGGAGACCTTCTGCCCAGCTTAGACACCGTTCTCCATACCGTCACGGTTGTGATCTCAGTGGTCCCATGTAAGTCTCAGTGGTGCAGTGAAGGTGATATCCTCCACGTTTGTTCCGTGCCATCCCATCCTCCCGCTGTGGCCATCTCCCTTGAGCGGGCAGCTGGCCTTGTGTGTTGTGCACCTTGAAGGCCAGGGACCAGTCCTCTTGCCTCTGGAAGTTGCTGACCACTGAGGTCAATGGGAACATGACTGAAGCTCTGGTAACCAAGGCTCCAGCAGGCCCAGGTGGCCCAAATGTTTTTTCTTGGAGCTATGGCTCATTTGTTCGATCGGAGTTTGTATTGGGCTGTTCTTGCCACCTGGGGAACCAGTGTCGGAAGGTCGTGTCAGCAGGAGCAGAGCAGGGCCTGAGGTTTTGTTTCACTTTTAGTTTTGCAAGCGGATTTGTTCCCCTTTTCACCTGATCTACACATCCAAGATTCACTAGGAATAATAATCGCTTCCTCTGAGGCCAGAACCAAGACTTGCGTTGGCTTCACGTGACAGACGAGGATCTTGGTGCTACTCGGTGTTGTTAGTCCTGCGAGGTCAAGATGCAGAGCTATGAGTCCAATTTGTCTTTGGTTCCCATTCTGGCTTGGGTTGGTCTTTTGTTTTTTTCATTCGTTTGGTGAGGCCACAATTCAGCCACCAGTTTCCATCTTCTGAGTGTGAAGAACGAGGGCTTTAATGAAACATTTCACCAGCAATTAAAGAGGGAATTGGAACCATTGTGGAACTTGCATTGTACGGCCTCTGTAATTACGTACCTGTCTGCAGATGATAGGCTGAATTTTGCTTCCACCAAGTCAACAGGGGTTTTTGTTGTTGTTGTTGTTGTTGTTGTTGACTTCACTGGGAGCAGGATTGAGCCGTACTATATATATAAATATATATATATAAATATATATGATATATATATAATATTATATGTGTAATATTATATATATATATCAGTGTAATATTTACAAATAAAACTGTGATCTCGTCTAGAGAAAAATGTATTCATATTACCAACTGCTCTTCCATATTTATGTATCATATTGTATCTTTTTATTATTGTTATAATTATTATGATTATTATGGTTATTATTATTATTATGGAATCTTTCTTGGCACCTTTTGGAAGCGACGTCAACCAATACTCCAATGAAGTGCTGAGGATCTATTTTCACAAGAATTCTACTGGTCTACTGTATAAAAGAGAAAAGAAAAAAAAAACAAAAAAGAAAAAAAAAGAACCAAGCAAAATACAGTTCAACCCTTAATTCTGTACCTCACGCCTGTACGTTTGCTGCTCCGATTTTGGGTTTTATTTTGCGTTCGTTTGTTTTTAACGGATCTAATTTAAGTCTCCAAGCAATATATAAAGATGTAAATAGTAAAGCTTATTTATTAAGATTGTCATCTTTTTTAATTTATATTTACACAGTTGTTCATCTAATTTATTTTTTTTTTTTTTTCAATACAGTTTTTAACAGTTGTCCTTTTTTGGTTCATGAGGTTTTTTTTGAAGTCATTTTCACAGAATTTCTTTATACAGGTTTTTCTCTTCCTTTTAATAAACAACAACTTCCTCTGGTCTTTCAAGAACAGGTCATGTTTCACTCAAAAAAAAAAAAGTTTTGTCAGACTCATCAGAAATATTTTGCCATTGTTGATTCCTATACCCTAAAGTTCTATATTATATAAATATATAATACCTTGTATGCTTAAATATTTAACTGTGTGATTTTGTATATATCTTCATACACATGCTCACACACATATGAGGGTTAATGTCCCCAGATGCTGGGAGAACAGAGAATCAGAAACACAAACAATATAAGCTTGTATTAAAGAGTTCTGAACTGGACTGCTTGCTTTTGCCACGTCTTTGCTTTCGGTCGAGCTGGCCCCGAGCATCGCTGGGTGTGGGAGGGTGAGCGTGGTCCCACATCTGGATGCACAGCTGTACGGGCTGCCCTGCCACGTGCTCCCCTGCCTCAGTTTCAGGCAGGGTCTGCAGCACTCACAGTGCTCTGGCAGGGCTGGTGGAGGGAGGCAGCCCCCCCCGGGGTGTGGTGTGGTTCCCTGCCACCCAATGGGTCTGGTTCCGCCGTCAGACCCTGAGGCAATGGGGTCTGTCCTGAAGAATTCCACTTTGTCTCAATTGGGAAACCTTTAGAGAAACATTCAAGCCCGTAAGTGTGCCTGAATAGTGCCCTCATCACTTGGAAAAGAGCGCTCACACGTTAAGGCTTGGCCTCAGCGACAACCTGGGGCTGTGCCAGGCTGCAGCTCCGCGCTGCTGTGACCTGTCTGCCACCCAGCACATCTAAGGACTCTTCCCCTGCCCTCTGCTGCTTACATTCTCCATCAGCTGCACAGCACTGTCATCCAGCAGATGAGTCCCAACAGGAACTCGCCATGACTCAGGAGTATGACCTAAGCGGGGAGGAAGGCTGGAAGCCATCTGCATGCACCCCAGGGCTGAGTGTGCCAGATGCAGAACCCTGTGGGCACTGTGGAATGAGGCTCTGTGTCCCATTTAACATCATTTTGCTCAGCAGAGTGATGGATCAGATCCATGCCCACCCCGCAGCAGGACCCCGTGGTGCAGACCCCAGCCCACCTCCCAGCTTGGAGCTGCTGCAGCAGGCAGGGGAGGGATGTCTGTGCTGCTGTAGCTGGGAAATGTGTATCGACTCAGCATTTACAATGTGAATTGATTCAGCATCGACGCCTCCAAACTGGGCCTGTGCACGCTGTCAGGATAGGTGCCATTCAGCCCTGACAGTTATTGACTCCCTATTGATTCTGAAGAGGGTCACTGTTAACCCAGTTAACTCTCACCCTCATCAATGATTTAACTCCCCAGGGAAGCCCAGACAGGACAGGGAGGCTGGAGAGGACCTGGAGCATGTGGGTAAGAGCCTTGATGATGGCTGTGCTGCACCACTTGCAGGTCCTTTTGCTTTTGTTGCTGTTGGACTATAATGGCAGACAGCTCTGTCTGCCATCCTGATGTATGTGCACTACTGAAAAGCAACACTTTGCCCGCTTTTAGAAATGTGGCATTAATACTGACTGTCGTGTGTAAAGAGGCTGTGGACTGAACAACAAATGAATTCCACACTGCAGTCTATGGGGCGCTTGGGGGCAATAAACTGAAGGGCAGCAATAAATTAATATTTTTTTTTTACACTGACATAAGTGAGTCACTAAAAAAGATGTTTTGCATTTCAGCTGTCAAAATCTACTGCAATATATCGAGTGGGGAGAGAGAGTGACAGCCCATGGTGCCTCTATAGCATCCCTGTCAGTGGCCAATGCATTATTAATGCAGTATAAGCACGTTGAACGGCCCTGTCAATAGAACACACCGTAGCTAAAAAGGCCTATAAACGGTGTATTAAACGGTTTGTGTCTATAGCAATACATAAATCAATTAACTGTGCATTGAAGGATCTATTAAGCATTAATACAGGCTTTAAGACAGGAGCAACCTACAGAGGCAGCTCCTGCTGGGCTGTGCTGCAGCCGCTGAGCGATGCTCATCTCCATTCCTCACATGTGCACAACCACACGAGCACAATCAATTGCAGTGTGCGGCCAAAACAACCATTCCTATGGCCAGTTCATGTGTCTGTCTGGAAATCAATCGCTGAAGAGCAGGGGAAGGGAAAACATGCATCAATACCTGCATTGAGAGAGGGCTGAAGGCACTGCTCAAAGAGTGGGCCACCAGCTGATGTTAAAAGTGGCAGAGGGAAAGCAAGGGATGTCACTTTCTGATCAGCCCCAAGCTGCAATGCCAGCCAGCCTGTGCCACCAAGCACTGTGTGGCTGCAGACACCCGTGTCACCCGCCGTGGGTCCTGTGGGCTGTGATAAACCAAGGGAGCTGACTGTGTTCGCTGCATGCAACAGCAGGGAAGCTGCTCCTGGTTCATACATCTGAGTCGTCACCTGGCTGAAAGCCACAGCTCCTCCACCAAGTGTGGCACTGGGAACTGTAGGAATGGGAAAATGCAGCTGTTGGCAACATGAAGCAATGTGGACAAAAGGATGTAGAGACTTCAAGAAAGGCTTCCAGAAACTGGAGTGTAAGGAAAGCTGCTCACCTTTCCCATGTACTGAAGGCACCTGAAGATCAGATGAGCATCCAGCTGTGCCCGTTAGCGGATGGTGCCTATGTGTGTGCTCCCTGTGCTGCCCAGTGCACCTCCTCGGGTGCCATGGCCTAAGGCACAGTGAAGGGAGGTGAGCTGTTCCCAGGCCTCTTCCACTCACCCCCTGGCCCAAAAGTTTGCTGATAAAACGCAGCCAAAGGATCCTAAAAACATTACGCTCAGGAGAGGCAGTAATGTATGAAAATAGTTCTGAAGGTCTTGATGATCTTCCGGGCGACTCAGGCCTAGTGAGGACCATCCGTGGTTAAAAGCTTGCACAAAATAGTTGTGGTTTTTTTGTTGTTGTTGGGTTGGTTTTTTTTGTAGATACCAAGTCTTGTCACCTGCTATCCGCAGCCTTCTGGTCATTTTACTTACAGTGAAAATAGGACTGGTGCCAACAGCCACTCTCACCTCCTTCCTACAAAGACATTACCTACCAGCTTACGTTATGGAAGCTACCCCCTGCCTCCCAGTTGTACATTTATTTTTAAGAAGCATGCAAGCGTCCCATCTCAGCTGGAGCCCACGGCCCTTTGTTTGACTACAGGTGTTCATAAAAAAAAAGAAAAGGAAAAAAACCAGGGCTGGAGTGGATGGGTGTGACAGGAGTGAGAGCACATGGAAGATGCCAGGTGAGCAATGCCTGCAGACGAAGCCCCTCGTGCTGCTCCTTCCCACCAATGCACCCAGGAGGATGAGGATGGCTGCAGTGCACACTGCATGCGGGCACGCATGCGGCAGAGCGTGAGCCCATGGGCCAGCATTGCTGGGCTGTGACTGCAACTATTTATCTTGAAAGCCTGATGGTAACATTCTCCAAAATTTCCAGTTAGAAAACACAGAACCTTCCATTCAGCCGCGAGCCCAAGCATGTGTAACCTCGACGAATTCCTCGGGTTTGTTTGGCTTGGGTCGGCCGCGCCGGGCAGCATCCGTGGCCACAGTCTGCCTGGGGCTGGAACTGAGATGAGAGCTCTGTGTGCTCCTCGACAGCTGAACGGCTGCCAAATGCTCTCTGCCACTCTGCCCCAGCACATCCGCCTGCTGCATTCCCCCCCGTGCTGCCACCAGCATCACCAAGGATATGAGTGGGCTTTGGCGTGCGGCCTCCATTCCCAGTTCCTACAACACTGCACTCGTGGCAGTCAGGCATCCCATAATAGCGCTAGTCCTGTAACCACCACAACATCCCCACCTGCCGTGTCATTGGCATCGTAGAAAATGCCAGCAGTGTCACTCAGGTCCATCAGGCTGGGACCATCAGCACATTCGCAGTCTGAGGGTTTTTGCTTTGTTTTGCTTCTCACAATAGCCAAGCTGAGCAAATAATGCTGCAACACCTCGAGCAGAGCTGCCCGCTTCCTGAGGTGCAAGATTTGGGAGCTGACTCTGGATGAGGCCAACAGTTGCACTTGCAGGATGGCACTGAGATGCACTGAGGCTCATCAGACCCAGGCAAGGAAATGCAAAGTGTGCATTGGGCTGCAGGAAGCTGAGGTTGTCCTCTCCACCCCAAGGAACACCAAACAGGAAAAGAGATTTTGGCTTTAAAAAAAAAGGGCTCCCAAACAACCTGTGGTGCTCTTGTTCCAAAGGCTCCCCTGTGTGCTCCAGCAGGACACTGACCAGGTGCTGGAGGGCTCCCCAGCCTGCAGCATCCATGTGGGTCAAGACAAATGAAGAGACAGGACGCAAGGAAAAAGGGAAAAACAAGAGCAATGTGGGAGACACGACCACAATTAGCCAAAGCAGGCAAAGAGGTTTATCTCAAGAAGGATAAGCCTGGCTGAACTTCCTCCACATCAAATCCTGCACCTTTGTTTGGTTTCAAAACACGTCCATTTTGAAACTCACCTCCTTGTTTTCTTTACTTTAAAGGGTTAAATAACCTGGAAAAAAAACAAACAGAACTGTTTGCTTTGGGCTGACTGAACTGATTCATTCAGCCCACAGTGTTTCCTTTTCCCCCTCCAGCCCCCCTCCAGGTTTGTTGTTTTGCTTTAAGAAAGAAAAAGCAATAGCTTTGGGCTGCTTTGATTTTTGTTGTTTTTTTTTCCTCTCACCCTCCTGCACTCATTGGTTTGGCGACCAGACTGAAAAATCCATTACCCACACAAATCCTGGGCCAGCCTAACCCACATCTGACAGTAAAAGAAACCAGATTCTCCATGTCTTTTTAGCCCCTGGCTTCCTTCTTGGGCTTTCCCACATATCTGAAGCTCCCAGAGGGGCTGCGATGGGTGCTGGGCAGGGCCAGGACCCTACACAGAGGCTGCACTTTCCCCTCCTCTCCCAGCGCCTGCTCTCGGGGTCAGCGCCGGTCTCTGGTCCTTGGGGTTGGCCATTGGGGGAGTCCTCTCCTCTCAGCTGAAGCAGCGGCGAGACAGCATCAGGAAGAAACACCAAAGGAAGCACGGAGATGGACTTAATATGAACCTTTAATGCACAGAACGAGCTGCCGGGAGCCTTGCGAACGAAGGCACGGAGCCATTCTGCTACCTTGGAGTGGTAAAAAACCCCCAGCGTGTCCGCAACGTCCTGGCACCTGCCTGGCATCCACCTCTGGGCCACGCGCTCACAGCTGGGATGCTCCTGGCGTCCTCGGCCAATGTGGCACCAAATTCCTGGCCCCACAGCTCCGGGTGGGCAGGGGATCCCCAGGCCCAGAAGTTCCCCTGCTCAGGCTCTCGCCTCCTGCAGATATCGCCTCCTCCCAGCATTTCGGAGTGTGTAGTCCAGGAAATTCAGTAAGAAAAGATTAAAAAGGAGAGACTTTTGCGCTGAGTCAAATCAGGTGTTGGGTTTTTGTCGGTTGGTTTTTGTTGTGTTTTTTTGTTTGTTTGTTTGTTTGTTTCCTCTGGAAAAAATTAAAAAATGAAAGGAAAGGAAATTAAAGTCCAACTTGCAGATTTCGCGTTTCTCTGCCATTGATGTGAGAAAGTCCTGCTTGGCCTCGCTGCCCCCTTTCACCCCTCCGAACACCTCCCGTCCCTGAACCCCAGCAGCACTCAGCACATCACGAGTCCTCGACTCCTCGGAGTCCCTCTGCCTCCCACAGCTCCAGGCCGGCACCGTCCCTCACCGCCCCTTGGACTCCCCGTAGGTGTTGCGCAGCATGGAGACCATCTTCTCCTCGCACGTGACTTTGGTGTCCTTTAGGATGCTGTACCACACCATGCCAGGAGGCCGGACCTCCTCGCTGCGGCAGAACAGGTAGGGCATGGTCTCGGTGCGGCTCTGGATGTAGGAGCTGCGGAGCAGCGTTGAGCAGTGACTGCTGACTTTCTCCAGCCTCCGCAGGATCAGGTGTGCCTTCCTGGAGGGAAGAACCAGAAATAGGAGCAGAGGAGTCCCCAGGGCACACATGGCTTCCATCACTGGCTCTGTCTCATGGCAAGAATCACAGAACCACAGAATGGCTGGGTTGCAAGGGACCTCACAGCTCAGGCTGCCCAGGGCCCCATCTAATGGCCTTGGGCACCTCCAGGGATGGGCACTCACACATCTCTAGGCAGCAGTGCCTCACTGACCTCTAGGTAAGGAATTTCCTGCTCACATCAGACCTAAATCTGATCTCTTTTAAAAAGAGAGAGCTTTTTCTTTTAAATCCATTCCCTCTTTTGTCCCATCATTATCTGCCCATGTAAAAAGTCACTCTCCCTCCTGCTTATAAGCTCCCTTTAAGAAGGCTGCAGTGAGGTCTGCCCGGAGCCTTCTCCAGGCTGAACACCCCCAGCTCTCAGTCTGTCTGCGTAACAGAGGTGCTCCAACCTCCAACCATCTTCATGGCTGGCTCATGCCCAGCTTTTATACACCAAACCCTTCTCCGTGGGGCTGCTCTCAGTGAGTTCTTCTCTCAGTGCATACATATACCTGGGATTACACCAACTCAAGCACAATACCCTGCACTTGGCTTTGTCGAGCCTCATGAGGTTCAATGGATGAGAACCATGACCTGAGACATCGCCTTGCCTGTTTTAGGTGGAGAGCAGCTCTACTTTGTGTCAAAGTTCATACACATCCATGCATGGGGCTGGAGGGACCTCAGGCATGAGCAGCAGAGCAGCTCGGGTGCCCTGAACTGTGCCAGGTGGTCACCAGAGTGCCACATGTTCCACAGCACTCCGTGGGGACCCCCAGTACTGCCAGCCCACGAGTGCTGCCCTCCCTGCTCTGTTTGCCTAAGTCTCCAGGAGGCAAATGGCCCGAAAGGACTGACACTAGAAGAGCGAGGAGAAAAAGCACAACACATTAAGACAAAACAAAATAAACCCGTTAGAAACCAAGAATCCCCTTGTGGGAGTCTGCAAAGTGCTAAATCAAACAAAGGGAGGGGAAGAGGGTTTACTTCAGTGGTCTGAAAGTCTCAAGATCACAGATTATTTCCTCTCCCTCTGGTGCCACAGGAAAGCTCTGGATTTGGGGTTAGGGGATTTCACAGTTCCTGGAGGAATGTAAATTCCTGATAATGATATGTCAGAGGCAGCGCTGTCAGTCAGTGAGGCATAAACATGGGGATTATTTGATTATGGAAGCTGAGCGGCGTTGCAGCCTGGGCTGTGAGCTCCTAACGAGGAGCAGCACCAGCAGCACCCAGTATGGGATGCAAGGAAGGAGGGCAGATGAGGCACAAGGGCACATCAGCGCCTCCTGATGTGCCACCGATCCCCCAGTTCACACGTGTGAAATTCCACAGTGGCATCAGATGCTCTCAGGAAAGACTCATGGATTAAAGCTCAGCTCAGAGCAAACCAAGATCCACAGTGCCTGGTGCTACAATGAGGCCAACAGATCTCACTCAATCACTCTCGCTGCTGGTGGACGGGACCAAAGGGGATCATGTGCAATCAGCCTGCCCTGATGAATATGTCCAACCTGCTCTTTAGTCAAAGGCAGAGCACAGTTTGTTTCCACAAGCAGTCCTTCAGCTTATCCATCTTAATGCTGAGCAGCTGTTTCATAACATCTGCTCTTTCTTGAAGGGGAGGTTGGCCAAACGTAGAGCCCACATCCACCCTGTAAGATGGACATTCCTGTAAGCAGACCATGCTCAGGAGCAGAGCACTGAACCAGACCTGCCTCTCTCTCAATGGGATAACTATCATCTTTCCAGGGCCACAGCTCTGTGGTGACCCTTATTTACCATAAATCATCTCTATTGCCAAAAGTAGGTTCTGCTCCTTTCCCAGCTTATCCCTGCCCATTGGCTTGTGCTGGTGCAGGTGTCCATTGGGATGAATGGGATTCACTGACATGGAGAAGTTGTCCACCTGAAGGCCAATCAAGCATCCAATGGCTTTTCTCCCAAACTGGTTCCTAGTCCAGCTCACCAGGAGGCCTTCCCAGGCTTGCACAAGAGGAGAGCACCAACAAGTGGATGCGGCCAGTCTTTGAGGCATTTCCCAGTGGTAGGTAACAGTGACTTGCTCTTAATCAGGTTGAGGGCTGGGCACCCCAGCACATGCTCACACACATCTGCTGGCCAAGCTCTTCCCTTTTCCTCCTCCCATCTCACCAGCTGTCTGTCTCCTCCCCTGCACAGCCCTCTCAGCCCATCTCTCACTTCCCTCCTGCATAACCTGACCATTTCCCTCCATCTCCCTTGGTCTTCCCTACTCTCCCATTTTCATTACATGTTCCACCACCCCAGGATCACCTGGATTTTGCTAAAAATGACCACGTTGCCTTCTTTTCCTGATAGACATATGGGTCTCTTGGCCAGATAAACACTCTCATTTGTGAATCACAGAATGGTTTGAGTTGAAAGGAATCTTCAAAGGTCATCTGATCCAACTCCCCTGCAAGGAGCAGGAACATCTACATCTACAGCTCAACAAAGAGCAGCAGGGCTGAACCATGCAGACCTGCTGGTCTCTCATTTGCTGCAGTCAACGCTTCTTGGGTCGGTGGTCTCCACATCTGCAGCATCTGCAGTTGTGCTCGGTGCAATCAGCCCCAAGAAAGGGATGTGGCACACGATGAGCTGACTCTACAAGGATGCTGAGAAAGCACAGCACCATGGTCCAGGTGATGGGAGGGAGGGAATCAGGTCCCTCACTTTTGGTTTCCGGCACCAAAGCCCCAGTTTTGATGGGTTTCACTGCTTTGAGACTGAGTCACTTATTTTAGTGAGGTAATGAAGTCATGTGTAAATATTAGATTTAGCTTTTGGCTGTCAGCTGTTCCCTCTTAAAAAAAAAAATAAGGAGCAAGAGAGACAGAGCGGGTGAGGGGAGGGGTGAGAAAGGGAGAGAAGCTTTCTGGTGAAGGCTGGGTAATAAATTACAGGAGCAGCTCTTGGGCTGCCAATTTAACGCCATAAATCAAGCGCTGGGTATTACCCAAGTGCTCCCTGCGGAGGGCTGTCGGGTCAGAACGACCACCTTTTCAAATACTGGAAATGAAATCTTCCTAAATGCTGACCAACCTCATCCCTGCCAGAAACAATAATTTATTGCCTTATTAAAGGGCAGGAATCAAGAGAGGACAGCAGGGGAGCGAGGTGGGGGTCATTTTCATGGCCAGATCCCGGCTCTCCAAAGGATGAAGCAGCCCCTCCTTGCTCCCCCATAGCCCAGCTCCACTGCAGGGTGCCCCCACTCTGGGTGTCCCCAGGGACCGGTTCTTGAGTGATGGATTTAGGAGGTCATCACCCACATCATAAATGGTGGAGAGAGGGATTCTGATAGTGATGGCTCCACACGGCTGCTCCCCTCTTGGTGTGGGGAGAGGGGTGGGAGGGGACGGGGGGCTGCCAAGGAAGGTGCCAAGTGAGAGGGAGGACGAGCTTCCTCGGTCTGCTGCAGGAGGGGCTGGTTGCCCGTCTGCTCTGTTCCCATATGGGACGATTTTGTCATCAATGCAGATTTTTCCACTCTACTGAGAACTGACCCAGGTCTGTCAGACCCTCATCTGAGAGGATAATGAGTCCGGGACTCGATGGCCTCTTATCACAGCCTCCCATCGGTACATTGCATTCCCCTCGGTTCCAGAAGGCAGCTGCTCTGGGGATGCACTGATCTCATGAGGCCGCCCCGGCTGCTGCCCGGGGACCTGCCTGAGGGAAGGAGAGCTGTGAGCCCCACATCTTGACCTTGCTGTTCCTGGTAGCCGCAGGCAGGGGCACAGAGGGAAGATTTTAACCTAATTCTTTCTCCCGCCTCCTCCTAACAGCCAGGCTCTGTTCGCAGTGGTCACAAGGATTGTCCAAAAATACAGTATGAGAAAATAATAAAGAAATCTCCCTGTTGCCATGTCAGGAAGCGCTCTTGCTGCACCGATCCAAAGGTCTGAACACACAGTAGCATTAAACCTTCACTGCTTTAGACAGATTCTCTGTTTTGTTGGAACAAATTAACTCTGCGAGACTCATTTGGTGTTTGTAGGAGGAATGGGGGGAGCAGGAAAGGGGTTGTTGTTGCTGAAGGAGACGAGCAGGATGAAGCAAGCCAGGTGCCAAGATGCTGCTGACCACAGAAAGTCCTGGTTTAGGGCCACCTATGAGCTAAGTTTTTAATGTCTCCTTAATGTAAACCGTCTGGTTGGGACATCTGGCTGTCAGCGTGTCTTCTCGCGAGCAGCTGTTTGCAGTAACCTGTGGCTTTCATGGAAACTGGGCTCACGAGGACTCCAGTGTGATGTATTTATTACACGGAGGCAATCAACTTCCCTCTTGTCGCTCAGTTTTATGAGCGAACATTTACTGCGAATCTGAGGCTCATCTGATAAACATTTCAAGGTATGAAAATGAATGTTCCTCTGGGAAGGAGAACAGCCCGTCAATTAAAATCGCGTTACGAGATGGCCTCCCTTGGCAAATCCTCCCCACGTCAGTGCCTCCGCTTCTGTCCCAGCTCCCGGCGATGCTGGGTGGGATGCAGAGCTCTGCTCTTGTCTGGCATCGACTGCCGCTGCATTTCCCCTTGGCTGCAGGTCACACACTGCTCAAACATGGAGTGGGGGCACATGAGCTCTGCAAGGGATCATCTGCCTGGCGAGGAAGGCAGACAGCAGCCGAATCGACCACTGGCTCCAGATGTAGCTCGGTATGGAGTGCAACAATGCGGGCTATTTAAATGTCACCTTGCAAATCTGGCGGCTCAGTGTAGGTATCAGGGTAGCTAACATGCTGCAATAAGTTGGATCTCAAGTGACAAGGGAAATAAGAAGAGTAAGAAGAGTGTAAGAAGAGGCTGATGGACCCCGGGGGCTCAGAGCAGTTGGAAAGGACAAACAAGTCTGCAGTGTCATCAGAGAAGGAGGAAGGCGGTGGGAAGGAAGAGTGGCTCAGCGTCAGGCGCTAATGAGCTATCAAAGAAATTACGACCAAGGTCGTTTCTGTGGGAGGGCAAGCACCAGGCCAGCCTGGATTTATGTCTGTGAGAGCAGGAGCTGTTGTGAAGTGCTGTCATCCTGGTATTATGGACGGATCCTCGCTCGTGTCCAACAAGCAGACAGAAGTCGAGGAGAAAGAAGGAAATTCTTATTCACGGACAGCCCAACCCCTCTCCTCCATCCTTCCCTGCTCCAGTTTGTCAGAGAACAACAAAAAATCATAGAATGGCTTGGGTTGGAAGGGATCTAGTTCCAGTGGTTGTCAACCACCAAATTCAGCACCAGAACAGACTGCCTAGGGCCCCATCCAAAGTTAGATAAGGATGATTCAAGAGCAGCGTCTACAAAAGCTTCAAGGCTACTTGAATTCTGAAGAGATTGTAACTTGTCCACAGGGTTATGACTTTCTCCAAACACTCCTTGCATGGTACCAGGGACACCACAGCAATGAAAATAAGGACGATCTTCTTAGCACCTACATCAATGAATTGAATTATTGTTACGGGAGAGTGAAGATGGAAAAGGGAACTTTGGAAATATTTACAGCTTGTACAGCAACCATATGGCACAGCAAGGATAAAGATGTGTCAGGTGCAATAGAGATAGAAATCAGCAGAAGGGAAAGTCCATGAAAAATACTACCTAGTAGAGACAATTTTACCACTTAGAATTTTGCTTAGTTGTTGATCCCCTCTGATAACATCCAAGTGCTGGCTTACACACAGACCATGCACTGTCCCTGATTAAGACCCTCTGGTCTCCCCATGGTGTTCCCAGTACCCTGCAGTACCGCCCACTTCAGCTTTCCCACAAGCATTTATCAAAGACCAAGCAGGGCCTGGTCAACACCATTGGATGGTTAATAACAAGAGGGGACTTCTCTCAGCTGTGAGGAGGCAGCGGGGCTGGGAGGATGCAGGATAAGGGTGGGTACCTGGGCCCCAGCTCGTCTTCACTACGCCAGACAAAGTCTCCGAACTTCTCATAGTGGGAGTTGTAGTGGTGCTGGACTCGGAACAGCATGGAAGCAGAGACCTCCATCAGCGTGTTGTAGGCTGTCTGCTGCTCCTTCCCACTGGTGTAGCCATTATAGAGGTTGTAGATTTTGTCAGCTATCTCTGGAAGAGAGCAGGGGACAAGATTTACTGAGCACAGGTGTAGTGGGAATGCTAAGTTACGGCCTGAAGCAGTGATTGAGCACCTGGTGGGAAGGCAGGGCCAACCCAGGGGAGCTCAGCTGCATGCAATACACCTGAGTAATTGGAAGGGGTGGAGGCAGGATCTACTCCTTCTACGACCTCATTTAAGGGTTGGTAGTGGAGGTAAGGGCACCTCTTGCTGTGTATCCCTGTCTACGTGAGGCCTGCCAAAGGTAAGTAGTTATTTTCTTTCATTTCTGAGGCTGCTGCATTTGGGCTCATTCTTGTTTGCTGGGCCCAAAGACTGTGATACCCTGCCATTATCATGGTACTTTCCATCCCATTATAGCAATACAACAGGGAAAACGAACAAGCAGAGAACCCTGAAAAGGGCTGGTGGGAGGTGCTGGGATAGCTGCAAATGAAGCTTGATTTATTGAGCAAGAAGGTGCGTGTTTTTGTTGTAAAAAAAAAAAAAAAAAAAAAAAAAAAAAAAAAAGTATTTTTTAAGAAATGAAAAATGTAGAAAACTCTTTTTCTTTCCTTTTCTGTAAAGCCTCTCATTTGCTCTTGTTTTGGAAGTGCTTATCAATAACACTAAACAAAGCATTAATCAAAGCTTTCTTTTGTTTGTTTCCCAAAGTAGAAAGAAAGGAAATAGGTAGCAGGCCTTCTTTTCTTTTTTAGACAAGTAATTTAAAACTCAAAAACAGCAAAATGCTTTGGGAAGGAGAGAACAAATTTGACTGATTGGTTTCAAAACTGGGAAATGAAACTATGAAAGTGGTTGATGTCTCCATTTCAGAGTCAACACAGCTGCTACTGCTGTCCCACTAAAGACCCAGAGTTGGGTCCCAATCAGGGCTGCCCTTACTTTGCAGGCAGCAATTGCCCTTTTCCATAGGATGTTTGTTGGCAGGTCCCCAGGATCATACAGGGGAGCAGACATGATGGCACTGAGCTATGCAGGACCATACAGCCTCCACTACAAGATGTTTGCAATTTGCCATCCATCCCAGCCCCATATCCCTGTGCCCAGGGCTCACTTATAAGAGCTTGTGCTCTGGAAGAGGAGACTGGAGAGGGTTGCAGGTGTGTAATGGATACAGGAGAAGCAAAATTAACAGGAAATGGCTTCTGTCTTGGGAGACGAGGTGCCTGAAGACTGACCTTCTGCCTTGCTGTCATCTACCAGTGGGCAGGCTGTCCTCAGGGTGACCGTGCTCAGCTCAGAGTGTCTCCCTCGTGTGTCCACCGCATACAGAGTGAACCTGGAAAGCAGGAAGGGAAAGAAAAATGTCTTTATCTCCTGGTCTGACACCACCAGATTGTTATGGGAGCTGACTTCATGAGAAGTGAAAAATGCGGTCCTGGCTCCCATCAGTCACTTCTGGCATCTCAAGGGGATGCAAGATGTCTCTGGCTAAGAATAGGAAAGCAAATAGCAAAAGGAGGCATGGGGGTAGGTCACAGCATCCCCGTGCACCAAGGGTGGGCTGCGTGCAGCTCCATGAGTTGGAGAAGGATGCACACACCTCTGCATGAGGTGCCATGCACCCATGCAATGCAGTAACATTGCAGTGCTTGCACCTCCCTGCAGTAATTCTGCTCTAAGTAGGATCTGTGCTGACAAGCGACAGCTCGCACACATCCTGCAAAAGGCCCTTGAGGTTGTTTTCTAGATCATTTCCTCACCAGGGTGGGGCTGGTAAAAGGGTGGGAATGATAATTTCACACTTGAAGCTAATGGAGAGCATCTGACAGTAAAATACAGCTTTTGTGCTGGATGGAGCACTGCATAAACAGGCTGTGGCTGCATGGGATGTCCTGTGATGCTAAGCTCAGAGCTGTGCTCACAATATCAGAGCTCCAAAATGAGAATGCTTCTTTGCAGTGGGGGCAATAATTTTTGCCCACTCTTCCAGAAGATATAGATTGGTATTTACCCAGCCCAAGCCAGGCATGGAAACCAAAGCTGCCTTTGACACAGGGTGGGAGCTGGGCACAGAGGTCCCTGAAACAACACAGCTCTGCAGTTGTAAGCTGAAAGGGGATTGAGACCCTGAGGCTTGTTTACTTAAGGAGTGGTCCTGACTCTCAGCATCCTCATCAGGGACAACAGTGATGCCTGCCTCCTCCTCACTCCCAATCAGTGGGCTGCTCCCACATCCCACCAGCAGCTGATAAGAGCTGACATCTGCATGGTAGCAATTCCCAGCATGGGAAGTGCTCTCTCCAAGCAATTAGCATTAGCTCTGTAACAATATTTGCTGACTGAAAGGATGCCAGCAGACTGCCAAGGAACCCACTTGTGCATAGGGACAAAGCTGGGGCAGGCAGGAGATGCAAACGCTGCGCTTGCCCAAGGAGATGCTATTTAATTCTTTGGCATGACATCATCTTCCTTAATTTAGAGGGAACGTTGCTCAGAGTGGGAGCATCTCACAAGGATGTCCGTGCTGTGCAACTTCACAAGTACCACACACAGGCTGTTCTCCTGCTATAATTAAGGGACAGCAGCAGAGCAATAGGGGAATTCGAATCCAGGTCAGGAGTGTGAGTGCCAGGCTCTGCAGAGCTGCCATCTCCACTTCTACTGAGCAAGGAGTCTCCTGTGGGCAGATAAGCAGCACAGATTGCTCTCTCTGGGTCCACAAAGCAGCAGTAATTGGGGCACGCAGTGTCAAGAAGGGCACCCCAGGAGTCCTGCAGCTCATCCAACCACCCATCAGCAGGCATTGCTCTTCTTAGAAGAATAGAATCATTAAGGTTGGAAAAGACCTGAGATAACCAAGTGCAACCTCATCCCACCACATCTCCAAGGTTGTGGAAGGCCTCCAGGGACAGCACTACTCCCTGGGCAACCTGTGCCAATGCATTACTGCTTTATGAGAGAAGAAATGTTCACTAACACCTTATCTGAACCTCCCCTGGAACAACATGAAGCCATTGCCTCTTATCCTATTGCTGTTACTGGATGCAAAGGTTGAGCCCACCTCCCCACAACCTCCTTTCAGGAGTTGCAGAGAGTGATACAGTCTCTCCCAAGCCTCCTCTTCTCCAGACTGACCCATCTCAGCTTCTTCAGCTGCTCCCCACTGCACTTCTGCTCCAGCCCACTCACAGCCTTGTTGCCTGTCTCTGGATGTGCTCTGTAGTTTCTATGCCTTTCTCGTAGTTAGGGGCAAGCCTCTGCAAGCATGGCAAGCTCTCAGGGGGCTCAACAGGTGGGTTTCTGTTGTGAGCTGACCTCTGTCCCCATGCTGGGTCATTGGCTTAGCTGTGCTGGTTGTGTTTTCCTTTGTAAATGGGTGAGCACAGCTAATGTGCAACCTCTGCTCTGCCTGCGGCAGCTTCATCAAGAAGGCTCCATTATCTGCGAGGTAATCGGTGCCAGAGCACTTCTCTTGAAAACAGCAGACTTTGATGAAAACAATGGTAATAGTCAGCAATTAGTGCCCACGTCACCTATTCCAGCACCCGTGGGTCAGGAGGGATGCGGCTGCCTGGCAGGGGTCACAATGCATCCCCCATCTGCTGGGGGGGAAGGGCCCCTTTAGGCTGTGCTTCTGCCCTCTGCCAACACCAACAGAGCAAAGAGTGACAGCATCCATAATGGTCCAGGCTGGGTTAAAAAACTGATCCACACACAGGGCCTTCATTTCATCAGATGAGATTGGGGGAAAAAAATAAAATGAAAAAGCCATGCTTAAATGGGAAATCATCAGAAGCAAAATGATTTTGACTCGGTCAAAAGAGAATGCTTTAACTCACATGAAACCAATCCTCTCAGAGTTCCCAGAAGAATGGCTTTGTGCTCCATTCCTTTTGGTGGTGAGGCAGTGGCTCAGGCTGCCCAGAGGTGGTGGTGCCCCATCCTTGCAGCTCAGGCAGGACGGAGCTCTGAGCACCTGACTGTTCGGCGCAGGGAGTTGGATTAGAAGGTCCTTAAGATCTCTTCCAACTCAAATGATTTTATGATTCACTCTCAAGAGCTGTTCTGGAATGGGCACCAACAACTTCAGCTCTGGTGGCAGCTGGCAGCCCCAGCAGCACACAGCCCTCTGTCCCTCTCCATTTCCAACCAGCATCTGATCTCACAGGGCTTTGCCATTAACATCCAACAGATTGCTCTTGAAGCACTGACAGCTCTGCTTTAGTGATGGCAAACAGATATTTATGGGGTGAAGCATCTCAACCAGGAGAGCCGCAGCAATGTGAGCAGATTGTAAAAGTGGAAGATGATGGTTGCCCACCTCCTTCTCAACCATTTGACCACCCAGCCTCTCTGTGGCAGAATGATCTCAGAGCAGTTAACAGCCCTGCACGGTGTGCTGGTAATGTTTTCCCTTTATTTGTGGAAATGGATAATCAAGAGAAGAAAGAGCAGAGATTTGTGTCTCCTGCTTGCAGTGTCCAAGAGATACCCATGGCAGCTGTGGGTGAGGTGGGGACATGACCATCCGTACACAGCATTCTGGATGAAGGCCTCGGCAGGCAGCATCTTTGACAACGATGGAGCTGCACCCAACAACGCCAATGGGGCCCTATGGGAGCCTCTAAGGAAAAATGAGACCAACAAGTGGTTTGAATTCCAGGCTGGAATGCCATGAGGCAGCTCTGCCCTGGTTTTTGCCTCCCCCATACCTAGGAGGTTGGTTTGTGCAGCAGTAAGCATTCCCTGCAATGCTCCTTCATGTGCTCCCTGTGCTCTCATGTCCTCCCTCCTTTCCCCCAGTGCTCTTAGCATGATCATACATGGATGCTGCCTTTGGAACAATACTAAGACATATTCTGCCCAAAGAGGTTCCAAGGAGCGTTTTACCACTGGATGCACATACGCTTTTGGCAGAGAGCAGCCCTCCATGCCTGGAAATGCAGCCACCTCAGCAGAGAAACAGCACATCAAGTCCTATGAAATAACACTGCTTAAATGTTTCCCACTACAGTGACCAGAAGGAACTTTTAGAGAGAGATAGAAAGCAATTAACATGCGGCCTCGTGAAATGTCAGCAACACCTTCCTTGTAGATACTCCACCCAAAGCTGGCTAAAGCAGGGATTTTATCACTGGGCTCAAGATAGTTCTTGGGGGGAGGAAGAGAAGGCAGGGAAGAGGGGGGGGGGGGGTTAAAGCTTCAGTTCCTGGAATCCAATGATTGTGGAAGATTGTCAATTGAATTAAAAAAAAAAAAAAAGAAAAAAAAGAACAATATGTTTCTTGCCTTTCTCAATGCAGAGGAAAAAAAAAAAAGAAAACAACACAAAAAAACAAAATTCTAAAGGCCCAAAACCACAAGGCTGAGAATGAAACTCCAGAACATGTTCTTTATTTATAGACAACAACGCTGGCTCATAGTTTTTTTAACTCCATCTCATGATGCTGACAATGTTTGAGTGCTTTACTCATCATCCTTATTTGTAGGAAGGCAGATAAGGACTTCTGTGCTGACCTTCCTGGGCTGGCAGTTGATTTCTTCCCATCCTAAGGAGATAACAAACATTTCTGCTGTCCTGTGAAGCTCCACGAGATGCTGAACCACTATGATCTGGCTGGGCTGCAGGGAAAAGGGTCTGAGTCCAATAAACACTACAGCATCTGCCAAACACCCGTGCAAAGTGCTCGAGTGCCTACAAGCTGCTGGCTGCACACACACACAGTGGCTGTGCAAAAACCCAGCTGTGCCACATGAATGGGGGACAGGGCAGGGTGCTGCTCCAGGGCCCAGCATCATGCTGAGATACGGGCCCAGCCTCTGCAAAGTGGTTCAGCCATGATGTGCTCTTGCCAACACTTCTCATTTCCTGGTCCAGCTGAAGGACTGTATTTTAGTTAATCAACTCAGTGATCAGAGAGAACTTAGAAAGGTAAATGAGAGCAACAGCCCTCTGAAGCAAACCATCACAGCATCATTAAGGTTGGAAAAGACCTAAGATCTCCACAGCCAACCCCAACCCATCCCACCACATTCACTGACCACATCACTCAGCGCCACATCCCCACAGTTATGGAACACCTCCAGGGATGGTGACCCCACCACTCCCTGGGAAGACCTGTTGCAGTGCATTACCACTCTTCTGAGGAAAAAAAGAAGTTAGCTAACATCCAACCTGAACTTCCCCCAGCACAAATTAAAGCCTTCACCTCTCACTCTAAAGCAAGCAGACATTGAGAAGAGAGGGCTTGTGTGGAAGAAGTGACTTTCCCTGTCCCTTGCTGGCCCCATTTCATACTGAGAGCTCACACTGTGCCTGTTTGCAGTGGTGGGCTCATACCTCTGCTTGGGGTTAGAGCAAAGCTTCACAAGACACTGGCAGATCCCTGCTGTACCCTTCCACCAATGCCTCCCAGAGCACAGCTGTCAGATGGAGGGAAACAAGTGTCCCTGCACCACATGCCTCAGGTGTCAGGTGCTTTTTGGAAGCACATAAAACAGCAACCATCAGATGCTGCCAGCAGGTGTCTGGCTCATGCTTTGGGGCTTTACACCATGGGTGGAGGCAGAGCAGAGCAAGTCCCATGGAAAGAAGTGCTGCTGTGCTGGACAAAACTGCTGGTGGGGATGAAATGCGGATGAGAGAACAGCTCCCTGGCACTGGAGCAGGACAGCACGCCCAAAGCATCAGTCCTGACATAAAATAACATTCATGCAGTCAATGTCACAACTCTGGGGCTTCTGCTCCCATGCTCACACCAAGGACCAAGGGAACACAGTCTTATTTTACCATGAAGATCCACAGGAGACCCTCGGGGGTTGGCACCCAAACAGTGCGGATGAGATGATGACGGAAAAAACAGAATCATTGGGAAACTATCATCATAGTAGGAGAGAAGGGAGAGGGGAGTTGGGGATCTGGATTTCTTGGCAGTTGTGTCCTTGCTTTTGTCCTGCAGGCTGTGGAGATGAGAATTAGCAGATGTGCTCACAGAAGCAACACAGCAAGAACTGGCCAGGATCTTCACCACTCCACTGCCAGTTCCAAGGCCTGGGCAAGGTGTCCCCTCCACCCAGCAAAGTCCCAAACAGCCCCAGCTCACCAAGGAGGGGAATCCCAGTGTTCTTTGGTAGACACTGGCACTTCTGTCTCTAGCTAAGCACAAGCAGTTGGCATTCATCTGCCAAATGTCAGGTCCCTGTTTTGCTGGGACTCATCCTGAGATGTCACGTAAAGCCCTGGGCACCCCACAGCCTCCTGCCCAAGCTCCACCAGTGTTACACACTTGGAGGTAAGCCATCACTCTGAGGTTTGGCTCTGCTTCTACACACAGACCTGCAGCTGGACACCTTTCAGCTCATCTGAAAGCATTAGCACATGAGTTCTGCACACCAGGTGGGCCTCCGAAAGGACACTGCTTTGGGTTCCTGTGCCTTGGGCTGTGTTAGGAGCACAGCCCTCCTACTCCCATCATGACTGCAGCTCAGGACATGACAAGGCTGTTCAGAAGGAGAGGGGGAATAAATCAGATTCTTCCTCCCATTGTGCCAGGGAGAAAGGAGAAAGAGGCGGCCTTGGACCCCTGATGAGCTCCACAATGGAAATGTTCGCAGCTCACCATCCCAGCCACTTAACCTACAAATGCTCTGCAAAGCCTGGCCATGGCCAGCCCTGGGGAGATGGGGGGAGAGGGAGGTGGTGACCCTTGGCAAATTAGGAAACGTTCCCCCTCCCAACCTCACAGTCCTTCTAAACAAGAACCAGACACTCCACAGCTCGCTACCCCAGGAGTTCCCCTTGGTGGGGCTTGTTCTCATCCTCCTGGGGGCTTGGCTTCCATCTGGACCGCTGGTTGAAATCCAGCCCAGACTGGTAGCGACTTCAAAAGCCAGTGTCATCTGAGGAGTGGTGGGTGGTCTATGTCAAACGAGTTGATGGCTCTCTGTTCTTATATAAGCCACCACAATAGGGCCTCCTAGTTGAGAGCCCGAGAAGAAAGGCGACGGGTCGCACCGACCGCTGCTGGTCGGCACGGGGAGGCTGCGTGCTCCCCGCCAGCACAGCCCATCTCCACTGGGTTTGTCCCCCAGCATCGCCTGCCCTAGGCATCAAACAAAGCCAAGGCTGCCAACAATAAAGGCACACAATGGGGCTGGGAGGTGGGGGATGCCTCCGTTCACAAAACCCAAGGCAGATCCAAGCGAGGGGAGGCTGTACCCTGCGCTGCTCTGTCCCCACCGTGCACCCAGCAGAAGGATGCTGGCCAGGTCCCGGTCCCTGCTGGCTGAAGGGGACACGGTTCTCACAGCTCCAGTGGGGCCGGGGTGGTGGTGGGGGAGCAAAACAAATAATAAAAACAAAATCCCAGTAAGTACGTTAGAATTCGTTTGAAGTGCAAGGGAGCTTTCAGGCAGGGTTATGTACATCTCCCAGCCCGGCGTGATTTACACATTCCTTGCGAGCAAAGGAATCTTACCCAATTTGAAGTAAAACAGATGTTTTGGGTTTTTCTACACCACCCCCCCCACCTCCTTTTAATCATTTCTTTATTGAAATGGTGGCTATATGGCCGAGCAGCCCTGACAGCGAACTCTGCTACCCCCAGATGGCCTCTGAGGGGCTGGACCCTGCTTCCACAGCACAGAGCCACTGCACTCCTGTGACAGAGCATGCAGTAAGCTGGGTCAGTGAAGTGCCCAGAAGCGATGCTCCAGAGGCATCGTCCCTCCTGCAGGCCTCCTCTCCTGCTTTTTGCTGCAGGAGCAAGGATTGCAGCTCCCAAAAGCTGTTCTGAGCTGACACCCTGCTCCTCCATCCTGCCCATGAGCTCAGGTGAGGGCTCCAGCACTGTTTCCATCAGCCCCAGCCCAGGGGATTTGCTGTGCATGGTGCCCCTACACCCTAAAACCACAACTCATCCTGACTGTGATCTATTCACAGAGTTATTTTGGAAGCAAAGTCTGGATGATGCCCAGCACGATCAATGGGAGGGAAGCACAGGAGCTGTGATCCTCTCACTTCCCAAGTGAAACAGCCCAGCACAGGGGATGGAGCTTCTCTCTTGGTTTCAGCACTGTGTCATCTCAGCCAAGTCACTTTTCCCCTATTTTTGTCCCTTTTTTCCACCCAGTAGTCATTTGGGGAAGCAACTTTGTTTTCCCAGGAGGATGCCCAGCACTGAGTGCAATGGGGACTTCTGAGCATCGATTGACACTGTGAACTACCAGCACAGCCATGCCTTCAAATTTACACTCATAACAACTCATGGCTGGTAGCAAACCCATCCAGCTCCCCATCTTTTCTTTCTCTCTCTTCTTCTCCCTCCCCCTTCCATTTTCCCTCAAATCCTGTTGTTATTTCTCACTACTTCGTTGGTGGCAGGGTGGGAAGGCTTTTTGTGACACATTCACGTACCGTTGGGACTCACTCCCATTCCCGTCTGGTACACGCGATTGCACAAGAGAGAGAAACAAACGGGGATGAGGAAATGCATGTTTATGAGAGGCAGTGCTGTCATCGTGAGTAAGGGACCCCCCGCAACAGAGTCGGCCTGGGAGCCGCTTGAGAGTTTCCATTCTCTCCTAACACTCCATTCATGCCTCATTTCATACCTCCCTGGGGGCTGCACGACTGGCTGTGGTCCCACTGCATGGCGCAGGGCTCTCCCCCCACTTCTGGGGGATTCGCTGCAAGTGGGGAGAGAGAAGTAGTTGTCTCGTAAAGATAATGAATTGAGAAAGAGCAGCACCCTTCTCTGTTGCATGAGCTCCTTGTTCCCCTCCTGCAATGGAATGAGCTCTCCCTGCAGCACCCTCTATGCCCACTCCTCACAGTGCAGAATCATCTAAGCTAGAAAAGACCTCCAATATCACCAAGTCTAACTCACTGCACCATGCCCACTGATGTTACTGCTCAGTGCCATATCTCCACCATTCTAATGCCTTCAGAGATGGCTACTCCACCACCTCCCTGGGCAGCCCATACCAATACCTCCCTCCCTGCTCCCCTTCTCCTAGCCCTCCCCATGCATGGTTCTTCATTAATGAAAGGCTTCACATTGGCACAGACCTTCCCTACTAAGCGTGCTGTTGTCACAGCAACAAACAGCTCCTGACCCATCAGGGAATCCTCCACATAATGCTGTAACATGACAGAAAGCACAGCAATGGCAGAAGGGCAGCAAAGTCCCAGGCAGCAACAAGTGAGGATTTGCTCAGACTAAACAGCCATAGGCACAGAAACAAAGGAAAGAAGCTGCTTACCTTCAGAAGGCCTCAGGTACACAGCAATCTTTGGGAAAAAAAAGAAGAAAAAAAAAAAACAACAAAAAACACAACTTCAACCCTCCCCCTGCCAACCATTAAATGAGGTCTGGGAAGGGGGGTGGATCCTGGCTCCATCCCTTCTGGTCACTCAGCTGCATTGCGTACACCTGTGTTGCCCTTGGTTGGCCCTGCTTCCCATCAGGTGCTCAATCACTGTTTCAAGCTGTGACTTTGCATTTCTGCTACAAACACAAACCATATTACTATCTGATCAGAGACAGCCACTGGTGCATAACCCTGACTGCAGCAATCTCGAAGAGCGAGAGATCCTGTAACAGTGCTATTAATGATTCAGGGACACACTTCATTGGTGGATGACACCCCCAGGAACGTCCCCGCATGCCACCAGGGTGGCCACCACACAAGGCTGGGACGTGTTCCCCTCCCAGCACGTGCTGCAGAGCTCCCAGCAATGTGGTTGGATCCCTCTCCCCAAACAGGTGGGTATTAATGAAAACAAAAGCAATTGCCTGTGCGTGCACACTACAACCCACGTGGGTCCCCCTCCCTTCTGTTTCTATATCCCCCTGTGTCTCCGCACACCTCAATTTCATTATCTCTGATCTTGAGCTGCCTGTTACACACTTTTTGCCAACATAAATATTTAAACCCTGCACATTGCACAGAAAGGCCCTTGTGGAGTTAATGCTTCATCTCGAGTTTCCTCTTGGAAAACAATCCCACGTACAGCAGGTACAAAGTATGGGTAGAGCTGAAAGCCAGAAGGGGGTCTGCAAGGGCTGGGGACTGCAGGGTGATTTTACGTGGTGTGGGGTTGTGCTAAGCTATTCATTCCTGCTACTGGTATGGAAAAGCTCCCAGAAAAGAGGTGCCCCAGTTCCGAGCTGATGGGCTGGACAGACACACCACCAGTCCTTGTCACACATCTCCACGTATGTGGGTCCAGGACAGATGGACACCATGACCCATGGGGACAGAATACTATGAGTTTTACACGAACCCTAGGGGCTTCCACCAGCCTCCTACATGTTGCCTTGATGGCCATGAAGCAGCTTGAGCCAGTGGACAACAGACAGAGTCCAGCTTCTGTCTCAATTTACTTTATGGGCACAAAAGCAAAGGAGAGCAGCACTGATGCGACTCTTGGCAGCAACGCAGCCTTACTCTGGTCCAGCTAAGATCACAATTAGGGAACAAGTTGCAGCTATGGAGACAGCAACTGGCACTGGAGAGCAGCCTGCCTGTGCTGGGACACTCCTCAGCCCTTGGCTGTGCATGATGGATGCTCCGGGAGGAAAAGAAATACTGCGCAGGACAGAAGCACAACTTGTGGCAGCCCTAATAGCTTGGAACACTTTCCCTCATGCCTTTAGGGTGACGTGCTGAGGGGCACTGAAGAAGTGTTCTGGTTCAGGGTGCTTGTTCCTGCCCATCACTTCCTGGGGAGTGCGTGCAAGGCGCATCCCAGCATCCTGGCTCTGCAGCAAACACAAAGCTGACACGGAAGGGCTGGAAGCCTGTGATGTTGCAATGACGCAAACCAGACAGAAAAAAAATAATATGAAAGCATCCCAGCCCAGCAGCAGGCATTTCTGCTTGGGGTTGTGCAACAAGATTAAGAGCTGAGGCTGTTTCCATAAATACGGGGCAGCAGGAGATGCTCAGAAGAAGATGATGCCAGGGGTTGGTGTGTACAGATGTTGCTCAGGTCCCTGCTCTATGCACAGCCCTGGGGCTTCCCCAGCAGAAATCAAGAGCAGCAAATACGGAAGGAAAACAATAGGTTCTGATTCAAAGGTTGAACACCCCAGAAGGTCTACAGCCCAATGGGTCAGCAACAAGCTGCCCAAACAATGGCCTCAGCTATTTGGCAACCATCCGCCAGTGAAGGCAGCCTTCTTGATCTGGGCACAACTCCTATGGTGGCAGATCTCCACAGCTCCACCAGCTCATGCAGGGACGAAAGGACCCCTGCACTCCTATGCCTTCCAGCCTTCCCTCCCTGAACAAAGAGCAGTCCTCACCCTCTATGTCTTTTCTTAGAAACATTTAAATTATGACATAAGCTTTGGCTCCAAGGGCTTTCAGTGAAAGCCTGGGTATTTTCTTTCCTCTTTTCATAACAGAAACCATATTGCTGTATAATCAAATTTATCTCAGTCCTGATGAGCAGAGGGAAGTGTGTATGTGTGTGAGGTGAGCAGCAGTGATGAGGACATGTGTAGCTGGGGACTCTGCTCCTCAAGGCAATATACCTGTCCTTGGCAGTCCAAGGTGGCAAAGGACTGGAGCAGTAGGCAGCCAGGATCTGCCAAGCTCAGATTACGGGACAGAAAGCCAAGAAGTAGCATCCCTCATGAATCTCATCCTTACCTTCTGCTGCCACACTGGGCTTCTTGCCTTAGGCTGCAAGGGCATCATCTGATCAATAAAGGAGGAGCGGTTTGCATACAGTGACAGGGAGACCACAATGAATGATGTCACTGAGCCTCAAGTGAGATGCTCTAGTCAGTGCATTTCATCTCCTCAAGCTCTCTGTCAACAGCTATTGAGGCAGCCTTCTGGACACTTAGCAGAGGATACAGCTCGTTTTTAACACTTCTCTTCTACAGGTGGAAAAGCTCAGGAAAAAGCAGCTATTTCCAGGGTACTCAATGAATTTGAGTGTCTCCACTTTACACCAATCAAATCCATCACAAATTCAGCAGAAGTCAACAGGAGTTTTGATGCTTCCAAATTAGAGGTGCCCAAATTTTGCAAACCTAGTTTCAGCAGTAGCCACTTGGCTACTTAAGCACTAACATAGCCTGAGACAGGCAGTGAGGGCTGTGAACCCGTGCAGCAGAGAGATTCCTGTTGTCTTAGCACATAGTGAAAGAGCTCCCAAAATGTGGGATCTGCTTTTAAGCAAGAGTTAAGCTGCAGCTGAGGGGTTGCAGGCTATGCCTTATGACATTCCTGCTGCATCATCTGAGCCCAAGGCTAACCACGGTCTTGGAAAATACTACATCCTATCACTGCAGAAGGATCTGGGTCAGGCCCGACCAGCCTGGAGATGCCCAGGTGCACTCAGAACCTTCAATATACTCAGCTAAGGAGCTGAAGAAAGGAAAAGCTGAAAAGAGAGAAATACAAACTCGTTGGTGTGAAAGAATCACCAAACCCAAGGAACAACTCAAAGGCCACTTTCAAAGACCTACTGCGAATGATCCAGATCCTAGAGGCAAAAAGCCTCCAGGCTGCGGAAAGAACGACGCACAGGTAGGATATTGAGCCTTATGTTTTCACTTGGATCAGTGTCGCCTTTTAAGCTTGACATCTCCAGCCTCTGGGAGCTGATTTAGTCCGGGTACAGCTCTGTCTTCAGATCAACCCTGTGGGTGCAGTTGTACCCGAACAGCAAAGTCTCAGAGCAGCTTGTCATATCCTTCCTGTTGTGTATTTATGGGTAAAGCTGAGCTGCTTTTTGTTTCTCCTGAGGCTGGAATTAGGCTATAAAGAACTTGAATTATCTGCAAAGATCAGGCTGAGCTGCTACAGGGCCACTGAGCCCTGGCAGCAGAGGGGGAACTGCAGCTGGCAAAGAGGCACTGCTGCTGTGCAGAAAGGTCATCCTGCTATCAGATTGGCTCTGCTAGGGAAAAAGAAACACACTGAGGGCAAGAACGAAGGAGAGTGTGAGACACCAAATAAGTCTGCAGCGTTTTCACGGGCATGCCTCGACTTCCTTGATGTCAACTCTCAGATCTACAGCCCAGACCACCCAAGGACGTTAAGAAGATGAGGCCCCACTTTTGTGTATAATATATTGCACAGCCTCTGGGTAAAGAAACAACTCTCTGATGTGCTCTCCTGAAGAGGGGCTTGGGTGAAGTGTGAGTGAAGGCATCCCATGGTTCTCCATTCAGCTCCAGCCCAAGGCATACTGCTGCTTCCTGCCTCAGTTTCCCCTGCTAAGAAATGGTCAATAAGAACAAAACCACTTGTCCGTGTCCTGACTCGCTTCTCCTGTACAATATAAAAGAAACATGCACTGCAAGCAGTAAAATCCCTCTGTCCTGGAAGGGAAGTGGGTCCAAACCCCAACACTGCTGTAAGAATCAAATCAACACTGTCCTCAGCTTTCCAGTCTTAAGAAAACAAGGTGCTCTGCAACATGGAGAACTGAAGAACAAACCAAAGGGCTCCAACACAGCAGCACAATGCAATTTTTGCTAGCTTAGAGGCAAATCAAAGCCAGCAGTATCTGTGCTGGTATTTATATTGCATCTCTTGTACTTGCTCTGCCATTAGTCATTGGGATAAGACTTGGACAGATCTGTTAGTGGCATTAGGTTTCTACACATGGAGATAAAAATACTCTCCAAGTCCATAACTGTAAGGGGTGAGTAAATTCATGATGGGGAAGAGGTGGAACAGCAGAGGTCCATTTGCTTACCAGCAGACCAACAGGCCAAACCCCTCCTCTCCACCCCACTGCCATTTCCAGGAAGAATCCCCCATTTGCACACTTCTCCAGATGCAATTCCCTACCAACCATCAGGCTGTGGCTCCCCCTCCTCCTCCTCGCTCCCTCCACCCGCCGTCCTCCCATTGCCCAGAGGACAGATGCAACTGGGCCTGGACCCAGCCAAGGCTGGAGTTTGGGTGCCAAGAGATTTCAGAACAAAACCACCAAGAATGTTATTTCAATCCGGATGTCCTGAGGAAAGGGTGGGGAGGAGCTGGCCGCAGGAGGCAACAAAGGCTGTTCTGTTTCTCTTTGTGGCACGAGGTGGGAGCAAAAGCAGAGAATTTGGGAAGGATAATTTGGCTTTTCCAACAAAAAGTGAGGAGATGTTCATGTGCTTGGCAGGTCACAGACAGAAGGCTCCACAGAGGTCAGCAGAAAGGCAGCTCCTGATGCCAGATCTGTCCCAGGCAGCTGGACACTGTTAGGAGATGGATGTGAAGGAGGATTGAAGCACATACCCAACTTTTAGAATGGCAACGGCAAGTGTTGGAACAGACACACTGCAGTAGCTCCTGGAGGCCCTGCTCTGAGTCAGCCAGGCTGGGATGGACACAGACACAGCCATAGAACCATCTGAGTTGGAAGGGACCATTAAAGGCCATCTAGTTCAGCTCCCCTGAAATGAACACCTACAGCTCAATCATGTTGCTCAGAGCCCTGTCCATAGCAAGAGCAGCTTCTAACCTGAGCTCACAGCCCAAAGGAACAGAAAAACAGATGATTGTGAGTGAGACAAAGGGATCTGCTCACATCACCCCACAGAGCAAATGGCGAAGTTGGGAAGAGCCTCTTGCACCTTGCCTGACATGATGGAAGCAGGAATGTCTTTCATATGGCTCCCATACATGCATGCTTCCAAACAGGGTGGTAATAAAAGACATCAACGTCAGAAACTTCAACAAGAGTCCAACATGCATGGGATGTCACTGACATTAGCAGAGACTGTCTCCTCACTGTGCTGAGCCTCTGTCCTCCCTGTACAGACCAGGTCCCAGGGGACCAATCTTCCTCCACTACAGGGATCTGCACAAAGTCCACGTGGGCTCAGACTGCTCAGTGTTGGATTTACTTCAGCAAAAAAAAACGCACATCCAAGCCAATGTGTGGGCAGCCTGGTTCTGAAGTAACCCTGGTCTGCTGAGAAAGGAAGAGCCAGAAGTCAGAAGTTGGGATTTAGCAAGCACTTGTTCAACTCCTGAGTTGCCTGGCTTGAGTTTCTGCAAGCCAGGAATGCCTGAGAAGAAACTACAGCCATACATTGCTTAACTTCAGGAAGCTGGAAAGCATGTGGAATAGAAGAGGTAGATTCAGTGAAGCAGCACAGCTCCTGTGCACATGAGGGACTCAGCCAAGGGCTGTAACAGATGTGTTTTAACCCATGCCACTGAGCTATTTGGGATCTGTCTCTGATTTCTCCAGCACTCATTCATGTGTCTTCCTGACGGAAGACCAACAATAACAATTAGTATCATATAAGGAGCGGCAGACTGTTGCCAGCATTAGCAGACACTTGAGCACCAAGGGTTTCCATTCCACTTTTTATCCCAGCTATGCATACGGCAGAGGTCAGTCAACATTAATCAGTCTTGTTCTGAGCCAGCTCCTTCAGTGCGTTCAGCTTTGCTGAATTGCAATCGCTGTCTCTCAGTGCTACAAAGGATCCCAACATTCAACCACTTTGTCTCCTTCCTTACACCCACCCAAAAGAAGTGTTTTCACTGCGTGATGACAGGCTAAGCCCAGCCATGCTGGAGGTGGCCTCCAGGCCAACAGGCATCTGTGCTGGCTGAGCAGGGCATGTGGGTCTTGGCCAGGAGCCTTGCATTGCTGCTCTGAGCTCTAAATCCACTTCCATCCCATTGGAGGGCCTGACCTTCATCCACCTTCCCAACACTTCTGAAACTCACTCTCCCAGATTCCCTGGGCTGGTTTGGGATCACACATGGGAAACCCTATGTGGGCCAGCAAAGGGAAGGTAAATGTGAGCTGCTTGTCAGCGCATGAACACACTTCCTAAGAAAGGCTCTGGGAGGGATCCTGATGACTTCCATATTATTTCCAGTAAATTTTGTGCTGATTCTTGGCACAAACACCGGAAATGAATAGGCTAGGTCAGGAATGTAAATAAAGCGAAACATTGGGATTTAATCTAATCTATAATTATAGTATCTGTGGTGCAGGGAAGAGGTTGGTGACTGCAGCTCCATAGAGGAGCCAGAGGGGGGGTTTATTTCCCTTTCCAAATGTTCCATTTCTGGCTCTTGGTGTTTCCCCAAGCATCTGAAACAATCGTGCTGGGTTGGCAGGGCTGCTTTCCGGCAGCCCATCAGGTACAGCTCAGCAAAGAGGCATCCCCAGGCACCCAGGGGATGGGGAGGTGAGAAGCTGAGACAGTTGAGCTGGACTGGAGGCTCAGGGAGGCTGTGGGACGCACAAGGGAAGCTTCTGTCTCAGCAGCAAAGAGCACTGTTGGGTTTGTAGGCTGTTGAACTACGTAAGGACCATGCGCTATGCAAGGTCAGTCCTCCAGGCTGAATTTAACCTCCACATGTGGGCATCCACATCAACCATATACCTCAGCCAATGGCTACTTATAGCCTTGATGAAGTGGACTACTTTCCATCATCTCAACCCCAGTGTACTACAGGCAGGGGAAAGAAAAGGGCTGACAGGAAACATATGTCTGTCAGTCTGAAAATGCAAAGGACAAAGAAATCAGTTCTCCTTTTGTTAGTGCGTGTTTTCAAATTACAGAAGTCTCAAAAGCAGAGGAATCAATCTGACTGCTTGTTTGCTTGTTTGTAGAGCATTTTTTTGGATTTGTTTTTCATGTGCAAGCCCGGCTTTGATCTCAGGGTGGTAATATGCCAAACAAGTGGCCAACAGAAGTGAAACTGCCGTAGGTACTACAGAAGAAATGGGACAGGACATCAGATGCATTTACAAAGCAGAAGAGACTCCCATGATCTCACAGCCCCCCGCCTCAGTGGTACCCTCAGACTACTGAACAAGCAAAAGCATTTGCTTTTGAAGAGCTCCAATGCTGCAGGATCTGTGTGCTCACCTACCAGCCTGGAGAAAAGCACAGATCCCTGCCGAGCTGCTACAATCAGGATTAATACCAGCTTGGAGCCTTCCAACAAAGCTATTTTTTTTTCCCCACAAAAACAAATGAAACAAGCAGAAGAAATTCAATTTCAGAAGTGACCTCGTGCCCGTGTTTCTGTTGTTGTTATGTCCACGCGGGCTCAGAACAGAGTGTTAGCCTCACATTTCCCTGTTCTGGCTTTCTTCATGCTGTGTCGCAACTGTATGGACATCTGAACAGAAGAATATTTAATGTGTGTACTTATGTATCTGAGAATGCACAGATGCTAAGTAAACACGTTCTGGTTGGCTCTCAGACTGGAGCAAACGTGTGTGCACTGGATGTGCAAGCACAGCAGGGTTTGCAAACACATTGAGCATAGGAGTGTTGGTCCAGGCAGGTGTCCTGGTGCACACAGCAGCAGATGCTGAGCAAAGGGGGATGTGGTGTGTGTGTGCACGTTTTGCATGGCCAAGAAAGCAGGTCTGTGCCCCACACATGCCAGCACATACGTGTGCCTGTACATATGCATGTAAGCGTGAACAGTCCTGAAAATTGGACGCCAAGCCCTGCTGAGCATGAGCTAGTGGACAGAGCCAATGCATCTGTGCATCACCCTGTCCTCTCCCAGCAACTCTGCCCTGTCTCTGCAGAAGTAATAGGGCCAAAGCCTTCAGGTGCCAGGGGACTGATGCCTGCTGGCTCCCCATGCAGAGCTGCTGTCCCTCGCCTTGAGACACCTGCCAGGAGCAAATCCAGGACACAGGGCATCGCCAAGCCCTGCTTGTCCCCACCACAGCAGTGTGACGCAAGACCTTGAAGCAGAAGCCTGGCTTTGGCCACAGGGATGACACAACCCTGAACAAAGCCTCCCACCCAAAGTTCTCCTAGCCCTCTATAGCCATCAGGACTTAGATCACAGAGCCCCCGAAGAGACGAGTGAGTGCAATTATCCCTGCCCAGCAGATGGGGAAGATGATCTGGCAGTGTGGGCTGCCAAGCAGCCAGATCTCCTGGCTCCCAACCCCACACCCCCCATCCAACCCAGCAGCTCGTCCCGCGCCTGGCGCTTTGGCAGCTGCAATCGCTGATAGCTCACAACCTACTTTATGGGCAGTGGGTCATTAGCGAGCTCTGCACTTGTTCCAGGCTTTCCCTGGCACCTTTTCAGAGCGATTCAGTTCCCAGTGATATTAATAATTATATTTATCCATTATAGATATTTAACAAGAAAACATTTAAAATGACGAAATGGAGAGAGGAGCCTTCTCCTGGACGCCACTCTACTTGAGAGATACAAAATAAAGGCTTTGCCATCTTTGGAGGCTGTCAACATATTTAACTTCAGGGCGGTGGAGGGGGAGGCAAAGGGAAAGTATTAATCAAGATCTTAAAAAGTTCTCGCTGACAGACCATTTGCCAGCTCTTGCTTTAACTGCTTTTGTGGTCCCATAAAAAGTTTCATTACTCACTACAAAATGTGTTTTAATTATTACAGTCGCTCTGACATTAAGCTCTGGATGTTTCTCTCTTGCTTACTCCGTCTCTCCTTCATCTCCTTGCCTCCTTTTTATTCCTCTTCTTTTTTTCTTTTTTTCCTCTTCTCTGACTCTCCCAACTCATGCCATCCCCCACAGGACAGAGGATGCCACAGCTAGAGAAGAGTCTGAAGATCTCAGATCCCCAATGGGAGAGAGCTGACTGAATTCCTTGGCATCGTCCTTCCCACAGACTTCAGCATTTTGGGACCTTTTGGATAGAATCATTAATAACAGAACCACAGAATGGCTTCAGTTGGAAGGGACCTCAAAGGTCATCCAGTTACAACAACCTTGCCAAGGGATATAGGCAGCAAAACTCCTCAGCATCACAAGGATGCCATGGCTGCAGCAATGAGGACAGGAAAACATGGGTGTGCTCCAATACAGCACACACCTGCTGAGTGTCCACTGTCCCGTTCTGGGGGATTAAAAATATAATGGGGAGCATGCTGCTGCATCTGCCTCATGGCTCTGATCTGCCTCCTCCACGCCTTCAGGTCCCTGCCTTCAATCCATCTCCACGTGCTCTTCTTTCCCATGGAAACTTACTCCTACTTTCTTGATCAGACACCCTTCAAACTACAGTGAAAGAGAAGTCAATAGTTGGATGCTGAAATTATCCTTTTGGATACGAGTTACTTCGTAAGATTCAAACAAAAAATCCAGTCTCATGTTCTCATATGTGTTATCTCAGATGAGCCAAGTGATTAAGAACATCAGCATAGGTGTGACCATGCATCCCTACAGAAGTGACTGGATGGTGGGCAGGTGAACTTGGTGCTTGAACTCTCCAATCTGGTACACGTGTCTTAGTGAGACAAACAGCAACTGATGTGAGCAGCCCCTCTCACATCCTTGACATCTTGCACTCTCATCTGACCAGGAACATGACCAGTGTGTGCAACATCAGCTTGGTTTGTCCATGTAAGACCAACTCATCGCACCTGGAAGCCCATCACACTGGACACGTAAGTGGAATCTCCCACAGGCTCCCAGTGCCTCCAGTGCTGTACTGGCAGATACTGGTTTTCCATTTCACTGGTTGAGCCCAACACCCAAAGCAACAGCCTCACTGTTTGTCCACTGTCTGGTGTAACACTGTGTTGACCAAAAAGGATAATAACCATCAGGTAATCCCATTGCCCAGAGGACCTCCCCACATGCCTTTCCTTACTTGTAGAGACCATCTGGTTCCAGGCACTTGAAAATAACTGAGTAGAGGCTGGTTTCAGGGACATCTCCATGGCTCCGACCCGCTGCCACACAGGACGTTGCAAGGCCAGAAAGCAAATCATCTGCAAAGCTTAAAGATTCTCCTGCAGAGCAAAGAGACGAGAAAGACCAAAACATCAGTACAGGTGCAAATTACCACTGGACATCGACAAAATAATGCAGGAACATCTCTACAGAGCCCAGCTTAAGGGGAAGCAACAACATCCAGCTGGAAGGAATGGCCCCACGTCTATGTGGAGAATGTTGCTTGGGCACAAAGCAAGTAGAAAAGACATTCAGGCCAAGAGCTGTAACTGGGATCCACAGCAGAAACTGTGCCCAGTGCTAAGTCAGAGCTTGGGAAAGTGTTCAACGAGCACAGCATCAACACATGTGGGACCACCACCAAGGAGGGCCCCATGTCCCTGGGACAGCACAGATACCCACGCTCAGCAGGGCCCTCCTGCCCTGAGAGCACTTCCAGTTCTCAAAAAGGGACATGGCCTTTTTCAGAAATTCCCTGTCACTGTGAAATATGTTTCAGCTATGTGAGATTATCAAGCAAGGAGACGTTTATAGAGCTTGGATGTAATTGCTTTCAATGTGCTGTTTATTTTTTTATTCATTCAGTGGAAATCAGTAGCTTTGCACTCCCTTTCATGTGCTCTCCACCGGCTCCTGGAGCTGACTGCTGCAGCGCTCGGCTCAGCCGCACTGAAGGACATTCGCCCCATTACAGGCATTCAAAGAAAAAGAATAACAATTAAAAAACCACTGAAAGACTTTTTTTTTTTTTGTCTTCTGGTTTATAAAGCTTATTAAACGCTTAGATCACGACCCAGCTGAAACTGAAAATGTCCCATTTATTAAGCTCTTTGGACCTGATTATTCACTGCTGTGCAAGCTGGCTCCTCGCACTGAAGATGCTGAGCATTCCATTCCCATTTTGCATCCGTGTAACCGAAAGCTCAAGGTACCCAGCAGTACAAATCCTGAGCAGCTGCCCTGGTTGTGCCCTTGGAGAACCAGAGAGAGGGCGGCTGCAGCTGCTGGGATCAGCAGAGCTGGGCCCAAGTTGCAGCACTGGGTACTCGTGCACATGTAAATGTCAAAGCACCGCAGCAGAGATTGGAAAATTCCCTTCTCAGCACATTTCTCCCTTTATTCTTCTGTAAGCAAAATTAAGTGAGGACTACTGAAGTGAAGCACAAGTCTAGTCTCTCGGTATAGACTGTAAGAAATATCCCACTGGTATGCCCAGCCCAGAAAGCCTCATTGTGTGGCCGGATTACCCAGGTAGAAGAAAAAAAACCATCCTCCTCAGCCCCCCCAGGCCGTGTTTGAGTCGTCTCAAGATACACAATTCAGTAACAAATGTCCCCCTTGGCTAGAGAAAAGAGCAGCAATAAATACTTTTCCTCCCTAAAGGAATCCAAGCCTTAATTATTCATTTTAATGCTCCCAGCACGACTTGTTCTTTCCAAACGTTTTTCAGGCAGCTGTCACCAGGTTCCAGAGTTTACCCTGGCTACCAGAGCTGGGGCTGTACCACAGCCCAGGTCAACTCAGCGGGCAGGTTGGGTTGGCAGCCCAAAAGTCACTGCCTGGAAGTTGCACAGCCTTCAGCAAGTCCCTCAGCGCTGGGGTGATGGTTTAAACAAACAAACAGCACTCTACTGCACATCTCCAATTCTCATTTCCATCCCTTCCCATTATGACATCGGGTTGGGCTCGGGAACTCCTTGTCACCAGAAGTCACTGAGGACACTGTCACCATGGATGAATCACTGACACGTAACGAGAAAACAGCACCAGAGTGTGCTGCTGAACTATGGAAAGACCTTTTGATCCTCTTCAGACCTCAAACAACTGCTCTTTGGATGAGAAAGAAACTTCATGGAGGGCAGACAATCCCATGGGTGTCTCTGTGGGCATCCCACATCTTCCTCTGGAGCACTCATAGCCATCTACCCTGCCCCTGGGTCAAGTCTGTCTGGCAGCTCCTACAGCATTACTAAAGATGTCGGTGTTTGTTTCATTTTGTTGAGTTTTCATTGCAGCACTTTCTTCATTTCCTTTCCTGGCTCCCTTGGACCCTGCTCTTTGCAAGCTGGCTATTTATTTGACCCAGTCACTGCACTGCCCTGGGACCAAAAACCAAGTCAGCCCCTAGACACAGACCAGGAGCTTGTCAGCTGGATATACCTAAGGCAGCACGTGTGTTTGCCAGCCTTGCAAGAGGATGACAGACCATGAACCTACCAAGTGAAAGTAGACCTGGGGTGCTGCAGCAAGAGAGCAGTACCCAGCTGGCTGCACAAAGCCCAGACAAGGGCTCAGCAGGAGGGCACCGCGTTGCATTGCTCCGCCACGCTCACGAACAAGACACAGGAAAAAGCAAGAGAGGAGGCTTCACAGGGAGATAACAAAAGGCACAAGTTTAGCGTGCGTGCGGAGAGATAAAAAGAGCAAGAAGAGGAACGCAGCTCTGAGAATGCACCACCAGGGCAGGGGCTCAGATGGAAACTAAATATTTAGGCTAATGGGCAGTAATGGCACAAGAAAGTAAATTGGAGATGAATAGATGGTCTACTCCTGAGAAGGACAAATAACCTAAGTATCTCTTCGGAAAGAGTTTGATCATTTTATAAAAGGGATTATATGGATAAGTAGCTTGTGATGGAAAGCAATGGAGCTTCTCTTTCCCGTCTGGACCTGTGTTCTCACACACCCCGCCAGCAAATATAAAGAAGGATTTCAGCCTCCCAGAGCAGCCCTGGAGCGCAGTCCTTCTAGACTGCTGGAGTAGCTTTGCTCGCATTATTAAATTTCAGTAAGAATTCAGAAAGATTCTCTGCAGAGTAAATGATAGCTAAGTAGATCATCTCTGTGGAGGAGGAGATATTTTATTGACCAGACAGACATCTGTGCCCTTCATTAATAGCAATAAATAATTGATGTCACACTAAATAAAGCAATGAGCTGTTACAGATATCAAGGACAAATAACCATCTCTTGTGAGGATGCCTCACCTGTGTTCACTTCTCAATGGCAAGAAAACCAAACCGGAGCTCAGTGCCACTATATTAAGTGCTGCTCACAGAGCCAAAGAAGGTACTTCACACACTGATTACAGGCAGTGGAGAAATAGTGCTCAGCACTGGGCTAATCATACACCAAATTCATGCCAGAATCTCTTCCATGCCATTGCCTTCCCAAGACCGGTCAGCCCCAAAGCACCCAGTTCCCCAGGCAGCTTTAGAATACCAATCTCTGCTCTGCTAATGACCCTCAGAAAGATGCAGCTCTCTCCAGGCATTTTCCTTCTCTCCAGTACAACTCCTCACTGTGCCTCATCCTCTTCTACAGATGGGGCTGTGGAGTTTGGCAAACTTCCTCTCTTCTGTTTTGTAAACATGACTCTTATACTAGCTGTGGTGTCACAGTGAGTCAGTGTTCTCCCCAAAACAGAAGGAAATAACAGCATGCTTGGAACCTGCTGGGAGTTAGCTCTACTGCGTGAAGCTTTGCAGTCTAATGGCCCAAAGCTGCTCACGCCAAGGCATGCCGTAGGTCAAGCCACAGTGATGGCTCTGGGAGAGACAACAAGGAACCCAAAGGATGTCTGCTCTGGTGGACAGTAACCCAGCTTCCACCCACTGCAACCTGTGCCAGTGGGCCAGCAGCCTCAGGCAGCACGTGGGATGAACTGCTCACCATCCATCCTATTGAATGCAATGGAGTTATGGCACTGAGCTCCACCAGACTGAACTGAAGAGAGCAGGGCCAGGAGCCTTGGTGAGGTTGGAGGAGCAAAAGGGACCTTCAGAGATGCTCCCACACCTCCAGGGAGGTGCTGTGAATCCAAATGGCAGAGTAGAAGAGAGGAGACCTGTGCTGAGATTGACCTTGGAGATTCCTAGAAAGATCACGAAGGGGAAAGCAGAAAGGCACCAACATCTCTGTCTCGACAGCTTCTTTACTAGACTGAATTGAACCAACCCTGCAACGTTACCAGCCACTTTCTTCTGATTGTGGTTTTCTCTCTGTCTTTCTGCCTTTTGTTTTTTTTTCAACCTGTTTTCAATTTACTCTTGTGGCATCTCTGACTGTGACCTCATTCTGGTACTTAGGGGGGAAAAAAAAAAAAAGAAAAAGAGAGTGTCCTTTAGAAAAGAAATGAAAGAAATCATATTTTATTTAGCTTGGTTGGTTTTGAAGCTTTAGCAGAAGAAAGATTAACCTTTTCTGCCTAACTTAATGAAAACAAGGAGAAAGCCTGTATGGATAAATAAATATCTGTGTGGGTATGGAGCAGGCATGATCGTGTTACAGCCCCGGTGGAGCTGTAATAGGGAACAGGCGCGTTCCTGCACAGCGGCTCCCAATTCCCTATCCATTTTCAAGGAAAGAAAAACAGAGTAGAATGTCAGAGGCCCAAGTGGGCATGAACGAGGAAGCCCAGGGAAGGCAGATGGGGCCCTGCGAGGACTTCTGTCCCCGGCTGTGACCTCCAGAGCGAGGCCAGCAAAGCAGATGGAATAAAAGGCCCTACTCCACTTTGCTCTTGCCAGGTTTTGTTTCCTGAAATGAGGAAACAAATGGCACTCCGAACCCTCCAAATCTGTCATGTTTTGGGGCAGCTCATCACACTCTTTTCTTGCTCCAGGGCTCTGCCCCTGAAGAGAGGAGGATATCAGGAGGTCTGTGAGCAGAAGGCCTGGAGCAGTACTGGGGAGGGGAGAGTGGGGAGCAGGGCTGCTCCTTCCCAGCACGCCATACCTGGGCTGAATGAGCTCCGGGTCTGGCTCCTGATGGGAGAAATCAGTGAGAAGTGGTTCATCTTGGAGGCGAAGGGCTGATTTAAATCAGTGTAACATAACTTCAGGCATCAGAGTTGCTCTTATTTACATCAGCAGATGGCCTGTCTTCCGCCTTGGAGAACACTAAAAGCAAAACGTCCCCACTGATGCTGGTGGAAGGATGTCAAAATCTCTTTCCCTGCAAGGTGTGCCAGACTGTACTTTAGTTATTACTGAAAAGTCTTCTGCCCACATTCTGGGAGCACCCACTCTCGCTGTCCTCCTGTGTTACGTGGAGCATGCCTAAACCCCCATGCCCAAAAATCCAAGAAGTCCCTTCTTTGTGGTGACTTCTCCAATTTCTCTGGCTAGACACAAGTCGTCCACACTGAAATGGAAAAGCTAGTGATTACTCTGTGCAACTTCAGGCACAATTAGTGCCTTACTTGCTAACTTGTACAATGGCACAAATTACAGCACTTCTCTGAATGACTTTACTTTGCCTAAGTTATGAATTTGGGGGAAGTTCCTTCACACATCTGTGCATTACTAGATACATCAAGAATGATGAAAGGTTCTCCTCTGGGCTTCCCAGTTCTTCTGCTGATGCTGCATTTGTAGATGGCTGAATTTAAGGAGCAACATTTTAGCTGAGCTAAGAGCGAAAACTGCATTCTAGTGCCACAGAAATCCCATGAATGGCTTCACTGGTTCTCTCCAAGGCCACAACTTACTGCATGAGCAGCAACCACGTGGAACTGAAGGATGGGCTGTCTTGCACCGTTCTTGTCAAGAGCAGCCAGTTGCACAGAAAGAAAATGGTCTTAATTTGGATGAGCTGCAACATTCTGAAAACATGATGCACAAGGTTAATCATGAGTGTATTCTTCCTCTAGGGTTATTATAGGACTCACTGCTCTTTCACCTGAGCTCTCCACACACACTGCTTATCACAGTGCTTTCACAGTCAGTCTCTAAGACCTTGGAAAAACTCCTTCAACTCACATAAAAATGCATTGCCTCCTCCATCTCCCCCAAGGCAGTATGCTGTTGGAGGAGAATGAGAATTAATGCATTTCACTCTGTACTGTGAGCCCTCCAGTATTTCTCAGGGTTCACTGGGTTGCTAAGGGTCAACCACAGCCAGACACAAGCAGACTCTGCTTTGCTTGGAGCCATCCAGACATAAGCCAGTTCCAATCTCAAAGCCACGTATTCATGTATTCACATTAGCATGGTAGAGAGTCCAAGTGAATGCACGTATTCCCTTGGAGTTAGTTTTGGACTCTGCAACATGTTAAAAGTTACTTGATTTCAAGGCAAAGTAGGAACCCATTTGTGCTGGGAGTTGTGCAGACACAAAGAAAAGACATGATGAGCTCTGTCCTCAAACACTTCTTGTCTGGGAGAGGATTTTATCCACCACTTCAGATCTAATTCCCATCCCCATTCTTGCTTTCCTTTCATTTTTAGTTTCTTTTGAATTAGAGGTTTCTCAACAACAGACCAGTGGCCTAGAGTCCCCAGGGCCCATGGTCAGCAGTCTGCAGATCATCTAGGGACTGCATGGAGCCTTATGTCCAACAGGAAGCCCACCTGCCCCGCTACAGCCCAGTCACTCCTCTGCTGCACAAACTGGTCTTTCAGATATTTCACAGACAGCAACTAGCCCTGTATCATAACATCTCAACACAAGTCAGCAGCATGTCGTGACAGCCAAGAGGGCAAACTACATTTTGGGGTGCATTAGACTGGAAGGCATGTCCTATGAGGAGCAAATGAGAACACTTAGTTTGTCCTTAGTCTAATACTTAGGAGGAAAGAAGAGGAGGCCAAGTGTCAACAAAATAGCTCTCTACAATCCCCCAAAGAGGGGAACGGGAAAGGGATGAGATGACGAGATGAAACTGCCTAGTTTAAGTGGCCCTAGTGATATTCAGACATTATGTCCTACATACAAACTTGTCTACTACACAATCATCCTAACTTGCCTTGTATATTATGGTTTATGCAGAAATCGGGGGATATCCGCCAAACAGGAAGGGCTGCTCCTTCATTTCCAGCTCTGCTGAACAGTCCCTAATCTTTATTTTCAATTCTTTATGACCAAATGCTACAGTAGTTCGCACGTAACCACAGTGGCTGACTTCGTCTGCTGGAGATGAAGCCTTTGGAGAGGACACACATGCATACGTGCATGAACACTGACACTCCACCAGCCTCAAATACCAGATTAGCAGGAGAGGTAAGAACATTTCCTGGGAAGAAGTTCAGGGTACAATTGACCTCTACAAATATGATTATTTTGGGTGATTTGTCAAATCAAATTATTGTAAGCCTATGCTGAAAAGCCATCAGCTGATCTGTGCTTCAATTCATCTCGCACATTTTGGACTTGTGAGTTCAGCAGATTCCTTCCATATCATCACTGTTTCCTATCCTTCCACCTGGTCCCTTCTTACGCTTCTACTGGGAAATGGACCAAACCGTGCACCAAAGTTCACTGCCTGAAGTGGCAATCAATTCAAAGAAACTATTCTTCAGTTAGCCCCATTTATTCCAAATAGTGGCAACATGCACAGATGCAGATGTTCACAGACAATTAGTGCTAAGACTTTGGACCAGTATATTTAGAAGGGCTCAGCACACACAGCTGCAGCCAGATCTGCAGCTTGTTAGCCAACGAACACTTACAGAAATTGGTCCTGATGGAGAGACCTGCATGGAAGCAGACCTCTTACTTGGCCCTAATGTTCACTTTTGAACATTTGAGAATGTGGGGGCAGATACTCAGTTCATAAAATCTCCTGTAGCTCCCTTGAAGTCAATGGAACAATAACAATTTACACTAGCTGAGTTTCTGCATCCTGGCTGTGAGCTATTTGGAACAACTACACCATAATGATTATTACAGATATTTCAGATCACTTGTGTGAGATGGATAGGAGAACACCACTGCACAGGAAAATAGAGTTGGTTTGCTATGATTTCCAAAGAATTATGAACCCATATCTTGCAAACATTTACACGTGTTTAGCTCTATTCATGTGAGTTGTTCCATTACACCCATGCGCCAGATAAACTAATGTACATGTCTGAGGAACTGAGGTTAAACCTTGTGAAAACACAAGTGAGTTCTAAATATTTTTGTAGATTTGTTCAGTTGCCTCACATTCAGCCTGGAAGGCATGTCATTTCACCGTGCTTCTTTTATAACTTCCCATTTATCCAAGCAGCATCACAGGAGAAGCCAAACATGATAAAAGTCAGGAAGAAGCGATTATCTGACCAAACTCTGAATCTAGAAAACACCCACCCCTTTGGGTCTAATGCATCCAAGAGCTGACATCTGCTCATGAACAAGGAATTACCTGGGTAACTAACGTATATATTCACAAAGACGATGCAAAGAAAGGGTGTTACTTTTTAAAGGCAGCAGGTTTGGGGCTAGAACCCAGACATTCAGTCCAGGCTTTCGTCTCTGAAAGACCATTAAACCCTTTCAATGATTAAAGAGAATCCGGGCACTGAGGATGCCTGCCACAAGCACGCAGCAGGGCACTGGCACAGAAGGAAGGAATTCTGCTCTGAATTTTAAGTCACAATTCCTAGAAACCAAGACAAATCAATCCTGGCATCCACAGGAACAGGGAGCTGCTAGTAGCCAGGACAGCCCTGATGGATGACGCCTCCGGGAACCCATCTCACCATAGACCTGCTCTGGTGGGAAAAATGCTTTGCCTCCTAGATGTCCTTGGCAAAGGCAGGTATTGGGCATGCTCCTCATCCCCAGAAGTGCTGGGTCCGTGGGAGACACGTCATCACCAGCAACTGTGCAACATCTTTCAACCCAAAGGACAAAAGACAGATTCCCTGAATAAGCAGAGAAGGATTAAGCCAAGTGGTAAATGGATTCCAGGGCTTCTCCAGGATCTGTGCTGACGAGGAAAGCCAGCGCCAGGTAGCCAACCCAGAGTTTGTATGGAAAGGTTATCACTTCTCTCTTTTCTTCAAAACTGTAAATAGAACCCAAACGTTGCTTGGGCCATGTTAGGAAGATAAGGTGAATCTCTCCCGTCCCTTGCAAAGCCTGAAATAGAAGCCCCACCGCTCCCCATCCTGAGCATCAGGCATAGCATGCTGACATTTAGCAGTAGGGAAAATTACCCAAACAACAAACCATCTCGGTCTCTCTTCCTCCCTCCCTTTCCCTGATCCCTTGGAAAATATTCATAAAGTGAAGAAGTGGAAAACAAAACAAAACAAAACAAAAAACAACACCCAAACCCCAACAACCGAAACCCAGCTCTCCTTGGGCTGTGGAAACAACATGTAGAGCAGAACAGTGAGTCAGGCTCTGCTAACTGAGCAGTCCTGAAGCAGAGATGATTCACCAAAGCAATGAGAGCGAGAAGGTAGAAGAGACCAAAGAGAGGGTGGGGAAAGCAAGTTGCATCCAAAAAGGGGAGGAAATAAGAAATGAAACAGTTCCGGGTGGCATGCACCTTGCTCTTCATCAAACAGCACTCAGCTGGAAGTGAGTCAGGATGATTCACTTGATAATGGCGAAATTGTTCCCCTGGTGCTCTGTCCAGCCTTTTTTTTAAGAGGAGGATGGAAGAACAGATGTAAAGCTTCAATTCATCCCCATCCCCTGCCCTTCTCTCTCTCTGCTGATGCTCAGTGCAGCCTCCCCTCCTTGCTGCCTCTGCATCCACCGCTCCATCCCCTGGAACTGTGGCAGCAGTACTCTGTTTTCCCCATAAAAGATGCTTTCAAGGAGATGAGAAAAGCAGGACCTGCTGAGGAGCACAGCATGCCGTGGGGAGGCCCTCCTGGATGCCACTGGCACAGAAAGCACACTGTCACAGAAGACAGGGAGGAGGATGCCTGGAGGGAGACTCTGCCTGCCAAAATGGTCTCCTGCTATCCTCCCTTCATCCTTCCTCCTCAGCTGTCCCCTCTCCTTCTATCTAAAATTCAATGGCAAAAATCTTGCTCTAAAAAAAACCCACTACATAGATATAAATAAATATTTAAAAAAAAAAAAGGCAACCCAAAAACCAAAAAACCTCCCTCTCGAGCTCACAATGAGAGCTGTAAAACCTTTTTCAGCTTGGAAAATTCTCCTGGTCAGTTTTTCCTACTGTTTAATCCCCGCTTTGAGTTACACAGAATGAGTAAACACATTTTATAAGGTTCTAATTCATACCTAGCCCATACAGTTTATAGCTTAGCATAGTAAAATATACAGAGACACACACTTTTTATACATATATATATACACGCTCACACACACGTGTGTAGAACAGCCTCTGTCCCACTCCTGAGAGCCTCCCAGCAGCAGGTCTGATGGCTCCGACATGTGCTGGGCACTGAAAGCAACCTGGCATGCTCAGGTGTGAGCGGGGTGGCCTGGGGAGCCGCTTCCACTCCAGATTCCTACAACCTCCTTTGTAACAAATAATTACTCTGTCTCGTTAAGGAACCAGTGCAATTCACCTCTCTGCTAAGGAACACCGCCACGTGGCATCCCAGGGACAGAAGATGTGGACCCAATGGCTTTGGCACCTGGATGTCACCCGAAGGCAGGAGATCTTTACTACTGTTGGCTAAAGAGTTCTCTCTAGCATTGGTCTGAAGAAGGCGGCTTCTCTTGAGCTTTTGTGCTCCTAATGAACACAAAACGAAGCAATGTGTGGCAGCTGGGAGGCTCAAAGCCATCCCTGAAACCCCTGAGCATGAAGACAAGATGGCACCACAAATACCTTCCAACAACGATGGCCACAGTTGGCTGAACCCAGGGGAATAATGCCGTGTCCATTTTTATTTCTCCTTATTCTTTCTGCCTGCTGTTGCTGTCAGAACCAAGGCTTCAGTCTTTCAAGTGCAGACTTCGGTTTCAAGACTCAGATTATTCTGGGAGTTTTTCAGCTACGCAGTCCTTCCAAAGGTGTGGAAAAACACTGCGGGTCCTCAAGGTTCAATCAGCACAATTCAGACCCACCTCAGTCAGTTCACTGATAGCTTGCGTCACACGAAGGCAAAGACAAAAGCCATTGTTCAAGTGAGTGGTTGGAAGCTGCTTCCAGGCACACCAAATGTGAGATGTGGGCTCCAGGCCCCATCATGCTATCCTCTATTTTCCTCCTCCTCTGAGAAAATAAAACGAGTGTTTATTTCCTGAAAGTTCTGCTCGGAGAAAGGGCAAAACTCTCCTCCGGGAGCCAAGTGGCTGGAAAGGGATGGCAGAGGCAAATATTTGCTGAATTTGTCAATGAGCTCTTATTCCATTTTTCTTATTAATATTTATTTAGACATAATGTGAGGGGAAACCTGCTCAGACCACAGCAATGTGGGAGATTCTGCTGTTATTCTCCTCATGCCAGCTTCTGGTGGGGAGGAGGAGGGGAGGAAAAATGGAGAAAAAAGGAGAGTGTCAGGGGGGTCGTGCAATCCAGAGAAAGCCACGGGCTTTTGTGTTGACTTAGCAGAAGATCAGATGCCCCAAGAAAGTCAATGCATCTCCGGACCACATGATGGGGCAAAGAGGCTGAATAGCATAGCCCTCTGTGCTGATATTCAAGGCACAGGTGTAGCTTTGGGAGAGAAATGATCTCATTATAGATCGTTTTTCTTTCGCAGTAAGGAATCACTAATGACATGGAGACAAGCAGAATAAACTGCAAGCCCAGGTTGAGCAAATTGTGTGCGACGAACCTGATGTATTTCTTCAATGAGACAGTTCATTCCCCAGACATGAGGAGCACGGTACCATTTAATTTATCTGGGTATCAAGAGGCACCAGCCACGACACAACATGGGTAGTTATTAGCTAAGCTTGAAAAGATGGGAATTAACAGAAGAATTATGCACTGGGTAAGGAACTGAGTAACGGACAGACAAAAACAAGATCTGCTGAAAAGAGAGTGATGGGAACTGAGTTATAAAGAGTGGAGTTCCTCAATGATCAGCCCTGTAACCAATCTTATTTCTCACTGGAAATACAACAAGGATTTCAGCACCAATGAAGTGGAATGCGTTATCAGTGCCCGACAGATCAGCGTCAGCCAAGAGAAAGTAAAAGATCTTGAAGACTACAGTAACAAAAGTCAAATGAATTTTAATATTTACAAATGCAAATTAGCTTGAAGATGGACATTAGCATAGTTCTTTTGTACTAAGAAGCTCTGCAGAGAGGAAGAGGAGAAACACCTGGATGAACCGGTTCACTGCAATAAAAGCAGGTGTCGTTGGCCAAGAGCTGGAGGAAAGGAAAGTCCTGGATCTATCCAGCAAGGCCCTTCCAGTTGAAATAAAGAATTGAATCCTTCGGTAGCAAAAGGCTAAATGTGGTGGCCTAATATGTGCACTGCACTCAGATGACCACGAAGTCCCTGGGCCCACCCCCTCCTCGGAGTGCGGCCAACCTCCAAAGCAGGTTGTTCAAAGCAGCTGAGAATCTCCATGGTCTCTTCCAAGAACGCTAAGAGCTGGCGTACAGATAACCACTGCCTGGTAGCAGAAACCCCAGCTGACTGCAGTGATCAAGCTGAAAGCCTTGGGTGCAACTCCACATCGGCCCAGCTCTGCTGGCTTCCAGACTGGAGGGCCATGTGCTTACATGGCTGTAAGCACATCCCCTGTTGCCCTCCACTGGATAGAGAGAGAATGCCATGCTGCTGTATCATGTCTGGGGACATCACAACCTAGAACGTCTCCTCTTTCAGCCCAGGGAATGGTCTGTGCTCTGGGAATAGAGCAGACGAACTCGAGCTCTGTTTTTGCTCTGACTGTCTCTTGTGTAGCAACAGCTGCGGGATGTAGGTTTGCTCAAACCACAGCCAGACGATTGGAAAATAAAAATGATATTCATATATTAATTAACATCTGCTTGTCTAATTACATGATACAATGTGCATGCGATTTTTGTTCCCTTCATATTTTATGCATTGAATGAAAACTAAACAAACGCTGGAAAAGCAACACTACTACAGCAAATAAACAAATGCTGCCCAAGTTTGCACTTATAACACTTAGTGACACATCGACTTAATTAGCATGTAAGGAGGGGGACATGGCTGCACCATGACGATGAAGATGGCAGTGACACTCAGTTGGGACTGGCATGCTGCCTGATCCAACCTTTCTCATTAAACTGGGTTTCCCTCTACATATATTCTTTTAAAAAAAAAAAAGTCATAATTTGTAAAACTGAGCAGCTCAGGACCCAATTGAGCCAATGAGGGGGCAGGGATTACCAGGTGAATTAGGAGAAGTCAGCACTTGGGCTGCCTGGTGGTAGCGCGCTATCCCATATCAGCATGTGTGGCTGTCCCCATGCGGGTGGCACAGATAGGAGAGAAACATCTCATGGCCACCAGGGAGGTGACAAAGGACACCATGCATCTGCAGAGAGACAGCCCTGGGCTCACAGCCTCCTCCCACCACTAACAGTGGAACAAAGGGACATCCGTGGAAGCAGCCCTGCAGGTAGCACAGTGTCAGCAGACGGCCCCATGCACTGCACTGAAAGGCCCAAATGTTCTGCTCCAACAGTGCTGCCAAACCTGAACCATTTGGGCTGAAATTTTCCACACTGGGTATCTGCCTCAGACTGAATTTTTTTTGGAAAGTTTCAGATCAAATAAGTCCAGGCCATTCCAAGAAGGCAGCTTGGGAAAAATACAGTTTTCCTTCTGTAAAAAAATGTATGAAGAAACTAAACCAACTTACAACTTTGGTTGTGGAGCCTCAGTGCCTCTGTTGTTCAGAGCAGAGACTCAGCATTTGGCTGAGTGCTCGCTGTGTTGAAGATACGGCTTCGTCACCTCTGCAGAGGTTTTATTAGAATGGGCAGTGTTACAAGGCCACAACACTGCAGGCACTCATCAGAGGAACCTTGGCTTTTCTTGGCTTCCCAGAGATGCCCCAGCCCCTCACAGCTCCAGCAGCTCCAGCACTGGCCCATGCCACAGACACATTCATCCCATGGGGTGCCCCAGCCAAAAGCAGCCACACAGCTCCATCACTCCCTGCTCAGGAACCAAAACACATCAGGCTCTGTTTCCTGATGAGGTGATTTGGACATGCAAGGGACAAGGTTTAGTGATGGGGTTTAGTAGGACGTGCTGATGGTTGCACAAGATGGTCTTGAAGGTCTTTTCCAACCTGCATGATCCTATTCAGATCAAGATAATGTGTTAGTGTGTCCAGGCCCACTGCTACAGCTAAACTGTCACAGAAACAACCAGCACATATTGAGACTCTTCTACTGTATTCAAAGCCAAAGAGTTACAACTGAAATGTACACGGGACTGAGCTACAGGGAGGAGCATGAGATGCCATCCCAAGCCCACACTTCCATTCAAGCAGTTTTAACTAAACAGGACAAAACCGCAAACCATCAGCACGTCTTCCTCAGAGCCATGGAGCTATCAGTATGTGGTACGATGGGCAACAGCCCATGGGTACAAAAATATCAGGTAGAGCAAAAAATTACATGCTCATCTGCTAGCTGATGATCTCCACTTTCCTTCACCATAATCTTAATAGCACTTAATAGCACCATAACCTTCCAGCACTGAGAGAAGCTTAAATCTCACTCCCTGTGTTGGGTTGGGACCCTGAGTAGACAGAGATTGCCTTGTATCTCTACCTGCTCTGTGGCTCAACAGATGACCCCAATCTTCAGGGCTATCATGTGATCCTTTGCCAACAGCAGGAAACGTGTTGGGAGGAAGAACAGAGAGAAACCCTGGAATTTTGCTGTGACCAACAGTCATGTGAACCTCCCGAGGATGGCGCAACTGGTTGCATGTCAGGGGTTTGGGAAGGGGCAGTGGGAGCTGGCAGGGTGGGCCGCTGCTCAAAGGAAACCACAGAGGACTGCCTTGAAGGATTCCATGCATACCTCCTAGATACGCCGGTGTGGTTACAAAATCCCTGGCTGGCACCCGGGGTGGTGGGGGAAGAAAGAAGAAAGGGAAAAACAAAACCCCAAACAACTCTTCGTGGGACACATAGAGGGCTTCAAGTCCTGAGCTTTAACGAGACGCCGCAGGCACTGCTGCCTTGGAATTTGGGCTATGCTTGCGGTCCGCGAGGCGACTCGCTGAAGCCTTTGGTCACATTAAGCAACATTACATGATAATGCTGCAGCTCTTTCAGGCTGAGGGAGAAGGAAAACAAAACAGATGACTCTGGATGGAAAGGCACTGCTGTAAACCTGGGAGGGAGAAGAACATTCCTTCGGATACTTTTCTTGGCTGGTCGTGTCCTCTCCTCCCCGCCTCCCACCTCTCTCCTTTCCCCCGCTCTTCCTCTTGGGGAACTGGTGACAGCAAGTTTTTGTTGTTGTTGTTGTTATTTTAATAACGGTTCCATATTAAATAGAAAGGAAGAGTGTGAAAGGCCATGCAGAGTGGTGGCAGCTAGACAGCGGAATCTGTAACTGAAGGGTGGAGCGCAAGCGCTGGAGAGGTGCTGGTTATTTATAGGGTATGAGAGAACACAAAAAATGTCTGGCCCCTTTAAGGCCCCTTAATCCAAACAACCAATGGAAAGAAAAAAAAAAGAGGGGGAAAGAAAGAGAAGGGGAAAAAAAAAAAAAAAAAAAAAAAGAGGAGAAAAGTCATCTCTGCACCCACGATGGGAATGTGGGCTGGAAATTCACTTTGGTCAACATTCGTGGAGCAACCAGGGATCTTTGCACAGCAATCCCTGCAGAAGAGCCTGGGAGATGCGGCTGCTTGCTGCCTGCACTCTCACTTGGGCATGCACAAACAGGAGGGGCCTCTGAAACACAAAGGGACCTCAGGGCAAAGAGGTGCCAAGCAAAGCCACTGCAGTTTTGCTCTTAGAACAAAGTTCCTTTTTTCTTTCTTTCCAGAAGAAATGCATGAGGTTATGCCTATGTCCTTTAAGCAGTCATAAGGGAATTGCAAAGAAGTCCTGGAGGACGCTCAGCACTTTTAGTGTACAACAAAGTGGATAAGTCATCAGCTTCAGTGAGTGTACACCTGGAACCAGAGAAACTGAAGACAGACAATTCTTTGGATAGAAATGGGTTAGTAAAGAGATTCAAGAGCTTGAGTGGATGACAGTGACACTAAATCCTCAGGTCTTTTCACAACCCCAGCTCTTATTCCCTAGGATCCTGTTGAACCCATGAGCCTTCACTAATAGGTTTCATTCTTCTCTGCCAGTATCAAATAACAAATGTCAGATCTCATATGGGAACCACTAACAACATAAAAATAAGATTTATATGGAAAGATGAAGTTCAAAAGAACAGTTACAAAACAGAAAGCCTTTGTTTGTACTCAATGACAAACAAATAAAATAGAGTTCAAAACACCCCTGGTCAGGATTGGGCTCACCATTGCTCACGACCTTCTCCCACCATCACTGCAATTTGAAGTGCTAGACACCAGCTAAAATTAATTCACTGAAACAGAGGAAAATGTTTCCCTGATGTGTAAATAAGAAAGGGCTCAACAGCATTAGCTAATCCCAGACTTCAACCGATCGCTTCTGGTTCAAACTCTATGCTAATACTCCCTCTAGCTCTCCTTTCAACAAAGACAAGAGCTCCAAAGTTTTAAACCTGCTCACCTTCCAACCTCGTGAGAAAGACAACAGTGTCATAATGCCAATGTTATAATGCCAGCTGTCGATTAGTGCTGGATTTATTGTTTTGTTGCTTTTTTTTTTTTGCTTGTTTGTTTTTCTGTAGAAAAGCCTAAAGCATCTCAGATCTGGAAAAGTGGAGGAATGGTAACAAGACTTGGCCATGGGAGGGAGAAGCAAATCCTCCAGAGGCGTAAATCACTGCAGCTCTTTGGATGGGAGGCTGGACCAGCACCAAGCAGAGCAGCAAGGAAGAGGAGGGCTGAGCCTCTTCCTGCTTGTCCCAGTGTGAATCCAGGAAACCCGCACCCCGGCTCTCCTCCTGCTCTGGACTTCAGCCACCAGTTCATCCTGCTTGGAGAATCTGTCAGCACACCTCAACTCTAGAAAACTGGGGCTCGAGCCAAGGCCCTCAAAAGGGAGCAAAGAAAGCATGGGAGACGGAGTCCAAAAGTGTCTTTCCGCTCTAAAGGTGAGCCCTCTGGAACAAGCTGGAGTCATGTTGGCTCTGGCGGGGGATGGCCTTCCAGGGGCTGTTTGATATGTGGAGTGAATGAAAACGTTACCCCCACATGATGATGTTCCAGCACCTTTCAGCACCAACTTGCCTTTTCCTTTATCTCTTTTTGTTTTAAACGCAGGCTCTCGGGAAAGCAACTTAACAGACCAAGCTGCAAAGCAGAGACAGAATAGAATTGTCTTTTCTTTGGCTTCCAATACAAGAATGCAAAGCATTGTCTCTCTGGGAGGAGAATTAAGTATGGGCAAGTGTTTTGGCAAGAGAGCCACAGAGGAGAATGGAAGGCGAGGATGAGGCGGGGGAAGAGGAGGGGAGGGAGAGCTGGGGGTCAGATGGATGGTTTGGTCTTTTATAAATCTTGGATGGGGAAGAGGCACACAGATGGCTTTGTGTTTTAAAATTATTCTAATAAATCAACTCCATAATCATAATCAAAATGCCCTTGTCTCCTTCTTCCCCCTCTTCCGTGTATCACAGCTGAGCAACAAGGCTGCAGTGCGCGTCTGCAGAGGGAACGGCGAATGCTCGGGACAAAAGCTGGCTGCGGGGAAATGGCAAGGAGCGGTGTGCAAGTAGGCGTGCAAACATGCATGCAAACGTGTGTGCAAACGTATATGCACAGGACCCATCCCAAGCACCTCACGACTTCAGCACAAGAGCAAGCAAAAGGCAATGCACAGGGAGGAAGGAGCACAAGGGGTCATGAAGCAATGGGTGAATCATTTTCAGGGCAAGGGCGGGCACATCCCTGCAGTCCTGGGACCACTTCTAAGCAGGAACACAGAAATGTGTAGGAAGAAGGTCTGAGAGCAAGCCTGCAGCCATCCCGAAAGCAGGGAGCAATGCCGATGGCGGGGGAAGGAATGGGAAGAGGCAAGGTCCCGACTCTCCCAGGTGGGAGCGGACGTGCCGGGGAGGAATGCAGCGTCCCCGTTCCAGTGCTCAGCTTGGCTGAGAGGAAGGCGCAGCCTCTCCTCCTCCAGCAGGAGCCACTGGGCCTGGGCCGTGGGGGGAGTGGAGGCTCCCGCTGTCCGGGTTTTCCATTCGGAGCTCCACGTGGCACAGAATCCCATCGGTTTCCCTGCCAGAGGGAGCCAGGTGGAGAGAACAATAAAAAGCAGAAGGCGCGGGGCGGGGCGGGATGGTCCAGAGCGGATGCAGAGGATGGAATTAATCAGCTGTCCGGGAGGAATATTAGAGCTCTTCGGCTTGTCGTCAACGCCTTCTCCTCCTTCCCAAAGACAGACACAATGAGAGACCAAGGAACATTTCCTATTGTTACAGGGGATTTGTCCACAAGGTCCGGCCCCATGTGGAAGTCATTACCGGCTGGGAGTGGTAGGTATCTTGCACAGAACATGCAGCGAGATGGGATGGGGGAGGGCAATGGGGAAAAGTGGAGAGACTAGAGATGTTGTCCCTGTCTGCTTGATTTAGGCATCTCGAGGGAGACTGTCACCATAGCAGCCTGGCTCTCAGTCCACAGATTGCTGTGGGCTGAGGTACGCAGTGTTTTGCTCCATGTCACCCCTTGGGCCAAGCCAAAGCACTCCTACGAGAAGCTATCAAGGGCAGCTCCGCGCCAACAGGAACGGAATTTCACTGCTGCTACCGAACGGGGAAGGGAGGGACAGTTACGTCAAGGTTCTCTCTTCCCTGCCTCCAACCCTCCCCAGACACAACAGTGAAGAGTGGCTGCGGCAACAGATGTCCGAAGCAGGAGGTGAGGAGCGGACCGCTGCCCACCTGCACGTCCTCCCGCTCCAGCAGAACTTGGCCTTCGAGACCATCCGTGAAGAACGTAATTATCCGTGGGTGAAAGCCCAGGACTGAGTGATCAGAGGGAGCTGACACCTCCGTGCTCCCGTGGGAAGCAGATCCTCTTAGACACATGTTACATCTAAGCTCGGTCGTTTCACACTAAATCATACTTAAAGTCAGCAGCATCTCCAGAAGTGGTGATGTAACGCTCTCCGGACAGCCAGCACCATGCTCGGAGGAAAGGGGTACCTTGGAAATCATGGGAAATCAACATCTAGGCAAAACACAGCCCTCCATGGGACAAAGCTGCCTCTCCAGGCCTCCCAGATTCACTCACAGCTTTCCCAGCCTTGGAGAAGCAGATAAAGTCAGTCATAATAATAATCTCTTTAAGCCTAGGTTGGCCATCTGGCCTGACAGAAACCACATCATGCACTGCAAAGGGGACTGAGAGCTGGGGCCCAGGAATGTTTGTCCCAGGGATCTCAAACCACGTTGAACAACCAGCATTCAGGCTGCCAGGAAAGGGAGGTGCCACTTTAACCTGGACGACGCTTGGGGCACTCATACAACTCCTTTAAATGCTTGCCTTTCTTGAGTCAGGCTCTCCAACACCATTCAACACCCAAATACACAACCAAGGAGCAATCCCAGCTCTGAAAGCTGCCCCTCGATACCACAGCCGATTGCATTCCACCATTTTTTCTCTTTCACATGGTTGATTTTTGTCAGGTTTTACCTCTGAGGACAACTGCCTCCCCAGAGCCTCCTTTGCAGGAGGGATTGAACAGATTTCTTTCTCCAACCCACAGTTTCAGCCCAACCAACACACCATTACTTGTCTGCACAGAGTTTGGCGCAAAGAGAAACCCTCCCAGAACTCAGTGCCAGGATGCTGGGCTGCTCTTTTCAATAAAAAAATTCATAGAAATGCTGGTTGGACTTCCATGGAAGACGAACACTGGGAAGATCAGCAAGCTCAGCTCGTCTATCTCTAAGAAATTTCTTCTTAATTGAGCTGGGCGTCCCTCCCCACAGGACAGCGTTCAGCTGGGCACTTTTACAAGTATGAAGACTGCAGCTTTTTCTTGTAAATGGTGTGAATGTTCTCCTCTATTTATGTCCTACAAGAACTCATTTTTACCAACATTTATGCATCATAACACATTGCTCTGATCCTGCAAAATCCCTACACGGACACAGCTTTGCGTATGCCTGAGATCTCCCTGGCTTCAGTGAGCTATTCATCTGCAGCTCACTGAAGAGGCTGAAGTTGTACTTATGTTTTATGTATGTGGAAAAATCATTACATAGCAATAGGGTTCAAACAAGAGCCCCCAGATTCATCTGATGTCTGATCACAGCCTAACATGGAAATAGGGGATGGGAAATAAAATAAGACACAGTAAAAAAATGTCCTCAAACATTTCAGGTTATTAAAAAATCTCCCTTTGTAAGCTCTGAAACTTTTAAAATCTTGACCATTATGAAGTTAGACTTAAAAGTAGCTCATATTTAATTTAAAATTGCATTGTTCCAATTATATCTACAAAATACACACCACGTACACATGTACAAAAGGTATTATTACGTTGTAAAACGTATATTTACATTATTTAAATTAAATTTAAAATTGAAGTCATACTAAGACTAAAAGCACTTGTTTGCCATATGTCTTGGAGGGACGCGCCATGCTCATTCCTTAACACCAGAGAACACACAAATGAAGAATAAGTATTGAACTTTTGCATCTCTTTTCTCTTTAAACTTTTTTTTTTTCCCCCTTTTGAAGTTCTTAGGCAGCCTGTTTAATGCTATGCATGTATTCCCTATGGCAGAACCAAAGATGTTATGAAAGCAGAGGACAGCCCCACGGGGACGGCACATCGCCCCGTCCACGCGGCGTGAACCACAGATGTCCGAAGGCACCAGGATGCACAAAGGCAGCTCCAGGGCTGCTTGGATGCTCCATGCTGCAACCTCAGTATCTTGCACGTGGCTCTTCTATGACACCAATGGGGCAATGTGGGAAGGGCAGGTCCCAGAACCCCATCGGCACCCGGACACGAGGCCACACTTCACCCCATGCAAATGCCACTGGGGCACAGCCTGTCCCCAGCCCCGAATGTCCCCCACTTCCCTCCCTTGTGCTCCCCCCGCACACTGAGTTTTCCTCTCTGTTGCCTCTCTCTCTCTTTCACTCTCCTACCACAGCTGGTTAAAATTACGCTGGAATTTTGTTTTTCTGTCAAGTGAATTTGGACCTGGTAAATCCCTCCCAGCCATTCCAGTGGCCTCCCAGCGAACATCGAGGCTGCATGTAATATACATGATTTAAGAAAGGTGCTGCTGGAGCTATTTCCGAGCACGTTCATGATCGAGGGCCTGGGGCAGCCAAAGGGGCTCCTGCGCTTGCAGACACCCAGGGCCCATGAGGGACTGTGGGGTTTTTGCATTCAGAGTGGGTGGGGGCAGGAGGGGAGGGATGCAGGCATGTCATGTCAGCTGGAGCGGCTCACCTTGCAAGGACGATGCACGAAATCACAGCAAAACAAAACAGAAACATCCCAGGCTTGGAGAAATCCCAGCGCTTTTGTCTTGAGAGACCACAGGAGCAAACATGAAAACCCTCCGGTGAGCCAAGCCAATGGGGAGCCGTGGTACAGCAGGAGCAGGACACGTTCTTGGCTGACCGGGGAAGTGAAGGTCTTTCATAACCATATAATAATAAATCAAGGGTACTTGTGCACGTAGGCGCACACGTGCACCTGTGCACGTGCTGGGCACAGGACCCCGGTTCCCTCTGTCCTCAGTGGTGTCGGAGCAGCTTTGGATTCAAGGCAGCAGAGCAGAGTGCACAAAGCTTGGCTAGCATTGGGCGGCGGTGGTGGGAAGTGGCCCAGGGACGTGCCCCAGGCACCCCAGGCACCCCGCTGCTCCCCTCTGCTGCTTTGGAGGGGAACCAAAGGCTCCCCAAACTGGTGGCCCTCCACCAATGAAAGTTTTTGGGCCACCCTCACTGAGCTTCAGCAGTTCCCGAAAGACCAGGCTGCGATTATGAGCAGGACTGGTTGGGAATATTAGGTCAAAACCAGTTCTCCAGCAAAACAAATCCCTTTCTGGTTAAAAATAACAGGTTTAGAAGTAGTGTAGAGTTCAATGAAATTTTGGTTCGAGGGAAACAAAGCAAGGCAATGCTTTTGATAGTGTTGAAACTGCCCCATTACAACATCATTGGAATGGAACAATGCAATTTTAGCCTTCAGAGTGAGTTCTTTTAAACAAAAATCACCAACCATTAACAATACTAGGTTTTAAAAAGGTCAGGAAGAGAAACGCTTCTCACTTTCACTCAACTAAATTAACTCTAAGCGGATTTTACTGGGGTGCAGGGAGAGGAGGGAAGAGGCTGTAAGGGGGAGATTTAATTTAAGGAATATTTCAAGTGACTACAGTAAGGAAGGAAGGGGAACTGTTCCTTTTTGGTGTGATTAAATACACTTTGTGCACATAGATCAGTGCACACAGACACCACCCCATCTCTGGAGGTTTTATCAAGGACGTGGCACTGAGCGACGTGGTGTGGAGGGGATGGGTTGATGGTTGGATTTGGTGTTCACTGTGGTCTTTCCAGCCTTAATGATTCTATGATTCTATGCACCCTCCTTCCCTCAGAGCAATACCCAGCTGCCTCCAGGGTTCACTAATCGTGCTGGGCAGCAACAGCCCCTGAGTAAGCCAAAGGGCAAAGGAGGATCTAAGGACAAAACACCTCACCTCAGGTCCCACAAAGGGTCAGCAGCAAATCTGCAATCAGGATTAGCTCTGTGCATCACGCCAAATACGGGAAAGGAACAGGCATTTATAAGGTGATGAGTGAACAAAGAGCTGTCTACACTGAGCTGGGCAGGATGTGAGAACGAGAGAGATGAGAGAGCCTGCATGTGTGTGTCCACATACACACACCCATACCCTCCTCCCGGGTGGGGTGAGCAACCATCAATGAAACTACCCAGAAATGTAATGGAAAAAAAAAAAGAAAAACAAAGGAAAACAAAGACTGAACCTTGTTACCAGCCTGTGTTTCCTCTCCCTGCCCCAAACACAGCAATAAAAATAGTAAATGAACTTTGAGATATTTTTTTCCTCTTAGTCTAGTATAAGCTTCAGATGATACGAGAGGCTTTTATATATAATCTAGATTTATGGCTTTTTTGTTTTGCAGCTGAATTGTTGGGTTATGAAAGAAAAGGAAGTTGTGTTTTGGTCATAAATAGAAAACATGCAAATAGAAAATCATTTAGATATTAGTTCTGCAAATTTGATCCATGCATTTCTGCATAGATACACATACACGCCTCCACCCAAAGACAGAGAAATAAACTCCATGCTTGTACATCACATTTCTACAACATATCTATGCATACTAAGAGAGAATCCACTTACTGGCTCTATTTGGTTTGACAGCCCGCCAGTAAAAAGCCAAAATGTCAGTAAACACGGTGGATGCCGTCACTGTTTTCTCTTTGCAGGTTGGTTTCCCTGGTGTACAAAGGTCAGCTCCAGCTCCAACATAAATTACTGCTGCCTATTTGACTCATAATAACATATCCAAATAATAGCCAACACATGCTGGATGCTTTATGGATGAATAATTCCGATCCCAAAGAACAAGCAATTCAGAGCTCTTAGATGCAGAGAAAGTGGGAGAAAAGCGTCCTTGCTCGGGTAGTGCAGAATGAACAACGTGCACAGGGCAGCACAGCACGCCTGCAGCATGCATGGCCCCGTGGCATGGAGAAGGGTAGGTGCACGGAAGCACAACCTCTGCTCAAACCGTGGATGCTTCCCCACCTTTGGGACACTGGGTGGGTGCAACACATGGCTACGCACCCAGCGTAGGTGATGCTGCTCCTGCAAAGATCCTATATGCAATGTTTTCTACATTCTGCACGCTGTCTGAAAGTTTGAAATCTCCTGTCTGCCCTGCAGGACCGGCAGCTACCGAGCTGCCCTGCATCCCTCTTGCACGTGCTGTGCACAGCCCTGCACTGTCCCACAGCCTGCCTGTGCTCTACGCTCGCTGGCTCCAGCCCGGACATGTAAATAATGACAGACCATTTCCACGGCTTTCCAGCCTATTACACCGCTCTTTGGACCTTGCCTCCAATCCGAACAGCAAACCTGTGTCCCTGCGTGACCCCCCTGGTGCAGCCAAAGCAAACCAACGTGTTATATTTGTTTTCCAAGCCCGGGCCAGGAACGATTCCCGTAAGGCTCAGCCTGGCTTAATGGAGTTGTGTCTGTGCTGTGCCTCTAAGCCTACATTTGGCAGCGGGGCTGCCTGGCTGGGGCGGGACGCAGCCGTGTTTGCTGAAGGTAACTCCAGTGATGGTGGTGGGGAGGGGAGGAAGGAAAAACAAAAGATGAAGGAAAACGAGGAGGAGGAGGAGGGGCAGCCTGGAGGGTGCTCCCAATCTTCCCAACGTATCACGGCTGTTCGGAGACAACACTTGGCTGTACAGCAGGTTTCCAGAGGACAGCTGGGCCTGCAGCCCAGAGCAGGAGCTCCTCGCCCGCCTGTGTCACACCACCGTGCTCACCCCGACAGCCTCTTGCTCAGTGCCCACGGCAGCCAGGATGCTGTCCTTGGCTGTGCCCAAATAGGGCTGGGGTGCCCCCCACAGGGGTGGGGTTCTGCTCCTGGGGGTCCTTTTGTGTCCCCGCTGCCATGGCGGTGTGTCACTGCAGTGTGCCCAAGCGTGGCAGAGCTCTGCTGTGTGGCCCCACCAGCCTTTTCCCCATTGGTCATGGTCTTGAGGTCTTGGCTACCTGCCCTCCTTCCAAAGCACACTCAGCCATCCAGAAAGCACTTCTGGGTCCTTCTTCATGCAGCCAGGTAGCACAAATCCTTCCCAACCCCTGCTCCAAAGTGCAGCGAACAAAATCCTGCCCTAAGATACACGAGATCCTGAGATTTTTTTCCCATCGTAGCCACTGCACCGTGCTGGTGAAGCCTCTTACCCAGCACCTGTTTTAGCACAAAGGTCTTCAGTTTGTGGTACAATAAGCCCCAGACACCACCAGAAAGCCACAAACATGGACCCACACACTGATGCCCTCTACACCAGGGCACAGAGGCAGACTGTGCTCAGTGTCATTTCCCAGCAGGATTTCCCCACTGCCAGTGCTTAGCAGAGGAACATTCAGGTTCCAACACTTGAATGCACGGTCACAGCCTGCACTTTGTAGGTGACACCAACTAGTTTTGCAGCAAGTCCCACTAATTGCAGCAGGGAGGTGCACAGACAGATGGACACTTGCTGCTCTGTGCCTCCCAGGAAAAGTTTTTGGAGGATGAAGAGAGCATGGCTATTGGGAAAGTCCTACTGACTGTTGAAATGGGCCCAGAGCAAAGCGGTAGAAGGAAGGAGACACTGAATCTGCAACTTTTGGCTCGAGCCAGAGCAGAAGCTGAGCTTGCTCAAAGCTTGGATAGATTTGGCTTGGGAAAAGATTCAACTTATTAGGAAGAGAATGGCCATGAAGTTTGGATCTGGAATTGAAGTGCTATTGATATGTACTGTTTGAATTCCAGGTTTTGCTGGACATGTTGGTGGAGCTGTCCCTGTCCTCTGAGAAAGGCTCATAAAGCTCCCATGTGGGCCCTGAGCAGTCGTGCCCCCGCACCACACCATGTCCCCAGGGAAGGAGACGAGCTCCTAGCCATGCCTCTGGGACATAGAGATGTCCTGTTATTGCCTGGTGCCAGCAATACTCCAAACCAGCCAGCATCAAGCCTGCAAAACCTCATCAAGGCTGGCTATGAGCAGGATGTGACATTTCCTCAGTGACAGTCCCCAACAACAGTAAGCAAGCTCCCCCAAAAGAACACCAGAGAAAGACATCCCAGAGGTCTGGGTGCATCCCCACATGGCAGCCTGCCCTGCTCAGGATTTGGGACATGCCCTTTACCACTATTTGGACAACTTCACAGGCAAGCTGGTGGCTCATGGAGCAGTTTCTGCACTCAGCTGTTCAGAATGGTGCCCAGCAGGGAGGTGACCACCAAGTCCTGGCAGGAAGGGCAGGTAGGCAAGAGCTAGCTGAAGGAGCTTTGGTCAGCCCAGTATCTTCTCAACCTACCCATGGCATGGAACAATCCAAACATAGCTTTTTCACAATGAGCTGAGAATCACATGGCTTTACTCTGGGAGTGGAGCACTTGCTATGAGTGGAGGGCTTTGAGCATTCCAGAAGGACCTCTTCCTCCCAGGCTTCCAAGGGCTGGGGTTGGGCAAAGGAGCATCATCAGGACAGGCCTGTAAGCTCAGCCCCTATCCCTCAGCAGCACAGGCCAGCAGGAGGAGGCTCCCCAACTTTCCATGCTAAATTTACAGTGTTTCTACTCAAACAAAATCCCTGCTACAACAAAGTGGATGTTTTAGTAGCTATCTCCAGCGTGGCACTGGGCAAGCAAAAACAAAGCCCCTACCACCTCTACCTTCTCTGGTCCTGCTGCGGGAATGGGGCAGCGTGGCACTTCCTGTGACCCTTAAAGGATGCTGGGGTGCAGCTCCCTGAACCCCAGATGGGCACAGGAGCACAACTGCATCCACCCACTGCCAGCTGTGGGGAACAAGGAAGGGACGCATTGATCCCGGAGCCATTCGGCACCGCACAGCCGTGAATGGCAGCGCTGGGGCTGCTGAGTTCAGAGCGACCCAGATGGGGCCCCTTCAGCTTCCCGGCCAAGGCAGGACGCAGCAGCCCAGCTGCTCAGGCTTGGCTTCTCCTTGCATGGCAGCTGGGGGGGGAGAGCCAAGAGTGGGGAGAGACGGGAAGCGCATGCGGGGGGCTGCAGGCAGTGCCCCCTCCCCACTTCTGGAAATAAATAAGATAGAAACAAAGAGCGAGTAATGAGAAGGTGAAATCGGGACGTAAAAGGAGCAGAAAATCTTCTCAAAGGGTGCTTTTTCTTGTTTTAAAAAAAAGGTTTCACCAAGATTTCTGCTTTACCCCAGGGTGTCCTTTGCAAATCAGGCCTCACTGCAAAGGCTATTGGATACGACTCTGACGTCAGCAGGGAAAAGGTCCCCAGACTCTCATTAGAAAGGGGAAGAAAAAAAAAAAAATCTTTTTTTTTTTTTCCCCTGACCAATTTAACCTTTTCAGAACAACAAATGGGCTGGTGGCAGGAGGAGACCCAAGGAGCAGGGCTGAGCACAGCGCTGGGTTCAGCACCCCAGCTCAGCGCTGGGCTGCTTACAATGATGGGTCAGCATTTAACCCATCACTGAGCAGTGCAGAGCTGTACTGCACCCCATCCCCAGCACCAAGACTGCAGTCCTGAGTGCTGCGAGGAGATAGATGAAGGGAAGTGGCTGAGAGTACCCAGCAGCAGTGCCTTGGATCCCCACACAGATATCCCATCCTTTACAGGAGATGCTCGGATGTTCCGCTGGAGCCTCACAAGTAGGTGCTATATAGGAGGAGCACAGTTACCAGCAGCCACGTGTGCTGAGAAGGGAGCAGCTGTGGGTGCCCCATCCCTGGAGGTACCCAAGGCCAGGCTGGATGAGGCCCTGGGCAGCTTGATCTGGTGGGGACAACCAGCACACAGCAGGGAGCTGGAAGTAGATGATCTTTGAGATTCCTTCAAACCCAACCATTCTATGAATCTATGAAAACAGTGGCACTTGGTTTCCAACCTCAATTATTCTATAATTTTATTCTGGGTGAATATTAGGAAAAATGTCTTCTACAAAAGAGTGGTCAGGCATTGGAAGTGGCTGTCCAGGGTGTGGTGGAGTCCCCGTCCCTGGAGGAATTCAAGAACCATGCTGACGCAGCACTGCGGGACACGGTCAGTGGGCATGGTGCGATGGGCTGGGGGTTGGACTTGGTGATCTGAGTGGTCTTTTCCAATCTTAATGATTCTATTATTCATTCAGTGCCCTAGATTGTCATTCTGGGGAACCACAGACATGGATAGAGGCCCTAAGGTGAAGAAACTTACAGAGACTGAGCCCAAGCACAATAACAAATTTAACTTTCAAGATGGCTCAGGGTCACACCTGAAGAAAATGGATTTTTTTCTGAATGTGAAAGACAAGGCTCAGTCTGCAACAGGAGGGACGGCAACAACCCACAGCTGCCCATCACTGAGTATTTGGGCCACAAGCAGGCAGCTCACAACCAGAAAAGCTGCTGAGAGCACAGAGCTGCCAATGGAGACTGAGGCAGAGGGGGCTGGACTGCAGTCCTCACTGTGTCTGCCACCCCTTGCTCTGGGTTTGGGATGCACACAGCTCCCTCCAGCCCTCCTGTGCACCCTGCAACCCCCTCTCCTCTTTCTACCCTAGTTGCCCCTGCTCAGCTGTGCTGGCAAGCGAGGATGGAGACTTAGCCAGGTCCCACCCTGCTGCATCCCTCCCCACCCACCTACTGCAGGGTGGAGGTGGAGGAAGCCAAGAGGCTGCCGGTGCCGAGCTCGGCTGGGTGTGTGCAAGCAGAGCTGTGCGCTTCTCCTTCCCATTCTGTGCTGGAGCAAAGCCTTGCTGTGCTCTCTGCCTTCCCAGCACCATGACATCGGCACTGCAGTGCTGCCACCAATGCTCAGCCCTTCCCTGAGGTGCAGGGGGCCCTGCTGGGCTGTGAGGACCTCATGAACACATTTATTTGGGGCCATGCTTAAGCCCAGCTCGGACGTCACCTTGGTTTTACCCTGTAGAGGCACACCGAGAGGCTTTGTGCTGCCAGGGGTAATCCTGTGGGGGGTGATAAAGATCTCCTCATCCCCATGGAAATCGAGCCATGTTCCCCACATACCTTTGCTAATTTAATTTCACACAGTGTGAACAGACCTGCCAAGCCTTTATTATTCTTTCTCCCGCAGAAGTTCACTGTGGAGGGGAGGGTGGGCAGCACTGGTGTGTCCCCTCTCCCCATCCCACTCCCTGCCACCAGCAGCCATGCTCAGGCAGGTTTCACTCTGCTCTCCTTTCCAACCCCTGGGCTGAGCATGGAGGGGAAGAGAGGTCTGAGGCAAAGATGCAATTGCTTAGGAACACTGAGGGCAGGAGGTTACCTCCAAATGGCTGGACCTGTGCATGCTATGTAGTTGCAATATTCGATAGCAGAAGAGGCAATGGCCTCAAGTTGCACCAGGGGAGATTCAGGGTGGGTATTAAAACAAACTTCTCCTAAAGAGTAGTCAGGCACTGGCACAGGCTGCACAGGGAGTGGCGGAGTCACTGCCCCTGGAGGTGTTCAAGAAACATGGAGATATGGTACTTAGGGACAAGGTTTAGTAAGCAATATTGTTGGTAGGTGAACAGTTGGACTGGATGATCCTGGAGGTCCTTTCCTATCTTGGCGAATCTATGATTCTATCCTACCATTTATAACTTATTCTGGCTATTCAAAATGCAAAACAACAAGCTGAAGTGACTTACTATTCACAATCAATACATTGGGCTTTTTCTCCTTCTATTTGCCCTTTTTTTCCCTAATTTTCCTTTGAGATTACCCACTAGTTTTCTTTTAAACCTAAAATTACTCTTCTCCGTTCTCCACATTAGTTCTCACCAAAGCTATTTTGTTTGGGATTAGTTATACTTACCTGGCTGGAGGGGTGCTGGGAGGATTATTTGGAGTTTGCCAAGGGAAAATGGAAAGCACTATCTAAATGCTAAGTGTTACGAGGACAGATGAGCTATTTACTGATCCCAATTGGTAATACTCCCCAACTGCAATTTGGGCTCAGAAATTGAAAGAGCAGAATCCTTTTTCTGGAGAGACAAATAGCGGGAGAAGGCCAAGACAAGGTGAACAAATAAAAGAAATCCTAAGGCATCACTTAAGGTCAAGAAAGGGAGGGCTGGCTTTATTCCCACTATGAGCGAGAGCCGATGATGCTGAAGGACCTGGAGAACAGGTGAGTGCAGGAAGGAAAAATCATCCCAAATCCTGTTGATTCCCATCATTTTCTACACACACTTCTCTGGCCTGGCACCAACACACAGCCTGGCTCCCAGAGATCTGAGCTCCTCCCATTTACACAGATGAGTTTTAGCAACGCAATGTGGCATTCTGCTGTGCAACAGAATTTGACCATTTCATCGTACAGCAGCACCTCAAGGTCCCCAGTGAGGTCAGGGTCTTGTGGTGTGAGGTTTTGTACACACACATCAACAGACAACAACTGCTTCAAATGCTATTTCCAGCGTCACCTGCATTGGCTCCATAGAGACACAGACAGGAGGATGGACAAAAAACCCACAAAACCACCAATCAGCCCTGGTTTCCTTGAATTCTCCATCACTTACACCCTGTAGCCTTCCCCATACGATGCCAGAGGGAGCAATGTGTGAGAGGAGCATGGCCACGGGGTGGAAAGCAGGTTGGGGAAGTTGTGGTGCCAACACACTGAGGGGATGGGGATAATGCAAGGATCCTTATAACAAGCCTATTAAATAGGTGATAAAAACTACAATTTAAATTGGTGAGAAGAAGCTCACTATAAGCAAGAGGTTAACAGCAATGCTAAGAAGTGGTGAGTGATGCTTTAGGCTTGAATATGGGCTCTGGGGTGGCATTCTTCAGTCCCCACGCTGGGACAGCCGTGCTGCACAGGGTGCTGAGGCAGATAGAGACCACTAATTTCTGCCTTTCATCTTCATAGAATCACTGAAGTTGGAAAAGACCTCTGAGATCACCAAGTCCAACCCACCTCACCCCATCATACCCACTGACCAGTCCCTCAGTGCCACATCTCTGCAGTTCTGCAACACCTCCAGGGATGGTGCCTCCACCATTCCCTGTGCCAACGCTTGAACACTCTCAGACCATGAATCTTTCCTGATATCCAATCTGCACCTCCCCTGGCACAACTTGAGGCTGTCACCTCTCATCCTATCATTAGTCTCCTGGGAGAAGAGGCTGAACTCCACCTTACCACAACCTCCTTTCAGCTCATGGGCTGCATCTCCAAAAAAGCAGCATTCCTTGACCTGTTTCTTTCTCCCACCGGTTGATTTAAGAAATGATGTCCCTTCTCTTAACAAACCACGTCACACTACATATCTCCATGAAGCACAGCTGAGCACAGGAGCACTGCTGAGAGCATCCTCAGCCACAGACAGCGGAAGGAGAGGAGACAGCACCCTCAGCCCCCCCATGTCACCCAGAAGAGACCCAGCTTCTCTGCATGGTTCTTTTCCCCAGCCAAAAGTATTCTATGAATGTGACCCTTGCTTTTATAATACCTTGGAGGTGACAAGTGTGTCAGTTTTGATGTTTGGGGAGGGGAAGGAGGGGAAAGCAAGCAAGGGACAAAATAAATAAATAAGCAGACACCTGGCTTCAGAGTGTCAGAGCGTGCTGGGAGGTGGTGCAGCTGATGGGCCCAGAGCTGGGGTGCCACAGTGGGACACCACAGGGTGCCCACAATGCAGACATCACCAGGGAGACGCTGAGGTTCCAGAATGGGGCACCTCTTCTCTGCAGGTTGTCATAGCAGCAGGATGTGCTCACCTGGCTGGAAATGCACGGAGCAAGGGCTGGGGTCAGCCCTGAATTCCCTCTGCAGAGCCCAACTTTGGGCACATCCCCTTGTCCCACTCTGCTCAGTTCCCCCCAGCTCACACTTCAACACCCACCATGCTTGGCCCTGCAGTGCTTCACACCGGCCCTACAGCACCAACAGACCCCATGAAGCCCAACAGAGGCTCCTGGGAAGTGCTCACTTAATTATTCATGAATGAAGATAAGAATCTTAGCTGAGAAAAGAAGATCTCTCCAGAGATCGGGCTGCTCCAGCTTGTGCTTTGCCAGTATAGCTCCTAAGAGCAGAGGAGGAGGGTGAGCTCCTCTCCTCCCCAGGGTCCCTGAGCATGCAGCATGGCACTGGCGAGATAATTTGGTGGTCACAGAGGATTGGCTTTTATTTCTGAATTGAGAACTGGCTATTAAACATCATTTAAAGAACAAAATAAAAATAAAACAGCAATTTCTTTTTTTATTCTCTCCCCGCTATCATCATTAACCTTCTTTCTGCATAATATCCCTCTGCCAAGGATCTCCAATGGAGTAATAAAATTTTAGTACGTAAACCTTATCAGTGCTCTGGAAGGGCGTATTCTTCCCATTTCAGACAGGGAAACCAAGGCAGAGGGAACTGAGGTGACCTGCTCAAATCACACTGAGCATCGTTAGCAGCCAGGAACAGATCCCACCAGCACAGAGCCCTCGGGACGCAGCGCCCACCGGTACGTGGCTCTCAGAGGCCAATTAGCTTTTATGGAATCGTTTAAGGAAACATTTCCTTTCAGAGACTCTGCCTGCTAATTTACTCCCAGGCTTTGGCATCCGCGAGCGACAGCAGATTATTCCTTGCAGGCTGTGTCACAGCACAGCTCAGAGGGGCTTCTCCCTCTCAGCGAGCAGAGCTGTCAGGAAACGCAGAGCACCCCACAATGTGCTGGGTACACAAAGGGGCTCAGGGAGCACGTTCATGGTTGTTAATTAGATCTGATTGCAGAGGCTTCATCAGAGCAGGGGGCTCTGCATGGAGCTGCAGTGCTCAGAGCTGTGCTTCCCAGCACACTGCTGCTCCATGTCTGCCCCATCCTTGGGGCCAAACCATCCGTCACCTCAATGCCCAACGCTGCCCTCCAGGTCTTGCCTCTGAAGAAGCCAGGAGAGAAGTGTGTGTAGTCAAAGAGGGGAAGGGCAGAAAGGATGGGAGCGGGCGAGCAAAGCACACCCTTGTTTGCTTTCCGCTGAGAAACAGTTAATAGGTTGCAAGGTTTCCACCCTTCCAGGACGGAGCCTTTTCCTCCCCTTTCGAGTGCCCCCTGCCTTCCTCCTCCAGTGCCTGGGAAGCTGTGACTGCTCTACACCGCTGACACCTCGGCTGCTCTGGAAACCCATGAACTGTTTGAGAAAGGTCAGCTGGCAGCCTGCAGCCCGCTCCGCCTGCAGCCCAGCTGGCCTCGGGCAGTGCAGGAGCCCCCTCTGTAGGCAGAGACCCTCACTGACCAGCAGCCCCCGCTGCTTGACATGTTTTTTGGTGACATCTCTTCTTGCCCACCCTCACCCAAGCCCCTCAACACAGAAAGCGTGGGGTGGGGGTTCCAAGCCAAGCAGGGAACAACTGCTCTGCCACCCACTGGGACTGCCCCACTCCTGGTGATGTGAATCCAGGCAACGTGCACCCAGGCTGGTTATCCTGCAGGACGGATCTGCCATCAAAACAGCCAGCTTCTTGCCAGCTTGCTGCTGGCAAAATTAAATAAGCATGTCTGCATGGCTCCAAGCTTCCAGGTCCAGTGCTGTCGTCTCGCCAACCTTTCTAAACAGCCACCTCCTTTATTCTGAGCTCGGCGATGTGCATGAGCACAAAGGAAACCATCCACGCCAGCTCCACCCTCATTCCTGAACCTCATACGGTACATCACCCAGCTGAGACCCCCCCAGCACTGCCAAGGTCCCCTTCCCCTGCCCAAGAGACCCCATTTCACTGAATCACAGAATCATTGGTGTTGGAAGGGGCCATCTGGTCCAAATCCCTGCAGTGAACAGGGACATCCACAGCTCCAGCAGTCTGACCTTGGCTGTCTCCATGTTTGGATGGTTTCTAGCTGGGATGTTCACCAGCCCCTCTGCACAATGCCCCAAGACTTATTATTGCTCATGCAGACAACAGCCCCATGACAAACGGGAGGGAACACTAGGAAGAAAGACACTGAGGATCTAAAGCCAATTTGCAGGCACCCTGAAATAACTTGATTTCTCTGGTGTCCCAGGAGAACTTCTGTCTGAGACGTAACATTACTCATTCCCATTTGGAGAAGTTTCAGCATGCAACAAAAATATCTCAGGCTCAGTAATGAGGCAAGAAATCATGCTTACGTAGCTGAGCAAGTAACATCATTCAACTTCCCTGTCCTTGTGGTGGAAGAAAAATGATTGGAGAATAAATTAATCCTAATAAATGTAGGATTCTGATCAGGCACATATAACCAGCCGTGCGTCTGCAGGATGAGCAATTGATGAAGTCATTGCTTCAAAGGTGCCTTGATGCAATTAGTCACTTGTAAAACACGTAGCAGAGGAGAAAATCCTGCTCCTTTTGTGGAGGAGCATGAAAACGCTCCACGTATCAAAGTGATTAATGGGTTACAGGGCAGCAAAATTAAAGAGAGCCACAATTATGGGCGTTCTCATTAACTACAGGGATGAAAAGCAGAGGGGAGATGAGGAAGAGGATGGACAACAGGCAGAAGGGCCACATGAAGGGAAGGCACCAGTGCTGCATTTCTGTGCTGTTGTTTTTTCACAGATTATTTCCCCTTTGCACAAACCATTGCAGGGGGGAGGAGGGGGGAAGGGGCTTCACACATCAAACCAGTGCCACCAGAAATGAATCAAGCCATTAATCACAAGCATGAGTATCTGTAATTAGAGCTGCTGGGAGTTGCAGGAACAAGAGTCAAAGGCTCTAACAGGATTATGGACAGAACCGGACTGTTTTATGACTAATATTAGCAGATAAAGGGAAACTATTACGTGCCTGAGGAGAGCAGCTGATGAGAGCTGGGGTGCAGGGAGGAAAGAATTTCCCATCTCCAACCTCAGCTCTGCTGTGCTCTGCACCAAGGCTCAGCCATCACCACACCACCACCCCCTGGTGGGGTACCCCAAAAGGAACAGATCCAAGGTGCAGGATCAGCCCATTGCTGAGAGCCAGAGCAGGGCAGTGCTGCTGCAGCTCAGGTTGTTCCTAAGAAACTCAGCAGCTGCTCCTGGCTGCAGGACACAGGCAGATGCTGAGCAGCCGACCCTGCAGAGCAGAGCACGCCTTCATGGCTGCCTGCATCTCAGCTGCACTTGGAACACCCAGGTGACTTTCTTATAGCCCCTGCAGCTTACACACTGCGCTTCTGCCCTGTTCCCAACCAGCTCTGGTGTTAGGATGCAACAGAGCAGCTGGGGCCAGGCAGAGCAGGTACCAGCAGTGCTCCCCACATCCCAAGGAAGGGAGCATGCAGCTGCCCTCCAGGTCTGGAACCCCCACTATAAGCATTGCTGCTTCTCTTAGCTCATCCTTGAGGACATTCAAAGATCCATAGCCTGAAAAAGAATTACAGACTCGTTAAGGTTGGAAAAGACCTCTAAGATTACCAAACCTAACTGCCAACCCATCTCCACCATGCCCTTCAGTACCACACCTACCCTTTTCTTGTAAACCTCCAGGGATGGTGACTCCACCACTTCCTCAACAGCCTATTCCAATGCTAGATCACTCTTTTAGAGAAGAGAGTTTTCCTTGTTTCTATAAGCAACAGGTTCATGGCTTTGCCTCGAGGCAAAGAGCTCAGGTGTACTCTCAGACCCCATCCCAGAGCTCTGGTAGAGGAAACTCCATCAACCACAGGGCCGTGAAAGGACCTCAGGTGAAACCAGAACACCAGAGGGCACAATCCCCATGGTTGCTGCACGTTGTCCCATCATGGCCCCTGAGGGTGGCCCTCTCCCATCCATGATGCTGGGCTGCAGTCTGCCTCGGCCACAGCACAATGAGCACACTTATCTGGGCTCAGCATGTTCCATCTCCCAAGACAGCACCAAGGTTACCTGAAGGAACTGGAAACTGAGGTCTGAAAACAGCCTGAAGCCAAATGTGAGCTTCCATAGCTTGGGAGGAAAAATCACAGTGAGTATTAACTGCACATGACTTAACACCATTTGCTCTTAGCTGGCTCTTCTGGAAGCACAAACAACTCCTGGCCATTACTGCTAACTGCCTCAATCTCCCAGGCTGCACAGTGAAGTCAGTGAGATTCATTGATATCCACAGATGACAGAGAGGATAGAAGAAAGCCAAGCACTGTCTGTGTCTGTGTGGTGCTAGCTGCTCTGCACTCCTGCATGCAGCATCCTTGGGAGCATGCAAAATAAATGGGTGTGCGCTTGGAGGTGCAGATGCTGCATTAAAGCCAGGTAAGTGACCCAGCTGCACAGGACCACACACCTCTGAGACTGTAGTTCAAGTCTTCCCAGTGGATGTAGATGCTCTGGTTGGGAAGGGCACCCAAAGATGGCTGCAGGAGCTGGGCTGCACATGGGCAGAGGATCCAAAACCAGGATCCAAGGAGGTATTTCCGTATTTCCCATCCCAACATCAGCCTGTTTCATCCTGATGAGTTATCAAGCAGCCATGAAGAACCTCGGGATTTCACTTCAGCAGTCATAACTGGAAGTTTCCTTTATTGAATCAGTGGCCCTGTCTGCCATTCCCCATTAGCAGAAGAAACACGGGCTGGAAGCAGTACAGCACTCCTGATCAGTACAGCTCTGACACGCCGGCTTTGACTGGACCAACACGGCATCCCTCATCACACAGCTCTCACAGAGGACACATAAAAGCACGCACTTAAACACTCACAGCTCTTAATGACTCCCTCTGGAGCGTATCAAACCCTTCACTCCAATCAGCACAACATGGGCTAACGAGGAGAAAGTTCTCACTTGGTCCAAATGGCACAGCTCAGAATATGAAGCTGTCTCTGTCCCAGGGTTCCTCACGCCATGATACCCACTTGCAAAGAGGTGTTTTCTACTCTGCTAGCAAGGCACAGCAGCAGGTCATCCCTGCCTGCCCCTCCCTATGGCAAAGCAGAGGTCATGGGCCAGGTATCTGGGAAAGCAGGATTACTGGGGTGGAAAGAGTTCAGAGGCAGTTGCTCCCAGCAAACACCAAACCAACATGATAGTGTGATAAGACTGCTCCTTGACCCTCCATGCAGCTCCATCAGTGGGAACCCAGCAGGGGAATGCTGTAGAATATCCACTATATCCCTGAAAAACCCCTCTAGCCATAGCAGTATTTCCTATTTTGTCTCTGTAACCTAATCTGACCTCCTCTGGGGTCTCCAGATTAATATCTGAAAAAGCTCACAAGTCCAATCACCCAATTATGAAAAGGAAAGGTTTATCCTATCTAAACAGCATGAAATGTAACATAGACCCAGCTGCCCCCTCCCTCCCGAGAGCCAGATCTCAATCCCTAGCAAGCTGAACAAACTGGGAAGGGGTCACATGGGAGATGGGGAGGGTCTCTCCCTACTCCCATATCATACAAAACCTGCAGCAGGAGCAGCTATTTTAATTGGCAAATCCCCCGACTCAAGGTTTAATCCCTCTCCATTTTTGCTCAACTTCCCTCATGCCAAAGCAACACAGGAAAAAGATGAAGCGCTCCACCTGGAGCCACAGCTCAGCAGGAGCAGCCCCAGGATCTCAGTGAGCGGGGAGGTGGAGGACAGTGGGACTCAGGGCATGCACAGCACACACAGAGATGCCATGACAAAGGCTGGCACCACCAGGGGCCATCTAGCACAGACCCACCTGGGGAATGGTGTGGACTGGAGCAGCCTTGGTACCGATGTGGCAGAGCAGGATCACAGCTCAGGAGGACTGCAATCTCCAAGCCAAAGCTCACTTACTGTCCTTGCTTCTGGGGCAGTCCCCAGCATACGTCCTCAGCCTCCAATAGGGCTGACAGGCTGTCCCAAGGCAGCCTTTGTGCCTTCTTGTGTCCCTTTCCTATCCTGATTTCCTTCCAGAGAAATGTGAGGGGATGCTACCTAACTTTTGGGATAGCATTTCAGCCACCTGACAGAACTGAACACACATGGGAGACCTCAACAGCAGCCAAAAGACTGGAAAGCAGATCTGCCACCCCATTCAGGATCCCATCTCAGGCTTTGCTTGGAAAGGGGAACACGCAAAACCTTCAGGAAAATCGCAGCCTGGCAGGGAACGCCAGTTTGGGTGTAACTCTGAGCCCATCCAAAGGGAAGATCTCTGTGTGGAACAGCAACACACCCAGAGAGGGGCCACATTGCATCCATGGGTGCCCACAGCCCCAGTTTTCCATGTTTCTCCAGGCTGCACTGCCAAGCATCAACTCTGCAAACACAGACTGAACCTCCCTCCAAATTTCAGGCACAATTTATTGACTGGATAGGCTTTTCTAATCAATAACAGCTCCTGTGAAAAAGTTCCACTGCAGTGCATTCGTGTGCCACAATCAGCCCAACCATGTCAGCAGCCCTCTCTCATTTGATGCTTTCAGACAAGACGGATTTGCGGCCTTGACTTTTCCAGATTGGGAGAAAGTTTATCCCAGAAGCTCAAGTTACACACCAGTAAAACACTCCATGCCTGGCCTCATTAACTGCCATTTAAGACACTCAGAGCCTCCTCTGCTAGAAGGGAGCATCCACAGCTGTCCTTTGCATGCAGGGCGAGGTAGCAGACAGCACACAGCCCTTGGCACACACCGTGCTCTTCAATACTTGCCACGCTCCTGGCACCACCCAGGGAGCCACAGCAGGAGCTGCAGCCCAGTTCCAGCTCTCCACCTATGAAACGATTCAGGAGAAAGCAACGATAGTGCCCAGTTCTGTCCAAAAGGTGTCTGGGTAGATAAAAATAGACGCCTGGAACAACCATATGGAAATGTGAATTAATGAAATATTTCAGCAACTGACTCAACTCTAATTGAGAGCTGAGAACCCTCCACCTCCCTTCTGCTTTCCAGGATACAAAAATGACACTGGTAGGTGGAAATAACTACAGCTGTCCCAGTGGGAGAGAAATCAGTGCTTCACAGTGAGCGCAATGGCCAAAATTAAGCACTAGCTTGGTGTTATTACACAACACATCCCAGGAAGCAGCTTCCAAAAACTTGACCTTCTCTTCAAAGGCTTCTTTTTGAATCAACTTTCCTGTTGCTAACAAGAGAAGTGGATGCAGTGCTCGAGTAAGGTCCTCTGGGATGGAGAACAGCTTTGTTCATGCACTGGTTACTGGGGAGGCAGCAGCAATGACACGTTCACGCAGCAGCCCTGCCCTGGCCAGGCTCCTGCACGCAGCCAAAGCTCTGCTGCATTTCCAAGCCCAGCACTACATAAACAACACAGTGCTCACCAAGGGGCTGCTGGAGTCTGCCAAGTACCTGCCCAGCCTGAAACCCACGGAGATCTACCGCAAGGTACAAGCAGGCAGGGACAACTGAGCACTGAGCACAAGGCTGGTTCAGCCCCCACCCACCATCACATCTTTCTCCACACCAGTGATGTTCAAGGACCCCTTCTGAATCAAGTCCAATGCACAGGTGACCCCTGAAAGAGCTACAGAAGAACTGCTTCCTGAGCCCAGCAGAGCCCTGGCTTCTTGTTCCAGCCTCAGCTTGTGCCCCCCACCAGCTACAGAGCCTCCATCCCCCAGGCCAACGCTGAAATCAAAAATTCACCTACAAACACAGCACCTACATCAGCTACATAGAGCTTGGCCTCCAAAGGTCTTCACAGAGGCAGGCAGTATCATCACCCACACTCCAGATCATCAGCATCTTTAACAACTGGTTTAACCATTGAAACCTTAACACCTGCTATATTGTTGGCTTTAATTGTAACCCTAGATATTAACACATCTTCTGACCTCAACTCCTACAACCTCGTAAGGGCAGCATCATCTCCTTGGTGTCAAGCCTGTATGGAAGTCAGAGCCCTAAAGACTATTTTAAGGCACATAACGTGAGTGCAACTTGGTCATAAGGAGAGCACATGGGCTCCTTCCTGACAGGCCCAGGATTTGTTCTGGCCAAATAGGTTTTTCTCTCCTTCCTCCAGCCTGTGACTGGCTTCCACATGACTAGCAGCACAGCTTGCACACACACGGTGTGGAAGGGATGGTTACCATAGCTGTATCTATCCAGCCCCAGCCATCCAGGCATGTCAGAACGATGCCTGAAGAACACTGACAAACTGTTATAAATAAGACACTCTCGAGCCTCTATTTGGAGAGCAACTTGCAAGTGTGCAAAACGCTACAGCTTCTGGTTTGACCTATTTCACTTTCTTTTACAGGCATGATACAGATTCAGAGAGTCCTCTGCAGAACAGCAGTGCTCTGGAGAAGCCTGCAGCAGCAGCACAGACTATGGATAAGCACATCTTCAGTGTTTGTGGGTCTGAGAGCCTGTCTGAGATCCAAACAGCTCAAGCCTGCATTCTCCTGCTCCAAGGTCGATGTGAACTCCAACAAGCTCATTCTGCAGCCTGTGTTTCTGTTCCCATCCTTTCTAGGGCTACAAGATGCTCTGGATGAAGGGTCTCTTCCTACAACTGCAATCCATGTGACTTGCAGCAGGAACCATGGCCCCAGGGGCGATCCCTTTTTGGAAAGGCCCATTTGTTCTGCTTCCCCCTTTGCAGAAGCTCCCTCTGGAAGCAGAACAGGTCAGCACCACTTGCTGCTGGCACCCTGCTCACAAGTCAATGTGCTCCCATGAGGGAGGTCAGCTTTCATTCAACAGGAGGAAAACTGGTGTGAGAGGCTGTGAGATGGAGCAAGCACCCTTCGCCCCACTGGGAAAAGCTGCAACCCACAAGAATACATTGGATAACAGCTTCTCTGTTGAACAGGTCCTCCGACTTCCATGTTGCAGCCATTTGGAGGGGCTGCAGGATTGGTCTCTGAAGGCACAGGATGCTGACGTAGGCTGTTCTGGTGCTGGAGACCAGAAAGTTTGGGCACAGGGCTCTTTGGGTGGAGGCAGTCAGAGAAATCACAGAATCACAGAAATGGCAGAGGAACATCAAGAAAGGGATCAAAGAGTTCCCCCACCATCATAGCAGCAACACATGCCCCAAGAGCAGCACAAACTCCACTCTACTCCCACCAATGCCCACGGGTTTGACCCTTTGCTGTTTGGATGTAGTTTGAGGCAGGATGCTCTGGGTGACACGCACTGACTGGAGATGAGGAGAGCCACGCAGCCAACCCTCGCCAAGCTCTGCCTCCACCAGCTTGAGACTCTTGCAGAGGGGTTCAAGGTACAACAAGGAGAATGGTCAGCAACCAGTCCCCCAACCCTAGAAGTAGGGAAGCAGCCTTCCATCCTACCCACCCCAATGGGGGATGCAGCATCCCATCTACCAGAGCATCTTATGTGGAGGGCTCAGCTCTCCCAGGGACCTTCTGAGCGGGGCCACCACAACAAGCACTGATGACACCCAGGCCATTGCCTAACACAGGCAGGGACAGCCTGGCAACAGCAACCAGGACAGAGAAATAAAAAGCACTTTGCACAGCGGTCACGTTATCCCCTCATCCCTCCCCCTCATCCCCTTCGGAGCTTCTTAACTTCAGAAACCTTTCTCCAGAGGAGTGTTGGAGTGACAGAAAACATTTTCCAAGCCTAATATCAGTTCCAGATGTTCACAGCCATTTCAGTTTGTACCTCACCCTGTAAAACACATTTCTCTCTCTCCCTCTCTCCAGCGCAGCGCCTGCTTCAGCCATGACATCATGCGCTGGCGGCTGGGCCGTGCACACACACGCGCTCGCACCCTCTTCGAGAGCCTCATGTTCAAACAAAGAGCATCACTCAACTACAAAGCCATCGCACACATGGAGTTATGAGTAATTTCCACAAGTTTTAATAAACAGTTTGGGATGTAATTGCTCTCTGTCTTCTCCGCTGGCTCCCGAGTGGAGAGCCGCTCTCTCCCTGCGCTCTGGTGTTGAAAGTGTGGTTTGTTTTGTGCACAAGTTCACCTCGGGAACTGCTCCTATTCACATCAGCTGGGCCGAGGGCTGTGCATTTCCAAGCACCAGTAAGAAGCCTCTTTAAAAACCACGTCCAGCCGGGGGGCAGCTGACCCACACTGGCTCCTGGCCCCTTCCACCCCACTGCAGGAGCAGAGGACGAGTGTTAGACCAGCCCCAAACTCACTGCTCCTGACTTAACTCCAAGAAGAGGAGAAAATATTTTCTGGCTCAAGGGAATGTCTGCGTCCTCCAGTTGCAAAGCAAGGAGAGGCCACGGAATTTTGCAAGTGGGAAGTTTTTGCAGAGGGCAGAAAGCAGGGCTGGGTACCATCTAGAACTGAAGCTTTCAATGGAGCTGGAGAGCAGGTTGGCACAACCGCAGGCCAGAGTCACAAGTGGCTGCAACTGTAACAGCGCCCAACTGTGAACAGCACACATGCTTACACTCAAAACATGCAAGGGACCAAACAATGGCATCCTCAAGAGCCTTCTCACCTTGCAGGCTTCTGCCAACCTTCTGCAAACACATGGGTGCACCTCCTAACAACAGGAACAGCTTGTCCCTACCTACCAGCAGCCACAGGACTGGTGGGGGAGGAAGATCCAGCAATATTCACCAAACACCCCTAAAGATTCACATCCTGCAACGCTCCTCTCTCAAGGAGAGGTTGAATTCTGGGGTTGAATTATTTTTAAATGTTTTTCTTGCGAGCACTGCCCACATGGGATGGAGACACAATGGCAGTGATGAGGGGATACCTATGGTGGGATTTCCGGTCAGGTGAAGCAGGGCACCAAGCAAAGCCTTTGAAAGCTGCAGCAACCAGCATCTTAGTAAATATATAAAGGTAAGAAGGAGAATCAAGTCATCTGGCATCAGAGGCCTGCAGGGTAAGAAAGGAATGAAGCAAGGAATGTTGTTTGGTTATAAACAATGCAGAAAAATAAGGGAGAGTTTCAGGATTGGCTTTTCTCTTTAACTGTTAATGGGGTCATTGTGTCCTGAATGGTCCCCCAGAGTGGGGAAAGGGGAGGCCAGCTCCTCACAGTGAATTCAATGGCCTGTCAAACACATGGCAGTCATAAAAAGAAAAAAATAATAATCTGTGTTTCCTACTCTGGCTGCCAGGCAGAGCTCCAGCCACTTCAAAGGAGCAACCCCACGTTTCCCTGGTCTGGCCTCACCTGACCGATGTGTGAGCAATCTGGAATCCCCATCCCAAACACAGCACTTTGGTGGCTTGTTTTCTTTCTCCATTATTGGAATTTGCTCCTCTGAGATGAAGAGCAAACCTTCTTCCAGACAAGGAAACTAGAAACACAGTGCTGGGGCTGGGGCTGCACTGGGCAGCTCTGTAAGCAGGTGCTGGCAGGGATTGTGGAAGAAAGCCCCACTTTTAACCAAATGAGGTTTTTAATCACAATAGCCATTGGGCTTTGCAAACTCTCATTTCAATCACAGGTGGAAACCTTCCCCTAATTCTCCCTCACCAGAGATGGGTGGAATTTGGCAGTGCCAGCACCTGGGGCCCTTTGCACAAAGGCAGATCTCTGCTTCAATCAACAACCAGCTGCCCCTGGCCGCTCAAATGAACCACTTTAATGAGCTAAACCCAAAGTCCTTGAGCGAGAAGCAGTAGGAGGTTTTGCCTGGTTTTCTAAACAGCAGTAGCTACACTCAAGGCCTCCAATGGTATTTTCTGAAATAAATCACTGATTCACTGAGATCCACCCCATCCTTCACATCCCTCCACCTCACCCAGCAGCCCCTGAAGCACAGCCGAACCGCTGACAAAGCCTTCACAGGGCACAGAGCACTCAGCCCAGCCCAGAGCTGGAAACTGAGCTCCAGCCCAGGGAAGTTTCACATTTCCCCGTGCTGCTTAAGTGATCCCTCCAAAAATTGCAGGCTTCACATTGCTTTGCTAACTGTGCAAGGTAATTCCAAGTGCCTTGCCAAAGGCCGGAACGCAATTCCCACTCACTGGGAGGAACCAGTGCAGCCCTTCAGCTGCTGCAGGCTGACCTTCCCCTGCACCCACCATCCTGAAGCATTTCATGCTGATCAGATCAAACACCAGCTTCATTCAAGAACTCCAACTCACAGCTCTCCTACCCAAAAAGTGCATATCAGTTCAGTCCACCACAGTGCATTTTTGTTTTCCTCCTTCCCGTCCTACACCCACCTCTGCAGAAGCCTTCAGAAACCCCTCCTAAAGGTTTCAACACCTCTGCTCCTTGCACCTTTCTTCACAGAAGCAACAGCTCTGAGGACACCCAGCACGGCTCAGCACAGCACACATCTCCAAAGGGCACAGAGTCACCCCGCAGCATCACCCACCTGTGTAGAGGTCTGTGTCTGTGTACTCATCCACCTTCTTGTGGTGCAGGACGTAGTCAGACACCTTCGTCCCAATGGCAGGCTGCACATCCAGCCACTCCAGGGAGACCACAGTGCTGGAGGGCTCCACATTGGGGGACAGCCGCAGGCTGGGAAGGGCAGAAACCAAAGAACACATCAGCTTCAGCTCCTTCTCCGTGAGGAATTCTCTCTCTAAGCAGCACAAGTCTTGAATTGCCCGCCTTCATGCAGAGGAGCATGCACAAAGAGCACAAAAGAAGCTTGCAGTTGGGTACAGCCTATTTGTGTGGGTGTCCTCACCCCCCAGCTCCTGGCAGAGCTGAGGTCTTGTAATCCTACATATCCCATCTGCAGGAGGCTTTGCCTCCTGAGAGAGCTGCTAGAGCTCAGCAGCTCTATGGGGAGCTGAGGACTGACTACCCAGGAGCAGGAGAGGACCCAGCTTAACTGCAGGCAGCCCAGTGGGGCTGAGTTTACACAAAGAGAAGGTCAGGACTGTGCTATGAGAAGTGGCAGGTGTGGCTGAGAACTTACCCAGCTGCAAAGGAACAAGTCCTGATGGGCATGAGTAAAAATAAAAGCAAAAGCTGGGCAGTAAAACTCTGCCTGGGTTGGAAACTGTGGGTGCAGCAGAGCAGCCCCAGGCTCTGTGCTAACACAAAGGCAACTGCCTCCTCTGCAATGGGGCAAGCAGCAATACAACACAGGGCTTGGGAAAGTCCAGCTCCACATGTATGAGTGTGTTTGTTAACTCAGAATTGGAAATGAATCCCCCTTGGAGAACACTGGCTCACTCAGGTGTCCTTGTGGAGCTCTGGAGCCAGTCTTCCTGCTTTCTCAGCTAATTCCCCATCAGCTTGCTCCTGATTTGCTTTTGCTCTGACAAGCCACAATGAATTGCACCATAATTCCATTTCTTTCAGCATTTGAAATCCCCTTCTACGAGCCCTGCTAATCAGGTGATGAAAATCTAGAAGGAAACCTTCCAGGGCCACAGCCAGAGCCAGGATCTCCTACAGGCAGCAGCCAGGCAGCGAGGCGCCCTGGAGCACGGCAGTGGGCTCAGTGGCACATGGCAGGAGGAGTCCCTGCATCCCTTGGGATGGGGACAGCACTGTGGAGCAGGAGGATACGTACACAGGCTGAGGGAGGGGGCTGCAGTTCGGGAGCCCATTCTCGTCGAAGGCGTTGAGGTCACACCTGCACCAGTCTTCGATCACGTCGCCTTTCCCAGAGCACCAATATGAGCTCATCAGCGCGCCTCTGAAAGCCTGCCGTGAGAACGGAGAGCGTGAGGATGGGGGGATCGTGGCCAGCGGGCTGGCTGTGTGCTGCTGAGTGCTGCACAGAGTCCAGGTTTGGGAAATACTGACGGGGGGTTCTCCCTGTTCTACGTGACCTGGTGTGAGTCCCCGCAGCTCCCAGGGCTTTAGTTCTCTTGTAACAGTGATTTGGGTTTACCCATGGGTGCTGATGGGGTGTCTACACAGTGCCCCACTGTCCTCTCGTGAAGGAGGATCAAGCTGCCCCAAGGAACACAAACATGAGCCCCTGGGTGACACAAGACTTTGTGTCTGGGTACCTTCATGCTTATGTTGCAGGGAAACTTTCCACAACTGTCCATTCCACAACTGCTTCTGACCCAGCGAAGCATGAAGTGATTCCACAACATTTCTACTATTCACAGAACCATTAAGGTTGGAAAAGACCTCTGAGATCACCAAGTCCACCCCCAGTCCATCCCACCGTACCCACTGATGACATCCCTCAGTGTCACATCTCCGTGGTTCTGCAACACCTCCATGGACGCTGACTCTACCACTTCCTGAGCAGCCTGTCTAATGCCTGAACCCTCTTTAGGAGAAGAAATTTTTCCCAGTATCCAACCTGACCCCCCCCAACACAACTTGAAGCCATTTCCTCTCATCCTATCGCTATCACCTGGGAGCAGAGGCCAAGCCCACCTCACCACAACCTCCTTCCAGACAGCTGTAGAGAGGTCTCCTCTGAGTTTCCTTTTCTCCAGACTGACCCACCCTAGTTCACAGCTCCACTCCCATCCCTCTCATATGGTATTATTCCTGCTGCACTCCTGCATGCCAGTCAGTGCTTGATGCATTTGCATAGGAACGTTCACAAGAACAAACTGTGGTATGTTGGAAGAAACCCAGCACGCAAAGTTCCATGGGTGCTCCCCCAGCTGCAGCCTTCCCTCAGCACTGCCCCCATCACATCAACCAGTCCCCCAGTAGCAGCACCGACCTGCTGCCATCTGGGGCTGAAATGCACTGAAATCCCTCTATTTGACCCAGGAGCTCAGCCCATGGTGCAGGACAGGGCTCAGCATCACCGCAGCACCTCCTCCTGTGCAAAAATACAGCCAGAGGCACAACAGACTGCAACAACAGCCACACAGCCACCACGAAACGAACGTATCTGCAGCGCTTTTACTCCCTTGGTGCATTTTGGGGCCATAGTGGCCTCAATGCCCTGCCCATGCCTGGGTTCAGCCCACACCCCACAGCCTGAGGATGCCTGGCTCTGCTGATACTGCTCGTACCCCAGCTCACCAAGATAAAACTCGCCCTTAGAGCGGACAGGGACAGCTGCAGGGCTGTGGCATTTAGCAGAGAACTGTAGGAAAAGCTCTGTCCCAGGGACATTAGTGAAAAGAGGAGGTATAAATAGAGCCTGACGTCAGGCTGCTATTGTTTGGGGCTGCGTCGCTCTCCCCAAACACAGCAGCACCTTTAGCGAGGTGCCTGCCTCTGCAATCCTTCTGCTTGCAGACATTTACAGAACAGCACTGTTCCAGAAAGGGGGGGAGGAAGGAAGAAAAAAAAAACACTGAAAGAGAAAATGTGACCTGATTTTGTTCTTTAGAATGTAATTATGGCACTGGGTGAGAAAGGGCACCTCAATGTAACAGGAGAACAGAGAGGACAGAAAAGAGCTTACTGAGCACACGGATAAATGTGGGTGCACGGCTGCAGGGATTGCCGGGGCTGTGCAGGATGGAGCACCACAGCCCCCCTGGGAGAACACAGGCTGCAGAGAAGCCCCATGTCACTGCAGTCACACTGACCCCAGCCTGCTCCCTCCCTGCCCACTGACCCCACACAACCTGCAGGGGAGAAATCCCACCTCCCCATTCACACCCTTCCACCAAACCCGCCAGTCAGTGCTGCTTTTCTGTTTTCTATGTTTGTGATGCTCAGCACCATGCTGGATGAGCAATCCGCTGTGCCTGCCTGGCCTTACCCCACGTTAATTAGATCCTGCAGGTACGCAGCCGTCATCTGCCTTGTGTCAACCTTTGTGCAAACGAGGTTAGCAGATCGATGCGTCCTTCAATTGTGCTCATTAGGGCAGCACACCTACACGCAGCAGCAGGGCTGCAGCATCCCACTGCCGGAGGTTTGCTATGGGAGAAGCACAGGCTGATGGACTCACAGAGCCTCCCCCACCAGTCAGAGCAGGGAGTCTGGCCAGAAGGTATGGGACTCTCCTGTGTAGAAGGGTGGGGAAGCAGCAAGAGCAAACAGATGGAGGAAATAGGTAAGGTCATGCAGAATCATAGAACCACTTCAGTTGAAAGGGGCCCTTCAAGGCCATCTGGTCCCACTCACTGGAATGCAGGGACACTCACAGCACCATCCGTGCCCCAACCAGCCTGACCTTGGCTGTCTGCAGGGACAGGGCACCACCACCTCTCTGGGCAGGATGCTCAGTGATAGCAACCACACCAAGGCAGCCAGCAGAGGCAAACCATTGGACTCTGCAAGTTGGAAGGGCTTCCCAGCACCAGCAGTGCCCACTGGAGGTGATGGTGCCATGCCCCACTCCTGCCTGCTGCTCCCCAGCCCCTCACTGCCCCCCATGCCCTACAGCAATTCTCTCATTCATTTACAAGTATCCAAATTGTATTGTTTCCCTGTGAGTCAGCCCATTTAGTTTATGTCCTTCAGTGCCAGAGGGGAAATTTATGAGATGAGAAACTGGCTTGAAACATTTATTTTCTAGATGACGAGTCATGCCATTAGATATATAGCATTATGAATCATAGGAACAGCATCTAATTTGCTCTTAAAGGTATAATAGGTCTGACTCCCCACACCCATACACACACATATACTGGATTGATAGTTCCCCTGTAGGATGGCTAGTTCATTTGTTTTGACACGAGCAAGACTTACAGGACCATAAAGTCCCATCTTACCATAAGCTAAGCCTATTCATAAAAAAAATATTAAGGAAATGAATGATCAGCTAAGCACATTTATCCCACACTCGATTGCATATGGATCTTTCTCCTGTTGTTATTTGTGCTCAGGGGGAGGCCATTTGGCCCCGTTTTATAGCTCAGATGCTCTGCAGCGAACAGAGAAGAACATTTCCTCTTTGTCCTCTGTTAGACCTGGCTGATGGAGGGAGAAGCATCGAGTTCTTCCTGACTGTGGGTTTTCTGATGACATCCCCAGAGAGAAAAATTACAGGACATGGAAGAACATTGCGGAGCAGCATTGGCAGGAATCAGCACGGAGGCTGCTGCTTTTAGGTGGGGCACTGCAAGGGGTGTGCGCTGGTGCTGAGCTGGCTTTGGAGATCTGGTCATCTCCATGGCTGATGAGCACCTGGCCCAGCTGCACTGAGTGCCACCAGGGGGATAAGAGCGTGGGATGCAGGCAGAACGGGACGCTATGAGAGGGTGGCTGGAAGGAAAGCTTTCCATGCCCTTCTGCTGAGGCTTAATGCCGCTCACAGGAGATAAATGCCGCTCCTTAGCAGTCTAGACATCTCTAGGAAGAGGAAAAAAAACAAAAATGAGGAGGAAAATGAAGGATTTCCCAGGCCAGAGACTCTTTCCAGGATCATGCAGCTCGCGTCTGAGTGTCTGCTCCAGGTTTGCAGCAAAGGAGGATGAAGTTTCCCCGCTGCTGCTGTTGGCAGCTGATCTCATCTGCGCCGCTCCCACCCTGCTGCCTGTCCCCAGAGAGCAGCATCACCTCATCCCAGGAAGCGTCCGCCAGAAAGGTCAGGGCACTGGCAGGGACCCAGGGCGGGCAGCATCCTGGATTCTGTTATTTATGGGAAGCAAGAGAGCAGCAGAGGACACTGAAACCTGGTGGTGCAGGGAGCATCCCGGCCCAGAAAGCTCCACTTTCACACCTCAGCTCCAGAGCTCCCCGTCAGCACAGTCAGGTGGTTACAATGCCTCTATTCTTCCCCAGCTAACATGAGTTGGATGTGGGGCAGGGCTGCATCGGGATGCACAAGTGCTGGGCTTTGGCGTGAGGAGGACAACGGCCCATTAACAGATGTGAAAGTAAAGCAACAACAACAAAATCCAGACCAAAGCAACAAAAATAAACTGCACCTCAACAATTCAAACACTGCCCCCCCCCGCCCTGGCTCCCTTTCAGATTTGGCAGTGGAAAAAGCAATCCCTGGCACCAGCTCCCCATGCCTTTGAGGCTGCTCTGGGGAAAGGCAGGGAAGGACCTGTGCTGACAGGGCACTTCCCCTGCTCTGCCCTTGGAGGGCACTGTCCCCATAGCAGGGACACGCAGAAAGCGCCTTGCTCAGCACCTGCAGAGACAGCACTGCATAAATCAGTGTGGGCTTCCCACTGCCTGGTGGTGGCTGGTGACAACAGGGACAAGGGACGTTTCACCACGTGACGTGCTGAGCTTGTCCTGGGAGGTGAGTGCTGGCTGAAGTGCACAGAAGCGCTCCCAGTACATGGCCTCATCACACCAGCAGCAAGTGCAACGTAACCCTGACCCTGAGATCTGACCAAACACCATTAACAGGAGATAACAAAACCCATTATCTGTGCTTTGCACTGCTGCTGAGATACAACCAACAGAGCAAAGTGTGCCTCCAGCATGAGCATGGAGGAACTGGGACACTGCTCTCCACAGTGCTGTCAAATTGCTGCCACACCATCACCACCACCCATGCTCCTGTTCTGGACAGTTTGCTGTCTCCGCTGGGTGTGCTGTGTGGAGGCTATGTCTGCAGATTAATGATGAAATTACACCATTTGCAGATTAAGCAAAGGTCCTAGGGGTCTTCTAAAATCCAAGCTCAATGTTCATTTGTCTCCTTGCATAACAAGCAATGGGGTTTCAAGCCCATTTCCCATGAGGGGTGGGATTAATCTCTCCTGCCTGCCACCCTCTAAGCACTTCTGCAGCTGCTCTACGCAAGCTGTGGGGCTTCTGTGTTTCAGAGGGGAGGAAGCAGGGAGAACAGCACACTCTCCACCTCCCCCTGCTCAGTGTGCTGCTGGACAGGGGCTGCTCCAGGGCACGAAGAACTGCCTTCACTATCCCATGGGGTGAGGCAGGCAGGGAGGTTTTGACGGGGCAGCGAGGAAGAGGAAGGCCACCACCCTCAGCACTATGATGATGTGTGGTTCTGCTCTCCTCCAGCTTCACGACATTCAGTAGAGGGAAACCATGCAGCCATTGCCGTGACTTAAGCTTTCTTCAACAACCCTGCTGTGAAGAATCTCCTTCAAAGTCATCTGGATGTGGCAGTGCAGGGATCACTGCTTTACCACAAACTGGTGCCTGCTACAGAGCACAGAGACATGGGATTAGCATCCATAAGCTGAAACATGATTCAGGATCCAGGGACCTCAAGTGAAGCCACTGCCAAGGTCACATCTCCTGAGCATCTGAGCGTAGACTGAAGGGAGTGGGTCTGCAATGGTAATGCTGCCAGAAACCAACCTGTGTTCATCTGATCTCACCACCCAACAAAGCCCTTCAGAAGGTACCTGGATTTAGTACTTCCTTGACCCTTGTCTATTTTTGCCTCCCTCCCCAAGAGCTCTGAGCTCCTACAAGGGGGCAACTGAGATTGTCCTAGAAAACACTTGCAAAATGAGAAATGCTACGTGTCCTAGGATGGCAGGAACAGCCTGGGACATCCCCTGCTCCAGCACAGACCCTAGGTATACCCAGTGGCTGCACCAGCTCCCTGACTAACAATACTGAACCACAGAGGCAAACAGGGGCACTCCCTCACAGAGGCTCAGTCTGCAAAGCTTTCACTGCACACCAGGAGGAAAAGAGGGGCTGCCATACAACACCCAGCCTGGGGCCCCCAACGAGCCCATCCCTTTGGTGCTGGAAGCAGTGCTTGGCCAGGACCAGCTGCAGCAGCACCAGACACTCGTGGAACTGCTCATGCACATTCACACTGCTGGGGGCTGACGAGAGGCTTTGAACAGCACTGCAACCATAAACCAAAACTCCTGCTGAGCATCCACAGCTGGGAGCTTACAGCACAAACAGCCTTGGACAAACATTCCCTGGGCAGCAAGAGGCAAAACCTGACTTCTGGATCTCTTCTAAATTCCAAGTCCTTGCTTTGAGATGAGAAGAAAATAGCCAGTCTCAGTGACATGGAAATAGTTCTCCAACTTATTTCATATGGGCGAAGCAATATATTTTCACCTAATCTCTCTCTTGCAAATGGTCAGTTTTAGCTGAAATCAAACATACACACATACAAAAATCACAAATCAGCCCAAGGCAGACAGACGCTCCGCCTGGAAACATAAACCCAGCACTTAAAAGTCTGGCAAGGTCATCAGAAACTGAGAACAAGGCCAGTACGTGTGGTAGCTGCAGATATGAAGGAATGCACAGCTCCCTTTATCTTTTCATCTTAGGTAGACGAAAAGACACCTCCTAAAAACTGCGAGCAAAGTTTCTTTACCTAATCTTACCTATATTCTTGCTGCTAGGCCTACAGTGGAAAGTTTCCAGGGAACATGATAGATGTTGCATCCATGTTATCAGTTTTACCTTCTTGGTTCCCTGTTTTACCTTACCTTCTTCCTGCACACATACATAGTTAGCTATGTATAAGCACACACAAAGAGAAAGGTCTTCATTGTTCATCTTTTTTTTTTTTAATACTATGAGAGAATTGGGATCTGCTTGCAGTCCCCATACAGTCAGCATTTGCTTCATGGATTATACACAGAAATGGGTGGCAGCAGGCAGGGGAGCAGCTGCTGTATGCGGTGGGTAGGGGTGGGTATGGTGGGTGGGTAGGAGGTGGCTGTGCAAGCCATGTCCCCAGACTGCCACCACAACAGCCACCTCCCTAGACAAAGGGAACTTCCCCTGCCCCAAACTGCATTATCCAAGTGCTCATCCCAGACATTTCCACATCTTGTTTATGCCACAGGCAAATATCACTCTCCTAGTGCCTGGGACCACCCCCAGCCTTCAAACTGATGCTGAAAAAGGATGTTTCACTATCCAGGCCTTGTATCGGGTGCTGCTTGCAGCACACACCCCTTGAGCATCGATTCCCAGGCACAAACCAAGGAAGAAATTTAAACGAATGGCTTTACATCGTGTTGGCACTATAGAGTTGGTGGCTTCTAACAGCACACAGCCTCCTACCCTCTCCTGGGCTCTCTATCTCAGACATATCTCCATCACTGAGCCTGCTGAGGCTCTACTCATGGCACAGTCCTAGCTAGTAAGGCTCTGGGCAGGCACTGGAACTTTGCACAGCAGCTCCTCCTGCAGTGATGGACAGCAGGCACTGGGCTAGCACAGCCCTCTAGAAGATGGCCAGGGCTTCCCTTGTTTGGCTGCATCTTCAGGGTTTTGTTTGTCTGTTTATTTTTTTTTCCCAGTGCTTCAGCAGAAAGCACAATGCAGGCTGATCTCCAGCTGCAGCTGATGGGAGCAGCTCTCCAGTGAGCCAGGGTGGGAGGAGGAGGCTGCTGCTGGGGACAGGCAGCTCTGGCTCCCCAGAACGAGGAGAACACCTTCCAGCCATGGCAGGGTGGCAGTGCCATTTGGGAGAGGGGCTGGGAAGAGGAGCTGGTAGTGCAAACAGTGGGTGCTCTGACTCTGCTGAAATACCTGCTCTGTTTGCAGAGAGAAAGAAATGACTCTGGTCCTTGCTGTGGATACAGCCATGCCAGGTCTCTGGAGTTCTGGAAGGCAGCAAGATAGGGCTGCTGGGAGGACTGGAGGAGCACCAGTGTGGCCATGGCCAGGGGGTGGGGGACCAGTCCCAAGCAGGCTATGGAGGGCTTCTCAAGTGAAAGTGGAACAAGGGAAAGCAGAAGACAGAAGTGGGAAAAGCATGAGGAGAGAAGGAGAAAGGGTGTCTGGGGATGCTCAAAGGACAGAGGAACAGAATTAGGGAAGTCAGGCATGGCTGTATGGAAGAAGCAGAGGGGGGTTAATAGATGGAAGAGCAGAAACAAGATCAAGGTATGGACAAGAAAGGATAGTCCCTATAAGGGTGCCAGGAAAAGAATAGGAGCTCTTTTGCCCATGGATGTGGGGGGAATGTGGAGGGGAAGTATCATTCTTGGTGGTCACACCTCTATTTGCCAGGATTGTTTCCAGACCTGCAGCCCTCTCTGTCCCACCCACAGCTGCTGCACACTGGCTCACTCCAAGCATCTTAATCAAGTGCAGGCTCAGTGCTAATAAGTGACTTTAAGCAGGTCTGTCATTTCTGGGTTTGGGGGGCCGCACAGAGAAGTGGGGGCTTGCAGGGAACAGAGAAAGTGGGAAATAAATCTCCCAATGATTAACAATGGAGCTCTCACAGGAGGAAGAGGAGCCGAGCCCCAACGAAGGGTCACCTCCAGCTCTGCTAGTCCCTCCTGGAGTAACAGTGACCTCCTGTGGCTGCGGGCCTGTCCCGAGGGGCTGCTTATCCCTCTGCACTTGTGCTGTGCAGAGCCCGGCAGGGCTTTGGGCTTTCCTGACAGCACATCCCAGAGGAAACAGGGGCTTGAGGCCCAGCTACTGTGACCTGAGGGGCAAAAGGAACACCTACAGCACCAGCTCACAGCATTGATGTTGCTGCAATGCAGGCACAGAGACGCACATTTGTGAAGGCTGAGGGTGGCACAAGGACATCAGCTCTAGCACTACCCTGATGCTGCTCCAAAGCCCTCTCTGTAAAGAAATGTTTCCTAATATTCAATCTAAACATTCCTGGTGCAATCTGAGGCCATTTCCTCTCATCATATCATCACAGAATCATTAAGGCTGGAAAAGACCCCGAAGATCTAGTCCAACCATCCACCTACCACCAACATTACCCACTAAATCATGTCCCTAATTGCTACATCTACCCTTTCCTTGACACCTCCAGGGTCAGTGAATCCATCACCTTCATAGGCAGCCTGTTCCAATGCATTATCACTCTTTCTGGGAAGAAGTTCTTCCTAATATCCAATCCAAACTTCTCCTGGCACAACGTAAGGCCACTGCCTCTCATCCCATCGCTGTTACCCTGGAGCAGAGGCTGACCCCTCCTTGCCACAGCTTCCTTTCAGGTATTTGTAGAGATCAGTAAGGCCTCCCCTAAGCCTCCTCTTCCCCCTCTGAACAATCCCAGTTCCCTCAGCTGCTCCCCATAACACCTGCTCTCTAGACCCATCATCAACTTCTTGGGATGTGCCCCAGCACCTCAGTGTCTTTCTTGTAGCAAGGAGCACAAAATTGAACTTGAGGTGCAACCTCAACAGAGCCTTGTCGATCCCCAGCGGTCGGTCCCGGCCCACTAAGACTGAGGAAGGCAAGCTGAAGAGGCGGTGACTGGAAGGTTCGCAGCGGTCCCTCATCAGCTCACTCACCTCCCTGGTGTCGTTGTCCTGGATCAGGGCATACAGGGGCACCACGCGGTTGATCTCCAGCAGGACCGGCGTGGGGCTGAGCTGCTCCTTGCCTGGGCGCCGGCACAAGTGGCACGTGGATGGGCAGCGCCCTTTCTCCTCGCAGTGGATCTCCACACCTGAGATGAGGTGGTCGTCAGAAAGCATCTGCGCGGTCAGCAAGCCCGAGAGATAGGTGATGAACGGCATGGATTTCAATTCCTTCTTGTTCCCCAGCTCAGTTGTTTCTGGTTTAGAAAGAGAATAAACAGCGTTAAACAAATCACAGTGCAATCCTTTCCCCAAACTTCACTGCAGCCGGGGTAAATGCAGCTGCTGAAGGTATGGGCCAGGTGGGAGCAGGAAACCAGAAAGGTCAAGGAAAGAAGGAGAAAAACAGGACTTGCAGGTAGGTAGAAAGTGAGAGCATTCCAGCATCACACTTGTAGAGTGATGGAACTGACTGAGTTCTCTTTCCTCTTTTTTGTGACTTGTGTCTTCACTTTCTACACTTTGAAATGAAACAAAACCACTCAAGAATATCTTTCCTGTCAAGGAGAACCTTCTTCAAAGGAGATGGGACAGGGAGCCAAGTGTCCTGGCGCTGCCCTAACACCAGATCCCTCCAGTGCCTGCAGTCCTTTGCTCCTTTGTCTGAGTGACACATAAGCCAGGGCACTGAGAACTGAAGCGGGCTGGCAAATGGGCTCAGTGTAGGATGAACACCCATGGCAGGGAGGAGGTAAGAGACAGAACAATCTCACTGCAGGGGGAACAGGCAGAGTTATTTCTAACACCAGGCTGTGACAGTGCTGTTTTTGGGAACTATTCAAGACTTTGAAACCCACAGAGAAACTTACCAGTGGTCTAATCCATAAGGAAACAAACTCAGAGCCTGACTTTCCTTGGCCTGAATGCTTGCTAAGGTCCAGGAAAGCATTGCATCTGGAGGTACCTGACAAGAAGAGTCGAGATTCCCATCTTGGTTCTCTACACTGCTGTTGAAACTGTAATGGTAGAATCTCCTCTTGGGTTGACTCAAGAAGGAGAGCTGACTGTCATAGCCTGGAGATGGGCCTACAGAAGGCTACCTTGCTCATCCTGTGCCTAAATAGCACACCCATCACCATGCATTGGACAAGGAGACAGCTGTTGCCTTCAGCAGCAACTTCCCCATCCTTCCCAAGAAGGAGCTGCACAGGAATGAGCTTTGTCTTAATACCCTTGGCTTGCACCGACATGCAGCTGATCTGGCAAGGCACTTTATCAATTAGAAATACAAACACAGTATTCATTCATTATTCTTGAAGCCCTTCAGGCTAGGGACAGCCCCTCCCCTTCTGTCTGGCTGTCAGAGAACACTCACATGCACAGGATCAAAGCTGCCATGGGAAGAAGGAGCAAATTCCAACCAACTCATCTCCAATGGAATTAGAGGGGGACAGTTGCTAAGATAAACTAAAACAAAGCTGTGAAGGAGGTGTCTCAGTATCTAGGGAGACACTGGTGTACACAGACATGGAAAAAGAACCTCAGAGCTGGTTCCTGGACAGATTATTTTCTGGGAGAATGGCTCCAGGCAACTTCAAGCTTCGTAAGCCATCAAACTGTGCTCAACTGGGTAGCTCACAAAGAGGAAAGCTGTGAGGAGAAGTCATGAGCCTCTTCCTGCTTCTGGATAATGCTAACTCTGCTTTTAACACAGCTACTAAGCCACATTTAGAAGAAGGAGACAACAATAACTATTCTGGGCTGCAAAGCTGATTCACCAGAGGTCAAGCAGTTATTTAAGAAATCTTCCAGGGGAAGCAATTTTGAGACATGCTCTAAGGAAGAACATGATAACAGAAGAGAAAGTGGAATCACTTATCTCTTGATTGGCAATAGGATAGCAGACTTTCCTTCCTGAATTGTGGTCTCGACAGCTACAAAGTGCTGGCACCTACTGGCTGGCCATGTAGGATGGCCAAGCTCCTGACCACATCTGACTGCTTTATTTGAGGTGCCTAAGCTCCCTGCTCTGTGCCTCACAGCCGGTGTCTCCTCTACTTCCAAGCATGGGGCACACGGTGTTTCTGCTCTCAGGTGCCCTGAGAATACAAATCAGGCGTGTGGACTGGGATGGAGAAGAGGAAGAGCAGCCTTCCTTTGGCCTCCCCAGCTGTTCGCTGCTTCTGGAATGAGCAAGCAGAGGTAAGGAGCAAAACAACCCTGAGCAAGGAGAGAGTTAATTCCAAGGGAACCCAGCCTGAACACGAGCTCGTCCAGCATGTCCTGCACTTCCAGACCCCTTGTTTGTCCATCGCTCCCAGAAATAGGTGCTGAGGCCAGCATGGTGGACGAGGTGGCTTAAAGAGCTCCCCAAAGAGGCTGGCAGGGAGGTGAGGGCTCAATGGAAACACAGGTTGGGTAAAGCCATTTCAGGAGCAGCAGTCACCAAATGGAGCTGCGTGGTGGAAAAGTAGAGGTCTGCAAAAAAAGGTAGAAAACCAGCAGCTGATCAGGGAGGCTGTGTGCACAGCACAGCTCCCCTCGCAGAGCAGCCAGGCTCTCAGCCACAGAAGATTGATCGTGGAGCCAGGTTACTCATGGCAGACTTGTCAGCAGTGCAGACTTCATAGCTAAGGTGGAAACGGGTGTCTGCATTTAATCCTCTTTATTGCAGTTGAAGCTCCAGTCACTAAGGGGAAAAGGAGTGCTTTGTAGATTGGGTTCCTGGGGACGTAAGGGGTTACTGCAGCTGAAGTTAGCAGTTCAATGTGCTGGGAACTAATTCATAGTGCTCCCTTGTATCGAAAAGGCTCTGGGTACAACTCCAAATAAGGAAAATGAAATAGGACATGGCTCAGCAGAAGGAAATAGGCTTCACTGCCAAATCACCAGCTCTCATCCAGACAAGCCTTGGAAGTCATCAGCACTGGAGTGCAATCCTTGGTAGCTTTTGTGGAATGAGCTTTAGGGGCTTAAGTACAGTCCTAACAAAATTAGGTTACTGAAATCTGGGAGATATTTTTCCCTCAAACACATGAGATTATTCCTGGACCTGCCACTGCAACTTAAAGCAAAGAAGAGCTGAAGGGTCCCTGTGCCTCCCTCTCCTGTCCCTCAGAGATGGCTTTGAGGTATCTGCCTGGCTGCCTGCATGCACGGATCCACTCCCCATAGAGAAACCCAACGGGGAGCTGCAGAAGCCCCACACACCACTGGAGGATTGCTCTGGCTTTTATTGCCTTGTTGCTGACACAACAGCTTGCTGGCTTCTTCTTAGGCTCAAAAACCTATGGCCCAATTCTACTCCTGATGAAGTCAAGGGAAGGTTCTGTTGTTGGGTTAAAGAGAATCAGAACCAGAACCAAAACATAACACTGAAATGCCATTCCCAGTTACCAGGGAAGCCAACAGAAATGCTCCTGTTGTCTTCACTGCAAGCTGGGCTAAGTCCTGAGTAACTTTATTCACCTTCATTGCTTAGGTCCACATTGCACAAGCCCCGTGCATGCCTGGGTGACCTCCTGGAGCGCTCAGATCGCTCTTCCAAAGCCCAATTCCCAGGGACAGGCCTTGCAGGTGATGCGATGGGTGCTGCCCTGACCCAGTCTGCAGGATGGCAAGGCTCAGCAGTGCAGGGAACGGAGGGCAGGGGGATTCCTTATCAGCCCCTGGATCTGAACATGCTTTCACTAATGCTGCTGGCAGCTCAGGGAGTCCTGGCAACATCTGTTTGGAAGCACAGGGCTGCGGATGTGGTTAGATGCATCACGGCAACTTGTGGGATCTATTAGTTTGTTTGTTTGCTTGAAATATGTATTTAGAAAAAGAAACAACGGCAGCACAACAAATAAAATAGCCTTCCGCTAAGTGTCAAACCTTGTGTAAGAAAGGAGGGCGAGCAGCACAGAGGGGACAGAGTTCTGATCGCCTGCTCCAGTGCACAGCTCTGCCCCTGTGCTTCACCAGGACTCAGCTACAGGGGTGGGGAAGTGCTCACAGCATTAACAGCAGCACCTCCTAGTGCTTAGACCAGAGGGAAGCACAACGATGATACTAGAGCAAAAACCAAATACAACATGTAACTCTTTTGTACTGGAGTGTTGCTTTGCCTTGAGAGCTCCCAGGAAGAGCAGATTTTGCTAGCGGTCCAGCACTCTATATTGCACTTTGCCAAAAGATCCCAAGTCATTCCAGAACTGAGGATCACTAGGCTTCCCACAAGAAGCATCAGGAGAAAGATGTGGCAGCTCTTCAACAGCAGGAAAGCTTGGAACAAGCTGAAGCTGTACAGAGAATTCACGGCACAGATCCTGGTAGGGATACCTCCAAGTTAACCCACTGACACCAACAGCATGCTCTGCCAGGACAAAGCTGGTAGCTGGGCTTTGCATTTCCTAACAAGGCTGAGTTATTTCTGCTCCATCTGTCCCTTCCACCTCCCCCTGGCTGTGCAGGCCTTGCTGCCATGGGCAGGGTGGGATTTATGGCTGATACAGATTCACTGGCACAGGCTGCTGGTTTGTTACCGGATAGAAAAACAACCCGTTTGTCGGCAAATCCATCGAAAGGGAGCTAGAAAGAAAATCAATAGCTGTGTTTGCCTGGGAATTTCTCTTGCAGTGAGATATTGTCATTGCAGGATCCAACAGGTCTGTGAGGAGCTCAGCCAGCTTTATGGCTGCCCAGTGCTAGTGATGGGTGCTGCAAGGAGAGTGGGGGTGTGAATGCTGAGGGATGCAGCACCGCACCGCTGTATACAAGAAGCACAGCACCAGTCTCTGCTGCCAAGCAGGGCACGCTGTAACAGCTGAACCCCAAGCAGACAGCAGTGCCTGTGTGCACCGTGCACATGCACGGGCTGTGAGGAGCATGGGATCCCTGAGAAACCACTCCCCATCTTGTGGGATCTGCTCCTCATCTTTCAGGCCATGCAGCCGCCCCGTGGCACGGCATCCTGCAGCTTAGGTCTGAGCATCAGCACGGTCCGTCCAGCAGGGAAGCAGCACACGAGGGCTGCCCCGCTGCTGCTGGCGGGTGTCCTTGGGAACCCCATGGCGCCGGGCTGCCGTCCCCATCCCCGCGGGACAGCGGTGGCCGGAGCTCCGCGAGGACCTGCTGCCCTCTGGTGGCACGGAGCAGGACGACAGGCACCAGCCCTCCCCTCCAGGGAGACCCACGGGTGCGGATCACGCCCTGTTACCCCACGGGGAGCTTTCCTGAATGGCAGAGCGTGTTATGGCGGTGGCCGTGAACCCATTCCACCCCACCGCATCCACACAGCCCCGCATCACCCCAGCAGCACTGGCTGCCCACCCAACTTTGGTCCCCACGTCAGCATCCCTCCGCGAGCACCCGGCTCTGACTGCTTCTTGCAACCAACATACGGCTCGATTAGCACAAATGTAAGCCCAGTGTCCAGAGATTCTTCCAGACCACGGGCTTGAACGAGCCTCACGTGATGAACATGATAACAGAACCCAAAGGTCCAGACAGAACTTGCTGCACCCAGACCCACAACTGCATCCAATCGGGCCCCAGCTGCATCACCAGGCAGCCCTGGGAGGTGGGAGCAATCCCTTCCCCATGCTCAGCTCACCCCAGTGACACACTGGAGCTCAGCAGGTTCATGCTGAGGTTTGTCACTGAGGGCCTGCAGCACAGCACAAAAGCATGCAAACATAAATCTCATTCAAGTTCAGGTTCGCATCTGCTCTGCTTCCAAGTGCCTTCACTGCCTGCTTTGCTATCTCTGCTGTTTCCCAGTTGCTGCTCAAGTGAACAAAGTACATGGAAGATGCACTGTGGTTTCCAGTACAAGGGCTGGGCACAGCCCCATGGCTGCCAGCATGGCACACATGTGCCATCCTCCCCATGCACAGGGAGGCTGCAAACAGCAATCATGGCAAATGGCTGAACTGATGGCTCGCCTCTTCCACAGATGGAATTTCTTCATGCCACAGTTCTCCACCTGTGCTCCCACAGAGGGTGCCCCAAACCTAGACATTCCTATCAGATACAGTCTGGTTGCTAAATTCCACCTCTGATTACAGCTAGCAGAACCCATCAGATGGGAGAAGAAAGGCCAGATAGAAAGGTCAGAGGGATGGAGAGGAGGAGGGAAGAGGTAGGAGGAAAATGACTGATTATATGATTAATGACTTTGCTCATTAGTCCTGTGCCTGGGTGATAGAACCACCCTCCTCTACTTCCAGGCATAAGCAGCAGAGGGATCTGAGCGAGCACACGTGCTGTGAGCCAGTTAAAATCTGTAGAGCAAGAAGGTGGTGGCAGGAGCTGCCTCCAAGGTGACTCTACCCTTCCTTGTGTTTGGGAAGGGTTACAGGGCCCGCCCCAGTGCACAGCATGCATTTCCACTGCGGCAACCAAGACTGCTAGAGAACGATGGAAAGATGGAGGGCTGGGCACAGACGTGACAGATGTGACAGGAGTTCACACAGAAAGCTATGCTACCTTCTCTTTTTATTGTTTACAGAGAGCTTCACAAACAGCAGCCTCCACCCTACCTGTGCAGCAATGTCCTTTAGAGGCCTGGTGGGAAGCAAAAAGCTGCACTTTGCAAGAATCCTGCATAACGCTCTCAGGGACGCGGTCCCACCAGCTTCCCACCCCAAACCACCCCATGGACCGGGGCTGCTGCTCAGAAAGGCCACCTATCACATCCCATCTGTACTGGGACTGAAGAGTGACCAGCCCGCTGGTTGCTCAAGTCCTGACCAGGGAAGCAGTGGTGTTCAGCAGCTTCACTGACACGCTATGGAAAAGACACTGCCAAGCAATTCTGTTTTCCTCTGAGGCATTCAGATGTTACGACACATAAAAAGGAGAGTAGTGGCCACAGGTTTTGCTGTAAGCTCTATCTGTTCTCGGCGTGGTGTGGCAGAAAAGAAGGAAGACGAGGGAGGTACCTCAGCAGCAAGCCTCCTTTTGCAGTGCTCCATCCTCCAACACTCTTTCTCCACCTCATCCACCTCCTCTCTTTTAATCTTGACTCACCAACCGAGTCCCTAAAACACAGCACAGAGCCCGCAGCGCCCATCTCTCACTTCAAGAACAAGGCAAAGCATGCTCTCCCCTGGCTGAGGGGAAGCACAGTTCCCCACAAACCTTTCCTTTCCCACTACTGCAGCTGCACCACTCTCAGTCACTGCCCCAGGACCCAGACTACTGTGGGAAGGAATGAATGCCAAGCAGGACGTGCCTTGTGCGAGTCCTTGAATATGTGACCACAGCTGCACACCTATTCACTGGTGATATTTGTGTGCACTGCCCAATCGACTGATTGCATTTGCCATTCTGCATCTAAAAATAGGCAGTTTTGCGCTGGGAGTCTGCAGGCTGCTTCCAAGTGAAGAAAAACAGATTTGTGGCATGAGGCAACACACGGCGTGCGAGCAAAACCCGACCACGGCACTGGGCTGCCCCGGCATGAGGTGGGACCAAAGGAAGGCTGTGGCCTCATGCCACGTGATAACCATGACATGACAGCATCCTGCAGCTCCTTCATGGTTGCCTGCACCTCATTGTGGCAGCCTGCAGGCCGTCATGGCAGCCTGCAGCCCCTCATAGCAGCCTGCAGCCCCTCATGGCAGCCTGCAGCCCCTCATAGCAGCCTGCAGCCCCTCATGGCAGCCTGCAGCTCTCCACAGGGAGCGGAGCAGCACTGAGCTCTTCTCCCTGGTGACAGCAACAGGGTCTGAGGGCATGGAGCTCTACCAGAGCAGGGTAAGGTGGGCTTGGGGAAAGGCTGAGCCCAGCAGGGAGGTGGGCACGGCCCCCAGGGCTGGCTCTCAGAACAGGGTTGGTGCTGTGTGGAGCTGCGGGGTCCTTTCCCACTCGCGGTGTTTTCCACGTTTCTATCACCGCGGTTCCGTGGCTCTATGAGCCGCGCAGGGACCTCAGCACAAAGTGCTGCATAATAAAATGAGGGAGAAAAAAAAAAAAGAAAAAAAAAAGGCTTTTACTTTTCTTGAGGAAAACATTTCGAGTGCTGTTTGGTCTTGGTTTTGTTTGTTGATATTTTTTTGACAGAAACACGCGGCACGCCAGCCCGCCCGCACAGCACGGACCGCTCTCGGCGCTGCCGCCCCTTTTCCCGCTCGTTGCGGGGCCGCCCCTCAGGACTCCACCTCCCAGCGCGCCGCGCTGCACACGTGACGGCGGCGCGGGGCATGCCGGGGAGCGGCGCGCGGCCCGGGAGCGGCGAGCAGGTAAGGAGCAGAGCGGGCCCCGCGGCGCGTGGCGCCCCCTGCAGGCGGGGCGGGGAGGGGTGGGCCGGGCGGCAGCACCCCCAGCACCGCACCGAGCGCCCGGGCCGCACCGGCGCCGCTGCGGGCGGCGCGGGTGGCGCGGCCGGGCCGGGCGGGAGGAGGCGCTCCTCCAGCGCTGCGGGGCCGCGCACGGGGCCTGGCCAGGCCTCGGCCCCGCGGGCAGGCGAGCCCCGGGCTTCCCGTTTTCTGTGCGGGAGGAACGGCCCGATGTGGGGTACAACCGAGGGAGGAGAGTGCTGAGGGGTAACAGCGCTGCCAAAGCATCGCGGCGCTGAGACGCGCGCTGGCGTGCGATAGGAGGGTTGTGCATGCGGTAGGTGGGCTGTGCGTATTAAAAGAACATCACACAAAGCGTCCTTCTGACCGAGCCTGAGTTCAAAGCAAAGAAAACCCCGTGCTCTATTTCACACTGACGAAAACACGCGATCTGACGGCAGCTCTCTGTGCAACCCCTCGCCTCGCCTGGTGCCCGCGCCTTCCCCAGCAGCTCCTCCTGCACTGCCAAGGAAAACAACAGTAACAAATCCTGCATCCTATGCTGAATTTGTAGACCTTGTTTTAAAACACTGCTCTCCACCCCTCAGAGCAATGTGTCTGATCTGCACAGCAGTGCCCAGGCTCCTTTCTCCACAGCTGAGGTGCTGCTCAGCAGGAAAGGGAAGGCTGTGAAGTGCCGTGGAACTCCAATGGTGCCACCTGAGAGCCAGACATCGGCTGTGCCCCCATTTGGGGTCAGCTTCCAGCCTGGGACCCCGCCGGTGGAGATCCTGCAGCGCTCATCCCTGCAATGTGGGCTGATAAATTCAGATTTTTTTTTTTCTCTGTATGAACATAAAGAACTTTTCTTCGTTACAGCTGTCTCCTTCCACTTGAGCAAATGCTAAACTGAAATACACTGAACCTTTCTGTCTGAAATGCTCCTGAGGGCGAAGCAGGCAAACGCAGCAGGGAAGCAAGAGTGCTGCGTGCATGCAGCCATTATTGGGAAGAAAGCTTTCTGCTCGTTTCCCTCTGTGACCAGCTCTTCATTTTAAAGACTAACTACTTCCTTCCCCTCCTCTCCCCCTAGAAGAAATGTTTTCTCCCCATTTCTTTTAACGGCTAAGCAATGCAGTAGCAGAGGTATTGAAACTCAGTCTGCTGAATAATAACTTAATGATGTGAACCCTGTTCTGTTCCTTTTGAATGGATGGCTGCTTCAGCAAGGAAGCTGCTGGGATCTGCTCCCTGCTGCGTGGGATGCGAGGATGAAGAAACTGGACTGAAGTTGAATGGCAACCACGGTGGTACAAAACTGAACCAAAATACAAGTGTGAAGTCAGTGCTACAAGATTATGGAATACAGAGAAATTATATGCAATTAAGCTAAGTTCAGGACCTGAGAGTGAACACATGCAGCCTGTATTATCAAGCATTTGGAGTTGTCTGGTAGCTCCATTTCTGCTAATACCTGATACAACGCTGCTGCATCAAGCTGTATTGCATGATGCAGCATGGCAGAGGTTAATGAAGTACACTGGTTTAAAGACATCAGCGCATGTTTCCACTATAAACAGTCAATCACAGACCAAGTGGAAGCTGACAAATCATTCCTTCTAGGATTACCTCCTGGCAAACATATGAAACCTTGAAAATTTATTTTGGCTTTCTAGAAAAGCAGTTTAAACCAACCACATTTATTTTGTTCTGATGTCTTATCTGAATGCAGGTCTCCAGAGGTGATATATTAATGTCCTAAAGCATTGCACCATCTGGTTCTTCTTTTGATGCGCAACATTTGAACGCTTGGTTTAATCTCTCTGGATTTCAGAGTAAATTATGTAAACTCACAGGCTTGGCAGCAGGAGATGGGCACCATGAGGAGATGATTCAGTCATCAATATATATTGGGCTTCCTTATTGCTGCCATTACACTTCTTTCAGTTCTACTTATAAATTTTGCAAGTGAATAATTCATTGCACTGGAAGCTGCAGGTTAGTTTCAGGATTTGCCCACTCTGAGATTAGCGAAGATAAATCTACCCTTTTCACATGTGGAAAAGCCAACTGGGTTTCTGTTTTCTGCATCTGGGAGATAAATCAGAAATAAACTGCATGTACATGTAATGCTGTTGATGACATAAATCACATTTTCTTTTTTCTTTCTGGACAGAATTGGGAAAACCTTGGAATACATGCGAGTACCAGATTCTGCACTGGCTAAAGTTGACTGTGGAAAGCCATGGCTTCTGCCCCTCAGCTCAACTCGGACGCACTCCGAGAGGTCCTGGAGTGCCCCATTTGCATGGAGTCCTTTACTGAGGAGCACCTGAGACCCAAGCTCTTACACTGTGGGCACACCATCTGCAAACAGTGCTTGGAGAAGCTCCTAGCAACCAGCATTAACGGGATTCGCTGCCCTTTTTGCAGCAAAATCACTCGGATCAAAACCTTAGCTCAGCTGACTGACAATCTTACTGTACTGAAGATCATAGACACCACAGGGCTGGGGGAAGTGGTTGGTCTCCTCATGTGCAAAGTCTGTGGGAGAAGGTTGCCAAGACACTTTTGCAAGAGTTGTGGCTTGGTTTTATGTGAGCCGTGCAAGGAGACATCGCACATGCCCCAAGGGCATAATGTCATTGCTATCAAAGAGGCTGCTGAAGAGCGTAGGAGGGAATTTGGGACAAGGCTTGCCAGACTTCGAGAGCTCATGGATGATCTGCAGAAAAGAAAAGCATCTCTGGAAGGTGTTTCTAGTGACCTGCAATCTAGATATAGAGCAGTTCTGCAAGATTACAGCAAAGAAGAGCGCAAGATCCAGGAAGAACTGGCCAGGTCACGCAAGTTCTTCACCACTTCTTTGTCTGAAGTGGAGAAGGTAAATAATCAGGTAATGGAGGAACAAGCTTATCTGCTGAACTTAGCAGAAGTGCAGATATTGTCTCGCTGTGATTATTTCCTTGCCAAAATAAAGCAAGGAGATATAGCTCTCTTGGAAGATGCAGCAGACGAGGAAGAACCAGAACTAACAAACAATCTCCCAGGGGAGCTGATCCTTCACGAGGTTGAACTCCTTAAAGTGAGCCATGTGGGACCACTGCAGATTGGGCAGGTGGTGAAGAAACCCCGGACTGTTAACTTGGAAGAATCGCTTATGGAAACTGCAGCATCCTCATCGGCATCATTTAGAGAGCCTGACTTGGTGCAAGAAGAAGCCAGCTGCACGCCGAATTCCTCCCCAGCCAAGCCGAGGATGCCCGAAGCAGCTGCAAGCATCCAGCAGTGTTACTTCATCAAGAAGATGGGCTCCAAGGGCAGCCTGCCAGGGATGTTCAATCTGCCCGTCAGCCTGTACGTCACTCTCCAAGGAGAGGTGCTTGTGGCAGACCGAGGCAATTTTCGAATCCAGGTTTTCACCCGCAAGGGCTTCCTGAAGGAGATCCGCCGGAGCCCTAGCGGAATCGATAGCTTTGTACTGAGCTTCCTTGGAGCAGACTTGCCCAATCTGACTCCCCTTTCTGTCACCATGAATTGCCATGGCCTGATAGGTGTGACCGACAGCTACGATAACTCTGTCAAGGTGTACACCATGGATGGGCACTGTGTGGCATGTCACAGGAGCCAGCTAAGCAAGCCCTGGGGCATCGCAGCTCTGCCCTCTGGGCAGTTCGTGGTGACTGATGTGGAAGGGGGGAAGCTGTGGTGCTTCACTGTGGACCGCGGCGTGGGGGTGGTGAAATACACCTGCTTGTGTAGCGCAGTGCGCCCCAAGTTTGTCACTTGTGATGCTGAAGGGACCATATACTTCACTCAGGGGCTGGGGCTCAACTTGGAAAACAGGCAGTACGAACACCACTTGGAAGGAGGCTTTTCAATCGGCTCTGTTGGCCCGGATGGGCAGCTGGGACGCCAGATTAGCCATTTCTTCTCCGAGAACGAGGATTTCAGGTGCATTGCTGGGATGTGTGTAGATGCCAGGGGAGACCTCATAGTTGCTGACAGCAGCCGTAAGGAAATCCTGCATTTTCCTAAAGGAGGTGGCTATAATATCTTAATCCGGGAAGGACTCACCTGCCCGGTTGGTATTGCCATTACTCCCAAAGGACAGCTGTTGGTGCTGGACTGTTGGGATCACTGCATTAAGATCTACAGTTACCATCTGAGAAGATATTCCACCCCTTAACGGCATTTCTCTGGGGAAAGCCCCTGTCACTAGCAGCAGTTCTTCCAGCCTCACTGCAATCTGACAGGAACCACTGAGAAAACTGCACCACAGCCCAACGGGGTTTGGCACAGAGACCATCACGTTTTTTGTTTAGGAACAAAATAACCACCGTGGTGGCGGTCTGCATTTTCTCATTCTGAATCTGTACAATAGAATAGAAGAGCATGAAGGAAGAGATCCTTCTGGAATATTGGTTTTTTGCTAAAATGACCAGTCGCTCCTTAACCCTTCTCACCTCCTTATTCTGCATTGGCTACGTCTTCAACCACTGTACCTTTCTTTGTGCCATAAACACTGACTGACTGCCCTAAATCACCTTCCTTTAGGGGACTAGAGAGGCAATCCTCTCTCGCCATGGTACTCGCGAGGAACTCAGTAGCAGTTGTCTGGGCAAGTAGTACAGAAAGCAATTTCTGATTGCAGCACTGCATAAAACAAAATAGCCCTCTTAAACTGCACCGAGATGGAGCTTTACTTTCAAACTGAGGGTTTTCTCTCTCCGTTTTTCTGGTGTTCAGGAGATCGCCCCTGTCGTGCCATTTGTGAACCGTGTCTGTTCAATGTGAAGTGAGTACAGTGCAATCATGGGAGACCGAGCTGAGCCAGAAAACTGCCCTCTGATGGCAACAGGGTTATCGTTACTGCTAAGAATTCTGCTGGGGAGGGGGGAGGGGGAGAAGGGTGGGGGTTGGAGGAAAAAAATCAGGGGAAATCTGTTGATATTTAGAAGCGTGCTGTTATTAAATGTGTCTTGGGAACTGTCTTTGGGAGGTGTGTCTGCTACCTTCATCTGGGGGGAGGGAAAGGCTGGGGGGAAGAAGACTGGGAGGTGGGAGTAAATGAGATCACGCACAACTCTGTGCTCACCTGCACCTCACTACCTGCATTCCGGATCGTCACCTTTGCAAACAGGTTTCCACGTGTCTGCACTTTGTATCCCACGATGAGGGTGGGGGGGATTGCTTCATTTAAATTTTTTTAGCACTCCAAAGCACATCCATTGGTGCATTGCCTTTTTCTCCTTGCACAGCAAATCACGACATTCCTCAGCTTTTTTATGGCACCAGCAGGCACCAGAGTTCGTGTTCATCACGGCTTTGGGCCAAATGAAGCACAAAACTGCAGCTGTGTGAACCAAGCCCCCACAGTGCTGCTCTCCTCACTGATAAATGTGTACCTCAGTGTGGTGCTGCTTGCCTGGAATAGTTTATTGAAGGAAGGACGCATTCAAATCGGGCACAGTGGTAGCATGTTAATCTGCCACAGATAATAGTTACGCTGCAGTGCATTTATTTGTTGCTATCAACAACATAGTTGCAAATTTGGGGGCATGGCAGACAATATAAAAGCTGATTTTATGGTGGCTGCCATGCGACAGCAAATTGTTTGCTGCTTGTCCTACAACATGTATGCAACAGGTGATTTTTTTTTACTCTCTCATATACTTTTCCCTGGTGAAGCAGGGATGGAAAACAGCCTTCAGAGCAGCTGCTGCTCCAGCCTGTTGCAGGGCAGCAATGGGGTTTCCAGAAGCAGCTCTGGGAGCAGAACCCTTTGGCAGAACTTGTTTTTTCCCTCTCCCTGTTGTGCTCAGCCACAGCACACAGCAGGAGCCCAAGTGTGTGATGGAGCTGCCCAAAGAGCAGGACAGCATCCTGTTCTTCTCAGTGTGATGCACTGTAGAAAGATCTTGGAGAAGAAGGTAGGAGCTAAGAGGAGATGATTAGCAGGGCAGATGATGGAAGACACTAAAGGAGCCCAAGGGAACTGAACCCCCCTCCCTCCTGCACTGCTCTGTGTATTTGCTGAGGCTGGCGATATGCACACAACTATTTACATTCCCTGCTTCTCTTTCTGGATGGGAGGGGGCAGTTGCCTGAGGTATGTAACAGCAATTTGGGGAGCTGATCTCATCTTGCATGTATGTTTTTGGGAGATGACTACTATTACTGGCACCTTCTGCAGTTAATTACACTGTAACTCAAGGCATTTTTTCCAGTATTATGGTAATGTCAGTTCCTCTCCTACTGATCTCTTTTAAACATCTCTCCTGTTTCTAAGAACTGCTCCAAGCAGGAAGCTACTGTGGACCTGAATAATTGAAGCAATATTATCTATGATAATATGTACCTCTGTCACTTTCTGTTCCAATGGAATTTCTTTTTTTTGCAATAAACATCACGCTGCCAGCAAGAACGTTTCCTGGTGTGCTTAAAGGGACATAAAAGCTTGTCCAGCAAATGGGCTGAGCTGTTGTTTACCCCGGTCTGTTACTGGGCACGTAGCTCAAACAAAGCATTTGTCATCTGCTGCTCGCTCAGAGACTGGAAAAATAACACTGCTGTGCCATGCATTGGTGGGACAAGGCAGGGCGAGGGCTGCCTGGCTGTGTTCTGTCTGCAGCTCTTCTGGGCTGAGGTTTCAGGAAGGGAAAAAGGAAATCTGTTGTCCTTAGCCCTTTCCCTGCCACAACCCGGCTGACTGTGAAGTTGATGCTGCAGAGCTGTATTTCTTGCTGTGGTGCCCCCAGTGTGATGCTGTGATCGTTTGCCAGATGAGATGAAACGGGGCAATTAAGGTATGTGATGAAATAGTTTTGCTTCTGCTCTCTACCTGGAGAAAGAACTCGTCTGGTTGTACGTATGTGTTCAGTTTTTAATAAAGGAAAAATTGATCCAATTAACAGTGCATTGCAGACGGCTCATTTTGTTATTAAAAGCACTTTGTCTTCTCCCTTTGGTGGCAGATTGTGTTTCATGGCTGGTGGGAATGAGCCTCGCTAACACAATGGCTGCTCGACCCCTCCTGCGCCGTCACAGTGGGGAGGACAGATCTGATCTCTTGAGCAGCTCTCACGTAACTTCATCTAACACTTCTCCTCCCACCCCATAAACAAAGCCTGGAGTTTCTTCCATCCAACGGCAGCGGTGCTCCTGCGCTTTCTGCCTCAGCACTGCATGGCTTTAGAGGCAGCTCATTCACAGGGGCCAGGAGGAGAGCTCACAGCTCACTGGTGGTGATAAACACTGCAACAGGTCTGCGTTCACATGGAGCCAAAGGGGAGCAAAGCAGTGTTGTACTCAGCTTTCAAAGACCTCCATGTGTCACCAGCACATGCAGGCTCCCCCCTGCCACGCAGCACAGCTGCTGATCTGGGGAGAGGCTGTTATTACCCGTGTTCATCTCAGATACGGAGCAGCTCTTTAAACAGCAACGGGCTGCCAGTTTATCAGTCACAGCTTATGTGTGCTGTAACATTTGGTCTGGGCAGCAGCTGACAGCCACGGTTTCGAACAGGGACGAGTGGAAGAGTGCTTCTTAATCAAAGGGGACAGAGCTACAAAAGTAAAACTCCAGCCAGATGCTTTGAGTTGTTTCCATTGTAGAGCTGAAGTGATTTTTCTGGGTCATTACTCCATGTGAGGATTTTAAGTTATTTCATTTTGCACAACTAATTACTCGCCTGGTAATTTTGGATTACAATGAGCAGTGCATAAGGTCGCTTAGCAGACTGAGTCACAGCACAGACTTTAGTCTAAACTAAATTTCATGGCAACCAGCTAGATTGTTTTTTCCTCCTCTGAGCAAAATGTCAAAATCTGAGGGTTTGAAATAAACATAATGATCTAAACCACAAGCTGGGAGAGTGTTATAAAGGTAACGGAGTGGTGTTTTGTAGGAGCTTATCTCAAGGATTGGGCAATTCAAAGTGTTTTACTTCTGACCAAGCAGTATAAGGGAAGGCCATTACCACCTTTAATAGGTGCAAAACTCACCTTTCTTCATGCACCTGATTGTGTGTAGGAACTAAAAGCTAAAGGCTCCCATGGACAGTTCATGGCAGTACCAGACCTGAAGGGATGAAGGATTCAGAGCATGCAGAAACAGGAGGGACCCACAGACCCTGCTCTGAAGGATACGACTGCTATTCCAGCAGACCCTTAGGCTGCATCCTATGGCTTATTATGTTTCATGAAGATCCCTGTCTAAACTGCTCAGTTCACAAGAAAGCATGAAATCTGTAACCTCTCACAGGGAAACACATCCAGAGACACATGATCCGAGGGAGATAAGTGAGCAGAGGGTGACGGATGGTCAGGAGGCCTTAGTGAATGTGACAGCAGCTGTCAGCACAGCCCCTCCTGCGTTAGTGAGCCATCAGCTGCTGAGAGGGAGCATCTCTCAGTCCTTACACAGCAGTGTAACACTCTGGTACTGAAAACCTCTTCATCTGTGCCCATGCACACCCCAGGCACCTCAGCCCCGCTCCCAGATCCCTATGGCACGGGAGAGGTGAGCTCTTCCCAGCTGGGGAACACACATCTCCCACGCTGAGGCTCAGCTCAAGGCTGCAAGGTGAGAAGGAAAAGAGTTGTCATTCAAATGCCTGACAAGACGAGACCCTCTGCATTACGGCTGATAACGTCTCCATTTTCTCTAAGTGCCAGAGCACTTACAGACATTTGTTCTGCATTTTGTGTATCGCAGTAGGAGCAAGCGAGCAAGGAGAACGACGCTCAGGAAATCCCACTGGGGCTGTCAGATGGTGCTGCTGGAGCAGCTATGTCCTTTTCCTTGCCAAGCTCTACTCCTCATCCAGCCAGGGAGCAAGCAGTTCTGTGCAACGTGTGTGTTGGTGAACAAAGCAGCCCCACGGGTGCAGCCCCTCTCTTCTGTGCACTTTGGGATGGTGTCTCTGTGACTGCTCTACCTCCAGTTTTATTGCTGAGTGCGACATTACTGGGCTTGGCTGTGCCCTCAGAGAACTACAGAACCATAAAATGGTTAGTTTGGAAAGGATCTTACAGCTCCCAGCACCACCCCTGCCATGGGCTGCCTGCCCCCAGCTCAGGTTGCCCAGGTCCCCATCCAGAGCCTTGGGCACCTCCAGGGATGGCACACACAGCTCTGGGCAGTGCCACGGCCTCACTGCCCTCTCAGTATGGCATTTGCTCTGAAATCTAACCGAAATCTCCCCTCCCAGCCTCTTGCCTAGCCCCAGACTGCTCACAGGGAACAGGAAAGGCCCATCACTGTGCAAGCACTGCTCAGCCCCAGCCAGAGCACTGCGCTGTCAGCACCCCACATCAGCCAGACCGCAAGCACAGCACTATGGGGCTTCTATAAAGCTGGTTTGCCCCATCCCAGACAGACCTGGCCCAATCAAACACAACAGGGGATGGCCTGGGTTGTCACATTGGCCTCAGCTGCCAAATGAAGACGTTCTCACAACTGGTGAGAACTTAATGAGGTACCGTCAGGACTAAGCACTGCCTTCAATGACAGGAAAAACGGATGCAGGCTCCCGTGGCACAGATCGATGGCCAGGTCGATCTTGGAAGCCCCTCTGCTGAGCCAAAGCACTGCTTGACTGCACAGAGCCCAAGCAAACAAGCCCTGAAAACAGGATTTTAATCACTCAGCATGAAATAAAATTTGGGTTTGGTTTGCTTTGCTCACACAGTTCCTAGAGGAGAGCCTGGGGAAGTGTCTGCATTTGTCTGAGCAGGGGCTGAGCCAGCAGCCCCAGCTTCCCCACCTCTCATGTTTGCAGGATTCACTCCTGCATGCCTTTGGACGTGGCAGGCAGCTCCACTGCAGAACAGGGCTCTGCCACCCAGGAATCCCCACAGATCGCCCCACGTAGGGCAGTGTGGTGCCACCCTCACCATCCCTGTCCCCATCCCTGTCCCCAGGCTGCTCCCACTGCTCCACGAGGAAGCTTCCTTCCGGTCTGCTTGAATACTGTCCCTATTTCCACAGGTAGAGCAGCCCACAAATGCTGGCAGTGCCTGCAGCTTGCTTGTCCCAAGGACACAAACCTTTTGCCAGCCCCACAAGAGCTGCATCCCTTTCTCCTCCACATGGCTGCAGAAATGGACGCCCAGATGCTAAGCCATGTCACTGGCCGTGTTTTCCATGAGGTCTCAACACACTGATCATGTTCTTTCCTGGCAGCAGCTTCTTCCTAAGGCCCACGAGTTGATTTGTGAAGTTGATTACAGTATTAAAATAATTCAGTACGATGCAGTGAGCATGCCACAGCATGCATTCTGATCATATTTGGTGCCGTTTCAATTAGTTCAAGCCTCTCCTCTCCCCCTGCTTTGGGAGGGGGGAGGCTTTGGGAGGCCCTCACCCTGGCCTTGCTGTCGTATCAATGGGAGATGATATGCACACACACTTGGAGCAGTGCTGGAAGGAGCAGTGGGAGAACGGCAGGACAGAGCTGTTTCTGAGCTGAGACTGCATCCAGAACCATCTAGCTGGGGCTATTTATCCAGATCCTCCCTACAACACTGCTAAAATGAGGACAAATCAGGGGAGAAGCTGAGGATCAAATCCATCTTCCATCAGTGGCGAGCTCTGCCTCTTCACTGGGGTTTCTCCAGGAGAGAGCCCTGGGCTCCTCGTGATGCCCTGCCCATGGAGCAGCATCCCTGGTACCTCTGCAAGAGCCCTGAGCATCCCCAAGCAGCCAATTACAGAACTTGTTTCTTCCACTGTAGCAAAGACCCCAGAGATGAACCCCACCAATCCTGCTGGCTGCCAAAGCCCCATGTCACAGACAGAGCCGTGCACAAAGAACATCAGTGCCAACACCTAGTACCTAAATAACACAGCACAACCAGAGATTAAACACCCAGATGCAGAACAGGACTGTCCTCCATCCCCCCTGCATCCTTCAGGATTTGCAACAGGAGCTGCTTAGGATCCTCTCCCCATGGATACATCTGCAGAGGGCTGAGCGTGTCTGAGCGCATCACCACATCAGCAGCCATCAGCAGCACACCTCCGCAACGCTCCTTCTTGCTAAACGGGGGCATTGCTTTGGCAAACTCCATTTATCACTCTTTAAAAACAAAGCAAATGAGTACAGGATGTTACAAACACGCTTACAGGAGCGCTGCGCTGGGAAGACAGAGGGAAAATGAACCAGAACGCACTGCAGGAGCTGGATTGCACTGACCACAGCAGCACATGGGATGGGATGGATGCAATGCAAGAGATGGAAGTGATGGAAGCACCTGTCAGCTCCTGAGCCCTGCAGCGTGCCCTAAGGAGCACTGCAGACATTTTCAAGAGAAAAACATCAGGAATATCCCGAGCTCCCTGGAGGAGGGAGATGGATTGGCAAATGGAAGGCTACAGCGATAAGGGAGTTTTTATAAACATAACCTAATTGTATTACTTCAAAGTCCTGAAGTTTATTGCCCTGTTTAATGATGTGTCTCGTTATTTATAGTGTAGCACAATGAGTCTGCTATTGATTTAATACACTTCCTTAAAGACTGTCATTGTCACAAGCAATAAAACGAAGCTATTCTCAGACAGCTCAATTATGTCACATCTCCATAAACCCACCCGCACCCCCGGCTTGGGGCACGGCAGCAGGGCTGGGGGTGAACCATGGCGAGGAGCAATGGAAACACGCGGCGCTCAGGGCACTGCCCTCCTCACCTTTCTGGTACTGGAGCCACAGCTGCTGCTGCACCTTCTTGCTGGGGAAGTGGATGGTGCAGCTGAACTCGGAGCCGTACAGAGCCTCAGCGATGTAGTGGGAGCCAAACTGCTGGATGAAGGAGAGCAGCTCCTCCCGGCTGCTGTCCTTGCTCAGGATCTTCAGGATGTTGGCGAAGCCTGCAGGAGCAAAGCATGGGATGAACAGGGAAACTGCAGCACGCAGCCCCCACAGGGCACAGACATGTTCCCCCTTGCTCTGCTGTGGTTTGCATCAGCTGTTACAATGCACAACCTGTGGCTTAACAGGGCTGAGGCTCTGCCATCCTGCAATGAGTCCTCTCCCCAAGTGATTTCTCAAGCAGATTCCAAGGATGCACGTGTGTACACACAAACCCTCCTGTGAGCCCAGGCCATCCTGAGGGATGCAGGGACGTGGAGCAGTGCTCTCCCCAGGGATGTGCATGGCCTTTGCCAGACCATAACCACAGATGTTGTCTTGATGCAAAGATGGACTTATCACAGAGGGCACAGCAGATCACCCCCAGCACAAATACCCCATATGACCATTCATTAGGCTTAGAAAAGCTGGGGGCAGCCCAGGGATCCGTGGAGTGGGCTGTGGCAGCTTTGCACCAAGGCAATACCTCCTGCCAAGCCATGCAGACAGCTGGGACATTAACAGAGCAGTGACACCACCCTGACTGCTCTGCAGAGCCCACAGATCACAGAAGCACTGCTGGAGAGGGCCCCTATTGCTGCTGTGCTTCAATGGTGGAACTGAAAACACTGCAAGAAAATATGTTGCATCTGTCACCCAAACGAGGTTATCTGCCTGGCTGGTTGATTGAAGGAGAAGGGTGGTGGAAGGAAAAAGCTGGAACAATTCATTGTGAGCTGACCCCAAAGACTTTGTTCAGCTCCAAGCAGGCTGCTTTGTTCTGGGGCTGTGCAGCCTGGCTGTGCTAGATCTTCTTCTTTTTTTTTCCCCACTTAAAAATAGGTTGATTTCTTAAATAAAAAATGCTGTTTTGAAATGAAAAAAGCAAAACATTTCAGGTCACAACAAAACGTTTCAGCATCTCTGAAACAAAACGTGTGGTTATAAAAACGTGGAAGTGAAATGTTTTGACGGCTGCAGGATCCTCCCGCCTGCCCCTTCCTCATCTGCCACTCCCTGCACGACAGGACCTGCATTCACAAACAGTTTGGGTCCCTGTAAAACCACAAATGTGCTTTTTGTCACAGATGTGTGTATACACGTGCTCATAGGAATCCCCCCGCGGAGAGGCTCAGCAGCTCATGCTGGCTCTGCCTCCAGCCCTGTGTGCAACCAGGTGCCCACCTCCCTGTCTCAGTTTCCCTTCTGCCAAAATGAAGCAGGTCACCGCCCAGGGCTGCTGTGGGGTCCTCATCCCTGGAGGTATGTAATGTTGCTGATGGGACTCAGCAGGGTAGGCTGATGGCTGGACATGGTGGTGATGGTGGAGTTTCCAACCCAAATGGTCCTATGATTATCTCCTGTGCATCTCTCACCTGAAGAGAGGGTGATGGAGCTGAGCTTCACGCGGTACAGGTTGCTCCTGACCCGCCAGTGCTGCACCATGGGGTAACCCATCGCCTCGTCATACTTGATGTCTCCTGCAAAGGAACAGCTGGCGTTCAGCCCCCACAGCCAACTCTGGGAGAACGCGCTTTGGCCGCAGGGCCTGGCTCTTACCAGTGAGGAGCTGGAGGTCGGGCAGGGGCTCAGACAGCACCCCACGGCACTGCTCCTCCACGGGCAGCGGGATGACCAGCAGCCCATCAGCCAGCTGCGGGAAGTCCTTGATGAAGTTGTTCTCCCTGCGGAGAGAAAAAGACAACTGCAAAGCAAGGATGCAGGCTGCGGCCGGGCGGCACGGCCGAGGGACACCTCCAGGTGGGTTCCTGGGAGCAGTCCTAGCAAGGATGGGGTTTTCTCTCTGCCCCGTCAGCAGGCTGCGAGGTGATGCTTAACGAGCTCCCCAGAGCTGCAGCTCTCTGCTTACAGCAGAACCGCCGCCAGTCTGGGGACCTGCCTGCTGCTTTTGGCCTGGATTCCCAAAGTGTGCTGTGGGAGGGATGGCAGGCAGCGTTGAGAGGAAAGCAGCCTAATTTGCTCACGTCTCATCATGTGCAGCTTCGTGCTGCTCACCCAGCAGTGCCACGGGCACGGCTCTGCTCCAGGGAGCATGGTCACAAAAAAGTCAATGTACAGGCAGATGCCAGAAAAAGCCAAAGAGCGCAGCTCAGGCTGCAAATTCACCATTTGTGGGATCTTTCCTAACCTTAGCAGGTGTAACATTGTATAATAGGCCCCTAATGAATTGTTTCTAGAACAACTATAGCACAGAAATTATTTGAAATGGTGAGCAGACAGGGCTGCGAGACGAGCCCCTCCTGGCAAAGCCTGCACTTGCATAGGGAACGCAGGAGGGGAGATGTTCAATATTGATCTTAGAGACAGAATATAGGCCAGGAGGCTCTGCATCCTCCCAGAGATACAACAAAACGAGGAGGTTCCTGCAGAACCAGGTCAGCCCTCAGGCTGGCACTGCCTGCCCTCTCTCTGAGCTGATTTCCTCCCATTAGCTCTGGCTTTGGCCCCCACCAGCCCTACCCAGCCCTCCTGCACCCATCCACACTCAGGGGATGCTCTGACATCCTGCTTGGAGGGACATGTCCATCTCCACAGGTGCTGGTATGACACTGGTGCAGCACCTCCTGGAACCTCCCCACTGCTCCAGGTTGGATGCAGCCAGAACAGCACACAGGGATGTAGGAGGAGAGCAGGGGATGCACCTCCCCACCCCACATCTCAAAGCTTCCAGCACCTGATGGAATCTCAGGAGCTTCACTGCAGTCACTGCCAGGGAAAAAAAGTGTTTTATTTGTCTGCAGGGAAAAACCTCTTGCTCACACGTGCGCTCACAATCTCCCATTGATCACACAGGGGATCCCCAGTGGCAGAGCAGTGATTTGCTGTTTTAAGCCCTGAGCAATGCAAATGGGGAACTGCAATCCCAGTGCATTCTCTACACCTGGGAGAGAAGACATGTTACGTGTGGGACACAGCTCAGCCTGCAGTGTGACAGCGTGTCACCCACAAGTGACAGCAAGGGACAGGCAGCAGAGGTGTGCCCAGCCCTGTGTGTTGCACAGGGAGGAGGGGACACTGGGGACACTGTCCCAGTGGGGGCAGGGGCTGTGCTGAGGAGCAGGAGCAGTGCAAGCAGTGTGAGGCCCATCTGTATGCACAGCTGCTGGTCACTGCTGACGCCTCTGCAAAAAGGTATTTACCAAAAAGCCGTGCTCTGCAGTGCTGCTTGCTGTAATGCCATTTGCTTTAACTGCTCTGCAGTCCAAAGGTTGGGGAAAAACAAGGGCCAAGTGCAAGTGGGTCCTGTGCATACAGACCTGGGTGTGCAGATGCTCACAGCAGTGTTCAAAGCCCAAATTTCAGCAGTGCAACGGCACTTTTTTGCATCTGCTCCCCTCCCTGACCCTAAGCTGCTTCTCTCCCGGGGTGCAGCTCAGCACCACTGCACACATCCTGCTGTGTGCCACCGCTGTGACCACGCTGGGTGACGGCAGGCACCGCAGAGCCACCGTGCTGCCACCTCACCCACCGTGCTGGGGAGGGCTGAGGGGGGAACAGCCAAAAGCACTCTCTGACCGCAGCAAGCTGGGCAGTGTGCTGAGGGCCAGCAGCCGGCAGAGGGCTGCAGCTCCTCTTCCTCTCTTCTTTATTAATAACCCTGCGGTTACCCTCGCCCTCCATGCACAAACCAACAGTTTCTGCACCCACTGGAAGCATGGAGCAGAACCACGATGCTCTGGGCTCTGTCAGAACCACAGGGGAGAGCTGGGAGGGATGCAGCAGCGCCGTGCTCGTGCCCTCTGGGCCCGCAGATGCCCACCAAGCCCTGTGTATTCCGGTGGGATCAGGGGAAGAAGCAGCACACTGATCTGCTCCCAGGTCCCTGCAGCATCCTCCTGCCTCTCGTCCTGCCTCCAGCACCTCACACCACTACTGCTCAGGAATGCACACTGACCCAAGGCATCAACTCACAGCACTCCTGCAAGGGAGATGCACTGGGGCAGCTGACAGATCCTGAGTCACTGCAGAGATAAATGTTTCTCCCTCGCTGCCCCAATTCCCCAAGCATGCAGCCCAGCGTGCTTCCCTGCTGCATCTGTGTCCTCCTGCCCTTCTGAAAATGCACACAAACACTGGGGATTTTTGGGGGGAACCTGACCTTAAACAACAGCCCCAAGATCACGCCATGAATCTGAGATACAGTGCAGTGTAGAGCTGCAGCCCTACAGCACTTATCACACAGCCAGCGGGAAGCCAACAGAGGGACCAAGGGCATCCCACAGGGTCCCACGGATCTGCAGCTTCCCTGGGGGCAGCCAGGGTTCTCTGCCTGTCTTGGATGTGGCCATGGCCCCCAGGTCCCAGAGCAGCCACATGCTGAGGAGCTGACAGAGGATGCACACAGCGCATCGTGGTGGATGGGTAAATAAATTCAGGAAAGGGCAAAAAAAAAGAAAAAAGTTATAAATTAAAATGACCCTGCGAGTGATTAGCTGATGCCCTGAAGCATGAGATTTAATTACCCTTATCTAAGCCAGCACAGCTACTAATGTTAATCACATTATCATCCAGGGTGGCTATGTTCAGCACAGCAATGATGAGAGGACTGTGCTTTTTGCACAGCTCTGCTATGGAAGTTGGGGAGGATGCCTTCCCCTGCAACGAGAATTCGTTTATCTTGCTTCGTTCTGGCCTGCAATGGCACAGAGAGGGTGCAGTGGATCTGAGGCTGCTCAATGACAGCTTTTGAGCCAACGTCCCTTCAGAGAACAGTTCTGGAGCAGCTGTGAGCTCACCAGAGCCCAGCTTGATCCAGGGATGGTCGGAAAGGGCTCCTTATAATTGCACAAAGTATGATCTATGGAGTTGCTACGAGACAGACACGAGGGTGCCGTGTTTCCACAGCCACTCTGGGGAAGGTAAGCACGCCGTAAATCTCCCCACATTTCTCCCTGACCTCAGGCACCAGTGATGATTTATAAACCATGCCCAGTGCTGTCCAAATGCAGCTCATTATGCCAGTGAGCCCCCACTCCCATTAACGAGATGGGACACAGTGGAGACCAAGGAGGCTTTGCCAGGCCTGGGGCTTTCCTCTAATTCCCAAACTTGGCCGGTGGGGCTGGGGGAGTGCAGACAACTGTCCTCACACTGCCATCCTTCCTGGCCGCACAGCCTGCACAATAACCACCCAACACCACACACCAGCTGCTTCGCCTTTCAGCACGGGGAGAATTAGCATTTAAATTGAGGTGCTGCAAGGAGGTAAATCACGAAGCACTGGGAATGCAGCACGCTCGTGGATGCTGGTGGGCACACGTGGTGCTCCTCGTCCTCGGGCACAGTGCTGTGCTCAGCACCACGCTCTGCCTCGCAGCATCCTCTCGGAGCCACAGAACCATCCTGTGGGAGACTGGGACCAGCAAGGACTGTGGGCAGGCACGTGGGCACCTAGACATAGCAAGCAACAAATGATGTCCACATGTGGGGCTTGAGGAAGACAAGAACACTGACGTCACTTCATGGTAAGCCAAGCCCTGTGGGTGCATTAGTGCTGCTGTTGGTCCATGACATGGATTCTCCACACTGCCCATGCCAAGCAGCATCACACCTCTCCTGCACTGCAGCCACCTGAACCCCATCCTCCTCCAGGTGGCCCCAAACTGTCTGAACACCCACCTGTCCCCTCCTCAGGCCTAGTGACCCCACGATGGGTGACGACACCACAAACCAGCAGCAGCGCCCACCGCCATCCCACTGCCAGGCATGGAGAAGTGCAGCAGCACAGGGCACAGCTCCCTGCTGCCCACCACTTCCAAACCTGCAAATCCCCCATGCACAACCCCCAGACCCCACCACCAGCACCCACATCCTCACACCCAGCACCGCCCGTTGCTCACCTCCTATTATTCCCCTCCTCCACCCACTCTCCCCCTTGCTCCCCATTACACAGCTATTTATTTATTCACTACAACGCATCTCCTGGGGGTGAGCCCTTGCAGAACGCTGTGGATCTTTCTCCCACTGGAGCTCCTGTTGGGGACGTGCTGAAACGGCACGGAGTGAAAACGAATTCGGAAAGTTGTGGTTCCCACAGCAACGCGTTGTGCCTACAGAGCAGGCAGAGCGAAGGTCTACAAAGCTGGATTTATGCCTTAATGATGGAACTGGGGCTGGAAGAACATTGCCATGCAAAAGCTCTGTTTTTCACAACTTCGCAAATATACGGATGATTCCCATCGGGTTTGAAATTCCCTGTGCTTAACCTTTGCTCGAAGGTGATTTCCTGCAAGAGGTTTCAAGTGGGGAAAAATAAAATTAAAAAAAAAAAAGTGTTTGAGTGAGAAGGCAGTGAGGAAAAGTGGACACATCCCCGGCCTGGAGAAAAGCAGCAGAGTGCCTGTCCTGCTGCACGGCAGCCCGGTGGCAGGGCCTGGAGGTCCCATTGGTGCCAAACTCATTGCTACCCTCACTTGGTGGGAAGGTCCTGGGGATGTCCAAAGCTGCTGTGGCTGATGAAGAAGAAGCCCATTGGCAGAGGGCTGATGGGAGGATGTTCTGCCCCATGGATCTGCTGCTCCATGGGATCGGCCGTGGCTCACAGCTGCAGGGCTGACCTCGCCGGCTCCACAGCTCAGCCAGTTGTGGCTCACTGAGTTGGGTGGGAAGGTGTCGTGCAGTCAGACAGACGGACAGACAGCCATCCTGCAGCAGCATGGGGAGGCAGTGCCATCAGCTGGGGTTTGCACGCCTCGCAGCTCCCCTCCCGCCGTTTGGTTTGGGCGCTGTTTGCAATCATCTCCTGAGTGTTGCTCAAGCAGCTCCAAGCCTGCTGCTTTCATTAGGCTTATTTGTAACGAGGCAACAAATAACAGAACTCCCACTGACTTCACAGGAGCCAGGACTGCACGCTGGGACTTCCCAAGGAGCCGGCGCGAGGCAGGTGCCCAATGCACATGCAGTGCCTGCAGGATTGGGGTCAGAGCCCCTGAAAGGCACAGCCCCACACTGCTACAGCCTGCCAGGAACCACACACACTGCCATTCCAATGTGAATGCAGCCCCAGCTCTCTGCCCAGTGCACACATCCATTTCTATAACAATTGATCTTCAGCATTTTTTTCTCCTAAGCTTCATCATTAACCTTTAAGATGGAGATAAGGCGTAAGTGTTTGGAAAGGAATCAGAAGGGCCCCTGGATGTGAGCCAGGAGCAGCGCTGAGCCCGGGCTGCACATCCTATCTCTTCAGCTCTTCTTTTGCCCTAGGGTGACTCGGACTGCTCTTGACTACCACCGCGGTATTACAAACCCTAATGAGGTTTGGAAAATAAGAAACCCACTGCAGCGTGGGAGAAACTAATAGAAATTGTTTCGTCTTCTCTCTATTAGTCATTAGAAGCAGAGGAAAAACAGCCACAGGCAGCGGCAGGGCTGTAATATCACCATGCACTGCATATGTTGGCACTCTGACAAAGGCATTTCAGTGCTGTTCAGTCGCCCGTGTTCCCTCCATGTAACGGCTGCTGTGTGCCAGCACAGATCCATATGTGGGGCCAGTCCTGGTGCCCACAGGAGCCCCATCCCTGTGGGGCAGCCCTGAGTGCAGGATGTGGCCCAAAACAGTTTCTCCCTGGCTCCACCAGGCAGCTGAGGCCATATGGTTAATGAGCTGAAATTTGCCACTGTGTCTGCAAAGTTGCATCGCTATATGCAAAGTTAATTAGTGAAGCCATGAAACAACGTGCTTCTTGGGTCAGGTTTTGTGCCTCATCTTCCCAGAGCAATGCACAAGGACACAGCACAGCCCTGCACCAGGCTCTGGGAGCACCTCTTCCCTTCTCCCAGCTCCTCTGTGTGCCATCACACCTAATGACAAATGGCAGTGCTGTCACACTTGCCAGCTGCTTGCTGCTGCCCTCCGGTAATGCTCAGCACTGGGGTGCATGCACAGAGTTGTGCTTTGTGCTGCTCTGCATGCAACGGGTGCCTCCACAGCTTCTCCAATCCACACTGGGGCAACGAGATGGCACAAATACCCCGAGCTCCTGCCTCCAGGCAATGGTTATAGAGCTCAGCAGCCCACGGGAGGCTCCATTCACACACATAAGCATCGGTGGAGGCTGGGGATGAGGAGCTGGGTCCACTATGCTGCTGGCAGAAAGCAGGCATGGCTCAGCTTGGCTCAACTCAAATGTCCCCATGCTGCTGCGTGCATTGCCTGCAGCCAGGAGCCACAGTGGGCTGATGTAGCCCCTGGGTGGGAAAGCTCCAGTGTTGTGCTGGCACTGATGAAGAGTAGAGGTGCAGCTGCAGCAGTGTCCATGGTGCAAGCAGGAACCTGCTCTTGGACGTGCCTCATTCATGGCTGCCAAGGAGCTGCACACAGTGTGCTGGGAGCCTCAGCTATCACAGCTCAAAGCTGTGCAGTTGCCACACACCCAGGAGCAGCTGTGTCCTGTGTCAGAGCAGGGAAGAGGAGTGATTCCTCTGCACTGCTGTAAGGCTATAAAGCCAGCAAGGACCCCCTGGGACGCACTGCACTCTATGAATCTGAGCTGTTATTATTGTAAAACCAATCTCTACCCCATCTCTTAAGAAAGCAGATTAAGTATGCAATAACACCAACCATAATTAGCGTCATAAAAGTCAGCAATGGGAAAGCCAACAGGTCAGCGAGGCCATCTCCAGGGCTGCTCCCCAACAACCTGTGTGAGGGGAGCTCCAGGTGCTGCAGCAGCTCAAGATGGCAGTGCCAGCACCAGGAGGGTGCCCTGGGGTCGATTCCCTCCTGTATGTGTTTGTGCCCCTTCTCTCCCATTCTGACCCCTTCCTCATCCACAGCTCCGCACTGAGTACCCTCCCAGCACACAGCCTACTTCCAGCCCCTCTCCTGGAGCTGCCCTGGCCATGCTCCCCGTGGGCAGGGGCAGCAGGAGGGCTCCTGCCCAATTAGTGCTGCTGGTGGGTGACAGGCTCTGCTCTGCGCTGCGTGATCAGCTGTGAAAATGCAAATCCGAACTTCCTTCTCCGCAGCAGCTAACAAGATAATGAATATTTTCATCGGCTGCAGATAATACAAACATCTGCACAGACACAGACGTGCTGCAGGGCCGAGGGGAGCGGGATGGCAGCAGCTCCCTGGCACCCCTCGGGAGCAGCGGCTCTGATGGCAGCCAGGCATGAGCTGCAGCTCCACCAGCAATGGCCAAACAGCAGACAGGCACTGTGCTGGGTTAAGCTGCTACTGGGACGCAGCAGATCAGCTCAGGGACATGCCCAGAGAGGCAACGTGACAGCAGGAGCTGCGTCAGCCGTGCCCACGCTCCCCAAAGTTGATCCACCCCACTGCTCAAGCCCCATTCCCACCAGGCACAGAATGAGTCTGAAAACCAGCAGTACACAAGCCACACCTATTGCTGACATCTCAATCAGTATTGTTTAAAAACAATTTGCTCCCTCCTGCCCAGCCCCCTGCGTTGTCCATAGGCTATCATTTGCACCAGGCTGGCTTTTGTTTTGCCACAATAATAAAAAAATGCTAACAACCCCGTGTGAAAGCATGTGGCTGCAGACTGCTGGAAACACCAGCTCCAAGCAGCACAATCTGTTCTTCTGCTCTGTGGGATGCAAACTTGGAAATGGAGTGGGGCTGATGCACACAGGATGCAATAGTAAGCTAACTGATGGGGTGCTGTGCTAATTGCATTAGTCATTTATATCTTGAACTTGACTAAATCTCAGTGCTTATCCTTTTGAGTGCAGACGCACTCAAAATACGTAATATTTGTCTATGTGCAACCATTACAGGCTCTGAAAAGGGATTGATAGGCACAGGAAAGGAGCTGGGATTTGGCCAGTAGGGTGAGGGGTGGAAAATAAAAGAGCCCAGTGGGGGTAGCAATGCCACCACACGTGGCAGCACACAGTGATAGGCAGGGATGCTCCTGCAGTGGCTCCCAGGCACAGAATCACAGAGCCAGTAAGGATGGAAAAGATCTCTCACATCCCCAAATCCAACCCCAGCCCATCCCACCACCCCACACATCCCTCAGTGCCACAGCTCCGTGGTTCTGCAATACCCCCAGGGAAACTGAGCCCACTGCTCCCTGTTCCAACCCTGATCACTGCACCCTGGGAGCAGGCAGTGGGGCACAGAACAGAGCACTGCATCCCACCTCAGCCTCGCAAAGCTGCCGAAGCCCTACAGCCCCGCTGCCTGCTCTGGTTGGCACGGCGTGGTTCAGCTCCATAGGAGCGAGGCCTGAGGCATTAACCTGCCTTGGAGAGGCATCGTTGCTTCCAACCAGCATGTCTCAGGCTTCAGAGTGTGAACAGGTAATGGAATTGCGGCAACAAATAATAAAAAGAGGAATGAAATGGGAGGCAGCCACTGGAAAAGAGATCTATCCGTTATCCCGGCCTGAAGGGTAATGGGTAAACACAGCTCTCAGGCACTGCCTGGCACACAGCTTGCCAGCACGGGAATAATAAACAGCACAATTATAACTGCTGCACTCCGAGGTTTCGAAGAGGAGGAAAAGAAATCAATAGCGTTAATTTAACTAGTTATACACTTAATGTCTGTGGTGCTGCAGGGCAGCAGGATGGCCTCGCTGGGGCTGCCAGGTGCTCCCAAAGGGCCGTGCCAGCACAGTCCCCGCATGGCCATGGTGCTGTGTGTGCCTACCTGGTCCCACAGCACCCATGGGTGGGCACTGGGTGAGCCCTGGGTTGGGGATGTCTCCAAACGCAGCTTCTGTTGTGGCTGCCAGCACACCCTGCTGGTTTATTAAAGGCTGAGAAGTGGAGAGAGGAAGGAGCGACGGATTTAAAATTAACTTGCCAAACTCCCATTAATATTATGACAATTCTCTGCATCGGTTCAGTGACCCGGCGTGCTGCCTGGCAGCAGCAGTGAGGCTCTGCAGCAGCACACACACACATGGGCACCCATCTCTCTGCAGCCCCAACCAGCCATTTATGTCCCTGCCACCTTGGGGTACACTGTGGTTCTCTCTCCCTTCTCCAGAGCAGTGAGGAAGTGCAGCTCCGTTTTCCATGCAGGATTCCTGTAGGCTACAAGGTTGGGTTTGCAGAGGGAATGGAGCTGCAGGAAGCTGCTTGGCATGGCACAGCTTGGCCCAGCAGCCCTGCATCCCCTACAGCCACCCTCCCTGGCTATGAAAATGTGAAAGCACTCAGTGTTTAGGAATTTTTTTTGCAGCAAGGGAGCATCGCCACCAATCCTCTCCCCACTGCAGCCACCAAATGTGTACCCTTCTCCTCCCTGGAGCCATTTCAGTCACTTCTCTGCCCCATCATCTAGGAACTTCAATGCATCAAAGCTTAGGAGGGCTCATTGGGGGACCCCCATGGCACGACAGGTGGACAGGAGCTGCTCCCTGCTTTGCAGGGTGATGCTCTGGGGCAAGAGCCAGAAGCTGCAACAGGCAGGGAGCAGGGCGAGGCGTGTGGGCTCCATCATCCCATTTGCCATGCAGCAATAAGCTAGCAAGCAAAGCTTGCTCTGCGGGTAGTAATTTGGGTTTTCTACATATTAATGGCATAAAAGCAACAGTCTGAAACTGCAAACATCTCTTAAACAAAAATCTCTATTCCCCTGTGGCAAAGAGATGGCACCAAGCAGATAAGGAAGTAACAAACAATCCATTTGGAAAATCGTCCCCCGGTGATTTGGGCACCGTGTGGAGTTCAGGCTCTGCCCTGTTGGGAGGCAAAGGGGGGAAAATCGCTCTAATCTCATCTTTAGTGAGTTGGAGCCAGTGCTGAGCTCCCGGCTAAACCCAGAGGTGTGACTGGAATAGATCAGCTCTGATCCCGTGTAGTTATGAACACTGCACAGCACTTGGCCAAAGAGAAGGAAATGCTAAAAATAGAAAAGGGTGCCCAGAAAACAGAAGTGCCTGCAATAAAACAGCAACAGCAGCAGCGATGTGGAGAACTCCTCCAAGCAGAAACCTCTACTCTCGCTTCTCCAAGTCTGCTGAGCAACTCAATCCACTACAGACAAAACAACAGCCAGCAGCGCTCCCCCAGCTTGGCATCTGGATCGCACTGATCTGTACAGTCCCATCCAACCCAAGCCATTCTGTGCTTCTATGATCTCTGCAGGCTGTTGGGTGGCCGAGGGACCACCCAGCCCCGATGGGGTGGAAGTGCTGCTGTAACTCTAGGGGCATTGCTCAGGACACTCTGCGAGAGGCACCGCTGCCTCCAGCACAAAGGCTCCCTCCCAGCACCACGCTGACAGGCCGGGCGGATCCAGAATATCCTATTTATTAAAGACACTGAAGATGGAGCAACATGGGAAGCAGACGCCATTCAGAGAACTGTCACATCTGCATAGCTAAAGGATCCCGGCGGCTATAAATCCCTCTAAAATACTCAGCCCCTTGTTCTGATAGCAGGTTCTTGCTCCTACTTTGCAGAAACAGGCTTTTAATCCCTGGTATTAGGCAGCTTCCTGCTATGTTTCAAATGCACCAAATTAAGGGCTTCTCTAACAGCTGGTGTCTTAATGCTCAGAGAGGTTCTTGAATATCTATGAAAATCAGAGGCAAATTACATCTTTTAGTTAATAATTTCTTCTCCATTAACCTCCTTCTCTTCCCTTGTTAGGGGATGATGTAATGGTGCTCCTACCGCAGAGCCCTCCGGCACGCCGGGCTGTGGAGGGATGCAGACGTGCAGGGAGGTGAGCCCTTCTCATTGCCCCCCGAGTGCTGGAAGCCCTTTGGAAGCAAAACTTGTGGCTTCAGAAACGAGGATGAGTCTCCAAGAGCCCTTTCTGACCAGGAAACCTGTATGTTAGAGCCACAGGGCTGGGGTTGGGGTGCCCCATCTGAGCTGGGCAGCTCCCTGATTTGGGAAGCTTACGGACCCCTCACACCCGCTCGACCTTGGAGCTCATGAAACATTGCAGCTCTACGGATCTCTGCTCTGAAGGACCCACAGACCTGCAGCACGAGAGAGGGAGAGAAAGCAGAGAGGAGCCTGCAGGGAAAATTGCCTTTGCGTGCTGTCAATTCTCACTTCCAGCAAAGGCTGCAGCTCTGTTGGCTCCCAGCACTCTGCTGGCTGCCGCTTTCTGCACGCCTCGCTGCTGGTGGAGCCCGTAATTCATCTGCCATCCCCGGAGCAGAAGGGCAGAGTTCAGTGTGAATTCATAGCTAGGAAGGCTTTCACACTCAGCAGGGAAAGAAGTACCCAGCAAAGCAGCAAGGCCAGAGGCAGTAAGCACCCACAACTCAGCTGAAATCACAGGCAGCAACGAGGTCTCAGTGCCCGAATAAGGACAAAAACCTTGGTGTGCTGCAGATGCTGCACAAGAGTGAGGTCTGGGCAGAATATGGGCTGAGTGCTCCCAGCTGAGTCCTCTCCTGACACTGCTCAGCACAAGTGCTGTGAAATTCATAGGTCCACTTAGGTTTGCACCCACTCAAAATGTGGCTACATTCAGTAGAGGTGAAAAAAACCACATGGAAGCCCTTCTCTGCTCTCCCGACACCCAGGATCACAGAACCATAAAGGTTCAAAAAGACCTCTGAGATGCCCAAGTCCAACCCCAACCCACCCCACCATGGTCCTGACCGTGTCCCTCAGTGCCACATCTCCACCATTCTTGAAGTCCCCCAGGGGCAGTGAGAGATACTGCCTGAGGACACCCCGTGATACGTGACACTCATCTCACTTCACTTTGTCAGTGTTGTTTCTTGTTAAGCCACTGCCACAGCTTCTCCCAGAACTCACTCCCATAAGGCAATTCTTTTTCATGGCACGTGTGATTACATGGCAGAACTCATTGCAGGATGTGGTGAAGATGGAATATATCAACACTCATGGGACAACAAGGCAGAGAAAAGTCCATCAAAGCACTTGGCCAAAGGGACATCCACCAGCACAGGGAAATCCTATGCAGGAAGAATGAACAAACAGGAAAACCATGCAAGCCTGCTGCCCTTGTGCTCTCTTCCCCAAATATCTGCTGGCCAATCTGTCAGAGCTGCTGCCCCTGCACCACCAGACCTTGGTCCCATCTGCCCACCTTGGTGTTCCCCTGGATGAGAAGCAGAGTGGGGCCGTACCTGAAAGTCATCTGGAACACCTGGCCCTGGTTGACGTGTTGGCTCCTGTTGTTGTAGCCGTGCAGCATCTCCCCAAAGAGTGTGTCGTTGAACTTGGCATCCGACTTCAGGCACTTGGGGCCCTCGCAGATGTCGGACAGCATGAGGCAGGACTTGCCATCAGGGGCCAGCTTGTACTCCTCCACACACCTGCAAGACCACAAGCTGCATCAGAGGGACCCTGACCTCAACCAGACCCCAAGCCTGGATCCCTGACCTGGATCTCAACCTCAGCCCCTGGGAATCACTGCATGCTGCCAAGCAGAGCTGAGCACATCACTCCTTCCCACAGCCCCCAGTGCCCTCTGATGCAGCTACAGTGCTCCGATGCTCCCCAGCCAAGAGCAAAGCCAAACCTGGAGCTGCTTCCCCTTTTTCCTCACATCAGTGCCCTCCTGCAAGGACGCAGCTCTAGCGTGGCTGCTCCCTCGTTCCTTGCTCCTGCTGTCAAGCACCGTGTGGGTAAGGCAGGCACTCACCTCCCACAGTGAGGGAAACTGAGGGGCAATGTGATTCAATTACAGATACCTGCCTTGAGCAGGGACTGTGCAAAACCAAGGAAAAAGGTCTCTGCCCTTGGGGACAGATGTCTGAAGTGCCAGCTCTGCCCTGGTGCCCGCTGTGGGCTCAGACAGAGGCCCTGTCCTGCACTCAGGCTCCCTGACCCTGCAGAGGTGGTGCCCATATGGCTTTCCAGCCCCCTCTCAGGCATGACAGAGGCAACGTGCTTTCTGCTGGTGACTCAGCTGCTGTGTGATACCAAACAATAATAATAAAAGAGAAAAATAAAGGGGGTGGGGGGTGGGGGGAAGAACAGCCAAACAGCAGCTTTTTGACATGGCCAGCTCCTCCTCAGGGAGCTGTGCTGCACCCACAGGTCACCATCACTTTCCCATTCCTCTCTGTGCTTCTGTCCCACTCTCCCATGAGAAACTCCTTTCCATGAGACCCTTTTCCCCCTCCTTCACCCCAATCCCTCCCATGAAGGCAGGGACGAGGCCGCTGCCAGGTGTTGGCACAGGGATGGATGCACAGCCCCAGGTGGGACGAGATGCTGTGGCTGATGGATGGCGGCTGCTGGGGCCATGCAGAGGGAAGGCTGCTAAGCATCACGCTGCCTTCAGAGCATCCTGCAGCAGGGGAGATTTTCCTACGTTGTGTAGGATTATAGGATCGCGGCCAAAATCAGGGATGAAGCTCTATTTTAAGACAGTCACAAGAGCAGGGGGAAAAGAAAAAAAAGGAAAGAAAGAAAGAAAACGAATCCTCCACCCTCCCCCCCCTCCCCTGCAACACGCAATGTACAATTTCTGAGTACGTTTGCAGTGAGTCACAGATCCAACCGTACCGTCAGCAGAGCAGGGTGCATCTGCTCACCCCGCTGCCATCGCCTGTGTTTGCTTTTCCCTCAGGCAGAGCAGGAGCCCAATGGAAGTGAGCTCTGCAAGGAGCCCTCCTGCTGGGCATCCACCTCCTGAGAGCACCCGCATGAGAAATGGGAGCGTGGGGATGGGGGACTCACCCGCAGAACATGAAGATGGTGCTGGAGGAGGGGTCGTGGGGCAGGGGGAGGGTCTGCTGCAGGCAGAGCTGCTCACAGCCGCCGTTGAAGCCGTCTGAGCAGTCGATGCCTTTGGAGTAATCGTAGCAGCCGGTGCCATCCTTCATGGGCCGCAGGTCCTCGGGGCACTGCGGGGAGAGGGGACACGGTGATGTTACCCCCAGATCCCCGTGTTCGTGTGGTGTGGCCATAACTGCTCTGCGATGGAGGAGCGGGGAGGACGGGACAGCAGCCCCAGTGACTCAGGAGCGCTGGTTCACACAAGCAGGGAGCTGGCTCTGAGTTTCAATTTCAGCTCTCCAGCTGGCTTTCCTTGTCCCAGAAGATAAAAGCCAGCAGGCAGCAAATGCTATCAATAAATTGTCACCCAGATTAAAGCACTCTTCTGCTCCGTTCCCGTTATTTATCCCTTCTCACCAAACGTGCGGGCGCACAAACAACAACAAAAAGGCCAATCCTTGAGAAAATACATAAATCTTGCCGAGGAACAGCTCGCAATTAAAAATGCATTATGGAATTTCTTGAAGATGAGTTAGACTGGAGCTCGTACAGGTAGTGATGAAGGCAGGTTATAAATGGCCTCTGTCAAGCAGAAGAAAGGTTATAAAACCACTATGCTTCGTGCTTAAAAAAGAAAATCAATTTTCCATGTGAGCAAAACGCTGTACATATTAATAAAAGTTCAGGAGCCCCTGCACCCCGTGTTTGCTGTCATGGGAAGGGGCCAATGGTAGCAATCTGCTGGCACAGGGTGTGGGGGAAGTGCTTTGGGGAGAAGGAGGCAGCTCCTGTCCCCTCTGAACACCCGCATCGCTCCCAAAAAGCTGGGAGCAGGAAGCTGTCTGGCTGCATACACGGAATAAATATGAAGGAGGAGAGGATACTCAGAACAATCTGTGCTTTTTGCTGCTGAGCTGCCTGGGAAGCAAGATCGAGATAAGTGTGGTTGTGACTCCGTGTACATCATACTTATCTACTGCAGGCTCCCCTGCATCTGCGGCCCCAGGGTACAACGAGAGCTGTGCAAACTGGCAGGGACGCATCTCCACCAGGACACGTGGCACCATAGCAGTGTTCCTGTTCCCAAGCCAGGTGTGTGATCCGGCACTGCCTGGGGTGCCCTCAGGGATGCTGATGGGAGCTGCCAGGAGCTGAAGTCAGCAGGCTGAGCTCTGCACCCTGCCCAGCCCACAGGGCAAAGCCATGGCTCTTTCCCTGGGACTGGGTTAGTGGGTCATGCAGGGCCCTCCCTACCTCACCCTGCTCTGCTCAAGGAGACCCCTTGGGATGTCCCTGTTTGGCTTTTAATCACTAGCAATCATGCTTGGCTACTGTTTGTAATTGTGCATCCTAATATGCATTAATCATGGCATGCTAATAGCTCAGCACGAAATGTGCAAACGAAAGCATCCCTGCATCCGTTCCCATCCTGGCCATCCAGCAGCTGCTGATGGGGCTCCCTGGGGACAGAAGGCTGTGCTCCTCTTTGGGGACAAGGAAATGGAGGCAGCATGCAAACCAAGCAGGCACAATGCAGGGGGTGAGAACCAGCCCCAGGGCTGGGAGTTTTCTCCTGCAGGATATCAGCAGCTCCAGCAGAAAACAGTGGATGGAGAGCAGCTGGCACAAGGAAACTTCCTGCAGGTCTGCCTGTCCACCAACCAAAGGATTTGCAGTCAGGATACCCTGCTGTTAGAACTGAGAACTCCGGAGCCCATTTAGGTGCCTCTCTGCTCTTGCCCACGGGCTGAGAGAGTCAGAACTACCCAGAAAAACACCATGTGCACCAACCTGGCCTCCCTGTGCTCCTTACAAAAACAGCACTTGCTCTGTGTGTTCTGGGCTTTTATAAAGGACCATATCTACTATTGCTGACATTGATTTGTCTGGCTTGGGCAGCAGAGAACCAATAATTACGGAGAGTTTTAATCAATCCCACATCAATTCAGCTGCAGTTCAATTTGTGATCTGCCTTGGCAGTGACACAGAATGGGGGGCTGTGTCTGAAAATGATTAGAAAATCAATAAGTAACTCGGCCAATAATTCTGTCTGTGAGCTCACAGATGACACATCCCACCCCGTTCCATTGGGGAAGCCAGCATGGAAATTGAATTTTCTGCTGGATCCAGGGAGTCATAGGAATCCCAGCACCCACCAGCTCCAGGGATTCCCTTGTTACATCAGCATGGCTCATGACACAGGCGCTGAGCACCCTGACCTAGCTGTGTCCCTGTTCATTGCAGGGAGTTGAACCAGATGGCTTTTTGAGGCCTCTTCCAACTCAAATGATTCTAGGATTATGATGGAACCAAGGGATCTCACTCCAGTCTGTCAGTCCATGCTTCACGGGGATATGAGCAACAGAAATCTCACAGTGGTGCTTGGTCCAGGCTGCAGAAAGGAAAGAGGAGGTGGAGAGAGACTGCAGCTTGCCACTGCCTTGGAAAGCCACAAAGGCATCACTGTGCCAATGCAATTCCAGTGCCCTGCAGATCCACGTGGGTCACTACAGGAATCACAGAGCCACTGAGATCAGAAAAGACCTTTGAGATACACATGCATGAACGCGCTGGTTTCTGTGTGATGATGGCTCACTCTCAAAATTGCTCTTGGGATTGGAAAGAAAGCTGAGCTTCTTGTTTCCTTGTGCATTCTCAAACAGATAACACAGATTCTGCAGACAGAATGTGACAAAGCCACAAAGCCACAGCCCAGCTCCTGCCAGTGAATTTGGGAAGGCAGAGCCGAGGGCAGCTTGGTGCGTGCTCTGCTGATGGCACGGATGGACATCAGCCCACTGTCCTTGTTTGCACCAGGCAGAGCCCGAGGTCCTGCTCTTTGTCACCGCTGTCAGCAAAACAGACTCCAAGCACACGCAGGGAGCACAGATGCTGAATAAGAACACGCTATTTTTACCTGGTTCTCAGAGCAGTGTGCTTTGTTCCCTTTGAAATGATGTCACCAGGGTGCCATGGAGCGGCAGCGGGTGCAGGACCGTGTGGTTTTGGAGACCCCAAGCTGCTGAATCGCTGGCCCAAACCAAACGGGATCCCCCTGACCCACACTGTCACCCCATCAGGACCTCACCAGGTGACAGGACATCACTGTGTGACACCACAGAGCCACCTCCTGCCAACCAGAGCCCCATCCTCAGCCAAGGCAGGGCAGACGCACTGCGAGGCAGCCCCTTCCCAGTGTAAAGGCAGCCAGCATCCACCACCATCTGCACAAGACTGTTGCTTAGGAAAACATCTATCTGGATTGTTTGTGCTAGTGAGCAAAGGCCCTTTCTTTTCTTTCTCTTTTACAAAGATCATTAGCAGCGAGACGGGCGATGGGGTCACTGGAAACAAAACGTGTGTCTCATTACCGACGCGATTCCTCCCGAGAGGAGCCAGCTCTGCCCAGCACTGCCTGCTCACAGCTCCGCTCCTCTTCTCTGTCATTTAAAAAAAAAAGAATATTTAATAAAGTGTTTTGGTAAAGAGCAAAGCGTGTTTTTTATTATTCTGCTCTGTTTTCTCAATATTAGCAGCCTTTTTGTCAGGCACTTCTCCCACACGGGCTTCTGCTTCTGCCTGACTTGACATGAGCTGGGGATCCCGTGGCATGGAGGTGAGGACCCAGTCGGTCGGGGGCGGTGGGGTCAATGGGAGTTTAATTTGCAATGCCAAACCCAACCACAACATGCTCAGATAGCCAGAGCACCAATGGAACAGATCCTCTATACTGGATGGACAGACAGACAGGCAGTGCACCAAACCATTATCCTGAGGTCACAGCTTTCCCTCCTACCCCCCAGAGCAGTGTGGGGCTCCAGCACTGGGTGTGAAAGAGTCCAACAGCACTAATGAACTCACCTTCGTTAGACACATTCTTCCTCAGCACTGAAGAACTTCTCCAGTGGGAAACAAAACCATTAATCCAGGGTACTGCTGAGGCACCAGCAAGTGCCAGTGTTTTAATGAGCTCTGAACTATGCGCTGGCATGTATTTTATTTGCTTGTTGGAGCTCAGAAATGATACAAACACATTAAATCCCTTTGTGTCCATATATATATTTAGTCAGCTTTGGCTCGCGCTGCTTCTGCCTCTCTGGATCTGAAGGGGCTTTGTGTGCCCCTTTCTCTCTGGGGCCATCCTTCCATTCATCACCTCCCTGGGCAGCAATGTCCTCACCCCCCCAGAGCCTCGCTGCAGGGAACATCCTTCCCAAAGGGCAACATTACAACCGTTTGCTGAAATAACAGTCATTATCTTCCTACTCTTTTCTCCCTGCTTCGTTTTCTATCTCAAGATCATCAGTCATTATTTTAGCCTCAGAAAATGAAACCCATCTGTTCTGCAGGTTCCAAAGCATGTGCAGTGGTAGCTCACATCCTCAGCGTGTCCCCAGGATGCCTTGCCAGCATATTTTGGAGCACACTATCAGCTCCTGCCCACTGGGGCGCTTGCTGCCCATGACACAAGGGAGCCTGGCACCACCAGAACCCTTTGGGAGACCAGAAATTCAACTACAGATTCATCTGACCTCAGGAAACAGCCTGGGCACAAAGTTAAACACCAAAATCAAGGACTGAAACCAAAGGCAAGGACCCAAACCAAAGCCCAGGAACCAAGTCAAAGCCAAGGACCCAAACCAAGTGTGATACGACCAGAACACAGAGCAACCCAATCTGCCGTGGTGCAGAGGGAAGAGGTGCCAACTGGTGACCTCTATGGAATGCCATTGCAAAAGCCAACACAAAAGATGGGACTTTATCATCTCAGTCACCTCCTTTCAGCACTGAGACCTCCAGCTCACCTCAGTGCCTCCATCTCAATAGCACCAGGGGTTTCTGCTCCCACCCATAATATACATAAGTAGTAATCTTCTGCTTTGAGGAGCCAGCTAAACTTAAGGGGGATTAGAAGAGAATGGTTTCCTCCTCATGTCCCTCCCCTGCGTGTTGTGCATCTCCACATAATTAGCGAGGTGCCTCTTAAGGCAGGGACGGATGAGTTTTTATTTTTCAATGAACAATTGTCTGTCAGAAAATGCAGATTTGATGAAGCTTAAGTGCTTTATGGGATTCCGTCAATTACATCTCAAAATTCACTGGGAAATTAGAACAGCGTTTAATTTTGACAAGGTTGAAATGTTTTGGTTTCCACTGCTTTATTTTGTTTTTATTTCAGGTTGAACACTGGGATAATGTAACATCTGACATAAAACTCCAGATGATAATGCTGGAATGAAACATTTCCCCCTCCTGCATAGGACAGAGATGTTTTGAACCAACACAGTCTGGAATTTGCAGACGTGGAGCATTTCTGCACAGTTTTTTGGGGCTGGAACTGCCAACACCCAGTGTCCCCAAGGAACATCAGCTCTCAACCCCACTCACTTCATTTCCAAATGCTCCCATGCTCTCCTTCATCCCAGGAAGCCCCAGGACGACTTGGGCTGGCAGCAGGAGAGCAGAGAGCCCACTGGCCTTCTCTCACTTCTAATCTCACTTCTCTGTGAATTGGTTACCCTCTGAAATTAAACCATTTCTCTGCAGTGCTTTGCAGCAGCTGAGGAGCAGCCCTTATTTTGGTGTGGAAGGGAGCAAAAGGGGAGGATTAGATCCAGACAGGCTGAGCTCAGGCTTATACGCCTGTGTGGACCATGCCAAATTCTCTTCTTTCTGTGTCTGAAAAGGCCAGGACAAGCACAGCACAGGTGTCACAGTGTGGGCCACAATGCAATTAAAAACCATCTCCCTTCCGCACACTGTGGAGCCAAACGTTCTCCTAGCTGATGGGTTGTCCCCATAGCCATGAAGAAAAGCAGTTTATATTGTGCTTGCAGCCAAATTGTTTATATTAGAAACACCTTTCTGCTAGCAGGACTTCAGCCTGAAATGATGCTTGATGAGGCATGGTGCAGGAACCATGCACACCAACACGGTCACCTTGCTGGGGTGGCAGAGACGAGTAATGGGAGCATTGGCATCTGTGAGCAAACCCCAGCCAAGTGACAGGTGGGGAAACCTGAGTTTTAGCCACATTGCAGGTGTTCCCTTCATTCCCTCAGGTCCAATTCACAGCATTTCAACTTAAATTATAAATGAGCAACACGCAAGGGTCAGGCCCTCTCCCTCCTCCTGCATCCTTTCCCTCCTGGCTAGCAGCTACCCACGTGCTGGAAGGAGGGCTCAGTGATATACATTTCTCTATCAGCAATAAATAACCTGTCTTGTTCCTCCCCTATGGTTCCTTCTGGTTTGCTGTGATCCTGGAAGCTCGCACAGCTGCACTCAAGACCCACTGGGTCTAGAGATGCTCACTGGGGTTTTGTTTTCCTTGGGAAGTGATTGTGGCATCCCCTGACTGACAGCAGCTCTGGGTACAGCAAGGAGAAGTGGGATGTAAACAGACACAGAGTTTGGGGGTTGCTCTGCTATTCTACAAGGTAGAGCTCAGAGCCAAGGCACCATTTAACAGTTCCAAACAAAGGTCACAGCGAGGTGGCAACCCGTGCTTCTTGTAATTACCCAAGCAATAAAAAGCCTCCGATAAGTAAAGAACTGCAGAAGAGCATTATGCACGAATGCCACCTACTGGGTGCAAGGAAAAATAACAGAAAAAAACACGAGAAAGGTGAAAAGAGCCCTGTGGGAAGCGGGCTCAGAACCCTGGGTCCGTGCACTGAGGCTTTAGTGGAACAATATGCTTGGGTCTCATTCAGAAACCCAAAGAGGCTCAACCAACACCTGCAGGCAACCGCCCCGACACTTACCCATGTCCTCTAAAGGCCAAGCAGTTGGGTAATGGCAGGGAACGTTCTGCTGAAAGCCCCAAGATAAATGCATCCTCCATCCTTGCAGAATTACTGGAAGCTGTGCTAAGGGCACGAAGGAACTGGTAACAGATGACGATTATAAATAAAAGGAGTAAGAAATCTTTGAGATTTGTGCTGTTCCCTGGTCGAGCTGCGAGGCTCCAGCTCTGCTGTGTATTAATTGCTTACAAGCCCACATGTATATTTTATGCTCGGTACCTGCCTGGAACATTTGTTGGATTTAGCCTTGATTGATGAACCACTGATTATATACTTCTGTGGTCCTCAGCAAATTAATAAACTGTTGACTGGTAAAGATTAACAGCATGTCATGATTTGAGAAACAGTGTCCAGAGTAAAGCTGAAGAAAACCTAGCGCTAAAATGAGCAGGCGAGTGCTCCCTGAACTCTATAAAAAGGGGATAGTTTAATTAAATTACATCCCGATATTGCCCATAGCACTCACCAAATTGGCAAATTGAGTTCACGGCAGTTCAGCTTTAAAACTAACTGACATTCCTGCAAATGTACAGCAAATGAGCCCATCCCTCCCGGCACCGCGAGAGATGCTGTCACCAAATGACTGTGGCCGAGGGGACACGAGGGTGAAGCTGGGTTACCAACCCAGCTCCCATCACCTGCAACCTCATCCTGTGCCATGAACACAGCCCACGGGGAGCCTGGGTGGAGGAACCATTGGTTTATGCCTTTTTTCCCCCCCACGGAATGGCCACGTTTCCTCACAGCGCTGCAATTCCTGGGCTCCTGGGGAGCAGGATGGACCTTGAGGTGATTTTCCCTCCTTCCTGCCGGATGTGTTTTGTTCCCTTTAAAACCAGTCCCATTGAACCATTACAAAAGCCAGGGGGGTTGTTTTCCCTGAGTGACGTGGTTTTCAATTTCTGCCTCTCCGTGTGCCGCCGTGGTGAGCGCTGCGCCTGTAATTTATTGACAATTTCTATCTTAATATATCCTGACTTTTAAAAAGAGGCTTCTCTTCCCAGAGGCACAGGGCAATCAGAGCCCCGATTGTTTCTGACAGCGTCTGCGAGGCACAATTAGTTTGCAGAGCAAAATAACGGTGGGAAAAAGAAAAAATAAAAGGGGGGAAAAGAAAGAATAAAAAGATATGCCAGAAACCGAGCCCCTCCCTGGGAAGGGGGAAAGGAAGAGAACAAAAGGAAACAACGATCGGAAAAGAAAGCAGAAAAGGGAGAGGAATAGGAAGGAGGAGACAGCAGGCGCTGCGGGGCCGGGTGCTGCCGGTGACACATCAGGCTGTCGTGCTAAATGGCCTTAACAAGCAATTGGAGAAGGGGATAATGAAAATGCCGCCCCGGAGACGGCACCACTCCAGTCTGACCTTTCCAGGCTGCTGCCGTGTGTAAACATCTTCAATAAATAAAGAGACACTTAACTCCTGCCTCGGCGGGGGGACGGGCTGAGCCTGCAGAGCCAGGGCTGGGACAGCAGGTGATGTCCCTTCTGCTACAGGCACAGCGGGCAGCCCCACAGACACCTCCCCACCAGGCACAAATTCCGTCTTATCCCTCTGGCTTTTCCACACCCAATCCCCAAATCCCCAGCCCCAAAGTCCCTAAGGCAAACTTCCCACCTGGGATTCACTGCCAAGAGGGGACGGGGCAGCAGCGAGCACCGAGCACCGCATACATCCATCCCTCTGGGCATTGCTGCAGGCAGCAAGCAGTGCGTGCCCCCAGGCAATGCAGGCAGCAAGCAGTGCGTGCCCCCAGCTGTACGTACCACGCAGCCTGTCGAATCCACCTGGCGATCCGAAACGCACTTGAAGTTGCGGGTGCAGCCACCGTTGTTGCGGGAGCAATCCCGGACCGGCCCGAAAGAGGAGAGCAAATCATTGATGGTTTCAAAGTAGGTGGACAGCATCGCTTCTTCCCTTGGAGAGAAAAGGCACCGTTAGAGGCAGCAGGAGGGGCAGGGAGCGGCAGCACGCAGCGTGGCACTGCCGTATCTCACCCACAGAGGTGAAATCATGGCGCTGTGATGCAAACCCACCTAGAGGAAGCTTGCCAAGACAATGAGGAGTTTACGGTCTTGCTGTGTGTTTACATAATTTGCTGTGTAACTTTGACATCTTGACCAAAACCAACCTGCTCTGAGTATGCCTACGTCATTTTCATGCAAACAAGAGGCCTTGTTAGCATCACTGATGTGAATCCAACCCCCTGCTAACCAACAGTAAATCCACAACAGCGAAACTCCTGGCTGTGCTACACCTGAGCCAAGCCTCCCAAGCCCCACCACCCAGCACACGGGGATTCCCCATAGGAATTAAAGCCACACAAACTCAGCTTAGTGTTTCCTGGGATGTGGCCGGGGACCTGGGCTCTGTCCCAGGGCTGTGGGCTGCAGCTCTGTGCTGCACACCCCAGGCACAGCTGTGATCTTCCTGAAGCGAGCACGAAGCACAAACCCCAACGAATTCAATGACCGCTGAAAGACTTGAGTTGCTCCCAGCCCTGCCTCGCTGTGCTGCGCACACAGCAGATTTTGTCTGTGACAAAGCACTCCTGCACTTCTTTCTGCTGGGTTCCGGCAAAGGGAATGCAGATGCTTATTGAGAGCTTTGAGCATCTCCAAGGTATTTTTCATCTTCAAAGCACACTGCATGTGTTAACAGATTGCTGCAACGCACCGTGGGCTCCAGATCCGGTCCCCATCTCACCAGCAGTGCAGACACACAGGAGACAAAGCATTTACCCAAGGTCACAGGACAAGGCAGTGATGGAGACAGACTTGACCTCCGCAGGGTATTTATGAGATCATTATACACTGAAGGCTGCAAATAAACACTGACCCTTGTGGCCTTAAAGCACCCAAGAGGCAGTGTGGGCAGCCACACAGCGCTCTGAGCTTCCCCTGCAGCATCCCCCAGTGGCACCTGAAACCCATGCAGTGACCCAGTGCCCACTGGATTGGGGGTTTTATTGCAAAATCCTGGCAAGAAAACAGCAGAGGAAGAATATTCAGCAGTCCCTGAGGATCAGCACCACGTTCCTGTCGGAGGAGGGACTCGCGCCGTCACGCTCACGCACGCAGCCCCACCAACACTGTGCCTCCAAAAAACCATGAGTCAGGCATTGAGAAAAAAAAATGGTAAAGAGATTGGCAGGAAAATGATGAGGTTTTAAAAATAAATCAATCATCAGGAGGGCTCTTTTCTTACTGTGCCTTCTGCTTTCTGAGCCTTTACGGTGTAACCAAGTTTCTTCCTGAAAACACGAGGGCTTGAAATTATCCAACGACAAACCCAACATAATGAAGCCCTGCGCTGTTCTCAGGTCAGATGTTCAGATTTCCCTTGGATTCTAGAAGGACTCACCACCTGTGCTGCCCACTTTCACCCCAATTAATGTTTCCCAATTAACTTTTCCCTCTCAATGATCATGTTTCCCATATTCCCCCTCTCTTGGCCCATTTCCTAGATTTTGCAGCATATCTGGAGCTCAATCTCCCTCTGTACTTTCTTGGTCATGTTTCAAATGTCTTTAGAGGCCCTTTTCTATTAGCACTCTGTTCCCACTAGAATTTGCAGCTCCTCCAAAGTGAGGCAGTGAGAAAGGCAGAATACATTAGATCAGGGTGCATATATCGGTGGAGGGAAGAGGGAACAGAAAGGCGATATTATTCATTAACCAAAAATGCTGCTTGTAAACATAGAGAGATATTTTCTTTTTTAAATAAAAATACAACAACCGTGACAACTCTCCCTCCACCCACCTGGAAAGCTCAGCTCCATCTGGGGCCAGATGCTCAGCCCACATCGATGAGGTGCTTGCATAATGCCAAGCTGGAAGCCCAAACAAACGGCTGCTCGTGCCCTGGGGCAGTGGGAATCTGCTCTCTGACATGGGGCCTGGCACAGCAGATCCCCATAGGTGAGCCTGAACGAGTCATTACACATCTTAACATATTAGCTGCCCAAGGAGGCAGGGAAACACAGATGGAGGTGCGTGTTGCAATGTTCCCATGCTCCTCTATCTCCCCCAGCCCTGTCCTTGGCGCTCCTGGGGTTCCCACCTGGATGCTGCAGCTCCCTATAAGGGAAAAGGGGTGAGTTTTGCACGGACCTTACATCCCCTAAGCTGGAGGCCTGCTGGGAAGGAGACGGGGCTGCTCCCCACCAGCCTGGAGGGGACATCAAGTCCTCTAGAAAAGGGGCTTAGGAGTGCATGAGCCCATTCCTAATGCCAGCTTCTCCCCACAAGCACATTTCTGAGCCATGCACATTCCTGCTCCAACTCCCAGCCCTCCCAAATGACACACACCAGCCAAACACTCTCTCCTCTCCACCACAACCCTCTGATCATACGCCATGCCTTGGTAAAACCTGCTCTTCTGACAACTTATTTCACAGGATGTGGTCCACGTGATGCTCAGCAGCCCTGCTCCCCATCACCACACAGCTCCTGCACCCACCCTGTGCCACTTCCCATCACCTGCATATTGAATCACTCGAAAAAGCTTTTGTCTTCAATCCCATCACAGCCCTCTGTCCTTCCCCTTTGCTCCAGGACCTCATTAATGAAGCAGATTCAGCGACAAATATTGCTGTGGGTTATTTATTCATGAAATATCAACACCATGCAATTCTCAAAGCCTCCAAAGTACTCAACTCTGAATAAGCTCCTGAGCATCACAGTGACTCTTCTCTCCAGCTCATTCTGGAAGGGGATTAGTGGGTGTTATTCAGCTTAGCTGCCCCTTTTTAGTGCCTGCTAACGGTTAAAGGCTTCAGCTCTTACAGGGTTAAACATAGTTGAGAAAAACAAGGAACAAAAGGATGCCAGTTGGAACTAAGCTTGTGCTTTGCAATCATCCAAGCTTTGCCCTTTTCCCTTTAATCTCTCATTCCTTCAGCCTTCCTCCCTTGGGACATCTCACCTAAGGACAGATTTACCCAGAGCAGTAGCTGAAGTTCCACCTGGGCCAGGGGACTTCATTCCCCCCATGCAAAACACTCTCAGGACCTCATGTGCTCTCAGACCCACTCCCATCCTTTCTGCTCCTTTCCTCTTTCCCCTCACATCTCCTTTCCCTCTCATAAAGCAGCCATGCTGTTCCTCTGGGGGCTTCCCTGCTCTGGAGCTACAACTGAAGACCCTGAAGCCTCACCCACATCACTTTGTTTCGCAGCTCTACCCACAGCCCTGTGTTTTCTCTTCTTCTTGCTCAAGCTGAGGAACCAAGGCAACAAGCAATGTGAATTAAAGGTGCTTGCCACTGCTGGGTGGCCAACTTCAGATGCTTGCAGTTATTTTTAGTGCTTGTAGCACTTCAGACATTCACAGACCATTCCAGTAAAGCTGCATTGTAGCACAGGCTCAGCTTTCTTTATAAAGAGCCGTGCTGTTAAACACCCAAATTACAACAAACGTGCCATAAGTAATCGCCTGCACCCCAAGCCAGCCCCACAGCAGGGACAGCCCCACACTGGTAGAGCTGAGCTGCACTGGGAAGGCATGCATGGTGCTGGGAGGCCACAGGGCAGCCCCAAAGGCATTGGCAGCCTTTACCTTACGGATTTGCGGTCAAGCAACGTGTAGATGTTGTACAGAGGGACATGGGCTCGTAGGAAATGTTGGTGATAGGGTTGGACTGGATGGTCTTGGAGGTCTTTTCCAGCCTTGGTGGTTCTGTGATTCTCTGACTTTGCAGTTTTGAACTTCAAGTGCTGCATTTCCTAACGTGGTGCACGACGCGTGGCTATGGAGCAGATTTATTATTTTATGTAAAGAGATGAGTTTCTCACGTACCCACGGGCATTTTTCAGTCGTTCTAACAGTGGTGGGAGGTTTGAAGACAAGCTGTCATCCAGGCTAGGTCCTAAACTGGGAGAGCTCCTCCTTACTTGGGTGACACCAGAGACAGCACTCAGTGGAGCTACCTGTCACACATTGCCGAGGAGCTGCTTACTATCAGTTTTCTTGATAGCACATTTCTTGCAGTAAAGCTATAATAAACACTTGCAAAAAGAAAAAAAAAGAGCTCTCCAAAAAAAACCTTGAGGTTGAAAGTGTGAAGCATTTCCTACCACGCTTCAATAACTTGCTGGAGAGTCAATAAAACCAGCGCTCCATTGGAGTGTTTTGAAGCTCGCCTTGGCAACCACAAGGACCAGAAATTTAATTAAAGCAAAACAAAACAAACAAACAGCACACAACAAAAGCAAGCTGACAAAGCCCATCCTGCAATGCACATGTCCTGGGGCTGCTGGGCCATGTTGCAGGGCTCTGCCCTTCCACGCCGGGCACACATCCCTGCTGGCTGTGCACCTTCCCCAGGTTCCTTGTTAGCTTCACCAGGTGCTAATTACTCCAGGCACGGAGATGACTTTCCCTCTTTTGAAGGTGCCCAACACTTATGAAACTATTTTCTTCCTTTCACACAAACACAGAGCCCCAGATCTCGGTGATATCAGTACAATTGCTCCTAAAACCTCAGCTACTGCTCTCAGCTGGCTGTTCCAAATTACTTCAGAGCAATCCGCTTTCCTCGGTTGACTGTATCAGCAGCAAGAGACAGACATACCTAATTTAGTTGTATTAGCTTTTGTTATTAACTACAAGGGCACCACAATTATCCCAGATGAGCCTGACCCATTTCTTCCCTTCCCTTCCCTTCCCTTCCCTTCCCTTCCCTTCCCTTCCCTTCCCTTCCCTTCCCTTCCCTTCCCATTTCACCTACTCTCCTGCCCTCTCCTTCACTTCCCCTTCATTCTTTGTGCAGCACTATTCCACATTTCACTTGCCAAGGAAGAAACTTCCTAACACGATTTCTAACAGATCAAAAAGCTGCAGCACACCAGAAGAAAAGCACAGATTCAACATCTTAAGAAATCAAATGGCAGGAAATGGTCACACTTGGAGCACCAGGACAAGAAAGCTGCAGGCACAACGAGGAGTGCAGAGGACATCCAGGACCCCCAGCCCTGCAGGACCCCCCCTACCTCATGCAATAGGGTTCCAAACAGCTCCAAGTGTTGATAAATGAAACAATTAGCAGCGGTGGGATCTGCCTGTTTAACATGGAATTGGTAGTAGTAATACGTAGTAATTGATAGTAATTGAACACTAATTAACTCACAAAGTAAAATGTTTATCTAGCAAAATGGATCACACTAATGGTGCGGGGTTATCAGTCATGGAAGCAATGCATAATTAAAAAATACATAAATGAAAATTATCAAATGATTTCTCTATGCTAATTAATATTTTTATTAGCTCCGTTTGCCTAGCAATCCCTTCCATCCCATCCCCTCCACAGACTCATTTCAAACTTTCCAGCTTGTGAATACATTTCAGGCTGGTATTTCCAACTGAGCCCTGGAGGGACACTGGTCCCAAACCCAAACCCATACGGCTGCATGGTGGGACATCCTCCAGCAAAGGGATCCTGCCCTGCTGCCAGAAGGGACGGTGCTGAGCAGTACTGGGGTGTCTGCAGCACTGGGGCATCCCAAAACCCACCCCAGGTTCTGATGAATGCCTGCTGGATTCTTACTGCCCTACAAACAGCTCCTTTGGCAGCTCCCTGGTGCCTTCATTGCTCCTCACTGGAGAGTACACAGCTCCTGCTTACTCTGCTCTCCATGGCAATTACTCAGCTCCTCACGAGTGCTTATTCTTTGCTCAACACCAGAAAGCAGCAGTATTTCACAACCAATAAAGTGATTAAGTTCCCAATCTCGCCGTTATCATCCCCATTTTACAGATGGGGAGCCAAGACCTGGGAACAGTAATGCAAGAAAATATCCACTACATTACATGCACCAAATTTGTGACATTTAGACTTGATTTTTTCAGAGTACTTAGCATTAAATGACACTTCCTCTACTCGCAGAGTAGCTTTCAATGACTTAGGTGGAAGTTTTTACTGCTCCACATTAATGCAGATCATTCCCAGAGCAGGTTCATTGCCTGTGCGGAACGAGGCAAAGGTGAAAAGCCAGTACATGGCCATGCCATTAAAGCAGGCTTCGTAACGCATCCACACCGAGGGGCTGCCTGGAGGCTGCACAGTGAGCTGACCCTGGCAACTATTCGCTTTGGAGCTCTGCAACCTTAATAGCATTTTTTAAAGGAGGGGTCACGCACAGTTTTACTCTGGGAAGAGAGGAAGGGGAAGGCGTTGCAGGTTAGTTTAGGTAGGAAAAGAGGGAATTCATCACCCACAAGTGCTGGATGCAGCACTGCTCAGCCCTTCTCACTCAGCCTGTAGGAGCAGGGACCTTCCTGCTCCACTCACCACCCCCCTCCCCTCTCATCCCAGCACATCCCATTCCCCCCCCCAGACCCCAGCCTGGCACTTCTGGGAGCTGCTGTGGGGCAGGGACACAGGCTGTGCTCAGGCAGGGAGAGCACTGCCCACTGCTGCTTAAATTAAACAAGACCTCACTCCGTCTGTAGCAATTTGAGTTATGCAGGAAAGCCTTTAAGCTGGCCAAATTAATTAGGGTTTTGGTTGTTGTTTTTTTTTTCTGCTTGTAAGAGCTCCACATGTCATACAAACATCTGCCTCCATCCTCTACAGCAGTTTTGCCTGGAGGAGCAAAAGAAATCTTAGAAAAGCAAGCAATCGAACAAAACCCCGGACAGAAGGCATGAGATGTCCATAACAATGCCCACATTATTAAAGGCTGAACACACGAGATGGGTCAGCCCCTCCAACCCCCACCCCAAGTACAGCAACAGCAGCAGGTTGCAAACCTCAGCCTGAGGATATCTATCACTCAGCCTTCAATGTTTGCTTAGGCACAAACCCATTGCTTTTTTCCCTTCCATTCCATAGCCTTCGAGGGTATTTGGGGTAAGCTGTGTAGTCTAGCAGGTTCTTCTGGATCTGACATTGCAGTGATTTGTGAGGGTCAGTAGGGGAAGCTGGACATTGTGAGCAGGATCCCATTTGTCCACTTGCACACAGGCACCAGGACAAGCCCGCATCCCAGGCTCAGATTCCCTAATTACACAGCAGCTGTGGGTTTTTCCAAGATACAATAAAGTGCTTAGATGCAGCGCCGAAAAGCACTTTAGAAATGCCGATAGAATTAGATTAGATAAATAGGAAATGGCCAGGGTTGCTAGACCAAACGCTCATCCCCTGATTTTTTTGCAGTTGCTGAGCACCTGCTGCTCCTATTGATCTCTTGGGAAGCGATGGGGTTGAGCCCTTGGCAAACAGGAACATCCCCCTGCATCTCCTCCTAAACCCAGCACAGTCCCAGGCCCCACTGCGTTCCCTGGTCCTGCTGCAGCTGGCTGTGGTGCTGCCCATAAGATGCAAAACTGCAGCTGTTTGGAGAGCCAAAGCAGCAAGCAGCACTTAACAAAACCACGGGGTCACTTACTAGGGGTGTCTCTATGCATAAGTATACATATATGCATAGCTTTGCTGCTATATATAGCACCTTCTATCAGCAACACTCAATGATTTTGAAAAAGCCAGGTGAGCGTCCGCAGACAGAGGAACTGAGGCACAACTCGGTTATTTAGAGCTTGTTTCCCGAAGCGGTCTTTGAAGTTGGAATCCAATTAATTTTATACCTGGGGAGAGATTTGCATAGGGATTTTCTGTCCATATGGATGGGCTTTTTCAAAGGGCCTTGGCTCTTATCTAAGGCACTCAATGCAGACTGTGTTATGCAAGATGCCCAGTATTCATTAGCAGCTCCTGGGAGCACAGCCGGGCTTGTCGCAAGGTGCAGCACACACTGGGAAGCTGGCTGGTCACCCAACCCTTCCAGAGACTCCACGTCTGTGGGTCTGGTCCTTGGAGCACTCCAATCTCTCACTGCCTTTAGTAAGGATCCATCCCACTGCTGACTGGGTGAGGGCACCCAAAGAGCAAATCCTTCCTCCCATGCAGCAAGGAAAGGGCTTTCTGTTGGTTTAATTCCTTGAAGAAGTGCAGCATGGAATTAGAGATGCCATCACTGGCATAGGAAACAAGTGACATCAGTGGCTGGGGAGCACCAAGAACTCCTCTGTGCAGCACCCATGCTCCATCAGACCACCATGGCTGTGCCTCAAAGCTGCCCACACCCTGCCAGAAGGTTCACCTCCTTTGCACCTTCCCCATGAACGCACCACAAGCTCCTTAATCTCTGACCACTGCAAAACAGAGCACTGTCAGCACATCCCTGCTGCTTAAAAGCAGCTGTACCCAGCTTGGAAGCTTTTTGGGTCAGCTGTGTTTAGACCAGTGCATGGGACAGCTCTGCTCATTTATTAGTTTTGAACCTCTGCTGACTTGCACTCTTATGAATACCCAAGCAGAGAAGCAAGCTCTCTATGGACAGCAAGCAAGCTTTCCGCCATCAGACACAAAACACAGACCTGGACAGCTTGCAGTGCAGTGCCTGCACTCCTCTAACCTGGGGAACAGCTGAAAAGTGTGGCCTCCAGACTTCAGAGGAAGATGCAGAGCTTAAGATGTGCACGAAGCCCGCAGATGTGACCACTTCATAACCAAACTGCGTGCACCAGCAGGCAGTGGGCAGCCCCCAGTGCCCATAATGAGCAGCCCTGCAGGCATCCTGCCAGCTCTGCAGCCCCAGGGGCTGCACATTTTTAGCCTTGCCTGCAGCTATATCCTGTAGCAAATGCTGTGTCCAGGGCCAGGTGTGTACTGAAAAAAAAAGGATAATCAGCATTTAAAAAAATAAGAAGTAAGCTGGCACTGAATTCTGATGCAACCGTTTTTGCTCCCGCCGACCCAAATTGGCTGCCATCAGTGCAAATGGCAGATGAAGAAAACATTGACTTTCTGTTTGGGTCAATACACAAGATAAATTGAATTCAGTGTTGGAAAAAGGAACATCATCATTCACCTGAGGAAGGGAGGGGGTTAAAAAGGCAAGGAACTGGAGCAGCCAAGCCCATACCTCAGGTGGGGACCAGCTGTCCTGTTTCCTATGGAGCCCAGCACTGGAGACTGGGATTTCTTGGGGCCAGGACTCAGGACTCCACTGTGGCTCAGCTGTGGTGCCTTTAGAACAGGGCACCCCAACCCCACACAGAATCACAGAATCCTAGAATGCCATGGGTTGGAAGGGACCTCAGAGACCACCCTGTTCCAGCCCCTGCTGTGGGCAGGGTTGCCAACCACTAAATCAGCACCAACCAGAGCCCCATCCAACCTGGCCCTGAGCACATCCCAGGATAAGTACACAGGGCATCCCATACACATGACTGAGCACCATGAAGCCCCACTCAACAGGCAGCACTGTGCTCGCACACCATGTCTGGGTTTCCTCGGAGCTCCTCTGGATACACCCATGTACCTGGAGACATCCTGCCTTTGTACATCTCCATGAGATCTCATTACAAAGTGCAACATGAAGAATGCATGCATTTATTAAAGGCAGAATGCCCTGTGCCTGCTGGCAGATTCCTTACCCAAGTCAATGATTGAAAGCATCCCACACCAAATGTGTTTCCAAGAGCCCTGCTACAGCAGAGCTTGCATGGGATGCAAGGGGCTGAGCAGCTAATGGCAGGGGTGCATGGGATGGGAGCATCCCTCCCCTGGAGCCATCCTGACCTCAGACATCAGCTCTGCCAGCAGCCAATGGGAGCGGGGATGCTCAGTGTGAACCACAGCTACATGAGGAGATGCTGACACATGGGATGTGGCCATCAGCACTCCTGCCCGGATGGATCTGTCAAAGCAGATCAGGAGAAACTTGCTGGGGAATCTGCTCTCTGGATGCACATTTTGCAACTGGAGACTGATCACAATGGAAGAGGAGAAGGGGAGAAAAGAAAGGAAAAGAAAAACCTTTGCGTGCTGCAACACCACCCTCTTCCTGCCCATCACATTCCACCCACCACCTTTATTTTCACGTCTGTTTTAATGAAAGGGACTAAATGGAAAAATTTCCACGCTAATCTGAAGCCTGCTTGCAGGGATGTGAGGGGTCTACAGGGAATACAGTCTGCTTCCTTCACCAGATACGAGAGAGAGAAACGTAAAATCCAGCGCTGAGGAGGCAGCAGCGGGAACCTGCTCAGTACAAAACGGGCGTTTGTACAGCACAAAGCAGCAGCTAAGGTCGGCAGGGTGAGGAGAGAATACAAAGGAGGCTGTGAGCAGTGAGACTGCAGGCAGGGGCAGCTGTGGGGCTGCAGCACGGCTGGGGTGTGCTGGGAAACACCTCCAGAGGGGGAAGCATCCCTGCCACGCCAGGTGGTGGGAAATGCTCAGGCCTGCAGGTGATGGGATGCTGGGAGCCCATCAGCAGCCATGGGACGTGGGGTCCCTGCAGCACACGGAGCCTGGGGGGCTCCTATGGGATGTGTGGCACTCGGTGGCATGCATTCCATGCCCGGTCATGGGCGATGTTTTGGTCACAGCAGTGCCCTGGTGCATTCTGCACATGCAGTGCTGCTGATCCAACGTCTCCCAAACAAATGCCCTTTCACAATACTGACCAAGACTTTGGTGGCTTAGGGACAAAACTGATTGCAGTCAATGAGGAGCATCCCTAGGAGTGGCTGCTAATGTGACCCTTGGAAAAGGAGTTAACCAAGAGATTTTGGAGCTCACCAGAGAGGCAAACCCGAGCTTTTACAAGCACGAAAACAGCCTGAATTTGAGGCTTTTTTCTTTGTCTGTTGCCATTTTACCTAAACAGGCTTATGGATGCGTATTTGTGAAAGAACAGACCAAGGAGAACTTGCCTCTCCAATTTTTTTGTCTCGATGGAAGGAGGAAGGAGCCCAGCAAAGCTGAAATGACCGCCGACCGCCAGCCTGGGGGCGTGGAACTTGCTTCCCTTCACATCACAGGAGCCCCCCTCGGCCTCAGTTCAACTCCAGCAACATCCCCCTCTCTACCCGACGCTCAGCTTAAGAAATGAAGATGACTTTAAATCTCCTAAGGGGCTGCTCTGCCAGAGGAATGAGGAGAGAACGTTCCCCAGAAATAAAGCACAGAGCAGGAGTTGGCGTTTCTGGATTTACTGCCTCTCTGATGCTGAATTACTGCACAACCGCGAGCAACTCCAGATATGTCACTGCTCCAGACTGTGAAATGGGGACAACAACAGTTACCTAGCTCCCACGGTGCCGTGCAGTTAATTAATGCTGCTTTGAGTCGTGAAGATGAAAAGCGGTATATAACTGCAAAATAGTGCTTTATTATTATTATGAATGAAGCTTCCACTCGTTCCATTAGAGTGAACCTTAAAGCAATGCTGTGGCAGATACTGTGAATTGTTCCTAGCAGCTGTACGACTGCTGGCATTCACAGGAGCTGCATTGTGAGCTCGCATGTAAGAGCTTTGAATGAGTCGGGGAAAGAAGAAGAAAGAGAGGCAGTGGGGAGAACAAACAGAGAGAAATTCCCTCATATCTTGTGCTCAGCACCCAGAGACAGCGCGCCCACCTCCAGCAGGCAGGAGCAGCAAAAATAACAGGGAGAAAAGCATCTCCTCACCTCCTGCTCTTTGTGCTCCACATACATGGGCTGAGCGCATCACGTCAGGCCAGATCAGACCTCCAGGGTCTGGAACAGCAAATTTAGATCGCCAGGCCACTCTGTGACAGCGCTGTCTCACTTTGAAAAGACTGCAGCACGAGATAGGAGTGCAGAGAGCTCTGGGCAGGGCCAGGCACCCCCAGCATCCCCAGCACAGCCCACTGGTCCCTTGAGCCAGCGCCCCAATGTCAGCACCCAACACCCTGCATGACCTCCATCCCACCTGCACTGCTCCCCTCTGCACCGAGCGCAGCTGAAGGACTGGCTGCCCACAGTGCACAGCGCTGCTCCTCATAGTTACCTTCCATGTTTAATTCAGAGGCTAGTTTAGTTAATCTATTTTTTAATAATTCATCCCTTCCATCTTAATTTTGGTAGTTGTTGAAAATCCCTAATAAAACATTTAAGGGTTCTTTTACTGAAGCAATGGCATGATTTACTTGATGGAAGCCAGTCTTTGATGTCCTGCCTTAATTCCCTCCCTCCTGCCGTGCCTCAGTCCCGCTTATCGCCGCACTGGAGGTAAGAGGTTCTTGTTGAGTTTTGTAGCATCACAATGCCTGGTCAGTATTAATAATTCCGCCACCCTGCCCAGCTTGGACAAAATATACAGCACAGGAGTTTCTTCCTTTTGTCAGTGTGGCTCATGGCATCAGCAGGGAGCAGAGCTGGGACCAGGCAGGGCACGTTGACCACCGAGCGTGAGCGAAATGCTGCAGGTGCCAACTCCATTGTTCAAGGAATAGACACCCTTTTATAGCGCTTGTATTTCATTCTCTACTGCCGGAATGGAGAAACATGCTGGGTTTTTGCATCCATAATTGGGGAAGAACAGATGGTAGAGGCACAGTTGGAAGTAATACCGCCATTAAAATAATCTATACGGCTCGTAACTCTCCAGCACGTGAGAAAGAGCAGAGCCTGCCTTTGCCAGAGCGCCTTGCCCAGCCCTTCCCCAAGCTGCAGAATAGCTGGGAACGTGTTCTTGCAGTTGCTGGGGTATCCAGGAGACTGGGTGGTTTTACTGCCAGATGACATGGATCCAATGGGTCTCTTCTACCCTTCCAGCAAGGCACCATCTTCTACAGCATAACAGAATTACTGCTTTCCCCAAAGCATTCAGCTAAAGGAACTACTTACTTTGCATTCACAGAATCACAGAATAGTAGGGGTTGGAAGGGACCTCCAGAGATCATTGAGTCCAACCCCCTGCCAAAGCAGGTTCCCTACACCAGGCTGCAATTCACCCTAATTGTACAAAAAAAAAAACAAGAAAGAAACACAAAGTCCCAAGTACTTCAGGTAGGCAGGAGTGTCTCTGAAGTCAGCTTAAACTGGGTGTGATGGGAAAAAAAAAGATGCTACCAAACCCCACTGACTGATGAAAATTGAAACTTCTCATGGGAACAACCAGACCTGGACCTGACTTCAATCTATTTCAATACCTAAGAGCTTCTTTGCAAAATCAGCCCAAGAGGAACACACAGAACAGACCAGGCTGCTAGCTAATATTTGGAAAGACATGTTCTTGTTCTGCATGACTTAGGCTGTGGTTTCAGAAAGCTCTGTGCCCTCCAGAAGCCCCAGCCATGTTTGGTACCTCCTGATGGGTGAGGGTTTATTGGAGAATCAGAGAATCACCTGTGCTTTGGTTACTGCTTTGACCTGGTCTGTTTTTCAACACAGCCATACTACAGAAGAGGTCCCAGTCCATCAATACAAAATGGAGGACACGTCTGAAGTCTCAGAGGAGCACAGTGGAAGGAGCAATCCTTTCCCACACAGACCCGGAGGCCAACATCCTCATCCTGATTTAGTGAGCAGAGTAGGAAAGTGAATCACAGCAGGAACCATTCTCTGGCAGGGAACCCCAGGCCTCCTACAAACACCTCCCCAGGCAAAGGCAATGATTTTCCCAGCCTGAAAATTCTTTGTTCAGCTTAAAATCTTCACTGCAATCATGCAAGCACCTCCCCACATCCTTACCCCGTGCCCTGAACACACTGGAGCCAGCAGGACATTACCTTGACAGCTGGCTTTGCTTTATGGAGCTGTAAATACATTTTTTAATAGGCTGGCGGCAAGAAAGATGTGTTTCAGACTCAACAACATCCCAAATTAACTGAGATTCATTTCAAAAAGGGTGAAGGGGGGGAGGCAGGGGGAACACAAGCCTGAAACCCGCAGAACATAAAGCCTTGGTAGCAACTGCCAAAAAGCCCCTGCACAGCTGCTTTCTGGCTCTGCAAAGAGATTAAAACCTGCAGCAACATCAGGCTGAAGGAGGCCACTGCAGGCCGTGCGCATGCTCAGAGAGGAGCTTTTCGGTGGGTTTTTGTTTTTTTTTCATTCTTAAATTGTGATTTTCCTAGAGAGGAGCCAGCCCACGGCCAGCACTCTGCTGCCCCATCCCCACACTCAGAGTCCCGCTGCACCCCAGGGGCTTTTAGGGCAATGCCCCACGTAGGGCTTGCAGAGCTCTGCACAACCTCTGGCAGTGTGGGGTGACCTCCTGCCTCCATCCCCTCCTCCTCCTCGTCCTCCCTGTGCTGCAGCATTAAGCTTGACGTGCCTTCGTTCGCCCCGCCGCTGCTCTCTGACGCCTAATTTGACTAACCCTTTAGTGACTAATTTAATTACCCCGGCCCACAAACTGACAGACAGCTGTTAAAAATGGTTATTGCATTATTAATATGCTCCAGTAATTTCCCATTAAAACTATACTGTTAATAATTTTTTTTTTCCCCTGTATTTCTTCCCTCTTAATTAGTCTATTTAAAACTTTGAAGGAATATTCTCTTTATGGTAAATGGGAGCGTCGAGCAAATTACATTTTTGATTGAATACTTCTGTGATAGGCCAGCAAATAAGACCATTGAGTTGTTAATTATTGTCAGAGTTTCACACGATGCCTGCTAATGAGGCAGTCAATCTTCTCTGCCACTCCTGGAATATTAATGGAAGCCTTTGGTATTGGTTTTGTCACTGGGAGGAACCAGGAAATCCTTTCTTGGGCAGCTTTGGGTGCTGGGAGGTGAGGAAACTGCCAGGTTGGATGGGTGATGGAGAAGACCAACAGGGCTTGAAGGCAGGTTGAGCTCAGGAAGATCTTGGGCATGCTAACTGGCTGGCTCAGCTTGTACACCCAATGGGTGGGTTGCCATGAATCAGATCACTCCCCTCTCTGCAATAAAGGGCTTTTTTTTCTCCTCTGAGCCAAGTGAAACACCCGATCTCTCAGGTATTTCCATAGGATGATGCAGGAAAGTCATTAGCAAAGCAGACCCACGTTGGGATTCACACTCAGCTGCAAGGCAGTGAGAGATCATAAAGCCACTGTGAGTTGTGCTGGATGGTGAAAGGGCAGGTTTCAGCAAAACTGCTCACGCTGCTCAGGAATTGATTAGCACTAATGTCAGGTAGTTCTCATTGGAACAAGGAGGAGCTGGGAAGCAAAATCTGCTGCTGTCAGGTCTGCAAGGCTTGACTTCCCAGCTTGGCTCCCATTGCCTTGCTGATGTTCAGAGCACTGGTCTGGTGGACACAGAGAACCATGCTTAACCATGCCAAAGCCACTGCCATCCCAAAAACACCTCTGGCCACACCAGAGGCCCAGATGAAGAAATTACCTTGCTTTAGGACAGAGGAACTGAGAGAGGACTGGGCTTCAGAATCTCATACATGTGCTCCCTGTGCTGCCAGTGACAGCCAGAAGCAATGAGACTTTCCAAAAGCCCAGAACTGCTCACAAACCAGTGCTCTGCTGGGTCAAAATTCCACCGAGCTGCTCACACAGACGTGCATTTAAAGGATGATGCACGTGTTCCTCCCTCAGCCCCGAAAAAGCAAACATGAACACAGAAACTGCTCCACTGCACTCCATAGTGCAACCTCCTCCACCTATGCGTCCTCCTCCACGTTTTGCTGGCACCTGACCTCCTGCAAAGTAAAGGCAGCAACCTTTGCCAGCACAGAGCATTTCCAGGGGTGCATGTGGGGCTCTGCAGGGCAGCTCACCGAGCTCATCATAACTGGAGATATTTGTCAGCATAGGTGAGGTCAACCAAGAGACACATAGGGCACAGTCTTACCTAGCACATCAGTGGAGTAGACACAGCAATGCCTGTGCCCCATGCGCGGGATAAGAGAAAAGACAAGTGCAGACCAAAGGTAACTGATTTCCAAACGCAGATGAGTCTAAACGGATTGTGATTTCAGCTGTGGGCAGAGGACAAAGCAGCGGATTTGTCAGGACTGCACAAGCACAAGGCAGAGCAGAAACGTGCCTTCCCTAAATAGGTCGCACAGCGTTCCGCACTCGCTTTTATTTCTGTGGATGAGCTCTGAGGAAGTGGCTGTGTGGGCGCCTGACCCAGGGATGGGCAGAACCCACGAGACTCCAAACAGCTTCACAGATTGCTCCTCTCCCTTCAGCCTGCTTCGGCCCCCCCAGCCCCGCTCCTGCCAATGAGCAGGAACCCGCTGCTTCCCCAAAGGAGAGCATCAGTACACATCAAGAGGAGGAACACCCCTGGGTACCAGCACCCAACCACACGGGGACCTCGTGCACCAGGCTCTGCCACCGGGAAACTCAGCTCTGGTTCTAAGAGCCTGCAGTGACACTTCCAATGAGAGTTAATAGCAGATGACAGGCTGTCAGCATGGGCACGCACAGAATAAACAGGGGCTGGGTTCAAGAGCCTCGCTGCAGGTTAACTCCATCCCTTTCCACAGGGTTTTCAGGGCACCCCCCTGGGGAGCTGGCGCACAGCAGCTGCTCCGCAGCATTTACTCAGGTAGCTGAGCCCTGGCAGATGTCAGGGCCCATTACACACGGATCAGCCCTGCGATAGATGGTTATAAGCAACGTATTTGCCTCTCAGACTCTACAGGTCAAGGAGCTCTTTATTAAACCACCCACCATTTCATCATTAACCCTTTACAAACTACTCCGCTACGGCCCAAAGCTGCATCCAATTCCAGAGCAACCACATTTCAGAGCCAACACCTTCAGCTCTGCCCAAGTGTGTCTAATACACACTAATTAAGAAGAAAAGAAAGAAAATGTGGACTGAACTGAATAAAGAGACTTCTTATTGCAAAATCTCAGTGCATATTTACACAGTATCCTGCCTTAATTCTCAGCTTCTTCATTTGTGTCATTTTAAGCCCTGCACAGTAGCAGGGAAGTATTAGCTGGTGTTTAATTGTGTGCTTCTGAGTTAAGGGCTGCTGCAGGGAGGGAGCCCCTATCCACAGGTGGTTGGAGCAGCACGATTAGGATTAGCTAGGACACGGGCAGGCAGTGACGTGGGACATCCCATGGCCCCAGACTGGGGTGAGAGCTGCCTGAGAACATCACCAAACGGACAGCCTCAATGGCATTATGGGCTCTCATTCACACTAATGATATTTACATAGCCCAGATGCAAGCAGGTAGAGAGAGCCTCAGTCTAGGGGAATTGGGTACTGCCAGAGAGCTTGACAAGGAACAGGAATATGGCCCTGCAGGGTACATCCCCTTGCCCTGCAGTCACTTTGGTGGCTCCTCTGAGTCAGTTACTCAGGGTTCCCCCGGCTCCTGGAAGGGCACTGCTCAGCCCATCCCAAAGTGTGCAGGTAAGGCAGCAGGACACTGGCACCAAGCACGTTCTGAGTGACACACAGAGGGCACAGAAAGCTTCAGTGCCCCTGCCTGCACCCTAAGCTACAACAACAGGCTCTTGGTTCAGCCGCCAGCACCTCATTATATCAAAAGCACTGGAGGAAATGTCTGGAGCTGAATTGATTAGCACACAGGAATTCTTCAGGCAGTGAAAGCAGGGCAATTCCCAGGATGGTATTATTATTTTGCAAAGCTTCACCTAATTTTCTTGGTGTTATTTTTCCTCCCACTTGCTCCCCAGTCCTCCTTCCCACCCTCTCCAGCTTTGCATGTCGTCTCTCCAAACAATATTCTGCCTGATGTGATGCAGTGTGCCACTCAGGAAAGCACCACCACCTACCAGAACCCCGGGCTTTACATGCGTAGCAGCAAGAAAAAGTTGAGGGTGCTTTTCATTCTCACTTTCTAGCCAGCAGCCAGACCTGGGGAGGCCACAGAACCTGTGTAGGACTTACCATCAGATACATCATGGACAGAGAAGTCAAATACACAGTGAATAAGCAGATGAAAAAGGGCAATGATGCAGAATCTGGACACAGCGGAGGCAAAGGGCAGAGGGTTTGCAGCTGCAGCACAGCACAAGGAACTCAAGCATTTTCCATGCCAATGGGCAATGCTGGACACAGGACACTGATACAGATGCAACACGCATGCTACGCTTTCCGGGCTTTACATCTGGGAAGTGCTGCACTGTCTCTCCCTATGGGTATCTCAAGAGCAGAGGGCATGACAAAGCACCCCGAGAGCCACAGAGACAACCCGGAGCAAAGCAAAGCCTATGGGGAATGCTGCAGCTGTGGGGCTGCAGCTCTTTACTATGAGAGTAACAGCTGCCCAGAGAGGCTGTGGATGCCCTGCTCCTGGAGGTGTTCAAGGCCAGGTTGGATGGGGCCCTGGGCAGCCTGGTCTAGGATTAAATGGGGAGGTTGGTGGCCCTGCATGTGGCAGGGGGTTTGGAGCTTTGTGATCCTTGAGGTCCCTTCCAACCTGGGTCATTCTATGATTCTGTGGAATTGCCCAGCACATCAGGGTCAGTGGAAACATCTCCTGGCTACTCAGGAGCTCAGCTGACGCTAATTAACTTCATCTATCTTGGGATACCTCAGCCTCTTCTGTCCACCAGCTGCAGCTGTGGTTGCCCTGTGGTTGAAGCTGAATGAAGGTTTTCTCAGGCAGTTTTGTCGGTGAGCACAATTCCTCCATAGCCATGTGTGCATCCACCATCCCTTTAAAAAACTACCAAGAAATCAAATGAACTCAGGAGCTGATTTTCTTGATTTTCTCCAAAGGTCCTTTCCAAACCTACAAGGGATGGTGTCCTCCCTGAAACACCCCTCAGACAGAAGGACAAGCCTCCCCAGCTCATGTCCACCTCCGTTCCCATTGCCTTCACTGGGAGGTTGTTTCTCATCCTCTGGCAGCTCCGAAACCCATTGCTCCATTGCTGGCACGCTCCCAGGAACATTTCAGCTCGGATGCATTTTATTAGTTTTGTCCTCTGAATGAAGTGATCCAACAGCAGTCACGGGAGATAAAAACCAGAAAGGAGGAGCAGAAATGGACCACATCGGGCAAGTTTATGGCACCTGAAATCTCATCAGAAGCAGCCAGTTGATGGGGCCAGTTCCTTCCAATTGCATTTTAAAATAGCTAAAGAAAAGGTATTCAGCTTTTCCCAATGTCACAGCCCCACACAGGACTGCAGCTGCCACTCACACAGCTGAACTGGAGGGGAGGCATACAGCCAGGTGGGAATGGGCCATCGTCCCATCTGCTCCTGCTTCAAAGCACCGCAGTGCCTTCAGGACAAGTTTGCTCCTGGCAGCCCTGGGAGAGGGAGCACAGGCTCAGAAAATCCTTCCCCAGGCACACAGGGAGTCCTGGCCTCGTGCTGCTGCACTCTTCTCATTCCTCAGCTGTCCTTCTCCTGAACCCACCAATGCCATACTGCACAACTTGGCATTGCGATGAGTGATGTCAACCTGGGTCATCAGGGTTGGTAACAGATAGCAAAGCTGACTGCAAATTCTTTGTGTTTGCTGGTGCTCGAGTGCCTGCCCCACACTAGTTGTGCTGCTGCTGTGTCCATTCCCAGCCAACTTGGTGTTCTCCAGAAGCACAGCATCCCTCCCAGCAGCAGCCATGCCCTGTGCTCTGCTCACAGCCCCACCATCCCCAGCAAGCACCTGCCTGCTGCAAACCCCCAGCATCCCACCCTCCCCAAGCAATGCTGTGGTTTTTAACTCATTTCTCCTTCATGTGCAATTGCCAACAAAACGAAGCCTTCTCCTTTGCTGCAACACCAGCTCAACAGCCCAGGAGCACTGTGTCCCCAGCTGCCTCCTGCCTGCCCCAGGCTGCCCTGGATGACACCAGCACATCCTTATGAAACCCCAGGCAGGCTGTAGAGCTCGATGATTCACTGCAAAAGAAACAGCAAGGGTAGAAGAGGAGGGAAAGGAGGAGAAAGAGGAAAATAGAGTCTCCCAGCAAAAGCTGGATGCAGCTGCTACCAAGAGGTGATCGCCCAGTTTCCCAGTGCCCTGCCCAGGCTACAGACACTCACAAAGGACAGCTAAGAAAACTCAGATGCAGGGAAAATATATAATTAGAGAAAAATAGCACAGGCAGGCTGGACAAAATGAGAAGCCATGGGGCTGTGCTGCTTTTGAACTTGCAGCTACAAAGCATACTCCAGCCAATGTTTAATAGGAAACAAAGGCAGGGATGTAAAAACAAATACTGTCATCAGACAAGGAAGGGAGAGCTCCTTTCACTAAAGCAATCCTAATGCTTGACTTAGCAACCTTCCATCTCTCTAAGTGCATACACCCGTGCTGCATTTCAAATCCACTGCCTGCCCTGCAAATCCCCTATGTCCAGGTCCTGCTTGGATGCCAGTAGGATACTGCTGCCCAGGACTGAGCTGCTCTGATGGACAGACGGACAGACACAAACACACAGCTACCAGCAACTGAAGATCTGCGGCAAGGAGAAGCTGCAGAGCTCGGTGCCAAATCCTGCTCTGCGATGGGAGATCCCAGCTACATTAAAGAGAACCATTCCGGGTGTGAGACAGCATGTGTGTATTTGGCAAGTGTTGGGGGTTTTAATTGTCTCAATAAATACATAAACAAAATCTGTTTGTGCATTTGTTTGCTTTTCCCTCCTGGGCTCTGTGGCACCGTTGATGAGAGGAGCAGCAATCACTCAGCTGCACAACTCATGGCTGCTCCTGGTGCGTGCTCTCTGCAACGGATTTGCCTATGAGCTCAACTGAAATTTACAGGCATTGCCCCTAAGTGGTTTGATCATTTTCTGTGTAGTTTTATGGAGCAGTATGAAGAGCTCAGGAATCACACAAAAAGGGAAATTCAGCATTACTGTAGCAGGGATTATTGCAAAGCCCACAAAGAAGGAGGGCTGATATCCCTCTGCCTCTGGCAGTGCAGATCCCACTGCTGGTGGTGGATCACAGAGATGCACAGAGCACAGTGAGGTCTCTGCACCCTCCCAGTGTGAGGGAGGTGCTGCTAGGCACGGGTTTGGCTCTGACCTAACCAAGACATTCCCTGGGTGATTCCAGATTGAGTTTAATTCTTTTCCCTCATTTCCTCTCTGCTGTTCATTTCCCCATTGCACCGCTCCTGTGATTCCTCTCTCCTTCTGCTCGCAGCTGTCAGTGGCTGCCACAAGGTTACAGCCCCATTTAGTCATCCTTTTGCCAAATGAGACAGAGTTGACTCCTCCAATCTGCTCGAGGAAATCAAACCGGGAGGCAGAGAGCAGGAAAATCCCACAAGCACCAGGACGATGTGGGGTTGACACACGCAGTGCAAAGGCTGGCAGCTGCCTTTCTGAGCAGCATCCGCCCTTTTCCCCAAGGAAGATGAGGCTGGGGGCTGCCTTTATCCCGTGTTAAGCACCAGGAGCTGCTCCTCTGAGCTGGTAGCACATTGGGGTGTTCAGAAGCCCAGGCCAGACTCTGCAATGCGTGCAGTAATGGATTGCCCTCCATCCAGAAATGAGTAAGTTGTGCTTGGTGATGGAATGATCAATTTGCTCCATCACGTTAAGCTGTCCATTCATCACAGACACCTGCTGTCAGCCACTCACGGCCGCATCACTGGCACTTGTGGCTGCTGTTATCATCAGGGAAAGAGGTGGGAAGGCAGCAGCCCAGGGTCACTGCTCCTGCTGAGAAACAGCCCCAGAAAGCGCTTCCCTTGCACAAACACATCCCAAGGCTCGGGAACAGGTGATGCTGCAAGGACAGACAGACCGTGAAGGCAGAGGAAATAGCAGGAGTGAACCCAAGAGAAGCCCTTTTGCACCAAATTGGGTGGTGCTCGAGATAAGCACAGAACCCACCCTGTGCTGGAGCAGAGCACTCAGCAGAACCCTCCTGAGCCTTGGCCGGGTTTGCCAGAAGCAGCGCTCATTTCCCTGTGCTCCCAGGGGTGAGGTGTGAGGCCCACGTGTCAAGGAGACGAAATCTGCTGATGCTTAACAAAACCACTTCCCCTCTCCTGGCCCATTCCCTCTGCCTTTCTCCTCCACTTCTCCTTCCATCCCCCTCCACCGGAGAGTGCAGGGAGACTCACAGCAAGGTGTAAAGCACTCAAATTGCTGCAAAAGCTGGTGCCACACTGGTGTTACTGGTTGATACAGAGGGTCTAAGGCAGGTCAGGCCATGTGTCAGGAGGATAACACAGCTCCCATCCTCAATACAGGCCAGCCCCTGCTCCACAGGACGCACAGGCTCAGAGCTGGGGAGCATAACCAGTTCAGATGCAGTGTGTGCAGCACTGGGAGAAATGAAGATAAAATAATAATAATAACAGTAACAAAAAATCTCACTGATTGTACTTTGGCAAAGAATTCCAAGAGCAAAGGGGCTCGCTTGGGAGCAAAACGAAGATGAATTGACAGAGAGTTCAAGAGAATTCATTCTGCCACTGAACACTTGTCTCTCCATCAGGACATCTCAAAGCCTTGTCAAGCGAAGGCAAAGCTTTTATTTGTTTCTATGGTTGCCATAACAATAAAGCTATATGTCATGTCAGGCAGCAGCTGAGGCTCGCTCCTCCGATTTATACCTGCTCAGGAGAAACTACAAACTTTTCTGCAGAGCTGGTGGCACGGATGGGCACGGGGTGACACCACCAGCACAGTGACAGCAGGGCAGGAGCCCCTGCATCACCTCCAGGGGACACCTTCAGCACCAGTGCCACCAGCACCGGTGTCACCCCACACACCTGGAAAGCCACCAAAGGCTGCTGCTGCAACTCAGCGCTGCATTGGGAGCAGGAGCTGCATGTCCTCCTGATATACACAGATACCCATGGGCTGAGCAGCCCACGCTGAACAAACACAGCAATGTTCCATCCCACAGGACAAATGATACTTCCAATAGGACCAAAAAGAGTCCCTTTCCCTTGTCTAGTGCACACTAGACAACAGGCAGCATCCCACCTGCCATCCCTACCTGCAGGGTGGGCTGCAGCCATGGCAGAAGGCTGGAGGAAGCCTCAGCAGGGAACCACACGGAGAACAGCATCTCTGTGAGCCACAGGGAGCCAGCACTGCTCCGGAGATCTGCTGATGGCACAGCCCCACCCGGCCTTTCTGCAGTCCCCAGCGTCTTCATAAAACCACAAGGCCGTGTTCAAACCTTTAACCCTCCGCGTTGTAAAGACTTCATCACTTGTTTCCTCCAAGCCAGGCTTTCTGCAATTTTCCTCCATTAAACTCTTCACAAGAAATGACCTCAGAGTGAAAAGGTGCCAGACTAATGAAAGGTCTGGAGGAATGCAGTACGCTTGTTACTGAAGGTACAGAAGAAATACTGGACTGAATTATCATCGTGGTGTTACAGGACAGCACACGGGACACTGCGGGAGCTGAGACACAGCCGTGCTCCAGCTGCTGTAATACAGCACAGGGCTGATGCCGGTGTGTGGACGTGGAGGGGGTCACAGCTAAAACACCACAGCACACAAGCAGGAGCTGACAGCGTGCAGCCAGCAGTGTCACCACGGCTCCAGAGAGCAGGGCTGCATGAGGGCAGAGGGATGACTCTTGAATTGCTGTGTGCTGGACAGTACGTGTTCAACTCCAATGGTAGGTCCAGAATCACCAGACTCCATTCAGACACCTGGACCACCAGAACTGCTGCATTACCACTCCCTTGACTTGCTACCAAAGTACGCCTCAGTCCAAAGGAGCAAAGCAAAGATGAACAGCTTTATAGTACCGTTCTCGTTTTGTAAAACCTCCTAACAGCCTCAATATGGAGACAGGACAGGCAATGCTCACAGGTGCCAAACACCACAACGTCCCTCCTCATGGGCTGCACACTGAGCATCCCGAGCACAGCTGCTCTGCACCAGCACCTTCAGCAGCCCCTGTGCAGCACCATCTCCACCCCATCCTTCACAGGGTGCTCAGGAACCTGAGCTGCCAGCCCGATCCTCCTTTGAGAAGCATTTAGGTTCTAATGCAGGAATAATAACACCTCAGTTTGGGGTTTTCACTGTATCTGCGAAATCCTCCATAATTCAGCATCAAATATTTATTATTACGTTTATTAAAGTTTTAATAATTTAGCATCTCCTTCACGTAGGATACAAGCACCATGAACTCACCTCTTTTATTCTACCTGGGTCACTCTTGATATTTATATTAGGAATTCTCATTTGGGGTTTCATTTTGGAGGGGAGCAGACAACAGCCTTTGTGCCAGAAACTGCCCTCCTGCCCCAGCACTCCTCCACCAGGAGCCCTGCCAAGACTCACAGTGATGGGACAGAAAAGTGGAAATCCAATATCCCATTGCTCTTAGAAAATGAAAGAATATGGACTGGGGAGACAGGGATTCCCAGGACACACAGCACAGACAAGAATCAGCACATCAAGAAATTGCCTTCATTGAATAGGAGAAGGCAGTAAGCAGGAAGGCAGGGAGGACTCCTAGGGAATCCCTGGCACTCTGAGATCACACACTTAATCTAGATTTAAGCAAGGAGAGGAAATACACACCGATACCTCACAAATCAGCTAAACCTCTGCAAACCAAGCAGAGGTGAGCAATAACAACACCACCTTCCAGCTGGGGCACAGAAGACAACTGTTTTGCCTTGACTCTCTTTCCAAGCCCCAAACTTTGCCCACCTTCAGCCCTGCTGAATGAGATGTCAAAGCAAGTCTGGCTAAAGCACAAGCTAGTGAGAATGGGAGAGCCAGAGAAAAATCTGGGCATCTGCTGAACTCAAGGGAGAAAAATAACCCCTCTAATTGCGTAGTAATTGGACAAACAACACAATCTTTCACCAGGCTCTGACCTTGGCCTCTCAGGAGGCCTGAAACAGAAAATCAGTGGTGTAGTAGATGTGATATACATCAGCATCTCAGAAAGATGACGACATCCTCTGTACCTATAAATGCACTAACTAAAGCTATGCAAACAAACATTAGATTAAAGCCACTTGAAAACAGCCTTGTCATAGGTCTGACCAGTTCACCTGATGGGACTGTCAGGCTTCAGTTACATGACATACCTGGCCTAGACCCACAACCAAAAATCACCTGGAAAATAACCACATCAGATCTCTTATTGGAAGAAAATTGATCAAACTTATTACATAAATTACTGAATCCTCAGTAGCAATTTAAAGACCAGTCTAGCCACTCAAGCACGAGTAAAATGAGAAATCTGCTTCCTACCTGACATCTGCCGGATCTTCTGTCACCAGAACATCTGTCTTGCAGCTGGCAAGAGGATTGATAGAGAGCTCTACAGGGGGCACCACGAAGCTCTTACTGACAGGCAGCCACAGGCCTTGTCCCAGACTATATGTGGACCTGAAATGGGGACAAACACATCATATAGGAATAAAGAATCCACACTGAATGGTGGACCTCCAACTCAAATACAGACGAGCCGAATGCTACCCAACCCACCTGAGTATCTTCTCCGGAGCTTGCTCTCCTGTGACCAAGTCGTATCCTCTCTCAAGTGTGGTGTAGGGCCACGGCCTGGGAGACCAAGAGGGAGAGAGAAGCTGCGTCACATCCCCAGCAAGGACAGCAGCACCACCAGGTGCTGGATCTCTGGTGATAATGATGAAAGTCACGAGGAAAGGAGCTGAGCCCAGCACGAAGCCAGCTTGCTGTGCACAGGCAGCTTCCACTCACCCTTCGCTGTGTCCCCAGTCAGTGCGCACACACAGGTGGCGATGCATGGGGTCCGGGGCATAGCCTTCATGACAGCTGCACTCCCCTGCAAGAGACCAGGGACATGTAAAACCTCCCTGTGCAGAAAGCACCACATTGGCTGCTCCAGTGAAAACGGTGTAGAGCTGTGTCAGCTGGGAAAAGGTTAGGAAAAGGTTCTGCATCAGAGAGCGGTGAGCATGGCACAGCTCTGAGAGCAGTGGGCATAACTCCAAGCTGCCAACTGGGGAGCATTGGGACACTGCTCTCAGACCTAGGGTTTGGGATGGAGCTGTCTGGAGCCAGGAGCTGGGCTCGGTGATCTTTATGGGTCCCTTCCAGCTCGGGATATTCTATGACTCTATGACTTCTCTGACAAGGTTATATGATGTGTTACTGGAGCTGGAGATGTGATGCAATGAATCAAGATGTCTGATCCTAACCCATGTGCATCCCTTCAGCTCCCCAGGCCCAGCCAAGCCCAGCTTGATGGCCTCCAAAGAAGCTCAGCATGACACCAGCATCTCTCCAGGACTGCAGACATCCACCCCATAGTTGCAGTCTCCTCTGCAACCCCCCAGCTCACTCAGTGCAGAAGAATCAAACTCCCTCCACTCCTGGCCTCCAGCCTCTGCCATTCCAAGGGGCTCCCACCTCCTGTTACACCCTGCTGACAGCAGGAGCACAGACCTGAGGTTGGCCCAGATCGATCCTGCTTTCAGTATGAATATATAACCCGGAGCAAGAAACAGCAAAATCAAAAGATGAATTGGATTTGCACGTGGAATTTTCTTACAAGCATCTGTCGATTACTTCTCCCACTCCCTCTGCCTCGCTTTGTGCTGTTCCTCATTGCTGGGCTTTAAGCTTTGGGGCAGAGCCAGGGGGACCACAAAGAGGGGGGAGGCAGGGAACGAGAGCCCCCAGCACCAGCAAGGCTGCAGGTGGGCAGAGACTGCGTGCACCTCAGTCCCCAGCTGAGCTTAGCGTGTCTTGCAGGGATTACAGTAAAGAGCTTTATTGTCAGGAGGGAACGAAACGGGGGTGCAGCCCACGAGATTGTAAGAGATGTCTGGAAAAGGAGAGGTAGGGAAAGAGAAGGGAGGGGGAAAGAAAGAGACAGCTAATGATGTGCTAAAATACAACAGCACCTTCATGAAATATTCACTGCTTTAAACGCGTCTAATATTAAAGATTAAATGTCCTGGGATTTGTCCTAGCAACTTCCAAGCACTGATTTATGATGTGTCAAAAGCTGCTAACCTCATGATTCATAATGGGAGAGGCAGGAGCATTACTTCTCCAAAGGGATGGAGCTGGGAAGGAGACGGTGTGAGCTCACCATGCTGCAGCCTGCCTGGCCCAGGGCGGTCTCATGACAAGAACTGCACGTCCTAATGGCTCCATCAGTGAGTTAAAAAAGAAAGAAAAGTTATTTCTTTCCTTGGGTGCTTAGTACGCAACTTCCCCCAGCCACGACGTGGATCATTAATTCCCGGCGCTTATTACATAACAAATATATGATCTGCAAATGAGAGACATCTCAGAGTGCTTGCAAAGCAGAGCTGGGAGTCTTGGGGCACCGGCTCACTTTCTGAGCCTGCCACAGAAATTAGAGCAAATAAGGGGAAAAGGAAACACCCATAGAGGTTGGCATCCAACAGCCTGATCACCGCCTTGGTTATTGATGGCTGCAGGTGCCAGGGCCGTTAACCCCTTTCCCGCAGCACGATGTGTTTATTTTGCCCGCCAGTTTGTTTACAGTTGAGGCAGCTCGATGTCGGAAGGAGGAACTCCATCAACCTGTGGAAATATTGATTTTATTGACTTCAATCCTAGAGCTTCAACAGCTACAGCCAGTGCTGGAGGCTTTACTGGGAGGTTTATAGGGAGGTTTGTGTCGGGAAGCGGGAGCGCCACGCAGCAGGGATGTTGTGCAGGGCTGAGAGAGAGTGGTGAGCTGCTGGAACAGCTGCCCAGAGAGGCTGTGGATGCCCAGACCCTGGAGGTGTTCAAGGTCAGGTTGGATGGGGCCCTGGGCAGCCTGGGCTGGCATTAAATGGGGAGGTCAGTGGTCCTGCCTGTGGCAGGGGGGTTGGAGATTTGTGATCCCTGAGGTCCCTTCCAACCCTGGCCATTCTGTGATTCTGTGAGATTACCAGCACCCTCCTCCTTCAGCCGCCCAAAATATCTTGGAATTTCTTCTGTCCTCAGCCCTGCTGGTTGTGATGCTGAACCAGCTGCTGCTGTGGCCTGTGGGGTGAATCAGCATGAGCTCAGTGCGACCGAGGTGGGGGTCCCGGGCCCCTAATTCCTCCTTTGAGCAAGTGTATTTCCTTAAGAGCAGATTTCAACATGCTGCTACAAACTGCCACCACCAAAAGCCCAAACAACAATGCTCTTGTTGAGGGCTACAAAACCTTTTGCCTCTGCTGAGGGAGGACAAATGAACTGGGATCTCCAAAGTGCTGTGACAAGCAGCCCATTTCTGCAGACACCGACCAGTGCTGCGCTCATGGTGCAAACACTGATGCTGAAGCCATTTGTCTTCTTTCAAATTCAGAACCCATGAATCAGGCCAGATCAGACTGCCCAGCCATGGCTGATGGCAGGGAGCACAGAGTCTCCAGGGCTGCAGAAGCTGCAGGGTGCATCCAGAGCCCCCAGACACGTCTCACAGCCTCCTCCTGCTGTGCTTTCATGTCCATAGGGCTGGCGGGGAGATGAGCAAGCACAGAGATCAAAAGCAGCACCGAGTGGCACGCAGAGCCCTGCCACAATCCAGCACTGCTGCTGCAACTGGGAAGAGGAGCAGGACCCAGAGCATGGAGGAGGTGGGCAAACCGAGCACACATCTGCCTGGTGGCTGCACACAGGTGGCAGCTTCCTCTGCCGGTTTCCAAGCACAGGGCTCCATATGGCACACCATGCAGTATGGGAGCGCTCTGCAGCCCCACTCTTCTGCACCACCAGCTTTTAGTTCAGGGCTGTCCCAGGGCTCGTTCGTGCCCAAAGGAGAGGAGCCTGTCTGAACCCCCACTGTGCTCCTAGTGCAGAGGGAAAGCATACAGGAGCTTGGTGCAAGGGCCTACAGCACCTTCCAGCTGCATCCAGACCAGCGCAATGAGGCCTTCAGCCCTCTTCTACACATCTACACAGGAAGCTAAAAGGTTTCTCCTATTTCACTCATCACACCACATTTCTGCTCATCCTGAAGCAGAAACATCCCCCAGCCATCTCCTTGCTTATCCACAGAGCAGCACAGCCAGGCTGCATGAGTGCCATGCAGCCAAGCGTTCCTGCGCCAGCGTGCTGGTAATCCTGTTATCCTCGTTAGGGCGAGGTGATCTACTGTGATAATGCTGTGGGATTCCTCTAATCCTCCAGTTGGCACACAGCAGAGGCTCCCAGAGTCCCTGTGCTCCCGGAGAAGCTGCTCTCTGCAGGCAGCAGCACTTTTACTCACGGAGCCAGGGACTGTGCCTCTGCCCTGGGGACCCCAGCACAAGCTCTGGCCCTTTGGGCACCTCTCCCAGAACCACAACTTGCACCCTGGGTGCAGGTAGGAGGCTGCAGGACTCACTCCAGGGCAAAGCTTAGCCCTTCAGTCCCTGCCACCACCCCAATACTGCACGCATTGCTCCTGTCCCTCGCTAGCAGCCACGATGGAGGGGATGAGCAGGCCAGGGACAGGCACAGTGCACATGTGCACAAGGGTTGGCACAGAGTTTCTGATTGATACAGGTGCGGATGAGAGGGATGCTCAAACAGCACCTCTACAAAACCCTTCTTTAAATGGGTTGCTGCAACCCTGTGGGATGTCAGAGAAAGAGAATCTGAGAAAATTCAACACAGAAAGGACAAAAATGGCCTTAATGGATCATTAAATTCCTAAATTCAATGGACAAGTGAGGGGTCCTCAGAAAGCGGCTGCTGCAACCAGGACCGGCCCAGCTGAGGCCATGACTCCTCAGCAGCTCCCAGCTCTGACAAGTTTCTCTTCCACCCTCATTATCTGCAGCTCCTGGCCTTTGGGGATGGCATTTTCTAAACTCTCTCTGCTTAATCCTGATGAGAAATTCAGTTTCACTAAAAGCTGTTCAGCTCTCAAGGAACAAGAAAGGAAAGCTCTTTCCTATCAGGACAAACTTTCTTTCTCTTTGATTATTTAATTCCTCTCTAAAGGAACACAGCCACCACGAGGCAGGATGACCAGCAGACCCCCAGAGATCCTCCACTGCAGCACATGGGCAGCATCAGTCTGATACAGGCATGAGGGACAGCTCGAAGTGGCTGGGAGCAGAGGCAGACAGCTCTGCTCTGCTGTGAATGCAGAGGGAAAATCTGGAATCAACAGTACAGACACCTTCCTCTCCCCCCACTGCAAGTCACTCTCCTTGCCCAGATGCATCAAAGCACTTGAGAGCAAACCTAACTTGTGAGGATTGTCTCTGGGTTTACGCTCGACACAGATATTATTCTCATTATCATTTGCTAAGCCCCTAAGCTGCACTGCTGAGGAAGCTCCCCACGGGCACACGTGGGTGGCTGCTGCAAGGTCCTGAGCAGGCAGCACCCAAGGGTGCTCTGCAGTGCCCAACTTCTGCGCTGACACCACCAAAGTCAGCCAGCAGGGCTGGTGGGATGGGCCAAGCAGGCAAAATGTGCCCAGGAGCACCTCCAGCCACAGAGCTCCCCTCCCTTCCCTCCTCTCCGCAGCCTCTAGACAGGCTCAGAAATGCCATTACAGGAACATTAGCAGCTGCAGGATTAAACACTCTAATGGCAGAAAATGAGAGTGCCAAGACAGCACAGATAACCTTAACTCAGCCCCCTCGCGGGCATGCATTTTGATTGCTGTTTATGTCTAACACCACAGCCCCAAGCAGTTAGCTTGGGAGTTAACTGCCTCCTGCCCTGCTTGGTGCGCAAGGCAAGCTGCGCCGCCGCACGAAAAGCAATTGCACATTGTGTGAGTTCTGACCAAGTTATTAAACTACATACCTTAGAGAGACAGAACCTCATCTGATGAAAGTCAAAGTCAATAAAGACACTGGGATCTTCCAACAGCGAAAACAGCACAAGTTCATGAGAACAAACAAATATTACTTGATGTGCACAAAAGCCACATGATATTAAATTGAGCTATTGACAAAAATGGCTGTTCATAAACACAAGTAACCCCTCACCAAGGTTGGTCATCTGCTGATTTACATGTCCTGCTCTGCAACCCCCTTTAAAGAAAGGGTGCATTTAACACCGACTTCCATCTGTTTCCCACCCACGAGTCCTACCAGGCCAGCAGAGCCATCTGCGGCCACAGTGACAAACTCACCCATTTGGAAGATGATGGAAACCTCTTTTTCTTTTCCCCCTGCCAATTTCTAGAAAAAGACCTTTTGCTACCACACCTAATTGGGTTCTTACAAGCATGTGCCTATTGTTTTGTGGGTGCAATCAATTGTGAATGCATAGAAGACAGCTTTAACGGGTAAGCGCCTGATTTATGGATGGGGAAAAAAATCAACGCACTTGCACCTGCTAATCAAGGTAGCGATCCATCTCATTTATGCCACTGCTCTGGCAAGCCTGACAGCACAGAATCAGAGGCTGTTTTTTCCAGCGTTTGGCCCTAAGGGACCAATTCTCCAGCAGGTCTCTTAAGCGATGCCCACAGAATGTGCAAGTGAATCAGTTTTGTGCATACAAAGCAGGTAATTGTGCTCACAAATCAAGATTTGCATATGCCACCAAAAAAAGGATGCCCTCATAAATGTTACTGGCACCGGTAAGGGAGGTGAATGAAAAAGCACTCCTTGATTGTAGGAAAAAGCATCTCAGAGCGCGGCATGAGTGCCACGTCCATTGGAAAACCCAACCGAGGCGCAGCTCTGGAGTGTGTTATCCACACTGTGAGGCTGAGGATAGAGTCAGGAGAAGCACCCAACTCACTCGAGGCCACAGATGATATTCTGCTCCTGTGCAGATGTTGGTGCTCTCCCTGAAAAGCTCTGATGAGCTGGTACTTTGCAGAGAGGGCTTGAAATTTGTCAGGGGCAGCAATCATTTAATTAAAGAATGAGTCACACTGTGATGACACAAGGGAAAGCAAATTAAGGTCAGGCAAGCAAGATGTGTTTTGGCGTTTCCTAGCGTTTCCGAGCCATGGTTTTCAGCGTGGATTATTATTCATCCTGAAGCAGCACTTGTGGCTTTGCTTACGAATCAGCGCATTGCACGGACAGATATTCCACAAAACTCCAACCCTAAAGAGGTCTTCAGCTCAGGGAGGAGTAAGAGGCTGAGCATCACCAGACCGCATGTGCAACCTGGTGACTTCTGTCCAAATCTGTGCCAGCGGTGCCTGGCAATGCTGCTGAGGATGAGTCCTCTCATAGAGGTGGAGGAGGTCTGCACACAGCTTGGAGGGAGAAAGCTTTGGGACAAGGCATTCAATGAAGGAGAGAGCGGCCTCCAAGGGGGACTGAAGGCAGAGTGGCTGTAAACACACTGAAGCACCTCAGGGGTTGCCCTGCTGCTCCTTATAAAGGAAACCTTCAGGGTATTCATGCCCTAGACAGGACAAACCCTATCCCAGCACCCCTATTCTCCCATCCAGAGAGGATGGAGGGCAGGGAAATCCCCCACACTCATTCCTCTAGATGCTCACAGCGATGATAAAATCCCTGACCTGGAAAGGTTGAAATCTAGAAAGGATTTATGTCCCCTTGTAAAACCACAGGCCTCTCTCTCTCGTGGTGATAAAAATAAATCACCCTTAAAAATAGAATGACATTAATAAATATAAATCTAAAAATACATGCAGTGCATCATGGAATTACGATCCTGGCATGGAAACTTCTCACCAGCTGAAGGCTCATCAACAGCAAGGATTGGAAGCAATGTTGAGGGCTATCTCCCAGGGTGGGAGTCCCATAGGTACTTCCAAAGGACTCAGTGTCAGTAGGTAGTTAATTGCTCAGCTCTTGGTAAAGTCTGGAAACTCGTACTTCAAATCCACAGCCCCACCAGCCAGTCCTGCCCTACCCCTGCAATAAAACTAGCATAGACAGGAGAAAGGTTTTGCTTTATCCACGTGCAAATTCCCAGGTTGAAGGGAGAAGAAAAAAGCTGGTGTACAGATGTGAGGTAAGGAGCCTGATGGTTCAGTGCATGGCTGTTCTGCCCTCACCTCCATCACAGAGCTGAAGGCACAGACAGACACACAGACACTGCCCGCTGTGCCCAGCATTGGGATAACAGCCTGCCTGAATTCATCACAGATTTTCCACCTTGCTTCTCCCACTCTGAGCAGGTCACAGCCCCTTGAACCTGTTTCCTTCCCCCAGGCACATCTGGGGCACACCATACTTCAACCAGTATCAGGTAGACTCAATGCTGCTGGTTTTTGGTCAGATGGGAAGCAGTAATGGGAACTGTAAAGCAGCTGATGAGGTTGGGATTCAGCACTGTGCTGGAGCTGAGCTAAAGAGCATCATTCCCTTCCCTGCAAATGAGATCTGACATGTCCTGCTCGGGCATGGAGCATCCAGCAAGAGGGACAAGCTGCTACAGAGAGCTGGGGATGCAAAGGGAGCAGCATCTGGGCTGCTGTGGAAGAACAGCCAACACCACACAGGGCCTGCATCAGTGCCAAGGCCAGCACAAGACTGGCAAGCAGAGCATCGGGGCTGCCTCCATTCACCCTCATGTTTTCTGCTGGAGGCAGGAGCTTTTTCTTCTTCCTCCCCTGGGTAGAACTGAACTCATCTTTCCTTATCTCAGAGGTGGCTGAGAGTTGCTGATGCCTGAAGTGATCACGCCGTGCTGAAGCACATGCTCTCACATCACCTCCATCTGCCAGGGGCTGCTACCTCAGCCCTCCTAGGCTGCAGGTGATGCCCAGAGCTACTCAGCATGGGGAACTCAGTCAGAGTGACTATTCTGCTGTGCCTACACCTGTCAGTACCTTCGCACAGACAAGACCTCAGGACCAGGCGTATGAAAAGAGAATACTGTCTTGATAAGCAAAATGGATTTAAGGAACTTAGTTTAGTATTTGCTGGAGTCACACATTCACGTGTCCCACTCACGCAGACCCCCATCGTTCCCTTGTTGCTCTTTTGCTGTTTTCTGGGTTCCCAGCTCACTGCAGCTGCTCCCCATGTATTAAACAGGAGAATGGGGCCAGAAGGAAGGTGGCACTTCTTCTCTCCTTGGCCCCACACACGGCTGAGCCACAGCACAGCAGGTTGCAGATCCACGTGCAAGCAGAGCACACAGCAAAAAGCTCATCCGTAGGTTAGGAAAGATAAAGGTGTCTGCAACTCCACAAGAGAGGTGGAGAAGAGATCAGCACTAGGTCACACTGGGCAGAAGCACTGAAGGGAAAAGAAGTGACAGGTCCACCTGTCACTTTCTACTCTACTACTCAATTTCTACTCCCCATCCTGGCACTCAGCTGCTTAATGCTTGCTAATGGAGGTCACCAATAAGTACCCTGCTGGTACTCAGCCCTCTGCCCTGATGCCAGGCATGGGTGAGCCATGCAGGTATTGACATAGCCAGAGACAAACCTCCCACACACCTCCAGCCTCTACAAGGTTTCTACTCTCCCCAGGCCTCCCTTACCTGTCTCTTGGTCACACAGCTGTTCACAGGCATCGGTGGTCCTCTGGCCACAGAGATCTCTCACCCAGGGAGACGTGGCATTGATCTGATAATAAAGGGACAGCTTGGCTGGGTTCAGCCAGTCGGAGATGTCCAGGTAGCTCCCCTCGCTCACAACGAAGCTGCTGCCTGAGAGTGGAAAAAAAGTGTGTAAGGAAAGTATAAAAAGAAAATGAAAAGCATTTTATGCCAAAAGGTAGCATGTTGCAAGAAGGAAAAGGGTTATCTTAAAACTGCAGCCTTCCAGGACCTACAGGGGGAGTCAACTCTTTGAAAGGGTATAATAGATAATAGCAGGACAAGGGGAAATGGTTTTAAGTTGAAGGAGTGACCACTTAGGTTGGATATCAGAGGGAAGTTCTTTACTATGAGAGTGGTGAGGTGCTGGCACAGCTGTCCAGAGAGGCTGTGGATGCCCCGTCCATCCCTGGAGGTGTTCAAGGCCAGGTTGGATGGGGCCCTGGGCAGCCTGGTCTGGTATTAAACGTGGAGGTTGGAGGCCCTGCATGTGGCAGCAGGGTTGGAGCTTCATGATCCTTGAGGACCCTTCCAACCCAAGCCATTCTATGATTCTGTGATTCTAAATAAGGTACAGAGGAATCTATACATCAGGCAGCAGAACTTCCCATTACTGACCCACTGCTCTCCACAGCACAGCCAGTTTGTTCTTGTTGCTTCAGTACTAAGGAAAGAAACCTTCCCTGCAAAGGCAGAGAACTGCAGTTGCAGGCTCTCCTCCCCTCTCTGATAGATCAGTCAATCTGCACTCTTTCGTGCCTGCTGCACGCATATGAAAATGCCCAGAGAATGGACAACCCCTGCCAAGACTCCCCTATCCCATGAGTGTCACAAGTTGCTGGTTTTGATTCCTGCATCTCTGCAGGAATGCAGACAAAATGCAATTATTCTGATCCATAGGATTGGAGCATCACTTTCCCAGCTCATGCAGATGATGTCTAGCAGTCAGCCAGATCCCAGGACCAGGATGGGAGAGGGCAGCAGTCCATAGGGCTGTTTCTGCTTCATGTCTCCCAGCTCAAGGCAAGTGAACTGACCCAATACAACTTCTAGCAGAAAAACTCCCCTTCGCTCTCCCCCATGAGAGTTAAAGTAAATTCCTGCCAAAAAAACCTTTTCTTACAAAATCTTACATTTCTTTATTTTGTGAAGTGTATTTTTCCCCACTAGCATCTGGGAATATGCATCATCTAATTAGCCAAATAGATTTTCAGTTCAGCCCAATCATTTCCTTATCTAACATCTGAGGCCCAGCATCGCTTGGGGGATTTTGCAGGCACAGAGGTCCTCATTAACTCTGATCTTCAATTACATTGATTATAAGACTGCCTCCATAATAGTGCTGCACAGATCAGAGGGGAGCCAAAAAGCCTCTGCCATGAAGTGGTGTTTTGCAAAAGTTACCCAGGTAAAAGCCTCTAAGAACAGGGGAGAAGAAACCTTTAAAGAGGAGGAGTGGGCAAGGTAAACTGCCAGGTAGCCCAGGAGCCAGCAGGCACCCTTCTTTTAAGCACTGGGACTGGAAATAGGGGCAAGCTTTGCAAGCACAATCTGAAGATTCAAATCCTTCTTTGTGATTGGTCAAGAATGGCAACTCTGTAGATCCAGGGTATATTTTCTTGAACACACACCCCAAATTTCCTTTGGAATGAGAACTGATGATGCTTTAGCAGGAAGGAGTTTGCCTCAACCGCACGCTGTGCCACGTTATCCTCATGGAAGATAAAGAAGCAAAACCTGAAGTCAGGCTTTTGAGTGAACAACCCTGTTTCCAAGCATCCTGAGATCACACCACCATACAAATCCAGGCCCTAATTTCACATGAATTCAACTCTTTCACACTTATACAGATCACACAGATGCATCCCTACATCCACAGCCGAGGGATGAAGCCGCGCTGCTGAGCGCACACACAGATAACCAAGAGCTGCAGCACAGCTGCACTGGGGACCAGTGAGGCAGGGGCTGGATGACCAGGCTGCAGGAGACATCTGCCACAAGGCACCTGCAGAAAGCACTGCAACACCAAGCACAAACAAGAACCTCAGAGCTGCCTAACCTTTCCTGTTAGTTCTTTTCCATCGGTATTTAAAGACAGCTTTAGACACCAATGATAACTACTACTGGTTGTTGGGTTTGGTTTTGTTTTGTACCGAATGGAAATACATCACGAACCCATCGGGAGGGTTTACATCTATTATAGCGTTGGTCTCGGTTGCTTACTTATTTTTATAGCTTCTTAGTAACGAGTGTGGCTGCAGAAACACATCAGTGCATTTGGAGGTTCAGTGACAGACAAGACCCTCCGTGCCCAAAGGCTCAAAAGCAAAACCACCGGCTCTTGATTAAACCCTTCATGAACCCCACTCCTATTTAAAACAGAGCCAGGGTGAAAGCAACAGAAGGAAATCAGACATAAAAGAGTATAATTGGTTTTTGTTAAAGACAAGGCTGACTTGAGCCAGCAGTGTCCTGGCACAGGACCTTGGTGGAGGGAATCCAGCAGGTGACAGCAGGGCGACTTCAGAGGTGGGACAGATCCATCAGCTCCAGGTGTAAATTCGTTTGGGAGAAAGAAAAAACAACATAGATTTGGGGAAGGAAATCGTGTAGTGTCACATTCTATTCTGTACACAGGGAGATCTACAAACATAACACAATTGTAACTGAAAGGGAAAAAAAAAAGTGTTCTTGCATTTTCATATGAATTAATTTTGATTTCAGGACGCCTTCAAGAGAGATCATCCTCAAAAGTAAAAGAAAAGGAAAAAAAAAGTGAAAATGCTTGAACCCAAAATCCCTGGATTCAATGCTTAGTGAAAATAATGGGCGCTGCTCCACCTCAGACAAGAAAAGAAGCAAATAAACAATTAAAAAGCAGGGAAATTGAAAGCTCTAGTTAAATGTAAACACTTTCCTCCCTTCCCAGGAGGGGGAGGAGGGAACTGCTTGCAGCCAGGAAACTTCTCACATCCCAGCTCAGCTGGGTACCATTTGAAATGCATCACACACACCTTCCCTCATTGAAAACACAAACAAAAATCCCAACCTTGATCCTTCCATAGTTTGCTTCAGAAAAAAAAAAAAAGGAACAGGAAAAGGAGTTTTACAAACATTTTGAAAGCTCAAATTCCGAAGATTTCAAAGCCTTTCCACACAAATTTTCTTTTTGTTTTCAAAGAATCCGCACACATAAAACAGTTTTCACAAGACACCAGCGCGCACTTATCAAAAACATCTTGAAAAGCTACGAAGGGGCAGGAGGAATAGCAAATCCTTTTAGCAACAGACAAGAACAAACATTTCCTAAGCAAGTGTCATCTCCAACACGGTTTGCTTGTCAGAAAGACCCGCCGGATCCGTCTTGTGTAACGCCTGGTCCCTCAGCAGAGGTAAACAAAAGGGGATGGCAGTGGTGATCAGACACTGCTGCTGTGATGGGGGGAAGCTGGAAACATCTTTTGGGGAATGGGGCTCAGCCAAACCCACAGCTGAAAGCGCTCCGTGTGCAACACAACCCACAGGCACTGCGTGACACTGAAAGCTCAGCAAAATCCTCTTTAAACAGAGAGACTGGGGTAAAGCAACCAGGGTGAGACGTCAGTAACAGCAGGACACGGCCCGGCAGCTGCACAGCCTTCAGAAGCCAGGCCCTGCTGCAGATCAGCATCACAGCCCTAAGGAGAAGCCCAGTGTACGGCTGCACAGCGCCGATGCTTCAGGGGATTGCGTTGTTTGGGTTTTTGCATGTGTGTTTTTCCCCCTTTCCTTCTCAAATGTTGATCAAAGCTGGGCCGGCTAAGACAGCAGCAAAAGTTCACGTCTCTCACACTGAGGTCTCCTTCAAAGTTCAGTGGGACTGCTTAAGCCGTGACAAAAAAAGGCTTGAAGTTTTGACATTTCAAAAATCATTTGCCAGGAACAAAACAGGATAAAACAGCTCAGAAGAGATGTATAACAAGGGAAAAGAACAAAGAGCCCAAAAGGCAGCCAAAAGGGTTTGGTTTTTCCTTTCCCTCTGTTTTTTCTTTCTTTTTTTTTTTCTGAGGGAAGAGATCAAATATTTTTGTGCGTGTGTGAAGAATTTCTGTTTCTTCCTCCCTCCACTCCTTTTTTCTTCTTGGGTCCATTTGTTGTATCTTGGACAACAAAACTCCTTGTCATCTAAAATTAGTATTTGGTGTTAGAACCCTGCAGGAGGTCGTACGACAGGTTGCTAATAATGCATCCATCCCTATACCATCTCACAATTATAATCCTGTTACAGATTCCTCTTTTTTTTTTTTAAGACCACAGGAAGGATTATCCCCTATGGGTACAAAGCATGATTTGATTTCTTAGGACACTTTCTTCTTGTAAAACTTGAAAGAATATTTCCCATAGAGACAACTCCTCCCCTATCGGCTCTTCCTGTTGATCAGCTCTTGCTCTCCCATCCTTGTACTGGAGGATACAGAACTCTTGTTTCTTCATTTTCTTCCAGGAAACTGAACCAAGAGCCAGGCAATCATTCAGTTCCCAGGACACACATACAGTGAACCAAGCAGCAGGGGCAGGGCTGCACCCACGGACCGACACAGCACCCAACTTTCCAGCTCTGCTCAGCACAAAGCCTGAGAATTTTGGACTCATTTCATTTCTGCCAAGTCACTTCTGTAATTTTTTTCTCCTCAATCAAAACTAAGGACAGGATCACAGCGTGTTCAAACCCACCCCAGACGTTCCCTTCTGTTTATCTAACGCGTTCTCCCAAACAACGCCTAAACAGAAAGTTGAGTAAGCCTTTAAAACCACACAAGCTTCTACGTACGCCTTTCCTGTCTTTATTTCTCTCTCAGCCAAGCTGAAGGCAGCTCCCACCACGCAGGGCTCGGCTGCAGGAGGCATTTTTGGCACCTGAGCTCCATGCACACCGTGGGCTGCCCAGCCCATGGCCACGCATTACAAATGCCATTGATCGGCTCAGTGTTCACCTTGGTGCAGCAGAAGCACATTAGTGATACAAACCTGTACGCAATTACAGCAAAGGCTACAAGCATCTTTCCTGTGGGAAGAGCAGGGTTACATTTTAATTGTTAAATTGTTACTTGCTTGATAATTCTGACAGATCCCTTCTTTGAGTTTTCTTGGAAATCAGTCCAGATTTCACCAGGGCTGAACTTCTGTCAAAGAACGCCTGTGTTTCATTTCATACAGCAAGCCATCAGTCATACAGCCTTCTCTCAAACCCAAGAGGAACCCAAACGCCCACATGCAAATGTGCTGTGCCCTCACTTCTGCAAGACTCGGGCTCAAGCCCACAACTCCAACAGCTAAGGAACCAACCTGCCTGCTCTGTGGTGATACCAAGACACCGCAACTGCCCAGTACCAACACATCTGTGTCCTCAGCAGGCATCTGGGCAAGCAACAGCTGACAAAGATCAGATATCTAAATGCAGCTCTCCCTCAGCACTTCCTATCTCCCACTCCCACGCTCCAGCCAGAGGCTCTTCTTCAGAGACACTCAAGATATTGGACGAGAGTTCAGGGAAATCCTGCCTAAATCTGATCGCTCCACCAAGTATCTGATGGATGAGTTATGATAAGCTTTAAGAAACATCAAGTGTGTGTGAATGCAAGAGATTTTTCAGCCAGCGCAAAGACCAAATGTCCCCTCAGGCAGAAAACACAGCCAAGATGCAGAACATGCAAAGCCTACGTGCCATAGGGCCACAGTGAGCCACCAGCTGCTCATCACGAGATTAAGCAACACCAATGTCACCACTTGGGAGAATTAGAACACAGCGCAGCATGCTCCTGGCTATGCAGCCTCAGAAAATCCTATCTACATTGCTGCTTTGCTGCTACTGCAGGTGTCCCATATTTTCTGTACAAAAGCAAGCATGACCTAAGCCAGGTCCCCAAGCTGACCTCAGTCAGCTCCCCACGCCCAACTCACTGCCATGCTGGTGAGACCAGGAAAGAGTCATCCTGCAAATACAGATGCTAAGATTTGCATCTCTCCTTTCCATGGAGGAGTACTAGAGGCTAGATGGTGAAGGACAGTACATCCTATTGCACCCTCCCCTTGCTGTCCCTCTCAGATTAGAGGGCAAATGGCATTGGTGCAAGCTCAGTATACAATGGGAGATGCCATCCTCCAGTGATGGACACACTCTGCCTCTCTCAGGATGTCACAATTCCCAGCAGGCCCCCGCTGACCTCAGACAAACACCAGCACCAATCCCCCTGTTCAGTTCCTACACACCCTGCTGAGGACTGAGGAGGCTTTGCCTTCCCCTGCAAACAGAGCTGCCCCAGCACAGGGACGAGCAGAGCTCAGGATCACAGCCTGTCAGAGGCACGATAAAAACATGATGTACTTCAGCCTACAGAATCTTATTAGTTCCTCATGCAAAGAGTGTTCACGCCGTAAAACCGTCTTGGAATCCCTTTGATCCACGCTGATACAGTTTATAAATTGATGTTAATATTTAGAGTTCATGTCTGGTAATGCTGCAGCCATTTGCTCACATTTTCTTGCCAGCCAAGCAGGCGCGGGAGCGAGAGCAAGCTGTAAGGCAGGCAGGAGATGACCCAGTGATTAAGAGCTGATGAAATCAAATGCAGTCTGCAGAGCTGCCCCAACACAGCCACCTCGCCAAAAGATGTTACGTCTGGGGCAGGCAGAGCGAGGCTGCCAGGGGATGCTGCCGCTCCTGCCCAAGCACTGACCCACATCTCTGTACAGCATCTCTAAAGAAGAAAGACTCCAGGCTGAGCAAATGGTCTCATTTCAAAGCAGCCCATTCCCCCATTGATTTCAGGGGGGCTGGTGAGGCGGGGACCAGCTGGGGAGCACAGCAGCCTGGTTGCTCCCAGGGGATGCTGAGGGATGGAAACCTTTGAGACTGGAGCCTTTCCTCCATTCTTCTGGTGCAAAGTGGGGATGCTTCATTTGTAAATCAGTGAGCGTCTCCAGATTTTCCTCACTGCAAAGCAAAGCCCAGCACTGGGCAATTCCCCACCGCCCCCATCTCTCATACTGCTCATTTCTATGCGAGCGCATGCGCAGCACGTGCTGAGCCCACACGAGCCAGCACCAGAGGAACCAACCTAATGCCTGGTCACCTCTGAGGGCTGCACAAGATTGAGCAGGAGATGTCAAAAGCAAACAATTTAAAGCAACAAATTTAATTAAAACCAAAATGAGAAGTTGTTGCAAGCCCAACAATTGCAGACTGCAGAGCTCTGTCGATCTTTGGGGAAAATTAGCAGAAGCTGCTAATAGCAGCATCCAATTCCAGTGGCGTCTTGAAGGAAACAGTTGTGGAGGGAAAGAAATAAATAATCTTCAGACAAAACAATTACTGATCAGGTGCGTGACAATCTCACAGTGTCATCATTCAGGCAGGCAGATGCAGATGCACGAAGCTTGGAAAAAAACAGCCACATGCATGGCTCCCTCCACCTCACCAGCTCCTTGGACCCACTGTGGGTTTCGCAGTCACAAGTAGCAACGCCCCATTCTGGTGCTCACCTGGCTTCACCTGCCCTATGAGGGCTGTGCACAGAGGTGCTCGGTTTGCGTTCCTTTCCCTCTCCTTGCAGGAGCTGGAGGAGGACATCCCCACATTCACCCCCAGGTTGGAGCTGCAGCAGCAGCCATCGGTGCTCTCAGCAGAGCTGGCTGCATCACAGCTGCACAGGCTCTGCTCTGACCTCCATAAACCACACTGACCTGAGCTGCATGACGTCCCAGAGGCATCACCACATTTTCTCTGGCACACGTCTCCCACAAGGAGGGGAGAAGGCTGTAAATGCCCTGAGATGTCTTTGAAGTGACAGAAGGCTGCTTTATGTCCTTTGCTTTATTTCCACTTACAACATGAAACCCTACAAGCCCCTGGCTAAATGTAGCTCTTCCTTCCTTCCGTACGCAGCGGTGGACCTCGCTTACCTCTCCCACTAAAGTATCCAGATACAAACATCCACCCACACCATATATAACCCCTTTGCAGGCTGTAAAAACGGGAAGCTTTAATTGATACTATATTTCAAACTGCTGTGCAGCAAGGACATACTCCAGGCTAAGTCCTCTAGGGTATCTTTCTCCATCCCTGCTTTCCCTGCAAGCAGCTCCCATTGCTCTCCTTCTCTATTTTTTGAATGATTACTTACAAGAAAAAAGTCCCCATGAATGCACAGAGCTGAGTGGCTAACATATTCCTAAGGGGTTTTATTGCTCAGATGGAGGGGCTCTCTTTTCTTTTTCCCCACTTTGATGCTGCTAAATGTTCCTCTAAATAATGCTTTGCATTTCCAAATCCTCATAAAAGCCACCATGAGCCTTCCTATCAATTCAGGCTTGCTCTGAAGTGGGCACGGTGCCTGCTGCTGGGTGCAGCCAGAGGATGCCCGAGCTGCTGCCATGGCGGGGACAAGATCCCTTCAGCCTAGAGAAAGGGAAGGAGGATGCTGCAGAGGATGGGGCACTGGGCAGAATGATCTAGTGACTGGCAACCCTGCCCAAAGCAGGGGACTGGAGCTTAATGACCTTTAAGGTCCCCTCCGACCTAAGCCATTCTATGATTCTGTGGATGCTGCAGAAGGGGGCAGATGATGCTCAAGTCATCTTAGGAGGAAAAGAAATGTTCCTATCCTCGCTGGTTTAACGAAATGTCTTGCAGCATGAAAAGCAGGGACAAAGCAAGTGCCTTCCTCGGCCCCACAAAGCAGTGTGCTGCAATTGGGGACTGATGGGCACAGACGTGTTCCTGGGGGGCCCCCAGTCTCCCCCTGCCAGCACATGGCAGAGTGCAGCAGCTTGTGCCAGGTCCTCGTGTAGCTGGCTGCCCTGGAAAATGAAGACAGAGCAGCTGTACAAACCAGGCAATAATTGTTCAGAGGGGAGAGGAGAGGGGGGGAGAACCCATCAAATGAACAAAAGGAGGAAAATGAACCAAGAGAGAGAAATAAGGGCAATAGAGACAGGCTGGTTATTAATACTGCCGCTGGTAATCTGTTCTCCCAGCCTTTGCTGCCAGTTGGCTCCTGGTCCCAGTCCTTCCCCCCTCCTCTTTCCATTAGTGACTCCAACAGGCTTGGGAGCTCCTTTTCCCATTGCTGCTGCTGGCTGCAGGAAGAGCTTCTCTCCTTGGGAGCTGCAGACATGCTGGGGCCGCTTCCCTCCCTCCTCTCTCTTGGCTTCGGATCCTGGCGCGCCAGAGCTGGCCCGTGTCTATTTCAAGTTTCCTTCAAAGCTGAGCCTTCATCTGTTAGAATCAGGATGGCTTTCAGCCTGTCTTTCTTTGGCCTTTCCTGCAGAGGTGCTGGTGGCCTCTTTCTCGGCTGTGAGATTTTCCTTGGCTGCTGGCATCTATTGCAATGCTGTCATCAAATGGGAATTAGTGGGCACCCTTCTGTCATGCAGGAACATCTCCAGAGAATATGCTGCCCTGCACGCTCACCTAGCCTGCCTCACCATCATGCAAATACAAAGGAGAAGAGCTTAAGGATCCAGACTGTTTAAGAGCACAACAGAATTATGAGCTGCTAGGTGCAGCAGGCTTCAGCCTGACCCAAGCTCCCAGCTTCATTGAGGCCGTGCTCCTCCCAGCTCCACGTGGTGATGCCCATGTCCCCAGACCCAACATTTGGCAACCAGGTAAAAAGCAGCCCCACGCGTTTGGAAATGAACCCAAAAAGTCACCCTGGTTTTTAGAGAGGAGCACAGCCCCTGTCTGCCACCAGGATAGGATCTCTGGTGCCGAGCTGCACCCCATCTCTGCAAACACAGCCCGCAATGTTTTCCTGGGTGCCATTGCAATTTCCAAACCGGGCTCAGCTCAGTGATGCCTTTAAATATTTCACAGTATTTTGCTGCCAGTTTGGTGCTGCTTTGGGATTTGTTGTTATTCAAATAGAAGGGACAACTTTAAGAGCTTTTCCCTTCCCAGGCGAAGGACTCTGCCACTGCATTAAATGATGAGATTTCAGTAAAACTGATGGCCACTGCAAAATGTCTTCACTGCTTCTCTGTGAAGAACTTGACTGTTCCTCATAAAGAATATTTTTAAAGTTTTTGCAGTTTGTAATTATATTTTACAGTTTCATTACGAAGCTCATTTTAATTCTTCTCCAAACCGTTTTTACCAGTCCTCCTGCCACTTTCTCTTTAGAAAAGTCATTAAGTCGGAACTGGAGATCATCCCATTTCCCCCAGTTTTGAGGATATTAATCTGTTTTATTGGTATTTCACTGTCGTTTCCATTTGAGTGTTCTCCGTATTTGCATAATTTGCACTGCCACTCCCTTCCTGGTGACAAGCACAGGCTCAGCTTTTCATTTCAATTCTAAGCAGCAGCATTACGTTTTATTTCAGCTTTCGAGCCCACAGTGCCTTTCCTGGGCTAGAAGTGCCACCCCAAAAGCATCCTTAAAGGCACAGACACACGGATGTGGTGAGGCTCAGGCTGGGCAGAGCTCTGTGTTACAGTGCAGTGACTTCCTACATATGCATACTAACTCCAGGAAGAAACCACCCTTAGTAAGGATGAAACCCATTTTAAAAAGATTGTGGAACTCCTCTATGCCATGGGGCATTGCTTTAAGCCCTGCTCCTTCCACCACCACTGCACCTCTTCATGTACACTCCTATCCCCAACATATTCATTCCCTGCCCTCCTTCCTGACCCCAGTGTGGGGCTGGGTGCTGTGGGTTCCTGGCAGGGAGAAGCTGCACCCACCTTCAGCATGCCCCGAGCAGCACGGCAAGCACAGGAGCTGAGCAATTGGAACCGACTGAATAATGGCTTTCGTTGGCTGGAAGAAAATGAAATTTGCCCTCGTCTTACTGAAAACTTGCACTTGACGCTCGCTGCACATTATAAAGAAAAGGTCAGCGAAACACAACAAATGCAAGGAGCCCAGTCAGAGAAAGCAATAAATAGTGACAGCAGCCCTTGTCTAATTTTTCAAAGCATCTCTGCCTTGGCTCAAACACTAGCAATTCCACTCTGTGCTGCTGCAAGGGGCTGAGACGAGCAGCTCAGCTGCTGCAGGACAGGAGTTTGTCTGTGCTGCTCCCAGGGCTCATCGACAAGCCCAGGGGAAAACAGGAACATCCACCAGATATGTACAGTGATAACAAGAATACAGGTGCAATGTAGAAGAGGCAAGTTTAGCTCCACGGTGTGGTTCTCTTGCTGAGTGCATACTTAAGGAGGTTTTAGGAGAGCTGTGAGGAGGGGTTAAGGGGTGGGGGTGCCCATGGGCTCTCACCATCAGCAATGAAGTGCTCGGGGACATGAAGCGTCACCTTGACAGTCAGTGGACAGGAGAGCTGCGAGCCGCACACCATGGCCAGGATGCAGGAGCTGACGGCAATCAGAGTCAGGGCTGTCTTGTTGACAGGGCTTTTCATCGAACCTGGAAGGCAGAAAGAGAGGTGGGAGCCACAGGAGGGACTGACTCGAGCCTCAGCCCCAAAGCTCCCCAGTTTGCACTGCCAGGACCAGAGCTCCTGGAGCCTTCCAACCCCATCCTTCCCATCACATTCTACCTGTGGTCCTGCAGGGCCCACCAGCCAAGATGCAGGCAGTTTTCATCAGCCTGGGTTTATGTGGCAAATTTTATCAAGTCACAAAAACACCCAACCCAAATCCAAGGGCAGCCAGCACCAGAACACCATTTCTTCTCACTTAGCACCAGGAGAAATCTATGCCTGCAGATTTTACATAGCATCAATGAGTGTTAATTATTTACACAAGCATGTATAAACATTCAGTCATCACACAGGGACTGGGATGAACAACAAAGCAATCTACAGAGCCAGTCACTTTTTACAGGCAGCAGATATTACAAAAAGAAGTTTTATTTTGTCAGTCACAGAAGCTTATGGTATCTTCAGAAAAGCAGCTCACAGGAGGGTTTGCTGCAAGTGCCAGCTTAATACTTCCTGGCACAAAGAGGAGCCTCTGAAGCTGGCACCTGGATGGGATGTGGTCACCTGTCCCCAGCTCCAAGGCCATGTGCTGGACATCAAGGCTAAGGGACAGCTGCATCGAGAAGCCATCCATGGGGACATTCCTTAACCTCTCACTGCTCTGTGCCTGCCTCATACCTGCACACGTGGCCAGCCTTGTCTGTTGCTTTGTGTTTTATTCTCTTTTTTTTTTTAAACCAATGGAATTACAGAATCAGAGAAACAAGATAACTGGATAAGATCTCCAACTGATCACCATGTCCAACCAGCAAACTGACCTCATGAGACCTGCTGTGGGGAGGGCTGTCAACCACTAACTAGATCAAGCAGCAGATCAGGCTGCCCAAGGCCCAATCCAACCTGGCCTCGAACAGCAGGTTTAGAGAGTGACAAAGTCACCAGCAGCATTAGGATGACTGAATCAGGTCTGCTACAGCATAGTGGGGCAGACCCAACCCCAGGCAATGCAGGGGAAGGATGTGAGACCAGGTAAAGAAGCCACGCACAGGAGAGACCCAGCTGTCCCAGGAGATGCTCTTGCTCTGAGCAGACTAGGAGCACAGGAGCCACACTCTGCTGACGGAGGGGACCAGGAGAAATGTTCTCCAGCCAATGCTACCCACCCACAAGCACAGCCCCAGCATCCTGGCCCCAGGGAAGCACCAACCCGAGATCTGCTCCATGCTCTCCTGGCTGCACCACTGCTCAGGATTCAGGCGAGGACGCGTCCTTATCTTTGGAATCAGATCCAGCTCCCTGCTCTCACTCTTTCATCAGCAAAGTGAGATTTAAAAAGCATCTGCTTGAAAATTGAACGGGAAATGCATCCAGCGAGTTAGCACTCGTGTGTTTCACCCTATAATTTGATCAAATCCGCTTAGAGATGCTGGTGCCAGAGCAAGGAACTGGCGGAGCCCAGGGCACAGCCTGTGCTTTCCAGGCAAGCAGCATGCCTCACCAAAGCCTCCCTGCTCCTGGCATTTGCAGGACAGGAGGAGTGGCTGATCTGCTGGAAAACACCCCATAGCCCTGTGACAACAGGAATAGCAAAATGATTATTTACAAAGCATCTTTTACTTCCCTTACGCATGCAGCATCTAAACAGCTTTCCCACTGTTTCACAGCTTTAACACCCATCTCTGCCCTTCACCCCTCAACGCCCTTTTTTCCTTCCCAATCTTTATTTGTATCATCAGCATAAATTAGCACCTCCAAACTCATTTCCTCCCAGGACATACTGTGCCTGCCACAGACCCAGCTTTTGGTTGGAGTTATGATACTCATGCAAGAAGAAAAAAAAAAGATGGAAAAAAGCTGCTATCGAGATAATTGGACACAGTCAAGTATACAATAGAACAGAGAACACTGGATTTTACCATTATAAATCACCTTTCAATCCAGGGTCTTAAAGTGCTTTGCAAACATTAAATCACAAATCCCTTATGAGTTAGGGGAGTATTATCCCCTTCTCACAAAAAGCCTGAACCACAGGTATGTGTGGCAGCCTTCAGCACCCTGCTGCAGAGCAGAGCTGGATTAGGGCTCTGGAGCTTCCCACCCCCATCCCACCCCCATCCCATCCCCATGGCTGCTTCTCTCCCAGTCACTAAGAGGAAAGGGGCACAGGAGCATGAGCCAAACAAAAGCCTTTTCCATCCCCATGAGCATGAGCTTGGCTGCCCAAGGGGAGAACCACTGCTGCAGTTCTCTTCCAGCTGCCTTCCCAGCTCCTCCCCCCCTCCCTTGTTTCCATCACAGCGCTGATTACTGACCCCCAGAACTGCCTGCAGTTGGCTTTCACCAACTGAACCAAGGCTATGGGACTTCTGCTCGAGCAGCATTGTGCTTTCCAGCTCAGCTCTTTATTGCTCACAGACAGTTTGCTGCCAGCTGTAAGACAGCCTGATGGAAAAGCAGCTTCTTCCCTCGCTCCTTCAGCAGAAGGACGCTCCTGTTTTCCATCCCACCACTGATGCTCCAGCATAAGCACTCCTGCACTGTGCTCAAACACCCATCTGGAGGTAACCAGCTGAGCGGCAGCCCTCTAGCAACACAAATGTATTCTTAACAACCCACTGCTAACTAAACAAACCTCAACAGGTTCAGCAGGGCTGCGCGCTCCGGCTCGAGATGTGAAACAAAATGAATAATTCCTCCCTTGTCCTGGGGGTGGGATCCAACGCGGCTCAGCGCTGCAGGAGAAGCTGTGCTCGGGCACTTCCCTCCTCCCCCTGTGATCTCTGGGCTTCCAGGAAAGTGTTTAAATTGCAGATTTGCAAACGTGCTTGCACAGAACAGGCTGCTATCAGCCGTCAGCTACAGGAGGTGTGGAAGGGAATGCACAACCTCCCCAGGTGGAAGATGGGACTCAGGAGCTCCTGAAGCCCCCAGTGCACAATCACAGTTTCAGCTTGTGGTCCAAAAAGCCCACGATGACGATTGCTGTGCTGTGTCTGGGCACAGCCAAGACCAAGCTTGCTCCCTAGATTCCTAGCAAATTCTTGCTATCCTGAGATGCTCCTTCCTTATTTTTAATTAATCAGCTTTCTGCTGTGCCTTAGGTGGTTTTGGTGGAGCTCAGCCTTGGTTTTAGCCTAACTTGCAGGGGGGAAAGCAATGGGGGCAGCTTCAGGAGCCCAATACCCAGCAGTGCCCACAACCAAAGGGGGACGAACCAGGAGGGTGGGCAGGAGGAATCACATCCTATCAAATGGGGAGAATCAACCTGCCAGGCTGTGCGAGGGAGAGGTAGGAAAGAAAAGGGAACTGTGCTGGTGCTTGCAAAGCACCCCCTCCCCTGAACACTGTGCACCTCCTGCAAGATGAAGATAAATTCAAAGCCACTCTGCAAGCAGCCCCTCCAAACGCACCGTGCCTCCTATGCAATATCATTTGCTCGTGCAGTTAATTACTCACTGCTTTGTACACTTTCCCTTGCTCATCTAATGAACAAGGTGGGGGGGAAAGTACAGCGAAACTCCAGGCTCTTTTCTGTCTGACAGTGGCAGCGCTGCTTAAATCCAAGAAAAGGAGAAAGAAAAAAAAAAGGTAAGCTCAGACCACGTATGGATTTACAAGCAACACAAATATCCCGTGCTCTCCGTAATACGATGTTTCTAAATCAGGCTCATAAATACATACTTGGGAGATTAGTCTATAAAAAAAATAAACTTTAATTACCCCATCTTTATCAGCACACAGCCCTCAGTGTGAGCCACATGTGGGCGTTAAACGCCAAGAGCTTCGCAATCTTCCCCACCCCCCCACGATAACAGCATAATACAGCATGCTTCGAGGCTACTCGAATATTAACATGCATTTCTGCCACCCGAGAAAGGCAAGGATAGGGGAAGCATTGCAAGAGCTGGGACTGCTTAGCAACACACAGCTAAGCTGCACAGCTGCCAGCACGGGCATGCCAAGCTGTGTGCCAGGAGCCACTGCATCCCAGTGCCTGCTGCATCCCAGTGCCTGCTGCAACCTGAGAATCCACTGCATCCCAGCACCCACCACATCCCATCCTGGCAGTGCCAGCAGCAGCCCAGCTGCAGGCACCCGGGCCACAGAGCTCCGTGCACGGTGTGCCCATGCTGTGCGCTGCTTTTTGCACGTCAGACGAGTTCAGCACTCCTAATGATGCTTCTTTATGTTCCAGCAGAGGCTCATTAATACGGTACAACAGCGTTTCCAGGACAGCCTCACACACGGAAACATCTCAAGGTGTTTTACAAGCGGGAGATCATGTTAAATCAAATCAAATACCAATCAAGATTAGCGGCAGTGCTGGCAGGCTGCTCTCAGCATCCAGCACCCCACACTCCAGTCTCATCTCCCTGCCCCCCACCTCTGCCCCACGCTGGGTCCCTCGGGATGCACCTCTTCCCCCAGCCCTCCCTGCAGGGACCGCTCTGCCCCAGCGCCAGCATCCAGCAGGGGATGCACATCACTGCAGCAAGGTTCCCGACCAGTGTCAGCAGCAGATGGGGGAGATCAGATGCATCTGAATTTAGAGAGAATTTCATCTTGCTAAGAACACGCTGAATCACATTAATGCTATTAACACTTATGAATTACCCGCTGGCAATCAGCCAAGTGCAGGAGGCCACAGGAAAAGAAAACCAGGCTTTCAGGTGCAGGGGAGGCAGCAAGGGGAGGTCAAGGCTGGGTGGATGGGGCCAGTGAAATCCTGGGCCCAGGGCTAAGCCTGTACCCCAGCTCCTGCTCACGCCAGCAGTGCTGCAGCTGCTGATGTGCTTCTGGAGCGTTAATGCTCCTGCACTGAATAAACGCATTTGTTTCGTATTTATGCATCTGCTTCGTGTTTATGCAGTTTCCAGCAGCGCTCCCACTTCGCTCTAAAATGCAGAGCCTGCAGCTTGCAGCACTGTGAGCTCATTTCAGCTCTGAGGAGGAGGAGGAATGGGAAAGAGGAGAGCAAAAAGGAGCCCTGCAGGTTGGCACGGACCAGGACAGCAGACGAGAAAGAGAGAGAAAAGAGAGAGGCGGCTCAGGCTGAGGGCTTGCTGGGTCCCAGCAGGGCTCCCCGTGCAGCTCCGTGGGGAAAATTCCTGCAGCCCAGTTTGCTCTTCAGTGCTGCCACTTCTCTTGCATGTCTCAGATCACGGGCAATTAAAGGCAATGAAGTCAGCTTTGCTTTCATGTTCTCTGTGCAGAATCAGTCGAGATAAAATCACATTAAAGAAGCAGTTACATGCATAACGTCAGAGATTGTCTGCACTGGAATTTTCTTTCATGCAAATCAATGGAAACATTTCGCTCAGAATTAAGGTCTCATTTTTGTGCTCTGTTTTGAACTCCAGTCCCAGTTCTACACTATTTGAGCACTAACACAAATCTGAGCGGGAGGCTTCAAGGCAAGGAGGAGGGAGAACAATTTTCAAGCCAGCACCACAAAAACATATTTCCTACAGGAAAAAGGGAAAAATAAAGTAGTCAGTATCTACTCAATAGCTCGCATCGTGTCACAGCCCTGGGAGGATTGCTGACAGTGAGCCGAGCTGGGATCACAGTGCACACGGGGTGATGCTCAGCCAAGCTGGGCTGCTTTAACACCAGGCATGCAAAAAAAAAGCCCCAAACAACCACTCTTCCTTCTCTCTCTATGTCCAAAGGAGACGCACAACACGAATCCCTGCTCTGCAGGAGCTCCCAATGGGTTGGGGCACGGCTGTGCCTCAGTTTCCTCAACGCAGAGCTTTCCCACGCTGCCTTCCAGCACTCTTATTGCTCCGGGAAGGAATACATGTCAGCATGGGCAGAGTGAGAAGCAGCTCGCCGTGTGCCATCCCCTCTGCCCTGCTGGACTACCTGGGGAGCAGAGCCTTGTTACCATGCGGAGGGCGACAGCGCAGCGATTAGTGAAAATTTGTTACCCGCATGCTTGGAACAAAATTAAATTAAAAGCGCTGCTTTGCTGTCAAGATAAGGGCCAAGCTGGGGAGATAATTTTTCACTCTCAAACACTCAATTACCGGCGGAGGCTGCATCAGATACCATCAAAAATAAATAAATAAAGGGAGAGGCCCGTGCTGCCTCCGGGAGCGGCTGTAACTGCGTTATCTGCGGCACAGCCTGCGGAAGTTAAAGAGCCTGCGGCTGCCGTGCACTGCGACCGCTCTAATTGCCGGCACCTCGCTTTGCAGCTGCTTCCTGCATTGGGTCTTCTCCCCAGCACAGCTTCTGGATGCCACTGAGCTGGGAAGAATGAGGGGCTGAGGGTTTATCTGCTGATGCAAGGCATGCCTTGCATGTGTGCCCAGTGTGGAGCTGAGCACGGGGCAGGAGGCACCAAGTGGGGCTGTGCGTGGGGCAGGAGCACCATGTGGGGCTGTGCGTGGGGTGGGGATGCACACCAGTGCTCCAGAGGTAAGGACCTGCACCACAATGTGATACATGTATGATGTCCTCTCTCGGGTGTCTGTCCCTGCAGCCAGCAGCATTGTTCTGCATGCCATAAACCAGCCACATGTGCAAAAGACACCACCTCTGTCCCATCCACCTGCAGCCCCGTCCTTCCTTCCCTGAGAAACCCCCTCTGCAGGAGCTGGGGCACAGCACAAGGCTCAGGACACGCCAATAATTCCTCTCGCTGGTGCAAGCATCAAAAACACGACATGCTTGCTTTATCACCTTCTGTCTCCTGTTTGATCCCTGACAGGGAATCACTGCACCGCGGGCTGCAGTGGCACAGAGCAGGGATGCAGCACACAGAGGCCAGCAGCAGGGTGACACGGTGACACGGTGACACGCTGCCCCACCACCACGGCTCAGCCCCACCGGGGCCAGCACGCACCGAGAGCACTACTCAAATTTCATTCTGCATTTCATTTAGTTCCCCGTGAAATAATAAGTGTCTGCCGCCTCTGGAGACAGGAGAGGATCAAAGCGAAGCTTCCTTGTATGTAACAGACTCCGAATACCTAATATTCGCTTATAAAAGGCCTTGTTTTAAACACCAAATACAGAGGCAGATCAAAGCTCGGCTTCTCATTTCTCTAACAGCCCTCAGAAGACTTTGCCAGCCAGCAAGGCACACACATGCGTGCACACACGCGCCTGACACCAATCCAAGGTGCATAATTGGGCTCTGCTAATTTGTGCTAATTTTCCACAGCATCGTGTGTTATGGAAGCAGTTGGATGCCTTGTTCAGGAAGACCTCACCCAACAGCAACCCACACCACAGTGCACAATGCATCCCACATCCCTGCATCCCGCAATCCCCAAATCCCACATCCCTGCAGCACCAAGGAGCTCTCTGGGGACAGGTAAGCAGCACCCAGCTGACAGCAATGCATAGGAATTCAGTGGGATATTTTCCCTTGCACCAGGCTGCAGCTCAAGGTAAAGTGACCCAGGGCGCTCGTCCCCTCGGGTGGATGCTGGATGCATTTTGCAGTGGGGGTGGATAAGGAGCTGTGCATCATGCAGAAAGGATTTGTGCACTAGGTCCCATTTTCCTGCTTTGCTTTTTGCTGCTAATCTTTTCCTCTCAAACTCAGCAGCAGGACCTGGCTGAACATAACCTGTGCTGCTCTGGAGAAGGGAGGAAGTGAATATGCATCAAAGTCTGATCCCTCCCATGACAGATAGCTGAGGATAGCATCACTGCCAGGCGCTGGGCTCTCCTGGAGACCTCGGTGCTCCTGTATGATGGCCTCAGATGGGGCCCTCCACACACTGCAGCTGCTGCACCTGCTGCAACTCCTTGAGCTGGGAAGGAGCTGGGGTGTTCCCTGCTTCCCCAGGGCTCAGGGGGAAGTAGGGGAGAGGAGGGAGCTCTGGCCATAGGGATGGAGAGATCAGGAGGGCACAGAGCTGCCGAGAACAAAATCACAGAACCATTAAGGTTGGAAAAGACCTGAGATCCCCAAGTCCAAACCCAACCCACCCCACCATGCCCACCAACCCTCAATGCCATATCTCATGGTTCTGGAGCACCTCCAAGGACAGTGACTGCACCACTCCCTGTGCAGCTGTGGCAGTGCATCACTACTCTATCAGAGAAGAAATGTTTCCTAATATCCAACCTGAACCTCCCTTGGCACAAGTTGAGGCCATCACCTCTTGTCCAAACAAACAGTTTGCAGGGAAAAGCCAAAATTGGAGAATCCAAAGGAGTTGGGAATGAGGGACAGCATCTGTCCCTACAGTCAGCCTCAGCACTGCTCCTCTGTGCATTCCCACATTGAAAAGTAAATGTCAATGACTGCTGCTGTGGAGATACCAAGCAGGCTGACAGCTCACACAGCTGCACACTTGCCCTCCTTCAGCATTTACCTATGGGAATGTCCCGCTCATTTACCTTGTCAAGCACACCCCTGGGCCCCATGAAACCTGCAGCTTTTCTTCTGCTGCAGACAAATTAAGCCTACGACCACTTAACCAGCTTGCTTTGGCGCGGCACGAAGTCACAGCCAACCTGCACGGCGCGGAGCAGAAACTTGCCATCACACCGGCTGGGATCAATGATGGCGCTGGTAATTGAGCTCAGATCTGCAAAAGTGAGGAGAGGAATTTCTCTCCTCGGACCCAATAACTATTTGCAGCATCATCAGTGACACACAACCATCACAGAATCGATAGGGGAACATCACTGTACGAATTAACCGCATCTGACCACGCGTCCTTCTCCATTAGAATTATGATCTTGTCCAATTATGGATCTTTCTGAACCTGTAATTATGAGTTTGGTACTGTGACTTCCCACTAAGCTACTGCTTCACTTCCACGAGGGAGAAAGAAGTCAATGAAAGGATAATGGAAAATTCCTTTCAAGGACGCAGTGATGGCAAAATTTAGCTAGACAGGAAGGAAAATACAATGGGGACTTTACTCAAGACAATTCCCTTGTTTAGCCATTACCAAACACAAACAAAGCTGCTTTCTGCAGCATCACTCAATCCCTAACACAGATCTAACAGCCAGCTCTGCCTCCTGAATTCCCTTCTAACTCAGCCATCAAAGCTGCTCAGGTGAACAACTCTGTATTCAAAGGAAAATAAAGCATTCTTCCTGTTTATCTGTTCCCTTCTCCTTGCTGTAAAGGAAGCATAAACAAACAGCTCAAACAAACACACCTCAGATGTCTCTGCAGTAGCTATAGGGGGTTTCAAGAGACTGATGGAGCACTTGGCCCAATGGGAAAGGTGCAGAGGCAGCAGGAAAGCCAGGCTTTATTTGCTTTCCCTTACAACACATCTTTTCCCCTCGCTTGCACCCAATGATCCCCTTCCCAATGAAACAAGAGAGAAAACCCAACTTCAGCAACTTTCCCAAAGTACCCATGGGCTTGCACACAAGCACTGCAGTGTAACTCACAGAACAAAGGACTTGGGAGCATTTCCCACTTGTGCCACCAAATTTCAGCACTGTTTCTGTTGTCACTGTGTGCCACACAACACATTTCTTCCTTGTTTTCAAGAACAGGTATCAAGAAACCATTTTACTCTTAATCCAGCTGCATTAACATTGCAGTGTAACTCCACCTTGACTTCTCTCCTGGCCTTCCATCCAAAGCTCCTTTTAAACCCAGTGGTAATTTCCCGTGGCTCTAAAACACACAGGAAAACATGGAGTCCCCACATTTCAGCAGGAACACACACAATACATTCATGTGTGCACACACTTATTCCAGCATGCAATCATTGAGCTGATCACAGGTGCTGAGGTAATTTCACATTCAAATCAACACGTTGCAAGCATTTATCCCAGTGCCTCATCACTGGAACAAAAGGAGGTGTGTGCTGTGCTGGGTACAGGCACTGCTCTGGTGTGCTGCTCTCTGCTCGAACATGGAAAGCAATCAGAGGGAGCAGGCCCATGGCACAGCTCTGAATCTGCTTCCCAGTGAAGCTTTGTGGAGGAAGCATCCCCAGCATTCCCCATGGGGAAATGGGGCTTGGAAGCAACGACCTGGCCTGCTGAAACAGATAACTGATACCAGAAACCAACAATGAACTTCAACAATATCACTGGGTAAAGCTATCAGCAGCTCCCACACCCCACAGCACCACAGAAACACTGCACCTCAGGATGCTGTCCCTATACAAACTACTATCATCCTTACCTGCAGCCATGCATTACCCAAGGGTGCAGTCAAGCTGCTCAGCCCCTTTTGTCTCTTCTAGCCACCTGCAGCACGAGTGGCTGTTTAATTCTTACCTTTGCTTCGCCTCCTGCTCCGGTACTGCTCGGTGTAAAAGGTGAGCTGGGTTTCATCATCCGCCTCTGAGCCAGAGTTCCCTTTGGCGCGACCAAAGCCGATGCCACCTGAAGTGACAGAGAAGAAAAGATCAGAGATGCACAGAATGATTGTGTCAGAAGGGACCTCAAAGCACCCCCTGCCCCAACCCCCGCAGTGGGCTGGTTGCCCCCCACCAGCTCAGGCTGCCCAGGGCCCCATCCACGACCTTGGGCACCTCCAGGGATGGGGCACCCACAGCTCTGGGCAGCAGTGCCTTGAGGCCTCCAGAGGTGGCCAGGCACTTTGATCACTTGTGATTCTGCCAATACCTAATTGCCCTCACGCCAATGGCAGCATGAGCAAACGCTTACGGCGTGTTTGCTACCACGAGACAACTGCAACGGATATTACAAAGAAAACCTCCGCACTCGAGAGCTGCTCCTCCCAGAGACACCCACACAGTGCAGCACAGTGAATCTCAGGGGCTCACTGCACAGAAAAACCACAGCAGAAATAAAAGAACAGATCCCGCACTTAGGAGCATTCAGGACCCCCCAGTGCAGGGCTGGCTCCCAAGCACTGAGGTCTGCCTGCTCCCTGCACACAGTGGGGACGTGGGAGTCACAGACATCTCTGTGTGCCACCTCCGTGTGACACAGAGGGAAAGACAGATGAGAAGCAGCGCTGGCAGGAGGCCTGAAATCCTAACAAAGTTTCAAGCAAAGAGGCCCCTGGAGGTTGACAGTGGGCCTTTAAACCGCCATTAAAATATTTTACTGTTTTTAAAAAATCCTTTATTCTAGGCAGCAGCGCAGATTGTTGGCAGGGGAACAGAAAACGAAAGTGCTGCCTCCTGCCCTGGGAATTCTCCATCACTGGGATGAGAGGTGGGTGGAAGAGCCTTCAGATCCGGAGCTCCACGGGATGGGCTGGAGCAGGGGCTTGCTGTGCTGTGCTCAGGCCATGCCCAGCAGCACCGAGGGCTGGAGCCAAGCAGTGCCCAGGGTGGGAGGCACTGAGGAGAAACGGGAATGAAGGGCTCTGAGGTGATTCACGCTGCTGTAAATGCTGCCTGGTGTTTGCTGCTTTACTACCAGGTGTGATTTAGGGCCCTTAAGTGTGACCATTAATTACCTGGTGTTACCGAGATATTTCTATTAGGGTCCTAGAAAGCAGCAGGAGGGCATTAATACAGCACAGAGCTGACAACAGCATTGATGCCAGTGGCTGTGGGGCTGGGACCCCATTCACAGCTTTGCCTCCAGACCCCCAAACCCAGAATCTGAGGGTCCCTCCCATCCCACCACACAAGCTGCAAACCGCAGGGCCAGCAGCTAGCAGCCGTGCTGGCACAGCAGCAGGGATGGCTGCAGCAGTGCTGCCTTACTGCATAAAAGGCACGGAGCAAAACCCCACGCTTTTTTGCAGGGCAGAGGGCCAGGTTCAGCTTGGCCCAGCCTCGTGCCAGCCCACATCCTGGCCCCCAGCTGCCCCGTGTTTGCTTGCTGCCCGCGTCTCCGTGATGGATGGTGCTGACATGTTACATTACTCAGGCTGGATGTCTTCGGAGAACTGGTGACAGCGATATTGCATTTTCTGATTACCCAGAACCGTGCAGGATGCCAAAGTACAGGAGGTGGGGACCCAGCGCAGCTCCCCAGCCCGTGGTGGAAACGTCTGCTCCAATCCATCAGGGCAGGGATGCTTTTATCCTGCCCAGCTGCTGCGGGCACTGGGATTCATCTTGGTGATGGTTTTCAGGGCACAGGGATGGAGCAGACCCCGATCACCACCCCAATCCCGAAGCAGAATGAGGTGCTGTGGGTGGAGATAAGGCGGCACAGACACAGCCCCCCTGCAGCAGTACTGCAGCAGCAGAGCTGTGCTGGCGCAGCACAATGCCAGCACCATGGGAGTGCTGCAGCACTGCACTGAAACTTTTAGCAAGTGGGAGCTGACACCACAATTACTTTGCTAAATCCCCCCCCGCCCCCCCCCCCAAAAAAAATAAACCCACAAAACCTACAAGACTGCGATATCTGTTTTAAAGCACAGCAAACAACTCCCAAACCCCACTGCTGGTGTCCCCCCCAGCACCCAGAGATGAAGCCAGCCCCAAAGGACGGCAGAAAGGTGCTCACATTGAGCACTTGCCAGACGTCTCAATAAGGTGCTCTTGCTGATAATCCTGTTTGCAGATTGACAAACTCATTAATCCTCTCAAACAGCCCTCAAACGCTGCTGTGCTGGGCAGCGTGTGCTGATGTGGGTTTTCAGTCTGATGCTCATTTAGGTGGGAGCGACGGAGGGATCCAAAGCAAACACGTCCCATGATCACACAATTAAGGATCCTATCATTAACAGGTACATGCATTGCAGCTCAGCTGGGGTTGGGCAGGCCCTGTAATTTGGGGATTTGGGGTGGCCAAGTGCATGAGCACAGATCCCAGGGCTCCAGATAGTCCCACAAAGCCCACCTGGTGGCTCAGGAAGGTGGCAATGTCCCCACAGCCCCTCTGCTGTGACACGAAGACATCGGGTGGGCAAGAGAGGCAGATTCTCTGGAATTTTGCTTTTAGGACTGCTGTCAGGAGTTGCCAAGACCCCAATCTTTACGGCATGGCAGCACTGCATTCTGCTTCCATCAGGAGAACCCGACAGGAGCAGGATGTGATGCTGTGACCTGGCTGAGGTGAATGCCCTGAGTGAGCCACAAAAAGTGGGATGGGGGCAGAAGGGAGGAGAGCAGCAATGGGGACAGCCTGTCCGAGCTGCAGTTCTGGGGTCTGTAGCTTTTGGTCAATTATGGCACAGAGGTGACCTCTAAAATACATTAAGACACAGCCCTGCTCTACACTAAATCATGCCTCGGATTGAACAGTCCATTAATCACGCATTTATTTTAAAAGAGCAAAGCACCTACAGACCTTTCCCACTTACCAAAGCAGAGGAGAACTGCGTGTGAGCGCAGGAGCTCTTAGCCACCAGCCTCACTCCAGTGCTGCATTTTGGGGACTTGTTACAAACGCAAAGGTGACTTTCACCAACACACCGATGGCCAGGGTGCTTTTAAGCTCCTGCCCCAGGAGAGGGCACCAGACCCCTCTCAGAGTGTACCCACCTCCCCAGGGCCACCTCCAGCCCTCTGTGTTGAGCACCTAGCCCAGCTCCTGGTCCTGGAGTGGCCTTGGGGACAGCCTGGCCCTGGGAGGGGGGGCACGGGGACAAGCAGCATGGCAATGGGCATGCAGCACAGCGTGTTCCCATCCCGGCAAGTGTAGGGCTCCTAGTGCAGCCCCAGCAATGTGGAGCCCACCATCACCTGCAGCCAGGAGCCACCCTCCTGCACCTGCACTCACACCATCCTCCTTCCCTGTATTATTTATAAAGCTTAAATGCACTCCACTCAATAAAAGCGTCTGGGGAGAAAGTTTGTATGAAAAAGGCATTGCACTCAAAGAAGTTATGTGGTACTGTAAATGGAGAAGGTTCGTGCTTTTTTTTCTTTTTTTCTTTTTTTTATAAAAGCACATCTTGGCAAAATATGACCTTCCTCGGAGCTGTTAGAAACACTTAGAGCAGAGTCAGATTTAATGACAAGCAATAGGCAGCAGTTTAAATGCACTTAGTGTGGGGACACGTAGCAAGGAAGAGCTTAGCTGAGATTTGTTTTTCTAGGGCTGAGGTTTGGGACTGTTTGTTTTCTGCTGCTGTTTGGTTCAGGCCTCCCTTCTCGCCGTGCTGCACTCAGGGACCTTTTGGAGCCTTTCTGCAAAGGAGAAAATCCTTTGGCTGCGAGCAGTTCTTGCAGAGAGAGCCCTCCAGCTGTAGGACTCTGATGAGGTTAAGCATTAATTAAATCGAACCACAAGAAAATAATTACACACACGCATCCATCAGGCCAACTTGTCACTACCCAGTAACAAAGTTGGATGCAAACTCCATCAGCAGAACTGTCATGTGGCTGTTAGAGGGAAATAAATGCATCCCAAACGGACAATTTCATTTAGAGGGAGGAAGGAAAAAAAAAAAGAAAAAAAAAAAGAAAAAAAAAAAGGATTGCAAAGGATTAATGAGGCAAAGGGTTTGTGTTTGCAATCGGATGTAAAATGCAAACATCGTAAGTTGTGATATCATCATTTAACCTTAATGCTCGGGAGCGCTCCAACCACTGCAGGGACAATTAAATGTGGGCTGTAAAACCCTCACTCCCAGCACAGAGCAGTGCCCAGGCACGGCCCTCAGGGTGGAGAAGAACAGGAACAGGAGGAAAAGGAGAGCTTGGGACCATGGGGAGCTCTTTGCTGGAGCTGCCTTGGTTTGCATGCTTTTTTACACCATGGGTCTCACTCCAATGTGCCCCTTGGAATCTTCTAGAAGATGTCCAAAAGACCTCCTCCTGTCTTGGAGCTTTGGGGACCTTCTAGAGGACGTTCAGAAGGCCTTCCCCTGCACTAAGGACCTTCTGGAGTACATTCAAGAAGACCTCCTTTTGCTCTGGTGTTCTTGGAGAACACCTGGAGGACATTCAGAAGGCCTCCACTTGCCCTGAGGACCATTCAGAGGATGTCTAGCAGATGTCCTCCCACCATAAGGACCTCCTAGGGATCTTCTAGAGGATTTTCAGAAGGCCTCCTCCTGCCTTTGGGCTGTTAAGAACCTTCTGGAGGATGCTCAGAAGACATCTTTCTGCCTTGGGGACCACCTGGAGTACATTCAAAAAAAGCCTCCTCCTGCCCTAGAGACCATTTGGAGGACGTTCCCCCAACACCCTGTGGCACAAGTGGAGCACAGGTTTTGTAGGAAGGAGCACCAGCTCAGTGTGTTGGGATGGAGGAGACATCCCCCAGGGATGGGTGCTGGGGCAGCTGGCTCATGCTGTGCTCCAGCAGCAGGCATCACGCCTCTTCCCAGGTTCAGCTGAAAGGATTAATACAGCTGTTCTATTAGTGACCAAAAGCCTCTTGCCTACACGTGCTTTAAAGCGAAATAAAACCATAAAATAAACCACAACAACAACAAAAAAAAGAATTTGGAGCAGGAAATCAGGGAAGTTTCAGCAGGCAGTCACTGCGGACCCCAAAGCTTCCCCTCTTGGCCACACTAAAATCCAGCTACACGGATTTGAATAACGACTAGAAAACATACCAAATAATTTAAACCAGTTAAAGAGTCAGAACGTTTTCTTCACACTGAGTGAATAATTTATGGACAGCGCTATAAAGAAAGAAAAAAAAAAGCCCTCTCCAGGCCTGTATCGCAGCAAAACGTATCCAGAATAAAAGATCACATTTCAGACTCATAAATAAATGAAAAACAAACCCAATAGTAAACAGAAAGCACAGTATATCCTGCCCAGCTTCCCACAGAGCGCTGGGCAGACACATCTGCTCACCACCCCAGAAGAAGAGCTCCATCCCCACGCACACACATCCCAGCACCATCCTACCTCGGGGTCGGCTCCGGCGTTTGCGTCTCCCCACAGAAGTGCTGCGCAGCGCGGGCTGGAGCTGCCCGATCTCGATGGGAGTGTTGGTGCGGAAACTCTCCTTGAACTTCTGCATCAGGGACTCCACCGTCTCCTGAGTCACCTCGGGAGCTGCAACGCCAGCAAAGGGAGAGCAGTTAGAAGGGTTTGGAGGGGAAGAGGCGTGAGGAGCAGCGGAAGTGTCTGGGTTTGTTTGGCCAGGGGAACAGGAGACTGCGGTGAGGCATCATGGCATCCTGCAGCCCCTCGTGGCATCCTGCAGCCCTTCATGGCATCCTGCAGCCCTTCGTGGCATCCTGCAGCCCATCATGGCATCCTGCAGCCCATCATAGCATCCTGCAGCCCTTCATGGCATCCTGCAGCCCTTCATGGCATCCTGCAGCCCCTCACAGCATCCTGCAGCCCCTCACAGCATCCTGCAGCCCATCATGGCATCCTGCAGCCCCTCACAGCATCCTGCAGCCCTTCATGGCATCCTGCAGCCCCTCATGACATCCTGCAGCCCATCATAGCATCCTGCAGCCCATCATGGCATCCTGCAGCCCCTCACAGCATCCTGCAGCCCCTCATGACATCCTGCAGTCCCTCACAGGGAGCAAAGGGGCAGTACTGATCTCTGCTCTCTGGTGACAGCAACAGAACCCAACGGGACAGCATGGAGCTGCACCAAGGGAAGATCAGGTGAGGGTTTGCTCTGCCCCATCATCCAATAATGCCAAAAAAATAACTCCAAACAGAACTGTCGTATGAAACCCTTTGCACGCCCACACAGCAGGCAGAAGCAATGAATATGTTTGCAAATGGCAAAGATGAAATTTGGGATCAAAAGGTCTGCCCTCTAGAAGGCCAAAGAGGTCGCCCAGGTTTAATAAATAGCTTGGCCTCTGTCAGCAACTTGAATAAACTCATTAGTGGAGCGTGACCTCTGCCTCCATCAAAAGAGTCCTGGAGCCTCAGATCAGCTCCCGGAGCTCCCCATGCCCACAGCACACCTGTGCCCATTTGGGGCCATAGGGATTCCCTATGCAGCACATGCAGAGATGCACCAGTGCAGAATGGGGAGATGGACATGCAGGATAGGGAGCTTGTAACCCTACACGAGCTTAAATGAGGGGATGGGGAAGGCTCTGAAATCAATGAGGAAGGAGAGCCCTGACCATGCAGTGCCAGCACAAAGAGCCCCCCACTCCTCTCCTCCTCCCCAAGTGCTGAGGGTGGGAGGGGAAGGGAGCAGGAAGGGTGGCAATGCTGATGGGGAAGGCTTCTACCTTACATTCCTGCAGACAGGCAGCAGGGTATCCCAGCACCCACAGCCATGCCCTCCCCATTCCAGGATGCTGAAGAAGGTGCTGAAAATCCACCAGGGCTATTGCATGGGGATAGAGCAGAGCAGAGCAGCTGCTGCTCCCTGTCCATGCAGGAACTCCAGGACCTCAGCCTGCAGGCACATGAGGAGGGTGCTGCATAAATCCAGCAGCTCAGAAAGGAAAGGATCAAAATCACTGCCCAGTGAGTGCTGGAGATAAGAAATATTTCAGGAGTGCTCTGGAGAGAGGGCAGCATCAGGGACCATGCACACTGCATGCTGCAACTATTCAGCACCAGATCCCCCCAGACATCACAAATCAGAGTCCCCCAACACCCTTCAATGGGAGAGCTTTCAAATTCAAGATTTAGGGCAAGCAACATACGACTCTGCAGTGCAGGATCCCCCTCAGACGTCATCATTGGGGAATTCAAGAGCATGGAAGGGTCTCACAGGAGCACAGTGCCATGCTGAGAGCACTGCCCATCACCTCTTATGGGGCTGCACAGGGACAGAGGAGCCCATGATCTCATAGAATCATATAAGCATAGAATTATTTGAGTTGGAAGGGACCTTTCAAGGTCTTCTGGTCCAACTCCCTTGCAAAGACCAGGAACACCTACAGTTGACCAAGTGCTCAGAGCCCTGTCCAGCCTGTCCTTGAATGTCTCCAGAGATGGGGCATCCGCCACCTCCCAGGGCAACCTGTGCCAGTGCTTCACTACTCATCATAAAAAACTTTTTCCATCTGATTTAAATATTTTCTCCTTCTAGGAGGCAGGGCTGTGCCTCCCTTCATCCCCCAGCCTGTACTGGTAGTGGGGATTGCCACCAGCCAGCATTTGTTGAACCTCATGAGGCTCTCCTGGGCCCACTGCTGAAGCCTGGCTCCCATGGTGTCCTGCCTAGGTCTCTCAGCAGACACAGGCTTGGCATTCATGTCTACAGGGAGGTTTTGACTGCTCACAAAAGGATGAGAACATCACTGTGATGGAGTAGTGCAAAGCTTCCATCAGAGCAATGCCCCAGGACTACCCTGGGATATTAATGCTAGACACTGCTCTGCTGCTTTCCATTCCCTACTCCATCCTGATCTCACTTCCCATCTTCACCCCCACTGTCCATCCCCATCTCCATCCCCTCCTCACATTGGCAGCATCAGCCCATTGGGAAGCAGCTTTGCCCACAAGCTGACTGCCCTCTCATTGAGCACAGCCTCCCAGATCGCCTTCCCTCCTGCCTTGGTTTCTAAGGTAAAGGAGATGAATTCATCGGAACCATTGAGCTCACATTTTCATCACCACGTGGGGCGTTTCTGAAGCCAAGCAGAGGTGGTGGTGAGATCCACCCCAGCCTTGGCACGGCACCACCACTACCTCCATCTCACCCCAACCCAAAAATGCCTTGGCAGCACAAAGCCACCCCCCCGCCAAGCTCACAGAGGAAACATGAGGCTCCCAACCTCCTCCAATTCGGCTTCCATCCCCATCAGTGATTTGAGGACACAGCTGAAGGTCACCGTACCTTTGTAAAGCACATTACACGTTCCCATTGCACACCTCCTTCCCGTCCACCCCCATATGCTATTTTGAAAGCGATTTGCTCTCCTTATGGCTCCCCTATTCGTTTGCACATCTCCCACAAAACAATTCCACTCAATAGCCTTTATTTCTCCCTTTTTTTTTTTTTTTTTTTTTTTTCTGGCACAAATTGCAGCGGGAAAATATGTTGTTTGGCTTAAAAATCACCAAGAAAAAAAAGCCATCAGCAGAGCAGCACAAGCGACGTGAGGATAGAAACCCTTTGCTACCAGGATGAGAAGTGGAAGAACTCATTTCAGTGTTTGTGGGCCTTACAGCAAACCAGGAGAGCTGCATCTTCCTCATCTCATGCACTGGGGAGACTGCAAGCAGCGCAGTGACTCCTCAGCTCTGTGCAGAGCAGCTCCAGAGCAGCACAGCTGAACGCACCGCGATGCTGCGATCGCAACGTTTCCCAGCAGCACATCAAACTCAATTAGGGATTAAACAGAAACGTCCGGACACAATTAGAAATTGAGTTTGAGGTCTTTTTTGCATCCTCGCTCATTCTGACTTCTGCATGCATTTCTGCTGCTCCTGTGGCCGCGTGTGTGATGCAGTCTCATCTCAGAGCTAACTCCTCTCCAAGAGCAGCTCCTTCCCTCTCACCAATGCCCCCACTATTTCCAGTATAGCCCCCAGTTTGAGAGGTGGTGCTCTCCTGCAGTGCTGACTCTGAAATCCCAACGCACCTTTATGGCCATCATGCACTGTGTAGGTATGTGTCAGACCCCTACAACACTTCAATACTGTCATAATTCCTCTGTGCAAACCAACTCAAGGCTCTGGGCAGCCTGGTCTGGTGGTTGGCAACCCTGCCCATAGCAGGGGGGTTGAAACGAGATGATCATCATGGTCCTTTTAAACCCAGGCCATTCCATGATTTTATGAACTCTCTTGAGTTTCCACACGCTTACTTTAACGGTTTGGGGTCAACCTTTTGGAGACTTCTATTTCACAAAGCATTTAAAAAATCAACCTTCCTATTCTTTCGGGGATAGGCACAAATTTCACAATGCTGGAAGTTCTTTGCATGGTGGAAACCCTGCTTTCTCACCAGCTCTACATAACAGGTGTTTGTTGTTTTCCGAAGCATGAAATAAGCAGCAGTGTTTGTTCTGAAACTGGGATGTGGACTGATTTTCAACAGTGCCACCCTCAAGGTACTGAGCTCCAGGAAGCAGAGAGTTTTACAAGCATAAAATTGGGTAATTATGCCATAGCCCTTGTGATGAAGGTAGGAGATTTGTACAACTGCTCTACACTGATTGGGAAGAAAACACAGCCAGATAGCACAGAGTTTCATTTCAGGGGACCAAGCAGCTCCTGTGATGCACACATCTCCTTTTCCCTAACATACATTAATAGATCATTATATCCACTAATAAATCTCTTGCTATATAAAAATAGATTTTTTATACGTAAAAAAAGAAACCTAATTGTAATTGCAAATTGGAGGGGGAAGGAGGCAGAAGAAGAGATAAAACTTCCACCGAGATGTCTCCTTTGAAGGAAACCGAACAAATGTACTTTCCTCCTTCATATATTCATGAGCTGATGCTTCCCTACCCCACTCCCTACCACCCTCGGCTCCGGGCTCCGAGCCAGCACTGTCCTTATCTGGTATGAGGCAGGAAGGAGTCCTGATACGATCACAAGTTTTCAGCAGTTCAGCAAATGTGGAGAAAAGTCTCTGCCGGACGTTAAAGCAGCCTGAGGAGGGGGGATGTGAGTGGTGATGGGAGCAGTGCTGCTCATCATGGTCCCACAGCAGGCACAGGGGAGAACCCGCAGCCTTTTGGGTTTGGAACCAGCAGTTACCTGCTGCAAAGCTGTGACCCCTACACACGTCTGGAGGTTCACCTCAGTGCTCCTTCTTTGGTAAAGCCAGAACTGGAGGAGCTCGTAGGAGCCTGTGATGCACAGGAGAGAGGCTGACTTCGAAAACACCCCGATTGTAAGAAAAAACGCACCCCCTCCCCAGCACCCAGTGCCCCCACCTTCCTCATCCTCTCTCCAGTCACGGCGCTCAATCACTTGCCAGCTAATTGCCTCCACTCATGTGTGCAAACTAACCGTTTACTGGAAAATGCCACGGAATGTTAATTTCATTTGGAATTGGGTAATTGCAAAGAGCTCCCGTTTTTTTTATTTTTATTATATGAAATGAATAAGCGTGGTATTAATAGCATCACTTCCAGCTCCGACCACAATCGCAGCCCCGTCGACACAGGCTGTGAGTTATTTGTCACCCCTTCCCTTCCCTGCATTTCTTCCTTCTGCCTTTCCTTTCCCTCTGTCACGCTCCTGACTTTCCATTTTGGTAATTAAGATAATGCAGTATAATTATAAACACATTGTGAAAGATCAAAGCTCGTGTGCCATGGTCCAACAGCCCCAGCTCTGCCTGCTATAGAACCACCATCTCAGCCTATCTGACCTCCCCAAGGGCTGCTTCTCCATAGGAAATCCTCAGCTCTTCCTACGGGGCAAAGACTTTTTTCTAGCTCAGCTCTCCTCTGCCACTAACAGAGCATTCATCCCCTTGGCCCATTTCTCCTCCTGATGGAATCACAGCAAAGAAAAGCCCTTGGCAAACAGGATGTTGCCCCTCCAAGCCTGCTCCAGCTCTCTCTGCCCCAGCACTGAAAGATCCAGGCCACCAGGTGCTCTGCTTCCCACATCTCCAGCCTAATAAAACCCTTCACTTACCTATTTTACGAGACACCATAACTTTTTAGCTTATGCAACGAGCAGAGAGAGGAGCAGGAAGATGGGCAGACCCTCAGCAGCAGCTAATACTCCTCAAGTTATAAAATAATTGAAAAGTTAAATAAAAACACTCTGGAGGAAGCTTCCCCATTTGGTGCTAATGGGCGCACGAAGCAGCCCAGGTTAATGTTGCGTAGCAGGAGGGAGAACTGACAGCTCTGAGCACACAGCACTGAACTCCAGCAGCCCTCCTTCCTCCTTCCAGCTCCGTAAATTAATGCAAAACCAAGGGCAAGATGAAGCTCATCCCCAGATGCCCAAGGAAGCCACAAGCTCAGCTCCAGGGCAGGAGGAAGGGGAGTTCTGGGGATCTCAGGTCGTGGGCAGCAGGCATGGGTGGGATATGTGGCATGGCCATGGAAAGCACAGCTGGTAGGAAGGGGACATGGCAACAGAACCAAGGGCTGCCCCAGCAGCTCACCTTCCAAGCCCAGAACCATTGCTGGGGTGAGCACCAGCACACCAAGCACCTGAGCCATGATGTCTGAAGTAGCAGCTGGCAATCCTGCCCTCAGCAGCAGGGTTAGAACTACATGATCTCTGAGGTCCTTTCCAATCCAAACCATTCTATGATTCTGAACACCAAGGTAACTAAGTGCCCACGGCCATGCACTCACATCCTGAGGCTGAGAAACCCCACTGCTCCCACTATGGGAGACACAAACCAAGCAAAGCAATCCCAGGAGCTGCCTGAGAGCCCCCAGCACCGATTGATTTCCATCAGAAATGGGAACACTGCATGTTTTCCTCCCTCCTTGCAGCCCTCTTTCCCTGTTCACTCCAACCTCAGGAGCTGAGGGCAGGTTCTCCCATGCCAACACCACGTTACAGATGGAAGGACAGCACTGGGGACAGATTCCAGCTCCCAGCAATGCAGACACAGCACACCATGGGGCAGACCCAGCCCTAGAAGAAAGCCCTAGAGGGGAGGATGTTCAGGTCTCAAGGACAATAAAAAGCCACCACATTACTTTTTATGTTTCGCATCAGGCAAGGAAAAAAACAATCTTCTTGAAACTTATCCTGGTCAACAACTGGTCTACAACCCAGCTATGCCTTTAATAATGCAGCACGTTATCAAACATTCATAGTTATGCATAAAGTGATGAACAACACGAGCCTGGCATTTATAGAAATATAGTTCCTGATGGCTTGTTTTCCTTGGACAGCCAGAACTTCACAGCTCATCTCCTGCACGCTGGTGATTTCGCCTGGATGAAAAGCACTTTGGACACCTGGGGAATTCAGGGCTCCTGCACACAAAGCTGTCACGGCATCTCCAGCAGCACTGAGGGGCTGAGACAGCCCCATAAAACCAACATAACCCCAAGCTGAAGAGCTGGGGGACCAAAAGTCACCCAAATTTGGCCCCCAAAGGGCCCTTCCCTTTGCACTTGGTAGCCGTGGGTTTGGGGTGTCACAACGCTGTGATACAGATACCATGAAGCCATCATGCCTCTGGGATGCTCAGCAAAGTGTTGGAATATTAAAACACCCCTTTTCCTCTTCCATTCCCCACTGCGCCATCAAGAAGCTGATTTTCCATCTGCTTCTCCCCTCCCCTGTCTCACAAAATCAGTCAGTGGGATAAAGCAACAGCAAAGGCAGGGGTGGAAAAACAACACCGTGTCAGGAATCCCACCCTGGGAGCCTGCTGTCCTTGGGCTGTCCCATCCCTGAGCACACAGGGACACAGTGGGCATGGAACCATCCAGCTCTCCTTGGGGTGAGCCCTGGTGGGAAGAACCCATCTTTGAGGCTGATCCAATCCTAGTGAAGGAGTGATCAGAACAACCTGGAACTCCAGCCTGGCAGCCATCCTTAGGGTTCAAAAGGCAATTAATACATTAATTACGACTATGTTTATCTCTCTGGAAAGCAAAGCTTTTCCCTGTCAGCTACATGCATTTTTGAATTAGCATTAAGATACAGCTGGCATCACTAATAAGCCAAAAGATCCAGTGGCACACCCCTTGCCACCTCTGCAACTGGGTCGCCCATTCTCTCCATTTCTCTTCAGCAATCCACTCAAATCAAGCAGAATTAAGCACGCTGCACTTAAAGACATGCTTAATTGCTCTGATAACAGGAGATGCTGGCTAAGCACGTGACAAAATGCTCTCCTGAATTGGTACCCATTTCCGACCCTGTTGGGCCCCATATATGTTGAGTTTTTCTGAACTGGAATTTGCAGTGGGTTTTTGTTTTTTGGGTGTTTTTTTTTTTGCAGCCAGGAATGAGCAGAGTGCAGAAAACCTTCTGCACCGTGGCCACGCAGCCTGCGTGAATATACATTTGTCAAAGGTCTCTGTAAATTACGCAAGGAGCTGGCGGGGATGAGATCTGGGAAAAGCTGATGGAATACAGAGAGGGTCACGATCCCATTAGGTCACTGAAAAGAAGACTGGATGCATCAGATACCAGTCTGATGTACCATTCCTTTTTGTTCCCAGCTCCAGCTAATGGTAAGCCATCATTTTATTCATTGAAGGCTCAGGAAGCCTCTGGTAGAGCCATGACTCACAGAGCTTTACAGTTGCCAGCAGGAGCAAACCTCCAGCCCTCAGCCTATGGTGGTGGGGTGAGCACCACAGGGCAATCCACACCATGGAGAGCAACGTCCTGGTCCTGGTCCAATGGGCATCACCTCCAGTTCAGTCCCTGTCTTTAAACTCAACTCCAAGACCCCATAGCACTCACCCTGGATTGGGTCTCCATGGATTAAGGAAGGGAAATGTCGGAGATCTATCACGTTAGTGCAGCAGGTTAAAAGAAAGGCCACGAGCTGTAGGTTCAGGATGGTGTCATGACCACACCTCTGATCCATCACGGCACTGAGCACCAGCACTGCTGGCAGCCAGCACTGCCCAGATTTCACCAGGCAGGATCTTGGGCTCTCACTGCCCCTGATCCTGGTAAGGCAAAGTCTCCTCCCCATGGCCAATCACTGGCATCCCTCCCCACAAAGGGCCCAGGAAATCCAGGACAACCCCACAGCCACACTTGCTGGTCTCTATCCACGTTCGTCCACATGGGGCTGATTTGGACACGTGGGTTTGGACACATGCTATCCAGGAGGTACAAACCCCAAGCAGATTTTCCAATTCACAGTATCACAGAATGCCCTGGATTGGAAAAGACCTCAAAGATCACCTGGTTCCAACCAGGCGCCATAGACAACCCCAAAACTGCAGGGAGACCACACAGCTCCCTTTCCATGCCAGCACACAGGCTTCCTTTCAGCTAATTAGAGCTGCCTATTGCCCTCTCTCTCCCTCATATTAATATGTTAATAAAAAAAACTACTTTCCCTCTTCCTGAACTGCCTTAGATTTTTCTTCTGTCTAAATTCATCAGGGCTCTGTGCAATGTCATGAGGTCACTTTGTGCTCCTACTGCAATTCTCATTCTGTCAGTTTTCCATTTTCCAGGCAGTTGGGGGAATTTTTCTTTCTACTTTTTTTTCTTTTTTTTTTTCCCCCCAAATCAAAAATGATTTTGCATAACAGCAATAATGTTAATGTCCCCGCTCAGTGCATCCAGATTACAGGCTGCAGCTGGGGAGAAATAAACATCTCATCTTTGCCCTGCTGTTTATCAACCCGCTGCAGAGCCTGGTATCAGGTCAGAACCTGTAATTTCATTAACTTTATCACTGCTACACGCTTGTTGCTAGATGTCATTATTCAGCACACTGCTCCCGTGTTTGTTTGCACTGTGCCAGCTGCAGCGCATCGCCTGAGCAGGCAGGGGGATATTTGGTGCTGTGTGTTTGCACCGGCTGCACCCACACTCGGCACAGCACATATCTGTGCTGCGGATCCACCGGCTGCTCCACACCCATTCCTCAGGGCTGTAACATCACAGAGTTGTCCATCCAGCAGGGAGCACAGCACTCTTCTGCGTGGCAAGGGCAACTGAGCGTGCAGGAATCCCAAGGGATAGAAAGCACCAGCACCTGCAAATCAATCACTGCCCGGCACGTGGGAGAAGCGAGTGGCACAGGCAGGTGAGGGCGAGGCGAGGCACTCCATCTTCATTGCATTTGCCATCCCTGGTAATTAACGTCGGGAACTGACACTTGAAAGACTCTTTGGTGACAGCCCCAGCAATGATAGCATTTGGAGCCTGCTGACAAGTCCCAGCTGATGTCTTATCGCCACGTTAGGCACCACACGCAGCTTCTCCCTTGGGCGCTGCCAGGCTCACAGGCACAGCTCCGCAGCCAAACCTGCTGCACCCATACAAATGCAGCCCTGGGCCAGGCCCCAGCTGGGACTCCCTTGCCACATCCATCTCAAAGCCACCTGTGAAACTGTGCCTCAACAGCCCTGATTTCCCCCTGGGGATCAGGGAAGCCCAACTGCACCCACTGCCTGCTGGCAGGCAGCACATCCATGGTACATCTGACACATCCTGAATTTGTGCAGCTCCCAGGCACGTGCAAAGCAGCTGGAGGGCTGAGTACAAAGCACATGAATAGCACCACAGAGAGGCTGGGTTGGAAGAGAACTTAAATATAAGACAACTTAAATATCACCCAGTCCCAAACCCTGCCATGGGCTCACTGCTCCCCAGCTCAGGCTGCCTAGGGCCCATCCACAGCCTTGGGTACCTCCAGGGATGCCACCCACAGCTCTGGGCAGCAGTGCCAGGGCCTCACCGCCCTCTGAGTAGAACATTTCCTCCCAGTATCTCACTAAAATCTCTCCTCAAATCCAGGTGTAACGCATGATGGTGTCCTGATGGGAGAACTCAGCACTGCATGGATAGCAGCAGGCCTAGGGCAGCCTGTCCCAGCCCACAGCCCTGGTTTGGGTCTTCTGCATACAGCACAAGAATTACTTTATTGCCAATTCCTGAAGCCCTGAGATAGTTTAATATTCTGCCCTAGATCTTGTTTACTATTATGTTTTGAAGAGCACTGAAATGCAGTTACTGCTGTCTCCCCCTCTCACACAACTCTAAATAATTTATAGAAAAGCAAAACAAAGAAGAGAATATGAAAGAATAAAAGAGGCAGCTCAGTTACAGTACATGAAGGCCTTCATTTGTTCGCTCTCACCGTGCAGAGGGTTGGGGGAGCACCTCTTAACCCCACGAGCCGATGAGAGCCACAAAAGAGGACGCCAACAGGGATGCTCCAAGCAGTGCGTGAGGACAGCAGGAGGATCCCTGGGTTGTTGGAGCTATAACCATCACTGCTGTAACAGCTCTGCCTGGAAGAGGAAGGGGGAAAGAGCTGTAAGGAGCAGCCTCCAATGCCATGTGTGTGGGGCTGCTTTGCAGGAGCCAAGCTCTGGGGTCCTTGTCCCCATCTCTGCTACCCAATGGGGACAGCACAGGAGCAGGACACGCTCCCAAGGATGGATGCACACTGTGAGCAGAAAGCAGAACCACTTCCCTGTGCCCATCCCCACTCCTGCTGCAGTCGCTCAGCAATTAGCACCAACGCGCTTCGCTTTTGTTTATTCCAACGCATTTCACCACGTTGCAGGTTAACTACATCAAACTGCTTCTAATGATATTTCAATAAGCGGAGGTGGGCGATACACTTTCCCAGAGACAGACTTTAAAAAAGCAAGCAATCAAATCTGCATTAGCCCAGACACGCTGGGGAAAGCGCTGCTCTTCTCCAGGCAGGAGCCCGTGGCACACAGCTCCCTGTCTGTCTGTCCTGCTGCACCCAACCCCAGCACCACACTGCCTTACCTGGAGGGGAAGCCCAAAGGGACCTGAGCTCCAACCCATTCCGGCACCCTAAGAACTCCAGGATCATTGCCTGATGGCTCATAGAATAAAACACAGGGAATGTTTTGGTGCCCCTGGAAAACGCAGCGTTGTGGAGCAGCTCTCTGAGGTGCAGCATTGCTCAGCAGGGCCCCACTGACATGTTCTATGCTGGAATTGATGCACTACCTGACAGCGACGAAATGAGCATTTCTGCCACCTAGAGAATAAAGCCAGGCTGATTGATGCCCATGTGCCAGTGCTCACCTACAGCAAGAAGTCAGCAGGGATCCCAGCATCCCCAAGCTGCTTGGAAGCCTGGAGCACAGACTGAATGGGAACAAATGCTCATCAGCACTGACAGAGTAGTGGGACTGACAGTGCTGCTCCGTGCAACACTGCACAAACCCATGGCAAAAGAGCAACTCTCCTTGGTGGGGAAATGCTCCTCCTGCTCCCTAGCCAACGCCTCATTTCTGGGTGCTTCCAGAAGTCACAGTGTCAATGAGACAGACAGTGGGATTGAGGGCACCCTCAGCAAGTTTGCTGATGTCACCAAGCGGAGTGGTGTGTAATAGCTGATATAATGGAAAGGATGCCATCCACAGGGACACGGACAGCCTGAAAAGTGAGCCCACAGGAACCTAATGAGGCACAACAAGGCTGAGTGTGAGGTGCTGCACGTGGGCTGGGGCAACCCCAGATATGGGAACTGTTCAATCTGGAGAAGAGAAGGCTTTGGGGAGACCTCACTGCAGCCTTCAAGCACTTGAAGGGAGCTTATAAACAGGAGGGGGAATGGCTGTTTATGAGAGTGGACAGTGACAGGACAAGGAGGAAGGGCTTTAAACTAAAAGAGGGGAGATTTAAGTGAGATGTCAGGAGGAAATGGTTTACTCAGAGGACGGTGAGGCCCCGGCACTGCTGCTTAGAGTGGGCTCCCTGCAGGGGCCCAAAGCTGTGGATGGGGCCCTGGGCAGCCAGAGCTGGGGGGGGTAACCTGAGCTGAGGGGCAGGGATGGGGTCTGCGTGGTTGTATGGTCCCTTCCAACCCAACCATTCAATGGTTTTATGGAATCAGCTGGAAGATGAACGCTCAGAACAAACCAGCAGATCCAGGACTTCCTCATCAGGAAGCCCCATGCAGCTCAGACGCTCTGAGAGCACAGGGTGAGGGGAAGACCAGGCAGAACAGCCACCAACCTTTCTTCTCGTAGTCAGGCTTCTCCTCCCCACCCCGGCCCAGGCTCTCCAGCGTCCGCGTCACCTGGCTGCCAAACTCATCCTCCCTGGTGCTGGGTTCTGCCCGCTGCGGTGTCTCCTCCTCCTCCTCGTCCTCGTAGTCATCCAGGATGGGGGTCTCGCGGATGGGCACGCCGATGACCGAGTTGTGGGCCTGCAGGCGAGAGTTGCGGAAGCTCTCTCGGGCCTGGGGGCCCAGCAGCACCGAGGGGATGTAGTGGATCTCGTGGGTGGCCTCGGTGCTGGCACTCTTCTGCGGGATGCGGCGGCGCTTGTGCCAGCGCCGCTGGGCGTACAGAGCCACTGTGAAGACCAAGAGGAGCAGGAGCAGAGCGATCAGCCCACCCTGTGGGACAGCAAAGAGACATGTCAGCAGACACAGGGATGGCTGAGGAGCAGCATCCACCAGCGCTCGCTCTCCTCTTACACAAAATCCTTTACTCAACTCCAGGCAGGGTCCTGGAGGAGATCCTTAACACCCCATTGACATCCCCAGCTCAGCTCTGCCCACTCCAGGAACTCTTTCCTCATCCCCTTGGTCCTATCAGGCAATGTACATGGATACCAAGCCAGCCTGCCCTGCACAAGGAGATGGGAAAGGATCTCCCATTCACATCTCACTGCTCAGGAGACAAAAAACTCATTAAAACAAACCAGCAACCAACAAGGGAGCCATAAAGTCTCCGCAGAGACACAGCATTTTGTGCAGAAGACCATGTACCAAATGGCATCACCCAACTGCCACCCTCCAGGGCACAGAGAACCAAGCCACTCATCGTTCCCAGAGCCAGCCCTCCTCCTCTCCTGAGAACTAGACGATGAGGCCACCCAGCAGCATTGGCAGGCCATGGAGCAGGGCCCTTGCATGGCTCCTCTGGATGCTGCTGCTCTGAGGAGCATCCCACAGCTGCATCCTGCACCCAAATCCTCAGCTCTCCAGAACAACTGTGATCCCATCAATCGTGTTAGAATTATTTAAAGACTTCCCTCTTGCTCATATGCTTAGGGAGCTTTGCCAGAGTCACCCTTGCAGTAGAGTGCAGCCCCCCATGCCAACCCTTTGGGTGAATTGTTGTGGCTACATGCAGGGGCACAACACACCCTATCCCAGACCACAACCTTCAATGCCAAGCTCTCTCTTCCCACACCTCCTAATTAAATGAGCCAGCAGCGTGCCCAGGTGGCCAAAAAAGCCAATGGCATCCTGTCAGCAATAGTGCAGCCAGCAGAACAGGGAGGTGATTGTCCTGTGACTGGCACTGGTGGGACTGCATCTCAAATGCTGTGTTCGGTTTTGGGCCTTTTACTACAAGAACACTGAGGCCTTGGAGTGCGTCCAGAGAAAGGCAAGAAAGCTGGGGAGGTTCGGCCTGGATATTAGGAAAACATTTTGTCTCAGAAAGAGTGGCCAGGTATTGGAACAAGCTCTGCAGGGAGGCAGCAGGGTCACCATCCCTAGAAGTGTTCAACACACTTGGAGATGTGGCACTGAGGGACGTGGTCAGAGGGCATGGTGGGGGTGGGTTGGGGTTGGACATGGTGATCTTACATGATTCTATGATTCTATGATCAAAATCATAGATCATTACCTAAAAGCACAAACTTCCTTCATACCAACTTCTCCATGGAAGTGGCCTCCTCCATGGGGCAGCCCTGCCTGCTCTGGAGACCAACACAAACACAGCAACAGCTGTGCATTCCCCCACCTTGGGCCCCTCCATCTCTCTGCAGCATCAAAGCAATGTTACCCCACGGCAGATGAGCAAAGCACATAAATCAGGAGCAGTGTGAGCAGCTGATGCTTTGCAGCGTGACATGCAGCAGCTGGGGCAGGGCAGGCATCTGGCACAAAGAATGCCATAGCTGGGAACTTTACAGAGCATGCAAGAGCAGCGTGAAGACATGCAAATATGTCTTCTGCACACAATACAAAGCACTGCACCGTGCAGAGAGAGGATCATCTGTAAAGAGGCAGCATGGGAAGTGAGTGTGCTGGGGATGGAGCTCAGGGGATGCAGGGGGATGGTGCTGGTGGTGGCAGTGGACAGTACTGCAGGAGGATCCTGCTGCTCTGCCCTCTGCCTCCACTAACTGACACTAATGGGAGCCTGGCTGGAGGATTTGGGATGACATTGCTTAGTTTGACTTTCCCAATTCAGCTTGCACATGGGATGCAGCGGGGCTCTGCCACACTACTTGCTGCCCCGTGCTCAGCCTCACGGCCCTGCTGTACGCTGGGTGGCTCTGGGTCAGGTCCACGTGCCCAGGAACTGTGCCAATCCCTGGCGTTCAGCAGCAGCTCAGTTTCATGCTCTGCCCACATCCCTGACCCCGCATCACAGCCGCTTGTCAGAGCGCCGTGCACACGCAGGGAGAGCTTCCCGGGGAAAGAAAAGTCAAACTTAGGAGGCATTCAAACCAGCCTCATTTTAATCTATTTTTCATGTTAAATTATCCAACTGAGGGAGCGGGAGAGAGAAAGGGGAAGGAAGGGATAATATGAGAAATGTTTTATTTGACAATGTGTCATTCGGAAACTGATTATTTCTGTCTCAGAGCTTTTTAATATTCCCAAACAATGGCCGAGCCGCGAGGGGATTTGGTATGCTAAGGCTGGATTTATAATACTCTGTTCTGCAGTGATAAGAACATGGGCCTTTAATCCTGTGAGCTGTGAACATGCATATTCTCCTGCGTAATGTCCTTCCTCCCCACTGCTCTCCCGAGAGCCCCGGGTTGCATGCAGCTGTGACACCTCGGACACTGTGGGGATGTGGACACATCCCAGGTGTACAGCCATGGTGGTGGGAGCACAGCAAAGAGGGGATTGGGGTTGGTCCTGCTAAGGATGTGGCACGAGGGAGGAGAGAGCATGGGCAGCACTGCAAAACTTTGCGGTCAAGCACAGGATTACAGCTCAGGTGAAGGTGGAAAGCAGCAAGGGTGTGATTTATATGGTAAGCACCAAAGGAAAGCTGCTGGGGGAAGCTACCTGCAGACCCTGCCAAGTCACAGAGTCATTAAGGTTGGAACTGATCTGTAAAATCATCCAGCCCAGCCATCAACCCACCCCACCATGCCCACCGACCGCATCCCTCAGTGCCACATCTCCACATGTGCTCAACACCTCCAGGGATGGTTGACTCCACCACTCTCTGGTTCTGCTTTTATAAATGATGTGGGCTGCAGAACTGCTGACTGCAGGGCAATGAGCTCCCATGGATCTTCCCACAGTGCTGAGCACCCCTTCAGCAGTGAGAGCCCCTCCAAGCACTGCCCCAAACCAACTCTTGACCCCATACAGGGGCTGTGCTGTGAGCCAAGTGATGGCCATGCAGTCCTTCCAAGCTCTCCACACTGTAGTTTTTCCTTTCTTCCCTTTCTGACAGTACAGGTAATTAAACACCAGAACTATTTACCACGGGTTGTAGTGGATTATCCATCACTGTCAAGTTTTATTTTGATTTTTTTTTAATACCAATGCTGGATGCTTTCAGAAAAGTTATGCTTTACTCCAGTGAGAAATAAAAGGCTCCAGGGAAGCCCTGAGGTCCAACAAGACCCCACAGCCCCTTCTGCTCCTTCAATCTGTCCCTGAAGGTATTCAAGACCAGGTTGGATGAGCCCTGGGCAGTCTGCTCTAGTGCCAGATCTGAAAGTTGATGGCCCTACCTCTGCCAGGGGGGTTGGAATTTGATGATCCTTGGGGTCCCTTCCAACCCAAGCCATTCTATGATTCTATGATCTCCTCACTTTGTCCTTCCTATGTTTCATCACGAGTTATGCAGCCCTCCTGCACCTCTTCCACCCCAGTCTCTTCCAGCCTTTTCACCCCATTCCAGCTCAATGCAGATGCACCAAAGCAGGGACGATGCTGCAGCACAGACCAACTTCACACCTGGATGCCCAAACCTCTCCTGGCCCAAAGCTGTAATAAAGCAACTTCAAGGATCAAGTGCAGCAAACACTTGCACCAGGATTTTGCTGAGCTGTAATTCCAACTAACAGATTTCTAATTAATTTAACTCAAAGTGATGGTGAACTGCAGGATGGAGACCCTGTGAACATCATTCCACCAGGCAGAGGCTTGTGCTCCATCAGGACCCCCATTCCCTCCAAACTCAGTGCATGCAGCACAGCCTGGGATCAGAAACCCCCTGTCCCACTGGTGCCAGGGGAGGCTCATGTTGGACATTAGGAAACATTTCTGCTCAGAAGAAGTGGTGATGCACTGGTACAGACTGCCCAGGGAGTGGTGGGATCACCACACCAGAGATGTGATCAGTGGGCATGGGGAATGGTGGGGGTAGATGGACAGCTGGACTGGATGATCTCAGAGGTCTTTTCCACCCCCAGTGACTCCATGCTTCCATGGCACAGGTCAGTGCAGGATCTGGCCCTGGTGTTCCCGCAGCATCGCTCTGCCAGCCCATGCATCTTTGCATGCTGCTTGCTATGCTGTACATAAACACATTGGGCATAAATCTAATAGCACACACAGTCCTGCAAAGCATCGCAGAGGTACAAGAGATGAGAGTTACAGTTGCTGTGGGAACCATAACTTTAAAATCTCTGACTCTTCCACATTAAAAAAAAAAAAAGAGTCAGAAAAAAGTCACATTTCCATATAATTTTACTTTTTTTTTTTTTTCTCCAAGCCACACTGAATTTTGTTTTGCAGTTCCATTCGGGAACAGAAACAAAAAGAAGGAGTGGAGCTGCCAATCAGCTCAGGCACACGGGAGATGCTCCAGTGCTGGCAGTTGGAACGCTCCCCCAGCACTGCCCCAATGGCACCGCGCGCCCGCGTGCCCCACGCCCGGATAACAACTCCAAATGACTCCTAATCCATTTTTATCATGTACAAAAGGCATTTATTTCCAGCGAGCCAAAAGAGGAGGGCTGTAGGTGATTTTATTAAGCACCTGATTGCCAGCTCTTCCTAACACTTGAGCGCAGATTGCATAAATTGTGGTTTTAATGCGCTCTAAACGGCTCACCTAGCTGGGCTGACCTGCTAACCCGGGGCCTGCCCTCGGAGAGGGAAGATTTTAAAATGCATGAGATCTGGCGTTTCCCTAACGCAGGCAGACTGAGCAAATCGCTGAGAAACACAAAGGCTCGGAGCTCCCCAGCCCTTTCCCTGCTGAGTGATGCTCACGTGCTCCTCCCGCTCGGCTCACCCAGACCTGCTCAGTGTTTTAGTCAGATTATAAAGCGGAGGGGGAAAAAAAAGCCACTTGAGCTAAGGATCAACGGGAAAGCTTTCAAAGGAAAGGCCACCACATCCCCTGTGCTAAGGGGACGTCCGGTGGGCATCTTCCAGCATTCTGTGTCCTGGGCTGCTGGGTGACCACACGGCACATCCCAAACCCTGGCAGAGAACCTGGATAATGGGCCAGTCAGGGTGTGCTGCTTCCTGCTCTTCAGCTGGCCTGCACTGGCACCCAGCCCACGGCAGGGATATGGACTGGATGGGCTTTAAGGTTCAGGTTGGATATTAGGAAACATTTCTTCTCTTACAGAGCGATAATGCAGTGGCACAGCTGCCCAGGGAGTGAAGGGGTCCCTGGAGGTGTTCCAGAGCCATGGGGATGTGGTCAGTAGGCATGGTGGGGTGGCTTGGGGTTGGACTTGGTGATCTTAGAGGTCATTTCCAACCTTAACGACTCGGTAATCCCATGATTCTATGATTCCAACCCAAGCCATTCTGCGATCCTACGATTTTACTGCACCCAAGCTTCAACTGCTGCTCCCACAGCTTCTGCCCAAGCATGCGCCTTCTCCCCCCCAAAAAACCACACAGCATTGTGGCACCTGATGGAGAATCATAGAATGGCTTGAGTTGGAAGAGACCCCAAGGACCATTGAGTTCCAACTTCCCTGGCACAGGCAGGGCCAAACAACCTCCAGATCTGGCACTAGACCAGGCTGCCCAGGGCCCCGTCCAACTCGGTCTTGAACACCTCCAGGGACACCCACAGCCTCTCTGTGCAGCCTGTTCCAGCAACTCACCACTCTGTCTGTGAAGAACTTCCCTCAGACATCCAATCTAAACCTTCCCTCCTTGAGCTTCAGAAAAGAGAAAACAGCCCTCGCCCCAATGCACCAAGCAGTGCTGGCGTCAGGCACAGCAAATGGCCCAGAGTGGTGCAACAGAGAAGGAGAGATGTGGGCAAGCTCACCCATCCTTCAGGAGCCATGCAGCAAACCATGGCTGCTTCCAGCCCCTCTGCAAGGCCAACCAAACCTCAGCATCCCCACTGCTCGCAGCTCCTACCATCCACACTGCCACCCCTCCAACCAAACCTCCTGCACCGCAGTGAGCCCTCGCACGACTCGGATTATTACAGCATCTACCAGCAGAGCATTTGCTAGCAAGTGATGGAATATAATTAAAAGTAAAGAACACTTGTCAGATAAATGAGTACCATGTACCACTGCAGCAAACAGCGCCTTTTTTGTTTTTGTAATAATTGTGTTTATCCACTTCCCACTCATTTACAAAAAAAAAACGTGGTTAATTCTCGCTGGATCTCACAACCATTAGTGCGAATTAATACCGTTCCCACTGTATATTCTGCATATATTAAAAAAAATTAATCTAATAAGAGATGCACATCTCCGGATGAGGGAACATTAACACAACTCACATTGTGCCTCCAGCTTCCAAGTGCCTGTGAGTGGCACGTTACAACAGCGCTTCTGCTCAATTAGCCAGCCAGCTCGGTGGGGATGCCAGCTCCTGCACACTCGTCCAGAGAAGGTAGCAAAGAAGGGGGAAAAATTCAGCATCACAGAGCAGGGTTACAGTGGAGGACGTCTTAGGATCACTGCTGTTTGTATCCTGAGAGATCCATCAGCAATGGGGAAGGAGAGCTGGGATGCGCCCTGCACTTGGCCCAGCGCTGTGCCTTGGGTCCCCACTGCCTCCAGGTGCACTGCATTGGGGCACGCTGTCACTTCTCCCCACACATGGGACAAAGCAATGAGACATGGGAGGATTGTGAAAGATTCTGCGGTTTATTTACGGACACTTGAAAACTTACAGAGCTGAGAGCTGATGGGAAGATGCTTTTTTGCGCGTAGGGAAGGAAACAACGAGCTCCCTTCGCTGCCCATGGGGTTTGTTAAAGGTTTATGACTGAGCCAACAGCTGGCAGCTGCTCTGGGAACGATCCAACCTATTGTGTAAATATGGTCAGGCAGTTTTCTTTAAGTGCAAATATTTCAGCATAACGAGCATCTTTCTGAACAGAGGCAGCACGAAGCACTGCTCTGCTCCAAGCGCCACCGCTGCTTTGTTGGGAGCTCAGGCACTGCAGCAGGGACACACACCCCACACACAGCAACCACAGCATCCGACTGTGCTCTGCAACCCAGCAAAGGACAAGGCAGAAATCACAGCTTCTGCCCACACCTTTCCCCTGTTCCGACATGCCTCTTCCCCCTATGGGATGCTACAGGAGCTGGGCAGGCATCGAGATGCTTGCATCTGCAGATGGGCTGAGTGCTGAGCAGTGATCTGCTCAACAGGTCTGGATTTAGAGCCCCCCATCTGCAAACCTGTTACTGTTTCTGAGCCCATAGCAAGCAAACTTGTTCTGCAGCATGGCTTGGAGGAAGGGACCTGGAGGGGCATCTCAGAGACACCCTGTAGCTGGTGCCACCTGAGGGGGATGCTCACCAGGGCGAGCTGTCACTTGTGCTCCCATGCAGTGCAGAGCAGTCTTTGCATCCAGCTCTAATTACAGCCACGTCCTTGCGATGAGGAGACAGACCTTTAATTAAGGGAAGCTGAGTTTCAGCCTGCCCAGTGCTGCCTGGGCAGAGACAGCAGCAGAGTGGGGAGGAGGAGAGGTAGCAGCATGGCTTGAGGACACAGTGACAGCTCTGTCCCTGCCTGCCTTGTGCTGCCAGCACAGTAATGTGCTGCTGCAGCTTTGTCCCCACTGTGCCCCGAATTTGGAGACAGCACAGTGAAGCCACCTCATATCCATCCATCACCTCCCCTTGAGCAGCAGGCACACTGAGCTCCATGTCAAACTCTGTGGCCCACACTGCCCTGCACTCCTGGTGACAATTTGGGGGCTGTGTTGCCCAGCCTTGCTGCAAGCAGGCAGCCAAGCAGAGCTCCACGCTGCAGCCTCTGAGGAAGTGGCCATGTGAAAAGAGGAAAGGATTCATTTCAATTAAACCTGCTCAGCACTATGAATGAAAGCAATTAATTCTCCCCATCTGAAAGCTGATTAGCTGGGATATCTGGGTAAATGGATAATAACAGGCTCATACCCTCCCAGCCCTATGTGCATATTGCTGCTGCTGGCCAGTTTTGACATGGTGTCACCAGTGTAACTGCAGCGCCTGTGAAGGAAGGCCGTGCCCATTCAGCCACTGGTGGCACGTGGCAGTGGGTGAAGCAGGATGGGATGCTATGGTGCCAACCCAGGGCATGCTGAACAACCTCTTTTTCTATCATCTGCTCTAAACATTTCAAGGTCTTCCATATTGCTGGTGGATTAACCCCTATTTTGTCACATCTGGCCGCACCTCAAGTGCTGTTGTTTGGTGTTGGGTCCTGCACCACAAGGAAGGCAGAGAGGCCCTGCAGCATGTCCAGAGACAGACAGCAGAGCTGTGAGGGGTCTGAGCACAGTGCTGTGGGGAGCAGCTGAGGGAACAGACAAGCAACAAGGCTCAGCTGCTCTCTGCCCCTGCCCTGCAGCAGACACGGAGCTGCCCGCACACCGGTACAATTTCAAGTTCTGCAGAAGGGCACTGGGAAGAAGCGGATTTATCATTTTAACATTCCCAGCATCACCTGAGGGCTCCCTTTCCAGAGGACACTTGAGATACAAATCTATGAGATGGCCAAGCAATTGCATCTGGCAATTTACTGTAATAGCCCCGGCGGCACGAGGAGAGGAGAGCCCGTCCCAAGAGCAGCGGCAGGCAAAGCTACACCCTGCTAATGCCCACACAGAGCAGGGCTGGGCTGCACGGTGGCTTTCACACTGAAGGAAAGGAGGAGCACATCCTGCAGCAGCCAGCTGCACGCAGCCCATTCCGTGGGCCAAGGACGCACACAGCACTGCAGGGAGCACTGGGGCTGTTAAACCCCGGGAGCAAAATATTTACAGGGAGAAGATCTCAATCAATCCCTTCCAACCACCTGCTTATTTAAATCCGTGCAAACGGTGTAAAATCGCACTGAAATAGGAGCGAACTCGAGCTGCAGGCAGCGTGCTGGGAGGCAGTGCTGTTTGTCACCATCAGTGCTGTCCTCCTGGGTCAGCTGCAGCCCAACCCCAAACCTCCATCCACCCGCAGGGCCGAGCAGCAGTGCAGAACAGGATAGGGGAACATCCATCATCGGTGACAGGGGTTTATTAATCCCGCTCGGGGCACAGGGATGGATTTAATGATGTCTCCATATCCTCCATATTCCGCCGCTGAGATGCTATGGGAAAGGAATCCTCATCCAGAGAAGCCCTACGGAGATCCATCGCTCACTGGAGCATTTCAATGGGTATTGGTGCCATCGTGGGTTATGCATGGATGTGAGGTTGGAGCACTGAGAAAACAATTTCCACTCTCAAAAACAACCCTTCAGTCCTAAACCAGCGAAACCACGTCAGCATAAACCTGACAAACTTGCTTACAGAAGTGACTTTGAAATGACACCTGTGAGCTGGCACTGAGCCCTCTTGGGGTGAAGCTCCGTGTGCACCAGGTGCCAAAGCAGGGGGAGCAGAGGCAGCTCTGCAGGATGGGTCAGTGCAGAGAGAGGCATCGATGAGCACAATCAGCCGTGGGTTATCCACTGCCTGTCTGAAGGATTTTGCACTGTCAGGATGTTCTCCAACACAGATAATGATTTCAATCTGAAACTCCTCAGAACAAAACCGTACAATTAGCAATTCCCTTACCGGTTAGGAAAGGAAGAAAGAAGCCCAAGGCACAATTTAAGCCTATGTACAACAGAAGGAGCCCAGAGAACAAGGTGCAGTGCTGATGTCAGGGAGCATATGGTGGGCACGCTGGGTGCTGGATGGAGCAGGAAGACCTCAGCATCATCAGCCAGGTCTCCTGCTTGGACAGGGGACAAGGCAACAAGGACATTTTTCTCTGCTACTAAACACTGGCTGCAGGGCCAGTCCTGGGGCTGACTTGGTAATGCTTTCAGACCCCAGAGCCCTTCCTCACCACCATCACCAGGCCACGATGTTGCAAAGCCTTTTGTGATCCCACACTCCCTATTTACAGGTGGCAGATGATTGGTCCTTTACAGCAGCTCCAGCCAGAGCCCCACATGTTGCTGTAGGATGCATTTCTATTTCTGTGGCCAGACAAATGCCATCTCCCAGCCCATACCGCTGCAGGGGGTTAAGAAGCCATAAGTGCTTTCCTCAACTGCACACACCTCCTTGTGCACCACTGGGAACGGACAGCAAGGGAAGGGATGGCTGCCAGCACCTCAGCCCAGGCATGGCAGCATGATGATCCATCCCACCCAGTCTGCCAGTGCAAAGGGTCTGCATGGCAGCCCAGAGAGCTGAAGGACATATGGAGAGCCCCTGAAGGTGACATGTTATTGGTTTTTGCATGAGCTGCAATCCCGACCCAGACCCAGAACTGCTGCCTGACATAAAGGGCTGTGCCAAAGTGAAAGGGGTGTGAAAGGATTTTCCCATGTTTCCAGATTCCCTCTCTCATATCTCCTTCGCTGAGGAGCAGGTCAGGCCATCAGCTTGCTTCAGCAAAAACATGCAAGTGGCTTCTCATTCCAGGAGGGGAAACCAGAGCCCCAGAACTTTGCAAAGCAGAAGGAAACTCAAAAATACAGGAAAACTCTGGTGTAGTCAGTAACTGCAAAGCTTCTCAGATTTGGGAATGACCATAGAATAAGTTGCACCATGGTGCAACCCCTCACCTGCAAAGCAAATAACATCTGGCTGAAGGGAACACCAGGATGCATGTGTGCACCTCCCGGAGCTTCCATGCCAATGAGGGCTTATGTTACAGCTACAGAGAAGCAACACAGCTATAGGAAGGCTGAAGGAAACAGCCCAAGCCCTGAGACATCCACCTTACAAACCCAACAAAGTGAAGTTTGCACCAACCCAGCATGAGCGCATCAGCACCATGACCCCAGGAGCCCAGCGAGCAAAGGAGGGAGCAGGAACACCCCAAAAACACAGGGCTCCTCCAGGAGAGGAACAGCTCTGGAGATGCACAACTCATCCACTCCTCTCCATGCTTCAAGCACTGACTCCATCACACTTCCAAATTCCAGCTGCCTAAGCAATTTTTTGCAGATATTTCCCCTTCTTCACAATCATTTGGCTAATAAGATGAGCAGGTTGGGCTCATTTATTTTGGACACAGCTCGTGGGTCATTAGCGGAAAGGCTAATCGTTAGGTTGGCAGAGAGTGTCGCTTCTGCTTCAGAGCTGGCTGCAAGGCACAAAGAGAGGAGAGAGCAGGAGCCTGAGCCCTGAGAAAGATGACAGCAGGTGCCTCTGGAAGTGGAATTTTCCTTTGCTGTTTCCTAAGGTACCACTGAGAAAGCAGGTAGAATGTTGGTGCCCAAGGCTACCATGCACAGCTCCCGCTCCCTCCATGCGCCCTGCTGGCACTCAGGCCTGCAGGCTCTCCTTCCTCCCTACTGCAAAGCCACAGGGACCTTTCAGGGCCCTTTTAGGGATGGTTTGAAGCCCCAGGAAACTTTAAGCACTCTACAGCCCTATGGAGGTTGAGGCACCCCATGGCTCCTGGAAGTTCAGGGCATCCCACAGCCCCAAGGAAGCTCTTGGTACTCTGCAGCTCTCAACTGCCTCCGGGCAGCCACACACTTCCCCTCCCACTCTCTCAGCATCGCAGCTGAGGACTTGAAGGCACTTGCCAAGGCAGCATTGTAAAGCCATGAAGGGAGGGGGGAACAGCCAGGGCAGATGCCCATCGCTTGCCCCTTCCTCTCATGGGATGCTCCGAGGGTCCCCTTGGTGTCCCCATGCTCTCTGGGTAAAGCCCCTCATGCAGGAGGTGCTGGGGAGGCTCCACAGGGCTCTTTTAGCAGAGAAAAAGAGGAAAATTTGGGAACTAATTTAGAGCTCATGTTTCCTAAGCCCTTTCAGACACTGAGGCTATTGGCAGGCAGCGTCCCAGCCCCTGCCAGTCTCAGCAGCTCTACAATGTCCTTTCATTGGCAAGGGCAGCAGTGGAGAAAAAATAACACAGCAAAACAAGGGACATGTGATGGAGAGCTTGGCTGAGGGCTCCCTCCCCTTCGAGGCCCTGCATGCCAAGGAGGGAGAGCACAAAGGATTGAAAAGTGGCCTTTTAAAAAGGGAAAAAGCAAAGAAGCAAAGCGCACGGCTTGTTTTGCTGAGGGAAACGTGGCCAGCACGAGGCGATGGGGCAAGCATCTCTGAGGGTCTGCATTTCACCCAAACCCATTGCAGGTCCTGGGTGAGGCACCCCAAACCCAAGCAGTACCCTATGGTAAGGGCAACCCCACACCTCCATAACCAGCCCTCAGCCACGAAGCTGAGAGGCACCTTGCAGCTCGTTTACTTGATGCTGTGAAGCCAGATGAGCCTCTGGCACCATTTCCAGCTGTAGGTGGATGTATGTGTAGCTTTCACTTCATTTCTGTTTGTTTTTGGAAGCCTTGCAGCTACCGTGCCCTTTGTTTGCAATTTGCAAGCTAGTCTTGTCTTTCCCAACCCCATACCACAGGTGACTGTGACCAGCAGCACAGCCCCTCCATCAGCTCAGAGATCCCCAAAAGCAGCATGCAGCACCCCAGGTCTCACAGGGTCCTAAAATGGCACGAGAGACAGCATCCATACAGCCATATGTCCTGAGTGCACCCAGCTCTGACACACCTGTACCCCACCACAGTGCTCCCTGCTTTCTCTGGAGCTCAACCATTCTCCCAGACCTCCCCAGTGTTTGCAGCAGCATTTCACCTTGTCAGCTGCTCCACGCTCCCCAGCAGCTCTCTCTGCAATTGCTGCCATCGGCACGATGGTTTCACCCCAAATCCTCCAAGTCTGGTGCAGCAAGGAAAGCTGGGCTCGGGGTAGTCACAAAATCACCGAATGGTTTGAGTTGCAAGGGACCCTTAAAGGCCATCTGGTCCCACTCCCTGCAGTGCACAGGGACACCCACAGCTCCATCAGTGTTCTGAGCCCCAACAGCCTGACCTTGGCCGTCTGCAGGGATGGGGCAGCACCACCTCTCTGTGCAACCTGTGCAGTGCCTCACCGCCCTTACCATAAGAAGCTTTTTCCTTATATCCAACCTAAATCTCCCCTCTTTCAGTCTGAAATCACGTCCCCTTGTCCCATCGCAACAGCCCCACCATCAGTCCCCTTCCTCCTAACAGCCCCATCAGATACCAACAAACTGCTCTCTCAGCTCCCCCCAGAGCCTTCTCTTCTCCAGGCTGAACCAGCACCCGCTCCCAGCTCACGCCTCTCCCTTAGAAATCATTATTTTCCTGTGGTTTTAGGTAATTGGATTTTTAGAATAAGCACCATTAGTTTATTTTCTTTGCTGCACACCACAGAGACCTTGCAAAGGCTAAAAAAGAGCTGGGTCCTGCTGTCTGGGGGGATGAGGGGGAGGCAGAGCGGGAGCAGGACAGGTAAAAATAACCACGCATGGCCCATGCTGCTCCCAATTACACCAGTGGGAATTGTGCCCAATTTCCTGCAGCAGATCCAGACATGCACGCACACATTTTTTCCCCTCAAAGAAGTTCTCAGCTATATTAGCAGCCCTGCAACAATCAGAAAAATCACCCATGGATGAGCTTCTTCCACTGCTTCGCATCAGCACGTTTTGGAGCATCCCTTCCCAACGGAACCCAGACTCAGGTTTGGGTTTATTTCCAACCAATCCCAGCTTCCTGGGTGATGCAGGTGCTGAGGGCCGTTCATCAAATATTTTTCACCCATGGTTTAGCTGCAGTTACTCAAAAAAAGAGCCTGGCAAGATGTTCTACAAATGGTTTATCTGCTCAGACAGTTTCACATCAGCTGAGACGAAAGCGTTGTGGGGAGGATATGGAAAGTGCTGAAGAGGAGAAACATTTCACTCTGACACTTTCCTGAGCACAAAGCACTCTGCCTTTTCACTTTGCAACGCTGCCGTGTGAAACTAAGTCCAATTTATTTTTAAATGGGGAAAAAAAAAAAGCAGCTCCAAATGAAAGCAAACATCATATTTCTTGGGACAAATAAGACATTGCGTTTCATCCTGTCATTAAGACTTATTCCAGGTCGCAAGATTTGCCAACAAAACATTCCTTCTTTTGTACAAAAATCTCTCCCAAACATCTCAAAGCAATCCTGCATCAGGTTTGTCACAGCTCACCTCCACAAGAGCCGGCTCCCGATGCTGACAACATTTACCTGACAGAAGCATTTCGAAGCAGTGCTGCACATATATCCAAGCAAGGACAACCAGGGAGAGAAGGCAAAGCTGCAAATTACACCGAGTTTGAGGAAAAGGCAAGACGAGGCACAGCGAGCCCATCCATATGGGGCAGAGATGTGCTTCCCTCTCCTATACCTGGCTGCCCAGACAGCTGTGGGTGCCCCATTTCTGGAGGCGTCCAAGGCTGTGGATGGGACCTGGGGCAGCCTGAGCTGCTGGGGGGCAGCCAGCCCACAGGAGGGGATGGAGTTCAATGGTCTTCAAGGCCCTTCCAACCCAAACCACTCTGTGGTTCTGTGACCTGCAAACTCCAAGCACAGATCAGGGCACCCTGCTACGAACACACACTTGATATTTCAGCAGCATGGAGGTGCACATGGACACGGTGAGGGCAGATGCACACAGTGCCTTCCCTTTTGCCCATGTTCTCAGCCATGCACTAATCCTACTCTCACCACACCTCCCCCAAAATCCCTATGCTTTTCCTTCATTTCCTCCCTTCAGCATCTCCCTCCAAGCTCAAGCACCCTCTGTTTACAACAACCACCTATCTAACACGAGCTCATGCTGTTCCCCCTCCAACTATTCTCCTTTTTCAGCATACTGAAGATGGAAAATATCTACGGCAGCAGATGCATCCCACGCGTTCAATGCCATCTGCAAGGAGCAGCCCCTCCCATGGCAGCTTTTCCCCTAATATCGACTTGGATTGCCCTAGGGATGACATCAGAAAGTTGGTTTGCTGCTCAGCTTGGATGAACTAAGAGTGTTTATTCATCCTTACTTTATCTGCGATGCAAATCAAGCACTCCAGTTACATATTTTAACACAGGGGGTTCTGGTTCCCATTTTATCCCATCTCTGCAAAGGTGGAGTGGAGGAGAAAAGACAGAGGCTGCCTGTCCCAGACCAGAAAGAGTTGGTTCATGGGCAGCAGACACAGCCATAGCCCCACCAGCACCCTCAGACAGCTCAGGACCAGACCAAGGATAGGGACAGCATGCAGGACCTCCTAGCAGGACCATCAGAGCTCAGCAAAGCTTGGCTGTCCTGACCCCACAGGGCAGGAGGGGGGACACAATTCTCGTACAGATATACACCGATTCTATTCCTCTTTTCTTTTTATTAAAAATAAAAAAAAAAAACCCAAACAGCTCATTGGAGATCAATTTAGCTGCTTAATAACTTTCAGATAAGGAAATCTGCTGCTGCAGCAATTTTTTTTCCCTACCCTAATTAATTCCTAAACATATCACAAGCTGGAAGTGCATGTTTTATGAATCCGGTTGACCTCCTGGTGCAGAAATGATGACACAGATGTTGTGCCTCCTTCACTACCTCATTACTCATGTTACACCATTCTTCTCCAAATGAGCTGGCTGCCATCAACAAGGCACACTGCAAAGAGCCAGCAAGGCTCCAGCAGCATCCCACGGCCACCAGAGCACTCAGCCCCTACACTGCAATACATTGCAATACACAGGCAGTGCAGAGAGGCAGAGTCGTGGCATTCTTGACAGGAAAAGGGGAAAAAGAGAGGTTAAGGATGGATGGACGATGGCAAAGAAGCAGCTTCAGGAAGGAGGCAGCAGTTCCTGAAAGCCCTCCAGCTCCTGGATACAGATGCAGTGCTTCTGACCCTGGCGATGGGAGGAAGGCATTGGGCTGCACATCCCACTCGGCTCCACTTCAGAGCAGGATGCTCAATCAGAGGGAAGCGTTTAGGAGCACACTTTATACCCATCTTAGAAGCTGACAGAGCACAGCACAAGCAGCTGATCATTAGGGACACGTCGGGATGCGTAAGATCAGGAAGAAAAAAGGAAACTTGTCTAAATAAGAGCTGAAAAATCTGCTGGGAAACCAAGCAACCAGCAGCTAACTGCTGCCAGCAGAAAGCAGGAAGTTACAAAACAAAGATCAGCTTGATGATATCTGGTCACCTTTATTCCAGACACCCCAACATCCCTCGCAGGGAGGTGGTACGAGATGAAATGAGGCTTTGGTGTGTTACCATCCAGGGAAGGCGAGAGGTGGCCGTCCCCATGTGTCACCCACCATGGGCACCAGCCCTGCCCCTCCATCTTAGGGGCACAGCAAAGGGCAACGCAGAGCTGCCAAGGAGTTCAGCCATTCAGGTGGTTCAGAGCAAGGTGAGTTGTGCCCATCCTACCAATGCCATGGCTCTGCATCCTGCCATTGCACACACAGCTGCAGCAACTACTAGAAAATGTGGCTCTGGGCCTGAGCCCACAACAATGCTCAACAATAACTGAACAGGCATAATATGGTGGAGAAAAATATATCTTATGTTCTGCTAAATTCAGCAATTTACAAGGCTGGAATAATTAGTGGTTTAAAATGTTTTGACACAAGCAGCCCCAATAATCATGATAAATCATATCAGGCATATGCCCAGATCCTCAAAGTGACAGACGACAAACAGAGCAGTGACAAGACGCTCTATCATGCAGGGAATCATTGAGTTAATGGAAGAATTATTGCTTCTGAAATCCACTCCAGTCCTATTGTGGGGAACATTCCAATTTATCAAAGCCAAATGAACATTAATTGCTGCAGCCTGGTAAGTTTTCGAGCTGCTGTGACCTTCATTGAATTTTAATCCAAAACAGATAAGATTTACTTCCACACAAGAGGAAACAACACAATTAAACCCAAATAACAGCTAAGATTATGGGGAAAAACACAACAGATGTAATGACAAAAATATTGATTCCTTCCTACTTGGCGCTGCACAAAAAATAAAGAGTAAATAAAATCTAGCATTTACATAAATATATTCATATATATATTCCCTTTCTTCCCTTTTCATCTGGGAGACAAATCTTAGTTGCTCAAGCCAAGAGGAAAGGGGTGGCAGACAGTAATGGAGACTGAATTCCCTTTAACTGCAGTAATTAATGTGTTATGTTTCAGTGGGGAAGGATTAAGACAAAATGGTGAGAAGAAAAAAAAAAAGAAGAAAAAAAAAAGGTATTATTGTGCTGTTACAGATGTCCTTGAGCTTGAGCAGAGATGCAGAGAGGGTCACAGCTGCCCCTGGGACATGAGGCAGAATGCAGAGGAATGATGGCACGGCCATGCCAAGTGAACGGCACAAAGCAGGACATGGGAGGGCAGAGCTGGGCATTCAGGTGGCACACAGCAGCGTGGGCTGTGCAGAATGCAAGGACTTGGGGTGGGGATGGAAGGTAATATATGGGAAAGCAGCCCAAAGCTCTGGGACACGGATGGCATTTAATCCAAGAAACAAAGACTTCCAAGCAGTTTTGCTTTAGCTACACAAATCCATGTGGTTTTGAGAGAAACCCACAACAGGCATTTATCTTCTGCTAGTAACTTCAACCTTGGCTTGGATTCACTCAAAGAAGTTCATGAATCTTCCAAGAGATGGGCAAAGCTTCCTGCTGGTGGGCAGTCCTGGCCCAGGGAGCTCTGCAGGTCCCCAGCACCAGGACTTGGAAAGAAAGTAGAATTACAGCCGCTGTGCAGGAGGAACTCTGGTTTCTCTCCTGTCCTCACCTCACTCATCTAGAAGCTGTCACCCAAAGCCATGGATGCATCCATGCCATTGGGTTCAGTGCTGCATGGCAAAGCTTCATCTAGCCAACCTCAGCACAGGATGCCCTGACACATGCGTGCCCACTGCAGCCAAGCAGGGCTCAAGGTTTCACACCCCAATTTGTGTTTTGCTGTCTTTATTCTTCGCTCTCTCTCTCTCTGCTGGCTTTTTCAGGCTTATTTTCTAAGTATTCCAGCTCTACTGTTTTCCCCCCCAGTATTCCATCACACTGACACTGGTAGCAGGATGTAAGAAGCATTCCCTGCCCAACCCATTGAGCTCCTGCCCCTTCAGCCATCCTGCTATCACACCGTGCCTTCTCTCACCCAACAGCCTCAATGCAAAGCCCCTTTCTGCATTCACTTGCACTCAGTGCCCAATCTAAAGCCTCGCTGACAAGGGTTGAGACACTCAGAAAAAAAACACCAGATTTAGGTTGTAGAAGCCAAATAGCTGCTTGTTCAAGCAGGAAAAAAAAAAAGTCACGAAGCCACCTCTGCTCTGCCTTCCAAAATGAAAAAACAGACGGCATGGAAATGGCACACAGGCTGTAAAACACAAACAGATGCACCTCGTGCAGAGGGGTGCTGCAGGATTCCCATATGCAATTTGTGCAAGCGATGTGCAGGTACACAGTGCTCTGGGGATCTAGAAGCCTAACTTCTAGACCACCATCTCATAAGTCACTGAATTAAGCACCTTAAAAGGCACAGAACACTTACACAGTATGTTAGCGACAGCCAGAATCTAAGATAAGAAACGTTCAAAGCACTGAGATCATGTTTTCACTCATCAGACTGATCCTCTGAAGCAGGAGGATCGTGCTGCAGAACACAACTTCTCAAGACAAGAAATTCAGCTTACAAAAACTCCAAAAAATAGCAATCAACCCACGATCTTGCCTTTGCGTGTACCACGAAGGCCAAGGAGATTTCCACCAACACCCCAACGCAGAGGCTCGAGGACTCCCACATTCCCACCGCCCTGCTTCCATTCTCAAGACCAGCCCCACTTTGCCTCCCAGGCTCTTCATACACACCTCTCCCTCTCTGGAGGCACAAGAGGACACACACAAGGGACAAAGACAAGGCACATCAGACTCTCCAGCCCGTCCTTTACCACCACTGTCCCCACGCCCTCCCACTCACCATGACGGAGATATGAAGGATGTGCATCTGCTCCTCCACGATCTCGGAAGGCTCCTGGAGGCTGGGAGGAGTGGCCCGGGAGAGCTGCTCAGCGCTGCTCATGGAGACATGGAAGTACAGGGTGCCGTTTTCCAACCACTGCTGCTTCCAGTGCACCAACGAGATGTCTGCCACCGTCCCCGACATCTCTGCAGGGACAAAACATGCAACTGAGGGTCAGTTTGTTCCACAACATCAGGGCTTCACCACCATCTGCATGAAGAATTTCCTCCTAATATCTAACCTGCATCTCCCATCTCGGGACTGGAAGCCAGGATAACAGCATCCCAACACACCCCAGCACAGCAGCATCACCACCCAACACCACCACAGCACCATACCTGACAAATGAGGAGCTGGGACAATTTGGGCACCGTGCAATCGAAAGCAAGCGCAGTTCTGCGCTCAGCACTCCCAGCAGCTCCGATCTGCAGCTGCTGCGTCTGGCTTGGCCAAGCAGCAGCAGAACAGGAGTGCTGACAGCTCCACAGCTGCCTATCAAGTTTTTAACAGATCTCTGCAAAGAACCTATTTGTCAGTTTGGCAGCCAAACCAAAACCGAAAAGAAAAAAAAAAATACTACTGCTAAATAAGCCACAATATTTCTCCTTCCACCACCCCTCTTTTTGCATTTGTTGTTCCATTTGCAATACAAGCAATGGGAAAGAAGTCAGGTTCCCACTGGCAGTCCTCCGAGTGACTGGATTTGGGGTGTCAGCAGGCAGTCACAACATGGGGAACCCAAACCCAATTCCCTTCTGTTTGGGGAGAGCAACCTCACATCCAATTCAATGGGTTGCGACACCTTCAGAATGATGTTTTTAAGAGGAGTAGAGATGTGGCACCGAGGGACACGGTCAGTGGGTGCAGTGGGGATGGGCTGGGTTGGAGTTGGTGATCTTAGAGCTGTTTTCCAACCTTAACAATTCTGTGGTTCTAATGGAGGGAGCAGCCATGGCATTCTGTATTCCTGAAAGCTACTGGGCAAAAGCACTGCCAGCTCTAGCTTGGAGTGGGAACAATGAAGTGAGGCCAGCTGAGGGCATCCTGAGAGCTCCCAACAATGTATGGGTCAAGGTCCTTCAAGGTGCTGGATCACAGGTAGCCCCATGAGCCACAAGACCAGGCGCTTCCACTTCTACAGACCCACGTACCAACCCCTCCTGACCCAAAAACAAAAGTCTATTTTTCAGGAAACACTTCTTCCCAACCCTGAAACCAGCACACTGTTCAGCAGCAGACTCCAGGCTTTGAACCACAGATTAAAGCAGACAAGTCCCCACTGTGCCATGGGACGGCTCCATGGGGCTGCTGCTGTGGGATGGCAACACCCCACTGCTGCTGTGGGGCTTCAGTGGGGCTGGGGCAAGGACAAGGTTACCCTGCTGCTGCCAGCCCCTTATTCAGCATCTCACTAATGACACTGCAGGCACAACGCTGCCAGCTGAACCTCATCGAGGGCTGTGCTCATTAGTGCTGCCTCCCAAGCACAGCACTGGTCGTTATCCCCAATTTCTGCGCACATCTGAGCACTCAAAGGAAAAAAACTAAACAGCTCCTGACCATGCATGGGATCCGTAAGAGCCCACGCTCATACTTTGGAGGGGATGCATGAACTCACTGTCATATCTCTTGTCACTGCAACAAGTCGTCTCCTAATAATCCCTTCTCTCCTTTAATATAAATAGCTGTTTGCTGGAGCAAAGCAGAACCAAGAGGAGCTGCTCGCAGCCTTTGCCCTGCAAATCACGTCAGGTCTGAGGCTCACACTTCAGGACAGGAGCTGGTGCAGACTGCACAGTAAGGAAAGGAACACGGCCATCTCACCTGCAAAGAGATGAGAGCAGAGGGCCACTTACAGTGGTAAAAGTAAGGACAAAGAGAAGGCAATATCAGGGCTGTTTAACCACAGCTGTCTTCACACCAATACTTTAAAGCTCAGCACTGACAAGCATCTACCTGTCTAATTAAAATTGCAACAAAGGTCACATCGAGGAGCAGAAGCACTGCCTCAGCTTTGGGACAGATAGCACAACCCCTCCTACAGAGACAAGGAGGGAACAGTACAGAAGCACCACAAGAGAGGGTCCTGCTTATTTAAAGCCACGCTAACTCAGCTCAGAGGTGCAGTCACCCACAGCACAGGGCGATCTGCACTACTGCTCACGGGGCATGCACACCTCCCACACATCTCTGCAGCTTCCCAAATGGTCACAGCATCAGAAGCAGCATTGGGAGCACAGCAGGGACCCAACGTGGTGCTGCCAGGACCCCACCACCACCACTCCTAACATTGCACCACATCACGGCGGCATGGGAAAAGCCCCAGGAGCAGCCAGAACCCTCTGAATTTCTTCCCTTTCCACGCACGTCCTTTTGCATGGGGTGTTTAAACGGATCACAGAGAACATTTCTGGGGAGTTCTGAGATTCAGGCAATTTTTTGGATTTTAGCCTAGACTGGAGATAAGCCTGTTTCATGTTCAAAAGGTCTCTTCCAAAAGTAGAAACTTCAATTTAACATTCATTTCGCAATGTTAAGCAAAACCCAGCAGCGAAGCAATTCCTGACGAACGCCGGGTGCCATTTACCATACATTTATAAATATCTGAATGCTCCCCAGCCCTGAACCCCACCATGCAAGAAACCTGGCCATCACCACCCCTAGCACTGCCAGAACACCGCGAGCCTTCCAGCAGATTTGCTGCTCGGGGAGAGAAAGAAAAAAGCAAAAAAAAGCAAGAAAGATGTTCTCGAGCCCTTTTAGCTGCTGAACCCTTCAATATCCAAATGCGGGGAAGTTTCTTGGCCTCGAGCACTTGACATGAATATTATACTGCCTGTGTTTCGCCGGACACGCATTGTCACCCCGCTATCTACACGGCAGTTACAGCAGCGATACGCCGTCCATCAGCAGGAATGCAATAGTCTGCAGCAAGATTGCCTGTTATCAGAGCTTTCAAATACTTTTGGAACAAATTAAGGGCATTCCTGCACTAAAATAGAATGAGATACAGCGAGGGTTCAAAATGGGCAGCAATGGAAAAGCACTTGTAGTCTGTAGCTATTCAAGAACTCAAGCTATTCAGCGTTCAAGCCGGTCCTGCAGCAATGGCCACAGCTCTGTGGGGGAAACAAGGAGAAAATGGTCAGGCTGACCCACAGATCCAGCCCTGCCTGTGTTGGCGATGATGCTGCCTGCCCCGGGGATGGATGGCATCTGCTAACGATGCTCTGAATTTAAGAAAAAGCACATAGAGCAACTTTCTCCTTCTCTGCCCTTCCTCTGAGTCCCATAAGGCTGCAGCTTCATGTTTTCCTTGGAAATCAAAGTTAGCAAACAAACCCCCCCCACTGCTCAGAACCCAAACGGCTCATGGCAATGGGACAGCCACCCACCCAGGACAGGTCAGGGAGGGATGTGGGACCCCAGCAGGGCTCCTTCCAATCGATTTGGTAATCCCATTTTTCCTCCGCCGTTCCTACAATCCTCACGCACAAACATTTTGAAGGTCTTCGGCTCTTATTACAATCAAACCTAAAAGCCAGAAGGCCTAAACGCACTTGGTTGGGAACCAAGACGATTCCCATAAAAGCAGATTATGCTGACATGATGAATATAAAATGAAACAGCAGATATTAAAGTTGGAGAATTGTTACTTCGTGCCTCCCGGCTGCCAGGCGCTCTGCCTTCCCCTCCTCCTCCTCCTCCTGGCTGTCTGGCTGATGGCACGAAGTGTGCTGATAGCCTTTTCACCCCTGCCTTCTCCAAGGCAGGCTGCCAGGCTTGAAATATTCAGCAGCTCCCCCCGCCAGCCCTTATGCAATGCTTCAGCGTTCATCGGTTATTCGGGAGGTTGCAGCCCTGCCTTATCTGCCACCAAGTTTCACAAAGCGTGTTTTGTATCTAATTGCCTTGTTCTCTGCTAATCCACCGCCACTGCCGACGTTTTGTTTCATCCTTGAAGGTCGTCATTAAAACAACCCACTTTGCTTAGAGCCCTTCGCCCCTGCTCCATGCCCCAGGCCCAGCCCACAGCCCTCCCCATCCCCAGACCTGCTGGGTGCACCCACAGAAGCAGAAGGTCCCCGGATCCCTCACCCTAATGCTCAGCACCACTCCTGCCTTCAGCCACGTGCTCTTCCCAGCTCGTGCTCTCCAAAGCCACCACTCACTGCCCAAGTGCTGGTTTACAGATTCTCTGGTTGCTAGCTACTACCACTTATGCTAATGAACCAAAATTATGCACAAAGTCATAAACAGAGATCTCCCCAGCGCCCTTGCCAGCACACGATTGCTCCCTGCAGAGCAGATTAGAGCAGACTTGCTCCAAAATGACTCCAGTAACGGGGCTTCCCCCTGCTCCCCAGGGGACAATTCTGCAGTCAAACAGGCCTTCACACTTCTTAGGGTTTGGGTCTTTTGTTAGCAACGCGGTGGTTTTTTTCCTCCTCAATCATTAGCTCACCTCATTATTTCGTCCCCTTTCCCTCTGCTCGATGTTAACATGTTCCTTTCCTTCTAAACCCGCTCCCCTCGCAGTACTCCCCAGGGCAACACACAAACACAGCTGCACGTCGTAAAAAAAAAAAGGAACAGAGAAGCTCAGAAGTTTAAGAAGGTTGACAAGCTCCCTCTGATCATCTCTTTTCAAAGCATGAGATGCTCTGCACCTGCAGGGAACTCCACGGGTGGCTCCGGCACAGCATGTCCCCAGGGCTGGGACTGGGAGCTGCTGTGGATGCAGGAGGACAGCAGGGAGCCTTGGTCCTGAGGGAGCCCATGGGCAACAGCCTCAGCACTGTAGAAGTTCAAGTTCAGCATCTCCTCTGCTCTTCCTGATGCTGGATGGACCAAACGGCCAGAGCCCAGCACAAGGCGAGGTGGGTTTTGTTGCTTTGGGGCTGTCTAGAAGAAGAACGAGAAGCTGGGTTCATGTATGTTCTGGAAAGCAGGCACCTCAAAGATTGCATAGGGATGGTAGATAGTTAACTCATAGGCAGCTCTGATGGACAGCTGATAGATAACTGACAAACAGCTGACAGTCAGCTGAGCCACCACCAAGGATCCCCCAGCTGGAGCCCTCATGACCAGCACACCCCCAGTTTCTTAATTGCTGAAGGTCTGCACCCCAGCTTGTGGTCTTCAAGATGTACATTTACCAATAAAGCTCTCATGCTACAAACTCATAGGTACAGCAGAAACACACGTGTGCAAAGGGCTCTCCAACACATTTCACCTTCAGGCCAGGGCTGTGCAATGAACACACACAGGTGCCACAGCCTGGTGCTGCTCTCACTGTCCCACTAACAGTGGATCTCTTCCAGTTGACATCAGGCACAGTGAACCCAACCAGAACACTGGGATTCTTCTCACTCTCCCACCAAATTAATTCATAAACATTCATGTGCGCACTGTGCTTTTCTTTCTAAAAAAGTGCATATTCCAGACAGATGCAATTATGGTGAGGCACAGCAGGAGGCCAGCAGCCTGCATCACCATGCAGACAGAGCTGAGGACCAACAGATGACATGGGACAAGCGATGAGGACAGAGCCAGCCCCTTCCCACTGTGCACCCTAAGCCCCTCCAGGTGGCTCTGCAGCCCCCACATCCCCTCTAACCTAAGGCTGCAGAGGCTGATGGAAGCCACGAGCAGGTATTGATCTGCCTTCACTGCCTGCAGATCACAATCAGCCTCCACGCTTAAGGAAGCTCCATGTACATTCCCCTTTCTTACAGTTGCTTTGATTGCAATTCAGTCCTTAGTCCATTACCCTTATTTATAATGCCAGGGCTTCAGCGCGGAGCCTCAGGCAGTCTAAAATTATTACAGGGCCCTTTTGACTTTCAATTCCCTTCCATTCAATTCCATTTTTATTTGTCAGCAGAGACTCCCACTGACCAGCCATGGAAGCCAACTGCACACAGGCAGATGGTGCTGCTACTTGTTAAACCAGCCCTATGGAGACAGCTGGCACGTGGCTCAGCACAGCAGGGCACTGCTGCTTGGATGGGGAATGCTAAGCCCAGAAGGGAATCATGGAATCATTGAGGTTGGAAAAGATTACTAACATCACCAAGTCCAACTGCCAACACATTGCCACCATACCCAGTGCCAGAATAGCAGAGATGGAGAGGTGCTGGGGGCAGCTTCCTCATCCAGTTGGCCAACATGGCCATCACCCACAAAAAGGCAAAGGAACACAACTTTAAGCGTCACAGCTGCTCCCGTGTGCCCTCCAGAGATGGAGGAGGCCTGCAGGAGGGATGGTGTACAGATGTTGAGCTGCAGCCCTATGCCCTTTTTGCACCCCTACTCCCAATGGATTCACAACAACATCACAAGGACGCTTTGAGTTCTCACTGAGTGCCATACACAAAGCCAAGCAGATACTGCTGATAAATGGGAATAGCTGATAGTCTGAAGAGGCTTTTGCTATTTCAAAGGCACAAGCACCATTTCCTTTTTGATAACTCAACCATAAATCCCCATGAAAGAAACCGGTGCACGTCTCTCCAATGGGGAAGCCTTCCTGCAGGTAACAAGCTCTCCAGCAGTGCCTCGTGACTGTGCTAAGGCTGGGTTATGTGAGACAAAAGGGACATGGAGGCTGGGAGTTCAGCTCTCTGCATGGAACTGCTAGACCAGGGCTGGATGCTCTGCCCCAAGCCAGGCAGTGCCCATGGCTGCAGCACACAGTCCACAGGGTTGGGGCAGCTTTGTATCCCCAAATTGCTCCTCCCTGCAAGCTGCCGTGGGAGGGAAGGGCAGCAGGGCCTGCTGGGGAGACTCGAAGGGCATTGCAAAGCCAAGAGGCTCCACCAGAAAGCCGAGCATTGCAGCTGACTTACAGCATCCACACGTGTGCACAGTGCACCGCTGGAGCAACGGAGCAGCACTCCGGGGGCAAGCATCGCCCAGAGCTTGATTACAACTAGGCAAGATCTTTATAACCTCCATGCATTTTTAAACGTCTCTCTTTGGGAAACATACCTCTTAAAACGATAAGGTAAGATGATAGCTCACGGCGCTGCTCAGGCAGTGAAGCAAAGCAATTTTTACAGCACGGTTCCCCCACGGAGCCTCCCCTCCCGGCGAGCGCTGGCACAGCTGGCAGCCAGTGAACTGCAGGAGCTGCCCATGGGCTGACAACACCGGGACAAAAGAGCAGCAAGCAAGGATGGGATCACCTGGAGCAGCAGCATGAGCAGCCTGGAAAAGACTGGGTTTGTCCTTGCCCGAAAAGCAAGAAGTATTTGATACAGGGCGGAACGTTTGCCAGAGCTCCTCCATGTACGTTGTGATGGGGATGCCACTCAAACAGGGTCCTGCCCTGCTTTCAAGGCAGACTTCAAGCAAGGATTACGGTTAGTTGAGCATCCTGGCCCTTCTCTGGGAGATGCTTCTGAGTTCTTGCTCCCTAGGTGCCCACATACCAGGAAACATGGTGGCTGCTCACAAATCCCCTGCCAGGAATACATTGGCTGGTGGAAACAGAGCTATGAAAACTGCCACCTCTCCCCGAGCTGAGCTTGCTGAGATGAAGCAGACTGAGCTAAAAGAGCTAAAAGCACAGAGCAGCTGGAGGGCTCCGCAAGTGGCATCAGATGACAAGGAGGCATTAAAATCCAAAATAAAGTAAAATAAAAGCAAATGAATTTATTAAGACTTCTCAGAGCCTGTGGGTAAAATATTTTTTTCCACATTTAGAAGTGGATAAATCAAAACAGAGGCGAAGCAATTTGTCAGAGCTTAAAAGCACCTAAGTGGCACAGACACATGCAGCCCAGAGCAGCGATGCTCTCACAGTGACATGATTGCCACCCTGGGCTGGGCACAGCACAGCCCCTGCATACAGCATCGGACCTGTCTTGCAGCAAGCCTGCTGCAATGAAGAGAGCAGCCCACTCATTGGAAAGGCTGGTCCACATCCCCATTCACCTCGGATCCATTTCTCCCACCATCATTGCACCATTAGATCCATAAGCAGCACGGTTGCATTTCTGTATCCCCATCTGCTGCCCTACAAGAGTCCTGGGGAAAGTCTTATGTCGCCATCCCAAAAGGATCATCAATAATAAGCAAAAATGCAGAGCACTTCCAGCCCTGTTCTGCATACACAGAGGTCATGGGAGAGGCAGAGGGGGATGAATCCTTGCAGCCTCATTAGAGGGAAGGAAACTGTTTCTGCAAATAATAATTGATTTCTAAATTTATCCCCTAATTAAATAGGTTCCCTGGATGAATCTGCATGCAGGCTGCAAGGTGATGATTTACAGCCCGGCTCCCTATGGGAACGCATCAATGCATGTTTGCAAATTGTCCCTCTTGCAGCCCCAGAGGTGGGTGATGGTTCCCCCACCCAGCACACAGGAGCTGGGCCCCCTCCTGCCATCTGAACTGAGTTCTCCCCACACAAGTTTATCAGCTGCACATCAGGGAAATGGGCATTTGTCACCTGTCTCATCACCGGACTCTGAAGGGATGCTCGGACCCAAGCAGGGCACAACGAAGCACCCCCCATCTATACAGGAGGGGTTTATGGTGGGCAGCAGCCACATAGCTACAGCAGAACTGGGATTGTGCTGCCAGAACTCAGCACACAGCAATGATGAGAATGAGAAATGTTATCTCCAAAACACGTTCTTGCTTCCGACATCAATTCCACGGCTGTTCCTATCTGGTCGCTTTGACTTTTTCCTACAGTCACCATCAGCTAATAAAACCTCAAGAGACGGATCCTGGGATAAAACCAGGCTACAAGCTCCGCAAAAATTAAACACATTTATCACTCTTCTGCTGAGAGCTCTTTCGGAAGCCTGTGCGCGCCGATGCTCTCAGACAGGCATCAAAGGGCTCAGGACGTGAGAACACCGCGTCAGCTCCAACAGGCACCGAGCAGTGCTGGCCCATTCAAGCTGGGCTCATTAAGCACTGCTGCCCAGAATGGCTCTGCCAGCTCAGGGACACTGCTGGGCACGTGTGTGAGCAGGTGTGCATCCCAGGGCTTGCTCAGCACACGTCTGTGCGTGCCCTACAGGACGGTCAGAGCACATCTTCTCTCCTGCTGCCCCAAATACCCTTCCAGACACGCAAGGAGCAATGTGGGACCCTGTCCATGTACAGAGCACAGAGCTGGCTCTAAAAAATCCCTTCCTGGGAAATGCCTGCACCCACGCACCACCTCCTGCCATCAGCAGCAGCAGCACATCTCACCTCCTCTCCTTTCCTCTCGCCCCAGCACCATTTGGGCTCCTCAGCCCATTGGTGTCAATGTTTCAGGATGCACAGCCACAAATCGTCCTTCCCCACGTCCCACGTGTTGGGTTCCTTCTCTTGCCACCCAGTGCTCACAAGGACCAGCCAAAAACACAGCCTTTCTGGGATCATTAAGGTTGGAAAAGACCTTTAAGATCGCTGAGTCCAACTCCAACCCCCACCATACCCACTGACCACAACTCTCAGTTCTGCAACATCTTAAGGGATGGAGACCCCACCTCCTCTCAGGCAGTTGCTATTTGCTGTATAGCCACAATTCAAAGAAATGCCAAAAGATGGCATTTCCTTCCCTGCCTGCTCCCCAAAAAGTGTTCAAAACTGGAGCATCTCCATGGTACTTTGGATTTATCAACACTTCTGGATGAAAAGTATCTCGTTAAGTGAGTTCTCAATCAAAACTCACAGCCACGGACGGAGCTGGGGCCCTAACCTACTTCTGCACTCAAATATAAAACAATCCATCAGGTGGCTAACTACTTTAGGAACTGCTTCCCTTCACCTCACCACTTTGGTTCTATGTCACAAATTGCCTCTGAGAGCCTCAGATCTCTTCTAAAAGAAAACAATATTATTCACAGGATTTAAAAAGAAGAAAGAAAAAAAAAAAGAGATGCTGGAAAATGAATTAGTCCTCGTACAGCAGTTTGTGATATACAGCATCTGAACGAAGCCTGATTTGCAGATCGCAGTGCTAACGTCTTTGCATTGCTTCACTAATTTCCTCTTCCAAACATTCCCTTTTTTGCTCACCTTGAGCATTTTTAAAGGCAAAGAAATTCCTTCAGGTACCAAAGCAAAGTCAGAATCCAGCTCTCCACCGCTTCCCAACTTGAGCACATTAAAACTCTGTTAAAAGCAGAGCAAGATGAGTCCTTGAGGCCCCGTTCCCCAAGGATGCGTGCACATAAAGCAAGGAAAATGTGTGGTTATTAGAGTTTAGCTTTATTGTTTTCATAAAACACACTGAAGATTGTGTTTATGATTCTGGAGAAAATAAAATCCTCTCTCCAATTGTTAAAATAATGAACATGGGATACTCCAGTGACTTCTAAACAATCAAACGCTTTGGACTTGCTTAGCACCCTCCACTCCACTCAGACTTTGGGAAAGTCTTTACAGGAATGGAAATAGGCAGGATAAGACCATTACAAGGCATTCCTTAAGGGACAGCTTTGCCAGTTGGTGTTGGGAATGGCAGGGCTGCCAGATGAACTGCACTGCTCGAGGAACCCCATCACTTCTGCTGCTCTCCCTCCAGCCCGCAGGAAGGACAACCCAAATGGCATCTTTAAATATTACAGAGGCGACATGAGGCTATGAATTATTGAATGGAGCTGTCTCTTTGATTTAGAGACACAATGACAGGAGAGGCAGATGGCACAGGAGCTGTGTCCCCACCACAGCTGCACCACATGGGAGCCACCAAGGTCCTCACCCTGCGCCCACTGTCTCCCCATGGCCATCACTGCCTGGCACCACAGCGAGGAGCAAACTGCCTTGGAAGGAGCAGAAGGAAATGCATATTCCATGCCCATCCACGTCCCTGCCAAAAATCCCATCCCCAAAAATCTGGGCTCAACCATGAACTCTTGGACATGGTTTACCTGAGCTGGGAGCAGGGAATGGAAAAAGCCATTGAAGATGCTGAGATGGGGATGCTGAGCTGCTAGCAGAGCCTCGAGTTCAGCTAGTTTTGCACACACTTTCTAGAAGGCATTACTGCCAGCTCTAAACCAACCTATTAGTATGAGCCTTTGGGGCTTGTAATAAAAACCAAGATGTTTTTCCCGGAGCCAGGTTAGATAGAAGACATCTGAAAATTAAAGCAGCAGCCTAAAAAAAGATTCCAATTCCATCCTTCCCGTTACATATATTTATTTGCAGGGTCCTTGGAGACAGAGGTCAGCTCTGGAGCACGGAGCTGCATTTATTCTCAGAACCAGCATAGCATGCAAAAGCACCACCTGCCCCTCAGACCCATCCTGCTGCTGAACGGCCTCATTCCATGGCACACAGCAGGGCAGGGCTGGGACTCGCTTTCAAAGAACCACCAAACGCAAAACACACGGCTGGATCTTCAAGTTGAAGGCAACGCCAGGCACCTAAACTAACACCACAGTCTCAGGTTCAGGTTGGACGTTAGGAGACATTTCTCCTCCAGAACAGTGGTGATGCAGTGGCACAGCTGCCCAGGGAATGCTGGAGTCACCATCCCTGGAAGTGTTCCAGAACCATGGAGATGTGGGACATGGGCATGGTGGGATGGTTTGGGGTTGGATTTGGGGATCTTCAGAGGACTTTTTCGGCCTGAATGATTCTATGATTCTCTGCACGTTGTGCCCCAACAACAATCCCTAAAATCAGTGAAAGTGGAGTCATTTCCAGTCACCCTTTTCTATCTCCTGCAAACTTCTGGGCGCAAAACAACGCACTGGAAAATCCAAACTTGATGAACCAAAGTTCTTCCACTTGGAAAAAGCTGAACATCAAGTTTTTCTGCAAGAGATTTGCCACCGTTGGCTGCCCTTCATCATATCACACCCAATGGAGCCACCTGTGTTAAGATGCTCTTTTAACAGCAGCAATGACAACTGGTGCCTACCCAGGGAAGCATGCAGGAGTCCTGCCAGGTCCAGCTCTGCCCTTGCAGCACGCAGCCTCCCACAGCTCGACTCAGGAATCCTCTATTTGGCTCTGGATATTAATGGAAAGAAATCTCTGGATCCATTTGAAATGAATTATACTCCAGTAATTGCAGCTGCTCTAGGGCAGCATTAGGTCAAACTGCCCTCTTTCTGTGCTGCGTCTCCACCACCAGCTATGATGAATGGGACTCATTTGCAGCAACGGCATTGCTTCCAGCTCCAGGTGGACCCACTTGAGCCACAGGCTCTTGCTACCTCCATGCTGCCCCACCAGCACTCCCTGCCCTGGAACAGCTCATGCTATGCAAACACAAATGCAGTAGGCTCCTCCTGGGCATCATCCTGCAGTCACCCACACGTTGCTCTCTGCAGTCAGTGTTTGATTGCTTAAGAAATCTGTGTTACTCTCCACCCAAAAAGGACCTTCCCAGCCCAAAACAGCAATTCTCCCCCTCCCTGCTATTCAAATTCTCTGTTAATTATTAAGATAGGGTGGGATTCAAGGGACTAATTACCATTGTGAAGTTACTCTCATGAAGGCTGATAAGGGAAGTAATTAGGATGGACAAGCATGGATTACAGAGCTCTAAATCTCTCTCTCTCTTGTCAAGATAAAGCTGCTGTCCAACCTCAAAACTGACAAACGAGGCCATTGGCAGTCATGGGACTGACAACAGGGAAATGGAGGTTGCCACATAACCCCAGTACTCCTTCATGCCCCATGTTTCCCCAAGTCACCACGCCAACACCCTTCCCCCCATGCATGCTGCACTTCTGGCTGCTTGGCATCAAATCATAGAGGCTGGAAAAGCCTTCTAAGATGAGATGAGTCCAACCCATCTCCACCATGCCCTGTGACACGTCCCCCAGTGCCACATGTTGACAGTTCTGAGCACCTCCAGGGATGGTGACCCCACCACCTCACTGGGCAGCCTGCTCAGTGCCTGACCACCTTTTTGGAGAAGAAATTTTCCATGCGGGTAAAGATCACATTTCACAGAGCCACAGTGTGGCACTGCCTGGAGGATGTGCTACCTGGAAGTGAAAACCCAGGGCTTGGAAATCCCAAGAGGACCAACCCCACGCACATCTCCAGCCACCTCCATCTCAGCTGTTCATCCATAAGGAAGAAGCAGGACCAGGGATACGGACTCACCCACAACTTCAGCAAGGACCATCCTACATGACCTCACATGAACCACTTCAAGGTTCACAACCAACACACCACACCTGCACACCCCTCCAACCCTCTGCAGTTGTGCAACACACTGCCAGAGCCACCAGAATAAACAGCAGCTCCCACTGCCACATCCCCCACATAGATCCTAACACCCACAGGTTACTTTCCTCCAACAATTTCAGGCACTCAGCACTAGAGCATTTATAACTAATACATATTCTAATGTCCCTGTTCACCTGAGACATTCAAAACTTTCCTGGCTCATTTGTCAGATTACTATTTTTTTTATTATTTTAAAATACCTTCTTCCCCTCAGGCCAGTCAAATCAGTCCAGTTAATTTTAATTTCCATGGACATGGAAAGTCATTTCAAGGTCACTTTTTGGTTACTTTCCAGTTTTAAGACTTAAGGATTTTTGCAGGATTTGCAATCGAGGCTTCTGATTAGCTGCTCCACATGGAAAGGAAAAGGAACCGGCTGAGGAGAGACAGTGATGAAGCACCCCATTGACACCCAGGTAATTAAGGAGAAACAAACATGTTTGTTGGCTGAAACAAGGGGGAAAATCATGCAAAGCACTTTATTCTAACAAGGACGGAGGAGGGAGGAAAGAAAAAGCAGCAGCTAATAGGTTTCCATTGGAAGGGCATGCTTTGCTCAAGCCAAAGTCTTTCCAGACTACTTGCATTTTAGAGGGAAGGCTGACAAGTGCCATATGGAGACTCTTGTCACTCCTCATCAGAAAGAGAGCCAAAGAAACAAACCTGCCTCATGGCAAAACACAACCTTTGGGATGCCCAAGAGAGGCAGACTGACAGAGCCCCATCTTGAAGGGGAACAAAAAACCCCCCAAATATGACACACGGGCTCAGAACAAAGGCACTATGGATATTTGTCTCCTCCCTTAACGCCCAGGAAATGAGTTCTATGATGGCAGCCCAGTGACACAGTGCTACCTCCCTCAGGGTCCCAGTTACATCAGGAACCTCAGCACCTCCTTCCCAAAGCAAGCACAGTGCCGGCACATCACCGCACACCCAAAATGTGTTCATTAAATGCTTTTAATATCACGGCAGCAGACAGTAATACAATCAAGTCTGAGCCACGCATCTCCCCGTGTCCGCAGGGACCGCGGGTACAAGCCTGGTTTTGTTCCCTTCCCAGGGAGTGATGGAGATACAGGACGCACAGCTCTGCTCACAGCCGCTCTCCAGGGGCAGCCCATGGTAATTAGTCTGTGTGTGTCACAGGCACTTCTGGTTTCCAGCCCTGCTCGGAATGCCTGGCACAAATACACTGCCGAGCAGAGAAATCCCAGCCCAACGTGCGCCCCAAGCTCTCACCACACAGCCTCGTCCCTGCAGTTATTTGCTGCCTAAAAAGCACCTCGCTCCAGGCTGGTGCTCCTTTTCCCATGAGCAAACACCTTCCAGAAAACAGATGAAGAAGTATCCCTGTGGTCCCATGCCCATCACACACGTTCGGATGACTCCTCCATACCTGAGCATCTATTTTGCTGGTGAAGCAGCACTAGAAAATCCCTCTACTTGCTTTGGCCAGAATCACACAACCACCGAGGTTGGAAAAGACCTCTAAGATCACCCAGTCCAACCCCAACCCACCCCACCGTGCCCACTGACCACATCCCTCAGTGCCACATCTCCACATGAGATGAACACCTTCATGGCTGGTGACCCCACTGCTCCCTGTGCAGCTGTGCCACTGCATCACTGCTCTTCCTGAGAAATGTTTCCTGGTATCCAACCTGAGCCTCCCCTGGCACAACTTAAGGCCATCACCTCCCACCCCTTCACTGGACATGCTCCAGTGCCTTCCTTGGTCCCAAACTGAACACAGTACCTGAGGTGCAGCTTCAACTACACTGAGATGCAGAAACCCATTATGACCATGACCCATAATGGCCCCATTACGAGGCCAACAAAGCCCTAACACCACCAGGACTCTCCCAGGATGGAGCTCACCTCACTCACATCCAATGTCCCATCACCCCACGGTCCCACCACCACCACTGCCCCAAGGAACACGGGATGAGAGCTGGGAGGAGGATGAGGAACAGCAGTCCAGGATTGCAGCATCCTTACTTTTAGCTCTATAGACTCAGACTGCTTCCGAGCAGCTTGAGCGCAGCACCCCAGTGCCACTCAGCCTCCATCCAGCAGTAAGTCCATTGCCCTCATGCTGCAGGGAACCTTGCAAACCCACTACTTGCACACATCCAGTTGCACGGCTCAAGCCCTGGCAAGATGCTAATCCTGCAATAGCACAGCTGAAGTCAGGGCTGTTTTCCTGCTGACTGTGAAATTGAGAGAAAAAGGAGGAAAGAGAAAAAAAAAGAAGAAGAACGTATTGCCACGTACATCTGTCCAAATATAGCACAACCAAAGGCAGATTGGACATCAGGCCACAGCCATGTGATTAAATCATTTTTCTGTTTGCTGAAAGCATTGAGGGGAAAAAAAAAAACAACCACTTAAAATGTTTTGCTGTCAACTTAATGTTCATTTGACAATTAGTTCAGAAACAAGGAGTGCTTGAGAAGAAAAGCTAGCTCGAAGAAAAGTACCATTAAATCAGCGTTGGACAAAAATACTTTTTAAAAAAATAAGATGCTTGAGTCAGAAAAATCTCTGCACTTTGCAAGAAGAGCACAAAGACAGCTTGGGACGTTACCAGGCGAATGCAGAGAGCTAAAGGGGAAGGCAGCAGTTGGCATGGGGAGAAGGGGGGGTTCCCTTTTTGAGGAGCCTGGTGCCTGACCCCAGCAGTGAGCACACCCCACGCTCAGCCCCATAACCACAGGCAACCCCACACGGCTCCCGACACGTAAAGCAATCTGCAGTCAGCTTCCTGCATGGTGACCACTGTCAGCATCCCCTGCCCTGCCTTCAGCTACGTGGAATGGACAGAATAACTTCCGTGAGGTGAATGGAGGCCGTGGGGTCACAGCATCCCTCCCTGCACTGCTGCGTGAGCAAAGGCACTGCACACAGAGCACGGGGTGGGGAAGGGGAGCAGCAGGGAGATAAGTGCTCGCTTCTGCACACGGTACAGGAAAGGATTAGATACTTACAAATATTTTATCCGAGCTAAAGTAATTGCACCACTTGTTCTTATGAGTCAGAGCTATTTATTTTCATGCTTCAGGGCATCAGTTGATCACACCAGCTGAGGTCAGGCAGAAATTCCCATTGCTCCTGCAAGTGTTTTGCATATTGCAGGGATGTGTGTTCTCACCAGCACTGCAGCTTGGATGCCCAATCTGGGCCCCTTCTTTCCTCATGCCAGGCTCCTTAAACCCCTCAACACACCCCAGCAACATCACTGTGCTCCCCAGCAATAAAGGAGGTTGTGACAAAGTGGGGCTCAGCCTCTGCTCCCAGGTCACAATTGAACAATCTGCTCCCAGCAATTGGACAAGAGGGGGGACAGCCTTGAGTCGTACCAGGAGAGGTACAGGATAAATACTAGGAAATATTTCTTCTCCAAAAGGGTGGTAACACATTGGCACAGCTGCCCAGGGAGTGGTAGAGTCACCATTCTGGAGGTGTTCCACAACCACAGAGATGTGGCACTGAGGGATGCAGTCAGTGGGCAAGGTGGGATGGGGCTGGATCTTAGTGGTCTTTTCCAACTTATGATAAGAGCACAGGGATGGGAAGAGGCAGGAATAGGCAGCAGGATGCAAGAACACAGCTGGAGGCACTGGAGCAGGGAGAGATGCATCCAGCCCTGCTCCCTCCCAAGGCCAACAGCAGGAGGCCTGTGGGCAGCTCCGCTAATTCAGGAGCATTTAACAAGGATCTCAGAAAGAGACAGCCACCAAACTCTGCTCCCAGCCTGCCTGGATGCTGCCTGCCTGAGCCATGTCAGTGAGTACAGTGCTGCAGCACTTTAATTAAAGACAATTCCCGTTCCAGTCCCAGGGTTTGACTCACTGCCCCCCTCCCCTTCCCACATCCCCTCCCTCGGTCATCTCAGAGGGAAGCCATGCAGATAAGGAGGAGTTGGAACAATTAGGTGTAATGATAACACGGACGCTGCTTCCATGCAGATGTCTGAACACTTCTTCAAGGGCAGGAGTGCAAAAACTGCTTGCTCTCTCAGCTTTGACATTTCACATGTCATCAGAAAGCAGCGGGATCGTTTTTCAGGAGCTTGCTTTTGTTTGTTTTGCAGATGAACAATGTCATTCCATCCTCTCCCAAGCTCCCAGCCAGCCTCCCCCTCCTGCTCAATACAGGAAGGTGAAACCCTACGGCTTGAGGCCCCAAAACGCAGCTTTCACCCCCAGATCTGCAGCTCAGCTCACCCAGCAAAGTCACTTCACCTCTCATCCTCCCGCCTGTCACCGGGGATCACATTCTTTTTTTCCTGACATGCTTTGTTATTCAAAGATGGAAGATTCTGTAAATGCTGAATTATTATCATCAAATTACAACACTCAGAACATTGCCTCCCTTTGGGATTCGTGCTGCAGGAGGAGAGAGCACAGCACATGCTGGGAGCAGAGATGTGCCACGTTCAGCTCCCTCGGAGGGATGCTGCAGCACTCTCTCTCCTTCTCAGCTGTCCTGGAAGAGTCTCTCTCTGACAGGTCTTCTGTTGGAGAAGGATTGAACTATATTTGAAAGGTAATTTCGGAGCAAATGGTAACAGAGGTGTCAAAGTTGTCACGGGGAGAGTTTTGGAATTTCCTTCCCATTTCAGGGAGCGGGGTGAAATCAAGACGTTCGGCACCTCGTGGCTTTCAGCACGCAATGGATCCCACACACCTCCCTGCAGGCTGCACCCCTGCATCACAGCCAGCCCCCAGAAATTCTCACCTATTGGGTTCTCTCCTATTTTCAGAAATTAGAACGGGGCAGATTGCAGACAACGCATGGGCAACAGGACACCCAGACAAGGATCCTACAGCAGAAGCCATCATGTAGTCCTCCCAGCCCTATGTTGATTGCCTGCATTAATGGGGCATCAAGGCTTCCAGCACCTTGCTTTGGGGTACATCTCCCCAGAAAAATGCCAGCACTCACACTGCTGTGGCTTCTTAAAGTCACAGCTCATCAACACACAGCCGGCAGCACAGGAGCGACTGAAGGAGGGCCTGCTCCCATCCCTCAAGACATCAACCCCAAAAACCCTTCAGCAAATCCCTGCCTCTCCCTGGGAGCTCTGACAGCAGGTGATACAAGGCCTTGCACGTAATTGCAGTGGGGAGAGGGGAAAAAAAACTCACAGTGTTCCAAGTGATGAAGGACCCCAGTCACAAGTCACATTATTGATGTCTCTTCTCTAGAGATTGTTAAGAGTTCGCCTGGGGGTTGGTTGGTATTGCGCAGCTCAGGGCTGCAGCAGGCACAGAAATGAGAGCTATGGGTGAGCCACGCTCCCACAACAGGTTGAGACAGGAAGGTGGAATGGGGAGTGGGACTGATTTGACCTTTAAGGGTCCCTTCCAACTCAAACGAGTCTTATGATTGCCAAAGACTCTTTATCTTGCCAAGATCACCGCTGGGCATCTCAAGCAGATGGGAGAATGCTTAGAAACAAAACTCCCACAGCCTTACAAGCTCCAGGGTTAAACCTGCTGGGAATGCCATGCGACTTGCTAGTTGACTCGCATCTAAAAACACCATCAGGGCTTTCCCATGCTCTCTGTGGTCTTTGAGGGCTTCCCCTACAGACAGCAGGATGCCACAGGGCAGCCATGCTATGGGGTGCCATGGGAAGGGCTCTCACCTTAGCACAGGGGGGAAGAAGAGCAAGGCAGAAGGTATGGAGCTCCTCCAGAGGGCGAGCAGAGATTAAATATTTATAGATTTTAATGCATTGATTTGTTAAGTCGGGAAACAGTCCTTTTAAGAGTTGCAAGTTGCCTTTCAAGGCAGCTCTTCATCAGACTGCAGCAGAGAGGAGCTCAGCACAAAGACCCAACAAAGGAAGGAGCAGGGATGGAGCCGGGCACTTGCAGGGCCATGGAAGAGATTTATGTCTCTTTCTAATTAACTTTCTTCTGTCAGAGACTTATTTTCAGGCAGTACTTTCGCAGGAGAAAATTAAGTGATGCTGCTGAAGAAGAAGCAAAACTACAGTGTTTGGTGCCATGAAACAGAGACTCCACATCCCTTCCAAAATCAGCACGAGGTGATGGAGGGGAGCTGCTGCCCGTGCTGCATCTGCAGCCCTATCCCAGCCCCCAAAAAACACAACAGTGCAGAATCAGCCAAACGATGCCCAACAAAACCTCTTGGAATCCAGACATGGAAAACAATATCTCCAAGTAAAATTACCCTTTTAATTCTAATCCAGCCAGCCCAAGGGTACAAACAGAGCATTCACCCCTTTCCTTCCCCCGTTTCTTCAGTGGAAATATACAGCCTGAGTGGCAAACAGTGAGGAAATCTTTGTTCATTCCTCTCTGGCTGGCAAGCATTGAACAATCCCAACGCTGCCCATACAACATCCCATAGTCCATTGACTCCATTAGCTTACTTATCAATATGAGATTAATTATTGCAGTTCACCAGGATATTTAGGTATTCCTGGTATGCTCCAGCTGCTGCATTCTGAGGAGCTGAGATGCTCTGCTTTGCTTCACTGCATTTGCCAGTCCTCGTGGTCACTGCCAGCTTTTAAGACACAGCCCAATGTCTCTTCTGGGCTCGCCAACAGAATGGCAAATAAAACTCATTTCAGGAGAACCTGCTGATGCTTCCTTTGGAAACCTGTGTGTTTTCCTGCATCAGAAGCCAGGAGCAAAGCTCGGATCACACAGCACAGCCATGAGCCCCAGCCCACCCTGGGGACAGCGAGGGACAGAGGGAAGAGGTTGCTGTCATCTCTTTGTAAGAAATGGACTTTGGGTTGTTACTGCCAAATTTTAACAGAAAAAAAAGGAAGGGGGGGGAGAGAGAATAAAGAGGAAGGAACACGCAAACATGGGGAATACAAACTTGCACACATTTTGTTCCCAAATCCTCCAGATGTGACTCACTTTGCTCTATTGTGACAAACTGAAACGCCTCTGAGGAGTTCATTTCACGTCTCATCCATTCTCTGAATAATGGGAAAATCCCTCTTTGTTTCTCTAAGATATCAGCACACACTACGCACCACGTATACCCAATTCCATTAGACATAATGGAACGAGATTGTCCCAGAAGTTGTTTTCAATTGCTTGAGTGCATCCTTCATTTAGAGAAACAAGGATATATGAGCTCCTCCACCCGGACTGGCTCATGGCCGTGATCTGAAGCTGGATTTGGGGCCACGTGCTTCCTGATGAGGCTCTGGAATGGGATGAGGGCTGGTTCTTCCCTCATCTGGAAGCCATCCTTGGGGAAACCCCAGTGGGAGCAGCATCATCCATGCATGCAGCTGAGGATGCTGCAGCATGCAACGAGGTGCAGACGGGATGCTGCAGGGATGCCTGTGCTTCCCCAGCCTCTACCCTGTTTCCCAGCTCGGTCAGGAGCTCCCCAGGCACACGTGTCATCCTGCAGCCCATAATCACCAGCTGTACAGCAGGAAGGCTGGGGAGCCTGCAGAGACCTCAATGCCTAACAAAATCCTGCTTATCTGCCGAGGAAAACGGATCCCTGAGGAAAGCACGTTCTAGCTGGCTGCCTGCAATTTACTCTGACTTCTTGGGACAAAGGAAAGTTTGAAAGCCTCGGGGACAAAGCAGCCTATAGATAGCCGATAACACGGCTGTGAGAGCTGAGCCCATGCCCAGCAGCCCCTGCTGGGGCTGGTTGTGGGGAGGAGGATCACAGAGATGGGCTCCACCTTTGGCTTTCCGGCTGACTGCCACTCTCATGCAGCCCTTCTTTCCAAAGGGAGGGATCACAGCAAAGCCAACAGCCCCTGAAGCCTACAGGATGCTCTTCAGCACACGCTTGCTCAGAGCCTTTGCAGCACAGGTCCTTCACTGCAAAGGAATTTCCACCCTGCCCTTCACACCATGGACCTCAGGCATCTCTTGCTTAACAAGTTGGAGATTTCCCCCTTGGAAAAAAAGCATGCATGCTGAGTACAGCTAGAGCAACAAAAAAAAAAAAACGAAGCTCAAAGCACAGCACCAAGCTGATCTTTGTTGAATATTTCTTTTCAGATTTACCACCCCAAACCCTACAGGGAGAAGAGGAGCAGATCCTGACAGCAGCCAGACCACAGCTAAGCAGAGCAAGGCTGCAAAAAGCTGCAGGCACGGGGCTGCAGGAGGAGAGCAAGGCTGTGTGCAGCCTCAGGGCAGCCCCACATCCCTCTCTACACCCTACTGTGCTGGAACTGCCTCCTGCCCAGCCTTTCCCCATTATGGGCATAGCACAGGGCTCAGCATCACCTCCCCAACACCTCATCCCAGCTATGGGCACAGCACAGGGTTCAGCATCACTTCCCCACTGCCTGCATGTCCCAAAACCTATCCCCATCTCCAATCCAGCCTGCAGATGGATGAGCTAAGGGCCACACTGAATCATACTTTTTCCCTCAAGTTGGCACCCAGCCCTCCTTCTATAGCTTCTTCTGGCTCGACTTCAACAGCAATAGGTTTTATTATTATGCCTTGCTGCCCTAATTCTCTCCACACTCAATTTTCCATTGACTTGCTGACCCCCAGTGCATCGGCTCGCTCTGGGCAGACAGCATTGGTCCCCAGCCCATGGCAGGGACCTCAGCATTTGGATTTGGGGCAGAGGAGCAAAAGCATCTCAGGAGAGAGGGAGCGGGCTGGGAGGAACAGGAGGAGCACAACTGGAGGCAGCTGCCTGCTGGGCAAAACATGGAGATGGAGAATGGCTCGTGATTACAATCTGGAGGGCTTCTATGCACTGAAAGGGAACTGATTCAATTGTGCCACAACTCCTGAAAGCTGTCAGCAATCAGGCGTGCTCCTAAATGAACAATCATCAGAGGTGGTGAGCACGGCGAGGTACAGCCATGGGGCTCACTGCAGCTGTGCTTTCCTTCTGCAGCAGCATGGCTGGGGAAGGGGGCCAGCACCCAGGGGGACAGGTTTGGCAGCGGGTGCCCCTCAACTGCAGCACTCACACACCTTCCCAATTCTGAGGGCTGGACCAACCTACTGCACTGGACTCACCTGCTGCAATATGCATTGACTCAAAGTACAATTCACGTCCACCTTATGAGCCAGGTCCTTCCCAGTGTCCAGGACACTTCACAGCAGTACTTCCCAACCCAAACACCACAGGCTCCATCCTCCCCCTTCCATTCACAGAGCTCCCATCGACCCAATCAAAGTTGATTTTTTTAAGCTCTACAGAACTACCACTTAAGGACAGGCAGACCGGTGAAGCTTGCTGAAATCACCACATGCCCGCTATAGGTAGAAGCCATCCCATTATCCAAGGAGATTGTAATTACCTCATTTGCCTATTTAAAGGATACTGTGACAGTGTTTAAGTTGGAATGCTTTAGTTATTTGCTAAAAATTATGTGCTAGCAATCAAGTGAGAATTTAAGCTGTAATACAGTCACAGCAATATTGCCAGTAATTTGTGTAACCAATAACAATTACTTGCAATGGATTAACCAACATGTTTAAATACGCTTTTATACACACACACACACACGTATATAAAGGTATAAACTTTTCCTTCAGTGGTCAGAGCCGTTGTTCCTAGGACAGAACGACACTCCTAGAACGGCCAGAGCACATCAGATCATGAAAGCAACAGCTCTGGCCTAAACAATATAAAACATTAACCCTCACTCTTGATTCTGACCTCTCTAAACTCCAGTTTTCCAAGTGGATGCAGAAGGTGATGTCCCCATCAGCTGAGAGCAAACCATCCCAGCAGGGAGAGCTTACCTCAAGGAGACAAATGAGCAGCTCTGCCAGAAAGGGGCTACTCTGAACCACAGAAGAGCAGGTGATGGCCGCAGTCACACAGCATGGCCCCATCCAGCAGCGGCCAGCTAATTTGTGCTTCATTTTCAGCCTGAATTTAGCTAATTGCAGCTCCAGCTGCAGCACAGACTCATGCACTCAGAGAGTGGTGATGCACTGGAACAGGTTGCCCAAGGAGGCTGTGGATGCCCCATCCCTGCAGGCATTCAAGGCCAGGCTGAATGTGGCTCTGGGCAGCTTGGGCTGCTGGTTGGTGACCTGCACACAGCAGGGGGTTGAAACTAGATGATCATTGTGGTCCTTTCCAACCCAGGCCATTCTGTGATTCAACCTGCTGGGTTGAATCAAGAGCTGAGGCTGCGGGGCTTTGCTCTGAGCAGCCTTATTTCCCCTCCACATACAGAGAGGTGGCCAAGTGATGCTGTCTTCCACATCAGGGAAAGGCCACAGATGTGTGCCTGGAGAATGAGCCTCATCCACAGCACGGGAAAGAACAAAACTCCCAGCACAAAGCCAGGCTCAACCCTTCACCAGCTTTGTTGCCCTGACACACTGCACATCCCTTCCCCTGCACACCCATGGACTCAACAGCTAAATATCAGCCTGCAGGAGAGAAAGATGCAGCCGGGATCAGTCAATGCAGCAGGTAACACAGCACAACCTGAGCAGGTCAGGGCAGCACCACTTCCATAAGGAATGGCAGAGGAGAGGCACCAAGCAGCCTGGTGACATGGGCTGCCAAGAAAGGCTTCAGAACAGAGGAAGATGATGCAGAGGGTCTAATTTCAACGGATTTTCAGAGAGCTTATGATAAAAGTGCTTCATGAAAGATTAAGGAAAATAAATGTCCGCCCTGTAAGGGGCACAGCCAGGCACGGATTATAGCCAGTTAAGACCAAAGGAAACAAACAGAGTGCTTGCTAAGCCAAGCAGAGGGCAGCAGGGCCATCTGCATTTGGGGGAGGATGGAGCACGGCAGGGCTGAGAACATCTTGCATTGGGTGGGGAGCGCTGTGCACAAATAACATCCCAGATAACCCCACAAATCAGTGAGGATGAGGGAATTGCACCCCATGCACTGTCCTTGGAACTGTGGTGCCACTGGAACCCAGGGCTGCATCCAGCTGGAAAAGCAGGGAGAAGCCAGAGGTGGAACAGAGGGAGAACCACCAAACTCAACAACCAAGCCCCAGCACGCCCAATGACCACATCCCCCAGTGCCACATTCTCTGAACGCCTCCAGGGATGGTGACTGATGCTCCATCCCAACAAGGACGAGATGCATGGCCAGCACGGACTGTCTGTGCACACTGCATGGGAAAGCCCCATCAAATGGGATTTCTCCCCATCGGGGGTTTTTCCTCCGGCACAAATGTATTTAAAAAGAAGATAAAGCATCTCCGGTTTGAGTGAGGTTTTATTCAGAGAAATCTCTGGCTCAGAAATAATTGCCATTTGCTGTAATTGGTGAGATGCAGGAAGGGACTAGATACAAGTGGAGTCTGGTGCAATTTTGGGAGATTTGTTACGCTTAGCTCACTTCTATCAATTTCAGTGGCTCAGACGCTTATGACCTGTTGCTCAGCTTATTGTGAAAATGGCTTTTATTTACTGCACTTCCATTAAAAGATGAAATCCATGCATAGGGCTCACAGGGCAGAAAATCACAGTTTACGTCTCAGCTTATCTCCCTTCAGCGGCCTCGGCTCATTTTCGCCCTGGCTCACTCCCAGCTGCTATAAAAAATAATAACAAAAAGAAAAAAAAAAAATGATTTCTGAGCAGCATTTGGAGTAGCCAAAGGCTACTGCCTGCACCTATGGGATGGGGTGAGCAAGGCTCCTGCAGCCCACAATTTTTGCAGCACTCCCTCTCTCACTTCTCCACAAGACTGCAGCACCAGGCGGTGCACCCAGCCCATGCATCAGCAAGGAAAGCACAAGCAGCACAGATGCTGCTTTGTAGGGTGGGCACTGCAGTGACCCCAGGGACAGAAACACTCCTGGGGTCCTGTGCAAGGCAGCTGCGTGCATTCCCACACCTCCTAAAGCAGAGTTGCTAAGGTTACCCCTCAGCATAGATCAGGAGATGCTGTGCACATGCTGGGGAGGAGGGGAAACTTGAAACAATGCAGAGCAGTTTTAGTGCAGGAAAAGCAAAGAAGCACCCTAATTACTAATGGGACTGTGCCATCACAGCCAGACCCACCAGCCCCCTGGGGAGCTGCTGCCTTCAGATGGGCAATGGGCACACCTCAGGATGCTCCGCCATGTAACATCTCCCCCCACTCACATCTTTCTCTTCCTGCTGTGCACTGAGCAGCACACACTGCTCACTCAGTCAAGGTCACCTTGTAAGCCAGTAGCAAGGGCACAATGCAGAGCCCAGAACCCCTTCAAAGCCCCATTATTCACCAGATGGATCTGAACAAGGCCAAAGCTTCCCTTCCCTCTACCTTCCAACCAACATGCTGCCTTCACCTCCTTCAGCCCCCTCATCCCTCTGCTCTGTGCTGCTGAGACCTCACCTGGAGTATTGCATCCAGATGTGAGGCCCTCAGTACAACAGAGACATGAATCTGCTGAAGCACATCCAGAGGAGCAACGCAGAAGTGCACCAAGGGATGTAACAGATCCCTATGAGGACAGGCTGAGAGCTGGGGCACTGCAGCATGGGGAGGAGAATGCTGTAGGGAGAGCTGAGAGCAGCCTGTCAGTATCTACAGGGCTGTGAGAAGGAAGGGGACAAACTCTTTAGCAGGGTATGCTGTGACAGGATAAGGGTGAATGGATTAGTTTGGATACAAGAAAAGTTTTTCACAATAAGGGCAGAGGCACAGGTTGCCCAGAGAGGTGGTAGATGCTCCATCCCCAGAGACATTCATGGTGAGGAAACAGGACTCTGACCTCGCAGGTGTCCCTGGTCATGGCAGCAGAATTGGACCAGGTAGCCTTTAAGGGTCCTTTCCAACTCCAAAGACTCTATGATTCCCAGCCCCAACCACACTGCCAGTGCACTGCATCCCACCACCAAGTGCTGCTTTGCAAACCAGTCTCTCCACTTCTCCACTCTCCCCTCCTCCAGAAGCCACCAAGGCAATTTGTCACCATGCTGGTACACGACACACTCTCATATGTGGGAGCAGCAGGCACAGGGAGCCCAGGGCTGTCCTATCCGTCACAGAGCAGAGGTTTGGAAACAGTGGGAGAACATCAGGACCTGCCCAGGTTCCATCGCCAAGCTTTCTAGGAACAGGATAAGCATCGTTCCTGGATGGTGCTGCTGCTGGGGTGGCACTGAGCTCTTCCACAGAAGTTGAAGAGCAGCAGGAATAAAAAAAGCAGCTGCAGCCAAAAATGCAAAGAGATCCCTGGAAATGAAGCGTTTGCCAAGCTTCTCCCTCAAGCTTCGAGGCACCCACTCATCCTCCCCGAGGGCCTGTCAGACTCACATGGCAAAAAATACTCACTGCACACCCACCCGAACCCAAAAGAAAGGACCCTGAAATAAACCTGGAATCCAGGACTGGCAGGAAGACAAAGTTGGGGGTGGAAGAAGAATTTTCGGTGCCTATTTTCTGCTGAAGGAACTGCCTGACAGCACTTCTGCAGCGGGCCAGGGCTGGTGGCCCTGTAACTAGCACAGCCCCCTCAGACATCATAATAGATGGCTTTTAATTACAGGGCACAGCCTCAGAGGCACTGGCTATCTGAGAGCACGCAACAGAAACTGGAGCTTAACAGCAACACGAACCCATCACCCCACGGTGATGCATTTAGGTCAAGGAAAAGAAAATGCCAAGAAGAGGCACAGATGGGTGTCCAGCTGTGCTATCCGACCCATCACACACCACAGATGTCATCTTCTGTCCTGCATCCCAGCAGGGTGCACCCAAGGGGATGGCATGGAGCTGCCAGGGGAGGGCTGGGGAAAGGTTGTACCCCAGAGGGCGGTGGGCACAGCACAGCTCCCAGGGCAGCAGGCCTGGAGCTGAGGGAACACTGGGACACCACTCAGACATGGGGACAGGGTTTGGATGGTGGTGCTGCATGGAGCTGGGAATTGGACCCGGTGATCCTTATGGGTTCCTTCCAACTCGGGGTATTCTATGATCAAGCTGCAGGTGTCCCTGTTCACTAAAGAGAGTTGGACTAGACAAGCTCTAAAGGTCCTTTCCAGCTCCAATGATTCTAGGATCCCTGGTGGTCCCTTCCAGTTTGGGGCATTCCATGATTCTATGACCTGCAGCTCAGACAGGAGAGGCAAAGCAGAGGCTGTGGAGATGGAGAAGTCTCAAGAGAAGTCTCTGGAGAAGGTTGCGAGCTGCTGGGAACTCCCCATGCTCTGCCCCTTCTCACCTTGCACTCACAGCCAGCCCCTACCCCAGCTAAAGCAGCCCAGGGCTGCAGGAGACCATTTCCAGCCTCCCCCCTCCACCCACAGCCCAGATGCTGTCCTTTGGCTAATCCATTATGCAGATGCTTGCTAAACAGCTGTGAAAAATTTGTTTGCATTTGTCAGTTTTCAGACCAGCTTGAACCACAGTGAGCACAGCTGCTCCCACCGCTCCTCAGCTCCAGGAGCACCACCAGCACCATCACATCCTTTTGGGCCACAGACAACAGCCAAAGCCCCCACGTGGGCTCTGCCCACCTCTGGGGATGGCCCCGACCCATTCTGGCCAGGGAAGGTTTTGTCAAGAGCTGTCTTTCATGCAGATTTTTTTTGCTTTTTTAAACGTGTCAGTTTAAATTTGCTCTAATACTTTCATCTTCAAAACAGTGTCACGATTCCCCTACAGCATTTTCATAACAATGCTGCCCTTTCTGCTTCAAAATCTCTCTTCTAACTTATTGTTCACACACACACACACACACACACACAACTCTAAAGCCCTACACTGAGGAGTTGCAATAAAACTGGAACACGTTGCTCTTTGAGTAATGACAACTATTCCTTTCATCTAGCACTAATTAACACAAACACTGAACACAGACCCTCAACCAGCACTCAGAATGGCTGGGAGGCAAGGGATGGATGAGAGTCAGAGGGATGGATGGAAAGATGAAGAACTGGAGCAATGGATGGAGAAGTGGATGGCTGTGTGGAAAACTGGAGGGATGGATGCGTGGGTGATGGAGAACTGGAGGGGCAGATGGAGGGATGGAGAACTGAAAGGATGGATGTGTGGATGGGGAACCAGGGGGATAGATGGAAAAGTGGATAGATGGGTGTGTGGATGAAGAATGGAGGGCTGGAAGTGTGGATGGAGGAAGAACTGTGTGGAGCTGCTGTGCGACCCTTGCAGCTTATACAAGAGGCACAGACCCCTACCACAGCCAAGTGCAAGCAAGCTCCACATCCAAAAGCAGCAAACTCCTGAGAGCTGCACAGAATGGACCTGGTGGCCCAGTGGACCGTGCTCCTGCTGCAATCCTTCCCTTGGCTACAGACGCTGGTCCCTGAGCAGCTCCCTGACCCTGCAGGTATCAGGATGAATTTGCAAGAAGTAAAGCAGGCTGAGCAACACACTCCCAGCCGTCCCAGGGAAGCTGCAGCTCATTCCCCAGCACCCATGCCCTCCAGCTGCTACAGACAAGGTGAGAAGCACCATTACAAACAGCAAAGCTTTTCTTCCATCCAAGCCTTCCCTCACCCAACAACAGCAAAAGAAGAATATCAACACCTCCTGCTTTGCCCTCAGGTGCCTTCAGAACCGTTTTACAGAGAGGCGATCAGAACAAGCAGTGATAACTGCAATCCCACGTTAACAGGCTAGGTTTGCAACTTGAGCCGCAGCCAGGGCACAGACTTCTTCACTTCCCAGCCACCCTATGGGGTGAAGAGCTGCTGCCCCATGCCAGCTCCACGTAGGACACAGCAATGTGGGACAGCACCCCGCAGGGAGGTGAGGATGGAGCTGCTGCAGATGTGCACCATTCCTGCTGTGGGAAGGGGAGGCTCTGCAAACCAAGGTCTGCTGAAAAATGAGTTTAAAATCACTCACAGCACACGCACCAAGGCTGTGCAGCAACATGTCAAAGAACTTCAAGAGCCAAACGTAGGTCCCCACCAGCAGAGCAGGGACAGTGGAGGAACACCGAAGGGTTGCTCTACAGAGGGAGGGCTCTCACCAAGCACAGCTTTCCTGCAGCATCCCCCAAAGCACCCTGCATCCCCACCTTGCCTCAGGCTGCGCAGCTGGGAGCAGTGCTGCAAACAGGATTTTTCCCTGTTTTGCCTTTCAGTGGCTCATTGAAACATGCTGTAAAACCCCTCAGGAGGGGCAGGTTTACAACAGCCTGCAAAGCAAGCCTGAGCAGCAGAGACCATCTCCCCAGGCACACACATTCTGGGTAGAGCATTCAATTTCGGGATGCCACGGGTATCCCCACACCTTAACTCAGCAAAGCCCAAACCCTGCCCTGATGATCTGATCACTGTGATTCTCAGCCCCATTCCCACGTGGCACAGCACACAGTGTGCTTAAGGCACAGCCTGCTGTTCGGTAGCACGGCCAGCTGCTGCAAGAGCAGAGCAAAGCCCAGGACGGTGCAAGCTGCCGTGCAGCAATCCCCCACGCTGGCTGTGAGCAGCCCCTACAGGCAGAGGCCCAGACCTCCGTGCTGCACACCACACATCCTCCATCTCCCGTGCACCAGGATGCCCTTAACGGGTACGAGAGAAGGCAAGTTCGGATTTTACAGTTTTACAGCATACATTGGAGGAGCGACACAGGATGGGAAAATGCATCCCATAAACTAACTGCTAAACAACGCAGGCTAAGTGAGCACCACTCCAAACAGAAATAGATTTGAGCTAACTTCAGCTTTTCAAGCATATGCCTCTGATGACGGCTTCTTTTAGTGCCATTTCTCCCACTTGCAATGTGGATTTTTGGGCGCTGCCACCAACAACAGAGCTTTAAACACCCACCACTGCAGTTCTGGGGATGCCAGGAGCAGGTGTCACCTTGGAAGGAGATGCAGGGTGACAAGATGTGGTCTCAGCCCCCAGTGCTGCCCCCAAAGCAGCCCCACAGCTGAACTCTGCCCTTATGGCCAGGAGCCATTTCTCAGCACTCCCACCTTCCTGGGGCCGCACGGAGGGCACGTTCCCCTGTGAACTCTTCTGCTGCCGACATCCAAAGCTGTTGAAGCCGTGTAAAAAATTAATCCCCACCCACTCCTACTGCCCCCAGGAAGAATATTTCTTCACTGCTTTTGCATAACAAACAGCTGCACCACTCTCCTTTGACTCCCAGGAAACTCAGGGAAAAACAAGCAGAGCGTAGCACTGAGCTGAGACCAGACCCATACAGCTCCTGGGGTGAGGCAGGGAGCATTCGTAGCCATCACCAATGGCATTCCATCACCTGCAGCACAGCACATCTGCAAAGCTCCTCTGGAACTCCTAGAGATGAAAGGTGTGCTGCAAGAGGAGTGTGTTACATCTGTGGGTTTTGTTACAGCACACAGCTCCCAGCTCAGCCTTATTGCCAGAACACAAAGTTCATCCAGAGCCCAGGGGCTGTGTGTGACCACCTCAGCATCACCAGGGATGGGGATGCAGCACCCAGTGGGCTGCTTGTGCAGATGAGACCGATGCCACCCACCTCGCAGCCTGCATGCTGTCTCCCTGCCAAATGCTCCTGTCAGGTCCCCAAAATGCTGCGAGCAGCTCCTCTACAGCATCCCTCCTCTTCAGCATCAGAGCCTCATAGCCCAAAGCCCACTGCAGGTCAGGACCAGGGAGCCCTTTGGGAGATGAGAATGAATTGAGACTTATAAATGAGTCTGTGGGTGTAGCTGGAGCCTGCTCTGCCCAGTTTGGATGGGTGAGGGAGGAGAATGCACACCAACCCACCACCCTCTGCATTGCCTTCCCAACCTCACCCATGGGCACCTCCTCCCAGAGCCCTCCATCTCTCTCCTGTGCCTTGGGGAGACACAGAGCTCCACTGCAAAGTGACACCAGCAAAAGTGCTGCAGAGAAACCCGGGGAGAAACCCCCCAGACTGCAAGCTTGGCAGGAAGGAGCTTAAACTCCTCCAATTTACACAGCAGAGAGTTACAGGAGACAAGAAAGAACTATGACTGAAGCAGGCACTGCAGCCTCAGCCCAGCCTGTCCCACCAAGAGATAAGGGAAAAAGAATGTGACCCGAAGCCTCAAAGACAGCAGTACAGCTGACTTCTTCACTTCTTCTCCTTGGAGACTGCCAGCCTCCTGCATCTCCCCATCCCACACCATAGGGAGCTGCTACAGCCACAGCCATGCACCCCCAGCCTTAAGCCCAAATGGGACACAACTGAAGAGAATGTGTGTGGAGAGGTGGTGGTTCTGCAGGTCAGCACCAGATCCACCGCTGGAATCCTTGGACCCACTGCTTATTCGCCTGCCATTTGCTTTGGGGAGGGTCAGCTGCCACACTAAGTTTACTTTAAGGTCTCTGCAAGCACAGCACCTCCCCACAGGCACATCCCACCAACAGCACAGAAAGAAAGGTCCCAGATCCCAAAACCACTGCTCCCCATCCCTACAGGACAGCTGCTTTGAACATGCCTAGGAGCAGCCCCATCAGCACCATAAGCTTCCTAAACACAGCAGTTACCAGGTGACTGAGAAATCTCTTTTACTGCTGATGCTGCTAATGGAAAATTTCTCCCCTTTCTGTGCTGCTTTCAAAGCCAGTCTGGTTTCACGCAGACTTTGTCTTGCACAGAGACAGCGGAGCTGGAGGCACGGAGGGAGGGGTGCAAGACTGGCAGGGATCTGGTAATGAGAAACAGAGGGACTCGTGTCTCCCCCAAGTACGTGTGCCTCCCTCCCTGCCAGCCCCTATCTGCCCCATCTCCTTGCCAGAAAGCTCTGCCCAGCAGTGCAGACGCAGGAAGCCGCGACTGCTGCTCACCCCCTCCGCATACCACTCTGCTTCTTCAATACCATTAAGTGTCTCCATACTGTCTGGACACTGGAAACCTTAACCAAATTAGCCGGGACCCGAGCAGCAGCATGAGCATTCAATTCTTTTAAGTGGCACCACTTTTTCAGCTGGTTGCACACAGGCAGATCCCTGCCCGATGCCGGCACAGCGAGGAGGGCTGGTCGAGGTCTCCCACTGCCCAATGCAGGAGGGAAATTCCCAAAACGAGCTGCGCCATGGGGACAGCATTGTCAATGAAAGGCTTCAACCAAAGCATTTCTATTTCCTCCCCTTTTCCCTCCAGCCCATCTGCCCCCATGCTCCACCAGGCATTTTGCTGCGCTGGGAGGTGCTTCTCCAGCCACCTGTGACTGCTAACATATGTGCCAGCAGCATGAGATCAGCCCCTCACTGCTCCCACAGGTGACATCAATCTGTCCCCATCCTGGCTCACACAGACCTGTGCCTGCATTCCTTTCCCTGGCACCAGCACAGCCCATCAGCTCAGGGGGTTCCAGCAGCAGCACCCCATCACTATGGCAGCCCCGAGGCTTGTTGGCCAGCCATCCCAGCTTCACAGCCATACCCAGGGCTTAGAAAGGCACAGGTAGCGCATTTTGGAGGCAGTTCCCTCCTGCACTGAGCACAGGCTGCCCTGGAGGACACTCACCCCTCATCCCAGCCCCACTGTGCACAGAGAAACCTCCCGGAGAAAAGCACATTTCTCCCTGCAGTAACAAAGCTCACTCCTGGCACGCCAACATCCCAAACCCCACTGCTGCCGTGGGGAGCAGGGGATCCCAGCACAGCCTTCCAGCCGCCAGCCCCGCCGCGCAGCGCTGCCTGCTTTGCTATAGTTAATCTTCTGTTGCCACTAGCTGGTCAACATGGGTACTCTTGGAAAGCAGCAATTCCCCGAGTACAGCTTCCAGTACAGCTACAGATTCCAGTTTGAGCTGGGAATTTCTCTCCTGGAGACAAAACCAAATCCATGCAAGCCCACCTGACCGTGCTGGACGTGCCACGTCTGACTCCGCTTTGGGGTCAGCACTCATCTCAGGGCTGACCCACCCCAAGGAACACCTCCGTGCCCACAGCCCTCTGGGTGCTATAGGGCTCACTCCCCTGCATCCACTGTGGAGGGACCTTGAGCCCAGAACCCCCTCCCAGGGCTCACAGGGATAAATGCAACCGCAGCATTCAGTAGCACTGCAGTGCCACTGCCCTCCCCAGGTTGTCCCCATCCATGCAGATCTGACCTAAACCTCAGGTACTGCAATATAAAAGAAATAAAAAATAGAACTTAATTGACTACACCTCTGCCCAGCAGGCTGTGCACCTGGAGGACCTGCCCTCCTTTAAAGCAGCACCAAAAAGCTCCATCTCCAGCAGGGTTCCTGGCAGCCCTCAGTCTCCCCACCTGCTCCACAAAACCCACAGCTGTTGACAAAAGCAAAGAGCAGCAAAACCCTGCTCACGTCTGCTCAAAAGAAAAAGGAAAGGAGAAAAGAAAAAGCAGTAAATTCAAACAATCTACAGGGAACTAAGTGCTTTCCATTATTTTAATGCATTCTTATCCCAGAGAAAAAGAGAAGTTCCAAAATGGCTTTGAGAAAAGTTCAGAGAAAAAAAGAGAAGTGCTGGAGGAGCTGCATGGCTCCAGGATGGAGATACCTGCACTGGGATGGATGCGGGCGATACACAGCACCACTCCGACAGCCCCAGCACTGCACGCGGGGCACGCTGCACCACCAAAGCCATGCAAGTAAACCATCCTTATGTAAGCCACAATCGGCTAAGAGCAGCAAACATCTGCCTGCCTGCTTGCCTCTTCCTCCCTCTATATCCGTGTGCACATTGAGCTCATCCAAACGAGGCGCAGAAGCAAACTGCTCCGCTCCCAAATTGCACTTGAGGCAGAGTGCTGCTATCGCGTGGTGCACGGCACGGACTGCAGCACAGCACACACCTCACAGCCTCGTCGTGCAGGAACAAAGTCAATGGCACACTGCGCCATTCGCAGTGTAACACCAGAGGAATGAGAGGTGGGGGGGGGAAAAAAAATAATGCCGCAAAGCATCGGTTGTACCCAAGGTTAAGGAAAGGGCAGGAGGCTGTTTCAGGAAAGGGGATGCGCAGCAATTCATAATGCGCTGGTGGCGAAGTTACATTTGTCATCTCCTGCCATCACCGCGCTTTGCTGTGTGATTTTCAAGTAATGCAAGCATGGGGAAAAGGGAGAACCATCCTTTGTGCATCCATAGAGGGAACACATGGCTCAGACCCAGAGAGAAAGGCCCCAAGTGCTGCCTGCAGGCACTGCTGTCACAGCCAGGAGCACTGCGAGGAGGGAACAAAGTTTGGGGCCCCCACCACCCCTTAACAGCACAGAGCCACCTCCCACCCAGCAGGGTTCCTGGCTGCGCTTTGCAGCACCCATCAGCTCCAAGCTGCCATTCCCTCCACCCGTCTGCCTGCAAATCCAGCAGAAGTTTTGCACTGCTGCAGATGAGGCTCCAGCTGCAGACCCCCGTCCTCCAGCAGCACGGCGGGGCTCAGGACCCAAAAGAGGATAGGTCACCTCCTGCAGCTACAGCACTCAAACCAACCCATACCCATGTCAGGGCAATGCTTTAATGCCTGAAAGAGCTTTGGCCCCGGGATGGAGCAGGGCAGTGTGTGGCAGCAGCACTTGGCAGGGAGAGCAAGGGCAGTGCCCAGCAGCCGCCATGCTGCACATGGACAGGATCACATCTTTATTCCAAATAATTTCACTTCTTTGGAAACCACAATGCCAGCACCGGGCACGGGTTTTAAGAGAGCTCCTTACCACAGCCTCACCCACTGAGCTGCCAGCAGCCCGTGCTCATGCCTGATCTCAGAGGCACTGAGGAGCCTCTGTCACGCTGGAAAGCAGTGGGACTTCAGCCCTTACACATCTCCCTCTGTTCCAGCCTAGACACCCAGCAGACACATCCAGCAACACACACAAATGTCAGAAATTTACCATCAATGGGGACTACCAAAGAATTTGGCACAGGGAAGTATTTAAAGCAATCCCAGCTTAGTCAATTGTACTGATCTCCCACCAGCAGCACAATTCTCACCTCCGAGAGCCCACTTTGAGGCAGCAGCAGCTCTCCAGTCGGTCCCCAACCACTGCTCAGTTTAGATGGGGACGGAGCAGCAGGAAACAAGCACAAAACTTCACTGCCAGCAGCCAAACAGCAAAGCACTGACCCATAGCACAGCTAAGCGTGAGCCTCAGTTGCCACTCCAGGAATGGGAAGAAACACAACAGATTTGAGATATCAGAGCATCCACCACAATCCACAAGACAGACTGTGGGGAAGGATGAGGGCTTTCCCTTCTCAGGACGGCATCCCACCGAGTGCTCTCAGGCCTACACCAGCCACCCCACTGCCCCATTTAGCTGCACTACACCTGCACAGCCGGGGTCTCACATCTGCAAAGTGACAGCGACAGAAACACAGCTTTGCAAGAAACGTGCCTTGTATTTCAGAGAACACACATAACCAACACCCCGGGCAAAAAGAAGGGATTTCTCAGACCAAGCCGTGGTCTCTCTACCAGCAGTCAGTCACAGCAATAGGATTTGCAAGACAAGATCACGTCTCCGATCTATCAAGACACATTTCTCTCCTCCAACTTGAGCTGTAACCTACACTGCACACAGAGGGGTTTCTCTGCCTTCTGATATATTTAGATCAGTGCCCAATTCACCCTCAGTCCCTGAAGAAACCATGCTCTAATCGGGAAATTCAAGGCAGTGAACCACAAAACTTGTTGTTACTTTTAATCACTGTAAGGCAAACGTCATTCCTACTGCATCCAGCCTTGGGTTCCCACTTCTATTACTTGAAATAGAGCAGCTGGGCTGTGGGGGATTTCAGTGGTTGCGTTGAAGGGAGGCACATGGCAAAGGCAGGATGGAAGAGGCTCAGTTTGAGAAGTGTCACCAACTCATTTATTGCAGGGATTTGCTATGAGGCTTCACAGGAGGGGGGATGGAGGGAGCGGGAGGCACAGCCGGCTGATCTCCCATTGCACCTGGAGGGCAGCGGTCACTGCACGAGGGGACACGGTGCTCAGTGCCCACACAGAGCAGCTCTGGGCACCACTGCACGCAGCCCAGCTGTGCCGAGCGGCAGCTCAGACACAAAGTTCAGCAGGGATTACCTTATGTACAGACACCAAAAAGCAAGAAAGCCGGTGGCTAAAGAGATCAGCAGAAGCCGTCGGCGCTCTGGCACAGCACACAGCCAGCACTCCACGCAGAATTCTGAGCAGCTCGCTCGGGCTGAGCGGCGCTGCTTACGGCACACAAAGGGCTGAAAGGGACCGAACGAAGCCGGGGCACCCCGACCCCGTGCACCGACACCCAAGCACGGCCATACGGCTATCTGCAGCGCAATCCCCCTCCCCACAAAGGCTGAAACAGGGAGAAAGTCGGCAGACGTTCCGCAACAGAGCCTATCAAGGGAGTTGGGCACGAAGCAAGAACGAGCTGAAGAGCACCGAGACGAAGCATTCAGAAATGCGGGCTGCCGAGAAGAGATCCCGGCTCCGCGGTACCTCCCCCGGGGCTGAGCCCAGAGCTGGGCAGGGAGCGCTGACTCGCAGGGTGAGCACGGGCAGCGCTCAGGCCCCGCTGAAATCCCTCCCCATAGAAAATAACAGCGATATTTCTGCAAGAACAGAGAGAGCGGAAAGCCGCGAAGCAACGCCGGGTGCCGTTGCGGGCTGCGGGCGCTGCGGGCAGAGCCGGGCCGGGAGCGGCCGCCGCTTACCGAGGGTGAAGAAGGGCAGCTCGGTGTTATCCAGATCGTCCTGCACGGCGACGCGGCCGGGCAGCTCGCTGCGGACGAAGAGCAGCAGACGGGAATCGGCGGCGGCGGGCGGCGGGGCTCCGCTCCAGCTGATGTCGTTTTCGCGGAGCACCGGCAGCGTGGACACGGTGACCGTCTTCACGCGGCACGGACCGGGGGGTTCCCGCGACGCCGCCGCCGCCGCCGCCACCGCCGCCGCGCCGGGCCCGCCGCCCAGCAGCACCACCAGCACCAGCAGCGCCGGAGGAACCGGCGGCAGCGGGGCCGGAGACGCGGAGCGGCGGCGCGGCGGAGCGGCCATGCCGGGCCGGGCGCGGGAGAACCGCGGCGAAGCGACGCGAGGCGAAGCGGGGAGACGCGAGCGGCGCCGGGCGCACTGAGCCGCCCCAGCCCGCCGCCGCCGCCGCCGCCCGGCTCCACCCCCGGCTCCGCCCCCGCCCCGCCCCGGCCCCGTTCGGATCCAGGCCCGTCGCCCACCGGTCCCGCTCGCCCGCCGCCCTTCGCAGGGCCGCCCCCGTTTCGCAGCGGGCTGGTTCTCGCCGTCGGCTTTTCCTCGCCGTAAGGTTAACTCGGGCCCCGGTTCCCTCGCTACCTGTAGCAGCCTGCAGGTGGGATCCCGGGCAGACCGATCCGAGTGCTTGGAGACCGTGCTCACGGCAGGGCGATCTTGAGGCACCCTGAGCCCGGCTGTGGTCTTGTGATTCTCCCTAGCGCTGTGCCACACCGTCGTGCCTCTCCTGCCATCCTGCTCCAGCACTTCATCCTCTCCCTTCTCCCCATGCCATCACGTCTCTCTCCCGTCACCACTGCCCTTTGCAGACCATCCTTTTCCTACTTATCCAGCTTTTCCACGTCTGCTCACTTTCTGGATGTAGCTCATTGCTGCATGTGCTCACAGGCTTATCTTTCCCTTTAGGCTCAGCCTGGCTGCAATAGCACAGAAGCTCCCTGCGAGCTTTTGCTCATTAGCTGGTTGCAGGTGAACAGCCATCAGGTCCCATAGCACATGGAGATGGCTCTCAGTGCTGAGCCTGGAGCAGCCACGGAGCTGACTTATAGCAGATTTTTGACCTGGTCTTTAACAGCCAGCACTGAAATGGGAGACAGAGGCCAAAATGCTGCTGAGGTCTGATCACAGGTGCCCATATCCATCCATCACACATGTGCCCTGACACCATCCAAGAGCTGGATGTGTGCTTACACCAACCAGAAGAGCTCCAGAGATGTGTGGTTTTGGCTCACGCTCTGCCTTGAGCCACAGCAGAGCCAAGAGGGATGGGAGGTTGGAATTGCAGGGGGGGATGCTGGAACTGCAGAGGTCAGCTGGGAGGCAAACAGACAATTCAGTGGGGCTGAGCCCTGCCCCAACACCAAGAGCTGCCCACGGGTGGGCAGTGACTCACGGCAATGGGGACGGGCAGCCCACAGCAGTTGTGAGCCAATGACTCACAACAACAATTTCCGAGTGACTGCTAATCTACCTGATTTTATTTGTAGATGTACAGATGAAAGAAGATGTCAAAACCCTAACAAAGAGCGCTTAATGCTCAGGCTTATATTATTTCCACAAGCTAATTAAGATCAATTCATCATACGCCTATTGAGGCAAAACAGCCTTCCGAGATACCCAGGTCACTGAGTGTTAAAACCACAACAAGGGCAGAATGGCAGAGACAAAATGCAGCAAACAAACAACGGGAGCCGTGCCCTGTTCCAGCTCACAGCCCAACAACCACAGCCCCCATGGAGAGCATCCACATGTGCACAGGGAGCGTTGGGTTGGGAGATCTGCAACCACGGCAGAAAAGGTTCCCCCACCCATCCTGTTGGTATTATTTTTAAGGGGAGATGGGTAGGTTTGGGACTGGCTGAGGATGCTGTCACTACACACACACATATTTTTTTTTCCTCGTTTTGAAGATTCTAGGAAAGAGCGAGCAAAGGAACAGCATTGCATAGGCATAGAGAATGACACATGGTAAGACAGTCTGTCTAAAAGGAGATGAGGAGCACTTTTATTTTTTAGAACTGGAAATCCTGCAAAAAAGAGGAACTATTTCTCTGTAGGGCCGTATCCCTTCTCGTAGGTCTTCTCTGTAGCCACTCAGTGTATACCTGCAGGCGTCCCATGCAGAGCAGAGACCTTTCTACACTGCTAGGCAAGGGGAAACCAGGGGAAGGGAAGAGGAAACTTAGGAAAAGGCAAGGAGAAACCAGGGGAAGGGAAGCTGCAACCTAGGGGAAGGAAAGAAGTCAAGGGGAAACCTCAAGGAAGGCCTTGGGATAACATGTGAAGGCAAGATGAAGGCAGGGGCCAAACTAAGGGAAGGCAAGGCAAAAGCAAGAGGCATCCTGATGGAAGACCAGGGGAAACCTAGGGGATGGATGGGTGCAACCTAGGAGAAGGCAAAGGGAAACCTATGGGAAGCAATGGGAAACCTAGGGGAAAGCAATCTAACCCATGGGGTCTGGATGGAGCCCAGTGGGCACTGTGCATTGATGTGCTGGTTTATTCCTTCAGATTTGTGCTTGTGGCTGAACTGAAGAGGGGAGTGCATCTTCTAGCTTAATCCAGCTGTTCTCTGCTGTAGCATATGGCACTGGACAATGAATGGAATGGATTTTAGGGTGCAGAGTTGGAAAGAGAAGGTTTGGAGACGTGAGTTCATACGCTTACTTTCCTGCTGACTGTCCATCCTTGGGCAAGTCATGAGATAATAGAAAAACAGAGCTGGGAAGGACCTCAGGGGGATGTTCTGTCCATGCCTCTACCCAAAAACCAGATCAGCACTGTCTGTCTTACACCCTGTGTGAAATCCTCTGTACACCCGTTTTATTTTGCCTTAATGCCCACATCAGTAAAGCACAGTTAGCAGCTAGCTGAGATTTCTGCAAGCTCTCCTGTACAAACATGGGCATGATGATAAAGGGGAGCTTTCCTCAAGCCACTGCCTTTAAATAGGCACATTCAGCCTCAATGCAGCCCCAGTGTAAGCACACATCTCAGTTTCTCTGTGGCAAAAAAAGGATTCCACCTGCTTTTTAGTTCTGAAGAATGGAGATAAACACAAAACTGTTTGAAAGCCACCGGTAATATTTGCAAAGTGAAATATTTCTGTCCTGGTTTATAACGGAGGTAATGGATTTCTATTATCCACCCTGAGCAGCATTCAATAGGAAAGCAAATGCTATGAGCAAAGGAAAACACACCACGGCAAGGAAGTTCCTCCTGCTAGGAAGATACTGAGGAGCACTTACTGAACTTTGCTTGTCTTGCAGGAATTGCTGACAGGCCCCATCTGCCGGGGGTGCAGGGGGGAGTGATGGGCTGTCAGGAGGCCGTGGCCCCATTCACACCCAGTGTGCAGCTCAGGGCACACCAGTGCTGTTCCCACCCCTCCATCAGCACATGGAGGCTGGTGTCAGTGCCTGCGTATAGCAAAGAAAATAATTTGATGTTGCTGTAACAGATATAAAAGGTTGCAGAAGTGGTATGTGTGGCAATCCCAAATGTGGGTTTTCCAGCACAAAAGCACAGGCTGAGTGAGCTGGGCGTTCCTCAGCTATTAGCTGCACCGGTGGGATGCTCTCAGTGCAGCAGGCACAGCGTACGTGCCGTGCCACCTCCTGTCTGCACCTGCCCACTTTCCTTCCAGCTTTCCACCCAAGCGGATTTCTTTCAGCTGAAGTTTCAGGCGCTGCCTTCTTTCTTATTCCCAAGCTGAGCTCCGGGGTTGGTTTCATCTGTATGATGATATCCCAGGTGGGATTCAGAAACCCGTGATTCTGTTTCTCTGCGAGGAACTTTGTGCAGACATTTTACTGGAAAATGCTTAAAATGCTCAAACTTTCCAGGCATAAAAAAGGATGAGGAGAGAGAAATCATTCGAGTTAAAGGGTCACACATGAAGCACTCTTCGACTTCCAATCCCAGGCGCTGGGTTTCTGGGCACGCAGAACTAATGCATCTTTTATCGGCTGGCACCGGGGAGGTTATCGCAAAGCTATCAATAGCAGCTTTCTGAAGTGGCTTTCAATTGGCTCTATTACCAAAGAGATGTGCATACAGCAACAGCCATTAAAATGCACCTTGTATTTACAATACACAGAACATCTTCACTGCTAACACGTCGCCAATCAGACTGCCAGCAAGCGGAGAAGAAAGTCTGAGCTGTGGTGTAATCATAGGGCTGTGTTTTGAGTCCCATCAGCATCGATAACTCAGCTTGCCCTGTTGGGAAGGTGAGCTGGTGCTCATAACCACAGCATTGGTGCACTCGGTGCTCTTCCTGCCACGTGCTGACATCTTGCAGCCACCAGCTCCACACAGCTCACCCTGCTGCCCCTCTCCAAGCAGCCCCATGGGCAGAGGGAGGCAGGGATAGCCTGAGAGAGAGCCTCACAGAGACCACTGGAAGGCAACCAACCACTGGAACCAAGGGGGGTGAGGCTTTTGCTGGAACAGACGACAGCAGGAATGCTGCACACTGTTGTTCCCCTCCCTACCAACCAGCCAGTCCATCACTGCCTGCCCTCAGACACCCGTGAGCAATAGCAGCCTCCGGCATCGCTCCCCTCCTTCCCAAGATGAAAGAAACTTTAAATGCACGTAACTCTTGCACTCTACTTAATTAATCAGGTTTTGGATTTTTTTTTTTTTTTTTTTTTTTTTTTTTTGCATTACAAGTGAAACTTCTTTGATGCATGAAATATTAAGGAGCAGCCAAGGGAGGGGAAGGAGAAGGCTGTGGGAGGAGGGGCCAGGAGTGGCTGCTGCTGCCTGGAGATGGATGGGCAGAGGGACAGAGGTTGCACAGCCAGCAATGAGTCTTTGCACGATGCTCTGTCCAGGCAGACAGACAGTGAGAAAAGGGTTCTCCCTGCGCTTCTTGCCTCTCAGACAACAGTTTTTAATTCCACGTTCCAGCCCTGTGTGCTCATCCAGGTTGGCTCACACAGGCGCTGGAAGGGGACAGCGCCTCATTAAACTTTCATGAAAAATAATCTCTGGTTGATTCATTGTTTTTTATCTCGTGATGGCTGTGAGAGAGCGAAGTGAAATGTTTCTTTGGGAAAAAAAATAAAAATAAAAAGACAGCTCTGTTCCGGAAGAGCCGGCGTGGCTTTTAGTCAGATGAGGCTCTCCCCAAGGATGCGTGAGTAGTTATCTGTGTTACTGGTTGGCAAGTGCCATTCCCACACTGAGCTGTGGAGGAAAGAAAGCAGAAATCTGCACACGTCAGTGTGGATATCTCAGCATCCCTTGACAGGGCACAGTGAGAACTCACTGCCACAGCGCTGGTGTACGGCAGAGACACTCTGCTCTTAAAGAACACCAACAAAAGCCTTTTGATCCCAAAGCACCGCGCTGTCAGCCACCTGGCAGCTCTGCCCAGAAGTCCAGAGTAAAATCCCAATGAGTGTTTGGTAGGACAAGCAGAAGTGGTTTCAAATTAAAAGAGGGGAGATTTAGGCTGGATGTTAGAAGTTTTTTACAATAAGGGCAGTGAGGCACTGGCACAGGTTGCCCAGGAAGGTGTTGGTTGCCCCATCCCTGCAAACAGATCAGGGGATGGGGCTCAGAGCACAGATAGGTGTCCCTGTTCATTGCAGGGAGTGGGACCAGATGGCCTTTATGGGCCCCTTCCAACTCAAACGAGCCTATGATTCTGTGATACCAATGGACAACCCAATGGGCAATCCAACAGAGCCAGCTGCTGGGCAGCCCCAGCCCAACACTACACAGCAGTTTCTCCATAAACAAATGGTGATGGTGCAGCCTGCGTTAGCTGTATAAAGGGTAATAAATGAATAAATGGGTTAATTATATCCACCACAGAATTTAATTAGACCATCTCTGTTCACTCCGCTTCAGCCAGAATCTCAATTATAAATCTTTATTTTCAAGGTTTTACAGCTTGGACATAAAATCTTGCTCTGGGCTCAGACACGACACACAAGGTCTGCTGTACAGGGACTGCTCTAGTTTTTTTTTTTTTGAACCAATCTTTTTAAAAAAGGTCAGGCTGGGGGACCAGATGGCTGGAGGGGAAGGTAATGAAGACACGGGGCTTTTCTGAAAGAGATGGCTGGCTGAATGCAGGCAGCTTTACAGTGCTGTGCCATTATGACAATCTGTGGGTGAAACCACGCTCGGCTCACCTGTCCCTGCCAGCTGCAAGCCCTCACTGCCACACGGCCCCAGCGCTGCGTTAATTGGCATCCCAGCACCCACAGCAAAGAGCAGGGGCTGCAGGGTGAGGGCAAGGCATCCCCCAGGCACTGTGGGGTAGTGCAGGGGAAGCTCACACAGCTGCTCCAGGAATGCGCCCTGGGGCTGCCAGGTGTGTGTGCTCACTGCTTCCCCAGCATCCCAGCATCACACCTGCCCCTGCCTCCTCCTGCTGCTGTTCTGCTCCCAGGAGAGGCTGCAGAGAGGGCTGGAAAAGTAGAAGGCGAATGAAGAAGTAATGGCACTTTTCAATTGTGATTGTGAAGGTAATTTAGGGCCTGCCTCCTGCTTTCTGGAGCTGACAGTATTGAAATCCGGTACTTCTGTCTCGTTAAACGCGCGCTGAAATATTCTGATCATTCCAAAATGTCAATAGTGTTACAGCAAAAACAGAAAACATGTTTACCAGCAGCAGAACCACGCAATCTCAGGTCACATCCTCGTTCAATCTGAGGCATGTTCTTTGTTTCCTCACTGAGTTAATCGGCTGATTTGCTTTCCCTGCCCTATGCCAAAGCCTTTACCTCCCCCTGCATGGAAGCAGCGCTGAGGACCTCACTGCTAACAGTCATCCTGGCAAAGCACTTCCTTCATTTCTGCTCCTCTTCCAAAGTTTGGCCACTCTGGCACATCAGCTCCCCCCTCAAGCCCAGTACATCTGCACATAATGTGTCCTAAATACACAGCCACTTCATAAACTAGAACAAATCTATCTGGTAAGTCAGACTCCAGCAGAGCTGAATGCATATTTAACCAGCAGATCACAACAGATTATTGTCTGGTTGGTGCACCATGTAATTTAACCCTTTGGAAACGTTGGCGTGCATCTGCCAGCCAAATCACTGCTCAGAAGGCGATGATGTATGGGATGAATTACCGGTAATAAAGAAAAAGATGTATGGGATGGATTAATCAAATCATAAATTTCTTAAGTTCCTATGGCAGTCCATAAATCAGTTTGGGCTCTCTGTTTCTGGCCCTCATTCAGTGTATAATGTGAAGTGCAGATGACCTACATGTACGGGGATTTTTAGGTGCTCAGTTGGACGCGCCCTGGGTAAAACAGAGAGAAAACCATTTCTAAAAATGTCACATCCACATATTTCAAGTTACACCATTGGAAACGTGCTTTTGGGAAGGTAAAGAGTATATGTTCTTGTACCAAGGGTTAAACCAGACCCAGGGTAGACACAGCAGAGCTTTGATCAGCTGCAGCTCACTGAGACAGGGCTTGAAGTATAGGAAACTACCCCAGGGCAGCCTAGCAGCCATCCTGAATTTTTAGATTTTTACCCCATTTTTTGTGTTTATAGCATTTGGGAGCCTTGCAGCAGAACACAGTGCTGGGACTGCAGCAATCGGCACTCGCTGCCCTGCTGAGGTTCTGTAGGACCTGCAGCCATGCTCCATCCACGCTGATGGAAGGGAAACACATCACAACGGGAGCAGAACCTCACACCCTATCATCATTTCACTAGGAGCTTGGAATCAGCCCTTTACACCAACTCAGCTCAGACTGAGCCTTGCTGTCAGCCCACCTGTTCCCAGCACAATTCCCTACTCTCTGCACCCATTAAACTTGTGCTGGTTTTACATGCAGGAAGGAAATCTCTGATCGGGCTTCTGTCATTCCTAACCCTCACACAAGCCCTGTCTCTACCAGCAGTCCTTGCCTCAGGATCTCTGCTGCCCCAATCAAGCCTGCATTAACGAGTGTGCCTTTGTACCAGCTACATGGCCTGGGAAGGTCTCTGCTGCTTCAGTATGAGGTCCAAAAATAAGAGCAGCAGCACGCTCAGAGTGAGCCTAAACATCAATGCGTGTCTACCAGAGGGAGCAGCAGACTTTAGAAGTTCGATTTCTTTTTGACTGTCCACAAGAGACATGAAACAAGGAGATTAAACACCCGGAATAAACACCTATAAATAAAACTGACTATTTAAGCCCACAAAAGCCAGGACATCAGTCACAAAGGCTCCCGCTCGCCTCCAACCCCAGCACAGAAGTGTCTCTGATTTTGTTTACTGCTGCACAGGACAACATCAGAGCATCCACCTCCCTTTGAACCTGGCTGCTGCTCAGCACAGATCCGGCTCTGACACCAATTATCAAAGTGCTGCCTTGGCCAAGGGACTGCAGCTGGGGATTATTCTTCCCTTCTTCCTTCTCCTTTCTCCAAAAGAAAGTGAAAATCACCACAAACAAACAAAGAAAACCCCAGCCTGTTTGCTTAAAAAAAAAACATTGGCAGAGCTGAACCTGAGCTGTAGTGGGAGAGAGTTAAACTCAGCTGCTCTTGATGTGAAGGCAGGCAGAGGGGCTGCAGCAGGAGCTCGCAGGCTGCGTGCCTGGCAGCGGATGCCCTCTGTTGGCATCTTGCAGCAATATGATTAGCACCGAAAGCTGGCTGCTCCCAATCGCTGTCATTTTGCTCTTTGTTTGTCCTGGGCCATGCGGAACAGCCACCAGTGCAGGGCCCTGAGCTGCGAGCATGAAGTAAATAATGGCAGCCCCTGCTCTGGTGAGCCCACACCCTGAGTACAGGTGAGAATATTTGCACACCCTTTGCAGCACAGCAATGCAAATGTTGTCCACGGGACTCTTCCTGTGTTCCTGCTGCGGCTGGGAGCTCGTGGCTCACTGTCTGCAGATGTGTGCCCCACTGATGGATGCAGCAGCTTCCCACAATGAGCAGCTCTGCCTGCAGCCCAGGAGGAACCTCTGAGTTACAGAAGAACATGTATTAGGAAAAAAAAAACAAAACGTACTAATTACTTTATATATCTACTGCAGCCAGAGTTTGCTCTTAAGCATAGACCAAAAAGTTGAGAAGCTGCTTCCCTGGGAGCTGCTCCATGCATGGAGTATGGAACCCCCTGGGGTCATAAAGCAAGGTCAGTGTGTGTCTCCAGCAGACCTGAGGATGAGCACAGCTCAGGGAGCCTGGCCATAGCACCAGTCTGCTTTTTATCAACATCCTGGAGATCACTAGTAGGACCACAGTGTGTGGAGAAGGACTGCAGATAGAGATGGTTTGCAGAGCTCACACCACATCACAGCACTGACCTGCACCTCATGGAGATGCCACCAGGGCTGGCTGCTGAAAGGCCCAGGCACTAAGGAGATCTATAGGAACAAAGCAGGCCTCAGGTCCAGCCAGGAGAAGCTGACCCCAAAGAACAGCACACCACAAATGGGTTGAAGGCAGCCCCCCATGCACATGCCTGAAAGAGCATAGCAACTCATCTAGGCTTAAATACAACCCATCAAGGCTGAGACAGGTGGCACTAATTAGGGCTTGTTAGGGCTCATTAGGGCTCTCCTGGCCTAACAGCCTTTCCCAGGTGTGGGGGGAGGAACCTGTCAGCAGGTGGGACTAGAAATGATGTCTCCTGTTGCTGGGCTCTGTGTCAGAAAGAGCTAAAAGTAAGCTGTGCAAGGAAGGTCTCATCTTCAAAATTGCCTTTTGCAGCAGTTCATAGGGGCAGTGCTACTATTCACCCCATTCTCAAAACTTTCCTCAATAGAGAACAAGCACAGCCGTGCGTGTGATTGACTTGTGGTTGTTTTATTGCCAGAGGAAGCAAAGAAAACTCTGAACCAAAGGAGATCATAAGCAATAAATGACGATTATTCCAGTTACAGTCTCCTTCGTATGTCTCTCTGAGGAGACTTTATAACAGAGATTATATGGTAAGAGTGGATTTACGCTTGGAGGGGATCTAAGTGCATTTTTCCTGCAACAGGCTGGAATCTTGTTTTAATGGTAGATAAAAAACAAGGTGCAGAGAGGGCTCGTCTGTGTGTGCGTGGGGGGAGTCTGTTAAATCCTATTTGGTATATCAGGGATAATCTAAACAGCTGGTAATAAGAAACAGGAATAATCTTGAGTAAACCCTGTGAAGCCAGTGCAAATATTTAAGTCACTTATTCAAAGGGAGCCATAGCAAGATCTGCCTTAAGAAAGACAGATCAAAGGGTGCAGAGGTTCTTACAGCTGAATACAATCACACCATCGCGCTCTGTGACCCAAATTCAGACAGGCTCCCAGTTTCTGGAAGTTGCATTCGAACTGATGTGGTGCCTGGTGGAGAAGCTGACAACACTGTGAGTTACGGAGGCATTTGGAGACTGCTTGGATCAGCTCAAAAATGCAAATAAAACATTGTGGTGGTATCTCACGGCTCTGTCTTCTCTGGCCCACCATTGGGCAAAGCAGGGGGTGAAGGACGCAGAGCTGAGCCCACCTCACCCCTCTGCCCTATGAAGGGCCGACTGATGGCCACCATCCCTTCACCTGGCAGAAGGACCTGCTGAAGTCTGCAGCTCAGGAGTTTGTCATCTCCAGAACACACTTCTTATTGCCTTTATTCCGCAGTGGGAAACTCTCAGAGCATCCCATGAGTTTCTCTTTTGTTCGCTCAGATTTCTGAGTCACTCTTTTCGTTTCCTCAAGGCTGAAATTCCGCTTCCAATAAGTCCAAAGAGCCTTACTTTTATGTACAGAAGCCTCCCGGTTCTCAAAATAGCCTTCTTAATTTAATTAATTCTTAAAGATTGCCTTTAAAACTCAAGCAGTCATTAAAGACGTTATTGTCCTTTTTTTCCTTAACAACCTTTCGTGAGGTGCCTCTCGACAGCTCATTCTCCAATTAATATAAATATTCAATGCTTCAGCTCCCACTGAAGCAGTAACCAACTGCAGCATCGTCTGACCTTGCCGTGTTGCACACAAAGCATCTCGCTCAGCGCGCAGCAAATGCAACAGGGAAGTTGTTTTGCACAGATGCACAATCCTTGCACCGTGCACCTCAGGAGAAGCTTGTCATTGCCAACAATCAGAGAGCCAACCATGCTTTGCAGCAACAAGAGGAAACACGGGTTGAACAGCAGCGGCGAGCACCTTCCCACGTTCCCATCCTTTGTTTTTGTTTGAGGTCTTGAAAGTGCTTGTAGAAAAAATCACTTTCGGTAAGAATAATGCATGGCCTCTCCGGGCTGATTTAAAGCAGATATTTTATCCTACTGGGAAGCAATAATGAAAAAAAAGCCTGATTTTTACCAAACGCCTTATGAATCTCCCGACACGTTTCTCTTTCTCCTAAATTTCACAAGAGGTTTATTTTTTTTGCATTAAAACTCGTGTCTGTTCTACACTACCACCCTACACAGTATTTTTTTTCTCTTTGATGAAACGCTCTTGTTTGCTGTTGTGTGTTGACCAAATGGTTTCTGGCTTTACAATCTGTCACTGGTTCTACATTTACAGCTTGCAATTAAGGGCTTTGATTAAATATTTTGCACAAAGCTGCTTGTTCCAATAGCCAATCCTTATATATTTTCCAAAACACAGCGAAAAAGATAAGAGTACTGGAAATGAAACAAAGATTGAAGTTGTAAAAACGGCCTTTAGAGTCTGGGTAAATGCACACCGTGCTTTATAGCTGGCAATGTTATCTCTTTTGATACTCTGGCTTGCCCTTGGGTGGCAGAAAGCAGAGTCTTTCCTGGATTTCTATAAATGAGGCCAAAAGTCTTTGGTAAAGCACATACATACCATGTGCATGCAGGAGATTTTTAAAATAGTGTGTTTGGTTTTTTTTTTAAGGAAACATAAGGTGCCAAAAGCCATTCTTTCCATCAGTACAGACATGGTGCTCTTCTTGCAGTGTCCTCCATGCCTTTCTCTCCCTCATGCTGGGCTGTGCTCCCCATGGGTTCCTCCACCACCCTCCATGGAGCAGCACTGTGCTCTGTTTTGTGCTCCCTTGACATAAGCCATTTCCCTGGGACGGCTCTTGGAAGCAGCACAGGGCTGGCACAAGGCCTGCAGAGCACTGAGAGCCTCTCTGCTCCTCTTCTGGGCTCCTGCCCACTCAGAATAGCTGTTGCAGGCTCCTATTGCTCGATCAAACTGGGATTCTGTAAAGGAGAGGAAAGATAATTTCTCTCCTCCAAGACACTGATCAAGGAGGGCATCCCAGCTGGGCTGCCTGTGCAGGCTGCTTGCTGCTGAAGGCTTCTCTATGGAGACCGTGGACCCATTTGGGGTGGGAAAAAAAGGATTTTCCCTGCTGGCTGCTGTCCCTGTGCTGGTGGAGGTGTCGCTTTGGGGCTTTCTGCAGGATTGGCATCCCTTGTGCTTCTTCACCTCACATAGAATCACAAGACCTCTAAGATCCACAATCCCAATCCCAACCCATCCCCTCCATGCCCACTGACTGCATCCCTCAGTGCCACAGCACCTCAGCACAGCGCTGCACGTCACCCCCTGCTGACGCTGTGTGGCACTGAGTGGCGCTGTGACCGAGTGCCTCCTCCGACACTCCTCCATCCCCACACCCCAGCAAGCAGCAGGAAGCACTTTGCAGAATGAAGAAAGTCCAGTTCAGCATTTCCCCAGCCTCTCTGCTGTCCCCTCGCAGTGCGGCAGCAGATGCTGGGGGCCATGCAGGGCACTTTCCATTGATGCAGAACTGGGGTGTATCCTAAGAATGGCTCTCTTTATTTACACCCACTCAGTCCTCAAATAAATCTGGAGATTTCTTCTTCTAGGGTTCCCTGAGCTGCTCTTCCCAGGCTTGGGCTTTGGTTAGAGCCTTCACTCCAATCCAAGTTCCAGGCAGAAAGGAAATTGCAAAACTGGTTCTATGGCTCCACGGCAAGCCTTGTCCTACCCAAACAGGTGTTCCATCTTCTTCTAGACTGCTTTTTTAGCTTGCAGACAGTTTCTCCCATCTCTCATCCCTGGAGACATCCAAGGCCAGGTTGAATGGACAGCCTGACCCATGGCAGAAGCTATACGATCTTTAATGTCCCTTCCAACCTAAGCCATTCTATGATTCATTACTCCTGTTACTTCCCTTGATCTCTGTCCAGTTGTCCCACCTCTTCCTTGCCGTGTGATAACCCCTCTGGCCACAGAGCTCCAGTTCAGCATCCCCAAGAACTGCACGTCCTGAATCATTTGCCATTTTTTACAACCTGGATGATGTTTGCTATTTCTGTAGCAGATATCACTGGCTTACATTCTTTTCGTGGAACAGAATAAGCCCCAGTTTTCATCCTGTTGAACTAAAGCCCAGCTTGCTTACACAGTCTATCATCCCCAGGCTGCTCCAGCTGAATCTCAACCTCTTATTTTCAGTTCATTTCTCCAATCTGTCATGGAGGTATTTGAAAAAGGATGTCCTTGATAAATCCGTAGTGAGACACTCCTCTCCTTAACACCTTCTAGATACCTGCAAATGGTATATAGGTGTCTTTTTTCAAGATTTGGGGGTATTCAAGTCGAATTGGTGGGTCTCTAGCTCCCCACCCCTGCTCACTTTCCCAATACTTTTCTAAATTATGCATTTTTTGTCCTTTTTCAGTCTTCTGACTCTCCCAGAGATAACCCCTAATGACTCTGAGACTGCCACAGCCAGTTCTGCAAGTATCCATGGCTTCAATTCACCAGGTCTGGAATAATCTTCCCAGGAGAGTTTTCCTCCTTGCTTCTGTCAGTCAGCAGCTGGCTTATCACCAGGAACAGAAGGGATTATATCCCTTGTAAGCATTTTATCCTCTTATCTATGGATGTTCGTTATCTGTCTATCACTCTCTGAATCCTCTGGAGCCCTTGCCCTCCGTGGTTGGTTTGTAGCACTGAGTTCCACCAGTCAGCCCCTTCTGCCCATTCAGATTTCAGTGCAATCAGAGCCAGGCTCCTCTCACAGTGAAGGATGAGCAGCAATGGTCACGAGGAGTGAGGAGAAATTTAGGCAAGATATGAACATCCCAGGACTCTTTCTGGCTGCACGGAGCAGGGATAAGTGGGATGGGATGGGCACAAAAATATCCTACAAGGATACCAAAGGATAAAGCCTCGTTCTTTAGTTTTTCCTCAGCATTTCCCTTGTGAAGCATAACCAAACCCAGCCACAGAGGAATATCACAGCTGTCCATGCTGCAAGAGCCTCCGTGCAGGCTGGAGCAGGTCTGTAGCAGCTCCTTTCCAGCACCCCACGGGTACGCCCACAAAACCACCAGTTCTGCCCTTGTCTGAGATGTCTTTGCCTTAGAAACAAGTGCCCACGTTCCTTTCATCTTTAAGAACCACAAAAAAATGGACCAAGATAAGGGTGAGGCTCTGGATGGGTCTGGGCAGGGTATGGCTCGTCCATCCAACCAAGTAGTTACAACCTCAATGTCATCATCTCCCACTGAGATAACTGAGAGAGTTCATGACATCTTGTCCTCTCCAAGCACCCCATTGCTGGGTCTCTGGGTCGCACAAAGGGCCCAATGCCTGCTCTTGAGCAAACACCCACACTGGGCTTTGCTGTGAGCACCAGGCACTCAGCAGTCCTGGATGACCTGCTGCTCTCCAACCCACAGAAGGGTTTAACCACTTAACCACTCTTGGAGCTGCTACACCACTTCATCAGGGCTCGATGCTCTTCAGGAAGGTTTGTTTTTTCAGCAATTGGCTTTGTTCTAATAAAAAAAAAAAAAAAGAAAGAAAAAAGAAAGGAAAAAAGAAAGAGGGGGGAGAGTGGGGAGAGGGAGAGAGAAAGCAAGAGAGAAAAGAAAAGAACATTTGTTTGAAAAACTGCAGCCTGGCTTTCGTTGCTGGAGAAGAGCTCCGTCTCACAATGGAGCCTGCCTTCTCCTCGTGTGAACTGCGCTCAGCTTGCTCAACAATAGAAGATCAAAACCTATGTAAGAAATGATTTCTAAGTATCGGAGCATCTTAATGGGAAATTCTCTAGCAATTGCTTGGCTATTTTATCTGCAATTAGATATTAAAATTCCAAACCAGAGTATTTTCCAGGTGAAAATGTAAAACACGGCAAGGTCTTGTCATCTAGCTTTGCTGTTTCCCCCCGCCCCATGCATAAAATTTGCTTTTTTTTCCCCTTTTATCAGTCTGATCAGGGACCTGATGAGGAGCACAAGCGAGAGAAATGCCCACGAAGGGCTGCAGGGAGAGATAATAGGAGGATCTCTGCACTCCAGCATTGCTTGCCTGGCCTCTTATTGACAGAGCCTCCAAGATACTCAAAGATAGCCTTGCTGCAAGTTACATTACCTTGAGATTTATTTCGGTGCCACGGAAAAGTGAGAGGGGTGAGGGCAGGGGGAGGGGGAGCTGGAAATGTTGCTGTGGGTAGAGTGATTATAACCAGAATTTCTTTTTAATGCAAAAATCTTTAGCCCGACAAAGGATCCATCTCTGGGAGAGGCTTTTCACCATCTGATCTCCCACCCCTTTGCATCAGAGCGTTGCGGAACGTACTTGGAAGAGTGGTGAGTGCGTTTTAACCGATAGCATTCAGCGCTTTTTACTGTGCTATTCATCCATATGACAAAGCTGAGAGGGGAGCCCATACTTCTTCCTGACTTTTTATTGCTTTTCAGCCCAGTGGGAACCGGTCGACATGAAAAAAAAAGTGGTTTAACCGCAAAATATGTTTAAGCTGCTTTTTTTTCTTTCTTTCTTTTTGCGTGTCAGACAGGAGGAGGACGGGGAGGCGGAGCGGTGGCAAAACAGTCGCAGCACAGCGATCAGGAAAACAAACCTGAAATCAACCCGAACATCGGCCTGCGTGAGCCTGGAGGGCGGGAGATGGAGAGAGGCGATGGTGGCCTTCAAGTGCTGGGACCTCCGTGCTGTGCGACAGGAGATAAGATAGAGAATCGCTGCCGTGTGGCTTAGCAGGAGCTGCAGGGAGGCTCTGAGAGAGGCTGGGTAAAACTTCTGAGCTCTTCTCCAGACCCAACCCATCGCGCTGTGCCCACTGACCGCATCCCTCAGGGCCACGTCTCCACAGCTCTCAAACGCCTCCATGGATGCTGACCCCACCACACCTGGGCAGCCGTGCCAGTGCCCGACTGCTCTTCTGGAGAAGTGTTTCCCAATATCCAACCCGACCCTCTCTGGGCCAGAATGAAATATCACGTGATTTACTTTGGAAGTAATTTGTTTTTTAATCTATATTCAAACTCCTGCTTTTTTCTAAATTAGAAAGGAAAAGAACCCTACGTTTAGCAGAACTATTGCTGAAGCACGTCACACCAGTAAGAAATAGTAGTGAAACAGTATTTATACAGCCCAAAATGTCCCTTTTTGTGTGTTTTTTTTCTTGAAGCTAACCTGCTCATTGACCTGCAACACAAGCATTTAATTACCTCTCTGAAAAATACATGTTTTATCAAAGAAATAAGAAAAGATCATTTCTAATTTGGGAACGCCGCCCTGCGAAGCAAATGGAGTTTTCTCAGCTCTCTGTCAGTGCATCCCTATGAGGTTCACAGGGTTGCAGTATCACCTCTCCATGCCCCCATCCTCAGAAGCTGGGCTCAAAGCAATGAGCTCCTTGCACCAAAATCTGCCCCTGGAAGAGATCAGCAGAGGCCCTCTCTACATGCAATGCTCCCAGCTCCAAACAACACAACTTTTCTCCCCAGCTGCATGATGTGCTGGAGAGTCTTTTAAGAGTTTCTTCTGCTCATAACCTCCTCTAATAAAGTGAACCTCTCCAGCTGAGCCCAGTCTAGCTTCAATCTCCCTGGTGCCAGATGAGCGTTTTAACTCCTTCCCCACCAGGAACCCAGCCCAGCCCTCCCGAAGAGCAGGTCAAGGGCTGTGGTTGGTGCTGCAGTTGCTGAGGTGTGCTCAAGGCACTTTGTATCAAAAACAAGAAACGATTGGGCTTCTGCCGTTCCAACTCCTATAATCCGCAGGCTGCTGCAACATAAGCTCAAGTTGCTAAGAGAAATACTCCTGCTCCAGCTGCACCGATGCCCATCTGGGTGGTGTAGTACTAACTCCGCTCCACCTACATCACCTGAGGTCCTCCCAAGGACTGCAGCACAGCCTGCTGCTAGATGGATGCCATGGAGCGTGCTTCTCCGTGCTCACTGTCCTCTGGATGGCTGGTTGCTCTTGGCTCCAGGGGTGGAATGCCAGCTGGGACACTGGAGCAGCAGTGACTGGAATGGGCTGCCCAGGGAAGTGATGGTGTCTCCATCCCTGGAGGTATTCGAGAATCATGGAGATGTGGCACTGAGGGATGTGGTCGGTGGTAGGAGGACAGCTGGACTGGAGGATCTTGGAGGTCTTTTGCAACCTTAATGATGCTACAGTTCTATGGCTGCTGCCTGGTGCTCTGCAAAGGTGTTGGGAATTAATGTAGGGAATGAAGGTCTATCAGCACCACGTGGATTCCTCCGTCCTTGGGTGGCGAGTGAGCAAGAGTCAACCTGCCAGGTCTGTAGGGAAGAACTGCTCACCCAGCTTAAGCATGGCCAAAGCAAGCTGTGCAATGTGCACTAGCTCATGAGACGCCAGGTGAGCCTTGGTAGGGAAAATGAATGAGTGTCTTTGGAGAGGCTGGATGGTGGAAGAATGGTCTCATGCAGCTTGACAGTCCACGAACAGCTCCAGCTGAAAGTCTCACATGCCGAGTTTCTCTTTTGGCAAAAGACCAAGCGATCGTTCCCTGAAGCTGTCTGCAAAAGTGCTATAGGATTTAATGGGAATAGAGTTGATGGAGTTTCAGAGAAAATTAACAGAGCTCAATGAATCTCATTCCAAAGCCCATAGAGTGGAACAGCAAGGGGTGATTTTCCGACAATCCCAAAGGGAATTACAGAGCCTCACAAGGGCTCTTGCTCCCAGACCTCACATCCTGTGTCCTCTTTTCCCAAATCCTTCTTCCTCCTGGAGAGATCTCAAAACAAGAGGTCATGTCCCCAGAAGCCATCTCACTGCAGCTCTAGTCCAGCCATTCCCCACAACTCCTTCCTTTTTCTCGCTGGTCTTTGCAAAGCTCCATGGTGACTGCTTTCTTGAGGATGTGCCATTCTTCCTTCTTCTCCTCCATAGGTCACTGAAATAGGAAGCTGCCTCTTGCTATCTCCTGGCTTCAGGACTTTGTTTGGACCAACAGTAAATGCCGAAATGGAGACAGCACACATGGAAAAGCATTTTGACACAGCCTTGGTGCCAGAGATATTTGAATAACCAAAGAGGCTGTTCTGGGGCAGACAGGCTATTTCTGACCTAACTTTCTGATGTCTCCATGTCCGTGCTGCTGTCTTCCAATAGCATCCAGGAGAGTTAAGAGAGCTCCTCCAAGGTCTTCAGCTGAGATTCATTATTGATTTGTTTATTTTCTACAAACAGCCATCAAAAAGCCTTTGGTTCTCATTAAAGCAGTGCTGTGGCGGCCAGGTTGGTGGGGAGGGGATGAGGCCAGGGCCAGGCTGGGCAGCACTGCTCTGTGTTCCATCCCAGAACTGCAGGAATCCATCTGGGGATGTTACCCTGGGTGCATGTATGGAGGGCAGGGCTGCTCTGCTCTGAGTGACGCTGGGTGACCGTGGCTCTCACTGACACCCATAAGCATTGCTCTCTGGCTAATGTTACTATAAAGCTGGCCAAGAACAGCAAGATCCTCCTGGGGTTCTTCATCCTTGTGGGGGAAAAATACCAACCCTCCCACCCCCGGGCTGGAGAACAACAGTAAACAAAGAATAAATTGTTCAGAGATATTTTGGCTCAGCAACCTGCTCAGAAACTTTCTTCCTAATGCCTTCTCCCCAGTGCAGGCAGCACTGCTCCAGCCTGCTTCCTAATGACCAGCATTAGTTTGCATTAGATGGATTTGTGATGATTTTTTTCTGCCTGGCTGCTAAGCCTGCAAGCAATTCAAATGAAGTTTGCTCCCCGTGCCCCATCTGGCAGCAGCAGATCCCCCATTGCCATGTGCTGCCTTTCAGCTGCTCTCCCTCTCACGCATCTGATGGTGGCTGATCTCTCTGCATTTTGCAGGCCCACGATGCTGCACAGGCACCTGCTGGGGCTCATTGCATCCCAGCCTCAGCCATTTTCCACAGCTTGTTCTTGGATGCACGATGGGGACTTGGTGGAAGTTGGCAGGGGAGAAGGAAATTGGTATTCAAGTGCTCTGCGCCGCGGCTGTTTGCAGCAGCAGGGAGCGATGGTGCTGCAACTCTCCTGCTGGAGTGGTACCTGCAGCAGTGGGGATGGAAGGGAAGATGTGGGGTCCCTGGAAAAATGAGGAGGGGGGGTTGGAAGAAGACCTCCAGCCCCAGACCTGGCCTCCACCTTTCCCATCCGGAGTGAGACAGAAGGGCTTGGAACAGTTCCTGCTTTTTCCTCGAGGGATGCCAACAGCAGAACTATGTCAGCTCATCACATTCCCAAGTGGTTAACTTCATGTTGAAGATCTAACTCAGAAGCTGCTCTGTTCTGGACCTGATTGCTCACAAGGGGAAATGCCAGGGTTCATCCTGCCCACGCACCGAGGTGTCCTGTCACCACCAGGATCCTAACAGAGGTCCGATGGCGCACAGTTCCAACCATCCTTTCTTTTTCTGGCAGTGGAAAGAAAGCCATGTGGGTGGGCTAGGACAGAACTGACCTCAGCTTGGTGTCCCCAGTGCCCCTGAGGCAACCCCCAGATGCTGTCAGATCCATCTGATGGCCAGAGTTGGCGTGGGGAGCTGCAAAGAGGTGTCGTAGCTTGCCATTTCCCTCCTCATCCTCAGCGCTGAGCTAACCACACTGCCAGGCACCAAGCAGTGGAGAACTGAACCTGTTGTTTTTACAGTGAAAATGACTGAAAAGTGCCTGCTGGGTCACATAAACCTGTCAAAAGAACAGCTGGGGCTTTCTGCAAGAGGGATAATAGTTAAGGAACCTGAAATTCTGAGAAGAGGGGGTTATGAATCATCAGCAATATTTACAGTGCAAGCTCCCATTCCTGATTTTTCTACCTGTTTCTCCCTCCTTTTCAGGAGCAGGGGCAGACCCCAGGCAAGCAAATGAGCCCTGCGTGGCTGTGGGGCTGCCCAAGGGGAGCAGAGGGGCCCTGGGACAGAGGAGGCTGCGATGTGGGGGAGGGAATAATGCAGGGATGGGGGAAAGAGTGCAGCATTTTGTGCTGGGCGTGTGCCAATTGGAAATGTAAGAGCAGATCAAACACAGGCAGGTTAATGAGAGTTGCCGTTCCCTGGGCCTCTGCAAAGTGGGGAGAGCAGGGACAGGCTGGACGGCAGGCATTGAATGATATTCTGTAATTAGCTGGCAAATAGAATATGATATTTAGTGTAATTGCTCGGAAGAACGTCTCGCAGCCCCGCTGCATGCATTACGCGCTGAGCGCTGCATCCCAGCTGCCACAGCAACTTTGCTTCCCTTTGTTTCCCCTTGCCTGTCATTTCTAATCACATCGTTCCAAAATTTGATTGCATCATCTCTGAGATGTAGTTGCTAGGGTAACACCACACAGTCATTACATGCGTGAGACAAACGCGCAGCCCCCTCGGAGGACCAGGCATTTGGCCACCCGTGTGCCCCGATCCCTTTGGCTGTCCCTTTCCAACCAGATCTCGCCGTGTTAAAGCTGGTGAGAGGCTGCTCAGTGAGCAGGAGCAACAGGGGAATGGTCACCCAAACATCTGACAAAAAGACTCTGACAAATGGAGCAACTCAGCGTGAGAAGTGGGGCGTCCAGCACAGCCATACTGGCTTGTAAAGCCCAGGGCTGCAGCAGTGACCACTGCACAACCAGTGCCAGAGCAGAGCTCCCTGTGCACCTTCCCTTTGGGGAGGCAGTGGCAGAACAGGCACGTGAGCATCCATACGTGTGGCACAGGTGTGACACAGCTCTGTGAGCAGCAAGGTGATAGCATAACAAATCCATCCTAACACAGGCGGTGGTAGTGGTGAGGACATCATGGAAGGGGTTTCAGAAGTCTGGTGCAGAGTGCACGTGCATCTGGTAGAGCATCCTGCAGCTCCAGCATCCCCTGTGCTGTGCAATCGGTCCCTGGGCTAGGAGGGGGCAACCAGTACGGACATAGGTGGACGCTGACATCAAAAGCTTGCTCTCAGCATGCAGCCCATGGGTGGAGATGTGAAGGGAGCATAATTGCTCCTGGGTACATCCTGTGTGCATCAGGCTTTTCCTTCACCTCACTGCCCACCACCATGGCTAATCCCTTCTCTTCCAGTGTGGGCTGCAGTCCTGCTCTGCACACCTCAGCCTTTCAGCATCCCCTCTGCACACAGCGAGGGCCATCTCTGCAGCAGAGCCAACTCCTTTCCTTTCCACCCCACTGCTGCCTGTGGAGCCAGGACAGCCGAGCTCCCAGCCCCCAACAGTGCGAGGCAGGGAGATGAAAGATATTGTTTTTCAGGTGGAATAGCTTCCAAAATGGTACATTTGCAGTCAAAGTGCTGTTTGGAATGCATATGAACCACTGCCTGCAGCAATAAGAAACAAAGACATTAAAGTTTAGATAGCGGTGTTTTTATTTTTAAGCAAATGAGTCAGTCTCCCCTCCAGCTCTGAGCAGGGGAGAGAGAAACTCGGGCACTGTGAGTTCAGCACGCCTTAACCCCACTGGGATCCTCCTGCAGGGAAAGTTCAGACAGCCTGCTCAGTGTAATTGTGTCTGGAAAAGGTATTTAAACCAAGGTTGCTGCTTTGATACTGCTGTGCTTGGGTGGATTTTTTGTTTGTTTCCCTGGATTTTTTATTTTTTTTTTAAGAAGAGATTTGAGGACACTCATTGCTTTCTTTTCCCTTTCCCTTTCCCTTTCCCTTTCCCTTTCCCTTTCCCTTTCCCTTTCCCTTTCCCTTTCCCTTTCCCTTTCCCTTTCCCTTTTCCCTTTTCCCTTTCCCTTTCCCTTTCCCTTTCCCTTTCCCTTTCCCTTTCCCTTTCCCTTTCCATTTCTCCTTTCCTTTCCTTTCCCCTTCCCTTTCCCTTTCCCTTTCCCTTTCCCTTTCCCTTTCCCTTTCCCTTTCCCTTTCCCTTTCCCTTTCCCTTTTCCCTTTCCCTTTCCCTTTCCCTTTCCCTTTCCCTTTCCCTTTCCCTTTCCCTTTCCCTTCCCCTTCCCCTTCCCCTTCCCCTTCCCCTTTCCCTTCCCCTTTCCCTTTCCCTTTCCCTTTCCCTTTCCCTTTCCCTTTCCCTTTTCCCTTTCCCTTTCCCTTTCCCTTTCCCTTTCCCTTTCCCTTTCCCTTTCCCTTTCCCTTTCCCTTCCCCTTCCCCTTCCCCTTCCCTTTCCCTTTCCCTTTCCCTTTCCCTTTCCCTTTCCCTTTCCCTTTCCCTTTCCCTTTCCCTTTTCCCTTTCCCTTTCCCTTTCCCTTTCTCCTTCCCTTTCCCTTTCCCTTTCCCTTTCCCTTTCCCTTTCCCTTTCCCTTTCCCTTTCCCTTTCCCTTTCCCTTTCCCTTTCCCTTTCCCTTTCCCTTTCCCTTTCTCCTTCCCTTCCTCTTGTTGCCTTTCCCTCTCCTGCATCCCTGCCTGGGAAGGCCAAGGAGCAGCCCGTTCCCCATTCCCTAACCTGAGGGCTGGATTGCAGTTTTTCCACCTGTTAATGAAGGAGTGACCAGGAAGCCAGCCTGACACATAGAACACCAAGGTGTTCTGCACCATGGTCCAGTCTGATCCTCAAGCAGTTTCTCTCTCCATCCCACCTGTTTCCAAGGCTCCATCCCTGTAGCATCTACAAGGTGAAGCATTGGGATGTTCAGAACTAACAGTGCTCTTGCTGTCACCTTGGGTTGCAGGGCAAAAAAAAACAAAACAAAACAACCTCAAATACGTGGAAAATTACAGAATTACAGTGTTGCCTCTATTTATTCCTTTTTCTGTGCCATATGGAAATTTATGTTAATGTACAAATGAGAAATGGGCCCTGGAGCACTGGTGAGTTCGCCAATGTGCCACCAGTGGTTGAAATGTTGGCCGTTCTGATGCTTCAGGAGACCAGAGTGAGACAAACAAATTCTGTCTCCTCAAGTTGTCCAGAGACATGGCTCCATTTTTTTTTCAATGCAATGCCTACTGTTCTCATGAACAAACATCCCAGAGTCCCCCGGCTGCTCCAGAGAGAGCGGGATGCCCCGTCTCAGCCAGAAAACCAATACTGGCTCATTGCGTGCTTGGGTTTTGAAGGTTTGAAACCACAGCTCAGGTTGGATATTAAGAAAATGTTCTTCTCGGGCAGAGTGGCGATGCAGTGGCACAGGGAGTGGTGGGGTCACCGTCCCTGAGGTGCTCAAGAACCATGGGGATGTGGCACCAAGGGATGCGGTCAGTGGGCATGGTGGGGATGGACTGGATGATCTTAGGTGTCTTTTCCAACCTTAATGACACTGTAATTCTATGTGTTCCTCATGGACACTGAGGTGGTGTGAAAACAGGGGTGGTGGCTGCAAGCAGGAGGGGAAGCCAAGGCACCGACGTGCGTTACGGCCACCTCCATCTGTTCCTGGAGGTAAGAGGTGATAAAGCCTGTTCCCTTTGGAGCATCTGGGGAGATGGGAAATGTCACTGCAAGCTGTGTCCCCATTATCTGAGATGGATGGAGCTGGACTGGACCAAAGGTTTGCATCCAAAGTGCCAACTTTTGTGTTTTATACACATGCAGACATTTATACACGTATATAAAATACACGTGTCTAACACACTCGTGTCCATTTAGCTACAAAAAGTGGTCCCCTCACAGAATCACATCTCCCCCTCATTTTCTTTGTTTTCTTTTTCTAAGATTCAGCAGCCTTTTTTTTTTTTTAATTGCACAGGGAAATTGTTTTTGTTTTTGTTTTAATTATTTCTTAGCACAGCGCTGGGAGGAAAGCTGGGATCTGCAGAAAGCAGGGAGAAGTCTGAGCAAAGTTTGCTTGGAATAAAAAAAAAAAAAAAACAAGCTATTCCTTGTGAATTAAGGCTGGAAAAATCTCCAAGCTCTGCAATTTCTCTGCTTGTTAATAATTATTGGAAGTTCAAACCTCTTTGACATAAACATTACCGCTTGTGCTTTGAACATTTATAATGCTTTATATGTGCTAAGTGTTATTATTATTTCAAAAGACTTATGTCTTGAGCAAATTGCCATTTGGATAATTGCATTCTGCTTTGCAAAATCCATCCTGCAGCTTCAGTGGAGTGTGGAATCTCCGCTGCTCCCTGGCCTGCACCAGTTTGCTGTGCTGTGGTGTGTGATTAAACATCTGCTCCTCACTCCCGCTGGGAGCAGGGATGCATTTCAGTGGAAAGGTCAGAGTTGGTGAGGTAATGCCACTGGATAGAGGTTCTTGCAGCAGGGAAAGCAAGAGAGGTGAGGCCATAGTTGATGGAGAAAGGATTTGCTTTTCTATGCGTGCTCACTGCTTTGGAAATACAGCCTAGTGCTGTGTAGAGCTAGCTAAGAGTTTCAGAAGAGCCCCTGGATTTAGCATGCCCTCACACAGCCTCGTGTTGCCTGGTTGCCCTCTGGGAAGAGTTGTGAAGCTGTGTGGCTGAGAGAACCCAGGGAGCTCGGACTCCTCTCTGTGCTTCTCTTTAAGATTCCCAGCCTTTCCAATGAGGTCAACAACGGGATGGCAGTATGTACATTGCCCTGAAAGTAGTGCCTCCCATTTATGGAGGAAAACTACAATAGATGCAAAGAGCACATTCTCAGCTGCAAAACACTCTTTTTCAACATAGTCACTGCCATTAACTGTGCATTTTCACCAGCAAGAACAAGATGAACAAGAGCCTGCATGGCATGCCCATCAAAATCTGCACCAGCAGAAGCGACCACTGTTTCACAGCTGCTATGGCAATGTTGCTGAAGCAACACTGACCTCTCCCTGTGCCAACATCCACTGTTTGGTCTCCACCAGTGTTCAGCAAGAGTAAGTGAATGTCAATAGGTGCCATTTTTTTCTGCACAGAGGAATTCAGTGACAGAGTCTTATCTCCATCTGCACTGCCACTTCAGATGCCATTCCGTCACACAGCCCCTCTGCTGCCATCTGTCACACAGCAGCAAAATGGAATTGGGTACTGGTGGGAAGATCCAACCCCTACTGCCATCCCACCGACATCTGCCTGTGATATCATGGGACAACATCACAAAGTAGGAGGCGTTACTTTTGGAGCGGCAGCACATCCAAGGGATGCCCTCAAGTGCCTGCAAGCCAGGGCAGCAGGTGGAAAAGCAGACAGCAAAGCTTCCCTCAAGAAAGATTTCTCTCCCCAGGGCTGTTCCACTTGTGGTTTGAGTGGAAGCAGCGCGTCTCCACTTCAGTCGACAGCTCCTGGGAGGCGGCTGCTGCTCAGTGAGTGCTGGGGGATCTTTTCCAGCACAAACCATGGGTGTTGCTCAGAGCTGTGCTGCGAACCCTCGGGTCCCAAACAAGGAGGAGAACAGTGTTGTTTTTGTGCTTTAGTTCTGAGTAGGCTGGGAGTGGGAGCGGGAGCAGGTAGGTGGGAAATGGAATTGGATGTTTGCTTTTTATTTTTACCATCGTCACTTGGGTCCAGAGCTCTGGAGGAGAGATGAGATGCTGCTGATAAAAGCAGGAGGATTGGCCCTCGAGGACTCTGCGGTGGGGCAGGGCTAAGATGAGTCATCAGCCACAGCACTGAATAGGGATATTAACATACTTCTGACTAGCATGTGCTAGCATGAATGCAAACTAGAATGAGTCTGACAAACCTACGAGTCATTAAGCCTCCTGTGCTCCAATGCATTACCAGTCTGCATCACTCGAGAGCTCTGATGTGGCAGATTTCTTCTTCATATGCACAGGGTATTTGCAGAGCAGCGTATCCAGCATGCATTGGGAGAATATTTTGCAGAGCTAATTGACTCACAGGCAATGAGCATTACTCCAGCTTGGATTGTTTCTTAGCTGGGGGTGACAGGCGTTCGTAACGGGGCTGCGGATGTGTCATAGAATCACAGAATCACTGAGGTTGGAAAAGACCTCTGAGATCACCTATGCAACCACCAACCTGCCACCAATATCGCCCACTCACCTCAGTGTGGGAGCACTCTGCATTGCAGTGGGCATCCAACAGTGCCTATGGAGCTGATCTGAGTGCATTTAGACCTCTGTTGTTGTTACCCCAAGTGGGTGACCAGCCAGAAAAACAGCCACAGTCCTCACATACACCCCAGGTGAAGTCCTCAGGTGGAAACAGATGACAGATCTTGTCATTCCTAACATAGGTCAGCACCACAACCAACCCATCTTGGGGTGCAGGTTGCCTGGTGCGCTTCTCAGCTGGGGGATGGCAATGAAAGCCTATGGAATCAGGGATAAATAGGGAAATGTGCAAACAGACTCCTGCTGAGGCATTGTCTGCTGAGACATGGCTTGCTGGGCCTTGTTCTGAACGTGCTTCTTCCACAGTTAATGCCTGTAAATAAGAATTCAATTTCTCTGCTTTTAACCACAAACTCGTTGTTGTGTTTTTTTTTTTCCTGGAAGTGTGTGAAACAAAGCAGAAAATGATGATAGAAAAAAACAAGGGGAAGGGTGGAGAAGCCTACTGGCATGGAAGGAAAATCTTCATTTTCCTACCTGTGCTTTTGCTCTCCTTTTCGGTCTGTGGGGCTAACAGTCCTTCCTGTTCAGCATTTTTGGGGATAGGAAGTGCAAACTCACTATATGCACCAAAACCTGCTATTTTATACCTTACTGCCAGCGTGGATCTTAATCAACCAGAAAAACTCAAAATGACAAACAAACAAGAGACAGCTTTGCTATCTGAGGTTCATTAGCTCCCAGTGACCTTTGAAATCTGCAAGAAACCAGAGAGAAATGTTTAGAAAATGGGAGGGCTTTCAAGGCGCTTTGCCTGTAATTTCCTCCTGTTCTGCAGTTCTCCCTCATAATGAGTGACATCTCTTGTTTTTCCAAGGTTTCCATTCGTGTGGGCAAACGTGGAGCTCTGACCCCCAGGTGTGAGGTGAGACTGGGATGCATCCCACAAAGGGGAAGGCAACAAGAGGAACAGAGGCGGCAGATGGAGCTCTTCGTGGAGATCACCTTCATCTCATCTTCAGCTCTGAATTTTGCCACCTGCTCCAGCCAGAGCAATGACCAGAGGAGCACTGCTGGAGTGGAAGGGGCTGTTTTAAATGTGAGTAAAACCAATGGAGGCTTTCTTGTAGGTGTGCTCTTCTGTTGGGACCACAGCTGAGGAACCACTGATTGTAGGCAGAGAACAGAGGAAGGCGGATGGAGCGTCAGCAAGAGATGAAACATTCACAGCAGTCAGAAGAAGGGGCCCTAAGGGTGTTTTACTGATGTGTTTTAGTGGAGAAAAAAATAAAAAGATTTTTTCAAAGACGAGCTGTCAGAGGTCACACATGTATTTACAAGACTGTAGTCCACCTTGACAACCTCTGTGAACTCCCTCCACTGAAGAAAGAAAATGAAGAACTTCTGAAAAGAGAGAGAAGCTGGAAGATGGGAGCACAGCCCAGAGAGTGGAAACTCCCTTTCCTCATCCCTGGGACCTGTTCTCTCAACCTGACAGTAGCCCCTGCTGACATCAGTGGGAGCTACTGGGAGTTACTGGGACCCAGTGAGGATGGAACCCATCCCCCTCATGGCACGGAGATTCCCTGGCAGAACAGAAGAAGAGGAGCCCAAGGATGAAGAGTGATGAAGCTGGAAAAGGTCCCCATTACCCAGGAGCAGCTGGGAAGGATAATTTGCCATCTGTGCTAAGTGGTCTCACCCCAGTGCTGTCGGTCACAGCAGAATGCAGAATTGCAAAGAGACCTCATTTTTATTTCGGGGAGGGGAGGTGAGAGAGGGGGAGAAACCATCTGTGGGAGGGCAATGGGCCAGTGTGTGGCCTTGGAGAGTCACATCCAGAGGGCTTTGAGCCGGAAAGCACCTGTGACACTGCAGCAGAGATGCTGAGAGCAGCGTGTGGCTCAGGGTGTGCAGGGCCAGCAGGGACAGGCTGGTGGTGGAAAGCTTTGCAAAGTGGATCAGACTTCTGTTGAGTTAGATGCTGTCTCAGATTCGTGCTGGATGGGGTCTCAGGGAACGGAGTCCATTGCACGTTCATCCATCACTGACGTTTGCACAGGCTCCCTTGAATACTCAGTGGATAATTACTTTCAGTTCGGGTAACTCAAACAGGGAGAATAAAGTAGAATCTGCTTTCAGAGTCACTCGGATGTCTTTGTGATGTGACACTCTTTAAAGTTGCCCGTTAATTCCTGCAGAAAGCCCTACTGGTCTTTAATTTTTAGGTCCACCATTCAGTGCCTCCCCTCATTAACCTCCCAGCCCGGACAAGCAGTGAGCAGAGGATCTTACAGCCTGAAGTTACACACTGCAGAGCACTGGGGGCAGAATCCTGGATGGGATGTGCCACCTTTTTCTCCCTGCAATCTGACAGCACTGCAGTCCTATAACAAACCAGAGGGGAAACCAAGAAGGGTTGAACGGCTCCTTCTCTCCCGGACTGTTAATTCAAATCTGGCTCTAGGCCATTGGTGTTTTCACACTATTACCTTGTAATGGCTTCTTGCTCTTGGCTCAGCTCTGCCTTGGCGAGTCGCAGCTGTGTGCATTGTCAGCCATCACCTCCCAGTTAGCCTCTTGCTGGGAATCTCAGTCAAGATAATGTCTTGTGTCCGTGTTATGAAAATAGCCTGTGTGTGGCAGCTGCTGTTAAATGCTGCTCCTTCCAGCACTCACCCAACAGGTGTTAGGAGCTGTGCTCCTACGGCTGTGCATGGGATCAGCTGTTCCAGCAGAAGGTGTGCTTGTAATCCATACCTTCTCACTGTGCTCTCTGGGTCACACAGAGCTGCTGATGGACCTCTGGCAGTTTTTGGTAATGGAGCTGTATTCAAATGCTGGAGAACTGCAATGCAGATGCTTGCAACGTGTTGGCGTTCCACCTGGAGCTACAGTTTTGTCTCTGAAATTCATACTCTACTAAATGGCAAGGAGCACAGTGCAATTTTCACTCTACTTCAAACAGGTATGAATGCAGGGAAATCCCATGGCCCCTTAGACCAGAAGGCAAACTATCTCTCTCCTTCAGCCTTAGGACCCATGTTTCCATGGGGAGAGCTAAACATGACCCAACCATTTCCAGAATCCTCTGCATGAGGATGGATAAGCATCAGTGGTGATGGATTGATGGCTGGACTTGATGCTCTTAGTGGCCTTTCCAACCTTAATGGTTCTATGATCCTATGGTCAGTGTTCAGACAGAACTCGGTAGTTTTAGGTCATATCTGTAGGACATGTGGATTATGGCTCAGCCCTGCTGTCTCCTTTCTGTGCTTGTTCAGAGGATAGCACAGGAGGTTTCTATGTGCAGGCCCAGCTAGCTGGCATGAAGCGCATTTAAAATTCAAAAACTAAATTGGAAAAAAATAACAGGTAAGAGTTCCATGGAAAATCAATTACCCAGCATGCAAGGGTGATGCTGAGAACGCTGCTCCACAAAAAGGGCAAAATTCCTAGCAATTTTTATCTATTCTTCCTGCAATTTCCCTCCCAGTTCTATTGATATTTTAAGAGGTAGATGAATTTCTTTCTCTAGTTTTAGATATACTTATTAGGACAGGAGGGTGGAGACACCAAGAGAGAAAAGCCTGTTCAAAAGAATGTATCTAAGGTGATATTTCTATGTGAATTACTCATTATATTTTGTTTAGAGCCATTGTTGGCTGGAATGGCTTTGAGACTGAATTGTGCTGCAGAGTCCAACCTGATTTCACCCACTCTCATAGCCAGGGATTGAATTAGAACTGGAGAAAAGTGAAGTCTGGATGGAGGAGGGGAACCAGCTGGTGATGTGGGGCTCTGTAAGTAATTACTTTCTATGCAAAAGCTTTAATCAGACAGATTAGAAAACCACATTAAAAACCGTTCTTTACACTATTAAGCAAAACTGACTCAGTGCACCTCTGGCCAGTTGTGGGGAGAGTGAGGCCATCTTGCTGTCCTCAGTCACACCATTTGTGGTGGAAAAACTCAAGTGTTTGGGAAGAGAGAGATGCTGTACAGCTGCTGGAAGCACTGACTCTCCCCTGCTTTCAGCCAGTGCTGCTCCAAGATGGGCTTGAAGCTGTGAGGGAGGAGCAGACAGCTCATCTCCTCACTTCCATGTCCTGGTGTCCTTCTGGAGCTGCAGTGATGGACCAAAGAGTTGTGGCATCTCCACCAATACCTCACTTTCCTCTGACCAGGGCATGCTGGGGGTATGAGGCTTTCACACTCACAGCTGAGGGATGGGCAAGGTGAGATGAGGATGTATAAAGATGCTTTGCATCAACGTTTGTGTCGTCATTCTGCTGTTCCCTGTTGCAGGGTTTGGGTTTTTGCCTTTGCTCCTTTCTGCACTAAAGGCAATACCTCTCTCTTCCTCTGCCTTGGCCTCAAGATCAGCTGTACTTTGGTGGCTGCAGAACAGGGTGCTGCTATCCCAGGGTGGAGGTTTGCTGTGTGATCCCACAAGGGGTGGCTATGGGCAGCTGCTATCTGAGAGAAGGCAAAAGGGAGGATATTTCCTACCTCCCCTTTCCCTAAGTCATCTCTCATCTGAATAAAGTGAGGGAATTAGAAGGGGATTATCTACCAACAGGAGAGGTGTAATTCATTTCTGCCACTGTCCGCATGTCAGGTTTGATTTTAATTTCAGATAATGTCAAGGTTAGATTAAAGCCCTATCATCCAGGTGGGAAAAGAGACCCATCCTTCCCACCCATCTCACTGAGCCAGAGGGATGGTAACTCCCAGAACTCCCTCCTCTCCCTTTGCATGCATTTATGTGATTCTAAGGCTTCTGCATGGGAGCGTAGGACATTCCACCAAACCCAGGACATCCCACCAATGTAAGGCTTGCCACCCAACAAAGAACATCCCACCCAGTGAAAGACATCCCACCCAGAGTAGGACTTTCCACCCAATGAAAGAAATCCCCCACTCAACGTAGGACAACGCACCTAACAAAGGACATCCTGCCCAATGTAGGATAGCCCTCCCAAGGTAAGGCATCCCAATCAACTGAAGGACATCCCACCCAACATAGGACATTCCCCCTGTTCTGGCCCTGGGCAGAGAGCCCCCCTGTCCTCCACGTGTCACCCACTCCCAGGATGCTCACATGGTGCCAGAGTGATTCATCTATGGACAAGGAAGAGGGCTGGGAGGCACAGACAGATGTAATTCATGGACACGTGGGAGATGAGGGATGGTGGGAACAGCATACATGGAGGGCACTGCTGTGCCTGGTCCACAAGTCCCTCTTGTGAGATGTCTGCAGAGTAAGAAAGGGTTATTGACTTGATTCTTCTGGAATCATACAGAAATTAGGAAACTAGCATTTGCAGGTCAATGCTTTGGTTTCTTTTCCTGTTAAAGGAGTCTACCAAAGTGGAGCCATTGTGCTGCAAAAAGATGCTCTCACATGCATTGAGATCTCTGGGCATAAGGAGTGGAAGTGCCTGTCTGTCTTCTTCCCCAAGCGAATGCAGACACAAGTAGTTCCTGCTTCTGCTCATCCAACATTTAAAGCAAAGTGCTTCTGACAAACAAGGGGGAAGGTGGACTTTATTAAAAATAAAGAAATCTCTTGAGATCTGATCAAGCACTGATAACTCCTCGCTAGAACGAGGATTCTGTTCTATTTCTCAGTTATTGCAGAAGGCGGCGATGAAGAAATGCTGCTCTGATACTGACACAATGCTGTGTGTGTGCGTGGGGATGGGTGATGCTGATGTTTATCATGACAATTAATGTGCTAGTGAGCTCTTTTCATTACAACTGTATTGAATCAGAGACAGAGTCAATCCAAGCAACCAGCTGGGTTTTCCCATTGAAAATGTATATATATATTGGAAATGTGATTTAAAAAATAATAAAAAATAAAAGGATGGGCCTGGTGCTCAGTGCGTCCCTTCAGCCCTTTGTTCACACTCTCCATCGTTCTCAGCTGAGATTCAGCTCTGTTTCATCCTGCCCAGCTGGTGTGAGATTTGCATACCCTGCTGCAGGATTGCAGAGAAACTTGGAATCCAGCTCTACTTTTTTTCTGTGCTCACTGTGCTCAGCCCTTGCTTCTGCTTGGCTCTGCCCCCCCCCAGAGAAGCAAGTGTGCTGTTGTGGGAGCAGGAAGTCCAGCTTGCCCTGCAGGCAGGAGATGTGGATTGTCTCTGCAGGAGATGAGATCTATGCCTCCAAGCTATGCATAAATCCAAGATTTTAGGGATTATCAAGGTCTGACATGCCAGGGAGACCTAAAGCCTGGATTTGGGAACAGCAGGGGGTGGCTGCTGGATGCTTCACTGTGCTGAAGAGATGCTGGGTCTGCTTAGGGTGGCACTGCCTGTGTTCATGGACAGCAGTGGGTCCAGGCTCACAATAAATCTCTACAAAGTCTTAGGCTCTGCGTGTAAATGTGCATATGGACAGATTCCTGTCATATCCCAACTCACACAGCAATGAGTGACACCACACCGCTCAGTGCCAGACTCCACCTGGACACATACCTTCAAGCTGAAGTCCTGTGATGTGGGCCATGGGGACACAGCAGTCAGAAGGCACTGATGGGCATCCCAGGAACGTCTGGTGATGAGCTGAATGTGGGTCGAGTGCTGGGGACACAACCTGGGCGAGGAGGAGCTCAGTATGAATTAGTCCAGTAATGAGGAAAACCCGCTGTGGGACAATACCGTATTTCTTATCTTCGGTGTTTGCAAAAATCCCTTGCATGCCAAAAATCCAGCAGCTCTCGGAGAGACAAATCCAAACCAAAGCAAACCCCTGCGTTATCTGCACACCTCCTGAACAAAATTGTTCTGTCTCACGAGCAAATCATATGGAGGAAACTGAGGCATGGCCAAGCACCCACCCCCCCCCCCAGCCTCCATCATCATCAACTGGCACAGCTGTGAGAGCAGCGATACACACAGCAGCACTGGGAAATGTTCCTATTGATCGGAAATGAATAATTATCACCCAGTCCCTGTTCCAGGGCCTCGCGGTGAGCGGAAGAGCGGAAGCACTGAGCGGGATTAATAACTACTTTTCATTACTTTTAATGCAAACTATTGATTTTAAAGTGTTGTAGGGTATGACAGTTTATTACAATAAGACAATAAAACAGACTATATGAAATAATTGAGAATAATCTCTTCCCTTTTCCTGCACGACGCGAGGACATTATGTTCTGTGCATGCAGAGACATTTATGGCAAACTCTATCCAGCAATGGCAGCTTAAGCACTCTATAAAACAGCACTTTGGAGCTGGAGTATTATAAATAATAGGCAATAAAACTGGTAAATGGGGCTTTAATTTGATTTCATTATGTCACCGAATGACAGGAAGGAGGGGCAGAGCAGTGCGGGGATGCAGAGCGTGCGGCTCCGGGAACGCTGGATGCAGGGATTGGTGCCAGCAGGATGGGCTGTGCCAAACCCAGCCCAGGAGTGAACTCCATCCTCCTTTTGCACGCTTGCTGCCCCAAACTGGCCACCATCCAGCAGCCAACATGGAGGAGCTGCACTGTCATCGCTTCCCAGCAGGAATGCCCATGGTGGGCGCCTGGGCAGGGCTGAGCTTGATACATAGGGTCCTTCCCTCTCCCACAGGTCCTGCTCTGATGGATCCCAGAAGTGCCAGAAGGCCCTGGGAGAGAAGAGGTGAAGCTCACACCCCGTTCCTGGAGTGTGAAATGAGGTGGGTCAGGATCTCCATGTCCCAGTGGGATCACACTCAGTTGCTGTGTGCTGGCCTAACTGATGTGAAATTGGAGAGGACTGGAAAAGAGAGAAGGGCCATCGCCTTGCAGCACAGCAGGATCTGGATCAAGTACTGGGGTGCAGCCTCCACCAAAGCAGCCACATATGCCACACATGGAGGATTACTCCACACCCACCCACAGCAGCCTCAGATCCTTACGCAGATCATTATTATTTCTCATCATTATTGTTGTGAAGATTTTTGGTAGGCAGGAAAAAAATGGGTCAGTGGCACATCTTCACTTTGTTGTCCATTCCAAAAACTCAGCTCTCCTCATATTTCTATGTAGAGAGTCTCAGTGTCCCTGGGGCTTTTCCAGCCTCTTGCCTAAGCATACAATCAGGCAGGGCTGCATCGTAGGGAGGAGATTACACACACAGTAGAGCAGAGGAGCTCCACTGGAGCCATTCCAACCTATTAGGATCTGCACTCTACCCAAAATACACAGCACTGGGGAAAATGCTGCACAAACTTGTCTGCACGTGCTGTGTCAGCAGGGAGGAAGCAGGGGCTGTGAGTTCTTTTGGTCCCACATCAGAATTTCCCTCACCCGCAGCACTGCTCATGAAAAATAACCATTTGGATTCATTTGGGCACCATGAGAGCTGGTGATAATGAAATACCCCTCACAGATCCTTCTTTGGCTTATTTTATTTTGCTTGTTTTCTTGCTGTACCCAAAGAAGGGTTTCAGTGGGGCATGGACCTCTCTTCACACCCTTTGGACTCCTTAGTAAGTCTATCAGGAACAGAAGTGTGAGATGCCCTGACCACACAAATCTCTGCACACACGACTGCGTAAGACTTATTTCAATGCAAGGATAAATTGGTTTTGGCTCATGACAGGAAGTTGCTATTTGAGCCTAGAAACAGCTTTCCACACCTTTTTGCTAGTGCAGCTCTGAGGGTGCACCCAGAGGAAAATGAGAAGTCATCTGTAATCATATGGTTAACGAGAGATATTGATTAAGGAAGAGAGTGGGGATAGGAGAGGGCTGAGCACAAACAAAGCAAAAACCCAGATAGGGCTTTTGCCAACTGGAAGGTAAGGCAAAGAGAGAGGACTTAGCAGGAGATGCTGCCAGAATCTCTATTTGAGAACCAGGCTGTGAAGGCAGTGAGAAGCAGGTGTGATGTCCTGCCTGCCTCAGGAAGAACTTGGGGATGGAAAGCTGGGGTGGTTCAGAGGAAGGGATGGTTCTGAGTTTAATGCCTCTCCCCTGCATGCTGGCTCCAGGCCACCCAGGCTGCACACTCACAGTTTGCACTGAAGTGTTGAAGAACTGAAAGGCCCCGAGGCTGTGCTGGCTGGTCCCTGGCATCTTGCATTTCAAATGCCTTCAGAAAGATGGATTTGATGCTTCCTCTTTTATCTATTACATTTAAAGCAGCTTTGCCAGGGGGGAGCCCAAGAGAAGATGCAGCTTATTGTCCTGGGGATCCCAGGAGCTGGGCTGCATGCAAAGAGGAGGCAGCACCCCACAGCGCATGCAACAGTCTGTGCTCCTGGGGGACAGAGAGGGCCAGGGGAAGGCGGGCACCACCTGGCTCAGCAGCACTGAGTCGTTTGCTGAGCTCTCCTCCTGTCTGCTGGGCAGTTATTATCGATGCCATGCAGCTGTAAATGTTCTCTCTACAGCTGGGACCTGGGAGCAGAGAGTGCGGCTCAGCTGAGTGTGTTATTGGATTAGCAGCTGATTAGAGCTGTTAAGAGTCCACTCTTGAATAATCAACATGGTGCTTTTTGGCTGCTGTGTAGCAGTGGGAGGAGGAAGGAGGCAGAGCAGCTTGGCTGACTGCTGTTGATTTACAGCTGAGCCCTGGCCTGGTAGTCAGCAAACCCTGTTCAGAGGGGAGATGTGGTTCCCACCTTCCCCAGGACCACTGGTGGAGCTGCAAGGGGGCCTCCTATTTCTCTGACTCATGTTTCAGGCTATGGATTTTCTTGCCAGAAGAGTTGAAATCTGCAGTGTCTCAACCATGTGGGAAGACCACTGTGCAGCCTGTGGTCCATCATGAGCCAGGATAAGCACACAGTGCACTGGAGACTGTGGCTGTCTGTTTGTGGCACTGAGAAGGAAAGCCAAGTGGAGAATGCCCTGATCTGTAATGAGACCATAGGATCACAGAATCAGGTTGGAAAGACCAACAAGATCATTGAGTCCAAGCGTTAACCCATACCTGTGTGGTCTAGACCATGCCACACAACGTGATGTCTTCTCTTATGAGTAGGTGAATCCCTCCATTGGGCTAATGTAGTGGGTGGAGACATGGGTGCATTGGTGTTCTGCTGCTTGCAAAGTGGACCCACTAGACAAGGTAAAGAGCAGGGGACTCATCTGGTGATATGAATAGCAGTGAGATCAAAAGCTTGCCAGGAGTTTGCAATGGTATATTTCAGTGGAATCCTATCGAGGCAAGGCAAGACAGAGGCCTAAGGATGAAGATGAGTTGGCAAAATGAGATTAGGAGCACTTCATGTGAAGAAGACACAGCATTCCTTTTACTTTGCCTCTCCTTTGTGCTGATACCCAGCAGCAGTGTGCCTGCTGGTATCTCTTTTCCCTCATTATGATGTTCCAGGTTGATGTGACCTGTTGTTCAGCCACGATTTCCTACAGCCACCTTGCGGTAGGAGTCATCCTGCTCTGCTTTGATGTGTGTATTTGTTCCCTGAGTTGAGTCCTTCTGGTGCTCTCTGGTCTGGAGAGCACAATTCACCAGCAACCTTATGGATCATGTTTTTCCTTCAGGCACAGTTCTCTGGTTTCCACTGATATCAACGTCATGGCAACTGTGGGAGTGTGGGGAGAATTTGATATTACAAGGAATAATGAATCACAAGTGTATCATGTGTGGCCTGATATTCAAGGGCACTGAGTGATAAGGGCCAAGGAGATCCCTTGCTCATGCTTTTTCTCTCCCTGTGTGCCTGACATCAGTATTCTCCTTTCAGAGACCTCTAGGGGTCACAGTTGGATTGTACAACAGGTTGTGATCCCATCCTAGGGATAGGAAATCAGAGCACACAGCGCCCACCTCCTGCCAAACCAACATCCAGAAAGCCAGTAGGATGCCAGCTGCCCACAGCCCATGGTCACCAACCCCACTCAGAAGTGGGTTCCAACCCCTCCTCTGCCTCTTTCTGCCACTGAGATCCAGATGATTGTTGTAGGATGTAGTTCATAACTTCAGTGCACTGAATCCAAATGTATTCCAGGCTGGAAAAGCCAGAAGTGCACAGAAAGGGTGTGAGAAACAAAGATTTTATCGAGACAGTGCCATCAAGGAAGAGGAGGAAGAGAAGAAATTATGTAATGTGGTTTATACATACACAGTGCAATCAAGGGCAGAGACAGGGACCCATCACAAAATGCTCATGCTGAAGATTTCCACCTGTGCCCAAGGTTCTTGCTCATGTAAATAGTGGTGATCCATTAAGGTTGATCCAAATGGGCTTTGTTTCCTCTTTGTCTAACCTGATCTAACTCAAAACCAGGCAGTGCAAACCTCAAAAAGCAAAATCCAGGTGACACAGATTGAAGAACTTCAGGATATAGGCAGCATCCCAGTGAAGTGAAACGGATGAGGCAGCCCTTCAAAATCTGACCTGGTTTTCTTTGAGACCGTTACTCATCTCTGCAGCTCACATATGGGCTGTGTGTGCCCATCTTGGCCCCCAGCTTCAGCAGAGCCCTCATCGAGAAGTCGCAGGAGACATATATGAACAGACAGCAGTGAGCTCGACGGAAGACCCCTGCCTGGATGGATTCATCCTCACCATATGAAAGCAGTTCTCTCAGCAGGGTTTTCTGCCACAACTCCACTGTTCTTGTCCTTCTCCCTTCCACTAGGCAACAGAAAGTCTTCAGATGAACCCAAACCATTTCTGTCATGAGTAGCAGCCTACAAACAGCATCACCTATCTTCGTTTTGTGAGGTCCCTGCGGATGCTCACCCACAGGAACATCCCAGTTGCTGTCAGAGGTCCCCCATACTGGCACTGCACCACAAAGCAGGATCTGGTCCCGATGCTCAGCAAGATGGAGCCCTTCCATTACGAGGTAATTAAACTGCCTGTAATTATGCTCTTGACAGTGAAATAAAGGTGGTAAATGATCCTGATGTTCTTTGCTTCCTTCTTCTTCCCAGGACCCCCCCAGCTGCCCCTCCCCTCTAAATGCTGAATTATTTTACAGTTGATAGTTCCTTAGAATCGCCGACCTTTAAAAGCTGAACACTACATGCCTGTTGAATTTTAATCAATTTATTTTTTTCAACTGGAAATGTCAGACTTCTGTACGGAATTACTTGGTGCCGGCTGATGTGACAAAGACTCAAAGTTCAGCATCTGAAGCCGCGGAGGAGCAGAGAGTTGCGTGCATTAGCACAGATAATTTGCAGGATGTGAAAATGAGAGCAGGAGTGAGGGAGCATATATTTTTCATTAGCTTTGGTTTAGGAGGTGCGAGGACCTGCATTTATTTAATCCGATGAACTCTGGCCTCATTAAATCCAGACCGTGGCCAGTAATGACTGGAAGTAAGAAGCTGTGGAGGCCACTAAAGGGCAGGAAGTGAACTGAGTTCTTCACGGAGTGGAACACGGAGCGTGCATTGACAGTGGAAGTGCACAACCTCTGCTGTGCCCACTCTGCAGTGCCAAGCACAGCAGAGAAGGTGCTGGCTGCCCAAACCATCTGCCAGCCCGTGCTGGCGCAGTTCCTGAATGTGCACTGTATCACCCACTTTAGTCCAGAAGACCAGCAAACATTTCACCTCCATGGGAGCTTTTCTCTGTCCAAACAGGATGACCAACTTCTCAATTGCATTAAGTTTGGCTGCCACTGTCTGGAGGGATTAAGCATTCCCTAACCAGAGTTTATCTGCAAAGAGGGGAAGGTGTTAACTTGGGAACATGTTCCTGCTGCTGGGGAAGCCCATGGCACTGAGTATACACCAATGAGGAGCCCTGTAGTCCTTACTGGGATTTGCTGGCCTTCTCTGTAACTTCAGCATCGTGTTTGTGAGCAACAACTACAACCAGGGTAATGCTAGGAGCTGCTTTGCCCTCTTTCCAAGAAAGGAATATCTCTGATGTCATCAGAGAGCACATCCATTCTGCTCTGCATCACCTATTCCTGTACCATCAGTCCCTTCAGGAATAAGTTATCACCTCGTTTTCTTCTACCAGCAGCCTCCGGTGTTCCCCTGCAGTGCAATAATCTGTTCCAATCTTGGACCATGACACCTTACAAACAACTTTTCATCCCATTAAAATTTAATTCCTTCTTTGGAATAGAGAGTTCTCATCACATAGAACCGGATGGATAAATGTTTGTTAAGGTGACAAGGATTGAGTATATTTAATTTTCCTTCCTTCTCTCTGAAAAACTGGACCCGCTGTTCCCTCCTGGCACAGGTCCATTAAATTCAGTAATGAATCTTGCAAGTGGACCTGTGGTAAAATATGTCCTATGCTTCTCCACTGAACTATGATAAGCATGTACCTATGTGCAGCAAGAATAATGTGGAAATTCCACGTAGGTTCAAGGAAAGTTCTGGTGCCTTGGTCTTCCTGGAGTGGAGGTGCACCTCAAATCCAAGTATTCTTCAAGTGGCACAAATTACATTTAGTAAGACATGTAACTTTTGGAAACTTGCCATTGGAAAGGGTCACTCTTTGTGCACTGATCTTAAACCCTCTCTGAAGCTTTGCAGTCTGCTGTCCAACACTGAGTTCAAGGAACTTTTGGTCTTGCACAGCACCACAGACCCTTTATTAAGCCCTCATTTCTCTGAAATGGGTTTTAATTGCAAAATTAAAACCATGGGCTGACATCTGTTCTTTCTGGGGGAAATGAGCCAGGTGAGATGAATTCCCAACTGGAGAAGCCCAACAGGGAGATGCAGAGCTGAGCCACAGCAGTGGGATGCACAGGACTGCCACCAAGAGCATGGGCTGCAATGTAGACCAGTCTTGGTCTGAAGCAGGTTGATGCAAAGAACTGAATTTGTCTTAGGTGGCTGTGCTAATTATCATTATATTGACTCATCTGAAGAAACGTGTTTCCCATACTACTACACTTTTGATATTTCATTGGTTTTCCCCTCAGAAGGATGGAAAATTCTTTCAAGATTCTTTCGGAGTTCTAAGTTTTTCAAGCACGGGAATCATTCCTGCTGTGTAGCTTCTGTTCTTATTTTTACTTTTTTCAGCTTGGAGGTCCTGCTCCTCAAACTATCCTGTACCATCAGCCCCAAGAGAAAACAGTGGGCGCACAGAAAGCAGCCCAGCCCACACTTACCAACTAACTCCTCATCAGTATTCCCTTTAAAGAAGGCAAATGTTATTATCCTCTTTGCCAAGAGGGAGTGTGAACACATCTGCTGCTCCACCCACCTTCTTGGCACCCCCTCCCAATGCAAACTCCCACAGCTCACCCTCTGTCCCAGCTCAACAGCCCATTACAAATGGCTGTGTTTAAGCAAGGTCTTGCTCTTCATTTATAGCCCTCTCAGTCACTCCATGGGTTGCTTCCCTGCCCTTTGCAGCCTCCGTTTGTATCAGGTTAAGAAAATGTCAAGCTCATTTGGAAGTTCCTCACCCTTCCTTGCTTTGCTGCAGCCATTAGTGGTCCTCTCCTTGCTGCTGGAAGCTGACATTTACATCACAGGCTGGGGCGGAAATAATAGTAATAAAGCCAGGCTTTGCTAATCAGCAGTTATGACCACCTTCAGAAATGAGCTCAGGTGGCCAAAGCTTATTTTCCTCATTTCCTCTCTCTCATGCTCCCATCTGTCCCTGCCTGGTCCCCCACCTTCCCACCCATCTCCACTCATTTATTGACTGTGATGGTAAAAGTGCCATTTGATAAAATAAAGGTTAAAAAAAAATGACCATAATTCTGGGGACAGCATTGGATGTATATACTCTTCATCAAACATGATCATCCCACTCAGCTCGTCCCATCCCTCTTGACCCCGATACAAAGATGCTGAAGCCCATCTGTGGATCTGGCAATGACGAGGACCATTAGTAAAGAAAGCAGGCTCTGCCTGCTGCATTTTGCTGGTCCAAACACAGAGCTGGACCAGAGAAGGGAGCTGGCATTTCCTGCTGCTGGTGAACCTCGTGCTCATGGTGCTGTCTGACACAGGGATGGATTAGGTGACTTCTGGGAGTCCTGACAGTCCCTAACCTCCCATGATTGCACAAGGTTGACATTTAAGGATGAGATCAAGTCTGGAAACCACGGCTTCTGCAAGGTTCTACTAATCACAAGCTTCATTCAGATTTGAAAATGAGTTTTGACCAGGACTATTGATTTCCCTTCCTGCTTTGTTTTTTCAATGTGCGTGCATATGTGTGTGTTTGCAGTTTTAACCTGAAAGGCTGGAGGGCCCCTCTCCCCCTGCTCTTCCTGACTTCTGTACACCTCCCCTTTGAAGCCCCAATACGGGACTTCATTAAAAAAAAAAAAGCAAACTGCAGCAATCAAGAAGCATGAGGGGAGGAGAAGAAGGAAGAACTGATGAGGACAGCAAGTGTTTGGAAGCTGGAGAAGGGGAGGAGCTGCAGCAGATGTTGCCAGCTGTTGCTCAGCGCGTGGGTGTCACATCAGCCCTCAAACAAACCCACAAATCAAGTAATTGTGCTGTGGCCCTGCTGCTGTCCTTCTCTATTCGAGCTATATAGAGCTCTATTCGCTCTATACCTCTCCCCAGCCCTCCTTCTGTCCTGCTGTCGGAGTCCTCATTCACCGCCGCCACTTCTGGATGCTCTGCTCAGTGCTGTGTGTGATCACTGCCAGCTGTTAACGAGTGGGAAAAGGGAAGGGAAAGTGTTCTTTATTCATTTGATTGAAGTTCTCTCAACACATGAAATCAATCCTGCCTTTGTCTTTCGTGCATGAAAAACAATCTGCTGGTTTCACAGCCTCTCCTTTGCCTTCTTGAAATTTGGTTTTCCTGGACTGGCACTGCTCAGTCATCAGAAAGGGAACGTTGACGTATAACCCTCCTCCTCCATGTGACATTGCTCTCTGTGTGAAGTTGTCCTCTCCTGGCATCCAGAAGGGTTTCTCTGAGGTGCCAGGGTTTCCTGAAGCTCTCCCAGGCAGAGGCAACATGACCACAACACCCTTGCAAATTATTCCAAAAATCAAACAGACCCTTTTCCTTCCCCTTCCCTTTTTCCCTTCTCCTTTTTCCCTTTTCCCTTCTCCTTTTCCCTTTCTCACATTTGACCAAAGTCTATTCATAATGATAAAAAGGAATTATCAGCTAGAAGTAAGAGACCAGTCCATCTAGCCTTAAATCTGCTGCTTGTTTAAACTCATTATGCCATCTTTATTCTTCTGATCACCTCATATTTCTCCCCAGGACCTTCCCCTTAGTCTGTGCCTAATACTGATGCCTTCTGAGAAAGAGCTGTAATGGAGGAGATGTTATCTGGAGGACTGTCACTTCATTTCAGAAGGTGATCTTTTCACTTTTAATCTCTGCCTCTTCCTCCATGACTCCAATGCCCCAGTGTCTATTCCCACTCCTCCCAAAAGTCAGAAGAAGAAAATGGAAGCTCTGCTGTCCCTGCAGCAAAAGGTGTGCCCCTGTACCTGCCAGCTCTCCAGTGACCTTTGCACCACATGCACATTTCTATAGCGTATCAATAAAAGGATCTTGGTGGCAAATGGAAATCCAGCAGTTGCCTGAATTGCTGGAGGGCAAAGAAACCCATTCAGTTTTTTTAATTATTAATATATTTATTATAATTATATTACACATTCAAATGAACAACCTCAATTCTAAGCCTCTTTCTTCTGCAAACTCTTTTCGGGAATGATTCTGTGCCCGGCTGCAGAGTGGCAGCTTTGTCCTGAGGCAAGCAGGCGCTGCTGCTTGGTCATCTTTGGGTCCCTCTGCTCCCTCTGGGGTTGTCATTCTGTAGGGATGTTGGGGAAAGAAACAAGTGGGACACCAGAAGGGCTTCTCCTCAGCCTATGCGAGCTCATGGAGTATTTGAGTGCTGCTCTGCCTAATATTGGCTTTGCATAATGTGATTAATGTGTGGGTTTTTAGAGCGTGTGACTAGCACTGAACCAGGCTTCAGTGCATGACTGCTTTGAGGACTCTATCCAGAGAACCTCAGCCTCATCTCAGCCTCATTTCAGTGATCAATATTCCAACCAGAGCAGGGCTAAGCCAGCTGCACACCTCTTGCAAAGCCACATGGGCCATACCTCATCTTCATTCTCCTTCGTGGTTCCTTGACCGTTCACCTCTCCAGCAGCAATCAGCCTCCCTGGCCCTGTCATTATCCCTGCTGTAATGATGAAATAACAGCTTGCTGCCTCCAGCCTGCCATCAGGATTGCCCTGAGTGCAGATGGCCTGGTGTGCTATCCAGGCATGGGGACGTGCCAGGCTCCATCCAGTGTCGGTGGTCCAGCTTGGATGCCCTTCCTCAATGGCATTTCTGCAGAGATCTGGGGGGCAGAGATGCAAGCAGTTTGTGCTGTGCTTCAGAGGCTGTGTGTATATTTTTGATTGTCTTATCATCATTGACTGCAAACTTTGTTACACTGAGGTTGCCTATTAGAAGCACTGAGCCTGAAGAGACACCTAGGTGCTGCACTGAATGCACTGCCTGAAGGATACAGGTGTTCAGAGGATAGAAACACAGAAACACAGAATCATAGAATCGTTTGAGCTGCAAGGCATCCCTAAAGGCCATCTGGTCCCACTCCATGCAATGCACACAGCTCCATCAATGCTCAGAGCCCCAACAGCCTGACCTTGGCTGTCTGCAAGGACATCCACCACTCTCTGGACAGCATCACATGCTGCCTTCCATTCTGAATTCCTTTCTACAGATTTCAGGGGTTAGACAGACTTTGTTTACACCTAATCCCACCTCTTAGGAGCCAGCATCCACTGCAAAACTCAGACTAAAGTCCCTGCCCATCCGCCTCTTGTTTGTTTGTTATTTTAATCTCCCTCCCTGGTCTACAGTGTGAAGAGAAAGGGCTGATTGACAGCTTAACTGTTTCAAATCAATAGAAAGAGCACTTGGAGATTAAAGCAATTTAAACAAGGTGTTTATGTGGTTTGGAGTTAAAACTGCACTTGAAGGAAACAAGCGAAGGAGATGAAGGAAGTGGGTCAGCCAGGAGACACATGGAAAGTACATGAGCAGAGTTAAGATTACGACAAGAGGCTGGGATGGCTTTTTCATCAGAAAGAGATCACTGCTTTCCATAAAGGAGGTCTAATCTCAAAATTGCTTTAGCCTCCGCCTGATTGTTCCATCGATTTAAAGATGCTGGCCCTGTCCCTCTTTCCATCCCCACGCTCTGTAATCTCTGGCACATCTCTCTCTCTTTCAGTCTGCGATCCCCAGCTGTTGTAGTGGGGCTATAGAGACACAGCCCCTCCCAGCCAGGCACTGCCTAAAAGAGGTCCCCTGACCACGTTTAGTTTGCTGGGCTGGAGGATAGGTGCAAAGCCCCAGCAGCGCTGCAGCTCCTGCCTGGAGCAGATGAAGTAGCTCAGGGGCAACTCCAAAGCCATTGCAAAGATCCCATTATATTTTTAATCAATGCAAAGGCCCTGTCCCCTTGCGAAATTACTTGAACTCCTCCCCTCCCCAGGCTTTTAGGTAATTGCTGTAGATGAACGCGACTGCATATCAAGGATAGCTGAGCCAGGGCTATTGATCAAACCAAATGTGCTGTTGGCATGGTTTAGAAGAGCTTTACTAACTTACTCCAGGGGCAGATCAGATTTTTTAGCCAAATCAAGGTGAGCTGCATGCTCTTTCTGCTTTACATAGCCCTAATGAGGTGGTAATCCAGCCCTTCCTTCTCTAGATACCCACTGCCCAACGGCTATAATTTGCCCTGGGACGTGCAAATCTTTTTCCAGTGACCACAGAAAGCATCCAGACCATCGGTTTATACTAAGCAGTGGAGCTTTGGTTCTTCCCACACTGAGCATCCAGCCCTACACAGATGAAACTCTGCAGAAGACACACAGATGCACCGAAAAGCAGGAACTGAAGAAAGCAGATGCATGAAGAAGCTTGTGACAAGAACATGTGGCCCTTCTGGGGCCACCTCTGGCCACCTTTACAAGCAGACTGCCATGGTGTCACTCCTGACTTCTGTCTGTCTTTGGGGGATTATGTCAGGTCCCAGTCCCTCACCAAGGACTTGAGAGCAGATCAGGTGGTAAATTACTGTTTACTTTCCACCTCACTGAAACATGCAGTGGGATTCTGCCTCTCTGGCTTCACAAGAAGAGCATCAAGTAGAGACACCTGCTTTGGAGGTGGGGAAACCGAGCGTGCTTCAAAGGCCATGCACATCATTGATGCACCCTGTTTCTAAGTGTTTATTATTTTCTTGGTGATAAGTGTCCAGCTGACAAAGTAATTCACATGGTGCCACAAGAGCTGTCACAGCTCCATGCAATTAGAGTGAGCCTCACAAAGGCACGCTCTGTCTTCCTGGGTGATGCGGTGCTTGCAGCGATGCTGAGCGCTGTTAGGTTCATCAGCTCATTGTGAAACCTCGCAGTTCTCCTGCCCAGTGCACTGGGAACTGCTCCAGCACGCAGCCTATAATGCTCCAGGAATTTCCAGGAACAGGCATGTGTCCACATATCTCAATGTGGTACATGATATGAGTGCAATGTGGGACTGGACATGAATGCAAGAATTCGGGTTTGTCCTACCACACAGATTAGCTGTATTGCTTTGTGTGTCTAGCTCTGATCTCCACGACAGGGATCACCATAATTACCTGTCATAGCATTCTTTTCAATGTGTGTTTTTGAAAGCTCTGCCTGCTGTTCGACCCATGCCTTTAGAAACAGACAGCTTGCCCTTCAGGGAGGGCCTGGTGGCCTCGTGGGAAGGAGCAGGACTTTGGGTTATGGTTAATTATAAGGAGCTTTGTTTAACAGGGAGGTGAGGGAGCTGAGCAAGGTGTTGGCTGCCATGCAGAGCCTGGAGATAGCCAGGAACAGACAGAGATTCACAAGCTGTGAAACACAGCCTTAGCACGGCTTGTCACAGGAAGATGATGGCCAGCTGAAGCAGTGCCAGCTGGGCTCCTGCCATCAGGGTGCAGCCCTAGCCTGATGCAGATGGGGTTTGGCTGGGGACTCAGGGGGGAATGCATACAGCTTGTGGGCTTAGAGCACCGGATTGATCTGATAAGGGAATGCTATAACTGCAGATCTGCTCATCCACACTGAGAGCTGCATGGAAGTGCTGTCCAAATTCACCTAGGAGAGCAGGAAATGTGCTCCTGGAAAGCACCCTGCTTTTCTTTTTCTGGCAAATGTCTGCCACGCAAGTTACCCAGGGGCTATTTGCAGGGAGGCAGTGAACATTTGGGATTAATTTGGTGTCAGTAGTTGGCTGCTCCCCCTGCAAGGGGATGGGGAGTTTGCTGGGAACAGGGGGAGAAAAGCATCATGCCTGCAGCTTTTGTTCCTCCTCTCCTCCTCCTCTCCCCTCTGTGTGTAAATCCTGGGTCTGTTCCATCCCTCCCTGCTCACCTCTGAGCTGGTGCACATACATTATCCGCCAGCCGACAGATACAGCAGTGACGGATTGGCTGAGCTGGAGAAAGGCCACATGGACCCTGGGAGGCTGGTGAGGCAGGTGGGCACAGAGCAGAGGGCTGTGCTTGCTTCCTGCAGACTGAGAGCACACAGCAAGCACAGGGAAGCTGGAAGGAGATGCATATGTGACTGCACAGGTTGGGAGCAGTGTTTCTGAGACGTGTGAGAGCAAAGCAAGGTCAGCTCTGGCACTTCCTTATGCAGGGTCGGTGGGTGCTTTTGCATTGCCAGCCACTGCTCGGTGCCAGTTTGCACCAGCTAAGTGCTTTGGCCATGAGTTTTATGTGCTGATGGCATACAAAATGTTTGCATTTCTCTGTCTCCAGCTTCTAGAAAGAAAAAGGATTGTATTGGCACTATAGGAAGGATGCCTTCGTCATATGTGCAGAATAAATACTGTGCCTTATTTATTAGGCTTTATTTCTTCATCAAATTAGAACTTGACTAACACAAGAATCTATTCCCCAGTTCCACACACCACACACAAAACAATGCCAATTTAAATTCAGATTAATTCAATTTCTGAAGATAAAGGCAGGTGGAGAAAGCCCTGGTTTCCCATGTGTGGCTAATCCGTAGGAATGCAACAAACCCAACTGTCTCCATTTGGCTGCTGGGAGGAAGGCGTAGCTTGGCACCTGAAGGTGCAGATGAACCACACAGTGGGGGAGGTGGAGAAACATCACCCAAAAAAGTGTCCCATGGGCTCACAGCGTGCTTGCCACATCCATGACAACCTTTCTGGACCCAGGAGGCCTTTCCGTGTTAGTTTTCCTTGTCCAAATAGGAGAAGCTGTTAGCATAGAGAGTGGGGGCATGGCATTGGCTATCTAATGTCATGGTTCTTCTTGGGCAAAAGAAAATCGTGAAGGAAACTCCAGATTTACAAGTAGTCTGATCTCATGGATCTGTGAAAATCTAGAGGACAAACTGACTTACCTAGGGAACTCTGGCTGCTACTGATGCTGATTGCCACCATAGAAAAACAGTTTCCTCTGGCTTCCAAGTACCACAAAAACTGCATTCCCTTCCTTTCACATGCTCCTGGACAGACTCACCAGAGATGAAGGGGATCTGCTGATGGGGAGCACTGTGGCTGATGCATTTCAGGGTGCGGACAGAATGTGTTCCCTTAAACACATATGTGGGCTCTCTGATCCTGCAAGGAAGCACAGTGTTGTTCAGTAAACTGAACGAGACCATTGATGTGCCTCACTGCACCAGTGCACAGCTGCATACGTTATGGAGGCTGCTGGCTGGCAATTCCAAGGGTAATGGCAGTAACCCAGTCTAGTACAGCTCCTCAGTAGCGTGAGAGGTGATGGGAGAAGATGAGGAAATTTATTTCCCAAGCCTGTTCTTTCTCTGCATTCTGAAGTTTGAGATTTCTGTTCCCCCATTCACAGATATAATGACATGCTCTTAATGGCTGTAAAATTACTGAGCTCTTTTTTAACTCCAGCAACAGCATATCACTCTCTGACCTCCCGCAGTAGTGAATTACATGAACTGACTACACAGTACATCAGGTGTGGGTTTTTTTTTTCCTTTTAACCTGTATTAAATTTACCTAACCATTAATCTAATGGAATAACACCATAGTTTTCATATTATGGGATAAGACAAGGAGAGCGAGAAATTGCTTTTCACTCTATCTCTTATAATTCTAAAATACTCCTGCCATTAACATTCCTTCCCAGGCTAAGTATCCTCTGAGAATTCTGGCCACATGGGGTAGTCACAGACAAACCCCATTTAGGCCTTCAATAGCCTTTGTTTCCCTTCAATTTTTCAATCTCAATTAAACGTTGACATCTTCCCCGGTGTGAAATGACCCAGAACATACAATGATACAGTCTAAGTATATCCAGGCTAAATTTGGCCAGATCTTTCTGTACAGATGGGAAGCATGGGCAGTGGCTCTTCACCTAATAATTCAAATCCCAATTCCCACAGCTCGAATGTCTTTCTCTTCCCTGAAATGGTAGCGTTGTACTGTGGCTGTCCACTCATGCTGAGGTCTGTAGAGACATTTTGAAGTCCCTTTTCTGTCATAATATTGATAATCTATTGCCATGGAATCAGTAAAGGTTTTCTTTAGATTGAATACCTTGCAAGATGGCGCAGGCCAAGAGTTCAGGTACCACTGTGGATGTTTCACTGCTCCATAGAATCAAAACCAGAACACCCAACATGTTTCAGTGAGCAAAAAATGACCCCATCCCTTTGTTGGAAAGATTGTTGGAAAGACCATCTCTGATGTCTGCATTTGCTCCTCACCGTGTTCTTGGGATGCTGCAATCTTTGCTGACTCCAGCCTCTTATATCCCATCTCTTGATCTTATACCCTTTGGTCACCGTTCTACCTCAGGTCAAAAGCACAACCAGACCTCAGACAAACATTTTTGCATCAGGAAAGTCCAGAGGGGTTGCTACAATAATACTATACTAGAATCTAGAAGTGATCTAAAAGGAGGCAGAGTATCACTAGCAATGTTTTACACAGAGCAAGCACAGGGAAAGGAAGTGATTTATTTGAAGTTGTACCTCAAGGAAGAGGTAAGCTCAGAAAAGGAACTCAGAGTCCATTATGGAGCGTAAGTGGAAACCAACAGAGTGCTTGCAAGGCTCTCTAGGTAAAAGAAACACCCAGGCTGCTCCAGCAGACCTGGCTGCCAGCCAGCTGGAGAAAGAGAGCACACGTAGGACCCAGCTGAAATAAATGAAATCCTCTCACGGGAGTTTCAGACTTAATTGGCTGTTTTAAGACCAAGTAAGCTAGCAAAAATCTCTGGCCACATCTCCTTCCTGCAGCTCAGTGGACTGTGAAGTCCAAACCAAGTCCTATAAGCACTTCTTGAGCTTCCAGAAATCCTTCTTCTTTTCTGTGCTTAGAAAAACCTGCCTCTCCTTGCGTGAGATGAGCCTTTCTGCTTTCTGGTATGAACTCATGTTCGTGGCACTGGCAAGGGAAACCACGAAGATAAGATTTGTTCAGGCCGCAAGCCTTCTGTGAAGGTAAATATAAATGTGTTTCTTCAACACTTCCCCTGTTTCTCTAACCCTCCACCTCTGTACTGTGAGGCTTTCTAGAGGCCAACACATCTAGGCAGGCTTTTGAGAAGCACTGCCGTGAAACCCATTGCTCCCTAGGAGTTAAGAACAATGAACATAACAGATGCCTATGGCTTGCTTCTTTTTGCCCGTATCTCCTGCTTGCTTCTCAGTACCAGCATCACTTTAACTTTTTTTCTTATTGATTTCTCGTTTCTTTTTCAATCCCCCTTTTCCTTTCTCACTCTCCCCTCCTTTCCTGGGATAAGACATAACACTGTTTTGCCTGGGCGGTTTGGCAAACTGGACAGTTGGAATAAGTTAGACACAAGGACACTGAGCTGTTTTTAATTAGTAGCATAATTACAGCCTTTGGCTGGGGGTCAGGGTCCACCTCCAAGCAGAGCAGCTGCTCCATTTCAGGGAGAAGTTGGAAGCACCACGGTGAATATCTGACATAGGTGACAATATAATGAAGATAAGATCCAGAAAACAGCAAGCAGATATGGGACGTCTCCCTGGAGCCACTTGCTCCCACAAACGTGTCAGCCCTTGGTTAATATGGAGCTCAGTGGCCTATATTTGCAAAAGAAGGTGGCAAAAGGGAGAAGAAAGCTCTCAGCATTTCATGGAAGACACAAACTGTCCTGACAGAGATGTGCAGAGAGGTAGGAGAAAGCACACACAGCAGAGGGCCATGTAACACAAGAAGGCACTACAGTACCGACTCAGAGAAAGCAGATATCCAACATGCAGTCCTTTAGGGATCAGTCTATGCTTCTAGCATAATGATCACTCAAACCATGTGCTCCTGTCACTAGCCTGGAAGATAACCTCTTACCATCCTCCCTTATAGTATGTTTTAGCTAAAGGCAAGATGTAACCCTGGTAGTACAGCCGTGTTGTGCTTATGCTGCCCAGTGCTTGGCAAAAAGATGCTGCGTGGCAGCTCCTCGTACAAAAATATTATTGAAGACAGGCATCCAGCTGGCAATAAGAAAACACCCTTCTTTTTCTTTTCACCGTTTTTAGGGCTGCAGTTAGTGAATCAAACCTCTTCTGAAGTGTGGAAGGGCAGCCTGCAGAGTTTGGTGATGGAGAGGGCAGAGCAGGGCCCTGCTCCTGCAGTGTGTTTCTAGCAGTTTGTTTTTGGTTTGCTGCTCTGCAAATGCCTTGAGTGTTTTGTTCTTACACTGTTGCTGGAGGTGGCAGACAAGTCAGTGCTGTTATTCTGCCAAAGGAGAGGCATAGAAATAAAAATAATAACCATGTGCCTTCACTTTGGCTTAGAGTCATGGGAGGGAGTACAGATTAAAGGGGGGACCTGGGACCTGGCCTGCCACCAACCCATCCCAAATCAAAGGACTTCATAACATTTTGAATATCAAATATAACTTCAAGTAGTCTGATACTTCCCCTGTCAAACGGCCAAGATAACACGAGACAAAGTCCTGCACAGTGCTGAGTTATGTTTTGGAAGTGAGTAATCAGCTGGTGCTCCTCAACTGTTCAGAGCCTCTAATCTGAATGCTTTGGCACTTCTGGATACCGTGCACAGGGTTTGCTTCATCCAGCAGTGCAGGCACCAACAGCAGAGTGAGCTGTTTTGACTTCTGTAGGCACGGGAGAGAAGCAGACAGCTCTGGGGTACAACTCATCCTGTGCTGGTGTGTAAAACAGGTGAAATGAATCATGCCCTGGATGTATCTCTTGCTTGGTTCTTTGGGCTGGAAAGCGTGATAGAAGAAGATGAACAGCACAGCAGACACTCAAGTAGAAGAGAGGAGGCTCTCAGGGCATCTCAAATAGAACATCCCAAAATAAAGGCAACCAGCAAGGATTATCTGGGAGCCCTTACCCATGTTTGGGTACGGCTCCAGCAGTGCCATTTTGGCCTGGGTTCCAGAAAAGGTCACCCCGTCCCTGCTGGCACCTTGGCAGGCACATTTCTGCCGGCCTCATGATGGAGCCAGAGCAGCGTGAGGAGGTGGCACCGCGTGCCAGGGGACCCTACCTGCCATGGAAAGGGCATGAGCATCCGTGCAGCTCACTGTAATTTCTCTAATGGCTTTCTTTGGCTTGATAGATATTGAAGGAAGCTTGTTGCCGGGGCAATTTCCATGGAGAGATAATAAGAGATCATTTTCAAGTGAGCGAAACTTTAATGGCACATTCTGGTAATGAGGCAGCAAAGAGAGTAATGACCAGAGACCTCAGAGTGTGAGCACACCATGAGAAGGGGGGAGGACTCACAGCTCACTGCTCACAGCAGACACTGGAGGTCTGATCTTTGTCCCCTTGAAGTCAGACTGCAGTTGTGCTGCTGTCTTCAGGAGGAACAACATTAAGATGTACTTGTCTGTAACAAGGCTGGGAGGCTCCATAGAAATGCCTCAGTCAATTCCTGGGGAAGCAGGAAGGTCCTGGTAGGGCTTGGCACCAAATCCTCCAGCTTCTTCCTCCTGCAGAAGGCAGGCTGGAAGCAAAAGCCTCCACCTTCACAAAGGCATGAAGCTGCTTCTCTCTCCATTTCTTGAATTCATCTCTGCAGCCTGGTTTTGGCCTTGCTCTTAAGGTGGTCCCTCAATCTGCTACTTCATAAGGGCATCCAGAGCCAGTTGTTGTTTACCTCCTCTCAAAAGAAGGAAGGTGAAGGGTCTGCTTTCCTCCAGCCTCGTTAACAGTTGTTTCATTAATCACAGCTTTCTCTTCAAAACCAGAGACAATCTGTCCAATTAACATTAAAGCTCTGGCAGTCGCTTGCAACTTTGCAAGCAGCACTTTGACAACCATCGCTAATAAGTCTAACATTTGAAAAGCTGCTCACAAACAAAACAGCCCGGTCGCACCTCGTTAATACCCTGTGCTGCCTGTTTTCATGAATAGCAGAGCCAACCTCCTTTCTACCCACTTCAATGCTGGCTTTCAGCAGAAAACAGGTCCCAGATTGCTCCTCCTGCCAACCTCTGTCCATCACATCCAGCGCTCTGCTGGGTTACCTGGGCAAATCCTTTCTCTTGCAATGTATCCCCAAGAAGGCTTTGACACCAGCCCACACCTGAAACCACCCAGATCCACAACACAGAGCTGTAGGTCACAAGGAATTATCACACTGAAGTGATGGTCCACCACAAAAGATGATTCATCACAGCTTGTAGGGGCTATGCCATATTGGCAGAGAACAGCAGAAATAGTAAGCTGTAGATAGAAAGTTATCCTGTTAACTACACGCCTCTCAGTCTAACCTTGACTTGCGATTTCAAAGTGAATTTGGAAGGAAAGAACAATTAAATACCCAGAGATAAAGAGGAAATGAGATAAGATGCAACATGGGTTTACAAAATGTAGATTGTGTCAGACGAACACGATAGCTTTGTTTTGATAAGATACCTGATTTTCTAGACAAAGGAAATGCTGCTGATCTCCTTTATCTAGACTTCAGTAAGGTATCTGATAGGTGCCATGCGGGAAAGTATTAGTGAAGCTGGAGGAAATGAGGATTAGTAAACTGTAAGGTGAGGTGCAACTCTCTGGAGGGAATTTACTAGAGGAGTTTCTCACAAAACAGTTTGGGAACTGATCTTCTTTTCTTCTTGCGTATGATCTTGGCAATGAAAGCAGAATCCTGAAGCTGAAATCCCCCAGTGACACAGAACTGGAAGTTTTGTTGATGCAGAGGAAAGTGAGAACGTGAGTCGGAAAGAACGAAATGACCTTGAGAATAAGAATAATAGAAATGAGATGGAAAACAAAAAGTCTCAGATGACAGGTCGCAAATCTGAGGACTTGCAACAGCCTCAGATGTAGTATAGGAGATTATGAGCTGCAAATGATCAAGAAGACCTGCATGGTCTAAGTGAAAGCTGGTTTCAGACACAGAAAGGCACATGATACTCTTGGATTTATCTGAAGAGGTATTTCAGCAAATGGCGTCACTGCCTGTGGGCCTTACTTTTCAAGGTCAAGGTAAGCTTAACCTTGCAGAAGGAGAGAAAGGCTGGAAGATGGTGTAGAAGATGGAAAGAGATCAGAGAGAGAAGAGCAGAGGTGTCAGGAACAGCATGTTTGATCTGGTCAAACACAGGTTGCTGTAGGAGAAGCTCCAGAGTGGTAAAACCTCAATGATTTTTATGATCCTATGAAAAGAGCTATGTGATTTTGGTCCTGAAGCACCTAGGGCAGGAACACGGTCAGATTAGAATTAGGAAAAGAGATTCCACCTGCTTACTGGTGGAATCTCTTACAGGAACAGAACAGAAAGTTTTGAGGTCTGAGCTCTTTCTCTCACATTTGCAATGACACGGACTGGCCTTCCTAACCCTGTCATCACTGTGCTCCCAGGCAGGGCACTGCTCCCTTCAGTCCTTCCTGTATTCTGGCCAGCTTCCTCATTCCTGATGCTCCTGAAAATCCCTTTGGGATCCTGCCAGAAAGTCAGTACATCTATGCTGGAAAGTAAAGCTATGATTGAAGCCATATAGCTCTAACGTGGCCAGGGAAAACACATTAGCAAATGTAAGAACCTGAGCTATCTGCCCGGGGTCCTGGTGCTATCGTATTTTCATTCCTCTGGGTTATCATTTCTTTCTTTCTAATTTACATCAAAATATGAAATAAACACATCTCCGTCTTGCTGTCTAAAGATGCCTGAAGAGATTAAGCTGCCATTTGGAATCTGGCTTAGTGATACAATTTGCACAGAGCATGTTTTCCCCTCCTGTCTGTTGCTCCTGTATCAGAGACATGTTAACCAGCACTTGCTTCTTCCCTTTTGCTTTGTATTTGCTTCATTCTCAGGTCTTTTGTGAAACTGGGACAAGTGCTTTCTGACAATCTGACTATGGATTTGAGGACTTTGATGGGAAGGCTCTTTACCAGTGTGTGTGAGCTGGGTTTAAATTTAAAGGAGCCATGAGTGCCTTGTCTGGCACAGGGCTACCACACCTGTCACAGCTTTGATTATTGCTGTTTGCCATGCTGGGAGGTGAATATGAGATGAATTAAGATTGGGGAACAGTCAGATCTAGGAATCAAGGTGATCCACACCTGGAAGTGGTAGGGAGTTATGGTTATATGTCTGCATTCCTGGCTGCTCCATCACTATGACATGCATGCTGGAGCAGCTCAACTTTCTCATGTACACAATCACTTGTATGTTGTCTGAAGCTCCTGACTCTTTGGACCCAAATTATTTTCACATACAGCATAGGAGAGAAGCTGGTGGGCAGGATCTGGCCTGAAAGGTGGTGGTCCTCAATCCACCCTTACCATAAACCCTAAGAAACGCTGTAATCCCAATTTGTGAGAACAGGAAACTGAGGCAAAGAGAGTGAAAGCGGCTGCCACAAACTCAAGGCATAAAGCCACGAAAAATATTTAGGAGTTTTAAGCACCTGGTGCTTTATTCAAAGTAAGTAAGATTCAACTGCTGAGCCTGAATGATGGGAGGATCCTTCCCCTGCCCTGAATAATGGGAGCATCTTTCCCCTGCCCTGACCCATGCATGCCCAGCCAGCACACAGGTATGTGCTCAGCGACTTACATGTCATCCCCTCCTGCCCTTGCCCTCTCCTTGTCCTGGAGCTCAGGAGACCACCCTAGAGCAAGTCTGTATGGGGAAGACAAGCTCTGCTAGGGCTGAAGTCCTCTTTTGTTACATACGTAGTGTGTCAGATACAATTTCCCCATCTGTGTTGAACCCCCTCCCCTTCCTGTAGGATCACCACGCTGAAAAGCTTACAGTGAACCGCTAAGTATCAGTATTTGCTTTCTCCAGAAAAGGTCAATGCCCAGCACTTCTGGGCAGTGGCACCATGACCTTTTCAAAGCACAGACAGATGGAAGTGGCTCTGTGGAGAAAGGCCAGGGCAGGAGGGCAGCTGGCAGCCTTTCCAGGAGTCTGTTTTAGTGGCAGAACATAAAAGTCTCCCAAACACATTCACATTTGCAGCCAGCTCCTCAGCTGTTCTCAGCTGGTTTACAGCCAGCGACTTCAGAGTGCTTGAAGCAGCATGAAGTCAACCTCCTTCTTCTGCACTGATCCTCCTATCTATAAGATGCTCCTCTAGTTCCTCCCCACTCTATGAGATTATCCAACCCAGCATGCTGCAAGCATCTGGTCAGAGAGTTATGCAGGGGGAATAAGGAATGGAGCCACGTCTGACTTCTGGGCCATCCACATCCACTGTCCCATGTCCTGTGTAATAAAGACAAAAGATGGAGTCCAGGGTTCTATCAGCCACATTTTTGGTGTGATTTTGGAGGTCCTGGTTGCAGGGTGAGACACAAAACTCTTTGCTCACTATTTGAACTCAATGGAACGCCTATCTCACTGCCTCACATGTTTAGTGAGAGGTTCATGCACAGCTAAACTGGGACCCAAATCTGGAGCTATTCCAGAGATGGAGAAAATAGACAAAGCAGATGCAGTGCCCTCAAGAGAGCACAGTTGGGTAAAATTGCCTTACTGGCCAAATGAGATGAAGCACGGAGTAAGTTTAATTTCTGTGTTACGTTCTTGTTAATAACAATATCTAATTAAGGCATCTGGCGACAAGTTAATGGACAGTAAAGGAAAAAATCAAGCAGGCATTATTGAATTTTTCTTTTAACTCCAGCTCTCTGGGTTTGAATGAATCCATCATCGGAGACAGTGCCTTGTTTGTCTGAATCTGACTTCAGCCCAGAAGTGTAAGTTGTAGCTTTATTGTCCAGGTCCTATCCCTTAAAATTAAACTCGTCATTCTCATGAAGATGATTGCTTGAAGGGGAGATTAACCTTTACGATGTGATGATGGAAGTTGTTGTTCATTTCAAGAGCCCATGAATATTATCAGGAGCTGGAAGTGATGAAAACTGGACTAAGATTTGGGGACAGAGATGAGAGGAGAAAATAGAGTTTGCCTTTAATTGGGCTCTTCTGATCCATTTTTTTCACATCTGATTTCACTGTGGTGCTATTATTAATTTAAGAAATGATTTGAAGGAGTCTTAAGTCTTATTTATATGTGTGTGCAGCATCTCATGCAGAAAGATCACTATCTCTGTCTAGGAACATCATGTGATCCTAAATAAAACATGGGTGTTTATCAATAGCATGTTGGCTACTTTTGTTTGTTATGTGCTGCACATTTCCTTTTCTCCTCTTCCTTCTGTCTTGAGAAAGAGACAACCAGGTTGTCCACAGGCTCTTGCAGCAGAAAAGCCCTTTGCCCTTTTCTTCCTGTTATCTTTGAAAATGGAAGACATCAAGGCTGTGCATATCAATATTGCAAGCCCTGGCCCCATGGATTGTGCCTACACCACCACCCAAAGGCAAAACACTGGCCTGGGCAGTCCAATCAGGGTTAGCTCCATGCTGAGGGAAGGAAGCAATGTTTCTAGGACAGCTCAAGCGTGGCAAATCTTAACCCTCACCAAAGGTTGTCTGAACCCAGCAAGGACAGGAGACTTATAGCCCTGACTAAACAGTTCTGTGTAAAGTGACACTGAGCTGTTTTTGAGCTCCTCTGTATGTGATTGATCTCCTGTAACAGGACACGTGCAATTAACCAGCAGCTTTGCTATTAATAAATATCTCTGAGTATATGGATAAAATGAATTGGGGTCTCTGCGGATTATTACCTTTCTCTACCTGACACCTCTTTAGATGAATGACACGGAGAAAAAAGAGAATCCTAACAGTATATAATTGAGTGTGTATTAGGGTTTATGAAGAGATTCTTACAATAACTGTCATGTTCCACCTGACGGAGTAGCTGTTATGTGAACATGCCAAAGTACCACTTTCCTTGCTGTGATCTTTGTTCTCACTTGCTTTCTCTGCATTAGCTTAAAATCTCCTTTAGCCAGTGTCACTGAATGCAACCTGAGTAATGGCTTGAGTGGAAAATAAGGATGGGAATAAAGAATGAGACGAACATTTACTGTCAGAGGCCTCAAATTGGGCACCAAAATAAAAGGAGACCCACTGTTCCAGAGGCAGAGAGCTCCTGCTGCTTCCACCAGTGACAGCTTCTCTGGAAATCAGGACACATCGATTTATATCCTGCCGCTGTGCTAGGCATTGTCAAGCCTCTGCTCCAAAGGGGACAGCTAGAACAGGTGGATGAAGCACCGGAAAGAAATGAAGGCACCAAACACAGAAAGAACTGAGACCACCCTGTGCCAAGGGAGAGGGGAAGATTTGCTTTCACACTCATCGAGGCTGTGTTGTGTGTCTTTGGCTGCTCCAACCTCCAACAGAGATGTTTGCTGCTATATATTAATAAAATATATTTGTGCTGATAAAATGAACTCCTATTTGGATGTGGCAATGTTTAAAGAAAATGCACAGCTCACAAGCAGCCCTGCAGCCTGGGAACAGGGCTGATAAACACAGACACAAGCCTTTCCCCTGGCCTGGCAATGGTTGGAGTTACAGGCAGACTGCTTCCATCTCCCTGTGGACACATGTCCCAAGATGATTTACAAAGGGATTCACTGCCTTTGCAGCCCTTCTGTCCTTTCACATCCAACAGCAAGGAGGACTCTGCCTGTTCATCCCAACCATCCCTTCCCTTCATTATCCCTGCTCTCCCTCTTCACCCCAGCCTTTTTTTTTCACTGCTGCCCAGCATCTTTCCATCCTGTTTTCCTTCTCTGACCTCCCTTTCTCCCTTTCCTCCTCATTCACTTGTCTCACCATCAAGCCTCCCACAGCTACAGACCTGCCAGCAGGTCTTGCATGCAATGGGGCTGAGGGATGCAATGTCACTTTCTGCCCCTCCATGTCCCCCTGCCTACTCCCCACTGATCTATTGAGGAGGACAGGTAACCTCAGCCAGAAAGACAGATGCCATAATTACATTCCCCTTTCCAGCAGCTTTTTCCCCTTACTTCTTCCTGATGGAAATCATGGGCAAGAAAAATCTATTATTACTCTCCAAATCATATCAAATATTTATCAGGGTAATTCTCTAGTTATCACCACCGATTGCAAGCCTTAGTCACGTAGTAAATCTTGTTAGTGTCATCTCTGGGAACGTGTCTCGTCTGTCTCTGCAGCCGAGTGCTGCATAAACCAGGTTGCCCCAGGGGAACTGGGCTTATGGGAAAGGCAATGGAGAAGGAGGTGGTGAAGGCGATCAAAGATGGTCACAGACTTCCCGACTCCCCTCGCTCCTAGGATGCAAGATGGGGGCTGATAAGGACGGGGCTGAGAGCAGGCAGGATGTGTGTGGGAAGGGGACGCTTGCTGGTGTGATGACTCCCTGATTTGTCAGTCTCTGGCAGTAGGGCTATTGGCTCAATTACATGATTATTCTTAGGGGTCCTGTAAGTCAGGGCAACCTTGACATCTCTGCCAGGCATGCCAAGGACTCTCTCCTTCCACCCATTGCAGAAAGCACTAACAAATGCAGCCCCTCTAGCTGTGCTTTTTTTGTTGCCGTTGTTGTTGGCACCAAAATGTTTCCAGATTGCACCTATTTTTAAACTCTTTATTGGGTCAGATCTGGACAGCTTGGAGACTTCAGCTCTTCCCTCTTTTTACCCCTGTGCACATAACTTATTGCTGCAAAGGGAAGAAAAGAGCAACAAATTTCTTCTGCCAGAACCAATCAATCTGGCACCTGTCATCAGCATCACAGCAGCTATAAAATATTTAATTTCTTAATGATGAATTGGCAGATTGTTTAAAAAAGACAACAAGGAAACAAAGAAAAGGAAGCAGACACTCACAATCTGCAGTCACACTCTCTGCCAGACTGAGCCTTTGGAGCTGATAGCAGGAATGTGTTTTTACACCCAAGCTACCTGAGACTACTGCCTATTAATAAAGCTCTACCGGTTGTTCTGGGGACGTTTCTGCTGATATAGGCAGTCACTGAACCCTTGACTTGCTGTCCCAAAGTCCCACCACTGATTCCTGACAAGACTCAGTCTTCAAAGGAATCTCTTTTTCAGAAAACAGAAATCAGCTCCTTAATGGCTTTCCTTCCTCAGGAGCTGTTGCAGCAGTATAAATAAGGGAAAGAAGTGACCAGGCTGGGTCAGAGCACAGGTCCATCTAGCCAGGTATTCTGTCTCCATCAATGGCCAAGAGTGGATGCTTTAGGAAACATACAGGAATAGGTCAATCATAGAGTGCTATTTCTCTAGCAGCCTCCAGCAATCTGCAGTCCAGGGAGATCTGTATGGTTTCCACCTCCAACTGGAATTTTCTTCCACAAACTTGCCTAGTCTTTTTTTAAACTCATGAAAACTTTCAGCATCCACAAAATCTTCACTCTGTCCCACAGTTCTGAATGGAGCTGTGTGTCTTACTTTGTTTTCTGCATATCACCTCCTAATTTTACTTGATGCTCCCAGTCCTTGCATTAAAGAGACAGTGAAAAATCATCCTCTCTTCAACTCCCATCCTTTGGACATGCTTGGCTCACAAAACAGGGAGCAGCACAGGGATGCCTGGAGTCTGGAATTACTAGGCCTGATTTCACAGGGAATGTCAGCTGGAGTGTGCCTGTGGACACCTTGTGTCTCTGTATTTCCAATTGTGAGCTTGGAGGAGATGCTGAGCCCGTATCCATTTTACAGCCTCTTTGCAAACATGGGAGATGGTGCTGGAGGCAGTTAGTCATTCAGCTGATAGAATTGCTCTGAAGAGGAGATGGCACAAAACCCAAGTCCCGTGGCTGAAGTTATAGGAACTACTTACAGGACTTAAAAAATACATCCCTGTCCCCTTACGAATTTATTCCCATTTCTATGGCACCTCAGTAAATCCTCTAAATACACAGGCAAGCAAACTGCCTGCCCAAAGACCTCCTTTCAATGCAGCCTGTTCTAGTGGGCTTCATGTCAAACACAGTGTTGTTTTGGTGGTTTTCTTCGTTTGATCAACTTCTAAGTCCTGTTCTTGGAACCTTTTAATTACAAGAAACATAAGCTTTCACTAAGGCAAACGCAAACTTTTATCCATCATAGCAGTGAAGAGAAGTTGAAAGCAGGAGTTCCTCCAAAAACCTGGGGAAATGAAGAGGATGTGAACATTCATACTTCTCAAAGCTTATTATTTGTAAGTCAGTCTCATGACTCGAAGCAGTGGCGTGACCGAACCTACACTGTTCATCTGGGCTGGGGGAGCACACTGGGAAGTTTGGCAGACGCAAGTGGGTGGCTGGCAACTTGCACGGAGAGCCTTCGTGCTTTCTCCTCTGCCTCTCCTTGCAGTGGGTGCGGAATGAGGGCTCTGACAGACATCCACGGTGGGATCAGCCAGTTGTGGTGGGATAGCAGTGTCTGTTAGATATTGAGTGGCATGAAACGTCTTAGCTAAAAAAGCTCAATTCACCAGATTTCTGGCAGAGCCTTCAAGCTCTGTCTGCTCTGATGATTTGTTTCAGCCCTCCTGCAGACATCCTGTGTAAATACACTGAACAAAAGCTACCACTTGTAAGGCAAGGGCTTAACCTGCTTTCAAGAGGGGTCAGTGCAATTAAGAGCAGCACCCATCACTGCCAGGAGTTCATGATGGCACACTGCTACTCCAGACCTCCCCCATCCCTGTTAGTGTGGGTCTGCTCTAGGGCAAAGTGAGGTTTCCCCCAGCTCCTGTGCAGAGTCTCTGAACCGCAGAAGGATGTTTCGCTATGCACCAAAGCACACTGTGCTCCTAAGGGCTGGTTGCTTTGGCACAGGGATAAGACGAAATCAAAGGCCTCCACTTTTGTGTCAGACAGCTCTTTTCCCCATTAACTCTGGATCTGTCTTCTACAGATGGTGTTTAAAGAGAAGTTTGCTCCATTGATCCTGCCTAATATCTCTTTGAGAGTTTTGAATGGAAAACATGCCGCTTATCTCTAATCAAAGCTGTGTTTTTATCTGCCTCTGGGCCAAAGCCCTGCAACAGGCTTGGTCCTTACATAGAACTTGACTCTGAGCAGATGTGGGGCTGCCTGCTACCTTTTTGGGTATGCAAAAGGTAATTTCCCCACTGGAAAACTGTCCTCAGGGACAAGGGAGCAGAGCCGGCAGATCAATAAGGAAGCTTTACTTAGGGCACAAGAGCTCTCCATCCCCAGGTGTAGCAAATCAGGAAAGGAAGGCATGAGTCTGGCATGGCTGAACCAGGACTGGCTGGTCAAACTGGAGAGCAAGAAGGAAATGCACAGGCAGTGGAAGCAGGGGCAGGTAACCTGGGAGAAATACGGGGATGCTGTGAGGCTGTGTAGGATGGGGTCAGAAAGGCCAAGGACCAACTGGAAATGGACTTGGCAAGGGATGCAAAGAACAATAAGAAAGGCTTCTACAGGTACATCAACCAGAAAAATAAAATCCAGGAGGGCATACCCTCCACAGTAAGCAATATAAGCAGGTAGTAACAATGGACATGGAGAAAGCAGAGGTACTTAACAACTTTTTTGCCTCAGTCTTCATTGGCAACTGCTCTTCTCACAGCCCTCAAGCAGATGGGTAGAAGGTTGGAGCAAAGTCTGTAAGTGAAGATCAGATTCATGGCCACCTGAGGAACCTGAACATCTATAAGTCTATGAGTCCTGATGAGATGGATCCCAGAGTTCTGAGGAAATTAGGTGATGTAGTCTCCAGGCCCCTCTCAGTGATGTTTGATGGCAGTCAGGTGAACTACTCAGTATAGGAGAGACTTAAACCTGTTGTAGCATGTTTAGAGAAGGGCCACCAAAATGATCCAAGGGATGGAATACCTCCTTTACAAGGGCAGGCTGAGAGAGCTGGGGCTGTGCAGCCTGGAAAAGAGGTGGCTCGAGGATGAGCTGAGAGCAGCCTGTCAAGGGGCTGTAAAAAAGAAGGGGACAGACTATTTAGCAGGTCCTGTTGTGACAGGACAAGCGGAGACAGTTTCAAACTAAAAGAGGGGAGATTTAGGTTGAATAGAAGGAAAAAGCTTTTTATGATAAGTGTGGTGAAGCACTGGCACAGGTTGCCCTGAGAGGTGGTGAATTTCCTATCCCTGGAGACAGCCAAGGTCAGGCTGGATTGGGCTCTCAGCACCAGACTGAACTGTAGGTGTCCCTGTTCATTGCAGGGGAGTTGGACTAGATGACCTTTAAGGGTCCCTTCCAACTCAAATAATTATATGTTTCCATGAATTAGAAACCAGCAATCCAGCAACTCTTAGCTACCTCACTGCAGCACAGTAGTCTGAAGAGGGATCTCTTTCCCATCTACTAAAATAGACACCACCGCCAGCAAAAAAATACTGGGAAGAGTGACTCAAAGCGGGGGAAGGAAGAGGGATAGGGCCGATGGGTAGCTAGACACCCACATCAGGAGAGCATCTAAGCAAAACTGCTTGCATCCTACTGTTGTCAATGTGATTTCAAAGCATATGCTTAAGTTGAGAAGGGACCGAGAGAATGGTTAGTCGTAGGAAGCTTTTGGCTCACAGCAGAAGACACATGGAGGGTATTCTTGCAGTGGGCAGTCTCAGTACCCTTTCTATCACAGTGCATTTCCATAAAGCTTTAGCAAAGAGCAAGAGGTTAAAGAAACCCTCCCTTTCCTTCTTGTTCCCCCTACTCAGCCCTGGCCTGAAGGCATCTCTTGCCCTTGACTTCTTGCCAGGCTGCCTAGCTGGAAACCTTCCTCCAGATGGAGCAGGCTAGGAGAGGTAAGGAAATGCGAAGAGAAAAGAAATGAAAACATATGGATATTTCTAATTTTGCTAATGTTTTTGATGTCATTTAAACCACCAGGAAAGAAAAAAAAGTAAGGAAAATATGATTCCACTCTAATGCTTTTTACATTCATTTGTATTTGCATAAATTTCTTCTCAGTAGAATTTTCTTTCAGGATCTGGATGAGGTAGATTCTTTATTTTATTATTTGATTCAAAAGAACCTATTTTCTCCCAAATACCTTTTTTTTTTTTTTTTTTCATTAAAAGTAATAACCAAACACAGCCAGTCAAAGCCATGCATTGCAGTGAAAATAGAAAGATACACAAATACACAGCCTGAAAAAGCAGCTTCCCAGGAAAGTAAATTCTCTCCCTCATCCACCTCTGTGTGCAAGCTTCATCACTGCCAGGGATTTTATCAAGAATCATAAAGCTTCTCTTTGGGAGCCACACAAAGCACAGGGTGGAGCATGGCGTGGGATTGCAGAGCCCGGCCTGGAGCAGGTTGGCATTTTGGCGACACACAAACCTCTGTGACTAACACAGCCTGGATGGGAGCTGGCTGGGGAAGGAGGTAGGGATGGCAAGGAGTCAGAAGTCACCTTTCTGCCCCCAAAGTCCCTTGCAGTGCTGGGGTGGGGGGGAGCGAAGTGAGGCCTTCCCAGGGGAAGCCATGGCCTGCAGGGCCACATGCTGTCAGGGGAATGGCAGCAGAGCAGCCTGCCGCATGACTGCAAGGAGGATGAAGCAGGGGCTGAGGGCCTCTGCCAGGTGGGTTACAGGTGAGCAAACATTCTTTGGGGCTGTGGTTGGCAGGGGGGTGGTGCAGACCCCCGGGGGGGGCTCACAATGCCTGGCCAAGGAGCAGGGCTGCACCAAGGGCCGTGTCACACTGCGCCGTGTGACTGCAGGCCTCACTTCCTTCCCCACAGGAGAGATATTCCAGGCCGCAGTTATTACAGCACTGTAACCCAGACCCCGCTGGTACGTACCCCACTGCTTATCCTTCCTGCCATCAGACAGCTTCATTTCCCTCTCCTCTGGCGATTTATTTTACTTGTATTGTATCGTTGTGAAACCAGGAGCACGCCGTGCTGCTGCTGGCTCTGGCCCTGCAGTGGAGCTGCTCACAGCGTCCACTTTTCGGCCCCAAACACGCAGGGCTGGACCTGGGTTCAGCTGTTCTTCAAAACACATGGTGCCATATGAGATTTTTTTTCCTCACATCACTCTCCAGTCCATTCCTCCTGCTTCATCTTCCCATGGGCTTAGCTGGACAGTCTGCCCCAGGACATGGTAAGGGCAAGCAGGCTGGCAGGAACTCCAGGAGGGGACTTTTGGATGTGCATAATGTCCCCTCTGCTTGTGTCAGCCTGGGCTGCAGGCAGGGACATGTGGGAAAGCACGTGCACAGCCCAGGGCTTCAAGAGCCAGCTTCTGCCGCAGGGTCTGACAGTGCATGTGGATCCTTCCTCCTGTCCTGCAGGGCTTCTGCCCTGAATCCTTAGGTTAGCTCATTTCTCCTATGTAGCAGCTTGTATTTTTCTTTTCTGAATAAGTTGTGTCTAGGTTAGGCTCCAGGGCCTGCCTGTGTGCCTTGCTGCTTTTCCAAGGTTTGGGAGTAAGAAAGGACAGAGCCGCAGAGGGCAGGATGAATTGCCACAGTGAGGCTGGCAGGCTGACATCAGAGCAGCGGGAGAAAACAACAGCTCTGAAGGAGGGTCTCCTTTGGAGCTGTGCCCTGGAGGGAGTAGGGGAATGGGAAAGAGCAAGACAGCAGTAGCAGTGTGGGGAGACAGGAGTCATGCTGGCTGCTGAGGGAAAGCAAATTTGTCTGGCTGCAGAGAGACAAGGCTGCAGCACCCCGAGGTGCCTTTTCCCAGCAAGGAGCCAGTCTGGAGCCAGCTAAAGAAACACAGCAATGTCAGTGGCCCCAAGGGCTGCCAGCCATGTGCTCTGTCCTCTCTATGCTGTGCATAGTGTAGAGCTCCTCTGTTCCTAGATTTACAGCTGGATGTCCCCTTCCCAGATCTCCTACGGAGGCCATAGACCACGCTGTGCATGCTGCTTGCTGCTGCCATCACTGATTGGGGCACTTTGTAGCTGTCACCATAGGTGCTGTCAAGGCATCGTTATGCCATTTGCTCACATTGTTAATGAGTGCTCTCGTCCATGGATGCGCTCAGCAGCGTGGCACAGTGCCTGCTGACAGGAGCTGAGGACATGCCACAGCTGGAACAGGGCTTCTTCAGCAGAGAGGAAGCCATGCTGGGACATATGGAGGATGGGGAATTTTCCAGGTGAATCGGAGGGCAAAATTCCCATTTTTCACTCCTCGACTCCTTTTCTGGTGAACTCCTTGTTATTCCCCTCTGAGATCTTGGTAGTCTTTTGATGGTCTTAGGAGATGTTGGGCTGATTTCGGGGCCAGAGCTGAAGGGTGCTGAGACTGCAGAAGCATTTTGTCTGGAGCTTTTACTCACATTTTCCCATCACACCTCAGCTCTGTAGTATGACATGCTGGGATTCAGGGGCCTCATTGCAGAAGGGAGCAGGGCACAGATCCTGCCTGCCTTCCTTCTCCCCAGCCCTATGCAATTCTCTGTACGTTTTCTGTTTCATATTTTAATAATGCAAAGCCAGCAGAAGAGTGAAACCCAAGTTGGAGTAGGGTAGGTGTGGCTGCTTTCCTGCCTCTGTGCATGGGTGTCTGCCGGGAATGAGAACATGCTCAGGGCAGGTGCACTGCACTGATGGGGTGCTCCCTGCAAAATCCCCCAAGAATGCATCTGTGGATCCTTCCAGTCTCCCTTTTCCTTCAGTAAAACCTCACTTTAAGCCACAGCAAGCTGTAATAAAGCTGTGCTGGCCATGGCACCCTCTGGTCTCACATTCTGATCTACAGCACAGCCACCGAGCTGACTTTCTGCAGCAGGGGGAGCAGCTGCACACCGGTGGGAGCATCGCGACGCAGGACTGTCCTGAGACACCTCTGGGTGCGGGTGTTCATATGCGGCAGCGGCCACAGGACTTGGTACTCCTGGGTGATCAGTGCTGGGAGCTGAGCACACCCGGGAGCGCTGGGGTTTTGCTCACCGTTTCCTCACCCTCTGTGAGTTTTGGCAGCAGGGAGATACTGCAGTGCACACTTAAAGCACACGATGGCACTGCAGGAGCGCATAACTGCCTCGGCCCTCCTCTGCAGCTCAACTGGTTTTCTTAGCAAAACTCCGGCAGGTGCAGAGACTTTCCAGGGACGAGGTGCAGAGAGAGCTCTGGGGGACTTGACAGCGCAGTGCTGTCCCCTGCTAGGGCAAAACTTGGAGTCCAGGCTGCTGCCTGCCTCTACATCATCACTCCATCACCATGGGGCAGGAGGAGCCACAAGAGTACACAATGCTGCAATGGGCGTGACTGACATCTTCCAAAATGCAGTGATGATGACCCAAACAAACCTTCCCCAGAGAGACCAGCTGTGCTTAGTTAGGTGACCAGACAGGTGCAGAGCTAATCTGGGCTATAGCATTTAAAAGCTAATATGCACCAAGTGTACTCACCTGAGTGCACTGAGGGTTTCTATCCTTGCCTTGAGTCCCTATAGCTGCCTTGACTGTTTCAGCTCATGCAGGTGGAGAGGTGGTCTTCAGATACACAATGGCCAGAAGCAAGCCCCGGTGCAAGTCTTGCATGATAACGTCCTGCTGGCTGGCTCCTGAGGCTTGGAAGAGAGTGAGCACATATGTTAGTTCGTTGGTTCCTTAAGCTACCAATCCTCCAGCCAAAAAACAGGGAGAGGTGTAGAGAGGAACAGAAAGGCTGTAATGGTATTGCCACAGAGCATGTGCTCTTTCCTGAAATAGTCCTTTAAAAAATACCTGCGTGTGACAGTTCTGATATTTAGCTGTTCTTTGCAGACAAGACCTTCCTGCTGAACTGAAGAAGTATACATGCAGCAAGTTCTGCCCAGATCACATAAATACGTGAAACACTGTGGTCACCTTTAGGTTTCTTGAATTATCAGGTGGATGGCTTTGCTTTTCCTCCTCCTGTTATCCCTCTGTGAAAAGAAGTTATCCTCAGGACTTTTCCATAAGGCAGAAGATGTGTACCCAGAATGAAAAGCACAAAGTCAGCATCAGAAGAGAAGAAAGCTCTTCCATGAGAAAAGGATGGAGAGGTTTGGTTTCTACAGCTCTCTGGATGGAGCACTCTTTGCTTGATATCTCCCTGCTTTAAATGCAGCTGATTGATTTACTTTCTCCTTTTCTGCCTGTTTATTTTAATAGATTTTTTTTTTTTTGAACTTAAAGCAAAATGTTCCACTCTCTCCACCCACCCCCCTGGAACTAAATGTTGATGGTTTTTTTTTCAGTGGTTATAATTTGATTTCTGCCTCTCCTGCTGGGCTGATGTGAGAGAAACAACATTTAGAGAAGTAGATTTAAATACAAAAAAAAATGGAGCAGGGGAGGTAGAGGCTGGGAGTGGTGTGGGAAGAAGGAAAGAGAAGCAACGAGAATGAACTCTCGTTTTCTAGGCCGTTTTCTCGAGTTTGCAATCTCTGATGGGCAAAAATCCCAGTACAGCTCAACTAATCAATTGCTCTCTGAAGAATAGAAAATGCCTTGTCTCTTTAGGTATTTTTGTGTTATTCTTGGCCTGCTGCAGTGACTCATTGTAGCTGCTCTGTGCCAACGATTTCAGGTTTGTAGCCTCTTTCAGAGGTAGGGAATTGTGATCATCTCCACTTCGCAAGCGGAGAAACTGAGGCAGGTGTCAATTGGTTCCTTCCCCTTCAGATCGTGGGACAGTGGTTCAATCGGCACACATAATCCAGGCGGCATTTTCAGCAGCGCTCAGCTCTTTCCTTAGACAAAAGGAGGTTTTCAGGCTTAGCAACGTTAACATTGAGCAGCAAGTTTTCAAAAGAATCCAGCAGCTCCTCCACTCTTGGAGTGCCTTAAGGACAAGCTCCTGCTTTTGCTAACAGGAACGGCTGTTCTTCCTTTACCAAAAACCTGACCTTTCATTCCTAGGCACGGAATTAAAGATTTCATCATATTTTTTTAATAGTTTTTAAAGGGTTAGCATCTCTCCTTTTTTTCCTCCTTGTTTCTCCTGGTTTCTGGGGACGTGGTTAATGATTGTTTCTGTGCATATCTGAAGTGAATAGCTTTTCTAAATATTTTTTTCCTTCCTCCAAAATACATAATCGAGATCGTCTGCTGCAGTTTATATTTCCTGCTGTGGAGACAAACACCTTAATTAGAATGGCAGGGAGGAAAAAGAACATCATACAGAAAAATAAAGCAGCTCTGTGAAAAGAAACCTGAAAAGCTTGAGAGAAGTAGAAATGGGCAAATGAAGCCCCTTGGCAGGCAGGAGGCATCTTGCACAAACAAGTGCGTGTACTCACAGCAGCTGTGGGGATTGCTTTGCTCAATGCAAGGAAGGAGGCAGAGGTGGAAGCCTGGCTGCACTGAGTAGTGCTGAGTTTCTGTCAGGCAATGAGAGCTGTCCTCAAACTGCTCGACCTCCTGCAGCTCCTGCTCTGTCTGCAGGGCAGATGTGTGGCTTGGTTTCAGTAATTCTGTTGGGAGAATGAAGGGGAAAGGGGATCTTCTTTCACTGTTGTACCTGCCTTGGCCGTGTCTCTTTCCTTCACTTAAAAGGGAAGGGTTACGTTAATCCCTGGTGGTTTCTGCAATTCATTATGGGATTTCTTGTACATGCTGGCCCTCTTTTACAAGCCTTGGGGAAATTACAGCAGAAGACAGCAGCAAGAAATGCCTACATTTCCCAGGCTGGTATTAACTCTAGGGATGTACGAGAGGGATACACATACAAAGTTGTTTCTTAGTCCTTAAGATTGTGTGAATAGGAGAAAAGTCTACCATCTGTATAACTCAGAGCACAGTGTGAGCCTGTAGGGAAGTGGGGTAAGAGACCTCTTGTTTTCCTTAGACTTTGTAAGCAGCAGCCTGTGAAGGGCATGCATTCAACCCACTCCCTTATCCGTAGCAGGTCTGCAGCCAGAGCAGATGAGCTGGCTCTCTCTATGTCCCTATCTTAATATCTTTATGGGAAACCTTCCCAGTTCCCTTCCCTGAAAGTACATCCACCCAGAAAAACACCTTGCAAGTACTTCTCTGCTGCCCAGCTGAGATTTGTATCCATCTCGTTGAGGATAATTAGATGGTCACCAGATGAGGAAGCTCAGCACTCACTTTCTGCACCATCCCTCCAAGAGAGAAGTGTATTATTCTTGTTTTTCATCAGCCTGAGCTGGTAATTGTCTATGTGAACTGTGGTGCTGTCCCTATATAATTAAGGCTGTCATTCAGACTCATACATCTAAACACTACAAACTCCACAGCTTAGGAGGATCGATCACAGGACTTTAATGGCAGTCAAAGCGGCACTTTGTGGACTCTCTTTTTTTGTCAGTGGAACAAACTGTGGGGCTTGAGGCTGAAACATCCTTGGGATGGTGGTGAGGTGCTTCCAGTCCTCACTGGACACACAGCTGTGATGCCAGGCCCTGTGCAGGCAGTGGGAGCTGCACTGATCCTGATCAATGTGATGTGGGTCTTGTGGGTCACTGGACAGAGCATGGGGGTACCTATGCTATGTGAACAGAGGCATAGCATTGGGAAATCTAGGCTTGTGAGACAAGCACACAGCCTGCCTACCTGTGCAAAAGTACTGCTAAATGAAAGCTCATTAGTCTTGTTTGACTGATGTCATCTGCTGTTTTGCAGGATGTTCATGAAGGCAAGCATGAATGCCATAGCTGTAGTCAGAAGACTCTTCCTTGTCCTCTTCCAGTGCAAAAAGCTGCTGTTCTTGCTCTGTGTGGGTAAGAAAACCTCAACATGTGCTAAGCCCTGCTGTTTCCCACCAGCACTCATTGCTGTGTCTCTCAACCCAGCCTTCCTGGGTTGGGGCTGTATGGAGTGAGATGCTCCTCATGCATGTCTTCGCTGGAGAGACTCCAATCATGGGTGTGACATAAGGGAGGGAGGGAAAGGACATCATTCCATAAATCCCCCCACACACAGCCGTGGGTATCACCACAGGCTGAGATGAAGATCTGTGAACTTAAATTCCAAGGCATAGGGATCAGCAACAGGGACATGGGCACAGTCATAGTGTCCCCCTTTCACTTCATGTACATCTGTCAGCTGTGCTCCCAAATGCTGCACCCCGTCCTGCAAATTGGACCCACCATGTGCAGCTCTGTGTGCAGCAGCTCTGCTCTCCTGTGCGTGGGCCTTGCACTCACATTTGTCACTCACCTCCAAGAGAGGCATGAGATGTGCCTGTTTTGGGTGAATTTTTGGAAAACTGAGTCATTCTGGATGTCTCAGGGGAGGGGAGAGAGCAGAAAAGCATCTGAAAGGTGAACTTTTTTCCCCAAGTATGAAAGTTCCTCTGTTTTGCACTAGTAGGTGTTGACTCAGTGAATTCTCCCCTACATTAATATTTATAAATATTTAAAACTCCAGGACAAGGCCTGCCTCCTGTATGCTATGTGTGCACAGGGCTGTGGAGGCTGGGGCAAGGTTAATGTGCTTCTGTGATACTCAGACTGAATTCCTGGGGTGAGGGGAAAGTCTGGCAGTCACCTTTTGATAAATGCTGCTGTGATCTTAGCAAGATCATGGTCCAGTAGTGGGTGTTTACCTGCGTTGTGTGTATGCATGCAGCAGTGCAGAAATAACTGGCTGATGAAAGTCTCTGTGTGGTGAGTGTAGGAAGTCTGGGAGAGACCATGTTGCAGTGTCTATATTGAGTGTATGTCACTGCTTGTGTTCTCCCACCAGAAGAAGGAAAACTAATTCTAATTTCATGCCATCATTGGGAGGCCACTTGTTTGTCACAGAAAAAAAAAATCACTGCTGCTTAATGACCAAGATGAGACCATTGTCATTTTCATAAAAAGGAAAGAGCTATCACCGTGCACAGTGACATAATGACAGTTTTGTGGTACAATATGGGAAGTGCTGAGGAAAGTAAAATTTAACTTTTATCTACGATCAGAGTGGATTCTTTACTAATGGTGAAAAGAAAAAAAGAAAAAACAAATGCTGAAAAATCCTTATCCTTGTGTGCCAGCATGAGCACAGCAGCACCTTTGTGAAGCCAGCAAGAGCTGGGCACAACAATGGGCTAGGAGAAGGGTCAGACCCCAGAGCCTGTCCCAATCAGAGACCCACAGGGGTCACGGGGAAATCCTACCCCTTCCCCAGGTCTTAGAGCAGTGTCTGTGGTGTTCATTCTTGCCCATTTTGTGCTCTGTGTCACATCAACAGAAGGGTGCATGGAGGAGCCTTTCCCTGCTGCATCCACAGTCCCAAATTCATGCATGTGGAGCAGGGCATTCAGAGCAAGCCAGGTTTCATTGCCTTCTGCAGGTCTGTGTGTGAAGAGCCTGTACAATGTGACGAACACACTTAGCAGGCATACTGAGTAAGTTACCTCTCCTTTCATTTTCTGACTTTGGTGCTACTTGTGGTCTGTGGTGGGGCACAACTCAGTATGCTGGGAAGCAGATTTATCCTTCCTCCCAGGGTAAAACCTGGATGAGAAACAATTCCCCAGTAAAGTCTGAGTTGTTGGGGACTTGGAGGACTGTGTTCTGCCTGGCAGTGGCTGGAGAGTAGGATAAAACAGCATTAGTGAGCCTGGAGATGTCATAGCTAGAACACAGAGATTCCCTGGTGTTCATGGTCACTGGCAGGGTGTCTTGTGGATGCCTCATGGTGTTCTTTGTCTGCCTCTATATGGAGGAAAGAGCAATGCTCGCTAATGATGTTCTAAAATTCAACCTCAAGGCTCTAAGCAGCTTGACCTAACTTTGGTATTACCTCTCCAGAGATCTTTTTTTTTTTTCATCTAAATTAATCTGTGTTTCTCTTGAATAGAAATGGAACCCTTTACATGGTCTTTGGCGGGGACCTGTTCATGGACACCAGTGGTCAGGAGCTGGGAGACAGAACAACATGGTCAGGAGCTCAAAACCCTCCTTTTGTAGACACCTTTAGGAGGCCTCCTGAACTGTCCCTGATTCTCAGGCTATGGTCTAAGGCTTGAGAGCATTCAGGAAGAGCTAATAAGAACCTTGTTTCTTTCGCAGGAGGCACGTTGGTGCTTGCCGAAGACGCTTTGTGTGGAGAAAACCTTTTCTTAGAAGGTTTGTGAGCTGCCTCATTTGCTTGGGGAATTACTGTGAGATGATGAGTCAGTGTTTGAGTGGCTACTGTTTGGTGGAAACTGGCAGTTTGGGGTTTATGGGCAGATATGCAGAAAGGGAAGCAGAGCTGACTCTTGCACAGTTGCATCTTGGCACCATAACAAGTGAGTCAAAAGACCAGCAGGAAATGCAATGCAGATGTGTGTGCAGAATGTCCTCCAAAGGGCAAGCAAAGAGAAAGAGATGTGCAACTGAAATGGTTGTGTGCAGTCAGGCTTTGTCATGAGTGTTGTAAGAGTTTGTCGTGGGTGTTATGAGTTTTGTCATGAAGTGAATGAATAAATGAAATTGGAAACCTAAATGAAATTCTCCCCTTCTCACCTCTTGTAAATAAACAATGAAACAATGAGTAGGCATTCCCTGAACCTGTACGGAGAGAGGAATGAGTGAGAAGGGAGAGGAACTGGGAGGTGGGGCAGAACTGGAGGGGAAATGAGATTTTTGCTGTCACTGCTGCCTGAAAGATGACTTAGAAACAGTGGTAGATTTTAAAAATGTGGGACATTTCTGGGAAGTACTTCAGGGTAGCTTGGTAGATTTCCAAAGCTCTTCATTATTCAGCCTGCTTCAGCTGTACCAGTCCTGTGTCTGATACTGCTTTGACAGCTCTGCTTGTCCATAAACTGCTGTCTGTCTGTATCTCTCATTAGGTTTAAATCTCACTGGGAGCCTTTCCTGACCAGCAAATCCATATACTCACTCCTGGACAGGCCTTTTAAACAGGAGCTTGACAAAGTTCTGTGGCTCCATAAACTTCCTTTTGGGCTGCACAGCTCAGGTATTGAAATACTCTGTCCTTGGTGTTGCACCACTGTGTGGACTCAGTGGAGCTGGAGAGCCTCTTTCACATGGAGCAGCCTGCAGTGCTGCAGGGGAGATGGAAATACGGCTGAGAAACACACCAAGGGAAATCTGGACTGACTGGATGGGGTTGCCTTTGAGAAATAGTGGTCTTAGAGAAATGGGGACAGTGCTTTAACTCCTGGCTGTAGCTGTGCCAGGAGAGATGGAAAGGGGAAGGCTGACAAATGTTATTGTGGATGGAGCAGGAGGCATTGCAGAAGTTATCAAATGCTAATAGAGAGAAGATATTGGGTGAGTTGGTACCTGTTGGCTTTTCCCGTGCAAGGTACTACATACCAGCTTCAATAGCACTGAAAAGTGCATGCCTTTCATGTGGAAAAAATGCCTAGTTTGGACAGTGTTGGGTAAGTGAAGGTTGTAAGAGTGGTGTTTGAACAGGCTGTCCCATGTAAATTGTCCTGGGATTGTATATAGGGATGAAACCTGTCTCTTTAGAGCAGAAGAAAGAGGAGGTTAGTCTATTGGTAGTCGGGGGAGGGGGTCACAATTTTTCCCTGAAGATGATTCTTCAACTTTTTGTCTTCTAGTTCTCTCTGCTTTTAGCACATTGCAGCTTCTTCCAGAGCAGGACTTGCCTGGATCCTTTGGCCGGTATGAAGTCTGGGCTGGAGATTGAAGCTGGGGAACACGTTTGTCAGGGAAGTGATAGCTACATTGAGAGTCATGGTCTCTGCAGCTATTGGAAGTTCTCTCTCTTGGTGTTTGACTTCACAGTCTTTCTGCCTCTTATTCCTGCCACTCTTCATCTCCTCTCTCAGTAGGTTTCTCTTTCTGTCCCTTTTAAATGTACCCTTTCAAGCAGCTCTCATACTGAATGATGAACTTAAGCTGCTAGCTCATAGCTCCCTCCCTTTAACTTCTGTCATACCCTGAGTTCTTTTCTCCGTGTTGCCCTGTCCCATCTATTTTCCCTTGCTAACTCCATCCCAAGCATGACAGGCTGGGAGTTGGGTGAATCCCTCAGGTGCACCTGCCCACATTCAGGGGGAGCAGGAACTGAAGTGTCCTGTCTGCAGCAGATGCTTACAAGCACTTTTATTTAGACCCTTTTTGTGACCTTCCTCTCCCTGATACACCCCGTGCCTCCAGCAGAAGTCTGCCCATATAATTATTGCTCTGCTGGGTATCCACACTTGACTTTCTATTTCCTCAGTGCTTTGTTCACTCCAGCCAACTAGGGGTCCCACCTCCAGCATGTTGATGATATCCCATTGCCTTTGTGAATGTGTAAGCACATTCCACTGTACTTTCCAAGACAAATACCACCTGGCTAGGAAGAATCCAGAGTCGTACTAGTCAGGGCTTCTCTCCTCTAGTATCACCCTCAGGGATGAGACTCTCAGGGGATTCTAAACTAACCTGGTGGAGAAATTTGTCAGAGAACTTCATCTCTTGCTGTCTATTATTTTGCCAGTTTATGGTGCCAAAGGTGCATTGTGGTTGGCAATGGCTACTCCGTCCATGGGCAGCACTTTGGGAAAATGATTGACTCTCATCATGTTATCATAAGGTACTAAATCATGACTAAAATATTAATGATTAATCAGAGACTGAAGAATGATAATGTGTATGTGATGTTCTTGTTTGGGAAACATAGCATCTAAGATCTAGCTACCCAGGTAATCACATAACTTTCTTGCAGTTTGTAGTCAGGCACAGGCATTGCAGAAGCTACAAACTGTACTCCTCATTCACAAATGTTGTACCTGGGACTGGATAGCCATCTCCAGCTCAGTGGAGTGGCAAGGAATCTTTGCACTGCAACCTCACATTCAACTTAGCTCTGACTTAAGCAAATCATTTCATGTGCCTTATGTCACTCTCTGAAAAATAGTGGTTGCCTGCCACTATCATCTGCCTTTTTATTGCAAAAGAGGAACTCCTGGGATATCTGATGAGGTGGTCCATACTGTGGAACTAGGCTGTGAGTGGACTCCTCATGTGAGTTCACGTAGTCAGTCTTGCATCTGACAGCAACTCTCTACAGTTGGGAACAGGTAATACTGAAATGATACAAATCCAGCCCTTCTGGCTTTGATTCTCAGATTAAATGATGCTCCAGTAAAAGAGTACAAGAAGGATGTGGGAGAAAGAACCAGCATTCGTCTCTTCTTCCCTGAATCAGCTCTGCCCAACCCTCTGGAAAACAGTGACAACAATACACTGATGGTGTTTGTCCCATTCAAGCCTTTGGATTTTTTATGGCTGAGGGAAGTATTGCTGAAAACAAAGAACAAGGTGAGGTGTCTTTAATGATGGATGGTTGAAACCAGGTTATTTGTAGTCACATACTCAATAGCTCTCATAATCATGTCTTTCAAATATTTAATGAGCCACACAAGGCACTCACACAAGGTGCACCTGAGACCTTATTTGTCACCAATTGGACCCAGTCACACCTAGATTGCAGATGGGTGCATGAGAACGAGTGGAAAAGACCAGGAGATGCTTTATTCCTCCAAACTCTCAGTCCTTCTGAGCATCCAGCCAGGGCAACAGGCCACAATTAACTCAGGCTTCTTTCTCCTGGCAGGGTTTGGTGATACTGGACACGTCTTGAGTACCTCTCTGCCTTTCTCCTACAGACAAAGGAGGGATTTTGGCGCCAGCCTCCCCAGGAGTGGAACTGGAACATCTCTCAGCTACGTATTCTCAATCCATATGTCACCTATGAGGCAACATTCAAGCTGCTGCAGCTGAATGCATCAAGTAGGGTATGCGATTGTGCTGGAGAGCAAACAGATGACTATCAACTATCAGTGTTGTCTTGCCTAATATCTCAGTGCTTCAGTGCCACATAAGGGGAAGGAAAACATATTCGTTACATCAGCCGGTCCATTTCCCTAGTAAATGTGTAGCCATCTTTTACTTCAGGATGGTGTTTTGGGTTTTGAGCCCTGTCTCTTCAAAGAAAAGAACACTTTTCCTGCTTGTCACAACAGCACAGTGTTACTCTAATTCCAGTCTGCCCTGTAATCCTTTGCCACTTTGAATTCAAGTAACTTTTCAGAGTTGAGTTTCTGGCCGTAATTCTAGACCTCAGGACACCTGCTTCTCTAGCGATTAGCAGCTTTGTCATAAAGCTCTTTCATACATGTTCCTGTGATTTTCCTGTCTCTAGACCATTACTGATAATTAGCTAGCATATTGAGAGGAATTTTGGTCGGCATTCCTTAAAACATTCAGGTCTTGCAGATCTCTGGCCTGAGGCTGGCTGTTATGCCCACTACTTTGGGAATGCAAATTTCCCCTTCACTGCACAATGGAGGATTACTTCATTAATGAATCTACTTTGTCTGCAGTCCCGACGATCTTTGTGATGGTGCTGTGCAATCTTTAATTAACTTTAAGCCTGCTGGGCACCACCAGGATGTTTATAATCTGCAACAAAAGCAGGAGAAGCTTGAAGGCCTGGTGTGGTGAAATAACCTTGTCCAAGGTCATGCACTAACTTGGCTGGGGCTGCAAGTAGGTGCCAAGTCTCTTGACTGCTGAAGCAGTGCTGTAAAAAAGTACATTTCCCTGCTAAACTGCTTGGAAAGTGTGAAGTGGAGAAATCCAGAGGAGGAGTGCTAAGTGCTCAGCTAAGCTTGAGGGACCAGCTCAGCCACTCACAGTTTGGTGGCTGTTCTGCACCGTCACAAGATTGTTAAGGCAAGGTCTCAGCTGGTACGTGGCCATGTTAGTTTTGTGTGAGCAGAGGGAAGATTTGTAACACGTAGGCCAGTGACAGGAATTTAATGCATGGATGAGAAGTGAGGTTTCACACGAAGGCCCCCAGCAGGGAACACACACATAGTGGCACACAGAAATGAAAGAGATGTGGGGACTTAGTGCAGGCTTAATTATAGATGTGGTCTTCTTAAAAAGCGTGCTTCCATCCAAAAGCTTTTTCATTTCCATGGAGCTCTACGTTTTATAACCTCAGAGGCTGTACACTCCTGAGTCCCCATCTTCTGCAGCATCTCCTCGTATGATGCTCCTTGTTTGAGTTCTGGGAGTGCTGTCCAGGCACCTGTTCTGTTTTATTTATGTATTTTTTTCCTGCGTGGAGTGTGAAGGAAGCTACTGGTCCCAGCTGCAAAGGTGTTGCTGATGTCAGTTTTGTAAAAGTATGAGTTTGAAATGCTAAACAGATGTTCTCTCTTTTCCCTTCCCAGAGATATGCCACCACGGGAATCATTGCTTTGAACTTAGCCCTCCATCTGTGCCAAGAGGTCAACATTGCAGGCTTTGGTTACCCTGGCAACCATGACACTACTACACCAATACATTATTACAATACTGGTCTCTCACGGAAAAACGAGGTAGAAAATGCTTTCTCTTCAATCTAAGGTGTGCTCCATAGGGGAACCCACTGGAAAAAGCTGGGCTAAAGGAGCTGTGAGCTTTGGTAGTTATCACCAATGTTATGGAAATTAGAATCATAGAATCCTTAGAGTTGGAAGGGATCTTTTTAGAGGTCATCTAGACCAACTCCTCTGTAAGTGCTGGGGTATGTTTTCTTCCCAAAACTGCTTGAAAACAGATGCTGGCTCCCTCATGGTGCCTTTCATCTGTCCTAGTTTGCTGACTAGTGTCCTGTGCAGTGGGGCTGCAAGTTGGGTCAGGCAGGATCAGTGCATTTCAGGGAGAATGAGAGGCATTGTAAGGATTAACCTGTAACTTTGGCTCTCTCGTCCCTGCAGCTCTTTCAGCATAATCTCACAGCTGAGAGGAACTGGCTTCTGAAAATGATTGAGTGGGGAGTGATTGCTGACTTAACCAGCCATACCTTCCAGACCCAGAACGACTGAGAGGAGGCCATGCTACTTGCTGTCCCCATCCAGACACCTCACTTGGGCTTTGCCCTTGTTCCATCCTTCTTCCAGGTTGTTTTGAGCATGTTGTAGTACACTCTTTCCCAGGTGGAAAGGGAGGTTAAACCCTGAGATTCAGAGCACTTTCTTCATCCTTCATTTGCCTCTAGCTTCCACCACTGCCTGCTATAGTGGAGGATGTGGAGTGTTGCACAACACTTCTTCCTTGGGTAATCTCCTCCTGCTTTGTGATCAGCCATCCTGTACTCACTGAGCTGTTTGTGAAAAGCACAAGACTTAGATGCCAAACTGGTCTGCAGGCCCTGAGAAACTCAGGAGCGAAAGTGCAGTGCTTACCCTGAGATTTCAGACTCCTTCATGCACAAAGTGGAGAATAAAGTTACACCCATCGCTTTGGAAAAGGACTAGGTTGAAAACAGAGAGTTTTAGTGTCTCACTAATTGTTGGGAAATGTTAATGTCTGCAGTAAACACCAAAAAAATTGTTTCTTTTATTGTTCTGTTAGAGAATAAATGCACTTCTGTTTTCAAGGAGTTGGCACTGTCTTGTGGGAGGGGGATTCCTCATAGGGACAGGTAAGTTACCTTAGTTACCTTAAAATCCCCTCTGAGATGTTATGGGTTTGTGGACCCATGTAGTCCCCTTTATCTTCCTCCCAGCACACTGCTCAGAGCTTTGCGTGCCTCCTGCTGATCATTCAGAGAATAGAGCCACCCTGCAGGTCTGCTTTGTGTGCTGAAGGTCTTCCACATGTAAGAAACCTCATTAAAAGCTGCACCTATCTGCAGCTGGCTCGTATCCACATCCTACCCCTGTGGCCACATCTTCTCACTACAGCTTTCTTCCAGGATGATGCTACACCATATCATCCTTTCTTTACTGCTTTCTTCCTGACCTTTTATCGTCAGGGATTCACCTCAGGTGGTGACTCCCCAGAATGTTACTTGGAGAAACAGCCTACAGCGTGAAGTTGAGCTGATGGTGATATTGGTATAACCCTTTTGTTGCAGCCATTTCAGCCAGGTCCACATTGAAAGGCAGCTTCTCCTGCACAGCTTTTAAGAGTAAGCTCTAAGGGCGGAATTGGCTTAACTTGTATCAGGCTGCATGTGTCTTATGCTGAGTTTTCAGCATTACTACACTACCCATATAACTGCTGACACTTCCTACATCAGGCAAAGCTTCTGTTTTCCCTCCCACTTCCTTCCTTCCCCTCTCTGCTGTGGTCAGGCTTTCAGGGTACTTTCCATGCCATTCAATTCCCGGGTAACTTCCAGTGTCTCATCCCTCTTTCCTGAAGGCTTTCTCTAACACCTTCTCATGATCTCATGAAGAGTTGATTCCCTTCATGTTGCTCTGGCTGCTTTTCCCTTTTGCTCAGACTTTTGCTCAGACCGGTTCCTCCTCTAAAGCTGAAATGGTTTTGCCCTGGACCTGCATGCAATTATGGCCAAAGAAATGCTGACAAATATCTCCCAGAGCTGCCTTGCCTTGTGGAAGAACCGAGGCCTCACTGCAGCTCAGTTTGAGAAAAGGCACTTGAAGGCTAAAAGGGGATGACCTAATCTTGCACATGCAAACAGAACGGAACTGAGCTTGGGAGAAAAAAAAGCTGTTTCAATAAGTTTCTCTTTACTGTATAAACATTGGCTTCGGGTTATGTTCTGAAAACAAATAAATCTTTACTCTCTACCCAGCACACAATAACCATACAGATTCTGCTGGGTTCCAAAAATATGATGTTCCTGAATGTTTACAGATATGCATTTGGCTCTGGCTCAAACTGTTCCAGAAGTTGTTGCTCTGTATGCAGTGGCAGTGGGCTCTGGGCTATATGGAAAATTGCTACTCTGTGTTCTTCTCTTGGTAAAAGGGCGTCGAAGTTTGAGTGTCTAAAAGCTGGCGTATAAAGCGTGCTACCAGCCAACCCCAGGAGATGGCTACGTTTTCTCTCTAGTTAACACACACAAGAACCTCACAGTGCTTCGTAGGAGCTGCGTTTGCACTTTATGCTGCAGTCATTGCAACATTTTCCTGTTGTGTAGTGACAAGTCATGGGAGCAAAACCATAAACACCAGGCTCAGGAGTCTTAGCGCTCGTCACAGTCATCAAGGCTGAGAGCTGCAGTCCTCCATGCCTGCTAGTCTATATAGATCCCTGCCCTACAGCTTGCTTGTTATTATCGAGAGAACTGAGGGAAAGGAGGTGGAATAAGTAGGATAAATCAGAGCCACGGTAATACAGAACATATGTGAATGAGGCTACCAGGTACCATAAGGATGTAATGGAGGGGGAAAGAAAAGGAAAATGAGTCCTATTACTCAAGTAGCAAAAGCTAGCATCCTTCTCAGGGCTGCAGGAGGGCACCTGCACTCCCTCCCAGCACAGTACATTCATGCCAGGCATTGCAAACAGCCCTGTATGGACAGTGACAGCGAGTCCCCAGCTCTGCAGTCAAGGGGTGACCACAGCAGAAGGGCTGGGAGCTGCTGGGCTGTGAGGTGCCTGCCTGCTTGTCCTTAAGGAACAGGGGAGCTCCCAGCCTCTGTCATGGCTGCCTGGCAGCACTTGGCAGGTGAGTCTGCATGCCTCCACCATCTGTGTGAAATCCTTCCAACCATTTCAACTGAACATTGACTTGTGTAAAATGTAGGGCTCCTAAATGACCTGACATAGTCCATATGGAGTACCTGCCACAGATAGTGACTGCCTTGACACTGATTAATCACTTCCTTTAGTCGTATATTTGTCCCTGGTTACCTGACACAGTTCTTCCCTAATAGCTTTTGAATAGATCTGGGGTATTCATATGACCTTGGCTTTGGGGAATAGCCCATCTGATGACACACATTACCTACTTCAATGTAGGCTCAGCTGCTTTCAATCAAACTAAGTTGGACAGTAGTTTTTGGTTTTATATCTTTCCTCTCTGTACACCCAGACCTGTCCTCTTCCCAGTGGGAAAGACCTTAGCTCTACTGGATCATGCTTTGTTTTGGGTGGCCCCATTTGCAATTGGCTTGGTCTGTGCCACACAGCACGTGCAGACCATCTCTGATCCCACCTTCTCGTCCTTACCTGACACCTACAGGCATGCAGTCTGCACCACTGATGCCCCTTGCTTTGATCCCAGCAGTTAAATCACCTGTAACTGGAATCAATCATTGCTCAGAGAGAGGCCAATTTTTCTAAACCCCCAAACTAAAAGCAGATTTTCTCTCAGTGTGAACGTAGTCCTTCAGAGGCACAAGATGCAGAAGCAAAGGTAAGAGGTCTTTCAGGCTGAACTTCCATCGCACCCATTCCACGTGGGAAACCATCCCAAGCTGCAGGCACCCAAGCAGTGAGGACCCTCTCAGTAACACCCCTCCTCAGCCCCTTCTCCAGCCTTGGCACAGGGCACAGCTCCGTGCTGCCTTTACCCATGGCTGCCCAGGGCTGGCTGCAGGAGGCACTGACTCACCGTTTCCAGGAAGCAAGATATTCTCAGCAAGAGGATCTTATAGAGCCATTTCTGGATTTATTTTTTATTTTTCATCGTGATTTAGATAAATTGTTGTCGATTTGTTTTCTTTTCCCAGCAAATAGCCAGTGAAATTCAACATTTTGGATCTGAGATGTTTCCTTTTGCTTTTTCTATCCACTCAGCCAGCCTTCCGTTGCAGGCAGATGACTCAGTTGCTGTGCATAAGGAGGGACCATGCCTCAGCTGAACCTCAGTGACTCAGTAACTGTCTAACTAACAGTGTGCAATGTGTTTTGCTGGTTGTGGCCATCTTGTGCTGGGTAATATCTTCCTTCAGATGACAGAGATTGCACGTATGCCGTGTGCTGCTGCGTTACAGATATTATAATAATCAGGGGAACAGAGTTTACCCTGGCAAGTGTTTTTAGAAACACTGAGATTTTCCGTTAACACCTCCTTCCTAAGAGATCTTTGATGATCCTACCAGAAAATTGCCAGCGCAGTGAGTCGTGTTTTATTTTAGATGTTATTCTTGTCACTTTAAAGGATTCAAAATAATACTTTTGTTTCTTGTGAGCTGAAAGAGGAAATTACAGAGGCATTATGCTTTCTACAGTCATTGCACATTGTATGCAAGCTGAAGAATGTGAAGTTAACTGGCACTGACTTTCTAAACTGGTGGCTGGGTTTGATTTGCTAGCTGGTGCGTTTCCTGCTTGTGCCCATCCCTTGCAATTTCTGTACAGTTTGCTCTTGAACCATTGATGGTATGCATTGTGAAACTGTCCCCTGTGACAGGAGTGGCTCATTTCTTGCATGTCCTTCACATCCTGCTTTCCACTTGACCCCTAAGCGTGGCTGCTGGATGGATTTCGTGATGCTCCCAAACTCTCCAACATCTTCAGCGAGTCTCCATTGAAATGTTAATGTCTGGAGCATACTTCAGGCTCATCTCGGCTTTAGATAAAAATTAAAAGTGGATTGCTTCATTCTGCATATTGAATACTAAAAGACACGCTCATTTGTCCTCTCTGCAGACTCATGATGCCCTGCCAATTTCCTTAATCCAGGCACACAAGCAGTCAGCGATTGTTTCCATTCACTTTTGATTCCATCTGCAAAAGGAAATACCTGCAATCACAAGAGGCTTTTCAGAACAGGGATTTTGTTGAACTTGCCCAATTTCAACAAACTTTTTGTCTGCTGGCTTAACGGGCTCTATCTGGCTGCATATCAGGGTGTCCCATTTAGCTCCCATTGTGCTGCCTGTGTTTTTTATCACAGGGATCATCAGTTATTTTAGGATTTCCTCATCCCTCAGTGGCGCTCTGCTGACCTTGCCAAAGACGTCCCATGTCCATCCCCTCTCCTTGAGATGTTATCTTTATAAGTGTACTGCTGCTCACCTGGTGTAGCAGCTTATATTATTTACTATCAACTTTCACAGTTTCATGATTAGCCACTCCCTATTCTATCTACTTCTAGACTCATATCCTGCCCTCATTTCCCATTCTTGCCTGTGTCAGTAATATCCACCAACCCTACAGCTACATCCTCAGTAACAACACTCAGTTATCTACAGAAACACACGAGTAGATACAATAAAGCACCACCATTTATCAAGGTAAATGAAGGCAAGGAGCTTTGTTAGAAAGCTCACAGCTGAATTAAATTAATACTACAAACGTCTCCTCCAGAAACAATAGCTGTGTCTGTGCTTTGAGTTAAGGATGGCATTGAGACAGCGCTCAACAAACTCAATTTTGTAGCAAGGCTTTGAATACAGAGCCCAGCCAGCCGTGGGCATCCCGGTCCTGGGGCAGTGCTGTGTCCTTGTTATGGCTGTGAAATCTGGTCTTCTGGAAACAGGGCTCAGAGTTTCACAAAAGTTTGCCTTTTTTCACTAATGTAGCCTGATTAATCTGAGGCAATCAAGAGACATCACACTGGTACAACACAATGCATTTCATTATTTCCTTTTTCTCGTTCTTTTTTTTTTTTTTTTTTAATGCACAGCACTGCAACTCAGTGCAAGCATGTCTAGAAACTGGGCAGCGACCGCTTTCACTTCCCTTCCTGCCCTGTGCAGCCCGCAGTGACGTGCAGTGGTGAAGCATGCAGTGCTTGGGGGAGGGATCCTCTGCTCCACATCCCTGACTGCCACCCATGGTGCTTTCTCCCAGAGATGCCCAGCAGAGCGGCTCCCATTGCACAGACGCTCAGGGTGCTGCTGCGGCTGCTGCTCGTGCTGTCCTTGCTGTCAGGATGCATCCCCAGTCCCTGCCTGGAGGTATGTGATCTCTGAACCAGCACAAAATCCTTTTGCTTCTCCTGTGCAACTTTCTCTTCTGCTTGACGTTTGTGCATCAAAACTGTCGTGTGTTGGTTTTCCCAGGAAAGCTCTTCTTTCTTCCAAGGCTGTTACCAAGGCAATTGAAATATTTGAAGTAAACACTGGTCTTAGAAGCACCTGAGAACCAGAACAAGCAGCTTTAACTAGTCCTTATTGTTAGCTTATATTGCCATAAGGACGATGAGGTACTGGCACAGGTTGCACAGAGAGGTGATGCTGCCCCATCCCTGCAGACAGCCAAGGTCAGTCTGTTGGGGCTCTGAGCACTGATGGAGCTGTGGGTGTCCCTGTTCATTGCAGGGAGTGGGACCAGATGGCCTTTAAGTGTCCCTTCCAACTCAAACTATTCTATGGTTCTATTCCCTTCAGGAAGAGATCCAAGCCCTGCCTAAAACATCTGCAAATCATGCCATTTTTGCCTGATTCACACTGTACACTGACTTCACCACTACCCCAAACCCCAAACAGGCACCAATCAGTTACAAACTTTACTTACTACTTTCAGAAATTTCTGTTCTCTCTGCCGGCTTGTCTGCAGTGTCACCCAGCTGAGAGCTGGTCCTGGGCACAGCACACAGCCCTGTGTGCTTGTTTTGCTCTCTCAGAGGTTGCTGCTGGGTCACCTTTAGCCCAAGGGAACACCGTCCTGTTCAATCAACAATAAATGCAGCTCTCACTGGGGAGTAGGATTGGTCCTATTAGAAACAGGACAGGTGCTCAGATGTATGAGCTTATTTCCTGAAGCTCAGGGCAGCTCATTTAGAAATGAGCTACAAGGTTCTGCTTTCCTGTATAGCTGTATGATTTCTGACATTTGGTGCTGACTGAGATCTGCCACAGGTCATCCCCAGCAAAGCTTTCAGATGCACAGGACAGAACATCTCTGGAGTTCCTGCTGAAATCCCAAACACCACCCTAGACTTGGACCTCAGTTTCAACAATCTGAAATTGCTGAGCTCAAATTATTTTTCATCAGTACCTGAATTGCAGCTTCTGGATCTTTCAAGGTAATTAGCCTTTTTATCTGGTTATCGGTTTGTCTTCACCATCTCGGTCTCAGCAGTTCCTTATTTTGGAGTCTCGTGGCTCTTGCCTGTTTCCTGTTTCGCTCTTGCCTCCATCCCTCTGTCTCTCTGCCCATGCCATGGCAATGACGCGCAGCTTTCAGTCCAGATACTGAATGCCCATAGCTGAGCCTGTCAGTCTGATCTTGTAGAATGGGATGTGAGGTGGAGGAAAGAAGATGTTCCACTTCTCTCTAAACAAGAAAAATGCCGGACTTTTTGCTGTTACAAAAACTCCAAAGTGGAACACATTGGGTGGACTGTTTTTCTGATCACAAGTAAAATAAAAAATAAAAATGAAGGTGCATTAATTTTTTAAAAGATTGCTTTAAAATATCAACGTATCCTCTTTTCCTTTCTACTCACACATCTGGGGGAGGAGGTGGGGGAGGCCTATGAACAGATTTGAACTGATATATAGTTTTCATTTGCTTGAGACAACAGTTCCTCTGGGTAAATTGTTTCACTCCATCCCCTGAAAATTACAGCTCTGAAGTGACTGAGTGGCAGAGCACGTTGGCTATAAGGCTCATGAGTTCATTGCAGAATGGATTTGGGCCTCGAATTTCAGGTCTTCTTCTGTCTGCATGAGTTCTGGCCTTTGCCATGGCTCTAGGTCTCTTGCTTTGCAATTGAGTTTCAGATTTAGGGAGGGAGGAAGGGGTGAGAGAAGGTCTCTTGCTATTACATAATTATTTTTGTTTTGTTAATGGTGCCCCTTACTGGGAAATGTGAGTTCACCTGTAGTTTGAGGGGTTGAGTTCAGGGGTACTGGTCAGTGCTGTAAAGCCAAACCAAACCTCAGAGTGATGCTGAGCCTGATAACATTGCATTCGTACTCAGTGCGGTAGTGTTAGTGAACGTGGGGCAAAAGGGGCAGTATTTCATCCACATTTATCCTCTTTTCCTGCTCAACAGGTGCCACATCCATACAATTGAAGATAACACTTTTGTGGATCTTCATAACCTTTCCACCTTAATTTTAACTGCCAATTCCCTCCAGCACCTGGGTCTTGCAGCCTTCTATGGCTTAACATCGCTGAAAAAACTAGTATTGGTGGAAACCAGCATATCCTCTCTGCCTGACCTACCCATCGGACACTTGAATACCCTGCAGGAGCTGAATCTGGCCCATAACAACATTGCTTCACTGAAGCTTCCTAAGTATTTTGCCAACCTGACCTCTCTCAGGCACCTGAGCTTTTCCTCCAATAATATTACATATATCTCCAAAGGGGACCTTGATGCCCTGAGGGAAACAAACAGGCTCAACCTCACGTTGGTACTTTCTCTGAACAATATAAAATACATCCAGTCAGGATCCTTTGCAAAGATTCACCTTGGTGAACTGGTTCTGAGATCCTCTTTTGAGAACCTCAATGTGATGCACTCTTCTCTTCAGGGCCTGGCAGGTTTACAGGTCAACAGACTAATAGTTGGAGAATTCACTGACATTCTGAAAATGAAAGCATTTCAGAACGGACTCTTGAGCGGACTGTGTCAGGTACAGATGCAGGAGTTTGTCTTAATGTGTTTCAGAGAGTTTAAGAATGACACAGACACTCTTTTTGACTGCATAGGCAATGTCTCCACTATTAGGTTGGTAGACCTTAACCTTGAAACTTTGTCAGAGGTGCCTGTGTTTTCTCAAGTGAAACATCTGGAATGGAAGAAATGTAAGTTTCAGGAATTGCCTGCTGAGAAGCTCTCTCTTTTTAAGGAGTTGAGAGTGCTTCGTATTACCAAAAGCAAAGACCTAAATATCTTCGAGCAAAAATTTGGGAGTCTAACTTACCTGGAGGTTGTAGATTTGAGTGAGAATCGTCTCTCCTTCCTTACTTGCTGTTCCCCTAAATTTCCCAGGTCTCCCAATTTGAAACACTTGAACCTAAGCTTCAATTCTGACATCAGTTTGACTGGAGATTTCTCTAATCTGAGAAATCTGCTATACTTGGACCTTCAACACACAAAATTAATTCATCATGGCACCTACCCTGTCTTTCTACTCCTTCAGAAACTCATTTACCTTGATATCTCCCACACCAAAACTCATGTTATATCCCATCATATCTTTCATGGCTTGAACTCTTTGCAAGTGCTCAAGATGGCAGGCAACTCCTTTGAGAACAATACATTGGCCAACCACTTTGAAAACGTAAGACGCCTCCGCATCCTGGATATTTCAAGTTGCAAATTAGTATGGGTGGACCAAAGTACATTTAGTGCTCTCTCTGAACTAAAAGAGCTAATCATCAGCAACAACAAGCTATTGACTTTTGATCCTGTAGCATACAGGCCGCTCCAAGCCCTCACAGCTCTGGATTTCAGCAACAACCAGCTGAGTTTCCTGTCGGACTCAGCCCTGGAAATCCTGCCTGACAGTCTGGTCTTGCTAGATATTTCTCATAACTTGTTTGAATGCTCCTGCACACACTTGAACTTCCTGAAATGGGTCAAGGAAAAGCAGGATCTTCTGCACAACAAGCATTCAATGATATGCCACACACCTGCCTACGTGAAGAATGTGAGCCTGTTAAACTTTGATATGTCCTCTTGCCATCCCAACCCAACCACAATAGCGTGCTCGGTGACTGTGTTGCTTGCAGCAGGAGTATTTCTGTTCCTCATTTACAAGTACTACTTCCAAATATACTACTCATTGGTGCTGCTCAGTGGGTGTAAACAGTCTGCAGAAAGGGGAGATACCTATGATGCCTTTGTTATCCATTCCAGCAAAGACCAAGAATGGGTGATGAAAGAGCTGGTGGAACCCTTAGAAGAAGGAAAACCTCCCTTCCAGCTTTGTCTTTACTACAGGGATTTTTTACCAGGGGTACCCATTGTCACTAATATAATCCAAGAAGGTTTTCTGAGTAGCAGAAATGTCATTGCAGTCATCTCAGCTGACTTTCTGGAAAGCAAGTGGTGTAGCTTTGAGTTTAACATTGCTCAGTCCTGGCAGCTTGTTGAAGGGAAGAGTGGAATCATCATGATCATACTAGGGGAAGTGGATAAGACCTTGCTGAGGCAGAGGCTGGGACTGTCCCGATATCTGAGGAGGAACACTTATCTGGAGTGGAAAGACAAGGAAATAAGCAGGCATATCTTCTGGAGGCAGCTGACGTCAGTCCTGCTAGAAGGCAAAACATGGAATCACGAGGAGATAAAACTCATGTAAAGAGAAAGAAACATCACTTCTGTCCTGTCTCCCACCCTGGCCTTGGCTGATGCTTGATGCTCACAAGCTGGATCTTCTGTGGCTGTTCAGCATTGGACAAAGTGAAGAGAGGCAGTATAAAATCACTACAGAAACACCTACTTTCATGATTGCCTTTCCTCCAGGCAGCTATCAAGATAAGGAGTGGCAACAGCTCGAAAAACTGCAGATGCCTGAGCTCTGTGGTTGTCTGTAGCAGTCAGCTGAAGCTGGTCCAGCAATCCACACTGGGGTCAGTGAACAGAATTGAGAATGGATGGGCTGTTCTTACCTCTGAAACTCAGCATGGGCCCAGGGGCCGTTTGCTTAGGGGGATTTCAGGTCTTTGAGTGGACCCTGGGGTTTCCAGGGGAGAGTGAAGGTACAGAACTATTGCTTCTAAACTCTAAACATGATAGGAAAAGAAACAAGATTTAGGTCTTTAGGTCTGGGTTAGCAAAACTAAAAGTATCACATCACTACCGTGACTAAAAGGAGGGAAAGTTTAATGCCATTGAATCATAGTGCAGAGCAATTTATTGATGTGTTGGATATTGAATACTGTTGGAGTATTGCTCTCTATTTACAGAAGGCTTTGGTTGGGATTAATCACTGAATTAGTCTAGTCTTAAACTTGCAAATCCCTCTGTAATCAATGCCGTTCTACAGAGGTAAAACAGAAGCAATTGAGGGGTGAATCAGACTTGATATTTTCTCAGAAGAAAGGGCCTGATCCATCTCACTTTTCTAAGCACCAGATAGCAACATCTCTGTGCGAGCCAGCAATAGGTGAGATTGACTTCAGACATTATTTGCAAAAGAGGGAAAGCTAATTTCAGGGCTTGTGCTGGAAAAAGCTGCACCACAGTCCCCTCTCTGTGTGTTCTTCAGTAGTGTATTGGGATAACACTAACAAAAGCCTCACAGCCTTCTCTAAGGTCTTCTGTGACCCACGAGACAAAGCTTTAATAAAACCAAGCTGGATGCTGCGTTTGCTTGCCTGGACAGTTTGTTTTGCACCAGTTGAGCATTGCTGCAGTCGGTTCCAAAGTGCAGTGCTGCTCACCTCTGCCTTGACCAATGTGCCCTGAGCTCTGCACCTCACAGCACCACCAGGACCTCACACAGGGTAGGGGATGGGGTGGGCTATGGGAAGTAGAGCTGGGACACAGGCCCAGCTCTAGGTTCCTTGCATCAAGAGTTATGGAGGAAAAGCAAATATTAGCTTGGATATCATCAGGTACGTCAGAAAAAGAATGAGGCAAAATGAAATGGGGTGAGAGTTACTGCTCCTGAGTTGAGCACTTCTCCATCCTTCTTTGTGTCTCTTCTGCAAACAGTTCGGTGCATACATATTTCTACACATTTTTACAGCATCCTATGATTCTTGATTGTAATTGTAATAATGGGCTTCAGAAACCCTGCAAGTGGTTCTGAGCATCACAATAAGGGTTTAGGCCAGTATTGTTTAAAAAGGAACAGTTTGTTGAATATCAAAACAACTTTAGGAGGAGAGCAGGGGTGATGCAGAGAGGAGGCTCCCACCTGTACAAAGTAAGCAGAAGGCAGTCATGTGGCATCCTTGTCCTCTTCAAACAAGCTTGGGGTCTCCACAGCAGAGGCAGATACATGAATTGCCCTGGGCTTTCTTGCTGCCCAAGAGAAAGAACAAAAGCCAACGTAGCTTCAGGAAAGGGTGAGAGGGGAGAGATTGCAAGGCAGAGACTGGAGCAGAGACCCTTGTTCAGAAAAGAAGGGAAACAGATGAGGCTTATCCTCTGTCAACACCGTACCTGTTTCCCTTGATACATTTAGATATTTCCCTTGGCCTCATTAATAGTCAGTGCTTAGAAGATACAAGCTGATTTATTTTGTTGCCAAATTTTCAGCATCAGAAGCAGGATATGCTTTCCTGCAAGGCATGATGCTCAGCAGAACAGCATGGCAGAAGACAAGAACAGCCCATGTTGGGGTGCAGTGCCAAGCTGCTGTGTGCTGTAGGTGTCCACCCGTGCACCACAGGCTCTGCTGGGTGAGATGCTCCCAGCTGTCCTCTCTTCCCAACCTGACCTGCCACCAAAAAGTACTTTGTGGTTTATGAGCAGAGGAGAAAAAGGCTGAGAACAGTTATATTTTCACTATTTACCTGGCAGGGAAAGAATAGATTTGGCTTTCGTAGAATCATTAAGCTTGGAAATGACCTCTAAGATCCCCAAGTCCAACCTCAGCCCACCCCACCATGTCCATTGACCACATCCACTACTCCCTGGGCAGCCTGTGCCAATGCATTACCACTCTTCTGAGAAGTGTTTCCTAATACCCAACCTGAACCTCCCCTGGCACAACTTAAGGCCATCACCTCTTGTTCTACCACTGTTACCTGGAAAAAAAGGCCAACCCCTCCTTTCCCAGAACAATTTTCTTTCCCCAATAAAATAAAGGCAAATCCTTCTCTCAAACCAAAACAATATTATACAAAAAAATACTGTGGCTCACACTCACATACATTTGCCCTTGTTATTGGAAGCAAATCTCCAAAGGAAAACTGGACATTCTCATGTCTTCAGATGTACTGATGTAGTGGAAATGCTGTCATAGCTTGAAGCAGTGACTGAGCACCTGGGAAGGCAGGACCAACCCAAGGGAGCTCAGGTGCACAACCAGAAGGGTTGGAGCCAGGATCCACCTCTTCCCAGACCTCATTTAAGTGCTGGCAGTGGAGGCAATAGTATTCTGCTGGAGGTCCCTGTATACCTAAGGCCTTCCAAAGGTTAGTGGCTTTTTTCCTTTATTTCTGTGCCCATGGCTGTTGCTTTAGAGCAAGTCCTTGCTTGCTGCAGTCTAGCATCTTGCTGCTCTGCTGCCATTGCTGTGCTTTCCATTGTGTTACAGTTCACATGAGTTTTTGTTGCTCAGTGTACAGCAGGTAGCTTTGCTATTATTATTTACTCATGTGGGTGAATATGTGAACAGATCTGTATTCATCTGTCATGTAAGGAGCCAAGCATGTTCCAATTATTAAAGCAAATGTGGCCTAGGTCATAAAAACAGATGGAGATGAAGCTCCAAAGGGCAGCTGCAGCCAAGATAATTTCATCTAATCTGTAACAGGGATGTGCTCTGTTTTCACTGTGTGCTTAATCTGACACATGCCAAGCACCAGAATAGATGTAGCTCTGGTTTTACTTGCATTGCAGAGATCAGTGTCTCTGAGGAAGGCCACTGTGGCATTGCCAGCATCACCACGAAGATGTAGTTTGCAACGAGGGCTCTGAACAGAGCAAGCCCTCGTTAACACAGCTGTGTTTGTGGTCTCTACACTGCATCACAGGCCTTCTGTAAGAAGGGAAAAGGGCCACTGGTGTTTCTGCTGCCTGGATCTGGGTGGCTGTGGGAGCAGCGCTGCGTGAGGACTCCCTCAGCCCCCCCCAGATATTAGCACAGGATTCTGATGTCAGAAGTAACGATGCGACGAGGAAAAGCAGCTGCTCTCTCTGAGCTGAACGGTGTTTGACAGGAATGGGTTGAAACTTTTCAAGAGGAGTGTTTGCCCTTTGGGAGACGCTGTTTTGTAGGTGGCTTATGTAATTTAATGAGGTAGGGCAGAGAATCAGCGGAACTGAAATAGCCATAGTGGGGTTTCTGGCTCCATATTGGATGGGGGTGTCATCTTGGAGCAGATACTTCCTATGGAAACAACAGTTTTAAATGTGTTCTGGAGAGAATGGTAAAAAATGTTGACGTTGCTCCACAACATCACTCCTTCAGTCTCAGGCTGATGTTTTTCACCAGAGCTTTTCATTCTGAGATTTCTTTCAGTTAATATAACCTGCCCAGCCTTTCATAACAGAAGCAAGAAATACAAATGCTTCCACCTACCCAAATTAAAGAGCATCTATTTGCTTTTGTAGAAAGACTTGTGATTTTATTTTATTTTATTTTTTTCCTGTTTTGTGCCATGCTGGGAACTTTTAACCAAATGGAAATCCCATGTCCATGACAGAGCTCACCCCAACTCTTTGAATGTTAAACCATCACCTGGCTGTACTGAATGTGTGTGTGTGTGTGGGGGGGGGGGGGGGCTGTGAAATAGCACTGACAGATCCACAGAATGAATTTCAATCAGTGCCTTTTGCAAAATAACTCAAGTAAGTGATGTCAATACACGCTCACTGCCTGAGCCTGGGAAGGATGGAGCAGGGTGGCAGGAAAGCAATTCCTTCTCCAGTTGTCTGAGCTCGTGTTGGGAATTGTGACAAATGACAGCTAATCATGGTCTGAAAAAGAGCCCATCTACCTCTGGTACTGACCCTCAGCTCCAAGGTTGCATAGAGGGTGAAGCCAGAATGTTATCAGCCAGCCTTGGCCTCCCCATGCAGAGACAGAAACATTGCAGTAATCAGGGATGTCTCTTAAAAGCTGTGAAAATCATGGAAAAGGAATTGAAAGGATAGGAAAGGGAATGGTGCAGCATCCCAAGGAATGTGGCTGTAGCTCAGTGCTGGAGGTGGTTTGGTCCCAGGGCTTCCAGTCCTGACGAGGCAGGTAGGGAACATGTTTTAGCAGCATGCTGGACTCGATGATCTCCAGAGCTCCCTTCCAACACCTGTGATTCTGTATATAAAGGCAGAGGTTTTGTGATGAGTCTGTTTTAAGTGCTTTCTTCATGAGTAATAGCAGAAGGAAAATGGTTTGAAATCAGCATTTCTGAGAAGATGGGTTTAAATCAAGGTTGGAAAAGTCATCCTGAGCCATCCTGCATGAAAATGGGGTTGGACTGTTCCTCCCCTTGTCTGCCCTGTACAGGTGGTTCCCAGGGGGGGCAGCATGCACCTCCTGCACTAATCCTGCTCCCACCAGCTGGAGGAGAAGGACTCATTCACCATACATTTTAAAGTAGCTGGAACTCTGGCCTTGAAGTCTGTAATATATGTACCTTTCTGTGTTCATTAGGGGAACTTTAAACCTGTTCTGCAGTGCTCTCCACGCCTTCAGTCTGCAAAAGATTTGAATTTAGTTGAAGATTTTAGCAGTTGCCATTGCTGCATGTGATTTCAGACAAGCATGACCTGCTCCTTTAACCAGTTTTCTTGCACTTAACCTTTATTTTTTGCAAATGAGACGTGAACCTGAAAGTGTCTGCACATACCAGCTGCCCAAATTGCATCTGCAGGCACCTCCAGATTTAGCAATGATATTAATTTGGCAAAAGAGATCTAATTGCAGCCGATGCTCCTGGAGAGCAGAGCCAAGATAGACTTTTGTCCAGATCTACTCTCCAACCGTTATCCTTTCTTGTCCCTTTCTCTCATCCTTTCCCTCCCCTCTTTGCGACCAACACATCCCAAAACATGTGGAAGAAGGAAGGCTGGAAAAAGGGTGTCCTTTTCTAGCATCTTTTAAACAGTCTTTAAATCCTTTGGAGTGTCCAGGCAGCATGGAGGATGAGCAGTAATTCCCCTACTGTCATTTCCTCTGCCAGCTCATTGCTTGGAGGTCCTATTGCTCACTGCTGGAGCAAGCAACCCTACTGACTCCTGCCTTGCTTCCCCTGCTTGTTGGGTTCACGAGTTCATTACTGCATGTTGGGATGAACTGAAGCATGGAGGGCTGGGTGTAGCTTAGAGTCCTCTACAGCTCTCTCCCCTATGCCTGAAGCCAGACCCTTCCAACCACTTTCTTACCTCTGGTTCTCCTGACAAACACCCTTCCTGCAGCTGCTTCTTGGCTGTGTTCCCCTGCTCCATGCTTTTCCCCATCCCTCCGGGTTGGTGCCCTCCTGGGGCTCTGGGATATGGAAGGATGAGATGCTGGGATGGAGCTGTAACCACGCCTGGGGAGCTGATTGCCCTCTGTGATAGCTGCTTCTCATGGAAAAAGGGAATGTTTTATAAAAAGCCTCATGAAAGCAAAACAGATCGTGATTTTGGTGCGAGGAGACAGCAAACGAGACAGGAGCATCCTCTTAGATTTGCCTGCCGGAGGTTATTTACCTTCAGGAAACTGCTGAATAAAAGATACAAGAATACAGCAGAAAGTAGTATTATTTGCTCCTTTCAAAGCATGACGGGAGGCAGGAAAGCATTACAAGGGGTATCTTTGAGCCTCGCCAGCCTGGTTTGTCAGGGCCGAGTTTTCACAGAGCTCTCTGGGTGACCCAGTTTCCAAGGCACACTCGCATTCACACGCGTACACTGTGAGCCACAATCCACAACTTTAATAACTGTGTGACATACAAAGGAGATTTTGATGCAAAGTGGAGCTGACAGAGAAGTGGAAGGAAGTATCTGCTTTTCTGCTTTATTTTTCTGTATCCCGTGCCATGCCAGGATTGCAGTCAAGGTGGTTTCAACCTTCAGCAGGGCTGGTGTTATTGTGGGTTCTGCTTTTAATGACTCTTAACAAGAAGTGGTAGCTCAGGGAGGGGGGAAACAAGGGCTTTCTTTTATTTTCAGGAAGAATTTACTGGGGCTGTCAGGATTAAATGCATGAAGTGAATGCATATGGGGCTGCAAAAGGGGCTTAATAGCTTCACTGCTGGTAACCACAGAACAGCTATGAGACAGGATTTGCCAGCCCTGTCATGCATCTGATTAAACATCTGTGTTTGCGGAGGTGTGGATCTAAGAGTAGGTCACAGCTCCGTTGTCACACTGCTGTGACTTTGCTGTTGTCTGTGGTTTGCTGGTTGTGGGTAAAGTGTGGGTGACATGAGATGGAGGGCAGCAGTAAACTGTGTGTGCTGTGATGAAGCTGTGTCTGCCTCACTCCATGTGATGAATATCATTTATTCTCCCATGATGTTGGTCTGCAGGGTCCTGCAGGCACAGATGCACCCAGGCAGGTTTGCCAGGGCGAGTGCTGACTGGGAGGGATGCTCCAGCTTGGGTACCCAGATGGATGGGCATGGATCCCAAATGCTCCCATCCTTCTCTAGGTCAGGCCTGAGATACACACATCATTCCCTGTTTGATCACAGAATCATAGAATTGTCTGCACTGGAAGGGACCCCTGGTCCCACTCCCTGCAGTGAACAGGGATGCTCAGTGCTCAGAGTCCCAACAGCCTGACCTTGGCTGTCTGCAAGGTTGGGACATCCACCACCTCTCTGAGCAACCCGTGCCAGTGCCTCTCTACCCAGGTGACTCCAGGCTGCAGGATCAGTGCAAGCATGCTCTAATCCAAGCTGGTTCCATATGTCATCTTCCATGTCCTTAAAGCGAAGCAAAAAGTCGAGTTGCTTTAATAATGCTGGAAAAGGCCAAAAATGAAACATCCTCATAAAGTCTGGGGCATAGAAAATGTCTGTACATCAGAGAGGAAGGAACAACAGGCAGAGCAGCCAATGGGGGGTGGATGCTGTGCCAGAAGTACATCCTTTCTCACAACTCCCCAAAGGTTTGTGGCAGGTACAGTTTGTGGAGTGGGGTTCTGGCTTGGACCTCCATTAGGAAATATTCTTCAACCATGAATCACAGAATCATACAATGGTTTGGATTGAGAAGCACCTTAAAGATCATCCAGTTTCAGCCCCCCTGCTCTGGGCAGGGTTACCAACCACTAGACCAGGATACTCAGAGCCACATTCAGCCTGGCCTTGAAAGCTTAGGCTATGCCACATACACCTTGAGGCTACTGTGTGTGGCCAGACTCAAACTTCTGAAAGCACAGCAATGGAGAAATAGGGAAGGCAGAGTTACCACAGCCCAAGTTGTGTGAGCAGACAGTGAGCACAGCTCAGCAGAGACAGTGCCAGATAAAGAGGAAAACAAAAGGAGAAGATGCCATTGTCTGTGCTGTGCTGGTGATGCAATTCCCACTTGCACTGCACTCAGCAGATGGCGTTGGCTGGATCAGGTTGAGAGACCTTGTCAGAATTCCCCCATGCCTCGAGGCGCCCCGGCTGCTCTGCCGAGGGGATGCAGATGCTGAGCTCTTCTCCTCCCAGGGGCTCTTGGCTCTGCAGTGAAGGGACCTGGCAGGAGCTGCGTTCAGCTGCTGGCATGGCAGTGATGGAGCCAGCAAGAGGAGCCAAGAAGGATGCACACCTCCAGCAAGCTGGTGGCAACTGGATGTGCAGAGAAGTGTGCTGATTCTGACTAATTTTGGGGAAAAACCTTTTATTATACAGCATGGGGGATTTTTAGCAGACTCGGGTGGGGCTGTGGCGTATCATTGGGAAGAGGGGAAGCTGCGTGCATCACTGCCACTCTTTGCATCCGATACCCAAACACAGCACGAGGAAATGACAGCAATATGCACTCCCCTGACACCCAGAGAACGTAGCGATATTGCTGTGAAAATGAGGCTCAACTCTGAACCCTTCCCTCTGCGAGGGAGCTATGATTAGAATCTCATCTCGCTCCGTATTGCGCAGCACCTGCAGAGGAAAATCCCACCCAGCGGCACGGAACTATTTTTAAAGGCCTGTTTCTGTCGGGCTGGGAGATGGAGCTGGTGAGAATCCTGCTGGTGCCACGGATTGCTTTCAAACCCCATGTAGGAATGGAGCTAGACTTGGGGAATGTGGCTTAAAAAGGAAGCGTCAGGATTGTTGTGCCAAGGCTGAATCTCGTGCCAGCTCTCCGCCTGCAGAGCTGAATTTCAACAACTTGTGTGTCTTTTTTTGGGTTCGCTGTGCTAAAGTCAGTGAGATGCCTCCAGCTGTAGGTAACTCATGTGCAGAAAGAAGAAGGATGCCACAGCAAGCAGGCACAGGAGGCAGCGAGGCTCAAAGAGCTGTGCCCTGGGGCTGTGAGATGTGGTGATCTTGAATTTGGGGCATTTTGTGGGTGAATGAAGTCTATCACCAAGCCTTGGCAGCACCTGGCAATGGAGAGAAGATGTGTGCACGTAGTCAGATTCAAAGCCGCTTTCCTTTTGATATGCTGCTCATGGACAGAGCCTTATGCTGTTCAAACATAATTCTCTCCTTTTCTGAGTGCAACTAGAGAAGTGGATTACATTTGTTTTAATAAAGCAGGTTGTCTTGCAAGCAGTGGGACAGGAAGCCTGGCTTCCTATGGTGGGCTCCCATGTGTGACCATTGGTGTCAGCCAGAGTGGCTGAGCCCACATCACAGCCTCGGAATGGGGTGGGAAGTAGAATGATAACAGGGAGAAGTGTCTGTTTGGGTACATCTTTCCTTATGAAGTCTGTTAGAACTTCATTCCTTTGAGACCTGTATTCTTCTGCCAGCCCTGATTGCAGACCAGCAGGTTTAGAAAGCTGACATGCAATGCCTGTGGGCCAGCTGGCCCAATCACATGAGCCTTGTTCCCCTGGGAAATGGAAAAAAATAAACAGAGCTGACCTGGAATCTCTGCAAATTATTTGTCTTTATATCCCACAGCCTTTGACTCTCATACCTGTGCTTTTCATGGCTGGCATTTGTCAGCAGGGCTCTGTAGCCATGATGGAGATTAGCAGAGAACAGGTCTCACTTAGTATATTCCATTGACTGTGCAGTTTGCAGATTGAACATGCAGCAGTAAATAGATGTACCCAGCTACAAAACCACTTCCCATTTTGTATAATACAGGCCAACAGAGATTTGAAAAATGTTCCACTTCTGTATAGAAAGACTATTTTTAAAATTGAACAGTAAGTTAGTCCTCTATTGACTTTCAATTTCCATCCTCTTACATTTCCATAGCAACTCTGGCCATTTATGCATTTATCTTTGTATTTAACTTTCCTCTTTCATAGCATTTCAAGAGGACTCAAGTGCTGTGAAAGGGTTAACCGGCCTCTGGAAATATCTCCCCTTTTTTAAGCAATTACTTGGAAAAAAAAATAATGTATATTTTAGGCTAAATTGCCAAGTTTGTGGTTTAATGAAAACCGTCTCTGGAATATTTGCCCTGAAGAATCCCTCAGGGTGATAACATGAACAAGTAACAACCTCTCTCCTCTCACTCTGCCTTCTATTATTACCACGTTCAAAGTTTTCATATGTCACCTGGGCTCGCTGTGATAGCTGTGACTGTCCAATTGCTGGGTATTGGTTGGGCTTCCACTTTGGCTTCCTTTTTATTTTTTTTTTTCTTCTTTTAAAAATTTGCATGTGTATCTGGGGACCGTGGGAAACCAAGTGCATTTTATAGCTTCCTGTGCTTCAGGGCTTGGGGGCAGAGACGTAGAGCTCAGTGTGTGCATGGTGCAGGGTTAGAGTTCCCCTCAAGTAGCTGGAGGGTGGTGGTCATGCTACCTGCTTTTAGTGCAGTAAGCCCAAGTGGATTTGGCATGGCATGGGCACAGAATCACAGAATCACAGAATCACCTGGGTTGGAAGGGACCCCAAGGATCATGTAGTTCCAACCCCCCTGCCTAGCAGGGCCACCAAACATACACATGGGCAAAGTGCATTGGTCATGCTGTTGACAGCAGAGAGCTCCAGATGTTCTTGGCTGAGCAACTTGGAGACCAGCTTGGTCACAAAACCTTGGTAATGTCTGCACGGGGCACTGCAGCAGAAATCCTCTTCAAAGCCCACAAGTGCCATTTCCATAGGTTTAATGGTTGGAATCTCTGCTGGGGGTTTCATCTTGGCAACTTTCAGTTTTCACTGTCAGTGCTACTTGGTCTCCAATGTCCTCCCACCCCTTTTCTTTGGTAATTAAAGTCTTCCCGTTCTTCCTCCATCCACAAGGACAGTTGAGTGATCTCACCACTCAAAAGGGGAAGGGTGTCCCTGTCCTCAGGAAAACAGTGGGTGACTCAACTGTGGCACGTGGAAATATGGGATATGTTTCCTCTGATCCTGGTGACCCATCCAAGTGACGTGCAAGGGAGAACATGCTGTTTTGAGAGCCCCCCTCCCCCTGTCTGTGTTCACCTTGGATTCTGAAACCCCACAGCCCCTCTGCATCGCAGACTTACCTAACAGACCAAGGTGCTGAAGTGCCAAAGGCATTTTTAAATTTTTATTTTAATGGGCCTGGGAGTCTAAATCTCATTGACTTTCAAATCGACTGTGCAGATCAATGCACAACGCCCTGACGAGGCAAGATGGTTTCCAGCAGAACGTCCTCTTGCACATCAGCCAGCCCTCTTCAATGCTGCTCCAGCACTGTGGGATTCAGCTGTAATCTCCTCCAACCCTGGAGTTTCTGATGAGTCCTCGAGCCAGACCTTCAAGTTACTTTGTGGAGAGATATAAGTAAGCATCTGATGAAAGTGAAGCCTGACTCCCATTGAAATCTGGTGCCTAACCTGCTTAGATGCATCTGGAAATCCTATTAAAGAACTACCTTGCACCTTTAAGCACCTAAATGCATTTGAAAATGCTTTCTTAGGTGACTCGGATGGAAGGCCAAAACACTTCCAGAGGATTTGTACTCCTGTCTCACCTGCAGCTCCCTCAAGGAATCTCCTTCTGTGTTGTGCTGATGCCCCAGTAACCTTCCTCTTTCATTCCATCTCGTGTTGTTCATCAGTGAAGGACTCTAAATAATTCCTCCCCCTTCCTTACTGTTGACACTTTTCTGAGTGTTTGCAGGCCGTTATTAAATCACCTCTTTACTCATCCTTTATCTGAGCTGTACATAATTAGTTCCTTTAATCTTTCCTCATAGGTCAATCCTTTTAAACCCTTAATCATCTTTATCTCCTTTTCCTGGAGACCCTCCAATTTGCTGACACTTTTTTTTTTTCCCTTTCATTTTATTTTGCATGGAGCAGCACAACAAATGCCACAAACCCTGGGTGCTTTCTGTAGGCTGCTCCCTGGGGCACTGCCCCTACTTGGCATCAGCTCTGTTGGCACTGGATGGGGAAGGTGAGAAGCAGCACTTCAGCTCATGCAAGCCACAGCACCAGGCTGTTTCCCAGCTCTCAGTCATGAATCCCTATGACTTCCCACCTGGGGAGCTCCATCCTTCTTGCTATGAAGGATACTGCTGGCTCCCTTCCCAAGCACAGAAATGCAGTGCCAGCTCCTGTCCAGCTCAGCAATGCAGGACTTTGGCATGTGCAGCCCAGAATAGCATGGCCTGCTTTGCTTTGCTCATAATAATGCTATTTCTGCGTTTTTTTTTTTTTTTTTTTTTTTTTTTGTATTATGTCTGTCCTTAGTCCTTCCCTCTAAGGAACCTTTCTCAGCTGCTATTGCACTCACCTTCACAGTACCCTTGGTTGACTGTGGAAACTGAAGCACTGCAGAGAGCACAGCCCTGGCCCCCAGCCTCTGTTGGGGGTCCTGCCTCATTTCTGGTCTGAAAGTACGTGGCAATGGCCTCACAAGGAGCAGGCTTAGTGGGCAGTGTGATGGAGTAGCAAAGTCTGCCCTTTGCTTGGTTCCCTTATCCTGAATGAACACTTGCAGTTTTCTCTCCAGGAAGCAAACCTTCATCTTTCTCTTAAGTGTGCTCACCGGGGTGCTCCCTATCACTTATTTTGCCTAAAACCAAAAGCCACCTTCATCTCCCTTCCTTTTATTAATTATAATTTGCCTCTGGATTAGACTGATTGCAAAGCAAAATACAGAGGGAGGGAGGAAGCGGAATGTGTCAGCTCAGCTCTGTTTTGCAGCACTCCCAAAATACCAAACCCTAAATGTGATTCTTAGAACGGGGAGCTGTGATGACCACCTGTCCTGGGCACAGTCTCATTTACCAGCGAAACTTTGCAAATCTTGCATGAGATCACCCTATCCCCTTGGAGAAGGGCTGCAAGGCTGATCTGCTCTGGATGCTGTAAGCAGGAAGGGATCTGGCCTGCCCAAAACGTCCCTGGCTGTGCTGTGGTGTGTGTCTGTGGTTTGTGGTGGCCACAATGTGCTCCAGTTGTGGTGTGAGCGGAATCAGGCAGCTGCCCTCAATGGATGTTAAGCAGTTGAGACTGTTAAACGTGCCTGGAGGCACCCACTTGTGCATAACGAGGATGCAGAGCTGTATGCTTACGCAAGGACTCCTGGAAATGATGGGAGATGCTGCTGACAGAGATGTTTTTGCTTGACTGGGATGTTAAATACTTGATCGATGTAGCAAGGGTCACCCTGAGCTCAAGCAATGGGGCAGCATGACCTTAGGAAGGAGCATGGAGAGGCTCTGGCATTGCCCTTCCTGCAGCAGCAGGCAGCGAGCCCCACTGCTTCACTGAGGGTCTCCAATCCTGTTCCCTAAACCCAAACCTGCTAACTAGGAGACTTCCAGGCTATTCCCAGTCTAGGAGCCCTGGAGGGGCTCGGGAAGGTTGGCTTCAAATGCTCTACCTGGAGTGTTCTGCATAGACCAGGGCAGGTGAACACACAGCTCTGCCCTAAAGCACAGTGCAGCACTCCACGCTCTTCCCACAGCCACGCTGTGTCCTTTCCCCATTTCTGATGCTAGGGGGGATGGAGGCTGCCTGTGTCACATCCTTGCCATGGCTTTTATGAAGCCCTACACAACCATCTCCTGCTGCTCAGAATTACCACAACCACTTCCAGCCCCCTCTGAGCTCTGATGTTTCCAGATGGGACTATTAGACTCCCTAGGAGTGCAACTGTAAATATCTGCAGAAATGCCACGGAGCACAGCAGTGTGGGAGCATCACGAGCACCGGAGCTGCCTTCCCTCTGCACAGTCATCTTTGCTCATGAAAAGAGCTGCACCTCCCATGGGCTCAACACTGGCACTGCTTTGCAGCAGCTCTGTTATCAAGACTCATGGGGGAAGCAAATAAGTGGATGCAATTACTGCATGACAAACCTAGTTTGCAGCCAGCCCCATTAGCTGACTTCCTGCACCCCACCAGCATGCCCTGTGGTTTCCCTCCTCCTTCATGCTCTCCTCTGGCTGGCGATTGCAGGTCCCTTCTCAGAAAGGGTGAAATCTCAGGCTGTACTCAACGTGGTTGCAAAACTCCCAGTGACTTCAAATCTAAACGCTGCCACCAGCATTTAAAGAACTCAGCAGGGAGAGCCAGGAGCAGATGCCTCGCTCTGGGAGCCATTTATTTGGAAGCATTTAAACTATCTTGTTATGTTTCTCTCACAGTGCTCTCTCGCTGAACACTTCCCACACAGCATGCAACCCCAGTCCCTCCCCTGCCCTTCGTGCATTGTGGCACAGAATGGGGTGAGTGTGTCCTTCCCTTGATGGCTTCTCCCAGGCTGGAAGTGCAAGCAGCCTTCGTAGCACGTGTTGCTTTCCAGAAGAACCAACACTCACCTGTCTTGTCCCCAGATTGCTACCACCTAAAGGCACTTTATGTACCTGCAACCAGGTGGGACCCCAGACGTGGCTACTGGATGTGAGTCTACGTCTCCTCTACCTGGAGCTTTACTTGTTATTGAAACTTTTCCTTTAATAAGAACGAATAGATGGAACTGCTCAGAATCAGTACTTTCCTTTTTCTTTCTGCACACTGGGAAACAAGGTTGACATGCTTCATAATTATTCAAAGGACAGATTATTTCTGGTAGAAGGAATACTTTCCCCTTCCCCCTAGCCCCTTTTTCCTTTCCTCTTTTCCTTTTTTCCTTCTGCCTTTTCCCATTTCATTTCCCCTTTCTGCTTTCTCTTTGCTCTTTTCCCTATCTTTTTTTTCCTCTTTCTTTTTCCCTTTCCCTTCTCCCCCTTTTCACTTTTCCATTTTTTCTTTCCCTCTTTCCTTCTTTCTTTCCCCTTCTTCCTTTCCCTTTCCTCTTCCTGCCTTTCTCTCATTCCCAAACCCACCCTGTGTAATTGAAGTGCCTTCAGCACGGAGACAAAGTTTCTAATTTTGGCAGGCCGATGACTTTCCGAAGGGCACAGTGCAAAAACACTGTCAGAAATCTTCAAGGTGTAAATGTTTGTGTGCTATTTGTCAGCAGTGCACTCCCCATATTCAAGATGCCTTTGGTCCCAAATGCACTCTGTCCCTCCCGGAGCTGCATTTCATTACATATCAAGGCAGACATTAGGCAGCAGATGGTTCAGCAGAACAGGCATGGAGGATGTACTTCCCCAAGGGGAATGCGCTTCTCAGAGTGATGCTCAGTGGAACAGCATGATGGGCAGAAATTTAAGGCCCATTTAAAAATATATACCAGCATCAGAAGTTTATCAGGTGCGCAGTCCTGAGGAGATCTGAGACATGGACACACCAAATCAGTCCCATGGAGTAGGTAGAATTGGAGAGTTTTCTTGCAGGAAGCCCAGAAGCTGGGTGTGATGGTGCTGAAGCTGTCACTGTCAGCACAGACAGCCCTGGGTTGCGTGGGGCAGGACAAGTGTGTCATCACTGCCACTGCTCTGCTGAGGCTGGTCCTGGGGGAACGTCCTGAAATCAAAGTGACACTGTCTAGCAGCCCAGGTCTGCTGCTTCTGTCTCATGCCTTGGTTTCGTTGGTGTTTATTTCTTTTTTTCCATGCACCTTGGGGCAGGGAGATGGCAAAGTGCAAAGTGACCTCCTGTGTGTGCAAGTAGCTTAGAAAGTCAAACAAGGACTCCCGACTTTGTTCACAGACAAAACTTCTCAAAGTAGCCCCTTTCCAAATCGGCTTCCATACAACAGAGCTGCTGCACAGCTCTGCTTCTCTCTCTTTCGACAGCACAACTCTAAGGAAAGGCAGAAGGCAGCGACTGTTTTACAAAAGCCAAAGCCACCGCTGAGAGCCTCGAATCCCTTTGGAGAAGGACAGCAGTGATGTCCCTGCATCCCTCTGCCCCCCAGCAGCGACTCCCATCGCACACATTCTCGAATGGTGAAGCAGGGAGAAGCTCACAGCCAGGAGATGTGACAGAGCAGCGCGTCCCCTGCTTCTGGGCGCTGCTGTACAAATAGCGGCGGAGAGCAGCGCCGAGCTGCTTCCTGCAGACTCTCAGCTGCACTTAGAGGGGTCCCTGCGGGGAGCAGCACGTCAGCAGACCCTTGCGAAGGGCCCAGATTAGCAAACGATGTCTGAGATGGGCTTTAAAGCCAACAGCCCCTTTCAAAAGGCGGCTTTCAAACCTCCGTCTCCCCTGACGCCGCGGACTGAAGAGAGACACTTTCACACCCTTGAAAAAATGGTTTATTATACATATACAAGAGAAGAAATACAGGATAGGGAATTCTCTTGGCTGTCTTCCTTTTTTTTTTTTTTTTCTTTCTTCCTTTTTCCCCTTTTCTTTATTTACCAAAAGTACCTCCAAGGCTAATGGCATTTTCTTTGGCCGCTGGGAGCGGAGTAAGATTGAAGTCTGAAATATGAAAGCTTTTCTCTGGGTTTTTAACAACTTTGGATCACTCTAGTTAACTCTCAGCCTCAGTTCAAAGCACGACTAGAAACTGCAAAGCTGGTTCTGTTTTTCTATTAGAAATGAGCAATAAATGTTTTCTCATCTCAGAAAGAAACATGGAGGCTTAAAATTCCTCGTCCTGGAAGAAAAGTCAAAATCTCTGAGACTTTTGTGAACTGACAAAGAAAAAAAATTGCCTGCAATACCTCATTTTGATGATATCAAAGTGTTTCATGTGTGACCTCTTTTTCATTTAAAAAAATGTTTTTATTATAATCAGCTTAAATTTCAAAACAAAGTCACTTTGAATAAAAAGTTAAAACAGGTTGTCTTCATCTCAATTTTTTTTTCCCGACAGAAGAAATTCATCAAACCGGCTCTTTCTGTGAAGCATTTCAATTGAGATGAATCAGCCTTTTTCAAACTGAAATAAATGTCTTAACAAGATATTGCTGCCTGCCTTTTGCTGTTCCAGAAATGGTGAATTTTCTTGTACAAGCCTAAATGATGATGGGCAGCACAGAGGACAGAAGTTTTGGGTAATGTGAGGCTGGGGTTCAAAACAGAATGCACATCTGCGGGAGTTAGACCCAAGATGGATCTAACAAGGATGACAATGACAGTGATTGGGAAAAATGTGTTTCCAGGGAGTAGGGATGCATTGGCACAGCTGCCCTCGGAGTGGTGGAGTCCCTGGCCTGGAGATGCTTGAGATAAGGGGAGATGTCACATGGAGAGATGCAGTGGTGGTATGGTGGTGTTGGGTTGGTGGTTGAACTTGATCTCATTGGTCTTTCCATCCTTAGTGATTCTATGATTTCAGCTTTCCTAAAATTTGAGAACTTGGAGGTCCTAATCGTCCCTAAAACTGAGACTGATGCATTAGTGGTGTTCATGAGACCAAAGCTCTGGAATTCCCAGCTTGCTTGCTCCGTAGGAAATTGGCTGTGTATGGCCTTTGGAATGTTATTTTGGTTCTCACTCTAGGCATGAATTAAGTCAAGAAACAACAATGTTGTGGAAAATTTTCAAGTTCTCTTTAGACTCTGAATATCTCTGTTATTCCTTGAGAGCTGTCTGTATGTTGCCCTTGCTGGAGGCTTGGCTCAAGGAGCCAGGATCTGAAGGCAGGAAGAAGCACCTTGCTGAACCTCAGTGCTGCTGTGAGTAGTCACGTCTCTGCTTCTTGCCTTCCTTCTGCAATGCCAGAGGGTAACAGGGATGTGCAGGCAAGGAGATGTGTTTGGTGGTTGGAGGATCATAGATGTGTGCTTCCCACCAGATGATGGTATCCCTGCTGGATTTCCAAATGTCTCTAGCATGGAGTGTCTTGGCCAGGAGCCATCCAAGCATTCAGTGCTAGACAGAGTTGACTTCATGCTCTAATCTTTGCTTTTCTTCTGACCTTAATTTGCTCCACGATCATGAGCTGCTCATGCAGTCTCCGTTGAGCACAGGCTCTTTGGAAATGCAATGAGAACAATATTCAGTTGCAGGGGAGAGCTGGAAGAAATATCCCTGCAGTTAACCTATCTGGCCAAACAGTAGCAAAGATGGAGGAGATTTATCACACCTAAACCAAGTGCCCTTTGGGTGTGCAGCTTGAACTTCTAGTAGGAACTGACTCATTTCTTCATTGTGCTCCTTTTTCAAGTGTCAGTTTTCCAAGGGTTTCTTAGCTCCTGTGAATCACTTCAGCTTTCACAAGTCTGGGCCCAGGCAAGTGGACATTCAGGTGGGCTCCCAGGTCTCTTGACCATGCATGACTTGTTCTTCTCAACAGCATCTTCAAGAGGAGTTGGATCTGCAGTCAGTGCAGGAATTTTTAGCTTTGGTTGAAATTGTGGATGATGCAGGTGATCTAGGCAAAGTTATTTTGAAAAATGGGGTGAAAAAACCCCCCAGAATATGATGGAGAATTAGTTTCCTCTTAAGGGAAGTGTTATGTTAGGAATAGCAAGGATGGTGGTGCATGGAGAGACAAGAAAATAGAAAGGAAAGGAAAAAAGAAGACTCTTAAAGAACGAAACCTTAGCATAAGCCATGGAAAAGGCCAATGTCCCTGGATGGATGGATAGTAGGGATGAGGAGCCAGGGAGCATGGAAGCTGGGTCTGTATGGTGACGTTCAGCCCATTGGGCTGACACCTATGAGGGACCTTAAGCACTTTCCCTCTCCTCACCTCCTCCTTCACCAAAGTTGAAGATTTACCTGGTAATTCCCTTATCAGAAGTTTGTGCTAAGAACGCTTATCTGGATTTTACAGGTGCCTCCTGGCACCAGACCAAGCATGGAGGAAAACATTTCATTCTTCTTCAGTTGTTAAATGGAAGCAACATTATAAGCCAACAGTATTATTCTCATTAATGGGAAGGGACTGCTAATGATGGGAACATATGTGTTTGGCTTTCAAACGAGACTTGCCATCTATCCCTGCTTCTGACCCCGCTGCAGCTTAGCAGGGCTAAATCGCTTTTTAAAGCTGAACGGAGTGAACCTTAATTGAGGCATTAAGGGCGCCTTCGCTCATCTTGCTGGGACCTGCTGGCTGCAGCTGCTCTGCAGGAGCGCTCCAGAGACAGGAGCACAGCTCCCCAGCAGCTGGGTCTGCCAATGGTGGGGTTTTTTGTGTATTTTTTTTGCAGCCTCCCCCCCAGTCCCCCGACAGCTCTCCCTCTCTCTCTTTTTTTTTTTCTTTTTTTTTTTTTTTCCCTCTTTCAAATGTAATTGAAAGTCATTCTTTTAACTTTATTTATTTATCAGCTTGATACATTTGAAATTGCAGGCGCCTTCATCTCGGCATTCATTTCCTTGCCCTTTAATGTAGACCAGAGTCAATTCCCCATCCTTTTTAAAGCTGTTTATTAGTTCTGTGGCACTTCCCCCCACCTTTCCCTTACCTAATTTCTCCTCAGCTGTCAACTGCAGTAGAGCCCAGCAGCCCAGGGACGCCCAGGGACACCTGGGCTGTATGAGCAGAGGAGGTAGCATCACCCTGAGCCTATTGGGATGCAGCTGAGGTTCCCTCCCAAAAAAATGTCCCCACAGTGGCTCTGCCCAGATTGTGCTGCTGGTGAAATCACCAGCACAGTGCATGGTGGTGAGCCCTCCTTCCCCTTAAAAAAGTTTTGGGAGAGTGCCTTCCCTGGGCTGGGAGCATTCTGGTTTCTCTCCCCCTCCTGTCACGTACTGCACCTTCCTCTCTGGGTGCCCTTCAGGAAGGGATGTTTTTTCTCTAGCTGGCAGTGCCTGCACCCAGAGGACTTCTGCCATACAGGGCAGGCATTGCAGCTGGGAGGCCACCAGCAGAACAGACTGCAACCAACAAAAAAAGGTCATTTGTCATCATCTTCCTTTGTGGAGAAGGACAGGAGCCAGCTCTGCTCGTCTCCCAGCCAGGGGAACGGAGGCTCTTGCCAGGCTCAGACAGCCTGCCTTGGGTTTACCTTGCTGGGAGCTGAGCTGCTTTCTTGCCCAGTCACAGAGATATGGCGATTATAGAGATCCACTGCATGGCTTGGGGCACAGTGAGGGACCTGGTCACATTGTGAGCTGTCACCACACAGCGCTGGGACAAGCCGGGTGTGCAGGGAGCTGTGATAAGGCAGCTGCTCTGTGGGAGATTTGCCTCAGGCAGCAAGAAAAAGCCCATGAATCTCCTCTTCCTGATGAAAATTACTCCCGTTTTATATTTTATTTTATTTTTTCTCTCTCCCCTCCAAGCCTCTTCTGATCCCCCTTATCGTCACCTGTAGTCGATAGATTAATGCATGTCTCAAGAAGATAAATGTACTTTCAGATCTTCAAAAAGCAAGGCAGCTTCTGAAACCTGTGCTTACAACCGCTTGTGGCTGGCAACAAGGCAGGCAGGCAGAGATGCACAACCTTCAGCAGCACCAAGATCAGGCTGGGCCGAAGGTGCTGGGACCCAGGGGCTGCTCAAGGACCAGAGACTTGTCACCCACCTTCCATGTGGGTTACCTCTGCTCACCTTTGGGCACCAAATGAGAGTTGTGAGGTGGAGGAGGGAAGCAAACTCTCCAGGATTCAGCACTGTACACAGAGACCTTGGCTCAGCCCTAAGTCCAGAACCTGGACCCATCAGTTAGGAAAGAAATGTCTACAAAGTGCAGTGCTATGGAGAGCCACACTGCACCAGTTCTTGCACTCCAAGAAGATTGAAAGTCCAATATAAGTCTGTCCTGTCTGGCCACCCCTGGACTTTTTGTGCTTTAGGACAACAACAAGGGCCTTGTGATTCTGACTACCACTAGTGTTGCAAGCACACTTATCTGGGAGCCTTAGCCAACACTAATTCAAAATAATAAATTGGTGGAAAGTGCAAAATTTATTCAAAAACTAAATTTTATATATCCCATGAATCCCAAGATGGCTTCAAAATATCCATCCTTGCATTTGCACTTCTGGAGAAAGTTTTCTTCCAGCTTCCTCGCAGCCATCCAGAGACACAGTCAGCATCCCTGGCTGCCTGACGCTGCAAAGAGGAGGAGGAGGAGGAGGAAGGTTATGCAGGGTTGGAGGAGCAGGGCTTGTGTGTACAGAGCTTAAGCGGTGGCTCCAGGGTGGGAGAAAATGTAATTCTGTTTGAGCAGTTCACAGGCATTTTGAAGCTCATCCTTGTGAATTAGGGGCCGAGTGAAGTCATTAAACCCTAATCAAAAGCAGCTAATCAGGAATCAGTGGGAGATCTTCCAATTAATCGCGGCTGGAGCTGGCGGAGCTGCAGTGCTGGCAGCAGGGGAAGGAGGATGGCAGTTAGGGATGAGCAGGAGCCTGGTGTCCTCTGCCACTGGGACCTGCTGCAATGAAGGGGAAGAACCGCTCTAATGCACGTTGTTAGCAGAGGTCCACTGCCTCACATATGTTAATATGATAACATCTGAGAGCCTCCAAATGCTTCATAGATCTCGCTACGGTGTGTGAAGGTGCCTGGACTCCTTCTGTACCATTGGTTCATAGAGTCATAGGATCATTAAAGTCGGAAAAGACCTCCGAGATCCCCAACCCACCCACCGTGCCCACTGACCATGTCCCTCAGTGCCACATCTCCACGGTCCTTGAACGCTTCTGGGGCTGGTGACTCCACCACTCCCTGGACAGCCCAGTGCCCAACCACTCTTTCTGAGAATATGTTTTTTTCCTAGTATCCAACCTGATCCTCCCCTGGCACATCTTAAGGCTATTGCCTCTCATCCTATCTGGAACACAACCTTACTTTGTGCTCCTTTCTATTTTATGATTTTAAAAATACCTGAAGGATACAGCAGACTCCTTGCACCACTGAAAGCATCTGGGGAAAGAACAGAATTATTCTGGTACTTTGGAAGTTCCCTCACTTCCTGCTCCAGAGAAATGTCTCCCTTCATAAATCTTATTGTATCCATAAAATTCCTTTCTATTCTTTTGCTTCTACTTGACTCCCTCTAACGTGACTGTTACACTATTGCATTCAGGCTGCACTATAAAAAGACTGAAGTGCATTGTGTTGGATTGAGCATGGCTGTAAATCCTTGCCACGTTGGAGTCAACACAAATTGAATTCTATCATGGCTCTTCTTTGGCGGGTTTGCTGTCTACCTTTTAAATTTGCCAGGGCTGAGATGCAATTCAGCTTAAGTAACTAAACTGAAAATGTGCACAGCATTGTTGTAGAGCATTAGCTGCCAAGGGTCAGGTCTGCAGGAGAAGGAGCATTGCTGTGTTCACAGTGCTACCCAGAAATGCAGATGAATGCAATCAGCAAGTCTGTGTTCACATTTGAATATGTGTGCTTAATATTGAAACCCCAAGGGACATATTTGGTGCAGAGCCCACCCTTTACTAGATATCAAAGTGACAGCAAAGTCTGCTGCAATTCCCCAATGTCTGATATATCGCTGCCCGTGTGCTCACCCCTGTTTGTGGCGGTGCTGCAGGGGGAAGCTGTGTTTAGAGAGGTTTTTAATCTAGATTCAGATGACGGTTTTTAATCCAGGTGACAGTTTAGGCCAATCGTTGCCCTGTTGCATGGACCCACAACTAAGGATGCTGGCAAAATTGAGGAGGGAGGTAAATGAGAAACAGGAGTGAGAAGCTGCAGGCTGGATCTCTTGTACTGAGGACTTTGCCATGGAGCTGCAGCATGAGAAACCACCGGAGACCAAAACCTTCCATGCAATCTATGTAATTGGGCACAAATCCACAAGCATCCCCACTAAACTGGTCTGTCCTCCTTTAAACACATAGGCAGCAAACCTGCAATTCTGCTGATGGGGATGGGGATTCCTGGTGCTCTCAGGACTTCTTTGGTACCAAGGTCACTGGCCCTGTGCCCTGAATGGCCAGGGCTGATGCAGGGCTCTTAAAATTGTCTTACTGAATAGTGTGAAGAAGGAGGTTCAGCATCACCAGGGCACATAAATCCAGGTGTTATCACAAGGACAACATCCTTGAGTGTCCTGATGTCCTGTCCATCTGCTGCTCTCCTCTCCATCTCTGTCTCTGTGACTGCACTCAGCTATTGATTTCTGCCTGGCTCATTTTATAAGATTGGGGAAGGGGGGAGGGATGCCCCAAGGGGAGGTTGGGATAAATTGGCAATTTTTCTCCACCTTGCCTTCTACATCCCTTACTTAAGGTCTCCATTGCATCCTTGTCCTTGTTGGAATTTTTCTGCCAAATTCTACTTTTACCCTCTTCACAGCTCCCAAAAGAGCTGTTATTTATGGCTGGTGGAACAAAACTGAATGACACAAGCTGGTTCCCAGCCCACAGGAGGATAACCGTCAGTGGGGACTTTAAAGAAAGGCTTTGGTTTGATTATGGGATCACCCAGGTTCTCTCCAGGCCCTCTGAGCCTCCCTTTAAATTGTATCAGTGAGAAGGCTATGAGCTTTTTTTCTCTCCTCTGGAGAGTGGTGGTTTACATGAGCTCAGATGGCTTCCAGGTCTTCATATTCCTGTTGGTGCAAATCCTTCTTCTTTACTCAGAGTTCTTAATGTCTGTGGGAGGTTCATCATAGTCAGTTTGGGAATTATAAGTATTATTCTACAAATACTTTTTCCAAGGGACATACACCATCTCTGATTTTCATCTTCTTCCTTCCATATGTAATCAGAATCTTTTTTTTAATGAAAATGCAAAACAAAGGGAAGTCACTGAATACGAGAAATGATTCTAGCAAATCCTTCCCTGTTCATTCTCTTTCTTCTATGAGAGAAGGCTCAAAGTGTTGGTGGGGTTCTCTGGGGGGTTTGTTGCAAGGAGGAACAGTAGATATCTCTTCTCTGCACCTCTCAAGGCCAGAACAGTGACCCATACTGGATGCAGCAAGGACACTGAGTGAGCTGTGACACCTCTTGGATGGCAACATGAGATGTTGGGAATAGAAATGCATTTTGTTAGCATAGGGAAAAGCCTGTGAGTGCAGACTACAATAACTCACCTGGCCCTGAGCCCCAGGAACCCTTCCCAGCTCTACTTTGCATTTTGCCAATTGTTTCTAGAAATGACCGCTTTTCATGGGCATGTCGTGCTGTGATGAATGGCCGAGGACGTTCTGTGAGGATATCTGTCTCCACCGAGGCTCTGCGAGTCAGCTACCCCATGTCTAGCTGCTACTTTTCTGTCTTAAAAGCCTCAATATTCCCCACTCAGCTCACCTTCCTGCTCTTTCCTGGTCTCCAGATCCATTAGTCTGTCTGGGCTGGTACCCATTAAACTGCTGAACATGGGCTACTCTGAGCAATCTAATCAGTGCTGCAGCTATTAAAGGCAGAAATAATCAGAACGCCAGTCACCAGAGCCAGCAGTCTGGCACTTGGGCAAAGGGAGAAGTTTTGTGAGCAATCGTCCTCGTTTGTGAGGAGCCAATGAGGACAATGTTTGGTTGCTGTGACAGTGGCTATTAATAAACAGTTTGCTAACGAGAAGCAGAAGTCCGGGCTTTGCAAGGTGCTGGTGTTATCTGTGCGACCTCCCAAACACAGCAAGACAGGGGCAATAAGGGAGTACGGCCGCCTGCCATCCCAGTGTGGGGAAACCATTGCACAGATGATGCAGTGGGAAGATGTGGGCTGTGACACCAGCAATGCCCTAAGAGCACTCAGTAAATCAATATGGATAGGTGTGCAGGGCTCCTAGGTGGAGTGGTCCTTGCTGAGCTCTCTTACGAAGGAGCTGCAGGCTGCCATGAGGCCTCCCCTCACCCCCCTCTTCTTCTTGCCAGACAAAGCAAAAGGGACTTCAGCTGCTCTTCACACATTGTGCCCTCCAGACCCATCACCATTTTTGTAGCCCTCCTTTAGGCATTCTCTAATAGTTTTATGTCTTTTTTGCACTGTGGCACCCATAGTCCTGAAACTCCCAAGCCACTCTTAATCCTGTTTGGATAAAGATTTATCGCAGCTTAGACCCCACTTTTCCTAAGAGCTGTATAAAAAAGAGAAACTTAGTTGTTGTCTCTGAAGTCCTGCAGATCCCAGCTCTGCCTCTGGGTAATGCTCCAAGGTTTGCCTGGATGGTCGTCCTAGAAAGCAGTTCTGCTACCAGCTCCTGCTCCTGGAAAAAATAATTGCTTTCTCAGTTTAATTTGCTCTCCATTCAGCCAGCAAACTGTGGAAAACTAGCCAAGAGTTTTATTGGCACTTTTAAGTCATAAAAAATAAAATTAAATAACAAAAATGTAAAAAGCGATTCACCCTTTATACTGATACAGCTCAGGCTGGCCAAACTTTTAAGTGTACACTTGGCCTTTATCTGGGAAAGCTTTAAAAATGTAATAGCAGAGTGTTGAAATGAAGATGTTGGACAAGAGGTGCCCTGCTTGCTTGAAAAGTGCCCAGGTAAGAATTTATTCAGTGGTGACATCGCATCCATCAGAGACGTCGAGGTTTTGTCACAGCTCCCAGTAGAGCAAATTGTCACATAAATCAGGAAAGGTGGAGCCAGTCAAGACGTGGGATCCAGACGCACTCACTGTAAAACTACAAGTCTTGCGTTGAAAATTTCTGGTTTCTGCACTTCATGTTAATTTAAAGAGAAAAGAAGACAGTTAATTCTCATTTTGGGGAGGAAACCTGCTGAGCGTGTTGAAGTGACTGGAGATTTTTTTTCCCCCCTCTTTGTTGTGTGTACATGATTTAGTTTTGTCACGCTTGGCCTTTGGGATTTCCACCAATAAATCCCTATGCACTCTGTGGAAAAACATAACCCTGGAAGCCTGAAGACACGTTTTGCTGGCCTCCCAGATGGTACATGAGCAGTCCTGCTGGGTGGATGACATCTTTCACAGCATGCAGCCACAGCCTTAAGAGAGTCTTACTAGGAAGGATGCTAATTCCTGTGACTCTACTTTTTGTTTTTAAGCACCATTTTGTGTGTGTGTGTGTGTGTGTGTGTGTGTTCAGTGTTTTTCTTAACCCCTAGAGAAAGGGCTGCTTACAGCTAATGGACTGCTAAAAGTCTTCACCTCTGGCCAGAGAAAAGAGCATTAGAGATGTGTGAAGGGCTGTGGGATCAGAGTGCCCAAGGAACCTGGGGCTGCAATTCCAGGTGCTTAAAAGCCACCCTTAAAGCAAGGAGTTCTAGGCGGTGACCAGGTTGAATCCAGCATGAAAATCAGTTGTTAGTTCAGGAGCCTTAACGAAAACTGGAAACCTGCCTAAAAAGGCTCCTGGTTGGTGAGAGGACCCAGACTTTTAATTGGTGCTTGTTCAAGACCTTCTCACTCTTTGGAGAGTTTGCTTTGAATGCATATGAGACATTGAAATTTGGAACTTTCCTGCGGAACAGAAATTGTCACACTTGCAGACTCAGAACAGCCAAGAGTTTCATCCAGCCCATTTGTAATCCCTTCATTTAGATGGAATGAAGCGTTTCGCTCTGATAAGGTCAAAGCATGAGAATATGAATATATTAAAATACGTGTCAAAATGAAGGTAATCAAAATGAGTACTGGAGCAAACACTATTGAAATCATTCACTCTGATTTTTTTTTTTTCCCCTACGATAAATTTCAGCGCTGTGGACATATCCTTATGAAATTTTTTCATGGGAAAACTCTATTTTGCTAGTAGATAGCTACCCTGACCGAAATAATAAGATTTTGATCAACTCTTGGAAAAATACAGGCTTTGGGAGGGCGATGCTCGAGATCCCCAGCGCTGCCATCAATCACATCCCTGCCTGCAGGCTGGTTGCCTCAGCAAGCCCTGGGAGCACGGCTGCTGCTGCTGTGACTCACAGGACCCTGGTGACCCTCAGCTGAGGGTTCATGCTCAGGGCTGCCTGAGAAACTGAGATTTAATCCATAACTTTTCCTCCCATGTCTTCATAAAGACCTGCTGGCATCCTTAGAGCTGTAGAGACAGGGCTGTGCTTGCTGTCCTGTCCCCTGCGGAATGAGACGGTCGTTCAAAAGGAGTGAATGCAATTGCAAGTGAACACCTGAACATTGATCCAAGCTACAATCATCTCATATTATTTTAATTGCAGGTCTCTCTTTCCCCATTGCACAGCAGTTAATCCTTCTCCATCGAGTCTTCTCCCCTAGTCTGTGCAGAACACAAACACTGCATCCTCATCCCATGCTCCCTGGCCCTGGTCCCCCAGCACTGCCACCGTTTCTCTTTCAGTACTGTCTTCTGACAAAGGGGGGAATCTGTGAAACTTGGCTCATAAAGGGAAAGAGATGGGGTTTAACTCACGAAGAGAAGGCAGTGGTGGAAAGGTGAAAAAAGTGGATGCCCCCTCCCCGAAAAATAAAGAAATATGGGCAGAAAATGAAAGAGATTTAAAGCAGCTATCAATTGGTGGCTGTTCCAGCTTTAAGAGCTGTTGAAACAACATAATAAAAGGCAATAAATGGGGGATTTATGGCCTACCTGCTGGAAATAGCTTGCTGCTTCTACTGCTTGGGGCGAGAGTACTGTGCTGGACTGGATGTGGGGTGCTGGGTGCACATGGGGCCAGGTGAGCACCCCTGGCTGTGCCTCCAGTTCCCCCCATCCACTCTCCAAACCCCACATCCATAGGCTGGGTACTTTGTGCTTTAAAGTGCTTTGTGCTTTGTGCAGTTTGAGTTGTTAAACCCGACAGCCCTCTGCAATCAATGGCAGTAGGCTGGAATTTTAAGGGCCAGGTATTTACCACTGGAGTTGGACCCTCCAGCTAAATCTTGGCGGCAGGTGAAGACGTACAGCACTGCCTACGGCAGCGTCTAGAAAGGCTTGTAAACTGCTAGTGCATATTTAAATCGCAGGAAAATCACTGGGGGAAAATATATCTACAAAACCAAAACCAAACTGGGAAGAAGAAAGTGAGAGACTGAACATGGAGATTTCTAATGCCCTCTTCAGGGCCGAAAGTGTCCTTCTAAAGAAAAAAAATAAACACAAAGCAACTTTCACCCCTGCTCAAAGCCCACAGAGGGGCGGAACTGAAACGCAGCAAGGCAGTGTGTGTTTGGTGCAGGATTTGAGTAACAGTGCAGATTTGGGCAGGCTGAGGACTGCTGGCATCTCACTCTGTAGAGAAGGCACTGTAGGAAGGAGTTCTCTGAGCCTGGCACTGGGCATCTGCCCTCCTAATAGAAAGCATCCCATTTTTCCCAGTCCTGGTAGCAGGAGTGAGGTGTGCTGGGCCTTGCACTGCCTCATTTCCAAGCCCTGGCATGGAGCCTTCCCCTGTAATTCCTTTCCTCCCCTTTTCTCAGACCCAGTATCCATCTCCTGCTGTCACTCTCACTCTCTGGCCACACGTACATGCTTTTGTTCTGCATGGCACGGTAAATCTCAGTGGTGACACAAGCAGCTCTGGCATATCTGAAGCTGTTTGTTCTCATAGAGCAAAGTGGGATGTGGGAAGGGGACATCACTGCAGTGCAGGACGTGAGCTGCAGAGTGACACAATGCCATAATCCAATGGGGCCAGCACACACCAGAGAGACAGATCTGGGACGAGAGAAGGAGGGCACTAATCTCATGTCCCTCCAATCCCCCACACAGAACAAAGCCCATCTTGGCGGGGGAGTGGTAGTGATAAGCTGAATAAACACCTTACATTCATCTGCAATGAAAAGCTGGGGGGCTTGCACTGCAGCCCTTGCATACATACTTGGGGGGGAAATATTGTTTTGATTATAAAAGCCCAACCAGAGCATGAAGCTGGGGATCTGCTGAGCCGCTCGGATGCTGATCCACAGCAGAGAGGCAGCGATGGCCTTTTCCTTCCTCCTGCCTCAACTGTAATCCTTGCTTGGCTTTTCTACATGGCTGTGGCTGGGAAACTGGTCTTGCTGATGGAAAGGGGCACAAGGACCAGGGGAAGTGATGGCCTCACTGTGCTTGCAGGAGCATCATCCTCCCTTCCCTTGCCGCTTTCCTCCCTGAATAGATCCTCCAAAACCACAGTGACAGGAAAAAGAAAATGTTAAGTTTTGAGAGCTGCAGGTTTGAAAACTGCCAGGAAAGGGTTTGGATGCTCCCAAAGAAAAACAGCAATTTCCCATCATGGCAGAACCAAGGGTCAGGTCCTCCCTGAGCTGTGACGGAAAAAAATTGGAAGAATGATTAAATAATAAACCACAGCTTCTCTCAATTTGTTGTAGGAAATTTTAGGGTTGGCTTTAGAGATTCTGAAGGTTAAAAAAGAATCTTTTTTTTTTTAAGAAGCGTAAAGAAATGGTTTGAGTGCTTAAAAACTCACAAGACTTTCATAAAGAGAATCGGGATTGGCGGGAGTGGTTGCAAATGTGTTTTGGAACTCTTGGAAGGGAGCCATTCTTGGCCTTGGACACCTTGTGCCTGGTGCAAGCCATGCAGGAGGGGACTGTTCTTGTCCTTCTTACCCAAACTTTTCTCCATTGTGGCCCATCTTCAGCAAAACATTTTTGGATCTTTTTTATTCGCAAGAAGCATGGAGTTAATGGGAGTTCTGTGAATTTACAAACAATCATTCAGAGGGGAGAATGTGCCCATTTATCTGCTAATACAGTGGTTAAAAAAAGTCTCTCTTTAATTGCATTTGGAATCTATTCTAACGATTTACTCAGGAGAGTGTTAAGATGTCAAGGCTTTTTCATTAGTAATATATTCCCAAACAAAATCTTTGTTAAGATAGGTTAAGGCAGTAAATAGACCATTAATTTACAGGAACGTAATTAGTACCTTGCAGTTATTTGTGAAAAAAAGCAGGACTTCTTTTGTCATTACTCAATGGAAAGATTTAAAACAAATGTAGATTCAGCAGGTCAAAAAACACACAGGCCAAAAAGCAACAAAGGTATTGATTAAAGTTTCAGCAATAACTTTAACTCTGCCCCGGTACCAAAACCTTCATAACTTATGGCAACAAAACACATAATTGTTTGAAGGGCCTTTGTTTTTTATATCTCCTTATGAGAAAGCTTGGTTTCACGTGGTACAGAAATTGAGTTTGAGCCAATTTTAGCTGTTCCATGTGTATTACTGCAACTTGCAAAGCAAAAAGGAATTTTCAGGGGTCAGTAACTGTACTCGCAGGACAGTAAGGCTATAAATCATGAGCATTGCTCAACAGGTAAAATATCACAGTGTATTAGGCAGTGGTTAATGTTCCAGTTATAAATAACTGTGAATTATCAAACTGAAAAAGAAGAAGTAATAAGGTTATCTGGTGCCGTGCAAAAGAGTTCAAAGTTCAGCAGCATCATGAGATGAATGTATCACTGCTCACCAGCACAGACCTCTTCCTGGCAACTGAAGGCAGAACAAATCTCACTTAGAGTCCTTCAAGAGAAGTGACAGGAGCCATTTTCTGTTTTCTTTTAATTAGCTTCCCTTACCTGTTTGCCATTGCTAACAATGTGGAGGTGCTGCACAGGGGTAGAAAACAGATGCAGAGCAAATAGAGAAAACTATTTTATGGGAGATTTGTGAGGGAGTTTCTGTTTTAAATATAAAAAATCATTTCCCTCCCCTTCCTTCCCCTTCCCTTCCTCTTTTCCCTTCCCCTTCTGCTATTGAACAAGACCAAAGCCATGAAGCAGCAACTGGGGAAACTGAGGCAGGGAGCTACATGAGGAGGCAGCACTGGCACTCCAGGGCCACGTCCCTCATGGCTCCAGCACTCTTGTTCACCAGGGTTCCTATTTCACCCTACTGGGCTGGAAAAAGCCCAGGGTTCTCCGGCCTGTTGAGCGGAGGTTGGTGGAGATGCTGGGATGCAGATCCTGGTTCTGCCTCTGCTGCCTCTAATCTGGAGATGTTGACAGCAGGACAGACTCCTACTGGGACAGGGCTGCAGCTTGACCCTGCAGATGGTGAGGAGCTCACAGACTCTCCATGTCGTAAAGCTCTGCTGCAGGGTGAAGAATTTTAATAAGGAGTGGGAAAAAAAAAACAACAGTGAGAGACAGAGAGAAAAGGGATACATTGCAAAGAACCTGACCTTATTTCCTCAGTGTGTGACTAAATCACACAGCTAAAAATAGGTAAGTGATTTGCTTTGATGCTGTAGGATTTTGCTGATACCACTTTTGTTACACATATAAATATAGAGATTTAATATAATATTTCCCTTACTGCAGTGTCTTGTCTTAAGGCAGTGCTGGAGTCCTGAGAGTTGCTGTCTGTCTGCTGCTCTAAGTGCAGAGTTGCAGGCAGGGCTTCCTGGTTTCTTGGGGACGGGCACAGTGATGTCCCATGGGTGACAGCAAAGAGGACAGTCCCCACAGTGGGTCCATTATGGGGCCACGGCTGCTTTGCCCATAGCTGTGTGCTTTATTCCCTTTCTGACTGAACAGGGAGTGTCGGCTCTGCCAGGCGTCTGCAGCTTGAAGTGTACAAATGGAGAGAGCTGTTTGATACTAAACAATTATTCTGTTGCATAAAACTCTCGTATTTGTTTACTGAGGAGTCTATGCTGAACACAAAGCCCCAGACAGAACTGTCAGGGAGCAGGAGAAAAGAGATTGGTTTTATTTAAATTCGGAATGGAGCGTCTCACCCGTGCTCATCTTTTTTTTTATTTCCCTTGTTCTTTCCTTTCCCTCATTCGCTTTCACTTTTCCTCTTCTTTGGCAAATTCCCTGCTTGTACTCAGGGTACCAGGCTGCCCAGCTCCTGGATGCACTCTAAGAGTGTTTATAGAGAGGGAAACTGAGGAAATGGCCACACTCAGAGCATTTGGTTTCTCAGGCCCCAGGCTTGTCTCTGCTCCTGGCTACCTGGGAGGATGCTGCTGTGCCATTAGCCCCCGTCCTACTCTGATTCATCTCATCAGGATCCCAAGCACTGCAAACATCACAGCTGTGAAGACACGAGCATGCTGCTTTCAGCCTGCAGCTGTGAGCCAGCTACCCAAGGAAGAGCATTGCTTAAACCCAGGGAACGGCTTGTCCGCTGCATCCCTGCCCACTGCATTCCTTCCCACTTCATCCCTGCCCATTGCATCCCTTCTCACTGCATCCCTGCCTGCTGCCAGCACCGTGCCCCCATTTGTGGGACAGAGCATCCCACTGCAGTGCTGAGCATCCACAAAAGCACTAAATTAATTTTCCTAAGAGCCTTTTGGACAAGCAGCTCAAAGCCTTTTATAGACTTTAATTGAAACTCAGAGTTAATGAAGCCTCACTAACATGCCTGCCGGATAAAGGAGTGTTTATTGTCCCCTGTTTTGCAGAGGTTATGCAGAAGGCTGGTGGGGTGACTGTGTGTGTTGGCTTAGGGTTGCTTTCACCCTCAACACTGATCATAGAACACAAACTGTCTTGTCTTAACGAAGGAGTATTCCCAGGGAGATGTTCTGAATGTGATGTTTTGCTTATTTTCCCTCGGCTTCCCAAAGAAATCACAAAGAAACTTCGGGGGTTGAAATTTACCTTTTAACTCTGGAGATTTTCTTCATGCAAACCGAGCAAACGAAGACTTCTCAAAGTCCCTTGGAAGCAGCTGCGCCCCAAGAAGAGCAGAATCTGCCCTTGGAGGTGCCCAGCCACTTCTTAGTGCTGTACCAATAAGAACTGAAGGGCTCCCCAGAGCTGTGCTGTGAGAGGATGAGCCGCTGTCCCCCAGACCACCCCCATCTCAGGGCTTTTCCCCGGCTGTCTTTGGAGCTTTGCTTAAAGCCAGCACCATGTTCCTCAGCCAGCCTGGGGTGCAGGTGACTCCATAATATTGTGAGGTGGGGACAAGACGTGCCTGCTTCTCTGCTTCATCCTTACTCATGTTGAAGGCTGACCCTTGCCAGGCTCCTGGTGGCTCCATTTTCAACATGGGCACAAACAGAGGACAGCAGTGGGATGCTGGTGGGCCACGTTAGTGCAACCTGTGGGCTTGGAACTGGGTGAGCCTTAAAGTCCCTTCCAAGCCAAAGCATTCTATGATATTGAGATACACTTGAGGGCTGCTCCGAAAGTAATGCCTCCTATTTTATGATGTTGGCCCGCAGCATCAGAGGTGGAATGAACGCAGACACTGAATCTTTAAAAAAAAAAAAAAAAGAAAGAAAGAAAGAAATCCGTTGCATTTTGTTGCTGTGCTACAGATGGCAGCAGAGGGGCAGTCTGAGGAAACGGTGCCTGGCGTGGAAATGCGTATGAAGCAAAGGTGTGGAACTGAATTCTTCCATGCAGAAGATATTGCACCCATTGACATTCATGTTGAAAAATATTACTTTTTTTAGCCGACAATTTGCTCCATCAAGCCGCGTCATTGTGCTCTTTGTTGCAGTTCCCGCGGAAACGACTAGGAGGCATTACTTTCGTAACAACGTTGTCTCTACCTATCGGTGCACAGAGAGACAGATGGGTGCGGATTTAGGTACGCACACGGATATATCGGTGCGTATCTCCAGGTACAGCCACGCCAACACGAAGCACAAGGCGTGCAGCGCAGCGCGCCCGCTGCCAGGCGGGTGGGTGCAGAGGCGGCGATCTTCCGCCAGGGGGCGCCACCGCTCCACCGCCGGCGGCCGAAGGCGCGCTCCCGGTTGCGCGCTCCCGGTGCCCGAGGGGCCGATCCGCGCGGAGAGCTGAGTTATTTGGGGATGCTTCAGTTAAATCCATCCGTATTCTGCAAAATCACCGCCGTTAGTGTGTTTTAGCTGCTAAAGCATTGGGGCTTCCCAGATGTACCCCCTTCCCTTGGCGCTGGCCCTGTTTGCGCCCTGGCTGTGCGGCATTTTCGCGCTGTGATTGGCGGGGGCAGCGCAGGATGCGGCGCGTTCGGCTTCCTTGTTATTTATTTTCGCCGTGCTTTTAAGCGCTGTTCAATTTTCGACTTCAGAAGGGCTGCGGGGACGCTGCCAGAACCGCTGCAGCAGGAATCGCGCTCCAACTAAATATAGAAATGAAATTCTGGACGAAATACAGGCTCGGGTCCGTTTTGGCAGAAGGCTCGATGCTCTCCTCGCAGCGTTGGCTCTGCGTGGATTCAAGTAGTCCCAGGAATAGACACGGATGGCACTTGGGGCCGGCGTTACGAAACAGAGGGTGGGATTGCATCGCTGTGTGGGGAGCAGCGAAGAACAGAGCTCAGACTTTATGTTCTGTGATATTCCCAGGGCTTATTTCATTCCAAAGGAGAATAAAAGTTATTTTTCCTGGAGAAAAAACACAACCCCCCCTTTCCCCCCCATCTCCCAAGCAAAATACCCACGCCAGAACAATCTGGAAAGAAGTATTTGCATTTAGAATAAAAACGCCATCAACGCTGAAATGTTTGGGCTGTGACGGTTGGTGGCTCACCCTGAGATTTCCATTTTGACTTTTGGAGTCTTTTTCAAGGGATGATGTGGTAAGAGAAGGAAAAAAAAAAAAAAACTGAGAGAAAAAAAAAAGGCCAAAAAATGGCAAAGAAGAACCGTATAGTTTTGATATATATGTATTTTAAATAGCAATAAAATGTAAGTGGAATTGTCATCCTCCTGCTAACCACTTTGCATTCATTGAATAGCATCCGCTGCCTGAAAAAATCTGCTGCAGAGAAACTTTTGACCCAGCCGTGCTCAGATTTCCATTTGCAAAGTAAAGAGCAGCGTGCATATGCAATCCACAGGTCAGGCTGCATTGTAATTTATAATTTTACTTATAAATTGAGCTATATTTATACGTGAGCATTTGCACATAGACACTCGTATATTTTTATATGGGTTTATAGGTTTGTTTTCCAGCTCCGATGGCTGCGGCCACCCTGCTGCCCAGCTCCTTTACCTTTGGAAGGCAGCAGCAGAGGAGGGAAGGGGCAGCAGAAGGGGTGCAGGGCTGCTTTGCTGGGGAAGCCCTCGCTGAGCTGCTGCCTGCAGGTGCACGGTGTGTCGGTGCTCAGATGCCATTAGGCAAATCAGCTGTGCTGAGCTGTGCTGATAAGGCCAGGGGCTGCGAGCCTTCCTGGGGTGTTGTGCTTTGAAGGAGTTGTGAGGTGTTGATGCTGCTGGCAGGAGATAGGAAGGACCTGGAAAATGAGCCAGCCTGTCCCTAATATCCATAAGGTACGTTTTATTGGGGAAGTTTTTGTGCCTGAGGACTGCAATAACCACTCGCTGCAGGGTGCAGGTGGATGGGGCTGCCTGGTGCTGAGCCCTGCTTTACAACACTGCATTTGTGTTGCCTTCCTTAGAATCATAGAATCACAAGGTTGGAAAGGACCGACAAGATCATCCAGTCCAGCTGTCCTGTCACCATTACTACCACTGAGCTACTGAACCACATCTTGAAGCTCCTCATCTGGATGATCCAGACATCATCATCCTTTGGGGGTGCACACTGCGAGCACCCAACCCTGAGTGGTGCATGGGAGTGGAGTGAGGCTGATGAGCACACCAGCATGCTGCTGTCTGTGCTGGTGTTTGGGGATCTTGTTTTGCACACCTGGCAGTGAGGTTTGGTGTGATGAGGTCAGGGGTTCTGAGCATCCTGAGCTGCTTGTAGGTGTCCCTGTTTGTTGCAGGGAGGTGAACCAGGTGACCCTCAAAGCTCACTTCCAACTCAGACCATTCTGTGATTCTGTGTTAGTTGTACTGAGTCTGTGTGGGCTCAGCCTTTGTGCACCCAAGGCTGTGCCAAGCCATCAGTGGGGCTGTAAGGTTCTGTGTGCTTGTGTGGAGAACCCCTGGGAATGCTTTGAGATGGCTGAGAGGGTTTCCTTTTCTCTGAATGCTCCACTTTTTCCCTTACAGTGCTGTTAATTTATAGGGAGGTCCCCAGGGTGGGCTGGTGGAGACCCTATTGCTGTCACCAGCAGCAGCCCCACCATGGTGGGGATGGATTGATGGTTGGACTTGATGATCTTGGAGGCCTTTTCCAGCCTTAATGATTCTGTAATTCTGTGACTGAATGGGGATTTCCTGGGATTGCAGCTCCCTCCTCTCCTCACTTCTTTGCTTTTTCTGCAGTACTTCTGCTTGGAATCACCGTGACCCCTCTGAACCAGGGCTTTGATATTAAGAATGCACCACCTCACCCATCCCAGAGTTTTCAGTGAGTGGGGAAAAGGAACCCAAACTGAATGAAACTGCATCAGATGAGGAGAGAGAGGGAGGGCTGAGAGCAGAGGTTGGGGTTGGGAGTCTTCTTTGGTATGAAGGTTCCCCATACCAAACAGCCACCATCAACTGTGTGCCCAGGTCTGTATTGCTGTGCTGAGCTCCTGCCCAGCCAACAGGATGGTGAAAAATGTGAGGTTCTTAGGCTCAGAGCTCTTAAGGGACTCTGTCTGCTTTCATAGCTTTTTACTGGAAAAGCTTTTTTGGGTCTGGAGTTAAACTTCTGTTAAATGAGAAGAGAGAAAGAGGGAGTGAAGTGGCTGAGAAGCTTTGGAGGGAGGTGTTCATATGGTACAAAAGAGAACCTGCTCCAAATCCTTGGCCTTAATTAGGAGAGGAGGGGAAATGAACCTGAAATTTTCACAGCTCAGCCCATCCCTCTCTATCACCAGTGGAGATGTGATTGATGCAGTATCCGTGCAGTGGACCAGTAGTATTGACAACTCTCCCTCGAGTGTTATGAGAAAAGTAAAACTATTTCATTATTAGTCATGCCAGAAACAAAAGAATATTGTTAATATTGATGGTATTACAGTACATATAGTACATGTAGTATACAGAAGCAACCTGCTCCCAGCCTGTCCAAGGCTGCTTCTTGCAGGAGTGATGCTGGGATCCCAGGCTGTCCCACCTTGGATTGTGACACTTTGCTGTCCCTCAGTGGCTCTGAGCTGCTCAGTTCTCCCCTCTGCTCCCAGGGGAGGTGGGAACCCCCCACTGCCCTTGACCTACCTCCAGAGTGGGACAAGAAGCATAATTAACTCGGGTTTGAAAGAGCTTTGAGTTCCCAAGGTTACATATGCTCAAGAAGTACAAATCATGATTAATATTGTTATTACTCCTGTAAATTCCCACGTCTGATTCCTTGGAAAACAGGTTATTAGCAATGCCTACCTGAGGGGGGAGGGAGTAGAAAGGGCAGAATTGTGGCCTGATTCTCCCCTTTGCTCATGGGTTGGGGCCATGGGGTTGTGCCCACTCAGCATCAATGTGTGGGATGGGAATGGGAGCCCGTGATGGCTTTTCCCTGCTCTAATGGATGGTGCTGAATTGCTGCTGGGCTGTCCCCAGTGTGTGCAGGAGGCAGGTTGGGATGCACCGTTCCTCCCGTTCTCCCATGTTGGGTTGGAAGGTTTAATTCAATCATATCCTTCAATGGAAAATAAAAGTGCAGTGAGGAACGCACGGATGTCAGTGAGAAGAGTTTTGTCTTCGGTGAGTTTTGATGTGGATCCTGAAAGTGCGAGACAAAGCCCTGTGATTGACACCCCTGTGCTGCACGAGGTGCCTTGGAGGGAACTTTCAGAGCAAAAGGTTTCCTTTGCTGGAGGGGGACTGGAGAAAGTCCACGTTTCACAGCTTTGTGAGGTATTTTCCCTCTCTGCTGTGTGAAGATGCGAGACTCTGTGAAGTTTTATTTTCCAGCAGGCAGCAGAAAGATGAGGATTTAAGGACAGAGCTGTTCTTTCCAGTGCTGGGTTTCATCTCCATGATGGGAAGCCTCTCCTTGAGGGACCCCCAAGCACTCGACCCCTCCCCAGCAATCTGTGGATCTGCAAATCCCAAAAGCAGAGATGGGATGAGGCCAGGGGGGTGTCCCAAAGGACCCCCCAGCATCACCCCACTGTAGGTGCAGAACACTCAGCCCCTGGGCTGGGCTCCCACCTGGCCTGGTTTATCCATTCCATTCTCCAGTACTGGGAATCCCATGACCTTCCTCCAGCACTGAGTGCTGGCTCCGAGGGGCAGCAGGGATGCTGTGCCTGCAGCTTGCCCTCCTCATTCATCACTGAGAGAACGCTGCTGGCCAACAGCGAGATTCATTTTGGTGCCAGCCGACCATAAATTTATTTGCTTGTTAATGCAGCTTCCCCCAGTTCATGTTTTCCCTAACTAGGAGCATCAAAATGTCAACCTGTCCTCAGGGGTGTATCAGCCTCTCGAACTGAAGGTGTAACAAGATTAGGACCCATGCTGTTCATATGTGCCACCTCTCCCTCACTCATGCACGTGTATTTTTTTATTATCTGCTTTTTTTTTTTTTTTTCTTTTTCTTTTTCTTTTTTTTTCCCCACTGATATCTTTTGCCATCCTCTGTGTTCCTGTCTTCCTCAGTACTCTATGGAACAAATGCAAGCTGACACGCTGGCAGTGCCGTCCCTGTAGTGTTTGCTTTTTCCCCCTGCTCCTCCCAAGCAGTCCCACTGAAAATCATAGAACCATAGAATGGCTTGAGTTGAAAAGGACCTCAAAGATTATTCAGTTCCAAGCCCCCTGACCATGGGCAGGATTGCCAGCCACTAGGTCAGGCACAGCATCATTGTTGCTCAGGATCCCATCCAGCCTGGCCTTGTACACCTCCAGGGGGAAAATCCCAATGAAGCTGTTCCTTATGAACGTGAAATAAGACAATGAGCAGCTCAAAATGGAATTAATGTGAAAGCATGTGGCAGCTGAGTGAAGGACAGGGTGGCTGTAAGAAGTACAGGACATCCCACACAGCTGGATGCAGCTCAGGGGTGCTGAATGTTGGAAGGAGAACCTCTGGGTAGGATGAGAGGTAATGGCTTTAAGTTGTACCAGGGAGGGTCAGGTTGGGTATCAGGAATAATTTCTGCTCAGAAAGAGTGGTAATGTATCGGCACAGGGTGCCCTGGGAATGGTGGAATCACCATCCCTGGAGGTGTTCCAGAACCGTGGAGATAGGGCACAACATGGATAGTGGGATGGGTTGGAGCTGGGGATCTGAGAGGTCTTTTTCTGACTTAAATTATTCTATAGTTCTACTCTGTGATTCTTTGGCTGGGGAGAGGGGATCGTGGTCAGGCTGAGAAACACAAACCAAGTCATGTGGAACCCCTGTGAAGGTACAGAAGGAAGCCTCAGTGCGCAGAAGGTATCTCCTTTTTTATGCAAAGAGCTTTGAGAGTGGAGAAAGGAGAGATGGGTGCTCAGGTTGCTGCCAGCCCCATCCATTGGGGCAGGAGGGGATGGGAGATATGGGTGCTTTGGTGGCCAAAAGGGTGTTACAGAGCTCTCTACTCTGCCCTGAACCAACCATGCAGCTCGTGCCATTCAAGGAGAAAGAGCAATGTTTGCTGCTCATCCCAATTCATTTCTGGCTTCTGGTTGACTCGATCTGAACAGCTGCCTCAGAGGGACAGGAGAGTGGCTGAGAAGTTGTTAAACTTTTCCTGAAGTAGAAAGTAAAAGCATTCTTCATCCAAGAAATTATTTTCCTGACTTTTTAATAAAATATTTGACCTTTCAGGATGAAGGAATGAAGGTTTATCCCCCCTCAAAAGAATATAAGAAATAACTTGAAATTCTTCATGGAAGAAAGTGTCTTCCGTCCTGATCTCATTCGGTCCTATACCCGCAGAGCACCTCATACCATTAATTCTTTGCCTCTCTACGCATGAAATTCACCCATGAAATAAGGGAATGATGAAATTAAGTGTCTTGAGAACTCCACTTGGCTCAGTCTGACAAGATGAAGGCGCATGGTAGGCACTCTGTATTTTTAAGACCTCTGTGTGCCGTGCAGCTGGGCTCAGACCTGGGGAACGCTTCTGTTGCACTCTCACTTCTCCAAACCCTCCCTGAGCAGCAGATTTGATGAAATACGCCATGTATCACTCTGACTCCTTTTCTGAAAGCCAGATCTTTGCCTTCAAACAGCAGCATGGCCTGGGCATTGGTGTAAGAGAACAGGACCAGAGTTTCCTACTGACTGCTCTGAAAACTGGATTTTGGTGTCTGCTCCCTTGGCTGGGAGATGTCCAAAGGACCAGCAGTGAGCATCATCATCCTGACCAGCCTTGAGCCGTGCCCTTTCCTTCTGTTTCCTCACGCTTCTCCATCCAGCACCACTCCTTTCTGATGTATTTCTTCGTCTGACGATACTGCAGTCAATGTAACATGAAGTAGTCTTGGCAAAGGGGTCTCGGGCTGATTTTGGCCACCATGGTGACCTCAGGAGCTCCATCTGCCTTTCTTCTGGGTCGTAGCTAGAAGCTGGATAAGGAACAAGCATTGAGGGGCAAATGCATTCTGCACTGGGGTTTGGGGAGAGGAGTTGAAACAAAGCAGATGCTGCATCTGAGCTGGGCTTTCCCTGAGTAAATAAATTATAAAATTACTTTAAAGCATCTTTTTAGTTGCATATAAAAGCTAGGAAATGAATGTCTCCCACATAATTGCTGAGAAGGGCCTAAAACAGCCGTTTCTATTTGCAGTTTCATATTTCAATAAACTTTTATTTATTTCCATTTGAGCGAATGTTCCTGCTCATGAATATTTTGAGCAATTCAGAACACAGTCCAAAACTAATGCTGATTTTCACTTGGGTAATGCCACGTTCCCCTTCAGTCTGCACTGATATTCCTCCCGCAGTGCCCATGGGAAGGCAGCGAGATGACTATAATCAACATCTTCATAAACAATTGCTTTAGCTCAAACACAAAATTAACTTTCTGATAGGTTTTAAGAAAACAAGCTAGCAAGCAAACAAAATCTCTAACCTCTCATTATCTGAGTAGTACATTTATTTCCTTTTTTTTTCTTTTTTCCTAATGAAAACTGTGTCATTTGTGGCTATAGCTGTACCTTCTGTTTTTAAATTGAACCCAAGTTTTGCAGCTTACTTAACCAAATTAGGAAATGGAGGAAATTGCTTTGCTTACCTTGTTCTTAAAGCTCAAAGCCAGGAAATGAGAAGGTTACCCTGCTCTTTATTTATTTATTTTTTATTCATTGCTGACATAAGGATTTGTTCTTTCAGATATATATATTTTTTTAGAGGGAGAGAGTTTGGTCTGGCAAGAAATCAGCTCAGCTGGGGGTGTGAGACAGACCCAGATTTAGATTCATGCTGAGAATCACACAGCGATACCTCGCTCCAGATCCTGCAAGGTTTCTGCTCCTCTGCCTCCTGCTTGTTTCACCTTGAGAACAGGTACTCTTCAGCTTGAAACACATCTGCAGAAAAAAGACCTCTTTTTGAATATGTTGCTTGCTAAATATAATTACAGAGTAACCTGTGTGATGGCTCAGGCTGTGCTATGAAATGTTGGACACGCAGACTTAGTGTTCCCATCCACTGAATGCATTTCTCGTATGAGAACCCCCTTTCATGTCCCTATCTTCCCTTCTGGTTTTAAATCCTTCCTTTTAGGGTTGGGATTTTGCCCTGAATTGGACGTATAAGACTCAGAAGTGTCCCCTCAGAAGGAGATGCTGTCTGAAGGGAAGCACTTGGGGACCAGAGGGGTGAATGCACCATGCACCCATCCATCACCAGAGCTGCAGTAGCACTATGGAGCAGCTCCTGTTGGCCCAAACCCTTCCCAGGGCTCTGCCCCACTTTCCTCACCAATTAAGCTGATGCACCGCACTTTGCAAGAGAGCAGGATCAGCAGTAAGCCACTGCTTGGTGGAGGCTCAGGAACTCGGTTGCCTCATGGGATGCATCCTGTTGCTGCAAAGACTTGTAATGGAGGGTTGCTTTTTTCAAGACCTGTATTTTATGGTTTAGTGGGCATGGTGGTGATGGGTTGGTGGTTGGACTAGATGATCTGAGTTGGTCTTTTCCAACCTTTACAAAGGCATGATTTTGGGAATCCAGATTAAAACGTTCTCAGGAGAATGGGAAAGCACGGCGAAAAGCTGTGGGGTTATTCTGTGCACTCTGTGTTTTTCCAGGAGCACCAGAGGGCTGCTTCTGCAGGGCTGGGATGGTGCTGCTGGAGCACTCTGGGTCCGTATGTCCACAGGCATCCCAGAGACGGCCGCAATATGGAGCAGCTCAGTGTTTGATGGATGTTGTCATTAGTGTGTGTGGCACTTACGGGCTTCCATTCATCCTGAGCAACAGTGATTTATGTGCAGGGCATACATCCAGGTAAAAAGTATTCTAAAAACTGGAGGAGGGGCCCTCACAGAGCTTTAGCTTCTTCCCTTCCTCTTCTCGCTTTTCAGGGCTCCTGACATCTCTCCTTTCCTCTTCCCATCTCTCCATCCCCATGTGCTGCTAAAGGTGCTGCATGTTGGAGTGGAAAATGCAGGAGGTGAAGGGGGTGGGGGTCAGTGACAAACAGCATCCTCCCCAGACCCTTTTAGGTTTTAGTTGGGCAAAAAGAAAACTTGAAGCCAACTGCTTCATTATGGCACTGGGGAAGTTGGCTTAGCTATGTTTATTAGACATGAGTAACATTTCAAAGCGTCAAACTGATAAATGTCACACATTCAAAAACAAAGTTTTTATTGAACCCGAGTGCCTTTTCTCACCCATTTTTAGTTCCATTTTAAGAAAAATAGACCATTTTGGTCCTGATTTGGATGGGGAAGCTAATCTCAATCTTTCACAGAACGGGAACTCGGCTTCCTGATGAGCTCTGCCTGTGCATGGGCTCCCCAGTCAGCACTTTAATGCCACTCCATTCATTTACACCAGTGTAAATCAGGAGTAATTGTCCTGAAATCAATGTCACCGTGATTGACCAGATTTTCAGAGGAGCTCGGCTCCCAGCTAAGCCCCAGTGCTACGTGGCCAGATGTATTTATGTATTTCTTCCAGCATGCATGGATACCTAGCCCCCATGAAATCGGGTGCTGAGTGACAATATTGAATGCTGATTGCAGCTTGTTGGAAAATGAGGAATGGGAGAAAAAGCAATATTTGCAAAAAGCTTTGAAAAGGAGGTTGTTTTTTTTTTTTCTTTTCCTGTTTTCTTTTCCTTTCCAAAGCGCTTTCTGTTTTTCTCAGTTGACTTCTGCCCTCTTCCACGCTCACAGCCTGTGTGCACTCTTCCTGCATTCTGTTCCTCAGTCTCTCCTTGTGAGATTGCATCTCACCACAGAATGCACCCCAAGAGCTGTGGAGGCTGCAGAACTTGAGAACTTCCCCAGAGGAGCTGTGTTCCCCTCACTAAGGTACCAGGTACCAGTTGACCTCTTTGGGTGGGAGCCATTCTCCATAGTTCAGGGTTGAAATTCATCTTAAGACTTAGTAATGTGCTGCTACCTTCGAAACTTTGAGGTTTTCCTCAAGCCAGGCTGTTAGAGGTGTCTTTGCACCAGAAATTAGGGCTGGGGATGGGCACTTGTAATAACTCGTGCTCTTTGCTCAAGAGAGTTGTGGTTAGACTCCCCTATGCAGCTCCACCACCAGCGTTAAATGCTGAAAGTTTTAGACAAGGTGATTTTGAGGGTCTTTTCCAGCCTAGATTATTCTGTTACAGGCTGTGGTGGGAAGGGGACCCAAGCAGTGAGAATATGAGCAGCCACCTCAGGGAAATGCGTGGCCCACAATGTGAGACATGGAGAGGAAGCCAATGGTCTCCATTCATTTGACCACCTGCAGACACTCTGCCCTGTGATTCAAGGAGGCCTTGCTGCTGCCTCACTTGCACGTGATGTGGCACTCCTGTGCTGGCTGCATGGACCAACATCACACATAGGGACTTGGTTTTGTGGGCATGGTTGGACTTCATCTTAGTGGTCTTTTCCAACCTCAGTGATTCTGTGATGCGCAGAAGGGCTGGTTGCAGGCCTGAGGGTCTGAGAAAGGTGTTCGTTGCTTCTTTGCTCTCCTCCTGGCTATTTTCTCCCTCTCCCTTTCACTTTGGTTTGTCAATGAATAGCACACATTGGATTTCTGGAGGAGGATGCGCAGGGCACGGGATGCAGGAGCATCCTTGGGGAAGGAGCCCACCGTGCACTGAACAGCATGTTCTGATTTTGATTCACATTGAATATGAAAGGCAAACAGGAACCCAATTAGTGACCTCTGAACTAGCCCCATGTTGTCACTGGGAACACATGCCATCTGCCAGCTCCTCGGCCCCCTCTCTCCTCATTCATCTGAATGAAACAGGTGGTAGAGCTGGCTCCAGGGCTGGAGGCACCACATGGGGACTGAGAGCCCATCTAACAGCACAGAGCTGCCTCCCAGCCCCAGAGTCAGCTCCCAGCCCACTGTTTCCTGCAGCCCTTGCATTCATCCTGCTGGGTTCATGCTCTCAGCTTCACAGCCCCTGGAGGGGGTTATCCAAACTCACAGGATCTGGGCATTGGTGTGATAAAAGCTGCAGGCAAGGGACCAGCTTGACAGCAAATATGCTGCTGGTGTGAATAAGCACGGGAAGGCTTTTTCTCCAGTGCTGACAATGTTTTGGTGTGAATTCTGCCCCAGGGCAGTTTGCAGGGCTGAGGTTTTGTACAGGGTGGCTGAGGTGGTCTCTCCTCCTGCTGGGACAGTGGCCACAAGGAAAGAAAGTGGAAACATCAGAACTTTGCTGCGATGGGCTGTGTGCTGTCTGTGGCCAGGGTCCACGGCCAGAGGTCCTCATGTCCCAGCTCAGCCCCTTCCTCAATGGCCAAGGTCTGGCTGAGCCACAGTCCTTCCCGGCAGCCTGGGTAATTGTGTGTTTACAGTAAAATTGACAGATGGGAATTTCAGCGTTTCACAGAGGCAGATGGTATCAGAGGAGGGTGGGAAAAGTCTGGCAAGGAGAAGCAACTGGCTCTCCTCGTGCCAAAGCTGTAACATATGCCTGCCTTATGCAAAACAGCCCCGTTTTCCACCAGAAAAGTTGAGGGAAGTGGAGCTGTGAATCAAAGCCCGAGTCTCCTGTCAAATGCTGCACGTGCTGCTGGTCTCCGTCCTTCCCAGCCAGAGAGATGTGTGTGAGCCAGAAAGGTAGGAAAGAAAGTTTGCTGGGGCACAGGCATCAGTGTCAGCTCCTTTAAAACATCAAAAGAAGATTTATTGGCCACAAATGACCAGGGCTGACTTGTAAGCTCCCTCTGAATGTGGTTTTCTCCACTGATGCAGCCCGGCTTGCTGCAGGACTCCAGGTTTTCAAGACCTTTCCAGGTATTCAGTATCTACTTCAGAGCTCCTTGTATTAAGTTGTCAACAAGGAGGCCACTAAGTGAGGAGGATTCCACATTTATGAGGAAGAATAGCAGATTTGGGAATTACCAGGCTTCTCAAACAGAAGATAAATCACAGAAAGCAGCAGGTATTTCTCTTTCAGGGAGAACGCAGAAGGCATCCATGAATAGTTTAAGCCACCAAATCCTTCAGTGGGGGTTCCAAAGAGCCTATTGCAGAAGGAACAGTGAGGCAGATTCATTGAGGGGTTGAGCTCTTCCTGTGGGACTTCTCAGGTCCCTGCCTAAGGCCTGGGATCTGATACCAGTATGCAGGATGCACCTCTGCATCCCAGGTAGGTGGCTGGGACATGACGCAGGGAGAAAAACAGCTGACCTGAACATGACTCTTCTTCTCACAAAGCATAATTAATGACACTGAAATGAGCTACCTGTGCTGGAGCATCCTCTGAGCGAGGGGGCTGAGCCCATTTGTAAGAGACTCTGAGCCTCAAAGGAGCTCAGGGGTCCCAGTTAGCACTGGGGAAGGTTTGATGGTAGAGGAGAGGGAGGGTGATGCTGCATGATTGCTCTTCTTTCCTTCCCATTCATACTGGGGCAGGAGAGCAGCAGTGATGCAGTGCACTCGGATGCTGCAAACAGCACAGTGCTCCCTGTGGAGTGGCTGAGCACCCGTGTTCTTTCTGAATGTGGGGCACAGGGAGGAAAAGAGGAAATAGGAGGCGAGAAGGGGAGCTGGAGAGGAGCTGGGAACTCTTCAGACCACACTTGACTTACAGGGCCAGAGTCATTTGAGATGAACCTTTGCTGCATTCAGCTCAGATTAATACTGTTCAGTGATAGCTCTATCTCAGTGGAAAGATGGATCTCTCCCAGCCAGGCAACTTCAGCCCAGACATGTCTCTTTGGATGCTCTCAGCAGCCATTGCACACAGCAGCTCCAGCCTGGCCAGAGTGCTGGGACACTGCCCAGGTGACCTCGTAGAAACAGTGACACAGCTATTTGTCAGGACAGCAGCAACCCTGGCTTTGCTGGGGATGCCATGAGGGGCACAGAGGCACAGCCCCCAGTGCCCAGGGCACTTCCCTGCCGGTTCCAAGTCCCTATGCTCCCCTGCTGGCTCCAGAGCCCTGCTTTTCCCCTACCCAGCGGTGGATCTGTCCCTCTGTTCCTGATCTGCTGCTATCCCTGCTGTTGTCTGTCCTTTCACCTCTTTTTCACCTCTGCATTTTTTTCCCCTCCTTTTTATTCTCCTTCTATTGTCCTTATCTGGTAGGGCCCTATTACCTGCTTTTATCTGCTAAGGAGTCTAATCTCTGACAGCACCTGGTGCTTGACTGGACGTGGCTAGAACACAGCAGCTCTGTGTTGTTTTTTTAGTATTATGGGTTTTGTTAGTTTTTGGGTTTTTTTTTTTTTTAGATGAAGTTTCAAACTGCCTTTCACCTCTCAGGATCCTGTTTGCTTCATTCTGAAGCAAGGTGCTTTGGCAGCTCCGTTCCTGCAGGATAAGCTCCCACTCCCCATCTGTCTGTGTGGACATGTCAGCCCTCAGAGCCTGGGTTGGCTGACCAAGGTGCTCAGAGCTGGCTGGCAGCACATTGTATCTGAAGGGAGAAGGGCTGTGGGTAAAGCCTTCCCTGCACTTTCTGAAACCAGGACACAGTCACTGCTGCTCAGTGACCTTGGAGAAAGCGCTTTCCTTTCTCCTTCAGGCTGTCGGTGCTTTGGGAACAAGAACAGTCTCTCATTACAGACGTGCATATAAATATATCATTTAGCACAGTGGTGGGCGTCTTTACTGCTATTACAGTAACAACCTGTCTCCCCCTCCTATCTCCATCTGAGAAGAGAAGTGCTTCCCTGTCTCTGGGTATGATTAACAAGATGGGGCATGCTGCTGGGTTTTGATCAGAGAAAGGGCTCTGTCTTTTTCCTTTGAAAATGAGCTTGGCACTGGTGCCCAAAGGTGGGCTGGAGGTTGGAGAGTAGTCTGCCCCCTGTATTTCAGCCTCTCCTTTAGTAAAAGCATCCCTAATGGTTGAGCTGGGTGCCATGAGGGACTTCCTGCTCCCTCCCTGTGCCACCACGGTCCTTCCACCAAGCAGTGCCTTGGTTTCCCTGAGTATATCATGATAACAGTGATCTATTACCAAGCTCTCCTGAGGCAAAAGGGCTCAGGAACGAGTCTGCCCATCTTGGCTTGACCTTGTGTCTTCAGAGCTGCACCACAGGACCCAAACAACTGCTGCTTTTCTGCTGGCCCCCAGGCAAACAGCACAGTGTGGTCCCATTCAATGCTGCAGCTGCAGCAGCTGCCAGGAAACTGGGCAGGAGTAAATCTGCCAGTGGCAGAGGTGAGGGGTGCACAAGAGAAGGATGCGATTGTTTCTGCCCCTAAAGGGAAAAGACAAGAGATGGAAAATTGACTTCATGTTTCTGAGCGACTGGAAGCAGAGTTGTCTGTGGTGCTGCGAAAGAGAGTGGGGTGAAGAGGAGATGAAAAGGATCTGAAATCTCTTTGATGAATTGTCTGTCCCTGGGCTGAATGGACTCGCTTTGGCCAGGCAGGAACGTGCACTGACGCACCCAGGACCAGGAAGGCCATGTTTCAGGAAGGCTGGAAGTACAAAAGTGCGAGAAGGGGGAAAAAAAACAAGTGAGCAAAGGCAGCAGGAAGGCAGGAAGGCAAAAGTCATATTGATCTGTACAAGGAAAACATTCTTTTTTTTTTGCTTCTCATCCTCCTTTCAGATGATCCTGATCAAAAAAAAAAAAAAAAAAGAAAAGCCAACCAAAAAATGAAGGGCTGTTTTCCAAGCCTGGATTTAGAGATCTTTCCAATGATATAGCAGATAAACAGCCGCTTGCTGACAGTGAAGGTGCCAAAGTGATTTTTTGATGATATAAGCTGAGCTGGGAGGGAGAAAGGAGAGGAGGGGTTGCTGAACATGATAAAACGGGGAGGAAGGTGACAAGCAGAGCTGGAGCCAAGGGCACCAGGCTGATGGGTACATGGCTGCTCAGCACTGGGGCTGGGAGGGGAATGGTCAATGCCAGGGGCTGGAACTGGATGAAATAGAGGTTAGGCATCCAGGATGCTGTGCCTCTGAATTGTGTTATTTAGGAGCTTCACGAGCAGTCATCAGATATCCTTAAAAATAACCAGGACCCCAGTGCATTGCTCTTGGCCTGATGCCCATCAAGTATTGGAAGAAAACTGATTATTTGGCTGGAAGTTCACCCCTGAGGAGGCAAATACTCATCGTTATTCATGGCTCTCCTGCTCGTCATCCAGCCAGGCAAGGAACTGCAGCACAAGGTGCTTGGCCAATTGCTCACAGCAGTGGAGGAGAGCATCAGCAGTGCCTGCACCCCATGGGCACTGTGGTAGATGCTTCTCTGCACAAAAGAAACAGCTCTGATATCCCTTCAGCCCCAACTTCAGGAGTAGGAGGCTATAGGAGGAATAGCTTCTGGTGGGGTCTGAATACACATGGCAGCATTTGTGTCTATAGGCATGGTGAGCCGAGTGGCCGAAGGCAGCAGGCTCAAGCAATGTGGCTTACCACCAAACCCAGCAGCCCACCAGGAATCCAGTTGCATGAAGTCCCAAAGATAAAGACAATGGCTGTCTTTCATGTTGTGATTTCAATCGTAGCTTGATCTCAAATAAAGAGGGAAAAGCACCAGAGGAATGAAGAACTTTCAGCAGGCAGGTGGAGGAAGGTGGATTGATAACCAGCTGGAGCACGAGAGCTGGAGACAGAATCTCAGGAGGAGAAATGTGGTTAAAAGTATATTTATGTCCCAAGATTTAGAGGAGACCCCACAAAGAAGGGGGTTTCTGTGGGTCCTGAGCTCCATCACAAGCCCTGTGTTTTCCCAGTTCATCTGGCAATTGACTTCCTCCTCCCTTGCCTCAGCAGTCCCAGCTGTTTGATGGAGCTGAGTGCTTCTTTCCATACAGCACTCTGAGATATTCCCATGAAAGGCTGTGTATAACTGTGAAGTATTATTATTGCACACCTTTTGGAAAGTGCCTTGAGACGTCTTGGAATGATAAGGTGCTATAAGGCAGGGAAGTTGTGCAGAGATAAATTCACTGTGAAATGTGTTTTGCTAGAGACATTTATGTAGCATATCATCTTATCAAGGAACTTTGCCCAAGAAACAAATTCTCATGCCTGTATAAAGAGACTATAATTGAACTGTTGACTCACAGCTTTGGGGAAAGACAGAGTGGGCGAAAATTTCCAGGGTCTCCAGGATCCCAAGGAGGAATATAATTAAGAAAGACATAATTGGAAACCTAAAGCAACCGCATCCACACGGAGTGAGTGCTGAAACAGCAAGGAGAAATAGCTGGGCTGAGCCTGAACTGCAAAGCAGATGGCTGAGGATTTGTAGGTCAGTAGCTCTTGGATCGACGGGGCCAGGATGGGGTCAGAGTGCCATATGGATGGAGGGCAAAAAAGACAGAATGTCTGAGCAAGCTCTGCTCTCTGCTCGCCCCAAGATCTCTCAGAGGCAGCACGAACTCTTGAGCAGTTTTTCTCATGTTCTCACCCAGGCTGCTTTGGTGACATCGGGGCCAGGGTAGGACTGGGATAGCTGAGATCACACAACCAAGAAGGAAGCCACCCGTGAAAGATCTGGAGCAGAAGTCTGATGGGGAGCAGCTGAAGGAGCTGGGATGGGTCAGTCTGGAAAAAAAGAGGCTCAGGAGAGACCTCATTGCTCTCCACAGCTCCTTGAAAGGAGATTACAGTGAGATGGGGTTGGCCTCTGCTCTCAGGTAACAGTGATGGGATGAGTGGTGCCAGGGGAGGTTCAGGTTGGGCATTAGGAGAAATGTCTTCTCAGAAAGAACAGTGATGCAGTGGCACAGCTGCCATTAGTGGTGGGGTCACCATCCCTGGACGTGTTTGGGAACCGTGGAGATGTGGGATGTGGTCAGTGGGCATGGTGGGCTGGGTTGGGTTGCACTTAGGGATCTGAGAGGACTTTTCCAGCCTTATTGATTCTATGATTCTTTTAATCTCTAACCTCTGATTTATGACCCTGTGATTACAGCATAGCCTTAGGATGGATGAGTGCCATGCTGAGAACCCCACTGCAGATTGCTCTGACTGGGTTTTTCTTGTTGGCCCCCACATGAGTTGGAGAATCAGCTGCAGCCCCTGCCCTGAGCCAGAGGAGGGGGCACAGCAGGCGTAACTCCTGCTCAGAAGTTGAGCCCAACGATCCCATGTTGCTGCAGCTGATCTCTATTTTCCCTAAACTCTACAGACAGCGTCTTCAGAACTTAATTTGATTTTGATTGATTTTTTTGAAACTTGAAACACTTCTAAACTAATTTTCAGTATATTACTCTTGTCAACTCTTAAAGATTTTGTCAGTAAGAATTTGCTGAACAGACACAGTAATTTTGTTTCTCATTTTGGCAGATCACCCCTAAAGAGGAAAGTGGGCAGGAGGGGGTGTTATTATAGCTGCAGTTATTAGAATATACATTGCAATTGCCTTGCTCCTATCTGTGGGTCGTTTAAGAGCAGTTTCTGAGTGCAGCCACTAGGAGCTCAACCTGCACATTTGTGTAAAACCAACTAAGTGAAGCCTGACTCTTCGCTTGTTACTCCTCTCCCAGTGATTTTTGGCTTTGAGGGGTATCCATGTTGAAGCTGGGTTCTGTGATCCTCGAGGTCCACCTCAAAGACATGGCCCAGTGTGGGCATGGCCTAAACTTGTGTTCATATCTGAAAAGACTGGAAGGTGGTTGGTGGGAAGGGATGGGAGATGTTGTCAGGTAAAGCTGGAGCTGGATGCAGGGATCAATGAAATCTGGCATTGTACATCTCTGCTTTCTGAACCAAGCAGATAACTGGGGGAAGGGAGAGATGGAGATCTGTGTCAATTCAGCTGCATTGCACTGTGTGGGGCTGCATTAACAAAAGTCTGTTTTATATACAACCTCTTCAACCAGAGATGGCATTTTTTAGAGCATAGCAATAGGAAAAGCCTACTGACTTGTTTTCTGGATGTACACACAGGACATCCCATTATATATATGAAGCAAATGCAGAGCATGGTATCTGATATCCCTCATCTTCAGGATCTTCAAGAAAGTCCACCATGACCTGCATCTCAAGCAGCACCTTCCTTGCAGCAGCAGAGTCTGGCAGAGAACCACTCCTTGCAGAAACTGTCCTGAAAACTCTTGTTCCATCCACCAGGGGCTTCAGCCCTGCACGTGGACAAGGAAGGGAGCCTGTACCACTGCCAGTGCCAGCACCATCTGGGGGCTCCTGCAAATGTCATCCTCACTGCTGCTAACCGAGTGTGAAATTCAACCAAGCGAGCTGTTTTCCCCTGCATGAACAACAGCATGAGAAAGAAATCAAGGTGAAATGGGACACCTGGTCTACAGGGAGCAAGGGAAGAGAGGAGAAGGTTGTTGGAAGAGAAACTTCCTAGGTGGTGAAAATCATGAGTGACTGTGATAGCACATGAAACGTGGTGAACTAATGGAAGAACCCAGCTTGCATCCCAGCTCTGGCTGCAGGCACTTCCCTAGGAGCACCTGGTGCTGGTGGCTGATTGCTCTCTAACCTGATGACATCTGTTTGCATTTTTGAGAGCCTGGGTTGGTTTTGCTGGGTTAGAGCTGAGCTTGTTGAGCTCCAGAGCTCTGCACAACAAAGACAGAGGCAGGAGATCCAGGACAACGTGAGGGGGAGTACATCACCGTCTCATTTTGACATCTGTGAGCGTTCAGTGCAGCCAAGCTTTCATTCTGAAGCCCTCCCCCAGGAGGACAAAGAGAGACATCACCACACTGCACTGCCACCACTGCGGGGCTGCAAGCTGACAGCTTTCCACCCATGGCCCATCCGCACCACCAGGAGATGCAAAGCATCTCGCTGCTCTCTCTGACAAGATAATTAGGTTTTCTTTGAGCTCTTATTTTCCCTTCTTTACCATTTTAGATATAGACGTTCTCCCTTTTTTTATGGTCTTAATTGCACAGCAGAACAGGCAAGAGAAACCTGGTGCATCCAGTGACCTCCATGACTTGGTCTCCATTTGTACGTCTCTGTTGTGCCCTATGACCCCTGTAGCACCATGGGGCAAGGCTGTACCTCTTAGGCTGTCTTAGGATGGTGATATTGAAAGTCCATCACTGAGGTAATAACAGTGTTAAGATACAACTTCTGGACACTTATGCTTCCTCCAGCCTGTTGCTTTCTGAGCCGGTGAATTTAACATTTCACCTTTCGTCTCATCTTCTTCTTCCTTCTCCCTCATGGACAGACATTTCAACTCATCCATTCAAATGTGCTCATTGACTTGGACCATTCTTGCAAGTTCTAGCATGATGTTCTTAAAAATAGTTTTAAAAGTACAACCAAAAAGCCCTACAACGTAATAAATGTTATTCTTTTTTTTCCTTTTGAAATTCCAGAGGAGATGGGAATGAAGCACGGAGAGGAGATGCCCACCACTGGTGCAGGAGGACCTGCTCAGCATTCTGTCTTCACACTTCCATCACTTGCATCTCTCATCAATTATCATCATGGAGCTGGTCGATATTGAAATGAAACTGCCGAGGGATCGATAACAGAATTGCTGAGGAGCCTTCTGAAGGGATGACATTTTTCTCATTTTGTGGGCATGGAGGATGAATAGGAGGCAGGGGAAGGTGGAGGAGAGGTGCATGCTCAGGCATTTGCCACTTAGAAAACTTTACAGAACATCCAGCCTTAACAAGTTACCCTGTGTATCACTGATGTGCTTGGGGAGATGATTTTTTCTGCTTACAGAGCATCTCGAAAGCCCTCCAGTGGGGCCCGCTGCTTTCTCAGATTCTAAGAGCTGCCCCAGCAGCCAGGGCAGATGAAGATGTGTGGATAGGTTAGGTAGGGTTGGGTTGAGTTAGTAAACACGAGTACTAAAGGTGCATTTGTGCTCATGCAGTTTAATTGTATTTTCATTGCGTAAATGGTGAAGGCACAATGCCTGCCTACAGCAGCGGGTTTCACATCTTGCAGTGTGTTGACTCCCTGCATTTTTCCCCAGGTGAGGCATAGATCCCACACAGCAGATGTCAGCACTGTCACTCCCAGTGGTTCCCATTCACAGATCCATCAGCAAAATAACAGAGGTTGAATGGGGGAAACCACTGGGCTGAGAGCAGCTCCTAAGCAAAGCCCTGCCTCACAGGGCTGGCCCTATAGCAGGGCCCCATAGTTTGGCATGAACTAAACCACAGAACTACAAACAGATGCTTCCTATACATGCCTCCCTCAAAGGGAAGTGAAACGTGTGTGGGATATTTTCAAGAGAGAGATGGAATTTCTTTTCCTCTACAAAGAGAGCTGTGGATGCCCCATCCCTGGAGGTGTCCAAGGCCAGCTTGGATGGGGCCCTGGGCAAATGGATCTCATGCCTGATCTGGTGGTTAGTGCCTGCTTGTGGCTGGGGGATTGGAACTGGCTTATCTTAGAGGCCCCTTCCAACCTAAGCTATTCTACGGTTCTATGATTCAGTGATTCAATGATTCTATGATTCAGTGATTCTGTGATTCTATGATGAGATATTTAATTATCTTTATGGGTCAAGAGTGAGACGTTTCCATTTAAAAGCATCATTTAAAATCGTTTTAAAATTAAACATTAAAAGTAAAAGGTACAGATGTGTCAGAAACAAAGGCACAACAGTATCTTTCAGGCAAACAGCAGAGACCTGGCCACCACTAGAATTCTGGCCTGCTTCAGCCTTGCTTCCCAAACTGAGTGCAGTGCCAGGCAGTGCTTCTGTCTCAACTCTTTGCAGCTCTCTCCCCATTCACTGTCTCCTAACTTCTCATCATCACTGGGAAATTACAGCCTCAATGCAGTGCTGTTGATCCCTAACCCAAGTGGCCAACCCTCCTGTGCCCTGTGCTGCATGCACTGAGCCTGACCTCTGATCTCCAACACTTAAATGCCATTTCCCAGCTCCCCAAGGGACTCCGTGCTGCTCTGAGCAGGAGCACTGAGTGATGTGCACCCGCACTGCTTGCCCATACTGAGTGACAGCCCGTGACCCAAATACCTGCTACAACATTAGTCCCTCTCCTGCTGCTTATTACCAGGTGCTCTCAGCAATGGAAGGAAGGGATTTGTTTTAAGCAGGCGGATATTTTCATCCCTGGCATTGCTTTGCTGACCTCCCCGGAGCTGGAGTGGCTCCGAGCTTGGCGTGGCACGAGCTGCTTTGAATCTTCCTCTCCTCGCCCTCCTCCTGCCTGTGCATCCTACATCCCCACCCGGGGGCTCCTCCAGCATATGCTGCTTCCCACTGGGAGGCTGGCACTGGATAATTATTTGAAGCTATCTCCTCTGGTGCTTAGTTTCCCATTGTTCTGTCTTTATTTTGCTTCCAAGGGTCCACTTCCTCCCTTTCTTGTTTTGTTTTGTTTTCTCTTCTCAAGAAATCGGGTGTGTGTGATCATTTGATCTCACCCCTAGGCTGCGTTTGAAGGATATTGTCTATTTTCAGAATCCTTGGTTGTGTTTATGCTGCAGGCTCCAAACCTTTCTCCCTTTGTAAAGAGGGAGCAAATTCCCTTTTGCATCCTGCCCAACAGAGCCACTGGCTCAGGGACACCTTGTTCTAAGTAACCAACCTCCCCCAAATGTCGATCAGCCAGTTGCCATGTTTTTCCCCATCCTTCCTGCACCCTCAGTGATGGTGCATGTGTCCCTGCAGGGCGCATTGCTACTGAGCACAGTGAGTTGCTCTGTGGAGCACAGCAAATAAAGCCAGGCTCGTGGTGGCCACCAGCAGTTATTTAGAGCAACATGTTGCTCCCAGCCCAAGTCCTTGACAACCTCATTGAAACAGGATAGGATGGAGGTCCACGACCACAAGCTGTGGGTTGTCCCTTGTGATTCAAAGAGTGAGATAAAACAAGACATCAACAATGAGATAAATTCCAGGACATCCAGTGCTGCTTTTTAAGGATGATGTGTGGAAAGGGTCATGCTGTTGGACAACCAGGATCTGCTGTACATGGAGCCAAATTCTATTTCTCAGGTGTGGGTGATTGTTCTTCTTCCACTGGGAGAAGCAAGCTTCCTTCCTGCACTCAGAGTCAGTGATTAGGGTGCTCATTGGGTTCAATGCTCTGTCCTCTGTCCAGGGACACTTACAGATGGGTTCCAGTGCCTCCAGGAGTGCCTTGTCCACTGGGTGATGGGTTGACTGGAGACATGGGGGCATTGTTACCATTTTCCGTTTTCTTATCTGCATCATCCGTGAGTGAAGAGTATGAATCCCTTGGGATCACACAGCAGTAAGAAGACCTCATACCAACTGGTTGTGTGTTAGAGTTAACCCAACCTCAGTCATCCTCACTGGTGGATTTTGGATCAAATCATTAACCCACAGCCCCAGAAGTAAAGTGGCCTCCATCTGCCCTCTGGGACACCTACAAGCCCTGGAGCAAATCTGCTCCCCATACTCCCTCGCCCTGGTCCCACACTCCCTGCAATGACAGGCATCTGCTGCAGCACTTGCAGTGAATCTCAGCCCCTCACATTAATTCTCTCTCACATCTTGAGAGGAGTGTGACAGCAGCAAACCCACCGAGTGAATCCTAGCCCTATATTAATTCGCTCCCAGGTCCAGCTCTCTGATCTGCTGTCATCTGAAAGTGATACTAATGCCAGGTTTCCATATCCAGCATCCCGCTGTGCCTCCCGCTGCAGTCAGAGTCATGCTGGGAGAGATCAGCTCTGCTTGAGAAGGGTAAACCAAGTACTTGATTTCAAACAGCATCAAATAAGTCAAGAGAATATGTGGCGGGGGAGGAGGGAGGGAGTGAAGGAATGGATGGTTGGGAACACATTCCCTTGAAAGGAGTGAGTGGAGAAGAGTGCAGATGGGCTTATTTCTCCCTCTGATCTCTGTCCATCTTTGCTACCCACACCCACTCACTGTATTCCTCCAGTTCTCCGTCCCAGTTCTCTCCTGCAAGACTGATTTTCTTCTCCCACTTAAACCAAAGCAGGCTCTCTGCATTCCAAAGACAATCTAATAACCCTGGTGCATGCGACCACCCCCATCCTGAGGGATAAGGATGCTGCTGCTTGCAAAGCTTGCTGCATTACCAGCTGCTGGGCCAGCTTTGAGCTCAATTGCCCACAGTACTGTAAGAAACAGGACTTGGCAAGGAGATGTGCAATGCGTTCTCCATCAACACAATGGGCAGTGGGCAGGCTGGGGGTGCTGCCCAGCTCTTTGCCTGCTGACAGCCTCTGACAGCCCAACACATCCTGGTTGTCCTCTTGGCCACGTACAGCACGTCCAGGCCAGGGGAGGAAGGTGAGTTCTGATTTAATTTGACACTGTAAGAAAAGAATGGAGGTGCTTCAATATAGACATCATCTTCTCTTCAGAAAGCTCCCTGAATATTTTACTGGCTAGCAATGCTGTAAAACTTTTGTGAAGGTCAGTAAAAATCACTTAAGAAATCCAAGGAAAAACATTCACAACAGGCAACTGTCACTTCTAAGAAGAGCAGAAAGGAGCTTTCAGCAGATCCAAAGTGATTTGTGGTATTGCCTGCTTTGGGCTGCCTTTTGTTTGCTGTTTTCTGCCTTCTCCCCATGTATTTTATTTATTCTCTGTATCAGACACCTACAGAAACCTGATTTCCAGAGATCTTTTTTTCCCCACGACTTTTGGAGAATCTTGAATGGGTTGGGAAATCTTGGGGTAGGAGCCTCCAAAGCTTCTTGTCATTTCTGCAGAGAGCTCCCAGACCCCCCCAGGCACTTTGCAGTGCAGGAGCAGCATTCACAGCAGCGTGGCTCTCCCTTGGCTGCTGCCTTTTGCTGCACCACTCCATTTGCCCTAATGTTCCCTTTTCTAAATGGTAGGAAATCAGTACTTACCAAGTGCCGGCCCAGAATTTATTTGACTTTAATTTCCCTTTATGACCTCGTTTGCTAATCTCTATTGCACAGATAAAGAGAGGTAACCCAGGCACCATTACCTGTGATGTGGAGAATCTTCTGCAGTTCAATTATAATCTTTTTTTTTTCCCCCTTGCGCAATAAAATCTGTCTCTCTCCCTTTCTGTTCCTTAAAGCTCGTTCTCATCATTCTCCCTCTCCTGCTCTCGAGATGAGGTTAGGTATTTCTCTGCTGTCTTCTTGGCCGCCGTGTTTGTGGAAGTCAAGACCATCGGTGCTGGAGCAGCAGGCTCAGCAAGGTGCACACGCTGTTGAATGCAATGCTGGAAAAGTGCAGGTGGGAGGTGCAGGTGAGACGAGAGAACTGGAGAGAGCAGATTGGCACGTGGGGAGCACTTGGAGTTCGGCACAGACAGCTCTTTCTGGATTGTTTTCAACCCCTATTCTTCCAGAAATGCCAGCTTGATAAGTAGCGAAGATGGTGCTGAATTGATGATTTAATGTGACTTTTTCTTTTTCCTGTTGCCTTCAGAGGCATTTTAAGGAAGGCACACGGTCGTAATCACGCCGCCCCTTTGAAAGGCTGTGCTCATTTGTCTGCAACTCCTTTGAAAGGTGAGTAATCCTCGCTGCATTTTTCTTGGGCTCCACTTATCCTGGCAAGGAGATCCTTCATGTGTGCCTGTGACCTTTAGGACAGCAGGAGCCTCCATATATCTTCAGTGCATCTGTTGTCTTTGCCATGTGGTGGTTATTTGCAAAGCTTTCTTTTCAAAGTTTTGGCCCTAAGAAAAAAGAATTGGCGGCTTCTCCGATTTTCCTTCTTCTAACTCTTATTGGGAAGTTTGTGTTGTTTTGTTTTTTCTTCTTTTTTTTTTTTTTTCCCATATGTTATTTCAATTTGACTTAAATTTATTCCGAAAGGGATGAAAGATGAGCAAACAAAGTGGATCTCTGGGTAGCAGTGAAGTTGTCCTTAAAAAAGTACAGCAAAATGACAGAGTCATGACTGGTGGATTTTATTAATAATAATGGTCATTCTTAAAATAGGTCATCATTACTTGGAGATGCTAAGTAGGCTTTCCCGGAGCAGAACCCTCCAAGGTCTGTATTTACAGTGAAAAAAGGTTCCTGCCTATTAGCATAGGCCATTAGGAGTGGTTATCCCTGGACTCAATCAAGCATGTAAGAGCTGAATGGTGACAGAGTTAACCCACATCCTCAGATTCAGGCCGAGTTCATGAGAAGTGGATTTGAGTGGCTGCTGCATGCCTCAGTTACATGCTGTGGGTCTGAGCCCAAATCCAGTGTTGCATGGTTTCATGGATATCCAAAATGAGGTCCTGCTCATATGGAAGAAGACAGATGATACTGAGTTTGCCTTCAGTATCGTGATTGAGCCCTAACCCATGTCTAATGTAATACCATCCACGGGCACCAGGAGACATAGGCACTGAGAGTGACCACTTACAGAGCAGGCTGCTATAGTTTCCCATAGGTATGGCTGGAAATGAAATCCCTGTGTATTTCAGTGAGTGCCATACAAGCCTTCTTCATAAAACAGCAACTTCTTAGCACAGGCAACACAGAGATCCATGTACTGATCCCCATCCTCAGGCATTCCATCCAATTTCATTGTAGGATTAACTTCTTTGCCATAAGATTGGCCTATAACATTTACTTTTTCAGCACAACTGTGAGATTTTCTCAGCAAAAGCAGCAAAACAATGACTTGCTGTGTATTCTCAAGGTATTTTAATGATCCCATCTCCATATCTGTTACGATTTACAACACAGCACAGCTCTGACTGGCATACGGTTGTCAGCTAAGAGAAAACTGTGCAACTAGGAAGCAGATCAATGTTGACATTGTGGGGGCACCTCTGGAAAGAATTAATCGAGTCTGATCTTTGCATACCTTCTCAGTATGGATTTTCATTACACGCAGTGCTGTTTCCACACGGAGAGAGTCCAAGGTGCTCTCCTCAAGGTCAGCCCACTGAAACTGATGAATGCTATATAGACTGCGGGCTGCTTTGGGCACAGACCTCAGGTGTCGCGGTGCTGCAGGAGCATTCCTTGGTGGAGGATCCGGGCTGCTGTGGCAGCTGGGCAGGGCTCTGCCCTATGCAGCCTGGGCGTGCAAGTTGGAAAGAGCCTTACAATGGCTGTGTTGATGGAGGAGGATTTGGATTTGGACTTGTGAATACACTTCTAGGAAACTGAGCGTAGTGAACAGCTAATCTGAAGCTCGTATTTAGTGGAAGTAGACAAGCAATACCTGTTCTCCTTAGCAAAGGGCAGAAGGATGGGACTTTTTGTCCAGGAGGATCTCTATAGGTTTGCAATGGAAGTACACTTCTAATCAGCCTTGGTTTGACTTTAGTTCAGGTCCATTGGTGGATCTGAGCACTAATAGCTCACCTGAGTTGAGACCTCGGCTGCCTTCATCTTAGCAGTTGGCTAACTCAGGCTAGCCATGCTGCATCGTGGCTTCTCACCATTTATTTTGGCTGGTAGCACAGATATATGCAAAAGCACGGATGTCTACAGCTCCATTGCTCCTAAAGGTAAAATCAAGCCCTTGATTAGTATTTGTTTTAAGCAGTTAGCTGTAATCTGACATAATGATATGTCCACAGTGAAGCACAGAACAGTCATATTCCACAGACGGAATTTAAAACACACTAATAGGAAAATGCAAGATGTGTCATATTTCACATATGTTGTATTTGAAGACAATGCCAGAATTGTCATTGAGGGTTATGGATGTAAGCGGTGATCTTATTAATTAATAAAATCGGAGTTATCTAGTGAACAGTTCCTGAATTTGTAATAAATAATTAGTCATCACAACAATTTCTTAATGGGCTATTAAGTGACTTAGGGTAGCATTCTCAGCAGCTAACACGTAAGTATCTAAAACAAAAACCTCTCTTTTCCAAATAAATGATGGTCTAATTAATATTGAAAAGAACAGCCTGCTTTCCCTGCTTCTTGTGTCTTTAAGAAGAGAACAGGCTTATAAAATAGAATCCTATCCAACATATGCTGATTGCTGCTAGAAACCAATTTTTCAAGAACTGTCATTGAGAGTCATTAATTACCTGCAGGTCCCATTCACTCTGAATCAATGACAAACTTGGTGAGATCTTGGATGGCTTTAATTAGTGCACAAATAGGAGATGTAATATGCTTCTTGTTTGAACAGTTATTGTCCTAGCACAACCCTTGGGTTGAAGGATTGTGGGAAAAGTAAAAATAAATGGGAGGCTGAGGACCTCTGAGCACAACCCACGTGGGGAGGAATATGAGGGTTGGTGAGGGCTGCTCTGATCCAATTCTGCATCCTGAGTCTGGGAAGCTGCTAGGACTGCACACGTCCTTCACAACATGGAATTGCAATTGAACAAGGTTCAGCTCTCTGCTAGATGAGCTGATACTGAGGTACATTTTGATTTCAGATCTAATTGGGATGTTTGGAGGTGTTTTTTTCCCCACCTTTTAATTCAATGCAAGCTGCTGCTTTTCTTAATTCCTTTCTTTCCTTCTTTTAATGCTTCATTGACATAACTGAAAACCAAATGTGTTGGACCAGTGAGCAGAACAACTGGAAAAATCTCCCTCATAGAGACTGAAGAAACTGTCCAGGGCCGTGTGCCTACCAACAGCACTCAGTGGCTGTTTTATATTCTCAGCTCAGCCTTAGTACAGCTACCTGGCCTTTGGATGGGAGATAGCTTATTTCTGGCCAGCTCAAGCAGATGTAAAGGAATTTGGGTCTTCCGTGTCACTGGCTATAATGGGTGGGGCTTCTTATCTCCCTCTAGCAAGGCATTTACTGCTGTTCCAAGCAGAATTTATTCTGTATTTAATAGGCACAAGCTGCACAGTGGAATGAACGGCAAACACTGAGCAATGCTTAGCATTTAGAATACACATACCAGGAGGATGTCGAGTCCATCAGTTGTGCTTTATACCGACACAGCTATTTTGGTCAGGGAAACAGTTGTTTTCTGATTCACATCGTTCCTTTGCCTTCCCAGCGATGTCAAAAGGTGGTGGGTGTTTGCCTTTAATTTCACAAGGACCACACTTTCACTCATGGTTTCACTCAGAAGTGTAATATTATTCTGTTCCAGCAGGATCCTGGATCCTATTTAACTTTCAGACCTTGTCTTAAGCTGCCACATTTTCATGAATATACTGGCACCATCTGAATGCTCACGAATAAGGGATAACATGACTATGCATAGCAGACGAGTCAAAAACCCAGAGCTTTTGCTTATGGTAATTTTTTTAGTTATTATTTTTGCACCCTGCCAGCTGTTGATCTTGCTAATGTGCAGCTCAGCAGCCAAGCTTTGCTCCCCCTTGGTTAATGAACTATGCAAGGAACCATTGGCCAGTGGCTGGCTATAAAACTAATGGTGATGGACCGTAAAGAAGAAATACCCTAGACCACTAGATTGGGAAAATGAAAGTGCTTTTGTCAACGATGATGGAGAGGAAAAGGTGATAGAACACTCCTGTTCCTCCTTTGATGTAGTTATACAACTTGGACACGTGCAGAAGTTAAATCTTAAGAGTTATTGCACATGCTGTGGGACTGACAAAGATTTGTGGTCTAGAAAATATACCACTCTTCACCCAGAAGACCTTGCAACCCATCAGAGGTCACCTGCTTCACATGGCAGAGCACAGACACGGGTACCTGGAGATACAGGCTGTCCAGTCATGGAGATCACCCTCCACCACAGAGATTCGTTAACAGCAAGAAGGGGACATTAGATCTGGGAACCACCTTACTTTCGGACAGCCTGGTGAGCAAGCAGTGTGAGCTGCCCTCACACTGCATGCAGACATGCCCACTAAGGGGCTTATGGCTGTCAGTGTGAGTCCATCCCATCTGCTACAGGGGAGTGTGGTGAGGGGATGGCTGGATGCAAGCCCAGCTGTGTCATTTCCACCGGTGGGGAGCTCCAGCTCTGCAGCAGCCGGTGCCTGGCTGCCAACAGCCTGCCTCATTCTCATTCAAGAGCTGAAACAGAGGTTGCTACCAACTCACTGAGATTGCTGGGGCTTCAGAAAGAGCTGCCTGCTTCCCCGAAGCCCCTTCTCAAACACGTTAGCCCCTTGCTTTGTGGAGCCATCCCTCTCTATCCTCCGTCTCTTGCTTCTACATTTGTTGGCTTTGGGATTTCTTGCAGACCCTCCGCTCCCCCTTCCAAGCACCTCTTGGTTATTAACATGCAGCTCAGGATAGTTCACTTTGCCTAGTACATTATCATTCCTCGTTAGAGACCCCTCCAGGGCCTGTGATATGCCTGCACTGACTTTATAATTACAAAGTCAATTTCTAAACAGACATTTGCAAATAAGTCAATTTAAATACTGAGATTTGCAAACAATAATTAAGCAGTAGCTTCTTTTTTAATATCTATATATATAATTAATGCCCATGGGCTTCTCATTTTACCTTGCGACTGTGTAGCTTGCAATTGTTTGTTGAGCTAAAGCATTCTCAGAAAGCAAATCAAATCATTGATGAGTTTTAAAGCTGTTTGAGGAAATGCCCTACCTCCTTCCATCCCAGCCCCATAAGCAGCTTCTTCTGCAGTTCCCTGTTAACCTAACAGCTGCTGGGAAATAGCATCAGAAGCCTCACACTGGAGCAGCTGAGCCTGGGGCTTTCCCCTCCAACACAGGGACAGTGACCTGGTCTTCAAGCATGATCCCAACTCACAAGAGTCTGGGCAAGACCCAGAACTCAGGACCACGTGAGCATTAGCAGCACAATGGGAATTGAACTTTGAGACCTGGGGAAGAAGAGGCCCTCACTGATTTCTGGCTTTCCTTTGGCATGAAGCTGTTCATCCATGCACAGACCTACCCTTAGCATGCAAAGGCCATAGTTTGGAGGCCTCATTGCGGTGGCCACTCTTCTAAGCCTCTTTCTTCTCAAAACAGCTGACCCCTGGGGTCTTCAGCTTTTTTTTTTTTCTTTTTTTCTTTTTTTCTACAGATTATTTCTTACATACTGACTTTCCTGCTTCCTCTCCAAGCAATCCCAAAGTACAATAAGTGTATGGTCAGCTGGCCATGCATCCCTTCATGGGTTTGAGAAGAACGAATCTCCACAGGGCCAGCAGCAGACAGCAGTAGGATAAAGGCTGAGTGCAAACTCTTTGCACTCGTGTCATGCTGCATTAAAGATGGGTTGCTGTTTCCCGGTTTGCACTCATGCTCAGTAATTTCAGAGGGCTTACTCATTATTTTATGTTGGTTTCACATCTTAGCTCATCAAACTTTAGCCAGCTGGGGCCAAAAATATCCCTGGCACAATCAGTTTGTTCATCCAAACCCAAAAACCTCATTTCCCAATGCACGCAGACATTCACGATCAGCGTTTTTTGGAAGGAACATAGCCCTCAATCTCATCTTGAGTGACACTGCTGAAAGCAGACTTCCTTGCACCCTAGCACTTTGCATCCAATTGCTATAAATACGAGCAACAATTATACAGCCCTTCTTTTTCCTTTTTATGGGGGAGTGAGGACAATAACTTAAAGTGCTTGCTACTATTCAGCACAAAAACAAATAACAGAACAACTCTGGCTGTGATGCATTTCAGCAGCGTAACTTCAACGTGCCACTGTTATACTGTTATAAATATCTATTACTTGACAATGCCAATGCTTCCCGGCAGGGATAGGAGTATTAAAAAAATAATAAAAACATGCCCAAACCCTGAATTGTGGTTGCTATAGCAATTAACAATGGGCGTCCTTCTTCAGGAGCCAGAGATGCTGATGCAGCTAAAACAAATGTTTGTGTACGGCCATGGCAGGGACGGTGACAGATTAGGGAGTGCTGGCCTTGAGCCTCAGTGTAATCCAATTCTAAATAAATCATAAATCTGAGTGCAGACTGGCAAGCCAGAGGGAATACCAATGCAAGGAGGGAGGTGGCAAGGTAGCCTCAGTTTCTGTTGGGGGCAGAAGTGAGGAAGTAGTAGAAGTGGGATGGCTGTGCAAATCCAGATGGAGAGGTTTGTGACCTGGATTTGTGGGCAAAGGACACGGGTAGCCTTCAGCCACAACTTCTCAGTGTTCCCCATGGGGTTCCTTCCCTCCTGTGTCCTCCAAGCATCCTGTGTCCTCTTTGCTTCAAGGCTGGATATAGGCATTAATGCTGGAGGAAGGAGAAAAGGTGTGAAGGGAGTTCACAGCTTCAACAGATGGGGCCCATGCAATCCATCACCTTTCACTTTGTCCCAGTCTACCCTGCTACAAGAAGCTTTAGGAGTCACCTGAGTCCAGGTTCTAATAAAACCATGGCAAGGTCTCCTCATGGGAGCTGTCATACAAGGGTCAACACAGCCTGTGGCCACCACTGGGCTACAGAGGAATCTCTGTCCTGTGGAAAATAAGACAAGCAAAAGGCTACCAGTGATCTGGTTTCTTCCAGCCTGCCCTGGCACGTGGATTCAGCCTTGATATGGAGTGAAAAATGAAAATGAGAACAGTTCAGTCAACAGCATGTCTCAGAAATTAATGAGCCTCTTTGCCTTCAACACCTGATAATTACATCTTTCAATTAATGAACTCTCTCCCTATCCAAGTTCTTATAAATTAACTCAAAGTGATGCATCTTTGTAGGCTGCCAAGGCTTTCTTACACCAAAACCTGTGCAAGCTTCCAGGTTCTCTCAACAATTTGGAGTTGTAGGCCCAGATATAATTAAAGGATTTGGCCCTGGTGTTGTGGCACCCAGCTCTGAGGTTACTGGCTGGAGTGGAGTACATGGCCCTGAGTTTAGTATTTAATTGAAGGAGAACAGAAGACCCTGGAAGATGCCAGGCAGTTGGCTGCCAGAATGGGAATGAAGCGCATGGAGGTGTTTCTGAAATCCAGCCCTGTTCTTGGGCTTCTCACAGTTAAGTGTAGGATTTCCTGAACTCCAATCACAGCTTTCACATGACCGTTTGGAGATGAGAGCCTTCAGCAAGGTGGTGGAGTGACTGACTCCACTTTCTGGGGGAATTCACACCATTAAAGGCATTGGTTAAGTAAGTTAAGTTAAGCAAGAGGCACTTGCTAGAGAGAAGAGATACCTGCCACTATCCTAAGGTCTATTACCATATTACAACTCCTGCTTGGACAGGGGCTGAGCAACATGGCACAGGGATGCACTGGGATGTCTGCTTGATTTCCTAATGTTTTCTCCCATGTTTAGAGATAGGGAAATAGATGACTTTATGCCTTCTCCATTCAAAGGAGCCTTGAGCTATTTCTAAGGCTCTTAGAACTAACCTGCTTCGTTGCCTTCAGAAAATCCATGCAGAAAATGGGGGCTCCTGATCTAATTTGGTTTGCTGTACACACAGGCCTTAGTTGGACAGAGGAGACGCAGAGTGAAGGGAAAAGGGGTGCAGATAGAAATCCCTCTGTGTCAGGGTGAATGTTACACAAACAGCTATTCCTTTTCCCTTCTATTCCTTTAAGTAACCAAGTGCAACCAATGCAGCCTAAAGCTGGGTTTTTATAAGCTTGCAATAAATCCAGCCAGCTTTTCTAAAGCACAGCAGGCAGCTGATGCAATCACATCACTCAGCCCAAGCTCATTGGACAATGGCAAGGAATGCTGAGGATGTATTTTCCTCTTAAACCCACACGAGCCTGTATTCCCCACTCGCGCAGATGCGAGCCATTTCAATTAAGGCAATTAGCAGTGACCAAGGGCAACTGCAAAGCTCCAATTAAACCAGCACAAAGGCTAACATGATCTACAGTGTCATGGAGCAGGTTGGAACATGCATCCCCGACAGCCGCTATCTGCCAGATTAAAGGGTTTGCAAACTCTCTGTTGTCCCCTCTCAGACCTCCTACAATCTCTGCTCCTTCAATTCGCTCAAATACTAATCTCCAGGCTTTGTATCTCCCTATTAATTTGCCCCTTGTCAGCAGCCTTGGGGAAAGATGGAAGCTTTTTCCCTGTCTGTCCCTTTTAAACTGTAGCTTGCAGCCACAGTGCCCAATTCCCCTCCATCTCCTTAGGGAGAGCCTGGGAGCGTGATTTAGGCTTCAGTGACCTTTTCCTAATGTTAACTGGTGCTGGGCTGTGTGTTTGCTGTTTGCTTTGGCAGGCTGTGATAGAAAGGAATGAAAACAGACTGCAAAGGAACAGCAAGGGAGGAAACTGCTCTCTGTTCAGGCAGTGATTTTCTGCGGGGATGGTTGAGGATGCCCTTGCTTTGGGGGAACCGTGTGGAGAAGGGGGTCCTGCAGAGAGCCACAGTCATTTGGGGGAAGAAGGAAAGAAGAACTGCTCCTTGGGAGTCTACTCTGTATTCCTACAGCTGTGCAGGTTGGGGACACTTTGTTGGGGATAGGCCTGAGCTTTGGGTTGTTTTGAGACTGAGATGGTGTTTCAGACTCTGCTAGAAGACACCCACGGTGACAGTCAGTATACTGAGCTGTTGAGATATGAACTGGAGGAGGGATTCTAGCAGTGATGTCTGAGCTCTGACTGTAACTAATCTTCTATTCCATAGCTTCAGTCCTCATAGATCAGGAAAGGCTCTTCAGCCCCTTCTGAGTGGCTTGACACGTATGCTTAGGCACTGCTCCCACCCATGCTACATAGCTGGCAGCTCTGAAACACTCCAGACGAGAGGTTGCTTGCAGTCTGCAAACCACTTTTTATTGGAACATGCTATGAACATGACACTGCATCAAAGTAGGGGCAGAGACTGGCACAGATTGCCTCTATTAGACTGAGGCCAGAGTGAGACTGTGGAAGAGGGACTGTTAATGACAGGGAAGCTTTCTGAGGATGAGGAAAGTCTGCCACGGGGGCACATGGGTGTCAGTCAGTGGTTCATCTCCAGCAGAGGTTGGCAGTGGTTTGCAGCAATTACCCTCTGGCAGCTGTTCAATGGCTGGAGCTCAATGGTCAGGTCAGATCCTAAGGCGGTCTCACTTGGTTCCTAGCGGACTCCTACTCATATAGCAAAAGCCACTAGTACAGTGAGTGCTAATTGGTGCCCTCGTTAGCAGTTCCTGCTGAAAAGCCACTTGTTGAATAGGCCCAAAGTTTGAACTCTTCTCCTTGAAGGTGAGTGCTTCAATTAGGGGTTGGCAGGCAGGTGTGGGGAACCACTTGCTGCCTTCCCAAAGAATATGTAGAAATTGGAAGGTTTGAGCCTACATTCGCTAAGAAGGAACCTCTTTCAGTTCAGGAATATCTTTCAGTTTGTGAAGGGAGAAAATCAGAAGATGTATTTGATACAGACAAATGTCTTTATGTGGCTCTTGCACCTTTTGGTGCGGCTTTAGATTTTTTTTTTCCATGTTAGCACTGAGGATAAAACCCATGAAATCCTTTTCTTAATTTTTTTGCTTTGTCCCAACTAACACAGACAAAGAGGCTGTCACAAGCTGCTAGAATGGAAATTAATTCTAAACGCATCATCATTTATCACTTTAGAGTAAAAAAAATGAGAAACTACCGAGATGAGAGCAATTGTGGCAGAAACTTCCTGCACAAGAATTACCAGAAGGTTCATGCAAAGAGGTAACAATATCAAAGTGATAACAATTCCAGACACATATATCAAGGCCCTGCTGCAAATCCGCTGCACAGAGTGTTGCTTTCAGTGTGGGATTTGTCTCTCTAAGCCTGAACCACCCAAAAGTCAGGCACTGAGGCTACAGAGGTTACCTGCCCTCCTTCTGTTGTCAGCAAAGAAGTTTAGGGGCAACTCTGCATTGGCTTGTGGTGTCTGAGAGAGATGAGGAAATCCTCCTGTGAAAGCTGGAAGGGCTGTTCCTACAAAAATGCTTTCACTTGCCACAACATCAACAACAAGAGTAATAACATTGTCAACAAATGAATCTATCCCAGACCAAAATGGGGATCAGTGTGAGAGATGAGGAGACCAAGCACCCACAAGCATGCATGCAGGGACCAGGAGCAGCCCATGGGTCACTCTGTTCTGCAACACATGGCCTCCTGCAGAGCTGATGCTGTGTGGATGGGTATCTCATGATGGGATGGTGTATCTCAGGCAGAGTCAGGAGCCTCATTTCACCCGTCTGATCTAGACTGCCACTCCTGAGGAGCTCCTTACATTGAGCATATGAGATCTTCTTCCTTTTTTGACTTGACTACTCTTTCCTCCCCCCCCTAACCCCCAAACACACACACACAGAATGAGTTAATGGCCCCTCATTCCTCATCCATTCTTTCTATTAGAATCTTATATCATTCCAGTCATCCCCCCTCCTCTACACTCCTCCTTCCCTCACACACATCTACTTGCTCCCTCCAGGAAGCCAGCTAATTATTTCCTGAATACCCCTAGTGTTATTTTGCCTTGAGAACCTCTCCTGCTGGGACTTCTCACTCGCTTATGATTCTCTGTGTGACAAAAGGTTTCTCAGTTTAGCTTTGAATGGGTATTTCTTTAATTTCTACATTTAGTCCTTTCGCCTCATCATCTGCACTTGGGCTGAGAATAGAAACTTCACTTGACATTATCTAAACCATTATCAATTAAATCCCTTCCTAACTGACCTTTTTTTTCCCCTCAGCTATATAAGTTTTTGTTTTTTTCCTCTTCTTCCTTTCTGCATACCCTTCCCTTGTAGACAAAGCCCTGTGCCTTTCTGCATTAACTTTGCAAACACAAAACTTTTCTGCTGGTGTTGGTTTTTTGTTGTTTGTTTGTTTTAGTGTAATACCACTGCAATGGTCCAAAAAGAGCACAGGATTTCAGCTTATATCACTGTCAGTGCATCCTCTTGGATCTTGCACAGACATTGGCATATTGTTGTGTATGAGAGAGGTTCTCCAGTATGGTGGGGTAAGCGATGCTCAGTCAGCAGCAGAATAGCACTGGCCAACCGATGAGTCTGGGATCCATGGCTTTAAGTCACCTACAGACACCTGTAGGTTGTACAGTGTGCAAAAAGGCAAAAATAACCACTGAACAGCACTGGTTCCTCATATAGAGAAACCAGAGCACGGATTTCCCCAAGGCCACTGTGCTGGAGCAGAGTTTTGAACTCAACTTCCAGAATGGCAACACATGAGCTTACTGAAATGTTTTCACATGGCACTTCATGTATACTCTGGGTTCCAGTGGCTACAACTAGAGGGTATGTGAAGATGACAGAAAAACAAAGGTATCTCCAGTGTTCTTTCAATTGCCACTGCACTAGTGGAGTCAAAATTATTCCTCTCTTTACATAGAACCATAATGAGGGATGTAGCTCTCTGAGCAAGACAAAATGATCCACTGCAGTGGGCAGCTCTTTGTCAGCATGCCTGGGCCGGGCAGACGTTGCACTGCAGCTCTACTACAGCGCATCCCAGCTTAGAGATCCAGCTCAGCACAGAGCTGGTGGGGGGGGTGGAGAAATGCCAGGGATAATGGAGTGGGTGATTAAGATGGTAAATGTCTCTAGCAAGGTGACTCCAAGGGGGAAATGTTGGGGGTGAAACAGCAACACAAACACATAGAAACTGGGATTTATTAAGTCTCATGGAATAATTTTTCTCTTCTGACCATTTCAGGATTATTTTCCCCTCCTCTTGCTGGAAAAGAACCAGAATTATAGTTCTATGAGTCAAAGACGTATAGGGCAGAGCCTTTTGACACACGTGTACTTGTCACAGCTGGAGGCAAGCCAAGTTAAAAGCACAAGCTGCTGAAGCTTAACCTAATCATCATAATTCTGCAACAGTTCATAAACTATCAAACGCATACAAAGGGGAGTTTAAAAGTACCAGGAATTTATGACTTGACACATTTCTTCATAAGAACTTATCTCCAACTTTGCCGACCCAAAGGACTGGAGAACACGCAGGTAAGCAGCTGAAGCCCAAACCTGCAGCTCTCTGGAAGTTTGTCTTTGGGAGGATGCTCAGGAAGCAGCATTAATTGGTTACTGCTTTAGCTCTTTTCATTGCTGGATTGGCTGTTAATTCCAGGCCCGTGGCCGTACCATAACCACTTTTATTGAGCTTTTTTAAAGAAGTCCCAGCAAAAACCTTTTTGTCATTCAGGCAATGAAGGAGACTGCCTCCCAGTTCTGCATCTGGCCTCAGAGCACCCTGAAATCTATCAGTGCTAATTAGGGCCTACTTAAAGACTCCCAGGCTGCTGCTGCTGCTGGTTTGAAATTCAGAGTGGTATGTGAAAGCCCTTCTGCTTGGCTCCTGACAGGAGCAAAAGCAAACAACAGGCCCTGCTGTGACCTCCATTTACAAGACTCATTTACTGCACTGAAGGCATCAACTTCTTGGAAATCAAACAGACAAATTAGTTTTGAACCCCTATCAGGTTAAGATGGACTTCTGACTGGGACAGGCTCCTGCCTGGCTGGCTAAATGCTTCCTTAATCTGCATGGCTGTGGAGTTTCTTCAGGTGCTGCTCCTTGGCACCAGGTGGGTGCCAGCAGTCCTGTAACTCAAAACATCACAATTTTCAGCTAGTGGGAACCATTTTCTTCAAATAAAGGCAGAATCCTGTGCTCTGCCCCATTATCACCCTGCCCTGCTGACCGTGATACAAGAGTTTGTCTGCCAGTGCTTTAAGCAGTGCCCCACAACTCTTTGCATGATTCGTAGAGCCTCTCTTTGAGGGAAGAGCGGTCTCTCATTTATCCTTCTTGTCTCCATAGGACTCCAGGGCCATCTGCCCTTTTTCAGTTGTCTACCCCAATTCCTTGCATGCTATATGTGAAACCGCTTGAGAATCTTTTCCTCTCAAAGTTTAACCTAGCCAAAATTGCTCCTCGTGTAGGCCAGCTATTGGAGAAAAGCGGACTGAGAACTGGGAGCCTTAGCAAAAATGATAACGTCTTGTCTAGGAATAGCAACATATTTAGTTTGTCATCTGTGGGATTCTTTGGTCCTAATGGCAGAAATACCTCAGAAATACTTCCTCTTCCCCATCTGCCCCACTGCCATTCACTCTTTCCTCTTCATTTCCCTCTTAATCTTCCTGAGACCCAAGTCCCTCATCTCAATAGGAGATTTTGCATTTTCCATTCTGCTGGCATATGGCTCTGTGAGCCTCCTGAAGACTTTCAAGGGAATTTAAGTATCAGCTGTGTCACAAGAAACCAACAGCTGAAAGATAAGTAGAGATGATATTTCTCCTCATTGAAACCCTAGTGTGAATGTTTGAGATATTGTTTCTCATTCCTACAAGGTTTGTAAGCACACAGCACAGTACTCTCCTGCTGAGTCATGGCCAGGTAAGAAGCAGCCTATAATGCTCTTTCCTTCTTGACTTGCTGGCCAGGGATGCCCTGAGAAAGAACAAGGCTCATGGTAAGAGGAAGCCTCAAAGCCAAATCCCACCTAGATGCTATCAGGGTGGGCACAGGGGTCTGAGTGGGTGACATGAAGAAGACAAGGTTGCTGTCAGGCTCCCTGGAAGCACTCTGAGGTCCTGGCTTTTGGTGGTTGGTAGAAGTGGCCTCGAGGGTGGAAATGTTGTTTCTAAGGTTGTATACAAGACAGAAAGAGTGCAGGTTTTGGAGGAAAAGCCCTGTGCCACTGAGACCCACAGCAAGCAAGCTGATGAGATGAATTGATATCATATCTGTGAATAACATCTTAGTAAATACTGCCAGATGCTTTCTGTAAACCCCACTGACATGGCAGGGAGGTGAGGGGATCCAATTCCCTGACCTGTTCCCAAACTTCTGTTCCCAGCCCTGTTCACAAAGCCTGGGACACCCCTGGCTCTCGCAGTCCCTGTCAGAGCAGGAGCAGTGCTGTTGCATGCACGTGGCAGGATTCATTGCACCAAGCAGCTTGCTCTGCTGTGTGCACAAGATGAATTATGACACAGGCCCCAAAGAGCCTCTCACAAGCTGTCCCCTCCTATATCGAGACCCGGCCTAAGCCAGGAGGGAGAGTGAGGGAAGCAGATGGCAGCCTGGCAGAGTGATTAAAGCCCTAGATATCTGTTTTAATGAATTGCCCACCCAGCAAATTAAATATTGCAATAGTCAGTCCTATTCTAGCCGTCAGTAATCTCAGCCTTATTTACAACACTGGGGAAATGCCGTGCTTTTCCCTCTGTCACGTGTTGCTGTTGCAGGCAGAATGACAAGCTGGGATGGAGAAGAGACCTGTGGATTTCAGCTGCTGCTCAGAGCAGGGGTGAGCAGGTGCTGTGGCTTAGGTGCACCACACTGCAGGATGATGTGGTGAAGGAAATGATTCTTCTGAGTCACTGAGATTTCTGACATAGATGTGTCCTGTGCAGTCCTGAAGATAAGTGCAATTTTTACTCACTTTTTTCTGCTTTTACATCCCTCTTGCTCCCCTTTTCTCTCCCACCACATTTCTGTACCTCCGGCTATCCCTTTCTATGTGACAGCTGACTTGGGAGCGCGATGTCAAATCTTTTCTTGCTGCCCTGCTTCTCCCTTGTTCCTATGCTCCTTACGGGGATATTGGCAGAGGAGCTGATTTGGATTCACTGTGTTAACAGGACTCTTGTCAGTATATTTTACATAGCTAGACAGGCTTAACAAGATCATGAAGAGCTGGTGACAAGTCCCACTGCATTCCTCACCTGTAGGGTGGAGGTAGTGCTGGAATGCAGTGCTTTCTGTGCCTCTTTGCTGCTCTCAAGTGAGAAGGTGGATGTGTTGCTTACACAACCATCCCCTCCTCGTGCTTTTTTTCATTTGGGTCTGGGTTAAGGGAAGATGTTTGCTGCATTCCTTATCCCTGCTGGGATGGGTGCTGGGAGTGCAGAAAGCCCAATGTCTGTGGGATGGGGGGAGTCCTGAAGATTCAAGAACCACTGTGCCCTGGTTTTAGGGGGATTGTAGGGCTTCACTGTCCAACAAAGCTCAAGCTCCAGGTGAAGCTTCAAGGAGTCTTAAAAGGATACTGCTAAGAAGGAATCCTTGAGTCAGAAATATGGGGAGAAGCCTTACTTTTGGGCACTCTGCTGGCAGAGTTCTAGGTCTAGAAGCAGGTATTTCTATGAGAAATAGAGCCAGGATTTTCATCTGGAGTTTACCAGAGAGAAATACACCCTATGTTTTGTGCAGCTCATAGAGCACCTTGAATTTGTAGCTCACATAAAAGGACAAGCACATCAGTCCAGGTCCAACTGCCTCTGCTTCCAAGAGATGTCTGCCCACTCTTGTTGAGCACATCAGGATTTCCAGCTGCCCCAACTCTGCAGGCAAGGGAAGGAAAAGAAGAAAGCCTGTGGTGGAAAGGAAAAGAAACCATAGCATGGGCTGGAAAAAAATCAAAGAGGCCACACAGACACATCCTTCCCTGGGGAGGCTCATTTTCAGAGCAGACCTGCCTTCCCAACAAAATGTTTGTCAAAGCTTGCCTTTCTTCAGAAACTCCAGGTGCCAACAAAAGTGCTGGGAGCATTTTATTTTTTTTCTTTGGCTGAGAGCAAGCACACAAAGCTTAGATGGTTGTTTGGAGGCCAGCTGTGCTATTTTCCCATTCATTCATAACTGCTGCAAACAGTGAGGCCAGTTGGTGAATGTAGGAGGAACCGGTGCCTGGGTCTGTTCCCTGCACCTCAGCTGCAAGCCTAGGGAAAGTTTGGGAATGTTTCCATGCCATGGTTATTTATATTTGCCACCCCTGGGTTCTGAACTTTTGCGTGCGTTGGTAATAATATCCCATTACTAAACTGTAATTTATGTGAGCATCATTTGCATTATTGAACAGCTGTTAGCCTCTCTCAACTGCTTGCCTGCCATATTGCATAGATAATAATATCTAATCCATATTAATTATAAATACACAAATAGTCTCCTAAATAAGGCAAAGTTTTGTGAGCAATACAAACCAATGGGTGCCCAGAAACATTAGCGTTAAGCCTGACACCTCATCCTCTGCCTGTCACGTCATGAATAAAGAAGAGCCCACAGCAGAAGCTGAGGATGGCACCTGAGCTTTAATAGCCTGCAGCCACTGCCAGAAGCCCTCCGGCTGCGATTTCATCACACCTCACAAGCTAAACTGCACCGGGTCAATGAGCAACCTCTATAGAGAGATCGCTGCAGGAATGGGGCCGCAATTATTATTCACTACCTGGCTCTCGTCGGCAGCGCATTGATGCTGGACTAACCCCACCTGGTGGTGCTGATGGGGCTGTTTGGGAAGAAAACACTGATTTCCGCCCTACTTTGGTCTGAGGTCTCCTAAAGCTTTGCCTGCTGGAGGCGGAAGGCTGACATAAGCCCTCACAGTTGGCCGGCTTTCTCTGCTGGCTCGCTTTCTTCCGCCAACTTCCTCAGTCCTCTCAGCAAAAGCTCCCAGCTTTCATGATCCAGGCTGAAAATCTCAGCTCTAAAACAGACCATCCATCAGCATTCAGTGTGTGCTCATCCACTCCGTCCCACGTGGCTGTGGAGAAGCTTGCTGCTGCTCTGCTGTTTCCTGGGGGTGCTCTGTGTTCAGGTGGGGCTGGCGCTGCTCCTGGTTCTTCCCAGTACAATCATAGGATCAAATTGTAGAATGGCCTGGGTTGAAAGTGACCACAATGATCATGTTGTTTCAACCCTGCTGTGTGCAGGGTCGCCAACCAGCAGACCAGGCTGCCCAGAGCCACGTCCAGCCTGGCTTTGAATGTCTCCATGGATGGGGCATCCACAGCCTCCTTGGGCAGCCTGTTCCAGTGGCTGAGAACTTTGCAGGGCGGCTCCTTTTGGAGAGCATGCAAACAGAAAAGTGTCTGAAAAGCAAAAGCAACATAAATGGCAAATCTCTCTGCTTTTTCTGCAGTGTTATAGAGATAATACGATGACTTTATACAGCTTTTCCTCAAGGCGTATTAGTATAAATGCCAGTGAGATCTTATTTGTGGTCAGACCCAATATTCTGGTAAAGTATCCAGCACAAATGAGAATCTGATTGGAAAAACAACTTCATCACAATGATATTTAAGCCAGGGATAGCAATTTTTGTTTTCATGATGGCTAAAAATGACCACGTTTGCCCTTCCCCCTGGCGAATTATGATGTCTTTTTCTTAACAGCATTGATTTCCTTTAACATTTCATCCCCAAAAGAAGAGTAATTTCTGGAGAATCAAGGCAGTGAAAGCCCTTAATTGTCTGCAATATGGATGATCACAGGACTCAGGGAACGTTCTTACAGATTTCATTGCATGATAGATGCCCATTCTGGAAGATTTCAAGCAGCAGATTATCAAGCAGAAAAGAACCATCACAGACATTTTGAAGGCGCTTCAGATCTACACAGTTTAGCAAAGCTCGTGTCACAGAACCCCAAACCCACCACTGTGCTGTAGGTAAACATATTAACAACACAATGCAACCTCAGGTTCTCAAAAAAAAATCCTAAAGGTAGGGACAGCAACTGCAGATCAGCTTGGGGGAGTGGCATAGCTGGGCTTTTAAAGCCTTCTCATGAAAGTTTTCAGTTAAAAATGACCGTTCTTCCCTCTACCTTGAGCACATGCATTCAAGACACAGAACAGAAGTGGTTTGGGAATGAGATTTTACGGAGGGGTTGTGCCTCTGAGACCTCGTCCTGCAAACAGACCCACACGTGTGGCTGCTCTTTCCCTTTCCTTTCCTCTCCTTGTAGCAAAAAACAAACAAACAAACTCAGAGTCAAATCCCAGCAGTGAGCTGGTGGTCGTATTTGGTGGTTTTGTTGTATTTTTCCTCTTAAAAAGCAATTTGACTCTTCCCTGCTGTGCCTGGGAGCCAGCAGAGGGAGACAAGCCTCTGAGCTTCATTGCTGCCTGCTCACTGCTCTCCTTATGTTTTCAGGGTCTTTCCCCCCCCTACTGCATTATTGTTATTTGGTTTGAAATATTGTTTTTATGAAAAATAGCTATAAATGACCCTCACCTTGCAGTTACAGAGGAGATTAGATTAAAAATGCTGCAGGGAGATTTGGGTGAGTGAACACATGGCAACAATCCTCTGGTGACAGTAACGCAAGCAGCAAATTGGGCCCAGGTAGGGGCTGTGAGCGCTGCATAGCACACATTCCCTGTCTGACAGTCTCTCCATCACTGTTTGCATCCATGTGTGGCCTTGCCTATAGTCTGGGCTCATTGGGCATGCCTCAGGATTCTCCAGATCTGGTGCAAAAGTGCAAATTAGATCCATAAGATTCCAGGTTTTCACGTGGATGCAGCACAGATGGAGCAAGGAGGGGGTGCTGCGGAGAGGCACTTCCAGTAGGCATGCCAGGATCTGGGTGATAGCTACTTATTTGTGGGCTGGGATGTGCCAGAGAGGATACATGAGGGCTTGCTGCATGTATGTGAATGCAGAAGGGTGGGATGCCCAGATCCCCCGGCAGCACTAAAAGCAGCGAGTCCCATATCTCCAGGCTCTGGGTCTTGCAGAGGGAAGTGCTTTGCAGCACGCCTAAGAGCTCTGTGGTTGTGGATGGGCTGTGTGCCCAAATGGGCCACCTCAGAGCGTCGCTGAGGGTGGCCATCAGCAGCTGGAAGCCCACGCACCTGGGGTGTGCATCAGTACCTCCATGCACATCGTCTGCTTGTTCAAGTGATGCTGGTTCAGGGCGTGCGGTGGTGGCATTCACAGCTATATGTACGTCTGTGTGTGTGTTGGGTCTCTTTGAGCTTCTGTGAGCTGGGAAGTAGCAGCTCTCAGCCTGGGTATCACATGTGGATTTTGACTGTGTTGCCTCCAAATTCTCAGCAGAAATGCGAGCAGATAAGGCTGGGGAGCAGTTGGGAGTCCAACAGAACCCAGGGCCAATAAAGGATGAAAGGAACCAAGCGCATGAAACAAGTGTTTTGAAGTCTTTGCAGAAGCAGCCCTTCATGACTCCATCAGAACAAATCTGTTGCCACTGGAGGGAACAGAGAAGTTGCCCTGAATGAGAATAATTCAGGGAATAGCGCAGAGGAAGAGTGAGAATACAGGATGACGGAGAAGACAATGTTTTACTCTGTGCTGTCACAGATCTCACTGACCCGTCTCAGCCCTTGGTGAGGTGTTAGACCCAACCCTGCTGGATGGAGTGCCAGGACAGCCAGCCCCAAGCAGGCTGCTGGCAGGCGGCTGAGACCAGCTGGGTCTGGCTGCTTTGAAGGGTGCACATTTGATGAGGTGAACCTGGGCAAATACCTCCTCCATCTTTATCACCTCTTCAGGGATGCTTGCACAGAAGCCTTAGGGCTCCTCTTACCTTGGAGCACTGTATTATCAATTACCCTAATTAGAGTTCTGAACCTGCCTGGCACCATCTATTTTTCACTCATTTTTAACTTTTTCTTGCCAGGCTCCACAGCCTTCACTCAGAGCCTTTCCTTTAAAGCAAAGCAAAAAAAAAAAAAAAAGAAAGAAAGACAGAAAGAAAGAAAAAGCAAGCAAGGTGAATGCCAGCTTGATTGGTGGCAGGCTGCAGATTCTGAAGGCTGTTCTCCATCAGAGCCTGCACAGCAAGCACCCGTGTTTGCATGGGCAGCACGAAGCACAAAGGAGGTGCTCAGGCCTCACCTCGCACATTTAATCACTCCTGTGAATGGGTGTCATTGAGGTCCTGGCAGCCCAGCCCCAGCATGCAGCATCCCCTCGAGGTACCATTGCCGTGTGAGCTGCAAGCAGGTAAGCATAAGCTTCAATCTGTTTTCTCTAAGCGTGCAGCCAGCTTCAATCACACTGTGTTTGCAGAGAGCTGAAACAAAAGGGGCAGCGCCATTGTCAGAGGGAGCGCGTTTCCAAATGGCTAATGACGATGATCAGACGTTCCATTTATGTACCGTCTCTCTGGCAGCACTCATCGCATCTTCCTGCCACCTCCGTGCGTGGATCTATCCGTGACAGGGAGAGACCAGCATGCAGCTCCCAGCTGGGAGCAGGGCAGGGAGCAGCACGGGGCAGGGGAGCAGCTCCAGGAACGCTGTTACTGAGTGTTCAGCTTAGAGCTCCTCGCTGCCTTCCAGGACAAGCTCTGCTTAGCCGAAGCACAACGGTTTTGCTGCAAGCAGGAGCAAAAACACGGCGTGCTAAGCTTACAGAGATGCACAGCGAGGAGGTGTTTGTGTTCAGGCGGATGTGTTTGTGAGTGTGTTTGCTTGTGTGTGTATACATTTGGAGAGGCTGATGAAGATTACTCTGGAGCATTAGGTTGTTTTCTCTGCTCTAGATTGTAATCATATTTGCTGCACTTTCGGAGGCCCCCAGCTGTTTACTGTGACCCTCCTGGGGCTGCGATGTACCAATGCAGAAATCCAATCCGCTGCACGGCGCACGTCAAACTGATGGGGCTGTCCTAAACACCGGGGCTGAATTTTGGCCAGAAATCCAGAAATGTGTTGTTTTTTGTTTTGTTTTAACACTTTCCTGAGATATTTGAGGCTTCTGATAGCTCGGCTTACAGACAATCCATCTCTTAAGTCTAAATTTAGGCCTGAACATCCTGGGAAGCTGCTGGTATTTGCAATGCTGCTGTTGTTGTGGGTATGCATGATGCAGCCCAGGAAAGACACACAGACCTCTCAAAATATCTGTGCAGAAAGAGGTTTTCCACAGAAGCTATAAAACATTCATAACACCTCCATTGTGCTGTAAATCCTTAGCAGGAGTTGATAACAGTGCATGAATTTTTAATGTAACATTTATAAATGGTTATTAAAACTATCCTTAAAGTAAAGTGTCAGTTTATTTTTAATTAACTGTTGCCTATTTAAGCTCCCGATGGCCCCGGGGCAGATCAACAGTCTTAACAAGTTAATATTCCCCATTAACCCCTCAGCTGCTGCCTCCTAACACGCAGAGGACGAAGCTGCATGCACAGCACTGATAATGAGGAAAGTGGTGATTCCTCACTCACTGAAACGCCACCATTCCTTGGAATGGGTTTTCCTAGTGCTGGGTTTGAGAAGTTTTTGGAGCTGAGGAGAAAATTACTCCCTGAACCTGAACAGCCACAGCTGGGTCGTGGAGTCGGACCATTCTTTGATTCCTTCTGGGAGAAAACAAAAGATTTGTATGGCATCAGTAAGAAGTTTCCATTGAAGTCAGTGGATTCTGCTTTTTAATTCATTCCTTTCTTCTATAGCAAACAATTTTTTCAGGTTTCAAATTAAATTATTTCTCAGCTTGCTACGTACATTTTGCATTTGTTGTTATCACTAAGATTAGACACGGGGCAAGGAGATGTTACTGCTATTATCTTTTCTATTATCTGCACTTGTTGATATCATCCATCACAAGGCTCTGTAGTTACTCTTTGAAAATGGAAGTCAATCCAGTGCACTCCTTCAAAGCAGTTTGTTTGGTTCCAGTGAATTATTCCATCCAAACAAAGGTTTGGATCACAGTGTTTTGATCTGCCTTGTGCCCAGCAGGCTATCAGAGGGGATGGCCAAGAGCAGCACCAAGCCTTGAGGGCGTTCCTCAAATCAAAGGAGACTTGTCTTGCTGCAATGTTCTGGTTGTTTGTGCACTGAAATGATCATTAGATCACTTAGAGTCATTAGTATGGCAACAAAACCTGATACTGGAGGATGTTGGAGTTTGGCTGTTGAGTTGGAGTTGCTGAACTCGAATAGTGATGTCCTGACACACTGCTCTGTGTCTGTTTTTTTGTTAGGCTCAGTTATACCCAGAGCTCTTTGGGGCAGAGAGCCAAAGTCTTTCTCTAGATGGGAACGCATGAGGCTGAGCTTTGCATTGCTAGTGTCCCTAGAGCCGACAGCAAAAGGTCAGTGCTTCCAGACAGCAGCTCAGAGCTTGCTTCTCTTGGATTTATCAAGAAGTGCACCTGGATAGCACCGGGGTTAGGTCCCAAAAGCTGAGCATGAGGACACCCCATGCAGGGGCTCAGCTTCCAGCCCAGAGAAGACATGTTCTCCCTTCAGCCCTGGTTTAATTGCTTGGCACATCCCCTTCCATCACTGCTCTACCACCTAACAACCCATTCCCTCTACTCTACCATGCCTGCTGATTGGAGGCCCCCTAAACAAACGCTTGTTATATAAAGTTGTGTTTTATTTTCCTTTCCAGATCCTTTTCTTCCTTCTTTCCCACATGATCAGCCAATGCTTTAGGAAAGCATGAACTTCAGATCTTCTGAGCATGCAAAGCAACAAGGCATCAAGGCAGCAGTGACACAAGCAGCAATATCCTTCGGTAAATGCCGCTCAATGCAGCAGAGCTTCCGAGCGATTAAAGGAGTCTTGCAAATGTCATTGCCCTGACCAAATGAGATAATTTGTATCTTCTGTCACTGGAATCAAATGCTATTTTTTCTTTTTGTAATTAACTTGTGACTGTGGGAAGGTGGGAGTAGGGATGGGGGTTGGGAAGGGAATTTTATGGGTAATCCAGCTGCTGCATGGAACTGATGGTTGGGTAATTGTGTTCTCTAAATGAACTTGACTCCATGGTTGGTGTCAGGTTTTGTTAAGTGCCCTGGGCCAATGGAGACTAATTAGGAATGCATTAAATATTAAAGCTCTCTGACACTGGGGCATTGACGGTGACAGAAGAAAAGAAATCCCGTAACCTAATCTGCACCCAACAGGAGTAATTTATGTTCCCTTCTTTTAAAAATGAAAAATCCAATTATTTGGCCTGCTGGAAAAAAAAAAAAAAAAAAAAGTATTTAAAGGAAAAGTTAATTTAGAGAGGAAGAAGTATATATGAAAAAATAATACAGATGCCGTCAACACAGGCTGTGAGTGGCAGCTTCCTGCAGTGCTGGTTTTATGGCTTTCGGTTACAACCATGGAAAGCATTTCCCCGATGCTCTGCTCTCCATTCCAGTGCTGGAGGACAGCAGGGGATGGCAGAGCCCACGCAGGGAGGATTTGGGGTGTTGGTGATGAGGATTCGGGGTGCTGGCGTGGGATGTGTGCGCTGTAAGGCAGTACACGTGCTGCAGTATGGACGTGCTTACAGGCATGCAAAGCTCTCAGAAATGCTAGCAATTAAAATTTCTTCTGTCTCTCTAAAAGAAACAGGCCCTGAGAGCTCCACCTCCACACTTTGCTGTATGTACCAGTTTCCAGGGCAATTTTGTCTGACCTTTAGTTAAATGTCCTGCTCTACCAGGCAGCTCATTTCTGCTGGCCTGTCTACTTATGCAATCTAATCAAATCTAGAATGGAATATAATCAGCCTCATCTTGTAACAGCAACTTGCACAAATATCTGTCTCCCTGTCTGCCAGCCTGTCTGTACGTCTATCTAATCTCATCTGCCAGCCTCGTGCTGTAAGCGGCATTTAGCAGCCAAGTGCATTGCTAGGGTGACATTTGGAAGAAATGGCTGTTGGATAGCCCACTCCCCAGATCCTGGAGGAGGATGGGGGGCAGGGGAAGAGAGACGTGTACATCCATGCTGCCTGACCTGAGAGTTCATCCCTGCAGCACACAGGTGCCCATGGCACCTGGCGCGATGCAGACACTCATGGCACGTGCCTATCCACACACCTGTGCCTTTCTTTAGTCTTGTTCTCTTTTTTTTTCTTTCTTTTTTTCTTTTTCTCCTATTTGCAACCAAATACAAACAAAAATGCCCCCTCATTTATGAAATTACCAGAAAAACAGTCTAGAACAGAACTTGGTTGCCACGGGTTACTGGATGCTTATCAGCCACCGGTGCAGTTTTGCTAACTGCAGCCAACACAGGGAGAGGTGAAAGGATGGGATGTGTGTCCATCAGAGCTGCCTGCTTGGGTAACTCTTGCTGGAAAACGTAATGTCTGGGACTGCTTTCCAGGGAGAACTGGAAACCAATTTTACCAGGGACTGGGATTCCTTGCGCTGTGTCCCATTGGGCTTGGGAGCATCTCTAGAATGCTGGGGCTTGCAGCAGCTGGCACTGAACGCCAATGTGAAACTTTGCATTGGGAGTGTGGGTTGGATATCTGAGGTGCCCAGAGAAAGAGGTTTCGGATTTGTTTTCTGACACTGGGGTTCCTCTGAAAAGGTCACTGTTCCTCCTTCCCCTCCTGTCTGCTACAGACCCATTCCTTTGCCCCGTATCATCCATGCTGTGGGTCCCCACATTGCTGTTTCCCCATCAGTCTTTCCCAGCCCTGGGAATTTCCCAGCCCGTGGGTCCTGCTGCAGTTTCAGTCTCTTCATCAGCACAGCAAGTACTTTGCTACTACAATAATGAGAGAAAAAGAAGCTAAAAACAATACTTTACATTTCAAATAGCTCTTGACACATCCCTTGTCTTTTTCTAACTGAATGACAAGTGACTTTATCTTGAAAGGGAAGGCAGCCTTCTAGAGCTGTCTACGTTGTCAAAAAACATAATTTGTAAATTCTCTGATTACCTCTGTCACTGTTCGACTTTTCCATCCTTTTTCATTCTCCTCTCCCACAAAAGTCTCTTCATGTGCCATTCCCCAAAGTGCTGCACTTACTTTGAATGTTTTCAGCCCAAAGTAGGAAAAAAAAAATGCTCGCCTGGAATGAATTAACATGCTGGCATTTCTCTCTCTCTCTCTGGTCCTGCATCTGGATCTTAGGTAGAAGGTGAGTTAAAGAAATAATGAGACCTTTACAACTTGTTAAAAATAAAAGAAAAAAGAACGTTAATGAGAGAGAATGACAGAGGCCCTGGAAAGAAGATTTGTTCAATGAAAGAATAACTAAAATATTTACTAATGAGAGGCAGAAGAGAAAGTAATTTAAAAGATTTAAAACAGTTGTGTGGTTATTTTATTCACGCCTTTTTCTGTTTTCATTACATGTTTCAATATTTGCCTACCTTTCCAGCAAAAGATTTACCTCAAGTGCGTACAAATTATCTGGCATTTGGCTAAGGACAATATGTCTAATTATGGCTCTAAAGACCTGAAATATTTTCGACTTAAGCTAAAAGTCAAACTCTAAAAAAAAAAAAAAAAAAAAAAGGTAATATTAATAATCCTTTTAAAATTCATTCCCATGATCGTTTCTGTACAGAACACCTCAGTGCAAAAGATTAAAACAAGGAGATTGTGAGAGAAGGAAACAAGGGGAAGAGAGAAACAGGGGTTTTGCCACATGGCACTCTGACGCTGCAGAGCCAAGCCCTCCGTCCCATGCCCATCATGCAGCTCAAAATGTTGTTGTAAATAGCTGTTTATTATTGCTGTATCTCCTTGTCTCTGCTTCTTCTCAACACAAATAACCAATGAAATTAAATGGAGGTTATTAATTATTTTCCCTCCAAGGGGTGAAGAGGAGGAGCAGCTCCTCCAGGGGCTGTCAGCACTCAGCCATTCCAGGGTGCAGATGTGCTCAGCTCCTGGAGCAGAAAGGCACTGCCAAACAAAGAGCAGATGGCTCTGGCCAACAGCTCGTTATTTCTATAATTCTATTTCTATAATTGGTTGCCAGCTGTGATCTCAAGACTTAAAGAAAGGGGCAATGGCTATGAAATTCTTTGCAACGTGTGCTGGGTTATGGCAGCGTGCTGATTGGGTGCATCCAGCTGGGTGAACTCTACCTTGGGCTTCTCACAGAGCAGCTCAGATGTCCCAGGTGCTGCTCTGCAGCTTGTGGAGCCAAAGCAAGCACTGGGGCCAGCTCAGTCCTGTTACCTGGGGAGGCATTCAGGTATGCACTAAATGCAGCCCTACTGTTCTCGTGCTGCTTTTTCCCCACCGCCTTATTTCTTCTGTCGTTAAAAAGTCAGAGGACTTTACACCGTCTGATAGGGAAAGGACAAGGGGGAACGTCTTTAAATGGAGAGATGAAATTTGGTTTATATATCAGAAGAAATATTTTACTTAGAGGTTGGTGATGCTCTGGCACAGCTGCCCTGAGAGGCTGTGGATGCCCCATCCCTGGAGGCATTCAGGGCAAGGTTGGATGGGCCCTGGGGAGTCTCGTCTTGTGGTTGGTGAGCAGCCCATGGCAGGGGGGTTGAAACTGCATGATCTTTAAAGTCCCCTGCAACCTAAGCCATTCTGTGATACTATGGTTCTGTGATTTCCACAGCTTGTTTTCTTCTGGTCTCGCTGTTTCCTGTATTTCGCATCATATTATATCATATCATATCATATCATGTAATGTCATGTATGTGTGTCATATCGTTTTTGCTTTTGGTATATCATTTTATATCACTTCATACCATTTTACATTGTTAAATTAGTTTACTTTACATTCTATTACTTTATGCCATTATTTTCTGTTGTTTTTATTATTTTCGTTGTTCTATTTTTTTTAGCATTTTATTTCTCTGCCTCCCCTTTCCTTGCATTGCATTTTGTCAGCACCACACCCAGCCTCCTTGAAGCCCAGCTCAGGTGATGAGAGCAGTGAGGATGCAGAGCAGAGGCACCAGGACCATGTGGTGTGATTACCACAGGCTCTGGCATCACAACGTGTGCTGGGCAGCACCTGTTATCTGCCCTCACAGAGCCTGGGTTTCTTCCCTGCCAGCCCTATCACAAAGCCTATCTGTTCTCAGAGGTAGGATCAGCAGAGCAGGGGGGGAGATTTTATTTCCTGCTGGAAGCATCAGGTTCGACAGGTATTTGCCAGCCCATCTAGGCATGTCTAGTCTGTTTTTTACTTTTTTAGTGACAGCTGCTAAACTGAAACTGTTTGTAAATGCAGGCCTGCAAAAATGATTTTACCAGATCTGTTCAAAAGATGCCAAACGATTCATTTTAATGACATGGGATTAATAAAAAATGGCAAAGAGAATGAGAAGCATTATAGTAGGCATATCCAAAAAAAACAGAGCAGTTCTGCAGCTGATAGCAATATCAGAATGGGTCAGATTCTTTACCCATAACTTCTGATAGAGAGGAGATGCCAAAAGCTCTGCAAAGGCAGAGCCTGGGCACAGCTAGAATTTCCTGCTGGTTTTCATTAGTAGAAGTGTCTCTGTGCTTAGTTTTCAAACAAAACAGTGATGATCCCTTCTCTGTACCTGCCCAAAATTGCTCACTGCTATGAGCCCACTGAGATCAATATGTGGGAAAAGAGTCTCACTCTAATTCCGAGTTTTGTCAGCTCTTAACTTTCTGACACCATAAAAGGAAAAGCAGAGTTAAAATTGGAATTCCTACCCCAGGTCTTTACTTCAGCTTGCAACAAGAACTTTAATCGGGCATTTGTAAAATAAAAATGCTCCAAAGTGAAAGAAAGCTTTATTCTGGGCATTTCCATTGCAGTGATTGCAAAGGGGGGGAGGGGGGAGTCTAAATATTTTACTTGTATTTACTGAATTTCCCTGATATATGTATATGTGTATATATATATATATATATATATATATATATAAAATAATTATATATATATTATATATATATATATTCTATATAATATATTATAATATATATATAATATATATTTTTTCTAGTGTTAAACACCCATTTGTCTTTAGTGCTACATTGCTTGCTGGTTTTCCAGTAGAGCCAGCATGTGGCAAAAACATGGGTAACAGAATTCCAAGGGGCATACCCTAAAATGTCTTGCAGTCCTGTAACGAGCCTGATGCATCATGAATCAAAAGTGCAAGTGGAATTCTTCCCTAGAGAGCCTAGCTGTTCAAGGAGAAGGAATTCACTGTGTCATAAGTAAAATATGTTTAATAGCTTGTTGCACTGTTTTCAAGCAACTCATTTAGAAAATTACAATATTTAAGCTGTGTTGCATTTATAATCATTCTTATTCTGGCAAATATGATGTATTTCATACTGATTTTTAAAATAAACAAACAAATTTTTAACAAATGTGAAATTTCCCTGGAAAAAGTGGCATTTTCCATTGTCTATTTCCAAATCATCCCAAAGAAAAGCACCTAAATAACTCAATAACACAAGAACTGAAGGTGAAGGAAAAGAAGTGAAGCCTGAATGCTATTTGGCCAAAGCCCAGAATCAGGTGAGGATGGTGAAGATGAGCATGGAGTGATTCAAACCCTCTTAAGTGAGGCTTAATGATTCACAAATGATGTGAAATGCATATGTTTAGTCATTGGTATCCTATATTCAGACAAAGAGGGATTTGAAAAGTGCAGAAAAATAATTATTAGCCTAATAATAAGAAGGACGAAGATGAGTTCTGTGTTACTTGGCCTGAATCTGAATGAACCACGTGGTAGCTCAATAAATAACCCTGTGAAGCAGCAATGGGGATGGAAGTGGCTGAGGGTAATGGTGGCTGGGCAACCAAACATCCTAGTATCCCACATCATTATCCTGGAGTTACCTGGATAAGAAGCAGCATAGAAACTCCACTCACCAGCAGACATCTTCTATGCTTTGATTTGGGTATAGAGCAAGAAGAACTGTACCATATCCCCATTGCCGTGCAGTGGCATGTGGAGCAGGGGCTAAGGCCTGTGCTCAGGCACGTGTGTTCTCTCTCCTGCTATGGAATCCCCACATTTTTTATTTTAAATTAATTTTCTGAGGCAAGAAGAAGGTGCTGCCTTCAATTTGTCCTTGTGAACAGCAGATCTTTTCTTGATTGAAGAAATATTTTTATAACCTAAATGTGCAGGTTAAAGTAATCTTTTCACAGGTAAAATACTTTGCAGCGGCCCATGGTCAATCTCTCCCAGTTCCACCTTCTAATTATGCCCTACTATCTCTCTGCGCTTCCTATCCAACAGGCAAATAAAACTTTGCTCTCTGAATAATGCTTGAGATGAAAGGGAAACTGGTCAGAAGTAGCTTGTCCTGGGCCACAGAAGGAATCTGCTCTTGTGGGATGAAAGATGAGGGACTAGATCAGTATGTCATCAGCATAATACAGCAGCCGTGAGGTTGGAATATTCCAAATTACTTCAAGCAAGTTCTGAAGTTGTGACATCAACTTTGTCCCCTGCTTGATCCAAGGCAAAGCAGGTGGAGGAAAGCCCAAGGTCTTCATTTATCTCAGCAAGGAAATGCTAAGCTGAGCTGCGAAATTGTCCAACCCCACTCTGTCTTCCTGCCAGCCTTTGATAGGCAAATCTCCCAGCTCTAAAACTAACATGTCAGTGGTGTGGAAGAACACTGTTATCTTCTTATCAGGAGATAAGATGACAACCACAAATACCTTGGCCTGAAATGCTCTGCTATCACCAGGGGTGAGCACCAATGTGATTCACAAATAATCTAATTTAGGTGAATAACAGGATTTGAATGTGGGAGGAAAACCCAACGCTCTGCTCAGGTGTGAACAGGACAAATTTCTTACATGAATGCAGTGCTAGGACGGAAAAAGCATACAGCCTGCTTCTTCACAAGCACATCTGATGTGGTAGAAACAGGGAGAGACCAGATCAGCAAGCAGGTAACTATGCGACAGATACTTTTATAAAAATTGGGCATTAGTATTCTAACTCACCAGATCTTCTTTTAGCATGCTAAATAATCTCTGCTGCCATGGGTGCTCTGTTCCCCTAAGTAATTCACTCATTCTCTGCTTCAGTCACAGCAGGTATTACTTCCACAGGGAATTTTCATTGTCAACATATTTAGGACTGTGATGTTTTTGAGATGGAGAATTTTCTTCTTTCCATGTTTGTGTGTCCCCTGGTAAGCTGGGGAAGCCTTTAGAAACACCACGTAATGAGTACCTGCAGCCAGTCGCTCCTCCATCTCTCTCTCCCCAGAGTATTCGGTGTCCTTGTGCCTCTACCCAGATACATTGAAAAGAACATTTTTTCTTGTGACAAGTAAGGCAAAAAGTGTGAGTTTGTGTATGACAGGTTCAGGGAGAAACTTGCAATGAGGCAATTAGACGAGGAAAGTGCTGATTAGAAGCACTGTCACCCATAGCAAGGCAAGAAACAAATTTTAAGTAGCAGGAGGAAATGGGAAGTGGGGGAGGGAGTCAAAAATAGATGAAATGTTCGATAGAGCAGCAGGTTCTAATAAAAACTTTTGTGAGTGACAAGGCCTGATGTCAGACTGCAGGCCTTCCAGGCTCTCAGGAGGCAGCTAGGCTTGGTGACCCATGGAAGCAGGTAGACCTGGTGGCCTCTGGAGGCAGCCAGGCCTGGCGACCTCCCTTAGGCTGCAGGATGCCTTTGGTGGGCTGCTTGAATTTAGCAGCTTTTCATCCCTGCTTTGGGCTGCCTGTCAGCAGTGCCTTGGAGAGCTGCCCTCTGTCAACCCAAGCTCCTAGAGATGTGTCTTTTTCCCCTTGGTTACAAGCCATGTGGCTTCTCCTCTTGCTGGGTGCTTGAGGCTTCCAGTGAGCCTGCGCTGCCTAGCGCTCTTTGGAAGTACTCTTGGAGAGCTGCAATGAAACGTGCTTTGTGCAAATCCACCCACCTTCAGAGTGGGTGGAAGGAAACCCACCTGCTGCTGTGGCCACCAGCTGCGTGCAAGAGGCCACAAGAGAGCAGCGAGCTTTGGGCAAGCAGGCTGCAGGGCAGGCGCGCTGCTGCAGACATGTTCATTTCCAAGGGTCTTTTTGTTCTTGCACACCCTGAGCTGATGAGCGAGGAAGCAAATAACGCACACCAAGCCTTCACTTGGAGCTGTCTTTTTAAAATACGTTTTCTGCACTTCAGTCTTTCTGGCAATTTTATGCAGCATCGAATAGCTGTAACGTGGGCCCATTGTAACCATTCCAGGCAATGTACAAAGGGCCGCCGACCGCCCTGATCGCGCAGGTGGATAACTGGATCTGCCTCATACAGCGGTGACAATAAGCAGTAAAACATTAACAACAGCATGGTAGTAATAACATTATAGAATGCATTCATCTCTGGGGCTTTCACTGAGCTGGAGAGCCTGCCCAGAGCAGCCCTCAGCAGCCACTGGCCTTCATGTGAAGGAGATGGCTGGGGAGCGGGCTGCAGCGGGGTTGGGACATTAAGGACACCCCTCCCACCCCCCCAGCAAGAAGAACTTGCTCTATGCAGACCATATAGAAGGAAATACAGTGTTTAACTTGCTATACATTGCACAACACCTCATGCTTTTGTTATGAAGCATCCCCAACTGTTGCTAGCTACGCTCAAAGTGGAACCATGCTACCTGACCCTGAAGGGGGGGAAGCAGGTGCGTGTGGAGCTGCACAGCAGCTGTTTAAGGACAGGAAGTGAGAAAGTGCTCTGCCACTTACGGAATTTAGGTGAACGGACTGTAATTACCCAAATATTTATGGGTTCTCTTTATTGTATGAGTCACTGAGGGCTTGTGAGGGGGCAGACAATTTCCATTTTGTTTAGGGCAGAAATATCCCTGGAGACCAGGCTGATCTATGAAGCTGCCATATCAAACCCTCCTAGGAAAGGAAAAAAAAAAAAAAGATAGTGCATTTATTAGTCAGCTCACATTGGACTGTTCTGTGTAGAAAAGGAAAGAACTCAACTGAAAAATGCTTTTAAAACCACAATTCCATAAGCATCTGTCTCATTTTAAGTACGGCTGGGGCCTTTCTGTCTCCTGAAAGAGAAGGAGAGGGTGAATTCAAATGATCTTCAGCTCTGGAGTGCTGAAGGGGAAAAAAAGTCGTTTCCAAACAGCACTGCATCCCTGCAGACAGTGACCAGGCACAAATAAACTCCTCCAGGGCACCGCATCCCCCAGTGTCTAAGTCCTTCCTCAAATGACTTGCTTTGCTTTCCTTCTGCTGTCCCTGGGGCTAAGATCAAAACTGCATGATTGAACCAGAAAGGAAACTGATTCTTGGACACAGGGCAAATGGAGGAAGAGGAAAAGCAGAAGGTGGATAGGTGACATTAATCCACATCAGTCTCCTTCTGTGTCCTCGTAACTGAGAGATTTCTGCAGGAGTTCCTGACCCACACAGAAGATTAGGATGCTTCAATGGACCCCTGAGGAGACAGGACATAGGGGCTGGAAATGCCCCTTCCCACTCTGTCAGCTCTCAGCATGATAAGCACGTGGTGAGAGGTGCCTATCTCCTGCATTCACTGGAGCTGGGTCTGCTCTGGAGCATCCCCTGGGTGAGGATCCACTGCCTGGATCTCACTCTGCTGTCCCCACCATGGCACCAGGCCCAGGGCAAGGGCAGGAGGGGAGGGCCAGCACAGCACAGTGCCAGCAAAGCCCCATGTGCATGAAGCGCTGGGCTCTGGCATTGTTGAATCTGAGGATCAACATGAGAGGGAAATGGAGAATAAAGAGCGGTAAATGAGCTGGATTAGAGGAGCTGTTTTACATAGCCCTTCATTTAATCCTTTGCTTTCCTGTCATTGTTTAATTGGTTTAGCTCTTGTACTTTTAATGCTGCCGGCAGAAAGAGCCAACCTCCTCTTTTCCTCCCCTTTTTGTCATTTTCCTTTCCTCTCTTTGCATCGCACGATCTAATCCCATTTCTCTTTCTCTCTCCATTTCTGTCCCTATCCCTTGTTCTCCTTCTCTCCTCCAGCTTCTTTCTCTCTCTCTTCAGGTCCCTTATTACTCAAGCAGCTTTTGTTAGCGCTGTCAACTGCATCAGCGTGTAAGTGAAATTGTACTGTAAGTGAAGTTAAAAGTATTTCTATGGTGGGATATTTAATCATTTGAATCCTTGATAGGAGCAGCTCTTTTTATTTTCACTAGCTATAAATCCAGGCTCTATCTAATCTCTGATCTCGACGAGGAGAGAATTAACCAACAGAGTGTGTGACTAGAAAGGAGAAGGCTGGAGAAAAGGGACCACTTTATCTGAGTGTGGAGTGGAGCAGCATAGGAATAAGGCAAGGAGCATTTTCCAGCTCCCTGCCATTCTTCTCTTTGCCTTTCCCTGAATCCAGCTTTGTTCCCCCTCCCCTGACACTCCAGCAAATTGAAAATGCATTTTTCCATTTGCAGTTCATTCTTTCCGCCCTTTAGAGATTAACACTTCCATGGTGTGGGGTGGAGACGCATTGCAGCCATGGGCTCAGGAGCCAGGAATCTCACATCACCTCCAGCTTGTGTGGGGCTGGATTGGTTCCAGGTCTGGATGGAAGCTAGGGGCTAAACTTTGCCTCAAGGAAACCTCAGTCACGTTTTGGATCTCAAGGTTGGCCTTCTGTTGTCCATGGTCTGCTGTGGTGGAAGGCTGCATAGAAGGAGCCAATTCTTATCACCTGGGGCTGCTTAGGGCAGGTAAGAACCTCACGTTATCACTGCCCCAAACACAGTGCCAGGGTCTCTCTTCTCTATGTAGTAGAGCCATCCACCCTACCACTACAGGCTGTCTTTCTCATGTAGAGTGCTGGATGAAGGTATTACTCAAATCTCTTCTTGTTTTGTGCCCAGTTACGTAGGATGTTGACAGCCCTGCAGCTTATTCTCTGCTCCACAGTCTCTTGCTTGTACCCAGCATATCTCCATCAGCTGAGGAGTATAATGGAAAGCTGAAATGTTTGGCCAGATTTAGGGCATACATTTTTCCTCTCAGATATGCTGATTTGGGGAAAGCAAAGCATTCTGCTGAGATGTATTAATTGTGATGAAGCCCTTCACAGATCATTATCATTTCAGAAAACTTTCCTGCAAGGTTACAGGGACACTGGTTATGAGGAAAACACACAGACCCATAAGTGAGGGAGGTGTGAAGTTCCAGGTAGCATTGGGCCCCCACCAGGAGAAGGAAGCAGCACACAACATAGATCAAGGGGGGATGGATCAGTGGCTATAAGGGTGAGAATGCTCTACTGGTTGTCCATACACTGCTTAGCTCTTGCGAGTGTTTTAAGCTCTTCTTAAATCCCAAAGCCCAAGATCCCCATGCAGGTCATTGTAATCTGATTACGCATATATATATCAATATTTACCTGGAGGATGAAAAGTGCTACAGACACTTTACATTATGATGCAATCCCTTGCAAGAAACAGCCAGGCTGTTCTTTCTCCTCCCCTTCCTACCTCCAATTTACCATTTCATCTCTTTTATTTCTGTGGCCTGCTTGTTTGCAAAGTCACCACAGGAAATAAGACTTGCCAAAGAAATACAGCAACTCTGATGACTTGAGGGTTAGCTTCTCCCCCCTTCCTCACTTTCAAGAGGTGTTGGGAGTCACGCACACTGCCAGGCAGTGCTCTGCAAAAGTGGACAATCCGTCACTGTCAGCAAGCGGTGTGGGAGGAAGCAAGGGGGATGCCGAGTTTGCACAGAGTACTCATTGCACAGTGAGATGCACACAGCTGTTCTGCTCCCAATGTAAATACGGACAGCCCCATTCATCACTGGCCTTACTTCCTCAGCACATGTCCAGGGGAGAGGAATGATTTAGTGCCTGCAGCTGGAACAAGCACTATGTTTCTCTAAAACAGCAGCATTTAAAAATTGGGAATGTTCTGCATGTGTGTTTTGTGATTCTGTGGAGAAGGGAGGAGGTGATGTCTGAAGCTGCGGGCTGCGCAAGAGGTGAGGCCTTGCAGGAAACCATTAGCCTTCACTGTTTTGCTCCTCTCGCAGGCTCAAATCACTGTGAATTTCACTACGGTAGCACTGGGAATCTTTGGCTGTGGAACAGGGTGAGCCCAGGCTGTTTGCAGTCTGCGTGAAGGTGAAATACAACAGGAGAATTTAATAGATGAACTAGAAGGAAGAATAGGAAGCTCCAATATGAATGGAGTTGATCAACAATCATGGAAGGGTCCATCATGTCTGTGAAGTGAGGGATAAGGTCCCATGAAATTAGTTGGATCAACAATGGTGGACATATAACTTATCCACGCAGGCTTGCCCTCAAGTTTTCCTCTACGACTGAAACACTGCTGGGTTCCACCTCAGCCTTCCCTGCCAAGGGTTTTCATTCTCCTAGGAGAGCAGAGATGTAATGGCATCATCCTGAGGGATGGAAATTGTGGAAATTGGAAACATGTTTACTGGGGGCAGACAGGATCTGTGTGCAGGCTGCAGAGGTACTGGGCAGGGCCACAGAGGTGGTGATTTTACTCCTAGGTGGCTGCATCTTCCATCAGAGTCCTGTAACCACGGACAGTAGATGGGGGAATGGAAAGGGGCATCCCTTATCCCCCCCTGCAGGAGCTCAGATTCCCTCCTGCCACACTCAGCCATCAGTGCTGAGACTCACCGGCCCTGCCTATGCCTGGCATTTGCTTTAGTCCACCTTGCAGGCACGATTCCATGCCGGATGTGTGGTTTGCTCAGTCTGTGCTAATTACGCCCTTGACATATGCAGCAGAACTGCTTGTGTCTATAACAGCACAGAGGTGAAGGAGGTTAATTAACTCAGAGAAAGGAAGCTGAGTGTCCCTACATAACACCCCCTTCCATATGCATTAGTTTTGAAGCCTGGAGACACTGTTTAACCAAACACAGCCCATGACTTACTAACTTTCTTGTTTCCTCCCTCTCTTCCCGTTGTTACCAGTGCTCATAGATGGATGGGATGAAGCTAGTGAAAAGCTCACAGAAACAGCAGCCTCTCCTGGGAAGATACTCCTCATGGACAAGTGATCAGCCTACCCCCAGAGTGCAGGCACCAGGCTGCAGAGGACAAGACACAGCATCCTATCCTGGCTGCTCCAGCTTGTGGCAGCCCTCTCTGCACCCACTGCAATGGGAATTGCTGTACAAGGTGCTCAACCCTCACTTCAAGCCTGCATTCCTCCTCCCCACCACTCTCAGCTTCCATCAGCAGCCTGCAGTGCTGTCCTTCCCTTTTGGCCTACTGGCAAGGAACAAGGAACAAGTCCATCCTGGCATACAACCACCATGCAGGGCAGTTGGCATCCCCAGCTCCAGCACCCTGCAGACAGACCTTCCTTGGAGCTGTGCGTGGTGTGTTTTTGGTTTCAGAGTTCATCCTAGAAAGGCATCGGTCTGGGGATTCTTACAGCCATGTGGGACCTGATTGGATAATGAAAACCTCATCTGCAGGTAAGAAGCATCACTTTGCCATACAATGCGATCACGTGTACAAATACAACATGGATGTGCTCAGGTTGAGCTGAGTGTGCATATCTTGGGGACTAAATCTGAGAGAAGCAGCAGCTTGGCAGAGTGGCAGCTGCTTGGCAAGCAGGCCCCTGACTTCTGTTTTCTGTTAACATCCAACCTTGAAGGACTCACTGTCCTTCCTCCTCCTCTTCACCCCTCTCACAGCCCACCCCCCCTCCCCCAGCACACCTTATCTATTACGGCTGTAAATCCTTTGCAGCCAGCCCCGCTGTCTCTCTGTTTGCACAGCACCTTGTGCAGCGGGTCTTACAGGTGCTGCTGGAATATCAACAGCAATACAACTTTAATTATAAACCCTGCCAGGAGATGGGCAGCACAAGCGTACAGGTTTGTGTCTCAATCAAGAGACTCCACAGGGGCCACCTTCTCGGTGCAGCCCCATTTTAGTTTCTCAATCGGGCAGCTGGTAAGAGAGGCTAGTTATGCTCCTCTCTTTCTGCTGTCAGTAATTATAGGTCTCCCAGGAAAACTGGCCTGAGAGTGGAAATTTCATAAAGGTTTTAAAAGATTTTATTAGAAAGGATTTGGTTCCTGTGCAATTATTAGTTTAACAAGGCACTTTGCTCACCTTCTGCAATAGAACTGTTATTGATCACGTTGCAAATGGAAGACCTAGTGAAAAATTACAGAGACAGAAGCATACTCTCTATATAGATGACAGGTATACCAGTGTGTATTTATACATAGTCACTGGAAATGACCTGAATGTGTGCACAGATATACCTACCTCTGTATGCACATATATACACACACACCATGGCTGGAAAAAGCTAATAGGTATCGATTATATAGATGTGTCTGTCCTATAGGGATATATTCATCTTATTCACTGTCAGCAATTGATAACACGGGCTGATAATCTGAGGATCGAAGGTACCTGCAGGCAGCAGACAGCCTGGAAATCAACAGGTTTCTACTGCTTTCTGTCCTCTTTGCAGTTTCAGCCATCTCTGCCTCCCAGAAAGACCGAGTGGCTCAATGTGGGCTTAGGGCTGCGGTCCTGCAGAGAGGGAGGCTTTCATTCATGGTCAGAGGCTGCTGTGAGCCCAGAGGCAGGGAGAGCAGAGCTGCAGAGATTCAGAGGGTGAGGTGCTTGAAATCTTCCCATGACAAATGTCATGTACAAAAATTATGATTATTCCTTTTCATTTGCAAATTTTGCTGCTGCTTGTGATCCAGAATTTGATCAGAGAGGATTCTGGAAGGAGGGGTTTGGTAGGGCCTGAGAAACAATCTGACTCCCCTCAGCACCTCTTCTTGCCCTAGCTGCAAATCCCTGCTCTGATCTCCTGACCTGAACTATCCCTTCTGTGTGCCTTGCCCGTCCAGCAAGTGCCTGGTGCTCCCAGCTCCTCATCTTTCCCCTCTGGATGGCAGCCTGGTACCAGCAGCACATTGCAAAGGCTCTGACTCATGGCTGTGCTGAGCACCTGCTTGGTAAAGGCAGGAGGGGATAAAGCAACTCAGAAAGGAAGAGATAGAAATCTTTGCTGCTTGCTGATGCTAAACTAGCTCCATTTGCAGAACAGTAGGACTGTGTCCAGGTAGGCTGTATCAGTCCTATGGTCTTTCTCACGTGAAAACTGGAGTAATGGAAAGATAGAAGGAGCAAAATGCTATTGAAAACTATGCTGGTGCAGTGGGGAGGAGATGGCTGCAGCCTCTGCCCAGTCTGATATTCCTGCCCATGTACCCCAGCAGGCAATGCCTTGTGACATGTGGGGATGGAGGCAGTGCTTTGGCCAGCAAATCCATCGCCACTCATTCCCATGGCACTGGGCTTTTCCCCTTTCACCCGAGCCTCTTTTCCTCCCTGCTCCTGCACACCTCTCCTGCAGCAAGCGACTCGTTCTGTTTACAGAGCAGGAAAGCTAATAGAAACCAGGCAGAATTCGAGCCTCTCTGGGACTGCTTTACACACTGACAAAATCATTCTTTCCTCCCTGCGTTAAATATTCATGGCACTCAGATTTTTAGATATAAGGTACATTTTGTTTCTAAATGATTTCATCCAAAACAGGCTCCTCAGCACTGAAGTTTTCCACCCACCTTCAGAGAAAAAAATAATAGGGTGTGTGCCCCAAAAGTAATACAGTCTGACTTCATTTTGATCATGTCTCTTTTGGGGGTTGTTTTGATCTGGGAGCAATTTTGCTGTGATATTTATGGCCTGAACTGCTATTTGTACAATGTCAGCTTCTGTGTACACGTGAGTGTGTGTCCCTTGTACAAATAACACGTCAACATCTCCATGCTTCCCAGCTTGTAGTTAAACCCATAAAACAAGATGCTTTAACAAAAGCCCCATATATTGCTGCCATTCTGAATATTTGTAATTTTGAGGCAATATTTACATAGACTGTTAAGGCTAAGCTCCTGGGCCCACTGACAGATCACAGGCAGCTGAAAGCACGATCTGTGTGCTGCAGTCTAGTACTAAGCAGGGAAAGAAAAAAAAGCCAAAAATACAAGCCAGATGAAAAGAGCAGGATTATGTACTAACAGAAACATAACGCAAACAGCAGAGAGAGAACCAAGTGAAAAATCATTTTATCCAAAGCAATGCTGGAGGAGAACTGCATTTGGGCAGGAGCTTCCAGGGATGTGTTTGCAAGTGGGGCATCATCTGTGCCCACATCCCCACCTTTTTATTGCAAACTAATGGCTAGATTTTTCAAAGACCTCAGCTCCAGAGCTGAGATATGATCAATTCCTCCTTCATGAAAATGTCAATAAAAAACTATCAGAAATTTGGTGTTCTGCTCAGATTTGCTGTTGATTGTGGTCTTGTTGTTTGTTTAAAAGCACGGCAATGTTACTAGTTCATGTTGGTTTCATTCTCTGGAATTGATCTGTGTGTGCACAGTGGACAAATAGAGATATTGCAAAAACCTTGGGAAAATGTCCATCCACTGCTCTTCCCTTTTTGAAGAAGGCAGTTTGGAAGTACAGCCGTGGCTCAGGAAAGCTGACAGCATCGCACGGTGCCAGCCATGTGTTAGGCTGCCCATGTTCTTGTCTCATCCACCCCTCCAGTGCTTCTTATATCAAACAAAAGCAGCATGAGGGCTAGGAGATAATCTCCCACACTAACAAACGTTTAGGGAAATTCCCATCTCTTGCTCCTTGCAGATTTCTCCTTCTGTGGCTCTGAGCAGAGGGGCTGGTTCCCATGGCAGGAGCTTTGGTCAGTTTACAAAACCAGGAAGAACAATATGATTTCAGAGTCTGGAAATGGAAACAAAGGGGGAACAGACGTCAACCTGAGCACCTTCAGAACAAGGCTATCCAGGAACTGGGTCCAAACAAAACATTTAAATAGGGGGAATTTGGTGGTGCCACTGCCTACTGGGGAAGATCCACCAAATTGCAGTGCAGGATCAGTGGGGTATGAAAGGTCTTCATGATTCATACCACAGAAACCACAATCAAATTAGCACTAATTGTAAATTGCAGCTGAGAGACCAAAGACTGAATGGGGCATGAAGACTGTACTCCACGTTCTCCTCAGGGCTCTCAAATCAGCACTAAAATAACTTACATTAAAAAGAGAATAACTCTCCTCTCCAAGTTCTTACATATTTTAAAATCTGCAAGTCAGTCATATCACACCCCCATGCAGGGAATGGTGTTTCATCAATATTATGCATTTGCAGTGTGGTGGAAAGCCCCAGCCTGAAGTCTCACTGAAGTAGGTGCTGTACAAAGTCATCATTTCTTTCAAAATAAGCTCCCAGCCCACGTGTATAACAACTGCACCACGCATCAGCAGTGTTTCTTTTTTATTTTTCATTGTTTCCATCAGATTTGGTTTAAAGCAAAAATGCTCCCAGTGTGCAAGGCCACAAAAAGAGTTCCGTAGCTTCCAGTACATCTGACCTCCTCCTTGTAGTCCCCAAGCTTATAAAAGGAGGGAATGACCCCTATTAAAGACACATCATTCCAGAGACAAAAGGCTTTGGAGGACAAGGCGATTTGATTTAAGGTTGCTTCCTGTTCACTGCAGTCCTCATCATTTTCCTGGGTTATTTACTGGCAGTAAACCATCACCCAGTGTTTGACGCCTATCTTCCACGAGGCTCTGAGTCCTGCTGTGATTTCCACCTACACCTTCCTTGAAAGCCACTGAGTATTTCCTTTCAGTGGGCTGACATCACCTGCAAGAAAAGTGGATCTGTTTTCTACTTTGAGTTTCTCTGGCTCTGTCTCCTAACCCTTTGTTCTCTGTGTACCTTTTTCTGAGACAACAAGGAGGTTGGCCAGTTACTGGTCTGGATTTGCTCCCTATCACAGAATCACAGAATCACAGAATCACAGAATCACCCGGGTTGGAAGGGACCCCAAGGATCATGTAGTTCCAACCCCCCTGCCTAGCAGGGCCACCAAACATACACGTTCAGATCAGGTTGCCCAGGACCCTGTCCAACCTGGCCTTAAACACGTCCAAGGACGGGGCATCCACAACCTCCCTGGGCAGCCCGTTCCAGGGCCTAACCACTCTCCTAGTAAAGAACTTCCCCCTAACATCTAACCTAAATCTTCCCTCCTTCAACTTAAAACCATTTCCCCTAGTCCTGCTGTTGTCAGCCCTTTTGAAGAGTTTACTCCCCTCCTGGGTGTAGGTTCCCTTCAGGTACTGATAGGCTGCAATGAGGTCACCCCGCAGCCTTCTCTTCTCCAGGCTGAACAAGCCCAACTCCCTCAGCCTGTCCTCATAGGGGACATAGGGGATCAGGGACATAGGGGATCAGGGGGCTCCAGCCCCCTGATCATCTTAGTCGCAATGCTCACACACTAAAATCTACAGTTCCACTTCCTTCATGTTTCAGATCATCCTCATAGGAGGCCAAATCCCTTCTAATGTGCACAGCTTTCATGGCCCTCATCCCAGGCTATTTGTCTACCTTTCCTCTAATGCCAACTCGTCTCAAACATTGGGAAAGGTTGCCCATTTCCTTTCTTCCCTGGTTCTGCAATAGCACCACACTCTCTCTTCCACCGGATACCCTGCTAGCACTCTCATGATATGGAATCTGCCTTTATATACTAATATAAAACCTGCTAAGCTCCAAGTTACACTTGTGAACATCATTGATGTGTCCATTTCCAGAGGGAAAAGCAGTAGGTCTATTCTAACTTACAGAGATAGCAATGGCTTCTGGATGAGGCAGGTTTCACCGTAAGAGGGAGCAGAGACAAAATGAACTCATTACTGCTTTCACCAGTGCCAGGTATTAAAAGAATTTAACTGTTTTAGTGCAATTGGCCTTTTTCGTTATGTATACAGCCTCCATGATGGACGAGTCGTTAAAAAATAAATACAGAAGTAATGATGGTAGCAATCACAGAAAGCAATTTTCAGATATAATAAAGAGTCTCCTGGATGCGTACAGCCTGTGCTACGCTATTGATTTCTTCTTTTCTTTATTGCACTTCACTCCTCTCAGTTCACCAAAGCCCCAACCCTGGTGCTGCCTCGCCTGCCCGCCAACAGCTCTGACGAGCAGCCATGAATTATTAACATGGAGGAGCCCTTTAATTGGATGAGCTGCAATTAATAATTTATTGGAGGTGCTTGTAGAGGAAAGGAGGGAGGGAAAATGGGGGAGATGCTGTTGCCGAGAGTTGGGCCTGGAAGCAAGTGAGAAGCGGAGATATTCTAGTTGCAGTTCCCAGAGTGATTGCTGTGTGCTTGCTTGCAAGAAAACTGGGGAGCAGTTAGCAAAGACCAGGCCAGGAGAATGAGACAGGCTTGGGGAAGTGTGACCCAAAACTTGCAGTGCTCTCAGCCTGTGGAATATATGGCACCATGCCTGGAACTTGCGACGTGAGGAGCTCACAGCGGGGCAGAGCTCCATGATCTGCCCATCTCCTCCTGTGTTCTCAGCCCTGGCACCTCCTTCCTGCCATGATTCCCCTTCCTGTGAACGATACTGGAGGAATAAGCATGAGGGAGTGAAGCTGCTGGGCTCCCATACCACCGCTCATACAGCTTTTGGGACTCCAGCAAATGAATACCACTCTGCTGTGAACTTCCTTTCTGGCTTCCAGCTGACAGGCAAGGCCACAGACCATTAATGTTAATTAATATTTACATTACTGTTGTGCCTGGAGGGCTCAATCAGATTCAGGTCCTCAGTGTGTGACACATCCTACAAACATATTGAGGATCAGGTCCCCTCTTGTGCTACTTGGTACACAAGCATATACAAAGACACATTCCTCTGCCTATAAGGAATCTTTTCCTTTGGCTTTTTATAAAAATATAAAATTTATAAAATTTGTATTTTTATGGCTCCAGTAAAGAAGCTTGGAAAGCCATTAAAAAACAATACAACAAAAAACAACATGAAGAGAAGAAAATAGGAAATGCAAAGCAAGATTGAGCGCATTGGGAGTTGCAGGAATGACAATTTGTTATCAATTTCTTTACTGAGTCCCTAATGTGCTGATAAAACAAGCATAACAGCCCTGGCACACAGAGACCCTTACTGGATCTCCCTGGCAAGGCAGGGACAGGTTACTGGGTCTTTTAGCCACTTCAGAATACACATCATTGCCAAATTACTTGTGACTCTCTCTGCTCTGACCCTAGAAACAGAAAGTATGTGACCAAAACGTCTCTTCCCGAAACACATCCTTCTTGATTTCAGTATGCCCAAAGACCTGAAAATCTGCCACACCATTTGTGGACAATTGTGGCTGATTGCCCTCTATGACTCTTCAACACCCTAAATAGGAAGACACGCTTTTTGGGAAAGCACTCACACAAAGTTTGTCAGATTTCTGCCACTTTTCCCATGATGAGGAAGCTGTGGGATCATCACACAGCACAGAGTCAACAGTGCCCATTCCAATTTCACAGGATCATAGAATCACAGAGAGGTTTGGGCTGGAAGGGACCTTGAAGGAGGACCCACCATGGGCAGGGACACACTCCCCCACATCAACTTGCTCTGTTCAATACTTGGATGCTGTGCTTTTCCTCTTGGAAAAAAAACAGCCAAGCTGGTTTGTGGTGTCAGTTTTCTCTCTCCACATCCACCTGGGACATCTTTCCTCAGCTTTTGCCACACCACTATTGCTTCATCCAATCTGTGCATCTTCCACCTACTCTCTTGTGTCTTTAATTAACCTATGTTGTACCTCTAAGCACAGGCTTGGAGCCAGAGTAATAAGTAATTTGCATAGTCTTGTGAGTATAGATCTGCTCTAAATCTCAAACCTCCTTCTCCTCCAGGTTTCCTTTGTGAAATAAAGGTAAGCATGGCAACATCTGTATTCTGGCTCAGCTGCTTCCATTAGCAAGTTGGGCAGGTGGGGCCAGGGTTTCACCCTCTCCCATCTGCTGCAGGGATGTAACAAGGCTTTGATTCACTGAAGGGCTCATTCTCCAATGAAAAATACCTGAAAGTTAGCACATCTACCAGGAGCCTTAAAGATAAACAGAACCTTAAATCCTTTGCTGAACTAAAACGTAAACAAATGCATGGACCTCCAGGCTCTAAGGATCAGGTCTGGCAGAGAGGTTCGAGGGAGATTAGTTCTTATCTGTCCCAAATGGTCTAAGTAATAATACAGCTCTTATATTATAAGCTGCTCCCAAGGGTAGGCCAGCTGATATTACATGAATTCAAGACATGAGCAATGCCTTGCTCTTTCATTGCCTCTGATTTTCCTGCACCTCCAAATATCATTGCATCAGAAGATATTTTCATTTTATTTGTTCTAAAATTATTGGCCATACAGATTAACAATTTGTCTGACAGAGATCCAAGTTCTTTAAAGTTTCCCAATTCTGTGGGGTTTTTTTTTGTTTGTTTGTTTTTTTTAGAAGGTTTAATCCCACAAACTCCACTGCGGGGAAACCTGACTGAAATTTAAACAAGAGGCTGAGGATAAGGAACATGAGATGGATTTCTCTTACAGAAGGAGTTCAATCTCCATGTGTCTCAGTTTCCCAACTGTTCAAGTGCCATCTGAAGATCATCTCCCATCTTCGCAGTGGGAGTCTGAGCCTTAATGAAGAGGTTCCACACTCTGCAAATGAGAGCCACTATACGGCCACTCGGAGCCTTAATGTTGTTATTGGAATACCAGGGGGACCCGTTCAGATCAGAGTATCATCTTAAAAGAGCACTGTGGAATCCCTCTGCTCCTGCAGGTTAACAGCTGACCTTTTAATGCTACGTCTGCACAGTTTGATGCAGCGCAAATGTGTTGATCATTTAATATGGTAAACACAGAAAGAGTTTGGTAGAAAATGATGTTCTTTTAGCTGTGACCCAATGTCTGTTCCCCTCCTTTCCTTTTTACCTCTAAGCAGGCTTGGGCTATGCAAGGCTGGGTTAAGGATTCCCCTGAGCCAAAAGTGTGGCCACACAAACACTTTCTCCTGTGTAAAAGCGAATTAAAAAATTCTTGCCTCTGGCTGCCCTCTGGTTGCAGCTCTTCACCCCTTCACCTGTATGTTTATCTGGGGGTTACGCTGCAAACCTTTTCACAGAAACGATCCCTGCTTAAAAACTACCAAACCTCTGTCAATCACACTCTGCCTGGTCGTTTCAGGAAAGAAACCCTTTGTAAAAAGGACATTGCCAATGCACAGCATGGATCTAAATGCTCTTGTCTGGAGTTCTGCTTGCCCCTTGTTCTGTTCCTGGTTGGGAAATGTGCCCAGATAAAGCAGATCTTCTTGATATTTGTGTGCAGATAGGCAGCGTGCCTCTAGAAGTAAATTTCAGACTGCTCATGCAAAAAGAAGTTCCTGCAGGCATCTGCAAATGAACAGCAGGAGATGAATGCCCCAGGAGTGCCTCCGCTTTGTGGGCTGATATGTAATCCATTACACAGGCTTCTTTCATGGACCTTTTCCCCATCCACATACAGTGTTGATGTTACTCAATAGCTTATGGCTACAAGGAATGCACTGGCTGATAAAAGATGGAGTTTTCCTCCAGGTGATGGTGTACAGGATCTATTCCTCCTATCATAAGATCGGAGCTATAATGGATGGGTTTGGCATGGCTGATCCATCACTGGGCAGAGTGTGACACTAGCTCAGGGGCAGCACTCAGTCTGATGCAGGGGAGCCTGTGTGGCTCTGGGCCCTGCTGCTGCCCACTGGGACAGCCCACATCAGTTATGTTCAGCTTGGGAATGGGAGATTGCCAGTGCTGTCCACAGCTGAGGCCAAACTGTCCATGTGACAGGAGCCACGGTCCTCAAATTGCAAGTTCAAGGGGACAGATCTGAATGTCAGGCTGCCCTTTTTCTAAGCAGACCAGACTCTGAGCTTGGACTGCTCTGAAATCACATCACTGATTGTAGCAGGTGATGCTTGGGACCTTCTGCATTCTCCTCTTCATGAAGCACCTGTTTCTGGAATCAGATGCTATGAGATGGCTGGCTGGCTGGCTGGCTGGCTGGCTGGCTGGCTGGCTGGGAGGGAGGGAGGCAGGCAGGCAGGCAGGCAGGCAGGAAGGCAAGCAGGCAGGCAGGCAGGCAGGCAGGAAGGCAGGCAGGCAGGCAGGCAGGAAGGAAGGCAGGAAGGAAGGGAGGGAGGGAGGGAGGGAGGGTGGGACACCTTGTCCTCAGAGTAGACCTTGGAATCACTTCTGTCCAAATAAATATATACTCAGATTGACTAAGCAATTCAGTACCGAGGGGATATTGTTTCTTACCATGAACCACCTCTCCATTTGGAACATCCATAGTACATCTGTGCTCCATTACAACTAGAAGTGTCTAAATCGGGTATGAAGAAATATGCAATAATTAGCAAAAAGTAAGAGACAATAAAGGAGGGCAAGACTTTCCAAAGAGGTGCCTTTCTCTCTCAGAGACTGTAGGCATCATCACAGAAATGGAACCATAGGAAATCTCCCCCATCCCATTGCAAAGAAGCAAAAGGAGATGCTAGATCACAGTAGCCCCCAAAGCAGTTTTAACTGAGATAAGCCTAAGCCAGGTGTCTTTGCTCTGATCTAAATTTCACCTACCTTGGTCCAAACAGCTTGGTTCCCATCCCAGTAGACCCCTATCAAAAGGAAGCAATGTGGTCCCAAATCACTCCCTGGAAATGAGGAGGGAATTGTTCATATGCATGCGTATAAGGAAGAAAAGTTTCAGCAGCTCATCATAATGCTGAATATGGAAGAGAAAAAAATTCTATCCACTGAAGCTTCAGTAGCAGGAACAGAGTTCATTTCTCTTCAGCCCTGGGGAGTGAAATGTATTCTGCTCACACAGGCCACTTCAGCATCTTTTTTTGTTTTTTATCTTTCCAACGTAAGAGAACAAATTTAACAATGAGATTCCGTTTCTGTTTCCTACATGTGGAATAATTAAATTTGCATCTCACTCTGTAGTTGGATCTGCTGTTTGAAGAGGAATGTATCAATTGGACATGAGCCCAATGTGTTCTGCTCTGCAAATAAGGCAGTTTGCAAAAAAACAAGGCATAATCTCTCACCCAGGCAATAATCACAGGAAGATCATCCCTCACTGACAGCTCTCTTCAGGGCTTGATTCATATTCTTGCTGGTCCAAGAGCATGAGGGAGAGGGTGTAAAAGGAGCAAACTTTTAGCATCTCCTTGTGGCAACCTTCAACAGGAAAGATGTGGGTTCCAGATACGGGACTGAATGTTACTGCTGCAGTCATCAGGCAGAGCTCTGATCTCCTGCAGGCAGGTTTCACAATACAAAAATCCCTCACCTGCTGACATAAGACCCTTTCAAAGCCCCTAGAAACCACAGGAAACATTCCCAGTGATTTCAATCGAGTTTGCACAAGGCCAATGGAGATGGATTTTCGGTAGAAGTACAGGTCTGCTTATCAGCAGTTTGTTACCTGTAGAAGGCCTTGGTGCTCAGCACTGTATGCTGAATCATTCAGAAAAAAACATTTTTGCCATCCTCCATTCGCTGACAGATTCACTTCCCACGATCATCAGGCTTTCGAGTAACAGTCTCCCTGTCATTTCCTCCCTTCCCCAGACATAATGCAATTCTTCCTTTGCCTTCTCCACACCAGACCCCTTCTGAGGCCATTCTTTTGTCCAGAAGGAGGGAAGGAAAATGTCAGAGCAGGAAGAGAAGACACAAACTGTTGAAAACATTTTGGATCTGGTACTGGCTGGAAATGAATAGAAGTTTAATTCAATCAATCAGAGTCAAACTGCACCTGCCCCAGTTCATCTGCAACTCTTCAGATTAAATACCTTATTCTAAGTGGAAATTAATTGAGTTTGTCAAATGCTTCCTACTGCATTAAACACACTCTAGGTCAGGAAAAGAACAGAAATAAAGACAATAACAATCTTCTATAATTGAAAGGCTTTTAGCGAAGCTGGCTGAAGCTTTTGATTTTCCTTTTTCTAATGCTGTTCTGTACAAGCCTCCATTTGAAATGCACCTCACTGGAGACAGCATTGATTTGCCTGTCCCAGGTGCACAGACAGACAGCTGCAGTGGGCTGCAGGTCCAGCTCAGCCAGCCCAGCAGACTGACACTTGGCTGCCAAGTGAGTTTCTCCTTCTGAAGGCAGAGGTCTGTGTTTCTCCAAATGAAAGGATAACGATCTTCCAACCCATCCTGCAGTGCTGGTCATGAACCTTGTGAGATGTTCTTCAGGTCAGGTGTCCCTGTTGCTTTCCAGGTTAGCAAGAATCATCTCTTGAATTCTTTAATTAAATCATCTGACAATCTACACTGTTCAGATAGGCTGAAACTGGTCATAGAGCATTCGTAGAGCTCAGCCACCAGCTTACTCCAGGACACTCTGTTGGGTACAACCAGCAGGCAGCTGGGACAACAGCCCTTCCCATGGTACAGCTGGAGTCCCAAAAGATCCAGAAAATCAGTGTGGATGGAATCACAGACAAATCCAGATCTACAACATTGGAGAGCTTCTAAGCTGATGAAAACTAGAAGGGGAACTGGGAGGCTATGAAAAAGGTTGAAGGTTTCTGCTCCATTAGTGCTCTGCTGGTGGGGATGGGTCAGCTGTTGGACTTGGTTGTCTTAGAAGTCTTTTCCAACTGTAATGACTGTATGATTCTGTGACATCTGTTAGAAGTGCCACTCAGGACACCTGCAGGTATATGGAGCAATGGAATGCTGCACTGGCTCTGCATGCATGAAGTCATGCATGGAAAGTAATAATTGTAAATCTCAGGTGGGAGCTCTCTCTCACACAGTCCCTTCCTCCCTTGCTCTTGCACACTCATTCTTCCTCCCTGCTTTATCTCCCCCATTCCATTCACTTGCATACCTGAGCTGAATCTAATGAAGATGCATAAAAAATGTTTCCATTCTCTGAAATGCAATCCATCAACACACACTTCATATATATTGTGCAGAAATGAATCCATTTCAGCCAGGAAAGCTGATAAATCAATTTAAGTGGAAGATTTTTGACAGTTTAATTCAAATTAAGTCCACTTTGTTCAATTAGAGGGTAGCTGGAGGGGTGGTGGAGGAAACAAACAGGATTGCTAAAACAAAAACTGCATTTTTTTCTCAGGCTGAAGCCATCTGTGGACCATTTTACTTGAAGCAGGGACAGAAACATACTAATTAAGGCGCAATCAGTGACCAGCAAATTACTTGTTTTTAAAGTCTAATCCTTATTTTGTACAATATCCCTACCTGCTTCTGGATGAGCTGCAAGAGTGCTGGCAGTGTTTAAGAGGAATAGCAAGGAGGAGATAGAAGAGATGGGCAAGGTCCTCTGCAGTCAGGCTGGTGATTGCTGCAATGCCCCTGCAGGTCTGCTGCAAGCATCAATACCCAGCATTTCCTGGAAGGATATATTGGAATCTTGGAAGATATCGTGGATATCTCTGACGATATTATTTCCTGGCAAGCATCTTGGGAGAGCTGCAGTAAAATGAGCTGTAAGAAAACCCCTCCCCAGTGCTAGACCACCATGTGTCTCAGAGATGCACTCCCATGGGTCAAACTTTGGTGCAGCTTTTGTTTGGCACACAGGCACAGCTGGTACAGGCGACCACCAGGGAGTGCCAATTCCTTAATTGCCCACACAGATTTTCCTTGCACTGCCATAGACGAGCGTGCGACCACAGCTTGTTTGGATATCCCGTCTGTTTTGTGGTATGTTCCTAAAAAACACTGACTTGCTCACAGCTGAGATGCTTGCTGACAGCTTGGATCTATGAGTTAAGGCTCATGAGATGTGGACATTCCGCTAACGGGATTCAATTCAGCCAAGTTGCCTCTTGTGTCCCCTACAGCTTGGTGAGTCAGCTCCGAATTCCCAGTGATCTGGGTTAAGAGAGATGTCGAATCCCAGATGTTTTAACACCTGAGAAAGCTGTGTTTTCCTGATTATTGAGCAATACATTTAAAAATTGAATGACAGACCTGGAAAGCAGCATCTGCTTTTTCACTTCCTAACATATTTTCTCAGCCAAACTGAGGTTTTCAAGTTCACAGTGCAAAATGAAACTGAATTTCATCCAAGTTTGCAGACTCACTAATGCTTTTCACGTTCAGGTTGGCAAAAAAATGCCCAATTCTTTTTTTCAACAGTTTTGCAAATCTGAGCCCATGTCACCAACAGATGGAAAAACAAAGACTTCACAATTACAAAGACAAAGTAATCCATGGGATTTCGGTGGGGTTTTCTTCCACTGTCTTATCTTGCTCAGGGGCAGGGAGCAGTGCAGAAACACGCTTTTTCTCCTGACAAATCATCTGCTCCAAAACATGGGAATCCTTTGTTCAGGGAGAAGAATCTGAGTTCTGAAAGAGCATCCAGAAGCAGACAAAAATTACAAGAGTCTTTACTGAGATATGGAGAAGATGCATCAGCGTTAGCAGGTGTGAAGCAACTTCACTTCCTTGTTACCAGCTGGCTGGTACCTGACTAACCCAGGCCTCAAGAACAGCAAAGCTTTTCATTTGGGCTTCCATAAGGACAAGGGAGGGTGCTTATGGAGGTGAAGATTTTAGTCCAAAATAACTACAGCAGCAAGAAGTTTCCCCTGGACAACTCATGTCCTGTGAAACTCCTGAGTCTAACAAACCCCATTGGTGCCTCAGAATGTTGCACAGCAATGCTGTGAAATCTGCTTCTACCAGCTGCCAAGGGAACAAGAGCAGGAGGAAACAAGAAAATGAACAAATTGTTTGCAGTAAAGCATTTTTCCCCACAACTTTTTTTTTTTTTTCCCCCTCCAAAAAATTGATTGTTTGCAAAACAGACCCTGTTTTCTGTGGAACTGTTTTTACTTTTCTCGCAGGGAAAACAGGTGATCAAAGCACGGTAATTTAAACCATTTCCCAGAGGGCAAAACAAGCAAACAACTGCTCATGTGAATCCTTGGTAAAGAACTGCTTTAAGAAAGTGAAATACATTGTCATTTGGGCAGCTGGCTTGGTGGGTGCACAGTCAATAAGACAGCTGAAAGTTGGCGGATAAGAGAGCAACATTCTGGGCAGCCTGGTCTGGTGGTTGGCGACCCTGCACACAGCAGGAGGTTGAAACTAGATGATCATTGTGGTCCTTTTTCAACCCAGGTCATTCTATGATTCTATGAAAAGCAAAAGAGACCTCTGGCACATGGCAGGCCCCATATTTCCCTGTGTATTTGTCTTTGAGCCCAGGCTGGCAGAGCAGCAGGACAGGCTGTACATCACCTGCTGCCATCCCCGGGTCAGAGGGTTTTCCTCCTCACCCCTGGAGAGGAGCCACTCTCTGGAGCTTCAGTTTCACTTCCAGACCTCTGCAGTACGTCCCAGCCTGGGTTTGATATGCTTCTTTCAAACGAATTTATGGCCCTATAAATGGTGAATCATTGTGTATAATAAAGAGCAGAACAGATTTGACTGGTATCCAATTTAATAATTACTTGAGTAACTCAATCATTTTCAGATACGTGGTCTCAGTGTCTGCAGACTTTGAGGACCTGATGGGAGCATTGGGCAAACAGCATTTTTTACTGCTCAGTTGCTGAACCCATTCTTCCCAGGCTGCAGACAGTTCAGGCATGTCTAAAAACTTTTCAAAGAGTTTGTTCAACTTTGGAGTGTTTGTGTCAACCTGGATGTGGACAAGCATGCACAAAGGCCATGCATCTGCACTTTCCCATCTTTGTAGCCCTCCCCTCTGGCCAGTTATGAGAAAAGTCTGCTGCTGTGCTCTGATAAATAATTCATTTAAAACCCCCACTAATACCAGCAACTACACAGCCTAGCTCCCAGATGTTTCAAGGTCCACAGTATCTCTTGATGGGCACTGGAAATAGTTCTCCTCCAGTTTGCATCCTTATGTTTGTTTTTAACAAGGCTGTGCTGAGCTACAGCATTTGCAGAAGCAAAGCAAGATTCAGTGATTATTTTTTTTTTTTTTGCCCTGTCTCTAAGATGAGCAACATTCAGAGCCCACCAGAGCATCCTTGCTGGCCTGGGTGGGCAGTCCATTCAGCACCTGGGGAACCTTCCACTCAGTTAGCGAGCTGACTTCAGGCTGAGCAAGCAAAGTGGATAATTAGACCCTAAGCACAGTCTTTTCAGAGCTCTTCCTGCCCTAGAATAAAATAGAGCATCTTGAGGACTCTGTAAATCAAATCCAAGGGAGCAGTGTGCTGTGCAGGACTCTGGGCATTAGGAAACACGGCCATCGCATCCTTTAACCCAGGGACCCAGTGAGGTTGCTGTGAAGCTGACCTCATCTCTGGGAGCAGTGAGAGCTGCCCATGAGCCATCCCCACCGCCTGCATGCACACACACCTCACACCTGCACCACAATTTGCAGTGCAAATTCCAGTTTCTCATTATGGGACTGTCGAAATTTGCTCTATCTTGAAATTCATCACCCAGCAATTAGCCTTAGGACAAGACTGGGGATTTGGTTATCTGCAGCAGTTCACAGCCTGCCCAAGGGCATTGCAGGAGAAGGCCAATCTCCCTTGGAAGGCTCAGTTTGCTGGCGTAGAATTCACACCTGCACTGTGGTCTCTGCCACTGAACGATGGTTATTTAAACACTCCTTTTTTTTTTCCCCAGCAAGTTGACAGAGGTTAAAAACCAAGTCAGTGAAAACAAATGAACCACCATTCTTTCATAGCATCACATTTAAACCGAAAAAACTGCACGGACTTGGGGTGAATAACTCCCGATTTTCAGTCTGAGAGACTGTGAGTCCCTGCACTGATGTGACACAACGTTTTTTCCATGACTGAAGGAGCCAAAGATCAGCCATCTTGAAACTCAACCTCAGGTATCAAACCTCTCTGTTCCTGGTGCTCCCTCCTACACTCAGACAATGATGTTAGTGCCCCTATAACTCAACGCCTTCATTTTTTAAGAGGACACATTATCAGTCCTTATTATGCCACGTGTATTCATATTTTAGGTGAATATATTTCAAGGAAAAGCTTTTTCTTACAGAAAATATTTTCTCTATTTATCTATGTGTTCTATTGAGCCCCATTGTGTGATGGATGACCAAGTGTTTCTTATCTGTGCATGGAACTTTGGGTTGGAAGAACGAACTGTGATAACAGTATCTACTATCTGCTGTGCATACAATCAGAGAATGCTGTTTTATATCCATGTATTAAATCTCTGATCTTTGGTATCCATAAATTTTCATAAAAATAAAATCAGAAGGAAAAGAACCATCTCCTACTAGTTGCATATGGTATGTTTAACTAAGCATCAGGAAGATTTTGTGGTACACAGAATTAAATTCTCTGCTAGATCTGGGAAAGGCACACGCATAATTTAAAACTTGCAGGTAGTGGCATTGCGATCAGCACTCCAACCCACTGGAAAATAAATGGCAAAAGTCCTTCTGCCACGAGCTCCTGTGAAACCCAAGGACACGGGGAGTTGTCCATTCATGCATGCATGCTCACTCCAAACTGAGTGCAGATTTTGTGTCCCTGAGGACCGGCTTAGCAAACAAATGGTGAATGTGAACTTTGGATGGTCAGAGCTTCTGCTGATGTGAGTTGATGTCTACAGTGTTTCAGGACCGTTGGGGATGCAGCTCAAGAGCTTAGGACTGTTCTGATCCGTACAGAGAGCAGTACTGCAGTCTGCTCTGCACCAAAGAGAAATCCATTGGCTTTCAAAGCAACACCACATACGTGTGCAGTATAAATCAGGGTAGGCAGGTGGGTTATCAGGACATGTGCTGAGGTATTTCACCTTGTCAAAGATGCATTGGACACCTGTAGGGCAAGGCTTGGTGGGAGGTGGTGATGGGAGAGGTGGGGGAGAGGTGGCTTTCCATAGGGAATATTTTTCACAGAGTAAGGACTTTTGAGAAAATTAATGTGAAACATTAAAAATGTTCCTTTTTAAAAGGAAATCCATTTTTTAGGCACAATGAGACACTTCAGGTGGTGTGGCAGTGTTGAGTAATGCACACTGGAGATATTTAACTTCATCTCATGCCTCACTGTTCCCCAGGGGCACCCATTAATCAGCGTTACTAGGCAGTTTGTCATGTCCTTTTGCTTAAATAATATCCATACCAAAATACAAGTAATGTATGCACCTGGAAGACAGCGGGAGATCTGCCTGTGTCAGGACAGAAGGATCAGTACTGGAGGGCACAGGAAAGCTGAAGGACTCCAGCTGTCCTCCGTGGGATGTGAATGGGTACTGCAGCAGACTGAGCGTGTGTATCAGAACAGGTGAACCTACCGACCACCACCACTGACAGAGGAACTTTATGGACAGCAAGGAGGAAGCTGTGAACAATGAACCCATAAATAAGCTCACTGGAAGATGAGACCACAGCCTGTAGGCATTGCACTGCCATGGAGTGCAACTCTTCTGATGGAGACAGGGATTTGGTTGTGCGTGAATGTGCAGGCATGGGGACCTGCAGTCATCTCTCCCTACCTTCCTACTGCCCAAGAAGCTGCTTGTGGGAGGATGGCTGCCTTGGCTTTTGGCTGTCATGGCTGGGACCTGCTGACAGGGCCACCCCTTGAATTTCACCCCAGGAAATTCCCCATACCCGAGGATCAGTGGGGGACTGTCCTGTCCCCGAGATGTCGCCCAACTTACCAACTTACCCGGCTGATCTTCATCTCGTTGCCATCCTTGCTTGCCAGATTTGGGTTTGATCTGGATGTCTGAAGGTTAAACCACTGCAGGTCTTCCTCAAATGGGCAAATTCCCCTAATTCCCCTCCTCCTCCTGCCAGAAGTTTTCTGTAACTTGTTAAGCATAACACAGACAGCGCGGCCTCCCGTTCCTGCAGAACTTGCTGGCCTTCTGACGCCCAAAATAACTGGCAGAGCTGTCAAAAATGACCTTCTTTCTATAACATCTCTCTCTTTTTTATTTCCCACCTCCAGGTAGGGGGTGGGGAGGTTGGAAAACTGTAAAGATCAAGTCACAGCTGCATGCGGTACCTAATTAAACAAGTGTAAGAAAGCAGAGAAAGGTCAGGTTGTCAAAAATCATTGCTGTATCTTTACTGGCTTGTATTTAGAGACTGATAGCAGCAAAGAAAATAACTCAATAACGTGAATGAGACCAGAATAACAAACTGACTCCTGGCACAGACTGGTTTTGAAACATAAAGGGCTGAGGCTTCAAGATTTATGTATGTGTATATGCATGGATATGTATGTGTGTATCTCCATGCAGGAGACACAAATCTGTGGGAAACAAGCCCTGGAAATGAAAGGAAAAGTGTTTGCAAAGAGCAAAGTAAGCAGACAACATTAAGGTGGGAAAGGAGATTGAACAGGAGAAGTTCAAACAGGAAATGTGGCAGAAATTAGAGGCTGGAGACACATGGGCTGAAGGAGATAAAAGCAGATGGAACTGAGAAAATAAATTAAGGAGTGGATAGGAAGGGGAAATGTGTAAATAAATAGCAAATGCATCCACAGGGGAGAAGGAGAGAGCTGTGTAGTCAATGCTGCTGTGGCTGCAGGTGTTGGAGCCGTGTAGATGAGGTGCCTCTGGTAGTGCCTGAGGTCTGTGGGATGTGTAGGTCTGTGGGAGACTCTTAGGAGCTGAAAAGGGAACAAGGAAAGAAAATCTCCCCATGGGAGAGGAATGCAGAGCAGAACACGTCTCACTGCTGTGTAATTCGGTGCTATGGTTCAACAGCAATCTGAACAAGACAACAGAATCAGAGAGGCTTTGGAATGTTTCTGTTATTAAGCACATCTCTTCATTTGTTCTGCCAGGGATGAGCTCCAGTGATGTGCTCCAGCTAGTTGCATCTGCCTTCTTGTGACACCACTTAGCATTTTTATAAAGCCTGCCATGATAGCATCAGTAGGCTGGAAGGAGCTGCATGAGGGTGAAGGGGAGGAGAAGAGATTTTTCTCTTTTTGATGGCTAAGAATTTTTCCTCCTCTGGTCCTTCACAAGCAACATGGAAAAAGATAAACATGGTGTCTTGCATTTAACAAATTGCATTTAAATGGCATACCACTGCAAGTATAATTGCAATTTGTTGTAATTTCTCCCCCAAATTCCTCCCTGACACAGTTGATTTATTTTGCAAATCAGTGCATCTGGAGCGTGTGCTGTGTCACATTATGGGCCTTTGATACAGAACCTTTGTTTTATAACAGGGAAAATAATTAGCTTTCGGACAAGCTTGAGCTGTGATGTCAGAAGCTATCCATGGCTGCTGAAAGAAGTTATTAGTGCTGATCTAATGAAGGCTCCCTGGCAAAGCTCTGCCTCTTTACTAATTTGTCTCTCTGGGATTTTAGCAAAATTAAAAAAAGGAGCTAAGTGTTAAAAAAGTATTTACTTATCTATTAAAAATATCTGTGTTTGTACAGTATAAACCTCAGTGATATTTCTGCTAAGATCTACAGAGAGCTGAGAAACAAACCAAACAAAAGGCACTGCTTTGTTCCAGTACAAACAACGCTTTCCTCCAAGCAGAAACATTTGGGCTTCTTTTTTTTTTTTTTTTTTTTTTAATTAACTTTTTTTTTTTTTACCCCCTCCTTCTGTCCATCTCCTCGAATCTCACAGCACTCACTGGCAAGCCTGGGGAGGATCAATTATTAGCAGTATCAGCTTTCCTCCCGGTGTCATCAGCAGAGCCCTCCTTTGGCATCACTCTGAGGAGGACGGATCCCTTCCCGCCATCCCCGGATGACACCAGGAGTAACCCCATGAACTCAAAGCTGTTGCTCCTGACAAAGTGAGAACAAGCCCAGGGAGAATCAGGCCCCGTCGCCTCCGCTGCAACGCCGAGTCCCTAAAGCGATTGCACGGCGCGATGGTAAACATTATGGGAAGATATGGAGTGGGATGAATTAAAAGCGCCTGGCTGGATCTACGGAGGGTTTGATTTCACCCAGGAGGAATGAACGAACGCAGATCACTCCGAGTTTTCAATGTCCGAGGCATAATCTAATTTCTCAATGTAGTCAACCAGTTGAAATTTGCAAAATATGGACTCTACTGGGAATCTGGCGGAGCTTGTCTGATTAGCGTGTGCAACTGTTCAGTGGCAGGTTTTTGTGAGCGTGTAGTCTCTATTTCAAACAGAATCATCACCAGCTGGTTATTTTTTACTGTTATTAGGTTAGAAAATATCACTGAGGTATACAACAGTAATCATGAAGCTGTGATGCCAGGAAAAAAATAATCATGTTAAATTGACCTTCATGAATAAAGAGTGAGGTTCCATTTCGTCTCATTTCTGTTCGTTTTAAAACCAGCATTAGCTTTTCTGGCACATAATTTTTCATTGTTTGCTGAGCATGGCTCGATTAGAATGATTCACTATCTTTAATATTAGTGATTATGGTCCATTTCAATTACACAATGTGTTATAGTTTGTTGTATTACTCTCCTGTCATCCCTTCGTTCTGACTTCCTTTGGGTGAGGCAAAAAGAGAGAAAGACTTGGATGCTGAAGGCAGCAGCTGGGGACATGAGCCCCTTTTGTGAACTGAATCCCAGGGGACACAGCACTGTCAGTTGTCTGTGTGCAACATTGAGATGAAGAGCTCCAAACCCTGACTAAGTTGCATTTTCCAACCCACCACTTGAGATTCTGCCTGTTTGCCGCTGATCTGTCTTTTCTATGTATTTAAATAGAAAAAGCAAGCAAGTCAATGAATCTAGTGTGCTCTAAGCACACACTTTGGATTAAGGTAGGATTTAGGAGATTTATGCAAGTGGCAGATTAAGGCTTGCTCCATTATGGTGTGGATGTTTGGCGAGCCATGGAGTTCAGAGCAGATCGTGTTGCACACCACGGGTTACACCGTGGCTCCAGCAGAAGTTCTCCTCTCAATGCCCAGTTAAACCAGAGAGGATTTGATGTTACTCCACCACTGAATGGTAGGCAATCCACGGGCTGCTCTGGCTTGCCCTTTCCAGTGCCCAGATTCAGAGCACTTCCTAAGCATTTGTAAAATGGAGTTGGGATGCAAAGAGAAATAATTTTGAAAGCTTGGGCTTTCAAAAGTGCTTTTAACTTGAGTTTGGCCATTAAGCTTCCAGAAACATGGAGTGATGTATGAAGGCAGGATTTGGCAAAGCCACCAGTTGTGTGTTTAGTAGCAGTTCTTTAGCAATAGGGAGAGCCGTGTGCTGGAGAAGCTGCAAAATGATCAGAAGTGAATAGCAGATAACCACCCTGTGCTGTCAGGTGTTCCTCTGGGCTCCAGGTGTTGTTGATCTCCTAAGCCCTGAAGTATGAGGTATCTGTGTAGATGCAATTCAAATCTTCTTCATGTCATCATCCTTTTGCTATGGAGGTATTTCCAGTCAAAAAAATAAGAATGGGATCCTCCATGAGATTAAGTCAGTACAGCTTCACTGGATCTGCTAACTGCAAAAGAGGGAGAAGATTTGGCTTCCTCTTCTGGGGACAGAATCCACTGTGTTTAAAACATCATTACTGAGTACACCTTCCTCATTCAAGCATGAGAATTTGAATGACGGGGGAAAGCATGCCCTCTTCGTACAACATCTCTCTTTTCACCTTTTGATTTGGTTCCACTTTCTCACTTGCCAAGGAAATTGCATGCATGTGGATGAAAGGAGGAAGGGATTTGACACATTTAATGGACACTTACAGGGGCTGCAGAGCACTTATTAAAGTAGTAAACGAATTAACTAATTATAGGTGACCATTAAATTATGGCTGCACTCAGAGGAGAAACCTTGCTAAATTAGTTCAGTTTTATTGCACTGATCTGCAGTCTTGACCAAACTGTGTTTCCAAGCCTGTTGAGTAAATCCAGAGTAATTACTCTGACTTGGTGAAATTAGTCTACTTGTTCCTTGGGGTAACCCACTCTGGCCACTTCCATGCCTTCAGATCCCAAATGCTTGCCTCTCCAATGAAAACAAGAGCTTGTTCTCTTAGTACCATGTGGCCGATGGATTTGTGTGCAGAGTTGGAGACAGTTTATCTTTTTAATCAACAACAATGTTATCAATTAGATTGTAGCTGTAAAAGCTTAATTACTGAGAATGATGAAAGAGTGCACATTCCAGATGGAGAGTGCAGTTCTGGACCTAAGGGAAAAAAAAAAAAGCAGTGATACTTTTAGCTTGGAAATTGTGTCCAAAGACTAATTAGAAAGAGCTCCTGGAATCAAGTGCATTCAGTGGCTTTCCTTGGATATCACAGGTCTTAACTAAAGAAGATTGTAACTCATCCAGAGGGGAAATCTTAAACTGCTAAAGATTAGAAAGAGAGATGAAGGTGATTCTTTCAGGTGTTTTAGGAAGGTTTTAATCTGGGATTATTAAGGCTAAAACAGTGAGTTTCTGTACTGCTGAAGCCATAGAAAGAATTGCACACAGTGACATCCATAATAAGACACCTTTGATACAGTGGAGCTGTACTAGGAAACACAGACCTCTGCTTCACTTTCATGGGTTGCAAAAGGCATAAAAAGCTATTGTGTACTGTAATGTTATGGAAATGAAGCAGGGGTTCTGGAATGGAAGGGAGAGATGCTCTTGCAGAACCACTTTTGGAGCTTCACTGCTGTTTGCAACCAGCCTGGCAGAGCCTTGCTTGTGCAGGCAGACTCATGTAGGTGCAGCCCTCACAATGTAAGAGTCTGAGGATATCTGTAACACTGGTTCTCCACTGAAAATGAGACAAAATGAGACATTATAGAAGTACATTCTTAAAAACTGTAATAAAAAAAAGAAATCAATAAAGAACATGGCCAGAATGCAAACAGGAAGAACATATCTGAGACAGTGCTTGTGAGCAATGGGGAGAAATGAAAGGAGACAGAGAGATTATGAATGGGAATTAATAAACGTTGGTTTCAAGTGAGTTCTTCAGTTCAATAGCAGAAAAGACAAACCTGTGGTTCTCAGTAGAAACATCTTGCTGTGGTCCAGCATACAACAGAATCCTGGTAAAGCATGTGTAAGTTGTTTCAGTGGGGATGAGACAAGTGCTGTTGATGAGCAGTCTGATGTCAACAGAGCTCGTGCTTAGGAGGGGGATATGTGTCTGCCACAACACTCTGAAGTCACCTCCTTGGAGCAGGGCTATCTGTTCAGAGACAAAAATACAGTGGGGATCATTTAGGGGAGGGAAATGCCCACCGTCTCTGATTTAAATCTATTTTCGCCTTGTGAAGAATATCTTAATTTTCACTTATATTCCATGCCTGTAGCTAAGGGCCATTAAAACTAATAAAAGTAAATCATTTGTGACAGATCTTAGAAAACAGTTTCTGCAATGCACTACACTCTCAAATGCTCATTAGAAATAGTGGTTTTCTTTTCGGAAGAATGCTTGCTGAATGCTTAAAACGTGTTGCTTCCAACTTTTGACAACTAGCACAGGCTACGAGAAGCTTTGAAGCAAATGTTTGACATAAAAAAGATGGTCTGATGCTATATCAAATAAGATTGGGGAAGAAGCATCAAAGCAGAAAGCATTAGGATGAAATGCAGTTGGAGAAAAGAAAATCAACACACTCATTTCTGATTTTACATTTTCTGGCATTGGTATAAACAACTGATTTACATTTGCTGAGGACACTAGATTCAATTCTTAACAAATTAGCATTAAGCAGAACCTCCTCCCCCAAATCCTTTCCAACAGCATAAGGCAAGGCCAGGAAAATATTTGTTCCTTACACCATAGTCATTCCCAGGAAGGAAAGAGCGCATTGAGATGGCACCTGTTTTCCTCCTCCAGCCTCCATCTTGACTGAGATGCAGAAAGGTGCCTTTCTAATGCAGTCCTGTGGACTGCTCTGGACAAAATCCTTGCTGGAACCCAGCTTGGGTTGAAAATAAAACCAAGCATACTGTAAAATAACAAGCTTGTCAAGCATCTTGTTTGGTGTATCTCCTTAGAGGGTTGGTGAAGCAAATGTTTCATTTGTTTTACATGGTATTTTTCTTAAATGCTCTCTGAAGTGTCTTGTACATTGATCTAACTAGAGCACTGTGATCTTAACCTCTGGAACAGAGGTGACCGACTGTCAATAAAAACTGGATTACCTGAAATGCCCATTCATGTGAGCAAGGTTTTACCTGGCATTTCTGCTAATAGGATAGTCAACTCGTTGGAACAGAAAACATGAAAACCAGGTCCTATCCAAATGTTTTCTTATGGAGGGAGGCATAAGCACAGGATTCACAGCTGCAGTGCTCAGGCAGGCTCCCAGGAGAGGTGCCCCTCAGCTGCCCATTGCTGGCACTCATTTGCTCAGACACTGCAGCACTTGGATGTGGCTCAGGGGAGGAACTCCAGATGGTCGTTCATTTAGCCACTGCACTTATGTTCTAAAGGAGGATTTAGAGTTGGTTCCTAAATGTGGGATTGTGAGAAATGGGCAGTAGGGTCATAACTGGAAATGTTAAAAGAACATGCAAGAATGGTTTCATATCAATTCCAGGGAAAGGGTGTCTATAGACTAGCCTACTCACAGAATCCAGATAAGCAGCCTTGTGCGACTGCAACTGCAAATGATTTGACCTTGTACTTTAAGTTATTCTGCTTTGGCTACTCTGCACACAGCAAGCTCACACAGCCAAGCTCCTTAGAAGTCCTGCATCTCATGTTTCCTGCCCATATTTTATTCCTTCAGCCTCCCCTTTGGCCCGCAGTCTCTCTCCATCGCTCGATCAGTTTTCATGGTCGTTCAAGTCGTAGGGGTGATTTGTTCAGGTAAAATGGAAAATTGAAATGGAACGGGTGCTGGATACAACATCATCCGCTTTTTCTATTTTGTCAAAGTGCCGTGGCTGTTCATTTTTTCATGGTCATGAGTTGAAATAAATTAAACTTCCCAGAGGCGAAACTTCTCTAAGATCAAATTGGAATATATTGATTAGGCTCTTTGAGGGCTGATGGATTGGACTCTCATGCTTTATAAACACATTTACCAACACGTTCTCAAAAAGAGTTGCTTAGCACTGGGCAAACTGATCGTGTTTATTTAAAACTGTGACAGTGGCATACACCTGTAGCCCTCATTCTGGCCAATAAAGTCTCACTTCCTGATTGATGGAGACAAGTTGAGCTGTCTGCCTGCCTGACTCCTAGGACTGGTCCCAAAGGTTGCAAGGCTGATGGAGTCCAGCATAATGCATCAACGTCAGTAAAACAACTTAGCATGTCATTGAGAAGATCTGATCAGCAAGCACCCAGGAGACAGGATGAAAGCAGTAAACTGGAAGAATTTTTGAGTGCTTATTATGGCAAAGGGGACAGAGAGTCCCAGAACATGGGAGTTTTGAAAGAGCATGTCTACTAATAGCTTTAGATGCATGACACTGCAAATGAACGAATGCAGTCACCAGCCAAAAATATCCAGACACAAGAGTCCCAGATAGCAAAGCCTGGATGTAACTCACTCATATGAATAGCTGGGAATGGCATCATGGATGGACGTGATTAGAGAGAAGTGCAGAGCTGAGAGTTACGTCCATCAGCCAGGTCTGAGTCATGGGCAATACATGATCCAGAATGACCCCAGCCTGCCTTTCATTTTCTGGTCTCGATCTGCAGCTGTGATTTTGGAAGTGTCTTCAGAATAAGAAATGTAAGAAAAACATAAGGAGAGGTTGGCAGTGAAGGACAAAGATACGGAGGTAAGAACTGTGAACTGGAACTTCACCAGATGGAGATGAGAAATTAGGCACTGGATCTGTGGAGACAGCATCAATAAGTGTAGCAATGTAGGGGAAGAATTAGTTTTCTAGTTTGAAAGAAAAAAATTGAAGGCTTTTTAACGTAAAAATTCAATTAAATGTTATATCGCAAGAAATAGTAAGAAGAATCAAAGAAGAAACCTTTAAATGAAAGGAGGAATCTTGCTCCCATCACTTTCCAAAGGTATCTGTAGCATTTCCAATATCAGTTGCTAGTCAGAATCAGAAAGTGTGGGTGGCACTTGAGCATTTTTCTTCCAGTCTCTCATTGAATCTTCGTGGATTAGACCATGTGGGATGCCAACCCGCTCAGGCATATCTCAATGACATCTAGCAGGCTGCTTCGTGCCATCGCCCAGAGCAGCGTAGGAGAGAGCGCTGAGGGAACATAAGTCAAAGAACAGAATTCTGCCTTCAGGTTTCTGCCGACGAACAACTTGACAGGGTGTGTGCTTTCCAACTAGGAATAAGCAACCAGACCAGGGAAGCAGTGACACACATAGTTTCTCTGGGCTCATATTGTGTACCAGGCAGGATTTGTAGGCTGCTTTGGCACATCTCAGCTAACAGCCAGTATATACTGTACAAGAGCACGTGGAATTATTCTCCAAATTATCAAGGCACACGGAGTCAATGTGGAAGAGTTTCAGCAGGTCAGCATCTTCTGTGCAGCCTAACAAGGTGTTCTTTACTCTATTATGGTCTGAAGTGCTTCATTTCAGTCTAGCTTGAAATGACTCAAAGCCATACATTTTTCACCAACTGTCTTCAGAGACTGTCTCCCTAAATCATACATTTTGCTCTTTAAAGTTTACACCATCTCCCTTTGAGCCTATTCCCGAGGCTAATAGCTTTGGAGACAACTTCTCAGCCTAACAGACTTTGCTCTTTTATTTCTGTTAGTTGGCCTAAATCTTCCCCTCACTTAATTCAACCCAATTATTTCCAGTGATACCCACTGGAGCACCCTTAACATTTTCTTTTTCCTTTATGGTGCTTTAGCTCTTCAAAGGCTTGCAGACATTTGTCCTAATGGAGAGAGGATAGAGAGTTATCTGACATGTCGGGGAGGAGAGGTTGCTCTGTTCCGATTCCATTACAGCAGGAAACACGCTGGATATCAAAGAGAAATTTATGTAATGTATTCCTGCATTGTTCACAATACAGCATCATGTTTTATGCAAGCAAAAGGAGCGTGAGGCGAGAGTGGAAGAAAACCCCGTTTAACTGGCAGTGAAATGACAATAAAACAACAAATGGGGAAACTGGCAGGAGATAAACCTTCGTTTTTATGGGCAGCTTCCTCAGCTGCTATCATGAGTGGAAGGCCATTGAGCACACTTACGGGTGGTGATGCTGTGAGAGTGCAAAGGCTCTGGGATGTATGTGCCCATGGCACACTGCAGATCTGCACCCCATGCTGTATGGATCCCTGGGATCACAGAGATGGCTGCCAGCACCATGGGACAGTGCCATTCATGCAGAGCTCTCAGTAATGACCTGGGCAAGATCCAGAATGGATCGGGCCATTTTGAGATGGAGAAGTATATACAAATACTATCTCAGGTTTTCTAAATTGCCTGATGTGGCATTTGGTCACACTGGAAGCAGAATGAATACTGTAAAAATGAGAACTGAATACTCTTTAGACTCCAAGCCATACTTCTCACCTACCCACAGCTGTACTTTTACTCTGCTCAACAATAATTTGCTCATCAGAAAGAGAAAATTGAGATACTTTGAGCAAAAGAGTAAGGTCCACTTGCAGTGTGTTCAAATGGCCTCCCCATGTCTGAACAAAGACATTTACTCTCCAGGAATACAATGCATTTTTGGGGGAGCCTAGGGTTTTGATTACATGATTGATTTCCAAGCCTCTTATGATCTGTGGTGAGACAGTAATAGGATGAAGCAACAGATGCAAAGTTATCACAAACAGCAGGACAGGAAAGGTGATACAGTCACAGGGAGACTTTGATTTGCTCTTTTGGGTCACCAGATCACTTGCTGTTCGTCATGTGCCCAGTCTACTGGGACAAGAGCATGTTAGTCTCCTCTGTTAAAAGGCTGTTAATTTGATGGCCTACATAACCAGTATTCACTTAAATCAAACCCTTGTGAAGCCTTTGCTTTGATGCAGGAGTCTGAAGAATTAAGAAACTTCCCAAGGCGAGAAGGTGACTCAGTTTAGGGAACCTGCCATGAGATCTAATTCCTTCAATTATTTTTTGTTGCTGAATGAAATACACACACACACACACACACATATAAATAAGTGAACAGACTCACAGAGACAAAAGAACATTTCCATTCTGCAGCAATGATCACAATGTAAAAAGGCTCCATCTCCATGGAAACGGCCCTAAGCCTCATCATATCTAATGGTGATTTTCCAAAGAAGCCCTTGAAACATCTTTTGTTTCTTGCTTTGAAGTCAAAAGAAATGGTTGAGTGCCAAGAAGAGGGCTATCAGCTCCACATCTCCAATCACAGGCCCAGCCTCACCTCTGCAGGCAGCCCTCCCGCTCCGCGCACTGCAGACGGCTCACTTAAAATAATTGCAGCGCGCAAGTTAGCAGGGGGAGGAAAGCGAGGGGAAAACAGAAATAAATATATACACGTATATACAGAACCCAGGAGGCTTATGGAGAGCAAAAGTATTCTCAACAAGTGGCAAATGCTGATTTCCATTCCCCAGCCTGGAGGTTCCATGAAGCGCCGCTACGTTTGTGCACGGTGGTGGTTGAGATGCAACCGGTCCTGGTTCCCTGTGCTGGGCCTGCTTATCCCCCACGGAGGAACGCTTTGCTGTGCCTGATTTAGGAGTTAATGACCTAATTAGGAGCTCTGGGGAAGGAGAAAGGGGGGATGGAAGGAAAAGGAGACACCACAGAGGATGCTGAAGAGCCTTGACACTGCTAATGGAGCTTCTTGCTGTTTGCGGAGGACTCCGAGGGGTTTTAAGGGAAGGGTCACAGCCTGTATTAAAGCTGGTGGTGTTTGCAGCCACACTGCTTGGAAAAACATCAGCCTGCAGGGGAAAGAAGAAACTTACAGGTAGTTGCCCAACCCCTGCTCGTGGCTCAGGTGCCTTGGTGTCATGGATAGCTATTAAATACAATTCTCCCATCAGTGGGATGTACACTGCATGTACAAAAATAACTGGAATATTTGGCAATGGAAGCAGCTCAGCAACACTGAGAATTAAATGCCATGAACTCAACTTCACAGGGCTCAACAAAAATAGAAGTTTACCATAAAAAACAAAAGTGACCTACGCTCTACTCTGAAAAGCAACTTCTCAGAAGGTCTGCAGTGCCTGAGAGCTGGAGCAGCCCCTGCGCAGAGCAGCTGGGACCAGCAGGTCTTAGACCTGACCTCTGGTTGCTCTGTGTCAGGGCTGGGCAAGGATTGTGCTTTCCGTGGCTTTGACACCTCTCTGCCACGCCAAATTTGCCATTGAAGGAGCTGGCTGAACGTGGGTGCCTCTTCCAGCCAAAACTGGCCTGAGACTGCCAGCTTCCCTCATGGACAGTCTCAACCACTTTTAGATCCACTGACCTGGAGGTAAAAGACTTTGTATGTCATCAGCAGACCCTGGAACCCCTGGGTGTCTCTCCTAAGGCTGTGTGCTTTGCCTCCTCCCATTGCTACACTCTGTTCCCTTTCCCACCTGCCCCATTCTCTTCAGTTATTTCCTTGCAGAAGTTAATTTTTCTTTACATATTCAAGTGCAAAGGATCCTAGCCTGAGACAATTGCCTCTGTTAACTTCTCCCAAACCAACTCTCAGGAAAGTGAGAACTATTTCTTTCTTTTTAAAATGTTTTTCTTCTCTTGTTTTTTATTTTAGAGAGTTCTTTGCAGTAAGACCAGCCCTCACAGATACAACACTATGTATTAAAGTACATATATCTGCAGAATACAGGTATACACAGGGTGTTTTTTATTAAACAAGTTATAACATTCTTAAATCCAAATACCCAGTGCCTCTGTTTCTTAATAAAGTACAAAAGAACTTATCTGTTAAATAAATCCCAGTTGATGACTCTTGGCTCAAAACCACAAAGAGTTTTCCATCCAAGAAATGAGGACTTCAATTCTCAGAGCCAGCACTTTAGCAGCGACTCTACAGGGAACAAATGATAATAATAATAGTAATACAGAAATAAAAGATGTCAAGGTGCAGAACAGCAGGGACCTTGCAGACAGTTCCCAGGAAGCTTTTCTTTCAAGAAAAGAACAGATGCATGACGCACTCGCATGAAAGCACATGCAGAAACCACTATTTTTCATTTGCTGAACAGGAACATCTTTCACCTGTGACGTGGGATGCAGGGAGAAGGCTTTTGCACTGCTTCCATCCTTGAGATGCAATCTCCCATGTACTGTTCTGAAGCCTTCAAATGCTTGGCAGGCAGTCCCAGCCCTTTCACTTCACAGGGAGAACAGGCTGCCAAGGAAAGGATTCAGAACTGGAGAAACATTAAACAAATACTTTAGGGATCTTTATAGCATTCGTTTCAGTGGTATATGTTTAGATTTCGCACCTGAGCTGTTTGTGGCAGATTAAACTTTGGATGTGCTTGCCCCTTCTTTCTCCACTCCCTCTTCCTCCCCAGTGCTTCAGGTAAGACATGGGCACCTTCATGGGGTGCTGCAGGAGGTGTCAGTCCTCATGGGGGTTGTTGGGGGACTTCCATGCCCAGCAGGATGGAAAAACTACCCTCAATTTTCAAGAAGCAGCTCAGATCTACAATTTCACCTCAGCGTGAGCAAGGACTGAAGAGTCAAAAGGAAGCTGAGATTTACATTGAGTTGGAAGAACAATTAGGAGAACAATTGGTTGCTGAGGGATGGGAGCAATTGCTACTCTCATTAGTCATCAGAGCCTCTAAGTTGGTTTCCAAACCCGAGAAGCTAGTGCCTAGGAAGCCCAGACATTTAAACACTTATTATTCCAAGTCCCAAGTTTTTTCCTGGTTTCTGATGGATCCCCTGATTTTCTGAGATGGAGGAGGTAGTACTTAATTATGGAGGATTAGCTGTGGCATCTAAACAGTTGTGTCCAGAAGAGCACAGCTATCTGTGGGGCTGTTTGCTATTCATATCACATTTACAAAAAGCCCAGACAGCAGCAGGGGGAAGATGGACATAAATAGAGAGTATGGGAAAGGAGGGGCATAGAAGTTCTAATGCATTTTCGGCTGTTGGGATTTTCTGTAGATGTTCTATTCTCTCTCACCTTGATGTCTCATTTCACCTGCTTGTTGCCACAGGCAATTGGACAGCATGGTTGTGCTCAGCAGGAAACAATGAACGAGAAATTACAATAACAAAGAACGTCAGCAGCTTCCAGGCTCTGATCGGCTGTAGGATCCCTGGCAGCCGCCAGCACTCCATCTACACAGGGGGAAGGAGATGCTGCACAAAAGGGGCACATCTTAATGCCCTTGACCAGAGACAAAGTTAGAAACCAAGAACTGCTAGGCTTGTTTGCCTCGAGATTTATACGACCTGGTTCAATTTTTCAAGCTTCCCATGTTCTTTGGCTGAGCAGGAGGCAGGAGGACGTGCTACTGCTCTGCAAAGATTTAAGCAGATTTAAGAGAACTGAGGCATTTGGAGCCCAGCTGTGGGCATGAGATCTCATGTGCTCACGCACTCCAGCTCTGGAGTTTGCTTGCTCCTGAAATCAGCAGCATCTTGACATTAATGTCCCCACTTCACCCAGGAAAATAAGCTGGTGCCCTTCTGCAGGCTAAGCTCTGGCTCCAGCAAGCACATAGAGCACCCAGGGACGACCAGCTCTGTTTACATGTTGCACACCCACCTTCTCTACTTTTTTTTTCTTCCCCCCTGTATTTTTCCATTCTGAGAAATGAAAGACAAATAAGCCAGGATCTCTTCCAGCCTTTCACCTTCCTCCATGTGATGATGGTGATAAATGTTTCCACATCAGCCACCTTAAACTTCACAAGTGATGGAGCACTGCTGGATCCTCCCATGAGAGCCCAGCCTTTTGCCCAGTTGTTTTCTCTTTCCATCTCCTCACTCTGATGGAATAGTCATTGAAGCACATCCTTTCCACATCTGCTTTGATTTCCTGGCACAAAGAACCTCCTCTTAATAACCACCATTAGGATGGGAGAGGTCACACCGGAGACCACGGATTTCTGGTGTGTGAGAAGCTGTTCTTACAAGACCAAGCTGTTCTTGAGATTCTCAACTGCTGTCTTTTCCACTGTCTTGAAATGCTGAAGTAGGCTCACTTCCAGGCAAACAACCACATCATGATAACACCAAGAGATAACACCACGCTATTATGCAGCAGAGCACCACTGCAGTCACTGCAGACTGTTCACATATTTTTGCCCCCCCTGGCTCCAACACCTTCCTGGACATGCAGGCACTTTCTAGATGCAGCCAAAGGCCAAGCTGACTTGCAATTGATCTATCTCACTTAGAGAGAAGAAAAAAAAAGGAGAAAAAATAAAATCAAAAGAAAACCAAGGAGAGCACAGGTACGTGCCACCTCCCAGGGTGCTTTGGAGCCTGCCCACTGCCATGGCACCAAGGGTCTGTGTTAGAAGATGGGGCCTGGGACTGAGTTTTCCTGTTAGAAGTGTGTTAAAGTGACAGCAGGAATGCCTCTAATCACTCATTTGAGCTCTTTAAGACACCTCTGTAGAGATGGATTAGAAGAAGGACCCTTATAATGAACAGGAAGCTATATCCCATCGGGGCAAACTGACACAGTTAGTAGCATGCAGAGGATCACATTGCAGACGGGTTGGTTTTGATCTCTGTAGGGAGTTTGTAAAATTAGACCCACAGGAACCATGATTCATCTGCAAAAGCAAAAGGAACACCTCCATTACCTAATGTAATATCTGGACTAACTCCCATTGGGAATCTTTCCGATGCTTTTGATGGGCTTCTGCCACTTAGCATTGTATTAATTCAGAAATTGTCCTCTTTGGGATCAGTCCTGCTGCTCTTCCTCAGAGGAGCGTCCCATTCAGGTCATTGGGCCTTTTTGTCATTTCCAAAGTCAGTGCAGGTACAAGAGAAGACCTCGGCGCCCTGATCAGCTCAGCAGGGAAAGGGCTGGATTTGCCTATTTCCAAACCATCACAAGCTGTTTCAGGGCTCACTTTGGTCAATTCCTGTTTGTGCCAACGTGCTCTGAGTCAAACTCTAAGACAGAATTTAATCAGACTCGACATGAGCTGCTCACAATCTGGGCAGCTTAGATGCAGGCTGAGCAGCTGGACTCGTGGCAGAGCAGCTGCAAAGGAGTGGGCACTTCTGGGAGCATTCTGATCTGCATTGAACATGCCCTGTTTGGTGTGCGTGGTGGGATGAGCCAGCTAACTCTCCACTGGCTACAGGAAGAGTCCAACTGCCTTCTTAAACTAAGTACCTAACTTTTAGGTGGGCTGAATACGATTAGTTCAATCCCACCTAAATTGTTTTATGTGGCCCTTGACAGTACAGCAGAAAGCGATCGATATCCATAGAGATCTCTGCCAGGAGAAGAACTAATAAATGCAGAATTTGATCCTTTATTATATCTTTTTCTTCAGAAAGAATGCTGCTATTTCTGCAGCTCTAACCACAGCCTAGCTTTAATAAGACATGCTAATGTGTTATGACTTCTGGGAGCTCCAGTGTGAACCCATGTTGATAACAGGCTCAGCCTCAGAAATGATAAATCACGAGGGGGAGAAGAGATATGAAAATTCTTTTCAGCCCTTGCAAATGAAAAGAAGATGTGATTGTAAAATATGTTTGGGATATAGGAATGGGGTTCCTATAATCAATCATTGCAAATAAACCATTTTACTTAGCAGCTGTTCAAAGGCAGACAGGCAGGCTAGGTGTATGTCTTCTCCTTGTAAAAATGCTTACAGTCTTATATCTGAATTTATCTGTCTTAGATATTTTATACAAACTCTCGCTTTACAGCATCTGAGTCCCCAGCAGGCTGCAGAGAGGCTTTAGGTGTAACACCCAAAACAGAAAGTGCTGTTAGTTACAATTTACTGATTGAGCAAACAGACCTGTTCAAAAGCAAGACGTGTGGCAGAACACACAAACCAACCACAGCCCTCCTGCTTCCTAGCCAGCATCCCAGCCACAGGAGCAGCTTCCCTGTACTGGCTCCCTAGATGGCTTTTCTTATCCTCATAAACTACATTTAGTGTCCTACTTATAGATGCTTTTGATAGGAAATTCTTCAAGGTGGCAAATTTCTCCTAATACTGTGGGATGGTTATTGGCATTTTACTTCGAGTTAATGCCTCCTAATAAATATCTAGCCAAGCCAAACAACCCCAACAACCACAAGAAGCAACAACATTAATTCTGTAGTCCCTGACTCGTAGGTACTGCTGAGTTTTCACATCTCTGTCCCTGTGCAAGGCAGCAGCAGTCACACTTGTTGCTGATTTCCCACGTTGATGGGTGGGTAACAGGGATCCCACAGCCTCCCCACTAAAATTAACTTATTTCCATGCTTCCCACTTTGCTTCCAAGGACACTGGGTGCAAAAATTACCAAAAACCATACTGACATCAAGGCAGTACCCCACCTGCTGGTATTCTTTATCCTCAAGCCCTGTTGTCCCACCACAGAGGGAAATGAGATTGACTTTCAAATGATTTGTGCATGACAAATCCATGATGAGCATTTGCTTTGAGCTGACATTGAACTGTGCATTTGACTCACACACCTCAAGGAGGGACCAATCCTGCTCAGGGATAACCAAGCTTGTTCTGCAATGCATTTTTGTTGTTATTGTTACTGGTTTTGTTTCTTTCTTCCCATGGCTCTGCCTCCTCAGCATATTTCCCCTCCAGATTCACAGGTATAAATGATCAGGATCAGACCCACGATGCCCACTGGTAGGAAGAGCTGCCACAACTCCCTTGCACATGTTCAGCCTGCATTGCTCAGCACAACTCAATTCCCTTTTTTCCTCCTTTTGTTGTTTATTAATGGTGGAAGATCTTGCTTTTGATATTTATAATATAGACACATTTAAGGAAAATATGTATGTATATTCCTTATAATCCCTGCCATTCACACTCATAGAATCATACAACAGCTTAAGTTGGAAGGGACCCTAAAGATGTGATGAAGGTTCACCAGAGCCATTTTTATGTTGTGCCAAGGAGTCTTAATCTACAGGTATTTGCCTGGAAAGTTCTCACAGACATTTTGCAGAGTGTCTGTGTTTTTCCTCTGCACATTCCCTCCCCGAGGTATCATCACTTTCTGGCCAGCTTCAGTCTTCTTTATTTGCTTCCAAGTCCTGGGCAGAATCTGTAGAAGCCTGAAGAATTCACTCTTGCTAAAGGGCTGAGGTGGGGTCACTCTGAGAAGTGTAGTTTTTGACAGAAGCTCTGCACAACCCGTGGGTTTGTGTGGATGCTACAGCACTGCCTGCGTGTGATTTCAGCCGTGCTGATGTGAACCCACACTGTGGAGCACTTCAGTTGATTGCAAGGTGTAAAACAAAGCCGTATGTGAGCACATCTGAGTTTTCTCCCCTGTTCAAGTTCATCCGCTAGTTTAGCTGCAGCTTCACACCCTATAACCTCACACTTCACAGCCCTACACTCCAGCTATTACATTTGCTGTGTTTGCTCACATTCAGCACAATCCCTACACCCGGAGAAGTGTTGGGAGCATGAAACCATCTGAGCAACTGCTGCTATGCCCCAACTCTGCCCAGCTCCGAGACTGCCGTGCTCACTGCACCACTGGAAAGTACTTTGCAAACACAAGCATCTCCATGTGTTATCTACACATTTACTAGCTGCAAAGCATATGCAAACCAGCCCTGTGAATTACACAACGCAGGCCGGAATGTGATCACAAAACCTGATTAAAGAGGTTGCATGAAAGAAGAATATATTGTATGCAAACAGGAAGAGTAGCTTCCTGCTCATTCCTAATGCTGAAGAGAGATTACTGTTTGACATCTCTGCAGTCTCCTCTGTTCTTTTGTGCCACAAAAAGGGAAATACAGATACATCCTGAAGATATTTATTATTTTTCAAGAGAATCAAAGCTTTTCAAGGCTTCAAGTCCCACCAGAATGGCCTCCAAATTAGCAGGGAACAACAAGAGAATCATCAATGAAACAGAAGGGTGGCAAATTTAAAACTGTTCCGATTTGCATATATACAAAGGCACACAGAACTCAGTGCCAAGGATGTGAGCGAGCAAGATTTGGATAAGAAACAGAGATCTGTGAGAACAGAAAAAGCTCTTCAGCAGCCAGCCTTCCCCACAGACTTCAAAGAGATCCTTTCAAGGGCACAAACCCAATTCTCACCAACTGGGAGCTCTTCCCCCATCTCATAGCGTCCCTCCCTGGGGTGGCTCTGAGGCCTGGCTACCTGCCTCCTGCTGCCAAGGACCCTGGTCGAGGTGTGCAGTCTGGAGGAAGGATGCTGCAATGTCCTGGCATGAGCAGGGCTCTGTTCTGCCACGAACACTCCATGTGCCTCTTCCTTCCCAGCCCTGACAGCTCCAAGCCTTCCTCCCCAACAGAAATCTCAGCCAGCAAGCTCCACAGCAGACTGATGCTCTGTTACAGAAGCTAAACTTGCTTTGTTTGCAGATCCTGGCCTCTAGATTTTTTTTCTAAGAAACAAGGCTGACTCCCTCCTTGGTGGGATGGCAGAAATCCTCCCCTTCACCAGGCTGGGGCTCACCCCTGCGGTGTGCGGCAGGGCTCGTACCTTCCCTGTGCTCCATCCCTTGCCGTGGCACTGAGAAGAGCTGAAAGGCACTGCAGGGGGCCCAGCCATGCACTGCAGGGCTGCAGCTGCACTTTTGTAGAGCAGAGAATACCGTGCAGAGCCAGTTCCTCCCAAATGCTTCAGACTGGGGCCAGGTTTATCTTACATCTCCTTCTCTTTCACGTTCAGGACTGTAGAAAGACCTTTCTGGCTGCCCTCTTGCTGTGACACAGCAATACTGAGGTGTCTCAGCTCTCTGCAGGCTCCATGCACATCAGGACCTGCCAAGGGATCTGGACAGTCCTGGGGATGGAAGGAAGCTGGGAAGGTGGCAGCTGGCACACCTGAAGACCACTGGGTTGCTTCAGCTTATGCCAGGTGCAACAACACACGGATATGTCAACCCCGTTGGCAACCCTGCCCATGGCACGGGGGTTGGAACTGGATGATCTTTAAGGTCCCTTCTGACCCAAGCCATTCTGTGATACTGTTATGATTTTGTATGATGAGACACAACTCAGCAGGAGTGATAAAAGAGAGAACACAGGCTGCCTTCTTTTCTCTACATTGCACAGTCATATAAAAGTTTATTGGACTCATTTGCAACTTTAAGCACCAACTCCTGAGCGTTTCATGACATCTTCCATGAAAAGTATAAACGAGCCCAATGCCTGCCATATCTGTGATTTTTTTTCCACATTTACACTAATAACTTAATCTATCTGCTATATTTACAAGGCATCTATCACCTCAATATCCCAGTGCTGCCACTAAATTACCTGTCGCACAAGGCAAGTGTGGAGACAAATGGAGTACCAGATCCCCAGCAAATGGTCTATGGTGTGCACTGAGCTGTGTCAGGTTTGATTTCACCATGCACACCTCTGGCAAGCAATACATGCAGCAGTGCTGGGGGGCTGGAGCCAGGCAGTGCCCCTAGGGATGGCACCAGGCTCCTCCAGCTGTTCTGGTCCTGCTGCAATGGTCTGGGAGAAGGAAGAGAACGTCCTGCTGTTTAAAGTCATCTATTTCTCCACAAGTAGTGCAAATCTGAAGGTTATATTCATCTTGCTCCCCTTTCCCTTCCCTTCCCTTCCCTTCCCTTCCCTTCCCTTCCCTTCCCTTCCCTTCCCTTCCCTTCCCTTCCCTTCCCTTCCCTTCCCTTCCCTTCCCTTCCCTTCCCTTCCCTTCCCTTCCCTTCCCTTCCCTTCCCTTCCCTTCCCTTCCCTTCCCTTCCCTTCCCTTCCCTTCCCTTCCCTTCCCTTCCCTTCCCTTCCCTTCCCTTCCCTTCTCTATTTTTTTTCCTTACAAATCTTGGCTGCAAGCTGAAAGTCTTTCAAAAAACCATTTCCAGGGGACTAAGTCTAGCTCTAGGCCTGCTTCTAAGATTTGCTCTGGGACTCCTTACAGGCAGAGCATAATGGAAGAAGTCTTTGCTGGATCTCACAAACACAACTATTTCAGTGCAGCCAGTCAAAAGGATGATGAAGGAACTGATGCTCGCAGGAGCTGCGTATCTGCAGCCAAAGTCGGGTTCGATGACCCTTTGAGGCAAAGTGCTTTGTTCATGGTGACCGGTCACTCGCGTGGGATTTCTGGACACCACCTGAGGAGAGATATCAGAAATGTGCTGTTCTGATAGCCTATTATTCAAAGTGCATGCGGGGTTTTTTGGAGAAAGGGAATGCAGCAGAGTTAAAGCAATAGGCCACTGCCCTGCTCAGTATATCCAGCAGAGCAGAGCGAGAGGACGGCTCGAGTTTTATATCTTAAATAAATAAACCTTTCTGATCCTTCAGGCAGAATCTACAGTTCTGCAATGTATTCTTGTGAGCTGTTGGTTTACTGTAAATATCCTTTGTTATATTAAATCATCCATCACTACCCTGCGTAGCTAATTTTCTATTCACATTGACACTCGTGGGCAATCTCCTCATGTCCCAGTGTCCCATAAAGCACCCAAGCAGCATTTCTCAGTCGTGTCTCATTTGCATTGTCCCAGATGCTGTGGGTGAGCATCTTAGTGAAGGAAAAGAAGATGAAATATTTACTTTTTGTTCTAACATGCCAGCAGTGAGAAAGATATTGATGTGGTGAGGATAGGACATTAAAATCAAAATTATGTTGGGAATAAAAAAGCAAGGCATAAATTAGCACTGTTTGCTTCATCTATGTTTTAAGGGAGTTAGCATTGCTCCGGCACCGTATAACATGCCAAGTGTATTTGGAGGAATCTGCAGCACTGTATTTCAAGAAAGCATTTGAGCCACGATGACATTACTAAAGGCCACAGCAGAATTAATAAATGGCCACCAAAACGCCTTTGCCAAGGGCTGACTGTGAAAACACCGTGTGAGGAAGTGGAGAGGAAAAGAGAAAAGCAGATCCTGACATTCTGTCAAGAAGAAAGAATAAAGACCAGGAGGAGAAGAAATGTGATTCATGCTTCTCTTCTGGTGACACCTTTCAGCCACTCGATTTCTCTGTAACACGATTACTGCTTGCACTGGTTCCAGGGGATACTTCCCACTGTCTTGAAGACCTTGAACTTGGCTTGACACAAAGATGCTCAGGGCTTTGGGTTGTCTGCATCCATCCTAAATTGCAATCTGGAGAGGATTATCCACATTCTTGGTTAATCGTTCAGTCCAACTGAACAAGGCTTTAACACAGACGGCAGCAGTAATGCCTGAGAGCTAATGACACTCTCTGTCTTCCAGCTACGCTTCTTTAACCGTGGTCTAAATCAGCTGCCACCAAGGGCACCATCCTTATTTAATTCTGAGAAACACCGGGACAAAAAGGTGAAAGAAATCTCTCGTGTTGTCAAATCCAGTTCTCTGCCATCTCAGGCAATCACACACATAACCCTGATCTGAAACACATCAAACACCAACTTATAGGCAGACTGATTTCTGTCCCCTTTCCATTATTTGAAGTTACTCTGCTTGCTCTTATAATACTTCTTATAGTGTTTGGTCCTCCTGTGACATTTTATATCCAAGAACTCCTGAGCTAGTAACGTTGCTTAACCTAAATAGCTTTTCACTCTCCTGTATTTTTATACCTTTCCCATTTTATTCTGAGAATGCAATCGCATTTACTTTCTGGTTCACTGCATTCTCTCAATCCTCAATCCCTAGGAGGAAACATAGCGGGCGTAAACGAGAAAGTAATTTTTATTTTTATAAAAAACATGCATGGCTCCATGAGGGAGGCTGAAAAGTCTCCACTTCGCAGTGCTCCTTTCAAGATAATGAAGGTGATGCACTGCCAGGGAGAGAGAAGGACGTGTGCCGGACGTCTGTGGTTCATAGGAGGGCTCAGTGCAGACCATGCACACGTAGAGATAAAAACTTTCCGTGCCCAAAGCTCATCCAGCAGTGCTGAGCAAAAGAGAAGCAGTGAGGAAAAAAAAACATAAAATCAAACAAATTGTGAAGCATAGGATGGCACAGCAACACCCATACTTAGTATGGCAGGCAGAGGATCGAGCCCTGATCGAAGAGCACTCATTGCTACAGATGCGCTCTTTGAAGTTAAAGAGTGGGCTACTGAACTTAATGGACCTGCTCACACAAGTTAAGGCTACTGGATGAAACCATCAATTTTCTGTAGGTCACTGGGACCAGACACAAATTCAGAAGGAATGAGAGCTCCAAGTAGAGCTATTGGCACAAAGCCTGTCACTTTTTTCATTAAAATCAGAACTGATGCCAGAGGGCTGAAAAGTGGCCAGTGCTGTATCCATCTTTAAATAAAGGTGTGAAAGGAGATGAAGGAATTACAGGCTGGCAAGCTTACTTCAATTGCAGAAAAGATAAGAGAAAAGCCATTGAAGACAGAGTTACAATGCCTCCAGATGCTTGGGACAAACCAGCATGGTGGCTGTCAGGGTAAATCACTGTGCTTCTTCTCAATCTATTTTAATGCATTTCCAAATGTTAACAAAAATAATAGATACCTCTGAACGAGCAGAGGCGATTTATTTAGGTTTTCAAAAGATTTTTTTTTTTAGAAAAGCCCTCAAAAGGAGCTATTAAGGAAAGCTTAGTGGGTTACCTTGAGGTGAGAGGTAAAAGTTCTTTCATGGATTGAAAACAAGCTATGACATAAAAATCAAAGAGCTGTAATAAAAAGTCCAACTCTCAGCATGGATAGAGGTTAATAGTGGGAGGTGCTCCAGGGACTGCTCCTAGGACAAGCGTTGTTACAGATACATCCAGAGCCTGAGGATGGGGTGGTGCAGTGAAGAAGGGCAACATTTGTTCAAAGAACAAAATTTCCTCCCCCCCCTTCCATTTCCCTTCGGTCACTTGGATCTGGAGGAGACAACAAGAAATTAAGACAAACCTCGGAGAAGAATATAACGATGGCAGATAAAATCCTGCTGAGGCCACAGCGAGCATCAGATGCTGTGGGAAGAACAATTGGAACTATTCATACACAAATGAATCGTGTCCTCCAGGGGACAAAAAAAAGATGTAGGCTGCTGCGGAGAGCTCAGTGTAAGATACAAAGCACGGTGGTCATCAAAGACCTGAATGAAATGTAAAGCTGTTTTGAGAGAGAGTATATTTCCTGCCTTGTTTTGCTCGGGAAAACAGGATCATTTGGAGCAGCAACTTAAGGAAAGCGCTGCAGGAACAGAAAGCGGGCAAAGGAGGAAAGCAAAGAGGAGCAGAATGTTGAGGATGAGGGAGGCTTGCTTGTCACACATAGGAAGTGTCCATGGCACATCCAGCTGGTAGCCATCAGAGAGGCAGGGAAGGCAAAGCAGAGAGCAGTGCTGTTGTTTTTATTTAACGTTGTTTGTTTATGCTTTTATTTTATGTATGCTGAAATCCACTGAACTGTGTGTGAGCGCTTGGAGTTCAACAGAATAAAGGATCTTTGGGTCAGTCAGCTGCTCTGTTTGCTCTTTGCAGCACTAAATGGAGAAAAGGTCACTTCAGGAAATTAGGAAAAAAACAGAGCAAATGAAAGGAAAATTTCTCTCTTTAAACATAACTAACCTGTGCCATTTCCAGCTGCTTGTTTGCTTGGAGGCAAATAACAACAACAGTCTCCTGAGTTTCTCAGAGGAAGGAAGCATGGGCAGCAATGACAAACGCAAACCTCAGATGAGTGGTAAATAAGGTCATTTCTTGTAGTGTTGGCCCTGTACCCACAGCACGGTAATGGAGCAATATTTCCCTTAGATGGGACACAACCAAGTCCAACATTTTGCACTGCCTGGGTGCAGATGAGCTGAGGCTGCCCAAGGACTGACAAACAGCTGATCCCTGCCCAAAGGGTTCTCAGTGGTGGTGCTGGGCCAATGTAGGGTGAGGCTACCAGCCTCATGGCCGCAGACCTTCAGTTGCAGAAGCCTCAGCTACCCTCTAATTACCCCAAATTTGTCTGCCTGGACCCAGGACAAGCCTCTGAGCCATGCAGGGCTGAGACCCACACAGATCCACTGCTGCTAGTGCTGATCCAAACCTCCCCTATACACCTCAGAACATCAATTTAACATGAGATATTGTCACGAGGAATATATATATCCATGACAGAGTACTTGTTAAGTGAGCTATTAGAATTAAGTTACCAGCCAAGTGATTTAAGGGCTTGTTTCAGAGGCTGTAGGAGACCCCAGTGTGCCAGATGCCCAACGCAGTCAGAAAATAGATCTAGCAGATCATTTTATTTTATTTTATTTTATTTTATTTTATTTTATTTTATTTTATTTTATTTTATTTTATTTATTTTTAAAATCTTTGTTTGCTGAAGGCTTTCAAGCTGATGCTGGAGAAAGCACAAATCAATTAACCTGATGCTGATCTCACATCGACTCATGCAGGTATGAGGAGAGGATTACACAAACACAAAGCTATCAGAATCAGGCCCAATATATGAAATACAAATCAGTTACCATGGCGAAGCTGCTCCTGTTTATCACATGCTCTGCCAGGGCATAGTATATTGATTGTAGATACTGGTGTAATACGCTTGCTAAAATTATAAACACACAAGAGGGCCGATTTCTTTTTTCTCTTTATGGGAGGAAAACACATCCACGTGAATCCTACGTGCACAGGACTGCTGGGATGCTCAGAGATATGGGTGCAGCTTTATGGCTTGCATCAAAACCTGGCCCAGGGGACTGTTCCCTGAGTTTGCTGCGGCAGGAATGCGTTTGAGTAATCTCAACTGCTGTCAGTTGAATTCCAGGTGACAGCCTGTTCTCTCCAGCATCACACGCCAGAGATCATGAAAATCTTAGCCAAAATTTGGGACTGTAGCAGGAGTCACAATAAAGCGAGGTACAAATCCCCGAATGATGCCATTCCATGAAGTTCTCTCTGAATACAAACCAGGCGTGGGCTGGACACAGAGATGGGTCAGTGGGCATCTCCTCTTGGCTGCAGCTTGCCAGCACAAAGACTCACCCCAATGGCCCAGAGCAAGGCACTGCTGGCACCTGATCTGGCACAGGCGGAGCAGCTCCCTGGGAAGCAGTTTGGACAGGGATGCTATGGGAAAGAGATAAAACCGAATGGCTCAGCACAGCTCAGTACCTGGGGGCTGGTCATGTCACACAGCCCTTCTCCGTGGGGTTCCTGGTTCCACCACCTCCTCGTCTCCCCCAGTCTCAATCTGCTGTAGGGAAAGTCTCCAGAGCTCTGTGTAGCAGGGTGACTGTGCCTGACAGCTGCTATCAAGGTCAGACTTCCCTTGTATTTTCTTGAGAGTAGGGAGAGGGGAAAGGATCAGCAAGGAAATGTCAGCAACCATGTCCAGCTTTGCTTATGTGAGCTGTTATCTCGCTATGATAAGCAGGTGGGCTAGGGGTAAAAAACCTCTCATTTTCAAAGTTAGCGTCCTTGTGTCAATCCCACAGCTCCCTCTCCCATGAGCTCACTGCTGTCAGTTTGGCACATTGCTTTCTGCTTCCCAAGGGCAGCATCCTCCTCAGGGTACACCACATCGTGGGCAGGAGCTCAGAAGTGCTGTTAAATTTGGTCCCCGTGTGATTTTACATTAGGATTCAATATTGGATATTCCTTCCCTTTGATAGGGCAGTTTCTTTAATTCTCTCCTCTCAAACTTTCTGTCTTTCTTCTCCATCTCTATTTCTGCTGTAGTTCAACATCGTTCCCTGGGCACCACCCAGCTCCTAATCACCCTTCCAGCAGGGAAAGTGGGCAAGAGAGTCATCAGCACACAGTTACCTGCCTTTACTGATGAATGGTGGATGAATGGTGGATGGCACATCTGTAGCCCGGATCAGAGAAATTCCTCTCTCTTCAACTACTTCCACAAAAATCCCGAAGCTTTTTGCAAATATTAAGCATTGGATTCCTAGCCTAGTCATGATGAGTAATACTTTATTCAACGTGATTGCACTCAAGTCAATGGGATTACTCATGAAAGAAATGCTATCAACCATAAGTGCAGATATCCCGATACAATTCGTTAATTTTGCTTTACAGCATCTTTGCAAGGCTTAACAGATGGGAATATTGACATTAGAAGTTCATGTGATTGGCTCAAGGTCAGAAAGTGACAGGGCTGGGAGCCTCGCCAAAGCCTTGATTTTCTCTCTCTCGTTTCCGTCATGAGATCAAAGATTTAAAATATAGAAACCAGCAGCACCAGCAACTCGGGAACTCTTCAGCTCGCAAAAAGGAGCTGTCAGCTTGGAGCAGCATCTCCTTGCATGGCAGCACAGGCAACTGATCAGAGGATGTGCAGGAAATGGAGAAAATATGTGTATCTTGAGGAGCTGGGAAGAGGCAGGACAGAAAACCAAGTGCTTCTTTTTTCCCCTTTTTTCAATGCCAGTGCCTGGTGCTTGGGGCAACGGTCATGGTACTGCAGCTTTTGTTTCCTTGCTTGTATTTTAGAGCAAATGTTGTTCTTTAAGGCCAACGAAGGAAGGGAGGATAGAACCCTGTTTGCACATACGAGGAGACATCACTCTCTCATCTGTGATCCTTTAAGACTGAGAAACAACCCCTAGATGGGCCAAAGCCCTGTTTGAGTCTGCTGGGCAATCTTCCTATTGCAGAGCTCTGCACAAGTCCAAGGCTCCCTTATGATCACACGCAGCTGCTTCCTATGATATCTTCTGGTTCAAGAAGGCATCGCTTTCTCATGCTCACTCCTCCCTCCTCTCACCTTTCCTTCTTCATTTCTTGCTTCTAACAGGATAAAAATCTAATCTCTCAAATAGCGCTCTCATTCCACCCCTTGAAGGCTTTCTTGCACACCACTGATACTCCAGCTGTCTCTCCAATTCTGCAAAATGCCTGTATCTTAAAGGTTTTTGAAACTCAATAGCACCTTCTTAAATGTAGCCACTGCTGGGGAGAACAGCCAAAGAATTAGCACCACTTTTCTAATGAGCAATTTGTAGCTGATGAGGCAAAGCAAACAGAGAAGGAACGGTGTTCCCAAGCCCGCAGTGGAGCTGTGGCTGCAGGCTTTGCCCCCAGCTGGATTTCCTGCACATCCCTGGTTCACCAGCCATCTTCAGGCTCTTCATCCTCCCAGGCGAGACATGGAAGATCCTCTGCTTCCACCTTGTGCCAGGCTTTCCGCTCGCCTCCAGTCACACCAGGGCCAGGCTGTCACTTCGCTAAGCGGCAGCGAACAGAAGGACCTGAACGTAACTCGGAAAATTCCTCAATCTGGCATTAATCACCTGCTTGGAGCTGCCAGCAGGCAGTGACATTTTCCAAGTGGCACACAACCAGACATCTGCTGAACGATCCAGCAGCTTGATCCAAGGGCAGGCGGCTGCCGCCTTGTCTCCTCCTTGTAGGAAAGGAAAGGTCATGGCAGTCCCAGGGAAGTAGGGCTTACGTCAGGAAAAAAAGGTTATCTGAGGAGCCAGAGCCCCTTGGCAGCCAGGGGTCATTTGCAGGGAGCCCTGCGTGCACCTCTTGCTGTGTGTGTTTGCGGATCAATGTCACCTCTGAGGCTGTTGTGAGAATGAGACCGAAATGAAGAAATGAAGGATGAAGAGCTTTCCTATATGGGGAACAGGAATATTGCATTTATGAGATGATTCAGACAGCACCAGTGCTGCCCACCATGGGCTGGGGATGGAATTTACCCGGAGCAGTGACTCCATTCCCCATGCTTACAGTGATGGATTCTGGAATGACCTCTGTGCTGTACTGTCAAATGCAAAATACGAATCTAATCGAAGTATGGATCTCAGCCAGCATAGTAATTCACCTGTTTGTGAGGCTGCCCGGCAAAAATACATTTCTCTGAAATATAATGCTGATCAAAAATAAAATAAGAATAGGCAGACGGATTTTCTATTGGAAAATGCTGATTTATGGAAACCAAACTGTTTAATAGGGATATATCAATTTCTTAAAAAAAAAAAAAAGAGGACTTTCACTAAAAGTTACAAGATGGAATACAGAACAAAACAAGAAGCCAAATTTAACTCCTTAGTCCTGTTGAAGCTGATCTTGAAGAATAACATCTAAATTATAGCATGAAAATGCTGGTTGTTCATTTCCAAACCCAGTGACTCCGTCACACTCACACACTGGCAAACCTGCGATCACAGCAACTTTTAGCACTTCTGCAGTGTCTTCTGCTGAAGACCTGCCAGGCTTCTTCGCCCAGGAAAAAAACAACACAGCAATTCTCCATGCCAATCTGCTCAGTGGAAAACCTCTGCAGATTTGCTGCACCTCTGAGAAGCCCCTGTAACCTCACTGCTCTTCCTTCAGCAGCTTCTCACTCGTTAATTTTAGTCTTAATCATCTTCAACGCACGTCCTGTCCTGCTTAGCCAACTGCCCATCCCAAATGCTGTTCTGCCTTCCTATATCTCTTCAGTACTTCCCACTGCTTTATGAGGTTCCTGGTGAGGCACGTGCATATCAAGGGGTCCGTGCAGGACAGCATCATCGCTGATTGCCAGGGCTGGCTGGAAGGCTTTGGAGGTGCTTTGGAGGTGATGGTGCTGTGCAGGATCCTTAAGACACAGAGCCTTCCCATCCTTTCACACAATGTCTCAGCTGATCTGATGCCCTGCTAAGGAAGGCTGCTTCATGCTGCCTTCTGTTTTCCTACCATTCAATCTAAGCTTTGATTTTTCAGAGGGAACTCTTGTTGGTAATTTTTTAATCACTTTCAAATACAGATAAAGATCACACCAAATGTCAGCCTGAGCCAAAGGAAACCTTTTTATTGGCAGGGTTCGTGGGATTCTATCACTCCTGCTCAGCTGAACTGATCAGATTATATAGGATAGGGCCAAGATTTCTCTTGGCTGTAGTACTTCCAAATCATTCAGCACACCGCTGGGGAAGGCAACGTAAGGAGATAGGATGCAGAGGGTGCCAAATGAAAGCTGTTGTCTCCAGAATGGCCTCAGATGGCTTTAATGAAAAGCCATGTCCCATGGGCTGGATGCAACCCAAGTGATCCCTACAGAAAGGATTCGGTACCTCTAGCATACCCATCTTCCTCTAGGGGCTTTGCAAAATACAGACAGTGAGGGAATGTGGAGTTCTTCATGTGCAGCCATCTCCAAGGGCAGAAAGGGAACGGAGAGCTGACAGGGACACTGCATCAGGAGCTTGGGCACAACAGGAAGAGCGACAAGTGTCTTTATCCACTGCAGATTGCATGAGTGGTTTGGGGTCCCGGAATGTTATTACAGAAGTTTAAATTTGGCTGCTGCAACAACATTACCAGTGCCTGATCTTGGAACGGTGTAGAGTTTCTTTAGTATTAGAACTGGTCAGGACTTTGGTTTTCTTTCTCATTCCGAAAGGGGAGAAAGGAGAGCGAGGTGACACTTAGAGGAGCTACAGATACATAACAGTGCAACCTCATACTGCTACCCATGAGAAATAGATGAATAAATAAGGATGTATATATATTCAATATACATGTATATATGAATCAGAGAGGTGAAAACCTTGGATAGATTTCAGACTCCTGGCTACTTTCCAACAGCACTTTAGAAATACTGTACTAAATTTACATTGGTTTCAGTAATGCAAGCCTAGAATTTCCCCCTGGAGATCCCATCTGCTCCTCACTTCCATGAATCCCCAAACTGGAGAACAACAGGGCAGACATTGCATTAAATCACTGGTTTTATCATGCCCATTCAGTTTTCCTCTAGATCTGATGATCTGTCGGGGCAGAGCTCTGCATCGTTTGCCTCATCTCAATGCACAACGTGGCACACAGCAATGCAGCCAGCAGAGAGGTGCTGGGCTCCATGGCTGCCTGCTGGAGGATGCAAGACCTGCAAACACTTGGCTGCTGAGTGCCTGGGAGACGACGTATTGGAGTGTTTCTCAGTGATCACAGAATCACAGAATGGCCAGGGTTGGAAGGGACCTCAAGGATCATGAATCTCCAACCTGCCGCATGCAGGGCCACCAACCTCCACGTTTAATGCTAAACCAGGCTGCCCAGGGCCCCATCCAACCTGGCCTTGAACACCTCCAAGGACGGGGCATCCACAACCTCTCTGGGCAGCTGTTCCAGTACCTCACCACTCTCTGGGTAAAGAACTTCCCCCTGATGTCCGACCTAAATCTCCCCTCCCTCAACTTAAAACCATTTCCCCTCGTCCTACACATATCAACCCTTTCAAAGAGTTGATTCCCTTCCCCTCTGTAGGCTCCCTTTAGGTATTGAAAGGCTGCAATGAGGTCAGCCTGCAGCCTTCTTTTCTCCAGACTGAAGGAGCCCAGCTCCCTCAGTGGTAGCTGAGCATCAGCAAAGGCACTAAGTGGGAAGGGAGGGGGAGCTGCTCAGAACTTTGGATGGATGTTTGATGGACTAAAAATGAAAATGCCATGGCCAGGCGCCCACAGCAGCCAGAGAAACTGAGGAGGCCGAGGTGAGAGTTGTTGCATGATGCTGAGTGCCTTCATGCCCCCAAATTGTTGCTGAGCTTTTGTAAAGAATTGCACACTATTTCCTGACTGTTACAAGGGATTCCAAAACATTTTCTGAACATGAGCTGCATTTAAGCTCCCACAAAAGTGCTGCCTAGGTGGCACTGTGCACGGGAGCAAAGGGGAAAAGGTCAGGAAAGGGAAAATCATCCTGTGCATGTCCTGGATAGGCACAGACACCACTGAGCCTTCAATCCAGCTCTGCACCCAAACCTGCCCAGCAAGACGGGAGGACGGAGAGGACAGAAGTGCGTCCTAAAACCCGAAACAGGGATGGTGAAAACACCGCTACAAAGGCCCTTTCGATGCCAGGGGAAGGTCAGAGGATGAGCAGTAGGAACAATCCCTTTCCTGGGCTCAAGGGGGCATTTGTGATCTACAGCAGCTCAGCAGGCAGCGGCTCTGCCGATGGTGACCGCCCGGCTCCTGTCTGCCTGCAGCTCCTGCCAGCGCCGAACCGAATTCATGCCCTGGGCAGTGCTCTACCCGAGGGTAAACGGAGACAAATTCCCCTCTGTGGATGCCTGCAAACTCTCACGTTTGTAGCCCAGCCCTTCCAAAGTTCCTCATGGCTCGCAAACAGCTGCAATAAATTACCCCTGCAGCTTTTGTCCCTTTGCTGCTGATTCGATTCCTTGCCTTGGCTGAGCATCCATCCCAGCTGCCTGGGGAAGCAGTGCAGGTCGGGTCTGCTGTGTGTCCATGAGTGGCAGAGGGATGGCAGGGCGATGCAGCCAAGTGGCAATGGGACAGCTGAGAGAGGAGCTGCAGGCATCTTCCCTCCTCCTTGCAGGATCTGGACCCAACACAGAAGCAATCGGCTCCGCAGCCAGGCTGACAGCAAATTTTGGTTCCCAGTTCAAAGGCATCCATCGCAGCAGCGTCTCCACAGCCATTCTTGGACCTAATCACCTCTGCAGCACAGGTAAAAGTCACAGATATCCCTGTTTTACAGGCAGAAAGCTGTGGTGTAGAGAGCAACAGTCATTCAAACAAGGTTTGGGGCAAAACACGGATTTTAATCCATGCAAAAGCTGTAGACATTCTCCCTTCCCCATCTGAGAAGGTATCAGCAGATCCTGCCCTCCTAAACACCAGCAGTAACCACCACCACCACCCTCCATGGAATGGGAGCCAAGACAGGCAGCTGAGCCACATAAATCACAGCAAAGGAGGAACAGATCTCTGAAATCCTGGCAGTAGGTGCCCACCTCCAATTGCAGTAATGCACTGCTGGACAATTCTTTCCCTGTGCACACAAATGTATTTCCCTTGTCACACCTGTTAGTAAAATCCATAACGTTGCCTGAAATGATCCAAAGGCACAGTAACGAGCAATTTAATGTTATGAGAGGTGATGTATAGGAAGAGCACAAAGTGCCTATGTGTGCTTCCAGCTGTGCTGCCCGTCCTGCCACATGTTGATGCCTGACCTTGAGCGAGTTGCTTAACTTCCCCGTGCTTTCAATCAAATTTGTCTTGTAAAACCAGGGTAATAGCATTAAACTTATCTACATCAGATGAAGGTTTTGATGCTTAATCAATAAAGATTTGTAAAAAGCTTCGAGATCGTCGAAAGAAAAGAGATGCCCCCAAAATGTTTTGGCAGTGGCCAAGGCTGGCAGCTGAGAGCAGTACAAGGTGCCCTGCTGAGCACACTGTGAGGAGAGCCACAGTCACGTTATGGGACAGGACCAGGCTGGGCTGCAAAGGTCTGGGGTGGAACTGGCTGTCCAAGTGCTTCTGACAGGTTTGGGATCAGCTGCATCTAATTTCAGAGATAGCAAAGAGTGTTTATTTCTGAGTGCACGTTTCACCCCTTCTTTCCTCGCCTCTGCCCCCTCAAGCTGTAGCAATTCGCTGCTGTTTAGTAGGGCGGAAAGAATTATTTCTTTGGCATTATTATAAACCATCAAAGCTTGATGGAGCACCGGGTGATCAATATAATACAAGGCACATAAGAATGTATTAATATTATGATTACCCAAGCATATTCTGAGAGCTACTCCTAACTTTTTAACTTTGAAAATAACAGGGAACTGAAAGAAATGGAAGCACTTTCAGATCCCAAATCTAAGCAGAAAAGAGCTCGTGTGCAGAAGGAATAAAAAACCTAAGTCTTACGGTGTTTCTTGTCTGAGCAGAATTAGGAGATGCCAGGGGAGATACCATCCTGCTGAGAGCAATTTCAATTCATTCTGAGTTACTCTGCTGAATTTATAGCACGGGTGGATTCTGATAAAATAATCTGAATTAAACTTAATCTTCCAAACCTCTCTTTGAGGTGCACAACGCCGTATCTGGATGTCCTCCCTGGAGAGGCCGTGCTGCTTGGGTCAGTGGGCTCCCTTGGGCTCACCTCCAGCCTTAGGAGCTCCAGCCCTGTCAGTTCAAGAACAATTTGCTTCTGCAATCTTTAACTCCAGAATTTTCTTGCAGCTGCAGGAAAACAGGCAGGTGATGTCCTTTCATTCTTCAAACAAATGAGTCCTAGGTCTGTGTAACCTTCCTGACAGCAGCCAAGTAAGCTCTGCACACTTTAATTCCCAAAGATGAGCTGGGGATTCGCATGTTACTTACTGAGGTATTACATGGAATTTTAATAGGCCTTTAACAGGACTCCTGTGAGTTCAACAGCTGATCCAAACAAGATCTCCGTTCCAAGGCCTAATCCCATTATAGCCTGAAAGGTTCTCCTTCAGAGGAATTGTTTTGTCTTCAGGCGGTGCTGAAAAGAGGCAGAAAGGGATGGATGGAAGGAAAAGAGAATGCGAGACAAGTTTAAAGAAAGAATTACCTGAAAAGAGGAAAGTGATGCTGACAGGTAGAGAACTCTGGAAAAGAAAAGTATACAGCCTTCTTTTCCTGACTGGTTAGCACTTAATGTCAAAATCCCCTCCGCTTAACAATCACTGGAACTAAGCGAATAATTTAAAGGGAATAATTTATTCAGAGAACGTGGCACACTGATGCATATTCACATATTGCCTGAAAAGATCACAAAGTTCTCCAGATTTCCTAACGTTATTCAGATCTATTTGCCAATTCCTCCTGCTGACAATTCTTTGCTTGCGGACAGGTTATGGCTTAACCTGTGAAAGGAAATAATCATCAGTGCTTACACCCCGTGGTATAACTGCTCTGTGATGTGTGTTGTTTTCCCATTTGATACAAAACAGGAGTTGGACTCGATGATCCTGATTGGTCCCTTCCAACTTGGAATGTTCTGTGATTCCAGGCACAGACTGATTTTATTTTGTTTATTTACAAAGCCTTCAAAAACAAATCATTATTTCAATAACCATTTAAGTGATGCTGCTGTACAGCCATGAGTGTCTTACAGGCACTCTTGCTTTTTTTGCTCTTCCAGAGGTGAAGAATCTGAGCTCTATGGGAGTACATGCACACATTTACTTGCTGACATGTTTATCAAGCCACCGGCCCCTGTCTGTTGATCCTACAGGAATGAACAGAGCTACTCCCTTTTCATCCATGGAGCTCCCAAATCTAGCCAAGGATTTGGACAGAATGTGTCATGGATGATTAAAGATGGCACAAGCGTAAGCGTGCATCAGGAGATAGCAAGGAGCAGGCAGGAGCGAGCTGTGCTAATGCGTGTTGATTCTTCATGGTTCTTAGCCAACCTGATGAAGCCAGTGTGCCATCAGGGCAACCATTCAGAGCTGATGAACATATGCCTCTCCCACACTTCCAAGAGCTGAGGAGCCGGGAGCTCTGCTCTGATGATCAGGCCAGTTGTCCAGTAAGCAGTCGAGACAGCTTAGGCGTAACTATGTCTTCTTGTAATGAAAATGAAGGCATTTTATTAAAGAGAAAGGATTGGAACAGCAATAATAGGCCTGAACCCTTAGGAAAAGTCTTGGACCTGGATATAGATTCACATATGGCTCAGGTCTGGCCTGCAAGCGATGCACTGCACCCTTTGCATTCCCTGCTTTCGTTGCTCCATAAATAAGCAAATGACATCCGCAGCCGACGGCCATCTGAGCTGCCTTCCTGGCTGGTGCAGCTCCAGCGAGTTGGAGACATACAGGTCACAGACTGAAAACTATTAAGAACCAATTTGCTTCCACTGATCTGTTTGGGGCCTTCACTGCATGGTTCTTCATCAGTGCTTTTCACCAAGTGAGCACACTTCACCTCCTATGGGGCAGAGGTAATTATCCCTAGTGGATTAGCCCCTCAATCACTGCTCTGGAGACACCTGGTGGGACTAAATATATATATATATATATATAAAAGTCACATCAGTAATTGGAGATGTATTTCTCACAGAATCCTTCTCCCCTGCCTTTTTGCCCTCCTTGCAATGTTTCAATTTCACAGTGTTCACTAAATTAGCACTTACGGAAGTATTTCCCTTTTTTTTTCTGCATCCTGGGCAATTGCTTTCCAAGCCCATCTTTATGGGGGTTGCTGAGCATCAATTGCATTAGCCCTGTGGGGAAATATTCCACAAGACTGCATATGCCCAAAGTACAGAGCAGAACAACCCTTCCCTTTCCTTTTTTTTTCTGGCTGCCTGCATCCTAGGTCCATGAGGTCTCACAGATCATCTCACATGATGAGAGCCAACTTCTGCTTCCCTTTCCATAGCTGTACTCCCCGGTGAGTGCCTCTGCTTGCCTTCAGCTGGGACCTGTCAAACCAAGGCCACAAGAATGCGAGCAGCAGGAGATGCTCTGAGCAGGTGTTGAAGAATGACACTCATTGTGCTCAGAGAGATCCTGCTGCAAAGCACACTGCCTGCTCACATCCTCACAATAGGGTCCTGTAGTTGAAATTCACGCAGGTTTCATTCCACAAATCCATAACCAGTACACAGGGGATGTCTCGGCTTTCTGGGTTAAACCATTTGTGAAGCACTGAAGGAAGGCTTAGACTTAGTGGAGCAGGAGCCAAACTGAGTGCATCTGTCCAGATTTCTGCCTGCAGCAGGAGATCCACGAAGCCATTCAAATGAGCCTCACTGTGCTGCTTTTGTTCCCTCTTTTCTTCGTCAAAAATAAGCTGAGAAGTTTGCTGGTGTCACATGAGAGGTATGGTTTTCTTTTGCATGGAGAAGGTGAGATTCAGGAACCTGTGAGTTGAGTAACAGATGGACTTTTCATTAAGAGGAGCTTCAGAACCTAATGAGATCAGTCAGAAACCTTTTTACTGGCTTTGGTGGACTTTGGAGGAGGCCCTAATTTAGGCACTGAGCTGCAGGGATACATTTACAGCCCTTGATCTCAGTGGTGGACATTAACAAGCACTTCTGTCACTCACAGGCGCTGACAGAATTTTGGGCATCGTTTCTGAGCCGATTTTTTGTTCTGAGATTGGCTTGAGCTTTGAACTCCAGCCTCAGGGTGATGCATACAGATAATGGATTTCCCTTCATCTGATATATAGATATTGCTGCTCATTTAGTAGCTGCTGTGGTATTTGGTTGCTGCAGTGTCCAACCATAATGTTTACAGATTGCAGCTGGTGCTGAACATGACCAAAAAGTCCTTTTCTAGGCTGTCTGTAGTGTGGCTATGATCTGTAGGCTTTATTTTGTTTGGCTGGAACAAAAACCAGTAGTAAAACTTGCCTGGCTTCCTGAACAACCACATTAAACTATAACTGAATTTAAGAAAGTGCCGAAAAAGCTCCATCATTGTCATAGTATTCCCACTGGCATTTCTGAACAAAAGTGGATTTACACTTTGAGTTCTGAAATTGTAGCTTATAACACCATAATAATAATAATAATATATATATAAAAAACAACAAACAAAAAGCAAAAGAGGATAAAGCTCAGTATTGATGTGAAATGCAAAATATCATACATCTTGATCAACTCTAAGCTATCTCCCCATCGACTTTGGATTTTTTTGCTCGCGATAATGGTTGAAGTTCTGAAATTTTCATTTGCAGTAATTTTTCTTTAAAAGAATTTCCTGGAAATAGCAATGGAATTTCCATGCTATCCTAATACAGATATTGCTTGACATCTCATCCTCACATCCTGAAGTCTTGAAGTAGAATTCTGCTAGAACAACAGTTGCTGCTGTGGAGATGAAGATGGCCATCTGAATGGCTGGGGGAGAAAAGTAACAGAAGAGGAGTATGGACTGCTGTGCTTTGTTAGAAATATGTTTTATTATATTTTCATAAGAGCCACAGCATTTATAGATACCGGAGTTGGTTTCTATTGACCTGCAGGCAGACTGGAAAACAAAACCAAACCAAAAAGCTGCCATACAGCAACAAAGAAACTGCTTAGTGTAAAACACTGCTTGGAAAGAAAATCAGCAAAAGCAGCAGAGAGGAGGAAGCTGTCCCTTGTTCCTCCTGTTCAGCCATCCACTAAAAAGAGAGAGAAAAAAAAACAACATAACCAAAACCAATAAAATGTCCCCAAACTGCCAACACATTCCACTAAGCACAGTTTCTTGCCTGAAGTTAACACAAGATGGATATTCAGTGCATGTCATCACCTCCTCATCAGCCCTTCCTCCGTCTGGCATAATATCTCAGGGCCTGGGGACCAGGAGTGACATGTCCCAACAGTTGTTGTATTGATTTTAATTCTAAGTCAAGCTCTCTGTTACATACCTGATTCTACTGTAATATTAATTACAAAGCCTCCCTCTGCTCCGGGCCCGCTATGTCATTTGTTATAAAAATGCAGCCACGCAAGTGACTGTTGCCTCAAATCCATTTTTCATTAACACGAGTGACCAGTCCCTATGTTAAGCATCTCTGGGTTCTGGATGACATTTGTTAAACACTGGCTGGTAGATCGTAAATCACTGTAGTGTTAAAAGAATTCCTCCGCTGAGCAGCAGGGAGCTAATCTGTGTCTGCAGGTTTTTAATTGAGTGAAACAAACGACGATGAAACCCTCTTTAGATGCACTTGAGCCTTTTCCATTGGATTAAAACAAGATGAAACCTTTGGGACCACGTGCTGGTTAACGTGTGAGGGTGACAGCAGCTACGTGGGAGCAAACTGCAATAATCCTCCTTCTCTCTCATCACCTCTGCCTGTTCAAAGAAGCAGCAGATGCTTAGAGATTATAGAATCATAGAACCAGCAAGGTGGGAAAAGATCTTCAAGATCATCCAGTCCAACCTTCACCTACCACCAATGCGTCCCCAGTAAACCACGTCCCTCAGTACAACATCTAAACAGAACCAATAAACGTAACAGACATCTCTGAGGAAACAGTCCTCATGGGCAATAAGCTCTGGTGCAAGGACAGGCTGAATCCTTTTCACACCCTATCACAGTCCTTGTCCCCAGAGCTCAGAGGTCCCCTCTGAGGAGACTTGGGGACTCAGGGTAACAGGGACAATGAGGTTCTCTTGTGCCTTCGAATGTTCAGCCCGGATCCCTGTGCAAACCCAACACATCACGTTTCTCTGGCCCACATTATGCTCAGGTCCAAACATTCATGCCCATGCTGAGGTTACAAGCAGGCATTTGCACATCGACCTGAAACAAGGTATGGAGGGGACAAAGAGGGGAGGGTGTGAAGGAAGTCCACATTGTGGATGGAGAACCTTTGAGTCCCTTTCTCCAGGACTATTTGTTTTGCCACAGGTTGGTCTGAGATTTGTAGGCATCTTGAACTCAAATTGTCCCCATTGCCCCCTTTAGAAAGGGGACCTGAAAGAAATCATGCCTGCAGGTATTTGCTGACAAAGGAGACTTCGGAGAAGAAGAAATTGCTGAAGAGTTGTAAAGGCTATAGGAGGACAAGGTTTAGGTGAGAGGAGAGATAGACAGAGCTTGGCTCAAGTGAGGATGGGGATGAAGCCCTTACAAACAACTTTACCAAGTAGTCTGCTCTGTTCTGCACTTTCAAGATGATATTTAAAGCAGAAATTAAAATTACATCCCTCAATGTCATTCTGCATTCCCAGAGCAACCACGTTACTAGTCATAACATGGCCTGGAAGACTCAAACTCCTTCAAAGTCAGATAAAAAGCGAAAAGCATCGAGGCCAACAGGCAAAAATATATATTCCATGCACTGGGAGAAACACCCAGAAGAAAATGAGTTAGATCTCTCAAAGACTATGAATTATTAAGTCGAGTAGACTGTAAAACTTGTTAGTTGGTGGGCCAGGGAGGATAGCATCACCACAGCAGCTTGGATGACGGTCCAGTTCCTCAGACAAGGATTTGATGAAGGAAACTCAGAACAAGAACTTGAGAAAGAAGTGCAGGTGCAGTTCCCTGCTGTGTACAATGCAGTGTAATCACCATCTGCTGGAGGGCCTGTGGGAAATCCATGAAGCTGAGTTCAGGCAGTTCCACATTGAGACACTCAACATTTATGCACATTTAAACTGAGCGCCCAAGTGCTTTGCCTAATGTAGGGCCCTGCGTTAGTGCTGGATGAACTGTTAGGCTGAAGTTGAGGGAGTTTACAGTCCCTGGGACCCCACTTCTGCTTTGTCTTTTCACATGTGCACGAAAAGCGGAAGGTGGTTTCCAGGAAGTTGCAGCCATTGTAGTTGGGAAATCTCCCTTTGCTCCATTCTGAAAGGAGATACTCATGTAATGAAATCAAAAGTCAAGTTTGCTAGATTTTTCTCTTGGGATGTTGCATCTTCATAATATACAGCAGCAGGTACTATAAAAACCAAGACTGCTCGGCTTCCTACATATCTTGCTCATATAAACGTGGACTGGAATAATCCCAGATGAGGAACCCTGAACATATTTCCCAACTGGAACGGATGAAGTTTTAAGGCAGGAAATTATGATGGTAGGTTGTTGTTTTATTTTAAGTTTCAAATCCCATGCTCAGAGATGTGCAGCACAGCTCCTTTTTATGATATAATTAATCATCATTCCATTCAACGTAGTAAGAGGATCTAATGGGATATATTGTCCCATTTTAATGATAAGCACGTCAGATAACATAAATAGGTCAATTGACGTAATTGCAGTAAATACAGAAAAAAAATCCTCAATATTTCAAGATGAATTATGTAATTTACATAATTACGTCTAAAAATGGCATGTCACCACTAAGTGTGCTCATCTAGCCCTACCCTCTGCTTTCCTCCTTCCCGTTGCTAGACATTGTCATACGTGACTGGAAATTTCTCCAGGTTCTCTGGCTTTGTCAGAGAGGCTTAATGCTGTTTGGTCAGAGCATGAGCTTGACTTGCGGGGCGTGGGGAGGCAGCAGCCTCACAGTCAGGGCTCTCCATCGCCCTGCACTGCATCTGGGGTCCGTGCACAGGAAGGAGGAGGCTGTCTGAAGCACGAATGTGGCATGTTGGAGAGTGGAAATCGGGGATGGCACCGGGCTCAGCCCCTCCCATGTAATGTGATGTAGCATTAATGTGCAAGAACTGATCTCCTTACAGTACCTGAAACAGCAGAGCACTTGTAACATTTTATTTTTCCAAGTGATGTCACTTATGCTGATGGGGGAGGAAAGAAGGTGATGCCAGGGAGGCACAGAGCAGCCTTTTAGCCTCTGGCTGAGCCCTGCAGTGGGACTTACTGTCTTCTGCAGCAAGTACAGTCATGGCAGCCCTGGGCATAGGAGTCCCCTTTCACAGGGCAAAGGTTTCTGAAGGAAAAATACTGCAGGCATGTTAAAACATTAATTTGCTGTAAAAGAAAAAGAAAAAGAAAGAAAGAAAATGACTGATCCCAAGGTGCCCAACAGGAAAGGTTTCATCGAGTCCTCCTTCTGCTGAAAGGCACAGCGCCCAGGCAGCCATCAACAGCCATCAACAAGCACACGGTGCTGCCAGCCTGGACCTCCCAGCCCCATTTGTTCCTTCTTGCTGTGTGATTTGCAGCTACTTACAGATCCCAGCTCTCCCAGAGGAAACAGGAAACATCTACCCCAGACTTCAGTGATTCTTGTCTCCATCCAGATGAATCTACCTTGCACAGGATAAGGAGAAAAGGGTGACAAAGTGTCTCCAGATTTGCTTTTTTTTCCATCTTAATAACACAAAACCAACAGGCTCTTCCTCCTTTCAGCTGAATGGTACTGGATCCAACATCTAGACTGGGTTTGTCTCCTTCCTTTGCCTGGCATATGCAATTTCACAGATGTATTCTAGCTTAAGCACATCCTTACATTCAAAAGTCCAGGTTTTCATCAAATTCTAATGGGGGAAAGAGGAGGAGAATCTATAAGAATGAGGACAATCAGATCTAGATCTCAGATTGTTTGGAGAATTAGGGGAGGTGGGGGCAGAGGAAACAGATCCAAGCTGTGCTCAAAACTTAGGCTGAGACAGCTTCATTCTTGTAGCACATACAGCTAAGTCTCAAGGTGGGGGGAGAGGGAGGTAAATGAACCCTGCAGCCACCTCCCCCCCCCATGCTGTTCCTTTTCACTTCCCCTTTCTCCTGACATCCCTGAGCTTGTCCTTGCTCAGTTAGCTGTGCAGAGAAAGCCATTCTCATTGCCTCTGTGCATTTTACCATCCATGTCTGAAAATCAGGCGAGAGAACTCCAGCTGCTGAAGTGCACAATTTGCTCTTAGCTACAGTCCAATAATTGAAAACTGTCATTCTGCAGGAAAATGGCAACGCCGTGCAAGAGCAGGAGCAAGCTGCAGTTTGTCACACTGCATCTTGAGATTTTGTGACTTGTTTCAGCTAAACTTTACCCCTCTGGGCTCTGATTGCTTGCCTGCTATTTACGAGCCCCTAGGAGAACTGCTTTGGTTATTTTGCTATTTAAGTACTTCAGCAGTTCTTATGTTTGTTTACACTTCTGGTTTCCAGGAATAAGGCAGAGGGACAGAGATGAAACTAGATTTGGAGACGGTATTTGGGCCAGTTCAAGATTGCCATGATCTTTACCTTTTGTTTCTAAGAAGAGACTCTGGGAAGCTGCAGGGACCAGCAAGTTAGAATATTTAAGTTGCAATCACCTTTCTTTTCTCATTCGTGTGACAAATGTTGTCTAACAACCCTGGCATAATATGGGTAGGGGAGCAGAGCACGCTGGGCAGTGCAGCAGCACCAGGCAATGCAAGAGATGGAGGCACAGGTCCTGCACTTCAGGGGCTGAGAAGCCCCATCCTCTCTGCTCAACCACCTTCTGTGACAGACAGCGAGGAAATGCATCCTCACCAGCCTTCTTGAAGATGTTACTAGTTGACAAATTTCCTTCAAGGCTGTCCTAGCACAACACTTGCGTCCTTTTGTGTTTTATTTTCAGTGGGGAATTGCAGTTCCCTTTGCTGTGAGTCAGTTACAGCATGAGAAAGGTTTGGGTCAAGAGGCTCCCAGCTGGGCACTGGGTGGTGGTTGGGTCACACTGCACTTTCTGGAGGATTTAAGCAAGAAAGTCACATTCTTCTGCATTACAGATACCAGGTAAAAAACCACCATACATTATTATTATTTTTTTTAATTTTGGACTGCAAAGTCTGACTTTGATAATTTACTTTTTTTCAAAGTGGAAAAAGAAAGGAGAAAGTTTGAAACTAAAACATCTTTCCTACCATTGCAGATAAGCAGCTACCTGTCTGGATAACTGCCATGCCACAGCATCAAATGCCAGGTGATGTCTGTTCCATCCCACGCAACACTCACGCTAATGCCATTTCCCCTGCTTGAAGTATTGATCACAATTGACATTTCTTGCAACTTTTCGTCCTTTCTGTGATTAAGAAGCAGAAATTTATCCCATCCAGATTTTCACACTTTTATTTTTTTAAGAAGTCTAGAAAATGAGCAATGAATAATTCTATCTCCTGTATTTTTTCTGAAACAGGCTCAGTCCTTGTTTATGACAGCATCATGTTTTTTACTCAAACACTGTGGCTGGTCACCTCTGTCATGAGAATTTGTCTCAGTCCCAAATATTGGCAAACGCATGGCAAATATTTTAAGTAAGTAATGAATAGTCAATATTGACCTTCTGGGATCTCTCCTCACATGAATACTCATTGCATTCTACATAGCCACAGCCTGTCCATTCTGGTGCTGCCTGTCAGGCTCAAAATCCCTTTGAGATAGAACCATCTGCCCCGCTTTTGGCACAGGCACCCTTGCGAAATGCATAGAAGCAACCCAAAAAGCCCCCCAGAACATGGGATGGGCAGGCTGAAGGACTGGCAGACCATGAACATTACTGTGTCACCTTGAAAACTTCTTTCCCTAAAAAGGAGATAAACCCTCGGGCTGAAACTCTCCTCTTCCATCCCTTCAGAACCTTGTGTGGAGGAAGAAGGAAACTGGGGATGTGTTTTCCCATTTAAGACGCCAAGGTTAGATCCAAGAATGAGGGTAAGCCAGTAATGTAAGCCTCATGTACACAAACTCCTCAAAACCCTGTGGCTTGCCAGATACTTACCAGTAACACGAGGCAGCTGTAACTCCTGGCCTGCAGAAGGAACAGATCTCAGCCGCTTGGGCTGTGAAGGTTTGGGACCATGGTGGAGTGATGCAGCTTTGGGTTTACCAAAAATATTCTTTCTAGACAAGCTGTACCAAAATGCAGACTGCAGCAACACCTTGCATTTCCTTCCCCTCCCCCCCGAACAACTGTGTTCTCCTTGCCTTAGTCAAAATATGCATCTCGGAGCAGATGCAGGCAGACAGGACAAGACCAACAGGTTGCTTTCTGAAGTGTCATTCACCATGGAGGAGAGATGTGGCTGGCTGATGTTTGATTCCTCTTCTGTGATAGAAGAAAAAAAATTTGCTGGCTTGCTCTGCAAGGATCAGGCAGAAGTGGTTTTGTAAAGCACTACACCTTAAAAACTCCCTATCTTGAGATTTAAAGGGGTCCTGGCTGCCTTCTACGCTGCTGCCTTCCCTGTCCCCCAGATCTTCCAGCTGTGGGTAAGGATTACTTGTACTGATGCTGTTTCTGTCTGCATGCAGGTGAGTGCTTCTGCTTCTGTACAACTTCCTCTCCTGCCAGCCTGAAGTGGCCCTTTTGTTCTCCAGTGGGAAAGGAAGTAAATTCAGTAATTAGGGGAAGGAGGCAAGACAAAGGTAAGGCTCCTCATACAAACAGAAGGCAATGTATTGAGGCAGATGCCTTTTGTGATGCTGTTTGTTAAACACTCTGCTGTTTCCTTTGGTTCAATTCTCCAACCCACCTGCACGCCCTGATGCCACCACGGCCTGGCAGGGCAGCCTCTTTGTGGAGCTGCAGGGGAGTCATAAATCCCTGGGCTCATCCCTCACCAAACTCCCAGCACTCCTCCCTCCCTCCTCATTATCTCATGTGGTCCACAGCTAAAGATTTCCAAAACTGTGCTATGCAGATCCTCTCCTTTCTCACGAGACCTTCACCTTTCAGTCTTAGGCTACAAAGCTGTGTTGCCTTCAGAAATTATAGCTCTGTGTATTTTCTTCCATGGGTGTCTCTTTTTAAGCCCTATTCCCTTTAACCCTGAGGAAGTTCAGTGCCTCTTGCTGTTCCTGCACCAAGTGCCCATCCCTGGGCAGATGAAGATACTTGCAACCGAAGCAGAGGTGCAGATGAAGTCAGAAGCAGCTCTCTGTCCTCCTTCCTGCTATGGGGAACACAAAGGAAAACGCCCATTGTGGCTGTCACCAAGGCAGATGGCAGTACTGAAACTAAGAGCATTAATTACTACTATTATTTTTAGCAGAACCATATTGCAAGCAGCGTGACTCAGAGCTGTCCAAGCCCCTGCAAGAGGCTGAGTGCTCAGAGCTGAGCTGGAGGCAGTTAGCCAGAGCAGGGGGAAGGCAATGGCTGCTCCTCCAAAACTTTGGGACACCATTATTTATTTATTCTGCACCCCCAGAGAATTTCCAGCAATGAATGTGCATGAGATCTGAATTCAAACTGGGAAAGCTCTAAATTTCCCACTGTTAGAAATCAAAGCTTGCGTGGGATCACACTATTGCTTCCACTGGCACATTTCTGTGGGCATCATCAACGTTCCTTTAGATGTACAGCTTTGGTGCTGTAAGTGGGAGACAAATCAGTCCATGTATTTTAATCTCTAACATTTTATTGGCTCCATAAAACATGGTATGAGGTGCTGTATGAACAAGAAGTGAGCAGCAGCCTTGGCTTAAAGAATTTACAACCCAAAAGATAAGACAACAGTTGGAAGAGAAGGGAATACTTCTCATTTTATAGCTTGGGAGCTAAGACTGGCTGGGGATGCTTCAAAGACACTTGAGTGGCTCCTAACTGCAGGAAACATGGAAATCAAATGCAACTTGTGCCTCTAATATGTATGTGCTATTGGAAAGGTCATAAAGAGTCAAGAGCAAAACTGGTGACCGCAAGTAAACCACGAGTGCATTGATTTAAGCACAAGGTTAACCTTCCTGCTAAAGCCCATGATCCAGCACAATATCTGAGGTAAGATCTAAACATAGGCTTAAAGCAAACACTTGTTCAAGTGTCTTCCTAAACAGAGATGGATTTAAACCTATTGTCAAAGGTGTGTTCTGCAAGGGTCTGCTAAATAGAGTCACAGAGCAGGAGTCAAATAGAGGAGTGAAAGAAAATACTTAAATACATCATACTCAGAATTCTGTGTTCACTTATTAAATCATTTACTAATGACTCCTGGGGAAAAAAATAATAAAAAAAAAATCACTAGATAAGTTATTTAACAAAACCCCACAGATCCTGCATGTAACACATTCATCAGAATCTATTCAAGCAGCTTCAATGCTTGGACAAAACCCCGTTTTTTCATCTAATTTCCCAGGCAGGAAGACTGCCAAAAAGTGCAAAGTGATGCTGTAAGAATGAAGAGAGTCTTTCCAACGGCCAAATACCTAAATGATGTTTACATGGACACTTAGCATCTCACTCCCTAAAAGACACATTCCTACGTGTCATCTGGATACAGGGTTTATTTTTTTTAATGCTTCTTTTGGAGCTGGGGGTGACAGGGTGTCTCTGTCCATGGGACCAAGAATATCACGCTGGATTCATTACAGAGGGATGGATTGGAGGCAGCAGCTCCTCTGTGCTGAGCTATTGAAAGTGAAATGGGATAATTGCCACAGTTACAACTAGGCTGATCAAGCTGAGAGAAACAAGTTTCAAATTGTACCAATCAGCCCTAATCTGAAGGAGTTATTAACACGGCTCTACCCTGGTGAGTCCACATCTGCTAACTTGAGATAATGATTTATATCACCCTTTATGAAAGTTCCAATTTATCCTAATTCAATAAGTGAAAGACAGCAAGCTCAGAGGGAGCCAGAGACAAGGATTCAGTGCAAGTCCCTCAGCTGCTCTGGAGGAAGTCATGGGGACAAAAGGAGAAGGAAATACAGTTTGGATAGGCTTTTAGAAAACGTTCTCAGTGGATGTGCAGATGTACATCAGTGTGATGATGTGGCCTTCCCAACTCTTAAACAGAAGCAATGGTGAGAATGGGGCACGGAAAGGGCAGCTGATATCTCCACCTGGACAACAGCAGCAATCCTACCTGCACGAGGAGATACTGTCACACACAAAAGCACACAGCTCCAGAGGCAGCAGGCACACTTTACATTAACATGCATACTTTTGTTTTCCACAAGGCTGGCTCGGCTCTTGCAGAAGACCGACTTGGGTGTCCTTGGAACAGCATCAAGGACAGAAGACAGGCATGTGTGTTAGAAGTTACTCCCTTGTAATAACAGTGCATGGGATTTTCTGGGTTTTCAGTACATGGGGAGGCTGGAGCCCCAGCTATCTTACAGTACACTGCAGTGATCCCTGGCTCTTCGATGGAATTCTTATTACAGCCCAATTCAGAGCTGCCACAAGGCTGCTCTATCTCATAGAAGTCAAATGTCACAACTGACTGATTCTCACGTGTCCCCTCTACCTGCACACAACACAGCGACTGATTCCCTCAGGACTTGAGGGGTGTATAACTGTAGGATGCAACCATTTTCAGACTGCTGCTAAGTGAACTAAACTATCAAGACTTCTGCATATTGTTCTTCTCCTGAGGGGAAGCTTTGCGTTATTTGCTGTGTTTGCATAGTTCTGGTACCTGCAATGTTTGCCTGGCTCTCTTTTATTCAAACACATTTGTTCCAGTTACATTTCTGACCTATTTTATCTTTTTTTTTTCTTTCTTTTTCTGTGAACAGTTACTGAGTGAGATAGTAAAAACCCTGTTTAAAGAACATTTCAAGAAAGTGAAGACAGGGCAAGCACTTAAATGACTATTTTGCAAGGGTTCACAGGCAAAAGTTGCTTGCTTGTTTGCTTGTTTTCCTTCTTTATTTATAGGGATACCTTAGCTTTTAATTGATTTTCTCCTATTTCTAAAACTTTGGGTATCCAATCAGCAAAAATCCCCAAACAATCCACTTGACAACTGAAATGGCCAGTGATGCTCTGTCAGAAGTGACTTGCACTGCTCAGTATAGAGGGATGCTTGCAAACAGGCTAGGAAATCAGATTTCTTTGCTTACCTAGGAGCTGTTGTTCAGACTTATGCTCCTGAAGTGTTTAGTGAACAATTTTTTTATGAGAGATCCTGCTGACAACAATTAATGCTCACTTCCAAAGGGTTCCTGCCAACTCCCACAAAAAAAAAGAGGAAAAAAAAAAGGTCATGATTTCATGCATAAGCTCCAGATCTAGGTTTTCTGACACTGCTTTGATGACATTAACACCTGCCTTGAACCACTCTGAGGTCACAGCCCTGATACCATATGCGACCATTAGCTGCTGAGCAGGGGCTGTGCTGCCTTCCTGGCATAATGCAAGTTTGCAGTACTAACACGTCTCAGCAGCCAGTTGAAATATTGCCAGAAGACTATTTCCCATCACAGTCAAAACCAAGTCTTTCTTTTTTGTTAAGGACTTTAAGCAGTATTTGAGTGACTCTTCAACTGCCATTGATGCTTACCCTATTTGTGTCAGGCTATTTGGGAGCCTGATATGCTACCCCAATACTGACACCTCTTAAATTCATATGTAGAGCCAGTTCTGGATTCTATCTGAACCTGAATTTCTGCCAGTTTTCACATTGTGCAGCCTCTAAAACAGGGTGATAAAGCTTCAACAAAAGGGAGGAAAAAAAAAGAAGTAATGTAGCCAAGGAGAAGGAAAGGAGTCAGTATCAAATGTTAATGACATGTTCCTTGCAATGAGAATGAGATGATGATTGGGTTGGGGCAGGGAGGGAGGAGCGTGGCTAAGATTTTAAAGGCAAAGGTTGAAAGGAAAAGAGTGGAAAAAAAAAGCTATGTTCCAGCTGAAAGAATACAGGAAGGTTATTTGCGCCAAGACCAGTTTCTGTTTAGGACAGAAATAGCATCCTGAAGGGTCTTTAGGCTCTGGAACAGGGATCTAAATCCCTGAGCTGTCCTGTCCAAACGAGGACTGATTGCTCCCATGCAAAATGGGTGATGCATAGCCAGGCCACTCTGCTGGCATTTCTCATCTGCTGTCCGAAGACTCAGGGCATGTAAAGCAGATGTGTGGAGTTGGATTCCCTTCCTTTTGTCACATTGACTCATTTTGTATCTAGGGTCATTAGTTCCTCCGTGTGGAGATCCATTACTGCCAGGGATTTCCAAAGCCCAGTCAAATGATTCATACAGGATCACCATATTGTAAAGATGATACTGAGACCTCGTGTGCACAGCCTTATAGAGTTACAGTGGGTAAGATGTATTTCCTTTTTCTCAACACGCCGTTTGCAGGGCACACTGAGTTTTCCATTGATCACAATGAATTAATGCACGGACAAACTGAAAAACTCCCACAGTATATTAAGTATTCATCTGCTGTGCAAAGACAGATGATTTCTTACCAGCTACCAGGAGGAAGTACACAGTTCGCTTAATTGCCGAGCAATCCCCTAAAAGCACAGCTTGCATTTGCTCTGCTGTAACTACTTGGCTGGTTGATAGGACCCTGAAGTCAACAGTGTTATCACCACAAGTTTCATTTTATCTCCTCATGACTGGTTTTAACCTGGAAAAAGTCCAGCAAGGACCCACTGAGGCAGAAATCTGTCTGTAATCCCACGACAAACACTCTGAATCAAAGGACTCCACCTCTAGGGAGTGAGCGCCCACAGCAACCCTAAGCTGTGAACCACGGCACACGTAAAGCACCTCTGTGCAGATGCTCCTTAATGAGAATTACCTGAGGGAACCCAGAGCCCCGATGCTGCGATTTACCAGATTCCTCATGAAACCTCACTGAAGAATAAAGATGAGTCTGCACTGCTGGTGGAAGCAGTTGTTCAGAGCCAGCACCAGGCAGGCTGTGCAGAGCTGCTGGAGCTGGCCATGCTGGTGGCAGGTGAAGCTGGATGTGCTTCCTTCCAGCTCCGTGTGCACCAGATGTCACAAGTGTAAGACATTCAATCCATAACAATAAGGGAGATGTAAAAACGGTAACTATTAAATATTTATCGAGATTATCTGTTTGACCTTTATTTTTACAACTATTTGCACGCTAGCAAGGAACTGCGGAGGCTGGCTGCAAAGCAGGAGCTGGAGAAACAGCTGTGCCTGGCACTACAGCCTGGCACTCATTTCATACCTTCCCATCCTCCTCCTCCTCTCACCTTCCCTCTTTCTTCTGCAGGCACTGGGAATGAGCCCACAGGCCTGATAAAAGCCTGAAACGGCCAGTGTGGTGGGCACAGAGCAGATGGCAGCAGGAAAGCTAAGGGACATTTAATTATTACTACTGGATTCAGCCAAAGCACGTCTCAAGTCATCCAATAAGGAGCCACTGCCCAGGCGCTGTGAATCTTAAGGAGGCAGCACGAGGGCTGTCAGGACTGAGAAAAGATTCACCCCGCTCCCAGATGTGCATTCCCCTTTCATCCTTTCTTCGGGAGGCACCAATGTGGGCTTTCCTCCATAGGCAGCATCCTTCTCTCATTCTTACCCGCTAAAACCTTCCAAAGATAGGGTTGAATTTTTGCCTTTAGGTTTCAGGATGAAACTAAAGAGCAAGAAGGGAAAAAACAACAACAACAAAAAAGACTTCAATTGACCCTCAGTTTCTGTTTGACCGTCACAGTTAATTGAATTGCCTTCAGTCAGTGCCAGACTTTGATGGCTGCCTTAAGAATAGAGCTGGCAGAGTAACAGAGGATGACAGCTGCTTTCTGCAGCTGGTTCCAAACCAAGGAGCAGGTCAACGTGCATGGATGAACTGGGGCTTGCAAGCAAGCAAGGACATGTGTACTTGTCTCCATGACGCTGGCTGAGCAATGGGATAAACTGCAATTTCTCTCTTTTTCTCCAGTTCAGCATAAAGTGTCTGGACAAATGTCACTGTGTTATCGCTGGTGTTGAGTTTTTGTGTACTTTTTTTTTTTTCTTCCCTTTTCCTATTATTTCCCTAAGCCCATTTCTCTGCCCAGTGGTTGGGATGGAATCAGTAATCGAAAAGCAGCACTGCTGAAATCAATTGAAAAAGTCATTAAGCAGCTGCGGTGTAAAAAAGCCTTTCCTACACTGAACTCTGGAGCCGGCCCCATTCATTCACTTCTCCCCAGCTTCCTCTGCTGGTGCTGGCTGCCCGGTTGGGATGCTGTTTCCAGAAGATCCATTGACTGCAGCCAGGCATGGAGGAACCAGTCACCTGTTAAATTTAGATTTCTTGAATCTGCCAGCAGCCTGACACATTGATAAACAGCCACGATTTTTAGCAAAGGTTGGGAACGCTCACTCACTTGCTGTTAATTGCTTTGTGGTACTGAACCATAAAACCTGTAGTGACTCAAGAATGAGCAAGCACCCAGCAATGCAAGCGGTGGGGACCAAGCATACTGAGATCAAGGTCCCTCCATCACTCTCTGGACTGTGGGCCAGTTGATTGCACTCAGAATAAAAACCTCCCAAATTTACGACCAGCACAGATGCTGTGTCAATAGGAACTAGAAGCTATGGCCACCAAGCTGTCGCTGTCAGAGATGGACCTCCCAGCAAGCAGTCACTCCCTGCTGTGATTCATTGTGGCAAAGAGCAAAGGTGCCCCGTGCTCAGGGTGTACTTGCAGTTCTGCGTGATTAGAAAGGAGAGCATTGCAGGCATCCTTTGTGCACACAGCAGGGTCGGATGCCTTGAGAACTCCTTGCTCTGGCATCTTAAAAATCACGGAGTTTGTACAAGGTCAGGGATGTAATGAATTACAGTAGCGGTGGTGACTGTGTTTGTTAGAAGAAATAAAGTCTACCCCCTGAAAAAGCTGATCTGAACTCTGGCCCCCAATACTGAGAAGTCAGACACTGGTATTTTTGGATATCTGGCCGTAGATACTTTGTTAGGTTATGTGAAGGCTCTAAAACATTGTAGAATGGTCTATTAGATGATGATCAAATACTTCCAAGAAAACAGAGGCATCAAATACAGCTGATACCCAAAGGAGGAGGATGACTTAACTCAGCAGTGGAAGTTATCACTGTCTTTTCCTCCACTGAGTATTTCATTCTAGCTTGTATGAAAAACAAAACAAAACAAAACACAGCAGCAGATTTATTCTTAAAGAAGAAAGCTTCCATTTTTCTGTATTTTAAATGGGATATACCATAGATTGCTTCTGATGGAGCTAGCCTAATCCTCAGATGGAAGAAATTAGCATGACCGTCAGTGACTTCTCTATAAATAGAGCAATTATCAGGAGAAAATAAGGTCAAAATGTATTTACCACTAATTCAAAATCTTAGTGAGCCACTGAACAAGTGATTTGCTGTAACACGGAAATGTCCTGAGGGTATGAGTGAAGAAGTAGAGCTATGCATGCCGCTTCTTGCAATTTTACCAAGTCAAAGCAGTTGGAAACACTGTCTTTAGAGGCTGCAGGAATAAGGCCAACAATTTTTCTGGCAGGTAAATGATACATCTTTCTAAACTTTACAACTCAATGGCATCCTGCTCATAAGGGGATAACTGATTTATGGGAGAGAAAAGGCTGGGCAACAGGAGAGTCTTGAGGTCATGTGCAACACTGATTTTCTGGAGATGCTGTGACAGCTTCTATAACGTTTCAGCAGTGGATGGTATCTAGGAAAAGTTTGGTATTATGATGTGAGGGGACTTGGTGCTAAGCGTATCTTTTCACAACGAAACAGATGAGATGTCCTTGTTAGATCTCCTGTTAACATTGGGTTACTTATGCTACAAGACATCCATTGAAATATCTCACGCAGCCCTGTAATTGCAGGCTTTTGTCCATCCCATGTGCCTACGTGGCTTCTCTGAGTCTCCAGCATCTGATGTGTTGCATTGCAGCCTGCTACACTGATGGGACTCAAGTCCTCAGGGTCTCCATTGGCTGGGATCTGGCTCCATGCTCAGGACAAAGCCTGCAGTTCCACCATGGTGTTCACGTAAGGGATGGCGCTTCATCTCCCCTCTGTCCTCCCTGTCACCACGCCAGCTCAGAGACTGCAGAGCCCCTGTAATTAAACCAGATAAATAAAACCACATTGCTCATAATTACTATGGACAATTTTGTGTAATTAGATGTTAAGTGTGGTATCCACTCTCCTTTATGGCCCTGGATAAATACCTGCACCTTGACTTAGAAGAAGTCTGAGAGGAAATATAACTGCTTTGTTGCTCTCTGTGTAATTAACTACCATTAAAGCCACTAATTAGATCATAAGTTTTAAATAAGATGCCCTAATTATCTTTAGTACATAGTGAATTGATTTGCTGGGGCAAAGACTTCTAGAATGAAAAAAACCACCTTTTGGCAGCTCTAAGGCTTATTTTATTACTTTTCTATATCTCATGCATGAGAATGTGTTATAGGTGTACCACACACTTGCCAGTGAAGATACAAATTGGTGCCTTCTTGTTCCTGTCACACAGAAGAACCCAGCCTTGGGGCAGGATGAAAAAGGAGCTGATGTCCCCAGAACACAGGATCTGCTAAGAGCTGTGAGTACGAGGACACTTCAGGAACATTTTTACTTCTAGAAAAAACGTTGATTCTGTTATGATGAAAGACATGTTCTAAGCATTTAAGCGTTGGCATTGTTCCCACTTTATGGAAATAAGGGGAAGGTGTCAAGCCTCAAGGACATAAAAATTATAGAACCACACATCCACTGCCCTCTTCCAAATACTCAGTGAGGCCGGGAAAAGAGCAAGCAGAATGCTGTAAAGGCAATTTGCAACTACACCTTGATATTAGTAAAGCAATTTGTTTCTCCTTCATTCTCATTTGTTTTAGGCTGCTTTCTGTGACTTTTCCAGCTACCAGGCTCTTTGATCTCCTGGGCCCTAGAAGCAGGGAACACAGTATGTGTAAGGAGAATGTAATCTAGCAAACACCTGCATCTAAATCCTGACTATAAAAGAAGTTGTGTCCAGTTGAGGAACAAATATGTCAAATGGTTTGGTGTTCAAAGCTATCTGACTTTGTATTGCACGAGCTTCTGATGTTTGAGCAAAGGTGAACCAAAGCCAAGGCAATTCTCAGGGCAAAGATCTACAAAGAGACTTCATAGTGTAAATATAAGATATGGAATCAACGAATACTCTCCGAGCTTTTCATTCATTCTAATTGGAAGAAAAGCTTATGCTAGTCTGGCACCTCAGTGTTAGCTCTGGGTTATAGGTTCAGTTCTATCCTAGATTTTGATGAATGGCAACTGCAAAAAAAAGAAAAAAAAAAAAGAAAAAAAAAGAGAAAGCTGAAGAATAAGGCTAAAAAGGCACAGAAGGGCAGAATGAAGCAGGAAGAATCACTGAAGACCAAGAGAGAAAAACTACATTTATCCCACAGCCTGTTCTCTCATTTCCCCAGGGTGAAGTGAAGCTGAGAGCTACTTGGGGTGGAACCGACTCAGGGCAGAATACAGCTGTTCTGATAAAAAGCATGTGGCAGAAGAGTCTTTACTAGAAACTAAGATATAGAGACAACTCTAAATTGTTTCATTACGTTGTGCTTGTAATACTAAGCCTCTGCGTGGACACAGGTGATAAGAGAAGAAACATGCTTTTACACAAGCATTTTCTCTACGGCAGGAAAACTGAAAGTTGTTAAGCCCTTGTCCGAGTCGTTCAGCAAGGGAGCCGAGCAGTTGGATTTCTCTGAAATCCCTTGAGTGAGCCCCAAATTTTCCAGACCTCTGTCCTCTAACCCTTTTCCACAAGCTCTTACCCTCCCTCAAGGCATCCCAGATGAGAAATGATCCTTTGTTCTCAGAAAATCCAGGAATCTCACTTCTCATCACATCTCAGGAGAGAACTAAACTCTGTTATTTATAGAACCTGCGTAACAAAAGACTTTGCTCCTGTCATAACTTGAGGTTTCCCTGAATAAGAGAAACACTAGTTTATTTTCCTCTTCATCTGATGTATTACTCGATGCCTTTGCAGGTGCGATGCGCTGTCAATATACCTGAAACTTAAAAGTTTTGAAAGATGATGGAGGAAGGTGGGAGCATTTTAAGAAAGTCTTTCACTCCTGGATTCCATAGACTTGCACATGTTCACTGCAGACTTCCTTGATTTAACAAGTTCATAGTGAATTAAAAGGAAAGGAAAGGGTTTTGATTTCAGAGAGGTTCTGTGATCCACAGCCACTTCTGAGAGGCCTGGGTATTGTCTGCCATTGCTCCCCATCACTGCCAGACCAAGCACCTAGGTTGTAATTCTATATTTTACTCCTACAAATACCTTAGGCTCCCAGAAACATTTTGAAAAGTCAAAGGGAATTTTAAGCAGTCCCCTGCCTCTGTTGCTGCATCCAAATATAAGATAAAAGAATAAAAAGAAACACTCCCCAGGTAAAGATACCAAGTCACGTCCCAAAGGCAAGGCACAGAGCACACTGTGCTCTTTACAAGGGATGGAGAAGCCATAGCTTTCCTTGCTCCCATGGAGAAGCTCTGACGGGTAAGAGGTCTAGTGCTGATCTTTTACCCTTAAGGCAACTCCAATAAAGCGAAAAAAATAAGTCAGTCCTAACCACTCCATAGCAGAATGTTCTTCCTCACCTCTCCTTGTTTTACTTAATGCTCAAGTCTTTGTAGGAAGACAGCCTGATCTCTGGCCACACTTTCTTCTTAGCTGTCCTGACCTTTTTGCTTCTTCTCTGCCCTGCCCTCTTCCTTCTGCAGTCTGAGGCTGCAAACCAAGTGAGATTTAGGAGGCAGCCTGCTGTGCGAGCTGAGCAGGACCAGGTGCTTGTTCACCTTCTCAGCTTCGGGTTGCAGTAAGGCTGCAGCTTCAGCTAAAAGCACTGTGGAGGTAAGTGCGACTGCAGAGGTAAGTGTGGTTGCAGACTACTACTTATCAGCTCTGTAATAGCACTGACATACTTGTATGCAGTAATGTCTTTCTGATCCCCACTGAATTTAAGGGAAGACTGCCTTCCTCTTACTTCCTGTCCCCAGTAACGAAGCAATAGCCTGGACTCACTTTGTAGACAGCAAGCATCCATGCCTCTCTTTTACCTGTTGGCTGAGCACAGAACAAGCAGAAGCAGGGAAGCACACTGAGTGGAAGGAAAGCTGTGCATGCAAGATGCTCAACTGCTCTCTTTGTGGTAAGACCTACCGGCTCTCCAAGTTATTTTATACACCTTTAAATCCTGGATGAATCAAGAGAAAAACAGTTCTATGTTCTTACCTCTGGTACCATGGTACTGCTCAGCCACACAACTCCAGCAGCTTAATCTCTTTCATACAGAGCCAAAATAATGCAAGTGATAATGATGAGCTCACAAATAACCAACAGGTGGCTGTACCAAAGCACACAAGACAATAGGAGCAATTATGGCCCTTTCTTCATGACTCACTGCAGGAACTGCTGCTAAAGAAAAACCTTTTGACACCCTCTCCCATTCTGTTCCCACACGCATTCCTCTTAGAATTTCAATATGAGATTAAGTTTGAAATGTGTAATTAATTGGCTAAAAAAATCCCTTCCTTTACAATAAACACCCTTGGCTCAAGCATTCACAGGATGCACCTTCTTTGTTTTTTGTTTTTTGTTTTTTTTTTGCAACAGCTCCACTAGCTCTTCTGCAACTGGAGATAGGCTTTTAAGGTCTGATTAAATAGGTAATTTTCCAGTATCCCTATGGGTTACTAAAAGGCACCACATTACAGTGCACTGTCTGGATGGGATATTCAGTGAGCCCAGCTTCTACAGGGAGAAGAAATCAGGAAGTGTCTTCAGAAATCCATCTAAACTTTTGGGAAACTATTTAATAAAGCATTTTCTTAAAATAGACAGGGCACAGCTTCATTGGAAAGAACTAGCAACATAAAGCTAAGCCTCCACCTCTAAAGCTTAATCTTTCACAATTTAAAGTCTGCCTCTTTGTAAGACTTCTATACAAAACCAACCACTTCATTTTTGTTGCAAATAAGATGAAAATCAGGACAAAAAAAAAAAAAAAAGTCAGTTTCTTGAGAAATTGCATAGTGCAAAACTCTGAATTTTATGCAGTCATCTCTGGCTGCAGGAATCACAACGCTGTACATCCATATGCCATCTGCAGCTGCAGAGCATCAGTCACTGTTTCCCACCTTCTTTCCTGTCCTAGCAGGCTGCACCTATTGGGGACTGAACTAATCTCTTTCAAGTTTAGTTACAAGACTCCCATTGAGCTCAAATAGGTATCAGACCAAACTTTCTTGACTCCTGGTGCCACAGAGGCAATCACTCAGCAGGAACGAAGGGAGGTGATCCTTGTACACGCAGTTTACAACTCTCTGAGGGAGAGAGCAATTACACACGGTCCAACCTGGTACAAGCCTGGGCAGTGAACCCACCACCAATCGCTTGTGTCTGAATATCCTTGAACAGTTTCTCCTGTGCTATTAAACACACAGCTTCCCCGGTACCCAAGGCAGATAAGGATGTAGATTTTGCCTCCAGCATGCCCTGCTGTTAGACGGTCTGTCAGCTCCAGAGCACTCCCGCTCACTGGAGCGGCCCATGTAATTATAAAGGAAGGGTAATTGAAATAAGGAGAAAGCAACACTTGAAAAGGAAGCAAATGATTCAGAACATGCAGAGCCATCCACCCACATCAGCAGGGTCAGGAGGTCTACCAAGCTTGGAAGCAGAAATGCTTTTGTCTGGAAGGGAAGAAAAAGAAACCCTAATAGGATATATTTATAATCTTCAGTACTGGAACTTCTTGTTTTCTTTTTTTCTTAAAGCAATCCCCCCCATTGCAAAATGAAAAGTAATGATTGCATTCCAAAGAGGGACAAAGCTCGACTAAAAGTCTCCAGCTGCTGCTGATCAAAATATGAGTCTAAGGCAGGGGGTCTCACAGTCTGCCTCTGCACAAAGCACCCATTTTTTTAAATAAAAACGGAATCTCACTTTCTCCTTCCAACCATGGAAAGCCTGGCCAAGAACACGTCCTTCCTTCTGTCAGCCCTAACAGTCAAGAACTTACAAAGAAAGCTATTCCTTCAGGATTTGCTAGCCAGGTGTTTCAACTAGTGCTTTGATTTCTGGCCCAGGTCTGCAGACTGAGCAAGAGCCTCCAAAGCTGTAAATTGCCATTGCTCCATTGACTTCAGCAGCATTAAAACCATTTGCAAGAGCACACGATCTGATCTGCTGTTTTATATACCTATTTTTTTCCTCTCCATTGCTTTCTTAATCTCACCCATGCCAAAAAATATTGAAGCTTCCTGGTCTGTCTCTAAATGATTGGAGAGTAACAATCCTCCCTTATGACTACGAACAGGGACAGAAACTGGAGAGATCCGGGTGGGTTACACAAAGTGTTCGTGGCAATTACAGCATCACAGAATCACAGAATGTCAGGGACTGGAAGGCACCTTGAAAGATCATCTCATCCAATCCGCCTGCTGGAGCAGGAACACCCAGATTAGTCAGCCAGGAACACGTCCAGGAGGGTTTTGAATGCCTCCACAGAAGGAGATCCCACAACCTCCCTGGGCAGCCTGTTCCAGTGCTCTGTTACCCTGAACGTGAAGATGTTTTTTCTCGTATTTATGTGGAACCTCCTATGTTCCAGCTTGCACCCACTGCCCCGTGTCCTGTCATTGGATGTCACTGAGAAGAGCCTGCTCCATCTTCCTGACACTCACCCTTTACACACTTACAAGCATTAATGAGGTAATTCAAGAGCAACTTCCCAAGACCTAGTGGCACATGTTCATAAACACCAGTTCTCACGTCAAGGAGCTTCTTTGAGAAACTGGTTCAATATTGTGTTTGGACTTGCTGAGCCTCTTAGCGTTGGGCTGGGAACAGGAAGCTGTGGCTTTGATCATCAGAACAGACTATGAGGCTCCTCCGGTTCACTCTGTTGCACAGGAGCAATTCCAGGCTTCCCTCCATCCCAACGGAGCTCAGAGAGGCCCTCAGAAAAAAAGTCTGAAGGTAGAAACCTCTGAAACAATCAACTCTTTTAACAAAGCTACAGTGCATGAATCGTGGAGCAGAAATAAAGTTCTGCATATGTTGAATGGTTCACTTCACAGATTTTTTTTCCTGATTTTTCTCAGATAATTCTTCCAGGAAAGAGTCATGGAGCAGCCGGGTTGGAAGGGATCTCAAAGATGATCACGTTCCAAGCCCTGCCGTGGGCTGGCTGCCCCCAGCTCAGGCTGCCTGGGACCCATCCACAGCCTTGGGCACCTCCAGGGATGGCACCCACAGCTGTGGGCAGCAGTGCCAGTTCAACACAAGCAGTGTCAGTGCTTTGTAAAGCATTTTGCACATCTCAGAGCTACTCTCCCAGCTTCCCAGTCACACAGCCTGACAGCTTTCACTTTTAAGACGATCTGATGTTCTAGTAACATTTGTTCATCTTTTTTTTTTTTTTTTTTTTGCCTCACTTCAGCAGTTTCAAACACATCTTGTCACAGAACAAATATTTTCTCTGTTCTAGCTTCCTAGTAATTCGACAGATCTCTGTGGAATTTCATCCTGAAGTTTGAGTCTTTCTGATTGATGCGGATAGAGAGCGCCACAAGTGACAGCTTCGCCTTCCCGGGGGAAATCACGCCAGATCTCGCGAGACAGGCTGGCGTGGCGTGGGCGTTGCCAAGGTAACGACGGCCGCGCCCCCGCACGTATAAAATGCCTCAGGGCTGCGGTGGGGAGGAGTCGGTGTGTGCGCATGGCGCGGGTTGTTTGAACGTGGGGAAGCCGTACGCCGTCCATTCGCGTGTCAATGTAGCGAGGCGGCAGCTCGGTAAGTGTGCGGCAGCGGGCTGGGCTGGGTCTGTTTTACAGAGGCGGGGGAGGCGTTCTGGAGCTACCGCGGGTTATTTAAACGGGGAGAAACCGTTAGCCGTGCGGTCACGTGACCACGCAGTGGGCAGCCGGAGCCCCTGTAGGTGGGCTGGTAATGCGGAGCAGAACCCTCACTGCTGGCTACAGGGCGGAGCAGATCAGCCCTTAAGGCCACCCCAGGTAGTGGTAGTGAGCTGCTGCTTTGCCATGGATGCATGGTGGTGGAAGGCTATTACCAGGAAAAATGTGGAGTCCCTAGCTGAGTTCTGTACAAACATGCAGTGTGTGTGTCTCTGGCTGCAGTGACTGCTAGAGCCTGGTCCTTGCAGTGCTGGGTGGTGGAGATGACCTTGTGTTAGATGTGACCAGCTGGATGGTTTACTCTTCCTTATGGCTGATTTGAAGGAGGAAGTGGAGAGGCTGAGGAGCATCAGGGAGCAGGAGATAGATTAGTGGTGCCCATCTCTACCAGCATTGACTTTTAGGCAGTTACTTTAGGAGCAGTTTTAGGTCCACAAGGAGTATGTATCACCCCCACCACCTTGCAAACAGGTAATAGGAAGGGACCAGCAGGCGGAGTTTCTGCTACAGTGAACCCCTTGTCCACTCCTCCCCCAACAACAGTGGTGATGAATTGAGGGGCAGGAGGCAGTGGCAAAAGGTCCCTGCTCAGCGATGCAGGTGCACCTGCCCAGCAAATACTGCCTCAGCTGCTCCTGTAGAACAAGGTACAGTGCTCTGCAAGGAGAACTGGACAACAGTGAAGATGATAGTTCTTCCTACTTGGAGGTGTTGTCCAAGGTAAGACTGTCAATGTGGTCTGCCTAAATCTCACTAGAGCCTTTGACACTGTTCTACAAGCATCCTCATGGAGAAGCTGGCTGCCCATGGCTTGGATGGATGGATGGTCTGCTGGATGAAACTGGGTGGCTGGCCACAAAGAGTTGTGGTCAATGGAGTTAAATTCAGATGTGGCAAGTCACAAGCAGTGTCCTCCAGGGCTTAGTGCTAGGGCCACTCATATTTAGCATCTTCATCAGTGATTGTGATGAAGCGATTGAGTGCATCCTCATAAGTTTGCAGATGACACTGAGTTGGGAGGGAGTGTTGATCTGCTGGAGGGGATAAAGGCATTACAGAAGGATCTGGATAGACTGGATTGATATGCTGAGTAAACTGTATGAGTTTCAACAGGGCCGAGTGTCAGGTTCTGCATTTTGGTCACAACAACCTGTGGCAACCCTACAGGCTTGGGGAAGAGTGGCTGGAAAGCTGCCTGATGGAAAGGGACCTTGGTGTACTGATGGACAGTGGGCTGAATATGAGCCAGCAGTGTGCCCAGGTGGCCAAAAAGGCCAATGGCATCCTGGCTTGGATTAGCAATGGTGTGGTGAGCAGGAATAGGGTATGATGTGCAGCCTTTGGGCTGCAGTGCTGGGTGTGGGCCTCAGTTTTTTTATTATTTTATGTCCTTTTTTTTTTTTAAAAAAAAAAAAAGCATTTGGGATTTTGTCCTCTCTGTAAACTGGACTTAAAGATTTTTCTTGACGTTCTTTCTGTGCCTTTTAAGAAGAGTTAAGCCAGGTATTTTTAAGTTCACTTCTTTTACATTAAAGAGCTGTGGGTTTTTTGATCAGCTTTTAGCCTGCAGCTGAGAGGAGTTTCATAAAGCTTCTGCTTCTGAAAGCCTCAGGAATCTGGGATTCTCTAGAAGAAGGCACAAAGAAGCAGGCTGTTTGGAACAGCGGTGTGTGGTGAGAGCTATTGCTAGCTGAGACCTGAGAGGTCTGCCTGAGAAGCTCACCCAAGCAGCAGGCATAGTCCTTAGGATCACAGTCCTTAGGGGTGGCAAGGAGGGAGTGAGGGATGCCTGACAGTGGCACTGTGCCACTGAGGGCTGCATGCATGGGTGTTAACATGAGGATGGTTCTCCTCACTGCTTCCTGAAGCAGGATGTCTGTCTTCATGTTCCATGCTCTGCATGGTGTAATACAGATACACGAAGATGAGCAGACATTAATTAGCGGGCATCTCCTTCAGCAATTCAGCTAAATGAGGGACTCTGGTCATCACTACATTGAAGCCAGCCATGGCATGCAGAGGCCTTGCCCAAGTCTGGTATACATTACCATTGGCTTTGCTTTCTTTGGGTGGTTGAGTTGTGTACCCCCCCAACACAGGGAGAGGTAATAACTTCCCTCCAGAGCTGATCCTCTTCTGTGAGAGGCATCTGGCAGTTTGCTGCCAGGCAGCACTGTGGGCGGGTACCCGGCTCCAAATGCAGATCTCAGTGCTGTATCTTGTTAATTACTTTCTGGGGCCTTTCAAGAAAGGTTAAGATTGTTTTGAGATGCATGCCACACAAAGTCCCTGCCCCAAAGAGCTGATGTTTGAGAAAACTCTCTCAAAATTGTAATGAAGAGAGGAGGCGGCTGAGGCACAATCTAGCCAAATTATATTGATAATATGTAGTAATTATATAGCACTTCACATGATCAGAGCACTTTACAAACATTAACTAATTTACAGCATTTACTGAAAACAGATGTGCTTTTTTTTCCAGGAGGAAAAAAAAGATGCTGAGCTCGCTGGTGTTAGAGAGCAGTGGTCAGGTTGCAGTCCCTGATTTGTGAGGAGGCTGGAGGTGGCTCCAGGGACCTTCCACAGGTCTTGTAATTGCAGCTCTTGCACTAGTGAAACTAGGTGCCTTCCTGTTCTTTGGTAGTTTTTAAGTCTGAATGTTAATCTCTTGCCAGATGAATTTTAATGTCGGAGAAGAATATGGACTGTATGTGAAGGCAGGGAACCTGCTCTGTCGTTGTCATCATCGACCCCTGATATCACTTGGAGCAAGACAACCAATGATAGCAGTGACCCGACTCTGGAGTGGCAAGAAAGGTATGTTTGCCTTAGAGACCTAAGGCTGTGTTCAGACTTATGAATCTTTCTTTTCATTTCTTCTTGGTCTTCCTTTTAATGTTGTCTGAATATCTGTCTAACCTCATATGCTTGTAACTTCACCAGTTCATCTCACATGGTATGTTGTATTAAGCACCATGAATCTATACTTTTATTATGTTTGATGTTCTATAGAGGCACAATAAGGATATAACTTTGACCTTTCTCCAAGTGTAGCCTGTTTGATGACCAAAACTAATAATTTCTACAGTGAGTTCTGTACAGCTTCTTAGAAAGTATGAGAAGAAAACTCTCTGCAAGACAGGGAGGGTGTGAGAGCACAAATTCTGAATTTCCTGTATTAGTCTCCTTTTCCCCTTCCTGTGATCAGTCACTGGTTTCCCCTGCCTCCCCTGGTTTTGTGTTAGGGCAATTAAAAAAAGCTGCTCACTTGGCTGAGTATTTCGCCATTAACATCATACATATTAACCTTATAAATTAGCCTTTTATGTGGTACTGTATCAAAAGGCTCTTGAAGTCCAGCTAAATTATGGTTTACTTCTTCACCCTTTCCCTTGTCATTGTCACCTCCTTACAGAAATTACTCAAGTTTGTTAGGCATGACCTCCCCTTAGTAAATCCAGGATGACTCTCTAAACAATCTGTACTTGCCAAGTGTGCTTCAATATTGTCTCTGAGCAGTGACTGCAGACTCCTGCACAAATACAGAGAATATAAAACTGTGCTTGAGCAGTGGCAATAGAGGGAAGGGTGAATCTTATGGGACTCCAAACAAGAATCTGGCTGAGAATGTAGTGGAATGAGGGGGATCTTTGCAACACCAAAGGTAGGGAAGGAGGAGCATGAAAGATGTTGAATGCTTCAGCAATATTGCAGCCTGGTATTGAATGGAAAGAGCTGAGCAGGGAAGAGAGCAGCAGGATGTGGGATTGGTGCTTCAGGGCTGGGCTGTGCCACAGAGCTCTGGAGAGAGGTGGTGGTGCTCAAAGCTTTCTGCTGTGCTGCAGTGCAAAAACAGAACTTGTGAGCAGAGATGGGGGAAGCTAGCAAGCTGCTGCAGTGCAGGGCTGGGAGGTGGAGCAGTGCAGGCTGCAATGCTGAAGCATAGGGGAGAGTGGGAAAAGAGCTGGAAAAATGGGTTTCTGGTATTGCTGGTTTCTAGTAGTGCTGCACTGCAGAGGAGCTGTGCAGAGACGGGGGAGGGAATGCAGGAGCTTCATGTAATGATGCAGTGCAGAGCAAGGGAGAGGGAAAGCTGGGCTGCAGATCCTAGAGCTCAGGTAAGATTTGGGGAAGGAATAAGGACTGTAGTGCAGCAGCACAGCAGATGCGGGCATTCATTCTCTTCCACCACTCCAGCAAGAGGGAGGCAATATTTTTTAAGATAGGCTCAAAAATCCTTTTGTAAACTCATCTTTCTAAAAAATATATATGTAATCTCTTAATGGGAGCTCTCTTCAAGCTCTTTCTGACTGAGAACAAGGTGTTTGACTTGAGAAGGTTCTCTCCTCATTATGACTCCAGCTGGGGTTTGAGGAAGAAAAACCAACATGGGATCTGCAGGTCTGAGTTCAGGCAGCAGTCACTGCCATCTTTAATATTTTTCACTTGTGTTGCGAGTTTTGCTCAAGGAACCTTTTTTTACTTATGTTTACCTTCTCCTACTCTTGCATGAGTTTCTTCTGTCATAGTATGGTGACATAATGGATTTACTGTGCAAAGAAATATTTGTAGTTTTATTACAGAAACACATGAGGCCCTTCTAATCAAGTAGATAGTTTTTCCAGTTAAGCCTATGTTTCTTATGTGTATGTTGTTGTTTATAGTGCTTGTGAGGAACTTCAGCAGAAGCTGCACTAAGCCTAGCTGAAAGGAGGAGAGACTAATATTTTTCATCTGGTTTCTCTTTCTTTTCAAGTCTCTTAATATTTTTTTTTCTACATTAAAATCTAATGGATTATAAATTCCAGTTCAGAAGAGGAAGGCTGTACTTTGAGGGACAGAAGCAGATGAAGCATAGAAGCTTCTTCCTATGGAATTTGTTGCAGATCCAGAAATTCACTGTGGAGTAAAAAAAAAAAATATGCTGAGGCTTGGAAGTTATTTTTCATTTTAAATTTAGAAGAGAAATGAGAACAGTGTTTTAAAAACATTGCATTTGAGATGAGTGTAAGGATTTCTGGCTGTGCAGAGGATAGGAGCTCTGCTGAGAATGCAGGAAGATGAGAACTGCTGATGGAGGTGGGACTGTGAGCACCAGTTCTAGATTAGCATGTGAATATGCACACTGAAAGGACATCCCAATAGGTGCCATTCCATCTCAGAAATCCTAGCCTGCAGTTGAAATCTAGTTTTCAGTGGAAGTGCCTGGCCCTTTTCCATACATTTCTGGAAATGAAAAGGCATTTTTTCCCTTATTGAGTGTTTGAGTTCTAGATTGCAGTATGTTAATGGCTGAGATGCTTTCACTGGAAATCAACGCAGGTGTAACTCATGTAACATCCTCAGAAGGGAGTCCACATGTTGCCTGGGAGCAGGGCTGCATAACCAGCTGGGAAAAGTGCTGTTGTTCGCTGTCATCTCCTTGATGCTACCTCTGACACTGTTATTACTCCCCAGTGCGATGTCCTAGATTGTAGAAGGGGCACTACTCCTTCAGAGCTGCCAGGCTGTGCCTCAAAAAAATTACATAGGACTTCTTTAGGACAGGTTGTAGCGTAAATCACTGTCATCTTACTCGTTCCCTCCCAAGAGGGAGGCAAAATGCAAGAGGAAGCACTTAGCTGATTATCTGGTTGGATCTGGAAAAATGTAAGGAGGATAACCTCTTGGTTGGTTATTTGCTAGTTTAAACATTGCCTAGCTCTTTCAGCTGCTCATCTGCCTGCCTGCCTTATTCTTTCCTCACCAGGATGAAGAGATAAGAAGGTGGAGTTCTCAGTGAAATGTGAGAGGTTTTGTTAGTGTATCTGTTCATCTATCAAAGCCCAGACTGCAGCCTTTTGTAAATTGACTCTGCTCCTTTTCATCTTTCATAAATTGCTTTAAAAAATAGAGACAAAAGGCTGCCAACTGTGTTAGTTCCTGGAAAAATCCTTCTTCTGTTTAAATACAACTTTTAAGAGGCATTTAAAAGTGAGATGCAGCCATGTGTGAATGCCTGCATACGTACCAAAGAGCTGCATCACACTGAACACTTCCAACACTCTACATGGTGACTGCTGCAGAGCAATTGGTCCTTATTCCATTTTTCCTAGTGGAGCCTGCTTCAGGATTGAGCTTGGCACTCAGCCACACTGGTTGCATCACTGAGGTAAGTCTGGGTGCCTACATCAACCGTCTCTCCCAAGTCGATTCAACTTGGACAGTAGAGATGTGCAGGTCTGCTGCAACGTCTGCAACCTTTTCTTTATATTCTTTTCATTATTAAGTACCATTTCCTCAGTGCTAGGAGCTTTGCAGAAGAGGGTAAGGCACACATTCTCTAATGTTTAATGTCACTCATGCTGCTGTGGAGTCTTGTTCCAATGGATGACTGCATGAAACCAGTTCTACTGTAGTTTTGTTGTCCTACTTCAGGTCATATAAGGTGTGATGACAGGGAATTCAGCTATTAGTTTGTGTGGCAGACCCAGAGGCGGCAGAGCACAGTAATTCTGCAGGTTCATTCATTAAAAATTCTTCCTGCCCACGTGTTCATGTGAACTGCATTGACTTCCAAAGCATGACTCTGCCCTGTAATATCACTTCATGGGAGCCTTTTCCTGATATTTTATCTCCTCTTCTTCCCGCGTATTAAGTCACTGTTGCTGTCAAGCCGTCCTCAGAGATGAGAGCACTGAGCAGCTCTTTTCTGAACAAGATGGTGATTCACACCTTCTTTAAAAAAAGATTTTTTTTTTTGTTGGAATGTGATGCTTTAGCTTCAAGTCACTATTTCTGTTTTGCCTTTCTCTGCCAAGTGTACTCTTTCATACCTGAGATTTTTCTATTCTGATTCTTCATTCACTGTCATGGCATCACTGCTTAGTCTTTCAGCTTAATGTATTAGGAGTCTTTAGTTGCTCTGAAAATAATCCTTTAAATGAGTGCTGTGAACTCTGTGATTTCTCTGGTTGCTTCTGGGCATGAATGATGCCAGCATCTATCCATGCGAAGCACTGTGTGCCTGTGATACGAGGCTGAAAACCTCCAGTGAAGACAAGAGTGAACACAAAGGACCAAACAAAACATTTCACGTTCTTGGTTTCCAATGATCCATGGAGTATAGGAGAAAGCTAGAAGGAAACAGAATCAAGCATTCTTGGTGCAAACACTATTTCTGTAGTATCTGGTTAGACTGGTCCTAGGACACCAGGATGAGTCTTGCTGTGCTGTGTGTGAGACCAGTGCCATCAGTTGACACTGATATAGATCCAACTTGAGTATTTTGAAAATGAGGGATGGGAGCAGTGCCTGAACCAATACATATGCCATCTGGAACAGCAGCTTCCAGACTCATGGACACACATTCACCCCAGGATAGGGACCTTGCCGTGTTTGCATTTGTTTCCTCACCTGTGGGAGGCACAGCCCTGCTTAGCTGCCCTATTGCAGTTCTGGAAAGGAGGCAGTATTTGGGCTCAAAGCCCTGAGTTGTTCTGATGTGAGACAGCAGAGAGGAAGGGAAAAACAGGCAAAAGGCTAACATCAAGGTGATCAAAGGAGTGGAAGGTAGGCAGGAAAAGGCAGCAGATAGGAAGAGACTATTCAGGGCAGCATCTCTTGGCTACAGGGTAATATCTCCAGATACACGAGCATTTGTTTCTCCAATGTTTTTCTCTTAGGAACCACTGTTTGTGAGAAAATATCATTTAATTTCTTGTAGATGAACAATAAAAAATTGCTGTTAGTACTGACTGAAGTGCTGGCAACTGCCTGGTGCAAAACTTTGGCAGGCTCTGCTTGCAAACAGTCTGTAAACAGGCTGAGATTTTTCTCTTCACAGTTGTTTTCTCCTTCAAAGCCAATCCATGTGCTTCAGCCATGGCTGCCCGGGCTCCTGGCTGCCGAGCCTCTCCCTGCCATCGCTTTGTGAGATTGCTCCCCTCAATCACACGGTGCCACTTCACCCCATGCCCCACTGCCACTGAGGAGTGACGTCTGCCTGGGCTGGATTTTGTCACAAATCTTGATTGTATTTTATGCTCCAGCGCCTTCTGTTTACAAGGGCAAAAACCTCTTCTCTTGGCACTTTACATCAGGCAACCTTCCCTTACACAAATGGGTTTTCCAATAGGAATAAACAGAGATGCAAAGCCAAAGTTATTTTCTCTATGCGAGAGTCCCTGGAATGCAAGTAAATATTTCTGTGCTATTTGCTCAGACCAGGGTGACAGACTGGGGAAACTGAAAACATTTGTCAGATGTTTTTTGCAGAATATTTCCTTTCACTTAGCATTGAAGAATCTGTAAAGGTGAGCATTGGAGTGGGGAATTCATCTGTGTTAGCAATGAGGGAGATTTATGCCTTTTTTTGAGTTGTCATGAAGTTTGCAAAGTTGCTTATGTCGGCTTTGGTTTCATTGTCAGATGACTTAGTTCCAGTTGAGCTCTTCTATTTAAGCTGTTAAACAAATGAAAAGCAAAATTGTCACTCTTAAATAGAGTCTGCACATAATCACATTTTGAAAGGGTCCTCTGTGGTAGGAGCAGAAGTTGTGTGCATTATAATATTGAATTTTAAATAATATATTACACAAAATAGCTTCCAATTTGATTTGGGGGGTTATATTTTCATGAATTATTGAGTGTTTGATTATTGTAGAAAGCCTGTGCCGTTATGCACTGAAACTGTCACTCTCTCAGGCCTATGATATATGAGTTTGGTTATCAATATTTAAAGTTACGGTCAGCCTGTGTGCATGGCTGCTGATACTGGAGACATGGACTAATCAGTAGTAATGTATATGTCTCTTGTTTGCCCGGCAGAGCTGGAGCAAATTGAGTGTAGAAGATTCCCAAGTGATTTGTGGACTAGTTTGTCATTCTGAGCAGGAGACCCTGTGCCATCTCTGCATAGAAATAAGGTGAAGAAAAGTTTGCTCCGCTTCCAGGAGCAGCGGTGTATGGAGCCTGGCAGGGGCAGAGCAGAGGCTTCCTTCTCTTCTGCAGTGATAAGGGCCAGAAAGCGGCAGGTTGTAGATAGGAGTATTTAATGCAGGAAAGATAAAATTGGAGAGTGAGTGTGAGGACTAGGGAGTGAAACTCAGCTGGTGTATACCAGAGTCCTGAGTCGATACACGAGAGCCAAACCCGCATCCTGGATGGCTGTTAGCTTCTGGCACCTTGGTGGCATCTGTATGAGGAGTTATGTGGACCAGGAGGTGTCATTCCTTTAAAAAAAACAAAGCAACAGAAAACCCCCACCCCCCAAAAACACACAGCAAAGCACATGTGGAGAAGCAGCTCCTGTGCCCAGGCACGGCAGTTCTACCGTTCTCACCTGCACTGTGCTGCATGCGGGTGTATTTCCCCAAGAATTCCTCTTTGCTTTGCAGGATGCTTTAAAGCAGCAGTGAAAAAGTTAAACTTCTGCTGCTTAAAATGCAGGGAAGCAATGCCCAGTGCAGAGTGACCTCTGCTTCTTGTTCTAGATGGTGTGGAAATGATGATGATTGCACACAGGTTAATTAGAGCAGGCCCAAATTGACTGAATCCGGCAGGGCTGCTGCAGGATAAATTTGCCCCTGGAAGTTTGCGGTGTTGTGCTGTGATTGCAAACATGAGAGGCAACTGAAATAAAAGGAGCACTGTTGCAGCTAATGTGCTGGCTTGTGCTTGTCTAATTGAGGCTGAATGTGCCAGTGGGTAACAACAAAGCAGGTTACACAAATATTGTGCTCGCTGTCACTCTGTGCAATTGCTTTACAAATTGTGGAGCAGTGTGGCTTGGCTACCTGCTTTGCAAATGGGATGCTTGACTTTCATTCAGTGACTTGGCTAAGATCAGAGGTCAAAGGAGAGCCAAATAATGCCTCTTCTGTAGCGCTGTATAAAGCCACAGACTACTTGTTATTTCCAGAAGGTAGACTAGAGATGGGAGGAGGTTGCAGGTGCTTCTATACAGAAGTATTTAGAAAGACAAAAAAATATTTCTTATAGTAGGAGACAACTGCCATAATACACAACAGAGAAAGCCAAAAAAGGCCCCTGCTTTTCCTTGCGTTGTTCATGTATTTAGTAGATGTGCATTAATCACAATCAGTTGTATACAGCAGCACACAAACACCTATCCCAAGCCCTGCATGTCCTTGATGAACGGTTAAATATAGCCTAATCAAAAAGGCAGATTCCAGTAATTACTGGAGAAGTTGCACCTTTGTGGCAAATGAAAGGTAGCAAAGATGTCATAAACCCCATCACATTACAACCACAGTTGATTTTTCCCCTTGAGCCTTACTGAGGAACGTCTCTCATTCCCCAAATCCACTCACAGGCAGAGTGAAAGGTTGGACCTCAAAGTGCCTTAAGTTGCACCCCTGACCTTGTGTGCAAGAAGGGAACCAGGACAGTGTGGTCTGGTACACTGTTGTGGCTTAGAAAGGCAGGTAGTTGTGTTGCTACTCTTTACCCTTTCTCCCCTGCGCACTTTGGGGGTTCAGAACCTGCCTTCCATGAGTACTTCCAGGTGGTCTGGCTTTGCTCATTCTCACTGAATGTCAGTGAAATAAATTCACCAGACTCATGGTGTGTGCCTGAGCTGGGAGATGTTCCCAAAGGCACACTGCATCCTGTGTTTCAGCCCTTATCCTTGCAAACTATTGGGGGGCTGTGAGCATTTACCAAAAACTTGAATTCTAGTCACGTGAATAAGAAATTGCAGAAAGGAAACAGTAAATAAGAACTGCAAGTCTCATCTCTCCTGGCCCCACTCCCTTGGAGAGGAAAGGATCAGTTGGTGGAGCTGAAAAGCATCCTCCTTTCTGCTGACTCTGCACCTTCCTCCAGAGTTGTCTTCCTTCTTGTTGCTGATTGCAGTGAAGTTCATAGAAGTCAAACATGTTGCAGATTGGGAGGTTTAATGAATCAGAAAAGCTTGGTGTGAAGAGAGAGAGAGGATTCTCAGACTGTGCTATATTTTTTCTCTGTAGACTGTACACCTCCCTCCTAGTCCAGATTCTTCTCTCACCTTCCCTCTGCCTCCTTAGAGGATGGATTTATTCTGTGACTGGGGTCAGCACTTCGGGCTTTTATTTGGGCTATTTGCATAAGCCTGCAGTAAATGAAGAAGCTGACAGGGAGGTGATCTTTTGTTGCTCTTACTCTAATCGTTCAGCTCATAGCTGTGTTGGCCTTTGTGGTAGGCAGCTTTCCAGCTGATGTGCTCTAGCAATATGCACGCAGGTTTCATGCTTAAAAATTCACAGAAGCAGAATAATTATAGCATCCTGCCTAGCAGTATGTTTGGTGACATGTCCTGAAGAGCCTTGCTGACCTGAAATGTTTTAGAGACCCAGGGAAGGTGAGGATGCTTTGAGCCTTTGCTTCCTATTAACTCTGGGCTCAACAGAGACAGGCTTGTGTCTCTGGGTGATTAACACAGACACAGCAAAACCTAGCACTTCTCAGTTCCCTTCCTTGCATTCCTTATCTTCACAAAGGTTTAAAATAAGACCACCTGCATGTATTAACTTGGTTCCAGTTTCTGCAGGGCTTGATCAACAATGTATTTCTGCCCATTTGCCTGACTTTGGGGGAAAGTACGATTTACCTTTTGGATGCTTGTGAAGTTGGACTCGTCTCTGGTTCCTATACAAGTTCTGGGACAGCTTTTATCTCAGCTTCATTACAAGAGCTGTCATTCATGCCTGAACTCAGTGTCAAATCCATCCCTTTCACTTCAGCTGTGTTTGGCCTCTACTGCTGGACAGTTTGCCCTGAGCATACCAGCAGCATATGTTAGGGGATGTTTTTCTCCCACACTGCTCTAAATATTTTAAAGAAATGTCTTCCTCCCTGATATGGCTTCCTGGGCAGCGATAAGACTACTGAGGCTGGTAAAGTTTCTTTGAAGAACATTTAAGCAGAGTCTTAGTCCTGTGCAAGGACAGCTGTGCAGCTCCTAGAGCATCTGAGGACTCCTTTGGCTCTCCTAATTAGAGACAGCTAGGTTAAAAGGGTGTCCATTGATGTGTCATGGAATGAGACTTCATAAAGTCACATGAGAAACATAAATCCATTAGCTAGTTGAATGCATGAACATACTGCCCAGTAATGTGCTGATGCTGCTAGATGTTAAGCTTTGTCTTGGAATATGGGAGAGCTTGGGCAGTGACTTTCTGCAAATAATGTCTTCTAGTATTGTTATAATCGCTCATGTGCATTCAGCTTACCCAGTCCTGTATCTATAAATATTTTAGCCCTGTTACTCTTACCTAGGTTCATTAAGCACTTAAAGGCTTGTAACTGAAGCAGCAGAGATGAAAACAGAGGCCCCCATGCTCTACAGAGCATCAGAACTTATTTCTGTGCTGCACCACAGCATTGATAAAGCGCTTTGCTTGGGTGTGAAGCTGGCAGTGGTTGAGGGCTGTTTAGGACATCTTAACTCTATTTTTGTGTTTTAATAGATCTTGTTTTAGTGAACAGTTTCTCACTGCCCTAAGAGAATTTTCTTCTGTTTCTTTTCTCCTGACTTATCTGACACATGTGCAACGTTAACTATAGCTTAACAAAGGCTTTTGGGCTGTCTGGCTGGGTACCTAGCTCTGTTCTTTCTGCACATGGTAGCTCTATAGAGATTTAAACACAGAAGTATCAGACATATACTAATGATCAAGGACCGTTTCTTAGCAATTAAGGGAGAGAAGTGATGGCATAAGACTTTTCCTCCAGGCTGTTAACCACAGCTGCCCTGAAGCACTTTGGGAAGCAAGCTGAGGTTGATGTTATTGCTATTTTAAGACAGTTGCAAAGAACAGACCTGTTAAAACTATTGGAATAAATGCTTTTATCTCCTAGAATGTTTGTACTTTGTGTTTGGAAGTATGGAATGATGTTCTCTTATGTAGGCTGAAGTTTAATTAGGATGGATCTGTCCTGCTGGTGGATGGCTTAGAGGATGAGAAGCGGTTGGTGAAGTCATTCTGGTTACTTGTTTTTGTAAGTGTAGCAGAAATGCACAGACACGGCTTGAAGCAGTTGATTGAGCACCTGGTGGGAAGGCAGGGCCAACCCAGGGGAGCTCAGGTGTGTGCAATGGAGCTGAGTGACCAGAAGGGATGGAGCCAGGATCCACCCCTTCCCAGACCTCATTTAAAGGCTAGCAATGGAGGCAAGGGGATCTTGCTGGAGATTCCTGTGTACCTGAGGCCTTCTGAAGGTAAGCAGCTTCTTTCTTTCGTTTCTGTGCTGATGGCTATTGCATTTGAGCAAGTCCCCACTTGCTGCAGCCTGAGACTTTGCTGCTCTGCTGTCATTGCTGTGCTTTTCATTGTGTTGCAGTAAGATTATCTCATTTCAGGAAGATAGTACTTCTGAATGCTCACTGCTATACTGATGCACAAAGGGGAAAGAGTAATCCTCCTGCCAAAAGGATCTTGGCTTCCATATGAGAAAAGGCGATATAGAGAAGGTGGAACAAAATGTTCATTGTGAAGATTTTTGCAGTTCTCTGAATATTTATTTCTTGACTTGTTTTCTGGCATTTCTAATGTATTGACAGTATTGGGGTCTGTAATTATAAGACTAGGTATCGCTGCAGGGATGTTAAGTATTTAAACATCAGGGCTTTTTGACAAGATGGTGTATCACTAACAATGGCAATACTGTAGAGCACGTGGTCGCTTAAGGTGACAGGGATTGTGGAGAAGTTAACCTAAGCTGCAATAGATTGAGATATTGTTGTGAACCAGACTTATCTGAAGATTGAAAGGTGAATATTCTCTTTGCTGTTCAGATGCAAGGATCTGGTTCATCTGCAAAATTAATCAGCAGAATAATTATTTGAGGAGAAGTTATGTGGGCCTTCAAAAGACCTCATCTAGCTTCTGAAAATGTGAATGTAGTAGGGTGGGATACAGAAAAACAAGAAAGGTGAAACTGATGAGTGCTACTTCTAAGTACCAAAGTTCCTGGAGATGAAATATTGCCTCTAGTTTTGGACACAAGAGGAATCTGTCTGTGCTGGCCTGCCTGCTAACTCACTGATGATGCTTCTAATAGATGAAAAAAAAATGCTAGGGATAAAAGAAAGCCATAAGCCACAGCTGATGCACGCATCACATGGTATCTTCTCCAGTGAAGAATCTCCTGGGGAATCTCCTCTTGGCACTGGATCCATCTTCCACCTTGGGGAGATCAGGAACATGCCTGATGCTTTTTGTGAGAAAGATGGCACAAAGTGAGGAGGGAGCTGGGAAGTGCTGACTGTGCTATCAATCAGCTCTCATACAAGCTCTGAGTTATTAATAAAAAGCCTGGTAATCTAACACCTGCTCTCAATCTTCCTTTCTAAGGGCATAAAAAGCCACAAGATCAGCCTCAGCAGTTTTGTGCATCTCCAGAACTTGTTAAATCTCTCTCACTTCCTTTAACCCACTTCCTGAAATCTTAAGCATCGATGCTTTATGCTCAGGCTTGTAAATGAAGCCTGTTATTATCATTGAGATAGTGTTTTTATGGCATAAATAATGAGCTGAAACAGGAGAAGAGGTGTCGTGTGGAATTACTGCCTGAACTGAGATGGAAATAATCAATATGTCCTCACTTACAAATCTCATCTGCATGTCGACTCCATCTCCTTGGCTGTCTCACTACCAATTCATTGCACAGGAGGCCTAATAAAACATGCTTGTGTCATTGATCTGTTTTATTCATAGCTGAAGATAGAAATGCATCATTCAAAATTAATGGAAGGGCTTCTACTTACTGCCCACTCCAGCCTGAAGTAGCCTGCAACACAGCATGGGTGGGAGAAAGAGGTGAGATTCCAGCAAGCAGCAGCGTGCTCAGATCTGTCACGAGATGAGTGGCCTTCAGGGTTAACCTCTGGTGTCTGGAACTTGTGTTACCGTGTTGAGCCAAGTCATTGTACATAGTGGAGCAAAAGGTAAAGATTTTAAGTCATTTTGTTGTACTCATCACATTAATGAGAAGTTTGTGATGTCTGCAATTTCAGTAGTTTTGACTAGAGACATTTGAGAAATTAATGAAGCTGATAGATTAATTGAGGTGTTTGTGTCATCCATGGGGAAAAATGGATTTGTGATGTATTGATCTTATAAATAGGCATGGATGTGGAATATGATGCTAGGGGAAGTGTATACCAAGTTTCAGACACTGCAGCAAGTTCTCTGTTTTATGAACAGAGGGAAAAAGTAGAACTGAATGTGCTCGCATAAGGAGAGAGGCTCTTATCCCTCCACATGTTCAGCTATCTTGGCCTGATAGAAGCTTCTTGCTCTATTTATGTCTGAACACCTGGAGAAAGTCCAGTAGTCTGTCTCCTATGAGTAATAAAAGCAGAAAAGGAGCGTGAAAAAGACCATGTGCCCTGGACAGCCTAATGATCCTGGCAACAGCCCTTGTCTAGAGGCTCCAGAGGAACACTTCTGTGGCTGCCACAAGTCTGTTGGAGAGGACATGTTCATCTGGATGAAAAGAATTATTTGGGATTTGTCTCCAATTGTCATTTAAAAATGGATTAGGGAAAAGCATAATGAAATGAAAAGGAAAAAAAGCCAGCTTTCCATTCCTTACCCAGTCAAAACGATTGATCAACCAGCAGCACTGCTGCTGCTTCTCTTTAAGTTCTTTGGTAAAGAAATAGCTAATTATTTGCTGAGTAAAAAATATTCCTTAGAAAGCATTGTCTTTCCCAGCTATCTAATTTGTGACCTAGTTAAAGCCTGTCTATCAGTCTTGGAGGTGAAAAGCAAAGCAAATAACCTATAGATCAACTGCTTCTGAGGGAAAGGAAGTTTGGCTAGTATGGCGTGGTTTTAGAAAGACTTCACTTACGTTGGCTTTGTCACTTCTTTTTCTATTCTCAGCTCTAGTCAGTTTGCTGAACCCCAGGAGATGTTTTTTACCATGATAATCCAGTATTTGTAAAGAAGAAACAGTCTTGTACATAAGATCTTCATCCTTTGCAGCTAGTTTTGAGTCACTGCAAATACGCATCTGCCCTGCCATAATATTTTTACAAATGGAGTAAAGGAAAAAAGGGGAACTAAAAATGAAGGAGGAAAAGCCAGTTATCTCTTAATGACTTTGGTGCTGGAAACTGTTCAAATTACTCTTCCACCTCATAGAACAGGACCTGAAAATGGTACTTGGAGCTAAAGACTTAGATTGGATTTACAGGGCTTAGCTGGTTGCCAGCCAACTGTCATGGGTTAAAGTCTAATTGCATCTGCAAATAATGTAGCCCATCAATGAGCACCAAGAAGACCCAAGTTCTTCACTCCCAGACTGATGCCCAGCCTGACCTGCCCCTGCAGAGCTGCTCCAGGGCTCCGATTTACTGTGACTGGCTGTAGAGAACTAAGCCAAACCCGCTGTTTTATTGGAGAATCTTCATTCAGACACAAATTGAGTTCAATAATTGCTCAGCCAACTGTGTTTTTCTTGAACTTGCTACATCTACTACACATACAGAGTATTTTAAGGGTTTCTTTCCACTATCTGTCTTGTTGAAAGTCAAAGCATTGGACTGTATGGTAGATCTTAAGACAGAATGAAACAAGTGCCACCCTGCAGCTGGTTTCTTGGAGGACTTATGTGGTGCTGAGAAAACACTGGTACAGATGTGTTCCTATTTCTTAGATTTCAATACTTTGCAGTTTAAATTCATCTTCAAGCTCCACTTTGATTCCTGCAGAACTTAAAATTAAAGGCAGTAAAAGAAACGCAAGCATATAGGACTGATACTGCCAGTCATTTGTCTGAGAGCTCAAATACAGCAGCATAAGAGAAAGTTACAGTAGGGAAGGAAAGGAAAACAACTGTTTATCCAGAAGATTGTCCTTTCTGTATTTTAGTGCTAGTCAGCCTGATTCAGTGCCTGCACAAGCCTTGCTGGAGGGCAGCCCTGTTGGCTGGAGCCTGCCTCTACTGAGCATGTGGGGCATATAAAGGAAGTGAAGGGCATGTTTTGAGGGAAGCTTCATCTTTTTACATGTTTAATATCATTGCAGGTCTGAGAATTGGAAATCTTGTTTCTAGGGCTTTTCCCTTTTCCCAGCAATTTTCTCCCCCTTCCTTTACTCTGATTAAATTAATCTGTCATCCAGAATGTGGCACGCTGTCACATGTGACTTCACCAAATATCAGGTGTGTGTGCATCATGGTTTGAGGAGTTCTTAGTGGAGCTGAACTGTGGCTGTGTGGCTTTAGGCCACCTCAGAAGAAAGGCTTTGTATTCTAAGCTGGCACACAGCCTGCCTCATACCACAGATCTGGTAGAGTCTGCTTCACTTCAAGGCATTTGTGGGAGCAATGGCTCTTGAAAGACTTAGTTTTACCTTTTCTTTTGTTGAAATTACGATTAATCAAATGTAGAATCTCAATTTCAACCCATCCTGTATTTAGTTTTACAGCTTCCAAGTTTAACATGTTTGGAAAGATCAAGGTTGGCAGGCAGTGGGGTAAGATACTAGTTTGGAGAGAGTAATTAATCTTGTGTATTTAAATATTCCTCTTAAGAAATAGTGTCAAGAAATAATTTTGAAAGCTGATCTTTTTGAATTGTTTCCCACTTTCCCCTGAGTTCAGTTTTTAGTATTAAAAAATTGCCCTTTATATCTGTTTTAGCACTGGAAACCATCAGGTGGAGTTGTACAGATACTGTAAGTGTAATCCTTTGGGTTGTGTTTTGCTTCCATGAAACTATCATCATCCCTGTAAATGTCAGTGGAAATTAGGCATTTATATTAATGGAGCTCTCCCCCTCCCCTCCTGATTCTTAAAGGTGGGATTTTTGCATTGCATCAGTGATTCAGGAGCAAGGCTGAATTTCATCAGCATTTCCTCTGAAGGAGATTTTGCTTGTTTGAGAGATCTTCTGGAAAGCAGTAATTGTTTACAGGGGCTCTTTAGAATCTAATTTACAATGAAACAAATTCAAATAATATGCAAAAGTAAAATTAAAAAGTGTATCAATTAACATACAAAAGTAGAACTACAACACACGTTCAGCTTAACAACTCCTCGGAGGGTACAGCAGCCCATGGAAGGGAAACAATGCTAAGCATGCTAAGTGAACGGCTCCTAGGGGGGTAAGGAATGGGAAAATAAACTCAGGGTTCCTACTGACTGGTAGACAAGGGAAAGCTGTTGATGTAGACTACCTAGACTTCAGCAAAGCCTTTGGCATGGTCTCTCTCAGTGTTCTCCTGGGGAAATTGGCTGCCCATGGCCTGGGCAGGTGTACCCTTCTTTAGGTAACAAACTGGCTAGAGGGCTGTGCCCAGCGGGTAGTGGTGAATGGAGCTAGGTCCAGCTGGTGACCCGTTACAAGTGCTGCCCCCTAGGGGTCGGTGCTGGGGCCCATCTTGTTTAATTCTTTACTGATGACCTCGATGAAGAGATTGAGTGCACCTTCAGTGAGTTTGCAGATGATACCGAGTTGGGAAGAAGTGTTGATCTGCCTGAGGGTAGGGAGGCACTACAGAGGGATCTAGATAAGCTGGATTGCTGGGCTGAGGTGAATGGGATGAGGTTCAACAAGGCCAAGTGCCAGGTCATGCATTTTGGCTAGAATAACCCCATGCAGTGCTATAGGCTTGGGGACGAATGGCTGGATGACTGTGAAGAGGAAAGGGATCTGGGGGTGTTCAGTACTGTGTTCAGTTTTGGGCCCCTCACTGCAAGAAAGACATGGAGGCCCTGGAACGTGTCCAGAGAAGGGCAGTGAAACTGGTGAGGGGTCTGGAGCACAAGTCTTATGGGCATCAGCTGAGAGAGCTGGGATTGTTTAGTTCGGAGAAAAGGAGGTTTGGGGGGAGACCTCATTGCACTCTACAGCTTCCTGAAGGGAGGCTGTGATGGGGGGGGGGGGTTTGGCCTCTTCTCCCAGGCAGCAAATAGGACCTGAGGAAATGGCTGCAAGTTGTGCCTGAGGTTTAGATTAGACAAAAGGCAAAACTTTTTCACTCACAGAGTGGTCAGGCACCTGGAATGGTCTGCCCATGGAGGTGGTGGAGTCCCTGTCCCTGGCAGTGTTCAGGAGGCATCTGGATGAAGTGCTATGAGATACAGTTTAGTAGCTGTGGTAGCAGTAGTAATGGGAGGATGGTTGGACTAGATGATCTTGTAGGTCCTTTCCAACCTTGTGATTCTATGATTGAGAACCAAAGGATACAAGATCTTAGAGGGAACCTTGTAGATGAGGGGTGAAACCAGCCTCATGGTTTGTATGTGAAAAACAGGTTGTTTTTCAATCACTATAGCATAAGCACTGGATGAACAGAATGTGGTGTGGGGCAACTGGGGGTTGTTATGGGGGATTAGCATTACGTTAGCAGCTGGATATTGTAGCCTGAGTGCAGATCCCATTGTGCTCGGTGTTGTATGTCTCCAAATATGTGATTATTGCACTGATCAACTAATGGACTTGTGTAGTCTTTGCTATGTATTTTCTGAAAGCTGACATCAGAAAGATGATGTTACACTTGCCCCACTGAACAAAGAAGTGACTTTCCTGTAGCGCAGACTTTGTCTCTTATTCCCAGGCCCTGACCTAGAAGCTGTCACTCATCTAAACCTGTGCCTTACTATGGTGCGCAAAGCATAAATATTGCCTGCTTCTGCAACCCTGTGAGCAGACAGAATGGTCCCTTGTTGCAGGTCTATTCCTTCAGCAAATATGGGGGTGCTGGCTGTGACCACCCGTACCATAGAGGTGACGTCCACCTGACACAGCCCAGGGCTGTACAGGGCGTCTTGGGAAGTGGGGAAGGACTTTAGGTGATGTCTTAATGTGGGTTGCCTGTTGTCCTCTTGGACTGCGTGCTGTACGATTTTTTTCCATAATGAACTGATCTACTACTGGGGTGGCTCATCCAATTAGTGAAAATGCAGCAGCTGAATTCAGAAGGGTTATGAGCATGGGAGTGCAGGATGTTTGGCTTTGCAAGTTCTTGTGGGGAAAAGAAAATGGGGAAAAGTTCTCTGTTGTGCTGCCAAGCCTCAAAGAAAGTGCAGCAGTGCATGTCTGAATGCTAAGCATGTCATAGAGCACTTTGCTGAATCAGAGTTTAAGTCATCAGCACAGGCAAGGATTGTGTCTGTATTTATATCTCCACACAACAAATTAACACATTCACATTTTCTCTCAAATCCATTTCAACAGATTTTTATTGTTGTTTTCTTGGTATTGTTTTATGAATGTTGCTATGTGTCTTGAAAGGTCTTGTATGCCAGCAGTGATGTCATTATAGAGTGTGTATATATGTGTATCTGTTCTAAATATATAACTTAAAAATAGACAGTGGCAGTTAAAGACTAAAGGTACATTTATGGCCCTGCAGCTCTGTCCCCATAGGCTGTTGTCAGCTCTCAGGTGAAGGGTGGGCTGGGTCTGTGTTTGGAAGTGGGACCCAAAGGGGACTGCAGGCAGGTGGAGGGGGAAATTGCTGCTTTATTCCCTTGGGGGGGAGCTGTTTGACTGCCTGATTATGGCAGAGGTCAGTGTGTCCTTGCAGGGCAGGTGCTGACTGGTGTTAGGTGGTTCTCAGACCTTCTGCCTGATGCTAAGGCTTAGGGAGCCAGAGCGACTCGTGCAGCAGGCTGATAGCTTTCCTGGGAGCTGGGACAGCAAGGACTGTCTGTATCCAGCAAGAGAGAATTCCCTTTGCATTAATCACTGCTCAGCACTCCTTCTCTACCTTGACAGACCCTACACTGACCACTTTGGATGATTGATGATCCAATACACTTTTTTTTAAGGCTGTGAGAGTGTCATAGTCGATGTCAGATTTCAGCTCAGGCTATTTGTTTTATTCATTTCTCCCACTTCTGCTAGTATTTCAACTCCAATCACCTTTTCCTTTGCCTTTTCCAGTATGCTATCTATTGTGGCTGGTTTAGAAATGGGGTTCCTGTTCTACTCACAGGTGCCTGCAATTCACTCAGTGACTGAAGTGGTCGTTATATATAAAGGTTTGCAGTGGGCTTTAGGAGCTGTCTGGTTGAGAGGCACTGTGTATAATGTGTTGTTATTAATATCGCTCATCATGCTGAAATAGTTACCTTTTCTAGATGAATCATCGCTGGCATAGCATTATTCAGTATATTGAAACTACCAGAAAATGGTGTTTTTCTAGGAGTAATATTCCCTCAGCACATTAGTTAGTAAATGTCACGCACAAATTGCTCATGATTTTCCTTAGATCAAAGGCATATTTCAAAATAGCTACAATATGATTTTTTGCCTTCAAAAGAGAATGTGAGAGTCAGTGTGAGATACGTCCTATGGAAGGAGCTGTCTGGGATAAATCAGATTATTATGAGGGATGTGTAAAAGGAAGGACAATTCCTATTTGAGATCACAGATGTAGTCCCTGGTCTTGGAAGATGAAATATTCCGCTCTGGTGCGTGGAACTTGAAGGGCAGACTGAATGCTATGATTGCAGGCATTCTTGATAACAACACAGAAAAACTACTTTCCACTTCACACCCAGTCATGCACACCGACACATAACTGATTACACTGTCATCTTTCTTTCCCTCTTTTGTTCCTTCCTACCATCACATCAACAAGCAACACTAATTACTTGCCATGCTGTATTGTAGCGTGCAACTGGAATGCGAGAGGAAAGAATTCTGTGTTTTTAATAGTGGGAGTGGAGCTAGGTGCTGTTGTCAGTGTTATTAAAGCTGAGGATTTACTGCAAATATTAGAGATGGTTCCAGTCTCCTTGTTTCCATTTAAAATCCTGGGTTACTTCAACACATGGGCAGGAATGAAAAAGACATGAACTTGGGATCTGAGACAAGCTCCAAGTGGTTTGGACTTATGAGTAAGCCCAGGTATTGACATGAATGAAGAAAAGGATTGGGACATTTTTGGGCTGAAAGATTAAGGTTGTGGGGAGTATGAGCTGACATGGGATGCAGGGTTACCTGTGGGAGCAGGAGGATGTGGCCATGCCCCTTGCTCTGGGTGTGGATGTTGGCATTGCAGAAGCTGGGTTATCACTGCCAGGAAGTGCAAAGCCAGGTTGGGCAGGATGCTGCTGTCTTCCTGTATGGCAGTTTGTGTCTTTATCCACAAAGAGCAGTGAAAATAGGTGACTTAATCATCACCAAGGTTTCACCGGTGGAGAAATGTTAGTGCTTAAATTAAGGCTTATACAAGGTTGCATAGTGAATGCACAGCAGAATGAAATGGAGGCAGCAGTTGAGACCCATATCAGCTTCCTGCTCCCACAGCAAAAATCTTCCCACGCAGGTCCTGAAGTTATTAGCAGCTGTTTCCAAACTGAAAGCTGCTTTCAGAAATTGGAGCATAAAAATAAGCTTTCTTCCTCCCCTCTCGCCTAACAAATACCTCAGATAGAGAGGAATGGAGTATTAGGGAAAGCAAAATATTCCTTTTTATTTAATCCTGTAGCAAAAAATACATCCCTCTTAAAACCACACAACAAACAGAAAACCTGTGCTGCTATAGATCTTGTTACTAAAAAGGAGTCTATCCAAGCAATCTGTCCGCCTGCCTTTCTTGCTGTGCTGGTACTTTTCTGAAACTGTTGAGTCTGCATTTTTATTCCTCCTCACGCTCTATATCCACAGTAAATGATGCCAGACTCTATCAGTTTCTGGACATCTTTCCCACACCATTTTCAATCTTGACTGGGGTGGAGATGAGAGGGAAGCTGCCTGCTTCATTTTAGGCATTGAAGCAATTCCCTACAAGAAAGCTGTAGAGATCATCTCAATTTCATGTATGTGGGACAGGGAATGCATGACTTTGCCATTGAGACCCCCTGCAAAATTCTCCCCTTGTGCTTATGCTGATGCTGTCAGAGGATCATGTAACAGCCCAAAATGCAGGTAGAGCATAGAGCCTTAATCTGGAAGCTGGGCAGGGAGAGAGCAAGCTTGGTTTTGTTCTTGTATTCAGGTCTTTTCACACTCCTCTTCCTTTTCCTGCTGTCTTTCCTTTCATTGTGATATCTGGACAACAGGATTGTTTGTGGCATCTATTTTTATTTTTCCAACTGTCAAAATAAGCCTAATCAGAGCCTGGGAGGTACGGCTGTATTATAAGCAGTAACAATATGCCAGCTAGGTCACCTGAAGCCAAATTTGTCTCCTGTTGTCTCAAGACTATTTTCTTGCCATGACAGAGAGCAAAGAAGAGGTCCTAAAAAAAGAAATTTTTTTTGCAGTCAGTTGATTTTTCAGCACAGAGAAGTAGAGGGTGAAGTGCATCATGTGAAGTATTGCTGAGCTGCTGGGTGTCACTAACTGTGAGTTACGGTCACCTACTGCCACCCCATCCCTAAAGCCCTGTAAGTGCCTGAGACCCTGGGCTAGCAGCAACCCTCTGCATTACCACACTGCAGCTTCAAAAGGTGAGACCCTGATGTTCTGCTGAACAGAGAGAAGATCTGAGCTTCCCTTCCTTTGGAAATAACTTTGGAAAAAGTCAGTTTCCTTGAAGGGAAAAGGTTGTTGAGTGTGCCATCCTCTGAGCACAGCGTGCTTTCATAGCGAGCGGAGCCCGTTTGTCCGTGTCACCTTAACATTTAGTTTTTACTTGCTGATATCAATTAAGGAGGAAATTCATAAAGGTCAGTTAGTGGCCTATTATTCACACAACCCCAGAAATTATGGGTAACTCCCAGACAGAACAGCTTGTTTCCTTGCTGGTGTTAAAGCTGTTTGAGTTTTGAACTCTACTACTATTAGTTCAGACCCTGGGATTTTAGCCAAGGTGGGTTCCATTTCACCTTCAGGTGCAAGATCCAGATGGCATCCTCCTGGAAATTAAGACCATGGTCCCATTCCATTTCACTTTGGCAAATGTTACTCGTGCTGCCTCAGATCTTTTATGTATAAATCTAAATAAAATAGAAATAGTCAAATAAAGCTTTTCTGCCTGCTGGTGGACAGGTGGCACGATCTTAAGGAGCTTAAAGGCTTTCTCCTCTCTTTAGAAATAGTCATTTCATTCTATTTTTAGAGATGGAGACCGTCTCTGTCTATACCCACCCAGAGGGTTGGCCTTTACTCAGTGTATGTAAATAACAGCCAGCCTTGCTGGGGAAACAGACTAAAGCTTCTAAAGTCCTGCACAAGTGGGACATGTCTGCAGTGGTGACCAAGTCCTGGTGGGGTTGTTCAGAGCACATCCAGCTCCCAGCTCAATGCATCCCTCGGCTGTGTGTCCCAGTGAGTGGGCAGCCCTTGCAGTCGTTCTGAGCGCATTCGGCTCACGCCACATCTCAGTCTGGGAGTCCCTCATTTAGCGATTTATGGGCCATGTCAGCGTAATTTAGTGTCTTAATACTGCTGGTCAAGGACCATCAACGTCTTCTAAACCTCCGTTGTCCTTGGTAGGGAATGGAAGCAGAACCTGCTCGGAGTCAGCTTTCTGGGCAGCTGAGGGATGGATGCGTTGAAGGCAGAAGAAATAAACATCCTTGGAGATGAAATTGTTTTGTTTTTTTTACAGAAAAAAACGTCTTTAAAAACAGCATTAAAACAAGTAGATGGTCGAAGTACCTGCTGTGTGGCTCTATGCTATTCCCTGAAGGCAGCAGCTGTGCTCAGGTGTTGCAGAATAAGCAGATGGGCAGGTGGCAGCTCTTGAGCAAGGTTGTCCTCAGTTTGCTCGCTGCCTGGCCATCCTAGCTGGACCATCGTTTCCATGCTCAAGGACAGGGAGAGAAATGAAAACCCAAGTGCTTTCAGCAGCATCTGCACTTTGGGGTAAATCTGCATGGATTTACACTTTTGTGGTTTTTAACTCTGCTTTCAAGGCAGGAGTAACTTGTTATAAAAGCAATGCCAGCACCTTCCATCATCTGCTAAGAAGTCTTTCACGTCGTGGCTAGCCTGGTTCATGTGGTACAGCAATGAAAAACTATTTCTCAATTATTCAAGGTTCTGCTCACCAGGAGTTCTGGCTTTCTATTGGTACAAATGGGAAAAAAACAAGTAATTGTCCAAAAGCCAACATGAAAAGAAAACTGCAACTTAAATAGTAGGAGAGAACTTATTTTTGTGAGGGGAAAAAAAGTAAAGACGCACTTTATTTGGTGTTTATCTGAGTGTGTCTCTTCTCTGGAGTATTGTAGGGACAAATGATGTTATATCCTTTCAGAAGGATTTGGGGAAGGTTTATTCCCATTTTTGGTCACAGATAGGGGCATGTAGGTCCTGAAGGATGGAGGGTGTTGCTGCTGGACTTGGGTCTCGAGCCCCTCAGCCTTTCTGACGAGCAATCAGCACTCCCACCAGGACTCTTGTTCCTCTCCATGGGTATTGACTTGTTTGTCTGAATGTTTTTATCTCCATTTATATGCTGAGTGGGCTTTGCACAGGATGCAGCACAGTGGATGTTCACATGTGATTGCTTTTAGTCACTTCTCATAACAAATATCATCGTGACTGTCATTATTTACAGCAACAGGGAAACCTCCTGCCTCTGCTCCCTGCTCCTCCTGTCCTGTGCCCACTGCAGCTCTCAGTGTGGTCACTTTGTACATTTTCACAGTTTTCCTCCTGTTGAGCTCTGCTCTTCTTCTGCTGTTTTATAGCAGTGAGTGCAGGCCAAGGACTCCCAGAGAAACCATTTGTTTTGTTTTGCATGTAGTTTTCACAAATTGGGGGTGGCAGGACAAGAATACACCTCTAGTTTTGAAATTTCCCATGCAGTAACAGCGAGGCATTTTTTCTCTACTTAACTAAGAAAATTTCAAGGAAAAAGGTGAGGGCTGCTTTATCTTCCTTGATAGAAGAATATTAAAAACACAGGAGGATGCCACGAGGATGTGTAACCTTCATTGCTCCAAATCCAACGAGAGGCAATAGATGGAGTGCCAGTGCCTTTCTTCTATTAGCTGCTCCTGTTTACTCTGCTGTGCAAGTCTGTTGAGGTGTTTAATGACTTTTCACATCACCATGGGGATACTGAGACAAGAGAAGCATTCATTTCCAGTCTTCTCTTTTTTTTTTTCTCCCCGCTCCTCTGCCTCACTTCTTGCTATTCCTCCTTGTTGTCCACCTGCCCTCATCCCCACATAACGTTTCTATCGAGTTTGCTGTGTATTTGTGTTGAGCAGGATCTGTGGGGCAGCAAGCAGGTAGCAGTGAATGAGAGGCTCTGTGCAGTGTGAGAGGACAGGGAAGGCTCCAGCTGGGGATGCTGCAGCAGGTGTACAGGTCTGAGGTGCACAACAGCCCTGTCCTGTCCAGCCCCTCATGTGCTGGTGAGTCCTGAGCTCAGCCTGTTGTCTACACCGTGGCTCCAGCAGGTGTGGGCAGTGTGCCTGCTTGCTGCCTGGTGGTGAAACCATTCCCACAGCAAGGATTAACTCATGGCAAGTTCCCACAGGATCCACAGCCATCCTCTCATGGAGGTATCAATATAGCAGCCATGCTTTACTGCGGTCTCATTGTAAATAACAAAGCCAGACTTGACCCTAATAGCATTTAATCACAGCTCAGACTGTGCCCAGTATTAGAGATACAGAGTGGAAGGCACCAAAAAACATCTTGAGAAAATGGTATGCATTCCAGAAAGCAAACTTTTTTTCAAAAGCAAAATATTTTTCTGGATAGAGTCTGTTTCAGTGATAGTTCCAGCTGGGAATAATTGAAACAAATCATTTAGATTTTGTTTTGATATCACTTCACTGTTTTGATAAATTAAAAAGTGCCAGCTGCGTTTATTATGACAGTTCACACTATAATAGATACAAATGTCTGTGGACAACGTTTTGTAATATATTCTGCTTTGATGTAACCAAAAGGGGCCATTTCCCCATTAAAATGTGATGTTGCAACACAACTGAAATCAAATATTTCAAATAACTAATCGTCTCTGAAATTTTAATTCAGCGAGAAATGTGAAATCTCAACATTGTTTCATGAGACATAGACTGTATTCAGTATCCTCCCATCCAAGTAATTTGGTGTTGGAGAAAGGTGAGAAATAACCTACTTGACAATTCTGAAATAACTTATTCAGCAGATTAGAAACTGATGGAACTTGTCCTTCTGCAAAATTAAGTGTTAGGATAAGGCCATGTATGTGTGTGTGAATATGGAATGAATGTGTGTATTATCACTTAGCATTTGACACTGAGGTCTGCCCCCTTCTGTGCTAAACATGGCACGTTCCCACAACTTAGAATCTTGGTGGACGAGGTAGGTGAAAGGCACAGATGCAGAGGCACAGCAGTTGTGTTTGCGACCTGCTCTGCAGTACGTTTGCTAACCTGTGCTTGTAGTCACAGGGAGCAGTAAGAAGGAAATCTGGCATTGGAAAAATGTGCTGGCATCAAAGCGAGGAGCTTCACGGAGGGGGTGGCTGGGTGAGTCCTCAGCCCTTCCAGCAGGCAGCAGTGGTGCCGGGGTCCCATCAGCCTTGTGATGGAACAGAAGTTGTCCTCGTGTCACCTGTGTCCTTATTCTGCACTGAGGCCATGCAGCTGGAGCTGCTGCTGCTGCTCCTTGAAACAAAACCTGCTCTGTGCGCTGCTTTCAGAAACTACTGAGGGCTGCACTTATTGAAATGTTCTGGTTATTTTATATGGTAGGATAGCAACAAAGCAAGTTGCAAGCTCCTTTCAAGGAATAACCCCAGCGCATGGCAGGGTACAAAGGTTTGCTAGGGAAGGACAGTAGAGCTCCCATTCTGTATCTGCTATCTGAGCCAATGCTATTTCAACACAAGTCTATTTTGTCAAGTATGTTGCTTGAAAGACCCTGAATCAAAACATGAGTTATTTATGCATACGTAAAATTAATCCTCAAATGATTAGCTGAAGTATGCATCTGTCCTGCAAGTAATTGTCAGTGCTATTATAATAATGAGAAGCAAAGCCAGGAGAAAATTCTGCTCTTAGTTATTCTGTTAGAGAATGTAGCTGCTAGTAATGAAATAATAATTAATTCACTGGTTTATACATTTGCTTTATTTATGGATGTTCTCTTTACTTATACATATTTTTATTACTTAATATTTAAAACGCGCTAAGGGCATGGAAGGTGCAGCAGCAGCGCCTTGTGCTGCTCAAACCCTGTGCTGTGACACTGGAAAAACACCAGCAGCTGTTGGCAGCAAGGTCGGATCCCTGAGTTGTTGTGGCTGCTCTGCAGTAACCTGGGAGCTTGGTATGATGGTGGAGCTTTGGATCCATCAGGAAGGGGCCGGCAGGTGGCTCAAAGCCACTCTTCTCCTTGGGCTGAGGGTGCTGCATCCTTCCTCAACACTGCTGTCCTGAGAGGCATCAAGATCATGACATGCACTAAGGGAAGCAGTGACATGTAGAAGAGTCCTTTTATTTACAACTTTGCTTTTAAAAAACTTGGAGCTAAATTCTGAAGCTTTCTTTCCCTCTTTTGCTGAAGCAAAGGAGAGTTAGAAATTCACTCCTAATTATTTTTGCGTTGCAGATGCTCAGAAAATCCTTGAATCCCTAAAAACTTTGACTTGATATTTTCAAGTTATCACCAGTGCTGTGGTGTGATAAGATTTCAGCGTTGTCCTTTGCCTGTAGATATACCCCAGTGTATTTGTACAAGTTAGAGGATCTGCTTAATCAGATGTTGAGGGGAGGAAAAAGGAGGCACAAATCTATCTGCAAAAATTGCTAGGCAAACAGGTTCCTGGTAGGTTTCTTATTTCCCCCAAGAGCCTTACAGTCTCGTCTCTGTGTGAAAATGAATGCTTGCAGGCCACTAGCCTGAAAGCAGTGCTGAGTGAAGCAATGATGTGTTTTAAGCAGCAATATTTCACGGCAAATAATCTGCCCTGAAACAGAGACAAGAAGATGGCATTTTTCACCTAACTGCATCTCTTTGTTTTTCTTTTCTTTTTTGGAAACCTTGCTCAAATCCAACCCAGGACTTGGTGGCTGTGCTGAGCTGGGTTGGGAAGGGGGTTTTAGCCTTGGATGAATAAGCTGGTGAGTTACAGTTTGCTTGCTGAATGGAAAGTCACTTATGCAGGAGAATGGCAGACACTTTTAGATCTCAAGTAACCTAGAGATTGACTGGTGTATGAAAATTCACACAGGGAACAAGACAATCCATTGCAAACTCAGACTTTCCTGAGAGCAACTCAGTTTGGGATGGAGAAGGGAACCGTTATCGTCAGTTCTTTCATTTTCTTCATCATTCCATACAACCTCTTCAAAATTTCCCCTTTTATAACAAAAATACTTTTCCAGCTGCTTCTGAAACCATCACAGAATCACAGAATGGCCTGGGTTGGAAGGGACCTTAAGGCTCATGAAGCTCCAACCACCCTGCTGCAGGCAGAGCCATCAACCTCCACGTTTAATACCAGACCAGGTTGCCCAGGGCCCCATCCAAACTGGCCTTGAACACCTCCGGGGTGGATGGGGCATCCACAACCTCTCTTGGCAGCCTGTTCCAGCACCTAGTTTAAAAAACTTCCCTTCAAAGATCTATTTCAATATTTAAATACTTTCTTTGGAAGATCATCCGCTGTACAGGATTGTTGGGCGAAAAAATAAAGCTGTAGCAATGACATTTTCCTTGTAAACCCTGTTTAAGCACCGATAAACCAAAAAATGTCAGAAAAAAAATCCTGAAAACATTGCTTAAACGATTTTCAGTCTCTGTGGTGAGGAAAAACTGTCGTTGTCTGTGAACTTATGCCACTGGGTGTTATGACGTGCAGCGCTGGCTGCCTTGGGAGGGCATGCCGGCTGCTTTGCCTCAGGTCTGCTTTCCTCCGGCTGTGATTCTTGGAGGGATGTTACCAAGGCATAACCTTCCCAACCACAGCACAACATCCCACAGCTGAATTAGGTGTGTTACAGGTTTATTCTGACTTTCCTCTGAAGAGGCAGGGACAGGCCATTGCCCGAGGCAGGAAGCCAAGCACTGCGTACCAACAGCCGCCTCCTGCGCAAGCTGAATGCACAGCTGTTCTCTGCCTTGGAGTTGCACTGAAAGCTCCTAACCTTCTCCTTTATTGTTATTGGTTTAAATGAGCACAAGGTAGGTGTGTTAAGAGACACTGATCTCAGGGCTGTGGTCATGGAGGGAGAAGGGATCTTTCCCCATTCTGCCCACCCCAGAAAGTAGCCACTGTTCCTTCGCCTCTGAACAGCCACTTGCAATTTATTGTCTGCTCCAGTAAGGAATGGAGGGAAAAAGCCCTGTGCTGATGTTGTGAGCTGTATTGTCTGTACTGTATATTAGCCTGAATATTTGTGCTTGGTAACCTGGGTACGGCACATTGATTGTGCGGCTCTCTGCCAACAAAAGGTGGGAAGAAGGAGCCGCATTGGTCAGCTGGTAGCAGTGACTCAGCGGGGGCTGCGTGCTGGGGCTGTTACGTGCCTCAGGAGAGGCAATTGCAAAGCACGTTTGGAAATGCAATTTGCAGGAAGGCTTCCTTTCAGCTTGGCAGAACTGTCGCTGTGTTGATTGTAGTGGGTTTTGCATTGTAGCTTTTGCAAATCTGTCTCAAAATAGTCCAAAAGGTTCGTTTCACCTCCTGTACCTGCCAGAAGGGGTCTGGATATTTGTATGTGTTTTTATCTCCAGCCCTGCAGTAGTTTCAAAAGCTGAGAATGCTTAAAAGGTATTCAGTTTTTTGTTTTTTGTTTTTTTTTTAATTGCTCCTTTGGTTTTACAAAGAAAAAGGTAAATGAGAACAAAACAGAGTAGAAGAAAGCGGTTCCACGTGGAAGGGAAAGAGAAAATGCAGTGAAATAAGATGTTGAAAATGAAATGCCCCCAAACATCCCCCCTGCAGACAGAAGAACGTCCAAACTGTAGCTCCCTTTTCTTGGATTTTTTTCTTTCTTTCGTTTTCTTTTGGAGATGCTTACTTCATAGCTAGCAGATCGATGGCCAGTTGTACGTAGTTCAGCGTGGCAAGGCGCATCAGGGTCACTTAAAATGATACTCCCATGAAAAGCTGTCTGCACAGCTGGAGCAGCGTACAAAGAACATGCTGATATGCAGAGCTGGTTAGCACCGCATGGGAAGTGGCGCTGCCACTAACACACCCCTGAGGTGTCTGGAAGGCTGCTTCTGTGGCTCATTCCCATGGCTTTGTGCTGCTGCTTCAAAAAGCCATTGCCCTTCTTGAGCTTATCTGTTACAAACACGAATAAGCATTGTGTCCCGGAGAAGGCATGGAGTTGAAGAGCTGGGGGCAGTTTTGCCACAGTGGTGTTGTCAAAGAGGCAACAGGTGTTCAGTGCTGACTGGTGGGCTTTTCTCTCCCGGTTGTATCCTACAAATGCTGCAGATGCCCTCTGCCATCAGAGGCTTTTCCACCAAAGGGGAATCCCTCTGGGACCACTTTGGATGGGGTTTGCTGCTCCTCTGCATTGCCAAGAGCATTGCCAAGTGACCAGATGGCACTAGAGAATCAGGTTTTTAAAATATCAGTCAGAAAGCCCATCTCCTTCTCCCCTTCAGTTCCTTATTCAGCTGCTGGCACAGGGAAGACTTTGTGTTCCCAGCATTGGATGCTTGTCAGTGTCCTCACCACGCTCCCACCCACCCCCATGCCCTGGGCAAACTGCTCAGGCTGCAGATGTGTTTTGTCTTCAGACACTGAGTACCTGTTACTAAGGGATTTGTATTCAAGAGGGGTTCGATTTGTATTGCTCTCTCTTTCTACTTTTTTTTTAGCATACCTTGTATTTAATTTGGCAGAAAGCACTGTTGAAGCTGCTTTACCTTTACTACATTATTATTCAATTGTATTTCCCTTGATGAAAAGCCTGGCAGTCTGTTGCTCAGTGACAGATGTGCTAGCTTTGGTTGAATCACCACCACTAGGCTTATTATCAGTTTTACTAATGTTTGCTGTTTTACACTATAACAGGTAGGGTGATTCATTCAGTCAAGACAAACACACAGACACATACGCACACAGTGATTCAGATACCCAGCCACGTGCATACACAGAGGTGAATCAGCCTAAAGCAGTCCTCACTTCATGCAGAAATGTTCCTGGATCCCTTGCTTATGTGTCCCCTCCTCGCAAAGCAGCCACCCATGAGTAAGGCCCCATTGCTGCAGGGCTGCGGGACGTCTGTCACAGGACAGATGAACTTTGCTCACTGTGAACAGCCCTGACCAGTGCCTAAGGCCCACACGTGTGAGATTAATGAGATGCTGCTTTGGTTAATTCAGGTTATAGGATTTCATATTGTTCAATCTGCAAGTCCTGCTGGTTGCTTTGTGCAGTTTCCTTAGCACCTGCTGCATACGTGGAGCTTTCTGGTTTCTCCCATGTGCAGCATGGATTTATGAACGTTGTGTCCAACCTTAGCATGGACCCTAGCCTGCTCCAGCAGATGAGGCTCCCCGTGCCCCTGCAGAAACAGTGCTGTGTGCCAGGTCTGTGGGAAAAGCAATGGAGGCCAAAGTTGGCAGATCCCATCACAAGATCTCCAAATTGCGCCATATGTAGTCACAGGTCAATAAAACAACCCCAGTGCCTATCAGATTCAAGTGTCCTGGCTTCAGAGGAGCTCAAGCTAATCAATGGGCTTTTCCCTGGAGCATCTTTGTGCTGCTCTAGGAGGATATCACAGTTTAGTTCAGTGCTCCATAGTGCTGCATTGTTCATTGCAATTTTCTCATCTCACAATATTAGGGAGCCCAGAGCGTTTGCGGTTTTATTTCTGTACATCCGCACCCTGAAAAATTCAGGGATGTTCTGAGTTACATACAGCTCTGGGGGCTGCAAACTGGGGCCAGGAGTCCCCCAGGAGCAGGTCCTGTATGACACAGGTCCTGTATGACACAGGTCCTGTATGACACAGGTCCTATATGACACCTCCTGGGCCTGCTGTTCCCTCCTGTTTCCAGATGGAGCTGGCTCTGTGACAGAGTGCAACAATGGAACAAGAATGTTTAAAGGGAGAAAACTTCGGGTTCGTATTGAGTGCAATTTTAATGCTTAAGATGAGGTAGTTTATATACAAACTGCTTGGTCTCTTTAATTAAAACTCACAAGGACTAGCTGTAAAATAACGAATGTCTCGCTCTGCCATATTGAAACTTTGTCTAATGAATTCTTTGCCTTGTCTGCCTCTGTTTCCATCTGACATCCTGTATTCATTCACAAGGTGTTCCTCTTAATGAAAACAAGGTCACTCTCCCAGCATTTGATGGGCAAGAAAGGAAAAGGTGACAGAACTGCAGCCTTACAGCGTGTTATTTTTCACTCCTTCCCTAATTGCAAAGAACTTCCATTGATGTGGAGAGGACTTCTGCTTGAATAGCAGAGGACAATAGGTGCCAGATCGGACCATAGGACAAATTGGAGTTCAGTCCAGATATTCAGTTTCTTACATCGATTTTCCACTTTTGTCTGTCATTGCCTTATGGGACAATAATGCCTGTTATAGGGAGGAAGCATTTCTTTTCTGCTTATAGGCTGATGTCTAATTCTTATTAGTAAGTAATATTGATGTTGCATACAGGGGCTAAATTGGAGATCTGAACCCTGCAGCGCTGCACTCTGTACAGAAACATAATAGGGAAAGGTGCCTGCCAGCACCTAAATGGTCCTAAATAGACCAGCCACAGGTAGGACAAAGAGTGAAAGAAGGAATGTTTTAGATTTCCTTACAAATAGGAGATGGGGAAGAAAAAGGGCTTCTTTCCATGCTGAGTCTTGGATTGTGGCAGAAGTAGACCTTCAGAAACAGCTTGCCCCATGGCATTGTGGTTGTGCTAATTAAAGGCTGGTTTCTTGATGTAATTTAGGAAAGGACCATTGACTAGGACTGATCCAGAAAGTCATAGCTCCTCTCCTCAATATCTGAAGCTGAACTACCAGATCCTGGTCCTGTGGTGGCAGAATTTCAGATCCATGAATTCTTGTACTGTATTTTCCTTTGAGAGGGAGATTTGCTTCTCCTTCTCTGTTGAGCGATTGGTGGAACCTTACAGCGTCTTTCCTGTTTCACTGGGACCCTGTGATCGGAAAATAATGTTATTTAGCGTAAGTTATCGTAGTTCCCTGATCTGGTCCTGAGAAAAGTAGTTCTCCCATCACATCTGAGATCTGGCAGGAAGAGCTGACCTGCACTGCAGGGCTTTTTCCCAGAAACAGCCTGATGGATAACTTTGAACCATGCATGACTTGAAGGGAAACAAGAACACAGTCTGCTCTTAAGTAGCTGACAAATAATATCAATGAAAGGGCAAAAGTCCAAAGCTATTAATTTTCAATTATTTCCTATCTTGTGTGATAACTCCATCATGGGCTGATAGGCCCCAATGTGTAGCTGCTGCTGGCTGCAATGAGCCTGAAGTGAACCTGACCAGGAGGATTGTGGCTGTGCCAATAGGAACATGTTAGATTTGAGGTCCTAAGAGACATCCACCTTGTAGTGGCACGAAGCCCATTCACCTAATTCCAATGAAATTTCAGTAATAAAAATAAAGATGGCTTGCTGAGCAGAGACTGGAGAAGGATTAAACTAGCATTTGCATTAATAAATAGAGATGTTATCATGGAGAATTAATGTTCTTTGATACAGATCTTGGCAAAATTAGAAGATGCTTCGTTACCATGCTTCGTTATCTCTGAGAGGTTAAGAGGCCAGCCTGGGACAAGGGGAAGTGATTTATACAGAAACTTTGTCAGAGACACGAGAATACGTATAAGATAATAAGACTCGCAGAGACCATTAGTAAAAGTCTCCCAGGATCCCAAGGTCTGACGTTGTGCTGGATTCCACACACGTATGCTGTACCTCACGCAGGTGCTCACTTCCTCTGCTATGTCCCATCTTTCTGTCCTTTACCCTTTCTGAACCTGATGTTGTGGTTGTTCTTTCCCCTCCCGCTGGCTGACAGGCAGGTGTTGTTCCAAGGCATTGGTAAATACCAGAGACCAGGGAGGATTCTTTCATTTGAAAACTTCTCTCCTTTTCCCTCCCTGCTGAGGAGGTGAAAAGGACAAATGAAAAGATCAGGTGTAATGTGATGGATGTTGAATGGCTCCAGTGTTTGTTAAGCCATGAGGGCCAAATGAATGGATACGTGGTTCTCTTCTTTGTATGTGTGAATGGAGAATTGTGTAGGTGCACGTCTCAGGGAAGGTTCAGGCCAGGAGCTCTGCTACCCCATGATGCTGCTAGCACAGCAACCTGCTACTGGCAGCAGCACGTCCTGGATCCTTCAGAAAACTCCCCTCAGCTCTGTCACTGCATTGATATCAGCACATCTGTTGTGAAATTTTGTGTCATCTGGAGGACTTGCTGACAGAGGAAAGGAAGAACTCAAGGCCACGTTTGGTATCTCCCAAGGAAAGTGACAGCAGTCAGATCCTTAACACTGTGCACGGTGCAGTACGTTGCATAGTACCTCCTGCACTCTAACCCGTACTTTGTGATACGTAGGAAGGGAATCCTTAGAAGTAGCAACGAGAACCCAAGTATGCACACAGGTGACTCCTGACATTGCCTGCAGCTGAGCATCTCAGCTGCCAAGTAGAAAGCTGTTTGCCTGATGCTGCTTTCCAGCACACGTCCACAATACCTTGAAGCACTTGTTAGAAGGGGTTTTCTGATTGCTTTTGGTTATTGTGTCTCTCTGATCTCGTTCAGGAGCATTTCAGAGTGTTGCTCGCGTGAAGCAGTGAATGTGATGCAGAGAAGTCATGGGACAAGTAGCAAAGTTAGTGCTGAATGGTAGATGCAGAATAGATCAAAGACAAATGATGAGGGTGACACTGAAGGCTACATTTAAGAAAAGGTTGTAGATCAACATCTCTGACACTAAATTCCTATTAGAATCATTGATAAGGGACATAAAACTGGTGTCCTTAGTGAGAACAGCTTTTGGCCAGGAGGAGCAAAATGTGATTTTAACTCCTATGTTTTAGAAAAAGATTAAGAAAGGACTTTGTAAAGCTTGTTTCTCTAAGAAAATGAAGATTACTTGAGAGCATTGCCTGGCTTTGTGCTTTTCCTGATTATCATTTGAATGTGATCCATTTGAAAACAAAATCACAGAAAAATGGAGTCCTAAAAGCTATTGATTTTTACATATTTTCTATAAAGAAACAAGTGGGCAGCAGAGAGAGATCTAAACAACAGAAGTAATCTATTGATGGAAAGGCTAAATCTTAGCTCAGATTCAGAGAAGCCATCGGAAGGAGAGGAAAAGCCATTTGTCATCACATCCACTGTCGTGGGACTGCTTGCACGACATGCTTTCCCTGAAGTGCAGAGAGCTAAGGATGCCCATTAAGGAGACATTCAAATAATCTCCACTTCTGCACTCAGGAGATCCTGGTACAGCACAGGCTCATTGCAATCTTTCCTTCCCTGCCTTTGAGCAGGAAGCCAAGCACCACCAACAGGAATTAAGCATTTAATTCTCATTTATATTCTATGGGAAGTGGGCCTGGACCACATCATCTGCTTTCAAACCTTCCCATCTTTTCCCTCCTTTACAGCCCCGGGCCTGTCAGTGTGTTCTGTCATCCAGAATCAAGATAACAGGTAAAGTTAAAAATAAATTAACTGAAGTGTGAGGGAAATGTGCAGAAAGGTCTTTGCACCTTTTTGTAGCATTTTCTATTTTTTTCCCTTCGTTGCCTCTAAGTTTGAGGAGAAGTATAAAGGTTTTGAACAAAAACACACGGACTTTTCTTTTCAAAATATCATTGGCTGTGATCACATCCCATTCAGTGGTATTTGCCTATCAAAGGGTGTTTCTGACGAGTCACTGCCCAGCCCTGTGAAAGTTAACAGTCCTTCAGAGCCCACTCTGGGTCTTGAGCCTTATTTATGGTTGTCTTGATTAAAAAAACCAAACTGTTGCAAGCTGCTGTTTGCAGCAGTGCTTTGAATAGTTTGGATCTTCAGGAGTTAAGAACTACTTTTAACACTCAGTTTTTTGTCTGCTAGTTTCTATGTGACGAGATGGTGCCAAGGACCCAATTATGATTTTTTTTTTCCCAATCTCTCTTCTCTTTCTTCTCCACCTCCTCCTCCAACCATAATCAGGGACACCTGGAAACAATAAAGACTTGTTTGTTTGGTTATCCTTCTCCCCCTTATTTTTTGCATGTTTGATGTTGAGAAAGCAAAGCTGTTAGAGATCCATTAAGCAGTGTTTGTAACGGAAGGGAAGTATTCTATCTGGTTTGAGGAAGATAAGGCACATAAATCGAACTCACCCTACATCTAAACATTTCTGCAAATAGCTGCAAAGGAGACAGACGTGCAGTCTCTTTTACTACGTGCTGAGTGCTCCATCTTGCCTCCACTGGAAGCCAAAATAGCTTGAGGATTGGGATCAGAAACTTCAGACTAGAGTGATGAACAACTTTCCAGACTTAAAACAGCTGTTTACAACAAGACTGTTCCTTCACTTACTACTCTTTTTTTTATGCATGGAGCATTCTGCATGTCACCCAAACAACGAGGCCAGCGTGTATGAGCCATTTGCTGACTGCACCCCCTGAGGCCCACCAACACCATCTTGCTCAGCCTTGGGGATGGAGGCAGCACAGTCTGGTCGCTGTCCTATAATCTGCACGCAGAGCCCTTTTCATGGTTGCTGTGGTGGTGAAAGTGAAGCTGGGTTTCATCTCGGCCACATGTCTTGTCTGCAGGAATATTGGGGCCAGGGAAGCGCAAGGAAGGGGTTGCAACAAGGGAGCAACAGCAAGCTTCTGCTCCACACAGCCTTTCAGCCTTTTAATTTGTCTGTAGCTATCTTGGAGCATGCATGAAAGTGGCTTGATGGTGGGATGTCAGTGCTATTTTCTCTCTTTCACGTATTCCGGATGTTCTGCTAATAATGCTGTTCGTGGCTCATAGGGGAGGGCATATGGAGGGCCTTTCCTAGAAAGCAGCCTGCAGTCCTGGCTCTCCCAGCTGAAGTGATACACTTATCTTCCAGTAAACTTCATGTGAATTAGAGAGACTCTCTGCTGCGCCCAGTGCAACTAGAATTGGAACGATAAGTAATGAAAATATTTTTTTTCACTCTTGTTTCAATGCCACGGAATCACAGAATCACAAGGTTGGACCTGCAAGATCATCTAGTCCAACCACCCTCCCATTCCTATCAGTACCACAAGCTACTAAACCATCTCTCGTAGCTCCTCATCCAGGCGCCTCTTGAACACCACCAGGGACAGCGACTCCACCACCTCCCTGGGCAGCCATTCCAGTGCCTGACCACCCTTTGAGAGAAAACGTTTCTCCTAATGTCCAACCTAAACCTCCTCTGGTACAACTTCTGGCCATTTCCTCGGGTCCTACTATTTGCCTAGGAAAGGAGAGGCCAGACCCTTTTGCACCACAGCCTCCCACAGTGCAATGAGGTCTCCCCTGAGCCTCTTCTTCTCCAGAAGAGAAGATGTCTCATCTCCATGTCTTGGAAACCCAGCTCAAAAAATTGTCCACTGCTTCTTAAAGCATGGATGAAATGTGCGCCACAGCTCTTAACAGGCAACAGGGGCAGGATTTGAGCTCAGACCTGAATTCCCAACTAGGAAAATCAATCCCTTGGTGAATGATAAACATTCCTTGAACTTAATCTGCAGTATAAGGAGCTTTGGTCAGCAGACAGGGCACAGCCTCTCGCTGAGTAATCAAGAATATTTATTTGGGTTGCTGGCAAAATTGTGTAAGCAATATATTGCTATTGGATGGGTGGTTGTGTTTAACCATAAGTTAATTAGAGACTCCATACCTAATCATCATGGAAAGCAGAGGTGCACCGTGGCCCTGCAGTGCATTCATTGTGCTCTGTTTCCAGTACTCTTCTCTGGCTCCTTGCTGCTGTGAGGGTCACCCTTTTGACCATCTGTCTAAAAGTTGTTCTTTGTTCCTTTCACAAGATGCACTCCCTCGTAGACTTTCATGGCCCTAAGCTGGTTCCTGTGAGTGACAGACTGAAGCCACATCATCACCGGGTCTCCATCTTACAAAGTGAGATTTGGGAAAGATACTGAACAGCAGAGAGACACAAAGGATTTTGAAGGAATTTGTCAATAGAAGCACTGAGAACTTAAAAAGCCAAAGCAGCCCATTAATCTGTTCTAAAGACAATCTGATACCAATTAGGAGGTAAATGTAGAGTGTATTTCCTGGCATGGACACCAGGCCTGGCTGGGGAGATGGAGCTACCAGCTGGCTGCTCCAGGGAGTGATGCGGCACCTGGGAGTCCATTCCCCTTAGGGTGCAATTTCTTAGTCTATTAAGAACAAAAGACAGAAAATGTTAAAGATTACTTAAAAAAACGTCACTAATAACTCCCTGGGGTCAAAGGATCTGGAAGCACACAGCTAGTTCTGACCGAGCCCAAACTAAAAGGGTTTTTCCCTTTAATATCTTCAGTCTCTGTGGCTGTGATGTGCTGCCTATATTGTAACAAAGGCTTCTGACAGTTTTACCCTCTGAATCTTCAGGAACCTGCTGTCCCAGGGGAGCATGCCCTTGCAGAAGGTTTATATTTAATTTGTTTCTCTACTTAAACAGAAACTCTTTTTTTGTAGACATTTGCTAGGCAACAACACTGTACTTTTCCACAGAACATTTGTGCTAGGCCTGGTAGAAAAACTTTGAAATGCTGTGAAGAGTTACATTATTCTGCTGTTCCACAGTTCCCATGGCGTAGGTATGCGAAAAATCGAAATTAAATGTTACATAACATTTAGAAAATGTGGAGCAAAACTGCGGAGAGTTCCAAGCATCGTGTTACAGGAGATATTCCCTACTTTTGTGAGCACGGAATTGATTTGGTGCTTTTAGTTTTGATAGTGCATGACAATTTTTTGAAAAGGTTTGTACGAAAATTGGGGATGCAGTCTGTGTGTTTATTCTATACTGCCCTCCAGCTTTCGATACCAGTTCGAAATCCTCACTCTGCTGCTTCCAAATCCATGTCATGTGGATACAAGCAATTTTCTTTTCACAAGAATTTTGCTTGCTGTTTTAAGAACCGTCTCTCTGAACATCGTCTCTGTATGATGTTGCTGAGCTGAAGTCTGGGTGAAGTGGCACAATTTTAAACCAGATCTGTCATTCTGATGCACTTCAGTCTATTTTAATGTTTGCATAAAACTTGTGGGTTTTTTTTTGTTTTTTTTTCTTGGCAAGATTTAGGATTAGTCATATCCACCAGAGAAAAGATATTCTCTGAGAACCTATGAGCTGCTCAGGGACATGATTTAGCAGAGGGTTGTTAGAGTTAGGCCAGTATGGTTGGGTTGTGGTTGGACTTGATGATCTTTAAGTTCTTTCCCAACCTGAGCAATTCTATGAGCTGGAAAGGAAAAGATGTAATACAAAATATAGGGATTTATTTCTTTCTGGATAAATTATATATGAAGGAAGGGGATAATCTTAAATACCCCTGTGGAGTACATCCCATTAAAAAGTGGTTGTGGACAAGACCCATATCCTGAAAATCTAGCACCTGCACTGTGTGGGTGCTGGAGAGATGGGTGTCCTCAAGGTGTGTCAGTCTCAAGGACTGATGGTTTGGGTTCAGATGTTGCCCTCAGTGGACCAGATCTGCTGCTCCCCATGGGAATCCAGCATGGCATACAGCTGTTGCCTCTAAGAGGGGCTGAGCAGAGCAGGCACATCAGCAGGCACACCGCTTCTTGTCTTCATTTTCCTGGGTGCTTTGCTCAAAGGTTCACGGTTATGTTGCCCAACAAGGTGCCTTAATACCCAGCAGCTGCTCTTCCCCAACATGAAGGTAATTAATGGCATAATCCATCAAGTAGGCGACTTGAGGAAATGAGACTGCAGAAATGCACCATTATGACTTGTGAGCGGCTCAGTTGGCTGTTGACGGGGCTGAGGAGTCTTAATAAGAGGGGTTAAAAAAAAAAACCTTTATGAGGAATTAATTTCCTGTCTCCATTATGAAGTGCTGGGATGTTCATTTAGCATGCAGTAGGTGGGTGTTAAGATTAGAGCTGTAGTGGAAATAGATATTGGAATGTGCTAAATCTTCCTCAGTGCCAAAGCAAGAAACCTCGAGAACATGCTGACGATCCTTCTTCACTGGAACACACAACATAGTGTTGGGAGTTGGAACCAGACTATCTGAAAGGTGCCTTCCAGTGCAAACAAACTATGAGATCTACATCTTCCCAGAATCAGGGGGCTCCTTGTTCCCATTAAAACCCATTCTTCCCATGTGCCAAGCTTAAAAAATAGACAAAATACGTCTAGAAGCAGAACAAGAAAGGCACAGATGTTGCTGATGAAAGAACTCAGAAGCTTTCTTTACCAATCCCTCCTCAGCACTTTGGCATTCACTTTGTTACATTAAAGGTGTATCTCCTTTACGTTTCTGTAGTTTATGATCCATTTAGTCTTCAGTAGGAAAACAGAGGGAATGTGTTGAAGTCGGAGAACAGCACTGCATCCCTGGTAGCTCTGCTAATCTTGGTAGCAGACCAAACACTGATCTGATCAAGTCACAGAGTACCTCAGAAAATCTGTAAGTCTATTTTTAATAGTAAAAGTGGCCTTGTTTTCTTCAGTCAAAAAGAAAACAAGCCTTGGGTCAGCTGATAGGCAAGTGTAGTATTTTAATTTCTTTCTGGCTGCTGGAAGAAACCCAAACCCACCCGAGTGGGGTGTGAAGGCAGGAGAAAAACAGAGCTGCACGCAAAGCTGATCTTCCTGCAGCTTGCCGGCACACAGCCTTTCACACCACTGAAATCACACTCTTTTTTGAATAAAACATTATGCAGGGCTCACGCTCTGCATGAAGACAAGTGTCACCTTCCATGAATATGGGGACAGTGTTTTCGGGGATTTGGAGAGCACTCTCAGTTCTAGTTGGTTGGATGCTTAGCACTTAGCAGAACACTTCCCTCCCTCTTCATTCTAACAGTCAGCACTAGTTTCTACTTCGACTTTTTTGGGGAAGAATTATGTTCCCAACCACTTTAATGTCATCTTGTTGATACCTTGGACTGTCTTATCTTTTGATAGTTCACCCAGTGGGAGGCATCAGCTATTTAGGGTGAAAGCCCATTGGAGCAGATCACATTTGTTCCCATGTGCCTTTATTCAGAACCCAGTGCAGCCCCACACTGGAGCTGACACCCCAAAAGGAGCGAGAATCAGGGATGTCACCTTCGCTGCTGCTATGGCATCTTGTCACCATCAGAGCACAGCCTCACATCTCGTGCAGTAGCACATTCGCTTGCTTTTGTTCTCCCCTTGCAAAAAGAGACATTGTGTTTGGTGTGATAATGTAACTTAAGGTCATATTTCGCCTTCAGCCATCAACATGTGCAAATGCTGTATGACTAATGAGGCAGTCTCAAGTGACGATCCCGCGCTGTTTTCCTACAAGGTACTGTGTTGTGTTTGCAGTCCCTCCTGACAGGTGATGAAGAGCTATCTTTCCCCTGGGCTTCTGACTGGAGCTGGAAATCCAACAGCAGCGCAGGTTCCCGGCCATCAGGGACTTCTCTCCCCTCCTCTTCCAAAAATGTGCTAAAAGGAAAATCTGCCCTTAGGTTTGTCTGTCTTGCTTTCAATTTGTTTTCAGTCCCTTTTCATTTCCTTAGGGGGACTCTTTCTCCAGCTCAGGGAAGCTTTGTTCTTTCTGGGATGTCATATGGTGGCTCGGCCAATTCACATGACAGTAAAGAGACAGACAGACAGATGTGCTGAAAATGGGACAGCAGTAGGATTAGCGCACAGCCACGGCGCTGAGAGATGAAATGAGGTCCCCCCCCAGTCTTCTCTTTCATGGGCAGAAATGACTCAGCTTGGCAACACAGAAAGCTTTCAGACAGGCGAAGTTTAAAAATGATAGATGATTGCATGTAGCTCATCAGTGACTCAGCTTGTCACTGTTCATCACTTGGACTCTGACCCTTCCTTCTCCCCTCCCAAGACTGCCAAAGATTTTCTAGCTGTCAACAGGGTGCCCTCGATCTTTGCCAAGGATTAAATGGGCAAATTGACATTATTTTCAGATATTGAGCATGCTTTTGGAGGCCCAACTTGAGCAAAGATGCTTTTAAAAAGGACCTGCTTTTCAGGAAGCATTGAGCATCTTCTGATCGGAGCCATCAGCTCTTGCTAAGGATGTCCAGCTTGAGCATCTTCAAGAAAAGCAAGCTATGTAAAAAACCTGAACTCCTGATTGAAATTCCTTTGGTGTTATGAATTGTTATTTCTCTCTCTCTGTTTTGTCATCTGCATCTCAGGAGAAATACCCTAAGGAGCTGCATGGGACCTTTCAAGCAGACTTCTTAGGAGAGAAATCCCTCCTGGGTCAGACCAATGCTTCTGGTTCATGCACTGATCCAAACAGACAGGAAGACGTTTGTTCTCTCCCTTTGTAACACAGTTTGCAAACTTTCTTTCTCAACCAGCCTCGTATTTCCACAGCTCTGCCTCCCTGACATCCATATCCCTATTTCTGCTTTGCTATGAACTAAAGAAAGAAAATAGAACTGATACGGTTTTGTTTTGATCGGACGCCTGTCCCTCTCTCCTCATCTCTTTATTTTTTTTCCATGTTGAAGGGAATTCATCGAGGTAATTTCCTGTTATTAGGTTTGAAGTGTTTTGAATTTGAAATGTCTTTTTACTTAGAAAGAATTGTTGCCTGTAACTTGGAATGGCTTAGCAGTTTCATATAGTGCCTGACAGCTCAAACTGCATTACAGGCAGCTAATCCCAGTTGCTGAGCTCCATTAAAGACTAGATGGTATCTGTTAATACAGCCATCCCGTTTGGGTCATTGTGCTGATGTAAGGAGCAGAGCTGCCTGGAGAAAGATCAGTATGTGAGGGGACATCTTTATTCTATTTTAAACTGGAAAAGCGTATGTGAGATAGCCTAGTCATGATTGATTAAAGATATGAAAAGGATTTTATGGGCCTTCTTACGCATTTTGTGTTTCTCATTCTGTTTGTCATATCTCAGCGCTTGATAAATAAATAAATACATAAATCTAAACCTTGAGGATAATAGCAAAGACAGAGACTCATCGCTGTTCCTTTTAGCTCAGTATTTTTTGTTATAATGGGCTAAGGACTGGGAGTCTCAGAAATCAATTTGCAGCTCTGGCACTGATCTTCTGTGCAGTCCGGGGCCACCTTTTCCCCTCACATCTTCTCCCACTATCTTTTCATCATATCTTTAAAATTAGCAGCTCAGTTTGGCAGTGACTTCCTTATCTCCTGCAGTTCCTGCCGTACTTGCAGTGCAGTCCCAGCTGGCTTCTTTGGGCACAACCCAAGTAATCTCCAGTTCCCCACCTACTGGATTCCAGAGCCATGTGCCATTCTGCCCAGTAAATATTGATCCCTCATTTCCTGCTTCTGGCTATTCAGGGGCCTTATCTTACGCCTTCAATCTTCTTATCTTCCCTCTTCTTACATTATCAGCGATATCCAGAGCTTAAGACCTGGAACAGTGCTTTCCTTCTTCATCGTTGTTCCACGTGTTGAGTGTTTTCTGTGCATTCTGTTATAGTGGTGTTCATAGGACCCCCTTAGCTATGCAGAAGCACAAACCGTGCTGTCCCCAGCTCTGTATCCAGCTCAACACTGTTGCCACAGCTGCTCACGTCTGAAGCTGTGCTCTGACAGTGCAATGTATTCTTTGGCAAGTTTGGAAAGAAAATAGTCTTTAAAAAAGAAAAAAAAATCACATTAAGCATGGCATGTGTTTCATGCTCGTTTAGCATCTTATCCTGCTACAGAGCGTTGTAATTCCCCTGGCTGCTTTTGAATTTCACATCACACTTTTAAACGTGGTTGGGTACATGCTCTACATGCTCTGTCAGTGCAGTTCTGCCAATAACCTCAGCGCACGCAGCGCTGGGAAAGCAACCACCGGCTCTGCTGCCTTGTGTGCAGAGTGTGGATGTCACAACTGTAGATGTGTTTTGCATGGGAAGAAGCTGTCTTCCTGCTGCTGCAGCTGTGCCAGCCCCTCTTATCAACAAGGCAGGATTTTTATTAACTGGGGTATTCACCTGCAGCACTGACTTGAGAAATAAATAACAGTAGGAAATGCTACAAAAGGATGCTTGAGTGTATTGTGCTGAATTAAGTTGTAAAGCAAAACAATCAAAGTTACTTGCAGTGGTCTTAAACATCCTCACCGTGAGTTAACTAAAATTATCTTGAACTTGAATGAAGTTTGACTTTGAAAGTTCATTCCGTGAAACGTTCAGGAATGTTTTCCATGGAGACGCAGAAAGCTTTGCTCTCCTTAAACCAAGGCTAATTTTAACAGTTGTATTTTTGCTGGAAAATAGGAGAATTCATCATGGCACAGACTTTGAAATACCTGAATTAATGATGAGTTGTAGTTGACAGCTGGGATCTGTAGGAGAAGGTGGGAAGGAAAGGACTAAAAAGTGCTTAATGAAGTGAAATTTGAGGGCAATACAGACCTGGTAGAAAAGTAATTATGTTTATTGACCTTTAACTCCTCCTAAAAAAAGTGCACTACTTCTGACTGCTGTCTAACTGCAGTCTCAGTCAGTCTCTGTATTCCCAAGCATGTTCACCATTTATAAATGCTCCCAGTGTGTCAACATGCTGTCTCTAATTGTCTATTATCTTGGTTGAACAGATGTGAAGGAGGCCACATTCAGCTCCTCCCTTGTACCTAAGTGTATGTTCAATCTGGAGGCAAGGTAAAGTTAGATTGCTGAGCAGTCTCTCATATGTGCATTGGTTCTTTAAACCCAGAAACAACAGCCAGATCTGATTTGCCAAGAAAGCCAGCAAATATGATTCCAAAGAGAGAGGAAATGGATTTTTAAACTGAAGTTTTCATTTAACGATATCCATTCTTCAGGGCGACATCACAGCTGCAGATGCAGTTTAGATGCTTTGAGGTGTTTGCAGAGATTAATTAGCAGCCTAAATAGGAACTGAACTCCAGTGAAAGCCCGGCCCTTGCGGGCACTGAGCCTCAGGCTGGAAATGCTTTTGAAAAATCTCACTCCTGAGGACTCGGGGGATGCACTTTCCTGACCTCAGCTCATGCATTAGAGTTATTTCAGTACTTGCAGGAGTTCAAGCTCATTCCTCAAAGCGAACAACCTAACGCTTTCCTAGCTGTATACGAAATGGCTGAACTAAAATTCCCAGAGAGTTCCCTTTTTGGAGAAAGTTCGTATGAGGTAGCGTGTTCAGACAGCTAGCAGACCGCCTGGATAGCAGTGTGTGTTTTCATGAGTAGAACTGTGTGATGGGAGCCCAAGCTGCTTCACCTTCACTTTCCTGATGTCCTCAGCCCTGCCTGTCTCCCCACCCTGTTCTGCTGCTTCCTTTCCTTTGCCCAGCCGTGCTTTTGGGATGCTTGCTGCCTTCTTGCATTCTGCAAACTTGCAATTTCACACCGTGTTTGTTGTCACAGCAACAAAAAAAGAGGAGTTTGAAGTAGGGGAAAAAAGTTTTAAAATCCTTAAAATGGACCCCTTGTTTTGTTTGTTGCTTGTGCAACACTGGAGACTGTAAGGGAGCTTTTTAATACTCCCAGAGACCTCCTGGAGATCCAAACCTTCCTTCCCCTCTTGAAGCCACCTCCTCCCATCCCTTTCTTACAGAGCAACTGGGAGCCCTGTGGAGGTGCCCCCAGCTGTACCCTACCTCAGTGGCAGCTTTTGCAGTGAGTCTTGCTCTCTTTGCCAAAGAAGTTGGGTTGTTTGGAAAGCAGGCATGATGGCAATGCAGGGAGCACCCAACGGCAGCACTATTTTATTTTACTTCTCTTCCCAGCAGCAGATCCATCAGCAAGGATGATGGAAGGCTGGCTGAAGCTTGTTCACGTCCCTCCACTTCCTTCTCTTTCCAATCACTGTGGCTAAAGGAGCAGCAGCCCTTAAATGAAAACTTTACGGTGAAGAGCTGCTGACACTTTTTCATTATGAAGATACATGGGGTGGCTGGTAGCTAATGAATGTCAGTGCTCAAAAGGATAATCTCTGCTTCTCTCTGATACAATTTAACATCGTATTTCCCTAATTTGAGGCTGATTTAGTCGCTGGGGTATTTGGATGCCTCTTCTATGGTGCCGATAGTTAATTAAACAGATGTTGCAGAGGGAATCATTAATTTTAGTGCTGCAGATGGGAGCGGAATGACTTTGCGAAGTTAATGTTTCAGCAAAACAATAGGCTTCTGTCATCAGTTGGTATAAACCAAGTAAATTAAGAGAACAAGTAGAGTAAAGGAGATAGCTTTGAGAGAATATCAATTATTCATTTTAGAATTATTTTTTTCCCCCATAAATCATCACAGGAGGAGAGGAGGAGAAAATCTGTAAGAGTTGGGAAGAGGACAAGAGAGGAGTCCCCAAGTTATCAGGCTGGGAGAGAGCTGCAGGGCTGAGGGCAGCGGCTCATTACACACTGAGCAACTTTGGGCAAGGCCAGGAAACGTTTTGAAGAGCACCTGAAGTCCCGTCCATAACGAAAGATGTGCTTTTCCATGCTTTGAGAGCAGGTGGGCACAAACAGCTTTGTTTTTTGAAGGCCGTGATGCTTTTTTCACTCCTAGCTGGGTGTGCCAAGTTTTCCCAGTTTCTGGGCAGCTGGTTGTATTTTCAAAAGCACCTGCATATGGTGGATTTTTTCTAATGGCAAGCCCATGTGTTCTATAATATACCAGAAACCTCAGGACCCATCTGTTTAATAAGCCTCTGCACAGGACAGAAATTGCTGCAGGGTTGTACGTAAGCATCAGATGTGGCCATTCAGTCTGTGGCTGGAGGTAAAAAAACTTTGCAAGTTAAAGGGTTTTTTTTCCAAGTTTGGTGGCATTAAATGTCACTAATTTCTATGGAGGTAGAGTGTTCTTATTTATATAGTTAAAAAAATAAAGGGAGAAGCCAGATGCTTCTGAACCATAAATCTGTGCTGCAGCAGCAGAAGAGGATCAGGGGAACAAATGAGGTCCATCTATCTGTTAGGGTGAAAGCACTACTGTCTTGCTTCACTGCCTCATAATATGGAAATTATGTTTCTTTTTTAGGACAGATGAGTCATTTGACCACTCAGACAACTATATGGACACATCTCTGTCCATTTATATTATCTTTCTCTTTCTCATATGTGCATGTTTCTTCCTTATTACCAGCCACTGCTTTCTCCAAAAACAATAATCACTGGTTATTCTCATTTATTTGATAAGGCCAAACAATTTCAGTGCCCAGAAAGTAATTATGAATTTGGCAGTTCTGATTAATAAATCTTTCATGAAGCATGCTCCATTTTGTCCATAAACAGCATCTTCCAGAGATTCACTGAGAAAATATGAAGAAATAGAATAGACAGAGAGAGAAAGAAGGGCAAAGAGAAAAAATGCATTCTTCCAGGCAATAAAGTCCTGCTCTCAGTCTTACACATGTAAGGTGGTTTTAACCATTGGATTAATTTCTGTAGCACTCAGTCTGTACACACCATTTCATTTTAATGGTTACTGTTTGTGTTTTAGTCTTCCTGGCTTCACAGTGCCTCATACTAAGTTAAACTCCCGCCTCACTATCAAAACATTCTGAATTATTTTTAGGAGCTAATTTCTGTCCTCAGACTTGCTGAAGCATAGCAGTGTACAGCTTGAAGGCCTTGTCTTGTGTTACAGCTGAGCTAGACTTCGCATCAAACACATGTCAAACTTGCCAAGCACTACCTGCTTCCTGTAGTTGAGAAAGAGGTATCCGATATGTACAGAGAAAACATCAAGCATCCCAGCTAGCTGCCAGGATTCCAGCCTCCTGTTGTCTTCTGCTGCTCCTGCCAGCCCCACGCAGATGTTTTGGATGCTCTGGGGTCTCTCGGGTGGTGCTGTTAATTTTCCTTTTAGCCGGCTGAATTGGTCTCCTCGGGTCCTGCAAAGAAATCTCTGTGAGATGGACTTCAGCCATAGGCCTGAAGTCACTCATAACCCCAGGGAATTAATTCAACACATCCCAGAGTGTCCTACTGAAAGACGTGAAATGGGATTTTTGCCTAGCAAGAGCTGAATGTGGGGATTCATTCACATTCACTGAGAAAGCAGGATCCTGAAACCTGCCTGCTGTTGCAATACATTACACTGAACTGAAGGATTTTGGCTTCTTCTTTTAGGAAATACAATTCTCATTAAAGGCATGAAATTGAGCTCCTTGGAGACCCGAGCTTCAGTCTGCAGAACAATTTGAATATGACTTTTTAGCAAGACCAACTTCACGCCATATATGCCTGTGTTTCAGCAGTATGCAACAGGGACTTGCTTCCTAGTGAGCCGTGGGGCTCTGCGCTTACTCCCTGGTGTCCCCTCAGTGCCAGCTCCCTGGGATGGGAGCACAAAATTCTCTGGAGATCAGGATCAGCTGCCGTCCTCTGGTTCCTCTCCCCCAAAACAGGCCACCGAGCACCAGTCAAGCAATACATTTTGGACTTTCCCAATATTGTTCAAACAAGAAACGAGTGGCTTAGTTCTCACCACAGCGGTGGAGAAGGATGCTCCTGGTGTCTTCTGTTGGAGGTCTTCATCCCCACCTCAGGGGCTGCAGAGCAGACGCTGCCTTCATGGAGACACTGAGGCACAAGGGCATGTCCACAGTGGGGTGGTTCAGCAGCATCTTTTCCTGCCCGTGTCCTCTTGGATGAGTTCCCTGTGCCTTTTGGAGCCACCAGGAGTGCTGAGGTGTGGGCTGCACAAGGGCACGGGCCCTGTCCTCAGCATCCTGCTGCAATTCCTCTTCTCCGCACGGCATCACCTGCCACTGGCATCTGCCTCTGCAAGAGGTAATTGATTCCCTTCCCCTTTAGAGCCCTAATTAAAAATGCACTTAATGTATTAAACTCAAATACATTGGAAACAATTAGCTTCCTCTTTTGTCTCCTCATCTGAGTCTGCAATGTGAGGCAGCCAGGTGTCACGTTCAACAAATCTCCATCAAGTGATTGCTGTGGAAGGAAATGAAGTTTGAAGAACTCCTTTGCTGCTCCTGATGCTTCGGCTCTGACCTTCTTGTGCTCTCAGCTTATCTCCATGGAGATGCTCATTTTGCAGCTTGGCTCCATCTTCTGCCAGCCGCTGCCTCTTGCAAAGGCAGGGCCTGGGCAGGGGAGTGAGGCTGCTTCCAGGCTTTGATGCTGTTCCTTTTAACACAACAATGCTTTAAAATGGACAGCAAGATCTGATTCTCCTTCAGGAAGCATGTGCTTTGAGGCACTCTGAGCTCACGCAGTTAACTGAGACCCCAAAAGAGGAGAATTAAAGCTTAAGCTAGAAATTTCTATGGCATATCTGTACTTTGCTGCCGTGCCTGTCTGCCAGGTGGTGGGATGGGTCTCATGTCATCAGAACCTGACTGTCCTTTGTTTCAGAGAAGCCTCGTCATGTCCATGCTCTTGCCAGCAGAGCCCCCATGCCGTTGGGCTTTCAGGCACAGCACTGCCCCCATTCATAAAGCATATATATTAAAATAATGTTTGAGGCAAGGGAAAATAGAAATTTTTATAATACTGCTTAGTACTCTGACAGTACACATCTGTCTGAATTATTTAGACCTCATCGTGACGGCACATATATGACTTCTGATCTTTAATTTAGGATAGAGGATAATTTAGTTTCTCGGAGCCTTGTTCTGTGTGACATGAGGGAAGAACAGCTCCAGCCTGAAGCCTCAGTCGGTGCCTGTTTCTGGGCAGGAGTGACTTGCAGCTCCCCAGAAGTGAGGCAGTAGAGGGGCGATGCTGTGTGTGCTCAGTAATGGTGCTGATCAGGAAATATTCATCACACCATTTCTTGTCACAAAATGCTGATTCTTAGGCTTTCTGTGAGGGGGAAAAAAAAAGAATGGGACAATTTTCCCTCATTTTAGCAGCTCTAAATATTGCGGCAGCTTTAAGAGGAGCCCAGTAAAGTCCTGTTTTCATTTTTATTTTGACTTGTTTCAGATTGTAACTTGATTATGATCAAAACCAAAATGGTAAAAAACTGAAAGAAAATTCTGAAGACTGACTTAAAAATAAAACATATCAATATGACAAGAGAAAGGTCTCCCTATGTTTGATCCTCCTGCTTTGGTCCTTTGGTCCTTCCTAGAGAGAGCAAAGGGACAGCAAGAAGGGGAGAAGGTTCTCAGCCCAGGATGAGCTGCTGGGGGTGTTCATGTGTCTGCAGCCAGCAGCTGTGATCACCGATAAAACACAGCCTCTCCTGCTGCTGGAGCTCTGAGGGAGAACTCGTTTCAGGGCCAAACCTCTTCCTTGGGCTGGAGGATGGAGGAGGCAGTGCCTGAGCCTTTGCCCAAGTTTCTTCTGAATTTAAATGCCAACTCACGCAGGAGCCAGTTCTCTGCACAGTGCCAGATCACTCACCAGCCAGATGGCACTTTCTGAAGCTCTTCCACCTTCATCCGAGCTTCAAGGGATGCAGTGAAGGTGTTTGCAGGCAAGTGTCTCTTTTTTCTTCACTGCCTGCAGATTTACACTGGTGTAAATTCAGAGCAGAGTGATATATGCTGAGCATGATCTGAGCTCCTTTCCTGTTGGTGACAGAAAGCCATAACAGTGACTTAAGGCGACCTCCTGCATGCAGGAGCCTCTGTCCTGTTCCCAGCACCACTTACAGTGCTTCTGCCTTGCATACACTGGCCATATCAAGCATCCCTAAAGGGTGCCTTAAGCACTGCATCCTCTCCCCATCAATCCAGTGCACTGCAGTTGTTGGTGGAAATAAAAAGGATTTTCTTTCTTTGTTTCCACAAAATATTTTGGCGGGGGATTTTTTGGTATTATTATGACTTTTTTTTTAAAGACCTGCAGAAGAAAGGACACTGGAGTTAGAAACATGCACAGCATAGAGGAAAACTTAATTTCCCATGCAATATGCCTGTGAATTTGGAGGAATTAGAACAGTGTGTAGTAAAATAAAAAGCCGAATGTGTCTGAAGCTTTAGGATATGTAAGGAGTTAATTGGTGAGATAGGAATGGAGCAAAATGGCAGTGCCATGGCCTTTGGGACTGGAGCTCTGAGAGCAGAGCTTTGTGCCTTTGCACTGCCGACCCCCGTCCCCATCCCAAATAAAGCTGAGAGCTGTGGTCTTCAGTTCCCACTGAAGAAACAGTTGTCTTCCTTCTTAGTTACCTTTCTGTGTAGGGACAGTGTGGGTTGGCATGGACTGTACAGAAGAAATCCTCCTTTCTGAAAGGATGTTGGATGGAACAGGCTTGGTGGAGAGACAGGAGAGGGGTTGGGGGAGATGGGGACTGAGCATGATGCAGAATTTACTCAGAAACGGAAAGATGCAGAGGTACTGCTCTGACTGAAGAAACACTGGTTGGAGAAGCAGCAGAGGGGACAAGCCAGCTCTTGTTAAAGGTCTCTGCCTCTTTGTAGAGGTGATAATTTGGAAGATCAGAGCCTGGCAGCAAAGCCTGTCTGGATGAGAGTGAGAGCATGTCTTCCTTCCCCTTTAAAGAGCAAAGGGAGCCACAGAGCAACCATATGGATTTGCAGCAGAGTTTGCCAACACCTTCTGCTTTTTTGAGGGCCAGATCCAATAAAGGACATAGTTAGGCACAGTTTTGCCTTCTTTTTAAGTGCCTGAAATGAGCTACATGCTTTAGAAGGTGGATCTAAAATCTCAGTGCTGAAACAGGAAACGTGCTGAATGCTAAAAACCATGTATTCCCAATTAAGGTTGTAGAAAGTCCAAAGACCACTCCTGAAGGGTTTTTCTTTGAACACCTACACAAGGTTCCATCCTCTCGTTTGCAGGTGTTCCAGTTGTGGAGAAGGGTTCCCCAGGGAAGGAAGAGCTGCAATCCCATCTGTCAGACTGGGCAGGGATGTACAAGGCAAAAAGCGGGGTGAAGACACCAGCCCTGCTGCACAGTGCAGGAGCTGGGGAATCGCTGAGCCCTCACAAAGACCAAACTTCTGTGAGCCATGCGGGGAAAGGGAGCTGTGCCTTCTGATCTGTGCTCCATGAGCCATTCGTTCATATTACTTTAGATACCGAGTTAAAAGCCATATCATTCTGCTGATGGAGAGAAAGGGAGTCCCAAAATCCAACTCCCTTTTACCTAGGGCAATGCTGTTGTTGGGAGTCATGAGGAATCTGCAGTTATTCCACAGAAGCTGCGCTGCAACAAAGCAAACTGTGCAACCCATTTATCATGGACTGCTCCCAGTTCCTATCTTAAGTGAGAGGGAAGTCAATTAACAAATGGAAACACAACCAAAGCACGCTCTCTGTTGAGATCACAGGATGTCAGTAGAACCGTGCAATAGCAGCAGGAGCTTTTCCTGGATATGGTTTTGGAACACATAGGAGAAAGTGCTAAAGCTGAAATGCCAACCTTGAAAAGGGACCATTACCTTTATAGTGAGATTTGCCTGCTTTCACAGCTCGATCACCAACGTTTTCCAGCTTCGTGGATTTGTCGACCCAACAAATGTGAAGGACAGAAATATTAGCTTTACAAATCAGGATAAAAGTGACACACACTGAAAGCCAAAGCTGGTTAATGAGAAAGGATTTTCGAAATGTCACTCATCTCATTTCCCACATTTCGTTTATTTCCAAGAATTGGTATCTCTTTTCTTTCCATGAAAAGTCCATTTTCAACTAAACTTCTTTCAATTTACTTCTAACCAAATAATAATTAGTTTTCAAATTAAATTAATTTAATTTATTAGTCAAATTACAACTCAGCAAAAAGGAAACCACAGATATATTTATAACTTATTTTATGTTTATTATTGCTAACAAGGTTTGAGGAGAAATGATCTCCTGACAAAGCTGTTAAGAAGGCAGACATGATCACAGACTGTAATGTAATGGAAAGGGCGCAGCAGAAAAGCCAGACACTCATCTTCTGGGAGTCAGATTGAAATCCTAGTGGAGGTAGGAGGGAGATGGAGCCAGTCTTGCCATAGCATTGATGATTATTCATCCCACTTTCAAAAAAATGCAGTAGATGTGAAGGTTAGTGCTGTGTTTCGTTGGGTTTTAAGAGGCAAATGTCCAGAGACACCGTGCAAATATGGGAAAATAAAGGCAAAATAAAGCTTTTTTTCAGGCAAAAGCTTCCAACTGGGCCCCAGTTGATGAAGCTGTCTTTGCAGCACAGTGGTTTCCCCACACCCTGCCCTCCCCTGTCTGCTCAGCACCCATCTGCATGTGAGAGATGACCTGAAAGCAGTCACCTGCTGACTGGTGCAGGGTCACCCACTGCTGAGCACGTTCCTAGGCACCGAGGTCTAAGCAGAGCTGTCTACAGGGAGAAATTCAAGCAGCCCGAAGGCTTCCCCCAATCTGACCACTACACAGGGGCACAAAGTACTGGGTACTAAGTGTGAAATGGACCAAAGAAACAGAATGAAATCCGAATGGAAATCAAGGAAAAGTAAGCTTGGATTGAGCCTGATTTGGCGGAGCTCAGATGATTTGAGTGACAAAATAACCATGAGCACAGGAGCTCAGCCTGGCTGCCAGCTGTGGGTGCACAGACAGAAGGCTGTGGGCTTTTGGGAGATGCTCGCCAGCTCCATGGGAGAACTGGGAATTGGTGGGGGATTGGGGAGCAGCAGGGCATGGGATGGGCTTGTGGGGCGGGCTGATTGAGCTCAGCCTGTCCTTATCCCCACTGTTCTCTTGTGTGACTTGTGCTCTGCCATTCTGGCTGCAGCTCTGCCAGCTATTGCGCAGCCTCATCTTTTTCCAGTCTCAGCTCTTGCCTACTAATGTGTTTCAGGCACAGAAATTTCATTAAAGCTGCACTGATGTCCACAGGCTTTAGCCATGGACTTCATCGTTAAGTGGGTTTTATTTCAGCCAGTATTCAAATTACCCTCTGGTCTTAGGTGGGGGAAGGAGGCGTGCAAAAAAGGGAAAAGAAGCAAAAAACCCACCCCTTCCCATCCATTGCAAGCTGCCATCAAATAGCCATCGCTGTCCTAATGAAAACAGATGCACAGAGATAAAAATGAACCAATAAGGACCACATTTCAGTAATGCTGTGACAGTGCTTAACACTGCCAGGGACGAGAGAGGATCAGCGATGCTGCCTTGGAAATGCAGCTCATCTCAGCCTGCTCTCCTCACTGCCTTCACCCCGGGTGCTGACCTTAATGTTTCAGTTAATTGGAGGCATTTGGAAACGGAGTTCTCTCGTTTAGCTTTGTGGAAGGTTTTAATGTGGGGATTATTTAGCCATTAGCTCAGGCTCTCGGTTTTTCTGGATTAGGATTCCAACAAGCTACTTATCCTCGGTGACATGGATGGGCCTGAGTGGCAGAGCCTCCAGCTGGAGCCAAGCATATTTCTCATTTGGGGATGTGACTGAGTATTTTTTCCATCTCTTGGCCTTTGTTCAGCCCCGCAGAGCCAAAAAGCAACCTGTAATACCCATCAGTGCCCACATCCTCCTAGAAGGGGAATTCAGAAAGAAAGTTTGCACTGCCTGAATACAGCTGGAAGAAGCTTTTGTTCCCGCAGTGACAGAAAAATCCTTCCAAGCACCCAGTAAGAATCCTAAAACTTCTGGTGAATCTACAGTTTGTACCATATAGTGACATCAGATGTGTGCGTCAGCTTATTCTTAGTTTGCTTTGAGAACCAACTCTTCCCTTTTCCAGAGTCTGCCCTGCAGTGTGAAGTCAAGGGAGAATGCTGCTGGGTTTGGGGGGTTGTGGTTCTGCTGGGACAGAACTCTTTCACATGGGAAAGGAATGTAAGTGGTACCTTTAGAAACAGCAGCAGGCTCAGTGGGTCACCCCAGATGGTCAGGGGAGCCTGGATGCTGGGAAACCTGAATCTCCACGGTTCCTCTTTGTGTGGCTGCTCCTGATCTGCTCCCACAAGAAATGGTGTTGGTAACAGCCACAGAGTAACGCTGAACACTGTTGGAAAGACTCCTTAAATCTTCTGTACATCTTATGATTGCTATTTTGAATCTAAATCCAATCATGCTTATGAAAACAGTCGTGGGCAAGAAAATCTTTTCCTTCTATAGTAGGAGGCCAACATCAGGGCCCTTCGGCTGCCTCCACAGGGCTCTATGGATTCACAGCACGGAGGGCTGTGGGTGACAAGGAGTGCCTTGTTTGAAGCTAATCAGAGCAGCACGCTGCAAAAGGAGCATCCATCATCTTTTCTTTACCCTGAGCCACTGCTGGATGAATCAATCAAATCAAAACATTTTCTGTGGTTTTTTTTTTTTATTGTTTATTTCTTATTTTTTTAGGATTTTTGGAAGCAATTTCTTTTCCTCTAAAGTACTTCCATTTAGAAAGGGAATTTGTAAAACTGAAGAAACTCCTCTAGGTTTGTAACAGAAACAATTTTTTCCTCTGAGAGGACATACATTTGGCAATCCATGCAGCTCATCTGCGAGAGACAGAAGCTCCCTAAACATCCAGCCCAAAATTCCTCCAAAACACAGACAGCCTTTAACCACTGAATTCGTTTTGTTCCTCATTAGGATAATTCCAGTTGCTTTTGCTCAGGTGCTCATGCAGCCTGCAGGTGGGCTCAGCTGGGTGCTGTAAACAGGAGCTGCACTGTGGCTGCTCTCCTTGCTGCAGGCGTGTGACCATGGGATCCTCATCTTGTTTTGCTACTGGTCTGGCTGTGAAGATGAGGGCATTTTCTGGCTGCTGCTGGCTCTGGCATTGCTTTTTTCTGTCTCTCTGCTTAAGCTTTTAAATGTAGTAGCAATGACCCCCTGTGTATCAGGCTGGAGGGACAGCTCTAGGACTGCACTGAGCTACAGCCGCAGAGTTCTGGCAGGGAGGAGAAGGCAGATCCCTCTCATCTGCTCTGCAGAGCACCCAATGAAGAGCAAAGAGCCAAAGATATATATATCTCCTGTTGCCTCTTACCAGGCAAAAGGCTTTACTCATTATAACTTGATGTCTGGGCCAGTTTAGTGTCTGATATTTAGAGTTTATTATCAGATCATATGAGCTGAGGGCTGCCTGCTGCTAATTTACAAGCTAAAACAAGTCACTGGAGTTCCCTAACATCCATCTTGTCTCTGCAGCTAGCTGGTGGCAGCCACGTCCCTGCAGTGCTGCTCAGAGGTGCTGCTGTGCAATGGAAAAACAATGTAGGGTCAGGGTGCTGGGTTGCATGTGCACAGGGTTCATTGGGCACTTTGGGAAGATGAGGCAACCCCTCCATGAGGGACAGCAGCTGGGATGTCCCCAGGGCATAGGAAGCAGAGGACCTGCTGTATCTGCCTGGAGACCAGCAAATGCAATCCCTCAGGTTGCTGCAGATGCCTGTCATTTAAATGATGCCTGACCTTTTGCTGTAGTCCTTCTATTATTGTTGACTCTCGTCAGGGCTCCCTCCTCGCACAGCACAGCCTTCCTCTGTTCAACCCCATCATGATTTAGCCCATCTGATACTTCTCAACCAGCGTAAGCCGTTGTCTGCACGCATAGGCTATGTTAGCATTGATTCTTCCACTTGCCAAAGTAGAGAACAGATTTTGCTTGAGCTGTTTCCCCTTCACAGAGCTCCCTTTTCACAGGCTTTTTGCAGTGAAAGGAGAGGAGGGACGTGGCAGAGAGGGAGGAAGAGGAATAAAGAAAGGCATAGCAGTGCTTAATGTTGATGGGAAAGTGTCAGGTTCTCCAGAGCTCTGTCTAATGTGACCTACTTCAATCATCTTGAGAGAGCTATTTGTCTTCAACAGATCTTTTTGGAGTAAAACAAACTGATTTCAAGTAGCTGCAGGACAGAAACCTGACTTTCAGCAGAGGCTCTGGCTGCTGCTCCTTGCTTACCTGGGAAGGGAGGAACATGAAATCCTTGTACCAATGTCCTCCCTTCAGCATCGCTCAGCGCTGGGTGACGCACACTGGGACAGTGGAAGCCAAGTGAGGCGAAGGTCAGCAGGATGCTGGGCAGCGAGGTGTGCTCTGCATGCATGTGGTAGATGTGACTGTAGTCAGGCAGTGCTGCAGGGAAGGCTCTCTGCATGCCTGCTCCTTTGTGTGTCCCCTCAGCTGGACAAACTGCATGGGATGGCATTCTGCTTGGTCTGCATGGAGGTCATTAAGAAGACAGGCTGCTAGGGAGCAAACAGGCAGCAGCAGGCTAGAAATGCATGGCCCTTACAGATACCTCCTGCACAGTTGCTGAAGCTTTGAAATCAATAGGTTATGTGTGCATGAAGGGCTCGTCTGTATAGGGCCTATACAGGGTCTGTATAGGGTCTGCCTGGTGACCTCACATCTTTTCCCAGACTGAGAACCTGTGCAGCCCCTGGCCTGGATCACAAATTGCTTTTCTTGTGTTTTCAGACGAGGAGCCAGAGTGCTCTGGAGGCCTGGGTTCAGCTGAGATTTTAGCAGGGTTGCTGTCTTTCTGTTCTCTCATCTTAAAACATGGGGCGGGGGAAGAGTTTTTACCTTACCCACAGTTCTGGGGAGATGTGAAGGCCACCCAGGGTTTGTGCTTTGGTGAGGAATGGTGCTGGGCTTCCAGAACCCAAGGAAGAATTCAGATGCCCTTCAGTGAGATGAAGCTTGTGCAGATGTCCTAGAGACAGCAGGATGCGTGTCCCTCCAGCTGCCAAGTCATTTTGTCAGTGCCCTGCCCAGAGATTTGTCTTAGCCTTTTAATATTTCTGCTTAATGGTTTGTTACCCTTCTTCCTCCCTCCCTCTCTCTTTTTTTTTTTTCCTCCTTTCCCGGAGCACTTTGATGTGCTTTCTGAATATAGCTACATGAAGTAAATAGTAATACCAGACTGATAAATGAGCGATGTATTAGACCCTTGTATTAGCTCAGGCTAGTAATTTAGCCTGATGCAGGAGATGTTTGCATTCATTATATTCATGCACCAACAGACAGCAGCTATCCCAGCAAGCTGACACGTGTGGGCAGTGCCCTTCCCATAAAGCACCCCTGTGGCAGACCACACAGTCACTTCCTATTTGTCTAACCTCGGGGCATGCCGGGTGAGCTGGTGTAAGCGAAACCTTTTAAGAGGGAAAGAATGGGAAATGAAATATTTATTTTTTGTTTTTACTCGCTGGTGGTGAAAGGATATTGATGTGGTGTAGATGGAACATTAAAATCAGAATTATGCCGGGGAATAAAAAAAAAGAAAAAGAAAAAAAAGCCAGGCATAAATTAGCAGTGTTTGCTTCCTCTGTGGTTGAAGAGTTAGCATTACGCCAGCACCATATAACATGCCGGAGATGTGTTTGGGGGGCAGCTGGGCCATAAATCACAGGGAGCATTTAAGCCGACAAGAAGAAAGGGCACCTGGAGATGGATGGCTGTCCGATGGATGGCCGTCCGAGGGGCCGTCATAAACAAGTCAGGGGATGTGGCAGCAGGAGGGGGAATGGGATGTGAGACTGCAGCCTGGGCTCTGCAGGCAGGGCCGGACGCTCGGGGTCAGTCATAGGGGAAGCTGACCTGAAGAGGCACCGTTCTGAGATGTGTGGGCCGTGGGATGGCAATCCTATTTTCCCATGCTTCAAGATTTCTAAATTACTTTGCCTTTTTTTCACCCCTGAGAAACAGCAAAATGTTGTAGTATTCATTTTCCACTAAAAAGGTCAAGTTTTCGATTCTGCTTTCTCCTTCTGATAAGAGCTAGTCAGAAAACCCAAGACCTTACATACTTCCTACAGGATATCTTCATCGGATCTGAGGTATCTATACAAAATCCTTTGCCAAAAATGCTCAGTGATAAGTTCCTTACCTCCTGTTTCCTCCTGTTAAAACATAACGACAATCTGTGATCTTAAAGAGTGCTAAATTTACCCTAACGAGGAGAGGTGCATTTCTTAACCTTCCCCCCTCCATGTCCCCTGCCCGCAGCCACTGCTGTGACTCTGAGCTCTGCTCAAGGAGCCCTGTTGACTTTACAGGGATTATTTTAAGGAACAATGTTGTGAAACCACTCTCAGCTTCCCGTCCCCTGGAAATCACAGTTCAAATGTGCCTGCAGTCAAGGGAGAAAGTTGTGGTGTGACAGCAGCTCTTTTCAGTGTTTCACTGCGCTGGATAAACTGCCACAGAAAGGTTAGTGATTTTCTTGGCATGGTCACCACACTCTTTCTCACATTGGCAATAACAAGGAAACAACAAGGGCATTTGCTCTTTAGTGAAGTGCTCCAGTAATGCTTTTTAGAAAGAGGACCTGGAAAAGATTGTGCTTGGGATCAATGCACAGAGCTGGGGTCAGGGCTGGGGTAACATTGGGGGATGGAGAAGGCATCAAGGAGAAGGGATTGAAAGGCGTGGGGAGATGGTTCTTCAGAAGATAAGAGGGCTCACTGCAGGGACTGCGTGGGTTTGCTGGGTAGCAGTGGGTAGAGGACAGGGGCTGTTATTAGTTCATCTTATAGAGAATCTTTACCCTGGCAGCTTGCGACCTTGAGGATGTTCCTCCCACACAGCGGCCCCTGCGGAAAGGCAGATGCAGGGAAAGTGCTCCGAAATGGGCAGCTATCAGAGCGAGGGAGCTACCTTAGTGAGGGATGTGCTGCATCTCGAGAGGGCCCTGGCTCTCTGCAGAGAGAAACTGCTTGCGAGGGTGATTAATTCATCAGCAAAACATTAATTATCCTAATGACTCCATTCATTAACCTCTGAAGGGAGAGGAACTGGCCCCTCTCCATCTCCAGAGAAATTTAGCCCCTTCCAGCTTCAGCTCTGGAGTTTCGGGTGCAGAAAACTAGTTCAGGTATACGAAGCTGTTAAAAATGGGGCAGCGTGGGGGGCAAATATCCTGCAGGCAAAATCATACATGGGGCTGAAATCCCACACAGGCTCCAGTGCAACATCATTGGTGCTAGTGGGATTTTAACCTCCCCAAACAGATAGGTCTGCACATCACTCTTGCAGCACAGTTGTTCTTGCAGAAAAATTGTAATTGAGATTCCCCAATTTTGTGCAACCAAGAAAATATCTTGTCTTTTGACCAAAAGAATATGTGGCTAAATCCCACTGGGATTGCAGATAAGAGTTGGAATGACCTACTGGAGAAACATAGATTTAAATGTGTATGTGAATATTCCTTTGACAAAGAATGTTACAAAAGCAGTTCACGTGTGTGAAATTGACCCCGTAGTCCCCCTGTGTTTGTCAAAGCTTGCATCTGGGAGACAAAAACAGCCATGAGGATTAAAGAAGGATGGCAGCTGCTCTTCTTTAGTGGGGTGGAGGTTCTGCTCCTGCTGCTGGTTTGCTATCAGCTAGCCCTGCTCCCACTCCATGTCTCCGTTTTCTTCCATGCAAGCTGCTTTACCATCTATTAATTAGAAGTGCTGCATGAGAGCTGAAAAATAACATTATTTCTGGGATGCAACACACCTCTGCCCCAGGGAAATATAATGACTGCTGCTGAGGAGCCCTGTGCTGGTTAAATAAAACTTCATGATCTGCTCAAGTCATGAACAAATGCAGTTTACAACTCGCAGGGACCTCAGCAGTGCATTTTCCATTGGGGTTAATGCTTCACACCCCGGTTTCCCCTTAGCTCTGTATATCTGCATGTAGGTATAAGAGCCTTTCTCACTATGTTGAGTGCCAGCATCCCCTGCCCTGTCCACATGCTGAGTTGTGGAGCTGTGACATATCTATCCTAAATGCTGGATCCTGAGCTGGTCCCATCCTGGTTTCCAGATCCTTTCCAGAAGCCCTAGCAGAGCCATTCCAGAGTTCGATAATTTCATTTTTAAAAAGCTTTCAATTTCTTTTGACAGGACTGGAGTGTTTAAAGATGGCAAAGTGAAGGAGATAAATAGATTATTGATCGGACAGGCTTGTAATTCCATAGTGAATTGGATTTAGCTCCTTCACTGAGATCAGGTCTCTGCCATAAATCTCCCAAGGAATCAATAGGATGGAGTGTGCCTGGTGAGGAGGCCTTCTGTTTGTTGCCATGGCCACAGGTAGGGGCTGCAAGCGAGCATCCTAGTGCAGGGAGGGCATCAGCTGGCAGCCAGTCATCTGCTGGGCTGTCCTGAGCAAGGGGTGGCTGTGACCACATCGGGGCTGTGGAGGCATTGCACGCACGGCTGCGTTTGTCATCCTGAGGTAAGGCGGTGTGCAGCCATCACTGTGATGACACAAGGCAGGAGATACACCATCAGGACACACGTTGGGCTCTGCATCGCGGTGTGCTCGAGTCCCGGCTGACTCCAAGCTGGAGGCGGCTTCAGAGCTGGGCTGGGCAAAGACTCAGATGGACCGCGATTAGAAATGCAGAGGGAGCTGCCAGCAGCAACAAATGCCAAAACCCAAACTTCTGCTAACTCCCTGATCTAGCTAACAGTGCCAGGGAATAAAACTAGCTGCAGCCTCTTCGGTCTCTGTAGGGTTTGTGTGCTGTGACTGTGCACCTGGCACCAGCACTCAGTTTGTGGTTGCCCAGAACTCTGTGTCAGCAAGTGGCTTGGTGCATGGAACCACAGCAGTGCCAGAGCTGAAGTCTGCTGAAGCCTTAGTGGTCTGTTTTCTTGGGTTGGTTGCAGGTCTGGCTCTGAAAGTTAGTGGATATCTAGATTGAGAATGCATCAGAGTGCAATTTAGTGTGTTTCTGCGATGGTACGCAGCTCAATCTAATTGTCCTTCTGCATTCTGTTCATCTTCACTTTCCCCAGAATCTGTAAACTCAGAACAGAGATATAACCATGGCTTCCCTAAAATTATTCATTATTCAAGTTAAATAGATGTCTGAGATTAATGCTTACTGTTGTGAATGCTGTGGGAACATGCAATATCCACCTTCCACACCGAATTTTGCTCAAGTCAACTTTATCCCATCCCTCAGCTCCCTATCAGGCCCTCTTGCACAGTTGAACTCTTCAGGTTCAGCAGCATTTCCCTGAAGTTCAGCTCTTTGCAGAACCCCTGGAGCCCCAGGCCTTGGCAGTGTGGGCTAGGGGCATTCCAAAGCCAGGCTTCACTGGGACATCTCCAGTGCTTCCTGCTTCCAGCTGCACTGGCAAGACACAAGGTAGCTTTTTTCTATTTCATTCTCCTTCTGGTGCTGGCCGTACCCCAAAAGGCAGAGAGGCAACGAGAGGGATAGGAGTAGGAAAGCAGCTAACTTTTTCCACTCTTGAAAAAAGAATCTGTGGTCCTCAAGGTTGGATCTGATGTTGAGAAAGTGTGCAAGGGATATCTGCTCACCTTGCTACTGTGTGTTAATTAAGAGACATTTTACTTAGACCCACTGGAAAAAAAGCCTTGTTGGTTTCCCATTGTCCATGGAAAACACACAGACTGCTTTTTTTTTTCCTGTTAGTTTCAAGTAAAAGAAAAAAAAACAAAAAAATTGTCATGAAGATCATTTGGGGGATTGAAAAATGGGGAGCTACCCAAATCAAAGTGCCTGGCAGCTTAGGCTGGACATTGAATTGATTTTGACTTTAGAACAAGTGCAAGCTGGGAAGAGATTTCTAGGAGAGCAGCTCTGTTTGTAAACTTTTTATCTCATCAGAAAAGCTACAACTGATGAATCACATTTTCTATCGAGAAAACTTTCAGGAAACATAAGCTGCTCAAGCAAAACTCATCTTGTCTGACCATTCCCAGAAGTGAGTGATGCAGAAGAATCTGAGCTACCTATGGATGTGAATGCAAGCCCAGTCCAATTTTCGCATTGCGTACAAATCACAGAGCTGCTGTATGCCATAATCCAGGCAGTCATTGCTTCCAGCTCTTTTAGCTCACCCGGCAGAAAGTCCTGTTTGCATCTGTCACATTCAGGACTTGCTGAGGGGAATGGCTGGAATCAGTTGGATTACAGACTCCCTCTGCTTTCTGGTGGATCAGAGGAGGTGACCTCCAGATCTGAGTGGCTCCTACTTGGAGTTGGTCATGGGTTATGCTGTTATCATTGGCTTTAGAAAGCCTTTTTCTAGCCCAGATTCCCATATCAGCAGTAACAAGAAGCAGTGGGAACAGGCCAGAGGCTGGCTGGGAGCTGGTGCCTTCCAGAAGCCAATGGGTGAAGCCTGAAAGGAGCCAGCTGGGATCTTCTGCTGCTTGCTGTGGGCACGGTAGGTGGAGACTGGGATGCTCAGAAGCAGAAATGATGGCATCCATCACATCTACTGATTCAGAATGGGCACTGAGTGATGTCACTGGGAACCATCCCAATGCCCTTCCAGGCTTAAAAACCTTTTGTGATGATTGAAGGGGCCAATGAGGAGAGCTGCCAGCCTGGCTTCCTTTCCCCAGGATAAAGGGACAAGCCATCCCAATGCCCCATCTGCACCTGAGCGCTCGGATCCCATGCTGTGCCTCAACGTAGGAGGCAAAGCAAACCCTTCCCACTAAGGAGACAAGCTTCCCTGCACTGCCACTGTCCCTCACCTCGTTTGCATGTCTTCTTTTGTCAGGAACTGTTGCAACATTTTGTGGGCTGCTTTCTCCCTTGCTCGCCAGAGCTTTGAAAGTGTCACCCACCTAACAGGGAGTGGCACTGGAAACAAACCCATGTGTTTTCTGTCCATTCAGACATCAAATGTGACACGGAGAGATGAACCAGCTACCAGGAACCTGCTCAGTGTGCATGGTGCTGCTCTGCTCTGCTGTTTGTCTGACTCTGTCTGTCTGCTACACATCATTAGCTGCTCTTGTTCCAAGGCTGCTCCTCTTTGTGCTGTCTTGATGCTGTGGATGCATTATTTTTCCTTGGAAATGTGCGAGTACATATGAAGAATCTCAAATATGATTCAAGCAAATGCCTGGTTCCTGGCCTTACTTTGGACATCTCTTACCACAGGTGTGCAGATGTGAGTATGGGGGCTCACAAGATCTGCTTCTTCCCTTGAAAGCCTGAGATGTGCTGAGTTGTGATGTCTGGAGAGCCGCCCCTGTGACATGGGTTTCTCTCCTTTCCTGCCTGCTACAAGGGAAGCAAACGCAGCCTGAACTGTTATCTCTGTGCATGCTGTTGTAGCTCGAGGGACTCTGCCCTTGCTCTGAAAGGTATTTAATGTCTACAAGGAAGATACAGTCAAAACAATTCTCTTTCACCAAAGTGAAACACAGCAGAAAAAGGAGCGAGGAGGAGTGAGAGCAGGCTGGCAGTGCTCAGCTGAGCACTGTGCTCCTCCTGAGCTGGAGTGAAGACTGCTCAGGGCAGCCTTTACTGCTGGTTCTGCTCAGGAGGCTGAACTCACGCCCTTCTGAGGATGGCATAGCTGGAATGGGATCAGGAAGCACATTTCAGAGGGGCTGTTTGCAGGCTAGCAGTGGTTCTGGCATCTGCTTTCGCTCCTTCTCAAGGAAATCCCACCTACTGTTTTCATACTTCCTGCTGTACATTGGAGCAAAACTTTCTTCATCTGCAGGAGCTACAGTAGGGCTCCTTCCACTATAAGCCATCCATGTAGCTTAGAGCAGGAATAGGACAAGGGCAAAATGTGAGTGTGGAAAGCCCAGCTCTGAGATGTAGCAGTCAATTGTCCAAAGGTATTGGAAGCTTCATTGCAATGGAAGGCTCATCCATCTCTCTCTCAACAATTGACACCTGATGTCTTGGGCTTGATCCCTGTTCTGTGCCTAGAATACAGCTGCATATGTGTATAAGAATCATTAGGTCAGAGCCTGAAGCAGTGATTGAACACCTGGTGAAGGGCTGTAGCCATCCCTGGGAGCACAGGTGGGAGCAGTTCACCCATTGGAAGGGGAGGACCCAAGGTGCACCCTTCCCCAACCTCATTTCAGGGCTGGCAGCTGTAAGAGTAACATCTCTATTTGGAGAATGCCTTCTTTGGAGTGCTCAATGAGGTTTGATCTTCAGAAAGGGGTAAGTGGTTCCTTCTTTGTTACCAGGATGTGATTGCTGCTTTTCCTGGGTGATCCAAAAGTAGTCTAATATCTGCTGCCTTCTGTCTTTACACTGTGGAACAGCTGCTTCAATCAGAGCCCCTTCCTCCTGTGTCCTGCTCCTGTATTTTATCATCTGATTTTATCTCCAAATTGAGATAAAATATTTCAACTTCCACAACATATGAAACTCCATGAAATGTCTGTTCCCGCTAATCAAGATAAAGGATCTTAAACCCCTCAATAAAGGTGGAGCAGCATTTTGAATCTTCAGGTGTTCAAAGCTTTCCCTTGAGAAAATAATGTAAAACATTCTATTCTTTGCTTTTATTATACCATTATTTCAAATAGATAAATGTCCTCTGGAAGAGGAGGAATACTTGAAAATATGTATTTTAGCCAGGAGTAGGGAACTTGCTTTGAGCTGAAGAACACTTTAGGGAAACTGAGGAAGGCAGAAGCCACGCTACTTGCTCAAAGGCACAGAATTTGGACCTGTGGTTAAAATTTATGAGAATGTAATTCCTGGAACACCCCACACAGAAGCTTTTGTTCCTTATACTCTGTATGAGTCCTTCAGGGTATGGGAATAATCTCTATGGTGATTATTTGTGATACCTCAGCAGTGACCCCAGTCCCACAGGCTTTTTCCTTAGCTATTTAATTGCTTGCCTATCCCAGCCTGGGAGCCTGCACGAAGTGCCCTGAGATGCATTGACTCAAGGAGGAGCTGTTTCCCTGTAAATGAGAGCAGGACCCGTTCTTTTTAGATGCTGATGGATCACTTCAGCTTCAGTATTCATGGTCTGGGCACGTGCCAAGTTAGGTGTGCATATCTGCCCCGTTTGTGATGCATCGTCTTCTGTTATCTCAGAAGGTAACTCAGATTAAGAAGTGAGGGATGAACAGGGCTGTCTGGAGACCCTGTGGTGTCCACAATCAGGCACTGTGTGGATCCAGGCAGAAGCACCAATAGGGCACCAGTCTTCCCAGCCCCACTTTCCATCTGGAGATGCCCTGGAGGTGCTGGAAGGTGCTGGTTCCCATCCTTTCCCCCTAGCTTTGCATGCAGCACCATGACCCATCTGGCCGCTATCCAGAGCTGAGAGCTGGGATTCCCACCCTCAACCTGAATCCACCTCACCTGCCTTTAAATAGAACAGGGCTTGGAGGGAGACTGGAACTGGAACGGAGCTCCTTCTGCACTGTGGGGCAGTGGGGTCGATGAAGAAGAAGCTGAGGGTGAAATCAATTAATTTATTCATTACAGAACTGCTGCAGTCACAAAGATATTTCAGTTGTGCTTGCTGGGGGGTCCTCATGAGAGAGACATTTCATTTTCACTGCAGTCCCCAAGGGTGGGTCAGAGTCACACAGTTTCATTCCTGCTGAGTACAGAGTAATACGGATGTTCCAGGGGCAATGGAGCCTCTTGCTGCTTGGAGGTGGTGATAGTTTGAGTGAAATCAGACCCTACTTCAATCAAAGATTAGTGATAGGAGAAAACAGAGAACTGGGCAGGGATGGTGAATGTTATTTTCAAGGCTTGCAGAATGAGAAAATGAGACTGGGAGTGTATTTCCCACGGGCAGATAAGTTTGTGATCAGGCATCTCTTGTTGGGAGGGATCTGTGCCGTGGCTTGGTGCTCACAGTGAAGTCTTTTGAGCCACTTCATTAGGACTCTGCTAGAAAGCATTGTAGCCTTCTGCCCAACCTCACTGTGGTGGCCAGACCAACACATCCCACAGCTGTAGTTCTGTCTCTGCCCACTTCGTGTACTGCACCCTCTGCTTTGCTGCCTGGTCTTGTGAGCAAAGCTCAGTGCATTTGCATATAAATTCAGGTCATATAAATTCAGACAGGTCTGATCACTGAATGGCTCTTGTTGCAAGATGCAGTGCTTTTTTTTTTTCCCCATGTACCTTTGTGCCTCAAATTGGAGAGCGGAATGTTGGTTGCTTAATTGCAGTGGTGATTTCAAACCCTTTGCTCCTTCCAGGGAGATTTTCAAGAGTCCTACAATCAGTATCTCAAAGCCTTCTGAAGATATAACCATTCATTGCAGCGCTTGGCTGGGTAATGTTTCAGGGAAAAAAATGTCATCCTGTCTGAATACACCATGTTAGCAAGAGAGGAAATGTACCTATTGACAGATGAACAGACAAAAAGACCCTGCAATGCTTGAAAAATAACTGGGACTTCTCAATCATTTCTATCTACCTGACAGCAAAGTTCACCTGCGAAGCAAGGGCAGAGTCTAAACAGCTACAGCATAATTTGAAAAACACTGATGGGAGTGGGGCTGTGGAGTAAGAACACCAAAGTGCTGATGGATCTGGTGAGTTCCTGTTCTGTATTGATGACAGGGACTGCACAAACAGACCTTCCTGGGCTGGCTTAAAATCTCATGAGAAGCACTGTATCACAGGAGCAATAGGCTGAAATTCATGGAAGTTTCAGCACAGGAGCAGAGCAATCAGTGCATTTCCTCGCTTGTCTTTGCAAGCAGAGATTGCTCATAAAATGGAACAGGCCTTCTCAGCTTTAAGGAAAGAACAATGTGTGGAAACATTATTTTATTTCTTACAGTTCTATGTAGAAACTGTGAGGTGAATGATGTGAAAATTACCTAGGAGCTTGTTTAATTAGGGGTAGTCAGGGTGGAAGAACGTAGGGCTGCGGAGGGTGGATGCCTGTTGTAGGGGGCTGACTGCTCCTTAGCAGCATGGTGGCCCTGTTTCAGATGGTGCGTGTGCTGAGGGGTGTTGTGTGACCACACCTGGAAAAGTGCTTGTGTTTCTGAATTGTGAGAAGAAGACTAAGTGTAAGGACTTGCTTACAGTCTGTCAAGAGCTGAAATTTTCATGTTTCCATGTCCCACATTCAATGTCTCTTTTTTTTTTCCCCCCTTTTTTTTTCAAAGCTCTGGTACATATAGGGATATTTTTTTTTTTTCTTCCATCCCCATTTTCAGTCCTCAACCAGGATCCAAAAGTGCTACAAATACTTCTAAGGGATGTCTGCATAACCAATTGCCCGATTTCACAGACTTCAATGGCAGCTAGTGGAATTTGCACATTTGTCTCTGTCTGCCACCCTGCAAAACCAGACACAGCAAATAACAATGACAGGAAGCAAAGTGCCCCAAACAAACCCTTTGTTATAGAGGGGACTGAAGAGGGTTATTTTTTTACTATTCTAAATTTTTCTTCAGTTTCAGAAACTTCTTTATGTAACTGCTTGCTGCTGACAGAGCAGAGGACATCAGAAGTATGACACAGCTAATTTTAGGACCGAGATGAACAACTCTTTAATGACATGTATCTTTACATATAAATCCCAGATGGCCACCTGCACAGTCCACCAAATTTACAGTATTTAGCAAGACAACTTAGTGAGTGGGGGGGGGAGGGGGAAATAAAACCCCAACCCAAGAAGAATGCACTATTCAAAGTTCTCTTTGGCCCAGTTTCCTCAGCTACTTGGGCATTGTGTCTCTGTAATGGCAAAAGCAGAGCCCCTTTTTGTCCCTTCCTAATTTTCCTGCTCAAAAAGCAGCCCTGAGCTCGGTCTGACTTGTACTGACCTGTATCTGGCACAGCTGATGGCTCAGTCATTTCTGGTGGTGCACCACTAGCCCAGAAAGGTTTTTGCTCTGTTAAAACTGGTGGGACCTGCAGTCAATGCTATCAGCATCTTATCCCTAGCTTGGCAGCCAGTGGGACAGCTGAGGCTGTCAGTGCCACTTACCAGGCACTGATCCTTCTCTGGGTAGCACTGTTCTTCCAGGCTCGTTTCTCCTGTTACAACAAAAGAGGAAGCCTTTTGTAAGCAGTTTGGATATTTTGTCCTACCCTGTAGAAGTAGGAGCAAGGGCAAGGCGGGAGACTGACTATGCAACAGCTTGTTATGGGTTATGCTTGTAGCATTTCCCATTGCAAAACTGCTTTTAATGATCTGGGCCTGTGTTGTCCTTCTGAAAGTCTGCTGCAGGTTAGATTTTGCAAGAGCAGTTTCAGATAAAGTGAAGCAGAGTTGCACACCCCTGCCACCACAGAGATCACTCTCATGTTCTATGCATTGTAATGAGAAAATCACCTATGATAAAAATAGCATGAGGTGATGTCATTTAAAATTATCATAATGCATCTGGAAAGAAAAACCATTGGGGATACTGGGTGATCTTAAGTCTGAGACTTTTTTTTTGAATCCCAGATTTAGTAATTGTAACCTGCTTCTATACAGTAATGAGGGCATGATTTGTTTTGCAGAGGTCTGGTTCTGTTCTGAATAGCGTGGGCTATTCAGGGGTGCAGGGGTTGTGGGGAAAAGTGCACAGATATGTGAGCTGTGCATAGAGTGATAGAATTGTTTGGGTTGGAAGGGGCCTCTAAAGGTTGGGTTGGATGTGGTCTGATTCCCCTGCAATGAATGTGGGTCACTTCATGTCACCAACCTGTACTGGTACAGCTTTGCGCTGTGTCAGGGCTGCATTTCTCTCCTCTTCAAGCTGAAAGTGGAAGCAGCCACCAGAAGATGTCATCCCCCTTAATACTGCCCAAATGGAACAGAAGGACTCTGAGAAATGAGGACAGCAGATCCAGGCGATTCGTATCCATCCTCATGCTGCTAATACTGCAGCTCCTTTAAGATGGTAACATTTCATTGCTAGGAGATAACCTGAGCTGGTAACTGTGCAGCATCTTTTCATACAGACTAGCTGGGGCCATTCCAATTGAGTATAACAAATGGCATAAGGAACAATATAAGCAGTGCTATAAATAATAATGCTGCAATTCCATTGATGGCTTATGGTGGCATTATAAATGATCGGAGTGAAGTCAGGAGGTCTCTTCACACCACCAGAGCCTCATGCTGGAATTATAGATCTAATTTAAGTGCGTTTTGGGGGTAAATTATTTATTAAAGTGTAAAGCTTATGGAGATAAATGTTCAAGTAGTCAGACTCCTGGACTAGGTGAGCATTGCTGGTCCTAATAATTACAGGTAGAATTTGCCCTTGGGCAGAAGGGCTAGATGAAGTTTTTAGCAACATTTCAGATATCCAGAAGCCCTGGAGGACACTTCTTGGCACAAGGGTGCAATCCGTAGCCTTGCAATGAAATGGCCTGCTTGTATGAGCAGTCAGTTCTTAACACCAATTTCTCATACATCCATTGCAGTCATTAAGCTGGTGTTAGGAGATGGAGGGCAGAGAAGCCTTTCTCAGGCTGATGGAAAAAAACCATGGGTCTTACAACTGTTGTTTTAAGTCTGCCTGTGTTATGGCCCTGAAATGAAGTCCTGGTGCTGTTTTCACCTCTCACACGTGTTTCATTCTAATTTTAGCCAGAACTTGTCAGCATTACCAAACCAGGGGAGCAATCGTGGGGCTGTGGTGAAATTCTCTCAGCCACAGATTTCTTAGTGACCTCAGAGAGCCTGGATGTGGCCGCAGAGCCCAGAAGACCAAGCTCAGGCTCTACCTGGTACTGCCTCCCTGAAGTCTGCTTTTAGGATGGGAAGCAGAGGAAGGCTGAGCTCATGATCTCTGCGAGGATGCATTTTCTGGAGTTTTCTGTAGCATAAAAAATTGTCCGTGGAGCAGGAGTCTCAAGACAGTCTTGCTCCACTGGGCTGCAGTAGGGATAAATACATTAAGATGAGGTATTAAGATACAGCGGTAATTAGGAGCCATATAAGTAACTTAGATATAAAATGAAACTACTAATAATGCATAAATGCAAAGCCTTAAGAGGTTTGCTTCGTATAAAGCACCCAGCCATGTGGTGGCTTAGCTCAATTCTCTGAAGCTGCAAATTCAGGCTGAAAATCTTATGAGGATATGCTCTTTCAGTGAGATTCTTTTTTTTCCTCCTTGTCATATTTAAAATATTGCTGAGGCCAACTTTTTGTCTACAGGCAGTGTTTTTTTCATTGCTTCCAGCCAGACTAGAAAATGTTGGAAGGCAGGGAAAATATATTTAAGATGTGAACTTAGCAGACTTGGGGGAAGATCCTGATTAAGGCACTGTATGTATAGGCCAGACCAGGGAGATGAAGATGGAATCAGTATTCCTGCCACTAATTCACTCTGTAACCTTGTGTCTGTCGCTAAGCTTTTTTTGTGCTCTATTTTCCTTGTCAGTAAAATGAGTATTATAATAGTTACCTTCCTGATAAGGGTTTCAGTTAATCAATTTCTAAAGCCCTTAAGTACAGAGAGAAGCAAGATAGCATATCAACGAAGTCTAGCTTTCATCTGTGCCTCAATATTCTCTGTGCTGCGTTGTCTGTAACTGAACAGGACCCGATCCATATAAACCAGAAACTCTCCTATTGACTTTGATGAATAAATAGTATTTTTTTTGCAAATAATACCCGCATGCTTTTTGTCACAGGCAGAATTTGCTCCTCTTTAAAATGTGTTTGAAAAGCAAATCAAAAAGGTTTCAGGTGGGCTGGTAGAATTAAACTCCCCTGATGACTGAATTGCTTGCACAGTTTGCCTGTGCTGTTCTTTGTAGCAACTTGAGTTGGTTTTTCTGCCACCGGTGGTAGTGATAGACGGAAAAAGCACTGCACTTATTTTTCCCCTCAAAATTCTGAATTCTAGCCAAGGAAAAAGGCGAAGGAAATAATGAACTTCTGACAGGCGTTTCTCAAACAATAGAATACTAAATCATGGTTTGGGAATGAAGATCCTTTCTTACAAGGACCGACTAAGGAGCTTAGCTTTTTTTAGCCGAGCAAAACTGAAGGCTGAAAAAAGAGGAGGTGATTGTTGCACGTAAGTAGATTGGGGCATAACAGCAGGGAAGAAAAAGAGCTATTAAATCTAAAGGACAATGCTGAAACAAGAACAAATGGGTATAAACAGACCATTAATAAATTGAGGCTGGTAATTAGAAGAATACGTCTAAATATCCGAAGAGCTGGATTATAGATAGTCTTTCAGGGGAAACAGGCGCAGGCAGGTGAAGGAATCCAACTGCATTTCAGATGGAGCTGTACATGGCAACCTTGGCTTGGGTGGAGGAGTGGACCCAAATCCAGCTCTGTACGTTTTGCTTGGAGAAGTCAATTGATTTTTAACGTTTCCTTGAGTTTACTCCATCTCTAGGAAAACAGAGGGGATAACCACTTTTCTTCCAACTTGCTTTCTACCTATATCATGGCTGGATTCTAAATGGGGAAGCTATCGCATCACCATTTTATCAGAGATACCTTCTAGTCCTTGTTTGCTCCACAGCCAAGTGCGTTTATTGTCTTCCCTCTTTTCTCCACAGTTGCTGTCCAACCCTTATCTCCTCCTGTCTTGTACCCCTAAACCATTTCAAACCTACCATTTCTCACGTAAAGATGTACAGCTGTAGCTCATGGTTACAAGCTACAGGTAGAGCAGCTTGTACTTAAGATGCCATTGTTTCCTTTCTTACTGACCCTGTTCACTTTGGGCAGCAATGGCTTTCGCTGCAACAGTTCCCAAACGGAGTCCTAACAGCTCAGTGCTTTAATTAATAATTTAAGTGATTTGCATTCCCTGAAGCGCATCCAAACAGATTTAGTACAAGCATTTGCAACCTGTTCTTCCAAAGCACTTCTCTGATGTCTGTTCTTCATTAGAGCTCACCACCCAAGTTGGTTAGAGTGGTAGTATGAAGGTAAGTGCTATTTCTTGAAGCTTGTCTTGGGAGCTGAGCCAATTAGGACAGGCTGATGTTAGGGTCTGTGTGCTCATGAGCTCATTCAGGTGGATGAATGTGCAGGAAGAAGTGAAAGAAGGAGAACAAAACCCTCACACCGAAACACCTGGGGAAGGGGGAGGAAGATTCTAATTGCTCCTACTTCTGGTCTCTCTTCTAATGAGAAGGCTGGTGTGCTGCATCATGAGCTATTGCCCACTAGTAGGTTAGTGCCTTCTATTTACTTATCTTTCTCTGCCACACTGTCCTATGCTCATCCCTTTGGACACACAAATCTTACCCCTCTCCTTGGACTACTGGCGGAGCTATTCCTGCTCTGTTCTAGGTTATATTCCATATAACCTGTCCTCCACTCTCCTTCACACCAAGCTGAATCCTGCACGTGTCTGACCAATCTCACCTGGCCCTCAGCATGCAAGTTTTGCTACATAGCCGGAAAATCCTAAGTCTTTTATTTATGACTTGTTTTAAGAAAGCATCAAGAACTACACCTAGATGTAAGCCTCAGAGACTGTGTTGTCTGAGTAAACAAGAAAAGCGTTTTTATAGCTATTGGGAGCTGCAGCACAAAGTCAAAGTGACTTTATCCAAGGTATGGGAGAAGTTCATAGAGGAGCTGATACTCCAGACTGTCTGCACTGTGCATTAAGCTTAAAGCTGTCCTTCCTTCTCAATTTGAGGACTAGGTCTGAGTTGCTGCGGTTTACTGCGTCTGCCTTAGCACTGCGTAACTCAGATTGCCCTTTTGTGCTTAGTCCTACTCTGCCCTTCACTTCTGCTTTGAAACTTCCTTGGCTCCTTGCATATCTGTCTGTATTTTTGATATTCCTCTACTTTTTTTTTGAGGCACCTGCCTGCTCTGTCCTTTTGTATTTAAATGCACACTGCTCACTTTAAGCAGTGAATCAATCCCCCATTCCAATATGCTGTGTGGGAATCTCTTGCAGTGAGGGCTGCAGCTTCACCCCTAACCTGTGAATTCTCTCTTGCTATGGGCATTGAGCTCTGGTCCCTCAGCCACTACAAGAAGAAGGTTTCAGCCTCATTTTTCACTGGTAGTGACTGGAATGACCAATCTGCCGCCTGCTGGGGAGCGAAAGGTCAGGCCAGGTCCACTCTGTGGCCACTTGTTTTTCTCCACAGTGACCAATTTCAGACAGTAATAGAAGCATCAATAATGTCTCTGTCTTCCCTGACTGCTTTTTTCTCCGTCCCCTATTGATTGAAATATTGCAGCTTCCATTTGTTAGCTCAGCCCCTCTGAGGCAGGCTGAGGTGTTCACTTGCAGCACATGTCCTCCCCATGAGCAGGATGTGAGATCTGAACTAATTTGGGATCGTGGAGGTGTTGACTGCAGACTGCAACTTGTAGTCTCCTTGGCTCCTGTTCTCTTGTGGCTGAGGCCAGAGTTCTCAGGACCCTGGGGCTTTACCTGGCAGCCAGACCTCTGCAAGATGCTTGAAGGCAACAGATGGAAGAGAATCTCAAAGGGCTTCTTGCTGTCCAGCTCAGTGGGCTTGCAGCTCCTGCTGCCACAGCTGTGGAGGAAGCTGAGAGCAAGAAGAGCTTAAGGACAGGGGCTGTGGGACACACATGTCCTCAGAGCCCTGCTCAGCAGTGTGTGGAGCATGACCAGCAGAAATGCAGTGGGAGCACAGGTGCTGCCTTCCTTGTTCCCACCTGCCCAGCCTGATTCACCATCAGGGAGCTTGTGCAGGCTGACAGACCCAAAGGCATCCTTTGCTTTCTTGTCTGTCACTAAACACTGCTGCAGTTTTGTGTACCTTTTTATCCCTTGAGTGCAAGCAGAAAATACCTGTTAGAGGGCTTCATTACAAGTCACACTTCTTCCCTGTGGCTGGGTCAGTGCTAACAGAGCATCCTCAGCTATGAATCTTGTCTGTCTGGCTGCAGGGCTTGCTTTTCTCAGGGTAAATTAAAGTTCAGAGCTGAGTGTCTAGTTTAGTGGTCTCCCCAGTCTGGGACTTGTGTGCTGAGCTCTCGCCCTGAGCTTGTCCTTGTTCTTCGTGTAGGGAAAGGCCGCAAGGAGATGGTGATGTGCTCCATCTCCTCAAGTTTCAGCAGACCCGATTTCTCACTGTTCTTTCCAAGTTCTGCAGCATCTCAGCCTTCAAAATGATGCAGAGCACCTGATAGCATCCCCCACAGGCGCTGTAGCCTAATCATAGCCTTCTGCAGTGTTTAATTGTTGTCTTGATCACGTTTGGGATGAGTGGATGAAATGATGCTGATGGCTTCTGAACTTCTGCTCTGCAGACCATATGCACATATACAGCCCATCAGAGTCCAGAACACAGCTAGCACCCCCAATTTCTTCTGACAGCTGGAACTTGATGGAATTTGGTTGTTTTAAACAAATCTGTTTCTGTGAGCACATGCTTCTGACTGAAAGGGTTTTGTAGTTTAGAGTTAATTGATATTCAAGGGAGATTATTCAGTGGTAATGCATTCATAAGCAATGTCACTGTTTGTTTGAAAAATTAAAACATTAATTTAAATTAAACTGTAAACAAGAGGAAGGCATCTTGCATGGGTAGGAACTGAGAAGGCAATGCAGAGTGTCTTCTGATTGGAGTAATGTTATGGCTCTAACTGTCTGGGACTGACATGCTTTAAAATGAGGAGGATTGAGAATGCTTTGGGCCGTGTTTTCTAGCTTTTTGCAGCATCTTGTCTCTTCATTAGGAGGAGATGATGGTTCAGTGATCACCTGAGACTTTCAAAACATCTGTCGATTCTCCTCTCCATCAGCCTTCCCTTACGGCTGTGGATTGCTCTCACTGGGGCATTACACCATCTGAGCCCACAGGGTGATGGCATTCCTACCCCATGAAGTGCTTGCTGGAATTGGAATCAATCCTTTTAGGCTAGAAGAAAAAAAATGCTATGGACCATTTGCACAATACTACCTCTATCACTTCCAGCAGGAAAGGCTTTTTGAGTAGAGAGTAGCATTTTCTGAGATGTTTTTCTTTACTAAAGATCCCTCCTTTATAGACAGATGAAATGGGGCCCCATTTCAATAAGGGTCAATAAGGCAGGCTGCAGCAGCTAGGGCAATCACCTGTACCTTGGATGACCTGGGTTCAAGTTTCTGTACTGCTGTAGGACTTCTCTGCAACTTCAGGTGCCACCTCTTCTGTCCCCACATCAATTCTTTCTTGTGGCACGGGGCCATCAATGCTTCCTTGCTTCACGAGATTTCCAGAATAGAAGTGCAGGAACTGTGTGGTAACAAGGATTATCTAAATAATGTACTTAGATGGGTAAGCATGATTATTTCCCATATCTTTTATGACAAAAATGTTTCCAGGAGCCGTCATATACATCGCATAAGCCAGAAGCAGGAGGGAAATAATTCCCTGTCCTCAGCTGTTTTGTTGTTTGGTTTTTTTTCTGTGTGGCCACAGCATTTCTTTTGGGGAGGAGGGTGGTTATTTTATCCTTTCTTACACGTTGATATGTAGGGTACCTTTTGCATGAGTTCATCACGCTGTGCCCAATAATATTAGCGAGTGAAGTGTAGAAAGTTCTTTATGGCAAAGGAAAATCGAATTTCCTCTCAGAGATTATTGGCAATAGAAAAGTCAGAACGATGTTAATCCTGTCCAGTACAGACAATTCCCAGTAGCTTCAACATGTTAGTCTTCTGTTTTTCAGAAGTTTATCTTTGGCTCCCAGTGGGTTGCAGTAAACTTGATTTGGCAGAATGTGATCCCTGACATTTCTTCTAACAGTCTCTGTATCAGATGGGAATGCCACTTTTTTTTCCCTTAAATTGTGAGACAATGAGATTGTTTCTTAAAATGAACATGAAAACTTGAGATGTCTAAATCAGATTTCAGTATATGGGAAAACGTCATGGTTTTTCTTTTCTTCTGGACAGAATAAAAGAAGTAGAACTGCTAGGTTCTATCTTTGTACCTAGCAGTCAATGAGCAATAGTGAGTTGGATCCTTTCATGCCTCAGTTTCCCAGTGTTTTAAGGAAATCTATAATTCTAAAGCAAGATATGACTTATCTCGGAAAAGCTATATTCTATTATGGCTTATTTAACCATTAAAATCATTTCAAAAGCAAATCATTTAAAGCTGATAGAAAGAAATACTTTTCTTACATAGCGTATAATTAGCATGTGGCACTCAATGCCACAGACGTTACTGAAGCCAAGAGCTTTGGAGGATTCGAGGAAGGATTAGACATTCATCGGAATAATGAGAAATTCTATTAGAGAAAATAAAAAATGCATGAGATGGAGAAATTCACGTGTCAGGGCATAAAGCAAGCGCTCAGTGATGGAAGCTGGGGGGACATCATCCCCATGGGCAGGGGGCTGTGGGGTGGTGCATGCCATGAGGTGGGTGGGCTGCCCGAGCCTCAGCCTGTCCTGGTGAGGTGAGCTGCGCCTACATGGGAAAGAGCAAACCAAAGCTCACCTGTGGAGCAGCACTGCTCAGTCGTAGCGGCCTGGCAGCCCGTGACTTTGACAGCTTGTGCTGTTTTCTCCTGTTTGGAACTCTCCAGGTTTTTTTTTAAACCTGCCCCATCTCTGTGTAATCTCAGGGAAAAACGGCAAAAAAAGTCGCACCAGTGAATTACACAAAATCCCTCTGCTGATTTGTGGTCTTCCCTGTTCACGGAATCACAGGGTTGGAAGAGACCTCAAGGATCGTGAATCTCCAGTCTCCATCCATCTGTTTTCATAGAATCACAGAATTGTTCGGGTTGGAAGAGAACCTTAAAGGCCATCTGGTCCCACTCCCTGCAGTGAACAGGGACACCCACAGCTCCATCAGTGCTCAGGGCCCCAACACTCTGACCTTGGCTTTGTGCAGGGATGGGCCATCTCCACCTCTAGGCAGTATGTGCCACTGCCTCACCACCCTTATCATTAAAGAAAAAACAAAACCAAACCTTTTTCCTTACATCCCATCTAAACCTCCCCTCTTTTAGTTTGCAACTCTTCCCCCTTGTCCTATCACAACAGATTTTGCTGAGGAAATCTGTCCCCTTCTCTCTTGCAGCCCCCCTTTAGATACTGAAAGATTACTCTCAGCTCTCCCCAGGTTTTTCCAGGGCCTTCCAGCCTTGTTGGCATAAGGCACGCAGCTGTTTAGCAACCATGTCAGGTAGCCAGGCATGTTTGCAGCTATCGAACGAGCAATTATAGTTCATTCAATCAAAGACTTTCATTTGATCCAGCCTCAATTAAGAGGGAAGGCATTGCTACATCTGCCTGCAAGTTCAGAAGTGTCCACAATTCAACTTAGATTATTGCTATATTTCTGCAGCCTTTGATAGAGTAAGATTGATTACAAGAAATAAGAAAAAAGAGTGACCTTCCCCGGACTTTGCCAATGGTATTTCAGTTAGTATTTTATAATCACTGTTTAACAGAGAAATTGCTCTCTGGCTATTAATATTAAAAATTATCACCTTCTTTGACTAATAAAATCAATAAAGGCTCCTATCCTTTGAAAAGTCCAGGAATCTTCTCTCTGTTCATAATTAAACATTTCTATCTAATCTGTAGCATAATAAGCTTCAAAGTTTCATGAAATTACTCATAATAATATCTTACAGAACACCTTTCTGCTCAGCAGGTTTCATAACGCTGGCCTAGGTTTGGCAAACAACTCCATGCGCTGACTGGTTCTGGATGCAGATGTTGCTGTTTAAGGAGCATTGTGGTGTCTCATAATCGGTTACAAATTCCTATTAGGAATTATATGTTGCATTGGAAATACAATTAAAACACTGCTGCTTCTGGGGTTGCCATATAGCAGCCTGGTGGCAATGTGGGTGCATGCAGGAAGATGCGTATTTGCTTTTGTTGAGACAGGAAAGGATCAGGGTGTTGCCGATGCTGAGTGCTTGTAGATAAATTCTAATGATAAATAGTTTTATTCGATTTTTGTTGGAACGCAGTGGATGAAAATATTTCTTGCTCCCTTCTTGCTGCAACAGGTTTAGCTGTGAATATTTACAGTCAGTGTTCCTAGAGTTGGTGACGATGTGAGCACTGAGTATCGCTTGTGTAACCTTCATTGCAGCCAGTGCTGGCACACCTAATGGCAGAAGGGGATCTGATTCATAATCTTATATGGGGAGATGCTACTTATTTCTGCCTCTAATTTCTACTGTCCTTTCTCAGTTACATTTATCAGGATTACTCTCTTCTCAAGCAAGTTATCTCTGTCAAGCTTGAATGGCTATTCTCACAGGGTTCCGAGAGACATGCGAGCTAATTAACTATCATCCTGCATTTGATGATGATGAGCATCCATTGAGAACCTTCTATCCCAGTGGATCTCATGGAGCTTCACGTATTAAACAAACCTGCATGTGCCAAGTGCAGGGATTGCCTCTTTGTAAGTGAATGCAGCAGTTCCACGTTGGAGCAGCCTGCAGCTCAGCCAGCAGAGCTGTGCAATGCAGCGGGGAGGAAGGAGTGCCTGGATGGGATGATTAATTTGTCTAAGAAAATGATGTCTCTGCAGGGCTTTCATTTCACATGTAGCTACCATGGGGAGCGCAGGCATGAAATGTGAGGTAGGGATCCCTCTTTACCACTTCTCCACAAAGAGAATTCCTGCAGGCATTGTGAGTATAGATGTCAACCTAGATTTAGGTAATGATAATGAAAAATTGGCCCTTTAGATCTAATCCAGTCCTCTCTTTGGTATAAAAACTTCTGAACGTGGGTGTTTTGTTATAAAAGAAATTTCTTCTGTTGTCTGTCCTTGAACCGTGTGAAGCAGTCCCAGTGGAAGGCTGAGCTGATGCTGTATATTTTTTCTGTATTCAGACCATCCCTACAGAGGATCTTGGCTCTGTAGTCCTGCACTGCATCGCCTTTACAGCTCTCTGATTCCCATGTGTGTTCTGGAAGTACCCATTTTGGGCTCATTCACCTGATCTTGTCTTTGGTAGCTTCAGCCCCTGGTTTTGCCTTGGTTCTGGCTTTTATTGAGGCTCTGGAAACAAAAACAACCACAACTGTGTTTAGGGCTAAGAAAAAGAAAAGCCACAACTCCTTTGTACACCCCTCCCTGTCTGCATGTGAGTGTAAAGATAACAGTCTGTGCGCTGCATCAATAGATGAAAGAGCTCCCTAAATGCTGCGTGCCATCAGAGGACAACAATCAGTGGTGTGAAGCTGCAGCCATACTGCCCACAGATGGGTCCCTGCTGATTTTTACTTGCTACGGATCGGGCCCTTTCCTATTTATTACTGTTACCATCTGAACCCGAGCTGCAGTTCCCCCCATGTTTACTCATCGCCGACTTTATCACATCCCCTTTCATTTGCTTCCTCTGTGAACAATTTACATTTCACCCCCTTGGTGCTTCTTTGGATGAGCCTCCTTTCATCTCTCATCGTAATGTTCAATAATGACATTTCCATTTGCTTTTCTTTTCATGAGGCTCCTTTATGAAAACAGGATCTGACCTCTCTCTTTGTGTTCTCCCATCAGCCAAGAATCACATTGTGCATGAATTTAATTGACTTATTACATCTTTACAGAATATGGTTACTTTAGTTTTGTGTGTGTTCTGTTTGTTTGTTTGTTAATTTCTGGGTCTTTGAGAACTAGATTATGCAATTTCCAGAGCCTATTTCCAATTACTATTGAATCTTTCAATTGAACTGAATTTCATTGTGAGCTGGAAAATAGAATGAACTGAAAATTCAACTGAAAACATGTCAGTATTGTTGATACATGTGTTAGTGCTAATATAAAATTTATCAACTTATTTTCTTATGTGGAGGGGATGTAAGAAGGGGGAAACATCAAATAAACAAAAGCAAGCACCGTTTTCTTTCGCTGAAAGAAACATCTGTATTGCACCGAACAAAACCTTATTTTTCTGACTGTGGTGAGCATGAAATCCACCCGATCCTGTTTCCCAGTCCTCAGATGCAATGAAAAACTCCTTCAAGCAGTCTCCAGCATTACTGGTGTTTGAATAGCTCCTGATGTGGTATAAACTGGCCTATCAGTTTTGATCCAGAGGGAAGGAGATTGATTTACTCCTGTAGAGAATCTGGTCCGCGGTTATGAGGAGTGATGCTGGTGCTGGTGGCACCTTGTGGAGAAGGAGAGCGGGCAGCTGCTCCGATGTGCCGCACACAGAAAGGGCCTTTGGTACAAAAACCCTTTGAAGTGTTCAGCTTGCATAAGCCAGTGCTGTCAGCTTGGATCGCAGCAAGGTGTGATATTCCCTGGGAGATGTGCTGTAGTGCCCTCTGCTATGAGCCTGCCTGGTGCTGCAGTGGCAAACAGGGACGTGGGACCGCCTGCCCTTGTCACTGTTGGTTCTTCCTCAGGTATGCCTGGCCTCTGTGCTCTGATTCCTTCAGCATCCAGTAGCTCAGCGTTAGCATGGCTCCCAGGAGGAGTAAATATGCCTTACGTATTTACCTCTTGGCGAGAGAGGTAGAGGAGACCTGTCTCTGCAGGACAGAGCCCTCAGACATTTGGATGTAGCTTTTTTTCTTCTCCAAGTCCTTGGTTATTAAAACTTTCCCTGCACACCATTCCACTTCTTTGCTCCTTGCTCCCTTTCTCTGCACGTTTTCCATCTTTTGTTCTTTTTCTTTTTTTTTTTTTAAAGATGTGGGGAACTAAAATTACATGCACTGGAGATTCAGGGGACTGTAGATTTATCCGGTGGCACAACGTTTCTTCATGTTTTCTTCTCTGATCTTCCTGCTATTCTATTTGCCTTTTGGAGCGTTCCAGGTGCTAACATTTTTATAGAACTATCCACAATGGCTCCATGATCCTATTCCTGACTGGCAATAGCTCATTTAAACCCCATCATTGTGTGTGTATATATAGCTAGGCTTATTTTCCCCACGTACATTACTTAGCATTTATCAGTGCTGAATTTCATCTGTCACTTCATCACTCAATCATGCTGTATCACACGAGTCCTCAGCAGTTCTCTGTAGTCAGCTTTAGATTTGACTACGCTCAGTAATTCTGTGTCAGCCACTAATTTCATCATCCTGCTATGAATCCCAACTTTCAGCTCGTTTATGACTGCATTGAATATGCATCCAATCCTTTTGAGCAGTTAACAAGAAAACTTCTCTTTCATCCTATTAGGCCGCAACGTTTTTCAGAGCTTTCAGTACTGGGTGTTGACATGAGAGCTGTGGGGATTTTTACTGTTTGGTTGAAGGTTTTTGTTTGTTTGTTCATTCATGAGCACTGCATTGACTGCATAGTCCTTATTGATATATTTCTTAATTACTTAGAGGACCCCTTAATGATTTGTGTGGCATGGCTTCCCTCTACACCAGCTCTATTGACTGTTCCCGATGAACTATGTGTCCACGTGTTTGCTAATTCTGTTTGTTCTAGTTTCAACTAATTTGACAAATTTACCAGGTACAGCAATCAGACCTGTTGGTCAGGGCTGTGCAATCAGCTCCACGGAGTGTTCTTCATGCTGAAAGTGTGTTTGCCACCTCTCATTCCTACATGGAGACTGCTTTCTTCCACCGAGCTGCAGCAGCTGGCACTTGGCACGCTGCTACCCCTGCTTCAGTGCTGACCATGGGAGGATCAACCCCAACTGTGTGCTCTTCTAGATCCTGAATGCTCATATTTGTCATGATCTACTGTTTCTTCAACCTCATCTTTAGATTAGAGATGTTTTTCACCGCCGTCAGGCAAAAGAAGCTGTGTTTACATCCACATTCAGGCTGGATGTGGCTCTGGTGGTTGGCAACCCTGCACGTAGCAGGGGGGTTGAAACTGGATGATCATTGTGGGCCTTTTCAACCCAGGCCATTCTATGATTGTATGATTTACAGAGGTTGGAGTAAATTGAGAGACTGGGGGCTTTTTAAGGATAAGTTTTTGTCTGACAGTTATATAATATTTGTGTTTGAGTCTTCCTCCTTATGGAAAGGGAAACGGCTGTGAGCAGCAGAGGGAGTAAGGGTCCTTCACATCGCAGGACCACTTCAGTCCCTCTTCTCTCTCAGTCATTTGTCCAGCAAACTCAAGGAGCAAACACATTTGGATTATCCCTCAACTAAATGGGATCTTACCCTCAGCTGCTGTAAAGCAGAAGGGCTCCGCGGCGGATTTTTTGAGCGACAGATCTGGCTACTTTTACAGAATCCCATTATATCTGGGGATTGACACGATTTCAAAATGAGTTTTGTTTTAAATGACATTCCACAGCTCTTTCAAAAAGCCTTAAGCTCGTGCTGCCCATCTGGTTCAGGAAAGCATTCAGTTATTTTTTTTTTTAACTGACAAAGGAAGGGAGGGATAAAAGCAGGCATATCTTAATCACATGTGCTTATTTACAAGGTCTGGAACACCTCATCTCTAGTTCAAAACCTGGTGAAGGAAATGCTATTTCCTTCAATGATTTTGTATTCATTTATTTATTTTCACTGGGGCTGGTTGCCTCAGTAAAGTGCCTGGATGAACAAATCAGGGTCAGGCCAAAACCCAAGCGAAAGTAATGGTCAGTGCAATTGGTGCAATTATGTTCATTTCAGTGCAATTCTCACTTCTGACATCAGCTGAGTAACTGGTCTCTTGGCAGAGCAAGGAGTTGGGAACTCTCCTTACTCATCTGTGTTTTATTGGTTTGGTGGACAGACCGGGAACTGAGCTGCAGGTCTGCTTTGCTCCTTCACAGCAGCATTAGTCTCACTTCTAGGACTGGATACACTTTTCTCTTTTAAAGAACACATCTATGAACAAACGAAGCCACTCCCTGCAAACTGGCCGTTCTGTTAGCACTGGGATCAGTCTCACAGCTCCATTGCAATTCACTCCCATCTGCCTGAAAGGCTCATCACTCTTGGGTGGAAACCTTAAATATTTCCAGTGACATTTCCTTGGCCTCTGGTGATTTAATATTATTAACCCGGTATGTTATTAAAGTGATAGAAGAAGTCTCCCCTTCACTGGTATATATTTCTGAAAACTCATTTGAATTTTTATTACTTTATTTTGAGGGGCAGCTGGTGGAGCACAGAATGGGCACAGGAGGGAAATTTGCTTGGTCTGAGGAATGAATACCTCTGGATGGAGATTGTGGTTCTGTCATTGCAGGAAACTGCGTTAGAAGTAACAGAATTAAGAGTATTTCTTAATCTGAACTGTTGAACTGGAGTATTTCTGGGATATCTTGTGCGTGCCCAAATAGAAGTGAAACTTCATCTCACCACTCAAAAAAGCCCAACTCCAGCATGAGGTCGGTTACAGGAGGTCCATGCATTTTCAACGCTCTTTTGGATGCTTTGTTCCCTTTTGGTGGGGACACTGATTCCTTAAACAGTCGAGGAGAAAAATGTCAATTATGGAACATCTGTCCTGGCTCTAGGATCAAGGGAATAGATGAGATCTTTTTGCCACTCGTTCAGGAGAGCCAGGTTATTAGATCTCAATCAGCTGCTGACATTCGGGGAATTGATTTTTGTCATTCTTTTTTCCTGTCTTTCCACACTCCATCCAGTTGTCATGTAGAAGTTTTTAGGAAGTTCAAACAAAATGGCAGCATCTTCAAAGCGCTGTGAAACAGCCCCTCTGCGTTCGCTGCTGGATATTTGGTTCAGTGCCTTAATCCAAGCCCATTATCTATGCTTCATCCATTAAAATGATATCTCCTTGAAAGGATACTTAAGGATATTTCCTTTCTCTGTGGCTTATCAGCTCCTTTCTGTCTGCCTGTGTGCATCGGCCCGTTGGTATTTTTAGATGGTTCGCTGCAAACTTTGCAGTGTGCTTTCAAGTTAAGAAATGATATCCTATACTGCCAGGGCTTCATTCTTAAACAAGACATTCACAACTTTTCTGTCAAGCTTTAAGACTGGTATTGCAACAAAACCTTCCCATTCAGGTTTATTTTTTACCTTTCCCTTCCATGTAATCTCTAAAATCACTTTAGAAAAATACTGTATCTAAAGCTGCTATTAAACTCTCCGGTGCTCAGCAAATGATTTAAAGCAATGGCTCACACTGGGGTAAACCCCAGAGATTTCTTTTGTACAATTCCACCTACATAATCTCTCAGAGGTAGATTTTTAGAGCTTACCATTTACTTCAGGCTCGGGACATTCCTCTGCATTTATGGCTCATCTACTTTCTGTCTACCAGTTCTCTTAGACAAACATCGCTGTTCCCCTGCTGTTTAATCTCTGTCATCCCGTACACAAGCAGGGCACCATCATCCGTCTGCCCCAAAGCTGGGCACTGGAGAAAGGGATGATGCACTCCTGATAGGAGCGAGCGTGGTGCTGGGGAGGGCAGGCTGTGCAGCAGAGCCCTCCCTGCAGCCCTGGAGCAGGAAGGAGGCTGCTGTGATTCTTGCCTGGTGCCAAGTGATAAAACATCAGTGTATTTGTTTTGTGACGTGCTGGTTTTGAAAGGGTATCAGGCAAACGCTGCTCTCCCACTTGTGTCCTTCTTTTTTTCTCCTTTTCTGTTGCCTTCTCTACTGCAATGTGGTGAGCGGCGCTTCTCTCCCAGTGAGCATTTTGGACTTTTTAGGATCCCAGTCTCCAGCAACATTTGGGACATTGTCCTGTCCAGCCTGCAGCAAACACTTCTTCGTTACATGTGGGATAAGCAAGGGGGAGGAAAATGCAACATGTAGCCCCATGAAGGAGCTGCAAATGGAACATCTGGACACTTCTGTATGTGAGAACAAGTGCAAGCTTTGTAATTCTCACAGATGGAAATTGCTATCGCAGAGCTTTGCTCAAAGACAGGACCTGTCTGGGGAGCAAGGAAGGGAATCATGGCTGTGTAGTGGAAATGAAGCATAATGTTTTCTAAAGTATTTATGCAATAGGTGCTGCTAATAGCTGTTTCTACGTAGGAATGTTTTACCTGTTATCTCAGGGGAGATATACTGGGCTATAATGTCAGAGCCCCTGTGACTGTCTCAGGTAGTCTTGTTATTCCCCATGAAAACTGTGTAGGTTTCTCCCCTCCTCCCTGTCTCTTCCTAACTTACATGCTAAACCTCCATGTCCCTGCACTTGCAATCATTTACTTCAGTTTGAGGCTTGTCAGTCCTCATCACCTCAGAATATGACTTGGATCGTATTTTTTCACAGAGGAAGTGTCTTCTGAATTTCTTTATTATTTTACTTTTGTCTAAAGAGCGACTACAGAGCTGTCTTGTTGTTTGAGGCATCCACTCCTCAAGTAACAAAGCACTACTGGAACAGAAGTCCACTCCTACCAAGTACATAACTTCCTATAGGTGTTTACATCATTAAAAATATTCTACATTTGAAAGCACGCCTTGTGATACATTGAAAAAAAAATAATAATCATTCCTTAACAAGAAATCCTCATTTATTTTTTATATTGTGCTCCTAAAGAGACAGATTTTGACAGGAATATAGAACTGAAAGGCAGCGGTGATGCATGTTCCTTTTGAATCATTCTGACTCAAAAATCAGGAAATCACACAGACAATTTCAGACAAAACCTTTCCTTTTCACACCACGTGCTCCCTGGGACACAGTCACACCTCTTTGCCTTGCTGAGCAGAGGTACAGCAGTGTGCAGGGGTCAGCAGTGTCCTTCCCCCTCGTGTGATGCCCTGATGCAGTGCGATGTTTGCTTCCCCCCGGCAGTCTCACCTCTTCCTGCTGCTCGGTCTTTTCCCAACACCATATCTCACTTCGTTCACTTTTTTGTTTTTCCTTTAAAAGTTTTTCTGCTGTTTGAAGTGTAACTAAATATCTGCACTTGTTCATCCTTCATTGCGCACGTGGATGCAAAGCATAAGCAATTTCTCCCTCCTCCTTCTAATACCCAAAAACATTTCAAGCAATTCAGCCATGAACATGCATCATTGCCTTGTGTCAATTTTCCAGTTTCCCACTGCACTCCTTCCATCTCATTGTGGTCCCTGCCCCACTTGCATTCTAGCCCTGATGCAGACAAACCCACGCCATGATTTCCCCCATAACCTACAGGGAGGTGCAACATAGAATCACAGAACCATAGAATGGCCTGGGTTGAAAAGGACCACAATGCTCATCTGGTTCCAACCCCCTGCTGTGTGCAGGTCACCAACCAGCAGCCCAGGCTGCCCAGAGCCACATCCAGCCTGGCCTTGAATGCCTGCAGGGATGGGGCATCCACAGCCTCCTTGGGGAACCTGTGCCAGTGCATCACCATTCTGTGTGAAAAACTTCCTCCTAATATCCAACCTAAACCTCCCCTGTCTCAGTTTAAAACCATTCCCCCTTGTCTTCTTACTATCCACCCTGACAAATAGCCATTCCCCCTCCTGTTCATACACTCCCTTCAAGTACTGGAAGGCCACAATGAGATCTCCCCAGATCCTTCTCTTCTCCAAGCTAAACAAATCCAGTTCCCTCAGCCCTTCCTCATAGGAGAGATGCTCCAGCTCTCTGATCATCTTAGTGACCTCCTCTGGTCCCCCTCTAAGAGCTCCACGTCCTTCCTGTACATCCCTAAGCCAATCCCGCAATGAACCTCTGCCTTTCCCTACCACTCAACCAGGATTTGCAGTCTTCCCTGCTTCTCCCCACCCCGTATTTCAGACTCCTCACTGTCTCTATGGCCCATTACAGTAATGCTGGTGTCCGGTTAATGCTCCATTCCCTCTTCAGAGCTGTTGCTGCTGTGTAAGGCTGAGCGCAACCATCACTGAGCACCTAATGGGCGCTGCGCTTGCTGTGCTTCCAGTGTCTGCACCAGTGATTTTTACAGCCCTTTGGGACACTGTGAATGTGGAAGACCCTACAAACCCAAACCTTATTCTATTCCAGAACAGTGCTTTCAAGTCTTTTTATTACAGAATGAGGCAAGGGTTGAGTTGAGCCCAGAAATAGCAATTTAAAGTTTTCATGAAAGAGGAGAGCTGTGTACATGTGGTATTTTTTAACATAATCGGAGAATGCTAAGTGCACTAAAAGCATATTGTGTATTTGTGGGCAGTGGGGGCTGGGGGGGAATGTAAGTGCTTGTTTTTCTTTGGGGTTTCATTTGTTATGTGATCAGAGATCTATCAGGATGACAAAGAGAGGGGGAGGAAAATAAGACCCTCACAAAGGTCCCTGATTGTTTGAGTTCAGGAAAATAACAGCCTGTTCCAGTCAATGGACATCTCACTGGGATCCGTGACAGAGAAAAGAAGGGGATGCTGAGCATCTGGGGCCAGGTATTTCCTCATTGGTATCTCCTCATGCGTTGACCAAGGTGAGCTCTCTACATGGACACCAGCCCAGCATCGTGTACTCAGGCTGCAATGTGCAGCCCCTGTAAAAGGCTGGCAATTTGGCAATTTGGGGACTGCCTGGAAGTCCTTCACTTGCTAATTCATCAAATTTTGTTGCATTGACAGATTTTAGCAATATATTATGTAGTAATTTGGAGTTCTTTGCTAGATGCATTGGGTAGTACTGGCTGTAGAAGCATATATCTATGTGGATTCCCCGAAGTAAAAATGCTTATGATAAAGCCCTGTTAATTGCTACTTGCTGAACTCACCGAGTTCGCCAGTTTTTAATCTGTTCAGTGTATTTTGTCTTAGTGTAGCTCTAACTTTTAAAACCAAAACATTGTACAATACTAAGTCAGAGGCTTTACTAGAGCCAAGTCCATCAATGTGATTATCAGTCCAACTTGGAATCTACCCAAATAATTAAATCAGGTTATTTGATAAAACCTGTTTTCCATAAAATCATGTTGACAGTCATTAATTATATTCCTATTCCTTAATGCTTTATTAATTGGTTCTTGTATTAACTCTTCCGTTATTTCCACTGTATTCATGTCACCATAAATTACCAATCCATGGTAATGTCATCCCACGTAGTATTTTTGAACGTGACATTGTTATCAGAGCATCCTGTTACCTGGAGCTCTCTTCTAATTTACAACTAATGTTAGTGTTTGGGGGTAGAGACCTTCTTGTTCAACAAATCTGGTGTTGTTCGCTAAGTTTCAGAGCCCTGTGCTTTTTGTTTCCATTTTGACCCCAGGTCCATCGCACTCGTGCTGTGATGGACACCATGCCTGCCTTTCTCTGCGCTCTGTTCAGCATTAACTGCCTCGATTTATTTCTAAGCATGGACATAAAAACCTCTGAAACCTGCTCAGCTCCTCTCCCTTCTGCCAAAATCACCGTCTTTTTCTGTTATGGACATTATTTTTGTCTCAGAGATAAAAGTGAAGGGGCGATAGCTCTTCCCTTCTACAATCCAACCTCTTGGTAAAGTTCTGTGAGTCCAGCAGTGAGAACTGTATCATCCTCACACTTCAAATTACAAATCAACCCGGTTTACTTCGGCCATCCTCTAAAATCTTTACACTGCAGTATATAAACTGTTATTGAATAGAATTGCCTTTTTTTTTCCGTGGTTATTAGCAGTTTGTCATCTCTGCTTTATCATCACCAGCCATCATGTGTTGTAATGGGCTGATACTATTGTTAGGCGTTTCTTTATCCCCAACTTACCTTAAAACTCTCCTTATTTTCTTTAGCTTTTCCAAAAGATAGATTTTTTTCCCAGATGTTTCTTGCTTGTGTTAAAACAGGCTCTGTTTAAAGGTGCCTATAGGAAGTTAATTTTAGATATGGATTCGTCCTTTCATAAAACAGTAATCATAATAATAATAAAAATACAGGGAAATCCCACATATATTTTTCTTTCTCTTGTCACTGCAGAAGCGTTCTCTGTATAATATTATTCAGTGCTATTATCCTGGCTAATTTTAAATGTCACAAGTACTGGAGGTTCAACCCTTTCTCCTTAGAGATATGTCCAGATCCTAATAGATACTCCTTTTTTTGATTCTTTTTGTGTTTTTTTTTTCTCCTTAATGATGACCTTATATTTTTGCTTCAGTGAAGTTTTGCCACATCTACGCTGTGGTAATTGAGGGCAAAATTTGGCCCTTTGACATCAATGGAATTATACTAGAGATGAATCTATCCCACTTAGGTCATAAAACCTCTCCTTGTAAATCAATCCTTCCAGTCCCTTTATCATCACTGAGGATGTTCTTTGAATTCTCTCCAAGCTGTCAATATGTTGTTGATGCTGAGATACTCAGAACTGACTGGATGTTTGTTTCATTGAGCCCAGAAGGGGGGGGGGGGGGGGGAGATGACCTCTTTTGACAAGAATTTATATTTATCCTAAATAACCCCGTCCTCCTGTTATTGCTGCCATATTAACCTGATGTGCTACTATGGGATTTATCCTTATCTTTTAGTCTTTCTGCATATCTGACTTCCCGAATAGCCAGACTTCAGGTGGTTTTTGTTCCTTCATTTTGTTGGGCAGCTGAGATGCATTCTGCCTGTCTATTCCAGGTTAACCGGCTGCTTGCTGTTTTTGTACCTGGGGATTTTGCTGATTTTTTGCCTTAGATAAATCACTTTTCCTTTTTGGTTCAAACTCTAGAACAATGCTAGCAGTGTGGCCAGCCAGCAGTTTCCAATTATGGCTACAAGCCTTATAATCAGTTTGCATTTTCAAAGGATGGTACAGACTTTTGGAGAAGCACTGTGCTGCTAGTTACCGCCCAGTGCTCTCAGGGGTGAATCCAAAGTGTATTTAAATATACAGCAGAACTTCCATTAATCCGGTACTTTGGTGCCTTTGGAACACCACGCCTGCTCCCCTGTGGGTCTACCTTTCCTGCTCTCTAAGATGCTGTTTGGCACCAAGAATTGTGAGCTGAGAGCCAAGTCTGAAAGGAGGCTTTTTTTGTCCTCTTGTAGTTATTTTACCACTCACGTTGTTGGTTTTTTTTCCATGTTTTCTGTCTTTCTGAGAGCCTTGCTTGGCTGAATCCAGACTGCTTTTCCTTGGCTGGCTGGGTCAGAGGGCTCCATTTCTGCTGCCCGTGGTCTTTTTTGGGCAATGGGTGCCAGAAAGCACCAGGGTGAGCAGAATGGTTGGGCTGAGTAGAACAGAAGTTCATCAGAGGAGGGAGTAATGAAATAGGGGAAAATCCTGGGACTTCTCTCTGAATGAGCAGTGCTGAAGGTTACAATCAAGCCTTCTGGCTATCGTAGCTGGCACCTCTGATGGACAGAACCTTTATCAAGTGTCAGAGAAGGCAGGTGACATTTATCACTGGGTGCTGCCACGCTGACAGCCTGCTCAGCTCACACCATCACCATCCTTAATGGCATCATTCCTCGCCCAGATTGGGATGGCTCATTCTTCTGCCTCATCGCTGCTTCTCCCTTCAGTTTCCTCTTCTTTCTTTTTCTATCTTTCCCACCATAAGAATTCTTTCCTTTTTTTTTTCTCAATTTTTCCCCCAATCCCTATCATTCTTTCAATTTTCCTTTCTTTTTTTTTTCTTCCCCTTTTCCTCTGCTGTTCCTCCTGCCCATGTAGCTCAGGAAGGCACTGCTGAACCCCCTGGCAGGCACAGCACAGATGCAGGAACCTCATTTCCGGACCTGGGCTGTAGAAGGTTTCAGATCACTTCAAGTCACAGAAAGGTAAATAGCAGCTGTTTGTGAAATTCAGGCTGAAAGACTGGAATTCCATCCTCAGTGGAGCTAACCCCTTTCCAGGTACATTAGGACTGCAAGCTGAGCTTATGGGAGCACTGCTTGCTGCACAGAGCACTGCTCAACAGGAGGAAAAGAGATGTGAGGCCCTGCAATTAAGTAATTATGCAAATCTAAACAGGGATTTTGTTTTAAAGTATTTTCCAGTATGAACATGATGTAATTGCAAGAGACAATTGAGCCACTCTCTGAGCCAAGAAACGGGGCTGGCTGGCCCCTGCAGAACACACCTGGGAATAACTGAGCCAGGCACTGGATGTCACCATTGAGCTGCAGAAATGTGCCAGGAAGTCCATTATTTATCTGCTTTTAAAAGCATGAGATTTTAAGGAAAGCCATGGGCGAGTCAGCACCCTGTGATGGGCTGGACCCTGCTGGGGGTGTGCTGGTGTCCTGCCTCATTGGATGAAGTCAGCTTTCATTCCCAAAGGAGATGGGCACCCCAGGGTGTCCAGGGACCACTCTGAAATGGAGGAGTGGTTTGGTGGTGCTCAGATGAATGGCCAGTGGTTGGCAGACTTCAGGAAGAGTTTCCTCTCTCTGCAGCACGTGCACAGTGACTGGGGCAGTGGGAAGGCAGCATCCTGCTAGTGTCATACTGATGCGTACCATAAAGCATTGCCTGAGCTCCCTGGAGCTTACTGTAAGAGCTGGGGTCTGTAGCGCCCCATCAGCACCACAGGGGCCTTGTAACCCACTGCTTAACTATAGTCAGATGGGAATGAGAGCCTCAAACAGGAGAAAAAGAGAATAATTTTCACTTAACTGGAAATGCTCAGTTGTTTCTAGTCTCTTAGGTTGTTACGGAGGAAATTATCACTGATGATCCAATTAGCAGAAGGGAGTAGGGATCTACATGGGACTGAGAATTTCCTGATAGCAGAGAAAATTGTGTGTGCCTATTTAAAAAGAAGCCATTAGCCAAAGAGAATAGAGATAACTTCTCATATTCTTTCTTAAGAAACAAGAAATGCTTTCAAAGAAGTGATGTGCTGATTTGGCCATTCCTGAACGACAGAAAATCAGACAAGACTGCACAGTATGGCTGAACCTGGCAGGCAAGAATTTGGTGAAAGCAACGTGTCTTATTATTTGTCACTCATCTTTATGTACCACCTCCCCTGTTGCAGACAAATGGATTTGTGTAAACCTTACAATGTCGTTCTTGTGCAGTAGTGGTTGTCCTCTGTGAACGAGGGGCTGTGCCACTTGGGCTCCTGGTAGAGGAGAAGAGCAGCAAGTTTAAAAGGAGGGGCTGTGAGCAGACAGGGTGCACTGCAGTGTTAGCAAAGGGGAGGTTGAAAAGAAGGGACAGGAAGCACTAATGTAGTACAAAATCAAGATGTTGAGAACCAGATTAATTGAGGTATCAAGAGACTTGAAGGAACACAAAATCCTTAGTTGCCTATACACCAATGTGAAGATTCTGGGTAGTAAAGGAGGAATAGGAATTGCTCATGTATGAGGATAAATTCGACCTACTCTGGTGTTTCTGAAAGCTGATGGGAAGATCTGCACGGCTGAGATGTTGAAAGGACTGGTTACAATCTATTTAGGAAGCAAAAGTGGTCAAAAAGGAGCAGAAGCGGTATATATATACTTATGTCAGAAATGGCATTGTATGTTTCTGAATCTCTGACAACTGGGAAGCAAATTTATCTGAAGTAGTACCTTCATAAAGACCAAATCAGGTCCTGGTCCTGGCTGCTATCCACTGCAGGCCAGAGAATTACTTGGTTTCTTGTCTGGCTCTTTAAACACCTCTCTGCTACAGGTAGGAAGGAAAAAACCTTAATCTGAATGGTATGTGAAGGAGATCTCTTGCTGTCAGAGCTAAAACATCCATGCTGTTTTTTTTTTCCCTTCTTTTTTTTAAATGAAAACGACGATTTCCTAACTTTAAAAGTATTTTATGCATCAGGAGGGAAAATGGCGCTAGACCTCATCAATCTGACAGATAAAGAGAATTCAGTCATGAGTTAAAAGTCAGACAGTTGTTTAGATGTGGGTGACATAGACTTGATTACACTTGCTACATGCAAATGGAGTAACATCCAAACTGCACAGACACACACACACACACAAGGGGCTGATTGCACAAAGATGAAAGCTATTATGAACTCAGTCATTTGAGTAAACGGATTTAAAGAGAATAAAGTAAATAAGCAGGAACTCTATGAGAACATCTTGTTTGTCCCAATAAATGCTATTAGCACTAGCAAGGGAAAAAGGTATTTTTCTTACAATTAAAAACAAAAGGTGTACTAGCAGAAAACCTGGCCTAATGTTCAGAGGATGACTGATAACCACCTGTGTCAGATGTGAGCTAGAGACATGCAGTTAGTAGATTCAGGACAACCTCCACTCAGGTTTGCTCAAGATTTGAGTGCTAAATGTGCAGCTCTCTTGAAGCCACAGTGGTAGTTCTGCACTAAGTGTTTGTGACAGTTCAGTTTAGATGCCTTCAGACCAGTGAATAAACTGTGTGTGCGGATGAGCCCTCAATCATTTAGCTGCTCAGTGACATTGAAATTCAACTTTGTGCACTGTGCCAGCCCAAGAGCTATGCACCATCTGCTTCTCATCTCCACTCTGCAGAAGGGACACCAAGGGTCCTGGGCTTAGCTTGTGCCAGGAGGGAAGTGGAAGGGTGAGCAAACGCAGCCACTGCATGAACCACAGATAGAAGGTGGGGATGTGGGCTGAAACCTTTGGGGTCATGAATGACAGTTCTGGAGCTGCTGAATGGATCATAGGTGAAACCATTTCAATGGGGACTTAAGAGCCTAAATATATTTAATTATGGGCTCAGATCTCTGTGTTTGCCTCTTCTTTCTCAGCAGATTTGGTGATGCCTGGCAGAGGCTCCATAGTGGAGACTGGAGATAGGATCCAATTGGATTTTTTTCTTCCTGTGCATTAAAACATGTTAGGCTTTAATTAGAATAACAGCTGTGCTGGAGACATTAACTACATTTAGTGATAGGGAAAACTGGAGGGGAACTTTTGTCTCTTAAAATTCTTGTCTTTCTTTGAATGGGTTGATCTGAAATACAGTTCTCAGAGTGCTTGTGTATCTAACATGTCTTTAAAAAGAGTTTGCCATTCATCTTCTTGATGCCAGGTTGATGGATTGCAAGCCTCTGAGTAATATCTCTTGACTGAATGAGCCATGTTAGCACCTCCATGGAGAAAAGAGTCATCACTGGGTGAAACGTGGTGGATTGATATATTCCCTTTGCAAGTAATGGAAAAGAGAATTTGTTTCTCAGAATTTTCAATATTGTAATTGCAGAATTTGGATGACATTCAGTGAAGGGATGAACAGTTTTAAACAGATTTATTGATGATATTCCCTGACAAAATATGTCTTATAATTCCATGAGAGCTGTGTTACAGCGAGACAGAACGATGTGCCTTGCTCACGCCTCGCTGTTCTGCTCAGCCCTGTGCTATTGCAAGCTCCAGGGGGGAAAAGGCATCGCCAGGTACGGGTGAAGCTGACAGAGTTAAAGTCCCTGTTGCGAGCTGAATGTTCTGCCTGAGTTGTGCAACCAGAGTTTCACAGCGGTAGCTTGGACCGAGCCCAACTTTGAGTGTGGATTATTCAGCTCTGCTGCTCCTATCTGCGGGTCCATGCTCCAGCAGGCACAAGGGCTGTTTAAAATAAGGACACAGATGCCTAAACCCTCTTTCAAACTCCAAGATGCAGAACTGTGAGTCTGTGTTTACACAAATGTCTTCTTCTTAGGAGAGGGAGAAACTTACAAGCCTGATTTTCAGATAGCTGATCTCTGATTGCAGCAGCATCTAGCCCGTGATTCAGGCTCTGGAACCTGCCCATGCTCTGCTTAGAAAATCAGTTTGGTTTCTGGCAGCCCAAGAGTTAAATCTGTGTTCTTTTTTTTTTCTATAGTGGAAAAGTGAAGCAAAATAACAGCATTTAAAAAAGAAGAAAGAAAAAAAAAAAAAAAAAAAAAAAAAAGCAACCACAAAATTCTGGAACCAGAGAAACAAATATGGTTTAATAACTGGGACACACTCCACAGTCTGTGGAATTAAAGCCCTGTTTTCTTCTGGCCAGCTGCCAAAGCGAGGCACAAACAAATCCAGAGAAAAGCAGGTTAATGAGAGGCTTCTAGAAAGAAATAATAGTAGAAAAAGTGAAAGCAGCAAACTCACAGAGCTGCTAGTGATGAGATAAATAAAATTTGAACTGACATTATCTGATCAGGTTGCTGTGCATATTTCATTTGCTACAGCCAGTTTTAAATCTCCTAGGCACAGGTTTCAGCTTTATCCTCTCAGCAGCCATCACTGCATCCATCTTACCCATCCCTTACCTTGTCCATCCCTGATCACAGTGGGATTTGATTGCATCCAGATCCTGTTGCTAGGACAGAGGAGGATGCATCGAGGAGGCATTTGCTGCACGCCGCATCTGTCAGGAGGCGGTGGAGCCGCAAGTATTCCTGACGTGATGGACCAGGTGTCAGAAGCAATAAATAACAATGATGGTGCGAATCCCTTCTGAGGAATTCAGCTTTCCAGAGCTACTGGCCTGTGGTTGTCTTTGCAGAGGATATTTTTAACTTGCTTTGATTTTTTTTTTTCCCCTTTCTTGCCAGTGCCCCGGCTTGGGAGTTCTCCTGCAATTATTTCTCCTCCTGGTGCATGCTTATTTGAACTTTCAAGACCAAAGGGACGGCGTAAGGGACCAAAACACAAGGTCTGCAATTCCTACTAGGTTCTCTGAAACTGCAGATTTGAATCCCAGCAGACCTGACTCAGGAGTTAAATGAAGCTCATTGGGCTTACAGGTAGAGGGCTGCAAGCATCCTCCTTTTCTGGAGTTACTGAGCTCTAAAGAGGTGTAAACAGACACGAAAATCCAAACAAATTCCTCTGTCCCATGCACACAGATATAAAAAGAGTACCAAGATGCTTTGGTAATGAGACAAAACTGATTATAATGAAATGGAGAGGCTCCTGTAAAAGTCCTTTCTATGTTTTCTTCTCCTTCTGGGAGGCTGCAAGACTCCATCTTCATCATTAAGACACACTGGAGCAAAGTCATTCTGAGGACAGGCTTGGTCTTCTCCCAGCTTCTAGAAAAGTAACTGGAGAAAGCTCTGGGGACCCTGAAAAATCCCAAAGACCCTAAAAAACTTCTTTGACTTCACAGGGAGAACCATGGGATTCTGGTTTGTGTGTTCACAAATTCCATCCTGTGTTTCTACACCAACTGTGTACCTACCTGCTTTTTCTTGTGTCTGCTGGGCTGCTGCATGAAGGTATGGAATCAAATACGTAAATTCACTGTATTGCAAATGGAAGCTCATGGTTAAAAGAGCCTTCCCAGAAAACAACCTGGAGCTTTCCTTCTGCAGCTGCACACATTTAATGGCATTTCTCTATTAGTCAAACTTAATTCCAGAAGCATATACATCTTTGTCTTTGCTCTCAGATGTGGAAACAGCTTCAGCAACACATTCATTTATTGTGCTTAAAAGGCACTGACTTCATCTGGCCGTAAGGCCCTGATAAATTAAAGCCTCGCCAAAGCATTTTCCTAGAGAAGGGATTTTATTCCTCTGAATCAGGGCTGTTTTTCTCTTTCTCTCCACCTATATTACCTGTATAAATAAAGGTTGTCCTGACATCTTCTGATCTTTGGTGTCTAGCTTGTATTCACTTTATATATATATATATATACACACAATACATATTGCATGTATACAATATGTAGAGGCATCCCAGCTCCAGTTTTCAACCCAACAGAACAGAATTCAGTGAAGCATTGCTGCCTTATACAAGCAGAAGATCCAGCCCTAACAGATCACTTATCTTACCATTGTCCCATTGGACATAACCCTGAAGTGCTTACCCACGTTCTGTGCTAATGAATCATAACATTTCCATATGGAAAAACAAATAAAAGCATATTTCTTCCTTTCATTTACTTGAAATTGCATGCACTGGAGAAGAAAAGGTTGCTCCAAAAGGTTTCTCCAAGCAAGATAATTCCTTTTTCATTAAAATAAATCTGCTAGGAAATATGCCACTGAAAAGCTAGAGGGGTTTTTTAACATCTTCGTGCTGACAGGACAGATAGATAGCCACTGATGTGCTATTAATTAGCTGAAAGAGTAATCAGGGATTGAAAAATCCTTGGGACCACAAATACCTTTTTCTGTGATGTCTTTGAGGCCTGAATCTAGGCTCAGAGCCACGTATCACTTTATTAATGCTAATAATCAATAACATCAGCAGCTGTAACCTGCATGACGATGCCAGAACCTAAGTTACATGAAAGACAAACAAAAGTGCCTTGGGGCACTTCTGAACGTGCCTACAAGGCTGCTCCCACCCCTGCAATGGCAATGGAAAATCCAAGATGCAAGGGGAGAAATCAAACACGGGAACCAGGATCAGGAAAAAGACAAAAAAACTGAATGCCAAGTGCAAGGCCGTTCAGCAGCCATAAGAAGTCACTGCAGATCTTCCCATCTGACTGCCGTTCAGTGAGAGCTTAGAAGGGGGCAAAGGGAGGAGGAAGGTAAACATGGCAGAGGAAGTCCAAAATCACTGTAAAACAGAAAGTAAATCATTAAAAGGTGACGTAAAGTATTTATTTTGTGGGGAAAAGGTGCCTTTAACGTGAGGAAAAATATCTTATGCTGAATGCTGGACTCTGATATTTTCCATTCTGTGTGCTTTGGTTACCTTGAACCACAGACACCGAGATGCAGTGATTAGCTGAGAACTTCTATACATAGATTTGTACATAATTCATAGTTTGACTTCTCTCAGTTTGCATAATAAATAGTTTAAACACAGCAGAAAATGTCTGAGAGAGGAAATTAGGATTCTGAATGAAAAAGTTAATTATACCTCGAAGGATATTTTTTTCAGATATATATGGGGTGGAAAAAAGCCTAGAAGTAGATAATTTAGTCTTAAAGGAGATGGAAATGCAGAAAATTATGGGAGTGGTAGCAACAGGAGAGTTATCTCCTTAAATAGGATAATTAGACTAATTTAATTTTTTAAACTGTGGCATTGCATTATAGATAAATAATTCAATAAATAGTGTCCTGGCCGCTAATGCTGCAGCTATGGTTGCTGCTTGGATCTGCGTAGAATTTTATTTTTCATTTTCAGCACCGTTTTCTGCTGCAGGAATACCAAATTATCATAATGGGTTGCTTCCTATGGCAAGTCATAAAGGGCAGGGACAGGAAATTATGGAGGAGTGCAAAGGAATATTGACATCATTAAATCAGTCACTGGTGATTGGATCCAGAGATTGATGATCGGTGGTTGGGTCCTGGAGCTGGAAGACACCGGGGACGACTCCTCACAGCTATTGAAGTACCTGGCTTTTGCTGATTAGAACGAGTCAGGTGACTGATATTTTGAGGAAACCAAAATATCTAAGGCTTAAAGATCTATCTTGAAGGAAAGTACATTTCTTCTGCTTCCCAGCATTTTTGCTGTGGCTTTTTGAACGTGCACCATGGTGTTGTGATGGTACTCCTGCTTGTAGGAAATGCAAGAAACTACAAAAGAAGGAAAAATCAGGCGTGAGCTGAAGGACAGATTGGGAAATAGGAGTGAACCCTCTAGAATGGTTCCCTGTGCAAATATATGTTGTTTTTGCAAATGTTTTTTCTTAATATGATCTATGTGATTCTTAAGAGACTTCCGTAGAGTAATGGCTCACCATAGAGAATGGCTACTGGATACTACAGTCCATATTGCTGCAGACACAGGAAGTAAAATGTAACAGACAGATGAAGAGCTGAGTTATCCACGTGCCCTAGAAGTCCCAGTTTTTATGGCATATCTACCTGAGATCCTCAAGCTCTGTTGGGGGATAATGTCTGGAAGGGCTCATCTGGGAAGAGGAAGGCTTATTGTGCTGGTGTCTTTGCTCAGGGTTGTTTCCGTGTTTTACAAATTATTGTTTAACATAATTGTAAACTGAAGTACTTGGCCAGAAATAGATGGTGACCACAAACTTAACATATTCAGAATACATAGAAAAGACAGAAAAGCAGCAGAATGGGGAGAGCAGAGGAAATGCAGGGCGCTGATGGATGAACTTCTCCCTTTGGGGAGGAGGTGCTGAACAGTTGCTAAAAGTGAGAAGTTGAAGGCCTGTAGTGAACTGGATCTGCTTGGGAAGACAAGAAAGAGTTCAATGCAGATGCACAGAAATATCTGTAAAGACTTGCCAAATTAAAATGAAGTGCTGATCAAATGTGAGTGCCATGATGTGTGATGGGGTGGATGGAAAGGAGCAGTGCAGCAGGAGTTCAGGCTCCAATGGAAGACTTTCAGTGGGCATAAAGAGAGAAACACAGGCTTGTAAAATAAGAGAAGGGAGGAAAACAACTCTGGTGAAGCACAAAAATTTTCCACAATAGGAGATAGATGAGTTAAAGAGCATGTAGATAGCTGCTGCATAGGAGTCAGCCTAACCTGACAGAGCTCTCAAGGATTGTGCCACTGTAGTCTGCATGATTAGCAATTGTCTTCAGCTACCTGCGTCACAGACAAGGACCCAGAGGGCCAGAGAAGGACTAACACAGCTCCCATGTTTGAAAAGGGGAAAAGTAGGCCCAGAGTTACAGACAAGTCAACCTAACCCAGCAAAACGAGAGAGTAAATCATTAAACAATCACTTATAAGTATCTGGAGGATAATAAAATCACGAAAGGTGCAGTCAATACGGAATTGTGAACAACAAATCTTGTCGAATCAATCTAACTGTCTTAACACAGCCACTGGCCCCAGTGGTTTAGGAGGATGCAGTGGTTGTGGTGTACCTTGCTTTTAATAGGGTCCCACTTTGTTTTCTTATAAGCAAACAAGGAAATGTGACATGAAGGCGACCTCACAAAATGGGTCTGCAGCTGTCTGGGAAGTCACTCTTGGCTAGTTCTCCTTTAAGCAGAAAGGACACTAGAATTAGAGTCTCACACCTCTTCAATATTTTCATTATCCACGTGGATGATGTACTAAGGTGCACATCTATAAAATTTACAGATGGCACTATGCTGGAAGGGACTGCGAGCAGTTTGGGAGACAGGATTAGAATTTAAAATGGTTCTGATGCTTTGGCGGAGCAGTAGGAAATCAACAAGACGAAATTCAATAGGACAATGGTGCAAATGACTTCTTAGGAAGGAGAAATCATGGCGATGTCTGTGAAAGGGAGAATAACTGCCTTAATGGGAGTACGGTGGAGAAGGATCAAGGGGTTATAATACTGCAGAAGATGAATATGAATTAACAGTGAGAAGAGGCAAATCTTGCTCTGGAAAGTAACACCAGAGAGATCGTATATTCTGCTTAGCTGGGCACTAAGAAGTCTCCAGCTGGAGTACGAGATCTTTGGGGTATTAGGTCTGATAATGTGGACGAATTGGGGTGATTCAAAGAAATACCAGCAAGGAGGAGGAGAGTTTCATAAAACAAGACCTATGAGAAACACTGAAGGAGCTGAACATTAATAGGAAAAGACTGAAAGAGGACACAATGCAACTTTCTAATACGTTTAAGGACATTTTAGCAGATGATCTGTTGTTCTCTGAGGACATAAGAAAATGAGTACTAGGTTTAGTTTCCAGCAGAAAGAAGATCTGTTATAGACAAAGAAATGTTAGCTCTTTCATTGAGTGGCAAGGACAGCCATGAACTTTACTGGGCTTTAAGAATACTTTACCAAAGTTTCTATTGTTGGCCATCCAGGTCAGGGACCTTACGTTTCTTTAAGCGCAGGAACCACTTCTGCTGCAATTGGGATCACAAATGATTGCTTTAGAGGTGATTGGAAATCTGTGGTATAAATCCCTCACCCAAAAACACCATCAAAATCAAGGCAACTCCAGACAGTACTAAAACAGATTAAAAAATGTATTTACTGAATTGTGTGTACGTAGAAGGGTGGTAATAACGAATGCCAATCCATCCCTTACAATCCAGTGATAAAATAATGGCATCCCAAAGCAGATCTTGCTGCTCCTATTTTAATTTTGAAGAAGAGTTCGGTGTCTCAAAGCTTTTCTGGCTTTTTTTCTCTTGAGTTATATCATCTAGGATAATAAGAAGCAATAGTTTTCACAAGCCTTTCCTCGCTTAAGCCATAGTAGCTACAATATTCTTCCCCCTCTTCATCTCCACAGCACACTCCTTCCTTATAAACAGTCTTGGGAGTCCAGCGCTTTGCATGTGAAAAGACCTGCCAAAATATCTTGTCCTTCCCCCAGCTCTGACAATGGTAATTCCTGTTATGGTTCTTACTAATCCAAAAATCATGAATAATGACAATGAATGGTGGAGATGAATGCTGAGCTGTGATTAATGAATAACGATAAAAATCTGGGGAGGTGGGCAGCAGGGAAGCAGCCTTGCTTGTCGTATGACGCGTTCTTGTTGCAGAGTCTGAGGACGGGCTGGAGAGCCCATTGCAGTGATGAAAGAGAGAACTCTCTGTCACCACTTTCAGAAAGGTTCAAGGCTCACAGCAGGAGCCAACTTCTCTCAAAAGTGCTCCATTTACCCTGTATTGATTCCTTTTGATGGTATGCGCCATTGCAAAATCTGCTGGAGGCAGGGAATGACCAAAGATTTACCCCTTTTTTTAGGTGGTGAAATAAGAACCACACTGTTCTGAAAATCGTGTTTGCATTTCAGGTGCTGAGCTCTTGGGAATTTGGTGCCCAGGCTTTGCTTTTAGAGGTGGTCCCACGTGGCCATCTGCATAACTCCCAGCTCCTGGTAGTAACAGAAAGATGACGAGCTGGAAGAGAAAGGGAATAAAAAATGAGGAAGTAAATCCTGATTCTGATCTTAGTGGTAATTAGCAAAAATTGTGACTAATTATACTGGGTTAATTGGCATTTGCACAGGTGCAGATGTGACATGAGAGCATACCCTCTGTTTGCTACAGATGTTAAAACCTAATTTTAATTTCATAAAGAACTATTTTATCTTATTAAATGCAGAGGTTTGATTTAACGAAACGCTGGCACTTGAGCTGGATGTGAAATGACAGTGACTGAGAGCAGCCAGAAAACATCCCATGCACTCAGGTCCTGCACCAAAACCCCAGGTAACGTTATTTATGAAGAAAATAGGCTTGTTTCTCTGTTACTCCTGAAAATCTGGGATGAGAATGTGGGAGCAAGTGGGGTTTGTCAAATTTTGCAACTGGGTTAAGCAGAGTTTGAGCTGGTTGACATCAGAGCTGTTGGGTTGTTGTGGCAGCTGATGGAGGTTTGTGCTTGACAGTATGTGTGGTGCTGTAATGTTACTGAGGTGAGAACAAGACTTACAGATTGAAACTGTGTTGGGGGAGGAAGGAGGAGAAGCATTGGGAAGCATAGGACCTGAAGAAGTATCTACAGGTCCTACAGTAGCTTCTGGCACTTCCACCCTTAATGCTCACACCTGGTTTGGACCAGGCACATAGCCTGAAGGAGGAAGTCCTAGGAGGAAAACCCACAAATGTACTTCTTTTGCCAAATTCTCATTGCAAGGCATGGTGACTTACCCATCTGAGCAGTGGGAAGCCTTCCCTGTCTGCCTCTGTCAGATGATGCGTTCTAACCTGACACATTTTGCCTGACACATGCAGTCGTCTGCCTGACTTCTCTCAGCTCTCTTTTCTTCAAGCTACTCTTCACAGCAACACGAGAATAATAAAATAAAACAAAAAAAAAAGCTCGACAAGCACACTCAGAAGCTAGTAGGTACACTTGGCGTCCTTGCTGATCCAACTAGTTTGAAGTTAGCTGCACGGAGGTGAAGTTACACTTCCTATCATCTGACTTTTCTTCTTCAGCTCTTCAGTGACCTCTTTGTATCTTTTAGTTAACTCCATGCCTCAGGACAGGTAGCAGTGCAAAACCATCCAGGGAAATCAAGAGCCAGGTATTGTTCCAAGCAAGTGGAAACTCTTTCCCCATTTCCCAGCAGCAGCCTTTCGGCTGACAGCCCGGGGCTGTCAGAAAGTCGCTCCTTCCAGCAAATGCCTTTGAAAATCCTAGGCTTTGACTTTCAGAAGTGAGGAGACTCCCCGAGCTCCTGGTGGGGGCTGCCCAGCTGTCAGACTAATGATATAAATCCAGGTAACCACCCCTCAGAATAACATTTCTCTATTTTCAAGTAGTGAATGGCTGATTTTTTATTTTTATTTTTTTCATAATTGAAAGCAAACCATGACATTTCTTTCCCAACTGTAATGGAAAGCCACACAAAAATGAGGCTGAACTTCTGAGTATTCACTCACTTAGTGGTTGGCAGGAGGTTGGAACTGGATGATCTTTGAGGTCCCTTTCAACCCAAGCCTTTCTATGATTCGTTGATTGTTTTGTCTCTGCTTTGCTTGTTTATACCATGTGGAAATAAACTTTAATTTCTTAGTTCGATTGCATGAACTGACTGCAAAAAGCACTGTGTTCAGATGGTTTGCAGACAGCAGACTGACAAATCGTTCTTTGAAGATCCTCCTATTGGAGAATACGTATGGTAAATGGAATTGGAGAAATTACTGGATGACCTCTGGTCAACCTGCCTGCTATCGGATGGGGTCAAGAAGATGAATGCTTTTCAAGACAAGAGTTTGTCTAATCTCTTTTTAAGTGCCTTCAGTGATGAGGATTTCACGTTGTCCCTAGGCAGAGTAAAAAGAGCTCTGTGAGCTCAACTACCTTGGAATTGCAGGCTGAGCAATGCAAAATTTTGCTTCTAGCTATGAAGACCCCAGAAAGGCAGAAAAGGAAGCAGAAAAGGCCCAGAGAGAGCCATTAATGGGTCCTCTGGGAAACCTGCTGCTGGCAGTTGCCTCACTCTCATGGTCTGCATGGATGAATTGCAGGTGCTTCCGTCCCATTAGCCTGTGAAGTTTCCTCGTGCTTTAATATTTATAGGAAGCCACTCTAACATATCAAACATGTACTCATCTTCACTCCATTACTCACCAGAGAGATAACTCAATATGTCAAATAAGCCCTGATCAAGGGGTGATTTCTCTTCTCCCCATGCCAAATGCAGGCCGGCTGTAAATGGATGCATCTCCATGAAAACTGTGTCTCTTCGTGCTGGCACCAAACACAACCCTCTGCCTCGGCCTGCTGGAACGTTTCCCAGATCCCAATGTCAGCTCCTCAGTTCAATGCAAAGCACATCTTACGGCCCTTTTCTTTAACTAGCCCTACTCAGCCCTACGGAAAGAGCAGACTTGGATTGTACTTTCATGCCTTAGTACTTTGTTTAAGAGCATGAAATTGTCTCTCAGTGAGAGCAATGGAGTCTTTCAAGCTAGCGAAAAAGAGATGTTTTAAGCACCCTAACCCCCCTGAATGTAATAGCTGCTGAGGGCAGGATTCATCTCCCTTCCCTTCAGAAGTCTAACAGTGAGAGCTCCGAGATAATCACCCCATCTCTCTGCAGTCTGGGCCTGCGTTCCTCATTGCCGTTCCTCTGACCCCAGTTAGGCACTGCTCTCAAGAACAGAAGGAGGCATCTTCTGGGGAGCCTTTTTCTCCCTCCTGCACATAAAGGGAGCCCAGAGTGGCTGGCTCACAATCAGATGTTGAACATCTAGATGCTTAAATTAAGGGAATGAATCTTGCCCTGCCTAGCATACAAAATTTCCGCAGTTCAGCCAAGCTGATATCAATCCCTGTGCATTAAGAACAGCTTACAGAACTTTATTTCAATCGTGTGTCGCACTATTTGAGTCCTTCATAGCCAGAAATAAGCAATGCAGCCTTACAATCTTTGTTTTTTTTAGTTCCATCCCTACCTTTGGATCTCAGATTCACGCAGAAAATTCCTCTGGTTTCATTATTTTCTATTGTGCTTAGGTTTGCTTGGGATGAGTTCTCATCAAGTTTTGCATTTTGTTATATACTCTCCTATTTCTTTGCTCCTACATCTCCAAGTAAATCTAAGACAGCTTTCTTATTAATAGAAAAGCATACATATCTCTAATGCTCTGTATGGATTCATTACCTGACCTCAAGGTGTTCTTGTCACAAAAGCATCCAGGAGACAACAATACCCCCAGCACGAGTGCAGGGATGAGGACAAGGCGCCGTGGCGTTAAGGTGATGAGATTCCCACTATCAACAGGTTGTGCTTTATGGGAGAGGGCTGCTGTTGTGTTTGCATATTGTGTTTTCTAAAGAGAGGAACATACATATCTCTGCAATTCTACCAGCAGAAATTTTCTCCCTCTGCCTGTGGGCACCTGAGTGCCCCTCATGGAATTGAATGAGTGAATGAAAATGCACTGATGAAATACATCCCATGCTATATATTCTTGGATTAATTGTAGCTAAAATTGCCATGGGTTGCTTTCACAACGTGAAAAAATAAATCTGGAATTATTGTATTTAAAACAGTGAGAGAAAATAGGAGATGTTGGCTGTACACAGATGAGATTGTGCCCATACGTGCACCATTTCACACAGATATTTGTGAACTCTGTGTCAGTAGAATAAGCATGAAGACATCTACAGACACATTAGCCTGCAAGTCTGCTATGTGAACCTAGTTTTGAGCATGTGCCTGCATGTGTCCATGATCCATCCCATCATACAGGGCTGCTTTAGCAGTTCTGCAGCCCAAATGCTACAGGAAGACTCTCCCGATTCCACACAGACAGAAATATACAGAGGTACAAAGTGTGCATTCTGCTCAGTGATGCAACATTTTGCTGTTCTGACTCATTATCATGTTCATTATCAGAATCAGCCCTGTGATATGCTCATTTCTGGGGTGGAATAACTACATTTCAGCAAACTACAGCAGAGCAGGAATGAGAAAGCAAAAAAGCTGACACAGTAAGGTTTACCAAGGTAATGTTAGGGATATTCTGCATCTACATGCCCCCTGCATCTACATCCATCACCCTGAAATGTCCATGGATCCCTGTTCTGAACTCACACACCCTCCTTCCCCAGACGTACACAGGGACATACCCACATATACCCTACCAACATCTTCCCCATCCACCCCCTGCCAACACCTCAGCCACCACATATTTATTCCCACATACTCCTCCTCAGATACAGTTTTTCAAGTAATTCACGTGGCAGTGCTCACTATTTCCCCGAAGTCAGAACTAAGTCCCAGGAAGCTGCCAGAGGTTTAGAAGCTAAGCCAGCCATGCACAGCTCTGGTGCTGCTGACATTACCAGACGGCATTAATTTAATTCCACTCAGTTATGCTTTTAAATTTGATTTGAAAAATGTGTCATAAAATACCATTGAGAAGTGCAGTGCAGCATTTTGAAGCAGGCTGTGATGTTCCCTGCACTGACAAAGTCATGGAGAAGGGAAAGTAATTTTCACAGCTAAGTACTGGGGGGCATGTTGGGAGAGATTCCCTTAGAGAATGGGTTGAGTGAATCAAGAATCGCAGATAAACATTATATCCACTAAATATTTTCATGGTGTGGCAGATCCAGAGAACTCTGGTTTAATGCTTTAAGGCCAGGGGTTGATGGAGAAAGAAAAGATACATGCTGAGCCTTCCAAATCAGTGGGCATACCCAGAGAAGAGAAAAGGGAAGGAGAGCGAGAAGGAAGCATTTCCATAAGTACGTGGGCTTGTAGAAGAGAGGTCTGGAGAATCGTTAAGGCTTATGTTAATTATGTAAAAATGCAGAATACTAACAATGAAGAAATATGGTTTTGTTTTGCCCCTGAGGCATTGTTACTCATTCCAGAGATCAATTCCTTATGAAGCTGGGGTGAGCTTGCTCTGGTGCCCATGCCACAGGCTGCTTCCCTCTCACTGCTCTGTAACATCTCTGTGAGCACGTATTAGATTCCTTTTGCCTTCTTGGTTTGCAAAGCAGAATCTTTTCTTCCACTTCATGGGCAGCCTATTTGCTTGGAGCTGTGCACTACCTGCACACGGTGCTGGCTTGTTGCTGCAGCTGGCACAGCGCTCTGCACATCCAACCTGGGAACAAAAGAGCAGATGGTCTTATGGAAAGGGCTGTGCTAGAAACAACTTCTGCTCCTATCCAAAAACTCAGTTTCTTTTTCCTCCTTTCCAAATCTGAGTGTTATTCTAAAAAAGCAGAAAATTGCTAGCGGACAGTTTGTGAGAAAAAAGCGATTTGAGTCAATCAAATAGTTTTATTTTAATCATGACTGTGTTTCAGTATCGTTTTGAAATTGTCACAACTGCAGACAAAATAGTAATTGGGGAGTTGTGCTTTTCTCAAACGATGTATCACCATGTCTGAAAAGTATATTTAGGAAAATGTAGAAACAGGTTTGTGCAAAACCTTGTGCTATGCCAGAAGGCTCTTCCCTGTGGCTAACATGGGCCCCATAACCCTGATCCTGATCTTGGTGGGGTCTCAGGTAAGGGATGGGGCTGACGTGCTCTGGTGCCAGCCCTGCTCAGGTCCTGCCATTCTCATCAGGGTTCCCTGCCTCCTCCTGTGCTCTGTGTTTGCAGGGATGAGCCTCTTGTCACGTATCACTGCCTGGTAGCAAAAAGCACAACAGTGAATGTATCTGAGCAGCTCTGCTTTGGATGCATGTGTCATCCCTACAAAGATGGGCTGAATGCCTTCACGTCTTCAATACAACCCTAATCTAGAGCTCACGGAAGGCACCCATATGAGATGCTCGGAGGTCTCAGTTTCTAAAGAACTGCCCCTTCACACCTCTCCCTTCTTTCAGCACTTTTCCTCTCCGCTGTCATTTTCTCACTTCTATTCCCAAAGGCTGGCAGAGCAGGATGAAATGGGTGACCATGATGTAAGCACAGAGTAACATCCAAGCTCTGGGCCAGCCTCTGAGCACCTGCAGCAGCCCTTGTTGAGCAACCCCTCACCTGGTGGGCCGGGCTGCTGGCTGGCACTGAGCATGGCACGGCCCCGCAGCGCCCAGCAATGCGCTCCTTAGCATCTTTGCAAAGCATCTGAAGGGAAGTGGTGCAATGTGGCTCAAAACCAATCCTGCTGCAGGGTAAAAAAATATTAAAAAAGGATGCAGAGAGTCAGAGTGAAGCTGTGGAGTTGGATCCTGAGTTGGGATTTGCCAAAGAACATATAAAGCAGAAGGTTCTCTATACGTTGCTGAAGGATGCGGTGGGAGCCCAGCACCTAATTCAGATGAAATGCTCTCCCTGCTGAGCAGAGCAGTGCACTGCTGCTCCCCATGGGCCCCGGTGTCAGCAGCACAAGGACCCCTGGACAGGCTGGGGCACACAGGCAGCACGCACGGCTCATGAACATCAAGTGGCCTGCTCTTGAAGCTGAAACACATCCTAATTTCACTATTGCTAGGGTCCCTTAGCTAAGGGATGCACCAAAAAAAAGGCTATTCGAAAACTTATTTTTCCCCTCCAGGGTATTAACACAAGCTTTACAAAGGCTTATAATCCCTTTAGACAACAGCAGCAAGAGCAGCAGCAACTACAAAGCCCTGAGCCTGGAACTCAATCCCCTGGTGACGGGCTGAACCCTCTGCTGAGGTTGCAAGGAAGAGAAAGGTGTGAAGATATTTACATCAAACACATGGAACAAGAGGGGATTTTAATCAAACTTTTCTTTTTCATCTGTTCTTTCTTCTCTTGGAATCTGTTTTTTCTTTATCCTGATGAATTTCACTGCTTGCTTTTTTTTCTTTTTTCTTTTTTTTTTCCTTCAGTAGAAAGGAGGATTTAAAAAAATAAAAATAAAAATCACAATCCCCCCTGAAAAACTCTGAGTATTAAAACTCCGGGGCAATGCATCTCCAAAATCTATAAGACTGTAAGAAGATAAGAGACAAAAACCCACAGAAATGTTTCCTCTCTGTGTCTTTGGAAGTTGCAGACGCGTGTATAATACCCCTAAGCCGGGGTAATCTGCTTGCCTCCTCCTGCCTTTCCTGATGCACACGGATGTACTTAGCATTAATATTCCTCACACTACAGCAAATGAACACCCAGGAGGCAGCTGACTCAATCAGTGCTTGTTTTACTTACTGTGTATCACTGAGAAAAGACCATAAACTAGAGCACGACAGATCTGTAATGCTCATTTCAATATGCTTCCCCTGTTTGTTCCAGCCCTGATGAACTTTCATATCCAGCCAAAAAGAAAAAAAAAAAAGGAAAAAAGAATTAAGAAATATATTATAACAAACGCATTAGCAACGTGTGGTAAATTACCACTGGAGATTCCAGTTCCTCATGGTAGGAACATTTGTGGATAAACACATTTGTTTGCTCCATTTTTCCAGCTGCCTTCTCCAGCATGAGATTATTCACTCGACGATGTCACGACTCCCAAGTCTGATGTCATGGCTGTTTCCACAGCAACCAAATTGAATCAAGGACGGTTTTGAAACCAGGTAGGCTGGAGTGAATATAATTTGGAAAAAATGTTTTTCCATCCCTCCCCCTGAAATTGATGCGCTCCTACAACTGCTGTTTGGAGACTGGAATTTATTTTAATTATGATGGCACAATCACAAAGTGCGAAGGAGCTAGCTGTTATTTTTGGAACAGATACAGCTGCAGGGTAATTGAGAAAGAAGACTACAGACCATACAGATGAGCTTATTCCATATGGCCAGAATCACACAGCTGATTGGGTGGGCTGTGGGATATTGCCCCCTTACTGCCCCGATCAATTTCTGTGACTGCTGATGAAGATCTGCCTTTACAGTCAGCAGATTTAGGGATAAGAGTGCGTTGACTGGATCTGTAATGACTGCAGTGAGAGCACGGACACTTTCCTTAATAGCAACGTAGACCTAAGTAGGGAGTGATGGAGCCTGCCTTTCTCCAGATCCTTAACAGCAAAGCCTACCATCCTTCCAGTTCTTCTCATACCTACTCAGTTAAACCTTATTTTAACACATTCTACCTTGGGCTCTGTATTGACTTGCTCATGAGGCTCCTGGAGAGGCTTCAATTAAATTTGCTGCAGAAGAAACAGATCTGAAGGAGCAGAGGGAGGTGATGCTGGGGCCGTGGAAGAAGCTTTGAGGGGCAAGTTGCCTGTGGGGAATGCAATGCTGTGAAAGTTGCTTTGATTCACAGAGACCAGAGACAGGGTTGGTGAGATGAGCTGTAGGCTGAACCAAGGCTGTAAGGAAGCACAGGAACTTTGGTCTAGTTTAAAGGGGAGATTTGAACATGGCACTGGACGCTTTGGGTTAGGGGTGATGCCTGTGGGATCCCTATGTTGCCTCACTGCCTGGATGTGTCTTTGCCTGTCCTCTCCGCTACCTGGTTCCTCAACAGACTGTTAGCAGAGCAGGGCCTCGCCATGGCCCTGTGCTCTGCACATCCAAGAAACAAGCAGTGCTTGGCCTCCTGCTTCCATCTGCGTTGTGTTTTAGTTGGTTCAGGCTCAAAGGGAGCGTCCTCAAAACAGAGCGTCTCCTCCCATCACAGCTCCTTTTTCCATTCAGACTCAGGGCACCTCATGCAACCTCTGCCCACTTAGGTGCCCGGCAGAGATGCAGCTCCCCTTGGCTTGTGCAGTGTTCAATGCTCACAGACTCCATGCTGTTTCTTGCTGGAGGAGGATCACGTTTCTAATGGGAGAGGACAGGAGAATGCCAGATTTGCTCCTGTGCCAAGAGTGCATAATTCTTTCCAACCTAAGAGGTTTCCCTTAGACCCTCCTCCATTCCTCTTCCTCGCCTGTAGGAGATGCACGCCTTGCCCTCCACTTGCCACATGCATCCCTCTCAATGTGTTTCAGTTTCTGATGATGCTGAGTCCTCTCCTTGCCCAACCCAAATCACCCAGCTGTCCCACCCCTGTGTGATGCACCTTTTTCAGCACCCCACTCAAATGCTGGGGCAAAATTCCTGTTCCCTTGGCCAAATTGAGGTGGTCCATGGCACACAGAGCAGGCAGCCTTCCTAATATGAGGGCTGCTTGAAGGAGTTCGTTGCTGCGTCAACATATCTGCTTCTCTATCCCCCATGTTTGCTGATTGCATCCTTGAAGAGTTACTGTCATGTTAGGTCTTCAGCATGGAATTGAACCCTGAGCTCAGTCGGATATGAAATACTGGGGAAGGCTTGTTCAGCTGAGTGCGAGAGGGGTGAAAAAAACAAAGAGAAGCAACAACATCTTTCTCCTCCTTCTCCCTTCTTCCATTCAACAGCAGGGCTCTTGCCTCATCGATGTGCAATTGCTGATGCTGTGAGAAGTGTTTGGCAGCGACTGGGTCAGGATAAAGAGCAAGCAGTGTTATTACTGCCTACTGTGGGGCAAAGTGGAGGAACTTGGCAGAACCTCAGGGCCTGGCAACACACTCCTGGCAGTGCAGGAGCTGCTGCTTGCACCAAAGATGTGCCATTCTCCAAATAACTGCTGCTCACAACGCTCCTAAAGTTTGTCTCCCTGGTTGTGTACACAACAGTGATAAATGGCATTATCCTGTCCCCCCAAAACAGTACTAAATAATGCTAAAGGAACTCATCTACCTCCCACTGAATGATACAAAGCAAAAAATTGTCTGCTTTCGGGATCAGATAGCAGTTTTCAGCCTGAATGCAAGTTGTTTACCTCACAATCCATAATGGATCTTAAAAAAACTACAGCTTTATTTTTCTTACAGGCATCTAGCTAATGGATGAAGTAATGTAGTGAGGCTATTGTATTTCATTCAATAGCCCATATGTAGATTTGTTGTGAAGGATAAAATGTTCCCTCTTCAAACACCAACAATAGGAGTGCAGTCTACCGCTGACCTTGTGCGTCGCCATGCTGTGTGCAGGTAACAATACGAGCACAGGCTGTAGGCTCTGAGAGCACACAACTGCTTGCCTTGAATAGCAGGAATTCTTCCACTGCACGTGCCGATATTTGCCTGTGTATGGGGTGCAATTAGTCACAGTTCTCGAAGGTTTGAGTGAATGCCTCTGATTTCTAACTATCCTGGGGAAAAAAAAAAAAAAGTTGTTCTTAATGTGCCATGAGTGAATATTTAGGTTTAAATATTTTGAAACCACAGGCTCCCACTGCTCTTTGTGTACTGGCCCACGTGCTTCCAGCATCAACTGTGTTGTAAAGTCTGTGGATTCCTTTTCTCACCCAGGAGCAGTTGTATTTCTAAAGGGGAACAGTTGGCATCGACGTAGGCTTTTAAATCCAGTGTTTCTAGTTATGGGTGATGTGAGCACTGCTAATAACCTGTAAAACATTTTCGTAACTTATGAAGTGCAAAAGGATCAGCTGAATTTAGGAAGGTGTTTATTCTGTCCTGTTGGCGCATTAATAGAGTGCTGCAGTGGAAATGCTAAGACATGGCTTGAAGCAGTGATTGAGCACCTGGTGGGAAGGCAGGGCCAACCCAGGGGAGCTCAGCTGCATGCAATATAGCTGAGTGACCAGAAGGGATGGAGCCAGGATCCACCCTTTCCCAGACCTCATTTAAGGGTTGGCAGTGGAGGTGATGTGGTCTTGTTGGAGATCCCTGCCTGCCTGTGGCCTTCCAAAGGTAAGCAGATTTTCTTCTTTTGTGTTTGTGGCTTCTACCTGTGGGCTTGTCTTCATTTGCTGCAGCCTAGGATTATGCCATCCCACTGTTATTGCTGTACCTTCCAACACGTTTCAAGTGCACTAATGGAGCTGTTCTCCAGTGTCAGTGTGATGGGATCCCACTCATTCCATTAACCACCTGAGAGGTGGGTACCTTGTCTAGGATAGTTGCTTAGGATCTTGCGTAAGTCTCTGCACAGTATTACACATCTCACAGATTGACTATTCTCACACTAACACCCATACCCAGAGAGATGGGATGAATAATGCATCTCATGCAGCTGCCAGTCACCCTCTGGGTGTAACTTCAGGAGGTGGTGAGACTAAACCCCAAACTTTCGGTTGGCTAAATGGAGTTCAGAAGCTGTGCTCTAATGAATTGACAGATAATGAATGTGTCAGAGAACTGGGTGCTATATGAGGCATGTCCTTAGGACTCAGCAAGTAGGAATGTTTCCCAACCAGACATCAGTTCTTTTCCTTGTACGTTCCCCTGAAAGCCAGAGCCCTTGGAAGAGAGCTGCCTGACAGTTTCACTCTGCTCTGGCTCCATTGCAAACCACCTGGCATAAATGTGAAAGGGAAGCACCAGAGATGATACTGTGGCCAAATTATTACTGATTTCAGCACAGTCAGGACTTCCTTTTCATTCTTACTCAGATGATGTAGGATACTGCTCCTTAAGTCATATGATGTGAGTCAGTGTAAGACAAATCAGCTGTAAGTACAGGGTATGAGCAGAATAGGCCTGAATTTCCTACAGTTCTAATGCCACCAATAATTTAAGCATGTTAAGGGAATAAAGAACTAGCTTGTGAACCTTCCTGCTGCCACTGCCTGACCAAGGGCTATTAAATGATATTGCGGGAGAACTGTCCTTAAACCCTCTTTCATTTCCAGTTCTTTAGACTGTCATAGAATCCTTAGAGTTGGAGGAGACTTTTAAAAGTCATCCAGTCCAGTTCCCTGCAATGAACAGGGACAGCACAGCTAAATGCAGGGCTTGATCCAGCTTCGTCTTGAAAGTCTTCAGAGACAGGCCGTGTGTCCTTGATGTTCCTTCCATTGAGTGCCCTTTCCATGACATTTCCATCATGCGGTGGAGGTACCAGCTCAGATGAAATCACTGACTCAGCAATAATTCTGTGCCTGTGGCTCTTCTGGGCCCCTAGGCAATGTCTCCCCACTAGCCATTAATTGCAGCACACACATGAGTTTTCAGAGATGAATAAGTTACAGTCTTATAAGGTTATTCATTGTCTAATTGCAGACATCTGACTTGACTGTTAAGGGGTAAGTGGCTGAAACTCCTAAAGCTCCATGTAAAATCAGTGGAGAAAGGTTTCAAAAGATGGCAGTTCACACCGGGATCCTAACTCAGTTGTTCTGACTCTGGAACAGCTGATCACTGCAGAAGGAGCCTCGATATGTGATCAACGAAACTCAGTTGCCCAAGATGTCTCACATGAGTCAGTGTGAACAGGAAATGATGCATTAAGACTTCATTAGTATCTGACAGCCTTTTGATCATGGCGTGGAGCAGAGATGTGAGGGTGGGAGTGGTGCCAGCTGTCTGACTCTGGGTTTGTTCCAGCACGTGGCAGCTCCTGCAGCCACCTCACCACAAGTAGAACCCCACAAGTATTAAAGCCATAATTCCCTGCCCTGAAGTTTAATTTATCTACATTTTCCTCAAAATAAAGAGTTTCTTTTTTGTCATTGCCAACACAGAACACTTTCTTCCATGAACTGCATTGTCAGATGCAATCTGTGCATTTGGAGTTTGGGTACCTGCTCTCAACCCTCAGTAGGTAAGGCTTGTGGCTTTCATTTCAGGCCCTACAGGTCTAAAATACTCGTGAATAACCCACTCGGAAGAGGTTGCCTACTTCTCAATAGGCACCGATGGCTGCTGCTGTGTTACATCACCCTGATGGGCTCCGCTCTCCTATATGACCCAACAGGATCAGAACCTTACACTGGCCTCTGTTTGGTTTCCTATGCAGGATTTATTCAGTGTGGAGCTGGGAGAACCTGAGGAGGGGTGCGTTAGGAAGGGCACCCAGTAAAAACCTCCTTGAGTGTGTTCAGAAAGATGGTGTTCCTGCAGTGAGCTCTGCTTGACTGGTGGAAAATGTCTTCATCATTGATAGTAGCTAATGCAAAACACACTGCCTGCAGCTTTTTATTTTAATGTAGACGTCTGAAAGTGACTGTATGATGAAGGGAGAAAGAGAAAGGTTATGTGTCTTCACGGGCCCAAAATGGCAGTATAATGAATATAAAAGCTATCCTCTCTTCCTCTAATATATTCACTCACTATTCCACCCTCTTTTCTAGTGACTGTAAACAACATTTGTCATCAGCAATGGGCTACTTTTCATTATAAAACTGATCTGGAAACTACATTTTTATTTCATGTACGTCAGCGGTGACAGGGGAAGGAACAGGCAAAGGGAAAATATACGTCACCAGCAGGAGAAGGACCTGGGACAAGCATTGCCTGTGCAGAACTGGGGATCATTCATAAGTCTGGCCTCCAAGACAGAAGATGGCCTAATGCCTCATTAAATCCTACCGAGCCAACCATGATGTATCATAGCCTTTCAATCTTCAACTAAGTAACGCAGTTAAAAAAAACTAATTTGCACATGTTTAATGCATTCATTAAGCTATTAGTCTTTCAACAAGAGATTTAATAGCAAATTAACAGTTTTTATGAAAGAAAAAACAACAACAAAACTCCCCACTTAGTAGAATTACTTTTGTGTCAGAGCACAATGCAGGGTAATGGGCAATTAGGGGCTTCGGAGAGGAGGAAGGGAAGATGGGTTTAATTTGTGTTTGGTTTATAATTAGCTGGTGTGCGGTGCTTAGAATGAAATGAAGTGGATCCTTTTGGTGGGTAAGGCACTGAGTGGGCTGGGAGGCATGGGGGGCAGACAGAAATGGGGGAAGGTGATGGTTGGAGCTGGAAGGAGTTGAGGATCCATAGCTGAGAACCATTCTCATTTTGTGCATCTTTCTGTGCTCAGGTGAGACTTCTGGGTGCACAGACACCAAAGGGTGAGTTTGTGGATATGTGCTCTCAGCACAGTTCTGGTTGGAGCCTGCAGAGCTCTGACAAACAGCTGAAGGCCTCCTCCAAAGCAATGCTTTGTGCATCAACTCTTCAGAAAGTTTAACCACTCAGTGAAGCTGCAGGCCTTGTTTTAAGGTGGGGCTTAAAGATGACCAAGTCTTGGCACTTGGCTTAATAAAGATGGGTTGTGTATTTAGGTTCAGAGCTGGAATCCCCTTTGCAGGTGTGTGCCAGTGCGGAGGGCTGGCACACAGGCGATTTTGTGACTCCAGTTTTGTGTAAATCCCCAAGAAAACAAACCCATAAATCAGAAAATAAAATCATTAATGAGAATACTGAAATCCAGGGGAAAACTGTACTGAGAGAAAATGAACAATTGCAAACTCAAGTTGTCATCTGAACTTGCTGAAAATAAGTTCAATCCTTTCCTTGAAAAGGGAAGAAAGAAGCAGAGCTGTTTGTTTGCTTGTTTAATCTTAAATGCTATTTCTAAGTTTTCAGTTTCTTTGAAAAGATGCTTCTCAGAGTATTGAACACCAAATCCATAGGATTCTTGGTTTGAGGGGGTTTTTCTTTCCAGATAAACTTTTTTCCACTTATTCTTTTTTCCAATCAGAATAATTCTTTAAGGGATCCTACACTGATTTTGAGCTTTGATTTTCAGCTGGAGTGAGGCAGAGGGAGGGAGAATAGTCTGAAATCAATTTCTTAGAGATCTGAGGAATCATAAATACAGCTTGGATCAATATGTTTGTGTGTGTGTGTCTCCCCTCACACACATCTATTCAAACAACTCCTTTCCTGGAACAGAATATTCCAATCCTTAGGGATAATAAATTGGCTTTCTGAAATGGAATATTAGCGTGAGGCGATGGATCCTTTATATCTGCTTTTCCAAGATGTTTCTCCCCACAGAGGATTCCTTCCTCTTGCTGCTATTGATTTTCATGTAGCTGCAAGTGCATTGGCATTCAGGACAGGAAAACACTCCTTATAAAAACACTTCTGTGCAAACTTCGTGGCTTTAAGTACCAGCCTGAAATTACACAGAGGTGCAGGCAGTGCAGCCATGTCTCAGTGCCCTTCAATCTCTGCAGATAGGGCCAAGTTAATTCCTTGGATCACCACAGGCCCAAAGAGGAGTTCAGCAGCATAACAGTTCATTGAGCTCCTTAGAGCTCAGGGCTGAACTTCTTGCATCCTGGTGTGTTGTTCCAAATGCTGTTGTTCCAATATTTACCTAAGGTAATAGATAGCAGTAATAAGGCTTTGCACTTGTGCAGGTGATGCTTGGAATTACCAAACTGTGCAGCCTAACTGTATGCATCAGTATAGGTTAGGGGATGACCTTTTCTGGAGATAATCAAGAGCTGCCTGAACGCTTTCCCATGCAACCTGCTGTAGTGAACCTTCTTAGCAGGGGGTTGGACTCAATGATCTCCATAGGTCCCTGTCAACCCCCTTGATTCTGAGCCCTGGAGGGTGCCAAGCAGCCCTGGGGATGCAGAAGAGCCTTCTCACCCCACCTGCAGGTTTCCCAGTGCCCAGGCAGTGTCCCTCAACCGGACTCAGCCATGCCAGTTTTGTGTTGGGTTTTAGCGTTGAGCAGCTTGGTGTGTGGGCTGTGCCTGCTCTCTGATAGCTTCAGAGATATTTGTAGCTGCTCTGCTTGTTCTGGTTTTGTCAGAACAAAAATAATTACTCAAAGGATGGGGGGGGGAAAAAAAGGGTGTGTGTGTGCATATGTTCAGGAAAGCTTTCTGAAGTGCACCACAGGACTGTGCTGTGCTCTAAAGAGATATGAGATAGGGTAACACTTCTGTGCTTGCTGCACAGAATGAGGGAAGTATCACAGGGTAATCCGAGCATTTTGGAAGCAGCACCAGCATCAGAGCTGTGCCCTGGATTTTCCCTATGTGCTCAGTGGTAACAGAGCGAGCCTCGTATCTGCTGGTAAGGCTGCCCAGAGCCCATCCATGCACATTGCTGATGTAATATTGAAAAGTTCTTCTATCTGGTCTTCAGCTTTCTGGGATGAATTTCACATATGCAGAGAAATGCACACAGAGAACCTGTGACTTCTACTTACCTGGTGTAATGGCTGATAAGGCAAACATGCCAATTTCCCTCCTTGCCCTGCTGCTACGGTCGAAGGTTTTTGAAAATCATTTTTAAATCATTCCACCCTCAAATCATAGAAATGTTTCAAATTTAATCCTGAACACTTAGCGTTGGGTGTAAGGGTGAAATTTGCCTAATGTACATCCTCAAAACCAAGCTTATGTGGTGTTGATGCAGTTTCAGCTTCTGCAGTGGGTCACATTCCAGGAATTGAGTTCTCCCAGTCTGAGTGAAGCTGCCTGTCACTTTGCCTCGGAGAGATCAGCAGCAAGAGCGATTGCACACACATGTCTAGAAAATCTGTCTACCTGTTATCCCTCCCCTTTGAAGCAAAAAGCTGGGGCTAGCACATCAGCCTGCTGTAATTGAATTTCCCTGCCTCGCGCATTATGTTTTATCAGGCTGGGCTCTCTTGGCTCGCCGTGATGACTTGGAGGTATTTGCATTGCATGGAGCTGCTGAGGAGAGTGGTTGAAAAATGGTGTGAAAATGCTGATAAATAGTTCTAAATGAAAGCAATTTTAGCAAGAGAGCCCGTAGGCGGCCTCAGTCTCATTTTTGGTGACTGCAACACTCCAAAGATAGAGCTTCCAGCAGAGCAGGCACACAGACTGAGGCTGCAGGAGCCAGAGCTTGGCCTGGCTTTGCCTCACTGCTGCTTGGGGGCAGACGGGTCAACTTACCACATCCAAGCCCCAAAGCAATGCTGAACACCCACTCTTGGCTTCTCTTCTTCCCTGCTGGTGGGAAATAGGAAAGAACTTGGTGCTATCAGCCCTGGAGGACGCAGCTTTGGCTCTTGGTGCTTTTCCACCAGTTGTACCAAAGGGAAAGGCAACAGCAGCCTTTAGCAGGTGTGCCTTGTCCTGGAGCAAACACCATCAGGGCCAGCAGGCAGCACGTTGGGTTGGGTTGTGTTGGCTGCCCACCTGTGCCCGCAGTGCCCTGAGCACGGAGCTCAGTGAGAGCTGCAGTGTTGCCATCTCACGTGGCTGCCAGTACAGAAACCACACTCATCCCCAAGCTGTTATTATTTGATATTAAGAGTCCGACCCATTTTTAAGTTATTTTGAGATGTGTTTAATATAAAATCAAAGCTAAAGTGGTTCCTAGGCTTGCGTTAATGGAAGGGAGATAGAAACCTGAGACTAAAAGTACCTTTATTTTTTTTTCTACCTCCAAATACATATGGAAATAGCTCACTCCAGCCCCTCGTACTTAAGGATCCATTTGTGCTGCTGCCTCAGCTCCTCCTGTGGAAGGCAGTGAGTTGAAAGAGTGATTTAGACACTGTTAACGCAAACGAGAGGAGACAGGCCAGTACTTAGCGCGACAGGCTCCTCGGAAAGTTTAGACAGGGAGAAGCTGTTTCTTTTCTCTCTGTCGTTTCCCTTTTGCAGCCTGCAGATGAGGATTTCATAGGAGAATAATTCAAGGAGAAGGAACCCCTAGGTGATCCGTCTCCAGTCATCTGACAGTCCGTAAAGTCCCCATTCTCTGCAGAGCAGCAATGTATTTGCCAGCAGATGCTATTAGTGCATGCAGTAGAAGGAAAACGGTCCAGAATGAGTGACAGTGCATATGGTAGAGATCCAGTAAAAGTATTCAACAGAGGAACTGAGAAAATGTGGAAATGAATGGGGCTGAAGGGCAATGTCCCCACTCTGATGTTTTTGTATTCTAAAATGCTCAGTGCCCTGTTGGTGGGTTTGATGGGGTACTGGAGGGTGATGTAACATGGCTTGTCCAGGCAGCCAGCTGGCTGAGCACTGTGAGGTCTGACTTTAGAAGGAGCTCCCCTTCCAAGCACAAAACCAGATGAGAATTCAGATTTGTAACGCCCGGATTAAAACTGAATGTAAATCACAGAATTTTCCCTACCGATGGCACCACTTAAATGAAGAGTTTTGTATGTGCATTTCAGTATTGCATCATGAGACTTTATTTACTTTATTTACTAAAGCTAAAGTCATCATTGTGCAGAGTACCAAGAAAGAAGCTGCTCTCTGCCTTACATGCCTAGAATGTATTTTGGGTAAACTTACATAATTTGAGGACAAAAGTCTTTCTGCTTCCCTGTAGAGGAATGAATCTGACCTCAATATTCAACAGTATGTTTTCCAGATAAGCTTGACTTGTGTTACTGTGTCCATCATTTGGGTACAGGGGAGGAATCACTCCAGCTCTGTTCAACACCTGGGGCTGCACGTGGACTTCTAATTAGAATGAGTAACTTACATATTTTTTTTCTTTTTTCCCTTTCTGAGGCGTAAGATCATTCTCTTAATCCTAGAAATAACTTTATTAATTTTTTTCAATGTAACTGACTACATTAGCACGAGGGAGATGGCTGGAGATCCTAGGATAAAAGGCATCCATTGTGTAATTCTGTAGATTAAAGCCGTCAGGCAACTAGGTGGATTCAGAAAGTCAAAAGGATAAATGTCCTGTGACAAAACAAGATGAATAATTTCCTTTCAGTTTCAGTAAGGATGTTGATAATGACCATGGTGTGAAAGCAGGGCGCAAATGGGATGCTGTGTGTGGACATTTAAATCATTATAGCTGAGGTAGAAATAAAACTCAAACTGCTCGATGATGCAAGAGGTTTGATAATGAGATGATAATGAGGGGAAGAAATTGCTTTTATTTCTGATAAAGAACTGTTCTACAGAACATTGGTGCAGAAGCAGGTTGATACTGTATTACAAAAGAATTGAAATCATGGCACATCTACTTTAGAGGGAAAAAGTGATCAAGGCATTTGTAAGTCTATTAGTGTGACCTCTGTAGTATGCAAAAACAACTCTGAAAGGCAAAATAATTAAAACAGTAAGATGGATCACAATGTGTTCTGCAAGAAAAGACCACAGAAGAATAATATGGTAACTATTTTCTAGCTAGTTGATGTGCTTTAGATCTGAATCCAAATAAGCTAGAAACATTTGATATATGCAGTACGAGAAATACTCATTAAGACACAGGTAGGTAAAACGAAGTTAAATCAGATCAGAAGAGTGCTGCAAAAAGAGGTGAGTTCTCCAGGAAAGGAAATACTTCAGTGGGGGTGGTCAGTAATAAAGTTGTGGAAGGATCAGTCCTGTCTGATCCGATTTCATATTCTCACTACTAATGGGAATGGACACAAGGTACCAGTGACAAAAGATATTGGAAAAAGCCAGTGTTAATTGAGTGGAATTTACTGGGCTGCTGATAACTGCTGGAAAAGTGAACAGAAAAATCTGTGTAGGAAAGTGGTGATTATGAAACCAAGAAATACCTGGATGTGTTTGACCACCTCAGATCACTGAAGCAGCAGTAAGTGGTGGAACTGCGGAAAAGGAAGCATTCTCAAATATCTGAGGCAACATGTCAAAAAAATGTGCTTTTCTCATGTTTTATGGGACATTAATACCTGGTACCCCTTCATCTTTACTGCTGTATCCAGGCACCCTGTCCAGTGAAGGCTGCTTTGGGAGGCGCAGGTTCTGGGAAGGACTGGTGGAATAATGAAGTGGACGGGGAGTTAAAGGCTTGAGTTCTTTAGAGAAATAAATAACTGCTGTTGCTAAACGAGTGAGAGGTTTGTGGAGGATAAGAGGAGCAGAACAATTCAAAGTGCCAGGGAAGGAGATGATCTGTTAAGCTCAAGGGTAGCTCTGACACAAGAACAAATGAATGCCAACTAGCCATGATTAAATTTAAGCTGAAAAATATAGGCAGGCTTCTCAGAGGCAGAGAGGAGAGCTCTTCTGCTAAGACTTCAGGGAGTTCAGAAAACTTGAGATTCATCCCATGTAACTTTAGGTACTTGTGAATACTTTAGATACTTACCTTAGGGATTTAGTCATATGAAACTCTGTAATTAATGTAAGAGCCTCCTCCAGAATGTGACTCAGATCTTAGGTGTGTTGAATTATCCTGGAGACCCTGGATTTCCTTCACCAGAAATCCAAGGTAGCTAGTACTGACTGCTGTACCTTGGTTGAGTCCCTCAAATATGATGGATGATTCTGCATATGGAAAGGATTAGTTTACTCCTAGACAAAGACTGATTAAATAGTGATATGGAGCAGCTACCTACCAGAGCAAAGGCATCGATTTGAAGACCCAGGTCTGTTTTGCACCAGCCTATTTCCACTTACATCTGAAGCCCAAAAATATTTCAAAAGGAGGTTTATGCTGCCAGGCTGTACTTGATAGTATCTTCAGAACCATGTACAGCCTCTGGATTCTGTCTTGAATTATAGAACAGTCTCAAGTGTCACTGGAAATCATGGGAAGTTTAATTCTGGGAAGAAAGATGGGTTGTTCACAGTGCCTGTGGGCAGTAAGTTGTTGTCTCTGTTGGAGAAGAGGCAGGATTATTGACTTCTAGATTTATTAAAACAAATTTTCTTAATTTTGCTTAGATTGATGAGCATTTTTATAGCACGAGTTAAGCTGTCCAGATCTTCTGAGTTTATTGTTCTATCCCCTCACTATTTTACAGTGTATTGTGGCCTTCTTTATGACACATAATAGTGTGTCTACAGTAGCAGGTCTTCTGTTGTACACCAGTTGTTATATGTTGATTGTAAAGAAACCACCTTTCCAGATCTCTTGCTGATCTCTTTCTCCATTTCATAAAGTGGTACTAATTTAAAGACATTTGAAATTAGACAAGAAAATGGAGGCTGGAAGGTGACGTAGCTGCTGGTGGGGGTGAGGAGGAGGAGTAGGAAGCTCGCTAAATACTGCCCTTCCAGGGATTCTGCCATTAACTGATGCATTATTTTTCTAAGCTCATTAAATAACCCTTAGAACTGTGAAAAGGTCAAGAGAGAGAGGGGAAGGAGCTGAAGATGCCTGTGGATTTTGGTAGTGTTGCCTTTTCCTAAGCGAGCAAAGCAAGGAAGGGAGGAGGATGAGGAGGTGAGGATAGGGAACGAAGTGGTGTTTTTTGTTGATCCTTGCAGCGTTGCCACCTCCCTCCCTCTCTCTGAAGGCAGTAATAGGATTTGCCCGAGATGCTGAAAGCTACAGATGAGGCTTTCAGCAAATTTTGTCCTTCCTCTCTCCCCGATTTGCTTCTTTTCTCCCCACAGGTGCAATTCCTGGGCTCACCTCTGTGCTGGGGACAAAGAGAGGGAGCCAAGTGCAGAGACCCAAAGAGAGAAATGATCGCAGGGAAAATTACCAGTTGTTTCCTCTCTGTTCACCTGCCCCGAGTGGTTCACTTAATTAACAATGCAAGTGTGAGCTGACAGATTTGGCAGGGAACAGCAATGCGGTGGGAGGTGATGGAAAGTAGTCTTGCTGGGAAAGTTGTTCCTGGTTTATAAATACACCTGATTATTACAGAGTTGCCCATTAATGACTGTAGTTTATAGCAACATTCCCTGTTCCCAGCCCTTGTTTTCATGGTGTTATGCAAAGGTGGCAGAGTTCTTCTCTGGGAGGTGAAATTCATTTTGCAGTGCAGCTCTGTTTTCATCCACTGAGCATTTAAAAACTAAAATAGATAGATAGAGCCTACCTGGTTTCCTGGGCAAGGGCATTAGATCAAGGTGGGTTTTGGTTTATGCACATAGGAAATGTCTTTGTTTTATTCTTGGATCAAAAGATGAGTTGCATGAGGCACCAGGCTCGGGGTGGTTGTGTCCTTGGCTCTGAAAGGCCCAGGTGAAAGGAAGCCTGGTTCTGGTCTCCTTTACTGTCAAAGATCAGGTGCTACTCTAGCATACTCCAGCAAGTCAGAGAATTACAGTGGAGAAAAAAGAAAACAGCAGCGGGAAACCAGATGAGTAACCAGCTGAGCAGTTGAGAAGTAGGACACGTAAACTAGAATGTGTGTGATTTTCCCATAAAATTAAAGGTGTTGTAGATGGAAACTTAACCTTCCATCTAAATATTAATGCTTTGTAAAGTTTGAGTGTGAACTCTATAATTTAGGCCAACGTCTAACTGGGGAAAGAATTGAGCTGGCTTTGCTGAGCTGAGAGAGAAACCACGTGTGACCAGGCAATGCAGCCTAATGAGCTGCAGCTTTCCCTACCAAAGCTATTCTAGTTTCATGGCTGATCCTAGTAGTCCTGGTCACAAGCTGTGTGGGACCTGACCCAAGGAAAAACCCTCTTCCCTTTTTTTTGTCTCAAACTTCAAACCCTCATTTGTGTCTGCTCTGGGTCTGTTTCTCCTGGGCTGTCAGTGGGCTCTACAGAAGCAGCTCATCCTCAGTTCTCCTTGTACCAGTTACACCCGGACCCCAGTGCAATTTGCTGTTTGCAGTCACAGCCAAGATGCGCTCAGTGCCATGGCAGGGGGTCAGTTGTGGCTGCATCCGTTGCTGTGAGTTGCAGAAGTTGTGTTCTGGTTGCTTTAGAAAGCCAGATCCTGTTTGGGAACACAATATGCAAGAATGCTTGAGGTATAAAATCAATTTTTTAGACTTTTTACTGGGTCTGTCTTCTAAGCCCATTTGCAGGACATCCAGATTTGCAACTCAGATGCCATCCAAAGAGATACGAGGAAGAATTTCAGGCAAACTCAGAGGTCTCCGAACCCACTGAAGCTCTGGGGATCTGGGGTATGCCAAGCAGGTTTACCTGTTTACAGAGCTCTTCCTTAGCTACTGCAGACAAATACCCTTGAGCAAAGAAAATGTTTCCTTTTAATTGACTCTTGTTTCTTACTTGTGAAAGACAAAATCTGAAAGAAAACAAGCAGACAAAAATTAAAAAACCAAAAAAACCCCAAAATATCAACAAGTCAAAGTTTTAAATTGAGCCGATATTGAGAAATATCAAAGGCGGTGCTTTCAGAAAAGTGTCTGATACTTTAAATACTGTTCATGATCTTAATACGAGACTAAGGTGAAATGTGAAGCTGGTATGTGGGGTTGCCAAGTGGTGAGAGGGTGTAGGTCTGTGATGTGTTGAGTAAAGGACATCGTTAGGGTGCACTTCTCAAAGGAACTGCCCTGCAAAGCCCATCCGTCTTCCCCTCTCCATGCGGCCCAGGGAGGTTCATCAGGTGAAGCCCTCGTGCTGTGTGTGCCATGGGATTCAGCACAGCGTTGGCCTTTGTCAAAAAGGTGTTGCTCAGAAATTCTACACAAATAAGAATGCAGTTCTTTGGATTCCGTATGAAAGGAATAGTGAGCGCTGTGACATTAAATATCTTTTTTGCTTTCTTTTTTCCAACTTTCCGGAACCGATGAATATAGAACATAAATTTCTGCCCTTTGCCTTGGGAAAGCTGGGGGAGCTTGGGTGTGTTTGTCTCCATGTAGAAAAACTGTGTGAAAGCTTCATTTGCCTGCGTCAGAAACAGCTCAAGATTGTTTTCTGAGGTCAAGGCTATCCCTGTGTAGGACTGGTGTTTTAGTGCTGAATTCATAATATTGCCAATGGGTTCTTATTGGTCTGAGAATGTTCAGTTCTTATGACTAGATTGAGATTAAGGTCAATGGGATTAGGGTGTGCAGCTTTACCAGGCACAGCTGACAATCCCTGTTTGCATGGCTGGCTGCCGAGTTCACTAGGAAGAGAAGAGCGATGTCTCAATGTTAGGACATGCATTCCCCCACCTACAAGCATGCGTGGACACCCAGAGCCAGGCAGCACATCTGTAGAGTGGGCAAGTGTTTGGCACGTGCTTCCCTTGGGATTAGCACTTCAGCACAGAGCGCGTTGAGCCCAAATCACACATCTTTATTTACCAAACAGATTTCTGCGTGTTCAGTTATATGAGCAAGTAAGTACAAGACAGAGATGAGCTTCTCCGGAATTGGAACAGTTTCTTTGTCAGCCCTATGGCTCCTCCATTTAATTCCACAAATCTGCTGTAATCAGAGTGGCTTCACCCACCGGCTCGGCGGAGATGAGCGGCAGGGAGGCGTCGCTTCCTTTGCTGCTCTCTGCGTTCTCAGGCATTGCATCAAAGTGGCATGGAGCCTCCTGGGAAAGGGATTTGCTATAACTCATGTCAGTCCCAGCCACATTATGTTTATGGATATGATAGACTGAACACTGAAATTACCATTTGCACAAATGATCACACAATTCCTTCAGGCCTACTGTGTGCCTTTAATAGTCCTATCTTTCAATAATGAAGTGGAGATCAGTCAGGACTCTCTGGAAATCCCATCTTTTTCTTTCATTTCTCTCTTTTTCTCCTCCTTTTTGGGGGGGGCTTTTTTATTGCACACATTATTTTCGTCCTTTCTCTGAGCCAGATCCATTTACCAAGAGGTTTTAAGGGAGATCAGAAATTAGATTCTCAATATTCTGTTAATACTCCAGAACTAGCAAGCTGGCAGAGAAAATTCATTGCTGCTTGGGGCAATGAGTCATAGAAATCTCAGAAGTTAGGGAACTGCATATAGGGAAGAGGGATGCTATTCATGAGGCCTCAAATACAGTACAGGAAGGATACTTTAGAGAGCGAGGTTCCTTCTGAACTTAATAGTGGTTCTTACATGCCCTGCTCCATTTCCTGTAAGATTTCAGTACACAGAGCCAAGCAGCTGAATGCTGGTGTTACAGGCAAGAAGTGTGTCTGTTGTGTGGGCTAAGTGAAGCTCTGTGATGACCAAAATCAAGATGGGTTTGACCCTCTCAATTTTATCTTCATAAATACCTCTACTACAGTTCCATTTACCCCGTTCTGAAGGAAAGAGTCTCTATGAGAAGCACCAAGTTTTTTTTTCCTGAATTTATCTTCAAGGACTCGCCCAAAGCTGGAAGGTTTAAGGAAGAGCTAGAAATGGGATGTGCAGAATGGGTTAGAATTGAACTCTAGAACTGAGGGAATCTGACCTTTCAGGACACACTTTGAGCACTGGGCATGTTCTGGAGAGGTGATGGGAAAGCTGCTGACGGTAACAGAAGTTGCCACCGGTGATATTTAGCTAACAGTGCTGGGAACTGGGAGCAGTAACAGGTTGTGCCCTGGCAAGGAATGGTGCTGTGTGTCCTTGCCAGGACTGCAGCCCCAGATGCAGAGGTGGTGTCAATCCATAAAGCTCCTTAACAGTCTATGAACTGGATTCACAGGTAAAAAATAAGGTTTTGATGGAGCCATACAGGGAAAAATGTGAATCTGACTATCTTTCTGTTCAAGTTTTTGTTGAAATTTTTCCATCCTCTCCCCTTAGAAACTCATTCTGTGCCCCCATCTCTTCTCCAGATTTTTCCTCCATCCTCCTGCTCTCCTATTTATTTCCTTTTTCATTACATCTCTTAGCATCTTCCAAAACATGTATATGGTCATGCTGAGATTATCTCCAGAAAATATAACCCACCGATGGTGATGGTCAAAGATTCCATCACAAACACAGTCCTTCTCAAACTCCCCATGTGAGTGCACCAAAGTTCCTGTAAAAGCATTGTGTTTAGGGGCAAATTCTGTCTGAAAATGGGTTTGAGAGTCCTCTGCAACATGAGCAGCAGTTGCAAGAACTGGGGAGATGCACTCAGAACTTGAGCAGCCTCTTGGTGAGGGTTTCCACTCCTGAGCTTGAAGCCTCCATTTCCCCTTTGCCTTTCCAGTGGTGGGAAGCTGCCAATGTATTTGTTTTTAATTATTTCCCTTGTTGCATTCGCTCTGTTTTCTTGCTTACGTTAACACAGCTCTTCTTGCTGCCTGCGCTCAGCTGCCTATTTGTCATTTCTGCTGTTTGACGTGTCGTGGTAATCTATGTGCACCCAGCCTGCTGTGCATCGATATTTACTAATGGAGCTTCTTGTATTCAGAGGCTGTTTGCAATAAAAAGATAATGAAGAAAACTCCTTGACCCTGTCCAAGCAGTTTGCAGAAATCACAGCTATTGACAGGGGTACGTCCATGTCTGTCCATGGTGTGGGGAGGGCAAGAAAGAGGGAGCTGAAAAAGGGGGAGTAGAGACCTGGGAGAGATGTGGAGAAATAAAATAAAGGAGAAATAGAAGGCAATGAGAGATGGGAATCATTACAGGGAAGAGGAGAAAGGCAAATGGAGATCCAGGTGGGGAAAAAGGCTGGAAAGCCAGGAGAGAGACAGGGGTTAGAGGAAACAGAAAGGAGAGTGCAGACAGAGGCACTGTTGGTTTACAGTGGTTGAGAATTTGGCTCCATAACCGCAGGTTTCTGTCCCATAGAAGTGATGCTGTGGTGTCTTCAGGCAGAGCAAGGTTTCTGTGTCACAACACAGCACCTGATAGGTTGTGCAGTCAGGGGATCTTTTTCGGTCCTGAAGACCAAACCACTGTATGTAATGCATTTTGCAATAAAATCCTTATGGATTTTCCCAGCTTCTGCAGCGTGAAGCAATAGTGAGATCAGTAAATGGCTTCATGCTTGCAAAGTGGCCAAAAGAAGACATTAAGAGAGATTTTGAACATTCTGGGCAAATTGTTCAACAAAAACAAATCCCAGTGCCTACAGCAGAGCACTTAAATCCACGCTTAATGGCCCGATTCCCAGAAGAGCACTTGCAGTCCTTGGACTCTGAGGACTTATTCCAGCACAACGTTGTGGCCTTTAGTATATTTGTGTGCATTTTAAGATGCAGCATTTTCCAAAAGGTTTCCTGTCTTTGCTAATTGTTGCCTGGCACAGAGACATTCCAAGCAGGATCGGGGCACAGGGAGCTCAGTCTCTCCTGATGCTGTCTGAGCAGCGCACCGCGTTGGTGTGCAGTAATCCCACTGCAGGCTTCACAAATCAGTAGGGACAGGGCTGAACTGAAGAGGATTAGCAGGAGTAATTTACAGGCTGGGCTGCTGTTCAGAAGTGTTCCTGATGCAGCCTAGGCCACATTGATCTGTGTGTTTCAAAGTCTCCGATACAAAAGCAATTATCAAGGATCTGGTGCAGGCCGAGGGAACTGCAGTCTCCCTTTAGTCCGATTTTATTTTGTTTTTAATTATTTTTCCCCAATATTTTTAGCTGGTTTTAACCTGAGCAATTTTCTGTTGGGAGCTGAAGGTTTTGGTGTGAGGTTTCAAAGCAATTGGTCAGCTATAATAAAATGTTTGATGGGGAATAGTTAAAACAAATTGTTTTGACTTCGAATTTCATTTTGGTAATGACAAACTGTTTTATTTTGAGCACAGGAAAACTCTTAGTTTCCAGTTTTTTTTTTTTCCCAACCTAATTTGTATGGATTTTCTATTACATTAATACATTAATTTTAAATAGTTTATAATAGTGCTGTGCTCCATGTTATGTCATTTTGATGTATCCAAATGATTTTATTAGTTTTACACAATTTCTCTTCTGTGAGAAGACTTGAGAACCCAGGCTGCTGCTTCCAGCCCAGAATTTCCTCTTAAAATGGTGGTTCACTTTTCTAACCATAGCCACGACACCAACAACTCGTCCTTCCCCTTCTCCAAATATTCGCCATCCTTCCCTCTGCCTTTACCACTCCTTCCTCGTTCTTCTCTGTCCCATCTCTGGAGGTATTTAAAGCCAGATGGGATGGGGTGCTGGGCAGCCTGATCTAATGGCTGGCAACGCTGCAGGGTTGGCAGGAGGGACTGAAACTGGACAGTCTTTGAGTTCCCCTCCAATGTAAGCCGTTCTGTGATGCTTTTTCCTCCTGTTCTTAGCTTATTCAGTGAAAATCTCCTGTACTCAAGAGAAAAGCGAAGGGGTAGAAATAAACATGGGTTTGGGGGAATAAGGAATGGGATAAGGAGCAAAAGCGTGGTTGTATTTAGGAGAGAAACCATATTGAAGAGAGCTCAGCCATGTTCAGTATACTGAAGTAAGTTTAAATAGAAAGTCAACATAAGTCTATAAAGATTGAACTAAGTCATATTAGACTGAGGCAATCTGGAACAGACAAAGGAAGAAGTGGAGGGAGAGGGATGAGCAGAGGAAGGGAAGGTCTGCCACATCCTATACGGAATGTCTGTGCAGTCACTCAGCTCTTTGCATTGCTGCTTCCAGGGGTGGCGGCTGCAGCAGTTATTGGCATTGCTTTCCTGGGGCTGTTTTATGCCTCTTCTCTTGGTGAGAGATGTAACAGGACCATTGCATTTTACAAGGCTGCCTTACCTTCATCCGGATGTGGTGCTCAGGGACGTGATTTAGCTGTGGGTTGTTAGGATAGTATGATTAGGTTGGGGTTGGACTTGGTGATCTTGAAGGTCCTTTCCAACCTGAGCAATTCTATGATTCTGCAAATCAAAAGAGGAGACAAAAAATAATCTTAAAATACTGCAATCTGTGTTAAATATCTGTGGAGAAAATGCTTTGGAAGCTTCTCCAGATGTGTGAGTAAAAAAATTAGAAGAATGTGCTGCTTGTCCTGAAATGGGTTGTTTTGACTTTGTAGTCACAAATACATTAGATAGCTCTTTGAGAACAGTAAAATTCTAATAAAAGCAAGCAGAAACAGATACACAGTATACATATCAATATATATTTATTCAAGCTGTAGCCTCTGTGTTTGTTAGCTTCCAGTGAGTTCATTTCATGCCCAGATGCAGCTGGAAGCCCCGTAGCCTGGCATTGCTCCTGTTTCCTCGATGAGAACCCACCCCTGCCAGCAGCCTGGGGCTGGTGGCACTGCACAATCCCACTGCATTACCTATTGCATTCCATTTGGAAGAGGCCAAACACCTCTGCAATCCCACCCCAAAGACCTTGTGAGTGTCTCCTATCCTTCACCAGCAGCCGTGGCGGTTGGGCTGCTGCGCTTCATTTCCTGCAGAATTTCAGCTGCTTCAGTATTTATCAAGAGCATCTGTTAGGCAATCTGGAGGGGAGCGGTAATGGGGCCATTAGTGCTCGTGAGGAGGGAGGTTCTCAGCTGCACTGAGGCCAGGCAAGAGGAGGCTGTGTGCTGTTCAGGGTGTCGTGACCTTGAGCGCTCGCTGATGAGCGATGCCGTGTGTCTCGGAGCAGAAATGACAGTGATGATGTTGCTCCGAGTAGATGTGCTTTCAGTGCTGCTCTGAATAGATGTGCTCTGGTCACCAGGCCTGGAGAGGGATGCTGGGGATGGACTGTTAGAAACAATCAGCACCTCAGCGCTGGGCTTGTGCAGAGAGACTGTGCCAAAGCGCAGTGAGAAGCATGGGGTCAACCATGCAGGAGTGTGTGTGCTTTCTCTGATGGCAGGTGACAGGATGAGGGGAAATGGCCTCAAGTTGCACCAGGGGAGGTTTAGGTTGGATATCAAGAAAAACTTCTTTATAGAAAGGGTTGTGAAGCACTGGAATAGGCTCCCCAGGGAGGTTGAGTCACATCCCTGAATGTATTTAGAAACCATTTGGATGTGGTGCTCAGGGATATGACTTAGCAGAGGGTTGTTAGAGTTAGCTTAGTATGGTTAAATTGTGGTTGGACTTGATGATCTTGAAAGTCTTTTCCAACCTAAGCAATTCTATGATCCTATGATTCCTCCAAAGGTCATCTTTCATGTGGGGCCTTTTCTGCCCTCACCCACTCTTGGTGTTTGTGGGCTTCACAGAGGTGAGCAACGCTGTGCATAAGAAATGGAACTCTATGATTAGTGGCATGCATAACACATAAATCTCAGTGCCAAACTCCTCTGCATGTACAACAGCTCAGCAGGACCCACAGTGCCCATAGTACAGTCCTCTGGGCCCTAACCCTACTTCCCAGCTTGCAGCTGGAGCCCCCAGCCTGCCCAAATTTGCAGCCATTTCCTGCTGCAGCACCAACAGCCCTGCTCTGGGTTTGGCTCCATACTCTGCAGGGCAGCTGTGCTATGGCACAGTGGTGGCTGTGCAGGAAATATTCTTTGCCCAAAATGCTGCACAGATACACTTAGCAGAGCAGATCCCCTTGCTTTGCCTGGAGAGGCAGCCGTGCTGGGAACACACAGCGCCTGTTGGTTGCTGAGTGGTGTCCAGAGGGAAATGGCTGCAGTCCCTCTCCATTTCTAAAATGGAACTTGGTTCTAACAACAGGCAAAGTTTTCTCGATGCCAGATTTTTTTTTCCCTTTGATTCACACATCTCCACGCTTACACAGTCCTAATTCATTTCTTCAATGGCCCTTCAGCCCTTACATTTTTGCTTGTCAGGGTGCTTTTTAATTTTTTTTCCCTTATAAAAATATAAAAACGTTTAATGAGGAAATAATGATATTTTCTCATGTCGCTGACTATTTTTCCTGTCATCTTTGATGTGCCTGTAACGTGGGCGGACAGGTTATTTATGACCGGGGAAATTAAATATTATTTCTTTTTTTTTTTTCTAATTCAGTCTGTGTCATCTTCCAGTTCCCAATTTCTTTCCATTAAAGTTATTGTCTTTGCTGTTCCACTCGACCATTTGCTGTTGGTTTTGTATAACAGCGCTGCCAGAAGATGCAGAAAAACATAATGGAGAAAAGAAATGGCATAATTTGCAGGAGATTCTTTCCTCGTCTCATTTAAATGGAGACAGTTTGTTCCTGAGCGTCAAAAACATCAAGAGCAACAAAAATATGGAAATTGGTAATTTCTTGCTCTAGGAATGCTTCCAAAAGATTCGGAGGTTTCTGTTTGATTCTAACAACTACTAAACGTGTCCAAGCCAAACTTTCAGCATAAAACATCCTAAAGCTTCCACGGACTGAGCCTGAGTTTTTTGTAAGCTCTGTGACCCCAAATGTTTCCCTCACGTGCTCCCAGAACGTCCTCAAAGCTGCAGCAGGTATCGCAGTCCCGAATGCATTCCTCACTCCTGCATGGGCTGTTTCTCTCGGTGCAGTGGATTAACCCCCTGTCCTGCACCCATTGCTCAGGTTTCTGCAGCCACCAAAGGCAGGTGAGCAGCTCGTGGTGCCGATGCATCTTTGCATTTGTCACTTTTATGACGGATGGAATTGCTTCTCGTGGCTGTGGATTTCTCCAAGGGCCACAGAGGAAGCCCAGACAGCAGCCAAGTCTTGGCAATCAGTTTTAAGGTGTATGAACTAATGGGAGAGAAATCCCATCCTTTTTTTCCATCTGCCCTGTTCCTATTTTCAGCTACAACAGCTTCAACACGAGCCTCCCACAGCAGTCAGAGGTGAACCTGAGGCTAGCAACTTTAAATGCTAGAGAAATAAGAGCACCCTGACTGCTTTTGTCCCAGAATATTCTCGCCCCATCACTTGTGTCTTTTCATTTCTTCTTCTCAGTTGCTCCTCATGCTTCTGCTGTATTCAGTAGTGTATTTTGTAGAGCAGTTTTTTCCTGCTTTCTTTTCAGTGTCGTGGCTTTGTTTCATGGCTCCTAGCACTGCCTATCGAAGACAAATCCAACACAGCTTTATATCATCATCTTTTTTTTTTTTCCTGTGTTTTTTTTTTTTATTTTCTTCTCCACATCTCAGCAAGGCTGCTGCTAATCTCTTCTTTTGCAAAGATTTGAAAACTAGTTTTTCTTTGACCTTTCTGAACAATCAGAAGCTCGGAGTCCCCAAGATGTGTCCCCATTATCTCATCTTTTGGGTTGCTGAAAATGATTAGGCAGGACAAAGGATGTGCTCCGAGCATTGGAGTTTCAATCTGCCCTTAGGGAGTACCTGGAAATAAAAGCAAGCGGAGGGGGAAAGCTCCAGCAAAAAGAAAGGTTCGACCTTTAGAAATCATCCTTGGCTGGTGCTTTCTCACCTTTCCAAATGTACATAAGATCCAGGTCTCTAAGTGCAGGCACCTGCATGGAGACTAATTCCCCAAAGGACTGCTCCCCTGTGTGTTCCTCTGAAATGAACACTCAGGACTTCTGAAAATGAGGTCACAAACAGAAAAGTAATTTGGAGCTATTATTTTTGTTTATGCTGTATGTAGCCATGCAGCCATCCATCTGCATCTTTACCACATTTTACTCAGGAGTAGATTGCCCTGTACAGTAACTCAGAGCAAGGGATGACTGATACTTCTCCCACTTAGGATCAATCTAAGAGCAGAACTGCAGCTCATCAAGGCGTGATTTCTTCACCTGATTTCAGTTGTTGATCATCTGCTGCTTTCCCTTTCATTCCTGCACAGTTGCTTTCTGCACCTATGGAACACCTTTGCCAACTTGCTGCAAAGGAAGCTAAGAAAGGAGAGGAGTCATTATGAGAAAGTGAAGAAAAAAAAAAAGATTTTTAAAAATGGGCTCAAGCATGAAGAATGGCCTTTGTGAACAATTCCATCATTTATCATTATTTCATTGGCATTGTATGAATTATAAATTCCAGATTATAATGGAGTAATATCTCATCTCCTCTCTCCCGAATGGGCACTGGATGGATGGATGGCCAGGTAGGGCTGCCCTCAGACCAGCAGTGTTCTCCAGAAGTCACTGTTCACCTCAAACTGCTTTCTTGAATTCACTTTCAGTAAAGTAGATGTTGATTTTTCACTGCTCTTTTCCAGATGTGAAAATTGAAAGAACTTAGAAAACAGCCTTTATCTTTCCAAAGAAAGCTGACTTAAAAAGAAGAATTCCTAATTTTCTTTTCCTACTAGAAATAGAAAGACTGAGCACTGAAAAAAGCAAAAACAAAACAAAACAGAAAAGCTGAAGCTGGACAGTGTTGCTTTGCAATGAATCCAGGAGCTAAGGGCTCAGTGTGCACACAGAGTGCTCTGGAAGTTCAGGTGTTGGGTGATGCCGCACTGACACGACTCACTAACCATCTGTTGAGTGTTTCTGTGCCGGCACAAAATTGTCCATAGATCAAGATGGGATTCACTGCCATGATGTAAAGGGGATTTGCACCCTTTGAAGCTTTTCTGTTCAGAAGGCTCTGACTTCTGGAGTGTTCCTGCAGTGCCCACAGAAGAAACAACTCAAGAACATGAGTGGCGTTAGAACAGAAAGAAATTCAAGGAGCTGTGAAATCTACTTTGAGAGGTAGATGCTGTGTTTACTTAGCAGGCTATCAAGATCTACCAGAAACCAACAGTAGCTATAAACACCAGTGGACCAGCTAAGTTAAGTTACATGTTAACAACAAGTCCATGTTGAGTTACACTTTGGCTAAAAGAAGAGGTACTAAATAGAACAGCTATTCTCCACACATTATTAATTTAGTGGGAACGTTTTTCCAATTTTCTGTTACATGTTTATTTCCACACCTCTTTACTCACAGTGGGGTTTCCCTCCCTCTTCCATAGCAGGTAAATGCCTGCTTCAGCTTATCTGCTAGGGGAGACAGTGGCCTGAAGCGCTTGGGGTTTCATGAACAGAGATCTCTGATGTTATGTGTGTGCAAAGGAAAATCCCATCCTAAGGAGAAAGTCCTTATTTTCCTCTGAGACACACACAGAGTCTGATTCTCCGTTGTACCTTTCTTTCGCTTGGAGCAAAAAATAAAGGTGAGCAGAGGAGGAAGGCAGGAGAGAAGCTTAACCCAGCTTTGTAGTCTTTGTACCCCAAGGCTTTAAAGAAGCCTAACATATGCATTTGAAGAGGTCATTCTACTGAACCTTTGTTTCCCAGGCACACTGTGATTACCCAGAGCTCCCCAGAGATGCAGAACACATCTACACAGGTCCTGATAAAGGGCTGCAGCCACAAGGAGATTACTTCGTTTGGATCTGAGGTTTTCAAATAAATACACCTGAATCTAAATCCTGTCCTTTCATAAGTCAAAGGGTTAAAGCTCTGCATCAAGACAAGGCGCTCCCCAGGCAATCTGCATCGAGGGCTCTGAAGCAAGGGAATGCTCTTGACCCACACATCGCTAACTTCTTCATTCCAAAGAAGTTCTGGTGGCCGATAAACCTTTGTCCTTTTTCTTTGATTAGCTTTACTCTGGCTATAAATCCCATTTTGTTCTGCGCTGGGATCTGGCCAAGGAAATATTTCTATTAACCTGGAGCAGCAGGGGAGCAGCTGGCTCGGAGTGCCTGGAGCATCCTGTAACACTGACACTTCTTTCTCTTGGAGACCCAGACTAAACCGAAGGAAATCCGTGTTCCTTCTGCGGTTATTTTGCTAGGCTGGGAGCTGGCAGAGCTGTGTGGGCAGGCTGTCATTAACCTAAAGATGGCAGTCATTAGAATTTCAGTCTAAAATCTGTTCTCTCTCATGTGCGTCGTCTCTGCTGTGAGCCTTAATTTATCCATTCACAGAGTGGGAACACACTCCTGCTACTTTCACCGCCCAGTTGGCTTTAATGTAAAACATCTGCAACACCTCTTGCCATTGAGAGCTTTGAGTTCAGTGTCTGAATATCGGAGCCCTTGTAGGGGAGGGTGATGGCACCAGGATCAGCAGCATCCCTGTGCTCAATGGGGCCTCGTGTTCTCTTACAGCCACTCATGAAGCCCTGCATCTTCTGCATGTCTTCAGCCTAGAGGAAGAAAGGAACCCCACTTTTACTGCCTGGTGCTTTCTGCTCAGCTATGGCTTTTTTTTGGTGTGTGTTTACTCCAAGCTTTCCTGCCCTGGGGCCCTGCTCAGTGCACCAGCCCCATTGCCCAGGCCCAGCATCTTTTCCCATCCAAAGACACTTCTCCATTTTGTGCAGGTGTAAAGTGAATCCCAAATATGCACAGTGAATGTTACAAACTCTTGTTCCCACAGGCAAACTCTGTAGTGACTCATCTTTGGGTGTCTCCTGGATTTTAGAGTTGCTGTATTTTCTACTTGCTGTTCTCTCAGCTCCCTCTGAGGCTTTTGCCATGTATTTGCTGCCCCATTATATACGCTGGCTCCCAATTCTGCAGTCTGTGCCCTCAACTAGCAGTGCTTTCTCTGCTACCACTGTAGTGTGTCCTAGAAAGAATTATAGCATTGCCTTTCTCTCGACAGCTAGGTCATCTCTCAGTAACATACAATAAGCTGTACCTGGGCCAAAGGAAATGGGTTTAGCCTGGCGGGTAATTAATTTTCTCAGGGTTCAGTTTCCCACACTGAAATTGGTCTCAGTCCGATCAATTAGAAGAACATTTTGCAAACGAAACTGATTATGAATCATGGGTTTCAATTCAGTTGTGGAAAACCTGATACACGACTTGGAGCAAAACACAGAGAGAAGCTTCAACCCATTCATCCCAGCTTGTGCAGAGAAGTGAGAACAATGCACACACACCCTCACTGCTTCAAGGAGGAAAAGGTGCAGAGACTCAGCCCAATTGCCATGTGTTTGAAATGACCCTCAGATGAGCTGTCCCAGGACTGTACATCTCATCCCCTGCTCAGGCAAGTCCTGCTTCCTACTGCCTACAGACCGACAAATGAAAAATGAAGAGTTACAGGATGAGGAGCATCCCCCAAAAGCCCTTAATTCAGACTTAATGGTTTCAGACAACCAAAGGAATGATCTCAGAAAGCTGAAGTCTCTGTATCACCGTCATCTTCCCCTTCCCATTTTCCTTTGCAGGTAATAGTCACAGAAATGATAGCAGCCTTTTCAATTGCAATTTACTTTTTTTCAGAGTATCTCCATCTCAGCATCCAGGATTCATCTCACGTAGTGTGAATAGACACCACTGCTGCACTACTGGGAGCGCTCTTCATCCTTCTGCTCTTCTCTGCCCCAGGAACTCTGAGCAGTAACTCTGCTGTTACTTGTTTCAGGTGGAGTTTAATTTACAAACAAAAGCAAATAAATAACTTCCAGAGTTCAAATGAAATTTTGCTGAGGACCATCTTGTTCTCCTGAAAAAGCCATGACACCAAACTTGGCAGTCCTCTCAAGCCTTGGGCAGTTTTTCATTTATGTCAGATGAACCCAGTTAAAATTCCCTCTCCTGGACTCGGCATTTAGAGGCATTATGCTGGAAGTAGCTTAATAACTTTGCCTTTAAAGAAAAAAAAAGGCATTTCGTAGCACCATGCAAAGTAAGCAAAGGAACGGCATTTCACAAAGCAGGACCTGCTGAAGGGGTCCGAGGGTGCACCTTCAAATGGAACAAGTCTGGATATGCTGAATTCATATCCTCTGTCTTCCTAACGTAGACTCTTCATAAAGAGAGAACTGCATTTGAACAGAAATGTCTTATTTTGTAGTTGAAATACATAATGTATCTGTTATCTCCCGTGCTGCCTTTTAGAAGTGTCACTGGCAGGAGAAGAGGGAGGCTTGTGCTGCTTGTTTCTGTAGGAGGGAACACTACAACGCTGGGTCACACCTGAGGCAGGTATGTCACCAGCACAGTTTGTTCTTAATGAATGGAGTCTCATTGTGCCAGGAAAGTGGAAATGCTGATTTTGGCTTTTAGTTTAAAAAAAAAATATATATATATATATATACTGTTGTATACCTTGGAACTGAGGAGCAAGACCTAGAACCTGACAAAAGGCAAACCTGGCTAATGTGCTGCTAAAAGCAAGTGCAGAGAAAGGAGGGCTGTTGCTCCTGCAGTAACCCCTGCTGCTGAGGAAACAGATACAGAAGCTGTTAAGGAATGTGTAAACATGAGCTTTCCTAGCAAAGGAATCGAATCTAAAATACTGCTCTGGCTACAGGCTCTCAGGTCTGCTGCTTTAAGATGCAGTGTAAAAGCTGATGTCCTGACCTCTTGTGGTCACTAAATATACACTGCCAGATTTTCCAAGCATATGACTGCATTCAGCACACTGTCTCCTTCCCAAACGTTGATTTCCTTTACTGAATAATGTTATCTCCAGAGCCCTCCTCACAATTCCACCAGAGCTGAAACTTGCTCAGTGTGCCCAGTGCTTTTGTAGAGGTACAATGTGACACAGCTGGAGATCCTCACCCCCTGCCAAATGCCAGAGCACCCTGCAATACAGCCATGGACAATGAGATTACATTACTGTGTGACCTGTTGCTCTGCATAGCTGTTCTCAAGCATTCCTTGGAAGCAGAGAACATGAAATGATCATTGAATTCAGCTTGACAATCGAAGTTCAGAAGTAACATCATCTTTCAGAATGGGAAGGTACAGGCTCACTGTGATTCTTTTTGTCATTGCCTTGAAATGTTTCAGGACACGTTCAGCAGAGAAACTATCCTTGAAGAGCTGACAAAAGTTGTAGGGCAAGGTATCTTTTGCATGAGTGTTGGCAGTCTAAATTATACGGGATTCAAGCTTCCAATATATCTTATGGTTACTGTCTGTGCCTAGTGAGTTTTGCTGTAAAGAAATGATGGGGTTTGAGCCAACCATCTGGCGTGACCACATGGGAAACCAGACTTTGATTCACACCTCTGCAGGCTGGAGTCAGATGCTGGGAACAATGAGGACCTGACTTAAAGGCAGTCATTCTTTTCACTCTGTCTTTGTTGTGTGCAATTTGGGGCTACAGATGCAAATATGGTCAGGTAGAATGACCACTGGAAATTCAGAAAGCTTTAAGGGAGAGGAGCTGATACATTGCTGGAGGAATTTTAATGATAGGAGGGAAACAAAACAAATAAAGAAAACCCACAAAAAAACAGCAAACAAAACCAGCTGGATGGTAATGTGGTTGACCTACTATTTTCTGTAGCTTTCTGGTGCTTTCCTTAAGAAGTAGAACCCATCAATCTGTCAGTGATTTTAGATGTGGTTTTCATGTTTTCATAGGGGTGTAGGATTTATTTCTTTGAATGCAAGCATAAGCTGGGAAAGACTGAATGCAACCCATGTGGATGGATTGTTTGGTGATGTTTTTACTGGGAAAATGGAAAGCCTGGTGCTTGCTAAGACCGTGATAAAGTGCAGATGCATCCTAAGTTGTCTTCTATCTGCTCTGTCCTCTCTCTCACACCTGCGATTCCTTTCTGGTGCTTGATGTGTCTTCCAACTCAGAGCACGAACGCTTCACAAGGTGTCTGGGACCTGGGTAAGATGCTTGCCTGCATGAGGTTACTGAGTGACTTAGATAATGCCACTTGGGTTAAGAGGCTGTTGATAACTAAGCATCCAGCCCAGCAGTTTAAAGGCAGCAAATAGGGGAAATGTGAGATGGAGTGGAACAGTCGCACTGGTTCCAAGCAGTGAGCACATTTCCTGCTATGCACCAAGCAGACCAAGGCCAATGGCATTTCACTTCTGGAAGGCCGGCTAAGGGAGAATGAGTGTAATGGAGCTCCCTGCTCATAAAGGTCTGCGCTGCTGCTGTGAGGTCATCAGGGGATGAGGCACAAGTGCTGGAAATAAGGGAAGAAAAGGCAATTTCATACCATAATGCACTATGTGTGAACAGTAAACAGACACTTACCCTCTGAATGTTCTCATCTGAGAAGAGGAATAAAGGAAAAATAGTCGGCAAGTCAGGAGTTTCTGCCTGCCTCTCCTTCAGTAGTCTGAACTGAGCCATGCTCAAAACAGCCACTTGGCCATTATTTTCTCCGAGGAAAAATGGTACAGAGTGCAGGAAATAAGGGTGTAGGTGTAATGGAGGTGAGCCAGGCTGCTGGTTTGGTTCTGCTCTTGGAGTCAGCCCAGACTGTCCTTACCCTGAGCAGAGAGCGTTTGGGTTTTACTATAAGAAAATACAGGTTTGATAGTTGCTTTTAAGGCCGATCAGCTACAGGAGAAAGCCTCAAAGGCTGCATGGGCTGCTGCCATGTCTGTGCACTGCTGAGAAAACAAGGACAAGCCCCACCATCGTGTCCTTCACAAACGAGAAATGAAATGTCCACAAGCCAAGGCAGCATTCTAGTAATTGTGTTTCCATGTGGTATTTCAAGATATCCCTGGCGTATTTGGCTTCTAAACTGGTGAATTATTTCTTCAGTTTAGAGGCTGAAGCACAACATACTGACTGCTCGGCACTTATTAGGGACTACCAGGAAGCAGCTGAGGCTGGGTCTGTTTTACTGTGTGATTTTATTACCTGCAGTTCCAGTAGCAAAGGTGACAAAGAGTAGATAGGGAAACATGAAAGAAAACCACTTCTGTTGCCAGGGCATCAGAGCGATTTGGTGTCTTCACCATCTTGTGCCCTGATGCAGGAACAAACGAGATGGGGTTGAGGTTACGGTTTGCTAATACCCCTTTTTCACATGGTAAATCCCCACCAGCTCCTGTAGTTCCTCACGCAATGGGGAGTGAGCCCTGACCAGGGTTTCTGGGCCATATTTCAAAGCAGGAATAGAATCATTCTGAGAACGGTTATCTCCTTTCCAATCTGTGGTCAGATAACATCCCTGTGGCAACCATTGCAACTGCCTATGTGGAAAAGTAACGTTCAGAAAGTAATTTAATGTAATGGATTGTTTAGCTTCCTTTTAATTAAATGTAGCAGCTGGAAACAAGAGGAAGACAGTTTTGTATCACCAACTAGTTCTCTAATTGCAGGCATCCTCCATAGACCCTGCTTGATGTACTGCATTTTCAGCCCAACTTTAAAACCTGTTAGTATTGCTTAAACACCCCAAAACGTTATGATCTTTTCCACCTTTCCTGAAATACTGTCTTGCTTTGTTTTATTTTGCAATGTATCTTTCTCCCCAAAAGTCAAACCACTGATAAGAGATTTGTGTCAAATTAGCCCAAACAGTTCCAGGAATCTCTCTGAGGAGTCCAGCAGGCATACTGGGAAGGATGATGCTAAAGTTCCTTGGGAAACTGTTCTTTTCAAAGGACTAAATGAGGAGCTCCCACTGTTTAGTCCCAATAGATGATTCTGGCTTTTTGAAGAGGACTGAAGGCATTGATGGGGCTTTCAGCAGAGCCCCTTTCATGTGAGCACAAAGGGCTCTTTGTAGATCATGTCAACGAGTTGTGACTCAGATGGCCACTGCGGTTGTAATGTTGTCAGGCGCGTCTCTGGGAGGAATAGTGTCTTCATAGCAGGGCCATGTAATGCCATCGTTTGCACTGTAATTTTGAAATGGAAGCTTCTGGCAAACACACCTGCAGAAGCACAGGGGAGTTCAGTGTAAAAGGGTCAAAATTCAGCTGGATTACAAAAGCAGGATAGCCAGGATATTAAATGTGCTTAAATTGTGTGTACAGGTAGGAGTGGTTTTTGTGAGATTTCTCTCTAAAAGGTTGATGTAAGGAGACTGCTGGAGGGAGAACATATCCTCTTGGTTTGCCCCTAAACCTGACTAATTACCCAGTGCCCAAGGCCATGGGCAAAAAGCCCAGTAGGTCCAGTGATACCTCAGCACAAGTATGCCTGTGGCCATGGGGAATGGCTTACATTCCTATTGCTATTTGGATGCCCACAGATTTACTGCAGGCTGTGCACAAGGCTAAGGACAGGTTTGGAAACCACATCTGTACTTACTGGGAAGCTGGGCCAAGGCGCTGAGCGTTTGCTAAACAGCCCTTTGGCCACTGTGTAAATCTGTACCCACTGCAGAGTGAATACAGCATTAAGGAAAAGACGATGCTGACTGGCACGTTTATAAAAAAGACTTCTTAAGATTTCTGATGGGGTAACTCGCAGCTGCTAAATATGCTCAAGGAGAAACACAGTCAGAACATTTCTTTCCTTAGTCTCTCCGTAGTGCTTTATGTTTTCTCTCTTGAGAGGAGAAGGGAATGTTGGCATTGGTGGAGCGCAAGCTGGGAGAAGCGGTAGGTTTGGTCTATTGGCTGTTAACATCACCAGGTGTCTCATCAAGGCTTATTCCAGTTCTCTTGTCTCGATCCTTGGGGGAAAAGAATTGAGAGGGTGCAGAGGAAGATGTGGAAGAGGACAAGTGAGGGCTTTCTGCATGCAGAGAGGAGGATATTTTGACAGAATGGGTGATGGTGGCTAGGGAAAGTGGGGAACAGGCAAGTAGTAAATGAGTTTGTGTTCCCGGCTGCTGAATAGCCCCAGGAGGTTCCCAGCAAGTCTGCCGCTTTTTTATTGGAGTTTTGTGCCAGAGTTATAAACCCTTTAAATGAGTCTAGATCATTAGGGAAGCTTGGCTGATCACTGATGAAAAAATATAACAATTAAAACAAAGGGCTGGAAGAGGGAAGCGGGGGGAGAGGGAGCTGAGAGTGAGCAGTTTTAATACTTAATAACAAATACTAATAATGGTGCTGAGTTGGGGACTAATTAAAAGTTTCTAAAAAGAGAGAGAGGAAGAGAGTGGAATTAATCTAGAATGTTTTGTATGGCAACTTTCACAAGTGTCTGAAAAAAGCATCCTAGATGGGAGCATAAACCAAACACTTGAGTCAAGCAAGGCTCTGGAGACAAAGCAGAGCTCATGGCCCAGTCTAGTTCTTCTCTTCCACTGTGATTTGAGGTCTGGCCTCCACTCTGGGGCTACAGTTGTCCATTCTGCAAAGGGGCTGGGGATGGCTGGTAAGTTGGATGGATTTCTGCAGTGTTCATGGATCAGCTGGCCCTTCTACCTGCACTGTCTTCAGGTATGCTACTAGCTTGATGGAAATAAATGTTCCCAAAACAACAGGTCTGCTTCTAGCTGTGTGCAAGGCTCAGCAGAACCAACCAGAGCAGCAGCAGCCATTGCATTTCAGTAACTGCAACAGCAGCTGCATGAGGAGCTGGTCAGGCTGGAACAAGGAACATTTGTGTGCAATTTCAGTTGAACTGTTACCAATAACCACTACCATCTTGCATGTTTCATCCAGGATAAAGTGATGAATGTCAGCCTCAGACAGATCAGCCTTCCAGCACCTCACTCCTTTGCTTTCTCATCTGTGCAGGAAACAAGTTTAAACTGTGATTGCTTTTTGACATTCATTATCTTAATTCTGACTTGCCAACTATTTCAAGGCAGATAATGTCTGAGAAATGCCCTCCTGACCTGAATTCTGAGTTGTGAAGGGAGAGATATGAAAGTCATCATCACTGGACGTGGCTGACAGCTCAGTCCTTCAGGCAGCAGAAATGCATCAACGATTGCAATAGGGACAGGGTGTGCAAAGGACTGGGAAAGGCTATCCTATCCTATCCTATCCTATCCTATCCTATCCTATCCTATCCTATCCTATCCTATCCTATCCTATCCTGTCCCGTCCCGTCCCGTCCCCTCCCATCCCATCCCATCCCATCCCATCCCATCCCATCCCATCCCATCCCATCCCCTCCCATCCCATCCCCTCCCCTCCCCTCCCCTCCCCTCCCCTCCCGTCCCGTCCTGTCCCGTCCCATCCCATCCCATCCCATCCCAAACCTGATTTTTCCCCCTTTCTTTTGCAAAGCAGCACCAGACACATACAGACCTACAGCACAAACATCAGCAGAGACTTCATGTCCCTGGATATGCCCTTTGAAATGCCCAGGGTAGGCACAGATGTCAGTGTTCTCAGATATCCCTCCAGGCTGAGGGGACATCTCAGTTTGCCTCTTCATCTTCTGCACAAGGCGACTCTGCTATAGCTCTGTGCTTTGCATCATTTTAGCCCCACAAAAGAAGAGCTGAGGTAGCTTACGGTGGGTCTTTGTGCTGTTTGGCTTGAGAACTCAATCTTGGCTCCCAAAGCAGCCCCGAAGCGGCCAGCAGCAAGCTTTGCTATTCTGCGCCAGGGCTGTGTCTGTCTGTAAATACTTCTATTTCAGCAGCCTCTCTCAAACGTGACAGATTTGCTGTGAGGAACCTGGCAGCAAAGAATTTTTCTTCTCTCTCTCTCTCTCTCTCTCTCTGTCTGACAAATGTATACAATGTATTAGCTTTTCATGTTCTAATTTACAATATAATAAACTCCTCTGGGCCCTGGTTTGGTACAGGGATGGAAAGTGGAGTGCTCCCCTGGCTGCTCTGGGGAAACCCTCCCAAAGCGCTGCAGGGAAACAGGGGCTGGAAAAAGGGATGGGGTGCATGGGAAGCAAGAAGGGGTGTTTGCAAATGTGCAAATGTTGCCTCCAGTTGGATCTTCAGATCACTGAGTATCGTAGATTTCCCTGAGGGGTTTGCTTGGCTTGCTGTTCCTTCATTGCTCCTGGTGTGTTATATTTCATTGGGAAATTTTTTTAGGAAAGATTTGTTTTCGTAAGGGCCGGTCAGGCAGTGGCACAGCTGTCCAAGGAGTGACAGTCACCATCCCTGCAGGAGTTCCAGAACCATGGAGATGTGACACTGAGGGTCAGTGGGCATGGTGGGATGGGGTTGGGGTTGGACTTGGGGATCTCAGTGGTCCTTTCCAACCTTAATGGTTGTGTGATTCTGTGAAGCTTCTCCAAGTGACTGCACAGGGTCCACACTTAGAACTCTGGGGAGAAAAGAAAATAAATTGCCAGAAGGGAGCAGTTTAGTGCATCCTCATTCAGGCCAAAAGGAGGAGAATGCAACAGAAGGATGTGGAAAGGAAAAGAGAGATTTTCCCTTTCAGTGAAGGATTTGTTTGACAAGATCATATGAAGAAAGAAAATGGCAACTCATTGATGTCCAGAGGACCGGTCCCTGCCCTGCATCAGTGCTTGTGTGCACACTTGGCATCATGGCATGCCCTGTGTGTAACAGCAGTGCAGAAACCAAAGCTGCCACTCAGGCCTGCTTATTAACCACAACTCTGCTTTGCTTCCTAAGCTTTTCCTTCTGTTTGCTTTGTAAACTCCATCAGAAAGGACCTTCTGATGGGGCAGGGACCTTATCTTTATTCATCAGGCTGCCAAGAACTCAAAAATACCACTTTTATTCATGTCATGAATGTTCTGAGGGTCGTTTGCTTGTTTTTCTTCATTCTGAATAAATGATTGTCCCATATATAATTTTCTTCCAAGTAAACAGATTTGGCTTTGGTATTTTGCAATTACTACCAAGGATAGAAGGTTATATTTTCCCAGATGATGTGTGCACATCCATGATGTGCAGGTGTTTTGGCACCACAGAATGATGCTGTATGGTGGACATCTGACATCTTCATAAGGCTGAGAATTCATGGGGAAAAAAATGAGAGAAAATGAAGTCTTTCCAAGAGAAGAGCAAAAAAAAAAAAACAAACCAGGAGAAAAATAAAGAAACCCAACCCCCAACTCAGGGTCTCTACATGAAGTCTCTGACGTTTCTGAGTGCTTTGATTCTTCTGGCTGACTTTTGTTTATGTCTTTTCCACATTCGTTGAAGTATTTGTAGGTCCTCAGCACAGAGCTGTGGGATCAAAGCTGAATCCATCTTTCCACCACTCAGCGTTTCTCCTCGAGGCCAACCTTGAGGTGTGTGAGCCAGTGCCTGGAAGTAGAGGAGCGGTCTGCGTTAGCATTTCTATTAGCAATGAAATTATATGGATGCAAAGCCTGCAGCTTCTTGCAGGCTTAAAAAGAGCCCCCACTCTGCCATAAAGTCTGACAGTCTCCTTAAATCAAAAGGTCTTTGCTTACATGTCCTGCTATGGAAGTGTATATCCCAATCCTCCCTTGCACCATCACTGCTACCTGCTGACTTGATCCTGCAATCTAGCCCCCCTCTGAGCTATGACTGCGCTCAGAAGAAACAATTTCACTCTCCAATCCAATGCAAGAATCCACTGGGACATTTATAGTCCATAATAGCAGCACTGATGAAGCAGTTTTTTGAAATCCCAGCTCACACTGGAATCCTGTCCCATGCAGTACCTGAGCACAGTTACTGCGGTGCAGGAGCAGAATGCAAATATCAGGAAAGTCAGAGCCATGATCCTCTTCTGCAAGGGTAGCCACAGACCTTCCCAGGAGGACTTGGTATTTTTCTGATGCTGCACAGGTACTTGAAATAATGCCTTGTCCTTTCTCTATGGTGTGAGCAAACAATGCAGTGACTTATCACCACCAGACCTTCTGCCCATCCATCAGTCCCCTGGGACGGGTTTGCTGTAGGATTAGCTCAGGTGAAGGACACGGAGAACGTGTCTGCAAAGCTCTGGGATGGATTTGCTGCAGGATTTTCTCAGGCAAGTGATATGGGTTCATACGTGTAGGGTCCCAGTGATGGATTTGGAATAGGATTTGCCTGATGATGTAGTGAAGCGAGCCTGTCAGAATGTTTGTTACAAGGTGTGAGCCAAAAGCATCAAGTACAACAGTCTTGCTGTAGGATTTGCTTGGGTGGCACAAAGGGGCACGAATAATTGTATAAACTCAAAGATAAGAACCTAGGAGTCATTAATGCTGCAGGAGAGAAGCAGTTTCCCAGCCTTGGTAAGAGAGCTGTGAATTACCCCAGCACGTGTTCTCAAAGCAACACGACTTGTTGCTCATAGAGTTTCTTGTAATCATCAAACCAGCTCAAAGTCTGGCATGAGTAATTAAAATGCTAATTGGAAATTCACAATTCATCAGATGAAATAGAAATGAGTTTCTTTCTTTCTTTTTTCTTTCTTGTTTTTTTCTTTCCTCCAGCGTTTTCTCTCTAGTGGTGGCAGATGTTGGGGTTGTGAATTCATTGTCTGCCAGAGACACGGCAAAATCCGCTTTCCAAACTAGTTTTCTGTATTTTTGTTGATTGTCTGCTTAAATTAACCTTCTCTAATGAGATGAAGATAGTCAGGGTATGTCTGTAATTTACTGGCTGTGAAATTAGTTAGTATGAATATAATACATCCTGGTGGGTGACAAGGATTAGGAAGCTCTGTGAGTACGCAGGTAGAAGAGAAGGTGGCTTTAATGCTTGTTTCCTAATGATGTGGAGGCTTATCCTGTACATATGCATGCACGTTTACAAGCTTTGCTCAGGACTGTCAAAAAGAACTGGCCAATTCTTGCCTAGTCCTCCGAGAGGGCATTTGCACCAGTGCATGGTGAGTATTTAATAGCAAAGTGCTGCCACGTTGCCCTGTCTATATCCGTGTGAAGAAGCATCCCAGGTCTCGCAGCATGTGGAAGAAGGGTGGATGGCTTCCAACAACAGGGCTCAGGCTTCACTTGAGCATTCCTCCTCCCTTCCACTTGCCCCACATCTCCAAGCCTCACACTTCAAATATTTGCATGCAAACATCAGACTGCGGCTCGGTAAGAACATGGTGTTCAAGTTCTCGCTCACTCAGCAACAGATCATTGTGCAAATAAACCAGGCTCTCCCTTGGCTTGCCGCATGAAGATATCCCCAAGCACACAGTGAGCCAGGCGGGGTGCACATCAGTGAGACCCTCCCCTGGTCTGCAGCCTGGGGTGGGAGAGCAGAGAACTGCATGCTGGCAGCTCCAATATCTTAGGGCTAATGTATGGTAATGGGTGTTTGAAACACTCAACCCTCAAGACATTAGCACACACCTCCACTTTCATAAAAGAGGAAAAGAAAACAACCTTCCTTTGTTTTCATGCTGAGCAGATAATCTGGGTGTTGTGTCAGATTCAATTTGAAGACATAAAAGATAGACAAATAAAAACCTCCCCTCCCTGCTACCCCTGCAGCTTTTTTTCCAGTGTTTGGGATATTGTGATAATGGATTTGTGCCTGCAGGACCCGCCGGAGGCTGAGAGCCCCTCAGTTTGTGTATATGCCAAACGTGTTGCAGTTAAGATGATGCGACTCCCAAAGAAAATGAGGTTTGCTGAAGTTCTTTCTAACAATATCCGTCGCTGTAATGGAAGATATTATCACTGCTTGTGAATCTCATCACATGTTAGGCCCCGAATCAGATGTGTTTACAACCCTGTACTTTAAGAAGGTAGAAGGGGAGCACTATTAGTTTGACTTTTTTTTTTTTTTTTTTACAGTTATTACAAGGAAAAAAAATCCATTTACTTGGGTTCGAGTCCAGACAGGCCCTAGATCAAAAAGCTAATGTCATATCCTGAAATTTGGGAAGATTCTGATCGTTCGTATCTGGATCTGTATTTATTAGCTCAAATGAAACAAAACACAGAAAAAAAAAAGAAGAGAACAAACAAATGCACAAACAGAGCAGCAGCCAGAGCTGTGAGTCCACCTCTGAATCTGAATGAGCCCAGACCTGGTGCAAACTTCTAATCCCACTTTTCAGGTTCTCCCTAATTGTCATTTCTGTTGGACGTGTATCTAACATATGCCAGTTACTTGCTTGTTCATAAACACAGCCCTTGTCCAAAAGTAAACAAGACAGACGAAGCACAAGGCAAAGGATGGCTCTGCATTACAATTCCCCTGGCAGCAAAGGCAGCTCAGAAGGATTCTGCCCTTCTCCAGCCAATTCTTCTTTTCCTGTGCTGCATGCTGCCCTGCCCTTGGATGCACCCATGCAGCGTTGTATAGAGGCTCAAGTGGATCCATCTTAAAAGACCTATTCTTAAACATGGCCAGGGTCAGTACAGCCCTTGGGCAGTTGCCTTCCTACATGTAGGCCTCAATCTAATCTGAGCCTACTCTTTTTTAGTTTAAAGCCATTTCCCTTGTCCTGCCATTGCACTCCTTGATAACCCACAGCCATGGGGTGCCCAGTGGGGCTCCCCCACCTCCCCTTCATCTTGCTCAGCCCCGATCATTGCTGGTCATGAGCAGGTTTGAGAAGTTGCCACCAATGCAGTCCATTAATTCTGTTTGCCACCGTGACTGGTGGGACCTGGCCTATGAAGAATGGGGTTTGCCAGGCTGTACATCATCCTTTCTGTTCTGCATTTCTAATATAAAAGAGAATGTAGCCTGGGAGGGATACAGATTCACTTCTTCAGTATCATGAATAACATGAAGGAAATCCACTTTTTCCAGCTATGATTTCATCTTTTTTTTAACAAATGCAGGAGTTAATCCCCTCCCTTTTTTAGAGCGGGTGGGTGGGAAGGAGTTCGTTTTCATTCCAAGCCTTCACCCATGCCAGAAGTCTCAAGGGGGAGGCAGAGGACTGATATCACTACAAAATAATCATATTCCTCGGTTAGTGCAAACCAGCTCTGTTCCGACAATGTCAGGGTAATTGGCGTGAGATGGGAATCAGGTCGCATTCAGTCTGAGAATGATATCAGAGAGAATGTTGTAGTGGGTGGTAAACATCAAAGAAGGAAAAGGAAATGAGAGGAAGGTGCAAAATAGTTCCTTTACCTGTAACATCAGTGCTCACGTCCTGTAAGATTAACACGAGAAACAGCAAGATACACAGCTGCATGAAACAGGGATGAAACAGGCCTTCCTGTCCCAGGGAAAATACCAAGTCTTGCCATATTTTTCCCATCTATCAGAACATTTAGAATTCTGAAGTTTTTGCACAGCTACATTCTGATGAGGGCAACAGAAGCATTTCTGTTTCATGTTCTCATTTTGTGGTCTTTCTGGTCACGTTGGTGTTCTGGCTTTGTTTTTTAATTAGCTGTAATGGTAGAAGAAAGCATTTTTATCGAGGAGAAAATATAAACCAGAAAAAACTGAAAGCCTCACAAAGAAACTGACAGCACCTTCTATTTAAAAAGGAATAAAAAGAGGACAGAAAATAATAAGAAAGGATTTATTAAACCTGACCCTTTCCTCCAAACAGTTCTGATTTCAAAGAAGTGGACTTTTCCAAAGAAAAATAGGCTCACTGAAAAGTACCCAGGCAGCCCCTGTGCTGCCTCAGAGCCCCATTGGCAGCGCATCTCTGTTTGCAGGGCAGCACACCTCTTCTGAGGAGCTCTGCAGCCTGTAGAGACAAGTACCCTCTCTGGCTCTGTCCAACACCAACCTTGAGAGTCAATGCACACATTGTGCATCTCCTTTCACAGAGATGTGCCTCTGTTCTTGCCTTGTTCTTTCATTCTCCTAGTGCACCGTAAAGGTCACTCTTCATGAAAGTAGATATTTGCTCTTTGTGTTCCGGGGGGGAAAATATATATATATATATATATATATAACCCTTGCATATTATAGAGGGTTTAGAAGGCATTAATAGACTCTCTCTGTAAGGTTTCTTGGGCATGAATTCCTCTCTCTGCTGTCACAATGTGGTCAGATGTGTCCTCACCCCCCTGCGTGGGGGTGGTGTGGGGGTTATTTCCTGGCTGTGCTTCTGTTGCTCTCACATCATCCTTGTGTGGGAGCCTGGGGTTTCTGCTGTAATGCTTCAGCACCTAGTAATGCACTTTGTGTTTGCCCTGAAGACTTTATAGAAGGTGCTTGCCTTGATCTCACACTGAATTCCCTCTTGAGCCTGCGGAGTTCAGGCTGTATTACATAGCTATTGTAAATTGAATAACAGCTGATCAATAGACACTTGTCCTGAAGATGAATGACCCTGAATCAGATACAGGGCCTTTTTGGAGACCAAGTTTAAAAAGCTGAACCTGGGGCATGAAAAGAAGCAACGTAAACAAAGATGACCAGGTGGGGTTGGCTGCTTGTGGCGTTCCTCTTGGTCCTGTTTCACCAGCAGGCCACGGGGCAACTTGTGTTGACTGGAATTGACTGCAGCAATGGGTTTGGGAGGAAGAAAAGTGGTTATTTGTGTGAAGAACGTGGAACCCACACGGCTGGAGCTTGGGTCTTGAGTGTACGGCATCCTGGGCAAGGAGCTCTGCACAAGTCAGGCTGGGAGCTGCAGTGCTGTTCACCTTTGTTACTGGGACTGAATCTGCAAAACACATATACAGCTCTACTGTTTAAATGGCAGCCCTTGTTCGTTGTAATTACAGCAGGATCTTAATTTCTGTGAGGGTCAGCCACTTCAGAGGACTATTCTCAAGAACTTGCTCATCAGCACAGTACAATTAGGAGTACAGTAAGACTAAGTTCCACCCAGTCTGATCAGTCTTGAGTTTAAATAATAACATTTCGTCTTACTTAATGAACTGTCAGCCATCTCCTGAGGAAGACACTTTAATGAGTGGAGAATCATGTCCAATGCTTATTTATCTAAGTCAGGAGCACAGATCTGATAACGATCTCTCTTCATCCCTGTGTCTGATTTGCGTGTCAGGCCACTTCCTGATCCCAGCAAGGTAATTTGCATAAGAAAGAAGGAATTTGCTGAGTGGTCGCCAAGTTTCATTCCTCACAGCTGATGGAACTTCAACTTCTTACCAAAGTTAGCTGAATATCAGCTCAAAGCAAGCTTAAAAAGGGAAAAAAGTGGAGGAGCAGAAAGGAGGAAGGGAGGAAGGGCCAGAGCAGATCTCCTATTCCAATTGGGAAGGACATGCATGGAATTCAGGGTGCAAAAGTTTCGGTCTGGAAGGGCTAACAACATAAAAGAAGTGACTGGGTCCTCGTTTGGACAATCACCATTCTCTCTCCTCACAGAATGTGCACCATGTGTTTTTAACATTCCTGAAATCCAGCGGCTGCAATGCATGATGTAAGGGGAAAATCTGTAGGTAAAAGTTGGAGAGGTGGAATGAAAAGATACAGGGCTTAATGTGATTGATAACATAGAAATTGGGCTTCTGGCACTTAGATCAGGGGAGAGGCATTCAAGCTGTCTGACTTCGGATACTAAAAGAAAGTTTAATTAAAACAATTAGTCTCCCCTGGAACTACTAAGTCAAAGTGTCTCCATTGCTTTCAAGGGGAGCAAGACAGGCTGTCTTGTAACTAAGGGAGCGAAATTAGCACATACATTTTGGTGGAGGAATATCACTGCCCCCTCAGGTAACTGAGTCCAGGTGAAGCATGGGAGTGATCCTCAGCAAACCTCAGTTACAGTTGGGGAGCACAACAGTTTGCTCCGTAAGCACTGTTCACATGCAGTCTAAAGGGTGTTAATGCATAGAATCATAGAATGGTTTGGGTTGGAAGGGATCCCAAGGATCATCAAGCTCCAACCCCACTGCCACAGGCAGGGCCACCAACCTCCAGACCTGGTGCTAGAGCAGGGAGGGGACAGGAGAGAGAACGAGAGGTCTTGTAAGAAGCCTGAAACGCCTCAGTTAAAATAACTTAAAAAAAATACAGTTTTCCAAAAGTTTCCATCACTTCAGACACTTCTTGTAGCTTTTCTAGAAGAGGATCCATTACATGGGAAAGAGGATCCATTACATGGGAAAGAGGATCCATTACATGGGATAAGTTATTTGCTAGACTGGAAGCTTATATTTGCTTAAGCAGCATTCCTTGAACCATAGGATAAAGAATGGTCAGGGGTGTGGAGAGTCTCACTGGGCTGCATCTGTGCCTGGGGCAGGAGCTGCTGTAGCTGCCAGTCCCCAGGCAGTGACATTATCCCTCCACAAGACCAAACTGAGGTCTGGAGCAGCCTGGTCTGAATTCAGCGTTTGCTTTGCTCTGAGCAGAATAACTAACACAAGTTTGGGAGGTCTCTTTTGGCCTAGATGTTTCTGAGACTGAAATTTCATCAAATGATATCCCAAGCCCACGCTCAAAGCACCAGACTGAGTTGACCAGAGATATTGTGCTACGTGTCATGGAGTGTGATGTTATTGTCTCAGTTTCAAACTTCCCACCATTCTAATTTCAAAACCCTTGATTAAGGAACTGTTCCTTTACGTCTTACTATTTTTTTGCTTTTGTTATGTTTTAAGAACTTTCTAGACAATTTTCCTCTATTCTTTATTTACCAGATGTTTGCATAGTTGAGAAAGATTCAATATGGGCGAACAGAGGATAGTCACAACTAGTAATAAGTATATTTACTGCTTCAAAAGCATTAATTTCCAGAAGTTGAAAAGTTACAAATGGATTTGATTAGAAGAGAAACTGCAGTCAGAAAAACAGCTGATTGCAAACTGGATTCTGCAAGAATTAAATGACCAAAGAAAGAATTAAATGGCCAAAGCACCACAGTTTCATATGAAGTAAGGAGGCAAGTTTGGCTGGAATCCAAGCCTTGATCCATTACAAAGGAAGATGGCAGTGAGAAATCTGTATCCAGACATTAGAAACCAATTCTTATGAAAATTCAAGATGGGAAATGGAATAGGATTAGTGCCAGTGAGGAGTTGGAATGCGTAGAGCGTGGATAAGGAGGGTTAAAAACTTGAGGGGAAGAAAATGATTCATGACTGGGGGCACAAAGGAAATTAATGAGGGATGAGATAGTTTGCCTGTGGAAAACAAAAATCCTAGCAAAGCACTCCTGGATGGAAGCAGAAAAATTATCAAATGCAAAAGAAACATTCACATGCAAAGAAGCAATTCTGGTGCTGGGGAAGAAGCAGTTGGACATTTATATTATATGATGATGAAGTGCTTTGCTGTACTTGGGAAAACAAGTCAGGTACACAGATGGGAGGAACAGTTGAAGCTCAGCAGACTCAGAAAGCTTGCACGAGGACTCTGAAGAATTAGCTGAACAACTTTTTGGTCTGCTGACTTTAGCTTCTAATAAACCTTGCACCATGGAAAGCGGCTGTGTGAGCATTGTAGAGTAATAACTTAAAGAAAAAAGGTTGAGAAGGTTGTTGCTGTTGTTGCTATGTGATAGGTAGCACCATATTGGTCTTGGGCGAAATAATGGGGCCAAATAAGCTGATGCCAATCAATAAAGAATCAAAGGGTCGAAAGAAAATCAAGGGGTTTTTCTCAACGTGATTTTGTAGAAAAACATCTTTTCGAACAGAATTAGTTTTATTTTTGGAGACTGCAGTTTTGGTTGTTAGAAGTGTGTGTGCACATAATGGATTGACTTTTGTTTAAGTAATTCCCAGCCCTCTGGTACTTTACTGTGCTAATTTCATTATAGACGGAGAGCCCTTAAACATCTGAAATGGGATAACTGCTGGTGTCCAAAGGCATTGGATAACCTGGGGAAAAAACATCAAGCCGAAACACAAAACCAACAAAACCCACAAGAATGTAAACAAGAGCTTACATGGATCACTGTCAGAGCTGCTGCTTTTCATTGCTTTCCCAAGAATGATAACATCACAATGTGGGGAAGGAAGGCTCAGAAACTTTTGGAGCTCTCTATAGGAACCTGCATGAGGACAAGGTAATAGATGATAAAAGACTCCTCAATCTGAAAAACCATACAGAGAACCAGTGTCTGGAAGCTGAAGGCAACAAATTCAATTTAAAAATCAGGAGATCTTGGTTTTGTTGGTTTTTGTTTGTTTCGCTTTTTGTTTTGTGGTTTTTTGTTTTGTTTTTGTTTTTATGGCCTATTAAGATATGAAATGAATGTGATCTCCCTTGAGACCAATGTGAGTTGTGTGTTCCACGTGACTCCTGTGGGGTGACCACTGCATCCTTGTTGCCTGCATCCACGGTTTGGGCACAGACCAAATTGCAAAGAAACAAAGAGAGAGAAGTTTCCCTTCCCTCTTGGGCCTAAAAGCTCACAGCCAGCACAGGGCAGAGCTGGAAGAACAGTATCTACCAGGTGCCTGCTGCCTCTTTGGGCCAAACACTAATGAGCAGTGATGAGAACAAGCCCGGCTCCTGCACTCAGCGCCTTCCCCATGGAATGGCATTAATCATGTCATCTCCCTTTGCTACAAGAGTGGCTGCCTTAATGGGAAAATCCAGCCAGCCAAAATATCCTGGGGGGAGGAGGAAATGAAGAGAAGAGGGAAGTGTGGAGCAGAGGTAGCTAATGGAGACTGCAGTCCTGTCTGCTCCAGAGCAGGGATTGGGAAGGGCAAGGTGGGATGTGGCGCTGGATCTGCTTTGGAAGCTTTCCCTTCTCCTTGTTCTCCCTCCTGTCTGATCCCATGCTCTTTTGACAACTTATTATTAGAAACATTTCTGCATGTTCACTGAAATTAAGTTAAACACTGCCTTGTAAACTGCTGTGACAGGTTTTCAGTGCTCCTGAACAGATGAGATCCATCCTTTTACTGTAGCATGTAAAATGGCATCATATTCTGCCTTGGATTTTACCTTCTCTACTTCTGTTTTTCCCACCTGCTTCCCAAGTGAGAGAAACAACACATTTACTGCCCAGTATATGCAGGGAGAGCTCCCTGCAGCTTTCTTCCTGGGATGTTTGCTTTGCATTTTTTCAGTGATAATTCCCAGGAGAAGGGTGGAAGTCATCAAAGAGCTGGATGATGCTTTGTGCAGCTCAGCATCTGAGCTAAAAACCCATGGAAATTGGTGTGAAGGAAGAGTAACAGCTACTGTCTCCCTTGCTCAAGGGTTGAAACATACTTCTGTATGAAACATGTGCTGTGAAATGGGATTGCTTCCATTTCTCGTGAACTGAGATCTTGGGAGAGGGAAAAAGCAAGGGTGGATGTACACATGTTGCTGAAGGAAGTCTTGGTGCTGCAGGTCTCACCCCCAAAATGATGTGCCTGAGATACAGCCTAGGTTGTGCAGTCTGAAAAGGTAAGGCTAAGAAAAGAACACATCCCAAAATCCTTTCCAAAACATCCCCATTTTTTCCTTGGTATTTGTTTATGAGTCAGTACTGGCCCATGGTTCCAGGTCTATAACATTGTGAGGACACGTCTGTGTATCAAAGGATGAAGCACCATCTCCCATAAATGCTGTAGCCTGAGCATGTCACAGAATCCTAGAATAACCCGAAGTGGAAGGAACCCATAAGGATCATTGAGTCCCTAAAGCTCTGGCAGTGCTTATTCATATGAAGCCTGCAATGATAGATGGTGCTGCAGAGGTGATTATCTTAGCCCATAAATACTCTCCTTTTGAGAAATCCAGCCCCAGAGAACTGGCAGCCCAGCACAGAGAAGGAAGTGAGGCTGACAGAAGACGGGTGACACAGGCACCATGTATGTGATAAACTCAGAGTGTGGAATTTGTTGTCACAGGATATTAATGAAATGAATAATTTAGGAGCAATCAAAGAGTTTGCAACCTCACCGAGAGCTCTGTCCAGACAAAACATGATACAGGTTGAAATTTATAATGACTAAATCTCTGCAACATAATCTAATTATCAGACAGGGTTAGGCAGAAATGACCTCCCATGGGAAGAAATGCACAATTAAATGTGTTAGATCGGATCTGATGAGCAGGTATGTTGAACCTTCTCCTGAATCACCCAGTAGTGAATTTTTTAACAGAATTGCAGTTGCAGATCAGACAAGCTTTTTACTTCTCTTCTTGCCATTCCTCTGTGATCTTTTGCGATAAAATATTTTATTCCTTTTCACATGGAAATGTTTACAAACAGTATCCTGGAGGTCTCAGAAATCTGATTTTGCACTCGCTTGTGAAAATGTGGCCACAAACAGGCTCTGTCTGGCAGTTCCTAGGTAGCTGACAGTCTGACATATCAATGCTTGTGTGAAACATGGCCACCAAGGAGCTGATTTCCCAATGTTGTCCTCCTGCACGCAACCTCCCTTAGAACCATGTGAGTGTCGTGGCCCCAAGCTCAGGAGTCACTGGTGTAGGAAATGAAACCCACAGCACTTAGAATCGTTTGAGTCGGAAGGGACACTTAAAGGCCATCTGGTCCAATTCTCTGCAGTGCACAGGGACACCCACAGCTCCATCAGTGCTCAGAGCCCCATCTCCTGACCTTGGGTATCTGCAGGGATGGGGCACCACCACCTCTCTGGGTAAACAGTGCCACTGCCTTCCACCCTTACTGTAAAAATCTTCCTTACATCCAATCTGCATCTCTCCTCTTTTAGTTTAAAACCATTTCCCCTTGTTCTTTCACAACAGACCTTGCTATATAGTCTGTCTCCCACTCATCCCTTCATCCTGCAGATCAGATCTGTACTCCATTGCCTGCACACAGGTATAGAGTCTGTCAGCATTCTGCCGTTCATATTATGCTACTTTCATAGAAACCACATCTAGAATGTACCAAAAATTCCATGCTCATTAAGAAAAGGCTCCATTTTTCCCCAGCATGCTTTCCATTCTGGTGGGCTCAGTGCATTAACAGCGCATTGCTCTTCTGCCTCTACGCATGATTGCGATCGAAGCAAAGATGCACACCGGAATGACAATGTTGAGCAGAGCAGCAGGGAGACGTGCTCCATAGGAGACATTGCCCATGTTTGCAATCAGCATCAGAAGCAGAGAGCCTCGGGCTCACCCTCTGCCTGCTCCCTGGTGCTCACAGCATTTTCACGAGCCCTGCTGATTGTGAGCTGTGCCTGCTCTGTCCAGCAGCAGAGGGCCCAGGTGTTGTTTTATTTTTAGGTGTATTCTAGAATCTGCTGCAGGCTGTGAACTGGCGTCAGCAGAAGGATTGAGAAGCAATGAAGTGCTGCTCTTCACATAGAGATGTCATTTTCCTCCATGTAACCTCTCTCTCAAGCATGCTGGCCCTGAGAGCCTGGCTGGGCAATAGCTCAGGGCTGGCTGCAGCCGTGGAGTGTGAGAGAGAGCACTCAGCATCCAGCCAGCATCCAGCCTGCCCACCTCACACAGCCACGTGGGACTGCTGGGAGTCTGCAGGAAAAGGGGACCTACCCCCTCATTTCTCATATCTTCCCCCAATTTATTCCTCCCTAAAGAGCTATTCCCATTCTCATGTCTGCATAGATAGAGTATGGGGTGACACTGCAAGGAAAGGAATGCAGGAGCTGGGAGCACAGAGGCTGCCCAGGTGGGATGCACTGCATAGTGTGGTGCAGAGCAGCTTGCAGCCTCAACCCCTGCACACGAAGCTCAGCCACCTGCCCCTGGATGAGAGGCCAGCAAAGCAAAGCTAAAGCTGTCAGAACCGCTAAAAGTCCTGGGCAGCTCTGGGAATCATGGAGAGGTCATGGCTCTGGTCAGGTTTAATTTCCCAGCAGAGCTGGCCTGAGGTGGGAGCCAAGCAGGCAGTGCAGTGACAGCAGTGACAAAACACCATTGGCTCTGTGGGGTCGGGTTTGGGCCATGCAGTAGGGGCTGGGGCACGAGGGAGTGCAGCTACAGCACAAGGAAAAGGCTTTGTCTTTGCATGTGGTGCTCCTCACTCCCTCATTTCCCCATTCAGATTCTATGCAGCAAAATCCTTATCCTGGCCTTATCTAGGTCTGATTGCAGGTATATGTGCTGGATATTCCCCCCAAAAAAACTTTCATGCAATGTCTTTTCTCTTAATATATTCTGCAAAAGCTGCATCCACGCTAGTAGCACTATTTGATTATCAAAGTTGCAGATGTGGACAAAGTGCTTCTGTCCAGAAGGGTGTTGATAGTAGCTCAGAGCAATGAGAAACAACACGTAGCATTGCTGCAAGCACAAAGGATCAGTGGGGGAAGACCAAGTCCCAGACTGTGCAGGGCCATGCAGTGTGTGGTTGGGCTCTGGGCATGGAGCTTCTCTTGCTGTGATGTTTTGTCACCCAGCTCACTCTCTGCCCTGTGGTTTCCCTGACACCCAGATGGGCATTATTCTGGAGGAAGCACTTGTATGAACAGTGGGGACAGGACACCCTCAGGTAATGCAGATGGCACAGCTGTCAGACGCCCATGAAAGCCAAGGGCAGGATAAGGATAAGGCAATGAATGAAGATGCCGGGGGCATGGTAGAGAAAAATACAGGGACTAGCATATTTCTGAGTAATATTTGTTGGATCCTGCCACATTCACCTCATATCTAGAGCTTTAACCCTGTTACAGCATTATTTTCAATTTTAGAGTTCTATCATAGAATGGCTTGGGTTGAAAGGGACCTCAAAATCATCTAGTCCCAACCTCCCTCTGGATTTCTTGGCATTACTTTTAATGGCAAAGTGAAGCAATATTCATGGTAGTGACCATTTTTCTGTTTCAGTCCACCTCCCAGCTCAGTCTTCTTTAAATATTTTCCAAACAAAACCCTTTGATTCGTTTAAAAATTTCCTGAAGTTGTTTCGTGAAGAGCCTCAAAAATCTGGCATTTTTGCAGGAATTGGATTTGCTTTGAAAATAAATTTAAGAGCTCTCTCAGAAATAGAAATTCTGACCCTTATCTAAATCTAATTCTACCTGTGCCCGAAAAAAAATAATAAAAAGGAACGATTCAAACAAAAATGACAACAGAACTTTCTTCACGAAGGTTAATGCAACATCTTTACCAAGTGAGATTGAAAAGGAATGGGAAGAAATCTTGGAAGAAATGCTGTAAATATTTAAAGATAAATAGCAACAACCACAACAACAGTAGCAGCATGTTGTCTGTGAGAGTCTTATCTATTGAACACAGTCCAGAAAGAAAGGAGGTAGGTAGTAAGGGAGTGTGGGCACAAGCTCAGAGTTAGAAGTTGAAGCCTGTAAGATTTGCAGGTTAGACAATGCTGCTAATTGTCAAAAACGTGAATAGTGTATTAAAAAAATAATATAGAAAGGAGTGAGAAAAACAGTGCAAGGACCTGATTCTGGCTGTGAGAAACTTGCACTGATGCCAGAAGCAACAGAGCAAATGGAAATACAAGCCACAGGCATTAGAGGGAAAGGACACATGGCTAATGCCTGTAAGCCCTGTAGTTAAACAAGAAAGGCAGCAGCTTTCTGAAGATAAAACTACAGAAGAGAAAAATCCATGTCAAACAAGGAACAAGATGGCAATTGGTGTGAGAGGAGAGAATGTCTAAACACAGAACCTTAAGCACTCAGAAAAATGGGTAAAACGAGCAAGTTTGCTGCTACCCTAAAGAGAGAAGAAGAAAGCTTGTGGATCTGGGGACACTGACATCAGGAATGGTCCCATCAGAAGTAATTGCTCTTTGCACAAGCTCTTTGAAGGGGTGCCAGGAGCTCTCCTGAGCTCTGAGCCAAGCCTGCATGGTTGGGCTTGGGGCAGGAAGCTGCTCAACCCCAGCTTGGGGTCTTGGGTGCTTCAGCTCAATGGCTCATCCCAACAGCAACGTCAGCCTGAGGAATGCTTTGAGAGCTGCTGCTGGCTGCAGTTCCAGGGGATCACAGAAGGGAATGTTGTCTGCTGCAGGTGGCAAAATGAGGTAATACAAGCCAAAAAAAAAAAGCCACTTCCTAGCCCTCCTCAGGCATCAGTGCGTACTTTTCTATCTTGTATCACTGTCCTCAAGGTTCTTAATTGCTTCCAGCCTCAGCCCCCAGCTGGAGCCTATTTGGGAGGTGGCAGGAGGGGACTGGGTAGGAGAAGACTGCAAAGAAGTCATGCATGGGTCTTGTAGGGAGTTGGGTCTGTGTGGTTTTAGGGGCTAAAGACGTGAAAAGTGTGTTGCCTATTAAACATGGCAGTATTTACAAATATGAATGTAGTGTCAGTGTAGCAGTGCTAGTTCAGATTTTGATACCTAGCATGGCAGTAAAGCTTTAAAATGGAGCACAGACTAAGAAGAGGTGGGATATGGAGGCTCCTCTTCCTTCTCTCTTCTTTTTCCTATCCTGAGGCTTCCTACTAAGTGATGACTTTGTGTAATTAAAATGAACAAAGTAAATGGCAGCAATCCATCTTCACAATCACAGCGTTTTCTCCTTCCCTTTGTTGAAGTGCTTTGTTCATCTCAAATTGGTTAGGGAAAAAAAAAAAAAAGAAAAAAAAAAAAAAGAAGTAAAAAAAATAAATAATAAAAAACACAGAAATAGAAGTTGAATGGGTGCCTGCAGGGGCTGTATTTTTAGCAGCTCATCAGTTTGCAGAGAAGCTCAGAGGTTGCAAATTCTAATTGCCAACCTGGAACGTGGAAAGCGGGACAACTGAAAGATGTGTTGTGGGGAGAGTGGGGTTCAAAGCAGGGAAGGAAGGGATCGTTGGCACCTTTGCTGCTTATGGACTGCTGCGCAGAGGGGCTGTACTGCTGCTGCTGGTGGCACCAGGGCCTGGTGCAGGACCTTCAGAGCTTAGACTGTCCCACCACCATCTAACACCGATGTGGTTCCCACATTCCCTTCCACAGCCCCAAATGTATTTCTCGTGTTTTGCAGCTCTGGGGCTCGAGATGGGTGTCCTAGAGCTGCTGACAGCTCAGCCGATGGCTTGTGGGCTGCTGGGGCCCGTGGGGTTGCAGTACAGGAGAAGGCTGCCGTGCATTTTGCTGGGTTCTGGCAGGTTTTTGGCTTGCTTTCCTGATAGACTATTTTCATCCCTCCTGTCCTACTTCCTTCCACACAGGCCTCGTTTTCCCCCCAGGGACTGTAACTAAACTCACTCCTGTCTATAATCCCAATTGGTTCATCAGTTCTTTGGAGCCTTTCCAGGCATACAGAAAGAGCTGGCCACGTGGGTAGGCCATCTGATGCTATGTACAGAAAAAGCTATGTGCAGGCTGGGCCATGCTATGGGTGCAGTTCTTGGTGTCTGAACTCTGCTGGCAGCCTTGTTACAGGCGGATAAATAGCACCACAAAATCCATCTTCCTCTGCGTGAAAGGACCAATCCTAACTCAAGGCAAGGGATGTCTGGCAGAAAAGGCAATGCAAGTAACTGCTAATTTGCTGAGGTAATGGGTGATAGGGATAGAAGTAGGACAGATAAATACATTAAAAATAATAATTAAACAAACAAACAAAAAAGGGCAAAAACATATGTAAGCAATGCTGTAAGGACAGGACTTGAGGGTGAAATGGAGAGAAATGTGACCATGGCTGATTGCAAATCATATCTGATTTGCAGAGTGAGCTCTGAGTGGAGCTGGTAAGGTCACCCTTCCATATGTATGAACTTGCAAATATCCCCACTGCCTCACTACCCATAGCTGTGTACTCCAGAGCTGACTTCCCCAAACCTCAGTACAAAAGGAAGGGCTGGAGGCATCCCCACAGCCCAGCAGTGGGTGTGGGGGAGATGTTCTTGGCCCGGGAGAAGGCAGTGCTGCACCCACTGCTTGCATCCCTTAAAGCTGGCTGGGCAAGCACAATCCTATACAAGCCTTTGGGATGCTACTGCTGGCAGATTAGTCATGCTGCCACATCCGGCTGCCTGCAGGGCTGTCACTTCCTTCTTCTTCAAGGAAGAGCCAGTGGGCTGAGGAGGCTCCGGTCCCATCTGCCATCACAACCCATAGCAGGGAAAGAGCAGCAGCTAGCAGGGAGGTGCTGGGAGGGGGAGCAGTGGGTTCACGTGGTAATTAGGATGGCTGCATCATCACTTATGCAAATAAAGGAAAGGAGGAGGCCTCCTGCAGCAGGCTGTCTGAATGGAGGAGAGAAGGGAAAGATGAAGCTGTTCTTCACTGAGAGAAAGAAACCTGGCACGTGCAAAGGAAGAGTGATCATTTAGGATACATTTGTTATGTCCAGAAAATGCATGAATGCCCTTCAGGAAAAATGATTCCTGCATAGCATGGCTATCATCCCATTACACACCACGCAAACCCAGACAAGGATGAAAGCAAACTGACAGGTTGTTCCTCAGCCTCAGGTCTGCCACTCTGTTCCTGTGCAACTCCAGCACTGCAGCACACTCGAGCCTATCCCTCAACTTCCCCATGTGCCTAGAGGGCCTCAAACCCAACAGTGAGGCAGGTGGGAGCAGTACAGAGCCTGCTATGTGCAACAGAACATCCTAGGGTCTGCCAGCCTGAAACGCATGGCAATTCTTCTTCCTCCCACTCTGCTGATCCTTGGGGAACGTTGCTCCGTTGCTCTTAGTGGGAAAAGGGTTGAACAACATTGTTATTGTACAACATCAGCTCCTGTCTGACACCGCCACAGATGTGTTTGTGCTCAGCTTTCCTCTCAGTCAGCTTGGCCAGACATCTGTCTGCCTGGTGCAGAGTTTCTGATGGAAGCTGCTCTGCAGCCAGCTGTGGCTGCCTCTCCCCTGTTCTGCTGGGTTGCCATGTGGGATTGCAGCAGGCACCTTCATATTGCAGATGTACAATTCTTGGCCTCTGTGCCTGGCAGCTAGAACTGATCAGACCTTGAAGCCAGGGACTTGAGAGCAGTAGAAGAGTTCTGGTCCACAAACTGTTCTCTCAGGTAACCAGTGTAACCAGTGATAGGACAAGAGGTGATATCCTCAAGTTGTGCCAGTGGAGGTTCAGGTTGGATATGGGGAAACACTTATTCTCAGAAAGTGTGGTAATGCATTGGCACAGGCTGCCCAGGGAGTGGTGGGGTAACATCCATGCAAGTATTCAAGAAGCGTGGAGATGTGGCACTGAGGGACACAGCCAGAGGGTATGGTGGGGTGGAGTGGGGTTGGAGTCGATGATCTTAGTGGTCTTTTCCAACTTTAATGATTCTGTGGTTCTGTGGTTCTGTGATTGCTGACATCTTCAGGCCATCCCGAAAGTTCCTTTCCTGACCACCTTAGTAATAGGCTCACACACACCTTTCTGCTGTAGGTGGGAATTCTGCTAGCCCTGGCTCATTGTTGAAGGAGCAGCCTAATCAAAAAGACACTGTGCTGTTTGCAGGCTTGACAGGTTTTAATGCAGGGCAAAGACAAACAAACGAGCGAGATGAAGGCACAGGGAAATCAGTGCTGCCGACTAACTAACGGGAGATCTTGTCACAACTCGTACATCGCCAGCAATTCCTCATCCTCTGCAGAGCTCTGCCTGCTGAATGAGGGGCCTTCCTTTGGCCCAAGTCAATTAAGCCATGCCCAATCACAGAATTCATTTACTTATTATTCAGTTTGTCTCACACCCCATAACACGGGTAGATGCAGCTACAATCTCGTGTCCCTTCTCTTTCTCTTGCTGTCAAAGAAGGGGCAGCTCTTCCCTTGCTGCTTCCAAAAGTGTAACCTGGACATGAGGGCAGGGAAACTGGGTAACTTTCATATTCTACCAAACGGCTGAACCAAGAAGCCTGGTGCTGGTGCACCTTGGGCTACTTACTCTCATATGGCTATTGGCCATAAAGTCAACTTTATGCAAGACACAGCTTCTCTTGGTGAGATTGCACTGACTTGGTTGCACTGGGTCTGTGTCAGCCAGGGGCTATTTGGGCTTATCCTAGCTACAGGCAAACTAAAGCTGGTAGTTGTGTGTTGTGGGAAGTCATGTCTGAGCAGAAAAACGTTCCTTTGGCAACGGGCTCTTAAACATCTCAGCTTAATGTTCCTCCTTTTGTCTCTAGTGTGGTAAAACAAAGGCATATTAAGGCTGGAGAGATTCTGTTGACATCAGAAACTTTTCCTACAAGTGTAGAATGCTCAGGAGGGCTGTGGATGTGACAAATGAGTGTTTGCATGCTGCGTTGTGCCTGCATTCCCCATCAGAGCAGAGGAGGAGCTGGGGATGGCAGACGGGTCCCAGCAGAGCACTCTGAACCACATCTGGGGATGGGAAGCTGGTGGCTGCCTTCACTTCGCAACATGGGAAGGCCTGTTATCCAAAAACACTGTGGAAAAGGTGCATTTATGTAAACATTAAAAAGTGAAGTCTGTGGAGTCCAGGGCCATCCATCTTTTAAATCTTGCTTTTATAGCATTATTATGTGAGACAGTCTCATAAAAAGCTCTCTGTAGATGTTATTACATTGCATTGTGGCTTTGGAGAGTGAACTGAAGAAGCTGTGAGTTTGTGCAACAGCACATGTTAGCATGAGTTATAGCATGTCAGGGGCCCCGTGTTAATGATCAGAGAACCTATTCAGCTCCTTTAAGGTTAATCAACTCGGCATTTGTGTCAGGTGTAATGTCTAATTAAAATGATGGAAGGGGTGTGAATACCTCCTGGCAGAGGAGGGAAATGGCACAAAGAGGCAGCGTCAGTGCCATATTGGTTTGGAAAATCAATAAGAAGAGCTCATTTTATCCCAGTGTATCTCTGCATTTGCCATTCAAGTGGCTCATTTGAAAAGGTGCCAACTGGCTGCCTGGGAGCCTGGAAACTGCATCGTTTGAAAACACTTAAAGATGATGCTGGTGGAGAAAGGAGAGGGCATTGCTGAAGGCCACCTCTTGGGAGGGGAGCCAGCGTGCAAGGATCCTGCAAGGTGAGGACTGGCTGGGCCATGGGAAGCTTGGTGGGGAGAAGTGATGTTGGAGAAGGGAAGGGTGGGGAAAGAGAGAGCAGCATGGAAAGGGAAGGGATGGAAACCCAAAGGCTAGAAGACCAAAGTTGCCTGGGCTCCATAAAGCAGGCTTGCTGAAGAGGAGGCACACAGAATACCAATGTGAAAGCGCAGAGGGAAAAAATCATCTTGGGCACTTCTGAACTCTCACAGCCTCCTGCTAGTGAGTGTAGGTGCTGGTGGAATGGAATAAATAACCTGGTCTGGGTTGAAAACAGAAAAAAAATGGATAAGCTCAAATTGGAGTGCTAGTTTTAATTGCTAAATGTTTTTGATGATGAAAGAATACTTTCAGGCAAATAGAAACTTTATGAAGAAAGGCTGGGATTTTGTTTTTCTATATTTTTTTAAGTAAAAACTTGGGAATAAGAGAAAATAGCATATATATTGTCTTCAGTTTTGCTTCTCTTAGGAGAATAATTATATAAGATACAGTAAAACTAGTTTAATTTTCCTGAAGAAATATTTCCTAAGAAGTTGTACCTATTTTTCACGACAACTCTTCCTTTACTGGTTATGCAGCCAGCTGGACAGACATCCATCCAAGTAGCTGCACAAAATGTATTAAAGCTGTGGATAAATCAATAATTTTCCATCTATGCAGTTACACTTCTCTGCAAATATAAACATTTGCTCGTTATCACCACATACAGTTTCATCTCCACTGAATTTTTAATGAGCTGGAATGATAATTTATTCACAAGCTTTTTTTTTTTATATAAGAAAAATGATGTCTTTCCTTAATGATTTTACCCCTCCTGGTTTAGTTAGCTTGTGGCTTTCCCCCAGCCTATATCTTCAGAGCAGCATGCAAGAGTTCAGATATGCCGTGCTTACATTTAAACACCTTTAAACCACCTTATTTGTGAAGCGCAGTCAACGTCAGGGATGCAGTGAAGAAAGACAGGGTCCTCAAGGTAGCAGTTTAGGTCTTAGAACGTCTGAGCTGTCCTCTTGACAGCCTGCTGGCTCCATTTTGATGGGCAGGTGCAATATTGTGCTCTCAGTTTTGTTGGTTGACAGAGGTGAGAGAAATGCAGCTTTGGGATGGAGGTTTAAGAAGCAGCACTCAAGCAACCTGGTAGCACAGTGTTCACCTTGCCTTTGAGTCCTGAGAGCTCAACTTTTCTCCTTCTCTGCCCTGCCCTAAACAAATGTCTTGTGACATTACTTGGATGACTTATTTTTATATGCAATAAATTCATGCCAATACCCGTTTTCTGCAGACCAGAGAAGGACGAGGGAGGGTTGTAGCAGTACATCTGCTGGGCATCTATCTTGGCAGTATGGCCAATAATTAGCCTCTGGAGTGACAGTAGGATGCATTTGAGCCATCAGGCATTAACAACACTTCAGTTTCATCAGAGACGTGGGTCCAGAGTCTGAGAGTGCTCCTTCTTTCGCAGAGGATTGGATTTGCTGGTCTCACGCTGTTCTGCACTTATTTGTGTGTCCCCAGTACTCAGGCCAATTTGCATTAGTGTCTGGGGGGTGCTGCCAATTAGCTCCTTCTCACATAGTACAAAATATGTCATACCTACATCCTGGTGCAAAGTAGCAATCAGTTCAGTAGGACGTTGTCCCCAGGTGGCTCGGTGCAAAAATGTAGAGATAACAAAAAATTAAATGACATTTGTAGCTCTGAAATCTCAGATTGGGAAGGAAACGTTCTGGGATTATCCTGACTTACGACCTTTAAGTGCTGTACGCAATGACAGAATCACTCCCTGAAAGCTCTTTAAGCAGAAATTAATTTATGCCTGACAGTGATTAAAGGAGAAAGTGAGTGGAGATGGAAATTAGCAAATCTATCTCTATTGCTGAGATCCCATTATGATTATAAGAAGAGGGAAAAATCAGCATTATGGGTGTCAGCTGCAATCTGGTGCATTCATTTAGCAGCCCGTCCTACCTGGGGATTGTCCTTGGATGGATGGATATATCTGTCACACTGGCTTGGCCAGAGATGAATCAATCGTCTAGGTGCTGGAATAGAGATGGAAGCCATTCAGCATGGCATTAGCTCTCATTTTGAGTCTAATAGAAGAACTTGAGGCCAGGCCCATCAAATAAAGTCAAATGGGAAAACTGATCTTGTAAACTTCTTGCAAAAAGCTTTTTTTGGAAGTGACGTGGTCACAGGAAATGGAGCTGCGTTGTTGTGGCCAGGTAAGAGGATGCCTATGGGACAATCTCGTTTCTGAGATATGGATCAGACCTTGAAGATAGAGCCAGCTCTTTGTTTGGTAAAATATTTTTCTTGATGTTTCGAGAACAGATTATAGCAGTTAGGACGATAAGTGAATTTGCTGACAAAGAAAAATTGGGCAAAGTTTCAAATGCTTGAGACTTTCAACCCAGTCTGTAGTGCATATGTCTCATCAAAGAAATCTCTAGTCCACTGGAAAAGAAAGTGCTGTTGACCTCGAAGATACGAAAATCTCCACTTCTGTAGAGACCCAAATGTGATCTTGTTCTTTTTTTCTGGGGATAAATGAAATCATCCTGCTGGAAAAAGCTTTTGTTATTCCCTCTGAAAAATACAAGAAGCTGCATTGTAAGAAAAGTATTTATGAATACATAGCTTTCACCAGTAGGTATGATTATTGCATGCATCGAGTGCAACTGAGGAGTGAAGAGATTTGATTCTTAGGAACAAATACCTGAAATGCACCACTGGTGCTAAGGGAGATTCACATGCTTTGATACCAAAACTAACCTGCTAATTTTGAACAATGAACAAATTTCCAAATCTACTGGCAAAAACACACAACGGTATAAGATGGAAGATTTTGCATTTAGCTGAAGGCTTGTTTGCCTTCAGCAAAACAAACAAACAAGAAAGAATGAGGGAGTGTCCGTTTCTTTTTCTGCTGTTCTTCCACAGCTCACCATCTATTTTAACAACTTTTTTTTCCCCATGCAAAGTTATTGCTTGGGTTGTGAAAGACCTGGAAAGTGCAGTGAAGGCATGAGAGAGTCCACCAGACTCCCTGCTCAGCATCTGCATGCCACTAGCTTGTGGTCACTCATATATTGTTGAGGACTTTGATTCCCAGTTGTGAACCAGAGTTTAATTAGAAAAGAACTAATTAACAATACAGTAAAGGTCTCAGACCTCTTCAGCAGCTTCCTACACTTGTAAATATTTCTTCCATCTCCAGAAGGAACCATAAAATGTGAATTTGCTAAAGCAGTGTAATATACTTCAGTGGATAATACTCCAAACATTTGAAGGCCAATTCCTCATTCAGGCACAGGTGCCAAGATGCCTGATTAAAACACTTTCTTCCATCCCCTCTCAAGATCCATGGTTTGGAAAGATGCCTCAGCACATCTCCAGCAGAGATTTATCCTCCTACTCTATTCAAGGAAACAAAGTGACTTCAGCTTCCTTGTTTAAAGAAATAAAATCAGACACAAACCCAACCTGGCAGGATAAAAATATCTGTATGTATAAAGAGCAAGTTTCTTCTGCTTTAGAGCGGGAATATGAAATTACGCTGTAAATTAAATTACAGAAAGGGAGAATAATATGAACTGAAAAAAGATTAGTTCCAAGGCTGAGTTTCAATCATTGGCTTTCCTGGATTTTGCCGGGCCTGCGAGTCAGACTGAGCTGCCCTCAGACAGACACGGGGCCTGGCTAATTAATCTCTCCCTTCTTCTATAATGAATAGGGCCAACAAAGAGGAGCAGCAAAACAGAGTGAGAGCGAGGGAGAAAGAAATCGGCTGGAAACTGAAGCCAGAGAGGGCAAGGGAGCAGCATCAGCAGGCAGGGTTGTGGGAGGGGTGCTAGGAGACTGCCCAGAGACCCACAAAAAGCTGGGATGTAGGGATGGGGATGCTGGGGGCTCGGTGCTGTGCTAGGTAGGAGTAAAGGGAGAATATTAGGCATCCAGACAAGATGATTAACTCAGAGTTGACAGGGAAGGAGCTGATCAAATTAATTGTCTATGTGGAGCAAGATTAGCCAAATGCATTTAGAGAGGAGGAGACTGGCACTGAGGATACCACATGGAGCAGTCGGCCTTTGTGCCCCTTATGGCATTTGCTGCTGAGATGGAGGGTGCAGGGGTGCCCAAAGAGCCCCTGTGTAGGCATGAAAGCATGAACTGATGGATTCTCTGAAGCACTGTCTCATTTCATTGAAAGGCATGTTTGATTCTGTTGTACTTGAATTTCCCTGCATTCTAAAGGGACTCCTATGAGCACTGCTGGGAGAGGAATTTGGAGGTCTAATAGAAATACCTGATTTTCAAGGAAGCCAGATACCTCAGCTGGGCTTTTAGCACCTTGTATGCTTCAGAAACCAGGACAACCTCTGTCCTGGTGGGGCTGCCAGAGTGGAAAGAGGAAGCAATAAGCAGATGACATTTGGCTGCATTCACTGGGGCACGTCCAGCCCCAAGCAGGCTGGCATCCAGCATCAAGGTCAGCTCTCAGGCCACTCACAGGCATTCTCTGAAGGTATCAATGGGTAGAGCCATGGCAAGGACTGAGGCTGTGAAAAGCTGAGGCTCTACATAGGCTTTTTGCTGTTCCAAAGAAAAAGTATTTCAGTAGGGTTTGGGTCTTGGGTTGTCCTGTGTGGAGCCAGAAGGTGGACTCAGTGATCCCTTTGGGTCCTTCTAACTTGAAACTGTGATTCCATTTTACAGCTCAGCTTGGAAACCAGTCTTGGTTCCTTCCATCCCTGTGCTAGTAAACAATCCTTCCCATCCCCTTGATCAGAAGTAGAAGAAAAGTTTCCTCGTATCTACTCCTGAGCCTTTACCCCTCATTCTTTCTTCCAGTCCTCAGTTCAGGCTGATGCCTGCCCAAAAGCTGAAGCATCTACCAGGTTCCCTCGGCACACTTCCTGGCTGGAGGAAGTCATAGGATGGGCAGGGAGGAACCCAAAGAGTTCCCACAGTGCGACAGCAGCTTCGTCCCCAGGGATGTGTCAGGGAAAGGGGCTGACACTGTAGCTACATCCAGAAGAGCAAAATGAAGGAAATAAATAAAGGAGGCACAGCGCGTCCTACAAACAAGAACATGTGTCTGCATTTATTAACATTTCCAACACGGATTTAATTCTCAGCAAAGTGCTCCTTCCTACACGAAGCCCAGACGTGTTGCAGGAAACCTCTCGTTAAGTTCCATACAAGCCATCTTTTTAGCACATCCTCCAGGGGAATCTTCAAACAGATTCTATAATTTCACTGATAAATGGCTCTTTTGCAAAACACTATTTACATTCCAGCGTCAGAGAGGCTGGCGACTTCTCTTCCCCCACCCTTTCAGCATCTCCTCCCTGTGCCTTTGGGGAGGGCTCTCGCCCACTCTGAGGAGGAAATAAAGCATCCGTAGGCTCCGTAGCAAGGAGGAATGCAGCTGTAGGAGTACAGCAGTGATGTCTTAACTGGGATCTCTCTGGATGCTTCTGGAAAGAGGGAATCATTGGTCCTGGAGACAAATCTGGGCATTATGATGCAGAGGATGTGTTTGTTTTTTCCCTTGGCATTGCCATGGCATTTCTGGGTGGCCTCAGGCAAGCCACTTAATCTCTTTGGGGTCCTGTTTCCATCTGTACATGGGATGAAAACTTTATTTCATTTGTTTGTCCTGCCTATTTTGATTACAGATCCCTAGGGACAAGGATTGTCTCTCATTAAACAAAGCAGCCTGTACGTGGGGATCCCAGCTTTGGTATGGCCTCTAGGCATGCAGAACAGCAAAACAACATCTGACAGCCAGTCTAGACAGTAAAATAATGTGCCAGAGAAGCCCAGTTTGTTCGCTGTTTCCCTGTTTCTTTATTGCTACACTGGAGCTTTTTGTTTCTACTGGTCACTTGCCTTCTCTACTAAGCAACATTTAGGAGGGTCGAAGCTCAGGATTATTATTGTCTTTAGCCACCTGCCTGGAAAAAGGAATAAAAATGGAACCTGACAGTTCTTCCTGCTCTTTCACTTCCCAGCAATAGTTTCAAGACTGTGAGGGGCAGCCCAGACCCCCTGGTTGCACTGAGCTGTAGCTGAGCCCTCAACAAAAACAGGGCAGGAACGTGTAGACCTCTGTAAGCTAGTTCTTGTGAAGTGCTTCCAAGCTTGCTTGCCAACATTAATTAATTCTTTTTGTGCTTCTGTGACAGCAATGTACATGATTTACAGGTAGATTCATTCTGCAGCCACCCTTGCTGCTGGCCTGGGTTACTGCTCACAGCACTACCTCCCTTCTGCTCCTAGGACACACACACCTCAGAAATTCACAATAACCACCACAATTCCTCTTAATTTCGATTTGAAATTTGCATTTAGAGCCACGACCTGAAATGAGCTCCCCTTACCAGCTAATGCTCTGGAAGGGAATCGGTGCTCCAGTAGAAATCTGCTGCATGCGCCTTTTCCACAAGGAATCATAGAATCATAGAGTGGCTTGGGTTGGGAAGGACTCCAAGGATTATTGAGTTCCAACCCCATTGCCACTTGCAGGGCCACCAACCTCCAAATCTGACACCAGAACAGGCTGCCCAGGGCTCCATCCAACCTGGCCTTGGACACCTTCAGGGATGGGGCATCCGCAGCCTCTCTGGGCAGCCGTTCCAGCACCTCACCACTCTCTCTTCCTTCTGACATCCAATCTAAACCTTCCCTCCTTGAGCTTAAAAGGAAGAAAGGCCAAGTGTCAGCTGGTCTCAGTCAGATTTCAGCACCAATTTTTAACAGTTGAACCAACCTAAGATCATCTTAACTATTTCATAGTAGCAGCTCCTCTCTTTTGGATTATTACTGTTTTTAAACCATGTGGGGACAGCACATCTTCTCCATGCTAAAAGGCTGCACTTACGGCAGGAGAAAGCCCTGGACTCCTGAGGATGGCATCACATCCCCAGCAGAAAGTTGGTTTATTTTTAAAACTGGTTCCTAAGGAAACCAAGTTTCCGCACTCATGTTCTCTGTCTCTTCGTTTGTCACTCTTCCTCAACTTTTATACAAATTAGGCAGTTTTACATGGTAGGAAAGGAAAGTTAATGAAATTCCAGCCCAACTTGTCAAGCTGGCAGTGGGAAGAGCCTGAAACCTACACAGCTGCTGACTGATGGGCATTCAGCAGCCACCAGCTCTGCCCAGCTGGCATTAACTGATGCTCCATCAGTGCTGAGAAACAGGGGACTTGGGGGCTGTTTGGGGCCAGTAGTAGGGAATACAGTGTGGAACACAAAAGCATTTGCAATCCTAACCAAGATTTGTGCTCAGATGCAATAGCTTCTGCGTTTTTCCCAAGCACTAGCAGCTCTGCATGTGGGTGAAGTCTTTCTCATGTGAAGATCCTATTACACCAAAGTTTCACAGCGTGTGTTGTCCTGAGAAAGTTTCCAGCCAATGGTCTTTGTGAGGGTAGCAAATCACTCCTAGCTGGAGAGAAACAAACTCAAAAAGGGGAATTCAAACCTTTTCTTGCAAAACAAGCACTTTCAGCTCAGTGCCATGTCATGAAATACAGTGGAAATATTTAACTTTAGTTCCAGTGCAAAGAAACACCAGGTGTTTGGTGCCCTGAAAGGAGCTGTGAAATTGCATTCTTGTTCTTTGGATGTCTTTGCTGAGCAGAACGGAGGGAGGAGAGTCAGCAGGACCTGGGTCTGGTGCCAGGGAGAGATGGGAGCTGATGGGAGAAAGATGGGGCTGTGCAGCTACATTGATTGCTATGTGTTGTGGGTGTGCTATGGGCACGCTATAGGTGTGAACTGGTGTGCTATGGGCAAGCTGTGGGTGTACTGTGGGTATTGCTTGGGCAGCTCCGGAACAGAGAAGTCTCACTTGAGTGTGAAATCAGACCTTGCTCTGGTTGGATTGGCCCTCCACCCTTGCAGCCAGCTCAAGAAACCTTCCGTTTCCCTTCTATTAGTCTCAGGTTGTTGCTTCCTTGGGAGGAACAGTGGAAGGATATGTTAGCCATGAGTAAGTGTGGGACAGCTGTGCTTTTTCCCTTTCAGGTCAACTGCTTGTCCCCAGAGGGAGAAGAAGCAGGGGGTCATCCTGGCAGGAGCAGGAGCTGATCATTATCTGTTAATGGGGAAGTCAATTAAAAGGCTGCCGTTGCAGAACGTTTTCTGATGAGTTTAATTATCCAATAATTGTATTATCTCATTCAGTGGTGTGACATGGCACAAGATGCACGAAATGATGTGGGTGCCCTGAGCCTTCACCTTGCTGCCCACAGCCTCTGCTGGGCCTGGGGTCAGCCCCAGAGGTCTGAGTTAGCATGGGGAGCCCCTGGCATTGAAGGGACGGGCAGTGAACAGCGGCTGTTCCTCCCCAAATTCCTTCCTCACAAAACTCTCTGCTTCTTTCCAAAGTCATCAGCATTTATGTGAGCCATAAAGCTGTCTGAACCCTGCCCTTGCTATGAATGTTTTATTCAGTGTCCTTAGGGTCATTCCTCTGTATCAATAGGGACAGGAGCGAGAGACGATTCAAGATCTGCTCTGTTCCCCACTTTGTGTATCCAGTAGAAAAACGATGCCCTTCAGAGCTTCTCTCCTGCCAGTGCTCATAGGCTGCCATGTCGTTAGCTTGCCCAGCTCCAACTCCTGCCTGGCCCCAGCAATGCCAAGCTCTCCTCGTGCTGGTGAAGCAGGCAGATCTCTTCCAAGCTTGATAAAAACAGCTTCAGCCATCAGGCCTGCTCCAGATACGATTTACACTTTAACCAAAATTGTGACCAAGGAAGAAATCAGCTTCACCATCTCCTTTCTAGTCGAAGTCCAACAATTGCAGCATCTTCCTGATACACAGAAGTCTGGGTTTGGTTTTTTCTTTTTCCTATGGGAAGCCAAATTAGTCTTCTTCCCTTCCCAGCATTATCATCCTGCTAAGGAATAACAGCAAGGAGAAGGTTTTCTTGCTTGTTCAGGAAGAGAAAGGTGATGAGTTCACAAGCATGGCTGGCCAAAAGGTCTCATGGCACTGATTTCACTCAGAGCCATGTACAGCAACAGTATGGCGATAAAAGAAGAGGGACACAAGTTGTTTGCCCGTTGTGACCAGAGCACCAGTGGATCCATTCCTGGTGGTTGTACACGAAGCCTGCACAGTTCATGTAGCATTCCGCGCTGTATGCCTCGCAAAGTCCCTTTGTCACTGCCCAGCCATTAAACCGTGAATAAAGCACGGCTGAAATCTGCCCACAGCAGCACTAATAACAGTCCTAGCAATAACGGCAGTGCCACCACTTTGATCTCCTGTGGCGATGTTTTGTGGATAATTTCAAAACCTTCAATAAGTATTAAGAAGTTCTTAAGATGCACAGTAGGAAACTGGTGGGGAGGATTGCGCTGCTGCAGGAGAGGCAACAGAAAGAGGCTGAAAGAGAGCAGGGTGCAAGGCAGGAGCTGGGGTGCAGGAGCTCTGATTTCCTAGGGATTTGTCCTTTCCTTTGTCATATCTCCAGTCTCTGCTGACACCTGTGGATTCCCAAGGAATCTTGCTATGCTGGTGTTAGGCAGGTCTTCATGGAGAGATTTCAGGAGCTGAGCAGTATCTGGGTGCGGGCCTGAAGCAGCTGAAGCGGCCTGGCCACTGTGCCATGCTATGCCGTATGATGCCATGCCATGCCATGCTGTGTACCATGTCATGCTACACTGCACCACCTCTCCCCAGCCCACTCCTTCCCAGCCAGCAGTTACCTTCCAGTGGCCGCCTCAACCCTAACTTTGTATCTGTTAAACTTCAGGTAATTGCTTTTAGATGGGTGTAATTAAGAAGCCATTAGTGTAAAGTTTCATTTCAGTTTATGCTTTGGTCTCCATTTGAGCAGAGAAATATGAAATTAAGGTATTAGCTCCTTTCAGAGAGATGAGTCATGAGCTAATAACTTTCAAGAGCTGTTTCTCAGCTGTAATGATTCTGCTTTTCTCTTTCCAAATCTTCTTCTTCTCCTCCTAAATTCTTGCTTCTGGAGAATTCATTTTAAAAAGATAAAAGGTGGAGGGAGGCTTAGTCAGAGATTGCTAGCAAGCCAGCAGTGGGAGGGATGCCAGCATTCTTCCGTGGAATTTCCACACTGCAGCCAGGGATGTGCATGGTGACAGCATGTGGACAGTGTGTGATGTGGGGGGCATATGGGGGGCATGGAACATGCAGTGCATGGGGCTTTTGGAAAGGAAGGAAGGAAGCAATGGTGGCCAAAGTGTCTTGGGAGAGACCAGGGAAGGTGTCTGAGCTTTCAAAAGCAGAATATAGAAACAGAGAAGAGGGATGTGGGTTTGTCCAGAAAACTGAAGGTCTCTGGGTGTGAGGTCTCCAAGGAGGAGACCAAGCCCTGGCGTGCAGCTGCTCCAAGGAGCGCATTGTGACTCTAGGGCTGCAAGCTGGTCACTCATGATGGGATGAACACTGACCCAACACTGACCCACGGCTGAGCTATGGAAAGTTCTTCCCATTGCCAGCCTGAGCCGGCAGCCAGTTGCCCTCCTTACCTCTCCTTCCTGCACCCTAAGCCCTTTCAGAGCCTCCCTCTCTTTGCTTTCTGCTTGCTGCCTGCCTCATCCTTGCTCTCCCCTCAGAGCACCAGCCGAGCACGTCCATCCAGCTGTGCAGCACTGCCCAGACAGATGTGCCCCACCAAACAGCAGACAGATGTGCCCCAGCAAGCACCGAGAGCTTGCAGCCACAGTGTTTGCACAGCCACGTCAGTGGCTGCCAGAATTGCATCTGCAGCTAATCACAGCTTAATTAAACTGCTCAGACACTGAGAGAAGGGTGCTGCATACAAGGAAGGGAGTAAAAGGAAAGGTGTCCTCAGTTTGAGACTGTGAAATGCTACTGATCATCAATAATGCATTGCAGTAATGTTCCTGTATGAATTGGAAATGCCAGGCAATCAAAGGCCATATGTATTTAGCTTAGATCCACGTGATGCCCATGTATTTTTAATAGTGTAGCATCTTTTGAAGTGTGTTTATGAAGCACAGTGTTTCTTTCTGTAGCTGGGGAGGAAAGAAGCTGTCAGAAGAGCTTGTCCTCCCCTCCTGGTCTGAGAGAGCACCCCTGTGGGTTGTGGGCAGCTGAGCACCAGGCAGGGACATTCCTTCTCACAATAGTGTAGGCTTGGGATAAGCAGATGTCAAATCTACAGGTGAGTGGGAAACAACTCACCTGATTTCTTAATCTATTCTTTATATAGGACAAGAGGTAATGGGGTCTAGTTGTGCTGAGGGAGGTTCAGGTGCATATTAGGAAACATTTCTTCTCCATAAGAGTGATCAGACATCGGCACAGGCTGCTCAGAGAACGATGGAGTCACCATCCCTGGGAGTGCTCAAGAAATGGGTAAAGGTGGCACTGAGGGACGTGGTCAGTGGGCATGGTGGGTTGGGTTGGGTTGGGTTGGTGGTTGGACTTGGTGATCTTAGCAGTCTTTCCAACGTTAACGATTCTATGATCAGATAATCACAGAATGTAATGTATATGATGTCTTGTAGCTGGCAGCGAGATGGGAGGCTGGGGAGCAGAACGGAAGGCTGGAAGCATTCATCTCCAGGTGAGCATTGGGCTGACAGATGAGTTTACCCACACTGAGACTGAGAAGGGGAGGGAGAAAAGGGAAAAAAGAAAAAGCGAGTCATGTGCTTGGTTAGTGGGGCTCTCAAAGCATTAGGACAGCTAACCAGGGAAGTGATGGGCTGCTGGAGCTTTTAAATCAAGCCTAGAGGCATTTTTAAAAAGATGTACTCTCATTCAACTGGGAATTTTTGCAGTATTGCCAGCTCATGTCTTTAAAATGAAGAACTAAATGCGATAAGTTTCTGTGAGAGTTGCAAAGTTTGGGGTGAAACTGAAATCCACACAATCCCTGCGGGTGGCTTTTTACTGTGCTTGCTTTACGCTGGCAGTGTTGCATTGTTGCAGACATTGCTGGAGAAAAGCCCACCTTTTGCTAAGTTAACAAAAGCATTTGGTTATTCTGGGAAATCTCGGTGTTCCTGAGAGCATTCCTGCCTGGCTCTAAGGTGCAGAACTGGTATGGATATCAGGGTTTTGGTGCTTCCAGCAGAAAGTTGTGACTTGCCAAAGGGAGAGAAGCTCCTGAAGGCTGCAAATCTCAAATTCCAGCAAGGTCAGAGCACACGGGGACCCAGGACAGCAGCCAGGTGTCCTGCTTCCTCCTCCTCCTCCTCCTCTCCCCTCTCGTCTGAATTGCAAGCTGCTGGCACTGCAGGGAAATTAGCAAGCAGCCTATAAATTTTACATGAGTTCCTGAGACCAGAGAGAAATTAATTTGATGTTGTCTTTTGATAAAGATGTAGCCCCCTTTCTCTGCCTTCAAATTGTTGTCTTCCCACCCCCCTGCTTCACAAACACGTTTTCTTGAAGGTTGCCGTTTGGTTCTTGTGATAATAGAAGTGCATAAATAAATGAATAACTCAGTTCAAATAACCCCCAGCTTGTAAGTAGGAACAGATAGAACACCACCCACGGAAGAACAACAAAATAATAATAATCAAATCGAGTCGAATCGCAGGCCGGTTGCCTCTGGTTTGGATTAACGAGGTTTTTTTGTGCGTGAGCATCAGTCACTCGCATGCCAGTGCCCAAAGGACCGGGTTTTCTACGCAGCGTGGAGGGTTTGCAGCCCGAGCTGCAAAAGCAGAAAGCTTGAGGCTGTCACCAGGTGTTCTGTGCACAGAAACGCTACCTGAGGCTTCGGTTCTTTACCAGGAGGCAGTAGGTGGCATTTCAATCTGCGCTGACGTTTTGGAGAATGGGAGGCAGGGTGTGCAGAGGTTGGAAATGGAGACTCGGTGTGAAGCGGCGGCAGCGCTCCGGTGGCAGCTTGTGCAGGAGTTTGTCCCCAAGCTTCCCCCAGTGCCTTTGATCACTTTGTTAATGGTGTCTCAGCTCTTTCATGTCCTGTGCAAACAATGGTTAGAGCTGTGTATTTTTCCAGGAGCTACCAGTGTTTAGAGTTAAAACGTTTCTTTTAAAATTTGGGAGGAAAAAAAAAGCTTAGGAAAAAAAAAAAAAGTGTTACAGGTCAAAGCCCACTTCAAATCGAATAATTTAGGGTTTGAAAATATGTTTGAAAGGAGAATGAAAGGAAAAGCAACAATTTAAAGAGAACTCCAAGGCTGTGTTTTATCTGGAGCGCTGCATTTGCTTAAGAAATGAAGTTCTCTTCTCAGTTATTTAACCTCTTCACCTAGTTTTCCCTTAAGCAGATTTTTAAAATTAGAACATTGCTGTGAAACAAAGAAAAGTTTAGCAGAAAAAAACTTTAAATAAAGCTTTTAACAAAGTTCTGAAACACTTAAAGACTTTCAAAATCCCTTCCACTCCCCTTTGTTTGGTCCAAAATTTCTCATCAAGTTTGATCCCGATTCACAATGAGCCAAAACAAAACGTTTCCATTGAAGTTTCCATCACTTTGTAAGGTCTGCCCAGCCCGTGCCAAGGCTTCCTATGGCAGTGACTCAGCAGTCTTCTGCCTCTGCTCTTTTAGCACATGTACTTTCCACCAACAGGTTTTCCTTTGTTTATCCTTCTTTCTGCATATGACATATTCCCATATTTTGCCAGATGGAGGATGTCATTTCTCTCCTCATCTGCCTCCTTTATTTTTTCCCGTGTTCCTGATCACCTCCTTAGCACCAGAACCAATTCCTTAGATCCCACTTGAGGAAGATGGATGTTGGATATGGTGATGGACTTTGCTGTCTCATGGTTTCCTCTTAACCTACCTGATGGAGTGGAAGAGGTCCCCAGTCCACAAGTTGAGAATCTCCAGATATTATTCGCTTTATGTATAATTCTTCTAGAGATAGCTACATAACCACTGCAAATTAGGTTTCATATATATTTTTGGGAGAATAGTTTAGAGGCCACTTTGGAAGGCAAGAAGAGATAAGAGCGCATAATAGAAACGTGTGACATCTGCCTCTCTCTGGGAGACTTTGCTTTGATTTTTCTTGAATTGTTTTTTGTCTGAATTTTTAATGTAAAGAGTTAGGCAGCTTGTCACTCCCCATGTATGGAAAACATAATGCTCTTTGATGTTCTCAGTTGCTATGTCATGTTTATGTGCTCTGACAGTCTTTGAACTGTGGCTCACTGCAGACAATGGGAAGGGAGCCGCAGAGGTGTGGAAGGGACTTGGAAAGAGCCCCATTTTCTGCTCTGGAAACAGCAGCATTTCCCCACCATCCACACTGGTGGCCTGAGCCTTCAAAGCAAGAGAAGTTTTGACTGAAAAAGCTGCATGAGTAGGCCAAGGGTTGCAGTATCTCTCTGGGCAATGTCAACACTCGATCGTTTTATCAAGCATTAGAGATTTTCTGAAACTTCCAGCAATTTGACAGGAAGAAAACTTCTGAAGCTTTGTTGAATTATTATTAGTGTTTTTTAAAATAAAATTCAACAAAAATAAAAATCCGCATTTCACCCAAGTGCTGATCACAATGACAGGAGCTGCTAGTAAAATAAATACATCCTTTCTGTAAGTTCTTCATAGCTATCCAAGAACATAAAGATGACAGGCGGCTGTTGTGAGGAAATCGGGAAGGAACACGCCGGGATCTGTTCCAGCTGAATACTAAAATACTGAATAAACACCTGAGGTCCCTGGTGATGCTGCCCAGAAGAGGCCCTCCTTCCTTCTGATCAGCACTATGAAAATCAGAGCCGTGTTCTGTAGATCACTTAGCACGGCTTAGTGCGTTACTTAATGGGCTTCAGGGCACAATGCAAAGTGTGTTAGTGCACACGGGTCTTTCATTAAAAACTACAGCTAGATCTTTATCTAGTCGTTCTTTTGAAGTTTGTTTTAAAAACTGCCCAGATTCAGCTGCAAAGCGGATGGATCCAAGCACCCATGAAGCTGTTATTGCAGGGCCAGCAGCAGGTAGAGGAGTCGCAGTACCGGCACTGTCACACTGGATGCTGGAAACAGTGAGAAGCAAAAGCTTGCTGTGTTGTGTGCATGGGGACGCTGGCACAAAGCACGTGTGGAATTTGTCTCTTTTTTCCTCCTCCTAGCATGTTTTTGCCGTTCTGTGAATGCACAGAGGCTCTGCCCATTGGTGAGCAGCTCTCAGAGCATCCTGTGGGACTGGGAGTGAAGGGGAGATGTATTTGGTTCTGATTCTGGCATGGCCAACAATGCTGTCTTTCCTCCTATCCCTGAGGCCACCTGCCTTACACAGCATGCGAGAGAATGTTCCCACTCCTCCCCTAAAGACAACTTGGAGACCTGCAGGGGGACCAAGCACTCAGTTCCCTTTTCTTCTCTTCCTTCCAAGCATGAAACCTAGCAGACCCCTTCAGAAAAGGCTCCCTGTCACAGGAAAGGGCTCTTTTGTATGCAAGTTGCAGAGTCTATTTTTCAAGATAACCTTTATTTCATGTACCTAGTGTTAGCTTTGCTGAAAGAGAGAAAAGCTGAGATAACTCCTTCACCTGTGGAACATTATTACGCTTACTGGAAAGAAAAAAGAAGAATGAATCGTTGGTGCATGATAATGGAGGTGGGACAAATCAGGCAGAAGCAGGTGCCAAATGGCACCTCTCTCTGTTTCTCCCCACCTGGCTGTCTTTGCAACCTCACTCTCTTTTCTCTGTCTTCTCATCTCCAACATGGGCTGACTATTCTCTCTCTCTCTTCTCTCATTACCTATAAATTCTCCATTTTTCTTATGCACAATATATCCTCCTCTGGGGCTCGTCAGCAAAAGCCCTGACCGACGGATCTATTATTTGCATTGTGTGTTGAGGTGGTGGCTGGGGTCCTGCCCTGCTGTGCTCGGTGCTGTACAACCAAAGCACGGAGTATTGCCTTCTGCTGCAAAGAGTTTCCAGCCTAAAAATTTTGTGGCTCGCGTTTGGCTGCAAATTGGTCTGCGGGAACATCTTGCCCCTGGGAAAAGGCTGTTCTTCGGGTAATAGGTAAAATGTGAGTGCTTCATCGGAGTACTCTAATTCCAATGACATTTCAAAGGCAAAATATTGAATCAATTTGAAATCAAAATGGATTTAAAATTTTTTATTATTTTGGCTGCTTTCTGCTCCATTTCCCACTTGTTTTCAGTTCTATATTAGAATCTTAATTTTATTCTGTTGCATATCTATATGTGATCCAGTACTGCAGAACGAAACGGAGCCTCAGTAATATAAAAATGAAGAATTTCAGTAGGTGGTGGCATAACTTCTGAGGAGACATACTTCAAAAGCATATTTTCTGACTTGGTCCTGTCTGAGACATAAACAAATGCTTAGTTGCTAAATTTCTCTGGAGACAGAATGCCTGTTTTCTCATCAAATTTAATGATGAGCCTTAAGAAATCTTGAGTTTGATCAGAAGGAACAAGGCACATTCGAACGCATCTTCTGAATTGGATACTGATATTGCAGTGTGACAGTGATGTATGGGAGAGGATCCCCTGTCCCTCTGTGCTCCATCCTCTCTGTGAACACGTTGAGGGATGCCTTCTCCTTTTCCCAGGTTAACGCCTCGTTGGAGAAATGATTTCAGTAGAGGAAAGAGACTGCTTGCTGCAATTGCAACAGGCAGCAAACCCAACTGGACACCAGCTGTCTCATGTACCCCTGCCACAGTATCTCCTCGCAAAGCTATCAGCCCAGGGATGCAGGAGGTGGCATGGACCACTGACTACATCTTGAAGGGAGGGAGGACATTCCAACCAGGATTAGGACTTTAAATGAAAACCAGAAATAAAATTAATGACCTGGGAAGAGCATCTTAGCGGTTACTTATCCCATCATCACAGAGCACAACCGCTGAGGGCTGTGGGTTTATGCTCTAATCAGGGCAATGTGTTTGCAGAGCTGGCAATTTCACATCGACTGGATCCTACTGGCAGGGGAGAAGTTCTGTAGCACATGCCTGGGTGAGCTCTGTGCACATGGAATAGCTCCCAAAGTTGCTACGCAGAGTCCGTGCTGCACCATAAATTACAGGGTAGTTATTTCTTAGTTATTTAGCAGTTACAGTGTAATTAGTTCCACTTAATGTCAACTTTTGTCAATACGTCTTCCATTAGCCAGAAAATTATAGCTGGGTTTTAAAGCAATGGCGATACATGAGCTGGGAGTCAGAGAGGGGAGGAGGAGAGGTGCTGTGGGGAGGGGATGGGGCTGCTGGGTCAGCACTGCCCGGCCCCATCGCATCTGCACTCCTGCAGCTCACACATCCTCGCATCCCCATGTGCACAAAGCGCACGTCTTTTCTCCTAGATCAATATTGCAGCCCAGACTGCAGAGAGGAATCAAACAGGTCCCTGGAGAAGTTTGCTTTGGCTGCTCAGAAGCAAACAAACAAGCAAGCAAGCAAGCAAATAAAACCCAATATCTGCCTTAAAATAGCATATGCTGCCTATATTTTATGGAAGAGCTAATTAAGAAGTATGCTTTAGGTTTTGGGGATCCAAGCTTTTGTTCAAAGAGGGCTTCGTTTCCAGTTTGTGGCTGCTTTATTCTTGGTCATCACAGGAAGTCCCTCTGTTCCCACCCCCAGAAATTTTGAATAAAAAAAGATTCCTGACTGCTTTTTTCTTTTCCTTATGATACTGTAGCCATCATAAAGGGATGGATATTTCTGGATGTCAGTCCGTACTCCAAAAAGCCCAGGGTACCAAGCTTTAAAAGCTCCAAGGTATAGTCTCCCATGTTGCAGTGCTCTGCGCAGTGAAGGATGAGGCAGGTTGCCCTTAAGGGTGCTATCCTTCCTTCTGAAACACCTTCCACTTTAGTGCATCAGAATTTGGGAGCAGTTTTAGTATAGAAGAGTCCCTTACCTGTTTCAAACTTCAAAACGACGTGGAAGCCGACTGCACAATCTGATTATTGACTGAAGTGATAATGATGGAATGATTAGGAAATAGCAAAACAAATTCTGTTAAGATTACTTTGTAATGAAGCAGATCCATATAATTCTCCCTTTGTTTGTGCCACTAAACCAGGTCTCCTGTTATATGCCTAGAAGTAGAAAAGAGTCAGCATGTATTGTTTTTTTTTCTCTAATGACTTTCATAATTCCAGCCTCCAATAGTCCCCTCCATGTAATTTTCCTCTATGAGTGCGCTGTGTTGATTTCACACAGGGCCTGCATATGCTAAGTTTGGTCCTTGAAGAAGAATTAAGTATTCAGTTCAGGAAAAAAAAAAGTCAGACAGAAGGTAATGTTGGTATTAATGCATCCTCCAAACATATAATGAAGTTCCTTCGGTTGCCTTGCACCCCTCTGTGTCCACCAGGAGGCCAGGGACAATGGGGCTCCTCCTGCTATTATAAAATAAACAATAATAACAACAACAGCAATAAACATTTGCGCCACAGAATTTTTCCTGACAAATATGAATTTCAAAATTAATGTGCACAGCTATACAGCGGTGATTGCAACTTCCTACAAATACGGATAATAAGACCAGGGGCATATGACTCAACTGGCTCATTGCAAATGAAGCCCTGAGACCAACTACAAACTCTCAGAGACTTTATGCATACATAGACCAAAATCTCCAACTACGCTTGAGTAATGAAGTACTGTAAGAAAAAATAATGATCTGAAGAATTCCGTAAGCAAAAATAAAAGACAAATACCTCTGATAAATAATGCACTGAAAAATACTCACTCATCTGAGTCCACTTTGCACAGGTTTACATCCATATGGAGTATTTGTTCTCTCTGTGGGCAACCTCATCCCAAACACACGGAATGAATACGTGCAGAGATTTGTGGCTATTTCTCTTGAATATTTCAGACCATGGTAGATAATTCTGCCCCACAAAAATTACTTGCTTTAGCAATCCAGGAGAAAAGCAATTAGCTGTGTTAATAATTGGGTTCGTAAAATACTGTATAATCATCAGGAGTGGAACCTGTGGTGTTTTGACCACAGTTATCTGTTGGAAAACTGCAAGGAGGTTACCTGAGTCTGCACATGGGGATAAAAATGTCAAGAGTACAGAAACGAAGCAAAGGGACTTTGCTGGGGCTGTAGGAAGGTGACAGGCCCAGCGCTCACCTGTAGAAGTCCTGTGCCTCAAAACCACCTGGGTAAGCACATTTATTGCCCAGTGGGGGGATTGTTATGGGATACCACCATTTTCTGCACAGAAGAACCTTATGCTTTCTCTCACCGCCTGTTATTTTTGCAGAGATGAGGCCTGACTGCCTGTCAGCGCTGCCCACTCCATCCGAAGCACATACAGACCTTCATTGGGTGAGAGAGGAGGAGAATTCGGGGAGTGAGGGAGCTAAGACAAGAACTCTGACAGGTGTTAACATGGGAAGGAGAAACCAGAAGGAACACCAGTGGCCCCAGGATAATTTCTGCTTCAGGGCAGGGGCTGGAAGGTCTTCAATGACGTCAGGAGAGCTTCTATTGGCATCAAGTATTTGTCATCTCATTTTGCCTCTCCTACACTTGTCCACGTCTACCAACATTGAACCTACGTCCAAGCTTTGCTGTTCCAAATCTGGAAGGTGTTGGCTGAGCAAGGGGAGGATGTACTGAGTCAGGAGCCCCGTGCTGCATCCGTAACTTCTGGGGCTCTATGATGGAAATGAAAAACAGCTACCACCCACAAAAGCCATGTGGCAGATGCTGTGGAGTCACAGCCCAGGCCCATCTGTGAGGCTGGTGGATGTGGGATGCTCCTGGTCCCTGAAACTGCAGCTTGTCCATGAGAGGTCAGATGTGAATAGAGTGGCAATGAACTGGTTGTTGGTAAGGAGCTCTCTGGCTCCTCGCCGTTATCAGAAACACATTATGCTGTGTCCCCATACAAAACCCAACAAATTCAAGCCCTGCTGTTCTGCCAATCACGTCGTTGAGTTTTGCAAGGTGGCCGAACAAGAAATCTCTGGTAGCTGCAAATCTCTACTGTGGCCATAATTTGAGACTTTGTGAAAGGCAGAAAAGACCTTCCACCTCTGAATATATAAGAAGTTAGAAGAAAGAGAAAGAGAGAAACAGGAGAGAGTGAGATGCAATAGAGATCAGCAAGAATTGGGAACAGAGACTGTGTGTTCTTAAAGAATCAACTATACGCATAGAAAAGGGAATTACCCAGGGGAGAGAAGTGTGTGTGCGGAGCTGTGAGAAATGTTATGGAAGAAAGATATTAAGGCGAAGCTACTGATATTTGAAATGTTATTTGAAGGGAAGTTTTAATCTGATAGGGCGCAGACAGAGAATTAATGGATTTTCAATGAGTTGCGTATCGCTTTGGGACAGTGTCAGGAACAAAGCGAAGTTCCGCTGCTGGAGGTCAATGCCACGTCCCCGGCACAGAGCATGCCGTCAGAGAAGAAATCAAAAAAGCAATTGAGAAATAAAGTCTGCTAAATTCCTTGGAGATGAGCAAGGGAGTCAAAAACAAAAACAGAGCCCGTAACTCCTATATCAGCTCTCCTTTTAATTACCCAGGAGTTCAGGTTGGATAGCTAGAATCCAGAGTGGGGATGTAAGCCAAGGAAAACAGGTAACTGGGAGGCTTCTTACAACTCCTTCAGAGTAAGAATGGGTAACATTCACTATCCATTATCCTCTCAGCTGGGCCAGGCAGAGACCTGCGTTTGTGCACCAGTAGGTGTGTGGGAGGCTACAGAGGAACAGGTTGGGCTGACAGCAGGAAGAACATGTTCTGGGGAGAACTTGTCATGATGTGAAGCCCAATTGGAACCAGTGATCTGGAACCTCTGCATCTCCCTTTTGTCGCCAGTGCCCTGCGTGGCTTGGTTGTTGCTCTGGAGAGTAGAAGCCGTCATTTAGAAGATGCTGCTATTGAAGAGCAAGTGAGGAGCTGAGGAAAGAAAGAAGAAATGGAGCTAAAAAAGAGAAGGGGAAAAATTGTGTTCTTAGAGTGGGTAACTCAGATGGCAGAGCAGGAAGATCCTTGTTTCAATAAACACCACTGTCTTAGGAATGAATTAAATTCCCTGAGCATTCTAGAAATCTTATCAGTTCTATAGCCCTTCTTTTTTTTTTTTTCCCGCTCATCTGTTTTAGTCAATCTTGATTTCTCCTGTTTCTTCATCTCTATTTCTTACTCTGATCTTTTTATATGATCAGAAGCTGTAGATATCTTGTGGTGTTTCCCAGAATCCCAGTTAAGGTCTTGTTGGCATCTAGCAGGCAGAACATGGTAGGGGTCATGAAGGTAATGAAGCATCAAGTTTAATCCCTCCTATCACTTAAGTTTTCCTGCAAAATGCACAGCATTTGGGTTGGATTTCTGTTTTTAGCCCCAGCATTTCCTTTCTCCTAGGGAAATAGGGCTTAGGTCAAAATCCCCAAGAGAAAATTATCACAGTTTGCTTCATTATGCTGGAGCCAGGCAGATGGACTGAACTGGGAGATTCTATGTAGGTACTTCTGGAAAGAAAAACTGCAGCAAGTCCAAGAATTTCAGAGAAAAAAGTCCACAGAAAAAGAGCTATTTTAGAAAAGCCCCATCAACCATGTATTCAACTGGCATTTGCAGTCAGCTATGAGACACTAATGCAGTCAGGCCTCCTTATTTCTTAATTCTTGTTTCATATATTGATGCCATCAGTAATATTATGCATAACCAATTAACAAGAAAAATGTCTCTCAGCAGCGAGTTGAATTCTTCATTTCATCTGATTCAATACCAAAGTATCCCAAGAATTCTTCTGAGGCTGAATTTCTTTCAGTGTATTATGGAAATACAGCACACCTTTTAATCACAGCAGACATCTCTATTAGGTGGCAGACTGGAAAATGTCTTCTGTTCAAAGTGATGTGTTCTTACCTGACTGAAACCTGAGATAAAACTCCAGCTGTTATCATGGTTTCAGGAATCAGCAGATAATGTGTGCTTCTAAACCTTGAAACTGAGTCATGCATTATTCTTTGCATTTTGATTTTTTTACTCATTTCCCTGTAACTGAACTTCTCTCCTCCACCCCCCAATTAACAATGGAAACCAATTACATCTAGAGAAGGATAGCATTATGACTAAAGCAATCTACTGGGACACTCCACTGGGGATTTTCTGTTGGTTTTGTAGAGGGTATTGACAGCCTTTGTGTCTGGGTCTAGGATAGGAAGGCATTATGCGTAGAGACTCAATGAAAGGTCCTGATGGCTTTCAGAGTAGCAAGTCAGTGTCTTGTCCTTAGAAGCTGAAATGTCAAGAGGTGGACTACAACAGCCTCTTGCCATCAATGTGCCCAAAAGAGACTATACCTTTTTCTTTTCTTCAGGATTGCCATTCATACCTCTGAATTAGATGCCTAAAGTGATGGGAAATGGGCAGGGGGCTTTATCCAATGACTCAACCACCAGCATGCAGAACAGTCACCTAAGATTCCTGTGTCCTTTTACAGCCAGTGAAAAGACTAGCCAATTGGAAGCCAAATATAGCATCATTATTGAAATTAAGATACAGTATGAGCATTAATTATAATGTGTCACTGCTCCCTGGTTCCTCCTATCATAGAATCATAGAATGAGTGGCTTGGGTTGGAAGGGACCACTAGAATTATCAAGCGGAAAACAATATTCCTGTTTTATTACCGTTTCTAATCTGAGTATACAGCCTTTCAAGGCAGGAATCTCATCTTTCATTTTGCCAACATGTAGCATCTTAACAGATTTGGGCCCAAAAGACACTCTCTCAGTATAAATGACCAATGAGCTCTTATCATATTACAGTAATACAAAGGAAAAGATGAAGCTTACGCTTAGATACAAATCCCAGTACTGCCCAAACAACTACCTAGATTTAATGATGCAGAGTGTGGAACAGTTATATGTACATCATCCTATCTGCTCCTCTGCTGCCTGTTCCCATTTCAGTACGGAGATTGAATTTAAGTCATGGAGAAAGGTGGAACTGTTCTGCAGTGCAAAGAATGTATAAAGGCCCAAATCAGGTAATAATAGTAACTCCCATTCTGGAAACTTTTCAGAAAAAAACCATTTACAAATAGCTTTTTTTGAGCAATAAATATTTTCTGCTTTTTCTTTTATTTATTTATTTATTTATTTATTTATTTTTAACTACAGTGAAATCTTTAACAAATAATCATTTTACACCGTACAGTTCATCAATAAAAGCAATAACATCAGGTCACGTAATAAATTAAATATGATTTGCAGTTGAAAGTAATCGTGCTTTCAGGCACCAGCTTCTTGTGACATTAAGGGCTCTGGCAAACAGTTTTAATATTTGTGGAACGAACAGAATTATTGACAAGCAGAGAGAGAACTAGACAGCAAGTGAACATCATATTAATTTTTCAGAGGCCGATATTGTTTTTCCTGCTGACATCGCAACAAACTTTCAGAGCTGGCTTTAACTGTGGATGGTTTGGGAGTGGTAGTGGATTTTTTCTTGATCTCTTTTTCTGCCATGGTTGTGTCTATTTGGAAGGGAGAAGGAAGGAGAGAAAGAAAATAGTGATGGCTCTCAGAAAGCAAGGGGAAAGGAAGGATAAGGGGAAGAAAGAGAGGAGAGGAGGGGAGAGGAGGGGAGAGGAGGGAAGGGGAGGGGAGAGGAGGGAAAGGGAAAGGGAAAGGGAAGGGGAAGGGGAAGGGGAAGGGGAAGGAAAAGGAAAAGGAAAAGGAAAAGGAAAAGGAAAAGGAAAAGGAAAAGGAAAAGGAAAAGGAAAAGGAAAAGGAAAAGGAAAAGGAAAAGGAAAAGGAAAAGGAAATAGTGTGACTGGCCACTCTAGGCATGTGTTTTGTCTAAGGCAGAGGTAAAAATAGCTCCCTGACATTTTTCTTGTCTCAGATTTGAACTCAAAGCACCACACCCTTTCTCTGTATGTCTCATGCAATTTGTCAACCCAGAAAGATGAAAAAAGGGTGTTAAATAAAATAACCAGAGTGCCTTTCTGATGATGGGATATGGAGAGGTAGAAGAGAAAGTTTCTGTGCTGTAATAGTCAGTGACTGCTCAGATCAGAGGCATCTGATAGAAACTGTCACAGGAGATCCTCACAAAGAGCATCTGTCTAGAGAAGTCTGCATCCCTACCAAAAGAGCTGCCCAGAGCATTTCTGCACGTATTGTGGGCAGGATGGATTTGTGCTTGTCATCAGCATTTCTAAGGCAGTGGGTGAGATACCCAATGTTCCATGAATGTGAACAAACAAATCGTTGCAGGAAGCAACTCAGGAATATTCTGCCTCTTCCATCCCAGGGGGGGTTTCTCTTTACTTTTGAACCTTCTTCACAGTCCCAAAAACATGGGCAAGAGAAAAATGTGTAGCAGGTGAGTGAAAGAGACAGCACTGGGCAGGTCAGGGATACCTTCTTTGGTTCTTTTCTTTCTCTCTGCTCTCTCATAACTGTCCAAGCTCTGCAGGCACTAATTCTGCTGGCAAGGCAGGCAGTGCTGCAGTGAGCTTTGAAGCTTGGCAGCAGTGCTGTTTGGTGGGCCAGAAAACCATTCTTCTACAAGGGAGAATGTTTTGTTGGCCCCATCAAATAACACTCAGGTTGAGTTATTTCTTGAAGTGAGTCTTCATTGGCTGATTTTGGCATATGTCTCCAAATTTTCCTCGATGACAGTGGGTCTCTGTGAAAACCTGGTAAGTGAAGATGGCCCTGGCCATAGCATGCATTCAACCATGAAATGTGTCAGCTGCCTCATTCCAAAATACTCCAGAATGACCCAATTTCTCCAAATAAATGTCAGAGTGCAAAAGAGTCAAAAGAGGAGTGGGTAGAGAGAGGAGCTGTTCATCTCAATCAGAATCTGACCCAGCTGCCCCATCTACTCTAACAAATGAAATCAAATCACAGCCCTGATAAGAGCAAGATTCTCCTTTTCCATGAAAGTTGATGGAAAATTTGGTCGTTGGTTCTCATCTCCTATCCTGGAGAGCTGATAAACTGATGAGTGTTGGCAATTCAGATTTGCCTGTGTGATGTTCCTTACTGCTGTCCTGGGATGTGGTTTAAGCAGGACTGGACAGATCTCTGGGCAAAGCAAATCCAGTTGAAAATTAGAGTGGAACGGCCTCAAGGACAATAAATACAAGACCTCTTTTGAGATCTTGCTTACGAGGAAACTCTTCTGTTTCATCCATGTGGAAAAGGATTTGAAAGTGAGAGGTGTTAAAGCATCACAAAGGTATCAACAAATATCTGGAGCTCTGGGACAAAAGTGTGAGAAAGAGGCAAAGCTACACAGAACCACCAGCACAGGAGCACACTTTTCGTAATGAGCTGTCTTACAAAATGTGGAAAATGTTAGAATTTCAAGCATCAGCTGCAAGTCCTAATGGTGTATTAACAACCTAATATACCTTGGAAAATGTTGTTAGAGGCAAGTAGCAGAATAAATACAGGAGAAGCATGAAGTTGCTGTTACCTGAGGCAGAACCTATCTGCAAAGAGCTAGAGGGCTGAAAGAGGGACCCAGGTGAGGATTAATCATAGAATCATTTGAGTTGGAAGAAACCTTTAGAGATCATCTAGTCCAACTCCCCTCCTATGAACACCCACAGCTCCATCAGGTCCTCATATCTCCAACAGCCTGACCATGGCTGTCTGCAGGGATGGGGGCACCCACCACCTCTCTGAACAACCTGTGCCAGTGCTTCAGTACAATTATTGTAAAAAACATTTTCCATTTACCCAATCTTCATCTCCCCTCTTTTAGTTTGAGACCATTTCCCCTTTTGCTATCACAACAGACCCTGTTAAAGAGTCTCTCCCCTTCTTTCTTACTGCCCCCCTTGATAGGGAAAGGCTGCTCTCAGCTCTCCCTGGAACATTCTCTACTCCAGGCTGAACAGCCCCAGCTCTCACATCCTACATTGGATGTAGTGACCTTCTGGGGCTACCGTAACAGAACAAAGGCTTCAGAAGAGCTAGGCATTATTTAGAAAGCAGTTGAAAAACTCAAAATATTAGCTGTGAGGAGAATCTTTACTATCTAGTCTCAAATGTTAATTGAGAGGACGGCAAATATCATCTTTGGATTACTTTGGATGGGCACTATATCCAAGAGGCCCCCATCTCCCTCTTTGCAATGAGTGTCTGTCGGACAAAGTCAAAAGGCTGGATTGTCACAGGTGAAAAGTGGAGAGAAAACTTAGTTGTGTGGTTTTATTTCTTATTGTTATTTTCTGTCACCAGACTTTTTCAAAGATGGTGATGACACTAGCCCTTAAAGCTTCTCTGATTCCTAGCAATACCTCGTCTAAGCATGTCTTTTTTTCCCCATGGGATCCACGTGGTACAGATGAGGACCTATGATGCAGAGGGAAAAGTACAAGCCAGGAAAATATGTGTTTTGCTGTCAGGTTCTGAAGTACATCTGAGAATCCCGCTAACTAGCTAGCTACCCATAAAGAGCTGAAGCCATCTGAGAAGTCAGTGGAAGATCAAGAACAGGAACTGATGGCATTGGGCATCTTCTTAATCTGAGATGCATTTTCTCTAACTGGCGAATGGAAAGGAGCTACAGTTTTCTTTTACAGAGTTTAGAATTAGAAACGGATTTGTTAAAGCTAAACAAAACAAAGCTCAATCCTTTGTGTTAAATCTTGCACAAGAAGTACTTCTGGGTTTCTTCCAGATTTAGATATATTGTTGTTAAAATAAATTAATATTTATTCTTATCTTCACACTTTGCCTTTTCATTTTAACCAAGTTGCTATTTTTGAGTTGAAAGCACACAAAAAAATGCAAATCCCAAATTTCAAAGGCACCTTCCACTTGGAGTTGGATCTATTTTCGGCCCTGTGAGTATCTTGTGCAGCTCTAATTGTCATGCCCCACTCAAATCCACTGTGTGCTCCTCTCGCCAGCTTATTTTTGGATTATTGCTCATTGTGATCAGCCTTTTGTGTTCTTTTTGAAATGGACCAAATTCTGACATGAGATCCTGAGTCATGCATAAGGTGGATCTTATTTGTGTCTCAAAGAAATCTTCTTTGTTCCATTCCCATATACCTGGGCCAACACCTGGCAGAGTTTCCCCCATTTCCCAGACAGACAAGAGAAAAAGAACCGAAAACCCAGCAAAGCATGGAGCAGCTCAAAACAATTCATTTTATTATTATTATAAATTGTCATTGGGAGTGCCAACTTTGTATTGTAGCTTCTGTGCTTATGCTTTTTGTCAAAAAACTATACACTGAAACTGTGTCCTGAAGAAAGAATTCTTCTTTTGAAACCAGGGACTCAGGGGTGAAATATTTAATTTCTGCACACCAGAAATACAGTCGAACATGAGTGGGGATTCAGTGAACAAAATGACTAGGTGATTGATTTTCTAAAGGTAAATTACATACTTTAAGCACTTTTAGGGAGTGATGGGGAGGGGGACGGGCACTTGATGGGGCAGAAAATCCAAATAATCCCATCTGCTGTAGAACTCAGTGTTTTCTGTATTGCTTCTGCACGTTTTTCCTTCTATTTTTGCTTTTTACCTGCTGCATTATCAATGGACATGAGCACCGTTTGATATATTATCAAAAGGAGGAACGCATTTTTGCCAGATAATGCAGAAAAAAAGGTTGCAGACAGAACTTGCATCAGTCTCTGCATTAAATGTTGTGTGCCCTGCCTTTCTTTGAATAGGTCTTGATGAGTGTCTTTTTCCTCCAGACCTCGAGGTGCTGAACACAACGTGCCTGCTGTCAATGCTGCTGCTTTGAGCTCCAACTCCCTAACAGAAAATTCTCCTGACTTTCATGCATAGATTTGCATAGGCAGGTGAACCAAGCAGGGGTTCCTGCATACCCACGCTTTATCCCACAAGCCCAGCTGCCCAGTGAATCCACACGGAAGCATCTCCAGTGCATTTGTGTTTGCTGCCTATGCTGGCCAACTGCTTCACAAACAGTTGAGCTATTTTAGTCTTGTGGCTGTAATCATTTGGCTCCCTTGGTACTATCCATCACCTGCAGATGAAAATGAAATGATTTTTAAGTCAGGCGACAATAATCCAGCCGTTGTCCAGGAATGTGCATGCATGTGGGAGTGCAGAGCAAAGAATGCCGCTGTAAATAAATCGTTAAGCACCCTAGAAATGTTGTGCTTGACCCTGGAGAGAGGGAGCATGCTTATAAGGGAAGTGGAGAAACACAGCAAAGTGTTCTTCAATTTTTCTACATCTAGAGACTGCATCCCTTTTAAGGATGAAATTTCCATGACTCAAGGCACACTGATTCTGTCCCAGTTGCATACCCCATGGCATCAAACGTGGTGAATGTTTGGGCTAAAGAGAAGCAATAGGACTGCAGCTCTCAGCCTGGTTGTTCAGGATGTGCAAGATGAGGTTGTTATTCTAGATATGGGAATTTGTAATCCCAGAGGAAATCCTTAAGCCGTGGTAAGGGACTAATTAATGAAGATACGCCCAGTGAGGTCACACCAGCCTGTGCTGCTGGTCCCAGGCACTGAGCATTATCAGAGGTCTGTGGTTGTGTGCTCCTAGGACAGCAGCTGTTGTCTAATGGTGAAAACCTGGAGCATTTCCCTGCTCCCAAAGCTGTCTGCCACCCGTGAAGGTTATTTTTGCCATCTTTCCACAACTCCACTTTTCTGCCGTGAAAGGAAAGAAATGAACAGGCTGTGCAGAAGATGGATGTGAGCACCTTGGGCTAAAGAAAGGGGTCACAAAGATTCTGTGTGCCTCTGCTGGAGCTGTGCTTGGTGTCCATCAGCACACATGGGAGGAGAAGCAGGGACCACAGTGGGATATCTGTTCAGGGGCACGTGGCTGGGGGTCAGTCCTCATATTTCCATCCTGAGAGCAAAGTAATATATGGCTGTCTCACTGACCAGCCTAAACAGAGCTAACTGTGATTTATACTGAGAAGGAGAGGGGAGAATTGAGCACAACAAGCTGAATCCTAGAATAAAAAAAGGCCACTGGAGAGGGAGTCAGAGTGCATGGAGGAAAAGCTAACGCCATGGCCTCTGTGATTCTGTCTTTGCAGGTCCCTCAGGCAACATAACCATAAACAGCCTCTTCAAAAAAGTGTGAATATTATGCTCTTTTCTGACAGGTTTTTTCCCAATTTCCTTCTGTCTTTACAAGTAGCTGAAGAAAATAAATATTTAATGATCTATTTCAATATTTTAATGTAGGTTTCTTGGTTAAAACACCACAAATCTCTCCACGAAAGGGAGACAATAGAATTACTAAAGTAATGAGCATTGCAGCAAGTGGAAAGCGAGCTGGAAGGGAGAGGGTAAGGGAAAGAAGTAAGGCAAGGCTACAGAGCTCATAGGCACATCTTCATCAGGTAGGAGTCACCACTGCCCAGTGACTGCAGCACTGCCTCATTTCAAGTGCTCCTTCCCAGAGCTTACAGGGGAGCAAAGTCTCAACCAGTTTGCAGTTCCATCATTCACCAATTCTTTGTATATAAGCACAACAGAGCTTTCCTCCTCTTTGACTTCCCAGGGCCAGCTTTCTTTGGATAATATTTGTTCATTTGCACATTAAATCCTTTATGTGGTACTTTCATGAAGGCCATGTTTTCACTCATCTGCATTTGAGGTGGTTTTCTTGCACAGGACAGTGGTGCAGAGCACTCAGTGTAGTATCTTGATGGCACCCCTAGGAATCATAGTGTCACCGGCTATCCTGAGTTGGAAAGGACACATAGGGACCACCGAGCCCAACTCCCAGCCCCACACAGCACCACCCAAACTCGAATCCTACAGTTGCCCTTCTGCTCCCTGTAGGGAGCTGCAGGCTGCCGTGATGAGTTGCAGGATGCCATGATGAGCTTCAGGCCTCCCCTCATCCTCCTCACCTCTGGCCAGAACAAACCATGGGACCTCAGACACTCCTCATACACTTTGCCCTCTAGACCCTTTGCCATCTTCATAGCCTTCCTTTGTATGCAACATAATCATGTTATAGGCTCTGTGCAGAGACAAGCTGGGGCTGGAATCTTGGCCTGGTAGCTGCAGCAAATATTTTATCCTCCTTTCTCTGTCCTTACACCATGTGAGCTCAGCGGCAGTCTCTAGCCAACATAATTCTTTGTGAGTTACTTTTGTTAGCAAAACCTTTCACCCTATGAAGATGTTCTACTTAATTAGTAAAAGTTCAATTTTTTTTGTCACCGACAGAGCCCCATGCATCACCATGTCTGGAGAGTCATTAGCAGTAAAATTAATCAGGGTGGATAGCGGATGAATAGAGTCAGAGCCCTTTGTGTTCCTTCCCACATCTCTGCCTCCGACGTGAGAACCTTTTTAAGAAGGGGAATCCTAAAAGCATCTCCAGATATCCAGGAGAACAGTTTCTAGGGTAGCACTGAAATGGGGGATGTTCCTGAGCCTGGAGAGGAGGGGGGGACCTGAAAAACCAGGGGACGGCACAGCAGGAATCTGTCTAACATCACCCACCTCTGTCTGACCCATGGAACACTGCAGCTGGGGAACTCAGCTACGTTGCTGGGTGGTTGGGATTTTCCTATCACTCACCTCTGGGCAGCCACTCCTCTTCTTCACTTTTTCACCGGCAAATTTTGTGTAAGTTGCAATGCAAAGGAAATGGGGCCAGGTTTAACACAAGGTTTAACCACATGCCCCAGCTTGAGGACTGTGTTCTACAAGAGGGTGTCTAAGGAAATCCAGGAGTGCAGGAGAAAGCAGAGGACTGAGTATAAAAGCCTGTGCCGCACCAAAGAAACCATGACACAGTGCTCAGCCCCAAGTGTTCCTGGCAGCATGCTCCCCCCTTGGGCATGTAGCTTGCTTCTGCAGAGCCAGAATGCCTTGGGAGCAGCCTGGTGACTGGGATGTAGAGGTGAAAGCCTTTCCTCCCATGCATTGCACTGTGTTTACATATAGCAGTGGGACTGTCAGGGGTTTTTCTGCAGCCCATTGTGGCTCAGTGTTGGATTTTGTCCCAGGTTTGTGCTTACTGCTGCTCAGGAGCAGCAATTTCCCCTAAGTTCACTTATTTCCAAGCGGGTCAGTAGACACCAGAAGACCAGATGACATGCTTGGGTTCACAGCATGGCCCTCCATGGGTTTGCAGGTCAGCTTTGTCCCGGCTGTTCTTTATCCTTACACCAGTTTGCTGCCTGGGTACAGAGTCTCAGTTTTCTGCTGGCAGATGGAGCCCATCTGTGACTACAAGCAGGTGGGGAGCGTTGCAAGAAGTTGTGCTGGGGATGTCAAATGCTTTGCAGGAATTTTTGAGCAGGTACATTAGCTTAAGAGGTTTTTTATAAAAAGAAACCAAATCTTGTGTCATTCCTGTGTCCTCAACACAGGATACTGCACATATGTCTGTGTCACATTATTTCTTCCTGTTCTAGCACTTCTTAATTTTAGCAGGGAAATGCTGGTTGCAAGTTGTGATGGAGATCACTCATATCATTGTTTATTGTTGTTGTTGTTGTTATTACTATTCCTGTTATCACAGGAGGCCTTACTGTAGCAAAGGGAAATTGTTACAGATAACGCAAACAAATGCAAGTAAATTGTTAGCACCTACAATTTTGCATAGCTGCTTATGGGATATCCTTGAAAGCAAATTCCTTCATCTTGTGGTACTCTTCATTTTAATACAGAATGAGATCAGACAGGGGGAGTAAGCAAATATTTTGCCTGTGTAGAAATACGTCTTCCCACTTGGCAATCTTCCTCTTCGGAACGGGTCTGAGAGTAGACATCCTGGGAGGGACTTGCCTGGTCTGCTGTGCTCTCTCCAGTTCTTGCCACTTCTTTGCTGCTGATGCTCCGAACACTGAAGCATTTTGGAGTCTTCTCTGACTAACAAGTGGCTCAAGGCCTCCAGCTCTGTCCTCACACTCCTGTCGAGTGTAGTTAAGTAAGTGTCTTCACAAATGGAAAGTGATTTCTCTGCCACAGCCCCTCTGGGTACGAGTCCCACCCAACCAGAATCACGAACGCCGAGGCCTTGTCCCTAGGAATGAAGCATGTGCATCTCAGTAAACAATTCTGTCCTTGGCATCTGATTGATTTATAAAGCTCATTTTCAGTGTGCTTGTGAAGGGGTAAAGTAGAAAAAATCGGAGCTTCCTGCTTCAAAACTCAGTCTGATCCCTTGCAGTAGAATATCCTTTAGGCACAACATGTCTACAAGGCTGCCATTTTTCTACCTTCTTCCCTGGGCAGAGCGAAGGGGTAAAACAAATGTTAGGATTCATGCAAACCAATATGGATTGTGCATTTTTTCCCCTTTGCCTTTCTTAGGGAAAATAAAAGGGAAAGAGAATTTCTCTTACGCTGAATGGAAAAGTTTTGTTTTCTGCCAAGCATAAAAATTCTTTTCATCGTCAGAAATCTTTAGGCTTTGGACAAATTAGTACAATTTGGATAACAGAAAACACTGTTTTCTTTTGAAAGGATTCTTCATTTCTAAAATGCCAGAGTGGGATATTATCTTTCTTATTTGCTCTTGTTTTCACATTAGCTATTTGAGGGAGTCAAAATAAATTGCTGCGCTGAAATTACTTTTTCAGTGAACAAAAAATTGACCAGTAACACTATACTCAGCTGTAGTCATCAAGCTCTGTTCCAGGCTTTTCCTAAGCATTTTTTCCTCTAATTCTTTTTTTTTTTTTTTTTTTTTTTTATCAGGGACTGAAACCCCACCTTGTAGCCTATGTGGATTTTAGGCCACAGAATGGCTTGACAATGTCCATAGTGTACCAGACCCTGCTGGGTCTCATCTTTAACATACGTAACAGGGGAACCATTAGCACTTGAAATGGTAGCACAGATCCTTTCTGCTGATTTAGATGGGAGAATAAAACGATACTGATTCAGGATTATGGCCAGGTGAAGACACCATCACACTATTTGCTTTTTACTTGATGTCCAGTACATCAGAACTAATTTATAAATGGGATTGGTGTAATTTACAGAAGAGATTTTGGGAATAGAATGGTCATGAACTGAATACTGGATTGGGACTTTGAGAAAGAGAAGGAAGGTATAGGTAATCAAAGTGAAAGGAAAGATGTAAGTTGGTTTGAATTCCACTGCAGCCAGAAAAAGATGACTTCTCTTAAGAGTTGTCTTAGCTAGATTTATGTTGCATTGCCCTTAATTTTTGTCAGCATAAATATCCAACCTTATGCTGCCAAGCTGAGTCCAGATGAACAGAAAGAAGGCTCAGGTCCTGAGCTTCCCCAGTGCTCTCACAATTTAGCCCCAGGGCTCAGTGTGCGTGTTTCACTGATCTAGAACACAGCCCATAGCAGCTCTCTCCCTGGGTACCTGGGAGGATGGGAGCAGTGCATCTGGGCAAGTCACGAATTGTCTTCCCTAAGAGCAAAACTTAGCAATTTGTTTGATATTTACTTGGGGAAATGATGAGAACATTTTGACAGCGTGTATATCTCAGTAGAAAAAGTGAGGTTCATATATAGATATACATAAACCACAGTACTTGCTGTCTCTTCCTTAATCTCATCTTTTTGTTGCCAGTTCTGCTTTCTGGCAGAGGAAACCCACAGTACATTGCTAGGAGCAGACCTTGACAGCCTAAAAAAGCAGTGAAGTGACCACTGGGCTCTTAAAAACCAGCCAGTGCACCAGAGATTCATTTTGGCCCATTTAGCCTTTCCTTTCCCACCTCACCTTCTTTCTGCTGACACTATAAGCGTTTTAGGACAAGGTTTATCTTTTTGGTCATGAATCCACCATGCTCAGAGCAAAGCAGCCTAATATTGCAGACATAAGGGTACTCATGTAATATCAGTAAGGAGAGCAAAGGTGTTTCCTTTGCCTTCCTCCTGTCTGAAGCTGTGACAGGAGTAACAGGTGCTTTTGCAAACCAACTCATGCTGGTGTATTTTAAATGCTTGCCCTAAGAAATAAGCAGGCAAATACAAGAATCTGCTTGGCTAGTTAAGATCCAAGATGGGAAGCAAAATGTGTGCTAGTGAAACTTCCCCAGAAAAGCTAGAATAACTCAGCCAGTTACTCTAAACTCAGTTAAGAAAAGTCAGCAAAGGAAAATGTCTAAAGAAAAAGTCTCCCTTCACTCCATCTTCCAGCCCAGCATCATGCAGATCGAACAGAATGGGAGAGGCTTTTCCCAGTGTTTTCTAGCTTCATTGCAGCACCTGCCCCAGGCACAGGGTACTCAGGCGATTAGGTCCAATTTGTTATCAAGATGCATCAGACTTCCCCGTGGTCTCTTTAGTCTCCTAAATTCCAGCATGAAAAAACCTCTAAGTGCAATACTAGAACTGAAATGGCTCCAAGGCACTCAGGTTAGGATGTATGTGCTTTAAAAGCATCTGTTAAACTCTTTTCAGCAATAAAGCTTACTTCACACACTGTCTGCAATCCCCAGTTTCAGGGCTTTGGTACTTTGGTGTATGAAAAGAAGGAAGCCTGGAACATGCAGAAGGGAAGGTAATGCATACCACTGTGCATACCCTGAAACGTTTTGCATTTGATGGTCTTTCCACTCTTCTCCCTATACACTGATGTCTATGCAATACTCTGGGTCTGTGGCTCTCAAAGCAGCTCCATCCACTGCCTGCCCACAAAATACAGACCAGGCTTCCTGGGAGGATTTGCCGCTGCTGTGTTGATGCAGATGTTTTACCAAAGGCACACAGTGTCCTTTCTTGTCTGATGGACTGTTTGTCCATCCCACCTTTCCTTTTCCAGCTGCCTCTGTCCTCTTTGCAGCATCTGAGGACTTCAGAGCTGGGGAGAGCAGCTGACCACCAGCTCCTCATCTGAGTGCCATGAACAGGTCAGTGGGGCGATGGAATGTTACTGGTGGTGTGGAGCACATTCAGCCCAAAGGGAGATGTTGTAAGGAACTCAAAAAACCTGTATTTTTGAATATTCTGGAGCTGAGCTCTCTTGGAAAGCTTTTCCTTCCACAAGCACTCATCTCATTGGGTATCACTTTCCAAGGCTCTCTGGGGATTTACCCTTCTCTGTTCCAAATATTTTCAATTGTCATGTTGAATTGTTTGTTCCCCCCCAAACAAACAAACCCACTCAAAATGGCTTATCTCATCTCATAATCTTTCTTTACAATTGTCACAATTCTCCCTGTTCTCCCTCATAATGCAAAAACTAAAGCAAACAAATAAATCTCATCTTAATTATACACAAGCGTAGGAACAGCACAAAGGACCCATTAACATAAGCAGCAAAAAGCACTGATCCCAACAAGTTTTCCCATGGTGTGTGATGCGGAGCATCTGCAGGGCTGCCTTGATGTGTCCTCCTCCCTATCCTCCTCTATTCCTTGCATCTCCTGACTGTCCCTACCCTTGGTTGTTCCTTGCATCTCAGTGGGGCCCCAGCTCTCAAGGCCACCCTCAGCTCTCACCCTTTCCTCCTGAGCATCCCTTCCTGCAGTGTGCTTGGGATGCAGCGGACATCAGTTGGCTGCTGGGGAGCTGAATGCCAGTGGAGACGCTTCCAGGTGGAGGCTATGAGGGCTAATTCTGGGCTTTTTGATTTGAGACAGGATCTGAATTATTTCCAATTAGGAGGTTGCAATGACAGCTACTCTGAACAAGGCCTTTTCTCACAGCTAGGAAACCTGCCTGCACTTTTAGCTGGATCTGGATACCTGCATTTCCACAGTGGGACTCCCAGCAGTGGTTTCTAATAACCTCTTTTTCTTTCACCCCTTGCTAAGCAATTCTTCCTCTCTCTCACACAACACTGCCTCTCACGGGGAATTTGGTGATAGAATCCTCATCTCTCCCCTACCAAAATCTGTTCATTTTCACTTTTCTCTGCGCAGGGTTTCATTTTCCTGCTGTGCTGCCCAGCTTCTCCATCACTCCTGCCTGCCCTGTGATGTATGGGCCTACTCAGACAGCTTTGGTCTGACCCAGCCAGCCAAAATCAGAGGAAAATCTGGTTTTATATTGCCTGGGGAGAATTCATCACAGAAGGTATCTCATTAAGGAAATTAAGAATGAAGGAGAGGGAGAACTAGAAATTTATTCTGGTTTAGTTTTAAAAATACATCTATCTACTGCTGTGTTAATGACCTGTGGTTTCTGTCTATTTTTCTTTTCCTGTCTAACCATATCACATATCTCAGAGGCAGATTTCAAGTGAAAGGAACATAGGGCCCACTGCTGGCTTGGAAATGCTGCTGTGGTAGAGGAGTGCATAGGACAAGGAAGAGGAGGCCAGGTCATGCTTTAATACATGGTGCTGTGCACAGACCTCTACTGTACCAGCACAAGGAGGCACACAGCTTAAAGTGTGCTGATGCTAAATCCACTGAAATCAACAAGCATTTTGCCAACCATTTTGGCCCATAGTGTTTTTTGCGTGACCAAGGCTCTCATTGTGCTTTCCAAGAGAGAAAATCGTGGCTCAGGAGATTGTTCAGTGGGATGCAGAGTACTGGAATAATGCCATCTTTGGCTAACAGCATTGTGTTTGTATGGAGCACTTAGATACTCCAATAGATAAGTGCCTTGTAAATACAGATAAATAGATTAGATTAGACCTTGACAGTAGTTCATGCAAAAGGCATTTTTATGTGCAAAAATAGTAATATTGTAGAGAAATAGCTATTATTTGGGACCTTGGGCTAGAGCTTCCATAATTGATATTGTTGAAGGAAGGAGGAAGCTAATGGAGAAGAGCTGCTGTGACTGCCCTTTTGTCATTGACTGATTCTTCCAGCAACCAAAGCCACATTACCCAGCTCCCATTTAGGCCTCAATGTGAGTGGCTGCATTTTTCAAGAGAGCACAGCTTGATGGGCGCAGAATCCTTCAGAAACTCTCCTTGCCTGTACTGCAGTGGCATAGACAAGGGAAAGAGAATGCTTTGAGAAATTTGCCCTCTCCTTTACATCTTGTCTTCTTGGAAATACAGAATGTTGCACAGCTCAGCAAGAGAACTGCCTCCAGCCAAGGGTCTGCACGGGGACACAGCCACAGTGGGGATGCCCCAGTGCCTGGGAGGCTCCTCCAGGGATGTAGATTTATGTCTTCCCGTGCTACCTAGGTCTGCTGTGCTGCAAATGAAGGAAGCGCTACACCTTAATTAATCCATGCAAAAATAGAAGGTAGAAAAGCAGAAAATAAACATCTGAGTGATTTTGGAAAGCCCGAAACAAGCAGCAGTTTTGTTTCTCAAACAGATTACAATGAAGTAACAGCACTGGTCCCTCAGCACCACCTGTCCCCATTGCATTAGGTACTAAACCCAAGCGCTTAAAAGCCAGGAGATTAATAATTAAGAGCTTCATACATCTTTTATTGCTTATACAAAACATATAAAGGGTGAAATCCTGACCCACCCGAAGACGACGTCAAAGTTCTCCTTAACTTTAGATTAACTCAGATTTTACCTATTTTTACCCATTATCTGTTTTGACAAATACAATGAAACGTGTGTTATAAGACACCTCAATAACCTCAACTGTAACCCAAGTGAGACACTTTTCTATCAGTATTTCTAGAATTCTATCAGCATTTCTAGAAATTCTGGAACAGAAAACAGCCTTTTGAAAAATCTGGAGCACACATACAAAATTAATGTTGATTAGCAAATGAACAGCGTTATTTTTTCCTCCCATAAAAATTTGCACGTATTTGCTTATTACAAAGGCAGCATTAGCCCATAGTAGTGGCACTTGGAATTATTTGAACTGGCTAATCTTATTTTCCACTTATGAATATTCCTTAAAGAAAATGTTTGTACATCCAATTCAATGCAATAAAAATACCACATGAAGATGGAGGAAAGAGAGAGAAAACAATCTGCAGGTCGAGCAAAGGGCTGTTTGGCTGAAACAAAAAGTGCACTTTTTTGTACTCAGCTTAAAAATATATATTTATTATGTGGGCAGTATAGAGTTTCAGGAGTCCTTAATCATTCATTTTCTTGCTTTTAAGTGTGAGGGTTTTGCAAATGATGTGGTAAGTAAGTACATTGTTGTCACTTAGCAACCTTAACTCATTTCTGAAGTGAGTTGTTTGTTTCTATAATAAATGAGACGCTCAGATACCATGGTGATGTGCATGGGAGACCTTGTATGCTTAGACAGAGTGCTATCTTGATAAATATTATATTTGTTGGAAGTATAAGGCCCTCACAGCAGAGGAGTAGCTCTCTCATCCATAGCATGAAAACATCATCACTGGTGTTTGTGCTGCCTCATGAGGAGCACCTGGAAGCTCTCCTGAAGCAAGGCAAACAGAAAAGCTGGAATTTGGGCTTAAAAACATAGATGAAGGTCACCTCTACAATGTGCAAGGTCCAAACTGGCCAAGCATGGCCTTAGTGAGTTTGCAGTCAGCTCCCAGATGCGTTCATCACTGTCACAGGGCACAGCTCTGAGCTTTGCATCCAGCTCTGTGCTCTGAAAGGTCTCTTCCCCTCTTCTACCAGGATGTCCTGCTAGAGCTGTGCTGGGCCTTTCGTTGGCCCTTAGCCCCTCATCACACCAGGCCTGTATCAGGGGAAAGGAGGAGAAAGACAAACTTGCGTGGCGGAGAGAGAACTTACCCAGATCCATCTATCTGGATCAGCAGCTCGGGAGTACATTGAAGCACAAGGGCTAACAACGGAAGTAAAAATATGTTTCAGGTAATTTGTTTGCATTCTAAGACTATCTTTACTATGTAAGGCTACAGCAAATCCCTGCACATCCCAAACTGCCCAGAGAGGTTATGATGCCCCATCCCTGGGGGTGTTCAAGGTCAGGTTGGATGGGTCCACGGGCAGCCTGGTCTAGTATTAGACATGGAGGTTGGTGGCCCTGCATGTGGCAGGGGGGCTGGAACTTAATGATCCTTGATGGTCGCTTTCAACTCAAGCCATTCTATGACTCTATGAATGTATGATTCTGTGACATAACCTATCCTACTTGAGTTCACCTGATTTTTCCTGTTTCTCTCTTCCCTTGCTATCTACTCCTTCCTCTTTGTATTTCCTGATCTTACACAAAATATATTTGTGTTGCTGCTAATGCTCCTTGAGTTTAAATTAATCTTTTAAAGAAAGATAAACCACATGAACTTTCTTTTGTTTTTAGAAATCCCATCCATATTCATAATCCACTAATCATGTTTGATAAATCAGAATTCATTGTGAAACATACTAACCCTTCATGTTGCTTCAGTTTTTAATCTTGTAGGAAAAGCAATCATTTGTGCAGTGCATTTGAAGGGGCTGGGCTGGGCTGTCTTCGGTGTCTCATTGAGTCAGCTTCCCTGTTTTACAACACTGCTTGTGCTGCTGAATCTAAGCTATCATCTGAAAACATAATTAAGTCTTCAGTACTTCAGTAGCAAGAGGAATCTTCGCAGTGGGGATCAAACACCCTCTTCTCAGTGATGCTGGCTTGAGAGTGGCAGAGCAGCTCTGGGCTTTCCCCTCATTGTTGTGGTACAACCACATTGAAACCTCAAGGTCGTATTCTTGCAAATCAGCAATGGTAAACATCTCACTTAGAGAAGGCGGAATCTTCACTTGAGCCTGGACCCCCTCTCATCCTTACCATCTGCTTCCCCCACTGCCTACTGCAAGACTGCACCATTTCCCCACTTCTGGGTTCCTTTAGGGCTGGGACAAGAGGCAAGGAGGCCTGGGGCAGGGCATGGATGAAGCACAGAACCTTGCACCTGGACCACCTCCTGGGGTGTTGTGAGGGGACTGGGACCAGAGCTGCTCTGCTCCACACACAGTCCTGAGGTTCGGACTCCTGTGCTCCCCCAGAGAAATATAGCTGTTATTTGCTGGAACAGATTCTAAGCCTGCCACACTTAATAATTCAGCAGTGAACTTTAGAGCTGAACGCAGGTTGAAAAATAGCTTGCTTTAGTAAGTACAAAATCTCCATTTCTGCTGCCTTTGCTTCTCCCTCTGTCTCCCAGCCCTGGTCCTGCTGTTCTAGCCCTCCCCATTCCTATGCGATGGAGCAAAAAGGAAAGGTGGGCAGGGAAGGAATTCATTTCCCTGCTGTGGAATGTTTATTGTTTCTTGCTCTCTGCTGTCCAAGGTCTCTGTCATTCTACATGATGTTTTATAACAGAAATGGTTCTTGTTGGCACCGGTGAGTTCATCTGCAGATACGGATTTACATTTCTTCCTCACTGACACAGCTGTAATTGGAGCTCCTGGGGGAGGAAACCCTGACAGTGACCTAAATAAACCCTTCTGGACCCCTTCAAAGCAGCAGGAACCTCAGAGGGTTTGCTGTGATCAGCCATTCCTGCAGTAACCAAGGGCAGCACAGCTGATGGCCCAATGCCTGATTCGACCTATAAGGCTGATGGGATCCTTTAAACGTAGAGAGGTTTTATTAGAAAGAATTAGTCATAGTATCGAGGGACTCTGTCATTCCTTGCTTGTTTAACTGTACTCAGAGTGTTTATCACTTCGTCATTAGCAGCTTACATTCCTGGATCTAGCCCTGTTGACAGCTCTTCGCTCAGGGGGGTTTTATTGCAATGAAGACCTCATTCTGGCTCTGGATCACAGAGTCACAGAGTGGCTTGGTTTGGAAGAGATGTTCAAAATCATCTCATTCCAGCCCTGCATGGCTCCCAAAAACCCCTGTGAGGGTTCTGAGCAGCTTGAGCTGCCCCAGCAGCACAGATCTGCTGCTATGCGATGCTCTCTCTGCAACATCTCTCCAGCTCATGCATTCCCAACATGCAGAGTTCTCCCAGTGCTCCCATCCTCATGCCCCAGGTAATCACTGTGCTGGTGGTAAAATCTGCAGTCACAGAACAGGACTTCTGTGTGTTTTCCTCAGCTCACAATCAGCAGATGATTTAATTGCATGAGAAAATGTTCCCTTTAATCTCTTAGAATTAGTCATCTCTTCCTCACTCATCTCTCTATATTTTTGGTTAGAGAGACTGAAAATCTTAATATATCAGTGACATTTATAACACATGTTAATATTATAAAACGTCAGCGCTCTATTTGCAGAAATGAATACTGATGTGATGGGAGTGTTTTATTATGTCAATGACTTTTATTATAAATATGATAAAACTGTGTCATCCTTTTTTTTCTCCCTAAATAAAAAATAAAACCACGTTATCATTTATCTCAAGGTTACTGCTCTGCTACCTTTTTAATATGTTCAATGGTGCTGTTAAAAAAAAATACACCCTGCAATGGATTTTCACATTGTGTGGTCATTTGATGGATGTTATCATTTACCTGCATGTTTATTTAGGATTGGGGTGTGATAATGAGCATAGAAATCAGGCTAACATAGTGGCTTCCTACGGACACAAAGCCAGGAGATGAAACCTAGTTTTAAGTGAGTAATTAATTATTAGCAGGGAGTGAAAGGTGGCTTGGTATGGTGTCCACATTGCTCTCTCCAGGGTTGCTGGTTGCTGACAGTACCGTGCTTCAATCCATCCCATCAGCTCTGTGTGAAGATCATGATGACCCCATCCTGCTGGTCTCTTGAAGATCTGACCCTCAGCTTCGTTGCCAGACCCACAGAGATCTAAAGGATCCCAAGCATCCCATTATTTGGGTCATTACACCATCCCGCCAATTAGTCCTCATTACCACTGCTAGTGTTTACTGTTGTGAAGAAGCTCAACTGCTCACAATTGGTAGATGCACTTCCAACCCCAATAATCAGGTGGCAGATTCATAAAAGTCAAGATCTCATTGTAAGGATAATGATATTTTATGGAAAAAGATCAGAAATGAATGGGTGTTTGTATGTATTTCTGCTTTGTCTCTTTGGCTGTTTAGATTTCCTTACTAATATTTTTTTTTCAAATTGCAGACCTATAATAATCATGTTTGCAAGAAATGAAGTAATATATGTGAAAGAGAAAGGGGGAATTGATTTGATCCATACAAAATATTGTGACTGCAAGGGCTGGAGTTTTTCAGAATCCCAAGAAATACCATGGAAGTCCCTCCCAAGTCAGAAGCAGCTGCCATAACAAATTGCCACATTTTTGGTCCCTGAGTTAACACACAGCTCAGCAAGGGACCTGCTCCCCTGGGGAGGAAGCAAAGGGAGGACAGAGATTGCAATGCTGTTGCTATGGTTCACAGTGTGAAAGTCTTGAGGATTTCATTTTTTTTTCCACATTTTTCTCCCCCTCACTTCTGTCTACATGCTTGTGCTTCTGCAGAGGGAAGCCCAGGATTGCAGTCCTTAACAGTAAGACATCTGTTTTGGTTATCAACTTGAAGGAGGTCAGAAATGGGCTGGGGATGATGACTGTCACAAAACATCACACAGCAGATAATAAACCCAATGAGTGGGTGTTTTTCCATGGCAAGCATCTCAGGTCTGCAGAGAAACGCCCAGCCTGATTTTGCAAGAGATCATTCTGCTGCTGAGAGCTGGAAGAGCCATTGCACACAGTGGGGGGTCTGTGTGGGGTCACAAAGGGGAGCGTGGAGAGGCTGCAGAGAATGAATGGGAGCCAGCAGCTGGAGCTCCTCAGGTGCCAATGAACCACGCAGCAGCACAGGGCAGGGAAGCTCCCTCGGCTGCTGCTCAAGTGCAAAATAGCTGCAAGCTGCCTGTGCTTGAGTGCTCGATAATTTGGTGCTTTGGGACAAGAGAAATAACTTGCTGCTGGTGTCCAGTGTGGAGATTTTCCCAGGGTGAAAAGCAGTGCCATCCCTGGGGCTGCATCCTACCCATGCCATGCCATCCCCACCCCCATCCCAGGCAACAGCAGCACTGCCAAAAGGCTGCTGGGGGCCATCAGGCTGTCACAGCAGCGTGTTTATGGTGGTTCCCCAGGGACTCCAGTCTGAAGTAGCAGAATCGTGCAGCCAGAGGAGGCTTCCTCCTCCCAGAAGTGAGCTACAACAGCACTTTAGCTGGAGACAGAACAGCTCTTTAAAAAGAAAATGCCGCGACTCCTCTTTTAAATGTTCCACTGGGCTCTCAAGGAGCTTTGCAGCCATCCATAAGGCTCTGGGCGCTGAAGGAGGCATAAATGAGCCCTGCTAAGTCACAGCAGTGCCCAGCTGGTCTTGTACCAGCAGCAGGAGAGGGCAAGGTGTTCTGCTGTTGCAAGTAGGACACAGTAATCAGCTCCTTTTGCAGTTTTCTTTGCTGTGTCTTTACTTTCTTCACTGTTTTCTTTACTTTCTTTCTCTGTTCTCCATCCTTAAGGGCAAAAGGGGACACCTCCCTCTCTGGGATACCAGTGGCTATGGGGGAACTTGTGATAAGGAAATCATGGCAGTGATTTACCCCTTGAGGAAATTCTCTATTGGAGAAATATAAATCAGAGTTTAATCAGGAGATTTCCTAATGAACTCTACAGGAAAGCCTGATCTCCTCCCATTTACACTTCTCTCAAACAAGCTGCTCCTGATTGTATTTTGCACCAATGAATTGTTCTCTCTGTGGCCTTTTATAGGGGTCTTATTTGTGGTATTCAATGTATTTCGAATGAGCAAGGTCAATAGAAACACCCTTCTGTTTAGCATCTTGTTGCACACAGGGGTTTAAAGATCCACTGGAAATAAGAATGGAAAGAAATCTGTATAGGTGGATTTTTAAGCTCTCAGAGTCTGCTGTCACTTGGGCTGCTGAGGTGTTGTTCCAGATCTGCTGCAGATCCACAGCCATTCCCACCCCCCTGATGAAAAAAATGGTGTTGATGGAAATGAGGGAGGAAGGAATAGAATCTATATTTTTATTTATCTGCATGAATTGATAATTATAGATATCCATAGCTAGCTGCCTACCCACCTATCAGTGTGCTTTGCTGTCTTCCCAGGGACTGCTGCCCTTACAGCCATTGGGTGAGTGCCAGTTGTGCCCTGACCTTGGCTGAGTTTTTCTTGCATTTCTCCTGCAAGTGAGTTTTTATAGCTTCCATCTCCTCTAATCTCATGCTTCAGGAGCTGAGCACTGGAAGAAAGCTTGTGTGATGGAAGAAACTCCCTTCTGTGTGTGCTAGGACTGCAGAACACAGCTTGGATGATGCTCAGGAGAGCAGAGCTGGTCACCCAGGGGATGCTTTAGTGAGCTCCAGAGGGAAAAGCCAGTGTGATGGTGCATGTAATGTCAGCACAGCAGTGGGCCCTGAGGCAGAAGTGTCTATGCTGGTATTTCTGTGGTGTATAGACAAGTCTGAGATTGAATGGCTGAAAGGGGAAAGCTATGGTTAGGGGTGTGGGCTAAAAGTGAGGGTGAGATGTCAATGGAGTCCAAGAGTTGGACTCACTGATATTTATGGGTCCCTTCCAACTTGAGTTATTCTATGATTCTGTGATAATGGAGAAAAAACTGTTGCAATGAAGAAAAGAGTGTCAGGGGATTAAATGAGCAATTGGAGCTTCTGAGGGGCATGGAAGTAAAGGCAAAAGTGCCAATTTTGATTGACAAAATGGACAGGTAGGGAATATCTGGGGACTGAGAGGAGTGGCACTGAGGATTGCAAAGTAAGGAATGCTGCACAGAGAGGCTGAAGAGAGGCAGCAGCATCAGCCTGAGCTGAAGGTGGGTGTAGGAGCAGAGCACTGGGATGTGGAATTGATTCATAGAGGAGGAGAGGCTGGGAGAGGTGGACAACCAGAGGCAAACACTGGCAAGGAGAATTCCCATGTGGAGGAGCAGCACCATGGGCACTGACTTGGTGATCTCTTCCTTTGAGCTTTTCAGTTTGCTCTGATTTTACCTCCATCTATTCCTTCCTCATCTACATTTCCGCGTCTCTTAAGAATGACTCATTATAAAGAACAAAACAAAACAAAACAAAAGCAACAGATGCCTATTTCTGATCTGAAATGAACGTGCAAGCTGGATTTTCTGTTTGGGCTGGAAAATGCCTTTCTGAGCTCAGATGGCATGTAATTTGTTTATTCTTTCTCAGGACTCTTGCTTGTTTCTCTCTCCTCCTGTTTTTCATGATTGCTCCTAAGTGGAAGGCAAAGCCAATAATGACCAGGTTGGAGATGAACTTTCAAACCCACAACATTGGAGCAGGTTCAGAAGGAAACAAATGGAGGCAGCTCAGGTATAATTTAGGAAATGGCTGGAGACAGATGGGCGTTTGGAGCTGAAACAAGAATAGGAGAATCACAAACTTTGGGGTAGCAGGAGGTTGCAAAGAAGCTGGCTGTGCTGTCTGGGTGCCTTCAGCAGCCCAGTTGGGATCTGGAGCACAGGTGGAACCCCTCCTGCTGCTCCCAGAGACATGACCTCAGCACTGTGGTGGCAGGAGGTGGCAATTAGTGGTGACAGCTTGATGAGCAGACCTCTGTGCCATGGTGATGAGGCTTAGCTCCTGAACAGCTCCAAATGAGCCTTTTAGAGACTATTAAACCAGCTGTGCAGTGTTTACTGTTTTACAGGACCAGGAATGGCAAGGTCTGTGCCAGTTTTCAGTGCGAGGATGCGCATGTGGGCATGTATGTGTGTGTGCCAGGACTGGAAGAACTGCATGAACTCAAGCATTAGGATATTAAATGGAGATTGCTAAGGAGCTGAGAGGGCAGTGGAGGGCTGGGGCTGTCTTCTAACATCTGTCACACCACTGGAGGTGCTCAGCTTGTTTCATCTCAGGGCAATTCAGAAGAAAGGCAAGCATACATACCGTTACAATTTCCAGATGGATGCTGAAGAACATAGACAATAAATAAGGTGCTGGTGACTTCTATCCCCTTGTATATACATATGTAGTGATTTGAGCCTGCCCTCATGTCCAGTGCTTTCACTCACATTGGAGAACTTACCTGATGAAGTATAGCTAAAGGACATCGACCTTCAACACTAAAGCAGATCACTCAGAGATGGAAAATAAAAATATCTTATTTCACCTGGATAAATTTTACTCAAGAAAGAATATATCTGGAGAAATCAAAGGCATGGCATCAGTGTTTGACTCCTGGGGGCACTTCACCAGCCTGTAGTCTCTGCTATCCCATCCATCTATCTGCACCCCGGGGTGAGTTTGGGGAGCCACCCATCACTCAGCCAAGCTAAGCAAATCCAGACTGTCCCTGCTGGAAAAGGCTCATTCCTCTGTCTTGTCCTTGCCTCGCCTCTCCTGCCTCCTGGCACCAATATCTGCAGAGCAGCCAGGCCTCCGGCATCTCTTTCTTTTCGGGTTTGCACAGCCTTTTCCCTGGAATCCAGGGGACTTGTTTGTATTAACGTAATTGGCAAACACTTTGTTCAAATATTAGCAGTGGCAGCAAAACCACTGTGTGGGAGTAGTCAGGGGAAAGTGGTCCCTTCCCTCACAACAGTTAAAACTCGATGCTGCTGCCAGGCCCGCTGGGTGCTGAACATGGTCCAGAAAAGCCGTCTAGCTCTGGAGCTGGCTGAGCCACTCCAATCTTAGGCATTATTAATTTGACTGGGGATGAAATGACACAGAAAGCCACTTGAAGCATAGGGGGGTTCTGTAGGGCTGGAGGAAGGTTTGGTTCGGCAGCTTCAAAACCACAGGAAAATGTCCTGTCGGCTTTGCCACTCTGCTGTTGTTCTGAAAGATAGGAAGAAGGAGGTTTTCCACATGCTTCTTGAACAAGACTTCATGGGAAATGTTTGTAAGGGCGAAATTCCACAACACCTCTGAAATCAATGACATTTTGTCCAGGTACAAAGTGGATCAGTATTTTTATAATGATGACCTTCGCTGATATACTCTTTGTCTTAAAACAAAAAAAAGGAAAGAAAATTGATCATAAAGCTGAGTTTACGCTTAAACTTATGGAGACATGAATAATTCAGTTCCTATATGACAATAAAAAGGATGGGAGGAAGGTCTTTTAAACTCTTTATTGATGAATTTAATGTAGTGGGACAATACTGAATCGCTGACGTGATGGAGGGGCTGGGGCTGCCAGCTCTGATTCGGGCCTGGCCTATGGCTGACAGAAGTGAGAATTTCAGTCATTAAATATTCATTCCCCTGCTGAGACTGAGGAAAAGTGCCAATAGGATCGTGGAGATCTCCAACTTATTCTCATGGTGTAAAATAGAGTGCCCAGGAGGATGCTGAGGAGAGCATCTGCGATACAAAGGATTAATAGGATGGAACTTGCATATCATTGCTCCCTATTCAAAATCCCGTGAATCCTTCACCCTCCTATCCAGTGTTATCAGCTTTGTTTGGTTTTTCAGGTAAATCTTCATTTCTTGGAAACATGAACTAACGGAGAGTCACATTTTTGTGTAAGAAAACATGCCGTGTTTTCCTTCTGCAGATGCAGCTGGAAAAAAAATAATACCTCAGCATAGCCTGAAGATGTAAAAGAGAGAAGACACATAAACAAGAATTCAAAATGTATTTATAAAAACCTCATGCATTTTTTCAGCTACTCTCACGCTGTTTGAACACGTAAAGCTGGGCACACTCAGGCTGCAGTCTGTATTTCCTACGATAGCTCTGCTGGAGCTGAGACGAGCTACATCAGCACACAATTTGGCCCATAATTTTCCCTCAAGATCGGCAATTTAAAAAATAATCTCTGAAGGCAATGGGTGTTTGAGCATCGTTAGCTCAGCTCACACTGCTGCTCTCCTGTGGTGCTCCATCCTGACCCAGGGCATGTGCTGCTTGCAGCCCTGACAGTATCACGGCCTGGAGCTGGGGGCCCCACTGGAGCACTCCGACTGTGTTTCCACTCAGCCCTGTCCTCTCCTCTTCCCAAATTGCCACGAAGCATAAAAACCATTTGATGTTAATTCTATTTCAACAGACGCCTCATCCTCCCTTCTGCTGGAGGGAAACTGAGGCACAGAAGGGAAATGTCTTTTGGCAAATGCACGGTAGTGGAAATGCTAACTCAGTGACTTAGCATGATTGAGCACCTGGTGGGAAGGCAGGGCCAGCCCAGGGGAGCTCAGGTGTATGCAATGCACCTGAGTGACTGGAAGGGCTGGAGCCAGGATCCACCCCTTCCCAGAGCACATTTAAGGGTTGGCAGTGGAGGTGAAGGCATTTTGCTGAAGGTACCTGTGTACCTGAGGTTTTTTGAAGGTGAATGGTTTCTTTTCTTTGTTTTTGCACCCACAACTGTTGTGTTTGAACAAATCCTTGTGTACTGGGGCCTTGCTGCTTTGCCGTTGTTGCTGTGCTTTCCATTTTCTTACAGAAAGTAAAAAGGGATGTCCAATAGCACTAGAGGTTTGAATCTTGAATGGTATATTGTAGTCAAGTAATTTTTTCCTTAACACCAATGTTGTGCTTCCACCAAAAGTCTGTCCTTAAGTGAGAAGAGAGCAAACTCTCAGTTTTCTCAGGAAGCTGATTCTTTTTAAGTAGAAGAACCCTGGAGCTTTTGGCATATTACTGCAAACGTTTTAAAACTGCTGATATTAATGGGGAGCTATGAGAAAACAAAAATCGTTAAAGGAAGCTTTTCTCTTTTAACATGCATAAACTCAGAGATTGATGTACTGGTATTTCTTCTATGGCACCATTTTGTTAATGAAATATTTGTTTGTTTACCTTTGCATATACCCAAGGACAGCTTCACAGCAGGGTTTCTGTTATTCCCCAGCAAGCAGAAAGTTTGTAGTTTTAGGGAAGTGCTTCTATTTAACATTTATAGCAGAATACAGATGTGATTCATAGGCAGAATTTTGCTCCAATATGATATTTCAATGTATCAATAGGATTGATAGGATAGAAAGTTAAATATAAACTCAATTTTGTTGCAAAGTAGTTGAAGGATAGTGTGAAAATGCTAGAAATTTTAAGTTAAAATCCTCCGGATATGTCAATTTGTTTCAAGATAATGCTATTTTGGGACATTACTCTCTCCCATGGGCTTCAGAGTCTTGTTCAAAAGAAAATTTGAAGTAATTTCTGCCACATTGATATTTTACAGCTGATTTTTTTTTTTTTTTTTTTTTTTTTTTTTTTTTTTTTTTTTGTAGAAAACAAATATTTCCTTGTGAATGCTTTGATGATAAATTTCTAACCATCTCCCACAGTTCAACGAGTTGGATGTAATTCCTTGAATGGGCAAAGTTCTGTGGAAAGCCATGTCCCCATTGACACTTGGGAGGGCTTCTGAAGAGCAGTGGATTAACTTTCCTGAATGGAAATTAATTAGCCAGCCAAATTTGGCACCCATCACAGCCACATCTGTCTTGTCTGAATGGCACAGAGGTGTCAGTCTGTCTTACTGCTGGGTGCACAGCCAAGGAGGCAAAGCTAGGGAGAGGCATTTGGCAGCCCTTACCATGGCTTGGTGGTTGCCACCAGCCCTTGTAATCCCATCTTTGCCCAAGGGCAATCTGTTCTCATTTTCTAATGCTTTTTTTTAAATGATTGGTACTTCCTTGCTTGTGTCCATATGTTGCATATGGTATCTGCAGTTCCCACAGGTGGCTGATAGTGGTATAAGTCTCACTTGGGCTGTTCCCCCCTTGTGTTCTGGCTGATTAAGTAGTTAGTAGAGGTAGTAGCAACTCTTGTAGGTGGTATCCTGAAGGGGTGCAGGGAGGTGGGAGGTGAGGAGCATCAGTTCCTGCCGTGTTTGGTCCATTCGGCCTGAAAATGGCATTGGCCTTCCCTTCCCCATCCTCAGACAACTAGTGAGAGCAGTGACACACATCACCAGCAGCTTGCCACTTACCTCTCGGTCTGTAAATACTGATCTGCTTGGGACAAACATAGGAACAGGAGATCTTCAGATGCAGCTGCAGAGATTGGACTGTTAGAGATGTTTCCAACAAATTCCTCTTATTATCCCTACAACCTCTCTTCTTTGCTTCCAGCCAACCGTGAAATAGCTGATTCAGCCACAAGGAACTGAACACATCTTACTTCCTCTTCTTTTTTTCCTTCCTGTAGTTGTATTTCATATGGAGTTTTGATGAGCTTTAGGTATATCTGTGCATTTATGATCCAAAGGTTATAAAGAACAATGGGATACCAATGGTACTACCAATAGGATAACACGTGGTGAGAAGGTATGAAGGAGAAAAGGAAGCAAGAGATAAAGAAAAGGGAATAATAAGAAAAGAAGGATGGAACTGAAAGGGAAATTAAAGGAAGGAAACGTAAAATCAAAAGGAAAGGAAAAGATCAAAGGAAAAAGGGCAGACGGAAGAGAGAAAAAAGAGAAGATGAATGGGCGGGATGGAGGAAGGCAAAAGAAGGGAAAAGCTGAGTAAGGAATGATGAAAGAACTCTAGTGATGGGTTTTGCAGGTGCATCTCAGCAGGTTGCCTCTGATCGGCTCTCTCAGGGACACAGCATGTTACCTGGACTAATTTATAAAGGAAATGAAAAGGAAATGGACTTGTTATAATGAACGCCATTAATTCACCTCTTCAGACTTCACTGTTTGAACAGAGAGTATCAAACTACTCAATTGTCATTTGTCTATTCCATGCTTCACTGTTGCCTGTTGGAAGTGACTGGTGAGCACATACGCCCCCGAATGGCTGCACAGCCACTAATTAGCATATATATTGTTTGTCCTGGTACAAATTTATAGCAAACAGCAATATTTTACACTCCAGTAAAGTTAATAAATGAGGCTTTAGGCTATAAAAATTTCATGTTCTTTTGTGCAAAGGTCAATTATAAATAGTTAAGCACATATTCATCCAAAACTCTGGGCTCCAGCACAGGAAGAATAAAATATATATTGGTCAATCCATGTGCCAGCTGGATCAATGCCTCTTGCGTAGCTGCTGAGACACCTCTCTCCAAATGGCCATTCAGCTGTAGAATGCTTTTGGCCATGAGATGAAGGAGGTCCTGCTGTAGCTTAGAGAAGGAAGCTGCTCTGCAGTGCTGGAGGTGTGCTAGGATCACACCGAGCCAGGCTAGGGGAGAATTTAGTGATCAAAGTTATCTTCTGTGAGAAGAAGTTCTGGTGTTAGGAAGTCAGATGCTTACACTTAGCAGCGCCTCTGATGATACAAAAAAACAGGATGAAGCTCAAACTAAGGGATGCAAAAGCCCATCAGACAGAAGGAAACCTGGGTTTAAAATTCTTTTATTTGCATTATGGAAACACAGAGCCACATTGAGCTCAACCTTATAAATATTCAGAAGAGAAGTGGCCTGTATCTTAAAGGGCATCATCTGCATATGAGTGATGAAAAGAGAGGTTCTGTGGTTATGTGAGTTGTTCCTAATATTATTCCTTTATATTACAGTTTCAACATTAAGACTGCATATGTGAACATAGATTAAGACAGACGTGCCTCCTCAGGACTGAGAACTTCTAAGGCAAGGAATCAGTGATGTGTGGATATGTCTTATTCCATTACAGGTGGAGAGGAAACACATGGCCATTTCCTGCAACAGTCTTCTTGAGCTTGGAGGTATTAAATCACAAATTTTCTTGAGGGATCATGCCAAAACTGGTCTGTGACAGTGTGACAAGGAAATTCAATCAGAGGACACTTGAGATTAGAAAAAAGTGAGGGTAGAATGCAAGAGTTTGGCTGCTGGAGAGAGACATTGAAAAGCAGCATCTGAAGACTTGACACTGCGGGAGGTTAGGAATGAAGAGGGCTGTAGCCCAGATCACAGAGGAAGCAGTGTTAAACAAACTGTCATCTAGCATTTGTCATCAGTGTTAACCTGGTAACCAGGCAACTGAGAGAGATGTAAGAAGCTCACTGCATCATCCAGAGTGAAGGGATGCATTTGGAGGGGATGAGAGAGCTTAAGAGCTCTGTGATTCATGGGATCAGCAACTCATCACCAGGGCTTGTTGGACTGGCAACTCAGGACACACACACACAGAGACTTCATAGGATATGAATGGTGAAGTAGGAAAAGATGGAAATGAAGAGGAGAAGTCAGCACAAATGGGAGCAGTAACAAAGATCTGAAACTTCAATTATTGCTATAACTCTCTCTGAGCAACTCCTGCAGTTGTACCAAATGCAGTATTCGCTTTGGTTTAATGCCTTCCCCTCAAGGGCTGTGCATCCCATGTATTTCCATGAAGATTTATTTTCATCTACAGGGCATGTTCCTGCCAAGATATCACTCCTCCTCCACCCAGAGACCACATCAGGCACCATCAGCTTCAATGGGGGAAGGAGAGCCACAGGACAGCAGTGAACTTCCAAACAGGGGCAGCTGGGGATGGAGGAATAAAGCTGCTGAGGACAGTTGACAGCAAGGGGCTTGCTTGTTTCTATAAAGAGGGCACCTCCTGGTTGAACTGGTTTCTTACAAGGAATGGTTTGAAAGCCTTGTACAAGAAAGGTGAAGTTTGCCAGGGAACAGAAAACCATGTAGAAGAGAGATGAAATCAGGAATACTTGATATGTGGAGAGACATAAAGGGGGAGATGCACACACCCTGTGAATTCATTCCCCTGCATTTTTTCTGGTAAATATTATGGGAGCTCTGCTGCAGCAGGCAATCCAGTGGAGAGTGGTAACAAGATTGGAAAGGTAAAGCAGCCACTCAAGGTCAGCAGAAGCCTTTGACTGCCAGCACCAGGATGGCTCAGCAAAGGTCACCACAAATGGACAGAGATGTCTTTTTTGCAAAAGGCTGTTTAGCATGTGAAACAGGTGGGCCTGAGTCGTCAGGAGAGATCCAAGGATGCACCTGGCACCCAGTGAGACAAGGGATGCTGATGTCTGCATTTGGTCAGAAGGAGACAAAGCTCAGCAAAGACAGTGCAGCTGTGACTGTCCTGTTGGCTTTGCTTCGTTTACAGCGCCTGTTCATTACACCAGGTTTGCTTTGGGAACAGCCCTGCTTCTGTCCTGCTTCTGCATATGCTGGTTTGGCTGTGTTTTCCTCCAGACCTCAGTCCCAGGATTGAGAGGAACCTATTAACTGACTTCTTGCCTCAGAGGGGACCTAAGTCAGGTCCTAGGAGCTGGTTGCTGGTCCTGATCTTTCCACTGTTTTCATCTTCATGTATCCAGTGGCCAGTTCTCATTCTCCTTGTTGTGTAACACCTCTACTTTAAATCGAGCTGTGAAGCAACTTCATTTTGTCTCAATTCATACAGAAAAAGAGGAAAAAGTCATTTCAGATATAGCTGCTAGAAACCTACATCCTCCATACTGCATATAGTTCAGGATTTGCCTTTCAAAGGTTTGGAATTACTAGTGCCAGAGGGAAAACAATTCAGAAGTTTAAGACACAGACCTTTGGTTACTCCCTCTAACTCAAGAGAGGTTCTATTTGTTAGACAGCAGTGTGCTAGTTACAGGCTCACTCCGAAAATGTCTACACAGCTGTTTTCAGACTCCTGGGATTTTAAAACATTTAAATAAAGTTTGCTGAAGGCTTTGAGTACAGCCTGGATTTTGCTGTATGAGAGCAAATGCTGCATTTCCCCACCTGAGAACAGAATGCAGTCTGGAGGTGCTGTGCTTGAGCAAAACTGGCAAACACTGTAACAGTACATCTTCACCTGGAAGTTAGCAGAAGTCCTGTCAGCCTGCAATCCAAGCAAAATGAGTGGAAATCTGATTGAAGAAACCCAGGGTAAATGGGTGTGGTTACATCTTGTTCTGGATGAGGGTGAACACTGATGGAGAAAAAAACCACAGGAGCATCCTTTAGTGAGACAAAGCCACGTGAGTGGTTTCTGATGTTAAACGATGTGTCTTTAGACATGCTGCTGGTGCTGGGGATGAAACCCCTCTCCTGCTCGCAATGCTGAGCACTAGGTACAGAGGGGCAGCAAGCCTGGCACCCTGCCCCTATGCCCCCACCAGTTCATACCCAGCTCTGCTGCTGCCTTTCCCCCTTAGAATTGGGACTGTAGGCTCACAGAGGGCCTGGAAGGAGCCTGAGGTGTAAGAGAGGGATGTCCTGTGGCCCGCAACAACTCCCATAGCTCTGACATGATGTCTGACCAGTTGGTAGGTGCAGGTTGGCTGTCCACTCTCTCACCTGGCTATATTAATCCCTCAGGAGTTCAAAATCTCATATAGATTCACAAATTTGGAAGCTCGGTCTGGTCTCATCAAAGCTTTCAATGTTATTATCTCTGCTACTCAGAGGCAGATTCCAAACACCCTTAGGAATTCACCTTTAATAAACAGTGGTGGGGTGAGGGGGTGGGGAGCCCCTGTTATTATGTTTTCCCCTTGTTCCGTGCAGCTCTCATTTAAATACCAGAACCATAGGGGGCTGCTGGTGGTGATGGGGATCTTACTACAGTTCATTTCTCCTCCAAATTAAAATCAGCGCATTGAGCTCACCTTGCTGCGCTCACTTAAGTCCTTTTGCTGGAGCAGAGGATGGGCAGAGGTCTTCAGCAGTGACAAATATGGGAGGTGGGCACTGGAGGCTCACTGCTTGAGGAGATGAAGGATGAAATGTGCTAGTCGTAAGGCAGCTGGCAATAGGTACAGCCAACACAGCTCAGATGGAACACTGGTCAAACCCCTTCTGTAGTGGCAGCAGGCTGATGCAAGCTGGGTGTGCTCCTCTGCTGGGCTCCTACCATACTGTATGAGCAGCAGCAATGGTGTCCAAGTGTCTGCCCAGCCACATGGATGACAGCAGCAGCTGAAGGCAGTTTGCTTGTTGCAGCAGGATCCGGCCTCTCCAGGCAATGAGAAGAGATCGTGGGAGGAAGCCAGGCAGCAAAGCCCTGATCTGAGTCATCTGAGTGACTTGCAAAATTCATTTGACTAAGATTTGACTAAGCAGCTGAAGGGGCTTGGATGGCTGTTTTGTGGCTATGGTTTCTTTCTTTCTTTTTTTTCTTCTCTTTTTTCTTTCCCTCCCAGCTCTGTAATGAACATTCGCCATGTTTCACTAGCCCAGCCTTTCAAACTGCACGTGCACCAACGCACACACACACAGATTGATGTTTTCCCCATCTTCACCCTTTCTCCTTCCACTCTCAATACATGAGTGCATTTATCTTGCCTGTGTCCTTGAGCACACTAATGATCTGTGCTTATTCCCAAGTTCTTGTCACTGGCAGTGGCTGAGGAGCACAGCCCCAGTCTCTTCAGTGGAACAAGTCAGTACTGGGGCTCTTTGCTTCTGTTCAGAAATCTGAATTACAGATGCTTCCCTTTGAAATCTCCTTTCACCTGTGAGTAGAGCCATGGGCTCCAGGGTTTGTTTTATATTTTACTATCTTATTCACATCCTATCTTTTTTGTCTTCAAAAGGTGCTTCTCACAATGCAGGGGGAGGATCTGTATCTTAGTGTAAGATGGAAGAAAGTGAATGTGGAACAATAGTTGACAAAATAAGCCTATAAGGGAAAATCTTCCTGCAGTTCTGTGTTTTATTGCAAGTTATTATGTACACCCCCTGCTCTGACATTATTTTATAATCTGATACACTGCCACTCAGTAGAAAACTGATGGACACCTCAGGGAGGTTCTCCACAAGGTCTAAGCAGTTGGTGACCCTGATGACTTGTATAGCTGCCCTTGTCCCCTGCCTGTATCTATACACTGCAGCACCTATTTACTTGGCCATGAGCAGGAGATCCCAGCTGAGAGGGAATTCAAGTGTGCGAAGCTATTTCTTGTCATCTCTACACAACCTCTTACATCAATTTAATTTCATGTTTTTATTGATCCATTTCGCGCTTCTGAAGTCAATTTTCAAAGCCAGTTAGGGGCAGGTGTGCTTCTGTGTTTTTGCTAAATGTCCATGCCCCATGGTGCTCCCAGAGAACACAACTGAGCAGCATCATCTTAGGTGCAGGGCTTCAGCTTCCAGCATCAGCTGCTGCACATCTCATCCCCAGAACCAAGAGAGGCAGGGAGGAACAGGAAGGACTGGGACAGATCCAAGATAAAGGAAGAAAATAAGAGAATAGCAAGAAAATGTGATCTGTCTTGATGAATCAGGATGAAAGAAAAAAAAAGTAAGGTTGAAGAACAGGAGAGTAAGGATGGAGATAACATAAAGAGGGAGTGATGGAGATGGAAGTGCAAACATTTGTGGAAAGAAGAGAGAGCTGAGAAGAGAGCTGAAAACCACCTGAAGCATGGCAAACAGCAAATCCTTCCTGCTTTGCTTGGAATTGCTGGCTCCCCCTACCTCCTCCAAGCTCCCTGCTATCAGAATCCTCCTTGGATTTCCAGTTTAACTCCTCCAGGGAGTATGTGCCTGGATGGCAGGACCATAAGCTTGCTAAATGAAACTCTTAATCACTGTCATTTTAGTCCGAAGAAAAAAGCAGGCAAAACAGTGGTATGCTTTTTGCAGACAAATGGAAGTCCAGAAGTGAACTCTTCCTTCATCTGATCACATCCCTCCTGAGAAATCTTGCTTGTCGAGATGTTAAGACTTTTTCATATTCAGCAAAGTGAAAATATTAGGAAAATGTTAGTCAAAAATATTTTAGTCTGTACGCAGAGTGAAAAATACTGGACGTTCCAGGATTTGAAACCTCCTTGGCTAAAAATGTGACCTGTGGTATGCCCAAAATGACCCATGCCCAGGACACAGCTTGACAGGCAGAGCTGTCACCCAGTGTCAATAAGGACTAGGACAAAGAAGGCTTCTGCCTGTCACCAGAGCTGGGTGTAGGTTAAGACCAGACTCCAGTTTCCATTTCAGTACTGATGCAGCCACACTCACGCTGGCATCAGTCAAGTGCCCCTATTTATGGTCATCCAATTTACACGGTCAAAATAATGTTTGATGTATAAAGAAAATTGTGTGTCATCAGCAGACCTCACCCAATGTGAAGTATCATAGTTAGATGAACTTTAATGGTTATCACCTGATTTATTCTGCATGTGATAATGCCATAACACACTCAGGGTCCAGAGGGCAGAAGTAACCCATCTTGCTGCTCACTGTGAAGTTCTCAGCATTTAATGATCTTCAAGCTTGGCCCAGTGATCCTATGCTCTCCCAAGTGAACTATCTGCAGTTTTATTGTTATTCATCTGAGGTTTTGGACACACCATTTATAAAGATGTTTTCTTCTTGCTGCTAATTGTCCTGGGGTATTGCACTATGCAGAAAAAAAACCTTTCCTGGGAGATAATGATCTTTGAAGAAACATCCAAAGTGAAATGGCGGAAAGCTCAGCAGCCACAGTGACGTTACTGGCATGCCGTGCCTAAAGAGAAGGTGAAAGAAAGCTGATGCCCACCTTTCATCCATGCAGGGGGCCTCCAAAGGTTTTCCCAGATTTGTGAAATAGAAGAAATGCAAAGAAGTGCCTTCATCCTGTGCTTCCCCCCCAAGCTGGTTTAAAATTGTGCATTCAGAAAGCAAGCTGAAATGTGTTCTGTTTAATAAATTCTCTTTGAAAGCTGGAAAGAGTTTGCAGCCAGCAGAGGAGGGAAGCTCCAGAACAGCCTTCCAGCAGGAGGAGTGGGTGGCAAGCAGCAGCCTGACTGGTTTTATGATGAAGCTAGATCAGTTTATGAGTGGGATTGTGTGGTGCCATTGCCTGAGATAGCAAGGGACTGGATGTAACGACCAAAATCTCTTCCCGTCATGTGTTCTTCAACTGCAGTGAAGTCACAGAATGGAATAGGCATAGTTCCTATTTTTCTATTTAAGATACTTCAGCTCACATCAGCTGAGAATCTGCCTGAAGCCGGGGCCAGCAACCTTTAATCCTTGCAATGTGTGATAGCCCTGCCCACACCTGGCTCCCTGGTAATACCAATGATGTCTTTATTCTGCAATGCCTTTTTCTATCGCAGAGATGTTAGCAACGGCCCATGTGGTGGTCACGTCCAAATATCTATTTTTCCCTTTGTCTGGGCAATAAAAGATGCCTTGAAAGAGCAAGGATGGTGGTGAGAGTGTCAGGTGGGGTCATGAGGCACAGGCTTTCCACAAAAGGGAGTCGAATAACAATGAGCAAATACCTCAAAATGCTTTCCAAAAATAACAGCCTAATTAATACAGCTGTTGTTTGCTCTGCTTTTGCACCTCCTTTTCCCACGCTCGGGAATGACTGCTGGGGAATACGACAGGGAACTCAACTTTGTTTCTAAGCTTCAGCCCTAACAACTGGCTTTGATAGGGAAATGTGTATGAGATCAGGGGGGTGGACACACGGCATGTGAACTCTGGGCTGTGTCAGAACCACTGCAACATGAGCACGGGATACAGAGTACTGACAATGCACTGCCTATTATGTATACATATCTGACAGAGGGACAGTGTGCCCCCAGTCAAAGTGCTAGATGGGCTGCAAACAGAACAGAAAAGACAACCTGCAGAAGCTTACAATTCAAGTAAGTTAAGACACAGAAAAATAATTCTAGGGGAAAAAGAAAAAAAAAAATTGGCAAATAAATCCAAAGGATTAATGATCTCAGTTGTAGGAGGATAATTCACAGAAAGGCAAAATGAGTCTAATAAATTAGAAAGAAGCAAAATTAGCCTAATAAACCTTTGGCTAGAAGTTAATCACTGCATTGCACAGGTACAATGTAACTTCCCTCTGGGTGATCCTGAGCATGGAGAGCGGCTCAGTGTGAGTGCACACGTGCAGACGTGTCAGAGTTGGGGGGAAAGTGGGAATTAAGGGTCTGTTTCACTCCTTCACTTTTGCAACCCATTGCTCATCAGCTAACAGATGTCTCACTGTGTGCCCAGCCCATTCCTGCTAGAAGACAGATATTGGGTTTGTACATCTCGCTATCAAGCCTGGTATGATTTCTGGCTTAGCAGGGCTTATGTCTCAGTTTCTGTGGTCAGACAAAGTGGCATTTGTTCTGCTGCTGTTCCTCTAGAGGTCTTTGGAGATCCCCTGTGCATGCACTGCTGGTGTACATGGGCAGTGCTGGACCCAACCCTATGCACCTGAGGATATCAGAAGTAGGATCTCATTTATATCACCCCATAAATTAGATCTGTCCAAGCTGAACAGAAAAGCGAGCCCAGGTGCACATTTTATAGCTCAATTGTTGTGATGCGCAGCAGCTCAAGGGTACAAAAGGTCATGGTTTCTCTTATTGCTGTACATCCCTAAGGAGCACCTTTACGTCTGACATGGGAATGGCACCAAAGTGTCCCTCCATCTGTCCCTGTGAAGGTACAGGTTAGGGTAGGGAACAAGCAGGTCAGCAACAGGGCTCTGCAGCAGCAAAGCAGAGCACTGGAGAAGGGAATGATGTCCCCAGAAGGCATTCTGCTCTTGCCAGCACTCATGGTAGCATGTTGTCTGTGCATCCCTGCTGCACAGAGGGAAGACTTGAAGCGCTGTCTAAACCTCCTCTTTTCCTAAACCTCAGCAGCTGCCCAAGGACACGAGTTCACTTAATTGCTGTATCAGTACATTCAGAGATACTCGCTATCTCACTATCAGCCCTAGTGAAACATGTATTATCCATTTGTCCTTGAGAGCAGCCATCCTCTTGCAAAGTGATTAAAGTAGTCTCGTGCTGGATGAACCATGCACTTTTTTTCTTCTCCGAAAGATATCATCCTCCTCCACCTTCATCCCAGTCACGACAGAGCTTCCTCTTTGCAGTTTGTTGTGTTTGCACTCGCTTGTTTTCCTTCAGACAGTCTTTGAGACGTCGCATCCAGTGACCTCTGGCAAAGGAGTGGGAACAGCACACACTTTTATCCTGGCACTGGGGAGCAGCAGTGACAGATTGGTTAACTATTCTGCCTGTTACCAGGGGCTGAGAGTAGGGACAAGAGGTTTTATTACCCCAAAGTTACTTATGCATCTGAAAAGCGCTTTGTAATCTCTTCTCTCTGGTGTTATTTAAAATATATATTTGGGTTTATTACTGTCTAGAAATGCAGAAAGTTTTGCCCAAATGGATGGAATGTTCTGGTGGGAAATAAACTTGCTATCATGACATGCTGGGATTTATATATTTTTTTAACAGCTAAATATACATGTTCCGTTGTGTATGGCTGTACTCAGCTATGCCAGAAACGGGAACAGCAGACACATGCACAACCACACTTCCCAGCACGAAAATATCGAGCCATCCACCAGTGAAAAGAGATTGGGAGGTGTGGTGTTCACAGCCACCAGCACTTCTCACAGCCTTTGGGAGCGTTTTGGAAAGAAAGTACTTTATCCACTTGGATAAAGTCTTGGAGTGCCAAGACTGGAGTCTTGCAAGAGTGGAAGTAGCCCAGTAGGTGGAGGACTCTGGGTGATACTGGAAAGCACAAAGAGCAAATAGTGACAACTTTGGCTTCTGGACTGATTGTTTTGTTAACACCCCTCCTGTCCCACCACGGCACATCCACTTTTGTGGGGATGCCTGGCAGAATGGCATAGGAACAACACCAGGAGTGTTTAATGTGCGCAGAACCCAACACTGACTTCCTTTGCAAAGCCTTTGAGGTCTCCTGAGGAAAAGTACTCTTAGCAGCCAGGTGTTGCTTCCCACTGATTGAAAAAATCTAAGGAATAGTTATAACACTTGAGGATTTTTCTGTAAGTCTGCATAACTATTCCTAAAGGAACACCTTTATACTCAACCATCCATCTTCCATTCTCACTGTGCTAGCTGCTGTTGTTGTGAGGACGATCCATGCACAATTATGTCCCTCTTAGTTTGGTGCACTGTCAGACAATGTTTTCCCTGTTTCCATGTTGCTGCCACATCTCGACCTCAAAGAAGCAATCTCAGTGTGTCCTCTTCATAAAACTACAGTTGTGTTCCCTCCTCTGCTTTCTTTTATTTTTTTTTATGGCTGATGTTATCTTCTATTATTTTAATTACATGCTTTAAGGATGCCTGCTGCACAGATCATTGATGGAGTTTGATGTTTGTTAATATCACGTTGCGTTATGGAAATCTGGTACATTAAGACCTTGGTGTCTTTCCAAATTATTCTGAAGATATAAAAAACTTAATAAGCAACCCACTTTAACTAATGCAGACTAATAGGTTGAGAAGAGAGGAGGTGAGCCTGAGAGCTTGATTGTTTGTGGGACTGTAAGTAAAATGATTCAAAGAGCCCTTGATTGAAATTTGTTCTTTAAGGTCACAATTTGGCATCAGAATTAGAGGTAGGACTGGTGGGGATAGTAGAAACCAGTTTGTGGTCAAATCAAGTCAACCTTCGTGCTTGCATTTAATTTTTCCCCAACCAGCAATTTGTCATTAAAAGCCAACACTTAGCTAAATCAGGTGCAGATGGTTGTTTTTATCAAATGAATGATGTTTTATCACTTTAAAAGCTTTTGTTTTTAGTCAAGTGAAGGAAGTGGGCAGCACTCCCTTGTTTTTGAAAGAAGAAGAGCATATGCTTTTTAATTTGAAATGTAGCACTAATAGCATTATCCACAGGGGATAGGCTGTGCTATTGTGGGTTGTGGATAATGCATTTATGCTCAAATATCCTTTATTCCCTTCTGAGTGAAAGAATTTAACAGCATATTGTATTACCGTGCCATAGAGAGTATAGTTTACTCTTAGAATGAATTTTTTGACAGTCTCAACTCTGTTTTTGTTTCTGTTTTGTTAATTATGAGGGAATTTCTTGATGAATTTGCAATGTTCTTTTAACACCGTGCAGAAAAATGCCTTCAACCTACCATGAACGATGAAAAAATACTGTAGAGGGGAGATCTGGAGATAATGCAGTCAAGAGCCAGAGACAGTTTCAAAAATAGCTTTTCTGACACATCCCTTTTTTGCATTTCTCGGTCTCTGCTCTCTTCTCAACACAAGTTGGTGCTCATGCTCACAATGGTGCCAAGCTGAGGATGCTGCGAAACACAGAGAAGAAAGCTTGAGATGAGGAAACTCGGTCCATTAGTGACTTTCTGTAGCAAACTCATTTTCCCCGGGGCTGTAAGACAAATGGTTTAATAACCCAGAATGCTGTGCTCTTTGCTTCTGCAAAGTCGTCTCTCTGCATTCAGCTATATACCCACAGGTATCTCCAACAACCTTCTGGGAAAATGCTGAACAAACGGAGATCGCGACTTGGAAGCCCGGGGCTGGCCTTGCATTGTTTGCTTTTTATTGTAAGGCTTATCTCACTGTGTCATATGGCTAAAAACTGGAGCCTTGCCTTCAAGATAGCAATGGGAAGGCAAGAAAGCTTGTGAGCATTTGTCTTCAGGTCAGTTTTATAAATGAATATACTGATGCAGACCTCAACAGAATGCAAGGGAGAAACTCTGAGCATGAAAAAGCAAGTACAAGTCCTGACTTCTTTTCTGTCACGTGGCTTTCTGGAAATGGAAAATGTGAACACTGCTCTCACGCGCTGTCATCAGAGAATTGGCTGTGCTCCAGGAATATTGTCAAGTGCTGAACTGGTGCTTCCACGCTGACACAGCAGGGATGGGCACAGCCAGCCCAGCTGCAGGCACATCTGGGAAATGCTGCTGAGTGCTGTTCTCAGTTCCCATCTGCTCACAAGATCTTGGGATGTAGTGTCAGAGACACCAAGCCAAACTTGCTGGAGATGCTGGAATAGAGTTAGCTTACTCAGGATGGAAAGAAGGCATCACTGCCCATGTGCATGGTGTCCAGGTGGAACGGTGGAGGAGGGAATGGGTTTTTGAAGACACTCTTGGCTCTGAGGGCTCTGAGGGCTCTATGCCCTACAGCACTGTAACAGAAATGCTAGGTCAGAGCCTGAAGCAGTGACTGAGCACCTGGTGGGAAGGCAGGGCCAACCAGGGGAGCTCAGCTGCATGCAGTGCACCTGAGTGACTGGAGGGGCTGGAGCCAGGATCCATCCCTTCCCAGACCTCATTTAAGGGTTGGCAGTGGAGGCAAGATTTTCTTGCTGGAGATCCTTGCCTACCTGTGGCCTTCCAAAGGTAAGAAATTTTCTTCCTTTGTTTTTGTGTCCATGGCTGCTGTGTTTGCACTTGTTCTCATTTGCTACAGCCTAGGAGTTTGCCACCCTGCTCTTATTGCTGTACTTTCCATTATGTTATAACATTACAAGCAGGAAACAGAAAGTAGGGCTGCTGTCTCTTAGGAGAGTTCAGCTGAAATGAAGCCTGAATGTGGGCTGACCTGCTGCTGGGTAGCAAGACTTTCACCTGCCTCAAGCATCCTACAAATGGAACAACAGTGGTGTGGTATCCATCCTAGTGCTGTTCTAGAAAGCATGCTAATATCTGTGTCTTCTTCAGGAAAGATTACTTGTACCTAGTTTTAGCCATTTAAAAGTTGAGGTGTTTAAGCTGGTGAGCCAGGTTTCATCTACAGGCTGTGGAGAGAAAGGGTGAGTCACCTCTACCAATGTGTCTAAAGTGGGTGGCATGATTCATCCTTCGAAAGCAACAGCCTCTCTTTCTATGGCTTAAATGAGTAGCTTCAGCTAAAAACCTAACTTTCTGGCAGAAAAAAAAAAACAGTTTCACTATTACCCAAATTTGCCCTGAGCACTTTCAAAACTCAGAGCTACATATGTAAGAAAGTTTACCTCTTGGCCCTTTCAAAGGACTGTTTTGTTCTTCCTCCTGGGATCGGCAGATCTTTGTCCTTCAAAATGGTGCTGAGATGGTTTTCTCAAGTTTCATAGAGTCAGAGAAACTAAAGCCTATTGGGAGGATAAGTAGAAGTCACTTAGCCCATCCCCAAACCCCAGGCAGAAAGCTGCAGCTAAGTTGTGTTATCCTTAGTGCTTCGTCCTTTCAACAATATCTTCCAGAAGTCAGTGAGAAAATTCCAGTTGTCTTCAATGGGCTTTCATCCGAGCCTGCAGAGAGAGCAATAGAGAAAATTCAGTTGCAGAGACAAATCAACAGAGGGGAAAGGTAATAGCACAAGAGAACTAAGGGATGTAAACATGAGAGGGGGAGAGGGAAACCAGGAGAGCTGCTTTAAAGGCCTAGCAATGGAGGAACACAGAGGCAAGGCTCACTGGAGAGGAGATGTGGGCAGGGCGAGAGGGACAAGCTTGTACCCTTGAAAGAAGCCTCTCTCCAGTGCTGCAGTGTCACATCCATTTGAAAATGCCTAACTGCTCTTCAGTTTAATCATAGCTGCACTTTTGGGTATAAGATGAATAATTAAGCCTGGGAGTAGAATACAGCAAGTGTTAATAGAGCTAAAGGTACTGCAAAGCCCTTATAAAAAGCTGTGCTTGCAGTGCCGAGTGGCTGCTGTTCTCTGCGTCCCCAATCACAAAGTGAGGAGCATGAAAGTACTAAATTAAATGAAGTGCATCTGTATCTATTCTGCTTGATGTTTTTCCCTTCTGTGTTTTGTACTATTGCATGCTAAATAATACCCTGTCTCCCACACAGGTTGAATGGTCTAATTCTACATCTTCCTCCCAAATCAAACAAGGTCAGACAACCTGCACATTGTAGAATTATAGATTTGGAAGGGACTTTTAAAGGCTGTCTTGTCCAACTCATGCAGTGAGCAGGGACACCCAGAGCTCCACCAGGCTGTCCAGAGCTGGATCCTTCATGCCTGCCCACAGGTACATTCTCTTACATTTTCATTTTAGACATTAACTTACATATGAGGGCTTAAAGAGATAAATGAGTATGAAGTGGTGGTGCTAGGGACTCATTTTTTTCAGTGCCTTCAAGGTTGCTTCTATTGCTGTCCCAGTTCAATCCATAAGCGGTGGTAATTAAGCAGTGTCTGAAAAGACACTGCCCCAGCTACGTTGGCAGCACCTGGCTCTTGCAGAGGACAATGTGCAAGGAACTGGGTTCACTCCTGTGAGGAGGGATGAGATGGAGTTCCATGTTAAATAGCAAACACAAAGATCCTCTCGTAGGTCCTCGTTTTCCATATGCACCCAGTTAAACTAATGTGTACTAATCAAATTAGGATGGGAAGGAAGAGAAGTGGTTATTTTTAAGTACTTGAGAGATGCTTGGGAATGGGAGGTCACTCAGGTGAAGAGGGAGGTCAATAAATAGAAAGAAGGAAATTATTTTTACCCATAGCAGATAAGGTATTTTTAGAGCAATCACCTGAAAGATCCCTGAACTACGCAGAATGATGAGCACTGCTCACACAGCAGCAGTAATGGGAGCTACAACTGGCACGGATCCATGGTCCCCAGCTTATTTCAAGTGAGATTTCAGTGTAATGATATTTTTTTTTTCCCTTTTCGCCCCCCTCCTGTGCTTTCTGCCATCGCTGGGGTTACCTCAATGATCTGACTCTCATATGGGCATTTGTGGAATTTTTCCATTCTTGCTATGTGGATATTTCCTCTCTTCTTTGGCCTGTGTTTCATCCATTTATCTTGACTGCTCTGCTCTCACTTGTGTGAAATGGAAGAGACAAAAAGCTGAACCTCCACAGGCAGGTGGAAAAAGGGCTCCTTCCTGCAGGACTTGTGTGTGTTGGTGGTGGGAGGGTGAGACACCACTGGGTTTTATTTTCACTTTTGGCCTTTTTGCACACTACCCCACGTGGTTTCACCAATTTTCAACATCACACTTTGTCAGCAAGAAGACAGGACCAGCGCCTTCATTTCTTGTAGTCAAATTTAGGGGAAGGCAAATGTCTTTAGATGAGGATAAACTTAGAACTTGCCTCCCACAAACATTCCTCAGGGATGTCATAGACAGGACCACGGGATGCACCAGCTTGAGTATGCAAAGAACAATATTTGATCTCCAGCCTTCTTAGAAGGGGCCAAATCCTCCAAGTGAGGAAGGTGTCTCAGTGTATCCCTCAACCTGAATTGGTATTTTTTTCCTCCCAGACGCCGGGCTTTTGAGTAATTCAGTACATTGATGTATTTCTGCTGTTTGGGGGAAGCTTGAGAGGCATTTTCCTATCTTGCATTATCTGCAACCTTGAGCTGGATGTCTTGCTGCATCCTCCCTGGCCACTCCATTGAAGACGGTGCTGCTTTGCCTTTGTGGTTTTCCCAAGTGAGGGCAGTGAAAGGGCACTTTTTCTTTCAAGGATCAGAGCAAAACACGGAAGATGCCAAATGATAAATATTTGACTTTCGAAGATGAAAAAAGGAAGAGCAGCATCAAGGAATCAATCTCTTGGGATGTCCTGTGGTCTGAATGTACATTTTGTATCGCTGAGATAGGAGCTGGGGATGTGGAGTGTAAAAATGTGAGTTTTACAAGGAAAAAGAATCATCCAGGAGACCTCTGGGAAATCACAGGATGTGTGTACACCTTATGGTTTGTATAAAATTAAATGTTTTTTTCCTCTCAGAGATATTGATCCTTGTTCTTTTATTATCATGATTATGTTTTTTTTTTTCCACTTGCTTCGTTTTCCATATCCCTGTCTTTCAGATCCCTTGTTTGAGTTGGTCCTATTTATCTGAACCAGGTTGGTAATCCTCATTTCTTTTCTCTTTTGCTCTCAATAATTATAGGTCTCCTAGGAAAGCTGGCCTTCAGTAGAAATTTTGTTGAGGTTTTGAAAGATTTTATTAGAAAAGATTTGGATCCTGCACAATTATCAGTTCTGAAAGGTGCTTTGCCCACCTCCTCCAGTGGAAGTGCTATTGATCATCTCACAAAAGGATGGCATGCACTTACAGAGAGAAAAGTTGAGGTCTGGTTGTCTTTTCAACATCAATGATAAAATTGCATCTAATGTTCACCTCATTCACCTTAGCTCCACTGGTCTGCACTAATTAAGGTGGAGCAAGCCGTGCCAGTTAATAAAGAACACTGTAATTCAGCTTGTGCTAGTCCATGATTGCAACAAGAGGAAAAACCCAATAAATGATTGCAAAGATGGGCTTTGATTAATAGAGATAGCTGGGGCTTTTGTTCCCTGATTGTATGGCATAGACTGCAAAACCCTGCCACTATCAATGGCTTAGATGTAACACTCGAAATATCGTCTCTCCCTTTAAAGCTGGGCTCTATCTTGTAAAATCCCGCTGTAAAATATTGCAGACGATTGTCATAATTCTTTTTTTTTTCTTCCAAAAGCACTGTTCTGCTTGGCCAGATGAGCTGCTGTTCTGCTCCAAGGCCTTGCACCCAGGGAGGTCGCATCCCATGAGAGAGATGACTTTTTGGAGCATCACCTCATTTCCTGTAAGCTAAACACCAGAGGAGTTTACAGAATATTTTGCTCATAGGTCTATTGTAGATGTCCATAGGTGTATTAACTTTGGTTCCTTCTATCCAGGATAGCTCTTAATCACTATCAGAACAGACTTTACATACATCACAACCACAAACCGTGCTACATGTTCCCATCTCCTCTGTGCTGTGCCACTATGGACCACAATCCTGGGAAATCATAGGAAGTATGTACACCTTATGGTTTGTATAAAACTAAACAATTTTTTTTCTCTTGCATACATTGATCCTTGATCTTTCACTTTTTTTTTTTGTTTGTTTGCTATCTCTGACACCAGGTGCTGTGTGATGCCTTCAGCCTCAGCTATGAGGAATGTGATGCACACCAGTGCTGGCAGACCGGCTGGAAGACTGAGGTGTGGGACAAACACTTGGTGCAAACCCATGAGCTTCACACAGACCAGCCTGATCTGAACCAGCATGTGTGGTGAGACACTGGAACAGGTTGCCCTGTGAGGTTGTGGATGCTCCCTACCTGGGAGCACTCAGGGCTAGGCTGGATGGGGCTGTGAGCAACCTGGTCTATGAAAGGTGTCCCTGCCTATAACAGGGGGATTGGAACTAGATGAGCGTAAATGTCCCTTCCAACCCGAACCATTCTATGATTATAGCTGTGTAGACAGGAGACAGAGCAATCATGGATCAATCCTTCCTCCCAGCAGCTCCCATGCTCTCTCAGGAGCACTAAGAGTGGTCTGCGTGTACTCAGCAAGGCCAACTTTTCACACCCCATTAGCCCAGATGTGATGAACCTCACTTTCCACAGCCAATTCTGCTGATGGAGCTGACCAAGATTTTTTTATTCCCAGCTGAACAGTCTTCTCTCAAAGAAAAGCAAATTCAGCAAAATATATTTTTTGTTGACATTTTTTTTTACGGGAAATTATTGAAACACTTCCATTTTAGCATTTGGCCAATTCTGTCTCATCTGGCATGAAGTAATCAAAATCCAGCAGAGAAGCCCTCACTGGAATTACCTCTTTCAATCATTTAATGCAGTTCCCCTTCAAGAAGGCTGTCCTGAGATTCCCAAGCTGAAATAGAATGGGATGGGATGTTGCCTCTTGCCCTACACTTTGACAGTGCTTTTCATTTAGCTTCGGGGCTTTCCTCCACAGCACACAAATATTGCTCCAGAAAGCTGCATTTCTAAGGAGGAAGGTTGTCTTGTACCAACTGAATCATAGACAGGATGGTTTGACTCAAGGCATGTAGGAATTAACAGTTGCCACAGCAGAGCTCCTCATGCAGCCAAGGCAATGCAGAGAGGAGTTGACGAAGGGAGACCTGTCTGGTTTTATAGTGACAGATTTCTTTGCATAATGCATTTTGGGTGAAGTTTCAGGTTTATTTTGTACTTATCTGATGTCAGAAGAGTACATATTAAGTCTTCAAGGAAAAAAAAAAAAAGGTTTTCTTGTAATCAGCTTATTGCAGCCTTCCATGTATAATAACACAGTTATATGGCAGTAAACCTGGAATCCTACTGGAGTTTGTTGTAAAGTGACAGATTCAGGTCAAAGCTGTTAATGAGCAGCCAGGCTGATGTGTTATGCATAATGAAGAAGAAAATGACATTATTGTTTTACAGGTGAGCTCGGAAAGTTAGGATATGCCAGGTCCATTAGAGCAACTGTGTATCTTGAAGTTTAATACCTTGCCTCTGGCCAGTACTTCATAGTTCAGAAAAACTTGGGCTATTTTATTGCTGATGACTAAAGGCACGCTGTAGATACGTGGTTTTTTGCTACTTAGCTTCCTCCTCCCTGGCAACAAGCCCTAGATGTCCCAGTTGACTCTTCTGTAGGTGCAGACTTTGAAGGGTGCTGATATGGGGTGGGTGTGACCACTCAGACCCATATTTTCTTCTTTGCTCTGCCACAATGAGACCCTATGCAGCTGTTTCAATGTCTGTTCTGTCTTTCTTATCTGAAATGAATGCTTTTTGGGGAATGTGTTTCTCATGCCCCTCTTGTCTAGTTGGCTTTTTGTTCCCTAGTGTTTCTTTGTACTTATTTTCATTAACTGAAGCCTATAATGAATGCACAAGTAATACTGGCCTGAAAAAAACAAACAAACAACAGAACATTGCTCATCCCATGAGGAATATCAAAGTAGTAAAAAAGCACTTTGGAAATGGGAAGAGATGCAAAAAGACAAAAGCAATCATTTCTGCTTCAGCATTTCCTGGGAAGAAAGGGCAGCAAGCAAATACCCTAACAAACGGATGACAGGCAGGTCCTCCTCCGTGAGAGTGACCCTTGAAAAATGATTGGGAACTTCAGCTGTTGTCACATGCGTTCTCTTCTTAATTGGTGCTCTCCTGAGATGCTTCTTGAAACAAGGTCTCCTTTCTGCTAAGTCTCTAAAATGCCATCCACTCTGGTGTCTTGGTGCATGACTGAGGTCCCCCAGTGCCACATCTGAGATATTAATTCTCATTAAGAAGTAATGCAATTTGTGGCCACTTGGATACTTGCTGTGCTTTTCATCGACTGTTCTGGGTGTGGTGTAAGAGTTCATATCTGTCTAATGCCCACTGCCTGGGATGACTGAACCCAACCCAGGCACTGAAATTAATTCAGTAATTCAGGCTAGAAAGTTGCTTTGGGATCTCAGCACTCCCAGGCCTTTTTGTCTCTGAGAAGTGGGACTCCCATAGAACTCAACACCCACTACCAGTTATTGACATCTAGGGATCTGAGCCAGAAAAAATATGTTGTCATGACCTTAACTCATGGTTTTGAATGGTCCTTTTGGCTTTCACATATACGCGTGCTCAGTATTGCAACCCTCAGTGCTCAGCACTATGCAGGACTGAGCCCCTCACTAATCCTTCTGAACCCAAGTCTATTGACTTTCAAAGCAAACCGCAAGGGCTTCTTATCTACATTTCCTGAGCAAGCTGCTTGCTTAGGCTGAGCCTTTTGCATTAGTCTTCACCAGAGTTGATTTTGAGCAGCGAACATGATTAGATTTTCATATCAAGAGAGACTGAAAGTATGGAGATGGTTGCCAAATATCCAGGAGTAAGTCAGGAGCGAACTCCCTTCTTTCTGTAGTTTGTGAAAGCACAGCAAGATCAGAATTAGTGCCTAATCCCAACCCAGACAATATCCAGGTTTTGTTTTCTCACTCTGGAATGAAACTTAACAGAACCCTGAGTCTGAGTGTCTTAAGAAGCATGAAAACCAGATCTCAGTTGTTAGCTGCATGACATTTGTATAATCTGATCCTGTCATCACATTGCAGAACAAGATTCAGCCCTAAATTACACCACAACCCAACTCAGACAAGCTGCATGTTGTCAAGAAGCCTGTCCCAGAAAACAGGCTGAAATAAGGATTGTTTTGCCTCTAGAATATTTCTGTTGCTGGCTTCTCTTTGAACCAAAATCGGGCAAAGGCAGTGCTTTCAGGCTTGACCTGAGCGTTTGGGGTGTTTTAAGATTAACACTAAATCCATGCCATGGTAGCACATTGTTGTGCATCTTTGTCGAGGTCACTACTAGTGCCTGTGAGAGTGGGGGCAGCAAAGCTGTCAGGGAAAATAAAAGCATATCTAGAATAGCACCTCCTGTCCTGATGTCTCTCCTGTTGATATAATGGTCTGATGGCTGAGGCTAAAAAATGATGAAATATTCCTATACACATGAATATACACATGCTTTTTTGTGTTTCCGTCTTCATGATATCAGGTCTCTTGACTTCCTTGAATTTAGCAGCAGCTGTCTGCTCTGCTCCTGACAGCATCTTTGAGCTCTCATGACTTCAGATCCCCTTGGCACACCCTGTCCTAAGAGACTGAGCACTCTGCAAAGCCATCAAAGCTGAACTCCTTTTTCCCGTTTAGACAAGTCTATGTTCTAGATGAGATGAATGACAGGTATTCAAAAGCAGGTGTGGCTCAGATAACTGAAAAGTAACGTTTACTTTCAGCTCCTATTTCCATCAGAAATACTGAATTTAAAATTATCTTTTTTTTTTTCTTTTTTTTTTTTTTAGGCTACTTTTAGAATTTCAGCCAAAATAATTCAGTTGGCCATTTTCTACTGCAGGCTGTGGTGCCGGCAACTCCCAACACAGCTCACAGCAATGTATCACTGGCAAAATCTTTCTAACATAAGGTGTCTTGGTGATTTTCCTTTTTCATTTTGTTTCTTTGTTCAGCTAAATTTGTTTGCGTTTTTCCATGGCATTAAAATACTATTTTGAGCTGTACTTACATGGTGTGTTTTACATACGGAGATAATGGACTGGCATTGTTCATTATTGAGCCAAAACTGTGAAGAGGGAAGGGTCAGTGACAGGATTGGTTTGGGGAGTACGACAGTCCTCCTTGCGCAGTGAGGTCAGTAATCCAATTTCTTTTGCCCTACTGTTTCTCCTCAGGGTCATCTAACCAGATCCTTCTCCTCCGCAGGCTCTGCTGCAGTGATAATTTTTTTCTAGCAATAATACCTTTCGGAGTTCTCTAGGGGAGGGACCCATGGCCTGTTTTTTCTAGGTCTCTTCACGAGGTCAGATTTCTTTTCCTGCCTGTGTTGTGAGGAAAGCAAGCACTGGAGGGCAATGGGAACCACCCAGTAGTTGCACTGCTCTGCTGCACGCCACTAACAGTGAGGGCACAGAGTGGTGTGGCTGGATCCGTGAGCCTCGTGGAGATGCATCTAATGGCACGGAGTTGTTCCTGGTGGTCAGGATTGCTATTGGCAGTTTTGAACGTGAGGTTTGTTTTGTGCATCCTGAGAGCGCAGATTGCACTGAGTTGTTTTTTTCTTGTTACAAAAAAGGAAAATCATCTTGGCTTGAAGAGTGGACTTGTATCAAGCACCCATCTCATGCCAGGAAAAGTCACAAGTTGGAAATTCAAGATGGGGAGCTGAAATTTCTAACAAGTTCTCTTACAGAGCTTTTAGTCCTCGCTGTTTTTCAGGTTTATTTGATTAATAGAAAATTAATAATTCTGCTGACAATTCTGATGACACTCAGAGAAGTTAGTTTATGCTTAGAAAAAAAGAAAGATTACTGGAAGAAGGTGCAGAGAAGATGGGAGGGACTTAGTTGATATGTGGTTTTGAGAAAGGATCCTGAACAAGGACCATGATTTGCCTGGGTCCAGCAGCTCCATTTCAAACCATTCAGGCTGGAAGGAATGTGGAAATGTCTTGTTTGTGACCTCCTTATGCCCTGTCTTATCTCCCTCATGCCTCTCCCCAGACACCTAACTGCTATCACCTCCCGTGTCTCTGCCTTCAGACAAGAACCTGCAGCACCTGAGCCTTGTGATGCTTTCCCTTCAGCAAGGTTCATCGAGGAAAATGCTTTAGCTGGAGACAGGAGAGCACAGTCTGGGTTGCCGCTCAGCACTGAGAGCTGAGCAGTCGGACTGGGGATCTTGCAGTGTGCTCTGGTGCAGGAGATGCCATCTGCCAAACGGCCTCCCGAGTGGTGTTTTAGCAAGTGGGCTAAAAAGAACATCCTGTGCACGGCAGCTGAAGTCCGCCACAGCTGTCACGGGAACTTGCATGCACAGCCTGGGCTGGAGGTGGATCTGGCTCTGCAGGGAGGCTGGGCATGTGGCCAAGAAACCTCCCTTCTTTGCCTATGTTTCCTTTAGGGGAAGGGAAATGCTGGCTTAGCACTGCCAGAAATTGCTCAGAGAAGCAGGATAGCACTGAAAAGCATTGGCATTCTTGGGTGCAGCTCACCCAGGCAGACACTGACACCTCTAACTGAGCTTGTCAGAGCCTCGTGGCCAGCCCTACCTTTTTTGAGGTCACAGTCATGAGTACCATTGTCCCCCAAAGCAGCACATGTTCTTGTCTGCAACAGCAAACAGGCTTTCTGAGAAGACAAAAATAAGAGTGGGAACAACATCCCTCCTTTGTTTATCCCTATCATCACCTCCACCTTAGTTCTCATGCACCTATCTCAGATGCTTGCAGGATATGCCTGCTCCAGGACATGGCTGTTGGAGCTACACAGGGGAGCCTGGGGGTCAGTAGGGCCATGCCCTTAGCTTCTGAGGAGGGCAAAGCTGCCGTGGTCCAGACTCTTCCTGATGATTTCATGTGAGAGCTAATTAATGGCCTCCCCACGTCTCCATAGCAACTCCATGCTGTGCTCTTCGCCCTGATCCAAATGGGCATTCTGTACACTTCTGAAGCCGTAGCATCAGCATATTAATAAGATTTGCTGACGTCCTTTGCTTTCTGACACATTGGCTGAGAACTCTAAATTTGAATAACTTTTAAAAAGCACTTTTCTTAATCAGCTCCTCGTCCATTCTCTCATGTGACTTGAAGCAACAGATCCCATAAGTCTTCTGGATCTTGGAGCTAAAAGTAGGTGGAGTCTGCTCTACCTGCTGGTCTTTGCCATTCTCAGCCTTTAGGATATCCGCTGTCTGGCTTTTCTTTCTGTCTTTCTCTGTGTTTTTGTTTGTTGGTTTTTTTGTTTTTTTTTTTGGAAGCTCCAGCTTCCACAGAGTCCCTAACTGCAGCAGGTGACAAGCATCTGCCACGAGTCAGTAGGACCACTCCAGTACTATCTGGGATGGACCAACTCAGGGATTGCTCCTTATCTTCCGCTTGTATGGGAGAAGGGAGTTAAGCTCCATTCTCATCACCAGTCAGATGATGATTACCCACATCTAAAAGTCTGAGGATCCCTTTCTAACGCTGTACCAACATTTACCAGCCGTGCTGCTTAGTGATCCTAATATAACAGGTGAAAATACTCTCTCAGTGCAATCCTCCTCTATTAATTACCCTCCAATCTTACATTGTCTTGTAAAATCTTTTTCTGGCTGGATGGAGGACTTGGACATGACTACCTCAAAAGACCATTAATACCACTGCAGCCCTGGTGTGCCCTCTCTGGTATCTCTTATCCCAGCCAGAAGTATAGGAGATGACTGCATTGCTTGCACATCAAATACCCAAAAACAAATTTGTGTAATCTAGTTCTGCACCTGGTAGTCACAGGTCCTTCTTACCAGGTAAGGTTTGATGGGACTGAGCAGTGAAAGCAGACTGTGTGCTCTGAGGTGCTACGAACATTTCACATTTGAAAGGTAGGGCATGAAAATTTTCTCACTATGTAACCTGGACCCAGACATCTGTTTCTGTCATCAAAAGGAGAGGACAGTGTGGTCCAAGGCACAGTTGATCGCATTATTTGGTTTTGCTTTTCCTTTTTATCTCTGACACACATTTTGAGCTCAAAACATTGTCTCATTGCACAATAGCTACATTTTCCTCTACCCTGAAGGACAAGAGAATTGATCCATGACATCTCATCTTCATTCCACCTCCAAATGTCATCCAGCCTTGCTGCAACAGCTTTACTGCACAGAAGCTCTACATCAGTGTTGTGATGTGCCATTATGCTTTGATGGCATGTCACCAGATCAGGAACTCATGAGGAACTTCCTATGCTGACGGTCTATCTGTGCTAAATTTCCTTCATATTCCTAGTCTGATTTTCAACACTCCAGCTTCATTATCCCAGCCACCGTGGAAATGCTTGTCTATGTCAGGTAACCCATCTCTAACCCCTCTGCTGCCTACTGTGGTTTTGGTCATGTCTGGACAGCAGTGATTTAGAGTTCTGTTGGTTCCCAATGTCTTGTTTAAAGTTCCTGGTATTGCCCTCCTTGTCAAAGCACAGTATGATCAGGGTTGATCATGCCCAGGCATCATTAGAAATACATGAGAGCCATCAATTTGATCTCTAACAGTCCCACAAACACCAGGCAAGATTTAGCTCATGTGTTGTTAGCTACCCACGAGATCTGAGATTTGATTGCAACTTCTCTCGCTGCTAGTCACTAGAGCTGGCTACTTATCTCATAGGAAAGCAATTTATCAAATTAATTTCACTTTATATAAGCACATTCACTATTCCCAGCCACGAACAGATCCCATCATTGAATGCAGACTGCATTTCTGGCTATAGGTTGCTCATAAGCAGTAGTCAGTATTTTTAGAGTAATAACTATAGTTCTTTTTCAGTGTCAGCTCCTCAGGTCATACATGTAAATTAAAGAGTATATTTGTATTCCCTGCTTCGATGGATGAAACTGCCAGGAACATTATTTTCACTCATAATTACTAATTTGACATTCATTTCCCATGAATACTCTTCACTATTTGCTTAAAACTAGCTTCCATGCATACCATTGCCAATGAATTTTCCCTCATTGGAAAACTGACATGGAAATGTCACAGCTATAAAGAAACGTTTGAGTGGTGGGGTTCTATAAACATGAAACTCTGCTATGCAAACAAGAACCATTAAAAAAAATAAATCAAAAAACAATTGAACAAATTAAGAAAAAGGCAACCTTGCAATCTCTTGCAGGGGCTGATCAGTAAAGACAGAAAGAGATCTCAATATGTGTTGGGGAAAACACAAAGCCACAGGTTACTACCAGCTGAAATGGATGCATGTCCCTAGAAATGTGTTTGTTGAATTCACTCAGATCTTCCTCAGGCTCATGCAGATCCCCCATTTGGTGGACACACAAGGACTGATGTGTTCGTTTATGACTAGGATTCTGTTTTTTGTTTTCTCACTAACTAGACAGTTTCTTGTATGCCCTCAATCATTAGTTCCGCAGGAGAGTTCAGTGAATGTTTATTTTCCTTAAGGTATCCAACTCCTTCTCAGCTTTGATTTGCATCAACCAAAATCTCTCAAATTGAACAAAACCTGAAGCCAGACTTAATTGCCTAAGTCCCTGGAGTCGTATGAGTAACACCACAATGCATTTAGCTCTTTCCAGAAGAACTGATGTTATTCTAAGATTCCACAAATAAGATCAAAACCTGCACAATTTGGAACGTGGCTGAACCACCATGTTAAGTCGTGAGCCAGATCTGAATCTTGGGTGTTGGGCCAAGGCCTCCTGCTCAGCCCTGCTTTTCCACAGGATGCTCCTCCAGCTCTACAAGTCTGAAGGATGAGAGTTTTGTTTATTCCTTCTGAAAGGGCAGAACTGTCACTAGCAGTTTTGACAAAGAATTTTAACTAAGAATAGTGAAATTAAGAGAAATAACCCACTACTCTCCTCCCATTGTGTTCAGGTTTTATCACCAGCTCAGCTGATCCTACATTCATTCACTCTACCCTGTATTTAAAAAAAATATATCCAAACACACATGAACACACACTGCAAAACTTTACACAGCTTTTGGTTATTTCAGGTATTTTGTCTGTCTGATAACTCAACCCTTTTAAATCTGTCTTTATCTTTGTAAACTGAGAGCAGATTTTTGTGAGTTCTGGAGATACTGTAATAAAATTTTTCTCATCTGCTTTCTGTTTGGTTTCATATGTTTGTTTGGTTGTTTGGTGGACAAAGAATGTGAATGAAGGATATTCTTCATAGGTACAGAATCATAAGAAAATATAAGGGATTTTTCCTTCCCCAAAGAACTAAAATCACCCATGTACCCCTCAGCATCTCCAGATTTCCTTGGAAATACGTTTTCTTTACCTATGCTTTGGTTTTTTTTTGCGGTGATGGCGGTTTCCCAGTGTTATCAGACATACCAGAACATAGGCTAAAAACCAAACTTAGATTTGCCATTAACTCCAGGTTTTCCAGTGTGAAATATAGTTTTGCCTTTCTCAATTTTATGGTATTCAGACACCTTAAAGAGCAGTGACTCAGGAAGTTTTACAGAGGTTGAGCTCTGGCCTCACTGAAGGCAACAGCAGCCTGCTGGCAGGCATGGAGTGAAATGAAAGGAGACCTGACCCATCCTTCTCTTCAGCAAGAGCTGACACTACCTCTCGTGAGAAGTCTTCCAAAGTGAAAATGCCAAAGTGATGCCACCTCAGATCTGCATCCACCCTTCCACCTGCTGTGTCTTCTCCCCGATGAGGCCCTTGCTTTAATCTCAAAGGACTGCCATCACCTTCCGTCCTTCAGCAAAGCTCAGCATGGGCTGGGTGAATAACTCAACATAAAGCTGGCATAAATCTCAACAGGAGAAATATCTTTTATCTTTAACCATTTACTCCCACTAGGAATAATGGCAGTTCTTTTACATTTACATATAACTCTTTTTTGTTTGTTTGCTTTGATTTTTTTTGTCTCTTTGTCTTGGCACCTGCATAGCAGAAATCTTTACAGTTCATTACAGAAATTTGCCCCTCTCTCTGCTCCTCCCTTTATTTATTTACCCTGCTGCCCCTGAGGACTAGCAAGCAACACCTCCAAGGTCAAGAGAGAGTAAGGTGTTACTCTTTTATGACGGATTATAGAAATAACAAACATGCCTGACAGTTTTATACAGCTGCTAGAACGGGTTTAGTTTTCAACAAATGAAGAATTTCCTCTTTTTTTTTCTCTTTTGTATATTAATTACATTTTACAAATTTTGTTTTTCCCCCTTCTTTGCCTTTTTCCCCCTTTTCTTTCTTTCTTTTTTTACTTGGTTTTTTTTTTTCCCTTTTTTTTTTTTTTTTTTTTCCTCTTTTATTTTTTTACAGCAAAAGGATCAGTCACCAACGTGTCCCACTGAAAAGTCCGGGTTAGCAGAGTTTGGCTGTCATCTGGTCCGACTGTTTGAGGATCTCGGTGTTGTACAGGTCTAGAGCGTGGTTCACACGGATGATTTCACTGTTGGTGAGCTTCAGGCGGTGCTTGAGCATACAAGAGAACAGATCCAGCTGGGGCTTCCCCGGGGCCACAGGAGGTGCCAGTCTATTGATTCGGTCCCGAATATCCAGCAGCAAGAGCATGACGGAGGAGGAAGAATAGAACTGCCCACCTTGCGTGTACGACTGGTTGACCTGCTGCACGGCGCTGCGCAGAAGGTCAGCGTTGAAGCGCAGGCTGTAGCCGTACACCTGCACGTCCGAGATCTTGATGTAGAACTGGCGCTTGCTGGGGTCAGAAAGGTCCACGGGCCCTTGGCCCGTCTCGTTTCGCAGCAGGGAGGGCAGCCGTGTCCGGCTGCGTAGGTAGATGTGGACAGTCTCGAAAAAGGTTTTCCACCGGTTGCCCAGTAGCAGGGTCCAGTTGTAGCACTGGCTGTTTTGGAGGCGGATTTTCTCCCAGCGTGGGTAGCCGTACTCCCCAAAGGGCATGTTCCAGCCCTCGGAGTGACTCCCGCTGAACGGATTGACATAGACAAAGAACATGGGGTCCAGGCTGCTGTTGCGCATCTGGCAGATGCGCATGGAGATCCCAATCACCATGTGGATGAAGTCCATCCTGTTCTTGTTGCTCTTCAAGGTGAGGGACATGCGTTTGCGCCACCTGGGGTCAAAGAAGGTGTCCAGGCGGATCTCGTTGCTGATGAAGGTGGTATGCACGTACAAGCGAGAGTCCATTTTCTGCAGCAGGTACTTCAGTTCTAGGTCCTGGAAGTCCAAGTCCGTCTCGAAGCTGATGAATTGCTCACTCCGCTCTGAGTCTACGTTCTGAGGCTCGCAACGGCCCCGATAAAGCTTATAGCCCTTGTTGCACGAGCCACAGAGAGAGATATTGGCAAGGCTGCACATGGCACAGCTGTTGTTGCCCCCAATGATGCAAGGGATGGGACGCTGACACAAGCTGGTGCCACCGTGGCAAACACAGCTCCGCTGGCTTTCCAAAAAAGTGCCCCAAAACCCATTCTCATTGCAGTAGAGTAGGGACTGGACCCGGGTAAGCCATTCCTGTATTGTCCTGCAGGTAGGAAGAAGAGAGAATTAGCATCATAGAGCCTCACAGAATCTTTGGTGTTGGCATCTTTCTATGGTCATAGTGCTTTTAGGGATATAACTGGAGCAGAGCTTTCAGGGCATTGATATCCTACTACAACATTTGGGAACTATTCCAGTTTATTTCTAGGCTAAAACTTACATCTGGTGTTTATTCCTCCCACAGAGAACAAAAGCCCTCTAAGAAATAGCCATAAGTTAGTGATCATCTAAGGGCTCTCTCTTCATGCTGCTCTAAGAGCTGAGACTGGCTCAGCCTTCTGACAATGCTCCCATCAGCGTAGTGCTGAGAAAGTTCAACCATGGGAACAGAGCTGATAAAGCAGTGCCAGAGGCTGAAGTGTTATCAGGTATTGCAGCATAACTCCTAGACTGGCGGGAGGCAGCTGCCCATCTCCATATCACAGGCAATTCCCTCCACTCCCCAAAAACAGATTCTGTAATGGGATGACACAAAGCCAATAGTAACCTCTGCTCGTGGTGCAGAGTGCAAAACCCAGCAGAAGAGTATGCAAGTCAGGGTGCACAGAGACCAAGCTGCTTGAATGGATTCTCCTTTAAAAAATCTGCTGCTAATTCATGTCCTCTTACAGCTTCTCATCCAGTCACGCTTACCCATTCCCAGGTCCCACCACTCCCATCACTGCTCCATGAGCACCCTCATCTCTGCATCCCACAGCCCTGCATTGGCTCCTAATGAATGACACCATAACCCACGTTTGCTTTTCATATGACCACCCTGCAAAGCTGCCTCGCTGCCCCTTCTCCCCCCTCTCTGGGAAATCTCAGCACAGCAGCTCCTTTCTCTGCAGCCTCCAGCAGAACGCCTCGTTCAGCCTCGTCCAGCTCCCTCCTCCCCCCCGCCTTCCCCTCAGCTAATGAATACTTCATTGTCTCTTCTGGGCAAAAAGTTCTTGGTAGCACTGCAGTGAGAGGACTGGCTAATGACAAATTAGGATTCAGTCCCTGTAGAACAGGAGGAGTGATTATGGACAGAGGCTCTCAGAGCTGGATTAGTGAAATTCATGGCACCTGCATCGCCTGACCTCCGAATAATCATTAAGCTGTAGGCTGTATCAAAGAAGGCATTAAATGATACAGCAGCAAAGAACAGCAAGATGATTAGGGGGAGGGAGTGAGAGGAGGGATGAGAGTGTAAAACAGAGGACAGCACTGGAAGGAAAGAAATAATCGAGGAGCAGAACTAGAAAGGGAAAAGGAGAGGAAAATGTGCAGGTAACAGGAAAAATAGGTAAGAAATGCAGAAGGCTTAGGGATGCTGAAAGGAGCAATAACTGAAAGACAGAGAAACGGCAGGAAAGAAAAGAAGCACAAAGAAAACTGAGAAAAACACAGTGAAGGGGAAAAAAATGAAGTGAATCATCACAAAAACTCAGAAACCTTGAGTGCAGGAAGGGGCAATTTTCACATTCCTCCTGTGGTACAGGGCTGTCAGGGTTGCCTACCTATGCTCAGAGCTAGCAGGAGCTCTCCTGCCAGTGGAAAAGCCTGGTCCCTAGAAAAAGGGCCCATGACATTGCCTGGCTTCTAGGATGGTTCTGCTTGGAGCACTGCAAGGTTGAAGCTTTATGGTACAGATTTCATATGTTGGTAATGACAGAGTTCTTGAGATGTGAGCTGTGCAGAAGGGATGCTATAAAAATTGGAGTAAGATGACCCCATCCTATCCAGCTGGTGTGTTCTGTCCTAGGGAAGAATAAAAAGGAAAAAAAGAGAGAAAAAAAAAGAGCTCTCCTTCCTTCCTTATCTTTTACCAACTGTTGGTAGAGCAAAACAACAAAGGAGTTTTGGCTGATATTTTGCAATTGAAACTAGCAATTTTCCTGTTCCTCAGATCAACTTAGTGGAAGAAAGATGGAAGGAGATCTGCACGAATTGTTCTGTGTGCACATCTTAGCGCTCAGCAAAGACACAAGTAGGACACAAGCGAAGAAAAGAACTACCCACCATCTGCTGATGGCAGCAATAAAGGATGTAATTAAATGAAAATGCAGAATCCAGGGCAGAGCTGGGCATGGACTACAAGCATGACAATGGGAAGCATGATAGAGAGAGAGAGAGGAAAAGCGGTAAAATTACCCCATTTTATCCTCCAGCTTGGTCAGGGTAAGCATATACACAGAATCAGGCAGAGCCCTTGGGCTGACAGGAGGCAACTCCTTGAAATACTGCCCTTGATGGCTCAGCTCATGTGAATGTAACCAAGACAAGACAGAAGGCAGCTGAAAAGAGCCACTGTTTGAGAGCTGAGAGTCAGCAGCAGAGTTGCCATTGACTTTTATTTTTATTATTTTCCCTTTCATTAAGCTGTCATCAATTTCTCTTTCTCTCCCTTAATAAGACTGCAAGAGTTATTTTGCTTAATGTTTGCTACCTCTGCTAATTTAAATATGAAGTACTAGAGTATTTGAAATCAATAAAAAACAAAACAGTCTACAAAGGTAACTGGAAGCAATTTTACATTCAACTTTAATATCTGATGCTCCAAACTTAAATGAAAATAATGACATCCAGGCAGAACTGCAAGCACTAAGTTGCAATGGTTCCTTGCAGTTGCGCACAGGAGTCATGCAGCCTGGCAATGCTGGGGACTAGGAGCCAGGTGGTTGTGTTTCACCATTTAAAACCTATTGCACAAGAACAACAAAACCAAACCACCATCCAGCAGAACAGATTCTTCTTTCTTTTTCCTTCTTCTTTTTTTTAATTTTCTCAATTGCAAAAACAAAGGTAAGAATTTAAGAAGTTCTCCTTTACAAGCTCAGCTTTCACTGTTCCCAGCAGCACTAGCTGCTGTGCAGATACCTTTGGGCTTTCTGTACACAGCAGTGAAACAGACATTGCTGTTTTCATTCTCAGCAGCTGGGAGGAGTATTTTAACTAATGACAATATGGCTGGAGCCCAGAACATGTATCAACCCCCTCCTTTGGTGTTATTTATGTTTTAGATCCAGAATTTTAAAATAAAATACGACTGTAGGTGCCCATTCAATATTGAAGCTTTAACAACTGGGGAGTGGTTTCTTTTTTAAACCAACAAACTTGGCATCAAAGAGGTGCTTTAAGTAAAATATAAGCAAATATAGATATTTATATTTCTTTTTTTAGCTGTTACAAAAGGTTATGGAAAAGTTATCCTAATTGCAAAAATCCCTAATCTTCCTTTCTGTTGGAAACCTCTTCCTTTCCCTGAGGGCAATGGACAGCAGTCCTATTTCTTTTTTTATGTTGCTTTTGAATATATAATGTGTATAAAAGAAGGAGAGAGGCTTGCTCTTAATAGAACCTTTCCATCCTTTCAAAGCCACAGGCATGCTCGATAAGCGTCTGTTGTTCTGTACGGTAACAATTAGGAAATTAGAGTATTTCCAAGCTGTGTGAAAAGAGCAATGACATGCATACCTCTTCCACCACAGAGCTGTCTACCGAGCCCCTCCCCTGCCTAGCTACAAATGCAGAATGACAAATAAGAAAAGAAATGATAATATGCCTGGTGGTGTTGACTTAAACAAATCAAGCACATCAGTCAGTTAAAAAAACCCAGCTGCCATCATCCATTTTGTCCTCCTTTCCCCAGATTCTATAATACAAGTTGGAGGCTCCCTTTCTGCCTGGCTGACTTTTTAAAATAGAAGAGAAATGCTAAAGACATATTTAGCTGAATGCTTGGAGCAGCGTGGATCTTTGCTCACTGCTGTTGTGGTACAACTCAAAATAAAGGCTGGACTTGCTTGTGACTCCTCCACCCATTGGCTGGTTTGTAGCAATGGGGCCAGTTGACAGGAATGGGCCAACTCCAGGAAGTTCTCCAAAGTCTTCTTTTCATAAACACTTAATAGATATTTCTCCTCATCCTGGGTAACACCATCTAGACTTTGTCCAGTGACATGAAAATTTTGGATAATTAAAGAGACCTGAAACCCTGGAAGAGTTTCCTGAGCTGCACCACAGTGGAACGAAAACTTAGCATGCATAGCAGCCAGTGGGCGGGATGATAATAAGACACAAAAATCAGCTCATTTTCTCTTGAGTTTGAATATATATGCAATAAAGGAGCTAAAACCCAGTTCTACAAATGTTAACCTGGCCTGACTACTTCCAGAGATGCATGGAAGAAAAGGGCACTTGGATTCTTTTTTTTTCCCCAAGATTTTCAGTGTTATTTCATTCCAGAAAATGTGGAAATAAACAGCAAGCAATATCTAATAAAAATGTACAAATGCAATTCTGCAGAAGTGTTGAGAAGCAAACAAGCTTAGCCATAGGGCAGTGCTGAGAAGAGCCAGCGGGAGGTGACTATTGGACATCAATAGTTATTGTTGGCGTAATGGAAAATCTGCCCTCTGCACGTGTAACAACATCACAGGGCTTTTGGTCAGCGCCCGTTTCAAAGTTTTCCACCAAACCTTTGTACCAGCACACCCGCAATCAATTCACTTTGGCTGCAGGTCCCCAAGCCCAGCCCTACCCCACCGCTCCCATCCCCACGAAGGCTGAAGGTTACCTTTCTCTAGGCAGCTGGTGGTTGGGGTTGTGCCGACATCGGACACTGAGGCCGAAGAGTTTGCGGGCAGTGCGCTGGATCTTCTGGCGCTGGGCTTCCAAGGAGCTCTGCAGCAGTTTGTAGCGGTTCTGCAGGTCCCAGTCGTTCCCCCAGTGCTGGTGGATGCTTGCAATGGTCAGGAAGTGGTTGCTAGGTAGCCTTTTCATGAAGGATTTGAACTCATCTGGAACGCACAGGGAAGTTGAGAAATAGAACTAGAGGACTATCATGAAGTTGCAAGGAGTTTCATGTGCAGGATGGAGAAGCAGCAATGATGTATGGGGTGCCAAGTGCTCTGCTAAGGGGAGCTGATGGCTGTTAACCCACTGGGATGCTATTGTGCCCCAGGAAACCCACCACTTCCATTGCTGCTATGGTATAGGAAGTGAAATCCACAAAATAATACAGTTAATGTGTACAAGGTGAAGAAAGACAAGACCACGCTCCCTGCAGCATGGGGGTAAAGTCTGGGGACTGTGAAAAAAAGCAGGGAGCTGTAATCACCCTCAGCTAGAGTGCTCATTTCAGTTGTTTTTCAGATGCTCCTAAAATGCCATTTGTTGCTGGAAGTCAGATCACTTTGGCTGTATCATTAGGAAAAAAAGGGGGAAGAAAGCTTCAGAAAATCCCCAATGGAATGGTTTGGATTGTTCTAAAATGTCCCGTTCTCTCTTTTATTTAAAAAGACACTTCTTTTTCTACATTTCAAGTTAAATGAGTCACTCTATGCAACACTGCAAACAAAACAAAATATTTTGCAGGGCTAAAGTAAGAAAAAATGCACCAGTTTTAGCCAAAGGAAAAAATCTAACCAATCTAAAAATATGCTCTTAAATGTTATTTTGTGATCGTTTTATTTCTGTTTGATTTTGCTTGATAATAATAATAATAAAAAAACTTTATGTTAGATCTGGGTGTTGTTTTGTTTTTTTTCTCCCATCACAGAACAGAAAATCTGATCCTTTTTGTTTTTATGACCATTCCTGTTTATGATCCTTTTTTTCCAAACCAAGTAGGATAGTTTGCTTAGACTCTGATTGCCAGGCTGGGACATCCTCATGTGGATGAGACAGATGGTTCCAACATCCTCAGTAGAAAATAGCCCATTTTTTGATACTAGAAAACTGTTTGGCACACTGGGACCTTGAGAAACTTGAGGAGTGGGCCAACACAAACCTCGTAAAGTGCAATAAAGAAAAGCAGAAAGCTCTGTGCCAGGGCAGAACAGCCCCAACATCAGCACAAGCTTGAAAACAGCCAACAGCAGCTGGAATGGTCCCAGCTTTGTGGTGAGCACCGTGCTGAAGGTGGGTCAACAACATGTTCCCTCTGCCCTTGTAGCAAACTGCATACGGGGCTAAATCCAGTAGATAAGGGGAAGTAAATATTCCCTATTTCTTGGAACTGCTGAGGCTGCACGTCCAGTTTTAGGGACATCCAATTAAAAATGGGTGTTGAGAAACTGGGGAGGACACAGCTGAGAGCTACAGAGGTGGTCAGGGGCCTCAGCACAGGTCCTGCCAGGTCAGGTGCAGGGATCTGCACTTCTTTAATCTGGTGAAGCAGAAGGCAAGGGGCAATCTAATGACACTTCTCAGAAGACAGTTACCAACATGAAGGAGAGAAAGTCTTCTTATTAAAGGTAGATGACATAACAAGGACACAATCTGCAGCTTGAGAAGTTCAAGCGACTTGTTGGAAAACTTCACTTAGAGGTAATGCAGTGCTGGAATGGGCTGCCCAGAAATGACGAAGAATCTCCTGTTTTAGACCAGTGGACAAAACCACAGCTGACCTGATTATTGCTGGTGATGGTCACTGCTTCTAGCCACAAATTGGATCAAACCCCCACCCCAACCCACAATGCATTCAGTGAAAAGACACAGCCCTCCTTTCCAGTAAAGTTATCAATGCTATCTTTCTTCCTTTCCTCATTATTTAAAAAATTTTATCTTCATCTCACTTTCAGAAGGAAAAGAGAAGAAAAAAAAAAGCAAAAAAAGAAAGCTTGAAAAGGCAGACATCTAAAAAGAAGAAATAATCCATAGTGTTACATAGAATTATCAAAGCAGATAATTTAGAGCCTATTGTACAAAGCTCATATATGTGAATTCATAAGACTATATATATTTGCATAACAGTTTTCCTATTATTTAACAATCTGCAATTCATTCTTAACTGCTTAACAAAGAATATCTCTGCATTAGTTGGTGGGATCATTATATAGATGGTAAATGGATGATCATGTCTTACTTGTCACACAGTGAAACTGAGCACCTAATAAAAATAATTATCACCATTGTGCTATCATGATCCACGGGATATCTGCTTGTCTTCTTCCCCAAAAGATAACTGGGAGATGCTTTTTTAATCATCCCTCAGCTTTTCACTCCATCAGTAATGCTGCTTTCAGTGCCCTTCTCCTCCCCAAAAATGATTCTCTCTCGTGCAGTGGTCCTCTGAAACTATCATCATGTATAATTGCTTCTGTTGACCATGCTGATTACTTCTCATACCTTTCAGCAGTAAAAGCCTTGCATTTGCTTCCTGCCCCTTATAAATCAATTTCCTCAAAAGCCTGTTTGTGCAGAAGACCAAGCTTTTTTCCCTCCGATGATGAATGTGCTACATTTTTCATAGAGACGGGTAAGGGAGAAATTTCAGTGCAGTGTGCACATTTTGATACTGCAGTGCAACGTTGGGGGAAAAACAAATGAGCACAGAAATCTGGCAAACTAACAGCTGAACGGTGTTGTAAAAAGGGGGAAAAAACAAAGAAAAAGAAAAGACTATCCAGAAAGTAATTCTTCATTATTTATTTATATTCTAGCCATCTCCAGAGGCCCCCCCAGCCAAGCTTGTGCTAAGCCTTGTACTTTTCTGGGAATAGTTCATTCTTAACCCAGAAGATCCCAATTCACCGATCAGGTTGTTTTCCTTTTCTCGCTGCTGTATTTCTTGTGGCAGAGGATATTGCTGACGATAGGGCTGGGACTACATCTCCCAGAATGCCCCACCTTCCTGCTGAGTCACCGCACCGCTGGCCATGACTCATCACTGCAGGCAGTGCAGGTCTGCAGTCCCACCTCTGGAGGAGCTGCTCTCCCAAATCACACCATCCATTTATTTCTCCCTGCATGATTTTTGCTTTTATTTTCTATTTTTTTTTAATTTTTTTTTTATTTGAATTGACGTAGGAATCCAACACAGATCAGAAACAGAATATAGATCTTTTAGGCTATCAGCATCTTCCTGCACAAATGTTATTTGCTTTCATGTGCCTTTCACCCCACTTTATTGAGAAAGCCTTCAGATGTCATTAGAGATTTTTCTTCTGCTGTTCATTATAAAGAAAATCCTCCAGTTATTGGGAATTTTTATTAAAACAAAGAAGCCAAACACTAATACTGTAGTCTTTTGTGACAGCAACTTTCATCTCAAAGAATGAGTTCATGCATGATGCAACAAAATGATGAACGAGATGCAGCAGCTTTAAACATAGAGATAATCACTCCATCTAGTCCTGAAAAGCCTCCAGTACTGGGTGGAATATGGCCACAGCGCAGCAGAGAATTGCAATGCAATGTGTCACTTTAACATGGCAAATGAAAAACATCCTTTCCTGTTGAAATCTCAAGGCATGGGAGACTGAATATAATTATCTACTGCAGTCTTTGCTTAGATCAATTGCAACAAGTGCCCAGTGCAATAGTAAAACAGTCACTGGGGGACTGTAATTCTTTGCTCTCCATAGGGCAAACCGTCAATGTGTCTGGGTTAGAACCCCTGGAAAAGGATTTGATGAGTGGTGGCCAATGTATGGCTCTTGAGCAGCTTGTGTGGAATTCCCATACCAGAGGTAGCAACAAGTAACATGGGTTTTGTACAGTACTGAGCAAGCAGAGCTCAGTCTCTGCTTTACCCTGATGTTCCCACTCCATCCATAAATCTGCAGAAATAACCTGAAAACCACTGAGCCCTTCAGCTAGTAGGCTGCTTCTGGAACTGCCCCGGACTGTGGATCCCCATAGTATGTGCCCTGCAGCAGTCATCTATCAGCCTTGGGCCACTGCTCTGACTGCTCTCCCAAGCACAAGGCTGTTTTGTCTCATGTTGCATGAGAAATGTAGCAGGCTTCATTATGGGTTTTGCCAGCATCACAGAATCGAAGAACCCCTTGGGTTGGAAGGGATCTTAAAGATGGTCCAGTTCCAACCTCCTCAGCATCAATGCACTGACACTGACAGCACTGGGAGAAAGCAGAGGAGGAAGAGAAATGCTCACACCAACAGACATCAGTGCTGTAGGAAAGAGAAGTCATTTTCCCTTCTCTTTGTCTCAAATGAGGTGTCATCTGGCCTGTGCTCTCCCCGTGAATTGCCTTTCACCAAAGCAGAATAAATCATTCATGCAAATCTGAAAAGCAATTTCTGCATCATTCATATTGTGGAAGTTTCTCTGTAGGGCTATTAAAGAGAGGTTCTGAGCTGGTTTGGATTGAAAAATCAGATTTTTAATTTTAAAAAAAAAAATCTTCCATGGAAAATATCTCTTACACATATTATTATGTGCAGTGTATGTGGTCTTACATGTACACACATAGAGAAAAAACAAGAATCCCTCACTATCAAGATCATACTTTGGGGCTCGAGATCATCTATTTTTTATCCAAACAGTAACACTATACTGGAGAAGAAAATGATTCTCAACTAGTATAGTTTGTTTGAAAGAAATCAATTGGAGAACGTGTTTTGCTTGGTTACCTGAATTCTCCAGATCTTTATAGGCTTCTGTCCAGGTCTTGGCCATGTTGGCTAGAGTGTACTCCATGATCTGGATGTCGGTGATGGGGCAGTTGCACTGTGGGAACTCCTCTGCGCATTGGCAGCCACACTGGCTGTTCCTACAGATGTACTCGCCCTCCCCATTGCACATGATGTAGCTCAAGGCAGACTGGACAAACTTCTCTTGTAGGTACTGGGGGAAGATGATCTGGAGACCTGGAAATGAAGCATGAATGCAGGGGGGTGGGGGGAGAAAGAAAAAAAAAAAGGTCATTTCAGGCATCTGCTCTGCTTTCAAAACCTGTTTCATTAACAGCATGGGGAAGTGATACTGAGGAATTAAAAACTGTTGGGAGATTTCTCTCAGCGCTGTCATGGGTAAGGAAGATGGTTAGAAAATATAGGCCTTGGGTGCAAGCAGTAGATGAGCTGAGATCAATTCCCCTCTTCCTCCCAGTCCTGGGTCCCACTATGTTGTGAAGCAGCAGAGAGCAAAGCATCCCTTACCCCATGTATTGGTTGTTGTGCTTTGCAGCCAAGCACTAGCTCAGAAGTGATGAGCATCATGCTGTCCTGGGAGAGACTAAATAGGTTTGGTACCACAGAAACAAAAACTATGCACCGAAAAAAAAAAGAAAAAAAAAAGAAAAAAAAAAAAAGAAGAGAAGAGAAGAGAAAGGAAAACAGAAGAATGGAAAATAATACGGGGAGGGATTTCTAAAAGAGCCTTGCAGAGTTAAGTGCCCAGCTCCCACAGCATAAATACAGGAGCCGGGTACCTGACTTTCCAGCTCACTCCCTGCTAGGAGGGCTACTTGCCAAATCCTATAAAAGTGCAAATGGATTTAGTGCCAGGGATTTCAGTGGTGCTCGGAAGGTTTACATTAGCTGAGAGATCAATCCCCAGCTCTCTTTCTCTGCAGCGAGTGTTTGTGCATCCATCCATCTGTGCAGGCACACGTGTGGGCGGATGCCTGCTCGGGTACCCGAGGACGTGATGGCAGTTTCCCTGCGTGCCCTGTGTACAACACATACGCCTTTGCAGCCTCTCCTCCTCCAGCCGCCATCTCTGGGCTCCCTGCAGACAGCCCTGGGGCTTTTGAGGACTCACAGCTGTTTCTCTGTGCCGGGGCTGTCAGCATCACTCAGGGTGCGTGAGGCAGGGCGGAGGCCTGCGGGCTCATCCCTTGTAAATGGCCCAGGGATGGCAGAGTGGCAGAGAGGAGTTTATGGCTCGAACAGCAGCGCTGAACTCCAGCGCAACGAAGGCGCGCGGGTCAATTACCCATCTGTTTGTGTTTCTGCAGCGCTGAATTACCGTATCTGTTGCTGACAGCTCATTGGAGTGGAATGAAAATAAGGCAATAATTCAGAGGGTGAGAGCGTGCAGGAAGGGCAGGAAGGGCCACGATGCCATCCAGGAGTTCAGGCTCACCTCTGTGCTGAGTCTTGTTCACCTCAGGCCCCTGAGCACCACACAGCCCACTGCCCTCTGGTTCCACACAGATGCCTCAGCCTTGGCAGGGTCCCCCAGGCCCAGCAGCATCAGGGGGCAAGGGGAACCACGGGGACATCCCTTCTCCCCCTGCTGCTCACCATGCCCGGTGGCAGCCCTGTCTGACCCGATTTGCAGCTGGGCTCAGAGCGGTGGCAGCTGCCAGGCAGGATGAGCATGGGGCACAGCTCAGCTTGTGACATGAGGCAGGGCTTCGGGCTGGGCCTTAGGAGGGGAGGGAGCATGCACGAGGCTGGGCAGATTACAGCATCTCTGTAAACATCATAGAGCTAGTCTGGGGAGGATCAGGGCAACAGCAGCATTTTGAGGTTTCTTTGCTCTTTCCTGAGATGTATCTGAATTAAAAATGTAGCTTTCCTTCTCTTGACTGCAAGAAGGGCTGACGTTCAGACTCTTTTAGGGATTTATCTGAAGCAGCCACCACAGAAGGATGATCTCTTTTCAAACCTTCACACTGACATTAGGGATGGTTCTTTCTGCCAGGCTCCAACACCGAGGAATGGAAAGAAAGCACTGAGCTGCTGGAGAACTGAGACCTACAGAAGAAGGTTGGAGAGCCCGAAGGCTGCTGCACTCCCTGAGCTCTCACGCTCACCGAAGATGGGGCCAGGCTCCTCGCTGTGCACTGACCCTGTTTATGCATGGTCCAAGTCCTGTGAATAAATCTTTCCACTTTCTGCTTCACGGAGGAGCAACCTGCCCTGGCCTCAACCTTTGAATATGAAGCCCAAAAGCCCACAGGCTCTTCAGCTCACTGTGTTTTCTGTTTGAATTTTAAGTCAGCTAACAGCACCAACATGCTGTCTGGTTCCAGCTACGAATGGCACAGGCTTTGCAGACTTTTTCTGGAGGGGAAAGGTGTGAAAACAAGCCAGTAAAGATGCAGGGAAACCACTTTCCATTGGAAAAGACATATGCAGTATGTCCCAGCACATGCAGAAACATGAATAACTTGTAATCTTCAAAATAAAACTCATGGTCACATCCCACACTGCAAGCATTTGATTTTTGTTTGTGAAATCTGTAGTCTCTGAAAAATGTTTCCAAGATAACCTTCTCTTATAAGAAATAATTTCATATTCCCACAGCAGTGTAAATGACCCTTTGCTTAAGTGAGAGTCAGACTCAGCAAAGCACCTGTATAAATACTTCAATAGGGCAAGGAGTTCTGCTGAAATCTGTGTAGATAATTGTAGCACTTAAGAAGAAGCACATAATTACGTGTTTAGGCCTGGAACACGTGTAACACACAAATCCAACCACCCACTGAATCATGCATGTACCTACTCCAAACTCAGCACTCAAGGAAATGCACGACAGAAATTACATGTTATTCAGAGATCTTCAAGACAAAAGTTTCCTTGCAGAAAAAACCTCTGCCAGCCCCAGCCCTAACAAAACAACTCACGGTGCTGTATCATTCCCTAGGTATTATCTTTGACTCCTACAAACATGCAAATAAGTTGCTATTTATTCCCTCATTGTCATCTACTGATTAATCCTGTCTCAGCAGCCAAGCAGGGAGTTGGCCTTAAAGACTGGGATCATGAACCAATATCATGAGGTGAACACCTCAGTGCAAGCCAGGTGCACAAGAAATTGGCTCTTTCCTTCATGGCAGCCTTGGGAGCTGACAGTGCAGGAAGAAGGCACGTCTGCTGGTGACTACTGATAGGGAAAATGTCTTGGTTTTGAAGATACCATTGGTCAGAAGGGGGAATTCTGAAGTGTAAAGTTCCTCTTTAAAAATAAAGAGGAGCACAGATTTGGTATAGGTTTGGCTTTGAAGACTGCAGGCAGAATATGAAGTGTCTGACAAGGGAACATGTCCTTAATTCACCTAGAAAATCTATTAGAGAGAGATGTTTGGCTTTGGACTGCATACAAAAGGCTTCCTGCATTAAAAGAGGTAAATTTCCCCTGCTCTAAATTAGAGCTATTTGAAACATTTTCCATAGAAGAGTTCTCTGTTGAAAATGCAGTTTCACTGAAGCATTTTGTGAGAACATGTTGACTCAAAAAGCACTTTTGACAGGGAAAGGTCTAAGTGTGTTTTTCATACTTCCTTCATTTTGTTTCACTGAAAAGCTGAAATGTTTTCGTTGTCATTACAGCTCTGCCCATCTTGGTGAAGACTTTAATATTAATTGTGACGTGAATTTTAATATTCCATTACCATATTTGATGTAACAAACTACCTAGTGTGCAATATCTCCTGATTTATGTTGCAATGTTTAAAACAGCACAGGGATTTTATCTTGTTGAAACAGTGCCATGTTGCAATATAGACAGAGATGGTCAGACCGCCCAAGAAGCCGCCTCTGGAATTTTAATTCTGCACAACTTTTCTGACTGTTGCTTTTTTGCACTCTGATTTTCCAGTTTCAGCCCATCAGTGTTTGGCAGGAAGCAGAAATTCCCGTTTTCCCACTCATTGCTGTAGAGGTCCTGTGTGTAGGTTACCACAGGTGTTGGGCCTCGCACTATGTGTGCTGTCCAGTCCTTCCCTACACCTCCAGGCTGGCTGACCTCCCCAAACCCTGCACAAACAGGTCTGGAGGTAGCAGTGGGCCCAGCCACCGAGCCCAAATTGCACATCTTTGAACACACGACTCTTACAAATGGCTGCAACGAGGGACAGAGATCTTCCCTGTCATGAAGATGCTGCTCTTTTATTGAGCCAACCTCAGAGCCAGAGCAAAGGTAGTGACATGGATTTCTGTCAGCAGCTCTTGCTTGGCTGCTAATCAGATCGGAGGAGACTCGGTCACGATCCATTACCAACAGTCCTGTGACTAATTCCTAATGAGGCCTCTCAGAGCAGAGGAAGGATCCTGGGTAATTACCCCAAGAGCTGCTCTCCAGATTAGACAGAAAACATTCAGGTGTAGCTTTAAGGATCGCTCTGTCCTATTAAGAATAGCTTTCGCCTTCCCTCCTTCCATCACTGTCTCCCTTGGATTGGGTCTGACCCCTGGTTTTGCTGTGTAACTCTATGAAACCCAATTCTTGTTGACCATGAGCTCCTGCTGCCACATCCCTCTGTCTGCTGCCTTGTCCTCCTTACCTGCCCTCTCTCTTCTAAAATTCCCCACTTCTTCCCTCTCATTCTCCCTTCCAGCTATCTTGCTTTTTCTCTTTCTTTTAGGATCAGACAGCAGCAGATATCTGCTGATTTACTTACTTACCCACTGTCTGCCCATGAACCAAGCTGTCAGTCTATTTAGCTCTTTACTTACTTAGCTGATGTGTCATTCTTCGGTTTTCATTACCAACAATCATCACCACAGTATACAAAAAGCCTCAAATTGCTTATTGTTAATTAGGTTAAGTATCAAAATTCAGTGATTTCAAGAATCGCAAGAAAAGTGAAAGCAACCTGCCTATTATTTTTAAGGGCAAATAATAACAACAATAATAATATGACTCAGTAAATTAAACCCAGTTTCTTTGAAACCAAGATTAAAATAGCACTTGCCAAATTACACTTAAAGCTGATGTAATGTAGCCCATTCATCTGAAAAATTAGAGTTTGTGCAAGTACAAAGATTCCAGAAATAAAAACATCTGGGCAAATGAGCAATTAAACCCCACATTTCCTTAGTTTATAAAAAAAAATGGAAATAAACTTGGGAAATTATGCACCCATTGAATTTTCTCCTTCTACCAAAGTTGACTTCTTGATAACCAGCATGTTTTATTTTATTTATTAATTTATTAATTCAGTTGTGACTTCTGAACTAGCTCCCCAGCTGGGACTGAAGCCACGGCTTCCAGCCTTCAAATAAAACATCTGTGATTTTCCCCCAAGATTATGTTCTTTAGAAAGTCCCAAAAATTGATCTGCGTTGCTTTTCTGCAAATAATCAGTTTGGGAGGGTGTGTGGGAACTGCTGAATCACAGCCTGAACCTCTGATTGATCGCCTGAGGCGAGCAATGCGTCAGCCATGGGAGCACAGGTGAAGGCAATTCTCCTGTGCTGCTGGAAGGGGTGAAGCCTGGCTGCACCTCTCCTGGACCTATTTAAGAGCTGCCAGTGGGGAAGGATCTCTTTCTGGATACCCCTCCTTTGGAGTTCTACAGCAAGCCCAGGACACGGGTAAGTCATTCTATCTATTCTCTTTTGGTGTAATAACCTGCTTAGCCAAACTCTCTGGTATATTTCATAACTGTAACATCTGTATATTTATTGATTATACAGAGGGACAAAGTGAGATGTGGGCAGTATGTCCCATCAATATTAATGGAAAAAAGTGCAATTTATTTGTATTGCTGTATGCATAATCCACAGAAATCTGTCAGAATATAGTATAGGAGGGGACACCCAGTTTCTTTGCTCAGGCCCAATCTGCAGCTTCTTCTATCTTTAGCTTAGCCCTAATCCTGTATGGAACTTGAACTGCAGAAGGTGATCACAGCAAAATAAAAGGTCAGCCCTCTCTCATTGCATTCCCACTCCGTGCCCTGATTGCCCCTCTCCCTTCTTCCTGTGTCCTACCTTGCAGGTGGAGTTTGCTTTCAGTGCTTTGCAGAAGGACAGAACTCACAGAGTCCAGATTGTCGTAGCTGTTACAGCCCAGGGGGCCAGTCCGAGTTTCTGTTACCTGCAGAGGATGTAGAAAAGAGAGAACAGAGTGTTGCCTTTGGTTCCAGCACCACGTCTTCTCCAGGCAGGTTCAGACTTTGTGATACATTGACCCATTGCCACCAGCTGATGCAATCCAAAATCCATCTTATGTGATTGAGAAAATATGTTCCTCACTGGACAGACATGGCTAATGCTTGAGGCACCCATGGGCTGGAAAGAACAGAGTGACTTGTGCCTGCTTTCTTTATGGAACAGCATGTTATCCTGGGCTTGGAAGGAGGAGGATCTCCAGTGGAGAACACCAGAAGCCAGTAGAGAAATTATTCCCTGGCATCTCTTAATGGAAAACAAGATGCAAGATGGATTGCCAGCCTGCAATGGCACCTAGTGCTCCCACAGCATATGCGCACACCATCCTCATTCTAAGGATAGAAGGAGGCACAGATGACCTGCAGTGCTGCTTCTGTGGCTGTTGCTGTTGGTTTCCAGCCATGGAGGAGAGCTGCCCTTCCTGAATTCACACAGGGTGATTATCTGCTGTCACTGTTTCAATATCTCAATCCGATTTCCCATCCAGGAGGGAACAGACTCAGCCATGAGACACCACAGAACAATAATAAGAGCTGAAACCTTTCAGAAATGGCTAACAATGACAACTCCATCCACATTCACCTTCCCTGGAGTGAACTCCGCAACAATAAAATCCCTCCCCACTATAGGATGATTGCTTTCAGAGAAGGCAGCCTTTGTCTGCAGAGCCATTTTCCCTATTTTGTATGCTCTGAGCAGCTCTCCCTCCTTCCTGCTCCAACCCCCAAGCTGTCTCTCAGTCCATTTCATTCCAGATGCCTCAGTAATGCCACACCTTTTCTTGCAGTGAGTTCATCAGAGAGATGTTTATCAGTCCTCTAGCCACAAGGGGAAAATATTCTTGGGTTGCACGGGTGTCCACTCCACAGACCTGCCTTTCCTTTCCCATCTTCATTGCTAATCTGGGTTATCTCTTCCCTCTCTTCCTTCCAGGAGTCACTGCCACGCACAGTGGAAATCTCATAGCCTATGTAACCATCACACTGAATTCCCACCTCTTTCCAGACATTACTTGTCTCAGGAGTTCACGTTCAGAATTTCTGCTTCCTGCCAAAGCCCTGACCCAAACCCCTGCATTGGTGGTTTGGGAATATGTAGCTGGACACAGTACCTTGATTGCTCCTGTAGAGATCTGGATCTCGTGGAGTCTCCTCATGGTGCCATCACGGTCTACAAAGTAGGAGGAAGCGAGCTGGTGCAAAGCTTCCACGCTCTGAGTAGCGTTTCCTGACTTCCTGTCGAGGCGACTTTTGTCCATGTACATGGTCAGGGCCTCTTCTCCTGCAGTGAGAAGAAAAACAGCTTCCAGTGGGGCCAGGAGGCTGCCAGGTAGGGCAGACAAGATATTCCAGGACCTGGTGTAGAATATCCTTATAGGTCCCTTCCAACTTGGGAAGGGAGACTTGGGAGCTAGAATCTCCTTCTCTTTTCAACCAGTGCATCCACTATACTCATAGATCAGCTCTGCTTAGTTCAGTAGATGATACTTTGGATGTTTATCAGTCAGCAGAGCTTCAGCACAACTGCTGGAAAGGATTCAGACCACTCGGCCAATGTGAGGAATGCTCTTCTCTGTAGGATTGCATCTAAAATGATGCACACCTGGCAGGAGCAGAGGCTATTTTATGCAATTCTCTACACTGGTTTCTAGTAGAAATAAACAATTTAAGTCGCGTATAGGTGGGTACAGAAGACAAACTAATACTGCATGTACCTGTTTAGCTTCCAGTGGCCATGAAAATGGGCAAGGATGGAGGGGGTGTGAAGGGGAGCAATCAGAGGAAAGATCAAATGAGAAAGTTAAGCTAAGCCAAGTCTCCTTTCTGCTTTGCCTCCTGTCCTATTGTCTCTTTTGGTGAATTTAAGTAGAGAGAGAGAGATAGATAACGTGGGGTAAGGGATAGCAGGTGACTTTGAGTCAGTAAGCACAGGCAGTTTGGTAGCGAGGCAGTTAGATCTGATAGCACCAGGCATCCTGAATGTTAGCAGAAACGTGAATCTAAAAGAAACATGAAAAGGACACAAAGCCGAGAAGTTATATTTACTTCAAAGTTCAATTTGTGCTTCATGAGCTAAATGAAAATCCATCAGAAGCATAGAATACCATCCTGTCTCCTCGATGTGTGAAGCTCTGATTTTAATAAATGAAAAGAGTAGATGCTGAAGGTAGGAATGTGCATTTCTACATAGCTCTCTTATGGAGGTTTGATAAATGAGCCACTGATGAATTCATTGCCCCTGGAAATGATGGCCTGGTCAAAAGAAAAAACCCACATTGCTACTTCTTAGGCCAAGAAATATTTTGCTCTTCAGAAGTTTTGCAGGTTTTTTTTAGTCTACAAGTGCTTACTTTCCTTAAAAGTGGTGATTAGCTGAAATAGTTTGATTTGCCCCAAAAAATTTGTTTTAATTACATAAAAAATAATAAAAAAAAAAAAACCACAAAACCTTGTAATCCCTCTCCTTTCCCTGGACATGTTCCAGACCTCATCTGGAAACCAAATGTCTGAATTAAAAAAGATTCTGGCTGAAAATCAAACTATTTTTTATTGGAATTTTTTTTTTTTTTTCCTAGCAACTGATACGCTAAGGATTGAGATTTTGGCTTTGAGGTGAAATGTGGCAATTTCTGATGGAACGAAGATACTTGCCATCAAAATAATGGATTGGTTGCAATTGGCTTCATGAGAACGAAGTGGAGAAGTTTGGCATGTAACGCTCACTCTTTCATACTCTTACATATTATCTTCTGACCACACTTGTGGCAGAAACAGCACCATCATTATTGACTCCCAAGAAAATATTTTCCCTGGAAAATGACTAGGCTCTGATTTCCCTTCTCACTTTAAACATCATCACGCACTGAGCAATGTGTGGAGTCCTTGGCAGGGATCAAGGCTCTGTTGCATCCATGCAAACAGCAGAAAGTTCCTGTCCTGGAGGACTTAAATCCAAGTATCCAATGAAACACAACAGGTGCATATAGCAAACACTCAGGAAAGCACACAGCAATGAGGTGACAGTGATTAGTGTGAGAAGCAGCAGTCACAGAGTGCCAGGTGCCTCCTTGCTGTCAGCGCATTTCCAGGTCTCATTGTCAAGGCGGATTTTCACAGGGGGATTGAAGGAAGGTCAGGCTTTGTGAATTTTCATCAGGCAGCTTGTTTGCCACTGGAAGGACAGCCTCGTGGGAGAGGTTTGGGGGAGCAAAGTGGTGTGCTTTGGGGCAGAAGTATTTCTCAGCTATTTAGCTGTGTGGAGATGCTGCAGACATTAATAGGGCTTCACCTCCACTGCACATGGCTGCAAATGGAAAGGGAAGACCTGGAGTGATGCTCCTCAGCTGCAGCTCTCTGAGGAACCTGCGGGATTCAGGCAGCACCAACACTGGGGTTTCACCAGGAAGTGGAAAAAGCAGCTGTTTGTGGAGAAAAAACCCTGATTCCTCCTTCTGATAGCTGAAGCACAACACTCAGGAGCTAAGATATATTAGCTAGAGAAACGCTGCGACTGGAGATGCATTGGACAGAGAGCAAACTGGCTTGAACTACTCAGGCATTGACACCAATTTCAGAGTCAGAATCAGCCTTGGACCCCCCAGACAGCATGGAGTAGGCAACGAGCCACTGCAACAGCTCCTAGACATCAGAAAGGAGAACCCAATGCTTTGAGATGCTGCAGATGAAAGGTTTTACTGCAGAAGTCATGTCTTTTGCTCCCTGAGTTGTCTGAGTTCCTCCATTGGGAGGAAGAAAGAAGGTGAGGAAAGTAAAGCCCTTGAGATTTGATGCTTTTCCTGAAGGACAAATTCAGTCCCTAGGAGGGAAAGGTGCTGAGCAGAGATAACACAGCTGGAAACCTATTCTTCGCACATGTGTGCAGACCAGGAAAAGCGCAGCATCCCCATGGAGAGTACGCGTGAACAAGCAACCCTTAGATCAAGAGAGGTTAATAGACTTTTGCTGCATTATTAAGTCTTAATTTCTCGTTTATTAAGTGGATGCTATGTTCAAAGTTGTCTTTCCTTCAGGGCTTTCCCTGCAAATTGGCTCTCAGCTCTGTGTGCTCCATCCTGGAGCATGGATGCCCTCGAAACGACCCTTCACCAGTTCCTTTGTCAGAACTAGAGTACAGCTGGATTTTAGACTCTACAAGGATCTGGATGCTCCATGAAAGTCATGGAGCCTGTTTCTTCTGTGGCCAGGTGTGAAACTCTGTGTTTGCCCTGGGCTGGCCTGATCCATCACCCAGCCTCCTGGGGTCAGTGCAACAGATAGCACTGAAAAGCAACAAAATTTCTTTGGCATTTGTCATTCATTTGCAACATAAGACATCAGGCCATGCTGCAAACCCTGTAATCCAAAGCAGGAGTCCTGGAACTTATTTATTTTAGGACATCTCCCGGAGGTCTTAGGAGGGTCAGTGCATGTCTGGTTTTATGCCCCAGAGGTCTTGTTTATCCCACAGACTGTGCTAAGAGTGTGCCCTCCCTGCATAATGTGTGCTCAGCCTCATCTGCATCTTCTGTAGGGCTGCCACTGCCAACATAAATTCTTTTTTTCCCCCAATGTTGCTCACTGTGCTCTGGGCTGATAGAGCAGTTTGCTCTCCTCTCCAATACCAGTTCTCCTTGCAAGTCTCTGCATATTTAAAATTGTTGTGTTGTAAAATCAGGAGAAGAAACAAGCCACTGTGAATAATTCACAACCTCACCCAGGCAAAATTAAAAATATATTTCAACATCAAAGGTCTTTCTTATTTCAGATTTCCAGGGATGTGAACAGGGAGACAAGAAAAAAAAGGCACGTCAATGGAAAGGAAAGTGAGCCCCAGTAGAAAACTCTCAACACCTTTCTAGTTTCCTACTTGGCTGCTTTGGGCTCAATAAAACACAGTCCTAAAAACTATTTCCTCAATGAAGAGGTTTTTATCCTTACAGCAAGTTCTTCAGGGCCTGATGCAGGCACCGCTCATGCACTTCAGTGCATGGAGACCTTCTCCCTCACATTTCTTGCTGATGGAGCAGCCAGTTTGAGCGGCTGGGCAGGAGGAGCAGCCTGAGGTTCTTTGAAGGATGCACGCTGCACAAGAGGTCATTTGCCTTCAGTGGAACTGTGCCAATTTACTTACCACCTCATTTGTGCATGAATCACATGCACACATCTAATCTCATCTACATCTCATCTGAGCATCTGCAGAATGCTTTGGGAATAGGCAGACGGCCAAAAATTCCTCAAAGTTCACTACAAACTTCACAGTGTGGCAAGGGTGGAGGTCAAGAGCAACAGCAACAAACTCTACTGAAATTAAAACCATTTACCAGTGCAGCAACCTTATGGATACATGTTCTCAGAGGAAAGGAATTTAAATGCATGCCCTAAAACAGTAAAGAACGATAAAAATGATATAATGAAAAAAGAAATCATCATGAATTTTTAAGAGGAGATGCTGATTTTCACCCCTCATATTCTCAGTACTCAAAATGTTAATGCAGCAGCAACAGCAGTGCACTCACATGGTTAGTGGCCATACAGTTCTCTGCCTTCTGTCACCACTAGACAAATTCTGCCTGCACATATAAACCTCTCTGCAGTCCTTGTCCACTTTACATTTTAGTCGTGATTTTCCAGCAGTCGGGTCCACGTTGCTGCTTTCCCTTCTGCATTCAGCCCAGACCTCCCTGGCCGCCTCTTCCCCTGCTGCATCCACTCCCCGCCCAACTCCTTCTCCTGGAGCTCATTACAATTCCTCCAGTTCCAGCTAGAAAGCATGTCTTCCCTCTGCATTTTGTTTCATACTGCAAAAATAGGAATCAGCCCACTCTATTGCCAAAGTAAGGACAGGGGCAGAGGAGCGGCAGACAGGCTCCTGCTAAATGAAGCATGTTTATCTTGCTGCACACCAGCACGCACTCTGTTGTCAGAGGAGCACAGGTGCACACGTATCACAGATGCTGAACGTGCACGCCTTGCTCTGTGAATTCATTTGCAAAGGTTTCGGGGGATTTTTAATCCTAATGATGAGACAGTCTTGGGCTGGGGGTCTCCACGTGGCATGGCCAATGGCCTGTGGGTGTTGCCCAGAGCCTTCCCAACCATACCGACACCGCTGGAAGAGAAGAGCCCGGGCTGTCCACCTACCTCCCAGGGTGGCAGAGATGAGGATGTGTGTGCCGTACTTTTTGATGATGGTATCGATGAACTGCTGCGTGGTGGGTCTCCGGCCCAGGAGGCGGATGCTCCTCTGGAACTCAGGCATCAGGGGCAGTGGGTTGTGGAGCAGGTCCCTTCGCTCAATGGCTGTGTTCCTCACCTTCCAACGGGCAAACTCCCTACGTGACAAGACAGGAACACAAGAGGAGTGAGGTGCTGAGTCCGGAGGGGCAAGGAGAACCCCTGAGGGCAGGGAAGGAGGATGGTGAAGGAGATGATGATCCCACTGGACAGCCCCGCATGGATACACACACGGGGCTACAGGGCTAGACAGAAAGGGAGGGGAGGAGAAGACAAATGAGACATTAATGCAGGGCAACAACGCACTTCGGGGATTGAGGTCTGGGCTGGTGAAGAGATGGCCTTGGAATCTCCAGAGGAGTCCTGCAGAGTGCTGCATTTCCCTACAAAGAAAGCAGGCTGGCCCTTACATCCCCACATACTTTGGGGTATTACATCTCTCCCTAAAGCAGCAAATTCTGGTCTCTGTCACCAAATCATAGAATCACAGAATGGCTTAGCTTAAAAATCATCCAGTTCCAACCTCTGTTGAGAGTTAATTGGCCCCCACCAGCTCAGACTGCGTAGGGCTCCATCCATGGACATGGGATGGGGCACCCACTGCTCTGGGCAGCAGTGCCAGCACCTCACTGCCTCTGAGTGAAAAAGAACAGGTCAGTTTGATATACTTGAGACCTAGATCGGTCCAACCATTTCTACATCCTCCTGTCCTCACATTCACAACCCATCCTGGTATTTAGAGCTACTGCTCTTGCAAAACAGACGGAAGGAAATGCATTGTCTCCAAACATCTTTCAGTAACAGGAAGTACAGCAAAAGAACAGCTCGAAAAACAGCATATTTACTAAACCATCTAAAAGGATCAATTCAAATGTAAGCAGGAGGACTGAATGAAAATGAAAGTTTTGTTCATTTTTCTTTCTTTTTTTTTTTTAAGTAGGAATTGATTTTCAAATCCCATCTTTTAAACCGATAGCAAATGGTAAAAAAAAATAAAGTTAAATGTTTGCAGGAGCATCTCTTCATTGCAAGTATCCACTTTGAAACAACACAAAGGCAAGTGTCTTGAGAAAACCTTACACACCTGTGAACTAAAAACCAGGCCTCTGAAATACATCACCAGCTGAGCACCTGCAAGATGAGAAACCTGATAATGCCCTTTGAAAAATATTGAGGAAGGCCTTCTTAAAAAGGAAAGAATATTATTTATAACCACTCTCCTACAATGCACCTGCGCTATCTTAACCCATCTCCCAGATAATCAAGTCACAGACTTCTCTGTCCCTTTTCATTCAATTATTCCTGTAAATGGGATTTAAGACAAAGATGCATTTAAATAATAGGAATGACAATACCTGGCACTGGCACGGCACTTTCTATCATTGTTTGTCAACCAGCACCTGCAGTCCCACTCTGCTGGAGGAGAACCTGACACGCAGGCAGATCTGGAGGTACCATCAGCGAGCTGCAAAGCCAGCACAGCTTTCTGCTCAGAGGTTGACTCTACACCCAGCCAATTTTATGTGTATTAGGTTCTTTCACTTAACGCAATTATGCATGTATTTATTTTGATTGCATACCATCACAACACCCCAGGCTGCCTAACAGCAGTTGCATTCATTAAAATAGCAAAGTGGTGGCTTTTTACTTCAAAATGTCTCCTTCCATCTGAGCTAATGCCCCCTCTGTAGCTCCTAGGCTTTCACAAGCCAAGTAAATAGCCCAAAGCAGAACACCCCTCTGATAACATTCTAGAACTCAGTAATGTCAAAACTTGAAATCTGCAGAAGTGCAGGTTTTTCCCAGAAAAATATCTGCCAAAAGGCCAAAAAAAGAGGGGGAAAAAAGGAAGGGAAAGGGGCAGGGACAGAGCAAACCTGTACCTAACATCATGAGTGGAGAAAACACAGAATATTGGCTCAAAAACTGTCTATAGAAACAAGTACGCTAGCCATGAAGTTATTGCATGGAGCATCGCATTCTTCTACTTTATAAAACGCTCCAGTACTTGGTTTCTGTGGAAGAGACACATCTGGGGGTCCCACAATTGCTTTCAGTGATAAGTAGAACCTTAAAAGTAAAGAGAGCTTCTGTCTGACACTGCAGGGTGAGGGTGCTCTCATCATTCATGATCCCAAACCTGGCTCTAGAAAGAAACCCCCTCTGCACGAAGTAGGAACGGTCCCTTCAGGACAGAGCAATTCTCACTGATGGAGCAGTTACATTGCATGGGAAGATGCAGATCTGGATGCTAAAAGACAGGCAAAGCTTTATAATAAATAGAAATTCCCATGTTCCTACCATAAAGACTGTAAGTGTAGGAAAAATGCCATCTGTGCTTCCTCTCCAAAGAGACCATTTTTAGACCCTGTAAAATCAAATGTACTTTTGCTCTCAGATTGCTGCTTCCTGGAAGTGCTATCAGTAAAGTCAGGAGATACTTAAACCCTCCATGGCCAGGATGCTTTCAGAAAGGGAAGTGAGAATACTTCATGCAGTCAGAAAAAATGACAGAAATTTTGCTTTTCACACTCTCAAAATATCTATTTCAAAGCAAAAAAAACAATGCAGCTGAAGCATACAGCTGTTCAAGTAGGGACTTACTGATATATCAACACCCAAACCCAAGGAAAGCCCCTAAGAAGCCCAAGAAAAGTGGATGGAGATGGACTGGGCAAACAGCTACAGTTAAGTTCGTGTAATAGAATGCAGTAGGCAGTACAGATGGAAGAAGACAGGAGAAGAAAAAGACAATTTGGTAAGCAATGTTTTCAGGGGAAAAGAAGAGTTCTTTTGTTGTTTTTTCTTTTTTTAATATCAGACCCCACGTAATCTCTTGACAGCAGTGGCAGGAGGCAGAAGGGGGAGAAATCGCTGCCATATCAGCAACCCTGCCTGCTACCAAGGGACAATTCCAGCCCCCGTTCACAGAGCAGAGAAGTCCTGAGCAGCACCCACATCCACACTGCAGCATCATACTGAAGGGGAGGTTTTCTACCTCGTTCTTTCACATGCAGACCCTCCCCAGCACTCCCTGCTCTCAGGGCATACCATGGAGGTGAAAGCCCAGTTCTGTTATCCTCTCCTGTTGCCTAGATGTGTGGCTTTCATAGCTGATGAGAAAAGCTGAGCAAATATGTTATGATGAATAATTTATGCAACTCAACTAACTTAGATGTTTATCTTCAGCACATGGAATATCTAACAGCCAGCTGCAATTCCCTCTAATTTATGCATTATTTGGATTTACTTAGTGACATTCTTTAAGCTGCATTTTTTAGGCTACACCATAGTATTTGTATTTTCTCCTTGTGTATTGTTGCTTGGTTGGGACTGGTCAGTCAAATGATGCAGTATTGTCTAGCTTCCCCATTAATAACCACAAATACCTTTCCACATTTTAAACTTGGCTTTCTCAGTACCAGAATATTTTATATACAAAGCAATGCTCTGAATACTAGCAATCTTACATATAAACCATAGAACTCCATGCTGTAGGATGCACTTGAGGACAAGATTATGGTACAATTTTGGAAAACAGACTTGACATTAATGAATATGGCCGGTGAGATGAGTGAGAATTATTGAAGTGACTGAAAAAAAAGGTTTACAGGGAGCGATTTACTTCCAGCCTTGGGGGATAATCCAACCAGTGACTCCTGAAATCTGTGAAGAAACACCTCCAAGAACAGGTTTTCTATTAACTTTCAATGTCAGACTTAATTGCATTTTCTACAGAAGCAGCTGCTGTTGGCCAAAGCAGAATCCATGCTACCCGGCCAGGCAAACAAGCTCTCGTCTGATTGTCATCACAGAATCCTTGAGTCTCTGAATCCTTGGAGGACTCATCAAGGCCTCAGCTTTATGGATGCTGTGTGCAGAGAGGCACTGAAATTCTTCCTTCCAGAAATCCTTCTCAGATGCCATTTCACTGATCATTGCTTCTCAGCAGCATCAGTGCCACTGCCCGGAAAGTGCAGGTGAGGTTCCATGGGTCTCGAGGCACTTTATGAAAGAGAAAAATCGTTCTGTTGTTTGCTAGCTTTCCAAGTGAAGAAGTTGCAAAGAGTTGGCCAGTATTGTGATGGTACCTCCTGATGATGGTTGGGATTAATACAGTCTTGTGACCCTCGGGGGAAATCCCTGGCCAGGACCTGAACTTCTGCCAGTGGGAAAGCTTTTATAGGCTTCAGAAAGGAGATAAACCTCTTAACAAGGAGGAGAAAGGATCTGTATCCCTGATGTAGAGACGGGATAAGGAGGAACTATGAGCTAACGTCTGAGTAGTGGAGGAGAGGCACTTGTTTATGTTCTAACGTCTCGCCAGTGTAGACAGCCCTTGCTAATGGGGAGAGTACGCAGGAAAATGCCTGCCAGGTCAGTGGAGAGCAGTCTGCTCCCTTAATATCTGGTGAAAGCACTGAAGAGTCTACTCTTAATGGCTGGAAGGGGTAGTGTCTCACTGCTAGTACCTAAAGGAGGGGAGAGGAAAGCAAGGGATGAAGTACATGCAGTAGCCTCAGGGAGGCAGATGTGCATATTTCAGCCCTTCCCCTTTGTCAAGTAAGGGGATGCATTTGATTTATATATGGCTGTATCTGGGAAAATACTTTCCTCCCCCCCTCCCCCCCCCCTTCCTACAGTCTGTGTTAATGAGCTAGCCATCAAGGCCATGCATGTCAGACAGACAGAGTCACTGGAGAGGCCCTGGCGCTCATTAGCACTATGACCCCTCCAGGGAAACACACACAAAAAAGGGGGGAAAATGCTGAAGAGACAAGCCAAAAGCCTAGAATGGGAACATCACCCAGACCCCCACTGCAGCAGCAGAGAGGATAGGAGAATCCAAGGGCAGGAACAGGGAGAGAAAGCTGAAAAGAGAGGCCGTCGGAGCAAATTAAATTCCCCATCTTCAAACAGCCAAGGCAACCAAAGGACGTAAGTGAAGAAATAAGTTCAGTACAGACCTCAGGGATCGTTGCTTGAAACCAAAAAGAAATTAAATGCATTAAACAATGAACGAGACAGAGTCTGTTCAAAAAAAAAAAAAAAAAGATAGAAAAAAAAACCAGAATAGAGAGAAACTGAACAAAGTCCGTAACTATCACAATACCATCCCAATGCCTTCTGTTCCTGTGATGCTGCATATGTCAGTGGGAATTGGGCAGAGAAAGGGCACCAGCTCCCTCCTGCTCAGTGGTTCTTTATCTGTGTTGTAGAACATAGCTCAAAAGCTCCAATGGTCATCACAGAATCATATAATCATGAAGGTTGGAAAGACTCATCAAGCTCAACCACCAGCCCATTCTCTCCATACCCACTAATAAAATAGTTATTTTGTGTGCCATCTACCCACTTCTTGAACACCACCACTTCCTGGGCACCCTGTTCCAATACCTCAAGCCCTTTCTTTGATGAAATTTTTTCTAATTTCCAATCTGAACCTTCGCTGGCGTAACTTAAAACCATTACCTCTCACCTCTCTGGTGAGCAGACAGAACCTTTCCGAATGAGGCAGCACTCTCTTCAGTAATAGCAAGTAGTAAACATTGCTTAATGCCCTCCACCTGCCCTGCTACACATACAGTGATGTCAGTAGGATGCCAGGTAAGAGATAGAGAGCTCCCAGAGCCTTCTTGTTCTCTTAGGTTTTGGTGTATGCACATCTCCCTGGGCTCATGTTTACCCCTTGCTATCACCCAAGTACCTCACAATCATTCAGGCTGACGTTTTGGGGCAACCCTATGTCGCAGAGAAGTGTTATTAGCTGTTTGCAGCCAGAACACAGGCAGTATTCAGACTTTGTCCAGGTAAAACAGAAGCTTTTTGATAGCATCAGGAACTGAGCCCAGTGTCCTCTAAAAATCCTCCTGGATGCTCCTACAACAGAGCTGGGATTTCTGTTTGTTTGCTCTGTTTGTTTTTCCTTTTCTCAATCTAATTGTCCCAGCCAGGGGCTGCACAAAGTACCAGTTATCTCCAGTCCCCAGGGCGATTGCTCGTCCAGGCTGCTGTGAGCCCGACTGCAAACAATGCCATGGAGGCAGGGCAGAGCAGGACTGCAGCACTGTAATGCTTATCTTTTACCACCAGATCTGGCTTAATGCAAGCCTGTGCTGGCTATCTGTGGTCATGGTGGGCATGGTGATGTTTTATTTCCAGTCTATGCCCTCAAAACGCCAGACAGCCCCAGGCTGAGCATTGCAATATTCCTTCAGCAGTTCCCTCTGCAGTCTGGCCCCTTCTCTATCTAGGCCAGCATGAAGAAGTCATCCTTCAAAGCTGAGCTTTTCAAAGGCCCTACAAGAATTAGTTTCCTGTGAGGGCTTGGCACTCATCCCCCCTAATCTGTTTAAGAAAACTCTAGTCCATAGATTCAAACCAGTTCCAAATTAGACAGAGGATGAAGACTTGCCATAAAAGAAAGAGGGGAAAAAAAAATCTAAGGAAGTATGAAAAAGGAATAATTTAAGCTGAAAATCTTGTGCATAACATTGTGCATAATAACCAGGCCAGCAGACAGGCTGCCATATGACAGCCAGCAGGTGAATAAGATAAAGAAATTTGATATTGATCTATTGATTAATGCCGTGCTGTCCATGCCAGTTTTATTTCTTTAGGAGTGTACAACTGCACAGGACTGAACCCAAGGCAAAGTCCATCAGTGCCTGGCTGACTCCAGATACCCATCTAGAAGAAATAGAGTGCTTTGAATGACTGACACCTTCATGTTCCTCAGGACGGTGGAAGAACCTTCTGCTGTTTTTCCTTGGTCTATACTTCGGCCATATGGTCTGGGCTGAGGTGTCTGAGACCTCAGTGTCTCCCTCTGTTCTAGGCAATCACTTCAGCCTGCTCCAAACAGAGTTTTTTTGTCTTTTGTCTCTCTGCTATTTTTCTAAAATTAAAAAATAAAATAAAATTCTTCAGGGGCTGAAAATATTGCTTTTCTTTTCTTTTTTTTTTTTTAAAAGGAGAGAGAGATGAATAATAAGTCCAGAATGACATGAAGTTTGCAAGAAACAATAAGAAAGAAAATTACTTCAAAGTTAGGTGGATTTCGTGTGACCTTGAAAGTATCTGGGTAAACAGATTGTTCCAGCAGTGAATTAAAATCCAATCAGACAAACATGACTCTGAGCCTTGTGTTCTCTGTCAGGATGTGACTATACCTGGATCTCTCAGGAGACAGCAAGTAATTGTTGGGTGCTGGAAAGATCGATTTATTTAAAAGAAGGTGAAACAGGAATAAATGTATTACTAGAGACTCAAAGCAGAGTGATTCAGCATAGGTGAGTATGAGTTTAAAGACGGGTCATTCATTTTGCTCATTAAGTTGGCTCAGTATTAAATTTCAGCATATCCAAGATGTGGCCGTGATTCCAGGTTTAATATCCAAACAGCTACCATGGCAGACAACCATAAGCAAGGACAGTAGTACTATCCCATCCACTGAATGAGGTCACTCCCAAGTTAGATATTTCTGCACTCTCAGCTAGCATATAGCAACTTCCAAACTGCTTCAGCACAGAGTAAACTCACCAGTCACTCTCGTCTGTTATCTATTGATCCATTCTCATATTCCACATGAGTCAGCTGGTCCAATTCCCTTCCATCACACCCATCAGGTTACAGTGCAACTGCCTGTGGGACATTTGTTCCACTCAACTTTCACCATAATGCACTTTGTGCAGAATTCATTGCAAGCAGCACAAACCTCAGGCATTAGAGATGCCCTTTCCAACACCAGCCTACTTAAGCTTCCTCCACCCTGGAGACTTGCTTGTAAGTAGTTCCCATTACTGTTAACACCATTTCAGCTGTTTTCAGCATTGTGCTGACGGCGCTTCTTTTGAGCCACTACAATTTACATAGCAGTTGATACTGGCTGCTAGAAGCTGGAGTGACATCTCTATGAGAGCTTCCAGCGTTGTTAGCACCGCTGCAGCTTAACAAACATTAGCAACAATAGGAAGAGGTCTGTTCTGTTGCTGTTCTCTTCCTAAAAGCCTGCCTGAACCAGACGTGGTTTGTTAAGCTACCGAAGAAGCTGTTCTAATGGGCTGCCAGGTCGTGTGCTCCAAGCACTGAAACAGACAATACAGAGACACCCATTCCTTCACTGTGAATTACGATAACAATCACAGGAGATGAAGCCAGAGCTACTCTCCATTAAAATATCTGTGGTCGCCTAGAGAAGCTTGTCTACCAACCAGGCACACTGAATTCTGCTGTTAAGACTACGATGACTCTGAGTTTGTTTTTTTCACAGTGTGTTCTCCTGGATTTATGTTTCTGTCCTAAGACCCAGAAATCAAGAGAAAGCAGATGCTGGGAAGTCAAGGAGCTGCCACAAACACACTGTTTTGACCAGCAGTGTGAAGAAACAGATGGAAACATCTGAGTCACCAGTGGAGTTCTGAATGGTCTTGAGGGAACTTGGGATAATTAATGCAAAATTAGCTTCTCTTTCTTCCAATTCTCTTCTTCTTCTTGTATGTTCCTTTTCTCAGCATATTATAAAGGGCTGAAAGAAAGGTAAAGCATAGGATGGTGAGAGACCTCACTAAGTTTGAACATGGGAGAAAAATGAAAATTAGTCAGCCTGGTAAGAAACAACAATAATAATGAGATAACTTCATGTTGAAGTGTTTGTTTGGGCTTCAGTAGGACAGAGGTTTAAAATCCACAGGAAACCCTCCTTCTATGGCTAAATAGTACTTGAAAACATTTAACTCCACTATTTCTTAAAGCAAGCTTCAAATGGAAGAAAGGCAGACATTCTCATTTATAGAGCAGAGAGAAAATCCCCCTGGGAAGGACTGCTCTGTGCCGTGCCCTGGTGAGCTCTCCCTGTCCCACGTATCCTCTCACCAGGCCAGGTCTGCCCCGCCACAAAACTCACCATTGCTCACCAGTATTCTGATGAGCACAGCGGTATGAATCAAAGACTGCAACAAGAACGCAGTTTGGAACAAGTTGTTTCATTAAATTGCACTTGCTTCATTTCCTGAAGATACCGATGTTTGAACTTCTGGTGATATTTTCCCCTAATTTTAGCTACAGAAAGCTGATAACCTCAGCTTGCAACACCACAGCCCCAAGCTTCGCTCTCTACTTATCGTGATTCACAGTAAACTCAGATGAAAAAAAAGCGTGATAAATGTGTTCTTGAACTTTAATTTCTCATGTTACAGGCACGGGTACCTGACTACTGCACTACTGGCAACCGAAGCACGGCATTTGTCAATACTGGGAAAGCAAGCACCAGAAATTTAGCCTTGATTGCCCTTTTTCTCAAAAAGCACAGAATTTTCTCCAACGCAGCATGAAACCATGTTTCAGAATTTGAACTGTTGTTAGAAAATGGAGCCATCACCCCCCTCCGGTCAGTGGTGCTACGCTTTTGGCAAAGCTTCAAATTCGCCGTGCCAGGAGGAGAAAAAAAAAATGTGTTGTTTAAACACAGAACCCCTCCTCCCTCCTACACCCAGCTGTGCCCCCCAGCATGTCCCAGCAGAGCCATCTGGGCACTGTGACCGTGCCTGAGGACTTAGCCAGAGCAGCGATGGCAAAGCTGTCCCCTCGCCCACCCCTCAACCCTGAGTCATTCTCAGCTGATGGAGGAGATGCTGCAGTGGGTGCTGCTGGGTGACTTGGATGGCTAACGCCAGCCTGTTGGCAACACCATCTGTTTGCATCAGGGACCTCGTACTGCAGGCTGGGTGAGGGGTTTAGTCCAGGTTAAATGAAGGGAAGGGATTCTACCCTGGGTAATGTCCTTCAGGTGGAAGACAGTGCTCCTAGGGTTTCCTCTGGGAGCTCTGCTTGGGCTGGGTGTAGGTGCACAGCAAATTGTGACCTGCAGAGATGCTGTAGGGTGGGGAGAATGGTCACATGTGCCCCTAAAAGCACACCCAGACCCAGCACCTGGTCACCAGCCTTAGCAGAACACAGAAGATGGGAGGGCTCAGCAGCTGGCTTCCTTCAGCAACCCCCTGTGCAGAAAGCACTCACAAAGATGTGGGGAATGAGAACAGAAGGGAGCAAAATCTGTTCTGCCATCATAGAACAAAACCACCTTCTGCTCCCACACCAATCTTTGCTACTTTATTCCTATGATGTTGTAAAAGTTGGTTGGGATTTCGGGGTAAATGGTAGCTCCTGCTCACAGTGTCACAGGACGCTCATGACTAATTCTCCATCCCAAGCTTCATGGCTCAACATCTGCTTGCTTTCCGAGCTGTGCTTTTACATCCAGACTCATTGCCAAGGCATCCAGTTTCAACAGTGACATCCAGAAAGCCGGGATATATACAGTGGCTATTTGCAGAGACTGCCTCCTCTCACAGAGTTCACAGAACTCACAGAATGCAGACGGTAACTGGGCCTGAAGTTACCAGTAAAGGCTGAGAAATTAGGCTGCAGAGAATGACTGCAGCAAAATTCAAGCCATCCATAATCAGAGACATTTGTGTTTTGTTCAAGACTTTAAAAAAAAAAGTCCCCAAAAGCCTGTGACATTTCAGAATTACAGAAAAATTAAAGAAAATTTCTCTAGGAAAAAGGTGACCCATTTCCTCAGACTACATCCCTCTTTAGCAAAAAAATAAAAAAACCACCCAGAAACCTGAACACAAGCAGTGAGAAAGCCTTGAACATTCCCCAGTCACTCCCAAATCTCATTTCAACCAAAATCAGTTTTGATGTATTTAATTTTCATTTCCAGTCATGCCATTTCAATCTCAGACATGTTTTGATGGAGGAAATAAAAAGGCTACAATAAAATAAAAATTCACAAACTCGTGAAGAAAGGCAATCTTTTTGCATGCTGCAAAGTGGCCTGCAATAAAAAGACAACCGTGCCTTTCGTGCAACGTTTCATAAAGGAGAAGCTTCATTTTTGTCATGTCCTATCCAGGGAACAGGGTTGAGTGAAATACCTTTGTTTTCTGGGATCTGTTTGTGATGCTCAGACACATTTGGTTATTCAGGCATGTGCTTAGCAATTTCCCAATCTCGTCATGTTTCCTTTAACTGTTACCTGTGACTGATGTATGGATCTCAAAGCCCTTTTAAACAAATGTGTCAATGCAGACAGCAGAACCAAGGCAGCGAGAGACGAGCAACTCTTCCAAGGAAGAGATGCACCATGAAGCGCAACCATGAACAAAATTAACCCAGGTCTGGGGCCAGACTAAAGCATTTCAACAGAAAGAACTGAAGTAGCAACCTGCAGACCCAGCCTCATAGTGGTGATGGAGAACAGAAGGGCAGGAGGCAAATGTCTTCAGAAAACACCACTGCAGGTGGGACAGAAACAGGTTGCCCAGAGGGGTGGTGGTGCCCCATCCCTGCAGACAGCCCAACTCAGGCTGTTGGGGCTCTGAGCACTGATGGAGCTGTGGGTGTCCCTGTGCATTGCAGGAAGTGAGACTCTATGGCCTTTAATGACTCCTTCCAAGTCAAACAAATTTGTGATTCCCAAATCCTGGAGAGGACACTGGGGCCATGTGCAAGCAGTGGAGAAGTATGTGCTACAGCCAACAGGGAGCTGGTGGATTTGTTTGTAGTAAAAGTGAGAGGGATCAAATGCACACCTATGACATTTATCTTCTAGATGGTAATAAGACTCCAGTGCTGTAAAATCAATCTAATGAAATGCAAACCACTTCCTTTGGGAAAGTGATGCTGATTGCCAACTCTGTTGTCTCCCAGTCAGTAAAGGAGAGCATGCAGGTTGGTCTGAGAGAGGAGGCTGCAGACCTGCATGGCCTCCAGCTCACCCACGTTGCTTCATGCTGTCTGAATTCCTGCCTCTTTATGACTATACCAGAACCATATGATCCAGGAGGCTGGTTTAGTGTAAAAAAGGAGCCCCAGACTGTTTCCTCAGCCAACTGAACCTTTGGTACATCCAAAATAGCTGGGAGGGTTTGTTCTACCAACTCTGTAGGTAGAAAAACTACAGGGATGGGAGAGAGTTCAGCGTAAGGGCAGTAATCCAAATTGCTAACTGCCCTGCAATGCGTGCAGAGCTGCTTGTGTGCCTGCCTGCAGGAATCACTTAATTCTGCTGCAGAGCAACATACACATGCATGCTAAAGTCCACATTTCACATTCAGGTCCTGGGGAACCTAAGAGAAAAACTCCTGGACCTCAGCGCAGGAAGCATCCAGCCCGAAATGCAAAAGCAATCTCAAGGTCCAGCAGGGCTCTGCTCTGCTGCATCAGAATCTGGGGCTTGGGAAAGGCCCTGAATACGGCTCTGCCTTTTTTAAGGCAGCCTCAGCATTCAGTGTACGTAAGGAGGAAAGAGAAGTCCGCTGTGTGGGGAGTTGTTTTAGTTTTTCAAGGTTACTAGGGAGTGAAATTGAGAGTGAAGGGGTTGTTCTTCAGTAAGGGCTCTTATGCCTCAGATTTTCATTTTGGCTTGGCAGGTCTTTGCTTTGTGCCTTTGTCATGGCTCAGGAATCCTTTGCTGAGGCTGGGTGGGAGCTTCTGCGAGGTCAGCTCTTCCCCTCTCACCCGTACCACTCTTTCATGGTAAGCTTTTTTTGGTTGAGTTGAAGTCAGGATGTCTCCAAGGCAAGGCACTGGAAACCCAGTCTGGGGGTGATCAGAAGCTGAAAAGACCTCCCCTCATGGCTAAAAAAAGTAAAAGCATCAGCTTGCAGCCTGCATGTCAGCTAAAGCCATAGCTATGGCTGAATAAGGGTTTATGTGCTATTGCACCTCTGAGCCTCTGCTCACAAATAATGAAGCGGACCCCAGGATTCTGAGGCATATGCATATGTATATATTTACCTACTGAACAAAACAGCAATCTCTGCAATGCTTTTTATTTGCCTGCTGTGTTTTGAGATTTAAAGACTCATCTTTTCTGGCTTTTCTTTGCAATCCTAAAAGACAGCCTATTCTTAATTTTTAAATGGAAGCTGTGAGTTATACAATTACGTGACTCAATCCTGGAAGTGCTCAAAGAAGAGGGAGGAAAAAACTAATATGAATCCCCTCCCAAGTCTTATAAAGATTGGAAAAAATAAAATCTGTGAGATCTAGAAGGGAACTGGGACCCTAGTCTCCTGCTCTCAGAAGGATATCAATCCCAGATATCTGTACAGACTGGGAAAAGAACTCTTTGAGAGCAGTCCTGAGGAGAAGGCCTTTGGGGTCCTAAAAAAGAGGAGACAAAAAGCTGCACATGAGCCAGCAATGTGTGCTTGAAGCACAGAAGGCAAACAGTATCCTGGTTTGCATCAACAGAGGGGTGGCAGTGGGCAGGGAGGGGATTGTCCCTTTCTGTGCTGCCCTTGTGAGGCCCCATCTGGAGTGCTGAGCCAGGTCTGGGTCCCCCAGCACAAGGTAGACGTAGAGCTGTTGCAGAGGGCACAGAGGAAGGCCACGAGGATGCTCAGGTGCTGCAGCACCTCTGCTGTGGAGAGAGCTGAGGGCTGGGGGTGTTCAGCCTGGAGAAGAGAAGGGAGGGAAACCTCATTGTGGCCTTCCAGTACTTAAAGGAGCTTTTAAACAGGATTGACTTTCTACATGGGCAAAGAGCGATAGTACAAGGGAGAATGGCTCTACACTTGGTCACTCTGAAAGTAATGCCTCCTATTTATTCCCATAAAAAACACAACAGCTACAAAGAGCTAACATGATCCGATAGAGCAAAGTCTCTGCTACAAAATGCTGTCTTTCTACATAGTCACCACCATTAGCTGTGCATTTTCGCCAGTGATAAACAAGAGCCTGCATGCCATGCTTATCAAAATCTGCACTAGTGGAGGTGACCACTGTGCACCTCTATGAACGCATCACCCACAACCTCTCTGTGCTGGTATCTACTGTTTGGTCTCCATCAGTGTTCAGCAAATATCAATGAATGTCAATGGGTGCCATTTTTTTGCACGGAGGAATTGAGTGGCACCCCTTTGCTCCATCCATACTTCCATGTCAGAGACCATTCTGTCACACAACCCCTCTGCTGCCATCCGTCACACAGCAACAAAATGGAACACTGGTGGGAAGATTCAGCCTCTACTGCCATCCCATCAACATTCATGGTTACCTACCAAGCCCCAGCTGCTTGCTACTCTGCTTGCTGCTTCCCAGCTAAAATCAGCAGTCTCCACAATGAGGTACCTCCATCCAGCCCCAGTTCTGGGATGGATGCACCCATTGGCTCCCAGTGGGAGCTGCTCTGGGCACCCAGTCCCCACACCTTCCCACCACCCTGCCCCACTGTCCCCATGCCAGGGAGGGCAGAGAAGGGCTGGATGTAGAGCCTCAATCTTCCTGAGCACTGAACCGTTGCAGGCCGCTCGCTCATCAGCAGCACCAAGTTTCTCTGACTGATTGTTTTCTGATTCTGTTTGGCATTTTATCCCGGCTGCATAGAAAACTTATTATGAAATCATGTTGGTGTTACTTGGATGGTACGTGTGAGTCACTGCAGCGGGAGGGCACTGAGGTGGCATGGCTGAGCTGACGGCCAGGCCCAGGGTTTGTGGAGATGCAAACAGGAGCCCCTCAGCCAGCCCCAGGTTGTCCTGGGGGCTGTTGTACTTCTGACTAGCTCCCCGCACCACAAATTACTGTTCTAAATGCAGATTAGTTTTACACCAGGTGACTGCAGGAGTCCCTGCTGCCATTAAAAATCTGTTATTCTTTCCTTTGCACAGCCCCAGGCTAGAGCTTGCCATCCAGTCACACCTGAATCAAGACCAACAGCCTGTGGTAGAGCTAGAGAGGATTATTATTCAGGTTTTTGGATATTGCTTAGGTTCAGGGAGCAGCCAGCAGCTTGGAGATGCACTGTGCAAAGAGATGGTGTGTACTGACCTGTAGGATTGGGGCTGGGATTCTGCCTGGCAGAGAACAAGGTGGGAGGCTGGGGCTCACAGGATCATTTTTGTTCTAGAAGACTCAAGTTAAACCTCTTCTTATCAAGCTTTTTTACTCTCTCTGCTGCTATTTATGATTTATTTTCCATAACCATTCTATTTAATGCTGCAGCATGGTTGGGGAGATGGTTTCTGTGGCAGCTGTAGAAAGCAATGGCATCATATCATTTACTGTGGAGCTGACAAGAAATGGAAAGCTCACACTAGTTACATGGATTCTTACTTTGTTGCCAAAAAGTCAGGAGCACAGTGTGAAATGGCCATGATTCTGTGGAGAAACTGGCAAGGAGATGCTATGGGGACTTCCAGCTAAAGCAAGCTCCCCGGGGAACTGGTCATACCAATGAGCTCGCCAGAATTTGAGAAGCATCTGGACAAAGCTGTCAGACTTATGGTTTGAAAATTGGGTAGTCCTATGTGGAGCCAGGAGTTGGACACAATCATAGAACCATAGATCACCAAGGTTGGAAAAGACCTATGAGATCATCCAGTCCAACTGTCCACCTATCACCAACAGTTCTCACTAAACCATGTCCCTCAACACAACATCTACATGTTCCTGGAACACCTCCAGGGTCAGTGACTCCACTACTTCCCCAGGCAGCCCTTCCTGTCTTCCTGGTCAGACATTCCAGTGTCTGAACACTCTTTCGCAGAAGTAGTATTTCCTAATGCCCAACCAGAATCTCCCCTGGAGCAACTTGAGGCCATTCCCTCTAGTCCTACAACTCATTAGGCCTCAGGGGTCCCTTCCAACAAGGGTATTCTACTATTCTAAGATACTCTTGCTCTCCTTGCACTGACTTTGAGCATCACTTTTCTACAAAAGGACCACATGTCCCCTCCTGGAGGAGCACCTGGGATGTTGCATTGCCATGGCACAGACCGGGATGATGGTCTCCATCCAGGGTGCAGCATGCCTTGAGAGCTCATGGCCCCACCACCTCACCTCTGCTGGGAACACCGAGCTCTGCAGGAGTCAGACAACTCCCAGCAAAGCACGATGAGTCTGCGAGGCTTCTTCCTACACTGGGATTTTTTATCATGCGCACGCCACGCTGCAGCTGGTTCTGGGAAGGTCTCTGCCCACACACTAAATAAATTCTGGTGCGGTGCGCTGCTTCTCTATGGAAACCGTACCCTGCATTTCTCTCTATAGGATTTTTCTCATTTCAGGCTCCATAATAAATTAACGAGAAGATGTTTTCTTTACACCAACCATAGGAGAGACTCTTTTCTGTACTCGATTAATCTTTAGTGATCTATATTAAATATTTATCTGAAGAAACGAGGCCTGTATTGCTGCAACATTTTCTATTATGAGACTTTATCATATCAAAAGATATTTTCCTGGCGCTGACTCCTTCACATGTACCCAGACAGAATTTCCAATGGAAGGGCACTCTTTCTTTTTGTTTCTTTCTCTCCCAGTGACCTTTTCCCTCCATAACAAGCTGCTGATATGTTAGAATTTACTGGGTTATAAACATTTTTTATCGAGTAGGAGGAAGCTGGGTGATTTGGCACCAGCTTTCCTAATAAAACCCAAGGGAGAGGCTGCGATGTTTGACACCAATAAAGGCATGGAAGAAGAAGCTGCCTTCTGGGATGCTGGTCACGAATGCCAGCGGGAGGCAGTGACTGTTGGTCACACAACTCTGCTCTGCTGAGGCTCTGCTGGAAGGAGGCCAGCTCGCTGGCACGGGCGAGGAGCTGGGAGGAACCTGGTAAAGGGCTCCTCTGTTCCTTCCCAGCAGTACAAAAATCACATGAGAAGGGGCAGTGGGGGTCAGGGATTCCTCAACACTCTTTTCCTGCAACTGGGAGGTGAAGAGACACTGAAGAGTTGAGATGTGGAAGAAGGAATGGGGACTTTCATGTTGGGGTCAGGCACTGGTCCTACAGGAGTGTAGAGAACTCAGATCAAGGTTCGATCTTGAATCAGTGGCTCAATTTTTCCTGCCCAAGATAGACTTGGCAAAGGTATAGATAAGCGGAACTATAATTATTCATATTGACGTAGAGTCAAAAGGAAACCCAGCCACAGGACTCTGCCTGTGGGGCCAGGAGCTGAACAGCAATGCAGCAAAAACCAGGTTCGCCAGGAGCTCACAGCCTAATACATCTCCACCTCCCAAGGGAGCCGTGATTTAAACTGGTCAATAACTAACCCATTCCTCCAAAGCTTGAATAAATCATCTGCTGACTAGATATAAACACATTATAAATGCTTCGCTCTGATAATATATGAGTGAGCTGTTATTTTGACAAATAGCTGGTGAATAATATATTTGATGAACTGCATAATATTTTACTAATGATTAATTTATTCATTTGAAACAAACAAACAAAACTCAGTCTTATCCTCAGCTATTAAAAACAACCCTAAGTAAGGGCTGCAAACAGCTTTGAGATCCCTGGATGGCCTGTGTTTTCTACTATTCCCTTTATAATTGTGTATTTCTAGTGATTTATTACCAGGCATAACAAATCCATGTCTTATGCTATGGACAGTCTCATTTAAGGTAGCGATCCTGCTCAAAAGTTCCTGATTTTATAATGCCCACTAAAACCTGAAGGAATGTGGCACTTAGATAGTTAAGCACCATTAAAAAAAGGTACATCAAATGCCTTTTTAAAGTGGGGACCAAGCTTCTCTGAGGCATCATCTGCTTCTTCTGTATGGAGACAGAAGCGCTGTGCCTGGGGCTCAGTAGGGGCTCAGTAGGGGCTCAGTATATACTCAGTAGGGCTGGTTACTCCAAGACGATGGTCTGCAAGGTTTACTGAGTATTGCCCTGGATGTAGTTCTCCCTCACTCTTAATCCCATTCAGAAATATAATTTCTGTGAGTTCACAGAGAAGATAAAGGACCAAAGAGCAAGAGCGCTTCCTCAGAGCCGCTCTGCAGAGGCGGGCTGATTGATTACAGATTGGATGCTGCTCCAACTTCTCTTCCTAAATGAAAAATTGAGAGCTTTTAAAAATTGAATAAAATATGCCATGCTAAGAAGGATTTCCACTGGCACGAGCACAATAGGAGGTAGTCGTGGGTTGCTCAATATTTCTGAGCGCATTGGCTAATCCGTTACTCCTCAGTCCCTTTGCACTGTCCCCATGGCACCTGATGGTAACTCATCTGTAATTGGGATGGACTTCAGCTTTGTGTCCCCAGACAAAGCCTAAATCGCTCATGTTCGGGAGAGATCTGACTGCAGTTGTGGCTGGAGCCATCCAGGAGATTACACTTTCTCGCTGCTACTTTCATGGCTGCAGGATCTGGCATCGCTCCATTCTGGAAGGATCTGGAACAGCTTGCGATGTTTTCACCAGACAGAATTTTGTCAAAATGGCTCATTTCTTAGATCTCTCTTTTGCTGTAGTCACTAGTGACCGGAGAGGTTGCGACTTCACAAATGCACTGAAGCCAATTCATCAGCCTCAAACACTTTGTGCCAACAAAACAAAACATGTTGACAAAACCTCACTTTGAGGAAAATATTTCCTTCCCCGAGGCAATATTACTACACCTAAAACACAAAGGCTTTGTCATCCTGCCATTTGCCTTCCCTCCTCCTTCTAGAAGCACAGTCTCTCTTTTACTTTCAGCATGCAATCCCTGCCACTGTGAGAAATAATCCCACCCCAGTGGTACAAACACTTGCAAGACTTTGACAGATTGCTGAGCAGCTTCCATAGCAGACAGCAGGCAGCAGCTGCGCTTACAGCATCTTTACCTTTGATGCTGACCCACAGTCGTGCAGGAGACAGCCACCAATGGAGCTGATATGCTTAAGTGGGGAGATGAAGCACTATGTTTTTTCTAAAGGCATGGTGAAAATATCTCAGTCCCCAGGAGTGAAAACAATACACTTGCTTTTATGCCTCTTCTGCAGAAGAAAAATCAGTCCAAATACAGTTGGCAATTATCTTGTAAGCTTATTATATATAGTAGCATTCAGCCTCTTCCACGCTCTTTATTCCTCCTTTGTTGTATGCTAGAAGGGCTAGTAGGACTTATTCTGTCCCCTACTACTGAGTCATTTCACAGAAGAATATCTTCAGATTTCCTTTAATCCACCACAGCCACACAAGATGCTCATCACCCCAATATCCGAGTGTACCTCAAACACTACAGCTTCCATCTGTGAGGCTCTGCGCACATCTACAAGCACGGTGTGTTTGCTCCCTCCCTACCTCTCCAGTGGGCATGACCCAGAAACTGAATGTGCTCAGTCTGGGTAAACACAGCTGGGAAATGTGAGCCCGCTGCTCAGTGGTGACAGTGGCAGTCCCCCTTCATCTCATCACAGGAGTAGCCCTGTCTTGATGCATGTGTGTGCAAATATTCCAGGAATAAAGTGCCCCAGGGTGATGCATGTGCTTGAAGGAAACATTAGAGCAGGTTGTTGCAACACCCTTTTAATTAAGCTCATCTGAGATTATCACACAATTAGCATTGCTAGCATCCACATGAGTCTGTTCAGCGTGCCATCCTGTAGTAGGACAGAAGGCTCCAGAATGTATTTCTCTTTGTGTTTGCAATGCTTTGCTCCATGACTTGTTTTCCCTGCTAACGCAGCCTGACGAGATTTACAATTATGAATCGCCCCACAAAACTACCTTCAAACTCAAATTTAATAACCTAAGTATTATGAAGATCAATATTATGGCTATTCTCATTCATACGATTAGCACTAATATCATTCTGGGAAATATTTATGCTGCCGTAGCGACTAGAGAGCTGGATTAAGAGCAGGTCCCCAGCATCCATACAGAAGACAAGGCACTGTTCTCTCCGTCTGTGTCCTCAAGTGCAATACTCAATCTTGGAGTCTCCACGGGTTCAGATATTTTATGTAAGTTAGCTAACAAGATAACAAACCAGCCTTACAATCCCTACAGCCATATTGCTAACTGTTTGAAAATCATGAGTCAGCCTCCAAAAAAGAATTAAGGGATTGGTTTTAAAATTCATGAGACTTTTAAAATCTGATAAACTTCAGGTTTGCTTTTTCTTTCTTTCTTTTTTTTTTTTGCCTTCTGCTTTCTGAGTATGTAGGAGTCATATTATCAAGTTTCCCTCTGCAATTATGAGGGCTGTAAACTTACTTTAAAAATTGAGTTGAGACTCTTACATAATCACAGGACTCTGAAAGTGTGGGATTTGAAGAGACACTAAATAGTCTTCAGATACAGCTTCACCATGTGATGCAGCAACACTTAGCTGCTGGAGTACGGCACAGATTTCAAATACACAATTCTTCCCTGAAACAGTCGGGAGTCTTTTTGGGCAGGAGAGGGAAAGTCGGAGATTTTTGCAGGGTGAGAAAAACAGGAAGGGATGTCAAGTGCAAGGAGAAAAACCTCGTCTCATATGGACTGATCTTTAACTAGAGATGAAGGTAGCAGCCTTCTTGCCTTATTATCTTCTTGTCTTCTTATTCTCTTAGTCATGCAGCACACAGTTTGCCCTGTGTACCAAGCTCTCTTATTAGTGTTAGCCAGGCTGCGCAGCTGCACTCCCTGGGGAGAGCCCCAGACGTTTGGAAGGGAGTAAAAAGTAATGTTCTTGCTGTTTTTTTGCTCAAGAGCTGGAAGCTAACACTGAAATATTTACTGCTGCATATGCCATAGGCGGGTTTTCCTTTGCTGAAAGGAATAGAATCAGTGTAGAAGAAAGGAGAGCAAGGTTGGGCAGGGGCACGTGCACAGTGGAAACAACTTCTGGGATACAGTGACATATAGTGCTGGGATTTGCCCTGTCTTTCTTCCACCTTGGCTAGCTGTGGGGAGGCAGGGTCTATCTGTGGATATGTGCCTGTGTTCTCACTTATGCTGAATCCTCTGAGTGCCCCACAGTGCTCTGCTATTGAAATCAGTGCTCAAACTCATCCTTTTGCTCCGAGCAACCTGCCAGAGGCTACTAGTCCATCCATCCCTTGCTGGCATTTTCTAAAGGAGCATTTTTATGGCAGAAATTACAAGATCTCTAGTTATATCAACACAGGGGTCAGTGTCAGGAAGCTAGCCAGATTTATCAGTAAGTCAGAGAGGCCCAAACTATGAGCTACAGTTGAGTAGCTCTTCTGCTGCTTTTTGTGTTACTTATCCATGGAAACAACAGACTGTTGCAGTACCAAGCACATCAGAGCTTCTGGATTTTGGGGACAGCAGGTGTGCTCTTCTCCTTCACCCAACAGAGCCGGCAGAAGCACAGGGCAGCCAGCAGCCTGGTGCAATTCTGCCATCACCCAGCTTTTGTAGGAACCCTCCTTTCTGGAAGCAAATGCTTTCATGGCCAGCAGAAGCACAAGCAGGCTGACCTGGATGGGAATCAGATGTAATAATTTTCCCTCCCAGCTGCTCTCCCTCTGCTGAGAGCCGGCTGCACATTGAAGCAGATGTTGCTCGCACTTGGGTCGTGTTTCCAAGCTTTCCTTTGCAGTCGTAAGGGCTAGAGACTCTTCCCTCCCTCCCCACGCTCATTTCTTAATTAAAGCTTAAATTCTGATGTCGTCACATGACTGCGGGAGCAGGGCCCCAGGCAGGCTGTTAGTGCTCTGTGCAGTCAGCAGGGCTGTGATTTAGATGCACAGCAGATACTTGGGAGAATCCCATCCCTTTGCTGCCCTCAGCTTGGATCCTTCTGGAGCCAGAGCTGAGGGCTGACCTCTCAGGGCAGGTGGGAGGCTTTCCTTGTGCAGAATACAGGATTGTCAGGGTGGAACTTGGAGAGCACCATGGGTGTGAAATGCAGCCTGGCTGTCCAAGATGTGGAGCTGCAAGGCTTAGCATTGGCTCACAGCATCTCTACGGCACACAGTGGGCATGGGGCAGGAAGGCATCACCTAAACCCCATTCCCTATGAATCTAAACCCTGCCTCCACCCCACTACCCAGGAGAGGAGCAGGGGTCACCTGCCCTGGGCTCTCTGGGCCAGATCAGGCTGCACTCAGAGCAGCCACATCATGGACTTGGTTGGATGCTGCTGGGAGAGGAGGGCCTTGCACAAATGGCTGGCCTGAGCCCTCCTTTGTCCCTGCACCAGGCAAAGCTGATTCTTGGATTTGTTTTTGGAGGTGTCCTTGGGTTCTGTAGCTGCATTTAGTTGTTTAACACAGGAAGCCAGCCTGCGTGGCTCTGCCTGCCCCAGTGGGACATGTCTTGTTCCATTTACAGAGGCTGGTGGGTGGCAATCAGCAAAAAAGAAAGGAAAAAGGGAAAAGAAACCATACTTTGTGGAACCCATGGGAAACATTAGAGGGATCCAGAAATAGAAAAACCCCTATAATAGGTACAGTCATGCCATCTCCCAGTGCTACCGGTGCCAGAACAAAATTATCCCATGCATCTAACAGGATATTTTTTTTTTTTGCTATTTTTTTAATGTAACATCTTCTCTGCTGAAATAAGCATCTGCCTGATGTAAAAGCAGAATTAATAATCTGATCAAAAAAAGAAAGAAAAAAAAAAAGAAGAAGAAAAAGAAGAAGAAGAAGAAGAAAAAAAGAGAAAAAGAAAAGGAGCAAAGGTTTCTCCTTGGCTTGTTAGCCTTCAAAATGTGTTCCCAAGCCACTGGACTGTCATCTGTGAGATGAGCATGTAGAGTGAGTGCTGAGGCAGCAAGCTGGAGCAGCCTTGGGGGCCATCTGGGGGGAGCCCTCCTGCCATCACCTCCAAGCAGAAGGGAGAACCCTGCACAAGGTCCCCAAGGGGCAGGATGCTCCCTGCCAGCCCAGCAGGGCACAGATCTATTTGGAAGCCTCAGTGACTCGAACTGTTTGTCCATGCTGACTCTGTGGTTGGTTGGGAGGATGGCTACAGTGTTTGACTCTGGGTTCCTAAGGGAAGTTTTGGTGCTTGTGTTTGCCACTCTATAGAACTATGATAAAACTCAGATGATTCAGTGAAGAGTTTCCTGCAGTCAGCAAGCAGGGCAGCTAGTTAGTGCTGTGCCCTGCTTGTTGTGCAGCTCCTGTGCATGCTTTCCTGCAGAACTCCTCCGTCCTCACTACCAGCACCCTATCAGGACACAGACTCATCAACTAACGGTGCTCCTACACCATTCCCCACAGCTGTGAGCTGTCAAGCTGAGATGAGGGTCTACCCTTCCACAAAGCTTGCTGGGATGTTCTCTGCCCAGATCTTAGCAGCTCTGATCATACCAAAGGTTGGTGCAATTTATCCTTCCATTTGCCCTGTGTTCTCAAGAATATCAAAGGTGCAAAAAAGATGCATCCTTCTGTTGACTCCTACAGCTGCCAAGGATGCTTGCGAGCCCTCGCCATCTGAATCTGCCCGCAGCCAGCACAGCTGCTCCTGCAGCCCTGCTTCCAGGGCTCAGCACCACACAGCTCAGCCCAAGCCATCCCCTGCCACCCTCCTCCTGCCTCTCTCCTTCTTATTCAAATCTATGAAAAGCTTTCAGTACTGCAGGGAGGCACATTATGCAGGGAACGCCAGCGACAACGCGTGTCCCTGAATGGCATGAAGGATGAAGGCTGTGGTTAAAAGGAGATGCTGTGAGATGGGATGGGCAGGTTTACCCCCAGCTCTGAAGGGCTCACATCTGCCAAGCTGCTGCGTTAGAGCCGGTGAGACAGGAATGTAAATCGTGGCTCTCTTGTGAAGTTGCATCAACTTGTAGTAATGTCATTTTCAGATTAACATTTACACTGAAGAGAACACTGGAAGGCTTCATTGTTTACATGCACTATGGAAATAGATTTAAATTTTTTGGTTTACACACATTTATTTACAAGGCATTCGCTGATTACAAACCAATGTACATCACTCGTTTACATGCATAATGTAAATTATGGAGATTTTGTATTTTTTGCCATGCAATGCCGTACAGATTCCCATTGCTCATTCCACACAGAGGCAAGAGCCTCCTTTCATCTCAGCTCCCTCTGTCCTTCAATTGCTGCACTGCTTCTCCTAAAAAAAAAACAACACCTTGCCTCTGACTGGAAAACATAAAAGTTGATGTCCCCTTTAAACAGATAGCATAAAAAACTAATAGGAAAACCTTGTCAGCAGAACTTCAGCATGACTAAAAAAGCCAAAGCAAAGATTAAAAAGCCTAACGGTGCCTATCAATTTGTACCAGCACAGAGCATCACCTTAATGCTGTTTGAGAAGAACCTTCACGGTGCTTTTTGTGATGCTGCAGGCATCCAGACAACTGGAACGGGACTGAAAGCTTGCCAGGTTATGTGTGGGAGAGAGGAACTGTGACTGCAACTGTGCTGGATGCTTCGTCTCAGTCCATAGCACTTGGGTCTCAGCATCCAGCTGAGTTTTGAGCAAATGTGAGCCTTCCCATAGCAAAGCTGTCATTCTACAGCTGTGTGTTGGCTGTGCCTCCCTTGGCGAGCAGTGCTGGGGGAAAAATGCATATATATATACACATATATATATATATGTATGTATGTATGTGTGTGTGTTTCTTTACTTTAGGATGCCAAAAGCTGAATGCAAGGGAAGGCAATGCTGGACCCTGGGAAATTGTTGGACTCAAGGTCTCACAAAGAACAATAAATATAGCCAGACTGTCTTGGTTTCTTTTCCCTCATTGTTAGTTTCAAGGACTGAAGGACCACTTGCATATTCAACACAATTTAAATAAGAACCCTGACAAGCAAAGAGCTCAACAAAACGCACTCTGAATCAAGGTGTTTCCCTTTTGACATTTCTTAAGTGGCAGTAGTTGGCTTTGTGCTGGGAGGTGAGCTGTTATGCTTTAAGAAATGGGAAAAAAAGAAATACTGTTTTTCACTGGATTAAAAGATAAATAAAGCAAACAGCAAAGCTTAAACATACCACTGAGCCTAAAATGAAATGTTTTGATTTTTCATTTTACTGGAAATCTGAACAAACATCGGTTTCAGATCAGCCCATTTTTAATGTTATTTTTCTTCTATACAACCAGTGAACCACAAAATCAATTATTTGTACATCTCTAGTGACCAGCAGATTAAATTCAATCCAATAGAGAAACAGCACACGGAGTCAATGAGGAGTGGAGAGATGGAAGAAAAAAAATGGACTGAAACAAAATGGACTGAAACAATGGTGCAGGCAGCTGTAATAGGGCTTCTCTGCCCACACTTAGGATGCCATTTCACAACTACTTCAGCACAACTCTAATCCATGCTGTTGCTGAAAACAGCAGTTTCATCAGTCCCTTTCTGCCTCTGTCCCTGTAGCCCCATCCCTTTAATAGCCCCTGGGAACACAATGAATGAGACTGGAAAAGTGATCTGGCTGAAAACGAACTTTGTTTGTTTGTTAGTTTTCCTGAAGGCTTAGTTTTCTGCCAGATCAGTCCCTCAGCTGTGGAAATCATAGCTTTGCATGCAACTTGCCCAGAAGGTCTGGCCAGGGAAGCCAAAATTCCTGTGCTAGGAACTACTGAAAGCAGTCATTAAAAACTCATATACACCTAGTCAGCCTGAACATAGGATTCTCCTGTCACCTAGGAATAAGGACAGGCCACACACATCCAGCCAAACAAGCAGGATGTGCAGCAGCCCAGCCCTGTGCTGCTGTGTGGGGCTGGGGGCAGTGGCAGTGCTGGCCGTGCTACAGCAGATTCCTCAGCAACAAAAATGAGTGTCTTTTCCTGGAAGTCAACAGATTCATTTATTCATTTCACAGAGAACCAGGCTCAACGGCAGAAAAGCATCTGCATTTCTAAGTCAATTGTAGCCTGTGCTATGTGCACAGTAAAGATCCTCACTTCATGGTAATTCTCTTCCTCTTTGTCAAGGGAATTAGAGAGCATGTAGCTGCTCAGATGTGTGGGTTTTCTAGGACTAAATAAAAATCTCTAGCATGGCCAGAGCTGCACTCAGTACTGCAAATCCCTTTATGAGCACCCAGTTTAGTGCCCACTCTGAATTGGAGAATCGGGGAAATCACAGAGACATCACTGAGATGGGACCCTTGGGGTCTCCAGTCCAATCTCTTGCTTACAGCAAAGCTCATCTTGCCCCTTTCCTGTGGTAACAGGAGTGCTTTCTGATCCAAGCAGTGCCCTAGCCACAAATTCAAGCCAAGCTGAGCTTCATCTACTTTCCAGCCCTTGTGTAGTATCTAGCACCCAAGGCTCTCATGACTAGGAACAACAACAAGGATGGTGATAATGAATATTCAGACATCCCACAAACCACTCTGAGCATCTGCCACCCTATCTGCATTAGCATCAGAGTGCACAGATAATGATCAAAGCAGCATTTTCCTGCCAGAGGCCCCCCTAAACCAGCCTTATTAGTGTGAATCGATGCTGATTAATGTGCCTCCTTAATGCAATTGTATCTACCCCTACTGTCCATAATTCAATATAAAACACCTCCCTCCTATACTTGTCTTCCTCTTGATAAATCATGCAAGGTGCAAACCTTGACTGAGTGCACCAGTAAAATCAGTGGTCCAACTTCTGCTAAAAGGAGTCCTAAAATCTGCCAAAATGCAAAACACAGGAGAGAATGAGTCATTGGAGACTTTAACAGGGAGCTGCTTTGGGGCTAGATGGTAGATCTGGATCCAGATCTATGAAAAAATAAACTGTTGCACAGCAATTCTGCTCATGCAGTGTTAGCCTTGCTAACCCAAATGGGCTCTTCCTCGCTGTTGACAGACATGTGGACATCACCCGCTATGGAAGGAGGAGTGCTGCAGGTTTTAGTCTGATGATTGCACCTGCAGAAGTCGGGAAATGCTGCCCATTGCCTTACACTGCTGTGCAACATCGACAGTGGCTTCCTCTCTCTGGGTTTTCAGTGTAAATGACACAGTTCTAATACACTGTGGCCATGCTCTTGCACAGCAAGACACTGGGGAAATCACCATTAAACAAGTGACAGTGTTTCAATTAGCGATAGGCAAGGTCCACTTGTCTGATTTCACATCTACTCCAAAACCTTGGCCACCACGACTGGTTTAAGATCTGCTGCTGATGACCGTTGGAGAAGATCGGGGGTCAGGTGAACCTTCACTGAACAACAATTGCCAGATGGAGCTGTTGGATTGAGGAAAAAAACAGCCAAAGAAACAAACAAAAAGTCTGGGAGAAAAGGAGCACTGAAAGAGAAGACGGTGTAGGAAAATTCCTGTGCTCCAAATCAGCTGCTATCCTGAAGAAAGGAGTGCTACGCTTAACACAGAGGATGTGCCTCCCTTGGGCTAGTCTAGTGCAAAGAGCAATTGAGAGACATCATTTGGGAGCAAAAAGGCCTCTATGTTGGAATTAAACAGTTGACAAAATCCCAACAGCTTCACAGATTCCTGAAGTCAATTTAAGGAGCCTGCAAAATGAGATTTTTCCCCTGTGGCTCTCAGTACGATGACATGTTCTGGAGTGTGTGTGCTCAGAGTCCAGCTGTGAATCACTGCAAGTAGCTCCACTCATTCACCAGAGCTAGCCTGATTCTGATACTGCTTTAAAAACGCACGGGCCACCTTTCCAAGTGATCAGTCCTGCAAGCAGAACTGGATATGAAAAACAAACAGCCCTCTAAAGCTCTACCTAATGCCTCCACTGCTTGGCTGGAGGCAGCAAAGACTCCCATTCCTGCAGTGGGTCCAAAAGCCACTCCCAGATCATGCTAGCAAAGCACACACCTCCCAGTCATTATATATGGCCAAGAAATGCATCCCCAGATTTTCTCCCTCTTTTGAAGAGGTACAACATCATGTCCTCCCTGTGCAAAAGTTTCTCTGATAAGTACTTTGGCAATATCCAAGCAGAAATGGAGAAATGCAGTCCCTATTCCACTTGCCACGTATGAAGTTCACCCTGAACTGAAATAGACCTTCAAGCCTTTTGCAGTCTCCTACAAACCAAAGGGGAATTTTCTCCTCACTAGCCAGAAATCACAGGTTTCACATTAAATTTGAGCAAAATTTTCTCTCCTTTATGAAGACGGAGACAACAAAGTGGCGGCACAGGCTGCCTGCTCGGGGTGTGAATTCTCCTTCACAGGAAACCTTTCATGAGAGATTGCCAAAAACCTTTGTCAGATGGAACACAGGTATGGCTGAGTCTGCCTTGGGGGAGAGGCATGGATTAAACGACCTCTCAAGGTCCTTCCAGCCCCGTTTCTCCGTGATTCTCAGAGACAGGATCCCAGGCTTGATGGATCTCTGCCCTGACCTACACTGACAGTTCCTGGATGCGTCTGAACACAGACATTGCAAGCATTTCCCTCCTGCTACAGCTCCTGCAGACTGCTGCATGGCACTGAGGGCTGAAAAGCTCTTTAGCAAAGGGCAAAGCCACTTCCAGAAGCACTGCATGGGGCAGGGGTGCACAGCCTCGATCAGGGTGCAAGCTGTCAGCCAGGGGAGGGGGGGAGCTGAGGTTACGCATAGCCAGCAAAGCCTCTGTGAAAAAAACAAGTATTCCCTGATTCCCTGCTCCTCTGTGCAAGCAAAACCTGTGAGGTGTCCTTAAAGGAAGCGTGGCAAGATAATTTCTGCTTTTTGGAGCTGACATCCCCCAGGCTGTTTTGAATGAAGACAACAAGCCAGGACAATATTTTCCAACCATGCTAACCTGCCCTTGCTCTGTGGGCTGCTGCAAGGGGAGGGGATGCTGCACTTGCTGGAGGCCATGGGACAGGCAGAACTCATTTTTCTTCTCCACACATAGATGATGTCTCGCATGTTGCTATTACTCTGCAGATGCTTTTGGCTTTCTGCCCACGGGAGGACGCTACCGCATGCACTCGGTTTTCTGCTCCTCTTGACCCCAGCAGTCTGTGTGTGCATCTGTGTGCATGCTGCCAGTAGGCTACTCACCAACACTTTCCCACCTACTAGTTTGCGTCGATATGTTTGCAAGTGTCTTTCTGAAACACAACAGGACTATATAATTATGTAAATGTGCACATGTCTATGAGAGTTTTGCAGTCTCTCTGGGTTTTAGCCCAAATCTCATGATACTTGCTGGCTTATTCCCCTTCCTTCCAAAGTGCCTGCTGCTGCAATAGGAGGCTCACATGAGCACTCCAGCTTTTCATATTCAAATAGCAAAAAAGATAAGTATATTTCTAAATATCACAGCTGCCAAGAAGCACTTGAAACAGGCAACAACAAAGGCTTCAAAACCTAGAAGGCGAAGGGAAATCCAAATTCTGCTTATTTGCTGTAGTTTTTTAATTGAATGACTTTCAAACCAAGCTCACGGTTCTGGGGACAAGTCCAGCCCATGCACAGGAACCATCTGCAGAGGGCTGCAGTAGGCAGCACACAGCTTAGGCACATGCACTGTGCATCTTTATGTGTGTTCTCGCCCACATGAACCTTATGCTGTTGGCAGTGCACATGCATGAATTTGGTACAGAAACTTGGTCTGCTGGTTGGGACACTGACTTGAGAAACAAGCTTCTGAGCCTGTGAATGGATCTGCTCCACAAATGAAGTGCAGGAGTTGAAGTTCTCAAACTACATGACAGCAATACAGACAAGTCTCTGAAGCAACCTGCACTGCCACCAGAGGACTGTGGGGAACCTAAGAAGCATTTCTGGGTGGAATGGGTACAGTGATGCATCCCTCCATTGACAACAAGCCTTGATCCCAAGAGAACTGGCTGTGTGCCCACCACCTAACAACTCCTCAAAGTCACAGGTGCTGTAGGAAACCAACATACCTGTATATTTTATATCTGGTTGTAAATCCTTGACGATGTCTTTCCACAAAGGATAAGTAGCTCCGCGAGTGGTGGAAAGGCCCCCTGTCTGAAATAAGCCAATCAAACTCCTTGGAGACATGTTGGTTGGTGGCAGCTGGGTCCTGGTGGGAGGGCTGTACTAGTATATGGTCCCATATAAACAGGAGGTAGAGGAACTCAACAAGCCTCCAGTTCATGCTTTTCTGTCTGCCTTTTTCCTCTCATTCTTGCTCCATTCTGTGGAGTCCTGTTGAAAAAGAGAGGGAAGAGGAGGAAGGAAAGAGAGAGAGAAATGGAGGGGAGGGAGAAGGGAGAGAAAGAGAGAGTTTAAAAATGGGAATTGCTTTGATCCTTTGACAATCATCTCTCGGGGTGAAAACAGACATGAAAAATCACTTTTTAAAAGCCTTCAGTCTGCCTGTGTGTTACTGCTTGAAGTATTTGGCAGCGTTTTATTCATGTATTTAAGTGGTGCCTTTAACCTCCTGAGCGCATACCACCTTTGAAATAACTAGGTCCTGACCTGAGACATCCTCACCCCAGCTTTTCCATCATCTCCCTCGTGCAATGCTCTGCAATGCCGTGGAGATGAGCGAGGGCTGGGCGCAGAAGGTGGCCGCACCCCGGGCTACAATTACCCGGTTATTGTCCCTTTAATGCTGTGCCAGAGAAACGTGTCTTCTGCTTTCATGTCTCTCTGACGATCTGTAATCCATACTCCGCGCAACCTGAGCAATCTATAAAGACCCAGCTCTTACTTTAAAGTGTTGCCAAAAAAGAAATAAAATAATTACCCAGGTTTCAGCGACAAGCACATGCAGACGCAGACGCGCACACACACACACACACATGCACACACAACTATAGAATCCAGCCAAATTTTGAAAGCCAAAAAAATCACCCCAACCTGCTTTGCTGCCTGGGTGCCAGGGAGGTGTGTGTTTGGAGGCGGGGGATAGGGGCTGCTGCTATTTGGGCTCCTGTAGGACCTTGAGGCTCTTCCCAAGATCAAGGCTCTGTGGGGAGATGTGCTGAACATGCATATTCAACATATTTTACTAGGGAGCTGAAGGGGATGCTCCCCAGCACCTGGTGCGGGGCACGCCATCCCCCTCCTGTATGAATCGTGGCTGCAGGCAGCCCAGCTCCTCTCCCCAGTGTGTTCAACGTCTTAATAGACAAGACATATGATGAGTGGGAAGGGAAACAGAGGGGTGAAACACCTCACCAAAGGTTACGCAGCAAGCTATGGATACAGCTGGAAGAAAGCCCTCGACTCCTCAATTCCATTTCCAGCATTTCAGCCGTTAGATCATCCACCTCCGCAGTAATGCTGCTGGCACTGTGCCCCTCTCAAAACAGAGCCATGTGCTCCATTGGTGCAAGGGAGCAGCTTGGTTTGTCAGCATCCATGCCTGGCAGCAGCCCCTCCCCTGCGGCTTGCTACATGCAAGGGAATGCAGTACAGCAGCAGCCCCACACGCAGGTTGTGCCCCCAGCTCGCTGGGGCAGAACATTCACGTGGCAGGGTGTTGGTGAGGCTGCTCTGCTCCTCTCTGCACATAGGTCATGTTCCTCCTGCTGCCCTCCCCTTGTCTATCTGCTCCATCCTTGCTGAGCTCCATCCTTGCAGAGATGTGGCAGCATGGTGGGGATGCCCAGGCAGGCAGAGTGGTCTCAAAGCTGTGTGCCCCTCTCTGGCCATACCAACCTAGCCAAAGGTTGTCCTCAGGACAGCTGATAGACACCCACTTTTGCAGAATATAGCGCAGAGAGCCAGGACAGATACACATTTGCAGCACTGCATGTAGACATGAGAGCTTCAGCACTGCAGGCACCATTGTATAGACCAGAGGGCACCAGCTCTGCAGCCAATGTGGTCATCATGTCCTTTGCTCCAGGAGCTTTCACTGAGACCAAAGCAATGCTGCCGCCCATGGCAGCGAGCACATGTCTCTGCACAGACATATTGAACCTGGGAGTGTAATGGGGAGCACGAGACCGGAGTATGCGTGCACCGAGCGTGTGGGAGTCTGCACGTGTGCACAGCATGTGCTCACAAAGCTGCAGAGAGCTCAACAGCATTTGACAAAAAGGAGTTGTGTAAGCCTGGTTAAAAACGACGATCAGCTGTTGCGCTGCATGAAGAAATGAAAAAAATTAACTATGGGAAAGTCGACGAATGTTTGCTTTTTTTCTGTCGGGCACACATAAACTTCTTTCTGCTTGCTGATAGAATATTACTGTTATTAATAATAATGGCACCTGTAGCTCGTAACCAAAGAGGCTCTTCCCCTTCTGGAGACGTTTTTAATATTAGTCCTCACCACTGCCTCTCATTTCTGCCATAAACCCGACACAACTCAGTGCTTTAGCCCATCACTTCTCAGAAAGGAGTGGTTCTACTTCGCCTTACAAAACTGGGCTTGGAGAGTTTCTAGCCCCACAATGAGGAGAACACAGTGTACTTTCAGTGAGATATGGTACATATCTGCTTCCACTCACATGTGGCATGAACCTGAAGTGGCTATTTGGACATGCCCTCACCTACATCCCATGCACTTCCAAATTCCTGTTCAGGGGAATGTTTCTCTCATTTCTCTGTCCCGCTGCTCTTTGCACACCCATAGCACCCTGCCATCCCAGTAAGCAGCTGCAAGCCCAGCGTATTTGCCATTATACGGGTGTGTAGATTTGCTGCTGATAACAATCTTTACACATCGTCCAAACTCCCTTGCTTGTCTGTTCATTAAACTCTTCTGTAACTACTTCCTCCATCAGCCAGCCTGGATCAGTTTTCCTTTAAACATTTCACTTCCTATTGAATTTCTATTGCAGAGAGGCAGGGAGCTCTTACACACCAAAGCAGAGTGACAGCCTACCTCCAGTTCCCAGCACAGTACAGGCACAAACTGAAACAGGAGAAGAATCAAGTGAAGTGGGTTTCAGAGAAATCCCACTGTGTCGTCGCATCCACAAGCAGCATACACTGGGGAAATTTCAGCTTACAAGAGAGAAGCAATATTCATTAATTCTCCCCACACACCTCTTCATCATCCTCCCTTCTTTTCTTTTTAGGTTGGATGAGCGGCGTTGTGATGCCTTAACCAAGACTTCTAGACATGATAAGCACTTGCCTTGAGATGCCAAGAAATGGTCTCCTTGCTGTCTGGAAGCTGGCTGGAGGTATCAGTGTTGAGAGCAGGCAATGGTGCCCGAGGCAGTGAGGATGGTAGAGCACAACTGGGTCTAGACAACTACCACAAAACCAACTTTAATTTTTTAGTAGTATCTTTTTCCCCCCTGTAGCTGCTGTAGAGATGTTGTTTCACGTTAAATATTAATACACACCATGGGGCTGGTCCCTGTGGAAGCTCTAAAGCTTACTGAAGTGGGATTATTCTGCATCTGAGGCAATAATGTGAGGTCTATTCAATCTAACTCCTAACAAGTTTGAATCAGAAATTAATTTGTTATGTGGTGTTATGAGGCTCCACAGATACAAGATATGTTCTGAGGGTTGTGCAAGGCAGCAAGGCATGTGGGGGAAGAAGAGGAAGGAGGAATGTCTCCAAGTACGTAGCCTTTGGTAGGAGACCTGAGAGTAACTGAAAGCTGAATCTGGCACAGACACAATCTCTGTATTAAAGGACGGTCTTGCTGGAAGTGGATTTTGATCCAGGAATCCGGAATCATTCTGTTCAACTCTGCCCAATACATCCTCCATTATTTTGGGCAATGCCCTTAAATGCTTTCTTTTGCCTCACTTTCCAACTATCAGTTTGGACACATGGTATTATTTGTTTGACAGATTTGCAGTCTTGTTGGAGAGGCCATCATCTGAGTATAGCACTTAGCAAAACGCTGTCCTGTTGCACACGTGGTGCATTAGGTGTTCATCTTCTAAAAGCAAGGAGAAGCAACCACCCCTTGGTGTCAGCAAGCTTTGCAAAGCAGCAGTTAGAAAAATCCAAGCCAATAAAGCTCATTCCCACTCTGGAGCATCATACAGTAATGCAGTGATCTGGGTTCTTTTGGTTTCATCTCAATGAACTAAACGATGAGATTATCACATCTGTTAATAAACATGATCAGTGGGTGAGCCAGGACACAGGCTAAAGTTCACAGTAAATAAGTGCTGGATACAAAATATGAGAGGTACTGATTCCAAGTCATTTTATGGTCAGTTTCCAGCACTGTCCATCATGAAGGCATATCTGTCAGTGCCAGTGTTACAAAGCCTCTTAATTAGGCAGATAAAGATGGCCTTATTATAACTCGAATTCAGCCTGGAACATTAAATGTTCCTTGTCTTATAAGTATTCAGGATTCTTGCAGGAAAAATAGGCAGGTGCTTTCTTTAAAGTGCAAGTTGTATTTGAATGTACACTTAATTTCATTGTGATTGATATCGGTGTGTTAATTATATTCTATTTTGGGCAATACCTTTGCTGTCACAAGGCAGTGCCTTTTATCCAAGGAGTTCAAATTGAATTAGAGACATTAATTAAAGCTCTCAGCACTCTAGTAAGGCAGGCAAGTGCTGTTACTCCCATTGTTTCTTGAAATGAGAAGAAAGGAATAAAGCTGAGTGTCTACTTAGCCACTTAAAAGGTAATTTTTCTTCAGTGAGATAGCTCAGAATGATAGATTTTGCACAAAATGATTCTGCAAGATCTTTTTCTTATCAGGAAGCCTGTGTAGAGTGCAGGAACTGACTGTTCATTGCTTGTTCTAAACACTCCTCTTCCTCTGCCTCCTGGGATTTTCTACCTTTCTTCTAACCTCTGTACCTTGCACTTATCCCTTCTATTAGAATCAACCTGATCTTGCACATATCTCTTCTGTTTTCTCATGCTCATCACTGTATAAACTATTTCCATCAGAAATGCAGACTCAGGAAATTACTGAACACAATATTTGCAGCAAAGAAATAAGTTCCCTATCTCTTTAAGCTTCATGCACCAATAATTCATTCTTGTGTTCCACATTTCGTTCTTGGCAGGTTGAGAGAGGTTTCTGCCTGCTGCCATTTACCAGAGGGAAGAGGCTAACAATTGCTATTTGTATCTGAAACACTTCTGTTCTGCAGCAACTTCACACGCTGCTTTAGGATGCTAATAAATTAGTAAAAGACTGAGGTGTCAAGGGAGAGATGAAACAGCTTATGTTAGTTTAGAGCTCGACCCTGCGAAGTGAGGAACATCTGACCTCATTTCAGCAAACAGCTTAAGCGTACACTTAATTTTAAGTATGGGAGATCTTCTAGGTTTTATTCAGCAATTCCTGCTTTAAGGCAACTTGCACACTCTCCTGCCAGACAGACACCTACTGCCCTTCATCTTTAGGGTTTAGCTCCTGGTAGGTCACTGGTTGCAAACGGAGCAATGTATGCCCTGCATGTAACTCAGAGATAAAAGTGCTGGATAGTGGTTATTGCCCACGAGGCAGCATTAGCTGTCCCTGGAAACACTGGCCAGCAATCCAACCAAGCTGAGGACATCTCTCATGTGTCCGTGCCATGGGAAAACAGGGAACATGGACAGAAAGGGATGAGAAGCCAATCTGTCAAGGTTTGTTAAGTCATACAAAGTTCTGAAGATAAGTCTGAGCCATGGGAACACAGAATTTGGCCATTTCTGTCTTTGAAGAATTATAGCTCAAACTGCAATGGCTGATACCCAGCTGCAGTCAGCAGTGGAGCTGCAAGTCAGTGGTTGCTCTGAGTTTCTGATCAGTGCCTAAATTTTCACTTATTCTTTACCCGTTTCAGTTGGAAATATGTTTGAGCAGTTAGACCTGGGGCACATTCATCAGCTGGGAAATTTAGGGGTGAGGGATGGCAAGAAGGAGTGATGAGAAATTCTTCTCCAATAATAACAGCAGGGTTGAAAAACACACTTCTGTTTTGCCAAATTGTTCATGCTGAAAAAACATAACGATTAGACAGTGTCAGTGTTGGTTTTCAGAGCACCAAGAGGACACACTTCCAAATTTCTGTTTGAAACTACTAGGAATAGTTTTTCCCCTTTTGTTTTGTCCTTCCAGACTCTTAAGAGAGAACAGTTAGAAAAAAATACTTATTTTGACCCCTAATGACTTAGAGGAAGAAAGGTCTTTTTCTTTTCATTTTGTCAACACTTTGCTTACAACTTGTCAGAATACTCAGTGAACCACAAGATCACCCTATGTATCCTTCTTTATTAACACAGTACAACCAGCAGTCTAAAGCAAGCAAAGCTTTTGTGCAAAGCCACTAATTGCTCCCTGCGTAGAATGAGCTGAGAATCACACTGGTAACAACTAGGTACCTTATTTCAGCTCATTTGTCCCTGCACTTCAGCTAATTATAAACTACCATTGTTATTATGATGAGGTTCGGAGGCAGCTTGAAACCGGAAGAGTGCTATGGGTGCAACCTCCCTCAAGTCACGCCATCAGGTGATGCTGGACACCATCTCCTGCACGAGCACACTGATACCGAAGGAAGAATCCCATTTTGAAGACAGTCGTGTCGAATCTGAGACTGGAACAACATCATGATAGGGTGCTGTACAACCAGCAAGGCGGTCCATGCCCCAAAAAGCTTACAATCTAATTAGAAGACCAAGGACACCAGATGGCCAGGGACAGATGGGGAAACGCAAGGGAACAGTGAGATAATACCGCTCAGCGTGCTGCGGAGCAGTGGTGTCAGCACACCAGCAGCCCTACTGTTGGCAAGGTTTTGATAGCTATTGTCATAAATGAGAGTTATAAATAGGGAGGCTGGATAATGAGCTAGCTTTGTAGATGTTTGTGAGGAACTCCTCTCATTTGTGAAGTGGCAGAGATAGAATGAATATAGATGATAATAATAATGATAAATCGCACTTTTCTGAGCTGCTTATTAGGAAAAAATATGGTGGGTGGTGAGCAGTGATTTCTATTAAACACTGCCCCGAACTTGAAATTATTTCTACTATTATTAAATTATTGTCCAAGCTAGTCCACTTCCCCATAATTTCATTCTAAGCTATACAAAAATGCAGCTCTGCTTTCTGTCTCCCTCAGTATTTATACACCTTATATCAAAGTCCAGCAATCTCATAAGTGTTAATAGGTTTTTATCCTTGCAGTAGCTTGAGATTGGGAAATGCTGTTTCTCCCATTCTGCAGAATGGGAATTGAGACACGGGGCAGATTAATGACTTGCCCCAGATCATTTCATAAGTGCTGCAAGAATTCAACCCAAATCTTTTAAGTCTCAGCTCTACATCTCCTTGCAGTACCCTTCCTACGCACCTTCATGCTACTGTTCCAGAATTAGCTAAGACTTTCCACAGAGCTGCTTATAATTTTTTTGGATTGCTCATTTTTATGTCAAAAAAATGCCAATTCATCAGAGGCAAAACACTTTGTAGAAATTTGTTGATTTAAGGGAAAAAAAAAGCATTTTGATAAAGTCAGCTTTTCTTTGGAACAGACTATGTTGAGTTTTCTATTTGGAAAGGATTGGTTCAAGATTTTTGTTTTTCATTTCATGTTGAATAATACGTATCCAAAATCAAAATGAAGTGTTTTCTTAAACAGCATGTTGTGACTGAACAAAAATAAATTCTGTAATTATGCACAAAGGAAATGTCCAAATTCAATTAATATTTCTGTTGTATTTTGGAATAAAAATTTGCAGAAACACCTGAAGACACTACAAAATAAACCGAACAAAAATGTCACCCTTCCCTATCATTAAAACTGAGAAAGACAGTGATCTGAAAACTGAGTTTCAAGAGGCCTGGATCAGAGTTCATAAACCCTGATTCTTGTCCTCATGCCTACTGCTGTCTGTGTGCCGGTCTTTCCTCTCTAATATATTCATTGCAACAATTTGGACCTGTAAGCAGAGAGCCTGAAGGAAAAAAAAATCAATGCCAAAACTGCCTTGAAGAGTAAAAAAAATAAAATGTTCAATCCAAAAGGTCAACTGTTATCCCACACCTGACATTCTTTGCGATATTTCTGTTGTTCTGAAGTTCATTCCTGGGCAGGCACCGTGCCACCACAGCCACATTGAGTGATCCCATGGAAATGCAAGCAAACAGTGCCTATTTCGGCATGCTAGGAAGCTGAGGTTTCTTAATGATCCTTGCAACTTATACATCTTCTTGGTGATTCTTTTTTTTTACCTCTCAGTCAGTTCCTGACTTGGGTCCTTTGCATCTCTCAGCCCAGGCTGGGGGAACACTAGGTGTTAAAATCCTTAAGCCATGGCTTCTCCTTGTACAGCTCCTGCTGCTGGGGTAATGACAGCCCTGCCTGCCAGGATGAAAAGCTCCATTTAGCTCAGTGCTTCCTATGGGCATCAGGTTCTGCCACTGCTCCCATTGGATGATGCCAATTGAACCAGGGGCAACTGAAAATGGGACGATAAAAGGAAAAGCTGTTGGCTGCAAATTCTGGCCAGAGGCAGATTCATTTCTGTTATCACATTGAGTCAATGAAGAATTTGGCGTGGCCATAAAATCTGCATAAATTTAACCACACCAGTTCTGCAGCCAACATTGGAGACCCTCATGCAGGAGTCTTGCCAGGGTGAGACCTGGCTGGACAGGGCTGGCATAGCTTGGACTTTGAGGGGGAACAGAGCTGTATCTGGAACCAGGGTTAAGATAAATGGCTGCTGACATGGGCTTGAAACCTCAGCAGTTACATGATGGGTACTATTCAGTGAGAGGTGTGCCACATGATTCACTACTGACAAAAGGCTCTAGGAAGGATACTTTAGTCCATAGGACACTGCTCTGAGGATGGTTCAGCTTCAAGTTCAGCTCCTGTTGCCCTGCTTCCCCTTATAGGGGAACAAGAGTTTAAATTCAGACTATAGCTGTGAGCTAAAATATGTAATAACCCCAAATTTTTAGCAGCTTCTGAAATAGAAAAAGAAGCCTTTGAATGCAGATCTCCTGCAGCAGGTGTGCATCCATGCAGTACTCAGCAGTTGCAGGTTCTACTGGAAGGTCTATTGAAGTCAATGAGCCTTAGGTTGACTCTCATTGCAAAAAGATAATCAAATATCATATTAACTCTTAATTTGGAACAGCATATTAAATTAGAAGCACAAATTAACCTGAAACTGCTTTTATATAATGAGAAGATTTAAAATCTGTGCATCACAAGGGTGGGAGAATTCCTAGCCAACGCTCTTTTTACCAGTTCTGAATCCCAGAGCCAATCTACCTGCAGTGCTGCATTTCAACCTACTCCATAAGCCCCCATTCTGGGATTTCACTGAGAAGGAAGGATGAATGGATAATAAAGCCATTTCATACTTCCTAGTATTAATCTAGGAAGCACAGAAGGGTTGTTAGTATCTAGACCTTAACCAATGCCAAGAACTGAAACATCCCAGAGGATACTGAGAATCTGCACTGGCATCTGACCATCACAAATAATAGCCTCTTCCATCAGTGCATCAATCCTGCTATACAGCCTCCCTAAAAACTGAAGAACCACAGCCATCACTAGGATTTGATTCCAGAACCACTCAGGTCTGAGCATCATTAAAGCAGTTTGGTACCCAACTGTAAGGCCACCTCTATCTGTGAGTTTTATTTATTTCCTTCTCTGAGACTGTTCTGCTCTGTGCTAAATCTATCTTGTGACCACCTGGAGCGTTTGAGAGTCTTGGCTGTGATGCTTGTCTGTTTAGATAGACTGCAAGTAGAGCTGGTCAAAAAATTTTGACAGAACAGTTTTTCGCAGGAAAACGGAGTCCTCTTGAAATCGAAACATTACATGGGAACATGTCAATTTTGACAAACTTTTTTATGTTTAAAGTGTCAAAACAAATCATTTTGATTTTCTCTCTTCACTTCAGTTGTACCGAAATGTTTCATTTTGAGGAGACAAACACATTATTTTTATGTTGTTTCAATTAATTTGCTTTGACATTTTTACTTATTCTGTACGGTGTTGATATATGTTTAATATGTTTAAAATACATTATATAGTGCATGAAGCATTTGATGGTGTTTTAGTTATAACATTTATTAACACTACACCGTGCCAAATATTTCCTGTAGCATTTTAATGCTGCAGAAGCAGAAGATATTGATGGTCTCAAATTAATTTTTTTTTTTTTTTGCCTGAAAAAAATTTGTGTTCATAAGAGCAAAGTTCTTATTCAAAATGGAGTTTTAAATAAATATGTAAATAAATAAGTAAAACCACACAAGCAACATAAACACAAACAGCAGAAATCTGAGGGTAAGGATTCTGTGAGGAAATAGCATGTCCATTTTCCGAGCAGCTCTGTCAGCTCAGTGATTGCACAGCACAACTCAGGTCTCGTCTGCACATACGAAAGCCAACCTCTCTGCTTGTTTTATAAATAAAGAAATACATAAGTAAGGAAAATGCAGATTTTCCCAGAGTAGAATCTGTGTGTAATGTTTTCATGAGCGTCAGGGACTTAAACATCTTAATACCATTCACCTCCTTGGGGCCTTTGGCTTCTAAACCACTTACGGGCTTTTGAAAGATATATTCCTCCTCCTCCTTGCATGTCTACCTGTTTGAGCCTTTTTTTTTTTTAAATCTCTCTCTCTTTTAGAGCCCATTTTTGCTCCTCCGCACGTAGCAGAGCAGAGTTGCTCCCCATGCATTTGTGCCGTCAAGCCGGTGCAGGAGGCGGTGGAAGCGAGTTGAAAAAAAAGGGCAAAAGAGAAGCGAGAATGGGCACAACACAGAGCAGAGCCTGCAATGATGCAGCTCCATCGATCCTTCATTTCATGGATGAAAATGTCCCTGATGGCCCCTGCGCATTTGCTGCTGTTCGATCGGAGACGGAGGGCAGCGGGGCTCGGTGCTCCACGCTATGCCCTGCGCTGCTGCCTGCAGGCTGGGAGGCAAGGCCGAAGAATTGAGCATCCCCTGTCTTTCGAGGTTTATTTAACATAGCAGGGGCTTTTCTGCCTGCTTTCCCTCTTTAAGGGAGGTGTCCTTACAGCCAGGCACCACAACTGAAATGCTGAATCCCCCCGTGCAGCTGCTCAGCGTGCATCTTCGCATGCAGATTCGCCTGGTTGTCTACAGTTGCTCCAGCTGGTCTGTCACTACAGATTACAGCTTTTTTGCTAATAGCAAGGCACTGCTCAAGTCTGAGACTTCCATTAAGGGCTGATGTTCCCACCTCCCCATCCCACAAATGGCTCCCTTCCAGCCAACGCTTCTGTATGCTTGGCCTTGTTGCTACAGTGCAAGAGGAGCAAAGTGCCTCCATTTGTTTCCATGTTAGACAACAGTGGAACAAGTTGAAGGCAGAAAAAGGTGATAGAGGATGAAGAAATTTGAAAATTGGGACTTAGTAGCTTGAAGGGTGAGCTCATCCCTTGTCACCTGCACATTCATAATATTGCAGCCCCATCCCTTTGACAGCAACAGTACCACCGATCACTGAATTATCCCCTGGTCCCTGAGTCCTTGAGAGAAATACTTCATGATGCCAAGCTGCACTGAGGAGTCTCTTTGGAGAGGAAGAATGCTCCTGCAGGGAGAGATTGCCCATCCAAGCCAGGTACTGGAAATCATTAGCCCTTCATTGCCAGAGGATTTGAAGGCTGCTGACAGATCGAAAAGAATTGGCATGGACACTTGACCTTTCTCCATTGCCAGGAGGAAATCATTGACCAGGAAGAATAGCACATGCTCTACTCATCTCTACAAGGGGAAGGAAGAAAGTCTGGAAGAATACAGAGCTATTTGTAAAACAAACACTACAGCTTCAGCACAACCTGTGCAGTTGGCCAATGCTGCACTTGTGGGCATGCTGGAGCAGTGACTTTCAGCTTGGCTCATGTCAGATGGCATCACAGCTCCTCCTGTTCCAAAGAGGACATTTAAAATGAGGGTCTACCCAGAAGATCCCTTGTGGATGCCAACAGATTCACACTTCTGCAGGCTGGGAACAGGACAGCACATGTTGAAGTGCAGTTTATCATTCATTAGCACAGTGTCCTACCAAAGAAAGAGCCAGGTTCCCTGCAACACCATGCACGCAACTGAGTTCCCCACTGCTTGATAGATCCCACACACCTCTGCATCCTTCCCAAGTGACTGTCTGACAGCGATCCAGAGAAGGTATCACATGTGTTTCTCTAACAGCCTGATTCCCAGGAAGACACTGTGCAATCATCTAGCCAAAACCAAATCTGAAAAACACCTCCATCACTGGTCATGACTAATTAATTCTGCTTCGACACTCCCCAGGGTACCTACCAGCTAGTAAGAGCTGCTGGAGGAAGAGACACTGCTGTGGAAAAGGAATAAATAGATTTTCCTCAACTGCAGCCATAGAATTAGATAATAAATAACTAGATAGATAAATAATTTTCTGTGAATGGCAAATCAAATGCAGAACGAGAACAAGAACGGCTAGCTGGCTTATCCCTGTGAGATCGAAGGTGTTTGGAAGGAGTTTCCAAAGAAGGATATTTAAAGTCTACTCTGCTTGTGAAGGCATAAGCCTGAAGTCATCTATCATGTCTAATGTGACTGTTTACAAAGACAGCCAACTATTCTTGGACATTTTATTCTTGATATAATATTCTTGGCTCAAAGTAGCTCAAGGAAGCGTCTTCCTAATTTACATCTCAGTTTTCTCCCTTCCCCTGCCTGGATTGCAGGCTTTGTTCCCAGAGTATCAGTACAGTCTCCCCCACCAGTTGCTGTGTTTTTGGCCTCTATTCTCCAGGGAGCTATAGGTACCAGCCCAGATATGGATTCTTCAGTCTCATCTCCTATCTGGCCCTTAAATGCTTCTCCTCCTTAAATCCATGCGCTCTGTTCACACCACTCCATTAACCATACAACAGAGACTCCGGAGACAAAAATGTTAATTCTGCACAACTTGAGGACATCGGCAGGAGTTCCAGCAGCATCCCGGATTCAGGTACTGACCCCATAGTGTGCATTGTACCAAGCAGATGGCAGTCTAATCCCTGCCAGCACGCAATGCCCAGCGCGCAGAGAGCACCCGTAACCCCTGTCTGATCAAATATGCATACTCACATCTGATTTTACTCGAGCACTAGAAGTCCCTGTGCACTAACTCATCCAGACAAATCAAATGCGAGACATCCAGACTTCAGGTCCTGTCACAGCAAAGAGAAGAAAGCTGTTGCTTCCTCTTCGCTCACATATCTCTGCCCTGTAAGTCTCTGCTCTACTTTTGGCCCTTTGACCCTTTCAGACAGGCCTATGCTTTCCTTCTTAAATGTTCAGTTTGGATCCTGTGCTCCTCCTGCAACCAAGGCTTCCACTCCCTGCCCACCTTCCTACACACCTTCAGCTGGAATCTGTTCACATCTGTGCCTTCCCTCCTTCTTGCTTCTCTTCTCCTTCATCCATCCTGCTCCTTGTTCAACCCCTGCAGCAGGCACAGGCAGGACACGTTATTAACACCTGCCACTTCATTAGTCATCTTCTGCAGGAGGAGCAGGAGAGGAGAAAAGAGGAAAGTGTGCAAAAAGGGAGAGGAAGGAAAGTCGAATTAGAGGAAGAATGATGAAGAACTGAAGGTGTGAATGAGAAAGTGCTGGAGAAGAAGAAGTATGAGAAAAACCTAATGGGTGAGAAAGGGATTTATAATTAATCTGCAGTCTAGTGAGAGAGCAGGGGAATGGAAGTCAAGACTCTATGCTTCTCCAAAGGCTTCTACTACTGATTTACTCCGTGACTCCAGACTAATCTTTTTATTTTCTCTTTTATCTCCCACTGCTCTGTACCCTTTGAGTATAAGTTATTTGAGGTACGGATTGTTTTAAACTCTGTGTTTAAAAAGGTTTCCTTAACAAAGGAAACCGCAATCATAGGCACTGAAGATGCAAGATGTTATTTTTAACACGCACTAAAATCAGGCACAAAAAAGTGCTATGGGATCGACTGACAATGCTTATTAATTCAGGCTGAATCCATTAGATAGTGGTTGTCAGGAAAAAAAAGCCAGGATAGGAGAAATCTAAACGAGTCCAAGTACAACTGTGTTATTTCTAAACTCTCACACAGCGCTGTTGACTTTTACAGTACCTTACTCTCTTCTAGTCTAAACCTACACTTAACAGAAAATTTAAAGTAAAACAGTTAGATGTACAGAAAAATGAGTGAGCTAATCCTTATTTCCAAAATGTGAGAACAGTTCTCAGGAAATAATCTCAAAGAGATCAGATTTACTTTTTCCATTAGAAATTGGTGCATACAGCTCTTTTATTTTGAGACTGTCACAACACCCTTTTCTACCTCTTCTTTCTCTGAATTCTTGCTTTCCTCTTCTTTTGGATCCTCTCTGTTTTTTTAAGCACACCTCCCTCTAACATGTAACCAGAGGCATCAGGTCTCTGCAGAAAAACAGAATGAGTGATATCCAAATGCATCTGACATTAAACAAAACAAAATGCAGGGCTCACTACTATCAGCAATCCCTAATCCAACCCACCAAAGAGTGCTTTGAATGAGATGAAGACAGCAGGAACAGAAGCAGCATGTATAGGGGATCCTGCTCTCCTATTCCTTGGGCATTCACAGAATCACAGAATCACAGAATCACAGAATGGGCAGGGTTGGAAGGGACCTCAAGGATCATGAATTTCCAATCCCCCCACCACATGCAGGCCACCAACCTTCCCATTTCATACTAGACCGAGCTGCCCAGGGTCCCATCCAATCTGGCCTTGAACACCTCTAGGGACAGGATTCTCTGCCTTCCATTCCCACTCCTGAGCTCTCAAGCATGCTGCTCTGCTCCCATCCATCCACTGCCAGTCTCAGTCACAGAGGTACTGAGGGAAGCATCACCCGCTTAGCTTCCTGCATCCACTGGATTTAACACTGAATTGTATTCACAGATAGCTGCAGACAAACAGTAATGCTGTGCAAGCACAGCAGAGCGTGTGTTTGTCCCCAGCCCTCCTGGCCACATCTATTACAGCACCTGAGGTGTCCCAGCACCAAAGAAGTATCCCTGATCTCTGTGACAGGATGGGCTTAGGGACTGCTCTTTGCTGCTCTCAAGGCTCTGTGCTTCCTCCCTTCATCTCAGAACCTGCTGTATTAACAGGGGAGAAGATCCATCTGCGCATTACCTTGACATAAGCTGCAAAGGCAGAGACAAACCCAGAGCTGCACCCTTCCTAACACAGTGATTTCTTCCACCATGAGCAGCCTGGAGGAGCAGAAGCGAGGAAAAAAAGCTATGGGAAAACATACTGACTGTTTTCAAAATTAAAAACAAACAAAGTAATGAGAAGCACTGCAGGAGAATCCACTGGTAGGAAGGACTTCTGCTCTTCTTTTTAATGTAAGCAGTTTTATCATTAATTGCTATTTACTGCAAATGTTGGACTTGGTAAAAAAGCTAATACACTGCACTGAAATAGCAATCTCTATTCAGGTGTCTCAGAGAACAGTATGTATGTGCATGCATGGATACGTGCACTTGCATACTGCCTTGTGCACAGTGTGTAAGCAAAACTCTGCATCTGTGTGCAGGAGAGGGAAAAAGGTACAATCAACACATTCTTCCTTTATATATTCCAGCAAAAGGCTAACTTCATTAGCGGTCTTAGGTAATGAGAAGATAAGTAAATGCAGGTCAGACTACTAAACACAGAGCCATTTTGCTGAGGTGGTAGGGAGTCAGATGCAAACCGGAGCTGCTTTTGCCCAGCTGGAAATTTAAAGACTCAGCACTGCTTAACACCGGTCTTTGGGGGACTATATTTCCTGAGGACACAGGTTGCTGAATTCTTCAAAAAAATCCAGATTTTTCCTCATGCCAAATGTGGAGCCGAGTTCCCTGAGTGGTTCATATTCACCGTGTGAGCCGGGGGGCTCGGAACCGCAGCTTCAACTGAAGAAATTCAGCTCCTATGTACGGAAACGCACGCATTTAAAAAGCTCTTCTGGAAGATACCAACCTAAGTGACCTGCCCAAGGTCATATATAACACGTTGGTGACAGCATCAGAATTGAACCATCTTGCCACGGCGCTGCTTTATTCACACAGCGCTGCTGCATCCCAAAAACAGCCGCTGCTCCCGGTCCGCTGCTGCCTTCCACTCCTTATCGCAGTCTCCTTAGAGACACATCTGTCCTGTGCTCCGTAAACCATAATATACCCATAGTCTTTTATTCACTATCCGTCACTTTGCAGTTTTATTGCAGATCCCTGAGTTATCCAGCCTAGCTTACAATCTGCTTATTCCTGCCAGCCATTCTCCTTTCTAACCCGCACCTCACATTTCATTCTTGTCAGTGTTTTAAGCCTTTCAGGTACTTGAAATGCAGGGACAATTCTCATTCCCTGGGGCAAATCCAGCAGAATTTCACCAAAGCCAACCTGCTGGTTCCTTTCTACCTTTTCTCTATTTTTAATGCAAATGGTTGGAAACCAGAACCTAGCAGCAGTCTCTGCGGTCACATTCGAACCAGTCCTTCAAGAATACTAACTCACAACTGCCATTTTAAAGCTCCGATTCCAATTCATGCTGTCTTTAAATTTTACTTCCCCCCTATTTTCTGCTCCCTTCATCAGAAATCAATCTTCCAATAATGCAGGTAAACTGCAACCCAACCCGCAGCTACTTTTCTGCTTGCATCTTTCTCATGCATTTTGCAGAATGAAAACTCTGTTGTCCATTCTTCTTTCCAGCCAAGCCTATAAGCACAGTAATCATCACACCTACGGAACACCTTGCCAGCAGATTTGCACCTGCCTGTCACATCTCTATATTGTTTGCAAGCCAGGAAGCAAAAGAACCATTTTTTTCTTGATGTGGCAATTTGTCTCAGCACTCACACCTGCTTTTCCAGTGACCTTTGTGTTCCTGCCTACCAGCTCTCCTCTCCCTCCCAGCTCCAGCCACATATCTCTCCTGGAGCTTTATTCCATCTACAGTATGTGCTCTCCTCACAGCCATCAGCTTTTCTTCCTTCCCACCTTTCTGAAGGAAGTGCACTTTAACTACCTATCCTAGAGCAGCTGGTTGAGGAAGAGCAGTTTCTTTGCACACCTGGTGATGCCTACGGCCACAAGACATGTGGTCTTCAGAAAGCATCCCCTGCCAAAGCAAAGCACCTCTGTCTGTATACGACAGCCTGCTTTCCCTTTGGCAACAGGAAAATAAGACTGACGTGAAGGAAGGGTATGGAGGAGGGCAGGTCTTCCCACCAACACAGCCCTGGTGGTGGTAGAAGATGCTGGGCACGAGACAGGATTCTGGTCAGCACACAGCACCATGAGGTGATCCACATCTGGGGAGCACCTTGGAATACTCTGATGCACAGGGCTGCAGCATGGGATGGAGGAGATGGGACACAAAAGAGCTCTGTCAATGCTATCTCCTCTACCAGGGCAGTTTGGTTGAAACTCCAGATGCACCAAATCATTTATCTGTGCCGCAGCCTTCCTCTGTGAGCCTGGGGAAATTCTTTAAGGTGATCATTCACACACACCTTAGAGACTGATTTTTCAAGTGTTCGACATCCCACTGCGATATTAAAGGCCCTGTTTTCTCAAACGTCCCGTTATTTTGCCACTGACTACTTTCAAAATTAGTAAAGGTTAAGAGTGAGCTCCCAATCCTGCAAACTGAAATGCTTCCACTGACTGTAATAGGATTTGAATCGATCCCTGAGCTCTGTGCTGCACTTCCCCTTCTACAGAGCAGTGGTGACAGCATTCCCTGCCTCTTTTCTTACTCCTCTGTCTGGACTGCAGGCCCTCAAGGGCAGAGAGCTCACATCCATACAGTACCTTGCACAGGAGACTGCAGGCTCCTCAGGGCTCCGTGCCGTCCTGCAGATAACAGCAGCGATAAACGAAGTTGAAATGTGCAGCTCAGGGTCATTGCAGCTGCTTACAACCTCCCATTTTATGTGCTGCTTCAATATCTGCTGTAATCTTTGAAATTACTTATGTGGGAGTTGACACAGAAGAGGAGATTGTTGGATTGATATTCTGTTTGGCAATGATGAAAACCTTTTTAAAAAATACCACCTTAACCCAGCACCCACAGAAGCAATTTGCTAATCTCTTTGCTGACTTAGCTTCTATCAGTCATATTACCAAGACCAGCCATATTACCACAACCAACTTTATTACCTGGCCAACCATATTATATTCTTCCTAGGCAGAGAGAAAATGTCCTTCCTGACCCCAGAAGATGGTCAGCCTTTGCTTTGAAGCACCAGATCTGATTACCATTGCCCTAGATTGCAGAGCTGCAAATGCTATTAATTGCTACAAAGTTGTGTAGCCCTTTACACTTCAAATCCACCCAGACTTTCATCTCAGCGACATCCTGCAGCAGGGAATTGTGTAGCTTCACTATAGGCTGAAGAAAGGACTATTTCCTTTTAATTTGCCTTAAAAGTTGTGCCCTTTAATTTTGATGTGTCCCTTGTTCTTGTATCATCAAAGCATTAAAATGTTTCTGATCACTTTTCTCTCTAACCTTCAGATACTTTTGTGCTGGAACCCAAAGGTACCTTCTTACTCCTAAGCTTTCCCAGACTAAATAAACTATTCTTTCCAGTCTTTCCTCATTTAACTTGTTAATATTTGTAAAGCAATTTAAAATATATTAATACAGTTCAATTATAATATCGTTTCTATTTTTCATCCTCCCTTTTAATGTCTCAAGTATCCATTTAATTTGCCATCAATCTCCATTGATTCTCCTTCTGATGATATGTTAGTCTTTATAATATCCTGGGGAATATTTCTTCTGCCTTCCTGACCAGCATTTTGGAACAAAGAAACTGAACTCCATCAGATCATAAACATGATTCACTCTGCACTCCACACGCGTATGGATTTGCAGTTGCTTAGACTTTGATCTTGGAATCAGATTTCATTATGCCCATGGTAATTGGAAATGTGTCTGTGTGATTCGGGTTGCAGGATCAGGCCCTCTGCAGACATGATGGCTCTGGGTTGGTGACAGTTCAGCATGTATTTGAAAGCCTATGTTCAGTATTCCTTGAGCAATATTTAAGCCCTCAGTAACGTATTCTGCAGAATTCTGCATGCCATGGAGACAAGGATGTGATCTGATGTCTGTCCAGCCACAAACAGGGCAGGGATGGCAAATGAAAAATGGTTACTCACTCTTTCTCATCCTACAGAAAAGTTGGAGGCACCTAAGGAAATTATGTGGTAGCAGATATATATATATATAAAAAAACCCAACCAAAACTGAAATTCTTTTGCACACAACCTGTAACTTTCCTTTACTGCAGGATGCTGTGAAAACCAAAAGCACAACAGCCGCACCGACAAGAGCTGGGCTCCCACTGACACCGCATGCAGCTGTCGTGGGACAACTGGTGACCCAATCCCTTCAGGGCCCACCACTGACCCATGGGACACAAAGCCATTGCTAAATCGACCCTTCACTTCAGCCAGAGTGGCAGCTCTCAGCTCTTTCACTGTTATCCCCTCTCAGCCTCTTAATTGAGGGACTTCCATTGGCCTCTGATGGTTTTTTTTTTACTTCTTGGAGCACCCTGTATTTATTTTTTCCATTCTGTAAAGATGCTCTGTTCCAGCAATTTCAACAAATGTTGCTTCCTCCCTGGTTTTGGTGAGACCACTTCCGAGCTGCTCTCATTTTTAATGCAGTCTGACCCATCTCCACTGCCAAAATGCACCTCTCCTTGCTCCATGTCACTGCCTTACATCCTGAGCAGCACTTTCACTTCTGATCATCACGTTTTACCATTAACTTTCCTCCTCAAAAAGTAAAGAAAACTACTGATACGTCTATCTATAAGTGTACTATATCTCTCTCTCTCTCTCTCTATATATATATATTTATAAGAACCCAAATTTCAGCTAATAGGCTTCTTTTAGCCAGCACGACATAAATATTGATGTAGAATCCTAACTGGTGGCTTTTCCCTGCCTTGTTACATTCAACTGCTCACTGGCCTAAAATACAGTGCAGTGCAACCCACCCTCATTTTCAAATACTTTATAGTTCTCTTCAGGAGAATGGAAATGGCAGATAAACACATTTATCAGCATTCTCAGACATAAAACAGTGGAGCCTGGAGTTGTTTTGCAGGAACAACTCTGAATTTGGACGGCATGACATAAGCAATTCTAGAAATAGCTGCTGGTCTTAAGGCTACATTACCTGTGTCCCCATTGCCGCTTTCTGTCCGTTCATGGTTTCAGTACAAACAATATGTTGCCTTTGTTAATTCTCTCCTTGGATTTCCTCAGCATTTCTCAAGTGTTCTTCAGTCTCACCTCGTGTCTCATCATCTCTCCCTGCTCCCTTACAACATGCAGCTGATTTTGACTGCAAGTCTCCCCCCGCACTGAGCAGTGCCAAGAAATGCCTGGATAATTCTTCCATCCTCATACTGTAGGCAAGGAGGTGACCCGAGCCAGGAGGGACCTAAAGCCATATATGTACCCCAGCATATGCCTGAGACTTTTGCTACCCGCTCACCATCTGTACCTGCCTGAAGAGCAGTCACATGCAGAAAGCAGTCAGGCTGCTCCAGCACTCAGAGCCTGCCTGGCTGCTGTGTATTCCACCCATCCCAGAAGTCCAGCTAGAGATTCACACCTGCTTGTCTTGGTTTTCCTGCTCATCCTGACGCATTGGTGTCCTCCCCAGGGTCATGGTTCAGATCCTTCTGTCCTTCCATGGTTAATTTTAGCTTCTTTGCACTTTTCTAACTATGGCTCTGAACAAGCATCTTTTATTTATTCTCCTGGTCCTGGCAGCACGTCTGGAATGTATTGCTTACACCAGGCAATGGTTCTAAAGCTTGCCCTTTTGGTCTTCCATGCTGCTTAGCAAGTCAGCATCCATAACTGCAAGGATAAATTATCACAAAGGTCTCCAATGTTTGCAGTGTATCTGACAACCTCATACATTGCTCCAGCAGGTAAAGAGACGGCTAAATGGGATCAGTTGTGCCGACTCAGTACTTCTGGCCAAAACTGCATCCAAAACCATGACGGACACGGCAGAATCCAAAAAGCAGGCCAGGTTCTAAATCACACTCTAAATCAAACCCCACGATAGAGATCCTCACTCACCACGAAGCCAGTTAACTCCCCCAGCTTCGGCAGGCTGTGCTGACTTACAGCAAGCAGTTCCTGGCTTTTCACAGGTACTCGCTGTGCATTTCAGCTGCAATATGCATAGATACAAAAGTCCCAGCTACAAGAACACCTGCCATAAGGCTCCAGGTTTTTTCTTCTATAAACATGGTCAAAGAGCATGCTTCCTCTCAGGAGAGCCACGAGACAGGTCACAAGCATGAAGGACTGCAAGAACCAGAGCTACTCTGTGGTCTTAGGTCCCCTTACTCTGCTAGAAATCATACAAAATGAGAGAGCAGAGGGGAGTGTGAGAGCTCTCTTTGCTCCTGTGCCGTGTTTTCATTTCCAACAAAACGCCCTGGAGCAAATTTTTATGTATGTATGTATTTATTTATTTATTTTTGGAGATGCCCTTGTGTGTGAGAACATCTCATAGGTTGGTTTGCAAGGTTTTGCTTCACTGTTTGGTATGTATCAGCACAGAGCTGGCTTTGCTGTGATCTGTTAACCTGGGAGAGGAAAGGTGTCACTGTGATGGTTTTATTCTATTCAAAAGTGCTCTCTGCTAATGCACACAGAAAAAAAATTGTAGGGATTGAAAGCTGCGCTGGTGATCCTGGCATTTGAGCTACTTCTTCCCAGCATTTCTATCACTAACACCAACACTGCACAATGACAGTGCGTCTGGCAAAGGCTGCTCACCCTGTCCTCCTCTGGAGGCCACCATTTGAAGAAGACTGTTTAGATTCTTTGCTCTGCTCAGCTGCTGCTGCTTCAACTTACTGATGTTCCCACTGCCACTGTAAGGGGTGAACCATCAACAGCACAACGACACAGGAGGGGGAAATGGTGTGAGTGAGAGCATGGCAGCTTCTTGTGTCAACATCCAGAGATGTACCATGGGCAGGGTGGGGGGGCTTGGTGGGATCCATGGGGATCCAGCACCAAGCAGGCCTGGCAGGGGGCACGGCAACAGTGCTGAGAGTAGGTAAGGTATGCCTTGTAGGCAACTGTAAGATGGATGTAGAGCACATGACTTCAGAAAAACAAATAGAAAAAATAAGTAAGCATCTTTCTCTGTCTCTCCTGTGATGCTGCTCGCAGGCCTTCCTGCCTCCAGGCTGTAAGCAAACAGCTCACCGTACACAGGTCTGCATCCCCAGCCCAGCATTGAGGGAACCCAAGGCCTGACACTCAGTTTCTTTCCAAAGGGACATGTTCATGTCACCTTCACTTAGGATCTGATCCAGCATCCCTGAAACAAACTTCAGTCTTTCAATTTTCTCCATCTCATTCTGCATCCGCTGTCTTATTTCTGCTCTTTCTTGCACCCCTCCCATCCACTAGTCCTAGCACTTTTTCTTCCCTGAAATGGAACAGTTCAGCTCATCATGCCAGCACAGCTGTCCCATGCCTACTCTCAAACCCAGGTGAACATCACCTCATTCATCGAGTCCATCCCTGCCCATGCTTGACTCCCTCTGGACAGACAAACCCAGCAGCCATACCCCATTTCCCATTCCCACACTGACCACAGGCTGCAGCCTCATCACATCAAGCTCTGCACCTCCGCATGGCAACACCGAGCTGCATGGCGAGCAGGGAAAAATCCAGAGCACTCTGTGCTGCCCCACAGAGCTGAGATGCTTTGCCCTATCCCAGCCCCATAGGGCAGCCACCAGAGCAGTACTGTGGGTCTACGAGAAGCCTGTTCCCTCCATGCATGGATGTCCTCCCTGGGAGGAAATGGGCCAAGGTCCTTACAGTTGTTAACAATCTCATGGTAGTTTTACAAGAGGAATGGCGTAAATCAAACCGTAGGACACCAGCTACCCAACTCTGGGTAATTTATATTCTGTCTCACTAAGTTCATCTCTGCACTTTCAATGCGTGAAGTGATTTTTCACTTCCCCTGTAGTATTTGCTGGCACGGAGAAGCTGCTGGGCTCCGTCCCAGAAGTAGCTGCATTTCATCACCGCGTAAAGGATTCCTGCATGCTTGGGGCCAGATCCTCAGCAGGAATCCTGCACCCGCCAGGATCCGGCCCAAACACATTCAGCTGCACCTGGGCTCCTCGGAGAAGAGAGCCCTGTTGGTGTTTATCGCTTCCCCCACCCTCACCCCCAAGTTACTAGCAGCCCTTGGCTCCCTCGCACTCCGGGCAGGGAGAGGCAGTACGCCCTGCTCGGCTCCGCTCGGCCCGGCTCGGCTCCGTTCGGTCCCACTCGGTCTCGCTCGGCTCCGCTCGGCTCCGAGCCCGACCGCTGCGTGGAACCACAGCGCCCCCTCCTGGGCCAAAGCAGCGCCGCCCGCCCCGCGGCCGCGGAACGGCTCCGCACGGGCGCAGCGGGTTGCGGATCTGCGCGGCGGCGGATGGAACTCTGCAGCCAAGGTAACACGAGAGAGGTCCCTGCGTGGTGCCCAGTCCACAGGCAGCATGCCGTGGGTTTTGCAGTGCCGTTTCCTGAGCTTTTTAAATGCTAATTTTGGGGTTTTTTTTTGGAGCAGATGGAGTAAACCTCCCTGCATCAGCTGCTCCACACCCTGGTGTAAACTCCAAAAATCCACATCCAGCTCGGAAGGCGGGTAGGGAGATGATACAGAGGGAGCTTGGCTGGTGCTGGTTTGTGCAGCCGTTTCCCGAGCAGTGCTCAGAGCAGGCACTGAGACTGTGCCCGAGCAGAAGAGGAGGCTCTGAGGTATTTCTGCTGCACAGACAGCAGCAGTCAGAGCTCCATGAGAGTGTGCAGCATCAGCCTCACGCATACTTCTAGTGTAGTAAACAGTGCAGGTGAGGAGGGAACAGGGCTACACACTCCACCAGGATTCTGTGTTCGTCTCCTTTGGGACACCCTTTTACCTACAGCACACCTTTTCACCCTGTGTTCCTCCTCTCCAAAGTTTCACCATAGACTTCAATTGGCCTCATCACAATCCTGCTTTGGGAGAACGGCACAGCTTCCTTCCTAGGCCCTACAGAAAGGGGAAGGGGAGGAAGGTCAGAGGGGAATGCTGCATAAATACCTCTAATGCACTGACATCACCTCCCCTGTGTGCACTGTGCCTGCTCTGACTGAGGAGGCTTGCAAAGGCAGATTTGTGTTTGCGCTCTACGGATGGGAATTGCTCTGAACCTGGGTGAGACTGAAGCAGAGTCTGCACTGTGCGCATTTAGCTACAGATTCATGTGTGGTTTTGCTCACAGATGGAAAAAGCAATGCAACTCCAGCAGAGCTCTTCACATTCTCAGAGTGGTCCTTCAACAGAGAGGGAATGACGGCTGTGGGATTACCACTGCTCTCCCAAGCCATTCCCTGCTCCCTGGCTGTTGCTCTGCTCTTCCAGCAGTGAAATCAGTGCTGAGTTTCTGGGAACATGCAAAGAGCACTAAAACAAACATAGACTCACAAAACGCTTTTTCAGCTGAGTGGCAAAGGGCTTTGGAGGCAGACAAACCCCAAATCAATGCCTGGAATCAGCTACAAAGGACAAGATGATACCGAAAGAATAAATCACCTACCAGGAGACCTGCAAGGAAGACAGCGTGTGCATGCTTGTGTGAACATCTGAATCCTTGGTTCACATAATGACAGTCTCAGCGCAGTCCTGCACGTTACGGTGTTGATGTGTAGATCAGCACTGTGTGTGTGTTGTGCAGGGGAACTGCGGGGCTGTGCAGCTTCCATGCCAGGGTGAGACTGAGATGCTGTGCTTAGCATGGGGTGAGTTCACAACGCGTGTTTTGTGTGCTTAGCGTGTGCAAGCGTGCAAGGAAAACCCGACTGCTTGTCTGTGTGCGGTGTGGGAGGGAGAGAGCCTGGGTTTGTCTGGCTGTCACTCACGAGAAGATCTGATCAATCTTCTTCTTTTTCAAGGCATAAAACAGACATATCCTTTTATATTTCTTGCAGCAAAGCATCGCCTCCTTTTGACTTGGTGTGTCTGCTTCTCAATAACCCTCAAATACTTCTTTACAACTCCCAGAAAAGCAGCTTAACTGCCATTAACAAATTATTGTTATGCATCCAGATGAGCAGCCAGAGTAAAGCATGAAGGATCCTTCTGTCCTACCTAGCGCAGATGTCAATCACAAGGCTAAAGCCACACATTAATGCTGCCAGCGCTTCATCTGCTGCTTGTTTCTCTCCACAAAAAAGAACTGTATACAAGAAGTGACCTCCCCCCCCCCCCCCCCCCCCCCCCCTTCTCATCTCTCAAGTAAAGCGCAGATGGATTCTCTGAAGCCAAAAGATACGCTCACACCTACAGCACCACTCTCTTTTGGATTTTAACCCCAGGCTGTGCCGGACCCTGAGGATGATGACATGGTGGGGAAATGCCCTCTGTCATCCTATTCCCCATGGGCAAAAAAGGCAAACTTGTGCTCCACGACAGCACTGAGGTGGGAGAATCCAATCTCCTGAGCTGTGGGATGCGGCCCCTCCGCCATCGCTGCCCTCCCCCGGCTCTGCCGCTGTCTCCCAGTCCCCACTCCAAGTAGAGGCAATCAGCCCAGTGTGAGATTCGAGGCGACAGACTTTCCTTTTCCTCCGCGATTTGGTTGTCACTTGCTAAAACGGAGCGGTGGATTAAGTGGAGATGACACCATCTCCTTGGGGACGGTCCCCCCCCCCCTCTCCGGGATGTATCGATACTCGGAATACAGATGGAGCCTGGCTGCCTCCCACCCCCGGCTCGGTGCCAACATAGCCGGAGCTGAGCCCCCCCCATTGCCGGGCATCCTCCAAAGGCTGCGTCCTTCCCAGCGCTCCCAATGCTCCCATGTGCCGACAAAGCTCGGCCCCACTCTTCCCCCTCCCTCCCAAGTACTACACAGGACCTCTGCCATCCATTCCTCCGGGAACTCCGTGCTGCCCAATGTGGGGTGCGGAGCAGAGGCAACACTTGTGCGGGGCTGGGGGCGGAGGTGCCGCGGGCGTTACACAACGCGGCCGAGGCAGGACGGGGATGTCGGGGCAGCGGCACCGCTGCAGCCGCAGCGCCGCGTTCGCCTTACCTGATGCTAATGTCCCTCTCTGGCGGAGATCTGCTCGCCCGTGGGTTTTATTCGGCTCGGTAGGAACTTGTGGGAGAGCTTCTCTGTCCAGCTTGCATACTGGGTGCTGGGTTGATAATGCAGGCGTGAAAATCCTGGGGCTCTAGCAGTCCTTTTCATGCTCAGACAGAAAATCCCCCTCCTTGATCCAGATCGCGGGCATTAAGGGCAGAGGAAAAAAAAATCCCTGTTTTATTCTTTCCTCTTTCTTTTTGCTTTTTCTTTTATTCTTGCTTCCCCCCCCCCCTTTCCTTATTCCTGTGCCCCCCCTCTCCTCTGCTGCTCAGTTCGTAGCCATCGGGGGAAGGAGCAGAGGCAGCAGGGAGAATGGAGAGGGGGTTAGAAATAAAAATGAAAAGGGCTCCAGGAGGGAAGCAAGAGGCTGGGCTTGCCACAGGGGGAGGGGCTTGAAGCGGCCTGGAGAGGATGAATGGGGAAGAGGAAAGCAGGGAGGAGCCCCAGCCTGGCCATTTTATTCTAAGAAGTGTTTTGTACATAATTAGGAAAGGGGGAGGGACGGAGGAGAGGGGAGCGGGGGGGGGGGGGCAAAAAGGAGGGACTTCAGCTCCGTCCAGACGGAGCCTGGGCCGTGGGAAGGGAGCATGAGATGGGGAAGGGCCGCTGGGGCTTGGGGGAATCTAAACTTGCCTGCCTCCCGTTTTTGGAGAGGAAGCTGCAGCGGAGCTGATTACGATTCCAGGCAGCCCCCATCCACTAAGTATTTTAAATATATATTTTTTCCTCTTCCCCTACGTTCCTTTTCTTCCCTCGTTTTCTCCTTGACGGATCCAGGCAGCGCAGGGCTCGATTCTCCGAGCAGGCTGGATGGAAGGAAGGAAAGAGGGTGGGAGGACGCGGGGGGCTCCGCGCTGGGGCTGCCCCGCCTCTCGGGGCGGACGGAAGGATCCGGCCGGGTGCGGTTCAGCACCACGGACAGTTCCGTCCCGGCGGGAGCCCCTCGAGCTTACAACCGGCAGCAGCGAGCCGAGCCGAGCCGAGCCGATCCGAGCCGAGCCGATCCGAGCCGAGCCGAGCCGAGCCGCCCCGGGGGGCAGCGAGCGGCCATCTGCTCTCCCCCAGGCTTCCTCCCTCCGCTTCTAGGCTGGGTTCGCCTGGCAAAGTGGGTGAAAATCCCAATGTGCAGCTGGAGAAGGTTTGGGAATGGGATCTCCCGCTCTTCCACAGCTTGCCTTTGGTTCACATTAACAGGATGGGCCTCGGCAACTGCCTGAGTGCTTCAAAAAATACATGAAAGACAAGGAAGGAACGAGTTGGAGACGGAGGTGCCTCAAGGGCATCGCTCACCCAGACAAATCGCTGCAGCCCGGCAAAGCCCAGCGCAGAAAGAGCATTTAACATTCCCTACCATTGTGTGAGGTTTCTAGCAAGAGACCTCTCAGACAAATCATTAGCTGTGCTGTGTTGCCAGAAGGGAAACCACTCAGCCGCTTTATGCAGGGTATATGGGACAGGAAGGGCAATGGAAGATACCTTCCTCCCACCTCCTTTCTCTGGCCTGCAAGGACAGTCAGTTCTGCCCTTCTCTCACCCATCCCCTGTGGCTGCAGAACATTGTCTTAAGCTAAATCTTCAGCAAATCTTTCCTAAGCAGAATTAGAAGCTGTTTGCTTAAAATCCAGGCTGTTCTGATAGGGTTGAGGCTTAGCTTATCTCAGCATACCCAAAGCTTTTGAGTTTTACTTTTTTTCCAGGCAAAGTTCAGCTGCAAAGCGTGCTTCTTGGCAAACCACCTCTGATTCCATCATATTGGCTTGTGTAAAAAAATAATGAAATAATTCTCATGGATCTTCCTGGTACAAGGCCTCAGGGGAATGGCAATACACCATGACAGAGGGGTTTGAGAGATTAGCTCTTATATAGACCATAAATCTGCAAGGCATTTGTTTAAACAAATAAATAGTGCCTGGGGTTATCACTAGTGTGTGTTTTCGTTGTTGATCATGGCATTTACCAGAAATGGGAGGGAGAGCCTAGATCTTAAAGAGAGATCTGAGATGAGGATGTTTAAAATCAAAGCAAAATCTCCAGGAAGGAACAACTGCTGTTGTCATATGGGATTTACTGATTCATCTAACAGAACAATACTGGGTATCTTTCCTCGTTGCCCCAGGGAAGGTTACTGTGTGATTAGGTCTAGCAAGACCTGGGACTACTCAGATGAATATTTCATATTCCTGCGAGGAATCAGTGAGAGAAAACAGGTGAGCCCAAAGGTCTCAAGGATCTAAAGAACAACTCAAAAATTCCCTACACTGTAACACCTTCTTCCACAAGGTCAGAGTCAATAAAACCTCTGATCAGTGTCCTGCCTGAAAACAAGAATTACCATCAGTATCATGAACTTATAAGAAAAGAACAAAGCAAAATGGAAAGAGAAGTTTTGCTCATAATTTTCCTGCCCCAGACTCTTGTCTCTCTTCCACCCCAATTCATAAACACGATTCCCTCCTCTTTTCCAAAAGCTTTTACTGTCTCTGTATCAAAAGAGGATTATTTGGTGCATTGAGTATTCAACATGTTTTCTTACAGTATTGTTGTGTTCAATGAGCTTTGCTCATCTGAATGGACACTCACTGCATAGTCCACTGGTTTAATTTGCTGCTTTGGAAACCTAAGCAGGTTACAGCATATTTAGCTATGTGTCTGTTCTTATGTGTCAAAGATAAGGTTTCTGGATGCCATTTGTAAAAACAAAATTATTTCACTCCAGTAGCTTTCTCTTTTCAGTCATCTCTTCTATGATTCTTCTTTTTAGTTTTGGATATTTCAACTCGCCTTCTGCTTGCAATGAATGAAGCCTGGATCTTCACCTCAGATCAGCAAAGCTCCATTGAACAAGAATCTTTATTTCTTTTTTCCAGTGAGGAGTTTTTCTGAGTTGTTAACAATTTTAGCGTGTCCAATTCTCACTTCTTCTCTTCCAACAGTTTTCTTGAAAGCAATGATTAGGGTTTTTTAAATTACAATCTTCTTCCCATGAAGAAAATAGAAACTAGTCAATCAAGAGAGGATATGAAGGCGAATAGAAATTTGTAACATGTGGTGTAAAAAAAAAGTCTCCCGTTTGCAAATAGTAGGCAAAAAGAAATGGTGGTGAGGATAGAGAAACAGTAATTTAGACTGTCAAAAGCTTAGCAAGACATTACATGAAACTGAGAGATCTGAAAAGCAGAAATAAGTGTCCATGTTCAGGTGAGTTTCCACTGCATGCTCCAAGTGTTATTTCCTGGTGCAAAAGTTATCTGTATGTGCCAAGTGCAGATGGTGAGTACTTTGCTTCTATTTGTGATTTTAGGGCAAAAACTCACTTCAGAGTCCCCTAGCTTGGTGAAAATAATCAGACTCTACTCTTGAGTTTTTCTTGTGCTACCAGCAAACTTCTTTTGACGTATCCTCTTGTGTTACCCTCCTTGAAGATGCAGAGCGTATTCTGGTCAATGTTTTGCAGACTTCCTTGTTTATTACAGGCTTAAAATGGATTAAACTTGCTTTATGAGCATGATATTGGTATTCTGGTGCTCTCCAAGTGTCTTACGAAATGTACTTCCTATCTCCCCTGCAAACAATACCACAATAAGTACTGATCTTATTTAGACCATGTTCTGTGTTTACTGCGTAGATATCCAGTTCCTATGCACTAACCATATTAATTTGCTGTTGGTATCCCTTAACAGGTTGGTAGGTGTCTCACTTTCACCAAGTTGGATGGGTGATACACAGGGCTGTGTGGCCAGGTAAATACCAGGCTGTTTTGATGGATGATGGAAAAAGACTGGGATTGGACTCAAAGGTCAGGGTTAAGAGGCAAGGAGCTGGCAGAGACTTGTTTGCACCATGCACAGTGCAAAGTTAAAGGTTTATAGTCAAAGCTAAGCAAAAATGTTGTCAGGTCCCAGGAGAGTGGGAAGAAACTGTTGGGAACTTAGTTTTTCTGAAAGGAGTTCTGAATAGCTGGTTCCTCTGCATTAAATTGAATCATCCTCAGTGCAGTTCTAGAAGCCTGAAAGGCACTGAACTCACTGAATTTTCCAAGTGGGTGCTGTTCCATCTTTGCACTTCACCTAAATTAACATATCCCCAAATTATCTATTGAGATAAATCACTTTCCAGTTTCAAATCAGCAAATGAAAAGATACCACAGCTTTAAAATTGAACTAGCTGTCCTAGGCACTCATCTTTCAGGATACTTGTTCTGAGCACTGAGAGCCTCTGGGGCTGCAGAATGAGGTTTTCAATCTCTTGAGATTTAGCTTTCTGATGAGCTTTTTTTTTTTTGGTATTTTTACTACTGGTCTTGGGTAGAAAGCAGATGGCTTGTGAAAAAAAAAAAAAAAGAAAAAGAAAAAAGAAGTGATAGTAGTTTGTCATTGAAGCTTAAAATAAGACAGAGACCACTATAAGGTCAAGTCTAGGAAGACACAGTGGGCAGAAAAGAGTAAGAACAGATCATTTCCCAGCTGAGAAGACATGCCGATAGGAAAGCTCTTAGCCAGGGTTAAATGAAACAAAATTAATGATATGATTCACTGGATTAACATGGAATTATAACAGAACAGGTGTTTGGTTTCAGATATTTGTCTAAATATTTTCTTCAGTCAATGGAAAGAGTTTTAACGTGAGGTATTATCTTGTTATCTTAGACAGTGTCTTATATATAAGATGAATTTCCCTCTGAAACTAGCTCTCTTTGTTGACTCCAAGGGGAAAAAAAAAAATAGCAGCTTAGACTGAATTGTGAAATTTTAGTTGGATGAAGTCAGACGAGTTGAGTCTCATCCTCTGGAGCTTGCTGATGTTCATTGGAATGCAAGCAAATGAAACCGTATCTGCTGAGTTTCCCAACTTGGTCACAAATCTATCCTTTTTATTAGCACTCTTTCATATTCACCATTGTTACTATTGTGTAGTAACAAGTGCAAGCCATCAGTATTCATCACCTGCAGCTTAGCTTCCTTCTGAACTTGGACTAAGGCTTTTGAAATCGAACTACTTGTAACTCCCAAACCATCACGAGCTGCACACTGCACAGAAGGCTTCAAGCCTCGCGCTCCTTCTATCTGCAATCACTTAGCACTTCAGACCACTCAAAAGAAGTGTTGGTAGATGAAACCTACATGCAGTCAAATGCAAGGACTGGAATGTTCAATTGAGGTTTTTTGTCTTATTCTTCACTCCAACGGCTGTTTCATTCCTCTGGGAGCCCCAGAAATGTTCATTGCCAAGGGGATGGCAAAGAAAGAGGCACTGTTATCTCCTGATGTTTGTGAAACAGGCATGAGAAAAAAATCTTTTAGCCCAACTAACAGGGATTGCTGGAGGAATTGGACCACCACTGGCATATGCATTTATTACACACTAATTCTGAAGCAGGTCTATTCTCATTAACCCAAGAGAAGAAACCAATGCACGTCTAGCAGGGCTGTTCTGTACCATCAGATGTTAGTACAGAATAAGAGTACTACTCATAGCAGAAAACCAAGTCATAACATACCTACACATCTAAATGTGTGACTTAATTTGATACTGGCATAGTGTAACTGTGTAGACAATTTTTTGGGGAGAGGGGGACGGAGCGTTTATTTGGTTTTCTTGAAGAGAAGGCACGAGGCTGCTTCATCTTTCTCATTTTAGCTCTGGTCTGTAAATACTGATCAAGACACAAATCAAAGAGGATAAATTTCATTTTCTGGAGCCTGAGGATCTGTAACATTAGGGCAGGCAAGGCAGTCCAGCACATTGCAACAGCTTCATGCAACCAAATTGCACTTTTTTTGTCAGCACTAGTCTAGGTCAGAATGAACTATCTCCAGCATCTTCTCACAAACAAATATACCTGGCAAGCTGCTCTGTTGGAGTCACACTTTGCCTCAGGTATGCAGTGAGTCACAAGGTTGAGAGCTGGTGCACACTGGCACCCTGAGGAATGGGATTATTGCTATCGTACAGTATCCACAAGCCCTGAGCAGTATTATTCCTCGCTTACAAAAGTGAATTTTCATCTTGTTAAGAAAAAGTTGAGGTGGACAGTTTTCAGGAGCTGTGTTGAAAGATGTCTGCAAATGTGCTTTACAAAAAATCTCTGCATAAACACAGCCTCATAGACTGTTCTGGTTAGTGATCAGAGTAGAAGATAAACCAAAACATTTGAGAGTGAGTTTTGGGAAACACAGTCAAGTTATCCAAGAATGAGCCCTTGTGTACCATAGACAGGTATCTAGAATGAAGTTCTTGGTGAGCAGTGAGGAGCACAGCTGCCAGATTGTTTAGATATAGTTTTTATGCCACAGCTTCCCAAGCAGCATGTTAGAGTGTGTATAAAAACTGCACCTTGTTTATTTTATTTGGAATCTTCCCAAAGCAAAGACTTCTACTTACTCTGTGCAGGCACACCTCTCCCAGAGCACTCCTCAGCTCAGCTGCTGCCTTTCTCTGCTAGCAGTAGAACTGCTGACAGTGAACTTTGCCTACGTGATTCTTCACCTCCTGCAATCCCAGACATGTCTGGGAGGCATCATGGCACAGCTTAGAGTAGTATGGTTAGCTTACCCACAGTTAGGGTAGTATGGCAGGTTGAGGTTGGACTTGATGATCTTGAAGGTCTTTTCCTACCTGAGCAATTCTGTAAGCACTAAAACAATTACAGATTTCTATGAGCTTTCCATGCTAAGCACTCCATTGACTGCATTTCTTTTGTACCAGGTTATTTCCCACCTTTCACCATCTTGGGATCCTGTTTGTCCATAGCAGCTCCTGAACCAGCCCTAGGGCACTGTCCTCCCCAGTGTCCAGTGCTTTTACAGTAGACTGACACCTTAGGTTCAATCTTTAGAACCAAAACTGCTTTTTGGTTGCCAGCAATTGATTTTGTGCACAGATATTCAAGACAAATGACTGTGTCTGTCAAATGTTTCTGTACATAGTGTTCAATTCCCTTTTTCCAGCTTTTCTTTTGCTCGCAACATCTCCAGAAACAATCAGTTCTTTCCCTGCCAGTTTTAGACCTCTTCCCTCCGAGCCACTCAGCATTTAATTTTTCCCACATCTCTTGAGGAAAATCAACCTGTTCACCTCTGGGGGGAGTGACCTATTGCACAGGAAGCACAGGACCAACTTGGACACCTGAAATCTATTTCTGGCTCTACTGCTGTATGGTCATATAACCTCAGGAGAATCATTTCACTCTCACTTCCATCTATGCAATACAAGTGGTAACATATCAATCTAATTCTCTCATCTTGTCAGAGTTATGGTTGTTTCTACAACTGTCACACAGAAGCCAGAACTGAGCTAACTGCAGTTATACACCCAGCGTTTTGTCTACAAGCAGAGCAGAGCAGAATGGCAGCAGACATTTACGTATTTGTACTGGCTTTACCCAGCTAGTGTGGGAAATGGCAGTGCTGAAAGCATCACGGTTTGCACTCACGTCTCCATTCCTGCAGTTACCCACACCAGTAAGACTAAGACAATACAGGAATGCTAACATGCACCACCAAAGCATCATTTGGCTTTGTAGACTTTCCCTACGGGGAGATGCAGGGCTTGCCTCACAGACCTCAGTATCACAACAGGTGAAATCAAAGGGAGATGATAGTCACCCTGTGGTCTCCCCTGCAGTTTATGAGAAAGGACGTGTTTTGCACAAACCTAGAAGCAGAAGTAGGGACAAACTCAGATATCCCCAGCCTCTGTTAAGCGTCGTTAATCTCCAAATCATCCATCTTTACACATCTGCTGACAAAAGCCACCGTAGAGGGGCAAAGTAATTATTTTTATTCCCTTTCTTTCCTTTCTGCTTCACCAATAGCTGATCAATATTGTCATTAAAGCTCCAAGAATAGGTTCTGTTGGTTAATCTACACCTTGAGTACCACACAGGAAAACAAAGGAAAACAAAAACCCCTCGATCACATAGTTCTTCCATCATCACCAGCCCCTTTGTTCAGAAAAAGGGGCACATCCGTGGATGTCTCTTTCACAAATGACACAGCACACAGATCTGAGTTTTCAATAGGCATTTAGAGTCTAGGAGATATATCTCACCAGTGACAATCTGTAGGTAGGTCAGATTTAGAGGATGAACTGGCGGAGGTATCCTTTAAATAGCTGGCTTATTGTATACTTAGTGTATTCCTTTAACTGGCTTATACTATCATTAAGTCTTCTATGGAGGAATGGAGCCATTGTGGCAGTGCAACGCTGACCTAATTAGCTTTGCTGAGGATTTATTTAACGGGTTTATTCTAACAAGTTTTTTCTCTAAATGCCTGATAACTGATTTGTTATAACTCTTTTTAACGAGTCTCTGTCTTCATCTGTTGAGTTTAATTCTTTTTGCTGCCTCCTGGTAAGCTTTTGCAACTATATAGAAGGCTGGCTGTATGGTGTTTAGGTTTTGATAAGCAGACATTCAATTCAGTGTGCTGAAGCAGGGAATATACCAATATTCATGTGAACAGTAATGTGTGGAAGAAGGAATTTCCTTTGATTTTTGAGTTTTAGTACAGAGTCTTTCACCCCAGTATTACAACCATCACATTCAAGTCCTGCCTGCTAAAAAGTAAGATTCCTACTGATTGCAAGAAGGTTTCTCATCAGACCCAAAGACAAAGCTCCCAGCTGCTGTACTCACCAACAGAATGGTAAGAGATAGCTGGAGAAGTGTGGACAAGCTAACTCCAAGCATGGTGTGCCCTGATCATGTATCCACTGCACACTGATGTTGTCTGCAACGACAAGGTGAGATGCTCACCTTGCATTTACAGGACCAACACAAGGTTATACTGACCCTAATGCTGGAGTGAGATGAGTTCAATTTCTCCAGCAGGCCAAAATATTCTACTGCTCTTCCTGTGGTAGGGTAATGAACATTAAAATGTGAATTCAGTGATCACTTACCTGCTTTGTATAGCTCTAGATAAATTTATTTGGAAGGTATTTTACTAGCAATAATTTAGATTCACCCTAATGAGACAATGTTTCTAATTTTTGTTGTTGTTGTTTGTTTGCATGTAAGGAAATTCAAGCAAGAGCGTCAGAGCATTAATCAGAATTGCCCCACAGATCAGCAGAATAGATTTTAGCTCTCCCAGACCAGTTCTGTAATCATAGGCTGTGTTCTACACACAAAAGAGGAATATTTTGTTGTTAAAACAAACAAACAAAAAAAGAATTTAAAATCCAAAATGTATGACAGTTTGTCAGATGAACAAGAATGATAACTAATAATACATAATGAGATATTTAAATGTTATTTATACATGATTACATAATTATAGCTAGTTAAGGTGTTAATGGGTTTTATCCACATTGCTATAGTGAGTACCACTTGATTCAGTTCTCAGTAGACAAATTCCTCTTTATATGAGCTTACTCACAATAACATTCAACCAGGACGTGCTTCAGCTACAGAGAGCATCCTGAAATTGATGTCTGGTGGCAGAATGTTGTGTCATCTTTAGAATGCAATTCTGAACAGCAAAGAGAGAAGGCTCAGGGACAAGCCAACGCTTTTGCCTTCTAGAAGCTGTGAATCTGCTGTAAGAATGAAGCAACGCCTCTGCAGAAAGGGAGGAAGGAGTGCAGGGATGTCTGTGTGCACACAGGTAGACAGCAAACTTCAGTCTCCTGTATTTATTTCTTAATACAATTAGATGAGGTGGAAATAGTCTTATTATTTCTATAGACAAGAATCTGACAGGCTGAGGGGTCTCCAGAGAAATAGAAGAAGTGTTCCCAGGAAAAAAAATTAACAGTTTCTTCTAACATAGCAGGCCTTTACCTCTGGACCAACCGCCTTCTAATGGAAGCATTCACTCTATAGTGCCTTAAAATGCATGACTTTGAATCATCAGAAATACATGAAGAATTAACCGATGTAGGCTTAGTGTGTAAAGGAAGACTTGACTCCCCAGGGATAACTGGCAGTCCTCATTTTTGCCACCTCAGCTCTGCCAGTGTTTCTTACAGAGGGCCTGCTAGAAAGGTTTTACAACATAAATCAAAAGGAAAAGGAAAAATTCAAAATAATTCTCCATGAAAATGCTACTAAAGAGTTCTCAGCATGAAGGGATGTATTTCCACCACACTGTGATATATCTGCTTCCTGCTACTAAAGATAACCTTTTCTTTTCTACCCCTTAGAGTCCAAATGGGGAAACATGTCTAATAACAGAAGGCTCTGAGAGCAATCCATCAAACACATGGTTCCCCCAAACAAGCCATATTCACCGGAGACAAAATGTTCCATCTCAGCATTTGTTACAAACATACAAATTGATTGATACCTACAGAATAGACCTGGATGTACATTTTCTGATAAAATGTGCTTGTTTGTTTGGTTTTTTTTTTTCATTCAAGAATGCTAAGGTTTTTTTAAAACACCAAACTTTACAGGGAAAAGATTTTCCTTCAGTAAACCTTCTCAGTCACTGGGTGGTACTTGCAGTAAAAACAAAGGGAAACTTTCAGCTTGGCAACATGGAATGTGCAGGTACGTCCAGAAGGCCAGATTCTGGGATTCTAATTTAGTCATTAGTTAATTCTTACACGATCTGTCTGTACCCAAATACCAGACAGAGTTCTCCCTCACATAGAACCTGTAGGAGAGGGCATGGTGGATCCACCTTATGGTTTGCCTGTCCCTTCCATCTTCTGTGCTCACTCCTCTGTCCTACTGACTAATACTAAAGTAAGTTATAGGGACAGAGGCAGAAATGGCAGTTCCCTGTACTCTCTGGCACAGAGTGCAGATAGTGGGATTTCTTGCCAGCTCCTCTGCATAAAAACCACATTAGCGTTGCGGAAAGACCAAATTTTGCTCCTGGAATACATCTTAATCTACAGCTTCTCCTGCTGATAGCATACTGCAGAAGTAATTTGAGACCCGACAACTCCATTGATGGTAAAATTCATTCAGCTGGAGCCCAAGCCTGACCTTAGCCACAATACTGGGTGGGCAGAGGCTGCTGACTGAAAATTTGTTTTGACATCTCTTACGGAGTAAGAAGGAAACGTCATCTCCCCAGTTCTCCAGCCTGACTTGCTCTCTGTAAATATAAGCCTCCTCCGTAGAAGAAAGCCCCTTCTGCTACCACACCTCCTCAAGTTTCACCGCTCATTTGCACCTCTCCAATGCAGTTTTGTGCTCACTGCCCATCACCTTTGAGTTAGTGACGACTGTGCCAGCTGCTCTCCACAGGCTTAGATCTCTATCTGCAGCAGCAAGGCGACCTTCTACCAATGGGCTTCTGTTGTGTCTGCAGAGATAATAAAAGAAGATATACCTTGGCTTCCCACCAGTTTAACATAGTTGTTTAATACAGTAATTCCGTGAGAATGTACATGTTGTGAATGACTTACTGTTATTACATGCATTTAGGGCAGCCTGAAGATTCAAAAACAGAGATAAAAGTGCTATTATCCAAGGGACCCCTTTGCCCAGAACAGTGTTTATGAAAATCATTTTGTTCTCTCGCAATTTGATTTTCCATTTTATTAAACTGTAAAGCATGTTAAAAGGAGAGTGGAAATACATTTGCTTGCTGGAGCCACCTCAATCAGATCAGGAGAGGGCATGGGATCACCCCTCCAATTTCTCTTCTACCTTGTGAGAAGAAATGCAGTCCTGGAAACTGGAAATAAAGGTGTGGGATTTAAGTGATACAGATATTTTCTGCCTGCTGCTGGTAGAGTACTAGAGAGGTTGAAAAGCCAGGCTGTGAAGGTGGAAAACAGCACTGGCAGATCACAGCTACCAATTTCAATTATCACCATTGTACCACTTGAACAGTCCCCAGTGTGACTCTGAACAGCCACCCTCTCTTCTGCAAAATGGGACTTTTTTTCTTTTTTTTTCTTCTGTTGTTTTAGGGAAAAGATTCTGTTATAGTCCGAGTTGTCATTATAACCAACGCTTTTACAGGAGCTCCAGAATGTCAAGGTTTTATCCATTTACTTTGAATAGATGCTTCCTTCGTTTGGAAAGAAGTAAGCAGTACATTCATACCTCCTTAAGCCAGCAGAAAAAATGATAACGAATATGAATCTTCCTGAGTCAGCAAAAGAGGGCACACTCCACCTCTCCAAATTCTTCCTTATTTTTTTACTTAAAGCCATACGTTCTTCAGTCAACATTGTTAACCTTGGAGAAAAGAGTTTTCGTTTTGGAATATTTTAGATTCTAAAGATTCTTGTTTATATTTAGATAAGAAAACACTTAGTCTACATATGTCTCTTCTTACGTGTCTGAGCAACCCATGGTCCAACAGCGCCTTGATCTCTGCAAGAGCCCTGAACTGCTCCCAGATTGCAGTTTGCTAATTTTTTTTTTCCCCCAATTTTTCGTTTGAGTAATGTCATCAGTTCCCATCTGAAACAAGAATATTGCTAAGGCTTCTTAATGGCTGCTACTTCTGCCTTCTGAAGGTTTGTCAGAGCAGGCAAAACTCATCAATATCGCCCCACCTGCAGTGCTCATCTTGTCATCCTCACCAGCAATGGAAGGCTAATCCATGCAGGAATGCTTACAGAAGAGTAGCAGCAACATTTTTTGCTGCTATTCTTGTAATTAATGATCGGTTTATGCTGGACTCCAACTTTCAGATAATTTCTCTGACCACGATGCTTCCGGTGACAGCACAAAGAAGTTGAAAGGGCAATGCTGTGTATTTGTGGTAGAATTAGAACAGAAAAATAAAATAGCACAGATATCCAGATAATAGTAATTCCTGCTAGAAACTGAATGGTGATATAGCAGGTCTGTTCTGTTTCAGATTGGAGCGCTCCAGGAAAAAATCCATGTATTGACACAATGTCCATGATAAGTTCAAGCTTTCAAAAAAAAAAACAAAAAAAAAAAACCCACAACATTTTTCTCTACAATCCGTAAGATACTTTCTATAAAATAGAAAACATGAAAAGGGAAAGGATATTTTATGTTCCTTCTATTTTCTGATCCTCCAAAATGGTCACGTAAGATTTTCTAGCTTTTATTTTCTATTATGAAGATTGGAAGCTTGATGTTTATATCAATTAGCTAACAGATGAACTATCCAATAATTATATGTCACCAGAATACGTCTTTCAGAGTAGAATTGATATTATGAGGTTCACAATAATCTGATTAAAATGGTACCAGTGCACATTACTGATGAAGTCCTTTTTTTTTCCCATTACTTTCTCAGGATGCCTTGCATCCTATTGCAAATAAACCAAATTATTAGATTTTCCCCTGTGTATGTGCTCCCTTCTCCTTTCTAACACCACCCCTCAGACTCCAGCAAACACTGCTGAGCTCTGCCCCAGGAGCTGCCTCTTTTCCAAGCTGATGATTTCCTTTTCTGTGGGGTTTGTTAAAGTACCTTTAAGAATTACTATCTTGATCTAGCTGCTCATGGCAGGGGTGTTGGAACTAGATGACCTCTGAGCTCCCTCCCAACCCAAGTCATTCTATGATACTATAAACATTATTTCGTTTTCTTGGTGATATGGATCAGTCAGCACCCAGAGACCTATCATAGCTTTAAAATGTTGCCAAATGCTATTTGCTATTCACCCAAATGCCAAATCCAAATGAGCGTCTTCATCATATTAATCTCATTGCCACAACTCTATCATTTTAGTAGTGGGTGAGTAAATCTGTGTTCCTTGCCTCAGTATGAAAACATCACACAGGGACAGGATGACCTGAGATCCAGAAAATAAGCAGGATGACAGCAAAAGCTGTCCTCCCACCAAGCTGTGAAGGGGGAAGTGACAATGTCTGCTCCAGGAAGCTCCAGCATTCCTGGAGAGTCCCCTCCTGCACAGCCAGATATAGGATGATCTAACCTGACTGGCTTTTCCACCCACTGTATTTCTTAAACATTGATTAGATTTTGCAATCACAGATCAATTGATAATTTCATAAAACTAAGTGAATGGTTGTCAAGACTAATCAGCCTGGTATGGTGTGTATGCATCGACCTTCAATCCCAGGAGCACGTGTCAAAGATAAAATGCCTCTTTGCAAAGCCTCTCCCTCCCACTCTCCCTAGGCTATTGCTGTTTATGAACCGAGCTTTTGTTTAATTGGTTACAGCAAACAGGGAAATAAATAACACCAATACTCAGTCTGTCTCTAGTGACTCCCAGATGGCCATGGTGAGCAAGCTTTGCTCTACAAGCAGCCCTCAGGAAAAGTTTGTAAGCCTGCTATGAAGGGAAAAGCACACAGACTTCCAGCTCCACTGCAGAGGACTGCATTTCTCCTGTACTTTAGTAAGGGGAATGAAGTAAGAATTGTGTGAAAATTTCATTTGTGCCTTTTCAGTTCACATTGCAGCGCTACCTGTCTTTTCCTCTCCTGTTCCTCAGCATGAACTGCAAGGACATGACACAGGCAATGCTCTGTCCTCCCTCCTTTCCCTTCCCCCTTGACCTACAGCTGTCCTTGAGGGAGTATCAATATTATCCGACATTTACGGACATGAGAAGGGAGAAAGAGAAGTAAATCACTAACAGGGAAACTGACTGAAATCTTGTCAGAACATCACTATATTTCTTATCTGTTTCCATTTGCTCAGCATTTCACACCAAGTAAATGTAGCAATTCCTTTTCACTTGCATCTCCACGTATGCTTTTCCTACAATTTGTTATTCCTGGAGTTTAAAAAACATACAAGCCATGCAAACCCCTTCCTACTGCCAAAGATTTCCGCGTACAGACTTCAAATTTATGAAACATCTTAGTTGTGCATAGCATCAGTACTCAGATCCCAGACAGATCCTCCTCTTCCAGCAGATACTCAAAGCATTCACAAGGTGGTAGTTATTATGCAGCCATTGGTCAGTTAAAGCACAAAGTCCTATTGGACCTATTTCCATGTTAGCTCACAGCTCCCAGACTGTTGTAACTAGAGGCTTGCACAGTTTCTGTGAGTCCTCACACAACATCTCAACAGCAAAGCAGTTCAATTTCACATAGACTGGAAGAGAAGAATGCTGGCTGACTTAGAATTCCCAGCCGAGGTTCCCACACAATGGTTTCACATTCACCTCTACATGGCTCTCTAATCATGGAAAAAATAAAAGCCCTTTTGACTTTGGTATAAACACGGCATGAAGCGTGAAATTAACCCATGTTGTACATCATTTGGAATAACCACACGTGTGCAGATTCCAGTTTAAGTAATTAGCCAAATAATTAATAATCTGCTAAATAATTAGCACACAATTAGGCGTGGACAAAAATCAAGTGCCTAATTAAGTATGTGCTCCTTGAGTTTGAGTTGCACTGAAAAAGATCAGAATGCAAACTGTATTTTAAGCCCATAATTGCACATTCTGGCTGGTGTGGCTTTGGAGTAACTTTTCTAACGAAGGAATATGTCCCTCAACCTTATTCTGAAGATATTTCTCTTGACTAATAGCAGGCCAGCTCTAACTTTTTAGTGCATCTGTCCCCAGGAACTTCCCAAGACATAAGATTTACTGTTCTTAAAATCCGCTTCCAGAAACCTATAGTGGACAACCAGAACCACATGTCCAAAAATGCTGCATTGCATTCATTGTGGTTCTAGAGGGAAACACTATGCATGATGGCCTCAATTCCCTTACCCGAGTTGTCTTTCTCTAGGTGTATCATCATTCAATCTACTTCAAGCAAGACTTTTCACCTTAAGTTTGCTATGGGCAGTGGAATGGGTCAATGACTCAATGTCCAGATGGAGATAGGGATGAATGGTGTCCCTCATCTGGGGCTGGGACCAATGCACTTTAATATCTTTATCAGTGACCTTAACAGTGGCATGAAGTGCATCTTAGCCAGTTTTTTTTTTTATAAGGAGGGAAGCATCAGCACAGGTTGCCCAGAGGTGGGTGGGTGCCCCATCCCTGGAGACATTCAGGTCAGGCTGGACCAGAATCTGAGCAACCTGTTCTACCTGTAGGTATCCCTTTACACTGTAAGAGAATTGGACCAGGTGACTTTTAAAGGTCCCTTCCAACTCGAATGATTCTGTGATTCACTGGATGATCTGGGATTTTCTAAAGTAGGAACATATTCCCTGAAGATTTTTCTTTTCTTGAACTCACTTCTTTCCATTTCTCAGAGTTGCACAAGAAAATGCTCATTAATCAAAATGGGAGGAAGCTGTTTGTGCCCCTGATGAAGACGAGCAGTGCTAGCTCTGTGAGGTAAAGCCACGAGAATCCAAAAACCTTCTTCAAGACGTCAGCAGATGGCCACCTGGTAGGACATTTAGTGTTATGCCTCACCTCCAAACCTCACTGATGAATTGATGTCTTACACACCTTCTTCTAGCCTTCCAAAGAACCATCCATCACGGGACGCAGGACAGCAGGCAACCTGGCTAAGTGGCACAATAAGCAAATCCTGTCTCTTGAGAGGTGTGTTCTGTGCAGCTTCCAGCACACATGCAGGTCTCCATCTGCAGCCGTGCTGAGCCAGCCCTCCCCTGGATGGGTGTGGGGAAGGAAGCTTTGGCTGCATTTTTCCCCCTGAGGCTGATGTGATATATTAGGTGGAGGTGACACACAGGTCAAGTGAGCACCTGTTCTCCCGAGGCCTCAGGGAACCTTACTAACATGGGAAGAATTTATTTTAACAGCTAGAATCTGGGGGAGATTATCACTATACATTCTCTCCCTGGGAGTTGTAAACTGCTGGAATTCACGTCTGCCCTTTGGGATGCTGAACAGAAGAGAGGAAAGGTCTCTTTACAAGGGCAGGAGGAAGGGCTTTGGTTCTATAAAGCCAGGCTCTGTGTTAGCTTTCAGTGTGGATTACAGAAGTTGATGGATATCCTTGGTATCTTAAGGGTGACAACAAAAACTCTCCACCAAGAAAGCTGGAGTACAGGGCTGAGCCCATTTTGTGTAATCCAGAGGATTTGTCATTTTGTTAAGACAAGAGATAACTGCCATTTAACAGTCACTTGGAAAGAAGCAGCTAATGCCTCACGTCAATATCCAAGGAGCATTTGGATAATGCTCTCAATATTACACTTCAACTCCTGTTTAGTCCTGAGGTGGCCAGAGAACTGGACTAGATGATTTTTGAAGGTCCCTTCCAACTCAACTATTCTATACAAGAATTGAAGATCCCTTCTAATTTTGCAGCGCTTGTATAAAGTTAATTGTTATCCTCGCCTTCCAATGTCGTGCAGCACAGAGCTGGTGTTTGCACCTTCTCAAGGGCCACCTCTAGGCTCAAGTGGTGCTGGAGACTAGAGAGGAAGTATTGGTTTTGGACATCATTTTGGGGCAGGAAGATAAACCAGTATTTGGTCACACAGAAACACTTTGAACAATTGGAATGTCTGAACTGCTTTCTAGGAAAAGGGAATGGAGAAAAGACAAGCACAGGCAGGATAGGGGGGAAATCAGCATTTTCCCCCACTTGTCTTTAAAATGTTGCTTTTAGCTGTGGCTTGAGATGACTCTTCTGATATTTCCTTTAATATCTTTGTCTTAGTCAGGCTAGTTTTAGTAGTCAAAAAAGCTACTGTTTCTCTGGCCCTAAATGAAAGTCATTCTGTTGTTCTGACTAAACATTTAACTAAAAAAAAAAAAAAAAAAAGTGGGTTATTAGCCTGCCACTGCTGGAATTGCTGCTCTCCTTTCATTCTTACTTCTGGTACTACTGGCATCAATTCAGAAGATGAACAGAGGATTTCAATCTTCTAAAGCTGCCAATCCTGCAACTTTCAAAAACACCAACTGCAGTTTCTATGATAGCGATGAATCCCTGAGCTGGTGATGGCAGAGCCCAGAGACAGTGCCAGAAGCAGAATTCAGGGTGAGAAGCCTGAGCAGCTCTGTGGAAATCAGTCATGTCCACCTTGTTTTCCACTGAGATCAGCTGAACTCATCCCAGCCTCTCCTGATCCCTAGATGCAAGCATAGGCCACATCATTTGGCCCAAAGACTTTGCTCATCAGGAGCCTGGCTCATCCAGCTGTTGGAAAGAGCTTGGAGCATCATTCCCTCCTCTGCATCCTGAGACAAAGGCAGGGAGAGTGGGAGCGATGTTTCTCAACACAACTTCTGCCAAACAAACTTCTGCCTTTCCTGCCAAACGTGCCCACCTCGAAGGCATAACACCCTTACACCACCTGCAGCTGCTGTTTCTGCAGCAGAGTCACTTGCATGGAAATGGCTGGTTTCCACTATGGGAAATAAATAGAAGTCACTCCCAGTGGTAGGGATTCCTCTGGGAAGAGGCACTGCACAGAGACAAGATGACTGGATCACTCAGACTCCTTTACCAGCAGCAATCTGTCCTCCCATCCCCTGCAGTCAGTGGGTCTGGATAAATCCCTGCACACCCTAAAGCTTTTACTTGAGGCCATATAAACATCACCTCACCCCAACTTCTGTGCAGCTGTCCCACTGATGCCAAGAAGGGATAGCCATGGTAATTAAAAGGTAGCAAAGCTCCTCGTCTGCATGAACAGGGGACGAGTCAATACAGTTCAATCTGCTGCTGAATTGACTGCAATCAATTTCTCTTTCTGCCCATCCAAGGCTGCAGCTGTAAAGCACTCACAATCTGATCAATGGTGACCTTGAGAGCAATGAAGAGAGACAAAGCCACACTGCAAACTGAAGGAGGACAGAGTGAGCCTTGGGAGCAAGCAGACATTAATGGGAAGGTAGAGCATAGCCTTCTTCTAGAGCAAAGCAGAGGTTCGTTGCAGTTGCGTGGTATCAGACAGGGAAGCATGCTGCACATAGGGATGCATTCTTCCACCAGCCCTCCAGAAAGAGCAACATGATCACCCCACTAACAGGCTGCGTTATGAGAAAGAGGGCTTCACTACAGGGTGGGACAGTTCTTATCCAAAATACATTAGAAATTGATACTGATATATCACCACTCCTTGTTTCTCATCTCCATACTGCAGGAATGGAATAAAAGACAGCGCCAGGCATCCAAGGCAGCCCAGCATCTACACTTGGCTTTAGGATGAGTCTGCCCATCTCAGACAGCTCCTGCTGAGATGTCCAAAGAAATAAAACGAGATTGTGTCTTAGCACTTTCTCTCACACTCCCGACCAGCTCCATCCCAACCCAATCACTGGTAATGAATTAATAATTAATCAATCACTACCTGATTTCATTTTCAGCTTGCAAGATGAGAAAAAGAAATGAGATCTTAAAATAATACTCTGCAATGGGTTGTGTCTGTCTCTAGCAAATGCAATTTAACTGCCTTAATGAAATGCTAATTGGTAGAATATATATATAAAAAACATCCTGAATACTACTCTAATTAAATTTCCTTTTTCCAGATCTGCAAAGCAAAATGCTCAGCGAAGAAAGAACAGTAAACAGGCGCAAAAGCTGTCCTTTTCAAGAGGGGGTAAAATTACAAAGAACAGAACGAGGGTTCGTCGGGAATAACACCATTGTTGTTCCTAATTGTGTGCGAGTGTTGCGTGCGCATGTGGCATAGCAAAATAAAAACGATGTTTATGGAGAGCTGCCTGCTTCTTTGCTGATGGACTGGAGGCGCTGATCCGACAATTAAAGCATCGTCTCAGTAATAGCCATAAATAAACAGGCAGCATTAGAACAGACTTGCAATAAAGATGATATTAAAAGCAGAACAAAATGAGAAGCGGCGCTGAATGGGAAAGGGTGAAGTGTAAGTCACGTTGATTTGTTCTTTCTTGCAGATAAGGAAACAATGAGATGTCCTTACCGTGGACCCCCAGCACTCAGCAAAGCTGTTATATAAAAGCAAAGGACAAGGGGCGATGAGATTGTAAATAGCTTTTAATCAGGAAGAGGGGAAAAGAAAGGGAGTAAAGTGGACACAGCGAGAGCTGGTTAGAAGCCTTCTTTGGAGACTTCTGTAGGAAAATATTGATTTGTCAAAATCTCAGGTTCTTGCAGGCCAGGGTCAGTTCCAACCCATCTTCTGTAATTCTTAGAAGTTCTGAATTGCCAGAAATGTGACACTGTCAGGATGTCAAGTTCCCAATTTCAAGCTGGAATAGCTTTTCATATAGAAATTATATATTGCTACAATAAGAGGAAAAAAAGATTTAAGAAAAAAAAACAAACAAACACAAAAACAATACCTCAATTACCAACACAAAGTGCCAGCTGACCTAACGCAGCTGACCGTCCACCCCCCACAAATTACTGACCTAGGAGCACTTCTAAAGTTCAAAGCCTTCATTCTCTTTTGGAGAGAAGTTCTGACACTCCAAAAGCTCCCGAATGGGAGAGCAGAGCAGCATCCTCTGCTTTGGTGGACATGCTGCAATATGAACTTGTCCTTAGCAATTACATCAGCAGGACATCGTCTGTCACTCACATGTAGCATCACGATTCTCCAGCAAACACCATCACTACCAGCAGCTTGAGCCTGGTAGTCCCCATGGACAGCACAGTGCACTTACTCCAGGCCCTATCTATAGTGCTATCTTGAAACCCAACTTGCCAGCATAGAGACTTTAAATGCCTTTGTAAATAGCCTTTCCAGCTGAGTGTAATTACCTTAATTAAAACCCCACCTCATCCTTCTGACTGGAATGGTACATGTAATCACTACATTTATCTTAACGATCTCATTAGCAGCAGGATCAGAAAGTCCTTCAGCACCTCTGCTGATGGGCTGAGACCTGGATGAGAAGTCACACATCTGCCTCTGGGGAGGAGTATGTGGGCTGAGGTTTTGGGCTGGATGGGTGGACGAGGTGTCTTCAAGTTCTGTTTTATTCAAGCCTTGCTAATTTCTGGTTCCTCCTTTCTTCCATGGCATTGGAATCTCCTGAAACTCCAAAGAGTGCTGCCTTCAAAAGTTAAAGGATACCTAGGCTTGTTATGCATGTGACTGCTATATAGCAGAAAATACTTTTGTTACTTGGATAGAGCAGGTGGAGGGACAGGGGGAAGGGACATTGGCCACTAGTCTAAACAGAGCAAACCGATTTTCTTTCTGTGTCCCAAGGAGTTGCTTATGGGGCTTAGAAAACAGAGAATAGCCACTTTGGATATGCATCCTGCTTACCTTGTGTCTGCTTTTTATAGATACGTCATGCAAAGCTATCCACTCCTTTCCTTTAACTGTTGCTATCAGGCTCACAAAGTCCAGAGGTAGATTTGACCATTTACACTTGGTGTTAGATAATGGGACTGCTGGGGCAGCAGATTATTCTAAGAAGACCTTTTCTATTTCCAGCTCCCATATCCTTGTTCCAGTCAAACAGAAGGGGCACGTCAGTTTTTGGGCTGGTGAGAGTTGAAGTGAGGCAGCTGAAATCAGGATGAAGGGATCTGGGAGACTGGCTGCTTCTTCCTCCTCGCTGGGTGTTCAGGCACCGGCACTGCTTCTTCCTTGCTGCCATGAAAATTGCCTTATTGAATTTTTAAATAAACTGTGCTGGTTGGAATATCTAAAGAGCCTTTGCACAGACCCTGACAGGGTCTTTTTTTTTTTTTTTTTTTTTTTAAATTAAAAATCTTGGCCTCAGGCGAAATGGAAATGTCTTCAGCTTTGCAACCAGTGCTCGTGTAACATATCTGAAACGCAGTTTATAAACTGGTGATTTGATGGGATTTGTTCCTGGGGGCTGTAATGAATGGATTTGCAGTTTCTTAGAGCCCAGGATGACATGACACAAATTGCTACCAATGACCATCACAACGGACGAGGGGAGAATGGGCAAGGGAAAGAAAAGAGCAGTCCAGTTCCAGTTGCAGAGTTACACACCAGAATCACATTGTCTTATGTATCCTCCTGTGTCTTTGACCCACCAAGATGTCAAGTCTGCGCTGGGGGCAACGCATTTAGGAAAAGAAACTAAAAAAAACAACATTACCAAGTGGAAAACTTCTGTAAGTTGCAAAAGCAGTAACATGCATGCACCATTCACCTGATGGAGAAGGGAAATTAAAAACTAAGAACCTGCTGCTAAAGGCTGAGTGTGATCAGCCACAAAGAAGCTGCTGAGGAGAAAGAGGACTGAACTGTGCTTTTAGGCAGCTGTCCCCACTCTCTGAGCTGGATCTTCTGATTAGCTAAGGCCAAAGGGAAACCTGGCTGGGAGATGGCCTGGGAAAAGAGGGAAAATAGAGCAAAATATCTTGCTTGCCTTTCCTTCTCAAGGATACAATGCCATTGGCTTTTGCTGAGGATGAATGGATGATGAAATCACTAATGTCCTTGGGTTAAATTGGTAGAGAACACGAAGGGAGGGAGCCACTGAGGTAAGGCTGGGGACTGAATGTTGAGCAGAGCAGGAATAGAGGTAACAACAGAGATCCAATGAGGCCAGAGCTGTGTAGAAGAGAAGCCGAGCACTGAGCCTCTTTTCTGAGGCCATCCAGAGCATGCAAAGACAAGTGCTGCAGAGATTCATCAGTCATTACTAATGCAAGGCTAATGCAAACTGTGAAAGCCATACATCATTGTGCAGGGCTGGATCAGAGGCTTCAGGGATGTTGTCTTGGAGATAGAGCCCCTCGACTGCAGATCTTTCTCATCTGCACTTACAAACCAGGCTCAGCTTTCACCTGGTGGGATCATCTCACCTGGAATAAGAATGGAGGGAATGTTCACCCTCCCCAGAGGGATATCCCACATCCTAAGTATTTGGATATCGCACCTTGCAGCAAACAACGTGTTATCCTCACAGCCCTGTAATTCACACTTGTCTATCCCACAAGTACCACCTTATTTTTTCACCACGCAGCTAATCCAAAGGTACCCCTGATCTCTGCCAGCCCATACCTGATTAGTGCCAACCTGCCCTCCTCACCCCACCACCTGACACACGGACCTCCTGACACACAGCAGCGTTCAGCAGAGTGCGTGCAGAAGGAAAACACAGAGTTGCAGCGGGAGGAGGAACGGGCTCGTAGGCAGATTGCACAATGCTGGTGAGGTCAAAAGGATGTGAGCTGAGGGGTATGGGAGCTAAGGGCAGGGAGAGGAATGCGCTGAGATGCTGAGCACTGCTCTGGGAAAAGAAGCAGGTCGGAGCAGAGCTGGGCTCCACGGTTTGGGGCAGGCCTGGGAAATGTTTTTGCACTGCCTCTCCCCCCGAACTGTAAATGATTCTTATCCATCATTATTATGTCACTGTGCATGGGGATGGCCTAAGGGCTCTGCAGAGGTCAGCAAGCTGACCTATAAAAAGGCACCCAAGAATCAGCTGACTTTGTTGTGCACAGAAAAGGAATGGGTGAGATCTTTAGACCTCTGGAATCAAAAACTACTTGGACTCTTCGTAGTCTGAAACTGCAGTTTTCAGTATCCATCACTTTTCTAACAGCTTCTCAGGATCTATTTGATTGACTTCTCTCAGGGCTCTCTCAACCAAAACTGAAAATTCATTGAGAAATCTTTTTTGTAAAAGGAGATGCAGCCAGAGTCAGTATCTTCTTCGCTCCGAATTTTTGGGGGAAGGGAGGTTTGGACACTGTCCAGAAACTATCACTGGTGTGAGATGGAAAATGACAGTTCTCTAGTTTGCGATGTCTTTTCTCATGCTGTAGCTTAGCAAATTATGGGATTCAAAGGTTTTTTGTTTGCTTTGTCAATATATGACAAAAAGAAAGGGAAAGGTTTAAAGAGCAAGTTTCACTTGATTGAAAGAGATTGGTTTTCTGTATGTATTTTACTTATTCTGACTTTGCAGAGGACTTGAAATTTCAGCCTCACAACTTGCTTCGGGATATGACCATTTTTCAAACTTACAAAAATGTTTGGAGACAGATAACCCAGCACAGCTGTGCTACCCTGGAAAATGAGAGGCCCTCTCTGTTGCCTTACATGTCCCCAAAGCACTGTGACAAACTGGTGAAAGGTGAATGTGTTCTTTCCATTACCTCTCAAAATGTCTTTTGCTCTGGGTAAGGTGTTTATGCAGCGGTCCTTTGTGATGCCTGCAAAGAGCTTCATTTCACACTGCCAAGCTGTATTTAAGGGTAGTCAATGCCTCCTTATGCCACGTCTTCAGGAAATGTTTCATCTGGTTGAATCCAAAAAAGCGTTGTTTGATGGGCAGCCCAGTGACCATACACCTTGTGAGTCATTTTAGGATTCCAGAAACAGAAGAGTCCCTTTCTTTCACAGCAAAAGTGCCTTAAAGCCCCATCAGGAGCAGATCCCACGTGGATAGAAGACCATCATGAAACCTATTTTTCTTGGGATGCTGTATGACTTTGCCCTCCACAAACGAGGGCACCGACCAGCAGGCTGGATAGGGCATTTTTCAAGAGGGATGGAGAGAGGAGAGGTAAATACAGAGAGTGTGCAACCAAAGGGCAGAAAGACTGCGCAAGGGTTTCGTCATTCCCCTGTCTAGAAGATATTTCTCCATTGACTCTATTTAAAGTCAGCCTCAGGCTTGTGAGCTTGGAGAGCTTTTAGCAGATGAAAGAACTCACTCATCAGGCGGAGTTTTTTGAAATATCTTTTTTTTTTTCTTTCAGTCCCCAGCTCTCCCTGGTCTGTTTTAAAGCTATTTCAGCAATTGTTGAAAACTGTCAGATGCCTTTGACAGATCAATACCTTACCGTGGAATTTGCATGGCCTGTTAGCCAATCAAAATGCAAATGGGGGATACATTTAAAACACGAGCCCCCAATTTGTCTTCCAAATGCTGCTGGAAAGTCATGAAAGCAATTTAGCTGTTCCTGGGACTGCACCTTGTCTCGAGCCTCACTTCTGGCAAAGCTGCTGTATTTATTATTATTATTTTTTTTTTTGCCATGAGGGAATGTGAGTGTGTGTATGTGCACACGCTACGGGCATCATTTTCAAGCTGTGAGCATAAATCTTCCTTTCTGACAGAGTGAGATTTATGGCCCTGCCATGAGGCTCACAGCACCTCCCAGCCCAGCAACACGGCTTCGGATGGAGCAAGGGGCAGCTCAGTCTCCCTTTGCCTTTCCCAGATGGTGTTAAGGTTTAGAAACAGAGCATCACCAACACCTCACACTGCGGCAATCAAGAGAGCCATTTAGTGAAGGCTGAGTCAATAAAAACATTCCCTTCTCAACAGATGAATGCTTTTATTCTCCTCCTTGCTTTTCCTGCTAGGAGCTTCGTGCGAGGGGAAACTGCTGGATGGACATCACAAGAGATGAGCATCTTTGCCTTGGCTCTGGGTAGGAGCAGTTGGTCTCCTGGTAGCACAGGTTGTTGTGCTGGTCCCTGTTCCTGCTCCTCAACCTGACCGAGCAAGTCTGCCTCCAAGCACTCACCCCCAGCCTGCAGCATCCATCCATCCATCCATCCATCCATCCATCGCAGCCTGGGAACCCACTCTGAGCCTGCTTAACTGGTTTTATTTCTTTTTCTAATAGAAAACATTTTTTTTCCTCTACTTTTAAACTTTCTGAAAGAAAATACTTGCATTGTCTGAAAATAGTTCATTTCCCCCTGAAAATATCCCTCCTCCCATAATAAACCTACAGTTTTGATTTAAAGCTACCTGCAAAGGTGATTCTGTCTTTAATGAGAATTTGAAATGCTCTACGCAAGACAGAAAGCCTGACCAGCCCATTCTTCAGCTGGAAATGACTACTTCATGCAGACTCATGCATGATAATTTACCAATACTCTTTTTAAAACTGGTTTGGAAACAAAAGGCCCTGTCAGCTGTTATCTACCCATGGAGCTGTCTATTTCTAACAGCTGGGCTGAACCCACTGGCAACGTGGATTGCTTCTTCCCCCAGGGACCTGGGAACGTGCAGATTCTGCTGCATGGGACCTTTCCTGGCATCCAACGCAGGATGGTTACGCTGGAAATGATTTTGCAGTGGACTGGGTTCCCTCCAAAAGAAATTCTTTCACACCTATCAGATTTGGTTAATAAAATGAAATGGGTAAATCTTCACTGTAAGGTTATTTGGAGTGATTTTTAGTTGTTCCTGCTCAGCAAATGATTAGTTTTCCACTCCCTGCTTTCCTTGAAGGTCTGGGTTCTCCCTCTCCCTGCAGTCTGTTCTCGTCTGGCTCACCGAGGCAGCCAGATGGTGTAATTTGCAGGTACCTCCACAGCACTTACTTGTCTGACATGCCCGAACTGATTGAAACATGCACAGAAACATTTGAAACCTCATTGAAAGGGTCTGGATAAAGTCCTGGAATGTGATAGATCTGTGAGGCAGACCAGGCACATCCACACACCCCTAGAGACTACACAAAAATCCAGGGGAAAGAGTTTCTGCGCACACATCTGTGCTTGGAGAGGAGGTTGCTGTAGATCTTTAGATGGCTATTTCCCAGTAAATAAATACACCGTGGTTGCTCATACTGCATTTGTAGGTGGATGTGTACACTAGTGGGTGTACAGAACTCCCCCATTTTCGTGGATCTCTGAGCTACGTGCAGGTATGCTTGTGTTGGGGTTGAGTCTGGTGATTCTAAAAGGTCTTTTCCAACATTAATGATTCTATGACTCCCTTGAGGTCAACACTATCCACACACTGCGGTTCCATAGTTTTACCTTTTCTCTTATGCCTTTGTGCCCTCAGTGATACCTGAGGACCTTAGAAGTGTGTGGAGATAGTTGTACATGGAAAATGCACCAAAGCAGTATTTTTTTTCCTAGGCATCTCTTGCTTCTTCCTTTCACAGTACGCCATCAGATGTGAAACAATTGGTAAAGGGTCAGTGTGCATGACAGTGGGCCAGCTCCTGTGGAGATTCCTTCCAGTGCTCGAAGGAAGCTTATAAACAGGAAGCAAAGTGACTTTCTACACGGTCTGATTGTGATAGGACAAAAGGGAATGGCTTTGAACTAAAAGAACGGAGATTTAGGTTAGCTATTAGGAAGAAATTATTTCCTCAGAGAGTGGTGAGACCCCAGCACTGCTGCCCTGAGTTGCAGGTGCTCCATTCCTGGAGGTGCCCAAGGCCATGGATGGGCCCTGGGCAGCACAGTCTGGCAGGGGGCAACCAGCCCATGGCAGGGGGCAGAATTAGGTAATCTTTAAGGTCCCTATGATTCTATGAGATCTGCAGCAACTACAGGGAACAGAGCTTGCTGAGAGCCTTCTGAGCAGTGGGCTGCAGAGAACTGACTTAAAATGCTTCCAAAAGCAGGAGGAGAGTCAGTGCTCAGTGTCTGGATCAGTGCATTCCAGGGAGGATGCCTGCTGCCGTATGAATAAAATCTCCCCTGGAAGTGTGTCTGTGAACTGCAGTGGCTTTGTAAACAAACACCTAGCAAGAACAGAATGGAATCTAGCACTGACTTAAATGCAGTAAGAAAACATGGCAGGAAAAAAAATATATATACTAATTGTATTTTATTGCTGGAATGAACAATAAAGCAGCAGAAAAGCCTTTCTCATGCTTCAGCTAGGGCAGGAGGAGATGAGCAAGGGGCGAGACATGCTCACACAGTGCCCTGCCATGCCGGGGCTGGCAGCACCCTGTCAGCACATTGTGAGAAGGAGCTCCATCTTTCTTTCTTACATGGCCTGACAGCTTTTCAGAAGAGATTTATATAGGGACAGATCGGAATATCTGTCATAGCAAACCACCGTGATCAAGAGAAATGAGGCGCTGCGCCTCCAAGCTGGGACCTCACGTTATTTTAGGGAAAGGAGATCTTGTTCCATTGGAGGGCACAACTGCAGGAGCTGCCATGGGAGCAGAGGGTCCCTGGGCTACATGGGTACGAGTTGTCAATGCCAGCATTTATCTGACTATGTACAAACATCTGGAGAGTACAGGCCTGCACCCCTGTGGCTTGGAGAGCTTCCCTTTATGATCAAGGCAGAGAAGCTGTCACTTCAAGAGCCCAATTCATCTCTTTCTAAGGCAGACATCTAAAGCAAGTCATATGAATTGTGCTGCCGAATTGCTTGTTTCTCTTTTCCTACTGCAAGGGGAGTCTAGACAGCTCGCTTGGCTGAAGGTAGTTGGAAGGGAGAAGAGACAAGGCTCAGCCCTGATGTGTAGGTGGGCCATCCCATGTTATCTGCCTACAACACTGCAAGACCAACACTGCATCTGTAAGCATGAGGGGCAGTGATGCATGGGGTGTGCATCTCACAGGGTGGTCCGCCATGCTATGAGGTGCTGGGGTGCAGCCAACATATCAGGAATTTCAAACAAGTCCAGAGTGATGAAATTTCAAATTTGCCCAGATGGATTTAAAGGGGGGGAAAAAAAAAGTGATGGAAGTTCTCTGATGGAAAAATCTCACCATTAGCATTAGGCAGCAAGTCTGCTTGGCTCGCCCCCTGAGCCACTCTGCTGTGACAAAGCCACGGGAGCATTTTACAAGGACAAAGGTTGCTGGCTGGTGAGCAGCAGCGTATTAACATGGAAATGACAGCAACCCATGTCAGAGCACGGTGCCCATGCAAATCTTTCTTAGGCTATTAGCAGTATGTGGAACGCATCCTCTGATATGGGACGCTATCGCACAGGTACCGGGTGACTGGTTTGCAGCCTCACGGTGCTGTGTGGCTGCTCTGAAGCAAACCTGCTATGCCAAATCACTGGGGGGGAAGAAGGAAAAAAAAAAAGAGAGGAAAAAAAAGCAGATTGCAATTCAGCCCCCTGCTTTTGCAGTGAAGCTCCTCCAGACCCCAGCTGCGGTGTAAATTGAGATTCCGCATGAATGCTGTTGCCTGCTTTCACTGCTCGTTGGGTGCAATTTACTTGTCTTATCCGATTTACGCTATGCACTCAGGTTTGGAGCATAAATATACAAGCTCATATAACTATGCAAGGTTTTTTTTTTTCTCTCTCTTCTGTCTCCCATCTCTCACAGCAGCTCAGATCCATCAAATTCAGAGGAAGAGACTTCAATTTCAGTGATCTTCCTTTTCTCACCCAAAGCCCCACTGATTTCTGTGCTGAGGCTTCCTAACCACACCAGTAGATTTTTCTATTGGTTTTCATTTTATCCTGTGATTTGAAGGGTTTAAGTGGGAATTAAGAGATACCTCGGCTTTGAGCACAGCCCCGCTCCTAGGGGTGAATTTCAGCCTAAATGAAAAGTGCATGCATTAGGAACGCACTCCCCAAGCATGAATTAATGTTCTCAGGGTGCTCCTTAACAACATGCAATCTTCCACGCAACAGGTTGCTTTGCTTGGATTAACAACCTGGAGGAGAAGGATTAATATAATTGCTACTCCTAACCACAACCGCAGAAAATAATCACAATGAAGTTAAATAAAACCTTTGAAACCTGTCAGAGGTTGTTCTGCACTATTTTAATCTGTGCATATCTTTCAGGAACTTCTCTGATGTCAAACAGGATGTGCAAGCATTCCCTTTCTCTTCCCTACTTATGCTCAGGTCAAAAAGAACAGGAATTTTTCAGAGAACAACACCTAAACTGACCTTTCCCAGCCCAGTTCCACATATCAGAGAACTGTAAGGGTCAGAAGGGACAACTGGAGATCAACTAGCCCAACCCCCCAAGTATCTTGGATCATTCCATGAGAACAAAATGAAGAAGTCTGTCTCATCTAACCCAGGATCATCTGTTCAATAGTGGCCAAAAACTGTCACTGGGACTATACCAGTGTGAGTGTAGCTGTATTTCCCTTGTACTCAGGCTCTAGCAAACAGCAGCTCAGGGACTCCCTGAGCCAGAGGTGTTATCTTTCTTTGGTTTCTGTGCTCTTGATGGATTTTTTTCTTCTGTGAAGGCTCTAATAGCCTCACAAAACACAGTCAGGTTGTAGAGCTGTGTTTCTTGCAAGTGCCAGAAGTTTACATAGGTTCCAAAAGCAAAGCATGAAATCACACCACATTTCCATCTCTGGGTACACTACCAAGCAAACACATCTTGACAAGGAAATAAGAAAAGTCTCTTTTCAGGAGACATTATGACTTCAGTACAGTTACAATCAGAAAGATTAACACAGTGAAAGGGCAATAGAGAAATGTAACAGCAAAGGAACCAGTGAGGACAGGATGATATCTAAAAGGAAAAGTAAAGGTACTCACCCATCTCCCAAGATCTCAGCTCACAGGAAAAACTCCACAAAGGAGGGATCTCCAACCAGAGACCCTTCCAAGAGGGGCAGTCAGCCCTTCAATGGGATCTAAGAGAGGTGCAGCCACGCTCCATCTCTTTGGGTCACACAGAGGAATTGCCTTCACCTGTGTTCCCAGGGCTGACTGTGTCTTTTTTCCCAGGTGTTCAATCAGTGGTTCAGGCTGTGACTCAACAGATACATAGGTTTTTTGTTGTTGTTGTTGTTGCTTTTTAGAAAACAAAAACATTTATATGTATTTCTGGAATAAAAATGTTCTGTACCAAATATTGCAAGAAAAGCATTTCCCTGCAATCAACACCCCATTTGAAAATGGCTCACAGTGCTCCTCCACTCCATTGCCACAAGGGCTGTTGTTAGTGCTGATACCTGATTAGAGACATATCAGATGTACTACAACGTATTTGTCCTGCTGCCCAGAAGTGGAACATCAGGAGCTGCTGGACTGTGACCAGTTGAGTAATTCTCAACAAATACATGGAAATAAACATAATCATCTTCATCACATTAATCACAGTCTCACAGGAAACCTTCATGGATTTCAGTGAATTCAGAGCCAGTCTGTTCATTATCCCTCATTCTCTGGTGGCCCTGGGCAGCCAGAGCAAAATTCACCCTTGTATAAAATCCAGTGCAAGGCCAATGCATCACCTGCATGCCGTTCGCATGCTTCTATGCTTTTGACCTCCACAAGGTGATGTGGTGGTGAGGCCTTGTAGGATCTGAGGAGCTACGCACAGTGAAGGACAAGCAGAAGAGCACCAAGTCTCTGCTTCTGAAGCCTTTTCCACCCTACAGGTCTTTTCCTTCCCTCTTTGTCTGTTGAGACCCTTCACTTGTTACATAAGCACTAAGAAATAACCCCTTCACTTACATACGAGGGTTTTCAACTCCCACAAAACATTCCCACTCCAGGAAACTTGTTTTAACACTTGCTTTCACCAGTACAGAAACAGCAGTAGAAAGCCAAGCCTGCTGGCTTCAAGAGGAAGAATAAACCTCCATTCTGCAGCAAGCACCATGGGCTCTTTAAAGTCTTCCCAGAGCAGGAGTTAGTCTCTCTCTCTTTCTTTCCTTGATCGCTTTGTGCATGTTTTCGTAGACTTGAACTTCTATTCTGAATTACTTTTGAAGCCGAACCTGTTACAAGTCTGCAGATCAGATTCTGGTTCATCTCATTGAATCACAGAACCATGGAATAGTTCTATAGGAATAGTTGGAGGGGATCTTAAAGATCATGTAGTTCCAACCCCACTGCCATGGGCTGGTTGCCAACCATCAGATCAGGCTGCTCAAGGCCTGAATGCCTCCAGAGATGGGGCACCCACAGATTCTCTGGGCAGCCTGTGGCAGTGCCTCACCCTTAAGTAAAAAATTTCTTAACATCTAGCCTGAATCTTCTCTCTTTTAGGTTAAAGCCATCCCCCCCTTGTCCTATCACTAATAGACTGTATAAAAAGTCAGTCCCCCTCCCACATGTAAGATCCCTTTGCTCTTGTTTTGAGCTTGGGCCAATCGTGGGCACTGTCCTGCAGCAAAGGCAATGTCAGTCCCTTTCCAGCCCCACCACATACTAATTGTCTGAAAGGAGGTTGTGGTGAGGTGAGGATCAACCACTTCTCCCAGGTAACAACGATAGGACAAGAGTTGTGCGAGGGGAGGTTTCTGCCTTGCTTTTGCTAGGAGAGACAGAGAGATGCCCCTCAGGCACAATGAAAAGGACCCAACTAACGCTGTGATGACAGCACAGTAAAATTTCCTGGGCCCTAAATATTTTATCATCATAAAATAAACATAGATCTTCTCATCATGAAATATACATTAAAAAATGTTTAAACATGTTAATTATTAAACCAATATTGATTCATATTGGATGAAGCATTAACGGGTGGAGTTTGCAGGAGGAAAATTGGCAAATGTATTTAATGTCGAAAGAACGCTTGCCACATATCAATATTCATCAGGCCTAACCACTAATAATCATAAAAGTGACATACAGGATTTATAGCTCCTGTGTGTGAAGGCAAGCCTGTGCAAAGCGACAAACTGAAGTGTTAAGATGGGGAAGGGAGGGGCACAAAAAATCAATTTTTTTTCACCAGCTCTTCATTGTGATTTTATGGATAAACTGGGGATTTGTGTATGAGACTGAGCAAACAGGCTCTTGGGAGGCTGTTTTGGAGCAGGTTATCAGGAGGGTATAATCCAGTGCTCGTGATCACAACTGGGGTAAGATTGCTTTGTGGAGTAACTGGTATCACAGTACAGAAGGAGTTAAGTGTGCCTCATATATCTTCTCTTTGGACGTTTATTAAAAAAAATCTTAAGTGGATTATCTGAAAGTGGGGGAGTGGGAAATGCATCATTTGCCACCTTTAGGATCGGCAGGGTTGAAGGTGAAGCTGGAGCTTGGGGAGTTTTACAGTGCAAATCAGTTATTTTGATTTGGGGCTGTAAATACTTCCCTGAGGAGAATTCCTTGCTCACTGCTTCTGCACAAATATTTTTTTTGCAGCATTTCTCCCATGGAACATCTAGTTATGGTCATACTTTGTGACTGCAACACAGACAGACGTGGAAGCTACTGGAGACCATAATTGCCATTGATACAGGAGGCTTTCTGAAGGTCCTTAATTTTATTTAGTTTTAAATGCAAATGCCCATCCAAACCACTGAAGAAGGAGCCCTTATATGAATAACCTGTCTCAGAACATTGCTGGCACTGTCATCTGGCATTGTTTTTCATTTCTATCTAGATATTCTTTTCCTTTGGTTTACCTCAAAGTGAACACGTATACCGAGACCTGACTCCTCAATCTGCAATACTGAGTGGTTATGTGAATTTAATAGTATTTTTGTGATATGCTTGAGTCTGATGGAACTGTAGAATTGCAGAGTTCAATGTATTTAAAACATCTTCCTGAGAAGAGTGTCTCCTTTTCTGATCTTTAAACAAAAAGCACAGTGAGGTTCACTGACTGCGTTCAAGGACTCCAATTTAAATTTGTTCAGTCTACAAATCAAAAAAGAAATTTGTTTTCTTAACAGCCACCTCTGCAAACGCAGTATGGTACCAGGGAGTTAACAGGTGCTCTCTGTCTTGCATGCCAAATTTATTTAATACTTCTTATTGCTGTGAATTCAGACTTTGAAGGACTAATACAAATCAGAAACAGCAAACTGATAGAAATCTTTGCTTCTGAGACTTGGAGAGGATTCGTATGACTACCAATGGACAGAGTCAAGCCAAGGAAACTTGCATACTGCTTCTTGGTTTTGGTGTCAGGGCTGGTATCTGACTGAACTGGCATCGTTTCCTGCTGATGTATAAGTTATTGCATAAAAGACAAGAATGGTGAAAAAAGGAGATCGGACGAGGAGGATGTGACCACTCAGTTGACCAACTGCAACCTTGAAAACAGTGATCTTTCAGGTCTTTCATTCAACCCCTTTACCCACCAGCCCTGACTGCTGTCAGGAAAGAACTGCTATTCCTTTTTTTTCTCGCTACAAAACATATGCCAGTGTGACAGCAAATGTCAACCTTTTTCTGTGGGACAACACATTCAAAGGCCAAAACCTTTAACATCTGGCAGCTGTAGTGTTCTGTTGAACAACAGCTTTATTGTCAGTGTTTATCCGCTGGAGAAATGCTTTTGAGCCTATGCATGGAGATGATACACTAAATTGTCCATTTAATTTCCACTTACTGTGAGATTCGGCATACATTAAATAATATTTGATCATTAAAAGCATGTTTATGGACTCTCATATTGCTATCAGTGATACGTGACTAATACATAGTAAAGTGCATTTTGTCATGATCGGTTGATTTCAGAGTAATTTGTCATTGGCAATTGTTAGTCTGGGGGTTCTCTTCCACTCTCTCCTAATGCGGCTCCATAAGATGTGCCTGGAGGGAGTCCTGCTGTGGTGATGTCCTTGTGCAATGTCCTTGTATACAACAAGGAGTGGTGCAAGGAGAGGCCCAAAGCATGGGACGGGTCCTGGCACTGTCTTCTGGACTGACTCTGACTTCACTGGAAGCATCTAGAGAGCAGGAGGGATTTCCAGAGTGAAGAACAGTGCCATTCATGTCTCTAGCATCCAGCTGGATAACATGACATGCCTCAATCAAAACCAACCTTTAAGAGCTGGTTGGACCAGTTTCCTAAGAAAAACATGCTCTGTTTTGGGTGTGAGAACACCTCTATCTCCCTATTTCACTACACTATCGCATCCAATCGCATTTGAACCAGTTGACCAATTGCAATCAAGTGTAATATACAGCTAGTAGCCTCAAACACATTAAATTCTCACAAGTTTCATGAAAAAGTTAATTCCATCCGAGTTCCTAATTAACTACACACCCAGGAATTCAACCACAAGATACATATTCATGGAAAACGAGCTTCGTTTCCACCGATCACAGAAGTAGCTGGCATCTTGATGGGATTTTCTCCCACTGGAAAACATCAATTTGTCAAAATCAAAACATGCTACAGGAACAAACACTGCTTTCAGTAAAATTTCATTTTAAGACAGCTGTTTAAACCTGTGGTAACAGAATATTTAGTTGGTTGTTTGATTCGTTTCTTTTTTGTTGTTGTTTTTTTGTTTGATTGTGGGGGTTTTTGGTATGGGTTTTTCTTTTTTTCGTTCTTAAAATATCATCCTTCCTGTAAAGATATGTTACCATTCTTGTGCACAGAATATAATTGTATGTTGGGGGTGGAAAGGGGCGGTGGGAGGTGGGCAGGGAACCGCGGGTGGTTTGTAAAATATTATCTTCTAAATGTGTACTGAAATAGAATGTCTGAGTTCTGACCATAGCACTAACAAAGAACTCTCCTGTTCCCAACTGCACTATCTGTGGTAATGAGCAGCTAAGTCTTCATCAGTTGTTTACCCACTGTATCTACATGATATGTAGTAATGCTCATCTAACACAAACACATCTGGTGTTCAGGCAGAAAGTGGAGCCAGGTACTCCAGTTCTCTTTGCCTTTGTTTTTGGCAACCTAATGCTCACGTCCCATTGCCAAGCTGTTAGTCTCTTTGGTAACCAGCAGAAGCAATGTCCCTCTAGCTGATGTGCTACTGGCAAGAAAATGCAGATCTCTCTTTGCTTGACAGTGGCCTTCCTCAAATTGCTCCTATACACCATCACAATTATTTCAGCTTTTTCTTTCTCCTAGACCAGGACCTTCTATAACCCAATAAAATCAAACTAGCTCTCGCAGTGACCTGGACATCAGTAAAGAGTCACCCAGCACAGCTCTGGGTGCATTTGGAGAGGGGGTGCAGTCCTGAGGGACTAAAGCCACTCCCTGTTCTATTGTTTAATAGAATGACACAAAGAAGAGCTAGATTTGCTCAGACCAGGGTTATCCAGTGAATTGGGATCCCTCTATCTCACCCTCCTCCATCTGTCCAGTTTTGTGGTTATACCACCTTTTTTTGGTCTATTGAGACTATGCTTTTTGGACACAGGCTGTGTCACAGCCTAGGCAGCAGTTAGTCCACTGACAGCTTGATTTCAGTTGGATCACTAGATTTTGCTAAAATAAACCCTAACAGGCACCATTCAGCATGGCAAGCTTGCCCACGAGCTGGGATGTAATGACATGGGACACACTTTGCAAATGCATCTGTCTTCTGGCCTAACAGCAGCCACATTGTATGGTGTGCAATTAGGAGGTCACAGAAATGCTGTCACTGATGGCTTTCTGTCTGCCTTTGGAAAATGTTCTCAACACATAGCTAATAAGTAGGTTTCTTTTATACCACTTTGGTAGTTAAGGACAGCAGGAGGAAACAAGCAGAAGACCCAGCTTGGCACTATTATTCCTTTTAACTTTGCTTAGCAAATGATTCTGAAGTGCTCAACACAATAACTCCCGCTTTTAAGCATAGGTTTTCTACTCCTCTTCCTCTGCTAGGGTCTAATTTTAAGGGAGCACTTTGGGATTTTAATAACAGAATTATACACTTTCCCCACAGGTCTTTAATCTCTTGATGTTTATCCCATCAGTTGCATCTCTGGCAAGCCTTTATCCTAGCTTGTTTGTCTATTAAATTAACAGTATTTCAGAAGAAGAGAAGCCATTTGCAAGCAGTAAATCACAAGGCAGTGGCATCCACTTAGCTCTCTCGCTGTTGCATCACTCAGTATATTATACACTGTTCTATATACTCAGTATATCACCAAGTTCTTTATCTTCCCTGCCACCCCCACCCTCCACCTCCATGCTGTCTGCAAAATGCACAAACCTTTCACAGTAAGGCGAATCAAAGGAGAAGGAGGCAGGAGAGGTTTGCGCAAGCAGAGAACTGGGAAACTTTTGAATGCTTTGGATGGCACTGCTGGAGCTGGATTTTGGCTGGGGTTGCCAATGGAAAAGAGGGAGAGAAAAGCCCTACATATCAGGGTATGTCAGAGTGGGTGAAAAATACTCACTAAGGGTGCTCAACAAAACCTCAGTGTCAGAGAGAATGCAGCAAATACAGTGCCTGGAGGGAAACCACCCTGTGAAGGAGGCAAGCCCTGCTAGCAATGTATAGCCAAGTAGTGCAGTGCAGCAAGTTCAGATGTCATATGATAAAGAAATAGAATGAGTTGGACTGGCTGCCAGAAAAGGGAATCATTGTCCTGTTATGCACAGAAACCAAATGTAAGTGTGGAATCTTGAATGGCTCTGGATATCTTGATGTCCGAAGGAACCATTCCATAGGAAAACAACTGGCAGTTGAGGTTCCCTTCCATTTTCAGAGCTTGACGCTTTGTAACAGAATCACCAACGCTGGGAAATACTGACTTTTTCTCCTTGGATTCTTCCCATTCTGAGAAGGGTGTTAGTTCATTTTCACTGAAGTACTGAAAATCACAAGGTTCCTAGCAGGAAGCAGGCTTGGTGCATCTTCAACAAGTGGGAAGCATTTCCATGCAAGCACTTGTAGGATGTCTAACACTGTTTTCCTCCCATTGTTTTCTTGGATGGAATTCAGAATGTTAAGGGCAGTGTGAAGCAATAATTTGGGGGAAAAAATCAGAACAGGTTGTACAAAGCAATCTGTTCCAGTGATTTCTATTTTATTTCCCTGTTGACTTCTTGTTTCCTACCCTCCTTGTAATCACCTTTTACAACACATTCATGCAGAAATCCCATTTTCTAAATCAAAACTCTCCTAGAAGGAAAAAAAAAAGAAATCAGAAACAGTAAATTGTGGTCACAGACTGCACAACTCTTTGGAAATTTTATCTTCCCTCCCTCTTTGATATGCCATCAGAAAAATAAATAAATAGATACAAGAAAACACCAACACCCTACAGCAAAATGGAAAAAAAAAAAGTGGTTATTCTACCCAAGTGAGCCTTTTTCTATCCATCCAGCTGAGGAACCTTGACTAGCTGCTGTCCTGTTTTCATGGATTTTAAGAGGCCCACCTCCCCTTGTGGCCATGTCATTTGGATTCCTCTAGTTATCTGCATGTTAAGTGAAGTGATTTAGGTCATGCCAATCCCTATCAGCTCTTTGAAGACTTGACTATTGACGCTGCATGCAATAGATAACAATGATTGAGGTGATACCTGGTTGAAGTTGATCACAGGTGATGAGAGAAGAATATAGATCTTTTTTCCTGGCTGGGATGGGAATAAAAGGTGCAGAATATACTTCCACTGGGCTTGTTCCCATCTGGAGCCAAGCTTGCCCCTCTCAGCATTGCCCAGAGCTGCTTTGGGTGAGGGATCCCCAGTTTCAGGATGTTTTTCTGGGGCTGGAGATTCAGCTTCATTCTCTGCGCCCCAGGTCAGTTCCCTGACCATCTGTTTCTAAAACTGTTCTCTATTTGTTTGTTTGTTTATTTATCTCCTTTCTGAAATTCCTCTTTGGATCTCATAAATCTTCCTTATGGAAAGATATTTACAATAGGCACATTTCCAAGAAACATTCAGATTTCAACAAGGCAGCTTTTTGTTCCATGGGGAGAAGTTTGTCACTGTTTTTCTGGACGACTTCCCTCCATGAATCTTGGAAGCTTTGGAGTCCCCTCCAGTAGGATATAATTGGAAGTAGCTGCTTTGTGTGATAGCCCGGCTTTCAGAGTGTGGCCTCCAGTTTTATAGCTGCAAATAACTGCGGGCAATTTTGCCTACGCTTAATTTCAACATGTTGTTTCCTCCAATTTTTAAGTCCTTAATTTTCAGGAAAGCACAGAGCTGAATGCTCATGTGTTCTCCTGTAAAAACACTTTACAGCCAAATGCGATGACATGATTCCCTGCCTCCGCTAACGTTCATGATTTTTTGGCTCACAGAGTGGAGATCCAGGTGATGCTGGGATCACCAGGTGATGTGATCACCAGAAAAAAAGACCATCTCTTGGTTAGGTTGACTAATAGATCTCTGCTTCCTGAAGAGCAAATGTGTAACTCATTTCTTCTTCACTCTTCTTCTTGGTAAATTTAGCAATCTTTTAAGCAGGGTTGAACATTGTATTAGAAAATACACAACTGCAGAGGAACACAGATGACGTTTTGAGTCAATCCCATTGGTCCAAGTGAGGATTGATCTGCTGATGTTGGATCCAAATGGTGTTCTGCAGCCTTTTCTTCAAACTCCCCGGTCACGATGAATCAGGCTGTATATGAGGAAAAGTTTCTTCTCAGAAAAAGTTATCAGGCACTGGCACAGGATGCCCAGGAAGATGGTGGGGTCATCATCCCTGGAAATGTTCAAAAACCATGGAGATGTGGCACTGATGACATGGGTTAGTAGGCGTGGTGGGGATGGGTTGGAGTTGGGCTTGGTGATCTTTGTGGCCTCCCAGCCTTAATGGTTCTGTGATTCTAGGATTCCACCATTTTCCTGGGCTATTTTTTTGCCCCAACATTTCACTCTTTATAGTGTTAGAAAGCTCATCCAAATATCCTCTATAATTTAAGACCATCTTTGAGCCACTCCAAAATTAAATTGCCTCATGTTTAGAAGAGGATAGATAAACCTCAGATAGTAGATCTTATGGCTGTACCAGCTGTTAGCCCATAGAAACCTTTGCAGGGGCCTCACTGCTGTTCCTAAATTCTTAGAAAAAGATTTTCCCAGGAAAGTGAGCTAGTGCTTTTCCATGCTCCACCATCTGCGCTTGCTGGAGACCAGCACTGTTACTGGCATCCCGCAAATCTGTCAATAGGAGACAAAACCATTAAGAAACCAGCAGAGATCACTTTAAAATGCAAACAAAGCAGAATAGGGAGACACTTCAGGCCACATCCCTAACTACAGTAAATCAGTGAAACTCATGTATTTCAAGCAAACTATGCCAATTTGTGCCAGCTGAGGATTCGGTTCTTCGTCATTAACTCCTCCAGCGTTACACAGCCAGGTTTCGGAGGCTTTGAATGACTTCCTGCTTTGAGTTTACAGCTGTTCCAGCAAGGCCTTTGGTTTATCCCATTAATTTATCATTAGCCTGTGTAAACAAAAAGAGCAAAACAAAAAAAAACGGATGGGAAAAAAGAAAGCCAAGCAGATGCATTCACTTTTCCTCCACTTCTGACAGACTATAGGTAAGAAGCATCGCCAAAGTGGAGATCTACTGGGACTTGTTTCCTAGTTAAGATAAGGATGTTGGTTGAGATGTAAGGCATGAAGAATCTCAATTCAAATTAATGAAAAAAAATAAAATAAGCCTTCGACTCTTACCCGAGAGTCTTCTTTTTCATTAAAAGAATATTTCATTCTACATTTCAGTGTTTTCCCATCATTCTGATTCCACCTGGAATTGAATGCAGATGTCCTGAAACACCAGCAAGGAAGCTAATGCTGACAGTATCTCTGAAGCATTAGAAAGCAGGAAATGATAAATGTGTTTTAAAAAATTTCCCACTCTCTTGATCTCGTCCATCCATTTTGGCAGATTAATAGGTGTTGACAGTTTGAAAATGCTTCAGGTACATAAAGAAAGGGCAGAGACCTTACCTGACCACAGCCTTTGTGTCAGGTTGATTCCAGCTTGCGAACGTTGCCCTGTAGCTGATGCTGAGCTACATCACACTGTTATTCTTGGGGATATCTATGCAACCAAAACATCCACCATCCACCATCTGTGCAACTAACATCCACGTGGACAAACCTTTCTGGATGTTTGGAAAAGGAAAAGATCTATTATTCTATGTTTTCAAAGGAAAATGTAGAAGGAAAGCTCTTCCCTTTAAGCTGCTTAACTTGTCTAATGAACAGTTCATTTGTTTCTAGCTTTAGCCACTGGGTGTGTTGCCAGTTTCTGCCCTTCAGACCGATTTCCCACAGTAGGGAATGGATGGAGAGTCCCAAAAGGGACTGATTGGATTTCATGGCTACATACCCTTGTTACATCAGTGAGAAAATAAATGGGACAAAAGTTTTGCATTCCTGCAAGCACTCCTGTGAATTCTTCTAGGCATTCTTTGTTTTGCCACATGATATTGTTTATAAAGTTGACTCACAGTGCCAATAACAAGGGTCACACCAGTTCAAAATTAAACCCAAAGATATCCAACCATCAAAAATACGTGTATTCTACTGATCTTGTTCCTGGTAACAACACAAATGCAAGGATTTCATTGGGTGGAAACAAACCAGGATCAGTCTTCCTGCAAGCAGTGGCAGACTCAGAAATCTCCCTCGGAAGATAATGATAAAGGCAGCTTTCCTGTCTTTTTGGCAGAATTATCTTATGCTCTTCTACAACCTCAATAGGTGGCATGTGTCCCCAGCACGGGAATTAACTTTGCTGTTTCTGATTCTTGTCATGTTGTCTTCCATAGGTAGCTTATCAGGCAGACAAACCAATATTCCTTCTCAGTCATAAAGGAAGTTTGGGACAGATTCATCTTTCCATAAAAACTCCAAACATCTATTTGACCAGACTTCTGATAGAAATACAGATGACTGTTTACATGGCTATATTAGAGTGCATACAAATCACATATACACAGCTGCTGGTTTATGAACACATTGCTTTGCAGATTTGTGCTTTTCCAAGCACGGTGTCAGGGAATCTGTCCTGTCACACCGCTCCTTGGTGACAGATGCTCTGTGTGCTGCTGCAGCCTTAGTGCACTGACAGAGCCTCTGCAACATGGAGACAGCAGCAGCCATTCTGGCTGCGGTGCTCACGAGAAGGAGAGCTGCTGGGCTGGGTGAAATAAAGTGGCTCTTCATCAGGCTTTTTCTCTTTGAGGATGCCAGTTATACAGTGAGAGTTGAGATCTGGTAACTGCCTTCACTATAGGAAAGGAAAGGGAAAGGAGAAGCATGAGACTAAAATCTCTCTCAAGGCCATCGTAATCTGCTTAGCTGATTTGATGGATTGGGTAGGCCACATGTCAGATGCCAATGCTGGTGCTGAGCGGGGTGTTTGGACTGCAAAATGGCAGAATATTTGATGTCGTTGAGATGGAACCTCTCTCATCTCACTCATAGTGGTGATAAGTCACATAGAAATGATCTAGGATGATGCCTCTGTTCTTCTTTTGAAGTCACAGAATCACAGAATTGCTCAGGTTGGAAAAGACCTTCAAGATCATTGAATCCAACCATGACCTAACCATACTACCCTAACTCTAACAACCCTCCTCTAAATCAACCCTGAGCACCACATCCAAAAGTTTTTTAAACACATCCAGGGATGGTGACTCAACCACCTCCCTGGGAAGCCTATTCCAGTGCTTAACAAACCCTTGTTAGAAGTTTTTCCTGATATCCAACCTAAACTTACCCTGGTACAAATTAAGGCCAGGGTTTTTCCCTTTGTCCTGTCTTCGAGTTATGCCTAAACTGAGGCATGAGTCACTGCTCACACAGTGCTGAATGCTATTCTTTACCTTGTCACACTGACCTGAGGAGTACACTTAGGCACTCACCATTGCCTGTCTGATTTGGAAAATTCAGGGCTGGAGTGCAGCACTGCTCACTATGCTCCATATAGTTTCTGCTTTATGCTGTCATTGCATGGGATTAGCATGACCATAAACAACATCTCCCACTTCAGGAGCTTTGCAGTGAGCCTACATTGAACGTAGAGGTGATAGAGAAACCTTGTGTTTGAGATGAGAAATAAGACCAATTCTCACAGTTCTTGTTGTACAGTTCTTGTTGTAAAAGCACTCCAAATCTGGGCTGAATTTTCAGCAGTACATCCAGATCAGTAAAAACGTTATACTGGAAATCTCATTCTACCCAGATAGGTTTTCTTTATGGGTTTTCCATATTTCTAGCTGTCAAATATATTTAATATTTAACAGATGACATCAAGAGCCTCTCCACATAATATTCTGCCTCTTCTTTCTCTAAGTGGTGAAAAAATGAGGGAAGTTAGGAATGCATGAAATTGTAAATCAAAAATTACTACTGGTAGTAGTAATATTCCTGTTAATTACTGTAATATAACTCCATTTAGGAACCTTGCCAGGGACTTTGGTTTAGGTCCTATTCAAGGTGAGGAAGCAGGTGGCAAAATCATTTTCCATCTCAACAAATTTCCCCATTCCCTGTTTGTAGCACACATCAACCTGGCCCTTTGATGTGGTACAAGATACTTTGCCTCCCAGGAGAACTGGGGGCCAGATGCTCTGACACAAAGTAGCTCCATTACATCTCTATTGCTTTCCACAGGGCATCACAAATTTAAACTGGCCAAAGACTTTGCTCCTGAGAGCCATTGGCATGAATTGAAGAAAAGGTGCAAGTGCTATAGTTTCTGAAACAGGCTGTCAAAAGAGAGGTGGAAAAAGCAATGAGTTTTCCCCTATGAGACAGCGCCTTTGGGATGCAGAGAGAATAAACTGCTGAAATTCAGAAGCTCGCAGAAGTTTGAATGAAGAAAATATTTAGCAACGGGACAATTATAATGTTTGCTGTTGTTCAAAAGTGTGTCTTGAAGTGAAAGCTAAAGAATAAGTTTTTCTGCCTCACAGAATCTTAGAATCATAGAATTCTTTGAGTCAGAGGGGACCCTTGAAGGCCACCTGGTCCAAATCCCTGCACGAAACAGGGACACCCACAGCTCCATCAGTGCTCAGAGCCCCGTCCAGCTCTGACCTTGATGTCTCCAGGGTTGGAGCACTCATGGGAGGTTCTGCCATCCTGCATGCCACACAGCCTTTCTGTGCATCCTCACAGGTGTATCCACTGCTGCATGTTTCTGTGCACAGGCATGTGCCACTATGCTGGGTTTTACACCAGTCCTTACCCATTGGCTTGTGTGGCTCACTTTAATTTGTATATCATAAATACATGCTTACCTTGCTTATGTGTTTATAGAGATATAGATTCTCTCACATTTACATAAGCATGAAGGAGCTTTGCCTTATAAGCCAGTCTACTTCAGAGAAGATAATCTAATCTGGCTGGGTGGACAAACAGTCAGACAGCACAGCATGTATTTGGGCACATATATATAATTTCATACAGCCTGCTTTTGATTGCTTACATATATATGCTGTCACTGAGTGCACTTGACTGCACTGCTATGGCTGCTCATGTTTAAAACCCATCTGTATGAATCACATCTGTGCATATAGCAGCTTTCTAAGTGCAGACAGCGATGAAATGGCTCGGGACCAGATGCTCCATATCCTTCCACCAATTCAAGCACAACTTCATAGTGAGCACACAGTAGAAGCCTTTCCCTGCAGAGCTCAAGTTTTGCTACTGCATTTTCTTTTTTTTTTTCCACCAAGGGGATATTTATCTACAGGGGGGCTGTATGTGTACAGGTATATTTGTGATGGAGAGAGATAGGGACTGTGGATATAGTCACTTGGGCAGTGCCCAGCTGCCACCAGTGCATTGGCAGAGGCAGCTGGTAGCCTCCCATTGGGTCCAGCTCAGTCCCCATGCAGTCAGTGAGCGTTCAAACACACTGCATGTGCACAGCAATATGCGTGTGTGTGAATGCACTTCCCTCTAGTGGGCAAATGCATGGCAGAGCTTGGAATTTTATTACGGATTCCGAATATTCCCCCTAGCTTGAGCAATGAAGTCTTGTGCTCTTAGCGCTGAAGGTCACAGGCTGAGGACATCAGCACCTTCATGGTTGATGTCTGAAGGCTGACTCAGCTCATTGGCAGAACAGCACGTGTGAGGCTGCAGCTCAAACACTTTGCTGTGTCTCCATATGATCCCACAGTTCTACATTACAGCCAGTGTAGGATGTGAGCCATGATCCCCATCACAACCCACATCACCTGCTGCAGGAGCCCTGGCAGAGCAGAAATCTCAGTCCTTCCAGTCAGCCTCCAAAGCGAATCCTCAGAGCACCATTTGGAGGGAGGATCCCAAGATATTTTTTTGATCAAACAAGATCAAAACAAGCTTGTTGAAATATTCCATTTGATAATGTCAAAATGTTTCATTTTGAGGACGTCAAAACGCTGCGATCTAAATGTTTAATTAAGTGGCACGTATGTGTAGAATATTGCTATTATTTCAGTTCAATTTTAGTTGTTTTTTTTCTAATATTTCCCTGAACCTGTAGCAAAATCGAATAGGAGGGCAAAAAAGTCAAATCAAAAGATTTTCTTTTGATTGTTAATTGTTCTAATATTTTTCTACTGTAAGTGGCTCCACGCTTGAAAATATTTTCAAGCACTTTTTAATTAAACTATCCTTCCCAAAGAAAATTCGACATCACTATACAGCTCCTCTGTTCTTCTCAGCCAGTTCTATGGCTTATGCTTTTTAATCCATGTTGAATTAAAATCTCGTGTTTCCTGGCTCACAAATTACTGGGCTCGATAGGCCACCGTGTTTGGAAGATTTAATCAGAAGGCTGAGAGTCCTCCTTCACCCAGTTCCTCTGCCAGTTCTGATGGGGGAAGGTGGGAGTAATGAATGCTGATTGAACCTCACTCTGGGAACGAGTGAGGAAAAAAAAAAAAAAACCAACAAAAAACCCCTATCACTCTTGTGTGATTCAATTACCTCCGAGAACTTTTATTCTCTTGGGGATTTATTCATACGTTCATGATGAATTCAATTTGCGAGGGATGTAAGGGGCAGTGATGGCGCCCACGCCGTGCTGCTGTGACGTGAGGATGCGACGGTGGAAAGAAGCCAGGCAGCAAGAGAAAGAGGAGAAAGTCCTTTCTGTCAAGGTGATGTGAGGGACTTGAGCAGAGGGATGGGACCAAAGAGACCGGAGGAAGGAGGAGCAACGGGAAGGAGAGGCGGCAGGGAATGCAACCACGACCCGCACTGCCATTTCCCAATGCTTACTGTAATTTCCATAATGCACTGCCTGGTCAAAACGTTGTCAGATTTGTGTCAAATATTATTGCAAATCAAAGCCTAATCCTGGCCTCGAGAAGAGGAGATGAGCGGAGAGGCAGTTTCTAATTCTGTGTTACAACAAACAACTTGGAGTTATTTAAAGAAAATAATGGTATTTTTAAGCAAGCTGAGTTATGGGTATGGAGCTCTTCCCCTGCTATTCATTTATTTTTAAGCAAAGAGAGAAATGAGTGGGAAAAGCTGTATTTTATTCCCCTAAAAAGAGGGCTTTTTTTCCTGAACAAAATTCTGTAGACTCTCTAATGTGGTTTTGTTTGTGTTGGTATTTAATTCCCTAATATCACAAATGAAAACTGCCAACGCTCTTTAATTATAGCGAAACTGTTCCTCTTTGAGTTGCAGAAGTGCTTCTCATCACAACCACTGTCCAAACACAATCAGGGAGAAAGGCTTCATTCCGTGGTCAGAACGCACAGCTAATTCCCTGAATTTTTAACGTTTGTTTTTGTCACACATCAAAATGCAAATGTGAAATTACCCTTGGATCAAAATTGTCAAAATATTATTGGGAACAACATAACGCTTGATTTTTATGAGCATCTTCTACTTCAACAATGTCAAGCTATTACAATGAAAAGTGAACATAGCAGGAGACATCAAATAACATTTGCTCGTTGTTTCAATATAAGCCATGTGTTTAAAGAGTGCGACTTCAGCAATGTCACCAAAATGAACATTTTCACCACAGCCAATAGAAAAAGTCCCACTTCTACACAATGAAAAGACAAACTATCTGTTTACACTTTCTTCTGTCGAAAATGTGATGGAAATTGAAGCATTACTGAGACGTGCTTTTGTTTTAACAGAGTTCTTTTTGTTTCAACAGAGTTAAATTTTTGTTTCAATAGAACACGGAGAAAAAAAAAAAAACAACAAGCAATTCATTTTAATTATAGATCAGACTTATTCTCCTAAAACTTGAATAATTGTGCTGGAGGTTATGCACAAGGGAAAGGGAAGGGCTGGGAGCCCAGGCAGCGGGCAGCGTGAGCCAGCAGGAATGGGGTTGAATCCTGTGCTTGGTTTAGTCTGTATTACATAGAATCATAGAACCATTAAGGCTGGAAAAGACCTCTAAGATGACCAGATGCAACCCCAACCCATCCCCACTGTGCCTGCTAACCATGTTCCTCAGTGCCACATCTACCCTCTTCTTGAAAACCTCCATTTCCTGGCAGCTTGCATGATGCCAATTGGTGTTCAAAGATGGAGGTGATGGTACAGTGTCTCACCAGTTTTGCAGATATTGCTCTTTTAAGTAGCAGGACTCCAAAGGGATCTAACAAATGAGATGGGGAGGCCCAACCAGCTGGCAATGAACCATCCTTTGCCTACCTTGTTGTCTGCTCCAGCAGCAGCATCTGCTTGTTGTTCTTTAACTTGTTGTCAAATTCAATCAAGGCAAGGAATGACTCATGAAGCTGGACAATAAAATATTTATAGGTTCCTCCTCTGGGAAACAGGGAAAAGGGACCAAGGTGACGAGCAGAGCAGAGAGCACAACTCAGTGTTGTGTGAGGACCACTGTGAGATTGGTTCAATTTTCAAGGGAAAAAATGGAACAGAACAAAATTGACCTTAAAATGATTACTTTTAATACATGAAGATTAGACAGAGAAAAAAGAAGGGGGTTGTGGATAAGAGCAGGAGAACAGTACTGAGCTGAAGGAGCAGTATTTGATGAATTTTTGTCCTCCAACGGTGGCATGGAAAGGTCTCAAGGGGCTGATGGAGGATTTCCCACTGATTGCATTTGGACTGTGGTTGTGATGAGGAGCACTTCTGTAACCTACCTAGTGAAGGAGGACGTTTTTTACTGTAATTAAAAAGAGTTGGCAGTTTTCATTTGTGATATTAAAAAATTAATTATTAACGCAAATAAGCAGGTAAAGCAGCTCAACAAAGTCCGTCTGGGTTCTTAAGCCTGACACGGGGCCAAATGGCATGAAAAGAACAAGAGTTTGCAATTTCTCCCCAGAGGAAAAATATTAAAAGAAAATAATAAACCGCCCAAGCAAATAACAAATCTGAAGTTGGATGAGTGTCTTATTTTCACAAAATGTTTTGCTTCAATTTATCAGTAAGAAAAAAAAACCCACGTGCATTAATAGCCCAGTTCAAAGTGAAAAGGTTCTCTAAAACCCTAATGAGAAAGTGGTCGAGTGAGAATGTTAGAAGAGACATTTCAACACTGCGTAGTTTTAGCAATATGAGGCTTTGTTCCCAAGCTGAAGGTTTAGCAGAGTGGCACAGCAACATTAAAAGTTTGAACTTAACCAAAGATCCTTCCCCCCCCCAAAAAAAAGATATCCCTACCAAGATTTGAAAGGCAGATGGGAAGCGGTGCGAAAGGAGAAAAAGGCACCAGCCTGGGACGGGTCCAGCAGTGCTCAGAGCCCAGTACAGAGCCAGCAAAGGGATGCTTGCACCCCTCTCTGTGAAAAGCCAAATGCTGCCCTTCATCAGCCTTTCAAATGCAGGCAGAGGTGTTTGATACCAGTAAGGTCTTTCCTTTTTTTTTCCCTCTTTCAAACAGGGAAAATGTCTTTGAAAGGTAAAACTTAAAAAAGATTCTCGCCTTCCTTATTTTCTACTACTCTTATTCCTTTTTTATTTTCTTTTCCAGAGGGCTTTTTTTTTTTTTTTTTTTAATTATTATTATTACGCACAAACAAAACTGCCAGGGGAGAATCTGAACGATTCTCTCAGAACTGCAGATGAAAGTAATGGGCTTCTTAAAGACTTTATTTACATTATTGAACACAGGGAGAACAGAGAGAGCGGGACAGACAAGCTCACATATTAAAGGACAGCTTGACTACCCTTCAGCACCAGCATCAGCCTGGCAAATCCCCTGCAGGCTTGTCACTGGGCCCTTCCCCTGGTGGCACTGAGGATGCAGCACAGCTCAGCCCCACACTGGTCCCCAGGGCAGAAGCATCCTGTGCCCATGGGGAACTTATCTCTGAAAGAAAGAGTGCTGAGTTTCCAAGTGTCTTTTGTGGTTTTGCTGGAGACTGGCAGAGGAAGAGAGGCTGGACGTTATTTGCTCTGTTTTCTTTTCCTTTCCCAGCCATGCAATGGGGACATAAAATGTGAAATTCCAAAAATGTGGTGGAATTTTTGGGCTCCGAAGGACCGTCAGAAATAGTGCAGCCCCACAAACACAGAAGCTTTCGTACCCTTGTCATCAGAACTTTCTGGAGTGTGATTTATCATAATCTGGAAACAACAGTATTTTAATTTCATTTTAAGTGTTTTTAGCTTGCTCTGTGAACTCTTTTTTGAATACCTGTGTAGTGCCTGAAACGGGAGATTTAAAAGCACTTCAGGAAAGTTAATGAATTACACTTGCTGAGAACAATGTCAGGAAGCAAAGTGCTATAATTTATATTCTTCAGATAAGGAAACCAAGAACTGGCTTGGTTATAATTCTTCAAAGCTGTATGCTTTGAATCTGGCAGAAGAAAGAAGTTGTTCTGTCCTGGTTGGTATTTCTTCCCAGTCCAGAATCAAGTGTTACTAGATACAGAAGATAATTTATGTTGTAACATCATCTGCTTTAAATTCTTCTGGATCATCCTCTAATTTTCCTGTGCCACAAGCTGCTCTTCTTGCAGGCATTACAACAAAAACAACAGTTGAAGAAAGAAGGAAAGAAAGAAACCAAAGGCAGCTCTTCTTTGACGCACATTGGAATTGTTGGATGACGTCCTGGCTTCTCAGGACATGGCTCACTGCCCTGAGAACTCATTAGACTGGCTGAGGAATTTAAGAGCAGCCAATGTCCAATGGAAAGCCACCTGCTGACATGCGCCACATGCTGCCGGAAGAGCTGACTTTGACTTCTTCTTATGTTGCTGCTGCTGCTGCTGCACAAGGGACCGTTGTAGGCAGATGGCTCATCGCTACCAGAGATCCAACCCAGCACCACCACTGAGGCACTGGGCTCAGGGCTAGCACAAGGACAGAGAACCAAAGTGTAATTCCAGTGCAAGAAAGGGATGAAAGATTGGATGTGGATCATCCCATAAGTGCAACTCTTGGACTTACCAGCAGGGTGAGAATGAGGAGGAGAAGCTGAATGATCTGCGCAGCTAGAGATAGTTGATTGCTATGCTCATCATATATTACTGTTTATCATAAAATCACAGAATCATTAAGGTTGGAAAAGACCAGTAAGATCTTCCAGTCCAACTGTCAAGTCATCAGCACCATATGCATATATATGTGTGTGCATATATGTTGATGATATCTTTAGAATGCCTTTGCTGAATTTTTGTAGCTCCAAGACACTCCCAGCAGTGATATGGCCTGGCCTCCTCATAGGGTAAAGAAGAAAAACCAATAGACCCTGACTTTCCTGCTCATGATTTAGACTAACAGCAGTGCTCAGCAGACATCAAGGAGTTCATTTTATTGTGCAGAAATGTACCTGTCTTTCCCAACGTGAGAAGTTTTTTCCTTCCATGTTTATTTTCAGATGTTTCTAATAACACTTTTTGGGTGAAAAATAGCAAACTGTCAAAAAATGAAAATATTTTCAGTAAAGAGACAGTTTTCATGGCTTTTTTACATGTTGCAAAAACATTATTCCTTTTAAGATTGCCAAAATTTCCATTTTCTCGCTTTGAAACAAAACCATCGAGATTTCCCCTTTAAAATGACTTGTCTGTTACAAACTGAAGTAGTTTTTTTAGAAAATGCCCATATCAAAGCATAATATTTCAAAATTATTTAAATTGTATTTTCCAGAGCTCAGTTGTGTGAACATTTTCAGAATTCTGGCTTCTCATACTGCCTGAGGATAAGATGAGGCTTTCATAAGGCAAAACAAAAGCCAGGTTTGCAAAGCAAAGAAACTGCTTTCCCCTTATTCCACTGGAATGTTTTACTTCCCTCATAATAAATGGCTGATGGGGGCTACAAGAAAGAAGGGTACAGAAGAGTCTGTAGTGAGAGGACAAAGGGGAAATGGTTTCAAGCTGAAAGAGAGGAGATTTAGACTGGATTTAAGGAAGAAGTGTTTGATGATAAGAGTAGTGAAGCAGTGGCACAGGTTGCCCAGAGAAGTGTTGAGACACCCAAGGTCAGGCTGGATGGGGCTCTGAGCACCTGATGGAGCTGTGGGTGTCCCTGTTCATTGCAGGGAGTTGGACTAGATGGCCTTTAAAAGTCCCTTCCAACTCAGATGATTCTGTGATCCTGTGATCCTATGATTCTACTTGGAGGTTGAAAGGTGCAGCTGGTATTGCAAAGACTTGGTCTGTTGAACTCTATCTACTTCCATGTGAAAACAATGATAGGAACCAGCTCTTGCTGTAATTATGTTTCTTCAGTCAATTTTGTCCCATTAAACTCAAAAAGCTCAGTCATATCCAATCATGGATCTTCCCTTGGTGGTGGTGCTCAAGGATGCTGAATGCCACATCCAAGGAGCAGCAAATGCACTGTGGACAAGTGTCCCTCTGGATGATGATGCCATGGCTCTCCTGCCCTCCAGGGCTCAACCTTGTCAGCTGTTGAGTGCTTTCTCTCCTCAGCAAAGATCTCCCTTCATTAACACTTGCCCTTGCTGTAGTTCTTTTGCCTTTCCAGCTTCTTCCTGAGCTGCAGGATATTTAACCCCTGTCTGCTGGAGGATATTGCCGTTTCAGCAGGAGCTTATTGTGATCGAAACATGGGGGGTTGTTAAACAGCAGAGATAACCCCATAACTCATCCTTCGTCATTTCCCTTCCTTGGGCACTGGGCTGATATTGGTGAGCTGCTTGCTCAATCCTTTCAAATGAACTGGCCATTTATTACCAAAGTTTAACAGAAAACAATTTATGGAGCCTGCAGCCAGCTACAGAGCTAAAATGGTTCAGATGGGGAATGTGTTAGACGCATCTCAGCTGAGTTAATTTACAATTTAGGATACTGGGAAGGACAGAGCACTGAGCAGAGCTGTACCCTGTCAATCAGCCTCACAGAGCGAGTTCCCTCCTAGGAGTGCCCTCAAGAGATGTTTTAAGTGCTTTCAACACCAATAGGCCACATTCGCCTCTCACTTATGTCGGCCACTCCATCGACATCAAAGGAATTGCTTTTGATTTACACCCCTGTGAGTAAGACCAGCCTCTTCATGCACACCATCAGGTCCTGATGAAGGCACTGCACACCTCCTAATGTGAGCTTGCTCCCCAGCTCCACTGAGAAACCAGAAGGGAACGTGGAATATTTCCCCAGCAGCACAAGTGAGACCTGGCATTCTCCTCCCTGTGTTTGCTCACACCAATGCTTTGATAAATAGTGCACAATTATTCATATGCAAACGTGTTCCATCCCGGCAGAGGCAGACACCATTTCAGTCTATGGGATGGGGAAGGGTATAAATGCTCTGCAGCTGACTTTCACATGGTCATCCCAGTTCATGCAGAGGCTTAGGAAACAAGCCCTGTGCCTCTACTCTGGCAAATCACACTGCTTCCACATCTGCTGGAAACTGCCTGATATTCCGCAGACTCTCTACTTTTGACTTGCCCTAACCCAGTCAGAAGGCAGAGCAAAGCTTTCTAAAGATTTGCAAAAGCCTTTTCCCTGCTCCCACCTCCACCTCCAGCCCCACCAGAGGAAGAAACAGTCAGAGCAAAGAGCCACAGCCTTGCACTCCGAGACTGTTAATGAACACTTTTTTTCTGTAGATAATTACAGGGACTGGGATATTGAAAGCACTTAAAACATCTCATTCTTTTAATTCATTAATTATATTGCAATTACACAACTCTCAGGCACTCGCTGGCACTTTGGAAATCAGCCATTCTTGGGAGATACAGTGGGGATGGGAACTGGTGAAGAGGGAGAGAAGAAGCATAATGAAAGGCATGATTAGTAAAGTCAGTCTGGCAATGATAAATGAGTTCACAGAGCAGGCAACTGGAAACCAGTGCAGCTAAAACCCTATTCTTACGGGATCCAGAGATGTCCAGCAGCCTTGTGCTGATGTGCTACTGCTGCAATTGTTGTTATTCCAGACATGCTGCTTCAGATATCTGTTTTGCATGGATTTATTTCCCCTTTTTCCCCTTCTTATGCCAAAGCCAAAGTTCCACACACTTGAAGAACCTTCTTTTTTTTTTTTTTTTTTTTTTTTAATAAATTAGTCAATAATATTATTGACTTGGCCTTCCAGGATACTCTATGGACTGAATGCCCTGACACTTGTGGGGTCCTTAAAAGGTCATTGCAAAAAATCAATGAAAATGGTCTCCTGAAGATTTCCCTTCCATTTAAAGATCTTTGCTGCCCTTACCCAAAGGATGCAAAACAAGAAAGGGCATCCCAAAGCAGTGCTAATGTTACCCATCTGACCAAAAACTTTCTAGGGGCCATTACTCATAGCAGTCATTTTCAGTTCCCCTACAAAACTGGGAAGAGACATACAAAATACTGAATATCAACTTCTCTGGCACCATACAGATTCTCAGCATAGCTTACCTTCTCAGAGGACAAAACAAATGTTAATAAGCTAAGGAGAGAAGACCATTCCCTGACCCATCAAAGCCCAGGAATGGCAACAGGAAACCAGTGAGCAATTTGCTTTCCTTGTAATTCTCATCTATTTCAAGTGATGTTTGGAATAAGGATGGTTGACACGATGAACCCATTCATTTATGCATGGTGGACAAAAGAGCTCATTCAATAAGTGCTGATCATGCCTCTTTTTCCCTCCTGCTCTCCCCAAAGGTATGTCCCTCTGTCTGAATTGGATGGTTTTTTATTCATCAGCCAATCTATTGGCTATAGGGAAGGGAAAAAAAGACACTAGAAAGAGGAAAAAGTGGAAAATTCACATAGGGAAACATGAATGCAGCAAGCAAGGAAGGTGGGAGGAAAACTCTTCCTCTGCATCATTGTCCAGAAGACAATGCTGGGCAGAAGTGCTGGGATTTACCAGCAATGACAGCTTGGATCTGCTCTGATTCAAAGCCAGCATCTTTCACTGCACATCTCAACCCAGCCATGCCCAAGTGTGCAGTGGAAAGGTGCAAGTGCAGGAGTGATGTGTGACATGTGTGTTCAGGCAAGATGGCTCCTACAGTTGAAGCCAGATGAGAATAGTCTTAAGGATAAAAATATGGATGTGCATATTTCCCAGGAATTATAGCATTAGGACTCCTGTTAATTGCTATTTTGGTCTCATTAGAGAAAGAAACATTCGCTAAGCGTATTCATACTGCAAATGGGATTCATAACAATTTGTTTGAGGCTGAAACCACTTGTACCTCCTCCTGGAGCAGAGCCAATGCCTATATTTAAACTGAAAGACTGAAGGGAGCTGACATTGAGGCTGGTGCCGTGTTGGTGTGTTTATTTACAGGCAGCTGTGTGCACTTTGCGTGCCAGAGGAAAACCAGTGCAGTGGGGAGTGCATATGGGAGGCTGTGGGTGTGCTGCTGTGGAAGTGTGTGTAGGCTGCATTGCTTCTTGTCCACAGAGCTGCAGGTGTGAGTGGTGCTTGTGCATATCTATAAACATGCAATTGAATTTCTGCATGTGTTGGAGGAAGGTACAGGAGTCCTTGTGCAGAGGCATGGTGGGGTTTGCTTCATGGCTGCATAGCATGCAGATAATCAAAGGCTTGGAAGTTGCTAGTCCTGGTGCAATGCCAGGTCTGGCTGGACATTGAGCACAGCACCCCAAGGAGAGAAAGCCAACGTGGAGAGAAACAGGCAGCTCAGAGGTGTCATAGCAAACAAAATGCCTGCAATAACAAAATACTGCACAGCTGCACTGCTCGATGTGAGTTGCACTTACCCCTTGCACCCTGCATGCCTAATTCCGACAGCAGGTTTCTAGGGAATAGCCTGTTTTGCTATTTTCTTCCTTCATCATTATTTTTTATTTCATTTTATTTTTTCTCGAGTCACATTGGGAAATCGGGGGCAGCCTGTAGGTTGTCAGGGAGAGCACAGGGCCAAAGCACCGCTCCCAAGAGCTCCCCTGAAAACAGCAGGCAAGCTCAAAGCTCCTTCCTCTGATCACATCTACAGAGGGACGTGTTCCCTGCAGCCCTTCCGGGGGTGGCTGATCTCCGCTGGGAAACTCAGATGAAGGCATCAAAACAAGAAAGCTGCTAGAGGAAGCAGCAAGGCAAAGGAGTGGCATCAATCTGATAAAGTACATCTGAACCCACGGGTGACCCGGAGTGACTTTCCAATGATTGCTCCTTGTAACATCCGTTACAAAGTATTGCCACAGCTCAGCCAAGAAAGAGCATAACTGAGATGGATTTGATCATATCAAGCTGTCGGTCTTGTATAATACACTGCTCTCCCTGCGCTGAGGCTGAGGCATAAGGACTGCCCATGGTAAGCAGAGCAGGGGCTCCAACATAATTGAGGTGGTGCAAAATGCTGCTGATTAATCTGTGAAGGCCTTTAGAAAAGAAGGTAGCTTTTCAGCTGTAGACATTGGCTCTCTTTTGCAGAGAGTGTTTTGTTCGCTTAATGTTTTTAATTATTTCTTTTCCTCGGGCAACCAGAAAGCCCAAGGATCAACAAGTCTCTGTTCTCAGCAGTGCTCAGGCAGCACTGGGAGATCTTCCATTTGTCTTTTCCTTTTCCTGTTATTTTCTTCTGTATTCTCCAAACAGATGTAACTATATCAGATTTGGTTAGGCTTCTCTGACAAAAAAAAAAATATCAAAACGTTGCTTTTATTCTTTTTTTCCCTCTGGAAAGTGTGTAAGATTGTTTTTCCGTTTTGTTGAGACATTGCAGGGGAGAGAAAGAAAAAGAGAGAAGGAATGGAAGAAAAGAAGGCACTGTATTTTATTATCATCTTAGCTAAAATCTGAACTGAAATCTGGTCCTGAATGGGGCCTGGAAACTGTTACATCTCTGGCTGTGTCTGCCTCTATCAGTCCTGCACTGCAGGTGGGATATAACCAGTTTTATCAGGGAAGAGGTAGAAATGTTTGAAAAACTGAAAAATTAAAGAGATTTGCATTAAAAATTCAGATTTGGATGAATAAATCCACTGGTATGAAAGATGTGAGAATATCACTTCTTTCTTGCCTGCAGCTCTGCTGCTTCTGGAATGGATTTTATCCTTGCACTGCCCAGCTGGGGCCAGGGCTGTGCCCAGGGTGGGACGTGGGACATCAGTGCAATAGGAGGAATTTAAAAGAACTTACGTGTGGCCAAATCTTGAGGCATTTTGTTATGCTGGAGTAAGTGTGGTGATTATCCCTCTGTACTCAGCACTCGTGGGGAATGCTGTGTTCAGTGATGGGCCCCTCACTATAAGAAAGACATTGAGGACCTGGAATGCGTCCAGAGATGGGCAACAAAGCTGTGAGGGGTCTGGAGCACAAATGTGATGGGGAGAAGCTGAGGGAACAGGGATTGTTCAGTCTGGAGGAGATCCAGGGAGACATCATTGCTCCCTGCAATCCCTGACAGGAGTTGTGGTGAGCTGGGGGTCGGCCTCTGCTCCCAGGGACCAGTGATAGGATGAGAGGTGATGGCATTAAGTTGCACCAGGGGAGGTTCAGGTTGGATATTAGGAGAAATTTCTTCTCCAGAAGAGCAGTGCTGCACTGTCACAGCTGCCCAGGAAGCAGTGGAGTCACCATCCATGGAGGTGATCAAGAACCATGGAGATGTAGCACTGAGGGTCATGGTGGGGTAGGTTGGGGTTGGACTTGAGGATCTGGGAGGTCTTTTCCAACCCTGGTGATTCTATACTTCTATGAAAGATGGAATCCAAAACAAACCTGAACACAGCACAGCAACTGCGCCCATCAATGTGCATTTAAGGGCTGTGAAGGTGTTTCAGAGCTCCTGCTCTCACATTTTCCTAACTCCACTTCCCCATTCAGAACTCTGAGGGGTGAAAAACGCTTTCAAACGCAGACAGCCCTGGGGTAAAACATAAATGCGTGTCATACAGACATGGCCTGGGACATGAGTGATTGTTATCATTGCAAATGCACAGAAGTGCCATTCCTTTAAATCATTTTTCCCATGCAAGTAGCCTGTGGAAAAGTATTGCATGCACTAAAAGGGAGCAACGCTTCCAAAGGGGGTAATTCAACACCTCGAGTTGTAATTGTTTCCTAATGCAACATCTTTATCCTATAACACAAATAAACACTTGCTGGTAATGGTGTGCTTTGTTAATTACAATGATTTTTAAAATCTGTCCTAAATACGCATTATATTACAGCAACACTATTACAAATGAGCATCGAGTGACATTCATATCACCTATTAATAGCTGGAGGGGTTTGGCAGGAGGGATTCTGGGATTTATGCAAATGAAGAATGTGTTCTATTCTAATTTCAGTGGATCTCCTCTGTAAACTTCTGCTGTGCTGAATTAATGTCTACAGTGCATTTCCCCCCCCTTTAAAAAAAAAAAAAAAAAAAAGAGGAAGCCACTTACATATATTATAGTGGGATAATGAATTATTATTATTCAAAATGTAGTTTTGTTGCACTCATTTGCATATAATGTTTAATTTTTCCAGAATATTTCATTCTAATGCATGCAGAAATGATCAAAAAACTCTCCAAATATGCTAATGTATGTTCTATTGCAACCACACTGCAGCCTTTATTTCTGGGCCTTTATTATAAAACATTAAAGAAAGAAATCTCAACATTAGGATAATCTTCTAGAAAGATGGCAATTGTTCTGATTAAGTGCTGGGTGAAACTCCCCACACATCTCCAATTACTGAGAAGCCTTGGCCAGAAATACCTTTCTTGGGACGTGATAGAAATCCCTCTGAACTCATAGAAAAAGCATCCAGTAATGTAATTTCTCTTTTTTGGGGGGCTCTACTGAAGATAGTATCAAATATGTATTTTCAGCCTTCCTATCCCTTACTTGATTGTAATGAAGCACCCAATTCTGGATTTACACACACGTATGTATCTAAGGAAAACCAACACAATCCCTGTCATCCATTTCTTAACATCGTCTCATTTTTCTTCCCTAGAGTTCACTGCCTGTTCTGTGGTTTGAGTGCCTGTCTTTAGACATCTGCTCTGAAACCCTCCTTCCTATGTATATAATTAAGGACATTATTTTACAGCACTCACATTTTTACAGTCTGGCATCATTTCTGTACATAAAAGCTTTGGTACTTCCATCTCTCCCTTATTGCATTACACTTGTTTAAGTTCAGTAGTTCTTATTCTGGGAATAATACTGATGGCCATTCTGCAGCCACAATTATTAAGCTAGGGCCCATAAAAGGAGATGAGTTTTGGATTGCACCTATAAATGATGATATGTGGGTTTCTAATGCTTTTCTATGGCTGGAAGTCCTACAGCAGAGGAACTCCACAAAAAGCAGCCTGTGCCCATATTCTGGGTTGCAGAAAAGGGACAACATATGGCAGCAGCCTTGCCTCTTCCAGATGAGGACTGGTGAGCAGTGCATGGAAACTGAATGTGCCATGAAAGTCTGTCCAGGGAGCAACACCCATGCTGGGCTTGTAGACAAGAGCACTGGAAAAGGAGCACTGCCATGCATGGCAGCACCTGAGAGCAGAGTGATCACGAATGTTAAATAATGGATTATAATAACTCAGGTTTGAGTTCATAATATGGATTCTATTCATATCACAGCTGTCATGAGCTTGTATCTTCATTTATTTGAACAGGGCATCTACTTGAAGTAGATGGGAATGGTAAATACATAGAGTAGATTTAAAAACTGGGGATTTGTTTCTGGTAAAAGGAATGCTTTTTCTGTTTGCAGCTTAGCTGAATGTTTTACTATAAATATATATATTTTTTCTAGATAAAAGCATGCAAGCCAAAAGTTGAAAACCACAAAAAAAAAAAAAAAAAAAAAAGGGGGGCAAACAGAGCTGAAGCTGAAGCAATTTCCAACTTTCTTCCACAGTCCCCTGAGCCCAACCTGTGCAACCCAGGACAAAACACCTGGAGAGCAGTGTTTCAGGATTCCTCCACTCCAGCACTATTCCCTCCATAAATCACTGCTCGAGCTGTGCTTGGGCTCAGGTTCTCCCCAGCTGAAGCACTGCATTGGAGGACAGCTGAGTGCAGCTTCTGTCCTCGTCCTTTGGTTTGAGAGCATCAGCACTCTCAAGTGCTTCGAGCAGATAATCCTGTTTGCTTTAACCTTGCTGTAAGTGCTCAGGAGCTGCTTTGTTTGCGTCCATGCTGGCAGCACTGCAGCCCCGTTATTACCTGTCTGGGCTCTTTTTGGTGGGCAAACAGCAATGAAATTGGGGGAGAAGAGGGGGTGCCTCGCTGACAGGTGAGGGGATGACTACCAGCCTCCCTGTGCCAGGGAGTATCAGTGTTAAAGTGATTAATTTCTCTTCTCCATTACTCTAAATTAGCTAAACAAATCCCTCGCTAGGGCTGTCATGCTGATGTTCAGCATGCAAATTGTGTCTAATGAGCGGGGCACTGCGGCTGGTGGCGAGCTCGTAAATCCATCGCTTCTGATGCTTGGTTCCTGCACACAGATGGCATCATCTCAGGGAGACCTGCATCAGAAACAGGAGGAAGAGACGGGAAATGGTGTGTGCCAAAGGGGTCAGAGCATCCCTTGTGCAGGACAAGGTCTGCTCAGAGCATCTCGCCGTGCAAAGGGGAGGAAGCTTCTCCAGTGAGACGCGGGGAATTTTCTGCAGAGAGAAGGATGGGGGTTGTTTTCTTCTAAGTGGAAATGACTCAGCCGTGCTTCACGAGCTAAACCCAAAGCACCTTGCCCTCAGTGTCACCCCAAGTGCAAAATCCTAGCAACAAAACCTCGCCAACCTTCTCCAAAAGTTTCAGCGGAAGGTTTTCAGCGAATAGAAATGGCATTTTCAGCTGAACACGTTGAACACGTTTTCCTGCTTTCTACAGAAAATCACCATTTCCATAGTGCTTATTAATTTGCTCAAACCAAAAGCCTTTCAGCTAAAATGCGAGAAAAAACCTGTTCACTTTTTTTGTTTATTTTTATTTAAAAAAAAAAAAAAAAAAAAAGTTATTACTTCTGATTGAAAAACAATCAAATAAAACCTTTGCCTCCATCCAGATCTATTGCCTCCTAAAGAAGTCACCTCTACAGCCTTCAGGGAACTGAGCGACCCTGGAAGGATCCCAGCAACTCCTCCCCAGAGCTTCCTTGCTCTTTTCTTCCCACACTGAGATCACAACACCTCCTCAGTATAACTTCATCCTCCAGCGGGATTCAAGCAGGTGCTTCAGGGTCAGGAATGCTCCTTAGCTCTTTGTTTCATAAGTAATGATTCAGAAGATTTGTCTATGGCCTCATGCTGAGAACACTGGGTGGGATTGAACAGTGGATTTTCAAAGTATCACAGAATGGTTGAGGCTGGAAGGAACCTCTGGAGATCACGTAGTCCAGGATGCAGATAAATACCAAGTGGGAATTTCAGACTTCTTATGCTGCACTGTATGCATTCTACAAGCTTAAGAACATTTGTAAGTCCTACTGGATGTCCACTGGCATTTTTTGGCACTTACTTCTTTTGAATATCTGAGTATATTAAAATATCTTTTAAAATTGAGCAAACAGTGATACTTGAAGTCTTCTGATTTCTTTCAATGAACATCCAGGCAACAACTGAGAATTTATAAAATGTTTGCAATTTTGCCATGTTTCACCCACTTTGGCATGAAGTTTCAGACCAGGAAGTGCAGCATTCATTATTCATTATTCTTTTTCCTCCCTCACCTCCCCTTTGTGTCCACAAGCATCATGTGTTGCACTTGACCAATCGTAATGAATAATGAATTACTGGCAAACATTCTAAAGCAAACAGTAAAAGCCGATAGGTCAAAAAATTATTTGTTCATCCTATTTGGTGAATACTTACAAATAATAAACCCATTCGTATGAATTAGGATCAGTTCATGACAAGTTTGCTAACTGGACTAAGGCTGCAGTTGAACAAAGCATTAAGCAAACGCTGAAGTCAACAGGATTTTCATTTGCTCTTACGATTACATAGTTGTAAAGTTAAGCAACTTGTTGATTCAGAGCCTGGCTTCTTAACGTCCCTGCTCACAACAAACAGCTCCATACATCTTAATGAGCATAATCTGCAGTGTTAAATCTTTGGAAGAATAGTACGATTAAAAACAATACAGAAAACAAAACAAGAGGAAAAACAAACAAAAAATACCCCATAACATTTCTATAGTTGTTTTTCATAGAACTCAAAGGCTTCCCCACTCTGCTGCAGTGCTCAGACACTCAGCGCTGACAACAGGGGTGGCCAAGATCACATTTCCTTCCCAGCGTGTTTGTGATGCTGGCTGAAACTCATGAAATGTCTCTTTGGACTGGTAAAACACAAATTTGAGCTTGTTTAGCCCTGGGGCGCTGGAGCCAAGTTTCTAGTATCAGTAATTCCTGGTTCTTCAGTTACACAGGCAGCTTGCTTTGGAAGAAAGCTGGGAAGCTCCGTTATGAGAAGTCAACACACGAACCCAGCAGTCCTGGGGGAGTTGGTGGTTCAGAGGAAATGCTCCAGGTGCTTTGTTCAGCATGTCCAGTTTAGGATTTGATCTTAGGCCCCCAGAGTTTTCTGGCCCTTGAGAACGTGTAGAAACCAGAGTCTTGTAATGAACTTCTGTTTTGCAGTGTTTCCTAAGAGATATTTGGAGTTGTTTTGAAATTCTGAGAGCGTAGTTTTGAAAGGAAGGAGGGAAGGAAGGAAGGAATATAAACACTACTTTGGTTAAGGTATTCAAAACAGTCAGACGCTGCTTTTTTTTCCCAAATATTTGCTTTTTAAAGGGGATGAATATTACCTATTTTAACAGAGAGAAGTTGGGAATAGCATTATTTATGAACTGATGTACCTGTTCTGTTATGATTCCATTGCCGTGAGTACCGGTCTTATAATTATTAATCAATCTGTCAGAAATGGTTATGTCAGAAAAGACTGTGGATTCCACTGGTGATAGCCATTGCCTCACGTTTTGAACTCTGCTATCCTAATTTTAGGGGAAATATGCAACTCTCTATAGCAAATATTATATTCATAAGCTATTTATTTATTGGAAGAATTTCACAGAAAGTTCTGTCTGCCTTCTGTGGATGACATGAACACGATATTCTTTAGCACCCAGGGAACCCAAATAGCTTTTCCTTGACAACAGTTCAGAAGAAAATTCATGGTTTATTACATTTTTTTTTTTCTCCAATAGGAATTCTTCTTTTAAAAAGCATTAATCTAAAACCTCTGGGAATATATATACACATATTGCTAACATAAACATATACACATGCAGTTTTTTTCTCTGTGTGCCTTAAAGCCTTTCAGGGAACTAGGAAGAGCAGCCACGTCTGGACAAAACAGGAGAGTCCATTAGGATCAGAAGCCTGAGGTCTCTTTCTGAGCCAGAATCAGTCACTGTAGCCAGAGAGAAATCCGAAGAGAAATTCACGTTCTGATGAAAGTGTGATTAAACATAAACCATCACCAATGGGGAAAAAGAAAAGCAAAACAAATAAAACTCACAAAGACAAAAAATTCATTTGTTTTCTGTCTTTTTAAATACAGATCTTAGGTGGCAAGGTAGAAAAGATGAGTGCATTCTTACAGGAGATGCAAGGTGAAGAATTACATCGTTGTGAAAGGATGGCTTCAATTTGGTTATGATCCAGCAGGTTGCTGAGGATCCCACCGAAGCTGGAAGGACATTTTATGTACACTCATCATGAGAAGCCATATTTCCCACTGGGAGGCTGAGTTTATCTAGAAAATGTGATTCTGGAAGCCAACAGATGGCAGTCATAGAAGTCCTCTGCCAAAGCGGCAGTGCAAAGGCCATTGCCTCTGCCAGCTGGTAGCCAGGCATTTGATGCACATAGACCCAATAAACAGAGATTCCCACTTAGCCACTGGCTGAGTCTACAGTGTGTGAGATATGTGCTTGACAATGAGGGAACACTTATCCAAAGTTCCTCATGGGCCACCAGCAAAGCTTCTACAGAGGGAACTTAAAAAGATGCTCAAGGAGGTCAGTGCAACTGGACCAAAGCTGTTTTTCACTCAAAGCAGCCATTTGTTTAATCCCAGGTTTTTCAATTCAATGTAATTTAGCTGAAGTTTTTGTGCAAGGTGGAATTTGTGGTCAGAAACCATTGCTAGATACCAGAAATTGTGAAGGCAGAATGCTACGAGAACTTCAAATTCATGCTGCAAAACAAGGCTTTTATTTGGGTGTTTGTACCAATACTCTTAAATGTCTGTTGACTATTGATGGCTGTTTCTACAGACTGTTAGTCCTTTCTCCAGAAAGAAATTGGCCTACAATGGCAACATCACATTTCCAGAACTGTGATTGTTTTGGGCACACCTATGTTCCTTCAGAGACCACTTTCTACTGCAACAACACAAAGCAAATGTTACCCAAATTAACTCCTGAAAGGCCTTTTTGCTGGCAACAGCTCTGTGGCAGAGCCTTTGGAAAGGCATGGATTAATTGGCCAACGGAGTGATTACTTCATTATTTGAGTAGATAGAAATGATTCGACACTGACTGCTCCACTGTCTTAAGAAAGAAAGAGCAGGTCATAGCAAAATGTGATGTGAAGGATTGTGGCTCTGAAATGCAAGCTCTTGGGACAAGAGAAGCCCTTACTATCTTTGTGCATCACGAAGCACAAAATGGAGCCCGTTCTCAGTTGGGTCCTTTAGCTGCCACAATAAAATAATATTATTCAGACAGGGAGCTCGGAGCAGAACTGAATTTCTGTTATCTGCACTAATGGGGAAAAAGCACCTGAAAGTGCAGCAGTTCAGGTCCTGGCTATGGGTCTTAGCAGGTATTATTGCTCTGAGTCTCCCACATGGTGCCTATGGGGAGAAAGGGAACTCACTATGGCAGTCACTTCACTGAAAGGCTTTCCTGAAGGACAGCTCACATGAAAAACTTAAGTGTATATAACTGTTCAAGCTGAACAGAAATAAGAGCTTGAATTAGGCTAATTACGGCAATAAATAAGGGAAAATTTCTTGCAGTGACTGCAGTAATTTATGAGACTCTTCCCCAGTTAGGCAAACAAAGGGTTAATGGAGTCAAAAAGGATCTGAAGAATTTAGGGCTTTGCCGGTGATGAGCAGCAGATAATAGCTGGGGTAACAGCTGGGAGAAGAACAGGACTGGGTCTCTGAACAACGGCCTTCGTGGGACAAAGAAAGCAAGGCAGGGTTTTGTCTCGAGATTCTTGTCAGGCTATGAATCGGTAGTACCTAAACAGGGCAATCACTAAAGAAAGAGAAATGTTTTCTAAATACTGCTAGCCATTGAGATAAGAGGTCTTCTGCAAGGATTAGAAAAAGATGAGGGATAATCCAGGAAAGCAATTGAGCTTGTTTCTCTCAAGCAGGCATTGAAGGGCTGTGGTTTTGGGGTGTAAAATAGCTCTCTGATTCATTTAGGAACGAAAGCTGTTCCGTCATCGGGGTATTTTGCCTATAAATAGGGAAGTTTGGTCTGTCAGTACGTGTACTGACATCTGTCAGAGCCGGCTCTGAGCTGTGCTCGGGAGCGTCACGGGAATGCAGATGCATTTTCCATTATCTTCTATTCTGGAAGTGAGCTGCATTTTCCTTTAACAAATGCAAGAAATATATATATATATATATATATATATATATATATATATATATATATAAAAATTCAATATAAATGGAAGATATCTAACTCTGACCCCCGTCTACTTCAGTACAGAAGTGGTTAAACTATTGGAGTCAAAGGAAATAACCTTGTGAAGTAAATAGGCTCAGAATATAACCTGCTGTTAACGTGCTGGGGGTTGGGTTGTTCTGGAATGACATCAGTGTGCTAAAGAAAACAGTGCCAATTAAGTACTCTCAATCAATTTACATGCCCACAGCCTTACCTTTGACACATGCTTTCAGCAGTACCCTTGAGATGACTGTTTTCCCTCGTGATGGACAATTTCCAAGCATATTTATTCAGATATGACAAACTTGAATATGATGAGGAGGTGCTTACAAGCTGTGTGTGCTTGTAACTCTTTCCAGCCAACAAGTTTCAAGTTCTCTCTCTCTCTATCCTTTCATACAGTCACAATAAATGCAGTTCCTAGTGTGGCCATTACAATGCAAGTTTAAACCATGAGCTATGCAATGTGATAACGATGTGACCTTATTGCAAAATGAGAGACCCAAGAAGTTCACAACAACCCATCTGGATTTAGATTTGAGCACGCTGCTATCAGTAACACAATACTTCATCTGCACTAAATCATTTCAGCAGGAATGCAGCCTGGTAGATACCTACAGAGATTGTCATCATTTTGTTCTTGCATGGGAATGTACCCTTTGTGATGCAAGATTCAGCTTTAAGAAGACCTGAAATTAACCAGGCTGTTGCAGTAAGAGCTACAGGAGTGCTTTATATCATTCTTTTGCTGATCCTTGTGTCAGCACATAACATGGGCCCCTTACTTCTGTAGAGGAGAACAAGAGATATGGGAGGAAGAGGAAAAGCAAATGGAAACCAAAAGAAAGCCAAAGCCAGGTTGATGCTGAGAGGTGTACTCTGTTCAGTACCCAGTTGTGCTGGCATAGGTGGATAGATAAGCACAGGGAGGACAGAACCTCAGCACACCCATGTGATTACCCCCATGGGAAAATGTTGTGACCTTGTGGGGAAGAGAGCAAAATAGAGAGGATGTCCCAAGCGAGGTGTAAAGCTGCAAGGCTCCCTCGTGCCATTCCTATTCCAAGCCCCTCAGGAAAGTCATTACCTCCAATTTAGTTTGGATGTCAGTAGGAAGGCTGTAATCATTTGCGTGGCAGAGGCAGGGCAGTGCAGGACGTCGGCGGGACCTGTCAGGGTGTCACTTCATCTCTTGCACACTTTGTTAGAGGCTGACAGCCAGCTTGCCATTACCATTGCAGGGCTAATTATCTCTGCATCGCAGGAACATGCCCCACTTGTCACCCACCCTTCCTCTCCCACTTGCCCTTCCACTAGGGATCATTATAATGATTTTGCACACACACACACGTGCAGGTGCTCAGTGGATGAAGCCTCAGCTGTGGGTTCCTCAAACCTGTCACCACAGGCAGGACTACTACAGAGCAGAGGAGAAAAAGGTACTTTTTTACATATTTTGGAAATCATGAGACATTAAATGCTTGCATTTCCCCTTGAGTTCAATTACACTGAACACATTTAAACCACTATAATGGGTAGTAAATCTCTGAAAAGCTACAGAATACAAGAGGGTTCACTGCCTACACGCAAAGCAGGGTGAATGTAGTTCTTCATCCCAGTGGGATTTGCCCAGCCTGTTTGAGGGGGGATACCACCAACCTTTGGATCCTGGTTTTCATTGTACACAGGATGCTAGAAGATGTTTGAAGCTCCTTAGCACCAACCACACACAGCTTCACCTCTTTAGCCACCAGCAGAGGTATTCAGGCAGTCAGGCTCTCCAGTTTATGTCAAGACGATGGGCAGCTGTGTCTGAAGTCTGCCTCCCACCCACACCTGATATCTGCCCATCAGCTCTAGGAATCACCTGTGTTCTTGTGTGTAGGGAAGCTTTCCTTCTTCCATGCCTTGCTTCCACAGTCCTCAGCACACACAGCTGGTATCACCCTGATATGATCCACAATTGCTATGCAGTTCAAACTTTCCTCCAGTTATTTGTAAACTCCCTGTATTCTGGAGGACATAGCCAGACTTTCTTTTTCTTTACCTTATCCAACCATACCATCTTACCCTCTCTTTTTTTTTCTCCTTCTCTCCTTTTATTTATTTTTTTTTCCTTGCCACTTTTGTAAAACAACTTAAATGTCATCTTCCTGCAATTACCCACAGAAAAGAGAACTGAATAGGAACATTCCCACAGGGGTCCCTGTCTTAAATGAGGCTTTTGTTGTTGTAAATTGTTACTCAAAGCAGTACAAGCCTTTGGAATGCTCACAGGTTCTTGGTAACTCTATGCAGAGGGCTTTGAATTTAGAGAGCTTGTTTGGAATCTGCCAGCCTTCCTGTAGCTGTGAAAACTGAAAGATTATTTCACAGCAATGGCAGCAACCCCTTTTGCCTAATGTGGCTACTGCCTCACCAGGCCTAGGTGACTTTGGATGGTGCCCACCACTGTCTCATTGCTCATGCACGCCTGCTGGCCAGCAGTTCTCTCCTTGCATCTTCCTTGGGATGCTTGAATCTGGGAGAGAATGGCTTATGTTGGAAGGGACCGTAAAAGTCATCCAAGAGCATGTGGTAGTTTGGCTTGAGAATTTTTCTTACTGCTTTTGAACCTCAACCAGCCTGGCTTGGGATGAATGTCTTGTGCCCCATTGCCATCCCAAAAGATACAAGAGAAAAGATAAAAGATACTGATTAGAGATTAAAGCAAGATGTCTAAGTTGGATGGATGTTCTGCTTCAGACTTGGGGGCTACTTTGGGCAAGGGGCTGCACCAGTTCCTTCACTTCTCAGCCTCTCCATCTGAAGTGTGAAAACAGTGAACAACCTTTCCAGAGCACCGTGATTGGTTTGACATAAAATGATGTAAATCTCCCTCCTGAAGGCTGGGAGAAAGCTAAGCACTGGCTGAGATCCATAGTGAGTTGCCATCCTTGCCTGCAGCACCTGGACAGAAAATGTCATGGGTAGTCTAAGCCTTATGAGTGAGTGCATGGCTGAGAAAAGGAGCTTCTTAATTCATTTCCCCCCACCTTCCTACAGGATTTAGGGCTGGGAAAGTAAATGCCAAAATTTGAGCAGGGTTTATGGAGAGAAACATCAGCAGCTGCACAAAGCTGAGCTTCTGCACTACAGCATGAGCTCAGGATGCTCAGCCTGAAAAGCAGAGATCTACAGACTGTGTCACTCCACAGCAGGGACCAGAGAGTCGCCTGGGAACTTGGGTGGCAAATTCTGCCTACTGCTACTGGGTCATAGTTATTTTTCTCTACTCCTGAGAAAGGAACTGGATGGGGCATGGGTGCAAAGCACTGATATGGCTAAAGCTGCAACGCCAAATTAAGCTGCCAGACTGAAATTAAACTGTGTAATGAGGGTACCAGTTGCTTCTATGAGAGTCAGAGAGGTGAGACAGAAGAGACACATCCTGGCTCTGCCATGCCACACACACACACATTCCCCCCTTCTACTGCCTGCACCTCTCCCCAAACAAAACCTACTGCATCTTCCTGAACAGATCACAAAATCAGCATCCTTTGAAAAGGTGCTAAAAAAAGATATTAAACTTTAAATACCATTTCTTTCCATGCTGCTAAGCAGCTTATTTATCACAGCGTGAGCCCACCTCAAGAGCTGTGAGGACAGAAAGCTCTGCTGGTAATTACTGCAGGGAGCCAGCAGGCGTGAATGAGTCACCACAATGCCGGTGTGCAGCAGACAAGGTACGGGGAGATGGACAGATGGGGAACAAGGGCCAGTCAAGCATGGGGCCTTGGAAAACTCTTAGGAAGAGATGTTGGTACATCTTCTTTGACCTTTGCTAGGAACTGGATAACCAAACTGCTGGAGCATTTTCAAAGGTCCAGGTCTTCAGTTCTAGGTCCTCTCCTTGGATCCTGACTTGTCAGAGGGATATGAAGCCTTCTTGGGGAATAGGTCCTCAGCTAGCTTGATCTATGTATGCACCCAAGCTGTGCCCTTCAGAAATGGTGCTGAGTAAAGACACTCTTGGTTTGTTGCTGGCTGTCCTTCCTGCTAACAGACACATTGTCTTCATCAGCAAGCTCTGTCATCCCACCCCTGTACACTGGGAGGAATTGAGCCACTTCAGTCAAATGAGTGACATCAGGGTGAATCTAATGTGACAAGCTGAGCCTGCTGGGAAGGACAGGCAGCTCAGCACCAAGAAATCTTGGCATCTCCTGCCCAGACATTAGAATATGTCCCCTCCTCCTGTGCAGTGCTGGAGTCGACAGCAGGGTCAGCCCATGCCTTGCAGCAGAAACAGCAGCTCTGGGAGAAATCTCTGCTTATATTCTGGGATATGACAGTAGGTGCCATCTTCCTCCTATCCTCCTCCTAAAGAATCAATGGCAGATGTCACCCATCCTTTTCTGTTCTGTAATTTGATGCTGTTCTTCAAGCAGCTTACTACTGAGGTATGTTAGGGTGGCTTCACCATTGAAAAAAACAATTCAGAGCCTGTTGATAGATGCTGCACAAACACATATAGCACTAAAATTTCTTGGACCAAGACACTTTGCAGAAGGGAGAACAGCCACAGTGTGGAGGACTAAGTTGCCCACATTCACCTCCTAGCTTGGTGGCTGAGCTGGGAGTGGGACTCAGACCTTGATTCCTGTCCACCAGGTTTCTTGGATCTGGACCCAATCTGTTCTTCAAGATGGTGATTAAATGGGACACCAGCCCTAAGCAGTGTCTGATTTAGCCTCACATCTGGTGGGCTTAGTCACCAGCATGCAACCTCATCTCCATAAGAACAGTGCCTGTTACCTATGCTCTGACACATCAAATGTGGCCTCAAAATAGCACTGGGTTTCTGAGTGAACTCCTCTGGGATTTCTCCAGATCTGTCTTTCCTGCCAATCACACCTAACTGTTGTCGTGGTGTTCTCTGATGGATGAAAACTCCACGGTCTTTCATCTCCCCTTACGTGCGGCTCCTCTCCTTCCCAACATGGCACAGCCTTCTGCAAGACCTGCTAGTGTCTTTGTGGCTGCTCCCAGGAGCTGGTCTTTAGGACAGAAGCAGTCTTTGGCAGCCAACCCAGCAGTAGCAGATGGAGATATGAAGAACAGGAAGAAAGCTACAAATGGCCAAACAAGAAAAACCTGTCACGTTCTGGGCTTGCACATCATGAACCCTTTCAAGCTGTGAGATAGCACTGACTTCTGAAAAGAGCTATATTAGGCAACATCTCGTGGAGTTTGGCCCTCTTCATACTGGCCTTCACTTGCTTGTGGAGATGACAATTTCTCCAATAGCAGCTTCTTCACTGCTCGTGTGGTTCCCTCCAGCAATGAGCTGACACAGCATTGCATAGAGCATCACAGTGAGCAGCAGGGAAAGTCGCAGATGCCTTCTGTATGCCCCCCTTTCTGATTCAAAGTAGTTTTCCAGTATTTAAATAGTCTGAGGTTCACGGTTTTTTCCCTCTCTTTTTGAAAAACCATGACCTTCAGGAGGTTCAGGCAAGTGCAGAGCCATGTGGCTGCTCAGCTGGGTTTGATAATGGCTGTCCCACTTCCAGCAGAGAGGCCTGAGGGGAAGATGGGTTTGACTCCAGAAGGGAAACAGCTATTTCCATGGACAGTTATCAAGATGGTGGCTCAGTGCCATCTATTCAACCTGAGGTTCTGCCCGGAAACTTCCAGCAACCCCAGCAGGAACAACTTGGGTCGGGCAGTGCCAGTAATGAGCTCCAGCTGGCATTTTGGACAGTAGCTCAGTGATGCTATGAACAGTCCCAGGAGCTGCTTGGGCCTGGATGACAGCATGAATGTCTTGCATGAGGAGAACAAGAGTTAGAAGGGTATGAGTGTGTCACCAACCAGCCTTGGAACTGCTCTGCAGCAGCAGTGATACCCCTGAATCAAGGGGGTGCAAGAAAACTGCCCCCCAGAAGGCCAGGGTACCAAATTTAAACCCCCTCGTGGCCTTCAGAGCTCCTCTGGGATTAGAGATGATCTCTCTGAGCATCATACATGCATCTCCCTAGTCCATCTCCCTTCCCTACTGGTTGTGATGGGCCGGGGCAGAAGAGTGAGACAATTCCCTGTTCTGTGCTTTGCAATGCTTCTAGCTAACCAGGACATACTGGCAGCCAAAGATTGTATAGAAGAGAGAAGCATTTATTTTTCAGAGGGAAAAGACAGCTGTGGAAGCTGCTTGGGCTGGAGAGAACGGGGGATTTTCCCCTCTGGTGCCCTGCAACAAGAGCTGACGCTGCATTTTTCCCATGCGGCCACCGGAGGGCAGCCCGAGGGAGGAAGCCGACCCCACAGGTACCCAAAAACGGGGACGAAGGGTGGCAGGTGAAAGCACAAAGAGAGGAGGCTGAGGATCAGCAGTGAGGTGCAGCTCAGAGGAGAGCAGGCAGCAGGGGAGCTGCTGTAGCTGCTGAAGGAAGTTTAACGGAGAGCTAGAGGCGTGCAGGCTGAAATAGTTCATCTCTGTTACGGAGAGGAATTTTTATGTCTGTGCAATGAGGAAAGCAATTAGAGGCATGATTCAATCAGTGTGCTTTAGTGGGAGTGATAAGGGGCCTGGATGTGGCATCATAAGGAGCTGCCAGACCACAGTGATGCTGTCCAAAATGGTAAAGCCACATCCGAAATGAGGCCTCTCAGAGGGATGTTCGTAGCCTCCAGCCAGGTCAGGGCTGAAGCTGTGACAGGGCAAATCTAGCTACTGCTGGCACACGCTGGGTTCAGACATAAATCAGGTGGATGTGGCAGATCCCTCAGGACAGCAGGGTAAATCCTTCCCTTTGAAGCTGGCAGGGCCAAGGGATGTCATGTTAGTGACCACAGGGCCTGCCTTCCTTTGCTTGAAAGTGGCTTTGATAAAAGCATCTCGGCCAAAATACTCATCTGTGGTTCATGATCGTAACTGCTTCTGCACTCAGCATTGCTGCAGTGCCCAGGGGCAGCTACCAGGATGGCTTCACCCCAAAGAATTTATAATTGAATGCTTTGGATTGACCTCTTGGGTTGTGTTCACTCCCTGAAGGAGCCCTCAGCATTTCTCTCCTCTTCTGAAATATGGAGGATGGTGTGGCAGGAACAGTGGTTTGGAGACATCAGAGACATGGGTTCTGAGCAAGGCATAACATAGTCCCAAGCTGCTTGCTTTCTATGCAGATTTCAGTGCTGTATTATTCCAAGGGGAAAGGCAGTGAGGTCTCTGATGAACTGATTTTCCTTGCTTTGATTCCTTCTGCAATTTCACTTGTTCCTCCCATTGCCTGTCAAAAATCCCAATGGTTTAGGTGCAAACTGCTCACTTCTTCCATGCAGCAGAAACTGCATTTCAATGGTAGGTGAAATGATGCTTTGCACAGATCATCTACAAAGTGCTTAAGGACCCGGCAGAAGGAGAGGTGCTGCATGAAAATGAAATACTAAGGCACCATAGGAAAAAAAATAAACAAAAAAAACCTCTGCCATTTGGACAGACATCAACATGTTCTTTCCTTTCCCTGGGAGATGCCACCAAGTCCCAGCTCAGTGGCAAGAAAGTGAGTGCTGTGTCTCTGGCAGCATTCAGAACCAAAGAACATTTACGTGCTGTGAAGTCACATTAGCCAAGAAGTATAATGGTGCCCAGGGAAAGAAGACTGAAAGAGAGAACGTAAAATGATTTAAAACTCCTAATTTGGAGTTGAAGCCCCTAAGAAATGCCAGTTCCATAGGCAAGGACTCAGATTTTGTTCTGTTTCCAACAAGCATTTCTCAAGTGGCCATGCGCATCTTACCATCACTAAAATGGGCATCATCTCACTACTTTCAGGAGCCTGCAGAAAATAAAATACTTTGCAAACCACGATGGTCTCACATGCTACAACAATGTGTACTACGTAAATACCTAAAATAGATCCATTCCTGTCAGCAAATACCCAGACATTCTGAAATCATTCTCATCAGCTCAATTTCCAAAGATAGATGGATTCAGACTGGTCTCATTTCTCCAAGGAAATGATTATTTTTTTGAGAGAGGGAGAGAGAAAGGAACACTACTGTGTTTAACCAATCTTGGTTTGGGTGTAATATTTCAACTAAGCCATGTTAGTTCCATTAGTTTCGCTGAGAATTAAAGTCTTGTAAACTAGTCTCTGCTAGTGCTTTAAGGTCAGATAAGAAACAATAAAGCTGGAAGAGGAGTGGATTTTGGAAGATTTATTCATGAATGACCTTGGTTTGCAATTTTTCAACTGTGATCAAGCATTTGCTGATTGGGAGCTGGGAGGGAAGGTTTCAAAGAAGCAGGCAGGTATTGCACAGAGGAGGATTGGGATGATCTCAATAGCCAGGGTAAGGGCCTGGCGTGTGATACCGTAATTCACAGGTACATGTGTTGAGGCTGGGAACACATCCTCTGCAAATGTCACGAGAGGAGAAACATCAGGGTGTACAAGCTGATCAAAGGTGGATTGTGAATCACCAATGAGTTTTGTCCATGAAAATGTCAAATGATATCCTAGGATGTACAAAGCAAAGAATTCCCCATAGAGATGGGGAGATATTAATGCCATTATGCAAAGACCTAATGTCCTTTTATCAGGATTATGGTATGACAGCTTTGATCACCCAGGGTCAGAAAAGATAAATTCAGTGTGGATGGATGCGAAGACCATATGAAAGGTTCTTCCTTCCTTCCCTTGCTTTGAGAAATGTGAGCAGAAGAGTTTAGTTTGGGATACTGTGGCTGAGAGGAGGTGAACCTTCACTCTAGGGCAAGGGACGTAAAACCTCGGGGAACAGCATGAGGTTGAAAACAGAGAAAAGAAGCAGCATGAAATCCAGTGGGTGTGCACAGACCTGGTAAAGTAAGGTGCTGATATCCAGACCAGTGGGACTAAAAGCAGCAAGCAATTTTGGAACATCTTCAGCAGCCTTTGGGTGGTACAGTGTGGTTAAGGGGCAGTGAGAAGAAGGGATTGGGTAGTTTTCGGGACCCTGACAGTGCTTCCTCCACTAAGTTTGCTTTGAGAGCCATAGTTTTGTTGGGCTTATGGCAAAATGTACAGTGCTAAGTATGGAGGTACTCCCTTCTCCCTTCTCCCTTCTCCCTTCTCCCTTCTCCCTTCTCCCTTCTCCCTTCTCCCTTCTCCCTTCTCCTGCCCTTTGGTCTAAAGCATATATTTCTGCTTTTCCACTTACTCTAAGCACAGGAATCTCTTCCAGTCCATCCTCCAAGACAACCAAGGTCTCTCATCCAGATGCATGTTCTCCCACGTTCCCTCTGAGCAAAGGAAGAGCATTGCTGCTGCAGCCCCTGCCAGCCCTCAGCAGCCCCAGGAACTGAAGCAACTCTGAACATTCCTGAACATCCCTTATTTTTCAGCAAGTTGGGCAAGGCCGGTCTCCTCTGGCATCTGTGTGTCCAAATAAGCAACCTTTCTATAAATCCTTCCATAAACATGTAATCTGTACTGCATCAAAGTCTTCTTTGGTATAATACCTAAAAGAGGCTTTCACATGAGAAAAATATAGGCCAGTCTCTTGATGTTTGGTGCTGCATGGTTAGTCAACTCAATCTCACTAATGTCCAATAAGTAAAGGATATTTTTGACAAGTCCTGACTAGGCTGAGATACACAGAAAAGTAATAAAACATATTTCAAAAAGAGATCTGTTATATTTTCAAATCACAGTAAATCTGAACATAAGCCATGTACAATACCAAGCAGCTGTTTCCTCCACGCCATACAAATGCAGGAAAGCTTCATCTCCTTCCAAGTAAGCCCTAGATAGACTGTACCAGAAAGGTGCTGGGAAAAATCTCTCTCTGTTCAGTGTTTTGGAAAGGAATAATGAAAAGAGGCTGTGCAGTTCGTGGCTTGGAAAAATGAGAGTTCTGCAAGGCAGGGTTTTAACTCCCAGAAAAAAAGAGCTCAGACCCTCTGCCCTGTCCTGGACAAAGACATCAATAACGAGGCAGCACATGGCTCCCAAGCCAAAGGCAACCTCTAATTAAGGGGAAGTATTTGTCCACTGCTTGGAAGGAGAGGAATTGGGCAGAGGGTGAGCATAATTTTCCTTGGGGCTGGTAGGACTCCAAGTGGGGATTTCATCTCGGGCTTCCACACAGTCTGAGCAGAGTGGGTGCAGATTGCTTTTTCACCGCTGATTCAGCAACCTCAGCCCTGCCAAGCATTCAGGCTTTCAAGCCATTTACATCCAAAGGCAATTGGAGAAATCGCTTGACAAGCTTCATCCCAAGATGTTGGCAGATACCCAAGACCAACTTTGTTACTCAAAGATTATGTTTACAGTGAAATGATTTAGGGATTGAAGGATTATCCAACGTGGGCCCACAGCCCAACACCTACAGAAGTACCAAATACCTAATGATTCCTGACTGCAGGAATCAATCTCCAGGAGCTGAGATTCTTTTTCTTTTTAATTTTTTTTTTCCAGGATAAAGCAAAACTGTTCTGTTCACATAGTGCTGTCTACAAATCATTAATAAAGGCAATTGTCTGATTTACATTTGGCATTACGGAGGTCAGAACAATAAAACATGGCTTTATTTTTCAGCTAACACACACTCTCTGCCATCCTTTATAGAGGCTGTCAAAAGCCAGTGCACAAAGGGGAAGCAAGGTGGGATACAGCATGGAGCTGAGTGGGGGGGGGCTGGTCATTATTTGTGTAGGGGGGATATTGCAGTAGAAATGGGGGCCGATTTTGGATCGTTTGAAAGGTTGATGACAAAAAGCACAGCACTCTGGTTTGTTGAGAGATGACCATGGAGTTATTCCCATAGCAAGTTCCAAGCAGGTTCTTTGCTTGGCTTTTTGAAGTTGTTTTTGCTGGTGGCCCTATGGTTCCTTTTGCTGTAGTTCCTTGCCACTAGGAACCCCAGCCCTGTTTGGGAGATTTGCTTCTGGTAGCTTTAGGTGAAAGTAATTAGACTCTAGTAATTAGAGAATTTCTTAATAAAAAATGTTTAGCAACACATTTTGTGATAGCACAGAGCACTTGGGCTTTGGGATGTTTTTTGTTTCTATATGCTCAAGTCAAGCACATTTCTGTTGCATCTGGTTAAATGGCAGCACTCATTTCCAAACATACCACAAGTAGGGCATTCCTTCCAAGGATGTGGAGGTCCGACCTTAAATTCATTTACTGGACCAGGAGGTGTTAGGGACAGAGGCTGGCACTTAATGAAGGTCCAAATCCTACAAGTTGTCAGTTGCAATACAAATGCTTTCCCCATCCACAAAATAAACAAATAAATAAACAACAAAACAACCCAGAAAACGGTTTGGAAACTAAACACACAAAAACTGATAATTAAAAAAAAAGCATTTGTGCTGCAAAAAACCCAATCCTTTACCTTCTTTGTATCACTCGGAACAAAACCCTGGTTAAATGCCAGACAGCAGGTCACAGCCATTTTCTTAAACTCTAGGGGCATCACATTTTCCTGTCCATCCCACAGCCTTTCAGGCTGCTTCCCTTAATGATGATATTGATTTTGATTTTAGTTTCATCTAGTTTTAGTCTGTCCCAGTGATGGACTCCCACCGCTCCCAACAGGAGATTATTCTGTGCTCTGGCAGACCTCACTGATAGAAATCTTTCCCTGACATCCAACTTCAGTTTTCTTTTCTGTTTTGTTTAAACTTTTAATGCTTTGATTGGAGGGAGTACTTAAAGGCAGGAGTTCGGGTTAGAGAGAGAGGGAAGGGAAGGGAAGGGGAAGCCAGATGAGATAAATTGCCAACCAACTACAGAAATGTGCAAAAGTTTCCTCCTGAGGCCTGACTTTCTCTTGCAGCCATAGGTTCTATAGGAAATAGATTTGCCCAGAATCCTTTGTAAGGAATAGAAAGAAAAAGAATCATTATTTAGAGGAGCATGAGCCCAACAGGAGATATATCAAATACTTCCCGAATTGGATAAAGGACTGTCATTAAGGCATGATCTTCAGGTTAGATTTATATGCATGTTTTACAGAGAATTTTAGAATCACCTGGAATTGATTCCCATTATCTATGTGGATTGTTTTGCTATGGCAGCCTCTCGTATTCCTGCACTGCTGGAAATGCCACATCAGTCAGATGAGAGCATCCAAGCCACTATCCTGTCTCTAGAAGTCATTAATAATAGATGCCAGGGAAGAGCACAGGAACTATCACTGCTCCCCATGGACCATCCTAAGCAATTCTTTCTCTTTTTCATGCATGCATTTTCCCAGACTGGGAGCCTTTGTAATCCTCTTTTGTACTTGTGATTAGTCTGGGTTAGGATCAGTCATGGGCATATTGGAAGACTGGGAGATGAATGGTTCAGAAATCTTCTATATTCTTCTCTATGCTGCCTGGAGTTGCAGTCTTTGAGCCCAAAGAGATATAGCATGAGTTATTTCATGAGCCCAGGCAGTTACAAATTGCCATCAAGAGAAGTCAGACATAAAGATCTCCATGCAGTAATCAAATGAACTACAAACTACTGAAAAATCTATGAAGAAAATTCCTGGGGAGGAGCAAAGAAAGTGCAAGATGTGTAAGGAGCAGAGGAGAAAAAGCAAAGTAAAGTTGGGCAGGAAGAAATCTGTGACAGTCCTTAAAACTGAGCTTGAAATCCACCAAGGACAGAAATCACATACGTTTTAAAGGCCAAAGGAGGCCATTAGGATGATTGCATCCTGGCTTGCTGCAAAACACAAACTGCAGGAGCTCATCTGGCAGTTCTCTCATCAAGCCCAAGAACTCGTGATTTTAATTCCAAAATACAACCTTTAGAGATGTTAGTCAGCTTCACAAAAGAGGCTGACTCACTTTACCTCTTAGGAACCTGCTCTGATGACTAATTGCTCTTATTGTTAAAAATGAGCCTCTAATTTGTGACATCAACACTGACAACCTCAAATTCCAGCCACCTCATCTTGGTCTTTTATCTGCCAGAAGGAACTGAAAAAGTGGGTGTGTGCAAGAGAAAGAGATGCTATGTCTTGACATAACATTTTTTCCCATGTAAACTGCAGACTGAAGGAGAGGCAAAGCAGTGCAACAGTAAAAAACAACAAAAAAAGCATATATTCAACCTAATGACTGTGATGAGCATGGTGCTGAGCACTGCTAGCAGAGAATGGAAGAGGTTTACAGTATCAAATAGGGATTTCATGAACCTTTTGTTCTTTTGAGGAGATGAGACATCTAAACCAATCTCTACCTTGCTTTTTTCTAGAAACAGGGTCTGGAAGGAGCCAACCTGGTGTGAAACAGACACGGAGGTGCAGAAAAAGCATAAGCAAGGAAGTGTTTTTTTGCAAGAGCAGCAGCAAAACTGAGGGAAAGTGGCACAAATAAATGGATTCTGGTGCAATACATGGAGCGTGTCGGGGTGAAGAGGCAGGTCCAACATGGCAGCCAAACAGAAGCTGTGGACTGGGGAAATGCCTGCAAGAGCAGACAAGGAGCCGGAAAAGACTAGGAGTGTATCATACGGTGTCTTCTAATTATTCTACACTAATAGATCTAAGTCCCAGCAGCTTCACTTGAAAGCCACAAGCTTCAATGACGCTTTGCTCAACAGCCATAGAGAAATATGATTCCAGCAAACGTGGTTTTTTGCAATAATTTACAAAAAAAGTTCTAATTTAAAAAGCAGAATTTCACCAAGACATCCCAAAGCAAGATTTTTTTGTCCCCTCTGAGCAGTTCATTACTCAGCTGTATAAAAATACTGCTACTAATGAGAGACAAATTGAGAGACATATATTCTGATTTTTGTGCGATGAATTCTGAGGTCACAGAGTCTGTTAAAGACACAGAGAAGGAATGAGAATTGCAACAGGGGAGTTCTGGCCATACAGATGTTAAATCTGCATAATTCAACCAACTGATCTCCTTGCCAAACGTTTCCATGGTCAGCTGTAGCTGTGCTCCTTCTAAAAACCCTTTAATAAGACCCAGCATATAATTTTGGTGTCCTGTATGTATCAACTGCCATAACATCAGAACTCATCGTTGACTGTTGGGAGCTGAAGTTTGTGCCCTGGGTCACTGAAAGGTAATTTCCTTTAGCTCTGCAATAAACTCTCAGTATTGACCTAAGACCTCCAATGTTACGAGTAGTTACGAGCTGTTACGAGCAGCATCCATAAAAATAAAATGTGGATACAAAATATCTGAATTTAAGTAGATTTGCTAGAATTTTATTAATTTATAGAAGTTGAAGGTTATGCCATATGTCACTAGAAAGTAATTTTCTCTGGGTGTGCAATAAGGTCTTAGATTTGATTTATGACCTAAATATTGCAAGATATTAATACATCTCCACGCCAGATGGTAATGTACATGTGAGGAAATGTACCTTTTCTATTCTGAAATTGCAAGATTTTTCTCTAATTTGCTAGGATAAACTCAATCAATGGCATTCATTAATTTTTGAAAGCTCGATACTTACGTGGAATGTCTCTATCTCTCAAACAGATAGATGTGTTATTCCTGTGTGAAATATATTCAAATTTTCTTCCAAAAACTGAGAGATTATATACGTGGAAATCTGTATATCTGCTAGAGTTGTCCAGACTCGGCATGCTTCTTGAAACAGACAATGTTTTGGACTCCTGGGATCCAATTTAGATACAGTTGGGGATTACAGCTGCAAATAAACAAGGGGGAAGTGTATGTTCAGAATCGAGTTAAAGAAGCTAACAAACACATCAGGCAGGTTGGAAGCAAGGGCTCTTTTTACAACTCCATGGCAAAAATTCATGAGAAAGATGAAGAGCTATTTTAAAATTTACCAACAGGGTTTTGTAGAATGCGAAGCTATCCCAAACTTTGTTTTCTAGGGACAAGAGCTAGCTCACTATTTCCTGCTGCTTGCTCATAACTGCACTACAGCCGGTGATTTCATGGGGAGATGTTAATATCTTATTTATATACTAGGTAAACAATGTGTGCTTCTCTACATCCAGAACAAAAGCTATGCACCAGAAATTCTCATATTCCCTGGCTATCAGTGCATAAAATCAATCTTGATGCCAGTTCCTTTCGGAACTACAAGTGCAGCCTAAATAATAAGGGTTTGTTTCAAATAAGAGCTTCCATCCCTTAGGGAACCTCAGTCTTTGAACAAGCAGTTTGATCTTGATTCGGGAGATGTAAGAATGACAGTCACCTGACCCAAGGGAGCACCTCAGTGTGTGCTGGGAATTGAAGTCCAGCTGGGGAATGCAAAGCATGGAGAAGAACAGAGGCAGAGCACAGCTGAGCTGATCCGAGATCGTCTTGCATTAAAATCCACTTTAATGTTGTTCCAGTACAAAACACAGTGATTTTGATTTTGCAGGTGGACGCTTTCATTTCAGATTCATTTCTGGTTTGCTCAGTGGCGTGAGCTCACCTTAAATGTGACTTTAGCGCAAATGGAAAATGTGGTGGGGGTGTGTTTCAATGAGAGAAATGATATCATTTCTGAGCCTAAGTAGGCATTACTCATATGCATAGTACCGTGTGTTTAGAGTTTTGCTTCATAGTTTACTCATGCCATTGGGTCACTTTGCTGCTGTTAGCATGGAACCAGAGTCAGATCCACAGCCACTCTTGTTTCCAGGACTGGGCTTTCAGCAAGTCTGATGCTCGCCTTGGCGGCTTTTGTTGTGTTTTTTTTTTCCTACACCCTCGTGGGGAGCCGTTCAAAGGACCCTCAGGCTGTGGGAACTCAGGGAATGCTTTACACAAATTCCGTTTACATTGAAAGACTGGACCAAAGGCTTTAAGTGCTCTGTGATTGCCTGCCGGGAAGCTGATGGACGTGCAAACAGCAGGGGTCCCATCAAATGACGGAGGAGATGGGTTATTATTTCCCCGACCCTTCCCTGCCATCCCAGACCTGTTATTTCAGGGCAGAGCAGTGAGCAGAGGAAACAGAGCCTGACTCCCTGGCTTGGTTAGCATTTCAGATGCAAGACACCAGGTGGCTGGAGTGATGAGAGGCTGTCACAGGCTGAAATGTTTGCTGCCTCGAATGAAAAATAATGCTCCAAGAAAGCTTCTCTCTTACAAAGGTCCTGCACAGACCGGCTGGGATGGAGGGCAGCTCCGGATTCAGTCCACAGTGACAACCTGCTATAGGCAAAGGCACACAAGGCCAGGCAGCACAGGACAAGACATTGTGGTTACTGCAGCATCCAGGTAAAGCATTAGCAGGAAAAGTGAGTGACTGATGTCTGATTTGTCCTGAGCACATGTCGAATGAACAAGCTCCCTCCTGCAAATTGTTTTCTCCCTGCCTCAACAAGGAGATGCCTGCTATTCTGGTGAAGTGACAGATGCTGCTACCAGTTATATGATTAGGCAAGAACACTCTCATTTTTAGGAATATGGGATGATATGTTCTAGTATCCAAGGGTAATTTCTTACTATTTATTCTCACTTGCCCCTGACACATCCCCTCCTATCTATTTCTAGATTTTCCCTGTTGGGTAGCAGAATAAAGACTGTATTCTTTCTAAGAAACCATAAATGGGAAATAACATTATTTCTTCAAAAATACACACAAATATAGGGATATTTATGCATTCCCTAGCAACATCCCAGAGCCATTCATGAGGACTGGAGCATCACTGTTTTGAATGTTATAGAGGCACAATTGTGGCCATGAAGTGAAGGCAAATGAGAATCCAATTTCACAGAAATTTAAAGTAGTATTTTTCCACTTAGGAAAAGTGACACACAATTATCTTGTGTTGTTTCCGTGTCACTACTCATCTTAAGCTGGGACTGAGTTGTATATATATGCTAGGTGCTGTACATAAAGCATGGAAATCAGTTTCAAAGAGCTTTCTATGTAGATGAAAGGTAAGAAATGCATGAGACAGATGGGAATGTAGGGAAGTAACGAGATGAAGTGGGTCAGAGTGAGAGACCAGTGCCAGCAGAGTAATTGTCATGGTTTTTGCAGACATCATGATGATGAGTTTGATTTAAGAAAGGATTTGGGGGAGGATGACAAGATAACATTGCAGATGTCAAAGAGAGCATGAGGAGCAGCGTGAGATGAACACAAGGATAGCGCGTTTGAAGATGGAAGCAGTGGGTGAGGGAAGACTGGCACTGGGGGCCAATTGGAGGTGAGAACGAACAGTCCCAGGCTGAGTGACAGATGAAGGAGAGGTGGGTGAAGATGGACTGTGAAAGCAAGTATGTGCAACATATGTTTGAAGTGATAAAGAAGAGGTGCCACTGGAGGGGAGTGTATGGAGGGATGACATGCTGACAGCAGTGAGATGGGGAAGGGATCTCTGCTTCCGTACCCTGGCAAGACGTGAGAGTGGTGCCAGGCTGTGTTTATTAATCCCAGAGGAAAGGCCATTTCCTGCAGTCATTATGAGATGTGAAGTGAGAAGCTGGACAAAAGCACTGGCTTCGAGGCAGGAGAGGAAAGGTCATGTCTATTTAGAGATGTTATGAGGGAAAAGGCTTCTAGAGGCATAGCCTGGATGTGAGGCTTCAAACTGTGATCTGGGCTGATGCCCAGGCTGCAGGGCTGAGAGACAGCCAGCACAGGGCTATGCATGCTGCTGGAGCTAAGGAGCAGCAGGGAAGCACTGGGGTGAAAAGGACGGCCTATGCACTAGATGTTATGACCCCAACATAATGGTTAGAAAGCCCCAAGGTGATGTCAAAGATTTCCTGGTAAAATAGGAGAAATAGGGAAGCCACTGTTTTCCTGAAGTAGTGCAGGTGGTGTTTATCAAGTGTAGGAATGACAGCTTGACGTCTTAGTAGAAATTGCATGGCACTGATTTGTCTTTGGATAATTGTTCGTCTTGTGTTGTGAGCTTCTTGTTGGCTATCCCCCAGGACTCCTCAGACTGGCTTTGGCATCCCTCATCTAAGCTGTGATCATTTTCATATTTCACATGTCTTGGCTTTCACGTTGGCACATACAGGGATTTCTTCTGTGAGTGGTGGGTACACCTCAAGCAGGGATACCCTAGCAGTATTGCTAAGAGATGGGATTTTGCCCCAGATCCTCATGCCAACCCAGCCCTCACTGGGGCCACCGGAACAGGTTTCCCTCTCTTCAGATTCTGATAGCTGTCACACCACTGCTTGACAAACTGCTTTTTATTTCACTGGTTTTCATTATTCAGTGTTCACCTGTAATAGGAGCATGCTTATTTAAGGATTTTCTTGCAGGCAGGGGAAGGTATTTCTGTAGTGTAGAGTATAATATCGCAAGAGTGGGACACTTGGATTCCCCTCTAGTCTGGGATACAAATCCTACCAGCAAACTTTTCCCAAAGGAGTGGCCCTTCCAAGCACACTCTACAGTTGGACCTATCAGATCCTTCCCAACCACATTTCTTAGCCCAGATGGTTGTAGCCACAGCTTTTATCCTTCCACCACACCTTCCAGAGCCTCCAGCGAGTAACAGCGAGCCAGAACTTAGAAGCAGCTTCTCTTGACAACGAAAATCATATTTGGTTTTGAAAACAATCCTTGTGCTTGGAGAAGAAAGCTGAAATAAAAACTCTGTGCCCATAATGTCTTTCTTTTGCATTTACTTTGTCTCAGTGTTATCTGCTCTCCTGGGGAACCTGCTTTCTGCAGCCCCTCTGGCTTCATGTCAGCCTCTTGACAGCTTTGTCCTCTTCTTCTTTGTGGGTCCAGTCCTTTAACAGATCAGTGTCTTTTGATCTCTCTCCTCTCAGCATTGTCAAAACAGTCCTGTCAAAACAGCCCTGTCACTGGGATTGGGAATGAGGAGTCTTTCACAGCTATAAACCTCCCTGTTATGTTTAAGAACGTACGTCTTATCTGGGCCAGTCTTTTTTAGCTCCTGTCTTTTTCTCTCAACTCCTTTTGAGTGAGAAAAGAATTCCAGCGGGGTGACTTTACACAGGTGCACTGAGGGGTATGTGGCATTAATGAGTCATATTGCAAAATATTTCCATACTTTCCCAAAATTCTATCACTGCAGTGCCTGATCACTGCACACCACCGAGGCATGGCAAGGAAGTGTGAAATGAAGGCATATGGAGACATGGAATTATTGTTAAAAGTCAGATGAGATGGCTGTAAAACTTGGGATGGTGGGTTTTGTTGGTCCTGGATTCGTGTTCCAGCAGTCTTAGAGGAACTTACATAATGCTTGTACTAAAAGCCTCTGATTTTCATGTCAGTAAGCCACCACTATCCAAATATAATGATTTGCTTTTATGCAAAGGGCATGTAGTAAGTGTAAAAGGAAGAAGATGGTTAAAGATCTCCGGTTCAGTGGGCAGGTTTTTGGAGGAGAGCTATGGGGATTTAGCCTCTCATCTACAGTATTCCACTTCTACTAAAACCCACGAGAAATAGGAGAACTAATTTCCTCTCTGTTTCCATTATAAGGAGCACATTTTTCCAATGTAACCCCTGGAAAAGGTATCATCAATCACTGCTCTTTTAATCTGGGAGTTGTGACTTCCAAGAGTTTGATGAATCGGTCCAGAAGTTACTGTGGTTTGTGACCTTCCTTTCTGGACAGATGGAAGGAGAGATTCTGATTTTCTTATACTTTATACTCCTTTGACTTTGATTAGGAGTCACAGTGTAGAGAAGATTTAGAAAAAAACTTGTCTGAATGTTGGCATGGAGGAGAAGAGTTCATGGCTGAAGATTCTAGCAGTAAAAAATAGAAACAAACAGGAGAAAAACTAATTTTGGGTGTCATTTGTCCCACCAAGAAAAATCTCTGTGATGCTTTATTTGTGACTTACTGGTAATTGTCAGGAAAGAGCTTTAAAAAATATATTAAACCATTAAGTGAGGAATGCTATATAAAACTCAGTTTGCCATCTGGAAGCAGAGATGTCCAATATTTTAATAACTGATGCTAATGAACAATGAGGCTGGCTTTGCAGAGCTGCTCTTTCTGGTGTGCGAGCAGCAGAGACCCAGCAGGCATGGACAATAAAAGAAACTTGTGTGTTGTCATTCTAACATGGATTACAGAGCCCTCAGGTATAGCTGAGCAGCTGCTTTATTTTGAGAGTAATAGGAGGAATTAGTAAGGGCAAAATCTTCCACCATCCCAGGCTTCAGAGGTGGTGTCTTTGGTGGGAGAAGATGCCTCTGACCTGTGATTACTATATTGTGCAAGAGTGATGCTGTTGTAATTCTTCTGGCTTGAATAAATCATGCCAGTAAAATCAGTGCTTCTTTGATCAGAACAACTCACTGTCCTGCATGGCTGAAGGTAGACAATCACCAGCCCTCCCATTTGAAACAGAATGGGCATTTGTAAATCAGGCTGGCTGACCTTAAATTCATTTACCCAACAGTGATGTGGTCAGAAGAAACTTGGTAGGTTTTGAACAGCCTATGGGCCTCCAAACAATGGGTGGAAAGGATGCAAGGAGGAGAAGAAAGTGGCATCTTTGTCTTCTGCTGTATGAAGGACCCTTGGGTCTGGCTGCCCTGGAGCACATCTGTCCCATGTGTTTGCCAAAACAGAGGTGGCAGGAAAGGGTTGGGTCTGGGATGGCTGGGTCTCTTGGCAAAAGCCTAAAGTAGACCTGAAAGAATTGCATTTGGGATGTCTGATGGGAGCTATCTTTCCTGCCTGCTTCTTCTGCTCACTGCAGATGCAAAGTAATATTTTACCTGAGCCCCAGTGCTGTCCTCACTTAGGGACACCTCAGTCCAAACATCAGGGACTCTGCTTAACTGTTTTTCTAGACAGTGCCATGTGTTTGTATCTGGATTTAGTGCTGGGGGAGAGAGAGAGAGAGAGCAGCAGACAGTCAGGCTCAGTCTCAGCCCAGTCTATAAAAACAATCACTTAAGAAGTCTGCATGCAACCATGCACAGCAAATGAAACATTCCCAGTACATCAGAACAAACCTGATGCAGTGTTTCCATGGCTGCTTCCCCTTTCCCGGTCTCTGATTTCATCTGGTTTGAGATATATAGTATTATTTATTGCATAGATATATTTAAACAAAATCACAGAAACTCTGCCAGTTGGTTCTAATAAAATAGCTCCGTTGAACTACTGCAGTGTCTGAGAGATTGGGTGTAATATGGTTAAATGCTTTTACAATCCCCCATTAAAGTAAGTGGATAGAAATTCATAAAATATTGATAGCATTTGAAAAGTGTTCATTCACAGATCCATCCAGAATGCGAAGCAGGCCCAGAGCAGTGTGTGCTGAAGACAGATGTTGATACCATGATGTTCCTCTTACATGGAGAAAGAAGGACTTAGGTTAAATCATGCAGCTGAAAGGTAAGAGGCTTGATTTCAAACCCTGAGATACAGTTTGTTTTAATCCAGTTACTAAACCAAGCAGTGCTCTGTTTTCCTGCTGAGCATAATGGAAATAACAATCCCAAACTGATGAGCTTACTGCATTTCTACTGTTCCCATCTACAGGCCAGGGGCATTAGTGAGACCTCGGAGATGGGAGGAGAGGTGTGATTTAAATCAGAGTGATGTGAAAAGCGCCGGTTGCTTTTCAGTCAGCACAGTAATGACCTGATCTCGCTCAGAAGGCAGCTGGCTGCATGGCCTCCTGCTTGTGGCAAAGGTTATGGCAAAGCTGGCTGCATTTCCCTCTTTTGTAACTAGACACGAGTGGTAACACACTGGCACTGGTGGGGTTATCATCCTTGGGGGGAATTCAAGAGCCATGGAGATGTGGCACTGAGGGATGTGGTGGGTGGACGTGGTGGGGTGGGTTTGGGTTGGACTTGGGGATCTGGGAGGTCTTTTCTGACCTTCATGATTCTATCTGTGATTCTATCGCACAGGAAACAGTCCCATTCTTATCTGCATCATTCCTCTTGATTAAATATTTCAGATCTCGTTCAGTTCTACCTTCATGTCACTCACCCAACTCAATCACAAAGGAGGGGATAATTTGGGCTGCAAACTAATCCTGGGTCAGTGCCAACAGCCAGCCTCTCTGAACTTCTCTAGGAGTACAGCACTGCTGTAACCACATCCAAGCTCACTTTAATCTAGCAAAACTCTTCAGAGTGGGCAGATTTATTCCATTTTTTTTTCAGGGCTTATAGTCCTCATCAACCTGCTGTTAACTAACTCCAAAAAAGCTTATGTATCAGTATACAGGTCTTTAATATAGACATCCTCTCGGCTGGATTCTGTGGCTACAACCTTACTCACTATAAAGGAGAATCATTTCTCCCAAGCTGAGAAGTTTGTCCAAGTTTCATTGAAAAAAATAACATTTTACTTTCTAGGAGGCAATCGGCCATAGCACTGCTATTTTGGTTACACAATTACTGTATCTCATCTCAGAGGCTGCTGCACATCACAACCAAATCTCTCACCAGTGTGTAAATTAGACGAAAACAGAGCTTTGCAATCCATTAGGAAGAAGGTGTCAATCTAAGGTTATTTCTTGCCAAGGCTGACTTCCAATTCTCTTCACCTTGTTTTATCCTCCAGCATGGCAACAAGATCTGTATGTTTATTAAATGCATTAAATATCTCTTTATAAATATGTATTTATGTAGTTTAATAAATATATATTTACCAAGTCGTATTTATACATATATTTATAAATATTAGTATAAATAACAATCTATTTATACACTAGTGTTTTATAGAACTACGGTTAGCAAATGCATTAAACGTAATGAAAAGCTTGCTATTTTCCACCAGGCTGGCAGCTGATCTGTCTTTCTTCTCCTTGCTCTGAACTGTTATCCAGACCTGCCCATGTGTTAAACCCTCATATCCTCCACACTTTGGGGACTTTCTCTCATGTTGTACAACAGAGCATCTGTCTGAGAAGGAGCAGGAAAGTCAGACCTCTGATTTACTGCTGATGGGGAGCCATAAATTTTCTTTAGGGGAAACACAAGGATGTAGATCATAGATGTGGGAACTCTGGATCAATATTTTTTCCCTTTTTTCTTACATTGGGTGTAAGTAGCTGCGGATTCATTCTCACCAGAGCAAGCAAGGTGAATCATCTCTCAGTGTTATCTTCTTCATGTCTGTGCTGCTACACAAAGACAAGTCCAAAAAGCCAGAAAAAGATTTTTTTGTCTCTAACCTTTACAGTGATTTTTTTTAGCCAACATTTCTCAGACCCACTAAATACTCAGTAAATATGACCTCTTCTCTGTACTGGAAACCATCCCTGTGTAGCTGGTTCTCCCACCTCACATGTGAAAGACAGCATTATAATCACTCTATCATCTTCCCTTCAAAGACGAAGATGAATCTGTGTTCTCAGAAGCTGAAAGAGATGCTCTAGTTAAATCCTGAGCATGTGAGCTTGTGAAGAATGGGAATCCCCTGCAGGCTTCCCCGATGAGACGCGCTCCCTAAACGTCCTTGCTGTAGAATAGGAGTAGTCAGTGCCTCAGGCCAAGCGATGGACTCTTTGCAATAATACCTTGAAGTCGTATGATACAATTTCATATAATTAGTACAGTTTTATTCAAGACCATCTTTGTCTTCAGTACTACTACACCGCTAAAGAATTGGATGAGTGATAACAGAGATAAAAGAGTTAACACACCAGGAGGCTTTCATTTAGAATAGCTGTGATCATACTTTTTTAGATCCTGGATATCTTCTGTCCAAGGATTTAAGGCCTTTTACCAATGCTTATTACCTGGTAAAGGAAATATACTTCTGTTACAACCATTACAATCCTCTTGCTTGGCTAAAATCATCTATGAAACCCATGTCTGAGCCTGGAATTAGAACCTGCAACAAAGATTCCTCCTGCTCCCCGTATTCTAAATCTCCTTATCTCAAGCCATGTTCTCCACTTGCCTGAAAACAGACATGCTCGTGGAAATGTTCCCTGGCAATGCAACAAATCCAAACAGGGGTATGTGATAAGCTGTTACTTGCCCTCAGGGGCAGATTGAATTGGCCAGTATGGGTATCTCTGCTTTCTTTTGTTAGTGGATGCTACCTTTGAAGGGTCACACACGCTTTTCCTACACAGCAAATGCAGAATAACCTCTTTTCCTTCCTTCCTCTTCTCCTTTTCTCACTTACAGATGCTGGCTGCACAGCTGGTAAAACAGATAGGTCTTTCTTACTCTTTCATGCGTGCTCTGTGAGTCCAGGTAGCTTTATGAATATGGTAATGGTTTCCAGAGCATGTCTGGACTAGAAATAAGACAGAAAGTCACAGAGGCTGGACTTGGAGAGATAACTGCAGGAATAGCTGTGCTGCAGGAGAGGCTAAATCTGCAGTCCAGGTGAAATTAACTGCCTCCCCCCTCGCCCCATTAGTACAAGGAAAGCTCTTGTGCTCACCTGTTTGCTGATTACATCCATGAGGAAAGCAGCAGCTCTTGTTTAGTTTATTACCAGAAGGCCCAGGTTTGTGATAAAATGCATTGATTTATACAATGGGGGATCCTGCCTGGCACTTCAATGAAGTTGTCCTGCTGAGAAAATTACAGATAAACTCTTAATTTATTCTCCCTTTAAGGTAGAGTGGGAAAAGAAAAAGAAAGAAAGAAAAAAAGTACCACAAGGAAAAAAAAAAAAAAAAAAAGAAAAACAAAGGAAAAACAAGTCAACAACATCCTCTTGATGCTGCTCATGAAAAAGTTAGCTTGCAACAGTCTGCTTCTGAATGTCGATACCCTGGAAATACCACCCAGATCTCAGCCAGGGTTTGCTGCCAGCAGAGTGTGGGCCCAAGGACCATTCGTGACGGTCCCTCCAGCTCAGCTGCTGCCCAGGGCTGGCTCTGGCTGGGATCTCACTCACACTCTGTCCTTCTGGTGTCAAGGAGGTGGCTTTGCTGGAGATCACAGCCCAGCGTTTCTTCTGAAAAAGCCATTTCCTACTCTATTACAGAGGATGATAAACAGTGACTGATGGTTTGGCCAAGAGGGATGGCAAAGAGGAGAGCTCTGACTTCTGGGGCATGTTAGAGTAGTTTAAGACAAAAGAGGCAGGAAAAAAAACAACAAGGGAGTGGCAAGAGGAAGGAGATGGATCTCAGCTTCGTGAGCGACGCCTTTGACAAATGTTTGAGATCTAACCTTGCTTTAAAAAATTAATATTGCCCGGAGCCCAGAAGTAAAATGAAGCAGTATATCTAACCTGCCAAGAGCGCAGCGTTGGCATCGTCCGTGCTTCTGCCCCTGTAGTGTTGTTTGTGCTGGGATTTGAGAATGACTGATAACATAAATGATGGCTGAGGAGTGAAGCCACTGCTCCACATCCTTGGCTTCCCTTGGAGCTCCTCACAGCACCAAAGCCTGTTAAGTGGTGACAGGTTTAGAGAGGGAAGGGATGTCATCCTGTGAGGGAAGAAATCTTCAAATGTGTCCAATGGAATAATAATCTAAAATCAAAGTTCCATGAGCTGCAAATGGGACTTCCGGCTTTCTGAAAGGAGCCTCGTCACTGAAATGAAGGGTTGTCAGGGATTAGCAAGGTGAAGTCACCTCTCCTGCAGGAACTTGCCCAGGGCTTCACACTCACAAGTAAGCTGCCATCCCATTCCAGCTGTGCTGCCTGCACAGATGCCACTGTTTTCCATACTGGAGGTTGGGAGAAAACACTCAGCAGAGAGATTTTGATGCCTATTCACAGCTTTCCTCTTGCTGAAGTTAAGATCATCTCCCTGCTTGGTCTTGGCAACTTTTCCCTTTTGTGTGCTCCTTCAAAGAGTTTGTTCAGCTTGTTTTTTCCTCCCTGAATCCCTGGCAGCTATCTTTAATTAAATCGCAATTCCCTGGGTGTCTTCCCTCTTCTGCTGCTGATTAGCGTAGCCAGTATCTATAACCCCCTGCTGCTGGAATCAGGACTTACAGGTCTCACGTTTCCCAAATCTCCTCTCCATCTTCTTCTGAATACAAGTGTTCCCATTAATAATGATAAAAGCATCTTACAGAGCTTCTCATTCCTCTGGGTCCCAAAAGGCTTTCCAGGCTCTGAAGGGAGATAGGCTATCCACCCAACACATCCCAAGAAGCTGCAGAACAATGCAGCACGTGCCCTGCGATGGAAGTGTTGTGTGAGATAAGTGGATCCTCGTGCTATAGTCCCCTATAAGCACGGCCTGTGTCACTGGATGAAACTTGTGGCAGGTGGATGAATCAAAATATGAAAAGCAGCGGATGCTGTGCTCATACTGATAGAGGTAGGACTGCCATAAAGGCTCTGCAGAGCAGCCCCAGCTAACACAGCTGCCCCTCTCCAGTTGAACCAGCTGCCTACAGACTAAATGCAGCTTTTTAGTTCACTTTCCCTTCTGAAAGGCAGAATGTTTTCCCTTTCAGCCCCTCTTCACCCCATTCCCTGCAGCAGCTGCTTGCTTAGTGTCGTGTCTGAAAGAAAAATATCAGTAACTGATGTTACCCCTTCTCCCACAGCACCATGGCTTTGTAGCTGTCCCCAGCCTTCCATCAGCTCATGATGCTCATTAGGGGATAGCAGGACTGAGGCTCAGTGCATTATGGAGGACATTATCACTGTATTTTAACCCCGCCGTTATTTCTCTCGATATTTTTCTTTCCTTCTCCCATTCCTTACCTTGTGTTCTTTTCCTTGACATCTTAATTCTAGGGCTCCACAGGATTGGTTTTTAGAAGGTTTTTTTTTTTCTCCTCTGCAGATACATATTGCTTTGTCACAACCTGTTTCACTTCAGAATTTTTTCTCCCTCTCATATTATTTTTCTTTTCCTTTCAAGAAATATAACTGCCAAAATGGAATCAAATTTGATGCAATCTCTATTTAAAAGACTTTGATTGCAGGGAGAGGAGGTTAAATGTCAATGAATACATTGCTTGAGCTTTTCTGTGAAGAATTTCAACTAATTGTTGCATATATGCATATTTTTTAATAAAAAAAAAAAAGTTATCAGCCCCCAGAGCGCTCATAAATTTCTCTGACAAACCTGACAATGAGTGAGACAGAAAAAGACACTTATCGTTTATATAGATGGGATTGAGCTGTAGATGCCCCATTCATTGCAGGGGAGTTGGATGGCATTTAAAGGTCCCTTCCAACTCAAACAACTCTGTGATTCTATGATTTAATTTCCCCTTCACTCTTAAAACCTCCAGCTCTTCTTCTGCTTTTTCCTCTTTTACTGTTTCAAGCTGTTTACTGCAGAAGCCTCCTCATCTGCTCAGTGGGTGATATCAGTTCACACCTCTTTGTTCTCTTCGTTCATAGGAATAAAGTGTCACAGAATTCATACCCCAAAGAAGTCATAACCCATGGAGAACACAAAGTTTGTCCTGTTGAGTTTGGAGAGGGTTGGATTTTTCTCTACCCACTCACTGTGAAATTAAGTGTGAAGTGGCCATTAGATGGCTTGGAGTCTCATACTCACTAATTCAGAATGTCCTGGATGCTACAGTAACAAGGAACAAGCCTATCCAGAGTGATGCCAGCACATTCTCCCTCTCTGGTTTCCTCTGGAAACAAGGAGGAGAGAAAACTATTTCAGCTCCTCAAAAACAACAACAGAAGTATGAGTCTAAAGATGCACAAAGGTTTGGCATTTAAATATCACAGCTGTAGCCTTCTTAGAAATACCAGAGATACATAATGAATTATAGATTGGGCTGAGCTGCAAAATTCACCCCCCCGCCTGTCCTTTAGCAGAGTCCTGGTCTGACCCAGGGGTTTGGTTCAGGTCCATCTCTGATTCTAGTTTGCTCCCTCTCTGATCTCTGACTTCTCCTGAACCCCCTCAGACCTTGCTCTGAATATTAATGAACTGGGAAGGTATTGTCAGGCAAAGGGAAGCAAAGCCATGGTTTAAACATCCAACACTTGAGCTCAGGGTGGAGTTAGAACTCCTGAGGCTCCTCAGTATGGGCTGTTTTAGTTTTCTTTTTCTCCCACTCCAGTAATAGTGTTGTTAACATTCCTTAACACGAAAGGTTAAATCTTCAAGGGATTCCTGCACAGTGGCACTGGTCAGTGTTCACCCATCCTGATACTAAAGATGCAGAGGGAGGCAAGGATATGCATGTCTAGCAGTTTCAATACCAGTGTTTGTTGCCATGGCCCACATCTTTCATCTGTTCCCTTATTTTGCAGCAGTATCCTGACCTCACAGTATGTCTCCCATCTTAGCATCCCTCCTTGTTTTCCTTCTCAGCAGTATCCCTGCGGTCACAAAGGACAGAACAACCAATGTGGGAAAGGATGTTAGCCCAACCCTGCTCAGACAGACATTTTAACCCAGTGCAAAAGTATTTGTTTTACCCAGGTGATGCTGACTGTTTGACTCCTGCCTCACACCATTGTCTCCTCCAGCTTGAGGTGTTCCGCCAGCATGAGAAAGTGTTGTCACCACCTTGTAGAGGCTCATTGGCACTGGTGAGGGCAGGAAGGCGAGCAGCAGCAGCTAGGTCTGGGGTTTACAGCAGTGGGAGATGCTTGTCAGCAGGAGGAGAAGGCTATCAGTCCTGAGAAATCCTGTCTAAGTGAAAATTGAAACTGTCAGACTGCCTGCGTTCGCTGCTCTGTCTCTGCTCTAGGACTTTTTAATTATTATTCCTCACTGGATTTTTTTACACTTCTCACTTCATTTAGAAAAGCAGAGTGAATCCCTTGTGACCTCAGGACATGCCACCTTCTGTGTTCCTCCTTGCACAATTCTTGGGCCAGCCCTGGGCAGAGCCACGCACACTCACTTTCCCTCAGGACCCTGTGCTCCCTGACTTCAGAACCTCTTTTTCCTTTTCTGGAGAGGTTTGCATTCATTCCATTAGTGCAACTGATAATGTTTGCATGGCCCAAGAGGAGACTTAATTTGGAGTAAAAATGTTTATATCTCACCTTTCCCCCTTACGCCTCTTCTCCCCTCCCTCCATAGGGCAGAGGATGCTCAGTGCTTCCCAGGGCCATGGCACAGCATTTCTGTGCCTCCACTCCAGGCATAACTCATCAGTCTGGCAGCTGACAGGACTTAGTAGGAAACTATCATACAGGACAGAAGAGCTGTAGTGCCCTACAGCAGCCAGAACATTTGTATCTTCTCCTTTGAGCTCAAACCACTGAGCCTTTCCATCCCTTCCTGCTCACTTTGATGCCAGGGCTTTGGCTTTTGTTGCTTGGTCCTGGTACTTAAGTACACATCCTGTATAGGAAAGAACCACAGGGGAAAGATGGGCTGTGTTGTGATTCATGCCACCAGCATCTCCAGCCTACATGTCACCTATTGAAGTCACTCTAAATTCCATTCTGCAACACTTACATCGTGGTGCTGCTCCATACCTGGGATGGCAGAGCCAGTGCTCAGAGCCAGGATGGGTCATATGAGATGAGCTCCATCTTGGCAACACTGCCTACAGATCCTGTCCCCAGGAGCCCTCCTTTATCGGGCAAATGACAGTCTGACCTCCCAGGAGCCCTGAAAATAGGCTGAAAATAGGCACAGTCCCAGGGTAGCAGGCAGGCTTAATCCTCTGACAGAGCACTGCAGGAGGACAGCTGCTCTTCAGATTTGCAGTGCTGTTCCTATCAGACAGCCACAGTCCCACTCAGAGGACTTTCACCCTCCAGCTAGTTTGCTTTGCACAGAGCTGTTTGGGACAGATATATACATAAACACAGAGGGAAGTGTGTCGTGATGCTGTTTTATCACATTCTTTGTTTCAGAGGTTGTAGAGAGACGTTGGAGTTTGGTGTTGTTGGGAGGTGGAGCTGGTGTTTGTTTCCTCACCAGCCATTTGGTAAAAAGCTTTGACAGAAAAAAAAAGAAAAAAAAAAGAAAAAAAAAAAAAAAGATGAAAGAAAATGAGGACTGAGTTGGACCTTATAAACCTGTCTCATAAACTATCCCGGAGTCTTAGGAAGACCTTCCCAGGAGAATCACAGAAACATGGAATGGCTTGGGTTGGAAGGGACCTCAAACATCATCCAGTTCCAGCCCCTGTTATGGACAGGGTTGCCAACCACAAAATCAGGTACCAGATCAGGTTGCCCAGGACTCTGTCCAGCCTGACCTTGAGCACCTCCAGGGATGGAAGCTCATAGTTAAGTGAAGCCAGCTTGGTGGGTTTCAAAGAGTCTGAAATTGCAAAGCCAGAGACAGAAAGCACTACTAAGTTTTTCAAAGCATTCAAATAGATTTTGTAAGATGATTTCTGAGCCTGTTTTAACTTGTAAGCGTCCACATATCAACTAGGAGATGCTTATTGCTTGCAGACTGAGGTTCAGTGTGCTGAAGACATACGAAAACTGTAGGAGCAGGCATGCCCATTTTTTTAGTAGTATTTTTCCATAGTCCTTAAAATCTTACTCAGGGAAGTGGAACTGAGGGACAAGAGACAGGAAAACAAACTGCTGATAGTCACTGACAAAACCAGTGTCAGTGCTGGTAATTAGAATTGGTCACTCACAGTGCTTTGATTTTATGGCTGTCCTTTGTGCCAGTCTCATCCAACGTTGCCCAAGTCCATTGTTCAGTAAGAGCCAAACACTTCCAAATTCTCCCAGTTAATGCCGTAGTTGCTGCAGCCTGGAGGACCAAGCTCCTGTGATGGAAAGGTAGCAATGACGGAAGTCAAAGCAGAGACATCCCATTGTGTCCCCTAGTCTCTGCAGAGGCCCATTCCAGCAGACGTTTCTTTTTTTATTTCCTTTTTGCATTTCCACTTCCCATTAAGCCTCGTCAGCCCTTTTATTAGGGTTTATTTTTACCGCAGTGCAAGAGGTGAGGAGCACATGGCTCTGCCTCTGACTGCTTGGCATTTTGTGCAGGTTGTACCACGTGGTGCTTCATGCCCAGCCAAAAATAACTCTGTGCACCAAGCTGCTTACCTACCCTCAGAGACCACATATTCCCAACTCCTTTGCTTTTGTTTTAGGGTGATTTCTTGGGATGGCAGGGGGGGGAACAGCCACTGGGTTTGGAGTTTGAGGGGCAGGAGAAAGCAGCGTGACATCATGGTGTGTTTCTGCTTCTTCAAATAGCTGATCCTCGTGTTTCCCTCCCTCTCCCTTTGCTACGAGAGAGGAGAAGCGAGGAAAAGGCAACATTACTCAGCACCAAGCAGGCCTGTGTTTGAATAGAAAAAATAAAGGAAGTGTTGAACAAAAAATTTGCTTTCATGATGAGCACTCACCGGAGGGCATTAGGAATGAGCAGAAAGCAAAGAGATTTACACCAACATGAGGTCCCTCTGCCCTCAGCAGGAGTAACAGGAGCCTGACAGCCCTCAGTAGTTGGGCTTTGCTGCAGAATCCCTTCCTTTAGAAACAAAGCAAGAGTAGGAAGAGCAGAGCTGTGCGTGATGACGGTGCTCACAGTGCTGCTGCGGAACTGCCCCAGCCATGGCAGATGTCCATGGCACCAAATGCAAAGTACAGAGAAAATGAATCAGTTGATGTATGTATAATGGAGTATCAGTTATTTGCAGGCTGTTTGATTTTGAATCTGGTGTTTACCTTGAGTAAAAATGAATGTCTCGAACTACTTCTATTACCTGTGTGCACCCAAATGAATACTGAAAGTGTAACTTTCTGAAAGCCATTTTTTCTTTTTTTCTTTTTTTTTTTTTTTTTTTTTTTTTTTTTTTTTTTTTTTTTTTGGTTACATTTTGATTTATTTGTCTCATAACCGGAAAAAAAAAAAAAAAAAAAAAAAAAGCAATTAAGTATTTTTCCTCTTTATCTTAACAGTTTCTTACCTTCCAACCAGACAAGACTATTAAATCAGAAAATTCCTGGTTAGCCACATAGTAGTGACAAGTGATGTCTGTGCAAATTCCAGGCTTTTTAAATTCAAAATCCTTGTCACAGGCGCTCAGAGGAGGGAAACAACTCCTTGCTGGAGGTGATGCAATGCCTACCTTCCCACACACGTCCTATGCCTGACAGATAGGACAAGAAATAATCAATAGGACATGAGGTAAGAGCTTTAAGTTGCACCAAGGGATGTTCAGGTTGGATATTAGAAAAAGTTTCTTCCCAGAAAGAGCAATAATGCCTTGACACAGCCTCCCAGGGAGTGGTGGAGTCACTGTCCCTGGGGTGTTACAGAACTGTGGAGGTGTGGCACTGAGGGACACGGTCACTGGGCGTGATGGGATGGATTGGGGTTGGACTTGGGAATCTTAGAGGTCTTTTCCAGCCTCAACAGTTCTATGATTCTATGACACTCCTTGAGTGAAGAGATCGTACCCTGCAGGGTGAGCACACGTGTCAGTGTGTTGGAATGTAGAGAACAGAACAGAGGGAGCAACAATGCTGGAAGTAACACTACCCTAAATAGAGAGCTGGGAGTTTCATTTTCTATATTAAAGTATTGATTTTTCATAAACTAAGAACACAAAAGCCCATCGAAAACAATCAAGCCCCAATGCAGGAAGCTGAAAAATTAGACAGCACTCTAAGCCCTCATGGCTGTGATTTGTGACAATGCTTTCCATTAAAAAACCCTTATTTATAGGCAGTGAACTTCTAAAATGTCAGAGGTGTGGTTCCAGCACTCTGAAAGTTTGTTTCCCCTCCAGCAGGATGCTGCAGATCTCCAGTGCAGTCAGGCACTGTCAGCAAACTCAGACTGATGAAATTCCTGGTACGTTCTGCTCATGGCTACGCAAAACAGATCCTCAAAGCAGTCTTTCAGTTCAGCTTTTCAGCTGTTGCATTATCATCTGCTGATGGGAAATAAGAGGTAAGCTCAAAGCTGAATCAAGGTATCACCCAGTTCCCAGTGAAAGTGGTCACTGGAAAACTCTTTTCAGGGATGTGGTCACCCTGGGACTGGTGTCAAAGACTGCACATCCCTGTTTAAAGCAGAATCCAACCAAGGTTTGTGCAGAAACTGTAAGTATAAAAAATCTACGGCCTTGGTTACGCAGCAAGGCAGAGCAGTAAATCATAACGGTCTCACGTTTGAAATTTATGAATCCATTACATTCCGAATTAGTTACATTTCAATTTGTTGGTTCTAGATCATTTTTATTTCATCGAAGGAAAGGAGAATAGTAAGGAGTTGGGTTTTGTGCTTATGTGTAAATTAAGTCACCGTCAAACTGGGTTGGAAATCAAATCTGCAGCCAGACGTCAGCAATCCTTGGGCTTTCATCAGCATGGGTCTGAAAGCCTGGATCTATATCTAGGAAATATCTAGGAAAAAACAGGATACTTGTAGGGAAACTGAGATGCTTGTCATCCTGAAATACTGTCATTCCCATCACACACATATATTGTTTTCTTGAGGCAGGGCACAAGCCATGGGTGAAAATAACCTGAGCTGAATTCCTGTGCTTTGGTCATCAGGATCCCATTGATATGGAAGTGGCTTGTTTGGCTTGGGAGGAGAGATCAGAGAAATGGTTTGGGTGCAGAGCCAGTCACCCCAGTAAACTTTCACTCTTGAGTGTTATAGCTGTGTCTTTTTCTGTTAGATGTGATTTTAAATAAACATGAAGGGACCAGCCAGGCCTCAAATGCAGGTTTCTAAGCAACACAAATAAATCCACATCTGCATTTAGAGGTGCAGACAGGACATCTCTGGACAGCTTTACTTTTCTTTCCTTCCTTCCTTTCAGAAACATGGAGACTAAGCACAGGAGGAAAATTAATAAAAAAGGAGCTTTCCTTCATAGGGATGGATAATTATAGGAGACTGCATGAAGAAGGGCAATAGAAAACGTGCCTCCATTTCAAGGTACAACATAACACTGTTGTCACCACTCTGGACATTTTTGGCACCTACTGTTGACTGCCCAGGTCTAGAGAGTCACCAGGAATAAAATGATGAAAGCTAAAGATGGGCACATTGTGTTTATGCATCAGTATAAGGCAGATAGGGGAAAAAAAGAAGAATAGTTTCAAACTTGCAGAGCCTCAAGGCAGATGAAAAACGACTGCACTGGACAGGATATAAGGCAGGACAGAAACAGTCTTACACTGAAAAAGCATCACTTTGTTTGCTTGCTTCTCCCTTGTTCAGAGAGATTCTTGCTTGCATGTGTTGGGAGATTTAACTCTGTGCAGATGGGAGGAAATGATTTTCAAACTACCTGTTTGTAAGCTAGCTCGAAAATGACAGCACTGCCACTGCTCCTTTTGTTCTAAACACCCAATTAAACTGGCTGTTTACACCTTCCTGCCAGATTCCTGTCTCCCAGCTGAAGGGAGCTGAGCAGCTAATGAGGCGCAGCGCAGGGACTGACGGGGAAAGGCAGGAGGTTCCCGAAGATTTGCAGACTCAGCCCACAGCTGTGGCAGAGGGAGGTTGGGCTGGGCCAGGAGGGATCCTTCCTGGTCCTGTGGTGAATGAGGGGCACATCTGGGTGGCAGCTGTGTCACCAAGCAGGCTGTGGGCAATGGGCAGCCAAGCAGTGCCCTGGAAGGTAGAAACAGAACAATTGTAGCTTGACTCTTCCTAATTTATAGTGCAGCATCACTACTGGATGTTATTATTGAAGGAGGAATTTCATCATACAGTCCTTAGGTTAGAAGTGACCTTGAAGATCATCAGGGTCCAGCCCCTGCTGTGGTTATCCCCTCCAGCTCAGGCTGTCCAGGACCCATCCTGGCCTTGGGCACCTCTAGGGATGTGACATCCATGGCTCTGGGAAGCAGTACAGTGCTTCACCACCTTCTGAATAAAGAATTTCTTCCTAACATCTTACCCAAATTTCCCCTCTTTTAGGTTAAAGCCATTCCTCCTTGTCCTAGTAATATTAGGCTATGTAAAACGTCAGTCCCTCTCCTCTTCGTAAGCTCTGTTCACATACTGGAAAGCTGCAATGAGATCTTCCCACAGCCTTCTCTTCTCCAAGCTAAACATGCCCCTGTAGAAGGGAGCTGATGATCAGAGCAGCCAAACTGGCTGAGCAAAATTGTTGCTCTGACTCCAAAAGAGATATCATTAAGAAGTTGCTACCCATGACATGTGATGAGTGCTCCTACATCCAACATCCGTACCAGTGGAAGAGGTACGTTTGGTGCCTACAGCTGCAGGACTTGATGACTGCAGTATCCTCTTGGGGAAGAGCTGTGCTTTTCAGCCTCTGGGTAAGTCTCCTGGTGGAGCTTTGAGACATTCTCCAAATCTTGGAACTTCTGAAGCAGAAAGCCAAGTATTTCTCCTTTGGTGAGGGTGGTAGGGTGAGGCAGCCTTTTGGGTTATTCTCGTGTTACAGAAGTAAAAAGATATTCTGACCTGTAGTACTAACAGCCTGCACACCACAATGGACCGTCAACTGTAGTAGAAATGCTTGTTTGTTTGCTGGATCTCTTGTTGTGCAGTGGATAAGGCAGAAAATTCTTTTAAAAATGCTTTTATAAAATTTTATAAAATTCTGGCCAAGGCAGAGACTTGTGTTACAAGTTGTACTGCCCACTGGGCTTGAGGTTCACCTTGAATAAATATGAACGTGGCATCTCCTTACTTAAGGAGCCCACTTAACTCAGTATGAAGCTCTAAGTACGTTTGCTTCCCTTTCAAAGCAAGTTGCAGATCTGCAAACAGGACTGAAAGAGCCCCAAAGGGAAAAGTCTGCTCAGCAAACTTTCCAACAAGTCCTTGAAGCTACAGCCTCTCAGCGTGTGGTAAGGACCTCAGATGTTCTCTCATCCTCAGGCGATGAGAGTCTGATTAGGTTTGATTGCATGTTCTGCAGGCATTATCGATCAGTCAGATGATTGATGCGTTGGTTGCTGTCAGTGCCTCATCTTTGATGTAATTGCATGAATAATTTGCCAAGGCCAAGCACTCTGTCCCCAAAAGTGTTAATTATATGATATGTATGTGTGTATATATTTAATTTCTATCTCAACAGAGATTAAGTTATTTCTAAATGTTTAGTATGCCTCACCCAGAAGGTGGAGAAGTGCAAATCCATAAATCAATGGATTTACACAGATTCAAACCTGAAAGGTTGTGAGGTATGGATGAATCTTTTCCACTTGGATGCATTTCCTTTAAGACTATGAATGGCATAAACTCCATTGACACTGGGTTTATATTGCACAAAGCCTGGTAGCTTCAGTCCTGGGATTCAGAAGAATCCTTAGCAGGAAAGCTTGTGACCCTGAGCGGCTCAGCACAATGTTTATCCTTGCAAACAATGACAGTACATATATAAATATATAGATATTATAGCTGAAGTGGCACCAGATGGATAATTGCAGCCCCTGAGTGCCTAATCTACTCTCCAGGACATGGGCAGTTTTCTGAGCCAACAAAACTTAATTGAACTTTCCGTTCCAGCTGGAAAAGGTTATGGATCTAGCAAGTGCAAACGGAAGGCAGGATGAAAAGGTCAGATGTTCTGTTCTCTTCGTAATGGATTGACCGGGGACATGTTTTTATCTTTCTCGCAACCGCTGGATTGTAAAACTTAATTAGCAAGTCACTTCTCTCCCCTATCTGAAGGCATGTGTGTGATGATTACACATAGATCACTTTTTATGGACGTGTCATGTTTTCATTTGAGAGTAACAGCCTGCATGAGGGACGTTCTTGCCACCTATTTACATCAATAGTCCAGAGAAGAGCCAGTAGGACAAAAAATGAAATCTGTCCTTGACATCTGATGTGTCAGATCAGCTTCCAACAACATCTACTGATGTGGAGCTGCAGTTGCTCAGACCGCATCTGCTGTGTGGTGTGGTGACAGAGGAGGTGTTACAAACACAAGTGAAGAAGAGCCAGCAGATTTAAGGCTGGATGCATGGACAGGGATTATGATGTGGTGCGAGAGAAAATACAAAGAGAGGCAGAAAAAAAAAAAAAAAAGGGGGGGATTTTTTTCATGGTAAAGAAAAATATGCCAAAATATGGTGAAAAATACAGCAATGTTAGAGTTCAAAATACAGGCCCCTACATCCTGCCTGGAAAACAATGTTTTTTTGGAGTTGAGACGTGCTGTCTCATCATCTGAAAGCAGATCTTGTGTCTCTGAAGAAGTAATCACATGGGGATGAACATTTATTTTAGATTAGACTTGAAGGTAGAACATCCAGCAATAAGGATAGTCAAGAATTGGAATAGACTGCTGTGAGGTTGGAACTACTGGAGGTTTTTAAAAGCAGATTAAAAAACAATCTGTCAAGAAAGATTTATGCGTAGCTGATCGATCACTGGGGTGAGATAGAGAGAGTGACCTCCTGAGGTCTCCTATTTTCTAGATTGTTTTTTTTTTGTGTGTGTTTGATTTTATGTAATTCTACTTCCTTTTTTTCTGAAGATCATGCCCAGAGCATCAAGCATGGTCTCAGCAAATCAAGAGCTGTGTCTGTGATGAAACCTGAGTTAGCCATACACACACAGAAAGTCACACAGCAAACTGCATGTAACACTGTAACATGATGGAAAACACAGCAATGACAGTGGGGTAGCTGAGTCACAGGCTGCAGGAAATGAGGATAAGCCCAATTGCAACAGCTGTGGACACAAAAACAGAGAAAAATAGCTACTCACCTCCAGAAGGCCTCAGGTACACAGAGATCCCCATCATGATACCCTCACTTCCCCTGTCAAGCCTTAAATGTGGTCTGGGAAGGGGTGCATCCTGGCTCCATCCCTTCTGGTCGTTCAATACATTGCATACACCTGAGCTCCCCTAGGTTGCTCTGCCTTCCCACCAGGCGCTCAATCACTGCTTCAGGCCCTGAAATAGCATTTCTGCTATGCTATGGAAGATCTTTTCAAAGCGGGAAGTGGGAGAGAAGTTTTAAAAGGCATTTTAACTTTTCAGTGGGGTGATTTTGAAATCCAGCATTTCCTTTTCTATCCGGTAATATAGATATTAATAGGAACTATAACTAGATACACGAGGCTCTGACTTCTTTGAGTTCGAGTAAGCTTTGTAAGAAATCCTGTCATTTTCCTGGAAAGCTCAAACAATTAAAAAGAAGGATGATGAGAGCTACACTTAGCAGTACGAGAAAGAACAGAATATGATGGGACTTACTGTCAGTCAGAGTCTGGAGATTGAGACCCCTGTGCAGTGCAGCTAATTTATCTCTAGAGCCATCAAATTTGGTTTTCAAGTATTGTCAGATTCACCTTTCTTTTTCAGTGTTTGTGTCTTCTTAGACCTGAGCTGTCATCCCCATCAGATGTGCCAGAACTCTAGCATCCAAGCTCCTCTTTACACCTCCAGCATCTCCCACATTCATGTGCTGGGAAAAGAGCCCAGAACTGTGCTGTAATCTGGACTGTGCATTTTGTTAAGGCCACACAAGATAAGGAGCACTAGTGGAAGACACAATCTGTGGCTGGTCTTCTTCACAGTGACTTTCCAGTGGTGAGAGGCCATTCCTACTCCTGTGGCAGGTGTCAGTGTTTAGGCACATTGAGCAACAAGCATGGGACAGACAAGTTTGGCTTTGGATTCAGCTTTTTTGAAGCAGCAGTTTTTAGTACTCCTAAAGCTTAGAGTCCAGGGGTTTTGATTTGAATCTTTTGCAAAGAGCAAGTTTAGCACTTTCCTTTGTAAGTGAGTTATTGTGTTCATTACAAAACCAGGATGGAATGCTTTATGGGTGTTAGAGAGAACCCAAGGAACAAAGGCAAAACTTCCTGCTGAGAAAACTCCTTGTGCTGAACAGCCAGTTCAGGAGAGAAGTTGCAAAGCTGTCAGCTGTACTGCACAGGGAAGATAAAGAGACAGGAGACACAGGCTGAGCGTATGTACAACACATCAGACAACACTGAGTCAATCAAAGAGTCATTAATCCATCAGACTATGAACCTTCCACTCCGCTGCTGCCAGATCCGTGTGTCGAGGGCCAGCAGTAGGAAGGCAGCATAGCAGGTACTGGTCACCAGGGACAACAAGACAAGAAACCCTTTTGGTGTTGTTCTTTGCCTGGGAAACTGGGCAGAGTTCAGGATATTCAGGCCATAAAAGGGAATTGCTTAAAGGAGATGTTAATGAGTGACTGCTTTGCCATTGAAGGAACCATGCCACAGACAGATGCTCCAGCACTCCCCTCCCTGCTCCTGTCTTCTCCATCCCAGCAATATTCCAATATTCCATTCTTAGGCATGTCATCCCTGGAGAAAAAAAAAAAAGGCAAAAAGAAAGCCTGACTATATTTAAAGTTGGAGACATACAGTCAAGGATAACACATGCGAGTCCTCATGAAACATAAAAATCTGAGCAACTTTTTTTCTGAAACATCTTCCTTCAGAGCAGACTTGCTTTAATAACAGCAGATGAGAACTCTGGCCTTGTGCACGCTGCCCATGCCTCGTGGAGGGCTGTATTTTCATTTCTTCATGGCTAAAATGTTGAAGTTGAAACGACAGTTTCCTGATTATGTTACACGCAGTAACAAAGGGATGACTCCATCATGATCATTCAGTATTTATGTGGGCTGGAGGTTTTCTATCAAAATGCACTTAAACTAAAACAAAAATGTTCTAACAAAAGCCAACGGCTGCAAACTTCAAGAGGTGCATTCAAACTTTGATGGACGTGTGACTCCAAACAGCAGTGCTAATCACTACAGAGCTAAATGCTGTGGGTTCCCTGCCACCTGAAACACTTAAAAAGACACCCATGCTTGATTTAAAGAGGTGTTACTGTATGAATGGAAAAGGAAAGGACTGATATAAATTAGGAGGTGAGAGACAAGACTTCAGATTAAATCAGAAGTTCCCAGGCAGCAGTATGTGCATCAGTGGTGATGTGAAATCTACTTCAAAATGGCATGCCAGCGATTCCAGGACAGTGCAATGCCATCTGCTGCCCATGCTCAGATTGCAACCCATCAGCCAGTGATTGTGACCAGCAAAAGTTCAATAATCACCATAGGATCATGGAATGTCATTGTCTTCCCTTCTGCCATTCAAACTGCTTAATCAAGTTAACCTCAGTTGAGCCAATTAATTGCTTGGAGATTATCCAATCCTGTAATCTTGATCACTTAAAGGAGCATCAAATAGATAACAAAAAAAAAAAAAAAAAAAAAAAAAAAAAAAAAAAAAAAAAGAACTGAATTTAAGAAAGGAAACATCCCAATTGTCAGAGGTACTTTGTGATACCTGGTGGAAGATATTCTGATCTGGGCAGGGAAAGGCCCAAGGCTCCTGTTCCAAATTTTGAAATTCTAAAATAATTTTCTTTTTGAAAGTAGGCAACACCTTTCATGCTTTTATATTTCTATATCTATTTTTAACTGGTTAATGTTGTCCCTTATACATGTTCTGTTCAGTCTGTATTTATTTTTACTTTGATTTTGACACTTTTTTTCCTTCGCATATTCTTCATGACTGAACTTCTATTTTCAAATCCGTTCTGAAGCGGGTGAAAATTTCATTAAAAAGCCTTGTAGAGGAGAAGTTTTGACAAGCTTTAAAACATCTTTGGTGCTGTTGTTGTTGTTGTGCCTGGTGCTGCTGCTGTTGGAACACATTTTAAATTGACCTTATCCATAAAAGTGACATTTACATGGCATAATTCAGTGCTATGTAGAGATACCTAACCTAACAGAATACATGAAGCAACACAGCTATTTAGTACACAACTCTGTCTGAGCTGATCTACCCTCTGGGATCCTATTTATTTCATACAATATTGATGCTGACCTGCAAGAATAAGTTATTTTCATTTACTGTAGTTTACAACATGCAGATAGGCAGTGAGCATGAGCTGACTGACGTGCTCTAAGTTTGGACCACTAGTTATCACAGCAACTCCACTTCTTTTAACTGCATCTTTAAAGTGGTGAAGTCCCTCCCGTAGAAGACATTTTCTCTATGCAGCTGCTGTGCTCCACAGCTCAGCCATACTCTCAGCCTTTGCCTCTGAACAGAATTATCTGGTTTGGAGATAACAATACATCATTTGCCCCCATGGGAATTCTGTAAAGATTCATCAGCCAATGTTAGTGAAGTGCTGTTGCGTAAATGTACAGCATTATTGCTGGACTAGCTAATGTTATTGCTTAAAAAAAGGAAAAAAGAAAAAAGAAAAAAAAATGATGTAAGAAAAAGAAAAGTATAAAGGCAGAAAATAGCCAATGTCAATGTTCATAAAATTTCTGCTTCCTCATAAATACCGAAGTTCTATAATCCTCACTGGTGCTGTTGATTATTTATCTGCATTTGAATTTTAATGAATAAAAACCCATTTATTTGTCACAACTCTCACAGTCCTGGCTCTGCAGAATTCTCCTTTCCATTTCAAAGCGTTTATTTTTTGGCGATTTTTAGCACTTTAGGACAAGACCGACAGACAACCCCAGATCTAAACATCCAACTCATAGCTGAAAAGAGAAAAGAAGCTGCACTTTCAACCCCACCACAGCTCTTGAACCAGAGCTCCGCGACTCTTCCCATACGGAAGCTACAGAAGTGTTATGGCGGCTATGGGGATGGTATGAACAGCCAGAAGGAAGGATGTAATGCATGGACACTTGGCTGAACAGCAGGAGAGCTAGGGCTCAGATCCTGGCTCTCATCTCTCAAAGGGACATCCCATGTCTCTCTCTCCTGGTACACCATGCCCCATCCACATTTTCTGAGGCTCGTCTTCCATGTCCATCCTGCACGTTTGGTAAAGTAGACACTTGAGGAGCAGATTTCTGTGTGCTCACAGAGTGCGTGAGCTCAGCTCCACAGAAACCCCATCATGAGTCTGAGAAAGCTTCATCTGCAATTCATGTGATCATATGCAATAAAGCACACCACGCTCTCCGTGTCCATGTGCCATGTGTGCACCCTGTGCTCGTCCATGTGCATCAAATAACTCCTGCACAGACCTTGTGACAATCCTTCCACTTCATTTGCATTCACCCATCTGTAAGTAGAAGGACTGACATTTTCCTGTAACGGAAGATGTTATCTGTATAGCCTAAGTGTCCATAAGGAAAAAATATTTAGGCAAGAGACTGTACACCTGGTTTCCAAAGAAGCTCTTCAGGAGGTGATTTCAGGCGCATTTTCCTGACTTCTGTCAACTAGAAGTGTAATGCATTGTCAGTATTTCTACCAGTGAAAGACAATGGAGAAGAAGCCTTTTATCCTCTTGTCACATTCCTTTTTAGGCAGATGCTTCAAACTGGGATGCTGGTCCGAATACTGGTTACACACTCACTTTTCTCTAGGGTAAGTAATAGAGGAAATACAATAAGAACCAGGCCTGTTTACTCCAGATTTATACACAAGGTGAATCCTAGCAGGATGATTTTTTGCTGGAGTGAATAAATATCTTCAAAGTCAGGGAAGTCTTGCAAGTCATAATGACTGCCATTCAAATGTGAAGTTCACTTGTGCTTCTGTTATCTCTTCCCATAACGTTCTGTAGTAACAAAGAGCAACAGTAATTTCGGCACATGAAGCTTTGCAGTATTCCAGCACCCATGATAAGTACTGTCCTCACTAAGCAGAGAAGCACAGGGAAATGAAATGTCTTGTTCCAAAATGTGCAGAGTCATTGTTCAATTTGGTTTAAAAGCCATGTCCTCTGCTAGCTCGTTCTGTGTTCCAATAACCAAAGCACTCTCCTGGCTACAGAGAGTATCTATGTGATCCAGGTAATGTTTGTAATGATGTCTCTGAGATGAGAAGCTGTATGTGGTATAATTCATTCCAGACAAGACCCAGTGCCTTGCCTCGTGTTTTCTTTGAATGTTAGAGAGCATTCATTGCACACTCTCAATGCCAGAGAGCGTGCTTTGGTCAAGCCTATGGGGTCTGTCCCACCAGGCATGCCTTTCTTGAAGATTTCTGCTTCATTTTCTCTGTCAGGGTCTTTATCTGCTTAGTACCAAACTGATCTTCCTTTCCCTTCTCATTTGTGTTCAAGGTATGAGACAGTTTCCCAGGAAAGGCTGTGAGTGTTCTATCAAACTGAGAGCGAAGCCGAGAAATGAAGTTGCTGCTTTTTGAGTTCTGCTGATGATTGAAAGCAGTTTTAATACGTGACAGTTCTACCTACACAGCAGCTCTGTCAGGAGCAAGAGGAAATTCTTGCCAAGTGATTTCCTTTTCCTAATGGAAGATGACTATCTAAAAGGGGAAAAAAAATATCATGGTGGCCTGGTGTTCTGTTGTGGAAAATAAATGGAATTTAACTCTTCAGGTTGTGGCATCACTGAAAACTCTGCTCTTCAATCCAAAGGGCAGGCAACCACTGGGAAAACTCCCTGCCTATCCCCTCTTGCCGCTCACATGGCAGTACCATTGTATTGAGAACTGCTCAGTGGGTTATGAGCCCCAAACTAATGGTTTATGATTAGTATCCAATTGCATCCATTGTTATACAACTCTGAAGTCAATTATCAGCCCAGAGATGCATGCCACACAAGCTGACCTAGTGTGGCTGCACAGGCTGTATTTAAAAATAGTCTTCTGAGTAACCAAAAAGAGAACTCCACAATTTCAGTCATGAAGCAATGATTGTATTGGCTGGTGCCATGCAGTTCTGCTTGAGCTCCTTTCTCTTCACCCATCTGTCTGACTTCACAATGCTGGTGGGAACCTCTGTCCCCTCTGCCAAGTGTGGTTGACACTGGCCAACAAGATCCAAAATAGGCAGGGAGGGACAACCCCATTGCAAGAATTTGTTTTCTTATCAAAAACCGAGAAAGGGAAATCTCTCATTTTGATGCAGAGAGGGTCTACAAATTAACTTCATATCTCGGGATCTTTTCACCAAGCAGAGTGGTTTTCTTTATCCATTTACTTTGCAGCTCATGACCCCCACTCCTAATTGTGGCTGACCCAGATTCAGTGCTGTATGGTTCCACAGGTGAGGTATTTGAGTGTAACTGAAGTCTGAGTTCCCTTCCTAGATGTGCCACCACAATGACACCATGACAGTAGGTGTGTTACATCCTCCCCATGCCTCCCCTACAGCTAGGGATGGTTTTCACTGTCAAGAAGTTAAAACAAGGCTCAAGGCTTTTAGGAGCTGCTGTTATCACTATTACTGACAACAGGAAGTGACTTTGAATGTGAAGGACTTTCAGAGCTTTGCAGTAGCTCCTGCATCCAGACTTGCAGAAATCTGTGATGAATAGCAGATGATTGCTCTTTTGGAAGGACTGGGCTTGCTTCAAGTTTAATCAGTAAACAGCTTCTGATTATTTTTTTTTTCTGTTCTGTAAATATCCCTGAGTGTTTTTGAGGTGACCGTGGCCTACTGTGTCTTTCACACCATGAACTCTGCCTACTGCACGGCACCCTCCTCCCCACACCCACAGAACTACTCTGCAAAATAAATGCAGCCAATACTGCCCCTCCAATTCAGAGCTGTCATCTGAGGGTGACCAATGACTCCTGCAGAGTGCTGGACACAGAGGCGGAATTCGTCCTTCAGGAACAGTGACCTTTCTTTCCCATGCAAAGAACTGATAACACTTTCCAAACAAGCAGAAATACAAAACCATTATAAGCAGATGGGCACAAGCAGTCAGATTTTACATGCCCTGAGATTCTTCCTCCCTCCCTTATGATGAAGGGGATTACACTTACTGAATATTTTTGGCTACTCAAGCTGTTTTAACAAACTATAATTGAGCCGCTGTTAAAGACATAAATTCATATTGTCATGGTGTTAGGGATATGCCATTCTTTCATACTTCAGAACAGGGCTGAATTTATGTTATTGAGTTCGGAAATATTTCTTGGTAATCTTTTGTTTATACTAGGCAATTTGTACATTCCAGCTGCTAGCACTCTGGTAGATAATGGTCATGCATGAGTCCAGCTCCAATAGTAACATATAGAATATCAAATCCCAAATGAGATCAAATATAAGTGCAGGCACGAATGCTCACACCAGGCAGTGGCTCCTGAAAGGCATGCATCTTCCTCAACATGTGCTATTGTAGATTCAAGTAGTCATGCTGGGAATAAATCTCTAATAACAAGCCATAAAACACCAAAATCTTACTGTCTGAACCTCAGGGTCTTGTGCTATATAAATGATGTGTAAGATTTTGCCTTAAAGGAAAACCAAGGGCAGATTCCCTATACAGTGAAGTTGTAGAATATGTGAGCACTTGAGATGCATTCTAGGCCTATTTTCTCTGATATTTATAGTAGAATAATTCCAGTTTAGAGCATGGATTTCCTGGTAGTACAGCAGTGACTGCCGACTTTCCAAGAGCACCATAAGATATGTCACATCAGCAATGGCTTAGCATGGGCTTGAACCATTTCTGGGTTACTGATGTCTGATAGTGGCAGCAGGAGGAGGCCTGTTTCTGCAGTCTGCTGTAGACAGTTTGATTTAATGTCTGATTGCATTTAATTTGTGGCAGCAGCCCAGATGCTATGGCCATAGGTGCCTAGAAAATCATTAAGCAAATGCAATAAGACACATGGAAACCTAAATCAGAGCCCAAGGACACCTGCATCCTGAGATATCGTCTCATAGCTACAGGCCATTTGACCTTAGTCTTTATTCCATGGTCATGAGCTTTTAGCGAGCTGTTGGAGAGGGACCAAAGATTTGCAGAAAGACTGTTTTCTGCAGAAAACAGCCTGACCTATTTTTTATGCTAACAGCCTGCTTCCTCCTGGAGCTGAAACTTAAGCTGTGGGTTTTCACACAGCTGTGAGGTGACAGCCTTTAGTCTTCAGGTAAAGCTTAACAATGGAAGAATTGTATGTTTGGGGCTATAGAGGTGAAAACTGACCCAAAGGTGAAAGGCAGGGTCTGTACACATGTTGAGCCACATTTTTCCCCATTGGATAACATTTTAGAGGGCCTGAAGGTGGAAGAGTGCAGCTCAGTGTGAAAAGCCCAGGACCTGAAAGAAAGATCAGTTCTTATTGTTAAGATCTAGGAAATATGGTTGCAAAAGTCTCTTCTGGAAAGAAATGAACAAACTAAACGCAGTGTGAAGTGAGCAAATAGAAACACTCCTTTTTGAAAAATGCTTAAAATAAACCCAGACGTACTTCAGATTTAAAGCATTTCCTTCTTCCTAATTTATTTCAAACTGAATTGTAAAGTAAAACAATAACTAATGTATAAAACACACTTTTATTGTCCGATCTGTAATTTTCTCCCCCTGAAAGTGTCGTTAGGTTGGAGCTAGAGTCTCTATATCTGCAAGAATATGATTTGAGGTTTGAAGAGTGACAGACCTGTAGGGCTGACAGCTACGCCTCATTTGAGCAGCCTGGACCCCAGTTGTGACATAAAACTGTGGGAAAAAACAAAGGCAAAGGTTCTTATCCACAGGCTGTATGCTTTGATTAATCGGGCCGCTGGGGTCTGCCGCAGGGATCTGGAGGTGTTCCTGAGGATTGATCGCTTTGCCGTATCGATTAATTTCCGCTTTTAATCTGTTTGCTGCAAATCGAACGCTTGAGTAAAGTTAGCTCGGTTTCAATTCCAGCTTTCCTCAGATCTGAACAGTTTTATATCCAAATAGGAGTGTAATGGGGCAAGGCTTCTTGTTTTCACCAAGGAGATTTGGAAATAAAATACTGTACTTTTCTCAGTCAGTGATGAAGAATTGCTGTGGGATGGCAAGTTTTGGGGTGGATACCCCATCACAACCACTCTAACTCAGTACACACTCAAGGCCAGGCTTCCTGTGGCCAGGAAGAGCTCATGCTCTAGCTCGGTTCTGGACTGATGAGGTTAATTCTTGGGGTGGAGAAATAAGGTGCTTCTTGTGCACAGATAGATCAATCTATTAGAATCTGAGTGTCCTCCTTAAAGAAATAGGAATATTTCCCTACCAAGTACAGAAGCCAGGCATGACTTGAGTATTCTCCCCTGAGGTTAAATTTATTGGCTTGTAAATCTGGGTACACATCTCCTGAGCTGTATTGGAAACACAGCTGGAGAAGTACAGAAGCTTTTCTCAAGTGTACAGGAGGGGACTGAGCAGAGCAGGGATCCCATGCAGCCCTTCTTTTCCACTGGGTCTTGCACCCTACGGAAACCCAACCGTGAGCTCAGGAGCAAAGGAGACATCCACATCAGTGCACAGCTCCTGGATGTAACACAAACCCACAGCAAACAGATGTAGATGCATTTCAAAGGAGCTAAGCATCTTTGAAAGTCTTCATACCAGCTGTCAAGACATCGCCAATAGAGACTTCCCTGCTGGAATATTTGCTCATTTGAAGCCTCACCTGCAAAACTGTATTTCTTGTGATATTTCTAGCTAACAACACACATGCTGTCCCCCAGTAGAAAGACCAAGAGCTTGAACAGGTTAAGGCAGTCGGCTCTCTGTTGTTGTATTGAATTGAACTGCTGCAGGGACAGTAAAAAAGCTCCTGTCACCCGCTCCCAATTTCTCTTTAATGTAACCAGAGACTTAAATACGACTGAGTTAATCTTTGAGGAAAACAGAAAATATTGTAACAATAAAGGTTGTAACATGGTTACAAATGAGAGCTACTGCTCCCCTCTGCATTCTGAATTCCTGGGATAATTCTGCGGAGCTTCATTACCGGAGTATAATTGTGTTATAGAACTCTAAATCACCCTGCTACACTTAACTGGCAATAACATTAAGATAGCGCAGATATTCATTTTAATTAAAACATAGCCTCAAACTATTTCCCTGCTCTAAGCGGCAAAACTTTTTCCTCCTATTTTTTTCTTCCCAGCGCCAGAAACTTTCATTTGTTCCCAGTGTCTCTGTTCACCAGAGGGTCCAGAACCAAAATGCAATTAAGAAGCACCTTTCTCCAAGCCTCCTCCCTCCTGCGAGCAGCTTTCTCTCAGTTTGAATGATGCTGCTGCAGGGAGGGGAACAGCTTCCCTGGTTCTCCTCAGCATGACCTGCATCCGTCTAATTCTCTCAGAGCACGGATGATCTAAACTGAGTACTTTGTCTGGTTTCTGCTAGCTCTAGTTAGCTGTTATATCTCTGAGCAGACCACCGGGCCAACCTTGAAGAATACAGAGCTTTCAAGGACAAAGGAAGCCAAAGAGAAGTCGTGAAATGCCAACAGTTTTGCAGCATGACATCCTCCATTAATAAATCATGATCTCCATCTCAGAGCAGCTCATTGCTCACCTTCACGGACACGCAGAGCCTTCCAAGGCCCTTCCGAGCTCTGATTGTGTCTAGAAATCAGGATCTGGAGAACTGTGGTCTTGGAAGGGCCTTTTCAAGAAGCAATTGATCCAGAGATGAATAAACACTTTGAGTTACCATGTGCTGAGATCCCCAATTATATTCCCAGTTCTCTTAACCTGTAAATTGTAACCTGGGAGAACTGTTCAAACTGTTGCCATTTAGAGCCAGCTTCAACTCAAATATTTCTAGCCCAGTCATGAGCAACTCAAAGCTTGGCTAAACCAGAATATAGCTGTGTTCCCCAGCATCAGATTAAAGCTATCTCAGCACAGATTTGTCACCAAGCTTGGCAGAAGGCTAATCCTAGCTATAACCTTGGGAAGAAGGTTATTTCTGCTTTTTGGAGCAATGTTGCACTCAGGAGCTGCAGGTCACTACTGGTTGGCCGGCACTTTCCTCTATGCTTACTCTGAGGGCTCTCTCTATGAGACCAATGGCAGTGCTTCCCATATTCATTTAAACCCGTCTTTATGGAGGAGCATCTTCTCATTACAAATAGCTCATCTACACATCTGTTTCCTTCTTAGGAAAGGAGCAAACAGCCTTTATCATCAGCAACGAAAAAAAAATCAAGTTGGGTTTATAGAGATACTTTAAGTTACCTTCAATAGTACAGAAAAATAGCAGCTTGCAAATCTTGGGAGAACTGAGACTACTTATGTTGTGTTCTCAGTTGCAAAATGAATGACATTAAAGATGAGAAATGACAATCTTATGATGCCTCAAGGTTTCCATGCAGGGTTTTCAAACATTTTTAATTTCTTCAATTTAACTTAATTTAAATTTTACTTAGAGGTAATTGGGATGAATTAATATAGTTACAATTATACAGAAATCAATCCATTAATGCCTGGAAAATCTTGTTAATGTGGTAGCAATTTCATGGATACAAAACAAAAATTTACCCACTTAAAATAATATACATAGTTCAATTTTAGATAATAACAATGAAAGCATTCTGAACATATATGAAAAAAAAAAGCTTTCTTTTCCACCCAATAATTGTTCTAGCTGAATATTTCTGCTTTTACAGCCATAGTGCCAAACAAACACCAGTAATCTTTTTGCCTTAGGGTCATCTTTTTCATGTTCTTTTTATTTTTGTAGCACCTCAGACAGTTTTGTCCAGGATTTAGTCTCCACAGTGTTATCCCTATGCTGATATTTTAACGAACGACTAACAATCAGTGGGCTGTAGAACCATTTATTTACCATTCAGTACGGACCATTGGCATTTTATCCATTCTGAAGATGATCAGAGTCAGTGAAGTGTCTAAATTACAAGAATAAAAGGAACAATCCTCCTAAAGTGCTCTACCTTCTTTCAGTTGGCCTGAGGTCATCTCTTAGACGTGTCCTCCAGCTCAAGTTGGCACCCTTTCCAGTTAGAAGCTTCCAGCAATAGCAGCAAGGTATATGGACAAATAATCCATAGAGTGAAATGTATTATGCTGATTGGTAAAAAAAAAAAAGAAAAAAATTTTTAAAAATCCTGCAAAATCAAAGAATATAGAGGAAATTTACCTTATGGACTGGAAATGATTGGATTGTCCGATTATGAGGAACCCATTTTTGTGAAGATGAAAACTTGGTTGACTGCTCAAGGGTAAAGATGCCATAACATGTTAAAAAATATTAATGAGAATCTTAGAATATATGTTGGGTCCAATTAGGTTAATAATGCATGGAAATTTATCAGAAATGCAAGCTTAACTAGAGGGCTTCCAAGTAAGAAATGTTGCTACAAAGAAACTTGTAGAGAACTGCTCAAAACTGCACCCTGGTTTTCTTTGAAGTGCCCATCAATGGCTTTGAGTGACATATGGCAGAGGTTTGGGAAATGCCAAATATCTCGATCCAAATTATGCCTGTCATGTCTCAGGTTTGATTAGAAATAATGGGCAAATGTGATAAGATTCATCTTAGATGACAACTGAAAATTTTTCAAAACTATCCGAACGCCTGGTATTGAAAAAGGGCAATGACCTGATATCTTTGAAGTACAGCATTTCCTGAACAACTGGTGATGGGAAAAGCATAGCTACTAGCATTCCTGTGGGTTTGTGTATTCGACTATGCTTGGGGCTGTTGAGCTTTTTCTGTCCAGTGAGAAGAAAGACAGGAAAAATATTCTGTAATGCTTTCCAAAATTTAGTTTAAGCTTCCAGAGGTGTTTGGGTCAGTTATGCAAACCATTTCTCAAATCAACTGAGTAGACAATAGTCCAATTAAAGACACTCCAAATCGGAATTTCAGTACCAGCAAAATTATTGCGTTCCTCAGAACAAAAGTCCACACAGATGAAACCAATCTCTTTTATCACAGTAAGTAGATTTTTTTTTTTTTTTTCTCACAGAAGCAAAAACACAAATAGATGGTGTTTTATTCATTTGAAAGCAATTGAGCCTAGGGACTAATCAGCTGAGGATGAAATGGAAGGATAGTAATCATTCTGAAGCAATTGCAATAGTGGAGCAACATTTTAACTGTCATTTGTGTGCCAGACTCCTCTGAGATACTGTTTGGTTTTGTTGTTTATTGTGTTGATTTTTTTTTCCCCAAGAGATGTTGGTTTTGGTAAGTAGGTAAGTGGGAAAAGCCCACATTCTGCTTTAAAACTTCCAATCATCTTAGACCACAAATGGCTGCTGACTGGCAATTACCTCAGAGCGAAATGAAACATGAACCATACTGGCAAACATGACTTCTGTGAAACAGAGTGGAGTACAAAACACGTAATTGTTTTAAACATGCAACTGTCACTATCAGCTATCGCCGTGGTAGGAGGTTAGTTATTGCCCATTGCCAATTACCACAGTCTTAGCAAAGCAGAGGCTTTCTGGCTGGTGTGATTCCGACTTGTTTTCTCAGTGATCCTTTTCCTCCATCATTTTCCTCGCTCTCCATTCAGAGAATCTGAGAACATGAAGTCTGAATGATACCAATGCAAAAGCACACATCTGTTGTACTGCCCACTTGACCATGGAAATCACTGGTCTGTTGCTCACAGCCTGCTCTGCACTCGTATTCACTCCAATACCACTCTTCTGGCCCTCTGTAGCACTTGAGATGACTCAGTTATCTCCTGGCTGTATTCACAGATCATGTGCTTTTCGGCTACTTTTAGGAGCCCTCTGTTCTTTTTTTAACCATGCATCACAGCCTGGGAGATGACAACGTCCCCGTGATGCACAGGAGAGCACTTCTGCTCGTTTTAGATATGTTTCTTCCAGAAGAAGCTGATCGCTGCACCTGGGAATGGGGATATCAAGATGGAATTAGTCGAGATATTTATGGTAATCAACCACTTCTTCTCAGTGCAAGACCCCTGTTGAGCTCCAAATGAGAAAAGTGAGTGTAGAATACTGACAGATATGACCTCAGGATCCCGAATGTTTTGTGTGCCTCAATAAATTACTTTCGTGAAGAAATGTAAACACAGATTCATTTCTATCTTTTTTTTTTTTTTTTTTTTTTTTTTTGAATGAACAATACGGTTGTCTGGAAGCAATATTAATCAATAACTAATTTCATAGTTGGACAACTGTTTTTAATGACTTTGTACTTTTGATGCATTGTTACAAAAGGCTTCAGATCATTCCCATAAGAACTTGTCAAGGAAAGGGCAAATTCATTTACTTGTCATCATGTGAGAGCCAAAAGGCTCATTAGGCTAATTAGGAAGAGAATCATTTGGGTTTTTGCTCACTCAAACACAGCAAAAACCTCTTGTTCCTGATTCAGTGCAAGGAATTTGCCGTACCTACCAAAGGAAGGGTGCTGTGACTGGATAAAACAAGTGAAAGCCATCAGAAGTTGGATTCTTTAGTCAAGGTGCAATGATTCATTGTTCATGTCTAAAATGACATCTGCCACAGGAAATGTCAGGTTTTGGCAAGGATTATCTGGCTTTTGCGATCCTTTCTGCTCCTCCCCTACTCTCTGCTTTCTACCCTTTGCATATAGAGTTCTCCACAAATATCCATCACATCAGTGCCCAGAAGTGGCTGCATTTCAGCGGTGCTGTGGTGCTATCATGCTGCCATGTCATCACTTCTTGTTAGCCAACAATGACCAACAGGGCGTTCATCCAGTGCATATTGCAGGATGTGTAATGACAACAGCAAGTTGCATGCCTCCAATGCCATTCCACAGCTGAAGCAATTTTTTATTGTCACCTCAAAGTTATTTTCTTACTTTTTTTTCTTCCCATCTTAGAATTTGGATTCCCTTGTAATTAATTACAGAGCGTCTTTGTGGAGCAGGTGATTTAATCATACAGTGATGCCTGCCCAAAGATTTCAAACAAGATCACAAAAAAAACAGAGACAATATATTCTTTTCAAACTAAGCATGGTTAATGGAGAGTTACACACATCACCAACATCTTTATTTTGTTACTAAAAGGGATTTGGTACAGAAGGCTCCCTGCCTGAGTTTACTGGCAAGTTATCAATGCCAATATCCAGCAGCTTCTTAATAAAAGTTCTACTAGAATGAGCTAAATAGCCTGTTTTCAATTCCAAGAGGAGGGAGGCTGATAATGATTGTGGGTAATGGGGTTTTGTTTCTTATTTTCAGTGTTCTCACATCTGCTAAGCACTGCCCTCTGATTTCACCTGGTATCCTCCTCTAGTGACCCATGGTTATACTTCGGGCCCACAGCCCCCAGTTTTCCTGGAGCTCAGAGGACAATGCTGCCTACTCACAGTGCCAAGCATCAGCCCCGGGCAGGCAGCCTTTGAGCTGGAGGGGGAGCAGTTGTATGGGAAAAACAAAAATAAAGAGGAGTGCTCCATGTTGGCCCCTCTTCCAACTCTGCTCTTTAAATGTGGTGTTGATATTCCAGCAGCCACTTCCCTCTTACCTGCTCGAGTGTTTTTTGCTTGCATTTCACCTCAGCAAGAGCATGAAGGAAGAGGAAGGTAACGTTCTTTGTGCAAATGTCTAATTCACTGATACATGGCATCTAGGGAAAGTGCCACTGCCTGCCAACACAAACTCAGCATGTAGACAGTTTCACTTAGGGCAAAAATACAAAGTTAAAATTAAGAAACAAAAAGAGAGATCAAAATATTTTCTCACATTTGTTTCCCACCAGAAGTCTCCCACCTTCCCTTCTGAAATTGCACTTCTTGAAATTGGCCTCTTTATCCTCTGCTAATTAGAAAAGAAAGCAAAAAAAAACACTGGAGTAAATGTCCTAAAACATCCTAAAATGAAGATAATTTTTTTCTGTCTTGGGTCAAAATATTTTGTAGAATAACCTTGAAGCTCTTTTTTTTTTTTTCGTCCCTGATTTTCCTTCAGTTTGACCACTGAACCAAGCAAGTCATTACTTGCCAAGCTTGAGATGCTGTGAGTGCTGACACTGCCGAGTGTACTGGGGATGCAAGCATGGCATCCTGTATCCATCAATCTAAAAGAAAATTCTTTCTGTCTATTTTTCACCCTCCTACCCTCTTCCCACTGGTTAAATGAATGAAATTAACTCCACAGCATTACTGTCTGAGGCCTAGAAAAGTTAGTGGAAACTCGAGACTGACTGATACCCTTGATATTCTGCAGGGAAACTCAGCAACTATGGCAGCTCCCAAGGAGGGCGGGCTCAGTGCAGAGGATCATCTCTGTTTTGTGACATTGTACCATCCCATAATGGCATCCTGGAGGGCTGGTCCATCATCCAAGCCTCGTTAATTGCCTGTGTCTACGTCCTTACCTACTCACTGGTGGGAGCAGTTCCAGCTGTTAGGAAGCAAATTGGGTGGATCTCGGTCAAGCTGTTAGCAGAGGGAAATGTTCCCCTTCACAAACAGGCTGGTCCCATTTCGTTTTCATCCTAGAGAAGAAAGTCGTATGCAAGAAGTTCAGTAGTGGTAATGAAATAGTTTTCAGCCCAGAAGCCGCTTGTGAGCAGAGAGAAGTGCTGGTGGTTTTGTCCCCCAGATCTCCCACTCTTTTCCTTTAGGAAACCCAGGCCTGAAGGCTGTTCCACCAACTCTATTTTCTACTTGTTAATCCCCATTCTTTCTTTTTTCCTTCCTTTTAAAAGCAGGAAAATATTCAGCCACTGCTTTTCATATGTAAATTTTTTATTGTTACCTTCTTTTTGCCTTTATATTCTGGTGCTTTGTTTATCTAAGAAAAATTGCACATGAGCAAGTAGGAAAACAAAGGCAAAACAAAACAGAACACCGGGCCGGAACAAAACAAAACAAAAACCTCTTCATCTGAAGGCTTTCAAACGTTTAAAAATGAATTCCTGCCACCAACATTTAGGCATAGGATGTCTGGAAAGAAAAACAGCATTTACCCCCTGTGTGCATTCACACTCTCCGTCTCGCTGTCTCCCACTTGTTTACTTCAGCTCTTGTTTTACATAAACTTTTTATTGGCGGTGGGCTGAACAAGGAAACTTGTAACCAAGCAATCAATACACATTACTCAGCACGAGTCAGACACAACGTTGTAGATTTCACGGCCAAGAGAGGCAGCGAAATATCTTGGTTCTTATCCTGTTTTAGCAGGAAACGGAAAAGCAGACCTGGATATCACATCAATTCCCACCTTCCTGCTTGTTTCAGTGCTTGTTTACACTCTCCAACGTCTTCTTGCATTACTAGAACATGCAGAGCTGGGACAGCTTCATGGTAGAGGACTCCATAAGCCCTCTACAATGAAATACCTTTCAAGCATAATGCACTTCCAGGAAGGGATCGGAACAGTTAAGGGTGTGTGGGTAGGCCTGTTGGGTTGGTATATAGCTTTTTGTAATACAAATGGGCCATTAGAGTGTGTTGCTTTATTTTCTTTGTTTATCAGTGATACAAACCCTAAGGATGATACGAGCTGCCCTCTTAATTTAGGACTGAACATGTTCGCTCTCTCAGTCTTGATTTCAGCTAGCAACCGCCAAATTTCAGCTTCTATTAAAAGAAGGAAAAATGTCCCTAAGCCCAATGGTTGTGAGAGATACATTAAATACATGGTAATGCTGCTTGAGCCTGCAGACAGCCCGGAGCCAGAGCTCTGAGTCAGCTGAGCTCCTCCATTCTCTGCAAAGGTTCCTTACCTATGGGATCAGCTCTTTTAAGCATCCCTGCTAACATGGAGGAGGCAGTGTCAGTGCTGCTGTCACCAGAAAAACCTGAGCTCAACTCCTCTGCTGCTGGGCTGAATGTCCCTCGTGGATGTGGGTACAGAAAGCAGAGGGGCTGAGAGGTGGGGACACCGCTGGGTCCAAAAGGACAAAAGAAGTGAGGATACCAGCTCCCTTCCCATGTTTTTATGCTCTGTTCTTTTCAGCTGACAGCCCTTTGACACAACAGCAGTCATCAGTTGGGTGTCTGTGCAGCACTTGATATGTAGGAGAATATAGGGCAGGAATAAAATACATGGTCCTGTTTTTCCCTAACAAAGCTGCAAAGTGCTGGCAGAGTGCTGGTATCTGGAGGTCTCTGAATCCCAAGAAAAAACAGATAATTCCCAGAACATGGATTGCTCTGAGCAGGATTAGCAAGGGGAGCATGTGTATGTGGAGGGAAGATGTTGCTGCCAACGTAAAATAACTGTGTCAACAGCATTTCCGAAGGATATTTTTAGCTTTACATATTCAGTATCTTTTGTGGGCCACAGTGAGACTGACACAATAGAGTCTTAATGACTTCGTGGGGACTTCATTGTCTTTTTCTATACACAGTTTATTAATGTGCCCTCCATACTACTCATGGATGCAAGAGCCAATAATGACTTCAAAGGGGTCATTGTGGTCCAGAGCATCTGTACATAGGAATAAAAAAATAAGCAGAATAAATACTCACCCGCTAATCCACAGCACAATAGATTGTAATCAGTCTATCAGGGTAAAGATTATTATTTTTTTTTACAGCTTCTTTTCATCCAAGGCATTTTCAGAACATCCTTTCATCCTAGCACTCTGTAGACATTATAAATTGATCATCTTAAGTCCTTTGACAGAGCAGAGAGAAGCAGAAGTGCCTTTAGTGGCAGGAAGTTGGGACTCGCTTGTGGCAAGCCAAAAAGCAGATAAAAAGCCTGATTTGTCTTTTCCCCAGGAGGTTCTGTAATAATCCCACAAAAGCAGTTCTCCACGGGTGTTTGAAAGGGTGGGAACACTCCTCAGAAAACCACTTGTAAGAGGGACAGTGCCCTGAGCATCAGGCAGAGCGTCTCCAGCAACATTCAGAGCAGCCTCTTGAACCAAGTGGAGCCACTGGCAAAAGGATGGACCAAACTTACACGAATAAACTGTATTTCCCTGCATTCACATCACTGCTGTAGCAGTGATTTGGCTCAGGGTTTCCCAGAGAGTTCTGATCTGCTGGAATAGCCTTATCTCTTCCCCATGCCTAATTAAGTGGCAGTGATCCCCTAAAGTGGTGGAAGAGTGGCTTTGACACCTCACTTCAAAACTGATTTGCTCTTACACTGTGTTATAGTTAAGTGTGAATACTACCAAAGGAATTACATGCCTCTTCTCAGCCATGTACATATCTTCTGGATTTTATGTTATAGGATTAATGAAGTATTGGAATGACAAATCCTTCCTGAGTAAATGACCAAAAAGGTTATTATTCAGTGAGTATATAAAAGATTAAGGTGGGCAGGAGTCGTCTCCACTTAAGGTGGAGAGGGAAAGAGAGCACAGAGGATCTGTCACTCCCTGTAATAGGAGAAAGGACATCATTCAGTGTCAGTTCAGAAATCATTACAAATAAGTAAGCATAAAATCATAAAATCATTAAGGTTGAAAAAGACCTCTAAGATCACCAAGTCCAACCCCAACCCACAGCCCCATGCCCACTGACACGTCTGTCCTTGCCACATCTCTAGTGTTCTTTATCACCTCCAGGGGCAGTGACCCCGCCACTCCCTGGGCAGCTGTGCTACTGCATCACTGCTCTTTTGGAGAAGAAATTTTTCCTAATATCCATCTTGAACACCCTGGCACAACATGAGGCCATCACCTCTCCTCCTATCGCTGTTACCTGGGAGCAGAGGCCAACCCCACCTCGCCATGAACTCCTTTCAGGCAGTTGTAGAGAGCAATAAGGTCTCCCCGAGCCTCCTCTTCTCTGGACTGATCCATCCCAGTTCCATCAGCAGCTCCCCTGTGTAACAATCCAAAACTTTCCAATTTTGTCCTGATCTGTGCTGTGGTGGAATAGAGAAGTTTTTATTTACCTGTGCCTTAGATTCCCAGCATGATTTCTGAGGAAAGCTGACAGAAGGCATTCAGTTTTATTTGGAGGCAGAGAACTTCTTTATCGTGTCACACGCCCTTAGATTTAAGTTACATAGAATAAGAAGGAAAATTCATCTGAGTTAAAGTGTATGGTAGATATTCCCTTGGCAAGGCATGCCTGCAAAGTGAAAGAATTTCTAACTCCTACTGTCACAATGTCCTTGTTGCACCCTGATTTTTGATGCATCAATGCCACTTGCATCAATCCCAGGACAGGCTCTCTCCTAGCATGCAGTAACCGGGAGTCCCAGTGTACATCTCAGTGATATTCTGTGCCCTGGGGAATTCATTAGCCGTGTAGAGGGATTTCTGGAAAGCTCGTAGACACCGATTTTTAGCAGTCTGACTCTCCCTGAAAAGATCTGCTGGCTTTTGGCAGAAGTCTGCATGAAATGACAAAATTGCTTGTTACTGTTCATACTGCAGTAGTATCTCATTCCAGGTTCTCCATAATTTTAATCCAGGGAAATATCTGTACTCTAAAGTTACTGGGATGGAGACCCTACACAACCCCATGAGCTACAAGAACAGTTTGCTGCATTTGGTTGCTCACATATCTTACTGAGATTGTTCCTGCATGATTCTTTTGAAGCTAAGAAAAACAATTGCTTTTGTGTTCCTGCTCCATAGAGGGTGGGTGAAATTAAAACTCTGCTGAAAGCAGAAGATGTGCCATTGATGTTGAGGCATTTGTCTTCTCTCATATCTGCAGCCAACTTCAATTTACAGCGTTTTTCTGATGGACCTATTGTAGAAATGACTAGAGTGCATTAGGAAAATCTTTCTGTCTACCTTCTCTAATCCTGCCCCCTAATATTATCCTGGCATTGTCTCTGTTTGTAATCACCAAAGCATTTATGCCTCCTATAGTGCCATTATGTACCATGTAGCTAAACCTCAGCAGATTCCCCAGCCCTGCTTGACTGCTTCTTAAAACTGCCTTTCTTTGGGAAAAAATAAAACAAGTTAAACCTAATCCAATGCAAAAAGATAAAGAAGTGGGAGGCAATCAAAAGCATGGAGCGTCCTGCCCTCCCTTCCTGCACCCATTGCCTAATTCAGAGCACAACTTGCGAGACTGTGCAATGTCCAAACTGCTTTTGTAAAAATAGCAGACAATTCTGTAAAAATAGAGCAAACTTCTTCCCTGCTGAGTGCATCAGAAGAGACCACATCACAAAAAAAAGTCAATGCTTTTGCTTTAGCAGTGGTTTTCTCCAGGCAACTGTACTGCAGAAGAGCACAGCAGTATCCTCCAGCTCTTGTCTTAAATACCATTGCAAATCAATTACCTTTCAGGCCATAAACTTCACTTAAAGAGACAGAACAGAACCAGACATCCCCCGGTAACAAAAACAATTATACTGAAGCTTGAGCATCTTAAGTGAAGTCTCTTCTGTTTGTGTGTGAGAGAGAAAGATTGAGTGTGGGAGTTCAGAAAGAACTTTTCTTATGGTTTGTAAACAAAACTCAAGCGTATTGATAGCAAAGTTAATCTCCAGAGCCCAGGCAGACAGCCACAGGGAGGGAAAAGATGTCTGAAGGACAGGCAATAAGGACTGCCTCAAAAGGGCAGGAGTGGGAAATCAGCTGCTCCCGAGCACCACCCTGTAAGAACCAGGCATTTCCAATTCCAAGCCAATTCATAAGAAACAAATACAAATCACCCCATTCATTCCCTCATATAAATTAATATTTAATGCCCAAATAATGAGTCTTTCGATAAATATTTAATGCCCAGACATCAACATGTATGGCAAAGTAGACCAGGGGCTTTAGTAATTAAGGCAATTGAGTTTGTACAATAGAGACTGGTGAGAGGACTGGATAATGCAAGTTGGGATAAGGCAGGACCCTGTCATGGTAACAGTGCTTTGGGTGCTTGTAATCTGTTTGAAGAGCTTGCAGAAGAGTGGCTTCGGTGGAAATGAGCTTATCTTAGCTCCTATCAACTGTGCTTTTTTGTCTCATGTCAGACTTGCTACCTGCAGGCCAGGGTCCTGGTGAGGAGCACATCTGTCATGTCCAAGCACTAGGTGCAAGGCTGACTGGTTACATCCCAGAAAGCGTCTTACCAGGCACATGCTCAGATTTAGCACTACCCATTCTGAACTTGTCTTTCCAGCCCTGAAAGAGGCCTTTACAGTGGGTCAAGATCCTGTATCCCTACTGTAATAGCTACACTTTCTATATCACCTCACTACTGCTGCTGGAGATTGTAGCCCTGCAAGCACATTCTGCAGAACTCTTCCTGTGCATCCAGCCTTTCCAGCAATGGCTCTGCATACTACTACTGTGCTAAGCAGGTATCCCTTTGCTTTGAAACTGCATTAACCCGGGGTGAAATCCACTAGCACGGTGGTGCACTCTAATGGCTGGACTAAGTATGGTTGCTGTGATAATACAGCCACCTAAGGGTAACTGGAAAATGGGAAAATGCTGTTATTTCTCCAGCTTTGGGTAGAGAAGGTCTATTTTTAACTCAGAACAGGCTGCAGTATCACTTCTAACTGGATTCCTTAAAATCAGTACTTAAGACATTTCTAAATAGCTCAGTGCTTCTGGCTAAGTGGGTTCCTGAGTGTGGAAATAACCTTCCTTTAAGCCACCTTTGGAAGAAGTTTGGTCTTGGACAGAATGGAGCATTCCATCCTGGGGTAATGCATAATGCATCAACTGATGCAGTGTCATTTAGAGAGAAATAAGCCTCATTTTGCTAATAATCTGTTAGGAACAACAAGAGATGGGAACAGAGGGAGCTGTCACTGGGCTTTCTTCACCTCCTCTTCCAAGAAGGATCTTCCAATAGATCCACAGGTTCAAAAGCCACAACCATGAGTGCTGGCAAACCTCAAGTCAAACCTCAAATCCCCCATTAGCCCACCTACGTGAGAACGTCTGGTTTTGGATCCAGGCAGTGTAAGCCTTTACATCCCCAATGACACACCAAGTCGGGCATGCAGACTTACAGCAACCTGGGTTTGCCACTTACTTAGCAGCAGTCCTGCAATTCCGTGCAATCCAGTGAGCTTGATGATGCTTCAGTTCCTCGAACGCAGCACCACACATCATTCACAGTGGGATGCAGCTGACATGTGCCCCCATTTCTGTGAGGATCTGCATTGTTCTGCTAATGCATCTCCACTTGCTTCTCTCACTATATTCTCCCCTGTGGAGAATTTACTTTCTGTCCATGCGAGGTGGTTTCCTCTGCATTTCATTATGTAATGCTCTGGGTGGTAAAGAAACACCTTGCCTGATTGACTCCCCAGCTGCTGAAGTGGGAATATTGAGCTCTCGGTAGATGTTGAGGGTTCTCTGTGATTTGCAGGATGGATTTTGCTAGCAGGGCACTTTGATTTTCCCAAAGCAGTTTTGAATCTCAGCTGAATGATGAGTGAGTGGCCAGGAGCATGAATGTAGTGTTTGGGTAGGGTTGGTTAATGAGAGCAGAAACGATAAACATTGATCTGGGCTGCTGGTTCAGACTTCCTTCCTAGCACCCACAGTGTGCAATTAAACCTGGAAATGTGCACATAGATGCTGCGTAGTAATAGCTCTCAGTCTTCAGCTGAGGCTCCATGTGAAACAAATTCCTTCACTATGGCAAATGTAGGGCTACTCATTCCAGCTCATTCCTCTAAGCTGCGTTGCTCTATATTTGCAGTGGGCTTCCAGGTTCCACGAAGTTCCTGCTGAGGTGTCAACACGGAGTGGCCACCACCTGACCCTGTACCTCAGACTCCTTCCATCTAGGGGAGAACCATAAATTGGAAAGCAAAGTCCATGGAAACCTTGGAACCCAGACATAAAAGCTCATTAAGCAGTTGGTGATACATCACTTCAAGCTGGGAAAAGAAGTCTGGCAATCACAGTCCTTCTTAAACCCTAGAAATAGTTGAAGATATTTAAAGTGATCACCTCCATGACTCATGACTTAAATAGACTCTTCTGTAGTATAGAGGCTTGTAGCCCTTACCCTTTAAGAGAGCCAAATGGAAAAACTGAGAAAAAACATATTTCTAGGAGCACGTTTGCATCTCACCCCACCTCACATTGCAGTAAATTTGTATATGCAGGGCCATGGTGCTGGGATGTTGAGGATTGCAATAGGCTGCCAGACATAAAGTTTGCACCGGTAGGTCTGGGTCATGAGGAAATAGATTTGTTGTGGAAAATCAAATTATGTCCCCTACTTGGAGGGGCTGAAGTAGAACCTGCTGAAAAAAAACCAAAAACAATAACAAAAATGAGTGGGGTTTGAATATTGGGAAGATTTTGCAACCATTTGAAAATTAACTGAAGCAAACCAGCTCAATGCACAGCTTCAGGGAAGCAACTAAAGCGTGAGCAAGGCTCCTCCTTGACTAAGGGTCCACTAGAGATCAATTAAACCAATTCCCTGCTTTCAAAGCAATGGAGGCCATTTATTCCCTGTAGCAGACAAATGCTGCCCTGGCAGCAGATAACTAAGTGGATTTAGTGCATACTTTCCCTCCCGATCCTTTCACCAGCCCTGCACAATCCCTGCGCTCTGACCAGACAGAGACCTTCAGTCTTCTGTGCTGTCAGCTCATCTCCCCTGTTATTAGCTTGTATCAGGCTCAGCCATCTATCCTTGTCCATTAACTGCACAGAGGACTTTGGTGTCCTGCTCTTGCACCTGATGCAAACTCCAATCCCTGCTGAGCTTCAGTGCTATCCACCCCTTCTTTTTTCACTAGCTCCAAGCAAGTTCTGTCCTTCTGAGTTTCCTAGCTGACAGGTTATGGAGAGCTGGTTTGTCTTCAGGTAGTCCTCAATTTGGCGAGCTGTTGGCACAGGCTGCCCAGGGAGGTGGTGGAGTCACCAACTGGAGGTGTTCAAGAAAAGTGTGGATGTTGCATTGGGTGACGTGGTCTAAAGCAAACACAGGCGTGGGTTGATGGTCAGACTGGATGACCTTATTGGTCTTTCCAACCTTAATGATTCTATGAGTTTCCAACCAAAAATGTTCCAAAACAGATATTTTCAGCTGCTGTGAATTGGTGCTACAGTGGAGCTTTGTCAGTTGTAGATCTCATGATGGGTTTGAGTCCTGATACAACTATTTAAAATGCCTGCCATCTGTCTAGTCACTGGGTTTTGTTTCATCCCATTATATAGGGCCCAATTTGCAATGATTCGTTTGGGATCCAGAAATAAAATGATGGAGAGTGAAAAGAGATATCTCTGTGGGCAACATGAAGCTGCTCCTCTGCATCTGGCCCTCCTCCTACGACTCAGTGTCTCGCAGAAACAGGGGACATAAATGGATCTATTTGCCTGTTTCCCAAACTCATGACATACAACAGCCTCAAAGGGAATTATCTTCAGTGTTGGAAGGGGATAATTACCCAGTTAATGAAGCACATTTTCCTCTTTTTCCTCCACCATAAAGCTGCATGGAACCTGACTCTCCACCCAGGCACGCAGAGAAAGAGCTGAGCACTCATGGAATGGGCCCCCAGTCACCAGTGGCAAATGCACTTAACATGCGTGCTGGAAAATGAAATGACTGATACTATGTAATTAGGCCTTAATTATTTATCATTTTTGTTTAATTATTGCCACTCAGAAGTTAACAGGTTATAAAGCTCTTGGGCTGTTTTTATTAAATGTTGGTAGATTATTAACAAGTAAGTGCCATTTCTGAACGTTAATGAAATATCTGTGAGAAGCCCATGGCCGATGGCACTCCTGCACTGCACAGCCATTGCATAGGAGAGCTGCAGGAGCTCAAGGCTAATTATGCCTTGCAGGCAGGGCCGTGGGCAACAGGAGAAGGGCAGAAGTCAAAAGTGCCCTCACTGGTTTGCACACAGAACGATATCAATTTCCCATTTAACTTTCACTTTATTTCATCTGCCATAAAGAGTGGACAATGCTCCTGCTGCTGAGCACAACGTGACCATGCTTGGATATACCCTGAACAATCTGCACCTCTCTTTGCGTGCTACGCAAGGGAAACTCTGATAGGCAGAAAACAAGCAGGAAAAATAAACGTCCTCAAAATGTAATGGCAAATGTTGCACAGGAGAACATGGAACATAGCCTGAACGCTGCTGGTAGTTACTCCTTGTAAGATTTTGAAAATGGAACCTGAAACACAGTGATAATGCTCCAAGAGCAATAAAACACCTGTTGTATTTAAAAATGTATCTCTAAAAATGGAAGTAATTCTTTTCCTGGTTAAAGCAGTCTGTGGACACAAAGAGAGAAGGGCCTACTCTTGTGAAAGCTGGAGAGCATCTGAAGCACAGCCTACAAACACCACTGACACGTTGGCTGATCTGAACCTGCAGCACCGAACTGAGCCACAAAGGAACCTGCAGCAGAGTCAGCCTCTGACTTTGTTTCCCTTTCCTAAGCCTCGCACCTCATCCAAAGGCCCAAAATGCCTCTGCTGAACACAGTCTTGCCTGGAAGAGTGCTATTCCCCAAGCTGCACCAGTGCTGGTTTCCCAGCTGCTCTTTACCCTTTCAGAAGCACAGGTTTGGCAGGGGCATCTCTGAGCTGATTCTGTCCTCAGCTCTTCCTGCGTTGTCTCCTCCCATCACCCAGGAGCAAACCAGTGCCAGGGGATTTGCCTGCAGACGCCAGCACTACACCTGCCCTGCTACTACCAGATGCCAGTTCCTAAATTATACATGGAAGGATATTTCATCAGAGCATTAAAGGGTAAGAAGTGTCATTTTGTGCTAACCAAAACTTTCAGGAAGAAGACAGGCTGTAAATTATTTAGGGAAGAAGTCACATTTTATTCTGCTGGAGAGGGTGATGGGGGAAAAGAAGGTATGTTTTCTTCCCTCTCTCTTCGGGGAGAAAGCTGCAGAACAAGAAGAGCTGCTGCTTTGTCTAAATGTCTCCCAGTGACCTCCCAGCTCTCCCTAGTATTGTGAGACTTCACCAAAGAATCATTCCTGGGTGTAAAGAGAAGCGAGCGTATGTCAGCCCCTCCTTTCCCAAGGAAGGATCTGCCAAAGAAGTTGCAGAGAGGTTTTCTCCCCCTTGCTAGGAAAACAAGTTTTGTGCTCAAGGAAACCATAGCTAACAGTGTGACCAGGAGCACTTCTGCCAGAGGAGGGTATAGCCTTTCCTTTCTGGAGTGTCTGGAATTTCCTTCAAGCTGATTCAGTCCCTTTGCTCCTAGGTAGCCACAAGTCTTCTTCCTTCCCTGAGATGCTTTTCAGGACAACTGCCTCAAATTGCATCAAAATATCCCGTCCTATTCCAAAACATTGTCATTTCTACAGAAGAAATAGTAACATTTCTATTCAAGCTGATCTTACAAATTGGGACATAATTTCTCCTTCCTCTCATCTTCCCCTTCACCTCCCCATAGTTTGGAGGGTTTGCCCCCCTCCCCATGCCTGCAGGACTCTCTGAAGCCCCATTCCATCCTGTGTGGGAAACACCTGCACATCCCAACAAGATGCCAATGCTGTATACATGAAAAATCCGCTCTATTTTCCTCCCCACATCCCCAAAAGACCTAAATGCTGAGATTATTTTTAAACCCAACCAGCAGATTAGCATCTAATTTCACCATTTCTACATCGCCAATGAGAGATGGGTCAGAGAGAAAAACGTTGTTGGTTTTTTTTTTTTCCCCATTTCAAACCCGCATCGGGCTAATTAAGAAGCCGAGGTTAAAAAGCTCATCATAAACTGAACAAGTTCCAACCCAATTTCATTAGGATGCCAGGGCTCCGTTGATTTAGGCAGGATTAGCTATTGTGAAGTGGAAATGATGCCATTAGACGCATCTCCCCCTGCCTCCCACTCCCCTCCCCACGCAGCCCTGCACACCCACCTCTCGCCCAGCCCGGCTGGCACACGCATCCGAGGCACGGAGCTGGCTCATTTCATTAAGGAGAGTTTAAGCAAAAGAGCCAATCAGCGTTTATTCGTCTGGCTGCAGCTGGAGGCAGCTCATCAAACAAATTAACAGGATTTTCATGGAGGGTTTTGGCCAACATGCAGCATTTCGCTTCAAGTTGACTAAACAAACCTGGGCTGTGTTTCACTGGAAGTGGAGAGAGCAGCGCAGATGGGAAGCAGTGGGGATGGAGTGCCTGATGGGAAGAGGACACTGCCCCCATCCCACTGTCAGCGCTGGGGCAATGCCACTGCCCATGGCCCTCATCATGCTGGGGCTGGATGGAAGGGTTTGAGGCCAAAGGCAAGGTGAAGGGGCCAGAGATGAGGCAGGTCCTGCCCTAGAGACCCCATAATGGCAGGGCAAGGATCTGCCATGCTCTTCCCATCCACCTGAGATGGGAGACAAATGAAAGGCAATTCAGTAAGGGGAGAAAATGATGCAGTTATCAGGCAAGAACAGAAGAAAGGGGTGGATGGATGAAGACAGGAAAAGGGAGGAGTAAACTTGCATGTGAAATTCCCCAAATCTGTTAGAAAGTGAATGTAAATGTTCCTAGAAAATGCAAACAAGATATTGGCCCAGGGGTTAGCCAAGCTCCTGCATAGAAGAAGACTCATATGGCACAAAGCTGTGCTGTCACAGATATATATACACACAATTTGGGCAACAGTTTGTGCATTTATTGAATAAGGCAGAATGAAATTGGTTCGTGAAGGAGAGTCCTGCCAGGTCAGCTGCTGTTTCAAAAATGGAGTGAAACACAACATCATGATCTTGTTCAACTTCATTTTTACTGCTGAACTGTCATCTCCAGCCTGGCACACAACAGCATCAATGCTAAGGGACACATTGCAAAGCAGACCTGCAGCTGTGTTGGAGCTGTTGGGATGCTACCACCAAGATCCCACAGAAATAATTAGATCAATCTTTTCTACAACTTTTCTCACTCTGCTTGGAAAGGTAGAGTTTGAGCCATTCAAAACCAAGATGATTTATAATTCATTGATTGTGCCTACAATTGTGGGATAACCTGATCACCACAGTATCTAAGCGTATTACTTAACTTTCAGGTTTCGATTCAGCTGTCCCCAAGAGGAAAGAATGGTCATGGTTCCTTGTGTTTATTGGCTTCTGGGACAATGATAGGAAATGATTTATGGGGGCTCCATTTTTATCTCGATCCTGGAAAATTGATCCCTCCTGACCAAAAAAAACTTACAGAAATTGAATGCTCCCAATGATGTCAATTATCTTCCCCATATTATCTCAGGAGACTTGTTTCTCACAATCCCTTTCAGTTTAATCTGAGCAGACCTGTTCCTTTTCCAGCAGACAGTGCGAGAACACAGACTCAATTAGAGAAACCAAAAAGGCAGCTTCGGGAGGTGGTGCTCCCAGCTTAAGGGTGACATTCACAGTTCAGCACCTCAGGTAGGCTGTTGAGACAAGGAATCCACCAGGCCCCAATTCTTTTTAAGAAAGTTAATTATTTTCCTATATAATGATGGCATCAATTGCCAAGCAAGCCTGAGAAGGAGATCTCAATTCAAGCTACATGAGTAACTTGGGCAGGTCTGAGAAGGGGGTTTCCTTCTCCACCATGAGATTTTCACAGGTGACTACATACATTCTGTAGTATTTAGGAACTGGGTCTAGTTGAAGGATTGACCAAGATGACTTCTCCAAGCCATTGAGTGTTAGTGCAGGATACCAGAAAATATGAGTCAGTACAAAAAGCAGGACAGACTAAATCTTTGCGTAACTCAAAAATTTGAGAGGACTTTGGGCAGGAAAAAGAAATTACTGTTTATCTGCACATCAAAGCAGTGGCACGTCCTCTTGCAGAGACTTTTTCCCCACCTTGCAAAGACATGGAGCATTTTCCTTCCCCCATGTATGAAACATGAGTCTTTAGCGGTTTTATTTCCAGAGCTCCAGGAATACATCCCCTGTTGCTGTGCAACTGTATTCTCCAAGGATATACTTTGCAAGATATTTTCCTCTGTCCCATTTTCTATTCTGAATGTCTTCAGGTGTTAGTCGGTTTATAAAAATAAAATTATAATGTTATACATGTAGGAGAATCTGAGCCACGTGCTTCCTTTCCTAGACCAGGTTTCTAGAGCTCTTTGTTGTTCTTCTCATATAAACTTGTCTGAAAACAGCATTTCTGTATAATAATTTCTCTGGTTTCCCAAGATTCTTTTAGCTAAAGACAAAATGCAAACTCTTACGGGGAAGGTGTTAAATTTATCGTTTTTCTGTTTTGGGTTTTTGCATTGATCTGTGCTTTGCAGAAGGTTCTCTTTTTCCTTTCCCCACACTTTGCCTCCTGTTTCATGTATAGCTTAAACTTCTTGGGTTAAGAATTTTATCTAACAGCCCAACAAAACCTCAGCCTTGGTTGTGGACTCCAGACACTGTCACACTGTAGATAATAAATACTAAGTACTTTCATGCATGCTGTTGGCTGTTGAATAGGACATCTGTCTTGGCTCATTAAATGCGGCACTTCAGTGTTTTCCCAGGGAAAGTTTCACCTTGAAAGAGACCTCCCCAATCCTACAGTGAAGCAGAAAAAAGGAGAAAGGTGTAGCCAAGGTTGAGCTACAAACTCCTCCCATGTGGAGGAAAAGCCACGATAACAGCATTTTGGTCCGTTCCTTCCTTCTCCTTCTGCCCTTCCCCTTTCTCTAAAGAACTGTGCTTCAAGGTGGAGTTATCTCCTTCAAATCAAAGCAGAGGATAACCTGACTGTTTCTTGCGGAGAAGTAATAATTAAGGCACTAGAAGGATGCAATCTGCATACATTATTGCAAGTTATGCCAACAGAATGTCAACATTTGTGTCATAAGTAATCTTGAGCAGCAATTACTCTGTGCATTGGCCTGGAATCCATCGGCAGTACCAGTGGTCCTAATTATAGGGGAGCTTCTTCTGCTGGAGGATGGACAGAGGATTATGAGGAAGGATCACTGTTCAGAAGAAACCACTGGGAATGTGGGCTAAAAGAAAGTCTAGTATCCTAAAAGGGAAACACCTGCTTCGTGCTACTGGAGTTCTGGACAGCAAGTAAAAATAAATTAGGGATGTGCTTGAGGTCACCTTGGCCCACTGATGGTGTTTTCTTTACAGAATGCATGTCAGAAGAGAAGATGCCAGAAAAAAAGTCACTACAGCTACTTCAGGTAATGTTGAGGAGATGCTGGTTCCTCCTTAGTAGGAGAACACACCTTGGTAGGGAGACAAGTGACACATTAACTGATTTCTGCAGGATTTTGAGTCCTGCAAGAACAAGCATAGACTCAGGATGCTTCCACAGTACAGTCTGAGGCTTCAGGGTAAGCAAAGCAGTAATAAAAGTCAGATTTGTGGCTTCCTCTAATTTCATTTCTTATCGCTCCTAAATTTTGGCATCATTTGCTTAAAACGATGCCTGGTGACACTCTAAACACAATATTATCATAGAAAGTAAATGCTCAGTGTTCACAGAAAAACACTTCCCTCTTGAACTCACACTGCCCACAATTCCTGCAGAATAGAGAAAAGAGAGAAGCATTCTATAAAACTTAGTGGGGGATGCTTTAGTAACTACATCTTGGAAGAAATGGTAACCAGATGCATGCACAACTCTGTAATGATGGAGCTCAGTTTCTTTCCCAAATAAAAGGAATCTCCTTTCCAGCTGTATAAGGCTAACCCTGAAGAATATGCACTCATGTCCTGCCTCTAGTCAGTCATGAGTGTACTACACACCTATGGCAGAGACAGAGCTTGCACCAAAGTCTTCCATATTGCTCTTTTCCCAGCCTAGAAACTTGGAGTTAAATCAGAAATCTTTCCTTAAGAGCAGTTCCTGAAAAGCTGTCACAAGTGGAGGGAAGACCATATGGTATGAAATGAAAGCAAATCTTTGTTATCTTTGTTATTTCTAAGGGACAGTTGAAAGATAAATCTATGGTGCTTAGTCAAAGCCTAACTTCTGAAACAAAAACCATTAATGTCTAGCAATTTTAGAACACTTTTTTTCTTGTTATCCTTTATTTGGACCTTTGGACCTAGGAGGAGAAAAAGCATAAAGTAGTTCTCTTCCTGATCTTACTAACACGTCAACTCCTTAAAAGTATATGAAGAATAACCAGAACTTCTGTTTCTAGGAAGATCATTTATTTATTCAATATTTTTCCACACTTTGCTTCTAAATGCTTCTCTTGCTAGTTTACGTTAGATGTAAGGAAGAAATTCTTTACTCAGATGGTGGTGAGGCCGTGGCACTGCTACCCAGAGCTGTGGGTGCCCCATCCCTGGAGGTGTCCAAGGCCATGGATGGGGCCTTGGGCAGCCTGAGCTGGTGGAGGTCAGTTCCCTCCCACAGCAGGAGTTGCAAAAGCATGATCTTTGAGGTCTCTTCCAACCCAAGCCACTCCATGATTCTATGTGAGAGATACACAAGCTGTGGCCAACATTTTGTTTAGATTTGATGTTTTTGCTGCTCACTCTGTGTTGATTCCAATTTTTGTTAACTTTCCCTGTCTTGTCTCTTGGTTAAATTGGAAGCATCATTTATTGCCTGCTTTCACTCCTCATCTTCCATGAATTTGCCTTGCATGAAACTTCAAGATACCCCTCCCATCATTCACTTTCCTCATTAAACAGGAAAACCTAAACCTCCAACTGTCCCAAGATCATATACCCACTACATCCTCGTGGATAATACTCCCATTTCTGCTGAATACCCCTTTGGTTCACGGGGCAGGACCTGTCCCATGGGAGCATCCTCTTGAATTCCCACCACTGGATGTGTCAGATGATCACACATTGTGGCATGCTGAGCTCGCTGTGCCACACACACAGGCCTGCCTTGCCAGCACAGCAACGTTCCGAGGTCCTCACACCTCCCCGAGGCCTGCAGCTCACCAAAGTTGCATTTTGTCTTAATACTCTGTCATTAAGTGGAGTTAAAAATAAAGCCTGTCAGAGCCTCACAGCCTGAAGGGAAAAGGATATTAATTACAGCAGGCAGAGAGTGGAGAGGAGCTGCCGTGAGTGAGAAGTCCTCCTGCTGAGCTGTCACCTTCTCTGTATCACCAATGGAGCCCTGCTTCAGCTCTCACACAGAGCAGAAGTTGGTTGGCTCTGCTACCTGCAAAATGGCAAGGCAGGAGGAGCCAGCAGAGGGATTTCATACTGACACTGAGGTGCACTCTGGCACCTGCATCCCTGCCTGTAAACCCTGAGCAGGGACAGGCAGTGAGGGCTGTGGCAGCTGCAAGGGAAGAATGAGACCGTCCAGGACCCAAAATAAGATCCATTGCTAAATCCTTGCTTACCTGGGGTTTTGGATATAGGGACAAAGCGTGTTGTTAAGCAGGCAGTAGACTCAGCAGAAAGAGACACCCAATTTTCCTCTAAGATGTATGAAAAGAAGATTGAGCTGCCAAGGGAAGATAGAGATCAAAATACCAGCATCATCTCCATCTCATAGCTTCTTAGCTGTGAGAGAGATATATGGTGTTACATTTCCCTTCCTCTAACACATAAATACACATTAAAATATACCTCCAGAAGTTGGATTAGTCCTGACTGCTCATTTCTTGGCATAAAGTGCTTTTAGGATAGATAGGTGCAGATTTGAAGTACATCTATAGTCTCTAGTTCAAGTTCAGGGGGAGGATGCCTTGTCTTAATCAGCCATTGGTTATGTGGTGAGGGTTGGGACCAGGATTGTCACCTGGTAAAGTGGTTTTATGAGGCACAGCATAAGTGCAGTGGGCAATAGTTCAACCAGTACACCCTGCATCTCTAAGAGCATGCCACCATGATTTAAATTGCCCCTAAACTTTGCTAAGAGGGACAACAAGAGGGGAAGAAAAACAATAAAAGAAAAGAAAAGCAATACTGGGAGCGATATATTGTGAATTCTTATTTGAATCATTAGCTGGGGGAATCAATCAGGCTGACAGTGCAAACCCTTCTGATGGAAAGGCTTCTGGTGCCATCAACTGAAGGGTAGCAGCAGGGGAACTGATCCGTATGGTGCTGCCATGCCAGGATGTGCTGGCATCTACTCCTTCTTTGTCAAGCCCTGACTTTGTCCAACAAATCCATTGACAGAGAACGGCTCTGCACATCACTGTCTGACAAACTTGGCAAGGGCTCTCCCTCTGCTAAAGCAAACTTGAGAGTTCACTTAGAGGGCACCACACCACCCTGGCCCCATCTGCAGCAGAGCCCGGCTCTGCTCTTGTCAGAGCACTGTTGAGGAGAGGGAGATGAAAGAGCAGAGAAGAGTTAAGGCACGCAGGCTGGTCCTTGAAACCAGCAGGAAAGAGGCACTGAAAGAGCTTAATTAATGGCACATCAGAGTTCCCCAAGATGTGTGTCTAACGAGGCCTTTGCCTGGCACTTTAGCTTTGCTTGTGAGAAGTTAATGCAGGGAAAATATAAGCAGAAGGCTGTGCAAAAACAGGAGCCAGCGTGAGCAGATACATCCTGATTTAATTCTCTCCTTTGGATGACAGCCCTCTGTGCCTCCTCCCCACCACCCTCTTCTCAGGGACACGCTTATTACAGCTATCACAGAGAGAAGAAACAGCCAGCCAAAAATATAGGGAGAGATCCAGTTTTATCACGAACGGCAAATGAATAAAGCAGGGTCAGAGTGTTGACTTAGAAAATTACAGTCTTGCTGGCTCCCAAATAAATCCAGACGTGGTACCCTATGCCACTCAGCTTTTACAGAATTTAATTTAGAGCAATTGATTTATTTGCTGTGGACAGGTGGACTCCATAAAGAATTTGTAGGGCAGGATTTATGGTGGATTTTATTGTGCAGCGAGCAAAAGAGCAACAGGAGTCTGGCAGGCCTTTCCCAAGTCCCATGGGCTGCCCCTAAAAGGTGAGCAAGACGGAGCTGCAGTGAAATTCAAGACCCACACCGAAAGAGCTGCCCTTCTTGCACAATGTCCAATGGTGTCAAGAGTTACCAAAATTTCAGCCCAGGTTTTGATCTTCCCTAGACTGAGGCGCTTGGCCTCATTTCGCTTAGTTAAGACCTGTCCAAAACAGAAGTTACGGATGTAAAATATCATACCTGTGAACTCAGCAGCACATGGTGAGAGCAATCATGACACATGGAGTCCAGTAGGGTACAGGAGGCACAAAGCATCTGTGTGAGCACTTCTAGAGAGCAACAAAGAGCAAACAAAGCAATGTGACCCAAGAGCAGATTAGTCACGGACGTTTTTCAATTATAATAAACTACTTTAAAATAATGAACAATGCCTTCTTATTTATGAAAAATTTCATCAATTTATAAATCTTTTCCTTATTTAAGAAAAATACACAGTACAATTCCAGCTCCATCTGGCTCTATTTATACTCCAGGCCCTTGTGTTTGTACAGCAAGCAGCCATCAATTATCACGTTGAGACCAAGCATTTCAAGGCCTGGGACACAGGAAATGAAAAGTAGGCAGAGGAGGGAGGACACATAAACAGGGGCCTTGGAAGAGTTGTAATTAGTTGTGTGTAAATGATCAACCTGGGGATTGTTAAGAATCCAGGTTTGCAGAAGCTATGGTGCTTTGCTGGCTCGGTTTGAAATTTAAAGCCATGAGGCCACAGGTGCAGAAAGAAAGGGAGAAAAGGGATACAATATGGTTCTCCTTTTTGCTTTCAGGAGATTCACTCCAAGCCAAACACACCTTCTCCAAAGAGCAATGCTGGAGCCTCGGACCTTAGCATAAATTTCTGATTCGGGGATGAGAAGGTTTTCCAGGAAGACCTTTCCTACTGTACCAAAGACCATTTATAGCACTGGGGGTAGGGAGAAGTTGGGTGTCCCTGAAACAACCATTAGCTAGCAGAAGAGAGCCAAATGAATAAAGCAGGGTCAAAGTGTTGACTTAGAAAATTACATGCTTGACGTATGCATGTCTGAGCAAAGCATCTTCCATCTCTTTTCAGACAAAAAGGTAAATCCTGGATGAGAATCAATTCCAAAGCCTAAAGAGAAAAGCATGCATGGAACCAAGGTTTGTTACACCAACAAGCATTACACAAGCTGGAGAGCAAGTTCTGGTTATCCCCTCACTGTCAGTAGAGGAGGAGGGTGGTACTGAGTTTATATTCTCCTTTCCTCAAGGTGAAGCAAGGCTGTCTCAAATACGTGCTCCTGGCTTCCTTAACTGCCCAGCAAGTGTGCATATTCTCTCAGGTGCATATTAAACAAAGCTGAGCATCAGAGGGAGTATTACTAGCATGGTCAGCCATGCAGTTCTCTCATTTTAATAACAATCTAGTGACTCATCCATCCATTAATTTAACATTAAAGAAGAGTGTGGGTCAAGTCCTCTTCATTTACTTACGTTACTTTTTTTTCTAAAAAAAAAAAAAAAAAAAAAAAAAAAAGCTTGCCTTTAACCTGAAAAAATACTACTGCTCTACAGAAAGGCATTTTTATCCACAGCTGTCATTTGTCAGTTTGTAATATTAGAATAATTGCTTTCCAAGTACAAAACTGAGACACTTAGAAGCATGAAATTGAGTACTAAAGATGTTCTTTCCACTACTGATCCGTATTCCAGTAGCACAGATGGATCCTCAGCCCCACACCAAAATTCCATTCTGCTAGGAATGTCTGAGTGCAGAACAAAGAGACAATACCTGCTTCAAGGAATTCCTTGTTACGTGTTATGGCCCAGCAATGAGGCTCACCACTATCTAGCTAACTGCAGGCATTGATGATATAATAAGTACATATAGCAAAATTTTGTAGCTTTGCATCTTCTTTTTTAAGGAGCAAATCTGTGTCTTGCACTATGTTATTTTGGAATGTATTCTTGTTCACTTACAGCTTGTTACCAGTAATGTGATGGAAAGTGTAGCAAAGATAACAGAGCAGCAAGGTTCCAGGCTGCAGCAAGTGTGGATTTGCTCAAATACAACAGCTGCAGACCCAGAAATAAATGAAAGAAACTCCTTACCTTTAGAAGGCTTCAGATATACAGGGATCTCCATTGCCAACCCTTTAGCTCTGGGAAGGGTTGGAGGCAGCATCCACTCCTTCTGGTCTCTGAGTGTGTTGTGTGCACCTGAGCTTCCCTGGGTTGGCCCTGCTTTCCTATCAGGAGTTCAATCACCATTTCAAGCATTTCTGCTACGGTGCCCCCAAATCTTTGCTCAAGGAGAAAACTAACACTGGAAATATTTGCAAATGGTAACTGTAGGAAAAGCAAAAGTAGTGACTCCTCAGATCAGATACACACCTTCAAACATCTGGGTGCCTGTGGAGGCACGGGCTGGCTCTGCAGCCAGGAGTTCTTGCTTGATTTGCCCATGAGGGAGGCTCTGCAGAGGAGTCAGAAATGCTGAGAGGATATAGGGCAGCTGCTGTGAACCATCTACAGCCTTCTGCAACCGACAGAAAGGTGAAGGAAAAAAAAGCAGGTTGATTGAATTTTGAAACATATTTTCTGTTAAAAGATTTCTTTTTTTTTTCTTTTCAGATTAGACATTGAGGAATATTTTCTATTTGGTAGAGACATTTCTTCTCCATGCCTGCTTGCAATCAGAGGAAATGGGATTGGGATCTCCCTCAGGTGGTCCCTTTCCATTTTTGCCTTCCTGTATGGCAGAATTGACTAATGGTAAGAGCAAAATACCCATTAGGTGCCTTTGGTTTGAGTCCTAATTTTGCCTCAGGTGAACTCCATTCCCTTCTTCTAGCATGCGTGATTCAACTTTTTAATGCTTCTGTCTCTCCATTCTATAAAATGATTGGAAATAACTCTTACAAAAAGTACCAGAATTAACAAACAGCAAAACCTTCTCTGTCTTGGTAGGAACAGCTCTCTTCCAGAATGATACTGGGAACACACACGTTATTCTGGTGCCCTGTTCCAATATTGCTTTGCCTCTTCATGTGTTGATATGCTGTGACAGCTTGTTTTATGTTTATAGGGCAATGCATTTTGTTACTACAAGACTCAATCAGCATGCGGTTATAGCAAACAGTGTACTGAGATACAGCTGTCTAGCAGCAAAAACAACAACTCTTCTTCTGAGAACTCAAGTGCTTCAACTTTGGACTCCAAAACTTTGCAGCAAAGTGGTGAATTCCTGAGCTGCGTGGGCCAACAGCAAGGGACAACACCAGGGCCATTGCATGGATGGGCCAATGTGTGCCAGAACACCATCACCATGGGATCTGCTGACAGACTCACCTGCTATCAACTGGACAAATGACAATCCTAGAACAGATCCGTGATTCTGGTTGTGTCTTCTGAATTTTGACTGTGGTGATTAGCTGAAACACCAATCTCCGACACTAGGAAGTGGACAGAAACTTCAGGGGCCAGCCAGATTGTCCCAAGTAAATACAGATCGGTTTTGAAAAGCACAGGCAGAGAAAATGTTGAGAATGAGGTGGAGAGGAATAAAAAGGGGGAAATCGAAAGCAATGAAACAATGTTTATATGCAATTCCATTTCCATTAAAATTGGACTGTATCTTTCTGGGAAGATGTTTTGATATTTATTTTTATAAGACCTGTTGGTTCTGCAAATGAGATCCTCTTGGAGATGTTTTGGTTTAGATAATTTTTCCTAGAAGCTGAAAGTTCCCTAGCAGATCTGTTTGAGGGCACATTCTGCCCATAGTTTGGTCTGCACAACTTCTTATATCCAGTAAATTTAGTTCAGAGTCGATTGAATGTAACAAAGAACAGATTTTGGCCTGTTAACTTTAAAGCATATGCAGGTTGGTGAAAGCTAAAACCCACCTGCCAAGTCAGTGTTATAAATGCTGATTTAGAGTCGGCTTTGCTATATAGCATTTGGATTCTGCCTCATTTGCTTCCTCTTGTAAATGAAATTTCACATATTGTCCTTTAAGTTTTACCTTTAGAGCATTTTCTTTTATTATTCACGCTTCTGGGGATTCTCAGTGAGCATGAGAAAGTTGGGTTATAGAGAACACGGGGCTTCTCCGCTTCAGTGTTTAAAATTCTTTGACCCTCCCCTCAGCCACCCTTCTTCCTCTCTATTTTTCTCCATTAGAGTGTTTGAGCTATAGAAGAGATTGACTGCTGAACTTATAGCAATGGTTTGCAGAGGAAAGAGGGAAGGGAGTGTAAGGGGATGGACTCAGACAGTGGCCCTCCAAGCTGGGAACTCAGTATTAAAAATCTCAGCCCATTCTGAAACCACTGAGCTAATAAATCTCCCAAACAAGAGCTTTGCAGTGGGAAGTCTAACTCAGTTGTAAGTATGTACTGCAGGTATTACTGCAACATGACTAATGGTGAGTGAATACTGCAGAAAGATGTCTGTGTATATTCATTTGAAGTCCTGAACAAATTTGCTTTGAATCTCCTGGTCTGTTTCTATGGCTGCTTTCCACAAATACTCTAGCAAATGAGCTTTACCAGTGTGAATACTCATCAGAAGTCAATTTGGAACTCAAATAGCTTAATATTTTCCAAAAGCGTATTCCAAATTACACACATGAACATGCAGTTCGAAATGGATGCTGGTTCTGATGTGATTAGTTACACAACTTGCCCAATGAGAGAACAGAAATAACACAGTATAACTCATGTAACTATCCATGCAGCTTGAATTTCTAACTTCGAATGTTGGATATTTTCAATCAACTTTTGGTGAGCAGCTTAGTAACTTCGATTCTCACCCTCAGAAGATATTTGTAAATAGCCATTTTAGCAATGAATGACAGTTGGGAATTTTGCAATTTGTGAGTGGCCAATTTGCAGGAGAGGACAACTGCATTTTTCTAACAAATCTCTGGTTATCTGTCTAGATCTGAATGTCAGGAAAGCTCAATACTCCAGCACTCAATAGACAGAAAACCAGTAGCAAGTCACATTTTCCACTGTAGTCAGCTGGAAATTTGTGTTCACTGTGCACTGTGGATTGGCACAGGCAGAGATTTACCCCATCTCCAATGGCAACAATAGAGGGCTCACCATGCAACTTTCCATGAGAGAAACAGCCTTCTGTGAATCACTTTGCTGAACAAGCAATCCTGCCTGTGTTGCCTGGATGTGGTTCTTGCTGTGCCTTCAACCCAATGCTGTTGTCCTGTGGTTGTACAGGGATGGGTTACGGCAGATGTGTCCCAATGTTGCCGGCCCATCTCACACCTCAGAAGTTACCTTTTCATTGTTCTTTTTGAGGATGCTATTTCTCATGACTGACTTTGTGTTACATGCTGTCACACCTGGAAATTACAACATCAGGCTAACGGATGGAAATGAGATATCAATGGCCATGGATTTACCTGACGACCTTTACTGCTGCAGAGAAGGTTTTCAGGATCCTTGTGCAAAAAGACACAAATTAGGGAAAGTTGGGCCCTCTCGTGTTTCGCAGTGACAGGGTGCAGAGAGAGGGCTTAGATGTTGCCTGAAGTCATCTGCTGTTGTTACTAGATGAGAATTAATCCCAGTTCTCAATTTCACCATTATGGATTTGCCATAGTGTGAGGGAAACCCTTACCTGCCCTTCAGTCACAGGTTAACCGAGGCTGGCGCCCACTCCCTGCTGCCCATGGCTTCTCTCTGTGTCAGGACAGACTTAAAGCACCTGAGCTCTGTGAGAATGCTGTATTTGCCAGGCAAGAGAGTAAAGAAGATCAAACGCAGATAGCCACAGCCCTAACTAGATCAAACCCATGGAGAAATGATGTCATTACCAGCACTGACAGTTTTCCAAGAGGAAACTTCCATCGTTTACCCTGAGCTGCAGCTCCAGCTGCATTAAACACTGTTTTCCAGCTAATAAAATGAGGCACAATTTTTTACACGCTGTTTGTGGTGACAGCATAATCAGTCTTGCTGGGAGAGTGCCCGAGCCAGAGTCCAACCAAGCAGGAGCTGCAGTGAGCCCTATATCAGAAACAACAGAGTACTGAAGTTTGGGGTTTATTTCTTTGGGATTCATTTTTTCCCAGTAAAAATCTCTGATTTTCTGATTCTCCCTCTTCTCTATTTTTTTTTTTTTTTAAATCTTATTTATTTATTGACTCATTGAATCTAGATTTATTTCATTCCCCAGCAATTTCAGGTGACAGTAAACAAAGGGAGGCTTGCTTCTGGAAGAGGCTGCTAATAGCCTCACCAAGGGAGAAGCAAATGTAACTTTCCTAAACAAAGCTGCAGGGAGCACTGCCGCACACCCAGCAGGGTCTCTGGGGCAAAGCAGCCTGGTTAGCAAAAAAGCATGCACAGAGGCAGTGATATTTGTTTTCTTATTCTTCTCCTCTTTCATTCTGAGAAATACTTGCAGAAAGAACTCAATGGGAATATGAAAATAAAACAGAAGCTCTGCTTCTGCTGAGTTTAAATGAGGAGGAGAAGGAGCAAATCTGCACTTCTTATATGCAGTAGCATGGAGTAGTCCCATTCTAAATCAAAACCAAGTGAGACGGCACATTAACTTCTTTTTTCCCCTTTCTTTCTTTTATTTTTCTCTCTCAATCACTCTCTTAGCCTCTGATTATTTTACTTCCTTTCACCACGTTCTGGATCTGAAACACCTTTTCTCTACTCCAGCTCCCATTGTTCCTAAAATTAAATTGTGTAGTGTGTTATTCTGTCCTTGTTTGGTCTCAAATGGCAGAGCCACACCACAAATATGGAAAGCCTCTATGCCTTGCTGCTGAACTTTACCTATATATGGTCACAGGTATCAGGTGAAGTCTGATCTAAAGATCATTGATGTCGGTGGAAAGATTTCCATTGATTTACAGAGGCTTTAGATTAAAGCTGTGATAATGACCAGCCACCTTATCTGGTAAAGATAATGTCAATAAATCCCTGGCCAGTCAAAGTTTGTCATTATCACCTCCAGTCTCTTTTCTGTGTTGCTGCTTTCCCTCTCTCAGGCGTCTTACATGCACAGGATGGACATGGAGAAAATCCTCCCAGGTCATCTGAACTAAGGGTTTATTGAAATAGCAAAACTGGTTCTGTTATGAAGGGCAGGAAGCTGGGAAACCAACATGGAGACAGCCTAAAGAAAATGCAGCTATTTCTTCCTCCAAGAACGTTGTGCTAGAATCCACAAGACATGATTTCTCTCTGGAAATTCAATTTCTGAGCCCCTGACTGTCTCAAATGACCAAATGGAAAAGACAGTAATTGCTGAGAAACTTATTGACTTTTCCTTTTTAATTAATCCTAAGTGGAAGAAAACCTACAGTTCCCTGTCCATGCAGCATATGTGAGAGAGAAGGGAAGCGGGAGAGAGAGAGGAGAGAATCATAATTAAAATAACTTAAATTAGTTTTGGTGAGTGCCCCTGCCACTTCAGTGCTCTGAGCCCAGGGAGAAAGCATCATTTTATTCCTGCCTCTTTTGTTTCACACGTTGGCTCGAATGGGAGCCACCAGACAACAGTTCTGTCCCATTAGAAGGGATGCTTTTCTGGTCACTGTAGCATCTGTGTCCTTCCCTGGCTTGCAGCAGCTATTGTAGGTCAGAACACCTCAAAGCTTCTCCCTGTGAAGCCTGAATGTGAATCATGTTCAGCAGAATGGAAACAATGCTGCCCAGGGAAGCGGGTGATGGCAGAGCTGCTCCCTGACCGTGTGTCTTTGTTTCAGCTGGGATAGAATGGTTTTCTTCAGAGTGTCTGGTATGATGCTATGCTTTAGTTCTAGGAGAAAAACAAAGTTGATGACACACTGATATTTGTGTTTCAACACTTTTGGCCTGATGTTGGTTAATGGTCCTTTTCCTCCCCTCTACCCCCTTCGGTGCAGTGTTGGGGCAGGAGGCAGAGCCCTCCTTCTACCTTCCCAATAAATAGAAACAAAATGGATCCCCTGTGTCCCATCACAGTCAGGGAAGGGACCTGGAGAGGGACAGACTTGAAGCCATTAAAATCCATTGCATGTACCACAGAAGGAAAGCTCTCTCTTTCTACCAATTCATGCAGACAGCATCTACACTCCCTTCCACCATGGTGAGCCTGGACCCAAGTGCATTTTGTGCTTAGTGACAAGCAGCAACTTAGCTGACAATTAATCCTTTCTGCTGGAGGAGGAGCCCCTTGCTATGTTTAGCCTCCTCCATAGAAGGAGCAGTCTCTCAGAGAGAGGAAAAATAACCCAGAGACTTCATCCTGGTACTTGGCTTATGCTTCACAGTGCTCAGAAAGAATGGGACTTGATGGAAATTTGCATGCTTTGCACTGCAAGTTTGTTTTATAAACCACTGGCTTCACTCCCCTGCTCACAGAGCATCCCAAGCCAATTAGATTATTTGCAGATGAGCATGAAAAGCTGCTGTTTGATCTGGGTTCAGAGGAACACCCTCTGTCTAGTAGTAAAAGCTAATGAAGGCCGACAGCTGAGGAGGCAGGAGCCATGTAGCTGTGTAGGGCTGGGACTCCAAGGCCACCCCGAGCCTCAGAGCAAGCAAAAGCATGAGCAGACACCAAATCTGGAGTGCCAGATCTTCAGGGACTTCTTCTCGACAGACTTCTTCACCTATGTGCCCCTTTCCCTGAAGCTTCCCCACAGCAAATGTGTCTCGGTTCTCTCTGAGCTACTTTATTTCAGTTTTCTTCCTTCTCACTGAGAAGTTGCTGCTGGGATTAAAAAGGCATCAGGCAAATCATCGGGCTGAAAGAGACACGCTGAGAAGAGAGCAGATTAACCCACTCTGCGGAGAAAACTTCTCATTTCTGGAGTGTTTGTTTTGAAAATGTCACTTCAACGGGTCACAGAATTCATGAATAAAATCCCGTCCTTATTTCCATTCAAAAAGGAATAAAGATTTATTACCCAGCCTCACCAGGAAAACAGTATTGACCCACCGTTGAGTCAAGGTCTACAGCATTGCGTGCAGGAATATTTATTGCTTTTAATTACCATAAACTAGCAAGGAACTTGTTTAAATAGATTTTTATTATTATTGTTTTACGGTACTTCAGAAAAGGTAAGTGCCAAGAAAGGAAAGACTAAATTGCCAGCAAAGCCTCCTGAGAATAGACAGTGATGGAATGAAAGACAGCTTGATGCTGATGGGTTAAATAAAAGGTCACTGGCACTCCAGAGATCTTGGCAACACGTCGGTAAACCTGCTTTGAGGCATCATTAACCCTCTTTTACTCATGAGAAAAACAGAGGTAAGAAGCAGCCCTAAAGATCTCCAACAACAGTATTTGGGATTCCCAGAGGGAGATTCAATACCTAAATATCAGGGAGTTTGTCTCAGTTGGTTGCCTCCGTTTTGCAAACTGGCAGATTTAGAAGTGTAGGGATACTGTGGCACTGGAAATCAAGTGAGAATTTAGGGGGTGGCCAGCCAGCATTGCCATCTGACATCACCTGCAGGTGAGCTCTGCCACTGGACCACCACCTGAGATATACCCTGCACTGCATTCATTTGCATGGGTATATGTCATAAAACCCCTTTTCTAGCAGGCTGTGCTCGAATGTGTGCGTGCTGCAGGGCGAGAGAGCAGCCAGCAGAGTGATGCTAGTCATTGTGTTACCTGCTCTGGCTCCTTTCACACACCTCTTCCTTGCCAATGGTGATGGGAACCTTTCAGTCGGAGAAATGCACAGCAGGCTCAGTGCAATGGCAGCTGATTGACAGGCGGCCTGTGATAATGAAGTCCATTTTTATTTTTTATCTCTTGCCAAGGTACAAGGACTCGGCCAGTGTCCCAGGTAATGAGTGTTCCCTCTCCCTCTCCCTTGCTTGGATGTGAAAGTGTGTGTAGCCATGTGTAGCTGTGTTAACACTACATTACTAAAACCAATCCCAGGAGACTGTTACTGCTGCACACCTCACCGACTCCAGCACTTCCTCACATTGATTTGCATTCATGCAGTTTGTGTAAACAACGCTGTTCAAGGAATATAAATAACTGCAGCCAGGAATGCAGTTGGGCCACTCAGATCCGGAAGCTCAGCCCTGTCTTTCACTTGCAGGGCAGGAGAAGGAGTCAGCCTCTGCCATTTCCCAGCTCTGTTCCCAGAATAGCCCTTCTGCCTCCATCTCTAGTCTATGCAGAGCCAAGGATGTCTTACTGGAGACTGGTTTTCAAGGGACATTTCCATCCTGACATGAAAAACATTTCAAAAAACAATTCAACGTTCGTGCATTTGTGGTCTCTCCATGCTGGAGTCTTTGGCCAGGTACTTTGTTTGGGAACATAACCATCAGAATTCTCTTTAGATTTTAATGGGGGCAGGCATGGCATGTTCAGAAAGTGATTCAGATTTCCACTACACTGATTTAGCCATGAGATGACCAACTCCCCATTTATACATAGGTCATGAGTTGATGGCATAGGACAACCACATACTCTGCCCAGAGGCATTGTGGATGCCCCATCCCTGGAGGTGTTCAAGGCCAGGTCGGATGGGCCCTGATCTGATGCTCTATTTAGTGGTTGGCAATCCTGCCTGCAGCAGGTGTTGGAAATGATCTTTGAGGTCCCTTTCCAACCTCATGCCCTGCTGCTCCAGGATCTGGCTGAGGGTTTGTAATGTCTAGCCCAAATTCAGTTAAAAGTATATATATATATCCAATGGATATCTAGCTCCAGAGGGATCATTAAAATAGATATACTTAGCATGAAATTAGGTATAAACCTGCTTGTTTCAAACATGCTTTGACTCAAGCTCAGAAATCTAAAGTCCAAAGAGATGCTCACATGTTTGATGTGAAGCTGCTATTGATCACTGTGCTGTAGGGACAGCAGACTCATGCTTGACCACTGTAATTTCCTCATGATGTATTTGCTTCATCTCTCCTTGACTTCTGCAGGCAGGGGCAATGTCTTTGGAAGCACCATTGGGAAATTCATATTAATTAATCATAAGCTTACATAAAACTCTCAGGTGGAGGCAACCAAACCAGATCAAATATATTTTTCACTCAGAGTAAGAACAAAAACAGCTAAGAGCACTAAATATTAAAGGGATTAAAACAGAAATTTTCTGGTCTTTTAAGGATTCCCAAAAAGCCTGGTATGGAGTTGCAATCTTGCATCCAGATTTGGATCCATATCCGCTCCTAAACTGAGCCTAAAAGATGACGTTTACATTTTTTTTTCTTTTGAAATTTAGAATTCCAAGAAAATGTTGGCAAAACCTCCACAGATTTCTGAAGCCTGCATCTTTGCTTTACATTTTTGCTTGTCTCAATTCTTTTTTTTTTTTTTAATGCTTTTTTCTTTAGCTGGGCTGAAGCAACTCAGATTAACAACACACACTCTATTTAATTGGCTTCATATGGTTCTATTTTAACGTTTGGATTAGAATAATATTTCAGAAAATGACTGCTATTATTTTTTTTAACAGATGGTGAAAGATGCACCAACTTAGGAAGTGACTCACAAGTTGTACTGTAAATAATAAATAATAATAATAATAGTTCTGCTGACAGTGTAACAAGGGCTCCGATTTGCTATCGCACAGGAAAGCTAATAAACCAAAGTGGAAAGAGCTTCTGAAATCTTTTGTTTTAATTAGCTATGAACAAATTCGTTCTGCCAAATGCTGAACCCACTGGAAAACTGGTGGCTTCGCATTTTGCTTAGAAGACAATTTGAAACAGAAAGCAGGAGCAGGAGGGGACAGCCAAACCCTAATGAGAAAATACAGAACGTGCATCTCCAGCTGAGCTTCTTTCAGGGCCATTTCACAAGTGAGGAAATTACAAATTTGCTGAAAAAGTAATAGTGATTCTGATACAAATTCATGCATTTCTCTAGAGCGTTGGCCTTTGCTTAGTGTCAGCCTCCCAGAGCAGTCTGTTACCCTTTAAATCGTGTGAAAGTGTCTTTTCTTAACGTATTTGCAGCTGTTCATGCCCTGCCTTGAAACTTTGCATGCTCCCAAATGGCTGAGAAAACTCAGTATAGCAATCAGAGGATAGCCCCCAATTGAAAAATTCAGCCTGTTCCCCAGTAGACCCTTTTCTACGGCTCTTTTTGATGTAGATGGGAAGATCAGGTTTCTGCCACCTGGTAGATGATTTTTAACGGATGCAGTCTGATGTGGCCTTCACGTCTATCTTTGGGTGAAGAGGTGAAGAAAAGCAGGTTTGGGACTAAAAAAGTTGCTATAGTGCCCCTACTGCAAGGGCAAAAGTCTGTCATGCAGTAAGCTGTGCTCTGTCTCAGTTATGCCCACACATCATAGCTGGCTCCAGAGAGGTTCAGCCATATCACTGAAAGTATCTCCTATGTCACTGAAATCTACTGCACTATCTAATAACTATAGCACCACAGTAATTGATTGATTCTTTGGACAATGGTGAAAGAATAAATGTACATACACAAGACCTTGGCATTGAAGGAAGGTTGGCAAACTAACAACTGTGAGTCTATGCCATGCCACCATTTCTTCCACGTCCATATGATTGCCATTGGAGTGAATAAAATGAATACAACCAATGCATGTTTGGGTTGTGTGTCTCAAGCAGAGAAGGGACCGAATCCACGATGCTCCCTCCTTTTATTGGTTCCCAGTAATGCTGTGGTCTTCTGACCTGGAAGGAAGTGGAAACAGAGCAGACACGTCCACTGCCCAGCAGAAGGTGCACAGCTGGATTATTGCTGAGGCAGCTGTGCCACAAAAGTCTGGAGGTTCCCATTCCACTCTACAGATCAAGGAGGAGCTCTGGCAGGGATCATTTCCTTTATTGGAAATGACAGACATCCCCCACGCTGCCAGCCCAGCCAAAGACCTTTCTCTGAGCCTGATGTGCAGCAGCTGCCTTCTGACAATCTGCTGCGGACATGGAAACACGAATGATTTCTTCTCTTACTTTGCCATGCACAGAAGCATCCGGATCTATTCTGCTGCTTGCCTGTCTAGGCAGCTATCTTACATCTGTATAAAACCACCTACTGCCATGGAACCTGAGGGACTCCTGTGTAAAACTGACAGAACAGAAGTCCTGGTAGACTTGAGAGATGAAGGAACGGAGGAGCAGAGGTGGGCTGGGTGCAATAAAGGCTACAATACAGCATCAAGCAGAAGCCCTACTACTGTCCAGGTATGCTGAGCTTGCTTTGCTTCATCTGTGGGGCATAACTCTACAGCTGAACTCCAACAGATAATCTACACTGTACTCTGCAAATTCGAGTGTGATGGAACAATAAGGGCTGAAGCCCACACTGCATTTGTTATCTCTTTCAGTGGCTGCATGCTTTAGATTTCTTCAGTAGTGACTCATTCTTTCTAGATGTAGGTGTCATTCTCTACCTCTGAGATAATCATCTGGACTCCCTTTGTCTTCAATGGAGAGAAGTGACACGTCTCAAGTATGTCTCATATGACTTTTTAGATGCATCTCTTATGCAGATGCAGGGTGCAAGTCATCACTGTCCAGTATGGGTGCCAAAATGAAGGGGAAGATACACTTGGAAAAATTCACAGCAGGTTGAGCCTGTGCCAGATTTTGACACTTACCCTATCCTTACCCCAGAGCCTATCTCAGAAGGCATCTGAATTTCTGAATTCCTCTCATAATTAATTCATGGTTAATCTTGAATAGGTATGATTTTAATAATCATTCAGTAGATCTAATACTGCAGAATTGCTGCACCATTGAACTTGAAATTACACAAAATGAGACAGCTATTTAAATAATGGCCTTTTCCGAGCTTGGGTGTTTGGGCTTTTTTGTTACAGAGAAACCCAGAAGCACTGAGTTGCTGTCACGATTTTACACCATCTCTGCAGCTTTGTAGGCAAGCCATTAATAGATTTCAGTGAGTTACAGTCTACCTGGAAAGCTGCTTGCCTATTTATCTGCAGTTTCACAAATGATAATAAGGAAGTGTTCATTCATTGCTCAGAGCTTTCCACTGTAGAACTGAATCTATGACCAGTTTTCGTATCTATTAATCAGCTATAATGCAGTAAAATATTGAGCTTTATACACCTTTGTACATCAGCTAGTGAATGGTCATCTCAATTAGCTGCGCTTCCCTCAACAAATCTTCCTAATAAAATTATGTTCTTCTGGCCCAGAGTTGGGGACAACAAGCATATGATTTGCACTGACTCAGAGAAGCAATGCCATTTAAGCTACATTTGGTGTGGCTTCTCCCATTTCACTGAAGCCAACTTTGAAACAAGCCTTCTGCTGTCCTCAAGTTTTCTGAATTTCTCAATGTCAAAATGACTGATGGATCGCAATGAGCAAATAAGCAGAAATTTAATACCAATTATGATTGAGGACAGATATTTCAAGTGACTTAACTGAGAAAATGACTGATCCTGACCAATGTTCAAGTGGTGATATATTTGGGAGCACAGATATATCCAGGATCCTTTAAAGCATCTTACATTATGGCCATCCCCGAGTTCCCCTGGAAATAAGAAATCTGACGTTTGTTTTTTTCCAGGTTTATTTTTGCCCCCACAATTCATATAAATGTCCATCTAAGCAGGAGGATGAGCAGAGGTACAAAATTTAGAGTGTCCTTAGGATGATTTTGCCCAAGTTGCCTGTATGGATTTCACTACCATTTGTCAATGGAGATAGATAGACTAATCAATTTTAATTTAAAAGTCTCCTATATTGCAGTGATGTGGTTCACATAAGTTTATAGCATGTTCCAGACATCTTATTTGTTGCATTGCCAGACAGTAGAACCACTTTTTTTCTTATGGCATAGGTGATATATTCCAACACACTATCCCATGGGATTCATATATCAATAGTTTCATCCATCTCATTAGATTCACCCTCTTGCCTCTGTTTTATGATTCAGGTTGCTCCTCTACCATCGAGTCCATTCACTGGCCTGTGCCTTGCCATGGACCTTGAGTGCCTCTGATAAAATCTTGGTGGGAAAAAGATGAAAAGCAGCAGTGAACACCAGCTCTACGACCAGAAATGCAGTGTGTGTGAGCAGAAGGATTAACAGGATTACCCAGATGGACCAAGCAATTTCGAGCCCAGACATATGTAGAAGCCACAGTATGTGTCTGGAAGTGAAATGATATTCCAGCTGAGTCAGACAAGGCTATATATCATTGTGAAAAGATTATAATTAAGGATGGAATGCATAGTCCTACATAATTACAGAAAGTCATGTGCTTGTTTGCAAGTGACCATGAGAAGAGTCAGTCCAGAGCACCCTGAAGAGGAATCAGTGAGAGATACCGGATAGGGAAAATCCTGGGTCTGGGCTAGGAATAGTAACTACAGAGGAAGGAGCTTCTGCCCACAGCCTGGAATCAGGTGGCTGAGGGATTTAGCAATGCATATATGTGATAGATCTGTGTTTGAGTCTCTTTGGTGTCATCTGGAGCACTGATTCTCATGAGCATCCATTCCTTTGGCAGCTAATTGCTAGATCACTTGAAACATGCTTTCTGGGGAGAACTGCTGCTCATAACACCCTTAAAAGTGATGTCTGTCCATTCAGGGGGCAGAAATGGTGTTCTTCAGAAAAGCAACAAAGCCCAATCACTGGGATTTGTACAACTTACAGTCAACAAATTGGTCTATTTAGAAATAATTTTGTTAGTAATTAATTTTTAATAATTTCACGTTTGGAATCATGAGCATCTCCTTGGCAGGATCATATACTAATATATGAAAGAGTTTCCCCCTTCACTCCCTGTGCATTCTGCACCCGGCAGCAGGAACAGCCCAGTCCCCAAAGGCCAAGGCAGAGAATAATCACAACGCAGAGGTTCTGCAGACTTCAGAGGAAGCAAAAGGATCAATTCTTCACTTCAGCACTTGCATCGTTCCCCAGCTGGCCCATGCCCAGTACCATGTCCAGATCGCTTTCCTTCCCAGATCTGTTTTACCCTTCAGGGGAAAAATAAAGATGGCACTTTTTAGAGCTCCATCTGGGGTTCCAATGGATAGACTTGAACCATCCTTTTTCTTTTTTTTCTCTGGGCCTCTGGTACCCATCTGTGCTCAGGCCCCCTGCGTGGCATTCAGCAGAGTGATGCTTCCCTGTGGGAGAGACTGCTATCGAGTATGGGAATACAGCAGCAGAAGGAGAGAAGGTGCTGGAGAGAGCCTTGGCTCACCAAGATTTTCATCACCATGTGCCACTATCCGTGACCCCTTGTATGACGAGCCAAGGGGCTTTTCTGATTCCAATTCTGATTTGATAAGTGGAAGGAAGCATTGGTTTTTATAGCCCTGTTGAACATAAACATTGATTTTTAGGGCCTCATCGTCTGCTGCAGCTGAATGCCATCCAAGGATTTTTTTTATTATTATTATTTTAGCTGGAATTGATCAGCTGGAGATGAGAGGAATACAAAGGAAGCAGAGAAATGGCTGAAACTGAGGGCTTTTTTTTTTTTTTTTTTGTGCTGCCCAGGCAAGGATGCTGCTGCTCTGTCACTCATACAGCCCCCACTGCCAGGATGCTGCCGGCAGCCAAGGATGTGCTGCTGAATGAGCCCTTGTCAGCTGCCATCCTCACTGGCTGGCTCGCTCGCAGCTCCTATTTAGCTTCCTCGCTGGCTCCCTCATAAATATTCACAGTGCACAGCCAGCAGAAGACATTGTTTTTTCCTTAATTTCCATATTCAGCGTGACATCAAAAAATGATTCAGAGACGAGTTCAGCAGGGGCTGTGCACCCAGGGAAGAGTACATGAGGGAGCAGGGCATGTGTGTTGGGTGGAGGTGGGGGAAAGGAGACAAAAGCAGCAGTGAGGGACGCGGGAATGCAGTGAGGAGGGCGATGGAGGTAGAGAAAGAGCTGGGGATTAACACGGTCTAGCAATCACAGCAAAATGAAGCTGTTCCCATTCATAACCTAGGCGATCCATGTCCTCATCAGGAGGTTTTCATAAGTGATTAATGGTTAATTTGTTAAAATTCAATGAAATCTTGTTTCCTCATTTTAAATTAGAATTCAGGGAGAGAGGGAGAAAGAGACGGTCCCAGCCATCCCCTCCTGCTTCTCGACAGAATATAATTCATCTGCCAGCACTGGCTATTGCTTTCAAAGGATTGCAAATAAAATAGAAACATAGCTGGGGGCAACAGCCGTGGGGCTCTGGAAGGCCCAACTGAGTAAAAAGGGCAAAGAGGAGACCTCGAACCCCTGAACACACTGGAAGGCTGTCTTTGGAGTGAAACCATGGGCAGCTCAGTCCTATACTGAATCCTGATCTCCCAACATGGGACACAATTTCTGCCTCTCACATTATGATAAGGAAGGCCCAGGATTTTCAGCAGCACTGAAAATGCTTGGGGTATACCAAAGTGATTCTTGCACATCGCATCCTTACATGTTTGGGAGGCGTGGGCAGGAGTTTCTGAAGCTGAACAGAAGGAGCATTTCAAGAGGAACATGCACACACAGAAAATAGGACTTCTTTTTGTTCCATCTAGCTTTATTTCATTTGGGAAACGTTTTACTGATGGTATGTAACCACTGCTTACATAGAGAAAAATACATATAATTGGTTGTGAGCCATTTCAGAGACAACCCTATTTCAGATGTCAAACTAATTTGCTTCCATATAAAATCATTATCCTCCTGAGATATTTCAGTGTATCTAAAGCCACTGAATCTGACATGAGATGTTATGTTCCAAACCACAGACCTTGCCCTTATTTGCCTGAGACATCGAAGATTCATAACTTCCATTGATAGAAAGGGATTTGAGTCATTTTATCAGTGCTGGGATAGTAGATATTGCAACACATAATTCACTACCTTAGGATTGCCTCAGAAATAGATACCTGGGTGGGAGATAAAACCAGAGAGAAATAGCAAATTATCTGCATCACATGGATGATGCTCTAGTAATTAATAGTTAAAAACAAACAAATACATAAATCATTTTCCATTCAACTCATGTCTATGTCAGTTGTCAACTACATGACATTGCTACTGTGTCTGCTAGACAAAAGAAGACATGCTGATGCTTCTGAGCAATGAAAGGCCATTCACCATATGAGACTTTAAAATACTTTGAAAATATCTTCATTATCATATGAAATTAAATCATAGTGTTCTTTCAGAATTTTTTCATATCTTTTCTTCCCCAGGATTTTATTCAGAAACTTGAATCGTTTCTATTGGATTATTTCAAGCTGAATAGCTTTAGTGCAGACTTCTGCTGACCTTTCAGGGTACCCCTAATTTCAAGAGACTGTGTTTCAGCTGAAGTTCAGCTCCTAATTTATGTTAAATTTTGTTTCTGAACTGAAATCCATTTATCTGAACATTTCCATCCATTTGAAACTCTGTCTCATATACATCTCCTTGAGCGAGAAATTGTACAATAAAGTTTAATTATCATGGGCATGGTGGTGATAGGCTGACAGCTGGACCAGATGATATCTGTGGTCTTTTCCAACCTTAATGATTCCATGGTTCTGTGATTTCATCTTCAGATGGCAGCTCTGGTTTTATATTCGTAGAGGAACAAAGAGTGTTAATAATAATAAACGGTTACTGGTCAGTTTGAAGTTATCCGTGTACGAAATAAAAAACTGAATTTCTTCAGAAAAAAATTTTGATGCCTTGTGCAGTTCTCTGTCTGTGACTGAGAGTAGCCACTGATTTTCCTACTCTTTCCATAGACACAATTGTCTGGTTTGATTTGCTGCTATCACTGTATGAAGGACCGACTCTGACTCAGCAAAATTTTTGGGTAATGGTGCAATGCCACTGCCCTGAAAGGTGAAAAAATTAGCTCACTGGCTTTGCTGCAGAAGTATACCTTGAAAAGTGTTACTCCTCTGACATATAGATGCTATGTTGCCTTGCATTGCAACCTCCTGTACTATTATATCCTGTAACTGAATTACTCCTATTTTTCCCGCCTGTATTATTGCTGTTTCAATTATCTGTGTCATGGGCTCCCATCAAGACTGAGACCTTACTCAGGCAAGACCCAACCTTTTTCTCAAGAGCCTGAATGCTGCAGAGGCAAAGCAGACAATGAGTGGGAAGGCAATGAAGAGGTGCAGCAGCACTGCGTGGCTCACTTACAGCTTTCAGCTGTCTATGGGAAATCCATTAAACTCTGTAACTTGGCTACCTCACCTCTCCCAGGTGCTACATTTCACCACATTGCCTGTGTGAGAGAAATGGTGCAAAACAGCAAAATGAGAAAGGGGGCTGGGGGTGCTCAATGTAGGTATTGTGTTATTAAAGCCATCATGTATTTAGTTTCTAAACTGGGATTTTAGAGACCTGAAACTTCCAGGCTTGAAAATGTTGACCCTTCATCTTGTGAAATATTCCTGCTTCTGTCTGCTTGTAGCATCCATCTAAACTCTGCATTTAAATAAATGTTTGTATTTAATGACTGCTCCTTATCTCTTCTATACAGTGTTAATAAGAAATTGAAAATACTTCTGCTGTACTGCGTGATCTATTGCACCTGGGCATCAACTTTCAAGAAATGACATTTCCTGAATACTGCTCATTAAGATCCACAAATGCCTTGTGATACATATAAATCTTATGAGCCCTAGATCAGGAATGGGTACTGGAATAAGAGGGATGCAGATTGATTCTCCAAAAAGGAACATGGCAAGAAAATATTTGAGCTAAGCATGGCATGCAAACATTTTCTTTTTGACCCCTTTTAGACAATATTCCCATTGAATCCAGTGAGAAGTACTACTTTATATCCAGTACTCAGCTCATTTGCACTGATACAGACATAGTGAATTCATTGGAGTTATGCTGATTTGCCAACACAAGACCATCCATCGTGCTTACTCACATTTAAATATTTTTCCCCTTCTTTGACTTAATCAGAGCTGTTTTCCCCCTGGAGCATCAATAATGAAATATTTGAAGTATTTATTTATTATAACTTCTCACTTTAATCAAGTGGTTCTTCAGTGGACCTCATTTAGCCCAGAAGTAATTGTTTTACTGATGCTTCAGCACAAAGAGATAGGACAATTCCTGATTAATGCATTTCAGAATGTATTGTCTAGAACACAAAAACAGAGCATCAGTCTTTTAAAAACAGAGTCACATGGATGGCACAGAGTACCTGGGCTGTGGGGCAGATATACATATGCCAGGGCAGCAAATATTAAAAGCTTGAACATTTTTTTTCCTGTATTTGTATTGGGATCCACCTGGCATTACTGCAGAGGTAAATTGTCAGAGAGAATTCTCCTGCTTCACCTTAATGAGTTTTCCACTCATTAATATTTGCATTATTCGAATCAATGACAACAAGGTTAGAGGCTTCCCACAGGTTGTTGAAACAATTTTGATTGATTGACGAGTTCTCAGAGTGGAGTGAAGGGTGAGAGAAAGAGAGAATAAAAACCAGTGTGCAGTCTGTAAAAACAGTGGGCAATAGAAGGATGAAGGCAGAGATCCCTCTCAGTGCAGGAGATGAGAGCCCCAGTGAGGGTGAACGAGGTGGAAGGAAGGAGATGAAAGGCCATGCAAAAACTGTGATTCCCCCTTGCCAAGGTTAGGGAATTTCAGGATGTCAAGAGCCATTAAAGCTGCTGAGCATTTAGGGTTGTGCTGAACGCTGTATTTTCTGCTTACTCCTGCAGGGGTGCACATACACTGCAAAGATATCTCAGCCCTAAGAGGTGGGAGCGATGAAGAGATGGGTGCTGCCATTCATCCCTTTGAGAGCCTTGGAACTCCTCAAAATACCCTTGTAGAGGATAACATCAGAGCAAAGGCAGGTTTTGTCTTTCCAGTTGATTTACCATAGGTTTCTTTTGATAACGTAATGATCTCCAAGAAAACTTTCCACTTTCCATAGAAAAAAGTTTCCACTTCAATCTCTTTCTGATTTGGCCCTTTCTGGTTTGTTATAAATTTAGCTTTTGGACAGGATCTGTAAAGCAACAGTGAGTCATGGTCAAATGATGGGTATCACCAATGCTACATAACATTTGAGGGAAGAAGGTGTAATGCCTACGATTTCAGCAATTTTGGTAATGTCCCTGGACAGAATAAAGATCACTTGGTTCTGTTTGATAGCTGCTGTGGGTAAGAGCATAAGGAAAGTGAATGTCTCATCTTTTCTCAGTTGAATCACTGTTTTATCATAGCTCTTACGAGTCTGATAAGGCAAAACTGATGTGTCATATGGCCAAAGTTTGCACTGAAGCCGGTGCTGCCCCATTCCGTGTTCCCATCTCTTCTCCCATTCAAGCAGAACAGAGTCCATGCATCATTAATTTATGTCGTTTGTCATACTTATCTGTCCCTAGGCATTTAAGACAGCAGTGGAAACAAACACTGAAACTGAAATCCCACATAGGCATTGAGCCACAGAGAGACTACCTGTAGAAAGGGAAGCAAGTTTACTAGCTTGTTAAGATTGACTGTTTTCCTAATGGGAGTTTCCTCCCTCTTCACTCACTTTTCCACTCATCACAGTGTGGTTGTGGCTCCTGTCAGCCTGATTTTGAAGGCACTCTTACAAGCAGCATCACCACTTCTTGCCCATTAAAGAAATAATGAAATAATGAAACAAGAAATAACGAAATATGGCTAAAAAACCTCACATTGGCTGATCTCATCTCCACCATCCTATTTTCCTGCCTTCCTGGGAGGGAAGGGTTTGAAAATGTTGAAAATGTTAGGAGGAAGGGAGCTGAGAAACATATGCATGTTGCTGTTAGCATTATTATCTGAGAGAGCATGCACGGATAGCTGCTAGACAGCTCAGCTGATAGACACTCTGTGGCCAGCCCTCAGATCTCTAAGAGAAAAGCAGAGAGTCCATCACTTCCCGCCAGTCTGTTAAGCAGCAGGGGAATAGAAAGGACAGGAAGAGGTCAATCTCTGCTCAACTCAAGAAATAATATATAGAGGGATGAAGGAGATAGTTTCCAGCTTCAAACTGCAAGGACGTGAGTGACACCACCTGAGAAGAGAGTAGCAAAGGCTCAGTGATGCCGAGATAACACTCGGGCTGAGGCAGAAGAAGAGCCTTTAAGCACATTTCTTCCGCAAGTCTGGCCAGAGCTCAGGGAATGCAGATAAGAGCCAGACCGACTTGGAGGGGGCCAGTTTGCAGCTGCAGAGTATGTAGCCCACAATAGCAGTTCATTGAGGCAAAAGAAAAGTAGCTAAAGGCCGTAGAGATCTCAGATCATTCTTTCTACTACAAGGTTACTGTTGCTTAACCAGAGTGGGGATCTCTGCCTGGGGAAGAGCTTTGAAAGGCAGGATGGCCCTAACATGAGCTTTGCGTTCGTTTCTTGGCGCTATGATCCCTGAGGGTTGCAAATCACTGGAAAGTTTTGATGGTCAGGAGAGGGGACCTGGGGATGTCCCGAGCCCACAGGATTCATTTCTGGGGGATGTCCCAGATTCTGGGCCATGGCACTGATACCAGCAGCCATGTGCTTGCCCCGGAGTTATAGATAGACAACACATAGGGGCTTTCACTAAGGATTTTGATTCAATTTCCCAAAATCTCTTGGTTTGATTTAATCCCAAAACACTAAATGATGATACATTGGCACAGCTGCCCAGGGAGTGTTGGGGTCACCATAACTGGAGGTGCTCCAGAACCATGGAGGTGTGGCACTGAAGGACAGAGTGGGCATGGTGAGGGTGAGTTGGGGTTGGTCTTGGGGATCTTAGTGGTCTTCTGAAAATTATGTGATTCTGTGATTCTATCCTATGATTCTAAACTCTCCCCACATGTGTCACAACCGATGTGGGCTTTGGTACAGCAATGAGAGACCCCTTTCTAAGGCTGTAACACTCACTGTGCACCAGCAGATATAATGGATGAGGAAAGCATGGAGAGGGGTGGGGGAGAAATAAGTGAGAGCATACAAATTAAAGAGCAGCATTTGAAATCTAATCAAATATTCCCTCAATTTACTCACCACCCCTGCAGTGCTGAGCAGCTTTATTAGGTTTTTATTCAGTATTCTCTTTTAAAGTAACATTTACATTAATTTACAGTACTAACATGAAATCCCATCTAAAACCTGGGAGTTTTTTGTAACTTTTTATTTTTCAGTGGCTGTCTGCGACTTTCCTGCTCACTAATAAGGAATCTTTAGCTTTACTTTCTGTCTGCAGGAGTGGATCCAAAGTCTCCTCAAGGTGGGTTCCTGCTGTTTTTGTTAAACGTGGCACGGAGCCCATGGTGGTGGGTTCAGGCAGTAATTGGCTGCAAAGCAGCAATGCTCCATCCCATAGAGCTCCACACTCCAAAGTGCCTTCAGTGCCTGTATTTAATGCTGGAGTCATTTCCAGCTTCAAAACCAGGAGCCAGGTGTATTTTAGGGGGATGCATTGTAATCCAGGTGCCATACAGAGTGGCCTTATATTGCTTTAAAACTGATAGGATTTTACTGCAGGTCAACGGAGAAGAAAAGTGAGGTGAGTATTAATGCCCTGAATAGGCATTTGAAAGTAAATTTCCCTCAATTTCTTCTATTTCATCCTTTATTTTTTCTCCCCCCAGATGTTAGCAAGTTAGTGCCAGGGCCTGATGCATTATCCAGGGGCAGGAATGGTTCTGGCACCTCCTGGCTAGAAAAGGGAGCAGAGAAGCACGTGCATGGTCAGGACAGACGTGCACTCCAGAGACAGACGTTATTCCTGGTGATCCAATTTGTCCCCTTTTCCTACAATTTCTTTCCTTCTTATTTTTTACTTTTTACTCTTTTTTTTTTTTTAATTCCCTAATTAACACAGGTAATGAATTGCATATGGCCACGGCATTTTCTTCTCTGTGTGAAATCTGTAGCAGCTGCATTGTTTATCAGTTCAATATGTTTGCTACAGATGCCATTTCTGCGTGACAATTAAGTTGTTTAAAACCTCTTTTTCCCACCCGCTATGTCCCTCCCCAGCCTTCCTGTCCTCTCTCCAACAACGCATCATCGTGAGCCGATTCCTTTTCCAGGCTGATGCCACACTCCAGATAAAAGCTCTTATTTGAACATTTTGTGGCCATTTAAACGGATGGAAAGCTCTGAAATGTGACTGTGTTTTCACTGCTACCCAAGGTAGCCTGACCACCCAAGATGCAAAAGATCGAAACTCAGACCTAAAGCCGTTAGCATGAGACTGACACCAATTGATTTACCTCTTTCCATTTAACCATGAGCTGATCCTACGCATCTTTGGAGAAATATTGTGCCCTTCAGACCTTTTCAAGCGGAACACCACCTGAAATGTACCTACTTTACCAGCACTATTGGACCAGACTCTGAAATAATCTTCGAACCTTGTCAATATGGCAAAACACACAGAAGGGGAATGATTTACCGAGCCCATAATTAAACACTGGATTTGCCTCCCCTCCGGGCACAGCTGAATTCCCGTCAGCAGCCTCTACTGCAAATTGTTGCAACCGAATGTCCTATGTGTTTGGGTTCTGTTAATTTATTTCTTGTACCTCATTTTCCTGGAACGACTGTGGTTATTTATGGAATGGCAGCAAACACTTTACATTTATGGGGGGATATGAATCTCAGTAATGGCTTTTGTGGCAATTTAATCTGTCCCAACTATGAGGCATTTTACAATGACAATTAAATTATTATTTTAAAAAAAAAAAATAAACCTCAAATGACATTCTTATCACTTATCAACATACCGAAAGTTTCCCCATGTTGCATTTTGAGACTGGGGTAAGAATATTCCCCCTCACTTTTTAGAGAATCCTTGCTATAAACTCTGAATGAACTTAATTAACTTCCACAATGTATTTGAAAGGAAAATTCCTTACACATTCCAGTGTCAGTGAATGAAACATTTTTTTTTTTAAAGTTGCTTTATTGTATGCAAAGGCTCATGCCAATGCTTACTATTTAAAGACTTAATTTGATGTATTACATTGACTCCTGAAGAGGAAAGTGCCCCAGGGGGTGGGAGTGGTAAATCTGAATTTCCTCGTCCTAATCTCTTGGGGGAGAAAGCTTTTATTTCCATCGGTCAGCACTGTATATGAAAAATGATCAAAAAAGTGTCAAGTATGTTAATTTACACTCCATTAAATTAATTTTAATGCTGGCCTGCTGAGTAGCTAATTTTCAAAGCTAAATATCTTGGCTCTTTCAAATCGTTTCTTTTTTTTTTTTTTTTCCCTCTCCTCCTAAACACCCAGAAAGCTCCACTTCTTTTGGGGAATTTGGGACTTACATCTTCTTCAGGACTCAACATCGATGTGCAGCTCTGCATGCAAGAGAAAGGAAACGTAAATCCCCCTGCTCCACCTCCTCTCCGGAGAGAGGCAAAAGAAAACTTCCCTTACAAAAGACTACTCAAAGTTATTTTCAAATTTCAGTCTGAAAAAAAAATGACCCCTAATGCACTGATTATGGTAATGCCTGGAGGCCCAGCAAGATTGGGACTATATTTTGCTAAGTGCTACATAAAATATCAGATGGTGCCTATTCTAAAGAGCCTGCTATCTCAGAAGACAAGGCAGACAAAAGGCTGGGTACAAAGAGTGGAATTACGCCTATCCACAGATAAAGCAGGCTGTTCTAATCAGCAGGGTGCTATCAGAAAGCTTGTGATCAATTCCCTCTTCAGCTGCCACCTCCTCTGATCCCCACAACCCACAATTATAGTTGTAGGTGAGTCAGGGAGGCTCTCGGCATCTTCATTCCCCAGCTGTGAAAAGGTGAAAATGGCACTCCCCCATCTCCTGGAGATGGATTAAATTCACGAGTGAGAGAAAGAGGACATGCAGGTCACGTAAAAAGCCTGCCCTCAACAGGCCACACTGCCTGCCACGAGGAACCCCTGCTCCATAGCTGGTGAGGTGTATACCTGCATTACATGCTCTAAGCAGTCACACTCCTCAGGCAAAAGCACAGCCTCAGCTATGAAGGCACAGAACAATCATGGGATGGGTGAAACACTCAGGAAAGCAGTCTGCATTGAGTACAACATTCTCTTGTTCTTTAAGTGCCCCACGTCATCTAACAGCTGTATTCTCCGATTTTGGAAATGTCTTGAGAGTGCTTGAATCTAAATTTCCCCCCATACAGATCAGAAAAAAAGAAAGCTTGAAGTCCATCATCACCATGGGGCAGTGTAGGCACTGGAAAAGATGAGGCACATTGTTCCCTTATTTTGATACTTGGGAACTGCAAGCTGCCTCATCAACTCCCTCTCTGTAGGTTCCACCCAGATCTGGCCCAGGATGAGTAACCAGTGCATCAAAGTCATGGAGAGCAGCCACTGAGAAATGAAGCCTTGTATTGCTTTATTTCCAAGTGAGAATTAGTTCAAGGAAAGGTAAGACCTCAGCTAGTGGTGGTTAATGATTTCAATGAAACAGGAGAGCCCATGCTCAAAATCAAATTAGCTTTGATATTGCAAAAGGACCCAGCTCAGAGTATTTAACATAACTTTCCCTCCTCAGGGTATATCCTCCATTTGTGGAGGTTTTCAAGGAGAGGACAGATATCACACTGAGTGACATGCGTTAGTGGGCACGGTGGTGAGGGGTTGATGGCTGGACTTGGTGATCTTAGTGATCTTTTCCAACCTTAATGATAGTATGATTTTGTGATTCTATATATCCATGCTTCCTTCACACACTTGAACTTGGCCGAAATGCAACTTGGCATTGATTCAGAGCCTTGCTTCTCAAGCTACGTCTTCTAGTCATGGAGCATCCAATCCCCAGTAGCCTGCAGGAATGTGCAAGCTAGAAACTTAGCTTCCATTCATGGGGAATTAAAATCATAAGTGCTGTCAGCTGCAAAGCTTGATGTTACCTGGGACTTGTACAGAGTTTGTCAGAGACATGGCTAATGACAGTATTATTTTCAGCTCATCCTGATGTTGCCTCTCTTGTCTGCAACATGTAACAGTCTTTAGCAATCTCTTTTTTAGCAAGAAAACAATACCTGAAAAGACAAAAATCCACCTGTAAGAAAATAAAATTCCCTTGGGTAAGGGAATCATTCACCTTGGTAAATCAAACTGCATTCGTTAGCAGCTGAAAATCAGCCTTGTAACTCGTAAATCCATTGGAGACATCCTGCAGGTGTTCAGAAGGAGCCTGAATCCTAGCACCTGCTCAGGTCAAGAGAAGGATTTTTCCTGCTTGATTAAGAAAGCTATTTTTTTCCCCCTCTTTAATTTCGAAATGGTAGGTAATTGGGGAGTCAGCTTACGGAGATGAAAAGCTTTTGATAGCTAGTAAGTCACCACTAGGTTAAATTCAGCCATGGAAATCTTACACTGGTGGTGAGAAGAGAACTGTTTACTTGAAACTGCAACCCCTATGGTTCAAGCTTATGTCTCTTTCCTACTGTGCCTTTGAATTTAGCTGTATTTTTCTGCATTTTTAAAAGTAGTGAAAAATTGTAACGAAGATCTAAGGAAATTAAAGCAAAAGTTTATAAATGTTTTGTTTCCAAATGGAAATGTGGAAGGACCTTTGGAAACTTTGTTCTCTTTTCACCGCGGTTTTTGTTCTACCTTCAGACAAACAAAATTAACAGGAGAAGGCTTTCTCCCTCAGGCTGCTTGGTGAATGGACGTTGCTTTCAAGACAGCCCCATGCAGTTCACCAGCAACAACTTCAATGCTCCAAAAATTTCAGTGTCACTGCATGACACTGGAAACTTGGGGCAAAAAAAAAAAAAAAGAAAAAGAAAAAAGAAAAAAAGAAAGAAAAAAGAAAAAAGAAAAAGCAGCGAAACGTGGTTTGGAGCGATGTATTTTTTCACTTTCAGGGTATGGAAGGAGGAGAGAATGCTTTGAGTGCAGCCCTTCTGCTTCCAATGAGACTTCGTTTTGATTATAGAGAAACCTCATGAAGCTAGGCTCGATAAAAGAAATTTTTACAGAAGCAAATCAAGAGGAGATTAATGTCATGTTTACCATGTATAGTTCCATCTTGAGTCTAATATCACATATTTCACAGCTCTGCAAGGATTCTCACCACATATCACCCATTTGTCCTCCGATTCAGACTCACAGACCACTGAATGTGCTTTGCCCACATTGTAAGGAACCTAAAGACATTAACTGCTCCATTAATTCAGTAAAAATTTGAAGAACCTGTGGATCCCAATGGAGGTACTGCAGGTTTCCATGATTAAAGATGGCAGGAGGCAGAAACCTTGCTACCGGTGTTTGGTGGAGAAAGCTTGCTCTGAAGTCAGCATGAACATTTCTCTGACTACAGCCAAAGTGCCACAGGAGGTTCATGGAATAAAAGCACATTGCAGAATTTGTCCCAGTAGGACAAATCCACACCACAGGAAGGACTGCTGTAAGGAAAATAAGGAGAAATATCAGAAAAGGGCAAGAACAGTATATTCTGCAGAATTTCAACCTTTCAGTCACGCTGTAATTTTTATTTTTTTTGTCTCATCGTTTTAAATAATCTAAATGAACATTTAGTTTCACCTTTTAGAAACACTCATTGGCAAAAAGAATAATGGACATGTAAGGAAATAAGTGAATCGAAAGCAAAGGAGGCCCTCTTAATTGTCAAGATAAATGTTAGTTGGCATCTTTCTCATCAAGTTTTCTCATCTGAAGTCAGTGTTCAAGCTCACTCTATGAAATACCCCATGAAGGCAACACTCTGGCTCTTAGAGGAAGAAGGCCAAATTCCCACTGTTCCCAGTGAGAACAGGAGTCCTCCACAAACTTCAAACCCTATGAAAAGTCCCTCTTCAAATTATTTTCACTCAGAAGATCGAGTGATCCCAAGACTGGATTCCCCTTGCATTCAAATTTCTCAAACTAGTAACAGGCTTTCAAAGGAGATTGCTTCCAAGTTGGACATGTGAGTAAAATCTACACTGCTTTAAGAGCTCAGCCTCCCACAGAGAATGCTGTGATTCTCATAACCAGATATTTGCAAAGATCCAGGACATACGATGCCCTCAGTGCTCAGGTTCTTACAGAGGTGTCTAAATAAGAGCTGAGCTCTTTTGAAAACATACCCTGTATTTTATAAAGCAAAGCTTTCACCGCACTTTAATATCCGAAATTTATTAAGACCTGTAAAACCTTTGTAAAATAGGGTCATATTTTTCTCTTCTAATTCTACATATAGATAAAATGAGATACAGAGAGGTGAAGCTGATGTGCTCAGGATCATAAAAGAACTATAAATTAATGCTGAATTTGGAAGGGAAAGGTCAGACATCACAACTCCCACTCCCTTCTTTAAACATGGGACCCCTAAAGTCCTTAAAGGATCCTTCAAAGTGATTGGAAATCTGATTTTATTCATTTTCCTCTCTGTGATTCATCTCACAGGCAGTGTGACCTAAGAGCTTCATTTGGGTTTGGGAAGAGGCAGAATGAAACATTTATTAATAAATAAAAAGAGTTTGGAATATTTAACGGGCCCAAAGTTTAAAGATTATAAAGATCTGAGGCTCTGTAATAAATATTAAATATACATTTTTCGCCTCTATTTTTTTTTTTTTTTTTTTGCCAGATATGAAGGGTGGTGTAGAACTGCAGGGACAACATATTCTGAAGCCTGGAGACCTTTGTTATAAGCTCTTCCTAATATGAAATACTTCCATTCCCTCTAGTTCATGCAAATGTTCAGTTATTCTGATTAGCGTGAAGAGCACAAAATGGCAATGGAAATCAAGGAACCTAATTATTTCCAGCAGTCACTTCAAAGATGCTCCACTGAAATGAAAGACATGTCTCTCACCTCTTGGGCCCTATTATGTTCTAAACTTTGCCTAGCCCCGCTGACATGCCACCTCTGCTTCAGACGGATTTGATGAATCATGAAAACAGCATCATTTACAGTTCAAGGTACCAAAGCAATTTTCCATTGGCACCTTTATGCCCTTGCTGCTACAAAACAGAAGGGTATGAAAAAATTCCAGTGACTTTTCAGCAGTCAAGTGATTTCTGCAGAAAAAATATCCGCAGCGAATATTCAGTGAGACGAAACCTGTATGTGTGACAACGGTGTGCTTGTTGGTGCCCATGTATGCAGGCAGCTTTTTTTAATGTTTCAGCGGCTTTTTGTTGTGGCAAAGTAGAGGTGAGGGTTTTTCTGTAATGAGGATGCACTCAAAGACAGGATGATGCAATACCAAGTTGGATATTTTTGAAAAGCTTCTTCTCGAAAAGAGCAGTGATGCAGCAGCACAGCTGCTCAGGGAGGTGGTGGGATCATCATCCCTGGAGGTGCTCCAGAACCATGGGGATGTGGCACTGAGGGATGTGGTCAGTGAGCATGGTGGGGTGGGTTGGGTTGTGATCTTAGAGATCTTTTCCAGCCTTAACGACTCTATGCTAAATGCACCCTCCCCAGGCACTACTGGTTAAGGGAACCTGCCTGTCCTGGCCACGTTGGCTCAATAGCAGACTTCTAATCGAGCTTTATTATAATTACCACACTCAAAACCACAATCCCATCTCCTGTATCAGTTTGTGCCACTTGCTTGCAGCCTGCAATACTGGCTCAGGGGCTGCGGGCAGATCTACATCTGTTCATTGCTCCTGGGGAAGGCGGGCTGTCACAGAGGTGTGAAGGTCTTTGCCACGGAGGAGGATTCTGTGAAAGCTTCCTCCATTCAGGAGCTTTTCAACTAAATTCCCACTTTTTTTTTTTTTTCTCCCGTCTCCAGAATAGAATAGCAGGGCTGCTCTATTAAAATAGCACCAACCCTCATTGTTATTTCAGTCTTTCTGTAGCAGACAGTTGTTCTCATTACAAAGTCTTAGGAGGCTACCATTTTATGTAGAATTAATTTCCTTTCTGGAACGGTGTGAGCAGAGTTGAATACATATTTTCCCCCCAAAATGTCATGAAGGGTTTTTTCTTAATTACACCCCAGGACATTTCACGGCTGCATGAGAACAGCAGCTAAAGCTTTATTGAAAAACATAGAGGGTTTTTTGTTGTTGTTGTTTTTTCCTTAGTCAGACCTTCACAACATGGTAGTTCAGTATTGACAGGTGTGAAATTAAGGGAGTTTCAAAGTTTGATATGAAAAACGGTCTTCATCAATGCAAATGCCAAATCTCAGGGAAAGTAAAACTAACTGATTGAGAAAGGGCTGATATCTCCCAGTAAGATGTAAAATTTCATGGAGGTTTAATAGGGCACTCTTACAAAATTTCTGTGAAATGCCTCCTGGCCTGACACCGTCGCTTTCACCCATGAGTATCTGCATCATCAGCTAGCCATCAACCTGAGCTGGAATGAGCCCTTCTATGGAAGGAAAACAGGCAGAAGGAAGATTAGAGCACTCTTCCCTCTGCTTCTAAGATTTCACCACTCTTGGGAGGAACTTCTGGCAGAAGTGAGGGGAAATTTCCTGAATTTTAGAGAGTGCATGAAGTTTTTCATCAAAAATCCAATTTTCAGCAACAGACCTGAATTCTGCTCCCGATCCTGTCACTGACTGTGCTGTAGCTTCAAATGAAACCATTAATCTCCCTGTGTTTCAGTTCCCCCAATAAAATGACACAGCAGAGCTTCCGTTCTCCTCTTTCTTTGTCTCTATGATTTATTTGTTTTACTTCTCTGCCATGTTTTCTTGGTGGATTTGAGGCCGTAAATACTTTTCATAGTAACACTACATTCAGGCTCAGATTTGAAGATCATATTAATATATCCTGAACCAACACAATGACAATTCTGGTCAGAGTCGATTGACTTAGGTCCTCTGAAACTAGTCAAACCATTTAATTTGCTTTCATTATATTAATAATATTAATAAAGCGGCTTTAAAAATACATCTAAAGGGAAATACATACAGGAACTAGATTCAAATCCCAGGATCTCTGTGAAACTCTGTATGATATTTTTGTACACCACCTAGCCCAAAAGGACTGATTCCTTGATTAGAGCTGCCTAAAGTCTTTCTATTACTGTTGAATTTTAATCCCTATCTCTCCAGACTTCTAATTTTCTTCTCATTCACTGCCCTTAAATCCAATCTAATTCCATCATATATCAAACCCCAGGTTAGGTTTTTCTGAAACTTTGTTGAATATATTTTCTTATGTTGTAATATTTTCCACTTTTTCCTATTTACTTAAAAATAAATAGTATCTTTTCTTTAATTCCAGACAGAATGCAGAGTGCCTGCCCTATTACACTGCTGCTGAATTCTAAGTACACAATTATACAGGGAGTGTCTTTAGATAAACCAGCTTGAGGACTTTTGAACATTAAACTCAAATCAGATAACAGCTTTCATCTTGTGCACTGCATTACACATTATGCTGCAGTGAAGTGGAAGGCTCAGGGAAAAAAATACACCTTCCATGGGTACAAAGATGTGCAGGCAATAAAATGAGCAGATGCAAATATTGTCCTAAACCAAGAGAAGTGGGAAAGATGAAACAGAGAGACAACGTTTCCTGTTACCAAAAGCTTATTGGAGTGTCAGACTTGGCTTGTCGTTTCATGTGCTGCTGATGGTTAAAAAAGGAAAAGACCAAATACTGTGGGTGAATGTCGAGTCTCAGATCAAAATGCTAGAACTGCTAATAGAGTATTCTGTGTAAAACAAGAGAGGCAATTATTCCATTCAGCTATGCTCTGGTAGGGCCTTAATTGGAAGAGTGTGTTCAGTTGGAGCTCAGTGCTTTATTATACATATCTATATTTCAAAAAAGAAAAAACAGGGTGGGGAAACAGCTCAAGGAACTCATAGGTATAAAGGAGTAGAAGCCTAACACTGATGGAGAGAGCTTAAGGAAACTGGACATTTGCAGTCTGAAAGAAGCAATTATGAAACACGCATTCAGTTATGAAATGCAGAGGTGAGGCAGAGCGCTTGTTCTCATGGGGATGACATTTAGCCTGGGGAAGAGCAAGCAGAATACATCTCTTGCATCAGATAAAGACCACTGAAGTCTTACTCTGACAATGTAAGACATGTGTAGCCTTTTTCCAGCTCTCTTTTATTGGCAGTGGTGTGAAAACCCCATCACTTCACACCAGGCTGGGACATTTTTACACCAGTTTGCTCACACCGCCCTTAGACATAAGGACTTGCTTTGAGACCCACTGAATGGGTGCTAACACCTGCACCAGACAGAAGTAAGGAATGGTCTCTACAAAAGTGTCTCAAAACACATTTTTCAGTGCTGTCAGTTCCAAGGACTGAGTTGGGTGTGAGCTTCCAGCTGGTTCTCTGGAGATAGCATAAATCCACTACAGTCAAAAACCACATCCTCTAATTCAGCTCAGAAAACGTTTAGGGCAATCATTTCATGAGGATCTGAATAAACCAAAGCTGCCTATTGCATTGGATTACACAATTGCAGGTGAGATATATCTCCCTCTGACCTAACAAACACTCACAAGAAGCATTTCGATTTCACAGCATCCTCTGGATCACAGGTTTTCCTGTGGGCAGATAAGAGCTGAGTGTTCAGCAGCACAGGGAAGGCAGTTCAAAGTAATCTGAATGGCTTGCCCAAAACTCCTCCCAAAGCAAACTTTTTCTCTTAAGTTTCAATTATTTTCAGCTTCTACTTTTATCTCTGTAATTCCTGACAAAACCTGATACAGAGTCAGTGACACTGCTATCTACAATATCAAATAAAGACTATTCTCTTTAGGACACAGAGCTGCACAACTCATTGATACAAAAATTTCCTTTAAATGTAGAGAGGAATGTAGCTACAGATACTTCTGTTGTTTTACCTGTGAGGGCTATTGGATGAACATCCTTTCCTTCCATGGATGGAACATCCTTGATGGATGTTCACCTCATTTTCAAGCTACGGCAGGGGAGATTCAGGCTGGACATTAGGAAGTATTACTTTTCAGAAAGGGTGGTCAGGCAGTGGAATGGACTGCCCAGGGAGGTGGTGGAGTCACCGACCCTGGGGATGTTCAAGGAAAGGCTGGATGTTATGTTGAGGGACATGGTTTAGTGGGAGCTATTGGGAATAGGTGAACGGTTGGACTGGGTGATCTTTTAGGTCTTTTCCAACCTTGGTGATTCTATGATTCTATAAAGCTTAGGAGGAGAACAGCCAGACAAGACATTTGGACCTAAAGGACTTCTCCACATCATATCCTAAAGATTCAGAATCAGCATTACCCAAGCCATCAGTGCCAGCATTTGCACTCAGGCAGGCTGCAAGACTGCAGTCACTCATCTGTCCAACAGCCTGGACAAGATGATGGAGAAGATTAGAAGATGGCTGCAGGACAATCTGGTACTGTGGGGAGAGAGATTTTCCCTGATCTCTGTCATCACTGATGTTTTAGATACAAGTGGAAAGTCTTTTTCCAATGTTTATCTCACATTTACCTCTTCAGGAACTAATAAAAACTTTGTTGAGGGAAAACAAAGTCACAGAAAAAACAAAAAAACAAAAAAACAAAAAAAAAAGCAGCAACAACAAAAACAACCAAGAGGTTCCCCCTAGGAATGACAGCATTCAAACCTATATTCAGTTTTCCACTTTTCCAATCTGGGCGACTGGATTCAGCTGTTTTTCCATCACATTTGTAAATGGTTAATTCAGGTTCTGTAGTCTCTTCAATGTCAAGCATTCCTACTGTTCTTTGTGGATGGCCCTCCCAGTCAATTATGTCAGAAGAACAGCTAGTATGCTATAATAATGTATAATTCTTCATCTAAATTAAAACGTACTTAGGAGACCTTAATTCCCCTCACATTTCATTGCATTCATCAGAAATACAGCAGGAGAAAAAACCTCTGCAAACACAGTGAGTTGTTTACAAATGCTTTGAGTGCAGCCAGATGCAGACTGTCGCTCCACAAGGCCCTCCTCTTCCCATCACACAGGAGATTCTCCAGGCAAGCTCCAGAGAAGGAGATAGTGGGGTAGAGGGGCCAGCTCTGATCTTTAGGAAAACAATTTGTAGAAAGAAATGGCATTCTCTTTTAAAGTCTTGTGGTGTGCTGTAAAACAGTAATTGCTATCTATCTAGAGACGTTCTCGTTTCATGTCTCTCTTAGTGAATGAAACTGCAAATTAATTACTATCTTGTGTACGCATCAAAGACCAGTGCTGTGCACAGAAAACATTCAGGGTGAAAATCAGGCCATATTTATTTCAGTCAAGCTGTTTAAATATAGGTGAGAAACATAGCAGCCTCACAAGTGGTGTGGAGAAAACAGGACAGTTCTGCAGCATCGCTAATAAATCAACCAGCTGAGATGTTCCCTTATCAAACTCAATGCAAGGCTGTTCTTATAGAGAGATACAGATACAGGTGTGTGTATATCAATAGTTGTTGGTTTCTGAATTAACGAACATCACAACGTTTCTATTGTCAGCACTACAACCAAGAACCTTCTGCACAGTACCTCACTGCGCTTAAATATATTCTCACCACATAACAGAGGGTTAGCTATTAATCCAACCACCCAACCAAAAATGCGTAATTTCTCTGCAGTCTGTTATGCATGAGTGAGTACCACAAATGTACTCTGACTCCAGAGTTCATTCCATTTCACATTTCCCAAACCCTGATATCTCAAGTTTTGCTCCTTCTTTCAAACAAGCCTCCATGCTTCCACCCATCCCCACCTCTGCTGCTGGTTTTGTACATCTTACATTAAAATCTGGGGTTACCAGGGGCACAGATTATCTGAAAATCTGTTTCCAAGCACGATACTTTTAGGGAAGCTTGAATTATCTGAAGTATAAATGATAGACCTAAAAATATTGTGCTGCAATCCTACAAAGAGAGCTGCCATGTATCAAGGTTTTCTAGGAGATGACACGTCTTCTACTCTAGAAGGATTTGGCCAGTTGGTTTCTGAGAACTTCCTATATTTTTCCAACCACTGACTATCCTGAGAGCCCCAGCACCTGCAGCCAGGCTGTTGCTCCCCCAGGAACCCACCATAAAACCAGCATGAAATTATCACTGTTGATTTTCTCCAGCCAACTTCTCTCTCTAAACAACTTAATAGCGTGGGCTTGCAGCAAAACAATATCACTGTAAACATTTTGTCCAAAAGATACTGGGTGAAAAATTGCATTACAGTTAGAAGAATCAATTAGGCTGTGAATGGACGTGTGGAAATTTCAATTCTCTCTCACACAACTACATAATCGAGGGAATGCTTTGATTCTAAAACCAGTGAAGTGGCTGCATATTTCAATTGTGTAGGACAACACCAAACAAGATATTAACATTTTTTCACCCATACAGAAATAATGCTTTTTCTTTCCCCCACAAAAACGAATAAGAATGGAAGTGAATTTAAGAATCTCCAACTCCCCCTGCTGAGTTGTTAGGTCTAATTGTACAATCCACAACACAGCAGTGTAAGCAAGCAATTGGCCGTGTGGGACTTAAAAACTCTCATTTCTACTACAAAAGCTTCCAGCACTCTCACTGGACATGGATTTCTTTTCAGATGCATCCAAAATGGACAAAACTGGAGAAAAAAAATTAAAGAAATAAAAAAATAAAAAATAAATTTAGAAAAGAGAAGTAGTAGGAGAGAAGAAAGAAAGAGCCAGAGAGCAAATATAACTTGCTTAAGGTCATACTGTCAGAGCAGAAGCAGAAACTATTTCTTCTGAATAAACCCCTCATCACTGGGCAATGATGCCATGCAACAGAACCTGGCTAGGGCCGAAGAGCTGGGAAAAAAATCAGAGGAGTTTCACTCCCCATTTACATTCTGATGTCCCTTTTTTCAGGGCTTTATCAGAATTACCCTGACGTATAAAACAAAGAAAGAAAAAAGCAGGGAAGAGCACACAGTGTATTTGAGAAGAGACATGAGCCATTATGTCTTTGTCTGTTTCACCTGAAATATTTATTTGTACATATTGACAATGAGCATTTACAGCTGTCTGCTGAGGAAATATTACCTGCTTAAAACACTGTGCTAATCAACAGCAGAGTGGATTGCCAGAGATTTCCCCTGGAAACCCTTTGGAAACCTTCTGCAGTGCTTTGTAGAGCTCCCTTCCCACAGAATGCAAATGTCCCTCTCACCCCTCTGCTCCAGCAGAAAGCAAGAGGGAAGAAGACACAGTTTCTGAATCAATTATTATCATTTTGCCAATCTATTCAAAGGTAGTCTGCATGGGTGATACAGGACACCGACAATTTTGGAATAGGTAAAGCTTTTCTGCTAGCTGCTTTTACGTGGATGGGTCTGTCCAGAGCAGAGAGATGAGGAGGATCACAGGTTGGATATCAGGAAAAAATTATTCTCCAAAAGAGAGGTGATGCAGTGGCACAGCTGCCCTGGGAGGGGGGGGGAATCACCATCCCTAGAGGTGTTCCAGAACTGCAGAGATGTGGCACTGAGGGATCAGTGGGCACAATGGGGTTGGGCTGGTGGTTGGACTAAATTATCTTAGTGGTCTTTCCAAACTGTAGTGATTCCAGGATTTTCTGACAAGGTTCAGCAGGCACAGAGATGCATTCTGTCTACTGATGACTCTGCTAGGGTAAAGAATTTTCCAATAGCACTTTTTAGATATGTGGAAATTTAGAAGCACAGGTTGAAAATTCACTGCACAGGTTCACCTGCCACTCTGGTGGAGCAATGGGTACTGCCCTGCTCAACCCAAACTCACTGTCATAATGAGAGCAAAGCTCTGAGCACAGCCCTGAGTCTGACCAAATATTACACCGCAGTACATGAGATCCAACATACCACAGCACCTTCACTAGCTCAGATGCTGGCAGCCTGGGTGACACTTCTATAGCTAATCCATAGCTTGCAAGCAGCTTCTGAGACAGACCCAGGAAGAGGAGCAGAGGGAAGGAGCATGCCATAAAGAACTGCCATTCCTAACAGCCTTCTGTAAGAGCCACCATCTCTTGAGACTAACCCAATCCCCTGCTGAGCATCCTGTTTCCAGTCCCAGCTATAGGAGCACAATGCAAGCATGATCTTCAGGCCACATGAGGAAACAGCCTCCAAAAGAATTAGTAGGTTTTATTTCTGTCTTTGAATAACAGCTGTGGCTCTGAGTCATTTCAGTCACGTGTGCAGACAGCTCAGAATGGTGTTAACAGCTCTGGGTGCACAGGAGAAGATTTTTGAGTGGAGGGAATAGTATGGCAAATCCCTTTATACTATCAGCATAGACCAGGCAATGGCCTTTGCTTATGCAGATCATAATCATAATCATTATATTTTATGGTGAAGTACTTTAGTATTATGGGGCACAGGTACTATTTTGAAGTGGTTACTACCACATTAAATAAAGAATTGAGAGCTGGGAAACATTTGATAAATGGCTGGTTGGGGGAGTACTTAAACTGTAAAATTGGCTTGTGATAACACCATGGTTTCGAGTTTGACAAGGCAGACTCATCTCTGACTTACAAGTAGTGCTGAGGATGGCCAGAAAGACAAGGCTGTTGTCCTTCCACTGCCTCTCCTATCAGTGTTCTCCTGGGCAAATAACCCTCTGGATCCTGATCCAACTTAATACTTCAGCTCATTGGTAGCTGTGTATGGCTCCAATCAAATGTTCTGTTGAAGGTATGCATACACGTTGAGTGCAAGGGAGCAAGATGAAGGCAAAGCACAGCCATGTGAAGAGGTAAATGGGAGTCAGTAGGTGTATGCACAGCATGAATTCCGTGTTTTTCTTTCTCTCCATCCATGTGGTGGAAATGAGGCTCTGAAACTGAACAGAAACTGTTAGAGGGACCCACTGCAGTGAACCGAGGGAAGGAATTTACATTAGTTGCCAGTATAGGCAACACGTCCCCTTTCATTGCTAGTAAGTGATCACGTCTCCTCAGACAGAAGGGCTGATGAAATCAGAGCGGCTTCTGTTGTTTCTGGCTCCAAGGTTAATTTTATCAAAAGCAAAGCGCCTTTGACTGCTATCAGTAGAAGGGAAAGTAAAGCTCTTTTTATTACAGGGATATCAATAGAAGCATTTGTTTGACCTCCCTGTCACCTCTCCTCCCCCCCCAACACCACTGGCTCCAAATTAGGGATGGGAGAATAGAGCTGATAAAAAAGGGCTAAGATAAAAATCTTAATATTGCAGAACCTTCAACAGAAAAGATATGAAGAACCACAACAGGTGATTTTGACCTTCAAAGATAGCTCAGAATCAAAACCATTGGACTGTATCTGTCTTACCCATCCCAACCTCTGGAGAAGGTTAACTGAAGCAAATCCATGTCCTAGACAACCAGAAGACTTATTTTTTCAAAGGCAAATTCAACTCTACTCTGGAATATCCTTGCCAGTGATAGAATAATGGATGGTTACAATATGATGCAATGCTATGATTCATGACTTCACGATGACTTTTAGCAGCTCCATCTCAGAGTCTAGAAGAAAGCTTGGACCTGCGATTGCCACGTGAGGGGCCAGCAAGCTGATCTCTGCCTGTGCCTCACATCTTTCCATATTCCATCTCCTTCATGATGTAGAGAAGTAAGTTAAAGCAAAAAGACAGAGAAGTGTTGCCTCATTTTCCTGGTGGTGTGTGTGTTCCCAGGAAAGCCATTCTTTGAAACAGATTTAATAACACCAAGAGGAACTATAGCACTGTGGATAGCTATGTGTACAATATTAGGGCCCAGGAAAGGGTGAAAGAATGTCAGGTAAATAAGGTACTGAAGTGGCACTAAGGAAATGTGGGTTCAGTGACATTGATTTCCTTTGTGATCCGAGAGAAATCATATTTGGTCTGATATTCACTAATGCTGAAGCATTTGAAAATCACAAGGGAAGTGCAAAGTGAGTGTAAATATAATATATACCCACTTCATGGCCCATTTACGCTGCCAGGGTGGTGCAAAGCAAATTTAGTGCAAATGAGAATCACACATTTTATCTTTCTGTGCCTCAGTTCTGCACCTGTAATATAGAAGTTAATAAAACTGCCTGACTCTGTCTCAGTCTTATTTCCGCTACTTGTCAGCCCTGTTTATTTGCCCTATAAGCTCTTCTGTGCAAGAATCATCTCTTATAATATCTTTGTATGGCTTCTTGTACATGGCCAGCTTGATCTGAGCTGGTACCTCTGGATGTGGTTGCCATGAGCATGATAATAACAACATCCCCACAACCAACACAAGGATCCCTTTTAAAATAGGGACAATGCCTACATAGCAGAAATGTAACTGAGAGTCTTTACTCATTCTTTCTTCCTCAGTTTTCCAGGTGTTTTTTTGACTAGTCTAGGATCTAAGGGAGCATATGAAGCTGAGAAAAGGAAGTGTCACACTTACAGGTTGACACCCTGCCAGCAATCATAACAAACCCTGAAATTGGTATTTTCACCCTCATTTGGATGATCAGGTGTAAATATAAATTTTAATTATTTACATAATTAAGTCAGTAATTTGCTGCCCATCAGAAATGTTTGACGATATTTTGGTGCCATCTGTTTCCTAATTGAACTTAATCTCTAAAAGATGTTACAAAAATATCCACAAAATAATAACGATAAACACAAAACAACTCCCCCTTTCCCCCATAATTATTGCTATTTTCAGACTTTTCCTATGGAAAAAAAAAAAAAAAAAAAAAAAAAGAAGAAGAAGACTGGGGTTCAGTTGTGCCAGGTTCTCGTAGATAAATGAGCAATGAAACAAAAATTTGTTTAGAGGGGGTGTTGAATCATGGAACCATAGAATGGTTTGAGTTAGAAGAGACCTCAGAAATCATCCTGCTCCAATCCCCACCATGGGCTGCCTGCCCCTCATTACCTCAGGCTGCCCCTGGCCCATCTGTGGCCTTGGACACCTCCAGGGATGGGGCACCCACAGCTCTGGGTAGCAGTGCCAGGGCACCACCATCCTCTGTGTAAAGAATTTCTAACATCTAACCTAAATTTCCCCCCTTTTATCTTAAAACCACGTTCTATTACTATCAGACCATGTTAAAAGTCAGTTTCCCAAGGAATGGGGAGTAGTTACTCAACCCTTTGTCCTGACGTAGCATAACCTTCTTGCTGATTGAGTTTTAAAAATTAAGGACCATCTGATGGCTCCTAACAGGCCAATGTAAAATCAGTGTACTCAGATCAATTGGCATTGCTGGAATTGAAAGGACTGATTGTCAACCACATATGGTGCCCATTTGTTCATGTGGACAGACTCCAGACATTGCACCAGTGCTGTTATGCAGAACTCCTTCACGGAGGTGGCACAAGATTTCCATGGGAAAGACTCAGTGCCTCTTCTTCCAACACTTTTATGACAGGCAGATGGGAGATGCAATTTAATGTTGAAACCTGAGGAAAAGCATTACAATCTACTATGTGTACATCTAAGGGCAGTTCTGCAGTGCTTTTGCTGGGGCAAAAAGAACTTGAATTACAAGGAAACATAGGATCAATATATTTCTCGTGTGTCACAGAAACCATCATGCTCAAAGAATCACTAAAATTTAGTCACTAATGAGTTTGAGAGCACAGGCATATTACCATGTCTGTAGTCACATTAACTTTCCAATTTCTTTCCTTTTAATCTCTCCTTTCAATTGTGCATGAAGAAAACTGTTCAATTTAGTCTCAGCCTAAAGGGCTTTTGTGTGTGTGAGTGTGTGTTTTGTTTGTTATTTAATTTTCAGGAATGCCAGTAGATCCCCATTAATTACTGGAGTCTGGAAATTAATGTATTTTTCGCATCTGTTCTGATCAGATATTTTACACTCTGATTTCTCAAAATTAGATCAGGATGGACCAGAAAAGCTGTCTTATTTTGTAGAGGGGATTGTGACATAGAAGCTCAAACTTGAAAAAAAAAAAGAAAGGATAAGTGGTTGTAAAATTAATAACACCTAAAAAAGGAAATTGTGAGTTTGCAAATTAGATGTTTTCCTTTGGTTTGATTATGTTAATGTATGCTCATAATCAATTTCTTTAACATATACTGGCAAGTATGTAAGTTTACAGTTGGTAAGTTTAAAATTATTAGAACAGCATTTTATCAAACATTTAATTCCCAATTAAATCTATCAAACAAGTGAAGTCTGTTTTTTTTTTCTAACCTTGAATCCTTCCACACTGTAGATTCTGCCAAAATACTGTAAGTTTTAAATATAATTTAAGAGGCTTAAGATACTGTAAGCCCTTAGAGCAGTTTAAGAGGCTTACTGCAAACTCCCTAAAACTGCAGAGCAATTTGAGCAGTTCCATCACCCCTCAGGTCCCCACCCTCGCCTGGAGTAAAGTGGCACAACCTCCTGATTTCTAAAGAGCTCCAACAGTTTTCCTCTGCCAGGAATCTGTCCCTGAAACTTTAGAAGCCTTAAGCCTCTTTGGGCCTTGTGTGTGCAAGGCACTCCAGCAAACCCTTGTCAAAACAGTTGGAGATGCCGTTGCTAGAGCAGCATCTTGAGCCCAGGCACAGCAGACCTTGTAGATATTTCATCAGTGTTTAAACCTGATCCGTTTCTTAGTGTCCAAAGTACTGAAATGAGCACAACTTGTAGGGTTGCTCCTTGGGAAGAGAGAACGACCACAGTTTGCAGGGTGCTCTGGGGGATCTCATGCATGAGATTTTCTATGGGAACGTGCAACAAATCATCTATCTTAGAAGAAGATATAAATGACTTTCCACAGCCGGATCCTTCTATTAGGGGCATGGTATAATAGAAAATATCTTGGAAGCAGCTTTTCAGGCATATTTCCAGTCCATCAGTTCCACCCTTCGCTACATTGGCACCCAGGCACATCAGGCTGTGGGTTCTCAACTCTCAGCTCTCTGCTTGGGCATCAGCTTCCTCCTGGATGTTCAAGTTCAGGGTTAGCTTTGCTCAGTGTAATTATTTACACATCCTAACGTGCAGCGCCCAGCAGAGACACTCAGCGTGTTGTTAATGCTATTAATGAATGACTGTAAAGCAGTAAAGGAATTTAGTCAATCCAAAACACACTCATTCTCCTTGAGCTTTGATCTGATGGCTACACCTCCACACAGACCAAGTTATTATTCCAGAAGCTGAGATTGAGATTTATTTAAGGATTTAGGCTGAGTGTCACCTCAGTTTCCAGATAGCAATTTACGTCCTAGAAAGAGCTGCTTCAGCTATCCAAATCGTATCTGGACATGCAGTAAGGCAGTAGAGAGAGTCAAGATGTGGTACAGAGGAGGACCTCAGTCCTTGTGAGGTCCCAGGCTCTTCAGCCATTGATTCAAACTGCCTTTATTCCATAAAGAAGATTCTGAGGGCACTACCAGTCAGGCAGTAAGTCATCCCTGTGTGATGAGGGCTGAGAATGGAAAGCCTTTCATGTTCTCTGAAGAAGATCTTTATGGGAGCTAGCAAGCAGCTCACACTGCGCATGCCCAGAGGCTGGATGCCAATTCAATTTCAGCCAAGACTTGCAGCCATCGGAATGACAAATCTTTCCTTAACACTCTTATTAAATCCTAATCTCAATCTTATTCATCATTATTAAGCCCTGAAATTGGGCTGAATTTTTAAATGAAGTGAAATGAAAAGATAGAAAGGTGTTGAAAGTATGTGAGGTGAGGGGAGCAGGGAGATTTAAAGAGACAACTTGAATTCCTTTCATGAAATGAAGAGTAATCTGTCCAGATTCAGGAATACATAAGGGGAAAAGATTTTCAGACTTTGCATAAAAGGAACAAAGGGGGAAAGAAAAGATTAAAAAAAAAAAAAAAAGAAATTGCTTATTAGAATCCAGACTTGTAATATTAGTTTTTCAAAGACTTTTTTGGTAAAGCAGCAGAGAAATGAGGAGCAGGGCTTGGGGAAGAGAGACCAAGGACATATAAGGAAAAGGTGAACTGAGGGATTAAATTTACAAAGTGATTTTGGGAATACTGAAATATGACTTCAGCTAGGTATCTGTTTGGCCCAGACTAAACATGGTGACAAGGAATGGTCTGTATCAGCAGGGTCTGTGACAGTCAGCTGCCATCAGCTGCCTTTGTATGCTTTTCAGAGAAAACCTGGAATGCTGTTAGAGGCGTCAAAAGAGACAATGAAGTCATCCCTAATTTCCCCATTCTTGTTAAAGAAGATTTAGCATCTCTGATTCTATGATTCTATCCGCACTGAGTACCTCGTTAACTAGGAATTTTTTGTAACAATGAAATTGGAAATGCTAGGATAAGAGATGAGCTTCATTTTGCTGCTTAACCATGGAGCCAGACCTTGAGACTGGCTTTCTCCACAGGGGCCAGGTTATGTTTTCAGCCCTCTGCAACTCTCAGGATCAATCCAATGCCAATCCCATCTTCAGACAGTTTTGCTGATGTAAGGGAGACCACAATCTGCCTCACAAGGAGCGGATATTTTTTTTGCATTTAAGAATAAATATTCAGATTTGGAGCATTTTGTGGAGCAAGGGTGACCCTCACCATCTGCTCTTTCTGACGGTACTTGGGAAGCCTGCAGGTCTGTGCTTCAAATGACATAACAAATATAAAATAGCTATTTTCCCTCATTATTCCTTTTCCTTTTAGAATTCTTTTTCCTTTTTTCTCCTTTTTTTTTTTTTTTTTTTTTGTTTCAGATGGCAGCCAGTCAAATGAATAATTCTTGCTCCCTTCTCACAGTCCCTGCCTACCCAAAATAACTCATTCAGCTCATTGAAGATTTGTTCATACCCACAATCTGTATCCCGAAATGCTAAAACAATCTATTTAACCTTTACGCCAGCTAATGCATACATTAGAACAGGAACCTATATATGAACATAAAATTGTGAGAAATTGAAACTCGCTGACATAAAATCAAAGAGCTCGGCCATAAAAGGTGTCACTTTTATGTGATTATCTTGCCAATATCTCCATGTTGCTAAACTAAATCAAACTGCAATTTTTCCCACAAGTATTGCATTTAATGGAGTCCGTTAATGGCAGCGATTCCTTATAGATCTCCCTGTAATGGAAGAATGGTTCCTTGTGCTATAGCAGTATGGAACCTGAGCTCCCCCCACACTGCCATATTTCTTGTGAGCTTGACCTTATACAGCACTCTGTTAGGCAACACCGAGCACTGTTTTTGCTAGGACAATCCTTCAGGAAGACGGAGAGGCATTTTCAAGAACTAGCTGCTGCCAGAAGCTGGATCAAACCATGCCCAGAGACAGCCTCAGCAGCATTCTTTACTCTCTGACTGGACATATGTGTGGTTTTTTTTCCAGCCTTCCGTTTACCCACAAGTTGGTTCCCAAATTTTTGCAACAAGGTCTCCCTGCCACCCATTCCCCACTCTAACTCTTTGCTCTCTGCTTCTCTGTCACATAACCACCCTCCATCTTGCTCCTCAGTGTTCCGTTGCTCTTTTTCTTTCCTTGTGAGCATAATTTCACTTTGGTACTGGGAATGACTGTGTCACAGCTCCCATCTGGGCTCCTTTCCTCCTTCCTCTGAAGCACTGCTGTGTGAGACCCAGCTGGAACTCCAGCTGCAAGAGTTGGAGAGGTTGATAGAAAAAGTATACTTTTCTTCTGGAATATTTAAAGCAGAGAACACTGGAATATTTAAAACAGAGTCACTTTCTACTGCCATTGGTCCTAATACTCAACATCCCTCAATTTCTCCTTGAAGCAAGCCCTCCCTCTTGAATCCGCTGAAGTCAATGCAGTGACAGCCCAGATTAATTTGACATCTGCATGCTATTTTTTTAATTATGTTATTAGGAGGAATTTACTCGGTGTTGTTTTAAAGACCCTAGAAACATGGAAATTCCATTTTCCCTGGATCTATTCATCTTCATTATGCAATCACTGATTTATTTTTATTCCTTTCTAGGGTGGAAAATCCAAGCCACTGAGAATCTATTTGGTTGCATTTTGCTGTCAGCCAGAATCTGAAATTTCAGTATTTATTATGTGATGATGTCCATGCCTATAAGTGTGTCTCAGTCAATAGCAGGGTTGTTGCTATTGTTTTAGCAGCATTCCTGGTCAAACTGAGATCTTTCCTTTGTACGTCTTAAAGCATCATTTATTTTTCTTTTAATTTAAACAAGTAAGATCTGCTGATTCTGAGCAGAATAAAACTGCTCAATGGTGCTGGTATCAGGGAAAGCAGGTGGGAAGGGAATAAGAAACAAGCAAATCAAAAACACTTTTTTTTAAATAATATTTTCAGAAGCAAGAGAGTTTTCAGGGTAAAAAAAAAATAAGTAAAGGAACTGTGGAAGTAGTGGTTTTAAGCTAGATATTTCTAAAACAACTATTGCATGGAAAATTCTTTTCTTTTTTTTTTCATTCCTCCTCAGCATCAAAACCATAATCAGATTTTATCTTGTCATCAAATCCTTTGAATAGCCTCCGTGAACAGAGATTCTTCTTCCAGAGGTCAACAGATTCATTCCCCAGAAGTCAATGTTCAGTAATTATTTTGGTTTAAAATACATCCCAAACCAACAGCAACAACAACAAAAAAGCCAACCAGATTTAGCCTGCATTTTTCACCAAACCGTACCATATTACATCATGTAACCCAGACACACTGACTCAGCAGAAATGTACATCAATAGATGCCTTCGATTCACACAGCTCACACAAGCAGCAGAAATGGACTGGCTGGGACACTGAAAACTTCAACTTCTTTCCAGGTTTATTTTCAATATTTAATGAATTGATTAGTCATGCTTAATACAAACTCCACTTTCTACACCATCTGTTCCTATCTCTTAATATTAGAGGGGAAAAAAAAGCCTATATCTTATTTCTAAAGGCTTCCAGAGTTCAGTGTGCCTATAAGAGCCACTGGCCTAGGAAGTGTCATTTCTGGCACTGTTTGTCTGGCAATAATCATAGAATCAGAGAATCATTAAGGTTGGAGAAGACCACAAAGATCACCCCGTCCAACCATCATAATATACTCTGTCACAACATCCCTTGTAATGTCAAGAGATCTAACCCATTCCAGCCCCTGTGGGCATTAGGACCTCGGGCTGAATAAAATCTCACGATTTTTGTGGTGTTAATACAAGCCCAATGCTGATTTCCTATAGCATCCCTCATATCATCTAGCAACCTCATGTGAAAAAAGAATGCAAAAACTTCATCTGTCCTAGTTTCCCAGAATGAAGCCACATCTTTCCTCCCACCACACCCCACATATTCCTGTAGAACAGATACAGCAGTTATAGCCCAAAGATTCAACCGAGAAAATATCATTTTTTCCAATTTAAGTCTACTGAAACCAGAAAGAACATGTGTTCTTTCTGCAGCCTCTTTGTTGGATCTATGGAGGGGAGATTTAAGGATACAGATGCAGAGGACACCTCTCATAGAAGGTTTAATCGACAGATGAGCTACCAGACTGGTGAGGACAAAGGGCAGGAGGTTACAGATACAGCAATCCTATGCTTTTTATGAGAGAGAGCACAGGGAATGTAGTTTATCTATGTCCAGAAAGGCACCATGTAATTTTATGGTGTCATAAAAAGGATTATTATACTAATAGGAGTTAATAATTCTAAAAGCTTCATGACCTCTTTGGTCATCTTGGCTCAGATTCAGACTGGGCAATTTTTTGCATGTGTGTGTGTGCAAATTGAGTTGGCAATGGCCATTAAACAAAAGAGGTCAAATTCTCCACTGGTGTAGCATAGCCTGGCTTCACTGAACCCATAGACAACTGAATTTAGCCAATGGATGTTTGTGATATTCTGCAGACTTGGAGAGAAGAAATCTAAAACTCTGATTTGATTTATTCTACCCAGGGATCTCAGACTGCATCATCCTGCCTTCTGTCCTCTGCAGTGTCTTCTGAGCCACTCTTGGGTGTAAATGGGTTACTGAACTAAGCTGAGCTCTCCTATAGCAATCAACTTGAAGAAATAAATAACTACACATAGTGATTAGTTGGTTGGTTATGATGAAAATCAGCTAGTGTTATATGCCAGAGCCCTCATGTTCCCTTATGTGCAAATCAGAAGTCTTACTGTAGCAACAGGAATGAGAAGATGACCAAAGCTCCACAATACAGTGATTTTAACTGCCACTCACGTGTGGTGACTGAACACGACTTAGGTGAAGGGTTACTTTTAGTTTCTTACTGCACAGGCATATCAACAACTCGTGCCAACAGAGGGGATGGTCAGGCCCTGGCATGGACTGCTCAGAGAGCTGTGGGTGCCCCATCCCCATAAGGCCAGGCCGGATGGGGCCCTGGGCAGCCTGATCTGATGCCTGATATAGTGCTTGGCAACTCTGCTCATAGCAGGTGGGTTGAAACTGGATGATCTTTGAGGTTCTTTCCAATCCAAGCCATTCTATGATTATTGGAGAAACATAAGTTCATGATCAGGGAGACCACCGCTAAACTGACTCCACTGCACTTCTCTCTTGCTCTCAGTTTCTGAGGTGAAAACTATGCATTGAGCTTTAGCGTTTTGGCTCTGAACAAAGAGATTTGTATTGAAGTGTTCAAGGATTGAGCTTGAATAGGGGGAGGTTTTGCATTAATAGTTTGACACAACAGCAGATGCAGAGATATCTGCTTCACCATCTTCTCCAAAGACGTTCTGATGTTTATGCAAGTGCATGGAAAGACGTATATTTCTGCACATATAGACATGCATATGCATTTTTTCGTGTACTTATACGTGTTTTTCTGTGTATAAATGCAAGTGTAAGTGCAACACTGAAGAGGTGTTTGCTCAAAGGTCAGACCTCAGAAGATTAATGTGTTACACGCACATGCCCATGCAGCAGCTTGACCCTCGCGGTGTTGCTCCACACATACATTCATACAAGATCAGAATCTGTCTTCATGCATCTCTGAGAAAGTCCTCTGAAAGACTACCAGTATCAGTGCCTTGTGCTAGCACCACCTCATCAGTGTTACCTCTTAGTGTGAAGAATCAGGGCTCAAAATAGTCCACTCCAGTATCTTTTGATTGCAAAGTGTTTCAAGAGGAACTGTGTGCAAAAGACTAATAAAGCTAAGCTCCATGCTTTATTTGCATTTTCCTCTGCATTTGTCTTGACACGGCATCACTCAAGGTTCTGTGCATTGAGGAGAGCACAAAGGGCAAAGCAAATATTAGTCTGGATCTCATCAGTTACAAGTCACGTTAGAAAAGGAAAGAGGAAAAAAGGAAATGGAATGGGAGTTACTGCTCCTGAATCGAGCAGCACAGAAGCAGCATCTCTATCTCTCTCCCCCTCTGTGGTCTTTACAAACAATACAGTGTATATGTATTTTTGGCACAAATCACAGTGTCCTGCAATTCTTGATTATAATTATAATAATGGGTTTCAGAAAGTCTGCAAGTGGTTCTGGGAATTATAATAAGGGTTTAGGACAGGCGTGTTGTTTATATGGTTAGTGTTTGTTGCATATTAAACCAAGTTTAGCAGAATAGCTGGTGTAGTAAGAAATTGCAAAATACATAATTAAATGCAAACTAGCAGAAAAACACCTCTCTTCTTGGGCGACAGAAATGCTCACATTGCCATCTCCAGCCTGTGAGCAGGGATTAAAGCAGAGGCAGCTGGCTGGTTCTGTCATGATAGCAGTCTACTCCATTTGCTTTGTCTGAGTTACCACCCCTGCATTCTTCCCTTATTTTATCATGAAAAAAAAAAAATATTTTTTTCTTTTCTTTGTGTTCTACTTTTTTCTCTTTATGATTATCTTTGCTTACAGCATTCAGCCACCCAGAAACTCCACTGCATCGTTTAGTTCCCATTACAACCAAGGTATCATAGAATCACTAAGGTTGGAAATGATCTATAAGGTCCTCAAGTCCAACCCCAATTCATCCTCACTATTCCCAATGACCACATCCCTCAGTGCCACATTTCCATGGTTCTGGAACACCTCCAGGGATGGTGACCCCACCACTCCCTGTGCAGCTGTGCCACTGCAGCACCACTCTTTCTGAGAATAATTTTTTCCTAATATCCAACCCGAACCTCTCCTAATACAACTTAAAGCCATTATCTCTTGTCCTATTGCTAGTAACCAGGAAAAAAAGGTTGAATTACTAGATAGATTATTAGATAATAGAATTATTCCCCATGATAACATCTTTTTTCCAACGTCTTAATTTCTATACCATCACATGAGAAGATTTCCACTTTCTTCTTTGTGAAATCATTTTATAGTTAAATAGGTTTCTCTAAATTGGGGCTAAACACCTCCTAGGTCCGCACATCTCAGAGCTGTCTCCATGTAGCTGCTGACATGCGTGACCTTGGGAAGGCTCTGGTTGTAAGCATGGAGCCCAGCAACCCTGGAAAGAAACAGAGGCCCTCAGAGATGATGCAGAGAAACAAATGATTTTGTGAAAACCTGTATGAATGTTCTTTTCTTTGTTATGGTGGTGACAGATAGTCTGCAGGCCACAAAAGGAGTCTTCAGGATTTTGTGCCTGACTGAGCAGGAGGAATTGGGATTGCACTGGACCTGAAGTGAGATTTCTGCAAGAGGAGATAGGGCTGGGGCTGGAAGCAAGCACTGGCACTGGGCTCAGCAGGGACATCCCAGCCTGGCTCCTCAAGGTTCTGCATGCCTCAGAGCTGCAGCTTTCCTTCATTCTAAAGGAGCAGAGAGAAAAAGAAGGCAATAATGAATAAAACTCATGCATCTCCCCTCTGGCTGTGTTTTCCAGGGCTGCATCCTCACACTGCCCCAGTCAGATCCCTCTCTGTGTGCAGCCACAGACACCGGTGTCTGCAGACTGCATGTTGATCGTGTTCCTCTCCTTTGTTAACACGATTGCCTTCACCTTTACATAAATCAGATTTAGAGAACACATTTCGTCTCAGAAGCCTTGGGACACCTCGAGGCCTCTCAGTTCAATGGAGCTCATTATGGAAATCAGCTAAATGCTGAGCAGAGAGATAAGTGCTAACTGTTTACCAAACCCTTCCACCAGAGATATACCACAAGAGCTAATGGGAGTTCATTTGCAGCCTTACTCAGTCATTCAGCCCTCTTTATCTGCTCTTTCGACAAATCTGCAGGGAGAGATGCACAAGTTTCAAGGAAAGAGATTTCTGTGCATCTCTTCTGCTGCTGCCGCAGGTAGGGTGGGGACAAGGGACAGGCAGGAGCTGAGCTTATGCCATGTGTAAGCAAGCCAAAATGCTCAGCTCAGAGCATCCTAGAAGGCTGTCCTTGTGGTCAGTGCTCAGTTTAACAATAACAGGCTTTTTTATTTTCAAAAACATTTTCTATCAGAGCAGTCAAACTTTGCAAGGTGGGGAATCATTTTGACTCGCTCCTCATCTCCGTATTTTTTAAGTTGCAGAGCTGTCAAAACATCTTGTTTGGACTTTTTCTCTAAAAAATGCCAGTTTTCCACTTTAGGATAAAATGCCAATTTAAAGTTGGTACAGAGTTATTAATGCCATGATTTTATAATAAGCAAAGGGTTACTTCACCTTTTAACTACTCGGTTGTGGAAGGGAGGGGACTGTTCAAATATCAGACAAAAACGCTTCCAAACTCGCAAAGTAAAATATTTCTTCAGATTTTAGGTTTGCAACGGTGTCAACTTCTTGTCTTAATTTAAGAGAAGAGAACAGACCAAGCTCTCCACAATATTTTTGTAAGAGGAAAGCCAGTTTTAGCTCTAATAGACTCCTTTTACAGAACTAGTGCCATTCAGATGTTCTCGTTAACTGTGGTCAATGGGTTTAATTTTCATCTGCCCAACACGAAGAAGTCAGAGGAAATATGATATCTGTTTTGACACACCAGCTTCCACAGAGCTATTGCAGCAAAGGTGCCTGTTTTTCTAAGAATAACCTCTCTCATTAGAATGCAAGCAGACTTTCCAAACCAAGATCATTTTTCTTCCTATTGTCTCAAATTCCAATACTTTGCCCTTTTCAAAGAATTTTCAGGAGAACAGTTCACAACTGGATTTCTTTAATATATATTTTTTTTCTTTTTCTTCTACATCCTATAGGTTGGACTGCATTTCTCCCTCGGCTCCAAAAACCAAAGTAGAGCTTTTAGCTGCCACTCTTAACCTCAGTATTTTTAAATTGAATGTTATTTAAAATTCAGGACAAATTCTCTCCTCTCTGCCTTAATAATTTCATGCAGGTTGAGAGGGACAAGAGAGTGGAAAGGGAGATGCAGTTCTGTAGCATTTTACATGGTGTCTAGGTAGGTGGGCTGGACATCGTTGTGTTTTAATGATGATTTTGCCTTTGCATTCAAAAACAATTTTCTGTTCTCAGAGCTGCAAGAGTGATTTATAGACAACATGCATGAAGAAAGGCACCATAACATCAAGATGCCACTGCCTCTGAGATGGAACATGGCAGTTATTGACAAAAAATACAGCAATGCTGTGCAAGGGTGAACATGGGGATTGCTGAGGAAGCCTAAGTTAAATTTGAAATTGAAAGTGGATTTAAACAAATGAAAACAAAGAAGCTAGTCTAGTAATACTAGCATGCAGATATATTTGTGGGGATTCTTGGTGCTCAGCACACACTTAGCAGCAGGCATGGGATGCTGCTTAGATTGAAAATTAACCCATCATGAAATTCCACTGGAGGTAGAAGCATTTCTCTTTCTCATTCACCAATTGTTCCTTCCAAATGATTCATACACCCAATCACCCCTCTGTCCATTTTCCAGCAATTGGGTCTTTTAAGCAACTGCTTAAAATTTTACATGATTAACAGTCCTGGAAAAAACATTCCCACCTCAGACAGCTCAAACAGCCATGAATCTCACCAGATCATTTTCTTACCAGGGCTCAACACTTCTCTCCCAGCCTGGATGTTTACAGCAGTATTATATATATATATATATATATACCAGTTATATACTGGTAGCTAAAACTTCCAGCCTGGGTCTAAACTTGCACTGAGTTGAAATAAAAATAATTGCTAGAGGAACTGTTCTTTTGCACTAGATAGAAAGGTCAGTAGCGCTGCCTATATGCTTCTTCCAAGACTGATTGCATAATTTCTGCAGGGTCTCATGGCGAACTTTGGTGAACTTCATGATCTGGTCCTTTATAAAGCACTGTGCTACATCTCAGTCACTGTACAAATAACATCTTGGGATGATAGCCTGCTGTTAATAAGCGTGGTTAATCATCAATAAGAGAGTTTCAGCTATTATACACTGACGATGTAATTTTATACCTCGCCAATCCAGAGAAATCGGTTCCATTCCTTTTAGATTTGCTGGATAGATTTGGGGCCCTTCAAGGTTAATGCCACTAAATCATCTGCTAATTCCAAAGAATCATTTGAGTACCTTGAGAGAACATGCCCTATTCATATTTCTAAGTTAGATTTTAAATACTGACTTGGTTTTGTACAATAAGTTGAGTTTAGAGGAGAGATTGATACTTTTGTTGCTTCACTAAAGCAAATACACAATGACCTTGGTAAGTAGTCTATTTTACGCATAACTTGTATAGGATTCATTAACATTATTAAAGTCATCAGTCTCAGACAGTTAGATCTTCCTTCATTAAACTCCATTTCACTACCAAGTCAGTTGAAAAAAATAAAATAAAATTAGAAGCCAATGAATAGTCTTGTTTGTGGGGAGAAGGAATGTCTGCAGAAGCCCAGCTACAGAGATTTTATCTGTGCTAGCTGTCTACACACAGGCCAGGCAGCCAGGAGCTTGGAATGGCTTAACTTCTCTTCTTCTTAGCTTATGGCATGTGTGAGTGTAGAAAATGTACCGTCAGGGAGGGAGCAAGACCTTCCTGAAGACATCTAAGGAAGTCTGAGTTTGTAGACTGTCATCATATGAAAATTACAGCAAAGAGGCCTTCTCCCCAATCTCAATCAGTTTCTAGTCAATTCAACGAACAGATACGAAAGCTTGTGGTAGAAGATGTCACAGGACAGGTGGAGGTTGGCTTCGTTTCCTTTGCATGTCCCTTTTTGACTTGCTCTTAGCTAAAATATAGAGATGAACTCCCAAAACCCATTTGTAGGAAGGAACTTGAAGACACTGTGGGGTTTTTTTGTATGTCTGTAGGTAAAGATAGACGATGCCAGAACTGTGCCCAAATCAAAGACCTCAGCCTTTGCAGAGAGGACAATTTTGCCCCAGGAAAATGAAATTAGCTGCAGCAGGATTGAAAGATTCAGTTTGCCTTGTCCTTGTTCTAGATTCACATAATCCCACTAAATAGTTTATGGTTGTCAGCTAACTACTAATGTTAAAGAATATACATCACGTATACAGTAAGCCATGCTATGGAACAAGGTACATTTACTCATGCTCCTGTGGTGGCCACTGGCTTAATGCATTGCATTAAAGGACATTCTTAATGAACAAAGCACTGAACTTGCTATTTTTTTTTTCTAGGAAGTTTTAAATTTTTTTAGAATGAACCCCAAAGACTTCTGTGCATTTCAATGTGCACACTAAAAGCATCTGTCTTTCAAGAAACCTGCTCATACCTTCTCACCAGGCACTGGAATGGAGGAATAGAAATGAGAACGCTTTTCTAGTTGTTGCTGACTTTCTGGTTTAGAAGCATGAGAATTACTCCAGTAGTATTTTGTTTGCAAAGTGCTAGGAATCTGATCTATTAAACTTATTTGCAAATTGTCTCACCGGTTCCATAAACTGGATATATAATGGAGGAAGAGGGAGGAGAAAATTGGCAAATAACGCTATCAAAACACTATAACATCAACTGAATAAATTACCTAGCAAATGCTGTTTGACTAGTGCCAATGTGATTGTCGCAGGCAGAGCCTGAAATCTCATCCAGGCAGGAGGAGTGTATGGAGTGTGATTGCTGCCTATAGGGCTCCAAGTAGCTGCAGGATGCAGATCAGCCCGCAGAGGTAAAACTCAAGTCCAGGCATCCCTTCGGAAGGAAATTCAGGCTTCTTCTTCGGGCATTGTGGGGATAAAGTATCTGCTCACTGAGCTGCTCTTATTAGGCACCTGTATTGCCTAATAAGTATCATAGTGTGCAAGGAGCTGACAAAAAACCAGTCGCCAGCATTTCCCTGCCTCTTCTCACTGAAGAATAGCAAGCAGTGTAATTTGGTGTGTAAATGCAGTTCGTTTATCTCCTGCCTTTAGCCATCGAATTTATCACACACATTAATATCGAAGGAGGTTAGAGTTCAGTGAATGAAACATTTGTTTTCTTGTGCTCTCTCTATAAATATACTCTCCCACTTTCATGGCAGTATTTTCACAAAGCAAGTGAGAGTAACAGGCACATTAAAGAGATAGTTGTGTGTGTGCAGGGGGAGTCTGCGTGCATGTTAAAATGCTCCCACAGCAGACCTCCGTGACTTCGACTGCATTACATTTTCTCTCTCTTTCCTCTCTCTCTTTTTGTTGTCTCATAGTTATTAGTCAGCCAGACATTTTTTATCTCTTGGAAAGATGCTTTAGCTCATATCCAATGTAATCATCTCAGGGGCTTTTACTTTAGTCCCTGTAGGCCTGGAGAAACAACGTCTCTTTTACTGATTAACAAAACAAAACCAAATGCAATGAGAAATGGCTTTATTCTCCACATTTCATTAACTCCTACTGTGCCTGTTTGGTTTGGTAGAGTTTGTTTCCCAGTCTCCAGCCAAGCTGCAATCTCTTTGTTTTGCAGTCCACATAAAGCACTGGATTGAGTGAATCAATATTTGTTTTTGTCTGCAACTCTAACAGACAACAGTACAGCAGAATATGCAACATAGAATAGTGCCGAAATCCCTGTGCCTGTCTGCTATTTTGATTAATCTTGTCACATCACTGTAGCACTATGGGGTAAGATAGATCTGAGTCTGAGCCAAAAATTGAACACAACCACATTCATAGCTCAAGGAATGTGAAAATATCCCCAAATAATATTTGAAAATTGACACCAACTCCACCTGTTTCAGCAGAGCAGAAAGTCCTGCTCAGAGAGAAATGATCTAATGCTATGAATGACACTGAAGCACAAACATCCTGCTTCATGATTCCATGCACTGAAAGTAACGTAGTGGCATTGCACTTAAGTACATGAAGATGAAATGGGTATATTACAAAAATATAATATAATATAATATAAAAAAAATAAAATAAAATAAATAAAATAAAAGAGCTCTTGGAAAGTATTTAGGCTTCCCATTCCCACTGCTAATAACCTTCTTCAGAAGAAAAAACTTAAGAAAAGGAAATGAAATTTTAGAAGGGGAGGAAGCAATTGTCTAAATAACAGCACAGAGAAAGGCAGACTGTCTTGTGTCCTATAGGACATGTTAATTTGTCCTAAGCCTTTCCAGTGATGAAAACCTCGATATCAAGATCCAACCAGCAGCTGGAGAACACAAAGCAGAGCAGTTGGGAGGCCTTGTTTTTTACTTTTTGTACCTTCAACATAAGGCAAAGGAGAACTGAAATGCCCCAGAAAAATCAAGAGTTTTCTTCGTGTTGTTAAGGGTTTATATTTTCATTTAAGTTAGGTGTGATGAAGGGCAGTGGGTTGATGGTCCCAGTCAGTGGAGTTCCCTGGTTTCTCACAGCCAGTCAGGGGTTTGCAAGGTGGGCTTTCACAACTGTCAATCCACAATACAGTCTGACCTTTGACTAGAGTTATCACTTAGGAATTGCTTACCATAAACAAGCTTTTTGCATTTCTTCTGAATGAAGCCTTTATTACTGAGTCACACAGGGACTTCTCAGCCAGCCTTCCCATACTTTGGACAGCTGCCCTTTTGAAGGAAAATTCAGCATACAATGGTAATTGTCAATCACAATGGCCAGGAACTTTTCATTCTCTAAGAATATATCTCCTTTTTTGTTTGTTTCATTTTTACTTGAGTTACTGAAAAAAAAAAAAAAAAAAGAAAAGAAAAAAAAAAAGGATATCAAAATATCCAATTTTCTTACAGGACAGAAAATCCATTTTCTTTCCACAGTGTTCTGAACTCCTGATCCTCCATCAGATGTCAAAGTCTTTCGGTCACGACAAGAGATGGTAAATATACCAAGAGACACTTGGTAACGTGCAGGTCAGTGGAAATCAAGCCTTTGTTTCTGAAAAGAATTCACAGTCTTGCATGTACCTTCTCTGGTTAGTCAAGTATGTTGGATTTTGAACAGTGCATTCCTTTAGCAACTCTCACAATTAAATCATCTTCAACTCAGCTCAGTCTCCTCTATCGCCATCAGCTCTTTTTGGTAGGTACTTTGTGTGGATCTGTGTGTCCGTGTTCCATTCTGCACAGTGGAAACAGTCAGAGCTCTTCTCCATCTGCCCAAGGCTACTATTTTCAGTAATGTCCACGTGTGCTTTGATACTGTGCTCAGAGAAATGCATGGATGGACTCATTCAGATCACACTCAGGAAGTGCAAGACTTTCACTCGTATAGAGTCTTTCAAAAACGTCCATCCAAGGTTTCTGAATGCATTTTACACTGAAATTGACTTTCTCAAGGGGCTGAATCACAAAACTCAGTGAAGGGGCATTTGGATGATTAGTTACAAAGGTATCTGTCAATTATTTTTTACAGCACACCACAGTCTAACAAGACAGATCAGCCTTTACAGCTCAAAATACTCTCTTTTGTGTGTCTGGTCGTAGTGTTCTGGAGTCACAGGACAGAGACCACACCGTATTAAGGAAAAAAAAAGTAGAAGTGTGCTGTAAAGAAGCGTAGCCTTTGCTCTCCTGAGCACCTCCACTTCTGTTTGGGGCTCCTGGTCTCACAGCTATTGAGTAGCTGGGCACTGCAGTGCTGTCTCATTCACAGCATGGTGCAAGCTATAAATAATCTCTCTAATTCTCAGTATCTCTTCTGCTTAGTAGATCTCCTTTCTCTAAATACTCCCTCAGTACGGAATTTCTGCTGAAAATTCAGTCAGCAGAGGTCAAGACTTAAAATTTTATTACTAGATGTGTGAGAAGAAAAGGTAAATATTTCTAGCTCTTTAACAGTGAGAGGAAAGCAGTGGGAGTGACAGTATAATCCATCAGGTCCATTTATTGTCAACATATGGCCTTAAAAGAAGAAATCTGGCTCAGGAAAGCAGTGCAGCAGGCCGCCACCCAGCCTCCCCACTGCGTGCAAGTCAGCGTTTTTCAGACTGTCTGCACAGTAAAATTTCCAGAGTTTCATATCCAAAAAATTAAACTACTAAACGAGATTAAAACGTCTGTCATGTCTCCTCAGAACTTTATCAGCTTACCATTTTATGTTACACTAGAATAAAAAAAACCACAATGTGGAAATGGAAAGTTCCATATTGTTGAAACGTATCCTAAAAGTAGACCTGAAAATTCCCTCAGACCTTTTCAGGAGGACTTGTTTTGACATGTTGTTGTCAAAACCACGGATCAAACTGATACATAGGAGTGCTGTTGAAAGGAAACTCAGCTGCGAAAATGACAAGGAAGTTTCAGTAAGTGTTGTGATTTAGAGTATAGAAATTGGGTCCCAGTCCCCACCCAACTGCTCAATGAACTTGGAGATCTTCCATTCTGTCTTTTATCCTCTCTCAGAAATTGAGGGTGAGGGAAGGACTTTCTTTGTCATGTGTCTAATCAATGTTTACTTACTGTGATGGCAATTCACTCTTAATTGGAACCTTTAGTTGTAAATCTCATAATAAAGCATATTATTATACAAGTAATCAAATACAGGCCCTCAAGGCATATTCAAATCTGTGGTGGTTAAGCAGGAATATTTTCTCTGGTTCATTCTTTAAATCACCATCTTATTTCTGGTGAATGATAAACACTTCTGCTCAGTAGGTTTTTTTTCCCCCCGTGGCATTCACTTCTTAACTTTCCAAATCATGTCATTACCCAAGACGCTATTATAAGTCAATTAATATATCTGCCTACTAGTACCTGGGCTGCAATCATTAGTCATCCAAACAAGCCACTAAAAATCGTCATGTTGAAGAGGACCAGTCCATTGCCAGCACCCTCAGTGCATCCTGGATACAGCTGTCACCACATCTTGGTCTCACACACAGAAAAATTCTCCTCCAATTCCTAATGTAGGAGTTTAGTTCTACACCCTCTAAGCTGTATGCTTGCCACCCAAACTCATACATCAGCTCAAAGTCTGAGGTAGCTTCTGTTAGCAGCTTAGATCACCCATAACAGAGACTGTAAAAACTTGCAGAGAGCTGCTTTGCCCTTTAATAGTGGCTTTCTCTTTGGATGATCAGGGTCTACAGGCCCTTACAAATAATAAATCATGAATTAAATGGCTCAGTAAATAAAAAATGAACTTATCAAGGACACAATAAACCACTGTTGTAAGCTAGGCCCTCTAGTGCAAGGAAATGATTGGCACTAATGTGCCACATGCTTCGTTTGTTCCTTCATTTATAGAGGGAGCCATAAGCTTTAAGAAGGAATGACATTTATATTAAGGGAAAGAAAAACAAAAGTAAGGTCTCCTAAGGACCACAGCAAATAATACTGCTAACACTGAGCAATCAAAATCGGAGAGTCCGTCATTTAAGAACACTGGAGTAAAAAATCACAGGGTTGTTTTCTGTGCTTACTTGGAGTTTTTATTTTAAAATAGCAGTACTGATTTCTTTACCAGATTTGGAGGCTAAAAGCAGTGCTTATTTTATATAAACAGGCTGTTCTTCACTTCCAGAATGTTAAATAAGTCCAACTTGATATTCCCTTTTTTCCCTTTTCTTTTTTTTCCCCTGAAGCTGGAGGTCTAAGAAGATTCCTAAAAGCTGCACAACTCATTGTAAAAGTTGCAAAACACACATCCTGGCATACAGCATGTTAGTACTCCTGGAAAAGACAGAGCTGCCTCTTTGGACATTGGACTAAAGAAAAACAGAGATGATGTAGAGAGAAAACTAGCATAATCTTGCCACCTCTCCAGGTCTTGCTGTCCTGCAGAGACACAGACAGCAGTTGTCTCCATGTAGATCTGCTCCTTGCTCCTGTTTATTCATTTGAGCCAAGACCTGAGATAATCTGTGTTGTGGTAAGGAAGGAAGAATCCATACTGGAAAAAAAACAACATTGCTTACAAGGCAGCAGCACTTCATGGATGGCATGAAGACACATGCACTAATCCTGCATCTTCCCAGCTCCAGGCTCAGCTCCTGGGACATGGCTCTGGATGGAGGGCTGCAGCCAGAGCTGTTCCAGGGCTGGGTGTGGGCCTGGAGCTGCCCAGGCTCATTTCCGAAGGGTGTTATTTCACTGCTGCTTCTCAGATAATGTAACTGAATCATTCAATTGAGCATAAAATAGAAATTTGGCTTCTTATCTGCTGGGAAACCAGCTTTACTATTTTCTTTCTGCAAAATACATTTTTCACTATCTTATCTTCTAATAAACAATCCCAGCTCTGCAGGCTGCAGAAATGTTCTGAACACATTTAAGAGACATATTTTTTGTCCCCTCTCTCTCCCTCCCTTCTCATCCCCTCTTCTCACCCTTTAAAGCACCTGTTTTAAAGGCATATTTTTAAAAGGGATCCAATTTGTTTTCTATCTTCCTTTGGTAAAGGTATATATTTTTCATAAGCCTGTTCTCAGCTTTGAGGCCTCTCTCCCTCAGTTTAATTTTCATCCTCGTCTCCCTTTCTTCTCCTGTACAGAACCGCAACACCATTTCCCCCCACACCCCTAATGCTTTCTCTTGTTTTAAGAAAAAGGCAACTCATACTAAAATACTGCCCTCACCTCCCTTAGACCTTCCATGCAGAGCTTGCCTAACGGAAACTAAACGTGTCAGGAAAAGGTCAGCTATGAATTTTTAAACCTTTCTATCTCACTCAGGCTGACATCAAAAGCATTAGCTGGAGCACTAAATCAGGGAGCCAGAGGGAATTAGAATACGCAACAAGTCCTGCCGCAGCATGCGACGCAGCAGAGAAAAATCATGGACCTCTCTCAGCGTGGGAGAAAATGCTTCACCAAAACTCAGCATCAAGGCACAAACTTCTTGTTCACGTGCCCTCCTCCTCCTCAGGTAGTCGTAACAGCTAGCTGTCTCTCACAAGGGATCAGTGAAAAACAAGTCACGGAATGAAAAATAAGGGATGGACTGTACGTTAGTGCCATTGCTGTAATTGGAAAGCTGGTCTGGGAGGTGGATCCATCATTTCTTTTATATATGACTTTATGGTCTTATCCTCAGGCCCCAGCTATTCTCCAAGTGCTCTTTCCTCTGGGCTAGAGCCCTACCAACTACAAAAAAAGGGCAGTATTTCCTTCTATACCAAATTAAGAAGGGATGCATAGGGAATATCGGTGAAATGACTAAATCATAAGAGAATCAGAGCTCCATCTCACTGTGTACTGGTGTTGTTGGAGGTGCACAGACTTGTGCTCTTTCCTGATCTTCCCTCCATGCTTCATTCTTCAGATTTTTTTTTTTTTTTTTGCTTTGGCTTTGTATTTTTTCCTATTCTGACAACCATGTCTGAGCAATTTTCTTTTGGAGAGACCTGGATTTGCTATAGAAGGGACTCAAAACAATGACAACATAGTGGAAACTTGTCGTTTTGCTACTTCTTCTCAGGCTAGTGTCAATTCCTTGTTGCTTTCACCTCTTTCCCATAAGCAATGAGCTGCATCCCAAGGATAGAGTGTGCAGTATCACCCACAACAGCAGAACACGGCACAGTTCAGGGGGTGATTTATTATTCATTGATAATTTAACAACTTGGCAGCTGAAAGCAGAACTTATCCCATCAGACTGCTGTGTGCAAAACAGCCACTCATATGTAACGGAGATGTTTTAGGGGAATCACAAAGGATGTTCCCACAGAAAGCGAAAGTTGAGTTAAAAAAACACTCTGGCAGATGATGCCTGACTTGGCCTCTCTGCAAAACAGTAAATTGGAGTGCAGGGATGTTCAGGAACATCATCTGGAAAGCCTGGCACCAAAATGCATGAGAGAACTGCTCTATAAGCCTTCCTCCCCCACCCTATGATGGGCTGAGGTGACTTATAGTTCTCCATTAAACACTGCCAGCTTGGGGCAGGCTCCCAGCTGGTCCTACTGAACTTTATAAGAATTGACACTGACTGCAAGGGGACAATTTTACAGCCCCAGAAACATGTTTTTTAACACCTTATCATTTCACCCTCTGCCACTTTCAAGCTCTCCACCACGCTTAAATGAACATTTTCAGAATATTTATTTCATGATTTGTTTAGAGGAGGATGCAACGATTAGGAATGGAAGTCACTTTTTTTTCCCGCCTTTTGGAACAATGTATTTTCTTACAAAGTATAACATTTTGTAAGCATTTTAAAATATCATACATGTTTCTCTTTTGTTTTCAAGATGTCACAGCCTCAGTTTTCTACTTCATGTTGACTTTTATATCCAAGAGAATCTTAATTATAGCATGTTTATATGTAGTATTTCAAAAATCATGAATGTATTCTATGCTATACTACAAAATTTTAAAATTGTTGAGATGTCTTGCGTCTGAAACTATTTTAGGGGGAGTAACATTTCCATTTTGCTAAAAAATGCCTGTGTATTGCCTTTTTTCTCATTCTGAATGGAAACAAATTCCAGCACGTCACAGTTGAAAAGAAACTCTGTTTTCCAAACAGCTTCAGGTTCCATCTGTCCATAGTGAATCATTGTCCATCCATCCACACAAGCTTTCAGCCTTATTCTTCATCCAGCTTTCTCTCTGTGTTTATGTCTCTCCATCTGGCCACCCGTATGCTCCCTGATAACTCCATTTACCCTTCCATGGAGTTAATTTTCTACCAGCAGAACATCCACCAAAGACTTGGGGACCAATCATGCTATCCAGATCTCTGAGATGAACCACAGAGACTAATAGTTAATGGCAGGACTGAGGTTGCAAGAGTAGACCCTGAAGTTAAAGATGCCTGACACTTAACATGCTGGAGGAATAGTACAAATCATTTAAGCAGGAAAAATTATGTAGGGATCTATCCATTCCCACTAGAAGTACCACAGACTCACTCGATATTGAGAGAGCAGATCCGTTTATCCCCTTGTTTTCTCTGGCTTTCACAGCACTTTGGCAGGAGGTCTAGCTTTCCCTTTTCAGACATTTCACTGAAACAAGGCAAAGATGTCCACAAAGGCACAAGAATACCCCATGTTGTTCCAGATTTGAAATCCCCATCAGATGTTTGTAATGGTCCATAATGCCTCTGTAAACCTATGTAATGAACTTCAGCAAGAGACATGGTGCCTTGTTCCTGGCTAGCATGTGGCAGCCCCCCAAAAGACTGTGATGTGTACATCCTATGGACTTCACTGGAGTGCCCCCTCATGCCTGTTCAGAATACAATGAGCTGCTTATATGCTATGCCTTACATTCCCAGCTAGAAAAGCAATATAAGCCAAACATTTCGCTTGTACACTAGGTGGGAAAGGAGTAGATTGACTTGAAGAGAGCTGTGGGTCCCAAGATCCAGTGAGACTTCCTTTGATCATCACCATGAAAACAGAACACAAACAGCTCCTACCACCACTCTCCCAATTCAGAGATACACACAAAACCTTGGTATATGGCTCAAACCCTTTGCTGAACTTACAAATCATCTCTTATACATATTACAGTGACCAGGCAGCACTTCCACTCTTATTTTCACTTGATGAAATCTCACAACTCATTGCATTTAGACGTTTCTCATTGTGCAATGCTCTATTGCCCCATCCTTGTTCAGAGATGAGCTTGCTAATGAGAACAGAAAGACTGGGATAAGCAAAAAATGTAGTGGATTTAGGAATTTGAATATCAGTAAGGAAATATCTAGCTGCATTTCCGTCAATAATTCATTCAAGAAAAATAACACCCAGTTTAACCTTCTATAAAAAGAAAATATTATAGAAAAGGTGTTTTTTTTCTTAATTGTATTTCTTTGCTTCTTTTTTCTTCATAGTTTCATGTTCTATTTGGAACCATTCTTGCCCTCATTCATTCCTGAAGGCATAAAAAAAATCTTTTGCTAAAGAACTTTTCATTGAAACAACAGCACTATTTACTTAATAGTGAAAAAGTCACATCTGTATTTGTCAGCTAATCAATTACATTAAAGAAAAATCAGACTTTAAATTTCTGAACAGGAAATATTATGAGAAAAATGCTAAGTGCTTAGGAAACAAAAGTCTATAACATACATCAATATTCATTGATATACTAAAGGAAAAAGAACTGTCTGGAATACATAAATCATAATATTCTGGAATGCATAAATAATCTCTTTAGTAGATTGAGTATAATGAGATCTGAGCTGGAGAACTGTATTTGAGTTTGGCAACACATTTAGGGGAAGCATGGGCAAACTGGAGAACTGAGAATTGGCAGCAGTAAGAACGACCAAAAAAAACAAAGAAGAAAGTCAGCAGGACCTGGTGTTCTCAGCAGAAAAGTTAAAGGAAGAATCAGGAAGCAACTACCTGCCACAGAATAAAAGGCTTAAAAAGTAAAGATGTAAGGCATGAAACACTGGCCTGAAATTGCAGCAGAGATATTTGTGTTAGATCTTAGGAAAAGCTTCTTTTTTTCCCCCTCCACTCAGGGAAATGAAGCACTGGAACAGATCGCTTGAAGATGCTGTTGATCCCCATGATGGAAAGTCTTTGAGAACACGATCAGATTGAAGTCTGGAAGGGAAACAGTCTTTCTAATTTTTTTATTAGATAAGGAAGAACACCACGTAAGTTCCTGAAGTCTCTTCTGACCATTCTTTTCTTAGATCTATGACCAACGTGTACCTTAACACAGTCCCTTGTGCTCTGTACCTGAGGTGCCAATTTCTGCGCTCACATCCCCAGCTCTATCCAAGGTTCCTTTCAATATTGACTGAAACAGGATGTCTGTATATACTCCTGCAAGGCTTGTAAAGCTCTGGTAAACACAGAGCATGCTGGGTATCCCATTTGGCTCTGTCACTTTTTAAAAATCTCGCTATTATTGAAAGTTACTGTGCCAGCAGTTGTATTATTAATATTATTATTTATTATTTATGAAGTGCCAAGTGTGTGCTAGATGCTTATATGATTATGCATTGAGTTACGCTGGAGTTGCACACTCTACTGAATTATGATGTAATGCTATTACCTGCAGCCTTTGCATGAGAATGATATTTTTCATTCGCTGCAGATGGCTCCTTCATCATGCAATGATCTGAACGGGGTCTGTGAGTTTTAAGTTATTAATGTACTAGACCTAACACCAAGAGGAGACAGTGAGGGAAATGGTATCCCCCAGGTTACTGATGGAAGTTAATGCTGGGGCTCCAAGGAAACTGAACAACCCAGTGTCACACAGCAAAGCACGAAGGCTCTCAGCGCACTGTAAGCTGCTGGTTACTCTTCCCGATTTGAATAAGATAGCTATTGTGCTTGGAAATGGAAAATCTTCATTCCTTCATGAGCTTGGCTGACTTGGCTTACTTGAGATCCTGTGGAAACAGCTTCTATGTGCCACTTACACATTTTATCAAAATGCATTCCTTCTCATATCAATGCTCTTTCTACTACTGTCTGAAAGAAAGACAGGCTGATTTTCTATTAGAGAGAATAGATGTTCTTAAATTTTCTGTATTCCTCTCAGTACTTGCCATGGTATTGCTATGCACTCACACAGTAGTTCCAATAAGCCTAAATTTGCAAATCTTTTGATCTCTTTACACAATATTTATTCATGTTTTACACAATGTTAAATCATAGTAAAATTCCTGCAACTCTGGACTTCCCTACAAAGTCAGATGGAATAAATAAGCAGATTTCACAATGACCAGCAGTTAGAGATATGCACTGATACACATTTAAATATCAAAATAATATTTTTTCTAATTGCTGTCTTATTGTTCTTAATATTTACACTATAGGAGCAGGACATTACTTTGGCCATGCCTCCAACTGCAGTTTTAATCAGAAGAGAGACTGCTCTCTGGTTTAATGAAGTAAATGAGACCTCCGGTAATATTGTCTGTGTAATTGACATAGTTCCCTGGGAAACATTACACTTTATAATGAAAATACTGTATATAATTAGGATCTAATAGGAAGAAAATAGTAATTAGGCAGAATTAACTGAACAGAAGCAATCAAGCAAATAAAGGTTATTCTCTGGAGAGGACCCTTCAGGGTTCAAATGTGTACATTCTATGATTGTAAAGAAGCCACAGTAATTAACAAGTCTTTTCATTGCATAAGAATAGCCTAGCACTGGCTACTGGAATGACCCTATAGATCAGAATGTGTTATTTCAGTCCTGTCCTTTCACAGGCCATGGGAATTGGAAATTGTATCCTACACTGCAGGTGTTTGTACGATGGCTTTTGCAAAGGTTATGAAGGCATCAAGAACTTTAATTCTGTTCTTTCCCAGCCTTTGTGGACCCTCACTGCATTCCAGTTTCTGCTGTTGCTCATCAGAGCTTCCAGAACAGCTTGCTGTACACGAATCACACAGCAAAAATAATCCATGTATGATTTCACAGAAATAAGCAGATTACACAGCAGTACAGGAATTATCCTTTCCCCTGGAATTAACAGAGTAAGTCATAGGATGATAGAATCACAGAATGTTTTGTGTTGGAAGGGACCTTAAGGATCACTTAGCCTCAACCCCTACCATGGGCAGGGTAGCCAACTTCTAAATTAGGCTGCCCAGTTGGTTAAGAGTAGATCTGAATATATTCTCATTCTCATAAATAAACTTCAGGGCTGTCCTACAAAACCCTTCAGTCCAAGTCTTCCAGATCATGTGTGTAGAAACAAATAGCCAATATACCACAGTGAGATATTAGTAAGGCATGGAGTATTCCTGATACGGAGCTCTTAGTGCAAAGATTTTGTGATCATTCTGGATTTGGACTGTCACTCTGTGAAGTCATCTGCACCTCTTTGAATGCCACCCACTTGCTCTGGTTCCTGGAGGCCTTCCTGTACACTGCACCCTAAAGACATTTTTGGAGCTAACAGATTTTCACAGACCTCCTAAGTCATCTTTATAGGCTGACAATAGAAGTCAGAGAGAGGAAGACAGCAGAGGCCAACCAGGGACCAAAGGAGAGGTAGTGTTATTCTTTTTTTCTCCTTCCCTCTATTGGGGTCAGTGAGGGATAGAGGAGAAACCCCTGATCTTCAGGTGAGCACAAGAGGCTGAGGCAGAAGCACTGATGTCCAGGCAGCCTTCAGGAGAGAGCTCAGAGGAGGGCATGACATAAGAGGAGGTGAATCCGATATTTCTCATAAGCAGAAGTCATCTCTAGACAGAATAAGTTAGTTCAGAACTTGCTTTGAACAATTGCTATAGCTTTACAATTTCCTTCAGTCCCTATCTATTTTTCTACTTTCTTTATCTATGCACTGATGTTCCAGTAAAGATTTAGTGCAACTATCAATGTAACACTTCTCATACACTAACAACAAATGTGGCTCCATGGACCTTTTTTTAATTCACATAAATCAGAAGTGAAGTTCACACACAGCCCCCAGCTTGGAAAATATTTTGTTAAACTACACAAAGTTTTCCCAATGAATTTGCTTCCACACTAATGTTTGTTGCACCATCCACAAACTCTGCTAGTTTCAAGGCATTCTGTTGGAGTGGGAGCCATTTCTCAGCTTTATGCCTTCAAAAGGTATCAAGGGTAAGTAAAGTTTGCTTCCTTAACGTCATACCCAGCCTCGCATTTCAGTGTCACATCGTCTGATCTCTCAAGTTCTCTCCTCAAAACATAATTCTCCATTTATGCAGATGTAAATGCACTGATTTCTGTACAGTCATAATTTCAGCATGTTATTTTAACTTTCAGGTCCGTAAATTGTACCAGGGTGAGGCAGACCTTCTGGAAAGGAATCCAGTACTGATCTGAAGATTTCAGGTTAGAGCACCCAGCACAAGAACCCATCACACCTCTTAGCATGTTTTTTCCAATGGTTAGCTGTCCTTACTTTCACAAAACAAATTCAAATTTGAAGACTTATCTCCTTCAGCTTCCAGCCACTGTTTATTATTTTGTCTTTCTCTGCCAGGTTAGAATCCTTTAATACCCAGTATTTTCTCTCATAGTGATACCTACACCCTTTAATCAACAGCTTTCTCAGTCTCCTATTTTAATAAGAACTTGGATGAATTGAGGTTAGAAGAGCTAATAGAAAAGGATACAAACAGAATTTGTGATTTAAAAAAAAAAAAAGTTAAAATTGTGAATATTTTTTCTCATTTGTTTTTAAATTTAAAATTTTATTTTCTAATAATTTGTGTCTATATATATATATATATATATATATATACACACATATATATTTAGTGCAGAAGATTGAAATGAATCTATTTTCCACTTTGCCTGCACTTCAGCTAGCCCCTTCAATCCCTGTTTATGGTCTATCAAGCACAGTAGATGAAACTCCACCACAGTTTAGCTGAGGGAAGTGCCTACAGAAGAGCTCTGTAGAGCAGGAGGGTTAACTGGATGAGATTCTGAGCAGGAGGTATCTCTCAGAGGTAACATACTACTTCCTGCCTGAAGGGATAGGCTGTATTTTAGGGTCCCTTGAGCTGTGCCTGATACAGAGTTGGGAATCTCAGTCCCACAACTTTCAATGCCTTGCAAGTAATTTTACAGACCCAAATAGCTTGGAGAAAGGAGCATTTCAACTACGGTCACAGTTCACCTGGCACATCTCTTCTGTAACAACTGGAGAGAAGTTCTCACTGAGCCATGGAAGGTCCTCAAGGTGTGGGTTATAACACTGCATGGTGTGGAAAACGACCACTTCAGGAATCCCAGCTCCCAGGATGGTCCCAGAACAAATCTAACCCCCACAGCCTCACCTGACTCTCAGAGAATGATGTTAAACTACCTAAGAAACATGAAATCCTTTTGGTTTTCAGTGCACTGAGCAATGGAAACTGCTGTTTTTAGTTACAAAGTAAAAGCAAGGTGAAAATTATGAGAGATACACAAGGTCTGGACTGGAATAGAGCTGAGTTTTTCCCCTCCTCTCTCCATGCTGAAGAACTTGATTAAAAAAATCGTGTTCTACACATTGGTTTCCCCATCACTAAAAAATGTAGGGCAAATGAGCCAAGAGTAAGTTTGATTTGTAATCAAAATAGAAAGAAAGGGGAAAAAAGTGATGATTGAACAGAGGACATCCTGAAGCCTCAATTTCTCCGGCCTGGAATGAGGTTCTCCAATGCCAAATGAGTTCAAATCTCACCCTGCAGCTATCCTCCAAAGGCTCTTCCAGATTTCACTCTACCCAGTTGATCACTTTGAAGAAAGAGATAAGAATTTAATGTTTTTACAATTGCAGCAATGGAAGAGAGGGGAAGAGAGAATGGATTTACAATTTATTCTAGGGAGGGCAGAGACAAACAACATGTGTAAGAATGATTGTGCAGAAAGTCTTTGTCAAACCAAACAAGTTTTGATTTTTTTTTTCTTCTTTCAAATGTATTTGATGAAAAGTGAAAAACAGTGGGAGGGGGAACCTTTGGAGTGAGAAATGCTTTTATGAAATCATGTCATTTAAACACAGATTAAATTTTACATTCCATTTCCAGGACACTTAATTCTTGAGGGGGGAAAAAAAACACAACTTTTTTTCTTGTCTTTTGTTCAGCATGTTCATAACTCTGTAGAAGAATGATCCATTTTAGATGATTGAGGTGTTATGTTTTGAAAATGCCTTCAAAATGTCTCAAAGAATACTTTCTCTTTGCTTCAGAACATCTGTCCACTTTTTTCTTTTTAAACAGCTCGGGGGAGGATGAGAACTATTCACCAAATTCATCACAACTTCATTGCTGTTTTAGCCCAACACGAAAGCCTTTTTCCAACAGAGTTACCATTTCCTTAAAACTTTAGATTAACTCCCCAGAAAATAGAGCCCTCAACCAATTTGAAAAGGTCTTTGAGACTGACACGTAAAAATTATTTGTGGCAACTAAGAATTAATGTTGTCATTGTTCTCTATCATCATAGAGAAAGCATGATCCAGACAAATATCTCATAGCCACTTGTGCACACAGAAAGTAAGATGAAAAACCTCAGCAAGTTCAAAGTTTGTAGTCCAATTATGTTCTGTCTTGCAGGTGCTCTACAGGGGGCGAAAGTAATGTCCCTCAAACCACTCCATATCATTGCAATATCTAACAAATCCTTCGGCTCTCCAGCAAGGAGTTCAAAGTAAAAGCATCATCAGCTCAAATAATTACTGCCCATATTAAGTGTTTTAATATTGCAGATGGATGTAAAAGGCAAAGGACAAACGTTCAGACACAAAGAGCCCAGCAAAGTACAACCTGGGGAAGGCCGCAGATATCCAGCACGTTGTCCTTTCCCTATTCTGTTCTCTGCAATATTAAACCACTTAATCTGTAATTGCCCAAGCTTATGATGCCTTTGCTTTGAACTCTCCGTAAGAGTGCCATAGGATTTGTCAGATGTTTCTAAAACAACGTCTACCAGGAGTCTGAGAGGTCTCTTAGCAGCTATGACAATGGTTTAATAGAGCATAATTTCCAGTATAGGAAACTAATTTAGTATTTCCACATATCATGTAAGCAAGGCACCAGCTGAGCGAAAGGACTGAAAATTATAGCAAGAGGCAATCAAGATGAACAGTGCTGTAAAATCATATCTCACCAACGTGCACTAAGCAGTAACTTGTCTCAGTTATGAATCACTTTCTTCTCTCAGAGAAGACAGCTCAGCCTGATGAAAAGGCACACCAGTCTCTGAGCCTGGCACAGCAGGGCAAACTGGCTATGCCATTGCTCTGCTACAGGATGCTTGAGAAATCATTCTTTGTATTGTTTGTCTTGTCTTTTGACAATGAAAACTTTTTTTTTTTTTTTTTTTTTTTTTTAAGAATGGCGAGTCCCTCACATTGCAAAGTGGTTCTGATAAGGATTACATCCTTGAGATGGTGCTTGAATACGCAAAATAAACATGCAAGATAAGGAGAGAGATTTGGGCTGTTTCACATTCCCTAAGCATGCGTGGGTCTCCAAACACCCTGAGCAGAACATGAGAATACAATCCTCTTGTTTCACATCCAGTGCCAGATGCAGCGGTTGGCAACCCTGCCCATGACACAGGTTTGGACTCCAGTCTTTGAGGTCCCTTCCAACCCAATCCACTTAATAATTCTGTGATTCCCTTTACTCCTCTTTGACCACAGTGTGCTTCTGCCCTGCAGATCTCACCTTCCTCCCCAGCACTGAGTGCACTGCAGAGAGAGTGGAGAACCCTTTCCCATGTACATAAGACCGGATTCTGGATATTCTGAAATAACTGACAGCTGTTTTGCAAAAGAGAATTGATGGAGAGATTTATCATCATCTATTCCTTTGCACCTACTTGCAGGGCATTCATGTAAACTTATACAGGAAGGAGTTACAGTGAAAGTGTATTATCCAGACATACATATCATACGATTTGTTGGTGAGGTGTCTTTGATTCGGCTTTCTCCTGTTCAGGCAATAACACTCTCACCATCGCAAGAAAAGCTTGCTTCTCCCCTGCTATTTTTCCTTATTATTCCTTGGTTGCGGTGGCATATGTTGCTTCCTCTAGTGTGAAATGCTTTCTGCTCTCAGATCATTTCTCTGAGAAGGAAATCTACCCTCTGGCACCTCTCAAGAGCATTTGCAAAAGTTCACATGGTTTCAGAAATCTGGATTGCAGAAGTGGTGAGTACAATCCAGCTGCCCAACTAAATAACCACTGTTCAGCATTCTACAAGTGTCCCACTGTTCTTTGAAGGAAACGTGCCAAATTATTGAAACAAAATACAGTCAGGATTATGAGAGGAAGTACCATTTTATGATTAAAGCACTAGCCTTGAATTCAGGAGGTATTTGTACAATTTCTGACTCTACCAGAGATTTTCCAAGGCTTATCACAGAAGTGGAGATCGGTTTTTGTCTGACATAAACTGCACCAAATGTTTAGAATGGAGTACTTGTCCAGGATCCTGCTACAGTCAATAGAATACAGGAGAGAGCTCTGCCAAGAGTTTCATCCCAGCCTGAGCTGCCTGACTGAGACACAAGGAACACTTCGCACTCTGGAGATGCTTCTCTGCTTAATACTAAATAACTAAATTAACCTTGATACCTCTTGCATAGCTGAAATTAGGCAAGATGATTTCCAGGCTTGGTCTCCCCCAGTGCCTCAGTTTCCCCATACCCAATGATGATGGCAATGCTTCCTTCCTCTGGCCTTTTGACTTCACTGGATTCAAACCAGGGCCTAACTTTAACTGGATCCTACAGTTCTAGAAATAATACAAGTACTGGAATGGTATTCTGGTAACTACAACATCTGAACTACAGGAACATAGCATAAAACCAGGATCCGGATAGAGAAACAGGATTTATTTGATTAAAAGTTTTAGGAGAAATAGGTGGGAGATTGTCTCCACTCATTTAATATCTGAAATACCTCAGGAAAGTTTGGATGAAATTAGGAGAAATGATTAAAGTGTAACAACAGATACAATTTTAATAACTCTGAATATATGTGCTATAACTCATAACTGGAGGTTGAAAGATGTTCTGTTGGAATATTTTCTTCTGACAGAAAAAATGGCATTTTATTGAAATCAAACTATCCTGAGGAACACGTCAATTTGAATGATTTTATTTTATATTTTTTTTTAAGAACTGGAACTGAAATGAAATGTTCTCAATAAGGTTCAACTTTCTCAGAACAGAATGTTTCATTTTTTGGAGGCTGAAGTGACACCATTAACAATGTTTTATGCAGATCAGTTATTCTTAAAAGATCAAAACTGGAAGAAAGTACACGCAATTCATCAGAAATAGTGCACTGAATAACCACAGAGTATGTTTTTTTAGAAGACTTCTTTTGGAAAAAAATATCTAAAATTATTTCCTTCCCACCTCTAAAAAAAAAAGTAATTTGAAAGGGTGGAACTCAAATAGCATTTAATATTGCCTCTGTATGAAGCACTTGAAGCAGATATATCTTCATTTTTATATGTCACCCCCCGCTTTAATATATGGGTATGAAAATCAAAACAAAACCTTGTATCATAAGCATTTATGTTGGCATGTTATTAACAAAACCGCCACTGAAGATCACAGCTGCCACTGATGCATCAGGCTCTGGGAACCACCTCAGCAGGCAGAGAGATGATTCTCACAACTCCTGCAGGGAAGAGCCTCTCAGTTTCCTTCTCAGACACACATAAATCTACTCAGTCTTCTCCTTTGTTTAATCCACCAAGCTCCTGCACAGTCCTTTTTTTCTAACATACATGCAATGCATCAGATTCCCAGAACTCCCCACCCTTCCCTACTTGGCAACTCCTCAAGGATCGCCCAGTTTCCCTCTGCACATACACCATTCCCAAAGGTTTCTAATCCACGTTCTCCTTGTTGAAAGCAGCACAGTGCTCAAGCAACGAAGAGCTTGGATGGCTCCTGAACTCCACGTCTGACAGACCCCAAAGACTCATTTCATCAGCCGTTAATCTCCTGCAATCCTCTAAGCTTTATCTGTTAAGACTGAAGCAAGCAGTGCAGCTTTGCTGTACTTCAGGCTTGTTATTAGTTTTCATAATTTTTACTCAGAAGAACATAAGACAAAAATCAATCTCTCATCCCTAATATGTTGATAATGGTTTTGAAGTATTTAAGCTTTTCCATTCAGTGCTTTGTTGAAATAACCATTTCATTTTTTTCCCCGGTGCTTTCTGGGCTCTGATTTTGGTGGTTCCCTTTTCCCTGATGGTCTTTCCCAGGTTGGTCTGTTGTTTCAAAGCCTTTTCTACTCCCAATTACACATCAATTTGCCACAGAAATTTGTTTTCATTATTCGACTTCACCATTTGTATTTTCATACATCACAGAATTATTAAGTTTGGAAAAGATCACTAAGAACACCAAGTCCAACCATCAGCCCATCACCAGCACACCACTAAGCACGTCACTCAGTGCCACATCATACCAGGCTCCAGGGTCTTTAGGTACCTACGGACCACAAGAGGTCTTCAATACTATGGTGATATAATGCAACTCTTTTGTCAGCCTGCATCAAGTCCCATAAAATTAGAAATGGTTTCCCATAGTTGCAAAATCCCAAGTTCATCCACAGACCAGACTTCCAGCAGGCCCACACCCATGAAGAAGCCTCAAATTAAAACTGAATAAATTAAAAATTAAATTAGAATTTTGGCAGCAGTGGAAACACACTGCTCTAACCTGCAATACAACAGAAACTTCTTTGTTTCCAAAATCTGCTAGATCACCCTGACTTACTGTTAGCTTATGCTCAAAATTTTCTTGCCATTATATGTATCCGGATTACAACTCAACCTGCTACATCCATCCAGAGGTGTTATATCATATCTGCTTCAGTGTTAAGAGTAGCTCTCACAGAATTAAGCCGGCTTGACCGACCAACAGGATTGAAAATAGCCTCTAGATAATCTCTAATGTCACTGCAGCAAGTATTCATGGCAACTGGACCAGAGTATTTGCCTCTGATATTTAGTTTTTCCCCAATGTGAATAACTGTGTAAGATGAATCCCATGGCACTGTATCTCTGATACGACAATATATTGAACCCTCACACGAAGTAATAAGAACTGAAATTGTTCAGCACCTGAGACATGCAGGCCCCAGATCTCTCTGTAGCATCCGCCTGCCTATAGAGATCAAGGCAAGCAGAAAGCAACAAGATATTTAACAGAGGAATCTCTGCATCCCATTGCATACTAATTAGACACTAGACATAGATACATCAGGGGAAGCAGAGGAAAAAAAAAAAATCTCTTGGCAAGACAACACTGCATTTCAATCTTTCACCTTCACTGGGTAATGGGATGTGATGGAACATTAAAACAAACAAACAGCTTTTGGTGTTTACAAGAAATGTTTAAATGGGAGATCACGAGCCAGAGGTGCTCCACAGAACATCTGGAGCACTGGAAAACAATGCGATTACACAGATGAGTCACATTCATTAGGCTATAAAATCTCCAGTAATGAATGTACGAAAGGGACTCTCATGTAAATTGTCATCTATAGTGGGGGAAAAAAAATAAACTCCAAGTTAATAAACTTGGCAGTTGCTCCCTACCCTCCCTCTTTTCCTCCTCCCATTTGGAATGAGAAATCCCAATGTAATTACAAAGCTTCGTGCTTGCAGTGCAAAGCCACGTCTCAGGAGCAGGCACAGATTCACATGAAGGCAGTGGTTGGGGATAAATGGAAGAGGGGATATGCACATAGAGCAGCACTGCTTGGCAGTCACTAGAACAAGATGTTCAGCACATTTGCCTTCCCCAGACACCCAGCACCAGTACTGGATACTTCTTGTCCGCACACCCCTCTCCAGAAGGAAAAAAAGGATCAATATCTCCAAAAGCTACAGTCCCTGTGGGCTGGCTCTGTTGGCTCATCCTGCCTCCAGGACAGCCCCCAAGCACTAAGGTGAAGAGAGAACTGAAGAGGAGATGTAAGGAGAACATCTTAATAGCAATCACCTGAGCATTACCTGGCACACAAACATCCCTGACTGCTCACGTAATAGACTTAAACAAGTATGACATTTAAGAGGGCAATTTGGAAAAAAGCAGAGCTCCAATGAGTTCAATCTCACCTAAATGCATTTTTGTCTGAAAGAGCCAAGGGAAAGCTTGGGACAGCCTGCTCCTACAGAGTGTGCACAGAGGGAACACGGAGCATCAGCAAGGAAGGTAGAGTGGTTGGCAGGTGAAGCCAAATTCAAATGTGATCTCACTGACAGAAAAGACATCTAGGGACATTGAGCAGCAAGGAGAAGAATCAGTTTCTCATTGCTGGTTTGTTGTTTTTGTTTTGAAACCAATATAAGATGGAAACAAACTAAAAGGACATAAAGGATATTTTCTTTGCACAGTATGTAGTTGAGCTCTCCTTACACTCCTTGCTACAGTACAGCATAAGCACTGCAGTCTTGTATAGCTTTAAATGAAGGCTGGGTAGAAATCACATCTGTTGATAGCTAAGTGTACAAAAGCCTATATCTAGTTGTAATGCAATGGAAAGCAAAGCACAGTAATGACAGCAGAGCTGCAAGGCCTAGACTACAACAAACAAAGATTTGCTCAAACACAACTGCTGTAGTCACATAAACAAAGAAGCCACTTACCTTCAGAAGGCCTCAAGTACACAGGAACCTCCAGCAAATTCCCTTGCTTTCAGTTCCAGCCCAGAAATGAGGTCTGGGAAGGGGAGTGTCCTCATTGCATACACCTGAGCTCCCCTGGGTTGGCCCTGCTTTCCCACCAGGTGCTCAATCACTGCTTCTAGCCATAATTTAGCACTTCCACTACAGTAGCCTACAACAACCCAGAGCAGACAGCTAGGACAAGAAGAATCCCTGGGAAAGCAGCACAATCAGATTGCTCCATTCTGATAAGTCTCTGGCAGGATTACATCAGAGATAGAAGCACAGACGTTTGGTCCAATCTAGGCTGAAGTTCCTGACTTCTGTATTTTGTCTTCAGTGACTTGTAAGACGAGAATGACTTGTAAGACGAGAATACTCCCACGTAACTGTAACTTGCACATAAAACACCAGTCATCAAACAGTAAGAAATTTCAGCTGTGGCCACCACAAATATTACTGGAGCAGCTAGAAGAGAAAATATTGACTTTATTCTAACAACCTCTGTGAAACTTCTTCGAAGAGCTCCCTCAATGTGTGGGCTGCCGTCCTGCAAGCATGGCCTTGGACACTCCTCTCTAGCAGGTTGATGATGGCAGAATTTTCCCCAAAGCAAGGTTAGCAATAACTTTGACAGATGTCTCAGGATCTTTTAACACATTAGAATTATTGGCTGTTGTCAGCTAAAGAGAGCAGCATCCCAGCCCCCCGCTTTTAGCTCATCCTTGAGCACAGATGTTTTAAAATAACTTTCTTGCAGGTTTTATGCCGCCTGTGTAACATCACATCACTTCTTGAAAGCCCTCATTACTTAGAGGATATTTTTTTCTAAAGGCCTATTTGTAGAGTTGGCACCTTTTATGTTTTGATTTCCAATAGATCTATCTCCCCCTGGACCACATCTGTCTGGGGAGTTCTCATTCAAGGACAATTGGGCCTCAAATTGGGAAATCAGACTGCTAAATCCCTTAGTTATCTTTGAAAATCCCATCCTTGAAGCTTAAGTCAGATGAGAACTTCATCTGCTTTCTGTAATTTGCTGGTTTTCAACTCCATTTCTGGAAGGATTTTTTCCTCCTGGGCAGAGAACGGTGACCTTCATTTAGAAATGAAATCAGTTCAACAGAATAAACAGTCATTACATTTCCATAGGAAAAAAATATATTTTTTCTCTTTCTGACTGAGGGTTAAATAATTAGATCTCTGCAATTTCTTTATTTTCTTTGCTTTCCCAGGGCACTTGCAGTTACCTGAGGTGTTTACATTTCACTCACGTCACACAATGGATTTGTTCATTCCTGGCTCTGGGTCTGGAGTGGCACTTTGGGAACTGCAGGCTTGGGGCTCTCCTCCAGCTCTGTGCTCCACTTTGCCATTTGCTTTCCCCCACTTCAGCCTCCTTATCTATCCAACACCAAGGTGCCGTTAGCACACATTAATTAATATTTATAAAGTGTCTTGACATCTTCACATAAGCACAAAGCCTTATAATAAGAGAGAGAATGCAAATGTCACATATGTTACTTTTACGTAAAAGCTGAGAGCTCTGTCAGCAGAACGCCTGCGGTCCCAAGCAGTGCACGTGATGTGCTGGAGCTGGGAGCAGATCTCCCATCCTGCACCCACATGGAAAGATGGAGAGGAATGCAATGAAACTGTCTCCAGAAGAAGTGGACTTATCTTTAACCAAGGGCAAATCAAGGCATAGGACAATTGAAGGGCAGAGCTAATCATAAAGGGGTCGGTTTGTGCTGTGAGCGTTTCTGATGTAGGAGTGATGTCTTTCAGTGCAAACTTGAATAAATTTAGGTTCAAGTCCAACTCATGTTAGGAAAAACATCTCAGAAGGAATGGTAACACGTTGGCACAGGCTGCCCAGGCAGGTGGTGGAGTCACTGTTCCTGGAGGTGTTCAAGAGACGTGGTTAGTGAGGGTGAGTTGGCGATTAGGTCTTAGCAGTTGGCTGGAGATCTTAGCAGTCTTTTCTAGCCTTAATGATCCTGTGAACATTGGACCCTGTTTGTGAACACGGTCAGATTGTCTCAGAAGCAGATATTTGTTTTATGGCTCTCATTGCTGTCCTCAAAACGAGAAGAAAAGGCAAAACTTTTTTTTTTTTCACAAAGTACCTAACTGGGACACTTCTGTCAATTTCAAAATGTTTTTGGAAAGTTATATTTTTAGTGTTGGCGCATTGAAAAACTTGTCAAAATTGAGCTTTTCTTGGAGAAAGAGAAAAAGAAATTCCCACGTAAGCTAATTGGAGTTCTCTCAGGTTAGCTATTAACTGCACGTACTCATACAGCCCCAATATAGAGCTATCTTTCCTTGCATCTCTGCCTGCCTTGACATCGCTGCTCCCTATTAACACATCCATCATAGAATTACACTTACAGGGATTACACAGCTCCTTTTGCACATGTACATACCCAAGTTTAACCAGGAACTTCTTGTTCAGGAGATTCCTGCCCATATGTGTGCATCTCCCTCCTGCCAAGCAGCAAGCACAACTTCCCAGACCACTTGGATGTTTGGCTGCCACCGTGTGATGACCCCATGTCCACATCACATGGGGAAGAGTTGGGGCCCAATTTCCAGAAGGGTTTTGCCTAAATGAGAGTGCCCAAGCGGATACAGAGAGAAAGCCTTAAAGCTCTGTAGGGTAGGGAGTGACATTCAACCATCAGCTCTCCATTGCCTCGGCCCAACAACATCTCAGTGCTCCCTGGGATAATGGACTTGATGGATTTCACACTTTAAGGCTTTTGCTTTGAAAGAGCCCCAGCTTTTATCTTAGCAAAATACAGCTTTGTAACCTAAAAATAACCTGCTCAGGCTCCTTCCATCGGAGCAGCACAAGATGAGCTGGCAGCTCTCAATTTTTTGGTGCTTCTATATCAGAAAGATGAAACATTTTCCCTGTAATCCTCCAAAATGGAATGTTGAAGGTTTTGGAGGTTACTGGAAATTTCCCTGGCTGCTGGTCAAATGTGTGATCCCATTAGCGCTCCTTTGATGAGGAAGTGTAGCTTGACTCAGAGAGAAAATGAAAATGGAAAGGAGGAGAGGGAGAAAAGGATGGGAAACCCTCCATGAAGCAAAATGTTGAGGCTACCAGTCTTCCTCTTCCTTTCATAAAGGAAGACAAGAAATTATATCCAAAAAAACTCACGTAACAGCCAGAAGTCTGGTTGCTGATCAGCAAGAAGCACCTCTGCTCTGGCTGTAAAAGTGGCCAGGGTCATGAAGATGCCTCCTGGGTTCTCCACAAGGCTGGAGGAAGTCAAGCATTTCTGCTTTCTCCCCAGCAGGGCTCATGGCATTGGGTGTGAGAAAGCACCTGGCAATCTGGGCCTAAGAAATAAAAAGATCCTCCAGGATGCCAAGTCCTGCTCTAAGTGCTTGCTGGCTCACTTAGCACCATGCAGGTGCAGGAGTCTTGAGTCTCTTTTGTTAGCAGGAGAACAGGACAAGGAATCATGTTTTACATGCTCCATTGTAGATCTGTGAATGGCTTTACAGGACACAATGCACAGGGACTGTTCAGGGGGCCAGCAAGCATCTCTGCATTCTGGAGGTATAACAGCCCTGAAGAGCCAAGGTATCTCTGGATAAGTCCAGGTATCTCTGGATAAGTCCCACATATTGCAATCGAGGGACAGCTGGATTCCTCCCTAGGAGAGGGGCTGTCATTCAGCTGCTGCCTTTTTGTTGTTCTTTTGGCATAACACTTACCCGAGAGCAAGAAATGGAACTTCCTAGTATTTCTATTAGAGTGACAACACATCAAGCCTCCTTCCAGCAGCATTATTTTACCTAAATGGATACTCACTTTATGCTCTCTGGTATTAATAAGGAATCATTTGTCAGTCAGAGCTGACAACGCAGGCTCAGATAAAACAAAAAGCCATTTCCCCCACATCTCCCTCAGGGTGCTGGGCTGGCCTGCTGTGCTGCACACAGCTGTGCTGAGCTGAGACTGCAGCCCCTCAGCCTGCCCTCTAACACTCACCTCTCTTCATTACCCTTGCTGCAGTACACAATTGCACATGCAATTCTTTTCCTAAATTGGTTTCTTCAGGCTGGAGGTGGGGTAGGACAGCCTCCTCTTGCAAATGACTTAAGCTTTTGAGGTCTAAACAACAGCAAAGTTTCTTCCTGCTTTGCACATGTTCATCATTCATAAAAAGCCACAGATTAAAAGCTGCCCTTCCCAACCCTCCGACTGTATCCTTCAAGCTCTACTATCCTCAGGTAAGTCATTCTGAGACAGATTTTATACCTCCAAACAAGATTTTGGGAAAATGGGGCAGATGGGATGCCAGCTCATGCTCCCATCACAATGGCAGCTCCATAGCGCTACAGGGAATCAAAAGCACTCTATGCTTGTATTAATTAGCAACAAAAACTGTGATGGCTGTGAACATCCAGAAGGAGCGGATCTGATGAGCAATACAGGCTGCTTCTGCACATTCTCTTTTTAGATCAGAACCCCAATTTAACTGCAAACCAATGGGGTACTTCACAATAGCACCAGCCCACACGGGTTTAACTATGCCAGCGACATCAGGAATGCATAAAATGCAGCAAATAAATTGTCAGCCTCAGGAACAGGGTGTCGTTCCAAGTGGCAAGCCCTGTTCAGTGTGGATTTATGACCTCCATGGAGGCACACGTTGCCATCTGCCTTCTCCCAGCCCCGCCAAGCAGCCTGCACAAGGCGTGCAGACCTGGCCCCTTGCTCAGAGTGTGCAGGGTGCTCTGCACCAGGCAGGCTGCTGGGTTGGATGTGTAACAGATGCAGAGCCTGTACTCCTTGGAAAGGATGTGAAGTGGGCTATGTCTCATGTTAAAAGGGGACCAATGCTTCACAGAATCATTTGAGTTGGAAGGGGCACTTAAAATCATCTGGTCCCACTCCCTACAGTGCACAGGGACACCCACACTCCATCAGTGCTCAGAGCTCCAGCAGCCTGAACTTGGATGTCCACAAGGGTGAGGCATCCACCACCTCTCTGGTCAACCTGCTCAGTGCCTCACTGCCCTTAACACGGAAAACTTTTTCCTTAAATCCAGTTTAACTTTCCCCCTACTTAATCTGAAGCCATTTTCCCTTTTGTGATTCCCCTTTACATACTGAAAGGTTGTTTTCAGGTCTCCCCTGTGGGGAAAGGCTAACCACAGGAATGAAAATAGCCATGTTTTTTCAAGGCCATATTTCATAAGGCTACCTTGATATAAGCTCATATACGCAGCTTATGTATTCATATGCCTTTAATCTGTGCAAATAGGACTTTATGTGTGCCCACATCCATAGTGACTGAGTTTTAATGGCCAGACACAATACTCCATTTCTCTAGTCCGGGGGGCACCATTCCCACCCTACCTCACTTGCAACCCTATCACGTTCATTCACACCCAATCACACTCATTCCTATAAATAACAGCACCAAAACGGCAGGAAATATCTCCTAATTAGCACCCCAGACACAATCTCCTAGCTTGCTTCAACCGCTTCCCATTGGCACTGATCTTGTGTCTCTTTTTCTTGCAACATTCCCTTAAAGATCAACTGATGTCTTGTTGAGACCATTTGCAAGAAGAAGGAAGAAAGAAAAAGCAGCCAGTGGAAGGTGTCAGATGATAGCAGGAGATGTATCATGTGTTTTCCTTCCCTTCACCCACAGCTGAGCACTGCTGTGAAAACAGGCTCTCAAAAACATCAGGTTCATCACTGGTACAGCTGGAAATGACCTCTTAGATCATGCAGCCCAGCTCCCTGCCTCTAAGGATGACTCCCTGGTGTATGCTTTATGCTGTTTTATCCAGCCTAATTATCCATCCCTGCTGTTAATGAGATGGAGCACCAAATTCTTCTAACCACCACCATCTTTCAGGGATGTTTAATGGTTTTTCTCTTCCTGGTGGTTTGTATGGTTGAGTTTTGAGGCTGTGTTATTTTAGGCCCTGACACTCCATGCCCTTAAAGACAAGCAGCAGCAGCAGCAGCTCGGACACAGAGCATCATGGAAACTGTAATGTGAGAAAGAGACCTGTGGGGATCTTTGTGCATTGAATAAAATAAAATAAAATAAAATAAAATAAAATAAAATAAAATAAAATAAAATAAAATAAAATAAAATAAAATAAAATAAAATAAAATAAAATAAAAAGCAGACCTTTGGGGACATGTTAAGAACAGGGTTTTGCTATTCTGTGCTTTGAAGTTAGGATCCACAGTCTCTCTGAATGCAGGACACGCAGGTTTATGTGTGCCTACAAATGTAAATGTAGACATAAGTGTCCATAGACAAGGAGATTTTCACTTGAACTGGCTGCCCAAGCAGGTTTGTAGATGCCCCATCCCTGGAGGCATTCAAGGCCAGGCTGGATGCAGCTCTGGGCAACCTGGTCTAGCAGTGGGCAACCTTATCTGTGGCAGAGGGGTTGAAACTGGGTGATCATTCTGGTTCTTTTCAACCCAGGCCATTCCATGTGATTCATTCTATGAGATGCACACATCTCCCATGTACATTGAATGCATACAGTGGCATGAAGTCTCAAGGCATGAAGGGCATTGCAAGCACCTTTGTTTCCCTCCTCCCATTTCCTTTGTGCCCAGCAGCCTAAGGCAAACTGAAAGCCTGTCCTGTCCTGACAAAGCTGTCCAAGTCTGCTCAAAATCGCTGTGCTGTCCTTCTCTTACATTGAGTGCCTCCTGCATGGGCTTTATGTGCCAACATCTGGCACGTGCCTCTCATTTCCAGCCTAATTTCCAAATGAAAGGAGGCTGATGCAGACTGTTTCTTGTCAGAGTGGGAAAGGATGTGAGGCTTTGAAACATAAAATGAGCAAACAAATGAACAAACAAACAAAGCTCTCAGAAATGGTCTGCAGAAAAATGGAAGACAATGCCATCACTTCATTTCCTATTGCTCTACAAACACCTCCACCATCTCCATGTCCAAAACTGCTCAGAGGCAGAGGACCAGCCATCACCTTTGCCTCTGTCGATAACATCAGGCTGGTGTTTTCCACCCCTCTCTGCTGAGATGCCACATTTAACCTGAAGCCACCAGCAGACCTCATGCTGACAAGTGCCTGCAAAACACCAGGAAGATACGCAGCATCAGCAGGGACTCTGGGGTGGCTGCAGAGCTGCCTTTTCCCACTGCAGGCACCAGCTCTCCTTGCTGGTCCTCCTCCATCCCGGCTGAGGCAGCAGGAACCATGTGCTGAGTCTGCTTCAGCTGGGAATTACACTTTGCATATTTTACATCTACCAGTGTAAAAATAGGATGTATGAATAAAGGGTGTTAAAATTGCCACCTCAGTCTGATTTCTCATGATCTGTAATATAACATATGGCAGTGACTGAACTCCCAGGGAGGCAAGGAAAGACAAAGAAGTTGCTTAACCATTGCAGTGCCCTCGGTGTGCTCTGTGGTCCGTGAGGAAATGCTGGTGTGGGCTAAAGAAGGAGCATGTGCAAGCATAAATGTATGCAGCTTTGTCAGCCTTATCTGCACATCATGCACGTGGCTGATTGTAGTGCTCTGACCCCAGCAAGCTGGGTTACAAGTGCCAGGCTAATTGCAAGAGCACTAAAGCATTGTCACCTCATTTACCTCCCTTAAAAGGTTGTCTGCTCTGGACCCTCCAGAGTGCAGAGGGAACAGAGAGGACCAACAACCCTGTTCTGCTCACCGCTTGTGGCACTGAGAGGGTTAAACAGAGTGGTTGGGACATCAGCTTTTGCAAAAAAGAATTTCATCAGAAAGGAGTTAAGAGAAGGCAAATGCTGCTGCTATTTGACTTGCAGAAGCAAACTTGGCATGAACCTGCTGAAACTCTTCCTGCACAGAGCAAACAGTGGAAGGAAGGTGTCCCAGTGTGTGGAGGGAGCTGCCAGCTGTGGTTTAATGTGGGGAGGCTCTGCTTTTCCAGGTGGGAGTCTTGCTTTTCTGACTGGATCACTTGCAGTAACTGAGTTTCACAGGAAGCACTTGAACAAGACGGCACATTCCTCAGCATGGTTTGATGCAAAGATGTAAGAGAAGAGTGCATTACCATCCTCTGAGTGAAAAACTTCCTCCTAATATCTAGCCTAAACCTCCCCTGTCTCAGTTTAAAACTATTTCCCCTTGTCCTGTCACTGTCCACCTTCATAAACAGCTGTTCCCCCTGCTGTTTATATGTACTTCAAGTACTGGAAGGAAATTCCTCCTGCCACTAGACCAGAACAAGTAGGATGGCCCAGCACTGTGTTCCAGCATACTGGCTGTGGTCTTTACCTTTTCCTTTTCCCTCCTCATTTTTTTCTCCTGTTTCAGTTTTGCTCTGTCAGGTTTAATTGCTAGTGTTTGTAATTCAGGTAGCAAATTGATTTTTGAAAGTACTCTGTCCCTATTCAGTCCACGTTACTGTAGATCCTTGCATTAATTATGCACCGATATTGATGTTTTTGTCAGACAAGGTCTAGTGTCACTATATTCAGATCTTGCTGTTTCCTTGTTAAAACTGTTTCAGAATGTGGCCTTGGGACAGATACTGTGTGTCACTCTCAGGATCAAAGGCAATCTGGCAAGAAAACTCCCTATTAGCCGTGAAATTTGTGTTCCTTTTCTCCCTGCTTTACTATCTTCTTAAGAAGGAACACAGCAAAGACAGAAGCTGGTGAGGAGAGAGACCAGAGGATCCTCCGAGGAGAACGGAGCTGTTTGCACCACTAAAGCTAATAAAAAGGGAAAACAGTTTTAGGATGCACATTGTAAGCAGAGACGCAAAAGCAGTTGTTCACACATCATGGTCTGTGCAATGGCATCCTGGCTGCCAAGCTGCCTTTTGTTGAGTTGGGAGGAATGAGAGACCCACGGCTGCAGGTTGGCTCTCACATCACAGGGAAGAGATGGCTACATGGCAGCTCTGCTGGATGAGATCTGGGATTTTGTGTGCATCACAAACCCAATGCAAGACAATAACATGTTGTCCTTGCAGGAAAAAAAAACCAAAAGAAGTAGCCAAATCTCCTTTCAGATTAGTATTAACAGGAGTGTTGTATGAAAGGCACAGGAGGTGATCATTCCACTCTGTTTGTTGCTGGTCAGATCTCAGCTGGAGTATTGTGCACGCTTTTGAGCACCAACCCATAAGGAAGATGCAGACAAATTGGAATGAGTCCAGAAGAGAACAACAAGAGTGATTAGATGTTTTGAAAATGTGATCTGAGAAAGACTGAAAGAATTGGGTTTGTTCAGCCCAAAAATGAGAAAACTAAATTAGGAACATGATAACAGACTTTCAATATAGAAGAGATTGTTAGGCAGAAGATTTTGTTCAATTTTACATACTGGGGAAGAATAATAACAAATCAAATTAACGTCAGATGCAGGAAAAAAGCTACAATTTTGAAGATGGTGAAGTAATCAAGCAAATATGGAAGGAGGTCAGGAAGGCTTTTAAGCATGGAATAAATAAATACCTACCAGGCGTGTCCATAGCATGCTTGAAGCAACCTCCTTTAAATGGAAGAGGAAAAAGGAAAAAAAAAAAAGAATTTTTCCAAGTTTCTTCCAGGCCCATATTTGTCCATCTCCATAGTTTGATTCTTGGCTAGTCTGACATGTTCTAGCTCTCCAGACCATTTCATCACTCTCAGATGTTGTCTGAATACCACAAGGTGCAACTTTTGTAACCCAGTCTCAGCACTCATTGATCCCTTCATTCTAGACTGGGTTCAGAAAATGGCCAATGTATTTAAACCATGAATCATTTTTTTTTTTTTTTTGTCAACAGTTTTGTTTTCAGAGTCTTCAAACCAAGAATAAATCTGGTCTGAGGGATGGCCAGGCAAAGTAGCGCCAAGAGACATTTATTACTTATTAGCCATGGAAGCTTGTTGTACTTTGTATCTGCTGAAGTAGCCATAAAATCCCAGCTTAATAACCATGTACCCGCATAATAAACACATCTGCAAAAGCTTCCTCTGGAAGCTGACAACTGTGGAATATTTTGAAACACTTTGTTACACTTGCATTTCCCAAGGAGCTGAGGCACCTGCCTCAGCATCCACTACCCAGACCCAGCGTCCTGTATCTAGGCCCTCCTGACAATGAAATCTCATTAGCATCACTTTGCCAAATTAAATGGATTAAAGTTGGGAAGCAGCTGGAGAGCGGAGCAGTCACGTTGACTGTTGCCTTAGGCTAGCCTGAAATTAGCTGGCTTCAGGCTCCCTGTTGCATTTGCCATTGCCTGCGGTAGCCAGGCAGCAAGGAGTCTGCTTCTTTGGTTTGTGCAGTGGTGGGCAGGGACACTTCATGCTCAGGGAAGTCACTTGGGTGATGGTCATGCATGGCGAGGATAAAAAGAGTAGGTGCCTTTTTGTGGGGATCTTGGTTGCCAAGTGACTTCCTTTACCATCTTGCTCCTTTAAGGTGGGATTTTCATCCTGTGCATGGGAATACTGCTGCTTTGCTTGGCAGGAATTTGCTCAGTTGTTCCAAGCAAGATCTATCAAAACCTCAGTGTTTGTAAGACTCCAAGGGCTGAACTACTCAGGATGAATAAACCTTCCTTTCCATGAGACCATGGATTTGGGGTGATAAATAGCACTCTTTTGCCATGTCTGTAGATAATTCCAGACTGTGTTACAAAGCTGAGGATTGGGGGAGTGGGAAGGAAGGGAGGAAAGGGAAGGGAAGATAGGAAATATCTCCATCAACCTGTCTGAGTAAAGGACACAGAGAGAGAATGGGGCCTATAGAATGAGCACAAAGGCCCAAAGGGATGTGTTCAGATGGCCTAAATACTGCCTAAATCTCTAAGTCCCTAAGGCTAGCTCATGTTCTCCTATTGACAGAGGATATATGAAGCCCAACAACAAGCCAGTAAGAAAGGCATAAAGACTTAGATGGAATTTAGGCCACTCAAATATACACAAAAATGTTCAGATGGCCTCGATGCTACATGGCTCTCCCCTCAGTTTCTCACTCTACAGGTTCTTCCTGCCTCTTGGAAAAGGATTTGCTGGAAACACTGTAAATCATGAAGCCTCTGTCTCATGCAACATTTTCTGAAACAGTTCCCTAGCAAGATCCAGGTCCACAGACCCAGGGCAGTTCCACATTTTGACATCCTCAGTAATAGATGCAAGTTTTCTTTTTAACTCACTATTAAGAAAACCTAGTGGGAAACCTGGATTTAGGTGTAAACTTCTGTAAATCATTCAGACATAGAATTTCTGAGTGACTTCATCTCTATCTACCTGTGCAACCTACTGTAGGGAACCTGCTTTGGCAGGGGGGTTGGACTCAATGATCTCTGGAGGTCCCTTCCAACCCCTACAATTCTGTGATTCTGTGATTCTGTGATATCCTTAACTTTCTTCTGAGGGGATTTTATTTTTTGGCCTATTCTCCTCCATTCATCCATGCACACACTTTGTTATGCTGTTTGCATCTCCTGCAGCAATGAACATAAAGCCTTCAGTTTTCCAGTTGTCCTCCAGCAAACAGCCCCTCTGCATCCTGAAAACGGCCCATCACCTCCACAAAGTGGTCTAAACGTGAGCATGGGAGGTTGTAACACAAGTGGAAGAAGATGATCTGTGTAAAGGAGGAAAAGGTAAAGATCTGGAGAAGCTGATGCACACTAAGGCTTTGGAGTCTTTCCAGAGCCTGCGTGTTACCCAGTCGTTGCCTGACATCTGCAGAAATAGCCCAGACTGTAATAAAGAATTCCTCACTGCACGCACAGGGATCCCGACCTGGCCCTCAGTAAGAAACCATCACTAGGCCTCCTTCTAGGTTTCCTCAGAAAATGTTCCTAAAATTAATACGAGCAAAGACACCCTCTCTTTCCCTGGGGACATCTTCATTGCTTCCTTTTCACTAGATTCTGTGGACAAAGACTGTGAAATTGAATTCAAGAGTCCACACTGCAAAACAAGGGCAAAGAAGCTATGTTAGCAAGTATTAAAAGATAAATCTTTCTTCTTATTTTTTTATTTTTTTTTTAATGTGGATTCTTTCTCTTCAAACCATCCCTAATCCCTTGACTTTCTGCTCATGAATAGATTGAATTTTTCACTATGACATTGCCTAAAGACAATGAGCGATTTCACAACAAATGATTTATGTACTGGAATCTAGAGAGATTTTTGCTCATAAAAACACTCCGGCCATTTATCTTGATCTCCTGATATATCACAGCCATGGCTGTATGTCTCTAAATTAACTGCAGATTAAACAATTCAAGCTGGTTGAAAAGTGTAAATGCAAGAGAAAAGCTCAAAGAAGAAGCTCAATCAATTTCCGTGATTGGATTCTTATCAAGACAAAAATGTGAGCAGTTTCCATTGGCCATTTCAGGATAAACAAGTCAGGAGGTAAATAGACTCCGGGCATCTATGAAGCTAAATCACATGTGCAGGGGAGTAGGTTTAAATAAAGCAAACCAGCTTGAGTTGCCATCAGGGCAGGAGTCTGAGGCTGCAGTACTGAGCAAAGTTAGTCTGTAGAATATTTGGGGGCTTCTTTATTTTATTTTATTTTGCTGAAAATTGCTGGAAGATAAAAAAGAAATTAGGGAACAACTTTGGTAATTTAGAAGTGTGAAATATGAAACAAGAAATCAGAAGAGAAACAAAAATGTGAACACCGCAAATAAAATAAAGCTGTATGCAATGTAACTCCCTGAAAGAGACGGAGGAAAAAAGAGGCTTGTTTCTGCAGATCTTCAAACAAGATTTCTTGGCATCCAGAGGCAAAGAAAACACGCAGGTCAGCTTACTTTGTTTTTTAGCTCAATAGTTCTGAGCCTCATCTATGAACAATTCTTCCTCATTCATTTACATTCAGCACAAAGCAAACACACACACGGTCACTGGTCCCATGCTTGATTCTGTTTAAACCCATGTGAACCCACATGAATGCCATTAGTTTGCTTTTCTTTGAGCAACAGAGCCATATGTCCCCCCTGCCAGCCAGTGCCGCTTTCATTAGGGTGTTGTCTAGACACAGGGCAAGGCAAAGAAGACTTGACACAATAATTGCATCTGAACCGCTCACATCCTTCCAGCTTTGTGGACTTTTTTGCCCTATTAAACTCTGCTATAAGCATCAGCAGAGACATGGCCTCTGCTCTGTTCAGATGCACAGAGCAGCGCTCTATTAAAGCATGGGTTTACAAAGGAGGGAGTGCGGCAAGCAATTTTTCCTTGCCTTGGTGCATGAGAGCTGCATTCTGATCTGGATCAATCAAGTTCAGCTAATTTGGAAATGATGAGTAAGCTGGAGTAAACTGCAAGACAGGTCCCAAAGTGGGAATTAAGGGACACAGCTAATAGAGACATGTATTCCATGTCAATATGTTGTGAAGGTTGAAAGAGTCTCTGACACCAAGTCTAGGGGAAAACATGGTGGAAGGAAGATTGTGAGACAAAAAACTTTGCCTTCCATGGCCTGCTTCTTACCTGCTTCCAGTCTTTAGTCACTGTGGTTTTGAACTCCATTCCCACATCCCTCCAGGAGAAGAGCAATCACCGGTGAGCTGGAGTCTGTCTGTGTGCATGCAGGCATGAGCTGGCTCGTGGGAAAGTGCATCACTGCCCTCCTCAGGAGAGCTCTGTGTGATGTGGACACCCCACAGCATGCAAGGCCCCTTTGGACCTGCAGCCAGAGCCAGCAATTCCATTCCGAATTCCTCTCCGGTTCATTTGTGAGCTGGTTGTGATGCACAGCAAAGGGACAACCACAGTGTTACTGGACTGTCCGAGCTTTCTCCACAGGCAATTAGAAATCCTGGCTTGCATATCAATCCCTCCACCTCTTCAGGCAAAGTTCCCACCCACACCAGCTCCTGATGGAGTTGGCAAATAAAAAGTTATGAGACAGTGGAGGTAGAAATGAGGGTGTAGTTTAGCACACCAGCAAAAGGAAGGGAACTGCTAACTGGGAAATATTACCCTTCCTTTCTCTGTTATCATTCTCATTTATGACCATGAAGAGGCCAACCAAAAAAGGACCTTTTTGTAATCAGCACTGAAACCTTAAGTACCATAAAACCATGCAGTGTGGTGCTAAGGTGAGAACCTAAGTGATTTGGGAAGAGCAAATGAACGTTTGACCATCAGACAGGTAAATATCATACTGCAGTAAGCACCTACACTTCTCCATAACCCTCTTAGCCTTCATGATGTTCCATCACCTACATCTTGTGCTCCAGAGCTCAGGTTTAAGGCTATGGAACGACATGGCTGAAGTAAGTCACAGTTGTGCCAAAAAGGCAAGGAGCTAGCTGGTATTCTCCATGAGCTCAGGCAGCATGGAGGACTCCAAGGCAATGTAACACTGAAGACACAGCCCCGACCAGCCTACAGAAGGCACTGCTCACAGAAGGTTTGTGAACTGCTAGAAGGGTTGTTTGTGCCCACTCTCAACTGAGAGTCAATCAGCTATTCACCATGGAGCAGGGCACAGCGACCTGTAAGACCATAATTCTGCACTTATCATCATGGCTTACCTTACTTCTTTTCCTTACCACTGCCATCTTTGGACCTATGATGCCTATACAAATCACAGAATCACAGAATCACAGAATGGCCAGGGTTGGAAGGGACCTCAAGGATCATAATCTCCAACCCCCCTGCCACATGCAGGGCCACCAAACTCCCCATTTAATACTAGACCAGATGATAAGACTAGACCACATGATATGCTTCAAGCTAAGATCTCACTGTCCAGCAAATGAAGTTTTATTCCTGGTTAGACTCAACATTTAAGCATGCTCGAGAGAAGAATACGATGGCTCAGGGGCAGCAGCAGTTTGCCTAATGCCAAAAGGTTGCATGCAAAGACCTGCTGCTTAAGCTTTTTTTCTCAGATGTGATATTTCAGGAGGGAGCACTGGAGAGTTCTGACTTCTGTACACTCACCGAGTTTCCACTGGAGTGGAGAACTTGTCCGCCATTGGCACACATACATCACACAGACTGAGGGGTTTTGCAGGTGAGGTTCAGAGCTGGAACATCTGCACAGGGTTCCTGGCTGTCCCATGCCCCCAGCTGTGCCAGCAGCCCCACTGTTTGCCTGCTCCTGCTTCTGTCCCAGTAGAAGGCAGTAGCCCTCTGAACTCCACACAAGAAGCTTTATCTTCCATTTGCATTTTGCTGAATGGCTTAATGATGCTTTTTGTGAGACCAGACAGAAAGAAGAAATGTCTTTAAAGAAGCTAAAAATGACCCAGAGATTAAAGCAATGCTTTAATCTTTCTTGTACACCATTGGTGATGGGGACTGGACATTTCAAGGAAGGAGCTCAGAGAGGATTACTCACTGAGGGAAAACTGAGCTTTAAGACTCAAGCAGGAAAGGCCACCCAGCTCATGGAGTGGTGATCATGATTTCTCCTCATTACTGGCTGAAAAGTCGTTAATCCTCTTCCACAAGAGAAACTGCTTTCATCACCTCTTCATCACTGGCTGGGCTGCAGCAACAAATGGAGCTGGAGAGCTGGGACATGTAATAGGGACATGCTGCAGGTGGCTGAGGTTGGCATTTAGCATTGCAAGGTGGGAGGTGACCTGCAGGGGCTGACTGGAATGGAATGGGAATGGCTTTTCTGCAGTCTAGTTGTCTTTCTGCTCTTTAAGGAGGTGAGATAGCTTTCATTTGTTTTTACATTAAAACTTAGCTAAAAGGTGCTTAGTTCTACCAGCTGGAAAAGTCCTTCCTGCTCTTTTAATAATGAGAAGAGCCAAGGGACTTGGATTGATCAGGTTTTTTATTCATATGCCAGCACTAAACATGCTGTCACCACAATGGCTGAATTGAACAGGCTTTGGGTGAGGGCAGCAGCACTGCAAAGAGCCAGGCAGAAGGGCTGCATCCTGCCCCTGCTCATCTGTGCTGGTTGTGAGAGCCCAGGGAGCTGCTGACATATGGGCAAGAGCTATGAGCTGCAAGAGCTGGATCCCTCTGCCTGAATGCAAAGACACTGCAGGGACTGCGAGGTTTCTGGGCAGGCTGGAAGGTAGTAAGGAACATCCTTGTCTAGCAGAAGGATTCTCTAGGCACTTGATGTTTTCAAGTAGCATCAAACTAACAGCACCACAGAAAGAACAGCAGTAACAAAGAGGAGTTTATTTAAGCATCAGCAAAATATACAGTGCTGAGGTTCTGGAAATGTCTCCCTTAAGTTACTTCTCCTGTAATCTGAAAAACATTATGGCAATTGTCACATTTATTTAATAAAACACAAGGCTGTGTTTATACTTTAAAATATGCAGCTTCTTTTTTTAACCGAAAAAAAAAAAAAGGTTGTATGCCCCAGGAGTCCGACTAGCACAAATGGAAATAGCATGAGCCCTGCCCATTAGCAAGCAGTTTTCCTGCAAACACAAGTGCAGCACATTACAGAAGCTTCAAGTAACTTTGTGCTCAGCATATATTAAGGAGGAAGAGGAGAAAGACAGATCATTGAGGTTCAGCTTGGAGAAGAGTGAACTCAGGTGAAACTGAGCCAGGCTGATGAATGAGACCTGATGGCAGCAGAACCACAATCTGCACTCGGAGGCTGTTTTACACGTTGCCTCATGGTGACTTGATTTTAAAAGACAGTTTAGGGTTTGACTGAGAAAAGCCTAAAGCCTATGCCAGGAGGAAACAATAAAATAAAGTAAGGAAAAACTTAGTTTCATGGTCTTATTCCTTTGTGCCAGATGAAGCAATCCAAGCCAACACCAAGCAGGAGCTTGCAGGAAGTGTCCAAGTAGCATCCCGTAAATCCTACTGCCTCTCCTGCATCCTGGCTTTGGGCTGGGATTATGCCCATGGGGCAGCTATAGATCTGTGCCAGGACCAGGTGGGCTGACAGTAGTACAGATAGGGACTCAAAGAGGGTCCCCTATATCCCATTAAGCCTCTTTTTCTCAGAGCTTATAGAAAACCCTAAGCAGCTCCGGGGGAATCGTACCATTATTACCATTATATATATATACATATATACCATTAACAGAAGTTTTTGGACTGCATCCTGCACAGCTGAGCTACTGCATTTTGCTGCAAGAAGAGAGATTGGCTCTGCATCCAAGCAGGCAGCTCAGCCGTTAGGCAAAAGTCCAGCCTGCAGATTTCTCACCCTAAATCCCCTGCCCCTCACTGTGTTTTCCCTCAAAGTGGATGGCATCGCTCAGAGCAAGGCACCAAGGCAAGGAGGTCACCTGTCTGGCACATCCACTGTGCTGCAGACCTGGCAGAGGGGACACAGCTCCCCTCACTTCCCAGGTCCTGCTGCGGTGGATACGCATTCAGCTGATATGGTGCTTCACTGAGCTGGGGGGAGCAGGAATGGACTTCAAGGCACCTTCAGGCTGGATGCATCTCCTCTCCCCAGGAATTCATTTATGGAATAAGCAGAGGCCTCTTTCAAGGCCTGTGTTCCACTAAGTGAATATATAATGATGCAGTCTATACATTTATACATCAACCCCTGCAAACAGGGGCCTATTTAGGACAAGATCAGACTATGCTTCTCCCGGCAGGGGTTGCATTAGCAATTCATTTCGTAGCATAAAAGGAGTGTATGGAGACAATCATCCACAGCCTGAATAAAACACTGGAGGAGAAGCCAGGGACCAAAGGAGGAAAAAAATAATTCCTTTGAAAGAAAAGTTAAGGAAAAAAAAATAGAAGGAGAAAATAAAGCTTGTCTAGGAGGCAGAATCTCTGGGAAAAGTAATCAGAGAGAGAGGAAATCTGAGTTTATTATTTTGGATTGATGAAAGGAGAAAAAAAAGGAGGAATAAGGTGTTTATTTTCTGCCAAGATTGATGAAAACAGGACTAGTGAAATAGGAAAAGATAACTATTACAGGCACATACAGATGCATATGTGTGCATGTGTGCACACGAGGCTGGAGGTAATCAGAAAGAAGCTGGAGTAAATAAGAAAGATGACAAATTAGACAAGGTAAAGTGGGAACAGAGGAAGGAGGGAGAGAAGAGAATCAGGCAAAGACAGGAGAGGCAAAGCAGGGACATGTTTACTTTCTCTTACAGCCCAGACCTCTCCAAGGTGCATGGGAGATTACTCAGCCATCAAAGCCAAAGCTCTCTGAGACAGAATGAAGCATATGCTTTCTAACCTCATTTGTCTTTTTCTCTATTTAATGGCTTTGTTTACATGAGGGCCAAGGCTTTCAGATGGAGCTCATGTGGGTTTGGATTTGTGCCTGGCTCTCAAGAGAGAGAAGAAAGGTCCCGATGAGTGCTGGAGTGCTCTGTAATCTGACAGAAAGCATGAAAGCAGCCCAAAATCTCCAATGAACTTCCTTACATTCTCCCTCCAGCACCACTTCACCCTCTGGTCAGCATTAGGCTTGGTCTTGCAGGCCCCAAACACCCTTCCACTGAGCCCTGGTTTGGCTTTGCAGGCCCAAAGCATCCCTCCAAAATGCTCTGGCTTGACCTTGCAAGCCCAAAACACCTCCCCAAAGAGCTTTGGCTTCTGCGTGAGGAGTTGGTGGCACTCATTGCTTCAAAGTGAAGCATTCACTCCAAAGACCCTTCCCATTCCCTCCTCTTTCAGCCCCAATTTTCCCCAGAGACCACCCAGAACTCCCTCCCTCAGCCCAACCCTCCTTTCTGCCCAGCCCTGACTGTTCATGCCAATGAGTCTTCTGAGAAAGCTGCTAATTAAAGGCATGCGATAGTTAAACTTTTGCTAATCAAGACAAATGAATCAAGTCTCGAGTGTATGATAGTGGAACTGGATGGCTCCTTCCCCCACGCTAGTCAGCCTTCAATTACAAGGCTCAGATATTATCATGAAATATTTCCCCCAAAGCCCCATTGTACAGCTCCTGGTTATGGTTCTCCTGATTCACGGTGTTTATTTAGCGCTGTGGGGGAGTTTTGTCAGCGGAACATGAGACCGTGTCCAAATGTTAACGAGCCCATTAAAAACAGACGAGATGTAATCGGACCAGACACTCTGACTGGCAGGAGGACAGGCCGAAAATCCCAGGGAAATGGGGCTCCTCTGCCCAGTCACAGTGACAGCAAGATTTAGGAGCAGAGCTCCCAGGCAGAGGACACAGGCCAGGCTGGGAGCCTGTCCCAGAAAATTACTGACAGCAAACTAAAGCAACCTCTGCCTGTTTCAGGAACCTTAAAATAAATCAAGAGAAAAGCCCTAAAGGTTTGGGTGGGAGGAGGATTGGGCCCCGTTTTCACCCTCTCCAGAAATCAAGTTACTTTGCAAAATGCAGATAGCGTGAACCAAAGCAGAAGCTGAGCCACTGAGTTGGAAGCAAGCTATCCTGACCTCTATTACCCTCCAGAGTTGTTGATTTAACTGCTGTATTTTCAAACATCTAATTTGCACCCTCAGGTCACCAATATAAAGCTGCCAGACAGAGGCAATTGGAAAGCAAAAAATAAAAAGAGAGAGTCTGGAGCAGGAAGAGAGTTAGAAAAGTGGCAGAACTCACTGTGAACTTCAGATCTGCTTGCGTGCAAGACCCAGGCTGCTGCTGAATCAGTGCTGGCTTTGATTCTTTGTTCCAGATAAGCTACAGATCATATTTTTACGACTGCAGTGTTTATGAAAGGAGCAACTAAGTGTGCCCGAGTAGCCAGGACCTAACCCCGACCTCCCAGATGCTCTCACAGCACTGAGTCTCCATGGGACCGCCATTGTCAGCACAACTTTTGCTTCAGCTACTTGCCACGTTTTAATGCTGTATTTCAGCCTTTCTGGAGTTTGCCTGAGAATGGTTGTCATCACTCTTCTGTTTCTGCAGACGTGGTTTGCTGGTTGTAATTGTTTGAAAAGTGCACTCACTGCAAACATACTTCAGCTTCTGGCTGGTCCGTGGGCCATTTGGTTGCGACTTTTTCAACAGTTGGACGCAGGATCAATCCAGCAGTCACTTGGATTTGTTTTCCCTCTTTAAATGATCACAATTTCTGTTTAGTTTCCAGAGAATTCCCCGACCATTTTAAGCCTCCAGTCTGTAAATAAGCCTGCGTCTTTCTATGGAAATGAGGACAACCATTTGGGTGTGCAACCCTTGTCCATTCAAAGGACAAATGGCTAGTTTAACTAATAAGGGAGGTAAAGGTAAATCTATTAATTAAAAGGTAAAACCTATTAATTATTCCAATCTTCACAGCACCTTGACAATATGAGTCTGAATCACCTTAAGAGAGGACCACTGATTTGGAGACAACACAATGGAAGCAGAAATTCCAACAGGTCTTGAGGCAAAGAGTCAATGAGAAGGTAGATGTTCGGGTGAGCCAACTTGGTTCTATGTGAGATGACATCTTCCACTTCAACCTACCACGAATGGATTTTGAGGCTCTTCCAAAAGCAGGCATTGTATTAGGAAGCATCCATATGGCTTACCGTCTCATGGTATGGAAGCATCACTGTGCAGCATGATCCTGGAGGCTTCAAACTGCACAGCCAAGCCAGCAACCAAAAAGAACAGCTAGTGCAACTAACAAAAACAACTCTTTTGATCTCCTTGACATCAGTGCAGCAAAAATCCCACTCTGGTGCATTCTTGCATAAAAAAGAAGCTTCTTGCTGCTCAATCACACTGCTTTTAATAGCTTTCTGAATGCAAACATCCGCAGCTTTTATTTCAGTTTAATCTGCCAATTTTTCTAAGTCTTTATCACACTTTATCAAACAGTGTATCAGTGTGAGATATCCAACCCCCTCCCCTCAGGCATCTCCGAAATTGAAATCCCAGGAAGACAGCAGCTTCTTTCATATTTTAATTATTTTAACATTTTCCTTTAGTGGCCTCTGTATTATTATGACTTGTTTTTCTCTCTGGAACAGGGCTGTGATCCCACACTGGGTGGGAAATTTGTTTGTCTAGAGCAAAATAGCAGAATGCCTCTAATGCATTAGATATGGATTAGAGAAATTGTGTTTGGGAAATATATAATCTCTTGGTAAACAGGGAAAAATAAAAAGCCTATTTCATTTCACTTCTAATTTGTTTTTCCCCGATTATAATTTTTAATGAAAAAGTGTGTTTTAACCACATGAGCGCTGCCTAATTTGCCAAGTGTTAGGTATAAACTGCATCTCCAATAATGTCTCTTCATTCTTTACCACTGAGGGCTCTGATGGAAGAAAACGCTTAACCACATGCTTAAATCCCTCCTTCCTGTAGAAAACACTCACGTGCTGAATTAACTTCAGGTCTCCTGGGACTTGCTCATGTGCTTAAAGTTTGAGACACACAAATATTTTTCAAGTTTGAGATTGTGTCCTGATCTAGCACCATGTAAGGCATTAAAACTGACATCAAGACTCAGAGCATACTTTTTCTGGATGTCAGGATGGCTCTAATACGCAGGGGGAAAAATCATTGCAGCCTAGGCATGGTATCCTTGCTCTGCAGTACATTAAGTAAGCAAGCAGAGCAACACAGGTCATGTCCATGCACAACTGAAGATCCCTGTGTGGTATGCACTACTTATGGGACAGACATAAGTCTTCCCTGAGGGGTTGGATTTGAGTCACAAACTATAAGCCCAGGAAGCTTTCAGAGCAGCAGTCCACTCCTGTCCTCATCCAGGCTTGCCTTCCTGGCTGCTCGGCTACATTTCCCAAGGCTTGATTTTAAATTCAGTTTCTCTATTTTTCCGGGCAAATCACTCTGTCTGACAGAGCTTTTCCAGTAACTAGGCATTGTTGGCACAAAGAGGCCAGGCCCATTACTATTGTATTTACTCTGGACCCCAGCTTCTCCTTCTCATCCAATAAATCCATTTGAGAGCGAAGGTTGTGATAGACATTTTAATAGAGCTCTCCTTAACCTGACCGTGTTAATGATTTTTTGGGGGCTGGCTCTATGCCAGTTCATGCAGCTCATTAGCTGTTTTCGTGTGTGTGTGTGTTCTTTGCTTTGTCATTAACAGCATCACTTCCTTCACGTTTATTACACACACTCCTGCATTTTGAACACCAGCGCTTCTTGCTGCCCAGCACCCAAAAACCAGATCCCAGCACCTCATCCTGCACTAATTCCACTCCTTCTCTAACGATCACAAAAGCTCTGTTATCTGGCAGGAATATCAAAACCGTTTGCTTCAGCTGCACATTGTTTATTTTACAAACCACTAATTGACCTGAACTTAAGCAGTGACAGATAGGGGCAAGAGAAGGAGATCTCTTCTTCCCTGACAGAAAATCAGAGCTGAGCCATGCACTTCTGCTGCTGCTGACTCAGCCAGAGTTTTCCAGCTGTGGTGTGTGGAGAACCAGCTGCTTGGCTGCCTATTAACGTGCCCCTCTCATAGCAGAGAGTGTTTTATCTTCATCAGTAGGAAAAGAAACTGCTCAAACAGTACCCCATCTTCTCTCCTCCTGCTTTCTCCTACCTGGGGAACCACAATGAATAAAATAAATGACACAGCTCAGGGTGCTGTACGGGCACTCAGAGGAAATGCAGTTTAGTTTTGAAAAGATCAAATATTTTGACTCCCATAATGGAACAAGCAGTTGTCCATAGATCTGCCATGCTCCAAAAATGGGACTTCATGGTAAAAACAGATTTTATGGAGCTCAAGCCATTATCAGATGATGGAGAGCTCCCAGGCCAGCCCTCATTCTCCAGCTGGCATGCTTGAAGAGCTGCTCTGATAGTGTAATATATCCTGGTCATAAGAACACAGATTCGGCCATCATCAGCCAGTATAGCTACACATACAAGTGAGCAGCATATATTTCCAAAGGATCTCACCAAGCCAGTTAAAAGAGGTGCTGGGAAAGCACTGGGAACAAAAGAAGAGTGTTTCCTGCAGTTAGAAACATCTGAGGAAAAACTAAGAAATATGTATGTTATCCTTTTTGCATGGGTTTGAGACTGGTTTCCCAGACAGCCAAATTCCCATGGATGTGATTCTGGGTTTCCTGAAGCTATAGTCTCCTGCCAGTATCTTTCTTGGGCAGATGAAGCTTAAACCTAGGTTAAATACTTTCACTTTGTTTCTTTTCTAGCCCCAGTAACACCGAAACTGAAGCAAACCTAAGCCAACAGAAGCCTTCAGCAAGGACGCAAACCAACATATCCTGTGAAGTTTAGGAAGCTTTCCTCACTGTATTACAGACACAGCACTTTTAGTTTTCATTTCCATGGTACTTCTATATAGCTGTCACCAGTGCGAAGCATGTGTGTCAGTTGGATCCACAGCATTCAGCACTGCCACACAGTTACTTACTACTTGACTTACAGGGTACTTCCTTTAATTGGAAGCAAGTAAAATCTCTGTTCCTTTGCTGGAACTTATCTCACCACTGAGTTTCTCTTACAGTTGCAGGTTTTGCTGGCAAACAAAAGCCTGTATGTCAAAATATGGGGAGAAAACACAATCTTTCTAACCAGAATCTTGACAGTCCAAGCACCGATCAAGATGATCAAGGATGAGACTTTTGTGATGGGTTTTTTGCCTGTGTCATTTCCAAGTGTGCAGCAATCTTTCCTCCAGTAGATAATCCACTTAGGATGTGTGTCTCTCTGCATTCATCATGCCTGGGCTCCTCTGTTGGGCAGTCCATAGGTAATTGCCTTACATACACTTTCTGCTGTTTACCTTCCCAACTTGCATTTCTCATTCAAATTAAAGGAACAGGATTTTATTGCTAATGATGGCCTTGTGGGTGGAGAAGATTGATCACTGTAGTACACCAAAGGATGAGAACTTCACAAAACTTTCCCTGCACAGTCAAAAAATGAAGAGAATTTTAGGGAAAGGAATCCCCCAGTTCACTGCACTGCTGAATACAGCTCCCGAGTTTCATCAAGCCCCCTGCATGTAGCACCGATCTGCAGCTTCACCAAGGAAGGACTGCAGCTGTGACTGCACCCTTTCTATAGGATCAAGCCCATACCTGGTGAAGCCAACAGCAGTGCTGCTCACCACGTATGATAACAGGACATCAATCTCTTTCAGCAGAAAAAACTGATAAATTCATTCCACAGCCCAACCCCACTGCTCTGCGTACTTACACCAGGCAATCTCCCAAGGCTTTCAAGATGATGTCTTGTTTTTGCCCTCCAGGGGAAAAAAAAGTAACTGTCAGACATTTCACTCCTGATAGACAGAGTTTAATTCTGGATTTCTATTTTCAAATTACTGTTTTTGAATTACTGCTCCAACCACAGTGCAAATTCTGATTATGTAGTACCCACAGGGGAAGAGTCCATTTGGTTTACACACTCAGCTTTCCAAAGGATTTCAAAATGCTTGGCACAGTCCTACAGGCAGTTTTCAACATTCAGGGCATTCCTGCAATACACGGCAGAGCTGACTGTCACCTACAATAGCATCTCACAAGGTGCAGGGAGGAACCTCAGGCTGGGTCAGATTCTGCCAGTTTTTCCCACAGATCTGGAGGGATCCTGCTGATTTTATTGAGGCTCAGCTCTGTTGAGGCTCACAGCAGAGTTTGTTCCATTCTTACTTCTGCCAGCAAATTCCACCTTCTCCATTCTTCAGGGTCACATCACTCTTTTGCGGATCAGCCATAAAGGCTGGACTCACTCCAGAGCACCTGTGGTATTTTGATAATTTAAAATATTGAGAACTTCTCATATTTAAATGTACAACTTGCAGGCAGGGGCAAAGTTTAACTTGCTCTAATCAACTATAAAATGAACCCCGAGCTCACAGTTACCCTTTGAAAGACCCGGGTCTTTTAATGCCGATCATTAACTGCAGCAGGGATATTCCTTCCTAGAGATTTGTTATTAATGACTACTGAAATTACTGATTTCAATTAACTACGTTACATTTATATTGAAATACAGTTGGTGCTGCTCTGGGGAAATACAAATACTGAAATGAGAACTACTGCCACCTCTGTTAAAGAACTGGAAGAACAAACAAAGCATGCAGCCTATGTCCTGAACCATAAGGATACTGTTCCTTATTTATCTCTCACTTACTTTTTTCTCCCCTTCCCCTTTTTCCCTCCTTCTCTGCTTCTTGCAGTTAAGAGCATCTCTCCTCTCTGCAGCCATCTGATTCTGTTCCCTGCAGTGAGGATGTCCCCAAGGACTCGTCACCCTTCTAGGGCCCTGGCCCCATGCCTTCTGGCTTTTGAGATATTATTGGTGCCTTTGCTTTCTGGCTCCAAGGTCTTTTTCTCATTCAGGCCACGTCGTCACTGAGGGACATCCAGCACTAAGCCACCAAAATGGGATTGCACAAACTCTGCACATTAATTAGTTCACTGCATCTCCCTGCTAGGTAAGGAAGAAGGGAAGTGATGCTAGCAGCAGACATTCTGAGGGAGGTTTTGCAGAGCTGTGGGACTCAATGAAGGGGAAATGAGGGAAAATGGCCCAGTTCCATTATTTATTTGAATTTGAAAATAATTCCTGGCTTCAGAACCTATGGAGTTTATTACTGAGGGTCTGACTGCCTCCTTTACTTCTCTTCTCCTGCTCAATATTCTGGGCAGCTATTTGAGATCCCTCCCCATCCTTCCCCTTCTCTTCACTCGCTCTCTAGCACTCAGCAAAACCTCAGTCCAATCCTTGCTTCCTGCAAACTGTCATTAACTGCACAACTTGGGATGGACCACACTGTGGTCTCATAGCAATGCAGGAGAAAAGAACCATGCAAATATCCCGGCCTCTCTCAAGAGAAACCCTCATTTCTGACATCTGCACTAACACCAAGTCCTGAGCTCTGGCTCATAGATGCCAGATGAGGTGTAAGACATGGGCTGGGGAAAACATGTGGGGCTGCTTCTTCACCACACACTGAGCTTCACTGCAGCCAACTTCAGGCAGCAGGAGGCAAATGTGTGTGTGTGTGTGTGTGTGTGTGTGTGTGTGTGTGTGTTGGGTCCCCCTGGCATTAAAAGACTCTGTAATTACTCTCAAAGGTTGCTATTATGTGCAAAACCGTCATTAACTCCCAGTGGTGTGATTGCCCTTTATTGATAATACAGAGCTCAGCAATCCTCAGCTATGGCTTATTGTGCTTCCTCGCAATGGAAGGAAATGAACCTGCCATCCTTACCCTCAGTCAGCTATTAAGGTGTAACATACAGATGAAGGCTACACCCACCCCAACCCACACTTGCCCACACATGAGAAATCACTCATGAGCCTGAGATTACCCCAACCATTTCTGCTTAACTCCTTGGGCACCTCTGTGCTATAGGTCTGAAGAGAGGCAGGGAGGGAACAGTTGTAAGCCCTGAGGCCATAAACCACCACTTCCCCAAATCCTACGGTGAAAAGGGGTCTGAGAGTTAACATTCCAAGAACTTCAGCAAAGCAGTACACAGAGGTGGAAAAATGCAGCTCCATCTCTTCCTGGAACCATGTCAATCAATCACAGGATGCAGCAAAACCTGATATGATCCCAGCCTGTGGCATACACTCCAATGAAGACCACAAAGCATAAAATAGAAATCAGGAGCAGAGGCCGCTGGGTTTTGTTGAAACATTATTGTTCCATCTTGTTTCCAGTCACTGCATCTGTATAACAGCATCACTTCTATACCATGTAATTAGACACTTAATTTATTAAACAGCAACTGTAGTGAGCAGGGAGCGGGAGATATAGTTATCTTCCAGTAAGGGAAATATGTTACAGGGGAGCGTACACTTCTCAGACTCAACCTGAGCTGCTCCCTGACAGGCAGAGCACTTGAGAAGAAAGGAATTTTTTGGGGTAGGCATGGGACCATCCCTCAGGAGACCCAGCTTCTGCTTGGGCTGCCCTGACATAGTGAGACCTTTGTCACGTTGGTTGGTCTTGCTGCCCTCAGTGCGTAAAATGAACAGAACAAGCTGGCTTTTCTCCCCTCCTCTTCCGTAGGTTGTTTTACTTTGCCTGACAAATTTTCCAGACAGAAGCAGTGCATTTGTTCTGCTACTGCTAGGCTCTGAGCACACCGTTCCCCACATCTCTCCGTGCTCCCCAATATAAGTGTCTTTCCTATCAACAATGTCAACACTGCCAATTTGCTGACTGACAGAAAAAGGCAGAGCATTCCAAAGCTTCTGTCTTCTAAGGTGAGCTTCAGAGAAAGAAAGCAAATGCCATCATTCCAGCTCCTTGGGAAGAAACTGCATCAGTGTGAAATCCAGCCAACAAAAAAACTATTTTTGACAAAGATGAAAATGATGATTGCCTGCTTACTTGCTCATGGGAAAACACATGAGACTCAGGTCTTCCAGGCTTCATAAGCCCGAGGCTAAAGAAAATGTTATCTCTTTATTGAGACTTAATGTACTGACAATATTACAGTGTGTGTGACGCAAAATGTCCTCCAGTGATTCCCCAGTAAGCCTTACCAAGCAGCTTGGCTGAGTCAGCTCTGAGGGCTCTGGCTGGAGCAGAATGAATGCATTCTGTAACAGTGTGACATGGGAATGCTGAGCATCCACAAGAGAAGATATGGCCCATGAGAAGCACTTGGCTCATGAGAAACCAAAGCTCCCGTTGATCCTAGGTCATGGAGAATATTTAGAACACAAATCATTTCATCACTTCTTATATCATGTTAGCTGACTTTCATGGTCGCAGCTGACCATGCTGGGTAAATAATCTAATGTAATTACAGGCTAAAGAAATGGCAAACTCTGTTCTAAACCAGAGTAGAGCTTGCATCTATTATTTATTAGAGGCAACCAGCAGAAGAGAGCAGGTTACGTGGTAATTACTTTTTGACCTCCTGGAGGTAATTGCATAATCATTTGCAGAGAATTGCTATTACAGTTGGGTGAATCCTGCAAGCCATTTTATGTGAACAATCGTTTGAATTTTTAAACCAATTTCCACCTAACTATGGAGTTTTGATAAGGTCGTCCACCACCACAGTGTCTGAACAGCTTTTTCATGGCCTTCTGGGGGGCTTTGTGCTCCTCAGATATTAAAGTAAATGAGCTGACTGGCAAAAATACTCATATCTATCCTGTCAGACACACAGATTTTTTACATGGACAGAGAGAAGTGTTTCCATTTCTGCTGATGCTGTCAATAGGTCAGTGTCTGCAAAGTTTTTCTCTACGGAGTGAAAAGCAAAATGCTGAAATTCTCCATTAAAATGCAGCTGTTGGTGTGGTCATCTCCCTAGGACGAGATGACTTTGAAGAGGATTGGATTGATGATAGATTTGCCATTCCCGGGTGCCTGGGTCACCAGCAGCTCAGAAAGTGGAATGCCAAAACCTGGGAACAGGTGTGAAGAAGACATTTTCCTAAAGCTTCATTGGGCCTGACACAGCCTCAGTTCCATCCTGAGACAGGGATTTATGATACATGGGATGACGTGGCCTCTGGACTTCTGTCTCTCCATCAGCTAAAGGGAGCCAAGAAGAATGGCTCAGAGCAGCCAGCCAGAGCTAGGCAAGACAAATCCCATTTTGATTTTTCCATTTGTCTTCTCTTCCCAGTGCCTATATTATATGGGTACTCTGGATCAAGGCCGTAGAAGCTCCAATACTGGCTGCTCTTAACTTCTTTCTTTGAAAAAAAACTTAGGATTGAACTGTTACCTTTGCATATCACCCAAAGGAGCACTACCCAAAGCAACAAAGGGATCACTGCACAATCTTCTGTGGCACACTGATTTCTCAGTCTGTGACTCCTTCTATCTTACCTTCAGAAGCCAGGGGGACCCTAAGGGAACATCAGAAACCCCCCAGGGAAGTTTCAGCTCACCAGAAGTTTCAGCCCACCTGAAGTTTCCCCGTATTGCTCACCCTGCAATAGTCGAGACCATGCTGTTTTAAAATTTATAGTGTAATTGATTTCTTTATAAATCATTCAGCTCTTATTATTTATTAATTCTGCTGTCAAGGTTAATTTGAAATACTTCTAAATAAGACTGCCTGACAACACCTTGGTTTACGAGATTGACAGCATGCCAGTGCAAGCTTCTCCATTGCTGGCAGAGGCAATCTGCACAGACTTGTGTCCCAAGAAAGGTGATCCTGCTTCATTTCAAATAGGAAAGACCTAATGCAAATCACTCACGGATCCTGCAATTGTTTGTCATTAATATTGCAGAGTGGTACTTCTGTAGTCTGGTCAGGACTCAGATTAAAATGTCATGTGTTGGGATGAATGTGGTGGCTAGCTTGCTGCCATAACTTTGCAGGAGGACAGCCAAACATCATGCCAGGCATGAGTTCAGCTCATACGTGTCTGAGATTGTAAAGAAATATTGAGTCAGGATTTCTCAGATCCCCTGATGTGCACCAATTATACTTTATTCTGCTGGATTTGAATATAGATAGAGAAACAAATGTTCAGTGGGCACTGCTCAGTGAATGGAATTACCCAGAAACGTGGTTCCCAGAAATAGCAGAGCTTAGGTAAAAACTGCAGATATTGACTATCAGGAGCAGGAACAGAGTGAATATTTGGGCCACCTTCAGCATGTATGGGTGGTGTTGGGAAGACATCTTGCTACATGCTCTTATGTTGCCTTATTTCTTTGTCTGTTTTAGCCTATGAGCTCCAAACTGCAAAGCCCAGATGTCTTTTAGTAGCTGGGAAGCACCTGATGGTACCATAAGAACAGTCATAACTACAGACATTTTGCACTGCTCCATGTGGTTCAGCCTGCCCATAAAGGCTGCTGTCTGCTGGATGAACGGAAAGTGTTGGCTGTACAGTTGCATTTAAACAATATCCGCTGCTCATGTTTTCTTTTCAACTGGTAATATGTCAGGTTTCTCTCCCATACAACTGTTCTGCAGCAGAGAATTGCAGGACAGGTCTGTGCATTTGATTTTCCCATGCAAGGTTTCAGCAAAGCCCCTCAGCACATCTCAGGCTTCTCCTTGCCTCTTTTTCCCTTTTCTTTTTTCCCCTGGCTCTTGCAGAAGAGGCCCATTTGTCTGCTTGCCTTCAAGTGTGCAGCTTGGACGCTCCCCTTAAGCTGTTCTTTGCTCGTTTGTTTGTTTTCCTTACCGTAAGGTGATTTAGCACAAACTTTTCTAGGAGTTTTGATTCAGTTCAATGTACAAGTAATGAACAAGAGAAGAACTAAAGCAAAAAAGACTGTAATATGCACAAGCTGCAGTCAGAAAGGGACTTCACTGCATACCCCAGTGCATGAGAGCTATGATTACCAATTTCTTTTTCAGTGTAGAGCAAAAGAGCCCAGAAAGGCTCAGAGAAGTAATTATTTTGCTTCTAGTTCTATCTCTCTCTACTTAAATTCTGTTCATTAGAATGGGATTGTGTGAACAGTACCACAGTGCTGGCTGACATTAACTGCTGAGCCAGATTCAAAGGTGGCATAAATGCAGGATTACACTGCAGGGCTGTAAATTTAAATAATTTACCATGAGACCTTGTGGATAAGCATGTGCTGATGTGCTGTGCTGCTGAGGAGGGGAGTGAGGTGAGGGCAGCCAAGGAAGAGGGACATCATTAGTTGTACTTTAAGGGGAGCAAGGTGTTTGTGCTCTCAATTTAGGAAGTGAACTGACCCAGTAGGAAAGAGGTTCCCCTTCAGAGCACTTGAATTATGGTGATGGATATCCCCGTGACAGAAGGTGTTTGCAAGTTATTCATCCGGCTTAAATAAGGTTTAAAATATCACAGCAATCAATGAATAAATTATTTGATGAGCATTATCCCGCTAACTCCATGAACATCTCTACAGAAAAGGAGCTCCAGTGACCTTGTGTTTCCTACACTGCCATCCCTCGCCCCTCACTGCCCCCCATTCCTCCATACAAGGCCCTCTTAGATAAGAAGCAGAGATGATTATTAAGATGGGAGCAGAAGAGCATCCACAGGAGGAATACCAATGAAGTAGCATCTAGGTGCATGTATAAACTGAGCCCTTTTCCAACAAACGATCAGATATAGGCAAAAAGAGTGACAAATAGTAAGTGATTCCTGTCATCAGCAGAATTCACGTGGGAGCCTCTAGTAATTGGCATTTTCTCTCTGCAAAGGAACAGAGATTTAAAGATTTGGCGAATGCCGAACAGCGCATTACAGCAGCCCACATCAGTCAGCAGTGACCTGTGCAGGGATAGGGGAAAGCAGAATCACTCTATAAAGAGTGCACAGAGGGAGCGTGATGGCCTAAAGCAGGAATTTATGGTGGATGAAGAGCCATGAGTGAAGGACAGCTTTGTAGGATGGAGCTCTGGACCAAACCCAGAGTCACAGCACTGCCATCAGTGGTGTTCCACACCAAAATGAGCTTCCCCACTCATCTCTGCATGGCAGAAGGGTGAATGGTTTGTGTCAGCAGAGCTACAGCATCATCTGCAGCCAGTTTTAATGAAGTTCTACACAACCACAAAGCCCCTCATTTATCATGGATAGAGTAGTTTTGATGCCTGAGGAGACAGCACTGCTGGGCAACACCTGAGAGCTCCCAGTTTTTACATAGGTACAAGAAATACAGCATCTCCATTGGGATGGGAAGAGGAACAGGGACAGAGGGAGCTCTGAATCCGGCCGTCATCCCTCCAGCCCCACGGTGAGATCTTCTGCTTGCTGAGTATAGCTCATGGAGCACTGATAGGAGAAGGGAAGGTGGCACACAGGTACAATAGGCTAATAAAATCATTATGGTACCACATTTCCACATTATAGAACAACAGTATTCTTCACAGTACTTATTTTAGTTGTTTTCATTCACTGTTATTGTCAGTAGCTTCACTTTATATTAGATATCTCCAGTGGCATCAGCAGTCTGAGTATCTTGCGTTTGTTCCATCTTCCTGCTAATTTTGCCACTCATATTCTCCCCTTCTTTCTCATTGCTGTGTGTAATATCACAGTGAGGTAGAGAACAGACAGCCACCTGAAAATTGACCTTTTTCAAACCATTCATTTTCCTTCAGTTTAAAATTAAAACAGAAAACAGAGAAATGGGATGACTGGACTTCATTTCTCTGCCTTGCCACTGGTTAGCTGTGTTAGGCCAGTCTAAACTCTATGTCTTCAGCGAATCTGTAACTCTGAAGAGCCTATTGTCTTCATCCAGCCACAATAGGAAAATGTTCAATAAGCTGAGCCTAATGGCTTGCATGATCTCGCTGAGGCTTTGCATACCTGGTGAGGAAGCTCAAGTCATGCTTCGGTTTCAACCTTGAACCTTGGCTGCTCCTGCTCCCTTCCAAGCCTGCCCACTGTGCAGTTCCTTGTATTCCTGAAACAACTCTAAATCACACATTGTAGGGTGACAAAGATCATAAAGGAACAACAAAGGATCAGCAAACATAAAATAGAAGAATGGCAGCCTCCCCACCTTACGCTGCAAAAATCAAAAGGAGTTTTCAAACAGCCCCATTTCCAGTCAGCTGGAGATTTAATTCACACAGTAATTTACTGTGTCTGCACTTTTTTTCTGTTCTCCCTCCCCCTCTTTCCTTTTCAAGTTACATTTTTCTTGGCCTATAGTAAGAGGAACCTAATGTCTAAGTTGAAGTCTTACATGCATATAAACCTTTTCTTTCAAAATGTGCTGGGCAGAGGGGGAATGATAGGGGTGATTTGTGGGGGCAGGGGGGAAAACACCACCTATTGCAAAAAGCTTTTGTACTGTAAAGTAATTCAAGTATTTAAAGAAAAGGGGACAAGTTCACCGAGAAAATTATGCCAGCTGAGACTGTTTGAGTCTGCAATTTTCTTTGCACGCTGCTGGGGCCAATGATCACTCTGAATTTGTGGGTGTCCTTACCCAGCCCCGCACTTCCTAGCAGCTCTTGTTTGTTAACTGTTTCCTCCTCTGGTGGGTGACGTGTTTTCCTGGTGATTTTTATTAGATAATGGCTCAGTGGGAAACCAAGCAGAAGAAACATTTTCATAATTGATAGCTCAATTTCAGTCCTGAAAACACTCGATGGCTTTTTCAGCCTCACTAACACTGGAAATTATTAGGAATTATAAACTGAGATGTGGCTGGAGCATATCAAAATGGACAAGAACCACAGGCTTGATGGGTTTCCACTTCATTTTTTGGGGGGGGGAGCAGGGGAGGGAGGAGGGAAGAAAAAATTCTTGCAGAATTTCACAGAATTAAGCATAAGAACCATTCTTTTCTAAGAAAATTAAATGAGTGTAGGGCTGCCAAGCTGCAGGGATGCTCTAAGAGCCATTATGAATTTTGATGTGTAAGGACACATGAAGTTTAGAGAAAAGTTAACTATCAGGATTCTCTGGAAAGACTTTCCATAGGACTTGGCAACCGAGGGGCAGAAAAGGACAAATCTCTTCTCCTCACTGTGCAAGATACCAGATTTCGGCCTCAGCTCCCAGAAGACCCACAGTGTTCTGTATCTGTATCTATTCAAAAGCACGGGAAGAGAAGAAGAATCACAAAGAGAACATGCCATTTCTCTTTTGGCCTCATATGATTCCAGCTGAAGTAGTTTGAGCTATCACAGGTGGTGTAGCAAATCAAACTCATTGCCTGTTTGATTTTTGTTTGGCTCTTTATTTTCAGAAGGCTAAAACTTAGAAAATAAGATTTCAGAGGACCTTCAGGGAGAGGGTGGAGATGGTAGGACCTAATGGAGATATAAATATTTGATAACCATAAAAGCAATTTCTCTCCACATTCCAGGTATGCTCTGGCCTCTGTACATCACTCGGCCACAGCAGCACATGGAGCATCAGGTCCCTCACAACAGCACTCCTCAAGCATCTCAATCCTAAGTGTCCCATAACCATAGTGAGAAAGGAGGAAGGAAGTTGTGCATATTTCTGGATAACCCTGTTCCATCTACTATCACTTTTAACCAAATAAAGCATGATGCTTGTCCGCCTATTCCCCTAATTTACCTTGCAGAAGACTGTACTTGGAGAGGAAGGAAAGCATATTATCATTTCAAGGACTATCTCCTAATGTCCTCCATTAGCAGAGATGTAGTGGTACATCCCACCTAGAACTTGTACATCTGGACTTACCATATGAAAAAGTGCTGTTTTCTTTCTCACGGCACTTCTGAATAGTTGCAGAAACCACACATTTCTGTTTTCCATTCCTATTCCTAGATGTCATTAACAGCTGCTTGACCCCAACCACCCTTGTACAGCAACATTTTCTCCACAGGACCATAGCTAAATACTCTGCATAGCCTACGTATATCAGGAATGTACAAGCAAGAACTGCTGCCTTCTACAGGCAAGCCTTTCTGAGTGGCAAAGTCACCATAGAGCACCTCCCCATGAATATATCCTTCCTCAAGGCAGTGCTTTTATTACTGTTTTATTAAATTGCCACAGGACAATATTACTGCCCTAAAAATGATGTTAGGGAAGTATGTGTAATAAATGCACAAGGCAGAGCTCTGCTGCAGTGATATTATTTCTGCTATGCACCATGCCATTTTATCACATCTGGAGTCAGCAAGAGCAGAGCTGATGGAAGTCCTAGGGATGTTTATGAGAGTGTCAGAGCTACTCACTATGAGGAGAAACTCCATCTTGGAAATGGCTTCATAGGGAACAGTGCAGGTTAACATGCAAATCCGCTCCACTTCTGACTTCATTTTAATTTCATAACATCTGTTAATTCATCTGATCACCTAAAGCATGCTTAGCATTTTTTTTACTAAGAGAATGCTGAGATTAAGCACTGAAAAGTGTAAAGGTGCATCTCAGTTACGATGGTGATGGTTACAGTTCAGATTGCTGGAAAGTTTGTGTCCACTTTCCAGGGGAATGGCCATCTGTGTCCTGATCACTGGAGGTAGAGACTGCCTCTCCAAAGAACCTGTCATAGTAGATGCCACCAATTCCTTCCTCCAAAGTGATGGAGCAAGTTTAGTGGGTTACAGGAAGAATTGTAGAAAACCCCAATACAGACAATCTGTAGTTCATTCAGAATTGCTCTGATTAGAAACAGAACTCTGCAGTTTAGTCTTTCTATGCAGACATCAATGCAAGGGGTCATTGATTATTTTAAAAGCCAGAGGGTTTTTTGTTCTGTTTTTCTTTCTTTTTTTTTTTTTTTTTTCCTTAAGTAGATAGCTGCAAGCTCTGCTTTCTTTTAATGCAAATGATCTTATTTAGACCTGCTGACATTAAAAACCACTGCATGCTTTCTGAATCTAGCATGGAGGCAGAGAAAATAGAATATTTCATTAGCTCATTTTAAGAGAACTCTCTAAAGAAAAAAAATAAATGAATAAAATAAAATAAAATAAAATAAATGAATAAAATAAAATAAAATAAAATAAAATAAAATAAAATAAAATAAAATAAAATAAAATAAAATAAAATACAAAAGCATAAGAAAAGATTTGCAGGCTATCTGTCTGCTGGCATTCCCTCCCTTCTTCCCACTTCCATTTCCGTCCCTTCAGGGGCTTACTACAGCCATGGGATTAATGGACACATAATGCCATCTCTGCTTTACAGCCTGGAAAGTCTCTTGTCTAGTTTACATTGATTTTTCTTTTCTGATGCATTTGCAGAATCTGAGATACCGATGGCGAGAAGCACAGATAAAGGGTGAAGACATGAGAAAGAGATACATCCTGTGCCTCATGCTCCCATTACTGAAAACACTTCTAGACACTGGAGCTTGCAGATACTTCCAGCAGCAAATGCCCACTTACTCTTTCCTGCCATCACAGAGGACATGGGAAGGGCAACAGTGATAGTCTTGCTCTCTGTTGCTCTGGTGTTATCCATCACTCAGGAACAGCTGGGGAAGGCACTGCTTAACAACAATTCCCAGTGCAGTCATGTCCCCCTCGATTTGCCAATGTGCTCCTTTTCACTGTAGTTCTATTACAATTATTATTATCAACACCAAGGTAATTTTCCAGTATTACCATAAACAAATGGACACAGTGATCAGCTTTGTGAGGAAGCTCACACCTACCCTCCTGGTTGTGTCACAGTGCTGCTGAATGCTGGAGAGCAGTGGGAAGATCTCAGTGATTGGAATGATTTCAGAAAAGCTATAGGAGTGCTATGACTAAGAGATCTGTGAAACCTTTTTTGGGGGGGATCAACCTCCTTGTGCATTGCGCATCCCCATGACATCATCCCCAGTAACTGCTCCAACAGGGAAAGGTCCTCCTCTCTCCCAAACTGTTCCTCTCTATGCAGGGAGGAGAGAGGAGCTGAAGCACAGCCTACTTCTCTATTTTGGTGCTATTGATCCTTCTCCTAACAAAGTACTGAAGCAAAGCAAGGCTGCTGCACAGTGCACCTCTGGGGTGAAATGACTTAAGTGCTTGAAAGCTCTGCAATACTTTTTGTATTGGTATCATGCACAGGTGTCACCCATCAGTAATACAGAAAAGATGGATAATCCTTTAGTTAAGATGCCAAATGCTGCCTGAAACCAGGCTGTTTATTAGTAAATAGTCACAGAAACAGTGTCGGAAAGAACAGAAAGAAAATGCCATCCTGTGGCTGTGTCTCACTCTCATCTTTGGCATTTTGGTGTCAGCTTTGTAAAGCTCTCGGAATAGAACATGAACAGGACCAGAAACGACGGGTGGAGGTAACCCAGCCTCAGCTGGGATCCATCATTTGCCCAGTGGATGAGCAGTGCTCTGAGAGTCCTTTCTTAGATGGCTTTACTGATCTCTGGTATTTTTTGGTATCCTAGAGGTTCCTTAATGGACTGTTTGGAGTCCCTGTTAGACATCAATTCAGTTATGCAGCAGAGGTAGAAAGGGAGAGCGAAGCAGACTGATGCTATCCCATGTCTTTGGCTCTTTGCTGAACATCACACTCTATGTGAATGACTGACATGTTGTATTTGAGGAGCAGCAGGAGCCATTCAGCCCTGAGTGATGGTGCTGCTCAAGTGGTTGCAAAGGCATCTGATTTCCCTTCCACTGCCCTGTAATGCAGTCTCGTTTCCTATCAGGCCAGCATCTCAAGGCAATTGGGTCACAAGGCTTTTCTTTCCACCACCAGCTCCCGGTTCCAAGCAGTTCTTTTCACTCTGCCATGAAAGCGAGCAATCTGTTGTTCAAACAAGTGTGACCCTGTGCTTTGCTGTCATCGGGACAGCTTTTTAGAAGACATTTAATGTTTAATATGGAGCTCTTGACAGAAATGAGCTATCCCTTGCTGGGCTTCTGACAGACTGCTGGAGAGTCTCAGGAGGAAAAAAAGAGATTTATCAGAAGGAAAGATTTCTACTACAGGAAAAGGAAAAAATGAAATAAAATAAAATAAGAGTGCGGTAGTTCAAAAAGCAGAAAGCAGGAAAATGAAAGGAGCCCCGGTGGTAGGTCCTGCTTCCTAGCCAGATGAAGAAAGACATGCAAGCCTTCAGATTAATCTTGTGAAATAAATGATATCTGAAGATTTCATTTCAAGAAATTACATGTTGTCACCATGCTTATTTATTTATTTTTACTTCAATTAATAGCTACATTCAGAGAATGAAAAGGAAAAATAGCATGCTGTTCTATTGGGAAGACTGTGAGGAAAAAAAACCAGCAACCAAGGAGAAATAGTGTATGTATCTCAAGAACATTGTTTTTTGAAACCATTTCTATGCATATTTTCACATTTAAGAGAACCTGTGTTTGTTCATTGCTTTTTCAAGTCTGGATTTCTTCTTTTCTGGGAGTTCCAATGCAAACAGTAGTTGCTTGAGATACAGCCTGCAGAACTCCAGAGTTTCTTCTGTTTCACTTCCGAAATTTTTACAATTCCTTTTTTAATTCATTATTCACCTCTCCCATTGTTTCTCTGTGAGGAAGAAAAATTAGGCAGTGCCTTAGCTGACTGACTGCACAGTATGAACAGTGAAGAGACAGTTTTCCAACAATCCAAAGTCTAAAATCTGTCATCCTGTGGAGTGAATCCTAAAAGATAAACCAGTGTGAAGAAATCTTTTATAGAATGTGGCTGCTTTATTGCTGTTCACTTCAATGGATGTCTGACCTCCAAGCCCCTCAGATTACTTTGAGAATTGCACCCTACTTCCATGCATTACCGGGTTCAGAAATAACAAAGGAAAAGAATTAAGTTTCGAATGAATGTGATTTACACCAGTGTGTTCAGCAGCCAACTCAGGAAAGCTATGAGTGATTCAAACTCTCTTGTGACACAGCCACAAGAAAGGATGGATAGCATAAAGACTCTAAGATGAACAGGCCAATAAATAGGGTGCGAACTGGTGCCAATAAATGCGGTGCAAATATGGTGCTGTCCCCTCCCTGGAAGCACTCAAGGCCAGGTTGGATGGGGCTGTGAGCAACCTGGTCTACTGAGAGCTGTCCCTGCTTGTGGCAGTGGTTTGGAACTACATGATCTTAAAGGTCCCTTCTAAGCCAAACCATTGTATGATTCTGAGAAACTCTTATGCCTTCCCTGAAGTCAGGAGAATGATGATAGATTTCATCTCCTAAGAACTTTAAACTGAATCATCCAAACTGGATGCCTAGAAAAATCCTTTATAAAAGCAGGCTATCTCTGTTGTGAGGAGAGCAGAGTTGTTTAGAGATGAAAAAGTTTTGGTGATGTTTGGATGTTTACAGTCTGCCCCAAGCTGCATCTTGGAGGTCAATGAAAACTGGATTTACTCAAGGGAGGTTGGGACACCCTATGACATGTAGAGGAAGGAAGGAGAGACAAAAGGAACCCCAGTTTTGGCAGTAATTCATTGAACAAAGTACTCATTTTTTGCTGTGAACTGCCCATTAGAGACACAGAGAAGAGGGATAAACTTCAAGGGTGCTCCCCTAAAATATAGCCATACAGATGCTAAGATACAGCAGCCCAGCAATGAATGCTTTTCCCGAGGACCAAAGGTTTGTCCTTCAGTGCCTGAGCCCTCCACTTCAGCTCCCAGTTCGAGTCATCAGCTTGGCCAAGTCCAAACATAGTCCTCTCATTACTGCTTTATTTTTTTGCCACAAAAGCACCTCAGAGAAATAACCAGGGATCAACACCCTGTCACATTAAACATCATAAGGAAAGAGATTAGAAAGCCTGGACTGTGCCCCAGAGATCTTACAGTGTAATTGAAATTCCAGGAACACACCCAGATTTGAGGAAGGGCTCTGTTTATTGTATTGTTCTGCCAACCAGCCTTCTCACATTCATCAAGAGAGAAAGTTTCCTTCTTCACTGCTCCTTTCAAAGTAAAACTCCACTTCTTTTCTTTTATTTTCCCTGTCCAAACATAAAAAGAGAATGAGAGGTGAGAGCTGATTGAGTGAGCAACAGCGGGGGAAAGAAATGAGTATTTATCAGTGTTCCTCTGCTTTTAAAGCACATCAATTCTGAAGCTGCTGACAGAGGTCTTGCTGTAACTGCTGGAAGAACCTCCAGGAGCTAATAATTTTATGTTCAGACTTATGTAAAACCTGTTTTGATTAATTATTGATGCAAAGTTAGGAAAACGAACATTCTCTCTGCCTCGGCACAGCCCTATCAAATAAATGGCACGGCAGCGATGCACAGTGTGCTATTCACCCCCTGTCCTGTCTCACAGCTCTCCATTAGTGGGAAGGTCTAGGTCCCTCGCAGGGGGCAGCCAATCCCTCCAAAGCAATGTCTCACAAGCAATGAAGCTCATTTTTGGGTTCCTAAAATGTAGGAGCAGCCATGCTGGGCAGTACAAGCTTTCCCTATCCACCTCAGATAGAAGTTTGCTTTTGCACGATTGCTGAGCTGGGCAAACGTGCCTCTTCTTGAACTCTTGATTTGAGATTAGTGCCTGAAATCTCTTTCTTATTTTGTCACTGTTTTGTGAAGCTGGCTGGGGGTCAGCTGAAGGCACAGTGTTCCCATGTCCAGCTCGGCACTCCTGTGGGTTCCTAAACAATGTATTCGTGCACAGAAAGCAGCCCTGACAATAACTGCTTAGCAGATTCAATTCAATTCCATCTAATTAAATAGGTTCAGCAGCACAAAGACTGCAGAAATGGCTGCCATCTCATGCTAGACACGCAGCTGCCGAGCTGCAGTGCACCCTTGTAAAAGGTGCAAAAAGTACATTTAACCTTCTTTTAGTGGAAAAGCCCCTTGCAATGTAAAATTCTCTACAGGGCACATATATCAAAGGCTACACTCCAACTTCTGGATGCCAACGCTAAGAAGCTGACCCACAGATAGATGCACGTTTCTGCTCTGTACACAGCAGTGCTTCCACCTCACGTTAGCCACACGTGAAACTCCTATTCCATTCTGTAATAGTGTTTTTGTTTTGGTTTGTGTTTGTTTTTTTGCCTGGATACAACTCCACTTGTTTATGCGGGGCTGCACTGTTCACAGTTGGAGCCATATAGCAGAGAAACATATTTCAGAGGTAGAGGAGGGAGTTTCATCAACTGCTTCTAGCTAACCAAACAGCCTATGTCATCTGGCCATTAATGAGCATGTCATAAAGCTCTGCTCTTCACTTCATCACTTTCGTGTCCCTTCCAGAGTGATGCCATTTTACATCCCGCAGCCTTTTATAAGCTCCTGATGTCCAATACAGATAGTCTCTTCTTATCATCTTTTGCTTTTTCTTTTGAGCACTCCTGGCTTCCCAGAACCATTTTCTGGGGCTGACTTTTCATAATGGTTTCAATTCTTCACTCTTCACTCTTCCAATTGTTCTTTACAGATATGGAGGGTGGGTGACTTAAAAGCACCCTGCCTTAATTCAGCTCCCCTTGAACTCACTAGTATAGAAAAACTGAACTGCACATTTCCATTGATTTCAACAGAGGAAGAGTAAGGCAAGTGCTCTGGGCTTTAGAAATTCCCCCCCTTGATGTTTTCCCATCACCCCGTTCTGTCAGTAGCACACTTTGTACGACAGTTCCCACTTCTGCTATAAAGTGTGCTCCTACTTTCAATCCCTTCTGCACCTGTCCATCTCCATGCTTTGACACGACTGAATTTCTTTATGTGAGTTTTGCAGGACTGAAGCCCTGACTTGTGAGACAATTACCACTGCTTTGTAATGGAGTTTAGACTGAGTTATTCCCAACCAGAGCTCCATTAGGAATATATCATACAGCCATATTAAGGAGACATCGTCTGCAGCCTCACGGTTAAGCAGCAAGGCTTCCTTGTTTTTCATAGTCAAGACTATCATCCTCAGAACCTGAAGCAAATTTTTAATGAGAAATCTTTAATAGAAGTTTGCTTGACATTATAGTTAATCTGAAGTTCATGTAAGCACTATTCCATTAGAAGAAAACATATTGAGGCAGGTTATAACTGAACCCGTTGCTTTTCTTTCTATTTCCTAAAGTCCAATTTTGCAGTAGAGTGGTGGAGATTATCTCTTTAACTCAGCCATGGATGACACCAGAATCTTTGTACAATACCCTAAGAGCAGAAATAAGCTGTTTACCCTCATCTCTACAAAGTTAGACCTCACTTTCAAATACCAGCCATAGAGATTAGAGTTTCTCTGCGAGATTTACCCCAAGAGGCACAGTTAGCTGCAGCCTTCTTCTCCAGCCAAATGGAAAAGAGCCCAAGACTTGAGACCAAACCCGTAGCACAGTTCCAGCACTGAGTTTTCTCTACCCTCAGTGTCCTCCCATGCAGCAAACCAATGCCAGATGGCTGGACCTCAAGCAGAGACTTTAACCAGCACAGAGGGCTGACACTGCACCAAGGGAAAAGCCATCACTGATGCCTTTCCCCCTAGCTCTTTTCAGTGAATACAACCCAGACAGTGGATCCCCTGCCTGAACTCATGTGCAAACTTTCAAAAATGGCATCTGAGGTCGCATTGATCACTGCTCTCCAGGCGGTTGTACAAGACATTCTTCCCAACACCCAAAATTATGTCTGAAATCAGTTTAGGGAATGAGCAAGTCTTTTAATTAAAACAGTCTGTTATGATGAATCTGTTATTACAAAGTCTTACCTATGTAAAACATTAATAATACAAATTTCATTTGTTTATGTCAGCACCAAGCATTAATTTTTAATGGCGAAATGTATGAGTTATGAAAGGCATTAATGCAAAACAAATCACCAACTGAGAAGGGAAAGGAAATCCATTTTTTAGGGTAAGCAGTGGGAATGAAATATTATTGTGGTTCTAACCAAGGGGAAAAAAAACATTTCTTAGGGCTCCAAGTGCAATTAAAAAAAAAAAAAACAACAGTGAAGCCTTGGGTTTTATCATCATGCTTAATATTGGTCTTATACCCAGAAAAGATTGTGTCCATTTCATGCAGCCCGTGCCTTGATGCCATCTCTGAGGAAACCTTTTATACAAAATGACTCTAATTGCCATGCAACTGCCATGAAAGCAGATCAGACACAGGCTGCATAACAAGCATTTCACTGCTGCAAAGAACAAGATCTCAGAGAGCCCAGAAGTTACTCCTGCTGGCTTGGTGGGCCAGATCCATCACAGGAATAAATGGGAGAAGCTCAGTGTGATTTAAGAGTCACTCATGCTTACACTAGCCATGAATTAACTTCAGGCATTAATTGCCAACCTGTTCTTAGAGTTTATGATTATAATTCTGCTGGATAAATCAGTACCCAGTCATTTTCAATGCAGACTGCTAGGCTGTGCTGTGCTGGTCCTGTGTCCGATGCAGAGCTGCAGAGAAATTATAGCTTCTGCTGGGACCTTGGCTTCTGCGGTGCCTGACCTCTCACAAACAGCTGACCCTTGCTCTGACAACAGTTTTGCAACATAGAAATGCTATTAAGCCCTGGGCAGACAGAAAAGGGAGGGATTTATGCTCCAGTAGTTAGGGACCAGGTCTCATTGGTATTGGGCCAGCACTGTAGCAGGGCTTAGGCTGGTGGGTTATAAGTGGTTGGTAAAGCAGTAGTGGCTATAGGGTGATTTCCTGAAGCTTGGAAATAGCATCTATACATAGCATGGACAGACTGGGACCTGAAACACTGTGTTAACAACTCAGTGTGCTGGGTGTTGTGCTCTGCAACAAGAAACCCGTGCTGCAGATCTCAGCAGTGGGATTATGTGTGAGAGGCTCAGTGAGCTCCAGGGCCTCTCTGTTCTACACTGAGCATTGCCCTGGCACAGCCTAATCAGCAGTTCTCTTCGTTACCAGCCTAGTCTGGCTGTGGCTATTAGAGGGCTGCTACAGAGCTAAAGAATGGGGACACAGGATGCTTTTTAAATTTATAGGCATGGGCATTGCCTTTTTCCGCTACTTAAGACTTCAACACCATAAGCAACACATCCTGTAGCTTCTGCCTCTCTCCCACACTCTTCCTTTCTCTCTTTCTTGTCTCCATCTAAAAATGTTGCTGATATTAGCAATAAAGCAAGAATTTAATATCATCCTACAGGGTGCTACGACAAACTGCCCCTTGGTTCCATCAATTCAACAGGCCTGAAATATAGAAAGGAATAAAGAGGGAAGAATACAAGATGAACTTTGCAGATATAAATTCTGTAGTATTGGATTTCTCCTAACACATTTCAGGGCTCTGTTGTTTTGCACTGGTATCTCTCCCTCTTAGACTACAGGGTCTCTTTTAGCTAAGCGACAGGTTCTTGCTGGTGAAGCATTTAGAGAAGGCCCCAGTATTTCATCTCAACAACAGCCCCCATATTACAATGTGTGACACATCCACTGCTCTGTGCCTCCGATAGAGACACACTACTCAGCCTGAGGGCAGCAGGATCTGTTAGAAGCAATCTTAGGTGACATAAATTTTTGGGCTTCTCACTACAAGGGAGACATTGAGGGCCTGGAGCATGTCCAGAGAAGGGCAACTAAACTGGTGAGGAATCTGGAGTGCAAGTCTTAGAGGGAGAGGCTGAGGGAATTGGGATTGCTCAGTCTGGAGAGGAAGGGGCTCAGGGGAGACCTTAATGCTCTCTACGACGGCCTGAAAGGAGGCTGTGGTAAGGTGGGAGTCAGCCTCTTTTCCTGTGTAACTAGCCATAGGATGAGAGGAGATGGCCTCAAGTAGAGCCAGTGGAGATTCAGGTTGGATATTAGGAAAAATAACAAAATCTTACTCCTCTTTGCCTTTTGAATACTTAGTGAGCTCATTTTGAAGATACTTAATATGAAAAGTTGGGTTTGGTTTAGCGTATCAAGCATTCCAAATGACTGCCAACCAGCTTTTCCAAGAGAAAGAGTCCAGATCGATCTGAAAGGATTCTGTGGAAGTTCTCATTCTGCTACTTCTTACGACATTGCATTCACAGTACCAAATACAGAGGCAATGGCCTCCGTGCCAATCTTTTGCCTCTTAAAATTAAAGCCAAAGGAGAAAGAAAATAGAACATCTCACCACATCGCTTCGTCATGTTAGGACATGGCTTTGACCTTTAAAATCCTTTCTTTTGAGACTCTGGTTAATTTAAAATTATTCAGAAAAAGATCTCTATTCTGAACGTGGTACAGAATACAGTAGGATTTGCAATAAGTGGCATTTATACTTTCTTCAGCAATGATCTCCAAGTAATATGGTTTCTTGCCACAAGTTCCATACATGAAGTCTCACATCCAGATCCCTGAACCAGGCACGAAGATGATAGGCTGATGTTTGTTGAAAGAACAGCATCATAAAATGCTATTAACCACGATGTGTCTTGTGTTAAATGACATCAAAAACCCTGTGGTCAACCAGCAAGTAAAAAGACAAAACCATCCATTTTCGGTGTTATATTTCCCAGAAGTCCAAAGGCTTTTTATTTCTTAGAAGTAAGAGGTGGGGGGAAATGAACACGTTTCAGCCTGGGTTGTTCAAGCTCCAGACTTCCTTGAAAGGCAGGACAGGACTAGCCTGAATATGATGAAGTTTGTGTATAATCAATAAAAAGAACTTGAGTTCTACTTGAAAGGGGGATGAGGTCAGTGTGATAACCTTCACAGTTCTTTTTATTTATTATTAATACCTGCTTGCTGGAACTCCAGCAACAAGAAATAAGGAATAGGAGGCAAAGCAGAGACTCCTCTCTCTACTCCCAACATCCAGCTGCTTTATTTTTCCTCCAACTCCATTTCTTTCTTGTCTGTTGTTCTTGAATCTCCTGAGACTGTGCCTAAGAAACACTGAGTACTTTAGGGCAACAAAACTCAAGTTTCCCCAAAAAGTGGTTTTAAAGAATAGTTAGCAAAACTGTGAAGGGAAGCAATTGTAGTAGGAGCCGAAAGGGTTATTAAATTTTCTCATCTCCTATTACAGAGAACGCCTCTGTTTTACCACCTCAGGGCACAGGACAAGGATACACTCCTTGTCTCAGAATCTAGTGACAATGTTTGTCCCAGTGCTGGGTGCCTATAGCTTCAAGACCTGTATTTTGAGAAGGAGAAAAGAGAACCAAGCATAGGGCATATAAATGCCTGATGTGTCTTTTGAAAGAAAAAGATCTGAGCCTGTGATAGAAGAAGGCTATCAGCCCCACCAACAGCCCACCTGCTACTTCTGAGCTCAGGTAGTTCATGGCATCTCTGCATGGCCTTTAGCAGGCAGATAAATGAAAGCTGTGACTGTGCTCTGGGTCAGCTGGAAGCTGGGTGGTGTCTGTCTGGTGCTGAGCCTGAGATCATCCGAGAGCATCCATCCAATTAGTCACTTCCAGCATTTCCTGAAGTTTCAGGACCCATCCTGCTTTCTTTTTCTACTCACTAGTACCAGGTGCACAGAACTGACTTTTCATTCTGGGCTGGATGATCAGCTGGTGTCCTTCAGTGTGCAATAGTCTAAAAGAGAATTGTGTCTGTCTGTCATGAAATCACTTTCTGAAAGCCAAAATAGATATATTTTTTTTCAGGTTCTTTATCAACAAGGAATATCCCCAGGCACAGGCAACTAAATAAACACATTTAGAAATGATATACTTCCCCTAATCCAGCAGATCAATCAGATTCAGAGCCTATAAATGCTGTAGGGTTTGGTAGCTGGTTTCAGTGAAGGGAGAGAGAATCTTTATTTCTGTTTTTCCTCCAATGCTGAGAAGCATAAACCCAGCAGCAGCACTGAGAGCCTCTGTGTGAATATTCTCCACCAGCTTTATGGCTGGTACGATGTAAATTATTTCAAATTTTGATATAGTTTTATACAGTAATCATGAGTCGGAATTTTAAAAGGCAAGTTTCCTCCTCTTTTATTCTGGATCAGTTCTCCTCTGGTCACGCTCTTTGTTCTCTTGCCATGGCAGGGCAATTCTCTCCAGCTTTTTGTTCACTTCTTACATTGGTACCCACTACCAGATACATTTCCCTCTATCAGCTCTTTCCTACAGGAGAAATTCTCCCATGTAAAGTATTTGCCAATTATCACCTTCAGCTTTTCTTCATACACTACAGTGATTTATCATAGTTATTTCAACTGTCCCTACCCTTTGGCTCTCAAATTATTCTCTTTACTGTTTACTGTTATTATTTATATTATTGTAACTTCTAGTTACAGACTAGAACAAGAATCTGTTTTGCATTCTGCGCTGCTTGGATTCTTGTGTGGGCTGTCTCTTTGTTATTTCCCTGAAGGACAATGTGTGTACAAGCTGCAATTTTCCAATGTAGCACAGCTGTAGTTACCTTCGTAGACACGCAACTGAATTCACAAGAATATCCAGTATTGCTTCACATGGGAACCTCATAATAGGAGAGTAGTTGATGATTTGGGGCACCTGAACTGTGCAGGCTCAAATTTCTTTCCTCTCTGTCCTGTAAGTCATTCATTTTAACATTCTCTTCAGGATTTCTTCTATCTGACATTTTTCTCACATTGTAGTAAGACGTCCTGGCTTGCTTGTTGTTAAGAAAGAAGAGGAGCTTGGCCAGGAGCTCATTTGTAACTAAATCAGCTCTTTAGAAATGCTTAGACTTGCGCTGTCCTGAGATGGTTGTTGTTATCAGCCTTCTGGTCATGCAGATGCACCTACACCATATTTTGCTGTACCTCAAAGTCAATTCGTAGTCCTGCAAAAGCCAGTAGAAAAATCTGTTGCCTTCATTTGGCCCTAGACGAAACCCTAACTGGCATTTCAACTTGTCAGCACGCTGCTGAAAAACTACTTAGCTTGCAAGGAAGACACTGCAATATCAGATGCCATTTGCCACTTGAAAACATGAAGAGCACCCTTTCTTTGAAATGTAATCTGCCCATATTATAGCTCCAACACTGATGTCTATTATTTAGTACTTTCTTTTAACTTAATTTTTTACCAGCAGTTTTTAAAAACTCTGCAGTTTTAATCTCAAAAAAAGTTTAAAGCAATTTTTTATTAGTGCATAACTCCAAAATACCATTTTGGAATGAAAAATTATCTCTCAAGCACTTACAAGATAGGCTTTACTTTTCTGTTAGTTAATCTGACAGTATTTTATTAATAATCAGCCCTTTTTGTATTGCTATTATGCATTTTTTTCTATTAACGCAGTTTATATCTCTAGCATCGCCGTTATAAAGAAGACTATGAAATATCTCTCAGATACGCTGTGTAGGAACAAAGTAGATAAATATTGCTTGCAAATCACAGGCACTATTTTTTCCATTGAATTTTCTTGCTGTTAATAAACAGTGAAACTCTTAGCACCAATTTTAAGAAATGTTATAGATGAGAATCTGGGTACAATATGGTCTACAACCACTACAAGGGAAGAGGAAGGGAACAGGTACTCTTGTTTCATGTTTTTTTTTGCATCCTTACTTACAGTTCATTGCTCAAAACAAGCCCATAGCTCACTGTCTATTCTTGTCTTCATTTGAGTATCACTGAGTTGGAGGAACAGAACAGACAGAAGCTTGAACCCAGACTTCTTTCTCTGTTTTAGAAGATTTATCCATAAATTTAGTTTAGTTCTCATTCTTATTCAATTTTAATCCAATCTAGAAATTTACAAAGAGTAACTTCAAGATCTTGTTGAATCTAATAGGTTTATGCAGGAGGTCTCTGGTAAGCCTGTTAATTTTATATAGTACAATTCAATTCACTTCTCTGGTGATTCACACCACAGTAAGTGGGAAAAAATTATGCTACAGAAGCCTAGTACTGGCTCCTAGCTTTTCATTAGCTCATAGTTCTGATCAACTCAGTGCATTTGGGTCATTTCACCGTCTACAGTGTTTGCCATCACTGCCCTGGAGTATAATCTGCAACCAGAATTAATACTGTGTGTATGCTTTCCCCCAGGTCATTAAGATTGATGGAGTAAAAATGGTGCTGATACTGATGCTTTCTGGCATTCTACAGGGCAGTGCTTTCAGCTGTGCTTACTGCACCACTGCTCTCTTACCCATCCTTTGTTGTGTTGCTGGCATTTTTCCATCCCTGTCAATACCTGTCATGCTTTAGAGAATTATTTGCAAGGTAAATCTTACATCTAACAGAAACCTAAACAAACCATCTGCCCTCTCACATTCATTCTCAGAAGGATCTTGTCCCAACCTCAAACCAATTTGGAAGCCCCTGCTGAGTAATCAAGCACTGCCTCACAAGCCTAAATGTCTAATGGGACATTATTTGCCTACAATCATGTATGAGGCTGCAGGAGAGCTAAGACTGGAGCAGCTCTCCCATCCATCACTAGAAACAAAAATTGGGCAGACTAAAAGGTAATTGCTGGTGTCTCTCTTTTTTCCACCTTTTAAGAGTAGTACCTCTTAAGGGATCCAATTTTGATCTCACTGTTTCAGATCAGAAATGAACCAGCTACAAACCACGCAGCCAAAATAATTTTCCCATTTTTCTGGTATCATCCCAGTGATATGGGCTTTTTTAGCAGTGTCAATAAACTGTCTCTCTTTTGGGGCATGAGACTATTGCTCACCTAGATTCTCTGTTGAGTCCATAAAGGTGAACTCCGTTATAAATATTTATTTTAAAAGCTGATTCTGCTTTTGAGGCTAAACCATCCCCTTTTACTTTCAACAGAAATCTTCCCATTGACTTCAATGGGTGAAAATTATTAAGATTGAATTCTTCCCACAGGAGACCCATGAAACTGTAAGCTTTCCAAATCAGGCATATGTATAAAACCAGAATTTGCATCTTGGGAGAATGAAGTGAGTTCTGACGGGCATTTTAATGCCAAGACAGATAAGTGAAATTATAAATGACTCAAGCCAATGCTTCATTAAACTGGTACAGAGATTTATGGACCCTCAAGAATACAAGGTTTTTCCACCTTTGCAAACGTCAAAGAAAATCAAAGAAATACCTTTTCAGCCTAATGACCACAAGCCCTGATGAGCAGTTTAAACAAGCACCAAGCAAATCAACACAAATGGGAACCAGCTTCTGAACGGAAGGTTTGATCCAGAGAGCTGGACGATCACTAGGAGGAGTGATCAGTAAAATGCAAATCCACTGTTTTCAGTTCAGTGTCTGCTTTATCTGTTCCTTGTCATCAGCTCTATTGACAAGGTCTTCATTGCTTCCTAATTGTTTGTCCCAGTTTTCTGTGCTTTGCTGGTTTGAAAAGAAGAGTTCAGTAACTCAGCTGTGTTCTGAGTAACTCAGCTGTCATTGATTGTATTCCTTTTCAAGTTTAGTAAAGTGTCTGTTTTCTCTCTGTTACAACTGCCTTGCACACACCCCAACATTTACAGCACTCTTAAAGCTCTTTCTCATTGAAAATGGTAATTAATTTGTTCTGCTGTTTTCCCTTTGTGCATCTTATTTTCCTACAGAGTTCAACCACTGCTATGACTCTTTCCTGCGATCTTCCCAGGTTCCACGTGCTCATGACTGTAGCTTTTCTTTGTCTTTCAGTATTTGAACACCATCCAATCCCCATGCTTATACATCTACAGTTCTAGAAGATTTCCTCTTCTTTTACCTCAGCATTTTTACAATATTCACCTCAAAACGAGTTAAGACTGTGTCCCTACCATCACGCTGAAGACATTTGCCCATTCCACATCCCTCCCTCCCTCCATCCAGTACTGACTCCCTGTGTTTCCATACCATTTTGCTCTGCAGCAGAGGCTCTGGTACAGGTTAACGGAGAGGAGTGTCAGGTAACACAACAGCAGAGAGGTCAGAGATGGAGCAATGTGACAAAAGCACAACAGGACGAACTGCTCCAGCTTTGCCTTCTTCACCCTGCAAGCAATTGACGCAGTGTTCAAATTAAGACTTCAGTGCTTTATACAAAGCCATTTTAAACAATCTATCACCAAAAATTAAAAAATAAAATAAAGTAAAACAAAAAGTCCCAGGAAGCTGGATGCAGAATTCCAGCAGAAATGCATAAATAAACCTGGCTGCATCCTTGAGTCAAACCAGTGATGCAACCTCTGGAGTACAGCATGCAGTGCTGTTTGTCCCAGCTGAGAAGGGGCAATGCAAAACTAAAGGGTTCAGAGGAAATTCCCGTGTGAAGAAAGCATGCAGTTCAGAACAGGGACAAAGGCAGCGGGAATATGAGAAAGACATAAGGACTGCCAAACAGGCTGGAGATGGTGGGGTGAGAGCTCTGATCCCCATGTCTCATGACAGGAGAACAAAAAGCCAGTTGATGGAATATTAAGAAGCAGCAAATTCAAAACTGATAAAAGGAATGACTTCTTCACAGTTTGTTCCACTGCCAATGGAAATCTCTGAGGATGAGAATTTAACAGGGTTGCCTAGGGACGGGCCGCTCGCTCAGGGAATGCCTGCAATAAGAGCAGTTAATGCCACAAACCCTTGCAAGGGCCATCACACATCACGTACCAGGCCTTAAAACAATTCTCTTAGAAAACGGAGTGCATTAGAGAATAAGTGGGAGGGAGGGGGAGATGGATTATCCTACATCTGCTTGTTGTGCACATCTTCTGTCTTCTTTAAAAGCATCTGGCAGAATCCATAGTCACAGGACCTGCCCTAACCCAGGCTGACAGTTGTATTGCTGCCAGTTCTTGGTGTTCCTTCCTTCCTTCTCTCCCTACTCCACCTGGTTAAAAGGGAATAAAAATCAACAGCCGAATTTCACACAAAAATTCAAAACTGTTTTCTTCCTGAAAAGTTAAAAACAGGCTCATTTTTCTTCTCTCCTTTGTATTTTCCTTAGGAACTTATGGTGAAACACTTTAAATAAAACATTTACTGCAAACACAGGTGCTAGTAAACAAAATATGTTAGTATACACTTTGGAACTACTTACAATGCAAGGGGTGTGGGAGAGATGGAATATTTTAATAAAACAATCGCTTTTCATGAAAAGTAGCCTGTTTTGTTTTCTCAGTTTTTGTAGGAAAAGTCTGGTTTTGTGTTGTTATTTTTTTAAAGACCCTGAAAAATCCTGATCAACTCAATTCCCAAACACAGACTCAAATGGCCCTGCCAAGGATTACCGCAGCTAGGAGACAGCAGCAGCATCCCAGAGCAGGAATGACCAAGTGAGCAGCACCAACAGCCTGAAGGATGTTTCAGGGCTGGGGAGTTGAGGACAGGTGACAAAGCCATGTCCAGCAACTGCTGCCAGCAAAACCCATAGCAAAGTATTTTTTTGACATGGATGGGAGTGGGACATGCTGTCTGCTCTGTAGGGTGGCTGCAGGCTGTGCTGGGGTCAGCCCTTGTTCCTCTGCAGTTGCAGGGACAGCGGTGGCAGACAAAGTGCCAGCACATTCAGGATTAAACTGATGAGATGGAGTTGCTGGCAGCAAACGCAACTCTCAGTCCCAGCACTCCGAAGTGAGCTCCCCCCATTCCAGCCGAGCTCTGGAGGGAGGTGAGGAAGGAGTAAGCATTAGCAGAGCCTCTAATGAGGAAGGAACGGGGAGCTCATCCCTATGGTGCATGCAGCCGGCTGGGGAAGGAGCTCAGCCTGTCTGGCACAAGCTGAATCACTTTCAGATTTCCTCTGTCTGCCGTTATCCTCCTCCCTTTGCTACATGTTAATTGAACCTTTCTTTTTTTTTCCCTTTCTGGCTGAAACATCTGTTTTTAATGCACGCAAACAATAAACCCTTTCTTTTTTCTCTGCTCACAGGGGATGTAAATCCACACAGAAGGGGAAACGGGGGAAAGAGCTGCACACCACGTTCCTAGCATTAGCATAAGAGCCGTGACTGCAGCTCAGTGCAGTTCCGTGCTCAGCAAGCCCAACCTGCCTGCAGGAACCAACCCAACCTGGAGCCTCTCACTAGAGCCCCCAGAATCTGTCAGTCGGCTCGCAGGGGTGCTGAAAGTTGGCTCACCCCCCACTGTCAACACGGCTGACAGGTTTCTTAAGAAAAAGCAAGCAGTAGCTGTGAGGATGCCTAACACCTTCACTCTGATATGAAAAAGTCACTTAAAATAAAAGACTTGTATGTAAAACTGGCCACAAGCCTTATCTCACGTACACACCTGAATGCATCTCAGCAAGCCAGACTCCTGAGAGCATTAACTCCTGAAACACAGCAGCCAGCTGATCCAGACTAGGCTGTGTCTATCATTCTGCAGAAAACAATCTTTGGGTGACTGCACACTCAGCTGGGCTGCTGGCTCTACCCCACCTGCTTGCCTGCCTTCACGTCTGAAGTGGGTAAGCCCAGCCAGAGCTCAGTTTGTGGACTGTCCTAATCCTGCTGTGTCACTAGCACCTGTCACGAGGATGTAGCACCTCCAGGAAACTACTTCTGCATGAACCTCAAGCTATTACTGGCATGGGTGCTGCTTATTTGTGCTTAAAATGGTGGGTGGGAGGTAGCAGACGTCCTTCTACCTCCTCACACCCCTCCAAAACACCAGCGCCACCTCCTTTAGCCAAATTCTGGCTATAGCAAAGGCTGGACACAAGGTCCTAGATGAGATATGAACACTGAGGAACAAATACAGGCTCTATGCTGAGCCCTCCCAGCACCGTGTCATCAGTGTCTGCCACTGGGACAGCATTAACTCAGATGCTGTCACGGTACAACCCCTTTGCCAGCCTCAGTCTGTAAGCAAAGGGGAAGAGATAAAGGTATTATCATTAAAGAGTCCAAACCCACCTTCCAGAGCCACATGCAAGTGAGACGGCTGTATCGGCTGTGGGAGCATAACGCTTAAGACTCAAAGTCACATTCAACTAAATTTTCCCGTTTCTGACAAAAATAAGGTGTTACAACTACAAGCTGTTCCAGTAAAGCCTCCTCAACAGATAATCGGATTTACATAATTGGGTGCTGGTGGGACTTCAATAAATCATCAACGTGGCAGTGTGTTTATTACAGCCACACAGATTCACTGCTTCCCCAGATAGTTCCTGGAGCCCAAAATACACCAAATACTGCTGAGAGGGGACAGACACATAGATAAAGCTTGAGGGCAGGAGAAATACAGACAGGCTATGGCTAACTGCCACTAACAACTTCTTACACTCCCGGTGCTTTGAGCTTGGTGGTCTGGTAATGGGCTGCTCAGGCTTGACCACACGTTCACCCCTAGCCTAGGTCATATTATAAGACAGTATATGTCTGCACCAACAAACCTTATGCTGGTATTTCTAGCCTGTCACCTCCATGGAAAGCCCAAATGCCATATAGAATGAGGTAGAACCTCTATTCCAACTCATCTAGCAAGAGGGGAGATTGCCCTGCTGTTGGGATGAAGGTACATATACGAATGGAATATTGTATTGATCATTCACTTTTCAGCGGCCCTAGGCTTCTCCACACCTGCAATAAGCTGTGATTCAAAGCCTCTTTGGGAAAAAAAAAAAGTGTTTTCTACGCATTTGAAAGTGGGGACAAGTTATTTTCCATGAGGGTAGGGCTAAATTTGAGAGAAGGACACAGGCTGTCAGTGTCTTCCCAGTACGTACATATGGATAATGCCACATGCCAGGGACAAGCCGTGAACAGCGGTGATTTGTGAGCTGGGAAATGGGATTGCCAAAAGAGATGGAACAGAAATGAGGTTTTAATCCCCCAGCCCAATCTTTCCTGGTAGTGGCTGTCTGCAAGAGCAGGATTTTATCAGTGCAGCCCACAGGGAACTTTTCTGACCTTCAGTTTACTGGAGCCTGGCAAAGCATTGCACTTCTCTAAGATGTGTGAAGACAAGTTTTCAAAATACACAGATGCTCCTGTGAGCTAGAGCCATAGCACAACACAATACACACCAGAACATATTGTGGAGAGCAGACTGAACTCCACAGAGGAAGTCTGTGCACAGCTTACAGGTCCTGCAAATTCACAGGAACAGGTACATCAACATTTTCTACACTCTTCTTTGCCAGTGAGCTTACAAAGTCAATCACCTTGGGACCCATGTATTTTCCAGGCTAGATGAAAACAGCCTTCCCTATTCTCTTTTAGAGGGCTCTCCAGGTTAAAGAGGAAGAGAAAACTGTGTATAAGACCCACAGCTATACCACACAGGAGACCGATGTGTTTGCTTGAAAAATTAGATTTGCTTGTATTGCACAGCCTTCTCCAAGAGCTTTCTATAGCTGATCCCACCCCCCAGCTCAGCCCTCTGCCTGCCTGTCTGCCAGAGAGACAACACCAGCACAAGCACTCTCAGCTGCCAAAGCACACTGGCCTGGGACTTCATTTCTCTGTATCACAAGCTACCAGCAGAAACCTTGTCATTGCAATTGTTCATGTATTTTCTTCTGTTTTTTTTTTATCTCTCCAAAATCTCAACTCCCTAAATCGTGGCCGTAGGCTATTACAAGACTGGAACAAAACTTATTCTCAATCCAAAGCAAAATGAGTAAGGTGAAAGACAACAGGCACAACAAAGAAAACAGTTCATGTTTGGAGCAATAAGCATCGGTTTCTGCCCACCTCAGATTTGGAAGGGCAGGAACATGGGAAGCTTCTCACAAGTGGTGTCTGTCCCCAGTGAGCAGCTCAACTGGTGGCTTTATGTGATGAATGGCAGGTGGCAGGTCCATCCAATTGCCACAGCCACGATATTTCTATCTCATATCATGGCAAATTTCTGTTGAAGAGGTTTCATCCCACCTTCAGACTCAGAATTAGTACCACCAAATCCACCGTGTACTCAGATAGATGACTAAGAACTACAGAATGTCTTGCAGCGAATGGCCTGTGAAGAGATACGTAAGTGATGTCCCCACAGCACAACTGTGTTTGACTAACAGGAGCCACTGTTCTTCCATGTGCTGTGCAACAAGCAGCAAGGCAGATAGTTCACTCTCATTTTCTCCTTTTCCTTCTTTCCTTCCTCCTTCCCTTTCCTGTTTTCTTTCATTTGCTTTTCTTTTTCTTCTTCTTTCTTTTCTTTTTCTTATCTAACACTTCAGCCGAATGAGGCTGACTGTTCCACCAGCTGAGTAAACTTTGAAGGCTTTAAGAAAAACAAATAGTAAGTTTTGCTCGCCAGGTGTTTCTTCCTCCCTTCTCAGCTCCAGTTGCATCCCTAATTTAGAATCTGCAGCCGGTTAACGAGCCCAGAAGAGACACGGGCTCGGTGCAGAGCATCCCTTTCTAAACACAAACACATACACACACTTCCAGATGTTTCATCTTCTTAATAACGTCTCAAGCCATGTGAAAAGAAAGGCTTCAGATCTGAAAATAACAAAACGGCCCATGAGAAGGGTACTTAGAGCACTGGTGTTGGGCTGGCAGCTTTTTTATGTTTGTTTGCTTAATCCTGAAATATTATGCAGAATCGAACCCTGGAAAATTTCTTATTTCCTTGCACCAAAAGTGGTCTCCAAAGAACTGAGCAAAATCTGCATATTAAATCAAATGTATTTTCCTGCCCACACCTTCTCCCCACTCTAACCTCTCTTACACAGACACACAACTGCTTTTCATAGCAAGGCTATAATTTAACAGCTAACGCTTTGCATGAGCACCACCCCTTCCCCAAATTCTGCTTTTCAGTTTCTATTCAAATTCAAAGCCAGATTATTTTAGCTCTACAGACCTGGAAAAAAATGAAATGACAATATTTGAAGAAGCTGCTAGTAGTTCTTTTCCCCCTTTCAGTTCACACCCAGGCAATGTCAAGTGTAAGTCTGTTCTTTCCGCCTGCAGATACAGAGACAGTTGGGAGCTCAATAAATAATATTCCAGGGCTGAAATGTCCTATTTTAGACATGAGAAGGGATTTAATTCTCTGGTGAGTATCCAGAGACATGACTTAAACAAAAAAAAGCCATGGCCCTCAAAAAAGTTGGTTGGGCAGTGAAGGTCTGAAGGCTCTTCTGCCCATCCTGACAGCAACCTCTGCTGTCAGTTGCACCAGTGCAACTGATCCAGGCCATGGCTAGGGACCTACCCAGTTAGACTGAGATACTCATGTTCCATAGCTCCAATGGAACAGTTCATTGGTAGGCAAGTCAGGGTTGTAATGCAGCAGGGTTCAGCCTTTACACCTTTGTATGCTGCACACCATGATAACCAACATCTCACAGCAGTGAGGGACGCGGTTTGTTTCTTGCTTTATGTACTTAAATAGTGCTATGCTCCAACAGAGAGTGGAGAGGAAATCCTGTACAGAAAACACAGCCTCAGACAGAGAGAGAGCTCCTTTCCTCTTCTCAAAGCCAAAGCAAGCACTTCCCTACCAGGCCAAACAATTTGAGCCTTCACTGTTTAATGCTGAATGATGCAAAGCTGGAGAGGCCTTCTGCAGCATTCTGTATGCTGTACAGAACAAGTGCCAACCCCAAGTTGTGAGGTACAGCAGTGAAGCTTATCTCAGTGATATACAGTGAGGGGAGATGGGGGGTTGAAAAAAGAAAAAAAAAGAAAAATAAAAGAAAAAAAGGCAGCATCATAATCAACACCAGGTGTAGGCCAATTAAACAGCCGTTTCTGTGTGCTCGCAGGAGGGCACTCACTCACAATTTACCCAAACAAATCCACACTTAAAAACTCTCAGGAGTTTCACAGAAAAATCACATTTCTCTTCAGAGCTCTTTAAAAATATTTGAGAGCACTTTCGTCTGTACACACCAGCTTTGCACACCCGAACCGGCTCCCTCTCAGCCCAGGAGAACCGATCAGCCTGGATTAAAGTGCTGGCAGATGCTTGCTCCTTGCAAAGAAGCAAGAGGGTCCTTCTTTCCCCAGCTCTCCTCCTTCAGCTACCTCTTCTAATCCCCATCTGATTTTCTTCAAGGCAGTGCTGGCTTTCGGCTTGTACTTTCAAAAGGCATCTTAGGGGCAGCTAGGTCCTCGAGTCTGATTTATTTATAGGATCCAGGCACTCAGCTCCTAGGCTCCTTTGAAGCCCTACAAGCTACAGTAGTATATGTATTCCAAGTTCAGTTTCCCTTCACTGTCAAATTGTTTGATGTGTACAAAGGTGCACGTCAAACTGGACAGAGTTCTACTGTGTCACATCAGGACGTGCTGCCCACCCCGCCTCCATCCTGCCTACTGCAGCTGTTCAGGTGTCAGCCTCTTCCTTTGAGACACTGGGCCCCAACTCTCCATGTCTGATATTTAATCAACCTCTACCCACAGTGATCAGCACCCCACAAGCTGCTTGGGTGGATGTGCACCTCAGGCCAACCTCAGTTCCAACTCAACATGCCAACCAACTTGTGCCACCTGAGCATGGTTCATAGTTGAAACCACACTTGTAGCAAAATTCTCTTCTTGCTGGTCTGCTGGAACTAGTTAGCTTGATTTGTTTGGTGGAAACTTGGGATAAAGCCTGAGCTCATCCATGTTACTGCCCATTATAACAACCACTAGTGCCCATGGAAAAGTTCTCCAGTGCCTTCTCAGGACTCCTCAGTTAAGCCTTCGTAGAAGCTCTCCAGGAAGCTCTCACAGGGAGAAAATTCATGGCAAAGGGGAGTAAATAGGTAGTACAGTATTTCGTAGGGTTTTGCCTTTCTCCTCACCTTACCAACCAAGACCATAAGTCTTAGGGTGACACACAAAGGACTGCAGCACAAGTGTAACAACCCACACAACACTTCTGGAGTGTAGCCAAGTAAGGATGGGACAAAAAAAAAAAGGACTATTTTAGGCTCACAAGTCACCTCTGTGGGAGTCAGTGTTAGGGATAGGATTCCTCCATCCACCATCCTGCATTTCAGTTGATAAAATCCTCCTGCGTTGTCCTTTGTCAAATGCAGTTGAACCCTCTTCCCCTTACACTTCTATAGCAATAAATCCCATCATCTCATACTGACAATTGATTTTGCATGTGTAACTAACAGGCATGGCAGGAAAAGGGTAAAGTGTCATCCTCTGGGTCTAGACGTGAATTTCAAGGCTGCCTTCAACTATAAACAGTTATTGATTATTCACTTGGAAAGTCAAAGGCAGAGAGGGCTGATGATAGCTATATGAACCTTGGCAGAACATTGGATATAGATGCTGGATTGCCTGATGGCATCTGAGCACATGTTGATCTTTGACTTTGACCCTACAATAATTGAAGGGGTCCAGGACCTCTCTGGATCCCATCACAAAAAAAACCAGCAGCTTTGGCCGAGGGAAGTAGGAGATGTGTGCACTCACTCTTTGGATTCCTCTTATTGTTTGTGGTCCTCAACAAAATTACAAAAGACAATCATCTGGCTGTTGTACTGCTTAATGCTGGTCGTCACCTCTACTTGAGGTTGTTGATTGTCATCAGGAAGGATGAGGCTGCCTCTGCCACTTAACATTAGGATTTAGCACATCAAATGTCATCACCTTTTTAGTTTTCATTTTCAAGGGATTTCAGCTCTAACTATATCATAAGAGGGAGAAAGAGTGTTTAGCAAGAATGAAACTGCCTGGAAGCTCTCCTAAGGGTTTGAAATTTTAGAAACAATGCCAGATTAAAGAAGCAGCTCCCTGAGCAGCAAAGCCAATGAAACTGGGCAATAGATGGGTTTATGCCTCAAGACTCAACGTCCCTTTACATCTTCTGATACCTGGTAAGAGTTGAGCTAACTTGGCAGCCAGGGGATACTATTATGGCTCCTCTTCTTTTCCATCTGTCTGCTTTCATGAAATCCATAGCAATTTAAAATTTTGGACAGATTCACCCATTAACCAAGTTTGTTTGATGCAAGCCACTGAGTTCAGAGGTTATTACTTGGGGTCTGATAGATGCCTGGACATGTATCACAGACATCTCAATTCCCAGAGAAACAAAGTACAACTCATGGCTTAGCTCTCTCTCTTATTGTACCCATGCTTATGTAATAATGTGCAGTGAGCATGCCCTGCCCCTGCAAAATGCTAACACATTCAACTTGTGCCAGGGCTGAATTGCTACCCATTCAGCACGCAGAATTCACCATCAGCATTGTGCCAGATCCACGGGGCAGCTGATACTTCTACAGCCTGGGAAGATGATCCTTATGAGTCAGATCAGCAGGGCATGATCAGGAGGGCCGTCTCTGTCACTGGGGATGAGCGAGATGACAGACGTTATATGAGGCTGTGGCTGAAAAAGGAAAGAAGCAATATATATGTATATCTATCAAACTGCCTGGCTTGTGCAACTAATAACACCAGAGATTAGATCAGTTTTACTAATGCTCATTTCTTCTGTTTCCTTGGGTTTTTTATATTCCCTTTGGCTTGGAGTATGTAAATAGACTGATTACCTGCCTCTTGATTCTGTTTCCAAAACACCACCTTTGCATTGCCTTCACCAGGGAAGAAAATAATTGATGGGGTAAAACCAGTTATATATCTCTTTATTATTATTTGATGGCAGCATTTCCATCACTGTTATGATTGATCAAGCCTTTAAGTCCTGTTCAAAACCTCCATCTTTCCTCAGTTCCTGCCACTGTCCATGTATTTACCGGGAGTTCATATCCAGCAATTCTTTTCTCCTTCTTCCTGCCTATTCCTTTGACAGGGGCTGTCAGAAGAGGTTTCCATCTGCTTTCCAGAGTTGAGTAACCAGTTCATTATAAAGTCAACATGACAGGCTGCGGAAAAATAAAATGAACACCTTTCCATAACCACCCTATTTATGCAAAGAGAAATCAGTCTTCAGTGGGGCTGCTTATCTTTGCAGATGTCCCTGGGCTGGGAAAACAGCACAGACCAGAAACAGTAAAAGAGTTTTTGTTGGTGGTGGTGCAGACGATTGCAGCTCGAGGGAAAAAAAACGTTGGACATTAAAAAATAAAGTGCATGTTAGAGGAATTTCAGTAGATTAGAGAGAAAGTGTCTCATCTAAATGGGCAAGAGCAGTCCTGTCCTCAGACATCTGTCTGTTTGCCCGGCTTTGAGTTTAAGATAATTGAGGTTTTGTTGGTCTGAAAGCCTTGGGAAAAATGTTTGAAAAATAGACAAGGGAGAGACAAGTTCCAAGACTCAGAGGTTCTCACTTGCAGAGATGAGGTTGTGGCAAGGTCAGGTGGATTTGGGATCCCCTACCAGGCACTTTAATTAGTGACAGTTACATCTCTGTCAGGAATTGCTGTGGCTATAATGTACTCAGCCAAAATTTGCCTGGTTAAGCAAATAATTGTGAGTGGTTTAGCAAATAATAGTATATCACTGGACTGGTTTGGCAAAAGAAAGGCTTCATCTTCCCCTTTTTAGTACCTTCTGGCTCAAATTGCCCCTTCTCATTTCTCTTAATCTCTGTAGGGCAAACTCTGCAAGCAGCTTGAATGCTGGAGATGACAAAGGTTAATAAAACTCATCCTAAAATGATACACGCAGCTTAGATTCCCTCAGAGCAAGCTTTGCTTAGATGTGAGGCCTCCCTGAACTGACAGGAATCCACACAGCCAAAGGAAATCAGGATCATAGAATCACAGAATCACTAAGATTGGAAAAGATCACTGGGATCCCCAAGCCCAACCATCAGCCAGCGCCCAGTGTGCTCAATGTGTCCCTAAGTGCCACATCTCTATGGTTCTGGAGCACCTCCAGTGATGATGACTCCACAACTCCCTGGGCAGCTGTGCCACTGCATCACCACTTGAAGAAGTGGGTTTTTCTTTTCTTGCTTAAACACATCCCTGCAAGCTCAGTGAGCAGAGAAGGTGCTACAAGGATGCTCACATTTTGCAGTAGAGGAACACTTAATGCCCAGCAGGATTGGTGCCCTGAGCATTCTGAAGATCCAGCCATGTGCAGAGCTCACTGCACAGCTGCAAATAGGGCCCCGGTGATCTTGAGGACATGAAGTTCAACATGCAGTGAAATCTCAATTTCACAGAGATTTCACAGCTGAAAACACTCTCCCACTCCAAATAAATAAGCAAGAGTTAAATCTGTGCATCAAGCACAATGTACACTGCCAGAAGGATTCCACTGAACTGCAGGGCAGGTCTGTGAGCCCACCATTATGTGCGAAATGCAGCTCAGCAGGACAGCCCACATTTCAATAATGTCATCACATTTTGCTGGGCCCATCTCAAGTTGTTTATGTCTGAAATTGACACATTTTATTGGGCCTAAGTAGTATCATAAAAACAATAAAAAGCAGCTCTGACATTTTCTCCTCCCCTGCTGTCTCAGCCACCACAGCCCTGACCTTCTCCTCTCTGTATCCAGTCCATATTTCAAAAGAAAAGAACCTCAGAAATTTTTTTTGCTCCTCAAAGTTTGCTGCCATTGCTGGAAATGTTGGATGATTTTTTGGAGAGGGTAAAATGACAGTAAAAAGTAATACTTTGTCAGCAACACCAAGGTTTTGCTTAAATTAAAAATACAAAATTAAAGAGAATAAGAAGTTACAAAAAGAAAAAGAAAATTAGAAAAAAACAGGGAGAAGAAGAAGATGGGAGAATGTGTGTGGTAGAAACATTATCTATCTGAAGAAAGCCAGTGTGGATGGCCCGTGAAATTAGGCTTTTATCACTCCAGAACATGACTATCTTTATCACGTAGATGTGATCACACAGAATTCTTTAGCTACTGCATAATAACTTCTAATTCCCCCTGTCCTAAATCCCTTAGGAATGGAGAAATCGGCTCTACCTGACCATATCCATGTGCTTTAAAATCCATCAGATACCACCGCAGTCTCTGATCACATCAGGCAGAGTGAGTCAGATGAGGTTAGGGCTGCAAACAGGAACCATCTGACCTCCGGAGTAATCTGCAGTGGTGGTTATGTTAATAAGTGTCACTGTTTCTGTTGGGTCTCTTTATCCTCCAGCACAACAACAAAAAAAAAGAGTTAGTGTCATGGGGAGTGATGGGATGCTTAAAACAAAGGTCAGTTCTCTCCTACATATACTGCATGGTAAGAGAAACCAAGTTCACCAAGTGCGTGAGTGGGTGCACATTCAGATGTTCATGAAGCAAGCTTTCTGGTGTCTAGAGAAGCCTTCCCATTTAGTGAGGCAGTGCACAGGTTGCCCAGTGAGGTGGTGGTACCCATCCCTGCAGACACCCAAGGTCTGGCAGTTGGGTCTCTGAGCACTGATAGAGCTGTGGGTGTCCCTGCGCATTGCAAAGAGTGGGACCAGATGGCTTTTAAAGGTCCCTTCCAACTCAAACTATTCTGTGATGACAATATCCAATCTGGTAACGTGTAAAACACCCTGAATCCTTTTACATAAAGTATGTTTTGCACAGACATACCATCAACATATAATTCCTCTTACGCTTGTTTCTTTGCACCATGTCTGCACCAGAGATGCTCATAAAGGGTTAAATCAATAAAGCAGGCAGAATGCCTATAGGCAGCCAGTTCATTTCCCAGTATCAAAGATATTTATACTTTCTCTGTGCCTGAGTTATTGTGATAAATATGTTGAGGTTGTATTATTAGTAAGATAGTTGCAGTCTCATGGAACTACTTGCTGTAATACAGAATTCATGAGCTCCTGGCAACAGACTGCATTAAACCACTTAACAGAGGTCACTTCTCCAAAGTTTAGACATTTACATTCTAACCAGCAGCCTGGCTGCAAGCTGTGATTTATCCTCCGCCACTCAGGCACTGACCAGAGGTTGCTGGGAGCTGAGGATGGTGGCAGGGCCACCTCCCACAGACCTGCAGGATGGAAACAAGGGGAAGAGTTGGCTTGCACAGTGCTGAAAATGACATTTCACTCCTCTGCTTCAGCAATTTACTAAGCTGCACCCACAAGGTGCAAAGAGAGGGACTCCATTTTACTTGCTGATTTAACAAGAAGACTCAAATGCACATACAAATGTACATGCACACTTTAGTGGCCAAAGAAATGAAGAGGTGTAAAAGGTGTACTATCGAGTGCTTTAGTCACTTAACAAGAGACTGCATTTCAATCTGCTGTTTTCATACCTCCTCCTCTACTGCCAATGTCCCGTTCCCATTAGGGAATGGCCTCGAGTTGTGCCAAGGGAGGTTCAGGTTGGATATTAGGAAACATTTCTTCGCCAAAAGCGTGGTCAGGAATTGGCACAGCTGCCCAGGGTGTGGTGGATCTACCATCCCTGCAGGTGTTACAGAACTGTGGAAATGTGGCAGTGAGGGATACGGCCAGTGGGCAGTGCTGGTGGTAGGTGGACAAGATTATCTTAGAGGTCTTTTCCAACCTTAACGATTCTTTGATTTGGGAGTGTGATGAGTTCCCAAACAAAGAGCGCTGCCAGATGTGTCCCCTCGGGGTGTGACTGCTCACAGTCTGCATCATTCCCTGTGGCTGCGAGGTCTGAGCCTCCTCCAGAGTTGCAAAGATAGGTTGTTTCTGCCAAAAGGAAAGGAAAAAAGAGAGAGAGAGAGAAAGAGAGATTTATTTATTGGGGAAAGAAGATTTATGGGAGAAATGGTGGTAATAAATCACCATTCTAAAGTCTGGGCATTTTTAAAAAGAAAAGGATTAGGTCATAAAAATGCAACTGGTTAAATAATCTTTTTTTTTTTTTCCATTGCATAAATGCATTCTAAAAATAATTTTATTGGAACTTAGATACCTATAACAGCTTGACCTATTTATCATTTTAACATATATCTGTAGTCTCAATAAATTTATTAAAATGTTATATCCCATAATCTGCCTGATCAAACTCAGATAAATCATTGTACTCTGAAAATCTTGTTAACAAGCAATTAATCACAGCTCCTGAGTGCAGCAAGGGAGCTAATTTTGATATTTGCTTTTCTTGGTGGCATAGGTAATGCATCCTCCAGAGCTCTCAAGTCTTCTTTAGATCAGTAGAAATCAGGTGTAATTTGTGGAGATGAATCTTTTCACCCAAAAAAATACCTCATACAAATGTCTGTATTCAATCAACATTAAAATAAAAGATTAAAAATAAATTTAAAACAAATTGAAAATTCTCCTTATATATTCTGACTTCCACTCTTTATATCCAACTACTTTATTTCTAATACCCCACTTCTCAGCATCACATTGATTTAAAAACATCCAAGTTAATGGGAAATCTTTGTATTCCTGATTCAGTCTTCTCCAAACAGCTTATGAAACAAAAATGCCATTCTGAGTATGATACAAAAATCAGATTTATTTCTGGGATTAAACGGTGTTGCAGCAGGTGGGGCAAATCCCCACTGCTTTAATCCCCATCGATTGCTACCAGGTTAACTCCTGGTTTGATCCAACTGTGTTATTTAAGGTTTCCCTTTCTATATATTTTTAAATCATTATCATTTTTTTAATATGCAGCAATCTCCTCTCTATTTCTAATATCATAAATAATTGATCATACTGATAAAACATTTTGGCTGGACCAAAGCTAATATCTTCAGAATTACTCAAAACAACACGAAAGAGCTCAGCATGGAGCCAGTTTCACAGGGGCCATTAAACTATCATTGTGGTCTGGCTATTTGTTCGAATAAATTGTTTGTGTTTGTTATCATTTCTTAGTAAAACTAATTAAGGAACTAATTGATTGTTTTGTTGTTCTACTAATTAACTCCATATGGTGCACATCTCCATGGAGATATTGTATGAGTTATTGAAAGTTTGGTGATTTAATGCGTCACTATTGGATTCAGGGACAATTCTTTAAATCTAAGCATCCTTTCTATTTAAGTCTCCTTTTCAGATGTGCTTTCTAGTTTTTCAGCTCTCTCTTTGGTTATAAATGTCCAACAGCATCCAGCTGCACAAAACCAAGAAATCTGAAAGGCAAGCCAGACAAAGAAGAAGGAGACATGGACGATTACTATGAGAGGGCTTTATTCTGTGAATAAATGAGACAGTGTTGGCAACTTAGCTTCTTTTTTTAGCTTCAGGCTACTGAAAGTAAACTCTTTAGGTTCACTCAGTAGTCAACAGAGCAAGGTGGTTCTTTAAAATAGCAATTCAGCTTAACCTGGCAGCTGTTCCAGCTTCCAGAAAAGCCATCCTTCTGTCAACATAAAAAGCCAAGGAAGATGAGCACATAAATAAGTCCTTCAGGAAAACTCCCAAATCACTAAAATCAGAACCTGTACAAACAAGCCTCAGAAAAGCATTTAACAGTGCTGATTATATTGTTCTATGGGCAACTCCTGTTCCTGGGATTCAGAAGACAGTTTCAAACCCCACCTTTGCTACAGTCACTCCATGAAGTTTATTGAGTCACTTTGCATCTCAGTTCCTCCTCCAAGAAGGGAGATGTTACTTCTTTTCTCCCATCTTTCAGGATTTTGTCTGAGAAAGAAAATGACTCAGGAAACACTTTATATTCCATTTGTACAGATCCACCATATGGTATCTAAAGACCCTGAGCACCAACGTAGCAGAAATTATTCATGTTTCTTAGAACAGGGAAGCTGATCCTATGTGTCTCTGGCTATTTTTACCCATTGTAAGTCACAGCCTGATTCCTGCTTTTGGGTCACAGTGGTAAGAATTGAATCCAGGACCACTGATTTTAAAAAGCATTAGGTTTGTCACTCAGTCAGCTCTAAAGTTTGAAGGTAGAGTCATCATTCTATCAGATTAAATTAGTGTGATTATCCCTTCTATTGAGGACACAGCAGCAGTTGCTAAGACAGTCCTGTGGCTAGCTCACACAGACTCAGGTTTTATACACCAAACCAAGTGCGCTCTGAAAATTAGGTTCAAAAACTAATTTGTACCCAAAAGAATTTCTGGTGAATAAATAAACACAGCATGGGGTTAATATTCAGAGCTCTCTTTAGTGGCTGGCTTTGATGAGAATGGCTAGATAAATCCCTTCAAATTTCATCTGTAGTTCAGTTAATGATGATGAGAGACCAGACTGGACGTAGAAGAATTGCCATAGTATTTCAAGGTTTCAAGCTGTCTAGTTCAGATATAGAGGGCTGAGTACATAAGCATCATGTTAAAATGACTTCCCTGGGGTCTGCGCTTGATGATGTGAGAAAGCTTTTGAGTTCCAGTGATCCTGAAAGCCATGCTGGCAGATGCTTTAACTTCCAGTAGTGACACCTATGTCTGCAAGGAGACAGACAAAAAAGCTTGGTCCATTGGGTTTGCATGAAGCACCTGGACAAAACACACATTTGTATTCTTAGTCATGCCCTCAGCCAGAAGAGGAGTTAGATCTTGAATGCTAAAAACCTTGGCTAGGTTTCTCCATAGTCTCAGTTTTCCCAATGCTTGAGATCACTTGTTCTTGAGTCCAACTCTCCAGGGGGTTCCCTGAAAGCTGCAGATCCTACAAACAAGTATGAACATTTCTTGGTGGCCCTTTTCCCGAAAGAAATGGGATTATGTACTCATCTGTATGTAGTCATCCCCAGCAATGATGTGGGAACTTGTAGGCCATCTTTCAGCCATCTGAAAGAGTGCTTTACCAAGAGGTAAAGCACTGAGACACACTGGCATTTGGCACTGAGGGATATGTATGGCCAGTGGGCATGGTGGTGGTGTGGTGATGGTTGGTCTTGGTGTACTTAGTAGTCGTTTCCAACCTTAATGATTCTGTGATTCTAGATTCTACTCCTTTAGATTTTCTGAATCTAGACAGAAGATTAGGAAAAAGAGGCCTATGCTTTCACTGAGGGATTATCTGGAATATGAAGTCTACTGTAGACTACATTGAACTCACATACAGCAGAGCCATCCTGAAATTCTCAGCTAGAAGTTTTCAACAGGACATCAGAGAGATCAATACAACAGGCTCCCTCCTTCAGTGTCATGCTTTTCCAGCAGTGCCTGTTTTGTTTCCACATGACTTTCTAACTTCTGTCACTGGAGGAAAAATAACTGTAGAAATGCAAAACAAAATGCACTCTAAAAATTCAAAATCCTGAAGCCAAATCCTGAAAAAAAATCTGGCCCATATATATATATGCGTATATCTGTAAACAACAAATCTGAGACTTCTGAAGATAGACTTAGGTTTGGGGAGTTCTAGGAGTATGAGCTGATTCAGGATTTGAGCACCAGGGGCTGGCAGTTTTGGACCTCGGCTTTGCATTTGTGAGAGCATTCATTCCTCAAATTGCTGTATTGTCCTGGACTAAGAAGAAGGTGAGCAACAAGCACAATCTCTCACATGCTGAGGACATATTTCAAACTGATGCCTTCTCCAGAGCACCTGCCTGTAGTCAGTGGAGACTGCAATAAGAAACCACACCATCCCCAATTCCACCTTAAGCGAGTCTGCTTCAATAAGGGAAGTTCCACACCCACAGTGCCTGGAGACTGACACACAGAGACAAAGAGGCAGAAAGAAAACCAAGAAATAAGACTTTTTTTTTTCCCCCCTTCTTCTTTGTTCTCTTTAGTATTCAGCCCTGACCTATTTTAGCCTTAAGCGTTGAGTTGTGACTGATGATTACTCTCCTCTGGCCTTTGTTTTCAGCTTTCAGATTGTTGATGTATTACAGAAATGATGTTGTCTGAAGCACCTCGGCTGATCACCGAGGCAGCAATCAGCTCACCCTTCGATGAGCCATTGAGACAGCCAGGCGAGCGGCCGCATTAGCCTGTCAATTTTGGCTCTTCGAACAGTTAGAACAATTTTGGTGAATTACAAGCAATAGAAAATCACTTTAGCTGCTCATTAGCTGGGAGACAGGAATGATGATAAATGCTCAGGGACTTTGAAAAGGCTTATGCACACACAGCCTCTCTCCACAGCAAGGCCCATTTAACCCTGGTGCAGCTTAGAAAGTAGGTACAGTGGTGGGTACAGGTCAGCTTCCTACTGGGCACTGCTAATGACCAATCCCCAGCAGAAGCCAAGGCTTCCAAAAGGAAGCATATGTGGGATTTGAACCTCCATATCTTCCACTGCACTGAAAAGTATCACTCTCTCTCACTGGTTGCTATCTCCTATGCAAGACTGATAGCTAGATAAGTCAGGAGAGACAAAAGCACAACGTTTTGCACAGGCTTTTGCAAGAACATTGCACAAAGATACTATTTGCCATGGTCTGATCTACCCATTTGATACAGTGATTTCATCAGTCTTCTTTTATTCTATCTACACACATGACTCAAGTTTTAGATGAATAAAGTACTCTCTGGACAAAGGAATAGAGAGGATCTATGGGAAAGATGTGACTGCATTGCCTAAGGTTGCTTTCTTACATGGAAGATCACTGTAAATATTAACAAGGACTGGAAAGGTCTCTTGGTGCAATGGTTTTATAAGAACACAAAATTCTATACAAGCATTGCAAGCTGCTGACAATGCAAGTAAGGACATGTTGCAATGTCCTGTACACAAGTTTTGGAGGTTTTGTATTAATAGTTATAGGAAAGTAACTCAATCATAGCTCTTGAACTGGCAGTGTTAGACTGGGATCCTCTCACAGGTCATATCTCTCAGACCCAAGAGGTAAATTACTAGACAAATAAGAAAGGAAAGGATATATATTAAAAAAAGGCAGCACTAGGAAATATTCTGATAATATAAATGTAGAGCTGCAATGACCTTAGCAGTCAGATGCTCCTAAGTCACCTTGGAAGATGCTGAAATACCATGTTGACAGACTTTGTACAAGAACATGGAAAGTTGGCAGTAAGGATGCTGGAGGGACTGCCTAGTTAATGAGGAATTTTGGAGACAGGGAAAAATTGATCCCGTTTTCACTGGGGACACATAAGACTACTAAAGACAACACAGTAATCTGGGCCCAAGTTTGGATTGTAATACTACATGGTATTGGTACCTCACCTGTCTAAAAGACATTGCTGATGTCCACAAGAGGGGCAACCATGAATGAGGCCATCTTTGTGGCTCAGTCTACAAAGCACCAAGGATCTGTGATGAGGAAGCTTATTGTGAAGACTGAATAATCCAGATCTGGCCCTGAAACTTTGAGCATTCATAGACTGAGCCGAACCTCTGAGCACTTTGTCTCTTGTCTGTTGCTATTTTAGGCAGCCTGCTGAAGGACTGGTTCCTCCCGCCATGTCATTGAGAATGACAAAGCCTCTCTACAGCATTCAGGAGAATTGGATGGATGAAGGACATGCAGGACAAAGAAGCTGATATTTTCAGGAGCTTCCTTTATTCAGATCAGGTCTTTTAAACTTGCCCTCGTGCCTTTGTTCTGCTGATTTAATGATTCTCTCCTCCACGCCTCCCCTCTATTTCCACTTGTGTGGATCAACCACAGCAGCAGGAAACCCTTTAATTGGCAAAAACATTTGCTCAGCAGAAGGGGTCTGTAGGTAAAGGAGCACATTCAATGATGTCCTTTCAGCACATAGGAGAAGAAAATGCCCTGTCTTCTATACTGGCCTTAACTGGGACCATTTTCTATTCCTTGGTTCTGGCTTCTGAAATATTGGCTTTGCTTCTCTCTCTCTCATCAGTACTGGGAAGGAAGCTGACCTGGGAACTAGAAGACCTCACTTCCACATTTCACTACAAGCTTTCTGTTGGCCTCCCTGCAAGCTCTTTAAATGCAACATTTAGGCATTGCTATACAAAGTGCTGCAATACAGAAGCGTAGGAAACTAAGTCCACTCACTTTCACTCAAGCTTAAGCTCCTAATTTAATACATCACTCAGAATATGTCACTTGGATATCTAAGTCACTCAAGCTATATAATTTTTAGCAGAATCTCACATCTATTCCTTTACTAATCTGAACGTTACAGAGAGGTCACAATCTGAGTCATGGTGGTAACAGCACTTCTATACCAAATTGGAGTCATGCAAAGATACCGTACCGAAATACCAAGGCACTGCAGTGAGGCATAAACAGCTCAGATCTGCAGCTCTTGAGCTGTGGTCTATGGGCTGCAGTCAGGGGTCTGCAGCTGATCTCTGTGTTTACAGAGCAGCACCATTCACAAGAAAGTCTGTGCCACTTTTGCCACCAAGACAAAAAACTACAGAAAACTGATAAGATCATATAATGAAAAAAAAGAAAAAAAGAAAAAGACAACATCGTGCACTGGAGATTGATATCTCAATGACAATCAGAAGTAAGGAAATGAGATACACTTGGAAGACGGATCTACCAGGGGACTTCACTAGCTGACATAGTGAGACAACTGACAGATGGAGGAAAGTGATTCACACGATAACTTGATAACTCAAATAACTTATGGACTGGCACAACTTCATACTTTGGCTGATTAATAGACTGGGGTGTCATAAAAAGAAGCAAACCCGACACAGTAGTCCATCTAATACTGAGATGTGACATGCATCAAGAATCAGGACCATGAGATCTCCAGGTGAGCTGGTCTGCGTGCCCATAATTGTTACTTTCTGATTCTACATTGAGATGGACACAGGCCAGCAGGAGAATATCAAAACTTCCACTAAGACCTTTTTAAACAATAATTACTCCATAGCAGTGCTGTGAAATCTGTCATTAACCTGAGGCCAAAGGGCACTTTGTTAATCAGTCAGGGCTCATACTCTATCAAAAGAAGCTATGCTGGCATAATCATAGGGTGACAGCAGCTGTCAGATGTGACATCTATTCTAGAATGAAAACAACCCTAAGAGCCCAACTTTGCTGCAGGGCTTATAGACAGTGGCATTTCTGCATAGTGATTTTGGGGTGGACACAGCAAAATGACACTTCCATAACTCATAAATGTAGTGGCCCTCAGGTCCTCACTGGGACACCTCCCAGCTTCAAGTGCTCTGCAACAGCATAGGAAACTGTGCAACAAGTCTTCTCTTCCAAGCACATCCTTTCAGTTGGTTTCCAGTGCCTTTTATCCTGTTTGTTACTGAGGCTGCATGCTGAAAGCAGAAATTAGTGATGTGTTTCCTTCTATCCAGTTCTGTTGCCTTACACAGCCCAGTTGATACCTTCTCTTTTGCTGACAGCCAGCAGAAACCTTATGCTCAAGTCCCACACAGGCTTTTGCTGAGAAAAAGTAGAGTTTGCAGCATGAGGCAGAAAGATGCAGGAGGGAAAAGCAAGAATACAGTGCCTGAGAGCAAAAAGGAGACAGTTATAGAAAATCAAGAAAAATCAGGGAATTGGATTGGGGGGAGGCTACTGAATTGTAAAACCACATAAAAATCCATGTGGAGCAGGGAATGTTGTGTGATAAAGCAGCTTTTGCCCTTGAGCCAATGCTGTGCAATCTGCCCTCAGCAAGCTCCACCCCAGTTCGTTGTCCCAGGACTCTGAAGGAAACTGCAGTAGCTCCAGGCTCTTTACTTTTTGCTGCTTTATTGAAATTCTCTCCATCTCCCCTCATCTTCTGCTTGTATTACTGGATTATTGAGTTTCATATTCATCTGTCTCTGAAAGATTAAACTGTCCCTTGGAAAAGGCCATTGCGTCCTGGAGGAGGAGATCCCATTTCCACTCCAACCCCTAAGAAACGGTCTCTGAAAGTTTTTCAGCTTGATAAGTTCCTGTCGTTATAAGAAATCTTCTTGCTGTAAATGAGACCAAAGCCTAAGTGACAGATGTTGGCAGGTTTCTATACCCCATGGCACAGAAACCACATCTGGAAGTGGGAAAAAGCATGGCGCAGTGAGGCATTGCCAAACCAGCACAGTGGAGCTGAGCATCCTCACCAGCTCCATGTGGCATGGTTCACTGTGGATGTTGCAGACAGGAAGGGTTAAGCCACCAGCCACAGACTTATGGGGTTTTATTTTGGCTTTTAGAAACATCTGCAGCAGGTGGCTCACCTAACACGTGCAGGGTCAGGAGGGCTGAGCCACACTGCTCATTCTGACTCCCCAGGAGCTGAAGCTTTAGCCATGCTCATCTAGTAGCTCCACGCTCCTGACCTTTCCCTGAGCCTGTCTCTGTAGTCTCCAATCTCTGCCTCCTATTCACAACAGCAATTTCCTCCCCATTGCTCAGGTCCAGTCCCTGTCAGTCAGCATCGACCTCCCCCTCCTCCCCTCCTCTCCCAGGCCAAGCTGTGTACAAATCTCTGTGGCTTTTTTATTTTCCCTTCTCAAATCCAGGCCTTTGCTCAAGCTCACATTAGCAGCCTCATCTTATCCCCATCCTTGACAGCATCAGCTTCACACTCTGTCCCTGGCTTGGCAGGCGTGTCATCGAAGCTGCTGACAGCCATCTGCACCCTGCTTTGCCTGGTTGGTCTCCGCAGCTTCTGAGCACTCCCAGGGTCACAGCCCAGCACCCCTTTCCCAAAACCATTTCAGTGCTCAGTGCTGTTCCCATATCCATGCAGCACAGCAGGAAGCACCACTCCAGCCAAGAGGGCAGCCCACCAACAAGCCCAGGGTGTACTCATGGTGCTCTCCCATCTGCTTTGCCAGCATGCAGTGAGGCCAGAAAACAAACAACCACAGCCACTGAGCTGCACTTGAACTGTTCCTCTGCTATCAGTCTTTATGCCACCAGAACATATGCAAAGCAACCCCCTCCCTTTGCAGCTCCCCCACCATAAGCCACAAATCCAGCTAATTAAAAGCCAGATCCATCCACATCTCAACGAACATCGCGGTACGTCTCTGCATTTGCTTGGAGCTAAATGCTAGGAGTGCACGACAGCAGGCTGTCGCTGTGACTTATTACTTTGTCATACTGTAAATATTATACAGGCCATATGGATTTTCAATACCTGAGCACCACACCGCCATTAATATCAAATATAATAAGATATTATATGCATGACAATCAGAGAAAGAAATTGCAAAGCTCGGAAACTGCCTGGTGGAGCTAAGCACGGTTTGTTTTTGCTATGAAAAGTCAGAGGAAGCCAAAATGAATCATTTAGCTGACGAATTTTATCTCTTTTTCTGTTTGCAAACTATCTGCCAGCAGATTGTCATTTTCTCAAATGTATCCATTATTTGGAACTTGTCAGTGGACAATAACTTATGTGTCTAATCATGGGCCATTTCTGAAGGATTTGTTGTGGGTGTGCATTGCTCTCAACGTGAGCTGATTTGAGCAGGTGCCCAGGTCCCGTGCTGTGGCTGTCTCCCAAATGCATGAGAGAGATTGGAAAACAGTGTGGATGGTAAGGACTGTGCATTAGCAATCTGCTCAGTGTGCCTTTGGCAATATTTATTGAAGAGTAGCTAAAAGTGGATTTCTGCAGCACTTGGATCACTCTATCACAGGCACAACAGTAGGGCAGGGCTCCCTGGATACCAGAAGGGGATAACAGCAGTGGGATTCTCAACATGCAGCTCAGATGACCATAGCACTGAAATTACAGTCAAGGATCACCCTTGTAGGCACTGAAACACCCTACTGAAGTCTACACAACATCAGTTGCTTTCCTGGCTGGGAAGACCAAGACATTTTCTGCTGTAACCTCCTAAATCCAGCAAACTTGTTGATTCACTGAGTTTATGCCAGCAGGGCCCCCCAAAAATTGAAAAATTGAAAACCACTGCTTTGTCTCCTTATTGGAAGGAACAAGTTGTAAGAACCAGAAAGAAAGCATCTTTTTTCCATATCCTCTCCATTTCACTTGTTTAAACAGGCTGCACCACTCAGCTTGGTGTTGTCTGCAAACTTGCTGAGGATGCACTCAATCCCATCAACTGTGTCACTGATAAAGACGTTAAAGAATACCAGATCCAAAATGGGCCACTGGGGGACAGCAGTGGGGACCAGCCTTCACCTGGACATAGAGCCATTGACAACAATCCTCTGGCTGTGACCACCCAACAAATTCCTTATGTACAAAATAGTCTACCTTTCAAACCCATCTCTCTCCAATTTAGAGACAAAGATGTAATGTGGTACCATGTCAAATGCCATGCAGAACTCCAGGTAGATGACATCAGTTGCCCTTCTTTTGCCCACTGATGTCATCACTCCACTGTAAAAGGCCACCAGATTGGTGAGCCATAATCTGCCTTTGGTGAAGTCATGCTGACTCTCTTGGAGCACCTGCTTGTCCCTCATGTACATTAGCATGTCTTTCTCTAGGGAAGGCGGTGGCAGCCTGATCTAGTGTCTGATATGGTGGTTGGCAACCCTGTCCACAGCTTGGGGTTGGAACTAGATGATCTTTGAGGTCCCTTCAAACCCAAGCCATTCTAATATTTTATAGTAACATACAGCCAGTGCCCTTTGAGTGTATGTAGTTTATAGGAAGCTTGCACTGACCATTAGCATAATGGACTCTGCTCCTAGCTCTGAGTGTGACACGAATAGCTTACACACAGTTTATTAGAGATTTGACACAGTGGCTTTCATGGGAGTCAAAGCACAGTGCTGGGTACAAAAACAAGCCACTCACTGAGCATGTGGACAAGCATATCAAGCAAAAAATAGAAGGAAATCAGATAGAGTGGAGAAAAATTATAAAAGAATTTGAGTTAGATTTCAAATGAGTTAATGAGATCACGGAATGTCTGTCTGTAGGGAAATCTCTATCAGGCTGCGGAGCACAAGACAAAAGGCTCAAAGTGTGGAATTTGAAACTGGTGACAACACAGCCACCTAGGCTCTGGCACAGGAATGCACAGAGAAGAACTAAGTGCCTGGAAGGTAGCACTAATGATCACAATGCCAGTTCATTTTCACTAGGTTACAGGAGGGTTGATACTAAGATGATCTTTGAGGTCCCTTCCAACCCAAGCTATTCTATGATTCTGTGATATGATTCCTCCTAGCTGCAGCTGTCAAAGGGATTTATAATGAATACAGGCTCTCCCCATTTTACAGGAGGGAAACTGCAATGGGATGACTTGACCCAGATCATCAGTAGGGAATCCAGAAAGAAAACCCAGGTCTAATGACACCCAGATCAGTTCATTCTCTGCCAACAGCTCCCCAGCTGGCCATCAGACACCTGTAACTCACAGTGATGAACTAAGTCACCAGCTGAAGGAAATGTGCCGTCTAGAAATTGCTTTCATTTAAAGGCCTGGTCTTTGAGAAACACTGGGGACTACAAGTGCTCTGCAGTCCTTACTGCCTGAGACGACTGAATTAAGCCACACCATTTCTCAAGCAGAACACAGAGGCAGTCAGATAAATAAATAACTTTCTGTGTGTTTCAGATGGGCTCGTTTTGATTCCCTTCCTGCTCTGTGAAGGTATGGGTGGCACCGACTGCCTTTAACTGATTTGTTATGGCAGAGCTGCAGGAGCAAGGAGAGGAGGACAGACTGCGCAAACACACTCACATCTGTGGGGAAGATGGAAAGAGTGGGAGAGAAACTGCCTTTTTGAAATCAATTTCCCATGACAACGTTAGAATGGTTCAAGATAAGGATAGTTTCCCCTCCATGAAATACAATAAAAAGAAAGAATAAGGAGAGAATGACAACAAGGAGTAAAGCTACTCAGTCATGTTAGATAAGGAGCAGAGCAAGCCTTGCCATGCCACATAGAGCTGGCTGCAGCACAGCCAGGTTCAGCTCAAGTGGTCTGGGCTCGTCCATAAATCTGAAGTTAAGGCCAAACCTGCAAATATTTACAAAGCTTTCAGTGAACCGGTGTTGTCTGGCCCCAGGTCTCTTCCTTTTATTTCTGGATTTACCTGTAGGACCTCTTCTGTAGCCTTCATTTGAAACAAGCAATATTAAAATTTTGAGTGTCTTCCATCACTGCAGCCAGTGTGGTCCAACACATCCCATTTGTTTCATTGTTCTTTTTCCTTTGCTTTGTCTGAGTCTTACATGCAGCAAGGGAAAAGATCAGTCTGAAAAACTCTCTGGTTCTACTTTATTAAATCATAATTCCAGAAATAAGATCTGGAGAAGAAAAATGGTCTGAAAAGATTTGTTTATATTCAAATCCAGCACTTTGCTTTCCCCCATGAGAAGCATTTGGATGGAAACCAAGGCGGGAGAGACAACTTCAACTGGAAAGATTTTAGACAGGCAGAAAGGCAAAAGTAAAATGTTGGACTGGGGAGAAAATTTCTTCTCAGAAAGAGTGGTGACTTATTGGTTCCAGAATGGTGGAGATGTGGCACTGAGGGATGTGGGCAGTGGGCATTGTGGGGTGGGCTGGGGTTGGATGTGGGGATCTTAGAGGTCTTTTACAACCTTAATGATTGTATGAGAAGGAGAATCTTATGGACTGGACTAATTCTTCCCACCATCCCTTTCTCTTCCCAGCACCACAGAGGTTGTGAACGTGCTCTGCCCTAAATGTCCAATAGTGTCATGTGTACCTGAAGGTTATTTGCAGGCAGTACATTAACAGTCAGCCGTCCTACTGCAATGTGAGGACTGTGATGGAGCCAGCGTGGGACAGAGTTTCTGCTGGGGCTCAGTGACAGAAAAACAACTTCTGGAAATGTCTGATAAATAAGAGCAAGAGATCTTAATGACTACGCTAATACATGAATGAAATAGCAATTTGGAGCTGCAAAATGAAACTCAGATTTTGTAGCTCTGAAACAGGAGACGTTGGAGACGGATTTATCTCAAAATGGAAAGACGTGGAGAGACAGAACCTAAAAATAAAATCTCATTCTTAGCTGTGCTGAGTAGTAAACGATTAGCAGCATTCAGTCGGAAACACCACTTGGGCTATGACAAATACACTGACAAAAAAAATCAGCCAAAAACCCAGGGAAGGGCTAAATCTGTACTCTGTCTGCATATAAACTAATGCTGAAACCAGTAGGAAGTGTCAGGAGACCCCTGAGCGGAGGCAAGGATACAGAACTGAGCCGTGCACAAAACTTCTTTAAAAATAATTGGAACAACTAACTGCCCAAGAGGAATGGTCTGAGCGATACGCACCACAAACAGTGAGAGCTGCAATAAACAGCAGAGAAACAACTCCGAGCTGGAAGCATCTGTCCCACAGGTTGGACAGCATGGATGTGAAGAAATCAGGAGCCTTGCAGCTCAGTTGGGAAGCTGACTCATCCCTGATCCTGCACGCATTTACACAGAGGAGGAACTTGACACGTGAGACGTCAAGGTTAAAACTGGCAATCAATAGTTAGCTGCCTAACTTAGATATTCATTTGATAATGAGAAAATTTACCTCTCCATGTGTCAATTTCCTCAAATGTAAATTAAGAGCTATGATTAGACGCCAAGATAATGACACTTGGGCAAGCCATGGATACATTTCTAAATTAATTTCCTTCTGCTACCTACACCTGAAAGCTAATAGATGAGTGGATTTAGCCTGTTTTAAGTGAGATATGAATACATGTCCTATGATAATACAGACTTAGTTTTCAGCATTTACACAAATTCACTAACTACAAGGTTGATGCTGTCATCAGATTCTCTCATTTTCCAAGCAATAAAGCACAGAGTAGGCCTTACAGGACTCAGATCGCCTTGGGAGTTAGGTTTGGATCAACCACCAGCTTTAAGGGGACCTTGGCTGAAACAAATGTCTTTTAATTGTTTATTATTACAGGAATTTCCTAACTACAATACCTCAATATTTAATAAACAGTTTTAATATGCACTTGGGAATACGGGCATGTTGGAGGGGTCAACCCTCCAATTCTTCAACACGATCTGGTAAGTGATAACACTTTTGCTTGTGGAGTGGGATAGTCACAGACAGACATTTGAGATGAGCAAAGCAGCAATTTCCATTCCCTCTCAAAAATATTCCGGTAGCAGGACTGGAACTGAAGAGAATAGTGTTCAGAATCCATTTTCTAATTCATTATAGATGTATACGAACAAATATTTGTAATAATACATACAAGACAACATATTGTGCCACCAAAATCCCTTTTCCTCCACCAGCATTTGTAATTAATTACCAATATGCATTACAGAGTGTGAAAGCCTCATACTAGAAAAGGTCACACTTCCTGCCACTCATTTCACCTTGCCTGCCCAGCTAGGAATATTCACCACCTTTCACTGACAGCATCAGATGAGTTCCTACCCGTGTCACATTATTTACAAAACCTTTCACACGGCTCCAATATGCTGGGACAGTGAGTGATAATAAACTCTATTCTGACATATCAACGGCTCAAGGAAATTTTCTATTGCAATTTTCAACATAAAATGAAACATCCTAGCAGGAGCCAAAGCTGGAGGAATCTGCTCTGAGAGGAATGATTTCAGGTAATTTATCATTATGAAATGAAAATGCAAAAGCCATTGAAGTCTCCTGAAACGATACAAATAAACCCGTGCTGTAAAGTCCGTGATCAGTGAGGGTTTATATTTGGCAGTACTTGCTCCAATAAACATAGAGGAACTAAATCACTCTTCATATATTACAGTTCTCTTTCAGGGTGTTAGACAGGGAGCTTTTCATTGCAGCTAGGACATAGTGCACCTTCCATGACATTTCTCTCCAGAGTTCCCCTCTGCTATTAGCAATGTGAATGGTAAACTGGAGAACTGAACTGTATCTGTGGGGTCAGATGAGATATTGAATGAGATATCAGAGTCACGTCCATCAGATTTGCTCATAGTCTATCTGTCTCAGGCCTTGCTGAATGCAAACTCCACTGATGAATGTGAATAGAAGTTGGCAAATATGTTCAGAAACTGTAAATTGGTCGAAAAGTGCAGTACCAGGAGGAAAAATTTGCAAATACTATGTAATGAGCCTGTATAACGCAGCCCTGAATTACTGTGAGTGAGACAGAAGGTCCTCTAGGCTTAAATAAAACATTTCTGTTTGACCTGAGTGTGAAATATATTGCTTTCTTAAACGGAGAATTCCAGATACAAATCAAAAGCTTTCTTGTAGAGCTTTAATCAGGCCTCAGCATATTGCTGAGCCACTGGACTTCGCAGTGCAAACAAGTCTAGCTTGCACTTTGCAGCTTGCATGACCATGCACAAGAAATGCTCCTTGAATTCCATGAGTTCCGAAAGCAGGAGGAAGTGCTTGTTTTGAAGACTGCTCGGTGGGAAAAAGAGCGTGTTATTTTCTGCAAAACCTGCATGTCCTCATGGGCCATCCTGAAATCAGAGTGCCCTTCCATTCCTTTGTCAGACTTCGACTGGGAGTGACTTGGGATCAGAGCAGCAGATGGGGTTTGTAAGTGCCAAGGGAAAGGTACGTGGGAAAAGCAATGTGAGGACACCGAACTTGCAGAAAAAAAAAACGAGGTTGTTGCATGTCAAAAGTAATGTGCTTGAATAGCACTGTGTGGAAGGCTAGAATTGCACAAGTCAGGGCAACTTTGGCTTGAGTTTCGGGGACGTGAAATTGCCATCTCTCTAACTTGTACTACACCTGATCTCTCTCTAACCAGTGCTATCAATCTCACTTACCCACTCAGATTCCTGCTGTTTGACAATTGGGAAAAAAGTAGTGGGCATTCAAATGCTCTTTAAGAGAATTTCCCTGCACCTGACACAGATAAGAACTGAGTTACATTTAAGAAGATTTCATACCATGACACTGACAGTTCATTGGTCTGATTATGGGCAGTTTTGAACCTCATAGGACTGGTAAGTATAAGAATCACTGAGATTTTCTACGATATCTAAGTAGAAATGATGTCTTTCCATCAAAAATGTGCAAGTTTGTGCTAAGACCAACTCTGTAAGTGGGGCAGCAGGTGGCATTAATGGTACAGGGAGAACACTGCATTATATGAAGCTCCCCGTTCTGTTTGCATGATGAGAAAGTAGGCACCAGGCAGAGCACACCACCCACCAAGCAGCCTGAGGATGGGGTGCACACTGCAATGCAGCAATGAAACACTTAAAGATGAAGAGAGATGTAGAGCTTGGCTGAATGCATCTACAGAAATAATAGGCAAATGCTGTGATCCCTGAGTGATTGTATTGGAGAAAAAAGTCCTCGCTGAGGCTTGTTGGACTTACACTCCAGTTTCACACTTGGAAGTTCAGCTCTGTCTTTCACAGCAAGAAGATTTTTGGGAGATAGGCTCCACAGATCCCTGGAAAAAAGTGTGACTGCACCAGTGTGCTGTCAGCACTGGTACTCAGCAGCATCCCCAAATGTTAAAATGATGATCCAGAGAGGGGAAGGAGAGCTGCACAAAGCCTTCACTTGCAGCCAGGCACACTGTGAGTTAACTCCCATGCTGCAGTTTAGAATTGAAAAGTCTCTTTTTTCACTCCGCGTCTCATGCAGATGAAGGGTAATACATATGGAACTTGTTTTCAGCAGCAACTTAAGAAGTAGTCAAAGTTTTAAATCTAGGGCAAGGAAATCAAGCAGAAATACATAGAAAGGACACAGAAGTTGTAGTTGTCCTTCTCTATCACAGAGGAAGCGAGCTGCAGGAGGTTGGAGCACCGCAGTGTATCCTCAGCAAGAGGCCTCCACTACCCAGGAAAACAGTTCAAGGGAATTTAGAGCAATCTAATATGTGCAGCAGGGACAGCAAATTGGGGAAGAAAGCAATGGGTTTGAGTTTGTCTGACTTTGTGCGTGGCTTCCTCAGTGCTGTAAACATCTGACATCGGCCAGAATGGATGAGATGGAAATGTCACAGCTTAACTGCCTGGAAGCCTTGGACATGTTATTCATATCCTCAAACTGGCAAATGTTGAGATATTTAAATGAAAAGCCATTAGCTTCTATGCCATTAGATGAAATTCTTTCCCAGATGCTGTTCGTTACTCCCTGCACCAAAACTCCGGTTGTACTCAGTGGGGGGATCTTCTGGTATGACAAAAAGCAAACAGGATTTCATTTATGATGAGTCAGCCCCAAAAGATAGAGCTGGTTTTCAAAAGAAATATGCATACACAAGCTGGTAGACAAATTAAATCTAGACAAAAATATCTGACCACCACTTCTCTTGCAGACTTGAACTTCTTGCCTAATGTTATTTTTTTAACCACTGTGTAAAAATGTATTCCATTTTTAAGCATGTCTCCTTTCTCTGGTTCAGCTGCTCCAGGAGCACAGCGAGGGCTGATTTAAATTACGCTAAGATCCACACATCTCACAGGAACGCCTTTGCTTGGAAGATCTCCATTGGTTTTGCAAACATTGACGGCACTGGTGGGTCACCAAATTAATCTGAAGTTCAGTTTCTAGAGGACGTGTCTGTAGGTTAGAGGTGTCCGGCTGCTGCTGCCTTCTCTTTACAGCTGTTGCCTCTCCCTTTCACCAGCCATTCCCTGGGGGCACAAAGCTGGAGGGGCAGCTATTCCCGTCCCAATGGGAAAAGAAATATAGGGAGTCATTTAGTCATTTTCCTTAGCTGAGAGCTGGAAAGGAGGATTTATTCTTCAGCAAAAAGTCAGTATAGTTTCCTCTTTTTTTTTTTTTTTTTTTTTTTTTTGGTCTTTTAGCTTTTTTTCCTGTGTTTACCAGACTCAAGAGCCTCACTGGAATTAGCTCAAAAGGTCCAAGAAATAATAATAATAGTCATAATAATAATAGCAGCTCTGTTGCAGGAATACTAAAAAAGGAAACCAAGAGGATAGAATCTAAGCAAACTTCAGTGAGATATTGGGAGGTGAAACACACATAAAAAAATAAAAATCAGGAAATATTTGTGTAAATGCTGCCACAGCACCAGCCCCTCCTGTGTATTCCCCCTCGCTGCCTGCAAGCTGAGAGCATCTGTCCACATCTCCCTGCGCCAGAAGGATTACAACAAAAAGGAATTTACATTCTGTCAATTAAAGCACCATCAAGCTAAGGATTAAAGTCACAAACACATGAATTAGAGATGGTGCCACGGGACTCTGCCTATCTATCTTCCTTGACATTTCTAGGTGCATGTTATAGAAACATTAAATGCACCTTTAATCTGCTACATTTCCGTGCATGGCATTTACTTATAGGGGTGGCCTACAAGAACAAGGCAAGCAAAAAACTGTACTGGCACTTGTTCCCCTCATAGAATGCATGCATAAGTTGGCTTGTCAAAGTTCAAACAGAAAGGTTATGTGTGAGATAGTGCTGTGACAGCTGTCAAAGCCTTTTTGCAATGGGTCAAGGGAAAAGATGGGGACGACAGAACTGGCCCCTTCCCCATCCTGAAAGGAGTCAGGCTGTTGGGCATTCCCCCCAGCACTGGGTAGAGGACTGTACATAAACATTTATTCCATTAATCCTTGCTAGATTTTAGCTATAAAGAGCTTGCAAAATACCCCCCCATCCCCCCAAAAAGCCTAATGGTCAAGGAATGGACTATCTTGTGCCAGACTGCCCATCAGAACATACGAATAGCTGCATTTTATGGCCTAAATTTACCCTGCTGTGGTTTACATTGAATCAAGGTGGAGCAGATGGCAGGAGTATTGCCACTTTAGTAACCATGCCACATTTCCAGTTGAAATGGCAGCACTTGGCTCCGACAGTGAGAGACGGAGCAAAGTATTTTGAGCAATTGTGTATTCCTGGGCAGAAAAAGCAAAACATTTTGATTTCAGCCTATGTCACCTTCTGGGTGTATTCACTGCACAAAATGGTCTTTCTTCCCTGATGACCGTGATGGCAGGCACTACAGAAATGCAATGGAAAAGAATAAGAATGACACATTCTGTCTCATAACCATCCCCATATCGCATGCTTGGGAAAGAGAAGAGCACTGTAGAAAAGTCACTGTGCTGGAGCTCAAAAAAAGCAAGTTTAACCCAGTTCTGCAACCAGCTGCCTTTGCAGCATTCAGGACTTCAACCAGAAGAACAGCTTTTCCTTCTCATCTTGCATTCTTGTTCAATTTTTTGGTGGGAGGAAACTGTGAACACCTCGTGTACTCCAATCAGGAACAGCATCTCTAGCTGCTAGCTTAATAGTCAGTAATAAATGGGTGTGAGTTTGGAGGGTGTTGGGGTTTACTCCCTGGGTTTTGCAAACTAGCACAGTGGAATATTTTTCACCCTGCTGGCCCCCAGGCTTCGCAGAGCTGCAGCTTCCACAGGAACAAATGGAGTCTGGTTACAGTTAGGAAAGATTATTACAATTTGATTATAGGCTTGGCTCCGATGGTTCACTCTGTGCTACTGAGAGACGACAAAGAGCACAATCCTTATCCTCTGGAGACTGCAATACAAATGAGGAGAGAGAAGATAGGAAACCCACAGCGGAGAAAATGGAAAAGTCTGCAAACTCAGGGTCATTTGTCTGTATATTTTAATAATGACAAAGTGGCAGCAGTTTTCCCAGCAAAGGTCAAAATTTGTGCATTTCGGAGAAGTGAGGCAAAGGAGTTGTGCACTTTTCCAGCAAAGCTTATCTTTAATCTGCCACACCTCCATTTATCCCGGTGAAACTGCCCTCACTTTGAGTACAGCCTTCAGCCCTTAGTGGGGAAAAAGCTCCAGTACAGAAGTGCACTACGGGAATGATTACAAACTGAGGCAGAAGGAGCACTGAGCACCATTAAGCATAGGATTGCAGCACAGTCTGGTTGGAAGGGACCTCAAAGCCCCCCAGCCCCACCCCCTGCCATGGGCTGGTTGCCCCTTGCCAGTTCAGGCTGCCCAGAGCCCCATTCATGGCTTTGGGCACCTCCAGGGATGGGGCACCCACAGTTCCTTTGCCCAATCTTTTCCCAGTGCCTCACCACTCTCTGAATAAAGAATTTCTTTCTTACATCTTACTTGAATCTCTCCTCTTTGAGCTTAAATCCATTCCCCTCTTCTCCTCTCACTACACATCCCAGTAATCTCTCCCAGAGTTTTAACGGTGAGAGATTGAAGACAAGTCAGGTTGGCCTTTCTGGATTCTTCCAGCAAGAAATGAGATTTCATACTACATAGAGCATCTGAATACATTTGGAATGTCCCCCTATAAACATGCCAAAACTCAGTATTTTTATCCCCTCTGAGCCCTACGCTGGTATCTCCGTCTTTTCCCCATTTCTTCCAATTGCAGCGATAAAACTCAAACACCGCTATAGGAAGAATTAAGAGCATTTTCCCTTTCCTTTCCTGGTTCTTTACCCTTGTGTCTTGGCACAGCTGCAAGCTGCCTGCCAACCCCACTTTCCCCATCCTTTTTCCCCTGGCTGCCTAGGAGCCTTCCATGGCTGCAGCGAACAAGCCGCTGCTGGCTGACGAGGCAAATGCCACTAAACTTCCCACTGCTTTGACGAGCATCAAGCCCAATCTAAAGGCAAGAGCAAAGCAGCAAACAGCAAGCTCCTCACTGCTGCAACCACTAATGAGCCACTTACTTGGCATGAACCATCCCGCTGGCCATGGCACAGCCTCTCGTTGCCAGTTCCCAGCTGCCAGGCACAGGGAGGGCAGAGCTGCGTGGTGGGAACAGCCAGCATTACACACACAAAGTATTTGCAGCCTCATCCAAGAGGGTAAAAGATGATGTTTTGCAACCACTGCTACAGGGACCGAAGGGGAATGCAATTTTATTTGTCCTTCTTTTTTCTTGCTTCATCAGGAAATAATTCTAATGAGCTCTTGGAGTCACTGGGGCTAAAAGCAATACTGATTTCATTCTCACACACCAGGTCTGACTGTGGAGCTGAAGGAGAGTTCACGGCACACCTTTTTCTCCTAAGCATTTCCTCATCTCACTGACACTGGTTGAGGGCACTCTGAGGCCATAAGTACCTGTTTACCTTTCTCCTTTCAATCCAGTCCTTCTCAGCAATGTCTACTGATGTCTTTGAGGTTGCTGGTCCCCATGTGTGGGAGACAGCTTGATCCTTCAGGCTGCTCTTGCATGGAAAAAGACATGAATGTGAGATCACCTCCAGCTGACCCTGCAATATTACACAGCCCTGTGAGGAGAGGATGGGTCTGGCATCCCTGCCATTCCGTTCTACATAAAATTTATCTTTAATCAATGGTTATGGGCCAAATTAAATCCTGTGGAAAACACACACCAGCCCCCTCATTACATTTCTGAGTGGCGTTGCACCAAGGCACCACTAAATTCAGTGGAGTTCCTCCCCTTTCCATTCAGGTGAGCCACAAGCTTGGACCCATTTGTACTAATAAAGGCAGTCAAGCTGCAGCCATTTGCACCAACGTTGGTTTTGGCTTTCCTACATCAACATTACCTCTCACTGCAGCATTCCCTGTTATTAGGTGTTTTTCTCAAGCAATGGGTGATGAAGACACTTACGAGAACTTTATAGCACTTCAGTTGACAATTTTCTGGGTTGAATGTGTCTCCTTCATAGCAGAGGTCTCTGCACTACAGATGGTGTTTTACATATAGCAGTAAAACGACATAGTTGGAGCTGCAGCATATGTGCCTTTGCCATGTCTCTGTATCCCATGCAAGTCCGCTGGGTTTCCAGCTAGTTCCCATTCTGCATACATCAGCTTAACATTCAGTGGAGGCAGATGGGATGCTGGCCTCTAGCTCTTGCATCAATTGGTAAAAAAGATTGAAGTATTAAAGTGGAGAAAAAGAAAATGAACAGGACCTTGCTCATGAGCAATATAATATTTCCCTCCACTACAAAGTCACAATGTTGTAAAATTACTATCTCTTCCCCAGTCTGTCCTCAGAATAAATTGGCAGCGCTCACTTTCCTGGGTTTCCATTTAAGAGAATCTTACAGGTTCTTTGGTGTTTAAAGCTTGTGAAATATTTCCCACCTGATTCATTGAGGATTATTATTAAAGTGAATTTAGCACTGACTAAAGCTCCTGGATTGTCAATCCTAAGAACCTGATGTTCTTTTTCAGCTACAAACTATTACAACAGGGGCAGAGGAAGATTGCCTACCACAGTTGCCCGCCAGCATGCTCAGCTGGGAGGAAGGACAGAAAGCTGTTTCTCTTGTCCACTCTACCTTCTCCAATAAACCCTTCTGCTGTGGGATCACATTGCTGGGGTGCAGGGAGCTGACTTTCTGCCTTTTTTTTTTTTTTTTTTTTTTTTTTTTTTTTTTTTTTTTCTTTTTGCCCTGCAGCTTTCAGAGGAAGGCACTCTCTTATCTGGTATTGCTGTAGAGGAAGTCTGTGGCTGTGTCAGGCCATCAGCACGGATCCAAGAGGGTCTGAGAGATAGCATCAGAGAGTGATTCCCCAGGGCAGTCACAGCAGAAAATCAGAGAGATTGAGAAGATCAAGACAGAAAACTTGTTAGCCTGGCTTAATCTCTGATAAAAAAGAAAAAAAAAAAAAAAATGATCTCAGCTTACATAAAGATGGCAAAACACATCAGAAATGACCTGAAGGGAGTTCGGGAAGATGGGAGCAAGGTCATAATTCGAAGGTACCTTCCAGGGTGCCACAGAGTGATGGAAGCTGATAATTTCCAGTTTCTTTCTTGTCTCTTCCAACTACCCATGCTCCCCTGAAGCTCATGAGAAGGAAATCATGTTGCCTCCTCAGTAGAGAGAAAGGCATGAAATCCTTCCTGCATCAGCCAGCTGCCAAAGGATCAACATTTCCAAAAAACCCACAGTTCAGTCTTCCAGATTCCTATAAGAGCCCTTCTGTGAAGCTAGAGCAAAGAGCTCATGCAGTGCAACCATATCATGCCTCACCTTCACAAGTCTCTGCTTCCACAAAAATCCCTGGAAATGAAGAACAGACAAGTGTAAAGGTGGGGAGCTCACTGCTACATCCAGGCTTCAGGCCTCTCCCATGGGAGACCATGCAAGTGTCTCCCCATTTCTACTGAAAATGGTGACTGTGTGACCTCTCCCAGGCTTAAAAATAAATAAGGCAAGCTCCTTTCTTCACTTAAAACAAAATAAATAAATATGGCTTCAGAGCCATTCTTGTGATTTCTAGATGAGTTCCCTGATGATCCCTCAATGTTCAAGGTTGGCAACATTGACCCTAGCCTATATTCTAGGAGAACACGACAGGGAGACTTGCTCTCTCAGCTAGCTTGTAAACACTGTAAACTGTCTGTACTTATGTTGAATAATCACTTTTGCAGGGCAAGCGAAAAACAGAGTTCATAGTGCTAGAAAAAAAGAAAAAAAAAAAAGAAAAAAAAACCAGGAAAAAAAAAAAAGCCTGAAATCAATACACCCTTAGTTCTCTTGTCTCAGCAAAAGGAGAGTCTCAGGCACATTTTTAATGCTTTCTCCCTCTGAAAAAAGAGGACAAACAACAGCCTGAACAGGCCAATCTCTGCCTTACCACACTTGTTAACATCACCTCTCTGATCTGATTCAAGACATTGTGACAACAGCCTAAGCCCACGTCCAATGAATATTTTAAAATACGGAATGTATATGGTAAAATATTAAGGTCCATAAGCACTGTAAGGGCTGGTGCTACAACTGATCCAGGAAAGCTCTACATCTGCATCCCTGGCTTGCTTCATCCTCCCTGGATGCTTCCCAGTCCCCAGAAGATCCCAGAGCCCTGCGGTGCTGCAAGCGAAAGAAATCATGCTGGGATTGCCAGCTCAGCTCCCCCACCCTTAACATATGCAGGTAGCACTGCTGGTCCGCATGATGTCATCCCACAATTAACATGCTGATTAACAGCTGGCTTCCTGCCATTCTAATAGGCTCTAAATACCTCTCCTAGGAGCTCCTAAAAAGGAATTGGATTTTGGAAGTGGTGGGAGAGGATATTTTGTATTCATGGGGTCTTCTTCGTACCCGTAGGATGTGCAGTAATTCTCAGTAGTTGTCCTACACTCCGGTTTTAAAGCTTGTTGTTTTCAGAACGTGTTCCATTGGCAGATGCTCCTGCATCCCCCATTCCTAGCTCTCCCTTTCCCCCCTTGAATTATTGATCTTTAGCCAGAACAGGATTTGTCTTCATTATACATGAGCTGCTATCACCACAGATATTAGCGTAAACTCCTGGCAGCAGATTGATTAGTTTCTTGCATATGGAAGCAGGGGGTCCCTCCCACAGCTTTATCAGGGATCCCCAGAGCCTGGTGTTCTTTACAGGACGCAAAAATGGAAATTAGATTTCAGTTAAATACATCAGAAATTAGATTAGATGTTATTACTTCAAAAAGTCAAGCTCGGGGGAGCAGTGCACCTCAAAAGATCTCTAAAAATGTTCTGTATGGAAGTATCGGCAGCATCACCCTGTGCTTTAGTGAGCTCCAAGAGGGAAAAACTTGAATTTCTTTTCCTACCACTCATGGCCAACAGGTCTAAGAGCAATCCTCCACAATAGGGTGCAAAAAGAGACAGTGGTGATGATAACAGCCACTCATCCTTGGAAACTGCAAAAATTAAGCCTGTGTTCTCCGTAGTCTTCAGCATCACTGCCACTGGTCTTTGCTTGTTGTGAGCTTTACCAAATCAAGCAAGTCTCTCATCATCTTATATCCTGATTAACACTTTTCTTACTACCCATATAACCACCGGTTACCTACTTTCATGTTTCCCTTACCTACCCCTATCTATTGTCCCTAACACAACTTGTTCCCATTCCATATCTTTGCCAGACTAAGCTCAGAGAAGTCCTGATTACACTGGTGATTTTAGACAGGTCCGATTCCATCCAATCACACTTGAATTATTACAGAAAGTTGCAAGCTTTTTAAAGTACAAATTAAGCCATATAGATAGCATTTCTATTGTGAGGAAGCTTGCAAACAACTTGGTAATAGGCTGTTAGCACTTTTGTATTCATAGCTTCTTTGGCCTGGAAGAACAAGATGATTAACATATGTAAAAGCTTCAAATGATCAGCATCCTTGATGCTGATCCAAAGAACCCCTGAAGAGCCATTCCTCAGACATGTCCTTTTACAACCCAAAACATTCGATTTACATATTTTACATACATAATTTACATATGTCCCCACAACACTTTAAAAGTTTCTCGTTGGATGGGTTCAATAGCAATTCATTCACGTTTATCTCACTTCCACATTTGTAACATCATTAGAGTCACAATGAGCTTAAAGTACTGAAACAAAATCCTTGGTGTCAGAACAGCCCCACCTCAGAAATGTCTTATTAAAATTCCTCATCACCCAGTCTCAAAACATCTTCTAATCATATTCCAGTGCTACAAATTAGCAGATCACAAGGTTGTAGCTCACGTTATCCAATTAAATGAAAACGAAGGACTTTAGCTGTGTCAAAGACAAATTATTCCTGCTGCTGTTTTCAGCCAACTTGACTTTCTGTTTCTAGTCTACCATCACTGCTACCAAGAAACACCTTACAAACAGTAAAGGCATGTTGCTCCAAGGGCAAATTTCCCCAAATATCCCACTGCCCCCCTTAATCCCATGGGCCATTCAGATTCCTGAGTTGATGACCCCACACTGGACAGATACTCACTGTTGTTGGAGCATCCACCACAATGTGGTCCTGGTCTGTAAGCAAGGCTTCAAGATTAGCAATAATCCTTTACTTTTTCACTAAAATTTGTCCCTAAAATAGTTCTCCTCTCTTGTCAGCCTTTCCTATTTATATTGCAAGTTCCCTGGAGGTAGCAGTCAGCTCAACAGAGCACCAAATTCCCTCACAAACACAGGTGACATTCCTTCCTTAATCATTCACAATCAACACCATTGCTGACCTTTTCATACCATGTCCCAATCTCACCATCACATGCAGCTGTTATTTTTGGAGCCATTTCACACCCCTAAGGTGGTTACATGGCTTTCATCATTTTGGCAGTCAGAAAACTTGCTACCACAAAAGAACAGTTTCCCAGGAACAGGAAAGCTACTCAAGAGCCTTCTTATTTTCCAAAGCTAAGGGTGTCACTGACAAAAGCGTTCACAGGTTTTCTATGCAATGGGCTAGAATTAAAGAAGGGGCTGAATCATTTTTCATTTGCAGAATTTTAATGACTACCAACAACATTAACATTCACTATTCTTTCATGACATACCAAAGAGCTGGGGAAATTTTTGCACTTAGAAAACTGCATTGGTGCAGTACTAGTTATGTCAAGGCCTTGATGTTTATCTGAATTGTTCTTGGCATATTTTTTCTTCTCAGAGCACCACGAAGCATATAATTACTAGGTTCAATATATATCCTCACATGCATGCTTGTATAAACACACTACAGAGCTGGTCATCTCTACAAAAATATTTTCCATTAAAGGATCATATAGTTACGAAGGATCACATGTAGAGGTTGTTTTTGTTTTTCACCTAGACTGTGATTTTGTGAGACCATGTCAGAGCAAGAACCCATAACCAGGACTTTGGAAAGGAATAATGGATTTGGAGAGTCTCTGTGATTTTTTCATGGAGGATTTAGAATATCTCCATTTAAGAACTTGAATTTCAGAGTGGTAGATTTCTCAAATTAGATACTTCCAATATGTCTCCAGCTACAAATGTGAGATGCACTCCATCATGAACCACTCTGAGGAGACAGAGCCCAGCAATCAACTGAACACCAGAGGCAATATTACACAGAGGATCCCTGCCATGTTCAACAACCCCAGTTTAGAGAAGCTGCTCACAGGAGTTCAGCCCTGACAGCCAATTCAGTTCCTGGTTTCCCTGGTGAGTATGATGACGAATGAGTCATTTCACGCCAAGGAAGACAACAGCTTTTCTGATTTAGATTTTCCATCAATAAAAAGAGCTCAGAGAGCAATAAGTCGTGCCAGTCGGGTCAACAACAGATCCGGAGTGTTCTGATTTTTCATTATTTGATAAAATGGATAAACCTCATCCAATACCTAGCTAGCAGTAGGTTAAAACCTTCTCCAAATAAATTAAATGCTCACGCTCTCACATCTGTGTATGAAGACAAGTATAGGCCGTTATGAATGGCTCACATTCAACCAGGTATGGGCTAGTTTTCCAAACAGGAATACCAAGAACTTCCGATGGAAACATCACCTGGGCAATGGACTCCGCAACAGTACCACCAGCTTACATAATGGAGAGTGATCATGCTGTTATCTGCACATGCTCAAGTGTCACAACGCATCTGCAGGCAGCCATGGGCTGTGTCAGAGGATTTATACTTATTTTTCACCACTGGGAGCTGGAAGCAAGCTCTGAGCATCGGCACAAGATCTTCTAAGGGCTGACACGATGTAAACCACATCATCCCACAAAGCGTGGCAGGAAAAAGGGCAGTGGTGAAATCGGGTTAAACCTGACCAGAGGACTGCCACTTCCACTCCTCATATCTCAACAGTCCACTCCTTAAATCTCAGTCGTCCTCAGAGGCAAGGAGCACGAAATTGAGACCAGGAGCTACACTTGTCTCTGTACCTTAAAGGAAATCCTGATGGATTGGTTTATTTATTTTTGTATCTTACGGCAGGTATCTGAACTTTTACTGATAGAAGACTGATTTTTCTTTGGTTTCAATTCTAGGGGTAGCAGCACTTTCCTTTTATGTTGGAATATGCCTTGCAGTGCAGATTTTCAGCATAATAAACCTGAGCTACAGAACTGACCTGTCACACATCATTGCTAGCCTGGCCCAGATTTTAAACCCATCACAAAACAGTGAAAGACTCCATATTTTAGCTTTTATCCTTCTAACTACAAATATAATTTACTTCTTTCTTTCGTAAGACAGCAAACGTAAGCATCGCTAAGAGAAAGTAGAGGTACTGCTTAAAGTAGTTCAGGGAATCTGTAATCCCTAGGCCAACACAGCCTGTGCTTTATATGATATTTACTCTCCCTTGATTTCCTGGCCATGAAGCTCTACATTCTGTTGACATTCCCCTACTAATTAGAGAGACATTTTATGGTACCAAAGAGACGTTCTTTCCCTTCCAGTCCCAGACCTACGAATTCCCTTATTTCTCATCCTTATTTGATCAACAAGTAAAGAAATGACAAATTGGTCATTTACAATTCTCTAGATGAAACCTACATCTCTGTGTGTCTCTAATGAAGCTAGCCTAATGTGTCATGAATTTCTGATGCTACCTTTCAGAAACACTTGCAATGCAAAGCTTGTATGAAACAATGTACTTACAAAGCCATATTTTACAGTCTATCTCCTCGTATGGGGCTCGCACACACATGTGGAAAAGCACTTAGCAGTAGTTATCTCTACTCTGTTGAAAAAGGAACTTTCCAATTTTCAGTTATGTTAATACAAAACCTAATGTCCTGTGGAAGCTGATGTGGGTTGTGCATGCATGAATTATTATCGATTTTCTTGCAAAGACTTATCTCTGAACTACAAACAGTCTGATAATAAAAGTTAAGGTGAAATACTATCCGAACTGTGTTACACGAAAGAAAGCTATTTCTATTCTTCTGTGGGTAAACTGATGGCTACTGCTATGATATCTAGTTAATCCTTTCTGAATGAGTATTAGATTATTCTTGGCACAGCATCTTGCACTAGTTAAAAAAATATGCTGTTGCCAAGTCATTAAGCAAGAAAAATTTGAATGCTATTCTTGTAAAAGTAGCTCAAATGAGCTATCAGTGCTCGGGATAAAGTGGGAAATACATGAGTCAGGATAAGCCATTGTGTCTGCTGGGATGGTGGGGGGCCACGCACTCCATCCATGGTCTGCTAAGAGCATCAGGAGAGGCACCCTATGGGAGATGCCCCACATGAGCTCCCTTCCAGGACTGCAGCTTTCTGTTTTGGTGGTGACTCAGTTTAAGCTTGTCAGGAAATAATTATTCCACCTACTGAGGGAAAACATTGATCTTTACATGAAAACCTCTAAACTGTACACATTTTGCACATCATGTATGCTAAACCAGAGATTAATAAATGATGCTGCAATACTTCTCAGACATTTCTACCCTTCCTTCATTGTGTTTCTATTCTCCCTCGTGGGGTACGTTCAGTGGGTGGACTACATTTCCACCAGCACACTGTAATTTCAGTTCTTAGCAGTTTTCCATTGTTCATCATGGGAGTTCCCAGCTGCATCAAGAGTTTTGTGTCCAAGAACAGAGTCCAGACAAAAGAAAATACAGACATGAGAACGGAGAGAACAGCAACACAGTGGAGGGCAAACATGTCTGGGCAGGCTTTACCTGATCCTCATTTTGTGCATGGAAACTCCATTTTCTGCAAGCAAGCTGCAACTCCCAACTCGTTACCTGCTCTTCCATCCCACTGCTTCACCAGGAAATGCTGCAAGCAGGGAGAAGGGCTCTGTCATCACAGTGTGAATGCTGAGAGGGAACTTCTTTGTGCCCTGGATGGAGGAATCTGCCCCACAGCTCCTGGGCCAGGGAGGGAGATGTGCTGAAGGCAGCAGAGGGGAGCACATGGCGTGTGATATTATGCTCAGAGCAAGCCTGTTGGTTTGGTGACAATACCAACCATTTGCTCTGTTGTAAATGAAATCAAAAGCAGGCAAAGAGCTCATACAGGGGCTGTACTGATCCCACATAGCTGTCATTGCTTTGTTTTTTCCTCCCATATCACAAAGGCGAGTGACACAGGATCCCCAATTACACTATCTTCTGTTCACTACAAAGAAAATGAATTTATCCTGATCACTCCAGTAAACACTAAACCCACCAAGGCACACATTTAATCAAATAATTAGGAGAGGTGGAGGGGAAATGTGTGCTGGAAAGATAATGTTGCACTTTAAAGGATTCATTATTGGTTATTACATTTTACATAGAATGTCATTTTCTTTACTAGTTAAAGAAAAGGTGAAGGAAGAAAAACAGAGTCCTACAAAATGCTCCATCTAAATTATAGACTGCTCAGAACATGCCTGAAATCGGAGGTGCCACCTCTCGAAGCAGCACTGTCATTATGCTGCTAACATGTCCTGATCTGATTCTTCTCTCTTTTTATTTTAAACTTATTCCCTACATTCAATCACTTGAGCAAAGAGACCCATGGCTCTTCTGGCAGAGCGCTTACATCCCACAACCCCTCAGAAGAGTAAAAGGCTCATTTTCACCCCCACATCAATGCCCTGAAATAGTCTTGATTTACCACAATGTAAATAAAAGGACAAGCCAAGCCACAGAATCTCCTAATATCACTTCCCATACTTCACCAGCAGCAGCTTCCCCCTCTGCTGAGGTCTATTTTAAAGCCAGCAGACTGACAAACAGTTAAATACCACCTATTGAAACGCGTCTGCTGCTGGTTCTGCTGTTCGTACTGAGATTTCCTGTCAGCCTTTACAGAAATTCTTTGGGAGTCTGACAGGATTAAGGGGATTAATACATTAAAGCATTATTACAGCTTTCACAGGGGATTTTCAAAGACTTTACACTGTGATCTATTTGTCCTGTTACATAAAACGAGCACTAATAGGCCGATTGAAAAGAATCGCTGCAATCAATAACCTTAATTTTTGTAAACACGCTCCGCTATCAGAACGAGGAGCTAAGGTCACCAGCCCTCCCACGGTGCGTTACTTAATTTAAGCTGTGTGAATGCATTTTCAGTGCATGCCAAAGGGTGGTCTGGGTGTTGAACCGATTGGCAGAGAGAGATTTGGTAGCACTGAGTCACCAGCCCCTCGTCCTGGCTGACTCATCACCTGGGCTGCACAGCACCTGCTATGCAGAGACCCGCAGAGATTGCATTGCAGAATGGCTCCATCCTGAGGACGCAGCTTTATCTTAATTAAAGGCTCACCTGTTGCAAATCAGCATAAATGAGCACAGATTGAGGGTGAAGGCAGCATTTTCGAAAGAGTCTCCTAAAATGGAGGAGCGCCTGGGCTGTGCTCTTTTGCTTTCACCTGTCCTGAGCTTTCAGGCAGTGCTTTGCTTAACCAGCCCCAACTAAACCAGCATCTGCATAATTCACAGACATTACAGGATCCGTGGACGTCTAAATTAGGAAAAGTAGCATTAGCCTTGGCTTTCAGATCAAGACCTAAAATAAAGGAAGATTATAGCTAAAAATCGTATTTTTTAATCCAAACTAGTATCCCATTCTCAGTGAAATATGGTAGTTATTGTGTGCCTGATTTCCCTAGGCTGCTCTGAAAACCCAGGTGCCATGAAATCACTCAGAGACTGAGCAGGGGTCACTCACCTCACAGCCATTATCCTCACAAAGTGGTTGCTCAGCTATTGTGTCTAGTCTCAATTAAGAGCTATTAATGAGCTACTTGTATCAGCATGATGTATATTATTGTATAAATGTGATTGTCAAGTTTTTTTGTTGCTGCAAAATGTAAGGTTGGCTACATGAAAAAGGCTGCACGCAGAGATTTCAGCATTGCCGTGCCAGGCAGAAAAGAGCATGCTATCTTACGAGAGGTTAACACCTTGTTATGGAGATACTTAAGCATGGGAGCAGTGGGTTGTCTGGTGGGTGGAGGGTTAAAACTGATCTGAAGTTACGTTGTGAATCTAAGAAATCTGTGCTGGGAGAGACTGCAGTTAAAATAGAACATCAAATGGGATTTAAAAAAAAACTTGTATATCCACATCAGCATCCTCTCCCCTGCTGGCAATCTAAGAATATGGACTTTGCCTAAGAGTGGGAGATGTAGGCATGTGGTTAAGAAGGTATTGCAAATGGCAATTGCCAGCTGGATAATGGAGAATCGGAGGATTCTCTTAGATCTACCTGAGCAGAAGCAAATAGAAAAAACATTTTTATTTCTATTTTAATTTTTTTATAGCTCCTTTCAGCACAATACTGCAACTGTGCTACCTCTGTCTTTATTTGGCAAATATTTTTTTCACTTTTCATTCACTTGAATTATAATACTTTTCTTTCTTTACTTTTGGCCCATCTCTCGTCGTTCTACCTCAGTTCAAGAGCCTGGACTGCAGATGCAGCAGCTTGCATCTTTGAGAGGCTGGGGCAAGTCTGGGATGTGTCCTTGGCCTGGTATTCTGTATCACAAACTCGTCTGGTTTGCTCCTGGGCACAGCCTGCTCCTTTTAATTTTGTGTCTCAGGAAAAATTGCGATGTTTTGGATTGATAGGAATGTTCTGGATTTGATAGGAATGGCAATGTGCATGTGTCAGGGGAGCTTTTCTAAATCAAGAGAGACTTTCCAGAATTTCTTTCTTTCAATTTTATCCACTAAACCAGAGATTTGCTACAGTTGATATAGGCAAATGGTTAAAAAAGCAACTCTAGCAAGTGGCTGCTGCTATTCCTCTTAATATTGAGATCTCCTGTCAACCCCTTCACAAAAAGACTGGGTAGTTTGACAGGATTAGGAGGATTAATATATTAATGCATTATTACAGCTTTTATAGGAGATTTTCAAAGACTTTAAGAGTGAGATCCATTTGTCCTGTTACATAAAACGTACAGTAATTGTCTTAATTGCTCCATTGTGACTAGGTATTGCTGCTCAAATAGTGCTGCATGTCTAATTGTGCCAATTGTTCCAGGATCTCACAGCAGCACAGAACAACAAGGTGAGCCAAAAACAGGGCTGCTCTCCAAAGATAGCTCAGCTTCAGCCTGGGTTCTCCATTATGCCTCTGAACAGGACATAGGAAACAAAACTGATCCCAAATTCCCAAAAATCCAGTTGGTGCAGGCAGGGTAGATATTATGCAAAGGCAATCATGGGCACAAAGTAGAAACAAGTGGAGATTTCAAGGGAAGTAAATGAAGCAAAAAAAACTCCCTGTTGAAAGAGGGAGATGTCATTTCTCCCGTGTTGTTTTCTTAGAGGAGTCGATCGTTGAACAGAGCCCGTAGCTCCAGCTCAAGCAGCATGCAGACAAGATGAGGGGACGTGGCAGATGTATGCTGTCCTGCTCATGCACAGCTGCCAGCCTTCTGGCCACGCACACGGGGATGTGTCTGTGCTGCAGTCCTGCACCAAAAGCATGGGCACAAAGCAATTTATTCGTAACTCTGCATAATGAATGAGTACTCCCACTGTGATGCACTAAAAGTCATGGGATCTGTCCTTTATGTCCTCTAAAGAAACATGTGAAAGTGCTGTTAGAGATGCAGCCGGGCAAGTCTCACTTGGAGTGACATTTGAGAAGACAATTGCTGACAGATATCTGCTTGTGTAATTCTCAGTTAAATACTTTTTGCACCCAGAAATGCTGCTATGCCATGGACACGTGCAAACATCCTTTTGGCTCATAGGATTCATAGCAGTGGCTGGAAAGGGCAGCCCACGTTGCTGGGAGGGTGCACAAGGATCTGAGAACAGCTGAGTTCTGCCCAATGCAGTTTTGGTGTTTTGCCTCTGTCAGAATCTGCCACCATGTGCTCCTGAGAAAAAATGCGAGGAAAATTAGAATAGAGAAATGAGAGAGATCCTGCATTTCAGGGTGTTCTCTCTTTAGCTCTCAAGTAGCTTATGCTATGAAGCACCAGAGCTGATATCCTTCCTAAAAGTCTCCCTTATATTTCCTGGCAATTTGGGGTGTTCTATCCCTGCTCCATTCTCCAGACAGATCCCCTGCTATGTGCAGAGTAGACAGGCAGAGCATTTTATGACATAGTCACAAGTAACCTTCAGGGATCTTATTGTTCTAATTTCTCAAGTTCTCTTTTACACTTGTTTGGACCTGACTAAAGAATTCACTTAAATTCCTAAATGTGTACCAAAGAAATCCAAACGAAAATGCTGGGGGGGAAGGCAAAAGGATAGGGAAAAGAATGAGACCTGCTGCATTGGGAGAAGAATTTATCAGCAAGCAAACAAAAGAGACTTAGAGTTGGGAAGAAGTCCGATCAGATCTGCTGAGGTCCTTTGTAAGACTGAGACAACTCCTTCCATAAAGACAGCACGTTCCTCTTTCAAAAGTGTACAAGATCACCGCACAGACAATTGATGCTATCCCCTGTGAAAGCCTTTCTGCAGTTAGGGAACAAACAGCATCACGCTGATTTCCTTCCCCCCAGATTTGCTGCAATGGAAATTGTATTTCACAGCATGCCTCCTACAACCAAATTATTCGTTGAGTTGTTATCCATTCCATAGGGTACACTGAAGTCACTTACACAACATCTCCCCATTTGAACTCTCTTTGATTGCTTTGGTCTTTGGAAAGCATGGGTAATATCTGTTGCAAACACATGCCTTTTTTTTTTTTTTCTTCTTACCATTTTCTTTAGTGCTTTGTATCCAGATGGGTTGGGAGAGTGGAATGTGTTTTTTTTTCCTGTACCAGCTTGGAGGTGTCCACAGAGCTGTCCTCTCCACCATCTACTGAAACATCTGCACCTACTTTGAGTCACCAGAACCACCTTCCTCCCCTTCCCTCCCTCCTTCCATGGTAATGGGTTTGCCCCCATATCTTCATTGGCACTGGGCTTTGTGAAGAAAGGAGACGGATTTTTCCAAACTTGAGTGGGGAGAGACATGAGGCTAAGGTTTAAGAATCTGTCACTTGTACATAGAAACAGGGAGGAAATATATATATTGATGGACTGTTTGCATTTCTTCTCATTGTGGGCTTAAAAAAATGTTAATTTGTGGGTTTCAATCCTGTTAATAAGCTGTCAGATCTAGATGAAAAATTATACAAAGTGCAGTAATTGAAAAAGAAGGAGAAGAAAAGCACAGAAATTAAAGAGAAATCTTTGTCCTAATTTGATTTGTGACTTCATTGTAACAGAATAAAGCATGTGTAGATATTAACAATTCATTTACATAACCAACTCCAATCAAGCAATTCAGATAAATGTGCATTCACTTCTGGAAAGGTGGGAGGATTCATTTTAACCTATTAACACCCATTTCTTTTTGTCTACTTTCTTCCATTACTAGATAAAGTTGTTTACTGGTGAAGAAAACAACTTGCAGGCTGGCATGACATTTAATTTTCAAAGTTGCAAGGTTCAATCGAGCATTATCTCTGCCTACATACACCAAAACAGGAAGGCAGTGATAAATGGACACAGTGAAGAAGCTGCACTGCGTGTGTAAGAAATGGGAAACTGAGGCACAGCCTAAACTGCTCTGCACCATCCATCATGGAAATTTTAGGGGATCACCTGGTTTAAAACCATCTGAGGGACCCCACTGCCTCCTCCTGTTTCTCTTGCATCCTTCATCCCTGCATCCAGGCACCAGTGTCAAGACTTCCAATGTAACTTGCCCTGCTTTAAGACTCTTTGTGCACATTTATGACACAAATCAAATATTCGTTCTTCTCGCCTGTCATCTGCAAAGAAGCTGAGGTAGAGAAATTTAAGTGGTTGGTCTGAAGTGAAAGAAAAAAGCCCTGAGGCACAATACACCACGAGGGCCCTCAAGTCCTGTCTTTAAGCCTTCATTGCCCACAGCTCTGTGCCACGCAGGCTGCTCCTTACTTACGTTGTCCCTGGTCATAATTAAGTACAATAGTTCTGTAGTTCTTTACTGAGCAATAAAACAAGAGGTTACCAGATCTTTCACTTACTGGGATACCCAAGGCTGGCTTTGTCTCTATACATTACTCAGATCTAATTAGAATCGTAAAGGATTTTCATGACTTTGTAGTTTTCCCTGCTCAAAAGTAAATCTGTCCTTAATACCATGGAGAGCACATACTGAGAAAGTCAGTGAGAAGACAGAATTAAAGGAAAGCCCAGGCGAAGGTACAGGAGAGGATGCCAGGTACAATCACTGAAGCAAATAAAGTGAATTAGTTGAGAGGCAGTTAACCATCCTGCTGAGAGAAGGAGCTAGGGACAGAATGGCAAAACAGGGAGATCTGAACGGAGATGCAGTGCTCACAGAGATGACATTAAGGAATTTGGCAGCCACATGCTTTGTTCTTATTTACATAGGTATGAGATCTAGATGACCAGCTTGATGTGGGAGTAATTTGTACGCTATTGATCTCTGTGTAGCAAAGAGCAGAATTCGGCCTCCTTTTCATCATAAAGTCTTCGATCAGTCACAAGAAAGTGGATTTTTTTCACTTCTGCCAGCTGTTGAGTGAATGATGTGTCAACTGATGGCTTAAAACCACAGAAAATAAACTTTCTGAGGCCTATGTCTTCCTACTCATTTATATACAGTAATAACACACTTGTTTCATAGCCCACCTGGGGTTGCTTTACTGTTTAGGTGTCAGGCTTTCCACCACCATTATGCACTCCTTCCATTCCGTCGTGGCCAACCTTCCTGGTGTCAGATACCTCCATGGATCAGGTATAGAAGAATAAGGATGTTGAGGTCCTGCAGCATGTCCAGAGAAGTGCAAGAGTTGTGAAGGGAACTGGGATGGTTCAGCCTGGAGAAGAGAGGCTAAAGGGAAACCTCATCACTTTCTAAACACCCTGAAAGGAGTTAGCAGTGAGGTGGGGGTCAATCTCTGCTCCCAGGTAATAGAGACAGGATGAGAGGGGTTGGCCTTAAATTGTGCCAGGGGAGGTTGGATTATTGGATATTAGGAAAAAATTCTTCTCTGAAAGAGTGGTGACATATCGAAACATGCTGCCCAGGGCAATGGTAGAGTCACTGTCCCTGAAGGTGTTCAAGAAAAGGGTAAATGTGACATTTGGGGTTGGACTCTGTGATCTCTTGAGGTGCATTCAGACCCCTGCGATTCTGTAAAGATCATGAAGTCCAACCACCAACCCACCCTGAAGCAGGAACCCTACAATAGGTCACACATTTGGTACCCAGACAGCTCTTAGTGATCTTTTCCAACCTTAATGATTTTGCTCTATGATAGAACATCCTACAGAGGCCCAAGGTCTGCACTGCATGTAGGTCTGCCATTCACTATCCTTGAAAGCACTGCAGGACACCTTTTGTGGTTGCAGCAGTGTTATCTGGGGTAATTCTGGGAAACAGAATGAGATTCCATCAGGGTGAATTGAGCCATTTGTGGTCTGGTTCTGTACTTTGAGAAAGCCTCTGCCACCGGTAGAACCTTGAGATCACCTATTGATCAAGCAGGAGAAGCCAGACGCTCCTGGGAGTGCAGGTCTAGGTCCAGTAGACAACAGCAACCACAAATGCTCATGTTTCACAGTTTGGTTTGATGCACAATTTACAATAAGGGAAGGATTTCTAGGTGGGCATAATGGCCTAACTAACCTTTCAGTTACATTTGGGGATTTCCTCAAATATTCTTCTAAGCATCAGATAATTTAGAACTTTTCAGCACATGAAATGTGAACATGATGTAGAGCAGAGCACAGACAGGAGGTAGGGCCATGATCTGACAAACTGCACAGAGCACAGGACACACTTGCATGCACAGGGCACTGGCATGGATCCCTGGGGAGTACCAGGAGCTGCTCCAGCCACCAACCCATGCTTCTGGGCAGAGGAGATGCCTAAGACATAATTTCCACATCGTAATTTCATAGGAAAATACAGCTTGGTGTTGAATTAGATCCAGAAATGTAATAAATAAATCATTAAATAAACATTACTCAGTTGAAGCCAACTGAAGTACTTTGGTTTCAGAACAGCCAATAGAACTGTTGCAGTTCTCTTTCCCTTGTTACAGAAACTAGTAAGATTAATATTTTCTAATAGAATTCTTCTTACTTTGCAGAAGCTGCATTTTTCTATTTAAAAATAAAGAAAATAGGGCTTGGTTTGGTATTTTTGCCTTCTTACTGAAAAGTAATAGTAAATTGGTGATTTAATTAACACGGATTAACTAATACAGCAGGACTACACCTTCTGCTAAAAGACATTCAGCAATTATGGGAACCAATGCATTTCTGCAAAAGCGAATTTGCAGGAGAGCCAGACGTTGCACATCTGCCTCTGGATTCTTAGGCACATTGGATAGTTTAAGCAGCTGTAAGCATATCTAAATTTCATTGTTATTGTCTGGTTTGTAGAAGAAAAACTTTCTTCTTCCCACAGCAAAGACAATACTTGAGAAAATCAGGAAGAGGATAGAAAGTAGCAAAGATCTGTGATGGTTTGCTATGTTTGTGTATAGCACCCACCCCAATTTGCTTTCTTGAGGAGAAGAAAGGAAAGAAGAGGCTGTACTCTGGAATTGCCTCCCTGCATCCTCACCCACTCAGAAGGCAGCAGCACATACATCACACAGGTAGCAGCAGGGCAGAACTACAGCACTCTAGAAGCATATCCCAAACTTTTATATCTGTGCCCCAGTCCTGCAAAGCAACTTCAGCTGACAGTGATCATTTTGCCCACCTGAGAAAGATGATGGTGATGATGCCCAGGTAAAACAGGCAGCTCTACATACTGAAGGACTGCAGAAGCAGCAGCGTGTGCTGGCAGTGAGCACTTTGATTTCCCCAGGCAACTAACAAGGACCCCTGCATAGGCCGTTGTCTAAGCAGAGCTCCACTGGCTGTGCATTCTGAAATGTATTTTCATTCTCTTTAACGTTGCTCAAAGAATGGCTTCATTACACTGCTCCAGACTTCTCCTGGCTGTGCCTATCCCAGGAGGACCCAAGCTCTGGGAAAGCATTTTATGTTTGCCTAAGAATGCACCCTATTTATAACTCACTCCACTGTAGCAGGCAAAGTACTTTTTGCTGGACCCTTTCCCTCATACGTACACCTAGATGCATATTTTTTGTCCTCTCAGTTTTCTCATTCACTGAGCCACAGATAATTATTGTGCTGGGAATGATAAAAGACAAGCCAGTTAATAAAATAAAGGCAAACAAGAATAAAAATACAAACAACTTGGGCCTCGGCCAAAGTAGATCTGTGCCGCAGAGGCTGTGGATGAGCTTGGCTGTCTTGAAGATGCCCTTGCCTATTTTTCATAGTGCCAGGGAAGGAATAGTGCACCCACGACTTTAAGGCTCCCTCAAGTTGTTGTGTTTGTGTGGGTTCCTCCGATTGATTTTCCCCCCTTTGCTGAGCCAGCTGAGGTATTTCCTCAACATCTGACAAAGGAAGGTGCACGTTCCCCTTGCACTATATCGGACTATGTTACAGCGCAGCAGAGATCTGAGATGCTGTGTTCTTTGTCTGAAGATAAAGTTAAGAATACACCCCAGGAATTGGACCTCGGGTTTTTCCCATTGATCAGGCAACCCTGCCTGCAACAGGGAGGTTGGAACTGGCTGATCTTTGAGGTTCTTTTCTACCCAAGCCATTCTGTGATTCTATGATCCTAAGACATGAACCGAAGACAAAGAATGGGCACAAAGCCATCTTTCATATAGCCACGATTTAGGTGCCAGATGTGGCTTGGGAGGGACTCTGTGGGTTTGAGGCCAATTTGCTGTTGCAGTCAGCACTTCCACAGAGAGTTTGTGAATAACTGAGGAAATCTATGGCCAGAACAACACTTGGTGAGTGGATGCTATAAGGATATTTCTTAGATTGTCAGCCCCAAGTTTTATATGAGAGAGAAGACTCTCATTCTCTACACCTTGTCTTAAAAGGCTCCTTTGTATTTGATCAATCAGGCACAGAAATACCCAGATATGAATGCAGAATGACCGATATTCCCAGTTCTTCTATTGTATATCTGCATCGTAAACAGGCTTTTGACTTTACAGTATGAATTGAACAACAAATATTGTACAACACAGCAAGCCCAGAAGGTTTGGTTCACCATTAATATGAATTAAAATGTATTTGGGTTTCCAAATACGTTTTTGGGTTTCCAGAGGGCTTTTGCCTTAAATTCCCACGCATACTTGAAAGACTCGCTTATAGGTATTGTATTTGTGTGTACTGAAAAATCATCAGGATTCCAGATTCAAACCACGATGCTGTAACATCTAAAGAAATAAATGCCTGAAATAAATAGGGAATTAAATGGTAAAGATTTGTCCCCTCTATTTTGCCAGCTCTTCCCACACCCTGCTGTGAAGGACTGAACAATCTTTTTGTAGGCTGTGGATAGGATCAATTTTTTGTCTAATTCCCATATACACTGTCTCTGCAGTTGTCTTGTTTCCAATTTTGCAAGATTAAGGTGCAGTTTCCATAAAGAAACAAGTTGTATTTGTATAGAAATATGCACCACAAAACACACGTGCATATTGGCATTCAGGTCTCTACACCAATAACTATGCAGCACAGAACCACACTTACAGCCACAGGCATACAGCAGAAGGGGTCCCCAGATCAGGAAAAGGCAAAGGGTGGAAGAATTTATAGGTTTCCCATTAGGACTGCATGCAGCTGGGCCTATTTGTGGCTACAGATATGTTCACAGTCTCTGCAACTCATGGCACAGAGATTTACCTGGCATGAATAGATGCATGGCCTGTAATGCCTGATGTTCATGTGCACAATGGCAGCCCAGACAAAATGTGCATGGACCTGCCTCTTCACGCTGCACGGTTTGACATTACAACATAAACACACATAAAAACCATTCATAAATAAATGCAGGATGCAACCCAGACCTTCCCACTGTGCTGTGCATGCAGCACATTTTGCCCTGTATTTGCAGCAGACACACGGTTACACCTATAATGAAGCTCACAACACGTAGAATCCTAATTGCTTCTGTGAAGCCAGGTGCCTGTGGACTCAGCACCTACTAAAATACCCTGATCACACCAGCTTTTGCTGTCCATCCCTCTCCTGATCCCCGCTGTGGAAAGCAGAGTTGCATTAAGAACTCTGAGAGCAGAGCTGATATTGCCAACCAAATTGAAGACACGGCTTTGCAAGATGCTTCAAATCTAGCAAATCTGGAGATAAAATACGTATCTCCAGAGCACTGGTGGGAAGAAAAAAAAGAGATTCATTTCCAGATCTAGAATTTTGCAATGGATAGCCATTATTTTAAAAATAATGATCCACAAATGATCAGTTTAAAGCGCTTCCAATCTCTGAGTCACAAAGAAGCTAAGTGCTTCCACATACCACAGTTGAGGGGCCTGGACTGGGATTTGGGCAGCAGATGGATAGTAGCAACTCTTGTACACTTGTACCAGCAGCAGCTCCTGGGAGCAAAATGGACCTGAGACCAAAAATGTAGGAAACAGGAGGGTGTTTGGAGCTGTCTGTGGGGTCTGCTGTACTGCTAGCTCTAACCCATGCCGAGGCAAAAGACATCAGAGTTTCAAGGCAGTGGTGAATTCCTACTGGGCTCATGTGTTGCACAATTAGTCTGGTGAAAAAAGATTCAGAGCTGGAGGTCGTTTTCCACTGAATCATCACAGATTGGCCACTGCTGAAGGCAGGAAGCAGTGCAAAATGGATGGGTGATCTCAGGAGACACAGTAAATCCTGTGCTCCCACTTAATGCCGAAGCCCAGGCTCTCCTGTAACCCCTCCAAGGAAAATGGAGTTCTGCATGACTTCCACACATATTCGTATTCAATAATAGATGAGCTCAGTGAATTTCTTGCAAAGTAGCTCCTTCTAACCATTTCCTTTAGTTAAATGCAATTGTTTGTTTAAAATCATGAAATGAAAGCTCAGAGGGAGCCCGAGAGTTTGACCTCCTGTGTGCACTGTAAGAGATCCACAGTCAGGATTTTGCTGCTCTGCAATGCTGACACTTTCAAAAAGTTGCTGATAAGCCCAGCACTAGAGCTCTCTCCCTAGTGCTAAAGGAATCTCCATGGCCTGTTGGCAAATCATGGTACATAACCTCCCTATATGTGTTCATGATGAGAGAACCATTCCTGTTGGAAAAGACCTCTAAGGTCCCCAAGTCCAACCCAAACCCATCCCACCAAACCCATTGGCCACGTCCCTCAGTGCCACATCCCCATGGGTCTGGAACACCTCCAGGGATGGTGACTCCACCACGCCCTGGGCAGCTGTGCCAGTGTAGCACTGCTCTTTTTTAGAAGACATTTTTCCTATTATCCATCCTGAACATCCCCCATTGATTCTGCAATAAGCCTTGGTGTGTACATTCCCCAAGCTCCCAGTACCTGCATAGTTGAACTGGGGTTTGTATAGAGGATATACATTTACTCACAAGCTTTTCCAGTCCTTGCTGCTGGTGCTTCTGGCTGCACTGGAAACAGCACAGACACATCCTTAGCCAGAGGTGTTCAGCTCCCTGCCTTTCAGGTGGATCTAAGAAGTACCAAGTCAGATGAAAGCAGTGGATAAAAGGAAGGAGAGAGTTTCCTCTTCTGGTCTCAGGAATCTGTTTTGGACTCAGCATGGGTTCAGTACACAGCTCTGCAGCAGTCCTACCCACCAAAACATGCTCAGTGTGGTGCTCAACCACTCCAAGCTGCACACAGGTCTGTCCTCTCTGGGCTCTGGGCACACCAGGTACCCACAAAGCACCTGCCAATCGATGAAGCCCCATGGAACGTTTGCCATACAAACCCTGTCCTCGGGAGACACAGTCTGGATGCACACAGCAGTGTTTCTGGGCGCTTTGCCCTTGGGCAGAGAGTGATTTCAGGAGACAGCAGCATCCCTAACAGGAAAATTTAAGCATATCTGACAAGTCCAGGAAAGCGAAATGTGCTATTTGCTTTGGCCCTGATCCTGCAAAGACTCAGAGGTGTGTTAACTTCATGCACTGCAAATAGTGCCACAGCAGCAATTATAAAGGCATATAGTTTATCGCACTGCTCGTCCCAGCTCTGCAAAGCAGCTTGACCTTCTCTGTACTAATGCATCCTGCACTGAGCCTCTCTGTCTCATCCCAAGCATGTTTGTAACTGAGAGGAAGCCTGGCTGGGAAGGCAGAAGCACATCTGGCTGCAGGATGCTTGTAGCACCTGAGGCAAAGCCCCATGTATTGTGTGCGTGCGGTTAAACCTGCGCTGTGTGTGCTTGATAGCTGGGTATCAGCTAGGTATATGGCTATGTAATTATACTGCAATTAAATTTAATAGCTTTGCTAACAGCTCAACTGCAGGAGAGTTTGTCTAAGAATTTTTGTACTGGGATTATTAACCTTTTGTTGGCTTCACCCATCTATTTATCCTGTCCTGTAAAATCATGTTTACATTTCAGCCAGAGGTTTAGAAAAACAGTTTTTGTTGTGATTGTTCTTTTATAAGCCAGAATTGCTCAGTCCTAGACTAAATCCAGCAGCATGTTGCACATGTGGGGAGAGACCTGTGTGCCAACGCCGATGGCTGGAAGGGCTTGATTCCATGAGCTTGTGGTCCTCTAGAAGCCTCTAGAACACCTCTCAAAACAGAGTGAGGAATATCTGGACATTATTGTATTCCCTCAGGAAAAGATGTAAGGTGGCACTGAGTTATAGCAGAGGGACACAGAAAAAGAAAAGGCTATTGAGGTATAGCAGGAACTCCTAAATATCGACTTGAGATCAGCACTCTCTCATTAGCTGATCTGCACTCTCTTGCTTAATGGACCTTGGCTAGATAATTGAGGGTTTCCATCTTATGCTCCATGTCTGAAGCAAATGTGTGTGCTGGAAACACCACCACCTGAACTACGGAAGGAGAAATAGGAGGAGTGGCAGCCCAGGTTCCCAGTAAACAATGCTCTCCTCTCCAGTTAATTCATTGCTTTGATAGTTCTCCAGGGACATGGTAGAGAAGATTCTGTCTTCAAAGATTAGAATTCCATGCAGGTACACCATACAGTGAGTTTCCATCCTTTGCCTTGTTCAACTCATAGGACTCTACCCATCTCTTTATTTTAACCTTTGGTATTGTGCAAGGTCTGTGTTCAGGCATCCTCATTTCTCTCTATTTATTCAGAGCAGTGATTTCTCGTTTGCAGATTGGAATCTGCTTAAGCTTTCATGGTGATTTATAAAGTCCTATCCCTCCTACCGTGCCAGGTTTTGTTTTCCTGTTTTAACATGTTTTCAGCTCCGTAATGATTTTTAATCAGACAGCAATTAATGATGCAAATAAGAAAAACGGACAGTAAGGGATTGTTACATCTACTGTATTATAGTTATTTGGATTGTAATATTTCTGTCCTCTTCTTTCTTATATCATTTGGAGGCCCGTTACCACAAGTGCTTAGCAACATGTTTAATGGTCAGCATAGAGGAGCACAGTCCGTTGATATGGCATGGTCCAGTGGAGAGAGCTTTGTGCTAAATGTCATGATACATTAGCTTTTTATGCAAGGGGTGTTTATGGGCAATGAAAGATATTAGCCTTTAACCTGTCATTGTATTATAATAAACAGGAAGACAAAGTTTGGGCCTCTGGCTACAAGAAGTCTTCAACCTGCCTGAACACATCACATTTTCTATTATTTTTTTCAAGAAGAGATATAATCTTTGGTAAATTTACTTTTCTTTACATCATTAGTGCATTAGTTTCTAGAAAGTATTTTAGTACTAGGAACCAATCTTTAAGAAAAGAAGAGAAAATTGTTTGATGGCATGGTGTGTTTGATGGCACCAGCTGTCTTTTTATTGAAGCTGCTGTGATTTCCAAGGTGTTCCTTAGCCAATGGCTGCCCCAGAGTGCGGCAGGTCTCACCTCTAGCTCTTCTATTAACACCTATTCCAATTAGGGGACACTTAAAATACCAGAGTCTTGATAACCTATGTTATCAATCTATGCCTTACCTGCAGGGCAGCTCTGCTGTGGGTGTGGGCGACCTGGAAGACAATTTCCAGTCTTTACGTTTGAGGAAAGCCAAAGAAATATCATGCTATAGTTCTCTGAGTAATTTCTTCTAATTGGAGTGGAGTTTTTGGAGGCTTTTCTCTCCACTCCCATCTATATAATGCAGTTTTCCATGAAATGTATAATGATGTGTCAATAAATCACTAGGCAAAATAAATATGCAGATCTTTTAGTGGTGAATGTTGCAAGAAATAAACCTTTTGTAATTGATAATTAATGTCTTCAGGATCGATAACTGGCAGAAGAACCTGTAGAGTAAGTCTGAATCATCCATGGCAGCTCAGGAATGATTGATACTTTAGAAACAAGCCTGAGTACCAGCCAAGTGTATAAATTAAAGCTTTAATATAAAACAGCTACCCAATGGCCTGAAACAGGTCCTGCTAGTGGCAGATGCTGGCCATTTGGCCTATTTTAGGAGCAGTAATACATTTTTTCGTCATGTTGAGATAGAGGGATGAGTATTACCCCAGCTTGGGAAGGTATCTCACACAATTCAAGGACAAGCTATCTTGCTTTCTCCTGCTATTCACAAAGATAGAAAATCCATTGATGGAGAGTACAAGGATGGGCCTTTGGCATGAATTCCCACATGTGTGCAGTAAACTCCAATAGTCCAAGCAATGACTGCTGCAGCTCACAGAGAGAGCTGTTATGTTGTGAATCTGGGGGGATCTGATATATGGAGCAAGTAAAATAATCAAACCCTTCCTTCAAGCTGTGCAGTTTGGGGATGAATCCAGACCTCACTGCTGAGATCATCCTGCCCAGTATTTTTGATAGATCTCTATTCTCTGTGTGTGTGGCTATAGATGTTAGATGCACTGCATCCATCATCATGTCCTGTATATATCAGCTCTACAATGTTACATGCGCAACTGGAAGGACAAATGTAAACATGCAAACAAATACAGGCAGCTAAGATTATGTGCTGAGAGACCCAGTTATCATAAAAAGACCAATAAGAAAGAGTAGAAGGATGTCTGACTGCTGGAATGACTCTTGTTTCCTTTTCATTATTCTTAATAAAAGGAGATGGTACCAAAAAATTGTGTTTCCCTGGTTATTTTTCCCAGGAGATGCTTTATAAAACACAGAATATATAACAGACTGTGTTGCAAGCAAATATCTTATTGAGTATAGTTACAAAGAAATAGTAACAAAAATGAATGGTAATATTTTTCCCCTCTTAGAGTTAGTGAAAAATGTAATAGTTCTTGGTGATAGGGATTTAATAGCAGATATCCTAAGAGTGGTGAAAAAAGAATCTGACCAGCACGGTGAATAGAAGAACTTTTAAAGTACTAGTGTTGAACCATTAGCAATGAACAAGGTGGTGTAAGACTTTCTGAGTGGATGGTAATAAGATTTCTCCTCAGAGATCTGGCAGTGAACAGAAGGCATTTCTTTTTCTGAAGTCCAAAACTGCAGGTCTTCAGGAAAATATGTAAAGCTGCACTTAATGGCAGCATCTGTGTGAGAGCCACTGATTTCAAGACTCCCAAGTACAGTCCAGAGGGCAACAGAGATGTAGGCATCTTGGGGCATCCACCTCTTTTTAAAGAAGCCACGGTCAATTAGTCCTCTAACCTAAGTGCCCCAAGTTAACTGAGGTGAACACCAGGGCAGTAAAGAAAATCCATAGCAAAGTCAGCTCAAGCTAACTGGGGAGAATGTGCTTGTCCAGTATTTGTCTGGGAGGGAATTTTCAGCTCACAGGTCCATGGCTCTGGGTACAGCTGCAGACTGGATGTAATGAGGTTCATGAAAGAAAAACATCTGTTGGCATCAAGCTTGTTGTCAGCAGTGATACAGCTGCCTGATGCTCTTGTGGTACCATGAAAAGGTCTCTGTGTCAGAAGGCAAACGGGACGTCCTTTAGTCCTTTAGCCCAACAAAGCGGGACCCTACTGGTGGCACAGCCTTGTTCTTCCATGTTCTGCCAGCCAGATAATAAACCTGAGCAGCTGAGATAAAGTTATGTTCTTTCTACTGATGCTGGATGACTTTTTCAGTCGAAGCCATCCTATTCAGTTACATTATTTTTTACTATTTTTTCCACTCAAGGATTTGACTCACCTTCATCAGCAATCCTCCCCCTCCCTGCTGCTATCATTCTAGCATCATCTGGAAATGCCTGTAAAGATAACAACAAAACCTGGGGAGTAAAAGAAGAATAATATTGAAAAAAAAGAAGAAAAAAAAAAAAAAGAAGAAGAAGAAAAAACAGCCAAAACCAACCAGAACTTTTATTTCTTGTTGAGTAACCATATTCCATGAGGCATGGCAAGCAGACATTAAATTCTCACTCGACTCGAAGGCAAACCATTATTCTGTAATTTTGTATGTAAATAAGATGTATTAGGAAATCACTCAAGCAATTAATTAAACAGCTGTTACAGAATAAGTGATAAAGGAAACAGGGGGGTGAATACGCAGAATTTTCCTTGCACTTTATGCATTTATTTATTTATTTGTTTGTTTGTTTGCTGCTTGTGTAGATGTGCACAACAATTCCTGTGTACCTTGGTGTCAGCATTCAGCATCATCAGGAGAAGGTTATCCCTTGTGGTCAGATTGTGATCTCTTTGCTACAGCAAGAGGACTGGGGAATGAAGATGTCTTGGAAGGGGATGGAGGTCTATGGCTGTTAGCATGTGAAGCTGCCAGTGGCATATCTGATCTGCATGCATGGACTAGACTTTAGCTGAAAGAGGGACTTTATTTCCTTTCAGAAGTAATCTTCTCTCTTTAAGAGATGCAGTGACCTGGAAATTATGTGCTTGATCCTAAGCCAAATGTCAGCCTTGGTATCTTCAGCTGGCCACTTGTTTGGAGAGAAGCTTACAGCTTTATAACTCAGGCCATATATTGCACAAGGAAGCCATGTAATAAGGGAAACCCTTTTGGTAGAACACAGTCCTCCAGGCCAAATACCTAAAGTTGTCCAAGCTGAGATCCAGCCAAAGCAATACAAGGCACACAGCAAGAGACTGTCTGGAACTGATGAGCAAAGGTAAAAAGAAAAATGGCACCACAGAGATGGGATTTGGTTGAGAACACACAAAAGGCCATAAACTGACTAGACTGCTGATTCTGCTAGAGTCTCTATTCCTCTTTCCTTGCATCATACTTGGTCCGATGGCTGTGCTTAGAAAAATCCCTCTAACCCTGCAGGGTTTGTGTCTTACAGGTGTATTGGTGATGTCTAGTCTAAAGTAACTGGGAATGCAAGGCATGGTGCTCTGCTCCCATCTCATACTCCTGCTGTTCACCCCTGGTGGAGCTGGGCTCAGACTCATCTCCTGTGCACACATCTACCCTTTTGGTGCAAGGCTACTTTTTTGTTTTAACAGCCTTTTAATTTCAGTACTAGGCTTGGCAGCCGTCTTCCTAGCCATTCCCTTTTGCAGTGAGAACAGTCTGTACCACTGCTAGCTGCAGGTCTGCAATGGACACAGTCCAGCTCTAGATGATTTCCAAATTGAACAGAAGCCTTCCAGATTATGAGCGAGAGAAGCACACGTGTTGTGACAGCCTTGAAAGGTAGAGAAAGCTGGCAATGAGCAGCGTAAAGGATGCCTTCTCTGGGATGTACTCAGCCCTCTATAGCAGCAGCACAAGGCAATGCATCAGAGCCTCTCTCAGACTTCGAGTGTTTCCGTTTTTTCAGCTTAGGAGGATAAATGCACCGGCTGAGTGGCTGCAAAACTGAGCTTTGCACAAAGATGGCAGCATTGCTAGAGTACACGTGTGGGAAGCAGGGTCTTCAGGGTATCCACAGCAATTCGCTTCATTCTGGGACCATACTGTGTCCCATTCCCAGCCTTATTAAAAAGAGCTCACTGCCCCTCCAGTGGAAACGATCCGAGCCTTGAAGAGACAGAGGACCGTTCTGGCTAGTCAAGGAAGTAATTCTAATTTGCAGCATTCAGCTTCCAACTGTTCTACAATAGCGAGAGGTTAACAGCGTGGAACCGGGTCTCGCTCGGAGCAGCCATTTCGCTCAAGCACTTTGTGCTGTCACTGCCAGCCCCCAGGCTGCTCTTTCTCCTGCTCCCACCTCCAGCTGAAGGGACCCCCGCGTAGATTCCTACCCCTTGGCAATGCCACGGGCTCCTACCTGACTGCAGTTTTGAAAGCAATGTCAAAATGACACGAACCCGAGGTCAGCAGCAGCCTTTTACTGCTCTCCAATCCGGCTGTACGCCAGAATTTTCTCGCTCCACCGGAGGTTTGGGAGTTCTCTCTCCGGTCCCATGAGATTGCTGCTGATTGCAGCTCATTATGTCATTTAGCAGCTTCCCCAGGGCTGCCTTCAGTGCCAGCAGATAGACCAGACCCCTCAGGTTGTCCCACCCCTGGTGCTGCAGTCTGATGCCTCGTGGACCCAAACAGTTGGATTTAGTGCCAGCCTGTGGCGCTGCCGCCCAGCTCTCATGAAAAAGAGCTCTTCAATGATTTTGCAGGGCAGCAGCTTTTCTGGGTTTTGTGTCTTAGCTGCAAACAACCAGTGATGGAACATAGAAATATGGGCAGGGTTCAGCTCCTTCGGGCAACAAAAGATCAAAAGGCATCCAGTTCACAAAGTACTGTGGTCACATTGTCTTGCAAAGGCTGTGCCCATCAGACCAATTAGTGTCAACCATGCTCAGTTCAACCACTTGCTACCACCACCCTAATCTTCTTGGCTAAGAACAACTTGCTGCCCAGCTAATTAAACAAGGAAAAGCCAAGGGCAGCCAGGGGGAAGGGGCTGGCTTCACTCCTTGCTTGGGAATGATGGCTTGACAAGAAGATCTTAGTGCTCTTTTCCAACCTTAATGACTTTATGATGCTATTATTTCCCCCACTTGTTTACATTCAGACTAGAAGAAAAGGGACACAGCGTATTCTACAACTCCAGAATGTCTTGGTGATATCTTGGTGAGTCTTTCTTGCTTCAGACCACCAGTCCCAGGTGGGGAAGGACACGGGTATTTTCTTTTTCTGTCCATTCTGGACAATTATTCCAACAGTTGTCCAGGATGGGACAGATTTAACAGCTGCAAATGAAGGACATTTTTCTCTGAAATAAGTGTTTTGATAAAAAATGGTAAAATCAATGAATTCATTATTACACATTGACAATGATACTCAGAGAAGAAGAAAAAAAAAAAGCTAGTGCTGTTATAAATGATTGCAGCCCAGTGGCATTTCATAGTTCAAAGAGGTATTTTTGTGTAATGGAAACATCTGTGGCCTTCATAGAAATCCAGTGAGCTAACGAGCAGAGCTTACCTTCTGCAAGCACCACTATAGAAGGCTGCTGGACCACCTTCAATTGCTGATCTATCCTCACTGGTGGAGCTCAGTGCAAATTGCAGGCAGGTAAGCAATCACTCAGCGTTTCAGATCTGCTGACACAATGAGAGACACAGAGATCTCATAGAAACACCTCTGCTCTCACCAGCATTAAAGCCTGAACACACAAACCTCCAGCATGCAGAAAAGTTGGTTTAGCACAAACCACATTTCAGTACAGTGAATGTTTCTCATAGGGTTGCCCACAGCAGCAAGTGCCTACACAGGTATATGGTTCTGGGATAGACATCTATGGCCAACGTCAGCCATAGCAATAGAAACTCACAGCATTATTTCATAATAGGACCAGTATTGGAAATTTTCTTGGTGCTGTTGAAAAGTTGCACCTGAACAAACTTAGAGAGCATTAGTCTCCATTGCAAAACCTTTTAAAAGTATTATTGTGGAATTTCTGCCAAATATTTTCATCTCCAGTCCTGCAACTGTCTGTGTGTTTTTCTTCCCTTTATCCCCTCCTTCCTTTTCCCTTCCAAATTCACCATTCAGAGGAAGAGAAATGAATTAACAAGTCAACATTTCATTTGCTTTTTTTTTTTTTTTTTTTTTTTTTTGCATGTTACTGAGGAAATAGAGTAGAAATCTTTGTAACAACATTACAATTTTATCTTTCTTGGTGGAACAGAAAAATCTGGTGCTCATTTGTGGTGTCTTGATCCACTCAGGTTTAGACAGCTCCAGAAGACTTTCACCTCCTATGAAAGTGAATGGCTTTACATTGATTTAAATTACCATTACATGAGGTCAGAACATGCGCTGAGAGCTCCTTGTATTGTGAGCTTGAGGCCTTCCAGCTGCCAAGCTGCACAGAAATGCCTCAAAACATTCAGCTCAATAGGTTCGTGTGGTGTTCACACATACAGTGATGGGGTTTAGGGGTGTACCACCCAACTCTTCTTCCTTCCAAAAAGCAGAGGTGGATTTTGTGAGGTGAAACTGAAACCCACCTCCCCCTTCAGGGTTCATTAGCAAAAGTCATTCTTGCACATCACACTTGTGACACTGAGCTTTCACTCGGCAGCTTTTCTCTTCTCATCTTGCTTTGCTTTTCATCTCAGTATTTCTTGATGCGGATTTGTAGTGACTGCCTCTCCTGCCTGTTTGCAAGAAGCCAGTATATGATGTGAAACCCCTAAGCCTGCAGATCTGCACAGCTCCTTTGCCATCAGTGGGTTGGGGCCAACTGACACCAGCTGAGGATCTGGCCCATAACCCATAGCCAGAGAAGCAGCAAGGGGCAGCTCTTGACTGGGCCAATTGGCTGGGCCAATACACAGCTGTATGGAGGGATGCAAGAGCTTAGATACAGTAGATAAGTCTGAATAAATCCATGCTGTACTCACCATTCCCTTACCCTAGAAATAACAGCCTCGTCAGAGCACTGTGTACTGGCAAGAATAGCAAAGCATCCAACATGATGAATAATGTTTACATCGAGAATCCAGATGTCATTTTCCATCCTGTAGCTTTAGAAATAATGGCCTGTTACTTCTTATTAAATCAAGGGTAATCCATTCACCTACAGGCCCAATGATAGCTGTCTCTGCTAATCTCCACTCAGGGAGCTATATTCATCAACAGGGAAGGCCTGTGTTTCTAGCAACAACTGGAAGCCCAATGATCTTCAGCAATGAAATTTCAAATATCAATTAGTAGTTTAAAAGTATGGGTCTGTCAGCACAGTCCAGCATTAGCATAAACCCCAGCTTTCCATCAGAAGCATGACCTCCTGTGTCCTCCTGCAGCACAGACATCCTATTATTCATCTCCTTTAAAAATCTTTTTATTTACAAGAAATAAAAAGCTCGATGACCCCCTCAGTGATGATTCTCCAGTGTCAAGCAGCACTTCAGCCAGTTTAATTCTCTTGTGGGGGGACCTAGCTTCAAAATTGACCCTGCTTTGTGCTGGGGTTTGGAGGAGATGACCTCCATTTGTCCTTTTCAACCCAATCTTTTCTTTGACTCCAAGAGGGAAGCAGTGATAATAGCTACGATTAAAATGCCATGACCTTGAAAAACAATGGAACATTCTCTTTAAATCATCTTTATGCAGTTTGTTTTTCCTAGTTGGGTTGAACCACTGACACCTCTGATTTGACCTGGCAATTCTGTCAGTGTGCACCTGCCCACCTTTGGCTTTTTGCTGAAGTGTGAAGAAAGGTTATTTTTTTTGTGCAAGAAGAAAGGGAATTTTGAAAATGTAGATTAAATAAACAAATGTGTGACCAATTTAATGTGAGATATTTGCACACAGCAAGATCTGGTCACATCTACTTTCTGATTCTAGTCCTTCGCTTTGGGGCTTTTGGACTGTAATTGTGTTCAGTCTTCTATTTATACAATGAATCTATAATGTAATTTCATGAGGTACTGAGATGCACTGAAAAACATATGAGCACTAAGTTGCTCTGCCTAATCCATATGAAACAGTGTTGGAAATCAGCCTGGTAAACATGGCAAGAGAATGAGCAAGGATTTCATCTGGGGCTCTGACACTAATCTAAAAAGGATTACCAAGGAGATAGCCTGAGATGCAGAGCACTTGAACAGAGAGGACAACGAATCCTATTTAAATGAATGCCTTGAATTGCGGGTGGCTTGTGAGTGATTAGCACACTGACTTCATACTGACCAAGCCAGTAGGAGTTCATCCCTCACAGCCACTGGTTACATTTACTGCTCCATTCACCGACTGCAAATAGAGGTTAAGAGAAACAGATGATTTTCAAACATTAACTTTTAATAGGGACAGCATGTCTGGCAAGATGAAAAGAATGAAAAGCCCTCGCTGTTCACAGTTGTAATCCACCCCCAGTTGTCTTGCTGTCATTTCTCCATAAGCTCCACCACTTGTTCCTTTGGGGAATGATCATCGAAAACTGATACTGGAGCAGCCAACGCTCTGTGCTGGGTGTCCCAGCAGAAGGCAACTCTTGTTCTTGTCTTCACACACTGCCAAAAATGGGTGCTCATGACCATGCTCCTCTGTGCTCCCTCCTCAACGTTCTTGTGTTGTTTGCTCCTTAAATTGTAATTTGAAAATCAGATCAGTCCGTTTGGGATGATAGAAAGTGAGGATCAGGTCAGAAAATTATTTAATTGAGGGTTTAACATATATCATGAGAATTATGCTTTCTGTCATCAAAGAAATAAGCCCTTCCCTCCTTTTGTGGCAGAAACCTAAGAACACTCTGATTCCCTTGGTCTCATTAGCTTGCATACCTCTGGCATATTGAAGATTCTGTGGCTTTTGTCCCTTTGTACTATGGGATTTAGCTTCCAAATACTAGAAAATATTTAGTGGATTTTAGCATGTGCAGTGCTGTGTTGCTGTATCCCATATGCCTGAAGCCAAGTGTCTAGCCAAGCATCTCCCAGGATCAAGAATTTATGCAGTGTTTCAGTAACAACTGAACAAATCCATGTTAATTCCATAAAAGATCTGTCATCCATCCTCCTACTCTTCTCTTTGCTTTTTGGCTATAAATAAATTATGCAAGCCCAGAAGTCCCCTAAAATCTTCACAGGTTAGCAGAGTGTCATGCAATGAATGAACAACTTAAATATGGCCTGTTTAAAGCCTGACAACTCTGTGTATGCTGTGGTTCTCCAAACAGCCCTGAGCATTGCTGCAAGCACGTCCACCTCGAGCACAACCGCTTTGCAGTGATGCTGCTGCTTCCTTACCCTACACATGGGAAGATGGGGAACATAAAATTTCTCACTGGTCCATTCCATTCCCATTCTTTTTTTTTTTTCTTCTGTTATTTCTGACAAAGGCCACTGAAGTTCATGAGATGGAAAATGTATTAATTATGCCAACATTTATACCTTTCACAAGCCTAGTCACGTTCTTTCGCCAGTTTTGTTGAGCAGCTTTATTTCCACACAAAAGCACCACCATGTAATTATTTTATCAACATGGTTCAGTGGTTGAGTTAGAAATCGTACCGGATGATACAGAACATTCCTTATTTCAAGTGAAACTGTCACAAATGTATCAAAACCGCTTTTTTTTTTTTTAATGCATGCTGTACAATAGAAGCTGTTACGTGTACTACAAGCACTTATCCATTATAAAGTCATGTTTGATTCAGGAAGGCCGGAATGAGTTGCAGTAGGTTAAATATCTCAAAAGCCAAGCTTCTCCCTTTCTGCAGTTCATGTGCTTAGTTCACTTAACTTTCCAAACATAAAAGTAATCATAACGTAATAACATACCCAGGGGATCTGAAAACCTCACTGGGTAGTTCATGGGATGTGTTAAGCCATCCACCATGCCTTTCATCCACCAGTAGATCTGTGCAGAATGGAGAATATCGTTATAAAAGAAGACATCATAAAACAGAGGGCCAAGCCCACAAGTTGTGTTTCATAAAGCCAGTAACACTATACTGATTTGAGTCAACAGAGAATCTGACTCTTTGTATTTAAAGTAGAGGTAAATATCTCAGAGCAGTAAAAGTGAAATATGCTTTAGCTGTACTTTAAGGAGAGATTTCAGCAAAGTTTATGTTTAAATTTCTTGGCTGATTAGCCCACAATGACTTCTAATCGCTTGGGAGAATTTTTTAAAATCAAACCTGAATACAGTCAAGGCACAGAAGCTGAGAAAGTTGTCTGTAATTCATGGGGACTAACTTTTATTTTTTAAGGGAAAAAAAAAAAAAACCCTTCATCTTATTTGAAAACAGCTATTGCATCCAGTACTGAGGACCTGAAGCTAACAAAGCCTGTTGTTTTAATGAAAGCTCAGCGCCTCATTTTCCACTCCTCTTGCAAAGGATGTGCAGTCCTGTGGAAAATGATAGTAATAATATTATAAAAATGGAGTGATAGATAAATAGAATCCTGTGTGTTTATCTTTTTTTGAGCTAGATCTAGCAAGGCTTTTCTAAGCCACCTTGCAGGTAGGTTTTTAATGTGTGTGCTTGAAGATAGGATATGAATCCATCCCGTCACCCGTCACACAAGGCATGCAGAGGTATTTAATAAACTCAAGTCAGCGTTGGGTCTAACCAAACAGAAACACCATGGAAACACTATGGAAAATCATGGTGCTCCAAATCTCTTCCTCTCTCTGACTTCCACTGTGATTGAAGGTGATCAGCACACTGAAAACCCAGCAATTCCTAGGGCACGGTCAGGTTTTCCATTCAGGAGAGATAACACAGACATTGCTGGGAAAGCTGTCTGCACCCCTGACTGCCCAGCTGTAAAATGTAACTAATTTCATTCACTGGGGAGTGCCGGGAGGATTAATTGGATTTAGTGGCCGCAATGTACTTTACATTGGTTGGGTGGAAGGAGACTGATAAGAGCTGAGGTGCAAATTTCTCAGAGGTGCGAGGAAATAACTGACCAAGAAGGAGGGTGATTATTTAAAGAGTCAGTGAAGCAAGGAAAAGACAATTAGCATTGGTATCACCCTAATTCACAACAATTTACAACAATGAAGCTGAGCCACTCTTCCAATCAAGGCCAGAATACATAATTCAGTTGACCTTATTATAAAACATTGAAAAAAATGAGTGAAGAGTCTGCATGTATGCACAGGCAAGCAGAAAACTGAAGGACACATGAAGGAGCCAAATGAAAGTGTTTCTTGAGAACCCCAAATCTGAAAGAAGACAACAGTAGGTCTGTCAAGATTTGCAGGGTTGCTCAGTGCAGTGGTCACAAAACTTTCTATTCATCCATCTCTTGTCTCAGCATTGCTGGCAAGGAATCTAAATTTTGGTATCCAAATGAGTGAAGGACTACATAGCTAGTCCACCCTCCTCCATTGCTGGATTTCTTTTTTCCTGCTGGTTATCTTAGATGTTAGCCTCAAAGTCTCCAGCAATGCAGCATGGAACAAACATTAGAGAAGCAGATGGAACACCAGGAGCAGCAGCATCAATAACTTATGAGTGGATTAGAAGCTGGAGTACAGCTGCCACCTTCTTGATCTTTTATTAGCAAGTAATGTTATTAATTATAGAGTTAAAGGAAAGACGTTTTGGAAGGGACAAGAGGACAGCAGACCTCTAATAGAATTGTGACTCTTGTATACCCTTGGCCTTTCTGTTCTTTTCTGTGCCTTGTTTTTCTTATATGGAGCATCAGTTTTATGTAGGATGCTGTTTTTTAAGGAATATGTGGAGCTAGGGACTTAGACCAGATCAGTTTTCAATAAGAAAAGTACTCCTATATCTGCCTTTACCACCTTTAAAATTTTCCCCTATAATGCCTTTTTAGGCTGCTTAAGATGCTTGTACCTAAGAGTGTTGTCTGTCCAGGAAGCAGTGGGCAGACAAGTGGTAGCTCTCCTGTTTAGCTGTGATTGCCATTCTCTCTTCAATCAGGAGAAAAACCTGCTCCGAAGAACTCCTTAATTCTGTTGAAAAGAATATTTTTGTCTTCATCTGTGAAATGTTCCATTCCCAGATAGAAACATTTGCAGAATTCCTATTATGCTGAGGAGAAAATATTCATCAGCATTAAAGGGCAAGAAATCTTTGATAATAGCAATCCTATGCAGTTTTTCCTAGTGCATCTTACACCATAAAAGCATCATTTCCCTACTCTACAAGAGTAGAAGGTGATTTGAAGGCTGAAGCCAGTGGGAATGGAGAATCCAGGTCTCCTTTCTGCCCTCTCGGTCCAGAAACTTCACTCATGCCCTTCACACCAGTACATCAAAGTGACACCCAATTTTGATCTGCCACTGGGTATGCTGAGCCTGGTGACAATATTTTAGTCGCGTATCATTGCTTGCTGCATAACTTTAAAGTTTTCACTGAGCTGCACAGCCTCACGATTTACACTGCAGGGAGGGGGAGGTTAGATTTCAACTCTTTGGATCCATCTCATTTTTCAATAAGGCAGCCATGAAATTTGACTTTTTGCCTGACAGCATCTGTTTTTGGGAACCCTGAGCTACCAAACACTGTATGTCTGGAAATACAGACCCTCAAAAGCTGTTTTGGTGCTTCCAAAATGACCAGGAAAACCTATCTTAGGGACTGCAAGCCTCAGTCCACAATTACCGTTGTGTATTTGTCTCCTCTCATTTGACTGAGGGAAAGAGCCAGGCTTTTCCATTGCAAAAAATGTGCTACAGGTATGAAAGACTGAATAAAGGCAAAAACATAATTATAGGGTACAGTTGCCAAGGATTCCTTATGCTCACTCCATCCTTCTTAGCCTGTACCCTGGAGATGTATTCCAGACACAAATCTTCCATTCCACTTAATCAGCGACGTCCTCAGCACAGAATCCATTGTCTCCATCACATAGAATCATAGAATCCAAGCCATGCTTGTTAGATTCTTTATGATTTTCCAAGGCAAAATATCCTCAAAATTTGGTCCAAAGTCCACTCAGAGGGACCTTAACCATCCACTTCTTAAGAACTCTGGGATAAACAATCCCAGCCAACATTAATATGGCACAAATTTTACAAATCTTTCATAGCTGCAAGATGTATGTGGGCTGACTATCAACCTCCTTGATTTTTACAGTTGTTTACAAAATATCTAGTGTGCTGTAACATTATTTACAGGATTATTGATTTTTATTATTCATCTTTATGGCTGTCTTGTTCTCTGCTGGCTGATCGCTGTCAGATGTACTAGATTATGCTCATGGATTGGACTAGAGTTGATGGGATTAATTGATTTGATTACATTGAGTGAAATCAGTGGATTTCACATCAAATAGAATCAATAATCTGAATTACATTAGACAGATGAGCAAACACTGGACAGGATCATTGCTTTGGTTTTCGTGGGCTGTTATGATGGTTGAGATCAACGGATTGAATTTCCCTGTGCAAGACAGGGACTGGTTGCATTTGAATCGCGCTAGTGGGCTCAATAACTACAATTCCTTTTTAACTTGAGTTTTCACTGATCTTTATTATAATAATTATACCTAGCGGCAATCACCCTCCCTGGTACACACACAAAAAAAGTTCATTATATGACACAGAGATGAAGTGGCTCATTTTCCCCCTGTTCTAATTTGGTAAATGGTGATTACAGAGGTAGGAGCTCAGCGAAACCCAATGAGCCTTGATGCGTTAGTTAGATTTTTAGCAAGTCATCTTTACTGAGACCTAACTGCATGTAGCCAAGTAAGATGACAAGTCCAAAACTCCTGCCTGCTGGTAGTGTTGTTATTCTCCTGATTATCCTCCGGCATGTCAAACACTCCTGTGTTAGAAGGACAGCACAGCTGGCTATGGCGTCTTTCTCTTGTCCTTAATCAGAAATGTTGAACTGCTCCCTAATTCCCAAGAGAAAAAGGAATTCATTTCATTCCAGCTTTTTTCACTCCTGAATGCTAAGCGGATCCTCCTTTTTCTCTCTCTTCCCGTTGAAAATGTGTGAGGAACTAATGTTTAGGAAAAAAAATATATTATATTTTGCAAATCCCATATGATGCTAAATCTCATCTTCTGCATGAAACCACAGTCAAATGTCACTGTAGCAGAGGGATAGGATGTCAGAGATATTCCCTTTCAATTCAGTGATCAAAATGGAGGATTAGCACTATCTTTCCCAGCTTAATGATACAAAAACCATGGGACTGGTCTGTGAAAGTAAAGGCAGGCATTGTCAGCAATGAGAGGAAAGTTCAGTGGGTCACGACTGAAGTTGTCATTTGAAAATAAAAGATCATTCATATTTTCACATACATAACAGCACCAGTTTGGGGAGGACAAGACAGAAGTTTTGACAGGAGTCCATGAGGGTTAGAAGAAAGGTTCTGAGCCAGAGACTCACTTCACCTGCAAAATCCCTTCAAGGACAGCTCAGGGATGGAAATGTTCCACCCTTTGGAGAACCTGGCAGGTCAATCTGAGTCCTACTTGCTTATCACATTCTTGTCCAGCAAGCCTTTCTTTTTAAAGCAATTGAAGTTTGTACCAAAAATCTGTACTATTGCTAAGAGAAGTTAGCCTCTTGCTTCTTTCTGTTCTTCAGATTTTTTTTTCCCTAAGAAGTGAGTCCAGAGGCTAAATTCACAACTAGGAATAACAAAAGTTATTAATAAACTTTTCTGTTGTTGTTGTTTCCACCAAGTCTGCAATTATCAGAACCATCCTGGAGGAGAGGTGGCACAGAGCAGGAACAAGGACACCTGCCTACCAGTGAGGAGCAACCATTCCAGTGCTAGAAGAGCCAGGTACCCACCCCTGGGAGCAATCATTTATGTGTTAACATGCCAAACAGCAATCTCGGGGGGGCTGGACTCCTGGACTCCTTAAGTAGCTTGGTAACTGCCATAAATTAAGCAGGAGTCAAACAGTGAATGTGCAACTTTTTGCAGAGGTGACTCTTAGTGAACTGCTAGCTTTTATGCAATGGTTATGTTCTCTTAGTGAGGATAAATTCCTTTGCAAGATCTCTGAAATCTTAAATACTAATTTAACCACCGCAGACGAGTTGTCTAATTTCTCCATTCTCTTGCTGCTCCAATATAAGGCCATTCCTTCTTGTCCTATCTCTTGTTACCTGGGAAAAAAGGCCACTCATGCACAACCAGACAAGGACATTTCCTGGTCTTTGCCTAGAAGGGTAGACTTGATTGGGCTGTTAAGGAACAGGAGAAAATGTCTGGCTCAGAACATGAAACACGTAACAATTCCACGATTAAGCTCTGTATACAGAGCTCTTTATTGAATGCTAGGGGATATGCTCAGTTTAAAAAGCGTTTTAATGCAGAAAGTCAGACTCACGTTGCACACAAGCACTAGAAAAGCAGAGGCAGGCATTGCAGTAATATCTCAGCAAGTCCTACTTGCAGCTCGTCAGTGTTGCTAGCTACCTGCTAAGACTACTGAGACCCAGCCTCTCTTGTCCCCTTCCTCCCACTCTCCAAAGTTCTCCCCCTTCCTCTGTCTCCCTGGGAAGGCTGAATCTCATCTGTCTGCAGTTAGTGGAAACCTAAGTAACTGGACTTGCTGCTGGAACAGGAGAAATATGTGATGTTAACAGTTCATTGAGCTGTGAGATGAACAAGCTGGGTGTTAAAAAGGAAATCCGAGCTAAGAGTACATTTCCAGTGTTAATAAAGCTTCCTCCTGTTGTTGTATATTTCCGAACACTGATTCCAGGATGGTTGTCATCTGTTTTCTTCCAGAATTAGACAACAGGACAAGTTTAAGGTATCTTGGGCTCATTTGTCCTTGTTAAATGATAGCTCTGCCTGCATTAGAAGACCTACTTCCTCCTCCGTTCTTTGCTGAAATCTCTATCATGCCTACAACTGCCTTTAATTTTTGCAACAAAGTCTTCAACAACACTTTTGAGTCTTTCTCGTTTGTGTCCTTCTTCTAACATGGAAGTGATAAACTAGAAAGTGGGACATGAATTTACTAGGAGCAGAAGTAAGGCTGCTTGCTAGCCAGAGAAAGATGGAGCAATCTTTCTTCTTCTGGTTTCCTGCATGATTACAGTGTGGTCAGGATCCAGACCTCGTTGCTGGTGATGGGAAGCCTGTAACAGAAGAGCAACCACAAAGCCCAGCACAACTGGCAGAAGGAGCTGGGTGTTTGGTGAGACAGCAACAGGGGAAAACCCAGTCCATTTTCCTTGAAATGCATGGTTTCCTTCAGAATATGGTGCAGGACAGAAAATAGATGTTCTCCCCCTTTTTTTCCAGCCACCAAGGCGTTGCTTTAAGTGTCATCTTATTTCCACCTTTTCAGAGAATTAGCATAGGTAAGGCAGGTGGGGATGTGAGCTACTCTTCCCAGATGTTTTTGCTTTCACACGATGTGAGCAGATGTTGCATCCAGGCTGCTCAGTGCTGTTCTTGGCAGGAGCTAACTCAAAAATCTTTGCACTACACTTTCAGATGGAGATGAGTTTTAGTTGTTTGTGTTGTTTTTGGTTCTGTGTTTTTTGTGTTTTTTTTTTTTTAAACTTTTTAGGAGCATTATGTGTGGCAATTTCATAGCCTGAAATGATTTAGACATCTTCTGTTACAGTAAGACCATTTGGCATTTACTTTCATGAGCCACAACGGAGACCCCGTGCTGCAGTGAGGTTTGTCTTGAATTTCTGTTTCGCTGTCACAAAGCCATCAGCGTCTGCTTTTGCCACTGAGCTGCATCTCCAGAGAGGAGTAATATATATTATTCACATCGTGTTAGCGTTCACAACATGTGAGATGCTGGACAAATGCATTATAAGGAAACAGTCGCTGCTGTGAAGAGTTTACAACCTAAGCAGAGAAAGCAGGAGATATTTAAAGGAAAGGAGATGTAACATAAAAATAAAATAAGGAAATATTCAGTGTGTTGTGATTAACAGATGTGTTGTTAATTCATTTTTTTTTTTAATATTTCATTTAGTTGGCAGAGATTGCTGATTTTTTTTTTTTTCTGAACTCTCCCTACTTCTGCTTAAAAAAAAAAAAAACAACTTTATGGTGAAGACGTGGAACTTGTTTTTGCTCTGTCTTTTGAAAATTGATTTTCGGAAACGCTTTTTTATCTTTTGAAAGCTCAAATGCAGAAATGCTTTGGTAAACTCCATTTGCAAAAAGTGACATGTTAGATTTGTCTTTAAAAAATGAAGAAGCCTACAGAACCTCACTGGGAATTGTACTTTTCCATGAAAAAGTCTCCTCCTGTTGCAGTAATTCCACGTTTAGTGCAACACTGACACTGGATATCATCTCATGCTCACATCCTTCACCTTGGATGTTACAGTTACCTTGTACCCATCTGGTGGTCACTCCCAGACACATCTGCCACATCACTGTGCCTTATTTTGGCTATCGTCAGAGAATCATAGAATCACAGAACTGTTTGAGTTGGAAGGGATCCTTAAAGGTCATCTGGTCCCACTCCCTGCAATGCACAGGGACACCCACAGCTCCATCAGTGCTCAGATCCCATCTCCTGACCTTGCCTGTCTGTAGGGACGGGGCACCAACACCTCTCTGGGCGACCTGTGCCACTGCCTCACTGTCCTTAGTGTAGAAAACTTTTTCCTTATGTCCAATCTAAATCGGCCCTCTTTTAGTTTGAAACCATTTCCCCTTGTGCTGTCACAACAGACCCTCATGGTACATGGCTACTACCACAGTTACTACCACTTTCTTTTCTCTATACTATTTAATCTCCTGTTTATTTCCTCTTGAGCCCTCTTCCCACTCCCAGCATGGCTCAAGCCTTCCCCAGGCAGGAGGACACATGTGACACCCCACCCATGACCAGAGCAGGGCTGAGAATCCTTTGATTGGACACCACAAACTAATTTTTGCATCTTTCCATCCTGCTGACAGCACTGATGGATTTGGTGGCAGAGCTCTACACCAGACTTCCACCACCTACAAAAATGTGAGTTTACCTGATACAGGCCCTTGAAAGATCTCTTATTTGTGAAGAATACCAGCAGGTATCTTTCATCACCAAAAGGGCAGAGCAGGTAGCTTCTAGCTGGCAAACTGTCCATTTAACTATGGTGTTTTAGTTGGTTTTCTCCAGCAGGTCTTTTTTATAACAGCCGAACTTCAACAAGCCCTTGACTGGAACAATTGCCTTTGTGAAACTACAGCAAAGAGCATCCTTCTTTTATTTTCCTCGGGGCATCTCAGTTCAGTAGCAGCATCCTTGAGGTGTCCTGCAAACTCCCGAAACAGGGCAGCAATAGCCTGTGTTTGCATCTCGCCTCGAGATGGCAAGCCCAAATGCACAGTCACTTTGATGTGATTTTTAGGAGTGGGGATTATGTTGCCAGTGCTAACATGCTCTTTTTAAGCTATTCATGTTTCTTTAAATAGATGCAGGCTGCATCCCAGCAAGAACCAGGGGAGAACCTCTGCTTTGTGTCATACACAGAGTGGAATGCAGGCAGAGGGGGGAGTGGGCAGGCAGTGTGTTTTCTGCTTCATGGGAAACTCCCTTCAGAGGAAAGTACATCAATTCAGAGGCAGATGAAGCCCTCTGTTGTCACTCTGCATTTCTTTTCCAGTGAAATGTCGCAGACAAGCAGTTTTCTGTTGGTCAAAATGACTTGTTTTGAAGGAGGAGGAATAAGTTTTCCCAAGTTTAATGTTAACCTTAATTCATGTTTTGATGTGGACTCCTTTGGATTCAGGAATCCCACTTCAACATTAAACATGGCCACATTAAAAAAATAAAAAAAAATCAGCAAGTCCTCCAATATACTGAAAGGTCACCACTCAGGTCTCAGCCACCATCCATCACCTCTCCCTGCATCCCTTTGCGCCGCTGGAAATCAGTAACTATTGGATTTCCTAGGTGAAGTTCTGCCATCCACATAACAAATGGTAGCTGCTTTTTTTTGTTTACTGTACCCTGTGCCCTGGTAGAAGGGAATGGCTGGGGAGGAAGGGCCAATCCCTCACCTGCTTTGCTTCAGCACTGTGTATTGGATGGAGAGAAAGCTGCCCCATGTCAGGGTGATGGAGCTTGCTGTGTGATGGAGCTTGCCATGTTCATGAGTTCAGGGGCTGAAATGCTGCAGGGACCTCCCCTTGAGAGAGGAGCAGTGTCAGTGGGGTCAGCTACAAGGAGCTCCCAGCTGTGACAGCTGTCCCGAAGACCCCCATATCCAACCTGCTCTCAGCTCAAAGTTCCTCCATTTCAGAAAATTCCAGGTTGGACAAAACTGGTGTGAAAGGCCCCTTTGGCTGTCTGAGTGCCATCACACCAAGGAGAAGGTGTAGTTCCATCTGCCCTTGGATCCCACCCAGTTTTTCCGGTCGTCCCATCTGACACGGCATCGTTTGGGTTTGACAGCAGGCACACTAATAAAACTGGAGCCTGGTTAAACTGCTGTGCTGTGTTTTGTCCTCTCCAAAAGAGAAGAATTTTGCTTTCTCAGGTTGCTGTGTGTCACAGTCCCTTATTGTTCAGGTGCTAGTTTCCTATTTGTTATCAACAGCTCAATTTTCTGCTTCATCTGAGGTATGTTTGCAGGGCATTGTGGCTGGGCTTTCTTTGCCTTGTTTTCTGCCTGATTTCTGGATTCCCCTGCCTTGCTTTTCCTTTCCTCCAGCTTATTGAATTCCTGTTGATGTGAAACAGACTTCACCATCTCAGTTGTTTTTCTCTCTAAGCTTTTCAGCATCTCCATTGTCACCTCTGGTTTTGGTTCTCAGATGTAACTCTCTTGGCTATTTTTACAATTTATAGTTTATTATTTCTGCTTCTACATTTTAACCTAATGTTTGCTTTCAGAGATGAGCTCTGGTTTCACATTCTGAAAAGATTTCTGCTGGAAAAAGGAAGAAGGTATTGAGGTGTAAAACCTGCTGAAAATTAAAGAAAAAAAAAATAATAATGTTGAAGACATTCTGTTTCATTTATATGAGTGTGCTTAACGGAACAGGTGATATTGCAGCAAACTATCAGCAGATGGCAACTCCACCGGCAGTGAGCTCAGGGGGAGCCAGGGGAAATAGCTTTGTTGCTTTAAGCATGAGGTAGATATATTCCTCCAAGTGCATACAGCTATAGATTATAGCTATTACTTGACAACCTGCCACTAATTAAATCATAAACGACGTGACAAAGAAATGCTTCAAAATCACGGGATAACTTTTTGGGACACTTTTAGTACATTTCAGCTACGCTCCATTTTCTGAAGCAGAGTGACATCTCCCAGTGTTTATATTTAAAGTAAATTGAAGTAGTGAAGAATCTGACACGTATTCCTTCGTGGGAAACCAGGGTGATTGCTGAAGGAGCTGCAGGAGCCTCTGCTAACAGCCTGAGCTCGCTCCTCCATTCATTAAGGGCTTTCCCTGCATGGTAGCACTGTCCTAATGCCTCCATCAACCGCAGCTGCTTCAGCAGGTGGGAGAACCTTGTACTGGTGGGAAGAGAGCTGCTGCCCTTCATCATCCATGTGGTGCTGGTGGAGAAACAGCCCTGTGACTAACAGCTAGTGTACGACCCACCTTGGCTTGCAGCTCCATGATATTCCTCTGCACGTAACAAATAATGCCTCAGGTTTAAATAATACAGGCTAAACTCACAGGGATTGATTTTATTCAGGCCCACCAGTAAGGTCTACTGCTTTTGGCAGAGAGAGACCATACTGACACCAGCTCCGAAACACTGCTGTCCTGTGCTCTCCCTGATAACCCATTTCCATGGATTTCAGGCAAAGCTATATATCTTTTCTCAAGTAACAGTGATAGGGTGAGAGATGATGTCCTCATATTACACCGATGGTTCAGGTTGGAAGTATTTCTTCTCAGAAAGAGCAGAGATGCACTGGCAGTGCTGCCCAGGGAGTGGTGGAGTCACTGACTATGGAGGTGTTCCAGAACCATGGAGATGTGGCAGCAAAGGATGTGGTCAGAGGGCATGGTGGGATGGTTTGGGGTTGGACTTAGGGAACTTAGAGGTCTTCTCCAAACTTAATGATTCTATATTGCCCATGTTATCTTCCCAGCTCCATTCTGGGATTCACAACATGAAAAGGAACAACATGGATTTGGTATGCCAGTGCATCACAAGCACCCATGTCCAATCAACAGTGCTGGTGGAGCCGTGTGTCACACTGCAGATAATTAGCTGATAAAGCAGATTCATGGTCTTCCTTTTTCCACTGGAAAATGACATAAATCATAGCAGTTTTTTTCTTTGATAACTTAATGCTGCAGATGTGAAGTGTTTGGGGATGAATAGGATTCAGTGTTTGTTAATGAGAGTTTAATGTCTTCATCTTCTGCATTAAACTCTCGTCAATTAATATTCACTCAATTAGAAAATGTAAAAATAAATTATACAAAATTAAGCTTTACACAGGAAGTGAGTGACCTCATTTCTGCTGTTTTCAGGTGCTAATTAGATTAGTCTCTTTCCTTTTAAGGGGGAGGCACCAAGTCCCGTTAGTCCTGATAAGGAGCCTTAATGCACAGAGCTTTGCAGTTGTGAGTTCCAGCCTGCCCTGAGCTGATGGAGATTGAAACCTACAGCCAGGTAAGATAGAGTGATGATTTCTGATGATCTTTAGCTGGAAATTATGCTGGTTGGTGGAAAGACTCCAGAGGGATGCTGGTGGTTTTGAGGAGCTGAGTATTGCTGGAAGAGAAGGAAGTGTGCTCAGCTGGTGGCAGGTAGGAGGTAGGAGGATGAAGTCTTGGTTCTAGTCCAGTTCTGTTTGCTGGCTTTGCTTGGGAGTTTCTTCCTTTCTTTTATGCTTTTTTTTTTTCCTTTTTTTTTTTTTTCTTTTTCTCTCTGATAAGATTGTCTAAGCTTAGAAAGCCCTTTGGGAGATGTATTAAATGGTGTTCCTTTGGAGTTGAGTGTTTTTGGGTTAGAGAGACGATGTAGTCATCTGACATAAAGAGGTGGTCTGACTTGAGCAAGATTAAGGCAGCATAAAGCAAGCCAGTCTGAGTAGTCTTTATACAGAGAGACTGCAGGGGTCCTAAATAATCAGTTATCAGCTTGCCTAATGGAACTTTGAAGTTGTCCTTGCTTTGAGTAAGGGGTTGGACCAGGTGACCTGTAGAGGTCCTTCCAACTTCAATTGCTTTGTGATGTTATGCTCCTTCTGCGTACCAAGATCCTGAAACTGTGCTTGTCTTCTGTTGCAGAAATAGTGTAAAAGGCAGTGAGATCCAGTGGAAAACTCAAACTACTTAAAGACTTGCTGTGATTATTACATAGTGTGCTGTGAGGGGATGGGGGCATGGAGGTTTTATGCTGTTACCTGTTTTATAGTGTATCATCCATTACTCCCCTTAATCTGACACTTTCCAGTAGCCTTGAATGGCGATTCACTTATGAAATGAAGGGGAGGGATGGATAAAACTCAAAGGTTGCATCTTATCTTTGTGGATTGCTGAAAGGAGACAACATGGTTGGATAAAGGTGGATCAATTACCAAGTGCTTAGGGAATTGTTTTTTTGTGTACTGTTAGGAGTCAAAAGCAGTACAGACCGTCACTGACACTGCAGTGAGATTGCTTGTGATGATAAATACCTCTTGCAAAGGAGGAGGATATACTAAAGCAATAAATACTTTAGAACAACCTAGAAAAATTACAACACGCCTGATATAAAGAGATGTGGGGCCCAATTGTGTTTCGCTGTGCCATCTCCTCAAGGAGAGAAATGGGATTAGTCCTAGTGTGACGTGTCATATTTGACTTGGCTCATCATAAAGACATGATTTGTGAAGGATACACAAATGGACTACAGCATGACAGCCACAGGCACCTTGGCAGAAAGGAGGGTATTTTGTGGAAGGGAGGTCATCAGTGTTACAAAAGATAGCTTTTTTTCCTCTGCTGTCTGCTCCTGCTGTGGCCTTTCACAATAGGAACACAATAACTCTACCAAGGCTTGCCCCTTTGTGAATTCCTGTAAAGGCTGCCATCCCATTCATCACTCGTTTTTCCTTTTCTACTGCTTCTGTATCGTTCTACTTGCTGCATCTCCACATTAGCTAAAATATCTTAATCTTTAGAACCTGTTCTTGGTTTCAAGCCAGATTCCTGCTTTTCTTGGCTCATTCTAGCTATCACAATAGTTGGCACCAACTGTTAGGGCCACGCTGAAGGCCCCGTTTCAGGGTATTGCTTACAAAGCGATCTGCAGGTACTTGTTTGTCTGATGTAGGCGATGCTGAGAGGAATGAACTGCTGCAGTCATTGACTTCAGTGTTTTGTGCTTCCAGGTGTCATTCAGGTGATCTTAATTTGCTGTCTCACTGAGCTGCAAGGGAAGTCCCCAAAGCTTCAATTTCATAGAGTGATTCGGGTGACATGACGTTTGTTCTGATCACAGTACTGGTGTGCAAAGCACTTCTGTGCCTCCTTAGCTCAGTGTGTGCTCAGGGTCTGCTGCAGTCGATTGGGTCCGCCTCTGTGCACTGAAGTACTCTGCTGAACTGATCTGCTTTGTCTTGAGCCATTGGTAATTAGTGCAGAGCATGGGTTGGAGAGGAGCTCCAGGCTCTTGGGTGATTGGTGAGGCTGTAACAAGCTTGATCACATCAAAAGGTTAAAACCTGAAACAAACTTCCTGATGTTATTGGATTATTTTTGTCTGGAGTCCTGTGGGCATAGGGTGGGACATTCCTCAATTTGTTTTTCGCTCTAACAAAGATGATTGTCTATACACACCTCCCACCAAACCTTGCTGAGAGGCAGGTAGAAGCCTTTGGGAGTTCACTGCGAGCCCTTTCTCTGCATGCTACCTTCCAGGAGAGCTTTTCACTGCTAATGTAAGGTCTGCCTGAGTAGAACTAACAAACGCTGCCCTTTAACATCGCAGCCCCGCAGGTTAGCTTTCTCCCTGACATCAAGTTTTTCTCCTATATCCTCTCAACAATACCTTTTGTTCTGTATGAGTCAACTTGGGAACACCGACAGCTGTGGGTATGTCAAAAAAAAAAAAGAAAATAAAAAGACTGGCCTCCCATTCCCCCCCACTGCTGAGTCAAGAAGTGTTTACACTTGAGGAGATTAATCTCGTCACCTATTTGAAGGCTTTACTGAAGTCTTTCATTTCACTGCTCACTCAGGCTGCTCAGGAAGGTTAGTGATTGCTGATGGCTTTGCAAACTGCTCCAGTGGACACTGAGTAAATATTTTAGGGAGCGTGGCTGCAAAGCACTCAAAATCCAGCCCTTTTGATGACAGGCTTCACCTAACCAGCTCAGTCAGAAGGGGAAACGCCATACCCTCGACTGCAAATCCTCCTCCTTATCCTTTTAAGAAGGACCAGAGTCATGTTCAGGTGTCTCTCACCATCAAACCTTGACTTGTGGTTGTTTTCTGTCCTGTGCTTCTGGGCACGCAATTCAGAAGGTGGGCACACACCTGGTCCTACACCTGCAGTAGGTTCTTGGTGTCAGCATGGCATGAATCTTTCTGGATCCTATATAACCCAGTGAAAATACTTCTCTTTGATTATTGGGAATCCGTTAACTAGTGATATGTCTGGTGAATTAATTACATGTGCAGTGAGTGAGCAATGAAACAGCCAGCTGTGTACTTCCACCCAGCTGCTGTGGTATTCAGGGTAGACCATAGCCAGTTTCCAGAATCTCTTGTAACTATGGAAGAATTCCTGAGTTCCTCATGCCCTGGGTATTGCATGCAAACTTTAGACCCAGGCATTGGAACTTCTCAAGTATTAGACTGTCTTGGTGGAAAATTTAGCAGAGGCTTCACTGCTGGGAGATGATCAGGGCAGGAATTCACCAAGGACGAAATAAGTATAGCATCACCTATTAGCCCAGGGAAGATCACATCTCTGCTTCTCCCATAGTTTTTGTGTAGGATTGAAGTATTTTAGCATTCTGACAGAAATCCAACAGATTTGTGATCTCATATTCCTCCAAAGTTAATTAATTAACTCCGAATTAACTAATACCTGTGACAATTTCTGAACAGATCTCACTAAGATTTGTCCAAGGTAAAGTTTTTTTTTTGTTTTTTTTTTTTTTTTTTTTTGACCCTTGGATCATACCAAAAATCAAGATCACAGTATTTCAAACCCTTTGTAACTCCTCTGCATGATTCACCCTTCAGTCAAGGTGTGCCATCGCCTCTCCCCATCCCTCCTGTGCCTCCTGTGGGGGCACTGAACTCAAAGGGGAAGCACAGCTGTGTAAAGCAGCCAGGCTCCTGGCAAGCTATCTCTCCCCAGGCCAGCTTCACTTATTTCTTTTCACATCTATCGCTTCCTCAGCCACACACATGCTTACGTACACTGTAACGATACTGATGGTGGCCAGAATTTTAAGCTCACTTTATATTTCTCTCTGTTTCTTTGGCTTTTATCCAGTCTGCAAGTCCCACTAGAAATACATAAATAAAAGCTGTTGTCTGAGCTGATTATGGGCCATCAGGCTTGAAGGCCCTTTTAAATTATGACCGGTCTTCAGAGATGGACAGATCTGTGCTGCTGTCTGATGCTGATGGGTCATGTATTCCTACAAGAGAATAGGGGGAGGGCAGGCTCTGATGCCTGCTTTTTTTCCTTTGGGTGAAGGGGACATTTTCTAAATGGGGTTTTATTACAGTGACAGTTCTGAGTGTGAATCACCCCATTTATGTGATATTTTCAGCAGCTCCACCAATTATGGCCACCTTTGCCATGAAGAACAAGGAAATTAACAGCAGCTAATGGACTGACAGAGCTTTCAGTGCCAACTTGCTAGCATATGACAAGGCAGATCAGTCCCCGCCTGCCTCTTTTCTTATTTTCTTCACTGTCAGATATTTATTGTAATAGCTGAAAGGCAGCATTTAGCTAGCATAGCACTTTCTATTTAAGGTGCTGTGCAGAACAGTCCATTCCACAGATAAAGGGAAAAGTATGTTTGAGGATGATATTGGTACTGAAATGGAAATTGCCTAAAATTGGGTTGGGTGAACATGCTTATTATTCATTGGAATGATTTAAGTACCTGTTTTAGAAAAGAGGAGCAAAGAGTGAGAGCGAAGTAAACTGTTATCTTCTCATTTAAAATAAATTTGTGGCTCAGGGAGTGCCCAGTGACCCCTGTGCAGGCTGCAGGATGGCGGTGGGTGTTGGGAGCAGCTCTGGGTTGGATTCCCATAGGGCCTCTGCACAGAGCATCCTTGAGGGGAATATTTGTTAAACTGGGCAACTGATAATGGTTAAGGAAGAAATCCCATCCTTTGCCTCAGCCTTTGTGTGCAGGTGCATTGGGAGGTGGGAGAAGAGCTGCTATGTGGGATCTATGGGGTCTGTCCTTGATTCTGAGTGTGTGTGTGGACTCTACAGTACATTCTATTCTGCAATCCACTATTATGAGTCAATTTGTAAGTAGCACAAGGAGCTCCCAAAAATATGGGCAGCCCATGAAGTGACTAACCTCTCAGCTCAATGCAGAGTTCCCAGGACAAGGAAATAACCTTTCTCTTTCTGTCACTGCAAGTGATTCTGTGATGGGGCACTTCAAGTTTTCTTTAACAAGACTGGAAAAGATAATTGCAGCAGATGCTGTGGGATTTGGTGTTCATTTGGGTTTCATTTTTCTTTTGCTTGTGTAGTGTGGATTGAAGGGTTTTGCCACAAGAAGCCCTTGAGAGCATCTCATTCCAAAATACTGGCATCTCATGGCCCTATTTTGGTGCTAGGAGTTCTGATGTTAATACCAGAATTGCTTGTCATGCCTTTGAACTGTAGTCAGTTTGGAGAAGTGCATTATTGTAAGTGCTATGGGCTGGTGAAGCTGTGCCAACGTTCAGAGCAGAAAATGAGGAACCTCAGTATCTAACTGCAGATGAGCAAGGACTGTGCTTATCAGGGTGTAATTAGCCTGATCTGTGACCTTGGGGGAACTGAAGCTGTGATAAGAAGCCCCTGGGAAGGGTACTGTCTTGTCAGACGGAGAACATGCACAGAGATTAACTTCTGCTCTTATCCAAGCCTTGCCTTTATTTCTTTTTGCTTTTTACTTCTTCCTACAGGAAAAAACGGTTCGTGAGATTGGTGCTTTTTAAACTCCCTAGGCAGCAGCCTGAAGAAAATCACTTTTCCATCCTTTTTATGGCAGGGCCATCTCCAGGTTCCCCTCTGGTGCACTGCAGGTGGCTGTAGTGTCCTGGTGTCACCTGCAGTGGGCTGCACTCGACTGAACTTTTTAGTTCTCAGTAGGCATTATCTCTGTAGCCTGGGCATCACTTGATGGTGATGGCATTTAGGGACCTGGATGCTGCATGAATAGCTCTGGAGGCAAAATGGAGGTGATGATTCCCCCTTGGGCATATGGATCTTCTCACCCTGCTGAAAGAACCTTAATGTCTTAGTTCAGACATAGGTTTAACTCTATGCTCTCCATCTCTAAGCAAAGCTAGGTACAGAAACAGGCTGTATCAAAAGAAAATAGAAAGCATTCAGGCTTTTGCTAGGAATGTCCTCAAAAAGTGTTTCTCACTTCAGTTTTGTGTTTGGGAACTCTTAAATATAATCAAATTTTCAAAACAAAAGGCTTTGAAAAGTGTAAGAGCTGAGGCAGATATTTCTGAAGCTTGTTAGAACTCAAGTCCACAGTACTGGCTTTGAACTGAAGGTCTGTAGATGAAGGCCTGGATCTTCGTATCATTTAACACACCTTGTTTTCCCCAAGGAAAAGAATGACAGGAAGTTGTGCAGAATTTTTTCAATATAAATTTCTTCTAGCAGCTCTGACTACATGGGAACCACATGGGTACAATTCAGTTTCAAATAACCATGCCTGCTAACCATATCTAAACCAATGAAGCCTAGATACAGATGCATACTGCTTGCATAAGTCGGCTTCTGTGTGAGGAAACAGATGTGTTCCTTGTAGGCTTCTGAGGTTATTTAAATATCCACTGCCACTGTACTACACGTAGCCCTGACATGGTTATTTTACATAACACTGCTGCTTTTCTAAAACAGTAATAACAGTGCAGTGCCCTCCTGCATTAAGATCAGCATGTGCATGTTGTTTCTGACAGCATAGCTATTTAACGTCCCCCTGGAGCAGTTTGAGAAGAGCTTTTCTGGGAAAAGAGATGGCAGAAGTTTATTCCTTCTTACCTGCATCACTTTGTATATACTTCTTCAGCTATCACAAACAGACTGCATTTCCCAAAGTCCAGCACTGATTTATTTTTAATTTTTTCTTTTTTCCCCTTGCCCAAGGATCGCTCACTGGTAACCTTTGGAAAGCTGAAACCAAAGAAGACTTTTCAAAAATAATGTCTGCATTTGAGGTCCTCAGCTGAGGACCTCTCCCTTTCTTTGAGTACATCTTCAGAGCTGTTTCACTGGGGGTAAGTTATTGAGCTCAATAGGTTCACTTCCTTCAGGGGGTTTGGGAGCTTCTCTCCTTTCCTAGGTTTGCACACTCAGAGCTCTGGGGATGCTGTCTGAGCAAGCCACCCCAGCCCTGAGGATCCTGAGCTCATTGTGATATGACAATATCACTGCAAGCACCCAGCTCTGCCAGCAGCAATCTGAGCTGACAACGTCCTGGTGCATCTCGGAATGTACCAGACTGAAACTGCAACTTCCATTTTGCTGCTAATTGTTTGGAATTCTTTGAACTCACGTCTGTAGATGGCACTTAAAACTGCCTCTGCCTGGTGCTCCTCATAAACAGATGGAGCGTTTGTTGACGTTTCAGTGACAGCTTGAAAACTTGTCTCCTACCTCTGAGCTGAGCCCTTTCTGCCTTGTCCTCCATCTGCCATCTCATTTTAAAACTAGCAGAACAACTCGAGTGAAGCAATTCCGACTTTTTCCATCTGTGCACAGTTAATTAAGAGGGTAATGAGAGCTCCGAATGAACAAGCCCTGCATTAATTCAAGATATGATTAAGGGAAACATCCAAAAATGAAAAATATATATATGTGCCTACATACATTTAAAAAAAAAAAAAAAAAAAAAAAAAAAAATCTGAGTCCCTTTTGTCTGTCCCTATATTTGCCAACATTATGGCTGCTGATGATAGAAAAATGGAGGAAGGACTATGAAACATCATATCCATATTCTGAACATAAAATCTGCCCCAGCAGCTCAAAGGTGGGGGAATGGAACTGCTGCTGAGGCTTTGCATGATGGGCTTCCCCCTTGTAAGGGCTGTGCATGCGAAGATAGGTGCTTGATACCAGAAAAAGAAAACACTCTGCTTTTTTCTTTGGATTATAAGGGCAAGCCATAATCAAGGGCCTTGAGGTGTGCACAAACCAAGGAATCAGCTTAACTGCAATGAATTCAAAAGGTATGGCTCTACATGCCATTTGCTTTGGTGGCCCTCTCTGATGACAGCCAGGCGATGTGTGATCACGTGAATCTACTTTGAGAAAGGTAGATTACAGCTTACAGCCACTTACTTTCTTGAATTTCAATTCTAGTGTAGGCTGGAAAAAGTGATAGAGTGTCTTTGGTTTAGTTAGACTAAAGATGCAGCAAAAAGCCTGACTGGGGAGTTATGAATTGAACCATACAGAGTGCAAAAGGCTCCTAAGATCACCAAGTCCAACTTCAGTCCACCCCACTGTGCCCACTGACCACATCCCTCGGTGCCACATCTCCACAGTTCTGGAACACCTCCAGGGATGGTGACTGCACCACTCCCAGGCAGCCCATTACCTTATACCCATCCCTAATACCCAACCTGAGCCTCCCCTGGGGCAATATGAGGCCATTATCTCTTGTCCTGTTGCTGTTACCTGGGTGTAGATGCTGACCCTCTCTTCACTAACACCTCCTGTCAGGATGTCAGAAATAATATCTCCCCTGAGCTCCTCTTTGAGAGCAAGGCAACCTGTGGCGTCAGGAGAAGACCATGAATCAGGGCACAAAAAAGGGGCCTGAGGAGCCTTCAGAGTGAGGAAGAGGAGTGGCTGAAGAGTGAAGCATGGTCAGAAAGGACTATCAGCTTCTCCTCTGTGCTGGTTGGCTCTCCCTTGCTTCTTAGCCAGTAATTTGTTTTACTGGGGGTGGAAAAATGAGTGGCACTGAGGAGGCTGAGTGAATTGTTGTTTGGGTTTGTTCTCCCTCTTAGCTTCTTGCAGCAGCAGGAAACAAGAAATATTTCCAAACAAAGCCTGCAACTGACTGTGTGTGTTTTGCTTGTGAAACTTCCCATGGCTCACAAACTGGGCTCTTGTCCCCTCACTGCTGGGGTGTGCAGCCACGTTAGCAGCGACTTGTCAGCAGCCAGCACTGAGGGGCTGCTCCTCCTGCTTTATTGAAGGAGCCAATGGCATCCATGCAGATCCAGAGGAGACAGCTGGGGTGCAGCATCCTGGCCAGAATGATTACATGGAAGCACACAGAATAGAACATGAGACATCAAAACACATATTCTTTCTGTTTTGAAAGGATTTCCAGAGTGCTGTGGGAAATAAGATAGGAAGGGAAATCAAGATATAATCCCTTGCCCCAGAGGAGCATCAAAATTGTCACTCCTGTCAGGCATTTGTCTAATCTTTGCTTAAAACCTCCCAGAGTGGGGATTTTGTGCTTTCCCTGGGCCATTTTTTCTGGTGTTTAACTACCCTTGCTGTTACAAAGTTCGTCTTGATGTCTTGTCTGAATCTCCCTGGCTGTGCAATTTAAGTCCATTATTCCTTGTTATACCCTACATAGAGGAAAAATTTGTTCTCCTTTTCTTCTTGTTTTTCATTGTGTGGCTTTCTGAAAACAGATGTCTTCCAAAAGGCGCATGTGGAGTTCAGCTTAGAGCCCGCAAGCAGGAACGGAGCCACAAGCATTTTCTCTAAAGCCATGCATTTGCGTGTCACAATTGTAACTTGTTGCTCTGTACCCAGCACTGGTACCCAACACTGGAGCTGGGCTGAATCTGCACTCGTTTAGTGAGGCTGATGCCAGAATTGTCCAGAAGTAGGGCAGTAACACAGGACTAAGAAATAAAATTGAGCTCTAAGTGCTTAAGTCACACAGAAGTTAATATGGTGGGTGAGTTCTACAAGTTGGCCTTCTGGAACACCTGATCACTTGTGCTTTTTGTACTGGGCCTTCAGCAGTTATCTTTGGGAATGAGAACGTGCCCTGTAGAGGCTTCCAGAGCTGTTTTTCAAGAGCAGGTGCTAAATTTCTTGGTATCCTGTGAGAGCACATTGTGTACATATGCTTGAAGTACACAAAAAATGGAATTTCTAGTACAATGTGTACAGTGATGTATCACATGCTTTATTATATTGTTGAAGACTCACACTAAATTTACACAGATAATTATGTGATTGCACTTCATAGACCTATTAATGGAAATTTTATGTTCTTACTACATAGAAGACCCCACTTCTTCGATGAAACTTCCTATCTATGTTTTCAGTTTTCCCTACCTTTCATAAGGCTTCTGCTGTACCCCTAAACTTTTGGAAGATTGGTTTTCTCATTACACTTCAAAAGGAAAACAGGCAAGGATTTTTGTTAGAATCTGAAGAAAATGAGGAATTCCTCAGGCTGGGAATTTGCTATAAATTCCCATTAAGAAAAACTTTCTCCACCTTTCTACCACCAAGTTTGAAGCTCCTTGAAATAAGGGCTAGTAATGGAAATGCTGACAGTATCTTAACTAGAGCAGCGTGAAAGGAGTGATATAATAGTTTATTTCAGGTAATGCCATGGTGATTTTTAATTTACATAATGTCAAAAATGCAGTATGTGAACTTTCTGAAGGCAAAAAAGTGGTGATAAAAACATCTATTTATTCCTCCTGCCTCCTTGCAGAGATGAGAGAATGAACAAAGCCACAAGGAAAAACCTCAAGGCCACGGTATTTGCATGAAGCATGCTACACATTATGTACCCTAGAAGTGTTTGAAAGAGAAGCTGACCCTGTATACTTACTCTTGTCTCAAATCATTTGCTAGTTTAATAGCTTAACATTTGCAAAGTGATGTTCAGGTTTTCCCCCCTCCTAGCATTAAAATGTAACTGGTACAGAGTTGACACGAGAGATCTCTGGAGGAATTTGGTCCCAAAGTCAATTCTCGTGACAGTTCAACATGTTTGAGTTGGGTTTGCAGGAAGCATTGGAAACAGAGGAGTCTGTGGGGTCTAAAGCTCTACCAGAGTTCAGGGTTTTATAGATCTGAGGCTGCTAGGGATGTGCAAGTCAGGCATCTGCTGTTACTGGGGAAAAAACTGCTCATTCCTACTATCCAAATCAAAACCCTGTTCATAGCAATGGGGTTGGAAATGGATAATCTTTGAGATTCCTTCCAAGCCATTCTTTGGTTCAAGTGGTGTCTTCCAGTCTTGAGTCCTATCACCATTATATTCTGAGTCTTTCCAGATGGTATCAAGTTCTCAAAACAGTATTCTACCACATTTTCAGTGCACAGTCCTTCCACTAGCCCTCCACAAAGGGAAAACATGAGCTATTAACACAACTCAGTGTGACATAGTAATGCTTGCAGCCACTAAAGCAGCCTAGTGTGACAAAAATGGCTCTGAGAAGCTGATGGAAATCCTGCATATAAAGGAATCTAGAGTAAGAGAGCCCCTTGTGAAAATATTATACTGTCATTCATAAAAATAAAACAAATAAAAGTCGACTGTAAGGTCCAGGATACCAAAAAATATGAGTTTGGATAGAAAAACATAGAAGGAAAATTCGCTTTAAATCTGTGTAACCACCTTGAAGCCTCACACATTTACAGTTTTAATCTCTCACATTAGTGAGATTAGTACATGGGTTTTTTTGCAATTAAACTGCATATTTTATCACTTCTTCTACTTTCATGCTATATAAACTTCCAGGAAATTACAGGTCTATAAAATGTTGCTGGTGCCCTGCTGCTGTGGGAGACAGAAGAGACAGAAGTGGTGCTTCAGAGGGTGGCTGCTCCCTTGTTCTCCCCTCCCCAGCTTCTGTCATTAGTAAAAAAAAATGACAAGTTTATAAATGCAACTGTATGATTAGACTTGTATTCATAGGAACCTGAGCTCTGTACCCGTAACTAGTGATGCTTTCCACTGAAGGTGCAGTATGGGTCTTACTGCAAAGGAAAGGGAGAAAGCAGTGCACCTCCACATTTCCCAGTGAGTTCTTATCAGCTAAATCCTTTTTCTCCTTTTGTTCCTTTGCACTGTTGTTGGGCAACAACAGTGTTGTCTGAGACAGGAGAGCTCAGATATTCCTTTTCCTTTACAGCTGTTAAGAGCAGAGGAACCCAGGATCTGGTTCAGTGTTGGGTCTGTGACTTCTAACCTCTGGACCCCATACAACTGTTGTTGGAGGTTCTCTGTGTCCCACAGAAAGTGCTCTCGGGCAAGTAAGGTTTGAGCCCTGCTCCCAAGTCATGCACTGTAAAGCAACAGATAATGCTTGAGGCAGACATGGAGGTAGAGAGGGTTGCAGAAAAGAAAAGGGCATTTCTGGAGATCAAGGCCACTCTGCTGCAGGAAAAACAAATAAAACCTGAGCTTTAGGCAAGTGTTGAGTAGCTTGAGAGTAGTCTGGAATGTGATCCACTCAATCCAATGCTGCTGATGCCTCTAACATAGTAAACTCAACTCCCTTAAATGTCACTTTGGAAGGTGAACAGATGGGAAGTGGAGCTAGAAATATAATCTTGTTACATCTCTTAAACTTTTTTTAATAATAAAGTCTTCCTTGCAGGCACTTATCTGCCCTTTATTCTCTTCCTCACTTTTTTTTTTTTTTTTTTTTAAAAGAATGGAATTTCAGTCTGGTGCAGTTATGGAGGTGTTTGTCAGTAGTTGAAGGAAAGGCCTGATGTGATGAAGGCAGGAGCTGAAGCTCTGAGTCCTTTCCCCCTTTCCCATGTGCTGCTTCTGATGGTGACCCAGCAGAAGCAGAACTTTGACCCAAGGTGCAGCCTGGGAAGGAGAAAAGCACTGAATGCAGAGTGTCCTTCAGTGAACCAGGGAAGATTTGCTGAAGAGTCTCTAAGCAGCATGCAAGATCTGCACGTTGTGTGCAGCCAGGAGGCAGCTTTTGAAACTCCTGGCAAAGCTGTTGCATACAGATTATGAGCCTGCAGATTTGAGGAAATAATGGGCAGGACTCAAAGACTCTTGCTTCCCTGTAGGGGCAATAACCAAATTCCTTCATCTTATCAACCTACGTTTTCAAAACTGACAAGTGATTTGGGATGCTAATGCTTCAACAAACCCACAACAATATAGCCTGAAGAGACCTATTTTTCAAAGACAAACTAATTAAACACATTGTGCAGGACTTCCTCTCATGTTCCCAGCTAACAGCACTCGTGCATCCTCCAGGGTTCCTTTGTGGAGCTGAGATTGGGCCCACCCACTACATCAGGTGCTCATGTGGTAGACAGAATGACTGGGAGGTTGAGCTAGTGAGCAAAGTATTAATGATGAAGGGTTATGTCCTAGCTTTGACCTTGTACCTTAGTTGCTCTGCTATAGTCAGATGTGCTGTGCAATTGCATTCCTATCACCTGAGAATTTGGTAGGCATCTGATTCATCGGTACCAGACACATGCTTCCTTCTGCAAACAGAGCTTTTTGAGGGTGTTGGAAGCAGAGAAGAACAGGTGTCTCTGAGTGGTGGTGGCCTCTTGCAGAGGATCAGCTGGGGATACAAACTTCCCATGCCCACCTAACACAAACCCTTACACCCCAGGGTCACCAGAGATTTATTCTGCCATGACTCCCCAGTGCTCCAAGTCCTCCTACCTACTCCCATCACTGAAGTTGATGGGAGACAGAACTGGATGGGGAAAAAACAGTGTAATTTTGCATAGTCCATTCTCACTGGTACATAAGTAGAGCTCCCATCTCTCACTTGTGTTCAGAAAATTAGGGTCTGTGGAAGGGCTCATCGTGGGGAAAGATGTTTTTTCTTTTTCCCACTGATTTTTGTCTCCAGAGAAATGAGTAAAAGCATTACAGATAAACGTGGCATAGAAGAAAGAACATATGCTGTACATGCATTTAAATAGCATTTATCTTACTTTTCACTGACGTAGTGGTGAAATATGTTCTCTTTGCTTTCAAATTTTAGGGATGAACAGATGGTAAAAAGCTTAGTTTTGGGTATTACGTCCATCAAAATAACCTGTATTGCAAGTACCTCTTACTATAATTGGAGATTTTAGCTGCAGTAGGATTTGGACTCTAGGAAAAGTCCACTGCAGAAGGAGACGTGTGCCAAAAAAGGACTGCCTTCTATTTTCTTTTTTTCTCAACAAAAATTAACTTTTCTCATAGTGTGCTAAGAAATCCTTGTTTCTTTGGTCCTGATTTGCTATGGATTGAGCAAAGCCTAATCAATTCCATTCCCATATGGGCTCTACATCTCCCCATCCCCAAATGGGCCATCATCCCCCCAAATGTATTCAGCCATCAAAATCAGGCAGGGAACAAGATCTAGAGTGGTTTTAACGCTATCTGTTCCTTTGAGAACTTGTTCTCCCATTCCTTCAAAATCTCATGAGGATGGATGATTTGGGACCTGAGATCATCCCTGAAGTGAAACAAGAAGCACCATGGGAGGTTACATGAAGATGCAGTAGGAAGGAAAATCTTACCTCCCAAAAAGAGAAGCTCAACAGTTCTGAAGTTTTATGTATTTTAATCAATGTTTGGCTAGTCTGAAAAAAATTCTGAAATTTCCAATGTGAAATGAGTTTGGGTACGTGCTCCACCCAGTCACTCCACTCTGGATAACACATTGTAATGCTATAATAGGATGGAAAGTGCTGCAGTAACAATAGGGTAGCAAAGTCATTAGCTAGAGCAAATAAGAACAAGCCCAAATGGAGCAGCTGCAAAAATGAAGGAAAAGAGCTGCTTACCTTCAGAAGGCCTGAGGTGCACTGAGGTCTCCAGCAAAAGATACCTTTGCCTCCCTTGCCAACCCTTAAATGAGGTCTGGGAAGGGATGGATCCTGGCTCCAGCGCCTCCAGTCACTCAGGTGCATTGCATATAGCTGAGCCCCCTTGGGTTGGCCCTGCCTTTCCACTTGGTGCTCAATAACTGCTTCAAGCTGTGACTTAGCATTTCTGCTACACACACGTTGTACCAAACCTATAGGAGATGAGGCATTCTGGCAATGCATGAATACACTCAATCAAAACCTGTAAAGTAATCCCCATCCTTTGTTTAAAGCACTGCAGTAAGGGAAGACTTGGCCCTGGAACTGAATGAGCTTTTGGGGAAGAAGGAGCGTGTCGAATGTGTGTTTTTACCATAGCCAGGATGATGGGAACCTCCTCTGATGTTCCTGTAGTGCTTATGTATCACAGAGCTTGTAGACAAGTGAATGATCCCATTATGGGTTTATATATAGACAGGCATACTCTGAAACGTTCAGAAGCTGCCTTGCCCGATTTTGGAGAATTTCTGGTTTTCATTTTTTCTCTCTGGGTTTTTCTGCTTTTGTGTTGTTGTTGTTCATTTGTTTTTTTTTTTTTTTTTTTTTTTTTTTGCCATGAGTTTTGTTTTGTTTGTCTGGTTGTTTTTTGGGGGGCTCTGAGCTGCTGCTTCTCAGCAGTTTTCCTGGTTCAGTGAGTCAATTTCTAATCTCTTTGGTCAGTGTGTGTTTTGCATGAATTTAATACCTGGTCAGCATTATCCCAGCTTTGCAGAGGACAGTCTCTTGCACTGCTGGTTCAATCCTGCAGCTCGGATTCAGGTTAGCTAATTGTGCAGAAGGGTCTTCTAGCAAAGTGTTCAGAGACTTAGAAAAAAGGCATCTTCCCATGAGGGAAACTTAGATAATCCAGCCACCTCACTGGAAGAGTGCCCAGTGCAGCAGCATTTAAAGAGTCACCATTTGCTGCTAATAGCTGGAGAGTAGCAAGACTGGGGCTGCCTTTTCTCCCCGTGATTCAAAAAAGGAAATAACTGCCTCAAGTATGCTGAAAAGTAATTATGGAGAACATACTTCAGACACATCCTTCATTTTTAGAGTTGTCAATCATTTTAGACCCAAAATTACAATGTAAAATCAATGTCCCTCCCATTATTTTTCCTTCAGGATTGTTTACTGCAGAACTGAACTAAGAAAAAAAAAAAAAAAAAAAGAAAAAAGTGATGGATAGAGTTATCTGCATACAGAGAAGGAATGCAACCATATTTTATTTGCCTACATAAACAATTCTTTTATTTAATGTAGACTGTATCTCAACTTTGGACCCTACCAGACTGAGAGCTATCGTTCTCATTATATTTATCTCCATACACTGAAGTATTTGTTTGGATTAAAAGTGGGGGCTCAGAGACTCAGAGAATGTTTAAACATGAGCACTGTTACAAATTGTCTGGTGTGTGTTTACCATGGCACCCCGCTGCTTGATACGAACTTACTTAATTGTGCTCGTTTGCATCATCTGTTCTATAATGCTAACAGCATTTTATTCATGTAGCAGGAGCCTGTGTCTTTGCATTAGGAGAATATTATTTTTATCTGTGTTGGAGCACACTAGAAATTATGCTTTTTATTTCTTTTTTTCTTTAAAATCAAAAGCAGAAAAGCTATTCCACTTTCTTGTGGTTAAATACTGATTTTTTTTATATAAGGATTTTTTTAATGTAGATCTGGGGAAAAAAAATGCAGAAAATCTTGAAGAAAAATGAAGAATTAGCTAATCTTGTCTTACAAAACACATTTCCATCCAATTTTTCTCCTCTATGGTTAGGACACTGTGAGAGTTCTTTCAATCCAGGGCACTGCTTCTGCATGCTGCTTCGGATGGCTATAAATGAAACTGCACAAGACTTAATTTCCTTTAAGAATAGTATGTTTTAGGGGGCAAGGGCAAGAACTGCACTTGCAGAATCACAGAATCATGAAGTTTGGAAAAGGCCTCTAAGATTCCACCATGCCCACTGACCACATCCCTCAATGCCACATCCCCACAGTTCTGCAGCACCTCCATGGATGGTTGTGTATACACCACTTCCCCAAACTTCAAAGTCCAATTTCTCCCACAATGAAGTGATGTGTACACTTCACAACCTGACCCTTGCACGCAGGGTTGGACCTGCTGCAGGGTATTTTTGAAGGAGGGAAGGATAAAAACTGAGGCTATTCACAGAAATATTTGGTAATAAGAGCTAAAGCCAAGGGAAATTGCAACATTCTTCCAAGTTTTAATCCCTGTCTATGCTGGATTTGCTCACCTGGAGCTCGTGTGCTGTTCAGGCACATCCACACTCACACTGTGGGTGGAAGAAGAGCACATTTCACATCATTCCGTAGAAAGGACAGACTTGTTAAGCTTCTTTCTTTGGAAAAATTGAGACCAAAAATTCAAAGCTACCTCTGGGAATGCAAGGTCTCAAGAACAGGCAAACTGAATTGGAGCCAGGAGCCCCATTACTGACTGTTTGCTCTTGAGCACAGAGATGTGGGCCAAGCAGGATGCTTTTCCCACCTGCAGGCTCCCACCATCAAGAAATCTCTGTGAAAGGATTGATCTCTGTTCAGTAATCCAAATTTTTCTCCCCGTCAGAGCTGCCTCCTTCCACTTGGTTCCAAAACCAACAGGAAGGCGATCCCAGTTGAGTCACCTTAGCAAACACAATCATGACCTCCAGAGACTCATGCAGCTTTATGCATGGCTGCAGGAGACCTCCCACGAGCACCTGGACATGTTTACAAGCCCCACACTGACAGCCAGCCCTCTGCCTTCCTCCCTCTTCTTCTCTTCCTTCGCATGGGGATGTGGAGGCAGCTACAGTCTTTATTCCAAAGTTCCTCTCAACTCAAGCTCTAGCACGACCTTCTGCCCTGTATTTATTGGAAGCGATTCGGTCTTTCTTTCCATTGTCTGTAGGCTGAAGGTGGAGGTTACTGCTCTATAAAGCCTTTACAGCAAACACAACTCTGCGTGCGGTCTTTGTTGCGGTGTTGTTCGTCACAGCAGAAATAAGTTGTGGCAAGAATTCGAATGTGGAGGTGGCAGAGCCCAGGCTGGGAGGATTTCCTTGTAGCTCAGGAGGACCTGCTGTAAATCAGCCCTGCTCCACAGAAATTCTAATCTTTCCCATCTGCCCAGAACAGAACAGCCAGGGAAACACGAGTTCCCACCGCTGCCTATTTGCATAAGTCCTTGCTGTGTTACTGCTCTGTCACTGAGATCCTTGGGATAAGCACAGTTTTGTCCAAATATTCTTGGGCACGGTTAGCGAGAAGCACAGGAGTTATTAGCTATACCCAAACAAAAACTTGCCCATCAAAAGTTCACGGATGAAATTTATCCCTGTAGGATATGATACATTTCCCTACTGGCAAACCAGGTTTTTAGCCTAAACAATGTGACATTGTTCCTTTAAAGAATTCTTATTACTTTCTTACCTTGAGAGATCTTAATACCCTTCTCCTTAGCAATTCCAACTGCATAACTTCGACATGTCAAGGTTATCTATAATTTCTTCATTTCCTTTCAGAAGGGCTTCCTACCTACACACTACATCATGCATCTTTTATCACCACCTCAACGTATTTATAAAATATTGATAATTCATTCCGAATGGCTTTGCAAATGAAGCCATGTGGCACGGTGTTCCCTTCAATTAGCAGCATGTTCATCTGTTTACTGAAATGACCCCATCTTCAGAAGGTGGTCCTGAAAATGAAGCTTGAAAATAAGCTTTTGTGTAGTTTTGGTTCTCGTGCCAATTTTTGCCTGTGGTTATATTCAGCCTACACCCCAAATATTATGTATTTTTTTTAAGTTGCTCTCAGTTCTTAATGCAGTAACTGGGGACAGAATGGGGTTAGTGGAGCTACTCTGTTTTCCTCTGCATTAGGAGAGATCCAGGTAGATGTGACAGAGATCTGTGCTGCAGGAACTGGGAACTGCATGGGGTTGCTCGGGATTTCTACTGGAGAATGGAAAACACAGGTTAGACTCCATTGACACCAATAGAGCTGAGTTTTGAATTTAGAACACAGTGTGTAAATTAGCACCTGGAATTAATTTAGCATCACGCTGGCTAATGAGAAAATAGAAAAGCTAGTTTATAAAAGAAAGAAACACAATTCAACGGGAAGAATAAGTGATAAGGAGGACTTAGGGAAAGACTCAGCTGCAGCCTCCTTCATAAGGCAAGTTTGTTGTTAAATTTAATGGGCTATAGGTGTTGATTGGTAGAGTCATAAAATGAACTGTTAATTTGCTATTCTAAGAGTGGAGAAGCTAAATTATGCAAATTGCTTTTAAAACTAGTCTGTTCCCAGCATACAGTATAACAAGGTAACGTGGTCCTTTCCACACCATTATTTTTAGGACTCTTCCCCATTGCCATCACAGGTAAATCTTAATGCTTTGAAGTGCTACAAGGCTTTGATTGCCTCTGATCTGCAGTCTCACCAGTGCAGTTCTGCTAGGTGCTGCTGTGCTGTGTCAGCTCAAAAAGGGCTCCCTTTTGTCACATGTTTGAGCACCTACATGAGCAAGATTTTAAACTGACAACCCAAAAGAGGCAGCGATACTTACTGCTTTCAGGATGACACGCAGAGAGAGCGAGCTCCGGGAAAGTCAGCGAGCACTTTGGTGGATGTGTAGGCTTCATTCATCTGCCTCACAGCTGCATCGCAACGAGGTTGGGAAGGTGTCAGCATTAAAGTTTGTGAAGGATGAAATGTGTCTTCCAGGTCTGGTGGTTGCAGTGCAGCTGGGGAGCATCAGCCCTGGGGAGCTCTACATGAGCACCTGAGCAGATAGAATCATGGAATCATAGAATTGCTCAGGGTGGAAAAGACCTTCAAGATCATCAAGTCCAACTTCAACCCAACCATACTACCCTAATGACTCACCAGTAAAGAACACACAGTCGTTGCAATGAGCGTGCACCAGGCAGTGGGTGGCATACTGGTGTGTGCATGGAGAAAGCTCTCTAAGGATAACACCAAAACGTATCACATCTGATGTATGAGTTGTCCAAGGCTCTTTGAGCCACAGGCACTACGCTGGCATCGGTCACAATCCCATAAACTTTGAAACTTTGTCCATGACAATCTCAAACATACTTTTGCTCAAAGCAGCAGTCAGTGGACCACGTTTCTGTTGACTCAACCAGTGTTTGCCTTGAGGCCGTCTTCTAGAGCACAGGATGTGTGCATCAAACACACATCCCAGAGAAGCGGACAGGTCGAGGACCTCCATGTTCACCTTCCTAACATGTATCTCATTGAAATGGATGAGTTGATTTTTGCAGCCCGGACCGTTGTCATGAACCTCCCTGCTGGTTTCCCTTTGTCACATCTTAACAACTGCTTTTGGAACCATAATACTAGGTACTAGACATACCACATGGACCATAGGGTAGCTGTTTCCTTGCTGTTTCAAATTGGAGGTTTTTGTAGGTTTGGTGGGTTTCAGCAAAGATGGAGACTTTTTCAATATCCATAAAAAATAACTTCCAAGTGAGTAATATATTTACCAAAATTGCTTTTTTTTTCTTTTCTTTTCAGTGAGTTAGAGTAATTTGTGCTGGTAGGCGAGCAGAATTCTGCATCTAATATTGACACTGAGGAGAGGTATAAAAGCTATTACACCCAGTGCCAATGGCTTCTCTTTTCTAATCAAAACAATGTCAAATAAGTAAGAGAAAAGGAATGAAATAAGCCCAGACCTTTCCAGCTCTCCTGTCTCTACAAAACAAGAAAGTGTGATGGCATTTCAGATATTTGGAACAACCAGTACGAAGTCTTGCAAAACCCTGTGGTATTCTTTTCTGTTGCTTATTTGTTTGTTTTATTATTGCTATTATCATACTCACAACTGTTAAGTGAATCACTGAGATTTGAGCTGAACATCCAGCAGAAACACGCCTAGGGCAACAACAGGGTTTTATTTATTTAACTTCAGAAACAAGGAAGGGAGGAGAGATCTCGTATGCATCTGTCTCCAGCTGAGCTTTGAGCATCTATTTACACCATGTCCATTCCCTCAGCACTTCTGACTCCAACCCCAACTTGCTTGCTCAGCACAGGCCCACATGGGCCTCTCAAAGGCCTGGCTATCCCTTGGAAAAGGCAGCAGTCTGTGCAGGACACATCTCTCCTAACCTTCCTGTGGCACAGCTGCCCAGGGAATGGTGGAGTCACTGCCTCTGGAGGTGTTCCAGAACTGCAGAGATGTGGCAATGAGGAACATGGTCAGTGGTCACGATGGCTTGGGGTTGAACTTGATGGTCTTAGTGTTTTTTTCCAACCATAATGATTCTCTGATTCCCATGAGCTCCCTGCACAGAGATCTTCTCATTGCCCAGCTCTCAGCATCTACATCAACTGATTTCCCACAGTGAGGGATCAGACTCTCACACTTCACTTTTCATTATATCTCTGATTAAACACTTCCCTGTAAGTACACCTGCTAATATCTGTGTGTCCAAGTAGCAGTCCCAGTGTTAATATTCGTGTATTATTGCTTTGAGAAGAACTTCATACCTTGAGGAGCCTCATTGGGTTCAGCCAGATTTCCCCAAGAGGAGACTTCCCAGTATGGGTGAGGGACAGCAGAGCTCAGCTTCTGGCAATTGGCCTGACCTGGAATTTCCCTGACATTCTGGTAATGTTTCATTGGTTTAAAATATAAAATATATTTTCTGAAATATAATTACAGGGCAATGATGTTTATTTTCTGTCTTAGTATATTACTATAGTAACAGGACCATTGTTTATTCTGTTTTAAATTTGTCTGTGTGTGAAATAACTGAAATGCTAACTGGGGGATTTACTCCTGACAAAACCAGAGTGAGGATATCCTATGCAGGGAAACCAGCCCCATGGGCAAGGCAGGTGGGATGGTGCATTCTGCTCTGCTCCATAACGAGTGGTTGAGGATGTGGTGCTGCACATTGCTTTGTGGTGCCTAAAATGGAGCAATGTGTCTACCATGATCAATCGTGTCATGGCTTAAGGGGTTAGAAGCAATTTGGGCTGATCATTGTTCAAGGAGCCCGCACCCTGATTTCCTCTGCTGTGAAAGTGGAAAGAGGACAGCATATGGCTGTCTAATTCACGAACCTTTCCTTCCCACTTCTGCCACATCCCCAGAGGCACATGGGGACCCAGGGACTCATCTGAGCATTGCCACAGCATGCCTTGCTTATGGCAAACTGCTCATTCTGCGCTGCAAATATTTGTCTCCTGCACACCGCGGGGACAAACCTGAGCACCAGAGAGCATCTGTGGCAGCAGTGAGAAGATGTTAATGAATCTTCGTTGATAAGCACTATTTACCCGTTTTGCCTGACCTCCAGCTGATAAAGCAGACATGCAGAATGGCACATGCTGCTGCAACGTGGTGCTCTGCTCCGCTTGAAGGGAGTGCTTCTCTTCCAGCCGTGCCTCTCACCAGGTGCGTTTGCATGCTTTTTCCTGCTCTAATTTAGTCTGATGTCACCAAATGACATTTACAGGGCAGCGGTTAAATGGGTTTTTGCTGTCTCACCCCCTGCCCATCTGTGATGGGTGCTTTGATGGTCTTTGCTTACACGGATTAAGCTGTAGAGCGGATGGAGGAGGCTACAAGCTTTATCACTTCCTTGATAAGCCAGAGCTGTAGATGGAAGATGAGCCCAACTTGATTAGTGGGTGATGTTTAAGTGCTTGGAGATCTGAATTTTACGTAGTGTGGTGCAGCCACTCGGACTATAATCCCAGCCCAGTGCTTAATGATATAAACAGTGCTAATAATGCTGGGTCACCTATCTGGGGAAGACAGATAAGGGATTGAAAATTATGCACATTACCATAGGTAATCTACTCCCAAATACTGTTGAGCGGAGACCTCGATTTTTATTTCATTCCCCTTATGTTCTTGCCCTGATTGCACAGCAAATAAATTGGAAATTTGGAATTAAAGGGTCTGTTAATTCAAATTGATCTGCAGCCTCCAGCACCCTGTTTCCCATAGGAGGTGTAAATGGATCCTGGTATCTGCCTTACAACAGCAAATCTTTGGTCTTTTCTGCTGCAGTCAGAAATAGGAGAGGAAAGACAATTTTCAATGGCACCAGGAAAAAGAAAAGTTTTTCAGAGGGAGCAGGTGATGTTCTGTTTTATTGTATCAGACAAATTATTTGCTAGCAGTTAATATCCACAGTCCTATTTCTGGTCTCACAAACCAAACAGTAGCTTGCTTTTGAAAGTCACGCTTAATTTCCAGGACAAAATGCAACCCATCCTTCGTTCTGGAGGGAGCTGAGCCTGCTACAGCCTCTGCTGACAGCAACTGGGTGTGGGGCTGGGGACGTGGGGCAGCTGGCAGCCCCCCCAGCACTATTTAAGCTAAGAACTTTAAGGGGTGCACAGTTGCTAGGGGATGGTTTATTAACGTGAAGTGGTAAGGAAAATCAACCCCAGCAACCTCAGGTGACTATAGTGGATGTAATTGGCCTCTTTCCTGTGAAAAAAAGATGAAATAATAAATGGAGAAAATGAATGGATTTATATGCACAGAAGTAGAACCACTGGACATTTATAGAGCTTTGGGAAGGATGCCAACTCTGAGGTAGTGCCATAGGTCATCTGGACTCAAAGGACAGACCACCCCCTTGCCACCTACATAGGGCAGCCCATGCTGTGGCACGTGCAGATCTTGCAGGCAGATTATTTCTTCCTTGTATTTTTCCTGACATGGATGCAAATTGCTTGGGGCCAGGTGGAGTCACCTGCCACCTCTCACCTGTGTCCTGCAAGGTGAGATTGAGATAGTGATGAATCATTGCTGGGCCCAACTTCTGAGCCCACGTTGCAGCTGCCACCCACCAGGCTGGAAACTGCAGATGAAAAGTGTCCTCTGAGCAAAGTGAAAATAAAGAGAAAGCAGTGCTGTTACTGTAGATTACATTTCTCTGTGCTGCTAGCCATGTGACAGACAGACTGTGTTTCTCTATTTGTACCTGGAACACTCCAATTTCTCCCGATAGTCTTAAAACATTATTTTTAAAGCTCTCTTTTGACACTTACACAGTGTGACTTGATTTGATAAATAAAACCTTCTGGTGCTGTTGTTCAGATTAAACAGTTAATGCTCTACATAAAGAAATGCTTTCGATGGGGGAATTTAATACCTTTTGGTTACCCCCAGAACTAAGTTTACTGCAGAGGGTTCAGTTCACAGGTGAGCAGCAGGAGGACCACAGAGATGACTGCCATCAGAGAAAGGCCCCTCGTTATGGAGTCTCTGCTGCACAATGCTTCACGCTGTTCGCGATAATTTGATGGCATTTTATTTATGAGAACAGAACAAGCAAAGTAACTTTTCCAATAACTCAGAAGCAACACAGACTAATTTCTTAAATTTATTTTGGAAGATATTTTTTATTGCTCTGGAGCAATGAGAGCCATATCTGAGTCATCCTTCTTGTTGATTATGTCTGGGTGTTGAATAATACCACAGTCTTCTGTACAAATTTTACACCTCAAAGCCCATAATACTTGCATTTCCAATTTTTAAGGGCCTGCTAGCTGGTACAGTTACCTCTCCATTGCAGGTGTGGAAACTGAGGCATCCCAAGAAGTGGCGTGGCACTATATTTAGTATGCAGTAAAGTGAGGGCATAAATGCAGGATTGGACAACCACCACTTGAGCTTGCTCCTTGTGTTTGTTGCTGTATTCATTGTATTAATAATTTGCATGACAGCAACAGCCAGAGGCCCCAGAATCAACCCACGTCATTTGGTCCTTCACATCACCCTGCCTGGGCACTGCATGACGCCTTCTGGTGCTGTAGGAAGGAAACGGGGGAGAAGCAAAGATGTGACTCAGCTTTTTGCAGGAGAGCTGTATACAATCCCATGTTCTTGCAGTCAAGCCAATAGATATCTCTGAGTTCTTGGCTTTCTTGTTTCATGTAAAAATAGTGGATTTCATTTAATTTTGTTATGTGAAGCAAACTGTTTGTTTTAAACATTTGATTTACTGAACTTCCATGCATTATGGCTTGAGTTGTCCTGCATACACTGATTCTGGAGTTTGATTGCATGCAAGATCTGCCTTGTGCTCATGAGTCTGGTCAGAGAAATAGAAATTATCCACATCCCAGCAATGCAGAATCACACGTGCATGCTCAGCCCCATTTAAACTCGGGCTGGGAAGGTTAAATGCTCTGCAGTCTGTATCACTGAGATACAGTAAATTCCTTCGCAGAAGTTTGAGCTTGTCTGATTCTGCAGAAAAATGTAACAGCATCAAAAACATGGCACACAAAGGTCAAGGCAGCATTGATCCATGAGAACTACCAGCTACAGTCAGCTCTCTCCTTATGTTACTTTTGATGAAAGCTCTGTATATTTTTAAATATACACACGCTTAAATATCTATACAAGTGTAAAGCCTGATCCATCATATGCTGTAGTTGTTGGCTTCGGGGTGTGCTGTTGATGCAGGTTTATAATTCCCAGCATGGTTTGGTCCAGCTCCTGAGCCCAGCATCGTTGCTGTTTTGCTACTTTGGATGCTGAGTCTCACCCTGGATATGGTCAGCTTGATGCACCTGCACTCCTGAGCCCATCTCATTTCTGAAATCAACTTTGAAAGTGGAAAAACTAAGGGTAACCTGATAGGTAACCTATCTGGTCACTTGAAGAATTAACAGGTGAGCACACAGAGCTCCCAAAGAGCCCCATCTCCTGTCCAGCTTGAGAGCATTTTGCATCCCAACTTTTGCAAGTTTCACTGTGAACTTAGAGAGTTTCACTTCCATATCGATTTTCTTGGACTCAGTCCTCTAGTTTTAAAACTACTGAAGTGGTAAAATACCTCCTGGCATTAAGGACAAACAAACTCAGCTGTTGTCATGAATGCTATTGATCAAAGATCACTTAAACTAACTACGTTACATCATGTCACCCCTGTTCACCAATTTGCTTAATCTGTCCATGCGCACCTGCGCTGATTTCTGTGTTGACAAAAACGAGGCAGGATAATTCTTATGGAAATTCCAGTGAAATAAATAATACAGGATGATTATAGCTCTATAGATCTTGGTTCAAGGTCTTGCTTAAGAAAGCTGATACTCAGTCAATTCCTGGAGATTTTCAGTACAAATAATAGCTTGCAGTATGCAGTCGGCTTCTTGGCCTCTTGCCTGAACCCTTCACGGTCTCTGTTCTGCTCATGGACTTCTGCATTTATAAGCACTTTCTTTTATCTAACCCTGAGAGCCCATCATGTTTTATTTACCCTTCTTTTAGCTCTACCTATACATTTCCATCTGCACAAAAATCAATAAGCATGTTGCTAATTTTACCTAGAAAAAAAAAAAAGAGAATTTACTAGAAGATTAAATGCAGCTGTTTTTGAAGCCTGTTCTTTGGGGTTTTGATACGTTATATATATAGCTTCTGTTTTCCAAACTGACTTGTTTTCTTTTCCTGGCACAAGTGTGGCTTTCAGACTTCCATGTGCTTCATTATGCTGCAGATCCAATATTTTTGCAGCTGTTTTTGTTTTGTGCTTACCTCTCAGTACAGATGCAATATTAAGATAACTCGAGACCACTTAGCACTAACAGTGCTCCAAATGCTTGCAGGTTTGAGTAGGCTGCAGCCAGGCTTTGTGTTTTTCTCCTTCCCCATATGCAGTGCTGGCTTTGCTCATACTTGACCCCATTTGCAAAGCAACGAAAAGATCTGAATGGTGCTGTGCTTATGGCTCACCCTTTGCTTTCAGCACTTTCCAACTTTTCCTTTATTCCTGTTTATCAGATTTCTGTGGCGTGATGCATTTGAAAAAATATATGTATGTCTTTTCCTTGTGTGTGTACCTGGAGAATAGTGAACGAACGTGCAGCATAAATTTAACAAATAAGTAAATTAAATATTCCAGAACAATCAGTCTGCCAGCAGAATCCTTCAAAAGCACAAATAATATTCAGGGGAAAGTCCATTTATTTGATTCACTCATAAAGAAAGGGGGGAAAAAAAGGGAAACAACAACAACAACAACAACAACAAGGCAACCTTATTTGCTCTTAGTTCTGAATGAAAATTTATTTTGGACCAGATCCTGAAAGATGCTGAGCATCTGCACACCTGAAACGTGATAAGCATCCTCAACCTCCAATGACTTCAGTGGGAATTGAGCATCCTTAGCACGTGGCAGGATTGAACCTTGTGTCAGGAGACTATCAACAGGCTTGGGTGCTTATCTGGAAAGAGATATTTCATGTGCTGGCATGATAATAACTAGATCTCGGAGTATCCCCCTGGAAGTAGGTACTTGCTTTAGGTCTCATAGACATTGTCTTAATTGTATAGTAAATCAGCACTCAGTGGCAGACAGTTCAGCCACAGGCAGCAGAGCAGACTGCTCTGGTGATGCTGTGTATTAGAAGCTCCTACCAAATGCTTGCTAAATAAGGTTCACGTTTTGTGACATAAACTGCACTGGGCTGTTATCCTTCAGAGCGATCTGTTAATGCATCTCTGAGTTGGATTTCCTTTCTTTACTTTTTTTCCTTTTTTTTTTCCTTTTCTTTTTTTCTTTCTTTTTTTAGTGGATAATAATCAGCTTGGAGAGGGGTTTTTAAAAAGGAGAAAAGGTTATTTCACTGGCATCATTTTTTTGTGTGTTAAATGTGCTCTTGGCCAACAGCCAAAATATTTAATTTCTTTGCTGTCTGTCCCAGTTGAATACAATTTAAGATTTATTGAATTCTTTTTCATTCTGACTTGAGACAAGGTTAAGACTTAAGTAATTTTTTTCCCCTCCAATGGCATCACGGTCTTTGCTAAAGTCAAAGCTGCCCTTTGATGTACTGCTGGTGCCGGCTGTCTGGGGCTGGAAGTGATCTTTCTGGGAATGCTTTCTGCCCTGGACCTCAGTGATTGTGCACATCACGCCTGCACATGTCAGGAGGAGAGGCTGTGAAGGGAGACCTTCTTCCTGGGCTTTGTTAATAGGTGAGGAATTGCAGTCTGTGCTGCTTTGGGGCTTTCCTTCTTCCTCCGAGGAAAGGACAGCACTGGAGGATGCGATTCAAGAGCACAAGGAGGTCTCAGTGGAGATGCTCTGCTGGCTGTGGGCTCTTTGGAGGAAGAACTGATGTCTGGACAGGAGCCCAATAGTGCTAACAACAAGACACTGGGGCAATTGGTTGAAAGCTTTCCTCAGAGTGATGTGGAGGAAGGGGATGGTGAGGATTAAGCCAAGACCAGGAGCAGCTTTTGCTGAGCAGTGGGGCTGATGGCTGTGTCCTGTGGCTGTCCCTTTGCACTGCCTGGCTTACCATTGATGGTTAGATGCCTGGAAAACCCTTACCTAGAGAAAATCTTCCTGAGCTGCTGGTTTGGTCAAGGGTCAGTACCTCTCATTTTAACCAAGTCCACTATCTGTCTTAATGACCCCCTGCTTGAGCAAGCTTGAGTGCAGCCGCAGAAACTAATGGCAGCATCCAGAGGAGTTTGATTAGTCCCAGCTTTATTCACATGACCCAGAGCATCACCTAAGGAAAATGCTAGGTATGTTTGCGAGCAATTATTTGAGTCGGATCCTCTCCCCTTTCCATCTCATGTCTAATGTAACCCAATTCACTTCCACAGGAACTCGTGTCACTCAGCTAAAATGCCCCTCTGACCAACAATGCTCCTCTGGCATTGCACTGTGTTGTGTTACATCTCTGTACCATTTCATTATTGTTTTAACCTTATTATGATATGAGAACCTCTGCATGTTTTAGCGCACTGAGTAAGTGGTGCAGGTCACTAATGTACCTCTAATCTGGTAATAGGTAATTAATAATGATTACAGCTTGGCCATATGATCCCACTTCCCTTTGTGAACACTCCATGTCGCTTTCCTACCCTACTGCCAACCACCCGCTTAAAGGCTGTGCTGGAAATGATGCCTTTCCCACATCACCTACTGAAGAGGCACCACTTCCATTGGCCTTGGCTCCCACCAACGATCACATGTCCATCACAAGGACTGCACAAGCCTGAGCTCTGCTGGTTCCTGTCCTCCCATCCAACTCTGACAATTCCTCTGAATTGCAGGCTGAAACCAGCAACCTTGAAGGAATTGTAGATGCCCACGTATTTGAAAATTCAATAAGGTTATTTGCAGCATCTGCAGAGATTCTTGCATGGGGGTAAACGAGAGTTTTCATCAGCATAAAAGCATGTAGCACTTATGCTAACAAACTTATCGTGCTGTGCACTGACAACACAATCCCCTGTGGCAAGAAGCACATGGCACAGTTTCCCTGGACGGAACCAAGCTGTGTTTGCTTCTCAGCATTACTGCAGCAAGAGTTTCTTTAAAAAATATTATTTTCCTGGTTTTTTTTTTCCCCTCCAACAAAACTTTTCTCCAGGCACAAATTAAAAATAATAACCTGCAGTGTTCTCTGATTGTTAGGAGAACTCTGAGCTGGAGCTTTATAACTGAGATGGGTCTCTACCATAAATCAGAGGAACCCAGGCTTCACTGCACGGTGAAGCACTCCTGAGCAGAGTCAGAAAAGGGCAAATCCCCCCTGAAAACAGCATATGTGGAGTCTGCCCCATTCTCTCAGCAAGCTCCAGATTTACTGAACATGCAGAGCATACTAACCATGCTGTTGCACATCCAGCAACTTGCAAGCATGCGGCTCAGGTAAACCCCACAACAGAGCATGGCTGGACATGGACTGCCAGCATGAGACTTGGGGCCTTTAGGAAAGAAGGGAATGACCTGGCAAGTTGCTGTCTGATGCTGTGCTAAGCAGAAGCTCAGCTACTGGTGGTAGGTGGGCAGTTGGACCAGATGGTCTTAGAGGTCTTTTCCAACCTTAATGATTCAATGGTGTTTTTGTGGGGAAAGTACTTCAGGATACAGGAATGGGGCCACCCTTGGTCATTTGGCTTTTATAGTGTCAAGTCCACGTGCTGAGATTCTCAGGCTGTGTTAAATCTGTGGAGAGCGATTTGATATTTGTATTGATTTTAACCAGACAGTAAATACAGTGGGCCGTATCCTCCACTGTTTTATACCTCCTCAGTGCAATATCTTGGAGAGCCATAGGATTGTTTGGGATGTCGTTCAGGCTAGAATATGACCCTTTAATATTTGTCCAAAGAAAAAAAACTTTTCGTTATTCAATATCCATTCACAGAATCACACAGAATCACAGAATCACCCGGGTTGGAAGGGACCCCAAGGATCATGTAGTTCCAACCCCCCTGCCTAGCAGGGCCACCAACATACATATTCAGATCAGGTTGCCCAGGACCCCGTCCAACCTGGCCTTAAACACGTCCAAGGACGGGGCATCCACAACCTCCCTGGGCAGCCCGTTCCAGGGCCTAACCACTCTCCTAGTAAAGAACTTCCCCCTAACATCTAACCTAAATCTTCCCTCCTTCAACTTAAAACCATTTCCCCTAGTCCTGCTGTTGTCAGCCCTTTTGAAGAGTTTACTCCCCTCCTGGGTGTAGGTTCCCTTCAGGTATTGATAGGCTGCAATGAGGTCACCCCGCAGCCTTCTCTTCTCCAGGCTGAACAAGCCCAACTCCCTCAGCCTGTCCTCATAGGGGAGGTGCTCCAGCCCCTTGATCATCTTAGTCGCCCTCCTCTGGACCCTTTCCAAAATCTCTATGTCTTTCTTGTACTGAGGGCTCCACACCTGGACACAGTACTCCAGATGGGGCCTCACAAGAGCCGTGTAGAGAGGGACAATCACCTCCCTGTCCCTGCTGACCACCCCTCTCCTGATGGAGCCCAGGATCCCATTTGCCTTTTGAGCTGCCAGAGCGCACTGCTGGCTCATATTCAGTCTCTCGTCCATCAGGACCCCCAGGTCCTTCTCTGCCGAGCTGCTCTCAAGGACCACTCCTCCCAGCCTGTACAGGTGCCTGGGGTTCTTCCGGCCCAAATGCAAAACCTTGCACTTTGCCGTGTTGAACCTCATCAGGTTCACCCGAGCCCAGCCCTCCAGCCTGTCGAGGTCCCTCTGAATGGCATCCCTTCCTTCCACTGTATCAACCGCACCACTCAGCTTGGTGTCGTCAGCAAACTTGCTGAGGGTGCACTCAATTCCCTCATCGATGTCATTAATAAAGATGTTAAAGAGCACCGGTCCCAAGACAGACCCTTGGGGGACACCACTTGTTACCGGCCTCCACCTGGACACAGAGCCATTGACCACCACCCTCTGTCTGCGGCCTTTCAACCAATTGCTTATCCATCGGGTCGTCCACCCATCAAATCCACTTCCCTCCAATTTGGAGATGAGGATGTGGTGGGGGACCATGTCAAAGGCCTTGCTCAGGTCCAGGTAAATGACATCGGTTGCCTTCCCTTCGTCCACCAATGCCGTCACTCCATCATAGAAGGCCACAAGATTAGTTAGGCATGACCTTCCTTTGGTGAAGCCGTGCTGGCTGTCTCGGATCACATGCTCATTCTGGAGTTTGCTTTTCCAAATGTGCCAACACAAATCAGTATGAGCTTTCTAGATGTCCAGAAAAACTCCATGGGCTCCCCACAGAGGTAAAACTGCCTCCATCTTTGGCATAACCACAGGAAGGCAGAGGGGAAAGGAATTTTTCATTCTCCTTTCTGCTTGCAAGCAGTGCCTATTAAGCATAATCAGGAAATTCTAGGGAGAGTTTTTATAACGTAATCCAACAAGGATAGTCCCATTTAGTTTCTGTAGAAAGTCTCTAGGAAATGTTCTCAATCCATTGAGATTTCTGAGGGTAATGTGTTACAGCAAATGACCTCTTTAAAGTTTAGCAGACAGGCAAGATGTGAGAGAATGCATACTCCTTATGTTACAAATGAGGATGGGGTCATGTGTGTTTACAAATCAGCCCTTTATTAAAATCCTCTTTAATAGGGTTTCCTTAGCACAGCTCTGGTTCAGATTAGCAGATCTAGATGTGAGAGGCAGCAGTAACAGCAGTGCATTAACTCAGTGCCTGGATGACTCTCATCGAGTCCAGAGAGACCAACTTCCACCAGTAGTAATGAGCCAAGCAGCACAGCTCCTTCCCCACTACTGCCTTGACTTATTGGTAACTCCAGTGATCCCATCTCATTTCACATTATAGCATACTCTTATTAAATCTCCAATCTGAAACACCAAGATATCATAGGGGATGTGAAGACCAAGCTGTTAAGTCTCACTGTTGGCTCCCATTGAACACATTTAGATATTACATAGGCTGTCTTCATCAGGTACAGTCCTTGCCTTAGGTCTTGGTACTTACTAACCAAGCTGCATTTTTTTTCTTTTTTTTTTTCCTTCCTACACTTCCAGAGATCTGAGACCAAGGTCCTCAGTGCTGCTACATCTGTGCTTGCAGAGCACTCTGCTATTGATAGCTTTATGTGCATGAGCTGAGCAGCAGGAGGTATCTCCTGAGATTCCATCCCTTTTGCCCACACAAGGAGTTGGCATAGCCCCCAGTGGATGCTTTTAATCCAGAATAGCATCAGGACAGTGTGGCCCAATTGCCAGAGTATTTGGAAGACCTGTGTTCACAGCCCAGGTCTACTGCTGGATGACATTGGTCAAGGCACATCATGTTCCTACATCTGACTCACGAAACTCAATGATACAGACCTCACTCAGAAAGTGCTGTGAGAGCTCTTTATCGTCAAGACCTGATGGTTTTGTGATATATTACTTAAACCATGCACAAGGTTCTTTCAGCATGACTTTAGATCAGCATTCAGAGTATGCAGGCACGTCCCATTGGCACAATCCAGCTCTTACATGCCATCACACTCAACCTCATCACCTGTAAATTACTCCCTGCTTCATTATCTTTGCATTAGGTTCATCAAAGCTTTGGACAAGGTAAGCATCTTACAGGGATATAAAAAAGCATAAAAGCTGATCACTGCCCCTCTTTGCTTTTACTCCCATGCAACTAGGACGTACTTACACCACTCCAGCTGGCCTCATCTTCCAGCTACCCCATATCATTCCAATATGAGGCCCCAGTGAAGCCAGCAGCAGGCAGATCGCTCCATGCCCAGGACTGAATTTGGGCCATTATTTATAAATAATTTAAAGCAATTCTGTAAATGTTTTTGTGCCCAGAGGTCTGGGGATGATTTACAGCTCTCTCAAATTGTGTAGACCCTTGATCTGGTGGTGTCATTCACAGTAATGGGATGTCTCAGCTGTCCAAACAGAGACATGTTTTAAATGTTAAAAATGTTCTAGAATCGATCTTTCTGTGTTTATGGTAAATGCCTTGATTAGATTCTCTTGTAGGCACTTCAAAGGCAGACTCTCACTCAGTCTTTCCCTATCATGAAATCAAGTACTTTCTTTGCTCTCCTTTTTGTTTTTCCCTCCCTTAAATGAATGTAGTGCTTGAGAAAGGTGACTGATTGATGGCTTTGAGGACTGAGGCTTTCTGGAAAAGCATCTATGGACATGATTCTGCTGCCTGACCTCCAGGCAATGGGGCGTTCTCTGAAAGCAGAGGGGTGAGTGAGACATGGATCTCCTTGGGAAATGAAGGTTAGTAAGCCTGCCTCTTCCCAGCCTCAACGATAAACAGTTTAGCTTTATGTTCTGATAAGTCAGATGTCATCTTTCTTTTATGTGTACTGAGACCATGAGGTGACTTGACAGAGCTGGGAGAGACTGCAGAGCAGAGGTGGGGATGGACAAAAGAGTCCCAGGTGGATATTTCAACCTCACTTTATTCCTTCATCAGATCTCTGCATTTCTATCAAAAAAAAAAAAAAAAAAGAATGGGGGAATGAAGTATTTTTGTGAAGTGTGCCCTGAACCAGATTGAGACCATCGGTTCATTTCACATCCATCACTAACCAGCCGTTAAACACAAAGGCTTTCATTCTCACTATTGACCTGGTCTGTAGTTGGTCCAGAGACCTTGAAATGCAAATGACACTTTATCCTATTAACAGATCCCTGAGTTATCTGATTCCCTACTTTTGCCCTTTTTTTCTTTCTTTTTTTTTTCCTTTACCTATATTTTCAGTGGAAATATCTCCACTTTGATCTATGCATCTCCATTGATCAGGAGACCAAGTATACGTGACAGGCATTGCACAAAGAAGTGTGACACTAAGAGCTTGTGACCTACTATGAGAGGATTGGTCTAATTATTGCTAATTAAAAAAAAAAAATCATTTAATTTGCAACTTAGCCTTCTGAATGCTTTCTCTGTTCCTCTTCATGGGTCAAGATGATCAGCCTTCATTTCCTACCTCACACACTCCTTTTTCCTGACCCTTCTCTCTGGCAGATGTGAACATTTCATCTATGATGCCACAGGTCGTACACAGTAAACAAGTAACAGGAGCCTTCTATTTCTCTTGACAGTATCAAAGAGAAATATACATGCACTGTGACAGAACAGAGCTGCACAGATGGGAAGAAAATTTCACCAGGGTTTGTTTTTTTCCAGATTTTGATGGTTAATTTGTGACAAGATAATTTCACCTAGAAACGATACAGGAGAGGTGAATAGGAGGGCTGGATGATCTTGCCAGAAGACCTGCTTGTATTCATTTGGCTTAGAAGCAAAGGAGTTAGAGAAACTCTTAGATTCAGAGATTATTTCATAGCAGAGATCAGAACGTGTGGAGAGCTCAGAGTATTCAGGAGCAAGAAATCCTTGGAAATGCATGCTATCCTGAAGGCTTTGACAGTCTTGTGGGGATGAAAGCTGTTTGATGTCATCCCTGCTAGTTCAAAAACTGTATACCTCTGCACTGCTCAATTTTCTTTGTGCATGCACTTTGTATACAAATACCATATCTCTCCCCAGGCCTTTCAACTGGCCAATGTCCTAACACTACGTTTTTGTTGAACGGTTTCATTCCAAGGCAGTTCAGCATACCATAGCTGCCCAGCAGAACTTCCAGTTTTCTTCAATAGAAGACAGGTGCTATCCTGGTCATGCTTTGGGGCTTTCCTATCCCCAGGGGATCAAGTTGTTTCTGCTTTTAGAAGTCACTCTGCTTTTCTATTAGAAGATGACTAATGTCCTTTCATAGCCTCAAAAATAAATGTGTGACATCACCGATCCCCATTATTTTATTTTCAAGGACTATATTTGTGAATTACCAACTCATCTCTACTGTAACAAAACTACGTTAGGGGAAATGGCCTCAAGCTGCACCAGGGTAAGTTTAGGTTGGATATTAGGAAACCCTTTTGTACAGAAAGGGTTGTTAAGCACTGGAATGGGCTCCCCAGGGAGGTGGTTGAGTCACCATCCCTGGATGTGTTTAAAATCCATTTGGATGTGGTGTTCAGGGGCATGATTTAGCAGAGAGTTTTTAGTTAAGGTAGTATGGTTAGGTCACGGTTGGACTCGATGATCTTTAAGGTCTTTTCCAACCTGTGTGATTCTACGATTCTACAAATTAAGTCAAAAGGGACCTTAGCTTTTGGATAATGTTCCAACATCGATTCTTCCAAGGGAAGCCTCCTGACATGACCACAGCTGGTGGCCTCTGCACCACTCTTGTTTTGTTTGGATCATGTCTAACCCCAATTTGCACTGAAATAGAGCCAGACGAGAGACTTTCAGGGTATTACCAGTTCTCTGGGCACAGTGATGCACAGACCCAGATGGTCATTTGAGGCATGGAAAATGGTTGGGAAGCACATAATAAGCCCCAGTCAGCTAGGCACTAATCCTGTAAGAGTCTACTCTAGTTATGAAGAAGAGCATATTCAATGCAAGAAATAATTCAGGGTCATGACAAAGCAGAAGGAAGATATTGTGTGTGGAGTGCCTTTGTGTGTGCCTGGGAACACTGCTTATATTCTGTAACATCTCTTTGCAACGTGCATTTTGGACGTCACATTTTAAACCCTTTAAGCATGAGGAGCAGTTATGTTTGGTAGCTAAATCGAGAAATTAACTTCTACCATACAGCTTGCTTCCGTTAGTTCATTTAGTGAATTTTGGACTAATGAAAGGATTTGAGTTGGCCATTCCTTATTTGAAGGAACCTTAATCAAGGAAAAGTCTGTAGCGCATTTTCTCCCATAGTGCTTGCTCACCCTAGATTTTCCGTGCTAACCTTGGCTAATTTGTGATAATTTTGATTTTCTTGGGACTTCTTTTTCTTTATTGCAACTATCCACAGGGGAAGCAGCTATGAGCGTGGTTTCTTTGACAAAGATAACAGAGACTTCAGATATCAAGAGGGCAGCATTAATTCACTGCCATATCTTCCACCAGTATCCATGCACATGTCAGTTGAGCTGCAATAGCAAAACACATTATAACTCAACTGCATTTGCAGTTGCATTTGCTACCAATTTATTTTCAATTCTGAGCACTTGCCTGCCTGACCAGGCACAAAGAATGGAATGATGGGAGTGAGGAAAGCACAGGTAATGTTTCCAAATGGTAAATTGCTTCTGAGCTCTTGACCATGCTGTCACTCAGGAGCCTTGTCCCTATGGCTGCCTCGGGCTTTTGTTCTGCCTGTAGGGCTCTGCTGAGAGCTCACAGGGACTCTCCAGCTTGCTTCCCTCCTCAGGCAGGATCCAGGGCTGGGCTGGCAGGTAGTCACCAAGGCAGGAGAATAGTAAGCAGAGCCAAAAAGTGCTGCTTTTAAAGGAGCACTCTAGAAATTACAGTGCAATCAGACCATCAAACAGCATTGGACGAGTGTTGAAGATGTTCACTAGAAGGGTAACGAGTGTCTGAGGGACTTCTCACCAATGCCATGTGGGGACAAATAGGCAAAAAGTGCATGCACAGTCAGATGTAGCATCTCACCTGAAAAGGTCCACAATTTGCTTTGAATTACTTTAATTTGGCTGCTGGTGAGGGTCTGTCCATCTCTTTTGGGAAGAACTAAGAAAAGGCAGCCCAGCACTGCAGGGTCAGGAGAGACTACTTCCTAATCAAATGCAGGGCAGGATGCAGAAAGTGCCTTATCTTTACATACAGGGAGTTTCATTTCATGTAAGTTCTCTGAACCTTGGTTTTATTCACCTTGACTGCAAATCTTGTGAGAACAGACTTTCCTTGTGAGATGTTGGGCAGCCTCACATCCCCAGCTGCATGATGTCCTTTTAAGCATGACATCCTACTATGTCAGGACAAGATCTGAAGCATATACATACCAATGGCCTCAACTGGGAAATGTACATGTAGCAGGGCCGTGTTACAAGCCAGTCATTCTCCTCCAGCAGGAACTTTCTGCCCAAAATGGGTCCCTTCTCTGTTATATACCTGTCCCAGTACATGACAACCATGGTCCTGGTAGCTATTTATCGTCATGCATGTATGGAATGTGTCTGAACTGGAATTTATGTTTGTTTTGGGGGGGATTTCTTTCTTTTTTTTTTCTTCATTTTCTAGGAGGATAGGAAGCCATGATGCTCTGCTGTAGTATTTTATTTTTCAGCCTGCCTCTGTAACTTGAGTTGCCCTTTATTGCAAGTCTCCCTTTGTTCCCTAAGGGTCACCAAGGCACGGTGAGAAGGCTGAGAGTTTTGTGCAATTTAAAATGTCATATCAAAGCACAGAATTCACCCTAGCCCAAAGACACAGGCTAGAGATTGCTTATACTTCATTCTTGATTATCTCTTAGGTCAAGGTCACTGCTAGAAGGAATAGCATTTAGAAAGCTCCTTGGGCTTTGCCTCTGTCACTGACCTTCTCTGCAGCCTGAAGCAAGTCACTTCATTCTTCAGGATTTCTGCTTCCCCTTCCACCTTTCCTTCATTTGTTTGAACGGTGTGTGCTTGAGGCCAGGCAGTATTTCTAAGGGTGCATATCTCACCTAAAGCAACAGAGTTCTGATTTCATTCGGGGCCTCAGTTACTGTAGCACAGAAGAATGAACTCTTTCCTGTCTTTGTCTCTCCCAGCGAGTGCTTTGGTACCAGAATGAAGTGGCATTTAACAAGCAAGCAATGCTGTCTTGCAGTTAATGCTAAGGGAGAAAGAGGGAGATGACGAGTCTACTTACTAGGTATGTCTTTCTGCTCGCGTGTACCAGCCCCGTGCTTTTGGAAAGAAAGAAGCCGGATTCTCATCTGGAGTCCCAGGGTGTTCATATAGCAGCAGAACCCACAGTCCGTGGATCTTATTGAGCAACTTGCAATAACAGTTTGAGCTGTAACAGGCAGCAGAGTATGCTGGGGGTAGCAGGATTAATGCAACCCTGTGGGAGAGAAATTGCATCGTTATCTGCTGATGACATGATCGAGACCTTTCAGCAGAAGCATAGGTGTGTTCCAGAGGGGGCTCATCATCTGGCTTAGGCTCTAGCCATATCCTTCAATTGCAAGACATTTTCAGGTGTTGGTTGTGGAAAATAGAATTTTTTAAAGGAAAAGTTTTAAGATAGCTTGAGCACTCCTAGAGGACAGCGAATGCAGAGGCAAATCATATTAGTTGTTAAAATCAAGGTGAGCTGAAGCCATTTAGGAAAAAAAATCACCATTCTGTCTGCAATCCCCTGTATGACCCAGAATTCCAGTTCACTTATACTGCACACCAGCTCATGTAGCCACCCCTGGAAGGGACATTGCAGACACAATGTGCATTGTATTTGTGCACTGATGCTCACACAGACATGCCTTCCCACTCCCTGCAGTAAGTTTTTTAGGAATTCCTGGCATGGAATTTCCTTTCTGAAACCAACATAATCAGGGGGCTTAGTGCAAAAAACTCAGCCATATAGGTTGTACTCAGCTTTAGTCCAATAGGCTTTCCTGACACAGATGCTGTCTATCCCCTAATGTGAAGAGGAAATGATATACAATTCATCTAATGCAATCAGTGACGGTTGCATATATTAACAGGTGGCGAAGTGTGAACAAGTATTTTGCAAAAGTTGAAATATTGGGGTAGCTGAACCAAACCAAAAAACCAAACTGACAAAACTTCTGATTTCCAACCTGCAAGAGAAGTAATTCAGAAGATCAGAGCAAGTCTGGGGTTTGGAGTTTGACTTCATGCTTTATTTTCTTGGAGCAGTTCAATCTGTAAGTAAAAACCAGAGCAGTTTTCTGGAAGAGTGGCCACCCTTTTGCCTCCAAGGAAGCTAATGACTCATCTACCAATTCAGCAGGAGTCAGGAGATAGTCATCTTACTGTAATATCTTTTGTCTTTCTCCACCGACACCTCATTGATGGGCAATTTTTCTAAACAACAGCAAAATTGCTGTGCCTGCTTCTCTGTCAATAAATTCCATTATTTCACGTGGAGGTTGGTAGCATAGCTAGAAAATGCCAAAGTGATTACATTGAGAAACTACAGATCTGTGGTCTGAGCACTCTATAAATCTATGGACAAAGTTTGATAAAGCATGTTGATACTTTATCTGACAACAGCCTGTCTAGATTTACGGGGCTCAAAGCTGTTTGCACTGTCATCATCCTTGATTCAATTAATGCAGCCACACTTCACATCCCCACGCTTCTTTTTTTGTTGGACTAAATGTGATCTTGACACTTTCCCCCCATCATTAATGAGCAAAATATAAAGTGAAAGAATCAGCCAAAGAATAATAGTATAGCTCCAGAGCTGGTAAGATAATGCAATCAAGCACTTTCAGGTTAATGTGCAGAATGATCCATGGAGAATTTGCTTCAGTGCTGGGGTGCCATCAGTTTTCCCCTTAATCGTTTGTAGTCCTAATGATGAGCAGCAAAATCAGATGAAATTGTGGCAGGTTTAAAAAATGTTGCACTTCGCTTTTTCATTTGCTCCAAAGTTGCTAGGATTAGGGCACCAGGAGACAAGGAGAATGAGCAGAGTTTATGGTGTGCTTCAGCACTGCTAGCACGAAGCCTGGGTGAGAAGGTCCTGAGTTACGATGCCAGGGGCACACATCGCTGTCCTGGTTTTGTGCTGTGTCCTGGAAGTGACAGCACAGTGGGAGAACAGACTTGGTGCAAGGGCTGTACTGAACGTAGCTTTTGAAGAACTGTTCTTAATGCATTGATCAGTGAGGAGAAAGGACTCCTGTATGAGAGGCATGCTGCAGTACGGTGTGACAAGGTGCAGGTTTATAGCAGCCTGTCTCTTGCTTTCTCTTTACCACAGATAGAGGCAAAAATGCACTCCTGCAACTTGCTCTGACTTTGTCTTTCTTTGCTTTATTACAGGAAAAATGTTTATTTAATACTTGCTGTTGCACTGATGTTTCAGGCTCACTTTTACATCCCTTAAAGCCCCCAAAGTCTCTCTGGGATAAGAATTCAGGACTTGTCCTGTATTCCCGCTGGGATGCAGTTTAGGGAGTGCTAGAGCAGAGTAAGATATCTCGTGTTGGTGTGCACTGCAATTGTGTGTGAGGTAATATCTTTCCATGGAAGAAATCGTGTAAAGCAGTAGACCTGGAGGATTAGGACTATTTGCTGTGATTTCCACCCAAGAAAAGGGAGTTTCTCCTGACCATGCCTGGTAAAGTTCGAAGACTGAAGTGACACATGAGAAGTGCACAGGCTTTGTGATGGCCCCCGAGGCAGGGACAGATTCCCCCTGCAGCATCTGTGTCGTACTGTGGAGATTGCTTACTTTCCCCTGACACCGTGTAACTCCTCACTGCTCCCTGACAGGAATACAATTTACTGCAATTTACTATAAATCCTCATAAAAGCCCTTCTCTTGTGACACACTCAGTCAGAAACCCTAAAAATGACTGACAGGCTCTTCATAAATATTTATGATCTCTAAAAAAAGACTGAAAGAAAAGTTAGCTTCTCCCCTTCCGTGAAGTTTGATGGCAGGTTTCCCGCAGCGGTTTGCCCTGTCCTTGCCAGGAGGGACTGGGGAGGCTTCAGTAGAAATGGGAGTTATCCCCCATGTCCCACATGGGCCCAGAGCATCCATCTGGGCTGCATCAGCAGGGTTGCGTATGATAGACCCATAGCTTGCTTGCTCGTGGCTTTAAACCCAGTGAGACCCTGAGTACAGGAGGCCTCTGAAGCAGTAAGAAATGGCCCCCAGCAGGCAGAGCTACTTTTGTGCCTGGCACAGAGCTGCTGTGCTTGGTCATTTCCACCTTTCTCACCATGGGAAAGGCAGTCAGAACCCAAAGAGGGTCCTTCAGGGCCACGCTTCCCAAAGGAAAGAAGCCACATGCATTTGAGCCTGTCTGTTAAGCCCTTTGGGGCTGATTAAGAGATTATATCCATTTTATTCTGCCACCTTGACTCTCGTTCTTGTTCAGTTTATATATAGTTTTGACATTTACTGCTCTTAGTTTGGGAGGGAAAAAGTGGAATGGGTTGGAACCAAGCAAAGTATCAGGGCTTTGTGATGTGGAGTTGAGCCAGCAGAGGAAACCTGAATGTGGTAAATTAAGAGAACGTTCCTCAGATGAAACTGTCTCCCAATCATAAGTCATGTGACGATAAATTTCAGCTGAGTGACAACAATATTAACAAACTGAATATAAGATTGATGTGCATCACAGGTCTATGAATGCAAAATAAAAGGGAAAGGCTTGCTAGCCTGTGATAGGCGAAGTATAAATATGTATCACTTGGTTCTAAAGTGAGTTATGATTACATTTTCCTACTTGTACCTGAAATCTGTAGAGGTTATTCATCTTATCCTTATATCAGCCTTGACAGTTATAGCCATGCGGTGCATACGGCATAGATACCTGTTCAACAGATAAATCAGCAGGCATGAAGGGAGCCGTTGTTATCAATTTGATCTTCAGAATAAATATACAAATATGTGTACAGTATTGTTGTCACTGAGAACAATTTCCTTTCTTCTCACCGATACATTTTTAAGAGGTTGTTCCAAGAGCCACTTTTGAACAATGCCGGAGGGAGATGGAGGGAAGCACTGATCAAGCAGGAGAACTAGATTTATGGACTGTTGTCTATTTTTTAAGCAAAAAAAAAGAGAAAAAGAAAAAGAAAAACGCTTCCTTCTAGCATTGCTTGTCCTTAGAGTGCAGTGCAAGCTGCCTTGTAGTGACGCAGTGGGTGATGGTAGAGAAGAGAGATGATGGGGACAGCTACGATCAGTGAACATTTGTAAAAGAAAACGTTTCCTGATGAGGCTGAGTGGTACTGCCTCTCAACTGGTGCTAAAGAGCTAAAGTTTTTATGATTCAGTGGGGACTGCAGGTTAACCCTGATTTACCACAGCAGTTTGGCGAGACAGCCTGGCAGCTTGGATGGCACGGGGACTGTTGTGTGCAGCTTGGAGGGGACATTTTTTCCTCTTCCCCAGCAAACCAGAGCACGGTGACAGGCACAAGGATGCTCAAACACTGGGACCATGCTGTTGCCTTGCACTGCACATGAGCAGTGAGCTGGGTCCTACAGCCCATGCTGCTGGGTACTGAAAGTCAATTCAGGTGAATTCACTCTCCCCTTCCCTCATGACAGTCTGTAGCTGTGTTACTGTCATTGTACAGAAAAATGCATAAGCTGCATCAGGGACACAGCCAGTCCCTTGCACTCATGGTACCAAATCTGCACACAGATTACTTCAGTATGAAACAGTTATCTCTGACAGATGAGATCCACTCTCTTATTTTTTGTAAAGCTGGAAGGAACGAGAGTGTTCCCACTTCCAGGTGGGACTGGAATGCAGTCTCCTGGTGATGTCTACGAAATCCTTGGGGAGAAGGCTTATGCCTGAATCGTTTGTGTTTTTAAATTCTGTTTTTTTCTGGGAAGGTTTCACTTACTTAATTACTACCATTCATTTAATTCACATCACAACAGTGCGTGAGGTCCCCAGCAAGGATAGAGGCTCAGATTTGAAAGAGGTTAAAAAAACAAGTTTCCAAATAAAGTACTATTTGGATAGGTCTTTGATAGCTACAAATCATAATCTTGAGGCTCCTTTGTACTTTATGAGCCTTATTATCCTGACTTCCCATCAGGCAGCCATGTACACGAAGGCTGTAACACTCACAGCCAGATGCCAGGCTTCTGCCTCAGATACTCCTGGGTTTGACACAAACCCAGATTATGAAGCTTTCTGACCATCTCTCCTTGAGCCACAAAACAAAGATTACACCTTCATTTTTACCCCATGGAAATATGTCATGGAGTATGGCAAAGCTTCTGTTTTATTTCCCCGTGGAAACCTCAGGATTTAGTTGGGAAAACCAGAGGTTAATAAAGATGTGTTTCATTTGGAAATATGAAGCTCAGGTGGAAGTGCTGGTGAGTCTGAGACACAGGAGGAGCAGCAATCCTGGCTCTGAAGGTGGCTGAGGACATCACCTCCAGGCACTCGAGATGCTGCATGCTGAGTCTGTTTAACGCCATGGGGGGAGAGTCGATGAATTGGATTGTTTTCCTAAACGATGATACTTTAATGAAAAACAACTTCTGTCCTTCAGCCGTAAGAGCTATTCCTATTCTTGAACTGTGAAGGAGGAGGAGTGAGCAGGAAAATGCCATATGAAATTGTGAAGCTAAATTCAGAGACAGTACGTTCTGGCCAACAAGGAAGATGTAACCATATATCACAGCATTCTGTTAATGAGGGTTCATTTTTAGCCCGACATGTCTGCAATGGAAAGCCCTAACATTTAATTTTCATGGAGCTAGAATTGAAGCTGACTTTAACCTTAGTGTTCTCTCCACATAAGATTATTTTTTTCCACGGTGTAAATCTCTCTGCTCTAATAGCAATACAGGAGCCATCCCCTCGCCGTAATAAATGGGGGATGATGACTTATAACTCATTACATAGCATAATTCCAGACCACAAATGTGCAGCAGCCATTGTTGGGAATACAGTGCCTAAAAGGTATCTTTCCTTTAGTAAGAGATTTGTGAAAATAAACTGCCACATATCAAGATCTCTGCATTTGTACTGAAGTGGTTTTAAAAGCATGAAGGTAAATATCCTTCCTTCATACCCATTAAAAATGGAAAAAAATCAATTTTTTTCCCAGCTGTATTAGTGGCTTACGTTGCTGTGGTGATTTAGGCACATATTTTTTTGTTTTGGTTTCAAAACACCTTTGAAAATGTGGGCTATAGTGTTACAGTGATAGTTTTGCACTTAAAACCAAAGCAATCCCCTACTGAATGAGCTCTAAAGGACAACTCTTCTGTCCCTGTCACACTCAAGCATACTCTAAAACATTGCTTTCCCTCATCTGCAGAGATCCTCTGCATCAGTATAAACACAGGACCCAAAATGAGGGCAAAGGAGAATGGCAGAAGCTGCCACACACATTGATATGGATGGGAGAAAGCTGCAGAACAACACATTGTTAGCTGAGTCTCCATTTCATGCCCTGCAAAATGAAGGCACCGTCGCCTTCAAAGGAGGGCTCTGAGATTTGCCTCCCAAATGTGCTTGGGGGTTCTTGGATGGAAAATGCACAGGAATGGTGAAGTATCATCACACTATGACTGCCTGGAGAAATCAGGAATCCTAATGTTAATTAGAGCTGGGTGAATAATTCATAACAGATCATTTATTAAAAGAATGCTGCCACTTTTTTTCCTGTTTGCAAATTGTCCATAAGCAGATGGTGATTTTGCTGGATTGCGTTCATTATTCAAACCTATTTGCTTAATTATTCGGGGGAGGAAGCTCTGCTCTGTGCCTCATTCAGGAGGAGTTAGCTGGGCATATTTAATGGTCTGAATAACTGTAAGCATGTTAGCTTTTGTTGGACATGCTGGTCAGCTGGTGTGTTCCTGCTCCAGACTGGATGCACTCACTTTTGTAACGGGAAACTTCAGTACGAGGGGAGTCACCATCCCTGGAAGCATTCAAGAAACCAAGACATGCTCTAGTGGGCAATGGTGGACAGTTGGACTGGAGGATCTTAGAGGACTTTTCCAACCTTAACGACTGTACGATTCTGTGTCTCCTTGAGCTCCCCATCTGTATGACACATCAACCCGCCGCCTCTCTGCTCACAACGTGCCTGGGTGTGGAATTATTCAGAAATGTTTAAATCAGAACAATTATTCCTGAATAGCTCTCTCTGTGAGCACTTATTCTATAATAAGAGTGCTGCGTACGTACCAGTTTAGTTTAATCCGCTTGAAAGTGATCTAAACCAAACAGGAGTAAGGCATGCCACCTGCAAGAGAAAAGACGCCGCAACATTTAAATTCACAGCCCATCTCTTGGGGTTTTTTTTTAAGCACAAAATACCATTTCTGGGTCAGAGAGGCTTCTGAACAGCAAAGAGGAAGCTGGAGGGTTGCAGCAGGGGAAGGATTACTCTGTAAATATCCCGTTGGATGTGCTGTTGTAAAGAGAGGATATGTTGATGGGAACCTTGGGTCTGACCCCAAAGAGCCGTTCTGTGGTTATCCAAATGAATTCCTATGTGTACACACATGCTTTGCTGCAAGTGCTGTCTCTGCTTTGGGAACATGCAGCTCCTAACCCAGCAGTGCTTGGTGCACACAGGGGTTAACGAGTCAGAAGCGTCACAGAGCAAGGGCAGAATTAGGACTGTACTCCAGCAACCCAACACAACACCTCCAAGCCTCCATTTCTAACCTCTGAATAAAAACTAAAGATAGCCTATCGAAACGCTGCTGGATAAATATTCCTTCTGCACCACAAACTGTTGCTTACAGCTAGTATTTTTTTTGGGTAATGATCTGCTTTTAGATTTTCCCTGAGATGTATATTCCATCTCTTTGACACTGTCTCAGCCTTATCTCTGCTCATTTTTCCCCCTGTCCTTAAATCTCTTTCTTTACATTTAAAAGCACTCTTTCCCCAGCAGTTGCAGACTCATTGCTGTGCTCCTAGCATGCAGCTGAGCAGTTGTGGAGGCAGAGCAGGTGCTTGTGGTGCTCTCTGCACTCATACACAGCTGATGCTGACCTCCAGGACTACCAAGAGCAAAGAGTTATAAAAAAAAAAAATAAATAAAAATAAAAATAAAAATAAAAATAAAAATAAAAATAAAAATAAAAATAAAAATAAAAATAAAAATAAAAATAAAAATAAAAATAAAAATAAAAATAAAAATAAAAATAAAAATGTGACGTTAAAAAGATAGATTTCATTTCCTTGGGCTCAGCAGGGTGCAGTCACTGATGGGTTTCTCCCAAGTGATCAAAGTTGTTGCATTTCAGGGGGATTCCCCAGTGGCTGGTGTGCTCCTGGCCAGACTTTACCTGCTTCAGGTTGGCGCCTGGCTTAACGTGGGGGAGAACTGTTGGACAGACATCTCAGCTAGAAAGAATTAAGTGCCCTTTCCTGCAGCACCAAATCTGCCCACATTCCCCAGCGAGGCCAGTGGGAGTGCGGATTGCAGCAGGGAAGGTGGGATGAAATTGGAGCAGGCTGGAAATGTGTAGGAGAAATGCTGGAAGTGCATGTACATAGCAGGAGACTTGGTGTGGTAGGAGTGGTCTGCCTGCACTGACCTTGCTGCAGCTATGAGGAGGGGAGAAATTAAGAAGTATACGGTAAGCACAGAGTGACTTTGCAATGCTTCTGCAGCAATCTTTACCAGAGAGGGGATTGAAAAAATACTGGGAGGTTGTATGAGTTAGAATAAAAGCTTTTCCATCATAAGTGATATTGAAATTAACAAATAAACTTAAAAGCTGCAAATTGTCAAAGTAATAGGAAGACACTGGCAATTACAGAGCACATGCCTTAATGTGGGACAGAGCCAAAATATGAGGTACAAGACAAGCCATGCTGCTCAGAGAGCTCAGACAAGGGTCATGCATCACTACCAGCATCCAGCCCTGCCCCATCCCCAGCATCTCCTCCCCTCATTCCACACCACCCTCCTTCAGTCACCCATTTATATGGATTCTGATGTCTGCCTCTAGCACTTGCTGGTAGCTTTGGTCCTTCTGGCATCTTTGCAGTCTAGCAAAGGCTTGGCAAGAGTTTCATTCCAAGCCTTTGCGTGTTCTGGTGCCCTCATCCTCTTGCCCTGGAGGGGCACAGCACCAGGCTGGCTTCAGCTCTGAGCAGGGCACAGGACATGGTCACTGCTCAGGGATGAATGAGGTGGAAAAATGTTCAGACATACCCTGGCATCCCGTTGCTCAGGTTCCTACAAGCTTGCCCTGTCCCTGTCTGTTCAGTGGGTAACAGAACCTGGAACACCAGAGCCCCACAGAGACGTTGGTGTAAAGCAATGCACAGCTTTGTGCCAACACTCTGTAAAGACAAAGTAATCCTCTCAGAGGCAGTGCATGTGCTTGAGACAACGCGTCCCCAAGGACAGCTTCAGCAGGGCCACTGCTTTCCCCATCTGCCTTTCCATCACGGTATTTCCTGGGAGTTAAGCTGAAGTTCTGCAGAACACGTGCCAGCCTTCCTGCAACCAAGTCTATAAAGAACAGCAAACATTTCCCCTGTGCTTGTGTTTCCTGGGAAGGGTATGTTAATATAACCTGTCTTTATTATCCTATCTGAAAAGATATTTCATTTTACCAGCTTTTACTACACAATCTCAATAACTGGAACTTGTTTAAAGGCTCACTGCTCCAGGAAAATGCATTACATCTTGGCTTTTAAATCCGCCAGCTCCCATTTATTGGTATTAATAATACATTGGGAAAGCTGTTCTCTTTATTTTATTTTAGTCTTCTGATTATTTTCTTTTTTTTTTTTTCCAAGCAGTTCTAGAATGAAATATTTTTAAAAGAGAATGTTTTTAACTGCTTTTCCATATCCTACAGGTGGCCACCCAATGCAAACTGCTCATAAGTCATTCGCAGTTCTTAGGAAGGGGGAAAGGCAAAAGGGAAAAAACAAAGAAGCAGCAAAACTGTTTCATAATCATTTATGAGCCCAAAGGGTCCGGGGAAAAACTTTTTAATAATGAAGGAAATACCTAAATTAGTTTCCATTTAAAGTTTAGGCGTCTCTAATTTATAAACGCTCCTTAAGCAGAGCCATGTTGATGAGGGCTGGAGTAATTACTCGCATAAGTGGAAATGCAAAACTTTGGTGCTTCCACGCAGTTCATTCTCCTTCTGTTAACTCCACTGAGCTTTTTTTAAGCTCAGCACACCCAGGGAATTGCTGCTGCATGTTTATGTATTTACTGGAGAAGATACTTCTTATTTTTTTGTGCCAAGCCAGCACAGCTTTTTAATCTTTCACTGGTTTCAGCATTGCTATTGTGAAGGAGGCTACAACTCCTTCCCTTGGTGACACCGGTGTAAAATGGGCTGAAGTTGGTGGAATTTCTGCCCATGCAAAGCACAGCTCAGAGGATCTGATAACTCAGGATCACCCTCTGCTTACCTCCACCTCTCTCCTCCTGCTCTAATCAAAATGGGAGAGAGGAAGTTTGGCAAATAGCAATTTTTTTTCCCCCTCCACTGTATGCTGTATAAATGCAATCCCTGCATTATTATATTGAAGCTGGGAACCTCTAAGCAATTACTTCCCAGCACATTAGTGTCCATGTACTAAATGCTAAAGTGTTTATTCAGTGCATTGCAGGATCAGGTTATTGCTGAGTCTGTCCATCACGCCAAGAAATTATTGCTATAAGTGCTTTAAGAGCATGGCCAGTACAATGGAGATATAACCAAGCTGAAGGACTGCAGTGCTCCTGCTCAATGTAGGGAGGTCAGGCATGTCTTTATTTAGACAGAAGGAAAAAAAATGAAAAGGAGGCCACGAAAGCGTTCAGATCCACAAAATCTCATCATCAAAAGCACATTGCTGTAGGAACCAGAAGGAGGAAGAAAAAAAAGACACAAACAACTTTATACTGAAATTGAGTGGAAATTGGAATAGTGAAGGAAATATGCTTTCTTTTTCAATTCCAGATGCTCACGCAGTCTTTTGCCTGGGATTAAGAGGTCACTTATTGCAGCCTTAAAGGATAAGGACTGGGCTAGATAGGAGAATCAGCAGCTGTTTATTCTGTAAACGCTTGAATATGAATCACATCTTCCTTTTCAGAGCTTCGCTTATTACTTTTATTTACTGGGATAATATCAGGCGTCTAATTAATTCTTCCCACCTCTTTCAATTCTCAGTGTCTCAGTGCTTCAGCAAAGCTGGAACCCTTTAGAGCTTTCTATCTATTGAATGAAATATCCTTGTTTATAGGGATGGCTATGTCTTTATCTTTTCAGTTGAGATTGCCTTAAAATGTGCCGGTGCAGAACATACAGATAATGCCAGAGGAATAATCATTTCCCTTTTTTTTTTTTTGCATTTGGTTATCAACCAGTGGTTTATTTCTGTAATCATCTTTATCAGAGTCCTCACTGCTCAGGTGTTAATATTCGGGAATGATTTTTCTCTCTGTCAAAAGTTGGAAATATCGGCCCCAAGGAGACAAACCGAGATGCAGTGCTGGTGAGCAGCTGCTCAGAGTCACACAGACGGGGATGTTAAGAGTGGGATGCAGCAGACCTAAAGGTGATGTTCAGAAAGTGATGTCTAACCCACAGGTACTTCTACTGATGCTTTTTGGGGTGACGGCCACTCTGGAGGCAGCTGCTTGGATGGAGCTGTGTGCAATGGATCCCAGCCCACAAATCTGGGTTCTGCTGCTGTGATGATGCCAAAGGACCTGATTTTGGCTAAAAAGCAAAATCCCTTTGCAATTTTCATCCCATTTCCATTACCATGTGCTAGAAGCAAGGTGGGAGGACAGCAATGTCCTGGGGCATGGATGGCAATCAGCATTTCCCTGGGCTTGGAGCAGACTCCAGTGACTTCCACAGCAGAATGGAATAGTGCCAAGGGGCACCCTTTGCTCTCTACAACTCCTTGAAAGGAGGTTATGGTGAGGTGGGGGTCAGCCTCTGCTCCCAGATGATAGCAATAGGACGAGAAGTGATGGCCTCACATTGCGCCAGAGGAGATTCAGGTTGGGTGTTTGGGAACATTTCACCTCAGAAAGAGCAGTGCTGCTCTGGCACAGCAGTTGGGGTCACTGTCTTTGGAGGTGTTCAAGAACCATGGAGATGTGGCACTGAGGGATGTGTCTGTGACATGGTGGGGTGGCTTGGGGTTGGACTTTGGGATCTTAGTGATCTTTTCTAACCTTCATCATCCTATGATTCTATGATTTAGATGGTCCTGTGTTGAGCCACCAGGAGTTGAACTCAATGATCCTTGTGGGTCCCTTTCGGCTCATCATATTCTGCAATTCTGCAAAACTCTGGGGTGGACACGATGAAGGATGGTGTGATTGGTGCTCACAGGGCACTCTGCTTTCCTGAACAGGGTACTGTGACCTTGAGTGAGCAGCACAGAGATGACAGCTGTGTGTATTCTGACTGTAAGATCTTTAAGTTGAATCTCATGTAATATTTGCACGTCCTGTCCTAGAAAGCTGCCACAACAGCCCTTATCTTGATGAGGGACTCACTGTGCTGCCCTAGTACACTGTAATAATAACATCATTAGAAAAATTCCTTCGTATCATGCAGCCCAAGGACAAATGAGATCTCCCTCTGTGCTAATTCAACACGGATTTTGTTTATTCTTGATTATTTTTGTTGGTGATGCTCTTATTACCGGAGTTGGTTCTGTTTGCTCACAGCACTCTCTCTGCTGTTAAAGCCTTTCTTTTGCATTTGACCTAAATGCTTCCAGTTTTTAAAACATTTGGGCAATTCCTCAGCAAATTGCTCCTCTTGGCTTTTAAACAAAGTTTCTTCCTCCTTATGCCTCTGGTACCAGCAAAATAGTAGCTCAGCAATAACAGCTTGCATTAACTTCGCAGCTAAAAGAGGTGCACAAGGGAACCATCCATTTCCTAAACATATCACAAGGAGTTCTGTGTTGATTGCGCATTCATTATTGATAATTATTAATTATATTCTGGTTATTACAGTTCTCTCATTTTATTGGCATGCCATGCATTTTACAGAGGCAAAAAAAAACCCATTCGAAGAGAAATGGGTGACATTAGCTCAGCACAATGATTAATAACTTTATGATAATAATATCTATCCAATTATTGACCTCTGAAACACAAAAGTCCTATGCAAGCTTGTTCGCACTGTGCACAGCACATGAGAAGATGATTTTGCCACAAAGATTGGGCCACATCTATAGCAGAAAGAGGAAGATGACAATTAGTCCCCATTAATTAGTGGAGGTTGGCTGGGCTTGGGCCAGCCAGACTTTTGCAAAGTGAATTTATGTTTGGATTCTCAAGGGAATCTAAGGATAGGTCTAAGCATGCAGAGCCAACTGGGCTTGCACACACACAGGCTCGATGCCCAAGAAATGCCAAGTAATGAAAATCCTATCCCTACCCTCGTGTTGACAGTTTGTTGGCCAAACTGGAGTCACCTCTGAAAATCTGCTCCTTTGAGCACATTAGCCCAGGACCCAACATGGGAGCACATCATCAACCCTTGGTTGGATTGCTTCCAGTGTAACTCCTTCTTCTCCAGCTGCCCAGGGCACTGCCATCCTGATACTGACAGATGTGCTCTCATGAATGGTGCCACGTGAGGTTTATTTTACACCAGCATCCAAACCCTCTCCCTAACATGTCTGTCACCCCAGCTGTGCCAAGCCTGTATCAGTTTTGATTTCCAGCCTTGGTGTTATAGGAATGTACAGTAAGTAGCCTCTTGGTGGAAATGCTGATAGCTTCCAAAATCTGTATTCCAACCTCGAGATAACAAAAAAATACGTTTCACATCTTGGGGAAACAAGGTGACAGTAAGGGAGGAGGTGAGGATATGCACAAGTGAGTAACTCCATCTCTCTGCTCAGAATTTGTGCATTTCCAGGCAGGATGACACAACTGGGGTGATGGAAATGTCCCATTTCCAGAGAGGGGACGGGAGGGAGGCGACCCCTGCACAGGGCTGGATTGATTTTCCTCTGCGGAAGCAATCGCTATTCCGAGGTGGCAAAAATAAATAATAATAAATGAGTAATAAACACCCCATTTGAATCTTTAAATGAATATTGGATTTTAATTATAAAGGTTTAATTTTCAGAATGGAAAAGCTACTTTTGCACAATTACCGCATGCAACTTTTAATTAACTTTCAAGAACTTTTTCTTACTTAAAGAAATCTAATTAATAATACTTAGGGAACTGTTAGCATAAAATAATTCACGGCAAGGGGCAGAGAAATATAAAACAAATATATTTTGTACAAAATTACTTGGGAGAAAGAGACTTGCTAATTCTGAAAACAAAAGCCAAATCTTCCAGCTTTCCTAGTTCTGGCCTATAAGGAGATTTTTTGATGAATGAAAGCATGGGAAAGACACCAGGATCACAGGATTTAGGACAGAAAATACTGTTATTTTAATCAGCTGTTACAGAGACCTGTTAGACTAGAAGAGATGATCTGTTTAAAATACCAAAGGTTTCTGTATTTGGGGCAAAAATGGCACTGGAAGATAAGACAGGGAGGTCATAGAATCATAGAATCCTTAAAATTGGAAGAGACCTTAAAGGTCCAACTCCCCTGCAATGAACAGGGACAAGCACAGCTAGATTAGGCTGCCCAGGGCTTGATCCAGCCTCGCATTGAAAGTCTCCAGGAATGGGGTATCAACCACATCTCTGGGCAACCTGTGCCAGTGCTTCACCACCCTCACTGTAAAAGACTTATTCCTTACACCCAACCTAAATCTCCCCTCTTTAATCTTGAAGCCATTTCCCCTTATTCTATCACCGCAGACCCTGCTAAAGGGTCTGTCCCCTTCTTTCCTGTAGCTCCCCTTTAGATACTGACAGGCCGCTATCAGGTCACCTTGCAGCCTTCTCTTCTCCATCTGCACAGCCCCAGCTCTCAGCCTGTCCTCACAGGGAGGCGTTCCATCCCTTGGATCATTTCTGTTGCACTCCAACAGATCCACGTCTCTCCTGTACTGAGGACTCCACATCTGGACTCAGCTCTCCAGCACAGAGCAGAGGGGCAGATCCCCTCCCTTTCCCTGCTGGACACATTTCTTTCCATGCAGCCCAGGGTATGGTTGGATCTCTGGGCTGTGAAGGCACACTGCTGGCTCCTGTCCAGCCTCCCATCCATCAGTACCCCTTGGTCTTTTTCAGCAGGACTGAGTTCAATCCTTTCATCTTCAGCTTGTATTGGCAGTGGGGGTTAAGTGAGGTGCTGGATAGGCACCATGTTCGGGTCTGTAAGTACAAAAAATTAGTAGACTGGGATCAAAGGGGCTCACATTTGGAGCAGAAATGGATTCCTGTAAGAACCAAGCAGGAAAATAAGGCAGGGGTGCAAGGGCACGAGGCAGTAAAACTTGTTGCTCCACTGATTGAACACAAGCTCCTTTTCCTAATCTGATCAATATAGCTGAAAAAAGAAATCAGTGAGCAGGAGCAAGGGACCTGCTTCCTATGTGCACAACAGTGGCTTCAAATTCACCTTGCTGACCACCACATGGCTCCGTGCATGGCTCTGCAGCAACTGTGGGCAGCATTCAGCTACACCTGGAGCAGAAACAGTAAGACCTTGGTCTGAGGACCTGCCTGATAACCTCAAGGGCAGCTCAAGAACATGAAGCATCTTTACTGACTATTTACCATGTCAGTTATTGCTTGGTACTGGTTGTACTGGTGGGACTCCATGGCCTTCGGCTAGAATCCTATCAGTCAAGTCCTATGACCAGAAAAGGGAGAAGGGTAAAGGAAGAAAAGGGATGAAAAGCATTGATTAGGGCAAATTCACAAAAATTTTTGTGGTCCGGAGCCCCTGAGTCTGCAGGGCACGTGCTGGACTGCACCTACCTCTGCTGATCTGATGGAAAGGCAGTGCTGTGCTCTGGAGCTATGAAAACATGTCACAAAATGTTCTCCTTTTGTATTCCAAGTAATTTTACTCTGCAAGAAAAAACACCCTAAGCTGTTGAAAAACAACCACCACAACAACAGAAAAAAAACAGAAAAAAGAAAGAATAACACCCAAACGAGTTTAGATTCTCATATCCCTGCTAGGATGTTCCTAATATAACCACAAAACACAGTTCTTAAGCCCATATTTATTACTATACAAATCTAGTTTAAAAACAGCTCTACAGGGGTTTGTGCTGATCTGTAGCACTAGATCAGAGTAAAAAGGACATCTTATTCCAGGCAGAACTGCAATGCTGCACTGACCTCCAGTGGAATTTGAGGAGATGTTCCCATTTGAGGCTTTGCAGCCCTCTGGAGCCAGGATTTGCCTTGTTTTAGGATTTTAGATTCCTATGGGATCGGCACACTCATAGCAGATTGCTGTGTATTTTAGGGTAGTTACAGTAAAATACAATAAAATTGTTTATTTGGAAAAACTATTTCCAGCATAAGTCAAATTTAAATTTAAATATGCAGGTATTAAATGAAGTTTCTCAATGTCTTTCAGCTTGAGGGGTTTTTCATTGATCCAAGACAATGCATCGAATTTTCCTCCATTTTTCTATTGCTGATTAAAACAAAAAAAAAGTAATTGCAATTTACCCATCAGAAAACCCTGCATTTCAGCTTGGCCACCTAACCAAGACGCTCCAATGGCAGTCACTTCCTGCCTTGTCCTATCAGCAGCAGATATTCAAGGTCAGACCAAGGTGACCAAATGGCAGAGCAGCGCTTCCCAACCTACACATGAGTGATGCACTGCCCTGATCACACCGTAGAGCAGCTCCATGTGACAGTGCATCCTTTCATGTCCTGATCAAAGAAAAAGAGCTCAACCTGCTCAGATATCCTCTGGAATTGAGCAGTCCCAAGGTCAGCTGGAGGAGATGTTGGTACCTATTGTATGATCATCTCCAGGCTTGGCTTTGGTGCTGGGAGCTGGATGTACACCAAACAAAGCAGCTTTCACTGAGGCAAATATCTCCTGGTCTGAATATTAGAAAATCAGTTCAGCTTCCATTTTAAAAGATAACCTTTACTGAAAATGATCCCTTTCCCCTGAAACAGCTAGAGGGCCATTCCAGGTTGTTCAGGAGTTTTCTCTGAAGAGCAATTAGAGAACTATTGTTCAAAGTGTGCTCAAGGAGGAGGCAATGAGGACTTCAGAGGAAAGAGGCAGAGATTGATAAAGCCACTCTAGAAACAAGCGGGCGGGAGTCAGACCGACAAGGAGACCTGAAAGGAGAACAGCAGAAAGGAAGGCAGTTTTATTCTTATTCTTTTTTTCTTTAAAGCAAGATAAAAAAAAAAATATTCACATCGAAGTGAATACGATCTCTCATCTATTTAGAATTTGGGATATTTTAAACTTTTTTTCTCTGCCATTCATTCTAACCATCCTTTAATCATTGGCCACATGTGAAATCAAAATCACAGCTGGGGAAGTTGACAAGTTTGGTTTCTTGGAAATGCAGTTCTGATGTTTCACATGGAAGCATTCAGATACAAACATGTCTCAGGAAGATTGACGGCAAGGAAAGCGTCAGCTGAAATGGTTAAATTTTGGCAAAATTATAATTAACTGACAACAGTGTCTTAATAATGAGAGGTATCAGGCAACTTTAATAACTGCAGATGCCACTCTTCTGCATAATGTATCAAGAGAATGATTTAGAATGTATGCCAAACTCTTGAACTACATACTGACTGTGGATCTGCTGGAGACTGATCCACCTGTGATGGAGTCTTTGCAGGATTTCTTCCCATTAGCATTATGAAGGCTGCTCCAAGAATAACACCTTCCATTTTATGATGTTGGCCCAAAACATCGGAGGAGGATGTTGGTGGTGTGGAAGTGGAGTTTGAAGCTTCCCACCAATATTCCATCACATTTTTTTGCTGAGTGGCAACAGATGACAGCAGAGTGGCAGTCTGACAGAATGGCATCTGACGTGGAAGCTTGTATGAAGCAAGGTGTGGAAGGAAGTGAATTCCTCCACATAAAAAACATGGCACCCATTGACATTCATCAACACTTGCTGAATATTTATGGAGACCAAGCAGTGGATTTTGGAATGCAAAGAAGAAATGGAATGCAGAAATGCAAAGTCATGGCTTGAAGCAGTGATTGAGCACCTGGTGGAAAGGCAGGGCCAACCCAGGGGAGCTCAGGTGCATGCAATGCTTCTGAGTGACTGGAAGGACTGGAGCCAGGATCTACCCCTTCCCGGAGCTCGTTTAAGGGTTGGCAGTGGAGGCAAAGGGGTCTTGCTGGAGATCCCTGCATAGTCAAGGCCTTCTGAAGGGAAGCAGCTTCTTTCCTTTATTTCTGTAGCTGTTGTATTTGAGTAAGTCCTCACTTGTACCTTAGGACCTTGCTGCTCTGCTGTCATTGCTGAGCTTTCCGTTGCATTATAGGATGTTAGCATGGAGAGGCAGTGAGTGGTGTGTTTCCAGCAGTGGTGAGAGTGGGTTGCTTCTGCTGGTGCAGAGCATAGCCTGCAGTCTCTTGTTCATTGCTGGTGAAAACACACAGTTAACAGTGGTGACTATGTTGAAAAACAGTGTTTTGTAGATGAGAATTTGCTCAATCAAACAGCATTACTGTGCTCTTTGTAGCTGTTGTGATTTCCATGTAAGTTAATGGGAGGCATTACTTTTGGAGCAAGCCATGTGCGAAAGGGATACAGAACTTTATATTTGATTTCTTGATACTAATATTATCACAGAGGAAACAAGCAATGCCTAGTGGATGGGGAGATGCTGTGTATGCAGTATGCTGTGTGCTTCCTGGGACTTCTTTTGGTCAGCAGGCAGTTGGTGGTTTTTGTTATTGCTGTGGGGTCAGCCCAGCTGTGGCTTTACATAGAAATTATGGTATGGCTGAAGCAGGGCCCTCAGAATGGGGAATGTTTCTCCTCCTGATCTGTTGCCACTCTTCCAGCCACTGCTTGCAGGCTCATTGTAATGCAGCAAGCGTCACAGGTTTATATAATCTATCATATCTTAATTAAAAGGTCTGCAGCTTTCATTTGGACTTTGCTCATTTTGTTTTTGTATTACCAAACCGAAGCGATTGGACACTATTGAAAAAACATGTCTCGATGGCACTGAACCAAGACTCCTGACAAAAATGCTGGCAGAGAACTTCACAAGTATGACTGTTCATCATGCTTCGCAGAAGTTAGCTATTTCAAAATGTCAGAATCTTCTCCACAGACCAGAAATTCCTGTTCCTTCCTGTCTCTATTATAAAGTGCCTCAGCCCACACCCCCCACATCCAAATGCTCCGGCATCGAGTCTGCAGGAATGCGTGCATCAGCAAGACGCGCCAAGAGCTCCTGAAAGGATAAACAAAGTTACTCAAATTATTCTTACAAAGCAGAAAAATATGGATGTAATTTTATGAAATTACTTGCTGAGTGTTGCACAATGAAACGAGCCCTCTAGCCCAGGTATATAACGTCCCAGTTATGCAAACCCCGGATTCATTAACCCCACTTTGTCATCCTGCATACGGGGGTACTGCTGTAGTTCCTCTGACCCCACACATCACGTGGCACTACTTTTTAGTTCACTGTGGAAAATCGCTTGGACATTTAATGGGTCAATTAATGAGACGTTGGTTGTGAAACTGGGATGGCTAAGCTAGAAGTGCTTTCTTGCTCTCTCAAAAAAAAAAAAAAAAAAAAATTTTGAATAAGATAACCTGCTTTACTATGTTGAAATCCAAACTGTATTTCTGTCCCATGTATCAGTTATCACTGTTGGGCTGAAAAATAGAATACACTGTGTTGTCGGTAGACTTACAGAACTGTTTGAGTTGGAAGGGACCTTTGGCCATCTGGTCCCACTTCCTGAAGTGCAGAGGGAAACCCACAGCTCCATCAGTGCTCAGAGCCCCATCCAGATCTGACCTTGGGGCTCTCATCAATGGCATCCCATCTGTTTGCCATCTTTGCATCCAAGGGTGGAGATCTTTAAGAGATCTCAGGCCCTCAGACAGCATCATGCAGGCAGCCCTCTGCAGCCTCACAAAGCACTTCTGGGAACAGCAGAAGCATTCGTGGCTGTGGTGACCTACAGTCAAACAGCAAAGGCTGTTAGTAGAAACTCAATTTCACATGCAGTCACATCAGGAGTCGAAAGGATTAGATCACCTCGTCAAAGAGCTAAAACAATATCCTGCCTCATACACCCGATCAGGAGCAATCAGCAGAGCTCTAAATTTTGTGTCTGCTTATAACAAACTGCCCATAAACAAGCTGCAGACCTAGGCAGGAACTTCAGATAACAAATGAATTTGAGCAAATCTCAGCAACAGCTCCTGGACAACTTGCAAACAGAGAGGAAACTAAATTAATCAGATAAATGATTTGCTCAGCTCTGGTGGAAAATGTCAAACACTTCAAAACTAACCTTTTGGATTGCTCTTCCTGGATCTATTTAAGATTTCTGCCTTTTGCATTTGTCAACAGAGCAAGGAAATAAGTGTGCTTCAATAAGGGCGATGTGCCACTCACAGCACACAGTGCTGGCCCTGTACTGATCAAATCCTTTCTGTGAGCACATCTGATGCAGTTGCACCAAAGTGAGTGCTTTGCTGAATGGGAACATGGGTTCCCTGTTTGGCATGCAGCCTTTTCCTGCTGTGTGTGTGGAGATGGCTTCACCATGAGCACGGGTGGGAGGCCCAACTTTACACCATGCATGGGGACGCCTCGTTACACAGCATAGCAGCCTTGCTCTGCCACGTATTGATCAGGCAGAGGTGCATTAGGTGCAGAGATGTCTCTTAGCTGGTTGAAGTACAGGGCGTTTGATGTTTATTGTGTTCTCAAAGTCTGTTATCAGCAGGTTTGAAGTTTGTTGCTATCTCCCAGCTTCTTAGACTAATCACTGTAATGAAGGCATTGAACGGAGCCCTTCTCAGGTGGCATTTACCATTGTTTGCTGCAGATAACATAAAGCTTTCTGATTACAGTCGGCTTTTATCACTTCAGAGCAAATCTACTCTACTGAAATGTGCTAATAAAACCCACGGAAGCAACAAACTGGAAAGAAGTGTTACAGCAATAAAGGAACATGAGGGAAAATGTACGGCTTTTGCCGCTGTTATCATTTTCAATTTATTAAGATCTAACCATTTTTGTAATACAGAGCTATTGCTGGGGGTTAATTTAATCTTCTATAATACCAGGTTCGGGTCAGTTTTCAGTGTCAATTTGGATGCAATGCATATTTTTGCGTTAGAACCAGAGAAATACCCTCCACGGCCCCATGACCATATGCTTTCAACAATCCGAGCATAAATGCCCAGCACTTCACACGTCTGTTTTATGAGATTAGCTCCAGCCCTTAAACACACAAATACCATCAAAAGCACCTGACATCATGGCTCCAAGGACGAGCAGCTCCTGGATGCGACGCAGTGGTGCTGAGTTATGAGCTGGAGCCATCCATTGCTGCCCTCAGCCAACCACCATGTATTTATCTGCTGCCTTTCTCTCTAAATGGTCTCAGAAGCAGATTAGAAAACTGCCGGGCTAAATCTTGAGTTCTTCATTCCATCTGAACTGAAGACGGCAGTTCTGTGTGTAAAAGGGCAATGTAAAATCCAGTAAAGGTTTTATGCTGCCACTAGGGAGGCTAAAGACAGCAGCCCAGCAATGTACATAGAGCACAGAGGGGAAAATGGGATCTGAATACTTGGGCCAAAAGAGATGTGGGACAATCAGTGTCCTCCATGTCTGTGCATGGGAGGCGGGATATTAATTATTGAGAACTCTTCTCCATAATCCCACTGTGCAAATAACATCAAACCATGTGCTGCATAAGGATGCTGAAAGGTTAGGATTTCAGTATGCCTTTCTATTCAGGTCATCTGCAAATCGAGGGCATTGAATTCTTCTGCATCACACCTCCCTGATGGTTTCCTGGTTCAGTCCAGCTGTCCCATGATTTCTTGCGTTGGTGTCTTTCCTGCTTTTTCCCTTTTTATGTGCTTCTGTGCAGCTAAAGCCATTCACTTCACCAAAATGGCTGAAGAGGAGAAGCACATTAACAGAGCGCTTTTTCCTTCTTTGGAGCTGCATAGGCCTCTACAAGTGCTGTGCAGAAAGAAACACCAAGCCCAGAAGCTTCATGTGTTGCAGTGCTGCCCTGTGTGCATGCATACACTCAAAGCACGGAGTGCTCACTCTGTTCCAGTCCTTATGCAATCTCCACTTATGTTCAAGTTGCTCATGAACTCCATGCTCAGCCTGATGGAACTGGCTCCATCCTAATGGAGCAGCTGGAGAAACTGAATCTTCAAAGGATTTAGTGATGAGTGATTTAGTGAGGTCATATAGGACTGAATGGACAGAGGCTGAATTTAAATCTGAAGAACTCATGTTCTTCTGCTGCTTTCTCTGGACTCCAATGAGGAGGCTGAAACAGGGTGCCAGGGACATTACAGCTATGAAATGGTAAGACAACGTATCTCCAGCATTTGTGCCAAAACCACTGCACAGAGATCACAGGAGGCTCTGGAATTTCAGAAAAGCCATGTGACATCCCAGTGGGAATTAATGAGACTCCCAGGTCAGTGGCTAATTAGGGGTTCCAAGCTCTACAGAGGACTTGGGATGAAGGAGGGTGCAGAACTGCAGCAGAGCAGAGTGTGTGTAGGTATGCACCCCCCTCCTTCCCCACCAGAGCTTATGCACATGACACAAGCATCCATGGCCCTGTTCTATTTAATCCCAGGAAATTCTGCAGGATGTCATTTGTGTGGCTGGTGTGATAAGGGATAATGTACTGTGCAAGGCTGAACCAAGTTACATTGGATTGCATTACACAGAAGTACAGCGAGGAAAATACCAATCATCTGTGAATCACAGTGATTGAGGCTTGGAGAGACTGTGAAACTGCAGCACCTTTGAATGCTCTGCTTGTGAGGTTTGGTGTCTTGTTTAGAGCACGCTGAGAGGCATTGCTTGCTGCTGAATCAAGATTTCCTCTTAAACTCACTCCAGCAGCTTCCCCGTGTTTGCCTCGAGCCACCACTCAAATAGCAGAGCTTGCTCCTGATGGAACAATGTTATCTGCTGCAAGATCCTCAGCTGGACACGGCTGGGATGGGCAGCAGCTGGGGAAGCCAAGGTACAGGCACAGCATGGACAACAAGGCAGGGATTGCCAGAGTTTGCTCACCCTCAGCCCTGTGCTGCAGAATTGCACGTGGGAGGGGATGGGGCAGAGCGGTGGGACAGCTGTGTCCCCTCATTCCACAGCAAGGAGTCGCGTTGTGAGCAGCTAATGAGATCAGTGTAAATGGGAGTACCAAGTTATACAACATACACATGCCCTTCACCCAATGACGGACACCTTCTGCTACAGTTTATTTTTCTAGCAATCATCAGTTGCACTAATAATAATTAAATCTCAGAAGCTGTAATGAATAATACATAGCAGCATTCTGTTAGCAAAACAAAAACACTTTAAAAGATTTTCTCCTAAGCTAACATCAGTGCTTATTTTTTTGCAATTATCTTTTTTTTAATGTATTAAGCACCTTTAAAGTTTGCTGTATTGAAATATAGTACTGAGTCACTGATGCACAAAAATCCTGGAAGCAATTTAAAGGAACAAGGCACTGTTATGGTGATAGTTTCCATTTGCGTGTAGCCAGCAAAGGAGCAGCAGTCACACTTGAGCTCCTACAATGGACAGGAGAGAAGGGACAGGGGACGCTGAGCAACACAGGGACTCAGTCCTTCTGTACATGGATTAGGGATGAAGTTCACCTCTTCCCAAAGTTAGGCATCCAGGTGAGGATGGTCAGTGAGTCAAAGCCAAGGAGGGGGCAGCAGTGCAGAGAGCAGCTCCTGCCAACATGCATAGACACCCAGGACTGGTTCAGTAGCCTAAGGGTAGAAGTGATTTAAGCTTTGTTTCTCCTGGGTTAGGGTTCAATAAAGGCAGCTTCCAAGCACAAATATGTGCTGTATGGCACAAGCCCTGCTGCTGTTGCAGTCTCACAAGTGAATAAAAGTTCTTTAGGTGGAAGAGCATCCTGTGCTCCTGCAATTGCCAATGATGTGCTCTTCCCTTTTCATGATGTGTTTGCAGAGCTGGAAGGGAAAAATAACCATGTCAAATGCCCCTACCCACACCACTGTGTAATGATTTGGTCACTCTAGGATCATGACTTAAAAAAGAGTGTGTAATGCCATCATTACTCAAGGGCTAGAGGGGCTGAAGATGTTGGGTATGGTAGATCAGGTCCTGAAAGGGGATTTGCATCTATTCCCCCAGCTGCTTTGAACAATCATGCACCACAAAGTTATGTGATGACATGCATGCATGTTACAGCTGAACTCACTCAGATTAATATGTTATCCAGTATACACTATAAGTAGCCATTATGTAATCATAGAATGGCCTGGGTTGAAAAGGACTGTAATGATCATTGAGTTTCAACCCCCCTGCTACGTGCAATGGAAGATAGCTGACTTTATTTTCTTCTCAAGCACTGACAGGGTCACATACCTTCAGTGCATGTGAACGTCCTACCATTTTACAAGTTGACATTATCCCAGTTCTCAGCAATCACTACAGTCAGGTGCTACAAGGGTGACAAGCCTTGTTCCATGTCCAATGTCAGTCACCCAAAGGTCAAGCAGCAAAGTCCAGGAGCAACTGGTTTGCTCAGTAGCTCTGCCTGCAGAAGACAGGAATGTCATTTGCATAGACAGGGGTGGATATGGAGCAAAAAGTTCCCTCTGGTGCAGGAATAGTGTGAAGCTGAGTGAGGGGAGGATCAGGTGTGGGATGGGGAAAGGCTCTGCTCCACAGAGCATGGCATGGGCTCCAGGGGTTGTGCTCAATGACTCCTGTATGTCCCTACCAACTCAAGATACTCTGAGGTTCTGTGGAGCTAGCAAAAAATGTATTTCAGAGCTAGGTGACCTTACATAGCATGCTCAGAAAGTTCTCTGCAGCGGAAGGGTTCTGATTTCTGGAGACTCTGAATCTGAGCCGTGCTAACAGGGAGTTTCACAGAAAGCCAGCCAAAAGAAAAGCATACTGTGGAACTGATCTGAAGAGCAGAGACTTTTTTTTTTCCCCTGTGATACTGGATCAGACAATGGAATCACCTACCAAAAGGAGCAACTTGTTTAATCAGTATAATCAGATATCACAGGGATAAGCATAAGATAAATAGCTCGATACCTCAGCTACGAGCGCTGCATAAATAACGCAATACCTTTAGCAATGAGCTCAACATAAATAACCCAATACCACAGCAGCGTGCTCAGTATAAATAATCCAATACCACGGTGATTAGCTTAGCATGAACACTGCGATACCACAGCAATTAGCCTGGCATAAATAACCCAAAATCCCAGCAATCAGCATGGCATGAATAATCGAATCCCGTACCAACAAGCATGGCACTGCTAACAGAGAGAGGAGGCATCCCTGGGATGTGGTTATTAATGAGGTGGAGGTTTGTATGGCAATAGGAGCTTTGGAGCTCTCCTTGCTCTTCCCATGCCTCCAGATGGGTTGTGCCCTGCAGCTACCCAGGAACCAGGTCTGTGGACTGAGCAGAGCATGTCTGGACAGGAGGAAAACCAGTGGGAGCAATGAGTCGACTTCTGGGTCTCCGTTTGTGCTTCTCAGGGTGCTCACTGTGTTGCCACCATGAGCCTGGCCCCACTGGTCCTCTCACATCCCCCCCATGCTGAGCATCTTGGCAGCGTTACCAGGAGTCCATTTAGCGCCTGAGTGCTGAATTTCTGTGTGAGTCACAAATACATCTTTTATGCACTCTTAAAAAGCAGAAGCGTAATTACTAAGGTCAATATATAATGTTTATTTCCTTTATAATAGACATTATAATTTCACTTTAGGGAAAAGGAACTGTATGCATAAAAATAATGACAAATATGAAAGTCACCAAAATAATGGAACCAGATCACTCTACTAATCCTAAATTTAAATGCATTAACGATCCTGTAACATTAAAGGTCTGATAAGCCAAATTAGGTTTCTTGTAAGCATAATTAATCTTCTTTTTCAATGAAGATATTACAAGGGAGTTAATTTGAATCCCAAAGGCATTTCTAAAATTGAATTATATAGATAAAGCAAATATTTGACCTTTTACTGATAATTACTACAAAAAAATCAACATGCAAATGAGGCTTATGAAAACTGCTGCTGAAAATGGTATTGGGGCATTAAAATCCATAGAATAAAAAAATAATCATTTAAGGATTTGAAGCACAGGTAGCCCCTACATCTGTAATTTGGAGGCATTAAATTAGCCCGTGTTTGTTAGCAAATAACTGAAAGGAATGCAATCTAGCTGATTATATCAAACACACAGATTATCCGGTTTCATTTGTGGGTCAGTAAGTTTACATGTTTTGGTCCACCTTCTCTTCTGACATGTTTTGTAGTGTCGTTGGGTGATGGCAATATTCATGGATTTAAGTTACTCTCTGGCTGGGAGGTGCTATTTCATAGCACTGATCAGGGTGCTTTCTAGAAAATCTTGATTCGGTTCAATAAAAACAGAACAAAATCCCTCCAGAGGCTCCTTGCTGGATGGGTTTAGGCAGGATTCAGGTGCCAAAAAGTCTCTGGTGCTGAGCATGGTGCCCAGGCTGGGGAGGGAATGAGGGATCAAACAACAAGCCATCAAACAAGTGACAGGATCACCTGAGGAAAGCCTTCTTTGGTCAAGGTTTTGCATTAAAATGGAAGTTACTAATGACAAGGGTAAGCTTCCATGCATTCCCACAGCACCTTGTTAGGGGCACTGGTTTCCAGGTAGTGCAATTGGATATTCAGGGCTAGTTGTCTGAAATCAGACATCTAATCAGATGCTTATTGTCATTTAGACGCGTTCTCATCCCATTTTGCCCATTTTTGAGCCTAGCTGCTGCTTGCCAGAAGGAAAGCTTTTGTGCAATGGCCAAATTCTCATCACATGACACACCTCAAGGCTTTGGCTTGACTGCTGTCACACAGCTTTGTCCTTTTGTCTTTGCAGCTGTCCGAGCAAGACAGCTTCTGCTAAGGCTCCCAGGTCTTGGTGGTTGGTGACTAAACTGCTGTGAGCAAGGCTGGGCTGACAGGAGTAATAGGTAATAGCTGTGTTGTGCAGAGATGAAGCACTGAGCTGATAGCAGCTGGGTCATTATCATCAACCAGGGGTTTTATTAGTTGAAAAAAGGGAGTGCAGTGTTTGTGACTGAAGGCTCGGCTGATAACAACTGGGTTGAAATCAAACCTCAGTATCACCAGCAAAAACAGCAAGCTTCCTACTAGCAAGCTTCCTTGGATAGGCCCAGAAAGTAAAGGAAAAATTTTCCTACACTTTGCATTACTCCATTCAGCACAGATTTGAGGACAACTAACTCTAGAATGGAACTAAAGCACATATCAGCTATTCTGCCCCTATTTTGCTTCTAAATTAAGGACTTCAACCTTCAGACCTGTCAATCCAGACCCTCTCACAAGACCGGGGGTGGAAAAAAAACCCTTTAAAATGCATAAAGAGAAAGAAATGCTCTGCTGACTCTGGCTGCACACCAGCTCAAGACAATGCATATAGTTATTTCCAATTGATGCCAAGGTGCATTGTGATGAGACCGCTCTGAAGCGATGCAGGACCATTTGGGCTGAGTGTGCTATCAGCAAATGAGCTGCTGCTTCTGAGGCCAGCAAAAGGAATTTCACAGCTCTAACAATAACTGGTGTCACATCAAGGGAAGAATGGCTGTACAGCCAAGACTCCTGGAGTTTATTTCCAGCTGTGCTGCCGATTTATCAGCCAGCTCTGAGCCACTTGTATGCCGAGTTTCTCAAACATGATCTTGTAGTTTGGCCCCTCCTTGATTTTTATTGTTGTTGAGCCAAGCGCAAGTGGCTGGTGAGACACTCCAAGAGCTCTCAGCATAGATGCTGCACTGCTGACATGGCTTTTGGGAGGAATTTCTTTGTGTTTCCCAGAGAGCAGCTAGACTGAGTGGATTGCTTTTGCAAAATCCTGCCTCCAGATAAGCATCCTCCTTATGCTCGTGTGGCTCCAACAGCCCTGATCTCTACTCAGACACTCCAGGCACTGCTGTAATACCAACAGTAACATTTTCAAGATGCTCAGCATGCTTAGAGCATCCACCTTCAAAGTTTTCAAACCGCTCAGTGTTAGGATTGAGTAATCACGAAATAGAAAGGAGCAAGTGGAGCTCATGTAGAACCAGATAAGCTCATTTCAAGATAGCTCAGGTGGCTGCAGCACTCTGCCATCATGAATTGATCTCCCTGCCAAATATAAAATCCCCCATGACCTGCAGCACTACCATGCTGCCTCTGTCAGGCCAGCCAAATGCATGCCAAGAGGTGATGTAGGCACTGTAGGGCTGCAGGTTGGCCAGCAAGGTTCCTCTGTCCCTTAGGCTCCTTTGAAATACACCCCTGGAAATGCATAATAACTTGCTTTTATTCAGATCTCGCTTTGACTTAACAGTGCTGACAGACAGTGCTTCCCACAACGGGTTTTAATCTGTCCAAGGTCATTGGAAGCCTGTGGAGAAGCACCATTCCTTTATTGAAAGACTTTTCCAAGACAACATTAGCCAGTCTATTCTATTGCAGGCCTCTAGCCTTTAGATATAATTGCTTTATTAAATGTCACAAATGCTCTTTTGACTTAGCTGGTGTCTCTCTCACTCAAAAAGGGAGAATGTTAATTTAGACACAGAAAATGGCCCATTTGCTGTTGAATTCAGAGCAAATACCCTGTCTCTGACTCTAAACACAGCCTCTTCTTCTGGAGTGTTTGCAGTAAGGGACATTTAAATGGCCTGAAACAAAGTCATTTTCTTTGTCATTATTACACTGGAGTTTTCTATCTCTCTGATTAGATTAGAATTGAATCTGGTTGAAAGAAATTGAATTTGTACATTTCCCTAATCATACAATCTTCAAACACTGAACTTTCTAGTACCAATTAGACTGTCCTGATCGGAATGAACCTTCCAAGATGTCCCTATTGATGGGAACTAGGAATGAAAAGCTGTTGATGAAAGTGATGATCGATTGATAAACTGCCACCTGCATAAAAGCCCTCATGCTCTTTTAAGATGATTGAGTTTGTGGCATCTTCAGAGCTTCTCTGAAGCCGATGAGTAATTTAAAAAACATGCTGTTCTGTTCTGCATTTGTAGAAAATTTGCATCCTTTCTTCTCATGGTTGTGATCAGGGTGGGATCACTGTGTCTGAATATCCCTTACTTGTTCCTGGCTGAGTTTTGGTATTCTCAGTTGACCAGTCCAGGCAGTAGGAAGCTCTTGTAAATCCCTTCTGCAAGCAGCTAGTCGTTCCTCACGTACCTCCAGAAACTCTATCCAGGACAAGATAATGCAGAACTGTAACTCACATTCATTATAGCAATTTATTTTCTGGATATAGAAATCATTTCCATCTGTCCCCATTTCCAATCTGAAAAAAACCTTTATTGTACCCCCACATATGCCCACTGCCTGTCTTTTTGCAGTGGGAACCACCTCTTAAAATAACAGCTAAGGGTGACAAATGGTAATTCAGTGACGTATCCTCCAGCAAGAAGCAGTGGTCTTGGGTGCAGCCATCATGTGTGCACACATATGGGCATGTCAGCAGTAAACGATTCCAATGATCTTGGAAGGTCAGTACCTGTTCTCAGTCTTCAGAGGTTGTAGCTGTGATGCTACCATTGTGGGCATCACCAATAGCAGGGGAAGAGGCTAGGGTGAAAAAGGAAAGACTTACAGATGAAGGAATTATCAATAGGGAAGATAACAGCAAGTATTCAAGGCAAAGGAGATGGCTTCTGACAGACAACAGGGGATAAATGACTGCTGAAGTGACATTAAATTAAGCTGGTTTTGGCACAGATATATTTACCTCTGTGAGCAGAGAATCGCCTCGCTGGTACCGGGGACTGGAGACATGAAGACAGGTTTAGTGACTGCTCAAACGGGATGTGTTTTTATACTGGGAAAGATTGTCTGGAGGAAACATCTATCAGAAGGGAAGAAAGGTTCTGGCAAGCAGAGGCATTGTTAGATCAGAACACAAGAGATGAAGAGTGGGATCATCGTTAGCGGAAGAGGGAAAATAGGAGAAGTCCAACTTTGAAACGTTCAGCTTCGCTCCTCTTCAGTTCTCAAACAGTGAGAATCGCCTCAGGTCATCTCTGCACAGTTTTTTTCCCTCCACGTTTTGAGCTCTGTTCCACAGGGGCGCTCTCTGCAGCTGCTCAGATGGTGCTGCTTTGTAAACCCCTCTGCAGCTCTGTGTATCCCCTGCATCCTACAGACAGGCTGCTGTGACGCTGTGGGGAAATCTGCTCAGGGCTTTCCTTTCCCCAGACATGAAACACAGACCTGCCAGGCCTGGATCCCTGCTGCTGTGTAGCACAACAATAGGACTGAAATATAATATTAAAGAAATTGTAGCTATCCCACATAAAGCGAGAATGTAGAATCCATCTATCATTAAGGGAATGAATGAGAAAGGCATTTCAAAGAGGAACTCACCATGATTTCTGTTTAAATTAAGAACTCTCAGCGTCCCCATCTCCACAGATAACAGAGGAGCATAGATCATGACATAGTGGCAGGTGGCAAAAATCAGATTAAGCAGATCCATGCAAGTGGATCCTCTCTAGCTGGCTTGGGGACTGCCCACAAAAGTCCACAAAGCTGTGGTTTCGTCAGGAAATCAATGAGACTGGTGAATACCCCTGAGCATTATGACCACAGATCAATGGGGACAGCTCTAGCAAAGCAGTGTGACTTTGCAGGGCCTCCAGCTCAAAGGCAACGACCGCCCATGCACTGGGACTGGCTGCTCAAAGAAGCCATTTTTTGCCAAATGTTGGCAGTAGTTTTTCTGTTTAGAGTTGTGAGCTCACATAATGATCCCTTTAATAAAAGAACACATTTTGTTTTAGCTCCCACAAACCCTTTGATTGACTGTCAGCTCTGTAAGCTCTGGAATTAGCCAGCACAATTGAGCGTCCTCTCGAATAATGATAATTCATCTGTGTTCACTTTGCTAAACTATCATATTTTATGGAAGAAGTTAATTAAATGGCGATTTGCACTTCCGCTGAACATTAAGCATTTAATGCAGATGCTCCAGTCGTTGCCTGAGCTCTAAAGTGGGAAATGGCTTCCAAACTCCGTATTTCCTTAAGAGGTTTAATGATGCTAGATCAGGCTATTTGCATACATACATACACTGGCATATTTTATACTAGCATTTACTGCAAACAAACTCAGCTTTCTTCTTACCTCATTCTCAAGAATATAAGGTGGGGCATGCAGATTGCAACTGAAGTGTTCTCTCTGGATGATTTGCCCCAGCCGCCATTAAATTAATGGGCTCATTAATGAGAGATTTTCTAGGAAGGCATTAGAAAGGAACCGTTATCTACAGCAGGTCGCCTCTCCTATAATTTAGAAGAAATTAATTGGTAATAAATTAAGAATTCTAATAATTAATTCCTGTACAGCAGGAGTGGGGTTTATGCACGTTGCCTTCAGCTGAAGTGTCACAGTAAATCCTCTGCAAAGTAAATAATTGTTGGGATGAGGGAGGAAGGAGAAATTAATATTAATGTGCGTTGGAGGGGGATGCCACAGAGGTGAAATGTAAGGCAGCCTTTGGATGGTGTGCGATGGATGTTCCTCCTCTCTGAAATATGAGTCTTTGTAGGAGGTGGTAACATAAAGCACGCGATGCCTCTGGGTGTCTCCCATCTTTCATGCTCTGCGTGGCCCTGATAAATCACATTGCTCTCATCCAAATGGTTCTGGCTGTGTAACAGGGCACACTGAGGGGCAGGCTCTCATTTCCCAAGCACGTGGATGGCAGTGAGACCTTATGTGCGCCTGCCTGTGCACGAGGGCAATGCTCGTTTCTGTGCAGAAGCAGTGTAGAAGCTGGCTCTCAGTTTTAAATAATTTAGCACTTTTTTTTCCCCATTACTCCTACAAAAACATTGGTTTTCCTTCAATTTTGCAGTGCAGTGAGTAAAAGTGGAATAGCTTTGTTTGTTTGTTTTTAATGAACTGTCATCCTCCGCGTAAGGGAGAGACGGGGATAGAGCAGAGCTTTCAATACATCTTCAAAAGCACAGAAATTTTGTTCTCTCCACTCATAGAAATCACTTACGAAAAGAAAAAGCCACACTTTTTCTTCAAGTTTTTCTATTAACTCGACTGCATCTTCTAAATACCAAATTGCTTTGGTCTTTCCTTCCTTCTACATTTGCACAGCGTCAGTCTGAAATATAAGGAGCTCCGATCTCTCGTTCTACCCCAGGATTTTCAGATCTAAATTTCTTTTAGCTATCACCCAATCATCTCTTTCTTAAAAAAAATTAAAAAAAAAAAAAATAAAGGCTTAGAGTAGTTATTGGTGCATATAACAAATGCACTTAGAGTAGCAGATATGCTTTAATGGGCATTAATTTTAGATTTGCTGGCCCTTTTCCAGCTAAGCCTCTCTCTAGAATTTTTTAGAATATGAAAAATCATTCACAGATACGCCATGCATTACGTTAGTAAATGAATATAGGTTTGAATTCAATTTGTTTTAGCAAACTGCTGTTATAAAGAGCCTAGTGTAGCGTGAATTATTATCCAGATTTATGCTTAGCATCTGACAAAACGTTAAGCTACTTTTTCAAGTATCCATTAATTCTAAATAAAGGCAGAATTGTGCCATTCCTGCATGGTAGATTCCAATACCAGCTTCATACTCCATCACTTTGTTAGCTTGATGCTGTTCCTATCATTGATAACTTCCATTTCCAAGTGCTTCAGCACAGGCAGGATTTATTCTGTGCAGCCTGGAGGCAAGAAGGCTCTTGGAGTGCTGAGAGCAGTTGGTCAGGGGACCAGATGATTTTTAAAGGTCCCCTCCATTGCAAACCATTCTATGATTCTATTCAGATCTTGCTAATTTGGACAACAGGATGTGATTTCTCAGTATTAAACTGACTCAAAACCGTGCTCTTCACTATTCCTGCCATGTCCTACACCCACTTCAGAGCAAAAATTCTGATCCTGGCTGATTCTGAGCAGGTAACAAAATGAAAATGTTGAAGGGGGATGCTCTGGGCTCAGAGTAAAACCCAGGATGGGATCAGCCCAAACCCAGAGGGTTTAAATGAGCTTTGCTTGTAATCTAGATTTTTTATCCCAACATACGTTGTGTCTGCAGAAGAAACTTCTGCCTGAATGTGAACTTTAGGCTCTGCAAAGTTGCAATGAGATGTGTCTGATGCAGGGCTAGGAGGGTGAACAGAGCTGCTCCCCACCGCTGGCTTTGGGAGGGGTGGCAAGGCTCTGACACAGCAGTGCAATGCACTGCCCTCATTTTGGGGCTGGGTGTTTGATCAGACATTGCCAGGCTGAGCTCCAGCCTCACCCTGGAAAGAAGCCACCAGCACATCACAGCCACACGGCAAGATTTACAAGGAGCAGACGAAGTCAAGTCCTACACTAGTTCATTATAATTAACAAAGCTGGAATTGCACCGGGCTTTAAGCTGTACATCAGTGCTAAATATCTCATTACCAACGTAAAATATTTATGTCTCATGGTCTTTATCACAAATGCGGGCTCACCTTTAGTGCAAATGAATTCCAAGGGGAAAATGAACTGCTTGGCTTCAAAGGCTGGCAGCCCCACAGGACAAAACTCCTTACTGCACGTGATGGAGCGAGAAAAGACAGTAATAAATGCACAGCAAGGGGCTGCAGATTTATGGTTTTTGCAGGAGAACACTCTCTGCTTTTTCCCTTTGCTGTTGCCTTAAAGCCAGAGCTATCCCTGGGCTGCCACAGTTGACGGCCACTTCTGGGTACGGATTCATGGCCTTGCAGGGATCTGTGTGCTGGGTGGGATGGCAACACGCTGACAACGACCAAACTGCCATTCAGAAATGAGCTGCTATGCTCAGCAACATTTACTTTCCCAACTCTGTAACAGCCATTGCCAACTTGCTCCAAAGAATGGGGCCATTCTTCACATTCCAATTAGCTGGCCAACAGGTTTTGACAGAGGGAAGCTGGGAGCATGGAGGCATGTTTTGTACATTTGTGACATTTAGATGAGAGATTAGCACCTTCTAATAAATAGGTATTAACTAAAATCTGTCTGAATTATGTTCCTAATTACTATTTCATTTGTGCTGGTGTTGTATTTATTACAATAAGCTTCTTGTGTCTTTATTGCATTATGTATTGGCGTGAGACTGTACATGCTGAATGTATGTGCTAAACAAAGCCTAATAAGCATTACAGTGCAAAACACTTGATAGGACACGAGCCATTTTATCCAAGCCTTGGAACCCTTCTGTCAAATTAAATGCAAGAAATATTCTATGTGCCTTCCTCCATTCCCATCTTTTCACATATTGCTCAGTCTTCTTTATTGCTTCTTTTTTTTTTTGCTTTTTGACCAAAATGCCAGTCCTAACTTTTTTCCCCAGTGGCCTCTCTCTGTTGGGGTTATGGTTGGTAGCAGGATTGCCCCATGCTTCTGCTGCAAGCCCCACTTTGTGATGGTTCACAGCAGTTACTGCTACGTTGTGAAGCTGACAATCCCTACTATCTTCTCCAAACTGTCTCTGGGTTTGGTTGCTGCTCCAAGGGACCTAGGACACAGCTGTGGATAGAGGCCCACATCTGAGGAGCCCATTCCACATTTCATGCCACAGCACTCTGAGCCTTTATGCAAACTAAACAGAGCCAGGACAGCTATAAATTGTGGTTAGATGATTGTGCATTTAATGCTTCTCATAAACGCATAAAGTTTGTCTTCAGAAAGCTGTAATGAAGAAAAGCAGATTGAAGCCAGGAAGTGTCTCGTTAGCATGTGATGGAAATGTTAATCAGGGCTCCTTAAGGAGGATGTGATTAATTCATTTCCCACTCACTGCTGTGGGAGGGTCTGAGGACAAATCTGGAAGCAAAGGGTAAATTGGTTGGAAGGGGCAGAGGGAAGGGGCTGCTCTGTGATGAGTTGGGCTCTATAGAGTTGCACTGGGTGCTTCTCCCTCGTGTTGTTGTGCTGCTGTGGGCCTGGAGCAAAGACTGACCTGACAGCTGGCCTCACAGAAATAGGTAAGAAATGGTGCTCTCAGCTTCCTCATCTGAAAGTTGGAGGTGGGCACGTGTTTGATGAACAGAACTGTGCAATGAGGGAAGTATCTGAGAGCTATGAAGTTAGCTGCAGCTGAGAGCCTGCTCCTTCCTCTCCTGTTGTCTCCTGGTCCCTCTGTGCTGCTCTGGTGGCCCTGCTCTGTTTGGAACTTGTTGCTGTTTTCCGAAGGGCTTTCAGGTGTCTGAACAGAACTGAAAGTTTGAGTTCACTTCCCTTGGACTTTCATTAGTTATTACGTCTGGTTTGGATTCAAATTTCATCCTCGTTATTGCGCTTTTCACGCTCTGCCTGAAGCCTCAGTGTTGTAAAGGAGCAAAAATCCCCAGTCCCTGGGGGCCTCTATTGAATATGACTCTGGTAACATCTGGGACTCTTCCACCCCAACAGATTCGCAAGTACAGAGAGGCTTTATTTTACTGACTAATGCAGCAGAAAAGAATAAAACTTCTGAAACAGTGAGACTGTAAACCAAACCCATTAAACCTGATTATTGCCAATTTGTACCCAGTACCTGTGGCTTGTTGGAAGTTCTTGCCTGTGGTTAACTGGCATTCGTTGTTGTTTATGTGTTTATTAGTTTGTACCCAACATATGTTTAATGGCTCTTCTGCTCCATTTTTTTTTTTATTTTTTGCTGTGGTTTTAATCTGTTTTTTGCAATGCATGGTGGTCGCAGCAGTCACAATCTTGTCTCTTCCCTGCAAGGTTTGCTGACCTTTTTGTGAGAGGCCCTTTTGTGATGGGCTTTGAACTCTTGTCCTTCTCTCTAATGCTGCCTTTGTCTGATGATGCAAGGAACAACGTGGTAATGAGTTCGGTGGCTGTGTCAAATTCTGGCTGAGGGCTGGAGGGGTTGAGGCCATACCTTTTTTTGAGATAGCTGCTACATCCCAGCACCATCTGGGCAATTGGAAAATATTCCAGCTACTCCAGAGTCAGCAGAGTTGTTGCTTTTGTCAACAGAAAGGATCTTCTGGATCTTCTGGATCTTCTAACACTTCAAGTGGGTTGTTGGATGGTTCCAGAAGCAGGACCCCATATAGGAAGATTTATCTTTCACCTGTTTGTGCTGGAACTCCTTTGTCTGGGGCCTTGGTGTTTGCAGAGATCTCCTCCTGTAGAACATTATTTCTGTGCTTATGCTCAGTTGTATCCGGAAATTAATCCAGTTTTTAAGGCTCTGTGAAAGATGGTCTTTTCATGGCATACTTTACGAGAGTAAGGAAATTACTATTCCCACAAATGCTGCCTCTGTAGCCAGAGGGAAATGATGTGGCTCTCCAGGGAGAATGGTTGTCCTGCAGCAAGGAAGGAGCCCAGGGCTCTCTGTGCAGAAGGAGCAGTGTTCTGGGGACACGTGGATCTGTGCTGGGCTAGCAGGGGAGTGCCTGCTGTGTGTGTTATCCTGCAAAGGGCAAGCTGGGATTGGAAATCCAAACTGCTCCATCTGTGTGCCTTCTGGTCACCTTTCCTGGCACCTGGAAGAAAAGGTGCCAAACCCAAGGGTTTTTTTCTTTTTGTGGCAATACAGTCCCAAAGGTGCTGAGCTCTATGCTGTGAGCTGGGCAGCTTTCAGCAGGGCACTAACTTCAAACACTTGGGTCCATAAACACATGCTGTGTGCCCTGGTCCTTGCCCTTCATATCATATTCCAGGAACATTCATATACGCTCATTAGAGACCTCTCCTGTCCTGCCAGGCTGCTGATCAGCTGCTCTTGAGCACCAGCCCCTTAAAAGCACACACAGATGCTGGCTGTGGCTCTGGCCCTCAGGTCTACCCACTTCCTCACTGCTGTTACAAAGACCCCATAACCCAGCTCTGCTCTGAGCAACTTGAGGAAGAGCTGTCCTTCCTACCTGCCTCACTCGAGTCCCACACCTCACCTGCAGCAAGCCCTTCAGCTGCAGCAGCTGCTCCCTTCTTAGCCAGGAAACCAACATTTCTGCTCACGTTTTAAGCTCGACTCTGTAAGGAATGCAAACTATTACTTCAGTGCCTGCATTTCTCTTACGGGGCTGAAGGAATGTTACCTTTGCTTAGTTGGTAGGATAGATATATTCCATAACTCTTTGGGGAATTAATATTCATGCTATTAACTTTAACATATTGCTCTCAGTTCCACATCTTTTTGGTTTAACAAGCAGTTGCAGGCTCAAAATGATGAGCTTGGTTGAAAACGGTGCACCTCTCTTTGGAGTCTGGGGACTGAGTTTTACCAATTAAAGTCAAAATATGTGTGAACTGCACTGTGGAAAATCAACGTTCAAATTAGTAGCGTGTGGGATTAAAGTTACTGCTGTAAGAGGACCTTGCTGGAGGTCAGTGCAGTCCTCACCTGGAGGAGGCTGCCTGAGGTCAGGGTCCCTATGGGGCAGCTGGTTCAGCTTTTTGTGTAAGCTTGTCCTTAGGGATGCTCATGGCTGCAAGTTGGAGCACCCCTGGGCAGTGCTGCTGTCAGGAAGCACCACAGCTCCAAAAACCTCAGTGCAAGGAGGTGGAGGCGGACAAGAAAGGCGGCAAAACTCAAACATCTCTTGGCAGTATCTGCAGTCACTTCTGGTTCTGGAGCTCACTTCAGGTTTTTACTCTTATTGTTTTTTTCTGGCAAGAATGTCATGATAGAAAGGTCCTGCAGATATGATACAGGTCTCATAGCTTTGGGAGGGCCTAAGGTACAGCTTCTCACTTTGCTGTAGGGCAGTCACTGAAGTTTCCTGCCGCAGGTATTTTGGTAAAAACACTTCTGGAACTTCTTTCCAGTCTTCCAAATTAATAGGTGGCTTCACGCCTCCTCTCGGCTGCTGCAGCACGAGGTGTGACGTGCTGGGGAGAACACAGGGAGGAGAAAACCCCTCTGAGTCTGTTCTGGGAGAGACCCAGGGGCTCCTTCTCTACCAAATGGATCCTACTGAGCAGTTCTTCCCTTCTCTGAAATTATGTGGCCTCGTTCTTCACCCCTTCACTCCCTGAAAGGAGCTGTGTTTGCATGGGTATGGCACAAAGTTACGCTCTGCATGGGAAGCTGGTGACATCAAACTCAAACACTGATGGGTGCAATAATCATTAACAGATCGTTTAGAAGAAGTGTAAAGCTTCTTAATGAGCGCTTTATCGGGAACCTCCTTCTGGAACATGTTCAATGGGGTTTTCTACCTTAATCCCACGTAGCTTTCAGCCACGTTTTAAAAGTGCTTGGAGTGATTTAAACGATATGAGCACCTAAGAATTAGAGATATATATAATAATATAAAACTGACATAAAGAATGGTCCAGCCTTCAAACAAAGCGCCCTGCTAGCCTTGATAGTGAAAATGAGTTTGCTTTGCCCCTGGGTTATTTTGTGCTACTGAGTTTGTGGCTCCAGTCCAGGGTAATTTCTAATAATGCTTTTCTATCTGTGAGCGTGAAGTTGTCACTCTTTCAGCATCCGTGTGTCATGAGCTCTTCTGTCCCACTCTTGCTCACCTCGAGTGACTCATTTCTGTAGCCGATGTACTCAGCTTCTTGCCATCTTGCCACCCATACGTAGGCAATTGCATAAAGAAAGAAATAACAAGCTCTCACACCATTAAATTCAAGGAGCTGATGCATTATGAACGTGGAAAACAGAAGCAATAGAGTGCCTTGCTAATTTTTACATTAATTTACACCAGAGGGAATAAGAAGTCTCCTAAATCAGATGCTAATTTTGTTTATTTAACTTCCTAGTCAGCACAGTGACCTTTCATCCACGAGTAAGAACAAATTAGCGCAGAAGTTCTTTGTGGGAGGCTGGAGAACTTGTCTCAACCTGATACTGAATAATACCCAATTAAAGCTACTTCCTAACAACTCTGCCTTCCCTCCTAGAAAGGAGTTTCGGATAAAAGAACAAAATGAGATGCCTTTTATTTGCCACTCTACAAAATCTCTTCACGTAACGCAAACAACCCTAACCCTGGTGTGTCTGATACAGGATTTGCAACGCTCTTGGTTATTGGTAAGAGGATAAGGAGCTTATAAATGTTTATCAGGAGGAGGATAAAAGATCCCCTGCCCCCCGTGCTAGGAGAAGAATGGATTTCCATGTTGATCAACAATCAAGGTGGGAGGGAAGCATTTGGTAACAAAGCTGTAGACACAAGAGGAGTTTGTGGAAGGATAGGAGCTCTTCCTATTTGGTAATAGGATAAGAGATGTTAGGCAGGCCCTTTTGTGAGATAAGAAGCTTACTCTAAAATCAAAATGTTTTTTTTTGGTATCAAGGGAACCCAGAGACTTTCTGATGATGGACAGCAGCCCCTGGGGGGTTTGCAGAAAGAGCAGAGGTGCTCTTGAGATGCAGCACAAGTCCATTGAGCGTGGATGTGAGAGCACCTGGAGACCTCAGAGAGCTGTGGCTGAAGGAAAGCACAGGAGATGGCAGCTCCTTTGGGGTCAGTGGATGTGATGGAGCGCTGGCTGGGGGCAGCAGCTGTGATCTGCAGGCATGCAGGGTTTGGGAGAGGTTTGGCATGGAGACACCTCCAGCACTGTCTCCCACCACATGAGATCTCTTTTTAAAAGCCAAGACATCTCAAAGATGCTTTGTAAGTGCACCAGGCACTGGGTTGGCTGCAGGGCTGGGTGGGCAGCTAACAGCAGAAGTAGCTGGCATTAAATCTGTAGCACAAGTTTTGTCACAATAGGTTTGGTTCTTCTGCTGGCAGTGTAGTTCAGGTACAAATGGCCTTCTGCTGCAGCTGGACTGGTGGAAAGGTGATCTGTAAGATCTGTGCTGTGTTGGAATGCAATGCTTGAACACATCTGGTGCTGTTCTATGCAGCCTGTTTTCCCACTGGATTTGAACGAGCCATGGGGACTGGGTGAAATTCATAAGTGTGTGCCAGAGAAGTGTGAACCAAATGTGTGATCCTGTGCTAAGCATGCTGTACTGTAGAGGTCATACTGCACAGCTCCTTTTAGTCCCAGTGAAGTTCCACAGTCGTGTGAGATGTCCTCTTTGAAAGCTGCTCCTCCGAACAGGAACTTGGGACCACAAGATAAAATGAATCCTAGCGTATTTCCAGCTCTGTTCTCCTGTGCCTGGCTGAAGCCATCTGTTCATGCACTGCACGGGTCACTAGATGCTAGGACATGTCACTAGGAGAGAAGCCTATTTAATTCTTCCTATTGCAGAAGGGGCTGGCAAGCAGCCCGGGAGCACTGCATGTACCCACTTCTGCACCCTGAGTCTGAAGGGTTTGAGCTGCAAATTTAAACCCATCCATGCTCATGGCTCTCCCTCCCACCCCGCTGTGCACATGGACTCGCCTCCAGCTCCAGCATGCAGGTCAGCTCAGCTGAGGGCTGAGGTTTGGGCTTCCTTCCAGTTGGGTACAGGGAACGGATTCCAGCCTTGCTTATCCTCCCCTTGATGAAGCCTCCAGCTCCAATCCCAACCCGTTATCGGAGGGATCCAGATGCCAACCAGCAGAGCGTGGTCTTTGGCAGGGCCTGTCCGTGCTGTGGCCTCTTTGTAGGACCATGGAGCAGCAGTGCTGGAGCTGCTCCTGGGGCTGGCAGCAGACCAGGCTGACAGCACATTTATTTATCAGCGGTCGAAATTCGTGTGCTAAGTCCATTCAGATGCCCAAGTTATTTTCTTAATGGATATTGCTCTGCAAATTGTGCACGGTCATTTATTTTTAGATGTGCCCATTGGTTTTGGGGAGGAGCAGAGAGATGCTATGGACTTGTCCCCTCTGAGCTCTGGTACCTGTTGGTGCGTGGCAGAGCTTCACCATAAATAACCCCCAGCTCTGTAAGATCTGTAGGATGCGCGCTCAGCATCTGGCTGCATGTCACCCCCAATAAATACAATATAAAAACATCCCTGGGACCCTCCTGAGCGAGCTGCTGCCCCGGATGTGTCCCACGTCAGGGGCTCTCCCTGCTCTCCCACCCGTGGGGAGCTCACATTTCCCACTTCCAGATGAATCTCCCTCTCTGGAGTCTGACTCCAGCAAAGGAATGATTTGCACTTACAGCACTGCTAATGAATTTCTGAAATAAGGAATTAATTACCGTCTGTCTAAATTAGAGTTGTCCTATCCTTTGAGATCCATCTTTTTGATTCTAATTAATTTTAAAAATTACTTCTAGAGTCTTCAGTAGAGATTCTAATTTATTTTACTCTAATATTATTTCTCTGATAAGCAATTTAATTTTTAAGATCGGAATCCGCCTAATCTCGAATTTGTCACACAAACTCCTCTCTCTCAGATACTGTTTACGGAATTTGGGAGATGACAGACGATGCACAAATCCTTTCTTCTTTTTTCCTTTTAAACACCTGAATGCGTGTTCAAAGGAGATTAATTGAAACCCTTCACTGCGCCGTGTTTAGGAAAGATCCTTAATATTTTAGAACCAAAAACAAATATTAGTTAGAAAGCTTCTCTAATTGCGCTATTTCACGGAGAAAAATGCATGTCTAATTTGCTTTTTTTTTTTTAAAGAAGAACATTTGCTTTATGGGTATTTGCTGGAGTCTGACAGTTACTTAACTGGCTGTTTTTATTAACTCGTGTTCTCAGCATCGGGCGCGCTGGCAGCTGGGGAAAATTCAGATATCAATTTTACGTTCTTATCTAAGCTGCCATCCCACAGGCTGCAATGAGCTGCACAGCAAACTTCGCTCTGACTCCTGAATTTGTCCTGTCTGAGTTTCAGACTTCATTATTTTTGCCCTTGGTGGTGATTCCTGCACCTCAGCTGAGACTGGGGCTCCCAAGTGCTTCATCTCTGGGGTCTTCAATCCGAGCACAAAAGCCCACAAAGGGCAAATCTTGGCCCACTGGCCCGTCTCTTCCTCTGCTTGGTGGCAGCCTTTGGCAAGGATGAGGGCAGGTGGATTTGTGACATTTAGAAGTGATGGTAGGGCAGCTGGTCCTACAGGCTGGGTCTCCATCTTGGTTATCAAGCAACACCCCATGTTGGAAGGGGCCCACCATCATCTGCATCATGGGTACCATAGAATATCCCAAATTGGAAGGGACCCAGAACGATCGTTGAGTCCAAATCCTGAGCAGTTTATAGGCACACAGCCCTCTCCATTGGCACTTGTGTATTTTCTTGCCAAATATGAATAAAAGGTTTAAAAACATATTAGCAAGGGACAGATGTGAGTGGAGATCTCACAGTGCTTGCCAAAACTCTTGCAAAAGCAACCTTACAGAGCTCTGGAATTCTTCCTGGCAACTCCATGGAATTTGGGCTTTCCATGTATATCTTTGTGGAGAAGACCCCTTCTCTGCAGCCCTTCCATGCCCCATCTTATGGTACATGATAGTTTTCACACTGATGTGTGCTGAGAAGCTCTGGTTTAATGAAGCTGATGCAGTTACTTGACTGTGCACCTGCTTGCTGTGTAGGGAAGACCTTGTCCTTGTAAAACTCTGCTGCTTATGTTGGCATGCAGGGGAGGCAAGAAAGTCCTTCGTCATTTTGGACAATTTTACATTATAGTTTGTTTGGGTTCTTAAGCTCCTTCTATTTGTATTTTTTAATTCCCACCTGCGTGTGGTATGGATCTTGGATTCTAAGAATCCCAGATGCTTAGCAGATGGTTAGCTCGAAAAAATAATCAAAGAGGCAGCAAAATTCTGTGTTCATGAGCTCCTATTTATTTCAATCTGGTGTTTTGCCTCACAACAAGACTAATAAGCAATTACTCTAGCATCTCAAATGCTTATGCAGTGTAAATGCATCTGTCAACCAGATTCAACATCATCAATAAAGCTGCCAAAGCTGTTCATAACTCAATGATATATGCTTTGAGCATCTTTTTTGAATATAATTTAAAGATTGCAGTCCTATGATTCCGACATTATTTTATATGTGTTTAAAATACCTCCAGCTGGAAAGATCGCTGCCTTGCGTCACATAATCACCTCTGCTGTGTGGGCTGCTGTCAGCTGTGCCATTTGGCTTGTGTGCCCATCACAGTTCTGGCTGTTCCTACAGGGCTCCCACTGGGGATGCTGGAGATGCAGGCAGCTCTATGGGATTTGCAGCATTTCGTTCCTCTTTTGCTCTTCTGGTGAACGTTTTCCCCTGTGCAGAATTCCATTGCAGTGTGAGAACTCCTTAACAGAGAAGGTGTATTTCACAGTGCCTTGGGTAGTAGTTTTTTGGGTTTGTTTTCCCCATTTTAATGTTCTCTAAAGACATCTATTTGTAAGGGGCCGGCTGCTGTGATCAGTCTCTATGTATACATGCACATCTTAATTGTTTTTCTGAATTTCAATCCAATTTGACAGCAATGTCCAAAAAATGATGATTTCATTATTACGCATGAACAAATTATAGCTCCTTGCTGCAAACTGGCACCTAGCCATAGCTTTGGAATTACTTAACAGGCAATGAGAATCCCCTCCCTCCCCCCCCCCCCCCCCCCCCATGCTGCTGTCATACCTCCCTTTCCTTACCACCTTCCCTCACCTACTTTGTGCCTGAAAACTTTTTGTATCATTATAAAATCACAATCATTTGAGTTGGAGGGGCCCCTTAAAGGCATTTTGGTCCCACTGCCTGCATGCGCAGGGACACCCACAGCTCCATCAGTGCTCAGAGCCCCAGCAGCCTCACCTTGGCTGTCTGCAGGGATGGCCACTATCACCTCTCTGGGCAACCTTTGCCACTGCTTCAAGTGCCCTCGTATCCAATCTTTTCTTTATATCCCAATAGTGTTTGTGGATGCGGAGATCCATGCCTCAGCTGTAGGAAGAGCAGCCCCACAAGCTCAGCTGTTCATTATATCCCAAAGGCAAAGGAGAGGCCTTCATGCATGTCCCAGCTGCTGGAAATACTTTGATCAGATGTAGCAGATTGCCCTGGGACACTAAGCTGTGGGAAACAGCTCTTCCTCCATGTCAGTGCTGCTGAGCTGAGGCTTTCAACCTGTGTCATCAGATTGTGGAAAATACAGGGTATTTTCTTTGTTGAGTGTGGGTTGGTCTGGTTGGTGCCTGCCAGTTGCTGGTCCAGTGTGGAGGCACAAAGACACGCCTGGAGTCCCAGCTTCAATACCAGCATCTTGGTTGTGCTCAGAGGCATGTGAATGCCGAGGACCCACACTGAAATGAGCATCATTCTGCTCCATCCTTGCATCAACTAAAGCCAGGTGGAGCAAGGCAGAGGCTGTGGGCATGGCTGACAGCCGTGTGCAGCCAAATCACTGACAGCTGTCCTGCTTTGCCCCCTGCTGCTCACCATTACCTGGTCACACTTATCCAGGTGGGGTCTTGGCATCAGAAATGGATGCTGAAATCCCTTGCAGTTTAACTGCCCCATCTCAGCTTTCCGGAGCTGTTGTTACAGTGGTTCAGGATGGACCCTGCTCGGCTCTCTCCCTGAGGGGTAGAACCCAGCTTTCTGTCACTGTGTAATGGGATTATGGTCATTTTCTTGTTTACCAGCTTTCCTTTAGCTCTCAGTGTGGCTGTTTGCTATCAGGGCACTCTCAGCCACTTGCGTTTTTCCAAGTGCAGCGCACGTTCCCCAGCTTGAAGCAGAGCAGCTCATCAATCACAGGAAGCGATGCTCGCTGGGGTTTGGTTCCTTCTTATCTCTGCTACCAAATTCTCACAGACCCTCTTGGCCACGTGTTGCTGTTGCACTCGGGACTGACTGTTCCTCCCATCAGGATCACCTTGTGAGAGCCAAAATCCTCTGCTCACATTGCAAGCTGACTGTGCTTGTTTACTCTGCCTCTGTTTTCTCGCTGCCTACCAGTGTGAGCCTCCTGTGCTTTCGGTTTGTGTTGTGCCTTAAACCAGAGTTAATGGAATAGAGATTTCTGAGAAAAGAGATCACGAGGTTTCTTTGTGATTATAGATTTTTTTTTTTAAAGTTTCTGTGCAAATAAGAACCTGAGCATGTCAATGCAGGAGGCAATGCATGGCTTCACTACTCTGCTCTCTCAACTGTGGGAGCTCCTGAGGGGAAAAGAGCTGGTTAAAGCAGCAGGCTAGGAGCAGCAGCCCGAGGCTGGGAAAAGGAATTGTTACAGATGGGCTATTTGGAAAAGCTCAGCTTTGGGAAGAGGTCAGCTGTGTTGTTTGTGTCTTTGCAATGGGCTCTATTTTATTTTGTCAGCTTCCCTTACCTTTTGCAAATAGCTGCCACCTCTGTTAAGATGGGCTCTGCATTCCTTAGATACCTGTGTTCAAATTGCTCCTCCTGGGTCTGCCATGCAAGGAAACTAAAAACCCAGATCCACCCAGAGCATCCCCTGCAGCTTCTGTAACTGGTGACATTGGATGCTCACCAAAACGCCACCCACAAACAGTGAATCTGGAATGTACCATTGGGCTGAGGAGGAACCGGAGGTTCACCTCAGACTGAGTGTTTTTATACAGCTGATCACAGTGCATGATTTTATTCCATTATATGCTTTTGCAGCTAAGAATAATTGTAAGGTGCAATAGTGATGGTATTTTCCCTTACCCAGCTGACCCTGTCCCACTGAGCTCTCCAGTCTCCTTTTACAGGCAAGAGGCATAGGGAAAGAAAGGTGGCAGAGAAATTTAAAACACTTTACGGAGTATTTTAGAGAAGAGTGATGTGGCATATGTGGAGTGGTTAATAGCATGGTGCAAGTAACTGATGGCACTGATATGTGGGGCAATCGCCATGTGAGCTCACGCTAATTAAACCCTTAATCAGCACAGTGTAACCATCACCACTCAGGGAGATGCTGCCCTGGGTCTGGTGAGAGCTGTGGGTTACAACTGCTGCAAAAATCCCCCCAGCAGCAGAGCCTGGGGGAAATGAGTTCAGTGCCAGAGACCTGGAGGGAGGGGAGCAGCTCGTGCTTACGGAAATGCAGAACTGGCTGCATGAAACTTTCATGATGTTTCTGAGTTTCCCCATGTCGAGGCTTGGTGTAAATTCTGTGCTGCTTGGAGGTCAGTAGGGCAGCTCGCTGCCTATCGATCTTCCTCTCTGCGTTATCATCGGGTGTAACTAAAAACAATCAAGGAGTGTGTGCATGCGAGCCTGCATTCAGGCAGACAAATGCAAATCTCCTTCCTGTTCTGCAGGGTGAATTCCATCAAGGAAATTGGTTTTGGAGTGGAAGCCAGCCCCATTTTTTTTTTTTTTTCTTTTTTTTTTTTTTCCCCAGTAGAAGAAATAGAAACGTCAGGTTTCAGGACCGTATACATCTCTGCCTCTACACCAACAAAAAATAATCAGGCTCCCATCAAAACGTGTCCCCTCTTATCTTGACAGCTGCTGACAGTGATGGAGACTGACAGGTTTGGGAGATCAAACACAAGACAACCCATACTGCATTTCAAACCACCCGAGGCTCTTAAGAGCTGTTGTGACATCTGGAGGTCTGAGGAACACGAATGATGCTCGGCAACACCTCTGTCCACATCAACCCTCATTTAGAATCATAGAATCATTCGAGTTGGAAGGGGCCCTTAAAGACATCTGGTCCCACTCCCTGCACTGAACAGGGACACCCGCAGCTCCATCAGTGCTCACAGCCATCCCCTGACCTTGGGTGTCTGCAGGGTTGGGGCACCACCACCTCTCTGTGCAACCCGTGCTGCTGCCTCACTGCCTTTAGTGTAAGAAATACCACTGTTATAAATTAATAGCTTTCTCCACTTTGAACTTACTATCCAACATGTGCACTATGTGTGTTTCTCTGTTAGGGATCAGGCTGTCTTGAAGGCAGGAGGCCGTGGGAATGGTGATAGGATATGCGAGATGAATATGGAGCTGTAAGAGGATGCCTTGTGCCAAATAGTACATTGGGAACATGACGTGGGTTCCACAGTGACACTGGAGGGAAACCACGAGCAATTGGACTCAAATGGTGCTCAGGGAATGCAGAGAACTCTCCCATTTGCAGCAAGGCTGGCTCACAACACAGTTATTTGAGGGTTATGCAACTGTTGGAGAACACATGATGTGCTCTGGTGACTCAAGGTGAAGCAGGCTGCCTTTTCACCCCTCAGCTGTCAGTTTTCCAGGCTGCTGGCACATATAGGCCTGAGAGCTGTGAGGGGCAGCACTGGGCCTGGTGCAGGGGATGCTGCTCCCAGCAGTGCCAGCGTGTTAATGATGCAATAATGTGGTTACATTTCCCACTTTTCTGAGCACTGAGCACTGCGATTACTTCATCTCAATAATGTCCAGGCTCAGGCTGCCATGTTAGCTTCCTGAAGTGCAATTTACAGGCGTGATAAATAAGCCTTTAAGCCATAGAATCAAAAATAATTAGCCTTATATCTCAATCCTTCCTTTATCTGCTGTTCCTTTTTCCTCAAGGGCCGTGCAGATGTGGTACTCAGGGACGTGGTGTAGTGGGTGATGTTGGTGACGGGTGAACAGTTGGACCAAATGATCTCCGAGGTCTCTTTCAACCATAATGATTCTATGATTCCTACTCTAATATTAGGTGACCTCCAAGCATGGAATACAGCATGGAGAGGGTTGTCTGGATGGCCTCCGAATTGTCTGTACCTTTTTTGTGTGGTTCTGTTTCACCAGCTCAGCCCAGGGCACTGGGCACAGTGCTGGCAGCTCATGTCCTCAGATCCTGAATGGGATGGAGAGAGCAAATCTCCTCCTAGGACACAGCGAGTGGCACCTGAGCTCGGTGGCTGTGCCTGGTGACACTGCTGAGCACCCTCACCAACTGCATGTCATACAGAGCACAGCTGCTCTGAGCTGGTTTACTCAGCACAATACAGACGTGTCTGCTTTTGCTGTCAGTTGCTCTGAGCAATCCCAAGCAGAGCAGCTTGAAAGAGTGGAGAGTTTCTTGTCTCCACTCTTTCCTTTAAACAAATGGGCATTTTCTTTCTTTCTTTCTTTCTTTCTTTCTTTTTTTTTCTTTTTTTTGAGCAGCTAATGTTCATTTTGCGTGCAGGCACGCAGTTCCAATTCTGTTTGAGAATGCACACAGTGCAGTGCAAAAATAAAGATTGCATCTCATCCATAATGCATGCCCCAGCAATCCGCTTTAACAAATTACCCAAGTAGATTCCTCTGATGGGGCTAAGGGGAAAGGGGGGGTGGGGGGAGGGATTGTAACAAGTATCTTTCTAAAGAAAGGAAAGGCAAACACGCACAAAAAGTAGGCAGCAGGGCTTTTCTCAAGAGGAATCGATTCAGAAAGCAGGTTGGGTGCTGGGCTTGGACAGGACCGCAGCCCTGAGATCCCTGACCTCCCTTCAGATCATTGCGCTCCATGGAGGGCACATCTTCAGGCTCTTAAAGCCGGGCAGAGGGGAAGAAGGGGTGCCCCTGTGTGTGAGGTTATCCTGCATGGGGGAACCCGTGTGCGTGGGGGTACCCGTGTTGTACCATGTTGGGGGTACCGTGATAGGAATGGGAGGGTGGTTGGACTAGATGATCTTGCAGGTCGTTTCCAACCTTGTGATTCTGTGGTTGTTGACACTTTATTTCCACCCATTGCAGACATGAGCAGGAGGGCAGCGTGCGGCACTTTGCAGAGCGCAGTGCTGCCAGGTGAGGCTTCGTGTCGGAGTCAGCAGCCTGCAAAGCCTTTTGGCTTTGAGTGTCAACAGAACGTCAAAAGGCGCTGCAGCTATTTCTGGTTTTGGTGGTGGTGTTTTGTTTTTTTTTTTTTCTTTCCTCCTCTCTTTTCCATATTGCAGCTCCTGTTGAATTTGGAAGTGATGACAGGAGCCGCTTTGTCTCGTTCAGGGTTGAGAATAAACCCGGAGTGCAAGCAAGGTGTGTGCACCTCGCTCAGCTCTGCAGGCTGACATTCAGCAGGGTGTGAGCCCTGTCCTGCCTGAACCCCGGTGTGAATTGCACCCCCCAGCACACCCCCCCCAAAACGCAGCTTCGGTGAATTAAAATACCACCCTGTTCTACTGTGCTTTTGTTTTTAAACGCTTGACTGCATTAGCATTGATTTATTTTTAATACAGCCAGCTGCCGTGATTTGGGGCATTGCTTCTGTTTGTTCGCTTTGGCGACTGTAATGTCAGCTACAGGCACAGCCTGCAGGACGGGGCTGGTGGCAGGAATGTTGTGTGACACCAGCAGCGCCTTCACTCACTGCTTGTAGGGGCTTAAGGAGAAGGAAAAAGCATTCTCTTGCTTTTCTCGCTGTTTCCAATCACCTTGCACATGAAATGGAAGCATGGACAGGAACTCCCTAAGTAAATGAGCCCCTCCTTTAATTCTATTTGCTTACGCCGCTGATTTTTCTCCCCCGTAATTATTTTTACAGGAAAACTTAATTCTGTGTAATGGGGACAAAGTTTAACACTCCATAAGCTTTGTCTGCTGCAGCCCTCCATCTGCTACGCTTGTTTAGCTTAATTGTCTTTAAACTGGCCCAGTAAATAGCGCGTTTGAGAGGCGCTCCTCGTGGAGATGCAATGCTTTGATCTCATAGAACTGCCTCGTTTTAAAGAGCTGATGATCCACCAGTGTTTTTTTCTTCCCAGTAGGGAACCTGTCTGCCTCACCTGGCCTGCCCTGCCAGAGCTCCATTCAGACTGATGGAAGGCAAAGGGGCTCAGGAGCAGAGCTGGGCACAGCAGGGACCAGCAGGAGTCAGTGACAAATCAGCTCAGGAAAAAAAGGAAACGTTTAATTTTTATTATTTAATCACAGATGGTGTAGGGGGAAAAAAAAAAAGAAAAAAAAAGCTGCACAAAGAGCAAGAGAGGGGTTGCACTATATATAGATGTACAGCTGTTTCCTTCAGGTGTTATAACTCAAAAACGTAGGATGATTAATTTTGAAAGTTGAAATGTATAGCAGATTCTGATTACATCTGAGTGTCTATAATTTAGCTACTTAGTAAAATTAACTTGACGTTTTTAGTGAGCTGTGAGGACAATAATGTGTGAAGAGACTGAAGAGCAAGTTTGACTGCATGCTCTTTCCTTACCTCCCCCCCCTCACTTTTCAATTTGCAAAGTTAAAAATAAACTTTTTCACTTTTTTTCCTGCATCTTTCCTTTAATCCAGATAAATGAGTTTGCCTCCCCCTGCTGTCGGCTGCAGTCCAACGTTTTGCTTCGGAGCATCTCAGAAGGAGAGGTTGAGCACTGTGCAGCCAGGAGCAGCAACAGAGCTTTGGGCAGCCCAGGTAAGTAGCAGCCCAGCTTGGGATCTCATTGTGCTTCAGAGAAAACCCAGTGCTGTGATTTTTGTGAAAATCAGGCAGCTCAGAAGCGTGTGGCTGTTGTTCTACCTTTAATAAATCCCCACCTGCACACACAACCCTTGTGGGGAGCACAGCCAGCATTCAGTGAGCACAAACTCATTTTCCAGTGAAAGCCTCTTGCTCTTGCCTCTTCTCCAGAGCGCAGCACGAAGGACCCAACAGAACCCAACCCTGTGCTGAGATATCCCACACCTCGTGCCAACCTCTGTGGATGATGAGGGTAAGTTATCTTGTACAGCATCATCAACTTCATTTTGTTCCACGGAGCCAGGACTGCATCATGTTTTTGTAACCAACAAGCACTTTCAGTTATGGGCGTGAGAGGGTTAAACTAAATGATGTCCCAGCTCATGCTGTGCCACTGCCTGCATAGAGTCTGCGTGGGCAGCTTGGACTGAGCTGTGGAAAAGGCAACAGAGGATGAAGGGAACACAACCACGTACGTGTGGTGCTGCCTGGCCAAAACATTACTATGAGAACACTTTTAAAAGTAATAATAAATGATTAGCTTTAAAATTAGGACATTTAGAGTGTTTGTAGCAGAAAAATGGATTTCAAAACTGTCAAGCTTTGGCCTTTCTGCGAGGTCCTGTTCTCTTAGTATGGATTTGAGGGGTACAGAAGGGAGTGCAATGCTTCTGCCAACAGCAAAATGCCTTTTGATTGTGGCTGCTTGAAAGCAGGTTCTCAAAGGGAGAACTTAGCAGTGATGTGAGCAAACACAGCTGCAAGGGCTGCATTCCATTTGCTCCATGATGACAGACTCAGAGCTTCTTTGCCTTCTTTGTTCAACAAGAGCTCGAAGTTCTGCCGTCTCAAACAAAACAACACAAACAGATCTGTGATTATGTTAAAATTTAATTGAATGGTCTGACCCTATATAGTATTTTCAGACCTAGCATCAATGTATCTTCCTAACAGGGCAGTGAGGAAGCACAGGAGGTGGCTTCCAGGAGAATCTTCCAGATGAGATTTAAATGCTTTTAAATACTGAACATTATTTATGTTACTATAAAGCAACGACAGCTGGCAAAACCATTCTTCTTTCACCTCTGTTCTGTCATTTCAGCAGTAGAGAAAAGGGCTGGAAGATGGATTGTGCTCTTGATTCTTTCAGGACCTGTATGACTACAACAACAAACAGCTGTATAACACAATATAAAATCTCAAGTGAGCCAGCTTTAAAAAAATCTGGGTTTTTTCAATAACTCCAGTACCATGTTTATGTAATAAATATTAAAAACCAACATCTTTTACATTACAGAAAATGTTAAATAAGTTATTTACAAAAAAACAATTTTTTTTGCTCTCCTCCCTCCCCAGGGCTGGTTCCATAAAAATATTCTTTCAGCTCTTTTAACATCAATAAATAGTAAGGCATAAAGAAGCAACCACCATGCAGAGGAACGGTCTGTCTTTATTAGTGGGCCTTTCTCCTTCAGAGAATCCTTTTTTTGCTGGAATAGGAAGCTGGTTTTTGATTGTCAGCTGCTGGGACCTGGTTAGAAAAGCAATAATTAATACTGTTCTGCTGTACTGCACAGATCCAGTCCCTATCCCTGAGCTCTCATCCCGCAAAAGAATCAGCAAATCCTGTGTTCAGCTGATCTACCACGAAAGATGAGATTTCTGTAAGCAGAAAGACTTCATGTCCTCAATCTCTAACTCAGGTAGGACTGAACCCGTGCAGGAGCTGCATAAGGAGGTGCTGCTGATGAGGATAATAGAGAAAAGATTCACAAAAAGAGAGAGAAATTTAAGGGCGGGCTGGGAAGCATACAGCCATTGAGAATGGAATGGTGTGAGGAGAAGGATGCGATTTAGGAGTGGAGAAGTATATTACAGCCTTCTGGGAGTGAAGTCAGAGCCTTCTGGGAGAAATCAAATCTGAACAGTGGATACTTAAACGCTCAAAGTAATTTAATGCTCTGCATTAGCAAAGAGCTGTTTGCAGAAGCTTCACCTATCAGGTCTGCATTTTAGGAAAACAGAAGCACCGGTTGTTAACCCACACTCAGGCTTTAAATAAAGATGCCTTTTGTGAACTTATTCAGTAGACAGCTTATTGGACTGTGAGCTGATGAAAATAAACCATCGGAGAAGAAAAAAGACATCTGAATATTAATCTGGGGAAAGTATCAGAAAAGAGAGAGGGTTTAGCTGTTTGCAGGGCCAGTCATGAAACTCCAATTCAAACATCAAGTAGTGCAGAATATTTATCTTGGTAAACTGCTGTCACCCAGACTTGATCTTAATGTTGTTCCAATTGCAAACCCAAAACAACCTGGACTAATTCTGCAAAATGCTACTGGCATAGCAGAGCCTACTACTGAGCATGTCAAGGAATTCAGCGCAGCAGATACTTCACTTACTTCCAGGTTTCCTCTAGCCTTCTTCAGGACATCATGAGTTAAAACCACTGGAAACAAAGAGGCAATGGTTACAGGACACTGCACTGCACTCAAAGTCTTACAATCAAATAATAAATGATGTACAAACTGACATCTATGAGTTGGGCAGCAGCCAGGCAACCATACACAGCCCCACCACCACCACTTCAGCTTTCTTACTTAGCAAAACCCAGAACTGTTCCTCTGTCCAAAGCCCTGTTTGGGCTCAATCCAAGGCATCAAAGGAACGCTTTCTGTTCATTTTAAGAGAGATGGTGCATGATCTAACAGAGGTTAGGGGGAGAAGGAAGAAAATGGTGCAGTGGAGAGGTTATGTGGGATGATGGGCTGGGAAGACAAGGGGTTGGCAAAGAAGTCAGCCAGCTCCTCCTGCAGTTCAAGGACAAAGCAACCTAGACATGCTTGGGGGAAATCACATCAGTGGCTCACTCTGAAGTGGCCCAAGCTTTCTCTGCTCATTCAGCTAGTTTGCCTCTGCAGGGAGAGAGCAAGACCTGTGAATGGAGGAGGGGATGCTTCTAAACAAAACTGATATTTAGAAATGTCAGGTTAAATATGTGATTCTCTAATCTGTGTCAGCTCCATAACTGCTGAAAAATACCATTCACAAGTGCCAATTTAATATTCCAGTCTCAAAAATAAACAATTTAGCCATAATAAAGATTTTTCATTACAATAATAAGAACCCAACAACTCCAAGGGTATAGCTGTCATGAGATAATTATACCCTTGGCGGATTGCTGCAATTTGGCACTGCATTGTTACATGTTCAGAGGTTCAGATGAGGTTTATAAGCATTACATTCTCTTGCCCAGAGAAAGCAGACAGAAGACTCTGAGCTACAAGAATGTTCCAGTCTCTGACTCTAATGTATTTAGGAATGCTAAACTAAATAACAGAAACCTGAAAATCCTCAGTGGAGTGACCAGCTAGCAGGGTACTTAGAGAATGAAGCCAAGCAAGGTCACCCACTGGAATGCCTGTGGTTGCTGACTAGCAAAACAAAACAAATATAAGCATCATCATAAACTCCAGCCTACGATTCACCAGTTTTGTTGTTTGTACACAGATGCAATTTGGAAACATTTCTGAAATTGCTCTTTAAGGCACAGGTGACTTGACATCCATAATTCCCATAATCAATGAACCTTAAAGAATCTTGTATCTAAGTCTTTCTGTGCTCTTTGCTCATAAAGAGCTCTGCTAGTAAACTCACTTCACCTGGCAAACTAGATTTTTCTAAATCAAAAATATTAAATTCAGTCCATGAAGAGAATTTAGAGTATGTGACACTAATGGTGAAGCTGCTGGATGGCAGGCAGGACTGCGCAGTACAGCTTCAGAGCACACAGGTTTCATGTTATTAGGATCTAATTCTGGGTGTGAAATGGAGTGAGTAAAATAAGAGGGAGATGCTCTGTTTTCTCTCTTAAAGTGTGGTGGAAGGAGAGGCTGTGTCCATAAGGTTAAATCTCTGCTGATTGAAACCCTGCACAGCTCTACTGAAATTACCCACTGTCTGTCTGACACGTCACTGGAACTAGGAACTGACCAAACCAAATCAGTTCATCTCTCCTGAGGGATTTTAGTGGCACAGACACAATAATAGCTTTGATTTTTTTATATGACAAATCCCAAACTGAGTTACTAAAAAACCCTAAACAAAATCTAATTTTAGATTTTGTGTAAGTAACTTGTACGTTATCTGGTACAACACTTCTGGAGGAGGTGATCAAAAACCAGCTCATAAGTGGTAAAAAAGCAACAATAATCTGTATGCAGGAGATATATGAAATTTAGACATACAAATTATAGGCTATGGAGCAAAATAACACAATGAGTTAAATAAGGGCAAAATAAATGACTTGAGGAACACAGTGTTACAATAAACAATAACTCTGCATGATGCAGAGCCTTTTACATTCTAGATTAACTACTGATAGAATGAATGCCATTCAGCACAGCCCAACAGCCTTCATTTTGCTGTTTCTCTAATTCAGTGGAAGCCACGAATTACAAAAAGGAAGAGCCATTGTAAGGCATACACTTACACTGGTCAATGATGACTTTCTCCATGTTTTCCTTCAGCTGGTTTGTAGAGTGCAAGCGTTTCACTGTGCTGTGTAACTTCTTCTCCTGCTCAGTCAGTTTCTTCCGCAATCGAAGTATTTCTGCTTTCATTCCTTCGTCCTGCATCCAGAGATGATGATAATATATTAAAGCATTACAGAAATTATTTATACCCTGTTAGCACTTAGACTTTAGGTTCAGTTTTTGACCACCAATTCTAAGCAGGTCATGGTTGGCACCCTGTAAAACAAGACTTCAAGTAGCCCTGATACAGTCTGCTAATAATGCACTGATCTGGATTCCCCATGCAAAGTTAAGCTTATACATTTGTCTTGCTGTGCTGTGAGATAATAGTACCTTCTGGAATTCTCCCCCAGCACTTTGCTCTTTAGAAGAGCTGATTACTCCTGTGGGGCTAAACAGAAGGCAGCGAATGCTCAGTATCTTTTGGGAGGCATTCTTACATATACTGCATTTAAGACATCAGAAGCACTCTAATGATCGTAAGATCTCAGTATGTTGGGTAAGAAGGTCTAAAAAAGAATTCTAAATAGACTCTAATTAAGAACTGTAGTAGAAACTCAGATCTCTCACACACGAGGTCAGATTTTCTGACTGATCCAGATCAGGGTTTAAATCATACAGACAGAAAAAGCCTTTGTCTGTATCTGTGATGTGCTCAGATCACCCAAGCCAGGCCAACATACAGCTGCCCACATATACTGTGCACATAGGGATAAAAATGGAAGTGTTCCAATATCCCACATATGGAAGTGAGACTTGAAAGATTTATACTGCTTTTCTGATTTAACACATAAAAAACGTTATTAAAATGATATATCAAGTGTTAGCTTTCCTAAAGTTCTATTCTCTTCAGCAATCTCCTGCTTCTTTCAAGAAATACGTACAAAAAAGCTCAGGGAAAAAAAAAAAATTCAGATGGATTTTACAGCCAGAGTTTGAAGCAGTTTATTGTTGAGTGGTGAAATCATGACAGTACAGATAATTCATTCCTCATTCGGTTTACTTTCATTCATTTGCATAGTGCAATCCTTTTTAGTTAAAATGTTATAAAACTTGTCTCGGGGTTTTGTCACACTTTTAAGAAAGCATCCTATTTTACAGCTTAGGCATCAAAAACATAAAACGAAAATGTAGCTCAGATTACATCAAAGTTGCTGAAGTTTCTGTTGTTACTGGAATATATATCATCAAATTGAATTTAATTCTATAACAGGGAGTCCAAATCTTTTCTCACTGAAAGGGAATGTTTGCAGTTTGCCTAGCTTGCCTAAATATCACACAGCAAGGCTGCAGATGAAACCTTCATATAAGGAATCTGGTAAATAAGCAGCTGAGTTGTGCAGTATGGTCAGCACAGGAAGGCAGTGCACATTCAGCCATGGCCTTCAGATGAGAGCTACCTAAAAACTGGGCTACCCACATTGGATTTACAAACCATTTTCCCACATGACATGTTCTTCACTGGTGTGTCCTCCTTGACACACTGCAACAGCTCCAGACAGCAAAACTCAAACAACATGAAACAGAACAATACCTGAGTGCCGTGAGCAGAACTATGTGCTGCTTTCATTGGAAGGGAAACTCTCCAGAGAAGTTTCAATAAACGTGCAGCCTCTTCTAAAATCTGCTGCACTGTGTTGGTGCTTGCAGAAAAGCTTTGCAGCGATGCCTGGTCTGGTACCTGTATTGTAGGATTAGACACACGTTACATTTTACCTTTAAGGAACGATGAAAATGTAATCTTGATTAGTGGTATAAATTCCGTTGATAAGGTTTCCTATTTAAGATGATGTACACAGCTATTGTGTGCCAAAAAAGCTCATTTCTTCGTTTAGACAGGCTGTTGAATTGCACATTATCTCAGAATTTGAGGGAGGAAGGAGATATCTCCTCATCAATAACCATGATTAATAATAGATTACATTTACTGGATTTGCTGTGCCACATGGTAACAGTTGGCAACTCTTGCCTTCCTCCATTTGCATTTTGTGTCACGTTATTTGAAAGTCAAATGATTACAGACATCAATTTAAGCAATATAGATGTTTCTTCCTTAGCAGACCCTTTAAACTGTTCCATTTAATGCTAAAATAACTATCAGAACACACATAAAGTGTTTTCCTCTGCTGACAGATGAGAAAATCAAATTGAAGAAATTGCACAAATGTGAAATAAAGGAGAGAAAGAATGCAAGGGGAGCAGATGGATTACCAAAGCAGCAGTGATACAGAATGGGGGAGGGCAGTAAAGGCATTTATGGTTTGTGCCCCATCCAACGTATCGTCTGAACAGTGACTCGGAATTGCAATCCTCCTGTCATACAAAGCATCCCATTTGTCAAGTAGTCTGAAACTTCAACGATGTAAAGCCTGATAGGAAACCTCACTGCTTTTATCTTTACACCAACAGAAGTTAAAAACTTAGATTTCTTCTTCAGTCATTATTAGCACCTTAACTGGGTCGTCTGAAAACACACGGTACTTCAGAGACCCTTGAGTGTCATTCACACATCTTTCTACTGGGAGTGTGCAGGTGATACTACAAAAAGAATTTCAGAGTTGTTGCAGGCTGCATTCTCAACAGCTTTACTAATTACAACTTGGAAATAGAAGTGTTCTTAGAAATATCTCTGCTAACAGTGATTCAGCAGTGTCAGTGAGCAGCCTCCAGTACAGTGTTTCACTGTTTCTACCACCAGCATCTTGTACCAACCTTCTGTTCCAAATCTCCCCTATTGCAGGTTAAGTTTCTCAGTTCATTATTAACTGCCATGGACATTGTTCTTTCCCTTTTGCTGAAACGTGGAGGTAGGTTTGATTACCTCATTCATCCCGAATGCACTATTGGGCTGTTAACTGCACCCAGATATTAACACTAAGTAAGAACAAATCAGTGTAAGCAAACACTTGCTCTCCTGATTCTAGGGGAAAACCTTGAAATATCTGATCTTTTTTTTCCCTTGGTATCTTTATGTCACATATGATGCAGAAAGACAGATTGTGTCTAAGAAGTCAAGACTTTCCCATTACTGAGATATTCAAGTTGCTGGATTAGCTGCTGATATTACTGAAGTATTCACCTGCTACCAGAAAGTGGAAAAAATATATAAGAGCTTCCTCAGTGTGAAACCACCCTCGTTAGCATACATCAGTCATTGCTGTAATGTGATCACTTGTGTTACTGGAGGGCAGGGTACAGGTAAGTGGAGAACCCAGCCAGCTGGCTGTCGTCAGCTGTGTATTAAATTACTTTTAACTAACTCTCATTTCCTGGGCTTATCCCAAGCCTCCATTACAACAAAATCTCCTTTATTATTATTATCCTTAGGTTACTGATACATACCCATAGCTTAAGCCCTGTCTAAAGCATTTTACAGTTGAACCTGTTTTGCTGTTGTTTTTTAGTAACTTTCAGTGTGATGACTACCAGTTTCCATAGTAAAAGCAAGCAGTCTCACCTCATTTCAAGTAAAGTGAGACACCTTATTAAAGGACCAGAATTAACTAATTTATCCACAGCCCCATTAATACAGAATCACAAACAGGAGCCTGCATCTAGATGCAACTTCAACAGCCAAGGCTGAGGTATCCCACCAGAGTTAAGAAGTTCATTGTGCCTGCTGCACCATTAACCTGGTTGTTTTTGTAATCTCTAGGCAAAATCCAGCACTTTCTACCAGCTTTCACTGCTTACCTTTATTCCAGGCTCCTGCAGCTTCGTACCGGCGACCTCTCTTAAAGTAACCTCCATTTCTCCCAAAACCTCTTGCCCTTCTGAAATCTGTTTCCGGAGAGCATTGTAATCCTCAATTAAACCCAGGACGTGGCGCCCATTTTTGTCTGCCCACATCCTATGCCCAGGAACGAGCCGAGGGGTACATGGTGTACCAGAAGATGAGGTGCTGCAGCAGTCTAAGTCGTCTTTAGAGGCACAGTGTGTACCTGGCACAGAAAAGCAGTACAGATTTGTTCTATCCTTACATAGCTGACATGAGACGTCTTTCAAACATGCACATACAGGGTACCTGTGGATGTACCTGTTTGTGCCAGTGAAAAGCCGTGTCTGTGCTTCTGCAGCTCACAAGTGTTTCTGCTGGCAGCAGGGCATTTGCAAGGATTTTCTATACATCAAAAGAGAATGAGAAAGAGCGTATCAATAGAAGTTAACACACATTAAAAAAATCATCCTGGGTCAACTTCTGTTCCTCTTTTCTACAAGAAGTAGGGAAATACAATGAATTTTCTTGTACTCAGGCCAAGCACCTTCCAAACTTCACCCACACTCATTATTTTTGGCATCTAGCCAGAGTTGAAGATATCTCCTAAACTCAAGATGTGGCTACAGCATAGCCTGATGAAGATATTTTAATCAGCTCCGTAAGGATGACACTCTCCAAAGCTACATCATACATAAGGTCAGACCTTGTATACCTATACAAGCAGTGGGAAGGGAGACTTTAGGCTGTATGTATGGAAAGCTGCAGAGCACTTCAGCAGCAAGACAGACCATTTTTGTGCCCTGTTCATCCATAGTGGGGCCATAACCCGAAATGCAGCCATAAGAATACATTTTCCCTGATGTGCTGCAACAGTATCACTTAACAGTGATTGAAATCAAGGTAAAATATTTCCCAAGAGCATAAAGGGGAAAACTGATTTATACAAAGACCATTCAGTGAACTTATTGATCCTTCCTGAGTCAACCACAGCAAATGCTATAGAAGCCTGCATTAAAATAAGAACCCTCCAGTAAGCAAAATTTCTGGCACTTTAACACAGCCATCCTTCCATCCCAGACATTTTCCACAAATGCTTTTCTTGAATGAAAAAGAAGTGACAGTTGGAGCCTGTAAGACAGCACAGTGTGCATGTCATCACCCTGTGCACTAACTGCTCTAGCATGAAAGGGATCTGAAGGGTTGATGGGCAGTTTCCAAACTGTAGAGTCGGTGTTGAATAAAGTTTTAAGAGCATCTTTAAACAAGGAACAGGTTCTACAGTGTAACCAAAGCACTTGTGGCACAGTACCGTTCATTCCTGCATAATGCTGAGATTGTTTGAAAAGATAATTGATATTCACAGCTGACACTGATCCCATTTCCTCCTTCTTTTCTTTTGAAAGCTGCTCCTCCAATTTTTCGTGCAAAGTCTTGTTTGTCTCTATGCTTCTTTCAAGCTGCACTCGCAAACTCTGTATTTCAGTCAGTAGTTCATGCAAGTCAACTGGATTATTCTGATCTTTTCGAAATTCTTCTGATGCATCACATCTGGGATCTGAAACGATTTGAAAGGAACACTTAACATCTTTCACAATTAAAATAATATCAGCCATTATCAGAATGCTGAACAAGTAAATTATAGCCAGTTTTATCCTCAATATTAAGAATTAACTACAAACGGCACTGAGATAATGGTTTGACAAAGCATGTCTTAATTGCTTTTACTCTCAAAAGATCTGAAGAGCTGAAAATTATTTTGTACTTTGTCCATAAAAGCTAATAAGTCTCATACCAACAGCAAAAATATAATAGTAAGAGAATGAAGAAGATTTACAAAATTTGAAGTGCAATAAAGCACAGTCTGGGGGAAAAAGAAGTAATGGGTAATCTTGGAGTACAGAGGAGGAATAGAGGACAACTGGGAGTTTAATTTTACACACTGCAGAGAAAAAGAAAACAGTGATCACCTGGCAACCAGCAACAAATCTGAGCATCACAAAAAAAAAAGGCTTCATCTTTCATAGAAGGGGGTCGGTACACCAAAAATTTCATGTGTTGCTGATGCTGAAATCAAACTGTTTTCCAGATAGTGGAAAGGATTCCAGTGGCGTGAGGTGGGTGCTGCTGCTCTCTAATCACATTACCAGTTCTGCAAGGAAATGTACTTCTACCCCTGAGCCAACAGTGGCTTAATGTCTAACACCAAGAGGGCTGTTCTGTAGTTAGGCACGAAATACAGTAACAGCAGGGCATATTACTTAATGTTGGAAGAAGAGAAAAGCTGACTTTCACAAGAACTTCCAGTGGGACATTTGCTGGATCCTGTATGCTGTACTGAGGGGCATTCTGCTGTTTTACCTAACCATGCTACCCCTATTTGGTGCCGTATCTTCCATTAAAGGCGGAAAGCAACCTGAACATGCCTGGTCAGAGCATAAGCACACCTTGCAGCTACACTTCCCAAGTAAAAAGCAATATTTTATCATCAGGCTGTTGCTTCTGCTTTTGCAAAGCAAACCCAAAGCAGCAGTGACCGAGCCCTACTGTCCTCTGACAAGATCATATCCAGGGAGAGAAGGGCTGCAAGAGCCAAGGGTAAAGAAATAACTGGGTTTATACCTGTCCTCTTCCTCCTTGCTTCCTCCAGCTTTTCATAAACTTTGATCTCAGTCCGGAGCGACTGCAGTAACTTCTCATTCTCAGAGAGCTGATGCTGCTTTACATTCATTTCTGTTTGCAACCTGTTAGGATCCAATAAATCACTAAGTTAATGGTTGAATTCTTACCCTTTATTTCAAAATCTAGAATCCGGTCCTCCTTCCTCAACAACTCCTCCGTTGCCTTTTGAATGTATCTATGAACCTGATTAATGTTAATGGCTATGGCTAAACACATCCACATCACACTGACAATTTTCTTTCTAAATGCATGTCTAAATGTGGACAGAATCTATACCTGTTTAATTCATTACGACTGCTGTAAATTTCACAGGTCAGATATCTGGTCTCGTCCTCCTTTTTGCCAATTTGTTTTTGCAACCTTTCATTTTCTTTCTTGATGCATTCATAATCCTCGTGAAGATGTTCAATGATTGCATTCTTTTTAGAAAGAGATTCTCTTAGCTTTTCATTTTCCTTTTGTTTATCTGAAAGAAGAAACACGTGGTGTTTGTATTGCCTATAACACATTAAAAGCTTTTCAACAGAATCAGCTCTCTTAGAGACCGACAGAAAATAGCAGCTGCTCTTGTGAGTTTTAGGATTTCACTTTTCCAATTGCTAAATGATTTTTTGCTGTATATATTTCCTGTGAAAATACAACATTTAATCCCCAAGACTTGCAACAGGTTCTTTAGGAGGGCTCAATAAAAACCTGTGTACAGCCTCCTTTGCCAATCCCCACATCTTGGAACTGATCAGAAGGAAAGCATTCAAAAACTAGCAGCAGCAATTTCCCAAAGAAGGCACATTAACTTTGATAATCCTCCCAGAATAACTTTTTTTAGTTGTTAGGAGGAAAAAAAAATAATAGGCTCGCTTCTGGGAGTTGCATCCATTCCATCTTGTCCCACAGAAATCCCTTCATCCTATCCTTCCCAGTCTTATCCATCTGCCAACTTTATCACAGCTGTCCTCCCTTCCTTGGTACAACAATTCCCCAGGACAAAGAACTGTTGGTAGGGACAAATGACTGCTGCGGCCAGAGGACTCCACAGGGACATTAAGTCACCCGAAGCGAACCAGCATTAGAAAAGAAAGAGGCAGGTTTGGCAAGGTAACACAAGGCAGAGTCATTCCAACTCCCAACAGTTACAAAATCATTCCTTCACCTTCAGTAGCTGTGCTGAAAGCACATGCAAATGGTAATACCACGTGCTGCTGACAACAAGCACCTTCAGCCTTCCACTGCTAACAGGATAAGCTAAGATTGGACCCAAGATGAAAGCAAGCAAGAGGTAAGTAGGCAGCTTTCCTCCAGGAACAAAAGGAAAAGAAGCTCACAGCTCTGGAGACATGGATATTATTTTAAAACTCAAGGGCAGCAATGCGTTATTCATCACAGTTCTTAATATAAAAAAGCAACACTGGTATTATCAGATCATATTGTCAGATGTAGAAACAAACAAAAGCTGTAATATTTTAACAAACAGTACATTTTAAACACAATGGTAAGCTGTAAGAGGCACCAAAACGAGGGCTTCAGAACACAGACATGGGGAAAAAAGGATTATGAAAATGGAAATAAAAGGCACAGAAGAAAGAGGGGAAAGGACATATAAAAAGAATGGTATATAAAAAGAAGAATGGAAAAATGAAAGCACACATCAAATGGAAAATGCTACGAATAAAGAGAAAGGAGCATTACTGCTTCACTTTTATCACTGTTAACCCCAGTGTGAGTGCTTATGGCTGAGCACGGAATTTCAGGTGTGGGAAGAACGGTGAAGGTAATTTAATGGACTGTAAATACTTCCTTGTTTTCTGATTTGGAATGAGTTGCAGTCTACTTCTGTAAAGCAGAGTTTTACGTTTTACCTCTGGATCCTTTTGCCAGCATTGCATTCAGAACTTGATTTTGCTTTCTCAGGAAATGTACTTCAGAAGTGAGAGAATTATGCTGCTCTGAGCCATGGATAAAATTGTTTGCAGAACCTATAAATATGTACATAAAAGATGATTTATGAGTCATCTCTAGGTCATTAAAGATTAAACTTTCCAGACAAGAACAATTTTTAAAATTGCAGAAAAACATGTTATGAAAGGTATTTATCCCCTATGTGTTTTGAAGGTTATCCTTACAGACTGAAAGACAGTTCAGGTTAATGCCAAGTAACCTAAAGCTCTGCATCACAAGTACCTCTCGTTGCTGGGCAGCCATTACCCAAATTGCAAAATTATCCCTGCTAGTCTTTAACTATCAGCCAACAACGCACCAGGACAAAATGCAGCAGTATTTTGTGACATTGCTATTTTAAAATAATGCAAACTGTACCAAGGTTTACCTGTAATTCTGTATTGCTCTGTTCATACAAACCACTGCAGAGACAGCTAGATTTTACAAATTAATTAATAATGACTAATGAAGGAAGTAATGTGATGTTCATATATACGATGCCATTTCAGTCCGGAGCGTAAGCGTGGAGTCACCATCTTTCCCTCCAGTTATAATTTATGATGGTAGGGATGAAGACTCATACCTCTTTATGTCAGATATTTAAGGTTTATATAGCTGAGCCTGTGTTGATCACCTTGGGCTTCCATCAGTGGTTATGGGGAGGCACAGGAACCCCCAGAGAGGGACACATCCTCTGCACATCCCTCTGGGGAGGAAATGAAATGAACTGTCCTCCAAAGGGAGGAACTTCTTGCCAGTGCCTCCAAGAGGAGCTGTGTGTGACTGGATTTTAATGTCTGACTGCTAGAAGCTCAGGGTTGGTGAATCCTACTCTGAAGGTCTCACATGGATGTGAGTGTTGAATCCTGTTGTATCCACATCAGGTGAACTCCAGCCTAAGTAATCCTCACAACGTACTGCATTTACACTACTCATCCCACATTGTACACCTTGAAAACTGCCATATTCCATTCTCAAGGCAGCTGCCTTGCAAACACAAGTCAAGTAACTGTTATTGCCCTTTATAACCTATTTCTAGTCAGTAAAGCACTTCAGAACCCACTGGAATTAACATTACCATTAAAAGTATTTTTCAGTTGATTGGTTATCCCAGCATCTACTATGCTTTAGTGCTCGAGATAATTGCATGAGTGTCAACTGTTTGGTTAATAGAGAAATAACCAGCTGGCAGAAAAATTAGTGGAATGTATGAGGAGGATGCCTTTCAGCTCTGGCAATTCAATTCAACTGGATGTGCTGCACTTCCTCTGAATAATCTCATTTTATTGTAATCCCAACTGAAGCTTTTACCAACTACCTAACTGCGATGTAGTGTGCCATGATATGCACCTCTTGTCATTACTGAAAGACTCACAGGCTCTAGAAGCTCAGCACTAATGGCATTTTACTATCTATATGTTAAAGAGTTGAGGTAGCTACGTGAACTCAAAAGGCTTTTTCCTTTCAGATTTTAACAAAGCAATTCAACTTCAAGTGGCAAACCTTGATGGTCTCATCTTGATTCTAATTTAATTTATTGCCCATCACCCAGCTTTATCCTATTTGAAAAGTTATGCTATCACAATCCGACCGAAAAGCTTTAGAATATAACTATTAGTTATCTTACATAATAAGGGATAATGCAGAGCCAGTGGTAATAAGGCCACAATCCTGCAATTTGACCTACTACTGAGACTACTACTTCTGTGCAGAGCCCTGCTGACATCAATTATGCTCTCCATAGATGCAAAGGTCCATCCAGCCAGAGTACAGTGAAGCATCAGGGCCTGCAATTGGGCTACACTTGAGTTTTCATTATGTTATGTGCTGAGCACTACGTGTGAGCACTAAGAAAGCGTACCTCGAAGGTTTCAAAGAAGCACTGGCTGAAAGACAGGCACTACAGAACATCACAGCAAGGAGGAAGGGAAGAAGCACTCGTTCCCAATGAAAGCAAAATAAAGGCAAAACAAAGCTGAAGGCTGAGGACAGACATTAGTTGCTTATGGGTTAAAAAAAAGGAAACAAAAACCCCTTTTAATGTTAACTGCTGTTATTAACATTTGAAACATAGGAAACTCAAAATTAAACCTTTGATTTTATTTTGATGCCTAACATTTGAAATGATTGAAGCAATTATTTCAGTTCTACTTGCACTGCAAATCTCAGCTCTGTAGTAATGATGTAGTCATTACCAGCACCTTGTATCACTTATAGAATGGTGGAAGCCCAGAGGCACTCAAATGCTTTGAAAATCAACTTATTAAAAATAGCATGGCAAAAAAAAGCGGGCAGGTGTGTGTGCATACATAGATGCAATATCTACCAAATAGTCAAGAAAAATTCTGTGTGTTAAATTTCTTTGAACACACAACTCAATATCAAACAAATTTAAGAGGCTCTCATCAGCAATTAAGTTCTGTTACAACTTGGTTTCGATTTTTAAAAGAAAACAGAGTAAGGATATTAAGTTAAAACTGAAAAAACTGCTTTGAAGATTATGACTCAAAGCTAAAATCCCCTTCAGCTCCACTTGGGAACTTGTTTTTACACTGAAAGTTAGAACATAAAATAACAAAACCCCACGAACAAAACCCATCTATTATGAAAATAAGTAGCATCATTACTCGAAGAGAAGATATCTGAGAACATGAAAGGGATCTTCAGAACTGAGAGAATAAGGAAGAGCAGAAAGAACACCATAACAAAAAGGAACAGCTGTAACACACAGTTGTTTTTTCTTTTCTTTTTGAAGATTTTCCTCCATGCATTGCTAGGTGCACCAAGGCAACAAGAAGACAGACAGAAAGCATAAGACAGTTCATAAAGAAAATATACTTTCACTGCATTAATGGATGCCCTTGCCAGAATCTTTATGAAGCCGTAGCAGAGCTGGAAGTGTTTCAGTGTGGTTATTTCAAGAGAACGGTGTGCCTTTCCAGCACTGTAAATACTTCATGTATGAAATGGATGCTTTTTTTATACACCATTCCAGCAGTGTAAATTATTCCTGAAAGCACACTGCCATTTGTAGCCAGTATCCATTTAAACAACAACAGAAACGGATCACGGCGATGATGTAAAACGTAATGAATCTAATGTCAATATTAGTGAAACTGAGTTAAGAGAAGAGCATTGATGTATTCACTGCCTGCTTCCACTCTGAGTAATATTACATATTAATCAATCGTCCTATAGGGAAAAACTTGGGAAGGAGAACAAGAAAAGAGCAAAATGTGGGAAGGTATGTCTGGTGCTGTGTGCTTGAAAGGTGCTAGGAAATGGTCCTGAGTGGGAGCCTGGCCACCATCTCATGACAAGTTTTAAATGCACCACTGAGCTGAGTTTTCAGAGGTGCCGAATACTACCAAGAGAGAGCACAGTAATTCTGAATTTGCATGTTTATTTTTAGTCTTTTTCATCCACTGCTTTATATTAGAGTTTGGAATGAAAACCCACTCTATGTTCAAATTTCCATCGGTTTGACAGGTACTTCTCATTAAAAACTCACAATGTCGTTTTGTGTAGAACACATTTATCATAGTAATCACTTCAAATGACAGGTTGAACAACAAGGCCCAGGCTGTGCTCTACTGTGGCTATTTGTCCTTTATGTACACAAACCTGGCTTCATAGGCAGTCAGAGAGCTGCACAGAAGGCACTGTGCTGTATGTGGAGCACTGACCAACCTGAGTACACAGGGAGGAGAGGTATGAGCGCTAATTCCACAGCATTCCTCCTTCATATCAATAGCAGCAATGTAATTTAGAGCAAATACCCTCCTCTTTTCATACTGGGCTTGGGCCCAATTGAAATTATGTTGTTAAAATTGGCTTCCTCACCTACAACTGCCCCCGGCTGGATGTGGCAGAGGATTAAGAGGGTGACATCCTAACATCCAAGACCATTATAACAATAATGATGTCCTAAAGGCAAAAGGAAGCGGGCTGTTCTCTGATAACAGAACTAGAAGGTCATTCAATTTTCTGGGTGAAATTCAACCACAGTAACATCAAATGGCTTAAAACAACCTGGTAGCACTTCGGTCCTGTTCTCTTAGCAACACTTGCAAGTGTGGTGTACCTGCATCCCACAGAAGCTCTGTGCATCTGTATTGCTTCAAGGAATGGAGTTAAGGTTAGGATTAGGCATTTGTTCCCTCAGGCTTCAGGCAGAAGAGGTGGATTTAAGTTATCAGCAGATAAATTCTTACCTTGATCTAGCTCTTTGTCTCTCACTTGCCTCTCAAGCTGCTTCCTCAGTCTCTCATTGTTTTTTATGGAGTATTCTAAACGTTGTCTCAGGATTCGAATTTCATTCAGATACTCCATTAATAACTCTGCATGAACCAAGAGATCACTTCTTATTTACAAGAAATTCTTCTTATTTGGACCACTTCTTATTTAGAGTAAATGACTGTATCCCTCTCCACTGAGCACTCCTGTCAAATCTAATGTGTGTTACGACACAGAACCATTCAAAATGTTACACACTAAGTAACTGTCTCCACAACAGGCATTTCTCCATTTGGGCCCAAACCACACATGTCCTGAGAACTACTCTAAATGTTAACAATGGTCCAGTTTTCAGGCTTTTTAAACATGATCTTCCTAAAAAAACTGTAGCAGATGGAAATAACATCTAGTTAGAACATTGCCTACATTCAGACATGAATCCAAACCTCTGCAATACAGCCAAACATTCAGACTAAACACACTAAGAGTACACATTCTTCCTTATAACAATAGGAAGCCTACTGGAGTAATTCAGATATAAATTTGACTTTGGCTCACACAATGCATACCTTAATAAATAAATCTGCTCTATCAAGTTTCATTACCATACCTGTTCCTTCTTGCTTTGCCATTCTACAATTCTTCTTCCACTGGCTGTAAGTTTCAGCGTTACCCAGGAACTTATCTGTTTTAGCTGTCACTATCTTATTTGCCAGTTTATCCATGTCATACACTCCTGGTTTACTCTGCAATATTTTTCTCCTGCACACGACGTGCTATCTCAGCTATTAAATTTTCATTGCTGCCTGTAACAAACTGCTGCCAGCACCGCTCGTGCTTAGTGAAACTATCCAGGTCAAACATGACACCGCTTATTAATTATGCAGCACTTACAATTCTCAAGGAAACACAACACTGGCTTTTATAAAATTAGAAAATCTTTCTTTTTCAGTGCAATAATCTCTTGACAATTGTCTATTTTCCCTCATAACTTGTCTATTTAAAGACCGTCTGGAGTACCGTAAAAGATGATAGTCTAAAACAACAAAGACAAAATATCGTAGTTAATTTTGTTTCAAACAGGAGGTAGTTCAAATCGTTGTCATCTCTGTATGCCTTATTACTGAAATTGCAATGATTATGCAAGATACTGGAAAGCTGAAGCAGACAAACATTCTTCATTATTTCTTAATTAGTTCCCTCGTGTCTTATTTATCGCAGTTTCCCCAATATCTTCATTGGGAAGATTATTACCTGGGGGAAATTTGCTTGGCAGAAGTGCCAGTGTGGCATGCTGTCCTTCTCCTAGGTCATGTCTGGGCTCTGGTGATCCAAGAGATGACTTCTCTGACAAATCAAAATCAGACAGGCTATGAAGAGCAGATGGTACAGGTGATTCATCCTTAAGCTCCTCATACATCGTGGCATTCTTCTCATTTTCCCTTTTGAGACAGGCAACATGTTTTAAAATATAAGAATTATTCTATTATTTTGGGAGCAGGAAAAGAAAGCATGGTATCATGTTTACAGGACAAAGGTAAAGCAAGTGATTTTAGGTGACTAAACATTACAGAGTACTATGTTAGCTGCATATATCAAGATTGAAATCCAAACCTCACTGAAGTCAGCAGGAACAACCAATGAATCTGAAGCCCAATGTTCACACTGCAGCACAAGGTGGTCACCTCTGTGCTAAGGGGACCTCAAACTGCCTTCAATAGAAAGCTGAGGACTTCTGTAGCACAAAAGAACCCCAGGCTGGCAAGAAACCCAACATATGCAGCCAACACCTGCTCCCTTCACCTTCACCCTTATGCTGCTTTCTTCAGCAGAATGGTGTTTTGACAATGAAGTACAACAGAACTGTATACTGGTGCACCAAGATCACACAACCAGAAAAGCTACCCTTTCTAGCAGCTGCAATTAGGATAATACCTAAATACACACAGTGGTGTCTTACAGCACAACAGCGAACATTTTGTTTCTTTGTGAAAGGGAAAACCTGGCAACACGATGGTTTGCCTCAGTAATTAAACCATGCATTGGTGAAACAATGGCAGAGGTTGGCGGTGGATGCCATGTCCCTGGAGACATTCAAGGTGAGGCCAGACCAGGCTCTGAGCACCCTGACCAAGATGCAGATGTCTCTGCTCAATGCAGGAAGGTGGACCTTTAATGATCCCTTCCAAATGATTCCATGATTTGCTGAGTAGAGCAAAAAAAAACTAAGCTTGTTTTCTGTGAATATTTTACTAACAAAATGTATATTACTGAAACAGGCAGCATAAAAAAAGTCCTCTCCAAAAACTAAGACAGTTAGGTTGGGCTGCAAAACATGGAGCATCCTTACCAACTTGTCAAACAACAATACACTTAAATAACACTGAGTTGCACTCTTACCTTTGAGCTAATTCATAAAGTATGGTAACTTCTGCACCTACTGACTCTCCTGCAAAGCAAAAGCATCTGATTAAAGAGAGACTGAGAATAATTTTTGCTTCCCCTCCATTTCAAGCTACTCAAACACAGAATGGTAAATTAATGAGAATTTAGAGAAGCCAGTGGATTCTCAACACGCTGTGCATTCATGTCAAATACGTACGTGAGAAAAACTACTTAAAACACAGCAACAAAAGTTTCTTTGAGTTCAAAAAAATGACCAAGGAAGGACTGAGCAACATATGTGCCAGATTTTACACAGATTTTAGTGTTTTAGTTAGCAGACAGAGATGAAATATCCCGCTACATGACAAAAGGATTAGGGGCACTACTACTGCCACTGCTACTTCAATAAAAATTACACAAGAACCATTCCAGCTCACTTGGATGTTGGCCATCTGGAGCCAAGCTAACAAGCTGTCCTTAATAAAGGAGCACACACAGGGCTCTCAGTGGCACGGTGTGTAAGCACACACACAACTCAGTGCTAGAGACCTGGGCTCAGACACTGATTTGAATTAGGAAATAAGAATTGTGTCGTGTCACCTTGGCTCGGCACAGTGCAAAATTTTTGTGCAATTAAGCAAAAGTGGCAGGCAAGAGTTGCACAGCTCAGATTTCAGGGGAGTGAACTGAAGGTTAGGATGGAAATGCAGAGACAGACGGCTGTTTATGCACCTTCTTTACAGTCAGTTCCTAGTAAGCTGGATGTTCTTTATCGCCCTACAAACATCATTTTATTTTACAGTGTGATTCAGTGCAATAGCATTGTGTTAGATACATTGAATTGTCTCAGTTGTCAGTGGCTTTTCATAGTATATAGGATACCATCTGTTGGCTCGGTGGGTTTTTTTGGTTTTGTTTTTTATTTTTAAGACATTTAATGTTTATTCACTGCACACTCTTCCTATTTTTAATGCAAGGAATCTCTGTTGCCACCAAAACCACTGAAGACACTCAATCTCTTATTACACTGCTATGACACACTGCCCGTTAATGCCTTTTTCTCATATACAGCTCCCTTCCATGAGCCATCACAAACAGCAAAATGCTGCAACTATCTTTAAAGAAAGACAGAATACAGATCATTGCAGGGCTGGGAACTGAACGTTTCCAAAGGGATCTTCCAGAAGCAATGTCAGAAAGACACAGGGGGTCTGGGTCCCTTTTTTTAGGGCAATTCAAGTGCTTGGCTGAAGATGTCCGTTTTGCAGCTGACATCTGCAGAAGCTCTACCAGCTGGGTGACAAACAGCACCATTTGCAATCATAGGACTGAAATTAAAACTTTAATAAACTATAACCACTGGGTTTTGAGCAGTGTAAAATCCTCTAAGACAACTCAAAATGGAAGGTGCCAATACAGAGGGCAACTGCAAAGGTAAAACCCAGTCTTTTTGGATCTTCCAAGCCAGTCCATCACATAACACATCCAGAAGCAACCATGAGAAAGCAAGGGTTCCATTTCCACAGACACAAAACTCTACACGAACGCACTTCAAACAAGCACAAAGCTTTGCTACTTACCATACAGGAGTTTCCTTTCCAGCTTTTCAAACAGCAGCACACTTTGATTCAGCTGCTCACGGAAGCCTTCAGCAACGTAATAATCCACATCACTGGCTTGAAGCAGTTCCTCAAAAGCCTTAATAAGGCTCGTCAGATGCTGATGGTAAGTGACACAGCCACAGCGGATCTCTTTAATTTGGTGGTGTTGAATGGAAAGCTCTTGAGCTTGTGAACGAACTAATGAATCATATCTGAGGAAATGAAATTATCTTTGAAAGTAATTTTCTGACCGTAAATAACATTTAAATATAAATAAAAAGTGAATTAAATTTATATTTCTAAGCTATAATTTTATGGGACTCGATTTTCTTTTAAAATGCTTTTATGGCCACAATGACAAACGCTTTGTCTCTAAGTGCTGAGTTTTGTATCTGTGGGCATAACTGGTGGTTATTGTCCCTCACTTAACTGCTTCATTTTTAAGATGTGCAGAAACTACAATGAACTGGATTGTCTGCCTGAAAGTAACACAGATTGCATCGAAGGTGCCAAAATAAATAAGGCAGAATACACTAAGAGAATGTTAAAGAATACACTTATTTTTTCCTGTTATTATTATTGTTTTTTACTCAGCACGCAAACTTTCTATACTGGCCACCAGGAGCACATTTGACTTTCATCCACCTTGATGAATTCTGCACATCTCTGCATGCTTATTACCAAAGACATGACCATGGCAAACACTGCAGTGTTCAAACTCTTCTCCACAAGCTAGGGTCTACATATCAGTTCAGAACAGTTGAATTTATTCTGCACTTGTGAATGTAGACACCTCCTTTATTTTGCAACTATCTGTAGCACAGATGCACTCCCTTTTATGGAATCAAACATCAGCGGATCTGAAAAAATGCAGGGAGTCAAAGAATAGAGGGCATAAACAAAATTTATGATGGTGTGGGTTGTTACGGCATTTTTATTGTCATTTGTATCGGGAGAGACACATAATTCATTTTGGGGTCTGTCATTTGTGACTCGTGTCGTTGTTCTACACAGTGGCCATAAAAACCTCACAGAGCTCCATACCTTCCCATTCCTTAATTCACACAGTTACATCTCCCTTTGTAATATGAAAGAGGTGTACTTTCAAGGAATGTAAATTTATACATGCTATGTAGTAAGATTGTATTTTATGACAGCAACACTAGAAGATAAACAACTGTCCATGTTGCTGGTTGCTCGCTGTCTCCAAATATTTCTACCCAAGCATTCCAAAGAAAGCCAACAGGATGAATACCTTTCCTTGTAATGCTTCCTGTTATTCAATCAGCCCTCAAGAAATTAATGACACTACAGTCAGGGAAAAAAAAAGGTTGGGTCTTATGAGCCCACATTTTATGTCTGTGATTTCTGTATATGCTATCAGAGATGCTGCCCCTAGTCCTTCCATATGAAAAATAGGACTGATACTTCCCAGCCTCCCATAAATGATTTTCTAGCTTACAAGTTTATGCCATAAAATTTCATTCATTAATTTCAACATATATATACTTCTACATCCTTCAAAGAAGGCACTACAGCACACAGCTGCAAAACAAATTATAACTAGTCTCAAATTCTTATTTTACACATGAAGTGTGGTCACACAAACAGAGGGGTTTGTATGAACATGTCAGCCAGCTTCCCAGGGAAATGTTTGTAGCTTAGTGGGACCTTCCATTTCCTTATGCATGTCAACTGACAGAAACAACCTCTGAGTGATGTAAGGTCATCCCACCTCATAGAGTAACCAAGGATATTTGAGTTTGCTCAGGAGAGGATATTTCACTGCAGAGCTGTGGGCCTGAGGTGTGGAAAGAGATCCATAGCATCCCTACTGCAGGCAGTATGAGCTTTTCAGTAGTTCTGCACTAAGAAATATAGTAATTTGTACTTCAAGACATCTCTTAATTAAATGCTTCAGTTCTTTTATATTATATTAGTAAAATTCATCATTTAGTGCAACACAGTTGTATGTGAATAAAATCTATCACTTGGCAGTGCTGTTTAGAAAAAGGAACCTGAAGCAGTAACAACTTTACTCACTTGGATGGTGATGTGTCTCTCCGTTTCTTTTGAAGGCTGTACATGTCATCAGGATGCATATCTGCAACCAGCTCTTTTTTGAGGTCTGTCTCATTAGCTGAGAGTATTTCCTTAAAGTTTTGTGCTGGCCACAAGGTTTGCGCTTTTGAAGACTGTGAATTCCTATTTTCGGTGTGAATCTCACAATCCTTCAGCTGATGTAAACCAGGAAACGGTTTGATTTCCTGCATAGCTGTATCTTGTACAAAACGTCCTTCCCCAGGCAAAGCTGCATCACTCAGCACTGCACTGGAAATACCACTCAATAAAAGCTGGTCAGAGGTCTGTAAATGAAATACGAACATTTGGTACTTTTCAAGTTCAGACTGCATACTCTTAATTCTTTGTTTCAGTTCTTCTGTATCATCTACGACTTCACAGTCATCAAGTGCATCTGTGCTTGTTACACTCGATTTGAGAGAACGAAGACACTTGGAACCTGAATGTGCTGTGGCTGAGTCAGTGTCCTCATGTTCCACTGAATAAAGCTCTTCATTTGTTTCTTTTAATGAATGCTGGATATTCACATCGCTAATGTCATGATGATTTTCCATTTCTGAAAAACAGGAGGCTCGTGTGTGAATATTAATATTTATTTATCTAACATTCTGTTCTTAACAGCACTAGAACGAATTCATTTACTTCCATAATGACTGAATAAAAATGCAGAATAATTACGAACTGCACCACACTTGTTTTGGCCCTTTCACCCCTTTCTGTGATCTGCCCATTAATTCAACTTGAACATCAAATAGTGCAAACTCCTTATCAGCTGTCAAATAACCAGTACTGAAAATAAATCCACTTTCTTTTCCCACAAGACTGAAGAGTACTTTTGGTACATTCACTTCTAAATCAGAGACACTGACGATGCCCACTTCTTTCCAGCCAAAGGGATGATAACTTCAGACATAAGGCAGTGAGGTTTAAAAGCTGACTGCATGACCTTAAATGTGTCTTTCTAAAACTTCTAATTATATATTCTTTTTCTTCTCACTTCAAAATCCATGTAAAACCATTTGGAGCAAAAAGTTGGTGGAATTTTAAAAAGACTATTAACAAAACAGTAAAATTTGAGAAAAGAGTCTTTAATAACATCTTTTTAAAATGTGCTCAAAACAAAATTCATTAAAACGTTCACTGCTAAAGGTTTTACCAGCACTGATTTGGCATTCACAGCACATCTCTTGGTTGTCTTTGCCACTCTAAGTAATGAAATCAACGCAGACTCAAAGCAATAAAAGTTATATATATTGCTACATATGCTCTGTGTTAATAGTTCTGCGTGTGCTGAGGGCTGTAAGTATCAAAGAAAATGGTATTTTCTGGTTACCAATAAATTAAAGTCTCCCCTTCTATTAATTCTGCAAAAGATCTTAACTACTTAGAAACTCCCTTCTGGGAGTCATTCACTGATGGTGAGTAAGTCTGAAGAGTTTCAAATCCCTTTTCATGGAGAATGAATGTGAATGCCCAAAATCTGACTCAGGATAGTATGTTTGAGGGGACAACTGTATGTGAAGTCTTAGGTCAAGCAGAAGGATGAGATAATAAGAAGAACAAAATAACCTAAAAAGAGGGGGGGGGGAGGGGGGAGGGAAGGAATCTAGATTACTGGAATATCAACATATTTGAAATTAAGGGTAGATGATATTCTCTGCAACACACAGATTGCTGAACACCATTTACATCATTCCAAAGGCAAAAGAATCACAGGACCAAAATGCTTCTCAGAAAGCATTCAGGTATGAATTCAAGAAGACGCAGTGAATAAGAGATGCAACATGAAGTTCATTCGCTTCTCTTCTTCCTTCCCTACCTGAAAGGCACAACCCTTTGACTTGGTAGTTTATTTCTGTTGAAAGAGATGCAGAAGGGCTGTGGACTGAAGTACCACACGAACTCAAACTCTATGAGCCTGACACTTGGGGAGTAAATGTTTCTGGTTAGAATATGGCCTATAGCTTTTAATGAAACACTGTCCATTAAGAACTAAAATGCCCTATGTGTGTATGTGTGTCCATGCACACAGAGCATGAGCCTGCAGACTGATAGGCTTCAAGGACTCTTATGAATAAAAAAAGTGATGTGATCAAAATTGACTATATCCTCTATCTTGTGAACAACAGGTTAACTTGGTTATTCAAGCCCCTCCATAAATGACTGATACACAGTAATAAGCCTATTTACATTTTCATTAAATGATTTCATTAGGTTTCAACCTAGTTGAATGCCTTCAAATAATTCAGATAAGCAAAATTCTGTCATTCAACTGCTTCATTCCAATAGTTTTTAAGTAGATGCAGAAGCATAAATATATAAAAATATATATATTTAATACAGAACAGTGTTCAGAAGCAAGGACATTAACAGCAGAGATCAGGGTTAGGCACACAACTCACTGTTTTTACTGGTATCCAGATTATGAATTCCTGTGACCCTTCTGAAAACATAACCCTTAAAAGACTAACTTGGATTCTTAGAGCAATTCATCCATACTAGCCAAGTAAGCAAGATTTAGAACTCACAAACAATGACAAAGGAGACAGCTACCTGCAGCAAATTACAATATTGCAAAACTTAGCAGAAAATAGAGTTTCTTTTTTTTTGTTATCCCTTATAAATGCTCTACCTTGACAGTTCTGCTGATTTCTGTACATCACATATTCCTTCTTGCCCCCTGTATCGGCATCCTGCGATTCAACCTGGGGCCCAGTGCTGCCTGCTTTGCTGAATGAGTCACCTGGAGAGCAGCAGAGCAGGGAACAGAAGGCAGTAAGTGAATGGAAAAAAAAAAACACACCCACAAATCCAAACCTGATCTCACAAGTCAGAACAGGAAAATCATGAAAGGAACGACTCCTGAAAACCTGATACAAATATTATTGGTGGCATGCAACAGTTTTCACATTTCTTAAAGCACTTGACTAAATTACTAGAATAACTACTGCAGAATGTCCAAAGCATCTTAACAATGAATAAAAAGAAAGATTTGCAAGTCCCATTTGTAATATAACTGCTAATCAATTTTTAGTGCATTTTCAGATGTCTCATGTGCAACCCAGAGAAAGGCTGAGGTGTGTCTGCTGCTCCTCTGCAATCTTCCATTGCATCCAGTCTCAGAATTAGTCTGTAGTACAACCATTACCCTCTACAGGATAAAGAATCCCTCTACAGGAATGGAAAGGAAATCTCAGCACTGCAGTATTCATTTCAGGACCAGTCCAAAAGCACTTTCCCTCTCAGAATTCTCCATAGAATTTGCATCTATCAAAATTAAATGCTACAGTCTTATCAACTTCAGCATTAACAATTAAGTCATGCCATATCTGACGCATTCCACAATGTTATCCTTAATGCAAAGCCTCTCATCTTCTGCTTTTGACAGCAGTTCACTTGGAACTTGATTTAATCTTACTTCCTACATTTATGTCTTCTCTGTCCCCCAGTTGTCCTTTACATCTCTACCCAGTTCTAACCTTACTAAATGCATTTCTCCTTTACCACTCCAAATCATTATATAGTACCCATCATTCTCTGCCTTACAAATTTGTCATTCTTTGCTGATGCAGACACTTTGTCAACAAGTGAGTTTAAATTAACCCAGCCACGCTGGAAACTGACACGGCTGACTTGACTGATCAGTGGAATATTGGAAAAATATATTTACACAGCATAAACAAATACAGTATTTTTGTATTCTCCTGTCTCTGTTACAGTTTTCATTGGACTTGGAAGCCCACGCAAGAAAGCGTTCGTTTACCTGAACACTGACATGTGTGTGCACATGTGGGCACCCTGCAAAACTGCCATTTATTCTGCACTTCATGCCATGTATGCCATGTACTTTTTATTCCATACAAAGCTGTTTTACATTCTAGCAGCAAAAATTCAACTAAAAGAAAAAAAACAACAGTGCTTCTCAAGACCTACACACATATAACTCACTACTCAATAAGATCTTAAGTTTAAGCAGCATTTGATGTGTGTAAAAGTAACCTGTTTTCACTTTCTACAAGGAAAGAATCCACTATTTCAAGCAGCACTGTAATGTCTGCTCTTTAAATACAATTGCTTATTCACCTGTCACTAATGTGCTCTCCTCTGCAGGCTCTTCTTGCAGGTCTGCAGTTCCAGACTCGTGCAATAGCAGCTCTCCATTTGCTTGTGGTTGAAGTTGCTTGGTTTGAACCTCACATGCCTTCAGACCTTCATAGGGTGCTCTGGTGTGATTCCAGAGTGCTGAATGCAGCCTGTGCACAGAGGAGCTCACAGGCCAATTTCCTACTGGTCTGGATGATTGTAGCAGGACGGGCAGCCGGGACTTCCTCAGCAGATGAGCAGCATCAGTCTGAAAAAGGCATTGAATAAAATAGGTTAACAGTTAAGTATGGGAAGTAGAAACAAGCACTACAGGAAAAATAAAGATTTTCCAGCAATATCAGTCAGCTGTCACATGAAATTGTTTTGAAAATAAGACTGTAACACCCTTGCATGGAAAACAAATATTCAGTGAGAACAAAAAACTCTGTTCCACCGGTTCAGTTTTCTGAGTGAGTGCTGCTAATGCATCCACAGCCACTGGAATGGCTTCCAGTCCATGAAGTAAGACAGCAAATTCACCCAAACAAAGGATTTTGGTCAGTAGGTCATCGACCTCAAATTTCTGTGTGTCCTAGGAAAATAGCTTATTACTCAAACTGACTTCTGTTACTACCCACTCCAATGCTTTGCCCACATGTGACTGCCAAGCAATTGTTTCCCTCAAAACCTTTTTTTTTGTTTGTTTTGAAGATCTTTCTAATTTTTCCTAAATTCCTGAACATATTTTCCTTTCTTCCTCTGCCTCCATCCAACAGGCCCTACACCTCACCCCAGCCCTTTCTAACCTTCGACCAAATGAACAGCGCTCTGCATCAGCTGCAGAAGAAATGCGCTCTGCCTGAGAGAAATTACTGATGAACATGAACAATTTTATCACCCACACACTCTATACATCGCTCTTGCAGGACTCCATCACCTACTGTAACTGACATTCCATCAATGGAGTTGGGAGGAGAAACTCAATTTCTTAGTGGAGATCACAGCATGTCAGCTGCTCACCTTGTGAAGACTCCACAAAAATAAATGCAGCCTTGGTTAAGCCATAGAGCATAAGATAGCACTATCTCCAGAAGGATAAAAACATGCTATATGTTGATGGAAGTTATATAATTGTGTGTAATAACAGTAATAAAAATCAATAATAGCATGTTCAAACAGATTTAGTTTATTCTTTTGCTGTTCATTTGCTCCACCAGCATCATCAGGCCCTGTAATTTCTTTTACCACCCAATGTATTCTGAAATACCTTTCCACATTCATTTCTTAGCAATTATAGTCTTTACACAATTTAAAATAATAAAAAGCAAGTCCCATTTTCCTAATGACATCCTCAATTCCTTTTCTACGTTCGTGAATACAAATTCATTTGGAAGCTGAAAAATAAAGCCTGTTGAGATGAACTTTTCTAGCTTTACTGAAATGCTCTTAATAGTGTCAAATTATTTCCACCTGTGTCAGGGCTGTTGTATATACACACACACTGCACAGATTACTCTAAGTTCAATTCAGCAGGCTATATGAAACAAAAGCCATTCAGATATACCAGTGTATTACACTAGACCAAACAGGAAGAATTTTAACCAGTGCTGAGGTTGCAACTCATCTGGCAAATGATGAATCAAAATAGCATGCTAAAATTTAACAAAGACAAGAACTTGAAATAAAGAGGTGACAGTGATCAGAGTTGCAGAAAGAACTCTTGGCATTTCTCACAGGGGGCAGGCAGGTCTCCATTTGCCTCCAGAAAGACTGTCCTTTGTTCCTGAGAGGTGACACCAAAGCTACCATGTGTGCTTTTACACAAATCATCACAAGTAGATCTGCATTAATAGCCCAGCTGGGATCTCCAAGCCCTCCCCCTACCAACGCACCTTAACTATTTGTTACCAACTGCCTTCATCTCTTCAAGTGTTTCCAAAGCCAGCTGCTCCAGGCAGCCCCAGAAGAGAGAGACCAGTTCCTTCGTGCCTCCAAAGGACTTGGTCAGAGCAGCCAAAAGATGGAGGCAAAACAGTCAGCCTGCCAAACACAGCTGACTAAATGCCCAGCAGCCTAAAAACACTAACAGTCACAGAATTACCAAGTGGGTTGGGTTGAAAGGGACCTGAAAGATCACCCAGTTCCAACTCCCAGCTGTGGGCTGGTTGCTGCATCCTGTCCCCAGCTCAGGCTGCCCATGGCCCCCTCCAGCCTGGCCTTGGGCATCACCAAGGATGGAGCACCTACTGCTCTGGGCAGCACTGCCAGGGCCTCGCTGCCCTCTGAGTAAAGAATTCCCTGCTAACATCTAACTTAAACCTTCCCTACAATGGCCCTAAGAACATTCCTGTTATCATTATCTTTTCTACCCACTTATTTTTTAAAAGATAGAAAAATTGCAACCAGGATGGAAAGCTTGAAAGTCTGGGAATGTAACTGAATCTCTGCCAGCAAAGATAGTTTGATTACGTGTAAAACGATCAGTGAAACAAGATGTTGTTTTTGTCAGCTGCATACATGGGTTTTGAATTCTAAGAATTCTCCATAGGGTTTCCAGGGACCAACAATGCATGACAAAATCTTGAAGTCCCAAACCATACTGAGTTGCTTACACCAGTACAGACAACATCTCTTGCTTTACAAGCACTCTCTTTTAATGAGATGAAGACAAGGAGAACAAGCCAGAACAAAAATCACCAGCTGTCAGCAACCTCTTGATCACTAAAGTCACAGAAAACATTCTTTGCAGCAGGTGCTACAACATTCTCTATTAGAAGCACACAAAATCAACAACAAGATTCTTCTTTGCCTCCCTTCCAAGACCTTCAAAGAGTTCTCACCTCAGCCTCTCCACTCGCTACTGAAACAATACGCAGGAACCCTTTAGTAGACATTACTTTGCCCCCTTTTTGTTTGGGATCACAGAGTACCTGCCTGCAAAAGGCCTGAAAACTTTAACGGCACAAGCAAACAAAGCCTGTGCACAAAGCAGATTCTGTGCTCTTAGTTCCCCAAACAAATACGAAGAACTGACCTCCCAGTTTATAAAACTTTCAGACATCCCTAAGAGAGAGACGTGATGGTAAGATGTTCATAAAAGCACAGAAGAAAGATTTGAGTTTGTTGAAATCCACCATTAGTGCTTCACCTGTGTGCTCTGAGATATTACACAAGTCTTCTAGATCTCACTTGCTACTTACACTTAATAAACCAGAGGTTCAGAACACTCTGGTTCTGCACTTTATGAGCATCTATACTGAGATATGAGGCAGCACAGAATCAGGCCACTATGCTGTAATCTATGTCTCTATCCAACAGCTATAGTATTTACTGGTGCCTAGTTCCAGTGAGGAATGAAATTCCATTAATGTTCTAAGGCATGCTGAAGGATGAAAAGCTCCAAACATTAAGAACAATTACCTTACATATATTTAGTGTACACCTCTCTTTTTAATTTTAAAAATTACACAAAAGCAAAATCTGATATTAGAAATGACACGTAGTTTTCTCTTTGTACATCTACTCCCTGGGTACTAAAAAGAGAATCTTAAACTCACTTCAGTTGTTCTCCTTGAAAAAAAGCCTCTTTCATGCTGTTCGCTCTTACACACGTTCTCCTGCTGAAGTTCTCCTTCTGCATTTAATCTTGAATATTTTGTTCTCCCTTCCGAGGCTCCTTTATTGTCTTCACATTTGAGTCTCATGACATTTTCCTCTAAAGTCATTGTTTGTGTAGCTGCATCTTTCAGTTCTGCTTTCAGCAACTCAATATCCTTATTAATCTGTGGCGTTGCATCTGCATGAAGCTTCTCTTTCCCATCAAAAGTTGATTTTAATTCTGCTTGCTGCTTTAAGAATTTATTGGCTTGCTTGAAATGTTTGAGTTCAGCTCTTAGTTGAATGATCATTTGCCTAAGATCTTCTTCATTCTCTTTCTCTGTGTCTTCACTTGAATGTTCTTGCTCAGTTGTGCTCAGATGATCTAACAGTTCATTTACAGTTTTCATTTGTTCTTGTCTGCTATACTCAGGAAGGAGGAAGGAAGAGGCATGAATTTTGATTTTTATTTAAGCAAACAAGAACACCTTCTAAGAAACACTTTTGCAGCGTCTTGACATACTTGAAATTCCCGGGAGGCTTTATTTTATGCACTAATGAATTACTCACTAATGAACAGAGGTTTTGAAACATTTTAACAGCGTGAATTGTAACACAAATTATCTCATCAACACTTTTCTTCTATTCATGACCATATCCGCTCTACCAGCCCTCTCCTCATCCATGAACAGTTAGTAAACCTCTAGTAACTAAATTAATTGTTTACATAACAGCAATAGAAGAAACAGGAATGTATTTTGAAGTGAGTTTACTCTCGGATTTAAATACTTGAAAAATAAAACTCCCACCAATACACAGGAGGCTCCAGAGGTTGATTTTTTTCTTAAATGGGTCCCTTTGTGCTTTTCTAATGTAACATGGAAGCTGGAAAAGGAGCAAGCAGCCAAAAGCCTGCCGAAATAGCTCACTACAGACCACCGCACTGCCTCACAGACCACCAGCATCCATTGACAACAGTCTTGAAAACAACACTGTACATGAAACTGAAGCCAAATAAGCTGCACTTCAGGCATAAGCAAGTCTTCAAATCCTACAGATGATACCATGTGTCCAATAAAGAACAGTTTGTGCCACTAAACATATAAACTAGCATTTTAAACAACTGTATTTATATAGTTAGCATTTGAAGTGCTACAGACTAACTAGGCTCTTTATGTCTCTGTCTGGCATCTAATGTCATTAGTGAGAATTAAGTCACCCAAAGTACAGGCTCATCACCAGCCAGTCTGGTCATTTATATCTGAATACAGAAAAAATTACACACTAGAGAGCTAAAGATGACGGTGTTGGAATCATTAGCAGACTTTTAAGTAAAGTTAACAAATAAAACAATGTTATCTGTTCATATTCTATGAGTAATAACCCCCTCATTTATCACTGACTGGTGCTTTGACAGCTAAGATCATTGGATCTCTTGGAGAGTTCTGATCAGCAATGTAAAAACACAGGACTGCTTGAGTAAAGCCAGCTGCAGTGCATGCTGAACACAGAATAGGATTTGACTTGTGTAACTCCACAGGAAATTCTGCTACCAGCACTGCTGAGTGCTCAGTATATGGAAGGTCATTGCCATTACTCTGAAAGCACAACACTGATGGGCACAGGAAGAAAAAGTCATTCAATACTGTATACAGTCATAACACTGTGGAAAGAACAAAGAAAGAAAAATGAGAGTGATCTCCAGGAAAGCTGTAATTGAGTTTTCAACCAGAAGATTAAGTGCTTTAAGCATAAAATGGGAGGGAAATAACCTAATGAGGGTGTGTTTTTTCTAGACACCTTGTTTGGTATTGTCCAGTTCCTGCATTTCAGCTGGGAATTGATTGCACTATAGTATAACACACACACAAACAGAAAAGACAGAGGCCACGAAGGGTACCAGCAATGTCTAATCAGAATTAACCCTCCAGTCACTGTAACTCCATTTCCACCGTCCATAACTTTTCACTCTTCTCACCCTTCTAAGCAATATGGATTCACTCCCTTCAGCACACCATCATTTACTGCCCTGTGTTTTCAGCTATTTTAGTATCATTGAGAACAAAACAAAAATATAAATAAATAAAAACAGAAAGCAGCAGCATGTGTTATCATCTGAGTCCTTTAGCACTGCTAGTCCCCGCTCTGAAAACATCCCTCTGTACAGTAAAGCTCCATGTATCAATAACTTTGGGGAGTTTTTTTTCTTGTAATGGTTTTTTCATAAGGAATTCTACTGATAGTATATTTCCTAATTACTTAATTGCATGATAGACTAAAATGGCTCTGAAGGCGCCTTGCCAATCTCTCAGGTAAATTAGACAGTGCCATTATCTAAATTCACTTTAGCAAAATTACTTTATTCTCTTCTCAAATAGAAATACTGTCAAAAGCAGTGCATCTCTCTCATACTTACGTAGATTCAAGTACAGATGTTCTATTTTCTCTTAAAAAAGATGTGAGCAAGTTCATCTCTTCTGTTTCATGTTCACTCATCCCTATTCTGCCAAAGTGTTTGCCAGTTGTATCATGTTCAAGCTGAGGCTTATTTGGATTCCTATAATGTCTATCTTTGTAGAAACTCTCTGAATAGCCTGATGGAGTTATCTGTTAAAAAATTGCAAATATTTTCTTATTAGATAGGTATGCAATGCTCAATTAAATTAAGGGCTGTAATCTTTTGGTAATCAGGTTTTCTAATTCCTGGTGCCCTTTATCTACATTAAGAAGCATCCACAGACATTTCACTGACCAGTTATTAATTGAAAAACAAATGAACATCTATTTCACATGATTAATTCATACAGATCAGTTATTCAGTAGTAAGCAGACTTCCCCGAAGGTATTTATTTTTGGATAGGTATGAAATTTCTGGAATGCTGCCTGCACATCGCTGCTAGCTTTCTAGTTTTAGTTTACCTTTGAATCATTTGTCTTTACAGTATCAAATTCTGTCCTGAAATCACCAGGTGCAAGCTGTGACAGCAAGGACAGGATAGAACTTAAACTATTTACAAACTGCCAGCTTCTTGCATGGAGACTTTGTTTCTACATGGGTACTCTCCAGTAATCCAGCATTCCTTTAAGTCAATGGGAGTCTTTTGTATCAACTACATGAGTATATACACCTGGTCCACGTCATGCAGTTTCATGGGTAGGCATCACCAGTGAGACACTAAAATGTTTAAGAGGCAGGAGAATCATTACAATACAACATTTACCTGCTTATCCACCTCAGAAGGACAATCCACGGGTTCATGAAGGCATATCTAGTCAACAGAGAAACACAGACATTACAAACAACAGCATGTCACTGTGCTTCAGCACAACCACTCCAAATGTGTCACTCTGTGCCATATTTTAGCACCTCACCATTTTCAAACTATTAGAAATGTCCAGCAAATGACACTTTATGATCTTCTGAGGTTCCTTTTAACTTGAATTATTTTAAGATACCATGCTGCTTTGGAATGATCAGAGTACAGCAGATTCCAGAAGCTTTTGTCAAGTACACAAATGTCTCTAGCAAGTTACCATGACATCCAGTATTCCAACCCAGAAGGATCTCAAATACTTCCCATCAATGATGGCAGCAGACAAACCTCACATCAATTGAACTACAGACTTTTTAAGGAGAAGCACAGTGCATTCAGTGCAGTCCTACCTGACTGTCCCTCTCATAAAACTGACTGCTCTGCATCTTCCTGCCATTGTCACCATCTTCAGTCTGCTTCACCTGCTCTTCTGTTATTTCAAGAAACTACACAAAGTATGGAATGATGTGAAAATGTAGCACAAAAGAATACTGTGATATGAAACATGCATAAATAAGTCAGTGACATGTCTTAAAAGAAAACAAAAAAAGCCTGCAATACAAAGTAACAAACACCAAATTAGATTTCTTCAACAAGATCAAAGAAAATTAATATAAAAACCAGGAATTATTCATATTACAGTGAAACCTTATTTTATACATTACTTCATTGTTATTTAACCCTCTCCCCTCAGATATTACAATAACAAGTGAGCATCTTTTAGGCTCTCCAGACAGAAGTCCCCTATCTTCAGTCATGTTCTCACTGTGCCTATTTTATTTTCCCACTGCCAACATTCACTTTTCCTTGTTGCACCATTAGGGCTTTTCTCCAGCACCCACAAAACAGACACTTGTCAAAGAAAGCACATGCAGCTTTCTAGAAGGAGTTACAACAGTTACATCTGCTTTGTCTAGCCTGAATTTGCCAGTTTGCAGCAAATCATATTGAATTTACCTATGATGAGGCCTTTGGAGCTGCACAGCATAAACAAGCTTTGGTCTCTTTTACTTTTTTTGCTGATATATAACTAAGTACTTAGTAATGCAGAAGAGTGAAAATAATTCATTTACAACCCTGGCTACATTCTTGTAGCTCACAGAGTAAAACTGGTGCTTTCTGGGGGAGTTCTTGCCTGCACTGTGGTATGAATTTGGCAAAATTTAGTATTTTAGGAACACTTTGGAACAAAGGTTCCCAAACTGTAGCAGACCTGAGCCAGAGAGCAGCTCCAACCCTACCCAGCTGGGAAGAATGAGCAGCAGAGCACCAGAGGAGAAGCACAGCACAGAGCCTCTGAATCACTGCAGACAGCATCCAAACAGCTCCATTTAAAGAAATCTAAGCTAAAATTTCAACCAGACTGGACATTTATATCATTTTGTTTATAGCATCTTTTTTCAGTCTAATAGAAAAAGATGGTTATTTCAGACCTTTCCTGCTAGAACCTCATTAAAAATAGGGAACATGAGTGATGGTAAATACCAACGATGCTGTGCCTAGGATGTCTAAACCACAGGCAGGATATAGCATTGGCACAGCAGATTCAGACTTGCATTAGATTCCATTTTTTACCCTTAAAGCACTATGCCAATAACATAGCACTGCTGTGTTTAACAGTCATGTAGAGCTACAGAAAAATTAACTTGAGACAAGAGGAAGCAGAATCCTGAGCACGCTCACAGAAAAAGCAGTAAACTAAGAGTATAGGTACAGAGACTGAGATGACAAATTGAAAGGAAAGAGACTGGAGCCTAGTGGTTGAGATGTGATATTTATAGTTTTGATGGATACAAAGTGTGGAGCTGAAACTTGGGACATGAAAAGAAAAGCCTGCTTCCCTGGTATCACATGCTGTAAAGTCTTGGCTCTCAGCACGTCCATCCAAGTGCAGACAAACAGGATTCTGCAGGGAGTGTTATTTTTGCTTCCCATGAACACTGGGAATTGAACACATGCGTGGGTTCGTTGTTTTTATTTTTAATTGAGCACAAAAGGTGCACATAAATGTATATGGGAAATAAATGAGAAAAGCTTTTTTTTAATCTTCTGCTCTCTAGCACTATAATCAGCTCTAATGGTTTTAAGTAACAGGATGGTGCAGTCTATTAATATATTTGCCTTTTACTATTAGAAATCTATATTCAAAATTAACTTCTAAGTCACGCTTCAATTATCTTGGTATTTTCACTTAAAACTTAGTTTTCCAGGACAACACAAAGTAAAGGCAATCTGAAAATCAGAGCAAGATAGGCAGAGCTGTGATAGACAGCAAGAACATGCATTTAAAAAGACAGCTTTTCATTGCAGTCATAGAAAATCAAAAGCCCAACCACATTTGCTAAATATGACTAAATTTCAGTTTTCCATGTAGGGTTTGATGACCTGAATCTACACATTTGTGTATTAAAATTCAACTTATTAGCATATGTAACTTATCCTCCTAATGCAACTACCTCTACTGGCTCAATATTTCCTTGCATACGAGTTTCCCAGGCCAGTATTGGATTAAATAAGCGGTGCTGCTCAGAACAGAACTCTTATGTCAGACCAACAGGTTGCAGCACACCATAACAAGGAATCGCTGCAGTTTAAGCCTGGTTCTACGTCTGAGATGCTGAAAGGAAACTTTCTGTGCTCCAAGGAACATAATCTAATGCTCAACAAAATATTAGAAGCAAATAAGTGGCTTAAGGACAGAGAAAAAAGTCTGCTAAAAATAAGCAGCCTGTTTAAAGTATTTCCTTGGGGACTGAAAACCTTTTCCTAAATGAAGCACTGATATGCTTGGTTTGTAAAGATCCCCGGGGCCCTGAAGGCTGAAATCACTGAGGCTGCTTCTCTCAGAGAAAGCAGATGTTCAGAGGACAGCACACAAACAACCTCTTTCTGCTCTCCTCACTCCCTTCCAAACACAAGGCCAAGAAATGGAGCACCGGAGGCTGGCAGGCCCCTGGGAGATGCCCTGCAGAGACCCCAGGATGCACATTTATCTGATCTGTGCTCTGGCTTTCGGAAGGAAAAGAAAGATGGGTTCATTTTAAGAACCTGAGAAGGGTGCATGCTTCTGTTCCTGTCCCAACTCCTCTTTAGCATCATCTCAGCACTACCTGCCAACAAATCCTTGCCCAAAATACACACAAGAAATAGAACATGGCCTCTCTGACAACTGCTATTAACATGCAAAATACACCGTTGTCACAATCCCTAGCCTGGAAACGAGATAGCCCTTTATTGCCAAGGCTGATGAAATAGTCCCTTTTAAGCTAAAAGCATTTAATCACAGCTCCTCTAACTTTTGAGCTCTACAGCACTGTCATCACACTGACACGCAATCAGATGTTACCAAATTTTACATTCCCATGTCTGCTACAAGAATTTTGGGGGCTTTTATTTTACAGGCTTCGCTCTTTGCCATTCCACATCTATTTTCACGTAGGCAGCTTCCTAAGCAGCCTCACACGTTCCACCCATGCCATGACAAACGCACGGTCACGATATCCTGTCATGATAACGACACAATTCCTTCGGTCTGAGCCATGGCATCAGTGGGGGTGCAGCACCCTCTGCAGGACGGCACGGCAAACAACCAGGGGAGACACCCACAGAAAGCACAAGCACTCTGAAACGGGTTGCCCACAAGCTTTCCAGTGCAGAACCATTACAACAACCTGAAAATGTATTATTTTAATAAAATTCACCACGCTCCTAAAGGCTGTTCTGTAATTTTAGCATATTTTCGATTAAAATATATTTGAAGTAAAGGTAACAAAAGCATGTCTTGAAACTGAAAAGCCAAGAATATTGTGTGATTTCTGATGACACCAAAGGAATTTGTGCCCTGTACTGAGACGATCGTGACAGGACGTTGCTTACTTGTAAAGCAAAATTAACTCTTTCTTCCTCTTCTAAACGAGGAAACCAACAGATGGCAGACCCAATAAATGCTTTAACATACATGTCGTTTCTTTAAAATCTACTAAAAACATCTCTGAACACTTGCTGAATTGAGATTGTGAGATCTTGTGTTAACCTCTTAAATTTATCTCCATCATTAATTTAAGTTCCTATAAGGAATTAACGATCTCAAGTCCCCAGGTTTTATGGTCATTCTCACTTATGTAAACCATTCCACGAAGTACATTAGAGGTGAGACTCAGATTCACTGCTTTAACACTGAAAACCTACCTCACTCTGATTTAATATCTTCACTGCTTCCTTCCCCTGAGAATCTGTTGTGAAGAATCCAAGCTGTTTCATCTTAAGTTCTTGATTAATTAACTGCAGGTCCTTAACCACCAAGAGAAGATCAGTAACCTAAACAACCAAAGGAAGAACAAGCAAAACTGATAGCATCCATGCTAGTATGAAAGCAAATTATAATATATAAATCTCTATGTAAAGCTAAACTGCAAAGTTAGAATGTCTGGGCTCCTGTAACTGCTCATAAGGCAATCTTCCTACATAAGGAAAACATGACAATGTGTTTGTAAGTTGGTGTTCAAGAAATCTCAACTTGGAAGACTCTAGTTTCCAGCTAAGATGAAGCACCAAACTTCAGTATTCAGCAACAGAAAGAAACTCAAGAGCACCTCACAACAACAGGTTGATTTATGAAGATTTTTGATTCCCTTTTTGATGCAAGGGAAGCCAGCACTACATAGAAATAGTAACACTCTGAAGCAATCTGTTCTTGTACCTCAAACACCCTATAAGACACTACCACTGAGTTATTTCACAGATATAAAATCTGCATCAGAGTGAACAGTCACATTCAAGGCTCTTGAATAGACATCAGGGACACAGACTTCCGTAGTTACATCAAGAAGGCAGCATTTGCAGAAGGTGGTGAAATGTTTTTATTAGAGCAATTAGTGTATTTGCGAAAAGCAGATCAGTATTCAGTCATAGAACCTTTTTTTCAGGCAAGAAATGGTTTATCAACATCTTTTGCTAATGCTGTCCCTGAATTTGCCAGAGGGAATACGTTCAGAGATAAAGGTAGTGTTCCTCAGAATGGGACTGATAGACAATATGGGGCTTTTTTACTTACACCTGCTCAGTGTAAGGCAAGAATCTTTCCCTCCCATTGCCCCCCCCCCCCCCATTTTGAACACTTGCCTACAATTCAGCTGCCCATGAGAAATGGAAAGCCTCACTTATGTTCAATCTCAAACAATTGCATTCAGCACAGTTCCTTATCATAAATTGATGCACTGCTCAGAGATCAACGCACAGGATGATGAGTTAGAACAGTTTTCTGAACTCCAATACTAATCTATTGCTTGACAACTGTCTGCAAATTTAATTTCTTTGAATTTCAGTTCTACTTATGCAGAATGAAGATAATATTAACCTACCTCAGGGTTCCTTTTTAACATTCCATATTTGTCAAAAAAATTGTGAAGCCCGTGATGGAGTGTGCTATACAGAATAAATTACAGACACCACTACCATATTCATGATTAATAAAGGCAGGTGAGATGTGCATTGTAGGATACTTAATACAGAAACTTTTCTTTGGAGTCGGCATACTTCATGATCACTAAAATAGGGCATTGAGTTTGAAACCTGAACCCAGCTGACTATTTGAAAAGCTTTGCAGCAGCTCACCTACCTTGCAGTTGACTCTCAAGCTCATGTTGTGTAACAAGTAGAAACTGCTCATAAAGGGTGGATCACAAACCACACAGATAAGAACATCAAATCCTTTCAGAACTAGCAAGTCATATCTAAATAAAATGCTTCTTCCCGTGAGAGACGCACAAACTACAAATGAATCAGAATGAAGTCATTAAAAGCAGTAAATATTAAAACAGATCAATACCTTTTTCTTAAGTTCTTCAAGAGACAGATGGTCTATCTGTAGGTTTAAATTATCTTGCTCTCCTAAGCAAATACTCATATAAGATGTTTGATCTCCACAGAAAGACAGCGTTTCATCTGTCAAAATAACCAAAAACAGGAATTATTTCAGAAACTCTCATTTGTTTGCAGGAAAAGAAAGCATAAGATGCAAAGAGAGGACTTTTCAAATAAGAGCCTACCAGGAAGTCTGGGGGAGGCCTGTTAAAATTGTTTCATTCCCCAAAATAAGCTTTATGTTCAATTGAACCAATTTTGTCCTTACATTTCTTTGTGCCTCTGACAACTAGACATGCTGTATTTTCTGTGGTTATCAGCATGAGTTGTGGATGCAATTCCACATTATAATCTGCATATTTAGCATTATATTTAGAAACATTTTTTAGGAAGGATAAGCAAGGCATGAGCAGTTATTCTAGCTGTATTTGTAAGAGTTAGAAGTCTCGAGGCAAAGAGCCTGGCTGGACAAGGTCACAGAATTCATTCTGCTTTGGGGCCAAAGGAACTGAAAGCAAACAGAATTGAAAATAGTTATTCATTGCCTCTACAACCACATGACTGGTTTGTTATGCTTCAATAAACACCTGTTCATTTACAGCAAAGATGACAATTCTTTAATATTATCTCATTAGACAGCGAGAAAGCATCTCTGAATTGTGACAAAGAGGAGGCATCCAAATTCTACTCCCAACTCTGACAATGACCCTATGGAAGCTGTGAGGATCTGATGATTCACAAATGATCACAAAATTTCAGGCTTCTTCCCTCACAGCTTCAGCTACAGCCCCACTGCTTCTGACAACTGGACCAGGAGTACCCACAGCTCCTATGGGCTTCTCCTGGCTGTTCATCACCTCTTTACTCTGGAGGCTGGAAACTGCGACAAAGCAGAAGCTCACCTTTGGTCACTTATCAAAGTGGAGAAGAGAATGATGCCAACATGGAAACTCTAAGTTGAAAGGCCAAGTGAACAGGCTTTGTTGTTCTTTAATGTATCCCCTAAGAACAAAATAGATCTTTCTGCACATGCAGTGAACTTTTAATATCCATCACTCTTCTACAGTTAAGTGTAAACTTAAACCATCTTCAAAGAAGTAAAACCAAACTGTATTTAAAAGCTCTAATATTTCTGAATAAACTACAAAAGAATAAAACTACTGGCTATGTTTTTCTTCTCTGGAAGTGCTTCTTGCCTTAGGAGGAGTTTACCAATTTCCTGAGACATAAGCTCTTTAGCAAAATATCATCCAATTACAAAGTTCCAGGGACAGAAAGTGATCCCATGGCCACAGAGCCAGGAATCTGATTTCTGCAGAAAACAGGAAATTCTATGGGTACAAAATTGTAGGCAGCTTGAAATGATCACTGCAGCAGAATTGCCACAGAATTACTAACATTTGCTGCGGGGAAAGAGAAAAGCTGTCCCTTTATACAACTCTTTATGAGTTCTGATTGCTCAAAGATATTCTGTTACAAATCCCCCAAATAATTTTTAGTACAGAAGGCTGAAGTCTTTCTTACACCTTTATCTAATTTCAAACGGTTCTCCTCCATCACAGCAAACTGAGTGCAATAAAACCAGTTTTCTTTTGTGCAAGAAGATCAAGAAAAGGGAAGGGCTGCACGTGCATACAGACCTTGCCTGTTTTTAGCATTCTTAACCTGATCTTCTAAGACCTTCTGGAGATTCCGAGTGGCTAGAATGTCATCCTCGAGTTGTTTCCGTAACATGAAGATCTTGTTTAATTCTGTCTGCAAGCTATTTAAACTAAGGAAAAAAGAAGAAAACCAGAAATTAAACAAAAACATTTAAGATTTTGATTCAAAGCCCTCAGTTAGGCAAGGCAGCATCTTTTACACCTCCAGGCTTCCACAAAGACCCCATTTCACACAGCCAGCACTGGTTTTCATCACACGGTTACATTGTTTTGATGCATAAGAGTTAACTAATCCCTATACAGAAAGGAGGTATCAAAGCTTTACATCCACATCCTCTTCTTGCTCTTTTGAACTGTTGCTACTTTTAAATCAGCTTAAGCAGTACAGATACACTGTATTGGGCAAATGTGAGGGTGTTTGTTTGTTTGCTTGAAGGAAAACCAAAACAACCAATCTTAGTCTATTCCATATGGTGACTATGGAAACTCTGTTCCCTTGCTACAGGGCTGTACTAAACAACCCAATGCTCCCCTAAAAAAATAAGGATTAAAAAAAAACAACCCATGTTTCATTGAAAATGAGATTCGGGCACAACCCAACTATTTTATTTCTTCCATCAGCCAGCAGTCTGCAAAAAGACCTTTCAAGTTTAAATGGTGCCAATTATCTCAACTGGGTATAAATTTCAAAACTTAAAAATGACAATTTGTCAACATGAATTAATTCCTTAAGCAGCTTTTTTTTCCCCCAGCATAGTCACCGAAGTGCTTACTTTAGCATCAGTCACTGCCCCCTGCTTCTCTCCATGTCAGCACATCCAGCTGTCCCTTGCTAGATCATTCATCCCCATCACCCTTCACCAGCACCGACAAGACAGCTACAATCAGTCCAGAGAAAGACTTAACTACGCTAAAAACTGAAATTGTAACAGTATGAAATAAACAGCATTTGATAAAAAATGTGCTACCGAACTCACTGTATTATTTATTTTGCCATCAAATTCACTCCAAACCTCAGGACTTTACGATAAATTATGCTGCCGTAGAATTTCCAACCCACAATATTGAAATGCCTAAGAATTCAGGAATCTTTCAAAACAAAATTCAAATCTGCCTTACAGGAGGCTACACAGGAGCAAACAGTGCATCATACTTGCATGAGGATAACAGCATCTTGCAGAAACACATTAATTAAAAGGCAGCATATATGAAAAGACTCTCGGTCTGTCTTCTGACAAGTGTGCTGTTGTCAGTATTTCTTGCACATGAACCCACTCCTTTAACTAACGCTCCCTGGCTCGGGAATATTCTTTGAAGAGGAAACTCTCTTAAATGCTCAGCAAAAATTAAGAAGAAAAGCAAAGCAAGACATTAGTAGAAGCTAAGTAAGCACATTCTCTCCTCCTCATGAGCTAAAGGTTTTATCAGAATAAGCATCGATTCTCTGCTTGGAGAGACAAGGAATGTCATGGTACTGACATCAGTATCTTATTTTGAAAAATCCCCATTCAAGTTGCACAGTCAGCTACTGTTATAATTTTCCCCATTTGAAAGATATTCTAAGAAAAGATAGCAGCAGATCTGTTTCTTTGTTGCTGCCATCACTACACAGTGTTGACACAACCACCTCACCCACAGACTGTTTCAACAGCAGGGCACTTTGTGTGAAATACTGAACCAAATGGGCTCCCTCCTTCATTTGGTGATTGCCACAAAAGCCATTGATCTTCTCCTGGAGATAAGAAATAATCTCCATAGTCTGCCTTCTATCACTATTTCTAATGAGAAAGATTCCATTCTCTAAAACAGCTTCTGAGCTGTGGCCAAGCACAGGATGACATTACTATTAATGTGCCTAATTCAAATTCTAGATCTCATCTACCTCAGTGCTACTCACTTGCTGCTTTCCAAACTACAGCTCCTACGTGCTGACCGCAAAATACAAACAGGCATTCCCAAAAAGCTGGCAGGTATGAGCCACTGCATTCAGGCAGTAAGAGTGAGGAGCCATCTCCTGAACGTCCCCAGTACCTAATTAAGATATTTGTAATTATAACAGCAGAAGTACATTTTATTAAACATTATTTCTTTTACCCAAAGGCTAAGAATATTCCTCATTTCATCAGAACATCTCTTCCTCAATGCCAAGCAATAGCAGAATACAAAGTAGGTTAGAGATTTCTTTCTAAAATGCTGTGCTCTTTGATATTAAAAGGTTGAAAAGCACTACCTCCTGCCGTTTAGAATGCTTCTGAATGCTTGATGTTGAAAGAATGTTATGAAAATTTCACTTATTCTATTTTGTTTAAACATCTCCAAAACCCTACCTGCTTAATTCTCATCAAAACGTTCACTGTGCCACTCTTAAAGTAAGCATCATATTATTTGAGAAGGGGCAGACTATGGCAAATCATCCAGCACAGCACAGTTGACAGGGATTTGATTTTTCCCCTATATTCCAACACAGGACAAGAACCTCCTCTGAATACCTATCTGCTTTCTTTGTATGCAAATAGAAATCTAATCCAAAGAGAAATATTTCCAGAAAGATTCAGCTCACTGAAATAACATTCCCTTCTTTACAAAAACATTTCTTTTTTAAGAAGACTACAACAGCAAGTTTATCACCTGTAACAATTAGCCTGCACAAAATACTGCCTACCCAGTTAAGTTGCACCTTTATTCACATCTTCAAACTTCCTTTGAGTTTAGATTGACCATCAAAACAGAAAAATTACTTACCTATCTGATTCCTTAAAGGTCTGCACCAGTGTAGAATAAATATTTTGTTCCTTTTTTAAAGCAAGGATCAGCTTTTCATATTCAGATTCTTTTTTTTCCTAAATTAAGAAAAGAACAGTTATCTTTGAATGCGCTTTTTATGTCGGCATGTCTACAACTTCGTGCAGCCATGAAAAGGAGAGAAGGTGAAGAGAGCAACTCAGAAGACAGGAGTGCCCACCTCAAAAATGTCGTGTGAATCTGGAAATGATTTATGATCTAAATAAATAAACAGCACGTAAATCTGCTGTTATTACAGGAGGTGAATAATGGTTTGCTATTTACCTATCATAAGTGAGCTATGTATCCAAACAGTGGCTCAACCCAGCAAGTTGTTATCATAGGCAAGAAAAGGGAAAGGCGAGTAGAAGCCCAAAGACCAAGTGCCCATTTTAGAACACTGTCCCAACAGTCCTCTCCTTTTTCTGGATAAAAGTGGCTTTCTTTGAGGCCGGGTTTTCTGCAAATTCTGTTCCATTTCTGAATAAAAAGGTCTGCATTGAGCCAACAAATACAGGATGTACATGCCAGCCTCGTGCTCATCGAGTCTGAACACTCAAGCTGGGTCACTCTAAGCTGCTTTCTTTACTCGTACAAAAAAAATTGTTTGCCTGCAGCCTTGCTCACAGAAGGTATATTATTACAAGAATAAATCCAGACTCCTGTGCTACTTTCTCAGTAAGCATCCACTGTTAAGTTCCGAAGACTTTTTTCAATCCAACAACCACTCAGCCACTTTTTCAGCAGGAAGCAAAAAAATGCAGCTATTTAAAGGAGTATTTGCTTGCTCTTATTACACAAAAATACCTAAGATGTCAGCTGGCTCGGAAGAGAAAATAACTGGGATATCTAAAGGAAATGTAAATGTATTAATGTCAGGCACAGTATCTTCTGTCTCTGTTTGAGAAGAAAAGGCCACGATGCTTCTCTCACTTTTCCTTCCACTTGAAAATTGAAAGCACAAACAAAAAAGGTGCCACAGCCGGGGGGGGGGTGTGCAAGGCTCCAGCATGACAAGATAACTCCAGAGGACGGGAATGAAAGGTAATTCTATTTTCTCCACATTACAACCTCAAGTCTGGAAACTAAACTCTCAAGAGATACTAAATCATTAGTGAACACATCATTAACAGGGAAGAAATCTACACCCAGGAGTTTCAAGCAGCTGTTATTACTTCAATTGCAGTTCCTAAGCCAGGAAACTGCAACAAAAATTCAGCTACAGTAGAATCTCGTTAATTCACGCTAACGATGCAGAGACTGTTAATTTGAAGAACTCATATTCTGCAAAGTAAACAGCACAAAAGCAAGGACAACTGTTGTTTACTTTTAATTATTTATGCTCGTACTTCACAGCGTGCTAGCAAACATGTTAAATAATATTTTGCAAATGTAATCAAGTTTTGATCAAATTATTTCCATTGAGTAATCTGCATAACAGATCTCAGCGCTGAAAGAGCAGCTCGTGCCACTTAACCCTGCAGGCTCTTTGAAGAAGTGACCTTGTCTTTGTGTTCATCACGCTCCACCAGCACCATCCCTAACGGTGCCCTAACACACGTTTCAAGGTTCTCGTGCTGTTTGTACGTTCAATACTATTTTATAGGTGAGCAGCAAAATACTGAGCTTCATGTCAAGCTTACTGTCAGGGCGAGCAGAGAAGCAGCACACAGCAATGACTTCTGCTGGCTGTGTGCTGAGGAACACAAAGGCTAACGGGCTGAGATGGGTGATCCAGAGTCTATTAATAAAAAATACCTTTTAAAAAGTGTCAAAAAATGAATCTCACAGCCTGAGTTAAGGACTCTTAGCAACGTGCAGGAATCCCAGCCTTATAAGCATAGGCATTAAGCATGAAGTACTCTGATTGCAATTCAGTTTGGAACAGCGTTCATCGCTGACAACAGCACTGATCAATGACACAAAAGGAACGGGAAGAGATAAATCTTTTGACTTAATTTAGTTGGTTAACAGCCTGTTAAAAGTTCTAGCGAACTCTTCCATATGTCTGATACAAGCCTTGTAATTATTACTGAAAATACTACAGAACTGTATCCTAATTAGAAGGTCTTTCTGAGTAATGTCACTCTGAAGAGTTTAGGACAGGCACATTAGATAACGGCTGCTACCAGTTGTTCAGGGGCTGTGACTGCTGCTTAGCAAAGCAGTGCTACACAGACCTTGCCTCTTTTCTTACCCTTTTTTTCTGAATTCATGAGTTAATTCAGTTCAACATTTGCACCAAAATCTGAGCAGCCTCACAAAAACCTCCCAACAATTTTTTTCCTCCATTAACAGAGACAAGGGCTGTTTCTAAACTCCAAATGTCACAGATTATAGGCAAATTATTACAAAGTCTAAATTCAATTAGCTAGGTAAAGGTTAGCAAAATCATGAAGAAACGTTCTTGATTATTCAGATTCTTCCCTGAATAATAAGGATGAGAAGATAGAGCACGAACATTTTTTTGGGGCACATTATTACTGTCACTTCTAAATAAAGCGTAGGAGTGAATTATTCCAATCAACTCCCCAAAGGTACACAAAACATACGGCAGCTCCGTAACTTACACAGACCATAATGCTGTGGGAGTTAATGAAACATTAAACCTCTTGACACATGGTGTGAGGGAAAATGTGTTAGAAGAGATAGCTGCAAGACATCCAGGACCATATTGCAGTGGAAGATTTATATTCCCGTGAAAGCAGGCAATCTAATACATTAAAGTCTATATTTAAATCTGAAATACTATTGCTAAGCAGCAGCGGTGGAAAACATCACTTATTTCCATTAAAAGGTTTCTGCAATTGTAAGCAAAGAAAGGAAAAAGGTTTGTACCTCTGCAGTAAGTAACCTACTGGCAACGTCACAGGAATATTTGGTGGCCTCATTGGGATCACTTCAAAATCTGTGAAGGTCAGGGAATGAACGACAGAGATGAGGCCACAACGTACAGCCCAGCACTGACCCGGCCAAGCAGCCATCAGCACCAGGATTTGATCATTTCTTATAACCTTGCACAGAACAGGACGTATGGACTACTGCAAATGAAACAATCACTAATAAGATCAAAATCGTTACAGGCCAGTGAGTCACAGACCTGAAGATGGAAATTGCTGAAGCTAAAGACTGCTGCTGACTTTTAGAAGATGTCATCTCAACCACAGAAAATGTCAAAAAGCTGATGGCTCTGGGGAACTCATGGCCCCTCCTGATGATATATATGGCGAGATTACTGGACTATAAACATCTGCAAATATCACCTCATCAGGCTAACTCTGCTAAGATGAAACTGCTGCTAATATGGAAATGCTGCAATACACAGATCCCACCCCAGCAGGAAGCCACAATCAGTGTAACAGTGAAAAGCATCACGGCTGCAGTGTGTGAACACAAGGATAGTGACAAAAACGATGGCTGATTTCAGCTGTGAGCCAATTTCATCAGACCAGAAGCTAAATTGCTTCCCAGTTTATGCATTCACAACAGCAATTGAAAGAGGCTGAAAACAACAACTACAAAGCACTGATAACTGTTTAATAGACACTTGTATTAAAAAAAATCAGCTACAACACTTTCCATCTCCCTGATGACTTGGCAACAGCACTGCATCGGTTTACCAGTTAAGACACATCCATAGAGCTGCACCAATCCTGGTTCTCAGCACCCAGCAACTGCAGCACTGGCTACATCAATGACTTCATGCTTTGACTACAACTTCACCAACTGCAGGAAATCAGACATCACAACTGCACACACAGTATTCTTCAATTCCCTGGCTGCACAGCATTAACTCCCAAAATACTGCAGTAATTATAACTGAAGTCAAATAATGTGCTGATTGTACAGGAATTAAAAAGCACCGTGTTGTTTGCAGAAACATCAGGTTTCAGCTGCTCTCATTTCCCACTCCACCCCTCGAGTGGCACATAAGCTTCCCTTCTCAGAAACAGACATTATGGAGAGATATCACAGCAAATCCAAGGATTCTTTTGGACACTCAGAGAAACCAATTTAGAATTAAAATTCACATCACTGTGACTCCCTACTGCTGTATGCAAGGTTATATGTGTAACACAACAGAACCCAGAAACGTACATACAGGATTGAGCAAGAGCCACTGTTCTCAATTTTCCTGCTTTTTCCTGCTTTTCTCAGTATTGGAATGAACTGCAAATGAAATCTGTTAGAAATGTATTTGCCTAACAAATTGTCCAACAAAAAAAGCTTTGCAAGGAGTATTGGTAGTGAGAGCAGCATTAAGCATAAAATCATTTACAGTTTTCAAAATTGCAGGAGTCCATTGCACTTCTAAATTCCTTGCTGTAAAAAATACTTAATTCCAAGACTTCATAGATACCAGAGTCAGCAGTTGCATGACTAACCTCATCAGCAGTGCTCTCGCACACTCCCTCCCTCCCCTGCTCTCTCCAACCCGTAACAGTGGCTCAAGAATCCAAACTTTAATTGGAAACTGTCATTTATCTTCCCCGGCCTGGCCAAGGCATCCAGCAGAGCTTTGGATGTTGGTTGCTTTAAAATTTATCATTACATTAAAATAAAGTAAAAAGGTATGATGAAAGAGAGAAAGTTCTGCATCTCTCAATTCCGTTTCTTCAACTTTAGAGATCAGTGAGGCCAGAACAGCTCGGTTTCTGTTCTCTCTGGTGGGGAGGATCCCACTGTGCATTTGCTGAGCGTTGGTGCAGCACTGCAAAGTCATCAAAGAGTCTAAAGCAGCCAATGAGAGCAGAGCTCCAGATAATCTGTGTCCAAAAACTTATGATTAATATGCCAAAAGGGGTTCTTAGAGGTGATATCTTACACAGAGGTTGAGCAGAGAGGACAAAGGGTTGTGATTAGGTATTGTTCACAATCACTAAGTGAACCAGCAATACAGAATAGGTTGTGATTAGCAGGTGGGTATTGGGTCATTACCATGCATGGCTTCACTTGCCACTGTTCTCTTTCCTGGTTGTACACCTGTATCTGAAGTAGGGTGCCCAAAAGAAAATCACTGTTGGATTTGTATTAATTCTATATGATTTTCCATCACTACTAGGTCCCTTCATTACAGAAGGTACATGCACACACTGCAGTTTGTTTTACAGAGCTAAAACTTTTACACAGCCTTTCACAGACCTCATTTTCCCTGTATGCATATTCATTCATAGTTTGTTACACTCTTTGTTGGTATCCTGGCCAACAGTGCTTCAGCTCCTATCTCTGTGCTTGTCAAATAACTCATGTCTCGGACTGTGTTTGCACCTACCTTATTTAACAATCTGGTCCCTAACATATTAAACATTCCATCACTAGTGTTCTCAGAATGTGACAGTACATGTAGTACTCGTGTTTCCTTTGCCATTGGCTCTTTTCATTTTAAACATCCTCAATAAAGTGTCATTAGTGACCGATTTATTATTAAAGAAATGAAATAGCTTTCTCCACCACAAGGAAGAACCACTCTAGTTCCTGCTGCTTTGCATAATCCTTCTGGAGATCTTAACAGACTATATTGCAAGTGATACAAAAAACAGAATGTATCTCTAAAAGAAACTTCTTTCTCCACTAATCTGGACACAACAAGAAACAATGCACTGATGGAGTCAGCAAGTGATTCAAAAACCTCTTGTCAGTTCTTAATCTTTCCTTTGGCTAGTGCCAAAATAGAGGGGGAAAAATGTAACTGTACCTGTATTCTGATTTCTTATACTCAAGGTCCCTTCTCTTTTATGTTCATTAGATATGTTTAATCCTTCCCCTTTCCTACTAGGAGGGCACAAGCTCTCCTTTGCATTGCTCTTCAGTAGCAGAGATACTTCCCCATTGACAGAAGTATCCATACCCCAGTGACCACGAAACTCTACACGTGCATGGTAGGCAGACAAATTATTTTATGCACTTTTCAAGAGTCAAGTTTACAAGTTCATCAGTGCACAATTCTATGTACACTTTTAATACCAAATCAAGAGCATCACAGTCATAGGCTTGCAAAACATTTCAAGCAATCTAAAAATAATAACTCAACTGCTAATAAAGTCACTGTTATCATCTCGTTACAGATCGAAATGGCACTGGTCTGAAAGGAAAGCTGCCCCTTGCTACATGGATGAATTACAACTCACACAAATCCACAAGCATGAAGACAAAGGGAAAATGGTCATTAATTTCATGTCAAAGTATTTAGCTGCAAATGATCACAGTTCTGTGAAACTCACCTCTAACTCTCTGACTATCCTGATGACTGACTGTTCAGACTGTGCAGCATATTTTTCCTTCACCAAGCCCTCATTTTTCAGCTCAAGTTCTTGATTGTCTCTTAGAAGGTTCTTGTACTTATTCAGCAGCTCTTGCAATTCTGCTTCCTTCTCTTTAATTGTTTCATCAGATTTCTAACAAAAGAAAACAATGAGACGTTTTGGCAAAACTCACTCTGGTTTTATACTGTAAAATATACACAGAAACAAAACTGAGGAAATAACCAAGGATGATCCAGTACGTTCTTTATAAATCTTACAAAAGAGAAGCTCAACACAGCAAAACAGAAATGAAAAAAGAAAAAGAAACAAAAGCTTCAGCCAGCCATTCAATGCTTCAAATACTAACAAAAATTAAAAAAAAAAGAAAAAAGAAAAAATGCTGATTAAATCTGAAAACTCAGCAGTATTTATGCATGCGCTTTGGTGCAGAGCAACCTCAATTACCGGTTGTCACAGTGCTGGTTGAGTGCCATCAGCACTGTTCAGGATCATACCTCCAGCTATAACAGCTTTGAGCAAGACCTTAAACACTCAGGCAGCTACTATCTCACATACTTTGTTTGGAGTTGGCTCTTTGCATCCCCCCTTCCCCATAAAAAAGAGAGAGAAAATGTTTCACTATCCATACCTATTCCTCAACTCCTACTTTCTCTGGTCTCTGCACAAACTGTAAATCATAGGCACTGCAAAGCTTTTAAGTATCTTATCACAGCAGTGAAAATTCTGCATAAATATTAGAAAAGCTCTTTCCCCCCTCTGTCCAAACGTTTAATATAACCCTAGTAAGAAATCTATTTAATAGCACAGATCCTCATAATTATATGTCCATTCTGCAAATACAGTATTATAAGAAGTGAAGGATTATCATCAAAATCAACAGCAAATCCAAACACAAATGGGACTTTGTAATCATTCCTCATACAAAGCCAAATGATAACTTCACATTTTTCATTTCGACTCAGGTCTGCCTACCTGAAGCAAAAGATCCTTTTGACTGACGTTGTCTGTTAGTTGCTTGATAAGTAGCTCTTGGCTCTGCAACTTCTGATTGCTTTCGCTCAAAAGAATATTGTAATGATGTTCAACAGCTTTTTCTTTCTCAGCCATTTCACCGTGTAATTTCTCTACTTGATTCCTGAGATCCTACAAAAAAAATGAAATTGAATATTTAGCAAATCGATTTTAATAGAAGTTCAAGATTGACAAATCACATTAATAGCTTAACTTTCTATTACTTTAGATTACACATAGGACTGCATGTTCTGGTGAACGTACTGAAGTCTACAGCTTTCTCTTAATATCTATAAATACAGTTCAAGACAACTTTAAGATAAGGTACCAGCATTGCTTTTTAAAAATCTAGACTGTTCTAGTTTAAATGCTTTTCACACTGAATGAATGGACACCAAGGCTGTTACGAATAACACACACACACAAGTTGCTACTGTCACAACATTCACTTCGGAGTCTGCTTATTATTTTGATAGGAATAAGAAAAAACTGTTTATGGCTGATTCAGTTTGACATTTGCTCTTTTCCCTTCCAGCAGCTCCAAGATGAGCTGTGCCATTTCCACATTGTTTTCATACCAAACTTCTCCTCAGACACAAAAAATGGGCTAACAGAGCCCACATCTTCAAATTAATTTGTTTTCCTTCCATTTCCAAAAAGGGCCCATTTGTGGAGTATCATAAGCCCTTTAAATAGTTTGCACATCTGGTAGTCACCTATAAACTTCACTTTTACCTCCACTGGGATTTAAAATTCAATAGTTTTCTTATCCTAGGTACAGGGAAATAGTATTAGTGACACTTTAATTGCATTCTCTTTACAAACTGCTTTATGCCCTTTTTTTAACTTAATTACCTTGCTTCATGCAGGTTCACATCAAATCTTTAGCAACACTTTACTACTTCCCTGCTTTATGTCTGTTGTGCACATTAAATACAAATTGTCATTTGCAACTCATTTTGGTTTACTTGCTTAATTTTAGCTTCATTATCAGGAATCAGCTAAAACATTCCTAATAGCTCCCAAAAACCCTCATCAAACGTTGTTTTGTTTCAAAGAATGGGTAAACTTATGCACTTAGTTCTGCAAACTAATAATTTTTTCATCACCAAAATAACTACTTGCTTGCCTAAGAAAACTGAGGACAACAGCATCAGTTCCAACTTTTGTAAATACACACTAACTGAAATATGCTTCCATTCCATCTTTACTAACTGCAAATCACAGAGTGGAAGTAGCATCAGGTCTGACTACTGAAGAACCTTCTGGCTTTCAGCTACTGACATCTTCACGTGGGTCACATCACCTACACAGCAATTGGAAGTCAAGGGCTAATTGTAACATTATGACTTTCATGATGCATTGCAAAGTTGACTCCTTTTTATTTTTATGTCATCTTTGAGCTACTGTATCAGAAGTCAGTAAGTAAATTTGAAAGAGACACTTGTGACTTGTCCTGGAACTTCAAGCAATTATTACTCTGTGGTTTCTCTTTATGAAGACCATAAATAGATTTAAGAGAAAATGCAGACGTGTGTAGATGGAAAACATGCTGTTGGCAATAATAGTACTACACTTCCTATAACCTAGCCTCAGACTTTTCAGTGTACAACACTTGTCAGGCACAGAAGTTACGTTTCTGCCTCTAAAGCAGCACATACACTATGGCTAGAGCTAGGGAAAGAGCTGGACTGGCAATACACATTATTGCAGGAAATGGAAGGGCCTGTGAGAGTTTGCCTCCAGTATTTCTGCCTCCAATATTCCCTTAAATTCTTCTCCAAACAAGTTAAGAGTTGAGATTGAAAGTTATTTTCTTTGCATGAGATGGAATTCTGTAACACACAAAACTATCCATCACTATAGCAGGTCGCTTGAACTCATTGACCACTCAAATTGTCTTAGAGAAAATTTTCTGGCTTCTATACATTGAGTTGCAAGGATAATATAGTACCTACGTTCTCAGAGCATAAGCTTTGCTATTCCTTCTGCCAACCTTTCTCCCCAAGAGACTTTCCTATGATTAATGATAGCTGAACTAAGAAAAATGAATGTGAAACACAATAACGTCAAAGACTGGTGCAGATGCCTCCCCCTCATCAGATGGGGAGCAGACTGGTGGATAATTAAGTCATGAAGCTACAAAACCTCCCCCTCAGCCTAACTTACATGCAGGAAGACTCCACAATAAATCCTACCTAGTGAGTTATGCACTTCCCAAACAAGTGAACAAATACGAGCAACTAGCAAGTACATTCTAATTGTTTATATACAGGTCTGGAGAGACAATGGTTAAAGTGCTTGAATGACCTGAGGCTGGACAAAGGCTTTGATCAAGAAAAACTAGATGTTATATATGTAGCAAGATGGTGGACAAGTAGAACATAGTGATGTTTACTCCTCATCAGTTGTACTGAAGAATAAATGCCCAAAGCTTCTTGTTTCAAAGATGTAAAATGCAGATGCAGAACTCAACAGCAGCTTCTGGAAAACTCTGAACTAAAAAGGTTTTTAAGCTGACACACAAAAAAAAGCTGGAGCATCCAACCCACAGTGCCAGGGACAACACATCAAGAACATGTGCTGCTTCAGAAGAGCCATGCTGTGGGCCATTCGGATGACCAGCTCACACGCAGCAGCCTTGACTCAGCTTAAGCATCTTCTGTTGCAGGACAGTAATGCCCAAATCACCTTCAGGCAGAAGAACCTCACCCAGAGGTTTGCGTCTCCCCCTTCCTCCCCTTCATCTGCCTTCTTCTTCATTTTAAGTAGATAATGAAAAAAATTGCCATTACAATGTAGGTGAACAACGTTGTAGGTGAAAAGTCACTGAAACCTTCCCTGAGTGAGAGGAAGAGGTAGGACAGCTTAGAATAAAGCTAGCAAGACCGGTCATAACAGAGTAGAAACACTGATAAATAGGTAAGACAGGGCATAAACAGAATAGGATTTTTAGGGCTGTCTCATAAGAGGTTTGCATCAGATCACTGAAGTGGTTTCCTATTTGTCAAACAGTGAAATATCACAGCATATTTTTTTACTCCCACATATCTACTACTTAATGGGCAACATTTCACAGGCAGTCTTGCTCTACCCAAACGTACTAGCAACTCTGAAATTGAAGCAGCTGTTCTGCAAGGAGTAGGAAATAGGTTAGGGATATAATTTTTATAAGACTGCTCATCTTTTGACAGGAATGCTTTTCCCCAAGGAACCAGTCATTTACATGAAAAACTTGGACATAATGGAGTCAAATAGATTTCTGTAATACCAGTAACTTTGAATCCCCTGGCAAATCCCTACTCAGTCCTATTTTTCGTGCTTTTCCCATACAGATTTATATTCTAGCTCCCCTTAAAGATGAAAAAAGATTCTGAATAGAGAAGACAGTTAAAGACAAAATACTTAAATCAATAAAATATGTTCTTTGTGGCTGTTTTACAGCTATCTGTTCCTTCTCCCCTTAACCTCAACACCAAAGCATAGCAAAGATAAAGACCGTGTGACAGGAGCCTAACCACAGCTGACAATCAACCCAAACTGTAAGTTAAATAAATACAGCAGGCTGGGGGGAAAAGATCTTCTTTCTTTGTAGGTAAAGAGATCCCTCTACTGGTTTTAAGCGATATTGCAAGGGCAGCAATTTCCGTATCTACACACTGTATTTAATAAAGTCCTTATTCAATAATTAGGGCAAAATATAAACTAAAGAAGTACAAGCTCATCTGATCTTTTATGTTATTTAACGTAGAAAGAGGCTAATTTTTAATTGAAAACTATCAGCCTTCGCAGCCAGGCAGGAGTCTGCCCATCATGCAGGTGCTGCCCTTAGGAAAGAAAAATCTGCATTGCAAGAGAGGGGAGAAGTATTTAATGCCTGCACTCAGCAGAATGCGCATCTTTCTTCAAAAGGAAGAAAAGAGTTCAGCCCAACCATCCGCTTTGTTGCATGAGGTGTGCAGGTTGGAAGAAGAGCTTGTCAAGATATCTACCCTCACATCTCAAGAAAGCCCTGAAGAGAATATTAAGATTAAAGAACAGATACACCTTTTTTCTTATATACAGCAAGTTGTGGTGTGGGGATTTTACAAGCAAAAATTGCTATTAATTATACAGCCTTTACAGTGACCAAGCTATGATAGTGAAAAGCAAGCTGAAGTTCCAGGCTGCAACAACAGGCTTCTTACTCTTGCACTGCATTAGAACTTACATATACTGCAATTTAAGACAAAGGAGATATGAAACATAGTAAATACAGCAGAAATAACACATACATCTGCGTCAGGCACGTTCAGACTGCAATCAGAAAATGGTAGCAAACAGCTACCATTCACTGCTTATAAAGACTAACCATTTTAGTTAGCTATGACATAACCAAGGCTATCAAAGAAGATTTAAAAAAAATACTTTTCTGTGCAGACTAAGTGCCAGAATTTTCCTTGGTCTTTCTGGCCACATTCTTCTGAACACTGAGCAAATACGTTTGCCTCTCCAAAAAAGCACCAGTTAAAAATTTAAATTTGTTAGAAAAGGGTATGGTTGTAACAAGCAAACACAGCATTTCTAAACTTAATGAAGGAAAAAAAATGATAATAACATTAATGGTTTTGTCACTTCTGCTCTTCTGCAGCTGTGCTTCATCCAGCTCCTTCTCCATTTTCTCTCTTTCTAAATTCAGATCATTTAGCTCTTGATCAGTCCTTTTAATCCTCCGTTGTAGTTTACGATTCTCAGCATCTTTTGTGAGGTTTTCTGAACGCAGCTCTGCTAAGAGGGTCTCTTTTTCCATCAGGAGAGCTTGATAATCCTCAGCACCCTGAAACATGAAGCAGCAGTCAAAGCCTATACAGGTACTTTGTACAACCTGCAAGTTTTACTGCTGTTGCTTTCCCCACATGTACTCTTTCTACTACTTTAAGTTTCTGATACCAAAATCTAGTGAGTTACCCAAATAACATACCAACATTATACTAAACATTGTCTCAAGTATCCAACGTAACAAAGCTTTCAGTGACATCTAACATAAGACAAAGTCTCAGATAAGTAAAAATTAGACGAAGGCTGACGTGCAAAGGAATCCACAGCATAAATGAGACTGTATTATTATTGGTTCCCAAAGCTCTCATTACATAAAATTGCTATTTCGGGGTCAGTTTGAATCCAGACTAGGCCAAGATGTTATCAAATCATACACATATGTGGTATATAAAATACCAAGTGTGATTTCTTCCCTCTCACATTCTGTTCCAACAGGTCTCCAGTTCACAACAAGGGGGCAGGAGCTGAGGTTATGATCTACTCACAGACAACTGCCCTCAAGTTTGCAGCTAAGGAGCAGAGTAATGAGGAAGGCCTGCTCTGTCACACACTGCAACATGGGTTTGTGGGCAGGAAGGATTAGTTGCATGTTTTTTAAACCCAGAACTCAAAAATAATCAAGCTCAAAAATAAAAGGGTTAAATTAGACTAATATTTCATAAAGCAGTAATTGTGTGGTATTAAACAGCAAAAAAACCCCTACAGTTTCATACAGAGGACAAAGTGGCTCAGAGACAACACAGGATGTACTTGTTTCAATATTGTACACTTAAATACAGGTTTATGTGAAATAAACCTCTTCTGGAAAAACAAAGTGGAGGTGCTTTATGAGAACTAAACACTACTGTTTCAACTAGATATTGAAATCAAAACCCAATACAGACAGTTACAAAGCTTAGGTGAATACTGCAGAAGCAAACATATCAACCTCTTCCATTTCCACTGATTTGAGAGCAAATGATGAACAATCATCATGAGGGGAGTCGTTACTGCCATTAATACTAATTACTGAAAGTAGCAAGTCTACCTTTCTCTAGGCTTCTGTTTAAGATTAGCTGGTATACATTGCGTGGTCTGTTTTGAAAGACAATTTACTTCCTCCTGTTTTACATATTACACTCGTTATCATCGCGAAGTCATCTCTCCCTTGCACATACAAAAGTGAAACTGATGTTGCAGAAAGATGACTTTTTTAAACAGTGACTTCACATTGATTATATGAAGAAATACAACTACAAACAAGCATCTCAGGTCCTTTTTAACTGCTGATGTGGAAGGGTGAGCTGTTACTGCAGTTTTTGAAGAACAGAAACATTCAATTCAGAACTCAGTATAATCTCAACTCCACACGTTATTGCACCTTCATCTTCAACTCGTGCTTCTACGTGTTTCTTACTTAGTTCTCAGTTGTTATAGAAGAAGAAAATGAACCAAGAAGTCTGATATCCTAAGATTCAATCATTTAAACAATTACCTTGGGCAAAATGTGTTACATTAAAAAAAAAAAAGAACATTCAAAAATACCAATTCTTTGAACTATTTTCCAATCCTTTACTTTCAAACACAAAGTAATACATGTTATGTGGAAATACAGAGAAGGAAGGTGCAGAGAAAGGGAAAGCCATATTAGCTGCTTGTTTACCTTGAATTTTTGGATGTGTGCTTGATGAGTTGCCTCTCTTGCCTTAGCCAACGAAGTATTGAGAGCTTCAATTTCAGAAGCAAGTTCTTCATTCTTTAAGTGAAGTAAAATGAACACTACACAAAGTTATTTTCAAGGGACGGCGGCTCAGTAACAGCCATCCCACCACCTCATTATCCATCCAGCCAATTACGCAAAACAAAGATTTCTTAAGATCAAATGCATCATAATAAATCCCACATAAAGAAACTCTCGCCTCACACCCTACTCACTATACTCCTATCACTCAAGTTAAACACTTCCCTCTCCTCCATAAAATTCGAATTTCATCTGACACTGACCTACTATTTCACCTTTTTTTATGACAGCTCTACTCACTCAACAACAAAAAAAAATACTTCTCATACCTTTTAAGTGGCTCTCAGAGCTGATAAACAGCAGTGTTTAAATGAAATCATTTTTCCTCTAAGTTCTTAAGGAGAAAGCATCAGTTAAGTACCTTTTTCCTCTCCCCTCCAGCTGAAGGCCCAAAGCTATAGATAACAAAGAGAACTGCTTACATGCATGACAGCAGCAATTTAGAATCTACTAGAAGCTTCCTAAACAGTTAAAGGGAGAGAAAACAATCCCTGACACAGGTACATCATGCACACACATTCAGCAATGGATCTAAAAACAAGCAAGATCATAGCCATCATACCTCTTTTTCCTTTGCTTTTAGTGCAACAGTTAGCCCTTGAATGGTTTTATCCCTTTTCAAGCCATTCTTCTTTTCAACAGCAAGCTCATTTTCCCTCTCTTGCAACTCTTCTTCGAGAGACTAAATTAGATTATGAGCAAGTTGCATTAACTTCTTACTGAGAGATGCTGTAGCAGCAGATTAATAAGTAGAGACTCTAAGTTCTTATATCTTATAATTCAAATTAGTAATATTAAATACATCCCAAACGCAAGTCATCATCTTACAGATAAGCCTGGAATATAGTAAAAGAAACCTAATGATGTGCTGGCCATGAGTACCAGCCACAGAGCTTTAATATTTCATGAGTGCCTTTCAGCTTCACTGAAAACTGCTTCAAACACAAGGGGAATCCTTCCTGCCACTGAAAAAAAAAGAATCAACCAAAGGAGTTGCTTCACTACTTCCCTAGCCAAGACTTCTCCATATTTATGAATGTATAACAGAAGATATCCCAACACACACTGCATGGAGCAAAAAATACAGAAAGACAACTAGGACTTACCTGGATTTTTTTTTCAAAGGAATTTCTCTCATTTTTAAGTTCCATCTTAATAGCCTATCAAAACAAAACAGGTACATTGATTCTAAACACAGAAGCAACACATTAAGCATTAAAACTAAAAAAAAAAAGAACTTTGAGGAAAAACACTCTGTATGTGTCTCAGAACTGCACTACAGTCAACACTTAGACAGGAATGCATAGTTGGTTCCTGGTACCCTACAGATGTATCTGGGCATGGTATGAAAGAAAACAGTGTTCTTCAATGAGAGACAGGACAATTCTACTTGGTAAGCTAATAAAAGTGCATTTTTTTGACACCTAGCCACGTCAGCAGGATCCTTTTAACACAGATTTTAATTAGCGCTTTTCTCTGGGGAAGATTGGTTTTTAAAGAGGAGTAATCCTATATAAAAATGGAGCTGTGCACCAAACACGTTCAGCTTTCTTTCTCTAGTTCTATGGCCCAAAAGGATGATAGTCTGTCCATTTGCTTGGAAATGATTAAAGATGACACCGCTTTCACCTTGACACAAAATAATCTTGTGGATCTAGGATAGTCCTTCCTGACACATTGATTTCACTCCAGTAAGACCCAGAAGTGAAGTTCTAATTCAGATCAGTTGAAGAAGGCTCTCATCTATTCCTGACAGAAACAAAAAGGTGTTTCTGTGCTCATTGTTATGAAGTTGCCATCATCGTCGTCATCCCCCCAAAAAAAGAGATGAATCTTTCTCAGAAGCACAACAGCCTCCATAATTTCTTTTTTTTCTTCCTGTTTTGTTAGTGTGAATAACCAATGGAAAAGCAAACAACCAAGTAAAGCAAGGCTTCAGACTTATTCCTGCTTTTAAGCTGTCAAGGTATCTGCTCTCCTCTTAAAGAGACAATAGAAATGCAATGACAACTTTTGGAACTTTTTGTAAGCTAACAGCAATGCTTTCACTTTATTTCACGACAATCTTTTAACACTTATCTCCTTCAATAAAGCTTTTTCCTCCAAACAAGAGTACAGAAATATCTTCCTAAAACAAACTCTCAGGTCACACTCTTAACTTACAGTACTGTAAAAGTTCTGTCATCTACTGGTGGGGATCTAGTAACATTTAGCTTTTCTTTAAAATACATACTTCTGTAAAGCAATTACACAGTATCTATAACAAAACAAGTATAAAGTAGAGGGAAATTATCTCTCTTTGAAAGAATGAAAAGCATGGCTGGTAACAATGAATCCTGGCTGCCAAAACACAGAATAAACAGTGAATGTTTAGGGGATAAAAAAGGGAGAAAGGAATAAACGTGGAGAAGGATTTTGTATTATTAAGTCACTCACATATTGCCATGCACAAAGCCTTGAGAATCCCAGACCAGGTGAGATTTACCAGATTTACTCTGTGCAACAGTTTCCTCACCTCTATCTCACTGTCTTTTTCACGCCTCAAAGCAATGGTAGCTTCTTCAATTTTCTCTGCTAAGCTCCCATCACCAGGTCCGCACTGAGAGTTTTCTTCAAGATGTTGAATTGCAGCTTCTTTACTTTTCAAAGACAGATTCAGTTGCTCTATAAGTCTAAAATTGTAAGATTTTTCATGTTAATCTTGCACGATCTACCAGCAATTCCACAGTTATTGCAGTACATCTTGCAGGCAGCTCTCCTAGCTGAAGACTCCAGACAATACTTGTAGAACTTGAGGGAGCCTTTCTTTCCACAACCCACTCTCCTCCAGAGAAGCTAGAAAAGCTGCAATTCACTTGAAGCAAGCAACAAACACATTTGAGCTATCTGCAAAGCACTCATTTTTCTTTTCCTCCAAAACTACTTTAAACATAAATGCTTAAAGCTTCAACATTTTGTTTCCATTATCCTATACACGAAAGCTTACCAGTACATTCCACTTCCTACACACATCATTACGTACCATCATGAAGGGGTCCCTCAAGTACCATCACTTGTATTTGTGGCTAAAGTTGATCCTAGTTCCACACAACCTCCTCAAAATTAGGCCATGGCCACCTCCATCAGTCAGATACACATCTCAGCACCTCCAGTCTTGATTAATTAAAATCAATGCTACCATCTTTTGACAGACGTAAGGGTTATACCTGAAAGCTTTCTGGCATAAGATGCCAGCTGTGATCTTCTTAGTGTTTTGCAATCCAGATGGCGAAAGGATCTTTTTAATACAGCACCAACTCCCTATGTGCTACTTTCAGATCAGTTTGAAGTGTTGCACGTTAGTACTTCGTTCACTTCAAGGAATCAAATGCCTTCCTCCATCAGCACTGTTTTTCCAATTCTGCAAATGCTCAGATATGTCAGCATAGAGTGACAGGGGATCCTGCCAGTACAGATCACCAGAAGAGCTCCTTACTCTACACAGCCTTCATTTCAGTGATTCAGTACTGACAATTTCTTCCCACACTTGAAGCACTGTTTTCACACAAGCTCTAGAGCTGGAAACTGAAGTACATTGGAAAGGGATTGCTTTTGTAACACACTCCTTCAGCTCTTATCACTCAGGAGAGCAACCGTGTACCCATGGAGGTCTAAGAGACTGAAAGAGGACAGGGAAAATAAAGGCAAAGGGAAGAAGACTGCCTAACAGCCAAGTTACAATCACTGCAGTATCACTTAACGTGCAGTAAGAACGATTTCATCAGATTATGATACTGCAGTTCAGATCAGCAGTTTTCAATCTGTACGTTTACATAAAAGCTGGCTGACAAACACTACAAACCTCACTTTGGTCCTACTGTACCATTAAATTGATAAATGAAAGCCTCAGGCCAACATATCTTACCATTACCAGGGCAGACCAATTATGCAGTGACTCAGCAGCTAACTTCAGGGTTCAGTGAGAAAAGGACAGGAAAGGATACTCCAAAGCATTACAAATTATAACATTCTTCTCATGTCCTCCCCAGGCTTACATACCCAAGTTACAGAAGCTTTACTGGGTTAACAAGATTTTATCCTAAATATATTTAAAAAATAAAATCAGTCCTCCAAGTGTTGAGATCTGACTGTACACATCCCCCTGCCTGAAGAACAACTCGGGCATCTTTTCAACTACCTGCCAAACTAAGCAAAACCAAGGCTTTGCAAAGCATAATCAAAGCCATACAGCTCACATTTTCCTTTTCCCATTAGATTTTACCAACCTCAATAGATACACCAAGACTGAAGAGCATGTAAGCACTACGAAAGCTGCAAGCAAACACAGACATAAGAGTGCATTTCTACTTCAGCAATGGCTCAAAAGCAGGAAGTAGAAAACAAGAAGGCAGTCACAAAAAAGCTTTAAAGCAGGACACCATGTCACATGCACATTGATTCTTTTACACTTTCAGACATCTTTTAAAGATTTTGCTGTCATGCAACATGTAAACCGGTTGCTGCGCTCATTTACAAGCTGATAGCATATCTAGTAACACTCATCTATCTCAGGAAAGGATCAAATCATTACAGTCTGTACCCATGCTGACTCTTTGCACTTCAACAGTAAAAGAACTTTCATCTGGTTAGAAACATCACCAGCAAGTGTCCTGACCTGTCCTTCTCAGTTCCTGCAATCATATCCAGATCCTTTGCAGGAGCGTTTGCAAGTGAAGAAAGTTTCTGCTCAGCAACAATTCTCAATGCTTTCTCCTTCTCTGCCATTGCAATGGCTTTCTCCACCTCCTCTTGGGCAGCTTTAAGATTCTGTAGTTAAAATAATTTAAAAAACAAAAAAACAAAAACATTTTGATGCCTATAAGAACAAAATGCTCACAGAAGTTTTTCATGCACTGATAATTTAATCTCAAGCAAATCACTTTGCAAACACTCCTTGAAAACACAGACATGAAAAGTTCAGGTTAATCAATTTGCTGTGGTACATAAAGACGGGAAGTTCATTTCAAAGTAGAAATCAAATTCCCTACCCAACAGCAGAAATAGAAACAGAAGTGCCCCTGTGCTATGGCTTTAGATTTAGCTATGATAATTTGCTTTAAAATAATTTGACTCTACCCCACTATCCGGCCACCACCGTAAGAAACAGATGGAAATTAAAGGAGGTTTTATTCAATCAGGGATAAAAATCAATGTTCACAGCCTCACTGTAGCTGACTGGAACTTCAAGATGATTGATTAAGCATTGATAGAGCACAAATCATGTTTCCTTTGGACAGCAACAGAAATAGAGGAAACACCCAGACGTTCCCCAGCCCAGTGAGCTGGATCACTAGAAGTTGACTGGAACAAAAAGCCACCAACAAAACAAAAATGCACAAAAGCAACCTGTCACATACTGCATGACATTTGTTTCAGATCTTCATTTTTCTGTGGTAAGCTTCCCTGCTGTGCTCGCTGAGTTTTGCTTTCTATGATCTATCAGCCTCCCTGAAGCCTAACAAGTAACCCCCTCCCCTCCAAAGACGATCTCTTGAGGAACAGGGCGTGAAGAAAAAGCCCTTCTCCACTAGAATTCACTGCTCCTCTCCCCTCCCCATCAGCACTCATCTTTCAGAGAAAAACTCCAATGGAAATTCACATCTGGATCTGTGTACCTACACAGCATTACATGAGCAAGAGACTAACACTGCTCTGCAGTATTTACATTCACCAGCATAATAAAATTCATGTCAGAGGCCAACCCTACCTTCAGGCTACAGAAAATGCTATAGCACTGTGAGATATTATCTGCTACTCTACATGTCAGATTTAGGAAACGCCAGTCTGATCAATCATTTTGTTTTACAATCAGTAATTTGGGGTATTTTCTACCTCGGCAATAGCACAAGGAATGCTTTGAGAAACCCCAGTTCTGCTAAAGAAAAGGTCGTGGTGAATCCCCACAGCTCAGCTCTGAAGGAGCTCACTGCTTAATCCGATAGAAAATAGCATTATGAGCCTGCTACAATATCTTCTATGACCAAATCGTTCTTTAGAGACTGAAAAGCAAACACTGGAGCTTAACCTTGTCCTATTTATTTACTCACAAAAGAGCACCAGATCTCTATTCTCTCAAAAGATACAGTTACATAATCCTTTACCTAAGTATACGCACTCAATGATGCAAAACAACTATGTTAAAATATAAAAAAATATATTTAAAAAAATATAAAATATTTATTTATAGAGCTTAAATATTTCCAGCCAGCACAGGCCATTCAGTATCTGATTTGTTCTTTACAAGGAAGAGAAGTCTCCTTGCTTCTGAGGAAGCATGTTATTCATACAGAGACAATTCTTTTCCTCGTGGTGCCTATACACTACGAAACAAGAAAAACACAAAGCAATTCCCCTGTTAAGATATCAGCAATGGCTCAGAAATACAGGAGTAAACTGTGTCAGTTACATGACAGGAGCTCCTACAGAGTGGTTTCAGCTATTTACGAAGCTGAGACCTTACCAGAACAAGTGTCCAAAAATGCAGCCCCTCTTCCTCTAAACAGAGATTGCAGCTCTGGAAACAAAGCTGCTTCACTGGAACTCAACACTTAAAGGCCTGTTATGAACATATCCAAACAGCATCCAAAGGTAGGAATTTCCTGAAGAATTGCTATCCTCCTGTTCAGTGCTTTAAGAGTAGCTAATGGTACTTTCCCTTTCACTGTTTGTTTTGGTTTTCCCCTCTTTTCTTTTCCTCTTGCATTTGCACTAGCTATTTCCCCATGAAAGCTGAAGCAATTTTGAAAATACAGACCTATCACAGTATCAAATCTCAGATAATAGTACAAAGTACAGATTCCTAACTATTCATTCCATTTTAGGCACTCACCTCCTCCAAAAGGTTTATTCTGCCAGTCAAGATTCCTTCCATTTCTTGTAACTTTTTTTGTGCCTCCTCTTTCACACGCTGTATTTCAGCATCACCACCCTGGGCCAGGCTTTCAACTGCTTTTCTGAAAGGCCATAATATATAATAGAAATCCCATTGCATATCAAAGTAGAAAACATTTTAGTGAAAGCAGCTGATAGATTACAAAGAAGTTCCTTCTACTTTATCTGTACCTGCTTGTCACTGTAAGGCAAAAATACAAACATCTACACAGCATGTAACAACTTTGGTGGTATAGTCTCTGCTTGATGTACAGCAATGAGAGCTCCACACAAGCCTTGTCACAATGAATAAGCACACAAAGAAAAATAGTTACTATTTCCTGCATATTTTTAAAGCTTTCAAGTAAAGTACCAAGCCTTCAATAGAACTGTATTACCTACATGCAACAGCACTGGAATAAACTGAAGATGCGTAGCTGCAGATACCTCTCCTAATCACTTCTTTAGTAATTAGTAATTCCTTACCAGCTCCTTCTTCTCTCATACTTCCTCACTAAGCAAAGGATGAGCACTTGTTTATGATTTCACTCTAAATTCCATGTTCTATTATGAACTCATGCAAGGTTCCATTCAAAGTCCAATGAAACTTTCTCACAGCTACAAATGGAAATTAATCAGGTCTGCAGGATCTACTTGGAACTCCAAACTACTGAAAGAAGTAATTAGTAACAACTCAATGCTCAATGCCACGTAATGTCAGCCACAGAGAAAATTCCACTGCAACTGAGGCCTGCGTAGCAGTCATTAGCTATCACTGCCAGCTTGGATTCGCTTTGAAATTGCTATCTAGAAGGAAACAGCTCTACAGGGAGTTATTATACGAGCTATGCTAACACTAGTAGGAATGCTAACCCATTCTCTACTAAGGAGTTGCATTTATCTGAAAAAGAATATTAACTTCATTCCACTGTATAAGTTACTCCATGACAACATCATTGTGTGTAAGAACTAAAATGTCAATCCAGCATCACAAGGGACAATTTCTGGAAAAACTTTAAAACACTGAAATGCTACTTTGCACTCTTCATGTTCCAGAAGCATCAGGAAAAAAACACATACAAACAAACACAAGACCTTAGAAGTCTTAAACAACACTCAGTTTTAATATACTGGTACTCACGAGGCCTTGATGAGGAGTTTCTCTCTCTCCTGCAGATCACGCTTCAGACTTTCTATCTCAACTTTCAGCTCGATGTTCTAGAACATAAGAATGAAAGCATCTGCAGAGAACTCAGGGGTCCCCATATGGGTAAGTTAATGTCACCATATAGATTACTTTTGCTTGGAACAGCAAATAAAGTATCACTGGGATAAGGCCAGCATAGCAATTTCAGCTTATGAAGGCACATTTTACAAGGGCCAAGCATTTAGGACTACTGTATTCAAGCAAGTCTATGCACACGTGTATGCTGAGCTACAGTGGGAAGTGGTACAAATCAACTTGGGAGTTACTAGAGCTTGGAAGCTATAATTTCTAGTGATTTTCTTTTTAAAATCTGGTTATAGCAATTATTGAGGCTTTTAATCATTTTAAAATGATTTTCTTACAGCCTGGGAAAACACATCATACAAGAACTCCTTGGCACACAAGCTGACAGAATTTTCAATACATCACCCATTACAAGACAAGCCAGAATACAGTAGGAAGACCAGAATAGACCAATTAACAATATTCAGTTGAAACCATGACCTAGCTAGGCAGCTATGCACATAACTACTGTGACAACCACCAAAAAAACCTACATTTTCCATTCCATTACAGGAGACTAAATACCACTGCATTACCAAAATGAATACCTTGTAGAATGCAGACAAAAAAGTGCTTGTCCCACGGATGCATAGACTCAAATCCTTCTTCAAACTTAAATAAGAAAGCCAAACCCCACCTTCCATTCTATAAACTTCGATAGGAACCAAACAGATGAATTCCTGATTTAGAGGTACGTAGAGCAATAATTCAAGAAGCTATACACAACCCAAACACAACTTCATCTACATGCTTCAGAGGAAACTGCTCAGCATAGACTGGAAAGTTTGCCCCTTTGATAAGCAGGCTGCCACAGAGTTGGTGAAATACCATTAAAGAACTGCTAGAAAGGAAGCAGGCTCCTCCAGTGAACAGTCAGAGGGCAGAATAAGATAGTCATACTGAGAGTTCCAGCTGAGAGATTCAGAAGTAAAACAGGCAGCTTTCCCATTAAACAAACTCTTCAGAGATACATAATTATCTTACGATATTCTAAGCACATACAATTTTGTACATGTCTTCTGTGGGACCATCAAACTTCTGCTGTATTCGCATTTCCTGGAAGTATATACGAAGCTTCAGGTTGAAGTTCTCTTTTTTCAGATCGGAGATTTGCTGTGAAAGAAAGAAAAGGAGCCAACTACATCATGAGTTTCAAATCAGCGAAAACAAACAGCAAGAACTGCATCCACTTGGTTTTGCTCTCCACTGTGAAAGACAATTACTGGGATGGAATCCAACCAACATGGTGAGCCATGCACGCGTGTGCATACATATGTTTATTTTTAGTCCTTAAAACTCTGATACATTGGCACTGAAATCATAATTATAGAAGAGCATTGTTTAATAAGCATTGCATGCTGTCATATAGTGCTCTTTACAATACTCCTTCTCTAAGTACTAAAACATTGTCTGGCTTTATAAGAGAAACCAAAAGAACATTCTTAGACTAAAACAAGGACTTTTTTCCCCACTCTACAGAGTTTAAGCAAAATCTGAAAAGATATGTTGAAACAGAAGTATTTCCTCAGCAAAAGCATGGGATGGGAGCATCATACATGGGAGGAAAAGCCACAGGCACACAAGGCAGCAGAGCCAAATCAACTACCAATAAAATCTTTATGCACCCCTATAAGTTTCACAGCACAATTCTTTGGGAAAAAGGCCTCTGATACATGTCCTTCAGGACTTATGATTTTTGCACTAGTAGGAGCAGTAACATAGTTGATGGTTTCATTAAAAAGAGTTTCTCTCTGAAATGGTTTAAGAGGCCAAGCATAAAACATTCATTCAAATAAGCCTCGTGACCCCTGTCAGATGCTCTCAGCAAAAGGAAATCTAATATGCTACAGAGCTCCTAATAAAACATTTATGTAGGCTTTTCCAGAACAGTATAGCACCACTTGTAAAAATTATTACCAATGCAATTTTTATAATACTCAGCTTGTGTAGGCCTAGGAAGACTCTTTCCTGTAATTCCTCTCACCACTTGCACTTCCAGTGTAGCAATCTCTGCCTAGCAAGGGGCCCTTTATTATTCACAAGCAAGCATCACCCATGCAACCAGAAATCCAGAGGACTGTAACAGCTCTGTGGCCCATCCACACATCCTGCAGAAGCTGTCTTCAGTAGCAGCAGCAATGCACACACAAATCCTTCCCTCCTTTCTGTATCCCTACGCTTCCAACCCAAAGACCACAAACAGCAACTTCAACTGTAAGCGTAGAAGCGGTGACCGCTTACAGCATGACACCTCCTGAGGATCACGAGGCACCTTGAGGAACTGGAAGGAATATTCAGGAGCATTCGGATGGATGTGAGTGTTCTGATTCACCTCACAGAGCACAATGCTCTCAGCGCTGCTCAAAACTGAAGCCCTTATTTGGAATAAACAAAAATTAATGATTTCTTCAGGGAAGCAAGGCTGTAAAGTTGTCTTTCACATCTTACTCAGCTTTGCTCCCAAAAATTGAGCACTATTTGCAACGAGTGACAGCACACCTTGCAGTTCTATTTGTTTTTAAAGCCATCAGAAAATTATTCAGAAAAAGCCCAAACATCAAAGACTGAAGTTATAAGAGCTGGACTTCTGCTACACTTCATACTTTCAGTACAGATCTGAACTAAAAAGAAACAACCAAACAAAAACAATTTCAGATCTCAGTGTTCCTTAACTCTATTCTCATGTATTTCTGTGGCAACAGAATAGAACCAAAGAGCTTAAGCACACTTTTTGCAGAAGGCAAGCAAACATACTGTACCATTAGAAATGAAGAAGTTAAATAAGTTCCCTCTGACATTCAGTTCCCCCGAGCAAAGTGAATTCGAGCAGGCAACAATTAAAAGTTATAGCTTAATAAAAAGCAACCTATAAAATATGAACAAGTTCACATCGCAAAGGAACCTTCATGGCAACTCTCCTGCCTTCCTTCTGCATTTACAGACCCACTCTTAATGCCTTCATACATTTTCATGTCCGTACTTAAGAACAAAAGAGGAGAAACAGTAAAGACTTCACGAAAACAGAGGAAAATGTCATACACTGCATGGAAAATTACACACCACAGGCACCATGGTAGCAAATACCACTTCCCCAGCTCAGCTCAGCTCCTCTCTAAGTCTGCACAGAGCCATTTTTATGCAAAGCAGCATCTGTCAACAGGAGCTGTGGTTTCACAGCACCGTTTTTGCCAGCAGAGGCCATTTTACAAGACAGCACAATTCTGAATGGGTTTAGAAAGGCAATAACAATAAATATATAAAAATAAAGCCACCCACAAAAATACAAACAAAGAACCACATACAGACAATTACTAAGTATCCTGACTTGCTACCAATAACTCTACTCACGAGCATCTAATAAATCATAACAAGGTCCTCTATTAATAAAGTCTTTCATTCTTGTCCATGTAATTGCATTCAAAGTCACTGGTGTTTTCCCCTTCTCGACGAGACATCATAAACACCTCCAGGATTATCTGCCTTTCTACATTCCCCCAACTCCAAAAAGAGATAAGAGACCTTTCCCACATAGGTCCACCCACTGCCCCCTTCAAGGGTCACCACATCCATCCTGGTCTCTCCAAACCACAAGGCGAGTTCTTCCATTCTTTCCTTCCAAGTTCTTGCCCACTCTTCCTTCATTTTCTTCTCACATCCTGAGCAAACAGCATAGCCCAAAGATCAGCAAATGCACATATGGATGTACACACACTCATCTCCAGGCAGGAGCTATCAGGAATTGTATCTGCCTTTAACATGTTAACTCAGATTTGTTTTAAGGCAGGATAAAAGCAGGCTTATGATGTCAATCCAAGCACATCTAACAGCTCCTGGATGCTAATAAACAGTACAAGGACAAAAAAGTGAGCGCTCCCTTTCTCACATTTAGCCTTCCAGCTACCTGCAATCACAAAAACAGGAGCAGCAGAAACCCTGGTGTGCTCCATTACCCTTCATTAGATTCCTCTGCCAGTACTTCAAGAGATTTTTGAGCATTCTGGTACTGTAAGCAACCACAAAGACCTCCAAGAAATCCCACAGCTTAGCTGAACACAAGGGGTCTGTACACACCACGAAGGCCTTTCCTCTTCCATATGAGGCCCAGGCTGACATAGCTCATCTCTAACACACCTCAGCAATACAGACCATGGTAAAAGGCACGATACCAATTCTTCTGCCTGCTCCAAAAGGAAAACAGAACTTCTCCATCACACGTAACCAACAACAGATTCTTCCTTCTACATTTTCTCCTGTGAAAATGCTGCTGAGAGCAAACCACTTGCAGAATGTATATTTTAGACTCAGATCTTATGCATGTCACAGTAAAAAACTTTAAGCACTTTAATTTTAAAAAAGACTTTTAAAAGACTTTAATGCCAAAGCAGAGTCCTACCCCAGATAATATTCCAAAATAAAAGGAAGTGAAATAGAAACAGTAAGAAATGTTATTTACTGAGACTTTCCAAAGCAAGCCGTAACTTCTAAACAAAGAGCACAGCTCTCTCCTCAGAGGAAAAATAAGAAAAACTGAAAGAGTTCAGAAGAAAGGCCCATTTCAGACTTAGCAGTGCTACTAAGGGTAACAGGGGCAGTAAGAAGCACACTAAAAACCACCAAGACTTGACACATCCTGAAGATAGCAAGCCACAAAGTTGTAAAGCAATCATAAAAACTTGAGCTAAACATAAAAAATTCTACGGAAGTGTTGTCCTGCTATACCCAAACAGACATCACTCAGCAGCCATAAACAATTAGCTCGTAACTTAAACAGTTTATTCAATGCAGTTGACACTTCAAAAGCATCTGATGATTTCCTCTGTATTCCAGCAAGCACCAAAACCAGCTTTATCTACAGCATTGTCACAATGATAGAAGACCTTTTACAACAAAAGCTTGTACATAAAAGTACAAGTTACCATGCAATAGTCAGTGAACACAAAATCCTACGCAGGTATAAATGAAGATAAATTTGATGCTTCCTTGAAATACAAGGAATCAACTGCAGACTTGCAAACTACGCTCTCATATTTCCGGTGACTGCATCTACTTCTGAGCAGATGGTGCCAATTTCTGTTTCGCAACTTAAGAGCAGCAGCTGGCTAGTCTGCCTTACAGCAATGTTTTGCCTTTGGTTCTGAAGGCAGAGAGATGGAAGCTGACAGCACAAATACCTACAGATCACACCTGTGACATAAGCAAAGCACCCAATCCATAGCCAGCATATCAGAATTACCTTAGACATAACTCTGTCACTAAGTCTTACATTAAAAGCCTGCTTACATTTTCATAGTCCTTCATGGTCCGAGCTCTGATTGGTGAGACTGTGTCTTCTGCTACATCTGGTAAACCTGGACATTGAAGAGACAGAATGAGTTCAGACAGGGGAATCCAAGATAGGTTTCACTCTGGAAACACTGAGTTTTAGTATTACCTTCCAGTCACAGTCAGGATTTCTTTCTGCTCCCAGTACCTAGTCTATCAAAACCTCTGAATTTTGAACTTTTAAAGCAAGAGGTACATCAAAGTTAAGCTGTACAAGAGGCACTTCTAAACACAAGCCTTCAGAGCATCTGCAACAGGCTTCAGTATCAGAATGAAGTCCTATTAAGCTATTAGAAGTTGGAAACTTCCAGCATCAGTATTCCTAAAGCATAATGCCTCCTAAACACGTTATGTATTTAAACTGCTTGCATGCATGCTCTGCAACAACTGCATTTAACAGGGCTGCCTAATCATTCCATTCAAAGCTCCCATGAGAGTAAACTTAATGAAAATAGCAAGAATGTATACAGCTCATAGCACTCGGGTTATCCGAAGTACAAAGAGGCATCTTTGGCCTTAGGCTAACACCCACGTGAATTCAAACACTTCATTAAAGTACATTCAAAGTCATTGTGTAACCAGTCTTTAAAGCATCCCAGGCAATACCAGCAAACTGTTTTTAACTCTTTGACATTCTTAACAATCACAAAACCGCATTCCTCGAGCCCAGGCTGAGCACGGTCACATTATTTGGCAGCAGCAGCATCACTGCTTGCTTTTGGCAGCCAGGAGGTCCTGGTGAGCCTGGCTTAGTCTGCATTCCCCACTTCTGCGCAACGAGGTGAGCCGGGTTACAGCGCTGGATGCAGGCGGGAACAAAGGCAAATCAGAAACACGCGCCTTAGGCTCGCGGAGCAGAACAAAGAACAGCTTGACCAGCAGTTCTTCTCAATGTAACACCTTCCAGCCATTTTATCTCAAAAGAAGCTTTATTCCGTTCCTGTCAGCCAGCCTGAAGGATGCCGAACGTAACGACACCTCGTCATTTAGAAAAATAGATCTAACTACAGCTTCTGTTCAGCACAGGGGGAAAGTTCTCAAGGTGGGAGCAGATAAAGCGTGAAGCGCCGAGTCAATCCCCGGCGTTCAGACAGAAGGGAGCCGGGCAGCCTCACGCAGGCAGCGCGCAGCGCCCGTCACCTCCCCCAACCCGCCGGGACCCGCAGCCCACACGCAGCGCCCACCGCCCCGCCTCACCTCGGCAGCCGGCCGGCTCGAGCTGCGGGCCCTCGCGGGAGATGTCTGGCAGCGCGGAGACACTGCAGAGAAAGCACGGCGCTAAGAAGGCCCGACACGCACCACGGGGGGCGGCGGGCCGGTTCCTCAGCCCGGGCCGGTTACCTCAGCTCCGCGTACCCTGAGAACCGCTCGCCTACCTGCCCTCGAAGCCCACCGGCAGCGTTACGTCTTCCCCTGGTAGAGAATCCATACCGCCCGCAGCCAGCCACGGCTCCGGCGCCTTTGTGCGTAGCTTTGGCGGCTCCGCTGGAATTCAAACGGCCGCAACCGCTTCCGCCATCTTTGCGTCGACGGAGATGAAGCCGCTGAAGGCAGCGCGGAGGAGGGTGGGGGGGGAGGGCACAATGGGAACGAAAGGGGAGGCGCCATCTTTGTTGTGGGTACTGGCAGAAGGCGGACGAGCGGGCGCCATGTTGGTTGAGGGCAGAGCGGGGCGGTGACTGCCAGCTGGGCACGAGAGGAGAGCGGTGGGCGCCATCTTGAGTGAGGGAAGAAGCAGCGACGGACAGAGCCGCCATCTTTTTAAAGCAGACAGAGAGGCGGCGATAGCGGGCCGCCGTCTTTACTGAGGTCACAGCGTCAGACTTGGAGAGTGAAATACTTGAGTTTGACGACAAAGTTCCAGTCACGGGCAGAGTGTAGTCACGCAGAGGGCCGGCCTTGCTTTGCTTCACACACCTACCTCAGCGTTTCAGACTGTGGCACTGACGTACCTCCCTGTGACATTCTAGACTTGAGTCAGAGCACTGGGATTTTCCCAGTGAGAAAAGGATATTTCTGCAGCTGCTGGCCCAGGGGAGTGGGGAAATCCAGACAGCAAGGGCTTTTCTTTGTGGCACTGTAACATAAGGACAGTCTGTGGGGTGGGACACACACCGCTATCCCCTCGGGATCAGCAACAGCGTTTGGTTTCCTCGGCTCTTTCAAGTGTGTCACGTTTCCCTCAGTCACCAGCCAGGCTGCCTCAGGGGAATTCTCACCTGGCTGGGAAATAGGCCAACGGTGGGGCTGGCACAGACTGTGGGCTGTGATGATTAGCTTTATGTGCTCGGCATATCTCCCTGCAGCTGTGCTCTCTGTTGGGAGCAGGTGAATGCTGTCAGCCTGGGTGTGCCCCAGTCCCAGCCCCAGGCGTCTGTGGTGGTTGTGAGCCACCCATCCCTGCTTCTATCACTCTTCTCTGGATGCACATGAGTGCAGGTGGGGCAGCTGTCGGTGCTCCTAACAGCAAGGAAATGCATGCTTGGTACAGCTAAGCTCTTAATCTTATCTCCTTTCCAGTAAGCTATGCCTGATGTTTTGCACTTGGGCTCCAAGGGTCCTAAGATATGCTCTGTCCCTTCAACTCCCTCACTGCCTTCCAGAAACATTTGTCACCTCATGTGACCGGCTCCCCTTTCGCAGTGGCCTCACCTTCTGTCCTGCTGAAGTTCACTGTGCAAACCAGGTCTTACAGATGGCACCAAGATCACTTCATCCCGTCTGCAGTGTGCCTGCACATCCTTACAATGCAGAAATGAGTGTTCACTTCATAAAATGAGTGAATATTTACTTAGAATACCGGTGTGGTGTTGGTTAAGGTTACAGTAGGATATTATGTATTTGATGCATGCCATTAAGTCACCATCCATCAGCCACAAAGGTGAGTCTGCAGAGTCCCAGCATATTCCTTCATGAAAGAAAATCAGAAGGGCCCTCCTTGTCAACACTTCATGAAATGATTGTCTGATGGACAACAGCATATGGACAGAGATGTACACAAATACATATGCAGATGTGATGGAAAACTCCCCTGGGTTACTGCACTGCCCAAAGCTTTAAAATCTGCAACTGCAAGAGGCAAGGAAGGTAAACGTATTGCCTGAAATCTTCTGGTAATCTTCTTAATGTTATTTAACCTTATCTTAATTAGCAGTACATTTGGGGAGATTATGGAAAATCCTTGTACCAGCAAGCCAGGCTGGAATGGTGTTCTCCTACTTCAGAAGCCAGTCTGAGATTCTTACTGCTACAAGAAACAAAGTGCTAAAGGGAGTTTAAGAAATACATACTTATGGACAGTGCAATGGAATGATCTATGAACAGGTTGTCCAAAGAATTGGGGATGCCCCATCCCTGGAGGAGTTCAAAACAAAGCTGCATGGGGTCCTGGGCAGCCTGATCTGGTAGGAGGCAACCAGTCCACAGCAGAGGGTCAGAACTGGATGATCTTTAAAGTCTCTTCCAACCTGAGCCATTCTATGATTCTATGCTGACCACAAAGTCTGAGGGAACAAGGTGACAGCCTGCTGCTCAGTGCTGAAGCACGGTGCTGGCACAAGGATGGATGCCACCATCAGCTGAACCTGGGTTGCTTGCTGTCCTCAAGTCTTGGCACTGGCGACCTAGTTCAGCATTCAGTTTTGCTCACTCCTGAGCAAAATTCCTCCTCAGCTAAGTCATGCAGAATCAAACTGTTCTGCTAATGCAAATCAGGTCTCAATAAACTCCCTGGAATTTCACTAGTGTGGCCCTTGCTTTTATAGCTCTGGCTCAGTTAAGCATTTGAATGAACACATAGTTCTTAAGTTCACTCAATTGATGCTGGCTCACCTCTCTTCAGGTTCTTTGCTTAATAGGAGTCAAAGAGTTAGACAAAACGTTCCAGGCATAAAGGCAGAACTAGCCTTTAGCATTTTGTATTTACACCAAACAGATAATACTGACAAGTGAGAAAGAAGTGCAAGTTTATCATAAGCCCTTTTGCAGACATGGCCAAAAAAATCTCCAACACTGCTGATGCCACAGATGTGGATTTCAGAGTGTGTTATAAGCGTAAATTTTCTTTGAAAGACCCATTGTGCTCACAAAGAAAAAATACGATACAATATCCTCTTCTAATTTCTTTGCTCTGAAGGTTTCATTTTTAATGACTGCATAGATCTCTGACAAAATACGTCTATGTGAACATCACATTAAATGATGGGGAAATAAGGGCTGGCTGTCCAGCTACCAAACACACGAATGAAAGCTGAAAGCTGGGATGGTTAATAAGCAGACACAACAGATCACAGGGCTCATTTTTTAGATGGATTATCTGACACAGTGTCAGCTGGACTAATGAATATCTGATGTTAAAAAACATTTTTAGGCCACAGTTCTCATCTCACATACAGCAGTATAATGAAGGAATAATTCTCTTGGAACAAATGCCATTACTGGGATGAGATCAGATTCGTTCCTTTAGGATTCAAGCCAGCTTTGATTGCTATCTGTACAAAGACTCCTGCTGAACTCCAATGAACAAAAAACAAATGCAAAAATCCAAGTGGCATAGATACAAATTATATACATTTATTTTTATTCATTTTAAATAACATTCTTCTGTATAAATTCTGACATATATTCAAATCATACACTTTTTTTTTTTCCCTAGAAATGCATTTGTAAGCATAGCATATGCTTAGGAGACGCCTTATTTGGATGTGTAGTAAGACTGATGGGTTTCAGTTGGGAGCAAGTACAAGGCCCACATTTTTCTGATTTTAATCCATTCCTCTGACACACAAAGAACAGAATCCTGTGGGAGCTCATTTCAAAACTTCATTTTAACAAGAAATGTATTTTTAGGATACAATCTTAAATCCATTACTTAAAGGAGACTGTGCAAATTATCTGCCACATTTACATTGCATTTAACATTTATGATAAGACACTGTATAGCAGTGGTTAACTGGCCCAGGATACCTGAAGGATGCTGAATACATCCTCTTCTCTTTCGAAAAAAGACATCCAGTGTGCTAAGTTTGCTCAGCCTGGTCCAAGGGAATTATCATTCCAATGGATGACATCTCCTGACAGCTCCCCAGGGCTACTGCTCCACGCAGTTATTTCTAGCTGCAGTGGTTCCTAAGATTTAAGATCATCTACTCACATTAACCCAATCATACTTTTGCACTTTGCTTACCAAATACTCTCCTAAATTGTGAGCCAGCCAGGCTGCCCCATGCCTTTGACACATCATTGCTTTTTGCCCTTTATCTGCTCCATTATATCCTCTTGCCTTCAGTTATTTGTGGAACTGAACTCACCCCATCCAGACCAGCTGGATCCACAGAGCCTCACAACCCCGAGGATCGTGCCTGCACAGCTGGCTTCCCACCCCTACTCACCTCATTGTACCTTTTCTGTGTTCTCCAGCTACTTTACCATCCCACCACTGCCTTTCCACACAGTGGTCACACCACTGCAGCCAGACAGTGGTATGGTCCATTAGAATTGAAAGCTCCGGATATCTGTATTGCTGCATCAGCCCTACAAGTCATCTAGATGCCTTTGTCTTTTCCTGATAGACACTGAGTTGGGCCCCAGTGCAGCCCTGTAAGTCCATTCTGGCCAATCTACCCATGGCATTTGCAAACCTCAGCATCTGGGAAGCTTCAAGACAAGTTGTGACGTAGGGCAGGCTGGTGTTCCTAGTGGCCTTTCATACCCTGGCACAGGTGTTCTGGCTCTACACTCCATCCACAAGTGATGCCAACCCAAGCTGACTGGAGATGTAACTTGCTTCACCTTCCACAGTGCCTGGGAGGTGACTGCATGACTGACGGAGGCAGCAAGGAGAACCTAATCTCAGATCAAAGTCAAGCATGAAGCTGTTTATTCTTTCTTTGCTGGGGTTTATAAATATAATTCCTCCGCACCAAAGTTCTGGCTGGCTGCAGATGGCTGCTCCACCCTGCTGAGTCAGCTTGCAATCTGACAAGCACTGTCCCACTGCCACATCCTTTCTGTGCTTTCTTCTGCTGTCCAAACCTGGGCAGCCAGGCCCCACCTCGGCCATTCTTCTCATCACAACTGCAGAGGCCATCTAGATCCCTTTGTCCAGATGTACAACCCCCACAGACCATGGCTGCATCCCCCTCCTTTGCATAAGGCATCCTGACCTCCTCATCTTTTCAAACTCAGGGCTAAAACACAAAGCTCTTAAGAGTTCTGGAGGCCAGAAGCAACCCAGATACAAACAGCTGCCTTTGCAGTGTATGGGATGGGAGGGCTGAGCACCTGAACTCATGCTCTGGTTCACCAGATGGTTGGTATTTTTACAGCCAGAGAAAAATTAAACCCTATTCCAGTTACAAGGTAGCCTACTGTCTTATCAAATCTGGGGAAGAGGTGTTTTGTGGCAAAGAGGATAACATCTACTAAAATGTTCTGCAAACATTAGAGTGAACAACCCATCCTTCACTTTGCCTGCTAGCATTAGTCCCAGAAGCTAACAGTTCCTAAATTACCTTTCCCCACCCTATGAAGTGACCAAGTGCAAGTGTATCACAAAATGAGCACTGTCAAATAATTACAATTTTTAGGAAATTCTCTATTTGTCACCACTCTGCTCTTTAAAAGCTGGAAGAATAACTCAAGGATTAGCAAATATCCACATTTTCTCCTCCGTTCCTCCCCCATTTTATAACTAAATGTAGCATTGCTCGAACTTCAGCCCAATTTACAGAACTACAGGACCTCACTCAGGCCCATAGCAGGCAGCAGGATCTCTTCCACATTCCTCTATGCAATACCACATTCTCTTCTCACCATTTCTCACCATCCTCTTGGCTATTCTCCCTCCTTGCTGTGCCTCACCTTTAAATCAAGCAACAAGCTTTTGAAGCAGAAATGGCATCTTTGTGCTTGTGTTCAGAGCACCTATTCCCCACTCCCCCAAAAGTCTCCAAAGATAAGAAAAGCCTCCATGCAGCAAATAAATAATCACCACATTCTTCCTACCATTTCTCACACTGAGAAATATTTACTTTGCCCGGCTCTGAGGATGCATCAGCCAGCTCCTGCTGACCCTTAGCAGGTACTTCATTCCTCCTCAGCACCAATCGCTTGCAGAGCACCAACACGTACAGTGATGCAGCTTTGTTTTGCGGGTCGCCTGTGAGTTGGGTGTAATATCTGTGCATATCCAGCAGCACGCTATTGATTTACATGGGGCTGGCCCAGCACTACCAGCAAGGTGCCCCATGGCACGACTTCCCCAAGCTGTGCTGCCCATTTGTTGTTCTCTCTGTCTGCCAGGCCCACTGAAAACTCAGGGGAACCCATAAAACCTTGTCGAATTCTAGACAGCTGATTCTCCTCCACCACCTTGCGCTACATGAATTTCCTGAAAGCACCCGTGCACGTTCAGCTTTTAAGGCCAGAAGTGCAAATCGGTTTCTGCGAGTATTGTGACTGAAAGCCATTTCCACCCAAATCCAGGCAATTTTTGCCTTCATCCTTCAAGAGAAGCCAGCAGGCTGCACCCAGCCATAGCCATCACCGTGTCCAATGGGAGGAACAGCGCCGAGATCCCAAACGTGAGGAGCTTCAGGAAAGCTCAGTCATTGAGAGCCAGTGTATGTGCATCTTGTACAGAGACTTAAAAACAAGTAACCAAAAGGTACATCTGCCTGCTGGACACCTCCAGGCTTTACTCGTGGCAACGCTGGCTATTCGCTCTGTATTTAAAGGAATAGGGAAATTTGACAGATGCAAGTAGGGAGCACTCACATTTTCTCTAAAAAACAAAGTTATTCAATGACACACTAGAAGAAAAGCTTTAAGCAGTGGGTGTTTGCCAGAGTCCCAGCTCTGACAATATTGCCATCTAATTTACAGTATTTTAAACAACCTCTTTTTTTTTTTTTCTTTTTTTTTTCTTTTTAAACAATGCCACTAATCACTGTACAATTAAAATCTAGATGATAAAATATGACTGGGGAACAGAGGAGGTTGGGGAGGGGTCCACGGTTTTGCTGTTGGCTTTTTTGGTTGTTTGTCTTTTTTTTTTTTACAAATAATTACAAATACAGCTCCAAGAAGATATATTACATTTTATATACAGAACACACCATTGCTATCAGGGTAGGGTATTAAGCCTAGCTTTTATTTGTACACAGCAACCCTGAGATGTCTTGTCGTCTTCCCTTGCACAGAAACTATACAAGTTCATTAACCTCTTCTAGAAAAAAAAAGAAAAAGTGGATTGCTATGTTTTAATAGCATCATCACCCTGTATAAATACTCAGAAAGGGAAAAGCTTACTCTCCTCCCTAACTCCAATATCTTTGTGATATTTTTTCCTGTTTCCCAGCTTTGTGGAAACTGTTAATGGTGACTTTTGTTCAAGTGTGCAACTCACTCCTCTACTTGCTTGGTAGTACAATAAAGAATCATTTCCCATTTTTTGTCCTCCTTTTCAAGCAAATTCACATCAGGAAGTAATACAAAGCCTTTACAAAGGTCTGTTTCCTGAAAACCCACTGTTAATCCATAAGCTACTTTTCAAGCTAAAGATGCAGGCATAAGTGTTAGGTTGGCTGGAAACAGAGTAGCTTCTGATTAATGGGGCATTGCTTTCACTGCCCCATCACCTCTACATGAAAAGGATATTTTAAGATCAGCATAATCGAGTCTTGTACCGACAGTGAATTATGTGGGTCCTTATGGAGAACAACACACTGAATGCATTTCACCACGTTACCTGCCGTTCGGGCACTACAGCTTCCTCCTGTTCACCTGCAAGCTACAGCATGCCCAGCTAAGAGTACCTGAAGAGCAAATTCCTCTGCACGGAGCCTTGGCACGGATCCTGATACCCCTTCAACAAGCCCTGTAACTTCTTGAAGCCAACTCTGGAACAGCTGGATTGCTTCCTCTTCTAAGCTTTAAAATTGTGCATGGGAGTCGTCAGCGTCAGCTGTCCGTTCGGTGCCACTTCATTCCCATCATCTTCCAGCAGCCCCGAAACATCAGCGTTGGGGATGCTGTCGTGGTAGCTGCTGAAGCTGATGTTGTCTTCTTTGAGTTCAATGGTCCAAAAAGGAGCATTAAGTTTTCTGTTTTGATACTCACGGTACATGTAGACAGCACCCACAAAGCCCATTAGTAGGACCACGACAATGATGATGACTGTCAAAATAATTATATTAAACTGAGTCCAAGAAACATCTGCAAAAGCAGAGGTACTATTGTCAGAGGAACTTAAAGGGAATATAGTCTGTATAGTTGTTGGTGACAATGTACTGTTTGTCACTGCAGTTGGGAGTGACGTTGCCTTGCTAGTGTTCGGAGCAGGACTTATAAACTCTGTTATTTCTGGGCCAAGAGTGGCTTCTACAAAACAAAAAACAATAGAGATGCAGTCAATAAAGAAACATGATAAACTGCCATCAAACACACTCTTATGTAACAGTTATTATGTCAGTCAAATCTACACTGCTAAAGCTGGATGTTTTGCAAAATAGCTCACAAAAAAGGATAGCCAGGGATTTTTAAAGTAAATCTGTGTGCTAAGTGCTCCCTGACGGCAGAGATCCTGTGAAAATCCAGTGATGGACAGCTGAGTTTACTACCCAAAGACAGATCACAAGTGCACTAACCAAGACTCAATGCTAGATACGTGACCTCATGATGAAAGTAAGCCACCTGGTCCAGCTCATGCTTAGCACATGGAGATGGGACTCCAGCAGGCACAGCAAGAATTTGTGCTTCGGCCCAACAAAGGCAGAGCCTCACTGGAGCAACGGGGCTGGCATAGCACTGTGCACCTTACACAGAACACTACAGGCAGGATTTATGTTTGTCTTACCTGTGCAAGATCAAGAGAAAACTGACCCATCAGTATTCTGCTGTCACAGTGCTCAGTACTGGGTTCCAATCCAGTTACACTGTGATATGTAAAAGGACAAAACGATCCCGGTTCTGCTTTCAAATGAAGTCATACACAAACCTCACGAACCCCTGAGTTGACACAAAGCAGAGGGTAGCTGAACTGCAACTAAAGAATGCTTTGGATGCTCTCCTGAAGCCTGTAAACAGATGGGAAGCCAGCCCAGATCCTGTTTTAGTCTCTGCTGCAGGCACATGTTCACATGCCAAGGACAAAACCACGGGGACAAGCAGAGGGCCTTTCCAACACCACCCTCCTCAGCAGCCTCAGACACAGGCAGCCAAGGAGCTGCCCTCCATGCAGGGTTATCTCCCTGCCCAGAGCTGAGGCAGCCTGAAGGGAACGCTGGAGATCTCCAAGGTGAGAAAACACAGTGGTTAAGCCTCAGAAAGCACCATAAGAACCTGAGTATCTTTTAAAATGTGACTATAATGAAGTATTTCCTTCACAGGAGTAACCTTTGAATCTATTTTAGACTCTTAAGTAAAAGCAGTAAGAACCTTCCAGAAGCTGAAACCTCAATCAATCAAAATGTACTCAACACCCATTGTTCCACAGGACTCTCTGCACCCTCTTTTCCCTTCCTTTTCCATTTCTGCTATCAGAAACACAACCTCATCTGAAACCCACAAACAACTGTGGCAATTACAGCTGATGGTGCTGCGCTGTATTGATTCAGCTCTCCTGGAGAGTCTAATGATGACTGAGGAGAGGAGCCACTTCTGAAAGAGTCATTTTGCACAGAGTTGCATCTCCAGTGGCAACAGGAGCTGCTCATATTGAGCCTGTCTCCAGCCATGGGCCCTCAGGGGGACTCCCAAGAGTTAACTTCGGGCTGATGAATTCCCAGGTCAGGACTGAGAAAGAAATTCCTCTCGAAGAGGCAGCATGAACCTAACTCAGGCTCCTGCTTTGAGTCCTCCCTGCAGCAGCTTCTCTTTTCACTGCAGGTGCTGCATTAGGTTGATAAGGATGCTGGGTGACAGAAAGCACTTCTCCATGGGTTAATGGGCAGAATCTAGTAATAATAGGAAGGAACATGACGGGAGCAAGAGATTCCTGGATACAGCTTTGGCAGAAGGGCATGAGGAATTCAGTCATTCTTTCCAAATTCCTTCATCAATACTTAATTCTTGGCAAATCCGGACAGTAGCTATAATTAGCAAAAACAGAACTGAGACAATGGCTGATTCACCAGCAAGGAAACAGGACTTTTCAGGGCCTTATATGTGAGTCAGCACCAGCTAAGTGCTGGCAAGGGTGTCCCGGGTGAAAACATATCCAGGAACTGATGACAACATCACAGGAAACAGTGCCATGCTCTGACAGCGGACTGCAGCTTCTGAGCCACAACAAGGGTGCTTGTTTCTGCTCGGCAAGGCCGTGCCAGCCCTCCAGATGTCCTAGGCCTGCTCCTTGAGAGCAGCAGCTGTTCAGTCAATGGGCAGCTTTGGCAGCTTCATCATGAGCGTCATATCCAGCTGCTCTGCTCACCCACAACTTCTGCAAAGCTGCCACTAACTCGTGGCATGAGTGAGCTCCAGGGAGCCAGGGCCATGCCTGCAGCACCTAAGGCAGACAGGGATGCTCTGCAGGATGGCATCCCCAGTTTTGGCTTCTTCTGCTCCCTGTTGCACCTCATCACTGCATCAGGATCAGCAGCCATCTGGGGATCCAAACCCTTTACTTTGGTCATCCCATGTGACTCTTGACTGTTCTCCCAAGCTGCTGCTAAAGTATCACACCTGGTAAGGTTTATGAATGGTCCGTGTGGAAAGATGAGGTTGGTTTTAGCCTTATCCAGGGAGTGCAAGGTGTGTTGTCCTATCAACTCTGATGGCTCAGGAGAGCCTCAGAGCCCAACAATTTCATCTGCAGATCTGGTGAGGATTTCACTCCAGAAGCCACTCCAAACTAGGTCACTCAAACACACTGGTGGTTTGTGGAAATGTCATGCTAAACTAGTTAATGCACAGTACCTCAGCAAGTCAGTCTTTAAACAAGTGAAAGAAACTGTCAGAAAGAGAAAAAGCAGGTGTCAAGGAAACAGGAAAGCTAGACGAACACATCTCTGTCCCTTTGAACAGAGAAAATCTCCCACATCAGGAACTGACAACAATGTCCTTAAAATAAAACGAATTGCAGTGAAAGCTGCAAGTATACAAGCAAAATCATGCATATGGATTTTAATGGAGCAAGGTCACATAGTTGTTTGTATGATGGCAGAGCTGTGCAGAGCGAGATGATGGATGACCCAATGCAAAACTGTCATTTCCAGCCCTGCATCTGCAAAGTTAGAGCTAATGAGCATTCAACTTTCTTTGTATTGATCATCTCCCTGCACAGAGGGCTCGGTGATTGCACCTCCAGAGAGCAGCACGGGAGTAAAAACCACATTAGCTCCTAATGGAAGATCTGGATTAAATCTCTGTTGGTGACAGGGATGAATTTGGGTCCACGTACACTTCCTGCACAATGGGTTCTCTTACCTGACACATAAGAGTGCTGGAATTGTGTCTATGCATGGAGCTGGAGGTCCACCTTGAGGAACAATGGTATCCACTGATATATTCAGCAGATATCCTGATATCCACTGAACTGGTAGTGTAAGAACTACCTTCCGTGATTTTACTCTGTTTCACTATGCACTAGCTTTTCTAAGTACCAGAGCCAACTTGCACCTGAGGATTCTACATGCAGCACTTCAGATGCACACTGAAGATAGATGAGAGACCCCAGAGCAAGTACCACTAAGTTCTGGCATTCACTTGCTGCATAAGCCCAGCTCTCACCTCTCAGGGCAGATTCAGCTTCCCCATTTGCAAAGCCAAAACAAGAATATCTAGATTACTTCTGAGTCATTATTTGCACAGTATCAGGGGTGACAAAAGTTATTATGAATGCTCTTTGCATGGAACTAAACAGTGCACTAAAATGGATTGGTCAAACGGGGGCCCTGGGCAGCCTGATGGTGGGCAACCCTGCTCATGGCAGGGGAATGAGTCTGATGGTCTTTAGAGGTCCCTTCCAACCCAAATCATTCTGTGAGTCTACAACCTGGAAATTCATTGGGCACTAGGAGCTCAAATACATCAAGCAACAGAAGCCTGAAAATCTACATTTCAATACACTGCAAGTAGATTTCTTCTCAGCATACTGTTGACCTGTGTGGGAAACTCAAGGTATCTGCAGAACACTGAGGGCAAGCAGTGCCTCAGGCGCATCCATTGCTGCTGCTCGTTTCAGTATTGGCTGCATTGAGCTTCTGGTAGTGGAGGACAAAACTTCCCAAGGAAGTCTTCCCCGTGGCCCATGATGAGCCTTTTGGAGGCATGGGGTTCATTGTTTTCCCTGGAAGACTTCAAAGCCGCTCCGTCCTCAGTCCAAACCCACCCCATGAGCAATTACCAGCCTCCAGGCAGCTCATGCACATCTGACGCACACAGCGGGCTCCAGCCCCGAGCCCAGGAGCACATTTTACCTTTCCTGGTGCAGTTGATTCCCTCAGGGTCCCTGACGTAGCCGTCCTCACACTCATGGCAGTGGAAGCCAGCAGTGTGGTACAGGCACCCAATGCACTCGCCACTCTCTGGTTTGCAGATGCTGGGGGACAGCATGGGGTCCACGTTCCCATTGCAGTGGCACCTGACACAGATGCTGTCGGAGTTGTAGTAGCCGTCGGCACACTGGTTGCAGTTGGGGCCAGTGTAACCAACTTTGCACTTGTCACATGTTGGGGCAGCTTCACCAGGCTCTGCAGAATACAGAAAGCAGAAGAGGTGAGTGCCATAGCCCCTCTCTGTGGGGTTTGTTCTGTGGGACTGTGAACAACTAAGACAAACATCAGTGGCCACTGACTGTTAATCAATCTCAAATTTTAAGCTATAAATATAATTATTTAACTGCAGCATTTTCTGTTTCTAGGGAGAATAAAAAGGTTTGTGGGGTTCTGATGCCTCGTACCAGCATCACAGAGCACGCTCAGCAGGTTGCTAAGCAAACATGCCTGCTCCCAAATGTCTCCATCTCAAGCAGCCAGTTTCAGGAAACAGCTGGATGGAGGCTGCCAGCAATCTGCAGCAACCTGGTGGCACTGCTCCCAGCAAGATGCCCTGGTCCAAGCACAGGGAGACCCAGCGGCTACACATCGGCCCCATGGCTGTTGCACACTGAGCAGCAATTTAACTGAAACACATTGAGAAGAGCTCACACCAAGAGGAATCAGACCAAAAGGAGAGCCTTACGGATCTGGCAGGTGCCGGTCGATGCCACAGTGGAGCAGGGGCAGCGGTGGCAGCTGTGGGCGCTCCTGTAGAAGCCACTCCTGCAGAGCTCGCAGTGCTTCCCCTCCGTGTTGTCCTGGCAGTGCAGGCAGGTGCCTGGGGAAAGAGCACAGCAGCCAGTTGGCAGCAGAACTGGAGCAGAGCATTTGGAGCATGAACCCACGTGGTGTGCTTGCAATTAGCAGAGCTCACAGGTGATTCAGGATACCCTCCAGCCAAATTACAATCCTGGGACTTGCCTTGGACTCTTATGACCTTTAGACAGTGTTCCACACACTCAGATAATGTGAAGAAGTAGGTAGCCCCAACAAAGGTGCCCGTAACTCAAAGTCAAGGCAGGTAAACACATGCTATCAATATTAAATATTCCCCAACAGAAGGGGTTTGGAGCAGTATCTGTGACAGCAAGCCAGTATGGCAATACTTAAACCCCCACTTTTGCAAGGGGATTTCCCTCCAGTTTATGCCTTTGCTCCTTTTTGTGTTCCCATACTACAGAGCTGATAAACAAGTGCCACTGCACTGCTGTGGGGGCCAACAGCTACATCCCACCTGTGTGGATCCAGCTTCCCCCATTCCTAGCACAGGAGGAACATTTGTCAGGGGCACAAGCCAGCAGCAATCGGTGACCTTCCTGCGGGGACAGAGGAGACCTGCCTGGGGAAGCCCCTGAATCAGAAAACTGACAAGCTGTGTCTCATGGAGGCTATGTCCTAATGGCCCTCTAAATTGCATTTTGATATTATTGTGAACAGGGAAAGAAAAATCAACCACAGCCATCCATCAACAGGAACATCCTGTAATTCAGCAGGCTCCTCTTGGAGGTGGTGGTGACCTGAGGGATGCTTATTTGATTAAATCCCCTGCACAAGACTCTAAAAATGCAACAGCCTCCTTGCAACAACCCAAGCTAGCACTGCACATCCACTGCATTTCTGAGCACTGACAGGAGGTTCCCCAAGCTACGCCAGCAGCGCTGCTCCTATCGATGCTAACTACATCTAATATGCTGAACTGGTTTAATGCTGACTATTAACATAACCACAGCAGATCTTCTCATTAATTTTGAAGCAGTTTGGCTCCCATGCAAGCCCACCGCATGGCTCCTGCTTCTCTCCTTGCACAGCGATGACTTCGCAGCAGAGCATCCCAAGCCCAGCACCAAGGAGACAAAGCAAACCCTGGTTAGCTGCTGAATTGGGGAAGTGGCTGATTCACCCACGGCAGTGCTGACAGCACCCTGGTAAGCCAGGATGCTTGCTCGGCATCAGCTCCCACACACTGTTTGCTCTGCTCCCGGCTGCCTGCCAGACACGAGCTGGTGGCTTTTGTGGGAGAGGTGCAGAGTTAGAGGGGAAATCACCTCCTGCTTTCTGTTCCCACAGCTGCAGCCCTCAGTCAGCTGCTCTGCCAGGCTGCCCTGTGCAAAGCCACTGCTGGAAAGCCAGTATGCTCCATCAGCACCGAGGGTGCCTTGAACTGTGCTCTGCAGGCTTCAGTGGGGCATAAATCTGGGCTCACACCTGCGTGCTCTGTACAGCTGTGGTCATTTCAAGCCCAGTGTCTTTCCTGCCTGTGGAAATTACCAGCATTTATCTGCCCTGTGAAATGGCTGCACTTCCAATGAGTCAGCAGGTTGCTCAGCCGTGCACAGCAATCGAGTATCAATGTTGGAAAGCCTTAATAATTAATAGCTCTTCCCACCCTGATAACACCCTGGGGACGGCTCAGGGCTGGCTGTACCCCAGCTGGATACAACTGAAGCCGCACAGCCCCAACACCGTGCATGAGGGTCACAGCGGAGGAAGCGAGGCCACGTGGGGACTTCTGGCTGCCCAATTTCCAGCCCAGTAATTCTAAATATTCCTCCCGGGCAGAGCTGAGCTGAGACAGGCTGTGAGGAGCCGGCAGGGGGAGCCCAAAGGACAGCATTAGTGCGGAAAAAAGCCTTGAAAATTTGACAAAGACTGCACACAGTTGATGTGAAGCTGGGGAGGTCACACAAAGTGCAGTCACTAGTGCAGGCTGAGAGCACTGTGTTACTTGTTAGACGTCGGAGCTCATTTTTATCGACTGTTCTCTGTTCTGGTTTTGTTGGGTTCCCCCATCTCCGGCAGCAAATAAAGCAGATGGAGGAAAAGGGAGGAAAAAAAAAAAAGGATTTTTGTCAAATCAACAATAGCTCATTAACTGAAATGAGAGCTTTTCTTTGCAGAGCTGCAGAGGCCAGGGCTGCAAACTGGGGTTTGAATCGAGAGAGGTGGACCATCGTGGGAGAAGAAGGAAGAGCAGATTATCTCACTCCTTCACAAAACCCACACAGCCAGCTCCAAATCAGCATCAGAGCTGAAGTGTGCACAGCTTTCATATCCTGCAATATCAAGAGGACGTAAAATCACGCTTGAAGTTCAGAGTAGGAATGAATGAATTCAATTCCAAGGAGTGCAGACCTGGAACATGCCCACGGAAGCAGAAGGAGGGCAGGAGCAGGTGCCAAAACTGCCCCAGATCACCACATTGATAAGCCCTGCCTCTCTGTCAGCTATTTAAAAAAAGGGCAGCATTTCTGAAATGACTGCTCCTTGATAAGCTCCTGGATGAATATTACAGAATCCCATTGCAATCTGGAAGATCTGATGAGAATGTGAATGTTACAGGGTGAATGCTGTTGCTACGTGGGGACTGTGCTGTCTGCACAGAGCTGCTCCTCCAGGAGCTCCCTGCAGCAGGGAGGAGAAACAGCTCAGCCTCCCCCTGCCCTCCCATACACCACCCAAGCACAGGTGCCTCAACCCTTGCACCCCATCAGCACCCATATGCACAAGAGACAGCAAAGGGACGATCAAGAAAAACAAACGAGGCAAATTCACAAGAAGTAGGCAACAGTAATTAGACGTGGCCAGTTTTTTTCCCAGCGCTAATTACATAATCTGTGGCAATACCAGTCACCTTACATCACTGCCAGCACAGTGTATGTTTCCAGGTAAACAGCATTGAAACAAAAGCTCCTTAAGAGCCCGCGTTGCGTGTTAGTGCAGAACAATGGAGCACTGATTTCCGATAGAGACTGCAGGATAAAGGCTCTGCACTGCAGCCTGGAGCAAATAACCCAGCCTTTATCGGCTTCATTGGGAACAGGACTCCCTCCAGCCCTGCCCTGCGTCTTAATTTCAGCCTCATGGTGATGATCCTGAGCACTCAAAGCACAAAGATGGAGATCAGTAGGGTGAGTGAAAACGGGAAAGGAGACAAAGAGGCAAAGCTTGCAGGCGCGGTGCTCAGCAGGGGAAGGCAGAGTTACCTGTTAGGCGGTCGCAGGTGTTGGAGTGGTTGTTGCACTGGCACGGCTCACAGGTGCTGTTGGCTCTGTAATACCCATCACTGCACCGGTCACACTTCAGGTCTGTCACACCGACTTTGCACTGGCACTTCCCATCACTGCACGGAGAGGAACAAGCAGTGACATCATAAGATCACAAAAAGAGACCTTTAAAGGCCATCGGGTCCAACTCCTTCCAATGAACAGGGGTGCTCAGGTTGGTCCCCTGCAGGAGAAGGGATCAGTGCAGGCACCACAACTCACAGAGCACCCCTGGGCAGCACGGGATGCAGCTCCTTCTCACCACCCCTTCCTTCCCCAGCATTTAGCAGTGCCTGCATCCCATTGTTCTCCCTCACTCCTCCTGGGGAAGCACCGCGCTATTTGCTTCTGAAAGCCCCCAGAAAAATCTGTTGATTCCAACTAATCGAGGCTCCAAACAGCTCGATGTGTTGCTTTTAATTAAAACACATTGTGATGTTCTGGGAAGACGTTGCTTCTGTTAGAAATGAACATGATTTTGTATTTCTGTTCTTCGCTCGCTTGCTAAAGGAAAAGGAAGCACTCCAAGGCACACCAAAATGCAGCAGTCAGCCCGGGAGGCTGCACAATTAAACACTTGCAGAATACTAAATTTCAGGCGTATTTAATGGACAGATTACAAGCAGGCAGAAGCAACGCGATGTTTCCTGGCTCTTCAGACCATTATCCAGAATTGGAGCGGGCAGATGCGGAATTCAAAGGGATGATGCTGTGAAGCAGCTCCGACTGTTTGACTTTTAAAAAGCTTTTCACAAGACCTGACATTAATCCAAACGCTGTCACAGTGTTTACAACGAGAGCAAACAGAAAGCAGCTTGTTTTTATTTGCTTCTGGCCACCGCTGGGCAGATATTCCTGTAAGAGGGCAGGGGATGGGCAGAGCCAAGCAGGGAAAAACAACAGCATGGGGATTTCCCAGAGTGCAGAGTCCCATGTTATTGCCCCTTGTCCCATCCATGATCATGCCTGTATTTACTGACATCCTCCTGCACCTTTCCTCAGACTCCCACGTTTTTAAAGGTTTATTTCCCCAGCGACTCCACTCAATGGAGCATTTTGGGGCAACGTCCCTTGATTTTACTTGTGAGCTTAAAAATAACAGGAAAGAAAGGCATTTTTATTTTAAAAGGTTTTGGAAAGTTTAATTTTAATGGCTCTCAAGCAGACCTTTTCTCAACATGTTACGTATGGCACAGAGCCAGGTTCTGCATGTGCAAGAATTAAATCACTCAGCAAATATAAAGCTTTCCCTGTGGTCATTGCTTCCACAGAATAAAGCCCCCTTACAACACTCCTTTTCATAGCCCCAGCCCAGTAAGGGCTGTCAGACACTTTTTAAAGCAAAGGTCAATGATATAAATGCGTCGAAACCACAAAAAAAGTCCTGTTAACAGACCGAGTGCACCCATAAAAATCCAGCAACTTGAAAGAAAAGAGCCACAGTTTAATACTCGCACAGTGAGAACGGAGCTGCATTTTGAGCCAACGCCAGGAATTTCATTTTTGGGGGAGGTGGGGGAAAAGGAGGGGGAAGGGAGGAAACATTTTGATGCAGCGACATCAATTGCTCAACTCCATTTTGGAGATTAACTCCACCAAAGCCAGCCAGCTTGTTGCTCTCGACAAACAAGTGATGCGGGGATGGGATGGGACAGAACCAGGCCCCAAATCCCAGCATCTCAGTCAGCTTTAACCCTGCCTGGGAGTGCCCTGGGAGCAGGGCACAAAGTCCCACCTCTGTAGCATCTCGTGCTCGGCCTGACGCTGCAGAGCCTCACAGGTAACTCCCAGCCAGGACTTACAGCCAGGGATGCAAACACAGACACAAAGAGCTGTGTCCAAACCCCTCACTGCTCAGCACAGGAACTTGAGGCCTCCTTGCATGGAAAATAAGGAAAGCACAAAAATATCTGTGGTCCAGGAGAAATTGCAGCATGCAGCTGTGATGGGAGCTGTGCTCCTGTACAGAGACCCCTAAAGAGAAGGGACAGACAGACAGACACAAGACGGATGGGCACACAAGCAGCACAGCCTTAGGGCTGTTTGGAGGCACGCTGTGCATGGTTTAATGGTGTAACAGAAAACCCTTAGCAAACTCCAATAGTTTATTTTCTTCTTTCTTTTCTTTCCCAAGGAGAAGGGGAAAATTCATGCTGAACGTTTTCCCAGCTGCCAGCAAAACACGGATGCCCAGCTGCCATCAGGAGCCCCAGGGCCAACCAATGTGCCCCAGCCCCAACCTTTTGTGCTTTCATTTTAAAATTTCCTCTTCATATACAAGGCTGGTGAGACTGTGGAGCAGGGTAAGGAGGAGGGCACACCTACGGGCATCAGCACAGGGCACGATGTGTGGGTTTCCCATCTCCCTGCTTGCACACCTGGAGCAGGAAAAGCCCCATTGGGTTTCACCTCCCCTCTCCCCCTGGAAGCCCCAACGCTTTCGTGGAAGCGATGCCCAGCTCTGAGCCGCCTTTGTGGCAGGCAGAAGAAGTGGGGCTTTATGGCACAGAACATTGGGCCTTTGTGCACCGCATTCCTCGCGCTGTGCCGGGGGAGGGCGCCTGGTTAGAGGGCAGCCCTCGATGGAGAGGGACCCTGAAAGGCCGCTCTGTGAGTGTCAAAGGGCCACCTTGTCCAGCCCTGCCACCGCATCCCCCCGCCGGGGACACCCCGCATCCCACCCTGGGAAAGCTGGGGATCTCCACCCCAGCACTGCCTCAGTGCTCAGAGGGAGCTCAGTGGGGAGAGCACAATGCCATTGGATACCAACGCTGCCCTACAGAGTGCAGAACTCAAATGGGCTCAGAACAGGATCCAGCCATGGGGAATGGGCTGCCGCCCATGGTTCTGCACAGCGCAGCCCCTCTGTGCCCCAAATCCTCAATGCAGGGAGAAGGAAGGCACAGGGCAGCCTGAAAACCACAATGCAGCCATAAGGACCCCAACAGCCATGCTGGTATCTTTGCGAGGGCAGTCAGTGCTCATCAGAGCAGCAAGCCTGCAACACAGGAACAGCAAAGCCTGTTGGAAAAATCAACCAAATAACAGCATTTCTGAGCAGCCCAAATTACTGTAGGGGAGATTATGACAACCTGCCGCTCACTGCTGTGTCCATTCACTCAGTCCTTTCCCTCTTCTTTCTGCACCCCAATACAGATGGGTGCAGGGACAACATCCACCTGCTTGCAGAGGAGAACCAATCAGCTGTAAAGCACAGGAGCCGGTAATAGAAGAGATATATGGATAATTAAAGCACACACACACACACACACACACACAAATCTGCTCTGCCAGGGTATTCTTCTACATTTATGACGTCCACATGTAACAATTTCCGCTATGAAAAAGATCTCTTCTTGGCAGAAGGATGCTGACGAGGCATTGCCTGGAGATAATGAGCCACTGCTTGTGCTCGGCTGATCCACAAAGGGAGCACATTGTTTCAGATATGAAATAGGGAAAAAAATGGCTTTTTGGAGACATTGTTTTGGAAGCCGTTGAGGAGTTGGGCTGCCAGTGCGGCTTACTGGGCTGCTGGGATACAATGGGATGGCAATACAGACCCCACCCTAAAAAAATGACATTTCTAAGTGAATGATACTGATGACAGAAAATGAGCATTTTCTGCATGCAGAATGAGAACTCCACCACCTTCCCCCCAACAACCCTCTGAGCTGGGATGAGTGGAGACCCTGGGAACAAGGCCGGGGAAGCTCCACAAATGGCTTTCCACAGATCTGCCCTTTCTAACAAACCCCATATTTCCACCCCACATGGCCTCACACCTCAAGATGCCCAACCTGGTTCCAGCTCCTGCCCTGCCCCACTGCCTCCCAGCAAAACTAATGCTCCATGTTCACATTTCCCCGTGGCCTCACTGCATCCTTCCCCTCCCAAAGAGCTCTGCAAGCCCAGCTCCCCCAGAACCCCCAGGCCCTAGCCAAAGACCTTCACAAAGGGCACTCTCTCTGGAGCTGCTGCTCCTACCCTCATTGCAGTGCTTCTGTAAATCCATCCAGGTCAGGATCCCACCCAGCCCCTCCAACCAGAGCCCAGCACATAGAGGGCATGCAGGGGGAGGTTGCTCCCTTTCCAGCCTCACCACATCCCTGCTCCAGGGCACAGCCATGTACAAATGCTCTCAGGGATGCTCTGCTTTAATTCTTTTTAATGCAAACACAAAGCATCGGATCCCCTCGAGGGTGGGCAAAACATCTCTGAATTAACACTCTGGCATTTATCTGCATGCATTATCTTTTTTTTCTTTTCTTCTCAGAATGGAAGCAAGTGACAGCAGATCTTTGCTACATGCCTTACACCAGCCTGAGGCGTGAAGCATGGCTGCACCAAGACCAGAGCTGCCAGGCTGGCAGTGAGCAGAGCAGCATGCAGGCTGCAGCCCAGGGCATGAAGCAAACTGCAAAGGCAGCACATGGACCTCGTGCTTTCCATTGCCCTTCTGCTTGTGGGGAAACTGAGGCACGGGCAGTGGGAGTGAATTATCAGACATTGCAAAGCCTCACTTTGACATATTCCTGTTTTCTTTTGGGACACACAACCACGCTGCACTCTTGTCCTCAAGGTCCCACCGTGCGTTTCCCTCCACCAGCAATTTGTCTGAACACAATGATAAGAAAGAATTGCATAGAAAGGAGAAATGGGGAACAGAGCCCTGAGCTCTTCTGCAGGGCAGTGCTGTCTCACAGCATCTCTTCATGTCACATCCCAACGCGCAGAGTGTGACAACAGCCACACGGGGCTGCCTGCTCGTGTGCCACCAGGAAGAAAAGCCAGCAGGTGCTGTGTGCCATGCTGTGAACTCCCAGCAAGATGCAAACACCGCCGCACTGTGGGGCTCAGGGACGTGCAGGGCTGCCTGGCATTGGCCAGGGAAAGACACAAAGTCCTTCGGCACCTCCTCTTTGTGGGCTGCTTCCTGCAGCTTGGAACCCTGCGTTACTCACTGAGTCAGACGGAGGACAGGTTTCCACAGGAAGGCTGTTTCACCATCCTCTGAGATAGCCTCTGCAGCAGGAGGAGGCTCTGACCGCTCCCATCCTGTGCTTTGGGCACGGTTCCCAGCAGGAGCATCACGCCCAGCAAGGCGCAGGATGGGCAGGCAGGCACAGCTCTGCTCTGCAGGTGCCCACCCAGCGGTGCCAGGGGATGTCAGCGCAGCCCTGCTGACAGCAGCACCCAGCCCTGCTGACTCACAGCCTCCAGAGGGGACTCCCAGACAGGGAACTAAAACTAAAAGCGACCTTTGATTAGCAGCTGCGGAACCCAGGCATGGCGACAGCATGTCAGGTCAATGTTCACTCCCCAGATCAATGACTTGCCTGAGGAAAATCATTTTTATTTTTTATTTTTATTTGCGGTCTAGTTAATAAACAGCATTTTGGCTGGCCAGATTATGGCACACGGGTAGAGCATGCCTGGAAATAATACCAATAACAATCATACGGCGCTGCTTTCAAAGGCACACTGGCAAAAGTCTGAGCAAGCTGACAGCAATGCATCACGCGTGTTCTGGAGGCCACATCCATGCTGCTGCTCTGCTCAGAACAGCAGGTGTTTTTTTCTTAAACCAGGGTGCAGGAATTAACCTGTGCAAGTTAACGCTTGGCTGCTGCTTTAATTAGTTCTAATAGTAATAATAGCAGTAAGTCATAAACAGCTGGCAGTATTTTTAATGTCAACAAAGCAGGAGCCAGCTGTTGGTGTGCCTGGTCCTGAGCAGGGTGGAAAACTCCACACCCCCCAGCAGCCACTCTTTCAATAAGAAGGTCACTCCAGCCAAGTGCAAAACTGCATTTAGGTTTTGATTTTTCAATCCTGTACGCCACCAGAAAAGGGCCAATAATGCAGGACTTGGGCGCTTGGAAAAGAAATAAGGCACAACATTCTTACAGGCAGCATGTCCCTGCAGGACACTGCGGTTCTGACTCAGCACCAGCCTTGGCAGCAGAGTGCAGGTGTTGAGCACAGAGGGCGCCCGGACCAAACCCCAAAAGACAACAAGAGCAATGCCAGCACAGCAGAACACCCGGCAGAGGAGCACATATCAGCAATTCAGGAGCATCTGCAGCAGCTCTCAGGTTAAATGAGGCTGGGTTAAAGCCCAGGCAGGGAAAGAGCCACAGGGCGGATGAGGGCAGACCCTGGTGCCACACCTGCCCCTGCCACCACCGATAACCCCCAATTAGCACCAGCCAACATGACCCATCTACAGGCATTGGGCTGGAACGAGATGATCTTTGAGATCCCCAAGACATTCCATGACTCTATGATTCATACCTGCTCTGCATCTCAAACCCCCCTCCCCTGCCCACCCATCATCCCCACCTGGGGTCGTTTGGTTACTCACTCATCGCAGCTGGGTCCGAGGGCACCAGTGGGGCTGCAGGCACAGGGCAGGCAGTGCTGCTGGCTGTGGTCGGGGTGGAAGCCATGGGCACAGTGCTCGCAGTGCAGCCCCACATAGCCTGGCAGACAGGTGCAGCGTCCCGGAGCGTCGTGGCACCCACTGCTTCCCACAGCACTGCAGTTGCATGGCTCTCCTGCAAGAGGGAAAAAGAGGCTGAAAGGGGGTGTGTGGAGGGCACAGGGTTTGGGTCATAGCCATATTATAGGCGCTTAAATATACATACACACATATATATAATCATGTTTGTCGTTGTCTGGTTACGTGGTTGGTCAGGAGCTGAGCAACACGAGGTGATATCGGGGTAAAAGAACAGTGCTGGGCAAGCTGCTCCGGGTGGCCCAGGTGAAGCAGAGCACCTCCAGGGATCCCTGCCTGCCTCGGCCAGTCTCTGAAAACCATTAGCAGGTGATGAACCCATTAACTGTTAAGATCCCATCTCTAGTTTACCGGTGGGATTGGCCTTACAACAAAGACATCTTCAACACACCTACATGGTGCACCGGGTAGGACCACTGCTCATGGAGAGAGGATACAAAATCCTCCAAAAGCTGACCAGCTTTGAGCTCTGTGTATTTGGGGCTAAGCACCCTCCTTTTTTCCATTGCAGGTCCCAACTGCAGCAGCCCGAGACCCCTGCAAATCTGCGCTCCATGCCAGGAGCACAGAAACAGCTTTAGCCAAGGGGTGATGGAGCTGGGCAGTAGAGACCCGCTTGCTTTGCCCATGACATGATGGCCATTACCAGCTGTCCATGAGCTTTATGGACCCACACACGTGCTTTGGAGACCCACAAGTCCTCCTGGCACCCACATATGTGCTCCAGGGATGCTCATCCTTCACAAAGCTATGAGACCAAGCACAAAGCAGTCAATGTTTTAAGAGAGGAACAAACCTGAATCAGCAGTGCCTTCCCAGTCCCCACACACTTTACTTCTTGTAATATTTCCAAGTACCTAACACAGCAAAGAGAACAACCTCCCCAGCAATTTGTTTCTGCCATGAGGTTTATCTCCGCTTCTTCGCTGCAAAGTATTTGGTGCCTTAATAATTTACAGTCTTTTACTGCCAAGTGTGAATTATAAACAAGGATTATTTTCAGAAAGAGCACATCAGGGCTTTACGCAAGCGCTGCTGTTTGTTATTCCCTGAGGAAAGCCACATTTGGGGCACCTTGCAGAGAAGAGAGGACAGGCCCCCAGCACACGAAAACATGACTTCAACCAGGCTCCAAACACCCCACGAAGACCCAAGGATGCTGCTCAATGTCAGCACTAGGATCTAAGGTTATTTAACACTTACACTGCGTGCTTGTGCCCCAATGAACCATGGGTGCTTGTTAAATACCTCACCATGCTTTGGCTGCTTGTCTGCTTTCTCTCAACACACATGCATCTCAAAAAGATGAGTTATTTGGCTCTGCCACTCCACCCGGGAAGTCATCCCATGGAAGTCACTTGGTGCCTATGCACCTGTGAAGCTGATGCCAGCAAGTTAAGACAAACACCCCAAAACCCACAGGACTCCAGAACTCACTTCACACAAGAGCCCAACTCTCAGCTCAATTAACCCAGTGGAACCCCATCCATGTGGGTACTGAGCTTTTGCCAGAGCGAGGCATGAAAACATGCACTGAGCCAACGCAGCACCTGCACTGGAGTCTGTCAAAAACACATCAAAATACCTCTCAAAGCTCAATCCGTGCTGTAGCTGACAGGGCTGTGCTGAAGGAGGGGATCAACCTGGTTTTGTGGTCATGATGTACAACAGGACAGGAGCCAAAAGGGAGGTAAGAGCTGGGGCTGGGCCACCCCCGGGCACTGCGATCCTAAACAGCCTGGCTGCACCAGTCGGCTGCAGGCTGAGCTCAGCAGTGGTGTCAGCTGCAGATCATGTAGATCATGCCATTTTCCTTCCATGGGCCGAGGCTCCCTCAGGCTTTGGGAGCTGTATGCTCTCCAACACACACAATCATCTGGATGCCTTTTTTTCTTTTTTTTTTTTTCCTCCTTTTGTTTCACAGGTCTTTGCTCATCAAAACTGCACAAAGTCAGGTCCAAACCCAGGGGCAGCTCAGCTCCAGCAGCCGAGCTCAACAGCAATGCAAACAGCACTGGTTCCACATTCCCCATAGAACAAGCAATGCTGCAAGAATCCAAACTAACACAGGCAAAAGGAGCTTTGTGTTGGCAGGCTGGAGGCAGTGCTGAACCCGAGAAATAATTGCCCCTGGCTGCAAGGCACAGCACCACGGGGCCAGCACAGCTCCCCAGGGACAGTCGCCCCATGTGGCCTTCCTCCCTCGAGCACCCAGGAGGACTTTTGGGAACAGAGAAGCATCACACATTGTACCCCAAGGACAAAAGTCCACTCTGCTGCACTCGGCTGACGGATTCCAATCGTGCCCTCAATGCCCTTTGGTGGGAAGCAGAGGAGCAGCAGACAGCAGCGTCAGGGTTTGACATGATGATGTACCAGACTATGAAAACCCCAGGCTTAATTCAGACAACACTTTGGTGTCCTGACGGCTGCCGGGTTGGAGAAAGCAAATGCGATCTGCAGGCAGAAAGGGAACGTGGTAACAAAGCCTCAGCCTTAGAGGTGTGGGAATACATCACAGAAAGTGGGGATGGGAGAAAAAGATAAGGGAGCGCTGCCCTGGCTCCTGGCTGGACTCTGGGTACTCAGAGCCTTTATTCTGTTCTGTCAAGCAGACACATTGCTTTTGAAGATAACCTTCACAAACACCTTACCAAGAGCTTCTGCCTAATCAGACAGGTCACAGGAAGCTGGGCTGGAGGTACCAGGTTTGGCTGCACATTGCCTTCAGCAGCAGGCACAGCAAAGCCCCCAGGGCCACAGCTCTGCTCTGAGCTCCTCACCATGCTCTGCACCTCGCTGCCTCAGTTTCCCCACGCACAGCTCCATTTCCCATTTCTAAAGCATCACAGTTTCCTTCCCTTCCTTCCTTTCTTCTCAAAGCGCTCAGCTCTCAATGATAAGAACAGCCACCTTCACTCATGAAGGTGCTGGCAGGCTCTAATTAACGAGCAGCCCGGTGACACCGTGAGATCCCTGAATAGAGGCACTATAAAAGCGTGCACCCTTCCCACGTGCTGCTACTCCTCCAGCTGAAAAAAGGAAACATCGCTCCCTCCGTGAGCTGCGTTTCAACCTTCACCATTCACTGCCAGATCCATGGAGGCAGCTGGAGGAACGGAGCAGGTTCCCAACACGCTGCAGCAACAGGCACGCTGCTCACAGTGCAGAAGACCCAGATTTAAAGTGCAATTACAGCCAGCAGCAAGCCTGAATTGAGTAATTATTATGCAAAAGTCACAGGTTGCCAATAAAGCAGAGAAGAGTTACTCCTGGATTTTCAGCCTCCTGGATGCACACAGTCGCTGCAGGATTACTGAAAGTTCTGCTCAGCAGCACCGACACAATGAGGAACCTGCTGGGATCCGTGCACGCACTGATGGACCCAACACATCCCCAGCCATGCCCTGAGGCACAGAACACAGCTCTGAACCCCAGGGCTGCTTTTAGTGAGCATTTCTAATGCGTGCACAGCACAGCCCCCAGCAGCTGTCCTGAAGGGCTCGTTGCAGTGCAAGAAATGTTCTCTGAATCATATCTTTTTTTGCATCCTATTGGACCTGCTGTGTTTTTGGTCCCTGCATGTGCTTTAAGCATGACTCCTTCTTCCAACTGAGGCACTTAATGAGTAAATAATTTAAAAGCCGCTGAAATATTCACAAAACAGCAAAAGAAGAAATTGCTGTGAGACGCATCAAGATGCCTGTATCAGACCTATATTTGCTGGGGACATCCTTAAACACCTTAAATCCTGAACAAAGTCCCCTACTCATTGGGAACCAACACAAAATTTCTTCGTAACTCTGCAAGCCTCATGGATTCTATCCATTACCCAGCCCAAGAACTTCCCCATAGAGACAGCCATTAGGACTGCTTTGATCTCCCAGGTGTTACAGCAGCACTGACTGCACCTCTGCGTGCTGCAGTGTGCTCACTGCACACAATAACAGCTCGCCCTGGGAAGGCTCAGTGATGCTCCTCATTCAGCACAGGCTTCTCCCTGCATTTCATCCCCAAGTGCAAGCTCTGCCTGCCCTCCCCTTCTCCCTTATTTTTGAGTCCAACCACAGTTCCACACAGCACCACCCAAACCCTATGGCTAAGAGTGACGTCCCAACACTCCCTGAGCTCTGGCATCTGGGCTGTGCCCATCACCCTCTAAGACACAGCCTTTCCCAACCCCAGCTTGGCAATCCCCTGACGCAGCTCCTCACCACGAATTCTTGCATGCTGCCAGCACAGAGCAGCACTGCTCATGTTAATGCTGTTAAGAGCTTTACGGGAATCACTTGTGTTGTTCCATAAAAGGATTGCGTGGGTCAGTAGGGGAGAAAAGACAAGGATTTCTCAATGCTTATACGCCGCTTGTAATATCGTTAAAAGATTAAACGTGTTTGTTGAGGAAAATTAAGTCAGATTAAATCCATCTCTTATCACTTGGAAAGAAACACAACGCCAAGGTGCCAGCTCTGGGTCGCCAACAGCACGGAGGCAGCTGGGGTGCAGCCAAGACAGTCACTGCTCAGCTGCTGCTGGGCTTCTAAGGGCTGCATGTGGCTCCTGGTCATCCCCGTCCCCTATCTGAGCACAACAACAAGCAGCAGGCCTGAAACAAACTCAAAGATGTGGAGGATGAGTTGTTTTTATTCCTTTCCTGCACCTGCAGTCAAACATCCAGGCGTTTGGTTTCCTAGCAGTTGGTGAAAGCTCCTCCGTTGCAGCGCAGGCACAAAGCAATTTGTTGTTCTGCTGTCCTTTTTGATGCTGAACAAGCCAGCAACCTGCACAGCAAGCTTTGAACCAGCTCCTTCCTGAGCAGCGTGTGTCAAAGCAGCCAGACACACAGGTGTGACTGAAGCATCAAACCCTGCAGACAGGCACAAGATCAGCTAACAAACAGGCTGCACGACCCATCAGCCCTGCTGGGACAAAAAGCCTTGGGTGGCTGGGATCCCACCACCATGGGGAGCGATTTGCACCTAACGCTGAGTTTCCATAGACAGAGAAATCTTCTGGGTCTCTTGCACAGTATTTGAAAGTTGTTTTCATATAAAGAATGTGGTCCTAAAATGCTTATGATACAAGAAGCTGAAGTAACATCAAACAGAACAAAAAGAATGTTTAGCGATTGCAATCCCCGCTGTTAATAAAAACCAGACTTGATCCTTTTAATCAATTCAGAAATAGCTTCACTGCCGTTTTCCTTTACTTGGTTATATTTTCACACTAATATTTTCACAAATGCCTGCAACCATATAAATATTCTGCCTTGCTGTTTATTTTATTTTATTTTTTTTACCACCCAGAGTGCAACACAGCCCAACTGGGAGGTTGGAGGCAAACAAGACGAGACGTAACTTTGGCACACACCTGCCAAAACAGCCTGGCAAGCTCAATGCCACCAGGCACGCTCCCTTTGGATTGCAGGAACCTCGGTCATTTTGTCAGCAAACCCCTTCAGATGGGGGATGAAGGCACCTCACACAGGCCAGGGTTGCAGATTTATGAGCACGCTTCAATTTTGGTATCAATCTGCTCCGTCCTCGTGGAGAGAGGGATTAAAAAAAGCTGCATGAATAATACAAACTATAATCAGCTGCTGAAGTCTCTGTGTGCTCAGATCCCTGCAAAAAGTAATTAAATTCACAAACTTTGCTCAGCGCTGTGGGGAATTGAAGCTAATGAACGGGCGCATTAATTTATAGCGGAGTTTTAACGCTGCTAACCTTGGGCAGGAGCCATCCTTCCCAGCACCTGCACAGGATATGAGCTCTGCTGCATGCACCAGCAGCAAGAACCCTGGTTAGGAGCAGGCACGAGACTGCTGCTTCCTTTCCCAGTCTTTAAGGGCCAGGGCTCAGTTCCTTCCCTGGTTTTCAAAGCTAGATGTTATTCTACAGCAAGCATTGTAACCATCCGAGGGCTGCCAACCTGCAGCCCTGCATCTTACTGCTGTGCATCTTTTGGGGGATGCTGCAGCAATGCAAGTCCATCCCTCTGCCAAAGGGAACAACAACAAGCTGCCACACCGGGACAACTGGAGCCAAAAGAGGCAAAACCAACTGATGAACCATGAACCAAATGCTGAGGATTGGGGCAGAAGTGTCACCGAGGACACAGAGCGCAGCTCCCAGTCACACGGATGGGAATATTCAGCCCAGCACCTGGCATGCTGCCCCAACATCGCGCCCAAATTCGCTGACTGCTGACACAGCATGAAATGCCTGGCGCTGCCCAAAGCCCTGCGGAAGCTTTGTTATCTCAGAGCTTCACCCTCGAGCCTTCTCCTGGAGTTAATTTGTTGTCAATGATTTGGACGCTGTCGATGCATGGTGCAAAGCACTCGTGTTCTCAGCTGAGGCTCCCAAGGGCTCTCCCTAATTAAAAGCATCTCATCAAGCTCCCATCTATCAGCTGCCCACTGAGGACGGCAGATGCAGCCACCAGCCCCACGTAAAGCACTCAGGTCTCCTGTGCAGCCCAGATCTCCAGCAAAGGGCAGAGGTGACATCCTTGATCACCATGGCTGATCTGCAACCCACTGCCCTTGCAGTGCACAGCCCAGCGCATGGCTTGAAGGGTGCTAAGGCAATATCCCATAGCAGGAGAGTTGTGTGCCATTGTGCCAAGAAATAAGGCAACACAAAGTATTTATCCTGACTTGAATTAACAAACAAGACCTTCCTTGCAATGGATTGCAAGAAGCCAATCGATACCTTAAATCCACGGTAAGTAAGGATGGCATCACCAGAGACCTGCGAGCTCCATGTCTCCATCACTGGGACAGGGGGAAAGGAAGGAGGCACTGCTGTTCTTAGAATCATAGAATTGTTTGAACCAGAAGGGGCTCTTAAAAGTCATCTGGTCCAACTCCCTGCAGTGCACAGGGACACCCACAGCTCCATCAGTGCTCACAGCCCCATCCCCTGACTTTGGGCATCTGTGGGGATGGGGCACCACCACCTCTCTGGGCAATCCGTGCCACTGCCTCACTGCCTTTATCACACAGAACTTTTTCCTTATATCCAGTCTAAGACTCCAGTCCCTGGGGAAGCTCTGTGTGCCAACGGCTCCTCACTAGCGAGGTGCTAACGAAGAGGGCCTTGCCTTCCCTCTCTTCAGAAGCCCTTCTGCACTCATGCAGCACCACTGCAGTTCCCCACTGCATGCTGCTGGGGCCCCAATGCAGGAAAGCTCCCACCATTCAACCGAGGACATAAAAGCACCAACAAGTTAAACACACACGATATCAAAGGCGGCCTCCAAACACCCACAGGCACTTTGCCCTGCTTGTGAGGGACCCCCCTGCTCACCTACACAGGCTGCTTTCTGTCAGCACATTTCCCTTGACCCAATTAAAACCAAACCACGCTACTGCAAGGCGTGCAGCACTTGAGAGCCCTTTACCGTCCAGATACAGCCTGCTATCAGCAGATGCTGCAGATTCTCCTCTTCCAAGTCACAAGCACTGACCTAGCCTGGGCAGGGCCTGCACAGCTTCCTCGCCCCACACCAAGCCCAACATTGGGGCCCAAGAGCTCCATGGCACCCGAGAGCTGCCCTGGCCCCTCACAGGGCCCTCTAGATGGGAAGGGACGGACCAGGCCCAGCCTGCTGTAGGAAAGCACCTTGCTCAGCACAGAAACCATCTCTACAGCTGTAATGCATCTCCTTGAGCACCATCAGCACTCCTCTCTCGTTTCAAACAGTCACTCTTAGACCAGGAGAAAACACAGAGCAACAGCACGGAGATGGCAGAAGCAACAGCGCGGACGTGCAATCAATACAGAATTCAATATGAAAATGCACAGACTCGCTTTGGAGGGCTGCAGGCTATTCTGCGTTTAAGCCTGTGGAGAAAATCTGGAATGCAAACTTCCCTCAGCATCTCCAGCAGGTGGCCAGGGCAGCTCCTTTCAAGCTTCAGTTCCTCCGCTGGAGCAGCAAAGGGACAGATCCTCTAACAAAGGCTTCTTTTATCCCTAATGTTAATAAACACTTACTGAAAGTGTTAATGAAGAGGCGCTTTGCAGAGCCTGAGGGAAGACCCCCCCCCCAACACACCCCATCCCTCTCAGCTCATTGCAGTTTCAGCTCACAGATCAGGTGAAGCCACAACAGTACAGGATTCATTTGCCATAATTTTCTTCTCCCCCCCCCAACTCTAAGTAAACAAATGCAAAGTTCTGCTAATTACAGCAAAATAGCAAAGAATCATAGAGCCACAGATTGACTTAGGGTAGAGGGGACCTTAAAGATCACCTAGTAGTTCCAACTGCCCTGCCATGATATTCTCCATTCCTTTCATTCAATTTAACACCTCCGCAGAGGACAGGAGAAGAAAACCTTCCAGCAGCCCAAAGCCTGGGAGTTCTGGTTCTCAAGAGCTTGGTTCCAAGTTTAATGAAGCTATTGTGTCTCATTGCTCAATGAGTGGAATTACCACAGCAGAAACTCTACTGGGAGAGAAGGATGGCACAAGGCATGAGTAATCACAACTGGTTTCAGGCAGGTTTTGCCATTTGGGTCTGGTTTCAAGACTATGACGACACAACGCTACAGGCAAATTTGGATTTACCACGATTCCTGCCAGGTGAGAAGTTGCAAGCTGTGAAGTGCTGCAAGCATGGGGAGCTCTGAACAGCACAAGGAAAATGCCCTCCCAGGAGGGAAGAGAGGATGCTTCCTGCTGGCCAGGTTTTATGGCTCCATTCCCGTAGTTTATAACATGGGCCTCATGCTGGCCCTGCAGTGTTTTGTGTGGGACTCAGTGCTATGCTTGCTTCTCATTCTCATCCCATTCTGGAGTTCCCTTTGCTTTCAGCCAGCACCAGCAGAACTGGATTGTGGACACTGTAATGAGACAAAACCTGCTGGCAAATGCTAAGAGGAGAAGCCAAACTTTTGAAAAGGGAACCGAGCTGGGCAGGACACATCAGGGAAATAAAGCACAGAGGGGGAGGTGGGGATCAACAGCTGAAGGCCAACATTACCTTCTGGGTACCAGCACCCCAAGGCCCCCAGAGGAAGGGGGGGATGTCTGGGAGCACCTGAGCTCTCCTCTATGACTTCCCTCCAGCTGCAGTGTTGGCACAAGGCCGGAGCACAAACCCAGCATGCTGAGGGCTGAGCCTGCTGCTCCCCCGAGCCCTGCAGCAGATGGATGACCTCAAGCAGGGCTGCAGATTGGCTTTTAATTTCTCTCTTTAGTCAGTGTGCTGTCAGCAACACTGACAGACACGAGGTTCATCCAGCCGTGGCTTCTGCTTGTGTTTACTTAGCTCACCTTCAAAATGAAAACGGTTCCATCAAACAAACAAGTTCAGCAAATCCAAACAAAGATCATGTCAGAGCCTAAGCCAAGGCTCAAGCCTTCACAATAAACACCATGGCATCCACACTGCCATACATGGAGTGGTGAAGTGCCCACCTGAGCACTGACAAGAAACCAGAGTACATCACACAGGAGCCTTGCCCAACAGAAGAGCCAAATCCTCTTCAAAAAGGCCTAAAAAAAAAAAAAAAAAATCTATAAGCAAAACACCTGTGCAGTGCTGCAGGGCACCCAGCAGCACTATGAGATGCACTGTGCTCCTGCATTGCCTAAGGAATCATCCGCAGAGCAAGGCACTAGATCCTGATTTGGATTAGCAAAGGTGAGCCTGAGCCCAACTCAAAGAGATGCTCAAACCACAGGGCTTCAACTGCAGCCAAGGCTCGGCTACGAGAGGTTTGTTGTTTTTCCCTCCCAGCTGTTCCCCAGTTTTTGAGGGTTTTATAATGTTCCTGGAATAAACTGAATAAAACAAAAATCAATAGAGGCTCTTGTTTGGCATAGCCAGTGGTGCAATCTCTAATACATGTGATGCTAGAAACTGTGTAGATGCTGGTGAGAGGGACCGGCTCCATGAGAAGGAACATGCTGCTCCCTTAAGCACCCAGTGCTGGACACAAGCTTGGGTTTGATGCTAAGAGGGATCACATAAGGGGATTGATGGTGAGGAGAAGAGAGAAAATCATCGATTCCACCATTTATAAGGTTCAGCATCTACATCTGTTCTGGACCACTCTCAGGGGGTTTGCAGCTCACAGAGGCTGACAACCACTGCTGTAGGTGCCCAGCATTGCAGCTGGGTACTGGAGGTCTCTGTATGGTGGAACACTGCTCTCTGTCCCACCCAAAGCCTGCCCAGTTTGGCTGTGCCACCAGCAGCCACACATATTCCTTAAGGGACAAGCCATCTCTCATTTATTTTCTACTTCCAGTGGGTTAGACTTGCACAAAGGCCACCCCTGAAGAGAAACAACCAAGACACACGAGGAATGGAAGGCAAGACCCAAGCACAGGACATCAGCAATAACTCACGTCAGCAGGCACGCTGCTGACAGCTTACAGTAAGCTTCCAGGAAGAAAAAAAAAACACAAACCAACACAGAAAAAACGCTCCGAGTGAAATAGTTAAGCCCAGACAAATGTTTGTCATTCATTATCTGGAGTCAAGCTTGGATTTCTCAACAACACAGCTGAGCCAAAGCAAGTGCGTTAATAATAAAAGACATTTTCCAGGGAGCTCCACGTTGGGCGTGCAGCCTGCCCTTGAAGGGAGAAACGCTGGAGGCAGGTGGAGGCTGTTTGCTTTTCTCCAAGAACAGGTATTTAGCTCCCTGCGTCACAGCGCTTATCACCAACCGGAGCCACCAGTGCTGCTCCCTGGGCATGCAGCCATGGGGACATCATGCAAGGCACTGAGGGACCTGAGTCCTGCCCCGAAACTGGGACAGAGCACTGACACACACACACCTTGGTTATAGCTTCATTATAAATAAGAATAATTTAATACCTTAACGCAGCTGCTTGCAGGGAGATGAAGGCGGCCGTGGTCACCATCAAGGTCTCTAGCGCTCAAACACAAGGCAAATCCTTCCCCAAGCTCCAAAGGGGGCTGGGGATGATGCTGCAGCCCAGGAAGGAAGGCAGAGCAGGACAGGGCTGCTGCAAGCTGCTGGGGCAGCCACAGACAAAAGGCATCTGATGCACTCACACCAAGGGAGCAAACACCCAGCCCAGACATGATCCAGAGCGCTCCAGCTTCTCTTCCACAGCACCATAGAATATCCTGAGCTGGAAGTGCTGAACAACCTGGGCAAGCCCTGCATCTGCTCAAGGCAAAGACAAGCAGGGATCCCCCTACTCCATCACTTATGCATCCCATGAGCCAGTTTGTAGGAATCTTACCCCCAAACCCTGCCCACCTTCCCAGCACTCGCTGCAATGCATCCCTTCCCAAAATAAATGGCTCCCTGCAGCAGTCAGGTTGGTGCGTCTCTGATCTGGGGCAAGGGAGGAACACCAGAAAACTTAAAAAATAAAGATAAAAATCTGTAATATTTTCTTTGCTCCCAGTGACAAAAGGCATGAGTTACAGCTGACAGAAAAATGGCTTTTCTATCCCACAGGAAGTCCTGGCCTTACTAAAAAGTATATATCCGCTTTGGAAGAGAGGGCAGGAGGAAAACAAATCACTGAAGGTTTTCATGAAGCTGTGAAGAATTTGGGGGGAACAAAATGTCAAACAAACAGCTTTCAGTGGAAAAATCCTCTGAACAAAAAAAAGGATCTTTTCCAGAAAGATAGATATTCTGCTGATCTTGACAAAAAGCTCTGAGGGGAAAAAAAAAGAAAACACACACCTCCTTTTGAAGGCTTTCAACTCACACTGCTTTGCATCTTTGTACTTTTCAAGAAAGAACCCTTGCAGCACCTTCCTTGCACACAGTGTGCCCAGAAAAGGGCTCTGGGGACGGCCCTGCCTTGCCATGGAAGTGAGCAGGTGTCAGCAAGGCTGGAAAATAAACAGAAAGCAGCCTTTCCCCTCTGCTTTACCCCCAGGGAAAGGAAGTGCCGATCCTCTGGCTCGCTGATGGACCTCTTGCAGCCATCAGGACTCCCAGCCCACAGGACGGATGTGGGCAGGGTGAGCTCAGCCATAGGACACAGCACTGGATGTGGTGGCATTCCCAGGGTGATCCCATCCCCATGCAGACCACATCTCACCCTGCAGAGGAGGAAGCTGCAGGTCAGGCAGCAATTAAAGTCATTTTCTTAATACCGAGCAGCACCAACCAACCTGTGACGGGTGACACAAAACACGCATTGCACCCGCTCCATTCTGGCTGGTTTCAACCCCATTTAGGTGCCACAGCACCAGGAAAGACGAAGCATCACCTCCAAGGCCACAGTCCTCCCTGAATATCCCCCAAACACGGCCACAGATCCACAGCAGTGCCACCAAAGAAGCACTGAAATGGTGCTAAAACAGAAGCGCTCCACGTGCTGAAGCAGAGCGGCGCTTGGGGAAAGCAGTGTGAGAGCTGGAGAACCACTGGGGGGCAAAAAAAAAAAAAAAAGCAACAAAACAAACAGTCCATTTCAATATCCTTTTCATAAGCAGTTGAAATGAACCCAGGAACACATCAGAGAATTATCATTTAGCACAGATCAAACAGCAGAACTCGCGCATTAAAAATACATGCGGCATTAATCAGCTACGCAGAGTTATGTGCCATCATTTCCATAAATAATACGGGATCAAAGCAGCCCAAGCAGCACTATCAGTTAATATAGGCAGCCAGTCAGTCAAAATACAGTAAAGCTGCCTGAAAAGTGCAGCAGGGTAATTTGCCAGGAATAAAGCAGATCCATCTGAGAAGTGGCACGACCAGTTAAACGGGTGAGGGCTTCCCGAAGCCTTAATTACACAGTGATGCCACAGAGCCAAAGCAAGGCAATAAAGGGTTAATGCAGCCCCAAAATGAAACAGAAGGAGAACAAAAATAAATAAATCAAACTTGGGGGATGTTGACGTGAATCTGCCTGGAGGTGAACACCCAAGCAGCAGAAGGAGCACCGACCCAACCAGGAGCACCCCAGTGATGCTGCTGGTGGTGATGGCCACAGCAGAGATGCAGGGTCAGGACATGGGGTTCCCCCAGCCGAGGGGACAGACCCCACCACAGAGCAGGGTTTGAAGTGCAGGCATCCATCACTGCGTGCAGAATGGCCGTGTCATTAAGTCTTTTGCTGAAAGGCTGCAGAGCCATTTAGCCGGCTGGTTTTTAAAGCAGGCGTGCGGAGCAGCGCAAGCTATAAATAGCAGGGATGCTTGCCTTGTCATGTTTCTGCTGGCTTATTTATAAGGACGTGGGGCGAGTGAATTAAAAATGGTAAAAAGAGCAGCTCGGGCTTCTCCCTGGTTTCAAGGCTGGTCTGCAGTAAGAAGAAAACCTCAGGGGGGTTCGCTTTTTTCCTTATCCAGGCAAAGAGCGAACAGCCGCCCTTCCCACTGAGGCTCTGAACCGGTTACATTTACAAGGCAAATTTTAATTCATACAGCAGGTGCTCAGCAAATCCTCCTTCAAGCAGCAGAAGACCACACTGAGACTTAGCAGGAATCCGTGCAGCTCTGGGAGCTCTTCATTGACACCTGCTTGGAAACAGGACTCGTGCAGGCGAGGCAAGAAGAGACCCCAAATCCATCCTTTTTCCATGGGTGAGTGCTCCAAAGCCTGCTCCAATAGTGATGCTCTGCACGTGACCTGAGCATCCCTTGGGATCTGGAGCCCTCGTGCACAGACAGGGACAAGCAGCATTGCTGACTCTGCTCTCACTATAGGACCTGGACCAGCATCACCAGCCACCAACCTGCAGGGGGATGGGGGCAGAGGTGCCCCTATGAGTCCCCATGCATCCCCAGGAGCAGGCAGGAGGCCTGATCAGCACTGATGGAAAATTTCCTATTGAATAAGGAAAAAACATTCTGCCCTAACAGAGGGATTTATTCTTCATCCAGAATGCCTTGTTCAAAACGCTTCCAGATTGACAGGTTTAACCAAACTGAGACCCTTCCATACAAGCCCTGCTGACTCTGTGAGTGTTTTCCTCCAGCAGCCTTCCCCCAGAGCCCACACTGGGGATGGAGCAGATGGACATTGCCCACAGGGCAGCACCACGGTGCAGGGCCCTTGAGCTTCATGGGAACACAGCCAGAAGCAATGCAATAACCAGCACGCAGCCACGTTATTTCAGTCTGACCCAACTGAAAGTCAAATTAAATGTGGGGGGGGAAAAAAAAAAAAAAGAAAGAAAAAAAGCAAATAATTTCCTGCAAAGCACAAACCTTGGGTTGCAGGCAGTTTAACGAGTCTGCAGGTGGGGTTCTGCTGGGGTGGTACAAGGCCACAAGAGCTCCCAAGGCTGGGCAGATGGCGAGGCTGCAATCCTCCCCCCAGGCTGTACACCATGTTAACATCCTACCAACCACCCAGCACAGTTCCAGCCCTGGCCCCACCTGCCCTCTACACAAGGCAGCCCCACAGAGCCCAACGCCTGCAGTCCCCAGAAAGAGCTCAGGTCCTCGCTGCAGCCTCATTGAGGAGCCTCAGCTGCAGACTGAGTGCTGCATCCCGGCTTCAGCATCCCGGCAGTTTGGGGTTTATTTTAAGCACTTGTCGGAGGTACAGCAGAAGGAGTTGTCCTGGCCAGATGGCTGCGGGAGAAATCCCTGCTCCGCTCCCAGAACAGGCACAGCTTCAGCCCCAGTGCCAGCAGATGCCTCACACAGCCCATCTCTGCTCTCGGGAGCACCAGGAGCTGCAGCAGCACTCCCTGCCAGCCCGCTGGCATCGGCTGCAAATATTAGAAGCAGCATGATGACTTATCCTGGGTATTTATAGAGCAAAACACTCTGAAATCTCTCCCCTGACTTCAGCAGGCTGGCGTGCCTCCGTTCCTCAGGGACAGGTCCTTCTGTGCTCCTCTGGCCGCAGCTCTTTGGGATGGCCCCTGGATGCCCCCAGCATGAGCCTGCCATCATGGTAAGAAGCTCACTGCAGCACAGCCCCACTCTTCCATCTCATGCTCGGCGTTTCCCACCTGGCAGCTCAGCAGTGCAGTGTTTGTCCCAAAGGAAAAAAGGCAAACCCTCGCACTGCACAAGGAAGCTAATAAGTGAGACTTTGGGTACTCCATAGGTCTTCCCAAAGCACCCCGATTTTTATAAGCACTGCTAAGCCCAAAAATCTTGAGTCAGGACCATTGGCAGCATCTGATTCAAGAGTGACTCAGGCACAACAGCATGGAGGCAGGAGGAAGGCAAGTGAGCCACAGGCAACATCCCTGCATTGTAAGCTCAGGATAAAACCTCACAATGTATTCTTCAATTGAAGTTAGGCTCTGCCCTGGCTACTCCCCTACTCAACCCGAGTAACGTAAGCATCCTCCTTACCACAAACCTTCACGTCTGTAACTTGATTTTCACATCCTTAATTAAAATTAAAATGTGCCATCCAGAAGCCGAGCTGTCCCAGTAACTGAGCCACATCCAAACCTCAAACCAGGGAGCTCCTGTCCCACTGGGATCCGGGAGCTGCAGCCTCCCACAGAGCACAGCCCTAGTGCAGCAGCAATGGGCCTGCCTGTTGATGGCCTTGGAGCCTGAAGCAAAGCCCTTTCCCCTACAAAATCACCATTGGGACTGCAGAGGACCCCATAAGACCTCTTCTTGCACATAGGGCGCAGGGACCCCACGTGTGCAGCTAGCCCTAAAGCAAAGAAGCATACTTTGTGCTGGTGGCCATGCCCACCCATTTGGCCAGGCTACCCTATGCCACCTCTAACACTGGATCTGCTGGTGCTCTGTGCCCAATCTAAGCCCATGGGCTAGAATCCCCCCATGCAATGCAGCTGCACCTTCCACACCTGTGCTGAGAGCATCCCAGCTGTGAGCCGCAGCCAGCAAACCTCACCAGCACCCCAACTCATTGCACCCCAATGGGGTCCGAGACACCTGCACCCTTCCTTGCTCCAAGTGCTGCTTTCCCAGAGAGACCCTCACGCACAAAGCACCCTGCAGGAAGGAGCAGACAGAAGGGTTTTGTTCTCCATGCAAGACAGCCTAAATGGGGCTGTGCTGACTGCATGCACCCAGCCAAGAAATCCCTGCAGTGTGAAGCCACCCCAGCCCCGAGCACACGGGGAGCACAGGGTGCTGTGTGGATAAGGCAGGGCACGCTTCTAAGCCCATCTCCACAAACAGGAGGATTAACAATTTGCTTCCCTTAAAAAGAAAATCCGGGATTTTAACAGGATTGGAAAGAAAAATAAATATTGTGAAACTAGGAAAGGGAGAAGAACAAACCAAGCAGAGGCTGAAGGGCTTCTGAAATCAAAATGAGAACAACACACTGAAGTCAGGATTTCAGTCTTGGTAGCGTTGAGAAGACTCACACACCAGTTCCTTATCAGGAATAATGCTATCAGCATTAAAGGAATTCCTTCTGATGCCTGGGAGAAGAGGCCCACTTGTTTCATATAATGGATAGAAAGCATTAATTCCTTACTCTGGGCTGAAGAAGCAGCACTGATAGCACTGAAGCCAAGAAAACCAGCAACTGATCCCATGGATCCCATTGCCCTCACCAACCCTTCAGCTCCATGTGAGCTGGGAAACCCTCCAGCAGGTGCATCAGGCATGGCCGAGCCCAGGGAGCAGCCCCACATCACCAGGCCCCCAAAACAGCCCCAACACATCACAGCCCCCACTAAGACCAACAGCTAACGAACCACAACGAGCCCAACGAACTGACTCTTCAGAAAGGCATCGCAGGTCCACGTGCTCCCACTCCACACGCACTAAAGGGCGGAGAGCAAGAGGAGATCAGTGTCTGCCGCCAGCAACCCCTGGGCACAGCACGAGCATCTCAGTGCCACCTCAGTGCCCATCCCCACAGAGCCATGCTGGCAGAGGAGCCGGCCCATGGATAGGCAGAACAGCGGGCAGGGAAGGCTGGCACGCTGCTGAGCTCCTGCCGGTCCCGCCTCAGACGTGGCAGCACCGCGGGATTTTGCTCTCAGGGACCCCAAACCCTCCTCCCGCTGTCAGCAGCTCCCCATCTCCACCCCTTCTATCTCCTGGAGAAAATAAAGACCCGAACCGCGATACAAAGAAGAGAATCGCCGAGGGCCGCACTTGGGAGCAGCCGCAGCCGTAACGCCAGGAGCGCCGGTCGGTGCCATCGTTCAGCCGCGGGGCTCCGCAGCAGCGCAGAGCGGTCGCTCCGCCACGGGCGGCTCTCAGCAACCCCGGCAAGGAGCAAAAATTACCACCGTTACAGAAATAAAGCAAGCAAAGGAAGGAAGCAGCGCTCCGGCCCCGCTCCCCGCCCGCCGGGCACAAAGGAACCCCGGTACCTCGCGGCGCTCACCTGCGGGGCCCGCGGTCGCCGCCTCCTCCTCCTCCTCCTCCGCTTCCTCCCGGGGAGGCTCCGGGGGCGGCGGTGCGGGGCCGGGCCGGGCGGTGGGGCCGCGGGGCCGCGCGGTGGGTGCCGGGCTGCTGTCGGCGGGGCCGCCGCTGCCGCTGCCGGGCTCGGGGGGAGGCGCGGAGCCGGGGGGGGGGCAGCCCGGCAGCGGCGGCCAGCAGGGCGGCGAGACAGAACAGGGCGAGCCCGGGCGCGGTCCGAGCCCGGCGCCTCATGGTGCGGGGCGGCGCTCCGCCATTCACTCCTCCATCCCGTCGCTCCCTCGTTCGGCGGCTCGCTCGCCGGGCGGCGGCGGCGGCTCCCGCCCGCCTCAGCCGGCCATGCCGCTCCGCTGCCCAGCGCCCGCAGGCGGCACCCGGCGCGCCCCGGCCCCGCTGACAGCGCCGCGCCCTCTCCGCCCCGCCCCGCTCGGCCGCAGCCAATCACCGCGGCGCCCGCCGCACGTGACGCTAACTTTGGGACGCGCCCCGTGCTGCTCAGCCAATCGGAGGGCGGAGGGGGCGGGGCGGGGGGCGGGGCCAAGCGGCGAGGCCTCGGCGGTGCGGCATTGTGCGGAGCGCCCCGCCCCCAGCAGCGCCGCCCGCCTCGCGCTGCCGGCTGGGCTTCATTATGCTGCGTTACACCTCTGCTGTGTGCCTATGGCTTTGTATTTTCTTTTAAATATATTTTATGTGTTTATGCTTTACCTACTTACAGGTATCTCTTTTTTTTTTTTAAATAAATAAGTACAGAATTATATCTTTGGGTGGTTTTGTTTTTTTTTTATTTTTGGTGTTTTTACATTTTATTTTCTTTCAGCATCATAGATCTTTTTTCTACATTTCACTCTTCCACATTTCATATTACAGCATTTTACATTATGGCACGTTTTTAACGTTATTAATATTTATCTATACATATATATGTCTGTTATTGTTCATATTTTTACCTCTTTCATTCAAACGAATGAATCCTCCATCCCACCCCACCCAGCAGGGATGAAGGCTGTCCCCGTGGCCCCCTCCCACCGTTCCATGTTCCCACCTTGCACACAGCTCCCTGTGCTCCCCACCCACACAGGGACAGCTGTGGGATAACAAAGCTGTGGATCCCTGTGCTCCCACCAGCTCTGTGCATCAGGAGTGACTTTGCCCCACCATGGAAGTGCGGTGATACAAATGTTAATTATTAACGTGGGGCACATGGGTGCACTGTGAGCCCGGTGCTGTGAGGATCCATTGGAGCTGTGCAATAGGACTGTGGTCATCAGCACTACTGCACGTGGCTGCTAATGGTGCTGTAACAGCTTGCAGGGCTGGACAGGACCAGAGAGCAGCCACTGCTCTGCATCCCTCAGCGTCCTTTGCATTGGAATGGTGTTAGTTGGAAGGTACAGAGATTACTGAATTCCAGCCCTCCAGCTGCAGGCATCCCCATGCATGGGGAACCTCACGTGGTGCAAACAGAATCATAGAATTATAGAATGACCTGGGTTGAAAAGGACAACAATCATCATCTAATTTCAACCCCCTGCTATGTGCAGGGTCGCCAACCACCAGACCAGCTGCCCAGAGCCACATCCAGCCTGGCCTTGAATGCCTCCAGGGATGGGGCATCCACAGCCTCCTTGGGCAACCTGTTCCAGTGTGTCACCACCCTTTGTGCGTCACCCTTTGTGACAGACAGGTGTTGGCCTTGCATCTCTTTCGTACAGGAGGTGACAAACACCGCCCTGGGATCAGGAAGCCCCACCTTCACTGCTGATCCAGGCTGTGAGTCCTTCCCTAACACCACATTTCAGGTTTGTCTGCAAGGGCAACACGTCTGCCGCGGGTGAATTGCTGCTCAGTAATTCCCCGCTCTTCCCCCATATCCACTCCCTTTTCAGAAATGAATGGGCTTTTTTTCAGGCCTGATAATATAATTATTATCCCCCACCAGCTATGCCGTGCCATTTCCCTCGGGGCAAACCTGATGGCTTTGTGTGCCCGAGGTCTGAAAGCATCCTCTGAGCTCAGCATCGCAGCTCTGCAGCTCCCACCTCCCAGCACAGCGTTGCTCATCTGCGCTCCAAAACGCTTCTCCTATATAGGAGAAGCCCTTAGATGCTATCAAGGGCTGCAAGAAGGAATCGCCTCAGCGCTATTCGTGGCTCAGAGCCCCGGCGCTGCTCCCACCGCCCGCTGATCTCCACCAGCGCTGCGCTGCCCGAGGCGCTCCCCAAGGCCGGCCGGGCCGGGCGGCAGAGCTCGCCGCTCCCCCTGGTGCTTTCAGTGAGGGTTGCAAGCGCTGCACGCAGCCCCGAGTTCGAAGCAGACCGAAATGGAGCTCATCGACACCCAGCGGTGCTCCGCGCGGCGTTCGGTGGGGCACAACCTCTTTTCTGCGTTCGGTCTGCAACCAGAAAGTGAGAACGGTGCGACCTCGGGAGCGAGCTCAGGTTTGGAGGATATCAGCATCCCCCTGGGGTTGTTCTTATTCCATCGCATCAGCAAGATTTCCTTCCCCACTGGAAAGTTTCCAAGAGCTGTTTAACAACCGGTGTTCTCTGACCTATTTGCAAGCCCCAAGCCTCTCCTCACCACCCACAGCTGGAAAGCTTTGATAATTCAATGAGATGTTAATTCTGATACCCACAAGGACTCAAAATACGAAACCTCTTTTTTTAAATTCTCATTAATTGCAATGCAGGAGTAACGAGATTTCACCGCTGACTCCATTTCCAAAGCAGCATTGTGCTGCACTGCTCCCATTGGGCCTAAGTGCTGCCTGGGCAGGCAGCTCCCCAACATGCACACAGCCACTGCAGGGACCAGCAGGACCCATCCTGCCCTCCATCCTGCCAACAGAGCCCCATAGGGACAGCAGCACATTCCCTACACTGCCCTTTCTGGGTGAACTGTTTCATTATTCCACATGCAAACTGACCATCTTTTAAATCATCCAACAATCTGATGGGGGGACGTCAGGTTCCCCAGAGCCTCTGGAAGGAGTGCATCACAGCACAGTGTTAATAAGCAGCTGCTCAGATGCTGATCCTAACCAGGAACCAGCTGAAAACATAAAGCAAAAGCAGCGGCTTTATCGTCACTGCTGCAGCCAGCACTGTGTGTATGTAACAGCATGGGTGTCGGGAAGAAACTAATTCCAAAAAATACCTCTGTTCTCATGACCAAGCTTAATGTTAGCAACAAGAGAACAACACAGCACACGTGTTCCCTGCATGCTTCAGAAATCAAACACCATCGTTGTTCTGTCCCACAGCTGGCACCTCTCTTGCCACTTCCCAGCTAAGTGCATCCCCCCCAGCCAAACCCCAACCTGGGCACCAGCAGAGCCAGCACAGCTCTGTGTTCAGGTGAAATAAAGGCATGAGTTGCTGGTGGCAGTGGGTGGGATGTGGTAGCAACCCCTGTGGGTCCCAGCTGTGCACGCAACAGTGCCTTGACTTTGGGTACATCAAGGTCATGCCCATGGAAAGCTAAGCTCCTTTTCACATCAAAAGTGGAAAAAGACTGAATAAATTTGAGTGCCACAAACATTTCTCGCTCTCGCTGGGAGGTTGGGTTGGAACAGCTCTGTACTGCTGACTCAGATTGCTCAGAATCTGGAATTTCTGTTCTGAGGGCAACTGATGCCACTTTGTTTTGTGCTTCCACCTCCAAATCCACCCAAAATCTCCCACAGAATGAAAACTTTCAGAGCTCTGGATGGAGGTGACCGTGCTTGCCATGATGCAGCCCCATATAGTGGGAAGCACTGTGAGTTCCCATACACATACCACATCTCACACCCCAATATTCCCCCTCACCTCCAGCTCTTCCCACCGCACCCCAGGGATGTGCACTCCTGATGTGCAGAAGCACCTCCCCATGCTGCTCTATGTGCCCTGATTCACACTGCAGGGCACAGAGAGGGGCAGCCCTGGCACTGGTTGGGAAGCACAGAGCATCACTGACAGCGGGGTGGAAGAGTTTCCCTACTGCACATCCACAGAAGGGAGCAGCAAATCCTCCCCTTGTTTGATGGCGGATCGTGCAGGCAAGTCCTCGAATGAGAGATGCTGAGCTACCGGGGATTATGCATCTTCTTTGAAAAAGGGCTTTTCTTAGAGAACCCTGCAGCAAATCTCCTGCTCTTACCCACCCTGAAGCACTGGTAACACTCTCTATCTCTGCAGCTTTCTGCCACAGACACGCGTTTTGCCTTTCAGTCCAAGGCTGGGGTTTGTCACCGAATGCTGAAAGCGCATTAGTGCCTGGGATGCAGGGCAGGCTTCGATGGGGCCGCCCGAGTGAAACAAAGCTTTCTGTGTCTGACTGTTTTTCCACGTGTGCCTGTGGTAATGGAACCCTGTAGGCCTGTGTGGAGCCTGGGGCTCCTTCTGACCAAGGGGAGCTGCAGCATCACACCTTCCCAATGGCACTGCAAGGCAGGGAGTCCCTGCAACCCTTAACCCAGCGATGCCCACATGGGGCATCTCATCCACCACTGTGCACCAGCTGGCTGCCTTCACCAATGTACAGCTTCCATCAAAGCCCCCAGGTTTTGTTTCAAGACCCCAAAGCTGGAAAAAAAAAAAGAAAAAAAAAAGCACCACTTCCCTTTGGATTTGCTCCAAAACATTACACCTGGTTTTGTTCTCTTTTTAACAGTGAAGGAGATTTATTTCCAGTTTGACTCTGTCTGGCCCTCACTTCCAGCCTCCCATTTGTGTTTTCCCCCTGCCAGACTACAGGCCCTGCAGCACCCAGCCTGCTCCTCCATCAGGTATTTATATGCTGTCGTCGGGTCACCTCTCAACCTCTTGTTTTAATCACACAAACAGATGGAGCTCTGTAAGTTCTCCCCATCCACAGCTGCTTCTCCAGCCCTTCCATCATTTCCGCAGCTCTTTTCAGCGCTCTCCACCACCCTCTGTTAAACACAGACACCTGAATTGGTTGCAAAATTCCCAAATCAGTCTCTCCAGGCCCATAAAAGACAAAGTCCTTTCCCAGCTCCTGTGCACCATTTCCCCTCTCACACACCCAACAATGAAATTCAGTCTTCTGGCTGAAGCTCCATCCATCACCAGGAAGATCCTGCAGAAATGCTGCTTCTGCTTCACTACAGCCCATTGGGGCTTCATAGAGAAAAGCCAGCCTAAATTACCTCCCTCAGTCCATTGCCTTGCCCTATAACCCCAGCGCTTCCTCTATAGGAAATGCTGCTTTTTTGCGAGGAAGGTTCCCAGCTGGGATGTTTTCTGCTGGGAAATGGCTGAATTCTCTGCAGACGATGTGATGGGGTGGGGGGTTGGCAGCTGGTGGCTGCAGCACTGCAGTGTTGCTCCATCCACTGCAGGCACATTGCACATCACACCCTCCTGAGCCCCATGTGCAGCACAGCATCCCCCAAACCGTGGGGTCTGGCTCAGCGTTGTTGCGAGGATAAAGGATTGACTGCACAAAGAAACCCTCTAAAAATGCAGAAGAGAGACAAAAATTGCTCCATTGTGGATAATAATCCCCAGGGATAACAGCATGGGGTGCTCAGTGCCCCTCAGAGCCTTCCACTGAAGACAACAGTAACTTGTGTTGTTGACTCCCCCCATCCCCTCCAGGCTCTGCTGAAGAAGAAATCTGTAATATGAGGCTTGCTTTTTCCTCCCATTGCCTTGGCAACGTGTTTCCTCATTGTGTCCATCACCTCAATAAAACACATATCAGTGTGGGGAAGGAAAGAGAACCCTGGAAGCCCCCTAAATCCCCAGCTGCAGGCTCAGCTCCAGGCTCAGCACCATGGCATTGTGCAAAGGGAGCCAAAAAGGCAGCAATTTTTCTTTGCTTTAGTGAAGTATCAGTACTGGCAAAGGTAGGAGGATTTATGGAGTGGAAATTGGGCTGACCACAACCAAACAAAGCCTTTGTTGACTTGGAGGTGAGGGAAGGTGTTGAATTCAAAGGCTGTACGTTGGCTGGCTGCATACCTGAGCTCTGCATTCAGCCAGAAGGCCATGCAGGTGTTTCACACTGCCTGACGTGCTCAGGAAGCTGTGAAGCAGAGGCCATCCTCCAAATCAGCAGCACCCCCCTTTCCTTGTCCCCAGGAAAAGAAAACAAACCATCGTGCAAACCAAGAAAACAAGAGCTGAATGGCAGCTCTGGGTCTGTGGGGCAGACACCTCAAATCCCCTGCACACCACCCCATGTATCAACCCGTGCACCAGCTGTGCATCACCCCTCATCACCTGTGCACCGTGGGTAACACGGGCAGGATGGGCAGCACCGCACAGAGCTTTGCTCAGTGACTCCAGCACCAACTTGGGAAGAATTCCCTCAGCCAGGAGAAGTTACATGAAGTGGGCTCCCCGCAATGTGCAGCTCCTCTTTTGGCACGGCTGTGCCTATGTGAGGAATATCCATGGTGATGTGCCCACAGCATCTTGCCTGCAAAGAGCAGAAGCACAGCTCTCATCTAAACGGGGGCTTGGAAAAGCAAAGGGATGGAGCTCTTGTTCTGTTGGCGGATGGGAGCGTGTGGAAATGGAGCCACTTAAAGACTGCATCCATTCCAACATCACAGTGCCACATCCATCTCTACACCCAGACACCGTAGCAGGGTCAGAAGGAGACACACTGCTGCTGCTGCTGAGTCACGCATCCTCTTCCCAAATTATGGAAGGGGTTCCTGGAGCTGTTCCATTTTGAAACACTTCTTTGTATGGAATCGTAGGATTTCAAATAATTCAACACAAAAACAAAACAAAAACAAAATGCAAACACAAAATATTTTCCCAATCTCTAGCAGTGAAAGTTGAATCTTTCCAATTTCTCTCTCTCTGTGTCCCTGCCCCAAACACCCAGCACAGCTTTCTGCCCCACTTCCGTTCCGGAGCCCTTTTCTTTCCTATGTTTCCAACAGCCATTTACATTTTGGTTTGTGTGAATAATCTCAAATATGAAAGCTTTGCTTTGCATTCCCCTTATTAGATAATATTAATTGCAGCAGGGAGTCAAGTAACTTGAAAAAAGGGGGAAAAAATCCACTCTGGAAAAGTTGCAGGCCTTGCAAGTATTTAAAGGGCCATCTGCATCTCCTCCAGTACTGCAAAGACAAATGGGGGCAACAGTAGCACATATTTATTCAGTAGACATCATGGCAACATTTGTGCTCCTCTCTCAGCCAAGAACTCGTGCTAGGAATGTAAGGCTTGCTGCTCCCCTGGTCCTCCTGTCCTTTGGGAATGCAGCAGTGATGTCCCAGAAGGACCCAGAAGGAGTCGCTCAGAACTGGGGTCAGTTGCCAGCTCTGTGCTCTACCTCTTCCTCCACTTGCACCTCACCTCATCACTGTCCCTTTAGAACTGCTCCACGTCTTTCCCAGCAGGTCATCCAGGTTTCAGCACTGGGCATGCTGCCTGCAAGGTGCTGGATCCATGCAAACAAGTGGGCAGATGGACAAGAGATTATGATTCCCAACTCCTGCCCCAGGCACCACTGCAACCCTGGGCATCTCTCAGCTCAGCCAAGACCACCTCAGGGCAGGAACTGAGACCCATACAATCATTAAGGTTGGAAAAGAGCACGAAGGTCATCAAGTCCAACCATCAACCCACCCCCATCAACCACATCCCTCAGTGCCTGCAAGGGTTTAGGAAGCCATTAGCACAGAACACTGTGGTCCTTCTGCCCTTGGTTGAGGGTTCATTTATTGTAATACAAACACACTCCATATGTATGAAGCTTTTGATTCATATAGGCGCAGCCCTATGGCTACAGCAAGGGAGGCCAGCACAGACTGCCCCAGGAAATGAGGATGTGGGAATGGGTCCCATCCCAGGACAAGGGATGCAGCCAGAGGGAGATCACAGTGCTGGACACACTGATCTAAGTGTCACCCCCTGGGGAAAGGCCTCCTCATTCCACATCTGGACACAAGCACTTATTAGACATAATAAGGAAAGGTTGAAATCCATCTTAACATGCGGAGCGAGACAGACTGCTTAAGAACAATAATAAATATCAATAAGTTTACTCATAATTCATCCAGTTCAAGCAAACATCTTCTCCGGGCAGCCATTCCAGCCTGCTGTCTCTCCCTGACATTAAGCAGGGCTGCTCAGGCCTGCCCCTGCTTTTGCCTTTGGAGAGCAGCCAGCAAAGCCTCCAGGTGGATGCTGCTGATTTACAGCCCATCTCCGTTTGCTGCTATATTTACCCAGGTTTTTCTTCTTTTTCTTTTTCTTTTTTCTTTTTTTTTTTTTTTGTGAAGTGCCTTTCAGGGTGCTCATCAGCTGTGAAATACAGGAAGGAAATGTCAGCAATTGGAGGAAACCCTGAGTGAAATTCAGTCACAAATCTCGTATATTAATTCCTGTTCTGTCCCTCTGCTTCCTCAGTGCTCACATTGGGAAGTCATGCCCCTCACTGGCTGCTTTTCCACACAGATATTATACTGCTATAAATATCAGACATTTGAAGAACAATGCTATCTATTAGCATGTAAAAGACTGCCATTGTCTGCAAGTTGCTAGGTTCAAAGCCATCACTGTGCTTGGCAAATTGCTTTCTACATCTCTTGGCAAACCCCCATCTCCAAGCTACCTGTCACCAAAATGAGGCACCGAAATGAGAGAGACCTCCAAAACCCAGCCTACATCATCTGCTGCAGGGAGAATCATAGAATCATAGAATTGGGTCTGGGTTGAAAAGGACCACGATGATCATCTAGTTTCAACCCCCCTGCCATGTGCAGGGTCTCCAACCACCAGATCAGGCTGCCCAGAGCCTCATCCAGCCTGGCCTTGAATGCCTCCAGGGATTCACTGAGAAGAATACTGCCCAGCCCATGGGGAGGTGTACCCAAAGCTGAATGCCTGGCTGTGTGAATCCTTATGCTGAATGGTGCCAGAGTGTTGGAACAGATGAGCCAGGAGGAATCCGTGGGTTTTGCTGCCAACTCCGGCTGCGTTCCTGTTGGCAACAAGTAACAGTAGGGAAAGGTGCACAGCCAGGTACAAGCCTACAGCTGGAAACCTAAATGCAGTGATTTGCCAGAGATCACACTGCTGATGGTAGGAGCTGTTTCCTCACCAAAGTGTGCCGTTTTGGTGGCTCTGATGTTCCCTTTCAGAGGGGCACCACCAACCCCAAAACCCCTCCTCAAAGGTCTTTCATTTGCACTCCTCCCTCCTCAGCCCTTTGCTCAGTGCTGTGGGCAGTGAGACGGGCACCTGCAAGCATCTTGGCCTTAAAGCAGCAATAAGCCCTGTGACGCTGCAGAAAGGGGCTCTGGGACTGAGAAGCTGAGCCCACTTCGAGGTCAGGCCTCAGGGGAAGCAAATGCAGAGCAGGTGGTTGGAAACTGCACTAACAGCCCTGTTAACAAGCGCTGCCGATTAGACCAAACAAGAGCTCATCAGCATGCAGTCCAAAGACCACAGCCTGCAGAGTGAGGAGAATAGAGGAACAACAAGAAGGAGGGGAGATGAAAGGAAAGCGGAGATGGGAATGGGTTTTAATAATATTGTTTCCTAATTACAGCCCGGCAGAGGGAGCAGATGCACGCTGTGTGCTGTTCAGTACTCAGCCGGGGACGTGCTGCTGCACTGCCAGGCACTTGAGGGCATGCTCTGGGCTCATTTGTGTGCTCCGGGGTGCCCAGTGACTTCCCTGGGTGCCTGGTGGACCATTGGAGCTGTGGTAATATAGGGGATGTGGCAGTGGTGGCTTGGCGTGGTGACACACTGGAACAGGTTGTCCAGAGAGGCTGTGGATGCCCCATCCCTGCAGGCATTCAAGGCCAGGCTGGATGTGGCTCTGGGCAGCCTGGTCTGCTGGTTGGCGACCTGCACATAGCAGGGGGTTGGAACTGGATGAGCATTGTGGTCCTTTTCAACCCAGGCCATTTTATGATTCTATGATGTGGGGCAACTGGCATTCAGACGCCAACAGGGCTTGTGTTCCCCATGAGCTGTGCTTGCTGCTGCCCAGCGCTCTGCTGAGGCTGCAAAAAGCAATTTGAGGTCTTCTCCTGAACGAGGTCACTGAAGCAGTAGTAGCTTCCACGGAGCAACACATCTGGAGGCAGAAAGAGAGAAGGTTTTGGGGTGTCAGCTTTGTTTGAGCTGTGCTGGGCCTCTGGGGGAAGCAAGGAGTTGTCATACTTCTCCAGCACCATGGCACATCCCCTCTGACAGGAAGGACAGCAGGAATCTGCTGCTTTCACTTGGAATCCCCCAGTGGCATTGCGTGGTAACACTGCCCCACAGCCAGCAGGGCATGGATGGGTACGAATGGAGCCAGCCCACACCTTCTCTGTTTCGCTGAGCATATACAGGAGTAAGGCTGCAACTCCGTAAGGGTCTGCAACTCTCCCCCACCTCAGCTCCGTGTCTGAGAGCCCCTCCGCTGGTTTGAGCTGTGTGCAGAAACCCACAGGATGAGGAGCACTAATGCATGTTTTGGCCCCAGTCCAAGATAAACGCCAGCTATAATAACCCTCATGGGAAAGCCAAACAGAGGACCCCATTGTTAGGGACAACCCGGCGCATTACGCTTCATTTGGGCTAACAGCACTCCCTGCACGAGGCTCGGGGCAACGTCTGCTTGATGTGGGCAAGGTGGGCTGAGGCCAGAAACTGGAGAAAAAAGGGAAACCTGGGGACAGGGGCTTCAGATGATGGCTCGCACATCAGTCCAACCCATAGAGACACAGGAGAGCTTGGAAGAAGAGGGACTAAGCAGGTATGTTGGGTCCTGCTTTCTCCAGGGCAGGCAGCATCAATAGCAGCTCCTGTGCCATGCTCCCTCCATGCACATATGGATGGAGAGGTCCTCTCAGGATCCCCTCTGGTGAGCTCTTGTCTGGTTCCCTTCCAAAATAGCCACATAGAACACCAGTGTTGGGTGAAACCCTGCAGCTCTCTGCTGGAGCTCTGGTCTCTTATGGAAGCTCCTTCCCTGCTGCAAACTATTTTATTATTTTTAAGAGCCAAGGGAGCGCAGTGCTACAAAGAAATGGAGGTTTGCAAACAAAGCATCCTTTGCAGCCCCCAGGGGTTCAGGTTTGGAGCAGTGCTGACCTCCTTGGCACGCACTGTGCAGCAGAAGGTGCAACAATGGGAAACACCTGGGAAAATGAAAAAAAAGCCAACCGGTGTTTGGGGTAGGCAGGAGGGAGAGCAGATGGTGCTGGGAGTGACACAGGTGTCCTGGATCACAAAGCTGTGATGAGGGCTGAATTGCCACCAGCTGGGTTAGCACTTGTTCTTGAGCACATGCAGGATGAGATGTGCTTTAGGAGGTGTTGTGGGGAGCCTGGCTCTTTTAGTTTCACCGCTGGGCTATCTGAGCAGGCTTGCTGGAGAGAAGGCATATGGCTGCTGTGGGCAATGCTACAGGAAGATAAGGTGAGATGGGGCAGTGAGTGCTGGTACTGGGTGGATACAACCCTGCAAGCAGGAGCTGGGGGTCAGAGTGTTGTCCTGTCCTGGGGGGGGCACCTATCTCCAGCTCCAAGTTCTGAGGTTGGGTGGCATTCAGTGGGGATCAGGGCTGCTTAGGGTAGCAAAGGCTCCTCTGTCTCTCTCGGTGCTCTGTATTTTGTTAACATGCAAAGCTTCCCCGTTTGTTTAATTTATAAAAATCCTTGATGCTGAACGAGCAGATAGGCACTAAGTTGATGCTGAATTGATGGGAAAGCTGCAAACTTGAGGTGTTTCTAAGCTCCCTTCGCCCTGCTAGCCCCTCAGCTGTGCTGCTGGCTGTGGGCAGCTCGTGATGTAGACTGAGGTTCTGAGCACCTGGTGGAGCTGTAGGTGTCCCTGTTCACTGCAGGATGTCGGACCAGAGGACCTTTAAGGGTCCCTTCTGCTCAAACTGTTCTACAACACTGATTTTTGAAGAACTAAGGCTTAAAAAAAAAAAAAAATGTTGTAGTGAGTGTTAATGTCCTCTGACATGCTGCCCATCACAACCCAATCTGGGCAATCTTCCTGACCAGAGCCACGGGGTGCAACTTCTTTAAGTGTCAATGTGGGAAAGTGATAATGGAAGTGAGTGAAGGAAGCAAGGATTTGGGTGCACTTAGAGGTCTTAATGGATTGGATTGGTGGTTAAAGCCCTACCACCTTGCTGGGAATTTAGGAGCAGTGGAAGAGTTGGTGTATCTGCTTTGTGGGGTGTGTTTGCTTTGTAGAATTTTGACCTGTTGCAGCAATTCAGCAGCAGCGAATGTAAACCTTGAAGGTGAACGCAGAGGCCCCTACAAACCAGGGAGCCAAGGGAGATGTGGCCCTACAGCAGCAGCTCAGCCTCGAGGTGTCAGAGGCCCCTGGGAGCTCCTAAATCCTTGCCATGAATGCAGAGAACCAGATACTGATGAAGATTTGCTGTTTCTTTTTCTCTTTAATTTTATTCCTGCTTCAGATTGGTGTCCTGATGGATAACAAATGGGGGAGTAAAGCAGTGCTGTGCATTGCTTCCTGCCTGTCCAGATGAAGGAAAGTGCTGAGCCTGGGTGATGCTCCAGGCACACTGAAGCCTCTTAATGTGCTCAGTGGGGGCTGGAGACTAAAGCTCTGGTCTGAACATGCACGTGACTCATTGTGGTGCCTCATTTGGTTGATTGATGGATGGAACTCTGAAAAAGGCCACCTGTGTCCTGCTGGGAGCTCAGTGCTGTGGCTGCCAGAGAGTGCTGGGTGATGTCTTCCCCATTCAGGGACCCCAGCAGTGACAGCAGGAGCTGCTCAGGGAGATGGCTGCAAGGAAGCAGCGTACAAACTGACCCTCTGTAGCAAATGCCGGTGTGTTCCTCTAACTTGCAGAGCACGTGTGGCGTCTGCCCGCAGATGAAGCACGCAGGGCTTTTCTGCATGTGCTTTTAGCAGTGCACTGCAGATGGCAGCAGAGCACCCTGACTGCTGTGCGATTCGGGCTTCCAAACGTGCTGCTTCTCACTTGGAAACTGGGAGCGATCTGCAGCACTGATGGTTTCTGAAGTGCTTGGTGTGCCTGTGGTGTGCTGGCTCTTAGGTCCGAGCCATCCATCCCACTGCATTTCCATTGATTTCCTCAGGAAATTCCTTCTGAAATTCCCAGGCTTTTAGCAGATTTCAAGGCCAGAGGCAGCTACTAAATCTTTTGGGTTTACCTCCTGTGCAACCCAGCCTGTGCAGCTCTGGGCTCTGCACTGCACTTGATTGAAGCACGTTTCATTTACCTGGAGGCTGCATCATTTGGAGGAAGTATCTTAGCCACCCAACCATAGCTCTTGTAAGTTATTTGTTCACCAGGGTGTCTTGCATTAAATTGTGACATTGAGATGCGCAGATTTTGTTGTGCTTATTGTTGCATGAGGCTTTGTTGTTTGCTTTTTGCCTTGTGCTTCTTGCCTGGGTTGGTGGGAACTCACAGGTGATGTTTGCATGAAAATCATAAAATCATAGGATGGCCTGGATTGAAAAGGACCACAATGCTCATCCAGTTTCAACCCCCTGCTGTGTGCAGGGTTGCCAACCATCAGACCAGGCTGCCCAGAGCCACATCCAGCCTGGCCTTGAATGCCTGCAGGGATGGGGCATCCACAGCCTCCTTGGGCAAAATCTTTTGGTTGTGCCCAATGGTGCCAGCAAAGTTTGGGTGTGGGGTGTGCTCAGCAGTGTGTAGGATGCCTTAAAGGATGCCCAGCATGTCCTGTTTCACCCATCGGGGTCATTAGGTTTTTCAGAGTGATTACAGCTTTAAAGAGAGCTGAAGAACTGCAGAGATGTACAGGTTTGCTCTGTGCAGTCCTTGCAGTGGGACTGTCTCCATATGGTCTGCAGAGCTGGGGCTGTGGGGCTGTTCTTCCACTAAGGGTGTTCCTCACAAGAAATGCGTGTATTTAAGTGGCAGAACGTCATGAGGTTGTTCCTAAGGAAGGACAATTGCAGCTGTGTCTGTTCTGGGGCTGTCTGCTGTTAATGCAGTCTTTCCAGCAGCAGATGAAGATGTCTTTGGTCTGACTGCATGTGGTAGCTTTAGAGATGGTGTTGAAGTCATAGAATCGTGGAATGGCTTGGGTTGGAAGGGATCTTAAAGATCATCTAGTTCCAACCCCCTGCAGCATGGAAGGGCTGCCAACCTCTAAATCAATGACCAGCTCAGGTTGTGCAGAGCCCCATCCAGGTTGGCCTGGGCACCTGCAGGGATGGGGCACCCACAGCTCTGGGCAAAAGTCAAGGCCTCACTGCCCTTTGGGTAAAGAATTTCCTCCTGACAGCCAAATGAAGCCTCAGCACAGCAGCAGCTATGAGCTGAGCAGTCTGGTGTCTGTCACCCTCTGTAGGGCTGTGACCTAAGCCCAAAAGCTGCTCCAGGGCTCCCTGCAGCCCGTGGCACCATCAGGCTCCCCCATGGTATTCATATACTGCTGAGTGAAAAGAACAATACTCCCATTTTAAAAACAAACCTTAGTTTTAAACGTAGACCCAGTCCAATAAAAGATTAAGTGTCTTTTCAACTGGAAAGGATCAAAGTGAATACAAGTAATCTTTCTTTGTGGTGCGACTTTCATTTTTGCTCCAAAGGAGTCTAGTGTTTCTCAGGACTTGCTTGTGGAGGGACAAGAATAACTGCTTGGTTCAGTTCTTGGCAAAGCATAGACTGCTTTGATATTTATTTTTTTTAAGCAAACTTTAAATAGCTTTTTGGCTTGAGATTTTATTGGAAATCCAATCCCCTTACACACAAATTTTTTAATTGTTTCTATGAAAACCAGCATTGAGTGGAAGAATGTTTTTGTGTTGATCTTGGTGCGGCAGACTCCTCCTGCCAGCCTGGAGGAGTGCAGGAAGGTGGCTAAAAATGGGTTCGTGTCAGTATGTCCAAATGCACCATGCAAAGAGCTGCTCCTCTTGGGGGGCTGCAGGATACACTGAGAGTTGTTGCATCTCGCTGCAGTACCTCACTTGAGCTGCACCACGAGAGGGCATCCTGAGGCTGCAAATCCTCTGCTCCAGCCCAGCAGATGCTGTAGGAGCTCTGAGGAAGGATGACGGGTTGGAAAATGTAGCCACCACCTCTATGCACAGAGCAGGGTTGGTGGCAGTGTGTGTTGGAGGTGTTTACAACCACGCTGATTCTCTATAGGAAGCATTTTGTTGGCATTGGCTCCATTCGTGCTGGTTATTTTTCTGCTATATGGTTTGCTGTCAGCTCAGGATTTGTGTTCTGTATGGGGGTCTGCCCTTTTAATTGATGTCTACCAGCACCAGAAGAAGGAAAACTGCTGAAAATAAAGGAATGAAATGTTTTCAAGCAGAACTTGTTAGGATGATGTTGCTGCACATCTTGGAGCGATGACAAGTTAGAAGTTTTCATGCAGTCAAAATGGTGTGAGCCCTATCCCTGTGGAAAAGACATGTTGGCACAGAGAGCAGTGCTCTGGGGCCGTGGCCTGGATGCACTGCAGCAATGAGAACTGCAAAGAGAGATTTGGTAAAAGTCCTCCCTGGGAACACTGGCCAAACTCTGGACCCAGATACAGGGGTGTGGTGGAGCTTCCCAGGCTTCTTGAGGCCATTCAAAGCCGAAAGTTGTGCTTTGCATCCTCCTCCTCCTGTCCTTGAAGGACAGAGATGCTGCGTGACTGCAGAGCAAGACAGGCTGGAGATTAAAACAAAGGACTACTTCTGAGCTCACCGCCAGCACTGTGAGTGGAAATGACTCCATGGAAGTAGACAGTGGTTTTAAACTCTCCTGGCATAGAAAGCATTGCTCTGGTAATGGGTGAGGTAAGCAGAAAGGACCTTCAGAGTAATTTTAAATGGCTGGGTTGGTTGGAGGGGAGGGAGAGTGGAGATGGAAAATAGCACATCCCATGGGGAAAGAGCTTCCTGAGGATAGCTGCCTCCAGCACTGGGCATCACCAGGCCCAGCAGCCCCGGCTCAGAATAAGGACTTGTTTAAATAGCTGCAGGAGTGCAGTCAGAACAGAGCGGAGGTACGTAACAGAAGGAATTACACACTGATGAGTTAAAAGGACTGACGTGGGCCAGGGAAGGCCAGTCCTGAAATAGACCTCAAACGGGGCTTGTCGAAAATGCTTCCCTCGGAACAGTTTCCTGATGGAGAATTTGGCATTTCTACTCAAAGAAATCTTTCAAGAAAAGCATCTGCTCCTGTGGAAAAACTCATCTTTTCGGGTTGGAAAAATGGAGCATGTGAAATCCGAAATCCTTCAGCCCAGCGAAGCATGGTGCCAGTTCTCAGACAGGCTCCACCTCAGCGCTGAGCTTTGCTTCTGGTTCCTGGGATTCCTCTGCACTGAGGACAAATCCCAAATAGCTGAAGCCTCCCCTGTGCTGGTAACTGTCACACAGCAACAAAGCTCCCATAGGGGTGTCTGTAAGGAGGGTTTCTGGAGCTCTATGCATAGCAGCTCTTATCTGTGCCCATCCCTCCTGACGGGGGGCTGCTGGGAGACCCATTTCCACCTGTATGGGTGTTTCCTGAATCCTGGGAGCTACCTATGACTGAGTTATCAGGAGAGAGACCTAATTTTTACCAGGCTTAATTATTTTACTGATTCTTATTTTAAATGGTTGATCTTTCAGGTGTTCTGAATGTTTCCTTGCTTCTGCTCCTGAGCATTGTCTATAATATCTTAATAGTGTTAGCTGCTGTGTTGGGAAATAAATAGGGCATGAATGTTGGGATTTTCTGATGGTGTTTCTGCATTCAATGAGACCTGAGGTGAGAAAGCAGTTTCGCTTGTGGAACTTTGAGCGGAGGAGGGTTGGTTTGTTTCCCCACTATAGCTCCCTACCAAACCCCATCAAAAGGAGACTTTCAGAGGAGTTCTGAGTTCTTATTCCAGTTCTCGCTTGCTTTTGCCTGCTTTTCCCTTCCAGTTACTGATGTGGATGGATGGTGCTCACCTCACAGTGCTGGGGTGTCCAACATCCCTAAGATTGTGCAGTGCTTTGAGGTCCTTGGATGGATGAGTTTGCAGGAAAGTTGAAGAGGTTTGTATTAGGGTGAGTTTCTCCTAGAAAGAGCGGTGAGGAGTGGAACAGGGGGAGGTGGAGGTGCTGCCCATGGAGGTGCTTCAGGAAAGGGCAGGTGTGGTACTGAGGGATGTGGTGTATGGGCAGCATTGGTGGCAGGTGGATGGTCAGACTAGAGAGGTCTTTTCCAACCTTAATGACTCTATGAATTCTATGAAATATCCTTCTGATAGGAGGCTAGTTATCATGTGGAATAACCCAAGTTTGAAGCACTGCTGATACAGAAGTGCTTACATCTGTTGTGTTGGCTTTTTTTTTTTTTTTTCCCAATGCAATGTTTTCAGAGGCTGAAAAGCCATGGAGTGCTCACAAAACTGGGTATTTGCATTCCCATTTAGGTGCCCAGACTTGAGAATAGTGTGGGGAAGAGAAGATCTTAAATTCTTTTTGTTCCTAAGATGCCCAGTGCCGGGCTGGAGGAGGCTCTGTGCAGTCAGCAGAGGGAGCATCTCGTGTGTGTTCTGCAGCCAGGCTGTGGGAAGGACCCCTAACAGCCCCGAATGGGCAGGGAACGTTGCAGAAAGGAGTTCTGTGCGTGTCTTTGCTTCTTGGGGGCCCAGGCATTGTCATAAGGTGGTGGTGTGAGTGAACGCTGAGCTGAAAACCTGCCTGGAGCCCGCAGAAGTGCTTTCCCCATGTGAACTTTATGAAAGAACTTCTCAGTCCATTTAAGAAAATATAAAAGTGTTAGGAGCAGAGGCTCAGCCAAAGCTTGGGGTCCTGGTCTGGAGACTGGAGGGAACAGAAAGAGCTCAGTAGAGAGCATTTTATTAAAAGAAAAAAAAAACCTACACAGGCTGGGTTTGTGTTCCAATGCTAGCACAGGTTCTATTTACTGACCTTCCTCTGCTCATAGGGAATGAGGAGAGACATTTTAAAGGTAAAATGAGGAAAAAGCCCTTGTCTGGAGCAGAGCGATAGGGAGCCCTGTGTGCAGCATCCCCTGTGCCTGTTGCTGTGGATGAGGTCCCACATTGGCTCTATGCATCTCTTATTTTAAATTGTCACCCAACCCTGGTCTGTGTTATGACAAAACCACTCGGTCAGTTGCGTTCAGGTGCCAAATCTCACCATTGCTCTCAGCAGAAAGTGTGCTCCTGACAAAGCAGACCTTTCTCTTTCAAGTGGCCAAAGCAGCCCCCAAACACACTGGTGAATATTGATTCTTCATGCGCTGCCAGGGATCTTGAAAAATGCAGCTGAGGCAGAATGTACCACATGGTGATATCTGTTACTTTATTTGCATCTGCTCCCTGCAGATGCTGTGCATCAATCTCTGCTGGGTGAGGGGGACCTGAGGTCAGGCTCTGCTGGAGCATGGCTTGCCCCAGCTTGGGTAAGCTCTGCTGGGTAATCTGCATTGCACAAAAGGCTGATGAGAACTGGGTTTGACTCAGTGTGTTGGTAGCTGTGTGTGCTGGAAGTCCTTGCTGTCAAATTAGCTATCATTTATAATTAGCTCTCGCTTTTTCTCTGCACCTCTTGGCAACAGCAGCTCTTTCCATAGTGTGGGAAGACTGCTCTCTGTACAGAGGTGCATGCAAATGGATGGAAATGACCCACAAAGGGGCAGGTAATTCCTTCTGCCCATCTCCAACTTTGTCCTGGCATCCCATTGGGAGCATCCCACTTGCTCCACGTTGGAGTTGTGACCACGTGGCTTTGGGTGCAGTGGGGGATTACAAGGTTGTTGAGGTGGGAAGATCTGCTGTCCTTCTGTTAGGGTGGCTCAGTTTTGGGAGATACTGGGTTTCATGGTGCTGCATGGCCATGCTGGCTGAGGGGCAGAAGAGGGTGAACTGGTGACTGATGGACACCTTGCAGGGAGGAGCAGGTGGTGAATCCTTATGGCAAGCATATTTCAGCGAAGCACTTGGGGTATGAGCCTGGCAAATAACCCAGTTCTGGATTCCTTCTTTGGTACATGATGTCTCTGTGCATCACTGCTAAAGGAAAAGCAACAAAACATGTGGAGAAAAGAATCATAGAATGGCCTGGGTTGAAAAGGAGCACAATGCTCATCCAGTTCCAACCCCCTGCTGTGTGCAGGTCACCAACCAGCAGCCCAGGCTGCCCAGAGGCATCCAGTCTGGCCTTGAATGCCTGCAGGGATGGGGCATCCACAGCCTCCTTGGGCAACCTGTTCCAGTGCATCACTACTCTGTGTGAAAAACTTCCTCCTAATATCCAACCTAAACCTCCCCTGTTTCAGTTTAAAACCATTCCTCCTTGTCCTAGCACCATCCACCCTTATAAACAGCCATTCCCCCTCCTGTTCATACGCTCCCTTCAAGTACTGGAAGGCCACAATGAGGTCTCCCCAGATCCTTCTCTTATCCAAGCTAAACAAGCCCAGTTCCCTCAACCTTTCTTCATAGGTGAGATCAGAGCATGTTTCTAGCAATGATTCATAAATCACAGGTCAGAAGAACCTCTTGCTGTTCTGATCCCAAATGTTCAATATATAGATCTGTTTGGCTGCCAGTGAGAAGCACGTGGGGGTCAATCATCTGAAGAGTGGTGTGGTCAGGTTGGTGGCACTGATCTGCACAGCCCCTGTGAGCTATGGCACCTGGGGCAGCACGAGGTTTTCTGTTGTGAGATGTACAACGTTTTGTGATATGAGTTCTGAGTCCTTTTAAAGGACCTTTCTGATTCTTCCACGTTGCCCTGAATGTGAAAGCATCTGAAGTTGCAGACACTTGAAAGTCAGACCAAGATTTCCCTGAAATAATCCCTGCAAGCATTTGAGATGTCACTGTTGTCTAGTCTGTATATCCTAGACATTACTGGTTCCATCTGATTGCATTTTATGTTTGCAAATAGAATAATCTAATGACCTAATTTCTGAAGGAAGCCTGTTCCTTATTAACCGTGATGTAAATCCTACCAGCCTCAGAATAAAGAACATCAGGCTTTTGAATTTCTGCTATTTTTTTTTTTTTTTTTTTAAAAGATCCAAATCTCAGGGGCAATTAATCATCTTTTCTGACGTGTTGAATTCAGTCATGTGTTAGAGAAACAAAAATTCATATGGGCAGTTTATGATGCAACATTAACTTGTCAGCAAGAAGGACAATTCATGGCTGTCTATGACTAGCAAGTGGCAGGCATTTGGACAACTGTCCCATAGTTCTGCAAGCATCAGCAATTTTTTTTGGCAAAGTCTATGTAGGCAGAATATAATATATGTTTTTGCTCATATATTGGGGGGGAAGGAAAAAAAAAAAAAAAAAAAAAAAAACCAAAAATTATAATCCCCTGCCAGGAGTTTCCACTTATTTTCCATAACGAGAGCTGGAGGGTCTGTAAAAGCTGGCCTTGTAAAAAGAAATCGCTATTTTCCTTTGGAAAGATGAAATGGAAGAAATTTGGGATTGTTGGGATGCACAAATCTTCCTAAGCTGTAGGTTATCAGCTGTGTTAGGGCTGTGCAGAGAGGGGCTGGGTGAGAATAGTGATGGTCTGTCCCTGAGCCTGACGCTGCCGTGGGCTGAGATAAGGTGTGGGCAAACAGATTTCTAGGAGCAGGGCAGGGAGCTGCAGGAGACACGATGGCCTTGGGGCACCGACAGCCCAGCTGCCCTCAGGGCTTTTGAGATATTATAGGAAAGAGCTGAGAGGGCTTTGGGGGTGGGAAGGGGTATGCTTTGCTGCTGTTTGTGGTTGGGCAGTCTGATGGGTCCTTGAGAGTGCACAGGAGTGGCTTTGCTTGGATGCGGATGAGAAAACCAGAAGATAAGTGCAGAAGGAGGCATTACTTTGGAAAAGCAAACAGATTAAACAAAATCTCAATGGCACCACTGCGGGCAGATACGTAGTGAGGTGAGGCTGTGTGCCAAGTCTGAGGACGGGCTGCAGGAACCAGGCTGTGAGCACATGGATCTCAACTGGGATTTCAGCAGGGTGAGAGAATGCAAGGGGCCCACTTCTCAGAGCAGGGAGCTCTGTTGTGCTTAGGTCTAATATGGGAGCAGGGCACAGGGCGGTAAGCTGTGGCTGTGGGCAGGCTGCTGGCTCATGACACAGCTGGAGGTTTGATGGGGAGGCTTCCCAGGGGGCAGGAGGGAAAGAGATGGAGAATGGTGACTGTAGTAGGGCTGGGTGGAGAGCTGTGTATGTGCTGCAGGATGTAGGTGGGAGAATCATGGTAATGAAGTAACCCAAAATGGCTTGATGTGTTCCACGAGGCAAGAAGATGCTAAAGATTAAATGCTGGTGGAGGTGGTTGTGAACTGCCCTTCTGTTCATCAGAGATTTGGGCTGAGCCTCGTTGCAGGAGAGGGATTAGCAACGAGAGGAAAGTGTGGGAGTGCTGCTGGCCTGTGCCCAGGTGCGTGCAGACCAGGCTGAAAACATCCAACCGTGTCGGGCTGCCTGCATCCATCACTTGGCACTGAGGATAAAGTTCTGCAGGAGCCTATGGATGATGGGCACCAAAGCACAGCTGGAAAAGAAAGTATAAATGTAGAGGCAATGGGGAGATGTCATGGTACTAGTGTGGCTCTGTAGTGTTTCTCCAGCACTCCAGAGGAGCCGTGTGCCCTCTGCTGTAGCAAGCTGAGCGCTGTGGGGCTGCTTCCACATGAATGGCTGCGGTTTGGATGGGATCTGTGGGTTGTGTGTATGTCATGTCCTGGCTGCCCCTCCCTGACCACAGATCACACCCTTCTCCCAGCGAGGAGATGCTGTTCTTGTGCTTTAGCTGGGAGCAGAGAGATTGAGACTGCTTAGGTTTAAACTGAGTAGAAAAGGCTTCCAAAGCAGCAGCTTTTGACGGGAAGCATAAATCATGTACCATTTGGAGATGGAACATATGGCCACCAGTATCTTTGCATACCTCCCAGATCACAGTGATTTTTTTTTGTCATTTGTCTCAGTTGGTCGCTGTTGTTTGTTAAAGACTGACTTACGAAGGGTGTAAATGCAAAAGAAACATTGGGAATATAATCCCAGTTAACTGGGAGCTGCCCTGTGCCTTTGCCATTCCACTTAATGCTCTAGAGGCATCAGTGAGGGAGTGGGCTCACGCTGGAGGTATTTAGATCACTGCCTGGCACAAAACATCCTGAAGCACTCAGAGCAGTGCCAAAGAGGTTTTTGAGCACCATTTTGTTCCTGACTCCTTTCAAGGGCTCCTGAGGATGAGTTAGGCTACACAGAACTGTAAGGCTAACCCTGCAGTTGGCTTTGAAAAGTGGAGGGGAAAATAATCACTGCAGCTTACCTCTGTTTTCTGGACTAGAGGAATGGCTTGTGCCTGCCCAGAGTTACCCTCCAGATATCAAGGCCTTGTCAGAAACACATCCCACAGAAACAAGCAGGTTTGTTTCGAGAATATGGGAAGAGGAGCAGTGACTGATTTTGCAGATAAAGTTTCTGATGTTTTGTAACTTGGTATTGTAGTGAGTGAGCTACAGAAAACGCGTGGTTGCAATGTGACGTGGTATGCATGAAGTAGTTCATTTTTCCAAGTTATTGTTTTCGGAGCATATCACCACATTGGACGTCCTTCAAACCTCCCATATGGGAGGTTTGAAATCAGGTTCCAAGGTGGTTAAAAAAAAAAAATGTTTGAAGTTTTGTCCTGGTTTTAAGACCATTTTGTATCTTCATTATTGAACTGAACAATAGAGTAGGACATAGTCTTAGAAATGTTGCAAGTAACAGAAGAGTGGAAGGGTTTCAAGAATGCTAGGAGATGGTTTTCAGCTTGATCTTGAAATAATCCCTCCTAAATGAAAACCAAATCCTGAGTGATTCCCTAAAAACATGGATGAGTGCATGTGTGTATATATGTGTATATATATGTATATTTGGGAGCAGTCCATTGAGGGATTGCAGGAGGGAATACTTTCTGGGCTCTGATTTGGCAGAAAATAATCCAACATTGTTATGAATCACAAACTGAGTGTGGGTGAAAGGTATTGTCCTGCTGTGAAAAGAAGGGACAGGTTAAGCAGCATGCTGAGACACCCAGCCACCAAAGCACTGTTTTCATGGAGTCCCCTTTTGCTCCAATGCTTGGGCAAGGCCTCCATAAATGACTGACCCAATTTTGTGCTGGAGGAAAAATAGGGTAAAGTGGGTCAGCCATCAGTCTGTGATAAGGAGGTGATCTAGAGCTGTTGGTTTCTCCAGGAGGTCCCCAGAAATGGCCAAGCAATGGGAGGAGAGGTGAAGGTACCACACTTAAAGCTAAGAATTGCTCAAGACACCAAGATGAGCAGGTTTGGAGTTTTCCTGCTTTTGTGCTGTTGTTTGGCAGGAATGCTGGGAAGATGATGTGATCTGGCAGCCATGGCTCCTTCTGCTGCTGCTCACCAGTGCTGCGACAGTGGGGTCTTCAGCTACTCTTCTCTAGCAGATTGCTGGCAGTGCCTAGGATGCCTGCACTTGTTGTTTGGGAACTTCTCCAGATCCCTTCAGGTTGTGATGAAGTGGTTCTGTCTTGCTCTTTTCCAAGAGCATAGTTTGAGTTTTCAGCCATGCCTGAGCTTCCTTCAGAAGACCAGAGATCCAGGGGTCCTGTTTCTTTACCCAGCATGGCAATGTTAACCTTCCTGGGGAGCAGACTGGCTGTCACTCAGGAACTGGCTGCAAAACGTAAATGTTTTGTCTTAATGAGTAAAATGCTTTGTGTAAAAACTAGTGCTGTCTGCATCTGCTGAAATGTCCCTCTGTAATGTCAAATACTAAGCAAACTTCTCAAGGTTCCCATGAAGTCTTGCTTCGCAGACTTGAGACGAGACAGATAAGTGTATGGAGTTGATAAGTTAACTTAGATGAACTTTCTCAGCCTCTCATAGCTCTCCAAACAGATGCCAGCTACGTGGAGACAGAGAAGCTTGCTTATTCCTGTATGCCTCTTGTGTCCTGGGTGTTTAACTCCACTGCCTTGATTGCATGGACAGATATGCCCTGGCAGGCTTCCAGCCAAGATAGCCATGTGCACTCCTGCCTGTGTATTTAGCATGCCTGCACATCATCCTTCAGCTCCTCCACCACCTGCCACAAAGTGCATAAGCACACTCTGTCACCTCTGCACTGTGGAGCCTTATTTTTTACCATCAAAGTCACACTGAAGAGAGGAAGTTTGCACCAGAAAGCTTGTGTTTCTTGTTGCTCCTGGTTTATAGCCAGAAGGCCTCAACAAGCCATCTTGTTGCATGCCAGCCAGCCAACAGAAAGCCTCCTGTCAGCCTACTTGCAGAGTTTATCCAACAAATTCCATAAACTTGCCCATAAAATGCAGTTAAATGAGATGCCCAGAAGTATATGGACTTCTGATGTTTAGCACCAGCATGCACTGGTCAGTGCTGAGCACACAGCAGACCTTGGTTTGGTCTGACAGCCTCCTCCCATCCCCTGTCCTGCCCCAGCCAGCAGCTGCTCCCTATATATATACACCCAACTGGCTCAAGGCATCTAGTTTGTTCTCCTTTCCTGCTTGCAAGTTTTCTGACAGAGACATTCTAGGCTTGGTTAGGAGGACTTCCATCTAGGGGATTTGCCTTTACTCATTTAAAACCCATTTCTTTCATGATTGCCTTTCCATGATTTCTAGACTCAGAAGTTCAGAATCCATGTCAGAAGGAAATGCACCCAAAGGTGACAATTGCGTCAAGCTCCAACCATTCCTTTGCATGAGTGCCTTCTTGCTGATTGTCATTTCCTCTATTTTTTAATTTCTTGTCTACGGTCAGTGGTGATGGAGCATTCCTTGGCTGAAGTGTATGAATCCTCCAAAATCCCTTGATCCCCCTGTCTGGCTTCAAACTTGTTTATGGAGCAGAGTCTGTGTAGGTATTAGTGACTGAATTAGCAATGGACAAGCAGAAATGTTTTTGGCTGTACTTGACACAGGTCAAAGAAAGTCACGTCCTGATGGATGGCTCAGAGGATGCTGCAGCTCACGTTGCTCTGGAGGTGGAGTGGGGCTGAGCTGGGCAGCCTTGCAGATGAGAGGCAAATTTTGGCTGTGGTGTCTTGGCCAATTATCCATGCTGACTTGGCTGCAGTAAGCTGACTTCTGTCACCTAACAGGGTGATGCTGGAAGTTTCCTCCAGTTTTGTACTTTGTGTATGTGAAGCCAGTGGGGAAATGAGGTGTTAACTGATGCATTGATGGTGATCAAAACTGTTTCCTTGTATTTAAACCAGAGGTGTCTGTCAGGGTCTGCAGCCTCCTACATGTCCAACACCGTGATGAGAGCAATTAGGGCTTGTGACTGCACCCCCTGATGCAGCAGAGAAGTCTGACTGCTGACCTCCTGTGGGCATACAGATGCTGGGACTATTTCTGTTCTGATGAGACTTGACTAGAACTCTCTGTGGTCATGCTCTTGCCTCACTTATCCTGAATCTTGACGCCACATGTTTATATCTGAAGCTTGCATTGCTCAAGAGAAAAGCTGAGCTCTCCCATGTAGGTTCTCACTTTACTAATGTATCATCAGCCCATAGCAGAACATTCTCTGGTGTTAAAGCAGCCCAAGATCAAGCCAGAACTCCTTGTGGATGGCAGCAGGCCTGAGCCAAGCCCTGGAAGAGCCCACAGCTGCCTTCCTGTTGAGCAAGCCTGAAATCAGAGATGGTCACCACCCCCCTGTAAACCCTTCTTTCCTCCTCATTTAGAAGAATGTTGTGATTACTTTATACAGTGGAAAGCTCCAGCACACCTTGCTTTTCCTGTGTATGTGATGCTTCCAACTAATTTCAACCTGGGCTATATTGGGTTCCCAGGTTATAAGCAGGAGAGCTGCACCACCAAAGGTCCCTGCTACTGAGGGCTTTGTTGGCTGTAACAGAGGATGCCTACGGTATCCTTTACCTCTCCCACCCCAACCTTCTGCACAGATCATCTTTTCTTCCCAGTTTGAAAGAGCTGCTGATGAGTGCTGTGGGGCTCACCTGGTTGTGGGCTCAGGCTCAGTGATATTTTGGGCAGGGGCATGTGAGGGCTGGGTGCTGTTTGCCTGGGAGATGTATTGGGCCAGTGTAGCGTTGCGAGGACCTTGCCATGTTACACAGCAGCTTTGTGGCTGAGTAAAAATAAATGAGTGACTTATCCCACTGCCAAGGACCATCAGTGGGAGGTCAGGGTTTGATATTTCCACACCCAAGAAAGCAGCCCCAAGCTAGAATTACAGTACAAAATACCCATTCAGACCTCTCCAGCCTTCTGTTTTCATTGACTTCCATCCCCTGCTTGTACACACAGAGTCCCTTCCTTTCCAAAAGAAAACAGTATTGCTGATAAGGGACACTTATCTCAGCAAGTCATTACTGAACAAGTGAGCTTTTGTGTTTGCATGCAATTCCTGCCACAATATTAACAAACTCCTAGTATGGAAGCTTTATTTTCCACCCTGAAGATGGCCCTTAGGGTGCTGTGTGAGGTGCATTATATATCTCATAAATACTTCCCACAGATGTTTCTTCCTTTCTCCCCCCAAAAAAGAAAAAAAGAGGGAAAAAAAAATCACAAACTTCTTAATCTTTGAACATTTTATCTGTTGAGTGCTTTTAGACAATGATCTTTGGCTATGCTGCATGTGGGTATTTACCCTTCTCATGCTCTCTGCTGAGATGTTAGTGCCTGCAATACTTCAGTACTTTTAAAGCATTAGATAGCACTGGAGTTTTCTCTTTCATCACAGTGGGTTCCCATTAGAAACTGCACATTTACCCCAAATGGTAGCAGTTTGAATCTGCTATGTTACTTCCCATCCCAAATGCTGGGGCAGAGCATGTGTCATGGGTAGCTGTTGTGGTACTCTGGTATGGGAGTGCTATGTGTTGAAACCTGTGCTCCAAAGAGGCTTTCTGATCGAATTTCAGAGCATCTTCCAATGTAATCCCTAGCATTAAGGATGTGATAGAAGAAAGAGGGTTTTCAGGGCTATTTCCAACCACTGTTGTAATTCTGTGGGGCTCTGTGGAGACAGTGTTGTGGCCTTACTGTACTTAAAGGGAGCTCATAAACAGGAGGGAGAGCAGCTTTTCACATAGGCAGAGAGTCAGAGGGCAAGGAGGAATGGTTTTAAACTAAAAAGGGGAGGCTCGGGTTGGATATTAGGAGGAAGTCTTTCACTCAGAGGGTAATGAGGCCCTGGCAGTGCTGCCCAGATCTGTGGGTGCCCCATCTCTGGAGGTGCCCATGGCCACGGATGGGGCTGGGGGCAGCCAGCCCATGGCAGGGATTGGAGCTGAATGACCTTGAAGGCCCCTTCTAAACCATGCCATCCTGCAGTTCCCAAGGAAGAAGGTTGGGCTGCTTTCCAGCTGCCAAGAAACAAACTTCATCCTTAGTGTTGTGATGTAGAAGCATTGCTAACAATCCAAAAGTCCTGAAACTGGAAGTGGGTTCCCTGCACAGCTGAGGGCAGATGGCAGCTGTGCACTGTGGGCCTGCAGCCCTCCCAGGAGCTCTTCCCCAGCCTCATGGTGCAAAGGCAAAGCAAGCTCAAGCCACGTGGTGAGTTGGTTGAAGCACTGGGATAAGAGGGTGAGAGAAAGCTCTCCCTGTATGGTGTCGAAACAGCTACTCTGCATCCCTTCACTGCAGCCAAAATCTGATGCAATTCTAATTCTGATTATGTACACAAACTAAATTGGAGTGGGCTGTGACTATCCTTGACAAATAAACTACAAACAAGATCTGGTTGGAAAATGTTCTCCTTCCCAATGGGATTATTTTTTTTTTTTTTTGGAGGCATATCTCAAATCCAGAAAATTCCAGTTCCTCTGTATTGCTTTGCATTGTGCTCTTGCTGCTCATCAGCAGGGCATCTCACTTGATCTGGGTGCTCCCCAATGTGTCCCTGCATCGTGGGAGCCCCTCGCAGTGTGAGGGATGCGTTGTGGCTGGGAATGCTGCCTGCTGAGGAGCAGAGAGACCTCAACGAACTGACATTTCTCCTGGGAAGCTGTAATCATGCTTTGGGCTTTGTTCAGAAATTTTTTGGTGTTTCTTTGGAAGAAGAGGTCACACGACTCATTATGTGAGATCTAACTCTCTACTGGAAAACTTGCATGGATTTTCTTCCCTATTTTGTTTTTCCTTTGCTTGCCACCTTTTAATTAAAACAGCCCAGTTTAAAACAAACTGCTCCCTTAAAGTCTTGTTGACATGTTGAAAATATCCTCCATCTTTAAGCCTTTTAAAATGAAGATTTTTCCACTTCCAGGCACCTGCCCAAATACACGAGCTTGCAGTGCGCTTTAGTAGTTCAATAACTGGGACTGTTCTGATGAAAGGAGAATTTCTGAAGCCATCCACGAGTTGTTCCTGGTCGAAGGAGATGAGAACTCCAGGTGTGGGACAGCATATTCTTGGGTCTCATCCTTGGGTGGTGCTGGCTCTAACAAAATGGAAATGGAGGTCTGCAAATATGCGTACCTGGCTGCCCAACCTGCAGCCCGTTTTACATGGTGTGTGTTAAAGCCTGGAAGATTTAACTACCTTCCTCTTGTACTAACTGTTTTCCTTGTGATATATTTAAAACACTAATAATTTTAAACATTTAAATAGCCTTCAGAGAGATTACTTGCATGGCATGGCATGTAGGCTGTAGCTTGCAGAGCTCTTCAGAAGAGCTTTTGGCCTCGTGCTGGAAAAGAGAAATTGAAAGCTTGGTAAATGACAGAGCTGGGACTGCATCCCAGATGGCAGCTCCCACTGTCCGGCTGTCTCTCCCTTATCCAGCCTGGTGTCTGCACATTGCCCTTTTCTGGCTGTAGCTGATTGCTGTTGTTCAAACTTTGATAACGTGGTGACCTCCTCCCCGAAAGGAGCTGACTTTTAAAGATGGCAATGTTATGAGAGGTCAGATCTGTTTTCCTCTGGTACGTGCTCCTTCCTCTGCATCCCAGCTCAGTTCCATCCCATTTCTCAGCACAGGGAGCTCACCCCATGGCTGTGGTGGGAGCAGGACTCGGTTTCTGTGGGTTCCACTTGGGGCTCAGTGGTTGGCTCGTGTTGAGAGCTGGGCATCTGCTGCTGAATGCAGGAAAATGCTGTGTGTATGGGAGGGGAATACAACCTCTGGTACTTTTGAAACAGTTCTTTTACTAATTTTGACTATTGCTGGCAGGAAGAGCCTTAACACCCTTACAGGCACAGTACTGTGTAATGACTCTTTACTGTCATATAATCTAATTGCAGAAATGGACCAAATTCTGTCTATGGCCCAAATCCAAAGTACAGAACTCCTGAGCCCTGATCTCCCTGGCTTTATGAGCTTTCCTCTTGCATCTATTTTTTTTTTTTTAAATCTCCAATGAATAGAAGTCTTCATCTTTTATAAACTCCAGCAGGACAACACACGTGTGGACTGACTCTACCACAAACTCCTCAGTAACACTCTCACTGTTTGGGGGAAGTAAATACGCAAATTTCAAAAGTCTTTCTGTGTGGAGAATCTGTTTGGATTTGAACAGGAAGTGGGGAGCAGGCATATAGGTAGCAATATTAATGAAGTTTTTTATAAAGGCTTCATTCAGGGCTTTCAAAGAAAATATGACTCTTATGGGACGCACGGTTTGTCTGCCAAGTCCAAGAATCTGGTTGGAATTTAAAATATATATATTTAAAGGGCTCTGAGAAGTAGATTAGAAGACAGAGCAGCCTGGGAAGGGCACATGGGAAATCAGTGCTAGAAGAGGAGATGGGTTTTTGGGGCTGAGCTCTGCAGCAGGGTGCACAGCCACCAGACAAGAAATCTCCTTATTGGCCTCAGAGTGGTAGGAAGGGGGGATGGCTGGTGCAAATCCCATTGCCATCTCCAGCTGTTGTGCCATGCCAAAGCGATGGAGGGCATCCAAAAATCCTCCTTCAGGTGATGGACGTGTGCTTTTGCAAGATCTCAAGTTCAGACTCCTTTTTCTCACGTGGGAGATGGCTGTGTTGGCTCGCTTGCTGACTGAAAGATGCAGCTGAGTAGTATTGGTTTATAGACTTTGTTTCACTGAGGGTCTCAAGGCTGATTGTTGTGGGATTGGAAGCAAAGTGTGCACCAGTTAGGTGAGCTGCTCAGAACAGCACAGTGATGGAAGGATGTCCAAGCAGGAAGCAACCAGAGCTAGCAGCTTGGCATTTCTCAAGGCCTTTTGTGTCCCTAAAGCCCCCTGATGCACCTACATCATTACTCTGGGATGTGGAGGATCAGTCTGAGCAGTCCTCTGCTTATTTGAAGAAGAAGAGTCTCCCTGACAAGGACAAAGAGGTGACCTGAATTGGGAGGTTTTAGTGTTCTGTGGGGGCTGCAGCTCAAGAAGCCTTTGCTCTTCCTGGGGATGGTAGTTGGTTTCCTAATCCATGCTGGATGGTGACCAGAGCCCATAGCTCTCCCATTCCCTGTGTCTCCATGCAAGCAGCAGTTCACCTGTGCTCAGGTGCCGTACAGACATACTGCTGGTGCCCCTCCTGCACTGTGTGCTCGTGGCTTTCCCTGAGCCCCTCAAGAAGCTGGGGTTTGAGGTCTGTCTGCTGCTTGTGTCACATGAAAGGTGCTGCATTTGTTCAACTGTTTTGGGTCAGATTGTGTTAGCTTGGAGAAGCAGCCCGCAGAGCTCTGCCAGATGAAGTACAAGTGCGGTGTTTGTGATGGTGCTGCTCTCACATGGCTGTGAGCCCCTTTGTGCCATGCCCTACGCTTTGCACTCATGGTGCAGGCAGAGTGATGTGGCTCCAGGCAAAGTCAGATGGCAGGAGCACAACTTTCATTGTTCAGAAAAATCAGCAATGCTAATTTGGAGTGAAGGCAGTCTCTGTGTGTGGGTCAAAGACCCTGAAAGTGTAGGAGGGTGGAGTACAGCTCTGCTGAGCCTTGTGCTCTCATCCCTAGCAAAAGCATTACCCAGGAAGAGGGTAATGACCCTTATACAGCCATAACTTTTTCCTTATGTGTGTTTTTTTTCCACCAGCTTCACTCTATGGGCTTCTTCAGCCAGTGATGCTGCCTTTTGGATTTAACACCTGCCAACAGGTTTTTCCAATTGTTCCTTATCGTGTCCCATAGCACAACCTTTTGCTGCTCAGATACTGTAGGGCTGTTTTCACCTCACCAGAGCTACGCCTGCTGTGCGGATCTGTATTGATGTGATCAAGCTTGTTAGCCTGTCTGCTGGATGCGATGCTTTGTGTCCATCAATAGCTGCTTGCTACCCTAGGATGAGTCCCACAAACATTGGCTGCATTGAGCTCTCAGTGCTTCTTTCACATGCTATCTCTATTCTACATTTGCTGCTGCACTTTCACCTTTGCTGGGTCACGTCCAGGTGTCACTCTTCAATGCAGTGCCTTTGTTGAGGTGTTACCGATAATCCTCTTTTCTTCTACAAGCCTCACAGTCTCACTGTTAGCAGAACAAATCTCTGTTTCCACTACAGAGGGATTTAGAAGAAAATTCTGGCTCTGTTTAAGATGATGACAAAACACTGGGGCTTCAGGGTGATTTCTGAGCCATATTTCCATAGGATCATATTTCCATAGGATCCCCCGTCCTTGGACGTGTTTAAGGCCAGGTTGGACGGGGTCCTGGGCAACCTGATCTGAATATGTATGTTTGGTGGCCCTGCTAGGCAGGGGGGTTGGAGCTACATGATCCTTGGGGTCCCTTCCAACCCGGGTGATTCTGTGATTCTGTGATTCTGTGTGTGATTCTGTGATCACAAGGCCATGTTTCAGTAGCAGCAGGAATAACTACCTATAGAATGGGATCAGACTGACTCAAAGTTATTGTCTGGCTTTGACAAAAGGAAGCTCCTCACTTCTGGGTTTGGTAAGGAGGCATCAAACGGCCCAATCTGAAGTACGTCCTGACTGGGACCTCCTGACTTTCTGTTCGATGTGCTTCAGATCAATGCAAGAGCAAATATCAGTGTTTACAGCACCAAAATAACCCGATGATGATGATTTGCTTCAGCACTGAATGAATGGAAAGGATTTCCAAGGAAATGTGGCTTGGATAATAAAACTAGTGAGCAGGCAGCTCGTGGGAGAGAACCCACAGGGAGAGGTGAGGATTTTTATTTCAAAGGATAAAGTGAACTTTGTAAGAAAGTCCACCCTGTTGGAGGAGGGTTGCTGGTTTTTTTTCTTGGTGACTCCAGTGGCTGAAACACCCAGAACTGGGTGGGTGTGTTGGCACGCTGGACAAACAGGAGCAGCAAACTTGTGACTCCCTCTGTGTATAAACTGATGGTGATTCATCCAGGTTTTTACTTGCATGGCAAGGCCACCAAGCCAGCTGAAATACATCTGGGGTGAGGGCCATGGAATAAAAGGATCAGCTCAGGACAGCAGGGCAGTGTCCAGATGCCAACGCCCTGTGGTGGTACCACGGCTCGAGGCTTGTCCGTACAGCAGCCAGGCAGCAAGGAAAGAACGGGCAACTGCTGCTGCCTTGGCAGGGATGGGACAAAAACAAGCACTGAACTTGTCCACCCCTTTGGATTTTCGTCATTTTCTTTGGTCTACGTTCTGTTAAGTTTCCATGGGTTTAAAAACTGGAAGCGACCCGGGGCCCTTTTCTCCCCCGCATCCCCAAACCCAACTATTTCTGTTATTTGGCTGGGGAGAAAGGAAGAGATTTCAGTAGAAAATGGTTATTTTAAGACAATCTGGAAAAGGCAGTGGCTTTTAGCCAAATGAACAGCATAATGCCACTAAAATGTTGCTGTTTGTGTAATGCTTCCAGCGACTAACCCAATAATAAAGGGCAGAGAGTTGGTGGAGCTGCTGGGCATGGGTCTGAGTGACTGCACTCCCTCTCAGCTGCTTCACCTCTTCCTCTTACAGCACAGGATGTCAGGGGCTGGAGCGGAGCTGCTGTTTCTCTTCTGGCTGTAATTCTAGCCAGAAAAAGGCAAGTGGATGCATATTTGTAGGGGTAACTTAAGGCTTCCGACCTGCTGAAAAAGAGCAGCTTTCCTCCTGAAAACGGAGCAGAGCTGCAACGGCGGCTGAAAAGTCATTCCTGATCTCTTGGAAGTGATGTTTCAAAAATTGAGATGTTTGTTTTGGTGAAGGGTGGCTTTGGTGCGATTTTTGCATGTAACTAAATGAGATTTCAGCTCCAATTTTTTTTTTTTTTTTTTTTTCTTTTTAAATATATATAGAAATGAAGGTGTTTATTGCTGAAGGAAATGCAGTGGGAAGAGCCCCATTTTTTTTGGCTTGCTGTCTGGTTTCCACAACAGTGAGTGACTGTGAAAACACAAACAAATCTTTATTTCTGAGCTAATTGCTCGAAGCCAGGAGCTTGCAACAAGCTGAGAGTGACTTGATGCAAAATGCAGCTCTGTCACCCCGTTTTCACACTCCTCATTTCTCAATGCACTTCTGTTCCTCCTTTCACGTTAGCCCTTCCCCATTGCACTGTCCAGGCTATTGAAACCTGTAAGCTCATCCAAAAACGACTCAAAGGCACAAAGCTTTCTTTTGACTTAATGAACTCTAAGTACGTAAGGCCTAAACTAACACGGCCCTGCTCCCAGCCCATCTGTGGAAACAAGTTCAGACACCAACTCAAATGCTGGTTTGGAAGCACTTTTGACCGTTTTCACAGTATTCTGAGATCCTCTGAATTTTGGTGTGGGTTTTGGTTTTTGGTTTTTTTGCTACAAAAAAAAAAAAAAGTCTTGAACAATAGAGGAAGAGGATGGCTGGTTTGATTTGTTTTGGGAATGTACCTTTTGCTGGGGTTCTCACAGGACGTGCAGATCGCACTGCCGATCCCTCTGTGTGCTCAGAACTGGATGCCAACCACCTCCCCAGCACCCCGCTGCTTCATTTAACTGGTTGCACTGGGGGGGGAAAGGGGTTTTTCTTTTTCCTCCTTGTGAAAACATTGTGTGACACATTTGGCCTCGCTGTTCTGTTTTGTGTCTCAAGCCTTGTCCTGATGTTTCCAACAAATAGGACATCACGAATGCAGGCTTCTCCCAGGGAGGGAACGCTTCTGATGTTCCCTCAGCAGCCAAAACGTGCCTGGCTCCTGTGCTAGGACAGGGCTCTTCCCTGCCAGCCTCACCCAGCAGGGGGAAGAGGTGTAACTGGGTTTAAATGCACGCTAGATTGCGTGCATTAAGGAGATACCATCACCAGCTTAACAGCAGGGTGAGACTCATAACTTCAGGTACGTGGGAATGGTGATGGGCAGATGAAATGGTGAGCACAGGTGAAGATTTAGTGTGGCTGTCTGGAAGATTCCCATCTTAAATGTGTGGCACAGAAGAGGAGGGCAGTGTTTAATAAGGGATGTTGTTATGGGACAGACCGAGTCATTCAGGCACCATAAGAGGGAACAAAGAACCTCCTGAGATTCTGTTCCCTCAGTTCTTCCCAACACAAATCATCTACAACAACAGCACTGGAAGTACCAGGTGGGACTTTGGGTTTGAAATTTGGGTTTGAGTTTTTGGTTTGAAAGAGCTGCTCTTTTTCCCCTTCTTTGTAAAGTCTGGCTAATACAGATGATCCCATTGGCTTCAGCAATTCAAGACTGGGAATCGCTTTGTTTCGGAATAACGCTCCTAAGTGATGCTCTAGGAAGCTTTTATTTGCTTCTGCTCTATTAGTTTAATGCATTAATTTGGCACATAGGAGGTGGAGCCCATAATATCCTGCTCCTGAGGAATGAGTGCTGGGTAACACTGTGAGCCACTGTTCCAAGCGTGGGCTTATTTACTTTAATTAGAAAGTGCACTTGTTGAGTCGTCAATTAATTAGGTAAAGCAGCACCTACTGAGAGCAGCTGAAAGAGCTACTGTATGAGGAAGGAGGAAGGGGGAGAAGTGAAGGATGAAAAGGGAAAGATAATACCAGCGCTGGAAAGCAAATGGTGGTGGAGGTGCCAGGAGGAGATCACAGGTACTGCTCTGTTAGAGCCTAAATTGTGGTCACTGTTCCTAAATTGCCTTCAGGTCCAGTTGCTGCTGCAGATTCTGTGGGATTACCTGGGGTCAGACTGCAAGCTGTTCTAAAGCAGATCATTCAGTAGGAGTTGGAGGTGGGTTTGTGCCATCCTGTCCCATGCCCTGCCCGACTGCTGTGGTCAATTGGCAGCTGGGAGCACCCTGGCTTACGGTCTTTTGTCCAGCAAAAAATACTGCAGAATAAAATGCAGTCACTTGTTTGATGGACCAAGGAGTTCGTTGCTTCTTAAAAGACATCTCAACGTCCTTTGCTGTTTTGTTTCCGTTTCTCTTCTTTTGCTTTTTTTTTTTTTATCTTTATTTTTTGAGCCAGTGTCTCCAAAATTTCAAAGCAAACAAGTTAGTCCATTTTGAAAGAAAATTTTCATGTTCTTATTCCAGAAACAAACTATTAATCCCAGATGTTCAAAAAGTTGTGAGTGCGTTTCCCAAAAATAAGGGGACAGATGAAGCATCATGTGTAGTCCTTTCCTTCTGGATCCTCTGTGTGTAGGATTCATGTCCTGTATCTACGTGGAGTAGAGGTTGGGGGTTTGTAAGCAGAGCTTGAATTCATTGTGCCAGTTTCCAAAAGCTGAGGTTTGAAGCAATGTGCCGAGCGTCATGAGACTTGTGATAAAATCAGGCAGGGTTGCCAATTTTAAACTTAAACCCATCTCCCCATCAAGAAGTTCACTTGAACTTCAGCCCAGAAGCAGTGGAAGAATGCAGTGAAGCTGGGCTGAGTTTTTTGGGCCTGACCCATGGCCTGGCAGCCCCGCGTTTGCCGTAAAAGTCTGTGGTTGTTTTAAATACCGTGGCTAATCAAAAACCCATTTACTGGCTGGTTGCAATGCTCTCCAAAAGGTTCCGTGTTGACAGATCGATGCTTTGGTGCTGCAGGCAGATAATAGGTTTTCTGTGATCTTCTGAGCCTACGTGGTCTTTTCTGCCTTCCCCAGCATGTATACTCAGGGATATTTCGGAGGCTCCTGATGAAATGTTATGCTCCAGTGATGCCTACGTAGCAATTTCCAGGGAATGGTAATAACATACTGAACCAGTCTTCTCGGGGGTTGAGGGAACCTCTCCTCAACATTTCTGAGGCTCGCTGTCATTCCTTGGCTTTTCCATGCAGGAGCACAAGCGTGGTTCCTCCATGGATCAAGGCAGTGTTTGTGGTGGGCAGCAGGAACACTGTGAGCTCCTGTAAGCCTCTTCCCAAGCCTCTGGAATATTCCTAACAACGACATTTGTGTAATGGCACAGCATTAGGTAATGGCAACCCTCGGAGCCTGAGTCTGCTTAGCATTCACGTCACTCATGTTCCGCTCTGAGCAGAAGCTTGGTGCGAAGGAGAAACTCTTGGAAAATGGACTGGATGAATGGTTGCTATGAAAACATGAGCATCTGGGGGGGAGGGGATTGTGTTAAAAATACAAGCTTGATAGAAACTTTTGGAGACGTGCTCACTGTCCCTGAGCACAGGAGAGACCCAGCGCTCTCCTCCTGCTGCTGTTCCTTGGTTCCTCTCTTGGTGTTGTGAGTGTTGAAACAAAGTTTGAACGCTCAGATCTGAGCAGTCCCTGCTGTCTGTCTGCCCCACACTCACCACAGCTGCTTCATCTCTCTTTGCTTTTGTGTCATTGGTGCTTTGGGCTCTGAAATGCTGTAATCCCTTTCACTGAATCTGTTCCATGAGTGCATCCTGAAGACTTTTTTTTTTCTTTTTTTACCCCAAAGTGCAAGTTAGCTTTAAGTAATAACTGTGACTTTAAAAATAAATAAATAACGCGTGTATCGCTTCGTAAATCATCCTGGGAGGGTTTGTAGGACAGAGATGACTTCTGAACCACAATGACTGAGGTTTCCGAGGAAGCATAGGGATTCAAATCCAAACCTTTCATTAATCTTAACGAGGAACAGAAGATTTGGGTGCACATCTCCAGAAGAATGCTGTTAACTGTTAACCTGTGAACAAACCCTCCCCCTCTTTGATGCTGCAGCCTCCTGAGATGATGCTTAGTAAGAATGGTGAAATGGTGACCCGTTGATGTGGACCTCAGAGTGGGTTTGGTGCCCCAAAAAACTGGGAGAGATGCAAGCAAGCCTGATTTCAGCCTTCAGGGCTTCAGGCATCAGCTTTGTCTCTGCAACAGCCCCTAAACCGAGGCCAAAGCATCAGGGAAGTGATCCTCCTGCTAATGCAGGTCTGGAGCCTTGTGTGTAGCTGATGGAAATCTTCATATAGACATTTCTTAGCTGCAGGTCCACCTGCACTGCAAAACAATGAGGAAGATGTGTATGTTTGGAACTGAGCAAAGCCGTCTTTGTAATGTACATAATGTAGATGCTAAGAGTTGTTTGCATCGGGTCAACCACGGTTGTTGTTGAATTTTGCCCAATTCTAAGTAGTTTTCAGCTGGAGAAAGAATAATTGAAGCAAACCTGTATTTACACATTGAAATGTTGCTGTCTCCATTTCAAAATTAATGTGGTTTTTTTGTTGTTTGTTTGTTTGGGTTTTTTTCTGAAATGAACTTTGAAAGTGATCAGAAAGTTCTGGCACTCTGAAACCATGGAATCTCAGAATGGTTTGGGCTGGAAGAGACCATTGGAGCTCACCTGCTCCAAGCACTTGCACTGCCTATGAGAACAGTACATCTGTGCCATGGGCTGATGGCACTCATAGAGCTTTTCCTGTGGTATTTCCACATTTGTAAAGAGGTTGTGGTTTCTCAGCTTTGCATAGAACTTGATGTAACTAAGACAGCTTTGCTTCAACAAATGGAAGCAAACATCCTCCATGATGGTGCTGCTCATTAACGTGGTCTTGAGACTGGTTTCCCAAAACATCTTATTACTCCTTTGGTACCAAGGCAATGAAACCTGGTGAGGTTCTGTTGAGTCCTATAGCAGCTAAAGCTGTGTACGTGCACAATGACTTGGTGATGGGAGACACAGAACAGTGCTTTAAACTCTGTATCCACTAGAGTTAATCTTTGCAAGGTATTCCTATAATGATCCTAATATTTCCAGCAATCATCTGTAGCACAGCCTGTCTGGTTGGTCCTGAAGGAATTATAAAAGCAGTCTAACATTTCCTAACCCTGTTTCTCTCATTTGTATGTACTGAGGGATTCAAATAGCAGTGGAATTCCTTATTTATTTTATGGGTGGTTTTATAATTTTGGTGTATTTTCCCAAGCTGCCACCATTAAAAAGAGTTGCCTTCATTGAAGCACCAAAAAGAGACAACTTGACTCATGCAATTGGTCACAGCTAAATTCAGCTTGGACTACAAATCTCACATTTTGAATTTGCACGTTGTGCAGGGTTCTGAGAGACAAAATACCCATTTATTCTTTCCTGAGATGAAGATGAAGCTACGAATTAGAGGGAGCAAACGTTCTGTCTTGTTCAAAAGTTCTGTCTTATTCTCTCTGCTTATTTTCCAGTGGCAATATCTGAAGATGTGCTGTTCTAAAGACTTTTTGATCAAAAGCTAGAAAATCAAGCCCATTTAAGTCTCAGTTGAGGTTCAGAACTGAAGTAGCTGGAGTGTTCATACACAGCAGAAATATCAGAACAACCAAATAGCCCCAGATGATGAGCTGCCAAGTAGTAGCAAAGGAAAACTTCATCTTTAATTGTGCCCAAATGCCAGAGACCTTGAAAGATGCTGCTGTGAAGATAGGCATCCTGCACGGCCTTTATGTTGTCCTGCAAGATGCTGATGGTGGGCATGGCTTGCTTCCATCCTGACACATTGTGTAAATTGTGCTGGATGCTGGACTTTCCTTCTGGAGAGAGAGCCAATGGGTGACCATAAAGTAGATGAAGAATTTAGGAAGAAATGCTGAGATATAGGACACTACTTACAGGAGGGTGTGTGCTATGCTCTTGTTTTGGTCTGAGAGAGGTCTGACAGCATCAGGGACCTCAGGGGTAGGTTTGTTCCTGGGAACATACAATCATAGAATGGCCTGGGTTGCAAAGGACCACAATGCTCATCCAGTTCCAACCCCCTGCTGTGAGCAGGTCGCCAACCATCAGACCAGGCTGCCCAGAGCCACATCCAGCCTGGCCTTGAATGTCTGCAGGGATGGGGCATCCACAGCCTCCTTGGGCAGCCTGTTCCAGTGCCTCACCACCCTCTGAGTTGCTTCCATGTTGGTTGCTTCCCTCAGGTGCGACTGTCTGTGGGAGGCTGAGCAAAACAGCCATTGGTCACAGCAAACCTCTGTTGATCCATAGCCTCTGTGTGTTCTGGGGGATGCTATGGACAGCTGGTCCTCCAAACCTTGCTGCAGAGCAATGGTGCTCAAGCGTGGCTTCCATGGAACTTGAGATTTGCTCTCCACGAAGCACCAGCACGTTATCCGTGTGTCTCAAACACACCCCTATCAGTTGTGCCATTTTAGACTCCAACGGTTGTGCTTAATTACTCACCAAGTCACCAGGGGGCACCCATGGCTAAAGCTTTAATTGTCCACAAGGAGCTGTGAGCCCTCATGTCCATAGGATCTCCTCTCACCCCCCCAGGACTGTCTGCTCCCTTTGGGGCTGACTGCTGCTGGAGGGGAGGCAGGAGGCTCTGGAGTCGGGTCTTGGCAAGGTGAGAACAGTTCCAGCCCCCTTCTGTAGGGAATAGGGGAGGAATCCCAAAGCGCCTCCCTTTGTCCAGGGGTTTAACTGAAGTCTGCTAAACTCCTGAAATAATAAGCTAGGGCCATTACAGCAGTCTCTTTAGGCATTTTGGTTCCATTTTTTTCCCTCCAGCCAACGCTAAAACCTTTTTAGTTCATGATAAATTCAGTACTGTTAAGCTAACGAGAGACAGTCATTTATAATTAAAGACAGGTTCATGTTTTTGCTGTTCAAGGATGGAATTAGAGTTCTGGAATAAGAATGAAGCTTTCTAGTGATCTTCTACGTAGGATGTTTATGTAGCGATGTAGAAGATTATGGGGTTTCAGCAGTCATGTAAGGACTTGAAAATACCCGTAAGTGAGCTTCGTATTGAGTTGTTATTGTCTTAATTTCTGTTTATTTTGAAATCGTTGATTAATCCTCAAAAGTGCCGAACATCTTTCTCCCCCTGTGCCCTTTGGTAGGAAATGTGGTGTTCTGCGTTTCTAAAATGGAAAGTTGAATGGAGATCTTGGCTGCTTTTCCCCACCTTCTCCCCTTTCTGCTCTTTGGACCATACTGATTCCACATCTGTATGAGCATCTCGTTCCAGCGGCATGACACGTCCCTCTGCGTCCTTACAACCACAGCTTTACAGCCTCAAAAGATGAATTGCATTGGCAAGCAACACCGACAGTGCTGGTAGTTCTTTCCTTCCCAGCTCCAAGAATGGAAAGAGCCTTCCCCACTTTGATCAGGAAAAGCCTGAGCAAACAGACAAGCTTTAGGCATCCCCAGGGGTCGGGGACAGGAGGCGTGCAGCAGGGTTTGTGTGCTGGGAGCCTCCTCCTGCTGCCAGCCACACATCCACAGGCTGGGCTCACACTTGAGCACAATGAGGTAAATGAGCCTGAAGAAAATGTTATGTGGGGAAGAAATCCTGGCACTTCCCAACAAGAAATTTGCTTGCTGGAGAAGCCAGGTGCCTAGAGACTCCTGGAGCCCATAGCTGTAGCTTTGCTTGCTTGCTGTTCTCACCTGGCACGCAGGAAGGAACCACTGGTTCTGCTGAGCTAATTGCCCTTTTTTAAAAGCAGATCCATCTAATTTCTGCTGAGTGAGCAGAAACTCTCATTAATTTGGAACAGGGAGGGAGGAATGCATAATGAGCAAGGAAGCACGGATGAACTCCATGCTCATCCTCACAGCAAATGAACCTGCAGCCAAGCCAAAAGCCCACCATGGGCTGGGGTAAGGTGCAGTCAATGCCTGCAGCTCTGTGGGATGCTTGTTCCCCACAGCACCAGAGTGTCCACCTCCTGAGCCCACACTGCCTTTGATTCTGTGATGGTGGAACCAATTCTGTGTTTGCATTTTGGTGCCTGAATTTTTGTTGCTGTGCATGGAGTTTCTATAAAGTGCTGAATAATGAAATAAGGCTGGATATGACTAGCTTTCTTTTTGTACAGGGTAGAGGGGGTATGTTTATCTGTATGCATCCCTGAAGGACATTGATAATCTCTGTCGATGTGTACGATGTAATAGCAAGTCAAGAAAACCTATCCTGGTTCAGAGGATGTGCAAAAAAAGATGAATATAGTAGAAAAAAATGTTAACACAAAGTTGCAGAAGTGAGGAAGAGGTGTATGTAAAGCAATGCTAATTACTGCAAGTCCAGAAAGAAGGTGTAAGTTCTATTTGGAGCCTCCAAATCCATGATGAATGTCTCTCGCCATCCAGTATGATCTCTGTGCTCCCATAAATCCATGTCAGTGCTTGCTCTGGGATGTGCAAGCCAGGAAGAAACTTGCAGATGCTGCAACTGCCAAGCACTGTATTGAGGAAACACCTGGGTTGTGTCTGAATGCACCCCGCGTGCGAGGCAGGGAGGCTGGATGTTCTGAGGCAAAGCCCTGATCTGGCTTGAGATGGTGGGTAGATGGTGCAGAACACGCTTTGATTTCCCAGGGCAGAGAGCTGGGATGCAGCAGGGATCCTCCAAAGCCATCCGAGGCATTGAGCAGAGCAGCCATCGTCTTCACACCGTTGGTCAAAGCCAGGGGAGCACCCAGTTCCTTGCAGAACAGTTTCTAAGGAGGGGTGAGGGCAGCCCTCAGCAATAGGCTTGGAGATGGCGGACACAGCTTGTCACTTCTTTTCCTTTTGGAAAACCAGAAGCCAGGCCGCTTTGTGGTACTGGGATGCTGAGTTTCCTGCTGATTGTTGGTGTCACTGGAAACGAGGAATCTCACAGTGTAGGAAAAGGGATAGAAGGCTGTGAAAATGATTTGCATTGTTTTCCAAGCAGTCTTACAGCTGGGTGGGAAGAAATAGATGAGGAATGGGAGAAGATGGGGAAAGTGTTAGGATATCAAGAATGTATTTTTGGACGTAGGAAATGCTTTCCTATGCATAGGAAAATGGCTAGGTTCTTGTGGGTGTAAATGTGAAATGCTTTGGGCAAATGAAGCTGCTGAAACAATGGCTTTTGTTCTGGGGTCACCAAGAGGGTTCCAGAAGTGGAAGCACCTTGAACCAGTCACTTTCCAAACCTCTGCCTTTAACCTGCAGTTTCTTTCTGTGTTTACAAAGTGAGATGAAGAGCTTTGCTTTCATTCTGTAAACGAAAGCTGGTTTTTAAGAGCTTTACAAATAATGAGGGACCCAAAAATCTCTCTGTCAAAATGCAGATCTGGCTCCAACTTGACGCTTTCTTTTCCCCCTCCTGGTTTTCATCCCAATGTGAAATGGTGTTTTAGGTGATGCTCTGCATCTGATTTTTCTTACTCATTTTCCTGAACATCCTAAAAGCTGATGGGTTTGAACAATGGCATGTTCTCTCCCTTTGGTTTATTTGAAGCCTATCTTGCTCATATTTCAGTCAAGCTTAGCAGAAACTTTCCCCTTTGGAACAGGATCATGACTGACCTCAGGGGTTTCAGCTGATATTTATTTGAATTTCCCTTGGCTTCTGTGAGCTGGTTCCCTGACACAAGCTGGGCGAAGGATGCTCAAAAGAGAAATCTTTAAAACTTTCCTGATTTTCAAAGGGTCTGTCCTGGAGTATCTGTCTGCATCGGCTTCTCCTTGCTCCCTGCCTTCCCTTGCTCCTTGTGGGTCTGCTCTGAAAAAGATCTGTGCAGATAGAAAAAAAAAATATATATATTTTACAAGAGCAAATCTTTCTCTTACAGCTGAGCTGGAGGGATGAATGATGAATTCTTGCAGAGCAGGTGCTGTAACAGCTTTGGTTGCTGAGCTGCAAGTCCTGAACTGGTTTGGCTCCCTTGGTCTTGTCTGTACTGGATGTTGAAAGACTCATCCAACTCCATCCTCTGCTCAGAACCCCAGGACAGCCTCTTGTGTTCAAGGAAGGTAAAAGCAGCCAGCAGGAATTATCCCCAAACTTCCCAACTTTGTAACTCGAGTCATTATTTCAGGATCTGTTTTGAGCAAGGTGTTCAAGCCAGCAAGAAGAGCAAGGGGTGGGAAAGTGTGCTGTAACTCCAGCTGGTTGCTGAATCTAAGGCTGATTTTTTTTCAGTGTCATCCCATGGCATTGGGGCGTAGGATGCTGTCTGAGCAGTGCTAGCTGAGTTGCTCCTGCTGCCTGTGCTGGTGTCCATAGGGCAGTGCTTGGCCCAGTGTTATGTTCACGGTGTTATAATGAAGCTGATAGATTTGAGGCTCCTGTCTATGCCTTCTGGCTTCAGTCTCCTAGTGGTTGTCTTAAATGCCTAGCTTATTTTTTTTTTCTTCTAGAGATACAAATTGCTACCCAAGCACTGTTCACTCCTTTTTTGAATGAGAAAAGGATACTCACCATCCCACGGCCTTACAAAACCTCCATTATTGCAAGCTTCTGAGACAGCAGTAGAGAGCTGCTGATCCTCAACCCCGGCTCTGCAGCCTCCATTCCCCCAAAAACCAAGCTGTGAACATAGAATCATTAAGAATGGAAGAGACCTCTCAGATGCCCAATTCAACCCGCTGACCCCATTCTTCAGTGCCACATCTCCATGGTTCTGGAACAGCTCTGGGATGGTGACTTTCCACATATAGGTGATGTCAGTTCTTAGCACCCTTGGCACAAAAAATCATAGCAGCTTGGGGTTTTGTCCTCTTCCTTCCATTGCTCCTCTGCTCCAGCCCCGTGCTGCCAGGGAGCCCTGCAGCCTCGCTCAGGCCATGCTGGGAAATCATAGATGCTGGCTAATGCAGAGCCTGGCAAAACTGGTTGCTTGTGGTTGATACAGCCCATAGTCTGCTGCTTGCTTCCAGCAGCGTGCTCTCCCTGCAGAGCATGCTGTATTATTTACATTTCTGCTCAGAGTGTTCTTCTCTGGCACAAAGAACAAAAGCATGCTGGTATGGATGGGTGAGAATGCATAGCTTTATTAGAACTGGAACTCCTTCTGCTTGGACTTTTGTATTGGAAATAACATCCAGTGATTAATCTAGTCCTGGCTTTGTTCTTTTTATGACAAAAAGGATTGGCTTTTGGAGGACTTCCTCCTTTTTTGAGGGACTTTGCGAGGTTGTTCTATCTGTAGTAATAGCAGTGAAGTCGCTAGAGTCTCTATAGTGACCAGATGGAGACTAGGAAGTTCTTGCTAGGGGGAGCTGCTGAAGATGCTGGATGCCAAAACTGCAAACTGTGGGCTCCACAGTCAGCTTGGACCTGAACGTCCTCTTTGTTTGGCTGAACAAAAACCAGATAAACAGAACACTGAAGGCAATTAGCTTTGTTTGCTTGCCTTTGTCCCCTCTCTACCAAATCATTGTAAAATTAGGAATAATGCCAGTGAATTCTGTAGCTATTCAGCAGACTAAAGCTGGTGCATAGGAGATGAGAAACAAATAAGTATAGCACTTCTGTTTTCAATAACCAACCCGTTAAGATTTAGCTGTTATCCCGTTCTCTTTCTCTCCTCCAGACTGAAAAAGGTTTCTATGATCCCTTTTGTAATGGAGAGAACCAAGCTCAGCGGCAGCCACGCACGCAGGGTTGGTGCCACGCATGCCCTGGGCAGGTGCAAAGCATGGGTGTGAAGCTCCCACCACCAGCTGTTTACTTCCATGGGTTCTAAAGGTTGTGCTGCAATTTTTTTTTAATGTTTTTACATGACTGCTCCCACTCTGGTCTAAATGAGGGCTTTGTGGTGCAGCCTGTTGTTGTGTGGAAAGGGCAGTGCTGCACAAATGCAGCTACGTGACCTCAGTGATGGGTTTTCAGGGCCTCTGTGCCACCTGGGCTGCTTTGCCCTCTCCCATCCCCCAACATCTCATGGTTTGCTGGGAGAAAGATGGGGACTTCCCACGTTGGTGCACCATGGTTCATTTCTGGTAGCTCAGTGCTTTATCACCCCAGCTGTTTGTGACAATGGTCAGATCCTTGCAAGGCTTGCACCTCATCTCCCATCTTATTCGTGCTCCTCTCCAAGGCCGTGTTGTTGGTCTGTGGGGCTCTGTTAGCTGCATGCCTGGCCAGTGCCACGTGGTGATGCTCCATCAACACTCAGCAGCCTCCTGTGGCTCCCTGGGAAAAAACAGCTGATGCTTCACCTTCTCTAACCCTTTTAGCATGGCTTTAGGCATACGAGCTTTGATGTGACTGCAGCCGTTGGTGGCGTGAAGTCTGCCCAGAGGGCAGCAAGCTGCCCACCAGCACTGCTCCTTCAGGGTTTGCCAGCACAGCCAGTGAGCAAATGGGCCTGGGGCTGAGCAGTGCCCACATCTGCCCATTCCCACTGTCACACCTCCAACTGCAAAGCTGAGAGTTGCCTCCATTCCAGACCATTGTCACCAGCACCCACTGAGAACGGGATGCTCACAGCAAGGATGTGCGGAGCATTGATGGTGCAGAGCACAGCTACTGCTCTCAGCACATAGAGGAGCTCTACAAGACTTAACTGGGAGAAAGGCATATGAAACACCTAAGGAGCAACCCAGCTCACACCAAACCCAGCCTAAACATGCCAGGTCAGTGCTGCTGGTGCGCTGGCTCCCTGGTGTTGTGCAGGAGCAAGGCACGTCCTCATGCCTGTGCACTACTGAGCTGTCCTTGGCTGGGGCTGATGTCGGTTTGCTACCTTCACTTGGTGTGGTTATTTCTGGCCAAGAGAAGATTAAGCCTGCAGTGGGTGTTTGCTATGTCAATAACTATAATTAAGCGTTTGTGGTTCTCTTGCAAACTCTGGAAACTATAATTTTCAGCATAGTCCCCTCCTAGCATTGCTATGGGGAGAGGGTGGTCTTTGTAGGACTAAAAAAAAATTAAGTCATAGCTAGAAAATGAAATGCTGATCAGTGCTGTTTATATTAATTCAGTGCTATTTCTCCTTTAAAGAAGAAGGAAAATAGAAAGCTTGCCATTTCTCTCTATCTTCCAAATACTTCAGGGAAAGTTTCGCACAGAAACTAGTTTGTTCCTGTTGTCTAATAATGGCATGTCAGGAAAAAAAATTAAAAACAGCTCAAGATGAAGAGAGAAACTTTATTTTCTCTGTGAGTTCCCTTTGCTGACCATGTGCAGGACAGGGGTGCATTTTGCAGTGTTGCTGAATGCAGAGTGTGTGTGTGGGGGGGGAAGCTCCATGTGGTCGTGGCTCAGCGGAGGAGCCCCATGTTCTTCTCTTTCAGAGTGGTACCTTTAAGTACCCCAGGGCTCTCTGTACATCCAGCTGGGGAATTAAGGAAAACCATGTGGGTGGTGATGAGTTAGGGCTCATGTGAATAATCGCCAAGTGCTTTTAGGATGCGATGATGAAAGGTGTGCTGGGTGCATCAAAGCGTTTTCTTGCACTACCTCCCTATTCATTGCACATTTGATGGGGAGGACTGGCTCAGGGCCCTGTGCTTGTTGCTCTGAGGTGGGAACCATGCTGCCCACATCAGTGGGTGCCCAGGGCTGCACTCACCCCATAGCATTAGGGCCATCACGTGTGTGCCAGCCCTGCTGAGCACTGTGCTTCTCCCTTCCCAATGTCACTCACTGAGCCTTGGTGCTTATTCAGGGCTTTGGAGATGTAAAATGCTAAGTAGTCTCATGTATTCCATTCTGCTGATTAATGAAAAGTCTTGCAGTCCATTTTGGTCCAGCTCATGAGCTAAATGTGGGATTTAGTGGGAGAAGAGTCTTAATCAGCAGTGTCGTTTGGAGAAGAGCATTTAAAAGTTGCCCTTTTAAATCTAAACAAGAAATCATAGAATGGTTTGGGTTGGAAAGGACCTTTAGGATCATGTAGTTCCAACCCCTGCAATAGGCAGGGACACCTCCCAGCAGACCAGGTTGCTCACAGCCCCATCCAGCCTGGCCTTGAGTGCTTCAAGGGAGGGGATTCACCCCTCACGTTAACAGTCGTTTAGTGTGAGCTCATAATAAAGAAATGGCAGAGAAAAGCAATGCAGGAAGAGAAAGGCAGGTGTCTGGCTGCCCGTGGAGTGAGATGGCACTGATAAAGCACACAGTTGGTCTGTGTGTGAAGAAAATGTTGAAGCACAGTGAGTTTGCCAGTGGAAATGTTTGCTGATGACACGCGAATGAGATGTTCCATATGAAGAGGGATTTGACTGTTTTCTGAGGAACTGGAGAGTAAACAGTGTTTCTTTCTTGGTTTTTGGAGTGTAAACCTTGACCCCCATCTAACCCGGGTCAGTGACAAGACTTCTTCAGTGCCAGAGACTTTGGGGAAATGGGAAACAGGCTTAAAAATGCCTCAGCTGGGTCTGTACAACAGCCCCTCTATGTGATGCTGCTGTGTGAACGAGGACCTGCCCCGTTGGCTGTGCTTCTCAAGTATTTAAGAGTCAAATTCTCTGTGCCACTGTGCTGACATAGATTGCAGCTGAAATTTGTTGCTGCTGTATTGCAGTGGGAGTGCTGTGCTGTGTCTGAAGCTGCTCATGCAACCCCCATCCATTTGCCTGTAGGAAGTGGCAGAAGTTGCCCTACTTGGATGGAGACAATTTACCAAGAACTCACTGTGTTTGTCTCCATGATGCTTTGAAATGTGAAGTCAAGTGACTTTACTGACATCCACTCCTCCATGGCATGTATTTTCTTATTAGGGCATGGAGAGGGAGTTAATGAGTGTTTTCAGTATTTGTGTGTGTGTTTCTGTTTGAAGGTAGACGCAAATCTGCTCCCAGTTCCCCCACATGTGAATGGGGGATGCCCACTTGCAGTCATGGCACTCTGACCACTTACATTTGACAAAGAATGAGTTGGGCAGTTTTTTATGCTCTTAAGCAGCATTGGCAAGGTTGATAACACTGCACTACAACAGCTGCTCCAGTCTCTGTGCTTTAAAGACCTGTGGCATTTGGCCCAAGGCTGCTGGAAGTCCAGCTACCTTTAGCAGACACACCAATGGGATTGGAGCACCTGTGCCTCTATTATCCCTCCTATAAGGGGGTAAAGGAGGGATATGGAGCACACAAGTGCTGCACCTATCAGTGGAAGCCCACAAAGGCTCCTGAGTTTCAGGTCCTCAGTGGCAAATCCCACCGTGAAGCTGCTATGATGCCTTTCATTCACTCCTATTCCATTCAAATCACAATGGAGAGAGGGAGAAAACTCTCAAGTTCTGACAACCAGCAAGCGAACAAACAAAAATCCCCTTCCATGAAACCCATTTCAATCACTACATTTTATTTTCCTCTCCTCCAGGGAGGAGGGGATTTATTTCACCACATTATGGGTGAATAAATATTGACTCGATGTTTTTTTTTTTCCTTTTGGAATTGGAGGAGCCGAGACACAACCAGGTTTCTTATTAGTTCTTACTCAAACATGAGTAAATACAGCCTTTCTGCAGCGGCTCCAGTTTGGAGAGCTTTACCATATGCTATCATTATTGAAGTGGGGAGAGAGCAAGAGTGTGCAGACGTGAAGAAGTGTGTTTGCTGGAAGGAAAGGAGCCTATTAGCTTTGAAGCAGATCTGTACACACTCAGTTAATGTCGTATGTCAGAACTTCTCTGTGAAAACGGGCTGTGTTTCTGCTTTGTGTGTTAACAATTCAAGAGGAGTATCGGGAAATCGAGTATTGTTCTGCTCTAAGTGGCACAGATTGCGTTTCAGTCGGTGCAGATAAAGTGCTAGGAATTGTCTGCTGTGCTCCAGAAGATGTGTTTGAATTGCATGTTTAATCAGCAGGTTTTTTCCTGTGGCCCTTTTTCAGCCAGATGAAGCTAAACCGTCCCTAATGAGCTGTGTGTCTGCACAGTGGCAGGTTGTGGTGGATGTAAAAGCTGGTCGGGAAATAGATTTACACTCCTTCCTGCAGGAGAGCCTGCTGCCAACTTCAGAGCAACGTGGTAACAGTTTACTGGCAGTGCTTTGCATCCAATGGCCTTAAATATCGTTGCACATAAAATGATCTGTACCACGAGCTCCACTCTAGAGGCAAGAAACGTAACGGCACAAAAGCAGTGGCATCTGTTGCTTCAGGTCAGCCTGCAGATCACCAGGATCATGCAAACCAAACATGAGTCCTGCTGGGATCTGGCTTAGCTGCCCTGCAATGGCCATGGCTCCATCCAGGCTGTCACCCCCAGGCCAAGCAGCTGCCAGGGAGCGAGGTGCCTGCTCAGCCACCTGCAGCACTCGGCATTGGAGGCAGCAGAACACTGCAGTATGTGTACAGTGAAGGAAGCAGTGCCACTGCAGCATATTTTAGCTTAGATCATAGAATTGTTTGAGTTGCATGGTCCCTTGAAAGCCATCTGGTCCAGGTCCCTGCAGTAGACAGGGACAGCTGCAGCTCCATCAGTGCTCAGAGCCCCATCCAGCTCAGACCTTGGATGTCTGCAGGGATGGGACGTTCACCAATCTCTCTGAGCAATCTGTGCCAGTGCCTCACTGCCCTGATGGGTATAAGGAAGAAGTCTTCTACAAACTAAACCTCCCCGCTTCTAGCTTGAAACCATTTCCCCCCATCCTATCAAGATGAAGTTAAGCAATTGCTTGTTCTGGTTGATCTGTGTCTTGAAGTTACTCTGTACACAAATCACACTGCAGTTTTTTTGGTGCTGGTGCTTCATAATGTAGTGGAGTGCAAGATTTCCTTAACGTAACGTGTGTGTGAGCGTCAGGAGGTGTCTCCTTGTCTCAGCTAAAATGGTTCCTTTCATAGAATCATTTAAGGTTGGAAAAGGCCTCTAAGATTATCCAGTCCATCCATCCACCTGCCACCACTGCTGCCCATACACCACATCCCTCAGTGCCACATCTACCCTTTCCTTGCACGCTTCCAGCATCAAACCAAACCCCAAAGAGGCATCCTGTTCAACTTGTCAGTAACAAACAAAACCAAACCACGTTTATTATCGTTCTGTTTTAAATATCATTGCTCTTAAGCACCGTGTCGCACCAGAATGTTGGTCTGGCTTTATGTAAGCCCCTCTTCCTTTCCCCTCCCTGTTGAAATTACTGAGAATCCAACCCAAGCTTTTGGTTGACATTCCCTGTCTCAGCAACGTGCTGTTGTAGCCATAGCCATCCTTCATGTGCAGGAAGCAATGCAGCTCAGCAGGTTCTTTGAAGCTCTGGGCTCATGTCTGTCCTTGCTGCACGAGAAGGTGCTCTCAGGGTGGTTCTGTTTCATGAAGAAAAAATGTTCTGTTCCTTTAGAGAATGATTGCATCACCCATCCTGCCCAGTTCAGCACATGCCCACCCCCACCACCCCAGCAGGGTCCTCTGGTGCAGCGCTGGGCAGAACATCAGTGCTTGCTGATGCATTGCGGCACTTAACAAGCAAACCTTCCAACTGTAGAAGAATTACTGCTCCACGTGCAGCAACCCAGCATTGGTTTGGATGGTGGGTCTTTTTTTTTTGCAGGGAAAGAGAGAAACTGGCCTCAGTTATCTGTGAACAAAATGTAGTATTGGATCACCTCCCAATGGCAAAAACAGTAGAACAGCCTGGGCTGGTGCTTAGACCTGGGGGTGCTGCTCACAGCTGCTGAGTGCTGCTCACTTTTGTATTTTCCAGCAGCACTGGCGACTGAATCATCCCTAAAACAGCACTCATATTCAGCATAGGAACAGATGGACAACTGAGGGAAATAGAAAGGGACGTTACCATAACCAGACAGCTTTTGCCCACCTCAATGTTGGTGGTCAAGGTTTAGGAGATGTAATACCTTCGTACCTAAAGCACGCAGTGCTCTGCTCTGCTGTGGCTTAATGGTTGGCCACCACTCATCTTTCATGGCAGCTTTCAGCCATCCTGTAAAGCTGCAGTTCTTTAGGGAAATGCACAGCAGAATTGTGACCAGCAGCCAGCATTTCCTTAGGGAAGGTGCGCTCGGGCTTGCATCAGTGTGTAGTGTTCCCCTTGGTTCCAATGTGTAATGATTAACAGTGGTTCCCAGCTCTTGGGCAGCCCAGTGGGATCTGGTAGAGCTGAACAGCGCTGTGAGAGCAGTCTTTGCCAGACGTGGCATCCCCGCAGCACTGGTCAAGAGACAAAAGCCTTTAGTGTTCCCCAAAAGAATTTAAAACATTTTACATCAAACGGCTGCAGAAGTTCAAACATGTCACTGCTGGCCTATGGCACGGGCTGGGACGAGGGGGGGAGGAAAGTGCAGGGCAGAGCATGGGTTGCACAAATGATTTCTGAGCTCTCCGTACATCTCTTGCATGATTGACGCTCTCCATGTGAGGAACAAGAAATGCAACGTGCGATGGTTTTGCATCGCCAAATAGAAGTTAAACAGCCGTCCCTGAAATAGGAGCAGAGCTTCTCCATGTCGGCACCTCCCCAGGGTGGGTTCCCTCTGCCCAGCACTCCCAAACAGCTCCGGGTTAAATCGTGAAAGGCCCTTTATCCCCTCTCCCTTGTTTGATCCCTCCCACAAGCCCTTCCTGTGCCTGCATTCACACTGCCCGTGCCTTCTGCGGCCACGCCACAGCCTTACCTCTGAAGGAGGCATTGATCTAAATATACCCAGTGTCCAAAGCAAATGCTCTGTTCCCAGTGCCGTGTGGTTCCGGTGGCATCTCCTCCCCCCTGTAACTGTTCTTATTTTGGCTAATTAAATTAGAACTGCCACTTTTTTTTTATTATTATTATTTATTTAATTTCATCGCTGTGCCAATTTGCTGCAGTTTATTTAGTATTTTAAAGCAGCTTCCATTTAAATATGGAAAGGAAGGAAAATAAATCTGCTAAATATATTTCTCTTCAGCTCATATGTTGCAGCTTTTTGTCTTTTTGAAGAACGAGGTCTAATTTCTGGACCCAAATCCACTTGGCACTACTCTTGGCTTCAACAAACTGGGTTTCCTTTTGTTTTAAACTCATTCCCTTATCCCAGCTGCTGTGCTATGCTGATGCCTGTGTGCCAACAGGGCCCTTCTGCATCTGTTTGGATTGAAACTGCTCATCTGAGCAAAGTTGAGCACGTCCATCAATATTGGCATTGCTTTTGGTCTCATCTTTGCAAAGAGCTGTAGCACCCCTCCTGCTTTCCTCCTTGTCCCTTGCTCTGGGAAGCTGGGCCTTGATCTCCTTGGGTTAGCCTGGCTCGTTTAGGGGTGAGGGAGATGATTCAATATTCATTGGTTTTGGAAGAGGTGGGAAAGAGCAGTAGGCTGCAATGTGTAGTCAACAGCACGCGTTTCTTTCTCGATTCTACACATTTCTTTGCAAAGTTATAGGTTGTTTTTTTTTTTTTATTAAATAAAACGCTTAGACTTGGCTAGAAAGTGTTTCTGAACAAAGAATGCATGTCTGAAAAACATGCAAGAAACAGCTGGGAGAAAAAAATAGCTGAGAAAATAGAAATTTGATGTGGTTTCTGACAAGCGTGTGAGAGCCTGTTGTCCCCAGAGTCACAGAGCTGCTCAGGGTGGGCTGGGGGAGCACTCAGGGTTTGCTGTGCAGAGCTCTGTGCAGGTTTGTGGATGTGTGTGATTTGGCTGCTTGCTTCTGGACAGGTTCCCTGGAGGAAAGCAGGCCGTGAGGATGCTGCTTATTTACCCCATTCCTAACGTGGCTTATTTCAGATCCCTTGGTGTTCTATTGTTGTTACTTAAAGCTTTGTCTATTATAGCAAGAAAGCGAAATGCAGATGTTTCAGAGCAAAGGTATGAATAAAATCTTGTGCCTATAGAAATTGGGAGATGCAAAACCACAGCCCCTGCGTGCAAGCATGGCTCAGCCAAAGGCACATATTGAAGAGAAAAGTCCTCAGCACGCATGGTAACAGAAGACATCATGTATGCAGGAGGTCTGGTTTATGGGGGCAAAGCATAGCTTTTGGCTGCATTCTGGGGTCACTTTTTTGAGTGAAACCCTCTTTGCTGAGTCAGACCAGTGGGTCCTGGAGCTGTGCGCTGTGAGCATGAGAGCGTTCCTCTCCAGCTCCAGGTTCAGGGACGCGGGTCGGCGGCTCTGTTTATTTCGGGGGGGTACCCGAGGTCGGTGCCTACAATCAGACGGACAGGCTTTGGTTCTGCCGCTCCTCGAGCGCCTGTGGGGGACGTGGGGAGAGCCTCGGAGGCACTCAGCTGCGATGCTGAGCTCTGTGCCCGCTCCCCGCAGCTCCTTCCCCGCCGGGGAGCCCCGGTGCCCCCATCCTCCCGTGCGGTACGGCGGCGCTGAACCTGCCCCTCGGAGGCTGGATCTGTGCTCATTAGCTGATGTTTGCTGAAACCGGATACCTGGGGCACCCCAGCCAGCGAGCGGAGTCCCCTGGCTGCAGCTATTTAAAAGGACGAGGGCAGCCTTACCGTTTCCACCTCTTTCACATCCATGTCCCTCCCAGCGCCCGTTCCCAACCCAGCTCCTCTCCTGGATTCCCGCAGCATCAATGATCCTCGAGCGGAGCGACCCGCGGGGAACCTGCTCGTGTGCACACCGGGAAAGGATTACCTGCTGAATTCGGGGGGACCCAGGCTTTGTGGGGACCCCTGAGCCTGGCAGGCACCCGCTGGCTTCCAGCGCAGGAGAAACCCTGAGGCTGAAGGGGAAGGAAACAGGAAAGGGCCTGAGGTGTTTTGGTTTGGTTTTGCTCCTTTTGCTTTTTTTTTTTTGCTTTTTTTTTTAATTATTATTATTACTTTAATAATTTTTTTTAAGAAGTAGACGTTGTTGTAAGCTGCTGGGACAAATGAATGCCAATGAAGGTGGGGCTGCAAGGAGACGTTGCACAGCCTCTCTCCTCGCTGCAAAGTAAGTGCCCAAAGAAGAGCTGCTGTGTGAGAGGCAGGGCTGGGGGAGCCCGGGTGTGGGGGGAGGCAGGAGCCAGCGCTGCCCACGGAGCTGAGGGTTTGCTCTGTCCTGGTGTTCTGTTCATAGCAGCCAGGGCTTGGGGTGTCCCGGCTTGTTGGAAAAGGAGGGAGCAAAAGGATGTGAGTTTTACCCATGCTGGCCAGCACTGAGTCCCCTCTCGTGGCACAGCTGCCTGAGTGACTTGGGATCTGATTTGCTCTGATGGATTTTGTCTGAAAGATCTCAATCCCCATCTCCCTGCCTTCTGGGTTTCTGTCACGTGGTGGTGGGAGTACAGGGGTGCAGGGGTCCCCCTTCCTCCCTCCCCATTGCAGCAGTGCAATGCAAGGAAGGACGTGGGGGGTCCTGCACATCTGAGCCCCTCTGTGCGCTCCCATCCTCCCCCCCATCCCGAGCCCCACACCAGCAGAAGCCACATTGGGTACCTTGTAATGTGGGGCCCAGCTGTGCCGGTGCTGTAGGTCTGAGCTGCTTTGGACACAGGGTTTGCAGCCCCGCAGCGATCTCCATCAGCAGCCTTCCCCACACTGGGACCTTTCTCCACGGAGTCTTCCTCTCTCGCTCCTCACAGCCCGGAAAGGATCCTCGGTTCCTCCTCTGCAGCTCTTCTGGCCGAAGAGTTTCTTTTTATTATTTATTTACGTTGTATTACTTTCTGCAAATGCTTCGGTGTTACAGAGGAGGGCAGCAGAGAGAGGCAGCGGGGACATCCTTAAATAATTTTCATTTCTCAAAATCTGCCTTTTCCTCTTCTCTCTAAGTCCAGAGGAGAGATCCTTGGGGGGGTGGGAGGCACATCTGCACTGCAAATAAAAATAACTATCGCAACCACCAACCCAACCAACAACAACAACAACAAAAAGTTACAGCTAAGAAAAAAATAACACTAATCAAGGATTTTGGAAACCAGAAGTAACAGAAATTGTGCTATTAATAAGGAGGAGGAAAAAAAAAAAAAAAAGAGAGAGAGGCAAGAAATCCAGCGACCATGGGCCAGCGTGGCTTCCTAGCATGTACTTTCTGTTCTCTCTCCTTTTTCCCAAGGTAATTGCAGTCTGCCGAGAGGGAGTTAAATGGGATTAAAAGATCTGTGTAAGCAAAAGGACCCAGAAGAGAAGGAGGAAGGAGTGAGCCGTCCGGGCCAGGGGGTGTCTTTGACACAGCTGAGCCCCTTAGAGAGGCAGAGAGCTGAGCTCCCGGGAAGGATGTACCCACAAACCGGCCTGTTCCCCTTTTTCTGATGGATTGCTGCAAAAATTGCCCGAAAGAGACAATGCACTAAACGTGATGGAGCCGGAATCAGAGCCGGTCTCCAGACTCAGAGCTACAGCAGCAGGCAGGGGGTGAGTACAAAGTGCTGCTTCTGCCGGCGCTGGGGAAGGGCATCCCGGGTGGGGACGGGGTCCCGGGGGTGCCGGGAGGGTTCCGGAGGGGAGAGCGTGCCTGCAGGGAGCCCCGCACGCTGGGGCGGTTGGGGTTGGGGTGGGGGAAGACATTCCTTCTGCCAGGGGATGATGTGAAAACTCCTGGGCTGGAGAGGAGAATGGGTTGGGAAGCAGGGAGGCCACGCTGGAGTTGGAGCAGGAGGGTGGGAATGGGGCTGGGGTGTGCAGCCGGGGGTGAGAGCACGGCGGTGGGGAGCGGAGTGGGGGGGTGGGCACAGCGCTGGGATGGCAGGGGAACCCCCAGTTCTTAGCACTGGGGGAAGGGGCTCCCAGACCAGGGACTGATCCGCATGGAGGGCACAGGAATCACAGCTGCATCGAGATGCCGGAGAGGGCGATTCCACCTCCCTGCAGTGCCCCCAGCACCTCTGCCCCGGGTGGGCACGGGGAGGGTCCCAACCCCACGCAGGAGCAGGACGGAAGCACCGCCACCCAGCCCTGCACCGCGGGATGGGGGGCACCGGTACCTGGAGAGCAGTATTGTGGTCCTCCAAAAAGTGGGAGAGCTATGGGGAGGGCTGAGGCACGTTCCGAGAGGCAGACGGGTGCGTGGTGGCATGTTCTTCATGTGCTCGCTGCACACGCGCGCGCACAAAGGTCTCTGTCTATCTGTATCCACGTATAGTGAAAAAATCACAGCCCGCAGCCTGCCTGTCCTCCTTTTCACGTAGACAGGAGCAGCTTTTGTCATTTTCATCGTTGAATTTGTTGCTGTTGTTGTTGTTGTTGTTGTTGTTGTTCTCCTGAGGCCGAGCAAAGGGTTAATCCCTCTGGTTGCGTTGTCGGATGTAATGATGATTTACCGACACTCCCTTGGAAGGACTGGGATTCTTCTGCCTGGCAGTTTGAAAAAGTTGTGTACAGGATCGCTGCGCTTCTGCCAGAGCCGGATGGGTGCAAGATGGGGGAGAAGGACGGGTGGGGGGCTGGGGGCACCCCGAGGGTCACCCCTCTGCCTGCAGCCACCCCACGTGCGGTGCCGGAGCCGGGACGAATGTGCAGCTCCCTTTGTAGGCTGGACGCACGCTCTGCCTGCAGTGTGTCTGTGTGTGTAGGGTTCCGCGTGTGATCCCAGCCGCTCCCACAGCCTGCACTCAGCTCTCCTGGAGCAGCGTGTGTGTGTGTTTGTAGTGTATTTCAGTGCTGTAGAGTGGGTGTTTTTTGCCCAGATGTGGCTGTGGCACATCAGGAGATGCTGTAGCTGTACCATCTCCCACTTGCACCTTTTAAACACTGTTATGGCCAGAGTGCAGCGCCTGCCTGGGTCCGTGCAAGTGTAGCTGTCTGTCAAAAATGGAGAAGGCCGAGGGGGAGCAGGGGATGAGGAGTGCTGCAGAGGACCGAGAGCAGCACAGCCATGCGGTGGGGTGTTCAGAGGGCCACAATGCTGGGGGGACCCTTGGAGGTGCCTTCGTGCTGCACTGTGAGCGGGATGGAGGGGTTAGCTGTGGTCACGCTGCAGGTGTGGGCAGGGAGATCCTGCTTGGGTCCCAGCACTGTGCTGATGCTGGGTTAGGGGCTGGGTTAGGGGCTGGGCACCAGCAGGACTGTGCGTGCGAGAGGGCTGGGTCTGCACCACCGAGCAGTGCCATAGGAAACGTGCTCTGTGGGCTCGTGGTAACTCTGGATATGAGAGCCTTTTGTTCCCAGGGTCTGCTCTGGGTTACATACCTTGCCAGCGTGCTGCTGATCCGTTCCTTCCTCGGCAGAGGTCGCTTGCTGCTCTTACATTATCTCCCGATGGGCTTTTCGGTGCTGGGATTCAACTTGCTTGGCGCAGCGGTGCTGTGCATCCTGCCATTCCCCTGCTGGCTCTTCCTGTCAAGGCCTTCAGTCTCAGCAACACTCCCGGAACCCTCTGGTGCCTTCACATGAAGCGCTGGGTCCCCACGTGTCCCTGGGGCTCCACATGTCACAGCACTCCTCTGGCATCCCCATCGTAGGGCTGGTGGCTGGGAACTGTGTGTGTTCAACACCACTTGTGCTCTACCCCCAGCCCCTTCCAGTCCCAGCGCTGTGTGCTGCCCATGTTTCAAGGGGACAAGGTGGATCTGCAGGCAGGACAAGCAATTTGGGACAAATTACAGCAACACTGGGCACGTTCAGCAGCAGGCAGGTCAATGGGACATGCAGCAAAGAGAAGGTGGTTGCACAGCCTTGTGGAGATGTGTCCTGGAATGGTTAGGGTTAGGGTCACAGCATCATGACCAAGGCATTGGCTGAGGTCCTGCAGCTGGTCACTCCCCTGCTGCCACTCTGATACAGCTTCCAGCCTCATCCTATCTGTACTGCTTCAAACCTGCACTCATTGAGGTTGCATTAAAGACCAGGGGACTCCCAGGCCTTGCAGTAAGGGGTTGGATGAAATCTTTAAACAGCGAGAGAACAGAGATTTTTCTTCTCTGCCACTTTGTTGGGGGCATGAGGGGAAGGTGGATGTGAAGTGCAAATGGAAACAATGGGGAATTATATGCTCTGCCATTTGTATGCCATATGCTCTGCCAAATCCCATTCACAACATGAAGGAATGCAAAGGTGTTTTTTGGAAGGACTAAAAAAAGGAGTTGGATGACAGATCACACTTAGCACTTCTGCTCCAGTTACTAGCTGAGGACACAAAGGGGAGGACTGCAGTGAGTGTTGTCACATCATTCAGCAGCAAAGCCAACAACTCAGACAGGGCTGGTGAGCAAAGAGGAGACGAAGGAGCGTGTTGTCAGTAAGATCCCCTATTGTAGGAAGTTGCTGGGAGGCATCTGGAAGGGTGTCTGAGTCATCACAGCCCCATCAGCCTGTCTGTCCTTCATCCACAAAGTGAGGAAGCAGGCTGTCAGCAGCAGGAGCTCAGAGAAGCTCTGAGGCTGGGCTGTGCAATGAATATGCAAGCTCTGGTTCCCAAGAAGAAGCGTGGGGACTGGGAGCTCGAATCCCACCAGCCCTTCATCTGCGGGTATCAGCATAAACCCTTGCAAGAGAAGGAGTGGGGTCAGTCACACCAATGCTCCATCACTCTTCTTGATCCTTCATCTTTGTGGCTAGGCATGCAATGAGTTTGTAGTTGCAGCTGAGGTTATATAGAACTGTACCCAGGAGCAGCGGGTTGGATGAAATTGTTTTGTGAACTTGGTGCTGGATATTTTGGGGAGCTGGTTGTGTTGTACATATATATATATATGAATGTATGTATGTATATTTAACGTTGAAAAAAAAACCAAAACAACCCACAGAACCATGCAGGGTCAAGACAGGGACATCCACATAACGATAGGTTCCCATCCCTCTCTCTCAGAGGAACACTGTCCTTTCCAGAAGCCTTGGAAAGACAGCAGCAGTTTGTGCAAAGGGCAATAGTCACACCAAATGAGATTTCCACCTCCAACAGCTGGGAGTGGGGTTCATTCCATGGGGCAGTTTGGAGCCTCCATACGTAGGCTGTGATTTCTGTTTCCTGTTGGCTGCAGAACTGCCTGGAAGTCATATTAAAAGTCACCTCCACTCACATGCATCAGATCTTAAGTGACACATAAATGATCTCTTTTTAAGAATTATTATTTGATCTACAGTTGGAAACGCGGATTTGCCTTTCTTGAAAAGCAGTTTGCAGCACCCAGCTGGCCTTCTGATCTATTGAACAGAAATAAATACACCTGGATAGGAGAGAGTGGGAGGAATTGTTTTTCCAATCTCAACATTGCAGTTCCCAAAACTGCACTTTTGCACTGTAAATGAGTGCAAAAAGGTAATAAATAAATAAATGAAAATGCCGGTTTGGTCCTTTGTAATATGTTTTGTTTCAGTTTTGACACATTGTTTAAGCAAAAAGGGGCATCTGGGATGATGCAGTCATCTCCTGACATCCTGCAGCCCTGACGTGAGTGGTCCTACACCTTCTGATTGCTTTTTGTAGGAACTCCTCATCGTGTTTGTTCTGCTGCTACCTGCATGCCCACCCCCTCACTGGGGAATGCTGAAGTCACTGCCATAGGCTGAGATGTGCCACTGTTGGCCTTTGTACTTCTCAGTCCTTCTCTTGTCTTGTACTCTCAACGCTGTGTTGTTCTCACAGGCTCATCGTTGGCATCTGCCAAAAGTAATGCAGTCAGTAGCTTCAGTTTGCTGTAAAGGGAGCTTGTGTCTCCGCTGGAAAACCTTTAGGGTTCGTGTGATCTTAGGTCATTGGTGTTTAAGGGCATTTCTTCACCTGGTAGCTACAGCGGCGGGATCCTCATTTGGGTATTCAAAGGCCCTGTGCTATAAAAGAAATGAATTACTTTAGTGGGTGCCTCTTGCTGGAGTCTCTGTGGAAATCGCTGGTGGTGGCAAGAGGCAGAGATGAAGGCAAGGTGGGTTCAATAGCTCTATATAAGGAGAAAAGCCTTCACTATTACTACTCAAGCTGCTTATGCAATCCTGTCGCTGCGGAGTTGTAACGGAAAAAGAGCTTGCTTTATAAAATCCTGCAATAATTAACAGCCCCATCAGTCACAGGTCTGCCATTTGGAAGCTGCCTGTGCTTTTTCCATTAAGTTGGTAAATTTTGCCAAAGTGTTTTTCTTCAGTGCTTTGGCACTCGGCCCTGCTCTCAGCTCGTACAGCGCGCGGGGTCCAGGAGCGGGGCTGGGGCCAGCTGGATCCCGTGCCTTCGTCTCCTTTATGGCCCCGTCGCTGTCACCAGAATGGAATTATGTGCTGGATTTTCCCTGAGGCTCGTTCCCCTCACCGTGTTGGTCAACAGGAATTTTGGAAGCAGATTTGGGTTGTGAAGGTGCTCCTGCACCCCTCCGAAACCTGTGCGTTGTGTGCCCAAGTGTTTGCACAGAGCAGTACAAATCAGATCCTCACCAGAGCATAGGTGTTCTTAATGCCCAGGGCTCCTCCTGATAACCTTGTGTTGGTCATCCCTTCCCCTCGCCTTCCCACCAAGCAGTTTAGCCCAGTTGGTGGCACCCAACAAAACCTTTGCTCCACACACGTGTGGGAATGGCATCCACGTCCCGATGCTCCATTGGTCCTTAGGAGGCGAGCACAGAAGTGCAAGTCTTCCTATGATGTAGATTTTGGCCTCATTTCAGTCATAAAAAGGTTTCAGCTAGAGGTGGCCATGAGGAGTCATCGTATTCCCTTTGCCTTCCTACTTCCCAGGCCTGCAGTACCAAGAGGTGCATCTTATGGGCTGCAGTGAGCAGAAAACAGCCCCATCTCCCCACTGGAGATCTCTGGAGTGCAGGGAAGCTTTCCTGGTTAGCATATAACTGGCTACAGAACTTGGTGAAAGGTTTTGCTGTTCCAAGCCGCCGTTCCTTCATGCATGAACTACAGCAGCCCCAGAGCTCCTGAAATGCGCAGCCTGGTGTCAGGGTAATGGAAACAGTACAAAAGTGATGTGATTCGTCTCATCTGTGGGGCTGCTCCAGTATTTTGTCCCTTCAAGCCTTAAAATATTAACTAAGTGGCTGGATTCCTGCATGGAGCTTTACGTTCAAGGCCAGGTTTCCCCGCTGATGCGTAAATCACTGCAGCTTCATTGGAGCTGTGAGAAAGGGTCTCCAGCAGTAGGTGAGGATCTGGCCTGGGGCAACGCATCGTCTCAGAGGATATTTTCCCGTGCTAAAGCCTGAGACTTGATGGCAGGAGAAGAGTGGTCTCTAATCCCCATTGATAAATGATTCCTCTCTGCCAGATCTCAGAGAGGAGCGAGCAGCACTTTGCCATTGCTCTGCATATCCCAGTGCTCGCGCTGGTTTGGCTGAGATGAAGAACAACCGGTGGACGTCCCGCACTCCTCTGGCTGAGGACTGTCTGTAGTTTACATTTTTGTCTCCGTTCCTCCAGCTGCCTAATGCCCTTGCTGATCAAGCTGCTAAATCTCAGCTCTCGAAGACGAGGGAATTCAATCTCCAAACTTTCCACTGACAGTTTTAAGTGAGCTTAACCAAGGAGTTTCCTATGTTCGTTGTTTGGCCACAAACCAGGGAAGCTGGCGGGGGATGGGGGGGGGGGGGGGCTCAGATGTCTTTCTGCTAAAACTTTTCCTCTCTGCTGCTGTTTCAATGGCACTGTGATGCTTAAAGCTCAGCTAAGACAGAAAGCTTTGCCCAATCCCTTCTATTGAGCCCCCATTATCCCAGAACGTGGACACTGCCACCAGATGAGGATTCAGGAGATGCCCATTTGCGGGGCTGAGTCTGGTACCAGTGTTGTAGAAACTCATCATTTTCTCTTCTCTTCCAATTTTAGGGGATTCTGCTTTGTCTGGACTGTGTTATGTTTTAGCTGGTTCCTGGGATTCACACAGGGAAACTCTGAAGGTAAATCACACTTTTTTCCCCTCTTCCTTTTTAAATCAAATTGAAAGCCGAGGGCTTTTATATAATTTTAGGGCCAAACATTTAATAATTCCAGAGCCCAGTGTGGAGAATTAAGTGCATTTATTGCTGATCATTGCAGTACTGATGATGTAGATGATGCAGTTAACAGCTGGCAAAGGAACCGGGTTTCTGCAGGTGATTACGTGCCCCACAGGACTCTCAGAAGTGCCTTTCTGCCTGGTGGAGCAACTGGGAATGAAGCACTTTGGTGTATCTAAAATATCATTGGCATCTACCTGCATTAGCTCGCACTTAACTACTTTTAGGAGGTGCCCCTTAAGACCAGGCCATTAAGGAATTAAGAGTCTCTGGCAAACGATTTTTTCCTTGACTTGGATGCAATCCAGTCGTGCCTGTGCAGATACATGGGATGCAGTGCATGTAGAAATGATGAGAGTTCTGAAAGTAGGAGGTTGGCCATTAGGAAGAACTTCTCAGAAAGAGCAGTGAGGCAGTGGCACAGGCTGCCCAGGGGCAGAGGTACCATCCATGGTGGTATGCAAGGAAAGGGTGGGTGCAGTATTGAGGGATGTGGTTTGTGGGCAGTAGAGGTGGTAGGTGGATGGATGGACTGGATGATCTTAGAGGTCCTTTCCAACCTTAATGATTCTATGAAAAGCAAATTTTAGGAGGAAGCATCCCACAGGGGGTGGTTGATAGGAGAATTTCTGTGTCTGCCTCAGCCCCTGTGCTGCAGGGAGAGCCTTGTATAGGGAACGACCGTATACCTTTACTCGTCTTCTCTAGGCATCCCTTCCTGGTGCTGCTGGAGACAGGACAAGAGTTTGGGCTGCAATAACCCCTGCAATGACAAGTTAGCTTAGAGTCAACAAAAACAAACAAAAGAAATCCATATTTTACAGCTGACAGTGGTAACCGAGCATCTCTGCAACATCTGTTTGTCAGGGAGCCAGCTCCTAGAATAGCAGCACCTCTTCCACATGGATGTTTTACACGGGCGCATGCTGGAACCGAGCAGCTTCCTGCAACCAGGAGACAACAATAAGTGGACTAGCAGGTTCCAGGGCTCTCCTCTCAGTCTCCAAAGCATGAAGGAAAAATAGAAAGTTGGTCAGTGCTCAGCTGTAAGCCAGCCCACGGAGCACTTCTTACAGAAAAAATAAAATAAAATAACATCCCTGCCATCAGCAATTTTGAAAAATGTAATATTTTCCGAATTCTCCTTCAACGCAGAAGAGGTGAACATCTGGCTGAATTACTTAGTCAAGCAGTTTTCAGAGCAAGTTTTATGTCAGCTCATAAAGAGGCAGAACAAATACTGTCTCTTGGCGTCTCTCTTTCGAGTAGATTTTAATATGCTGTTTGGATCCATCTTTATCCATCCTTTTAGTCCCATGATAATTATGGGATGGTGTCATCTTTTTTAGTGTTGCCAACAATTTGAAGGAAACTATTCCACTTTGTCTTTGCTACATTACCTTTGTAGATGCCATCCCGTCTGAGATCATAGAATCATTAAGGTTGGAAAAGACCTCTAAGATCATCCAGCCCATCCATCCACCACTATGGCCCACTAAACCATATCCCTCAGTACCACATCTACCTTTTCTTTGGAGGGTGCCCCCTCCACCACTCCCTGGCAGCCTGTGTCAATAAGGTGGTTCCCCTATGATAAATCATTAAACATTTCTGCTCGTTTTCCCAATAATTGGAGTCAGGCTCTTCTTCTGGGAACCAAAGTCTTCCAAGGAAGGAAGGCTGTAAGGGAACATTGGCCATTTGAGACTGTGTTATCGCTCAGGATTTTTGAATATGAGATTTACAAAATCAATTAGGAGCTTGTTCATGGATCTACATGAGGATGTGATTAAGCCAGTGCTGTGGGATATTGAAAAGACCACAGTTATTACTGTAAGGTGTAGAGATCCGCCTGCACAGTGGAAAATCAGGGAGCACAGAGGGTGGTTTTTTCCCTAAGCATTACAAATCCAAAAGATCATGAGGTTAGTGAGTTCATCTGATGTGCACTGACTAAGGCACTGGGCAGAACTTTTGGAAATGTAGAGCTTATCCTACCCAGTTTTAGCTGTGGGCATCTGATCTCAGCTGCTGGAATCTGGGAAGCTCCAAGTTATTTCTCTTCTGCATTTTGGCTTCCTTCCTGATAAAGACTTTTACATAGGTGAAAAAGGAGCAGGACAGCAATGAAAGCCTTTATCCCCTCTTTTGGACGCAGTTATGTGCTTGTGCAGGAACCTCTGTGCATCTCACTTAGAAAAGATTTTCCCTGTTGCTCAAGTGTTGCTGGAGGAATGCAGCAGTTAGGTTCAAGGCACCTGGGAGCAGGCAGCTCTCAGTGAACGGATTTTTTAAATAATGTGTTTTGATGGAAAAAGTCTACGGAGGAAAAAAAAAAAGAAAAAGCAAAGCAAAAGAGGAAAAAATGCTTTGCTCAACTTGGAGCCATTTAAAGAAGCAAAAATTACCTTGCGTTTTGCATCAGCCGATGACATCCCATCATCCCTGGGGATGTGCCCCACCTGCCCAGGGCGGCCGTGGTGTGCAGGAGTCTGGAGCTGAGTGCCTGGACCTGGGGCTGGAAAATCCACACCCGTGTCCTGCATGAGGTCTGCTTGATTCAGATTCTTTTGCGTAAGCATCAAGAATTTGGCTCTACCTTTGTGGGTTTTTAGGGAGAGGAGAGGTTGGATCGTGCTTTTTTTTTTTTTTTTTTGCTTTTTTTTTTTCCTTTTTCAGCAGCACTGTTTGAGGCAGTTGCTAAAAAGGCAGTTGGGTCGGTGTTGCAAACAGTAGCAGCGTGCTCTGAGCAGGGAAACATCCTTATGTCTCCACAGAGCAGCTACCAAGCAAATAGCACTCAGGGCGTGAAGCATTTCAGCCCAGTGGAGACGCACCGCAGTCTGTCTCTGGGACAGAACCTAAAAATACACGCAGAAATTGGAAGCTGGTGTCTAGCTCCCAGTTTGAGCAGTGAACTTATTTCCTTAGGGCTGAATCCTGGTGTCTTTGAAGTCTGTGGCAGGGGTCCCACTGGAGTTTGCGAGAGCCAGGCTTTGGCCTTTACCGTTTCATGGGCTCTGGAAATGATCCAGTTTGAAGACATGGCTGCCATTCCTCCCCTCGGTGCACAGACTCTACCTTTGCTGTGCTGACAGACAAACCCTGTAGAGCAATAGTGCAGAGAAACAGTGGGGGACTGAGGATTTCTCCCTAGTGTGGGAGAAGGACCGTTTTTAAGCCTGAGCTGTGCGCTACGTTATCCCCTCTGCATGGAGCGGGGAAATTTCCATCCCCTTGCTCATCTGACACGTCTTCTCCAGGATAGTCTCTGCTAGAAAATGAGTTCAGCTGCCTTGTAAAAGGGAGGTGGGAATAAAGCCATTCTCAGACAAAATAAATATTGATTGACTAGTTCTTATGTACAGAAATAGCCATTGTTTTTGCCAAAGTCAAAGAACGGAGGTTTTCTCACTATTCTCCTCCTTTCCTGGCCAGAGACATTACAGGCCTCAGACTGGCTTCAGTCTACATCCCCTCTGGCCAAAACTGAGGATCTCTTTCTAGTGCTGGTTCTCCAAATATTGAGAATTGTGCTGAATGTTTAATAGTTGAGGGTGAAGGCGGCCAAGTTCCAAAGCCCCTCTAGAAAAGCAGCTGGCTTTTTTCTTTGGACAACCTTTCATTTGCCTTTTATTTTCCTATGGGAAAGCTGTGATCCCATGGTGTTAACTGATGTGCATCCATGAGTGGCACTGCTGCATTTCCGATCATTTTGTTCTTACCTTGGGAGATCAGGATTCAGATTAGGCAGCCCAGCAAGAAACTTGCCCAGGCTTTTTTCCCCACTTAAGGATGGAGTTAAATGGTCATCGAGTAACGGGCATTGCATTTGGGCAGGGAAGAGGGAAGGAAAAACAGTTGTTCTATTTTCTTTTCAACAGTAGTAACATCATGTTCGTCACTCTAGCCTTACATTTATGCGTCTTTACCATGCAGTTAACATCCATTATTAGACTAAAAGTTGGAGTTGGAATAAGAGAACAGGCTTTTGAGCCCTTTTTTCAGGTCTGGGCACATTTATTTTTGCAGTTCTTCTCACATAGACCTGAGCATCTTCCCCAGTGAAGTAGTTCAGCTGAAGTTGCAGCCAGCTGGCTCCAGGCTGTGTTGCTGTTGCCTGCTAATCTGCTTTGGACTCCAGGCTGTGTGACTTCTGTTAGACTTCAGGGCCAGAAACCAGAGGACTCTGCTTGCACGTCCTCTACAGGCTTCTCCCAGAGCCAGTGAACAGAGATGGATGCTGTGGACAGCGAGCATCCTGTCTTCTCTTGAGCAATGCACCCAGCAAATCCCACCTGTTCAATGGCAGTCACAGCTAGTTTTCCAGCTTTCCACAATCCAAGCCTGATCCCTCCAACTTACTGAAATAATGTAAGGCTGTAAGATGATCCGCTGGGAAAAAAAGCACTGCTGTTGAGAACCTGAAGAAGTTCAGTGAAATGTAGGTATAGTTTTTTCATGCTGGGAGGCACCTTTGCTTCCCAAAACTCTCCAGAGTCTCTAAGATCAAAAGCTGCTGCTTACTGATCTGTAGAAAGACAGATAGAAGGCTTTTGCTCCCTTTGACAGCTCTGTTCCTTGCCTTCTGGGGGTATAACATTTTGCAATGCTTGCTCAGCCTGTTGTTCAAATTCCTTTCCAGCTGTGTGGTCAGTGCTCAGAACTGCATCTCAGAGAAGTGGAATATTGGTGCTTGGTGGGAAATTGCCTTGCCGTGAGCTCAGCTCCCTCCAGAACATCTGGAGCTGGTCTCTGGTGGGACAGGACAGCTAGGCAGATCCGCCATGGAGCTGATGCATTTTGGCAATTGCCGATGACTGAGTTGAGCGTGCACTTGCTTTTCACTCTGTGTGCAGGAGAAAGAACTGTCTGTGCTCAGCTTTGATTACGCGGATATGCCTTTGTCAGAGGATGGCAGAGGTTTCTTCTGACCCGTTGCACTTTTGCATGGACTGGTTTGATAGCCATCTTACACGGATCCAGCCCTTGGGTTCCTCACCAACTCACATTTTCTTGTCGCTTCCCTTTCAGATGTGGATGTTCTTCAGAGGCTGGGCCTGGGAGGGAGAAGGCCGTCGAGCGGACTGTCCTTATCACATGCCATTCCTCAAGGGGTCATTCCTCTCAAATCAGGGGTTATCTTTACTCAGCGAGCACGCGTCGAAGCACCCATCAGCACCATCTTCCCTGCAGGCTCCAGCACTGACCTGCTCCTAGTGCTGAGCCTGTGCTCCCACCGCATCAACAACGCTTTCCTCTTTGCAGTCAAGAGCAAAAAGAAAAAACTGCAGCTGGGGGTTCAGTTTGTGCCTGGGAAGATAATAGTGTACGTGGGCCACAAGCGCTCTGTATATTTTGATTACAATGTTCACGATGGCCAGTGGCACAATATGGCCATCAATATCCGTGGCCAGACAGTCACTTTATTTACTTCTTGTGGGAAGCACAGAGTACATGCGGATTTGCATTTTAAAAAGGATGAGGCATTGGATCCACATGGGTCTTTCCTCTTTGGGAAGATGAACCATCACTCCGTGCAGTTTGAAGGAGCCATCTGCCAGTTTGATATTTATCCTTCCGCCAAGGCAGCTCATCATTACTGTAAATACCTGAAAAAACATTGCAGGCAAGCAGACACTTACCGGCCAAACCTTCCCCCGCTCATCCCCATCTTGCCCAGGGATCCCAGTGCCTCCCCAGGTACTCCACAGCATATGGAGCCCTCGCTTCAGGGTCTGAAAAACTTGACCACTGCCACCCCATCCTTGGCGTTCGGCAGGGTCACCACACCCCTCAAGACTCGGGGTTCAGGTGCTACAACTGCCTTGGTCTCACCGCAGCCGCCACTTCCAAGACAGACAACCAAAGCCACGAAGGTTGCAGTGGCCCCATCTCCCGCTCCATCGAGTCCTGGGACACAGCCACCCGCCCGTTCGCTGTCTCGGGGGACGGCGACGACCCTCAGGGTGTCTCGGCCAACTTCCAGCACGCACACGGAGAAAACTCCCCTGCCTGGTGCCAAAAACGCCCTGCCAGCAAGCCCGAGCCCTGCCACGACCAGCAGGAAAGAGACCAAGCAAGAGACCAAAAAGATCAACCAAAAATCAACCAGCAAGTCCTCTGAAGCACCCAGTACTGTAAAGCCTACCAGGAGGAGGACTGACAACACAACCAGCAGCGTCCACTTTGTCACCCTGAAGCAAACCCCACAGACCCCAACCGCCGGGCCCCTTCCAAAGAAGCACGTGTCACCCCCCACCAGGAAAGGGGATCCTGGTAACGTCCCTCTGGTGTACACCAAGCCACCCCTGGGGGCTGCCCGTCCTGTCTCCAGAGCCCAGGCTCAGGCCTTCAACCTCACCACCCCAGCTGCAACCGATGGCTATCAGATCTTCGACCCCCTTGGGCCCACTCCGTTTCCATTTTTACTGGGATACCCAGGAATGAAAGGAGACAGAGGACCTCAGGTAAGCTTGAGCACTTTGTGACTCTTTGTAGGTCCAGCTCAGCTGGGTTGGCATTTCCAGAAAAGCAAATACCGAGATGGATTTGGGATTTAAAACAAACAAACAAACAAAAAACCTTTCTCTATTTGCATTGTGTAATGGCTTTTTGTTTGTTTGTTTTGTTTTTCATTTATTCCTTAAAACACCCAAAGAGTTTCCTCTATAAATTTAACTACAGCATTCCACGTGCTCTCAGGGTGTGTGTGTCTTGGCCATGGCGAGCATACACACATTTTGTAATACTAAAAGCAGTCAGGCCACACTAATTATCTGCTAACATGTTTTTTTTAATGTAAGAATGCAAACAGAATCTTTAATCTGGCCAACGTTCAGGAGGATTTGGTGTTCCAACCCAAGCCTTTTGCTGTAATATATATGTGAGAGAGGGGCTGTACATGTATAAGTTTCTCCCAGACGGAGATTTTGGTTGCCAAGTTCCAGCCTAGAGCAAATTTTTACAGCTGACTTCTTAAAATAGTGAAAGAAGGGTATACAATGGAAAATTTGAGACAAGCTCCAGGAACACAATCAACAGCACTTGTGACTGCAGATGTGCTGCGCGTTGTTGCAACCCCTAAAATGCAAGGGCTGTGTTTTGGTGAGCCCCCAATACTTTGCTCATCTTCACGTCCTGCCTCTCACTTTTCAAAGCAGTGTGTTGGGTTCTCTCTGGTAGTTTTGGGGGAGTTACTGAGGGGTGTGCTTCGTTCCGAGGTTCCCAGCTGTGGGAGAGGTGAAGGATGCCTGGCTGCACAGGCACATCCCTGCTGTAGTCATTGCGTTTGGAGATGTTTTGTAAAATCCCTGAGTAGGCAGAATGAGCTTCCGCAGATTTATCTGTGGGCAGTGTTTCACGGAGTAAAATTTCAGGCATAAATCCAAGAACAGAAGTTCAGCAATTGTGAACTTCTCTTAAAACACTCCTTACCTGCAATGGCTACATCTGTGTGGCCCGTGCTGAGCCCAGAGAAGTCTTAGACTGAACTGTGCTGAGGGTGACCAGGCTCCAAGTCCCCACATCCCCCTGCAATTTAAAGAGCGAATTATTGAACTGGAGTGGAAAATCCCTCTCAGCTTGTGAATCATAGCAAAGAAACTGATTCAGGCTGTGAGGATTGAGGGAAGAGATGGCGACGTTTTTCCATCTGGTCCGAGAACTGCAGTCTTGAATTGAGGGAAAGGAGAACATCTTGAGGCTCTGCCTGGCCCCGTGCTCTCCAACTGCTGGAAACAAAGTCAGCACTTAGGGAGGAAAGGTTATGGCTGGAGCTGGCTGCTGTGACTCATCGGGGATCTCTGTACAATGGTTCCTTGAATGTCTCTGACGTGGGAACAGAAAAGGGAGAAAAGAACAGAATGGGGCTGACACACTGAGAAATGCAGCAGTCCGACAGCCAGACAAGTGTGTTCAGAGAGAGTGCTGATGAATGCTCTGTGCTTGAGTAATGGCCTGGCAGCATCCTGGTGCTCAGGCAGATGCTCTGGTGAGGTGAGGGCAGGTCTCTGGGCTGGTCACGGTGCTGCATGAGATGGCTGGGATGTGATGCATGGAGCACAAAGCAGGGAAGGCAGGAGGGTTTGTTCCTTTGCCTGGCTGTGTTGCCTGACACAAGGTCTCTTCAAGATCCAATATCCCATAATGGGCAGAGAAGGATGTATGGAAAATCAAGGGGGAGCACCACGGCTAAGATGTATGTGTAGAGACATTCTTGGGCTCTCCATCTTACCAAGAGAGGAGAAAGGACCATCCTTCATCCTGATCATCCCAAAATTAGGATGTGACTGACAGCTGGAGACGAGGCAGTGATGACTCAGGCGCTGTGGTCTGTGTGCTTTTTCTGAGCGGTACCAAAATAATTGTGGTGTAACCTCAGCCATGCAGAGGGGCCTCTTCCCCACAGCTGAGGGAAGCGTCTGCATGGTTAGAGGAGTGCAATCAGGAGGCTAAAGGGATGCACGTACCTCGAACCAAAAGACAGCACCGCCTGCGGGTTCATCTGTCCTAGAAGACCACCATAGTGCTGCACAACAGGAAGCGCTGACACTGTCTCACATGTAGAGCATTAATGCTTCAGGAATGTTGGGTTTACTGCGAGGGAGGATAATATGCTCTTAAAAAAGAAAAATTGCTTGGGAACCATTAATAACCACAAGCATTTGGGATCTCTGCTATGAATTTCTTCTGGAGAGGAGGGGAAATAGCATAAAGAGCCCCCAAGTGCCATGCTAGGTCAGTACCTGGGCACTACTTGGGGCTGGCCAGCATCCTGCATGACCCCAGCACACGGCTGAGAGCAGCTAGGGCAGCCACAACAGGAAAATAATGTTTGATGTTGAGTTTGGGGGCCAGCATCTCAAGCCCTCTCAAGGATAGATGTTTGGAGTCTTTCAATGGATGGGGTAGTGTTGCTTGCTGGTGCAGGAACTGAGCTTTGCTGCAGGGCATAGACTGCTGCAGTCCTTCACTTTCCCCATCAGCAGAGATGTGCTCTGTGCATGTCGTAGAATTGTAGCAAGGCCTTGCTGTTGCACAGCTGGGTTGCAGAGTGCCCAGGCGAGCGCACTTATCATCCAGCCCTGCACACAGCAGCACCATCATCCAGTTTCTGTCTGGGTCGCTGGGTCCGAATGCTGGTGGCAGCAGCCCAGACAGAGGCGTGGCAAGGCTTTGGCAGGCAGCATCATTGCAAAGGCAGATGTTTCTGAGCCCATCCCAAGTCTAGACTGCTCCAGCTGCCATCTTCCACACGAGCGGTTTGTTTTGGAGTGCGGCTCCTTTCACAGGGAAGTGATCCTTGCCAATGAAATCAGCGTTCAGGAGAGAGAGAGGTGAATGGGAACACCGATCAGATATGAAGGGCCTATTTCCAGTCCTCCTTGTAGCAGAAAAGGCTCCTCCAGCTGACAGTCTATGATAAATTAAGAACACACAGTGCGTTTGAATGTCTCCTAATGAATGAGTCATGTTTTCTCTTGAAAGGAAGAAACAGCATGCTTTGTATAATACATGGGAAAAGTTTGAGCTTCACTCATGCCGTTGGATCAGAGTTTTTTGCTAATTTAACCAGAATTATCCTCAAAGGGAAAAAATCTTGTAGGCAAATGACTAAGCATCAGAGAGCTCTATTTGCATAAGATGTAGTTAATTTTGAAAAGTAGTTGAGAGTGTAATTGAGACAGATGTGCAGCACGGGATGCAGAGGTGTATCCCATAAATGCACATGTAGGTGTTTCATCAACCTCTAGGAACAGAAAGTGGGTGATGGAGTATGGGATCCCTTTATTTCTCCATGCCCCTTTAGGCTTCCTTGCAGGGTTGCTCAGGAATGACTTTCTCATGCACAGACTGCTCCCGCCATGTCTGTGGAAAAGCTGTTTTCATCAAACTGCCATACTGATATTTGGCTGTGTATAATGCACAAAACACAATTTGGAATCCAGCTGTGGACAAAACTTCTCTGCAATAGTTGTTGTACAAACCCAGAATACACATCTGTCTCTCTTCCAGAAATCATGTTAGAGGAGTGGCTTTCTGCCAACATCTTGGTTTGTGCCAGAATTTCAAGGGTTCGGGTCTTCTCTCCTCCTCTGCACAGTGCTGGCAAGGGTAGAGAGATGCAGAGGGGCTGGTGTATCCTTTGGGATGAGTTCTTCTCATCTTCCATTCTCCTGAGCAGGGAGAATCTAATGCTGGTGCTGCCCCTCAAGTTGTTCAGTCCCTCCATGCCACCGCTCTCTGGATGTGCAATACTAAATAATGGATTTGTGGCAGAGAGCAGGTGGAAGAAATGCACCTTGTCTTCCTCCAGGAGGAAAGCAGGGCAGGTTCTCTGTCTGCAGGGGTAAAAAACATCCCTGTTTACGGTGCTAGCATAGGAAAAAGCTTTTGAGGCATTTTCTGAAGTCACTTTTAAGGTGGCTTTCACCATGTGCATTAGCAATTGAGAGGGAATAACGTTCAGTCTTTCATCTCCTGTTCACGTACAGCAGCATGCCCTCCTGTGACCTGCAGCCAGTTATGGGATGTTCAAGGGGCAGAGTGTGGGGGACACAAGTACAGTGGGGAGACCTTAAATCACAGGCATGTCCATCTTATCAGTATGCACTAGAATGTGGCTGAATCATGTCCTGGGCAGCCATCAGCTATTTGCTGCTAGGCTGAGTCCCTGCCCCTGGGGGAGCAATTACAGAAATAGTTTGCAACCTGAGCGATATGAATTCGAAACCATTCAAAAGGAAGAGAATCATTTCCCACACCGCCAGCACCGATTCCTGAACCGATTACAATTCACTTGAAACCTTCCCCAAACAGGTTCAGCCTTGCTCAGGTTCTGAGATCTGAAGGCAGCTCTGCTCCCAGGGGTGTTGCTGCGGGCAGGGGAAGCTGTGGGGAGGGCCATGAATGTGGGAAAGGTGGAAGGATGAGTTGAGCTGATCTCAGCAGCAAGAGGAAGCGGTGAGATTTCGCTTGTCCTCAGGGTCCGATGTATTTCACTTTCAGACAACCTAGCTTAATTTTCCATGTGCAACTTGAAGCTCCAAAAGCTACAGAAAGCATCCTTTTTGCGCCGGCAAGTTTCCCAGCAGCAGCTTAGAATAAATCCTGTAATCATTTGGTGGGATCAGTCATCATCGCTAACGCTACCGTGGGAAACCCAGAAGGGTTAAACTTTCATGTGGCTGCCATGAGCTGATCACGGAGCTGTTTGGGCTGGTTCACAGCTCTGCTGTTTGGCTCGAGAAGAGAGAGGATCTGCTTTTGCCATGTTACTCCTTGATCTCTGAGTTTGCTTGGTGTGATAACGGAGTGTGTGTGTGTTCTCCACCATCAGTTTGCAGTGAGGAGCAGGACAGAAGCCAGAGGCAAGAGGCAAAGTGCTGGAGGAGGCTGTCAGCTCTGCTGGTCCCACAGGGCGTCCATGCAAGGAGAGGGCAGAAGTGATATCTTCCTCCAGCTGCCAGGAAGAGGAAACCTTCCTGCCCCTCGGAGCACTTCCCACTGCTCACAATGGGTTTCCCCAGGGATGCTCGAAGGGTTACAGCGGAAAGGTCCGCCCAGGCTCTGCGTGGTTTAACTCTTCCCTGCATCCCTGTGAGCAGGGTGAGGGGGGAGATGCTCCGACGAGTGTAGGGACACTACAGGCATTAGAATCGTAGAATCATTGAGGTTGAAAAAGATCTATAAGATCATCCAGTCCAGCTGTCCACCTACCACCAATGCTGCCCATACACCACATCCCTCAGTACCACACCTGAAGCACCTCCATGGGCAGCACCTCCACCTCTCCCCGGGCAGCCTGTGCCACTGCCCCTCTGCTCTTTCTGAGGAGAAATTCCTCGTAATACCCAACCTGCAGGCAGGCTCTAGAGGCGTGCTGCGCTGATGGATGTCTCTTTCTTCTCACGTCTCAGAGCTTTACGTTTGAAGTGGGACAGCATCCATCGTCTGTAAGTAGCTGGGCCCTGCTCCAGCCTTATTCTTCTCTGGCTGCCTCTGCGGATGTGCATTTTTCTCCGTGTGTATTTCAGCGCTGCTCTCTCCAGTTGTCTGACGTGGGCCTCTTGTCTGAAAGCCGGAGCTGGATGACACAGAGCCTTGTGCATGGGGCACGAGGCAGAAGAGGGATGAGTCACTGGGAAGGCACGGTGCACGTCCCATCCAACCCAGCTCTCAAAGAACCATGTGAGGAGCGGGAGCGTGGCCTCGTGTCATGTTTCACAGCAACTACACGTGTTCATCCAGCTACCTCTGTCATCCCCACCATGCTGTGTTTATTTATCTGTGGATGGGCCCTTGCCCTATGCATGCTGACCACCATGTTGTGATGCCTTTTGGCTACTTGGATGGAGCCCTGGGCCTGGTGTGCTGGCTGGCAAACAGCTCACGGCAGGGGATGTGGTTGGAACTGGATGATCTTTAAGGTCCTTCCCAACCCAAGCTGTTCTGTGATTCTATAGTTCTGCAATACTTATCCCTCAGTCACTTCATCCCTCTTGTTTTCATGAAAGCAAAAAAAAAGGTTGAAGGAGAGGCAGTAAATTAAACCCAAGTGGTAGGGATTCCTGAGTTACATACTGTTTTTCTGTGTGCCTTTCCCTAACTCCATATCCCCACTCCAGTGCAGGTATTAACTCTCTCCTTTGTTTTTGTCGGCTCCAGTTTATTCTGAACAGTGCACATTTTTGGAGAACGTTTTTACTCATGGGGCCAAGTGCAATTGCAGCTGCTTAGCAGGAAGGTGGAGGAGGTCACCTCCTGTCTGGTATTTGAGAAACGTGGTTCTCAGGCAGTTGCATCTTCTCCTTTACATCTTCTTTTTGGGGTACGGGGGAATGGTTTCTGATGGAGAAGAGGTTAAGGACTTGAATTAGTCTTTGGTAAGCTCCATTAAAACTCAGCTGTATCAGTTGCGTTGGGTGCATGTTTTGATAGTTATCTTCCTAACTAAAAGGGCACGAGGATTTTTTTAAAATAAAAGTTTGGATTCTAGAGAGCAATTATTTAAGACTTAAAAAAAAGAAAAGAAAGAACAACTGTCTGTTGGCACAGCTGTATAATTGTGTTATGCACGGGAGCCTGGGCTGGCACAATGGCAGAATAAAATGACGTGTGTATTGCTAAAATGAGGGTCAGCTGTATCAGCTGTGAGTGTTGCTGATACAAGGACTGGTAGCACCGTGTTGGCCAGCAGCAAGCAGCTTGCAGAGGGCTCAGATCAATTGATCCAGGCTGCAGAGAGTGGAAATCCCCAGGACAGGGAGCAGTGTTGGGTAGGAGCAGTGAACAGTGCAGCAGCAGAAGTGCAGCACTGTGCATCTCAGTGTGGAGAATTACCAATTCTGTGCTGTGTAGACTCTTACACCTTTAAAGCAACCATTTCCTAGTTACCTGTACTGCTGATAGAAGTAGCTTCAGAAAGAAATGCTCTGATTCTTTGGTTTTCCTATCAAATTAGTAGCATAGAGGGGACCGGCCCTGGGCTTTGCTTACTCTCCCCCCAGGCTTTTTCCCACAGGGACAAGGTTTGGATGGATGTCTCTTATCAGAATGAGGCTCAGGCAAGTTTTCTCTGTCTGAAATCTTGGTATATAGTAATGTATAGCATGCCTTGCTCACTGTGGTGCCAACACGTGGCTGGTGGTGGGTGCTGGCACGTAGCAGGGAGCTCTGAAGCTGGAGGCAGTTGTATTACTGCTGTGATAGAGCACTGGTCTGGGAAACAGAGTGTGAAGCACTGCTGTGCTCACAGGAACGTGGTCCATGGTGGAAAGATGTGAACACTCTGCTCTCTGCAAACAGATGCTTCTGCAGATGTTGTTGTGCACAGCTTGCAGGCTTTTACAGCAATAGCAGAAGCTGAAGGGGAGTTCTGGGCACTTTGTTATAATTTGCCTGTGTTGCCTGGTTTATCCAAATGGGTCTCCTTGAAACACTCAGGAGAATCATCCTGAGTTTATTTTCTAGAGCAATCCATAACGTTTACTTTTATTTTCCTAGGGTCCACCAGGTCTGCCGGGCTTACCAGGACCACCAGGCAAGAGGGGTTCTCGAGTAAGTGCTTTAAGAACTTCTATTTCTCTCCATCTGTACCTATTGCCACCTGACCTTCTGCTCCAAGGGCTACTGTGTGGTCCTGTGGCTGGGCATTGATTGCTTTCAGACCTACCAGTGGGGTCTGCCCTTCCTCCTTTCTCTCCTTCCCTGTTACAGATTCCAGGAAGGCAACTTTTGGTGATCTGCAGCCTCTCCAAACTATGATTTTACAGCAGCAAAGGCTGGGGGAGAATGTTTTAATGTGCTGTCAGAAGGATGAGCTCTGCCTGCCTCATTTTGTTTCCAGTAGGCAGCATGCCCTACTCATACAGTTAAGCACTGGCACCATTTTCGTGGTTGCAAGGTGCTGTCCCACAAGGTACAGTTATGGAGCCTGGGTCCTGAGCAGTGAGCTGATGTGGGTTGGGAATCAGCTGATATAGGAGTACAAGGCTGTACTTCTGGAATACCTGGATCCGTGATCCAGGCAGCATCCTGGCCTGGCAGCAGAGGGAGATTTGCTCAGACCTATTTGGCTAAAAGTCAATCCTGTGTAAAGTCTTTAAGGAACAGCCATGAGGCTGAGTGAGAAGGCTGTGTGCTCATGGGGACACTTGTTATGGTCCTGGGGGGTAAATGAACTTTCCTTCTGTCATAGTAACAGGACCCACTGCAGCATGGGATGGGTATCAGTAGACTTGAATACACATTTGGGCCCCAAGGCATCAGAGAGCTTTAGGCTGCTCTGTTTTATGGACAAGATAATGTGTTCCACATCAGAGATGTTCTTTGGTGAAATACAACTGGCTATGCAGCTGCGATGCCTTCTGTGTACCAGCACCTAAGCAGAAACCACATCAGCACATTGCCTGGGCTTTGTCTTTATCAGCAGGTCCCCGTGAAGGCTGCAGGGCTGTTCTTACCCCAGCCCCAACCCCACGCGGCTGTTTGGTGTTACTTCTTGCAGTCCTGTGGTGTGCAAACCAGGCTCCACGTCTGGAGGCCCAGCTGTGTGAATGACCAACTTTTACCTCTACCTCCGAATTCCACTATCTGCCAAAACTGCAGTTTTCCTAGGAGAAAAAAAAACCATTGTGGAAAACCATGTCACAACTTGGCATTGCTCCCCATCCTATATTTAAGACAATCCCCTGAAAGACAATAAGCAACAGAGGATCTCTGAGTTCAGCCCCTGCCAAAGGTGCTGAGAATCAGCCCAGGGAAGAGTTCCCAGTTAGGAAGTGCTCACACAGCTGAGCCTGGCTTGGCTCAGGCTGCTGCATAGAGGCTGTGCTAATTTTGGGAGGGGGCAAGAGGGTCACCCTGTAAATGTCTGGCCTGGAGCACTGAAGACAGTACTGCTCTGTGCGTGAGTTGTTTTGACTTTGCAGCGTGTTTTTAGTATTATTTTTTTTCCTGTGGTTCTTCAGGGTTTAAGGACTTAGCTGCAAGGAAGAGGACCTGCCAGAAACGAAGATAGGCTTAGGGGAATTCTTGCATCTTTTGCTCTTGTTGTGCATGAGTCACTTCAAAATAAATGTGCAGCATGGCTGAGGGTATGTTCTACCTCTGCTTCACTTGATCCTCCAGTAAAGCAGACTTGTTCTTGTACCATCCTGAGGGTAACCCATGGGGTGCCCCATAAGGTGTCCCCCAAGCATGGACTGCTGAGGGGAGGTGAGCATGGCATGCAGCTTTGCAGTGCTGGATGCTGGAGGAAAAGAAGGGTTTCTTCTTGTCACCAGTTCAGCTTATGGCTGACATGATTGTCCTTGTTGTAGCTTGCATAATTCCTACGTTATTAATGCTTGTACAATAACTTGGTTTATTTGTTAGCTGCAGCATTTGACTCATGACCTTCTGTAGCTGTGAAGCCCATGAAGTGGCTGTCTTGCTGATGTAGCACAGTATTTCCACTCCTTTGAATTCTGTATTCCCTCTGTTTTATTTCCCTTTCTCCCCCCGTGTTGGTCAGAGTTAAATGAAAGCTCAGATCAGCTTTTGCTTTGAGGGTGAGATTGTGGTCAGAGATGGTTTGTAAGGAAAGCTGACTGCTCCCATGAGTCTGTCTCCTTGTTTCCAGCAGATAAATATCTCTAGCCTCGCCTTACAGCCAGAAAGTTGCTCTTCTATGTAAGCAATTGCCCCCGATTTGCAGTAACAAATGCTGGTCTGTAAAGGTTTGAAAAAGGGTGTGGGACACAGTGCTCAAATGCAGTGCAGAGTAGAAGCCAGGTGGATTCTAAGGTTTTCTAAAAAATGACATTTCCTTGATTTATAAGTTTACCCTATTCTAGGAGAGTGAAGTGAATGCTACAGCCAGTCACTCTGCATCAGATACACATGGAGACAGAATCACAGAATGGCCAGAATATTCGCATGCCCTTCTCTGCAGCCGTAAGGAACACAGGGATTTACCAAATAAAAGTTGGGTGTTTCTCACTGTTGTGTAAGGGATCCCGTGCTTCCTAATATCCAACCTGAACACACCCCCAGGTCTGCTCAAACTCAATATTCCCATTTAACACAGGTGAGCAAACTCAGGTGCTGGGGACACATTTTCCCCAAGTGTGTTTTACCCCTGGCCACCCAACAGGCCGGAGGCAGAGTTTGGAGTGAAGCCACAAAGCCTGACACGCTGCCATTGCTCTTGTTTGACCTGTCAGATGGCTGCAGGAGAAATGCACTCACATGTGCTTCAGGATGCTCTTACCATGCTCCTGTGAACCTTGAAAGATTGCAAGGTCCCGGTGTGACACATCCCTGCGACATTTGGTCTGTGCTTGCAGAAAGTCTCCCTTGCCTTCAAAATGCACTGCTTCCCCCTGAAAGAAGCAAGGAGTCAGCCAGCTGTTCGGGTTCCCCGTACCCTCATTCCTCGAGGAAGACTTTCCCATTTCTGAAAAGGAGTGCTTAAAGAAACAGTTTGTTTGGTTTCACCTCAAATATTTCGCTCGTTTTTCAGCAAGCCAAAGGTCAGAGAGGGATCTGTAGGTCAGAGAAAAGGGAAAGCCCAAGGCGTAACGAGTCCTGAATGAGCAGCCGTTCCTCTGACTGAAGCTTTCTCACATTTAGCAGTTCTGAGGATATCTCCCCCCTTGTGAATGCTGAGGCAGTGAAGGCAGCTGTGCACAGTTGCACTTTTGTTGATTTGGGGGGGCTGTGAAGCAGTGTGCATAAAAGCACTTCTGTCAGCCGGGTCCCATCTCCAGGCACGTCACCCAGAGCTGCACGGCGCAGTGCCGCTCCCAAGTGGCTGCCATTCATGTGGATTACATTCCAGGGAGATGACAGAGCTGTCACCTTTGGGAAGCCCTTATCACTTGTAGAACACATTCAGGGATTGTTCTGGCTGCTCTGTCGCTGAACCTTGGGCTGCTGCTTTCTGGGATAACATTTTCCGTGGCATTTCTGGTGTGAGGTTTGGATCATTTCAGATGCAAGTTAGCTTGTCTCTAGACTGGGTTGGTTCAGCTATTAGAAGGGGGAGAAAAAGAATGAGAAGAGAGGCACAATTGCACATAGTAAAATGTGCTATGGGATTTTTTGATTGACTGATCTCAAAGTTGTCCCATCCTGAGTACAGAAGAGAGAAACAAAACTGATGTATTAGAATTACAGAATCATTTGAGCTGGAAGGGACCCTTAAAGGTCGTCTGGTCCACCTCTCTGCAAAGAATAGGGACACCCACAGCTCCATCAGGTGCTCAGAGCTTCGTCCAGCCTGGCTACCTTCAAAGATGACTGTAAATGATGATAAACATTCTTAGGAGAATCATGATTTCTAGATATGAGTGAGAAAATGAACTAAATCCAAGATAACGTGATAAAAATATAGTGATTAACTGTAGAACTATGAAGCAATTAATTCTTGAATTGCTTCTCCATGGAGAGGAAGCACCGACTGGAGATGGATAGTTCTGCTGGGTGCAATAGGAGAAGCAGAATGAAGGTCAAAGTGGGTTTAATAGAACAAGTGTGTGTAGCTAGGGCGCATGATGAGTCATTGGGGTTTGCAGATAGATAAGTGGATTCATGTGGGAGCCTCACTTACACGATGCTGTACTGCTAACAGCTCCCAAGGCGGTGCTGTCCCACACCTTCTGTCCCCCAGCCCAACTCAATGTACCACACTGCATCTTCCTCGTCTGCCAAGAATGTGGGTGGAAGCGTAGATTCACGACTAACCGTGTTGGAACACATCGAGATCAGTTATTTTTACCATTTTTAGGACTACTGCCAGGCTACGCCCTTTTCTCTCCGCAGTTACGAGAGCAGTTTAAAATGTCTAGCACAATCCCCAGACATGGTTACAGCAGCCACTGGTGTGCCAGACTGGACTTCCCACTGTCAACTTCATCAGCAGGATGTGGCTGCTTTTCACCAGTGTGAGACCACATTGGTCTCTGGGAGCAGGATGGGTTTCTGTTCTTCCTTTGCTCGGATTACACACCACGAGTCTCACTCAATTCAGCGGTAAATCCTCTGTCTTGTATGTCAAGAGCCCGTGTTTTCTCATAATCACATGTTTTAGCACTGGGTAATGGGACCAGATTCTTTCTCTGGTCTTCCCCCCTTTACCAGCCCACTTTTGGTTAAAGCCTTATGATTGCGTTGTGCTTTGGTTTAGGTCTGGAAGAGTCTGCACCAAATTTGGCTGGAGGCACAACGAGTCTCCTAACCAGGAGCTCTTGGTGGGCAGCCCAGCTCCCTATGTTCCAGCTTTCCTCCTGGAAACTCTCCCTGTCAGCTAGGAGTCACCAAACCGTGCTGTTCCTTCCAGCCTAACTCTTTTAAGCCTGCCCCAGGCAATGGCAAAGCACAGATTTCAGCTAACTGCACTGACGTGGGCTATGAGCCAAGCTGCCCCGCTCCAAATTTGAATAACAGCTGAATTCCCTCCTCAAATCTAACAGCAGTCAGAATTTATGAACTCTGCTCAGTGCTACCCAGATTATTGCTTATGCATAAGTGCTTTTTAGGAACCCATCTTTTATAGAGACTTTACTGCTCTGGTTTCTGCCACTTGTATTGATTTTCATCCTTATTTAGGACCTGGAAGAATCGAGTTCAAGTGCTTTTGCTACTGCAGGCTTGTACATGAAGCCTCCATCCCACCCAATGTGACCAACAGACAATGCTATACTTTAGTGGGAAAATGAATTTATTGGAGACCACTTGGTTATAGCACCTGTATGGGTTTTCAAATTACCATGTGATACTCCTTCAGTTTTGTTGAAAATTCACAGCCAGGCTTAAAGGTACGGGGGAATTTCAGGCTGAAAAGTTGGGAGGGAATTAAGAAAGGGACAATGAAAGTATTTGGGTAAAAGATGTCATTTGGAAAGCTGAGCCTCGGCCTTCTGATGGAACAGCTTGTGGAGAGCAGAGCTGCACAGGTTGTGAAACAGCACGGAGCACTCATCAGCTGTCTGTGCCACAAGATACAATAGCTAGACAAAAAAAGCCATTATTTCCTACTAGAGTGTAGTAAAAATAAAACTCAATAAACATCAGCTCGCTGGTACTCTTCCAAAAGAGGTCAAGAGCTCTGCACTTGGGTGCCAGTTGCATGTTTAATGGCAGTGATTGTCCTTGGACAGCAGACCCTGGAGACCTTGGCCCCACGTCCTCTGAAGTGCCCACTGGGAAGAGCTGAGCTTACTGAGAAAGTGCATGAGCAGCTTTTTGTCCCCCAGCCCATCCTCCTCCTAACTGGAGAGACATTACTGTGCTCCTGACGGTGGTGTGAAGCTCACACACAGTCTTGGCAGAACAGAAGCCCTTGGAATTAAGTCTTCAGGTTGTTTCATCTCTCAGGAACGTGTTCAAGAGGACTTAGAATTATTACTACTTCTGCCTGAAAGGTTAACAGAACTTTTGTGCTATATACAATCCTGGGATAAACTATCCTTGGCCGTTTGTTCCAGATAACTCCTTAAATAGCCGTTGGAAAGTATGTAAAGTGCTTTCAAAATGTGATGTAAAAGGAGATGCTGGTGCATGTGTCTAAGGTAGATGCCCTAACGGTGTCATTGCCTTGTAAGAGCTATGCAGAAACACCGATCTAAATGGTATTTATTTTTAAATTGGGTCTTGCCTCCACTCCGCCTGTTTTACCATCCTGCCATCCATTCTTTCTCCCTCTGAAGACAAAAATCTCTTTTCCTTGTAGGGGAAAAGAGTTCATCTTAAATAAATAATGCGCAATTTAAAATTTCCCTTTAGTAACTGCTTCCATCCTCTTTCATTTTTACCCAACAAAGCATCCCCACCCCCACCCACTTGCACTGCCCTTTGCTCACCTCCTGCCATTTCTGGGGCTCCTTGCACAGCTTCCCCTCCCCTGACCCCAAGGTATTCCTGTGCCTGGATGGGGGGATATTTAGTGTCACTGAACCATCTCATGGTCATTGTGGATGTTGCATTGACAGATAAGTGTTGCCTTCCCGAAGGGTGGGCAGGAGCTGGTGCTGATGAATATTACTGAGCCCTGTTGACTTTATTTTGTGTTTGTTGTGTTTTTTAGGGTCCTCCGGGTCCCCACGGAAACCCTGGTTCACCTGGACCCCCAGGCCTGAAAGTAAGTGTGCACTGATGGGCACGAGGAGCTTTACCTTTGTGTTTCTGATGCTTCCCAGTGGGGCTCTCAGCAGAACAAAGAGTAGCTGAAGTCATTTATCCCCTCCCCTCTGCTTGGACACAGTCAAAGCCTTCTCCTGTGCTTACAGGAGACCCCGCTGTGCACCTCGATTCTCAGCTCTCTCTAATTTCAAACGCTTCCTAATTAGGATCCTGCCTGAGCTATGCCTGCGGCAGGGAGCAAGCTGCTGTGCAGGGACAGGGCAGTGGAACCACTCATCCCACCACATCCTGATTTCTTCACTCTATTTCTCACGGATTTCACAGCATCCATTAGCAGCAGGGGCTTAGCAGCACCCACTTCTCTCGCTTCCTCCTCCCTCGCCTCCCCTTCCCTCTGCAGAGCTTCTGGGCAGCTGGAACTCTTCCCCATCAGATCCCATGGCTGCCTCCTACATGTCCTCATCTCTCCCATGAGGTCTCCTTTGGGGCCGAAAATCATTGAGATTTGAAGGGCAGTGCTTAGCAGAGGTTTGCACAAGCAGGCTGTAGGTGCAAGCAAGAATCCTTTCTTTTTATGATCTCATCAGTAGGCAGGGATATTATGAGCACTATTGATGCTCTGGGAAAAAGGTTGTGGAAACTTGGCCCGCTGCCGTTACGCGATTAAAAATTAGGCACTGGAGACCTGCTGGTGAACAGCAGCTGTTTTAAATTCTGCAGTGTAGCTGTATGGCCTGAAAAGTGAGGCTGTAAAAGTTCTATATCTTCAGTGCTCAGCATTTATTCTCCACCGGTGACTTCCAGATCACACTTGCTGAGTTTTACAAGTCAAATCAAAGTCCTTTCTACCTAACTTCTAGTCGTGCAAATTCAGCCTGATCCAATCTGTGCAGCCAAAATGCTTTTCTGTGCTATGGGTGTTTTTTTTTAACGTTAGCCCAATTTCAGAAATCATCACATGGCCATAAAGCTGTATTCAGCTGGCTTCTTGTTAGAAATAAAACATTTCTATACGTATTTTTCTCCCATCCAGACTGGCTGCTTAAAAGCCTCTGGTGGATGAATTGCTGTAGCAGTCTGCAGCAGAAATGTGGGGCCACTGGTCTGCACTATGCCACGTAATTTTGCCCTGACACTGTTTGCAGGATTAGGCTGTTCTTCATGATGCTGTGTCACAAGAAGCACTGAGCTTGCAATGGGAGCGGAGAGCTGCAGCTCTGGTGTAACAGAACCAGCTGTAACTCCACTTCTATCAATGAGAGCCTTCTAAGATGTTATTGCAAGACCTTTGCATATGAACTACTTTTTGTAAGGTTACCAGAGCTTTGATTTCCCTCCTTCCCTTTATTCATTGCTATACCAGTCCCAGAAGCTAGAGTTCACGGAAAATCAAGGTATTTCATGCCCTTACATTTTAAATGCCCTTCACCAGGGTCCACAAATCTGCACCTGGGACCTGCTATCCTCCTAGCATGCCCAGCCCATGGCCAAAGCCTGGCCTGTGCCTGTAGGAAGGGCAACCCCAAGCAGAACCACTGCTGGGTGCCTGCAAGTGGGCTCCATCTGCCCTCAGCATCCCTTAACCACGTGGAAAAAACAAGCAGGCTCAAAAAGGAAGCTGAACTTTCCCAGATAGATAGAGCTTGGAAACAATGACTAACAGCAAGTATTGTCACTGAGGAAGTAACCCAGGGGCATAATTTTTATCAGCTGAATTAACAGAGCACTCATGAGGTCAGACAGTGCATGAGTACAGTGGAGGTGATCCCACACTGAGGATGCCCAGCAGCATCAGGACTGGGACCCGTCAGCAGGCTGTGTTTTCCAGAGGCATCACAGCAACTGGGTTTGTACCTCTCTTACAGAAGCCTTTGGCCCCAGATGTTAGTGTGTTTTGCTTAGCTGCTCCAGAGGAATCTTCCTCGTTACTGCGGTAGGCAAAGTTGAATTTTCCTTTTAGCGGATGGTTTGGCTGTAGTGCCACTGATGCTTGAAATACTATTAGTGGGATTGCGAAGCGGAGGTGTTTAAATTTCACAGCTGTCGGCTTCTCCCAGATATGGATAAAAACAGAAGAAAGCATTTTCCTTTCCAAGGAAATGTGCTCCATCGGTTGGGATGGGAAGGCTTGTAGGCAGGGCTGATGGATGAGGTTAGGGTAAATGTCACCATGTGGCTGCTGCACAGGAGGAGCTGGGCATTCCTCAGCCTCAGCCCTCAACATCAGACATCTGTCTCGCTGGCCCCGATGCACTCTTGTTATTTAATCTTAGGAAAGTGTGATCCCACTGTGGCTGAGCTCCCCACCAGTGTGAGGATCAGAGCAGTGTAAAGCATAGAACACAAGGCACAGACAGCTAACATGATCTGGACCTCACCAGGGAGCGATGTGAGAGACATCTCACCAAGCCCTTGGGAAGGCTGGTGGAGGTGGTGGATGTCTACCTGCAGCGTTACAGTAATTTTGCTGAAGCGAGTAGCTGTGATCTCAAGCACCCACAGACAGCTCAGGGTGGGAGACTTGCCTGAAAACAGCTGCATGCAAAGCAAGATTGTCTGCATGACTTCATGTCGTGCTTGGAAACCAGGCAGCCTTCATTCAGAAACTCTACAGATTCATCTGCCTTGAGTTGGCAGCACTCCCTACAGTCCATAGCCAAGCCGTCTCACTCCCCAAGCCTTACAGCTTGTGGTGGGTGGTGGGAGAGGAGGAGGGGGGTGCAAGGTGTGTCAGATGCAGCGATGCTGCATGGAGAAGCTGCTCAGCTGGCCATAGCTAGACCTTCATGTTGCTAATGAGATACACCAATTAGCAGATAATAATATTCTTCTGCAAAGTCCAAGTCCTTGAAGTCCTTCCAAGCACTTCCCTTGGCAACCAATACTTATCTCTTCCAAAAGAATCTGGCATACTGCAAATCTCATCCCCTTTTTCCTGCTTCTATCTCTTTTCCCACCTTTCCACCTTATAAGACTTTAACCTGGGATTTTCCAAGGACTCTCCTGGAATTAGCTGTTGACAAACTGATGAAATCCTATCAGAAGATCAGCCTTTGGTTGTACTTTCTCTTGTCACGGCTGTTAAACAGGAAAATAATGCATACTGCCACTTAAGATAAAGTGTGCCTCTTCCTCTGCCAGCCTGAACGCCTCCCAATTGCTCTGGCTGCTGATGGTGTCTAATTAGTGTAACTTTCTCTCCAGTTTCATCTGTTCCCCACAGTTAAAGAAAACAACAGCAGCTAGGAAGTTGTTAAGGATGGTTTATCCACAATAATAGCTTGGTAATTATTTTTGTGATGGTAGTTGTAAGCAAGGAAGAAATCACAGCTGTCTGATCTAATAAGTATCAAAAGTCCTGACATCGCCTTCTTCCAGACATCCTTTTTTAGTCAATTTAATACTGTCAAATACTATTTAAAACTCAGCGCTTTAGCAGCAGTATTAACTTGTCAAAACCAGCCCTGGCAAAACAGAGCTATTCCTGAGGGCTTTAATGCATTTGAGCTATGGGAAGAAGACACAGGTGAAACCAAATGGTGGGCCTAAGCTGGGGGCTTGATGAAAGCAAGACCACATCTATGAGTCGGGTCTGTGGGTGACGTCATTAATTTAAGTTTCTCATTGCAGGGTCAGAAAGGTGATCCTGGGCTGTCGCCTGGAAAAGCTCGCAGAGGACCAAAGGTGAGGTGGCACTGAGGTCACGTTGTGCTTCACGCCCTGTGCCTACACGTGGAGGGGGTCCATGCTGCAGCCATGGGCAGCACAGCTGCTCGTGTAGGCTTGGGACTCTGGATTCAGCACTAAAGCGGGTTAGCTGAGTTAAGGGCCATGTGCTCTGCCAATTCTTTCCAATGAGTGACAAGCCCTGTTTTTGCAGTTTCACAGCTGAGTGAATTTTACAGAGGCCACAAGGCCTCAGAGAGGTCTAGAATGAATAGAAAGGCAATCAGGGCTTCACAGTATCTACCTCAATTAGTTCTTTCCGTGGTGGCTGCACAATACTTCGTAATTCACACCCAGGACGAGAGGCCTGGTTTTCTTCCCCTCATCATAAGCCTTGCTATAAATGCACCGTTAACAGAAAGCATCAGCCACGAAGAGCTCAGACCCTCCGTTTGAATCCAGATGCCTCAGTGCCCTGTGGGGCTGTGAGCTCAGGGTGACACTCACAAACGTTGAGATGGCTGAGTCTGAAACGACATGTTTAACTTAACAGCACGAGGTGCCTTTGGAAATGTCTGGGGCTGTATCACAATGGCATCACATGGAAACCATCCACCCACACAATCTGGAACTGTTTTCGTGCAAGCATGCTCATTGCAAGAAGGGGAGAGATCCAGATTGCTTTTAGCTCATGTTAACAAGGCTTTGTTCCTGTTAGCAGTAATAGAAACAAGGAATTTCCAGCAGGAGTTTGGAGTGATGCCTAATTTTCAAGCTAGATACTCCAAGAGTGTTTTCACTAAGCAGGCACGGCACAATGCTGGAATCTTGGAAGGATTTTTTCACTCTAATCAAAGGAGGCCCAAGTGGGCTTGAACTAATGGATCCGATGTTAGCATGCTCACACCAAAGAGCTTCTCACTTCTGTGATGGTTTGGGTACATCAGCTGGAGGTGAGATTTGCAGTACGCCAGATTCTTTTGGAAGAGATAATTATTGGTTGCCAAGGGAAGTGCTTGGAAGGACTTTCCAGAAAGTCACTGACATATCTCTCCCCCCAGCAGCCCACAGAGGTGCAGCTCATGTTCTGTAGGTGAAGTAACTCCACCATCAGAGTCATCTGAACTGAGCTGTGGGCTGAGCCAGTGTGGAGCACAGCCACGGGGTTTGGCAGGAGGTACCTGTTGTTCCAATAGCATTTGAAAGCTGCATCTTGCCTGCCTTGGCCATTTAAACATCCAACTAAAGGCAAATGAAGCATGTGACTGAATGAGATCTTTATTTTTTTAAGCATTCATTCTGTTGGTGAAAACTGGACTCCAGCAGCAGCTGTCATTGATTAGCTGGGTCTATTATTTGTATCAGCCAGTTAATAGAGGTGGTGTTCAAATATACACTTATCCAGGCAGAGTTGCAATTAGAAATGCGAATAGTTGGGTACTGCTGTAGGCAAAATAACTTCAGTAACAGTACATTAACCACAGGGAAAATGTTGCTGAAAACTAATGCAAGTGTCTTGTTTTGTGCAGGGAGATGTGGGCTTACCTGGTCTGACTGGGTTCCCTGGGCCACCTGGTAGAAAGGTAAGCATTTGTCCTTTTCTAGTGAACGAAATCACGATTTTTAATTCAAAATGTCCTCTTGTAACTCTACCACACTGTTGTTTCAACGTTAGCATCACCAGCAATATGCCTACACCTAGAAAAGCACTCACAGGGTTGGAACATGACATCCATCCTCGCATTTATGTTGCAGCAGAGCACGTGCACGTGTTCAAGTGTACAAACCCACATAGCAGCACTCAGCAATCCACACACTGAGTGTGAGAGCATAGCTCTTCTATATCAAGGACGCTTGAGTTGACCTTCCAGTTCCAGGCTGTGTTGGTAGGTTGGGTTGGTTTTCTCGAAGCTATGCAGGTTGTTTGATAGTTGGGCTCACCAGATGTGACTGCCCTCCCCAGGGAGCCAATGCTGACATAGCAAAGCTGAATGGTTAAAACTAACATCTTGGTTCAAGTACTCCATCAGTAAATGGGTACTCCGTTGGTAAATGAACCGTTGAAGTTGTGCTGCTGTTCCTTAGCCCAATTAGCTGCATACAAACACCCACTCACGTATGCATTAAGACTCTGGGGAGAGGAAGAAGATGTGTAGAAGGCTGAAAGAAACCTTCCCTCTCCATGCTCACTGTATGCTTTATATTGGGATGAAATTGGAAGAAGTAGAAGCTAGGGTTGTTTGTTTTCTTCTCTCTTGTGCTTTGAGTGCTGTGTGGAGCTAGGAGCAGTATGGAGATTAATTAGCGTTCTTTTGCAGTTACAAACTCTAACAAACACAGTGCAAAGAGTATCATTTTCCTGATATAACAGCTCATAAAGCAAAACCTTGTGGTTGCAATCAGCAAAACAATGTCAGGAGAGCAAGGTCCCATGGTGGGAAAAAGTGGAGACGGAATAGGAGATTGAACCAACATTCCTGAGTCTAGCACATGGCCTTCACATTTGATTTTGGCTCCCCCAGGACAGGGCAGAGGCAGGGATATGCTTCTGTTTCTCTCTGTAACGAGCAAGTTGGATGCTGAATTTTTTCCTTTGGTGCAGCTTAAAAAAAACACCTCCCAGTAGCTCTAGCCTGGCAGTGGTTTTGGTGTAACCTGGCTTTTATTAGCATCCTGCATTAAGAAAAAAATTACAGCTGTTGGAGAAATGTTTGGAAAAAATCTTTTTTTATCTGGATTCCCTGCTGGCATCCTCCCAGTGAAAATATGCTGGTGTTTGGCTGAAAATAGGCAACACAACTTGGCTACCAGCAAGCAGGAACGCCTTGGAAATGGACGGCCCTCCCGCTCACTGCATGGAAGGGCAGTTCTGAGGGCTTTGATCTGAAAACTCTCTGTAGAAACTTTCAAAGAGGCAGAAGAAAGAAAACACTTTTCTCACTACATAAAATACACGTCTCAGTAGGATGAGCTGGAGTCACAACCAAGTGGCAGATGGTTTTGGGCAGTGGGACTTGCAGCGCGGAGCCGGCCCTCTGGATGCAAACCTTTTGCTCCTTGTAGGGCTGGAGAGTCTGATCTGCCACGCAGATGCATCTCAGCATCATGCTGCATTATTGCCATCGGCCACAAGGGCTGCGCAGAGCCCATGGCTGCAGCAAAGCGCCAGACTGTGTGGGACAGCAGCAAGGAGAGAGAGGGTATGGCTAATGGGGTGGATGATGGGCTGGTGGTTGGGCTTGGTGGTCTTAGAGGTCTTTTCTGACCGTAAGGATTCTGTGATTCTTAGAAGCTTTGCTGAAGTCATCTGGGGACTAAAGGCAGAGCTGGGAGGTGCTCAGTGCTTGCAAACACATCCTGTCATGCAGATCTCATTCCCTGCCCTCTTCACTCCTTATTTCCTATCGGAGTGCAGGATGGCCCTTTATAGCTGGGAGAGCATGGATTATAAATATCATCACAGATGAGCACATCTTTCACTGGAGTGCAATTTCCTTTCTGAATCACAGTCCTTTGTGTCAAACACCCTGTAATCATCAGGAAGTGTTTGGATAAAGGAGCAAACGCTGTTGTTTTTGTACCCTCTGCCCTGTCATTTTAGTGCTATTTGAAGAGGATTAACAGGTAAATGCTTTCACATTCCTGCCAACTTTAGCTTATACAAGCTTTTCTGTTTTCTCCTCATTATAATTAACCTGAGACAAAAATAACTGCAGTATACTGTGAAAAAAACCACACATTCAGAGCACTATAAATAGCAAGGAGTGTATTTAGTATGATGCAACAGCAGTAGAGTACGTACCTAACTAGAGTGCAATTCATTTGCCATTGCAGAGAGAGTAATACAGTGCTTGGAGCTGACATGAGCTCAGGGGATGCTCAGAGTGAGGGAATACCAGAGCCAGGGAGCAGATCAGCAAGGTGGGATCTCAAGGGCCTGGTTCCCATCTCCAGCAGATCCCACCTTGCTGGTCCTGCTCCAGGAGCTGCTGACAAAAACATGCAAACAGCACTCAGAGAAAAAGCCATTTGGAGGTCCAGAGAAGGGACAGCCAGTAGCCCAATGGTCCTCAGGTTAACCAGTGCTTTCTTGGGGGAGTGCAGCTCCATCAGAAGGAGAAGCCGTGATCCTCAGCGAGGTCGAGCAGGGGAGAATGGGTGAAAAGGGAATCAACATTTTTCCAGGCCAAAATGTCTGAAATAACAAGTGAGGAGGAATGCAAAGGGGAGTGGGTAGTAGCCAGGATGGCTGAGAACATTGCGTACCTCTGCCAGCAAAGGCTTAAGCTGCAGGTCTAGAATAGCCCAGGGGAAGAATAAAAAAGCAGTTAAGCAGAGGTGTGGAGCTGGGAGCAGAAACAGCCCTGGGTTCGTCTGGTGAGGGAAACAGGAGGCCAAGAGCTGACCAAGCCAGAGCCTGGTCAAGGCTTCCAGACATGGGGTGCTCCCAGTGTGTGCAGGATGCTCCGGGCTGGGATGGGGAGAGCAGCAAAGAGCAATTGCAACCCACTGTGAAAGCATTTGGGTTTGTTGGTTCTGGTGGTTTTTTGTTTTGTTTTTTTTTTGTGTAGTATTTGTGCAAGGATTGTTTTGTGTTGATTTTCTCTCTCCATTTGATTCAAGTTTAATGTTCTGCCTTGTTTTAATCTCTCTAGTAGCCCAGCTAATCACCTCTGTAACTGAATGCAATCATAGAATGGGTTGGGTTGGAAGAGACCTTTAGAAGCCATCTGGTCCCACTCCCTGCAGTGAACAGGGACACCCACAGCCCCACCAGGTGCTCAGACACCCATCCAGCTCTGGCCTTGGGTGTCTCTGGAGCTGGGGCATCCCCCACCTCTCTGACCCTATCCCAGTGCCTCACCACTCCTACTGTAATCTCTTCATCTGCTCTGACTCCACCTGATGGAAAGGAGTTTTAAATAGCTGAAGCAACAGATTCAGGGAAAGAGCAAAAAACCTGACGTGCCTGCCATGTGCAGAATTTCCTTGGTGTTTGGAAAGAGACTGTAGGTAAACCCTGGGGAAAGAGGACTCCAAATACACGCTGATCAGTCTGCAGCTGAACAGGCTGCCTTTGTTCTGCATTAAAAAAAAATACAGAAAAACCGAAGCAGATTTATGAAAGACCTGTGAGAGTGATTTGAAGCCTGCAACACCTGCCTGCTAGCAAGTTGCATAAAGGAACTCCAATTTGGAAGAGAACGAGTTAAGAGGCAGCTTGCTCACCATTTTAGGTAGCTCCATAAGGAAGGGCTCTGGATCTTGTCACGCCTTATAATAATTAGATTAGAAAAGCTGGAAGTGAGACAAGTTCGAGCTGGAAACCAAACTGAAGCTTCCTGTGATAGTAAATGGCTTTGCTGGTGTTTCCTGTGGCATTTCCAGTTCTAAAACAAAAGTGAGGGTTTTCTCCAAAATGCAAGAGACCCGTGATGTGTAGGGCTTGGAGCAAGGATACCTGGGTGAAACGGTACAGAAACGATCAGTGCTTTCACCACGGCCTTCAGATCTACAGCTGAGATGCAGGCTTTTCTGAAGGCAAACATCTCTGCACCTGCCCAAACCCTCTGTCCTATAAGCTTGTGGTTTCCTAAGGATTAAGGGGAACAGTGTGGGTTACAAACCTGAGTGTAGCTGCAGCCCTCTGGCTGTGGATGGAGCAAGTCCTTGCTGAGCAGCCGCCAGCACAGCCTGAGAACATCAGCAAGATTTGGGCAGTGCGTGGTAAAAGCTTGCGGTGGTGTGGTCCCATTCCAAACCCAAAGAACTGCCTCTTCCCTGAACATCAGTCCTACTTGCAAAGAGAACTTCAGACCAAAACCATTCTTTTTTTTCTTATTCATCTTTTCTACCCTATTTCAACAGGGATACAAAGGCTACCCTGGACCACCAGGTCACCCTGGAGACCAGGTGAGTCTTCCCAGCTCCCAGCCCTGATCCTACAGAGAGGGATGGGATGACTGTCGCTGCTTTGGGTGCCGTACAACATCAGTGGGAGCAGGGAGCTCCGTGCACACATGGGAGGCACAGCACATCAGTCTGCATGTCGGTGGGAGGAGGCTGCCTCGGGGTTTCTAAATTTAATTTCTAATTTTTATTGCTCAACCATGTTAGGTCTGTGTGGTGGAAAAAATACCAGCTTACCCTGCTCCCCCTTCCTTCTCTTACATTAATTTCAGCTGGAGTTTACTAGCTGCATCAGATTAAGTACTAACATGTAATTCCCTCCCAGAGCCCATTCCCCACTCCCCCTTCCCCCCTTTATTTGGTTAGGTCTGATGTTTGCAGTTCAGGGAAAAAAAAAAAAGGGCAATGAATAGCAGGCCCTGTTAGCAATGATGTTAAAGGATATTATACATGAATCCGTTTCATTCTGAAGAATTTTGGCAGTGCTTCCCCAGCAGCAAAACGGTTCCATATGCCAGATATAGATGCAGCCTTACACCTTCTCTAAGCCTCCTTGTTTCAGACTATCTGCTGCTTTCACTGCCGATGGAGGGAGAAGGGCACAGACCGACACGTGCTGGACGTGTGGATGGTGTTGCCTTGCTTTCCTGCTTGCTTTTTGCTCCGTCCGTTTATTCCACCGTTTGCCTTTCACATTTTTGTCTCTATAGATTTACTTCACAGCTTTATGACTAAATCACAGATCTAATCCGTTCCACCCCAGTTCAAAGCAGCTAAAATGCTCCCCAGGTGTGTGGCCATCCCCTTACCCTGTTCTTTTTCTTTTCTCTCCAAAGGGTGAACGAGGACCAGCCGGCAGCCCTGGTGCCAAAGGTTATCCTGGCAGGCAGGTGCAGTAAATCTCATCGTGCTGTGCACAGAGTAGGGCTGTGGGTGTGCAGGCAGTGAACACATGCACTGCTGCATACATGGCCCACGAAAGTCAGTGCAGTGATACCATGACCCCTCACTCACGTGTTAGAAAGGATGTTGTGCGTAGGATGGATGCAACTTGAATTTCTGTAGCAAAATCTGCCTGATACAGGAATGGGAGAAAAAAAGAACAGAAATTAAAACATAGCAGAGCAGAAAAGCGTGCCTGAGAGCTGCTGACCCATCACTTTTAGGCAAATCTTTGCATGTATGACATGAACAAGTTAGAAACCTGGGGCAGAAAGCTGCTGATTGAAAAGGTTTGATTGAAATCTCACATTTGCTGGTATGGGTATATATTCATCTGTATAAGGTTATACACAGACCATCAATATATGTGAGTCATTTGCAGCTGCCAAGAAAAAAAAGATGAAAGAAAATCAAGTCTTTGTTTTCCATTGAAAAAAGACTCTAAGAAAACTTCAGGATTGGAGGAATGTGTGAAGGGAAATAGATCGGGGTCAGAGCCTCTATTTTCTTCCTGATGTTAAGAGAGTTCATATGCGAGTTCTTACCCCGATGCACTGAGTGTGGGACTGAGAACAACTGCCCTCAACCCACAGTCAGCAGCGTGATCTGCCCTAAATCCCAAATCAGGCTGATGGTAGGCGGCACGTAGGGGTGGTGGGACCGGGTGGGAGTTCTGTGCACCTGACTGCGTGCTGAAGGGCGCTCAGAGATTTGCACGCTAGGTGTGAACGTGCACGAGATGGCTCATGTAGCCTATCATGGACATACAAGGCTAATGAATGCTGCTTAGCAGTTCACAGCTGTGTGCTGCCCATCAGATAGGCCGGGTGAAATATTTGCGCTTGACATATGAGGGACAAAAGCACTTTCTTATGATGTGGTTTGGGTCAAGAAAGCGACTCTTTATTTTATTTAAAAAAAAAAGAAAGAAAGAAAGAAAGAAAGAAAAAGGAGCTTTTTTTCCAGCGTATCTGAATGCTGTGTGCATCCAGCATCAGGGCTGTTTACTTTAATGAGATTTTACTACTTGTTACTGCTGTCAGCTGTGCTGGCTCTGCTGTGCGATGAGAGTTTGGCTCTGCTCTGATTTGTGCATCATTGGCAGAGCTGCTCGCTTCGCCCTGATGGCTGAAACCTCTGACTGGCAAGAGTGCATGAGCCAGAAAAGAGCACAACATGACTTTCAGATCCCAGGCTGAGCTTGCAGTGCTGCCAGCTAAGGAAAATACAGGCTTGGCTTTTTTTTAATCATTACTATTCCTCCTTCCAAAAAAAAAGCCCCAGCAGCATTTGGAACTGGTGAAGTATCGATCTGGAAAGTTGCTGGAGGACAATAAACGTGCAAATTCATTATGCCTTTTTATAGGTTTCCTTTTCACTGCACTTTGAGGGGACAGAAAGGGGAATGGGGAATGTATTTTTAATTCTTTCCATAGCTGTGGATGCTGCAAAAGGGTTGGAGATATGCAGCACCTGCACTGCTACACAGCTCTGTTGGCTGTAGAAATCAGAAGGGCTTTCTCATTGCATCAGGGCTCCTTCAGCCCCAGGGAAGGCTCACAGTATGCAGAACCACAGCTCCCCAGCTGCAAGAGAATTGATTTTGGTGTCATTTTGTCTCGTTTCCCCTTTGTTGATGAGCGTTGGACTCAGAAGCAGAGCCACGCAGGGACAGTGCTGGGGACTTGGCAGTGCTTATTAAGCAAATGGAAGCCCGTCCACATTTATCTTTGTTTTCTCCCTTCTGTTCTAGGGCTTACCTGGCCCCATAGGGGAAGCTGGTCCAAAAGGCAGTCGGGTAAGCAGCCTTTGATTTGTGTTTGCTTGGTTTTACTAAGGGCTTCTTAAGAACTTTTACGCTTAACTTTTTAATCCTGAGACAAATTCTTCGAAGTAGTTGGATTTGGGGGATTTGGACTCCACACCTTGTTTACAGAGGCCCTCAAGGAACTTACTTGTTTATTGAGGCACTGTTACATTCTTGAAATGAAGCTCTGAACGTACCAAGACCAAAGATCACTGATAGTGCTGAGGATGTGAAGTCACTACCCTTTATGGTGCAGCAGAGGGAGGAACAGGATCCAAATTCCTACAGAAGCCCAGTGTGAAGTTCCCGCAAGCCCCAGCTCCCTGAGGCCAATTTAATTTCAATAAGTGTGGCTCAGTGGTCTTCCATCATGCTGAATATGGACTCTTCTGGGTACAGTCCCGAGTTTGGGACTGATTTATATCATCATGCAGAAGAGCAAGCCAGCATCTTTAACTCATGTGCAAATATAAATATTGGTATTTCTGTTCTCCCCATTTTGCTCGTCAAATTGAATTTCTGGGAGTTCTCCCTCGTTGCTAAAGATTTTGTTCTCTTTCTTTAACAATTACGACTTCCATGAATCAAATTCTGGTCTTTTCCCGCAATTATAAATTCACAACGAGCTTCTGACCCAATAAAATCCTCTCCTTCCCTGACACGTCATACTTCCTCTATAGGCAATAAATTCAACCAGCTGGATTTCATCACTAGAAAAACTGCAAAGCACAAACAACTGCTGACCCTGTAGCTAGCTGTATTGCTGAGCTGGGGAGGAAGAGAGGAAGGCCTGGGGGAGCACAGCTTGCTCACCTCCCTTCTGTACTGTTCTCCCTGGTGCACCCACTACAGTGCAGTCCAGCAGGAGTCGGATGGTTTGTCTTGGTGCTCAGGAGGCAAAGATATCAGCATCCTTTGATACAGTTGTATTTCCCAGCGGGATGTCATCCCCAAAGGAAGCACGACCCGAAGGGAGTGATGGGCCAGTGAAAGAATGTGGTGGGATTGGCCGTAAGAGATTTAGTGATGATGGAGAGAGAAAGATGAGAGAAAGTCACTGTTAGCATTTGGCTCTTGTAACAGCAAGGTGCCACAGAGGGGGCTCCCCGCTGAAATTCGCTTCCTCTCGATTCTGCATGTTTGGCACAAACGGTCCTTTGCAAAGGACCAGCACACAAGGTAACTTTGTGCTAACTGCTGAGCAAAGAGGATTAAACACAAGGCTTCAATTGTTGAGAGGGAAAGGAAATGTAGCATTTTATGCAGTGCGTCCTGTCTGAGCAGGATCCCAAAGCTGGACAGAAACATTGCATGCTTGAAAATGCAGCAATCGCTGGTGACTGTGAAAGGAATGGGTTACTCTTGCTATCACTCTTGCTAACTTTGAACCAAGCTCCGTTTCCCTCAGGTACACTCATAGCCAGCCCAGGTAAGGTCTCTTATTGCTGGCTCTTCCTCCCTGGAATCCTCATGATCCCTGGTGTGAGGGTATGTGCCCTTGGACTACATCGTGGAAGCCAGCACCATGCAGTCCATGGGCATATACACTTGCCTCAAGGTTTATTTCATCACGGCTGCCATTGACCAACGCTGGAGGATGCTCTGCTGTTCAGGGATGATAGATTGACTGGCTGCTAATGGAGAAATGTATTTGACTACTTGTTTCCTCTTTTCTTTAGGGATATATTGGTCTTCCAGGATTATTTGGGCTCCCAGGGGCTGATGGAGAACGAGTGAGTATTTTGTGAAGAAAACCTTGGTGTGCTGCATGAATACAGTTCTTCAGAGCCTGCTGTAACCTCTACCCCTTGTTTCTGATAAAGGAGGCAAGCATGCCTAATGTTTGAGCATGCATTCTTCAGCCTGTCTCTGCCTTTGTAAGAAGACCTTTTTCCCTGTATGACACTGGCTCCAGGAAACCAAGTCTTTAGGCAGGATCATCAGACTATGCTTATGCACTGGGGAGCAGTTTTTCTGTATTGTCCTTCACTCCAAGCTTGCCCTCCTCCTCCTTCTAAGTCCGTCTTAGCTGAATTGAGAATGGTGAGAACATAAGTGGGAATTCCCTGTGCCCGCATGAGCAACATCCCAGCCACTGTACCCCAGCATTTTGGGTGTCCAGCTGAAGCTGTGTGCCTCTTGGGAAGAGCAGTGCTGGGGTTTTCTGATGGTGGCTTTCATTCCAGTTGCATCAAGCTGGGCAGTCAAGCCCACGGAAGGACAAGTACCTGTGGCTGCTGTCCCCACGTGTCCTCCCTTCCTCCCACTCCTCCCCCCATGTCTTTTCCAAACCTACACGTTCAGAGCTTCATAGAACCTCCCTTGCTGTTTTGCTCTTCTCCCATACGCACTCCCACCTGCCTCATCTCTACCCACCCAAGGACTCCCTCTTCCCACAGCATGAGTTCCTAAGGAAGGGCACTGTAAGACGAAGACCGTTTCATTCTCACTTTTTCCTCCTCAAACGCAAGCTCCAAAAACCAGAGAGGCCCCAGGAGCATGTGGGAGTGAGTGTGCCTGCCTGGGAGGGGACTGCCCTGTGCTCGAGAGTCGCTGATTTAATGCTTGTATAACTAAATAAGAAACATAAACAGAAGTTCTCCAGCGAGTGCCTTGGCGGTGGCCTTCAGTCGGTTCCAGCCCAGTAGCTTAATGACTACTCCAGCAGGCATTAAGCTTCAGCCTGTAGCCCTGGGTGTGGATGCTGCCTTCGTGCGTCCCCAGGGAGGGCTGTAGTTAGTGGGTGAAGGTTAATTGTCTTCTGCTCTCGCTGCAAGTAGCTGACATTTTGATTCCCGAACAATGCCGCAGTCATTAGCCTGTTTTGCATTCCCCTTTCTCTTCTCGTTTGGTTTTGCATTGTTGGTTGACTGTTTGCTTTCTCAACCAGACCTATTATTCTTTTTTTTCTCTGTGTTTTCCTTGCAGGGGATCCCTGGAGTTCCTGGGAAGAGGGGCAAGATGGGTAGGCCGGTAAAGTTTTTCCTCGTCTATTATGCAGACTTTGCTGAATGAAACTGAAAACAAAACATCTGGCTTCTGGCTGGGCCCCCTGATATCTTCTGCTGGGAACTAAGTGGGGAGATCAAACAAACCTTTCCATCTCTCTTTTTTCGAGCAGGAAGAAAGCCGAAGATACAAATGCTGCTCTCTTCCTTTCTTTCATGCTCTGCCCTTTTGTTCTTTGTTGCACTCTCTCCATGGTCCCCCGGATCCTACACTGCTCAGATTCTCTTCTCCAATACTTTCCCTCCAGACAGCCTCTTCCTTAAATGTGCTTTTTAATTCCCCGCTGTGACAGCAGCACCCGGGTCCCTGTTGCTCTGTTACATTTAATTTTTATGCTCTCACCCATCCCATCATATTTGCCTCTGTTGATTGTGGTTCTCTTCAGCCTTTGTGCTGTCCTGGTTTGTATAATGCCAGTGCATTTTGGTGTAGAGACTTTTCTGCCCTTGGTGGTGGAGCAGAATTAAAGCAATGACAGAAGAGATAAGGAGGTATTTGCTGTGTCCAGGCAAATCCGAGAGCTTGGCCAGGAGGGAGAGGTGACACAGGTAGAACTGAATATGAGGTGGAGCTGAAAGACGCACAGAAGGGGTTTTGTGCTGCCTGTAGTAGGTGGGAAAAGTACAGAAATGAGCAGAGGAAACAGGGAAAGGGCAGAAGGGAAAGTTGTTCCCATTTCAGCCTTCTTCCACGCTCTCCTGCATGCTTCCTTTGCCAAACTGCATCAAGCTGTTTCTCCAGGAGGCAGTGCAGAGAGCAGACATGTGCGTGCTCTGGTGCCTCTCATTGCCTTTGCACCTTGTTCTTCGTGTTGGCCTGAGTGCCTCTCAGTCTCCTGACATCATTGCACTCAGAGGCTCCTTGTAAAATGTCCTCTCACCCACACACTGAAAAATCCATCACTTTCCCCTTGTCCTCCTTGCATGCAAGTGCGTGCTTTCTAGGATCCCACACCCACTGTTTGGTGTTCCTGCAGTGAAAGCTGTGCAGACAGCTCAGCTCGACAGTGCCACACTCATCTGGGCTGGCAGCTCTCCTCCTGCTGGGATGGGGGGAGATGGAGCAGATTTTGGAAAGGGGGACAGCAGAGATGGAAATCTGTACCAAATCTTACAGCTTTAAATCCACAAATTGTACCAGAAGCCTCTGCGATGAATAAGTGCAGCGAGCCAGGCAATGTAAGGATGACTCATTGACCAGAGTAAAACAAACAAAGCAACTGTCGTTAGGTACAGGCTCTCTGCTCGCTGTGCAGCACACGCTGTAGGCTCAAAGCCTTCCAGCTGTTGTTTGGCTGCTGCTCGTGGTCTTCCAGGCAAGAAAAGCTTGTGTCTGGTGATCCCCTGGGATCTGTGGGGAATCTCTCACCCAATGAGACATTTGGGCTGGGATCTTGAGAAGTGAGGGCCTGTGTTCTGCTCAGAGAGTTTTGGCTCCATCCCTGTTTCATGATATCAGGTTTAGCAGGAAACCTTGAATGGAGAGATGCTGTCAATTTGTACTTCCAAGCGTGAGCTAAGAGGTTCTGTGGCATCCGGAGGTACTCAGGAAATCACTGGAAGAATGGAAAGGAGGAAGCAGCTGACGTGGTTCCCTTTCCAGCACTTATCTCCTGCCCTTGCTGTCTCCCAGCCGGGTTGCAGTGTGAGTGAGCCGGCTGTGATTTCTCTGCTAGGTTTGCTGGCTCTGTTCTGCTTCAGTGCTGTCACTGCGATGGAGAGCTCTTGGAAGCCCTTATTAGCTACCATCCAAGGCTGGTTAAAGCTCTGGGAGTAGGGAAGGAGCTGTTATCAAATACATTTCCCTACCAAGTTTTGCTTGGTATGAGGCAGCAGCGGATTAAGAGGAGGAGGGGGCTGGGGGAGCTTGCATGTGACACCGTGGGCCTCCTGGAATGATGTAAGAGCAAATGATTAAAATAGACGAACTGGACATGAGTCAGATTTTGAAAGCATTCCAGGGAACTTCAGTTCTGCAGAACTATGAGGGACATCGTGGATCTGTCATAGAAGCAGGCAGCTCCAGCTCCCACCCGGCTCTCCTTGCAGCACTGGAGGCAGATGTGCTTCCAGCGGCTGGGCACCGGTGACCCCTGGGCAAGAAATAGCTGCAGTGCAGATTGTATTAAGCCTCAAATAGAATGTAATATATTCAGAAGGTCTCAAGTCCTGCTAGAGAGAGAGACTTACAGGAGAACTTTCAGGAATCGTTTTGGAAGAGGTTTGAGCTCTCTCTGGCTCACCTTTGTTATGGATGGAGCTTGTGTGTCGTCCTTTTCTCTCATATATAGACTATCAACACTCATCCCTGCTTTTAGCTTATAATGTGATTTTTTAGCAGTATTATTTTAAAAGAGAGAGGAAGGCAAGTTTTGTTGCATTACATTCTTAGTAATACTTGGATTTGTTTGAAGCTTGTTTACAGTTGAGCAAAGACATCCGTGGTCTCTTTCTCTCCTCCTAATGACTTGCTGCTGCTGCTGGTCCCACGCCTGGACCTCAGTCAACCACATGAAGCCTCCTTGTGTGCTCAGGTCCACTGTGCAGGTGCTGTGCAAAGAGGATCTATGAAGTGACATGTGGGTGTTGAGTGTCAGGGATCAGCGCACAGGTGATGCAAGAACTCCCTTCTCTCTGCCTGTTGGCCACAGCATGGAGGTTGTGGGAGCGAGCAGTGATCTGGCAGCCACTGACATGGCCTCAGGATTTGCTGTGAGCATCAGTATGGTGGCAAGCTGCCTAATCTGGCATCCGCTTCCCAAGAGCTGACCACAGCCGAGGTCCCCCTTGCCAGCTCTCAGCTTGTAATGCAGCAGAGCCTTCTTGCCAGGCTATTTTTCATGTCTGCTGTCTTCTTCCATCTTGACTTATGACGTTAATGTCTTAACTTCTGCCTCCAGTGAACACTCATCCTTAAAATACTCTTTTTTCTCCATCTGATGAGTTGTTAGAAGAGCATGCAGTACCCGTGCACTCCCTACTGAAATGAGAAGACTGTTGCATCATCTGAAATAGCAAAAAGCAGGGCAGACTTTGGGAAGGTGTCGCTTTACAGCCTCCTCCAACCTTTTGATATATGGCTGCGATAACTCAGTGGTGAATGCCAAGTTACACAGCCACAGCTGTTGTCCATACAAACAATGGGGGAGATCTGTCTTGCCATGTGTCTAGAAAGACTGGCATAACCCAAATCAGTGAGAAAACAAATTTGGCTCCTCTGTGCAGAGGCTGAGGCTTTAAGCCTCTCCTCTCTTCTTGTTCCAGTCTTTTCTCTTTGGACGCAGCTAACGTCCTTCCTTGCATTTGGAGAGAACCAAGCGAAAGCATACAAGCTGAGACTTGGGGAAACTGGTGACAGCATTTCCAAGTACCTCTTATTTAACAAATAATTGCCAGGTTGTACTTCACTTGAGTGGGCTCCCAAGGGTGCAGAAAGGCTGCCCGTATGGCTTTCCTTGTAAGAACATGACTTAGGATTACACCCTAAGAGCTCTTACCTACAGCTCACATGGGCTGCTAATGCTCGAGCCGTGTGTGTTTTGTCACTGTGATCAGTACATATATCCTCAGAAAATACCTGCTCTTCCATAGCTAAGCTGCTCAGGCCTGATGCACCTGAGCCACCAGAGTGCTTGGTGAGCTCTGCAGACCACAAAGGATTCCTCAAACCACTGCCCCAGGTCAGGTTCAGCTGTTTGTTTCCAAGAACATCCATCATCATTCAGAAAGCTTGTGAAGAATTACATCAGTATGTCCTAAGCACAAGAGCATCCTTCTTCCATTAGGGAAATGTTCATTTATAAATCAGTGCAAAGACCAAAAGTGTTTTTCATTAGAAATAAGATAAACTAATGCAACTATCACATTCGACTCTGAAAGCATTTTGATCTTGACTTTCTTAAATAGGAGGCTGCTAGACTTGGAAATCTTGGCCGTAAATAATTAGGAGTGTTGGCAGATTCAGTGCACTTGAGCATTAGGTAATTGAGTCTGTGTAATCTGTACTCTATCAGAGCCCGACAGAAGCGGGAAGAGAGAGTGTACGTGTGTGAAGGAGTGAGCTGGGAGGTTGGGAGGGTGGAGGGCTGCAAGTTAATCTCAGTGCTGCTTGGCTGGAAGGGCTTCAGTGGACGCTGGCTCTCGTTCAGGTGGAACTGAAGGGCAGTTATTCTAAAACTGCCATGAAATCTTAATCCAAAGAGGATGTGACATGGAGATGTGAAGTGGCAAGGCCACCAGCCCCGTCCCCAGCTGTGGGTGGCGCCTCCCCTCTCTGCTGGGATGCAAGCTGCCACAGTCCCAGCTCCAGACTGAGCAAAAGGCAAAGGCTGTGTAGCTGCGTGGATTAAGCTGGCAAGTGGGCTGGGCATGGGGGCTTTGCCAGGATCCCTGCAGGGCCACTCAAGGAACCATTGCTGGGTGTGAGCCAGCCCTCGTGCCCGCCGGTGCGGGGCTCACGTCTGCGTTCTCCACCAAGAACGCTCTCAGAGGTGGATGCTGCCAACATAAGCTCCATTTGTTTATTTTATTCTCCCTCTTTTTTTTTCTTTTTTTTTTTTTCCCAGTGAATGCCTTCTCTCACTCTCAGCCCTGCTTCTCCACCATTACCTTTGTTGTTGTTGTTTAAATTGTTTGACTTGCACGCTCCATCCCTGTGGAGGCTCCTGGGCTGAGACTTACCTGGACGGAGCCAATTGGCAGATGCAGCCTTCTGCAGACAAGACAGGAGAGCCGGTTGGTTTGAGCAGTTTCACCTTCAGCCAACAGGAAAATAAAATCCTATTTTTGGAGAAGGATTCTATTGGCGCACAGAGCTGCCAGGATTCCGTGGAGCAGCAGCTGCCAGACTGCCTCCCTTACTCCATCAGGAAAAGTGTTCTAAACTGAATCAGATGTTGTACACATACAACACACCCACCCAGGGGCGCACACCTGAGAAGGCCTTGGGAAGCAAAGGACTCGGAGCATCACCTGGCCCTGCTTCCCTGGGGACAGTGGCTTGCAGGGATGAGAGCTGGTGCCATGTGTTCAGACCTGGAGCAGCCCTCTGGCTGACGACAGCAAGCAAGGGCAAGCTGCTCTGTTTGTTTTAAGCAAAGGAAGAAGGAAAGGAGAGGTAAAAGGGGAAGTTATCCCCTGCTGCAAAGGATTCCAGTGTCTGTCTGGTGGTGTAGGAGAGGATGCCCCCCTCAACAGGAGTTGAGGCACAGCTATGGGACCTCAAAAGTGTAGATTTAATTACTGGTTCAGCTTCAGACTTCTTGGTTTTATCTGGGATAAACCAGCTTGCATCTCTTTGTGTTGGCTCCCTCTCCAGCAATGTGAGGACAAACTGCAGCCACTGCATGGGGTTGGGACAGAGGGAAGCACAGAGTTGTTGGGTTTTGCTTCTGCTTGCATGGCTTTTCTCCAACCCCGCTTCAAGAACCACCTTGCTTCTTTCATTGAATTTCTCCTTCAGACAATGTGAAATCCACTCAGCTGGGCTTCTCTCTTATTTTTTTACCTTCTGTATTTCCCAGCTGAGAGATGGAGCCAAAAGTTTTGTCATACCTGACTGCAGCCACTGCGGAGGAGCTGGCTCCCTGCCGGCACAACTTGTTAAGCGTTTCCCTCCAGCTCTGCTGCCCTTTGCTGTCCCTTCCCAGTCCTTGACTTTTTCCATGCATCCCTGGGAGCACTCAGGATGCACAGCTCAGGATGCACAGCTGGATGTTTTCCACTAGGGTGTTATTCTTTGCCATCCCAATTTTTTTGAGAAAACAATGGATTATGCTGTAACCTAAAAAAAAAAAACAATAACAAAAAAAACCCAACCCTCTGCACTCAACTTTGGGAAGGTCGGGAGAGCATGGGCTCTGTAATCCCTCCCAAACCTCCTGCAGCAGACAGCCCACCGACCCGTGTGTTCCCAACCAGGTTGGGCTCGGGGCTGTTGGGGCAGAGCTCAGGGGAGGGGGCACAAAGCTGCTCTCCGACGGAACCAAGGGGATAACAAAGTCCTCTTGTACTTCCTAGGCTGTTTGTTTCGGTTGAATAGCACAGCTTTTATTCCCGAGGAACATCTCTGTCCTCAAGGCTGAGGCAGGAGGGTTGAAAAAACAGCTTTTGCAGACATGTGAGAGCCAATGAATTTAGGACACTGTGGTCACTGGAACGGTAATTGTGGTTTAAGCTGCTACTGCTTACCCCATGGAAAGAAAGTGCTTTCTTTTCATTAGGTGCTTAACAGATTGATTGCCTCCTGCTGTGACCAGAACTGTGCTATAATAGCTTTCACAACCCGGATTGAGCCTTTGGAGACTGTAGGGATGCTGAAACATCCTCCTTCATGCCACAGTCACCAGCCTTGGTCTCATTTAATGTGCGAAAGTGCTAATCCTTGTGCTGCCAAGCTCAAAGCCTGGGTGAGGATGTGCGGGGTTTAAAGCTGCTTTTTCCATTGTCTCCTCTTCTGGGTTTATTTTACGTTGTGAGCCAAAAAATATCATGGGACCGAGCACCATCCCAGAGACCTACGGGCTCAGGATGAGAAAGGTTCTCAATTTCGTGCCAGTTTCACCACTTTCCATCTCGAGGATGGGAAGCAAACAGAGCTGCACGATGGGGACCACAGTGCACCATGAAGGGGTTTGGTTGTGGAACCTCTACTGGGCAGGGTTGGCCAAGTGGCCTCATCTGGGTGCACAGCTGTGCCTTGGAGACAGGAATCATCTGCTTGTTTAAATGTCTTTGTCTTTGAGCAGTGAGGTTAGAACAAGAAACTGAGACGTAAAAAAAGATTAGTGGGAAACGTGAATTTAAATAGTTTCTTATCTGGATACTTTTTTTTTTTTGGCAGAAGAGTGCAATGCTAATATCACTGTGGAAGAGATTTAACCCAGATTTCTTAATCAAGCAAGGATTTCACTAGATGATACTATGCAGCTGTAGCCATATTAATTTAATTCCACTTACAACAAGTGAAACCTTCCCAACTGGACAAGGCCTTGGCTCCATACAGGACACCTCAGCACCCCCAGGGCCTGATGGCATCAGTGGGTCCCTTTGTGCCCAGCTGTGCCCTTTGCAGAAAGAAGGATGAGGGACTGCTGAAGGCTGGCACTGCAGTCTGCAGCAGTGTGAGTACAGTATCAGTCTGTGCCTGCTCATATTTTCCTTGGCCAGCTGTATGACTGTAAACAGCAAAACCTTACAAGGCACTCTTTTTTTTTTTGAGCAATGAGTTTTCCTTACATATATCTGTTCTGATCTGATTGATTCAGCATGTAGCAGTTATTTTTCCTCTCTTTTTTATTAAAGAAGATTTTACCTTCTTCCAACCCTCCCCTTCTTGTTATATTTGACATCTTTGTCTCTAGGTGGCAGAAGGCTGTTGCAGTGGCTGCTTACCACAGCTTCTTGGCTTGTGCACAGGCTTAAGGGATGTAGTGCCCAGCTGGAAAGGTAGACAACTTTTCCATTCGCAGTGATGCTCGTAAAATAGAGTTATGGAATCCAAGCAAATAAGCAATAGCTTGCATCCATTCATGAGGGTGTACTGATTACCACAGGGAAGTGGTATAGAAGTGAAATCCTGGCTCAGAAGCCAGTAACAAAATTTTAGTTGTCTTAAACAGGTCTCCCATATTTCACCTGGGTTGTGAGCAGGTATCTTCCTACAGGGTTGTGTTGGCCAGGAGTTGTGAGCCACCAAAGGTGAATGGAGGTCTGGCTCTGACTATAGTCGTTAGTTTTCCATCCTGATGTCCACAGTCAGCATAGTGTAATAAGTTAGGATGGTGACTTTTGGTAAGTGGTGACTTTTTTCATGTAGTAAACATGGTCGTTGTGGCTCCAGAGTGTGGGCCATCATGAGCTCGGAACTGTTCATTCCTTTGGCAAGCTGCAAGGTCGTGGGTGCACAGGAGAGAATTCTCCATGCATCTTTGATCAGCTCCATTAAGCATTATGGGATCCAACAGGCATTAAGCCATTTATCTGTCCTGTGAGAAGGAGACACTGTTAAAATGATTGTCACCAGTGGGAAATAATTCAGGCTGACAGTCCATTTTTGAGGAGGACAGTCATTGCAGCAAGGTTTATGAACTCTTCCAGAATATAAATGATTCAGGATTGACTTTAAAGGAGGCACTGTGTTTATCAGTAGAACATTTCTTAATCTTTAGATGCAGAGTTTGGTCTTGCAAACGTGTGATTAACACTTCATTTGTCAACTATACAGCATAACCTTCAGGACTGCATTTTCCTTGTTGGGACATATTGAAGGACTTGGGTGAACCAGAACAGAAGCACTGATTTTCACCTTTCTCCCCTATGCACACACTGACTTTCCACATGGCACTGCCAAAGCCTTGCCTGCTGTATGAAGCGTGCTGAGGGCTGACAGACACTGTTAGGAACAGGCAAGGCTGATGTGAACACATCAGACCCAGCAGCTCAGCAATGGCTGCTTTCCACAGCGTGGCCAAGCAAAAAGCCTTCCTGTTTCCTCGTTGACTTTTCCTCCCCAGGCTCCCACTGGTTAACGCACAGCTGATGGCTGAGCCTGGTAAATGATACTTCTCATTACCCTTCATCAGCCCCAGGAGAGGGGAGGGAAGCAGCTCCTGGCCTTGCAGAGCAGCTTGCTGAGTGTGCTGTGGGTGGGGTATGACCAGGGGGCTGTTGGCCTGGGCTTCCTTCTGATCTGCTGGCTACTGAAGTGCTGCACTGAATGCAAGGGGAGCAGTTCTTAAGCTGGTACCAGTAACACTAATATTTTCCTCCTCTTCTCAGGGTTTTCCTGGAGATTTTGGGGAACGAGGACCTCCAGGCATTGACGGGAACCCAGTAAGTTCACAGCTTTTCCTCTTTCCAGTGTGGTAGACAGCATGCTTTGCCATGTGATGCTGGTTAGAGCTGAAAGAAGGTATTCAATGTAGTGGCAGCTGCTGGTATTTTGTTGTCCCTCCTGAAAAGCAAAGGTATGCCCTGCTCGTGCTCCCAGTTCCTGTGTTCAGCCCAGCATCCTGTATCTGCCAGCTCATCCTGTGCTGTTCAGCTCTGCCTTGTTCCATCGCCCTCCCTGTGCCTCAGTCTCAATAGATGCTATGTGACTAGAAGAAAAGTTAGATGAAAAAAGGTTGGGATGTTGCTCCTGATGAGCAAGCCACAGCTGGAAGGTGTTGCCCTTATTACAGAGCCACAGGAATCACTTTGTTGGTTCCAGCGAGCTCTGCATGGAGCTTTATATGAACGTAGCAGGACAGGGCCCACAGACAGAGGAATGCACTGTCATAGTGCTTCAAGCTCAGTACCTTTCCTAATCAGAAGTGGACATCAGTGGTAGTGCAAGAAGTGCCAAATTGTCTGCTCCAGAGCCTGGGTGCACTGAGGAGCAGACCTGGTGCTCTGGGCTCCTGCTGCCCTGCCTGGATCTCAGCTGGCCCAGCATGGTGCTGGGAGAAATCTCCAGGCCCCTGAGTCCTTGACCTCTCTCCAGTCTCTATCTAACCCCTGCTGACTTTCTAAGAATGAGATGTGTCTCCTGGGAACTGGGTCAGGATGGTCCCAAGGACCGTTTAAGCAGCTGGATGCTGATGAGATTTATTTTGCTTTGCTCTTTTAGCACTTAATACCAAATAGTTGAGTGCGTGCTGTGTTTTCTGCTGCTCACAAAACGCTCTTCTGGATTGTATAAGTTCCCACATGTATTAACTATCTGAATTTTCTGAATGGCTTTCTCAGTTCTTCAATTAGCAGATGAGGAGTTCTGATTCATGTTGTAAATTCATACTGTCTTGGTTATTCACACGTAATCACTCATGGTGTTCAATGTGTGAGGTAACCCACTCCTTATGTGTCTTTAAGTTCCCATTCATCATGAATGCAGACAAAAGTTATTTTCCCAAGCAACTCTAACCAGCAAGCCAAGCTCAGCCATGCTGCAGCCTTTGTGGGAATTTAGCACAAGAGTTACAATCGCAGTGAACTGAAAGAGCTAGATTCCCAAGGAATACTTCTGCAGGACTTTTCCCATCCTTCAATCAGCATAAGCCATGGGTCAGAGCGGAATCAGTAGTCCCAAAGCAGAAAACTTTCTAGATTGTATTGCTATTTCCAACCAGCCCACCAGGAAGAACAGGGAGGTCAGAAAGAGTCCCTTTTTTTCCAAATAACTTGTTTTGTTTTCATTTAAATTTGCAAATAGTCTTAAGTCCATTCAGAATATGGGCTCAGAGTTAGCTGAATGCCAGTTCCCAGAGCATCGCGGAGAAGCAAATGTCCTTTCCGTTAATTCATCCAGAAGGACCGCTCTTCTTTCATCTTATCAACAGCCTTTAAATATTAATGTGCCTTGGAGATCGTAGAATGAAAACAGACTGTTTGGGCTGACTTAAAGGGAGGTTCACAGGGTCACAAGCGGAGTCACAGACGCAGAAAAATGCCAGAAAGTCTGTTTGTGGAACAGACAAACATGCCGAGTTTGCTAGGTGGGGTATGCAGCTGAATGGTGGGCGGGCTGCCGTGGGTCCCAAGCTGCTCCATTCTGCTGCTGCTGTTGCATGGGGATGGCAGAGCCGACAGCCTCTCACCTTCTTTCTATCACCACCAGACAGAGCAAAGACTCACAACCACAGGACGTGGTTCCCCTCCTACCAGCTTGCTGAGAACTGTTGAGCCATCGCATTCCAGATCTCGGTTCCCGGAGCACTTTAGCCACTCCAATTAGTCTCTTACTCACAGGAATTAGAAGTGGACTGTTGATTCATCTTCTTGTCTCTTGTCCCTGTGCCAGACTCATGTGCTGCAAAGGAGGATGGAGCGTGATTCCTCTTGCAAGTCAGGACTCAGCATGTCCTGACTGACCACTGGGAAGGGAACACCTGTAAATCCCCCTTCCCCAGGCTAGGAAACAGCTCAGATAACATCTGGTCCTGCCTGGGTTCCTGGAGGAATCCACCCCCTCCTCTTCCAAGAGGAAATCCTTTTGCATTAGGCACGAGGCCGTGCATTTCCACTTTTACCCCTTCTCTTGAGGAATACCCATGTGAGATAAGTCAGAAATCAAGGCGGTCCCACCTGTGCCTGCTGGGACCAAGAGCTGAGCGTCCACATGCTCTTCATCCCAGCCATCTCCAGAGCCTGCAGAGCTTCCTGGGGAACTGAACAGCTCCTGTGCCATCCCTGGGGATGTTCCCTCTTCCGCCAGCACCAGCCTGTGACTGAATGCTCAAAGCCGACCTTATTACAGTAGCTCTGAGGACACAGAAATCCCACCCGTGAGGAACAATTGCTCCACAGATGTCCCAAGTATGCAGGAAAGGAACTGGCCATAAAAAAGCAATTTTTGGCTGGTTGAGATTATGAAACGCTTTTTGTGTGTGCTTGCCCAACAGTCCTTTACTCCACTTCCCATAAAATAAACACACGTAACCCTTTGCACAAGAAAGCTGAGCACGGTCAGTCACGTTGTGTCCCCTTTTCTTTCATTCTCTCAATAGGCAAAGCTTCCCTTAAAAGGGGAGCCTTACTGCACTGAAGGGGACTCCACCAGATGTGCACTGTAAACTGAGCTGCTCTGTCAGAGTAGCCAGCGTGATCCAGAGCAGGGGAAGGGCTGTCTGAGCCAACAGGAAGTTTAGGATTTCCAATGCGCTTGTTTGGAGAGGCACTGCTGGAGATGGAGGTGTGCAAGGGCAGGGCCTTGCTCTAACAAACCGCTGTCAGGGTGTTGGAAATGTGGCAAGGGAGATGAGGGACTGGCTGAGGATCCCATAGGGATGGCTGAAGTACCTGGGAACTTACTTTGGTGTGGGTCTGACACAGTTTCTCTGCTGCACTCCCCCCAGAATGCCACCAGCACTTGCTGGCACCCTGGGCACCTGCCTGCCCCTGGGAGGCTGGCACAGAAGGGTTTGTGGTGAAGCTGTGAAGTCAGAGTAGCCTGTGCTCAAAATGGGGAGCTCTGAGCCCAGCTGGGTGAGACAGCGTTAAAGGAGGCTGCTGGCTCCCCACCCTGCCCTACCTGTGTGCTCCCAGTGCGGAGCAGCTCACATTACCCCATGTGCAAAATGCGCTTCCAGGCCCCGTCAGCCAGCACAAAAGCCATCATACTCTCTCCCCAAATTGCCCAGTTTAATTTTCATCTGTGCTCTTCCTTTACAACAAGCTTTATGCTTCTTTAACCACCCCCAGCCTCTCACCTTTTCCACTCCAGAGCAGCAGCTTGCCTTTCCATCCCATCCTCACCTTTCTGACCCCTCTCTTCCTGAGCCTTCCCCTTGCCTGGGGCAGCTCCAGTCTCTCCCCTGCCTGCCCCGTGTGTGAAATGCTGCTTTCATCCATCCAGGAGGGGACTGCAGCTGCAAATAGCTGTGGAGCAACAAGCAGCCCAGTGTCTGGAGAGGCCAAGCAGCCGCACGATGGATGCTCTCCATCACTTTGGCTGGAGGAAGGAGTTGCACGGGGTGGGAACAGAAGGAGGAGGGAGGGATGGTGTTTTCCCTGCCCTCAAGCCCTTGAAACACTGAGCTGCCTTTCAGCCTCTGTTTGTCTACAAAGAGTCCATAACCGTGTTGGTCTGTCTTTCCTTTTAGGGAGAATTGGGAGCCCCAGGTCCTCCTGGAGTCCTTGGACTCATTGTAAGTATAAAAACAAATGGAGATCTGGCTTCTCAGGGCTTTAACCCTTTCAGGGTGCATAACTGCACACAGATTTTCTCCTTCCTGTGCAGGGGATGGCTGTGTGTGGGGGAGGTGTGATGGCTGGAGGGTGGGAGGTGGAGAGGAGCAAATACTCTCTAAGCAAAAAGGAAACAGAGTCAATATTTACTGTTTGTGCACTTATTGCTAGATAACTCACCCTTTAATAGCATTTACCAGGGTATTTCTTCAAAGATGCAGTATTAATTCCACACCAGAATCTGTTGTCTTTTACAAAGCAAGGCCCTGTGAGCAGCAACCTAAGGGAGCACAGTTTTTGCTCACTGGGGAGACCACAAGCAGGAACTGTCTGCTCTCTGGGTACACAGGAATGTCATGCATGCTCCCACCATCCCAATACTAATCCAGGTAACCACATGCACAGCCAAATTCCATCCTTTATTCCATCTTTTCCCTGGAGGAAATAAATGTCTATAAGCAAGGGTGGCAGCTCACTGCTGGCAGCTGTGCTGGGGTTAGGGAATGTCCAGCTGAACATGTTAGAGTTTAAATTTAGGGCCTAGAAGTTGGTTTAAGATATTTCATTCCCTGCACAAGAACTGGTAGGTCCTGTTAGCTCTACAGCTTTCAGAATTGCTCCTTTTCTGTGATCATGCATGAGAAGCTCACTCGCCATGAAGGTTGAAAACAGCCCTCCTTATGCCTTTCCATAGTCGAGTTACAGGAGCCAGCTGAAAGCAAGGTCCCAGATGCATTCATATAGACATAGAGCACCCAACCCAGGAATTCTAGACTCAGTGCAGGAAAAGCAGAGAAAATCCTAACATCATAGAATCATTAAGCTTGGGAAAGAGCTCTAAGCTCACCAAATCCAACCATCAGCCCATCACCACCATACCCACTGACCACGTCCCTCAAATATGGTGCTCCAGCAGTTTTGGTCTAAGGGTGACCCCCTCCATCCTGCTGGGAGATGGGGCCCTTCCCCCCACATTCTTCTCCCCACATCTCCTGTCCCAAGCTTTCTGTAGGGCTTGCAGAGGCGTTGGGTGTTTGCTCCAGACTGGCCCATGCTCAACGCCCTCCTTCCTCCCTGCAGCAGCACCCCAGGGAAGGGCTGTTCCCTCCGCACGCTGCAGGTGTTTGGGTTCACTGTTTGAAAGAGGCTGGAGAGCAGAATTAAGCAAAACTAGAGCCTCTTGCTCCCCTAATTAGCTGTGCGGGCAAAGCTTTAAGTAAATGCCTTTCTACAAGAAGCCTTTATGCTGGGAGGCATGAAAAGGGCATCTGTTGGGGCCCTGACGGCTGGCCAGAGCCAGCCCTGTTTATTGACACGTGGCCATGCATATCACTGCCTCCCTTCATGGGCTGAGGGCAATCAAAGCCCATTTAAATGTCGGCCACTGAAGGCTTTCCTTTATACGTGTGCATGCAGGTACACACAGGCACTGTGAACTCCAGGGTCCTCCAGGGCTGTAGTTTCTTCTGCAGGTCGCAATATATGATGCTGTGCTGTCTGTTTGCAGCAGAATGGCCATGCTGCTAGGGCAGCCTTGTCCAATACTCTAATTTTTCAAACAGTGGAAAAGAAAATCAATTCAGAAATCAGGAAGAATTGAGGGATACCGAGGGACTGGATGGGAGAGGTATTTGAACCCATTGGCTTTGAACCTAATGTCTTTGGTCGTTTTCTTTCTCTCACTAGGGTGACATGGGCTCTGTTGGACCTATTGGTTATCCAGGACCAAAGGGCTTAAAGGTGAGAGAATAGCGGTGCCGTGGGAGCTCTTGTCCCTCCCTGGCAGCACTGAAGATCATTTTGTTCCTTCCTTGGGTGGCAGTGACCATCCTGAGGGAGAGGATGGGCAGCAGTAGTGCTTGTCTCCTCACCCAGGCACAAGACTGCTGGACCCACATCCTGCTGATGGTCTGCAGTAGCTGTAAGTTACTGGAGGATGCCAGGGGTGTTGTCCCCGTGTGCCTCCAGAGCAAACTATGTGAAGAAGGTTCATAGGAGTGTGCTTAGGGAGCAGCCTGGCATGGGGCCATGGGGCTGTGCTGGGCCAGTGCTGAGGGTCTGAGCAACCAGTACCACTAGGGACGTGGACCTGAGCAAGTCTTTGCTATGGCTCGATCTCACTCTGGGCTTTCTTTTTTTTCAGGGGCTGATGGGAAACCCTGGAGAACATGGACTGAAAGGTGATAAGGTGATCTGAATACTCCCTTATTGCACTGTGTTTTAATTTTGCATGTGAAATCCCCTTTCCAGCTTCCATTTCTCATTCAGCACCATGGTAGTGCCTCCGCTCTGGCTCTCTTTGCTCCCACCCTTCCATCTTTCCCCTCTCTTGAAAGTGCAGTTTTGATTTCTCTTCTGTCTATGATATCTGTCCCATCTTCTTTTTCACATAGCCCTAGAGTAGATCAGTTATGCTGAGCTCTTTGGAGCTTCTCTGTGCCAGTGGGAGTGCTGGTAGCCATACGATCGTCTGGTGTTTTGCTGGGCTTTTATGTTTTTATATTGGTTACGTGATGGGATGGAGAGGAAGATGAAAGCCCAACAGCACTGACAGTGGGTTTGCATTAATGCATTTGGGGGAAACATGATATGACAAAGCAGCACAGCTCGCTGGTCCCCAGGATGTGTTCAGTATCTCTGCTCCTGCTCCGAGAGGTTCACCTCACCACTGCTTCCTGCCAAGAGGAAATTGCCTTATGCCAAACTGATATAAATCACTTTAGAAAAAGAGAAGAGGAGAGGGGCATTGATTGCAATGATTTAGTGCTGCTGGCACAAAAACACGCGGCTTGAGCTAAATCAGCATGAATCTGCGTGTGTAAATGTCTCATTGTCATGAGAACCATCCTCCTACAGATATTCAGCTTGCAGGATTTATGTGGTCTAAAGGAGTGGGAGGTGCAGCCATCGCTCTGATTGCTTAGGAGGGCGATGCACAATGACCGTTAATTGTATTCTCCTCCTTCTGTGTGACGTTTTTTCTCTTATTAGATGTTTGCTTTTAGAGAATGATTTAGCAGCCCAGAACTGCACATGGAGGAAGTGGTGTCAAGCCAGTTATTTCCACTCTCCTTACATTACAGAAGCTCTTTGCCAGGGCTCCTGTCTGCAGTTTCATTTCTCCTGTGCTGCCTTTTCACTTTTGTAGAGAGGAATGAGAGAGCAAGAGAAAGTCTTCTTCTCTAGGACAAGTTTAAGATGTTGGAGCTGGTTTCTTGGCTCATCACCAGTTCCCAAGCCCACAATCTCTTCATCTCTTCTGTCTGTTCCTTGGAAGAAATGGCTGAATGTAATCAGAACTGGACAGCATTTAAGTCAGCGTTTAGCAAAATCAACCTTCATGGCCAGTGCAGTCTCCATCACTTCACACAGACCACTGTGTTTATCCCCGCTATTTCTCCAGTTCTTCTTATGATGTTACACAAACAATTTGCATCTCTCACATCCTCGTGACAGCCCCAAGAGCAGGACTATCCACCACCCCCTACAGCCCTGTACTGTCTTGCAGGTTCCCCGCTGGGGTGATGGGAAGCTTTCCTCTCCGTCTTTTGCTCCCTCTCCCATTGCATCTCCCTTGGACAGGACAGTCTCCCTTCTTGGCTTTCACTGACTCCCGTGATTCTTTAGTGAATTGTGCCTTTAAGCCATTTTATTTTCTCTCATTCTGATTTGGCCTTTATGAGCAAAAACACTCATCCCCTCTTAGAGCTTGTTTACACTGTGCTTTAATTGCTTACGCTGTGGTACCACTGAGAAATGCAAATGGCAGCTGCTCTTGCTGCAATTGCTCAGTCTGTAGCAAGGGAAAATCTCTGCCTTCCTGGGGCTCACAGTCTAAATGCAGTTCTGTCACTGATGGTTTCTGCTGCTGCTATTTTTAGGTTGCAAAATCTTGACTGGTTTCCCTAATTGCTTACTATTATTTTTCTGCCTGTTAGATTTTGACTTCACTATAACTCTCCATCATCATCTTCAGACAGAGCTATCTTTCGGCTCTGACCAGAAACATAAACAACCTGCCTGCATCGTGTATTTATTCCCTCTGTCTGTCGGACTGAAAGTCTGCCTCCTGCCATTCTTGATACATTTCCAGACAATGAGTGTTTGCAAATCTGCCTCTGCAGAGATCCTCATTCATAGCCTGGGTACATCCCAAATAACAGTTCCCTTCCCTGTTGGACGTTCAGGGTGCAAGTACCAAGTAGAATTTAGCTAACTAGTCAGAAGTCACAGCCAGCCATTGCACAGCAACTTTCTGTTCCATCATGGTACCAGGAAGCTGGTAAATGCAGTTAGACTTCAAGTATAAAAAAAAGTGCTAGAAAGGTGAGGGTCAGCCTCTTCTGCCAGGTAACAGCAATAGGATGAGAGATGATGTTGTCATGTTGTGCAGGGAGGTTCAGGTTGGATATTAGCAAACAATTCTTCTCCAGAGAGTGGTGATGCATTGGTACAGCTGCCCAGGGAGTGGTGGGCACACCGTCCTGCAGGTGTTCTAGTGGAGATGTGGCACTGAGGGACGTGTCAGTGGGCATGGTGGGATGGGTTGGGGTTGGACTTGGGGATCTTGGAGGTTTTTTCCAACCTGAATGATTGTGTGATTCTATGATCAGCAGACGGGAGATCAACAGATCTCACTCCATGCTGCCATCAGTCATTAACCATCTGTAATTAGCAACTTGAAGCAGATGAGAGCATCCCTGAGGGGCCTCACATCTTCCATACACCACCATTCCTGGACTCACCCACACCTGAGGGGCGGTCAGGGTTTTCAGGGTGTCCCACATCCTCCTTGCTAAGGGATGGTCGTTTTCCCATTATATTCCTGCAGAACTCGGCCTGTCCTGCACACCCATGCGGTGCTGCCTGCACTGCAACCAGCACCTCTGGGTATCTGGAGCACAGCCCAGGCCACCACTCATGGATGCTCTTTCTGTGGATGTGCTGATGAAGCTTTAATTAGATGTCGGCAGCCCCCTGCACGGCCCATCTGCCTTGGGCACGTGCCAAGCGTGTGGCCTTGTGCAAATTTGTCTTTTTGTAGCTGAGGAAAACTCCCTTCACTTAAAAGCATCCTGATCAGAAATCTTTAAAGCCCAAATGCAGCGTGGGGTGGCTGGGTGGGGTGTGCAGGGTCCTGGGGCTCCACAGATGCTCCCCGCAGTGCTGCATCCTTCAGGAATGCTGCTGCTGTTGCCATTTGCCATGGTAGGGTTCCTTCATTGTATTTTAGGGTTTATTTCCTGTGTTGTCATGGTCAGTGTTTTGCAGGGTGCCATTCTCTAACCCGAATGCATGCATCACATGCTCAGGTATGAACTAGAATAAGGGGCAGAGTCTCACTCCTGCATAAATCACGTCTATGTACTCAGGCAGGCAAGTGCAGAGCATGTCAGGGCTAGGCAGCCCCTTCTGCATCCTTCATGTAAGTTAATGGTGGGTTTTGCAGCTTAAGCTCTCCCACAAAAAGGGTCTTTCTTATGTTTCCATGTATATTTTTTCATGGAGGTAAGGAGAAGGGGGAGAGAGGGCTGCTCTTAGCGGGAGAGATGAAATTGTATAAGCCTGAAACAGAGTGGTCTTCAGAAACCACACAAGGTGATGAGTACAGAGGAAAGGTGGAAGGATCAGGGGAAATCCCAGCTGCTGGTTCACTGGAAGGTGTTTTATGAATCAGGACGAGTGCAGCTGGTGAAAGGCATGGCTCAGTAAGATGCCTCTTATAGGCTTGCATTGTTAGCTCCCCTCACAGTGCCAAGTAAATGGCAGAAATGCCCAAACAAGAGCAAGATAGGGTTTTTGCACAGAGACCTTTGCATCTTGCATGTTTGCAGTTGGTCTCTCTCCTCACAGCCCGCTGTGTGCAGCGTTGCATTAAAAGGGGCCTCGTATCTCTGGAGCTGCCGTAGTTTTATAGGTGAAACACGAAGCACAGGCAGTGTCCCACGGGCAGATCCTCTTTGCAGTTCCAGATTGTGCCTCCTCCCATCCCCACCAACAGAGTCCTTTGGTGTCTCACACTGTCCGCGTAGAAGATTAAAGATTTGTATTTTCATCCTCAGTAGAGGTGATAAAGACTGTGATTTCAGAGCAAAGATTTCGCTTTCAAAAAAAAGCCCTGTTTTCCTGCTGTTTTCTGGCAGATTTGGTTGCCTGCTGATTTTGGTGTTTTAAGCCATGGAGTAGGTAAAATAAGTGGAAAATTCAGAGAAGATGAGAGAAATCATGCAATGGCTGTAAAATGAGCTGGATCGTGCAGTATTCTGTTGGCCATCTCTACTGCTTCTGATACTTGCAGTTCATCCGAACAGGAGCTGTGTAAATAGCTGATTTTTTCCATTTTCATGCTTTGCCAAAAGAAAAGGAAGAGATGGAAAGTAGCTTGGATGAAGCAGAATGTCGGTTGTTTGACTCAAATTAAAATACTTCAGGCTTAAAAACAAAACAAAAAGGATTAAAATTCATTTAACGTTTTTTAGAAGAGCGTTTCAATTTTGCTGTATAAAAGACTTGTTTTGAAGATGGCTCAGTGAAATGTTCTCAGAACATTTACCAAAACATCTAATTTAGCATGAAGCCATGAAATGTTTCCGCCGTTGAATCTGCACACTGCTTTAGTATTTTCCTTCTGGAAAAGTTGCGTCCAACAAATCTTTCCCAATTGAAGTAGAAACCATTCACAATTTCATTATCCCCAGCAAGTTACCACAGTATTACAATTATTTCAACTCTTTGATAACACGTGGGTGGTTTTTGCTGGGGTAGAAGCAGACTTCCTCTGTCATCTCTCTGTAGACTTTGGCTCTGTCGCACATCCATATGTCTTCCATGTGAAGTACATTTAACCATACAGCTCTGTGCTCTTGCATGGCTTGTTCCCCTACTGGGGAGCCAAGTTCAGAGCATGTGCTGTGCATGGGGCAGAGTTCCTCCAGCAGTTATTTTGGTTGGGTAGTGTCAGTGTACCAAGTTTTTATTGTCATTCCTCCTATGACTTCCCCTGTAGAATTTTCCTTTCTCTGCCCCATCCTTGACTTGCCCTTCACTTAAGTAAACTGCTCAATAAATGAGGTTGGAAGTGCTCTCCAGAGGTTATCTGATACACAGAGCAAGGCAAAGGGTTAACACAAGATAGCCTACTGTCTCCAGAAATCCTTCCCGAAGGAATAGGAATACATACTTCTGCCTAGGGAGTCAGAATGTGTTAGAATGTCCTGAAGAGGGGAAAGAGAGCTCAGCTACAAAGTACTGTGCCTGGTGCTATGCTCGAAGTTAGGGAGCCCATCCCAAAGTACAGCAGCCTGCAGCCCTGGAAATCTCAGCCTAGATACTGGCAGTGGGGTGGTTCTAAAGCATTACTGCAAGTTACTATTGTTTGCTTTTGGAAGAGGACTGATCTGTGGTGCCAACAGTAGGACTCCTGAGTATTGTTTCTCTTGCTTTAGAACCTTATGAGAGAAAAGGTCAATTTCTCAAAAACGTAGCTAACTCTTCCTCTCAGCTCAATCTAAACATTTCACCACCTTCATGGTTGCTGTTAGCCAGAGGAACGTGCTGCTCTTCTTGCAGCTTGCATGGAAACACAAGGCTTGCACGTTCATATTTTTCTTTCCCTGCAATTTCGTTTTCCAGTTCAGAAGCAGTGTTGGGAAATGCCTGCAGTGCTTAGGATTATTGTTAGAGTGAATATGATCTACAGTTTGTCACCAGTTTTGAATGGAACTAGGGATGAGACTTTTGCTATACAATGCACCATCTATCATCGAGCTGGGCATTTTGGCCATTGCTGTTGTCTGTTTTAACTCTCTTTGGTGGTGTGTATCCAGGGTGATCAGGGAGGAGCAGGTCTTCCAGGAGATATTGGCTTCCAAGGAGACAAGGTAATTGTTTTCCCTTTCTTCATCAGTTTTTTTTTTCCTTGCCTGAGTAGTTTGTGTGGCCATCAGCTTTTTTGGTTCCTCAAGCCAAAAGGTCCTCCTCTTCAGATAGCTCTCATTTGGAGTACTCTGCTACAACTCATGAATTTTGTTGTTACTCTTAATTTTAAAAAGATATAATAAAAATAAGTGATAATAAAAATGATGGAACAGGACCAGAGGTGGGAAAATTGGTATTTTCTGGTACTTCATTGTGTTTTCTGAAAAATCCTCTGTCTTTCTATTTCAGGGTAGCCATGGTTTGCCTGGGGTCCCTGGGGCACGAGGGAAACCAGGCCCTGTGGTAGGTAACCAAATGTCCTCTGCTCCCCAGTGTCCCTTTCCAGCACCCAACTGGGCAGAGCTGTGTTCTTCTAAACAAAGAAGAGCCAGCAGCCACGAGTTCACTTCTCTCTGTGTTTGTTTCTGATTTCTGCAGGGAAAAGTTGGTGACATAGGTCCGATGGGGTTTCCAGGACCACCTGGCCCTGAGGTACGTCCCACCACCTCCTCTTCCACCTTTCCTTTGCTATTTTCTTCAGCAAGCCCATGTACTCCCCTCTTTGGTTCAGATTGGGAAACTGGACAAACTGTCTATTTTGTGCCCTCCTCTCAGTTCACCTGTCCTCCAGTCACTATTCCAAGCTTTTTTTGTTATTGTTGCTTTCAAGTCCCATATGTAACAGCTTTTTCGGTTTCAGAAAAATCAATCCCCAAAGTTTGCCTTTCCCCCAGCAAACAGCATACCACAATCTATCACCTCTCTTCATTTTTCACTTCTAACACCTTGGCAGATAGACACTCAGTACAAAGCAGAACATCCCGTCATTTTGTGGAAGGAAGACTCAAGTAAAGGGAGATTCCAGTACGCACGAGAAGAGCCAGTGGTGCACTGGAACAGAGCCCCAGGCTGTCTGCCAGTCCCCAGTCCGTCCTCATGGACTCTGCTCTATCTAACCACCATGATGTTCTCTTGACTCTTCAACTGCTTTCTGGGGCAGAACATTCATTTATTGATTTTTTGCCCTCACTTTCCACCTACCCTCCTCTTTCAAGTTGGATATTAGGAAACATTTCTTCTCCAAAGAGCAGTGATGCAGTGGCACAGCTGCCCAGGGAGCGCTGGGGTCACCATCCCAGAGGTGTTCCAGTGCAGATGTGACACAGGGATGTGTAGTGGGATGGCTTGGGGATCTGGGAGATCTTTCCAACCTTCATGATTCCGTGATTCTTTTCAGCCTGGGGCTCTCCACTCCTCTTCCAGGATATGAATGGAAGATGTGTGGCTGTGGAGAGGCGAGGACCAAAATAGGTTTATGACCCATCCTGCATCTCATGTTTTCCCTTTTTCTCCTTCCTCTATTTGACATGGATATCCTGGAGGCTTTTTTCAGCAAAATCCCATTTCAAGCAGACAACCCCTACTGCCCTAACCAAAAATAATTGTTGTGGTGATGCCTTGCACTCGGGATCAGATTCTCCCAGCGTATCTCATTCTTTCTCTCACATAAGCAACCAAATCACATCCACGTAATGCTGGAGAGCCTCTTCCAGCGCGGCGGCTGCTCTGTTTTCCCTTCATCAGCGCTCTGGTATTTTGCTGGATCTGGAAGGGCTCTCGGTCAAGTGCTGCCACTTAGCAATCCTCGCTGGGATGCTATTGGAAATAACCACAGATTCCTTTGTGTCCTCAGCAAAGGGCAGGAGCCGCCCAGCTAATGAGCGTGTCAGCACCTTTCCTAATTCCCCGCCTGCCGCCCTTTGTCGCCGAGGCACGCAGTTCCTTTCTGGGAGCAGTGAGATTATGTGCTGACTCGTAAAGATTAATTAAAACCCAAATTGCTGTTTTTAGCCGCACGATGACAGGAAGGCCTCATAGCAATAAATCTTTCTGAGGATGGACCAAGAGGGAGCGGCAGGGAGGGCTGCGGTGCCGATAGCTGCTCCATTGTGTCCCGGCCTTCCCTGGGGATGGCCCACACACGGTCCGATGTCTGAGCGCTCAGCCTTTCCTGCAGGCTCTCACAAAGGCTGCTGGTTGCAGCCATCCTCAACGTGTGACCCACTGGTTTCTCGTTTTCTTCAGGGCTTCCCAGGGGACATCGGCCCACCGGGAGAAAACGGCCCCGAAGGCCCAAAGGTGAGCAGAGCTCTGTGCGGGCTGGGAGGCAGCCAGGAAAACACAGGGCTGGGAAGGGAGGGCAGAGAGCCCCGCAGGTCCCCCCGGGTTGCTCTGGCCAGTTTGGGCTGTTTGACTTGAGATCCCTCCAAGAGTGGGGCATACTTTCTTTTTCATATTTCTTTTTTTTTTTTTAAGATTTTTTTTTTTTTTTTTTCTGAAACAAAATTGACATTGGATGATGTCCTGTGGCTGTAAAAGAGAATTTCTTCTTCTAATGGCCTTTCTGGGCTTATGCTACTGTTTTTCTGAGTGTCTTTTCCTTTGGCCTTTCTCAGGGGAAGCCGGGAGCGCGGGGTTTACCTGGGCCAAGAGGGCTGCCTGGACAAGAGGTGAGCATCCTCAGACCAAAAGCATGCAGCATTCAGAGAATAACATTGCATATTGAAGATTAATGCACTCTGCAGTGGTGCCTGCGATCCAAAATCCTCCGTTCCTTCTGAATCTGGAACTAAATGCTTATATTCGCCACTCAGAACCACACAGAGGAGCTTCCAATGGCTGCAGCCCTTTGCTTCCAGTCCCGGCTGACATCTTTTGACCTGAATCACTGCGTTGGCTTTTCTCCTTCAGTCTGTTCCCCCACACCCACACGCACTTCAAACGGATGTTAATGCCCCTTTCCCTGCACACCCCTTTGCAGGGCATGCCCTGACCTGGCTTTTGCTTTCTGCTCCTTTTAAGTATGTTTTCTTTCAACTGTGAGACCTGCAGGCTCCTCTCTCTTGATGGAGCAATAAGATTTGTAAAAAGAGCACATCAGCTGAAACTGCTGTTCTGCAAAGATTTGTTTGCCCTAGCACCTCTGAGCCTGCAGCTTTCACCTCTCATTGCTTGGGAAAACCTGAAACTTCCTTCCAGTCATTAAAACAGGACAATTGCCACTGACTTAATTGTCCTGGAACTGGACACATACTATATAGCAGCTTCTACAGCTATAGTGTGGTGGCTTCAGCATGGTTTCTTCTCAGACCACTGTCTGGAGTCATGAAACGTTTTGTAAAACATACTCCGTGCACACATGGGCAGGAGCTCGGTGTAATAGCACTTACCATCCTTGCTTTTTCTGGGAATTCTTTTGCTTGCCTTCTGAATGCAATTAATGCAAATTAGCTCATTTATTTGCACTGAAATAGGAAAAAGAAAAAATCCTAGGCAATTTACGAAGGGAATGAAAGCTTTGCATTCCAGGTTCAGGCAGGCATGACCAAGCTGCCTTCAATTTACTCCAGTTAGCAAGCATAAAAGTAAGACTGAAGACATGGACATGGACTTCAACGTGAGCTGAGCTGAAGGGCTGTGGATGTGCAGCAGAGCACGGCAGTGCTGCTGTTAGCCCAGGCCGAGGCTGTGAGTTCCACCTGTAGCAGTGTGGGTGTACGTCTGAGCCTGCTGAGCTGGGTGCCCGACTTCCAGCCCCAACCTCAGCCCGCCAGCTCGTGCCACTTCATTACCACGGCTTGACCACCAAAATGAGAGCAACAAGAACTGCGGCAGCCAAGGGCGCTTTTAATTTCTCTCTTGGCAGTTGCTTTTGAACACTTGAGATAATTTTTGTGAAGCTTAATTGAAGGTCTCCTAGAAGCTGTAGATCTGATTCTATCACAGTTGGTGTAGAGCCAAGGGAGAAAGCTGAGTCCAATTGCTGTGTGAGATTTTGAGATAGCTCCGTCCTGCAGCATGTGTAGTCCCATTTGAAGGCAAAAGGGAAACCTCCATACTGTTGCCAAGTGGTTCTGTGGGAAATTTTGCAACGCTCTTTTTGTGGAAAATAAAAGAAGAAGAGTAGATAGCTCTGCAGCATCCATATCACTGCCAAATCAGATGAAGCAGAGTTCAGTGAGCATGTCCAGTGTATCCCATGGGCTAAATCCAGCCATGAGAAGCTCACACTACTGATGTTGACTTCGGTCAAATTTTGGGTGGCCTTTGCCAGCAGGTCTTGACTTCAGATTTTATTTCTGAAATGAGGAAAGATGAGCTTCAGAGATGCTGAGCTGCCTGCTCTGGGGTTCAGAGGGACTCCGTTGTTAAAATGTGACAGCTGAGCACACAGCCTGTGTTTAACCATTGTTCATCCCGCAGACCTTTCATTCTCACTGCATGATGAGTCCAGACTTTGTCACTACTTTGCTCATTATTTTAATTTCTTTTCACCTCAGGGAGATGAAGGACCCTTAGGACCATCGGGAGTCCCTGGTTCAGAGGTAGGTTTCAGTGGTTTACTCAATTGCTATAAACTCCATTCACCTTGCAATGAAATTGTAGTTAAAACAATGTAAAGCTTCAGACCTTCTGGTTCGGGAAGTTGTCTGCCCCTCTAGAAAATAATGTGTTGTCCATAGCTTGGTTCAGTTTCTTGATCCAGGGTGGCTGAAAGTCAAGGAATATATTTCACAAGGTGTTGAGCGTGACTCTGATTTTATAACTTGTTTAAGGTCTCAGACCTTGAAAAACCCTCTACTGTTCACTGTCTAGATAAAGCGCTTTAACTGGGATCCATTTCTCTAAGCAGCCCTGATTGGTTCCTTGATTTATAGTATTTTTCAATGAGAGTAAAAAGAAAAGGAAGGAAAAAGACAAGATATTGAAGCAGAGTCCTTTTTTGTCATCTACATCACGAAGAACACAGTGATGTATTGCAGAAACACAGTTAGGAGAAGCAACAAGAGTATTGTCGTATCTCTGAGCCTGCCAGCTCAGGGTTTTATAGTGGTTGTGTTCGTGGTTGTCATTGCATGATAGTGAAATATCTTGTAAATTGGAAGCTGTGCTGAGAGCTTCTGGGAGGATCAGGAAATAAATATTTTATTTTGTATTTCTCCTGCCTTTCTAGTAGATGTTTCTGTTCCTTTCTTGGAGCAACACAGCAAATACAGTTACAACAGTGCCTGGAAGAACATGAGCGTTGTCCTAGCTAGAGGGAAGGATCGATAAGAAGGGTCACTATGAAGGCCCTTGGCTTGGTGGATTATAGTCCATGCCTAATGTTTCTGGTGTGATGTTTAAGCAATGGAGTTGACCCACAGGAGCATTGCTCGTAAGCTGCACATTGTCGTATGGGTTTATAGGCACACTGCTGTAACCCAGGGAAGCTACAGGAGTGTTATTATTTCGCTTTTTGTATTTATTATTGTTATGTGTATTTCAGGGTCGACCTGGCCGGAAGGGATTTCCAGGCAGACCCGGTCCTGACGGTCCCAAGGTGAGCAACGTGTTTGTTCATCATCAGAGAAGCAGTGAGTGGAAGAAAGGACAGATAGAGGGATGCCTCTGTTCTCAACCTCACCATTCCCCAAGCCTAGGGTATTCAGTTCAGAGAGCGCAAGGGAAACTCAGGTTTTTCTTTTTCACTGAATTTTGGGATCTCAGTTCTCACTTGAGATTTTCAGCAAAAACTATGATGGTGCATTTTTTAAGCCACGTGCTTTATTATAAATAAGAGCGTTCCTCTTTCGATATTAACATCTTCCCCCCCATCACTTCATCTTATTTTCCATTGTTTCTCCACGTTTTTGTTCTAAAACAATGCACATCATTCCTATCTCTGCTGCCTAATTAGCAGCAGGAGGTACCCCAGAGCAGCCCGCTCTACAAACCCACACTCGAAAGGAAAGAGAAAACCCAACAAAAACAACCTCTTCAAACAGTAAATACCAAAAATGTGGTCTGGCAGCACATCTGGAGTATCTGCCTACTGAGAAAATACAGCTGCCATCACCCAGAGACAATAGTGCTTAGTGGTGAGTGGCCTCTGGATGGCCCATCCAGGGCACGGTGCTGGCTTTCAGCGCTGTCCCTCTATCCTCGGCAGATCTGAAATGCTCCCCTTTCTCCTGTTTTCCACTTCACCCCTCATTTTTCTCATTCTCTGAATTTCTCTGATCCTACACTATGATTTAGCTCATGTGAGTCGTTCTTGTGGTTTTCATGCTTCGTGTGACAGTAATGTGCCTATGGCTGAGATTTTGCAAGAGCAAGACCAAGGTCATCACTGCCTGGGAATATTCGAGTTGCTTTTTGTTATTTTTGTTTCTTCCATTAGCAGGAGAGTTTCCTACATCCCTTATGTCACTCAGGAACTGCTCCTCCCTGCAGTGTCGCATATTCTTGCTTTCATCAGATTCTGCTCAGATCCTTGGGCTAATCATGGTCCTTTCCTTCTCTCTTCCCTTAGCTGATGTGTTTGGGCTGTTGCTTTACTCAGTTGTTCTGATAGAAATGGTATGGGAGAAACACCCCAGGTTTAAGAGGATCCCCAACAAGAACTCACACCTTGTTAACCATGGGGATAAGTCACCCAGGACTAGGCTGTGCTACAGGAAGGCAGGCAGCTTGTATTTCAATGGCCGAGCTTGACTTTGTGTCAGTTATTTAGATAACTGAGTTATTGGGCCAGCCTGCTTTTATGGGAATCTCACTCCAGAACTGTGAATGTTTCCTCCATGTTCATGTCAGCTGTGTTTCTTGCTTTGGATGATCCTTGAAAGCTAAGGGAGCTTCTTGCTCACAGAATCACATTGTACCGAAGGACTGACTGAGAGCACTGAGTAACCATGTCCCTCCTTTCTCTTTCTGACACAGGGCGAGCCAGGAAACCACGGCCGGCCAGGGAAAGTTGGTGAGCAGGTAAACTCCTTGTTCTCATGTCTATTTGATGATCTCCTGTGTTCAGCATCTCTTGGATGATGGGGGTGCAGGCAGAGGATTGCGGCCAGGGGTTTCTGGCTACCTGAAACTGGCTGTGGTCCTGGTACTCCAGATGTGCTGTGAGAAACAAGTCATGTGTAGTGAGGCTGAAGCTCTTGGTGAACAGCACTGACAGTTGCCATGGGGTCTGTGTTGAATTGGATGTTTTCCCATAGGCGGTCTGATAAAGTTACAGTTTATCAGCACACAGGAATGGCTGTGCTTCTGAAGATGAAGCCATGGAAACTGACGAGATTACGGATTTCTGCCTATTCTTCTTATTTCCAAAAGGGAAATTCCCAGCTTTGCTTATATGGGTTTGAAGCACCTCTGCCCTGATGTGCTGTGCTGCTTTCAGAGGAGGTAGTGCTAGGTAAGAGAGGCACATTGTACTTCTGCATTGTACCACAAGAGAGAACGTTCTGCTGGATTACCAGGGGACATTCATCATCCCTGTAGGCTTCAGGGTAACCACAGGCATCAAGGAAAAAGAAACAACCATCCCCATGCCTCTATGATTGAAAGCGACCAGCTTGTCCACCACCAACCCTGAAATTGCAGCCATGGAGTCTCCAGTGTGTTCTCTGCATTCCTACATGACCGCACCACGCTGGAGGCAGCAGCTGGCCCTGGCAAGGACAGTGGTGCTGCTCAGCACAGCACTTTCCCTGCTTATGGCTGGTAACTTTGGCTGGGCTTAACTTGTCCAATTCCCCTGAATCAGCAGCTTGGGGGTTGCTTATCCATGGGTCTCCAACCAGGCATGTCCAATAAGCCATGATGGATCCCATACTTTTCAGTACCAAAGCTTCAGTGTAAGTCAAGAATGATTGTTTCTGCCTGGAAATTAGCACTGTTTCTATATTCTGGTTAATAATTTACTCCATGAAGAGCAACAACTGGAAAAATGAAGATGCTCCTCACACCTGAAGTTGGGGCCCAAGTGCTGTTTGTAGCACCTTTTCTTGGGTAGTGCCTTCCTCTGCTCCATGCCTCAGTTTCCCATCCTGTGGAAGACACAACACAGAGCTGCTGTCTGGTCCAGGGCCCAGTGAGGGGAGAAAACACCTGGCTCTGGCAGTGCTTACCACGATGCCTCCTGTTCTCAGGAGGCACCTATTGTATCACAGTTAAAAAAGGAATGTTTAGAAGTGCTTTGAGAACTTAAACAAGACGTTGAAAGACAAGCCATGGTTGGGATTGTTATGCTTTAATGTCCCTCAGGACTGACCTTGGATGAAAACTGTAGGCAGTGTTCACTGAAAAGAAAACACAGCTGGCCTCTGCTGACACTGAGACCAGCACGGTGGTATGAAAGCTGCCTGTTTTATTCTTAGTCAATTAGTCTCTGTCTAGAAATATCACCCAGAAAGAATTTCCATTTCCATACTAGTTAAGTCATTAGAACAAAAATGTCATGCCAGATTAGTGAGAAATAACTTCCCTTCCCATCACACCTTTGCTGGACAATGCTGGAGTGTTGCCTTCTCGTTCCTTCCTCCACCTGAACTCCAGCGTTTGGTGGTAAGGCAGGGCTGGTTTTTGCAGAGCTCTGAGGGTTGAGCTAACAAGGTCATTCGGTGCTGAAACCTTCAGCTTATCCCTGTTTTCTCCTCGGAGATCTTGGTGCTCAGATGCTCCAGACTTGCTGCACAGACCTCCCTGCAGTCCCATCTGGCTGGAAACGCTCAGCAGGGCAGCATGCAGAAAGATCTGCCATGCATCCCAGTGGAGCTCCCTTCTCCCATGGACACCTCTTGAGGCAAACACAGGAATTTCTGTAAGGTTTCCAGTGGCAGTTGAGCTCTGTTTAAGAAGAGCAGTATTTAAGCCACAGGGCAGTCTCTGGTACGTTGTTTTTCCATTGCAAGGACGCTGACTTGGAATTGCATTCATAAGATGCTTGTTGCCTTCAGATGCTGGAGGGACTCCAGCTGCTGAGTTCTTCTGCACCTTGAAAATGTGTGATTTAACCCTTCCTTGCCAGCGAATAGAGACAGAATAATATGATGAAGAGTCACCAGCTGCCCTGAAGTTTGGAACACCAAGCAGGTCAATCTCACCTGAGACAGCACACTGGGGAAGGGTCTCACCAACCCATGGACTCACCAGCTCTGCACTAGAGAGTGAGAATATCAGCAGAGATCTGTGCCAGCTCAAAAAGGCTAAGGATGACCCACTTCCTTCATGGGAATGAGTTTTTATCATGGCAGAACAGCTTTTGGAGTCCTACCTCCTATAACAGAAGCTCCCGTGGCAATGTTATGGCCACATCCCCATCACACCCCTCTGAGAAGGACAGTCAACAGCAGTCCCATGGGGCATCTCTTCCTTGGAGGGAGCATATTGCCCTGATAGCCAAGGTTACTCTGAAATAATTTGTCAAGGGAAACCAGCACCATCACTTCACTCTGCAACGCGTTTTCCTCGCAGTGCTCTCACAAAGGAGGGAGGTGCATCAGTTCTGAAGGTGGGATCTGACACAGAGGTAGGGGTGGATGGGTCACAGAGCAGAGAATTGCACCTCTCTGAGCAGTGCCTTCCCAAAGCATCCACCTCTCCCTCCGACATCTTTCCAAGCTGCAGCCCTCTCTGGAATCCCCGTTGAGGGATCCAGAGGTGCTCAAGGGCACACGTTCCCTTCACCCACATCCCAGAGTGGAGCAGACGCAGCCCCGCATCATGGCTGAGCTCCAGCATGCAGGGGGTTAAAGCACATGGCTCCTCTGTGCGGGTCAGAGCGTCCTCCCTTAAATGCAATATTTACTGTTTTACTTTCCCTTTCTTTCATCTGAATGGGAGGATTGTACATTTACTCCCTCCCGCCCTTTGTCCCTGCTTTGTTTTGTTTTGAGTTCTGGCGAACCAGTAAAACAGAAAGGCCACGATCAGATCCTGCTGGGAGCAACTGGCGGTGCCGTCCCCGGGAGACCCCGCTCACGCTGCGCTGCCGTTCCGTCCTTTCTCTCAAATGGGCAGTGATTTATGCAGGGCTTCAGTGCCGACTTGCTCTCTGTTGATGAGAGCAAGGGGCGAGGGGGGCTTAATTATGACAGCGTTGGAGAATAAATGGGGAAAACCAGACGGGAGTTAGGAATTGCAGCCCACCACTTTCCCCCTTTCCATCCCCCAAAGCCCCAAGCAATGTTTTAACAATCTCCATCCCTTTTCTGCCATGCCCTTGGCTGGGGAGTGCAGCCAGGATCACAGCGATATGCTGAACCTTCTGTCTCATATACATGTTTTACATTTTTGCCTGTGTGCTGCGCAGCCACCGCTGCTGGGACTTCACGGAGCTGTGTGTGGTGCAGGGCTTTTTTCCAGTCCCAGGAACCTGGGAAAATACATTACGCTGCAGCCATTTTAGTGTAACGTCCACTGTTCATCTATGCTTTGGTTTAATGTTGGCCAGCAATGACTCCTCTGGCTTTTATATCTAAACATTCTGCTGCATGCGCTCCCTCTGTGTCTCTACCACTTTGGCTGGTGAAGAACATCATTACCCTATCTCCCCCAGTTGTTTCAGGTACTTCAGTAACTTACCTTGGCATGTCCATTTGGTGTTCTGGCTGCCTGCAGACTTGATGTAGCCCAGAGCAGACAGCGTTGGCTGCAAACACTGCAGAGCTCCTGTGCTGGAAGCCCATCTGCACTGCAGGGTCCCTGCTCAGTACTGTTCTGAATGGTGACAACACTTGCTGCAAAAGCAGCGAGTCCCCATTCTTCTGAAGGTCACTGAAGAAACCCTGAGATACTTTCCCAGGGAGAGGGATTCTGCAGGTTTTTGAGAAACTGGAAATGAATGAATTGACTCTTAATTCTTTTTCTCTGTCATCTCCTTCTTGTTCAGCATACATTTCCTTGTTTCATCTCATTGCTATGCCATTCTGCCTCAGCATTTGCTTTCTTCATGGCCTTGGGCTACTGGAAAACTTCAGTGATCTGCAGCAGTTATCAGCTAAGTATGTGCACTTGTGCCTAATTGGATGGGTAATTGATTCATCAGCCTTCAGCAATGCCACCCAGTGGCAACCTTGCTTATGCAGATGCTGAGCATTTGCCTGCTGTCCCAGTGGTTCCTGCATTGGGTCTCCATTGGCCTCCTGTCAGTGCAGCCTGTGCTGATGTTGGAAGGGTTGGTGGCATTGGGATAGCAAAGCTATCCTGATAGTGGATGTCTTCTCAAAGTTAACTGATCTTTCCATCACGGCACAGTGGCATGGCAGGTGCCTAGGACATCTCCCCTGGATGAATTTCTAGTGCAAGCACCTCATTCCAGGCTCTGAGCTCTCCCAAGTTTTTCCAAACACTCCTCACCTGGATGTTGCTCCCACGAGTATGACAAGGACTCTGCAGCTCCGGAGCCATGTGTGGCTGCTCAGTGCTTCTGCTGAGCCCATCAGTGCCTCAATGAGGAGCTCCCATCTTCAGTGATGCTCAAAGGATGGCATTTAATTGTACCACGGGAAGAACATTAACGCATGAAGTCTCTTGGCATTTGGAGTTCTCATCCAGGCAATACCAATGGAGAATCCATCCCGTCCATGCCTTGCTCAGCAGCCACCTCCCAGCACTCAGGCTCCCTCCCAGAACCAAACAAGCTGGAGCATGGCTGAACTGGCACCGCCCTGCCAGCCGTGGGCAGGTTGTGAGGTGTTCCAACAGATGGATCCCCTCCATTACAGACTCACTGGGTTAACTACCTAAATATATCTGTTTCCCAACAAGCCTTGCTGAGACTGGGGACAAAATCATGAGGGCTGCATAGTGAGAGCTGACGGTGGCAGAGAGGACAATGCTTTAAATTTCCAGAGCCAGAAACCTGCTAAGTTAGTAGGAAGGATGCTGTACGTCAATGCTCCAGAACCTTATCTTGAAATGGCATGTTTCCATCTCCCTGTTTAACAGCAGGTCTGTGTTTTCTTCATTATCCCAAATGCTGTTAAATGCTGACAAATGATGTTAAAAGATAGTTTGTGAGTACTGGGACAGACCTGCTGCCCTGCTGACCCCTCAGACCTTTATTTCCTGCCGACATCCCAATAATGTGACACTATCCAAGGCAAAATGAGTTTGCACAAAGGTCCAATTAACCCGGAGGAAATCTAGCCAGTGCAGCAGTGAAAATAATGGTGACTCCCAGTGTGTGCAGCCCGGGAGCTCCCACTATCAATGCTCTTGGGGAAGCTGTGCTGACGTTTAGGGAAATGCTTGCAAAACAAAGCCATGCTACAAGCTCAGCCTCTCTAGGAAATGTTCTTAACTCATCCCCTGTAGTGTGCACTGTGGCTCTCACAGATCCCAGTGCTGCTGTCCCAGCTGGCCCAAAGCAAAACCAGCTGTGGAGTTCAATGCTGCTATGACTGGGAGCACCCTGTCTGCTCTGGTAGCCAGTAGGAATTGCTGAGCAGCACACAGGGGATGCTGGACTGCCTTAACCAGCAAGGCAGACCAAAGAAATTGTTTACTTTCCAGCAAGTGGAACCGAGAATTAATCGTGCTTTTCTCATGCCTCAGGGTCTAATGGGATTCATTGGTCCAGTAGGGGAGCCTGGAATAGTGGGAGAAAAGGTAAGATTGCTGGCAATGAATCAGTTGCTCTAACTTTGCAGGATGAGGGAGACTGGGATGGGGGAGTATTGAAGAGGTTTAATTTTCTGTGCAACACCCAGCTGGGAATGCAGCATGTCCAGGATGTCTGAGCTAGTCTTGGGCCAGGCAAATTAGCGTGCATTTACCCTCCAAGGAGAGTTTGTTCAACATTCTCTGAGAACCCCGATTCTTTTAAGTTTTATTCATTCATAATCTGCCAGAAATCTTGTGTCTGACAGTTAGTTCTGCCTTTTCTTCTGGGAATGAAGGAGCTGAATGAAAGGAACCATCAGCCCTGGTTCCTGGTCAGGGGGTGAGTCCAAGGAGACCAGATTGCAGATGTGTGCAGAGATGTGCTTGCTGCCTTGTCATTAGGGGCACACAGAACCGGGGCTGAGCCTGTACTCAACAGGGAGGCTCACCAAATTCTAGAGTGAGAGTGCAGACCCATGCCCAAGCAGAGGCTGCTCCAGACCCCCTCCCCTTTTCATTTAACCAGCCCCATGCTGTCTGCCTGTCTGGTGGTTGCATTGGGCATGCTGCTAAGGGCTGGTGCCCTCTGCTGTGCAGTACTGATACCTGCTTCTTTTAGGAGGAAAAACGACTTTATTTTCTATAAAAAAGAAGTAAATGCCCATTAATTCATTTTTTCCATTAGAGTGCAATATGATGCATTCCACACTTCAGCTCTCTCTTCTGTCCTTCCAAGCACTGTCCTCTGGGTAGTGATGTCACACCTCTGTGACATGATGTTGTGTTTGCTGTAGGTGCATTTCATTGCTGCCTGCAGCAGCCCTGGGAGCCCTGTGCCCTCTCTGCTGTGTCAGGGCAGTAGCAGAAGCAGGCTGAGTCCAAAGTCTCAAAGCGTGCAAGGAGTAAAAGGGAGGATGTGAAAAAAAGTGGTGTGAGCTGTGTTTTACAGAAGGAAAACAGGAATAAAGCCGTGGAGCATCCGAGTCGCTGTCTCTCAGTGACTGAGAGCTCTATCTGCTGCTCTGAATTAAGTGAGGAATGAGGAGGCTGCCATGCAGGAGATGTGGGAAGTAAATTCCCATCTGGCCCTACTGACTCCTAAGCCAATGACCACGTGAGCTATCCTTCTGCTACAGATTGACTCTGTACATGGCCATGTTACGTTTGTGTCAAGGCAAACCCTTTGAAAATCTGCCCTAGGAGATCCTCAGCACAGCTGCGATTTCTATCAGACTTCTCCTTCTCTACCAACACAAACTTAGGGATGACAAAAATAGCTATCATCAAATCAAAACCTCAACCAGGCCTCCAGTTGGCATAGCGTCCTGCAGCTTACTATGTTGCTGCGAGCTAAATGAAGTGGGAAATGTGCTTTCGTTAGACAGAGCTGAGTCAGCAATCCCTACCCTGAGAGCTGCAAAACTTAAGGCTGAAGCCAGTAGGATCCAAAGATTATCAAAGAGAACAATACAGTTAATACATACTTAATAAAATCCATACATTCACAGGAAAGAAAAAAAAAAAAAAAAAGTATGTTGGTTTACAAGGGCCAACTGGTGACAACACACACTCTGGAGCTTGTTTTTAATAAGATGCTTAGAGCCCAGAAAATATTTCCCCTTACAGTATAACTGCTGGAAGGTAGGTCAGAATTTGGGCGTAAACTGCTTGGCAGCGTTTGCTGACTCCTCCTTCCTCATCCCCCTGAGCACACAGGCATTACACACCTAATTCCCTGTGCATTGCCAGGGCTGTGGGGGCAGTGGTGGTGGGAATTGCTGCTGTCCCCAAAAAAGAAGCAGTTGAGATCCCATGGCCACACCAGTGGTCATGGTGATGCTCACAGTCTTGTGCCTCATCCCCTGTCCTTGGCCAAGGGTGTGCTTGGAGAAGTGACACGTTCTGCAGGTGGGGTATGTTATTTATTTTAATGCCAAATGTTGGCTTGTTTTAAAAGAGCTGATACCTTCATCTGGCTCCCCAAAAACTCAGGTCTGCAGATGGCTGCTGTTTGTGCTGTGGTCTCAGTGTGTGCCCTGCAGGACAAGGGGTCCCCCAAAAATGCCTGCGGTCTCTTGAAAGCAAAGCCACCCATTTCAGGCAGTCTCTTTATGTTTTATCACTGTGATTCTCAGCCCTCAAGTCCATAGCTCTCCAATCCATGTCCCTGAAATCATCAGAACATGGTGGTGGTGGTGTAGGACACAGTCATGTGGTGCCATGGTTGGGATCCAGCCTCAGCCCTGTGGGGACTCAAAGGTGGGCTTGGTTGCTTAATTCTTATCCCTCAGTGTTTGAAGATACATCTCCTCAGATACAGAAGGTCAGCTCATGCTTGTTGTTGTTCATTAGCTGCTCTGATGAAATGGAAACCTGAAAGAGGATGACTTGTGTTCTGTGCCAGAAGCCTTCCTGGCAGAAATCTGGTAGCACAGACTGCAATGTGTGGATCTTTCAGTTATTTCATTGCTGTAGATCATTATGTGTAAATCATAATTCCTCACTTTCCCTTCCAAACCTTTGTCTCTCCCAGGGTGACCGTGGCTCAGTGGGACCTCCAGGCCCTCCTGGAGTCAAGGGGTCGATGGTAAGGAGTAAGTCTGCATTCTCTTGCTCTTGCTGCTGCCTCTCTCTCTGTCCTAGGGAATTGGGTCTTTGGGTTTGCATGAGAATAGCTAAATCCTTCCTGTCTCTGTAGGATGGGGATGCCATTTGATTGTTTATTGAGGAACCACCACTCCCAGCCTTAGTCTCTCTTGCAGAGAAACATTGGGTTTCTACGTGAGTTCTGCATCTCCACGGCTGAGGACCTGTGTCAAATAGAGACAGCTAGGAGGCTCAAGCTGTGGCACCTGAAGGATTGCCTGCAGGCCTCAAGTTGTGCCAGGGGACATTGAGATTGGATATTAGGGAAATTTCTTCTCAGAAAGTCTGGCACAGACTGCTGGGCAGTGGTGGCTACACCATCCCTGGAGGTGTTCCAGAACCATGGAGATGTGGCTCTGAGGGACGTGTCAGTGGGCATGGTGGGGTGGGTTGATGGTTAGGCTTGATCCTAGAGATCTTTTCCAACCTTAAGGATTCTGTAGTTCCATGATGACCTTTTCCCAAGCATCCTGGCTTTTGAACAGATTGGTTCGGGAGCAGGGATTCCCAAACCTCTGTTGTTCACATCCTGCTGTGTTGTCAGAGGCAGCTGGAGATGAGGAGCTGCTTGGGCAGCTTTACACCGTGCTGCTTTACTGTGCTGTTTGCTTCTCTTTGGGGATGCTTGTTTAGGAAGGATGATGAATTCCTGTCTCACTCTGATATGCACCCCCTGTGTACCCTAGTGCAGGACCCAAAGGTTGTTGCAGTAATTCAGCCCACAGTGTTCTGGTTTGTTCAGAAAACCTAGCTGCTTCAGTTGCTAGCAAAGCTGGGGCTGGGCTGACAGCCTGGCCTGGGCCATCTGCTCATAAGCTCTTTTACCTCAGCAAATAACAGCCCTGCCTGACCTGCAAGCAGCAGCAGTGCCTCATTTTCTGTCTTTTCACTTGGAGGTGAAAAGGGCTGGGCACGTTCCAGAGACTCACACCAGATGTTCTTCCTTCCCTTGCAGGGGCACCCTGGGATACCAGGAGCAGTGGGTTTTCCCGGAATTCCTGGACCAGCAGTAAGTAAAACTTATAATCTCTATAACAGTGCACACCAGCAGTCAGCATCCCATGTCTTGGGTGTTCATGTGTTGAATCAAACAACTGCCTCAGCTGATTCGAGTTTGAAGGACAGTTTATAAACCAATTTTGCTCAGCATGTGAATTGCCACGTTGTGGTGAATCAGGAGGAAGATTACAGGAGTGGAGTGGGGAGTGCCAAAGGTTTGGCCTTCAGCTTCATGGCAGCTTTGCCTGGTGTGGGAGCGTGGGGATGCTCAGCGCCCACCAGAGGCAGCGGTCCTTCCATTTCCTTCAGTGCCCTGTTCTCCTGCAGGCAAATGACCAACAGGTTCATCCAAGCAAAATGTTTCCTACAAGGTTGCATTTTAAAAAGTCGTAATTCAATAAGACAAACTTCCCAGCAAAGCCAGCAAATCAAATAATCCGCTAATATTAAATCCCTGCTCTTATTAGCTCCAGCTGTTTCTTCCTGTTTCTCCACCAAACAACCTTCATTATTCACTTCTGCAGCCAGACCTGTGGCGTGTTGTTGTTATTTGTCTTCGGCTGTTATGCTCCTCAAGAGGAAGCTAGCCAGTGAGCCTGATTAATTCAGCAGAGGGTGAATGGGAAGCAAAGGTGTAGTCAACAGTAGGAGACTCTGCCCTTGATTTCAGCTCACTGAGGTTTCTGAATTCCTTTTCCCCCTTCCTGCTCACCATCATGGTATAATTTTTGTGTTAGTTTGTGGTTTCGAAGATGAGGTATATACACAAAGGTAACTAAAGGTTACTCATCTTCTGTAATACTTTTTTCACATTCCCAGCATGGTATCTAATTTCTGCCCTCCAAATTTTGCCACCTCAATTAATCTTTTAATGAGCTATTTGGGATAGCCCAAGACTTTCAGTAGGATATTCCAAGTACCAACAAAGAATTTCATTTCAGTATGTGTTTATCATAAAAATCTCTATAAAGCAGGCATCTGACACATCTACTGCTTGCCGTGCCACTCACTACTGACCTCATCAGCCAAAGTTCTACTGTGATTACAAGTAGAGTTGCCATAAACCAACCTTTCCATTTTCACTGCAGACAGCTCAGTGTTTGTGTTCTGGACATGCATGCCATGCAGAATAACTCAGCTCCAAAAGCGAGATCTTTATGAGCAGCAGTAGTACAAGCAGTAGGGAGATTCACAAGCGCAGCTTGCAGCATTGGCAGTTGGCAGAAACTATTAATATATAAATAGCAAACTTGATGTGGAATTTTTGAGAGTGAGTGTGTCAGTCTGAAGTTTTCTTTTCTGACAGCAGAAAGGTACCAAATTCACACATTGGTTTCTAAAGTTGTAATATAGACATAAGTCCTACTAATTGAACACATCCCTCATATCTGAATCTGATACGCACTTTGACCAAAGAAAGCTCTTACATTTTCTTTTGTATTTCACATCTGCACTCAATGAACCAAGAGAGAACAAAGAAGACCCAAAGCTTTTCTGTAAAGGTGAGAGGGACACCAATAGTCTGAATGAAAGCAGCATCTGTCTGCCAGCACAGATATATTTGTGCAGCATTCACAGGGCAACAATTGTCCAAAAATAAAATCAGAGTTTGGTTGAAGAAAGCAAACTTGGATACCTAAGATGAGGTGTCTGATTTTGTATTTGGATAAGTGAAGAGAACGTCCTGGTTATTATTATGTTTTGTGCTGATACGGCGCAACAGCTGCTTTTAATAGTTGTGGAGGGAATTCTGGATGCTCAACTGGATGCTCAAACGGTACCACTTACACAGACAGCTCAAGCATACAGAGCTCAGCCAGAAAGCCTTGCTTAAATGTTGATAACCGAGAGACAATCAGTGCGTTCGGAAAAAGACTGTTTGCAGCCAAGTAGACGTGGCTGTGGGTTGGCAGGAGCTCAGGAGCCCACCTGCTGGTAGGGGCTCTATGGCTGATGAGGGGACACGGGGTATCATCTGCCCACCTCCCACATCCTCACTGTGCTCCCTCTCCCTGCAGGGTCCGGCAGGAGCCCGTGGTGCACCAGGGATCAGAGGGGTGAAGGGCCGCCGGGTAAGTGCTCCCTGCAGGCTGTAATGCCTCTTCTCTTCTGGCCTTTGGAAGAGGGATCAAGAAAGGCAAGAAAGACGTTGAAACCCTGGAGAGTGTCCAGAGAAGGGCAACCGAGCTGTGGGAGGTCTGAGCACAGCACTGTGGGGAGCAGCTGAGAGAGCTGGGATGGCTCAGTGCGGAGCAGAGGAGGCTCAGAGGAGACCTCATCGCTCCCTGCAATCCCTGAAAGGAGTTGTGGTGAGGTGGGTCGGCCTCTGCTCCTGGGGAACAGCAATAGGATGAGAGGTGTTGGCCCCACGTAGTGCTGGGGGGTTCAGGCTGGGTATTGGGGAACATTCCTTCTCACAAGGAGCGGTGCTGCACTGACGCAGCTGCCAAGGCAGTGCTGGGGTCACCATCCATGGAAGTGTTCCAGACCTGTGGAGATGTGGCACTGAGGGACGTGTCGGTGGACATGGGGGTGGGCTGGGGTTGAACATCATCTTTCCAACTTCAACAATTCTACGATTCTGTGAATCTGGCTGATGGGTTTTGGGGTGCAAATCTTCACAGAGGTTGGGGCAGCACCTCTGCAGGCCCATTTTTGAGATGCTGTGAAACAAGTGATATGCAAGTGATGGGGGTGAGCAGCAGGTTATCAGAGTGTGCTGTTGTGAAAGGAGTTCAGCCTTGTCCCAGCCTCCCACAGTGTCAGACAGGGTTTGTGGCTGCTTCTGGTAAGGATGTGAAGATTTGGTCATCTGAGGGTGGGTCACAGCTAGGGAAAGGAATGCTTGTAAAGGACTGGGAAAGGCACCTGTGCTACCCGTGTTCTGCAGGGCTGTCAGAAAGGTGTGTTTGGCACTGTCATTTACAAGCACAGCCTGTGCTTTCCTGTGTGTTTTTCCAACCCATAACACAAGGCCCTGACTTCATCCATGTGTATCTAACAGCACTAGCGTGAAGCACGTGTGAACCTTTGCCCTGCCTGGGGAGAGCTGGCCCCCAGCCTGGCACTGGGGCACGGTGCTGCCGAGCACTGCTGACAGCGCTGAGTGCGCGTTGCACTGGGTGAATATTTCACAAACACTCAGTGTCAACTCGTTGTGGTTCTTCCTGCTCCATTTGGGTGACAGCCGACAGCAGAATGACCTCCAGACCTGCCAAAGCTGCTTGTTTTCCTGGCTGTGTCCTCCAGCCCTCGTCCCACTGAGCTCCTCAGTCTTTCTTCTTCCTCAACGGGACATTCATTGCAGGAGCATCTCTGCTGTGGGTTGTTTCCCCTTATCCAGCTGCTTTACGAAGTATTAATAACAAGCACACATGTATTCTGCTGAAGGCCCCAGTAACAACATATTTTGCATTTCTCCCTCCAAGGACCTTATGATATCTGTTTCCATGTTTCATTTTCAAAGACGTAGGCTGAAGTAAACTAAACATTTTGCCCACCCCCAGACTCTGCTTCTACTGCAACTCCTGCCTGGGGAATTCGGGACATCCCAGGGCTGCATATGTTTCTGTACACCAGAGCTAATACTCCATTTGAATAGCTGGGACTGGCAAAAGGAAATGGAAAACCAGCTAGAAAGCACTATAACCACAGTTATGTACCCTGGAACATCTCTATGCTTTAGAAGCATAGCTAGAAGGGCACCAATGACATCCAAGCCAAGCAGATGTGTATGGGGATTCATCTTTGAGTTCAGGGCTGGGCAGAACATCTTCATCTCTGCTCCCATCAGAGGAAGCTCTCTGTGTCCTTGCTCTCAGAGCACCTCTGGGATCCTGGTTTCTGTGTGCTACACAGTGATTAATTGAGCTGTCCAGGCTGTCCGTGAGCAGACAGATGAGAAAGTGGAGGCGTTCCGCTGCGGGAGGCATTGAGTGGACGGCGGAAAATATCTCAAGGTAAAAGTGCAGCAGGGAGCTGAACGGGAAATGCCTTCTGAATGAGTCCCAGGCTGCCGGCTGTGAGGGCTCTGGGAGAGGTGGGAGCACACTGGGTATGTCTGCCAGAGGCTCTGATGTGCGCTGGGATGGGATTGCCCTGCTGCCAGCACTGAGCCTGTCCTCATGGCAGCAGCTGCACCGCCGCAGTGTTGGGCTTCTGACTTGTGCAAGGCTCACTCCTGTCATGCAGTCGTAGAACAACCCAAGCTGGAAGGGACCCATAACGTTCATCAAGTCCAATCCTCTTCAGCTTCTTACATCTCTTGGCCTGAAGTCCTCGAGCCACCAGGAAGGTATGCCTGACCGGGCCGTTTTGGTACAAGCTCCACTTATACCAGCAGGAGGGATGAAGGGGATATTTATTATCACGCTCGTAAAAGCAAGAGCCAAACTGGATCCAGTTCCCAAAACAAAGGTCGGCTGGCACAGGTTTGGATTTATGGGTTTGGATATAGCTGGATGCAGAGGTGGGGTGCCAAGCCCTCAGGAGCAGTCCTGCAGCACACCACTCCCGCCAGCAATGTCCATCCCCAGAGTGATGTACAACATGTCAGAGATGTTCAGTTTGGCAGCCATGGGCTGTGTTTCCTCTCCAGAACCACAGTAATACAATCCCTATGGAATTTGCAAGACGGGCACCCTTTCTAAGAACACCAGCAGAGAAAGGCAATTTGGATCCTACAGATTTCAGTGAATATGATGCAGGAAAGTTGCTGTTGTAAGGACCGGCAGATCTCCTGCCTGGAGGATTTCTGGTTTGTATCTCTGTCTCTCACGTTTTCTTTCTCTTCGTACTCTCAGAAGATATTCCAGGCACACAGTATTCTGTGTTTGCCTGCTTTGTCTTGCTCTTGGTTTTCTCAGGATGGGGAAATGGTCCCCAATTGTAATTTCAGACGTTACCCTCTGTCTGTCCCCGCTTACAGAAGGGATGTAATTCAATTCAGAGTGGAAACATGAAGGCAGCCTCTGCCAGATGTTTGTGGATTCCATGAGCTCTGTTTGTGGAGACTTCATTAAAGCAATTTCACTTTTGAAGAAAACGTAAATAGCAAATATGGTTTTGATTGTCAAGAACAATGGAGCCTTTTTGGGGTCTGTATTTATGTTGTGATAGCTTTTGAGTTGTCAGGATGGAAGTACAACTTTTGAAAAGAATATCCTTAAAGAACTGTGACTTTCTTTTCAGTCATGACAAGGCATTGTTCCTCCCCATCTCTTTGCTTCGTACATCCAACCAATACTGAGCAGTCTTCCACAGACACGACATTCCCTCTTTGATTCCCAAAGGATGAGGAACTGGGACCTGAAAGTCCAGCCTTCCTTCCTTTCATCCCTCTTCAGTGTAGCTCTTGGACACGTGCCTAACCTTCTGTGAAGTGGCCGTGCTCCATTCTTTTAGCCAAAATAGCCATATTTGTGGAGTTTTCTCCTCTTGCTGGATGGGATGCTGGCTTTCCAAGTCCCAAGCAACATTTCTCTTTTCTAGCTTGCCACCACGTCCTGCAGTCACTATTGCCCAGGTGCAGCCTGCAGAGAGGAGATAGGACTTGTGCACCTGGTGGAGGACTGCTGTCTCCCTGCCAGCCATCCCCACATCACAAACTGCAGGAATTCATAAGCACAAGGAATTTGTGGTGTTATGTAAGCACCCTGGAAGTGGTTGTTTATTCCAGGCCCAGCTGAAAAATTGCCTGTGGAGAAATAGCAGAGGTGTTTTTGGTTTGCTCCCAGGGATCTTGCTAGCTGGCTAAAAAAGCATTGAGCATTTTGAGGGAGAGTTAGTTATGGATCTGTGGCTGGTGATGTCTCCAATCTTCAGTGAGGGCATCTGCTTGCTTTTCATTTGGCTGGACCATGGTAGTGAAATGTCAGTAGGTGGATAAAAGGTGTCATCTGGTCTGGTGGCACTGCCCCAGACCAGATTTTGGATGTGCTCTTTGGGTTGGACATAGCAATGCCACTGAGCATTGACCCCAGCAGGTTAACAGGTTCTCAGATCTCCCTCAGCTGTGAACCTGCATCTCTCTGCACAGCCCAAAGGAGCAGACAGGTCTCCATCCAACCCCGTTTTTTTTTTCCTCTTTGCTTTGTAAAGCTGCTCAGAGTTCACACTGTGTGTGCAGCCGTGGCCCAGCAGAACCTCCCCTGAACTGTGCACTGCCATACAACTGTTCACATGGACCAAAGCAAAGCTTCCTTCACTGTTCCATGGGCTCCTGGAGATCACAGAATCAGTAAAGCTGGAAGAGACCACTGAGGTCATCAAGTCCAACCATTAACCCATCACCACTTTGCCCACTAACCTATCCCTCACATGCTGACACCAGCAAGAGAACCATTCTCACTGCATTTCCTACCCCATTCTCAAGATGAGTCCGTGCCCTGCGTGCCCTCGTGTGCCCAGGAAGGCAGCGTGCCGTGCGCTGCAGCATTGGCACAGGATGGGCTGGAGAGCTGCCAGGACCTCGCTCACCCCTCTCTAACCAGCGCTGTCAGGAGAAGAGAGATTTGAAGATTTCACTAATTGGCTGAATGCAGCCTTCCCTGTCAGGGCGAATTAGGGGAAGCCTTCATCCTGGGTCGGAGCACAGGAGGCTTGGGGAAGACGAAGCTTGCCACATGCATTTGCGAACACGGGGTCACTTTCTCCTCTTTTGGGTCAGGCGCTGATGAGATGTGTTGTGATGGGATTAGCCAGGTGACTGCTGCGAAGGGAGATTGCCCTGGCAGGTCCTGCCATGCTGCTGACAGGGCTCTGCTGGAGGAAACGTGGATACGGCAAACAGCCCTGGCTGCAGCGCTGTGCTGGGGCACTGTCCCTCCGTCCGTCCGTCCCGCAGCCCAGGCAGAGCTGTGTTTTACTGACATGCAGTGCAGGCTTTTGGTTAGTTTGTCTCTGGTGTGCTTGGCGGCACAGGGTTTTGCCAAGCACGGTGGAAGTTTTTGCATTATTTTATATTGACAGCATTTGTCTGCTGTAACAATTTGGCCAAGTTTCCTGCGCATCTTCGGCTGTTACACTGCCGTTCTTTGTGAGTCTCTCCCTGTGCCTGTCATTTTGGAGTTGCTTTTCTAACATGTTGGCTCCCTGATGCTCTTATTACTTTTGGCACTGGGCTCGCATCCCGATTAAGCACATTGGCTCCTGTTTTCTCTATTTCCGCGTTGGCCCACTCTCAGAATTCCTCTTACCATTACATTCTAGCACCGCTCTGTGTTATTATTTATTATTTATATTGCAGTAGCGCCTGAGAGTCCCAGCTGAGATCACAGCCTGATTGTGAACATGACGTGCATTAATACAGTCTCTCAGTATTCCCTTTTTATTCCGTTTTATTTTGCCTGACCACGGCTCTGTTTATTCTCCATCAGTGTGACATGTGGGTTTCTGGGGTTCGAGCGGTGCAGAGGGCTGTGCATTCAGCTCTGCTGCAGCTCGAAGCTCAGTCATGGGTCCTCTTTGCAAGACCAGGGCTCTCACAGCTGAGACCCTCTGGAAGAACACCTTCCCCTCCTGCAGCACACCTGAGCTCACCGGGATCCCTTGGCACCTGGGCTCCTGTAGGTTCCACCAGCACATTGCGTGTCCCGTGCATCTCAGGTCTCCCCTGCCTCTTGGACCCACCCAGGTACAGATGCTGGCCCCAAGACCAGAGATGACAAAGCAGGCACGGCCAGCTGCTCTTCTTCTGGCATGCACATGCACAAGCACTGCCTGATTCCTGACAGCAGCCCCTTCCTTAAAGAGCAGGGAGCTGTAACTTCAGCTGGGAACTCATGTACCTGTCCGTGTGTTTTGTCATAGAATCATGGAATCACTAAGCTTGGAAAAAAGACCACTAAGATCACCAAGTCCAACCCCAACCCAGCCCTATCATGCCCACTGACCTTGTCCCTCAGTGCCTCATCTCCATGGTCCTTGAAAACCTCTAATGGTAGTAACCCCACCATTTTGTAGGCTTTATTGTCCCAGTTGTGACCACGAAGCAATGCGATATGCCAAGGAGCAGCTGGAAAAGCAGCGTTTATAGGAAGGAAGAGATCTGATATCAATAAGGCTAGAACTGTGAGCCTGTGCACTGCAAAGCCGTCATTGTGTAAGCATTGCCTGAAAGTAAGGCTGTTCCTCACACGCCTTTCTCCTCTGGCTTTGGTTTGCAGCTGGTAATTAAGTTTAAAAGGGAATAAAAATGTTCTGGTGCTGTGTGTTGGCAAATGGTTGGAAATGAAACAGAACAAAGCACAGAAGGGATCTTTTGAGTCCTGGACTGCCCTGCTCAGCCTCCATACACATGATTGGCTTCCCCAGACCACAGCTAGGGTGCTACTGTACTTCCCAGTGAGTCAAACCTTCATTTTTTCTTCTCTTTTGCCTTTTTCCAGGGTGCCAGAGGACCTGATGGACCAGTAGGCGAGCCAGGGTCACGAGGTGCCAAGGTGAGCACCAGCCTGGCTGAGACTGCTCTAGGCTGTGTTGTGGACAGAACAAGGTCACAATGGCACCGTGAGCACCAGCCAGCAGGAACGAGTCCTTTATGCAGCAAAAGCAAACCTTCCTCCAAAGCAGTGTTTGCTCAAAGAGACTTGGGTCATGTCGCTCATTGCCCAAACTGCCTGCTGGTTGGGGTGCTCCTCAGGGCAGGGTGCTGGGCAATCAGACTTTCAAGAGCTGCAGGGATCTGGAGGGGATATCTGGTGGAGAAAAATGCAAGAGCAGGTAGGCTGGTGCAGAAGAGCATCACCGATACCATTTGTGCTCCTGCCAACGTGTGTTTGTCTTTTTGCTTTGCAGGGCCGTCCAGGGGAGCCAGGCAAGCTGGGGCCAGATGGGCTGCAGGTACGTCCTGCAGCCAGCACCTGCCCAATGTGGCAAGGTGTCAAACCCCTCCGGGGATGCACACAGTGCCCAGGGACCTGCAGCTTCTTCTGGCCAAAGCACCACAGGTGTCTGAGCACAGATCCAGCTGCTAACATCTGTCACTGTGTGTTCACAGGGGAAGATGGGTGAGACTGGGGAGACAGGATCCCGTGGCTTTCCAGTAAGTGTCCATGAGAGTGCTTCCTTTTAGAAATTCATTTTCACTCCAGTTCCTAAGTTCTGGGTCCTGGTCCTGAAGGAAAAACTCGGACATCTCATACTTACAGGACCACCTCTCCACTCTTTGTTGGAGCTTTTGAGATACATGTTACTGCCAGGAGGTTGCCGTGGGGTTGGAGCTGACCTTGGTGTGTTTCTTTTTCCTAGGGTATCCAAGGGCCTTCTGGACCTCCAGGAGCAAAAGGGGCACCAGGCGACCCGGCAAGTGCCTTATGACTCTCTCTACATCTGTCACACACAGACACCTCATTGCTTTCTCTGTCCCTACTCCTTCCCACTCCCCATTTCTCTGTCTCTGCCAGTTGCAATGAGGTCAGAGATGTGAAAGACTTGACTAGAGCCCTACAAGGCACGAGAAAAGATGAAGTCAGATCCCTGAAAAGCATAAAAGAGGCATGGATCAGCATGGAGAGTGTTGGAGCAGGCTGGATTTTGGGAGGAAATGGAGACAAGCAAGGCAAGGTTGGGTCTGAGACAGAGTCAAATGTAATGAGAGTTGGGATGGGTGGAGACCAGGAGGGAGGCTGCAGTGCCAGAAGTGAGTCCCCAGCCTTGGGGGAGGCACTGGGAGATGTCAGATGAAGACACAGACCTGGGGAAGGGCACGGCCCCATTAAAGCAGGCTGAGAGTTATCTCCTGCCGTCTGTGTCTATGGGACGGACCAGGACAGAGACAAGAAAGCATACCAGACACTTCCAGGTTACCAACTGCAGTTGTTACAGGTGGGAGAGAGATGGTGAAGGGCCTTCTGAACTTTACAGTGACTCAGTGCACCCACTGTGGTCTTTCCATCTTGCTGCCCATAGCTCTGCTGTGATGTGGGAGGGAACCGGTGTTTTACCTTGCAGGAAATGGTGCCCTTCAGAAATAAAAACAGTTGTATGAGAAGGACCTTGTGTCTCCATTTTCCAGGGTCCACAAGGACCACAGGGACCACCTGGACCTTTGGGAGAAATGGGCCATAAGGTAGGTCTGGTCTTGGCTCTTATTTCTTTTTCCTTCACCTAAAGAGAGGCACCTTCTGACAGAGGTGACAGAGGTGCAAACTTCCACACCCAGGGACATGAGCAGGAAAGACTTCACTCAAGTCTGAATTTCAACTTCCAAAGCAAACAGTGAGAGACAGAAACTCAAACATCATTCTCATCTCAGGCCATAGACACACAGCTGGTATCTGGGCGTCCCCATCTTCACAACAAGGGCAACATTTCAAAGCTCTCACAAACACATCCCAGGCATGGCTTTACCACCACACCATACCACAATACAGAGCCAGGGACAAACTGTAGCCTTCAAACTGAGAAGTGTTATTTTATGTCCTGCTCACTGGTGAGGCACAGTTGTGGAGGGCCAAGGCAGTCCCTTCTCAAGTCACTGCAGGCAGTGAAAGGAGCTCTGAGAAACACCTTTGCTGCTGACAGTGCTTTTTGGGTTCTTGTTGCCATGAAGCAATGGCACAAACACACCATAACCAAAGCAGCAGCAGCTGCTGAACAGTGTCCTGATGGATTGCAGGAGATGCCCCATGCCTTCCCCCTGGCTCATCTACAGACTGTGCTCTATTTAATTCTCCATGAAATATCAGCATTTTTGTCTGGGTGTACCAGTTCCCCTTGGTAGCTCCTTTCCATACATCCCTGTATGGAAACTGTAAAGCAGCCATGATGTTTCACTTGGTTGTGAAAACAGCAGCAAAGGTACCTTTTAATACAGCCTACTGCAAAGTGTATGAGTCATGAAAGTTTCCATTCTCATGGCTGCTAGACTGGATGGAGCGGGCTCTGAGCATGGTAAACCACACTGGGGAGCTGGAAAGCTGCTACCAAGCCACTATGGATACTGCCAACCAAGAAAGTACAGAGCTTTATTCAAATCTGTGCCTCTTCCAGGAGCCTTTCTCTGCACTGGCACCTCTGGAGAAACCAAAGCAGGATTTTTGCTTTCATTGGAGCTCGAATTTTCTCATTGCGTGACTTGACCATTCGTTAATAAACCCAACACTCACCCTGCTCCCTCCTCTGCCTGAATCCATTGCAGCAAGCCAGGAACTGGCTCCCTTCCCTGGGCAGCCAAGTGCTCTCTTTGACTATGTGCTCTTTTTTCCTTTATTCCGTACTGCAAAGAGTAAGGAGAGTGCTGCCTGGAAAGCAAATATCCTAAGTAAATAACTCCCTGGAATCCTTTAAAGACAGGCTTTGGTCTTGTCTTACGGATTGTCATTCTTCCCAGGGTAGTAGAAAATGTAGAAAGATTCAAGCTCTCAATTGGCATTGGTGCCAAAGATGTTGAGTGGCCCCACTGTTGCAAAGCTGTGACATCAAGGAAGAACACCTTCCCTCTATCTGCATGCCTTCCCATAGGTTTTGGCTGTCAGTGGGGTGCCAGCCCCTCTGCCAGGATCAGCAGCCTTAGCAAGCAGAGGGCTGGAAGGAGTTACAGGGGAGAATGGGGGCGTGGGAGATGAACAGAGCCCTCGCAGGAGCCAGGCTGTGCCTCTTTGATGCTGCATACCCTGAGCCAGCTCCGGGCGGTGATTGCATTGCAACCAGGGCTGTGCTGTTCTGGGAGGTCTCTGCTAAAGGAATTATGTCTTTGATCTTGTTTTCTGCTTGGTTACAAAGGTTTTTTTCATTGTCTGTCTTCTTGTTTTTTTTTCACAGGGACCGCCTGGCCCAATGGGACAACCTGGCCTCCCAGGTGAACCTGGCATGAAGGTAAGAAAAACCTTTTGTGCGATTTCCCTATCAGAGCTTGAGAAGGAGCTTGGCAATGAATTTCAGCTCTGTCATAAGCCCCAAGTCTGAGTGGAGAAGGAAGTGCTTGAGACCAGAGATGTAGGCAGCTTCCAACACGGAACAAGAAGAGCCGAGGTCTCAAGTGTAAAAATACCCTCAGACAAAGTCCCACCAGTTCCCAAACCTCAGCTCTGTGGGGACTGAGCTCCTCCAGTGGTTATGAGGGAGGGTGCTCTGCTTCAGGGCCATGAATGCACCTTCTTGTCTACACGGAAAGGCTTTCAGAAAACATCTCTTTATTTGACAAAGGTCCCTGTGCAGATCAGCTCACAGGGAGGTTAATTTTATTTTGTCCCCCCCTAGTGCTTGGTTTGAAAGTTTGCTCCTACATAGAGAGCTTGTGAGCAGACTCTGTGGGGATTAAATACAATTTCTTCTATGCTGTTCCTCAGTCCCTACCCCCTGCCTCTTTTTCCTTGGCAAATCCTCCAAGGCTTCACCAGAGCTAGCATGTCTATGGCATCCTGACCTGGCTGTCCCTCCACACCATCAGTGGAACAGGTCACAATGGTTTGCATAAAGCATCTCTTTACCCCTGCCCTGCAGCCTCTATCAGCCTCAGTGCCCCGACAGGCATTCAGTGCCCTATGCTCACCATCAGTAAGCAGCTCGTCTCCTTGTCTGTGATGCCTTCTTTCTAGGGTGATCCTGGCCAGCTGGGAGTTCCTGGAGAGCAAGGCCTCATTGGTCAAAGAGTGAGTACCCACCTTCTGGTGGCACTTCTCCACCTCATCAGCTCCTCAGAGGCTCTTGTCCCTCCTCACCCACAGCCTGTGGACATAGGCCCCTCTCCCAGGCATCCCATAACCCTCCCAGCCCTGCTTGAGTCTCTGCCTTCCCCATGGAGCCCATTGGCTTGAGCTGAGCTCGCGATGCTCCACCAAGTAGGGAGACACTGGCTGCTCTGTGGGAGGGAGTGGGGATGAATGCAGAGCCTGAAGCTGGCTGTGGCTCTTGTCCCTTCTCAGGCTAAGATCAAGAGTCATCTGATGAAAGCATGGGGGAAAAGTGTGTTTGGGCACAGCTTAATGTGACTTGCTTCTGTCTTGCAGGGAGAAATGGGGCTGGAAGGGGACAGTGGGCCAGCTGGTCCAGACGGAGCCAAGGTAAATTTTGGGATGTATAGGTTCTGCAGCAGGAAGGGTATTCTGGTGCACTGTTCCCTTGCCTCTTTGATGGCTTAATTTATTTAGAAATCAGAAGTCAGGATATTTTTTTCTGCAGACACACATAATGGACTCCTCGTGTTTCACTCCTCTACCCACATTTTTGGCATATGATCAAATCTCCAAAAAGGTCAACTTCTTTAATATATAGTTTCCAACAATTCATCTGTTTTATTTGAGTTTTTACAGATTAACTTTCCAACTAACTAGGAATTCCTGGGCCTGGCAGGGGAAATCAGAAAAATTGTCCATCACTGCCCCCTGTACTGCTGACCAGAGCATTGTTTGCAAGGAAAGAAATTGGATCCCATTCCTCCTGGCTAAGTCCCAGGTGCTCAGAGCTTGCATTGCTCTCTTTATCTAACTGCTCTGAGTTGCTACCTTGCCTTTGGAACAGCATTCCATTTCTGTCCTTGCACAGCCAGCCTTTCCAAACAGGCCAACTGTTTTGTTCCATGGAAAGAAAAAGCAGCCGGTCCCACAACAATGCACTTTATTGCTTTGTTCTGATTAAGCTGTTTGCCATATGTCTTCATTTCTGCTTATCTCTGAACATTGGACCAAAAGATTCGCCTTTAAAGACAATCGAATCCTCTGACTTCTCTTGCCATCCTAAGAGCTCTTGAACCACACCAGGTTTCACAGAACCACAAGGACTGGAAAGGATATCTGGAGATGATCAGTCCAACCTGAACGTGTCTCTGGGCAGCAGAAGAGCCACTGCTTGCTGCAGAGATGTTGGTGTGACCATTAGAGACGTGGCTCTGCTCTAGCACAGTGGGTAACAAAGCCACCACGACCAGTTGGCTGTCAGTGCTGGCATCAAGGCTGAATTGGCCCTTTTGATCATCTCCATGAGATGTGCCATCTGTAAAAGCAGAGAAGCAGAGGTTTGCCATAATCCACTGCTCCAACCACGAGACCTTCTCAGGGCAAGGTGACAGTTTCATGACTTCAATCCCAGCCCTTGCAAGAGCCAGGTGCCCCTCCAGACAAGCCCATCACACCCATTCAGTCTTTAGCATCTGGAATGCGGGGCTCCTGGGTGAGGCAGGGGACTCTTTCAGATCTTGTTCACTGCCTCATTCATGTAGGAGGTTCAGGCCTCACTGCAGGAGAAGCAAAGTTCATATTTCCCTATGTAATGGGGGAGTTCCTCTTCCTCCAGCCAAGAGATTTTTCAAAAAAAACATGGTTTTGCTCATTTTGTTAAATGTCAAGTGTATTATGACTCATCCTCATTCATCCTTTTGCTTGCAGTCTCTTTTCCTCCCAGACTCCTGAAATATTAATTATGGAGCGTGTTTTTTTTCCTCTCAAGAGCCATGTATGGTGACCCATGTGTTGTGTGGGTATGCAAACTCCCACCTCTTCTCTTCCACAGGGAGACAAAGGAGAGCAAGGCCTGGATGGAGAGAAAGGAGAAAAAGGCACTGAAGGGCTGAAGGGAAAAGAAGGGCCTCCTGGATATCCCGGCATCACAGGTGTCCGAGTGAGTCTGAGAAAGCATCCTGCTCACCTCTGCCAGCCGGTCCCGTGGGGTTCCTGGAGCAACTAGAGCTCTCCTCCTGGCTGCACAGGCAGCCTGTGTGTATTGCAGGTAGCTGGGTGGGTGCATGAGCCCAGCACAGCTCCTGCACCTCTCCATAGGGCCATCTGAGTGATCCCAAACTGGGGGTGATCCCCCAGGGGGGTCAGCAACGAGTGCTTTGTGCTCTTGTCTCTAGCCATTGTGTGTAGGGTGAGCTTCACCTTCGTGGCTGGAGCACGGCCTAGATGTGCAGTGTGGGCTCTCTGTTGTGTCCCCCTGCTCAGATGTGGGGCACACAGTGAGCCCTGGGTTGCAGAAGGCAGCCAGCTCCTACAAAGGGCTGAGAGCCTTCTGCAGCCATGGCACAAATGAAAGCATGCAGTGTTGTGTCTGGGAAGCTGGAATGCACTGAAACCCTAGCAAAAGCAAAATATGCTTTTTCTTAAGTCATCATTTTATTTATTATTGCAAGGATAGCCATTACCACTGATATTAATACTCTGTGACAAGACATGCCATCTTGCAGCAAAACATGTGGGGGCAGATTGAGTGGGAGATGCAGGCAGTGAACCAGGACACTGCTTGGGACAGGATGTTGTCCAAGATATGACTCGATGCAAGTGTTGGCACACAATAAACTGTTTTTGCAAAAAAAGAACATGCAAATAGGAGGAGGGTGGTCATCAAAATGTGGATCACTCACTCGTTCCTGAATTGCCCTCACTCGTTTCTGTTTGGAGGAGTAGGGCAGGATCCAGCCTGGGGCTCTTTTAGTGGTACCAGGTGTGGAGCAACACTGCCCAGTGCCAGCAGGCTGCTCTGCAGCAAAGCCAGATCCTTCTACCCAAAGTGGGGGGCCTATCAGTGATTTGTTTCTCGTAATTCCTGCAGTGCCCTTGAGCATGGGGTGGGTGCTCAATGCTAGAGCACATCATTTGTGCCTTTGGTGATGTTGGGGCTGGCTAAAAGGAAGGCAAGGAGAAAAGTGTGAGGCAGCAAAGGGGCTGAATTTGTGTTGTTTTGGGGCTGAGATGGGGAATTGGAGCACTGACTTGACTAGAAGGTGGAAACTCCATAGATATGCAGAACAAGGCTGTAATCCTGCCCCAAATGCATCCACAGCCCGCAGGGAGCCCTTAGCAGGGTGGGTACAGCTTCTGGCAGCTCCACGTGTTTATGTTGTGCACAGTTAAGAACCAATAAAGGTGCTAAAATCATGCAAAAGTCATATTAAGTTATAGCACATAAAATATAGATTCTCGCAGACTGTTTGCCAGCATGTCCCTGGGAACATGATGCCGTTCTGTTTTATTTAAAAAAAAGTCCACGGAGCCAAGATTCCCTCTCATAATCACTCCTTTTTTTCTTTTTTTTTACTGCAAAGTGCTGAATTTCCATCTACTATTTTAATATGTTCCTTTGTATATCCGTATGTCTGAACTCAAGCAGACTTTCAGAGACCACAGGGCTCCAGATAGCGCTGCCTGCTGCCAAGCGTCGGGCCATTACCTAATGCACAGGCTGCTGTTCCATGCTTGCTGAGGTAATCTAGAGATGGAAGTCCTCTGACAGAAGTACAAATAATTTTTCTCCTTTTTTTTTTTTCCTTTCTTGGAGTTTTTCATCCTCGCTTCCCATGGAGGAAGTCATAGAATCAGGGAATTGTTAAGATTGGAAAAGACCCCTGAGATCATTGAGTCCAACTGTTGATCCATCACCACCAAAGTGTAAAAGTGTTAGTGGGATCTTCCTTAAATTTCTGCCAAGTTCATGGATCAGAGATGCAAACCACTAGTGATACCTACAACCCACTCCTTTCCAAGTGAGGAATGGAAGCTGTAATGAAAAATCAAACCAATCTCTTCAAGGCACACACAACCACCATCCAGGCATGGATGGACGTTCTCAAGGCTGACAGAGAAAGAGAAGAAAAGCCTAACCAGGGGAAAAACTTGAACGTGTTCACACAAGGGCAAATGCAAAGGTTGCACAGTGACCAGTTCCTGACCAGAATTTGCAAGGAGCTGCTCCAGTATTGCTGAGATACCCTGCTCATCTACTGAGGTGATAGTGGAGATGTTAATGCTTCCGTGCTGTTAGTGGCAGGGACGCCAGGATCCAGCTGGTTCACTGTGCCAACCAACTGACCTGCATGTGGGGCTGTGCAGCTCACCTTCTGCTGCTGGAAGAGGTTCATATTGGCTCAAGGAAGATGATGCTCATGCACAGCCATAGACAAACTTCTCCAGCACCTTGGCTTGGCTCTCGCTCTGCAAACCACTACAGCTAAACCACTTCCTGAAGAATTTTCCTTAACACCAAGGGCATGTTTAGTCTTCATCTTGATCTTGCTTATGTCTAAAGGAAAAAGGCTCTCCAGCATTGTATGCTCTGGACACATGTAGGAAATGAGGATCTGGCCGTACATTTTCAGCCTGCTTTGCACATACTGGCCCGGGGGAAAGACCTGGTGCTGGCAGTTCCTCATGTGGCCCCAGAGCAGGTAGGACTTGGCTGGGCTTGTAGGAACTCACACACCACTTGGCGACGGAGCAGCAAGAGAAATGGGAAGAGGCAGAGAGCTTGCTTTGAGCCATGCAGTTCTACTGGGTCGTGCAGTAAGAGGCTTTCACCCAACAATTGGTCCTACAGGTCTGGCTTTGTGAGCAAGGTTGTGTTTTCCAGGAAGCCATGCCAAAGCTGGTACATTATTGACCAACTTCACCCAAGCCTCCCTGGGTGCTCAGGAAACGTTTTTCAAAGATCATTAGCTTGAACTTGGCTCAGCCATCCCCCGTGTTAGCAAACCGGTTTTTAAATCCCAAACAAAAGCAGCAGGGAGGCCCCAACTGAGTCTCCAGGGATAGTTTGTGCACAATTCAAAGCCAGTGGATTTCAGCAAACAAACGGAGATGGCCTGTGAGTCTCCCAGCTGTGGCTGGCAGGGCTCGAGGCAGCTGGAGCTGTGACACACAAGTATCCTCTATCTTTTGGTCACGCTGTCCAAGTTCACACTGCTCCATTCAGCTCTAGGTCCTGCTTCTGCCAGTTGTCCCTCTGGTAGGGAGGGAGGAGTCAAAGCATCTGAAGCACCAACATACAGCTAAGTGCAGGATCCAGCTGAGATTTCAGAATTTCCATCAGAGATGTGCATCCCTTCTGAGCTCCTGTCCCACCTGATATCTCTTTGCAGTGGTTTCCCATTTCCTCTAATGCCTACTCTTTGCTGTCACTTCATCTTGATTCTTCCAGACTTGGCCACTTGGCCTCTGATTGACCAAGTGAGGACAACAAGGAGGTGGTAATCTCTTCCCCTTGCAGAGCAGCAGGTTGGGCATCCCCCATTGGAGACTGGAGATGTAGGTCCAGGTCAACAGTGAGGGGAGCAGGAGTCCCCTGCAGCATCAGCAAGGCAGGATGGGGATGCATGAAAGATGGAGCAGCTCTTTGAGCTCCAGCAAGGTGTTCATCAGCAGTGCAAGCACCCGTGTAGTTCACCAAAATGAAAAGCTAATTCATCATAGCTGGTAATCGTATAAGGGGAACAGTGCCATGCAGTCCAAAATACCCAACCAACGTTGGGCGTGTTGAGCGTTGTTGAAGAATAATGTGCATTTCCAAAGGATCTGACTGCCTGTCAATCGCATGCTTTACAATAAAGCATGAAAGGAAGCAGAGGTTGCAGCCAGTAGTGCAGGCTGACCCGCTGCTGGCTGCACGAAGGGCCCAGGCCAGTTGGCAGGAGGCAGGCGGTGGGTTTCCAGCTGCTCCGTGGCTGCGCTCTGTGGTTTTCATAATGTGCTGGTTGTCATACAAAGCTGACATCTGATAGCAAGGTTTTTACAGTTCCAGGAAAGCAATTGGAGAGCCTGTAGGTAATGAAATGCAACATGCTCTGAAACAAGAAAATCCCTCATTGTTCAGCAAAATTAGGAGCTGAGCTCTTTTCTTTTTCCACTTCCTTTTTAACCTGAAATTCTATCTGCAGTGTCATTCAAGCCACATCAGGACGCAGAGAGCTTTGAGCCAGATGCTCCAGTGGTAAAAATGGCCATAAACAATTACATCAGAGCAGATCTGGCTGTGTGTGCTGTATGGTGCAGATGTGTATCAACAAACCAGAGGAGCTCCGAGGGCTGGTAAATCCCTTTGCTCGGGTGTGACATGGTCAAAGTGCTTTTGTTTGCTCTTCCAGAATGTTGAGTGACAGAACTGGACCAGAGTGGAGATCTGAGAAGGCTTTTTGAGGGAACTCAGAGTGCTTTGGAAAGGGCAAAGCCACTCTCCAGCTGAGAAGCACTGGGAACATGCGTGGCTCCTGGCTGCAGCCCCGTGGGCTCAGCTGTGTCACTCCCCACGCACAGCCCTGGTGGTGTCCTGAGGACAGTATCTCTCCCGTTGGCTTACACATGCTCCTCTTCTTGTTTCTCCATCATCTACAAGCTAAAATCCTGAAGTGGAAGGAAGATGTGCTGCTCAGGATGGACCTTCAGCTCTGAATTCATGTTTTTTCTCCAGAAACGCCGCACTGTGGACACTGCTGAGATGAACTGGTTTCTGAGTGAGCTGGGCAGAAGCTAATTCTCATCCAACACACTGCTCTAGTATAAAGCTGTCCAAACAGCACTTACAGCCGAATTTGTCCCAGAGTGGTTTTTTGCTCTTTGTTCTTTTCTGTTTCCTGCCACTGAAAACATGATTCAAAGATTTTCTGCAGCAAAGCTCCTTGCTCTGCTCTCATGGAGTCCAGCCATTCACTGTGAACACATGAGCTCAGCTACAGATGGCAGCACCACTGCAGTGACATGGCACTCAGCTTTCTGAAAATACTGGGTCCTGGAATCACTTCTGGCTTCAGCTTCAGTTGTCCACACAGGAAGCTGTGGGGTTTTTCTGATAATGTGCTGAGCTGTTGTTTCCTGGTAAAGTCAAGGTTTGTGCACTGGTCCATGGAGCCTCTACTGGAAGAAGCCCCTTAAACTCGTGGACATGGGGTTGTCTTTGGCTGAGCTGCATCAAAAATCAAAGGAGAATGGGGCAGCTCTGGGGTGAAGTAAACGTGCTCAAGCCCTTTGCTCTGAATCAGGCTGGAGCGAGGGTTGGTGAAGAGGTCCCCCCAGGTTCTCCTTCTCCTTCTGGGAACAGTGCTGCAATCCCAGGGCAACACTGCCCTCATCTGCAGTCCTTCTTTAGCTCTAGTAACAGCTGCTTCTCCAATGGCCCCAGGTTTGTCTTCTGTGGAAATCTAAACATCCCTTTTGATGGGGAGGTACGTGGATTTTGCTGTTTGGAAGATTTATAGTTAGGTGCTATGGCTGAGCCCACCCAATGCTCTGAGCCCCCCAGAGTGTGCCACAGCCATCCCTGCATCCCATCGGTCCTGGATGCGTGCTGGTCGGCGCTGCATGGCCTCTGCCGCTTGGGAAGGAGGCTGCTCCCAGCTGGTCCTCATTTAGAGTTAATAGGAGTTGAAATGAGCCAGAATTTGAAATAAATCCCATTGACTTGGCACGGTTTCTTTCCTGACTCAGACGAAGGAGACGCGCTTTTTGTGCAGTTACTCCAAGATTCCCCTCCTTATTGCAAGAGAGAGGATTTCATTCCCCTCCTCTTCCACAACCCCAGGGCGTTTGTGTCCTTCAGAAGGAAGATGTTAACCCCTGTTGTTTGAGGAAGGAAAAATGACCTGAGTAGTGCTTGTTGTCGTAAATAGGAGTTATGCTGACCGAGTGCTCTCTCCGTTGCTTTCTTCCCAGTTGTCAGCTTCCAAAATGGCCAATTCTTTGGGGCATTTTGGTTACATCTTTTATGAGAGCTTCCAAGCTCGGTGGTTGAGGGCTTGCACTTCTCCTGCACCGCCCATCCATCCATCAAGGCACCATCTTTGTCTCATGGGCTGCCTTAGGGATGTGGAAATAGAGGAAGAAAGGGGAAAAAAGGCTCTTCCAGAGACAACAAATGAGTAGGAGTTCAGAGCTATTGGCCCAAACCAGAGCAACTCAGAGCACAGCTCTGTGCACAATCTTCTCTGCTACCTTATGCTACGACTGCTTAGAAAAGAATGAGTCAAATAAATGTTCCCATCCAGAAAATCAAAAATTGAATATTTCGGAGCAATGTCTGCATACAGATTAGGACTCGCTCTGAAGCAGGGAGGTTGGCGTACAAGGTTTTTGTTTGCTTTCCGTATTCTAAGTTGAGGAACTCAGCTGAAAAGAAGATCATGGCAATGCTAAGAATAGTTTCTCCATCCAAGTCTTCTTGTAGGGTTTCCCCATCTCACTTTCTCTTTGAAGTCAACCAGCCAGCTGTACCTGCTCTCACCACTCGAGTTTCCACAAGCAAGCCAATGGCCCATTGCTTCCCAGTGCTCCCAGCAAAGCCCTCTGAACCTTCCAATACAATCAGGTCTTTCTTCTCAGGAATAGTTGAGTCTTTCTTCTTTCCCCATACCCATTCAGGAGCTGCTTCTTGTGTTTCCTCCGCTTTCAAACTACGGCTAGGCATAGAGATTAGGAAATGTGTTTCTTATAAATCCAAAACATTTATGTCTTCAAATGCCCGGCCCCAATAATCCCACTAATTTCCTGAGTGCTTGTGAACTGTCCTATACGGGGCAGGCTCTGCTCGATCAAAGTTTATTAAGTAGAGGTTCTCATATGGAGACATTGCTGAGCAGTAGGAAATGATACGGGGCTTTTTCATTTCCCTTTAAATGAGCTGGCTGGCTGGGCCTTGAACAATATGGGCATGGTTGTCCTATGTTTCATGCTTACTACCTTCACTGCTTTAGCTTTTCTGCCCTTCCTGCTTCCAGTGCCTCCAACTATCACCATCTTTCCCATCACCATTGGCACTTTCTTTTCTTTACTCACTGGCTGTGTTCTGGTTCTTCTATTTCTTCCTGCCTCACATTTGGTAGGAAGGAGTGACCTCAGACCTCCACTTCCTGACACGCAAAACATCTGGAAGCATTCTGCATAACAGCATCAAGTAACGCTGAACCCATCCGAGATGGGATTTGGGAAGGTGTCTTTCCAGGCACCATGCTCTCTTCCAGTTGTGATCTGCAAGAAAAAAAAGGAAAGTTGCCCTCTGAAGAGCCAAGAGTCGTAGTGCTCCTTGGCTCCAACCAGGCTGGTGAGCGCTGTCCTTGAGATTCACTTCCTGACATCCCTGCGTATGTGCAGAGCATCGCAAAGCGTAGGGGAAGTTGGGTCTGCAGCAGAGCCCTGCTTGGCTCTGTTTGGGGCATATCTCTCTGCAGTTCATTCAACTTCCTTATTTTGTTTTTCTCTGTGCTGTTGTTGTAACATAGATTTCAACTGTTGATGACTTGAGAATTTAAAGCTGGGCTGCGCATCTGTTTGCTCACATTAACACTGTGCTGTGCGAGAGAGCCGACATTGCTGCCAAGGCCATCAGCAGCCCAGAGCCTCTTTTTTTTTGTCCTTAAAAACTCATCAATTTGCATTGAAAAATAAATCATTCGGCTTCTGCCACAGGCGATCGTCTCATGCTGTACTACAAGATCTCAAAGAATTGGGTCCTTATTGAAGCTGGCAATGGAATTTTGCTTCCCTGGGATATTTTAGCATACCTTAAGGCACGTGAATTTGTTACAACTGCTGCTTTCTGCTGTTCCTCGTCACTAATACCATTATCTTCAGATGGAACTAACATGCTTCTCTAATGAGGAGCGCAGTACACAAAATCACCATTTAGAAGTAATCTTGCTCACGGAAGAAGCCTGGAAGGAAGATTTGCTTTTTCATACAACAAAATGTCTACAAACCTCAAAAATAAAAGCATCAAGTGTTTAGTGCCTTGGCACGCTAACCCAGATGATCTGAATCTAGCAAAAAGAACCTGGAATGAATCATTCTGATGTATAAACTCCTCTCCATCTTCCGCCCCTCCTTGCTCAGGACAGTGGGAAGCCTGGAAACTTCACGTTGCAATGAAATAGGCACCAAAAGGTGCCAGATCCCTGAGGGGCTATGGAGACCCTGCATGAATCACAGAATGCATTCAGAACAAATTCTGTCCTACGGAATTTGATTTATCAGTGTTGGGTTTTTTTCCCTTCTTCTGGCCCCAGTTTTTCCATTCCTGGATAAATGAGTCAGAAGAATGGGAAAAAGGGAAATCTGACCTTTTTTGAAGGCGACCAAATGGTTTTTGGGCTGGCCATGGCCTGTGTGTCCCTGCCATGTGTCAGTGCAGTGATTTCTTGGAACTGTGCAAACCAAGACATATCTGGGATTGCAACAAACATCCACAGCATCAGGAACGACACAAGGAAAGATACCACATCTCTGGGAACCCCAGGCAAATGTTGAGCTGTCTCTACATTCATCTGGGCTAAATTCCTGTGCAGCTGGAGAAAGCACATCCAGGAATATCAGCCACATGGTAGGCTTCCCGCTCACCAGCAGAGCTCCTCTGGCCAAAGTCCTAGAAAGCAGTGCTGGTGGAGCATGGAAATATCCCTAGCTGATAGAGCTTGCTCCATCTGAGGAGGTGGCTGAGACTGCAGGATCTGCAAGCCATGTCTCTGCTGCCAGTGTTGCCAGCATGGTTGAACCCATTTATTCATACTAGCAAAGCTTTTAACAAGAGCTGGCTTGGTAGGAGACCTCACAGGATGATTTCTGGTTGACCACAAGTGACAGCTGGGCTCACGGCTATCGCTGACCAGAGGCAGAGCTATTGCCAAGATTTCATTCCCAGCCATGAAGAAGGAGCACATCCCAGCTGGAGGAGTCAGGAGGACATTCTGGAGATGGTGAACATCCCTGCGCAGTGAGGTCACTGCAGCACCAGGCAGTTTATCAGAGCCCATAGCTGTGCTGAGACCCCACCAACATGGAAAGGTGATCTGGAACAACTAGGGACAGCAAGACCCTGTCTGAACACAGCACAGTCTCCTGTGGACGAGTTTAATGCTGTGGACAGGACTTGGGCTGTTGAAGATGGGATTCATTTTGCTTTTCCCTTCTCCCATGTGACTCTAGTCCTATATCTGCACTTCAAGATTCAAGCGTGAAGTTGAATGCAGATTTTAGGAGCAATTTGGAAATGTCTCTTAGGAGGAAGAATGAAGGTCCAAACCTGCCTTCCCAGAAAGCAAAGACATTCTGGGTGCAGGGCAGAAGCGAATTTCAGTCATGGCTTCTATGGGAGATGCATCAGGAGTGGGAACCAGGCTGTACAAACAACCCCTTCAATTTGGCTGTGGGATCCCTGTGACCTCCTGCAGGAACAAAGGGCCCATCTGCCCTGCACGTTTATAAGGGGTTCATCCAATCCATGCACTGCTGCCTGCATTTGTTCAACGTGTAACACACCCTGATCCTGGGGAGGCAAGTACAAGTAATGTGGAAGTCTTTGATTCAATGGCCTTTGCAGCACAGAGCGTCAAGAGCGCATCTCAGTGTGCAGGATTATTCTGCTGGAGAAGATTAGCAACTCAACCATCACCAGGGCCAGGAACAGATTTAGCTTAAAATGGGCTTTCTCCAATTCACAAGAAATATCCATTGCCTGTAATTCCAAAAAATCTTACTGCCCATTCCATGAAGAAAAAATATGATGCAACTAATTAGAAGTCTCAGTTGCATCATTACTCTTCACGGCTTGTTTTGTGAGTGATACTGCTACTCAGTCTCCAAATTTTCAGGCCAGTAAGCATCTCAGTATTGGTGCAGAGAAGGTCAGCTGTGCAATGACATATATATACCCAAAAAATATAATATCCAATAGCCATCTGATATATCCAGTGATGTATACATGGCACAGTTGGGTGTCTGGTTCCTCGTCCCGTGTCGGGTTGGCTGCACAATGAGCTAGGGGTGGCCCAGTTGGATGCTGCCATTGGTGAGGATGCTTTGTGCTCATCAGTGTACAGCACGTGGGTGACCCTCACTTCTGGGTGACCCTCACTTCATCGCCTGTGGGAAACTAATTGCAAAAGTGTCCTCTTGGAAAAGGGCAGCACGAAAACAGCAAACAAAGCCTCAAGCAAACTGGAAGAGAAGAACAGGACCTGTGGAGTCCTCAGAGGGACCCATCCTTTGTGAAGCTCTGGAGGTGTTGGCAAGGCGTGCACTTGAGGTGCTTGACTTACCGAAAGTGGAGCTATTCCCTCTGGGGAGGTGAAGGAGTGATACGATTCTTCAGGGCTATTAGAAGCCTGAATTGCTCCTTTGTGTTAAGAGCAGGCACTCAGGAGGCCCATGTTTCAGATCGGAGTAGAACCCCTGAGGCATGGTCGCATTTATAAGTTGCTTTTGTTCACCTGAGAGACCAATAGCTCTCTGCAACATCAGCAGAGGTGGGCACTACACCTTCTTACCCCACCCTGCGGAGGGAGAGATGCTGCACTGGTGTGTAGATGCTGTTGAAATGTTCGTCACGATTGCCAAAAATTATGAGTTATTTTCTTCAGTGGTGCTTTTGCTTCATTCAGCCAGATCCAAAATATGTTGTCTGCATTGCAGCCAGCGGGGCCAAACATTGAAAAAATAAATTCCCTGGGCTCCCTCAGGAGAGTGTGCTGAACTTTGTGCTTGCCACAGCTCATGTCATCTGCAAGGATGGCTGGCAGCGTCTGCTGCATGGAGGCACAAAGCAGGCTGGCATCTCTCAGCACTGTGGCTCCTACCTGAAGTTTCCCATCCAAACCTATTTCTAGCTGAGATCAGGATGTTGTGATTTCTGTGTGCTGTCTATTGCAATAATAATAGCATAAAAGGAGAGCTTTTGCATTGTAATCAAAAAGTTGTGGATGACAGCTAGATAGACAATGAAACAACTGTCTGTTTTTGCAGATAGAAGATAAAGAATTGCTGCTGAAGCAGTATTTGCATTGCCATTATTCTAGAGCCATATCAGAGTACTGACATCCAATTCAGTGCATCAGTTGGTGGTGAGCAGTGCTCATGGGCCAGAGGAAGAGTTGTGTAGGGGTCAGAGGAAACGTGGCTCCCATGTTTTGAACACTACTGAAATTCCCCTTTTGCATCCTCAAGGACAGACATGTGATGGCTTTCCATCACCTGCAGGTCCTTGATATGAGCAGATGAAAAACATCTCCTTGCAGCAATGTTCTGTAGTCACTGGGCACAGAGATCTTTCCTCCTCTAAGCCATGAGGTTTCCTGTTCATCCATGTGGTGGAGCAACTCAAAGATGAACTTGGCCATGCTGTAGTACCTGGGAACTGTGTCCTTGCCTGCATTGCTGCCTACCCACCCTGTTGGCTCCCTTGGGAGTAGAACAGGATGGGTGAGGATGCTGTTAGGGTTGCGTGCACCAGCAAAGTGAACGGCGTGCTGGTTGGGATTGGATTTATTTGCTTTCTCATTCCAATAGCTTTTTTTTTTTTTTTTTTTTTGTACTCCCTAGGGACCAGAAGGGAAACCAGGAAAACAGGGGGAAAAGGGCAAGCCTGGCCAGAAGGTAAGAACATCTGCCACTGATAACAGTTCCTCCTCTGGATCTCATTTTCTTTGCTCATCATTGATCATAGAATCATATAATGGTGTGAGTTGGAAAGGACTTTAAGGATCATTTAGTTCCAAGCCCCCTGCAATGAACAGAACACCAACCTCCACCAGGTGAGGTTGCCATGGCCCATCCAGCCTGGCCATGAGCACCTCGAAGAATGGGGCATCCATAACTCCTCTGGATGTGCCAGCATCTCACCACCCTCACACTGGTGCCTCAGCACCCTTGTAGTTGTCTGTAGAAGCTGTGTTGTCCTGTGTTAACCTCTGTGCTTTCATTATGCAGGGCAGCAAGGGCTACCAGGGGCAGCTTGGCGAGACAGGACCTCCAGGGAAGGAGGGGCCGAAGGGGAACCAAGGCCCTAAAGGATCCCGAGGTACCCTGGGACCTATGGTGAGAAGAGCTCTGCAAATGGTTGAACACAAGACCAGAAATGTGGTTAGCTGTGCTGGGCATGGGCCTAGAGAGCAGAGAGCCCAACAGGGCCAACAGATCAGAGGGAGTGAAATGATGGCCGATGTTAAATAGACCAAAAGAGCATAACACTTGCACTGAGCAGCAGAGGAGAGGCTCCATGATGGTGGCAATGATGCCCCGTGACCCCAGCTCACACTGCATTGTGGTGGTTCTGTACAATTCCCCAGACAGGATGAAATATTGGGGATTTTTGCTTGTAAATGGAGTGGTCTGACAGCTATTTTTGCTAGGATCTTTCCCTTTGAGACTGCACAGTCAGTGCACTTTTAAGTCAAACTGTGTTGATAGAAGGAACTCTGCCTTGGATTTCTGCCCTGCTTCTACACCCACTCTTGATCTACTTATCTAAAATAATTGCAACAAGAGGAAATATAGCATGGGAAAGAGTTTGAGTTGGGGCCTGAAGGTGAGGTTTTCAGCAACAGTAGTATGACAGGGAGGGAAGAAAGTTAATTTATGTGAGACAAATGAATTCATTATGCAGCAGTAAGTAACAAGAACTTCCTCATGTATTGCAGGCTGGTAAGGAAACTTTTTGCACTTTGTTTGGTTGAACTCAGTGTAAATCAGGAGTTACTTATGAACTAGGAATGGTGGTGATGTTTCAGAACAGTAGCAAATGAATGATGGAATAAGGGTTCTGCTGATAGTGTTCTCTTGCATCAGAAATTATGTCCACCCCATATGTCTTCTCTACTCATTGGCAACATCTCCATGGATTATTTCACAGCAAGTCGAGCAGTGTCTGAGCAGCAGTGCGTTGGACTGAGCACGTCTCTGCAGCCTGTCTTGAGGAAAGGGTTTTCTTCCACACTAAATGGGTTTATCTGGAAAGGTTGCAATCCATTTTAATCTGATGATCTGGCTTAAACCTTTTTGTGCAGATTGATAGAGATGCAACAAAGAGCTTTTGCAACGCCCTCATCACAACCCAGAAAACTCCCTTCCTGCCCTCAGAACCCACACCGAAAGGTTTCCTCCCTGCAGTTCAGGATTAGGTCACGCATGGGATTGGTCTCACTGGTGGACTCCCTAGCACAATGCTAATCTGGATATAAAGATGTCCAAAAGGGCAGATGAAGAATTCATACCCAGTGCATCCCTGTGGGTTACACCTGCAGGCTGCTCTCATGGTGCTTCCTTTGCTTGCTTCTGCAGGGTGCTCCAGGAAGGATGGGTGCTCAGGGGGAGCCTGGCTTGAAAGGTTACCAGGTGAGAGCTTCATTTTCATCCTCCATCTCCTAACAGTTCTTAGCTATAACAAATGTACCACTCCAGCATGTGGCTATGTCAGAAATCCAAGCAGGACTTTGGCTCAGACTGCTCCTTCCTGTCTCCTCACGCACTGTCTGCTCTCTGCAGGGACACGCAGGACCACCAGGGCCAATTGGACCACCGGGGCCGAAGGGTGAGAAGGTAAGGCAGCAAAGCAGCTCTGCAGTGCATGCAAACCAGCACTGCTCAGCTCTGCAGCGTCACCATTACAGCATCAGCACCAAAGCTTGGCCCCTGGAGGCTTGCACAGCCTGGGCAAGGGTAGAAATGGTTGTATCCCACAGCAAAAAAACATGTGCCAGTGTTGGTCTTGAAAGAGGGTCTTGCCCCAGCCATCTTCAGCACTAGATTTCCCACGTCTCCAAGTTCGTGTGTGCTTGAGTTGCTGCCATCGGCGCTACAGCCAGCCGGGGAGGTTCTCAAAGCAGAGCTGGTCCCCATCGCCTTTGCCCCGCGTTCCTCCTCGCTGCTGTGACTCAGCCCAGCTGCAGCGAGGGGCTCGCCGGGGGGCGCTGGGCTGACTCAGAGCTCTCTCTGCACACCGGCTTTCCCCTTGCGTTTTTCCCCTTTTGCTGAGTCAGCGCGGCCGTAACCAGTTCAGGCTGGAGCAGTGACTCACGCTGTAATGGTTTCCTGTCGGCAGGGCTGGATGCTCCCAGGCCAACCGACCCAGCTGGCCGCGCGGTGCTGCTGGAGCCCCTCACGTGCCGCGGTAGCAGCAGCAATGCTCCTTCCCCCATTAGGGGCAGGGAGGTGGTGGGGATTGGGAACGGTCAGTGCCGGGGTCCCAGGGAAACGGAAAGATGTGTGAATTCATTTTGCTCATTTTCCACCTCCCCAGCACTGCAGCTGAGAGTTTTTGCGGGTGGTTGCAGACGGACGTGCGCAAACAGCAGCTTTGCTGCTTGCAAAAGGAGACAGTGAGACTCGGAGATCCCGAGGGCGCGTCTCGGCCGGGGCTCCGCGTGCATCGTGTCTGTGTCAGGACACCCTGCCTTCAGGGTGTCGCACTGCTCTGCCTTCAGACTCCTCGTGCTGGTGGCCAGGGGGCGATGTGGCAGGGCGAGCTGTTGTGCTCCACTATCACACATCCCCTGCCTCGGCAATTTTGCTTAAGGCACAAGCACATGCTGCTTTTTCTCTCGTTTCCTGCTGCTTCATCCACGTCTCTATCACTGCCTTGCTGGATTTCTACCCCCAGCTCCTCTCATGCTGCCCTCCCCAGTAGCACTGCTGCCTCCTGCAGGAGCATGCCCGTGTACACTCATGGGAGCCAAGCACAGCCCGGTGTGATGCAAGGGCTCACAGCCAAGCACGTTGTCCAGCTGACAGCCTGGCCAGAGGCTTCTCACAGCCCCACTGCTGACGCTTGAGCATCTTGCAAAAGTTGAGAGCTGTGACTACCAAAAGCACAGTCACCATTGGCTTTAGAGCAGGAAGAGATGTGCAGAAATGTGTCTGTTGCTTAAATTTTGACTACTGCTTTTCTTTTCTTCATCTCTGCACGTTTTTAAATGTGCCATCTTCTTGAAAGCCATCGTCCCAAACATGAGACTTGTGTTATTACCATCATTGTGGATCTTTTATTGTCAGAGCTCAGCAGCAGCATGTAACAGCTTATCCAAGAATGAGTAAACAAACTCTAATTGTCAGTTTCCAATCTGAAGCCTGGCAAAGACTCCAGAGCATCCTGCTGAGAGCAGTCAGAGCTGTTTGTGGCCATTGATAGCCAAATCTCACCCTAGCCCTGCAGGATGGGAGGGCTGCAGGCTGCCAGCTGCAGCCAAACCAGAAGAGCCCAGTGCCACCTGCTCAGCCTCCAGCAACACCTGCTGCACCACCCAACTGCTCCACAAAACTTGCACCTAGAAGTTTTCTTAGCCATCCTTCCTTCTTGTCTCCTAAGGCTGATCCCAGCCCAAGGACAGATTTCTTCCCTTCGGACATCTCTGACCTCACACAAGCGTCTGAACGTTAAAATGGAAGCCTGAATCTGAGAACAGGAGCAGAAATGGAAATAGGACTGTGGCCGCTCTGTATAAACTATGCTTTAAGTGTAGCTTTTGTGAAGAAGGAGAATACGTAATGGTGGGGAAGGTCTTCTCTTTTCCAGAGCAGCAAATGGGGTGGAGAAAGGCACTGTTGCAAACGCAGCTCCATTGTGCCATCCCGACCAGCTACCAGGCCACATTTAGTACATTTACAGCTCCTCAAAGAGGCCTTGCTCTGAGCAGACGCCTGCACTTGGCAGCTGCTTAAAGCAGTCCAGATGGGATCCTTTTAAAAATTACAAACTGGCGTATCTCACTTTGGGACGAGAGCCAACAATAACAAGCCTTCCCTTCTTCTCCATGCATTTTCCATTTGTATCCCAACATGTTTACTTTGCTGCCCTTTACTCTAACTTTTTTTCACTGCAACTTTCCAAAGAATTAGTGCAGACCTTTCATCTCCCTCTCGAGCAGCTGAGGCATCAGGAAGTCGTGGAGGAGCTCTGTCTCGCAGCCCTAGAGCTGACCACTGCCCCAGGATTTTCTCTGAAGACAAAGCACAGAGTGGCAATTAGACTCAAGGAGACACAGAACTGCCACTCGGATTTTGGGGAGAGAGTCTGTGAGTTTTGGCACTGGGCAGAATTGTGAGCCTTCCTTGAGTTCATCACAGCCACCTCGGCTCTGCATGGCAAGGTGTTCACATCCTGCTGGTGCCGAGGCTGCTGTACCATAACATCTCTGCTGGGATTGGTTTGGTTTCTTTTCTGAGACCTGAGAAATGGTGTCCTTGTTTCCCCTCTCTCCTGCACTCCTTTAATATGGCTTGAAAGCGAACCAGTTGCCAGGACTTCTGCTGCCAACTTCACCCAGCAAGTTCTTTAGCACTGGAAACCGTTGGCAGAAGTCTTTAGGCATTGCTTTGCTTTTCCTCTATTCTGCCCCCAAATCTCTCCATCCATATTGCTCAGCAGTATATTTTCAAGCCATTCTGGCACAGTTTCTTCCCACATATTTCATTTACCAACATACCTCCAAGAAGACTGGGGTTCACCACCCATCTCGTGATCTGTTATGGCCATGCATAACCACCACCTGGGAGTTACTGGCAGTGCCCATCCAACAAATTTGGAAGCAGCAAAGGAAGAATATGCCACTGTCATCAAGCACGTAACGAAGAGAGATGTACTGAGCTCTTTTCTGCCTGTTGGGGTTAACTGCAAGAGATTGCCAAATCTCGAGTCTCATTCTGTCAAGCTACAAAGTTCAGGCCTGGTGCTCAGCCCCATGAGAAGTCAAGAGTGGCTCAGCGTCTCTCAGGAGTGGCACTGCTCTGTTTCCAAAGAGTGTGCCCAGTTCCTAAAGAAAATGAGCCTTGGCATCACCATGAAAGATCTTTCTCCCTGCTGGTTATTTACTGCTCCAGTTGTGTTACTGCCAAACTTCACGTATAAGCAAAGCACCCAAGCACCTCCCAGAGAAATTCCCACTGAGAAACTTCACAGGTATCCTTACCATCAGCAGCTCCAACACCAGCAGAAGAGGAGAGTAGTGGAGAGAAACTCAAAGGCAGTCATAAATACACAGAAAGGGTGATCCAGCTGCTGAGGATTGCAGGAGCCTGAAGGAAACATGGCTCTGCATGGCCATGCAGACTTGGGCTTTGAAGGTGCCAGGAGCCCCGCGCAGAGCAAACACGGCAGCTCCACGGTGCCAGAATCCCCCAGCCCTCCTCTCTCCAGGAGCTGCACATCAAAGGAGCTGCGAGACACTTTCGTCCCAAGGAGCCAGAGTGCCAGAGACACAGCGATAGGGAGCAGCCAAAAACCAGAGGAGCTGGAATATAGCTATCTTCTATGGGAAGCAAAGAAACAGCCATGTCTGAGCTAAACTCCAGAGCAAACAGAGCACCGTGACCCCAAGTGACTTACACAATTGAATTTTAACATGCAGCCTCTGTGTGGAGACCCTTGAGGGATCTCTCTGTGGATATTTTAGGGAGAGCTCAGTTATCTGCCAGCCCAAACCATGAGCTCTGGGCTCCTGCTGGGAGCCGTGCCGTCAATGAGCAGAGATGCTCATGCAATTAGTGTGTAAGGGACCGACCCTCTCACCTGGGCGAAGGTGAGAGAAGATCAGAGAAGCCCACGGTGGGGTCACAGAAGGCAGGAGCCCAACCAGACCACTGCTGTTCCCATGGCAGCCATGGCTGCACTCAGTGAGAGCGGAGAAGTGCTTGATTAAAGAGTTTGGTTTGACTGCTGGTGATAAAATTCAGAGGCAGAACTGTTTCCCATGTTTTCCTAATTACGTGCTTCTTGCTTCGCTTTAGGAATTGTTGAGAATAACTCTGTGTACCTCGTTCCTTGGGGAGGATGGTTAGACTGGGCAGAAACCACCAGCAAAGAAATTAGGGAAGAAATATGAACAGTCAGCATGCTAGAGGACGTGCAACAAAATAATAGTGATAATTTTGACATTGTGTGGATGAAAAGTTGGTGAAATCGACACAGACTTTGAGTGAGGAGGCCCATGAGATGAGAAAACTGGATCAGGTCTAGACAGAAGCATCTGCCATATCAGCTGCAGCCTGTTAATGACAGCGTTTTCCCTCACAGGGAGAACAAGGTGATGACGGGAAGGTGGAAGGCCCGCAGGGACCACCCGGAGACAGAGTAAGATATTAAATCCCTTCCCTAATCAATGCTGGCCTGGGTTTTGCCAGGGGATGAGCTGAGTTGCTTCTTTACTTATGCAACATACAAAAGGCATCGAGATTCTGCGGATAACAGGACTTTTAACATCTAACTCATGCCTTTGTTGTGTTGCTGCAGGGTCCTGTTGGTGACAGAGGAGATCGAGGGGAGCCCGGAGACCCTGGTTATCCTGTGAGTCGTATTCCCAGTATGTGATTCAGAAATGATTGTCTTGGGAAGGTTTGTGGTTATCAAGGAGATACCCTGGAGAAGGTGTGTGGGAGACAGGTCATGTAATGCCAGACAAAACTCAAGACTTGATGTGCCAATGGCTGCAGATTGTTTCACAGGAAGATCTCTGTTAATTTAGATATTTTGAAGCTTCCAAAACCTTAACAGGATTTCTCTCAAAAGCAGAGCTGTGAGGATTCCCTTTATGTGGGACGTAACTGGGGTTGATCTGTAAAGGCTCTATGGGCTTTCTCACCTCCATCCAAAATCCAGTTGCTGTAATTGATCAGAGCAACCCATTCCAGGAACCCAGCAGAGCAGCACTGTTGCTGCTGTATTTTGTAGGACAGCAGCCTACAACTGTTAGCTTAAACTGATGCTGTGTGTATTAGAAGATACTCCTTCCTGCTTGCACAGTGACAAGCAGTTCCTCTGAGCTACTTCTTTCCAGTGTGCATCCACAGCAGCATGTACACTACCCATGAGCTTCAACATTTGTGCATTAGCAGAATGCAGATATATTTACCTTTCCCTGCCCTGCTCTGCATGCTGTGTTTGTTCATCATTGCCACAAAGATATCTAAGGACAAACAAATGTTCCCTCTCTTGTTTTATTTAAGGGCCAAGAAGGGCTTGATGGAGAAAGAGGAAAACCTGGACAGCAAGGCTTACCTGTAAGAAATGGTGCTTTATTGTAAGCTACACAGTGTCACATGCATGTGAAAAACAGATGCAGGAGGGTAGGAAGGGCTGTAGTAGGGGATGTGTGCTGAGCTGTGACATGCAGCGTGTGCATTTCCATAACCCACGCCTCTGAAATGAACAATTTGAGCCATGTATTGAGACCAAAAAATAGGTGATAGAACAGGAGGCACCCCCAATAGCCTACCCCTGGAACAGTATTTCTGAACAGGCCAGGAGGGATTTGAAAGCTTAGGAGATGAGCAGTGCAAGATGGCCGTGATGCTGGAAGGGTCCACTTGGAAATGGTGCTTTTGAGGAGAGCTGCTCCAGTGTGGGGCCATTTCATTCAGCCTGCATGGCATTTCCTCTCAGCACACAAAAATCCAGAAGGCCAGAAGAAGGGATGAAAACATGGGGGATGGGGGATGGAGGGATGTGCGATGGTGAATTGCTTCACTTCTCCATCAGGGTTGCTCCCTGATGTCTGACATCCAGGCCAAGCCAAGGAAAGGGCTGCAGCATGCAGAAGAGAGGTAGTACCAGTATGGGGATGTGCTCGCCGTATGGAGCACTCGTTCTGCACGTAGCTTTTGCAGGGTCTTTCCCAAACCAGGCTCCTTCCTCCTCACTTCTCAGCACGGTTTTCCAGGCACGGTCTGGAATTCAGCAAACCGATTCCCCAAACATGAGCACCACCCAAGTGAGGGGGTAGCGCTGCTTCTTCTCCAGTTGATACCCTGTTAAATGCTCTCTGGAGACAATTCCTTGCTCTCTTTCCCCCAGGAGGCCTGTCTGAGCACAGGCTGTTCCCGTGAATTGTTTCCATACGGTCAGTGTTGTTAGGGCACAAAAAAATGCTGTTCTTTCTACTTCGTGCAAGATATTGCCAGATGAGAATTTCAAGCAGATTTTTCATGCTTGTGTTTTGTAGGGGAATCCTGGACCACCAGGCCAGCCAGGAGCAAAGGGATCCAAAGGTGATGTGGTAGGTTTCAGCAGGGTGGATTTGTAGCATCCTAAGTTTGAAGAAGATGTCTGATTAAGAGAACTCGGATGTTTTGTGTGTGATTTGGCCAAAGGTCTATACCTTGAAAGACTGTGGGAAGCCCTAGTGGGAGGGCTGCAAGTATGTGTTTAAGTGCCCAACCCCAATGGCTGGTTGGCTTCATGGAGCTGGAGTGGACCAAGACAATAGCAGCTCCAAATGGAAGGTGAATCTGGGGCACGTCTTTGGTCATGGCCATCACTGTGTCTCTTTCCCATAACCCTGCATGTGCTGCTACAGCCACAGCTAGCTGGTCTGCCCCTAAGGAGATCTGAGCCAGGCAAGTTCCTTCACTTGAACCATAAACTTTTCTGGCTTGAAACTTTCCAGATTCGGAGCCCATATGGTTCTTCTCTTTCCTGGAAGAGACCTTCTAACTTCTTGCCTTTACTGAGCAAGAAAACACAGCACACACAGCTCCTTTGAGGTTCAGTGTGGTACCTACTCTGACTTCCACATCTGGTTGTAATGACAGCACGCTAATTATTCTCACAGATAGGGCCTTTATTTGCTAAAATGTAAGTATGTGTCCTCAATATTCAGCAAATTCCTGTTCCCTGATGGCAGATGTCAGGATTTTTAATCCGACCCCACTGGGATAATGGCAGAAGATGGTCTGCAGTAGGTGTTCCTGGCGCTGGATGACCTGGAACTACCTTTGGGAGTAATGGATAGCAGAGGAAGCACCCCAGGAGTATTAATTTCATATAGCTGTCCTGCCTGGTCCTCTGCAGATGGAGAAACAGTGCACAGGAAAAGCAGTGCTTCAGTTTGAAAGTGCTTTAATGCATGACCTGACTAAGAGAGTCCTAGTGAAGGTGATGAGGCTGAGTTTTCCATTCATTCCACAGAAATTAATCCATTCTACAGCTAATAACCCTCAGGAGTATTTCTTTTATGTCTTTATTCACAAAGCAGCATTGCAAATTTCAGACACAAGATACCCCTTTCATTTCCATTAACTCTCCAAAATAAGAGGGAGCTGCTTAGGAGAGAAATGCTCTCACTGAGTGCCTGCAGAAGACTTGCCAGTGCCGTGGGTCTGTGCTGTGCTTCAATGAACTGACAGAGGATGCAGGTTTCGAGCATCTTGTTCTAATGTTTGCCAGTGCATTGAGTCCTCCCTCGAGTTCATCCTGCTTTATTTGTCCTCATCTGCTCTGTATTAGGAAAAATGTAGGTCCTTGCCTTCTAGCTATTCATTCCTGCCCTAGAACTCTCAAGGCATACGAAGAATCACTTGTAATAAAACCAAATAGCAGTTCATTCTCCAGTGCTGGAGCAACTGACTTTATGAATCTCCTTTTTATAAAACTCTTTCCAACCATTATCCAAAATCACACCCTGAAGTCAGGCGCCCAAGTGGACTTGTGCTGGAACTGCTGCAATTTTAGATGTATTTCTTTCTTTGCAGGGTCAAAAAGGGAAGCAAGGAGCACGAGGCAGTGCAGGGAGCAGAGGCTCACCGGTAGGTTAAAAAAAAATCCATTTTTTGCCCAAAAAATGCTGTCTAGGATCCCCATCACTGACATATTTGTGATTTTAGGGCATCCTTGGGCTACCTGGTCCTCGAGGAGTGGTGGGAAGGCAGGGCCAAGAGGGTGCTCCTGGAGTGGATGGAGTGCCTGGGAAGGATGGCGTGCCTGGGGTGCTGGTGAGTTTGCAGCTGTAACCTCATAGCATTAATAGCAAGTGCAACTTAAGAGCTGGAAAACCAAGAGGTAACGTAGGAGAAATGGATGTAGTCCAGCTACAAATATCCCAGTTTCCATATACCCAGAGAGGATCATATGTTGCTCATTGTATCTCACTTTGCCTTTGCCTGGTGAAGTCTGTAAACAAACCAATGCATCCAGTCTGACAAACAGCTTCTTGCATGCACGTATCTGCAAGTCCTCCCACGCCCAGATGCATGCTTGCTGGCTGAGGGCAGATTCATACCACTCCTCCATGCCCGTAGAAGATGTGCAGAGCTGGAGAGAGCGCTTTGTTTCATAACCTCTCCTGTGTTTTTTTTCTAGGGAGAGCAGGGAGATGATGGGGAAGAAGGAGTGACAGGGATGGCCGGCAAAAGAGGGAACCCCGGCGTGCCAGGACTGCCTGGGGCACAGGGACCACCAGGGTTCAAGGTGAGTTTCAACTCAAGATATTGCTGTGAGCAATGCAGTCTGTGAGCCTGGTGCATCTAGAGCTTGAATTCACCAAGGTCCAACAAAGCCTGAGTTCCTCCTGCCATCTTTCACTTAGCTGGAGGCTCAGCAGCTGATTCTCCATCCATCCGTCCATCCATCCATCCATCCATCCGTCCGTCCATCCATCCATCCATCCATCCATCCGTCCATCCATCCATCCATCCATCCATCCATCCATCCATCCATCCATCCGTCCGTCCGTCCATCCATCCATCCATCCATCCATCCATCCATCCATCCATCCATCCATCCGTCTGTCCATCCGTCCATCCATCCTTCCATCCATCCATCCATCCATCCATCCATCCATCCATCCATCCATCCATCCATCCATCCACCCACCCATCCATCCATCCACCCACCCATCCATCCATCCATCCATCCATCCACCCGTCCATCCATCCATCCATCCATCCATCCATCCATCCATCCATCCATCCATCCATCCACCCATCCACCCATCCACCCATCCATCCATCCATCCATCCATCCATCCATCCATCCATCCATCCATCCATCCATCTGTCCATCCATCCATCCATCCATCCATCCATCCATCCATCCATCCATCCATCTATCCATCCATCCATATCAGCTGAACATCTCAGCTTTCTGTCTTTGTCAAAGTTCTCCCAGCTCAGGAACGTACAAATATCTGTACCCACATTGTGAACGCCGTAACTGCTTTCATTAGGAACCTGGATAAAGAAATGTGACCTTAGAGAAGCTGCAAGGGATCTGCTGCAGCCTGCCTGTAGGAGACCCACAATGAGCATTGAAGCGTGGATGCCCTTCAGCTGCTGCCTTGCAAAGCCTGAATGGTGCAGGAAAATTGTGCAGCTTGTTTCTGTCACGTATTTATCGTGCTGGGATTGCTGGACCCTGTGTGACTCGGGCACTGCCTTAGGTGGAAGCAGGGAAAAGCTGCTTTAACGACAGTGGGGTTTCTTACTGGTCCCTGCAGTGGTCCAGGTGGGCCGCAGGATCTGACCATCCCAACAGCAATTCAGCCATTTGTAAAAAGAGGCTGCAATTAGGAAAACTCCAGCGGGGTTTGGAGAGGCTATCAGGACTGATTTAAACTATGCCTCCTATAGCACATCACTGTTAAAACTGTCCCTTGCTGCCCTCCAGCTGCCTTCGGTAGAATAACAAGCTGCTTCCAGAAGTGACCAGAGAGGTCCTTGTGGAATTATGCCACATCTCTTGGGAGATCGGTTGCCCCTTGTCCTCCTGCTCAACCATGCCGGGCACCCACTACCTTTGCTGCCATGCCACCATCCTGCACCCATCTGCCCCTGCAGACCTGAGGCATCTCATAATGGAGCCACATTCCTCATCCCGATGCGCCACTTTTTCCCAGCTTTCCATCTATGGCTATTTCAGCTGAACGTTGTTATATTTAGCTCCCGTCCTTTGGAATTACTTGAATTCTGTTATTTTTAGGGTGAAAGAGGATTGCCTGGACAGACCGGCCAAACAGGGAAGCGAGGATCAGTGGGAGGAATGGGCCTCCCAGGCAGCCCTGGCGATCCAGGACCCAAAGGCCAGCCTGTGAGTAGCACCTGGCAGGGACCCCTAAGCAGCCTGCGTTCCCCAAAACACTGTGACTGCTCCCAGCACCCTCATGCCTGTTGTTCTGATATGGCCACCACATGTGCTGGTAGTCCTACCATGGGAAACAACCCATCCATTGCAAACCATGCCAAAGGTGCAGAAGGGGCTGCAGCTCCATAGGGACACCCAGGAGATGTAGGCATCACCACAAAGGTTGGAGGGTGGTGGAGCTGTGGGTTCAGAGCATGCTGGGGGAGGAGCATACCCACTTCCAGGGCAGGCTCCAAACTCTTTGTGCTTTTTCATTGTGCTGGTGGGATTGCCCAGCACTTGGCAGCAGAATTCCAGCCACGGAGAGGTAACCACCAACACCATTGTTTTGCCTCGTGTTCCTGCACATGGCAAGTTCCCTTGCCCAGTTTTACTGTTGCCTGCTTTGCTGCATCAGTATTGACCAGGTCCCCTCAAAAAAGGTGACTCTGGCATTTAGATTGCTCTAAAACCTTTCTGACTTCTCACTTACTTCTGCCCTGAATTCCTCCAGAAAGAAGGCTTGTTGGTTCTTGTAACACAGGAAAGACCGTAGTCCTTCTCTTAGTAGCCTGTTTCCTTTCCAGGATGCATAAATGGGCAGTTAAACCACGTTGTGTGCTTGGAAAGTTTCTAACACTCCACCAAGTCCAACTAAGCCCTTTCTTGCCAAGCAGCTTCTCATTGTCATGGCAGGAAAAAGCTTCCTAACAGTAAGGGCTGTAGATTAACTCTGGAATAGCCCTGTAATAGAGGCAGTGGAAACCCCATCACTTGAGTCGTTTACAACTGGGCTGAACAAGACGCTGTAAAACATCCCATAATGTGCAATCCAGCATGGGTCACATAGTCCAGCTGAGAGGCCAAAGGAGCCTTTTCCATCTCTTGTGTTCCTGTGGCTGTAAATGAATCATCTGGCCAATGTTTCTGTCCCATTTTTTTTAGTGTTGCATCACTTTGCATTTTGATAGCTGAGAAACCCAGAAATCTCACAGGACGTGCATCTTAAACGTGGTAAAATGAGGGTGTTTATGCAAGGACGTGCTACCCAGTGTTTTCTCTTTATTCTCAGACTGCAGGCTGTATGCTAATCCAAGCTTGATGGTCTTGCAAATATTTTGTTTTTCTTAAGGACCAACAACAACAACAACAAAAATCCTGCAGTGTTGTGTAGGAAAAGAGTTGGGATTTGTATGGTTTTCATGGTTTTAAATGGGAGGTGATGTTGTAGGAACACACACTCCTTTGGACAGCACCAATAAGCATCATTTGAAATTGTCCTTCATAGGGCAGTCCAGTTGGCATTGGAAATAAAATAAGTGCTCATTTTAATGGGATTGGAGCATGGACTTTAGGGTCAATCTCAGAGTAGAAGCTCTTCATCCTGCTTCTGCTGACTGTGCTCCAAGCCCTCCAAGCTAGCCAAGCATGTGCTAGAAATATTGTAGGTGTGCCTCTCATCTTGGGGGCAGAAAGGTTTAGTCTGTGAGATGTTCTGGAGCTGCTTCCACCCTGTGTTTGTGTGATGCCTTCCTCAGAGCTCTCTCATACTTCTTTCTCATCAGTCCTGCTTAGACTGAGGAATACTGATGGATTTCTCGTTCTCTGAAGCTGCTGAAATCTTGGCGTGTCTTCAGTGACCGGTTCAGCACGAACTCACTGCTGTTCTTTGTTCTTGTGTTTGTCTTGGCTGTTATTTCCAGGGAGACTTTGGGGAGGCAGGATTCCCAGGGATTGCGGGCATCTTTGGGCCAAAGGTAAGAGGGGACCTGGTGACCAGTTGGCTTCCCAGTCTCTTTGCTGGGAGGAGACACTGCAATGCCTATTGAAAATTATTTGGCAGTAGCTCTGCAGAAACTACTGAAACCCAATTGTGATTCCAACTTTATGAAGTGTATGTATCTTCACATAATCCTCAGGTATGCATTTACATATGCTCTGATAAAACCTATTTCTATTGAAGTGGGTACGCTGTAGATGGAAAATGGATGTCCTACAGACCCCCCCCCACCTGAACATATTTCAATCATAGAATCATAGGATCAGTAACCTTGGAAAAGACCACTAAAATAACCATCAACCCATCACCACCATGCCCACTAAGCCACATTGCTCACTGGCACGAGTTCATTTCTCCAACATTAATCATCAGTTGAGAGACTTGACTGGAAATTTGGGCTCATTTGACCAAAATATAATTTTGATGGGGAAAGGGAACCGGGCTGTTTTCTGTAGAAAGTAAAGGGCTTGCAAAACAGGAGTGGGAAAAGAATGTTTTGAATGGGACTTCTGGCAATTCCCACATACTAGAGCTGTAAGCCAGAGCATCAACGTGGGGTACATTTATTAATGGGCTCTGACACCTCATTTTTGCTTGCAGGGACCACCAGGAGACCCCGGTTTCAAAGGCATTCAGGGACCACGTGGCCCACCTGGCCTCATGGTGAGTGGTTTTTCCATGTGTTTGGTTTGGGAAGATTTTCTTGCTGCCTCCATCCTGTGTATCTGTAAGGCTGCAGACTCCTATAATGAGCACGATAGTCTGGTTTGAGGGGTGCCTTGCAATTAATCTGTGGCCATAGTGCTGCCAGAGCGCATCTGCACCTTCCGTGTGATCACGGGCCTCTTCTGCCTCTATAAGGACTGCTGCAGATCACTCCAGCTACACCAAAATCCTTCTGTTTCTGGAATTTCTGAGGCCTCACATGGGCTCTGACAACCACACTGCGAGGGCTTCTGTCTGTGGACCTGTGTTTTATTTCAGCCACAGAATACACTGTGATCATGCTGCTGAGAAGCAGCAGAGTTGCAGTGTCCATCCATCCCCAAGTGGTGGTTGATGCACGGCTTGTCTTTTCTAGGGAAAAGAAGGAATTATTGGTCCGCTTGGCATTCTGGGTCCCACAGGAAGCCTGGTGAGTATCTGCCTTTTCTTCTGCCTGTGGATTTTAGATGGCAGTGTTTGAGATCCAGCATGCCTGAGGCCAGCATCAGTAAATCCCAAGTCCTTCTGTGATGACGGGAACAAAATGGTCTTTAAGACGAGCAGCTTAAGGGTTAGTTAAGGGTTAGTCTCCAGCTGCATGTGTAGTTGGGATTATTAGCTTAGAAGTGAGGAACATCTGTATTGAAGTGCAAGTTTTGAGATAGATAGATGGGATCAGACTGGAAGACAAGACTGTGATTTCAGTTTTTTTAAGCAAGTCACTGGATTTGCCAAAGAACTCAGCATTGGAGCCCCCAGGGGAAGAATGAAAAAAATAATCTGATGAATGTGCTAAACTGGACACAGTTGGATTCAGGGAAGTGCTGAAAATCTCTGCCTGCCTCCAAATGCCACAGACTGCAGTTCAGGTCAGGGCTTCATAACAGTGTGAGCATGAAGGCACGTAGAGCTCAGCACAAAGAGGCAGAGTTGGCAGAGAGGAAACCCAGGGAGATGAGCCCAGTCCCGCTGGGTCCTTGCAAGGTGCTTCTGAGCAGCACAGCATCCAGAAGCACAGCTTGCAGTCACTAACAGCCATCTTGTGTGTTTTCACAGGGGCCGAAGGGGGACAAAGGCAGCCGTGGGGACGTGGTAAGTGAGCTCCTTGCCTGGGAGGGAGCTCTGTTCTTGGGTACTGGGTTCCTCTGTGGGCAAGGTGCTCGCATCTGCACTGGGTACATATTGCTCATCCTCCTTGGTACCACAAGAACCGAGGTGCCGTCTTGGCACCAGATTGCATGACCAGGGGTCATTCCTGCACGTGGTCATACTGAGAGATTTCCTTCTAGAATTGAACATCTTCTGACTGCTTCTTCCCTTGTTTGTTTGTTTGTTTCCCTACAGGGGTTTCAGGGCCCAAGGGTGAGTCTTTAAATCACTTTTTCTAATATCTCTTATTTAAATAAAACAGTTACTTCTAGCAAATATAAAGCTGGAGGGGAGGTGACTGTTAACACAGAGAACATGATGCTTAAAGAATGAAGGGCTGGGAACAAGAGACGCAGCAGGACTGAACCAGGTGCAGAGAGGTGAACCCAGAGGTGGGAGACAGAGGAAACAGGGCAGTCTTCTGAAGTGTTTGGGGGAGAGGATGTTATGGGACACCAAAAATGGGGGGGATTTCAGCAGGGAACAGACTCAGTTCTGGTGACAAGGAGTGGAAATACAAACTGAAAGCATTTCACTGACTGATGCCACTCTGTCTTTAGGGTCCTCCAGGCCCACGAGGACAGCCTGGCCCTCCGGTACGTATACATGGAAAGAGTTCAAAGACATTATTGAAACAAGCTACAATTACTGCAGTGATACCCTCCAGAGGGCCTGCTCACTCACTGAAAATTACAGCTTAGCCCCGTTCCCCGTATGCAAAAATGCATGTGTGTGAATGGACCAGTGTTTCTCGTGCTTTGGTCCAAACCATCTCCAAATATCTTATAGAGACAGCATTGTTGCCTGTCTCACTCTTCTGCATCAAGGGACCCCAGGGGAGGGAGGGTTTCGGAAGGACATCAATGAATATCTTTGCAGCAGTGGCTGCCCAGCATTCCAGCTGATGCCCCTTTTTTGCTTTGATTTCTAGGGACCGCCAGGAATTTCAGCTTCGTTTGTAAGTTGCTGTTTTCTGTTCATTTGTTAATGATGGCAGTAAGTCGTGCAGAGGTGGGCGCTGCAGGGACCTTGAAAACATACGTTCAGGTCCAGCAGGAGATGCATTAGCAGAGCAAGGCTTGAATCACAGCCCTAGAGCAAGCAGCATTTGCTTGCATCAGGCCATGTTCAGCTTCTCACAGTCTGTTTTGCCCCACGCTAGCAACAAGATGGCTTTGGGGCCGCCTTCCAGACACTGATGGACTCCAACGCGGCGCTCAAGACAGAGGTATGGGGCTTCTGTCGAACTGCCTGGCCTCTGCTGAGGCTGTAGGCTGGGGATGGTCACTGTCTGCTTGAAGTTTCTGTCTGCCTGAAGTTTCTATATGCAAAGCTTCAATTTGTCTGCTTCTTTTGTGGAGTACCAGGTTAAAGGGTGTGATTCTGCTGCGTTCCTTGTTTCTGAAGCTCCAAACTTCATGACTTTGCCAGCATTTCACCAGTTCCCCATGCAGACCCTCAATGGTTACAGTACCAGGTGCCTCCTTTTCATTCCAGGGTTACCAACATCCAGACCTTCTCATGCTGGACCACGGAGGGGAGATCTTTAAGACTCTACACTACCTCAGCAACCTCATTCAGAGCATCAAGAGACCCCTGGGCACCAAGGAAAACCCCGCACGCATCTGCCGAGACCTCATGAACTGTGAACAGAAGATGAAGGATGGTAGGAAGCCTTGAGTACAAGAAGGCTGTATCCCTCCCTAGGACCATTTTACATGGCCCCAAATGGCCTCCCCAGGCTGAGGGCAGTCATGCAGAAACCAAAGCTTGTCGTTGCTTATGCAGAGAGAAGACTGAGTGTTCTCATTAATCCCCACATCCTCCCTTTCCTCAGGTACCTACTGGATCGACCCAAATCTCGGCTGTTCCTCAGACACCATACAAGTCATCTGCAACTTCACCAATGGTGGACAGACGTGTCTCAGCCCCATCACGGTCTCCAAGGTACACACAGCTCCTCCTGTGCAGCATTTCCCATACACACATCATGAAATGTTTACCCACGGCTGAGTTCTGCCAGAGCTCAGGACAGTGACCACTGTAACTTATCCTGGTGGCAGTGAGCACAGCTCTGCTGCTGGCCTTCAGCACTGCTCTCATGAGGTTAAAAAATACACCTAACATGGTGTTGTTGACTCTTTGCAAGATAGAGCAGTACGTTTCCAGTAGTGTTTAATTAACCCATAACCTTAACAGAGGCCGGTAATTTAGCAAACATGCTGCTCCCAAAGGCTTTGTTGGATTAATTTATGTTCAGGTCACTCTTGCCGTTTGTTTTCTACTGCCTGAAAAATTGAGGTCAGCTTAAATACACAAGTGTCCACCAAAGTGAACGCCACAGGATTTTTCTCAGGGAAAGTACCTGTAACAAAAAATACCCCTAGCAATATCTGGGTCCATCTGCAGTGCCCAGAGCACAATCAGAACACTCATCATTTTCCTCCTGCTTAAGGGCTTGTGTGTTTATTGCAAAAAATAAAGGGCCTGCTGCCTCCTCATGACAACAATCCAGCTCGACTTTGTGTTGGGTCTTCTTGCCCATACTGACACCAGAACCAGTTCTGGGCTTGGACATCCATGCGTGGCCACTCAGAGTGCAGGGAACTCCTCTGTCCTTGCACTGAAGGACCGTTCTCTCTCCCAGCCTTGCTAACACCCCTGTCACCTTCACAGCTGGATTTTGACATCGGCAGAGTCCAGATGAACTTCCTGCGCCTGCTGAGCTCTGAGGTGGTGCAGCACATCACCATCCACTGCCTGAACACCTCTGTCTGGAGGGAGGGCTCTGCTGAGAAACCTTCGCAGAAAGCCGTGCGCTTCAAGGCGTGGAACGGGCAAATGTTTGAGGCAGAGGGGAAGCTCAAGCCGGAGGTGGCAGCTGATGATTGCAAGGTACGTTGTGCCCAAAGAGAGGAGAGAAATGCCAGGCTGAACCCACCCAGCACACACAGCAAGGCTCAGATTGTGCCAGGGCTTTTTATTCCATGGCCACCTCCAAAAAAGGGGGAGAAGGGTCTAGGTGACCTCTTCCGTGATGCTATTTCAAGGTGTTACCTTCTACTCAGCCAGGAGAAAGTGTTCCCCGGAATGCTTTTCTGAACTAGGCCTACTCAGGGCTTTTCAGTCATATGGCACAGTGAAACTCATCATCTCCAGCAAGAGGGAACGGCCCCAAGGTGAGCCAGGGGAGGTTTGCATTGGATATTAGGAAGAATTTCTTCTCAGAAAGAGCACAGACTGCCCAGTGAGTGGTGGGATCGCCATCCCTGGAGAACTGTGTAGATGTGACAGTGAGGGACGTGTCAGTGGAGGTTGGTGGCCCTGCCTGTGGTGGGGGGGTTGGAGGTTCATGATCCTTGAGCTCCCTTCCAACCCAGGCCATTCTGTCATTTTGTGATTCTGTGCCAGTGGGCATAGTGGGTAGGGATGAGTCGGTGGTTGGACTTCTTAGAGGTCTTTTCCAACCTCAGTAATGGTCTGATTGTAAGATCTGTCCCACAGCTAAGCAGCTCTGTCTGTCTTTCCCTCCCCCCTGTGCAGATCAAGGATGGACGCTGGCATCGGACTCTCTTTTCCTTTCGGACACAGGACACCCAGCAGCTGCCCATCGTCAACATCTACAACCTTCCCCCATCCGAGCCAGGAAAGCAATATCACCTCGAGGTCGGCCCCGTGTGCTTCCTTTGAGCAATGCCATCAACCCGGGCTCCAAGGCTTTGACCCCACTTCTGGCCTATGTCTTTACACAGGGTCTCTGCAGCAAGGACAGCTGGGCTGTATCTTTTGGGTCAACTCTTGCTCTAGCCTTTGGCTCAAGGCCCCAAACAACCCGTGATCTACTGAACTCAGCAGGTTGTTGAAAGGAGGAATACGAAGGACGTAGGGAAGCGGGTGTCAGCTGGGACGTGACCGGTGCAAAGGGATCAGGGGACGAGGTGTCGCGCGGTTCCACACACAAAGCTTTTTCCATGACCAAAGAAGAAAACGTTGAGAGAAACCTCAAGCAACTCGCAGCATGTGGTTTCCCCACCCTCCCCCCCTATTTTTGCCTTACCTGGTTCCCGAGTTACCAAATGTTCTTCCCATTGACAAGTAATTCAGAGATGATAGGGCTTCCCTCGCAGAGCTGGGCGCCTCCTGGATGGCCGGGCTCTCCCAGGAGGAGCTGCAATGCGACTCTGGCTGCTCTGCGCACCGGAACCATTTTGATGTGCAATATTAGAAGAAACAAAATATATATATATATATATATATAAAATATTATTTAAAGCAAAAAGAAAAAAAAGGAAAAAAAAAAAAAGGAAAAAACTAAAGTTGCTCCTTCCATGGGTGAGTTGAACCAACGTCCCTTCTCATGTGCATGGTGTTGGGGTGGGGGAGAGTCCCAAAGCTGAAAGGGGGGAATGGAAGGAGGAGAGGGGAAGAGATTGGTGCTACAATAGAGAGAGAGGATGGGCTCGTCTGATTTGTTTCTACCTCTCACTGTGAAATCTCTGGTGCTCTTAAAAAAGTGTGTTATTTTATATATATGATTTTATTTAAGGTTGTGAAGGTGCTACAGTGGCTTGCCACAGACCCAAAAAAAAAAGCCCGTAGGACCACCTCTCTAGGAAGAGAGGAGGTTACGATCTACAGCTAAATCACAGGAACACCTTTGAAGGGATCTTTCCATTGCCATGGGTGCCAATGCTGCGCAACAACTCGGAGCGTCCGAGGTGCACCTTTCAGGCCACGATTCTGAAAGCCAATCTGCCTTTCGTTTGTTTGTTTGTTCGTTTTCAAACCAGCACTTCACTGCTCCGCTTGGGCAGCAGGGCTGCAGCTCACCTGCAGTGCTGTAGGGTGAAGCCTCGCTGCGTGGGCTCAGCTGCCCCCGAGCTCCTTTGCTGTATTGACGTTGACCCACAGCCACGCATGCAGCTCTGAGCCCGTGTGTAAAACCCAGCCCTGCTCCCCTTCTGTCCGGGCCCCTCTGCCACATCTGAAAGCATGATGCCTTGTTTCAGAGCACGGCCGGGCTCGCAGGGGTTGTGTTTTGTTAAGTTGTGTAGAAATTTAGTCTCTGTATGTAAATTTGGAGGTTTTTTTTTTTTAAAGAGGATAATTATGGTAATCTTTAATTCTATATAAGGAATAATATTGATGTACTCGGAGCTGTACTGTATCGGAAATGCTTCAGCGCCCGTTTGGGGTTTTCACGTCTCCTAAGGACTATGGATTTTATTTTTTTGAGGAAAAAAAAAAAAGAAAAAGAAAAAAGAAAAAAGAAAATGGATGCGTGTCTCTCTTTGTGCGTCCCTTCCTACGGCCAGCAGCCATCGGCTGAGGCTCACAGGCTCCATCTCACATACCTCACCCCGCTGTTCTGTGTTTGCTCCAGCCCGCAGTTACCCTTTGTTCTCATTAATGCTTTTTTTTTTTTTTTTTCCTTCTCCTCTTTTTTTTTTTTTTTAATTATTTTTTAATTTGGACTTTAAATAAATATTTAAAACTGAGGCAACAATATGGGACTTTTATGGGTATTTTTTTGTTGGGTTGTTTTGGTTTGGTTTGTTTGGGTTTTTTTGCTGCAGGTGCGAGGAGCAGCGATGCCCAATTGCTGGGGGTGGGGGTGCTGCTGTGAGCGGCCAAGGGAGCCCCAAAATCCTCCATCCCAATCAAGTGATGGTGAGCCCCTACCATGGCCACCAGCATGTTCCTCATCCTCATCCCCATCCTGACAGTGTGGGAGAAAAGGAAGGGGAAGGGAACAAGGGAAAGCGGGGAAGGAGAAGGGGAATGGGGAAAGGAAGGCAAGGAGAAAGGGAGAGACGAAACTTTTCAGTGGTGAACCATACATCACACCACAATGGCTCCAAGCTGACCGAAACCCAAGTTCTCCTCTCTCAGGAGGATTCACAGAACAGGATCACAGAACACTGCAAGTTGGAGGCACCCATAGGGACCGCCGAGTCCAACCAAGGGCTCCACACAGCACCATGCAACCCTATGGCTGAGAGCAGGGTCCCAACGCTCCCTGAGCTCCAGCATCGGGGCTGTGCTCACCTCCCTCTGGGATGCAGCCTTTCCCAGCCCCTCCTCACCCTCCCCTGGCAGCCCCATGCCATCCCCTCAGGCCCCATCCCTGTTTGGAGCTGCGTGCTGCCACCAGGACCCCCTCTTTCTCCTCTTCTCTGGGCAGAACAAACCACAGCCCTCAGCCCCCACAACACGCTGTGCCACCACCAGTGCCAGGACGGGTGTTTGTCTGCCCCAGGCGCTGCAGGACACGGACCAACGCCTTCAGTGGCACTCACTGCCCTGCAGCGCCTTGCACAAACCCGCCCAATCAGTTATGCTTTCTGAGAACAAAAGTCCCCGGTGGTGAAATACAGCTTTTTTCACCTCTTCTGCCGGAAGAAAGCAATCTTTTGCCAGTTTAGTTCCCATCAACTGCTATTGCTTCATGCCTGAGCAAACAGCCCCATGGTTAAATAAGCACGCAGGCAGTGGCAGGGCTGTATATAAGTGCCAGCGCGGAGCAGCATCCCACCCACACTGCAGCCTCACCACAGCCCCCCTGTGAGCAATGCTGGCCTTCCTCATCCCTGTCTTCTCCCTCACCATGGGGTTGGTGCGTGCCCACGCCACCGACTCCCCCACCTGCGCCCCGCTCGTCCCTGCCGAAATGGACAATGCAACAGTGCACAGGGTAAGAAGTGCTGCGTTCCATCCCTGGGAGCCCTCAAACCCAAACTGGGATCTGGAATGCACCTGCAATCCCTGACCCTCTGCTCTGCTCTGCTCTGCCGGCAGCTGCTGGGGCACTGGGTGTACATCATGGGTGCCTCCCAGTACCCCCCGCACATGGCTGAGATGAAGGAGCTGAAGTACGCGACCTACACCATCTTCCCTGGCAGGCATGAGGACGAGTTCAACGTGACGGAAATCATGAGGCTGTAAGGACAGGATGGGATGGGATGGGATGGGATGGGATGGGATGGGATGGGATGGGATGGGATGGGAAGGGGTGGGATGGGGTGGGATGGGGTGGGATGAGATGGGGTGGGATGGGATGGGATGAGATGGGGTGGGATGGGATGGGGTGGGATGGGGTGGGATGGGGTGGGATGGGGTGGGATGGGATGGGATGAGATGGGATGGGATGGGATGAGATGAGATGGGATGGGATGGGATGGGATGGGATGGGATGGGATGGGATGGGATGGGATGGGATGGGAAGGGGTGGGATGGGGTGGGATGGGATGGGGTGGGATGAGATGGGGTGGGATGGGATGGGGTGGGATGGGGTGGGATGGGGTGGGATGGGGTGGGATGGGATGGGATGAGATGGGGTGGGATGGGATGAGATGAGATGGGGTGGGATGGGATGAGATGAGATGGGATGGGATGGGATGGGATGGGATGGGATGGGATGGGATGGGATGGGATGGGATGGGATGGGATGGGATGGGATGCTCCCAGGCAGCGGGTCAGAGCCACCCCTGAGCTGTGGGCAGGGAACAGACAGGTGGCAGTGGTCTGGCCAGCCCACCGAGGAGGCTGCAGTGTGTGTGGGATGGCACACCCTCTAGGTGTACGTGGAGTGATTTTGAGTCCTGTTTCACCTTCTGCCTCACCAGGAACGAAACCTGCGTGGTGAGGAACACCAGCAAGATCCACGTCTTCCGGCACAACTCCACGTTGGTGCACGGTAAAGCTGCTGCCCCTCCTGACACCCATCCCCCAACCACCACCACGCTGCCTTACGGGAACACGGCCCCTCTGTCTTCCAGAGGAGGGGCAGGAGGTGTCCATGGCCGAGCTGATACACAGCGACAAGGACCTGTTCATCCTGAAGCACTTCAAAGATAACCACGTGGGCCTGAGCCTCTCAGGTGAGCACACTGAGCCGGGGAGCACCCCAACACACACAGACCCTTTCATTTTCCCCTTTTTCCTGCTTTTACACCACTTTTCCTACAGCACGGACTCCCAAGGTGACCAAAGAGCAGCTGGAGGAATTTGAAGCCCAACTGCGCTGCCACGGCTTCAAGCTGGAGGAGGCATTCATCACCTCCCCCAAGGTACGGCCCTGCAGGCACGGGGCTCCCCGTGGGGGCAATCAGTGCAGGAATGAGCTCTGTGCCCCCTCCCCAGGATGCCTGTCCTGCAGCTGGAGAGGAGGTGGGCGAAGGCAGCACAGCCACCGCAGAGCCACAGCAGGGGTGAGCCCACATCCCTCCTGCGCCCCGCTCTGCCAGGGATGCCCCGATGAGGATTTATGTCTTCCAACGTCTTCACGATGCCCTTTGCAGAAGGAATTTGCTGCTTTTCTGTTCTCACGTGGAGCTGGAATAAAGCTGTGTGTGACACCTGCCTGCCGTGCGCTCGCCTTCATTGTGCCCACGTGTGGGATGGGTGTGGGTGGGCAGCACCGGCGTTGGCTTTGGGCCCCATCCCTGCCCCAAATCAGACAAAATCCTGAGGATTGCTGTGTGAGCGTCCTGAGGATGGCTCACACTCACCAAAATGGGCCATGGCTCAGAAAGGCAGTGATCCAACCCCTGGGTTTGCTTCCATGAGCAGCACCAAGGCAGTGCTGCGTCCAATCTAGTGGGTGTGTGGGATGATGTGGGGGGCCATGAGCAGGGCAAGAGCTACTGAGCCCCACAGCCATGACCGAGAGCAGGATAAATGGGGTTACCCTTCAGGTTTAGATCAGACACAAAGGGAAACCTGTGAGGAAAAGCAGTGGTGGAGCTGACAGTTCCAGCTGGGACTCAGGCACAGGATGAGTCCCCAGCACACACGCCCTGCTTGGGGCAGCCCTACAGCCCTGCCAGCACCATTTTGGCTCAGACCCAGAGCTGGCAGCTCCCTACGCCCCATATCCCAATAAGCAGCACAGTTCTTCATTTGCAGAGCAACAACATTGGCTGAACTTGGGAAATTTAGGTCGGATTTCATCTTTCCTTGCAGGAAGTGCTTTGCCCCACTCCCCTCCTCCAGCCACTGATAGCACCATGCTGGGTTGGCTCCCACCAGGGCCATTTCCCCGAAAAGCACCATTGCATCACAGGCCCTGCCGTGCAAACAAACAGCTGAGGGAGCAGCGTCCATCTGTCCGTCCGCACGGCGGCTTCTCTCATTCTTCTCCCCCCAGCAGCCATGGCACCAACCAGCGTCTCCACCACCCTCATCCTCATCCTCACAGCTCTGCTGTCTGCAGCTGCCGCTCCCCACAAACCCACAGCACCCCCAAGCCTGGCCAACACAACGATGCCGTGGGTAAGGAGGGTCTGGGTGCAGGGGGTGTGGGAACTGCTGAATCGCAGCCTGAACCTCTGATTGACCGCCTGAGGCGAGCACTGAGTCAGCCCTGGGAGCACAGGTGAAGGCAATTCTCCTGTGCTGCTGGGAGGGGTGGAGCCTGGCTGCACCTCTCCTGGAGCCCATTTAAGAGCTGACTGCCAGAGGGGAAGGGTCTCTTTTAGAGATTGCTCCTCTTGGAGTCTTCTTAGCAAGCCCAGGGTAAAGGTAAGCTTTCCATCCGTTCTTCTTTAGGGTGATAACCTGTTTAGCCTAACTTTCTAGTGTGTTTCTTAATTATAACATCCTTATGTTCACTGATTACGCAGGGGGGGTTGGAAGGGAACCCCCCCCCCCACCCTGCACCTCTCCCACAGCTGCTGGGGCTGTGGCAGTACGTGGCCGGGGCTGCCCAGCTCCCCCAGCACCTCCTGGAGCTGCTGCTCATCGATCACGGCCACCTTCGCGTGGAGCCCAGCAGCGGGCAGGAGCTGCTCATCACCCAGCACGTGGCAGCGTGAGGCACCCACTCTCCATCCCCAGTCCTTTCCTCCCACCCCGTTCCCTCTGCATGTGCTCCAGCATCCCATTCTCTGCAGGGGCGGCCGATGCCTCTCCAACAACTCCACCTCCATCCTCCTCAGTGCCAACGGCACGGCGCTGCTCAAGGACGGTGAGTGCTGTGGGGCCGTGGCTGGGTGTGTTGGGTGGGAGGGCACGAATCAAACGTCTATTCCAGGATGGAAGGTGCCACGTTGCTTCTCGAATCATTTCACAACCCTTGGGGAGGGCTGTGACACATTTCAGAGCACTAATGCTGCTCTCACTCCCAATGCTCTGTTGTCTCAAAGCCAAGACGCAGCGCATCCTGGGGATGGTGACGAAGCTCAGCTCTGAGGACACTCTGCTCATCCAGCACCACGTGCACAGGGAGAGGATGTATTCAGCTCTGTATCTCTATGGTATGCAAACCCCATCCTCAAGTGACCTAAAGCTGTGCACACAAAGAGCTGCCAGGTAAACCTACAGCAGCTCCAACAGCAACCTGTCATTTTTCCTGAGTCCTCTGCACAAAGATCGCAGGAATATATCAACATCCCATTAATTCGCTCTCTGCTCAAAGATTTAGATTTTAAAGACAAAACCTATTTGCAAAGAATAGGAAGCACGCACAGTTTGCTATCGATATTGTTGTGAAATCCATCTTTTCAAGCCAACTGGGATTTTTTGCTATTTGCTTCCCAGTGCAGAGAAGCACCAGCAGGGGCAGAGCTGGTTGCACCCACCATGGCCCCATAGAGAGACACACCAGGTTGTGATTTATCCCTTCAAGAGAGTCTTCCAGTAGAGCTCCCCAATAGGGATCTCCAGTAGAGCCCTCAAGTAAGCTCCCCAAATAAGACCCCCATAGAGATCACCAATGTAGCTCCCCAGTTGAGTCCCCCAACAGAGACCCCTGCTACTCTTTTAAACTGCAGAGACATTACTTCAGAAAGTTCAAAGCCCCATTTGGCAAACATACACCTGCCTGAGGCAGGCATCCCTCCCAGCAGCGCCAGTGAGCTCTGTGCAACTGGTTACAGTTAGCATGGAGGGTTAAAAAAGGCAGAAAAATGATGCTCAGGGTTGGGTGTGATGGGTGGCCCACGCTCAGCATCTGTGGGAGCACGGGGATGAAATGCAGGCAGAGATGATGTGTGACAAACCCTCTGCCCTTGCAGCCCGCAATCGGACAGTGAGCAGCACGCAGCAGGACGAGCTGGGACAACATGCAGAGAACCTGGGGCTGAGCAGAGGGGCTGTGGTGTACGCGCCGTGGAGGAAGGTGCGTCCTCAGCACTGCCTTGCTTCAATGGTTTGGGTGCTCTGAGACTCCTCGTGGCCACAACCCCAGCCCTGAGCCCCCCAGACATCAGAAGGCCCCCAAAGGGACTCCTGCTGCCTGCCCAGCTCCACACCTGCTCTCTGTAAAACAGAGCTTCTCCCTTCCATTTTCCACCCAATAACAAAACATCCATGCCAGCATTACCCCAGCACAGCCCAGCCACATGCCAGCCTCCTCCCTACCTTTCCTGCAGGACTCAGCTGCACCCCAGTTCTCCCCAGTTCTCCCAGTAGAAGCCCTGCCTGGAGCTGGGGGCGCAGGGAGGCTTGTGGGTGGACGATGCCAAATGGCAGAAGTGGGACAGCAGGAGGGCGTGGGGCTCCACGGGCTGCACCTGGAGCTGTGCACAGCTCTCACCCATCTGAAGTGGGGGCATGGAGGGGTCAGCGCAGTGCAGAGCGTTGGGTGAGATGAAAGATGCTCAGAGAGACCCAGGTGGGGGGAATCAGCACAGGTGTGGGATATGAGGGCAGAGGAACACAGAGGGTTGGGTGACCTCTGCCACGCACAGCTCCATTCATCCCTTTGTCGGTGACTGTTTTGAAGGAGCTGTGCCAACCGGGAGAAAAGGAAAGGGTGGAAGAAAGGAAGGATGGAGGAGCGCAAGGCACGGCCCTGCCGAGCACCCCGACGGGCAGCCCGCGGCAATAAACGCTTTGCTCAGAGCTGTAGCGCCACCTGAGCAGGGCCTGCAAAAACGAACCGAGCACCTGCTTTGTTTTGCGTGCCGTTGCCCCGGCGTTTGGGACAAGGCGTCCCGCAGCGAGCAGGGCTGCGGGGCCGGCAGCGGGTGATGGCGGGCGCTGCTGGGCACGGGCTGAGCAGATCCATGCAGGGTGATGGCTGACCAGGAGAGGGCAATCGGCGCCCGCTCGTGAGGCTGTGCCCTGCTGCGGATCTCACCCATCCCACGGGATTTCGCTTCTCCAAAAAGGGCTCGGTGCGTTACGGCGAAGCGCCGGGGTGCAGCCCTGGCAGCCCGTCCCCCCCGGGCAGCACGGTTGCTCCGTGGTTTTGGAAGCAGGAGGTTAAACGAGGCCAGGGCTGAGCTGGAAGGTAATTGAGGCTCAGCTCTCATCCAGCAATTAAGCACTGAAAATATCTCCTTAAAAAGGACGCGGAACAGCAGAGCCCTGCCCTGCCCCCCGCTGCGGCGCTGGGGTGTCTCTGCCCTGCAAGGCAGCGCTGCTCTATTGAGCCTAAAGGAAACCGGGCTGGAAGTGTTCTACGAAGCGAGAAGAGCAGATCCACTCCTGGTCGCAGGGCAGGGCGCTGCCAACGCTCTGCTGACACAAGCTCACCAGCTGCACCCTCACCCTGCTGCAGTCCGGCAGCCAAAGCGCAGGGCAGGGCAGTGGGTGCTGCCAGGTGCCCTGAGGACACCCTGAGCGACATCACGGAGTGCAGTCCTCAGATTGCAAAGAGCAGCACTTGGTAAGTAGATTTATGGGTGAGTGAGAGCCTTGAATTGCAATTGGAGACGCAGGAAGCAACCCAGCCCAGCTGCACACTGCTGGGCACAGAGGCCACTCGCGCTGCCAGCCGTGGGCTCCTGGCACTTTCAGCTCACAGGTGGTTACTGTTTAAGACAGAAATGGAACAAAACCTCTTCTGACAGTCTCTAAAGCCTGGTTCCTCCATGGGCACAGGCGCACTGCACAGTTCCCACATCTCCCTCTGAGTGCACACACTGAACAGATGAGCAAAACCCAGCAGCGCACAGCTAAGTTGACAGCACCCACATCTGACCCTTCACCACCATTAACTGGTTTTGTTTAAATCTCATTTCCACTCTTCTTTCCGTCAGGAAGAGTTCTGCTCTCCCAGGTCCTTGTAGGGGAAACTGCTCCCACCATCAGCATCCGTGGTGACAACCATCCTAAGGAGGAAAAATCTGATCCCAGGCAGCACCAACCCTTCATAGAGAGACGTGGACACGAGGGGTCTCTTTGACAGACCTTTATTAGCAGACTGTTCCCTACATGAAGAATCTGAGTTAGATTTGCATTATAACAATTTGTGGTTACAGCTACAAAGACAGTTGTCATTTTGCATTGATTTTTGCATTCTGATATTCATTGTCTCATTAGGCCACACTGGTAGGAAGAAGCCACTGCAAAAATTTACCATAGATCTTAGAACAAAAAAGGAAAGAAAGAAAGAAAGAGGGAGGTGTGAAAAAACTCTTAACCCCTGATGTGTGTTGGTGGGATTCCCACACAGCTGATGCTGACAGCACTGTCAGGGCAGAGCCTCATCTGGAAGACTCCCCACGAACCAAACTCAGCAGCAGGATCTGCTGACCCGAAACACAACTGCAGCACCTCGGCTCCGAGGGCAAATTCCCTCCCACCTCAATGGAAAGTTTTCTTCAGTTGCCGAGTTTTCTCCCTCCTCCCCCTTCACAGATTCCCAGGATCGCTCTCCTTCAGCCCCTGTGACACCCAACATGCACACACCTACTTTCCCAACTTGCCCCCAAACCCTCTCAGCCACGCGTGGAGGCGATGCCAAGCAAGGCGACCGCCGCGGCGCCCTCTGCCCTCATCCCTGCTTCCTCACCAGCTCCCTTCTCTCCCATGGCTTCCTGCTACAGCATTTCTCTGGGCTGAGGTCCTCCAGCAACAACCCCACGCTGGGGAAAGGCAGCTGAGTGCCCCAGATAAGGGACGCCACCGACTTCAGTGCCTCCCCCGCCACTCAGCTGTGTGATGTATGAAAACAGACAGAGAACTTTTTAATACAAGCACAGTAACAATATTTAAACAAGTCTATAAAAATAGTCTGGCATAAATCTGTTCAAATAAATACAAAATAAATATGCTTTAAGCAGTAAAACAGTGGAATGCAACGGTGGTCCATCTCGCCCAAAACGAAGAGTTGGATGAGGATCTCCCAGGCCTCAGCAGCCAGATCCTATCCACTAAAGTAGCCCATAACACAGAGAAATTTTAAAGCCGTCTCTTTCCCTTAGCCCTGCGAAAAGCACCCTTTGAAAGGAAAGCAAGTGTGTTTTCAGGACTGAACTGACATCTCCCAGTGACAACCAGCCCTTCCCTCACAGCCCCCCCCGTGGCAGACAGATTCCTGGCCTGGGGACTCCATCCTGCTAATGCAAACCTGAACAGCAAACTACAAAGAGGTCTAAAGAGATTGATAGCAGCACGGGCACGGGGCTTGGAAAGGTCCATCAGGCACCCTGGGCAGCGGGCAGAATGGAATTCAGAGGTCCGTGCAACGCTGCACAGGGGCTCTCGTGCCGTGCTGGGAGCACAGCTGCACAGGAGCTGTGGAATAGTTGTTTACTCATTGAAGCCATGCATCGAGGTGCCAGTCCACCCAGGGCTCTCCAGCCTTCCCCTTTCCAAGCTCCTGCTGAGTATAAGACAAGCCAGTCTGGCATGCAGAGGATACAGGCATGCAGGCTCTAGGCTGCTGCTTCTGTTAGTAAGTGCATCTTGTTAGTGGATTTATGAGACACACTTAAATCTATAAAAAATAAATAATCCTAATCCTTCATCAGGCTGGCCTAAGTAACATTCAGCCTGACTGGATAAACCACTGCCCACCAGCCCTCAAAATCAGAACAGTTCAAAAAAATCACTTTTCATGTCAAGTCTTGGAAGCAGAACATGAATATCTCCTACCCAAAGGAATATATGTAAACATAATGACAAGCCTGGTGTGGCAGCAGCTCCTCCACAAGGTTTGTACAAATCTGAACGACAGGTAGGAAGTTAACAACTGAATGGAAAAAGAAGCTCTTCCAGCAAGTCAGAAGGTGCTCATCTGCAGGCAAACAGCTCTGTACACGAATACGCTGAAAGCAGACTGTTCCCCAAATCTTTGCTGCTTTGCCATACTGCTGGGAACTGACCTCAAACAAATGCCTTAAGACTGGGACAGGAGCTCAGCTCCCAGCCTCCCCAGAGGCCCAACAGAAAGGACCACGTGATGCTTTCTGCAGAGCTCCGAGCAGCACGATGGCAAAGGACACCAGATCCTCCCCTCCCCTTCCCGACTCACAAACTATCAGAGATTTCACAGCTTTGCTTAGTCAGCTTAGTGTCGACACATTCACAGAATGAGAGATGACTGCACGTCTTGGGATCGAGCCCCAAGATTTCAGAGTTCCAAGTCCTGGGCATCTCCTGGTCACCGTGACTGCACGCCCAGCGTCATCTTCAAGTTCTCATAAACCACGTAGCTGATGCTGACGGCTGGGATCACCTTCATGAAGTTAGGGGCCAGCCCACGGTAAAGGCCAAACGCTCCCTCGGTCTTCAGAATGTGTCTGAACAGTCCCCTCATGGTCACCTCGGGAGCGCCCTCCACAGAAGCTGCAAAGCAAAGAGCCTCCATCAGTAAGGCGACCTGTGCACACAAACACGAGGCCAACGCCTGTCTCACGGGGCAGCTCTGCATCACGCGCCTCCCACGGATGCTCACAGACCAAAGGTGCTCTGAGGAGAACAGCTAACTCGTCAGCGAGCCACGGCTGCGCTGCACATCACAGCCCTCTTCCCAAACTGCTCTGCAGATGCCACCAGCCCAAACCTCTCGGCTGAGGAAAGCAGGACTGCTCTGTCCCAGAAGCATCTGAGTGCAGAGGACAGCACAAAGTCCGCCGTCCAGCGTGGCACGCAGCCCTCTGCTCAGCAGCACGGCTGCTGTCGCAATGTTTGCACCGGAGGACCTTTACCCTGCTCAGAGACCGTGGCAGGAGCTCACACAACACACACAGTTCCCCCAGGTTCTCACCTTGGGCCTGCATGCGTGTCCTCACAAGAGCCAGGGGGTAACTGGCAAGCTGCCCGCAGGTACTGGATATGGTGCCACAAGCCAAGAGGACAAAGACTCCGGGGTCAGCGCTGTTGACGGCATAGCGTTGCAACCAGGCATTTTTCAGTGTCTGGAGGGAACAAGCTGGATGTTAGCAGTGAAGATGCAATCAGAAGAACAACAAGTTACATAAAAGATCTAGTACAAAGGCCCAGGGAGGTACGTGCAATATCAGCCAGGCTTCTCAGATCTTTTGAAGTTACTGCCCCTTCAGGGGCCTGGGAGAATGAAAACCTTTAATCTGCTGCTGCAATTCTCTCAAAAAAGAAACATGGCATCAAGCATGGTGCCAAGTATGAAAGGAAAACCATCTTACTGGATTATCTTTTAGGCCATTTTGACTAAAACGCTTCATCTGTGCCCCTTAAGGCTGATCAGAAAAGCTTTGATAAGTTATTTAAACTCCTGTAGTAACAGCCTGGTCTGACTGATAAAGCTACACAAGCAGCACAGCCCCACAGAAGCATTAACAGCTCCATACCTCATACACTGCCAGGTCAATACCAGCATATGGAATGATTCCTAGCATGTTGGGAATGTAGCCTTTGTAGAAGGCAGCCATTCCTTCCTTGGAAAGGATGTTTTTGGCACAATCCAACATGCCTGAATACTGTCCTGTCTTCCTCAAAGCCATCCGTGTTTTCAGAACCTACAAGACAAGAATGAACGCCATTAAGATCTAAGGAGAATCAACAGGAGAAAAGATGCAACTCTTGAGAGCCAGGACGGTCAGGACTGCAGGGGTGTCATGTGAGCAGCATGACTGGGTATCAGCTTGCTTAACGAGTTCTCAGAACTACGGGCAGGACATCAGCTCCCCTCCTGGCACCCTCCCATGACCCTGCAGGGGCTGCACTGCCAGTGCTCTCACCTCCATCGGATAGATGCTGCTCTGTGCGATGGCCCCAGCCAGAGAGCCAGCTAACAGCCGCTCGTGAATCCTCAGCATCTCCTGGTCAGTACCAATGAACCTCTTGATCTGTGGAAGCCAAGGCAGACAGACATTGAGCTTCACTGCCTTTCCCTCAGCCACGCTTTTCAGCTCGTCCTTCCGCTATGGTCAGATTCCTCCCAAGCTCTTTCACTTACCTGCTCATAAGCCATGAACTTGATGGCAGATTCCGGTGCAATCTTCAGCACGTTGATGCCGTTCCCTCGCCACAGTGACCTGGTGCCACCCTCTCGGATCATTTGAGTAAAGCCACCAATGATGCACATGTTGTTACTGCGGGAGGCATGGACCTGGGAGAGAGAGAGAGAGAGTGAACCTGGATTAGTTCCAGTCCTGATTACGACAGCGTTACGTTCTTCTGTAATCCAGGGACAAAAGGGCACTTTTTTTATTTACCCAGAGATTTGCCAAGGCTTTAATCCCCTCTCAATAACTTCTACAATAGAAAAGCAAGCTTCTCTTCCTCTTTGTGAAGTCCAATGTTAACTAACGGATCTAATCAATACACCCCTCTGAAATGGGGGGAAAGGTTAAGCAGCCATCTCCAATACCTAGCACAGGGCCAGCTGCACAGAGCAGACTTCCCAGATGACTTGAGAGCAGGTACAGTGTGGAGGCAAACTGAAACTGGGTTTTTGTAACTCCTTTGTAACACACAATACTTGCATGGAACATCAGCTCTGTCAGCTCACCACCACAACCACTTAACACCCACAACTTGAACCTGTTTCACAAAAATCCAACTCATCCAGTGCTCTGAACCACGAAACTCTCCAACTATTGACAGTTTTCACATGCCTACCTCCCAAAAATGTCTCTCTATCTTTTCTAGTCGATGAAGGATAATTTGTTGACATGAATTTGACCACTCCAATCACCCAAAAAGACTCCCAAAATACCAACATAGGAGCCACATGACTGACCCTAGCCAAAGTGCTATATCAAGTTAATGAACGTGATCACCTCCTCCATCCCACTCTGGCAAGAACATTATGGGGATCAGTCTTCAGGCTATTCAAACAAACTGGAACTGTTCCATCCTACCTGCATGAGCACCTTCAAGCGATCCAGGGGAGCTGTACAGGTTCTGGACACGGCACCTGCACCCCCACCTGCAACCAGATGTCTCCACCACATCCCTGTCTGCCTCTCTTCCACTGTGAACTCATCAGGGACAGTCAAATTCTCTCCCACATCAAAGATCTGCAAAAGAACAGATGATGTTGAGGATTTGTTTCACCAGCTAGCAAAACTGGTACAGTTTTACCTCTCTTTATCAGCACTAAGTATTGGAATAACCATCTCCAGTACTTCATGACAGCAGCTTATCTGAAACCACCGACAGCTGTGTCTGGCTCCTGGGACTGCCTGTGCTACACCACCTCACCAAGGTTTAGCAGATTTGTTTGGAAGCTGGGAACTGCTAAACATTAAAACACTGTGGATCACAGTAATGAACAGAATGATCAACTGTATATATGAAGTTTAAAAAAGATCATCTGTAGGCAGCTGTACAGGGACACAGCTGGGCCTCGTTGGAACCTCATTACATGCTATTTGCACACACTGAAATATCACCAGGAAGGACGGCTGCCTGTCAAGTCCATTTCCAGTCTTAACAGGTTCTAAGCTGGCAGGATCTGGCCGCTGGTACAAGCTCTCAGATGCACAAGCCAAGTGAACATACATCTCCTTGCAGAATGTACAGTTGTTATCACCTGTGCCAGAGGCTTCAGAAGCAATGCCAGTGATGGGTGGCATGATAAAGGGACAGGACAGGAAGCAATTGGGCTTCAAGGGCTACAAAGCAGCAATCGAACCATGAAGAAAACGATAGAGACTGCTGATAGCAGCTCCCTGGGGTTATGGCTTTCACTGAGAACCCGGGGAAAAGACCACGAGCTGCTGTGGAGAAACCTACCGTGGAGTGCTTCCAGTACAGGATGATCTCAGGGATGTTCTCCACGGGGTGCAGCAGGTGATAATCTCGCCACTCGTTCCAGTCAATTGTCATCGTCCCATTCTTGTCCATGCTAAAAAAATTATCATTAGTCAGTACAGACTCCCACTGGCTGACAAATCTCTCCTCCCCTTCCCTTTGATTATTCAGACCTACACCAAAAAAAAAATAAAAGCTTTGCAAAGCAACTACTGAAAGACTTCCAAAGAGACACAAGACAAAGCCAAGAAATCTTCTCCACACCGAAAACTGCAGAGAGATAGACATGGTCTCCCTCTTTTTCTCCCTTATTTCCCCTTTCACTGCACCACAGGAGTTGCTGTGCCCCCTCCTATCAAAGTCAGGCCAACTAATTTCCCAACTGAAGGGAAAAAAATACTTACTAGGTGACAGGACCCCAGAAGTGTCCCGTCCTTATTCTGACACACAGGCAAACAGACAGAGGGAGGGTTGCAGAGGAAAGAAAGAGGAAAAAAACAGCACAAATAAGTGGTTGTTAACATGTTAGTGCCACATGCAAAACGCACTCAGCATTTCCAAAGGGCAACTGCACATTCCCTCTTCAAAGCAGCAAGCTCAGGGCAGCAGGACAGTCAGACAGGAGCAAACGCCATCAGCTCAGGTGCAAGCCCTTCCCCACAAAAGACCAACAAAGCAAGACATTCTTACAGCAACTCTCCACAATAAATTACAGCATTAAAAGTGTTATTTAATTGGAAAAAAATCAAAACGAAGAGTAACAGGCAAAAGGAAGCAGCTGAAGTCTCCAGGAAGTGGATACAGGGCAGAAAAGAGGAGAAACGTTCCCTGTCCGCACGCTTCCTTCTCTCAACTCGAAGATCTTCTCAGAAAGACACAACAACCAGCTGAAGCCTCACCTCTTCAGGATTTTTTCAGCCTGCTGTTCAGAAATCTTGACTCCCAGGTCCCGAAGAGACTGTACGATCTCCTGGGCATCGATACGGCCTGCAGACAGAAGGCACTGAGCTCAAGTACTTGTGTGACAAGTTGAAGCGAGCAATTGTCTGCCTGCGAGCAAGAGAAAGGTGCTTACCATCATTCTTCTTATCCAAGCTCTTGAAGACCAGCCTCAGCTTCTTTTCATGATCCTGGAGATAGTGAACGAACTCCTCAAAGTCCAGCTGGCCATCCAGGTCCTTGTCTCCAGCCTTCACAATTTTCTGTTGAGGAGACAATCAAAAAACATCAGTTCCTTTGTTCATTCTGACGATCTGCCCCTTCCTCCACCGTAATTAAATATCATTTCCTAAATTGCTTTGGCTTTCCTCCCCTCACAAAGCAACAGACAATTATGAAATTTCCCCCAGGAAATTTGAGGAAAGCAGGAGAGTAGAAAGGTCACCTGATTCCAGGCAACTGCCTTCCAAAGTCAGCCAAATGCAATGCCTCACGTTGTTATTGGGGGTACTCTGCAACTATCGATTATCGAATCACAGTCCTCTATTTGATCAACACCTTACACAACATAATTTGAGAGCCTCCTTAGGGTCTAAGCGTGAGGCAACAACATTTGCATAGAAAATTAACTGCCAAAGTTGATGCAATAAAAAATAAGCCTGAACAGGAGAAGAATGCCATGCCTAATACGATCCCTAAAGAAGTATGCTACCCCTGGCAAGAACCAACTCCAACCAGAAAAAGCCTGTCCAGCCCCAGTGGGCACAGCAAAGATAAAAACCCCTATGAACTGGTTTAGGCACCCTGGAGCTACGTGCTTTAATTATACAGGTTTCCACGAGATGCATATAGAACAAGAGAAGGTTCTCAGTAGGACACAGCCAACATCCAGATTAGCTTGTGACGAGGTAATGACAAATTAACTCACTGCAGCATGGGGCAACGGCAGATGAACTGAGCTATCTCAGGGCACGTGGCTACTTGTTGACAGCAGAGGTGATCTCCAGGCTGCAAGAATGCAGCTCAGGGAGTTCCCATTTCCCTTCTTGCTTGGTCACTTGCCCTTGACAGCCTAGAAGTCTTTTTCAACACGGGTCAGGGAGTGACACTACAAGAGGTGTGACTCAGAGCACTTCATCACCTATGTTTTGGCTGTAATTCCTGTAACATTTAGGTGTGCAGCAGTTGGGCTGTCACAGAGGTTTCAAACCAAGGCCAACCCTCTAATCACAGTATTTTGTTCAAGGTTGCTCAGGTTTATCTATTACCTCTGAAGCCTATGGTGGCATCCCCCCAGCCCAAGGACACTGGTTTCCTTCATTAGCCTTAAGCTTGTATTTCAATGCTGTTTTCAATGGTTTCAAGACTACATGCTTCGCCATTCAAAATCTGTCTTCCTCTCACCCCATCACGTCCTGTCCTTTCAGCCCTAATGCTATGAGGATTAGTTCCAACCATCTTATCAGCCTTAAATAAGAAAGCGCCGTCCCAGCTGCGCTGACCTTTGAGGTGTGCCCAGTATTCTTAATCTGCAATTTATCATATGACTGTTGTAAAGTTCAGACAGGGCCCCGCATCTACCTTGTGGGCTAAAGATAGAGCAGCACCTCTCACATGTCAGCGGGTTGGCATCCGACAGCTGAATCAGGGCTTCCCTCTCGCTGGCAAACCCCAGCAGCTGACAGTCACAAATAATTCAGAGGCGTTTGCTGCAGGAGAGATGCGACTGTGCAACTGTGCTCTACCTCTCTGCTTCCCTAGCAGCAGCAATGTGCAATGAGCCATCAGAGGCTGCACGCTGCCACTGCTGCCCTGGGCAGGAAATACACTGCCCCTGTAGAGCAGCGACCCGCAAGGGTTCTTGTACATGTGTAAAGGACAAGAATGCAAAGAGAGGCGAACAGACCTCAGCCCACAGCTCCTGGATTTGACAGCAAGGATGACACTCAGCATAGCGATCTGCTGGCTGGCAGTGGTGCTCACTGCAAGTGTTTCTATGCGCCTGCACTATGCATGCCCTCAGCACACATGGGACCCCCCACATCTAAAAGCCATCTCCATTTGTGCACCTGCACAAAGGCATAAGAAGGCCAGCCAGCTCAGCAACTCAGCCTCAGCTCCTGTGCTCCTGGGAAACGGTGTGCAGGGACAGGGCAGAGCGCAGGGCAGAGCGCAGGGCAGAGCAGGCCCACTCAGCTGCTGTAAGAGAGAATGGAGAGGCTCTTGCACAAGCTCCCAGCAGCACACCCTGCACAGCCCGCGCCAGCAACACGTGGCTGCTGCAGAAACCACTCATCTCGTCACAGGGCGTGCGGGGGAGGAAAAGGAAGAGGATATGAAGCCTTCAGCATGAGCAGAGGGTTTGGAAAACCCCTTTTTCCCTATTTAAACAGGTCAATCGGTTTAAGCGGTGGGCTCCTCTCAGATTGGAATCAAAAGAACCAAAATGAGGTGTGCTTTCACAACAGCCCCCCACCAAGCGGCACGCAGCCCCAAATCCAACGCAGCCCCAAGGAGCTCACGGCACCCCAAACAGCCCAGGGGCTCAGCCCCGCTCCCCCTACAGCCATACCTGCTTCCACTGGCGGTATGTGGAGAACTCCTGGGAGGGGATGAAGAGGCTGAGGCGGAAGATAGACTTGAGCTCGGCCGGCAGCCCCTTCGACTCGAAGTACTCAAACTCTGCCTGCGACTGCCCCAGCACTGGCACATAGAGACAGAGGCAGAGCATCTTCCTGTGGCCCACGCTCGGCTGCGCTGCTCGGACAGGCCAGGAAGGACGCAGCGCCGACAGACTCCCGGCGTTAATTTCAGTGCGTGGTGGGAAGGAAATGCCGGCGTGTCTCATGACACATGCCTATGAGCTCCCCGGCTCCAGTGGGATTGGCTGCTCAAGCCCTGCCCTTCTACTTAAAAGGCAAGCGGTAGCAGCCACGGCCCTCCCCAATGGAGACGGCTGCCAACAGCCTCTCACGAGGCCTCCAGCACTGGCACTGGGCTCCCAGTACAGTCCCGGTGCCCCTGGAGCTGGCCCTGCCCTCTGCCCATCTCACCCCAGGTCTGCCTGCTGCTCTGCAGGGCCTTGGGCACTGCCTCTGCCTCCGTGAGACACGAGAGGCTTCACCACCTTCCTCTTCCTGAATTCCCAGGAATGTCCGGCTTAAGGAAAAGCTCTGGAATCCCACATTTATAGAGGTCACTGAGCCGTTCCAGAACTCAGTGGTGTTGCTGAGAGGATTGCCATCAACCAGGCCGTGCCCAAAGCTCCAGCACAGCCCAGCTGCTCCCAGCCCAGCCTCCGCAGCAGCTGCAGCCCCCACCTGTCCTCCCTCCTCTCCCAATGACAATTAAGCACTGTGGTTGGTTATGGCCTAACAGAGAACAGAGGCCCGGGCAGAACCACCTTTTCCAGTTCCTGCCCCTGTGGATGTAACCACCCTGCAAGCAGCTGTCTGGGCTTCACGGATAACAAGTCCAGCAAAGGAGGGAGCGTGGCACACGCATCACTTTGTGTAATTACAGGCTTTGGAGCACATAGTGGAACTCAATGTACGGGATAGCACCCAGCTCTGGGGCGAAAGTACCAAAGGATGCAGAGCTGCAACTGCCAACATAAACCATACAACAAAGCTCGAGCTTTGATATTTGCCAGAGGAGCTGTCGCGCAGGGAAGCCCCAAGAGCACACAGCCATTAGCCATCTTCCAAACACCACAATGCCATCTGCACTCCAGGTAACCCAGCATGTCTGTCAAACTGGTTCCAGCCAGCCCTGCTAACTGCTTTCCCGGCCACTGCAACATTATCCCGTGTTTGCTCTGCTCAAACAGTGCCGACCAGCACAAAGTCCAGCAGGCGCTCCTTCTCGGACCTCGGTGCATTGGGGTTGGGGTGTCCATGCAGGGTATTTTGTCCTTTAGGAGTAAAGAAAGCTGAGGTCTGTAACAAGCTGCTCGTGGAGCCGTACAGCAGTGACTCGAAGTGGGAATGTTCAAGCAGAGGGGTTATTTTAAGGCTTACTAAAACGGGGTGCCAGCAGCAGGGTGCCGTTGGGAGCCGTGACCGTGAAGGCTTCCCATGCCCTTCTGGCACCTCACCTGCCACCGCGTTACCTAACCAGGCTTAACCTGCTCCTGCTGACGTCCCCGCACGGCAACGGGATCTTCTCAGGCTTCAGATCCTCTTAGGGATCAGCTGCAACAGCTCACTGCACGCCAACCCACAGCGTCCACCCATGACTGCAATGCTACGGATGGGAATGGACAAAATCAATGCTTTCAGCACCCAGAGCAGCCCCCCACCCCACGTGCGGGTGCCAAAGGAACAAATATAACTGAGATTTGCCCACCGAGCCTCGAGATCCTCCGTGCTCCTACCCACGAGTTGCCAAGCATCACTATTTGAGCTGCTGGCAGCTCGGTTGCTATGCCAACATGATGCAGATTTTCCTAATAAACTCCATCTCCAGTTGGCAGCGAGAACAAAAGGTAGAATCTGCACATTTTAGGGAAGAAAGCCTACTGCCTACGTCACAGGAAAGGAGAGAGGTAATGATGTTAAGAAAGCTGATTTACACAGGGTATTAATTACAGGAGAGGGAGCTAAGAAGGAGAGATGGATTACGAGTGAAGTTTATACCAGCAATTCAGGTTATAATGATGAAGGGAATTTTAAAAAGCATTTGCAGGTTTTTAGGTTTCGTCAAAAATAATAATCGTAATAATCCTGGTAAACCTGGAAGTGCTCAAAGCCAGGCAGGCCCAGGGCCCAGCACGTGCACAGCCATGGAGCCTCAGGCCCAGGACCTGCGGGCAGCCGTGGATGGGACACAGCCTCACCAATGCCTCCAGCTGCAGGAGAGCCAAATGCACACCTTCTATGGGATGTTCACTCTTCTTGCTGTCAAGGACCCTGCAAACTCATTGTCCATTTTATTCATAGGATTTGGCTCTCGTTTAAGTGTTGCATGAGTTATGACACCCCGCTGTTCCAACGCTGACATTCCTAGTCATTTCTACTCTTTTAGGCATCTGCTTCATCACTGCTGAACTACATCGGCTCCAGAAGGTACCTCCCGAAGATGGGAGGACGCAGCCATACAAGGATGCTGTTTAATTTTGAATTTACTCTGCTAAAAAAAAAAAGGACTCTAAAAATACCAAGTGCCAGCACGCGTCACAGTCACATAGCTCACATCCTCCTCTGGAGACAGAGCAGCCTGCTGGGTAGGTGCACCTATGCTGGAAGTTTCTGCTGGCCCTGCTGACTTGGTGTTTGTCATTTCTGGAGGCTAGCTTATAATTAATTGTCCAGGACAGAAGGTTCTCACAAATCACAAAGACACCCTTTGTGTAGGAAGGAGGGGAGTTAATCATTGAAGAGACCCCAGCAGAGCAGAGAGCGGCGGTCAGCCAAGCCCGTGCGAGGGGAAGGGAACGGCCAGGAAGGGCTGACCCACAACGTCAGAACGTGCTGTAAAGGTGAGCAGGAGGGGTGAGCTGTGCAGTGACAACACACAGATCCAAAGTTACAAGTCCACCTGGTGACATCAGGGGCAGGCCGTCCCTGTCCTGTGCACACACATCCCGAGCCAACACGGGACATTTTCAATCAGCATTTTCTTCTCTATTCATCGGAACCGTTACCTGCAGGGGGAGCACAGCTGAGTCACCCCAGCAGAAGGGCTGGGATGAAGCCTCCCCAGCCAGGTCGATCACACATACGTTGCTTGCAGTGTCAGGCAGTGCTCGGGATGATTCAGCAGACACCTACAGCAGCTCAGACAGCACAACGTGGCACCCAGCTAACTTATCCCAAGGTCACGGCGTTCCATGGCAGAACAGAAACCACGAGTCCCCAATTTCTTTACACATCATGTAGCATTAGGTTGCTCGCACAGTGAGTTATCATCTATCCCTTATGCTGTTCTGGGCTTTTTGCAGTGCTTCTCCTTGATGGGCAATCAGAGCACAGATATATCATCAAGCTCACAAGTTACTGGCTGTCAGCTGAGCCACGGCGACAGGATGCAGCATTAGCTGCTCTGCAGTGCAAGGTAAACCAGATCTCCATAATCCTCAGCAGAAGAGCTTTACTCAGTGTTTCACTTCACAATCAGGGCAGGCTAAAATTACACAGCCACAACCTCCCAGCAGATGGGCAGTTACTTCCTAAGCTGCAATAACTCCATTTTATCACATCCTTATCCCTCAGCTATTTCTGCATTAGCCAATTTTAGGGTTCCTATGCAACAAAGCTTCTCAGGGTCATACAGGCAAGAGATCAGTATCAACTCCCTCCCCGTGTCAGAGAGCTCCATTTGCAGGTGTGAACAGATGGGCTCTCCCGGACTGAAGGAGCACTGTTCCCTCAGAAGGGAACAGAGATCTGCAGCCCTGCTCCTCCATCACAGCCTCCTTCAGTCCTGAGCCTCTGTCCTTCTTCAACCTCTGCACACAAAAGTCCTCTCCTTCTCTAAGTGCACATTCCAGGTTCTGGAGGAGATGCGCGGTGCCAGCTGCTATCAGTAGGGCTGAAGGCAGAAGTCCCTGCAGATGTTTCAGCCCGATTGAGGCAGGGAGTGGCTTCTGCTCTGCAGGAACAGAGATGCCACCCTGCTGCTTCCCTCTGAAGCATCAGCAAAGGGCATTAAGCCCTCCTGCAACCTGACCGCGTCCATTCCCTATTTCAGAGAGCAATCCCACAGCAGCAGCACCGATTCCCTGCCCGAGCAGACGCATCCTGCAGTCACCCACTGTGTGCTGCAGCCCTCCTAGCTGCACAGGGGACATCACTCAGCCCCTCCCCAATAATCTCAGCTCACACCCTTGGTCACAACCCGCATGAAGTCAGAGCTGACTGCATCATCCTCAGGAGACACAGACAGCATTCCCTCCTCCTCGAGGATAACCTGGAGCTGCCGTCAGCCAGCACCGTGCTACGCGGCCAGCAGAGAACTGAGCTGCTTTTGTTCACCTCCCCCCAGACAAAGCCTTACTGGTTATCCTCTGCCAACTGCACGCACCCACCACCTCCCCACCCCGGGAAGTTCCCATCCTCACACAGATTGAGGTCTCTTCCTTATGCCACTCACTCCCGTGGGACAGCCATTGCCATCTGCAGGCTGTGCCATTCCAGCCATACACCAAGTACTGGTTTGCTCCTAATAACACTAGTTCCTTATGGAGCCATGAGGAGTGACCAGGGATTGACCAGGAGATTTTAGGATCTGTTGGACTCTCTACTAGTCTCTGGTGTAGCTCAAGGACTCCCCACCAACCTTCACTATCACTGCCAGCCCTCTGAGTTACACTGCTTGCAAGTCACCTTCTAGACCCATAGACTCCCCGTTTTTTCCCCATAGAACACCACGTCTGCAAGGTCACATCACCTCTTTGCAGTCATTACCTCGGTCCCTCTGCTTCCAGCATGCAAACACATCAGACCCCACTCACTATCGCTGACCCCCTCCCAAAACACACACACAGCAGCTACACTTCCCTGCACACCCGTGCTCCCGCACACCATGCGCTCCGGCCTCAGGATGTCCCATTACCTTTGGAAAATGCTCTGCGGGTCCAACCACCAGGAGGATAGTTGGTCTCCTCTCAGTGGGGTCAGTCCCTCTGTCCTGTGGCTTCCCCAGCACCTTTGGCCCTTTCTCCCCGGGGCCTGGCAGCGGGGTGGCGTTTCTGGCCTCATCGTCTTTTCCATCAGCAGGACCTTGGCATGTGGCCCCGGGAAGGAAGCTAGATAGAAAACGCCAAAGGCTCTGCAGCATCGCTGCTCCGGCGAGCAAAGCCGGCGTGCCGGGAGCCGCCCGGGCTGCGCTACCGGGATGGGAACGGCACGGCAGGCGGCGGGAGCTCCAACCCGGCGACTCCACGGGCTGGGATCGTGTGCAGCCCCGCTCCCGCAGACGCTTCCTGCCTTTTGAAATTGTTGCTACTGCAGTCGTGCCCGGCCTGACAAGCAGCTCATCGCACAAGAGCCTCACAATTCCGACGGCAACGAGACAAAGCGCCAGCTCTCCCGTACTGCAAGGAGCAAAGCTTTGGAGGACGCTAAGATAGAAAAAGAGGAAAGCTCAAACCGGGCGCTGCCAGAGAGCCGGCGGGTCCCGACAGCACACGGGGCCGAGCGCCGGGCTGTGCCCCACTGCAGCAGCGCGCAGCCAATCGCCGCTCCCAGCGCCGCGGGGCTCCGGGGCGAGCAGCGCGCAGCCGGGAGCGCGCCGGCACCGCGGGGAGCGCGCCGGAGGGTGGAGGGCTGCGGCCCGGGGTGGCTCGGGGCCGCTCCGATCGCTCACATCGCCGCTCCGATCCCAGGGCTCCGCGGTGGGGCTTTGTTCGGGCAGCAGATGGTTCTCTGCGGGGATGAGCGCTTTTCCTGGCCGCGGCTGAATTAACCTCGAGCTGCACCCTCTCTCTCCGCTCTATTATAGTCTCATCCTCCACTACAATAGCTCTTTGGTGTTGCATTATGCTTCTGCCATTTGGCTTTCAGAGCGACGAGCTTGCAAAGCGTTTACGGCCATTCATGTGCGCAAGGGCCGATAGGCTGTGGTTCACTATCGCCGATCGGCCCAACGATGCTCACATCCATCAGTACACAGCGCCGTGCAGCTCTCTCCTAGCAGAACGGGGGTGTTCGGCCTGGAGAAGAGAAAGCTCTTGGGAGACCTCACTGCAGCCTTCCAATGCTTGGATGGAGCGGATAAAGAGGAGAGAAATCGACTTCTTACATGGGCAGGCAGTAATGGGACAAGGGGGGATGGTTTTAAACTGAAAGAGTGGAAATTCAGATATTACAAGGAAATTGTTCACCCAGAGGGCAGGGAGGTCACGGCACTGTTGCCCAGAGCTGTGGGTGCCCCATCCCTGCAGGTGCCCAGGCCAGGCTGGATGGAACCCTGTGCAACCTGAGTTGGTCCCTGATTCAGAGGTTGGCAGCCCTTCCATGCTGCAGGGGGTCAGAACTGAATCATCTTCAAGGTCCCTTCCGACCCAAGCCATTCTGTGATTCAAGTTTCCTCTGCGGCCGAGGGCTTTACCCATCCCCACACCTGCAGGAGGAGGCATTACACAGCCTGCTTGCACAGCACTGCTGCTCTCCTGCTGGGTCCCAGCAGCACAGAGCAAAGCTCCATGCTGAGGCCCCTGCCCACAGTGAGCTCCAGGGCCTCTGCCAGACCACCGCTTCCACTTCTTAACCTTTGACAGCAGCAGCCCACAGAGAACCTGTGTCTTACAGCTATTAGATATGGAAGTACGTGCCCAAACTGGAAGAACTCCAAGCTGCGGGCAGCCCGTTTTTTAGGACAACACTCGGCGTCACACTTACAGGAACTTGTGAGTGCCGAATTCCTTTCACCAACCTGAGTAATGGAAAAAGAGACAAGCACACAGAAGACTTCACATAAAAGAAAGAATTCTTCTGCAAATACGCTTCAGCGTTACTTAATGGGAAAAAAATGCAGTTTAAATATAAAAGTCTACAGCCCCGCTCTGGACTGTGCCATCCCCCACACTGCCATCCTGATCCTTTAAGGTGATGTTTTAAAGTTTCTCACTGAACCACAAGGAGGAACAAAGCAGATGTCCTGCACTGGTACAGCTCATCAAAATCAGCCTTCAGTAGCCTAAGGCTACAGACTGCCAAGAAGCTGCGAGCTGTTCTGACACTGATGCTCCACGAGCTCAGCCCATAGACCCACAGCAAGTACAGATGTGAAGACATGAGGGCAAAGCAGATGAGTGGGACTCAGGATCACAGTGCTGAGCTGCTACACAGAGACCTGTGAGAGCAGCTAACACTGTGGGATACAACCACTGAGTTTCTCCGTGATGTGTGTGCTTATGTTTGGGGTGTACACGTGGCACAGACCCCATCTTCCTTTGCTCATGCAGAATTTGCACGGTAAAATAGTAATTTGTGCAAGAAAATACACGCCCAGGGTGCAATTACAGCAGAAACACAGCAACACTTCTTCAGCCTTTGTCCTTGCTGAAGGAAACCTCAGAGGAATTCTTCCACCGCGCTAATCCACACGGCTCCTGGAGAGCACAGCCTTTTCTAATCATATTTAGAAAGGGGAAGGAAAAAAAAAAGCATTTATTTTACCAAGTGAGGAATTTTATTAGGTCAGAACAATAAAGCGACTAATGGAGAGATGATGATAGCCGGAGGCAAAGCAGCTGCTCCCTGCAGGGAGCTGGGACGCAAGTGTTGTCCCACTGACAGCACCAGGCAGCCAGCCACTCACACATCAAAGGTGCAACAGACTCAGCAGGTCGGGTCCAGCCTGAACCAGAGCAGGGGAACAGATGAGGAACAGACACTCATTTGATCTAGAAATCACGAGCCCAGGTCACACCAAAACACACTGCCCAACCCAACCCCCTCGGTTCTTCAGCTGTTTCCATGAACCAAAGAGATCTTTAAGAGGGGGAAGCTGCAGGAGTGACCTGCAGGCAGCAGGTGCCCACAGCAGAGCCCTGTGCCCAGCATCACCGAGGTGGGCTGTCCTTGGGTAACCAGAGAAGAGGGCAATGAAGCCATGCAATCCATCCAGATGGAGACAAAGGAGAAAGGAAAGAGCAAAAAGAATGATGTGTGCTTAGCTGAAGCAGTATTTTCCTTGTACTGCAAGCTGGCAAAGGGAAGTCTCTTTGAGTAGCAAAACCAAGGTATTTTGTGAGCTCCTTGACCCCATCCTGCAGACGCAGCTCAGCTCTGGGGCAGGCACCGTGCCCCTCGTGCTGGTGGCACCAGGCAGAACCCAGCCTCAGGATACTTGCTTTCAGATGGCCCTTGGAAGAATCCTGAGCAAAAACACAGCGTTTTCCAGCAAGAATCCGAGCAGACAACTAGCTCACACATAAAAAATGCAGGAGGGAGGGTGAAGAGGAAGGGGCAGAGGGATGGGAGCAGCAATCCCCATCCCCCGGTGCAGGAGAGCTGCTACAGCGGTCGCCTCCTGGGATCCTGGTGTGACCCCAGCAGTGACTCAGGCAGGAGGAGCTGCCAGGACACCCGAGCAGGGGCTGCGGCGCGTGTGGCACCCGAGGTTGGCCTCATACACCCAGTTCTCATCTTTCCAAACGTCACTCCTGAAAGACAAGACTTCACGTAAGGATATTCTACTTTTTCTAAGAGAGCTGAAATAAAATCCAGAAACGCTGCGCAGGGTTTTTACAGCGCGCTGCCAAACATCTTGGCTGCTGCTGCTTAAATAATTAAGCTGTCTGGTGACATTCAGCCACGTTAATTTATTGAGGTGACACAACAGAGCGCTGCAACAAAATCTGGCCACCTCTCTGCAGGAAGCCCAGCACAGCCACCAGCTGCCCCAGCCCATGGACTGGGCAATGGGGCCAGTGCCAAGCAGACACCAACCACTGGGTTCCATCACATGGAGGCTGAGCACTGACCAAGAGAAAGGGCATCTGTAACACCCCGAAATCAGAAAGGGACAAGAATGCCACGTACCAAAGTGACAGGAAAGTGGCTGTTGGGAAATGATCCCCCCAGCCTGGGCTCTGTGCACAATGTGGCCTCGCATACCAAACAGCTTCGCCTTTCCAGCACCTCACGATCCAACAATTTCAGCAATTTCTCTTAAAGCAGAGTTCTCCTGCCTGGAGCCTCAGCTCACCACATGGAATGCAGGAAAACGAAGGCACCTCCACTGCCGTCCCACAGCAATGATGCATCTGCTTTCTTCACTCGAGACAAAGTCTGGGGCGTCATTAAAGCGTGCTCATGTCCCACATTCAGAGGGACAAATATAGCCATAGGACATGAACAAGAACAAAGACTCATTTACCATTTTTCTTTCAGACCTACTTGTGGCAACACTCCCTCCCCCACCCCCCCTGCCAGCACCACACCACACTATGGGCACAGAACTGCAGCGCTCCCCACGTTGCAGGGCTTGTGAGCAGGACACCAAGTCCTCACAGCAGTTCTGGTGCTATTTCATTAACACGTGTCAACCACTCGAGTATTCGGCTCACATTCGGCCAGAACTGTCACTGGCCTTTGTTTCTTCACCAGCCAACTCCCACCAACCACTCTGCAGCTCAGGGTTTTTCCACCTGCTCTTATCTCTCAGTAACTACTCCATTTTCTTCCCCCTCCCTGAGCTGACCCACAGTCAATGCCCGGATCCAGAGGAGACATTTCACATTATACTTCCCAAGGAATTCAGCAGAACGCAGCCCTGTGCTTCTGCAAGGCTGTGTCTCATCACACCAGTGCTGACCATCAGTGTGCTCAAACCCAAGCTGTGTCTGCATCTCAGCAGCCCGGCTGCAATCCTGCAGCCCTTATCGGCCATAACGGGGCTAAAGGTCCCAGCTAAAGAAACCCACGAGCTGCCAGGTAGGCAAAGCACCATGCTGGAAGGACACTGCTGGGTCACACCTCTCAGGGGCTGCACGTCTGTCCTGCAGGTACACAACCAGAGAGCAACAGCTGAGGTTTACATGCACAGAAATGAGCAGTGGCACAGCAAGAGCGAGTTCCCCTTGCATGCATCTACACCCCAAGCTCGCTTCCAGCCTTTCTCAGTGGACTGCACTGCGATGCCTGGTGAGCAGACACCAGTCACACAGGCACCAGCCTGTCCTACACCACTCCTAAGGCCCTGCAGCACCTGCCAGGAACTCATTTGCTGGATTACAAAGCATGCATCCGTGCCTTCAGTGCATCTAAGCCATTGAATGCACACCAACTCCTGTGCCTGCCACAGATTCGAAGGGTTTATCTACAGTGAAATCGTTGACCCACGGTTTTGCTCTTGCAGCACATTTCCCAAACACGTGGAAACAAGGCTCTCAAACCACACATTTCATAACTTGCAAGGAGCAACAGGTCCCAGCTCCCTGCGGAGCAGCGAACGAACGTCATCTTCCTTGCTCCCTGTTCCAAAAGGACGTTACCCACAGACATCTGAAGTTATTTAACGTGTTATAACGCTAGCTGCAATCGCCTGCAGACTGCTCAGGACATCCAACTCAGTCCTCCAGGATCAGCCAGTAAAAGGTGGGTGGTTGGGGAGCTGTTGGCAAATGCTTTCAGCAGCAGGAAGGCGATCAGCTGGAATTTCAGAGTGTAACACTGCTCCATTTGTTTGATTATGACCTCATATTGCTCAACCCTTAACAATTAATTACAAGGGCCTGGCTACAAGCCTCCAACTGCCCCAACAGGGTTCAGCACATCTTTATGGTTTGTGTCTTGTTTAAATGTGTATGGCTTCAGAGAGATAGTTTGGTCTAGATTACAGAACAGAGTTTTGCTCACTTTTAATCACAAGCAGGGTGTTGTGACTCACTAAGAACTCAGGTCACCTATTTCCAGATGACTGACAGTAGGAATGAGGTGAAAGCACTGCACAGGAATGGCCCTCTCAGTCCCGTACAGTTGCTCAGAGTTATGGCATGTTATGCACTGTAAAGAGCAGTCAAAAGATCAGAGAGTAAAACAGTTACAGAAATAAAGAGTCTAAACTAAAAATCAAGTGAAGAAATAAGATTGAATCTTTCTATCATATCAATTACAATCTTGAAGAGTACTTCTGTCACAGAATCACTTGCAACAGAGCTAACTGAGCAGGGACCAGGAGGGCACGGTGCTCCCCAGCAGCTGGAACAGCCCAAGGGTTATCCCAAAAAATAAAGCTGCTCAGAGGAGCCCAGGGCCAAGCAAGCTTTGCAGCAGCACAGTTATGGTCCTTCAGTACAGGTGAAAGCAGAACTTGAGTGGACAGAGCTTTGAGATTGCAGAGGAGATAATAAGCAAAGAACATTGTGATGAAAGCCAACGTGAAGATTTCAGCAGTGAGATGGAGGAGCTGACACCCAGGCAGCAAGGGGCAGCCATCTGCATGGCTCCAAGAGACAACAGCATCTCGAGGCCAAGGAGGAGAGCCCAGTTACAGCAAAGGCACACAGACCATTACAGCCGCAAAGAAACAAGGGTTATGTTTGCTCTGTTTCTTAACTCAGAGTCCCCCAGAAGGGGCTCAGCTCTGTGAAGGGGCTGTACTCTGTTGTCTCTATGCAGCAGGGATGAGTTGCACCAGGGCAGAGCTGCCCAGCCCACAGCAGCAGGGAAGCTCCAGACAGCATTCCAGGTCAGGGTCAGCAGGAAAACAATCACATGAGCACATGCAGAAATACTTTGACTACACAGCCTTCAGCTACATCACATATATATCTCCAGATAAAAAGTAGAGAACAGTTCCGGTTCAACGACCCTTATTTCCATTAAACACATACTTCAGTTCCATAAATCTACACAGATATCTTCAGGAGAACTTAGGAAGTAGTAAAATGAGCTCAACTGCTCCAGAGGCAGATGTAATTGAGCAGCAGAACGTCCCTTTATGCAGTAGGACAAGGAAGCCTGTAAAATGTTGTTCACATGGTTATCACTTTACTGCTCAAGCAAAGTGAGGTATGCGAATTGCTCTGTGCAACCAGCTCAAACAAGCGGTGCTCTGGAAGGCTCACTGCCCTGGCATCCTGTATTTGTAAAACAGCTTCAAGATAACAGCAGGAATTTAAAGAAAAAACCTCGCTGATGACATCAGCAAATTCCACCTCAAAAGGCAGGGATGTGTGGCTGCCTGCTCTGGCCATGCTGAAGGCCGCCCCTGGGGAGGCAGGGATGTTCTGAGTGCTGCAGAGGGCTTTATCTCAGTAAGAACTCCGAGGTTCTGGAGGAGCCAAAACATTGCTCATTTTCCCTTCAAGCTGCAGCCCAAAACAATCACTGTTGCTGCAAGAACTTCTGGCCAACTGACACCAAGAGATCAGTAAAGCTTGTGGACAACATGGCATTACAAGGCAGGAGGGTTGCACCCACATCCAGCACACTGCACTGTGACACAGAAAGATACAAGGTACCTGAGCCACAGTCATTTACTACTCACAACCCATGTGATTTATGCTTAACTTGGCCTTCAAACACTGCGTTTTCACCCTAATCCTTAAACACTTTTCTTGAGTGTGACTTCACATTGCTGAGCATCATTATTGGCTAAGGACAGAGAAGGAAAAAAGAATGCTTTTATTAATAGAACTCTCTGGGAAACAGGAAGTTTATTCAGTCTTCCCTAAAAGATGACACAAGGCAGAGGTTTTCCAGCCAGCTCTCCAAGGGCCGCTCTCAGGAATCAAACTGGAGTTCTGAACTCTGCATCCTCGTTCTTAACAAATGCTAATTGTCACATTGCTGAAGGGAACCCTGCAATACCAGCAGTGCCCCATCAGCTCTCTTTATCCAACCAGCTGCTTCCTGCACAGCTGAACAGTGAGCAGAGGAAGCAAAGGGCTGAGGAACAATCCCGATGGCTGAGGGCTCACAGAAGCAGCACTGCCATCCACAGTGCTTCCCCTGCACAGAGCAGCTCCAGACCCTGCAGAACGCTTCTTCTCTGCTGCTCCTGCAGCACAGCAAGCAGAGCAGCTTTGCTGGAAAGCAAGAAAGCATTTTGTTTCGCAGAGCATCCTCCCAGCCTGGAAAACTTCAGACTGTATTGGATAACAGGCTCAGAAAGAAGAGGGAATGCCAAGTGAGATGGGTGGGCATCAGCACAGGATGTTCTAGCAAGTGAGAGCCTGCTGCCAGAACTAAGGGATCAGGCACCCATGGGTGGCAGCAAGTCAGCATCTCACGGGCACGCAGAGGTGATTGATGGGGCACAGTCAGGTCCTGTTACCAAAGCGCACACTGTAGAAAATCACCATGGCACTGATGTTATTTTTAGAAGCAGCACAACTAAATCACTCACACGATGCTCATGCTGCCAAAGTGTTCCGGAGGAAGATGCCAACCAAGAAGCACTATTAGAAAACAAGGCTTCGGAGAGCCAAAGTTGGAAAGGCAGCGGCGACTTCAGGATGGGTGGATGCATACAGAGGGGCTGAAAGGAGGTACGCTGTCCCGGTTCTGGGAGCAGTGACAGCTGTCACTTGGGTCAGCTCTCAGGGACTCAGCAGTGCCCTCCGCCCTCCTGCAGGAAGGATGTGCTGTGCACTGCCAAACCCCGGCCGCAGCCACGCGTACCGACAGCGCTCGGCTTTCGTCCGGCCCTGCGCCCGAGGCACCGCGCAGCAACGAGCTGCACACGAGGGCAGGCGCGGCGCCGACCCACGCTGCTCGTGCCGAACCCCGAAGCTCGGAGCCCAATACGCACAGCGCCGCACGGCACCAACGCTCTCGGCCCTCCCCAGGTGAGGCAGAACGCCGTCGCAAGCCCCGGCCGGCCGAGGCCCGGGAGCAGCATTACCCCCCCGCCGCTTCAGCCCCGGCGCCGCCGCTCACCAGCAGGTCCAGCTCGGTGCGGTGCAGCCCGAGGCGGCCCAGCCCCACGGCCAGGTCGTGGATGCAGAGAGCGCCGTCGCGGTTCACGTCCAACTTCTGGAACAGGGCGCGGAGCCGCCGATCCTGCTCGGAAGCCTCGCACATCGCTCTTCCGCAGGACCCGCCGCCGCTCCCTTCGGCGCCAGGACCGGGCGTGGCGGCGGCCCGCGGAGAGCCGCAGGGGCACAGCACGCCGCTCACCACCGGGGAAGCCAACGAGCGCCGCGCCCCCGGCATGATCCCACCGGCTGCCCGCTCCTCAGGCCCGCCGCCGGCAAATGGCGACGCTTCCGCCACCGGCGCCGCGAGGAACCGACGCGGACCGCTTCCGCCTTCGCGCCACACGGCGCCGCCGCCACGTGACGCCCCCCGCCGACCAATGGGAGCGGCCCCCGCCGGCCAACGCGCCGCCGCCCACAGCCCGGCCTCCACGCGCACCCGGCGAGTGGGCGGGTGACGTCATACAGACGCCTTCCCCTCCACCAATCGGAACGCAGCGCCGCCGCGGCCGGAAAAAGGCGGTACAAGATCCTAGGGCAGGACGCCATTGGCTAAACGTTGAGGCGTAACCGAGGGTAAAGGCACAACCGCTCCAATCAGATTGGGAGCCAGGGCCTCATTTGGATCTTGATGGACGTGGCATGCATCCAGTAGCTTCCAGAGGAGGGCGAGTTCTGCGTTGACGGACGGGAAAAGTACCCAATGAAATTAAAGCAGGGAAATGGGCGGGCCCAGCCTCTCGCCGGACTCACGCAGGCCCAGTGGCCCGAGGCAAGCGGTGAGGCGGGGCCGGCTGTAGTCCCTCGCGATGGACAGCGCGACTGGCCAATGACAGCGCAGTCCTCCCCGCGGAGGGCCAGTCTTTCACCTGACAGGCAGGCGGGCGGCCCAATCAGACGAGGAAGGAAAGGGGGCTGATTCTGGAAGCCATTACGCCAGTGTCGCAGGGTGGAGGCCGTTGAGCGGGGCTTGCTGGGTGGCTGCGGTACGCAATTTGCGTACCGTTGGCGGTGCCAAGGGGGGGAGCGGGGAGGGAGCGACACCTCCGGGCCCCGAGGGGCCTCGGGCCCCCCCCGCTCCTCCCCGGCCCGGGGCGAGCGGGCCCGGGGGGCCCCGCGGGAGTCCGGGCAGGGCCGAGGGGCGGCAGCGGGGCCCCCCGGGCCCTCAGGAGCCCTTTGAGTACCACCTCCCCCGCTTCCTCTCAGGGCCATGGCGTCGCCCCCGGCTCCCCCGGCCAAGAAGCGGAAGATGAACTTCTCGGAGCGGGAGGTGGAGATCATCGTGGAGGAGCTGGAGCGCGGCAAGCACCTCCTCATCAACCACTTCAACGCGGGCGTACCGCTGGCCGCCAAGGCCGCCGCCTGGCACGACATCCTGCGGCGCGTCAACGCCGTCGCCACCTGCCACCGTGAGCTGCCCGAAGTGAAGAAGAAATGGTCCGACCTCAAGACCGAGGTGCGGCGCAAAGTGGCCCAAGTGCGAGCTGCCATGGAAGGGGGGAGCGAGAGCCAGAACGGTGGCGGTGCCGGGACGGAGGGCGAGGACCCAAGCGGTGCCACGGCTGCTCCCGTCATCCTCACCCCCATGCAACAGCGCATCTGCAACCTGCTGGGAGAGGCCACCATCATCAGCTTGCCCAGCGGGGACTGCGGGGCGGCCGATGGGACCGAGATCCCCATCACTGCCTCCACCACCACCGTCACGCTGACCCAGAGTGAGTGCTGCGCCCAGTGAAGATGCTCTGTTCTGGATTGATGGCCCAGTGGGAGGCCTGGCATCCTCCTGTGATCCCTCTGCAGGGAGCTCCTGTCAAAACAAAGCGCCCTTCTGTCGTGAAAACACATTTGTGCTGTAGGGGAGCATCTAGGAGATGTGTGTGAAAGTCAGCTTTGACAGCTGGGGTCAGCCTTAAAACAAGGAAAGCAAGGAGCCTTTGGTCCCTTTCTCTGGGGAACTAAAGTAAAAGGGAGGAATATCTCCAGAGCTGATTTCCTTATCTGCTCCAAATGGGCCATCCTGTTGATAAGTGCCATTCAAGGCCTTCTCTTTGCCCTTGTGTCAGTTGGTTAGTGGTGCTCTAAACTAGAGGTTGGAAAGAGATTTTGTCTAGACAGATATGGCGCACCCTGCTCCTTTGGACCTTGCTCTGTACATCCGAGAAGGAAACTTGGATGAGGGTGGAGTAACTTATTTTGTGCATTCACTGTTTATTGTATGTTATCTCACAGAACAGGCAGTATTCCTGTTACATTCCTTGAATAGTCCTGTAGATAAAAACAACCAGTGTTGCAGCTACTCCTTACCCCTTTTCTGTCCTTTGTTCTCAGTTCCTGCAGAGACAACTTACCACAGTCTGGAGGATGGGGTCGTGGAGTACTGCACAACAGAAGCCCCCGCCACCGTTACTGCCGAAGCACCCTTGGAGATGATGGCACATCAACACGAAGTATCTGCAAAACCCCAGGAGCTGAAAAGCCGCATTGCTCTGAACTCAGCGAAGCTCCTGCAGGAGCAGCGAGTGACCAACTTGCACGTGAAGGAGATCGCCCAGCACCTGGAGCAGCAGAATGACTTGCTTCAGATGATCCGTCGCTCTCAGGAGGTGCAGGCATGTGCGCAGGAGCGCCAGGCTCAAGCCATGGAAGGAACACAGGCTGCACTGAGTGCCCTCATCCAGGTCCTCCGCCCCATGATTAAGGACTTCCGTCGATTTTTGCAGAGCAATACACCCAGTCCTTCGGTGGCCGCTGACCCCGGCCAGACTGGGCAGCAAGATGGCATTATCCAGTGAAAGAAACAGCAGTGGGACTTCTTTATTGGTAAAAAATCTGCCCCTGCTGCCATTGGACACGGAGTAAGGGGTGCTGGCTCTTGTCAGTGTGAAATGGCTCGCCTTGGAGCCTTGCTGAGCCCCAACGGCTTTCTTCTCTGCTAATCTTATGCTAATCTGCCTTTTCAGACCCATCGTACAGAGCAGAAGCAGGAGATTTAATAAACAAGGAACCTAACCTCGGTTGCTTTAGTTCCTCAGAAAAATAGATTTGTTTTTTTAAAAAAAAAAAGGGAGAGAAAAAAAGACAATTATTTTTTTATCTGTTTGAAAAGCTCTTCTGGGTATGACACTTCTTTCTTCCTCTGCCTTGATCTATAGCCTTTAACTGACTTCAAACACGGACAGTCTTGCTATTAAGTCACAGCAATGAGGCTGCCAAGGTACAGTTATCATAAGCTGCAGAGTCTGGTAGTGAATGCATTTCTGTCTCTTGATGAAAGTGTTTACTGGAAACGTGGTATCAGAGGTGGTACAACCTTTCTGTGCACTGAGAGCTTGTGGATACTGCTCTTGGAGCATGAAGTTCACCCGCGCAGACTAGCACTAAGCCTACTATATGCAGTTCAAATCCCACCCATATCCCCCAAGGATATAAATGGGATTAAAATAGTGTATTCACCTCATGTTCTGTCTGTGTGCAGTCATGAAATTCAACTTTAAACTTAGCAGATGTGATGAAAATGTCATGCCTTGGTTACCAGATACTGTCCTGGGATACGTAGTGGGAGCAATTACCTGTCCCAGTGTGTTTAATACACAAAGACACATAAAAAATTAATTCAGGTGGGCTTACAGGCATAACACCTGTGTCTCATAACGCACAGTTTGCCAGCTTTGTCATAGCTCAGCCTCTCCAAGTGGACCTGGTCTGAAGAGCTTCAGCCACCCAGCAGTTCCCAGCAGACGACGTTTAGGAGGTTGGCAGCATTGATTGGAGTGAGTGAGTTCTGGACCGTCAGCTGGTTCTGGTGGTGGTATTTGTTCTGTACTTTTTAGGAGCCAGAAGCAAATACAGCAGTTCTTTGTTGGTCTGCTAGCTGGCTTTGACTGGGATTCTGAGAAATGGCTCTGAGGTTCACCTCACTTAAGTTCTCACATTTAAACAGGGCTAAGTAGCATCTGCAGCCCCTGATCTCACTGAGGTGTTGGTGCTGTTGGGTTTGGTCCTCTCTGAGACAGCTCCGTTTCACAGGATGGTGAGTGTGATTCTTGCAGACTTGGAGCAGCTTCATAAGCTTTTAGATGACAAGCTCCACTTGTAGGTGCATGGAAGCTAACTTCAAAAAAAAAAAGTAGAAGTCTTCCCCATACCTTTCACATTTAATAGGCTTGTTGCTTGCCAGATACTGCTTTTGAAGCCAAACTTTCTCAGAGTTGATATTCTCTCACTGTTAAGTCTCCTTTTGGGCTGAGAAGTGTGAGCAAAGACTGAATTTGCACAATCACATGAAACCCTTACATATGTTATGGCAGGATGCTGCTGGAGGACCCCCAGTTAGAGCAGTGGGTGAACATTCTGCTGCCTACCTCTGCCCTTCAGTAATCTCCTCTTCTTCTGTGAGGCTGATGGGTGAGAAAACAGCTTTAGAACTATGGCCCTGGAAGCTCTGACCCTTTGACACAGACGTCTTGGTGCTGAGTCAGGGCAGCAGCAGCTGCTCCTTCCCACCTTGTTGGGCATCCAGCCATGTGAGTAACACTCTCCTGATTCTTTCTCTCAGACTTTATGGAGTCAAATCACCTGCTCAATTGAAAAGTATTTTTAAAGCAGAAAACTATGTCATGAATGTTGTTTTACCTCGTTTGTGTAATGATCTCTCCTTTACAAATAAGATTTTTAATTAAAAAAAAATACGTTTTTTGGTAAACAGTCTCTTCCAGTTTATCAGCACGTTCCAGCAGAAGAGTGAGTTTGTGAAAACAAGTTGGCAACACAGAGGACTCAGTCAGAAAAGGTCAAAGAAAGCTGCAAGCAGCCACGTGTGTTGGTTTTTTCCTTGTTCATGAAATTTGTGGCCCTGCAGTTACACAATTGCCTTTTTTCCCTTTTTATTCTTCCCAGTAACATCTTTGCAGCCTTCCCTTGGCCCACTAGTTAGTTCATTGCATCTGACAGATCACCACAGCATGCTAACCTCCCAGCTGCTCCAAACACGCTCCAGTAGCCCAAAATGATGGATGAAACACCAGCCTTGGGATTTAAATTGCTGTGTTCATTTTTGCAGTGACTAAGCACTTAAGCTGTCACTGCTCCTTAGGAGTAAACGCGTTGCCCTCAGAACCACCCATTTTTTCGTGTGTTTTCAGGATAAATATAGATCTTAGTCAAGCCAGTAGCATTCAGGAGCGAGTTCCACGTGCACGTTTTTGTCTCATTAAAAAGATGTAGCAACTTTTTAAATGAGTCGTGTGATTAGGGGCTTGGTCATTGCTCATGACGAGGTCATCAAACTTGGGGAGGAAGAGAGAAAATACGTCACTTACAGTCAAAACCAGGAAGATCAGGTAAACAGGGCACTGACATGCCTGGAACTCGTGCCCAAAGCTGAACAAAAAGCAAGGAATGGCATCTGACAGATGTTTATTTGTACCTGGGGATTTATGATCACCATCCAGAGCTGGAAGGAGCTGCGCAGGGATGTCCTGCCACAGGGCTCCTCAGAGGGGAGAGTGAGTGTGCTTTGTACTTCTTGCTGCTGGAGAAAGAGGAGTTTGGTGGAGCGCTTCTGGTGGGTCAGAAGATACCTCGAGGCTGTGGCTTTGTGCTCGTGGCACCGCTAGGTGCTTCAGGAGCAAAGTCTGGTTGTGAAGCTCAGGCAGTGAGCAGTGCGAGCAGCTGAGGCACAGCTGTCCAGGAGATGGCACTGCACAACGGGGCAAAGCACTGGGATCCTGAGCAGCAGAGCACAGTGCATTGCAGAGACCTGGTGGGATGCTTCCAGAAGTCCTACAGGTCTTTTGTGCCCCGCCTTCTCCTCAGTGCTGGATCATTTCAGGACTGGGAGCCTGGAGAAGAAGAAATTCAACAGGAGAGCAGAGATGCCTGTGCTCACATGCTGCTCCCAGAGCACGCGGTGCTGCTGGGCTCACAGCTCTCACTGCACTGAATTCACTGCAGACACACGGGCAGGCACAAGATGCACATTAATTCCTTCATTATAAGCACTGGGACAGGTTTTAGGATTTTTTACAAGGCCACACATAAATATGTCAGTATCCCACGAGTATCCCATGCTGAAATAGGTGCATCACAGTTCTGGAAGCTGGTCCCCACAGAGGCAGAATGATATCATCTGCATATTCGCCTCAATTACCCTGCCTCCTCCAACATGTTTTTAGTTTGTCGTGCCTGTTTTGGCAAAGTATCCTCTTGTTGCTTTATTGCTTTTTTTTTTTTTTTTTTTGGACATCTGAGAGGCTGTTGCTAACAGATGCTGTCAACAGAAGTCTGGTCTGTTATGAAAATCCAAGCACTTAATATTCTTTGCCTCTCTTGCAAGCACCTGACAAGGAGCTTCACGCAGACATCAGCACAGCTTCCAGGCTGCGCTCTGGGAGTCAGCCCACAGCCCAGCCACCTGCAAACTGGGCTCATGAGCCCCATGTTGTGGAGATCCAGGCACGGGATGAGGCTTCATAAACACAAGCCTCAAGGCAGCATGAGCTCCAGTCTGAGGATTTTGGAAGGGCAAAGCTGTTCCCCTGCCACTGTCAGGCCTCCCAGAAACAAATGGAGAGCCCTGCTGCACATTCCCATGAAATATGGAGCAGATATGGAAAGCAGTAAACACAGAAGAGCCAGGCAGCTGGGCTTTCAGGTCTGGCCACATGCCTTGGGAAAGGAATCCACCGACTCCAGATTCCTATGCTCCCTGTGTCTCTGGATAACAGGATCCCCAGTCCTGGCAGGTCAGAAACACACCAGACAGGTGTGTCCTTTGCAGGTGAACAGCCTGCAAAACAACACAAACCTGGCACAGAAAGTGAAACAGTTCCTGGGTTTATGGTGATAAGTTCACTTAAATATGGAACTAGTGAAAAACACAGATGAAAGCGGAGCTGGCAGCCTGTTATTAAACTGGGAAGAGGCAAGCTTTGAATAACTCCATACTGCAGGAAAATCCTACAGGATGGGGAGCTGGGGTTTCCAGCAGCACATGGGGCTCGTACCAGCACCCAGCCCTGCAGGGTCAGCACTCCCAACCTGCAGTGGGCAAGGCACCGGCCCACAGCTCCCAGCTGCAGTGCATTGCAGGCACTTGGCCATCGCAGCGTGCAGAATGGAGCAGAGCGTTGTGTGATAGGCTTTTTGTTGTTGTTTTTGGGGGTAGGATGGGACGACAGGACCAGGAGCTCATTACAGTTATTATGAGAAGTTACAGATCTAATAGAGGAAAGCCAATTATGTATTTACACTGTTGCAGCAATGGTGTATAATTTGGTTTTCAAACTTTAATCATTTGGCTGCCAGGACAAATGAATTAGTCTGATGATGTTTTCCAGCGGAAGATGCTAATGATGTAGATTACAGGTTCTGATGATTTGCTCGTGTATCTGGAATTCCTCTGGGATAAGAAAGAGAATCTGATGGCTCACCACACACATTTCTCAGGATCCATCTCACTTCACTGCTCTCAGTTCTGTCCCTTCTGAATTCAATTTGCTTCATTTTCTCCCTGCCTGTTTATCTCAGTGCTCTAAGCTGGGAGGGAGAAAGCATGGAAAGCCATCTCTGCTCCTGCTTGCACCTTGGTCCCAAGGCAAGCAGAGCATGCAGATCAGCCCCTCTTCAGTGACAGCAGAGCTGAGGCCCAGCACAAAGCACAGCCCAAACTGATAAATTATCTGAGGCTGATAAGATAATGCCCTGAGACAGCAAAAGTTGAGGAAGTGGTGGCAGCACTGGGGAGAGGAACCAGGAAAGGCTTAGGTCAGGCAGGACACAGGGTAAGGACGTGGCTGAGGTTCACAGAACAGAGGTGAAGGCACTGTGGGGCAAGACTCATGACACAACAAGCACCAGCATAGGAAGAACTGAGCATTTCAGTCTGGGGTAAGCAGATTTAACATCTGTTATCAAGGGACACTGAATAAATGTTTTGGACCTGGATCAGGAAAGAATATAAAGCCAGAGGGTAGGTTGGTGGATGGACAGAGATACAGCATGCCCTGTTCCCTCTGATAGCTCTTGTGTGGGGCTTGGAATGCCTTGGGGACCCCAACATCCCTCCCAGCAGCGAACAACAGAGACATTCAGAGAAGTTCTGCCCCTTTAAAAAATGTGGATTTGTCCATAAACAATTATGCAGTATAAACACAGCAAAACCAACAGGGTGAATTTTGAACTAATAAAGATTTAATCTCTAAGTCATGAGACTGCCTTTGTTAGGAAAATATACGTACCCCTGAGAATTGAACTACGGTTGCTCTATTACACATAGCTCAGCAGCTCACTGGGCATTTTTCCAAATCAGTTTATTTTTAACATCAGATACATTATTCAATTAATTATAAAAACACTGAGGTTTTCAAGAGAGATTTCTGATAAAACTGCAGAGTAAATATGCGTGAGAACAGCAAGGATTACAATCTCTGTAAACTTTAGCATCTGAGGCTGTTGCTATAAACAAGAGCAGTCCTCCGAGGAGGTTATTTATCAGAGTGAATCATATCAGATAACACAAGGCCTCCTCCCACACAGCAAACAGACAGATCATTTGTCCTTTACCTAGTGATGGAAGTGAAAGATCGACATGTCTGTCACTGCTATGCTTAGAGAATGAGATGTGAGGGACCGGCCTGGATTCTTCAGATGCTTCCAGCATTCAGGCATCCCATCTTGGCGAATATTAGCTATTTAAAAGCTGAGCTTTTTCCAATAAATTGAGACACAGAAAGCAAAAAAAACAACCCATTTCCACCAATGTCTTGAGGCCTTGACAACACTGGATATCAACTGAGGGGATGGATGATATCAACTGAGGGGATGGATTCAGGCCCTGCCTTTAAAAGCAGCCTCCACAAAACAAGTGTAGGAACACCAACATCTCCTGCAATGGTTTCAGTATGCCAACACCAGAAATGCTTTCCCAGGCGTAGGTTTGTGTCTGTTTAACCTGGTGAGCAGGAACTCTTAACAGTGTTTGCTCTAATCCAGCCTTTATCTTCCATCCACATGTTGCTGTGTACTTTTCCTAGCCGATTTTCCTTTTAAAGACTCACGCTGTGGTAGAATTATTTGATAGCACTGGTATTGTCTGTATAGATGGCAAAGATTAAAGGGAAGGAATCTGGGCATCAAAGCCTGGCAAAGTGAGGGCTTCCAGGCTCTCATCCAAGCTTTGCCAGACATGCAAAGCAGCGCTGGGAAAAGTCCCTACCGTGAGAGCCTCAGCTTCTCTGCAACACATTCCTTACTTTACAAATAGGCAAATCACGTCAATGATTGCAGACTCCTTCAGGACAAGGAGAGACATTTTGTTCCGCTTGCCCTTAAACAATGGAATCCTACCTAACCAGGGCTCCCAGCCCCAGCACGGGACAGGGCAACAGCACGTAATAACAGGAGGGAACCATGCTGGCAGATGCATTCAGCTGGTTGCCACATCTCACACATGGAAAGTGAGACTCCAGCCACCAGCCGGGCCTTTCCCTCAGAGAGCTGCTTGGGCAGAGAGGCTGGGTGAAGGAGGACAGGCTCCTGGCTGGCAAGCTGCAGTGCTGAGGAGGCCACAGAGCTGACATCTGTCAGAGCTGCCATCTGTCAGAGCTGCCATCACCAAACCTGGAGCCCACAGGGAGGCACAGACACCTCACCTCGCGCCCAGCTCCACGGCAGAGGCCTACCGTCCCGTCAGCGAACCCCACGCACCCCAGAGCCGCCTCAGAGCTGTTTAGCCTGAAGAACAGTCATGGGGCGTACCGACGGGAACGGCAATACTCCACGCTGTCCGAAGCGGCCAAACGGCCACAGCGCACCGCCCTCCCGCTGAGGCGACCCTGAAGCCACCACAGAGCCCCCCGCGTCCCGCCCACTCCCTCAGCCAGGGGGCGGGTCTTACTTGAACCGATAGCCGCCTCCTCCAATCCCCGCCCTCTCTTCCCCGCCCCGATTCAGATAAACCAATCAAAGCCCTGTTCTTCCCGTCCCGCCTCTTAACTGTTGCCAATCAGGCAGCGCGGCTCTCGTCCTCCCCTCCCCCCGTCCCCGGGGAGGAAGGCGGTGGAAGGGGGTTACGTAGCGTCGGCTCGGTATTCTCGAAGACCAGTAGTAGTTTTGCTCTGCCGTAAGGCTGCCTGCGGCGTTGGCGTAACGGGCGCAGTTGGCGTAGCGCTAGCAGAGGCGGCCGTGGCGGGGAGCAGCGGCGGCCGTGCGAGGAGAGGGCAGGAGGTGCGAGCCGGGCCCGGCGGGCAGGGAGCGGGCCGAGAGGCCGGGGAGAGAGCCGGGAGGCCGGCCGAGATCCTCCCGCGGGTCATCCCGTGGGGCAGGGGGCCGTGAGCGGGGCTGAGAGCTGGCCCGGGGGTGCCGGAGGCGGGCTGCGAGCTCGGGGCAGCCGAGTGTGCGGGTCCGGAGGCGGGCTGAGGCCTGGGGAGCTGAGCGAGGGCTGGGAGCGGGCCGAGAGCCGGGGCGCACGGCGGGACCTGCGGCACGGCTGAGCTCTGTGTCCTCACAAGGCGGCGGAGCGAGGCTTCAGCCGCGCATCCCTGCGGGCAGCGGGAGCGCCGGTGTGCAGCTCTCGGCATCGGTGAGGATCGTTGGCTGCTCGGCGTTTATGGCCTCGTTGCTTTTTTGATGCTGATAAGCCTCGATGGCTTGGCTGTTGCATCAAGGTGGAGCGAAACCGCTGTCTGGCCCCCAAACGGAGCTGTTGGGGCACTTGTTGGTGCGGACCTGATGCTGGGGGAAAGAGCACTGCTCAGCGAGTCTGGCGGATGGTCATTGGATGACCTGGTTTGGTTGCTGTGCTGTGTAATCTGGATCAGACTGCTTTTTCTTTTTTCTTTTTTCTTCTTTTTTTTTCTTTTTTCCTCCTCTGCCGGTTTCTCTGTTTATGAGATACAGGTGCTAACGCTTAGGGCTGGTTGGAAAACCAGAAAAGAAACAGTCTTTGCATTTCCTGAGACTGAGTTACGTGTGCTGGTTGGAGCTATGTGGGCTGTGAACTGCTTCAGATGATGACGGGTGAAAATAGAACAGATTTTTATTAGCTGCTTTGCAAAGCAGGAGTTACGAGGGGCATGACAGCAGTGAAGCTTGCCGTAGGCAAACTGGGGAAAGAGGATATTGGGACCAGGCTAATTGGGGCCATACCTCGTAAGATTGGTATGAGTGTGTGCTGAATATTACCCATCCAAACAGGTTTTTAGAGGAGGAGGAGGAGCCCAGGACTGCCTGGGACTAATTTACTCATTTCCCTCCCAAAGGCTGACCTGAAGACCTGTACCAAGGAGTAGCACAGGAAGAGGGGAGAGAACCTGGAAGCATTCTGTATGTGCTGCGCACAGACTTAAGGCTTCTTCAGAAACTCGTGATGACTTCCCACAAGAGATGCCTGCTGGAAGGGTTCTGCTGAAGTCAGGGCACTGCAGCCTCTAACTGGAACAGCTCCTGCTGGTCTGGAGCTGAGACTTACTTATCTCCCTTCCTTTTCCCTTGGAGATGTTGCAGAGATTTAATCTGACCTCTTTCTCCTCACCTGAAGCCTGCCGTGGCAATGATCCTGCAGCCAGATCTGACCACCAAAGAGAAGAAGATTGTGCATTTGAGGCTGGGCCGTCGTTGTAACTGAACTGGAATTCACTCCCCGCTTACGCTCCAGGAACAAGCGCTGTTCCTCTGCTTGTCTGTGTGTGTTTTGAGCCACTCCTCCCTCATCTTGTTTGGAGTTCTTGGGCTTTCCACGCTGAATTTGCCCATGGCTTTCCTGATGAAGAAGAAGAAATTCAAATTTCAGACAAGTTTTACTCTAGAAGAGCTGACTGCTGTCCCTTTTGTGAATGGGGTTCTGTTCTGCAAAATCAGGCTGTTGGATGGAGGAGACTTCGCTAGCTTATCTACCAGGTAAGGAGCTGCTTGCAGATTTGCTTCCTGGATGTTCTTTTTCTCCTGATTATTCTTCACTCTACTGCTCTGGCATATGGCTACCACTTGCCTGTCCTTTGATATGTTTTCACTAGTTCTGCCTTTGGGCCCCATGTGCCGTATCATTTTCCAGAGGCAGGGAGAGCTACGCCTGGAGATCGTTGGCTGATAGAGCTGCACTGTGATCTTCAGAGACACAGGGAGGGAAGGAGCAGGAGGTCTCACACTTGGAGATGCCCACATAATTTATTTTTGCCCTCCTTGCCCAAGTTTTCATGTGCTGTTCTGGATGTTGTGCTGTACTGCTTTTGTGCAGCACTTGAAAATTAACTCTGTAGAAAGCTGTGTCTATAAAAGCAACTCAGCCCTCCCCAGCTTTGCTCTGTTTTGAAGTTACTGTTCTTGATAAGAGTGGAAGTAGCTTGCTTTGCATTGCAAATTGCTGTGCAAGGGAAAACTGCTGCCTGCAGTCAAAGTTGTTGGTGCTAAAGATACAGTTTATCTCCTTGAACAAATAGCCTTGGATCTTCCAATTTATAGCTGCAGTATTTTCTTCGTAACGATTTATCATATTGGGATCCTTCTGCTACATATTTTATGAGGTTTTTCTGTCCTCGTGTATGGGTGTTTCTCAGGCTCCTTCAGGCAGACCTGTCCCCACTCCTGCTACTAATTGCTAATAAAAACTCGCTTTGTTTCCAGCTATGCACATAGATTATCACCAGCAGTATGCAAATGCAAATTCCATAGCAGCCTGGACTTGCTTTCTTTCTGCCCCAATATGTGAAGGAAGCCTTCCATGGCATTCAAACTTGTTTTTTAACTTTCCTGTGTAACTACTCGACTTTAAAGGTACAGTGTGTGCTTTTGCTTGCTGGTAACTGTTTCATACCAGAACTAAAGCCTGGTTTGGTCTGGTTTTCCTCTCTGTGGTGCAGTGCATTGTGCTTTCCCTTTACTGGGAGAGATTTTATTGGGCAAGTGTGAAACATTTCTGTCTTGGAAACAGAAATGATAGGGCAATGTTCAAAGCTTGTTTCTTTTTCCAGAGGCATGTTGCAACCTCATCTGAGGTGTATAGGAACTGTGGGCATGGAACACATGCAAAAATGGACTGTGAATTAATTTCTCTTTTGAAGAATATCTATCAAAAGAGCTTTTCCTTACAGCGTACTCTCTTGAGGCTACATCCTTGTGTTTGGTGGAAGCAGCTTATCTGAGGAATTCAAACACTATATGAACTTAGAAAGAAGTTAACCCCTCTGCGTCCTGGAGCCATAATAAGCTGAATTAAATGGAGGGTGGCTCAGGAAAAGCCTGCAGCAGGAATGTCAATCTCCATCTCCTTGTTGTCCTTGAAAGCAGCTCCTAGGAGCGCTGCTGGTGGCTGCTGACACTGCCAGCCGCCCAGGCCGTGTCTGGTTGCTTTCAGAGCTGGCTGGGGTTCAGCAGTTCTCAGTGCGCAGTGTGTTGCAGATTGCAGATGTGTTCCAGCAACAAACTCATCTGTAATTCAAACCAAACACATCCAACGCACTCAATGGCTTATAAACGAGCAAAGGGGAAGTCGGCTGGTAGGTTTGCTGCCTTTCCCCCTGACCTGGCTGTAGTCTAACTGCAAGCACATGGAAACCTGTTCCTGCTGGGAAAGTTATGGGTCTCAATGGTATTGAGTCATTTGACCTTTTTCAAATATTTTCCCCTGTTGCATTTACAGAAACTTCATGAATTTCCAGAAGCGGTGAGGAAAAGAGGTACTGCATGGAAAGGCTTCCAGATCCTGCCATGGTTCTGCTCTGTGCTCCTTTAGTCATTTTCCATGATCTCTTTGAAATTCCGTGGACCTGGAGAAGTACAGGGAAGCTGGTGCTATATCTATGTTGTATGAAAAGCTTGTGCACTTAGTTAGGGATTGTGATCATTTTTCTTAAATCAGCCACGTCAAAAAATGATTGATTTGGGGTTGAAAGGTCTTTTGGGTCATCTTAGGATGAACAGCTTACGCAGGAAGTTTCAGTGTTTGCTCTGCAATCGGTTTGGACCTTTTCTTTGGTCTGTGGCAATGAGAAAGTATGCAGCTGTGCTCAAAGTACTCTTGCTGTCCATGTGTTTTCAGAGACTTGATCTAGCCAAGGTGCCCCATGTAACCCTGCAAGTGGAGCAGGGAGAAGTAGGTACAGGGCGTGCTGAATCAGATTTTCCTTTTTTCTTCCATTAAGTGGTTTACAATGTGAGAAGATAAAAGTTCTCCAGAGACTGTGGTGAGGGTGGGGATGTGGTATTCCCAGTTTGCTGCTGAGCGGCGCTGCGTTACTCTCACCTGTGGGCAGAAGCGGGTGGCTGTGTTGGCCTGACCCTGTCCCAAGTCCACTGGGGCCTGGCTTGTAGGTATGTATTACAGAGTCACACCTTTCAGCATGAGTCTGGAGGGGCTTTGGGGGCAGTGGGGCAGATAAAAGCAGAAGCCCCTACGCCTCCTGTCATGGGTTAGGGGCCAAGCAATCCCACTGAGAGGGGAACCTGCCTGGAGTGCAGCATGAATTAAGATGGTTAGGAATTCAGGGCACTCTGGAAGAGGACCAAGTCCTGTCACCACATTGACTTGAGGATCTGTGTCTTGTTTTGTTGTTTGTTTGGCTTTTTTCCTTGCATACAGGTGTCCCTTTTCCATGCATGCAGTGTTAACACCTCACTTTAGGCTGTGAATATTTTAGTGGCTAAACCTGCAGCTATAAATTTCCTTTCCCCTCCTCTGTTTGTAAAATCTTCTCCTTATGCTTTAGCAGGGCTTCTGAGGATAAGAGCAGTTTCAGTAACAGGGCTCTACTTAACAAACATCTGTCATCCCTGGGTTTATCCCTCTCCTTTAGAAGCTGGTCTTCTGAAAGCACATCTGAGCCAGGTGTGGGCCAGACAGATCCTGTATTTCCCCACTGAGCAGTACCCGTGTGTGCCTTGAATATTATTAATCCAGATACTAAAATAGCACAACCACCAGTGAATTCACTTGCCTCCCAAGTAGCTTTAAAAATAGCAGGCGTGGAGCAGCGGGGATGTATTCATGGCAACCGTTTTTGTGGAGCAGATGGGCTGCTGCGTTTTGCACCGGTGTGAAGCTTTGTGTTGTGTGCGTCTTTATTCCTGGATAAATGACATAACAGCCTCATCTGGGCTCTGTGCATCTGTGCAGGTGCCGGCTCTGCTGGGCAAGAGAGCCTTTCCATGCAGCTGGAAGCAGGGACATCCAAACAGGGCAGAAAGCTGCAGCTCGTGCAGTTACGTCGTTGGGTATTACTGGGGAAGACTTGATTAAATCCCCCCTCGTGTTCTGCCCCCCCGCCTACAATGTCAGTTAATGCTGAGTGGCAGCCAGATGCTCTTTACCTCTGTGCTGATGACTCCTGTCTGCATGTTGGCAGAGAGCAGAGCTGGTGTGTGATGTAAGGGAAGTGGAAAGCCAGGTGTTATCCATGCACTCATAACACCTCATCCTACATTGTTCTGTTAGTTTGCCAGCAGTTTAGCTCTGGTATTTCTGGATGTGAAGGAAGGAATTGTTCTCTGAAAACCCCTGGCTTACTCTAACGGGAAGACTGTTTTGCAAGAGCTTAACGACATTACAGGCATTTCCCACCTTCCACCTTGTCTTCTGAAGGCAAGAAGTGCTACCTACCAAGCCAACCCGTGGTTCCATTCCCCTCCAGCTGTATTTCCATAGAGAACATACTTTCTCAAGCATGTGTAGTGCTTCAGCTTGGTTTTCTGATCTTGGCACTCCTGCAGCAACTGGAGAATAGAGTTTTTCTGCAGCCCAACAGCTGTTTGTATGCAGGCTGGAGTGGAGCAGTGGTGATGTGGGAAGAGTTGACCTTGCTGGGGTGGTCTGGCCTTTGTGCCATAGCCTGAACCAAGAATGTTCTTGCTCTTGCAATTTCTAATTAACAGTGAAATCCACTTCCTGCACTGTGTGCGTGTGGAAAGCTGCATGCAGAATGCCAAAGGAAATACTGATACTGGGGGAGGCTCCTCACACCCGTGGTTCCATGTGGATTAAGGTCTGTGGTGCTGTCTCTGCTGTCCTTGTGTGGACACAGATCTAAAGCTGCTTGCTTCCCTCCTGTGATCCGAAGCCTCATTGTGTCATACTCATAGGGGCAACTTTGTTTCTGTAGGACGTAAATAGAGGGGGAGAGGCGCTGCCCTGCTGGTAGGTGATTCCAATGCTTTTGTTAGGGGAGATTCAAGTTTCACCACCCCATAAATGCAACGGTCTCTGTGATGCAAGTCAAAAATCAACTAATTCACTGCCTGTGCCTAAATTGCCATTATATCTGTCTCCTCCTGACCAGAAAAGCATTTTTTGGCTCATCAGAGACCAAAGGATGGATTCGGACCAGCTGAGATTTAAATCTTCCATACTGTGTCCTTTAAAGCAAAGGGTAGGTAGTGAAATTGTCTCTTCAGAGCTAGCCTCTTCAAGAGGGGAAGACAGCTATCTGCCGTGAGAAGAGAAGGCTGCTGTGTGCACCTTGCCTCCACTGGGGTTGCTGTGGTGTAGTGAAGAACTTGGTGGTGGCTCTGAATGGCTCTCCCACTTCCATATTTAGTACAACGTGTGCTTGGCTTTGTCCTCTGCTGCAGCGTGTGGTGTGAAAACAGTTTAACAGCGTTCTTGTTGCACATGTCTATAAATGCCAGTCTTCCCTGTGTATAAATATATTCCAAATATATGGACTGAAAGAGTAACTTTCAGTGCTGCAGAGCAGCTTCTTTGTATTGCACATGCTAACCTCCTGCTGTGTTGGCTGCAGCCTCAGGAATGGACTGGGAGTGTTATTGGAAGAGGCATCTGAATGCAGCCTCTAGAAACACTCTGCAGTTAAACACAGCCTGATTCAAGGCTGTAATAAGGCACAGTACCTGCCCTGCTTGCATTCTGGAACAAAACAGGAGAAACTACACAGCAAAGGTGAGAAAAAGGGTTTTCATTACAGCAATATGGCAAAATGTTGGTGAGCGCTGTGAGAACAGCAGCAGCTGTTGAGGTTTAACCTCAGCTTAGTTGAGGTATTAGAAAAAGTGCAGAAGTGATAAAGCAGTGTAAGGCTGGTCACCAGGACGACCTCTGGTAGGCTGCTGCACCTGCAGGACCAGGCAGCAGGGCCCTGCAATGCAGGGAGCTTTGCACCAGCCTTGCCCCTTCCCATTGCAGATCACCAGCTGGAGCCTGGTGTGAGATGAACAGAGTTCTGTTCAAACTTCCCTGCCCTGGAGGCTGTATCCTGCTGGGTCAGAGCTGTCCCTGTCCGTGCTCTAGTTGGCACTCCTGTTTTTACGTAGGAGCTGCTTTACTGACCAGCAGCTGAAACCTAAAACTCCAAGTGATACTTTGTGTGCACAGCGTCAGTAAGTGCTCACATACAGTCTGCTTTTGAGCTTCCCCCATAGAGCTGACTCTGAGCTGGCAGTGCTTTGACACTCTTAGCAGCAGCCTTATCTGTGTGACTTAAACAGTGCTTGGCTCAAAAAATTACTCACTGGGAAGTGTGTTCTGCTTTGAGACTGGGGCCCTGTGGCCTGCCTGCTTTACAGAACAGCACTGCTATCAGCCCTGGCTGAGGACACAGAGGGAGGAGAGGGTGCCCCAGCTGTCTTTTAAAGACCTGTATTTGTTTCTGAACTATGGGGGAAACCTCAATGGCTTCCAGGCTGTTTATTCTTTGTGCTCTGTAGCTGCCACCAGTGTTGACTTGAGCTTTGAAGCTGTATTTCTGAGGAATTCATGCATGCCTCCAGGAGCCTGTGGTCTCACTGCACAGTTGTTAGTACCTTAATAGGCCATAAGTTGCCAATAGCAAGTTGCTATTCTGGTACCAGTTTCAAGATGAATGAGATAGGTATGGAGCTATTCTTAGTGTCATTGCAGGAAGGTACACCTGCTGGTGGGAGAGATTTCCAGCTTCTCCCTCAGATCACAAACGTCTTTTGCTTGCCACACGATGGAATAGCACAGTGAGCTCCTGCAGCGTCACAAGCTTGACTCTGTAAGTTCTTGCTCTGTGCAGAGACAGACGGATGTGGCTCTGTGCGTGGCCTCCTTTCTCAAACAGGATGTATTCTGCATCCTTTGTGAGCTGCCAGCTCTGCCCGCTCAGAGCTGGGGGTGCAGTTGCCTCCAAGACGGGTCACGCATTGGTTTCTAGCTGTTCCTCACGTAATGAAGCACCAGCCTTTAGGAGTGTCCCAGATCAATATTTTGATCTCCTTTCTCCTTTGTACCAACCTGTGACCTCCTATCAGCAGTGAAGGTGATCTGTGTTACCCCACCCTGTGCCGGCTGCTCCACCTGCAGGATGGGAGGCTTTTTATTTCTGCAGGTTGTTCACATTATGCCTTTGTGTGCTTGTTGGGAGGCATGGCACACGTCACTACCTCTCCTGCCTCTGTGTCATGATCTCTGGTACCACACACTGGGGCTCAGTATCTCAGTTTAGTGCCTGGCTTTGAAAGGCACTTCCTACTGGCCAAACAGTTGGGCCTGTGTTTGCTGGCTAAACAGCCCTGTTGTTTGGTGTGTTTCCAATCTGAAGAGCAAGAGAGGGCATTGTTCTGTGGGATTTGAATTTGCTGCTCTTCATGAATGTCATTTTCATGTGCTTTGTAGGAGTCTCCTGCATTATTCAAATGATAAAATTGAGATGAGGAAAAGATACAAAGGAAATGGGATGGGGCTGTGGGGGCAAGGAGGAATATGAAGAGGATGTGCATGGAGGCCAAAGCATGGGGGGAGGCAAATGTTGAAGAGACAGGATATTCCAGATAAGCCAGAACATACACAGCCTGGATAACGGATGCTTTCCATGCGGACAGAAAGTAGCTGAGATGGCAAAAGAGCAGGATTGTGCCTTTCCTTCAGCTGCATTTATTGTGTGTTGCTGATGAGGGGAGGCCTTGTTGTAGGTCGCATGCTGTTGTGGGAGATGGGGCTGGAGCTAAAAATACTTCCATGTAAGTATTCTAAATAAGAAATGAATGCTGTTTGTTGAGCCTGAAAGTGCTGGAGCTCACGTGGGAGGAAGGAAGACAGCATGTGGATTTGCTGTGCTGGAAGGACTGGAAAGCTGTGGTGTTAATTTGCAATGCATCTTCAGAGACCGACAGAAACCAGCACCCTGCGTGTGGTTGGTAACCAACCCTGACATGTGCTCTCTAAAATAAAAAATAAAAACCATAATAAAAAAAGGAAATAAAACCACAAAGCTGAAATGAGGCTTTTTGGAGATTACTGCTTCCTAGAGCTGTGTGTTTGCCAAAGCGAGGCACGTCCCTTCTCTGCCATGCAGTGTGCAGAATGGAGGAGATGAAATCTGAGGGTTTGGTTGGCACCTTCCAAAAACTATCAGGCACTGTGCTCCAGACTGGCTTTGCAATGGCAAAGCAGAACAAGGAGCCCAGAGGGGAAAGTCTGTAGATGGGATGTGGCCTCAGGGTTTCAGCTGGGGACAGTTACCTCCATTTTGCTTTCAGAATAAAACTTTGTTTGAAATGACTGCAAGGTGTTTCACTAATGGCTGTTGGGTTAATGATCAACAGAGGCTGCTGCCTGTGCCTGCTGTTGCTTGCAGGATGCATCAGCACAAAGCCCACCATCATCAGCGCTGCAGCTGGAGCTCTTGTCCTTAGAAAGCACAGATTGGGGTGAGAGTGCTGCAAGATGGGGAGGCCAGAATGGCTACTGCCCAGGGGTTCTAACTGTGCTGTTCTGTCCAATCGCTCACATCTCCAGACTCTAAGGGGTGATATTGCTCATCAAAGTGAGGGGATTGATGGCCAGGAGAGGGGAAAGGAAAAGCTCGCCTGGGAAACTTGGAATCCTCCCCCCCCTTAAAATCTGACTCTGTCAGGCTTTATCTGCACTTAACACATCCAGCCTCACCTTTGCTGTCTCTTAACAGGGTTTGCAGTGGATCCTGGCAAGGATTCCAGCTTGGCTGTTTTTCTTTCTCTGTGCTTTTTTTGTTTCTCTTGCTAGTTCCCATTCTTCATGTTACCATGTAGGTATGTTGCTGACTGCGAGGGGCTAATCTAGGATATTTATAATCGAGCAATCTTTTCAGGTCTCTTATTGCTCCATTGCTCTGGAACGAAGCAGTAGTTGTAGACTTGTTGTTCCAGGGCAGCCCAGCTCATGTCCTGCTTCCAGAGTAAGCAATAAGGGCTGTTTCAGAGGCAGGCTGCCTGCCCATATTACAGGTGATTATGCAGTAGCCTGTCTGGAGGAAAGCTCTTTTCCTGACTTCTGTCAGGGGCCTGTTATGTTTTATTTCATACTTCAGTAATACCAGGCAATTGTATCTGCATAAATGTTGAATTCCTTTCAAGTACAGCCTTGCTCATCTTTTGTCTTCAAGTAGCCCTCAGTGCTCATTGCCACAAGGAAATGCTGTGCTGTGGAGGAGTGTATTTCCTATTTTTTTGTTTGCTGCCTTCCTGCTTTGCTGAATACCTTATAGCCTCTGTATTAGGGCTGGCTGATCATGATCTGCTTGGGCACTGTTCTCTTTAAGGTTGGTTTCTGATGTAGGTTTACAGCAATGGCTTTTCCTGCATTCCATCCAAGCGTGACTGTTCTTTCAAAACAAATCTGCATGTTGTCTTCCCTCCAGAAGTGATTCATGCTCATCTCCAATGATTGTTCTCACTAGTGGGAAATCAAGGATGTGCATCTGAATGCAGCCGATGGTGTGAGCCGCAGGGGAGGTAAATGTGCTGTGATCCTCCCAGCCCCACTCCTGGCAGCCAGGCAGCAGGAGCCCATTCTAATGCTTCCCAGTGGCATAACCAGCGCAAACTGCTGTCACAAAGCAAAGCGTTTTCCTGCCTTCTGCTCCTACCCAAGATGTAATTTACGTAATTACCTCTCTTTGGTTGGGATGCAGTCAGTGGGGTGCTACTTACGTCACCAGGTATTGGGCTTTCTGACATTAGAATCACATTATCTGGAGCTGTGGATCTAGAGAAACAAAAGCTGCCAGCTGCATGTGTGTCCCTGCTTCTCTCCTCTCATGCTGGCTGTTGCTCCTCTGACTTCATTACTTAGTGTAAAACTGACAGAAAATCTAACCAAAAGGCAGGTAGTCATTTTCTGCCAGCTTTGCGTATTGAAGCAGCACGATGGTGGTCTGACTCTCCAGGGTCAAGGTGAGAGGGAGAGGTAGGAAGGAGGAAGGCAATATCAAGAATCCCAGCCTGTTGCTACTTGGATGATGAGCCAGGGCTGCAGCAGGCTCTGCTCAGCAGCCATCTGTAATTTGCAGCCTTCTACTGAGTGCCTTTCTGCAGGTTAACAGCAATATTGATATTGATAGGTATGTGAGTTCAGAGAGAACGCGTTTGTACCTCGTCCTTAAAACCAGTGACCTGGTTTGTAATGCTGAATAATGCCTTTATAAACAAGCCATCATAAAACATTGCTATTCATGGTGGGATGAAAAAGCTGGTCTTAATATATAAAGGGACTTCTATTGGTTTTCACTAAATGTGCAGCATAGGAGTGACTCAGAAAAACGTGTCTGGGCACAGGAGGGTGTTCCCTCTTAGGTAACTGATCCTACTTTTAGCACTGGGGTTGACTTCAGGCAGCTTCTTTAGTGAAGAGCTCTTCAGCATACCTGAGCCTAGTTGCAGTGATGTTACATCACACGGTGCTAATGAAATTATCCCAGAAATGAACTTGGCCTCCTGTGCAGGTTAATTTACACTATAAAGACTTCCCTAGTACAACTATGTTGGCAAACACTCTTGGTTGAAAGGTGCTGATATTAGCCAAAAATGTCACTTCACTATTCTGGCTTTGTTATGTGCTACAAATCTGCCTTGGAGGCAAAGAGATTCATCTCAGTACATGTCACTGCATCAGGAACTTTGTTCCTAGTCTTGTGTTCATTCTGTTCAGCATCCTCATTTTCCAGACTTACTGCCCCAGCAGAGTCCTGGAATATTGGGTTGAGCCATGTCTTGATTTTTCATCTTAGTGTGCTTATGAGTTTTTTGCTGTTCTTTTGAAGGATAGCTTTTTTCCTTAAAAGAGCATCATGTTTGCAAGTGGAGCATGGAGTTGTAGCCATCTCTTGTACCGTGCACAGTAAAGGCACTTTCAGTTTTCCTTGCTGAGTTTTATGTTGCTGTCTGTCTTTGCTGGGAGTTTAAATTTAGGCAGCAAAAGGCAAGTCTGGAATGTCTCAGAATGACAGCTAACACTTAGGGGATGGAGAAAGTTTATAAATATATCAGCAGTAGATAATCAGTGAATCTTCATTTCGTATCTACAGTCTGCCACAAGCAAAAAGACTTTCCAAGCCGCAGTGTTACTGAAACTCTCTCTGAGATGGGGTGAATTAATCGACCTTTGCTTTATAAGCATCTGTACAGAACGGATCCAGGGTTTTCTCTGAAGCTTTGGTTCCTTTATCTGTCAGAACTGCAAGGGAAATTACAGTTGTAATTTGTCCAAAGGGCAAAATGGGTGCTGGGAGGGTCGGGAGGCTTTCTTTTTTCTTCTGATCTTCGTTTGGTGTTCTTACTGCATGGTGCACTTAGTGATCCTGAGCCTGCTCCCTCTGTGCCAACGTCCCCCCAGTGCCATGGAGCTTCCAGCTTGGGTTGCTCAGCCCCTGTAGCCCTCTGACTTGGCTGGGATCGCAGGTGGGAGCTCAGAAGCAGTTCTCAGCTGGGCTGTTCCCTTCTCGCTTCACACAGAGCGCGCTGCAGTTGTGCAGTGGCTTTAGTTGGGAAAACTCAGATCTGAAAGATGTTTTAGCCCAGAGTCAGGCAGAGTCTTCAGAGCGTGCTGGATGTGAGCTGCAAAGCAGCCCAGACTGCTGCAGCACTGAGCGGTGGTGGCTCATCACAGAGCTGTCAGTGAGTGTCACAGCTCGTGGCTGAGCTGGGCAGACCAAGGGAAACCAGCATCGCTGACCCGTTCTGGCTTTTTCTGCCATTGAAATACTTGTGAACTTGCCTGCAAGAAGAAAGCATGGCAGTCTGGCATGTGATGCTTCCTTGGCTGATCCAGCTCCAATGCAGCCTGTCAGAACAATAGAAGTAGGAGTTGGGGTGGTGACTCAGTGCATGATCAGAGCTCAAAAAAAGCAAAAGCATCTTTTGGTGTTCGATACACACATTATTACAGACTCGTATTTCAGTAACTGAGTCATCCATCCAGTTATTCCTTTCTTTACACTTAACTTGGTCCTTTGCTTGTGATGTGTTTGCTCCTGGCACGCACCCCTGGCCTCTGCCCAGAGAGAACTTGTGCTGTGGAGATGTGGCAAGAAGTCCTCGGATGTCCTGCTCCGGGTTGGTCTGTCAGCAGCACAGTCTGCAACAGAAGAGATGTATTGCATGATATTTACCATTACAGGCCCTTCTCGTCCTTGTTTTCCTGATGTCCAGCTTCTCTGCTTCAAGATGACAAAATATATGAAGACCTCAAAGCAGGGTGGCTGTGCTGTGCGTGTGTCTGTCCTTTGCTGCTCTGTAGCTGAGCCTGTTAGAATATTTCTTCTTGCCTTCTCCATGCTCCACCCTTACTTGCCCTTCCAAAAGTCATCAGACTTGTTCTATAGCTTAAGTCTTACAGGTTCATTGTCCTGTGATTTTCTTCTCATTTGGCACAATTTTTATTTTGTTATGCAACTTGTGCAGTTGTGCTATTTTTTCATCACTTCTATTTTTCTACTAATATCTCTTTTACATCCCCTGTGTTCAGAGGAGAGGTCTGGGTGCATGGAATCTGAGCGTAACTGACTGCCTTCCAAAGAAGCTGTTAACGTACAACCAGGAATGCTGATGCTGGAGGGTTTTCTCCTGTGATTGACTGCTCCCCTGATCTCCAGGAGGTATTCCTGTTCCCTGCCTCACACTGATGGATCTTTATTGAGATTGATCACTGCTTTCGAGGGAGCTGTAATGCAGTTCAGAAGCTGTGTGTCTTCGGAAATGGGCTTCTTCTGGGAATAAGGTTAAAGCCATAAGAAGTCAATCACTTGCCTACTAGATACCAGCTTATTTTTATGGAGAACTTGGCATCCTGTTATTATTTCACATTAACCTTGTCACGCTTCCCTCCTCAGCTTGGTTTTGCTCTGGCTCTTCCCTTTCCTACCTCTCATGGGTGTGAAGCTGTCCTGCCCTGCAGTGGGGCAGCTTTGGAGTCTCTTGCCTTCGTTTCTCAGCTGTGGCTGAAGTCACTTCCATTAAATGTTTTCTCCTGTACAATCACTGTTTTTTGTTTTCTCCTGCATTTTTCTCTGGGACATGTGAGTAATTCATTCTAATGGTGTTGGTGCTCAAGTTTGACATTTAGAGAGCACAAATCTCCCCTCTGGTGTAATGGAGGGCTACATCAATCACTGGGACTGTGGGTAGGGTCCTTCCCTACCACAGTGCACTGAAATGTCTTTGCTGGGGATTCAGAAGTTAATTTTACGAGCACTTGGTGGATGTGATGACCTCAGTACTGAACCCTTTTTTGAAACACTTGCAGTGAAACATCCAAATAAGACTTGTTTCCAATGACAAAGACTTGCTTAGTTCTCTTACTAACACGGTCTGCATCATCTCTCTCTGAGCCATTTTTCCATCATAACTGCTAATGTCGACCGTGCAACAAGCACCACTTGTCAGCTGGAGAATACAGGGTTGTTTGCAGCAGGGGAGGCATCCAGCTATTTGGGTTGGCTGTTGTTTTGGTCAGTGATGTAAGCCCAGTCGCAACAGAGTCACTTTATTGTTGAGAGCTGCTTGCTGTCCTTTCTGTTCATTTTGGTCAAAAAATCCTGAAATCCCTCCATGTAAATAAATTTCCATAAAGCACTTCTTCCCCTCCAGGTCACACTGTTGGATTTTGTTGTATTCCGTCTCCAGCTGCTTTGTTGTTGTTTTTACAACCCTGTACGGTGTTCCCCAAGGAATGTGGTCTATCACCAATCCTGCACCAGATATTCGAACTGAAATCCCTCGCACTCAGCAGTCTGCTTTGCTTCCCACCTGCATTTGGCCTGGCAGCAGGTAGAAGGGCAGCAGCCCTTGGTCCTTGGGAACGTGGCAGGTTCCCACACGAGTGCTCAGCGTTCTGTCTGCTAGTCCTGCTGGCTGCTGGTTCTTTCCTTTTCCTTGCAAGGCATCTGGGTGGCAAAGCCTTGGAGATACAGGTTTTTTAATAACATCTGTGCTGCAGTGAAGTGCTCTGTCCTAAGCCTGTTATTTGGGGACATGGCATTTGGATTGTAAGTCTAAGCCAGCTAATGGCTAGATAAAGGCTCGCTTTCTATTGCATGTATTTTCACCTACCTTTATATTGTCTGTGCTTTATGGGCACTGATTAGGCCTTCTGTTTGCAGCAGGACTTGCCATGTTTATAAGATGGTGTAAATGCTGGTGTGCAGGGAGTGCAGCACTGTGAATGCTGGTACAGAAAGGGTTTGTCAGGTGTTTGTGCTAGGCCGTACAGAAGGTGTCTCTTTCCTTACAGCTTTGCACTAGATGACCTGGTTAAAATAGAAGCTGTCTTCTCCAGAGTGTAACACAGGACTGTTCCAGGCTTTCTGAGCTAAGGGGCTGTCAGCAATCCTGCTCTAATTCTTCCTTCAAGAGTGCTGGGGAAGAGATTAGGCAGCCTTAATGATGTGTCCCTGCAGCTGAGAGAGGAGCCAAGGTCTGCGTGGAGAGAAATGCTGGAGGAGATGTATGGCATCGCCCTTCAGATGCAGTCTGTTGAAAGAAGTTATGTTTTTACTTTCCTCAGTAACTGTGGGCATGTCTTTGTGCCCACGCTGCCCTCCTCCCCAGGAGACCCACTGCTGCGCCATCAGAGCCCCTTCAGAATTTTCAATCGGCTGCCCTTCAAAGGAGTCTAAGCTGAGGCTTGGTGGTCTCTTCACGATGGCACTGTCTTTCTGTGCCTTATCAGATGGAGATGTGAGATCAGTGATGCTACGCTGCTGTAGGAGGTGGTGAACCAGCCGGGGGAGCAGAGCACTGTCTGCTGAGAGCAGGGCAGGGGATTTGTTCTGCCTGAGGGATCTGATGCAGGACTGGGGGGTGTGTGGGCTGGGCAGCAGCAAGAGAGCTTGCCCTAGCCTTTGTGCAAATGAGGAGGAGGGGAGCTGAATAAGAAGCTCTTTGTGTATGCTTATCTATGTGCTGTCTCTTTAGCTTGAGGTTTTCCCACATCTGCTCCCATGTACGAAACATCAAACTGACACGCGTTGCTCTACTGAAATGTTTGGTGTTTCAAAAGCTATTTTGTGTTGTCTTTGCCTTCCCAGTAAGCCTGTAGCCCTTCCGTAGCGTTTTGTACTTCTGGCTGTCTTACATACAACTACTGCTGTAAAGTAAGGGTGATACATCTGCATTTCTAAACAATTCAGCAAGGCAAAATTAATTCCTCAGGCTGTGTTTGAGACGCTGTACCCAGCTGGGCACAGCTCTGCTTCGAGGCTGTAAATAGAAGTTCTAATTCCTGTTGTGGTGTCTGGTGGGGCAGGACTCATGTTAGTCTGAAGTAGCATGGCTCTCATACGTGGCCTTTTCTAGGAGCACTGCCTTGTGTGCTTGTTGGAGCTGACTCGCAGTTAGCGCTGTGGCTTTCTGCAGCAGCGCTGCTCTCTCTGCAGCACTGAAATCACAGTTGGTAAACATCTCGTCCATAAAATCTGTTCCTAGTGCTTTCTCCCGCCTGTCTCAGAGCTGCAGTGAGGCTGTGTGAGATCTGGGCCCCAAGAGGCGTTGTGGCTTTCACCAAGCACTGTTAGTTCTGCACTGGGATGTAACAGTAGGCAGTGCAGTGGGTTACAGCTGTGCATCACTGCCGTGAGTTCGGCTCAGATGTGCTGTGGTGGAACATCCTTGGTCTGCACCTTGCCTGGTAAAGGCTGTCCCACTGCTTGGCACCGGGCTGACGTGGGCCAGGAGCCCAAATGCCCCACAGCATTGCCTTTGGGACACTGCTTGTCCCAAAAGCTGCTGTAGGCTCATGTTGGTTTGTTCTCTGCTGGTATATTTAGGTCTGGGAGAGTAATTATATAGCTTTGAATAAGCCTTGAGGTAGAAGAGGGCGAAGCTGAGCCTGGAGGGGATGTGGCCTCATGAGGGCTTTGCTGTAAAATAGGACAGTTTTTGTTGGTTGTTTTTTTTATTATTTAAATAAAACTTCAGAAGTCCTGCTGAATTGACACCTAGTACCCAGCATTGGTTTGGTCTATTTCTGATGCTTCAAAGACAGAGCAAAATTTTAAATGGAGCCCTTTTGGTTTTCAGCTGTTAGTTTCAGGGTTTGCTTTTAGGTGCTGTGTGATTATGCTGGAAGGAAACACCTCTGTGGGTGCTTTGGGCGTTGTTTTGATTTCTGTCTGACGGATGCTAATTGTACACCAGAGAATGTGAAGCTAAACGCTTCTCATCTGAGTCCACTTTCGTCCTATTTTAGCGCTCCCTAATTACCATCCTCACGATAACTTGATGGGAGGTGGCTAGGCAGAGCCCACCGCTTCACTACACGCTGTCTTTTGGAAATGTGGAACTAATTTCTTACAGTGTGACTTGAAACAATGCTGCTCCCTTGTCTGATCGTACAACCCCAGCCCCCACCCAGAAAAGCCACTCTTGAAAGAAAAAATGTTGGAAGTCGTTTCTGAGCGTTTGCAGGCTGGGGGCTGTCAGCAGTGCTGCCTCACCCCGTGCTGCCAATGGCTTGAGCTGAGTGCTATCTACAGCAAGTTTGGGAGGCCAGCAGATCTCCTTCACAGCAAATCTCCTTCACAAGCAACAAAGTGTTTCTTATGCTAACAGCAAGTTAGTTATGAAGGAGCTCTTTTATCAGTAATCAGTACTTTTTGCCACATTTGGAAATAACTAGCGTCAGTTGGATTTAGCAGCATCCAGCAGACGCTTCATCATCGCTGCACTGTGATACAGGAGGGGATCACAAGTAAGACTTGTGCACGCAGCCAAAGCTCCAGTCTGTACTGGCGAGTGGGGCCTGCAGCAGCACTGCTGAACCCATCGGGTGCGAAGCTGCCTTCTGAGCTTTGGTTTGAAGCTCTGGTGTCGTTAGCAAAGAGAGCACTGGCCTTGCTGTCAAGGAACCAGTGGCTCCTTTGCAAAGGACAGGAGAGCGGTGCTGCTGGAATGATTAGTGTCTCTTGCATCCTGTGCACATCCCTCGTGTTTCTGAGGCACCTGTGTTTACAAGCATTTTTTGTTCAGTTGAATCCTTTTTTCTTTTCGTCAGTACCTGAATTTTCCTTCCTTTAGATCATTTGATATATCTCCTGTGTCAGTTTCAAGGTACCTCAGTTATGAAATTTAACTCAACTAATATGGCTGGCTAAATGAATAGGCAAAGCCATTTTTATCCCTCTGGGAACCTGTCTTCTCTTGCCTGAAGGAGCTGGAATGACTTGAGTGGAGCAGTGAGAACCAGATCTCATCTTCAATAAATCCCAAATCCGAAGGTATTTTCAGCACTTAGATGTCTAACATTTCAATGTCTTCCATTTCCAGATGGCAGTTTTAAGTTTGCTGCCTTGAAGGAGCTGCTGTCTTCTGTTTTCCCACCTTTTAGTGAAGGATGATCAGCCCTCTGCCTTACAGGGGATTACAGATTTTAGTTTATCACCTACCCCTTCTCTGGGCTCTGCTCTTGGCTCCAGCCAGCACGCTGAAGTCTATCAGGATAGCTGGGGACTGGGGGGGCCTGCAAGTTCAGGCCCCAGCCCATGGCTTTGTGTCAGGGTTGTGCAAGGGTTCTGTTGGGCTGACTTCTGCTCCTTCCTTCTCAGGAGGAGTTGAGTCAATATCAGGATTGATTTCTTCCCTTTTCCCCCAATATCTCGAGCCTACACTGTGCCTGGGTCAGACCGCAGGAAGCTTTTCTCTCCCTGCCAAAGCAAACAGTTTATCTTGTGCCCTTGCCCCTTTTGTCCTGTGCTGAGAGAAGAGATAAGAGTTCTATGCAGACTTGCTAACTCACAGCGTTCAGCAGTGCCTGCCTCCCCTTAATTGGCCCAAGACCAAGGCCTGAGCTGTAAGGAGATCACTTGGTGCTGAGGATCACTCGCTGCCCAGGGCCTTGCAGAAGGTTCCCCACACCTCCTTTTGTGCTCCTTGGAACCCACGTTCTTTAGGAGGTGAATTTCAGCCTTCTTTGAGAGCTTTGCAGAAATCCAGTCTGTACCTGAAGCATTTCATGTGCTCAGAGAGCCTCTTCTTCCTCCTCATATTCCTCTCGTGGCTCTGGTGCATGCCTGAGTCACAGCCTCCCAACTCACCCAGTGACTGGGGCAGGATGGGGAGAGCTGGGTGAGGAGGATTGCTCTGTCTGCTGGGACTGTTCTTGTTGCAGTGACATCCACAACCTTTGTGTGAAGCGTACTGCATGTGCTTGGCACGGTCCTGTCTGCATGCACCTGAGAGTGTTTCCACCTGTGTTTTTTTCCTCCATCAGGCCAGCTGTTCTCATGGACTTAGTCCTGGCTTATGAGGCAAGATGGGAGGGAAAAGCTGTGCAGGAAAGAGTGCAATTTTACTGCACAGAAAGCTGTTCAAAGGTGATGCATAGGAAGACAAGCTTACAGACCTTCAGCCCAGTTCAGTTATAAAGGTTGGGTCTGTCTGGGTTGGATAGTGAATGAACTAAACCAGCAAAGCAGGAAACAAAGAGCTTGGGAGAGAGCTTAAGGCAAATGTTGGTGAGATATGATTAGTCTGCCCTGTAACCTAGATGGATTTGATCTGCATTGGCTGGTGCAATTGGTTGGTACTAAGGTTACACTCTTTGTTGCAGTTTCAGGTGGCATGGATTGAGTTACCTGGTAGAAGACCTTTGCAGACAATATTGCCAGTCAATAGCAAAGATTCTTAATAACTGGGATTGATTTGGCTCTGTACTTTCATTTGAAAACTGTGTTTTATTTTTCTTTGTATTCTCACAGAGAAGAAGTCCAGGAAAATTGTGTCCGCTGGAAAAAGAAATTTACCTTTGTGTGTAAAATGAGTGCCAACCCAGCCACAGGGCTCCTGGACCCCTGCATCTGCCGAGTATCCGTCCGTAAGGTAGGCACCAGCTTCTGCTTCCAGCAGGTGCCACCTCTATTTTGGTGTTGCTTCCCAGATGCTTTTTTTTTTGGCAGCAAGGAGGATGGTGATGGTTTACTGTGGTGGGAGGAAGGATTGTTTGGGTTAGGACAAACTGCACAGAGCCTCTTTCCCAGCCAGGGTACTTAACAGAGAGCAGGGTGTTGGTACCCTTGAGAGACAGAAGTTTGTGAAATCCTTACAGCAAATTCCAGGGTTGAGTAATGACTTTCCCCCTGTTTCCCCAGCACATGTAATAGCTGCTTTTCCTGTTTGTTTTGTCTCCCATTATAGGAGCTGAAGGGCGGAAAAACCTACTCCAAGGTAAGAGCAAAGAAAGGGCAAATGTGACAGAGTGGTGACTGCATTGTGTGCTCCTAGTGCTGTACAGCCAGTGTAAACCCGTGGCTGAACAGTCAGAAAGTGGCGTGGATGCTGCATGAAGCAGTCTGGAGAAACAGTCATTGGTTCTTAGTTTAGGCATGAGTTCAGTGATTTTCCAAAAAAACTTACTGGCGGGGACAGGATCCAGATTGTACTGGATGTGGATTTGGGAGGGGGGTTGGGAAGATGTTGTGCGTGTCCTCAAACTTTGGGGAAGTTCTGAGTCAGATGTGAACTCTTTGGCTTCTGGCAGTGTCTTGCTAATGAAGAAATACAGACTAAGTTCTGTTCTCCCAAGCACAGTAACCAGTTATGGCTGGGGTGGGCACTTCATTGCATTGTGAGCACAGGCAAAAACCTACAGCAGAAATCACTTCCTTCCCAGGGTGCAGGAGACACTGGGGCAAGAAGTGAACATTATTTTAATGTTCTGTTACACCCCTATCCTCCTCATTTTCTTGCTCAGGCTGTAGGAGAGACAATGGGCTGGATGCCACCCGCTTCTCTTTGTGCTGGAACAAGAGACAATGTTGGCTTAAAAGCAGAGCTCACACAGAGCCCGAATCCATGTTTGAGAATGAGTCACTGGTGCTAGTTTCTAATAAACAGATGTTTGGGTCGCACACAGCTGTGTAAGAATTTGTTCTAATCCTTCCTGGGGCCATGGATGTACCAGGCTTTGAGTGGAAGGCTGCACTCACACCTTAACACTGCAGTGTCACAGAGGATAATGTCGCTATCCGTGCTGTTCCTTTTTTGTGGCTAATGAAGACAGTGACTCTGGGGCATCAGTTTCTCTTCCACTACGTTCACATTGAGGGGGCAGTTATTCCTCTGTTCTGAGGAACTGCCTGTCCAGGGGGTGCAGATGAGTTGGAGAGAAGTGCCCACGTTTACCTGCTCCCACTTCAGCAGGGCTGATGGCACTGAAGCTGTTTGTGCTCAAGACAGTTTCCATAGCCTGGTGCACCTTTTGGTTTGACGTTGTTGTCACTTCAGTGTCAGGGGTTATAGAGTGGAAACTAACAGGAAGGACTGATAAAGCGGAAACTCTTTCCCAAGCTGGAAGAAACACCATCAGCTGGCTGGAAAACTGAGGAAGCTATTAGGAAAGGTTACTTCTGAAAACATCCTCTTGCTAAGGGATCCTTCCTCTATATACTGGGAGTCTGCTTCCTGAGGAGAGCGTCTGACCTCGGTGCACACTGTGGGTCTCCCACACTGCTCTGGTGTTGGTCTCTGAGAGGCTCCTGGCACTCTGTTAATGCCTTTCGGTGGAGGAATGGGGATCATGGCCACTCCTGTGCCATGTTGTACAATGCAGCCACACCAGAGGAACCTCTTCTGTCCTCCAATTGCGATGCGCTGCAGCTCAGTGTGTGGCTTTCTCCTCACCAGTTCATCTCTGAAAGATCAGAAAGTCACTGGTTTGGGGTTTTTTTTTAATTGCTGAATATTCAGCAAGAAACATAGCCCTTGATAAGAAGATAAGGAGAAAAGATGAACAGCAGGGACTAGAGAAACGTTTGAGTTAAGGGAATCCTTGAGAAGGGAGTGGAGTTAGCTTTTTCTTTTTTTTTCTTTCTTTTGGAGCAGAAAGGTTCCTGTTCTATCCCACCCCCTTTTTTTTTTCTTTGCCATCAGCTCTTGTTCCCTTTTCAGAGTGAGATGAAGGAAGCAAAGCAGGTATCTTAATCTTGTTGCTGTCATCCCTTGAATCATACTTCTTGTGCAGGCATGTTTAGGCTGCAGCTTAAACTTTTGATTTGGAACAATGGGAGCCAGAGGTCACACAGCAGTGGCTGTGGTTTGTGCTGTAACTCCCATCAGCTTCCACAGGTGGGATCACCACATTTCTTTAGCGTGGAGTTACAGTTTGAGGCTCACAGTTGAGTTGTATCATCCAGGTTGTCACCACCAGGACAGGAGGAATGCACTTAATGCATAGAATAATAGCTAGATCTGAGCTTCTTCTTTTCCACCTTCTCTCCTTGTTCTTGTGGCAGCTGATCTGTATGCTGATGTGATGCAGACTGTCTGTGCTGAGACTGTTTGGCCAAATGTGGGTTACAACATCACTTCTGGTTAGATTAGATGAGGCACGACTGACTTCTGTTGAGTTTGAAGGAAGCTGTAACTTACTTTTGGGAAAGCACTGTATTCCTACAGTAGGAGTTAGAGCAGATAAGCAAAGCTATTCTTCTTCCTTGTGTTTGTACTCTAGAGACATCAAATGCCCTCTTTGAATTTACCCGTAATCTTTAACTTCCTGTCACCTTTCATGTTTGTTTTCTGCTTTCTATAGAATGTTTACAGAGCTCACAGCTAACTCTCTCTTCTCTTCTTACTGTCAAGTGTGCTACTTGCTAGTTAAATCATAGAGATGTTGAGGAAGCTGTGGTGCAGGAGTTTCCCAGCCACATCTGTAGCAATGAAGCTCATGTATCACTGCGTGGCTCTTGACTTCCAGCTTGCTGTGCTGCAAGGCTCTGTTTTGTATTTCAGGACAGGGTCAACTTTCCTCTGTAACAGTATCCTTTCATCTCCTGGTCCACATGCTCCGCTGCATTCTGGCATGGCCCAATACAAAGAGTACCTTATTATGTTTGCGTATGTGTGATTCTGTTTTTTCCACATCGTTGACCTAGTGCCATCCACGTCCTTGGTTATGCAATGGCTACAGGCTGATTAACACTGTCCTGGCCAGCGTCACTGCTCTGTTTCCTTCCTTGCACAGAGCTGATGTCCCTCTGAGTCACCCAGCTGGGGATGGGGAATGTGTCCCTGTTCTCAGGTGTAAATGCTCTCTACAACCACATCTCTGTGTGCACTGGCTTGTGTTTCTGCTCTGACTCCCAGAGGTGCTATATTCCTTTAGTCTGTGTGTCTCCTCTATTGAGTAATTTGATTTTCTCATTTTTTTTGTTCTCTCCTCTTTCCCTTTTCTTGATGGCAGCTGGGCTTTGCTGATCTAAATCTGGCAGAATTTGCAGGCTCTGGATCCACTGTTCGTTGCTGCTTGCTGGAAGGATACGATACTAAGAACACACGACAGGACAACTCCATCCTAAAGGTACAGCAGCTGGCATTGCCACAGTGGAAATCTTACTGTTGAATTCCAAAAGATCACAACCAGAGTGTATTGCTGGGCCTGAAAGAAGGTCCTGCTATGTGTGAAGATGTTTTGCTTTTATGTTGCTAGTCTGATTCAGGAAGCTTGTCACTATCAGAGTCACCCTTTGATACACTGGCATCCATTTGGCCAAGTGATGAGCCTCAATAGCATTCTGTGTCATCAAAGAAAGCATAAACAGGGAAAAAGATAAAGTGCATGGTCAGGGTTGCCAACCTGCCTCCTGCTGAGCCACTGCAACCTGCAGATATTGATGCCAGCCCTTTGGGGAGGGAGGGAGGGAATACCTTGCTAAATTCCTGAAGCTGATCTCCTTTTGAGAGGAGGTAGGTCTCAGTAAGCTTTACTCCTGGCCCTTGGCCTCCTCCTGAAGCAAGGAGCTCTGGGCAGTATGGCTGATGATGTGCTTTGTTCCCTCTCTCCAGGTCACGATCGGGATGTCCCTGCTCTCAGGGGACCCCTGCTTCAAAACGTGAGTTTCTGAGTACTTACCTTGTTTTGGGAGACCAGAACACCATGTGCTTTTCCTGTTTTCTGCTGGAAACTAAAATTGCTGGGGAGAGGAAAAAGGTGTCCTTGAGATTAGAAAATACAGGGGAGAGCTTGAAACTGGTGGTCTAGACTGTTGAATCAGCTAGAATAGCACAACCGAGCTGTATTCTTGATTCATTTGTTCTCTGCTCTGCCTTCCAAGATATAAAAAGGAAGAATGTAGTATAAGGTAGGGGAATCCTGGATTTCAAAGCCAGTGGTAACATCTGTGAGTGTTGGGAGATGCGAGGGGTGACTGCAAAAGCTTTGTGTGTGTGTGTGTTTGTGTGTGTGTTTGTTTGTCAGTCAGTTTTCCCTGCTGCTCTATGAGATGACATGAGGGTGAAGTGTTTTTTCAAATTTTCCTTTTAAACTCAAACTGAATTTCTGGATCCCTTGCACTGGGGATTGCCTTGGTTAGGGCTTTTTTTCTCCTTTTTCCCTGGGAAAGAAATGGGTTTGTTTGCATATAGCATTTTCAGTTTCTTAATGTTGGTTAAGTGGTGTTGTGCATGAAAGATGGAGTTTCTCACAGCTCTGGGGATGGTTTTGGTGACCTCTGAGAAAGGAAAGGTCAGTGAAGAAAACAATCTTGGGAACAAGCATATTTTAGTGCATACCATGCAAGATAAAGATGTTGAGTTGAAACAGCAACAAAAATACTGCAAAGCTGAAACATCTCAGTTTCTCTGCTCTTCCACAGGGACGAGTAGGAGAGAAACTGTCACCATGCTTCTTTAAGTCCATTGTGATAAGAAAGAAGCAATACAATGAAGCTGTGATGCAGTTGTTTGCTCAACAATTGTTGGAGCACCAGTTAGCAGATGCAGCAGTACCATGTGCCTTTATACTGCACTATAAGGTTGCAAGGCTCTGCAATCTGGGCCAACCTGCAGCAGTGTGCTGTAAGGCATGTGGCTGTACACAGGACTGCTGTATGTTTGGTTGTTTTTTGTTGACTCCACAGTGTGAGAGAAGAAGGCTTTTCCTTGAGGCCATCTCTTGTAGCAGTAACATTCTAGGCTATAGGTCTGATTTGAGGAGCTAGCTTGAAGTGCATAAATTAGCCTGCATGGTTGTAAAGTGCCACGTACCTCTTGATGTAGTTTTTATTTTGTTAACACCTTTCCACAGTGTAGCAGAGACCCATAATTCAACCCATAAATGCAGTACCATCTGATTCTGGGGGGAAAAAAAAAGCTTCTGGAGGAAAATTTGAGTATGTTAACCCACTTTTAATAGTGACAGATGTTTTAAGTCCAGGTTACCAGGATTAGTTTCAATGATAAATTGAAATAATGTCTGACAATAACGTTTGACAAAAATACCTACTGCTTTTGTGGAAGCAAGCCCCCACTGCTTTGCCTGAAAATTCTGCAGAATGGAATATAAATCTCAATTTAATAGAAGTAGGGTCAGTCTGAAGGTCAAACCTCCTTACTTTCTTAAAGGATTTTTGCAGTCATCCTATTTCTTTATATGGTGATGATGTGCAAATGTCTAAAAATGGAAGCTTTGCATGTAGAATAGTCCTTGATGGGGAGAGCTTTTGAGAAATGACACTCATTAGAGGATTAGGCAAGAATTAAACTGTGCTGGGAAATCACTCCTGAATGTGCTCACTGAGCACTTGCTTTCTGCAGCAGAGCAGAGCTTCTCCTGGGTGTCCTATAGAGGGGAGCACGGGGCTGCTTGCCTGACCTGGCAGCTGCTGCAGGAACAGCTTGCTTGATGAAGGCAGTAAGGGCTTTGTTAACCTGTGAAACAGAGTCCCTGAAGTACCTGGCTGCATGTAAATCACTGATAATGCAATTAGGAAGGAGGCTTTGTGGTGGTTATTGTTTGTTTTCTGTTTGTCTGTTATTTTTTTGTTAGTTTGCTTTCCCCTGGGGACGGCATGCTGTGGGTTTCCTGGTACCTTTACAGCTCTGCCATAAGAAATGCCTTCAGTATTTTCTCCCAAAACACTGGAAGGATCCTCTCATGTAGCACCTACCCTCATTGGCCTCAGAGTTCCAAGCGAGACAAATACAAGTTTTTCTTTCTCACTCCTTGCTTAAAAAGCGTGCTGTAATGCATTGGTTGCAGTTCAGACTTCAGGCTGTAAGGAAGTTAGGGCTCCAACAGGAATATTAACCTTGCCATGCTGCACATGCCATGGCTTCTACTCAAAAACACTTCTGGAGGAAGGGAGGGGGCTCCAGGCACTTGCAGTTCTATCCTGGAGCCAGCATTTACAAAGGGATGTTGGGAGCACACAAAATAGCCAGAAAAATAATTTTGACAGCTGTAAAAATACTTTAGTCTCACTGAAAATCATCAGATTAAAAAATGGAAAGGTTATTTAAACACTGTAAAAGTGCTCTCATAGGGGATGGGGGATAAAAGGCTTCTCTCTGACCTGAGCCAGAAAGATGTAACAGGAGGGTGCTGGAATTTAGAGCTGGACAAAAGCAAACTGGTTCCTGTTTGTGAAGCTGACTGGCTGCTGGAACATGTGCTGGGGGAAAAGGGCAGCTCTGGATAGTTTCCTGGAGGACAGTGAGGTTGTCCTGCATAAATGATGGAGTGCTCCGTTTTCGCCTTAATTCACATCAAAAACTTGCTTTTCCTTGTAATCAGCAGTTTGTAAAATGCTGCATCTGCAGTCCAGGTGCATTATGAGATGGGGAAGACCTAAATATTGCATATAGCAAGGGAGTGGGGGAGAAGGGAGGAAGCAGCAAATGTTATACTGGTCAGAGAGGCTGCCAGCTTCCCTCCTTCCTTGTGAGGATGGGGGCAGGCTGAGGGGATCCTCTTGGCTCAGTGAGTCTGCCCAGTGATGGGATGATCCCCAGGCCCTGCCTCACAGCTTGTAACACTTCTCTTCTGATTACAGGCCGCCTTCCACTGCCAAATCCATCACCATACCAGGGCAGGACTCTACCCTGCAGCTTACCTGCAAGGGTGAGGGAACCACAAGCAGCAACAGCAGTTCAGCCACAATTGGTTCTCTGCGTCAGACCAAGCCAAGAGCAACCATTCTCAGCTCAGGTAGGAATGCCCATCCTGGAGCCATGCAATGCTTAGTTGTACTTGGATGCTTGCTCTTCTTTTTCCCAGCAATTGCAAGCGGGGAAATTCTTTAATATTTCATGACTTTTCAAACCCATTTTCATTGCTCTCAACTCATTTAAGAAATTCAGGGAAAACAAAACTCTCAGTAAGTGGGTCTGAGGAGAAGCAGCATGAATCTTTGCCACATCCATACCTCTGTTAGGGGAGATAAAGCAATCTGTTCTTTTTCCTGAGGAATTAATAATTAATGTATCGCGTTCATCTCTGCCTTCCATTGTGTTCAATGACACTTATCATTGTTCTCCACTCAGCTACTCTTCTAGAAAAGCTTTGAAGGTTTTAGAGGTTGGTTTGAGATCTGATGGCCTTGATCCAGCTGCTGATGCAGAGTTCTTTGGCTTCTGTACGAGCCCATTTTCAAGGACACTGCGTTTTCCTGTTGCTTTTTTTCTTCCCAGTGCACTCTAAATGTGCAGGCAGGCGCTGCACAGAAGTAGAGCTCTGGTCACATCACCTCAGTGACAGCACAGCAAGCAGGTGCTGTTCTTAAAAAGCTTGCCAGCATGTTACATTTGCACACTTTCAGATAAACTTGTTGCAAGAGAGCCAAGCTGGGGCAAGGGTGAAGAAATAGAGGTTATCCTGAAGGTTCTGTACTGAGCTCAGATATGATTTAAATAGTGTGGGCACACCAATAATAGCAGAACAAAAGCCATAACAGGAGAAGCACCCAAACAGAAATTGTAATACTTTACTGATGGTGGCCATTTGATACATTCATGCTGTTAGCTATCTGTAGTTAAAATCATTAACCTCTGGACGCTGTCCTTCTAGGTCCTTCAAGGCCCAGGTTAATTCAGGCACTGGGTACTAGAATTAATGATGAACTTAACAGAGGAAACTGTTGTTGTCATCCCTAGTTCCAAAGTGCGTGTAAGCTCTTTGCTAGCCTGTACAACAAGCTTCTACCAACAGACTTTCACTTCCCTTAATCTAGTGGCCCAGGATCAGCACCTAGTCTAAGGCTGCGGGCAGTGTACCCATGTGGTTGTGGTGTAACTGGAGTGCCTTGTTTCTCAGCAGGTGTCCCTGAAGAACCAGATCAGAATCTGTCCAGCCCAGAGGAAGTCTTCCACTCAGGGCACTCACGGAACTCCAGCTATGCCAGCCAGCAGTCCAAGATCTCTGGTAACTATTGATCCACATGGCTGTGCCATCACCGGCCCCGTCCTTTTCTTTGCTGCAGCAAGCTCTTGTGAGAGTGACTTGCAGCCTTCTCTCTTACCCAGCTCTGTAATATCAGAGCTTCCTGGTCAGTCTCTGCAAATAAGTTCATAGATGTATATATAAACCTCAGTATACAAGAGCAGAACCTGCGCTGTGTGTTAACTCTGCTTTCAGGAAGGAGGGGAGGTGTGCTTGAAATCCCGCTGTGTTTGCAGGTTACAGCACGGAGCACTCCCGTTCTTCCAGCATGTCTGACTTGACCCATCGCCGGAACACCTCCACCAGCAGCAGTGCGTCTGGGGGGCTGAGTATGACAGTGGAGTGCACTGAGGGAGAGCGGGAACACAAACTAGAGAAGCCACCTCGCCCCCCCAGACCGGCTCTTCTGCTGGACAGACCCTCCCGGTAGGTGACTGCGGTGCAAAGCCCCGTCTGTGGGAAGTTGAGATGGAATCTGCTCTCTGGTCTTCAGGCAGCGTTAGGTTGGAATTAGCTCCTGGGAGAAGGATTGTTCCTAAAAGGAGTGTTTAAGTGTCCACCGTTAAAGGCTGATTTTTTCCCTTGATTTTCTTTCCCCAGGAGGAAAAAGGATTCAGTGGAGAGTCACCCAACGCGAGTGGATGACACCAGGATCGATGCAGATGATATAGTGGAGAAGATAATGCAGAGTCAGGACTTCACAGATGTCAGCAATACTGAAGGTGAGAGCATGAATCTCAAGAGGGGAAGTCTTGGCTGTTTCCTTAGCAAAGCTGCCAACCTTGTACACAGCCAGATTTGGTCTGCCACAGACTCTCCCCTTTGACAGAAATTTCTTTCAGTGGTTGCTAGGTGTTTCTATGGTAGTAAACTGTGGATTTGAGAGCTGTGCATCAGTTTGGGAACAGTGCTTGCCACTGTTCTTCTACAGACCACAGCAAAGGTAAAACAGTAACTTAAACATAAGGGTGAGAGGGGGAAAAATTGCTCTTTTTTCTTAGCTTGATTTGTATATGAGGCTCCCTTTTAAAGCAGGAGGAACTCTTAGGGATCCTATTGCTATGGGAACAACATATAGTGTGCATGTGGATTCACAGAAATGCACTTGTTCCTATGCTGAACATTCTGTAATGCAGCTGGGAGAGGAGAACCTGGCAACCATCAGTAGTTCTGTGCTTTGATGTCCTACTTCCCTTTCTATCTGCAGACAGCAACCTGCGGTTGTTTGTGAGCAGAGATGGAACAACTACACTGAGTGGTATTCAGCTGGGAAACAGGTAGGTTTCCTGAAAGGACTGCAGACAGTCAGACAGAGATTAGTTAGCTCTGGGTATGCAGAAAACTGTCACCTTTGCAACAGAAGAGATTTCTAAACATCATGTGCTACATGGTGGCTTTATTCCCACATTCGTTCCCCTGGGATCTCTCTGGTGACAGTCTACAGCTGCACTGGAGTGTGAATGCAGTTCTCAGTGGAAAACTGGAGAGAGAATTTGATCCTAGTTTTTAGATCCAAGAACGGAAATCAGTGAGGAGTGAAAGGACACAATGGTGAAGGTTGGTTCCTGTTGGGTCTTGCACTCGCAGGCAGTTTTGCCTCCTGCTGGACTGCAGCAGAACTGCAGCTCCCTTTTCCCTACCCCTCCATCCGTGCTGTGGGCTTGTGCTCTCAATACAGACTTCTGGAGAATAAAACTTTGTCTTGGCACAATGGCCCTTACTACAGTGTATTGACTAGTTGTGTTTTTTGGTTTTCTTTTAAGTTTTGTAGCATTTTTTGTAGTACAAAAAACAATAGTGGCAAACACAAAGATGTGTCAAGTTGGTGGCAAAATTGGGAGCAGAGTCAGGAATGCTTGTTCTTTGCACTGTATGCTCCACCCAAGCCCTTTCCTTCTGTCCTCTGAAAGGATTTGTTTCACCCAGCTCTTTCAAGCTCTAGGGTTAGTTTGCATGTCGCTGTCTGTTTTGTGTTACGTGGGTTGACCTCCCACCAGATTGACTAATTATTGTCACTATTTTGTGTGAGGTTAGAGGACAGTGTTCATGAGAGGAAAGCTCTGAATACAAACTTGTTTGCATTAAGTAATGGGAAAATAACTTGGCTTTCTCATCTTCTCCTCTGCGTCCTCAGGGTCTCATCCGGAGTTTACGAGCCAGTGGTGATTGAAACCCACTAAATGTGAAGAACAGGGTAGAGCTGCTGGAAACAGGCCCCCTACCCAATCCGCTGCCACATGGATGCCAACCTTTACCTCTCTTCATGCAGCATTCCAGAAGGGATTTCTCCGTGCCCCTACCCATATGTTTGCACTGCAGAACTACTCTGAGACCACTCCAGATCATGCACTTTCCCTGTGTTGGCAGAACCCTCCTTCACTTCCCAATTGTTCCAGTGCCTGCCCTCCCCGATTGCAAACAGACCCAAAGTGTCTGCTGGACTTATCCTTAGTCCTAGAGCATGTTGCTCTCCTGCATCCCTCACTACACCCATCCATTTGCAACGGGGGATTTCTCAGCTTGTCTCCCCAAAACATTGGGTTATGCCACTGTGAACTCTTCAAACCACTTGGGTGGGAACCATTCTAACCAAACCAAGAGCTGCTTGTTGATGACACGGTGAAATGGTTACTTGCAGGATGCTTTTTTCCATTGACTGCAAGGGAGCATCACCTTCCAAGGCAACAGTTTTGTTGAACAAGGTATGCAGTGGTGTACACTTCACCTTCCTACACTTAAAACCCCCCAAATTTTTTTTTCTCATAGGAAGTATCTCCCAAAAGTGCATTTCAGAAAATTACCACAATCCAGATGGGAGTTGATAAATGGTTAAATGCTAGTGCTTGTTATACCACTAACTGTATTGCACCCTTCCACTGCTGGGCATGGAAGGGCAGTGTTCATCAATTAGCATTAGCAGGAGCACTTTAGAGGTTCCAGATTTTACCTGGAGGAGGCTTGTCTCTGCTGTTCAAGGCAAATAATCCATGTTTGCTGGACTGATTCAGCAAATAATCACTGTTGGATCTTGGAATACAATGCCTCCTTTTTGGCTTAGGAAGGGAATTGCCCTTCTTGGACTGTGAAAAGATTCTCATTATCTGATGACCATCCCCTGGGCCGGAGCAGGATGCCGTTGTCTGTGGTGGCCTCGTTGGTTTGGTGGTTAACAATTGCCTCTCTTGGCTTGGGCCAGTAAGGTAATTGGTGCCAGTTGTCCTTTCTTGATCTGTCAGTAGGAGTCTATGCCTGAGCTGGTTCTTTCTGGGGCTGGAGGGCAAGATAAACCCGCCACCTTCGCCTTCAAAGGTAGACGGGATATTTTCTGCTGTTCTCTCTACAGCAGCTGTTCTTACCCACTCGGTGAAGAGTCAGTTTTTCTGACAAGGTTTCAAGCTTTTCTGGTTGATCTTTCAATTGCTCTTCTTCGGGTTTTTCTGCAGTTGTTTGACTCTTCAGCTGCCTCTTCTCCTCGATGTGAGCAGCAGAGACACCAGTCCCTTTCAGCTCTCACTTATAGATTCTCCTGGCAGCTGAATTGCAGATGAGGATCTGTGCAGCCACGGGCTGTCAGCAGGCTGTGCTTTCAGCCTTTCCTGTACGGAGACTCGGCCTGTAAGCTATTTCTGTGTAGTATCCTTTCCTCTTTTGCCAGTGTTCTGTAGTAGCACTCAGCAGCCGTGCACTTTGAGAAATGGCACAGCACGATGCTGGCATGGTCAGAACATGCCCTTCTCTGACACACGTGTGCGTGCACGCTCTCACAGGCACACACTTGTTCCATTCAGCGAGGAAAGACTTGTAACTGATCACACTGTTGTTCAAATTCTTATCGTAAAGCCTTTTTAAAAGGACAAAAAAAAAAAAAAAAAAGGATTAATAGTGGTCTCTGTGGCCAGAATGCATGCAGATGAGCTACTGGAAAAGGGAATTTGGCAGAATGGGAGATGAGGAATGAAAGGGCCTTGATATTCTTCGCCCTGCTAGCTAAGGATGGCTGTATGGGGAGGGTGCTAGGCTGTGAGGCAGAGCTGTACAGCTGCTTACTGTGTTTTAATAGTTTCTCTCCTTAAGTCAGGAGGCTTCTTTCTGTATTTGGAATGACCATGCATAAGATATAGGTCTTCTTCACCCCTTTCCCTTCAAAGGGAATTAAATTTGGATTACGGTTACAAGGGGTACGGAAAACACTTAGGTTTGGTTTGATGTAGGGAAGTGATATTGGATCTTTTGATTCTGTCTGAAACAAAAGCTCTTTCACACTTTCTGGTGTTTTAGCTGTGATCTCAGACTGTAGGTTTGGCACTCGCTTGCAGGCTGGTGAGCTTCCTGCTCGCTCTGGGTGAGAGGTGCCCTGTTCCAGGGCTTCTGCATGTGTGCAGGAAGGGGAGAGCTGACTGCTTTTCTTCTTTCCTGGGGCTCTGCCAGAAAGCTGGGCCTCGCCTGATTCTCTGGTCAGGTCAGTGCAAGGGCAGAAGTATACAAACAGCACTGTGTGTTCTTGCCTAGCCTGCAGGTAATGGTGGGAGCTGGCTGTCCAGCTGCTCCCAACATGGCACCTGCTGGAAGTGTGGTCTGGGGCACTGCCAGAGTTGCAACAGCAGCAACCAGAACTTGAAAAAGGCAAAAATAAGTCAGGAAAAAAGCCAAACGCATCTCAGTTCTCCTGCTTTGCTTCTATTCACGTGGAAAACAATGACAGTTACTGTCAGAGCAATTGGGAACCAAGCGTTTTCTTCTGGGCTTCGATTGGCAGGAGTCTGCTGCCCTGAGACACCAGCAGCTAGGCATGCTGTGAAATCCACTGTGGGACAGAGGAGGGATCTCTTTCCAGCAAAGCAAAAAGAGCTGAGCCGTACAGAAAGCTTCCCAGGCTGGCAGAGTTGTAACCTGCTCCATCATGTAATTGTGGCCAACCTGGAAGCGTCTCTGGCTTCTCTTCCAACAGCTTGGCACATCACTGCTTGCATTTTGGATAACTGTGTCTCATGGGGTATGTCTTTCTTGTTCTACATTGTTATTGACTGCACAGGTCCTGGTCTGTATGTAGCTTTTTAGCTTTCCCACCCCTCATTTTGAACAAGAAGGGCAGCCCTTGTCATTGAGCCTAATACAGCACAGATGGGGCTGGAGTGCCCAGGATGGAGCCATGCAAAGGAGGAAGGAGCAGCCTGCTTCTGTCTCCAGCCCCCACCTGAGGCTGTTGCTCTGCCCCTGGCCAGCAGCAGACACACCAGGTGCTGGTCTCTTGGGAAGCTGCATCTTGCACGCACTTTCTCCTTGTTGGCATTGCTGCCGTCTGTTCCTTGTTGGATTTTGAACATTTAAGAAGTGAATCAGTTTCCAGACCCAAACCTCTGGTTAGTTTCCTTTAGGGTTTTTTTTTTTTGTCTTGAAGTTCATAATTTGTTTTATAAACCCAGCAGGCTGGTGTATTTTCTTTTCTTTTCTTTTTTTTTTTCTGATTGCATTGTTGTTTCATTGATATTTTATTCCTGGGGGGCCAAGAGAGGACTTTCTTCCCCACATTGTTTTCCATCTCAGGGGATTCAGAGGTGACTTAGACAAATAAAAGGGCCTTATTGGCAACAAACACCCTGCGTCCCTGGCCCTGGTGAGCAGAGCTGGCTCTGCGCTCCAGGCTGAGGGCCAGGCAGGACGTGTGGGCTCTGCTCTTGGCTCCTGGACCTCTGGTGGAAGCCTCATGCAAAGGCTTGGAAAATTCAGAGTCGTGATTTTTGTTTGTTTTTTTTTTACTAACTTTTAAAAACCGGTTTGAACTGAGTACATGTCCAAAGGGATAGGCTTGGTTGTGAATTGGAGAAGGAAATGAGGATCATTTGGAAATGGTGGTGGGAAAAAAAAAAAGGGGGGGGAGAAGGATGTTGCTCCTCTGATTTTTGGGGTTTCTTTTGTTTGTTTGGGGAATGGTTGGCACTTTAAATGGGGGGAGGGGGAGGATTCGTGCTGTCTGTGAAGTGATGGGCAGCAAGTTTGTGATCTGTTTTCCCCCCCACCCCCCTTATTGCCACATCTCTTTGCCCCCTGCAGAAAGTTAAAGTCCTTTTTTAATGTTTGCTTCCGTTTTTAGAGGGTTCTGAACTGGGCTGAGACCCGAAGAAATGTCTTTCATTTGAATCTTGATAGGAGGGGTTGACTTTTTTTTTTTTTTTAATTTATTTTGTTGTTGCTATTTTCTTTTTAAAACTGGTGGCTGTGCAGCTGGACTCTGCACACGCTGTTGTGAACCTCTGGGAAAACCTCACTCCAGGTACGCTAAAGCACCTCGGTGAAAGAAACCCCTCCTGGAGAGGGGCCGTCCTGCCCTCCCCTCGCTCTCCTGCTCGCTGCCTTACCCGGGGGCTGCAAATTCCCCCCAGCCCTGCCTGCACCCCTCCTGGGCTTTAGCTGACTAAATGCCCTGGTGACTTAGCCCTGTGGACAAGGCTGGTCCCCAGGGGCAGGTTACAGCAAACACTGCCTGGTCGCAAGTGTTTGTACTGAAAAACCAATTCCTGGCTGTCGGGGGGGTGCATGCAGATCCCCCCCTTTCCCTCCCAATCGTTGCATCATCCGTCAGCCCACCGCAGCACCGCGCTGAAAACCTGGGCGATGAACGAGGGTGGGTGAAGCCTTGAGCTCGAGGTGTGGCTGAGCCTTTTCACTTGCCTCAACCGTAAGGATTAATGGTAGAGCCCGTATTTTTGTGGGGGGAGGGGGGGAAGGGGAGATCCTGTTTTATTTTCATGAGAGTCAGTTGAGCTTGGCGATGTTCGGATGAGCCACTTGATTTATATCAGATTCTATAGAGAGATGGCTGATATTTTTGGAAAGGGAACGGCTCTATGCAAACTTCCAAAATTTCTTGAAGAGATAGTTTAACATTTTTTTACTTTGAAATCTAAAGATAAATCTCTAACTTTTTTCTTAAAGCAGAAGTGCGTTTAGAAAGAGAAGCTACTTCCACTGCTCTATTTTGATGATGATTCTTGGGAAGTTGGGGCTGGGAAGGACTATTTTTCACCATTTCTATCTCGCTCCTCTAGTTTTTTTGTTTCATTTTCTAACGGAATGCTGTGCCGTCTTTGATTCAACAGATCGTGTTTGTATTTTCTGTATCTGGTTCCTAACGTAGAGAAATAACAAATATATGAGGAAATCAATATAATGTCAAATGTTGTTATGGTTTGGGGGAAAATAAAGTTTGTTTTTTTGGTACTTCACACTGAGCCTTCTGGTTTTGCTGCGGTCTTTTTGTTGTTCTGAATGTATTTGTTGTTGGCTAAGAGCTGCAGGGCTCTCACAGTTTGGCCATTTTCTCTACGCTGGAGCACTGCAGTTCCCATCATGCTCCGGGCGAGCTGTGCTTCCCACAATGCTTCGCGCTCCTCAGCCCGCCCCTTCTGATGAGCGCTCTTCCGGTCCCGGATATCACGTTGGCGTAGCTCTGCGCTCTGATTGGTCATCCGATCCCGGAAGAACAGGGCGGGCGGAAGGGCTGGGGGTGGCCGTCGCCATGGTGAGTGGGGCCGGGGCCTGGACTCCGCTGCCTTCCTTTCTCCTGTCCCGGGGCAGGACAGCCGGCGCCGCTCCCGCTGCTCCCACAGAGCCCTGAATCTCTCTCCTTTTGCAGGCCACGGCGACGGACCGAGCGGTGGGGTTCGGCCTGGTAGCCTTCAGCCTCATTCTCTTCGTGTACTACACGCTGTGGATCATCGTGCTGGTACGGCGCTGCGGGGCTCGCGCTGGTTCTTAGGGCCTGGTAACGTCTAGCCTCCAGATCTTGTTGAGGTGCTGAAGGAGCGCGCTGTGCTGGCGTCCTGCTGGGAAGTGCTGGGGCACAGCCTCCTGGCATTGGTGGCACAGCGCTCAGCCTCCACCTACGCTGGCCCGACCCGGGCGCGGTGAGCTTGGCTTCACTCCCAGGGCTCCTGCACTGCCTGGGGATGGTGGGGGCTGTCAGGGCGAGCCAAATCTGGCCCCTGTGTGCTCGTAGGGCCTTGTGCACACCTTCAGAGTTATGGTGCTGGTGGAGGTAACAGATGGAGTCATAGAGAGAAATGCTTCTCAGTTAGACTGGAGCTCAGCAGGGAGGAGAAGGGCTCAGTAACACCGAGCTCTGGAGAAGTGTGAGTCTGGCAGTGTGACTGCTCCTCAGGATGCGGCAGCTGGGGTCATTAGTGGTGTTCTTTATAGAAATGGCTCCTTGTCAGTTTTCCATGCACCAGCTCAGCCTTAGACTCACAACTGGACTTCTGGTAGTTTCCTTTCTGAGGATCTTGGGTTCCCCTCCTAGATGTGCTCACAGCTGTGGGATAGGTGTTCACACAGTGCAGGAATCATTGCAGTGCACTTTAGCATCCAAAGTTTTCTGCTGTTCTCAGCAAAGGAGCCATGACAAGATCAATATGAGAGAGAGGGCAGCATCAACCTTTCCCTTGAGGAAGGCAGAAGGTTGTGGGTTGGTGTGCCCAGCACCACACAGCCAAGCCCACCATAGCTGAACTCCTGCTCTCTCCTCACCACCCATCTGAGCACTGGAGTCCACTTTCCGGCCATTCTCTGCAGCTGCAGTGCTGCTGTGTGAGGCTTCACCACGTGCAGGTTCAGACACTCTTTTATTAGCAATCCCCTCGAGCTCCATGTTTCCAATCTGCTTTTGAAACCCCAGGGCCACACGTGTTGGTGACTTGCTCTCATGTTGTGGCCACCTGCTGATGCCCCACTCTGTTTCTGCAGCCCTTCATTGGCAGTGACCACAGCATCCATCAGTACTTCTTGCCCAGGGAGTATGCAGTTATCATCCCCGTGGTGGCTGGGCTGCTGCTGCTGCTATTTATAGGTGAGTGTTATTTTGGTTGCTCTAATTAGAGGGTTCTAAATTAGGAAGAGAGAAGAGACACTTGTGATGTGCTGCTCGTGGTTCCTGCAGTGGCTTAATTTGGCTCAGGCATCTGTGTGCACACACGTGTAACTTCAGCTGTTTGTTCCTCTGGGCATTAAAATTGTTTCTTGTGCTCTGATGAGGTTCCATTATTCACCGTGTGTTTTAAAGTTGCTTTTCATTTGATATGTTTTGATTGAGTCTGTTCTCTCTCTCTCGTGGTAGGTGTTTTTATAATGGTTGTGATGTGGAAGAGCAGAAAACCTGCCAGGAAATCTGACTGAAGGCCCAGCTGAGAGATGGAGACAAGGCCCCCACCCTGCAGCACCCAGGCTTGGAGGAGCCAGCCTGCAGCACCAAGCAGCCCCCTCCTCCAGAGCGCTCTCAAAGCAGCAGCAGCACCAAGCTGGCTGCTCTGTCTCCCACATTCCTTCCTCCAAAGACGCAGACTTGCATAGTTTACAACTTACTGACTAAAGGGAAGCAAAACTGACTTAAAGGACTTACCAGGAGAGGGACCAGAGCTCCAGCTAGGACAAATCTGCACCCTGGCTGAGGCTACGTGCAGCAGCTCTGCTGGCTGGAATCTGTCAGGGTCTAGCAGCTGTAATTGCAGAGTATGAGTTCGGTTCTGGCCCCCATCAGGTGCTTGGTCTCTGGGTAATCTTTCCCCTCTGCTCTTGCTGCATACAGTAGTTTATTCCTTCTGGGATTATTTTTTTTTTTAACTGGAAGAGCTGATGATGGTGCTGTGAGCTCTCATATTGCTGAAGAGGGCCCTGTGAGCTGTGCTTGTAGAGCACATGCTGCACCCACATCCCCTCCTACAGTCACCCAACTGAGCACACAGCACGCCCTGCGTGGCAGAGGAAGCATTTGGCTCTACTGCCACTGACTGCAGCTCTCACCACAGCTGCCAGCTGCAGCCTGGGCTCCTGCCTGCACTGCCTGCACTGACCTGGGCTGCCAGCAGCTCCCAGTGGCTGTAGTGAGCTAGATTTATCCTCAATAAAGGTCTCTAAGGTCTTTGTTCTCCCGCATCAAGTGCAGAGGTGCTGCTCCAGCCCTCTCCCCTGCTGTGCTGCTTGCACTCACAGTGACTGCAGAAGGCACCAGGCCCAGGGGCTGCTGAGGTGAGGACAAACCAAGCCTGCAGGGACCTGGGGACAGTGCACTCTTGCTGCCCATTGCCCCAGTCCCCACTGATCTCAATTTCTAGGACCAGTCCATCACCCTGGCCCAATTCCTGGAGTTGTGCAGAGCTTTATTGCAGGGGAAGGGCAGGAGGCAGTGCACACTGCTGGCACTGGGCCCTGCCTGCGTATCCGGCTCCTGGTGTGGGACAAGCAGGAGCTGCGTTGCTGCAAAGGGCAGCGTCCCTAAAAATATCCCTGTTGGTGTGATGGGAGGTGGCTGTGCTCCAGCTGAAGGTCGTGGCACTGCGTGTCCCTGCACAGGCTCTGTGCCTCTGTTCCTTCTCATCACCTCTCAGCAGGCAGGGTTGAGTCCCCAGCCCAGGCACGTGCTGGGGTGCGGCCGTGGAAAGCAGCCTCGTGTGTGGCTCCCTGCATCCTGCTTGCTGTGCTGCTGTCACTGCCTCTTACATCGCTGCCAAATCCCTTTAGAACCAGTCTCAAGTTTGTTTTTCTTATTTCCTTATTGCTGGCTGGGGAAAACCCCAGGAGCACCTCAAGGCAGTGGGAGGGGGGTAGCACTGTGTGACGTGTCCTGCAGCTTGTCTGTAGCTGACGTAAGGCCATCGGGCAGCACCGCAGGTCAGGAGGCCCCAATCCTGGTCCCAAAACGATCCCTGGGCTTTCAACAGTGCACTGAGCTCAGCAACACCCGCGTCGGTGGGGCATGGAGGTGAGGTCGGGATGTGGAGCTGGATCTGGGGGATCCCAGGGCAAGGGGGAGGCGCAGTGCGAAGAGAGAGCGGGAGAGAAGTGGGGGCAATGGGCTCTAGTGTGGGAGATGGGGTCGCTATTGGGTCTGTCGGTACGGGGACGCACAGAGCAGGTGCTGGGTGCGTGCGGGATTCACAGGGCGGGCTGGAGCCGGGTGTGTCCGCCCCAGGAAGCACGGCACGGGTGTTCGGGCGGAGGTAACCGGGGCACAGGGCAGTGCTGGGCTTGGTACTGCGATGGGAGTTGGGATCGGTGCCGGGCTGTCGGTACCGGGAGGCGCGGCTCGGGTCTCGGGGCGGTGGGGGCACGGGCTCCGCAGCGCCGCGCCGGTGCCGCTCTCGGGGCGCTGCGCGGGGCGGTCCCGGCAGCGCAGCTCGGCTCCGCCCCCCCCGGCGCGGTTCTTCCAGCGGAGCGCAGCGCGGTGCCCCCGGCGCGGCCCGGCCGCGATGCGGGACCCGACGGCGGCCCTGGGGGCCGGGCAGCGGTACCTGCACCGCAGCTCCCGCGGGGGCTCCCGGCGTCGTGAGTGGGGCCGGGAGGGGCGGGGTCCCGGCGCCGAGCACGGGATTGGGGGCGGGACGGGGACGGGAACCGGGCGTGGGGGAGACCTGAACGCGGGCATGGAGGGGATCCGGGACGTGGGAGGGTTGGGTCTGAAGCGTGGGAGGATCCAGGGGGACAATGAGCATAGGGTGCGCATCCTGCGTGTGGGAGGGGGGCTTTGGGTACCGGGGGGTCCCCAGCCATGATGGCCTCGATCCTCCCCCCGCTGATCCCGCTCTGTGTGCAGGGTGCACGCCCCAAGCCTCCCTGTGACCCCAGTTCCCCACGGCCGCCCCAGCCCCGAGGGATGAAGATGCTGGTGAGTACCGCGGGGATGGGTGGGATGAGCCTGCAGCGCTGCGGGGCTGCGCGCCCGGATACCTGCGGTGCGGCGGCTCCGGGTGGGCACCCCTTGGTCCCCGCTGCGGGGACAGTGGAACCCGAGGGGTCGCTGCCGCACGCGTGGGCTCCGGCCGCGTGCAGGAAGTGAGTCACGGCAGCCCGGTGCTCCCTCCTCGCAGAGCTCTGCTGCCGGGCTGCGCTGCCTCCAGCATCCAACGTGGGCACGCGGCCGAGCCCGGCGCAACCCAGGTTCTCCGCTTCCAGGTCCGCGTCTTCTTCGTCCTGGTGTGCGCGGCCGCGCTCTCCGTGTTCTACGTGCTGCTGTGCCGTGAGGCCGTGGGGCAGAGGGGCGGCTCCGCGTACACCGCGCCCGCAGCGCTCAACTTGCAGGGCTACAGCCGCGTCCCCGACGGCAAGGTCGGTCCGTGGGGCGGCCTCGTCCCCCGCGCCTCGTTTTTCCCCATCCTCGGTGCTGACGGTGCGTATCCCCGCAGCCGCTGCGCAGAGCTCCGTGCCGCCGCTGCGCCGTCGTCTCCAGCTCGGGGCAGATGCTGGGATCGCACCTGGGCCGGGCGATCGACGGGCAGGAGTGCGTGCTGCGCATGAATCACGCCCCCACCGCCGGCTTCGAGGAGGACGTGGGCACACGGAGCACCGTCCGCGTCGTGTCACACACCAGCGTCCCGCTGCTGCTCAGGAACCAGCCCTACTTCTTCCAGCAGTCCCGAGACACCATCTACGTCATTTGGGGTCCCAGCAGGAAGATGAGCCGCGAGAAGGGCGGCCCGACGTACCGAGTGCTGCTGAAGGTGCTGGAGATGTACCCCTACCTGCAGCTCTACACGCTGACTGAGGAGAAGATGGAGTATTGCGACGACGTCTTCCAGAACGAGACAGGGAAGAACAGGTACCGTGGCCCCGCTGGGTGCCCCCGTCGTGTTGCTTCCGTCCGTCTGCGTGTCCCCATCCCACCGCTGTGCCCCGCAGGGTGAAATCCGGCTCCTTCCTGAGCACGGGGTGGTTCACCATGATCCTGGCCATGGAACTGTGCGAGCACATCTGCGTCTTCGGCATGGTCAGCGACAGCTACTGCAGGTGCGGGGCTTGGGGTGGCAGTGGGGGCTGCGGGGGATGCACTGTGCTCAGCCCCCATGGTGCCGACAGGGAGAAGAACCACTCGAGTGTGCCTTACCACTACTTTGAGAAGGGGCGGCTGGACGAGTGCAGGATGTACCTGGTGCATGAGAAGGCCCCCCGCGCCGGGCACCGCTTCATCACCGAAAAAGCCATCTTCTCCCGCTGGGCCAAGAGGAAGGACATCATCTTCACCCACCCGTCGTGGGCAGGGGGGTAGGAGCGGCAGCAGTGCGGTTGGAAGCCCCTCAGCATGCCTGGGATTAGGGGTCTGCAGCTGCTGGGGGGGCACCAGTGGGAACCCTGTTGCGTTGGAGTGCATGGGATGGGGCTGCATCCACTGAGACCCCCCAGCTGCAGGCCCTGAGCTGGTTTGGACCCGTGCGGGATGGATGTTTAACGTGGGATGGACCCTGATGCTCTGGCACCTGGTGCCACATATGGGGCACGTGGAGTGGGGCCGGGACATCCTGTCCCACAGCCCCCGCACATCCCCTGCCCGCAGCCCTGAGCTGCCTTGCCACAAGTGCCCTTGGATTCAAACCAAAGCCGACTTGCCCATTAAAAGCATTTTTAAGTCCACGCTGAGCTCGCGGCGGTGCTGGGACACGGAGGTGCGTGGTGTCGGGGCGGCAGCTGGGTTCGTCCATCCGTAAATGAGGTGGGGATCCGATGGGCGGGGTCAGAGCACGGAGCGGGCGCTGAGATCCGGCGGATGGGGTTTTGCGGGGAGCTGCGGGAGCTGCGCCGAGGGATGGGAGCAGCGAGGCTGTGGGGTAGCAAATCTACGGGGCGGAGGGAGACTCGTGTCGGTTTCCACGGTCGAGAGCCCCCTGGCCCCCCCCGTGCCTCTCAGCGCCGCGAGATGAGCTCAGCCCACGGCGCCGCGCCGTATCCCGGCAGTGTCACGCGCGCACGCACCCACGCGCCCCGCGCAGCCCAATCCGGGGCCGTCCCGTCGGGGCGGGCGGCGTTAGGACCCCCGCGCAACCCCCGCCCCCAGCACAGCGCGGCCCCGCGGGCCTCGGGAGCGCGCGGCGGCGGCGGCGGCGCAGTGCGGAGCGGAGCGGAGCGGGGCTCGGGCCGAAGGTGCGGGTGGGGATGCGCGGCGGCGGCGGGGGCGGCACTCACTGTGCGGGGAACGAGCCGGCACCGCCCCGCCGGGATGCGGCTGCGCCCGGCCTGGCACGGCCGTACAGAGCGGGGGGGGTCCGTGGGGGGCTGCGTGCTGGGTACGGGGGGTGGTATCTCTGGGGAAGGAGGGGCTGCATCCCGGGTACCGGGGGGCTGCGTCCCGAGGAGCGGTGGGTTTCAATCGCGAGTGCCGGGGGTTGCGTCCCCGGTTGCACGGCAGATGCGTTCCAGGGCTGGGGGAGGATCTGCGCTGTGGGGGCACGGGGGGGTGTGCGTGCTCGGCAAGGGTAGATCGGCACGTGGGGGCCGTACCGCGGAGCCGCAGCCGGGTTTGTCGTACCGGGGGTGCAGACAGCGCTCGGCGCTTCCCCAGCAGAGCGCGATGTGACCCCGGGGGACCGCCATGGCCCTGCTGCCAGCCGGAGGGGCCCGGCAGCACCGCACAGCCCGGGGGGAGCGCGGCGAGGAGGAGGCGGAGGAGACCCCCCGGCAGCGCTCAGCACCCGCTGCAGATGAGTGCCCCCACCCAGGTAAGGGACCTGCACCGCAGGAGCGGGGTAACCAGCGGGGGTCCCGGAGCTGCCACCTCCTCCCCTTTCGCCCCGCGTCCCTGCTGCACGCTTCTCCTGTCCCCTCAGCCCCGTGCAGGGACGGAGCTCCCAGTGCTGTTCCCTCTCTCCTGGGACTCCGGGCACCAAAAATCCCGGCCGTGCCCCAGGCACGCTGGCTCCTTCCCAGCCCCAAAGCCTTTCGGGGCCCCCTGGAGGGTTATGTGCCAGCTGCTGTGTAATTTTCCATCTTGCCTCCTCCCAAGACAATCAAATTTCATTTTGTTTTTAATTTCTGATTGGTACGACTATGACCCAGTAGGAGTGGCAATGACTCACTGAGAAGGACTTAAAATGTTCATGGAGGTGGGGAGAAGTGAGGATAAAGAGTCCTCTCACTGGGCAAGTAACCATGGGAGCACCCCAAACACCCCAGGGCCAGTTTAATGGGATTGAGCTGGGAGATCCCAATCTCCTTAGCGCGCTGGAATCAGCCCAGGGCTAAACCCGGTGTGGGGATCGGCGCATGGTGCGGTTTTGGGGACAGGATCCCCCTGCTTTTGGGGTAACTGCGTGCCTTGCAGGTGCTCGCAGGACGTCGGCAGTCACTCGGCACTGAGGGCAGCACGGAGACATGAGCGGCAGCACGGTGAGTGGGACCCGAGTCCCCTTAAAGCCATTCGGGAGGGCCGAGCTGGGGGCAGCCATGCCATGATCCTCTGGCAGCAGCTCAGAGGAGCACTCACGCAGTAAAGCATTTTCCTCCTCCTCCCTCCTTAAAGCCCTACGGCCATGCAAGCAGTGCCGCTACTGGGAGAGCTGGAGCTGTGTGTGGCTGGGTGGGGAAGGACAGGAATATCCCCATCTCCATCCCCATTCCCATCCCCTCCCCATCCCTATCCCAGCTCCCTGTGACCAGCAAGGGGAAATGGAGTTGGGCCGGATCATCCCTGTGATTTCCATCCCCATCCCTTTGGGGAGGAGCCCTGATGCTGTCCCCCACCTGCAGAGCCAGCGCGCCGCCGTCTTCGTGCTTCTCTTCGCCCTGCTCATGCTGCTGATCATCTACAGCTCCAGCAGTGGGACCGAGGTGTTCCCCTACAGTGCGCTGCGGGGCAGAGCCCGGCGGCCCCCCAACCTGCGGCACTGGGGGGTGAGCAGCGGGTACCTGCCCGTGTCTGGGAACAAGGTGGGCACAGGACGTGGCTGTGGAGATGGGATGTCCCTGTGGGTGGGACACCGAAAGCCCCTTGGTTTGGGGTCCCTGTGTTTTGGGGTTTCCTTGGTTTGGACTCATTGTGTCCATCGCCTCAGAGCCTGACTGCCCACTGCCACCAATGCGCCATCGTCACCAGCTCCAGCCACCTCCTGGGCACCCACCTGGGCGCCGAGATCGACCAAACCGAGTGCACCATCCGCATGAACGACGCTCCCACCACCGGCTATGAGGCCGATGTGGGCAACAAGACCACCTTCCGTGTGGTGGCCCACTCCAGCGTCTACCGCGTCCTCAAGCGGCCCCAAGAGTTTGTCAATAAAACCCCGGAGACCATCCTCATCTTCTGGGGGCCACCGGCCAAGATGCAGAAGGGGCTGTTGAAGATCATCCAACGCGTCGGCGCATCCTTCCCCAACATGACGGCCTACATCGTCTCCCCGCACCGCATGAAGCAGTTCGACGAGCTCTTTCGGGGGGAGACGGGGAAGGACAGGTACCGGGAGCTCCTCCTCCCCTCCTTGGGGTCTGTGGGTCCCCACTGGTGGGTTGAGCACCATGAGGGTCACCCCATCGCTGTGCCCTAGAGAGAAGTCGCGCTCGTGGTTGAGCACGGGTTGGTTCACCATGGGGATTGCGGTGGAGCTGTGCGACACCGTCCACGTCTACGGCATGGTGCCCCCCAACTACTGCAGGTAAGGGCCTCCCCATCCCCAAATCCCAACCGCAGGGCACAGCACGGGGCTCAGCCCATGGTCTGCCTGTAGTCAGCGTCCGCAGCCCCGCCGCATGGCCTACCACTACTACGAGCCCAAGGGCCCCGACGAGTGCACGACGTACATCCACAATGAGCGCAGCCGCCGCGGCAATCACCACCGCTTCATCACCGAGAAGCGCGTCTTTGCCAGCTGGGCCGCCCCCTACAACATCACCTTCTCTCACCCCACCTGGCCTTAGGGCAGCTGCACTGAGCGGGGAGCCCTGGGGATGGGGTCCCTTCGATTCGGGGTCCTTTTGATTCAGGGTCAGTTTGGGACGGGATCTCCTTGGCTTGGGGTCCCACTGGGATGAGGTCCCGTTGGTTTGGGGTCCCATTGGGATGGGGTCTCCTGGGGGTAGGATCTCTGTGGGATGAAGTCCCCTTGGCTTGGAGTCCCCTTAGTTTTCAGTTCAGGGATTCCTTGGCTTGGGGTCTCCCGTGCGATGGTCCAGTCCCCTTGGTTTGGGATCCCTTTGCTTCAAAGTCCCCTTGGTTTGGGGTCCAGGCTGCACCGTGCACCGCAGGGCTGATACAGCCATCAGGGCCACATGCCACCACTGTGCCCATGGCGTCTGCACAGCCGTGACATCGTGGGTTTTGGGGTGTCCTGCGGGACATGGGAACTCTGCATGGTCCCAGCTCAGAACCTCCCAGGCTGCATTGCAGCCCATCACCCTGAGAGCACACGGGGGTGCAGGTGCATGGTCCCCTTTGGCTGGCATGGGGGTCGCATTGCTTTTGGGGCAAAATTCCAGCCCCCCACTCCCCACTTTCCCTCAGCACAAATCCTAACAGTGTCACCATCCCCAGAACAGAGACCTCAGGAGCCACCCCAGTGAGGACCAAGGGGCTGACACTGCCAACGTGGTGCCGGGGAGGGGGAGGTGGGGAGGGGGAGCCAATACCACACAGCACTGCCGGAACCTTTTGTAACCTGGCCGTGGGATTTGGGGGACTTTTTTTCCCTCCTGGTGCCGGTGTTTGGATTTCCACCGTGGAGCCACGCGATGCTCGTCACTCATCAGCCCCTCACAAACTATTCAGAAGCGTTTGGACGCTGAGCCCCGGCGGGGTGGCAGCCCCGTGCCTCAGTTTCCCCCTTGGCCGACGCAGCGGGGGGGGGGCGAAGGGGGAGGGGGTCCCGGTGGGGTCGCACCTTGAGGGGTGGCTCAGCACCGCGTTTTGTATCGATTTGTACAGGAATAAACCTCGCTGCAGTCTGTTGCCTTGGATCGTGCCTGCGGGATGCATTTTTGGGGTCCGGGGTGATGGGGGGGGGGGGAGGTGGGAAAAGACCCCCCCCCAGACCGCAGCGGTGCTGGGGTCGGCGCTTTTGGGGTGCAGGACCCCCCCAGCTCCACCCCTCATCCGCGGGCTCCTCCCGTTGCGGAGGCGCGGTACCGGGGGGCTGCGGGGGGGCAGCATTCCCCCCCCCCCCCAGTGCCCCCCCTTCCCGCTGCCCGCTCCCGGCATGCCCCGCGCCGCCAGTATTATATATATCTAGCGGTACGGCAGAAGCTGCCGGCCAGCAGCAGCCCCCCCCCCTCGTTCCGCACCGCCCCCCCGCAGGTCAGTGCCGCTCTCCCCTCCCCCCCCCGGCCCCGTCGCTGCTTTGCACCGCGGTTCTTGTTCCCGTTCCCCGCCGCGCGGTGACCTTGGGGAGGGCGTTCCGGCATCCGCCGTTCGGGCCCCCCCCCCCCCGCTGCCCCCCGCCCGGCCCCTCTGTTCGGGGGCGGGGAAGCGTTCGGTCCGCCCCCCCCCCCCCCAGCCGTGCGCTCAGCGGTGGGGCTGGGGGTGCGGGGGGGGGATGTGAGCATCGCTGCGGGTGAGCGGGAACCGGGGGGGGGGGCAGAAGGGAGAAGAGCGGTGGGGAGCACCGGGGGGGCATTGCAGGGGTGCTGTGCTATTGCGGGGGGTGCCGGAGCCCCCACCTGGGAGATTGGTGCGGGCAAAGCGTGTGGTCGGAGCTCCTGGTGGGACGCGGTTCTGGGGAGCCCATCGCAGCCTGGGTTTTGCCGGGGAGTCCTGCGCCGCCCGCTCCCTGGGCGCAGCACCACGCAGGGTCAGGCCGTGGGCCGAGGGCTGCTGCCAGGTGTGCTCAGTGCCCCCCTACCGGGGAGCCCCCAGGTTGCGCCCTTCCTATGGAGCGATGCGGGGCTCAGCCTCGCAGCGCAGGCGGGACGTGACCCGGTGCGGATTTCAACCCATCCATTCTTAGCCTCTGCCCTTTCCCGGCTGTAACACGACCTGACGGATGGCCGCGGCTCCTTCGGCCCCGGTCTGGCCGGTTTGGGGACAGCGAGGTGACGCGGTGTGGCTGAGCAGGTGGGGTGCTGCGGGGCTGGGTGCGGGCAGGCGGCATGGCCAAACCCACAGCAAGGAACTGGAGGGGCAGCAGGGAGCAGCCACCCCAACTTGGGCACCGAGAACGGGCTGAGCCCTTCAAAAGCCTCCCCTCCAGCACGCGGGGAGCTGGAGGAACACAGGACGCTGCCTCCATCTCTCAGTGTCCTGGTCCCATGTGTGACCCCAAGCCGGTTTCCGGCTGCCAGGCAGCACCCCAGGCATGGGGATGTGGGCAGGGCAGGGCAGGGTGCTGGTATTGTCACCTTGCGTCACCCGGCAGCGCCGGCACAGGGCGGGTGGCTGCCGGCAGCGAGGTAGGCGATGGCTGCAGGAAGTGAGGTCCCAGCTCCTGGAGCCATGGAATTCGGGCAGCGTTGTGCCTTTCTTGTGTATTTTAGAGATTTGAGGGCCAAGTTGGGGAACAGTAATGCTAGCAGGGGGGAAACCCCGTCCCCCAGCGTGGCCCTAGAGCTCAATTTGAGATCTGCTCCATCCCATCGTGGAAGCAAAGGGAGAGCTGTTGTCCTGGCAACATCCTCTCCAGGCCTCAGTGCTGGGTACCCTTGTGTCCCCGCCGTGCTGCTCACTCTGCTCTGCTTCCCTTGCAGCCTGAAGTGCTCCTCCACCCAGACAGCAGCAGCATGTCTACAGGTGAGTGCTTGACGTCTGTGCCTCTTGCATCCATTCCCTCCATCCCCTTTGCATCCACCCCCCTTGCATCTGATCCCTCGATCTCCCTTGGCATCCATCCTCTCCAACCTCTGTTGCCTCCATCCCTTATACCTCATTGTATATACTCAATTTTTCCTCCTTGTGTCCATCTCCTGCATCCTTTTTGCATTTGTCCTCTCTGTCCCTCTTGCATCTAAACCCTTGGCTCCCCTTGTGTCCATCCCCTGTGTCCATCTGTTCCCTCTGTTCCTCTTGCATCTAATCCCTTAGTTCCCATCCATCCATCTGTCCCCCCCATCCTCCTGTGTTGTACAGTTGTGTCCATCACTTCTCCCTGCCATGCCCATCTCTTTTCTCCCCCTTGCATCTGATCTCTCAGCCCTTTGTCCCTGTCTCCCGTGTCCTCTTTGTATCTGTCACCTCTGTCCCTCTTGCATCTGATCCTTATGTCCCCTTTTGTGTCTGTCTCATGTTCTCTTTCCATCTATCTCCTCTGTTTCCCTTGTATCCAAGTCCTCAATCTCTCATCCATCCCCAGTGTCCCCCCCTTGTGTCCATCTTCTGTGTTCTCCAGTAGTGCCCGTCCCCTCTGTCTCCCCCTCGTGTCCATTCCGTGTCCTCTTTCCATCCCGTCTCTGCGTCCCCCTTACATCCACTCCCTGTCCAACCATTGCCTCTGTCCTATTTCTCCCCCTTGCTTCCCCCCATCTCCCACATACCCCATGTCTCCTGCCCCCCCCAAACCAGCCTCTTGGCTCCCTCCCAGCCCTGGGCTCACCGGCTGCTGGAGGAGCTGAAATTTCAGAAGACTGAGATCCAGAGATGGGCAGTGCAGCCCCGAGGTGGCTCACATTATTTTTAGCTCCCTCCCTCTGCACTGTCAGATCCCAACTCATGGCAGGGATGGATCCTGGGGGGGGGGGGGGGGAATCCTGCAGGGAAAACCCCCCTGTTCTGTGACCTGGAATGCTGCAAGTGGATGGGCTGTGTCATTTCTGGGGACAGTCAGACCCCAGGGGCTGTTCCATGTGTGCCATGCTGCACCAAGCAGGACTAGGAGCTGGCCATGGGGATGGTTGTGGCTGTCCCTGCTGGTTCCCTCAGTGGGGCCGGGGACAGTGACCGTCTCCAGGATGCAGTGGAGTTCCAAGCCCACAGCTCAGCCCCACAGCTGCCAAGGCACCATGGGGTCTCAGTGCTTGAGCATGTCCAGTTTTGATGTCCTGGACTGTCCAGGTGACAGGGATGGGTGCTTCGTACTCTGCCCTCCCTGGGTTGAGGTTGGTCCCCACCACCCCTCATTCAGTCCTGCGCAGGGGACAGTTTGCTCCCTACTGTAAAATCCAGCTTTTAGATCTATTGTTGTTTTTTTTTTTTTTTCTTTCTCTCCACCAGAAAAACTGAAGCACCACAAGATCATCTTTGTGGTGGGTAAGTGGGCTTGGGACAGAGGTGGCCGGTGTGGGGTGTCTGGGACCAGCAGGGTCTAGCAAAGCTTGGGGTGCCAGCATCCAAAGTGATGTGATGGCAAACTCCTGGGAGTGATGTCATGGGTGTTTGATGGGGTGGTGATGTCCAGGGTGCCATCAGGAGAGTGATGTCTTGGATATTGGTCACAGTGCCTCTGGTGCCATCAGGGCGATGATGCCCATGTGCCAATGGCTCATCAGCCACACCAGCAGCCCATGCCACCCCGACAGCTCTTTCCATCCATCCTGTCTCCTCTCACCAGGCTTTGATGGGTCTGGGCTGCCTCTCCTCCTACCCCCACTAGATGGGGCATGGGACATGACGGTGGCCCTGGTGTGACTTGCAGGTGGCCCCGGCTCGGGGAAGGGCACGCAATGCGAGAAGATTGTGCACAAGTATGGGTACACTCACCTCTCCACTGGGGATCTGCTCCGGGCAGAGGTCGGCTCGGGCTCAGAGCGGGGCAAGAAGCTGCAAGCCATCATGGAGAAGGGCGAGCTGGTGCCTCTGGTGAGTTTGTGGCCATGAACACAGGGTGACGTGGGGACACTGCGGTGATGCAGCGGCAGGAATAGGGCACACGGTCCCACATCATCCTGACAGCCATACGCCCCCCCCCCAGGACACGGTGCTGGACATGCTGCGGGACGCCATGCTGGCTAAGGCAGACACCTCCAAGGGTTTCCTCATTGACGGCTACCCCCGCGAGGTGAAGCAGGGAGAGGAGTTTGAAAAGAAGGTGAGGGCAGTTCAGTGTGCGCCACGTCGTGTTGTGCCGCCTTCCACCTGCGGCCCGCACGGCGAGGGGACATGTGGGCTGCACCCAGGCCTGGCAGAGGGTGACTGGGGTGATGGCCGTGCTGTCCCCCTCCTGCTGGGTGTCACACCTCCAGTCCCACCCGGAGGGGACGTGGGGACACCCAGACCCACACGGTGACAGCTGTGTCCCCGCAGATCGGCCCCCCCACGCTGCTGCTCTACGTGGATGCGGGGAAGGAGACGATGGTGAAGCGGCTGCTGAAGCGGGGAGAGACCAGCGGGCGGGTGGACGACAACGAGGAGACCATCAAGAAGCGCCTGGAGACCTACTACAAGGCTACCGAGCCCGTCATCGCCTTCTACAAGGGCCGGGGCATCGTCCGCCAGGTGAGCGGGGTACAGGGAGGGGGGGAAGCAGCACGTGGGGGTGGCCGAGCCCCAACCCAACCCCCAGCATCGCTGAGGGAGCCAGCACCCCATCACTGTCCCCGCAGCTGAATGCCGAGGGCACCGTGGATGAGGTTTTCCAGCAGGTCTGCTCCTACCTCGACAAGCTGTGACGGCCCCGCGCCCCCCACCCTGCGCTCCCCCCGCACGCGCGGGGCAGAGACAGCGGAAGTGGCCTTATCCTGTTTTCGTGGACAGAGCCGCGCGAAGGAAATTTCAAGGACATTGTGTTTGGCTCTTTCCCGTCTCTCCCCAGTAAAGTTCACTTTAATGAGCCCGGACTTTATCTTTTTCTTCTGTCGCAGGAAATGAGTTTTTCTTTCCAGAGATTTTTGTTTCTACCCCCCCCCCCACCTCAGCCAGCCCCTCTCTGAAGCTGATTAAGGGCAGGAAGCGGGTGTTTATCCCGGCTGCGATGCTGTGGGCCGGGGGATGCTTGGAGGAAGGGAGGGAGCATCCCGACTGCTTGCCCCTGGGGCTCTGTCCTGGCCCCTTCCCGCTCCCCCCAACCCCATCTCCCTCCTCTGCTCTGCTTCTGCATCCCAGGGGCAGCATCCCCCCCCCATCCCTCCTCCTCATCCCATCAGATGGTGATTTCTGCCACTTCCACCATTTCTTTGCTGCCTTTGTCCATTGGGGTGTTTTGGGATGCCCTCACCCTTCATCTCATAGGATGGGGATTTCCATCATCTCCTCACTGCTTTTGCCCATTGGGGTGCATGGCCGTGCTGCTGGCTGTCCTCCTTCCACGCACATACTGTCATCAGTGTCACCGCTGTGCCTCTGGGCTGGATGTCACCTGGGGCAGAAGGATGCTGTGTGGACGTGCATCTTAGCACAGCCACCAAAGTGGTGTCCTCATGGGTGGGGGCTAGCACCTGGGTCCTCAGGGGGGGCTGAATATCTCAGGAATGTGCTGCAGAACTGAATATGAGGGATGCTGGCATTGGGAACATGGAACTGAGGGTTCCCCAGTCCCAGAGCTGCCTGCAGCGTGCTCAGACGCATTGCAGCCCCCTGGTGTTCCTAGACAGGGTGAGGGCAGCAGGCAGCAGAGCCATGACCTCCCGGCGCTTTGGGGCTGCTGTAAATCAGGCACGGGGTGGGCAGCAGCTCGGGGGCAAGCCAGGTCAGCGGGATGGTGTGGAGGAAGGAAATGTGCTGGGGAGAGGGGGGGGAACAAAAATTCCCCTAGAAAAATTCCTGAAGGGAAAAAAGAAAAAAACAATTCCAAGCGCGCCAGGCTCAGACGTCAGCCGGGTGCCCAGGGGTGAAGCAACCATGAGCAACGGCGCTGCCGTGGCGCTGCGGGGAGGCGGCGGGCAGGAAGGATGCGGCCATCCGGCCGGGGCTGGGGCGCTGCCAGCACCGCGAGGCGCGTGTCGCTGGGGGCGGGGGGCCAGGAGGGGCGGGGGGCCGCGGGTTGAAGCCGGGTGGGGGATGGAGTGAGCCAGTATCCCTCGTGCCCTCGTCCCTCTCGGGGTGTGAGGTGAGCCTGAATCAGTTTCCCCGTATGGTGAGCGGGGCTGGAGCGTCCTGATTGCTCCCCTGGAGACAGGGGTGCAGGGGATGCTCAGGCTCGGCGCTGCTGCCTGCACCCGTCCCCGCGGTCCCCAGGAGATGGCAGTGCTCTGTCGCTGGAGATGGCTGCTGCTCGCCCCGGGGACGTGCTGGGGGGACAGCGGTCACCTCGAGGACGTGCTGCTGCCGGGGACGGACCCGCTGCCTTCCCTGCAGGTCCCTGCTCCGCTTCCTCCCCACGGCCTTGGAATGGGATGGAACCACCCCAGTGTGCATTCAGCGGGGACGGGACAAGGCTGCAGGAATGTCCCTGTGAGCATCCTGCTGGTCTCTGGCTCCCACCTCGGTACTGCTGTGACCCAGGACTATCCCCAAACCCCAAACCTGCCTGCAAGCAAGGATGCTGTGGCAGTTCCTAGCTGTGGGCACACACAGGGCTGGTGGCATTGCTGTGGGCCCCACACATCTGCCAGCAGCCCCAGACCTGGTTCCCAGAGCTGTGTGGCACTCACTGCTGGGGAACAACATAACCATGCACGGGCTGAGTGTCAGCACCGCGGGGCAGCCCGTGTCTCCCTTGCATTGGTGCAGTACCACACGGAGCAGCCCCCTCCCCACTCCTAAGACGTGTGGGGTTGTACCAGGGGGCAGAATGGGCTCTCTGGCACCTGAACATCCTCAAAGCAGGAGCTGTGATCCCCAACGCTCTTGCTCTGTGCCACCACCTCAAAAAGGGTTCCAGGGCGTACCCGCTGATTCCATCCCTCGGGACACAGCGCTGGCAGCAATACCCACTCCCCAACGGGGAAACCGAGGCACGGGCCCCCCCTCACTTCACCCCAGCCCCCCCTGTCCCCCCCCCTCGTCTAACGGCACGGCTCCAGCGCTGCAGAGCGGCATTTCCTCCCGGCACGGAGCCGCGCCGCCCGCCGACCCTCCTCCTCCTCCTCCTCCTCCTCCTGCCGAAGGGAGTCGGTTTCCTGCCGCCGCCGCCCGCTCACTGCGCTCAGGGTTCGGGGCAGAGGCCGGGATGTGCCGTCGGAGCTCTCCGCTGTTGCCGCTGCTGCTGGCGCTGCTCGGCCGTCCCGGTGAGTGGGGCCGGGGGGGTCCCGGTGGTGTGCGGGGCACGGGAGGGGACGAGGGTGAGGAGGCGCCCGGAGCGCGGCGGGATCAGGCAGGAGCTGCGTCCCGCGGTGAGGCACACGTACCGGGAACAAGGATGGGACCCTGCTGGCGTGGGACGGACCCCTCTGACATGGGACCCTGCTGACATGGGACCCCTTTGACATGGGACCCCTCCAGCAGCCCCAAAGCCTGGCTGTGGCACCAGCTATGCGTCAGAGCGGTGCGACTGCTGCTCCCTTCCTGAGACCACAGCACACAGCAGGTCCTGCGGTGGTCCCAGTGTCACCAGAACACCCAGGCGGCAGGGATGGGAGCCCCAAAAGCACCCTGCCGTTGGTGGCTACGGAGGTGGGCGCTGTTCTGCTGCCTTCACTCCAACCCCAGCAGTGCTGACGCTGCCCTCACCCCGTGACCGCTGCGGGTTCACAGGGAGGGTCTATGGGGCACCCACAGCAGCCAGCAGGCAGAGGGCTGGGGACATGGGGACATGCCATGCTGGGATGGGACAGGGACAGAGTGGTGCCGGGATGCCCTACAGTCCCTGTCCTGGGGTTTGTGCTATGCAGGCCGCACTTTATGGGCTGTGCTTGTGTGGACCCCATCCCATATAGTTGTGTCATACTTGTCCTATAGCTGTGTCGTATGATCTCCATTCTGTGCAGCTGCCATAAGGTCCATGTCCTGTGTAGCTGTGCCATACTGTCTGTGTCCTCCATAGCTGTGCCATACTGTCTTTGTCCTATGGCTGTGCCATGTGGTCCCCATCCTACAGGGATGTGCAATAAGGTCTGCGTCCTATGCAGCAATGAGGTATGGTCCCCCTCCTGTAGCCGTGCCATATGGTTTGTGTCCTATGAAGCAGTGTCATATATTCCCCATCCCATATAGCTGTGCTGCTGGGCCTCCATCCTTAGCAGCTGTGCAGTCTCTGTCCTGAGCAGCTGTGCCAAACAGCTGCTGTGCTGTGTCCGTTGTATTTGTGCCATTTACTCTGCATCCTGTGTGGCTGTGCCATACAGTCCCTGCACTAACATGGTTCTGCTGCATAAGCTGTGTTCTATGTAGCTTTGGTCCCCATACTACTCAGCTGTGCCTTCTAGTCCCTGTCCTACTTGGTTGTACTGTATGCTATATGGGCCTCATCCTATGGAGCTGTGCCATACTGTCCCACATAGTGATGTAGTGTAGTTCCTGTCCTTCCCATCTGTTTTATGGCCCTTTGTTTATTTATCTGTGCCGTGCAGTCCTTGTCCTGAGTGTTCAGTACGGTTCCTGCCCTATACAACCAACCAGTGAGGCCCCTGTTATGTGTAACTGTGCCTCCACTGTCCTTGTCCTGTGTAGCTCTGCCATACAGGCCACGTCCTACAATGTGGCAGTGCTACACCATGCCCACCACCTGCAGCTGTGCTGCATGGCTCCCATCCTATGTGGGTGCACCATAGCATCCCTGTGCCATGTAGCTGTGCCTTCCACCCCGTGCCTTATGTAGCTGTGCTGTACACCCTGTGTTGCCACCTCCCCATGGCACAGCAGTCAGTGATGACCCAGGGATGACAACTCCAGGCTGCTGCACTCCCTCCATTCCCACTCCTGGCGTGGCTGAGCCCTGCCAGCTCATTGCACGAGTGTCAGCAAACCGTGCTGCCTGGGAGCATCCAGCCCTGCTGGAGCCCCCAAAGCCTGGCACCCTGGCACCACAGGGCTTTGTTCTGTGCCTGGAGCCTTTGATCCTCTCCTATTAAAAAACAGGAATCCCTCACACGCCGGGGCGACACAGCAGAGAGGCCGAGGGCGGGCAGTGGGAGGCTGGAAAAACATCAAGTGGGTTTTCTTTCTTTCTTTCTTCTAATTTCTTTTTGTTTTTTTTTTTTACATTTCCTGGAGTACAAAAATAAATGCCCCCTTATCTGATTGACCCCGCGGGCGCAGGCCGGGCCCAGCTGAGCGCCCTTATCTGATCCTGACATCATGCTGCAGAGCACTGCCTGCCCCTCGGGACAGTGCCCGCTTGGCACCGCTGCCCCAGTGCCCCTCTGCAGCATCCCTGCTCTGTGTGGGGCTGCACGGCTGCATCCTGGCAGTGTGTCACCGGAGGGATGACGAGCCACCCAACGTGCCCTGTGATGCCGGGGATCGGGGCCGTGCCCGGTGCCGCCGGGGCAGCAGTGCAGGGAAGAGTGCCGCGGGCTGCGGCGCCCAGATAAGAGGCTGTTTATCTTCCTCCCGATGCTGCGACTGCTGCGCCATGGGGAGGAAGCGCTGGACAATAGTTGGGACCTCGGCAGCGTCACCGCGGGGCCTGCGCCGTGACCCCGCCGCCTCGGCCTCACCACCCCAACGTGGCTCTGGGATGGCACATGTGGCCCTCGCCCCGTCCCTGACGTAGGGTGTCCCCAACACAGGGCATCGCCTCCTCCTGCATTGGTGGCCATTGGGGGCCCCCCCGGGGAAGGGATGGTGCTCCTGGTTACATCTGAACCAAACGCAGCACCCACCGCCCCAGAGGGCATCCACAGCAGGGCCATCCATGTGTGCCCCAACACTGGGACAGCTCGGGGACGGCGCTGCCCAGGGCACGGGAAATGCCCCAGGCTGTTCACCTCCGCGTTTGCAGGTCTGCAGCTGCAGGCAGCATTCGTTCTGCAGGCAGGATTTCCCTTGGCAGCCGCAGCGCGGGGACGGTCAGTGTCAGCGCCGCCCGCCTCGCACCTCAGCAGGGACAGCCCGGTGCCATTTCCACACCTGGCCCTTCCGATTTCCTGCCGCAGCGGGGGCTGGGGAGGGCCAATCACTGGGGGAAGCCGCACAGGGACAGTGTTTTTTTCCAGACCGGATCTGAGGATCATTAATGGGACCAAACTCGCCAGCTCCAGGCGGGTGTCGCAGCACAGCCCCTCTTGCACGTCTCCTGTCCCCACACCGCCAGGCAGTGACCGATGTCCCTTTGTTTTCTGCCCAGACCCCGCTCCAGCCGAGCACTGCGACTTGCAGCCGGTGACAGCAGAGCCTCCCATCACGCTGTCCTACACCACCAGCACGGTGCTGCAGGGCTGCGTCAGCAGCAGCTCTACACACACTGAACATGAAGTTCACGTCCTCAGCATCCAGTGGTCCAAGGTGAGCCTGCTCCTTTTCCAGCTCCCCCTGGGGAAACGCAGTTCTGGCACTGTGGGACCAGCAAGCAGTGAATGCAGCTGAGACTGCTGTCAAAATCGTTTCCTCTGAGTAACGAGCAGCGAGAGAAACCAGATTAACCTTTTCCACAGTGCAATTTCCCTGACATGGCCCAACTTCCCCTCTCAGATGAAGCTGTGGTTTTGCTCTGTCCCTAAAGGGATAGTTTGAACTCTTTTAAAGGTGACAGTCTGAGCTACAGGGACTGTCCCTGCACTGGGTGTTCTGGGTACCTGCATGTCCACAGGGATGGATGGATGCAGGGAAGGATGGAGGAAGTCGCTTGGGTTGAGGCAGCACGCCCAGCATGGTGCTTTGTGGGTGCTTGAGGTCGGGCACAGCAGGGCAGTGAGCCTGGGACTGCTCCCCTGCCTGGTGCACTGCCCAGCCCTGAGGTGGGGGGGCTTTGGCTGGGCAGGAGGAGGCAGCATTAGGGGAAAATTGGCTGCGGGAACCAGGCTGGGCTCCCTTTGAGCTGCTGAAGCACCAGCAAACGCAGCACTGAGTTCTGGTCCTCACCGTCTCCCAGCTCTCCCAGTTCTGCTTTTTGGGGCACAGGCAAGGGAGCAGGAAGCCTGGCCCTGGTGCAGGCGCCTGCAAGTGAGCGTCAGAGCCGGGGGTGCCCCGGCTTTGTCACCAGAGGCGGCGGGGGACACACAGTGATGTCACGGCTGTGGCACTCGGCTCGCCGGCACCGAGCCCTGGGGAGCCGGGCAGGGACCTGGCTCCACTCCTAGAAGAATTACTGGAAACTGCTTTCTATAAGCAGATCCCACAAAGCAATTAAAAAAAAAAAAAAACCCAACACGACACAACAACACCAAAAAGAAAAAACCTAAAAAAAGGCCGCGGAGGGCGAGACGCAGCCTCCAGCTCCTCCATCTCCCCGCGCTTGGCGGGGGCGAAACAATGGAGCGCCGCAAAACACGCGGCAGGAAAACCAGCACGGCTCCTCCTGCCGCCACGGGGCCACCCGGGGTCCCCGGCCACCCACACAGCTCTATGGGGTCACAGCCGTCCGCCTGCACGCCCTGCTGCTGCTGTTTGCTTTGTACTGGGAATGCGGTGGTGCCACAGTGTTAGGATGGGGCTGGGAGAGACAGGAGGGCACATCCTGGTATCCAGCGTGGGGATGCTCTGCTGCATGGGGTGAGGATGCACCAGTTGCAATGTGGGGATGCTCCAGGCCGTGGTGCGGGGATGTCCTGGGCTGCTCTGTGGGGATGCTCCGGTCTCCACTGGGTGACACCCTGCTGCCTGGTACACAGCAACCGCTCCCTGGTGCTCTGACCCCTATGAAGGGCCACAACATGAGGATGCTCCTCCCCAGTGTGGGCCATTAGGGGGTAGCCAGAGGGGTCTGCCACACTCTGATGTGTGAATACACCCAAGTGGCACCCCTGCATCCCTCCAGCTGCCCCAAGGCCAAATCTCCCATCCTTGCTGCCTCCCACACGGCTCATGTTTGGGGCCAGCCCGATGTACCTCTCTGCTCTCCCACTGGGGACATGGCAGGGGGGTCAGTCCCAGCCATAGGCAGTGCTGATTCTCTTCTTGTTCCCTGCAGACCCCTGTCCCCATGCTGAATGTGTCCATCATACCACAAGCTGATGTCTGCACCCGGCAAGCAGTGCTCATCCTCCAGTGCCCGCAGTGCTCAGCCAGCATCACCTCCCCGTGCCAGGACCTCCTCATCCGCACTGTGAGTGCCACAGCAGACCCAAGGGAGGGGTTGGAGGGCCTGGGGTTGCCCCTGGGGTGCTTGAGTCCCCCCTCCTGGGGACGATGCTCACAGCTGGGGGACAGCTGGCTGCTGGCAGCAGATCTGAGCATGGGGCAGGCCAGGCAGCGAATGACGCATGGCGCTTGAAAAAGCTCCTGTTTCCTCCGGCTGCCGGGAGGAAGGTCAGCGATGGGGTTTGGCTCCAGCGAGCTGAGCCGGGGCCGGGAGCTTTGTTAGCAAAATAAACCTCCTGCTTTGTTTGCGGCTAATAATAAAGTGGGCCGAGCTCCTCGCGTGCTGCCGGCCACCTAAAATCCCTGCAGTGTGACCCCGAGCGCAATGCGGTCAGTGCTCTGGAGATGCCAATCCACCTGGGCTCAGAGCAGCACCGCACACACCAGGAGTGGGGGTCCTGTGTTTCCCGGGTGGCAGAGAGGGATGCATCTGTGTGCCCCGCTGCCTCAGCTCCTTGTGCTGCTCACCTGCAGGACGCCTCTCTGAGCCCCAAGGTGCAAGGCACGGAGCTGCCAGAGGCTGCCAAGGGACATCTGCTGGACTGGGTGCAGAACACCTATAGGGGCATCACATCCTACAGCGAGCTGAAGGACCCACAGAGGATCCACCTCCACCTGGGCGAAAGTGCGGCGAGACACAGGGAGGGGGGTGGGGGGCTGCTAAGGGGGGTAGGGGGCTGGTGGGGGGCTGGGTGGCACTGGGGGGATGAGATAAGCACAGCACTCCTCCTGCTCCACTATGCTGGAAACATGCAGGGCGATGCTGGGAAACCTTGAGCGTGGTTGTCGCATAAAACCACGACAATGGTGCTGTTTTGGTGGCCACCAGCACTGCCTGCCTTCCCTGCAGATAGCAGCAGCCCCCTGAACTGCGTTCCCCAGACGGACTTTGATGCCACGCCGCACCTCGAGGCCGAGGTCCTTTTCCGTGAGGTGAAGGGCTGTACCAGCAGCAGTGCCCACAGTGCCAGGGCTGCCCACATTGTCCAGCTTCTGCACAAGCCCAGGTACTGGGGAGGAGGCCAGGATCTCTTGTGGGCATCCCAAGAGGGGCCTAATGCTGGACTGAGAGTGTCTTGTGGCTTTGCAGCTTGCCCATCACGGAGGTGAACCTGACCCTGAGCTGCCCCGAACAGCAGCCCAACAACCAGATCCTCCTCCTGCAGGGCCCGGCCAACCTCGCCTGGCTCCTGATGCTGAACAACTGCAGCCTCAATTTCCTGGTACGGCCCTCGCGGCACTTTCCCACTGCTGCCCCAATCCCTGTCTCCTCTCACTCCCTTCTGCACCATCCCTGCAGACCTCTGGCACCTACAAGATCCTGCACATCCCTATGGGGCCGCAGAAAGGGGAGCTGCTGCCCGACACAGAGCAGGGCCTCATCACCAAAGCCTATGAGAAGAACTACAGCATCATCGCCTCCTACTCCGTCATCCCCATCAGCCCCCACATCACACTGAAGATCCACGAGCGTGGTCAGTCCACAGCGCATGAATGGGGTCAGGGAGCTTAAGGGGGGGGTCCTCACTCAGACCCCCATGCCTTCTCCCTGCAGAGGTGCCGAGGAAGCTGCCCACGGTGCCCATCTCATCAACCCTGAGCCCTGACCTCATATCCAGCACGCTGCTCCTCACGCTCAGGCCCTGGAAGTGCACAGATGACACCATGGAAATCGTCATCGCCAGGTCCCACCTGGAGGTGAGGGCACCTGCTCCAGGTGCTGAGAGGTGAGAGGAGGGCTGGCCGGGCACGCCAGAGGGAGTTGGGCACGACTGTTGCCTTTATTGTAGCCCATCAAGGACGTGGTGAACATCACCCTGCGGGACATCAGCTGCCAGGCAGAGAAGAACGCCACGCACTTCATGCTGCACACCCTGCTCAGTGGCTGCGGCACCTTGGTGGAGAGCCACGGCCATGCCAAAAATGAGGTGAGCACAGCTGGCTGTGGTGCTGATGGGGAGACCCCAGAGCCACCCCAACCCTGTGGGGAGACCCCAGCAGCGGAGATGCTCATGGGGACACCTCTATGGCCGGGCTGACTGAACCTTCCTCCTCTCCTCACAGCTCATCCTCAGCCTGTCCAAGGGCTCCGTGCTCCGGAGCGTGCGGGTAAGTGTTGGTGGCTGTGTCACCAACTGAGGGTGACAGAGTAGTGGCTGACGCCATCCCTACTTGCAGGTGGCCTTTCAGTGTCCGATCCCACGGGAGCTCTTCCTGCGCCTCTTCCCCACTGCCGACTTCAAGGTACCACAGACAGAGCTGGAGGTCAACAAGGAGGTGTTTGTGCAGGTACCCGTGCATGGGGCCCAGGCACCGGGGGTGGGGACCGCACCGTGGGGCGATGGCATCCCTAATGGTCACCTTGTCCCCATGCAGGCATCCATGCACTTGGAGGACTACCTGGCCGACCTGCAGCTCAAGGAATGCTATCTGATGGCCCCTGGTATGGAGCCAATGCTGCTGGTGCAGGGCAACAAGGCCAAGAGCTCCAGCGTGGCCATGCTGGACGAGCCCCCCAGCAACTGGACCAGGAAGGTCTGGCGCTTCCGCTTCACCTACGCCATCCCTGAGGGCAGGCACGTCCCCTTCTCTGCCACCCTCACGTGCAAGGCTGGGCTGCAGGTCAGCATCACCCCCATCCGGCACCACGGTCCCCCTCCTAGGCATATCAGTGGGCTTATCACCAAGCTGGGAACAGCATCCTTGGTCCCCAAAGCCCTTGGGCACAGGGCAGCGAACCACATCCCCATGGGATGGTGGCGCTCGGGCTGGAATATCCCCACGCTCATCCCAACCCTCTGCCTGGCAGAACAACACCATCTTCGAGAAGGTTTTGGAGGTGAAGGTGAAAGACATCTGGCGGCCACCTAACAGTGAGCTGGGGACACGGGGCAGGGTGGGGGGACACTGCTGGGTCTGGGGAAGGTAGCCCCACACTGATGGCCTCATCCCACTGCAGATCAAGGGCTGGGGCTGTCCGCTGTGCTGGGCATCACCTTTGGAGCCTTCCTCATCGGCGCACTCCTCACTGCTGGGCTCTGGTATATCTACTCACATACTCGTGAGTATCTCTCGGGGGGAATTGGGGGGGCCCACACAGACGTCCTATTGCTGGGAAAGCCATCCTCCTCCCCATTCCCAACCCTCCCGCATGTCCCTGGGAGGGGGGCTGTCATGTTGCTATCACCCAGACATCCCTTTTGGCCGAGGCATCTCATGAGTGCAAGCCAGCTGCAGTCCCCAAGGTCCCCACAAAGCCCATCACCATCCCTCATCTTATCGGGGGCGGGGAGGGGGTGCAGAGCTGTGTTGGCCGGGGAGCACGAGCCCTGCGCCAGGGACGGGTCCCTTATCAGGGCTGGAAAGGTCACGTCCAGGATGAGCCACCCCCTGCCGGCCCTGCCGGCGCCGAGTTTTGTTTTTTGGCCCTACATTATTTTTCTTTTCCCTCCCCCCCCCCCTTCCTACCTCCTCCCTGGACCGGCGGCGTAATGCAGGTCCCATCTCCAAACTGCAGCCGGTGTCCACCACGGCGCCAGCCTCGGAGAGCAGCAGCACCAACCACAGCATCGGCAGCACCCAGAGCACCCCCTGCTCCACCAGCAGCATGGCCTGACCCCCTCGGCCCCCCCCTCGGCCATCACCCCACCGCCACCACCGGCTCAGCCTCCATAAAAGCCTTTTTCTACCCCAAACCTCAGGCTGAGCCCGGAGGGGGCCGTGGCCCCACGCTGTCCCCGGGGCCACCCTTACTCATTCAGTGAATGCTTTGGCCCCCCCCAAGGCAGCCCAGGGCGGGGAAGGGGGGGCACCATGCAACACCCCTCCAGGGGGTTCCCAGCACATGGGAGTGTTGAGGGCAAAATGTGGGTGCCTCCAGGATGTGTCCTGGCACTTAGGCAGCGTTTGTACCCCGGCACCCACAGACCCTGCATTATCCTTCCCCTGATAATGCGGTGCAAATGCACGCTGAGCAGCAGCTGGGGGGCAGCAGGTGCAGCCCCGATGGGGTGACCCCCCCCGGCATTGTCCCATGGAGGCAGTGGGCAGCACTGGGAGCAGCAAATGGTTTATTGGGATGGGGGCTGGGGGCCAGGCAGCACCACGCTTCTGCCCCCTCGGCCCGGGGCAGTGCACAGACATCAACCCGGACCCCCCAGCCCAGCTCCAGGTCAAAGTTACAAACTTAATAATAATAAAAACCTAGACTACATTAAATTAGTGGCACAGAGCCTTGAAGCATCACTCATACCTAGGGCACAGAGCACCCACAGACCCCCAAAACCTGCTCTGGGGGGGGGTCAGGGAACTCACAGTTCCCCTGCCAGAGCCCGGGGGTACCTTGAGTTCATCTCATCACAAGTGTCCCCTCCTCCTGAAGGGGACAGCCTCTCCCTGGGCTGGCACAAACAAAAGGCACTGGGGTGAGAAGGAGCAGGGACAGCCCAGCTTGGGGGGGAGTCCTATTTGCCTCCAAGCATTCAAGTCCAAGGAGGTGCAGAGCCCCCATCCCCACTACTGGGACAGCATGGGGTCCAGCAGCTTGAGGACCCCCCCAACCAGGTGCAAGCTGCCAGTGACAAGGACGCGGATGGTGGCCGCCTCCTGCAGCAGAACGGCCCCGCTGGTGGCCACAGGGTGCGGGTGAGCCCCCACCTTGGAGGCAGGGATGGGCAGGTGGGGATCCCGGCCCTGCGCGATCCACTGCAGCGCGTGGGAGATGCAGGGGAAGACGAGGGAGGTGGAATTGAGCGGCCGCTCGGCCGGGGGCACCAGGAGCAGGGCTTCACGCAGGGGGTCCGGTTGCAGCAGCCCCCCCACCTCCAGGGGGGCTGGCAGCCAGGGGCCCCCCTTCTCCTCCATCAGCCGCGTCCACGTCTTCTGGTTCTCCACACAGCGTGTGAGGGCATTCTCCAGTGTCACGTTGAAGTTTTGTTGGTCTGCAGGGGGGATGGGGGTGGGTTCAGGGGTGGGGGTGGGGTGGAGGGACCACCACCAGAGCCCGGTACTCACCTGCACTAGTAGCCACTGACACCTCTGTGAAGTTGGGGCAGAAAACGGCGTAGTCAAAGTGGCAGGGCTGTGGGGAGAAGGGAGATCAGCGGGGTGGGGGACACAGAAACTCCCAGGACAGCCCCCCCACTATCACAATGCTACCAGGATGCCACCAGGACCTGTCCCAGCCCAGCAGGGCTTGGTGGGAGTGTTAGGACTGCAGCTGGGACTGTGAACCCCTTGGAAGGGAGGGGGGCATTGAGCTGGGAGACAACAGGACAGAAGGACAGACGGATGGATGGACAGATGGACAGCACCTCCACCATATGGCTCCCAGCACCCGCAGCAAAGTGGGGCCCAAGGACAGCACCTCCCCCACAAGCACCCCAAAACCTCACCAGCAGTAGCTTCAGTAGTGCAGCTGTGTCCCGGTCCCCCGTAGCATTGAAGAGCAGCACCCGCACCTCAGAGCCACTATAGGGACAAGGGGTGGATGGGTGCTGCCTATACCCTGTTATCCTTGACCCCCTCCCCACGTCCCCTCCTTACTCCTGGGGTTTGTCCTCATTGAGGGCTGCCTGGCGAAACCAGCGTACGCAGGCTTGGATGCTGCTGGTGGTGTGAGCCCCATCGATGTACCACGTCACAGGGCCGTGCGGCAGCACCTGGGTACGGCCCAGCCACTCTGTGTCCCGCAGTCCTGGGGGAAAAGGCACAAAGCATGGCTGCATCCTGCCACCCTCAGCACCAGGACGTCACCGCAGGGGGATCACAGTCAAGCACAGCCCCACACTGCCCTACTGCACCTTGGATCATGGCATCACTGGGGCAAAACGTGGGTGCCAGTGGCACCGAGCGCTGTGCCGACAGCTCTGCTCCGGGCAGCACGTCCTGCAGCACATCGGTACCTGCTGGGGGTGGCACACTGTGAGCCACGATAGCACCCCCCAGGCCGTGCCCTCCCAGCCCCATGTGGGGCCTTACCCTCATAACCGCGCCGCTGCAGCCACGTCCGTGAGAGCTGCAGAGCCAGAGCAGCATTGGAGCGCTGGTGGCTCCCCGCCAGCCCCAGCTCCAGCACCCGCGTCCCCGCCTCAAAGGCATCCAGTTCAGGGCAGAGGTACAGCGGGCACTGTGAGGACAGGAGGCTGAGCCTGGACCCATGGAAGCCCCCCATCCCAAGGCTCAGCCCCACGCTGTCCCCTGAGCTCACCCCACACTCCCGCGCTCGGTCCCGGAGCACTTCCAGCGGTTGCTCGGGCTGCTGCACTGTGAACGCTGGCACACCAGGCTACGGAAGATGGGTGGTTAGGATCCAGACACAGGGCTGGAATGGGATGTGAGGCCTTCTTCCTACCTTAAAAATGCCACCTTTCTGCCAAGCGATTTTCTCCACAGTGTCCCCCAGGATGCTGGTGTGGTCGATGCCCAACGAGGAGACGCCGCACACCACTGGTGTCCTGGGGACACAGCGTGAGCACGGCGGTGACAAAGGGATGGCACAGAGGGTGCAGAGCCCAACCCGCTCCTACCTGATGATGTTGGTGCAGTCGAAGGCACCACCGATGCCCACCTCCACCACCGCCAGGTCCACCTGTGTGCACAGAACAGTTCCAGCTGGAAAAGAGCTCTCAGATCCCCAGGTCTGACTCCAACCCATCCCTATAGACCCCATCACTCGGCACCACACCTCCATGGGGACACTGATCCCACCACCGCCAGGCAGCCCTTCCTAGCAATCACACCACCCACCTTCTCCTGCAGGAAGACATGGAAGGCCATGATGGTGAGGAAGCGGAAATACGCCGGCATGTTGGCCTGCGCCTCGTCCTGTGGGATGGGGGCATCAGGGGGGGGCTGTGGGGGCTCCCCACACCGCAATGAGCCCCGGGACACCCCGCACCCCACCTTAGTGTCCCACAGCCGGCGGTACACCAGCCAGAAGTACTTGCTGAACAGCTCCTTGCTCAGCGGCTGCCCATTGATACGGATCCGCTCGCGCACCTGCACCAAGTGGGGGGAGCTGGGGGGGCAGGATATTGGGGCACGTTCAGCCCCAGCTCACCCCCAGAGCCCCCCCCCCAGCGCCCACTGCCCACCTGTAGAAGCCAGTCCGCAGCCCATAGCCACGCAGGATGCGCTCGGTGAAGGCACAGGCTGAGCCCTGGGGACGCACCGACATCAGCACAGCAATGGGGGGAGGGGAAAGCAGAACGGCAGCGTGTCCCCTCCACGACCCCCAGCACTCACTCCCACTCACCTTGCCCTTCGTCCCCGTGACGTGGATGATGTTCAGGCGATCCAGGTCCTCGACCTGCGGGGTGAGCGCCGCGTGAGACCCCGGGGCCGCGTGTCACGTGGGGAGCCGGACACGTGCGGGGACACAGATGCCACAGCGGGACCCGCGGGCTCACCTGCAGCCCGCTCCTCTCCAAAAAGCCCCGCATGGCCTCCAGCTGGGCCCGGGGGTCTCCGCGTTCCCGCTTCACCTGCTCCAGGTAACTGGCATTTGTCTGCAGCGTGTTCAACGTGCGGATGGCATCCTGGAACGAAGCGGCGGCTGCGGCGCCCATCACGGCGGTTTCGGCCCCGCGCCCGCTGCGGCGTGAGCGCGGAGGGCACCGACCTCTTATCGCCGAGGCGGCCCCCAGGGGAGCCCACGTGCCGCACCCGCACTGGACGGCCCCGCACCGCGGTTCTCCCCCCGGCCCGCGCTCACCGTTACCGGAGCGCAGCCGGACGCCCCGCCGCCGCTCCCCTCCCGCATAACTCCAACTCGGAGCGGCCCCCGACCCCGCACCCCGTCCCTCTAGCAGCCCCCCCGGCTCCAACTACCTGATAGTCCGCCGCAGGGACGCGGGCAGGCCGCGTGCTGAGCCGCCTCCCGCCGCTCCCCGCCGCTCCCCGCAGCGCCCCGCGCAGCGCGCGCAGCCCCCGCGCCACCATCGCTCCGCGCCGCCCCGCGCCGCCCGCACTCCCCGCGTGCCGCCGTCCCCGAGGCCGCAGCCCCGCCCCGCCGCCATCTTTGGAAAGGGCAAAGCGCCGCCACGTCGGAGCGGGCGACGTGAGAGAGGGGCGGCCCAAAAAGGAGCGGCGCCACGCGGGGCGCTGAGGGCGTCCCCCCGATCCCCCCATCCCCGCACGGAGTCGCCCCGCGGCCCCATCCCGCCGCGACGCTGCGGAGCGCAGCAAAAGGGGAGCGGAGCCACGCGTCCCCTTCCGCCGCATCCCTCCCCGCAGCCGGCTGCAGCGGCACGTCCACACGCAGGGGAAAGGAAGCAGCGCTTTGGAACGGCACCGTGTTTATTCACAACTGACGGAGCAATCTGGCTTATTGCTTGCAACCAACTTCATTTGTCCAAAAAAAAAAAAAAAAAAGACACATCAAGTCCCCTCCGCAGCCAGGCACTATTCCACAGCCCTCCACCATGTCAGATTTACCTTATAGGTGTCCTTTATCATCCTCAGCCACTGCTCTCACACCAGTCCAGTGCCCGCTGCCGTGTGTGTGGAGCTGCTCTGCTACCTCCTGGTTAACGGACAACTTATCAAATGGCAAAGGTTATAACCCCCTGCATTTTGTACACGTCGCTCATTGGAAAGTCTGGGGATTCGTGTGGCTTGGGAAAAGGCAGCCAGCTCCAGCTGGAGGTCAGTCATGGAAGACGAGGTGGGAAGGAGCCCTTGCTCTGCACCAGTGCTCCGGCAGTGCCCGGTGTGCACCTGGTCCCCGGGGAAGGCAGCAGTCCTGCTCCAGACTGCACACAAATGGCTCCAGGACAGAGGAATGCACACAGGAGTGTTTGTAAGCAGAGCGGCCCTTGCAGCTCCAGCACAAGCATGCTGTGAAGCACTGCAAGGACAGGGGGCTGCTTCCAAGCAATGGCCAGAGCACAGCCTGAGTACAGCAACTCCAGCTCCATCATCAGCACTATGGGGAGCAAGCAGGCAGCTGTCTGGGTGTGTCCCACAAAGAACTTAATTGCACTCCAGAGCCAAGAAAGCACACTGAGTGCTAATTCCTACTGTAAATCCTGGATGTATGGAGCAACCAGCTCCATCAGCGTGGCCGGCCCAGTAAGTCCCCTTCAAGGCTGGAGCAAGAGTTGGTCATTAAGCCTGGAGCCACTCTGCTTTCCCCACATTACTCAGAAGCAGCTGCAGCATCCTACACCAACACTTGTGTGCTCAGAGGATACGCAGTACAGGAGCTAACACCAAATGAGAGCTGCAGACAGCTCCCAGCAGGGCTCCCCGCAGCAAACCCCAGCGCTGACGGAGCCAGCTTCTCCATCATCAGATCCGTAGCAATCGATTCACAAGATTAACATAATCAATATGGACTGCTCCATGGGGACACGGGCTGTGCCAAAGCCACAGGGAAACAGCTGCAGGCTCGTAGGCATCACTTCCCCACTCACACTCACACACACACACAGCTGCCTCCCGCAGCTCCTTGGTGGCAGAGCTGCTGCACAAGGCGAGGGGAGGGCAGAGCTCAGGTAAAGCCACCAGGCACTTGGCCTTGAAGGAAGTCCCTGATCAGAGAGAGAGACCCTGCTGAGATGCCCCTGCTCAACACATCCTGCAGAGCAGCCCAGCCAGGACCCCGCTCAAAACACCCTGTCAAACTCAGTCTGGTTGGTAGCCGCAGGATTCCTGCCCTGGTTTGCTGGCTGCTGGGGCATGTGCCCACCCCTCCTGCGCGGCGGGGCCAGGTACTCGAACATGGACTGGTTGTGGGTGGACAGCATGTTTTTGAGGTCCGAGGGCATGGGGTCTGACCAGAAGAAGTCGTGGTTCAGCGCATCATCGCTGTCGATGCGTTGGGCCGGGTCCAGCACCAGCAGCTTGTCGATGAGGTCGAGTGCATAGGGGTCCTTGACGTAGGCCTTCAGGCGATCCTTCACCTTGCGCTTCTGGCCCTTGGGGAGCTCCAGCTTCTGGTACAGCTCATACTTATCCACATTCGGCCAGACCTGAAAGGTCAGGACGGAGAGGTTGGGAGAAGATAGCATCAGCAGTGGCTTGAGCGCTCCCTGACACCCTCAGGCAAACCAGCGTGAGGCTTGCGGAGCAAACAATACCATTTTATAACTCCCAGTCAGCAAACCTCGTTCCCACAGCACAAAGAAGGCAATAAAGAGTGCACTAAGGCCTAAAGACATGCAGACAAGTCAGGACAGAATCCTCCTGCTGTGGGAACAGCACATGGCATGGCACTCCTGAAGATACTCCAGGATTTCTGATTTTCATACACACACACACAAAATCTACTAGAGAACACTAGCTGGCTTGGGCCAACTCCATTATCCAGTTTTGCCAAGGGCAAAACTCTTTGCTAAATAACAACCTGGATGTATGCAGCACCTTTTATTCTAGGAAACTACAGCCTGCTGCAATCACCTGCTCTTATATCAACCTCAGTCTGGGAGAGATAAGAGCAGCAAGTGCTTGGGCACAAAAGGAAGCACCTCTGGTGTAAATAACAGAGGCGTCATCCTCCACATTGTGTGCAAAACCACCTGCCCATCTCACCCGAGTAATTACAGCCCTGGCCAAGATCTCTCCCAGCTCAATCCCCCACCAGAGGGCAGGGCAGACTTCCCTGAAGTAAGAAACTGAGAAAGAGCTGAGAGCTCACACAAGAGCTGAGTTGAAACCACAAAGCACAAGCCAGAACTAAAGAGGCTTTCCAAGGTGAAGAAAGCACTCGAAACAAACAAAAACCAGAAAGACAGAGGATGTTTGGGGTGTCTCAGATGAACACAGAACAGATTCCTACATGTGATGTTCTGTTCTTTCACTCTGAGCAACCAGCATTCTCTCAGTGCTCAAAAACAAGTACACTGCTCAGTCATCCCAGAAAAGGCCAAATTCACCCTCTTATGTGTAAGGAGGTGCCGTGAGTCATGGGAGAGCTGGAGTTTACACACAGCAGCATGGATGCTCAGTGTTCAGCTGGACGCTCAGCTCCCAGCAGCCTCCCCAGCCTCACTGCCAGCAGCAGCCACACTCCAGTGCTGGGAACACACAACAGCCCACACACAGGAGAGTGAAGAGGACTAGAAGTGCCTTGTGCCAGCCCCTGCCCTCACTGCTGCGTTGCAGGTCCCACAGCCTGCCCACACTCTCACCCTCACCTCTGGCGTGATGGATCCGCAGAGCTGGCTAATGAGGGTGAGCTGGTGCTGCTCCGTGTTCCCCTGCATGATGGGGCTGCGGGTCCACATCTCTGCCATGATGCAGCCTCCACCCCAGAGGTCAATGGGGGGCCCGTAGTCCCGCTCCCCTAAACAGAGGTGCTCTGTAAGTCACCCGGGATGAGGTGAGGGGAGGAGAAGCCAGCAGCACCCATCACCTCCTACCTAGCAGCAGCTCTGGTGGCCGATACCACAGGGTCACAACACGGTTGGTGTAGCGATTTGGCTGGCTGTTCTTAGCCAGGCTGAAAGCTCGAGCCAGCCCAAAGTCTGCAAGCTTCAGGACTCCATCCCGCGTGATCAGAACGTTGGCAGCTTTCATGTCTCGATGCAAGATCTGTGCAAGGACAGACATCAAGAAGTTAAGCCACTGAGATATTGCCTCCTTGGGCACCCAGGTGCCAGCAGGGCGCTCAGAATCGGGAGATGAAGGACAAAGTAGAACTTCCCTCCAATCTGCAGTGCGACACCTCAGACCACAGCACAGATCTGGCCCGTTACCTTGTTCCTGTGGATGTAATAAAGTCCATTCAATAGCATCTGCATCACTTTCTTGATCTCTGAGAGCGTGAACTTGACGTGGGTGTTGCTGAGAAGGCCAGCCAGGTCATGCTCACAGAAGTCAAACACCAGGTAGATACTCCCCTTGCAGCGGTTGTATGGAGAGGCTACAGGAGAAGCAAGGAGGGACAGTCAGCAAGGGCTTTTCAGTCCCATCAGAGCTCCTCCTGACCTCCAGCCATCCTCACTCAGTAGGTGAAACCTCACAGCAGAGAAACATCAAAACAGGGACCCAAGACACCTCAAGATGCTTCAACAAGAGGTATTAAAACAGCAAAACAAGCAAGAAGAACAGGGGATGAGGATCAGAGTGGTAGTAAGTATCATGAGAAAGGCAAGGAAAGAGCAAAAAGGCTTCATTTGTGTGTTGTGCTGTGTGCACAATGGCTGTGGGGTTTCATGCCTACAAACTGCAGCCCATGGGCGCACACACAGCTGCTAGCCAAGCACAGTCACTATGTCAGCATTAGAGGAGGCACAGGCAAGGACAGGCTCATGAGAATAGCACAGATCTTTCTAAAATAACATTAGAAAGTGAAGTTTACTGCAACCTCAAACGGTATCTATGAAAACAGACTGATGCAGATTTAAAACCCCAATTTGGTCTAGCATTCAATGGGGAGGTTGGTGGCCCTGCATGTGGCAGGGGGGTTGGAGATTCATGACCCTCCAGGTCCCTTCCAACCCTGGCCATTCTGTGATTCAATTGCAATTTATGGTCAATAACAGGAAACCTCAAGTGAAGCAATCGATTCCAATCTTGTTCCTAGAGCACACGGGCAAAACACCAAAATGAAAGGCTGATTTTCATCAGCTGTGCACAGCAAAACCTGCTGATCAGCAACAACAACCAGAGGGCTAAGCTCAGCCTGCACAGTGAATGCAGAGCTCCCCCCTGCATGCCTGGAGGATGGCTTCTAGATTGCACACACGGTCCCTGGCCTGACAGTGGTGCAGTCCTTACAACACCTCTTCAACATAAAGAGAGAAAAGCTTAAAGTCTGAGAACAGTAAATGAAACCTTTCTGTTTTTCCCTTGAAACTGAGGTCAAAGTAGATTTGGATGAAAACTGGAATTTAAACAAAACCCAAAGGATTTGACACATCTACAAAAATATTTACCGTAGGCATGCCAGAAACATGCAGTCATCACAACTGGTTTAATTACATCAGGAATTAAAAATTAACTTGTTGGTGGTGTTTTTCCTCATACCTACTGATTCCAAGAACTGGCAGTAACCTACATTCTATGGAGCAACACCAGGTTCCCAGACCTGGGCCTGAGGTTGCTACCAGTTCAGCATAGAAAACATCATCAGCAGAAAGGTGCTGCTGTCAATTCAACCAAAAAGACTGACTGCAGCATAGCAGGCTTTAATATCATCTGCCACTTTCAAAACTGCTTTTTTGAACACCTGTCACTTTCAAAACAAATCCATACAAGAGGAGGATATATAAAATGAGGAGATGCTTTAAAATGATTTCCCTGGAAACAGAGGCAGGCCAGGTGCATTAGGCACACCAGTCACACCGCAGACGTGCTGCCTTCCCCTGGGACTGCCTGCAGCGACGAGGTGGAACAGCAGCTCAGCACAGAGCTCACTGTGAAGCTGCAGCACTTCTAATCCAGACCTCAAAGCCTGGGGGGTTCTGTCATGCACACAACAAGAGGCTGAGCATGTCTCCAGCTGGAGCTGTCACCAGCACAAAGCTCCACGAGCTCTGTAAGCACATCTCCTGCTCCCAATGGCATCAGCACCATAAAGCTGCAAAACCACCACCAGGCAGAAAATCCTCTGGTTCAAATTCTCTCCTGCTGCAGGTTTATTTAAAGCCGTTCAGACAGCACACAGCATTCACTGTGATAGCACAGGCACGCTCCAGCAGCACTGACAACAGCTTTTTCCAGCCAAGCTGCAACACAGTAGCATTCATTCAGAATGAGCTTCCGCAGATGAGCGTGTGATCACCCCAGATTAAAGACTTGAGCCCGTGCTCAGCTGGAAGATCCACCCCCACTGCAACACAGCAGCCTGCTCAGCCATGAACAAAGACTGAAAACAGACACCCCCTCAGCAAGCAGCCAGCACAAAGGAGACCCCGCCAGCTACCTTTGGTCCTACAGATTTCTATGAGGTTCACCACATTCTCATGCTTGAGCAGCTGGAGGATTTTAATCTCTCGCAGAGCTGTGATGGGGAACTGGAAATGAGAAGCAGAAGACATGGGTTAGGAGTGCAGCTCACATCTGCCTAGAGAAAGGAGAGGCTGGACTGCTGCAGCACAGCAGGAATAGCACTGCAACAACTTATTTAAGAGCAACTGAAACTTCAAAATATTACAGGGACACCGGCATAACTCATTGGTCATCAGACCACCTTTAGGAGAGGGATTCAGCCACAAGGTGGAGGTGTTTGGTGACGCAGACACCCGCCCTCCCTTCCCCTGTCTGAGGGCACAGCACGGCCCCAACTGACCACAGCACAACCGCCCCACCCCCACACGCTGTGTACTCAAGACCTGGCACGTTACACCGGTAAATACAGTTAAAGAACACACGCTGACGTTACACGGAGCACCCTCCAATCCGCCATTCCAAAGCCCGCCACTCCTCCCCGAGCCCTCCAACCCGCCTTTCCCAAGCACAGCACGGCCGCACGCCCACACTTACCCCCTCCTTCTCATTTTCCATCAACACCTTCTTCAGCGCCACCTTTTTGCCCGTCTGTCGGTGCTTGGCTTTGAACACTTCCCTGTAAGAACGGCAAGAGACCCGTGAGCAGGGAAAGGACCGCACGGACGGCCTCGCAGGGAGGCGGACGAGGCCACAGCCCCCCGCCCGGCCGCCCCCGGCACAAAGGCCCCGGGTCAGACCGCGGCCTGGGCCCCAGGACGTGGAGGAGCTGCAGGGAACAGGCCCGAGAGGAGCCAGGCGCCGCCGGGAGCGGCCCCGAGTCCCGGAGCGCTCACCCGAAGGTTCCCTGCCCGATTTTGGCGAGCTTCTCGTACTTGGAGACCTCATCGCAGAACGGGCACTCCACCATGTCGTACTGCTTGGCCATGCCGGCCGCCGCCCTCACTTCCGCCCTCCCGCGACGCTACTTCCGGCGCGCCGCCGCGCTGCCTGCCGGGATTTGTAGGCCTTCGTCGGTCGCCATGTTGTCACCCCGGATAAACCTTTCGCTTTTAGGGCCGCCGCCCGAGTCCCCTAGCCGTGACTCATCTCAGAGCACGGCCCCCGGAGCAGAGCGTCACCGCTGCTGTGCTCAGCAGTGGGCAGCAGGGGACCCCCAGCCTCTGCCCCAGTGCAGCACAGGCTGCAACAAATGCAGACAGCCACATCCCCCTGCCTGCTCTGTTCGCGTGCAGAATCTGGGGCTCATTTGGGGCTGCTGGCTTCCAAGAGCAGGGAGCACATAGGAAGTGCCACGGCTGTGCAGGGACACGGAGGTGGCTCCTGGGACAAGGCCCAGTGACTGACGCCAGGTCTGGGCCACAGCATCCACCATAGAAATGTTCACACAGGCAACGCAGCTCCCCCAGCACACGGTGCATGTGGGACCTCCATCCATGGAGCTGCCATGCTGCTCTACGGCCAGCACACAGCAATCCTGGAGCAGCCCTAAAGCATAGTCCCATTGATGGCTCCTGAGCAGCCAGGAGGGAACTGCAGGGACAACAGGGGACAGGAGCACAGGGGACAACGGCTGCCACGCGAGCAGATGGCAGCAGCGAGGAGGAAGCGCTGAGTGATTGAGAGAGCAAAGCGAGAGGCGGAGGGGGGACAGGAAGGGAGGAGCAGGCAGGGACAGGCTTCAAGTTTATAAACTTGTCCCTCCCGGTCCCTGCAGCCTCCACCAAGCACGGCCATGGCTGAGGGCCAGAAACGAGGGGGCTTCAAGAAATTCAGTAAGTCATATCGGGATGGAGAGGGTGGGTGCTGGGTGCTCACCTGGGCTGCCTGGGTGGGAAGGGGATGTGTGAGTGTGAGCATGGTTACCTCTCATAAGCAAGAAGTCTTCAGTTTGTTAGGAAACTTGCTGAAGGCTCTGGGGGCTTCCATTCCCACAGCTGCAGCAAGCTCTGGTGCTGATGGCTCTGATGCTGGGATTGAGTTGGGAGCAGTCTGCTTGCACCGGGTGCCAGCATGTAAGAGAGGTGAACCACTGCTGTCATCCCCCAAATCACAGCTCTCAGAGAGCATTTACTCCACTGCATGGCTGGGGCTGCAAGCTGGAGCTGGGGTTGTCCAGGAACCCTCTGTGTGTCCTTCCTGCAGCACAGGGATGGAGTGGATGGTGGGGGGTAAATCCACAGTGATGGAGCCGCACTCGGGACCAAAGCAATGGGAGCTGAGCACAGAGGAAGTGCTGATGCCCACCAGGAGGGAGCTGCGCTCTTTCTCACAGACCTTGGGTTTTCCCCAAAGCCCTCGGAGGCGGCTCCAGCGTGCTGCACGCCGCCAGCCCTGCACTGAGCAGGACCCTGCCTTCACTGCTGCTCCCCGCATTCCTCTGCCTCCATGTGCTGATGCCGGCGCCGGCAGGAGGCCGACCCCTGTGCTCCCCCGGGAGCTGTGTGAGGAACTGAGCAAAACCCATCTCCCACGGCCCCGGCCAAGCTGGGATTTTCCATTGTGGTGGAATGCGGGGAAAATGGGGAAGGCCCCCAGCTTTCCCACCCTGCAGCAGTCCCAGATGCAGAGGATGCTCGGACACTGAGGGGATGTTTAACCTAAAGCAGTTTTCTCATTAACAGAGTCCAGGTCATGAGGTTTTGGCTATGCAGGAGTGCTTCTGGATTTCAGCAGCCCCTTTGCCCCGTTTGGCAGCAGGGGCACCCTGCAGACTGTGTAGGACGTGGGACCCTACCACCTAAGCTCCTAGCATGGTACTACTGCAGCACGCAGCTTCCTGCCCCTGCAAACCTGGAGGGGAAGAGGCTTTGCACAGAGCCCTGCTGTGTAAGCATTGCAAAACCCCCGAGGCACCCAGAGCACCAGGCCTCCAGCTGTGCAGTGCTGCTGTGCAGAGCAGTGGCTGCAGCCCAGTTTGCCCCATGTGCTGTCACTGGGGATGCACCACAGCAGCACACAGCACCGAGGTGTGAAATGCAGAGCTTCCCGTCAGGGTTATAAATACTCCTGCAGTGAACGCTGCGAGCTCAGCACTTGCAGGTGGCTACAGGGAGCTGCAAGGAGGTTGTGAGGGGCTGAGCCGAGGAAGTGGGGAGGCAGGAGGCTGCCCACAGCCGGCACTGCTGCACGAACACCATGGGGCCCAGCTGATGGCCAGTTCCTGCTCTGTGCCTGACAACATGAACACAAGGTACAACCACAGAACCCCACCCCAGCGCCATGGGGAAATGCAGCGTGTCCCAATTCTCACCCTGGAAGGGGCCCTGCCTGGATCATCTCCAGGGGAGCGTGGGGCAAGAGCAGGATGAAGAGATTCGGAGACATTTCTGGCCTTCTCCATTCCCTGCTCACTGAGGCCGAGCATTTTCTCCTCCATCACTACAGCAACAGTAGGGAAACACAACCACTATCTTACTCAGGGCAACACAGGATGTTTGTCCTGGATCTGGCACAGACACTCTGAGCAGCACTGCCCCAGCCCATGGGGACATCACACTGGGTGGGACCAGCAACGCATGGTGCAGCTGGGCTGGCACCAGGTTGTACAGTGGTGTGGTGCCTGTGCCCAGCTCTGATCCCCTTCCTCTCTCCTTTCTCCTTGTCAGAGTTTTTCAAGTTCAAAGGCTTTGAAAGCCTGAGCAACATTCCCCGTTCCTTCACTCTACGGCGCGTGTCAGTGGTCCCCAGCTCTCCTGAGAGCCTGGGCATAGGTCTGCCTCCTCCCCAGGGCTTCCTGGAAGAGTCCTTCAGCAGCACCCAGGATGATCTCAACACCATGCCCAAGAGCCCCGGTGCCTATGCGCGCTCATCAGACATGTACAGCCACATGGGCACCATGCCCAGACTCAGCTTGGGCAAGGCAGGGAAGAGCCTGGGCAAAGCCAGGGGTACCCAGAGCTGCCGAGAGAAAGGGAGCTCCAGGGACAAGATACCCAGCACAGCTCCACTGCCTGTCCCCAAGACTCCGAAAATGCCTGGCACACTAAAGCTTGGAAAAGATCCGTCCTCAGTCTCTGGAAAAGCAGAGCAGGAGAAGGAGGAAGCTCTGCCCTCAGGCTCCCCAGGGGCAGAAAAAGCCAGCATGGACCAAGAAACCCCAGGCAACAGCCCCTGCCCTGGGATGGAGGCACCGAGCCCCAGCCTGGCCCCCAGCCCCAATGCAGCACCCGAAGCAGAGACCATGGATGGGGATTTCCAGGAAAAGGGGCAAGAACACCTCAGCCACAGCTCCCTGGACAGGTATGGCTCTATTGGCTTTGCTCTGCCCACTTCATACTGCCTGGGTAGGACAAGGGGCTGGGACACAGCAGGATCCCCACGGGATGCACCTGGCCACCAGGACATCATGACCCCAGCACACTGTGGCCCCTCTCTATGAGAGCAGGGTTTCCTGTGGGATTTCTGCTCCCTCCCATTTCCGGATGGGGTGGAAACACCGCTTGGCCCCGCTCGGCGCGGGTGTCCCTTTGTCCTGCCAGCAGCTCTGTCCCAGCACTAGGGCTCACTGCAGAGATCTGCAACCTGCACTGACCCGTCCCCGTCATCCTTCACTTCCCACTTCCATTCCTTCCTCTTCTCTGTCAAGGCACAGAGGCAATCTCCAAACCCAGTCACCCTGGCTCCATTCCCCCTGCCTGCCACTGAAACCCTTCCCCAGATTTTGGGGACCTCAGCCCTCACAGACTCTCAAGAGGGTTGGCTTGTTTAGAGGCTTTGGACTTCAAAACCAACAATATGAATTTTAGCCCCATCCATCAGCTGGGCACAGGGATCAAAGTCATCCCAGCCCAAACATGCATGGAACTGAGGGGCACCGGTGAGAAATGCCGGATTGCCCCCAGTAACAAAGTCCCATCACACCAGCCCTGTTCTTATCCCCATAATCCCCATTTCGGCCCCAAATTCCCTCTAACTCCGCACCAATGAGGCACACACTGACATGTGGGGGGTTTTTGCACGGCGCCGGGATCGGGGCAAGGAAAAGGAATTCGTGCCGGCGGTGGGAACCGGCCTCACATTCCTGCCGGCCGCGAAGGGAGGGCCGGAGGAGGGCTGGGACGGGAAGGAGGAGGGTCCGCCACCGCCCGCGCCCCACGTCCCGGCTCAGAGCCAGGCACGGGAGCGCCCGCAGAGCTTCTCTCCCCATCCCGGAGCTGAGACGCTGGCTGAGCCGATGACAGCGGTGGGCAGGAGGTTTCCCACCCTGGGACAGGGCAGGTAAGGGTCTGACACCCCGGCACGGCGCAGAGGATGGGGAGGGAGAGGAAGGGATGGGAAGAGACTTTGCTTGGGGTGCACAAAGCCTCGATGCAAATGCTGGAGGAGCCACCGAGGGCCCGGCATTTGCTGATGGAAAGAGCGAGAGCATCGCCTGCGGCTGCCAAAACCACAGTTGGCTGTGACCCAGTGCTGGGACAGAGCAGCTTGGGGCTGTGGGTGTCCCTGGGGTTCAGAGTCTGGGGGCTTGGGACTCTGGAGCACCCATGGAGGGTACTTCCTTCCCAAAAATGAATTAGCTCCTTGGCTGGCATGAGTGGGAACCAAGCAGCATGGGAACATCTGTCAGCCACCTAGGTGCCTTAGCTCTGGGGACTGCCAGCGTGTGGACTTGGCTCTCCAAAAACTGAGCACCAAATGCCTTTTATATTATCCAGGGCTGCTCTCTTGATGAGCTCGGGCATGTAATTTGCTGGGGAAACTGAGGCACGAGAGTGACTGGAGCAGGGCTTGGCACTGGGTGTCTTTGTGCTCTGCTCCAGGCTCAGGGAGCGGTCGTGCGCTGGAGCCATCCCCATGGCCAGGCTGTGTCGTAGGGTGGGTGGGCGGAAGCAGGGCTGGGACAGTGCTGTTCCCCAGCCCTTCCTCCTGTGCCGGCACTTCCTTGGGGACAGGGACAGTCCCTCCCTGCCAGGACTTTGTAGGGGGGGCCAGGGATGGCTGCCCAGAACATGCAGTACTGATATGGGTACTGCATGTACAGAGGGACCATGGAGGGGACAAACGTGGCCCTTGGGCACATTGTCCATCCCTGGAGCATCTCCAAGTCTCCTGGTCGAGTTTCAGGCTCCTGAGGCAAGGTGGGCTGAGGTTGCCCACGCATACGAGTGCTTTTGCAGGGATACTCCTGCAGAATCAGGCCCCTTTGGAATTGCACTTGGCTGAGACAGAGCAGTGACCAGCCCTGGGGATGCTCAGAGCCGGGCGGTGGCTGGGCAGGAGTAGCAGTGACGCCAGCAGGGACGCAGCAGGGACACAGTGACCAACAGGAGGTGACCCACAGGCAGGTCACTGGGCAGATGTGACTCAGCTTCCCTCCAGGCACAGGAAATCCCACTTCCCGCAGGGCACGGGTAGGGCACTGCTGTTACTGGCAAACCCTGCACAGCACCACCAGCCCGGAGCTCAAAGGAGGCAGCTCTGCCCTGTGGATGCAGAGGGGAAACTGAGGCACAGTAGCTCCCTTGGGGCACAGTCCTGCTGTTCAAAGACAAGCAGAGCCTAGGCTCTAATACAGGGCTGGAACCTCACCGTGATGTTCTCCAGCCCAGAGCCGGCACATTTGCAGGTCATCACAATGCTGTTCTGGATCCCAAAGCAGCAGAAACCCCAAGCAGGAGCTCTGAGTCTTAGCAGCTCGGCCACCGCACCGCACTCTGAAGGCAGCCCTGGAATTTCTCCCAGGCTCTCACTACCCCAAAAAATGCCGTTTCCTCCAGGAATGCACAGACCAGGGGGGGCTGCAGCCCCCGCTCTCCCCAGCCGCAGCTGCTGTCGTTCCCCAGCAGCAGCCCCCCCTCCTCACGGCATCTCCCAGCTGCTCTCATGCTCCTGATTTCCTGCCCGGAGGCCCCCGTCCTCCCGCCGGTTTTTCTCACGGCTCTCACAGCACCAGGCTCTCTCTGCGGCCGTGTGAAAGGCAAACAGGCTGCAGAGGCAGCGCCGGGGTGGGCAGGCAGCCTGCAGCTGCCCAAGGCAGCTGTGCCCCCCTCCAAATGCTCTTCTCACTTTTTCACCCCCAGTTTCCAGCTCCGTTTTTCCTCTCTCATGCCGCTGCAGCAGGGTGGGCACAGGGAAGAGAAGAATGCAGGGTGGGGGCACCCACAGCTCTCATGGGGCTCATGTTGTCCCAGTGCAGTGCCACCAGCGAGTCAACACATGGTGGCCGCCACCTCGGGCATCCCCAGGGCCTCCCTTCCCAGCTCCGTTGTTATAACCTCTCCACCCTCAGATTTCCTCCTGTTTCCATTGGGCTCATCCACAGACACACACAGGTGCAACAAAAGGCAGTCACAGCACTGCTAAATCCTCAGGAAAGAGAAGAGCCCTCAGTTTCCCCCGTGAAATAATGGCACAGGAGCGGCCAGAGCAGCTGTGTGTCAGGCACTGGGTTCATTGTCATTGGGTTTGTTGTCAGTAGGGTTAAGAGTGAACGTGCCAGCAAGGAGAGTGGGAGTTTCAGTCTGAGCCACAGCATCACCCATCCTTCAGTGACCATTTGATCTCTGTGGAGTTGCACGAAGCTGTAGAGCAGCAATCAGCAATGCCTGCCCAGGTGATGCATCCCAGCAGCACTCAGTGGTTCTGCCCCTGTACAGCCCCCAGCACCCTGACCTCTGCCCGGCCCCGCTCATCCGGCCCCAAGCTGATTTGGGGAGTGACCCCATAAAAAGGCCCATTCTTTGCTGATCGCATTATGGAGGCTAAGCTGTGTCCCGAGTGGGCACGAGGCAGGCAGCGAGGGCATGGGGCCTTGTGTGCCACCACCTCCTTAGCACAACTTGCTGCCCTTTGCTCATGTGTTTTTCTTTTCCCCCCTCTAGCCACCATGATGGCCTGGAGTCCGGCAGCGAATACGTGAAGGTAAGACCATCATCTTCTCTCTTTGTCCTCAGAAGACATTTCCTGCCAGAAATCATGCAAACCATGCATGGTGCCCCCAGCACTGCTCCCTGCATTGTGTGCTCCCCATCACTCGCCACTGCCGCTGCCTCCTCCCTCCACCCCCATGTAGGAAAGGAAGGGTTTGAGCCACTTTCGTGGGGCTGTCACATGAAAGTCGGTGTAAATCTCTCCAAATCTCTTGCTTATCCTCCAGCAAACTATTAACATTCCTGAGGACTCTTCATGTCTGGCCAGAAATTCATTAGCGAGGCGCCTGGCTCCAGAGGAGAGCCGGCCCTTCTGCAGGAGGCTGCTGGCACCGTGGGGTGGGGAAAACTGGGCAGGAGCAGGGTGATGACCACCAGGACACCGTGTTTTGGGGATGGAGGGCTGGAGAGCTGCCTGTTTCAGCATGCTGCCACATGATGGCCTTCTGGGGGTCTGTTTGAGAAGGGCTGGGGCATCTTACTCCATAGGGAAAGGTCCCTGTGCCAGTGTGTGCACCCAGAGGTGGGCGCGTTGCATGGCTGGTGAGTTAATGGGCTGGTGTGGAGCAGTGGGCACTGCCTATAGGATCGAATCATCTTTTGTTGTCTAAGAGCACGTGCCAGAAGTCATCCATTTGGCTTTATTTCTCACCCACCCCGGCGGTGTCCAATGCAGCCCACGGGCAGCGTGTGTGATTTATACACCACTTCCCTTTGGCTATGGAAGCAGCCCAAAGGCTGCAGCGACAGCAGCTATTTTAGTCCAATAAGTAATAATGTGGAGTGCGTGAGACCGAGTCATCCGAGGCGCTCGGGCTGATTGCAGCCCTGCCCGGTTGGGGTGCTCAGCACCCAGCAGCGCTCAGCCTCGTGCAGGTGAAGGCAGGGAGCTGCAGTACCGCATCGCGCTGTCAGGCTGACGCACGTCCCAGCCAGCCATCGGCTGCAGCCTCCTCTGCTCCTGCGAAGGGGCAGCACGGGCACGGCTCCAGCTTGCTCCATCGGATCCGCCGCGGGAGGGAAGCAGCCGAGCCCTTTGCGGAGGAGCAGCCGTTGCCGGCGTGTGATTCACCGTCGGATCCTCGCAGTGCGGCGTCTCCCATCTGTTCCATCCCCCGGCGCCCGCACTGCTGCTGGGGCTGCGGGCACTCGCGGGCCCCCTGTAATAGAAGGGGCAGAGCTCGGGCCCAGCGAGCGCGTTGAAGCTCTTTGTTCTGTGCTCTGGAGACCCGTATCTCGTCAGCCCTGCCTGCCTCCTCCTTGCCTGGGGATGCGTGGGGCTCGGCTGGATTAATTAGCATCGAGGCCACGCGGGTGGCAGCAAGGACGCCTCTGCTGCTGTCCCCAGGCCCCCAGCGGAGGGGACGTGGAGCCCGACCCCGTGTCCAGCTCACGGAGCAGCGGTGGGGGCTGCGGGGCTCAGAGCCATCCGCGCCGCCTCGTGCAGCCCGTGAAACCACGGCCTTAATTAAACCAAAGCAGAGCCTTAATTAAACGCAAGTCGGAGACAGCCGACATGGGAAGCAGACGGCCGGTGTCAGCACTGGGATGAGGAGCGTGAGGAGGGATGGGGTGAGGGACCGAGCGTCCCTTCGCTGCGTGTCACTGGGAAGGGCAGGGCACAGACGAGGGGTGACGGTCCCCTGGAGGGGCTGCCGCTCCTCCCAGCGGGGACGGATCTCCTCGGGCACTCCGGCTCCTTCCGGACGCAGCTGAGCGGGCCGCCCGAGTCTCCCGGGGACACGCTGCCCCCGACGGGCCGGTTCCCCCGGGGGCGACGAGGTCGGACCCCTGGGTGCCGCCGTGCCGCTCCCCCACGGACGCCGCTTCTCGGCCGCTGAGCGCCGCTGTGGCGGCCGCGGGTCCCGGCGGGGCGGTACGGGGCGGAGCCGCATCCTCGGTGCCTCCCATCTCCGCCGACAAGGGATGAGGTAATCGGGAAAGCGGCTGAAATTGAAGCCCGGCGGCGGCGGCGGCAGCGGCGGTGCAGCCCGGGCCGGGCCGGGTTAGCCCGGGCCGGGCACGCCGCTCCGCTCCTCGCCATGACGGAGCGCTGCAGCCTATGGAGCGCGCTGTCGGCCGCCGCCTGCTGCTTCTACCGCGGCTCCTTCATGCAGGTGCAGGTGAGCGGAGCGGCGCGGATGCCGGCAGCCCGGGGGTGCCCGCACGCGGGGCGGGGTGGGGGTCGCGTGGGGCGAAGAGCCCCGGGAGCAGCGCTGACCTTGGGGCCGCTCTCTGTAGGGCGCTGCGTGGCTCGCGGGCGCTTCAAGCCCTCGTGTCCTCGGTGCTTCCCCGCTCAGGTGCTTCGGCTCCGCTATGCGATGGGATACTGAAGCCGAAGCCGGAGCGTCGGACCGGCACTTCTGACGGAGCGGCGGGCGCAGAGCATCGCTCGCCCGCAGCAAGGCCGGTCAGGGGGAGTGCTCGGCTTTAAAGGTGCTTCGGGAGCACCAGCAGGCTCGGCCCCGACGGGCACACAGCTCTCTGGCCTGGGTCTGTCTGTACTGCGGTGTTACAGAGAGCCGGCATCCATCTGTCGCCTGTCCTGTGGCACTTCCACCTCTAGACATCCTATTTTTGGATTCTTGGCGTTTTGCACAAGCTGAGAAAGGGACAGAACGCCAGGAAGCTGTTCCCTCATTTACCCAGTGAGCAAAGGTGCTTAGCAATGTAAGAGCCATGCAGACTCTGACACGAGCTGCTGGCGTGCTGCAAGTTAAAAAGGGTGAGAAGCGCCTGGAGCTGGCAGCCAGCAGAGCTGGCAGTCTGATTCAGTACTGCTCCAGGAGGTGGGTGCTGAGCTGTAGAGATTATGCTGGGTAACTCAGAACCCAGAGGAAGCATTTCAAGTCTTGTCATGATTGCTGCTGGTCTCGGTGCAGAGCCAGGGATTGTGATCGCTGAGTGGGGGCAAATGGAGAGAAGCAGAGGAGCTTCCTCTGGTTGTCAGAGGGCCACCGTGCAACAGCAGGGGATGAGCCCTACCACAGCATCGTGGCGAGCTGCTGCCAGAACAAGGGAGGGACAGGTGGGTGCCTGGCCTTCATGCAGGGATGCAGGAGGGGATGGAGGGCACTCCATCCCGGCCACAGAAACAGTTAAAAGTGAAGCCCTAAGTGCTCACCTGGCTCTGCCAGATCGTTCACCATCTATTTGTGTCCAAGTGTGCCCAGCAAACACACACTGAAGTCCCCATGAATGACTGGAGCGCTTCCAGCTGACAGCCGCATCCCTGCTCGCCGCCAATGGCAGTGCACCCAGCCTGGGAAGCACTGACATCATTTCTGGCCAATAGCAGCTCTGAAAAGGGATGCAGCAGCAGCAGCCGCCGCCGTCTCAGAGTGAGATAAGTAATATAGAGATGGATGGAGATGTGTGTACACACACACCCCATACCGCACTGGAGATGTGCTCCTCTGCACCACCCCATAGCATGAGCTGGGCATCCGTCCCACCCTGCAGCATCCTGATGTTCCCAGCTGCACCCCACCCCTGCCAGCCAGACATCATTGCTCCAGAGCTGCCACAAAGGAGACCCTTTGGGTGGCCAGGATCACTCCTAAGAAAGGCTTCGAGCACCAGGACAGCTTCTGAGTCTTCGTGCTTTCAGTGAGGAGCAGTGGAGATGTGGCATAGCCAAGAGCTGCCTCCAGTGACCCATGAGGTGGGCACGTGCCTTCTCAGAGTCTATTTAAACACCCAGAGTCATTGCAAGACAGTACAGAGGGAAAAAACTATTTCTCTTCCATAGGGACATCAAAATCAGTAAGATGAACTACATGCAGGTGAGAAGCAACCCCACGACAACCTGATTTTTCCCTCGCTCAGGGTTGGCCATTCTCAGGCACACAGGGAGGTCAGGCAGCACTGGGCAGACTGGTGAACACAGCAGACCTGCACCAGGCAAGCAGGGCAGTGCTCAGCTTTGCTAGCATGCTGGCTGCCTCGACAAGGATGTTTGTTTTAAAATCCTTTGCTGTGAAGTAGCCCATCATCCAATGCAGAGTTAAGCAGAGAAGAAAGGCTCTTTGGTGACTCTGAGGCTTTGCCCATACACCTGCTCCAAGTGGCTTCTTAGTCCATTCCCTCCTAGTTCTGCTTCCCAGGCCCCACGTCTGCTCCAACAGCAGGAGTTGGGGGTTGGAAGAGCAACAGTAAGGGCTGGGATTTCCCCAGTGAGGGTCCCATTTCAGGGCAGGCAGCAGGAGAGTGAGAGCAGCTGCACGTTGTGCCCTGAGGATAGCCAGGAGATGTTATCACAGGGTGGGTGGGTGCTCGTACACCTTGCTCTCCACGCTGACTTCATCTTCAGCTGCTTCAGGTCTGGGAGGGGGGAGCTGGGAAGCAGGCTGCAAATTACTCCTGTTTCATAAGAGCACCTTTGCAAGGAGAGAAAGCCAAGTGCCAGGTTTTGGAGCTCTCCTCACACCGGGCAGAGCCACTGTTTTACACAGACCACAGCTGTCAGCATCCTCCACCCCTCAGCTCTTGCCCTTTGGCTGCCAATTCTAGTCCATAGCTGCGACCAGAGGTGCTTCCTCTGCCAAGAAAGCAGCAGGTAGAGGGAAAGAGGAGAGCAGGGATGGAGTGCCCAGGGAATCCCCTCCTGGTGAGCCTTGCTGTACCCGCAGCTCATGAAACAGCCTGCCTGCTGCTGAATGTGATGGAAGAGCTTTCCTTTCACCAGCCAAACCACCTTGGCTGCTGGTTAGGATTCCTCAGGCAGAGTTTGGCACCATCTCTGGCAGCTCCTGAGCTGGTTTGGCTGGTTTGGGGAACCGCTCTCACCCCTGTCCCATCCCACTCAGCAGGAGGAAGCGCTGGGGCTCTGAGCAGGCGACCAGCATCACGCACTTGAGCTGAGCGCTGGTGGAAGTTGAGGATTTTCTCCACAGCCAACTCTCTAGCATGCAAGACCTCACATCGGGCTGTACATCTTTTGATGTCCTCTTGGCACAGCAGAGAGCACCGAGCGGTGCCCTTTTCAGCTCAGTGCTTGCACATCCGCTTACACGCTGCTGACAGTGCCGGGCTGGCCGCCTCGCCATGCCAGCTGGCAGCCACACACAGCCTCCTCTGAGACATGGCACCGAGCAGAGCAGCACGAAGCCGACGTAAAGCATGAGGACAGCCCCCAGAGTGCCATCATACCAAAGAAGAGGGCTCCCCGTGCATCAGGGTCCTGGTTGGAGTGGCTGCAGTCACCGAATGATGGCTTTCTGGTGGCTGTAAATGTTGGATGGGACCTCATTTCCCAGCCAAGCAGCTGAAGGGACAGTGCCCATCACGTGGCTTAGGGTCCCTTTGCTCACAGCTGTCCTTGCTGCCCTGACTGCAGGGCACAGAGCCCTGTATGCCTCTCCCCAGCTCAGCACCTGGCGCGGCTGCCAGTCGGCTGCTGCCCAAATCCCAGCTTGGAGACGCCAGGCGCAGCTCAGCTGGGTTTGTGTTTGTTATCCTGTGCGTTTGATGGGGAGGATTTGGGAGAAAACCCAGCTGTACAGCATGGAGCAGGGTGGGTGCTAATCCCTTCTTTGGGGGCATCAGCTCCAAAGCTCTCCCAGCAACAATCTGGCTCAGCAGGGACCCTCAGATCCCATGCAGGCAGCAGCCTGGTGCTTGGGGCCAGCAGCACTGCGGGGCGCTGCTGCAGCACGGGGCACCCATGGCTGCTCACACCAAGCAAAGTGTTGTCATGGAAACGGCATCTGCTTCAGCCTCAGCCCCCCAGGATGCAGCCAGACTCAGCAGCATCCGCCAGTGACCATTTATTTTTCATAGGGTTCAGCTGTGCCACATGGCTTTGTCTCCTCGAGGGCCCCGGGGCAGCAGAGGTGCTCAGGAGTATGCGACCCACGTGTCTCATGTTCACCTCCCCGCTGCTCTAGCAAGCAGAACCCTCCTCTGGGGAGGAACTGAAGCCAGAGGAGCACTCCCGAGTTTGTTCACTTTCACTTCCACTGCCCTAATATTTATTTTTTTTAAAAACTCATTAGCAGTTTGGAAGGGAGGAACAGAGGCAGGTCCAGGCTGGTGAGGGCAAGCCCTGGAGAGCTTGGGCCATCGCGCTGTTCTTCCCCTGCCTCCTCCTCCCACCTCACCAGCCTGGAGCCTTGTCCCTGGGATGGGATTGCTGCCCAACTTGGCTGATACACACAGCTCCAGGATGGGGAGGTGGTGGGCAGGGGGACAGTGAGTCTCAGGAGTGGAGGGCACAGGCTGGGAGATCAGCTCTGTGCTACAAGAAGCAGAGAGAAACTGGCTGAGGAAACAGGATGAGGTGCTGTGCAAAGAGCCTGCTCTGAGGCTGAAGCCCCTAGTGGTCCAGGGAGCAATGCAAAGCCAGCTATGTGTGCCAGAGCAGTGCCACTAGGCACCAGCTTCAAGCTCACAGGCACCAGCGGTGCTGCTCTAACAAGCACCATGGATCCAAGGAGCTGGAGCCAGGCCACTGAGCCACCTGAGCTCACACAAGCAACACTGACATGGGTAGAAGCATGCATCAAAGGGCTCAGGGGCTGCCAGCACAACAGGACACCCCAGTAGCCCCAGCCAAACTGCTGTGCTGGTGGCATACACATCCCCCTCTCACACATGTCATGCCCTCAGGGAATGTCCCCACTGTGGTGGCAGGGAGTGTGGCTGAGGGAGGGGTGACGCCATCCTTATCTCTCTAGGGAAGGGAGGAGGGGAAATTGCATCCTCCAGGCTCAGGTGCACCAGTGCTGGTAAGAGCTCATTTCGATGCAGAAGGTTTCCTTTACATTTGTCATTACTATTCATGCTGCTGTCAGGCTAAACACAGCTGAGTTAACCCTTTGGAGGAGGAACAACGCGAGTTTCCTCCTGGAGAAGTGCTTCCCACAGTGGTTCAGCCCAGGATGTGCAGGACAGGGAGCTGGGCAGGCATTTGTCCCCACGTCTCCTCCTGGTAGGTGACATCAGGAACATTCCTCCCTGAGAGATCCGTGCAGTCCCAGCACACAGGCGCTGCCCTTGGGATTCACCAGCACCCAAGGGCCAGTCCTTTCCTTCCCAGACCCTGCAGCCAACGTATCCAGTGGATGTGGAAGGCACTGGTAGTGGGAAGGATAGGGGACAGCATCCTTCAGACCCTGCAAGGAAGTGGCTGCGCTGCTTGTGGCAGAACCCCAGCTGATGCTTTCTCTCTTCGCTCTGCAGTTCTCCAAGGAGAAATACATCCTTGACTCGTCACCGGAGAAACTTCACAAGGAGCTGGAAGAGGAGCTGAAGCTGAGCAGCACCGACCTGCGCAGCCACGCATGGTACCACGGCCGCATCCCGCGGGAGGTGAGGATGGGGAGGGCAGGGGCTGCGTGGGTTTGCCACGGGGAAACTCCTGAAACTCACAGCCAGATGAGGGGAACGCTCTAAATAACGGCCCTGGTGGAGCATCCACCTCTGTCCACCAGTGCAGCCAACAGGGCCGTGCCTGAGCCGCTGCCCCATCCCTGCCAGGTCTCAGAGAGTCTCGTGCAGAGGAACGGCGACTTCCTCATCCGCGACTCGCTCACCAGTTTGGGTGACTACGTGCTGACGTGCCGCTGGCGCAACGAGCCCCTGCACTTCAAGATCAACAAGGTGACGGTGAAGTCCAGCGACAGCCGGAGCCGCGTGCAGTACCTCTTTGAGCAGGAGAGCTTTGACAACGTGCCCGCCCTCGTCCGCTTCTACGTGGGCAATCGCAAGGCCATCTCCGAACAGAGCGGTGCCATCGTCTACTGCCCCATCAACCGCACCTTTCCCCTGCGCTACCTGGAGGCCAGCTATGGGCTCGCCAATGGCAAGCACGGGGGGTCCCACAGCCCGGCCTCCCAGAAGGGAGGGCACATCAAGAGGAGGAGCATCACCATGACAGACGGGCTGACGGCCGATAAGATCACCAGGGCCGAAGGGTGCTCCACCAGGTGGGTGCAGGGGATCGGTCCTCGAGGATGAGGCGGGAGCAGGGCTTGGGGGTGGAAGCGGCCACAGTGCAGACATGGAAACCAGCAGAGGCACAGGGAGAGGAGCCAGTACCCAGCTGGAAGTGGGGCTTTCTCCCAGGCTGGCTGCCAGCCATGCTGAACCACTGCAGTGCACAGTGAGCGCACAGCTTGCCATCACACAGGCCAGAAGGCAGAGGGTGTTTTATATCACCCAGTCCAGGATTGCCTGCGTGTCAGAGCTTGTCAGAGCTTTCCCAGGCTGATGCAGGAGTGTTAGCCAGCACCATGAGGGCATTTGGTGGCTTGCTTCTGATCAAACTTCATTTTAGAGCCTTTTCCACTGGGGTATTTGCAAGGAATTACTAAGAGGAGATGACAGAGCTGTGTGGATGGGGTCTGCACAGCCACACTGAGCCTCTAATGAGGCTGCCCAGGTCACACACACCTTGCAACAGCCAGGTTTCACAGGGGGTGAAGGAGATTTCCTTCATATGGCTTCCTCTTGGCAGCCTCAGGATGCCCAGGCCCCAGGGAAGGCAGAGCACACTTACAGCCCTGCACAGAGGCCAGGGGACCTGCATCACCACGTGTCCCCAGCGGGCACAGCCTGTCCACCTGTCTGCAAGCCAGGCTGCCTTTTCGCCAGCCCAACCTTCTCAGCCCCAGGGCAGGGTGGGAACACACCAGCAGAAAACAGGCAACCGAACTGTTACTGCAGGGAGAACAGAAACACCTGGGCTTTCAGGAGAACATACACACATCCAGAAGAGCCCAAACCCATCAGCCTTTCCTCATCGCTCACGTTTTCCCCAGATTTCTCATCATCACAGCTGTTCTCCCATCCTGCTCCCACCACAGACACGCAGTGCTCCGGGCTGCAAACACATCACAGCAGCCTATGCCAGGGAGGGCAGATTGCCTGCCCTGCTTTCTTGCAGTGCTCACATTGCTCAGCCCACCACAGCAACTTTTGCAACACCACTGACTCACGGTGTTTGTGTCAGGCTATAACCACTGCCCCAATGGCACAAGACCTCCTAGCTTGCTACAGAAGCATACATGCAGCTCACCACCACACCATCTCCCAGCTCTCACTGTGAGCCAGCTGGGCATTCATCCAGCCAGCTTCAGGCACGTTGCATTGCTCCCCAGCTTTGGGAGAGAACAACACAGCTCATCTAGCTGCCATGCAGCTCTTAGATTTAAAAACACACCCAGCATGAGATACTCCCTTGCACCCACGCACCACAGTGCTAGAAAACTTTCCCACTCCTATGCTGGACCTCACAGCATCCTGGATTCATCCCATCCCATGTTATCCCAGTACCTTGCCCTTTTCTCTTCCCAGGACCAGGCTCCTTGCAGGTAGGGCTGGCTCTGCATTCTGTAGGTGCTGGCCCTTCTGCTCCAGCTGCAGGGTGAGATGCCCTGCTCATGGCTCCAGCTGAGCTCATTATGGGCTCAACTCGTTGCTGTGGTAATAGAAGATATTGATGCCTGTAGGGAGGAGAGTCACAACCCCTCCACCTTTGCTCTGGCACTAAGTTCAGAGTCTGATGCTTCCGTCTTCCCCTTCCCCAGCGTGTCCCTGCCACACCACAGGGACATCATCCGCAACTGTGCTGTCAGCGTGGACCAGATCCAGGACCTGCACTCCCCAATGTCACCCATCTCAGAGAACCCCACCTCACCCGCATACAGCACAGGTAGGCATCACCCCACTGGGCACAGCGGGACGCGGCTCAGGCTGAGCTCAGCGCAGACATGAGCCTGGGAAGGGGGCAGAGCTGGCTGTAAAGAAGCCCCTGGGCATGGAGCATTGCCCTTCATACTCAGCACATCCTTGGTGTGTGCATACCTCCAGGCTCTGCTGACAAGTTCTCTCCTGCTCCTTGCAGTGACACGGCTAAAGCCTCATACCTGCCAAGCAGCTGCGATCACCCCGGCCTCCCCGGTCATCAGAAGGTCCAGTGAGCCCCAGCTGTGCCCGAGTAGCAGCAACAAACCTCTGCCAGACCCTGCGCACAGCACCCACTCCACGCCATGCCACGGCTATGCCCGCGCCTCCCCCTCTCCCTCTGTGAACAGCTACAGTGACCCCGACACGGGGCACTACTGCCAGCTGCACCCCACCTCACCTGTCAGCAGAGAGCGGCCGGCTCACGACACCAAGCAGCTGCCGGCAAAGAGCTACGTGGAAAGGCTAAAGGTGGAGGAAGGGCAGAGAGGGACTGTGGAGAACGGCTCTGGGGAAGCGGAGGCAGGGCAGAGGCTGAAAGGAGAGCGGGACTTTGCGGGCTTTGTGCCCCCCACCGTGGAGACTTGCTCCTCCTTCAACCCGGCAGCATTCCAGTCCCTGCTCATCCCCCTGGAGAACAAGCCCCTGGAGATGGCTGTGCTCAAGAAGGTGAAAGAGCTGCTGGCGGATGTGGATGCGAAGACACTCGCCAAACACATCACCAAAGTGGACTGTCTGGTACGGCGGGGCCAGGAGGGAGGGACGGGCACTGCTGCCCTCCATTTGCTCCAGGTTAACTGGGAAACAGTGCCCCTGAGCCTTGGAATGCCTGAGCATCCCTGCTCTCAGCTCTGTCAGCCCGCATCAGCTGGCAGAGGCTGGGCTGGGGCAAAGGACTGCCCGAGGCCGCTCAGCTCTAATCACCTCTCACCTTTCTTGCCAGGTTGCTCGGATATTGGGTGTAACTGCAGAGATGCAGCGGCTCATGGGGGTGAGCTCCGGCATGGAGCTGCTCACCCTGCCCCATGGCCACCAGCTTCGGCTCGACCTGCTGGAACGGTATGGCACAACCCAGCTCCCCTGGGGTGCCCCAGTTTGGCACAGGGGGACATCACACCTCCTGGGGTCCTGCTGAACCCCCATGCTGGGGCAGTGGCAGGAGAACCCCCAGCTCTTTGCCCCCATGCTGAGCCCTGCTCTGCCTCTCGCCCTGAAACAGGTTCCACACCATGTCCATCATGATTGCCGTGGACATTCTGGGCTGCACGGGCAGCACAGAGGAGCGGGCAGCCCTGCTCCACAAAACCATCCAGCTGGCCGCCGAGCTGAAGAGCACCATGGGCAACATGTTCAGTTTTGCGGCTGTGATGAACGCCCTGGAAATGGCACAGGTACGGGGATGCTGCCTTCGTCCCCGTGGCCTGGGCTCAGCCCATTTCCTAAACGCCCCCTGCCCCCATGGCCCACCATTGGGGTGGGAGGAGGGGGACCATGGCCCAGCAGAGTTGTGGGGCCACATCTGCTGGGGAGTAAGCAGAGAAAAGAAAGAGCCATCCCCTCTGTGGAGCAGACAGCCAGTGCTGCCAGGATGTGATTGTTTGTCAGTGGTTGGGCTTTTTGTTTTGTGCTGGGTTCTGTTCCTGAGAGGAAATGAATCTACCCTCCAGTACAATACAAATCAGTCTCAAGGCCGTGGCAGCAGCGTCTCCGGGCCACACTGCTCCCTTTGGAAGATGAAAGATTAAAATTCAATTTTAAATCGAGCCCAGCTGGGAAGCCTTACTTCCTGCCTTCACAGAGGCAGTGGAACGGCTGCTCCCTCCCTGCATCTCATCTTCAAGGCCTCTGCGGCACGGGAGGCTGCTGTCCTGGGGCATGGCAGGAGAAAAAGCACTGAGCCCGGCCTGGTGCCGGGGCCATGCAGTCTCTGGCCATGAGTGCCTGCAGCAGAAGCTGTGGTCGTGGTGCCAGGGCTCAGAAGCAGCACTTCCCTCTGCTTGCAGATCGCACGGCTGGAGCAGACCTGGATGGTGTTGCGGCAGCGGCACACAGAGGGTGCCATCCTCTATGAGAAGAAGCTGAAGCCATTCCTGAAGAGCCTGAATGAAGGGAAAGGTGAGCAGGGCAGCTCCTGGTTCAGCCAAGCATATCCTTGCTGGGGGGGGGCACATGTTGGAGAGCTGCGTCCCTCTCCCAGCAGGGCCAGACACTTCCCGCCTGCTTCTATGCAGCCCCAGCAGCGCCTGCTTGGCCTCAGCTGCCCCTTCTTTCCCAGGGAAGCATTTCATAACTAAATAAAACCAGCAGCTGGGCACAAACATGGCTCAGACGAGCCAAATCCTTGTGCTCATGGCAATGCGTGCCAAGCCAAGGGGACAGCGGCCGGTTGTGGGCAGGGAGGATGAAAAGCTGCATCTCCCTCACACGCAGCACCCTGGGATCTGCTCGCCCACTGCTCACCCACTGCTGCAGCCCTGGGACACACAGACTGCCAGAGCAGGAACAGCAGTGCTTCTCTCCTGGGCACAAGCAGAAAGGCTGGTGCTGGATGAGATGATGGCCTCAAGCAGAGCCTTCTTCAGAACCACAGCCATGTCTGTGCTGCAGCTGAGCCAGAACTCTGTCCCAGGAGTGTGGTAGCAGCCCAGCTCCATACGGCTGTGTTGTCGTGGGAGTGCTGTGTGGGTCCAAGGCAGACAGGGAGCAAGATGAGGAGCATGCGGGGGCACTGAGCCACGTACCCACCAGCGTCAGGGTCATGAGTGGTGCTCACGGAGCCTCTCTCTGCAGAAGGGCCACCGCTGACCAACACCACCTTTCCCCACATCGTGCCCCTGGTGACTCTTCTGGAGCGGGACGACGCGCTGATGGACAGCCCTGAGCCCTGGGAGGCCACGGACAATGGCGTGGAGGTGGTCATGGCCCACCTGGAAGCTGCACGGATGGTGGCCCACCACGGCGGTCTGTACCACACCAACGCTGAGGTGAAGCTGCAGGGTAAGCAAGATGGGGATGGGGTTGGCCCTTTTCCCTTCACCGGTGGCAGTGCTGGATGGAACATCCCGCAGGTGCAGGTCCTCATCCTGTCTCCATGGGACTGACTTTCCCTCCCTGCAGGTTTCCAGGGCAGAGCGGAACTGCTGGAGATCTTCAGCACCGAGTTCCAGCTGCGGCTGCTCTGGGGCAGCCGTGGGGCTGAAAGCAGCCAGGCCGAACGCTACGAGAAGTTCGACAAGGTCCTTACTGCCCTGTCCCACAAGCTGGAGCCGGCAGTGCGCTTCAGCGAGCTGTAACCCCCCCCAGCAATGGAAAGCCTCTCCATGAGGGACACAGTGGCAATGTGGGGACAAGGAGGAGGAACAGCAGCCACTTCCCATCTGCCACTCACCTCCCTGGCACTGCCACTCCAAGGGATGGGGACAGCGTCCATCACCCAGCCCTGCCGCAGTCCATGGCTGCATGGTGCCCCTCTCCTCCTCCTTCAGGTTCCTTCCCTTCCCATCTCCCTCTCGCCCATGGCTGCTGGGTCCCACTTGTAAATATGTTTCCACGGTCATTTCTGGATGTACAGATTCGCGGACAGTTCCTGGTGTAAATACTTAGGCTCATGCATTTTGTCCTGTAAATACGTGTACATAGCTCACGGCCTTGGTTCTTACATACAATAAACTTTTACGCTCTCTCTCTGGAGGCACTCCTCCACACCGGCACGCCGTGGTTGCTCATTGCTGGAGGGGGATTGAGGGACGCCCTCACTTTGCTGCAGGCAGGGCTGGGGCTACAGGCCAGGCACAGCGGTGACATCGGGCCGTGTATGGGCGGGGCTATGCCGACCAGACCACGCCCCTTAGCGCGAGACCACGCCCACTCCCACGTTGCCACGCCCACCTCCCCGTGCCGCGCAGGGCACGCCGGGAGCTGTAGTGCGGGCGGTGCCGGAGCCGCGGCCGCCATGTGTCGCTCCGCGGCGGTGCTGGCGCTGAGCTTGGCGCTGCTCTCGGCCGCCGCCGCCGCCTGGGACCTGTGGGCACTGAGGGCACTGCGCTGCAGCTTCACGGAGGACTGCGAGTGCGGCTTCGAACCCGACCTGCGCGGTTAGGTTCCCATTCTAGGTCGGGGGTGGCACGGCGGCGTTGGGGCGACCGCAGGACGGGAGCCGTCGGACCTTCGTTTCGTAAAGGATTTGCTTTTGCCGCAGGTCTGGAGTGCGAGCTGGCCGTGACCCTGGTGGGGCAGCCCCTGGTGAGGCAGCAGCTGATGAAGGGACTGAGGCGGTTCCTGGAGAAGCGCAGCCCGGAGAAGCCCCTCGTTATGTCCTTCCACGGCTCCACCGGGACGGGAAAAACCTTCGTGAGCTCCATGCTGGTCCGGCACCTCTTCCCCGAGGGGCTGCAGAGCCGCCACGTCCACCAGTTCTCCCCCATCGTGCACTTCCCCCACGCGGAGCACGTGGAGCGGTACAAGGTGAGCGCTGCCCCGCGCTGCAGGTTGCGGCCGTCCCGGCGCTCGGCGCACGCTCAGGCTGCTCCTGAAGGCGGCAGGGCTGCGGCTCTGTGCTTCGCCCTCTGCCAGAGATTGGAGCAAAGGCTCCACGCAGTGGCTGAAGGCACCTCTGCGATATGCGCTTCTGTTTTCCCAACAGCCGTTCTCGCTGTCATTTTCTCCCTCTTTAAATATTTACACGGCCCTTTGAATACGCAGCCAGAGTGTTTCACTTAGTGCCTTTCACCTGGAATTGTCTCTGTGCTTTCCAAATCAATAGCTGGGAAAACCTCTGTATGGCTGTGATAATTCCCTCCTCACCCAACAAGGAGCTCCCAAACACAGCTTAACCTGTGGCTCCTGCAGCTGACAGAGGCAAGAAATCCAAAGGTGGAGGTTTTCCAAATGAAACCTCAGCAGTGGGGAAACCAGCACACCTGGATATTTTCCTTCTGGGTGTTTGGAGGAGTTGTGTGTTCTTTTGCATCCTTAGAAGAAATGTGCTCGGTAGGGTAAAGCCTCGTGCTGGGTAAAACGATGCAATTAGGAGTTACACTCATATCCAGGGGACCTAAGTGTTCATGTGTGGGTTGGCACTGATGTAACTTCAGCTGTAGTAAGGAAGGGGAGAGCTGTTCTCATTTGGTGCAGGCACACAATTCTGCACCAGAAAAGGAGGCGACAACAAGCACGTCTCCCTCCCAGTAACTGGGAACTGCAATGCAATGAAAGAGAAAATTGTAGAGAGCTGTAGGAGGCTGAATACCCAGCTTTAGTTTGCTGCCTCCTTCTCACTGCTTTAAATCTGCAATAGGAGACCTGTAATGAGCTAATAAATGGCACAGATAAGTCACCGTGCCAGGCCCGGGACAAAGCAGCCTGCCTCAGGGCTGGCTGTTCCTGCTCTGAGTAGGTGGTGCTGCACAGCTGCTTCTGTGCTTCACCTCAGCCCTTGCACTGCAGTAGCTCAGGCCTCCCTCGCTGCTTTATGGTCTGGTGGGTATTTTTCCTAGGAGAACCTGAAGCACTGGATCCACGGGAACTTGACGAAGTGCGGACGGTCGGTCTTTCTCTTTGAGGAGATGGACAAGATGCACCCGGGCCTGATTGATGTGATCATGCCGTTCCTGGGACCCTCGTGGGTTGTGTATGGGACCAACTACCGCAAAGCAATCTTCATCTTCATAAGGTGAGATGCCCCTGTGTGGCAGTGGGGCATCACGGAGCATTCCAGTGCCCTGCTTCTCACGTGGGCACAGCACGATGCCTGCTTCAGAACACCCTTTCATTTTGCTTTTCCTTTTCCAAGCGTTGAGCTTCTGCAGAAACCAGCAGATGTTGTCTCCTCGTGAACAGTCAAAATTGGAGTGTCTGAAAAAGCTCTCCCCTTCCTGTTATTTGCTTGCCTTTGCAGGAGTCCTTTTAGGCCAGGCAGCGGGGCAAGCCTGGACTGAGCTCACACAGGCTGGAGGATGACAGATGCCACCTCTGTCCTGCAATACCACTGTCCTGGGTAGTAAGTTGTCTTATTCTCGTTACTCCTGCAGCAACGCAGGAGGAGAGCAGATCAATGAAATGACACTGGATCTGTGGCGTGCCCACCGGGACCGGGAGGAGATCAGCCTGCAGGACATGGAGGCAGCCATCTCCAAAGCCGTGTTTGAGAACCCTCAGAGTGAGTGAACCTGCAGTGTTTCAGCAGGGAGCAGAGCCCAGCAGAGGGAGCCAGGCCCACTCCACACAGCCACAGATGCTCTCTGGGATCTCCTAAGCAGGCAGAAGGGGACAGAAATTTGAAGGGAAAGGAATGGTGAGCTCCTCGAGGTTTTCTGGCAGAGGGAAGGAATGGCCTGATTCCCAAGCCAGCAAATCTGTTAGCATGCTTAGCAAAATTCTTTGGAGAAAATGTGTATTCAGATAAAGTATGGCACACAGCACAGCACACTCACTGAAAAGGCACTGGGAATCAGTCCCTGCTGCCTGCTTTGTCCTTGTCACAGAGCAGAGCTTAAAATCTGAGCAGCTCAGTTAAACCTAACCATTCCTGGGGAAAGACAAATCTATCTGGGGAAGGAGGGGTTGACAGCTGTTGGTTTAAGTCCTTGTACAAAACGAGCAGAGCTGTCTTCAGCCGAGTACTCTGGCTTCAAACAAAGCAGTTCCTTGAATTCCAAGGACCACAGACACCGAAAGTAAAATCTTCTGTCTCTTCCTTTGCTTTTGTAGGTGGATTCTGGAAATCTGGGATTATTAACGAACATCTCATTGATTTTGTCGTGCCCTTCCTCCCCCTGAAGCACCACCACGTAAAGCAGTGTGTCATCAATGAACTTGTGCAGCAAGGGTTAGAAGTACGCCAGGGTGTTGTCCAGGAGGTGGCCGACAGCATCCCCTACTTCCCAGAAGAAGAGAAATTATTTTCATCAACAGGATGCAAAACTGTAGCCTCTCGGATCAGTTTTTTCTTCTAGCCTTGCTCAGATCCGTATGGGGCTGTAAAGCTGCACACTGGTGGGATGAGCACCAGGAGCTGCGTGCTGCCATGCAGTAGCACAAATGCCCTCCTGCTGAATTTGTCTTTCCAGCCCCAAGGGCACTATTGCAGAATGCAGCTGTGGGAGCAAGTGATTTGGTTTACAGCACTTTATTGTTTATTCTGTGGCCAGGTGCAGGTGGTTATGCCCAGCCTGGTGCACCACTCAAGTCGTACCTGTGATGAAGAAGGGAAGATGTCAGGAGAGACTGCAGTGTCAGGGAGGCTTCTTACCCTGTCAGCAACACCAATCTGCAGCTCTCTCCTCTTCTGGCAGCTTCTGTTATCCAATGCATGAAGATTCTGAGCCCAAAAAGGAATTATTTTTTTTAAATACATTATTTTAGCATTTTTAAAAGCCATCTTTTAAGCATGGCAGTACCTCAGTTCCTTGGTACAATGTGACAGTGCTGGTGCTGACTGCTGCGTTGCTGGCTGGTGAACACCCTCAACATTACCCTCTTCATTGAAAGGAAATTTTAGAGCCAACTTCTTCCCAGTTTCCTTTCACTGTGAATAGGTGCTGGTAGGGAGCACCAACAAAAATAGGGACACAACGAGGGAATATGGCAATGCTCAGCCTGCCAAGAACTCAGCTTCCCTACTTGTCCTTCTGCCCATCTTTCCCCCAAGGTCCAAAGGATTTCTCTGCAGCAAACCATGGAAATGAAAAAAACAGGACTTACCTACAAAAAAAAAAAGTTCATTCCTACCTCCAGAGGAGACTGGTGACACTGATGGTTTTTAACAATACTTTATTCAGTGGTAATTTCTACAGCAGGCTGAGGAATTGGTGCTATGAGCTCTTGAGCTTCTTTGACGTCCTTCTGCTGGTCAGACCTTGCAGGCACTGGAAGAACCAGCTCTGCTCAGCTCCACAGGGGTGCCACTTACGTGGGGACCTGAGGACAAGATAGAGAAGTTTGTACTCCACGCTGTCAAGCATGGTGGGTGTATGGCACTGCTGGCCTTTGTCCATTTTAATCTCTGCAGTCGGTTACTGGAGCACAGGTCAGAGAATCATTCCTACTGTGAGAACGAGCTGCCTGAGGGGGTTGTGTGAATGGGGACATGGCTGAGGGTCCCTGATGTTCCTCTCGTGCCCTGGGCTGAAATGAGCTGCTAACACTCAGGACCATTCCAGCCTTCCTCCAGCTTCGTGGGCAGCCATTGGAGGAACAGCCTAAATGCAGCCTGGGAGCTGGTCCATGTACAGACCATCCTGCCTGCAGAAATGGTAGCATTTCTAATTTTAAAATAAATCTTTTATGAAATAAATGGTTGAGGAACAGTCATTTGCTTGGATTCCTAACAGCAGCTATCGTGGACAGAGTTAGACTCGCATTTTCATGGGCACAGCTGCCTGGTGCAGTAGCACTTTGGGGATTTAGAGGCATAAAGATGATGCTCTATAATTAGGTAACAGGAAACAAGACTGTGGCCTTTCCCAGGGGTGGAGGTGAAACAGCAGTCGCTGGCCCTGACACCCTGCAGAGGAGCCACTGTAGGTACAAGAAAGCCACAAGGTCTGTCCTGCCACAGCTGCAGGCAGCCCATTTTTCCCCTGTGCAGAAAATCTCTGCATACAAGGCCTTGTTCCCAGGACTGTGCCAGTGCAGAAGGTGAAACCCACACATCCTCTCTTGCCATCAGCAGCCTGGGGACAGGCACCAGTGCCCAGGCAATGCTGCAGGTCTACAGCAAACACCCATCAGACCCTTCAGCTAAGAGGGCTGAGAAGGAATGAGGTTCTGCTTGGAACTGTTTCCCCACATGTAGACATTCCAGCAACCTACTGATGCCTTTTAGGTGCAGACAGTGGCAAAAAGCCTTTGGCAACAAGAGTAATTCAGCAGTTAAGTAGCCAAAATGTGCTTCTGTGCCCCAGAGCAAACAAAGCCCTCATCAGAGTTTGAACAAACCCAGTTTAGAGCATGCAGCAGCAGCAGGCTAACACCCAAGACAAATTACCCCCCCACCACCAGCACACACCTACTGCTTCTGTCCATCAGGCATCATCAGATGGAAGTCTTGGAGGACTCTGAAGTGTTTTATCCGAGGTCTGTTGGCCAAGGCTCCTCAGGATAGCCTGGACAGTCCTTCTTGGAAAGAGGCGGCGTGCAAGGGAAAGGATCTGCAGTGGCAACAAGGCAAGACCTGAACATCCTCCTGACATATCAGCACTCACAGAAAAACTTGCCTGCAAAGAGTTCTGCACCACAGGTTTCCCCTGCTGCAGCCAAACACCTGACAGCCTCACCAGGACCTGCTCTGACAGGGAACCTGTTCGGTTTCATTTTGTAAAGAAATCCCAGATCTGTTGAACCGTGCTGCTATGACAGTGCAATGCTTGGAGGCAGCAGCGTGGGGATACTCTCCCCTTGCCCACAGTCAGCTGCAGAAGGGCTTCTGCCCTGGATTAGATTTAAAGAAACAAGAAAGTGAGAATAAGCAGGAGAAGACGATCTGATCAATGACTCTTAACACCAAACTCTTGTAAAAGCCAACATATAACCATTGCTGCTTGGCTTGGACCTGTAGCCTAGCAGGTCCCCCAGCTCATGTTCCTTGATCCCTGCAGGTGGTTCTGATGCAGAACAGAAGCCACCCAACCTTCAGGCACAGTGCCTGCAGCTGAGCCAGGAATGCTGCCCGTTGCCTGAGGAGGGCACAGAGCAGCAGCAGCAGCAGGGCTGTACCTTGCTATCCGTGGCGCTGAGCCACAGACTGAGTGCAACATCCTCCTTTGAGCTCTCCACCTTCCCTAGGCACCGCTTGGCCACGGCACGGCACAGGTAGTGCAGTGCTTCTTGGGGGTCGTGTTCAATGGCCATAGAAAAGCAAGCTTCTGCCTGCAGGAACCGCCTGCGAGGGGACAGCAGTGTGTGTCTGGCTCACCACAGGCCCTCAAGCAGCCTACACCGCCCTGCTCTCACCTGGCTGCCACGTCCTGCCAGCCCTTCTCATGCAACACAGCCGCAACACGGCCCTGCACAGCACGGTTCCCTGGACTCAGCTCCAGCGCCTGCTGGTAATCCACCATGGCGTAGGTCAGCTCCCCCAGGCGAAAGAAGCAGTCTGCAGAGAAGAAGAAGGGCTCAGCAGGGCTGAGAGGGGCTGGCTGCTGCCCCAGGGCTTTGTCTAGAGCCAGTGAGAAACACACACCTCGTGTGCAGCCCACCTCAGGTTTCAGCATCAAAGTCTGCGCTGTAACAAGCAGCACATGCAGCCTGATCCGGGGGAGAGCAGCAGTTGCCAGCTGTGCCCCAGAAGATACTACGTGGGGAAGGAGTAGTAGCACCAGTGGCAAATCCCCACTCCTCATCCCCTTCCCGCTGCTGAAACAGTGCACTGGGGTCAGGATCAAGGGAGAACCCAGCTGCCCCACCTCCTGCTTTTGCCACAGGTCCCTAACACAGGGCTGCAGAGCAAGGCCTCTCTCTGCAGACATTTACTGCCTCAGTGCCAGCCACTGCTGTGTGACACCCCAGCATTATCCACAAGCCACTGACATTACCCTGCTGTGACAACCAGCCCAGCCACTTGCCTCCTCTGTTGGTGTAGAGTCCCTGCTCTGTCCTTTCATTTTGCAATGCTTCACCAAGGAGCTTTACAGCCTCATCAAGTTGGCCCAGGGCATAGCAGTGCACAGCACAATCATTGTAGGTGAGCACCAGCTGCCGCTGAGCCTCCCGGGCCTCTGGGCTCCCCACTGTGCTCAGCTCCCTCGCCCTGACCAAGTCCTTGATGGCTGCACTGAAGTTCTTGAGCTGTCGGAGGAGAGTCCCCCTGTGACACAGGGACAGAGAAAGGAAACTCAGACAGCAGTACAGCTAATTACTTGCAGCAAAACGATCGCTACCTGAGGGTGAAGAATTCAGCAGCCGACGGGTCACTCTCAATAGCAAAGCTGATCTCATACAGGGCCCCACGCAGGTCTCCACACATGGCCTTCAACACTGCCTGGGCTTTGGCCTCCTGGCCTTGTCTCAGCAGCCTCTGCCACAAAGCCTGGGCAGCTCTGTGCTGCGGTTCCAGCTTCAGGGCCCGTTGGATGTCCTGGTGGCACAGGGCCAGCTGCCCAGGGGGCCGGCTACCTTCAGGACCTGGTGCTTCCTACTGTGGCCCCATGTCCAGGAAGGGCAGCCAGGGTCCCTCAAAGGGACCAACATGGTCATACCTGCCCAAACCGCTTGTAGAAGGCACGGAGCACATACATATCAGGGTTCCTCACATCCTCCTCCAGTTCTCTGTTAAGCATCCGGAGGAACCCTGGGAACTCGCCAAGGGCAGCAAGGCACACGATGCTGCAAGAGAGGGACAAGGCTATGGGGAGCCTGCAGTAAGGCAGGGCCAGCCTGCTGAACAACCTGAAGCCCTGGCTTCACCTCCTCTGGTAGAACACCCTGCAGTGAGGCTGCAGCTCAGATGCCTGTATGAAGGCCTTCAGGGCCTCACTGTAGAGCTCCTGGTCCAGCAGACTCTGGCCCTGCAGGGATAGCCAGTCAGCATGGTCACAAGTTGGGGCTGCAGATGGGGAGAAGTGAGTGGTTGCTCACCTGCAGGTCAAGGACAAGAGCCAGACGAGCCAGGCAGTGCTGTTCTTGTGCAGGTGCCAATGCAAGCACCTTCATTAAGTTCAACTTGGCTGACTGGAAGTCACAAAGCTGGAGGAAAGCCTCTGCCCGCTGCTCATACAGCTCTGCCTGCACCATGGACACCCTCAGCCCATGCTGCCAGGGCCCAGCTATGCTCCAAGAGCCCAGAATCATGCTGGCACCATGCTAACACCACAGCAAAGAGCACCCTGAAGCGAAGGTGCCAGTGCTACAGGCTTAGCAATGCTGCCTCCTGCTCCCAGCTCTCCAGGGTCCCATTACCCGCTGTGGATCCAGGTTGATGGCTTTTGTATAGCAGATGATGGCTTCTTCCCACTGGCCACAAGAGGAGAAGCCCCGTCCTTTCTGCCAGCTGCAAAAATGAACAGAGCCATAAGCTGGGCTCAACAGGCCCAACAGGGAGACTGTCACAGAGCCCGGACACACATGTGGCTGGAGGGCAGCAAGGAAAGGTGGTGGATGTGAGGACTGCCCTAAAGGCCGCTAAGGACATTCTGAGCAGGGAAGGCAGCAGTGTGAACACAGAGCAGCACCCAGGCACTTACTGCTCCTGCATCCTGCCCTGCACAATGGCGGGAAGGGATCCCACGCCCCTGGGGCGCTCCACGCTGCGCAGGCACTGGCTGGGCCCGAACAGCCTCCGCAGGGCCCGGTCCCAACCGCCCTCCAGCTGCTCCTCGGGCACGGCTGTGGCAAACAGCTCCGGGGCCTCCATCTCCGCTCCTACCTGCGGGCTCAGCCCAGCGACCCCGCCTGCATCCCCAACCCCTGCCCTTCCTGACAGCCACGGGGCACCCGAGCGACCGCCAGAACGGCGCGGAGGGAAGAAGCACGGATTGCCCGCCGGCCCCGCAACGCCTCACGGCCCCGCCCCGCCGCCTGCAACCAAGATGGCGACGTTGCCCGGAAGCAAGATGGCGGAGATGCCCTCAACCAAGACGGTGGAGACGCCCACAACCAAGATGGCGGCGGGGCCCCTGAGGGCCTTGCTGGCTGAGGTCCTTGCAGATACAGACCTGGCGTCGTCCCGTGTCGGGGTCACTTAGAGGCTAACGGGGGGATTTGTCCTTCTCCTCAGCGGGACGCTGCGGGGTCTGGCCTGTGTTTGCGCCCTGCAGCGTGCTTGACCCCCCATAGGACAGTGCCGCCCCACCTCAGGGCTCGCAGTCCCCAGCTCCCACTGAGCCCTGTCCCACACGAAGCCCCGCTCCAGGCTCTCCCCCTTTTTCCTCCTCTCCCTCCTCCTCCCTGACGCTGTCTGGCAGCGCAGCGAACATGGAAACAATCGGCCTGGCTGCCAGGCCTGGCAGGAGCGCGCAGCCCTGGCGCAGCCCAGCACAGCCTCTTCCAGACCCGTGTTCCTTGGAGCCGGGCCCTGCACGGCCGGGGCAGCCATGGGGCAGCTCCAGCGCCGTCCCCTCACCCTTCAGCTGCCTGTGGGAGCCCAGCGCCTTCTGCCCCTTCACCACTGCTGTCCTCAGTCCCTCCCTGAGGTCCCTGCTGGTGGCTGCAGCCTCACTCAGCACACCCCACGCATTCCCCTGCACAAACATCCCTTTCCCCTCAGCATCTGTTGGTGCCCCACATTGTGGCTGTGCAGTAAAGGTGTCCCAGCACCCCGTGGCACAGAAAGGCAGAGCTGCCTGGAATTTCCTAGCTCACCAGCAGACTAGTCTGCTCCCATGGAGCTGGAGCAACTAGTGGAGAGGTTTCAGGCTGTCATAGTTTCTGAGTTAGGCTGTTTTCTGCCAAAACATTGGAGTTTCTGAAAGCTCCTGGCCAGCTTTGTTACAGCTCTCCTGCCAGAGCTGCTAGGGAATGCCTTCTATGCTCCAGCACCACTCCAGCATCCCAAAAGCTTGGTGTTCTGCTGCATGTGTCCTGTTTGAGCTACAAGCTGCAAGCACAGCAGCTCCATGCCCACATCCCAGCAGGCACTGGAACGCACCCTGGGACCTGCCACCTCCTTCCTCTGCTCCAGCTGGCACCCAAACTTCACCCTCTGCTTACAGCTCCCATCCCAATCTCCTCACCCTGCAAGGTCTGCATCCAGGATACCTCAGCCACGGGAGCAATAGAGGGGAGAGCCGCAGCTCTGGGGACTTGGCAAGAAGCTCACCTCTCCCCCAGCCCACCCTGTCTAGGGTCAGTTGCAGCATTTTCAAGGGACTTGCTTCTCTCCACCAGTTTTCAACCAAGAATTGCCCTGCATAGTGTTCACTTGCTCTGGGGACTTGAAGTTTTAGCGCAAAACAAACACTCTTGTAAAGCAAACATCCTCCTCCAAATCTGGCCACAGACGTGACACATGCCAGAGACCAGCAGGACTCAGCTGCAAATCCTGGTGCTCAAATTAGCAAAAGGTTTTCAGTCCAAAGGCCAAAACCTCTGCTGAGAGCATCAGAACAAATGAGGGAAGGCACTGTCATCGGTTTTACCTGGGGGCAGCTCTGCCCAGCACAGCTTGCAGCCAGGAACGTCAGCTCCAACACAGTTGGTTTTAATCCTCCTGGGCTTCGGCCCAGATATGGAACAGGCAGGGGTGGCAGGAGGCCACATGTGCACTTCCAGGGCCTTCCCCCCTCCTCCTGAATCAGCAAATCCACATGCGACGTCCAAAAAACAGTTTGCACTACTCAGGAGAGTACAGAGCCAGAGCACCACAGTCTGGCAGCCCCTCCGTCTGTCTAGGCACCATTTTGCCAACAGCCCCAGGGACAAATCCCACTTTGGAGCATGCCGTGGGGAGAACCCAATCAACGATGGTCCCCCCTGGGTCACGATGCCTGGTCCCTATGGAGAAAAGCAGTGAGCATCCCTGCTAGTGGTCCAGGCAGGAGTAAGCCCTCTGCTCACCAATGCCTTCCCATGGGTGGGTGAGGAGAGTCTGGCTGCTCCCAGGGGGTGTCCACGTCCAGCACCAGCACCCTCAGAGCTCATCATGGGATGCAGAGCGAAGATACCCCCCACCATCCCGCAGGTCCCTCAGGCTCTTCTGTGAGCCCACCCAGCCTGTCTGTTTGGAGTCATCATCCCAGATGGTGGAGGTCTCCGTGTCGCTCAGCCAGTTGCTGTCCCCAGCGTAGTGAGTGGGATAAACCAGGAGTGGGTGAGCCGAGAACACCTGCAGGTCCCGTGGGGCAAAGTGTCGCTTGTAGTCCTCGCTGGGGAAAGCAGGAGGAGAAGGACACATAAGGAGTGATGGAGAACACAGCAATGGAGTGCGTGCACGGGGGATGGCACTGTTTTGAGAGTGACATTGGCACCAGAGATGCTGTGTGCTCAGAGTGCCCCCCCCTTCCAACCCTTCATTTTACCATCCTGCTCTCCCCTTTGCCCATGTCCTCTCTTCCAGCGCTTGCCCACCTCCAGCTGCCTCCCCTCCAGGACCCCCCACCCGGTGAGGTGCCCCCAGTGAGGCTGAGCCCTCCACAAGGCCAGCCCCACACCCCAGCTCCATCCCTGCCGCCCCGTGCTGGCAGAGGGCCATTTTCCAGCAGCCGGCGGCCAGGCGGGGCTGGGGGGGAATGAGCTCATGCTGCAGATGTTTTCTTCCAGCCAGGGCGGAGGGGAGAGACGGGGTGGGATGGTGGCAATGGAGAAGAACCACATGTTCCCACAGCAGCGCAGCCCTGCTCCTTACTTGGGGTGTTTGTCGTACATGATGGGCAGGAACTCATCCACAGGCAGCATTTTGGAGAGGGGCTCAGCAGCCAGCAGCTTCTGCGCGCCACGGAGGGAGATGGCGTACGCCAGGGTCCAGTAGGAATATCCAGCTACCACCAGGTTCCGGACACCCTCCACAGGAACTTCATCCTCTGCATTCACTTGCTTCCTCCCCAGGTAGCTGCAGGGCGAGTGGTCAGAGCCGGCCCAGCGCTCACCCTGCACCCCTCGTCCCCAGCACCTACATGAGGTCCCAGTCGTGCCGTGCCCCCTCCAGTTCCTCCATCAGCCTCTGCAGCCGGGCTGGGAAGGACACCTCAAAGCGCACGTCGTCCTCAAAGACCAGCACGCGCTGCAGCCCCTGGGACACGATCTGTGGGGAGGACACAGAGCTGCTGACCTACACTGGGCCATATTGGGTTATACTGTGCCATACTGGAGCCACTCACCCTGAAGGAGAGACCCCCCTCCCCAGGTTCTCCAGACAGATGTTGTACAGAGGGTCCCTACCTGTGCTGGTGCCCCTCAGCCCCATACCTCCTTCCAGATGTTGTAATGGCTCAGGAAGCATCCAACCTCCCCCTTGGTGAGTGTGCGGCCAGAGAAGGGGTCATAGTACCCCGGCAGCAGGTCCACTCCCAGCACCTTGATGTCACTGCTGTTGAGGGTGCTGCAAGATGAAAGGGTGGGTCAGCACGGTGTCCCCAGCACCCAGCTCCCTCCCAGGGTGACACTACGCTGTCACCTCCCATCCACTGCATCCACCACCCGTGCAGCGATCTCCAGCTCCTGCAGGGACTCCAGCATCCGCCGGCGCCGGTCCGGCCGCCTCACCAGATTGATGAGGAAGATCTGGGGAGGAAGAGAAGAGTCTCACTGGGGCAGCAGAAGGAGGGCACATCACTGCAGTGTGAGACAGGGGACACGGGGTCGGCTGAACACCAGGGTAGGAGGTGTGAAGGGGAGGCATGGGGGGCATTTACCTCATCAAAGCCCAATTTAGTGAGTGGTTTGGGTGGGACGGAGATGTGCCTGGAGCGCTGCATGGGGGGACCATCCACTGCAGAGAGATGGAAAATCCCTTCCATGGAGCCTGCAGCCCTCTGTCACTGCCAGGAACAGCACGGGGACCCCCTGGAGCTCACCCATGGCCTCCAGTGTGAGATGCACAAAGTTGACACGCTCATCCTCCAGAGTCTGGTGAGCCTTCACAGGGACGTTGATGTAGCCAAAGCGCTGCTGGTTGCACACGTGGACCTCAGCACCTGCAGGGCGAGGGGGTGAGCACCACAGAGGCTGACCCCAGCCCTCCCCAGACCACTGATCCTCACCGGCCTCCTGGCAGGAGTAGGCAAAGACAATGATGTCGTCGAAAGCCCAGGTGTAGTTGGGATGGGGTGGGTAGAAGGCCAGCTGTGCTGTCTCCTCCTTCCGCAGGTCGATCAGGAAGGTGGCGTACACCATGGGCACGGCGAAGCAGCCCCGGCGCTGCCGGTTCTTGGTGGGGAAATAGTCAGCCGTGCGGCGATAGAAGCCCTGTAACACAGCGGTGTGACAGTGCCAGTGCCCAGGACACAGTGCTGAGCAGCCCCCCAGGGCTTCTGGGCCGTACCTGGGGCGTTATCCCACACCAGAAGTTGGAGTAGAAGGTCTGCGAGTCCAACATCGGGGCCACCACCGACTTGTTCTGCGCCATGAGGAAGGTGAGGGTCTGGTTGTTGGTCAGGATGCTGTCTGTGTCCACAAACTGCGGGGACAGAGCTGGTGCTGGAGGCGTGGGGACACCCACACCCCATGTATCCCATGTATCACGACACCCGCCTGCTGCCTTCTCCCTACCAGGATGTAATCTGCCCGCAGCCCCCGGGCGTAGCTCAGAGCCTCCTGCTTCAGCCTCATCAGGTTTTCATAGCGTTTGTCGCTCCAGTGCTTGGGGCCGAGCTCATCAGGGTAAGCACTGTGCAGTGGGGGGAAGGCAGAGGGTTAACAGTGCGGGCTGGGAACGCACAAACTCAGTGCACACACTGCATGCCGTCCGCCTGAGTCAGCGCCGAGCTGAGCTGGCAGCAGCACGCATGCAAAAAGCCCTGCAAAAACCCCCTGTGCACACAGGGGAGAGGTGCAAGGAGAGGAGCACAACACGGGGTTGTCCCCCCCCGGCTGCACCTGGGCCCCTCTTCTGCCTTCCATGCCACCGAGTGGTAATTGCTGCCCACTGCCTGCAGCCATTCCTGCAGCATCGCCGTCGTGTTGTCTGAGTTGTGGTCCGTCGCACACCTGGGGGGGGGAGGAGGGGGCACGTCAGTCCCGCGGTGCTTGGGGTCCTTGGGGTCCCCCCGGGCACAGACCCCTCCCTGCCCAACCACACCGAGAGGCTGAGCAGCAGAGGGGAGCAGGGCTCGCTCGGAAAGGCAACGTGTAATTTGGAGGAACCACGGCTGCGTTCGCCGGGGAGGGAAAGGCAAAGGGGTCATTGCTTCCCCACCGCCGTGCTGCGGCTCTCGCTTGCTCTCAGCCCCCGTCAGCCCCAACGTCAGCTTCCCAACCCCATTCCCCCACTCCTGCCCCTCTGAGTCCCGCTGCGTCCCCGGCCACCGGCTGCTCTTCAGAGGGTCTCCAGGGGGCGGCAGGACCAAAGCGGCCCCTCGGCTCCCCCCAGCCCTGCCTCCCCCCAGCGGGACCCCTCCCCGCCAGCCCCCACCTCATCCCCCGTAAAAGTTTCCACTCCAGCATGTGGCGGCTGCAAAGGAGAGGGGAAGAGGAGGAACGGGGACTCCTCTCCCACCCTCTGCACGGTATAAAAGGGGTTTGGGGAGGTTGTGCTTGGGCAATGGAGGGGACAGGACAGTCTCTATGGGGAGAGGGAGGCAGCGCCCATCCCTGAGGATGTGGAAGGCCCCCACGAGCTCAGGGTGCTCCCTCACGCACACCAGCCCTACAAATCCAGGAGGGAAACAGTGAGGGGTCTCCGTTCCCCCGCTGCAGCGCTGTGCCCCCACCCCGCTGCTCCCACAGCCTCTCAGAGCCCCCCACGCAGCCACAACCCCTTTGTGGCCACGGGGTGCCACCACCACGGGTTCCCCGCGCCCCAACGGGATCCCCATGCAGTCCCCACTCCTCCAGGTCCCCATTCCCCCCCACCCCGGATCCTTATTCCCCGATCCTTGAGAGGACCCTGAAGGAATGGGGACACCCCTCTAAGGTCCCTGTTCCCCTCGGATCCCGCTCCCCGTGTCCCCCACCCCTCCCGAGCTCCCACATGTCCCCACTCCCCCATTTTCCCCGGAGCCCCCCACTCCCCACGTACCGCTCCCCCAGGACCCCCACTCCTTCCGCTCCCCCTCCCCACCCACCGCCCCCATATCCCCCTAGGACCTGGGGGTGCTCCCGGTTCCCCCACCCTCACCACAGCGCGATGTTCCGCGCGGGGAAGTCCAGGCTCTCCAGAGCCCCCAGGCAATGAGGCAGCGAGTGCTGCGCATTGCGGGCCAGGAGGGCCAGCACCACCCGGGGGGGTTCGGGGCCGCCCCCAGTGCCGGTCCCGGTGCCCAGCAGCAGCAGCAGCAAGAGCGCAGCGCAGCGCAGCGGCCCCATGGCGGAGGGCAGCGGCGGCGGGCGGGGACGGGGCGGGACTCGAGCACGGGATGGGCCCCCGCCTCCGGCCCAGCCTCTATAGAGACCCCCCCCCCCCGCTCCCGACACCGGGAGATGGAAGTACGGACGAGGGCCGGGGGGACGCTCCCAGGTTCGTGCGGAGGAAAGGAGTTCTTGATATTATTTTTATATTCAAAACAAGCCGGCATCACAAAGAACCCCAAAACCCCACTGGGATGACAGCCAGCTTTAGGGCAACGCTCCCTCGCCCTGAGGACCCTACCGGGGCTTCATGCATCCCCGTGTGCCCCCCGGGGCTCCGCACAGCAAAGATGGTGGAGGCGGCTGGGGGCCGGGGGTCTCAGCTCGTTCATTCCCGAGGTGCCCGGCCCCAACGAGGTGCTTCCCACCCCCGGCTGAACGGTTGCAGGCCTTACGGCGTTTGCAACGTGTCCGCGCTGCCAGCCACCCCTCGGGACTTCGGGCCAAAAATGTTGGTTAACCCCAAAGCCATAAATGCAGCACAGTCTGGGAGGGGCCACGTCCCACCGAGAAAGCGCCCATCAGCCCCAACCCACAGCCCCAACACACAGCCCCAACCCACAGCCCAACCCACAGCCCCAACCCACAGCCCCAACCCACAGCCCCAACCCATAGCCATGCCGGGCACCCCTCGCCCTACGGACCCCGCTGCTCCGCCTGGGGGTCGCGGTGTGCCACCAAACCTCGCACCCACCCCGCACTGCAGCCGCCCGTCTGCTGCCGACGCGTCCCGCAGCTCCATCCCGCATTGCTGCTGGCACGTCTGAAATGCGCCTGAGGACGAAGGGATCCAACCGCACCTGGAAGAAGGAAAGGAGAGAGAAAATGAATGCGGGGGGCACTGGGAACATCAGAGCGCCTTGCAGCTCTGCTTACAGCCCGCGGTCAGAGCAGTGTTTTTGGGGACGTTGTCTTTGCGGAGCCCCCCGGCGCCTCACAGCGATGCAGAGGGGCTGCGGGACCCCAAAGCCCCGCACGGCCCCGCACGGCGCGGTGCTCCCGGTGCCGATCAGCCCCGATCCTCCGGGATCCACGGAGCGCTGCGCTCAGCGCGGCCGCTGCTGCCACCTCCCGGCCCTGCGGGGTGCGACGGGGCCGGCCGGGGAGGGGGCGCGGCGTGGGGCTGCGGGGCCGATCCCTGCCTCGGGTCTGCAGCCCTCGCCCCACAGCCCTTCACTCCTACGCCCCCACATGTGTATCCCTGCATCCCTCCGTCTCTGCCACCCTGCATCGCTTCTTCATCCCCGCATCCCTCCGCTTTCTACATGGCTACATCCCTCCATTCCTCCATCCCTTCATCGCTCCGCCCCTACATCTCTGTGTTGCCACATCTATCCCCACATCCTTACATCTCTCTACCCCTACATCCCTAATCCATCCATCCTTATATATCCCTGCCTCCTTCCAATCCTACTCTCCTACAACCCCTCATCCCATTTCTCCTACCTCCCTCCACTCCCACATCCCCGCTTCCCTCTTCCCCTATATATCCCTGCACCCTTCTAACCCTACAGCTCCACATCCCCTGTACTCCTCCACCCCTCCACTCCCACACACCACCATTCTCACACCCCCAGCTCCCTGCATCCCCTCCCAGGGGTCACGGGCCGTGAATAGCAATGATACAGCAGGATTTTGGTGCCAGAGCAGGATTTGGAGAGTTCTGGTTCTCAAAAAGGCAGAGAGCAGAGCTCCCAGCAGCCGGGCAGCAATTTCTCCCCTGCAAAACCCCCTGCAGGTTCACCCTGGCGTCTCCTGGGCACGGGGAGCCAATGCTGCACCTCAGCCTGGGGAAACTGAGGCATGGAGCAATGCAAAGAGCAGAGCACAGAGGCACAGTGGGCTGGAACAGGCACAGGAGAACAAACACTGTGCCTCTTACAGCCACTGCTGCCTGTGCACGTTACAACCCAGCACCCTCAGAGCTCACTGAGTGTCTGACATCACCTAGCAAGCTGCTTTGGCCGTGCAATCAGGAAAACAAACAGGAAGGAGCAGGGGGAGCTGCCTGGCCTTTGCCTCGGGGTGACCACCCCCCTCATCTCACTCTGCCCTGACACCTCCACTGCTGTCATGGGGCTGCTGCAGCCCACAGTGCCTCTGAGCCAACATCAAGCCTGGCAGCACTGCATCATATCCCCTCACATTGCATCCCCTCACACAGCATCCCATCAAATCCCATTGCATTGCATCACATCACACCTTATTCCATCCCATTCCAACCCATCCCATCCATCTCATCCCAACCCATCACATCGCACTGTATCCCCTTGCACTGAATCCCATCCTCTCACATCTTACTGCACTGCATCCACCCCGCTGCATCCTATTGCACTGTCTGCCATTGCACTGCATCCTATTGCATCCCATCACATCCTATCACATTTCATCCCATCATATCCCACTGCATCCCATTGCATCCTATTGGGACCCATCCCATCCCATCCCATCCCGTCCCATCCCATCCCATCCCATCCTACCATGTCCCATCTCACTGCACCCCATCCCCTCACATCCCATTGCATTGCATCCCATTGCATCCTATTGGGTTCCATCCCATCCCATCCCTTCCCATCCCATCCCTTCCCATCCCATCCCTTCCCATCCCATCCTACCATGTCCCATCTCATTGCATCCCATTGCATTGCATCCCATTGCATCCTGTTGGGTTCCATCCCATGCCATTCCATCCCATCCCAAAATGCCCTTTCCCACCCAGCCTCCAGGACAAATCACGTATAAAATCCAATGTTATTCCCTGAGGGCTGTAAGATCTCTCCCACCAGCACCCGCCCTCCCAGCTGTGCTGAGCTGATCTGGGGCAGCTGAGTGCTGAAATCAGAGCGGGGTTTTGGGCAGCCCAGCACCCCTCCACCTTCCCCCCCCCCCCCCCCGGCCCAGGAGCTCAGCCCCAGCCCTGCACCCCCGGCTCAGCCCCAGCCTGGCACTGACCCCCCCCTCCTGCACAGTGAATTTTCCATCCATATGTTTTCTTTTTATTTCCCAGTTACTTTTGGCTGCAGGGCTGAGGTTTTGGCCACCCTCACCTCCTGTCTCCACCCCTTCCGTCACATTCGTTACGTTTCTCAGTGAAGCCTTTGCAAAGCTCCAGGTTCCTCCAACGTCACGTTCCTCCAAAAGGTTCAGATGTGGGTGCACAAAACACGAATCAATACGTGAAGCTACACCTATAGAAATGGAACCACTGAGACGCCGCGTGGCCAGAGGTCGGCACAAACCTCCCAGCCTCCAACAATCCCTTATTTGTAAACTTATTTCATTGCAAAAGCTCTCCCTGCCACTCCGGGTGCCCCCAGGTGTCCCCAGCACCAAATGGAGAAACTGAGGCACGTCTCCCTGCTGCCCCCCCCACCCCGCAGCCCCATTCCCCATTCCACCACCTCCAGCTGTTGTGTAGATCAGGGCTGGGCTCTCCTCCCTCCAGCGTTCTGCTTCCAGCTCTGCTAAACCCATCCGCTCTGCTCCTCAACAGCCGGGTAAAAATAACAGCAACGAACCCGGAGCCTCCAAACCTCATTGCCCAGCTGGGAAAATCCAGGGGGATTTGGGGCCACCCAAGAGGAGCGGGGGGGGGGGGGGGGAGCAGCGGGGGCTGCATCTCTGTGCTGGGTGTGGGGGGAGCTGTACTGATGCAAATGGGACAGAAAATGAGCACTGAGCCCTGGGATGTCAGCCTTCGCCTGGGCCAGGCAGAGCCGGCGGTGCTGCAGATACTGGGGAGGGCACAGCCTTCTTCAGCCACAGCTGGAGCAGGGATGCTCAGTGCCACGGCACAGCTGTGCTCCGGCCAAGCGCTGTCCCTGCAGGTGGTACACGGGATGCTCAGCCCCACGCACGGCTCTTTTGGGCTGGACCACACCTGCAGTCCCCACATGGGACCCAGCAGGGGCACAGGGACACTGCCAAGAGAGGGGAAATGGAGGCTGGGAACCAGAGGGATGCACCTCCTGATCCCGAGACTCAACCTTGGGACACAACACCGGCGCAGCTCCTGGTCTCCAGCCGAAAATCACAGGGATACCTGGCCCCAAATCAGGGCTTGCACCACCAGCGCAGCCCCTGCTCCTCATCCCGAACCAGAGGGATGCCACCAACACGCCTCCAGGTCCCCAGCCCCGGGCTGTCCCGGTCCCATTATGGCAATGCCAGCCCCCCAGGGCTCCCCACACTCCGTCCCCTCTGCACCCTTTGGACGGACGGTGACATCAGAGCGCCCCAACCGGCACCGACGGGACGGATCCCCCCCGCGAGGCGCTGACCCGTGCGCTGCCGTCCCCTCCGTCCCCTCCTTCCTCTCCCACCCACCGGCACTTCGGCTCGGCCCCGTCCCAGCCCGGGCAGCTGTGACCGAAAACAAAGCTGTCCCCGCACAATGCCCTTCTGTCCGCTCCCAGATGCTGACCGCTGGGGTGGACAGCGGCCGGGCTGGAGGCATTGAAGGGCCGTGCCAGGCCCCCGCTGGCAGGGGACAATGTTGGCAGTGATGGAGGGTAGGTATTTCAAAAGGTTTTGTTTTCGGCTGACCCGCCGAGCCAGCGTGACCCCGCAGCCCCCCACCCACCCGAGCTCCTCCGTCCCCATAGAACCCGGCCGCATTCCTGACCTCGGGGGGGAAAAGTTTAAAAACTCCTAGCGAGGAGACAATGCCGGTGTCATGGCATTGATTTAGGAGGGACTCTTTCCATCACAAAGGCGAGACAAAGGCGCTCGGCGCTGGGAAAGGGGCTCCGGCTCCCGGCTCAGGAGCGGGGCCGATGCATTGTGCGTGGGGATCCGTCCTCCCGCGTCCCACCGGCTGCCACCGGGGATCCCTGCGGCCACCGCGGGGTCCCCACCGCCCCGTGGGGCGGCTCCGACCTCCCTCAGCCCCGACCCACGGCGAACCCCCCTGCCGCGACCGGCCCGAGCAGCGCTTCCACAGCGCCCAACTCACGGTGTCGGCAGCGCGGAGCTCAGCGCACGTCCCGGACAGCGGCAGCGCTCTGAGGCCGCGCTGAGAGCGCTTTGCTTTTTCTTTCTTTCTTTTTTTTTTAAACAGGAGAAATATTTTTCTCCGGTGCTGGACGGCGCTGCCGGAGCTGGAACCGCGGCCATTGGTTTCCTCACGCTCTCCTCGCCCTATTTATTTTTTTTCCTGGCAGCTGCGGGCGGATGGGAGCTGGCGAGGTGCTGCTCCTGGGGCTGGGAGGCATTCGCTGCCCGGAACGGGGCAGCAGGAGGGGGGCTGGGGGCAAAGCGGATCCAAACCCCAACGCCACCCCGCTTTGGTTTTCCTTTTTTTTTTTTTTTTTCCCCGTTATTTTCCTCCAGGATGAGATTTAATTTGCGGGGACTCTCCGGCAAAGTGCAGCAAGACAGTGCTCGAGACACACAGGGAGGAAGCATTGGGCTGAGCTGATCTGTTTTTCCCATTTGGGGCCAAAAATGCATTCCGTTACCCGACCTGCAGGGACGCAGGGATGCACTCACAGCCCCACGGCAAACCCAGCCCCGCTCCCCTGTTAATTTTGTTTAGCAACTTGTCAGGTTGGTACATAAAGGAGGTGGAAAGATCAATCCCGGCTTTTCATCAGTGTGGGAAAAAGTATTTCACTAATCCATATTTATTGGTGTACGGAGCTGGGGGGGCCGGCAGGGGTACCCCAATGGTCAGGAGCAAAGGACAGGAGGGACAGTTTAAGGCTGCCCTTTGCGGAGGGGTCACATGTCACCAAAATCTTTCGGTTGTCTTTGGATTGGTTACATTCTGTTCTCTTTTTTTCAATTGGGGTTGCCAAGCAACTGGCTCAGACCGGCCAAGATATTTTCTTTATTACAAGTGGAGCAGAAAGCGGCGAGGAGGGGAGAGATGAAAAAAAAAAAAAGAAGAAGGGAGAGGGGAGAAGAAGTTGAGACAATTAACATTTATAGGATCACATAACTTCATTAACTCGGCCGAGATTTGGGAAAGAGACTTAAAAAAAAAAAGATGGGGGGGGGGGGGGGGGAGATGGGGACGAACAGGAGCTGAAAGCGGCAGCCCTGCGCTGAAATGATGCCCCAGGCAGTGTGGGGGCTCCGCACTTTGCTGCTCCCAGCAGCGGCTGCCACCAGCACGAGGCCCCCGGTGATGCTGATGCTCTTTTTTCATTTTTTCACCACCTGATTTCTTTTGATTCTCGCGCTCTCTGCCCGCCGCCGTGTCCCTGTGTCCTCACGTCCTCGTGTCACCGGGCTGTGGGGTCGCAGTGTCCCCATGTCCTTGGGATGCTGCTGTGCCACCCCAAGGAGCGCAGCCCCCGGCGCAGTGCTCAGGCCTCAGCTGGCCCCTGGCAGGTCTGGTGCTGGGCTGAGGGCTGGAATAGGGATGGGATGGGATGGTAGAGGGCAGCAGGGGTGGCAAAGGGGATGGTGATGGCGATGACAATGGGGATGGAGATGATGGGGATGGGGACAAAGACGGAAGTGGGGACGGGGACAGGGATGCGGACGCGCAGCATCACCGCAGGCTGCTCCGAGCATCTTCAGCGCCGCGGGATTCCCTCTTCCACCCTGAGCCATTTCCTCCCCCCACGTGGCCGAGCAGTGTGCGAAGAGCTGGGGGGCGGGGGGCGAGGAGAGGCACGGACCCCCTCCCCATGGCCCCCCATGGCCCCGCAGCCCCCCGCGGCTCTGCCCGGGTCCCCCCGCGGCCCAGTGGGCAACGATGGGTGAAGGCAAGGAGCGGCCCCGTGCTCCCCACCGGGGCTGCAGGGACCCCGCGGGGCCGGGGACCCCCGTGCCGGGTGGAGCAGGCGCTGCCCCCGCTCTGCCCGCAGCTGCCGGCCCGGCGAGTCGGTAATATTCATCAGGGGACTACAATGAGCATTATTTATCCCCGGCACTCGCTGCTACGGGATGGGGGGGAGCGAATAAGAGGGGGGGGGACAGCGCGGGGTGCAGGTGACCCCAACACCGCGGGACTCGGGCACCGACACCCCGATCCCGGAGCAGAGGGGCCGGGGGGGAATCAAAGCCGCCATCAGGGGGGCGGGGGGGGGGACACGGCCGCATCCCGCGGGGGCGACGGGGGGAGCGCGACCCCCAAAAGGGGAAACCCCGAGGCTGGAGGGGACACCCCGAGCGGGCGAACCCCGGGACCCCACAGCGGGGACGGCAGCCGGGGCCGCGCCGGGCCGTGCCGAGCCGGGCCGGGGGCTGCCGGGTGGGAGCTGTGTCTTTAAGAGATGGCTGGCTCCAGGTTGCAGCTGCTGTTTCTGTGCTATAGAGACAGTGGAGATTCATTACTCCTAAAACACAATGGGCATTTATCACCCCGTGGTGTTATTCAAATCCAGTACCAATTGAAGGTCATCCCCATTCTTTTCTCGCCGGCTCTGCAACACATTTATTGTTGTGCCGTTCAACTAAAAGCCCTGCCCGGCCCCGGCGCAGCCCGCAGAGCCCCGGCGTGCGCATCCCTCGCGGGCGGATTTGGGACCCTCCCGGCTGGATACAACGTGGAGGACGCGGGTCAGCGCCGGCTCGGCTCGGCCCGGCCCGGCTCGGGGAGGTGCCGGCCGGCAGCAGGTGCAGCGGAGCCCCGAGCCCCGCCGAGCCGCCCGCTCCGCCCCCGCGGGCCGCACTTTCCGCGCCCCGTGGAAACTCGGAGCCCCGCGGGCCGCCTCCGCCGCCGGGTCGGGAGCGCCGGGGATGCGGGAGTCCGTCCGTCCGTCCGACCGCCCCTCCCGCAGCCCGGCTTTGCCCGGGGGGAGCGGGGGGCATCGCGGGGGAAGCGCCGGCAGCGGGCCGGGATTTTCCCTCGTTGGAAGAGGGGGGGATTTGTTCCCAACTTCGTGGGAGCCGCTCGGTGAGAAGGGGCCGGGGGCAGAGGGGAGGGGGGGCAGAAGCTTGGATTTTTGTTCTTTTCTCTTCATTTCTTCTTTTCTTCATACATTTTTTTTTTTTTAATTCTTAATTTTTCATTTTGCTCCCTTCCCGTTTGGGCAATTCGTCAATTTCGGCGGTGTTCGAAGTGCCCGAATTCTGCGGGCGATGCGGTTGCGAGCGGCCGATTCTCTCTCCGAAGCTGCGGCGGTCGGCAGTGCGGGGCCGGGGGGGGGGGAGTGGCGGGATGTCGCTCCGTGCCCGCATCCCGCAGCCATCGGGAGCCCCGCACAGCCCCGGGGGCACCGCGCCCCATCGGCAGCAGCCGACCCCGCGCCCCGCTGCAGAGCGGCCGCTCCGGGCGGCTTGTACCGCTGCTTTTCGTTTGCTGCTTTTTAAGTGTTATTATAATTCTATTTTTATTTTTATTTTGGCTTGGTGTCGGTTTAATATTTTTAAGGGCTGATTTTTTTTTTCTATTTTTTTTTTAATTTTTCACTTTTTAAATTTATTTTTATTTTTATTGTTATTTTTTTTTTTTTAGGAGGGGTAGAAACGAGTTGTCGGATTGAAACCCCTCGCGGTGCCATTCGATGGTAACGGGGATGCGGAGCTCCAAAGTTGGCGGAGCCGCAGAGCGGTGCCGGGTCGGGGCCGCCGTGTGCTTCTTTTCCAGGGTCGCACCGAATTTTCCCCGGCGGATCCCCGCGAGTCCGGGACGGGAATCTCTGCTCCTGATTGTCCAAACGCAATTCTTGTGCGCTGGAGCCGTACGAACCAAGAATTGTGTCTGGACATCTGTAGCAGAGATTTCAACTTCACCGGCGGGGCCGAGGAACGGTCGCGAGGCGGAGGAGCGCCCACCCGAGCGCCGGAAGGTAACCGACCCCGAGCGGTGCGGGAGAACGATTGGAAGGAAACCAAATAAACAGCGGTGGCGATGCTCACCTCTCCGCTCTGCCGGCTGCTTCCGTCCTACCGCGCCTCAAAGCGCCGCCGCACCGGGGCCGCTCGCGGGGACCGCGGCCGCCGCCGACCGAACCGCGGCGGAACCGGGAGCGCTCCGGCGGCTCCGCGGGGCGGCTGTGGCCGCGCTGCCCGACCCCGCGGCGCCCGCGCTCTTTAGCCTTTCGCCGTTTCTATTCTAAACGCGGTTCTGTTTCATTTCATTTCTTCCTGCGGACGCGCTGCGTACCCGTGAAGCCGCTTCCCCCCCTCATCCTCCTCCTCCTCCTCCTCCTCCCCTCCGGAGCCTTCGGCCCGGCCCGGCCTCGCGGAGCTCCCGGAGGCTGCGGGGCGCACGGGGACGGGGAGGGCCGAGCGCCGGGCGCGGAGACGGGAAACGGAGCGGGGATGCGGCCGTCCCGCTCGCCTCGCAGCCCCCGTGAAAGCGCGATCCGGAGCTTTTAACAGCGAGGCATTATGAGCCAAGCGCACTGCCGGGGCTGCCAAGGAAACCCGGGAGGAGGAGGGAAGCATTACAGGATCCGAGTGGAATTTCGCTAAGAGCCTATGTAGGACAAAGCCGGAGGCTAAGGATGTTTTAGAAGGGTTTTATTGCAGAAACTTTGCCACAGGGTTTTGCCGTATCCCTCTTTTCCCCTCCCTTCGCCCGGCTTCCCTCACCCCCGCATCCCCAGCAGTGATTGGCAGCTTTTACTACGGCAGAGGCTGAGCCACTTTGCTGTACCTGCGCTGCCCAGGAAGGAGCTCGGCCTGTCAGCCGGGGGCATCAGAACAGAAAAGCTCAGCCTAAAGCAGAAATGCAGCACCGAGGCAGAGCGGGCGGCAGTGCTGAGGACAAACCTCCTTCCTCAGTCGGGTTTGAGGCCGTTTGAGCAGGTTTGCTGTTTGTCAGCCGGCTCCCCCCATCACCTGGAATCCCCCTTGCATTCCCCCCATCCAACAGCACCTCGGGCAGTGAGCTCAGCGCAGAGAAGAGCCTGTGGTCTGTCTGTGCCATTTACAAATAGCACAAGCTGGACTCGAGCTGCTGTGCCTGGGTTTGGAACAGGCTGACTATCGGTTTGCTCTCAGTAATGTGCTCTGAAGTTGAGGTTTCTCAGCTCTGCAGCCCACGGGTGCCAGGAGCTACGCAGTTATAGAGGGGGGAACGTGACGGAGGAGTCAGCAGAGAGGTCAGACAGGGAATTATTCTTTGGCAGCCCCCCGGCACAGAGCAATGAGCAGCGATGGGGCCGGGCTGCCCAAGCAGGCGCTGCAGCCCCGCACTGCTCACTGCCCTCCTCGGCCGCTCGGGGAGGTGGAGGCAACGGCAGTGCAGGTCAGTTCTGAGGGGCACAGGGAGCAGCTCATGGCCTCACTGAGCCCTCAGCCCCGGCAGCAATGCTGCAGCTGGGAACCACTGCGTGTGCATTCCCAGAGCCACGTGGAAACATGGGTGAGTGGGGCTGAGAGAGCAGGAAGGGGCGAGGAGGAAACACAGCAGCACTGTGCAGGCTCGTGGTGCCGACAGCATCCTCAGTGATCCCTCCCCTGCACTCTCACCGTGCCATCCTGGCTGCCATGCCCCGCTGCACTCACAGGAGAGAAGCCTCCCCTTCCACCAACAGAAACAGTTACCAGCCGCTCGTTTCTCTTCCCTGCTCTCAACGCTTTCCCTGCACTCAGGCCTCGGCCTCCTGCTCTGCCCAGCCTGGCAGCAGGAGTGGTCCTGCAGAGCACACAGCCCTGCCACGGTGCCACCCAGCAGCTGTGAAGCCGCCCCCTGGCTCCACGTCCCTCTGGGAGCAGTGCAGCTCCCCGCTGCTCCACGCCAGCACGGAATGAAACCAAGGCTGATCAGTTCTGTCCATCACTTTGACAGAAAGATAATTTGTTGCCCTTATCTCTCTGCGCTGTCTTAGAGCAGGCGTGGGTTTGTTTACCCTCCAACCAAATGGTTGTAAATTGACGTTTGTGGACTGGTGCAGCTCAGGTATGCAGGAGGCATACAGAGTCAAACAGAACTAAAAATGCCTATTTGCCTACTTCCCACAGATAAACAGCAAGACAGGTGGAGAGCCAGTACAGAGGGCTCTGCAGCTCTAATCTCCACCACCTCACAGAAGAGCTAGCAAAGTCACCTCCCATTTCCTAGCACTTCACATATCGTCCTTCCCCAGGTGTCTCTGTAGCTGCTGCAATAGCCTACAGGACACTGAGTGTTTTGCAGAAAGAATCCCAGCTCCTGGCACTAAACAGAGGCACTTTGCCTTGCCTCAAGGCAGGCACACCTCCCCCAGGACGCCCAGCACACCTCTTCCTTCTGTTACACAAACACACTGTTGCACGTGCAGCGGGTGCCCTCTGCTTGTTAAGGTACCTGGAAGTGTGGTCAGGAGAGGTGAAATGACCAAAAGATGGATGCTGTAGCAGTATGCAGCAGGCTGTGTGCTGACGGGGCTTTATTTGGATGTCTGTTAACAAGTGAACGTGGTGGGATGGTGCAGGGATCAGGCACAGACAGCTCGAGAGAGGTTTGGGTGGGTTGAGATGTTTGTTTGCCCAAGGGTTCAGATTCACGTCCTCTTCTTTTTCCAGGAGTTCACCCACCATGTAACGTCGAGATGAAAAGCACATTATCCTGGTCCTGGAGTTTATAATCCAGCTCACCCTGCAGGCCAAGAAAAAAATGAGAAATGGTTTAAATGTCACTTCCAAATACTAGCTGCAGAGAGAAAACAGCTCATAAAAAGATGGTGAGTGTTAAGGGAGAGCTGAGAGGGACAGAGCAAGGCTTCTATCTTAAAGAAAGCAAAGGCGAGAGCGATCAGAGAAGGAGCTGACATTCATTATCCCAGGAACACACCAACCTCTGGACCACAGTTTTGACAGAACAGGTGGTTGCCTGAGGCAGGAAAATAGTTAGGGACTGTTTGTTGTCTGAGACAGTGGGCTGAAACTGAGGAGTGTTTTAACCACCTCCTTTTTGGGGAGGGATCTCCCCAGGGCTGCCTTCACTGCTGGGAAATGCCTCACAGTCTGAAGACTGCTGGGGGCTGCAGGCCTCTACCCAAGGCAGCCTGGTGCCCTCCAGGCTGTTACCCCACATGGGGCCAGAGATCAGGGAGCATCTCTGTTCAGACCCGTGCTGACTGATGAGACTCAGCAGCTTAGATTGAAGCTTCCCAACAGTGGTACAACACTGGGAGTAAGATCCCTGCCTGCCCCCATTCCCTCTCAAATACTAGATGCTCTGCTTGGGGCAAGAATTAGAAATAGCCTCTGAGAGCAACCACAGAACAGACAGAGCAATATTTTCAACAAAGAAAGTCAAACGGAGGGAGTACAGACCATTAGCTCCCAGTCTGCGTCGTTGATGAGCACCAAAATTCCTGGCCTCCTGCAGAACACAGAAATAATTAGGATACAGGGCTGCTAAAAGCTTCACAAATAGTTAAGAAGGAGGGATGTTAAAGCACAGATCACACACCGACTGCCTATAAAGCCAAAGAGAAAAAGGAACCCTAGCACGGAGGTAGAAACAGGTACAGTCTGTGCCCTTTCTAGATCAAAGAAAGGGGAGACAGAAGTAATCCCAGAGCTCATTTGAATCAAAATGCACCATTCCTGAGGATGCTCCAGGATGACTCCATTTCCGTGAGGTAGAAAAGCCAGGTAATGAAACCCACACAAACAGCAGAGCTGGATGCAAAAGCAGGGAAAGCCCTTCTGGTGCCGCTACCAGGGCACTAAACGCCCGAGATCCACTCACAGCCCCTGATTACAGGCAAAGGGATTCCCTCTCTTTGATCTTCAGTGTCCTGCAGTTGTCTCTCCTGTTACCAGGGGACCTGGCACACGCTTCAGCTCACAAAGATCCATGACGAATGCTAAGCACCCCCAGCGCCACCCGGGCCGTCAGGGAGGCTCTTTGCACGGCTCACTCTGCTCCATTTCTCTGGACTTTTTTTTTTTCCTTCCCCTCCACGAGGTTGGCCCCATTTTGACAATAAAAATACATTTCCCAGCAGAAATATTTGTTGGCACTTCTCCGAGCGGCTGCTTTGGTCCCAGCGATGTCAGCAGGGAGCGGGCAGAGCTGCTCACATGCCTGGAATTGAGGATACACGAGCCGTGCTGCTGCAGGTGACAACAGAGGGATTACAGGTGGTCCTGCTTTGCCTTTAAGGCTTAAGGATTCGGGGCGAGGGCTGCAAAAAGAAAGACATGCTCTGCACGGAGCAGTGGGAGGTAGAGTTTGGAGCTGCTTCCAAACAAGGGGATTCCCTCCCAGGATCACCTCAGCACAGCCCGTGTTTTCGTGGGTGTCCACTTCATGAAACCAACAGGAAAAACGCATTCCAAACCGTGGGCACCAGCAGGGAGAGAGACACGAGGAGGAGTCACACAGCTGTACTCACACAGATTCCCCTTGCATAAATAATTCCGGCCGTTCTTTCAGCAGATTCTGTTTGATCCACTTTAGCAGGTTTCTGATATCCCCTGGAAGGGAAAAGGACAGCGATTTACAGCCGGCTGCTCCCAGGCAGCGCCACCACAGAGCGAATGTTCATCCATAACAGAGACGGTGGGGGACACGCGGGGCAGAGGGGCAGAGCTGCACACCTCCAACCACAGGAGGAGGTAACAGAGCTGCCCCTTAGCAGCACGCAGCCCTGCACCCAGGCACTGCAGGTACCAACAGCAGCAGCACGTGAGCACATCCAGCCCTGCCTTACACACACACTGACCACGACTGCCATGGTTTGGACACCTGGGCTGCTGCCCAGCACTGCACTGCTGTCACACCGTGCTCCCCAAGCCGTCCCTCGCCCTCCCCACCAGCTCCCTCCCTCTGTGCTCCGTGCTTACGGCTTCCTTATTAAAGCTCAGCCTTTATCTTTCCATTTCAGTAGGTGACAGGGAGGATTTGTCTTCATGTAAAAGGAGGAGGAGACACCGCTGGCGGGTTTTTATAGTATCAATTTTACTTTGTGAGGCAAAAACAATTTCTTTAGCGATAGCATCAGTTAATTTCCTATTGGAGAGGTGAGAAGTGATGGTGGGGGGGCACAATCCGTTACAGGGTTTACAGAAGCTGACAAATTGCGACGTGGAGTTCTCCTGTATTCTCCTCTGTATTCCACCATTCCACAAACCACTTTGTCATTCTGAATCCACAACCAGTCATTCTCCTGGGGTTCCTTTAACCAGCCCTTGGAAAGCCCCCAAAGAGCTCTGTTTGTTTTAGAGGTGTGAGGAAGCCCCCCGGAGGCACAGTGCCCCAATGGGGGCTGCAGCTGCTGTGGGCAGCATGGATCCCACATCTCCCTGCCATGCTTCACCCACCTTCAGCAAAAACAAACACGCGTGGCAGCTCGACTCAGTCTGTGACATGCAATGGGATCTGATGGCATTGTGGACACTTTGCAGAGCTGGGGTTCTTCTGAATAACGTCACCCCTGCAGCAGATGGAGATCTTTATTCCCAGGGAAAAGGGGAGCAGGATCCTCCACGACCTACTCCATCCCCCCATCTTGTGTCCCTGCTCTGCACACCAGCCACAGCATGGGGCTGAGGGGAGCAACGGGGATCACTGTTCTGCACAACTGCAGCAGAAGGAGTTGTGTGGCACTGGATTGCCCCATAATGATATGCAAGTAGGAGCACAAAATAGACCATTTTCTGCTGCTTTGATATCTACAGACACTGGAGACAGGAGCACACTCAAAGGTACACCGTGCTGGCCAGAATGAGAGCTAACTGTGTCTCTTGTGCTCTGAAAAATGCTGCTGCAACACCGAGCCCTCAGGATCCCACACCCAACCCCTCCTGCTTTCCATCACCGAGCTACGAAGGCTGGAGCGGAAGGAAGATGGAGAGGAGCCTTCGGGAGGAGGGCTGGGGGGGCACAAAGGGAACACCGGTCCTCCACAGCACCGCCTGCGAGCTGATTCATATTTATGCACTTGCAGCAGGTCACACAACAATGAGCTGTGCCATGCACCATTCTCCTTGCATGGAATAAGCAGCCCTTTCCTCTGGGACCTTTCAGGAGAGATCATTTAAACAGAAGCACGCTGCACCAGCTGGATAAAAGGCAGCCACCTCGGAGCAGCCTGGGCGGAGGGGCTGATTTATGGGAGGCTGCACTGGAAGGCTCCCTCACCCCTTCTCCTTCCATAATAAACGTTATTTTCAGCCCCACCTGAGCCTATGTTCATTTACTCCTCCCCAGCAGTCATGTACACGGATACTGGAGGGAAAAACAGACGCCCTGGCCATGCGTGGAGCTTCCCTGCTCCAGGCAGCAATGGAAATGAAGGCCCCTTCTCTACAGCCAACCTTAAGACATAATACTTTCAGCTGCTTTCTCAGCACTGATTTCAGCCCCCCCCCCCCCCCACCTTCATGTCTTTATATTCTGTGCACTGATATTACTCGAACAAATCAATTATAAAGGATGAAAAATGACCACAGCCACACCAGAACCATCTCCCACAAGTCAGATATTGAAAAGGAACAAAATTGCTTCCATTGCAAGTGGGCCAGGGAGGAGCCATCTCACAGCTCAATGCCTTGAATAGAAGTCTTGATCAGCAGCTCAGGATCCTACATGGTATCACGATGGAAATAATAAGAGGTAAATTACAGCACAACTGCTTATCTCTTTTATGTGACGTATGCAGCGTTCCTAAGGCATTTTCTTTCCATGCTGTCCAGCCCTGGCTTCCAGCTCGTTGGGCTGAGGATCTGCTGTGCAAACAGCACGTCCTGCACAAAGGATGTAGAAGGAGTCAAAAAAAAAAAAGACATTACCCTGACCTGGGCAAGCACCGCATCAGTCGGCATTTATACTCCTGCTGGGGCTCCAAGTGCCCCCTCAACAGCTACTCACAGGAGTGCAGCTGCACTGCACGTGGCTGCAGATGCGACCATGGAATTGGGGCTGAGAGAGGCTCAGGTGAGCATTCAGCTCATCACAGCAATGATGGATCCGTTTTTATATCCCTGCATGGTGTCAGTGAAATCCTCCTGGCAGCCTGCTCCGTTTAATTCACAGCAAATACCTGCACCAAAACCCCACTCCAGTTACCATGAACTGTCCTTGCCATTGGCAGCATCAGCAGAGCGGGAGGCTGACATATTCCCAAACTGCAAAGGAGGGACTGAAGCACATGGTAGGAAATCCCTCTCTCATTTGTATACAGAGACAGCTCTGCTGCCTGTGCTCGCACTACATCAAACCTCTCCAAATTCTCGGGAAAAATAATCTAAAGTTAATTAAAAAAAAAAAAAAAGAAAAACTGACAAACGTTTGAGAAAACTGCTTAGTTCAAGTGCACAGATGGGAGCTCAAACCCACAACACATACATAAAACAAATCACCCAGCGAAACACACAGCTCAGGAAAACCAAGAGTGTGCGTGCGGTGACACAAAGTCATTGGCTCCTCAGGCAGGCAGACAGGATGCAGGGACTGCAGTGAGCCTGCAGGCACAGACCCATCAGCGGCTCGCCACCAGCCCAGCTGCATTGCAAACACTGCTGGTCGTGGTGGAGAGAAGCTCACAGCCTGCCCCGTCCTCCCGCATGTCCTCTGAGGCCCTCTGCGTTACCCCAGCTGTTCGTTGACAATGAATCTGCTGAGCTTCCTCTGCAAGAGGAACGCGCCTGGGGCTCCATTTTAGTGCTGCCTGAAACAAGAGCACAGCTTCGTTTGCGCCCTCAAAAGCAGGGCTGAAATCCACGGATCTTCCTGGGGTCTCTCAAACCTCCTTGGCCTGACGGGTTGGTCAGTGAGATCTCAGCAGAGAGGGCAGCCACCGCGTGCAGAGAAAACAGGTGCCTGGAGTAAGGAACACTGAGCTGTGTTACGCTATGAGAACCTCACGCTGAACCCGTGAATACACAGAAACACAGAAGGATTCTGCACAGCTGGTAGCAGTGGACACGATCACATTCACACACACACACTGCTCAGACACTTCCATGTCCCCTGCTTTATAACCCACATCCAAAGCGGCACGCAGCACCTGAAGGGCACCCGGAGGGTGTCACCGCCCCTGTGTCTGGCCCTGCTGAGAGCTGGGAGCTTATTTCTGAGAGAGAGAAAGGAACCTCTAACGGGTGAACCATGGAAAATTCCCTCCTGGTCTGTAATAAAGAAGATATATGCGGCACTGGTCACTAAGGGGTCAGTGCTGCAGGAGCACGGCGCTTTCCTGGGCCGCCTCACGGACACCTCCCCATGGGGTACCGTTTCTTTGACCCAGCATAAGATCATTTATCATACTGACCATGGCTGAGCTCCAATTTGCTGAGGTCACTAACTCGGGACCAGCGCCGCTCCACCCACATTCTCCGCCACTGGCCTGTAACCATGACAAAGCCCCTTCCCTGCCGCTCCTCTGCCATTATTCCCCCTGCCCGCATGGCAATGGATGGAAAGACAAGCTGCATCCCCCTTTCCCTGCCCAAGCGGCTCGATTCCCCGACAGCAGCCCAGCTCCCCACTCCCTCCAGGTAAATGCCTTCCTTCCGTGTACTTCTGAATCTCACAGCACTCTGAGAGAGCTGCTACAAAACCCCACCTGAGGGGCCCTCCAGGCTCCCATCTGAAATGCAAATCTCCACCGAAGCAGACGATGCTGTGCCATAAACTGCAGAAGAAGACCTGAAACAGCTTAGAGAAATGGAGCCACAGCAAAAGGGCTGCTCACTGTGCAGAGCAAGGAGAGCAAAATCCATTTTCTCTGACAAGTGCACATCCTGCCACGTAGTGATTTAGCGCTATGGAAAAAATTAGGGGGTAACTACAGCCAGACACAAGAGAATCCCAATCCTTCCCCTCACCCGCTCTCGTCTGCTTCCAAAACCATCAAGCTCTTGCTTCTCTATTTTTTAATTGTGCTGCAATGTCCTTTTTCACTTCTCAGCCAGCAGACACCCCCCAGCAGAGCTCTTCTCCACCCCGATGGTCCATACAACAGGCAGGGATCACAGGGCTCTTCCACTGCCTGCTGCTAGACAGCAACTCAGATCCCACCATCCTCTCAGCACTGTGTTTCCATCACAACTCCCACAAGCTGCAGAAGAGCTGCTTGGGATCTTTTGCTCCCAGCAGGCTGCTGGGAGGAGAACACAAGTTCATGGGATCCCCAGCCCAGCATTCTCCCCATCCATCAGCTCCCAGCACCAGAAAGCAGCCCCGAGCTGATCCTCAGGGTAAACCTAATCCCTCCACATTTCCAAAGTCAGAGTATCTAATCCTGTAACACCCCACGCTATTGTCAGTTCAGTCTCCCAAATAAATGCCAGCACACCAAACTGTCTCTTTTCATTAGGATCACAGATCACCAGTGCTGGTCCAGAGTCTTGCCTCTCGTGCAAAATTGTCAAAGGAAGGAATCAGGAAAGCCTGAGACTGCTGCACGGGCAGCAAAGAGGAAGATTAGGAATCACAGGCATCAAAAACAGCAGATTAACAGCTCCTGTGATTTCATCCCTCTAGCAGTGCAGAATTATTGGCCACAAAAGGCCACCTCGAGCTTTGCCCACTCTGATTTTGCATCGCTTGAGCAATGCAGCCCTGCCACCAAACCCCACGGAGAGCATGCCACAGTTCCAACAGTTCCTGCAGTCAGAAATCTTCCTTCTACACACCAAACACCCACTGCTTCACTCCTATCCATCCATGCTGGATGATACTGCATCACCCTGACAATAATCTGCCCATCCCTGTGATAAAGGAGATACCCCACCTCATCGCTTTTCCACTCATTTATTCTGCTTAACCTTGAATGTTGCTGGCTAATTTTTTTTTTAAGCTGCTCAGGAAGACAATTCAGAGGATGCATTGCCAACTGCAGGCGTGACACTCAGCCGGAACCCATCAAACTGAAATCTCTCCTCCCTCACATTTTCCTGGCTTGTGGGTTTTGTGCACGTGCAAAGAAGGAAAACCCTCTCAGTACCACCCGAGGCTACGGGAGCTCATGTGAGACCCCAGGAGGAGGTCCTGCAGGAGCTGCAGAGGGATTCCCCACAGCCTGGCAGAGGGAATCCCCAGGGCTGGGCTCTCCTGGCATTGCCAGCTGGAGAGGAAAGCTCCTGGAAGCAGGCTCCTTATCCCCTTCCAGCCTTGCTGGTGGTTACTGGACACTCTGTTGGATGAGTCAGTGTCACAGCTCAGTGACCGCCGTGATTTTATTCCTCCACATACAGAAATCAAGCAGAGTACCAGCTTCTGCCTCTCACTTTCGGGCTCAGAACCGCTCGGCCATTATCAGACCTTCATACAGGGCAAGCACCATTAAACCGATTCCTGCCCACCCAGCCCAGCCACCCCCACAGATACTCCAAGCCCCACAGTCTTACTTGAAAGGGGAAAAGAAAGGGCCAGTGAGATGATCAGGGTGGAAGAGAGGGGGGGTAAGATTTACAAGTGAATGGAGGTAAGAATGGAGCAGTTTGTGGGATAAAGGGGCTGCAGAGGGAGCTTTACAGATGTGCAGAGGGACGGCGGCTCATTGTTTAATTAAGCAGAAAGTGGCTCTTTTGAAAAGCAATTTTGCACAGGAGCTCTGAGCTCAGCAAACAACTCCTGCGAGTGAGGGCAGGAGGAGAAAGGAACAGCTGGCCCAGAGCCGTGTGAACCGCATGCTAAGCGGTTTAAAGGGCCCGGATCCTCCTCCCAGCCCTGCTCCGCTGCCACCCTCTGAACAGTGCTGTCAGCACCGCAAATCCCACCGAGAGAAAAGAGAGAGCGGAGGGGGGGGCCTGGCACAGAAAGGTTATCCTACTAGGTGCCTGCACTGCAATACAGCGGCTGGGAAGGAGGGTGGAAAAGCCAGGCTTTGTTATCGCAGGGATTTGGTCACACAGAAGAGCTGGATTCTTGGTGCCTGGGAAGCTCCATCCACAATGAGCCCTGGGATGAGCTGATCGGCAGCGCGGCCTCCTGGGAGAGAGCCGGGCTGCTCCTGCGAGGCTGCCGGCATCCCCTTCCCTGCCTCAACACAGCAACCTGAAGCCCCAGCAAGGAGCAGCGGGCATGGATGCTTCATCTCACCGGGCTGCTGGCACTGTGGCTGCTGGAAAGAGCGGCCAGGCCCCGAGCTGAGCCAGTGCAGGCTGAGATCCCAGCCGGTAGCTCACCTTCTCCCTGTCCCAGCAGATAATTACCTGCCTAAGAGATGGCTGCTGAGACCTGCAAGTAGTACAGCGTGGTTAGAAAGTTGCTGGCTGCAAGAGATCTGTGGGTTTCCATCAACCTGCTTGACCAAAACCACTTGTACAGTGAGTTTAGAACAAGTCTTAAAACATTGGGAATGAAAACCAGGGCAATAAATGCATTCCAGGGTTTTACTAACTTTACACACTGCCCTGTAACAGTGCTGGGCATTACCACTGACACCAACCCCCCTTCTGATTTCACAGCCCTTTGGCATAGCACCCACAGCTCTGAGCACACGCCGTATGTTTAAGCCTGTAACACAGGTCTGATCTCTCGGGATCTCCAGGCTCTTTCTGAGCAGATGAATGCTTCCAGCAGCCCTCCATGCTGTGCAGAACAAGGCCCCTGGAACACAAAGCTCTTGAGGAGCAAATCGTGCTATGGGGATTTTAACATAAGCAGCGCTTGGCAGATTATTTTAATTTTCCCTTAAAAAAAAAAAAAAAAATAGATTACCAACAAGTTTTTTTCCCCTGAGGTTTTGGTAAAGGGAAACCACACACAACTACCAAAGATACATAAAAATGTATCCTTCCAGACTTGTATGTGCCAAAACACGGTGAACTCTAGATTTGCTCAGAAAAGCCAAGTGATCACTGCTGACCCAGGCACCATCCAAAACCATGAGTTCTGGCACTGAAACCACGGGAGAATTCAGAACTGGGAGGCTGGGAACCTGCAGCACAACAGAGACATTAGGAACAGCCCCAAACCCCAGCACAGGGCCCAGCAGAAAGACCTGCCAGCGCCCTTCATCATCCGACGCCGCGGATCTAACCCTGAAATCACCACAAGGGTTAAGTGATGCCAGCAGCTTCCTCCCCTCCCAACAGCATCCACGCAGTTCGCATGGCCACAGACAAACCCAGCACTGTGAGTCCCAGCGAGGTGGAGGAAGGAGCTCCGACGTGGCTCGCGGAGCAGTCGTACAATGATCCATTTGATTACTGAAGCACTTGGTTAAATTACTGTGGCCTGTTTCAGGAGGGAGCTGCCAAATACATTTTCAGATTTTAATTTAGGGTTTCTCTCTTTTATGCTCCATTGTCTCTAACAGCCTCTTAGATGCTTGAAAATAAAGTTGATCTCCCTGCCAATTTAATACTCTCTCCATGTGACAAATACCGTTATTCCCCCAGCTGCTTTCTCCCCCACACACTGTTTTTATACAGAATAAGCCAACGGGGCACTAATGTCTTTAGGTCCTTTAACAGCATTATCAGTGAGATCATCAAAACAGCCAGCGACTTGGGACAAGATTCTTGTGTAACTTCAGGTCCTCTCTGCAGCAGCTCCAAAAGCTTGCACAGCCCTGCATTAAGCATGGCTGGTGGAACTCTGTCCTCCCATACAGCTGAAATGCACCTTTTTCAGTTCCTGCTTGGCAACTTCAACATGCAGGCCAAGGCAGCTCCGCTTTGGAAGTAAAGAACTGCTGTTTTACCGACGCTGTAAGGATACAAAAAGCCCCTTGGATAATAAAAATAGGTCCTGCCACATGGCCAGACCCCTGGTGGCTTGCTCTTGTCCCACTTGCAGCTTTCTTCCTCCTGCCTTTCCTAATCCCTCCAGGATTCCATCCTCAGGCATCAGAAAAGGACAGAGAAACAAATCTTGAAAAGTTAACTGGCTCTGAAACCCACCTGTCTTCTCCTTAGTGCTTGTCGCCAGGAGGAAGGAAATGGCCACACAATCATTTGTTGAAGTAATTATTATTATCATTAGTAGAATGCTGCCCATGTCAACTACAGAGCATTTCCCCCCCCCCCCACATAAATACTGGCAGAAATTTCTTCATGCAGTTTTCCACCTCCCCTCATCTCTGGGATATATATAAAAACGCCTAAACAAATTAAAACACGTCCCAGAGAGAGCTGCTCTGCATAAAAGGAGGGCAAAGACAAAAATAACTCAGAAGGAAAGGAAGAGTGGGATAGAGAGGGCAAAATGGCCAAAAATAAGGCTGGCAGCTAATGAAATCAGCTAAAATGGGGCTTCGAGTGCAGGTCTTGGAGCAGTACTCGTACTACAACTCTTTCCCCAGAGTACTGAGTGGTGAACACAAAAGGAAAGGTAAGCAACAGGACACAGCATAGTGCTGAGCTGTTTCTCTAACCATTATAATTGTGGCTGCACAAGGGCAGCAGGGAACACACCACATGCATCTTTATTTACACAGAGACAGTTGAATTAAACCTTCTTTCCGTGAATGAGGAAAACAGATGGTGTTGGGAACAGTGCACAATTGCAAGGATTTACCAAATTTCTTATTCAATTCTGCTAATTTCTCACTTTAACAACATAATTCCCATCCAGAGTATTATGACAGGTGTCTCCAGTGACCCCTTACTGTCAGGCTTTAAACCCACATCTGCACAGCCCATCCTCATGCTCAGTGTCAATACTGCAGCAGCATCGGCTTCACAATTCAGTGTCTGCTCCTGAGCTGCTGCAGTGCACAGTCAGATTCAGAACTGAAGCCACCCTGCCTTCTAATACACATAGAATCATAGAATCACCAAGGTTGGAAAAAACCTAAAAGATCATCCAGCTCAACTGTTCACCTACTACCAATAGCTCCCACTAAATGGTTTTAGTGGGATGTGTTGTCCCTCAACGCAACATCCAGCCTTTCCTTGAACACCCCCAGGCTTGGTGATTCCACCACCTCCCTGGGCATCCATTCCAGTGCCTGACCACCCTTTCTGAAAAGTAATACTTCCTAATGTCCAGCCTGAATCTCCCCTGCCATAGCTTGAAACCATTCCCTCTGGTCCTAAAAAATGAAACACGAAAACAGCAAGCCACAGACACTATCACAACACGGGCCCACTGTCCATTCTGCCTCTCTTGTTACAGGGACAGCAGCATCCGCAAAACAAGGCAGAGTGAAAAGCCAGATGCAATAACATCTTAGATTAATCTGGAATGAATCCCTGAAGATCGTGAGTTTGAACCCTGAGACCGAGCCAGATCTTTGGGAAAGTTTAATCCCAAAGGATAAATCCAGCTCTTAGTGAAGACTTGGAGAAGCCTTCCCAGCAACTTCAAGTGGGAGTGGATTAGGCCACACACAGCTGTACTGCCGACAGCATCGAGCTGGAAGAATTGCTCCTTGGTACCAATTTCCCCCTTCCCCTGGCAGGAATAAACACCCCATGTAATAACCCCTTCCTCCTGAGTGTCTGATCACCGTTTGAATGCTGCTGACACAGCCGATGTCAGTGGGTATCCTAAAATTACAGAACAGTAAAGAAAATGATGCTCTAGCCCCCAGGTTTATGAACCAACCAAGGGAGTCTTCTGGCAGCTCTTTACCACCTTCTGTTCAAGAATCTTACGTGATTTAACAGTGCTGGAACTTAATGCTGAACTCTCCTGTGATACAAGAAATTATCACTACTACTTCAGTAGCAACAGGGGAAAGTTATGCAACATGACTAAACTCACAGCACCAATCAGCATCAGATCCCATTCCTGGATTCACAGTTCCTATCACCAACCACAAGACAGCACACTATTTCAGTGCCCCATTACATTTGAATTACACGTGCTTATGTCCAAGTACTTCCACAGATCTGTAATTACTTACAGGAATAGCAAGAAAATTTCAGGCCTGGATGTTCACAGCACATAGATCATGGTATTATCCATCCACGAGATATTAATAGTTAACATTCCCTCATGCTTTGTATCTACTCAGTTCACAAGCCCACCCTCAAGTGGCATAAAGCATTGCTATCTAGCTGGAAAAATTCAAAACAAACCTGCAGCAAAATTACACTGTGACTGCAGTAAGCAGAGCCACAGGGAGAAACGAGGCAATACAGCACTTCTCAGTTCTGATATGCCAAATAACAAACCTGAAATGATGACTGTTTATCACTGGGACACTCGGGTCTTTAGCTGAACAGCGTCTTACTTTTTATTGCAGGGAAGGCAACATCAGCATGCCCAGCATCACGTTCAGGCATTAGCTCTGCCACTTGCATCTGTATCACTGGTATAGACTGACTGCATACACTTGAACGTCAAAAAAGAAGGTAAAATTCATAGGTGTTACACTGCTGTACACACACATGTAGCTACAGACAGCACACACACACATATGCACTTCAGGAACCTCAAAAGGGGCAAAGCAGTTACAGCAGTTTCACATACCGAGAAAGAAGAATGCAGGCATGATAGAAGCACTCAGAGGCTGGTGTGTATCCAGGAGGGGGGAGGCAAAAGGCCTGAGAAAGAACTCGCTTCACAATTGCTTAGAGGACACAGGCAGTGTTCAGATCACCTCTGCCTGGTATTTACTTTGAGGACTACACGGCATCTGCTAAGCTATCCAAGCAACAGCGTGGCTGAAAGTGCTTTCAAAATGCATCGGTACGTGTAAACCAACAGAACTGCTGTAAAACCAGCTTTGTCTCGCACATGATTTTCATTTGTTGTCATTCTTTCAAGTTTTCCAGCAGATTCAGATACTCACAAGGCTCTGGCTGAGAAGGCAAAGTCACCTGATGCTTTTTCACCCCATCGAACAAGAGTTCTGCACCACCTCTGAAATAAAAAGAACGAATGACTGCGTTTCTGTTCTACTGTCAAAAGGAAGACGGCGCAAGCAGGGGATGTTATGTAAATGCCACAGCAAGAAAACAGATCACAGAACCATAAATCACAGAAACTAATTTCATATAGGATTCTCTTTGCCTTTTTTCCACTCACAAACCACAAGTCCCATGGGGAAGTCACCATCTCCTGTCATCACACACAAGAGCTGCAGTCACAGGCCAGGACCTCATGGTGCATCAGCACAGCAGAACAGGACGGCTGCCATCCCACAGAGCTCACAACACGCTGTGTGGTGCCTAACAGTGCCTTTCCCATCAGCTGTCAGCGCTGCTCCAATACAAACAGTGCTACAGATGCCACACGACGCCACTCTTCTCTACCACCTTTCAGCCTGAAGCCTCACAGGGTTTCACAGAATGTGAAAAATAGTAATATTCTCATGGAATAAATATCTCCCTGGTTTATAAGCAGAGAGAGGAAGTGACTCATACGAGGTTACACAGCAAGTCAGAAGCAGGGCCAGGAATCCTCCAGTTCTAGCAACCCTTCCTGACACAGTCACAGCACAAATCCCTCTCATGAGAGCTTTAGCTGGGAGAAACAGGCAGTGATGGTTACATGTGTATGTAAAAAGTCCATCTTCCTCCACTGAACAACCTAACCCCCTTTTCTGACACACACAACTTACCAGCAGGATTAGCCCTACAGAGCAAAGTGAAGGTCTCTGCAACCACAGCTTTTTAAGAGATGAAGTGTGAATTAAACACTGAAGATAAAGAGATGGGAAGGGACAGGAGCTGCCTTCACACCTGAAAAAATGGGATTTAAATTCAGTGCAGATAGCTATCTCCTACTCTGGGAAAAAAAAAAAAAAAGATTTTGGAACTGCAACATAATGAGCTTCAGCAGGTCCCTCATCCATTTTGTGGGGAAAGAAAAAGGAACAACTCTGAATGTCCTGAGCTGTACAGATATAAATAGGTTTTGATGCTGGGAGGCAGCAGGCCAAACTCAGTCTTAGAAAATTATAAACCACTGTGTGAGCAAAAACATGAGGAAACCGGGGTGCCACTGTGCAAAACGTGACACAGAAACTGACAGCGTCAGCTCTTGATTCCAGACCGAACAGCATGGCCAGGCAGGAACTGTTTGGAAATCTACATCTCATAACTCAACTGATACAGGAAAATGGCCAAGCCGTCCTGAAAGAATGTCACAAAACACTAATCTCACTTTGCCTTTTTTTTTCATATGAGATTACATTCTGCAAACCTTTCCTGGTGCCTCACATCTTTTGAAAGCTGCCTCAATAAAGGGAAGTATTTAGAACAAATAACCCTCACCTGAATATCAGCAAAGATACATCCCCACGTTACAGAGTTCCTTTAAATTCAATATCTAGAAATGCCACGCTAGGTTTTCTTGGCTCTGCCATAGAGGAGCACAACAGAACCCTTGTTGTGCCCTCAGCAGCATCACTTATATGCAGCAACTCTCCTAAAGAGCACTCTGTTGGTGTTCTTCCATCAGCTCACAAAAAATAGTTATCTGAAATTTGAAGCAGCAATTATTAACATGAGCTGAGACTCATGCAGGAGAACAAGTCACAGTAATTATATGAAAAACATTTTTTTATGTAATGAAAACAAGGTCACGCTTTGTTACAGCGGAAAAATGTAGATTGCAAGATAAGGTCCTTCTGTAATGCGCTCGCTGTAGAGAACTCAGCTGCAATTTGTACATAGAGAGCTCATTTATGCATTTCCAAGGGAAGCAAAAACGCATCTCACTCTTCTGGGAAAATTAGGAGAGTTACTGCAGCTGGAAGCAGGAAAGACTGAGGAAAGGATTCTTAAGGAGAGAGGCATTTAAAGGGTTATGACATGTCTGTGTTTGTGAGAGGGTGGGAAAAACCCCATTAATAGCAGCCTTGTAGCTTTCGCTAAAAGAAGGCTTTAACAAATAGCAAAGTATTCTCACAAACACTCACAGTGCCCCACGAGCACTCCAATCCCTAGGCACACAGTGTTGGCAGCACAGACACTGAGAGCAAAGTGCTGTGCTGAGCCCCACCGTGCTGCCCTGAACCAGGGCTGGGACGGAGCACACAGACAGCACGAACACACACACACACACACACACGTACACAGAGAGAACAGCTGGAAAGCAAGCGGAAAGCCTTTATTAACAATTTCAATAATTAAAAATTATATCATCTATGGGAATGAGGAAAGAGCGAGTAGTGATGCGCAAGCACAGCTCGGCCCTGCGTCTCACACCGCCCGCCGCTGCTTGCTTCCCTGCCGGCCCAGGCAGCCCCAAAGCCCCGCGGCACCGGGCTGCCACGAGTCTGCAGCTCGCTCGCGGCTCCCACAAGGCCTCAGGCTCAGCCGCCGCGCCAAGACCGCTTCGCCTCACGGCCGCGGCCCGCTCTTAGTAGAGGAGCCCGGCCTGGTCCCGGCCCTGCCCTCCGCCCGGCCCTGGCCCCAGTTCCCGCCGCCGCCCTCGCTCACCCGAACTCCACCTGCAGCGACACGGGCGTCGCCATCTTGGCGGCGGCGGGCGGGAAGGGAAGGGAAGGCGCGCCCAGGCCGCGCCGGAAGTGCCCGAGAGAGCTTCCGGCCGCGCCGCGTTACTGTGGCAACGGCTGGGCCGGGCGGCGGCCTGCGCCCATCGGGCTGCGAGGCAGCCTGGTCTGCTGGCAGCTCCAGCGCAGGCTTTTTAGAAAACACCCAGAACGAAACCTGAAACACCCGTTCTGCATTAAATTCACGTCTTGCCATTCACCAAGTTGTTCTTCGCATGCTGAGAATGCTTTAGCAATGCTCTGCATCAGCAGCTTCCCAGTAGTGAAGCCAGCCTGGCCTTCACCTCGTGCCTTGTAGATGATTTATGTTCCTGTGGGGATGCAGAAGTGGCCGGGCAGGGTCAGCCTGACAGCCACTCCTGCCATCAGCGTGCAAGATACTGCTGCACATCAGCAAGTGCTCGGCTGCTCAGTGTCCCCTCAGCCTCTAGGATCGCCACAGCATCGGTCACTGTCCGCACCGCATTAACAGCACGGTGCACATCTGTTGCCCGTTTGTTTCTTCCTCCCATCCCCAAAGGGAGAAAGAAGCACGTGCACAGGCAGACACAGCCATGGTGGTGACAGCTGGGCTGTGCTGCGGCACAGGCTCCTTCCTCTGCAGAGCACACGAAGCACAGGGTGGAACTGGAGGAAAACCGCAGCCCCTTCACCCTCCCTCCTTTAACGCTCCTCTTAGTGGAGGGTTCAGCTTTAAAATATACATGTGCACGCGCACACATTCAGAAAGAAATGTCATATAGATGCATATACATAATGCATTATATGTAACGGGCATAAATTTCCGCAGACAGATTGCTCTACGTTTATGCTAACAGGGGTCAAGGCACGCCTAACCCTGAGAGCAGAAGGTGGTGGTGTTTGTAGCGGCCTTTTGTTCTGGGAGATGAGCACTCTGCCGGCTGGGCCCCAGCAAAGATTCTGCAATTCCCAGCACAACGGGTGCTGCTGCCATTGCTGGGGGTTATGCTATGGCAGAGGCACGAAGCTACTGCCTGTGGTCTTCTTCCAGAAGTTGCAGTTAGATTTTAGATATCTCTAAAGTAAATCCCGGGGCCTCTGAGTATCTCAGAGATATGGCTCAGGATGTTGAACCAATTGTATGGGAAACAGGCAGAGGAAAGAGACGGCTTAGACAGAAATCTTATTTGTATGCCCTTCAGAAGTGACCGAAGCACTCTGTTTACAAAAGATCTGGTAATCTGAGCTCCAGATCAGTGTTTGTAGTTATGATTTTCTACGAGCTATTCTTCCTGCTTCCAGGAATAATTTGTGAGGCCAAATAATAGCAGAACTGGCTGCTAAAAACCTTGATTCCTGAGCTATAGAAATGCAACAAAATGTTACAGATTTAGTGTTAGTGCTTCCTCATAAAGGCAAAAGAAATTAAAAAAAAAAAAGAAAAGAAAGAGAGAGAAAGAGAGCGAACAGTAATCATAAATACCAATTTGGCTCATTCAAGCATTCGAAGCTGGTTACTGTTAACAGCTACCCTGGAAATACAGTCAGTGAGCACATGAGCTATGGGGGACATTTTTATGGACGATGTGCGCTTGGGAAGAGGAGCAATTCCCATCTCTGTGCTGGTGCTGAAATCAGAGCATCACAAATTTACCAGCATATGCTTGGGGAGGTGAGTAGAAAGCATGTAATCTCCTCGAGAAAGTGTAGTGCTGATGTTGTTATTTCTGAAGTGCTGTAAGCATTGATGGCATTTGATAATCAAGTACATAAAGGAGGAACAGATAAAGTCAAGGTCCCTGCCTTGCACTTGGTTTACTGTAACACACCGTCCTCTGGTTCGAGCCCCTGGATGTGTCACTGTGCTAACTTAAGTGAAACCTCTGTTTTCTACTCAATATTTCACATCCTGTCCTTGCTCCCAGGCGCAGTGCAGCTCCAATGTTCCCTGGTCACCGCCACGTTTCCCCAGGGCAGCGGAGCTGAGAGGCCTGGCCCTCCCACAAATTTAACTACACCGAACAAAAGAACAGGTTGGAAATTCAGCCTTACAGTAAAGATGGTTTAATTTCTTTTGTCTCAGCCCTCGGTTTTTGGTTTTCAGTTCGCCTGCTTGTTTTCTCCCTCGAGTGCAGAAGGGGCATCCATCCCTCCATCGAGGCAGGAAACGGGTTGGGTTGCCAACACATTTTACGGGGAAACATACTTTATGAATACAACAGGGCCCAGTGCTACGAGGAAACATTTTATCAGCGAGCCCCAAAGTGACGATTCAATTATTTTTCAATAAAACATCAGGGGAATGCGCCAACAGCTGCTCGCATCCTTCCACACAGCAAGTCAAACTTCAAGGGGAACAACGGACGGCGAAACGGGAGCCATCTCCGAGGCGGTAACAATGGGTTTCCCCGCTCGGGGCTTTGTTTGATTTCCAGTCTCAGTTTTGAACTCCCTCCGTGCGGGGGTAGGACGGGGCGAGGGGGAAGCAGGCAGAGGGGAAGGAGGGTCAGAGGGAGTTAAAGCCTTTTGCAGCCTTTCTCTGCCATTCATGTGATAATTGGGTGTCAAGCAGAGATCAGTAAGATGGAGCCCGGCCTCTGTGCCCGGGTTAAACTGCAGCAGAAAGAAAGCGGGAGCTGAACCGATGGAGGCCTGAATGTCATTAGGGCGGAGGAAGCGGCGCTCCCCCAGGAGCCCTTCTGCCGGGTGCGGGCCGCGGGGCCGCTTCCCTTTCAGGGCGCCCCCGAGAGCGGGCGGACAAAGCGGGAGGGCGGCCGAACAATGGCGCACCCCCGTCTCCACCTTCAATAGGGAGCTCTAAACAGGCGTTTAACCTTCAGAATAGCTGAAAGCGATACTCCAAGCTGAGAACACGGCTCGCCCGCCGCCGTTAGCCTCTTCCTGCGGCCGGGGGCGAGGAGGGAGGCTCCGTCACCGTTGCTTCTGGGGCGCATCCCAGCACCGCAGGGAGCCGCGCAGGGGCGGGACGCATCCTGCTCCGCGAGACAAGGATCTGGGCAACGGTGCCAATCCGCGAGGGGAAGAGCCCGTCTTCACAGTCCCCCTCATCTGCTGTGCCCACTGCCTCCGGGTCCGTGCTGACAGACCCGAACTGCCCTGAGCTCTCCCACCGCTTGGCCTTGCAGCAGTTGTGCCTACGGGAGATGTTTTCCACTGACTGAGGAAAGGAGAGTCAAGCCCCGGTTCTTTTGGAAGCCCCAGTGAAACGGGACGTTGTCAACAACCGAGAAGCATCCGTGCCCTCCCCGCTCCTCACACCCTGCTGTGCGCCACGGGCAGTTCGTCCTGGAGCAGCTCGCAGGCTGAGGCCTTCCGCACAACACGAGGACACGGCTGCTCCTCGCCCAGGCCGCCATTCCCCTGGGCTGCCCTGACACCACACCGCTGGGAGCCGAGGAGGCAAAGCCGCTGCCGGCCTCAGGCCTGCTTACACTGAAACTACTCAGGGGAATCACATATTTACATTTGTAAAGGGTGCACCAGGACAGGTCCACAATGTTTCTTAATGGCAAAGCTGTGGGGCCGGCGCTGGGAGGAGCAGGCGGCATTGTGTGCGAGGGCTTCAGCACGTGAAGAGTGGTGGAGGAGGCTGGGAGCCGTGCAGCTTTAAAGCCGCTCACAGGCTCTCAGCAGCAGAAAATAATTTCAGGCAGAATGATCCTGAGCATCTTGCAGAGCCTCTGCCTGCATTGGGACTGAAATAAGCTCCGGTTTTGCTCACCAAGCACAGCCTGAGCTGAACTGAGAGCTGAAAGAGATGCTGATCAGAGAGAAAGTTACAGCATTGTTTTTCTTAATATTGCCCCTAGCCAGAGTGAGAGATATGTCAAAATTGGTCATCTCTATGGTGAAAAGCACATTTGGTTTGTAAACCTCTTTGGCTTTGCTTAAATTAATTGGCTAATAACCCAGGAAAGGATTTTAATGTTTTCCTAACCTCATGGAAACAGCTTTTTAATTTTTTTTTAATTAAAAAAAAGAATAATACCTCATACTTTCTGTATAGTGCTTTTACCTACATGCAGCTGTTGAGGCAGACTTTAGCTTATTGATCAAAGGAGAGAGATAAGTCTCAGGCTGTCTCTAACCATACAGGATTCAATTAGTTTCCTCCTTAAAAAAAGCAAAAAGGAATTTAGAACAAACAATCAATCAGACTCAGATTAGGTACCGGCTGCTCCTTTCCAAGCACCTCTTTGCTGGAAGCATTTTTTCCCAGCACTGTCCCAGGGCTCAGCAGTTTATGTGGGGTGGCAGCTTCAGCGGCACTCACATCTAGGTTTCATTTTTCCTCCCTGCTCCAGCCAGACTCTGGTCCTTCTGGCAATACAGACTGATTTTTACTTGCAAACTACTGCCATAATTCTATAAGCTTCCGATGTTCTTTGCACCTGCATTGAACGTGCAGTTTCTCTGAATGCAGTTTGCTTGTTTGAATCATAACTTGCTCTCAGACACAGGGAAATGCAGGGCTGCACCTTCCCCGTGCCTCTTCTGGGAGCAGCTTGGCATGCACAGCAGTATGGCTGTTTCTTCTGGGGAGAAAAGTACTTCCCATACCACTTCAAACCATGTATTTCCAGACAACAGCCCCCAAGACTGCCTTCAGGGAGGTCAGACTCTCACTTGATCTCTGTAGCAGAGTGCCCATCACATCAGGCTGCTATTCAGCAGTGGTCCAGAGACTCAGTGAGCAGCTGCAGTTTCCTCCAGGCAGAGCCTGGGGCACCGTGGATACCCACTGGATCCACGTCCAGCACAATCATTGCTCTCCAAAGCTTCCTCTCCGTGCCAGACAGGATCGGATCCGTCCCCACTTCGGTTAACTCATCCCCAGTCCCAGTGCCCTCCCCCTCCCAGAGGCTGCAAGCCCCAGGCTGAGGAGGCCCCTGACACGAGGTGTTTGCTGCTCCCAGCCTGCCCTCCACTGGCAGACTGAGAGAGGAACAGCGTGCAAAAGCGAGACCTGAGCACCTGCTGAGCACATGGGCATTGTCCCATTCCTGTTCCATACAGCAGCCACCAGCAGACCCTTCAATATGATCCTTCCCCAGAGCAGGTTGGAGAAGGTCTAAGGATAGTTCTGGCAGCAAGGGAAGGGAAATGAGTACCAAAAAAACCCCAAACTGACTGCAAGCTGAGAAATGAGGTGGGAGATTAAGCGTGGCAAAAGTTGAGGCGAGGAGCAAGCAGGGAGAGGGGAGGAGGAAGAATGACATTTTGGGGTAAACAAGAGCAGATGCAGGACAAACTGGGATGGCAGTACTGAAAAGATGGCTGGGAGAAAAGGGGAGGAAGTAGAGAGGGGTGGGGAGGGTCTCACCAACAGGTGGTGTTCATACAGGCATCAACACAGCCACAAACAACACCGTTCCCTGCCCCGAGCCGAGATGGAGTACACACAGAGGTTGTGCTCTGAGAGTAGCAGCTCCCAGTTCCCAAACCATCACAGTTCCCTCCTCCCAATCATTGCAGGACCACGCAAGCAAGAAGTAGGAAACTCCAGCATAGCCCGTACTCGTATTTAATTGTGAGGACAGGACAGACTGGGGCAGGCAGGTATGGTGGTGTGGAAGCACAGCTCGAAAAGCAAACACACCCTGCCCTCACAAGAGACAGAAGTCATTTTAAGGATTAACCCTGCTGAAAGCATAAAACCAAACCATTAAAAAAAGAAAAAAAAAAAAAAGAATTAATCCCAAACCAGAGTTTCTCTGGAACAGATGTTTCTGCTTGGTCTCCAAAGACTGGAATCAGACAGTGCTGCTAAGGCTGCTTCACATCAGACACAATGCAGAGAATTCACATAGCACAAGTCGAGTGTTTAACATGGACATTTCAGTTCAGAGGCCCAGCTCCTGCAGCAGAGTTGGGTTAGGCTCTTGCAGGAAGGGGCACAGAGCACACGAAATCAGGCTGTCACAGAGACAACTCTCTGAAGGATTCTCTTCCTTCCAGGCAAGTTGCCTCCCACATTCAGGACACAGATATCACAGCAGGAAAGTTCCTAGAGTTGCTCTGTGATCCCAAGGTGCTGAGTACGTTTAAGCAAAGGCAAACCAAACCCTTCATTGCCACTTTCCCACCTATTTTATACAGGAAAGAAGGTGCACAAAACAAGGCTGCATCCATGAAAGGTGGAAATAAGAGACCCAGAAAACTGTCCATAAGATAGCAGGGTTCACTCATGTCCTTCACCACGGAGCAAGGCCACAAAGACATACATGGCTGCACCCATGCTGGAAGAGGAGAATCAGTCCCAGACGATCATCCTATCTCCCTGTGAGAGAAAAGGGCTCTCCAAGAGAGGACAGGTCTAGGATATCCCTCCACCTACTGCACAAACCCGGGACACATTCAAAAGTACAGACAATAAATTAAGATTGGAAAAAAAAAAAAAAAGATCAGCGTGTATAATATATGTATATATATGTGTATAATGTGCGTGTGATTGTGAAAAATAGAAATGTCAACCTCAGGAGAGAGCAAGGCATAGTAGAAACACATCCCTACCCCTCTCCTGAGCCCAGCTCTACCCTGCTTCCCTGATTCACAGCACAAACATGACACCAGTGGGCCACGCAGGGGTAGGGGCTGCACCTGGCACCCAGCTTCCCTCTGCTGGTGCCATGTAGGAGCTGGCTGCATGGTGGAGGAGTGAGGAGAAGAGCCCAGCAACGGTCCCTTTGTGGGCTTCATAACGAAGGATTGCTGCGGGCTGGAAAAGAGAGGGAAAGACAGGAAAAGCAAAATGGAATGGCAGGGGCACCCCACCCCTCCCCAACTGGCCAGGGCCCCTGCCCATCCTGTGGCATGGGACCATCACCATTGTACCAAGTAGAAAATAAAGCCATGATGAGTTTATGCTTTGGTATGTAATCATCTCCCTCCCCTGAGTCCCTGCTGCATTTCCCCATCCCATGATCTGTAAAACTTGTCAAACAAAATCTCTAGTGTGCCTTTATACTCCTTGAACCTTTCCTTCCCCAGTGTCTGCCCTGTCCCTCTTCCCCCAGCAAGATTTGGGGAGCTGCCTTGCTTGATCCCCACTGTTACAGCTTCTGCTGTCCCGACTGGATCCTGTCAAACGCCTCCTGGTCCAAGGGCAGGTAGCGGCCTTGCCTGCAGTCCAAGAAGTACAACTTGTCCTTCACCAGTGTGGGGTCAAAGCCCTGCTTACGCAGCTCCACCTTCTGGAATTTGTAGGTGCCTGGCACATGGGGAAAGAAAAGGGAGCAAGGGGTTGCTGACTGCATGCACTCCCACCTCTGCTCTGCTGTGCTGCACCACATCTTGCTGCCAAACCATGAGGCTCACGGCAGAGACATCTTAGCATCAGCTGCCATCCTGAGCCTTGCACTCCCAGGTCTCCAAACTACCGGAGGAGCTGGTAGGACCAGGGGCTCATAGGGCAGAAATGCTCCATCCCAACACCGACTTCACTGCAGATCAGCCCCTCTGCCCACGCAGCCGCTGTGCACCACGGAGCACAGTGCCTTTCCCCTGCTCCCCCCAGCTGCATGCCCTGTATGACAGCACAGAAAGCGGCTCACTTGTCTTGGAGACCTCTTGCAGGAACCGCAGGAAGACAGGCTGTGCATACAGAGGCAGGGCCTTTTTCAGCTGGCTGGCAAAGCTCTCCAGATCACAGGAGTTCTCTGGGTCAGCAATGGCTGCCATTCCTGCCTTCCCTTCAGTGCCTGAGAGACAGAAAAGAAGGGAGAATTCTTGGGCACGCTGTCCTTGCATCACTTCCGTTTGCCCCACATCACCGAGGCCTCTGGCACATTCCCTGCTTTGTACAAAGCACCAAGTGTCCAGCTGTGACACTGCCTGTGTCACCAGCCTGCAGCCACGGCTACCAGCGACACCCTGCGGTCACCATCATGTCCTCCCAGAGGAGGCACTTGCAGCCTATCCCAAAAGGACTCAAGGTCCTTCCAAACCAGGCAGAACCAGTCAAACATCTGCCTGAGGGAGGGAACCCTTTGGCTGCTGCCAGTCACACCCCCAGTAGACTCTTCCCAGCTCACAAGGAGCCTCTGTCCAGCCTCTTGTGAAAGGACACGACCTGGACAAGCAAGACACACCTCCAGGTACAGCAGCCTGCCTGCCTCCACTGTTCTCCCCTCCCCTCTCAGTTACCTGGGATCTCCACCCCGTATACAACCACGTCTGTCAGGTTGAGGATGCGGCTCAGTGTCCCCTCCACCTCAGTAGTGGAGACGTTCTCTCCCTTCCAGCGGAACGTGTCTCCGGTGCGGTCCCGAAAGTACATGTAGCCGTATTTGTCCATCACCAGGACATCCCCTACAGGAAAGGGGCAGATTTGCAGAAAAATGAGGTGTGAGAGGAGCTAAGTGCTTCCCCAGAGCATCTCAGGACAGTGTCACCAGCCTGGGACATCCCTGAGCCCAGCCAAGTAGCCCCCTCCTCTCAGCAGACGCAAGGGCACTACTCGCCTACCTGTGAGATAGGCAGCATCCCCTTTTGCAAACACATCCCTGGCGATTTTCTTGCTGGTAGCTGACTGATTCAGGTAGCCATCAAAGTGCTGCAGAGGGTTGTTCTTGACAATGCGGCCCACCAGCTGCCCCGGCTCCCCTGCAGGGAGAGCAGAAGGGGTGAATGGAGGAAGCAACCACTCATGCCCAAGGAAAAAGGGTGTTTAACAGTGTTGGTGTGGTTTAGCAAACCAAGGACTTAAACCTAACTAAGTTACCATGGAGTACATGACAAAAGATCCACACAGGGCTGAGGAGATGCACCCCAGTGGTTGCCCTTACCTGGTTTGCAGCGGATGCAGATACCATCCGGCCCCCGGATCAGCTCCATGGTATCTTCATCCACTTTCACCAAGCCAATGGGGTACACCCCTGGCAAGATCCTGCTGTTGAAGCCACAGGACCCGACCTAGGATAGAAGGCACTCAGAGCCGTAAGTAGCAGGAACATCATTCCTGCCCCAAGCTGGCACCACAAAAGCACAGTCAAAACCCTGCAGGCGGATCTTAATGCATGCCAAGCTTTTTGGAACAAGGAACCTGCAGCCAACAGCCCTGCTGGGTTTCAACCCCCACCAGGCCAGCAGGCACCCCCTGGGGCATGGGGAGGGTGGCAAAGCCTTACGTTATTGTCGAAGTTCCCCAGGCCGCAGTTGCACTCAGTGGCCCCATAGAACTCAGCCACCTGGGCGATGCCAAAGCGGGCCATGAACTCTTTCCAGATGGAAGCTCGCAGCCCATTGCCCAGCGCCATGCGCACCCGGTGCTGCCGCTCCACCTCCTGGAAGGGCTGGTTCAGCAGGTAGCGGCAGATCTCCCCAATGTACTGCACAATCTAGCAGGGACAAAGAGAAAGGACACGTTAGGACCCTCCACCACAGCCTGGGATATTTAAGGTGTTCTTCAGGGCGGGCAGGAATGGAACAACATGCACACAGTCCCCTACAGAGGATGTGCTATTATCCAGGGGTCCCGCCAACTTATCCCTTGCCCACCCATCTCTGGCAAACACTCTCCTCCAATTTATAAAACCTATCCAAGACCTGGCTAATGCTGGAGCATGGGAAACATGGAATGACAGCTGGAGGTGGGAAGGATACAGCTCCACCACTTTGGAAGGTATTTCAGGACAGACAGGCAGAACGAGTCCAAGCCTTTCCTGCTTGCAGCAGCTGGGCTCACCCCAACTCAACACAGATCCCCAGGCATGTGGCCTCACCGTGCAGTTGTACTTCACGCAGTCCTCCCAGAAGTGTGAGGCTGAGAACTTCTTGCGGATGACGACTGTCATGCCCTGCAGCAAGCACTGCCCGATGCCCACGATGTTCCCTGCAGAGAGGCAGCCAGGAAAGCCCTCAGTACCCACACACCATACCCAGCCACAGCGAGGCAGGAGCCACACCCTGGCTCTCAGCAGGTCTCTCATCTGGCCAAAGCCTCCAGGACCCCAGGGCAACAGGACAGTGGCACGTGAGGCAGCGCCTTGCACCTAGACATCCCACCACGCCTCAGTCAGCAAGGTGGGCACTGCTTCCCCTTCCTCACCCCTTTTCTCATGAGTCAGCAATACCATGCAGCTACTCCAAAGCCAGGCCAAGGGCTGGGATAGTCCTTCCCACACAACAGTCCCCACTCCAGAAGTCAACCAGATCAATTCCTGGCTCCCAGATAAAGAGGTCACACGCTGCCAGCAGCAGCCAGCTCCTCTTTGACACAAATATCACTGCTGCACCAATCCTCAGCCTGAGCTCTGGGCTTGGCAGAAGGGAAGCAAAGTCCAGGCAAGCAAGGTCCCAAAGGCACACATTACCTGCAGCGTGGTAAAGTGGAAGGCAGTCATACATCACATCATCGGGTCTCATGCGAAAACCGTAAAAAACCAAGCTGGCCATGCGGAAATACCTGCAGTGGGGAAACCAAGGGGTGCATCAGAAGCAGGGCCAGAGGCTTGGTGCCAGGATGGGGCAGAGCTCTGCCCCCTTCCTCCTCAGAGCTCCTGCCCACTGCCTTACCTGCAGTTCACCACAATAGCAGCCTTGGGCATTCCCGTAGTGCCAGAGGTGTAGATATAGAAGAGTTTATCTGGAGAGGAATGAGGAGACAAAGTTACACATGCAGTGTGACCTAGATCACTGCACCTGATCTAGGTGGAGCTGGCTGAAGCATAAGGTGGGGGCAAGTCAAAGTGTACTCTGCTCATATCACAATAAATTTTGTTATGTGATAAAGAACATGCTGGGTTTGCCCCAGGTCTGTTTGAACACATGGAGGGCACATGGCACTGCACCACATGCAGCCAGGCTTCAGCCCCCCCTTCAAACATTCCAGGCTCTGCTGCTGAAGTCTGCCCTCAGCATCCCGAGCAGACGTTCTCGCCAGTGTTGTGACCAGATGATCCACAGAAATACCACGAGTTGGGCTCCCAAAAGCTGACCACGTACCCAGAAAGCCCTTCTCAGGGGGATCTGGCTGGTGTCGAAGAGCTGTCTGCAGGAGGGGATCCAGGTGCTTTGCACCAGGAAGTGCAGACTCAAGGCTTCCTTCTCCTGACCAGAAGAGATGGACAGACTTCTCCATGGAGGACTGCACCTCCTTCATAGCTGAGAAAGTAGAGAAGAGAGGTAGAGAAAGAGCACCAGGTGAGTACAGCACAGCGATTCCCTGTCCTTGCAGGCAGCCTTGGGAAGATAATGCCCCAGGTAGCTGTACCCTCACTATGCTCAGCAGAACCCCAAAAGGCCTGACAACCCTCCCAGGCAGATGTTACTCCTATGTCAAACAGCTGGTACCACAGCCCAGGCCTCTTCAGAGACTTGAAGATCCTGTTCTCCACTTCTTCCCAGCCAAAACTTTGTGGTGCTGAGAGGTCTTTCGACACCATCAGCCGCAGGGGTGTAGGCTGAAACATGAAGGCAGGTGCTGCAAGATTGTGGCAAACAGTGTGGGGAGCCCCAAGGGAGTCTCATCCCTTCCATCAGGGCAGGCCTGGCACAGCACAGGGCTCCACGCAGTGCGTGGACATGAGAGGAACCTCTAGCACAAGGAAGAATCCTTGCATCCATGTGGGCCTTACAGAGAACACTGAACCCATCCACCTCTGCTGCCTACTAACAGAAAGAAAATCAGATCCAATTCCTGAATAATTCAGCTGTTCACACTTTTTGAGACCCTGCTCTATTCCCTGCAGGAAAGGAGCACTGAATCCACAGAGCCTAAAAGCCTCCTGAAGCATCTGCCTGCGTCTCACCTTCCATCATTTCCACTCCAAAAACCACAGCCTTGGAGTTGGAGATGGTGATGCAGTGCAGCAAGGCCTCCATGCGTAGGTTGGAATTCACCAGGGCCGTCTCCACCCCGATCTTGGCCAGGCCGAGCCACAGCCCCACGTACTGATTGCGGGACTCCATGAACAGAGCCACCACATCACCAGAGCGGAAGCCTTGGCCATGGAAGAAATTGGCCACTTGGTTGGAGTACTCATCCAGCTGCCGGAAGGTCCAGCTCTCGCCCGTGCCTTGGAAGATCAGTGCTGTTTTCTCTGGACACTTGCTTGCAGTTTTCTGGAAGATCTTGGCGATTGTGTTCTTCTCCTTCACGTGCCTCCACACCTGCCACTTCACCTGCAGCAGAATCAGCCCCGTGCTGCCAAAATAAAGGGAACAAGAGAGAAGCTGCTCAGTGAGCCCTGCAAAACCACCTCCTCCAGCAAAGACAGCACAGCACAGCAACCTTGCTAGGAGATGCAATAGTCCAGCACTGCTCCAGGTGTTACTCTAGATGAGCAGCAGCTCTGGGTGCTTCCCTGAAAAGCATGGATATAGGCAAAGGCCCTCTGCAAAGGCACTTATGGGAATGAGGGCAGGGAGAGATGTTTTGGAAGGCTGCAGACTGGGATGTCCTCGCTTCAAAGGAGCGCCCTGGAGCTTCAGGTGCTCTCCAAAAGGTGCCACTCTGTCCCACATGCAGATCTCTGCCAAAAGCTGGCACAGCCTGGTACCAGCTCAGAGTGGCCCCTGCCCAGTCAGCCGGTGCAATGCCAGCAGTTTTAGGGACAGGATAAAGTACAAGGACAAGGACAATCAGTAGACTTCAGAGCTCAGCTGAAATCTATATTTCCTGTGAAAACTTTGCCCCAGAGTTTAGAGCCTTCAGGGCACAGCAGAAGATGATCTCCTTCAAGCTGGGCCAGATGCCAACAGAGAGCTGGGGTTATGCTCACACACCCCAGTGCGCAGTTGGGCCACCCCAAACAGGATACCTACGTGACATCCCTTCGTATTGTCTTGATGACTATGAGGAAGAAGTCCCATCCCCCTGATCCCAGGTAGAAGATGAAGAGAGCAGGGATGGCCTGGGCCCAGGACAGCTCCAGGCTGACCCTGAAGAACAGCAGCAGTGCTGCGAAGGCAGCCAAACGCAGCATCTTGGCCTGTGGAGAGAGAGAAAGCACAAATATTGACCTACACACACTGAACAATAAGAGACCCACGGGCAGGGGATGCATTAGCTGCTCCCAGTTCCCTGGATGAGGCCCAGAGTCACCACTTCTGGCAGCGAGGACGTAACCTAGCAGGCTGATGTTAGCAGACCCTGCCCATGGCACACGCATGGCACTGCTCAGAACCCACCAAAAGCCTGGCTGTTCCTCTCTGCAGACCCCTGGCCTGCACACCAGCCAGGGACACGGACACATCCCAGTAGTGTCAGATGTAGGATGAGGCCACCTCACAGGTGTGACAGTGCAGCTGTGCAGGAGACCCCATACAGATGTTAGGAGGCACCAGAGCAATGCCAGGCAGGGTGAGCTCAGCTCTCACACCCAACCCAGGACAGTCCAGATCCAAATTCCTCCCTGCCCCGAGGATCCCTACAGCCCAGCTCTCCCATGCCCACAGCACCAACATGTGCCCAGGACAGCTGCTGGACTGCGGAGCTCAGTCTGACACTGCTCCAACGGGATGAGGACACTCCATCTTCTGATCTCCGCCTGTGTTTGTAAACCCATGTCAGAGGGCAGCTTCCTGGCCTGGAGGCACGGCCAGGCGGGCGATGGCCACGAGGCACAGCGAGGGCTGTCCCAGCTGCTGGGTGCACCCAGGCCCCATCCCCAAGCCCTGTGGATAGACTGTGATATTTCTGTCTCAAACGCTCCCAGTCACAGCTCCAGGACTCACAGGTGACCATGATTTAGCAAAGGCTATTCCCAGGCAGCAGCGTGACCTAAGCGCAGTGACGGCTCCTAGATAACACCAGTCCTTCCCGACACGGCCTCAGAGGAATGAAATTCTGGCACAATTCCCCTTCCCCTTTTGAAGATGATTCCCTGCTCTGAGACTGGCAGCCACAGCCCCAGGCTGCCCCACGAGAGACAGCATCCAAGCATGTCATGCAGCACCCGAGCTGTGACCCCGGAGCAGGCAGGGATGGCCCCAAGCCCGCAACACGGGGATGTCCTACAGCCCCGACCCAGACATCTCACTCCTGCCCCCGGCTCCAAGCCTCCTCCCGAGCAGCTCAGTGTCCCCCAGTTGCTTTCAGCAGGGCAGGACCCTCCTTATTTTACCCCCGCGAACCTCTTTATGCGGCTTAACGGGGAAACCACCAAACCGCCGCACTCCAGCCAAGCGCCGGGCCCTCCCTTACACCTCCAGCATCGGACACGAGCGGTGAAGCGGCCGGGGGGGTCACGTCGCGTGGGCAGCAAGGCGTTCCACCGCCCACACGAGGCGGGCAGGCCCGGGCAGGCGCCCGCCATCCGCTCCCATCTCCGCCGCACACAGCGGCCCGTCGGCAGCGCGGACGGCCGCCGCCCAACCGAGCGCTGCCCCGCGCCCACCTCCACGCCCACCGCGCGCGGCTCCGAGGCGCCCAGCCGGGCGGCTCCGCTGAGGGGGGGGCGGACGGGATGGACGGCGGCGGGGGGGCCGCACGGCGGGCACAGGGCTGCGGAGGGCGGGGGGGCACCGCGCATCCGCCGCAGAGCCCGGAGCTCCAGGCCGGCGCCGCAGCCCCCGGCGCCGCGCTTCCATTCCTGCGGAGCCTCCGCGGCTCTCCCCGGCTCGGGGCGGCACCGGGACCCTCCCGCCCGCTCCCGCCCGCTCCCGCCTCCCGCTGCCGCAGTCCCCGCCGCGCCTCGCCCTGCCCGAAACCGGCTCCGAACCTCCCGTCGGAGCCGCACCGCCTCCACGGGGCGCCTCGAGCAGCGGCTGAACCCCCGCCGATCCCCGCACCGGGAGCCCCTCCGATTCAGCGGGGGAGGCCGCGAGAACGGAGAAGGAGACGGGCCGCGCTCTTACCGGGATCCAGCGCGTTCCAGTGCGGCCCGGCCACCTGCACCGCCGCCGGGAGCGGGGCCGGGAGCAATGAGCGGGGAGCTGGGCCCGCCCGCCGCTGCGGCACGGGGCGGGGCGGGGCGGGGCGCTCCGTGCAGCTCGCCGGGAGCTGTAGTCCCACCCGGCGCCGCCTCTTCGCTCCGAGGCTCCGGCGGCGCTGCGGGGCGAGCGTTGCCTCGGCCGCTTCTCCGCTCCCAGCTCCGCTCCCAGTGGCGGCGGCGGCGGCAGCGGCAGAAGCGGCGGCCCCGAGCGCGGCGCGGGGCGGGACGCTGCGCGGCGGGAAGAGGCGGCGAAGGCGGCGGGGCTGTCCGACGGCTCTGTGGCGCAATGGATAGCGCATTGGACTTCTAGCGCGGCGGTGACGGGAGTCATTCAAAGGTTGTGGGTTCGAGTCCCACCAGAGTCGCATTTTGCCCGAGGGCGCGGAGAGGCCGCCGCCTCCCGCCCGCTGCACGGAGCGCTGCCGGCACCACGGGGCGGCGGACGAGCCGTGAATGGCGGGGCCTCGGCGTTTTGAAGGCGGGGAGCGCGGCGCAGAGCCGCCCGATCCCGGAGCTGCGGGCGGGAGGCGGCTGTGCGCCGGCTGTGCTGGCGGCGGGGCCAGGTGTGCGCGCAGGGAGATGCTGCGCCGGGCGGTGGGGAGGGGGATCGCAGCATCGGCCCGATGGGTTCCTCTGTTTTGGAATGAAATAACCGCCTCCTCGTCCCCATGCGCACCGCAGCGGGCAGCAGGGCGGCAGGCAGCCGCAAGCTCGGCACTTCTGGCACCGCGCGGCACCCGTCGTCATCACTCAAAAGAAAAAAAAAAGACAAATCCGCAGTGATGTGGCAAAACCGGGAGGCGAAGCTGCCCGACCTCCCGCATCCGGACACGGACACGTCACCTCCCGTGGGCCGGAACCGTGCCAGGACGCGGTGGCACAGCCTGGCGCTGGGGCGGCCCGAGGTGACGTCTCGTGGAATCCCGGACCCGAAAAGTGCCGAGGTCTCACGTCACATCTCCCCACCAGACGGGGAGAGAAGGCGGGTGGGAGGAGGGAGAAGGAACCATAGCTCCACCACAGGCTTTATTGAGCAAGAAGGAATTTCAACAGCAAACCTCCCCGCACGCAGCCCCGCCTGCCTTGTGGCTCTGCCCCTGCTATGCAAACAGCCGCTGGCACGCTGAACCCTCAACCCACACTGTGAGCAGTGCCCGGATGCAAGGCAGCCTCCAGTCCTGCTCTCCTAGGACTCTGCCCTACTCCCCATCACACCACCTCACTGTCAGAGGAAGACAATTCCTATCAAAAACCTCTCACAATGACATTTTTGATGAGGAGGGCCTCAGGGCAGCCTGGGATCTTCTGACAGCAGCTCCAGCAGGGTTAACATCCAGACAGCAGAGCCAGGCTGAGCACCCGGCCCTGCGCACAGCAGCAGGGCACCCCGACCCCTGCACGCCATGAATTCGCTGTGTCTGAATTCACTCCCAACCCAGCAAAACCCAGCTGCAAAAGCATGACCAGGACTTGGCCACCTTTCCACCCGCTGACAAACAGCAGAAGAGGTCACATTTTGTCAGGGCACAGGGAGGTCTCTCCCAGCAGGGGGCTGCCAGATCTTGACAGGAGAGAACAGCACCAGGCCGGCACCAGCAGAGCCACACTGCACTCGTGAGGCAGCAGGAGACGGAGCAGTGCAGGGAACAGCTGCCAACGGGGGATCCCCCATTCCCCCCCCCCCCCAGCATGAGCTCTCACACACGGACAGCCGGAGGGGGGAAGATGCCAATTTCCTCCCGCAGGGACTCCACGCTCTGCTCCCAGCGCTGCTCATAATAGACATTGAGGACACAGCTGGCGTTGCGCCCGCTCCGGACCGCCCATGGAATCAGCTCGGTGGCCAGGACCTGCAGCTTTCTGCAACAAAGGGCACAGAAGACAATGGTTTTCATTTCCACGTTTGGTTTTCTATTTCCTCTTCCAAGTCCCTGTTCCGGGCAGATGCAAACCCTACATCCCTGCACCCTTCAGCACTCCTGCTTATCTCACAGGGGAAACTGAGGCATGGGACGGGACTCTGTGTGGGAAGGTTACAGCCAGCAGCAAACCCAGGATCAGAACTCAGGTTAACATGGACCCTCATCAGACAGCATCACTGCCTACCGTGCGTTGAGACGAACGGGGCCAAACGCTGCTCCCAGCACACACATGGGCAGCCCCGTCTGGACGGCTTCAAACCATTTCACCACCACTTCACCTGGCAGGAAGCAGAGCGCTGTGAGCAGGCACAGGGCACGGTTCCACACCAGGATGGGAGCCCTGCTCTGCCCCCAGGGACAGCCCAGCCGCCAGCCCCAGGAGCAGCACCGCTTGTAACTGCCCCACAAGCTTGGGCATGGCCCAGGCAGGCTGGGCTCCTGGAGATCTTTAGCGATGCAACTGCTAAATGAGGATTTTCCCGTGTATCTTTCCCTATCTCCCAGCATGGGAAAGCCCATTTTCATCCATTGTCACATCTCAGCCAGAAGCTTCCAAGGGACCAGAAATGCTGGTTCCTGCTGGCTCATCAGCAAGGCTCAGCTTGTGACTGAGTCAGACACAAAATGAGGGGAAAGGACATGGGATGCATGGATAAGGAACCAGGAAACCCCTAAGCTTGCGCTCTGATCTTGCAAAATACCACATCATGGTAAACCCAGCAGGCACTGAACAGCCACAGATGATGGATGACAGCAGTGCAGGACAGGGATTGCGGCCAACCTCCCTGTGCACCTCTGTGGGCTGGGGATTAGGGATTCCAATGGGTCAAAAGCCATCACTGGGGTTGATGGGCAGCATGGAACGTGGCAGCTCACCCAGCATGTTGGTGGGCATGCCCAGCAGGGTGTGCATCAGGTCGTGCACTTCCCGGTACCGCTGGATCACATACGCCAGCTCTTCATCATCCACGAACTTGGCTGGCATGCGGGTGTCTGGAGAAACCTTCTGCAAGGGCAAAGAGGTGCAGGTCAGTCAGAACTCGAAGCCTCTCATTTCAATCTTTAACACACAGCAATGCAGAGCTCCCCATCAGTGTATTTCTCAGCCCCTACTGCTGTGAGTATCATTTACACAGATAAAACACACAGCACTGAGGATGCATCACTCACACTCAGCATCACATCCCAACCTCCCAACTCCCACCAATTCCCTTCATCTCCAGGTGCTCTATGGGCTTCTCCACAGCCACAGCCTGCCTCTAAATCTCATCTGTGCTCCTGGCACAGAGACGAGCACAGTGAGATCCCACACTCACATTGTCCTCCAAGAAGCGGACGTATTCACGGCCCAGCGTGCCAGCAGGCAGCCCCCGCAGCCGGGCCATGTCCAGCGTGGAGAGGCGGATGCGAGGCCGCTCCCTGAAACAGAAAGCACTGAGCATCGTGTGGGACCCACACACTGGGGGCCCTGGGCAGATGAAGACTTGGAAACCCCTCCCTGCGCAGCCCCCCAAGTGCTCCCACAAGGACGCGTTCTTTAAGGAGTCCACCTGAAGCCCTGGCAATGAGAACTGCAACCTCTGCCCACTCCAGCAGCTCTGGAGGAGAAGTGCAGTGTTTGCACTGAGCCAGGCTAGCAGTCAGGCCCAGAGAGTGGATCTCAGTGCCCCTGTGAAACAGACAGACTTCAAAGCAACAGCCTGAGAGAGGGTAAGGTGTTTGTTCTAAATGCAGGTTTTGCTTCTTTCCTGCTCAGGCTTTCATTGGCAGCCACGTGGCGGCCAAGCACAGAAAGGTCTCCTGCCCAGGCTGGTGGCAAACAGGCACCATGTAGCACTGGAATGGAACAAAAGCCCTTTCATTTCTGCACAGGACAAGTTTTCCTCCTGATAAAAGCCTGAGTGGATCCAGGAGCTGCCCAGATGCCAGGGAGATAAATAGGATGAGCACCACCTCTACCCTGACTGCAGCAAATGCTTCCTTGTATCCCTCATCAGCTGAAGGGACTGGAAAAAAAAGAGGAAGGACAGTGAGATCGTGGTTAATCAGAGCCTTATTGAGTCCTTCCTGGTCCTCAGACTTGTGCCCAACGAGTCCTCACAGACACAGGAGCAAAAGCCATCAAGTCTTATCTCACAGCTTAGGGAGATGCCGAGGGTGGTGGAATGAAAATGTGGAGGTGCCTATGGAGAAGACAAAGCAGTGGGGGTGGAGTCCCCAGTGGAGGAGATGCTGCAGAGGACAAAGCAGAGAAAACACACTGCATCCACACAAAGAGAGACAGAACCTGCCACGGCAGCAGAGCAGAACAGACAGCGATGTTGAAACAGGGCCCAGGGGCTCCGTGCTGCTGCTCCTGGATCTGCTGCTGGGCTTTGCGGAGCACTAAGTATGGAGCAAAATCCACAGCCAGGAGGCTCAGAGCTGACAGATGCCTGAGCTCCTCAAATGGCAGCAGTGTGGGGCTCTCCTTTACAGGGCCCAGGGAAGGCGCTCGGACCCATGGGGCAGAGGGATGGGGTCTGACAGAGGTGGAGGGCCAGGGCCGGGTGTGGGGGACGCACTGGAGGATGCGGTAACCTTCAGGGTCATTCCTCATCCTGTCTCGCAGCTTGGGCAGGGCAAGGCAGCCCGTGGTCTCACCGAGGACTGCCACCATGTCTGAAAGAGAGACCGCACAGTGACACACCAACAGCACAATCCTGCACACGTTTTGCATTTGCACCACCTGGACACATTTGGTTGACAGGGGAGGGAAGGGGGCACCGAGCGCTGCAGGCAGGCACAGATCTGCTTGGCAGGGGCTCACGGAATCATTCAGGTTGGAAAAGCCTTCTCAAGTCCAACCCCAGCCCACCCCCATGCCCACCGACACGTCCCTCAGTGCCACATCTCCACAGGTCTGGAACACTTCCATGGATGGTGACCCCAGCACTCCCTTGGCAGCTGCGTCAGTGCAGCACCGCTCCTTGTGAGAAGGAATGTTCCCCAATACCCAGCCTGAACCCCCCAGCACTACGTGGGGCCAACACCTCTCATCCTATTGCTGTTCCCCAGGAGCAGAGGCCGACCCACCTCACCACAACTCCTTTCAGGGATTGCAGGGAGCGATCAGGTCTCCCCCGAGCCTCCTCTGCTCTGCACTCAGCCGTCCCAGCTCCCCGAGCCCCGCTCCGTGCCCCATCCCCACGCACCGTGTCTGTAGGGGTCCCACAGAGCCGCGCACGCCGAGCCGGCCGCCAGCAGCGCTTTCTGCAGCGGGCTGGTCGGGATGTGCCCGGGGTACAGCGGGACGCGCCCCGCCGGCTGTTCTTCCTCCTCCTCATCCTCCTGCTCCTCAGCGCGGGGCACGGCGCGGCCCAGCCCGGCTCTGCCTGCGGGGAGCGGCGGTAGAAGAGCTCAGAGTCACGGCACCCTCGGGACGAGCCGCACCGCAGGCGCGGGGTTCCCTTACCCGGAGCGCCGCGCACCGCCCGCAGCAGCGCGGCCCGCACCGCCGCCCCCCGCAGCATGGCGCAGCCCCGGAAGCGGCGGGGCGGGGCGGGGCGGGATGGCGGCGGTTCCTGCGGGGCTGTTCGCGGTGTACAAACCGCCGGGAGTGGCGTGGAACCGCGTGCGGGATGCGGTGGAGACGCGGCTGCTGCGCGGTGAGCGGAGCTCCGGGACCCCCCCGTAAATACACGCACGCGGCTCCGTCTCTGATTATCCTCCCGTTTCTTGCAGAGCTCAACGCGGCCCCAGCGCGGCCCCCGCGGAGCCGCATCCGCTTCCTGCCCGCTGCGAGCGCGGGGCCGCCGGCGTTGGAGGCCGTGCGGGTGCCGGTGTTGGCCGAGCACCGCCTGGGTGAGCGCCGGGAGCGGCGGGGAGGAGGGGGAGGGTCGGCATGGGGAGGGCCGGCAGGGTCCCGCGCTGACCGCCGTCTCTTTCCGCAGTTCGAGGGCCCCGCTTCACGCAGCTGAAGTTCGGCGCCGGGCACCGGCTGGACGTGAAGGCGTCGGGGGTGTTCGGTGCGAGCGGGGCGCGGCGCGGTCGGGTGTTGGGGGACATCGAGGCGGCTCTGCCGTGCCGTCCGCACGCTGCTCCCACCGCCGCGGTGCTGCGGGATGGGCGGCGGGGCCGGCGGCTCCGGCTGGGGAGCGGCACGCGTGGAACTGGCGGCGCGGCTCTAAGCGTGCCTCCTGTGTTGCAGTGCTCGGTGTTGGGCACGGGAACAAGCTCCTCAGCCACCTGTACGACTGCCACCTGAGCAAGGTAGGCGCTGCGCAGTGCCACGGGCACCCAGGGATGGGGTCTGAGTCTCAGTGCCGCCCCGGAGGCGTTCCAGAGCCGTGGGATGCGGCACTGAGGGAGGTGTTGGTGGGATGGGCTGATGGCTGGATGTGATGCTGCTCAGTGGCTCTGAAGCTTTGATGGATGACGCTCTCTGCTTTTCTTGGAGGTTTACACAGTCAGGGGGCAGTTTGGTAAAGCTACCGTGGACTTCTCAGACACTGGGAAGCTGATAGAGAAGACGACGTTTGGTAAGAGACTGAGTCGATGTGTTTAAGGAAAAATCCTGAACAGAACACAAAACAAAGAGCACTCCTGCTGAATAGCAAGGCATTTGGCCAGGTAGAATGCACAGTAGTAGAAGGTAATGCTCCAAATGCTTCCTTGGCTGCTCTTTGTGCACGTAGCCCACATGCAGTCAAGGTGCTTTTGTCCACCTGTGCTGAGTGCAGCACGCACAAACCAGGCTGAACCTTCATCCCAGCAGCTGCTGCTGGCATGGGTGGGAGCCAGGTGTGCTTATATCACATCTAGAGGTAGCGGTGAGAAGCCTTTGTGGAATTAAATCCTTCAGCCACTTGTAGGAGAAACTGGAGCCAACATCTTGAAATCAATTAAGAAAAAATGACCCTTCCTTTGTAGTGCAGCACTGTGCTGCTCATTTACATGGCACGATGAGCACAGCCTACCCCACACTGCGGCTCCTATGAACCATTTGGCTGCAACCTGCTAACACCGATGGCACCACTCAGGCTGCTGTCCTTCCAGCTTCCAGATGGATAATTGAGACTTTGTTTCTACCTTGATATTTGCAGATCATATCACGAGGGAGAAGCTGGAACGGATTCTCGCCGTCATCCAAGGAACAAATCACAAGGCCTTGCTGATGTACGTCTGTAAAAAGCATGGCAGTGTTTGCCGTGACAGCTTGTAAAGGTTTGAGCGCTAGAGCAAAGCAGACAGAAGTCACAGAGTGCTCTGCATGCTGGTGAGGGACCACTGTTAAGTGTCCTTTTTTGTGCTCTGACATCTCCAGCTCCATAGGACCTGCTGGCTGCAGTAAGACCTGCACTGTTATCTTACAGACGTGGCCAAGCACCTCCCTCCCAAACCTCCACACTGCTGCAAACAGCGCAGCATTAAGATGTGTGCAGAAACTTCATGCACGGGCAGTTCTGAGAATAACAAGTGCAGCTCTGCTTTAGTTGGGACTGCACCTATTTTGAATGCCATTGAAGAGAAGCACTCATGTCTGCTCTGTTCCTTTTCTCCTTTTCCAGGCATTCTAACATCGATATGAAAACACAGGAGGCCTATGAGCTGGCTGTGAAGGGGCTGATTCGCCCCATGGGAAAAAGCCCCCCAATAATCACTGCCATCCGGTGTCTCCAGTTTGCACTCCCTGAATTCCAGCTAGGTAGGACTGGTGCAGAATGGACTGGGGGAGGGCTGGTGTGAATGTGTATGTAAGTTGGTGAAATTCACTTTCCTGTTAGTGACCTCATGCACCATGAATTGGCGGGAGCTTGGTACCAACCAGTAATCCCTGCAGTGTCATGAGTTGTAGCTTCCAAGCTCAGCACAGCATCCCTTTGCTGGATGATCTCTGTAGTGCAAAGCCTTTTTTTTCCCCCTTTTTCTGAGAGCAATTGTCTGAAACCTTTACAGAACTGAAGATGCTGCAGCAAATCAAACCAGCTGCACACCTCCCTCATTTTGCTTTCCCTGCTACTTGCAGATCGTAGACTGAGGCAAGAAACTTTGCAAAGTGAATGCCTATGGGGCAAAATTCTTCCTTGTGCTGATATTTAAATGCAGTGCAGCTCAGGGGGCATGGGAGCGTGTTTAAACATGGTTTGCTTTTCTGCAGTCGGTCTTCTATTGCTCACAAATAATTCATCACAAAGGTGGGAAGGTAAATCTTATCCACTTTAAAATATCTAAATCTCTCTGTAATTCTGCTGCATATACAGATCTGTTCTCTAAAGCTTTAGTTTCTGGGGGGGCCAGGGCAGCCTGCAGTATTCCAGAAATGCACAATCCACCTGTGCTTTATCATAGCAATCTATTCTGCTGAACTGTTTCCTTCAGCATAAGCGTGATGGATGTCTGCGCTACAGACAAGGTCTGAATTTGTCCCATTGCTTTGCCCGTTCTAAAGGAATCTCTCTGACCTTCCAGAAATTCACTGCTTGCACGAGACCCAGCAATACCTCCGCAAAGTAGTCCATGAGATCGGGCTGGAGCTGAAATCATCTGCTGTGTGCACACAAGTGCGAAGAACGCGGGACGGTGTCTTCACACTGGATGATGCTCTCCTGAGAACGCAGTGGAACCTGCAGAGCATACAGAATGCAATTCTGAACTGCCAGCTTAGAGTGAAAACCGAGTTAGAGAAAACAATGAGCCATTGGGATGGAAGTGTTCTTCAGGAGATGGATGCTGAGGCTGCCCACGCCGCTGACAGCTGAGTACGTGCTCCAGAGGGAACATCCACATCCCCTCTGCAGCACAGCAACAGAGCCACGTGCTGACAGGATGATGGACAGCAGAAGGAAAGAGGTTAATTGCAGTTCACTTCCACCATTTCTTCGAGATGACTTTCATCAGAGAGGCATTTTTCCGTTGACAGGCTGTATAATTTTAAAGCATTGTAAACAGTTCATTAACAGGAGTTAGCTGTGCCAAAATCCCTGTTGGCTTTGGGATCGTTAGGTTGCTATGGGATACAGAAACCTCTTCCCAAATTGTTCAGCAGCAGGAAACACAGGCACCTTCTTACAGAGCTGTGTCCTCTTGATTGCACGATCTGCTTGCTCCTCGCAACCAGCAGCACAACTCCACTGCTGCACAGGTTTTTATCTTCCCCACGTTCCCCTAGCAAAAGTAGTGCCTTTGCTTTAGCCCCACTTTCAGAGCCAGAAATGAGACTAAAAGAGAGCTGCAAGGGAGGAAAGGCAGCTTACCTAAAGTCCAGCAGGGAAATGGCTGTCAGAGTGTGTACAGTGCAGAAAGAGGGACTGACACAAAGATGCTGACAACATAAGGAATAAAACTGAAATTGACACGAAGGGAAAGAGGCTGTTTTTGAGTTCAGCACTACAGACAAGCACAGTGACCCTTTAATTAAGAAAGAAAAAGCTTTGTTTGCTTTTGCTGATGAACCAGGGGTGCTCAGGGGCTGTGGTGTGCTGTGCTTTGGCAGCTGCCTGCAGGCAGAGATACTGCCTCTCCATGGGGGTTTCAGTTCTGTAATTCCACTTGTTACCTGTGAGATCATTATATGTGGATTAGACTTAACAGAAATAAGCTTTCTAAATTTAAATTAAGAACAGTGCTGTTACAACATGCAATATTTTCCTGCTATCTGCCCAGCCAGAGACTTGCTTACTTCTAGATATTTACGTACTCTAGAAAAGCAACAGAAATTACTGGTTCTATTCTTCTGGATTTGGGCGAAGACAAGCATAGTTTATCTTCCAGATTGCCCTTAAAGTACAAGGAGCAACTCTGGGAGGAACAGGGATGAAGTACCTCAGTAGCAGAGCTCAGTCCCTGAAGTTTTTAACTCAGAGCCTGGAACCCTTCCATTTTGTCCTGGGTCTCCCTGCTCTGCAGACAGCACCACGCAGCACTGCTCTGTGCCCACTGCAGAGCCTCACCAGGGGCAGTTTGCTGTTGGCTGGCTGGTTTGTGTGCATCCATCCTTTGTGGACAGCGGTCTGAGATGAGGACATCATCCCCAACAGCTCCCTTGTGCTAACTGAAGCAAAACCCAGCACTGGTTAAGCAGACAGTGTCAGTGTGACTGCGTTGATCCCAGTGCTTCTACAAGGAGGGGATGGGGGGAAGGAAACAGGACCTCTCAGTCCTTCAGTAACCTTCCATGACTTGGGCAGCAGGCTGTGCTTCATGCCACGTGCCTTACACCTCACACAAAGTGCTGGCACTGATGTATGCACTTCCCAATGAAAAAAACATCTCCCAACGCCTTTTTGCTGTGCTCTCAGCAGCAGCTTTTCTGACCACTTGTCTGATATCCAGGCACTGTGAAGAGAGATTAATTTCTTTCAAATTTAGAAATACAAAGAACAGACTGCACATATAGGCCTGACTGAAAGCAAGGGGGGAAAATTGCTTGGCAGGAAGGTCTGGGAAGTAGAAATGGACAGGACATTGAGCTTGAGGGAAGCAGGAACAACATTTGTGGTCAGAGCACTTCATCAGTTGGCACAAAGCAGCCAAACTTGGGTTGTGCAGTCACCCTCAGTCCTAAGAGCTGATGCTGAAACACTCCTGCTCTCAACACAACCCTGTGCTTAGGACACTGCTCACTTTCACTGTAGTGACTGTATTTACAATTGAGTAAACGTAATTCTGCAGCTCTCATTCCCAGCAGCAGTGCTGCCACACTGTCCCCAGTAAGTCCTCAGAAAACACTGAATAGCACATCTTAATGTTGTCTCAGAATAGAATATAGCTGAAGAATTTGTTCCCAAGTTCATTTCATGAGTCACACGCTCTCAAAGTGAATTACTGAGGGATGCAATAGCTGCTTTAATTCAGGTCAGACAGTTCAACACAATGTTCTGTTTACTACAGAAATGAAACAAAACCTCTGGATATTACAGCAGTTGAGTACAAAATTGCTGCACACTCAAACTCCTCCAGATCCAATCATAACAAAACCAAACCACCATCACAACTTCAGCCTCTGGTCCTCTTTTCTCCCCACGGCTTTCCTGACACAGCAGCTGTCACTTCACACATGCTGCTCCCAGACTTCCTCCATCCATCCAGAGGCTGCTCCACCTGCAGGTTAACATACCCAGATCGAGCCTGGATGCTGCAGAGAAGCAAAGGCTCATTGGGAAGAACTTCAGCATCAACCTTGGATTACAACCATTCCAATTAAGAAATGACGATTAGAAATAGTGTTTCTCAGGTAGCAGAGTAAACTGAAAGTATCCCAACATCCCTTCCCCACAAACAGGAATGAGTTGGTATCATCCTTAACTTGCACATTCCAAAGCTGCTGAGAAATGTGGCTGCTAACAAAATCTCTTGAAATTCAGCATATGTGCTGCTTCTGTTGGCTCTAAATGGGTACGACACCAAAACACAACGGCCCTGCAACAGTCACATCTGCAGGTCACGGCAGCCTGCGGGTCCCATGCTAGTCACTAAGCTCCAGGTCATACTCAGGGTACAGCTGCTTCGTAGTAACTCCTCGGATAACAGCTATAAAAGAAAGAAATTCCAGTGCTTTCATTAAGACAGCAAATAAGTCAGAAAAGATTTGTGTTTTCCTCCTAGTAGACTCTAAGTATCCCACAGAAGCACCCACAGCTAAGGAACCAAGAATTTCCAGCTGTGCCCCCTTCCCCACCACTTTGTTTTGTTAAGGAAGCCTAATACTGAAACAAGCTCTGCCTTCCTGGCATCAGTGTCTCTTTATATATCAAGATTTACTTCACCAAGATCTTCAATAGCCTTCCACTCCTTACCCAGTTTGCCTAGCAGCATCTGGCCAGCATCTTTAATTTCATTATACTCATGGAGCAGGGAGATGTGCTTCTCCAGTTCCTCCACGCTGTACCCTCTGTAACAAAGCCACAAAACAAAACCACTGCCAAACCAAGGATAGCTGAGGTATGCAGACCCAGCCTGGTAAAACCCCTCTGTTTAGAACAACGATTTTTAGATTGGATATTAGGAAAAACCCCTTCTCAGAGCCGTCAGGCATTGCACAGCCCAGGGAGTGCTGGAGCCCCTATCAGTGCAGATGTTCTGGGGCCGTGGGGTCGTGGCATGCAGGGATGTGTCAGTGGCACAGCGGGGTCGGGATGGAAGAGCTTTTTTCCAGCCTTCACGTCGCTAGGATTAACGCCCCTCTGCATTCGAATCAATGCCCACACAGAGCAGGGGAAACGCTCATTCAGGCCCGGGCTGGGCAGCGGTGCAATCCACGGCCTGAGATCCCACCTGTATCAGCAGCTCTGCTGGCACAACGTGTGCTGACATCAGCTAAAAAATACCCCCATTCATTCCCAATTCACACATCGTTACCGCAGCACGTGAGGTCAGAGCCTTCCCAACCAAGCCCTAGGAAAAACAACCGGGAAGGAGCTCCGTGCTGCAGCTCACGGGCCCCGTAACCCAAAGCACGGCCGCAGTACGGCGCAGCCAGCCGGGCCGTAACGGAGCCCCGCGGGCCGTACTCGGACAGCAGCTGCGCGATCTCCCGGTCCAGAGCGCGGTCCTTTTCCTTCAGAGCTTCGATGTCATCGCACGGCGCTTCTCCGTCCGCTCTGTGCGACGGTGCGGCCGGGAGCTGCGGGAACAGAACGCGTCCGGCGGCCGCTAACGAAACCGCGAGCCGCCGGGTGAACGGGGAGGGAGAGCGGCTTACCGGAGGTCTGAAACCGGCACCGCCGCTCCGCCGGGAGCCGCCGAGAGACCTGAAACAGCGCGGAGAGCCCCGCGTCAGCGCAAGACGGCGTCAGCGGGGCGCTGCGGGACGGCCCGAACCGAACCTCTCCTACCTCCGCTGCGCCGGCGGCGCCACGCGCCCCGAGGGGGAACAGCGCTGCTCCGCCAGGACCGCCGCGTCCCGCACGCACCGCCGGCACGGCGCGGGGCACGCCGGGAACCGGATGTCGGCACCGCGGGGCACGCTGGGAGTTGTAGTCCCGAGCCCGGCCGTGCCCTCTCGGCGCCGGGGAACGCATTGCCGTGCCGGGGGCGCGCCGAGGTGGGGAGCGGCGCGGCGCGTAACCACGTAGCCGTCCGCCGTGGGCGGGCCCCGAGCCGGGGAGCGGGGCGGATCCGGCCGCCATTCGCGGCCCGCAGAGGGGGAGGTGGGCCGGGCGGAGAGCGGAGCGGGGCGGAGGAACGCGGCCGCCCCCGGGCCCCGGGGTGGGGCGGGCGCTCGGGGCGGAGCCTGGCCGCCCAGCGCACCGCGCCGATCGGCGGCTGACGTGGCCCGGGCGCGGGGCGGACATGGCGGACGGCAGCAGGCAGAGCAAGCTGGCGGCGGCCAAGAAGAAGGTGAGGGCGGAGGGCCGTGCGGGAACGGCGCTGGAGGCCCAGAGCGGTGCGGAGAGGCTCGGCTCAGCCCGGCCCGGCCCGGCCCGGTCCCGCAGCGCTCCGCGGCGCCCGGCGGTGGGGGCGGCCCGTGGGGGCCGGGCCTGCGCTGCTGCGCCGCCTGCGTTCCGTGTCTGCCGCTCCCTTTCCCTTTTGGGTTTCTTTTCCATATCTCTATTTTCCCTTCTTCTTTCTTTTTTTTCTTCTCCTCATTTCTTTTCCCCTTTCTGTTCCCTTTTTTCCTTCTCGCGGGGCAGCTCGGCCCGCTCCGTCCCGGCGCGATGCCCTCCTGTGTCAAAGTCAAACGAATGGGAAAGTGCCCTGGAGCAGCTCGGGCTTCCATTTTGAAATCCTCCCGAGGATCCTTTTCGTTCCGGTGCTTTTCACCTTGACGTGGAAGCGCAGCCCTGCCTCCATGGCCGCCCTCGGGGCCGCAGGAACCTCCGGAGCATCGGAACCCCGGGCTGCTCAGAGCCTGGCCAAAACTGCCTTTAAATCGGCATCCGTCGCAGATTGCTGCTCCCCGCGGCCCGCAGTGGTGGCAGCGCCGGTCTCAGTGCGTTATCTGGAAGGTTGTTCTCCTTCTTCAGTCCTTTCAATGTTCTTGCTACATCTTATTGCCAGACGCGGCTTTTCCAGTTTGCATTGCGTGTTATTATCCTTTATTCCTTATTGCTGTTAGTTACAGACTTACAAGTACTTCTTCTTGCAGTATCAGCTTGTTTCCAGGGCACTTCCTCAATTGGATGCTTGAAGTTGGACACTGGCAGCCCGGTCTCTTGTCGCAGACCCATCACTCTCATTCTCACTTTCAGAGCCCCTGAACTATTTTTGATACATATACATTTTCTTTTCCTAGAGAAGGAGCTCTTTAAGGACAGTTTCTCTTGTCCTTACAGCTGACTCTTACCCACTGTTCTGCTGTCATTTTGTTGGTGGTGTTATATTCATGGAAGACGTATTCTGTTTGGACTTCAGGTTATTCTTTTTCTTTCCCCACAGCTGAAGGAATATCAGCAGAAGAACAGCCCTGGAGCGACTGCGGGAGCCAAGAAGAAACGGAAAACTAAAGAAGGAAGTAGACCTGAGACTCCCACAAACGATGACCGACAGTCTCCAGAGAACGTGAGCGTCCCCCTCTTTCTCCCAGATAAGCCCTCTGCCTCGTGCTCTGGTTTCCAAACAGCACAACTGGGACTGGAAGAGTTATGCAGTGTAACATGAGCGGCTGGGTTGCCTTTGTTAGCAGTTTGTGAGTCAGGGTGTGTGCTGGAGCAGCGCTGGAGCGTTCAGAGATGTAACGCAACCCTGGATGCTCCCAGAGCTGCTGTTCAGAGATGGGAGCTCCTCGGGAGCAGCACGATGCCGGTTTCTTTGGCTGCCTTTGATGGACGTTTTTCTCTCTGTCCTTTTCTGAGCCGTTTCTCTTTTCCACTTCTCTTTCGCCTCCTTTAGATTCAGAACATTCTGAAGGTGCTGGTGTCAGACCTTAACCGCTCCAATGGGGTAGCCATACCCTCATTGGACAAAAGGAAGGTGAGGCAGTGCTCCGTGTCCCTCCCAGTGACTCGCTGTCCCCTCTGCATGCTCAGCTTCTGTTTACACTGACCTTGATTTCGGATGGAGCCTTGTTCTGGCATGCCTGCTGTGTTTTGTGCCTGTTTTTATTAACATGGGGCTGTTTGTTAACATGCGTTTCCATCACTTGTAAGTGCTTGTTTCCTCCTGTTTTCTGTCTAAAAATGCAAAAAAGTTAACCGTGTCCATTGCACATCCTTCAGACAGCTGAGCTGGAAGGAAAAACAGAACAGAGTTTGGGGTGAAGCAGCAAACCAAGTTAACTGCTGAGAGATGCTGCGCTAGGAAAGAGTAGTGCCTTATTAATTTGTATTTCTCCTGGTCTGTGTGGTTGTTTTATTCAGTGCTGTACTTCTGAAGGGCAAGTTTCTGCTTGAAGTGCCTGAGCCCTGAGCAAACGGTGTAGTTATTCCAGCCACCCATTTATGACAGGTGATGAAACTTGCACAGGCGATGTACAGTCTGGCAGGTACCACAGTTTTAAATATGTCTAGGCAGGAAGTCAAGTATTTCGAGTACAGCATTTACTGGCTTGAGTGTCTTCCCTCACTCCTGGAGAAGGAAGGGCAGGAAGAAGTCCACTGAGCAATGGAATGCGTGCAGGTGTAACTGGATCCTGTAGGCTGTGTGCCATCGCAGAGCTTAAGTGACAGGAGGACCTCCTGGGAGCTCCTTGTTATTGTGTGTATTTTTATTATATTTACATACCACGTTTATTTTATTACTTACTTACTTTAAAACTGTTTATTGTAGAGGCAGAAGGAAGGCATTCTTCTGGTTGTGTTGCTGCATCTTCAAGTGTTAAGCGAAAAGAATGTTCCAATCAGAACAAATTAAGGATGTGTTTTTAGACTTCTGGGCAGAAGTCCACGTGATGTTCTACATTTATGATAGCCTGAACAAACAGAGGCGAAGCAACCTGTACCTGAAATGAGCAAGGGAATTCCTGGCTTTCCTTTAAGCCCCTAAAACATGTCGCTCCTTGAGAGCACACGTGTCTGTCCTCCAGAAAAATGATGGAGGCAGTTCCATTTGTTCCCCTCTGCAGTTTTCCAGCTCATTACTCTCATTAAATCTGCCTTCACTACTGCTGTAACCCCGTGGCTGCTTGATTCATGAATGAAGTGCTGAGCAGGTAAATAGGGAATGCCCAGAGTTCCTGTTTCATGCAGACTGCCAAGAACGAAGCGACTGAAATAAAAAGGAGCTCTTTCAGATGGGTTTGCAGAGAACTGCAGTGCATTGGTGGGGCTGGCTGCCAAAGGACTATTGTTTGCTTTGCAGTGTCATTAAATGATGGTTTATCAGAGCTGAAGTAAAACTACTTGCCATAAACCAACAGAACGCTGCTCTGGGTTTTATGGCTGGCTGCGTGGCTGGACAGGATGGATGGAATTGTCCATTTTGCTGTGGCTTGGTGGAGGTGTTGTCAGCTGTTTTTATCCTCCCACGAATGGTGGATGAGGGCCTTCATCACTGTCCAGGAATAGTTTTTAGGCCCTTTTCTATTTAGATTCTTGTAGCTGTGGGATTCCTGCTTTACGAGGGCTGTGGGCACCTGTTCCCAGCTGGGCTCATTTTGGCCTGTTCCCAAATGTCCTGTTTCTAAACGTCTGGTTCATAGCTTGTTGTTTGGGTGTGACTAACCTGGTTGTCAAGCAGTCATTTGCCTGTTCTCCCCCACCTTAATTTGCACCCAGTGATCAGTGTTTTCCCCAGAGACACGTGAAGGGCAGTGCTGTACACAGCAGTGCTGCCATCTGGCTTTGCCCACTGCTCACTTTTTGACAAATCCTTTGCAGGAAATCCAGTGTGTGAGCTTGGAGTAGGGAGATGCTGTCAGCCCTCATTAGAGAAGTGGTTGTGGTGATGGGGCAGTTCTTCAGACTGGATCTACAGGACGGAGGGCTGGGATGACTTTGGGTTGTGGGTTGATGCCGTTTGCTCTGGGGAGGACATAGATTCACTTCCATGTGTTTCTACATGACTTTGTTCACATCTGTTTCTCACAGGCCTGTAGCAGGGTGATGTGTCCATGTGTGTTCCCTTTGTTCTGCACGTAGGCTGTAATTCCTGTGGTGTGTTTTGTGACAGGCATACTTTGACAGTGATGTTGCCACTCGTAATGCTGACCAGCTTGCTGCCGATGTCCCCGTGCTATCTAACAGCAACAGCCTGCCTACCTGTGCTTCTGTCCTGCCTGCTCCTGGGGGCATGCAGCTGACACAGGTTTGTGAGTCACCATCAATATCTCCACACTGGTTAGCCATCCTTTTCTGAGAAAGACAATCCCCATAACTAGCTCACGTTGTCTCCTGTTAAATATACTAGGTTCTCCACTCTCCTGATCATCATCATCTGTCTGTGAGTGGAGGGTACTAGCATGCACACATCCCTGCTGCTTCCAAAGCTGCAGTTCTCCTCCCCTTCTCTTCTATTTAATTAGCAGAAAACACTCTTAATAATACAGAAGATCTCCAGCTAGCTGGAGCAATCTGCATTTCCTTTCACTGCATAAAGATTCCGTTGAAGTTTTTCCAGCAAAGCACAGCTGATTATTCAGATAAATGGTAACAGCAAATACAACACCAGTAACACTTAAGCCTCTTAATCCCAAGAAGGCTAGGCACTCAGTGCTCAGAAATTATGGGCAAGCTGGAAAATGAGCTGGTTTTCTGAAGCTGATCTTTCTTTGGGCAGCAGTAATTACAGGTGCTGTGGAACCTGAGCCCAGATGCAGTCGGGCCTTAGGGACACATTCACAAACATGATTCTCAGCTTTTCTTACAGGCTTGTAATCTTTTGTTTTAATCCACAGATTCATGAAGCTGAGGATCGTAAAAACACTTTGGATGAGAACAGGTGAGTGTGTTTGCAGCAGGATCCCAACGTGTCCAACAGATAAAGGTTTGACTGCTCCCACTGCTGTACTGATCAGAACAGTTCTCTGGGAGGAGTGTTCACCATGAGGCCCTTCTTTGTCCCCAGGTCTCTGTCATCAACAGAAAGTCTCCGCCAGCTGTCTGAACAACTCAATGGCCTGGTTTCTCAGGTACAGCCTCATTTTGGTGCATCTGTCCCAGTAATTTTTTGGTGTCTGGTGCAAATCTTTAAGCAGCCAGCTTAAGAAAACACTCTTCAGCGTCAGAGATGCCTGCAGTCATCCTACTGGACAATGAGATATTGAAGCATTGAGATGCTAAACTTCCAATTTTAGGAATGTTAAAATTTCAGCAGTAGGAAGAGGAGCAGAGTGGGTGAATGAACAGCGTGTATTCATGGGAAGATTAGTCTTGATTTAGTGGCAAAGAGCCTGAAGTCAATCTGCCCAATTCGTATCAGCTTGCCACAGGGCCAGTCTGCATCTATGCTTAGCTAGGAAAGTGTTTTTTCTGTGGCTGTCTGTGGTACTTGGAAGGGAAATGTGCTATAAGAAATATTATGATAGTCAGTTCTTACTTGATAGTGATTTATTGCCTGGGGGAATAAAACTGACTGACTTGGTCTATTTTTCTTCTAGTCTACGTCGTATGTGAATGGGGAAAGTGGTGTTTCTTCCACTAATATTAAGGAAATGGAAGTAAGTTGTCTTGAGCTTATGATTTTATTTTCTAGTCTAAGCCAATTGTTGGGACAGTGCTGATGAGACCTGACTGAACACACAGTTCACATACGTTGTTGTTCAGTGCTGCCTTCTGCTGTACTCAGGTAGTTGTGGTCAGCAGCAGTAGCCAAGATACCTGAGGGATTTCTGGGGGGTTTGGGATTCATTTGGCCTCAGTGCAGCTCTTAGTATTGATTCACTTTTATGTCAAAAAATGCCTTAGCAGAAAGTACAAGTTAACGTCCTAGCTGCTCTTGTTGGATCTGTAGATGTATTTGGGAGATCTGATTTTATCAAACTGTGATAATGATTTGTTTTTCTGTCCTTTTTAATTATTGCTTTTTTCCTCCCCTCCTCCTTTTCTGCCCCTTCCTTCTTCTCCTGCCTGCATGTGCCCATCAGACACGTTACCAGGAGCTGGCAGTAGCCCTAGATTCCAGCAATCTAACTAACAAACAGCTCATTACAAAGATAGAGGAATTGGTAAGAAACAATCCAACCAACCAGTTTGATGTTGTCTCTGCTGCTCCTCCATGCTCTCTGGGTGTCTGCAAGGTTATGGGTTCTCTTATAGCACCACAAGGAAGGCTGCTTTCACAGCACTGAGTGGAACAAAATGGGCTGTATGGGAGACCTGTTAGGAAGATCAAAGTCTCGGGCCACTTGTGGATGCATTAGCTCATCTGAGAACAAGAAGCACAGTTCTGCTGTTTCTTCTTAGATTTGTTCTGTTGCTCTCATCGTGTTTTCTGTGGAAGATAAGCATCCTGATAAATATATTGCTGGGCCTGGACTGAATCCTGAAATACAGAATTCTAGTGCTGGCAGCAGTGTGAAAACCTATTTCTGCAGGTGGTGATGCTGTTCTAAATATATTAGCAGAGTGGGAGCAATAGGTCTAAAGAGAGCCTGGGGCTGGTTTCTGATCATATCCTCAGCTTCTCTTGGCACTATGAATGAACTGCTTTGTCCTTTGCCTTGCATGGATTCCTGCTGCTGCTTTTCAGCCTTCAGCTTTAACACTGCAAGAAATGTAGCTAAGTGGACTTGTTTTGGTCTGAAAAGAGCCTTTCTTGGTTTGAAATCCTTTTCCCCATTTTGTTCCTCTCACACCACTCTTTTTTTCCAAAGTCCACCATTTCCCAGTGCACCCCACAACCCCTCCTGTGTTATTTTTGGTTTTGAGTTCTTTTGGTTCCATTCTGTTTCTGGTTGTCTTTCAGCTGGGATGCAGGGGTGGCTGGTAGTGAGGGCAGTGCTTTGTTTGCCTGCTTTCTGACAGGCACATGAAACACTCTCTGGAATTACACAGGCCCTTTGCTGCATTTGCAGTCTTGTTTTCTTTGTTCTGGCTGTGTTCTGTGTTGGTGTTCTTAGACTCAAAACCTCAAATTCATCAGCTTCCCAGCTGCAGTCGTGTTTCAAAGTGAGCTTGAAACTGAACTAGTAAGAATGGGCTAATGTCTGTCCTTTGGAAAGGGGAAACACACCATGCACGTAGCTTAGATGTGAGCAACTGCCACAAGGACAACAGCAGCAAGTAGCAAATGCTCCACTGCACCCACATCTTCACAGCCTGGTGGACAGCTGACAGTTCTGTTCTCTTTGTGCCCACGTCTAAAGATGCACTGTGTGCAGTCACTGCTTTCAAACACTTCACCCACAAGACCAAAATTGACCAGGACAGGATGGTGCCCTTTCTCTGCATTTGGCTTCAGCTCTTTCATACCAGCTTTTTGCAGAGGCCTGCCAGCATAAGGGAACTTCTGCATGATTTAAAGGCTGGTTGCCACATGGGATAAAAGTTGAAGGTCTCAGCTGAAGCACAACACCATGCTGTGGTTTTGGGTTTTTTCAATGCATTTTTGGTCATTATCCTGATGCATCAGGGTTATGATTAATGCCACAGATGTGGGGTGAAAGCGTAACTGAGGTTGGTGGATGCTCAGATGCATACAGTGCTTTTGTCGTGGTGTTTGTGAATAATGTACTGAGCAATGAAAAACGTGCATGGCATCTTCATGAAGGAAGCCCCAAATCTATTATTTTAATAGATAAGATGATCTTCTTAGTCTTCTACATAAAAAGATAACGGGAACTGTTTGCATTAATTGGGCACGTATCCTACTTCAGTTAAGTGAAAACGTGCTTCAGCAGCATGAGAACGTTTCCTTCTAATACTGATGCATCCATTTTCTTCTGTAGAAGCAGCAGAACCAAGAAGCAGTGAATCAGCTGGAGAAGGTAAAGTATCCTATTTTTGGGCAGAGATAGAAATAGATATGTTCTTCTGAAGAGGAGAAAGCATAGCGGACTGTGGCACCAGCCTATGTGATCTTGTCTTACAGAGCTGTGGGATCACTTAGGTTGGGAAAAACTGTTAAAATCATCAAGTCCTCCCATCTGCTCAGCACCACCAAGCCCTCCACTAAACAATGCCTTTAAGCACCACATCCACACATCTAAATCGCTCTGGGGTGGTGACTCCATCACCTGGAGATCATCCTGGAGTCCGTTCTGTTTGTAGCATAGGGTTGAGTGTTGTGACTTCGCAGGCTAGGCCTGGCAGATAGCTTGCTTGTTTTGATGAGAGCTAAGATTTAAATGCTCAGGTATTGAAAGGCTGCATTGGAAGCAACAGATTACAGTTTATGGCCTTGTCAGTAGTTTGCATTCCAAACATAGCCAGCATAAGGAACCTACTGTTGCCATTCTAGGATGGATAACCAATAAAGTAGTTAAAGAAATGGAAGACTGAAGCATGGCTTTTGAAAATGATGATACCGGTTGGATGCTGGAAGTACTACCAATGAATCACTGCTTTTTTTGATGTAGAACAAGGGGGGTTTACAATTTTGTGCTGAACAGGCATCATTTGTTTATACAGGAAAAGAAGGAGTTTGAACAGAAGTTTTCTAAAGAGCAAGCAGCACTGAGAGAACAGCTCCAGGTAAGGCAGAGCTTTCACTACAGTAATATGACCTGGCTGCTGTTCTTTTCTGGATTACTGAGCACTCTGCTTTATCTTGGAAGCCAACATCCTTTCAGGAGAACTAGGAGAGCCAGCTCACTAGATTGTACTTAAATGCAAGAGCCCTTTGTCTCACTGAATTATCCCTTTGTGGCAGCAGGGATGTTGTGGTTGTGAGCAAAGATTCCCTGCACTGAGCTCCTTTTTCTTTCTCCAAGGTTCACATCCAGACGATTGGAATCCTAGTTTCTGAGAAATCTGAGTTGCAGACGGCCCTTGGACACACTCAGCAAGCTGCACGGCAGAAATCAGGTAATGGACTCGGAGCACTGCAGCTGGAGCTGGTGGTTGAACCATGGATTTCAAGTCAGAGGCAATGATGGCTGCTGGCTGCCAGCTCACAGCACTCCTTGGTTCCTTAATGAGAAATACTTGGCACCGTCACCGCTTCTGTCATCATAGCTGCCCCCAGATTGGAGCATGGTAATCCCATGGCAGTTGAGGTTCTTTTGTGCATCACTGAAGCCCTGTCAGCCCTGCTTGGGCCTGGTGACGACCCCAGACTGTTCTTTTCTCACTTTTCTTCAGGTTCTTTTAAAACTCTGTTCCCTTTCATCACCCTTCCTCCCACACAGCTGTCACATTAATGTAGGTTTTACTCGGGCCTTTCATTCTCAACTAAATTTGAACAATTTGCCCTCATAGGGGAAAAAAAAAAAAAGAAAAGCAAAACAAACACAGTGCCTATAGCTCTGCAAAGGACATTTCATCATCTCCCTCTAAAACTGAGAAAGGTAGTTGCTGACAGAGAGCTTTTCTGACTTGAAATCCATGGTTTAACCAGCCCAGGGTTGCTGGTGAATCACCCATACTGCCAGGAGTGGAAGCAGGTCTACCAATTGAGAGCTCTGTGCTGTTTTAAGAGCTTGTTGATAAAGCAGAAAGTGCTGTTTAGCCTGTTCCAATAATCCCTTTGTGGTTCAGTCTCAACTGACTCTGCTCTGCCTCGCTTAGGAGAAGCTGAAGACCTTGCTGCTCGTTTACAGTCATCTCGCCAGAGGGTATCAGAGCTGGAACGCACCTTGTCCTCCATCTCTATGCAGCAAAAACAGTCAGAGAAGGTAAGAACCGCCTCTCATTATGCTTAATTAGCAGCTCTGCTTTTGGCTCGTTGCTTGTCACCACACTACTATGAAGTCTGTAGTCCCTGTTTAGAGAAGAGGCTGAAATTAACCTTGTTAATTGTTAATTAACCTTGTAAAGCCCTGTATTCTCATCAAGGCAAAGCTTTCATTCAGATTTCTGTGCCCACTAATCATGTGGCCCAGTGGCTGTCTTCACATCTGGCACCTTTTTGACGTCAGTCTTGCCAGCTCTACACAGCAGCATCTCTGAGGCCTCCTCCCAGCAGGGCCTCCATCAAACAGGCACTGCACCATTGATACCCATCCAGAAGTTTTGCAGAAATAACCTCACCATCAGTTAGTGGCATTGTGTTCAGAGAGACTGAGCAGATGAATTGCTGGCAAATCCATCCTTTGTGCAGTGTTATGGTGTAATGAGCTGCAGCACTAACCAGCCAACTGCAGTGATAGGTGAGGTTCTAAGCAAACCTGTGCTGGGGATTTTGCTCAAGTTACGACCTCTTCTGCACTAACTAATCTGTTAAAGGTAAAATAAGATAATCTTTGAACACTTTATTTGTATGGCTGAAGTCTCTAACTGAATCAGACATTTGTTTTTTCTCCAGCACAATAAAGAGCTGGTGAAGGAACGAGACAACCTGAAACTAGAACTGTACAAACAGAGGTAAGCCTGTTTTGTATATTATTCCAGAGTAATGCTATCTTCTCAATAGAGCCACAAAGCTTAGGAAGGGGCTTTGACCACGGTTGGTGAGCTGGGAGGCCAGATATTCAATGTCAAAATAATAATTTTAAAAACCAAAAGATTAGGAGGGTAATACAGCAATGGAACACAGTGCCCAGGGGGGCTGTGGAGTGTCTGTGCTTGGAGCGTTCACAACAGCTGCACAGAGCTGTGGGTAACAAGATCTGGTGGTAGCACAGTCCTACTTTGAGAGGGAGGTCAGACAAGATGTCCTGCAGAGGTTTCTTCTATGACTCTCTGCTGTAAACTTAATGACGTGGGCATCTGCAAACACAGAATCACAGAACTGTAGGGGTTGGAAGGGACCTCCAGGGATCATTGAGTCCAACCCCCTGCCAAAGCAGTGCTTTGCTTTTATACAGTGCTGCCACTTGGATTTGTTTGTTTGTTTCAGCAAAGGTAGTGAGGAAATAAAGCAGCAGAACTCAGAGCTGTCAGAGAAACTCCGCTCCCTGGTTTCTGAGAACTCAGCCATGAAGTTGGATGTGGAAGATTTACATAAGAAACTGGAAATGGCTGAACTGATGATTCAGCAGGTAATCACACTGCTGGGATATGGGAGCAGATCACACTGACCATTTTGAGACTTGTTTCCTGGACACTGGGGGCAGAAGTAAATTACTGATCTGAAAGGCAGGCACAACATCCCATCCTTCAGGAAAAGGTTTCTGTGAGCTCCCTGAGGAGCAGGAAGGCTGTGCTCTTAAGGACTTGGAGGAGACTGAAAGACATTGTGATGTCAGTCTGCAAAGAATGTGATGTGGTATGAGAAGGTGACTGAACATACAAGTGTGCAAATACAGTGACTTTTCTCTTTGCTGTTCACTGTTCTGGTTACCCAGCTGTTGTTCAGTGTCACTGAGAAACAAGTTGAGTAGAGGTGCTTGCACCTGTCCTAAACAGAGGTGAAATGGCCAGTGGCAGCTTGAAGGGAGCCAGCTGTTGGAGGCAGGCTCAAGGTGAGCCCACAATGGAAGAAACTGCTCACTTCTTGACATGTTGGTTTTAGTCAGTGGCTCAAGTTACCCACAAAATAAAGCCAATTGCTACACTTCTAGGAAAAATATTTTGTCTTCCCTGTGCCTGCCTTGCTATTTAGTCCACCGATGTGTTCCAGACCCTGGCTTTAAATTCCTGGCATGTCTGACAACCTTTAAGTTCACAAGTATTCATACCATCTGATCTGTCTCTGTACTACAGACTCTTGAAATGCAAAGTTTCTGAATGAAATGATTTGACTGAAGCCCATTTTCTTAATTAAAATTAGTAAACATAAAATGGAAGCAAGGGGCTGCCTAGTTCAGCTTGTTTTACAGGGCTAAAATCTAAGCTTTTTGATTTTAGATGCCACTTCTCTTTCAATCAACAATGAGTTGAAACATTTGAAAGAACTGTGGATGGCTATACCATGGATCAAATGGCAGGCTAAAATCAGGGGACAGGCTAGACAGAAATGGAATATTAACATTTTGCCATAACCTTTTGATTTTTGTGGGCAGTTCTCAAATCAGTCAGGGAATGTGGATGCAAACCAGCAGTTGCAGATGGCACTGGATGAGAGGGCGAGCCTGGAAACCCAGATTGCTCAGGTAGGTTATTAATACATTAAGCACATCGGTGATCCAAATCTGTAAAGAAATTTGTGTGCCAGAATACAGCCTGTGCTTTCCCTTAAGTAGTCAGCCATCCTTTAATTTATCAGTTGGTACAATTTTCCTTGTTTTGTTTCTACCAGCTTTCAGAATCGCTTCAGCAGCTCCAGGCAGAAAGAGATCAGTATGTAGAGAAACTGAAGGAAGAGGGGAGCATTTGGCAGCAGCGAGTCCAGCAGCTCTCTGAGCAGGTAACCTCACAGGCAGAGCCACAGCTGCTTCCAATGAACACAGGTGTAACATTGCACCCTGAGCACTGCTTTAACTTGAGCTTGTGTGGCCTTGCAGGTCCGCACAATGGCAGAGGAGAAGGAGAAGCATATGGCCCAAATTCAAGAGCTGGAAAGCAGTGTTACAGAGCTGCTGAGCAAATCAGGTAGGACTTCTGAAGTGGGGCTTTGTACTGCAGAGCAGCAGCAGATTAACTCTGTCCCCTCTGTGCAAGTATCTGTGCATGTACAGGTAGGTCTGATGCTCTCAAATCATGAAGAGAGCTGAAAGACTGGTAGTTCTGTGAAACCTTTAATTCTAGCAGACAGCAAGCGAGCTACTTCCAGTGACTGACCAGCAAATGGTTTATGTCTTTAGTTACCTGTCTGGCTGTACTGTCAGGCCCATGAGGCTGGGCAGCAGGATTCTTGCTGGGGCTGAGAGGGAGTCAGCAGCACACAGCAGGACACTGTGTGGTTTTGGGGTCCTTTGCTCCTCTCAGTGCCCCGTTCCTCTGGATACTGCAGCTGGTGGTACTTTCTGGGTCACAGAGTCCTGTGGGTTGGGATATGTTCTGCACAGCTCCGTGTGCTTCCCAGGTGATTCAGCCCTCTGACTGATCTGCTTTTGATTCCATTTCTTCAGCAGTGAAACCCATGGATGTTGAGCCATCTTTACCAGCAGGACCTACGGCAGCTGAGCTGAGTCTGCAGGAAGAAATCCAGCGAATGCAGCACGAGAAGGAGGAACTGCATGGGCAATACCAGGCCCAGGTCCGTGACAACGAGCAGCTGAGCCACCTCAACAGGGAGCAGGAGGAGCGGCTGCTGGAGCTGGAGAAGACGGTACAGCGCTACAATGAGGAGTCTGTGGACAGACAGCAGATCCTGGAGAGCATGCAGAGTGACAAGGCCACAATCAGCAGGGCACTGAGCCAAAATCGGGAGCTGAAGGAGCAGCTGGCCGAGCTGCAGAATGGGTTTGTCAAATTGGTATGATCTCCTTTCATGAATCTTTTCTCGCTGTTTCTCACGTTGGCGCAATCGTTTTGTAGCACAGATGTAAAAAAAAGCTACTGTCAGAAGCATTATCTGCCTTTTGTCCCTTGGGGTTATGAGTGCTCAGCTTTCTGTGGTATGTATTGCCATACCAGGAAGTGCCCTGTCATTCCTTACTCTCTCAGGTGCTCTGGCAAACAAACCAGTACCTCTGCCCAGAGCTGTTTCCTTTTTCTTCTCCTCTGCTGGCAGTCAGGCTGTTTCTTTCCACTGAGTATTCTTCCAGCTTTGCTCATGAAGAAGAAATTCTCAGCAGTCTTCTGTCCTGTTGCTGTCATTGTTTCTGTCCTGAAGCTGAATTCTTACTCTTGCTTCTTTCAGTGTAACAGTTTCCCCTTTGGGGTTATGGCATATAACACATGATCTGGTCACTGTTTTTTCTTCAGATCTTTCTGAACTTGTCTTCTTGGTTTTGAATGTCTATTGCTTTATTTGGGATGTTCATGTCACCCATCTGCTTTGGATCTGACAGGCTGTGTGATGTGCCAGGCCCCTTCTTGGCACTGTCCCAGCACTGATTTCCCCCCCCCCCCCCCCCCCTTGCTCTTCTCCCATCTTCTCAGCCTTTTTTAAAGTTAATTACTGCCCTTATTTACAGCTCAGAACAACACAAAGGATGGCATCCCACTGTATCAGGAATTTAATTTATGAGAGCGTATACTTTTGGGGCAATTTCCTTCTACAACGTTTTTGATTCTTGCAGACAAATGAAAACATGGAGGTTACAAGTGCCCTGCAGTCAGAGCAACACGTAAAGAAGGAGCTGGCTAAGAAGCTTGGGCAGCTGCAGGAGAACCTGGGGGAGCTCAAAGAGACGGTAAGCAACAGCAGTAGGATGGCAGGGCAGGTGTGCAGCAGTTCATGCAAAGGAGAGTTGGCAACTGATCAAACTTTGATGGAAAGATGGAAATTGGTGTTGGTAACCATCACGCTGGGAGCCTCCCGTGTCATCTGCTGTCTGATGCGGGGGACCAGCATGTGGGGACAGATGGTGGCTGCCTGCCTCGTTGGTGGCTTTGGGGCAGCATTGATGGTTTGGATCATGCCACACGAGTCATCGTCTTTTCTGGCAGAAATGATTTGATCTGATGGTTTGATCACGTTTTGTTAGCTGGAACTGAAAACGCAGGAGGCTCGGGCTCTGCAGGAGCAGCGGGACCAGTACTATGGCCACTTACAGCAGTACACTGTGGCATACCAGCAACTGGCTGCTGAGAAGGAGGAGCTGCAAAAGCAGTACTTGCTTCAGACCCAGCTGATGGACAGGCTGCAGCACGAGGAAGTTCAGGGGAAGGTGACAGTGGAAATGCACCTGAAGGAACTGCAGCAGACTAAGGTAATAATGAAGAGGGGCAAGTGGAAAGACTAGAGGCAAAATGCTTAATTACATGACATCCTGTGCAAGAGAGGTGAATTAGAGACAAATGATAATAGCAGAAGCACTGGTGGTTTTTGTTTGTATGTTTGTTTTTGTGGTGCTACTGATAGTTTGGCTTATGCAGGTTTTGGTGAGGGACCTTCTTACTGATATTCTGCTTCTTTCTTGCAGGAAAGTCTGGAAGCTGTAGCAAAGGAAAACAAAGAGCTGCAGGCCCAGATCAGTCAGTTAGCAGCAGAGCTGGATGGCAAGATGCTGCACAGACTAGAAGGTGTGTAACTTCAGCTGCTCTCCAGGGATGGGAGGTGCAGCTGGGCTCTCTGGGGTGTGATTTCTTTGTTCACCTCCCTTCCTTTACAGGGGATGGAATCGAAAGTGAAGTGATGTCTGAAGAAATGAAAAACCCTTCGTTTGTGATCCCAGAGAAGTTTGAAAGCCATGAAGAAATGGTGGGTCTCAATGGGTAGAAAAGCCTTTGTTCTCAGTTGTGAACTGATGTCTAGAAGAGGAGGCAGATTAAATTGCAGAGGTTCCACAGTGTGTATTAAGTTGTTTATCAGCTGTGATCCATGCAGCTGAGGCACAGGGAAGTGTTACAGTCCCTTTTACAGCAGCAAAAGAACCAACAAGATTTCTACAGTATAGTTGAAAAACAAGCTGGAAGTCCAGCAATGGTTTTAATTACAAAGACAGCTCAGCTGGCAGAATGGCTTTAACTATTGTGATGATTGATGTTCTCCTCACTTTGGAAGGCAATTTGGAGATGGTGTTGAACATGACTAATTCTTTCTGTAAGTGTAGTTGTAACCCCACAATACTGTGATCAAACAGTTACTGTGGGAATTCAGGTTTAACCTGCAGAGAAGAAATGATTACAAATCATTTCTTGAGAATGAGAAGACATGCAGCAGTTGCTGCCTGGGTTAGTCCTATGGGTTTCCTATCCATAAATAAAATGGGGTGAACTTCTGTTATTCTCTTTACCCTGAGAGGCACATTTGGTCACACTTCACACAGGATAATCACTAACATGAGTCCTCTGAAATTCACCTTAGGTGACTTTCTTGACGTCTGCCATGTCCCAAGTGGAGAAGGATCGAGAAGAGATGAGGCAGCAGCTGGCTGCTCAGAGACAGCAGTGCAGAAACCTCCTGCAGCAAATAGCAGCTCTTCGGCAGGAGCAGCAGCATAACATCACAATGAGTGAAGGTAAATTTTGTGCAGTTTGGGTGTGGAGATGTGCCCCAACCTGGCCCTGGCCTCTGTGAAACAGACCTGTGGGTTTTGTGAATGAATCACACTTAAGCAGGAACTGTAAACCACAAACGTCCTTTCCAGATTCCACTATGGACAGTGTTCCAGTGGAGGTTCACGAGGCTTTAAAAACTGCCATGGAGAAACTACAGGTAAGCAAAGGATCTCCTTTCTGCTCCTGTGCCTCACCTGGCTAGATGTGCACCCAGTGCCAGACTCCTGGAGCACACATACATTGCAGGGGAATAAGCAGCAGATGTTCCATGGTAAGCTACTTCCTAAAAAGAGGCTTTCCTCACGACTTGTCTCATCATAGGAGAGCTTCCCCTACCCTGCCCAAACCCTGTAAGGGTCTAACACTTATCTATGGTCTGTTCTTAGATAAATAGCTGAAAAATAGACTAACTTCACCCTGCTGGGATGAAGCAGAGCTCTCCAAGAACTGCAGACTAAGTGTGACCACATTTGTGCTGGTCCAGCAATGAGAAGGCACTTTGTTCCCACAGTCCTGCTTCCCAAAATGCAGAGATGCTTTGCTGTGCCTTCTGTAGCTTTGTTCCTTTTTACTACCAAATCAGAGTAGTTGTGAAGGCAGCACAACTTGTTCCCTAGGCTCAGGCCGATGTGAGAGGAGGGTTCTGTCTTTTACACAGCTGTTCCCATACGTGAGCAGCTGAGGTGACTCATACCAATTTTTGTGTTCAGTCCCGTTTCACAGATCTGATACAGGAGAAAGCTGATCTGAAGGAGCGGCTAGAAGAGTTGGAGCATCGCTGCATACAGCTGTCTGGGGAAACAGACACCATTGGTATGTTTGCACAGCACAAGCTAGAGCTCTTGGAGCTGAGTCTGCCACGTACCAAGCAGTTCAAGTCTTGCTATCTACATAGGCTAGGCTTCCAGTCCAGGGCTGGCTGTGCTGGATCCTCATGCAGCACAAGTTTATGCTCACAGTCAGGCTTTTACATCAATCCCATTTATTCCTTATGCTTCTGTTGTGTTCCAGGGGAGTATATAGCACTATACCAGAGTCAAAGGGCTATCCTCAAACAGCGGCACCAGGAGAAAGAAGAGTACATCAGCAGGCTGGCTCAGGACAAAGAAGAGATGAAGGCAAGGAATCTCTTTTGTAGTCCTACAAACACAGTGTACTCTTGTAGGCAGGCCTGAGGGACTCCTGCACAGTGTAAACCTTATGTTGTTCTTCAGCTAGCTTTAATGTTGAAGTTGTAACAGTGGCAAAACAGCGAGCTGTAGCGCACTGTTTGTGGCCACGGGGATATGCATGCTTCTGAAGTTTCCTTTGCTGGTGCAGATGAAATTACTGGAACTGCAGGATTTAGTGATGCGTCTGGTCAAGGAAAGAAATGAGTGGTACAGCAAGTATGTCGAAGCTGCTCAAAACCCAGAGCTGTTAGCAAGCCAGAATGAAAACGCACTTCCAGTGGAGAGGCGCATCGAACTGAACGCTACTGATGGAGAAGGTAAGCTGGAGACAGGACAAGTTATATCCAATGGAATAACCCAAGGTCTCTGTGCATGGATGGGAGGAGTTACCTGCTGCCCTGTCTTGTGTGTGCCCTACAGGGTTACGAGAAGTGAATTTAGCAGAAGAAGCGGAGCAAGACGCTGCTGCTCTTCATCAACCCGGTTTCTACCCTATTGACACTAAAGCTGCTCAGCCAAGCCAAGAGGACCCTACAGCAAAGCAAATAATGCAGCTTCTCAGAGAAATCCAGAACCCTCAGGAGAGGTCGGGCTCCTTGCTGGAAAACCCCTGCATTCCGTTCTTCTACCGTGCTGATGAGAATGATGAGGTCAAAATCATGGTGGTTTAAGTAGCACCGATTCTTATTTACAGAGATTTTTCTGTGAGCCTGTAAGGACTAAACTGACTTGTATGTGCCCATACTGCTGCTCAGCACCCTTGGTCAGAACGGTGATCTGCTCTAAAAACAGCAGGAAAGAGGGACTGCATCACATGGAACTCAGCATCATTCCTTCTCTTCCCTCTGTTGCTTGGTGTGCTTGGAGCACAGGCTGAGTGGTGTTGGCTCTCCAGCTGGGCCTGGTGCAAGTTGGGGTGAAGGGACTCTGTGACTTCTGGCAAATTCCTTGAGCCCTTGTCCTGTATCCCTGACCAGCACACAGCTTCACAGCAGTGACTGAGCAGCAGCCCTCGTCCATCAGTCACGACTGTAACCTGCCTACTTCCTTCTGAGGCTCCCAAAGTAACTAACTTAACTCTGGTAACAAACTCTTGGGATGGTTGGTTTTGTTTCACACCATGCATCTTAAAACTTCCCACTTCCTTCCTCTCGCAAACCAGCCTTGAACAGCCACAGGGTGCAGGCTTCTGGCTAGCTAGGCAGCACACACAGCTTCCTGCATTCAGCGCTAGGGGCCGGGGCTGAGGGCTGCCTTTGGAGTCTTTCTGGTTACTTGACAAAGCTTTATGTGAGTAGCGGGAGCTGGGGGTGGAAATGTAACTGCACTTTGAAGGATGATGTGTTTCACTTGTGTGTGTCTGAAGGTTTTATTTATTTAAAAAAAAAATGGGAGAAATAAGTAAAAGGAAACCACTTAATAAACATGCTTTGTTTTGAATTCCTGGACTCCAGGTTATCTATTGCTTAAATGTCTTCTCCCATTTTGGTAAGAAATGTATTAAATGGGTGGAATCCAGCATCCTTTCTCCCCGCTTACGTTGCTGGCACACATCAGTACCAAACAAAGCCTTGAAGCTGAGCTCCTGGAGTAACAGCAGTGCAGCTCCCTTAGGTGTACAGACTTCAGGTGAAGCTCACAGATACCTACACCTAAAGGCTTAGGCACAACCTGCCTCTATGAAATACGGTTACAGCCTCAGCACCAGAGCTCTGGGGAGAACTGCAGCGGCCCTGACTGCAGCAGCCATGCAATCCCACAGCACAGCCCTGGGCTCGTGGTGGGGGAAGCTGAGCTGCCAAGCAGAGAGGTGCAACCACACGAATGCAGCATCAACTCTTGTATTTGTCAACCACAACAAAGGAAAAAAAGAAGCCAAACCTAAAAAAACAGCCATTCTTTCTCAGTGTCCAGGTGGCTGAGCTTTAGCAATATGGTAGGATTTTCTCTTTTAATGCCAAAAGTAGATCAAGGCTTTTTTAAATGGTTCATTTTGTCCTTTTTCCCCCCCCCCCCGCCCCCCATGAAAAGAAAAGTGTGTATGGAACAATTTGTGCTTTCCTGTGAACCCACCAGAGGAATGTGGAAATTGGTTTCTTTTTGAACTCTTCATCTGAATGTCTCCAGTGCTGTCTGTGAATGGCACAACGTGAGCTGTGTACATACTGTATCTGTGTAAAATGCTGTATATTGCTGGAGGGAAGGCTGGCCTGCAGGCTGGAGCTGCTCATAATCTGTATCATAACTAAAAAGGCAGGGGCGTGACTTAAACAGATTATTATAAATGGAATAAATATTTATTGGGTGTTCTACTCTGAAGGAGACCATTGAAGCAGCTCTGCAGGCTGGTGCAGAGGTGACTTAGCGCTGTTACAAATATGCTTCCTGAATAAACTCATTCAGATGGGTACTGGCTAGATGTGTTCTGTTCAGATCTCCTTGAAATCTGGCAAAAAACAAATTCTTCCCTATTCAAAACAAACAACAAACAGGCACAGCTCTACAAACTGCTGCCTTAGTTCTGCTGCCTTTTCCCCTTTGCTTTCATGAATGTTTCCTTGTAGCCAGAGCTCTGCCAGGCCTGAGATTTGGCTCCAGGCTTTTAGCTTCACCCATGAGCTCTGATTCCTTTTTATCCTTTTCACTTGAGATGTGTTTCCCTGACCCTGCTTTTACTCAGAGTGACCTCCATGCAGACACACAAGTGACAACTATTGCTCAGCTGACACTGCAGCTTTAAGTTACGGTACCCAAACTGCCTCTGCCTCCAAATGCTGGAGGCCAGAAGCACTGCATGGACAGTGAGCAGCTGGAGGCAGGAAGCGTTTATGGGCTGCAGGTGGTTGGGGAGGCCCTCCTGCCTGGCCCAGGAGGTTCCCACTGTACACAACCAGCAGATAACACCTTTCTGTTGCACAGTGTAACTCTGTTTACCTGAACTGCAGTTTCAGCTGAAATACAGCGTTCTTTAAGAACAAGCCTGTGTGTCATAGCAGGGATGGGGAAGGAAGCAATAGGACAGAGTAGGGCAAGGACAGAAACAGCTGCAGCGCAGAGGAACGGAGTGCTGGAGATGTGGGCTGCTCCCCCACCTCCCCCCAGCAGCCACCACACTTATTAGCTCTAGGGAGACACAGAGCTTACCCAAATCTCACCAGGGAGCTCCCCCCCGCACCGTGGCAGCAGCAGGCAGGGCTGAGATGGGCAGCAGCACCGGCAGTGGGCTGCATTCACAGCCAGGCCCAAAGCACAGCTCCTGCCAGGGAAACCACAGCTCTTTGCCCACCTGCTGCGTCCCACAGCCAGGCCTATGCAAAAAACACCACTGTAAGAACCAAGTGTGTGGTGTGCAGGACTCCCACCTTCTGTGTCGTCACCGACGCACCTCACTGCACCTCCCTTTACAGCAGAGAAGGGCTTTCACCTCTGCGCCCGCCGAGCTGCCACCAACGCCTGGCTGCTGCTGCACATCTGTACCTCCATTCTGGTCATGCATGCAGAGCTTTCTAAGCTCTAAGGGACGAAAAGACTCAGTTATAATCAAACAGGTTGGAAATCACCCAGAGAAAGAGCAAGAGAAAGAGAGATGGTTTTATTCTAGTTGGAGAGTCCTTCATTATACAGAAACAATAGTTTATTTCATCCAAGTAACGAGAGTGACAGTAGATCACAGACTGCAGCACAGCTACCACCAGCACCGAGACACAGCTCTGGGGTAACACAGGAACCCAACTGCACACAGCAGAGAACTGAACAGTCGGCTCAAAAATTCAACACTGGGATTTGGCTCACTTCTCAGGATGGATATATATATATATATGTATAGCGATATTCTTTCCCTACTGAAGCGTTTCCTAATATCCACATGGAAGCACAAAACGGCTTTAAACACCTGGACATATATAGATTTTCCATCTTTATATATATATATTTATAGATATTTATAACAGTAAAGATATGTTTCTCATTACTACAATTTCAACTCCTCGAAGCAGCTGGGAATCAAAAACAGCTTTACTACAGTCACAGCCGATAGGTGTGTGTCACAAATACAAACAGAACAAACCAGGGGTGAGAGCTGAGTCCGAACACTCCCGGACAGAACAGCTAAGAGCAGGCAAAGAGTCTCGCAGGGAGCAGCACTACATGTCAAATGGTGGCTTGGGGCTCTCCGGGCGGGAGGGGCTGGCCTTACCCGGCCGGCTGGAAACGAAACAGGAAAAGGGGAAAGGAAGGGAGAGGGGGAGAAGCAGTAAAACAATGGTTAAAATACAGAAAGGAATCGGCCTCGGAACAATAGAGGAGCCACGACAGAAACCGAAGACGCTGCAAAAAGATAACCTGAATGCAAATCAGCTGCGACACGGGTGGCTCACTGCTGGTGGAGACACAACAGCCCAGATGCACAGGGTGGTATATTTTTAATGCTGAAGTCTTTTTTTTTGTCATATTTTTAATACACATAACATGAAGAGTAGAAATCAAGCCTCAGGGGGATGAGTTGTGATAAGCAACAGTTACAAGTTCCCCAAACACGTACCATCCACATGCAAGAAAAGGCTACGGAAGAAGTCACCACAGTACCCAAAAAAACACAAAGATGTGCTTATTCAAAGCAGAAATAGCTTCAATAGAACATCACGCAGCAAAACTCCCTGAAAACATTGGGGTGTCCGTTTGCAGGGGGAGCAGCAGCAGCCATTCCCTCTCCCCGCTGGGTTGGGGCTGAGCCCAATGCGATGGAGCACAGCCTGACAGGAGCACGGCCGCACCGCAGCACCCCCAGCTCTGATGGGAGCTGAGCACCAGGTCTGAGTGCTCCCCATCAAGCTCCCCCTCCTCACCTCCCTGCCTCGCTTTGATATAAGGTAGATTGCACTGTTCCCAACATGAGTTTTTGCACCTTGGAAGTCGAACTAATACACACAGGACATTTAATCTGTTCCTAAGAGCGTCACATTTTGACAGCGTTTTTGCTTCTAAGTCACGCTTGTATCTTCTTAACTACAAGGAATTCACTACAGCTCAGTCCTAGGTGGTGCTACAGCTAGGTGATGCAGGCAGGACACTGATCCAGGCCAGACAGGCAGATGAGAACAGGACAGACAGCCAACGTGCGGACTGAGGGATGTCCCTGTGGCTGATCTCTCCCAGGAGCCCGTGTTTCTGGGATCCGTGCCACCAAATGAAGGCTACACTACGCTCACAAAGCAATACAGGACGCACGGGTGGAGACGAAGAGCTCGATCGCTAGGCTAGTGCTGTACCACACACTGGGAAGGGATAGAGGGAAGCAGGTGTGGGATGGATGAGGAGTGACTGTGGCTGTGGAAGGGAGGTGGGATGGGAAGCCGCCAGCACGGCGCTCGTCGCCAGCTGTCTGCAGCCTCGAGTTATAAATCTAAGAGGGACGGTTCAGCCGGTCGGATTATGGTAGGTCGAGTAGGTGAGGCAGGGCCCCTTCTGCTGTGAAAAAGCAGAAAACAAAAAACAAGAGAACACACACTGTGGTTAGCACAGCAATCGCAGTCACAATCACGCATGCTTCTCCACCTCGCCTGAGCCAGCAAGAGAAAGAAAACCGAGGCACAAAGCACCACAAGAGCACAGCTCTATCAGGAGGTGTTGTCAGTTTGCTCGGGGCCCAACCCTGGGCTTTCTGCACAGCATGGATCACCACCAGGCAATCTGCTGGATGTACAGCTTTGCTGTATTTGTTCATCAAATGCAGACTCAGTGCCAGCGGGGGGTGCTGCCTCTGGAATGAGAGTTGAGAAGCATGGCCAACAGAGAGCTTCTGTACCAAGCACATGACATCACACAGCATGGATGGGCCCGAGATGCACTGCTGCAGGGCTGGCTGGGAGGAGCACCATCCCCTGGGGCTAGGAGAGCCTGAGTCCCTCCTGGCATACAGGGCACTGAGCTGCTCTCAAATGCAACTGCTGCTGACTGCATGAAGGCTTTAGCCACTGCTATTGTTTCAGCTAATCGCTGCTACTTTAGTTAGGTCTAAGGGCAGCAATTTAATCACAGAGAGGACAAGTTCATGTTCAGTGATCTCCACCGTGTAAGGGACTTTGGGGGGACAGCGGGGAGCAGCACAAAGTACAAGGCAACCCCTCTGCTGTCACCCTCTACTTCAGTGCTCCCTGCACTGTCAGCGTGGCAATGATGTAACGATGATAATTAAATTGCTCAATACCAACCCAGAGTGGTTTTACAATCCAAGCTGCCTGGAATGCAGAGTGCAAACCAAACAGGATAGGGGTAAATAAAGAGGAAGCATCTGCACTGATCAAACAGAACCAGGTGTCACTAAATTAATGCCTGAACACTTCCACGCTGACAAGCTTTAATTTAGATTACAGGGAATCAATTGAGTGCTGGAAATGATGATGCTCAGGAGGAGGGTGGGAGAAAGGCAGAGGAGATCTGCAGTGCTATGCTGACGTAATGGGGAAGAGCTTTGCACTGATAGCAAACCTGTAATCACACTGGTACCAGAAGAGCCACTGTCCTATGAACTGGGGCACACTGCCTCACCTCAGAGAATGAATCAGAGCAATGCTATGGCCCTGCTTATTAAACCTCAGCAGTTTATTGCTCGATATGGATTCAGCCCAGATCTCTAAACAACTAAAACCTCTTGTACCTTGCCTAGGGCAATGATACCTCGGAAAAAAACAGAAAACAAACCTTCAGACAGTAAAACATTTGGAAATATTTCCCTGATTGAGAACGTCAGTGGGGACAGCAAGACCACATCATCAGCGTGGCACCTGAGTTACTTTTCATGTAGAGCAAATCTGGAAACTATGGGAATCTCAGGTGGGTGCTGAAATACTCATCTCTTAGAAGCAAAACTTGCAGCGAGTTACAGCTGGGAAATCTGTGACCATGGCCTTCATGGCACACAGGATTCGTACACCACCTCCAGAGGTGCTCACAGTTGGTATGGCCACATCTACACCACCTGGTGGCTCACACTCTCATGGGAATGGCAGACTGTTGAATTTGACACTTCACAGAACTGGGCTCAGGTTTTGGCAAGATGCTGCTGTGCTGCCCTGCATCTCAGAGGCACTTTTTGAAATGCTTGCAGGGCATTTTTCACACAAGGAGTTTGGTCTGGTTGTCCTGACCTCTGTGGGTTCACTCAAAAAAGGATCCTTGAAGCTGGCAAGGGAAGCCACCAGACCCTACCATAATAAACAGGGCTGAAAGGAGCATCAGCATTACTCAGGTAGACACACCACCTTCTATGATTCTATCTGCCCTGTAAGGTTACAGAGGTTGAGAATGACTTCTTAGGATAAAAAAGTTCTCTCTCCATAACCATCTACCCCTGCAATGCTCTTCCAGACTGTCTCTTCATTGCTAGTCAAGCCCTCGTACAACTGAAAAGCCAATCTCTTCTGTCAGAATGGGGAGCAAAGCTTTGCTGGCTGGGAAGCTCATAGCAGCCTCCAGTATGCAGGAAGGCAGAGCCTGGCAGCAGCCCCAGCTCCACTCGTCACATCCCTCATCATCTCCAGGAACCAGCAAGTTCATGGGAGTCCTGTTGATGATAACCTAACAGAGGTGGTGAAACACGGCATTGGCTCACTTGGGCTGCCAAGGACTGTTATCAGAAGGTTTAGGGTGCTTTTCTACTTTTATTTCCTTGGTGCTCTTTGTTTCAGATTAAAAATGGAACGCCCCATGACAGCGAGTCCCAGAGAGGGGTGCAGACACCAGAAAGCCTCTCTGCATTTACCACAATGCACATTTCTCAAGCTGCCAGGATGCCTGCAGCAGGCAGAGCATTGGAAGAAGCTGCTGACTGCTCCAGCACCTCTGCAGTACGTCAGCAGTGGGGGAGGACTGACAGATGACACCCTTAAAGAACACATCAGCCACTGAACAATCACTGCACTGGAGTGATGCAAGGCAGCACCTCTCTGCTTCAGCTGGTTACGTGCAGCACTGACACCATTTACTGCAGAAGGAAGCTAGCTGGGAGCTCTCCTCACCTCACACAGGGACTGCAACTTGTGCCATTCCTATTAAGACAGGTCTTTGGCACTTGCTCCCCCAGCCAGCATCAAGGAAAACTGCAGGAGCTGCTGCTGCTCCACTCCTCTCGGAGTCAGACCTTTCACTTCTAAACACAGAGGAAGGGGGAAGGAGCCCCAAACAGTCACATCTGCCCTGTTCTGCCCCTCTCCCTCTTTGCTAGGTAGGGCTAGTGCTTTGTAAGCAGAAAAAATTGAGAGAATTTGCTAGATCTCCCTCTTCAAACTCCATCATTGCACCACTGAGGGGACAGGGAAGAACTGGCCCTTGAATGTAGGGCAGCACAACGGACATGAGCCTGGCCCAAGAGCCTCCTACATTACTGAGGAAGTACAATGCTGCAAAATGCAGGGAGAGATAGGAGAGGGAAGCAAGCAGGAACCCAAGCAGAGCTTCAGGGAGAATACAGATCACAAAAATCCTCTCTCTTGCAAGGGCACAGGAGGGAAGGCAGACTGAACAGAGGCAGAAGAGTAAAAAGAGGTAGAGGGTCAAGTGGAGAATGAGCAAAGGGAGTCTGCTTCTAATTGTGATCACAGGACAGAAGGATAACAGGGAACATTCAGTGTCAGAGTTATCCTACACCCAAATATATGTACAGCAAACACCTCCTGTCTTTCACAAGCATACAGAGGAAGGGAGCACTTCTCCAGTGAGACATTAAAATGTAAGCAGAGGAGTCTGAACTGACAGCTCCCCAGGTCTGTACCTCTATCCTAACAGAGCTGACAAACAGGATCAAAACAGAATTCATTCAGTTCATCTCCCACTCAGTGTGGATAGAAGCCAAATGAAAGAGACACCGTTTAGACCGTGTTGCCAGAGCTCACTCCCCCATCCCATCTCCTCTACCTCAAGGCAGAGAAAGGATCCTCCAGTAACCACAAGTCAGGTACTGGGGCTTTCCTAGCTCCTGCGGCTCCAGCTCCATCTCTGATCAGCCAGCTTTTCTGTTCTAGACTCCTCCCTTTATGAGATCCTGGCAGACGTGATTCACTGGACAAGGGACTCTGACTAACACAAGGACGAGGCAGCAGAGGTAAGCTGCAGAGCAAAGTGATGGAGGATGGGGACACAGCGACTCATGCATCGCAGAGAGAGTGCAAAACGTACCGTGGCTGCCAGTCCTCAGGGGTCACTGATAGTGATTCTGAAAGACAACATGAAATCAACATGGCAGTTCAGACAGTTCAAGGCAGAGGCCAAACAGACTGTCAGGAAGGTGGAACAGACAGACATGCGCTTGCACAGAGCCACATTCGCATGCCCCCCCTCCCAGAACACCACACAAGTGTGCACTGCTGGGGAGGGCTGCACTCGGCCATGCAGGACTTCACATCCACTCACAGCCTCACCTTCACACGCACCCAAAACCCTGCCGTGCACACTTTATCTACCCACACACCACCAGCTGCTGCTCGTCCTCCCACCCAGCTGGATACACAGGTCTGCTGGCACATCCAGACTGAGACCCTGAGCACACTCACACCTGCTCAAGTCAGGTCTCAGCACCAGCTGCCTGGGCACAGGTGAGGTGACCTGGCACCCACTGAGGCTTCGTATCTTCTGACCATCTCCTGACCATATATTAAGTGTCAGAGATGACCAGAGAGCTCAGAAGAGCAGGAGGTGCCATGGTGCACTGAGCACTGCCCAGAAGACAAAGACATTTAAAAGGTCACTAATCATGAGATCATTACTTTGACCTCCTGAACAACTCAAGTCTGAAAACACACAAGTTATGCTTACAGCGATGCTGGTTGCTTGCATCGTTTTTCCTCAGGCTTACCAAAAAGCAGAGAACCAATCACTGCTTTCCACACGTTTTTCCAGTAGTTAAATTATTCTCATTTAAACTTTCTTATTGAATTCCTTGAATTTGCCTAAACTTTCACCTACAGTTTTTGTCAAACTGTTTTAAACTGGAGAGACTAAATACCTGGAAGAGTGCCTTTACAGCTTCCTATTCCAGACAAACTAAACTACTTCCTCCTAAACAGCCCCAGTGGGCATCCAGCCCAAATGCAGCCCTTCACTGCACAGAGACAGGGCCTGGCATCATCTGCAGCTCCCAAGGTGTTTGGTATCACAGACTTCTGCATAAATCCTGAATAAATGCTATGTACAGAGGCATGGTAGAAAATCAGCCTTAATTGTACTTAATTACATGCAGGATAACCTTCCTGTGAAAGAAAACAGACCACGTGGTGTTTGTATGTGAAAGCACGTGTCTGTGCAAACACACGTAGAGAAAAGTACAGCAACATTTGTCTTTAAGTTCATCCTCCACAACATCAGATATGCCCACCAACAGTGGCACAAGCACACAGCTGAACTTCACGTGGGTATCACATGCACATAGCACACAACCAGCCACCACCACGCACCTCCATCTCCCAGAGCCCACTCATGCCACCTACACGAGCTCTTTTCACACGCACACAAAGTAGTGGAGCCCAGTTAGCAAGGAAAAAGATGGGTATTAAAAAAGCAACAGTGGAGATGGCATTCGTTCACCCATGGCAGAAGGACCCGAGTCCAAGTGCTAGCAGGGAACATTCTTATTCTATATACAGGAGAAGAAGAGAAAGAGTCCCTTGTCATTGGAAATTCTCCATTCATCAGTGAACTCAAATGACAAGCTGGTATCAGGATCCGGAGGAGTCTATGAACGACTGGAAGAATCAGAGAGGGGGGATCAGAGAATGAGCATGAGAACTTCTTCACTTCACAACTTCAGGAACTAACTTTCTCAACTCCAGATCAGGGCAGTCTGTAGCATGCATTCCAGCCCTCCTACACCAAGGGGTTGCTAAGCATGAAACACTTTCTTCTGCTGCTCCTGTGCAGTTCCCCATGTTCCCCTAAACCCTTCTATTTCACACAAGGCAGAAAAGCCATTAAGGTAAGCTATGACAGATTTCATTTAAAAAAGAAAAAAACAACCAAAAAAGAGAAGGCCAATTCATTCCAGCCATTTGGGGGATCCTATCATGACCAGGTATATAGAATATTTTTCATGAGTGAAGAAATGAAACTGTGAAAGTAGAAAGATGGAGACAGAACAAAAGGTAAGTATACTAAAAACAAATCCACAAAACAGAAGTATATGGAGAAGCAGGTTCACAAAGAAGCAAGAGCCAAAAATACACAGCAAAAGCAAGCTGACATCCACAGGTGCCACCTGCAGGACTGCAGTCCCTGGAGCAGTACTGAGGCACGAGCGGGCAGGTTATGGAGGACATGTGCTGAAAACTGGGGCAGAGGCACCAAGAAAGTAAAACTATTTGCACACACCCAAGTCAGGAACAGATTTATCTCTTTGGATTCATCTGCTTCTGGGCTGCATGCAGCCTGAGAATACCCCTGTCCAAACAGGCAGTGCCAGGTAAGAGCTGGGGCACCACCACCCAAGGGAAATGTTCCCACAGGTGTCGCTGGGTGGGGGTTATGGTTGTATTCATTCTTTATGCTGCAATTGCTTTCTCTTCCTCACAGGGAGATCAAGTACCAACCACACACATTCTTGGTTCTAAATTGCTTCCCTGGTCCTCTTCAGGACCAAGCGTGTAGCCTCCCAGGGGATAACCCCTTATTACTACATGGAAGGGTGTATGAAGTGACTGAACAGGACAGGAGTTACAGTTCCTAACAGGAAAGCAAAGCTGTGTCACCTGAGCCCTTCAGGCTGGAAAAAACATTCACGTTGACTGCAGAAACAACAAAAATGACTACAAAAAAATGCTTCCCTGCCAGTGCTATCACAATATTCACCTAATAAAAAAGCATCTAAATATCCTAGATGAAGATCCTCTCTAACTTCACTTTAAAAAAAAAAACTCTGCCAGGAGAAGGGCAGCTGCAGACTTCGGGGAATTCTATACAGAGGGGAACTGCCTTGGAAGGTATGCTGTGATTTTCACTCCAGCCCTGTGATTTTCTGGTGACCGCCTATTACTTGCAAGCAGAAGAATTGATTGTTTTATTAAAGCTCTCAGGTACCAGGTCCTCTACCCCCAATCTGTGCATGGAGTCTGGTTCGGAGAGGAGGCTGCCCTTTTGTTCCCAAGAGCTGCCTTAGCACTGCATCATCTGTATGACACCCGAGTGGCCGTAGGCTCCTGCCTACAGATCAAATTCAGACAGCCCAAGACTGAACCCAAACCAAGCATTCCAGCTGACTTGTATGGTCCAGGCAGAACAGGTACTGCCGCAACTGCTACCCAAATTCTGGACATACCCCACCTGCCTGGATCCGCACTTCAGGACTTACCTGGGCACACCAGGAGGAGCACGATTAGGTCGAGAAGGAACCTGAGGCGGGGGCCCAAAGGGATCAGGAGAGGCACCCGGCCTGGAGGGCACGGGGGGGGCACCACCCAGCGCTGACCCACCAGCAGGAGGTGGCCCAGGAGCCGGGCCTCGAGAGCCAGGCCTGGCGGGGGGCACAGCGGGAGCCCTCCTTTGCGGCGTGGGGCTGGACGTGGGAGACCTGAGAAACAAACAGAGACATTCAACTGCAACAACAGGCCTGGGATTCCTCCCCTCCACTATCACCGTACGCTGCCTCTAGCGTTCCTTCTTTAGTTCCATATCACTTCGAGCACAGCTCTTGGCTTTTGAGAGCTGCGTCAGGTTTAATGTTACCTTCAAAGCTACTTCAGGCCCCATCTAACCCAAGAAACGCCTTTAAGAGTCTGCTTCCACATCTTCTGTAAAGATGCAGCAGCCCTACAGCTTCCAAGGCACAGAAGCCTCCCCGCACAAACACCCACAGCTCTGCATCCACAGGCAGAAGAGGGGAAGAGAAGCCCCTGTGTCTCAGTGGGAGGCCCCAGCTAGCCCTGAGAGGCATCGGGCAGGTCTGCGGGGCTCTCCCCCTGAGCCTCTGGTACCTGCGTCCAGACGGTACGCTCTGCACCTGCAGCCAAGAGTCGTCCACCGGTGGGGGCATTGGGGTGCTGATAGTGCTGGTGTTGATGTCCCCGATGATGTTGAGGGCCTCTTTCAGGGCATGGTACATGCGCAGCATTTCGTCACGCCGCTGGGCCTGCTCTGCTGATTCCTCCATCAGAGTGTTCTGGTCGCCGCAGGAGTACAGGTTTGCCAGCAGCTCCGAATGAATGAAGTCCTTTGTCTGCCGAGGAACAGAACAGAGGGAATCGGTTGCCAGCATCTCCTAGGATATTCCATTGCACCCCCACCCCAAAGCTCCTTCCAAGCTGCCTTCAGGTTTCTGCCCTCTCCCCATTTTTCCCCATCCCTACAGCTCTCCATCTCTACCAGTCGGGGTGATAAGTACATTGTTTATCATGAGGTGCATGATTGTCTTCGGCATGAGGTCTCTGATGGTTTTGTTGACAATTGCCATGTAGGAATCCACCAGGTTCCTGATCGTTTCCACTTGTCTCTCCAGCTGAGGATCCATGGAGTGCATGAAACTGTCCGATCCATTCTCCTCCGCTTCACTGGCCTGCAGAGAAAGGCAGAAACAGAACAGTTCTTCAAACATGGTACAGAATTAGTTCTTCCATAGCAGCTCAATAAAAAAAAAAAAAGGGGCAGAACATGCAGGAAGAGCATGCAAGGAAACTTAAGCCTGTTTTTTTGAGTTGTGACTGTCAATGCACAGCTCAGTTTGCAAACCGCTCTCTAGAGCTGAAAAACTTTAACAGCAAAGATGCTCTTTTAGTAGGAATTAGCCCCATGAAAGATGGAAGGCAACAACTCCTAGCCAATGTCCACAGGCCACGACTCCAGTGAATGCCCAAAGCTGTACTTTTGACTTCTAGCATTTACAGCCTCATGGGAGGTTCTTCATTTGAGCTCTACTTTGCACACCCAGATACATTTCAGACCTGAGAATCACTCACCATAAATTAAGGCTCTCCTGCACACTGCATCCTTATCATTACACAACTGAGGAAACTGATACAGGGAGGTGAGATGATTGCAAGCACGCAGAATAACCTAGAAAACCTTCCAGAACATAAACTGAACATCCTGCTCACAGCTGCTGCCATCTTTTCTTCTGCACAAAGCAGAAGATTCTTGTCTCCTCTGTCTGAAATGCACTGTTTGGATTTCCTTAAGGGAAAGCCAGGAGCACGCTTGTCTGACAGCAAGCAATTGCCAGGGCTCAACCACTGGAGATCAATTTCTAAGCAACGGACCATGAAAGCCTTTGCTGCCTTTCTCAATGCTTATTACAAGGAAAACCTGATTTTAAGGAAAAACTTTTCTTTAAACCATCCCAGTGACAAATTTGCAGTACTGCAGAAAATTGCTTATCTACTTTTGCTTTGGGGAACGAAACATACCAGAAAGAGCAAATTCTTTTGTCCATCTGAGCTTTTCCAAGGAAGATCTTATATAATGAAGTAATGGAAGGCCTTAGTGAGAACTGTAAGCTATAGGAAGTGGAAGTCAAGCAGGACAACTCAGAAAAAAAAAATGAGTGTCAAAAGAACAAAAACAGATTTCCAACAAGATCCAGAAATCATATTAAAAAAAAAAAAAAAAAAGATAAATAAAAAGGAGAAAAAAAAAAACAGGAAAATTCGGATCAAGAACAGAAACAAACAGCAGCATCAACAGAAGGTACAAAGAGGGGAGAACCAAATGCCTCCTGGAAAACAGTGACAGAAGGAAAAAAAGAACTATATACAGTGGGGCCCCAGAAGGCAACACAGGGAGGATCAGACTTACTTTGTCCTTGTCCTGGCAGGTCAGTTTGAGCACATGTGAGAAAAATTAAAACAAAAAAGGGACAAAAATGAAAAAAGATTTTTAGCTGGTCTTAGAATTTGGAGAAGATGGTAAAACAGCACTGAGCAGACAGAAAACCAATCCCACTAACAACGTGCTAATACCTAAGTTACTCTGGAAGAGGAACGATGTAATTGCTTAGCTAAATTGGAAACCAGAACGGGATGCTCTGCAAAGGAAATTGTGTTACTAGTGATAAAGGGCAATTAACACTTACCTCCTAGAGCAGTTTGTGACCTCCTACATTGGGTTTTGAAACAGTCAAACTAGGGACCAGTGTTTCTTTGTCACGGCGCTCCATTTGCACACCAATAGGTGGCACATGGCCTTTATGAATGTGCCTAATAGCCCCAGCCTGGTTCAGAGCCAATTTGTGTCACTGCTAAGGCCCTAATCTTCATATTCATACCACATCAGATTGTCAGGAAACACATTTTGGCAGAAATGCAGTCTGTCTTCAAGGGTGACAGGAAAGATGAATGCAAGAAGTCTATTAGGAGCAGCAGATACAAACAGATAAGCAATTATCGCTTTTTTAATGGAAAAACTATTTATAGCAGCTTCCTCTCACACAGAAACAGGAAAAACTTGGAACAGGAACTTATAGCACAGCTCTCTAAAACACTTCTAAAGCAGAGCAGAATGCTGACAACAGCGCTGCAGGATGAGCTTAAGGGAAGAGGAACAGGGAAAACTGCCTCACTGGGAGGGGAAAGGAACGGGATAACAACAACAGAACAGCTGGGAGCTCCTTACAATGCTGTGCAGTGAACAACACTGAGAAGCAACGGTGCCTGGGCTCAACAGACACGTACCACTTAGTAGTCAGGCAAAGACCCTTATACTGGGCATTTATTGCCCATAGAACATCAGAGCTGAGAGGGTTTGTCAAGGCAGCCTTTGCTTGCTTTACCTCCCTTTGAGGATGCCAGGCTTCCTTAAAGGAAGCACCAGAAGAGCAAAAAACCTTAGATTTTCTCCTGGCACGGCTGTAACTTACCCCAACACGTTCTGGGTAGACGCCTGCACGAAGGAAGGAAGCCTTCCAGCTATCCACCTCCTCCTGGGTCTCACAGGCCAGCTCCAGCTGTCGGTAGTCCTTGTAAACATTCCTGAGCAGACAAACATTTCACTCGTACCCATTGCAAAACAGGCAGCTGCACATATTTGACAAATGTATCAAATGACCAGGGGATCTTCTCATCGTTTTAAGGCAGATACGCATAGTTCCCTGCTGACACCCTCGTGATGCCTTCGCAGAGGGAGAAGGAAAATCTTTTCTGAGCAAGTCTGAGTCCCCATCTTCGAGCCTCCAGCTCTACCCTAAAAGCTATAAAACCTAACAGAATGTCAACAGGGACTGAAAGATTACCTTCTCAATCCTGCTTACTGTTGGACTTCTTCAGTCAACCTGGGTCCCTCTTTCTGCTATCAATGTCCCTATTCATGCACTAAGAACAATCATGTTTGATAATAAATTTGTACTTCAACTTCTCTTTAAGAGTTCCCCATCCCTCCCAACAACTACCCTTAGTTATCTGAGGTGGACGCACACCTCTAAAAGCACTCATCTCTAATCCTCTTTGCTAAGATTGTATAAATCTTGGCCCTAGCTTCAACAGTTTGGTGTATTGAGATGTGAACATACCTCTGTTCAGTATTGAAGAGAGCAAAGATGTGCTTGCTGGACATGAACCCCTTCTCAACATCTCGTAGTTTCAGGTTGTCCACTGGCAACATGTACTTCTTCTCCTTCTCCTGAAAAGCAGATCAGTAACAAGTCACTCACTGCTCCAGTAAAGGCTCTGCTCAGTTGGGAAGGAGGAGGCTGTCGGCAAAGCAGCCCTCGTGGCACCAGGAGCACTGGGAGGTCCTGCCAACCCAGGTGGCACAGCACTCGGGTCTTCCTGCTCCACAGACTTTAATTCACCTCTTTAAGCTGGTTTTCATTTCATTTTATCACTGTCCTACGCTCTAAAAGGATTAACAGTAACCAATAATGTTATATTTAAGGACAATATGCATCAAAAGATCAAGAGCAGGTCTGGTTACAATACAGGATACTGTACAACTACTCGGACGCTTCCTGGGTTGAAAAGAAGTCAAATAATTGCACTCAGTGAAAATCCCATGCACTAAATAACTGGATGCTCAAGCAGCACAGGCCCTTTGCTGCTTGGTGACTGTCAGAAGTCACAGCCTAGAGTTCCAGTGATCGCCCTCAGGCAGCTTGGAGGAGCCCCATGAACACCACTGCGACCTTCCAAGCGCAGCTGAGTATCTGCACCAAACTGACCCTACAGCTTTGGTCCCAGGTATCGTCCTTGTAAGAAACTCCATCTTAGCTCCTGAACTAAGCATCAAAGCTAAGTCAGAAATCATTATTCCTGCTTAGTTTCACATCTGGTTCTACAGCAAATTAGCAGGTGTGGATTTGGGGTGAATCCCCATTTTGAACCTTTTCCAGCTGGATATTATACACCAAAATAACAAGAGAGGGAGCCATCACACTGGTCTCCAAGAGGCAGAACACAGCTATCCCAAGACCAGACAGAAAGAACATGCTTGTGTATGCAAGAATCCAAGTATGATTGCTTTCTTGTGAGCACCTCTGTCTGCAGATCTTCATTAATTAGGAAAAAACCAAACCTTTATGCAAAGTGAGAGCAAAAAGCAAGATGGTCAGTGAGCAGAGATCCCAAATATCCATAGAGAGGGGCAGGGCAGAGCAGCAGATAAGGATGACAGAGTTGTTGAGCTCAATCACCCACGGGAGAGCAAGACCAGCCCAACGTCCTCCAAAGTTACAGTTAAATCAGCTCAAGTTTAAGGACACCAGGCGTTACACAGCTTAGCAAAGTCCCAGAGATCAAATTGCTAACTGCTAGATTTATGCAACAGCAACATCCTTAGAAGTGGCATCCAGAAAACAGAAGAGAGAACTTGGGAAGCTGCCATATTCTGTGTTCTCTCCCCAAAAAGATAGTGATCTTTAAAGCAAGAAAGCTCTCCCAAGCAAGTTCCCCTGGAATTCTGAATGTTGCCAGGCTAGATCCTAGATAGGCCAGCATTTCTGTGATGTGTCAGCCAGGCGCTGCTCTCAGCCACGCAGCCACTCTGGGCTCTGTGAGCCACAAACAGCTTCCAGCTTTCTGCTGCTTTCAGTTACGGCTGCACTGGGTCAGGCTGAACTAGTGACCCAGAAGTGAGGTACACCAACTGCTAACTCTGCAGGCAAGGCAGCCCATCCCTCTGTCTCACAGTGCCTCGGAGGCAGTAAAATGTGAAAGTTGCCTGAGAAAAATCATTCCGTGGTGTCAGAACCACAATGTTCCATGGAACATAGCAGCAATAAGGTCATTCTTCAGGGATGAAAGTCAAACTGTAAGGGAATCCCATGTCCCAGATACGGAAATGCACGCTCTCTGCCAGAGTTTCTACTTTCACCCCTTCTGCGCTCTTGTATAAATGCTGCCAAAGTGATCAAGACAGCACTATCTCTGCATGCTGCTCTTTCCACACACCAGAGGAAAGACCCATGTAACTGCCTGCCAGCAGAAAATCACAGCCCTCGGGCTCCAAGATAAAAAGAACACAACAATCAAACTTGAGGTCAGTGCTGCAAAGCAGCAACCCCCCAACCCACATATGCTGCACGCAGTAACGAGCCCCTGCTGCTCTCCATCTCCCCACACCTCCTGTAAGTTCCCCCCTTAAGCCCTTCCAGCTTCTCAGTTTTCAGCCCAGCCTGTTTTATATCAACACTCTGACTTCATTTCCTGAATGTAGAGACAGGAAAGTGTGGAACGAGCTGCCAAGGGCTGAGCCTCTCAAAACTTTGGCTGAGCCCTCTGCCCATATGTTAGTAATCCAGCAGTATGTGCTACGGCTGAACAGCATCCTGGCCAAGAGGGGAAAAAGGGCTTCTCTTAAACTTTCAAGAATTAGAGATAGGGAGAGAAAAAGTCAGAGTATATTGAAGTGGGAAAGATAGTTTGAGAATCACAGTGTTGGAAGCCCCCAGTCTGATCCCAGGAGGCTCGTAAGATCTTCCCTCATCTGCAGAAAAAAAAAAAAAGGATCAAACTCCCTCTCATCAGCATAATGTTGGTTCTGTAAGAAGTGCATGTGGTCTGCAAATGAACCTGTAGAGTCACGAGGCCAAAGAGGGGGCAGAAGCACTCAGACTGACCATACGAGAAGGACCCTGGATGCTGTGTTGGCTACGGAACGTTGCAGACTTGGGGTTAAACTTCCCCTAATCTGTCTGCTGTGCCTAATCAAGTTATCTGCAGGGAGATAACAGCAAACTACTTGCAGAAGCAGAGAACACAGCAAAGGATTACCCCTCAGCCCCAGCATGGTGCAGATACAGATGCAGCTCTGCACTTCACATCTACCAACACAGACAGAAGTGCACATTGCCAGGAGGGAGTTCAGGGGACATCAGCCATTCCCAGTTGTGGGCACAAGCCGCAGCAGCAGGCTGGGAGAGAAACGCTGCAGTTGCAACCTGACAATCTCACACAACTCCACTTCAGCTTTAGCCAGAGGCAGAGATGGTTTATACCATTATCTGAATGTCTGTTGCTGTCCCGGCGGTTATAACCTCCAAGAAATCCAGAGAACTCAGTGGGCAGCAAGCCAGCCTGACTCAGAGCACTTCCTCCATTCAGCTGCACTGTCCCAACAGCGAGTTACGTTCTCCTGCTCTTAAATACATGTGAAGTAATGCTGGCAGATGCTTGTGTGGGCTCCCCTAAGGTTAGAAATTGGCACTCGCAGTTTAAGAAAATAATTGGCAGAATTATTAGGTCTCAGTTTGTGTTCAGAGAACATAAAGTAATTAAAGGTTTCCCTGTAGCTGTTACGACAAGCATCTCCTCTCGCAGTGAGATGCGGGTCTGTGGGGATGGGGGAAGGAGCACTGCTGTGTTTTGATTTGTGGCCGTGTGTAATGAGGGGCAATTCATCTTTCTTAAACTTCTTAATCTCCCTTTCATAAAAGGCAAAGCTTCGTATTGGGCAAACAAAAGATGGAGTAAGCAAAGCTGCCCCAGAGATGGCTGGGATTGCAGTGAAATCATTTATAATGCTTTGGGATCTCCTCAGTAATTCTCAAATGGAAAAACACCTCAGAATTGAGAGTAAACCTTCTTCATGGACGCATACACAATATGTAGCTGTTAGGAAGAAGCCTCTGGAAACCAGACTGGATTCTCTGAAAGCAAGTTGAGTGTTTCAAACTGAACTTGTTCTCCAGGCGAGAAGCACTCGCAAGCACTCATCTCACGTCTCATTTTCACAAGGAAAAGGCAGCTAGAAGAGCTGAATTCTCGAGCTGCAGCTCTTCCAGGAAGCCCCAGTGACCCTTCACTCACATCTCCATCAGTTTTGGAGAGCACAGCCCACCTGCATCACCCTTTGATCCTCAGAGCATAATTTTTACTGACACAAGTTACTGGACACTGATCACCACTCCAAGCTGCAAAGCAGCTGTAATGGCTTGTTTACAGAGGAAAGCTACATTGGTTTAACTTAAACAACACATCCTAAGATTTTAAGCTGATTTAGTTCAAAAGCTCTGCAGACGCTGGGCCTGGACTCATGTGATTAATCACCATCATTACTGCTGGCTTAGTAAGCACAGCAATGGTAATCAGCTGCACACCCATTTCTCACCTGCTCACAAGAACAGTCAGATAGCAGCTGAACTCACATGCAGCTTAATGCAGGGCTGCCTGCACTGCTAGGAAGCCATCACTGCTCGTGTTAGCAGGTTAAGGACCAAAGGGGCCGTACCACCCAAAGCCCCATCGTGACCTCAGTGAGTCACAGCGGTGCCATCGGCCTTCGCAAAGGGTGAGCATGCACTTCTCCCAGTGCCTGAGCACCAGGCAGAGCTGGAACATCCCTGGTGTCGAGCTGGTTGAGGAACAGCACTGCACATGCGCAAAGCATCGCACACCTCCAGGAAAAGGAAAGGCTTGGCTACATGCTTAGGGCCAAAGTGGGAGCTGTGGGTATTCGTATTTTTAGCCACAAATCATAAGCGTCCACCAGCGCGCACAGAAGAGAAGGCGACACTGGAAGGGAGACACGCGGCAAAAACAAAGACCTCTTTATGCCTGCGGCACCGGGGAGAGAGGGAGCAAACCGCATGGGTTAGGGAACATCTGGAATCACTACATGGGAGCCAAGCGCCGCAGAAAGCAACGGCATTCCTCAAGTTTCCATGCGAGGTAGGGAACCTTCCTTTCCCCCGCGCAACCCTACCCTCCAGCCGGCTCACTTCCTGCCAACCTCCGGCCTTCCCAGCAGCCAGCAAGCTCCTCCCTCGAGTCTAGTTAGCTCTCCACTGCCACGTCAATTGAGGCAGAAGGACAGAAGGGAAGCAAGAAGGGAGGGAGCAAAAACCAGAAGAGGGAGGGAGGGAGGCTCTGCAATGCCAGAGATGGTGGGGGGAAAAAAAGACGGGATGTGGATTGCTCCTGCAGTAGCCGGAGGCGAGCTGCGCAGGCAACTGGCCAAGGTGGGTCAAAGGACCCTTTTGAGGACTTGGAAGCAAAGGCCGATCTGGGTTGAGCTCTACTCCGCGCTCCAGGCAAAGGGCCGATCTACAGGACAAGCTGGGCAGGAGGAACTGAGGGTGCTTGGGGCCTGGGAATCCTCCCCACCCAACTCCACCAGCTGTTGTGCCAGATCTATCAAGGAGAAGAGGGGTTGAATGAAGCAACAAGTTCTGCACACCTGGGCGACAGCCAAAACTTCACATTTCCCCTTAGAATTGCAGTAATTGATCTATTTTTTCTCTTCTTTACAGGAAGGTGCAGAGCGCTCCAGGTGGAAACAAGGTACCAGCCTTTGGACACCAGCGCAGGAAGAAGGGGCTTGGAGGCTTGCTCCAAACTGGAAGCACACAGGGAACGAGATCTCTTCCCAGCTGCCAAAAGGAGGATGTTTCTTCCATCTGGACTTGGACATTCCTTCACCCCATCTGTGCCCCCAAAACCCCATCCCAAAGGCAGGGAGGGGAAGGACTAATGAGCTGCTGATAGCCGGAGAGCAGATCACAGAGGCTCCACTCCGTCTGCCCAGTGTTCAGACTACCTGTTCAGGACTACGAGATTGTACAGTAGTCTGCACATTGGTTAGGCTGTGCTGGGATACACCACACACTGCCAGTGCTGCACGGGGACGGCAACACCTGCACGGCAGAGGGACATGCATGGAGAGGGTGGGCTGCGGGGCAGCTGCATGCAGAGTTCACCCATCCCTCAGCCTGGGAGGATAACAGCACCCTTTGAAGCCGTGCTCGATCACTTCTACCTGCCTGCTTACCAGCCTGCTCACATTCTTCTTACTCTCTCTCCACCTCTCCTTCATTCCCTTCTCAGCCATCCATGCTTTCTTTCAGCTTTGTGTACTTGTCCCAGGGATGGCTGTGCTGATGGCTTGTTTCACATGCTAAGCTTTGCCATAAAGTGCAGAGAGAAACAGGAGGGCCTGGTGGAGCTACAACTGCACTGCACTTTGCTACCTGAGAAGGCAGGATCGAGCAGAGAAAGGTGAATGGAGAGAGGGGAATTCACATCTTAAAGAATGCTGATGTTTAAAAAAAAAAAACCAAAAAAAAACTAAAGGATTGAAAGTTGGAGGTTTGAATGTTCTGGAAGTTGTGTTTGCTTTGATGTTTGTCTGGAAAATAAAAGAGAAATGGTGAGTGAAAGTATAAATGAGGACTGAGTAAGAGAAAAGAGTTTATCCAGGGGAAAACTCTTCTTTTGAAGAAAGTAAGTGAATCAAAGAGCTCCACAGATGATGTAAAGATGTTTCACAGAGCAGCTGAGAATGATGTGAAAGCAGCAGAGGAAAAACCTCCGAGCAGACCTGCTTGTTAAACAAAATGGGTGCAAACACCAGGATGCAGCTGGACCAGAGGCACCACCTCACCACCAGTTTGAGGGAATCAGAGCAAAGAAAAGATTCCTACCAGCTAACCTGGGCATCAAGGACACAGACTGGTGGGGCAGAGGTGGGGCAGGCGGGGGCTGCATGCATGTGCTGCAGGGGAACAACTTCACTATTGATTAATTATGTATTTGTTAAGTAGAATTGGGTACAAAACACCAAAAAACACAGGATAAGCAGCCAATGGCGGTCAGCAAGGTCACGTTATTCCCAGAACAGGAGAGTACCTCTGTACTCCAACCAAAAGAAAGGCATTGAGAGCCCAAGCACAAGCAATGTGAGAGGAATCAACACGAGGTATAAAGAATCTGAAGCATCCTCACATATCCAACCTGAAACCACCAGGAACTCTGCACCCGTACCTCCTGTACGCAGACAGGAATCAGAAGGCAGCTGCAGTGCCTGCAACACATGCTTGCACACAGCAAGTAAAGCCATGCTTTTCTCGTGTAGTCACCTATTATGCAAATCCCACATGTCCAGTAGGTGATTTACCTGAGGACAGAAGGTACCTGTATCACACGTTCACACAAATTGCCAGAGCAGCAGCAGATCTCTCCATCTGCACACACACTCCTGTGGACGCTGACAGAGCAGGGAGTGCAGGGATCCCTCCAGCAGGCAGCAAGCTTTACTGACAGCAACACAGGGCTCACTGCATCCTGCCTGCCAGCCCCCCAGCACCGCATGCTCTGGCTGTCCCTCTTTTGCATCCAGAGGGAAAGATGGGCAGAGAAGTGGGCACTGAGGATTCCACAGGGGATTCAGGCAGCACTATTTGAATCAAGTCCTTGTAGCATGTCTGCTACAACGCTTCCTGAGCAGCTGGACAGCATGCTGTGGTACTGCTCTGCTCCAGCACTGGGGACTCTGTGGCTTCCCTGAGCAAGGAAATGTTCTATATTGCCAGCAGCCACAGCAGGCTCCTCCCTGCCTCTCCCTCCCACACTGGCCTGCAGCCCCCAGCCCCTGGGAGGTGCAGGTACCACAGGGGGTCACCAGCTCTGGGGGAGGCCAGCTGCCCGTGGGGCAGCTCTGCATAGGGCCCAGCATCTGTCTGAGAGGAGACAGGAAGAAAAACAGCTCGGGAGCACACACACACACACACACCAATGCTTTGGCAGTATGGCAGAGTGGGGAGCCAACTTTCCACCCCCGTCTGGCCCCTCTTTCCTTCCCCTCCCATTCCCCAGCACACTCCTTCAAGGCCCCTCCAGAGCATCAGCAGCCATCTCCCCACTAACACGCAACGCTGGGCCCTTTAAGACATTTTAAGTTTCAATTCCTTTCTTCAGAGGCAGAGGAAAAACAAACCAGCTTTGCGGAAAGACTGGTATTTCACTAATGGGGTCCAGATGTCTCCATTCCTCAGACACTGGTCCTGGCTTGCAAAACAGGGCAGGGAGAGGCCACGTCCCCACTCCCCCCAGCTCCCTGCTAGCTGGGCCTTTCCCCTGACCCCACCACACCATGTCACCCCTCGCCTTCCCAGTCCACCTCCCACAACTCTGCCACCAGCAGGACAGAGGCAGCTCCCTCCTCATTTCCTCCAGCCAGCAGCCAGAGCACAAGGGAACAGGGAGCACAGGGCTGGGCAAAGCCTCCCCCCTCCTCCCAGAGCTGAAGATCGCTGTGTGCAGCCTCTAAAAGCATGTGACAATATTTTAGGAACCGCACAGGACGTGAGTCCTCCATCAGTGGGGAAGGAGAAACCCGGGATGGGCACACAGAGGGCCCTGCACTGCAGCCAGCCCTGCAGGACTGAGGTTTGGGGTGGGAATTCCCATGTCTGGGGCTCTCCGAGCAGCCCCCAAAACGCACCAACTTGTAGTTGCGCTCAGCTATGGAGCCAGGTGGAAGCTGCTTCACATCTCTCCCTCAGCCGGAGATCAAGGAGCTGAATCTGGGGACGAATCAAAAGCATGCTTCCCTTTCCCCTCTGCTCCCACTCACGGAGCACAAAGGCTCCTTTCTCAGGAGCTGCTCAGACCTCGTCAGCACTGGCTCTCCTGTGTTTATAAGGGACCCAGGCTGGCAGGGAATTGCTTTAATTAGGCAGCCCTACATCTCACCACGGGGGAGGGAAACACTGCAGACCTCCAGTTGCTACTGACCCCCAAAGCTGCACACCCCCAAGAGGGAGAAAAGTCCAACCCCCATCCCATGCAACTGGAATCCATTAACAGTTTATGCTACAGTCCTCCCTCCCACTCCCCAGGGGAAGAACAAGGAGTTCTGGTCATCTCCACAATGCAGATGTAGCAGCTGGCTTTCATTAAACTACTTGATGTTTATAACCACTCGATCAGCATATGTAACCTGGAGGAAAGTGAAGCCTCCCCTAGCAACTCTGAACACAAAAGTCAGGGGTCTTAAAGCAGAGATGCATTGATTTAGCAAAGACATTTAAATGCCCGATTCTTCAAGTACGAAATCGCTGCCTGCTCATGCACAGCAGTGCTATTGCAGTCTCCATGCAGAAGGTGATATTTAGAGGCTGATTCATCGCTATATTTGTCATCATTTTCACCTGCTGAGAATGAAACAAACCCACTGATATAAACTAGATAAGAACACAAGCCCAACTACAGCTCCCAGGCACATCAACACATGCCTCAAAACACCCAAGTGACAAAAAAAACCACAGCAAAGGACAGAGCAGTTTTTGGGATCAGGAGCCCTGATCACCTCAATGCATAACTGCAGCAAACAGGCACTTCTCATCCCCCAGCACACAGAGTGGGGCTAACCTTATGATCACATCCTTACCAAACCGTCCAGCTAGTTTTCCTCTATCCAATATAATAATCGGAGAAGACAACAATTATCTTTGATTTGCACAAGAAGAAATGCTTGACAATTATATATTCACCGTGGACAATCCTGTCTGCTGACAGAATTATTTCCTACTGAAGTAGAAAGACACCAATACTACAGAGCCAGAATTCTTAATATTCAAGACCTTCAAGAAAATCGATAGCATAGGACCATCTCAGTGACATTCCACACATCACCATATTTTGATCAGCAGCGCTCTGACCAAAAGAATTTCAGGAAAATGCATTAATTAGCACACTCTGCAGGAACGTAAGGCACAGTCTTGTTTCACAAGTTCAGCAGTGGAATCCTGGAGGGGCCAAGTGCACTTTACTCAAAGTCAGAAGGAGCCAGAATCTGAGCTGCCCTCAGCTCCACAGCCCCCATTGCTATACTCAGAAGAGCCACAGCTTATTCAAGTTGCAGAGCTGATCTAGCTACTCACCTCATCGTCCTTATACCAGGAGAGGTTCTCTGCTGTCAGGACAAACCAGTACTCCTTGGAGCCACCCTTCATGATCCCAATGTTGTTGATGGTGAGCCAGCCCTTCCGGATGACCTGTGAGGTTGGAAGCAGTAAGCATTAACTAGGGTCCTAAAAGCTTTAGGTGACAGAGGAAAGAGCAGAGGGTACCCCTACACACAGAATCATATGGAAAGACAAGGAACACCGTGCTCTCTGCTGCTGCCAGAAGAGCCCCCCACTCAACTGGCCAGTGAAAACCTTTGCCTCAAAGGGGCTAGGAATAAAAAGGATGCAGGAAGGAACCTGGTTGTGCCTTATACATTCTGTCAAGAGGAAAGAGACACAGGAAGAATTGCATAGAGTGCCTTGAGAGCAGGCACAGCCTACAGAAGCATCAGGTCACAGCAACACACCCAGAAAAAAAAGCATGCCCAGAGAAAAACCAAGTGAGCAGCACACCTTCTGGCACACTGCAGGTGGGGAGCACCTCACCCAGCTCAGGGGTGGGGGGGAAACAGTTCAAGAGAAAGAGATGGGCAAGCAACTCTGATGTAACTGAGTTTTGTGACAAGGAGACATTAAGTATGTGAGAACAAAATGGTGCATCTGGAATTAGTACCCTGGACTTCAGCATACCCATGTATTTGAGTAATTAACAGAGCAATACAAGTTCCTATAGGTTAGTCTATAGAGAAGCCAGGCTGTTACTCTCTATGGAACTCCAATTCACCATCTGCCGTTTTAGAGCCTTACACACCAATAACCAAATGCAAGTATGCATCAGCTTAAAGGCATTATCTTCTGTGTCTTGCTGGACCCTTAACACCCAGATACATCTACGTGCATCGGGTGCACCTCAGTGAATGGGTTGCTTGTTGAAAGTGACCCAGCAAAGAAAAAAAAGCATGCAACTGCACTGTGTATCAGCAAGCTGCACTGTGTGAGCAGCCTACCCCAGAGCTGCACAATCCTTCAGCCTGCATCTCTTAGAGTTAGATGTGAGAGTACCGGATCTTCACCTCACTGCCTCTGTTAGAACTGGAGACAGTCCTATTCTCTCAGCGGACAGGAGGGGGCAGTGAAACAGAACCCAGATCCCTGGATCGCTGCTTTTCATCTCCACCCACTTGCAGATGTACCAGCAGCTCCAGGATTTTCCTTAGCACGCAGCACCTTTATACCTTGTTTCTGCTTCACGTGGGCCTACTGCCAGCTGCACTCCTCTCCCCTTCAGCAGCAGAGGAACTAATTTTCCTATACACTGTTCTCACCTTCCCAGATGCAACATTGATGTTCATTAGCACACCCTACTGAGCGGCCTTCTACTCACCAGGATCTCATCCTGCAAAGGGGAACCATAGCAACAGCAGCAGAGCAGAGAGCAGGAGAGGAGCAAAGAGAGGAGAAATTATTACTAGGAAAGCTGGAGCAGGAGAAGTGAGGCTCAAAAATAAAAATAAATCGGAACCTGATGCCAAAACTCATATCCCAGGCAAAAAGAAAAGCAATCCCCATCCCAAAACAAAGCCTGGCAAAAGGAAAAGCCCAAGGATTTCACAGGTTGGTGCAGAGCTCGCCCTCTGTGCTCTGGTTCAGTCAGCTCTCCAGCAAGGTGCACTGCAGAGCATCAGGCTCAGTACAGCAGCACCGAGATCCCACAAAGCAGATGCTGGCCGGTCCAGCCTGACAGCCTGTATGCCAGCAGCACTGAAACAGTGCATGTATGTGTGCAGGAAAAGGTGATTAAACATGTTCCAAGATAATGGACATTAGGAGTGAAGGTTTTTTAAAAGATGACAAAATGAAAGCTTTTGCTTCGCTCTCTTTGATGGTATCCCTACAGCACCTCCTAGTCTAGACAGCCTTGTCATTTCCCCAGCAAATCTAGGGGTCATTAGCTCCTTTTTAGTTGCATGTGCAATTCCTGCAACTCCTGGAAGAGTAAGTGTACTCCACCCCTCCCTTGTGCTTTCTCCCAGTGAGCAGGTTCTCACACAGCCAGTGCAGCAATGGCTATACATCACCCTCTGTCTCCCAGTGCACAGGGCTGAAGTATTTCCACTGAAGGTTTCCATAAGAGAGACCATGAACCCTCTTGAAATACCTCTGCAGAAAGTAATGGCCACTGGTGGGAAAGATAACTAGGATTCACAAGTCTGTCTTGGTGCACACCTAGCAGTAATTGGACTGGAAGAGGGAGTTCACCTTATTATTAACTGGCTCAAATGTGGATGCATCTACAAGACCCCAAGCATTCTGTACTCCCTGACTCAGCAGAAGAGCTGGCACAGCTAGTGGAGGGGCTGAAAACCCTGGGAGGTATACAACACTGATAGGGATTTCTATCAGAAAATCTAGACCAGACAGCAGGCAGTGAGCTTACTTGGTACTGTACCCCTTCAGACTGTATGAGACTAGATCTTGATCATCAAGCTCCCATTTACCTCTAAGATGTTTTCCCTCTGTTGTTGCTACACACCTGGCTCTTTACAACTGTTCTGAGCCTAAAAATTCTCCTCCAGATGTAAACAGAGCTTGGCAAGTATAAAATAAAAACAAAAAGCCACAACTTAGAGCACTGCTGCATCAGCCCAGCAATTGTCCACCTGGTAATTCCCAGGTAACAAACATGTCCTTCTTGCAGCAGTGAAGGAGATGGAAACTTGGCCTACCTGGTTGCCAGCTGCCTTCTTCTTGCTCATCTGGCTGCTCCTCTGCTGAGCACTGCAAACAACAGTGGAGACATTCAAAACTCCTCATGCTCTTCTTGATCACCTGCAGTCTGCTCCCACCACACAGCTGTTACAGTGAGTTCATGCCCCTCACCGCAGGCTTCCAAGCCCTCATAACCCAATCCATCTCCACCTGCACACTCAGCCTTGGTCTACTCGTCTTCTCAATCCCACCTGAATCACATTCGGGCCACTAACCCTCCACAGCTTGACACAAGCTTAATGCCCTAACTCCCCCTTCTACTTCATAAGCATCCCTAATCCTCCTCCCCAGAGACTTGGGATATGGAGTCATTGAAAAGGGAAGCGATACTGAGAGTCAAGCCATTCTTCAGGACCACAGCATCTGCACCAGGACCTCTGCAAACCATTTACTGAAACAGCTACAGGACAGAGCCACAGGAAACACACTAAGAGAAGAGACAACAGGGGAATAGTGCTTACTTGGCAAACCCAATGAAATCCTCATGGTTTGTGTTCATGTAAGCCAGCTCGATGTCTATTAGAAGCATAACCTGCCAAACAGAGGCACAGACAGAGCAAGACATTAGTGACTGATACTGCTAGTAAAGCAGGAGCAGACAGAGCCTTGTGCATAGTTCATCTCATCAGCCCTCTGCTGCCAGCTGCCCCTTGGCTCAGAGCCTCTAACCCACACTGTCCCCCACCCCATGTCCTCTTCCCTCTTCCCCACTTCTGGTCACCCACCTGATCTTTGGTCCTGCCTTCCCTCTCACGGATGTGAGTTGTCACGATCCTCTCCATCTCCTCACGCAGATGAGGGTACTGGCTGAGCTGCAGGAGAGAGAAAACACGTGCACAAGGGAAAGGGAGGTATAAAGGCAGCGGGGGGAACAGCCCCCTGCACGTAGACATGCACACACACACCTGCAATCAGTTTATTTTATTTTTTAAAGGGGAGTTCTGAAAAGCTGGACTTGCAGACAGATTTCCCAAGTTTCTGAAGGTCTGCTGAAGGCAAACTCAATTCCCTTTTGCTTTGGGCCTCAAAGAATTGTCCTCCTCACTCCTACAGCAATTTCTCAGTGAGACCTGCACCAAAGCCACCATTTCTGATGCTCGTCAGATGTGAACACACATCAGTTAGGTTTGTTGATACTTTTCTCATTAAACATGGTCCTGGATGTTCAACAGCTTATACACAGGTGAATGGCCTGCTGACACAAATAGCTAAATCCTATGGGATGTCTCCTTGGGGAGAGAACTGGATTTCAATGCCCATTTGCTGGGTATTAAGCAAAAGCACTTCTCCATCAGCATCTGCAGGTAGAGACAGAAGGTCTGGCAGGCTGCAGGGGGAGGCTGTGCTCTGCTCTGGGCATCCAGGTGCTGCTCTCTGCCTTTGTTGGGCCAGACTCCATAGCTCAGGTTTATACTCACATCATGTCCATCACATTGTTTTTTTCTACATTATTGAGAAGGGAATTAATTCCTGAGTACACTTTAGTGTGTTTGGAGAGAAGTATCCAGAGATCATACATGAGAAATCCTTCACAATGAGCACCCTTAGAGCACCCTTAAGGCACCCAGGTTTCACACAGTACCTACATTTCATACAACCAACCATGAAGTCTCAAAACCTTCCAGCACTGCTTGCAGTCAAGTGAGTTGCAATAGCTTGGAACTGAATGAGAACTAGCTTTGAGACTGCCTATTTTCAAATGTGGAGCTTGTTTTCAACACCAATGACTTTGCAGAGGCAGAAAAAAGTGCAGCAAAGAAGTGAGAGTCAGTGTTCCCCACCACCACTTTGCCTTGGAAGTGCAAACTGAGTGTTCTCCATAGGCTTTACAGTTCAGGCAGCTGGTTGCTTCATAGATGCACACAAGCAAAGCTTCCTGTTTCCTTGGGGGAAAAGAGGGTTGGCAAAGGATAAATAGGAAAGTTATGTCAAACAGAAAAAACAGGAAGTTGGAAAATCTCTAAGCAAGTCGCAGCTTTTTTGCTTCAAATGAAAAAAAAAAAGTCAAACAAAACACACATCGACCCTCTCCCTGCCACCCCCACCCCCCACCATTCCAAAGGCAGACAAAGAAAACACATTATGGTTTGTTCAGAACCCAGGTCATCCAGCAACATTGATGTGCAAAAGTAAATTGGCAGCATTAGTCCCCGTGCAGCAGCAGATTCTAACCCCAAGCATGCATAGGAGAAGCAAGGGCAGGCAAAGAAAAGTGACACGGACAAGCCACAAGATATCACAGCCATCAGGGAACATGCAGTAGGGCATAGAGGGACGAGGAGTTATCAGCAGTATGAACAGCACCCAGAAATGCCATGACTCTGAAAGACAGGAGAGCAGGGACCCTTCAAGGGGTGAAGTCTGTCAGCCTGGGATCACATCACAGTTCAAGCAGGTTTTCAATTCTGTTTCAGCTGGATTTTCCTGTTTGATCAAATACAAGCTCACAGCCCTCTTTGAAAACCATTTTGTCCCAATATTTCTTAGCTTCTTTCTCTGCACATTCCAGGTCCATGCCAGCACACAAAGATCGACCTTCAGCTGAAGGGATGCTGACTGCAAGGCCTTCCCTGCATCTGGGAGATGCTGCAGTGCAGTCTGGCACAGAAGTTCCTGCTTTTGGAACGACACTGGCTAGGATGCTATCCTCCCAAAACTCAGGCTCTGTGTGCTTGTACTGTACCAGCTTTCTGTTGATTTTGGAGCTGCTCTCCATTTAGCCAACTGGAAGAAGCTCAGGATCAGACCGGGCAGAGATGCCTGTTAATGGCAACCTGTGCTTCAGCCCTCAGCTCTAATCACCTACTGACAATCAGCTGCAAATCTCTCTTCAGACAGGAAAGCTGTGCTTCCATTGCACACAAGGAACAGATGGGCTTGCCTACATTCTTTGTTAACACTCTCGTATTATTCCATCTATGCAGCTTTATTAACCACACACAAAGATTTCTTCACCATCTGGGGTGAAATGAAATAATAGCGACAGCACACAAACAACACCACACAACAGTTCAGGACAGCAACAAACCAAGGCTACAGGACTGCTCAGCTAATTCAAAAGGTGTTAGCCCAAGCTGCCTTCCTTCCATGAAGTCTTGCAGGGCTTGGTTCAAAGGTTTGGTTTCGACATCTGAAAGGCAGCATCGATCCACACCACAGTGGGCTGAGTGTTACCTTACAATTAGCATCAGTCCTGAAGTAGCCTTTTCCAGATGCCTCCCCTAATAGGGCATGCTCTCATCCAGGTGAAGCAGCTAGGGCTATAACATGCAAGATAAACACTGTGAATCAGTTAATGCCCCTGTGCAGTGACTAGCCTTTGTCTGAAGCCATCAGAACCCACCTGACACTGGTTGCTAACCAGAAGGGTCTATGGCAGTTTCAGAGACCTGGCTTTCTACCCTCTTTCAGAGCAACAAGCAGGCAAGGTAAGCCTTCTTACCAGACGTAGACATTTCTATTTAAATATTAAAGCCTTCCTTTTGTGGTTTTTTTTTTTTCTTCCCAATATTACTATCACTAGATACAGTAATTCAAGCAGTTATTTCTCACAGAGTCACTCATCTCTAGCATTTGCCTCTCCAGCCTCTCAAGCTAAATTTTATTACAGCCATTAGCTTTCTACAGCACCCTATCATCACTTTTTTTTGTTGTTTTTGCAGGACATATCTTGGTTGCAACACTTTTGAGTGGATCACCCATGGGTCCTCCACCACATCATGGGTTAAAACCTACAGAGCTCTGGCTGTCAAGCCGCTGACAGTATGACCCAATAACACAGCTGAGATTCAATAGGTGGTGTTCTCATGCTTCTCCCTACACCATCTACAGAGGACATCTTCTGTCAGATAATAGTGCCAAAGAAGTCAAAGCCATCAAACAGAACTCGTAAGAACAGGCTAAAATGGAGCCACTCTGCCTGGCCACAGCTGCTTGGCAACAGCAGCATCTTCACGAAATACAGCAGGCAGAGCTCAGGGCACAGAGATGTCTCCTTAGGGGAGGTGAGCTCCATGTTCCTAAGCACAACCAGGCCTCATCAGCTTAGCTCCCACATCGACTGAGCTCATATCACTTATCTTCCCTTCCTTCCCAATTTGAGGCTGCGTGGATGGCGATTCTGCAAGAACAGAAATGTAATTTTCAAGGCTTCAAATAACGAGAGAAACAGCCCTTGAAACTCAGTTCCCAGAATATGCTACTGCTGTGCCAGACAGATTTCTGGCCCCTTGCTCGTAAATTTAACACAAATTAATTGCCACATCTGTCCTGATTTTCAGGAGGCACGTGGTGCCCCCTCCTGGACAAAGCTGGCCTGGGAGGCAAACCCACTGCTGCCCCAGCCCTATGCGATGTGCACCTGACACCCGTGGCACCTTCCCTTCCAAGTGCCCCCTGAGGCCTCACCTCGTATGCTTTGCAGTGCAAAAGGGAAAGCGTCCACTACCTCAACTGAGCACAGTCCATGGAGCGAGGTACCAGCAGGAGAATGATGTAACAGGAGTCATGCATGGAAGAGCTTTTCCCCCCCAGCTCTTTTGGGTCAGTATTCTGTTTACTCTGTGCATCTCCTGGAGAATAGCTTGTGCTTCAAGCTTGAATTGATTGTTGTTTTGTGCCCAGCACAGCACTCTGTAGGCAAGGTGAGGCCTGCTGATACTCATGCCATGAGGGGACGTAATTTTACTCCCTCTGGCTTCTTTCCCCATCTCCTACATAGAATTTTTAGGGAGGGGGTCCCAGCAAAAACAAGGAAGGAGTTCCTAATATGCAGGGACTGGCACAGTAAAGGGCTTGTTCCACACTGAGCTGAACACCACTGAGACACAGAGAGGAGAAGGGCACAGTACAGAGGAACCACTGGGTCCCAGCCCACGTCTCAGCCCAAGAGCCCATCACTAATGCCCACTGCTCCTGATCCACTGCTTCGAACCTGCACTGATGCCTGCAGATGGCTGCTCTCCTTCAGAGCATCTTTGCATCCCTTCTCTCTCCCTCGGTTTGCCATCGGTCCTGTGGTGTTTGCAGAGAATCAGCACAAATGTGTGTGGGAAGGGGGTTGGCGTTGACCTTTCTTGGTGTTTTTAGTTTCTTTACCTTTTCGCTACACTTTCTGATGGTGGATGTGAGCTCACTCACTACCATATCCACACACTTCAGACTTGGCTCCTTCAACTTCTGCACCTGCTTTTTCACTATGGCTTCAAAAGCGAGGTCAGGCGTGAAGAGACCCGTTCTGCATGGCAGGGGCAGGGTGGGAGGAAGCAACAAGGAAGAAGAGAGCGAAGCAGAGAAAGAGCAGAGGAGGAAGGAAAGAAGGAAGGAGAAGGGAAAAGAGAGAAAACAAGGCAAAATGACAAGTGAGATTTTGGTTCACTCCATTAGCTTACTGAACCAGGTGAGCATTGCTATGGGGCCTGTTCACTGCCAAGTATCAGGAGAGTCTACAGGCAAATGGATGTGGCAGAGGGAAGGAGGTGGAAGCAAGTGGGCTGGTGAAATGGTGAGCTGTGAAGAGCAAGATGAACGGATGGCAACCCCCAGGGATCAAATGACCTCCTCCTGAAGAAAAGCTTGTTCAGATTTTAAGCTGCTTGCCACGATGAGCCACTGACTCTTTCCTACAGGCTCACCATGCTTCGTTTCCCCTCATCTCAGGCATTTCCCTCTACTTCACGCAGTGGTTATCCTTTCCATGTAATTCCAGGCCTGCACAGGAGCTAGGTTAAGACTCAAAGGTTTGTCATCTGCATCTTGTGCTGGCAGGAGGACTGAATGGAATGGATGTCTCAGATTCAGATAAAACACTCCATTTACAGAGCATCGTTTGCCTTACTCGCCTTCCTGGCAACAGATAACTCCTCAGTAAGACCAGATGTAGCCAATGCTTAGGAAATACAAACAAGCTACAGGGCCTGCACAGTTGTACAAAGCATGTCCTGCACCAGCCAACCTATGGCACCAGACCCAGTACAGGCCTGCTGAGGTTTATATGGAGGTATTCCATGGCACTGACACTGTATGAAGCGCTCTGTATTTGGAAACATCCAAAGATGCTTCTCCAGCACATCTTTAACACTTTATAGCTTCTACCAGGTGCTCTCTGGGACACAATCTCAGTTACTTTTTTAGCACAGCATAATATAGTTATGAGTGCTCTCAGGGGGATAATGTGCCTTTGATATAGGAATGGAATCCTGCTCTTCCAAAGGTGCAGCTCCTAGTCAAACATGGGGTGCATACAGCTGACAATTCAGAGCTAATTATAAACACCACTCTATTTAAAATCAGTTACGTACCTCTTTGTATCCCTATAGACAACATCTGCAAAACCCCAAGCAACACCACTCTGATAACAGTCTTCAACATGCTATAGGAACAACAGTAATCCGCCTTTTAAGCAGCTAAGAGGTTTAGAGTACACCACAGGACTCAGCTTCACCCAGCAGCCTCTTGAGCTGTCAGAGCAGCCCATTCAGAGCAAACCCGAGGTACTGCTGGAGCTCTGTTCACACCCTCAGACCTAGCAGCCATTCCTGCATGTCCAGCAGCCTGCTAACCCAGCACTGTGTGCACCGCTCTGAAGGCCAGGCTCACAGGTCCTCACACAAGCAAACAAAAACCCACACAACCAAAAAAAATATATATATATATAATAAATCACTGCCTTCACATACCTAAGTACCACCTGAATGATGATATTGTTTCCTGAAACAGAAAACTGTAACCATGACTACTAGCACACACAGCAACCAGCACTGCAGTCAGCCAAATTCTTAGCAGTGGGATTGATGCTAAAGTGGAACACTGATCCTCAGCCTTTGCCATTCCCCCTTCACATTCCTGTGGTCTCTTCATCCCCCCCCATCTCCCAGCCTGCTGTACCCACCACCTGATGACCTGAGGAACCTGCTGCTGTCAGAACAGATAGTCCCTTCACTATTAGAATCATCAGTAAAGAAGGAACAAAAATGATGAAGAAAAGTGGGAAATGTATGGAAGGGGGCAAACACAGACAATGAGTGGGAGATTTTGAACAGTAACTGATGGATGAAGAACAATCCAAGACAAGTTTCAGAGGGCACAAAAAGGAGAGCCCTTCTGATCCAGTTAGCAGGCAACTCTGGATACTTGGCAGCCTGAGGGCCTGTGCTTACCTGTCACCAGGCTCTAATGGCAATTTTCTGGGTGCTCCCCACAGTCACACACCCCAAGAAAGAATAGCAGGACAGAAAAAGAAAGCTCCTCCAGCACACTAGAAACCTGAGCAAACTCCCTGCATCTGCTTTGCTCTTCCAGGCTGTCCCAGGGGCAAAGAGAGTGTCTGCATGCCTGAGCCCTTCTACAGCGGCTCCGGGCCCTAAGGGCTAGGCATCTCTGCAAGTGATGGCAGCTATCACCACTTGGGCACCTCTCCCCACCCTTGCAGGGACAAGGTAGCTCCAGACACTCCTGCAGTGCCCATTTACCTGCACTTGAACAGCCCGTGGCGATTCCAGTCTCCAGGGCCCATGCTCCCATCCTAACTCAAGTGTCTTTTCACCAGCACCCAGCCCTGGCTGAAGCAGCAAGCCATGGCTGAGAGGAATGGCACGTATCTTCCTATCTTGCTGCTTTTCAACCCCAGCCTCAGAAACAAAAGCTTCTGCATCCAGAGAGCAGAATTAAGGCAAGCTCCTTCCCCAAGCTCCAATAAATACCAACATGAATCCCAAATGATGAAGCCTGGAGCTCTCTTGAAGAGCCCAAAGGTGGATTGACTTTCCTAACTTGATCCTTCTCAGCCATGTGCCGCTCTTCCAGAACAGGATATGGACCAAGCCAACCAAAAACCAAGCCAAACACCACAGGAACGCTTCCCCACAACCACTATAGCCTCTGAAGTTCAGCCCCACACACTCAGCCAGGAGCACTCTGCCCTGATACTAAAGGCTTGTTTGGGATTAACCCTCCTACTTCTAAGAGAGCAGAGGGAACAAAATTTAAATCCCAGTTTCCAGCTTGGAAAATAAACTCAATCTAAATTCAAGTCAAATGCGGCCCCATAAGAAATATCCATGGCTTAGGAAGGAATCAGGAGTCACATGCTTGGGACTGGAGGCACAGAGGAGACATCTCCAGAATCCCTCTGCTCTGAAGCATTTCAGGAACAAGCTCACTGCCCACGTTTCACAGTGCTTCCCTTTCTGTTTGGCTTGTTGGCTGGATCGTCCCAGGCTGGTACCGCTCAGGTCTAGTCATGCTGAGGAGGTGGTCAGAAACACCGAGTGCTGCTGCAGGCAAATCCCTGCCCCGGTCACAATGCTGTGCCGCAGCCAGAGAGAGGGGTGGAAGGTGCCAGCTCCATGCTGCCTCCAGTTACCTTCTTGGTGCACTGTCTAACGGTATTGATTAACTCCGAAATAACCATGTCCACGCATTTCAGGCAAGGCTCTTTAATCTTCTTCACCTGCTTTTTCACAATGGTCTCAAAGGCCATGTCGGGTGTGAAGAGACCGGTTCTAAACACCCAGGGTAGGGGACAAGACAAGGCAGGAGGGGGGGGGAGAAGGGGCAAGGAGAACGTCAGGTTACACACGCATCTCAGACCAGGCACCACCACCACTGAAACCCCGCACACAGGGCTGGGAGCACCGTACCCCTCAGACCAGTCCTGGAGTCCAGAGAAAACAGGGATGCTTGGCACCTCCACAGAGGAGCATGGAAGGGCAAAATGGATCCCAGTTGGACAGCAGGCACCAGAGCCCGGTCACCTTCCCAGGAACAGCAGGACTCAGTGCCTCAGGACTGCACTTTCTGGCAGTTAACCTTCACTGAGGGGGAATGCAGCTGTGTTTGCTGACTGCGCCCTGGGACTCAATGCCTGGGGCTGCTGGGTCGGGCACTCTAATGCTCCCCCCTCAGATCTCAAAGGAGGTGGTGCTCAAGGCCAGCAACTGTTTTGGATGTTGGTAAAAATGGAAGCATAATGTGAAAACCAATATTTAAAACTCAGTGAAGTAGCAGTACGGGCTTGCATCCCTCAGTCCTTTCTTATGTAGAAACAAAGAGGGAGAAAACTAGTCACCAAAGCCGTGTTACCTTTTAGGCTTCTGCAATTTTCACATGAAAACAGAAAGCAAGCTACTTCATCCCTACTCCCAGATTCAAACGACCAGGGTGTCCAAGGAAGTTCTCTCCCTTGTGGCTGACCTACCGTACCTCTGAAGTCTTCAACTCCATTGGGAAGGTCTAGAGGTATTTAAAAGACTACGCAGCCAGTGGTCTGCCTAGTGCATGATACGTGCCTGATACCATGGATGTTCTTGATGGCATAGCTGATCTCCCGTCGCAGCTCCTTCTCATCAAACTCCATCTGCACCAAGAGAGTTTTTAATCAGAAACAGGCTGATGTTTGCCCAACCCCAGCACATGGAACTTTAAAAAGAGGTCCCACGCCAGGATCATGTGACAGGTGAATGTTGGATGCAGAGTCCAGCCATAAAGCTAGCATTGCCAAAGCAGACATCCTGGACAAAAATGAACAGATAAGAATAGCTAAGGGCCTGCATTTACAGGTGCCAACCTCCCAGCAGCTCCCAAGGAACTACTTAGAGATAAAGCAATAGGATTGAAGCACTAGATTGCTTTCCAAAACAAACTGTTTTGTCTCCTGAGGCTTAGTGTGAGGTCTTGGCAGCTGCTTTCCAGCAAACACCTCCAAGAGATTTAAAATTCACATACAGAATTGCATCATCTAATACAAGGCAGGCTCTTGTATTACACTAATAAGGAATTTAAATGAAAAAGGAAACAGCAAAGTGCAGAAGATGGGGGAGAAGAATGTTTTGGCTCTTAATGTTTTCAAGCAGACAACAAAAGTTTTTCCTCTATCACTTCTGATCAGGTTGGTATATTTGGCCATCCAGGAAACCTCATTCATAGAATGGGTTGAAAAGGACCTCAAAGATCATTTAGTTTCAACCTCCCTGCCATGGGCAGGGCTGCCAGCCACTAGACCAGGCTGCCCAGATCCTCTTCAGCTATGACATCTGTAGAGCAGTGCCTACACTATTTCCATAGAGGAAAGACAAGAAGTAAGGCCAAGTATATCTCCATCCTCTTTCCTGCCTCTTGCAAATGCATTAGGGCAGATTTCGGCCCAGTTTGGTGCCTGAGATCATGGCAATACAAGTTTCAAAGCTGTTTGCACGTATATGCAACTCAAAGTACGTATCTGCAGGAACATTCAGACATTGATGCGCTACTGTCTGTGTTAAAAGGAGGTTATTTTGCACTGCCTTAGGAGTTAAGCAAAAGAAATATTAACTGCGGGGAGAAAAAGCAAAGTTGTCTCACAAGAACAGGAATTAAGAGAGAAGAGTATTATGAGAAGGTTCCAACAACAGAAACAACCAGAAGTATAAATAAGGTGACAACATCAACTATCGAAAGTCCAAAGAGGGGGAAAATAGATGGTGAAACATGTAAAAAGTAGCAAGAAAACAGGAAGGAAAAGGGGAAAATTAGCAAGAAAGGAGAGAAAGAGGATCTCGGCATACAGAGAAACAGTACCTTCACCAGCTCAAAGGGAAAACGTTCATGGAAGATGCGGTTAATCCTGGCTCCTCCTGACAGCTCATAGGTATCAATTTGGTCTCCAGAGCCTTCAATGCGTTTCTCAAAGTCCACAGCAAACTGCTGGACCATCCTAAACAAAGACAGAAAGCAGGAAGTAGAAGACACAGCCAGGCAGTCTTTCCCAGGGAGGGACATGCAGTGAAGGCCACTCACTGAAGCAGAGCTTTGGTCTTGCGAGCCGGGTCGTCAGGACGAAAGCTCTTGTACTCCTCCACCTCCTTCTCAATGGAGAGAAGCTGGCTCTGCAGCTTGTTCCGCAGCCCTGGCAGGGTGTCACGGATGTGGTTGGTCAATTGCTGTATGGGAAGAAGGTTTACGATGAAACTGGGAGAAGTTTTCTATGTCGCTATCCCAGAATAAAGGGCACAGAGGGCAGCAGTTCTCAACTGGTGATGGTACCTGGTTCAATACTTTCTGCAGGTAGGGGGTTCCCATACGATCAGCCATGTGTCTGTAGGCTGGGTGGGAGAGAAAGAACTTTCTCTCTGCAGCCAGAGCTGCCTGAATGTCCTTCTTGCCATCAATGTCCTTCTGACTTCTGTTGACTACACCAATGTAACCTGCAGGAATGGGATTAAAGATCAGGCGGTTGCAAGGATGAAAATGCAAGTGGGGCTCAGGCTGAGAAGGAAGCTATCCAGGAAGCAACACTGCAAATGGGACATTTCAAGGGAAATCCATTAGGGACCAAGCAGAAGAGTTTAAAACTGGAATTGCCTCTGTGTGACTCAGGGTCTGGAACTCTGGTATGCAGGACAGAAGTGCCACTATGCAACTGAGCATTAGCTTATTGATTACTGTTCCCCCAGTCACAAAGAACACCCTATTTCCATTCAAACTTTTCCTTTCGCATCCTTAGGACAGGTATTTCATTATGGCTATGTACAGCAACCAGCACAGGCCAGTGTGATTTCACATGACACACTACAGTAATGTCATCAAATAAGATAATTGGGGGGGAGGGAGTATCCCATTTTTGCAGCTTGCCTGCAATGAAGAAAGTAAAGGTAAGAGCATGGGGTTATGCTTCTGCTAGCACTACCTGTGAAGATACAAATGCCTAAAAGTTACTTTTTCTTAAGTAGGACTCGTGCCTATTCCTCAGCTTCTCAATTCCAGCTTGGAACAGAGATGGCTTAAGAACACATCATGACAGATGTTCCAGGAACACTGAAGAAAAGGAATGGGACAAAGATACCTTATACAAGAAAAATGAAGGAAGATCATGCACAAAGCATGAGGAAACGTACCTCTGCGAAGAGGAAGTAATTTATTCTCTAATACATCTCTAGCATCAGTTCCCTCGTCCATAAGATCCAGCTTAGTGATGACTCCAATAGTGCGTTGCCCTTAATAAAAAATAGTAGAATATGAACACACCTGATCAAGTAAATAACTGTGTAATACCTTCCTTTGTTCAGAAAGCTTACAGATTGCCCAGCTTGGCTACTCAAGGGCTCTTGAGCTCAAATGTCACAGTTCCCATAAGAGCCAAGAGGTCACAACAGCAGACCAGGTAACACAGGTCAGTTCTCAGCCATACCCTGTTCAAACACTCATGTGTTTTACCACAGAGATGGATTTTAGGGAAGATTTTCCTACTTTTCTCCAGGCAGAACACAGATGACCAAAGTGAAGGGAGGGAAGCCCTCAACCTCTTCAGAAACAGGGCTCAAAATAAAGAAATGGGGAATAATACAATTTCTATTAGAGTAGCTACTAACGCTCAAAGCCACCTCTCAGAAGGGCATACGTTGTGAAAATGCCACCTAAGACAATGGACAGGAGACTAAAAATGCTGAGTAATCACAGCCTGGAGAATCAGGCTGCTGGTTAGTAATGCCACACTAAAACAAGCGATTTACCTTGAGGATCCACCTCCTTCGCAACCTTCAGGGCATCAGAATTGGCCAAATCAGAGTTGGCTGGGGATACTGCCAGGATGAGGCAATTCTCTTTGGTGACAAACTGCATGAGCATATCTCGGATCTGGAACTCGATGTCGGGGGGCTGATCCCCCACCGGGACTTTGGTCATGCCTGGGAGATCCACCAACGTCAGGTTCAGGACTACACACAGGAAGCAGGAGACAGCACAAGTGAGTGTTAAGGTTGGAATGTTCTGGTCTATAAGGAACATTCATAGCTTCAGTGTATGCTTTTGTTATGCCTATAATGCACTGAAGACAACTCAGAAGCACAAAGCTTTTCAATTCCTTTTTGTTAAAGTTGAGCAAGAACTATTTGCTAACTGTTATTAGTTGTATTGTCAGTGATTCATTTCCCCAAAGAACAGAGAGACTGCAGGTCTTTATAGGAAAGTCCACACTGATGCCATAAAGTCTTTTAAGACAGAAGTTTCTGCACAGGCATCAGTTGTCTCTAATAGTTCTGCTTCTAACCAGACACTTCAACTGGCAGGCAAACCCTTCTAGAAACATGGCAGAGACTGGCAGTGTGATGCACCACAGCCCAGACATGTGGGGATTTAAGTCAAAAGAAAGTACATTCACATTCCATTTCATCTTCGTTCTGTATTTACATTACGACAGAACAGCAATCTGCCTCATCTATCCTCTGACTTCAGAGACTGCATTAAGGCTCACCATGAGGAGAATAGACTCTGAGGTTGATGGGCACTGGGGAAATCCCTTTGTTGGAGCCAGTAACACGATCCGTTTCAGCCTCAATCTCCAAACGGATCTCCTCAAAGTCTGTGAATTTCTTTCCTTTGCAGTGCAGGAACTCTCCATATTCTGTTGGAACAGAAGCAGAGTCAGAAACAGTCACACGAGTGGAAAAAAAACAAACTCACAGCCAGAAGTTTAATAAAATGCCCTGGATTAAAAAGAAACACAAGAACAGCTGAAGGGATGAAGTGTGGTAATGAAGGGTCTTTCTCCCTAGATCCTATGTGGTCGACAAAGAAATTACTGCAGCCACAGTTGCAACAACATCTGAGAGAATCTATAAGCCCAAAACCTTCCCGGTCCAGCTCTGGTCTCAGAGTTTGCATCCTCACTCTTGTTCATTCAAGAAATAACCCAAGACTTTATTGATATGAAGCAAGCTTAACATACACCTGCAACTTCCACAGATGGACTGGGAAGTACCTTTGTATTCACGAGAACTTGGAGCAGCTCTGTATTAAAGTAGGGGGAGTAAATAACAGTTGCATGACATGATGAGAACAGACTCAAGGGAGTCTCTAAGTAGCAAAAAACCCTTCTGGCATGGTTTTGAATTGCTTGGTGGGTTTTTACATTTGTTTTGGTGGGTTTTTTTGGTCTTTGAATACGTTAGCCAATTCAAGAACCCTCCATTTCAAGTGAAAAATCCTCACAAGTCAAGTTGCTTCCTTACTGTAGACTAGAGGACTGTAGTAAACAGGTTGGGTCCACCTGACAAGGGAGGAAGAACACCCTGAAACAGTCACTTGCCAACTCCTCAATGAGATCTTGTGCAACAGTACAAGGCAACAGCAATGAAGGCACTCTGCAAGCAGCAGCCAAAGTAGTGAACAGCCCTCAACTCCAGTACAGAACTCTGCAGGAATTCCTGTTCAGATCCCAGCGTTCTCATACTTGATTTGAAGTGCACTAGAATCATCCCACCCGCTTATTTCAGGGGCTATAAGCAAGTTCCTCTAGTTTTTGGGTCAAAAGAGTTACAGCTGCACAGACAAAGGAAAATCATGACGAGTGCATTCATGAAACGCTGCTTAATTCAAACAAAACAACTGGGACGCGCTCTCTTCATGAACACTTAATGCATCAGATGTCGAGCAGCACCCCTGATGAAATAAGACCTGCCAGGATTAGGATGGGAAGCCAGCAGCACACCATGGACACACACTGCATACCTGTGCTGGCGTTCACCAGCTGCAGGACCAGAGGCCGCCTGGTCACGATGCCAGAGCCACGTGGCAGAAAGTCCCTGAAACGAAAGAGGAAATTTCAGATGAATGAGCGATCGTTTCCATTTCCTTCCCTATGCACGGCTCTTCTGTTTCTATGAGCACTTGTGGGTCCCAGCAAGGCACTCCGGCCATGGCTCTCATAGAGTCTAAGGCACAAAAGACCAAGTGCCCTTGCCCAAGGAGGACGGGCCATTCTGAAGAAGCCCACGCTCACAGCACGCTCCCACTCTTTCAGATGAAGTTCCAGGCTAACAGGAAAGACCAATTAATACCGTTATATGTATGCTGGAAAATAATCTCTATGGCATCAGGCTGAGAAATTGAAGCAGAGACTGAAAACTACCATGCCTTCTTTTGACAAAATACAATTACCTCAGCTACAACAAACTCACCCACACTTTGGGGTGTCACAGGACACTGCTGTTATAGCATGCAAACAGTGCATCACCTATTTGAAACAGAACAGATAGCAGTCAAAGGTTTGCTTCCACTCAGGGCTTCTCCCAGCTAAGGAAATGCAAGTATTGCCAAGGAAAGGCAGCCTCCTAAATTGACAAGAACCCCAAAAGTTACTGTTCTCCAAGTCATTTCAAAGGAAGGAAGCCCTTTTTCCCCCTTCCCTAATGCTGACTTCACACCCGCAGGCAACAAGCTCTCCTTTGCTTTTTCTTTTTTCAAACCCCCTGGCTTTCAGCAAAGCCAGGCATGCTCACCACATCTGATGACCTTGCCAGTCTGTGGCCTGGTTTCCAAGTACTCAGCTGATTCGTGTGTCTCTTCAGAAGTCACCATGAACGCGATTTATTTGCTTCCCTGCCTACTGGAGAAGCACAGCTTCAGAACGCGCTGTTGGGGGCATGAATGTCACCGCTCTGCCTGCATTGCTTGCACCCTGGCACAGCCCTTCCTCTACTGATGGTGTAACAGTGCATAACTTTGCCAATTCAGTAGTAACTGTAGGAAAAGAAATCCATGCCCCTCAGTGTTCTGCACCACGGCCTTGCCCTGCACAGCCTTAATACTGACAATGGAAATGAAGATGAGGAAGGAGCTTTTGTGTTGTAATACATCAGGCAGTGAGCAGACTTGATTTCAGCCTCTGGTTTCACCACTGATTGCTCACGTAAACCTGCAAGGAAGTAGGAAAGCACGTGCATTTCCCTCGTCCTCAGCTCTAAACTGAGTACTATAAAAGGATGCAGTCATTTCAAGTGAAAGGAGAGCAAGGAGCATCCTACAACCTCTAATGTTTCAAACATTTCTCCTGCAAGTCACTAAGCTTACTGCAAAGTGACCTCTGATGCAACTCTACCACAAACTGTAACCCATTCTCGTTATTTCAGACTTCCAGAAACATAAGGAGTTAACTGAGATCTTTCATTTGTTTTTCAAATAAATACAGCTCTATTTTTTTCCATTCCAGCGGGATTAACCCTGGAATCTTTGAGGCATTGCATCATTCAGGCAGTTTTCTGCTGTCTCAGCTCCATTCCTATGGATGTCTGTGGTCAATATGTGACAAAGTCCTACTCTTGCATCAGTTCTTTTAGCATAAGAACAAATCCAAGCTGCACTGATTTATTGTTACTTTACTGTAGGTAAGAAAAAAGCATAGTTATACTACAAATTTGCTTTTCTTCTGCACTAAGGCACTACTCTAGCTACTGAGCTCCAGCTTGCAGCATTACATTTCACCTCACTGTAGGAAAAGCACTACTTGCATTTATAAGAATGAGTCCTTTAGGAATTAAGATCCCCCTGATGATGTGCTCCACGTTTTCCCAAAGCTTTCTGCTTTGGTCCCAAACCCAATTTCTCTGTGGTTTTTGTCACAGCTCAAAGCAAAGGTGAATGAGAAAACCTCTGCAACATCCAGATCCTGGCATCAGAGGAAACTGAAACCACACACTGCGCCAACCGAGTGGCTTCCAGGCTACTGCAAGGTAAAAAACAACAACAATGTCCTCACAAAAGACACAACACTAAAAAACAAAGAGGATTTGAAAAAGTCGGAGCCATTTTTCAGTAAGCTTTCCTCTGAACAGCAGAAGAGATACCAGGAGTACCTCCAACAGAACAGTGACCATAAAGCCAACGTTTCTGCTTGTTATCAGCCCCATCCTTTGACACACGAATTGACCACGTTTTAACTACGTATTTCCCTTTGTAGAGTCATTCATCCCACAACTGCACACTGTTTAAGTTCAACCTTTACATAACAATGTTACCAATGGAGTTTTCCCTCAGTTTCTCACCATGCAGAATTCCATACTATCCAGTTTTGGAGCTTGGGCTTGCCGACCTGCATTATATCACTGCAGTTATGTTAAAGTCAGTCAGTAGAAATATACACACAGATATTTCAGGAATAAAGCCACATTGCTCCTCCTCCAGGAAGTCTCTCTTCCCAGTGAAACTCAAGGTTAATTACCCAAACCCGTAACAATCAGCTAAATGAGTTATCTTAGGGCTTACATTCTGAACGTGTACAGTTTGATCCCTTATATAAGAAAACTAAGGTGTTCTTACCCACAAGCTACTGAGACATACATACAGTTCAGCTTCCAGGTTTTCCCTATACTTGACCTACAGGAGCTCCAGCCAAAGAGCTTTACAGGCATTCACACCCATCATCCCATCACATCCACATCTTTCTCATTATTTTATCCCCATCCTTTCTCTTCACAGTCTCTGGAACAAACCCTTCCATCCTCCTGCTCAGGCTAAGCCTTGCAGATCAGACTCTTAAAAAGCACAGATCCATAAACTCTATGCCTGGTCGGGTGCCAGGAGAGCACGCTGTACAGCAGCCTTGCTTGCCCCCTTGCAGCAGGCACAATAAATTGCTGCTTGTAAACAAACTATAACAAAGCATATGTGGCATGGACAGCACACCCAGCCCAGGGTTTTGAGGCCTTCCAGCAGCCAGGAGAATGGATTTCTCCTGAAAGAGCAGCACCAAGTGATGAAATGAAGCCAGAATCGGGAGAGGGATACATGAGAGAAGGACATGCCAGCTGACTTGGGCAGAGGAGAGCAGAAGGGTTAGATAAAGCAGCTTGTTCCATTCCAGCAAGGAGACATACAGTAGGAAAGCTGGGAGTGGGGAGGGGAGAGATGGAACGTGTCTTTGGAGATAACATGCTGCAGAACTGGAATGATGAGGGCAGCAGGGACTTCCCTACCAGAATAAGGCAGCCTCCATCACAGCACCAAGAGCAGCCCTGCTTCATATACCACTATACAAGATGCTGTGCCTGAAACTCATTAGGCTACCAATACCAATTGTTTGTCATTTACTTTGTATCTTAAGAAGGAAAAGCTTACTTTATTTTCCTGTTTTCTTCCTAACATGCAGGGATGATGTGATAGCATTCTCTTTTCCTGTGCCTTTAAGGCAATAACATCATCCTGTTCCACTTCCCAGTGCTAAGTTCCACCCAGGATGAATAATAAAGTAGCAACTAAAACCGAGGCAGAAATGCTGCATTTAGGAAATAAACGCTTGATCTGCTTATCTTCCATTTAGGTACAGACTTGAAAATCCTCCTTAAGACACTGAGGTATCACTTGTAAGCATTTTAGCTGGGCTCAACGAGCTCCATTCCCCAAACTGACACTTACTGGAAGACTTCAGTGCATACACTTCATGCTCCCGGTAGGTAAATTCTGGTCTGACTGGCAATACATCTCCTCTCTAAACCAGGGCACAAAAAGAAATGAAGATGCAAATCTGACAGTTCTTGGGCTGAAAGTGTTCAATAAGGGAAAAGACCTGAGAAGGTGCTCACTGTTCTATTATGCACTGCTCATCTCTGAAGTACAAACTGCATATGTTCTCAACTGGCTCCAGAGCCACCTCGGGGCAAACCCAACCACATCATCCCTTGCAGTCTTATTTCTATTTTAGTACACAGAGCTGCATTAAAGTACAGATTTGGGCTGAAAACTGTATTAGTAATACAGTAGTCAGAAAAACCACCTGAGGGACAGAAAGCAATCGAGCAGCTACTCTACAGCAACACTTGGACAAACCCCGAACACACAGATTCTCAAACATTAAGGCAGTCTGAATGTCATGTAATAAATATTTATTATGGAGGCAACAAGGTCTGAGGCTTCCATACTTGTTTAAATTAAAGCCAGGCAATCTATATGATAATCCTCCATGCATGAGGTATCTTGGCATCCTACAGAACGAAAAGGTGCTATTAATGACAGAACAAGCAGATATTCATCAAGTTCCAAGGTTCATTAGGTGACTCACATGGCACGGAGCATCAGAAGTTACAGGTAACGAGGATCAGAGATATTGATAAGACACAGGAGGGAACCAAATTGCTTGTGGCATTAAATATAGATTAGAATCAAAAAGAACTGATAAATCATAAATAACAGATGGTAGTAAGAGAAGGCCCTGGCAGTCCATAAAGGAAGCAAGTCCATATTACTGTCCTTGCCTCCACATGGAAGACAGACTCAGTGGTTCTACCACCACTTGCTTTACCCTCCTGCAGGGATGCTGGCAAGATGTCTGTAGAGAGCTCAAATACAAAACTAATCCTGATCCAGACCCACCAATACAGCGTTCATGTAGTTTGTTGTCAGTCCTTTGAGATTCTTGGATTAGAAGGCACTAGAGAAGGTAAAGCCCCATTAAAAAAAAAACAAAGCAGCAGCTTATGAAGACATAACAGGAGTCCAAATAACAGGAGAATGAACACCATCTGATCATTTAATTTCCATTTGATTTCTTAGTAAACATCTGCAGACAAGGTTATTAAAGGATGTGATTAATCTCCAGTTCAGATTATTAGTTTCAGACAATTAAGACTCACACAGTACCCACAGTTTCACATGGCTGTTCCTGGCTTTTAAATCCAGTATTTGTTATTTCCTGTGTCACAGTGGCACTGAGGGATAACAATTCAATCAGAACTTCATTGCACAAAGCACTGCATCAATTCACAGCATGAAATACAGCTTCTATCCCTATGGATTTCACTGTCTGGCCACACAGATCACAGACACTCCTGCTCAGGCCTAGCACCAGCTTCACATCCTCCATCAGGTCTTAGAGTTGATCACTTACACATCCAGATCAAGATTCCTTCATTAACACCACAGCACAACGCATGATGAGCATCCCAGGGTCATCAGGACCTCTGACTGATGGCTTTTCTGGTAATGGCACTGGATGGCAACACACACATCCTGATGCAGGCTGCATTTCACCAACTGCTTGCAAATCTCCCCAAGCAGCACTTCATCTTGAAGCACAACTCTACTTTCAAGCATTCTTACTCCAGCATGTCTTAAAGGAAACCTTACAACTCCTATGCAACACACTGCCTGCTGAATACCTGTAAGGCTAAAGACATCCACTATTAACCTTAATGACTGCTAGAACACCTCGGGAATGGCAGCAGCTTTCCACTTACAGAAACACTTAAGCCTGGGGCTCCTTTGTGATGGACTTTGCTTAGGCTGACCAGAAGGCAGAAGCTTAAGACAGGACCTGCCCTTGGGAGCACCTTCCTGGCCTGATCCTTTGAGTGCCTTGGAAGCACGTGCCCAAGCAACACCGTAACTTGTCATAAACCCACATGTGGGGCAAGAGCATGGACAACTGTTCTATCCTCTGCCACCCAGTCCGTTAGGGGAAGGCTGCCTTACAGATTCAGTCTTTCCTGCCATCTCTGTGCCCTTTATGAGCTCTTACCTTTCCCAGACAGAAGTGCTACTCAAACAAAAATGCTGGATTGCCCAACACAACCAGCAAGAATTCAAAAGCAGGTGCATCACAAACAGAACTACCTACCAACCTGCTGTCTTAACAATGCTTTCCTATACATTTAGCTTTCACTCTTCCTTTACACTATATTGTGCAAACCTAGAGAGGAGTCCTACAGAAACTGTAATCATACATTAGATCCCATTCCTAAGCAGCCACATCCTTTTTGGTAAGGTTAGCACTTTTAGTCTCAGAGATTTAAGCCAGGGGATGTGTTATTTATCTGCCAATCTCTGCAGCAGACTGAGAGTCTAGTCTTGACCTTTAGTGAAAGAAAGCAAATCTACAGGCAGTTGATGTAATGCAAGTATTTCTTAAGAGCATAATTGACATTTGTCACACAATGGGTATATATAGAAATAAACATCTATTGTAATCCCCCACATTCTATCATACTGGCAACATTATTGTACACAATAATTCATTATTCAAGAAAACAATTGTGAAAAATAAAGTTCATGGAATAGTTCATGTGTCATCACAATATATACGTTAACAGAAGAGAAGGCTTCCCACTGCCTTGTACCTTGAGATCCTATTTACAGCAGTGCAAAGGGAGGTTAACACTATTGTGCTGACTTACAGTACTTACAGTTGCTTTAAGCAATCCTAGCTTTTCAGCAGCATCCCCACCACTGAGCCACTTCTCCCCACACAGCAATCCAGGCCAGCAGGCAGGAAGGGCTGAGCAGCCCTCTCCACATTTTGCTGTATACAAGGTGAGCTCCAAGGGACTGCATGGTTGGCTGGGTGAAACCTGACATACAGCAAGCCCAGAAAGTCAAATCCCTGCCCTCACAAACAAGCACAGTGGTGAGTTTTGTCTCCCTCACAGCAGGGACTAAGTGCCAGAAGGACAGCAGACAGGCTTCCATCTCATCATGGGACACAGCACAGCCACCCAGCTATTGATTTAGATATGCAAAGACAACAATCCTGCTCTGTGCCACGTCATCATCTCGAGCAAAAGTGTGCAAAAAAAGACCCACAAACCCAAAACACATCTTTCCTACAGAACAAAGCCACGGGTACTGAAATAGACTGTGCCACTTGGGAGCCCCTGGGAGAACACACGTGCCTTGAGCAGAAGTATCAATTAGAAATGGGTTTCACCACACAGAAGACATTTCTTGAGCCAAACGTGGGCTGAGGGAGCTCAGACAACACAACAGGAGATAGGCTCTGAACAAACGCTCCCCCGTGCCACTGATATTTCAGCGCTGGTGGCTGGGTTCAGCCCTGAATCTGCTCAAGCAAAAAAGGAAATCGCACAGTAATTACAAGAACATTTGCTTTGAAGAGGCTCTCTCCCTTGCCACCCCCTGCCCCCCTCCATCCCTTCCAGAGGACACCAAATTCACCTTCTCTGGCTTATCTGACTGCACAGACCAGTTCCCAAGAGTCACTGCAATTACTGCCTTTTTCATTCATTGCTTTCCACATCTCCTTCCCCTGCATTTCACTCAGCCCCTCTCCTGCCTGACTCCCCGCAGGTCTCTGAAAGCAGTGGGATAAGAATGTTTTCCTATTGTTTGTTTTCATTTGAATCCTTTGGGCTGATTTCTGTTCCGCTTTGCTGGCTTTAGAGAACATCAAAATTTGGAGAACAGCTGAATGCATTACGTTGAGTCATGGCTGCACCACAGCCTCCGTGCACAAGCTGCGCTCTCATTGAGCTATGGAGCTTCAAGGCAGCACTCTCACATGGCAACACATACCCACAGACTCAGTATTCCTACAGCCCAGGTACTCCACTTTCCTTTGATACCCTGTGTGCACAGCACAGCCAACAGGCAGCCCAGGGATTGCTGCTGTGTGCCTGAAGTGATTCCAGGGAGGCCCACATACCGCAGCCTTTATGTTAAGGGTCAACAGCAGGAGCCAGCCCTGCTTTTTAGATGAACTGTGTGTTTTAAGATGACCTGAAGGAAAGGCAGAGATGTTGCAACACTCTTCTGATAGCATCCATCTTCTTGCATCCATGCAAAAAAACAAGGGTTAACAAATTCGATCGGCTCTCTGGTTCTGCTACAAAGCACAAACCAAGGATTTGTGGCACTACAGCCATAGCTCAGTTTATGTAATGTATAATAAGGTCCTCATGCACCATGAGGTGACAGAAGCTGAGCAGACAGTTTTTCTGTTGCAGAAGGTCATGCTGCTCCTGCACCCTATCTGTAAGAGGGGAGGAAGCACACAAAGAAGGGAACACCTTGGGAGGAGGCTCACATGCACACAGACATCACCATTTTGCTGGTTTTCCACTGAGTGCTTTCTTCCTACCTAGAAATCTAAGCTTTCCCTTTCAAGAGTCATCACTGAGGCCTAGATGGGCAAATACTTTCAGAAGATGGGATTTCAAGCAGCACTTGAAGCCTCTGTCAGAAAGATCAACTTCTTGTCCTTGCAGACACCATAAATAGCTTCCAGCTTTTGCTAGAAATGCACACCTAGATGGAGTGGTTAAGCAGGAGCACGGTTCATCACCTTTGCCATCTTAATTGGAAGAAAATCTGTGCAGGATATGCAGTCACAGCTGTGTATGCTGGAATGCAGGCTTCTTTTCCAGCTATTAGTGACCAAGGTCAATTCTTTACTACCAAGTGCCATGGAGGGCTGTGACCCAGGGAGTCCTGGCATGCAATTGCAGAGCCTTGTGTTATTCCTGCAGAGGAAGCCTGCAGTGGGAACAGATTGGATCCACGTGCTTCTGCCTGCTTGTGATCCCAGACTAGATAGATAATCCCTTCATGGGCTGCTGCTCTACAATTGCAGTGCAGCAGCCAATCCAATCTGAGAGCCAAAACCAGGCCCAGGGGGATAATTCCCCTCCTACTTCCCAACAACACGTTGAAATCTACTTGTTTCCATAGAAACAAATCAGTTTTTATGTCCACACAGCTCCTGACTCCCTCACTGCCATGCATCAGCCCCGAGCTGCTGAGGCTGACAGATTTCATACAAGTGTCTACAGCCACAGGTCAAGAGCTTGCAGGAGAAACAAGGGGTATTCCTACAGCATACAAAACCATCTCACCCGAGACATCATTCGCTTCAGCTCCTCTCCGCTGGGAGAGAATTAATGAGTAATATCCTTCCCCTCCTCCATTTTGAGGGCTGACTTATCTGCCAGAACCCTCCCTGCCACGCTCCTGCAGATGGGTTAGCATAGAGCATGAGTGGGAACAAAACACAGGTGGGAAAGGCAGGCAGGACACTCCAACACCTCAGGTGCGCTCGTGAACCAATTTCCTCTTCGTATTTTTGCAGGTAGCAGCTGTAAAGGGATTTTCTTGTTCAGAGGCTCTGCATTTTACTGAGGAGGATTATTTAGAGAGTGGTACAGCCTATGGTGCAGCGACTGGTCTCAAAAAGTCACTGCCCATTATAGCAAATGCCGCAGTGACTGTCAGCTGCAGCAGACTGAAGGGAAGAGTCCTAAGAGGCTGCAGAATCACAGCGCTGCTGCTGTGCTGCTTCCCCTGGGATCTTCTGGGTAATAGAAAATGAAGTCCTGGATCTTGCATGCCTTGGGATATTCAAGGTGAAGAACAACAAGCACTGATTCTACGTGACAATATCAGGAACTCAAGGGAAAAAGCAGCCCAGCACATCCGGAGTGGATGTGGCAGCAAGAATTATGCATTCGTGGAAATCACAGCTTTGATTTCAAGGATGAGGATCCCAGCAGGAAGAAAACAAAGCTCATTTCACCGTAGGGTTCTGCATCTTCAGTTCATTTAAGAGCAAGAAGCCAACCCAGCCAGCCCTGCAACAGCATCTAGGGGAACAACACCTACTGCACTGCCTGGGTGCAGGACTCCATGGACAAAGGAAATCCAGCACAGACACGCTGTGCTCTCCATCCCAGCAGCTGCAGAACACGCTTTGTATGCCTTGATGATTTTTCTCCATCATCATATGGAAGCGAGTTCATCTTTTACTCCCACTGAAGCACACAAATACTAGAACAAAGTCACAGACAATATATTCTGCTATACATACAGCTTCACCTGCGGGGCATTATCTCCATAACAGCCCTGCAAGTTTCAGACAGCAGCCTTCAAGAGGACAGTTCTAGTCATTAATACCCTAAAATAAATAAATAAATAAATCAGCTCAGTCCCAGTTGTAGAAAAGAAATCCAGTTTTTACAGCCACAAAAGGTAAACCCATGACCCAGCATCTTTGCTTGCCTCCTCAAGCTGCGCTGATCTGTCATCATTCTGCAGTAGCATTGCTCTGCTTCGGCACAAACAAATGTACTGACAAATCCTGGCTTTGCCATCACAGACAGTGGCAGCCCTTTAAAAGATGGCCTGCACAGCACCTGCAACTTGAACAGAGAGGAAACAAAGGACAAGCTATACAATGACACTCTGGGACAGGAATGATGAACTGACGGGAAAGCACAGACACTGCAACACACCAGGATTAACACATGCTAAAAACTGGTGAGCAACACATCAACCTTTCTATTTCTCCACCACCAGTGTCTTAATCTTTCCTAGCTCTCCAGAGTCCTGCAGCAAAGGCTCTCCTGTGCTGGGGATCACCAGCAGTTCATGCAGAAATAACCAATATTGATGCTATGCCCCACATGGAGACTCCTGATATAAAGAAGCTTATCCTCTTTTTGCCTTTCTGTCCTTCACAGAAGGAAACTGGTGCAGTGACAGATCCAAAAACACCACAGGTTCATACTAAGTGTCATCTTAGATTTCTTGTCAAAACTCCTTCACCTCTGGCGTCCTGGTATTTACTGCAAGGAGAACAAATATAGCTCAAGGCACGTTCCGTCACTGCAGCATGACACTCCTCCACTCCCAGACAGTCTCCTCAGAGCCTGAATGCCACAAAAGGCAGAAAGAACTGAAAAGGTTCATTGGAAGAGGCAGAAACACTTTGAGCCCACTATTAAGAACCCACAGAAGCTCTATGAGGAAGGGGGTGGCATTTCAAGCCCTGCTGTACCATCACTGTCCACATATAGGTGGTGGATGTGTACCATTGGATGCATGTACCTTGAGAATTTACCTTGCTGGGAGCAGGGAGGCAGGCTGGTTCCCTGCTGGTGGGTCAGGAGGGAGGGCAGTTCTGCATGGTAACTGCATCATTTGGCCCTAGCACATCCTGACCAAGGTGCACAGCCACCCTGCAGAGGGAATTTAAGATGCCAATGCATCTCTGCTGTGTGGAGAAGTATGCAGGAACAGTGCCAAGCTCCTTGCTATGCACTGCACCCTCTGCAGTTTCAGATATAATTAGGATCACCCTGGCTGGAAACATGGTGCAGAGATGCTACTTCTTAAGCCCTTGAAGAAAAATAAGTAGACTGATTGTTACCACCACCAGTGCAGAAGCATTAATTTCTACTTTAAAAACCACTGAAGACATCTCCATTTCCAAGCTACACCAAAAACAAAAGTGGGATCAAATAGAGTAACTCCTAGGAACCCATATACCAAACCAAAGCAGCAGAGCCCAGAGAGTGGAAATGCACAGCCTGCCTCCTGATTGCTGTGCTGATGCAGAAGATGCACCCTGGGCTTCAGCACTGGAGCTGCAGCATCAGCTTTGCAGTGTGACATCCCCAGAGGATGTTCTGCAACTTTTTTGTATGCTGGTCCCCTCCCTGCCTCGAGCTGTACCACTGCTGCAGCAGACCTCACAAGGCCATCACCATGCTCAGGCAATTCCCAGCTATTCATAGAGGAGCTTCTATTAAAAGTAAAAGCACAATCAGCTTAAGAAATATCCAGAGATTACTCTAGAGATCACAGCAGCCAGAAAGAGAGAAAAATCTAACGTGCTCCATTCCCACTCAGAGCAGCGTATGCTCAGAGTAAACCACAGGCAAGTCAGTGGAGCCAAATATCACCATTAAAATTAGGAGTTAGAGCTTTGCTTTCTGCTAGCTTACTTCTGAGCTAACAGGCCATCAGGTACACTCCTTCACTGATGGAGATCCATTGCTGTGCTGGTGAGCAGGCAGCAAATGGACAGTTATTATAAGCCTCTGCTCATGGAGCTCTGTAATTACTCAGATGACAAAGAGCTCCAGAGCTGCAGTGGGCTGCTGATTTTTGTCAGAGCCCTGAGCCAGATCTTACCAAATATACTCTGCCTTTACACATGTGAGAGTGACAGGAATGCAAAGAGAAGCAAAACAAAGCCTTGTTCAAAGGTTCTGCCTTTAGGTATCTCTTCTTTGTGCTAAGAAATTCAGTACAGCCTCCCCCAGCCCTGCATCTCCAGTCTCAAAAAAAGTTGTTTTTCTTAATGATCTCCAGGGTAAGTTGACTCTGCTGTGAAAATGCTTGCAGATGTTGAGCATCAGCTGCACAGCATCTCTGTAAAATTCTGCCTAGCAATGCTTTCAGAGCCTAAATGTGACTGAAAAGCGATTCTGAAACATAGCTGCAGTTTACACACTTTTTTATATAGGATTACATCAACATCGCCTGGTTCTTCAGCTAAAATCCACAGCAGCATCAGTTTAATATCTGCTCAGTCCTTTCCCAGGCATCCCAGGTACTGTGCTGGCCACTCTCATACCAAGGCAATTTCACAAACAAAACAACAGTCCCAGCACAGCCAGGCAGGATCTCCACAACCCTCCTGCTTGCTCTGGCAGTATTAACTCTTCACCCTTCAGCACAGCTGCAACAACACAACCTGAAGCCATAAGAAACAGGAAACGGAGTGTTAAAGGGGACTGCTGAGGCCATAAATTATTAAAATAGTATTTTCACCCCCTGAGACTTGAATTCAATTCCTGTTTCAGTCGAGTGAGGAACTGGTTTTACTCCAAGCTTCACTCTGCATAATTTTTTATGGCTGCAGTACAAGTATTTTAACAGAGCTTATAGCTCTGTTACAGGGACATAAGCCCTGATTCTCAGAAAGGGAAGGCCCACATCTGACAATGCAGGCCTTACAGAAGCTTTGGAATTCTTTAGCTCTATCTCCTCAAGTTCTTCAGGAAACAACGTCCTTTTCTTTAAAGGATACCCACAAGCATCCCTGAAATGGATGTTTTCAATACAAAATTTGCACTGCTCTTCAGTCAGCTTAATCGCTGTGCCCAGGGCTCTAAGAAAAGCCACACGAGTCATAAGACTTGCAGAAAAGTGGCAGAAGTTGGCAAGTTTGCTTCCAGTCAGCAAAACAGCTTGAGAAGCTTGCACAATGCCCGCATCCAACGTGTGTTATGCTGAACCGCAGGAAGCTGCTGAGCAGGGTCCAAAACACCATCTCACCTCTGTTTGGTCCCAGCTGGATCTGCCAGAGCTCCGTGAACATCCAACACTCAGATCAGAGATTTCAGGCTCAGGGATCATTCATTTTGTGCTGAGCCACGGAGGCAAGGAAAGCAGCTACCTGTAGCAGCCAGCAGCAGCCCAGGAGCCAGGACAAGCCTGAAGGTCACACAGGAAGCAGCTGTCAGCAACTTAACTGCCCTGATCTGTGACATTGTCCCATCTACACAGGAGCATCATTTATCCTTCTAAAGCATGTATTATGCTTATTATTGTTCAGGTGAGACCTCATCGTTCCCTGCAGTCACAGAAAGGAGGTTGTGGTGAGGAGGGGGTCAATCTCTGCCCCTCATCCCATTGCTATAGGATAATATAAAGAGAAATAGAATTTTGGAGCCTTTCAGAATGAGTCTGACTTGCTTCAGACCTGACCAGACCATCCAAGTGTTGAAGGTCACCAGGCCCAAAGCTCTGGGCTCACCCCCCTGGGCCACGATGGGCTCTGCAGAGCTTCAGAGAGGCTTTGATGCAGGGCAGCTGACAGGACGGCTGGCAGAGGCAGTGAGATCCACACTGCAATGTGCATGGAAACGCAGCTCAACAAGCCCGCAGCTCTCCAACCAAAGCACCTCAAAGTCTACACTCAGCAGTGCTGCCAGCCGGTCTAGTGCAGCATGTCAGTGCTTTTAAGCAATCCCAACTCTTCACACCCAGCAAGAAGCCGCCAGCTTCTGCAGAGCAGCCCTCAGCCTCCAAAGATGCTCAGTACCAAACAGCACATGAGGCTGCACCAACTGCAAAGGCCCCGCACACCATGCTCACGGCACGGCTCATCATGCACTGCTGCATCATCGTCACAGAGTTTCCATTTACTGCTAAGAAAAACTGCTTGCTTCTTGTTGTTAACCTTCTCTGGTGTCGTTTTTAGCGTCCATTAATGATAAGTGCACATGATGTGACCAAGACCAACAGCCTCTAAGGAAGGTACCCACCATCAGCACCCAGACCCCAGCCCTGCAGCACAGCTCCGACCCCAGGCCAGCCGGGCCCATCTGTCATCAGATCTGAAATCAGAAATAATTCAGCTCAAGAGTAATGAGAAATTGTCCCACCAGCGGGCTGTTTCCTTGCTATGCATGATTTTCTTCTTCTTGGCAGATTTCATTTTAGCCTTCCTCCCAGCCAGCAGTACTCTGACTCATATGGTTACGGATCTGCGAGTCCAAGGAGGAAAGCATTACACCCAAAATTGTTTTTCTTTTTTCTCAGTGACATATTAATAGGGTTTGCTGTGCATATTGCCAGTAGGCTTCTTGTCACAGATGCCACCTCAAAAACAACTTTACATTAAGCAATACAGGCTGAGCTCCACATGCTTCGAGGCGACTGCCCAGCATCCCTTGTCACTGTTTTGTTTTTGCCACTCAAGTCCACGGTCTGAAACAAAAACTGGAGGATTGGTTCACATGGGTGGAGTCCTCATGGGTTTGCTCCTAATAAATCTGCTGCCCAGTGCATCATAACAAGTTTCACCCCTCAAGCCAGAACACAGCAAGAGCTACATTTCCTTGATTAAATTCTGCTTTGTCATCTACTTCTTCGGCTTCCCTACAAAAAGAGTTCATCTTAAAGATGTTAAGAAGTCTTCACTCCAGCATTTTTCCTCACTCTTGGATAGGCAGGCTGCAATTTGAAGCACAAAGCAGCAATGTTGAGCAATTCACACGGCCAGGAAGGGGACCAGCTTCCTGCCTTAGAATAACATTTTCAGAAGGTGCCTCAGATACAGCACTGCAGACAGACTCCCACACCTTCTATTTAAGTACAGTGGAGTCCTGTCTTCTCAGAGGCACTGGGGAAAGTGGGTTCAAGGCCTTCACTTGGCATCCCCAGCGAGGTATTGATCTGTGGCTACGAGGAACAATCAGCAGCCTTTAAAAACAAAATTTGTCTTCAGCACGCTTTTGTTTGTTTACAACTGAAAAGCTGCAATAACGTGAGCACATGGAGCTTTGAAAAACAATTTCTGCACAATCCTAAAAGCATTTATTCAACAATTTATGCACAGGGGAATGCTTTTAGCAGTTTCCCCCCACTGGTTTTGCAGACCCTTATCAGCTCTATGCCCCAGCATGCAAGCACAAAAGACACCATTTACCCATCTCAAATCAGCACAAGGACTAATGCCCAAAAAGCTCCAAAACTCCCAACAGGAGGGTAACTGTGATAACAAGGGAAAGCCCACTCCAGCACAGAAGCTGTTCTCCCAACCTGCCAGCTCCTAGGTGACAAATTCCTGCCACTTTCACACACCAGTAGGTCCCAGCAAGCCCCACCTGGCATGACATGAGCATCACCTTCCAAATTAGGTACGGCTGGTTTCCTCTTTGCTGTGTGAACAGTCTGAAACATGCTATAAGCTTCTCTTTTCCTAAAAAAAAAAAATCGAAGGCAGCATATCAGTGCTTCTAAGCAATCCCAACTCCTCACACCCAACAAGAAGCTGCCAGCTTCTGCAGAGCAGCCCTCAGCCTCCAAAGACGCTCAGGGCCAACAGCACATGAGGCTGTTATCAGAAGTACGAGGTCACCTCTGAAGAGGTAAGATGAACAGTGATCCAGCTGCTGCAGGACGCAGAAAAGATATCAGACCTGTATTCACTTGCACCAACCTCTGCACAACTACCAGAAGCAGTCAGAGGACAAACACAGGCACTGTTGCACCTACAAGCTATAACATTCAGGCATTCTTTTTTCTTCTGACAGCAACCCATGTTATGTTCTGTTTTAACTTAATTACTCCTCCTAATGATTCTCCTCCTCCAAGTGTTCGCTAGGAGCTATATGGATTTCTCTGAAGCTAGAATAATTTATCTTGTGGTCTGTTGTAACACATTATCCACTCTCTCACAGCACTCCACGCTTTTTTCTTCCTTCTAATTAATGCTGGATGAAAAGAGGTACTTTCTTCACTGAGGACTGAAGGGTGCTGCCATTTGAAGGTCCATTATTCAACCATGGTATTTCCCTGAACAGCAGAGTCCTACTCCTGGCTCTTGCACCATGCTCTGCAGCTCTGAATAAATCATTTTCCAAGAAATGCCTATGGTTTTAACTTGCAAATAGGCAACAGCATTTGTCCAGCTCACAGATCATACAATAATTGCATGTGTCTTGCAATTAGTCTCTCTGCCAGCACTCTGGCCATGCTGCCTTTCTCCTGGTCTTTTATCCATGCTGGTGAATACTACAGAACACCTTTCCACTGCTGAAGTCTGTGCTACAGGAGAAACAGGGCTAGCTCAACACAACTGAGTTTTAGGTCCTGACCTGCCTCCAATTTCCTTCCAGGCAATTTACAACCAACAGTTAATTCAGCAGAGCCTGGTGGCAAGGTATTTGGTTAGGGATATATAAGACTGCAAGAGAGAAGGATGGTTCTGAGGCGAATGCTCAGGTCTGGGACCAAATAAATGCCAATTCAGCTCCCACAGCGTTGGCACTGCTTGGCTCCCTCCATCAGAAACATGATGTTTCACCTCCGTTCAAGTCCTTCCACCCACTGTTCCCAGCTCACAGTCACTGCCTTCTCCACAGCCCCCTTAGGCCATCTGTTCTGCAGAAGTCAGAGGTGCCCTGTTCTCCCCACAAGGAGCAATGCGGCAGGGAGGCACCAACACCATAAGCATGGACTCAGTGACCCTCTGAGGTCTCTTCCAATGAGAATTATCCTCTGAGCCCATAACCACAGCAGCAGCAAATGCCTAGAGATGACCAGATTAACCTTCCTACCAGTTTTGAAGCCCAGGATAAACCAGTCTGCAAACAGACATGTCACCTGGCTGGCTTTTGCACAGCTTCTCTTGCCTCTTCAGTGATTTTAACACCATCAGCTGCTACAGCAGCCACCATGCTGAGTCCCCGGCAGCAAAAGCACACATAGCTGCCTTGTCGACATCTGGTATTATAAATACAGGCTCTGCACTGTTGGATAATCCGTTAACAGCAGAATAAGTGACACTGAAGGAGTAATTAGCAGCAACTAAGAAGCCTTTGCGTGCAGGAAGAAAAAAAGATATTTGTTTGGGAAGATACACAAGTAAACACCAATTGCAGTCAGCATCACTCCTCTGTGCTTTGAGGCTTTTCATATCTGTGGGACTCAGAGGCAGCCCTGGGCTGAAGTTCTGCACAGCCAGAGCCTGCGGCTGGCAGTGGGACCAGCAGGCTGTCCTACTGCACAAACACAACCTGATAATTTGGAATGAGTATCACAGGTACGGATGGGAAAGCCAGCCCTGCAGGAACCTGCAGTCTTCTCTGCTGAAACATCTCTACCAAGCACATCATGCAGCCTCACTGCATGCAGATCTCCATGCACTCTGAGCAACTCATCAGCACCAGCACCCTTATTCCATGTGCAGTGAGCAGCTGCTGCACCACCATCCCAGAGGCAGGCTGGAGATGTGACATATGCCACAGCCACACTAACAGTGACATCTGTACAGCAGGCCATGGTTTCTCCTCACACCCCTATCACAATCACAATGAGGAGCCATGTTTATTCCACTCTTTCATAGCTTCTTATTGTGGTTTTCAACCCCTACACAAAACAACAACATGATGCATTACAGCAGGGTCCCACTGCTATTTCAGCAGGTTTTGGTTTTGCAGCTTATACACATACATTGCAAGATGTCTCATGTTGCCAGCCTCCAATCCAGCCAGCACTCAATGGTATCAAATGGAAAAGGGACTCCTCCTTTTGACACGTTCTCCATTTCCAGCCCAATTATTTCCTTTATATACTTCTCTACAGACAGCTTCACACAGCACCTGCTCTGGGGATCCATCACTACTGCATTTCCTAAAGCCACCACAGCTCGCTGCTGGAGGGACAGATGGGACACTGAGGTCACAGGTTCTCCCAGGAATCAGCCACAAAATGGAAAATAATTTCATTCATTTGAGCTCCAGCAGGCAGACACTCCCCAGTTCCCATTGGTCCCAATGGAGATGACCGAGACCCCATTATGTTTTCTCAGTCTAAAGAAAGGGGCAGCCCAACCACAATCCCTCAGCAAACCCTCCTGCGGTCCAGCAGCCATCCATTACACATTACAGCACTGCAGCACTGCCTGCACAGATCCTCTAAAAAGGATTTACGAGGTCAGGCTGCCAGTACTTAGAAAGCATGAAAACAGCAGATCCAACAGGTGAACCCACTCTGCTTATCACATTTGGAGGACCCCTCCTCCCCTTCAGTAAGCTGTGGGGCTGCAAGGCTTCCCCTTTGTGGGTAGGAATCTTTATTTTCTCGCAGGTCAGAGGACAAAAAGGTGGATGCTGGCTGGTGACCCGAGGCTCAGTGAAATGCGTTCATGCAATGCCCTTCCCCTGCATGTCTCCCAGCGTCTCTGGGAATACTGCGTAGACTGGTGGAAGCCTGCCAGAAAGGATCCCAAACGCTGGATGAGTTTCTGTATTTTAAAGAAATCTTGCTCCAGCTGTGCTTTCTCTGAGCCAGATACAATCCTGTGCCTTCTGCCCAGGGGATGCAGCACTGCTCGAGGTAATGGAAGAGAATTTGGGGTGCTTGCAGGTAAACAACCAACTCATACACACTGTGCAGACCCTTCCAGAGCCTCACAAGCCATTCTATATTGTATGTTTAAGAAGAAAGAGTGGGGGTGGGAGTACAGCCTCCTATAGACAGTGTCATAAATACAGTTTTCTGATAAAGAAAAGCCCACGCGAGCATCTGAGCAGGTACCACAGTAGCTGCTGCTTTCAGACAAGGCAACAGCAAGCTGCCTACAGCATCACAAAATATCTTGATAGCTGAACCTGCGTAGGGCTGAATGCAATTAATTAAGGAGGTCAGCACAGCTGAGAACAACCCCTCCCCAGGTGTTGTGTGTCTGTGCTGGAGCGGATCACCGCGCTGCCATTGACTCAAGTTGCAGATGATGAATGCGAAGGTCACATGAAGGGAAGGCAGCGGTGCATCGCCTGCCACAAAATGGTAGCAGCGGGGATGCGGGCGCAGGGGAGGGAGAGCCCCATCCTTCCCGCAGCTCCAGACGCGGCACCCATCGCCACGAAGGGGTTGGAATACGGAGCACACGGACCCTCAGCCTCACGCACACCCGAAGGGACACCCGACCGGGGAAGGGGGGGACGTTCGGAGCCGCTCTGCCCCGTTACGTAACGGGGGCTCCCACCAGCCCCGAGCTGCGGCAATGCTGGGGGCTCCGCCGCGGTTCCCTCCCCCTCCTCGCACCGCAGCGCCCCGCACTGCGCGCACCCCGCGGCTCTGCCTCTGCACCGCGCCGTGCGTGCGCTGCACCACCCGCGCGCCCAACGGCAACGCCGCGTGCAGCCGGCAGCTCCGCGCCCGTGCACCGCTCAACGCACGTCCCGCATCGCTCGCGCACCCGGCGGCTCCTCCCGCGCCCCGCGCCGCCCGCACCGCACCGCACACCCCGCGGCTCTGCCGCACGCGCCGCGCTCTCCGCGCCCCACACCGCCCGCTTCCCCTGCGGCTCCGCTCGCGCCCCGCACCGCCCGGGACGCCCCGCAGCCCTCCCCGCCCCGTACCTCCCGACGAAATTCTCCAGCACCGAGCTCTTGCCGGCGCTCTGCCCCCCGACCACGGCGATCTGCGGCAGGTCGAGGTTAGCGTTCTGCCCGATGGCGGCGAAGGCGTCCTGCAGCCGGTTGACCAGCGGGATCAGATCCTCCATCCCGCGGTTCCCCATGGCGGCGGCGCGGCTCCTCGCTCCCGCTGACCTCCCGCTGCGGCTCTAACAGCGGCGGGTACCGACCCCTTCCCGCCCGGCTGCTGAGCACCGGCCCGCACCGCTCAGCCCCGCTCGACGCCGCCCGCTGCCGCCCGGGCTCAGCTCTCCTCCGCGCGAGCCGCCGCCGCAGGGGGGCGCCTTAAGGCTGCGGGCGCCGCGCTGCACGCTGGGAGTTGTAGTCCGCGCCGGGGCGCCGCCTGAGGGGAGCCGTGCGGGGCGGCTCCGGGTCGGGGCTGCGTGCTGCTGCGACCTGCGAGGCTCCGTCAGCTGCCTGCTGCGGACCCGTCGGGCTTCCGTCCCTCCCGCAGCACGGTTTGTGGATGTCCCGTCAGGATGTGGGTAAGGTGTCCGTGTGGTTCAGTGCTACGGCTGTAGGTTTTACACCCGTGGCAAGGTGGCACGGTGGGACCTGCGGCGCTGCTGGGTGCGCGGACACCACAAGTGGCTCGGGTGGGACCTACAGCAGTGCTGCGTTTGTGCTGCTTCATCCTCGCTAAAAGAAGGATGAAAAACACATCGATTTCTGCTTACTGCTGCAAAAGAGGAGCTGCTGCTGCTGTTGCTATGCTTGTTGTACAGAAATGCAAATGAGGGATGTCATTTTATCACAGACAAATGACTTTTAATGGACAAAGCTGCCTTCAGCCTTTCCAAAGGGATACTTTTCTATAACAACAAAATAACACGAGGCCACGTTTGATTTGAAAGTGCAGCAGTGAAAGCAGGTGCTGAGAAATGGGCGGCTGCAGTGACTCAGGAGAGCAGGGGATGCTGCGTGTCCCAGAGCTCAGCGCTGCTCCTGCTCACAGCCCTGGGGGGGGCGATGGGGGGAAGGAGCACCAAAACCACAACAGATTCCGAGCTGTGTGTTTGTGTTAATGTTTTATTATTATTATTATTTATTTTAATGCTTCTAGGCAAAGTTTCACAGATGTCTGTCCAGTGGAACCTGCAGAAATACTGACCTGAGTGTTCAGAGAAACCAACAGATGTGTGGATGGATCCGTTTGCTTCACTGCGGTGGGAAAGATGCTCAGGAAAAATGCTTGGGAGCATCACCAGCATGCAAGTCAGACAGCTGAAGGAGGAAAAGAGAGCAGATCTGCTCCATCTGCATAGGTAACATTATAGTAGGGCACACGTGGGTTGTTTTGGGGGCTGTTGATGCTATTTTTTCTTCTAGCATATATCAAGAAACAAGCTGTAGAAACTCAATAGTTGCTGTAGACAAATGTCTTTGAGCATCTTCTAAACCATTCTGAAGACTGCTTTTCCAGCAAAAGTTGATAGCTGCCCTTTCTTAGATGTCACCACAAAGACCGAAGAGCATCAGACATTTGGAGAGCAATGTCACCTTCCTCTATGAGTCAGAGCTGGTGTTTAGGGTACTTCACACCACAGGGATCTTTGAAGCATTACATGAAGAACCACAAGAAGAAAAAATTGCTTTATTCCTAGAAGTTGGCATAACCTGAAGTTTAAGCACATGGCTCTAAGTTTACTGCAGAAAAACCTTGGAAAGATGTGGTCCTATCATCGAGGGGTCATTTGTCTAGTTTATTGGGGTCTCCAAGGACAAAAGTACACTGGAATGATGGAAGGGAGCTGACGGTGTTCTTCAAGTAAACAAGAAAGGTGGGAGGGAGGAAACGTGGTAAAAATTTGCAGTGATATTCCTGAATTTTGTACAGGTCTCTCAGCAGATCAGCATTAGTGGAACTCTAACAGAGGTTAAAAAAGAAAAAGTTACTGCTTCCTCAGCTTTGCAGTTGCACACTGAGAGAAATGACAATACAGTATGTGCCTGCAGTGTTACTCCTATGAGAACTCATTAATATCATGGAGTCTGTTTAAGCATTTCAGCAGCAGTTGCAGTCATACAGCTCAACCAGACCCAAACAGCGCTGAAGAAAGGGAGGCTTGATTTTCAACAAGCTCTAGATAACCTACACCTCCCATTGATGGCAATGAGAACTGCAGGCACTTAGAATCCCAATCCTAAACCTTCCATTTTCTCTCCTGCAAGAACCTTAGCTGTAAGGATGTGAGGAGCACACAGACCTTTTGATTCTGTTATACCTCCTGCCTGTGACTTACACAGCAGCACATGCAAGCTTTAGGAGAAAAACAGCTATGTGATCATCTGTTGGGGGGAATACTGAAGAGCAGCAGTGTTTGTGAAATAAGACAATGTTTGCCCTTGGAAAAATAACGTTTAGTCTTCTGAGAAAGAGGTGAAAACATGGAATGCAATTAGCTTGTGCTTCTCCTAGTCTGCAAACTGTCTCTTAGAAGTGCAGATGCTGCAGTTTCCATTCTTTCCAGGTAGAGTTATGAATGTTTGGGAAATGTTTATAAATAAAGGAAAGAATGTAAGTTCTGCAAAGGACTGGGGATGGGATTATTGCCCTATGCGTCAGTGCAGAGTATATTATATAGCCAATTTGTTTCTATTGCTATAGGCATTTTTATATCTTCATATACATTTTTAAAGAATTTTGTTGGTACTTAAATTCTACTGTAGTAGTGATGATACTGTGGTGGCATTGTTGATCTCTTGTATCTGTCTCTCAAATAAAAGGTTTCTCTAGTGTTCTTATTGGTTAGAAAAGCTATCTGAAAGAAAAACAGCTCAGAGGGCCGTGATCAGTGTTTTTCCTTACAGGACATAATAGCGATCATTTTTCTTCTGTTCTGAAACAGGAAATTTGCTGAACTGGTTTGCAAATCCCTCAAAAAGAGTACAGGACTATGGGTAAGGTTTGTCTTTAAAGCAGCTCCACAGAAGCCAGAATGTATATAAGGAAAGAAGCTGAATGTTACAGTCTGTTGGGATATGAATGTGAGTTTAAAGGAGCAGCAAAGCTGAGCTTTGTGTGCTTTCCACATCTGGTGAGGTGACAGAAATTGTTCTTCTGAAAGAAGCAGATTGGCCATTTGGTGAACCAGGGCTGAAAGTAGTATCTGTGCTTCTGTGCTATGGGCCTGCCCTGCCAGTGGATAAATATTGGGAATGGGTTTCTGAAGCAATAGAACAGTGAGTGGTGACAAATATCTCACTGGTAATTTTGCTTTGAATTACTGTGTGCTTCTTCTTTCACATGTGTGAATGTGGTCCTTCTGCAGATAAAATGGACATGGAAAACAGAATAACTCTGCTAACTACTATCAGCCTTTGAGGGCAGGCCTGGTGCAACTCAACACCGTTATTCATTATTTCAGTGGATAGTCTCCAAAAGCAGGAGAGAAAAGGAGGGGGAAAAAAAGTGCTTTCTAGCTCCATGTGCTTTTTTCTTCAAGGAGTTTGATAGGTTTGAGACACGGAAGTGAGAAGGAGCTTAAATCCTAGTGAAATGGGTGAGTAATGACACTGCAGACTTCAGAGGAAATGGTAGGCAACAGATTGTTTTGTACCTCTCATAGGCACTGAGAAATGGAGATTACTGCTTTTGGAAATCCAAGTATATGCAGCTTCACCAAGGACTGCACAGCAACTCTTGATCAGAGTTAAAATTAAAACGTGCAACTGCACAGTCCAGGCATGTTCTGTAAGCTAGAAATGTCTGATTATCTGCAGGCCTGATCTGGTCCCTGGAACAAATTCACATAGCCCAGCAAAAACTTGTCTGAATATACAATGTAATGCAGCTCCTAGATAAAAAACATTCATATGGTCTGTCCCCTTATCTACCAAGAAATGTCACAACCCCACTTAATCGTGTGGAAGCGTAACGCAGTTGTTGGGTCATCTGTTGAAGAGCACCTTCTGGGTCATTTTCCTGTCCTGACCTTTTCATTCTTATAACTGTTTGATTTCCTGCCATTGTCAATGAGAGAACCTTTGTATAAGCACCCCTGGCCCTGGGATACCACAGTCTGTATGGCTTAAGACACTGAGTAACAACCTTGTCTTTAAGGTTCCATGTACTCACACATATGTACACTGTATACTGAGCACTGAGAGACAAGCTGCCTAATTGTTGAGAAGGAGATATTCCTCATGGGGAAGGAAGACAAAAACAATTTGATTTTCATGAGACAAGCTAAAGTTCCGTGTAGCAGTGCTCAGTAAGGAACAACAGTGCCCCTTGGCTGACAGTCAGAGCATGCTGCTTTGTTGCTTGTGATAAAGGATCCTAGCCCAATTTCTGCACCGTCAACTTGCATCTGTATCTTCAAACTGAGCAGAGTCAGGTGAATGTAGAACCTTCTCCTTTAGATTCAGTTAAGCCATAAGTAGGTATGATGTTTATGTCTGGTACATTACTGCATCCTGAAGATCACCTTTGGAACGTGGGTTGATAAAGCAGGAGGTGTTTTTACTTTCTGTAGCCCTAACCCTGACTTACACTGTATGGGAACTGCTGAGTCACGGCCTGAACCTCTGATTGATCCCCTCTGGTGAGCCCAGCATAAGGGTAAGCCTTCCATTTATTCTCTCTTGTTATCATAGTCCACTTTGCCTAACTCTCTTGTTTATTTTGTGGTTGTAACATCTTGATATCCATTGATTATACATATACTGTGTGTGCATGGGACTAAATCCACATTCAGGTTTGTGTCTCAGTTCAGTAGAGTCTGTGCACTGAATGGTAGGCTTATGGTTTAAAAGCTTATGGAAGGCTATTTACTGAATAACTGGAGTACAGGACCAAGCAGGAGAAAGCCCAGGCTTTAAGGGAAGCCTCTAGCCTACATCAGAACGTGTAACAGTAAAACACCAGACTCTTAAGTTACTTACATACTCACTAACATGACCCTTCATAGACTTCTGCATGTTACATATCAAGAACACATAAAAAAAAACAAAAACCCTAAGATTTTAGAAATAAAACAGAAGACAACAAACAAAGCATATACTAAATAAATCAGTTAGCACCAACTCACCCAGAGCTGTGGTCATTTCTACAACCCAATGTCTCTAGCTGGTTAATACAGGGAGTAGTCATGGATCTCTAGTATTAAAGCTAACCATCTTGCCACTGCAAAAAGTCAAACTGGTAAATGCTGTGGGGTAAATAACAGTGGGGTTACAAGAGAAAAGAGCATCAATAATGCAAATTTATTTGAAAGATTCAACACATTTTGTGTTCCATGTATGTATTCCATGTGATGGTACTTGAGCTTTAATGCTTAACAGGAGAGCGTTTCCTCTGTGTGCAGGCAGCTGTGGCAGAATAAGTGAGTGGGCATCACCATGGCAGCCACTGACTGATATGGATGGTCATCTCCAGATGGATTATTGTAGAATCGGGACAGTATGAAAAGGCCCAAAGGAAAAATCAACACGTGGTTGCGTTGCAAACTGTCAGTGCTAACAGTATATCACCAGGAGTTGTGTTCAGCTTACAGTATTTTCACCTAACAATCAATCCTGGGGCCTTTAGTGAGTCAAGCAGTCTTTATTGGTGTGGATAATAAGGCTATTTATAAAGTAAATTATTTCAGGATGGATTCTCTGGAATGGCAAAGAGCAGAAATGTGTCTTTACCCTTAGTAGGCACAATATAAGGAATGACGGTGCAGTATTTTTTCACACAGAGGCCACATGCGTTGGACATGCTTAAAATTAAATCCCTGCTCACAGAAAACAAGTGCTGGAGGGGTGGTTTTGTGGGAACTCTTGTGAAAATAAATAAATAAAACACAGGTGGATGGACCTGCTAGAAAAGTCATCTCAGCCTACGTGCAGTGCAGAGCAGCGCTGCAAAATCATAGAGTCACAGAATGGCCTGGGTTGGAAAGGACCACAGTGACCATCAGTTCCAACCCCCTGCTATGTGCAGGGTCACCAACCAGCAGACCAGGCTGCCCAGAGCCACATCCAGCCTTGAATGCCTGCAGGGTGGGGCATCCACAGCCTCCTTGGGCAGAAAAAGGTGGCTGTTTGTCTCGTGGCGGCCTCGTCAAGATGTGACCACAGCAAATGGCCAGGGGCTGTTGTTTGGGGATTTTTTTCCTCGTTTTCAGAGACCAAGGATTCTCTTGGTCCATTTAAAAAGACAAAAACCAGAAAACTAACGCGGTTGGACACCATCTGCTCCCTCCCTTCAGCCGGTTATCAATTCCCCCTGCCCCAGCCCCGGACAGATGGTGCCCATCCCCTCCCGGGCCTCCCGAGGGACGGGACACCCCGCTCCTGTGTGCAAGGGACGAGAAACAGGGGCGGTGCGGGAGGAGGCTGCGGGGGTGATGCGCGCCGTGCAGGGCCGCTCTCCCGGAGCAGAGGGCGCGGGCGGGTGCGGCTGGGTCCTCCAGCCCTCCAGAAGGAGCTGCTCGTGCCCGGGGAGCGGGGCCGGGCGGGCGTCCGCCGGGGGAAGATGGAGGCGGGCGGCCGGGAGCGGTGAGAGCCGCGGGGCGCGATGTGAGTGCCGGCGGGCAGGGGAAGGAAGGGGAGGGTGGGAGCGGGTTTTAGGAGGTGGGGTTTGGAAACCTCCTCCGCGGGCTGCCGCTTGCGATGACCCCGGGGGGAAGGAGGAGGAGGCGGAAAGGGGGGATCGGCTCGGTGAATGAATGGGCGGCGGCGGCTCCCCCGCTCCATGGCCGCTGGGCTGAGCCGCGCCGCCGCCTCCCTCTCATCGCCGCGTTTCGTGTCAGGCTCGCCCCGTTCGGAGCTCCCCAGCCATGTTCAACCAGCAGCAGTTCCAGCAGCAGCTGCTGCAGCTCCAGCACCTCCTCCAGCAGCAGCACCACCACCACCCCCCGGCGCAGCAGGGAGGCCGGTAAGCGCCGCTACGCGAGGCCGGGGATCGCGGGCCTGTCCCGAGGGAGCCGCTCTTTTCCGCCTCCGGCCGAAGCCCGGCTCCGTGCCTGCCCTCCGCCGGCGGGGAAGGCGACGAAGGGGAGCGGGGGACGGCGGGCGGGGGCGGGGGGGGTCGGACGGAGGTCCGGAGCTTTGGGGGCGATGAGGGGCGGCGGGCCGCTGTGGGGAGGCCGCGCCGCGGGGTGCTGGCAGTGCGAGCCGGCCCTGAGGCGCTGGAACGGCACGGGGCAGAGCGAAGGGATGAAGGGATGCTGCAGGCAGCCTCCCCTCGGCTCCGCTCCTTCCTTCCCCGCCCGCGGTGGGGTGTGGGGTTGGCGGGGTCCCTGGATAATGGAAAATGCCCTTTTTTCTCAGAAATACACCCGTGGTTGAGCCGTGTTAAACAGGGCCTTCGCTGTTGTATTTTTTTATTTTAACGTTTATGTTACACGGACTGAACTTCTGTTTTCTTTATTTCGTATTCCCTGCTATCCATCCCTCCCCCCCCATCTCCTGGCCAGGATGGGGTCATTGCACGCCGTACAACTGATCTGTGCTGTGGTACCACAGCTGGGGCTGGGGCTGAGTGACTGGGAGATGGCCTTTAAAAAATAAATAAAAAAAAAACAACAAATGGTGTCTGCCAGAAACGAAGAGGCAAATAAGCAGGGTTTCCTACAAAATCTACAAGGGAGAAAACAGCTGTTTCGGATGGAGCGGTCGTCCCCGATGAGCTGAGATTTATTGAACTCATAAAAATGCTCTGAAATGATGGGTTTAATTGCAGTCACTGGGCCCTGTGAAGCCTTCTGCTGTGGAAATTCACAGCAGTAGGGTGTGATTTCAAGAGAAATGCAAATTTTCTGATTTAACAAGTTTCAGAAACAGCTTCACAAAGCGTATGATTTTGAGGAAAATGAGGGAATCTTTCTGTTCTGGAAGTATTCATCTCTCTCAATCTTTTTTTTTTTTTTAAATCTCTAAAACCCTTAACATGCCAAAATGAGGCTGACTGAGAAGTAGCATGGAGAGCTCAGGTACCTCTCAAAGTATGATTTTTCCAGCATAAATTTCTTAGCTCTGAGTCTGGAACAATCCAACACAGCAGACGTGAGGATTCGCTGCTGTAAAATCTGTTAAGAGGTTGTTATTTATTTTTTTTTGTCAACACGGTTATTTTGATCCATGTTTGTACCTCTTTCCAGCCCATACAGATTTAGCTGTGTCAGCAGTCATTTTTAGAGGAGGCCCTGACCTTGCTGTTGCCTGCAGAAATGATTGCCTGGAGAAACGCCTGCCGCTTCCCTCAGACTTTTGTCTCCTGCCTGCTCCACCCTCCTTGGGACCTGAGAGTCCTTTTCAGCACGATTCTTCCTCCTCGCATTTTAAATGCGAAGGCTGTGCTTCGTTTTATCGCCCTGTTCTTGCAGTTAGGGGGCACCATTTACAATTATGACCTGTCTGGTTCGATGTGGGAGGTGAAGGTTTTGGGAAACGTTCTTTAAGCTGCTGAAAACTCCCTGTTTTTCCAAACTTTTGTGGTTGTTAAATGTAGCTGCTGATCTAGATCACTGGTCTCGACTGAAGACCTGCTGCATAATGCTGTAGAGCTGCAGTCAGCTCCTGGGCTGGTTTTTTTTGACAGCTCTGTGTGGGCTTGGTGCTAAGGAGTTCTCTCTGACCTCAAATTTCTTGATAGACAATCTGTCAGCTCTGGAAATTCCAGGAGAGTGGAAGAAAGAAGATACAGCGTTGGTGTACGGTGTCTTTTCATGCATGTATATGAGCATCTCGACTCTTCTACTTGCTGAAAATTGGGGGTCTGGTTTTGATTGGATTCTTATGAGTAATACCTTCTTTTCCAGTGGTTTGCCGCCGCCGCCGCCGCCACCACAACAGCAACAGATGCTGAGCTTACGGGCAGCAAATCAACCATCCCTACTCAATGCCAATCCTATGCTTCAGCGGGCCTTACTCATGCAGCAGATGCAAGGTACTGTCGTTATGGGAGACGCTTACTGCAGTTATTTAATCGCTCTTCATGGGTTGAAACCAAAATATGGCTGTTTCTTCCTTAACCGTTGCAGTCCTTGCATTTGGCATTTTGGTTTGTCATCTTTTTCCCCTTCAAATCTGTTCGTGTTACACATTATGAAAGTTCTTCACATGATGAAAATCCCACGTGCCTTAATGCTCGCAATTGAGGATAGCACTAGAAGCTACCAGAACAATACAAAATACGTGCATTGGAAAAGGATTTTCTCATAGAATTGGTGGAAAGTGTATTTTTCAACAATATATTTAGAAAAATAGTTGTTGTTTTTTTTTCCTAAATCTGCTTGTCTCATTTGGGGGACTTAATTTCTTTCATTGACTGTTACGTACGTGCTAAACTTGTTTGCAGAAGTAGGTGCTTGTCCAGGCTTAGTGGAGTGCAGACAAATAAAGTACATTGTGGTGAAAAGTGATTTAGGGTTCAGTTGTTGTGTGAAGTTTTGATTCCCTGAAATGACTGCCATCTGTATGAAGTGTACTGTCACTGCTTTTCCATCATTACGTTTCCACAAGTCGATTTTTTGGTGCATTTTCAAAACAAATTTATGAAGCTGCCTGAATAATAGCATTGGTAACATAAGGATGTGAAAACGTAGCTTTTTCCCTAATATCTTCAACTGACAGCTGCTTTCAACACAGAGGATCAGTACCTGGGATAGTTTTAAAGTGCCTGCTTTAGATGAATGCCTTGGATTTTTGTCTTATGTGTGAATTGTGCCCATATGTGTAGACAATAGATTTATTCTGCATATTGTTACCTCGCCTTTTGTTCTCTTGCCCATTTAGTAGAGGGCTCTCTAGTGACTCCAGTGGCTCTCTGTAGATCTTTGTCAGGTTGTGGGGAAACTCACAGTAATAAAAACCAAATCATACTCTGAATATAGATCCAGATTGAAGTGCGTGTTTGTGGCAGAGGAGAGGAAGTCTGACGAGCCAGTCGTTCTCCTTCCAAACACATTGGTGTTTGCATAGCCTGGCCTTTTCTCTAAAGTAAAATCTCTTATTGAGAAGTTGTATCTAATTAGCATGCCAAAGACCTCAGGCAAATGAGATATGAAAACAGGAGAAGGTTTATTAATGAGCGCACGGCAGCTCTTTGATTTCGTGTTGTTCCTCTCTCTTTTCAGCTCTACATGCTGAGTTGAGTTCTGCCTTCTCTTTCAGTGACTGCACCAGCTAGCTGTGGGTGACGTGTAGTACAGATGTGTTCAGTGTGGCCCTTCTTAGGGATCTGATTTATTTATTTTTGTCATTTCAGCTTAGGGTTACATGTAAGAATATCTGATGCTTTAGTAGTTCTGAACCTGGGAGACACGGGGATGAATAATTCATTGTACATGGCTTCAGCAGTAGGAATAGGGAAAAATAAATACTTCAGTTGAAATATATTTACGATTCTTTAAAAGAAGTAAAGCAAGAGCAGGAGATGATTTCTTGCCTTATAGGTTATTTTCTTTCTAAAGACTGCTACGTGTTTTTGCAGTAAGAGATCATTTATGCTAAGTAGTAAGAGATGAGGTTAGTTCTGAAGACAGACATGAGGGAATGCTTCCTGTTGTGTTCCAGGTTTTCAGCAGTGTCGCTTGACTTCAAATTTTGTGTGTCCATCTGCAAACTTCTCTTTCTTGTTTTAACAGCTGTTAAACAATCGGAGTATGCAGTAATTCAAGTGAGAAGTAAAAAATTGCAGTGTAAGTGCAGGTTCCCAGAATGGTGGTCAGAATCTGAGGGAGTGGCTGAGACATCTTCCATTCCCTCACCTCTGAAATGGGGTCAGTATGGACCAGCTTCATTAGGAACTCTTGAGACTTAGTAGCCTGTGGATGCTGAGAAGAGCTGTTCAGAAAGCAGAGCATTATAATTGGAAATGGCAGCTTCTCAAGTGTCTGAGTTCAGGTTGATATGTAGAGCTTGTATGATAACTGGATGGCAGAGAAGACTGAAATCTCCTCTTTGAAAAGTCTGGTGTTGCTTTTGATGAAATGCTGTTGCTGGCCCATGTTAAACAGCAGCCAAGCCATGGTGTGAGCTGCCAGCTGCACAAACGTGGGATGAATTTTCATTTTTTACTGAGAAATTCTGTAAAACGATACCTTGCTTTGTTGCAAATGCAAATACTAGTGTGCTCAGATCAGATAATTGCTCTAATGATCTTAGCCTGCAGGGACAATTATAATTACATGGCTCAATATATAGCAGTAGCTGCTATCACATCAACTCGTTCAATGGGGGCTAAAAAGGGTAAAGCACAGAGCAGTCGTACAGCACTGGGGAAGGACGCTGCCTTGTGTGGATGCACCCTTCCCTTCCCCTGCTGTGTGTGGGGTTTTCTCTCTCCTTTTTCTCTCTCCTTTGCACGCTGATGCGCTGTGTTTGCATTGTAGGAAACCTGCGTGGATTTAACATGACAGCCCCAGCACTGCAGCAGTTTTTCCCTCAGGCTACGAGGCATTCCCTCCTAGGGCCTCCACCTGTCGGGGTCTCATTAAAGCCCACTCGCCTGGGTTTCCCCAACCTTCCCTTCCAGCGGCAGAACCGGATGTTCCGCAAGGTGAGCTCAGAGCTTCGCACCGTTCTGGAGTTCAGTGCTGCTTTGGCACTTAGAGCAGTTGGCTGGATTGTAGGTGAAGAGCAAAGAGAAAGGAGAGAGCCTTACAATGAAAAATCAGTTTGCACCGTGCTGTTGGCAAAGAAATGGAGAAACAAGTCCATCCCTAAGGTTCTTGTTGTCTGCATTTCCATTTAGGATGCAAAGATTTCTTGTCTGCATCAGGACAGATGTTTTGTCATAGCAGAACTGTTTAAACCTAAAAGAAAAGGAACCTTCGGAATTAATATCTTCAAAGTAATGACCATAAGAAAAAGCTTTGCTCTTCAGAGGCCAATTTTACCCATTTAGCCTCCCAGAGCTGCTTGTTGATCTCAAAAAACTTGCTACTGTCATGGATATGTAACTCTGCCTTTTGGGGCTGCTTTTTTCCCTTTTTAAAGATAAGGGTCATATCTGTTCATATGGATTTCATAAAATTTAATTCTTAATGTTCTGGAGAATGTTTCAGAAACCAAACATTCCCCCCTTCCACTATTAAGACCCGTTCTGTGTCCTGAAAATGGTTCTCAGATGATCAGTGTTCCCTCCTCTTAGATTAGCATTTGCATATCTGCTTTGTCAGAAAGGTGTGCTGGATAAGGCAGGCTTCCACACTTGGGCTGTGCCTTCTCCTGAGACTCTCTGCCTGTTGCAGGACTTCCAGAGGCTCCCTGACAGGAAGCGGGAGCTGGATGCAGGTTCTTCATCTCACATGCATGGTGATGAGAAAATAGAATTCAGAGGGGAACTGCGAGCAGGGTCAGAGCAGAACAACTCCCTGTCCACAGGTAAGAGTGAGCCTATAGTGAAACAAACGCTTCTAGACTATGAACTCCTCTAGGCTATTCCTGCAGCAAAGGCTGGAGACAGCTGTAGTCTTACCCTAACTGTAAATACCAAAATTAACTGTCACAGCCCTCTGCTTGTGGTGCTTTTAAAATACCCAGGTAAAAAGTATATTTTTGGTGTTTATGAGCTTGCCCCATATCCCTTGCATGGAAGGCTCTCTGAAGGCACCCTGCCAATGAGCTTCTTGTAAGATGATGGAAACAAAATACAACTGGTTTGAAATTCAGGCTTCCACATGGCCTTGACTGTGCTGAACTGAATGTCTCACATTCAAACACCTGAAACAGAACAGTTGCAATCAAAAGGCTGAGGAAGAGTTGACTTAAGCGAGTGCTCCAGTTGTCAGAATAAATACTGGCACTGAATCCCATAGAATATCCCCACTTCTGTATTGTGATTGAAAAGTGCATGCCCAAAGAACGCAGGCACATGGTGAGGTTGTGGCCAGTGTGTTTGTGGTGGAGAAAATTACCTGCTGGTTATTGTCTGATGGCCGTGTCACCTGGTTAATGTTGCATGGTCTGTGCTCTTGTCACCTTGGTGTAGGACAGAGACTCATTTAGTAGACACAAGCATAGATTTCTTACTGAAGCCCACCTCTTACAATCACATCTGCAGTAAAATTCAAATCTCTCAGGTCATGATTAATTTATTTTACTATTCAACCTTATCACTACAGTCCTCAAGTTCGGAATAAGCAAGTGTGTATTTTTATTTGCTGTAAAATAGTTTTATAGGCATTGGCCATTTACTGGGACCTGCTTAGGGTGGCATGGTCTGCTTTGCTAAAGAGATCTTCTGTGTTCCTGCAGAACCAAGAACTCCAGCAGAATCTATGTTGAACACTGAGCCTGCAGCAAAAAGACTGAAGAGGTATTTATTGAATGTGGTATTGAAACAGTTACTGGCTTTAGCATTATTGTCTAATTTCATTTTCCTGCAATTAGGACAGCACTGTACTGGCCTGATGTCTGGCATTTAGGAGGTATTTCAAAGGATCGTGAACAACTCAGGAAATGTGGGGATGCTTACTGAGTTGTGTTTGCAGGGGTCTCTGTTAAAGGTGGCACGAGGATAGGAATGAAAAATAAAAGATACCTATTATGCAAGTGTGCAACAAAGTAATGCTTGCTCCTGTGTTCTCCTGCCAGGATTCTCCTAAGAAGCAGAGAAAGCTTTACTGTTCTGAGCTATTTCTCTTAGTTTTCTTGCCTAAGTGCAGTAAAGGGAAATGAGCAGCCAGGTATCAGCAGAGAGGAAAGGCCTTGGGATGTGTTAGGTTACAGCAGGAGTAAGAGAACATAGGGGTTTTTTTGAGGAATGGAAAGGGAAGGGAATCTGTGCTCCATAGTATTCAAGCCTACATTCAGGAGTGTCGAGTTCTGCATCCCTTCTGCAGAGATTCTCTTGCCAGTACCCCTGTGTGTTGGTGAAAAATAAACAAAAGCAATCCTATTATCTGCAAGGCAAGCTGGCCATTGCAGGCCTGTCTTGGCAGTCCCTGCATTCCAGAGGGTGCAAGAAGTAGACAAGGCTGCATTGCCATCTAGTGGGAAGGCACCTAGCAGAGCTCCTCGTGCCATCTGCACAGTGCTGTACCTCTTCCAGAACTCTCACTGCTGCAGGGGGAGAACAGGAAGGAGTGAATAAAGATTTCTGGAGGCACTGATTTGAGAATTCTCCAACATATGTTAATGACTGTGAGTCAGGGCTCCTGGGTCCTCTGATCTTCCCTGTTAACAATGCACTGCGTGCTTCTGGACAAGCTTCTTCACCTCTCTGGTTTCCCATCTGTAGATTAGAGATTAATAGTTAGCTTCAGGGAGAATATTCCACGATCATTCTGATGTTTTGATATTACTTTCATGGTGTAAAACATTAAAGGGTGATAAATATTATGTGAGCAGAGACCGTTGTGAGTTATGGACTGTGAACCAGCAAGAAAGTGAATCAATTCAGTTTGGGCTAAGTCAGAGGCTTTTGAGCATGTTTTGTTAATCTGTTTACTAAAGTTAATTTAATTTTAATTACATTAATATTTAGTAGATATGAATCAACGTCCTGTTACATGCAATAAAAGTATCAGATCTGAGGAATGGCAGATCTCACTGCAGCAAATCTGCTTGTGGGAACATCCTTTCCAAAGCAGCAGCTGAGGAGGGCCAGATTTGATTGGTGTCTTATGGCTGGTATTGAGCTGGGATATGTGACTCCTTAGCTTTTTTGAAGGGTTTGTTTACTTTTTATGAGCAGATGATGGGTCTCAGAAAAACAGCTTACTGTTGTAATGTTGCCTTTCACAGATGAGGATAGGTCTCCCCCACTTCGTGCCACACTTTTATTTCTTGTTTCATCATTTCATTTTCCATTGGCCAGGAATACCAGCCTCCTCCTTCGCTTCAGGTTTTTCCCACTTCTGCTTTTTCTCATATGTGCCATCTGTATGCCTGGAACAGCATCCTCATTCCAGTGTGGAAAGCACTCATCTTCAAATCCTCCTTGAACACCCATTTCTTCTAGCACGGCCTGACAAGTATCCATATAACACCGTTTCCTTCTTGGCTCCTGCTTGCAATGGCTTTTGCACCCCTAGATTGCTCCCTAGACTTTCAGTTTAAGCTGCAAACCCTTGCCCTGGAGTGCTGGCACCATCTGCGTGTGGTGAGCATTGAGCCTGCTGGCAGTACTTGACAAATAATGTTAATGCCAGCCACTCTTGTTTTCTTCATGCTTGCACTGCCCAAGCTCTGCTGCGTATTTATAGCTGTGTAACCCAGTTACATTATCACTTACCACGTAATTTATCAGATTGATACTTGTGTATTTTGATCGCAGGATTCAGTACCTGCACAGTCTGGATTGTTTCTGTGCAGAATGTGCTGCTCCCTGTGGGCAGAAGGATGCTGGCAGGTGGGGCATTGGGCTGGCCTGAAAGAGAAGGCATTCATTCAAACCGTGGTGAAAGTGTTACCTTTTGGGAAAACAGAGGGTAGAGAAAGGTGTTGTAAAGTATGCTCTGTGCCCTCTGCAAGTCAGCTTTTGTTTTTCCTCAGTGATCTCCTCAGGGTCTTTTTTCTCCTTAGCAGATCTGTAGCACCAAAGCAAACAAAGCAAAATTGTTTGACGTGTGTCTTGTAGAGCTCCACTCCCCCCAAAAGCAGAGCTGTAGGGACTCTGGAGTTAAACACTATTGAAACAAATAGAGCAGGCAGTTATGATCAAATCCCTGTGAAATATAATTGAGAAACTGTTCAGTTCTAACGGGTCTCTGTCCCCTCATGCACATAGCAACCTGGAGTGATGTCCAGATACTGCAGCTTCCCTGCAGGTCGCCAATCAGGAAAGGAATGAGCTCTCAGAGCTCTTGCTAAGAATATTTCCTGTATGAGCTTATTTCCCTGCAGGCCTCATGCAGAACAGGGCAGTGATTCAGAGAATCAGTTCTAACTTTCCTGTTCAGATTATTTGGCTGCTGCTTCTGAATCTGTTCTAGAATGCCATTCTCCATTGTTTTCATGTCATTTCTGCTGAATCCCTGCCTGCAATACACATCCAGTAGCTTTCTGATTTGGGGGATTTAGTGGAGAATTTGATAGCCTAGATTGCCTATGCCTGTCTTCTGAATCTCTTGGTCTGTAACATTGCAAATAAGGCTGTTTTCTTGATATCTTTTAAGTGTGACTGAAGAGTCTGCATTAGAGAATGCAGCAGGCAGCAAGGAAGAGTTGAGCACCCATGTCCAAGCTGATGGTGAGTTCCTGGGCACCATGATTTGTATTTTTATATTCCCTGCCTGAGCTGCATTTAACATTCAGCATCTCTAGATCCTGTGAGTCTTCAGAAATGTCCTCCCCCACATAAAGGGTGGGGAAAGGAGGAGAAGATGTAGGAACCAAATCCAAACATAGTCCCCTGAAAGCTGTTGCTGTTGCCTAGCAAATGCAAAAGATGAGAAGAGTTTCCCCTTTAACAGAGCTTACTTGGAAACAGGTTTGTAAGCTGGGCTTATGGCCAACAGCATTGTGAGGAAAGCTCCCTGACTTCATTCACCTGCTGCTTTGTTTTTTGTTATTTTCTCATTGCTATTTTGATTTAAGGCAGCTGAAGTGACTCTCTGTCCCTAGGTACAAATAATGTAAAGCAGTACGCAGCTGAAAGTCTCTCTAAAGAGAGGAAATTCTCTGAGGAACCGAAGGCTCCTGAGGTGAGTAGATGCTGTTCCATGCAGGCTGGGGTGGTACAGAACATAAAACCTCCCACTCCATCCCAGAGATGCCCGTTGCCACTGGGAACCAGATGGCACCCACGTCTGGAGCTCCGTCTCCTGCTGTAAGCTGTTGTCCCTAGCAATAAGGCATAATATGTCTGCAATTATTGTGCAGTCTGCTCTGACTTGCTGCTTCTGTGCCTCTGCTAGCCTGAACCTCACTGCTGCTGCCTGCCTGTGGATGCTGGGTCTGCTAAGAGCTCAGTACTCAGATGGAAAGATGGAAAGATGAACTGAAAGAACCATTAACAAATATCTGTATTAAAGAGACACAGCTAAAAATACACCTTTTGTTGCTGAAGAGTAGATGTAAAAAATACGGGGTGATGGTAGCAGATGTGCAGCTGCTATGGAACTTGCCATTGCAGCAGACATGAGCAGATAGTGGGAGTCTGTGCTTCTGAAAGATATCTTGGACAAAGTGAGACATGGGTGAAGCTAGCAACCTGAGAGCCTTCTACATGAAATATCTTGCCCACGTGCTGCATGTCAAACCAGATCTTTCGTTGTTTAAATCTGCAAAAACAGATACAGATTAACCCATAGTATGAATCGGACTCAAGTTTCCATTGCTGGAGACATTTGTGGCTTGGTGATGTGATTAAATGTGTCATCCTGCCCTTGTAGGAGCTTCTTCCTCTGTCAGATGTGATTCTGAGCTTCCTTTTATTCTGCAGGGAAGCATGAGCTGATAGTGGCCCTTACCAAGGCACCAAACAATGTTTATCTTCAGTCAGTGGATCATACACTGTACTGAGGCTGACCATTTGTACTGCTAGGCCTGGTACTGCGACACGGGGATTTCTGATCTAGCAGTGCTGGGAGAAGTGTATTGTGAGAGTCTGATCAATTTCCTGTGGATTCCAGCTTAAATGCACTTTCTTAAGGGGTAGAGAGCTCAGGGCACGTCTAAAATGCAAGTATTTATTTTTAGTCTCTTCTTAGAGTTTTGACTTAACCTCGATTCCTTCTCCGGCAGGTGTTGAGCTCTGGAGGTTCACTGAAAGTGACTATCCAGCAGAGCAGCGAGAGCAGAGCTATCAGTACAACAGCTCTGAAACCAGGGCAGTGGACCTGCGAGATGGGCACAGCTGATTCCAACCCTGAATCAGCCCTTAAATTCTACTGTTACATCTGCAAGACCAACTGCTGCAATCAGCAGGTACAAATCCACAGGTCTGACTGGGATGGATGGTCAAGAGAAGTGAATTGGAGGCCAGCTGCCACAGGGAGGTGCATCACAAGACTTGTTAGCCAGAGAAGCATTAAAAAAATAATGACAAGCATGCAGATAAAGCAAACCCCTCTGAGGAGCTGGCAAGCAACCTGGTAGAGAACAAGTGTGGGTGGATCCCCAGGCAGCTGTGGTCTTAAGCTTTTATACCATTTCATTGTTATACAGCATTTAAGAGAATGGAAAGCGTAGCTCATGCCTATTATTCTGTATTTTGAATATCTTTAAATGGATCTTTCTCTGAACCTTTTCTTAGAATTTCCAAGCCCACATGGCTGGAATTCAGCACCAGCAGCGACTTGGGGAGATTCAGCACATGAGCAATGTTTGTTTTGTTTCTCTACTGCCTATGGTGAAGGAGCAGAAGTTGCTGGCGGAGAAAGATGGGTGAGTGTTGGTCTGAGGTAGCAAACATCATCTCAGCAGGGATCTACGTGAGTTCCAAAACTCTTCAGTGCACCAAGGTGCCCCTGTGCTCCAGGATAATGTACAAAATCCCTCTTGTTTCTGAGCCTTAGGCTGCTTCTGGCATCTTCCTTCCTGATAAAGGATAGTGTTGTGAACTTTGACCTGGTGTGCAGCTCTTAATCCGGTAGATCAAACTGGAGAGTTGTTTTAACTGGTGCCTTTCTGTCAGCATGAGCTATGTTCCTTATGTAAGGGGCTGGAAAATGGAAAAGATAAATCCAAGCAAGTAAAGTTAGTGATATTGAGGAAAATAATGCTGAAACAAATTGCACATGCAGTGTTCTATGGGGAATGTAAAAAGTTACGGCTTACAGATGCTTCTGCTGTCACTTCAGAGAGACCCAGCAGCGGTGGTGTAACACGTGTCAGATACACTTCACAGGGGATCTGATCAAACATCGCAGGACCCAAGAACACAAGGTAATAACCACAGCACAGATTTCTCCTTTGCACTGACCTTTGGTGGGGATTGAGTTTGTTCAGCATCTCCTACTTCCCCAAGCAGCAAGAGAAAGGTGATTGGAGAGATGCACGAGGCTGGTAACGCTCTCACTGAGGCACTGCCATGCTGCCTACTGCCTTTGGTCACTGGTAGAAGGCTGGACTTCCAGCTGTCATGTTACAGCCTGAAGAAACTCTGGTTTAATTCTCAACTTTCTAAATAAGCATGGTCTACTGTATTTACCTAACCAACGGAATGGAGGAATTGGTGGGCAGCCTTTAAGTTTTTGAGTTAAAGTTTAGGCAGGGCACTGTATTTACTGTGTGTGTATTTGGTTCCTGGGGAAAAATTGCTAGAAAACCTTTTATAAAACACATTTGTTTTGTCATGCACATTTTCCATTGTTTTCACAGATAAGAGCCAGTGATCCCTTTCTCCTGAAAATAAGACTTCTTTTGTGGTTTGCCTGTTTTAGACACAGGACTGTAACTGTTTCCCCCAAGTTTAAGCTGTACTTCTTCAGAGTGGTGCCTTTTGTGGCTGACTGTTCTTCTCCTCTCTCTTTAGCTGGCCAAACGCTCACTTCGTCCTTTCTGCACTGTCTGCAGCCGCCATTTCAAGACCCCTCGCAAGTTTGTGGAGCATATGAAGTCTCCTGAGCATAAACAGAAAGCCAAAGAGGTAATGCTGCCAGAGTAGAGAGCCACCCAGCACTGGAAGCAGCTACATTGCAGATCTCATTAGCTTTCAGCTTCCCTGACTACTGCAGGGATTAAGGGAAGGCATGCAGTTCTTCAAACCCTGTTTTAAGAGAAATGGTGTGGAAAAGGGACAGGATGTGGATGTGTGTGCAAGCAAGATAGCTTTGTGCCTCTCTTGCAGTCCCATCTACTGCAAGATGTGGTCTGTTCAGAGCCTGGAGTTTTCTGTGTTTAGATGGAGAGTGCAGAGTTGATCTTTCTTTTCTGTACCCGTCAGGTGAGACTGGGAGAGAAGGAATTGGGCAGCCCAGAAGATTCAGAGGAGTTGATCACAGTGGATGCTGTTGGCTGTTTTGAAGATGATGAAGAGGAGGAAGAGGAGGAGGAAGAAGAGGAGGGAACTGGTGAGGGAGAAGACCTTGATGTAGTGCTGGTAGAGAATGAGGATTCTGCTGCCAAGCAGGTATGCCATGCAAACGAGGACTGATCTGTCTGAGAATCTGCTGTGGGCTTGTGTGAGTTTGGTTGTTCTTGTCTGCTTGAGCTCAGGGTTTAGAGTCTAGTGCCACCCTGCAGCAGGAGGGTGAGGGCCCTGGAGTTCTTCTAGAGCACAGGACAGTGCAAAAGAGAATCAAACACTGTGTGGATGCAGAAGGGTATTTCTACTGTGCTACAGCTCCTACTGGTATCTTACATTACCTTGTTGTGAGGAGCATAAGAAGTGTTTTTTTTCAAGGGGAACAAATTTCTTATCAAAGACATTGACATAGTCTCTTTAATAGCCCAGCAGCAGCTTGGTCTCGTGGCAAATGGGTAGAGATTTATCTCAATAAATACCATTTTCCCAGTACAGAGCTGTTACCAAGAGGAGGTACACAGCTAAACTACTTCAGGCTTAGAATGTAAGGGATGCTTTTAACCCTTGCCATGAAGTGGCTTCTGACATTGGGTATCTGGCACTAGCCAGATGTTATGCAACTCCATCTCTGGTACACGAATCCTCTGTTTTACTTCAAAGTTTACCAGAAAGAGGGAAGGGAATTGACATAGATATGCTAGGCACTAATGCTCTTTTGGTTTCCAGAGTGGGCTGAAGGAAGTGTCTTTGGAGGATTACAAAGGAAGTGAGAAGTATTGCCCAGATACAGCCTATGGTAAGCAAACACAGAAGCACTAAGGCCCACAGAACCTTCTCCGGCTGCGTGCCGTAAGAGAGGATGGTCTCTGTCTGCTGCTGTTACAAATTCTTTGGCTATATTGCTTCAGCATCTGCATCAGACCGTTGCAGGTCACTGCTGTGTGGAGAAGGGGCCAGGTTGTTCTCTAAGCTAATGATAAGGGATGTGGTGGATGTTTGTCAGCTGCCTTTGTCTTTGAGGAAGAAATGGCGAGAGCCAGATATCTTACCAAGGCAGGAAACAGAGCAAATGGGATAGGAGTACTGAAGAAACTAGGCAGAAAATGAGGGATGCTCTGGAAAAATGGAGCCTAAAAGCTTATTGATGAGAACACTTTCCAGCAGAAATGCAGCTTACGTGGAAATACTGAACAGTACTGATGGCATCAAGCTCTCTGCCAGAGCCCAAACTGTGCATGTTTCCTCTGCTTCAAAACCCCCACGTTCTACTTAGTGGTTATTCAGACTCGTTGCTGGGCTGGTGGGCAGTGTTGCCTCCAGATGGCTCCCTCTTGTCCCCACCTTGTGAGTGATTCTGACTTCAGACCTCTGACGGCCACTTGTACTGTGCAGAGGGCAGCTCTGCAGAGGCTGTTTTGTGCCCAAGGAGAGTGCTGCTTACACCAATCTTCCATATCGCTGTAACCTTCCACTATCGTGTGGCAGATGGAATAATGATTCATGCTGTGAATGTTCTCTGCGTGTTCCTCTTGCGCGCCTGCTGTCTTCTGCTTGGTTTGATCCCATTACATTAGATCACATGTTCTCTGTAGTTTTCCATTGTATTCCTTTCTTTTTTTCCCCCTTAATGCTATATGTAGTTTCTTTGCTCTGGCAGCCAGATTTCTCTCTGAATATCAAGCGCACAGCCATCCCATGGTAAGACAAGATATTCAGCAAGTCATCTTGCAAACCCCTCATTAACAGAAGCAAAGCTTTCCAATTTCCTTCCCTCTTTCCTCCTTCCCTTGTTTAACTTCCCTTTTAACATACTTTCATTATTTTGAGTTCCATTCAATGTGATCTGTGATTTCCCTTCCCCTCCCGTTTCACAGGCCTGGATTTTCTGGTCCCCGTCGCAGGTTACCTCTGCAGGCTGTGTCACAAATTCTACCATAGCGACTCTGCTGCCCGGCTCGCACACTGCAAGTCCCTGATGCATTTTGAGAACTTTCAGGTTAGACCCTTTGGCGATTGCATGGCCTGGCATTTGTTACTACCCCTGTGCGTGTCTCTTCAGTGAATCCGCCACGTTAGTTGTCTCGTCTTCAGTTCATTTCCATCACCCTTGGTGTCCGTTGTGTCACAGCTTTCTCCTGATGTGCTCCGTGCTTGTCTCCCATCACCCCTTTAGATCCAAAACCAGTCCAGTCCTGCTTCCCAGCTACTGCTACTGTCATCTTGTTGCCCGTTTCTGGTTGGAAGTCTTCCTCAGAGTGTCTGATCTGTTTGCTGAGCCTGTAGAGTCTGCTGTTTAGCATAAGCTTCTTTTCTTTGTTAGACAGATTACAGGTGGGTCAAAATGGGAAAGAGCAAAACAGAAAGAGGCTATTCTTTTTAAAGAGAGCTGGTGCTTATGCATCTTTCCATGCAGTACAACAGTGAGCGCAGGAACAGCTCCTTTAGCCAACATTTCAGGTGTGATTCATCCACGAAGGAGCCTGGTAAAATCAGATATTGGAAATGTAACAACAGTGCTCTGAGATACGGAAGCTACAAGCTGAAAGAGTCCGTTTGGTCCCCAGGGTCAGCCTGCAAATGAAGTCGGTCGTTCTGTCTGCAGTGCTTTCCTAGAAACTCCTTAGCATAAATCTCTGCCAGCTGTTGCTGTTCTTTTGCTGTACTGGTTTCACCTGAAGAAGCAGCATTGCCCCTTGTTGCTTCATATTCAGAAACTTTCCCTGCTAGGCTGTCTTGGAATTTGCCTCCATCGTTCTGTCCTTGTTGGCTTGCTAGGGGTGAGGGCCTGGCTTAGCACCTTGAGCTGGGTGTGCAGGGTTTGCACTGTCTCTGCCCTCTCCTTTGCTTACCGCTGCCCATGTAGGAGAGCAGTACTCCTTCACCCTGGAAAGAGGGGAGGCTCCCATGCTGACTTTGTTACCTGCCAGCACACAAAACGTGTTTCCTGACCATAGATCCAGCCTTGTTGCATGTTAGAGTTTTCCTGCTCGTCTTTCAGACAGGTTAATGGTTCCCAATCAACCACTGTGTCCTTCAGCAAGGGTTGGGGTTGCTGCAGAAGCCAGCACTTAGGAGCTGTGGATTTGGAATGGCAAATAGCAGGAGAAGCAGCTGTTCTTTGAGGGTTGCTCATCCTCTCCTGCAGCTCGTCATTTCTGGAACGAAGGAATTGGCCTTGCAGCTTTCCTTGCTTATTTTAGATCAGCATGGAGTGAAACTGCAGCAGCAGTGTGTATACCTTCTTTCTGGCCCATTTAAAAGCTGAAATCAGATACTCTTCAAATGGACACTGGAGTGACTTAGAGGAATTATTTGTGGCAGAAATCCAACCTTAAATATCTGCAGGCTAACAGCTATTCTGCTTGGCTGTGTCACAATCAGAATGAAATCATTTCCAATTTCAGAGTATTCTCATCAGAATGGACTCACAGAGGATTTCAAAGCAGAGAACTGTCTGCTGGTGAGGCAGTTCACAGCTTCACTGTGAAAACAAACTGGCACACTTATGCCTGGTTGAATTTGGCTGCACTGTTATTACTTGGTTCACTGACTTTGCTCCAGTGCGTTACAATATTGCACATATCCCAGTATTTGAGAATGGGGAAAGAACGAGCCTGTGATGATGGACTGAAGTCAGATGTAAAGCTGTCTGTCTGGTGTGCTCTAATTCCACGCTGCAGACTGCAGTAGCTCTGCTTAGACAGTGGTGAAAGCCAGAGTGCCCAAAATAATTGTGTACAATTGTGAAGTCTAATGCTAGTGCCAGTCCAAGGCACCTTTTGGCAGAAGGGTGAAAGGGACGTGGTGGTAAAGGGAACTGCTGTGGAACTGCTTGTGTCATTCTCTTACTTCATACTGCGTCTGGTCTTCAAAGAGCAGATTCCTGCTGCATGTTAGCGATGTAGCATCACTGTTTTTCTGAAATCCAGTCTTGAAAAAATGCCTGGTAGCCATTTTAATTTCCTTACAGACCTCTACTGGTTTATCATGGTAGCTGGTGTAAACGAGTCACTTTACTGAACGTGTGCTCACCTTTATTCTGGAGATAACCTCAGCACCTTTTAAGATGAGGATACTGGAGATCTCTTAGTATTCCTGCCAGCAGCTTTGCACAGATTGTGTCAGCAGAATGAAAAATCTTAAGCTTTCAACTCAAGTCTTGCTGTGGCTGTTAAACATTAAACCACTCCTCTCCAGGTAAAGGCAGGGCACAGCCTTATGTATCCAGGGTGCTTGTCCACTGTTAGGTGCTGGCGGCAGCTGGAGTAAGAGCTGTCCTTGTACTGTTGTATCTGTGCAGTCCTCAGTCTGACTGAGATCAACAGTTACCAGACGGGATTTTGGTCTCGGGAGCCACAGGTGTGCCACGCACTCACTCAGCACTAAGTAATTACATTTTTAATATCACTGCTTTTTCTCACAGGAGCTGCCCTTTCCCTGCTTGAAAGCCTCTGCAGCCAGGCCAGGAGACCGGCTCAGGCAGGTTGTGCTCTTGCAGAGTCTAGCTGTCACTCACCATTATTTTTGTACAGGTTTTCTGGACCAGCTGCTGCTCGCTGCAGTGCCGGCATCTGGCTGGACTTGTCGCTCACAGTGGTTTGTTTGTGTTTGCAGAGATACAAGGTAGCAAGGCATCGTGCCACAGCTGCCTGTCCGGAGGCTCCTTTGCATTCCCAGGGCTCCAGCTCCCAATTGCTAGATGATCAGGAACAGCCTCCTGCTACAACAGAAGATAGCAGCAAGAAGATGAATGCCAATCATGGGCTAGACAAGGAGGGTACAGAGCTGTCAGCACTGCAAGAACAAGCTCTGAGGTCTCCAGAGGGTAAGGGCAAGCTGGCCACCTCTGTAGCAGAGAGCAAAAGCCTAGCCAGCATGACTGATGTGTGTGAAATCATGGTTGTAGAAGAAAGCCTACAGGAGAGCAAATCCACTGCCACTTGCCCGCTCCCCGAAGAGAGCAGCGCCGCAGGGGAGTTGCTGGGACACGCTGTGTATGAGGAGGAGGAAGCCAATGCAGCCAGGCAAGGGGAAGGCACAGAGCACTGCCAGGATCCAGGGAGTGGAGGGGGGTTGGGACAGAAAGAGGCATCAAACGTAAGCCAGGAGGCAGCAGCAGAGCCCTCCTCCCTTGCCAAAAGTGAGACTGCCAGTCTTACCTCTGCTGGGTGCAGACGCTCTTCTAGGCGCAAACCCAGATAGAGTGGCCTTAAAGGGAGAGAGAGCCCTTTACACACCATATTTGCTGGAAATGTTTATTTTCGGAGTCTTTTAATAGAGCAAAAACCTTCAACTTTACTGCTGTTTTTATTTTAAGAATAAAATAAGCCTGGCTTTAGCGTGTCTAATATGGGATGGTGTTGATTATTACTTGTATAGTTTGGATGCTGCAATCATGTGGAAAGACTGCTTTGATTGTTGAACTTGAAAGAAGAATGTAATGTGATTATTTTTCTTTTTCATAGGGGATATGGTTCATGAAGTAGATGGATGCAGACATTTTTTCCCATTTTCTTCCACTACGAATACCACGTAGTTCCCCTCTGCTTCCTTCTAAGGCAGAGAAGTTTGTTTCTTGGGAGACTGTGCCCAATTCTGCTCTTCCGAATGGTTTTCTTTCAAAGATGCACACTCTCGGACCACTACTGTGTCCTAAGCTAGGCAACAACGTGCATCTTGCTCATCTGTTAATACCATAAGGCTTAATACAGTCTGTTCTCATAGTGGAGACTCTCAGGAACAAATTTTGTTTCAACTGATTTTAATAAAACAGATTTCTTATAACTTCTTCAACTTTCAAAAAAACTCCTTTAACTCTACAGAAGTAGAATAGTTCAGATTTGCTTCACAGTGCTGGCACCAGGCCATCCTGAGTTCACAGAGTTTCAAACCAGAATGCTCATGATTACTCCTGTTAAAATACACAGGGAGGCTCTGCTCTCATCCCGTGGCAGGCAGAGCACCATACGGTCACCAATTCAGTGGGGCAAACCAGGCTGCTCTGCCTCTCTAAGCCTGAGTCCTTAATGGCAGCTCAAGGAGTTAAGTGGCTTCTGATTCTAAGTCAAAATCATCACCTTGTAGCTCATCTTATCTGCCTGGAATGGAACAGAGAAGTCCAGTGATTTGGGACTACCTGTAATACTTACAGTGAATGTGAATAATGGGGAAGCTGTGGTTTCAAGTCAGCAGATGATCTGTGGACCCCCTCCTCCAAGTCTGTGACCAGAGCTGCCAGAGAAAGCCTGGAGTCAGGACAAGCCCTGCCTAGTGTGCTTAGTGAGGGAAGGGGCAGGAGCTGTAGCACTGCTCAGCTGGAGTCAGCAGTACAAAACACCATGATCATTCTTCTACTTTGTGAAGAGAGCTTCCTTGCAAACAACCTGCACAGCCTGAGGCTTTCTGCAACCACTTCAGCCACGTTACGTGGCCATGCTTGCATTAATGCTGGAAGCAAAGAGAGCCACATCTCCTACACCCACTCGAGTGCACCTATCACACAGCTAAGGAAATCAGAACATGGAGGTGAATGGCTGGGCACTGCCACAGGAAGGATTATGTAACGGGGAGGAGGTAACTCTTCAATTTCTGATGAACAGTGACCAGTAAATGTCCCCTCAGCAGTCAGGTTTGTGGCCAGTGCACTAGACAGGAGGCTGTGGCCCCTGCACGTCAGCTCCCATGCTGTGCTGCTCGCTCTGCTGCTGGAACTCCAGGCGGGTCTGGCGGTTTGACTCCAGCAGTTCCTTCAGGCAGGCATGGAGGTGATCGTTCTTCTCTTCCAGGTGATCCAAGCAGGAGCTGATTTGGTCCAGCATGGAGTTTATTGCTGCATATTCTAAAAGCAAGAGAAATAAGAGGTTGTTCAATGCAAGTCAGTGAAGGCAGTGAATGCTCTTGGAGAACATGCCCATAGCATTTTGGCTGTCTCTTACCTGCCACCATGTGGGTAAAGTAAAATGCAACAGAATGCTGCAGGTATTGAATTCACTTGTCAAGTGAGACAAATGGGAAGCTGGAGAACTGGTAACAAGATCTAAGGCAAGTTACCTGGGGGCAACACACTCATTTTGGGCAGCCTGAAAGCCTTCGGTCACCTATGTAAATAGCTGACCTTGGGCTGATCACCAGTATGCAGTGGTGCAAGTATCAACAGGGCCAAATCCCAAGGGCAAGTCAGCGGTTAGAGCTGCCTTAGGGATCAGCTTTCCTGATGAGGATGCAGGCATTCTAGCAGTGTGTCCAAGCATTTACACTCTGTGAATTACGTGTCTAAGGCGCCCAGGCTGCGATGTGACTCACGAATGCCTTCCTGGGTTCAGATTACCAATGCAGCACAGCCGTTACTGTGCCCACACCCTTTCCAAGGGAGGTGTGAAGCACCGAGTCCAACTACAGTGTTTTTGTGCACCGTTAAGACTTTGGGTAATGTGAGTTAAAACCAAACTAATTCAAAACAACCCTGATAGCTTTCCTAGTTGATAGTTCTCCTAGTTGATGTTGTATTTAAAGAATCTGTTTCAAGCGTTAGCTTCAGTACAATGGCATTTCACAGTGATGTGGATCAGCACTGTTAATCCCCAAGATGTATTGGAGGGCCCAGGCAGAGCAGTGCTGTGCTCCTTCCCGAAGTAGCACGGGCTGGCAGAGTGCAGGGAGGCAGGGGCTGAACCCAGTGAGGATGGTGGGCAGGGGACTGGGAGACAGCACCACATGCTGGCTCTCCCCTTTGAGAGGGCATCGAGCCAGGCACGGCACAGCGCTGAGGGATGAGGAGGAGGTGCTCATTTCACTCCTATGGATGATGCGGGGGCTGCACCAAAATCTCTCAGCCCATCTTTGTCCCACTCGGTTGCTACCCTGGTGTATTTGTATGGAAGTTTAACCAAGAGATATTGGCTGCGAGCACAGCAATCACTCCGCTTACTCCTCTGACAAGAAAGGTGGCAAGAAATAATGTTTCCTATTTGAGGTCAGGGAAAGCGATCCACGGCCTCAGCTCAGCTCACCCAAGCAATGCCCACAGCTCCAGCAGGCAGCCCCAGCTAACTGCAGAACAGATAACAGCTTCATGGAGACCCACAGCACAGATCCCCGCGGGGTGACGCTGAGCAGCGACCGCAGCCTCGAGGCCGGGTTTGGCCCCCGCTGAGCCCAACGCCCGTTCTCCCCCGGGCCTCCTACGACAGCCCCACCCCGCCAGGGGAACCGCAGCGGACCCGTCGGCACGGGGGTTCCGGTGAGCACGGAGGGCCGCGCTGCCCGCACGCACCTTCCTCCCCGAAGCCGTCCCCGTCCTCGTCGCCGCCGTCCCGCCCGGCGGGGCCCAGCGTCACGTGCGGATCACCGTTAGGCCCCGACATCGCCGCCGCTGCCGCCCTGCCGACCGCCGGGCTGCCGGGGGGCGGGGCGTCCGGGGGCGCAGCCGGCCAATGGGGTGACGCTGCTGGCCAATGGGGTGACGCGGGGCAGCGCGCGCGTCACGTGAAGCCCGGAGGCTCCGTGTAAAGTCTGTGGTTACCGGGCAGGGGGCGCGGCGGGCAGGTAGTGCTGCCCGTTTGGTGCGAGGGCTCCTGTGACACCCCGCGGTTCTGAGGCCGCAGCTCCGCCTTTGCTGTCGAGCTCCGGGCCGCAGCTGAGCACCGTGGCGCCGGTTCTGCGCAGTTTGAGGCGGTTCGCGGCGCCTTGGGGTCACCTTCACGTTTCTGCTGCAAAGGATGAAGGCAGCGCGCCGCCTCTCCTCGCTCTTGGTCCGCTAACGGCCGTCCGTTACCCGCCGTGCGGGAACCCGAGCGCCCAACAACCGTTCCGTCCCCGGGAGGGACGTGACTGAGACAGGAATAAGGCGCCGTGAGCGCGCTGCGTTAGGTGGCTCAGAGCTCTGTGGTTTAGCCGATATTTGGGGCGAAGAAAGAGGTTATGTCCCATTTCACACCGCATGAGGCCGCCTTCCTTTCTTTTCAGAAGCACGGCCGCCAGCAAGCGGAGCCGCGTCGCTGCGGCACCGACCGCCCAGCGCCCCTCAGCGCGGCCGCCATTTTGGGGCGTGGAGCTGCGGCGGCCGCCCCGCTCCGCCCCGCCTCTCTGCGCCTCCCGCCCCCGTGCCCGCAAGATGGCGGCTGCCGGCAGGGCCTGGCGGTTCGCAGCGTTGTTGCCGTCCTGGCGGCTGCGGGTCCCGTGCCGTTCGTTGTACGGCGCGGCGCGGGGCGCTGCTGCTGCCGGCGGGGGCCGCCTGCTGCTGGGCACTGCCTTCGCGCTGGGCGGCGGTGCCGGTCTGTGCCTGGCGGCGCGGCAGCGCCTGAGGGAGCACTCGGCCGCGGAGGTAACGCGGCGCCAGGCCCGGCGGGGGAAGGGGTGGCTGGGGAGGCGCGGGGCGGGTCTTCCGTCTCCGTGGAGCGCGCGGCTGCCGGTGGCCCGTTTTCGATCGGGAAACGGCTTAAAATGGCGTGAAAGAAACCGCAGCCGCGTTTCCCTGGAGGAACTGTAGGAAACGGCTGTCGGAAAGCCGGGGCTCGCTGTGTTTCCGATGCCCGCTGAGGGCCGCGCAGCCAAGCGCACCGTAAATGAGAAGCGAGCCGAGAGGATGCGTTGTTTTGTAACGTGTGGCACCGCTGGCGCGGGGAGCGGCGCTTCGTGTCTGCGCTGCCCCGTGCCTCCCTCGGTTCATCCCAGGGCTCTGAATGCAGGCCGCTGGGTCTGAAAGCTTCGTGCAGCTGTCGGCTCTGAGCCTCTGCCGTCGGTCGAGGTGCAGCGCTGCTTCCTCTCACTGCACCGCGACCAACAGCAAAGCCTCTTCCTGCACCCCAGCCCCGACGGTTCCATGGAGGGTATGGAGCACCAGATTGTGTGCAGAAGAGTCTGCTGTGTGCATCTCACTTCTGTTTTTTGACTGTGAATAGGAATAGGAGTTTCCAGCAGGTTGAGTAGATGTTGAGGAAAGAAAAACAACAGTTATTGATCCTGTGAGGTGAATGTTAGTGATACTGTTTAAAGGAAGCCTTTTTGAACTGATATACACTGATTATCAGGTGTTGCAAATCAGTGACTATGAGTTTGTAACAAAAATAAGGGTGAAATAAAGATAACGTTCATACTTTTTAGTAGAAAACGAGCTTTTGGTCTTTTTTCTTCCCCAGCTGCCTGCAGGGAACCTGCAGCTTACCCTCTACCAATATAAAACCTGTCCTTTCTGCAGTAAAGTCCGAGCTTTTCTGGATTATCATGGGCTGCCTTATGAAATTGTGGAAGTAAACCCAATAATGAGGAAAGAGATCAAATTCTCCTCCTACAGAAAGGTGCCTATCCTGCTAGCTGATGCTGGAAGCCCTCTGGTAAGTTACTGTGGGAAACTTCGATAGGGAAGTCTGTATCTCTGGCTTATCACACGTTGTGTAATCTTAAAATCACGTTGTATTCTTTTAAGGCTAAGGTTTGTTCCTTGTGTTGTATCCTCTGCCACGGCCTTGTGAGAGGTGTTTTCAGTCTCTCTTTCTAGACGTGTTGTTTTATGTAGTGACCCTGTAGTCCAGTGATTATCTGGCTTCTGTCAGCCCTTATGCAGGACACACATTTCATGTCAGAGACAAAAAGGTCTGCTTACGTTTTATGGAAAGAGATCACTCATGATTCAACTCTGTGGCTTTTTAGTATCAGTGCTGCTTTTTCTGCTTTGTTGCTGCAAAGTGCTTCAATCCCAAACCAAAATGGTATTGCCTGTGGACCCATGCCTTGAGTCCTCTGTTATCAGAATGGAAGACAGATATGAAATGTGTGTGGAAGCTGCTGAGTCACAGCCTGAACCTCTGATTGAGCACCTGGGGAAAGGACCCGGTCAGTCCTGAGAACTCAGCTGAAAGCAGTTCAGCTGTGTGACCAGAAGGGGTGCAGCCTGGCTGCGCCTCTCTTAGACCTCATTTAAGGGCTGACTGCCACTGGGGAGGGATTTTTTTCTGGAGGTCTCTGTGATGAGGCTTTCCCCTGTGAACCCAGACTCTTCTGATGTGGGTGAACAATCTTCTTTCCTTCCTTTATAACACTCTTCTATTGTGCTGGTCCTTCTGTCGTCGCACCTTTGTTACAACATCTTTCCCACCATATTGATCTAATTGCTGTAAATGATACTCCGAGGTGCTTACAAAAGAGATCTGCATGTAGGGCTGCCTGGGGAAATTCATGAGGGGAAAAAGGGACTGCAGCACTAATTTGGAAGTGTCAGCATGCAGGGAGAAATACTAAGAAATGTCTTTTCAGCATCACCAATTTCTGAAAGTTTGTTTTAATTCTGTTTTTTTCAGCAGTTGAATGACTCTTCGGTGATCATCAGTGCAATAAAGACCTATCTCATTTCCAAGTAAGAAAACAAAACAAGGAAGAAGAGTTGAATATGACTGGCCCTGTGAATCTCACTTGTGACACTTTCTTTGCATAAAAACTGCTTAAGCAGGTGCTAGGGTTAGTCCTGGAACTAAGCTTACATTCAGTCATAATGTCCAGAGTGAAACCAAATTGCTGTAGCTTTGCTGTGCTGTCCTTTGGATCCACTTGAGGAAAGTAGGAAGTTTTATGCCTGCAAAAACATCCTGTCTGATACAGGGGAAATAAGATACACTAATAATAGTTATTTGAGAGCAGCTGTTCCAAAGTCTTTTCAAAACTTATTTCATATGGAGTTTGGATCCACATGCACTTAGACTAACATGGTTTAAGTATGTGCCTGTCAGTATGTTCTGTGCTCTTGCCCAGTTTTGTAGCCTGTCTGATCAGGTGCTAACTGTATTATTGTCCACAGGAGGAATAGCCTAGAAGAAATTGTGTCCTTTTATCCTCCCATGAAAACTGTGACTGAGCAAGGCAAGGAGGTACTTGAGTATGGAAATAAATACTGGCTCATGCTGGATGAGAAGGAGACAAAGCGAGTCTATCCTGTCAAAGAAGTGAGAGTGTAAGTGCTCTGAAGTTTGTGGGTCCTTCAAGTAGTGCAAAGCTGGCTCCAGAGATCCTCATGGTAGTGTGTCTATTAAATCCTGTGGGTGCTGACAACACCTGCCACACTCCCTCGCTGTCTAAAACCTGGGTAATCAGTGTGGCTTTGTGTGTTGTACGTCATTTGAAACAATGCTGTTCAGTGACTGAGTTCCCTCTATTGTGGTCATGCCTCCAGTTGCCTTCAGTTGCCTCCAGTTGCCTCCAGTTTCTTTCTTGGCCTTTATGTCGCAGAGGAATGCCATGGAATACTAGTTTCCCAAGGGGATACTTGCTGCTTTAGTTCTCAGGGGAAGGAGAAGCTAGTGCTCTATCTTCAGTCTTAATTACAGATGGAGATTGGAGGAGCCTTGCTGAAGATAATGCTCCTGAGTGCATTTCAGAGAGGTCACCAAAGCACGTGTTTAGGTAGGGCTTTTGACACAGCTGTCCTTGGTAAAAGCTCTGGCTAATGTCACTGTGATTCTCTCTGCCTCCTCTAGCCTGATTTCCGTACCTCATTCCCTGACAAGTCTCTTTCAATACCTGCAGGGAAGAAATGCAGTGGAGAAAATGGGCAGATGATTGGCTTGTTCACCTCATCTCCCCCAATGTTTACCGCACCCCCAAAGAAGCCTTGGCATCCTTTGATTACATCGTCCGCGAGGGGAAGTTTGGCACCGTGGAAGGTTTCTTTGCCAAGTACTTGGGGGCCGTTGCCATGTTCTTCATTAGCAAGAGACTGAAGAAAAGGTGGGTACCACTGAGCCCCAGGTGCACAGTCATGACTCCTTGATGGCCACAGCATCCTAAAGAGCAGAACCTGCTTTGAAACCAAACCACTTAATGCAGTGGGAGTAACAGCTGTGTTGCCCTGACTGTGGAGGTACTGAACTCCTTGTCTGCTCTTTACACACCAGCTGTCCCCTTCACCTTAGAATACCTTCCTGATTCCCCAGCAAAGACCAGCCCAAAAGATTAGAGGTGATGAAAGGTTGAAGAACCAAACCTGTGTTTTCAGACTAGTTCTTTTCTTTGTTTAGGCATCAGCTTCGCGATGATGTCCGCGAAGACTTGTACGAGGCAGTTGATAAGTGGGTGAAAGCCATTGGCAAGAACAGGCTGTTCATGGGTGGAAGCCAGCCAAACCTTGCTGACTTGGTAAGTGGTTAATAAGTGGTTAATTCCTGTTTCTATGGTTACATATATTGCAAATTACCCAGTTGTTCATCCATGTGAAATGGTGAACATGAACATAGGCAGAGAAGGGGATTTATATCAGCTACAGGCACATAGGACACTTGTTAAAATAGGACAGTATTTGCTGATTTCCTTCAGCAAATGAACCTGCAGTACTCATCTGCAGGTGGGTGTTACAGATTGTGTGGAAGAGTAAGAGAAGCAGTTTGCAAATCAGAACAACTGCTCTGAACAGTGAGTGCTGGTGAACAGAGCCTTGCACCTGCACAGGCTTTATTGCACTTGGTGCTGAGGAGGTGTTCTTTGCAGGCAGCAATGTGGAGCAGAGTGTGATTCCTTCCCTGGGATGCAAGGGAAATTTTTTCCACCAGGGCTTCACATACTGAGATGGCTTAAATTCTACTCCATAACTGCACATAGATTCTATCCTTTTTGTAACTATTTCCTTAAAGAAACTGCGTGTATGTTTATGCTGCCTTTCTGCCTGTTCAATCTTCCTTACTGTTCAGACTTGTGGAGCGTGCTGTAGGCATGTAAAGAGCCTTGCTTTCTGTTTTCTGGGCTGCAGAGGCACTCTCGTTGATACCCTAAGCCATTCTCCACCACTGACTTTCTCAGTGTTGTTCTAATCTTCATCCTCTGGCACAGGCAGTGTACGGAGTGCTGCGGGTCATGGAGGGGCTGGAAGCCTTTGACGACATGATGTTCCACACCAAGATTCAGCCTTGGTACCAGCGCATGGAAGAAGCCATTCAAAGAGCTGCAGCCTGATGTCAACTACAGCCTCCTTCCTGAAGTACTTGCATGGGGGGAAAAAAAAAACTTGAGGAATGGTTTTTATTTTTTAAAGAGTTGATGGACTGATCACACATCGTGAACTGACATGCAGGCACAGAAACTGTCCTGTTCAGGGTTCTGAGTTTCTGCAAGCAGAGGGATCCTGCAGTGCGTAAGTGTAAATGAGATATTTAGAAGGATGGGGACAGGTGGAAGGAAGGTGTTTAGGGCACTGCTGGAAGGAAGAAGCTCGGACTGAACTGAAGAAGCACTGAGCAGGGTTCTTTCAGGTGAGAGCTGTGCTCAGAGCACATTACTGTAAGAGCAAGCTGCTTTCTTGGCTAGGGAGTGTTACAGCTGGATCCAGTCTGATAGTTCTGAGCGGCTTTTGCTTCAAGCTGTCTTCCTCCATTCATCCACACGTCTTTTCCTGACTGAGACACTGGATGCTAGATTTTTAAATAAGTTTTTCTGCAATAGAATTTCGTAAACCCAGCGCTGTGGGAGCTGGGGGAGAGTCCCCAGTTCTGGGAAAGGAGCCCTTCCTCTGGGACGTGCTGTGCTGATGGGCTGTGAGCTTTGCCACGTGAACGGTTCTTTTGATGATCCTGTATGGTGTGCGAGGATAAAAGCTGCTCTGACGGGATGTGTGTGAGCTCTTACTGCAGACATCTCACCCTGCTAACACCAAGCACTTACGTTGCACAAAGCCACTCAGGAACACCCCTGACAATCAGTTTGTTTTGAGGGAGAGGAGAAAAGAGAAGGGTTAAGAGGGATGGGTGCGGGTGGGGATAGCTGAGGGTTTCTGTTGTGTGCTGCAGTAGCAGCTGAGGTGGGAGCGATGGCTGCAGGTTGGGGTGTGGGGTTGCTCAGCCCTCACAGGTGTCGGGTCGGGGTCGGTGGCGTTTCCCTGAGGGAAGGGGAAGGTTGGGAGGAAGCAGCTCTTTACTGCAGGCAGCAGAGCCTGTCTGTGAGCACCGTGCGCTTTGAGGGGCTCTGTGGGTGCGAGGGGCAGTCCTGGTTTGTTTCTTCCTTCAGTGTACAGACTTTAGAGGGGAACGAGTTGCGATTTCAGTTCTGCTTTGACACACGTGAAAGAACGCTCGCGGTCAGCAGCAGCAGCGTCGGTGCTGCTCTTCTCGTCATCGCTTCTGCGTTTGCTCGGGCCGTTCCGCGCCGAGAACGGCGGTGCGGCGCCCGCCCTCGCGGTCAGAACGAGGCTCCGCGCGCCTCGCGTTGCCATGGCGACGGGGCCCGTTGTGGGCGGGGCGGCGCGGCGCGGGGGCGGCGCGGGCTGCCGAGGAAGGTTTGAACCGCCCAATGGGAGAAGCGCGGGCGGCGGCGGCGCGGCGGCCCCGGAAGTGCTGCTGCATCTCCTGCCCGTGGTGCGGCGCCCATGGCAGCGGGGCGCAACGCCGCATCGCCGCCGCCGCCGGCGAAGACCGCCTGAGGCGGACCCCGCTGTGGAACGCGCTCGGCACCTCGCGGTGAGCAGGAGGGGGAGGAGAGGCCGTCGGGCGGCTCTCGGAGCGCGACGGGGAGCGGCCGAGGGGAGCTCGGCCCTTTGCCCTGCGCGCGCGAGCCGATGAGGTCCCGGGTTCGCCGTGCGGTGCCTCGTGGTGACGTTTGTGTAACGCAGCGGTTCTGCTGCGCGTCCGCGGTGACGGCGTGCTGCTTCTAGAGGAGCGCTGAGCGCTTTGCGCTTCCAATTCCGAAGCGGCACAGCGATCCGTTGACATCGACCGCCGGTAGCTGTAGCTCGGGCTGCCTCCGCTGCCGTTCCTCGCCTGCGGTCTCTGTGACCGCCCTGCGTGTGAAGTTCTGCTTCAGTTACAGCGGCGGAGCTGCAGATGCATGCAGGAGAGCAGCGCTGCTCCTTCCCAGCTGTCCGAGCAGCCCTTGCCCTAAGCCGGGTGATGCTGCCCGTGCTGCAGCATTTCCTCGCCCAGTGTCACTGCTGTATTATGATGTTACCAACACCAGTGCCTGTCGCTGCTGTGTTATGATGCTACTCACCAAAACCTGACGTTTTCCATAACTGATGTGGACGTATTGCTTTCGTTCAGAGCAGGGTATTACACGATCCTTGGCAAACTGTCACATTAAAAATGAGCTAGGAAAGGTCACCTGAATTCTGTTCTAGAGCAGTATGGTACAGAATGACACTGTAACACCTGTACCATATCCCCTTATGCAGCAGACTTTGAGGCAGTGTTTGCATGAAATTAGCAGTGAGGCCCTTTGTGTGCAGCTCCAAAGCTCTGTACACACTGGGTGCAGCAGCCCAATCCCATCAGCACTACCAGACAAGCAGCTCACTCTGCTCCCAGTTCAGGTCTGTGGATGGGGCTGGTTGGCCACCACTACTGTATGTGTTTACAGGGCTGTGCAGCACCAAGCACTTGTATTGCAGGCCTTTTTCAGCTTTTCTGCAGATGGTTAAGAGTTGCCGTCACAGCTGTCTGGGTAAGGTCCTCCTGTGTCATTCTAGAAAGCAGTTTTCTAATGTTTAAGCCAACTCTCAGTACTTAAGGGATGACAATCTCAGTCATTTCTTCATCCTGCACTTGTCAGGGGAAGCAATGGCACGCTGACCCTAGTTTGAATTCATACATCTGATACGTTTGTGTCTGTGTGTTTGAGAGGAAGGGAACGTCCTGGGATCGGCACCATTCCCCGCGAGTTGGACATGATGGTCCCTATGGGTCCCTTCCAACTTGGGATGTTCTATGATTGTGTTGTTTCTGCATCAGGTTTCCCTCATCCATCGAAAATGAAATGACATCGGTATCTGCACAGAGCACAGTGTCAAGAGGAGCTAAAAGCCTTAAAATAACTGTAAGTAATTATACCTGGGCCGACAGAACTCTGCTGTTGGATTTTTCTAAGCTTTACAGCTACGTTGTACTGAAGAATCATTACCTCAAGGAAAGATTCGTACCTATGCTGATTTCTTTAACCTAGTGTCTCTGGGCTTTTCTGTGCTAGGCAATTAGTGTGTCAATTTTTACATGTATGTATTGCAGAGAGAAAATCTGATGAAGGATCTGAAGGCTTTGAAGCATTGGTTTAGTTTCAAGAATTTGAAGTTAAGCACATGTGAAAGAACGTAGAGGTTCGGAATGATGTTTGTTTCCTGTTGGCTTTTTTAAGCTAAGCTGTTAAATTAACGCTCTTTTCCTCTTCCTCTATGAAAGTTCTATTCAGAATCTGATGCTGTTGGTTACTGAAATCCTTGATTTGCTCAATTTTCTGGGGCACCAGACTCTTGCAGGCACCTTCAATCAGTACAACTGCTTTTGTTCTTTAATGGCTGCAAAAATATTGGCAGCAAAGAAATGATTTAATAGCTTTGCAGCATAATAGCATGCACTTCAAAATGGCAGATGCTACTGAAAGACAGCACGTGCTTTGACCAGAACTGGCCACTGTTGCTCTCTGGCACGGAGGGAAATGTTGTTATTTCCAGTTTCCTTATTCACAGGTTTCCTTTCATTGTATTTCCCCTTCCCGTCCGTGGGAGAAGAGCCATGAAGAACCGTTCCTCATCTCCCCCTTTGCACGTCCATGTGGATGAAAACACCCCTGTCCATGTCCATATTAAAAAGGGTCAGAAAACCACACCTGCAAAATGCCAGGTAGGAGCGTGCAGCTGGGTGTTGTGAGGGCTGCAGGCAGGAGACAGTCCTGGAAACACCACAGAACCTTTGAGGTCTGTTTTGCCATAGTGTTGGAACTGAGACCTGTTGCCTCTTTAGCTGTATGCATAGCAGTGGTGAATTTTCAGCGACGTGTTTTCTGTGTTTAAGGCGATTTAATTATGCTATGTATGAACATATGGCTTGTTGTCATGTTTAATGAAGCGACTGGGGCTGGACTCCATCATCTCTAGAGGTTTCTTCCAGCCTCTACAATTCTGTGATTATGAGAATTGTTGTTTTCAAGTGATGCAGCTTGGGGTTTTTTTTCCTTTTACCTCTTGGCTTTGCGTTCTCATACTGTTATTTCTTTAGCTTTACCTGTTTCTGTAGGAAGGGTTCAGGGTAAGGAAGTAACCAAATGTTTCACTGTCTTGATTGTACTGCAATTAACGTGTTTAAAAGAAGAGGCACTGGATTCAAACCATCTTCTGGCATTAAGCACCTTGACAATCTGCAGAGCTACACCACAGAGAAGGATCTCTTTATACCCTTGTCAGCAGGAGACAGAAGGCAATACTGAAGCTGAGTTGTAGCTGTTTTGCTTCTGAAATTGAAGTGTCAAGTTTTTCTCTACAAGTAATGGAAGTTGCTGGCTCACTCTTATGTCTGCAGACACGCTGTTACAAATTCTCCACTAATTTTCTCTTTGCTAATGGCAGATCAGGGTCTGACATTGAAGTCACCTCCTGCTATTAATTAATCCCCCGTAGGGTACTTTAGAATGGCTTGTCTTGCTCGTCAGGTATTAAAGTTGTGCAAACACTCTTTGACTTTTCATCATTTAGAGCACCTCAACTTTAAGGCGAATAAATGTGGATGTACTTTTGACTTTAAAACAAGGAAAATGCTTCAGGGGCTTTTCATAACCAATCACACTGTATGATTCCTTTTCCTCTGGTAGCGTTGACAGTTGGTACAGCTGCTGTACTGTGAGATTAATCTGGAATAGGGAAGGAATCTACCAGCTTGTTCCTTCTGCACCCAAATGGGTTTCATTGCAGTATTCTTTGCATATCTCCCTACAGAGGAGACTTCCTTCCCCATACCCTGTCCCCAAATCTTCCTGCTGGCTGAGTAAGGCTTTCATCATGTCACAGTTGTGGATATTTCAGTCATACAACAGTCTTTACGTGATAAGCAGCAAGAATACATTCAGCTGAACATGCAATAACCTTTCCTTCTGGCTAGTGTTAGCCTCCTCTGCTGGCTCATCTGATCTGATGTGCCATGTATAACACTGTGAATGATCTTCCATTTCTTTTTGCAGCGATAAAAATTGTTAATAGTTCTTAAAAGGTCTTATTGTTCGTATCAAAAGTGATTGTTCTTATTTTCTCTGTTTCTTCTTTAGCAAAAGCACAAACAGAAAATGAAAGGGAATGCTGTGAACGTGCGCCGAGCAGTCCAGGTGAAAACAAAGGCCCCCTGGATGCCCCCAGGAAAAACATCAGTCCTTGATTCCACCTACAAGTGGGAGGTAAGCTGCTGCTGCTCCCTCAAGCAAAGCTTTAGCTGAGGTTGAGGAGAGCAGTTGTTGTATCAGGCTGGGGGGAGCTGGGCTGATATGAGAGAAGGGCCCTGCCACTCACAGTCCATTTCGAGTGTTTCTTGTACATCTTGTTCATTTTTAAATATAGAAAAATAGGAAATGATTAACATCCAATGTCCAGCTCACGTGTTTCCATCTCTAGAATGCAGACACATTCACTCGTTAGTTCCTGCTGTGTTAGCAGTGATGTGGTCTGACCTGGAGTATTGTGTGCAGTTCTGGGCTCTGTGATTTAAGAAGAATTTTGAGAAATTTGAGTGCTTCCAGCAGAGAGCAACAAAGCTGCCTGAGAGGCACGAGAAGCAGCTGAGGGCTGCATGTGTGAAGTCATCTTCATCCTTCACAGCTGCAGCAACTGCGTAGTGTTCTTTCTGTTTTCTTCCTGATTATTGTCAGCTTAAGCTCTTCAATTCCTGGCTCTTCCAGGATGAGAATTTGAGTTTCTCTTTTTTCTCTATTTTATTCTTTCTGCATTTTTGAACTTTCACAGATGGAAATGAAAGAGCTGATCACGTTCTGCTTTTCCTCCCTAGTCTTACTGCAGTGATGCATCGCAGTCTCTAGTCTTGGTAGTTAGCTTTAGGACACAATTTATACCTTCCTGTGAAAAAAAGATTCCCTTTATTGGTTTTTTATTAGGGTCCAACTCACCGCCTGGAAATTACACCTCCAGATTCCGAAAAGATGATGTCAGTGTTGCGCCTGAGCGATCTCTCGACGGATGAGGAAGATGCAGTTTACTGCAAAATGAATGAATACGAAAGGAAGATAGATAGCCTGATGAATGTGGTGGGAGCGCTGAAGAATGAGGTGAGGGGACCAAGTAAAGACCTGCTGATTCTGGCTTTGTAGCTGATCGCTTGGCATGAGGAGATGAGAGCCTTGGTGAAGTGAAGACTGCTCAGCTGCTGCTTGTTTTGATGAAAGAAATCAGTCTGAGCTGTTCAGAAAATCAGAACTAATTTACTGAAAGATTCACTGTGCCCTACTATGAAAATTCGTTAAGCCACGTCAGTTTCATAAGGTATCACTGTGCTTTGGTTTCCAAATAATCTTTTTTCTACTCAAGCCCAAAATGCGAGTAGTCGTCAGTCCAGAAGGTGAGAAGCACAGCTTGTTGATCTTCTATCCTTGAAGAATCCACTTATTCCTCAAAATAGTTTCTTCTGGTTCTCCCTTCAAAGACACAGACCTGTGATGTTGTGCTGAAGAGCCTCTCGTGCACTTGACACCATTTAAAAAATGGATAGGAGAGGTTTCCAGATTTCTTTAGATGCTTGGAGAGAGAGGGAAGGGCAACCATTTATTTCCTCTGTGGGTAGCAGTGATTGTATTCTTACTTAACCTATGCAAAAAAGTTCAAATTGGTAAATGAGAATAGAATTTTTAGAATATCAAATAGAATAGAGTGTATTTTTATACTGAGCCTTTTCTATTCCATTTGTGCTACAGAAAATTAAAGAAGTTACTCATGTAACTATAAAAGAAAATAATAAAAAATAAAGAAATTCTGTTTTGATACTTAAGTGAATTGAATCGAAATATTTGGTGGCACCGTTTAACTAAATCCACGGTGTAAGATCACTTCCATTTTGTTAGCTGCAGTTCTGTGCAAGCAGGGGAATCTTTTCTGCCGATAAACAAACAAACCTGGGGCACCCATTCGACCTCCCTCCATTCTCTCTTCTCGTGTGCTTTCAGCTGTTCGTTGTGCTCCCAGCTGCCCAATGCAGGATGCATGAGGAGCAATGGTCAACTTGTGGTTTATCTTAAATTCTATTTAAATACTTCTTTTAGGCTAAGTTGCAGAAACAGGAGCAAAAGGAGCAAATGACAAAACGTCTGCTGGAGGAGCAGAAGGAAGAACTGAATGAGGTCACACAAGAGCTGGTAGAAACAGAGCACGAGAACACGCTGCTCAGGCGCAATATTGAACGCATGAGGGAGGAGAAAGATCTGACTGTGTAAGAAAGCTCCAGTTCTCCATTGTAATGAGTGGCATTGCTGCTGGTGTTATTTGAGGGTGTAGTTTGTACCCTAGGTTGTGGTGCTGCTGAAGAACTGATGGTTTGGGGTTTTTTATCACCTGTTACAAAGGAATTCAGATGGCAGTAGCTGCAGAGAAGGATTCTAGCGTGGTCATAGGGATGGGAAAAACCCTGCTCTGTTGGGAAGCTGAAAGAGGTGGGCTTCAGTAGCCTGCTGTGGGGTTGTCGTGGCTTTGCAGTTAATATTTTGGATGTCAAGATATTATCTGGATTGTGACTGTGTTGATACAACAACAAATAAGTGCAAAGCTGAAAATTAGAGGAGAATTTCTGACCTTTGTGAAAAATCACACTGAGGCTCCCCATGACAGGGCCTGAACTGTGTTGTTTTTTCTTTGTGATTCCTGAAGATCTCTGATGTTTTCCTGCATGCCTGAAGAATTAGGGAAGTTTGCCTCCATTGGGGCATTAGTGTTTGGAGAGTCTTCTTTTTCTTGAAAAGATCACCAGGTTGTTAATGCTGTGGACTCCTTCTACCAAAAATGTGAATACTGCTGAGATTTCACCCTCTAACTGAAAACTTGGAGCTGAATGCATTAGTGTGTGTTCTTGTTTCATGTTGGGCCTCTTGAAGTCTTATCTCCATAATGCTCAAGGTCCCAGGGAACACCCAGCGTTGTATTTGGCCTTAGTAGTGTGTAAGCTTTGCTACAAGCTACGTTTGTCCCCCCTAAATTATTGTTTCATAGTTGTGATCCTTGCAAGCTCTGGGAGCCTAATTACTGTCTTCTGTCAGAACAACTTCTATGGTGAGAGAGGGTGAACTTGGGTAGCTTTTATCCTTTGCTCAGTGTATTTTTTTCCTGTTTTCCCCAAATAACTGTGTATTCATACTGTCTGGTACAGCTGCCAAAACTTCATGTTCCTCTGATGGCTGAATTCTCATTGCAGGCTACAGAAGAAGTACTTGCAGCATGAGAAGGAACGCCTGATGTCCAAGCTGAGTGAGGCAGAGAGGGATGGAGCAGCAGCAGCCAGAGAGATTCATGCCCTGAAAAATACAATTGAGAGACTCAATGTTGTAGGTGTTGCCTTTTCTGTTCTGGCCTTTGCTGCATTGTACTGTTCTATGGCTGTCTTAAAAAAATAGGTGTAGATATTGTTACAGATTTTGATCCAGAGAAATGTAAGAAGTTTTGGGATTTAACTTGCTGAAGATATTTGTTAAATCTCTTTGGAAACCGGGTATTTATTTGCAGCATCCAGTCACCTTCTGTGCATATGCTGCTGACTGTGGCAGTACCCTGCTTTTATCAGCTTCGTGCTTTAATTCCAGGGTTTGCATGTGAATAATGCCCTTCTTTTTTTTTTCTTCCAGGAGAAACACATGAGCAGCTCAGACATCAACATGCTGACAAGGCAGAAAGAGCTGCTGCTGCAGAAACTGAGCACCTTTGAAGAAACCAATCGTACACTTCGGGAACTCCTCAGAGAACAGCACGAAAGGGAGGTGAGCAGCGCTGAGTGCTGCAACTTGGATGAGTCCTGAAGGCAGTATTGTATAATGGACTGAAAATGGGACTTGAGTTTGAGAACTCTGTAACTCTTTATCCCTGTGCTGCCTTTGAGCATTGTGTCAAAAAGGATGGTTTTGTTTATTTCTACCTACTTCACTGAAATAAGATTGACTTTTCTGCTGTGGGGATGTCACAGCATCTGAGCCTTTGGCTACATGAAAAAGGCACTGCATTGTCAACTTTCTCATCTGGAAATTGCTATTCTTCCTGTAGTTTTCATTCCCTTTGAACGCAAGCAGGCCAATGTTAACTATTCTGTCAGCCACCAGTGAGACTGGAGAAGAGAATTGAGTTTTTTTTACGTGACTCTGAGTAATGAGAGAGTGCTAGAAGTTCATATTTTGCCCTTGTGCTTCTTGTTATCATCTTTGTATGGGAGAACTGGGAAAGCTTTTCGAGATAGGTTTTGATACGTGAAGTACTGAGCAAATTCCATGCTTGGTATCTTCTGGTAATTGCTGCTGCAACAAGGGGGAGACATGTTGATTTCTACAGTTCCATCTTCAACATCTGTAAAATGCAGGCTTTTCAGTTAACAGCTTTTCTCCCATCTTTATTTTGCAGAGGGATGCTCAGAAGATATTGCAGAAGCAAGGTGTGCTGTTGAAAATGTTGGCTGACTCAGATACAGAGAAGTTGGTAAGCAAACCAAAACATCTTACTGTGCAGGAAGAGAGAAAATTGCAAGCTCTTGGTCTGTATTCAGCCTTCTGGTTTTACTCTAATGCCTTTTAGGAAAGTATTCTTGTGTTTGTGGCTGTTGGAGCCCCTTTGATTAACAACCTGCATTACAAAGTGAATCAATTTTCAAACCTATCAAATATGGAGCTTAGACTGGGGGCACCACAGCTCAGACCTGCATACAAGGACACTGTTATGATTTGCAGTATTCTGCTGTGAGAAGCAGTTTGGGATATGTAAGTGTGTCCTTACCACGTTCAGTTCAAGCACAAATGGCTGTGCTTGACTTTTTCCTTGTGCTGGATGTACAAAGCAAGAATTCTACTACATACTTTGAAAAGGTGTCTCGGGGGTGGCAAAGAAAAAAATACTTACTGCAAAAATAGCCTGACAGCTGGGATATTGTTCTTCAGTTTGGATGCCATCTTATTTCTGTAGGTTTATCGTGCTATCCTTAACGGTAGCAAAACATAAAGAGGGTAAGCCTTCTGTTCCTGCTTTTGTAACTGTGTGAATGATCTGGCACCATTTTTTTTCCCCGTTTCCTCATCTGTAAACTGAGAAAAGTGTTCTTGTATTGCCAGAATTGACAAAATACGAGATGCAGGCAGTGTCCATAATCTGTGGGCTGTGTAGTCCTATCAAGTTTTCTGCTCAGGTGTTCTGAGCCCCTTTAAAGCAATTGTATGTTTCCTTATTGCTTTCTGTTTGAGGAGGCAGCAGGAGGCTAAAGGTGGTGTTGCTGTGGATACCAGACAGAGCTGTGGATCCAATGGTGTCTGGAGGGAGGCAATTACACCTGTTTCCCTCCACCTGCTAACCTGAGTGTGTTTGTTACTTAAAATCTGAGTAGTGTTTGTTTTCCAGCAACTTCAGATGAGGCTTCAGGAGAAAGAAAAAGAGATCAACAATCTTGCTCTTCAGATACAGGAAGAAAAGGTAGCTTCCTTATTCTGTTATCCCCTTCTTGCTCCACCTTCACAAATAGTACAGAATGTGGGTTTGTACTTGCAGCCAATTACTTGATAAGGAATCAAATGACTGGTTTGTTTATAAATATATTGTTCATACATATATATCTATAAAAATAGACAGCTACCTATTCCCACACAGCTGTGGGCTCAGTATTCTACTGAGAAAGCATCCATCACTAAGATGCAGAGGCAGTATTCTCTCCTTGTTTGGGCCTACTCCTGAATTACCTTTTTGCTTAAGGTCTGGTGGGTTCCTGATCTCAAATTCCAGTTTGCCCCTCTGGTTAAGAAGGAAAAGGCAAATGTAGTGGATGAGAAAGAGGATGTTTTTCACTTGAGCAAATCTTCCAGGGCAGTCATTTACCTCTGATATAAAATAAATGGTTGTTTATTTGTTGCCCAATTTGCTGGAAAAGAGGAGCTGTGAAGGAAAACATCTGAGGAAGGTGGAGATGGCTGGAGACAGCAAAAGATTTCTTCACCAAACAGTTATGTAACAGAAAGCATTCCTTCTCACTTGCTTACTGAAGAGAAACGTGTGACTTGTTTGCATTTCATTTAGGAACAGGCAAAGACAGCAGGTGAGCTCTCAAAATCGTTGGAATCTGTGAGAGGCCATTTGCAAGCACAGCTTCGACATAAGGAAGCTGAGAACAACCGGCTGAGCACGCAGATCTGGGTAGGTTTTGTGTGTGTGCAGCTGGTTGATAGGAGTATTTCACTTTGCTTAGCTCTGCAGCTGCATAAAGTATCAGCATTATGTGTGGGTATCTCAGTTAATAGAAAGAATGTTCTGGGGTAGATCAGAAGGGATGGGGACCCGTGTTTCCCTCGGTCAGGGTGAAAATCAGCATTCTGGAGAGCAGTTGGTGAAAGAGGAAATAAATAGGAATAAGGACAGAGAAGTTTGGTTCTGAAGTACCAAAAGGCCATAAGAGTTACAGCCCTTTAAATTGGAGTGAGATTTGCCTCATTGCATTGGAGCTGAGGATGTATGAGAGGCAGCTTTTAATTCCGATACGTGAAATCTTTTGTATCAAGGTGCAATGCTGGGAATAATTTCTGTGTTTTAAGCCCTTCTAGAAACCAGATTGGTAACAAAAACTCTCTTGAAGGACTTAATTTTGGCATCTTCAAGCTAATTTTTCTCCTGTGTTGTTATTTTGTAACTTGCAGTGAAACAGTTTGTGTAGGTAGAGTAGGCTGTAGCTTTTTGTTTACAAGCAGACAACGCTCTGGAATGCACTGGGATTAAATACAGCTTTGCAGTCTTTCAGCTTCCTTATATCCACGTGGGCATAAATGCTTCTTTCACTCTTCGAGTTGGTGCTGATGTGTCTGTTCGTGTCAGGGCAGGATGAAGTAGCAAGTATCCCCAGGCTGAAGGGTTGAGGTTATATACCAATCTTTTTCCATTGTTCCTAGGAAATCAGTTGCTGTTTTAGGTATGTAGGTGTAAGGACTTTATTCCCTGTGCTGTGTTTCCTCCCCCCACTGCAGAATCTGGAGCGCAGTGAAGCTCAGCATAAGGCAGAGGTGGAATGTATCAAGGAACAGCTGAAAGAACTGAGGCAGAAGGCAGACCGTGATAAAGAAGCCCTGAAGAAAGCCCTCCGTGCACAGAAGGAGCGGGCAGAGCGGAGTGAGGAGTGTGCAGGGCAGCTGGCTGTCCAGCTGGCAGAGAAGGTACCAGTGATACCCAAAGGGAGACCTCATTTCAGGCTGTACCTCTACACCTTTGGTTTCTGGAAGCAGCCCTGGGGAGAGCCTCTGCTTTCAACTAATGAGGATTATTTTTGTCTCGGTGCCTTGGCCCATTTGCGCTAAGCTTAGAACAAATCCGGTTTTCTCTTGTCACAAAAATATCAGGTCTGATTTTTTTCACCTTGTTCTTCAGCACTGTCTGAGGATTGACAAAAGCCAGGAAAATAAAAGCTGGTGGTTTTGGCTGAGAATTCTGAATGAAGTCGGCTGTTAATCCACAAAGTACTTAGAGCAGAAAAGTACAAAGGCTTCAAAATGCACTGGGATTTCCTATTGAAAACTTACTGAAGGATATCAAGGAAATATAGAAAAGTTAGATGGTCAGAAGGGAACTACCTTGATCTTTTCCTTCTTTTTAGAATATTGGAGACCAGAGCCAGTACCAAAATGTTACCCATGCTTTGTACTCCTGGTTGTTCATTTGCTGTCTTCAAAGAGGATTCTCCTTTCTGTGCTGTTATGTTTATTTTCTAACAGCAGTGTTGTTGAAGACCTCAGTGTGAAGAATCAGGAAGAACAAAAATAAATGCTTTGACATTTTTAAGTCTTAATGAAGTCTCTGCACATATGATGCTTATTCATAGCAGCATCTGCATGCTGTATAGATATCCCACATCTAGTCCAGTAACATTTTTGTCATCTGTGTTTCCTTTTGATAGGACAATTACGTTGCAGAGGCACTTTCTACTCTGGAGTCTTGGAGGAGTCGCTACAACAAAGTAGTGAAGGATAAGAGCGACCTTGAATTGGAAATGGTTACAGTGAACAGGTGAAGATAAGATCAGTATGGAGAAACTAACATGAGTGTGAATGAGTTCGTAGTTCAAGGATGATTTAATTGAATACAGTAATTAAATAATTTGAGTTGTCAGCAAGCATCCAAGCAAAGCCAGCCCTGTCAATGGGGTAGCAGAGTTTGGAGGGACCAGGAGACAAAGATGTGGTTTCTATTGTTGACTTGCCACAGCAAAGGTGGGCTGTAAGGGTTTGCTCTTAAATCTCTCTGATCCTTTGCCTTTTTTAGTGCTTTTAAATAATTAGGGATTTCTTTCTTTTGAGATGTTTGAGATCCTTGAGTGAAAGGGATTAGTTCATGGCAGTTTTCCCATGATAGTAAATAAATGTGTATCACTGCACTACAGTTGTTGCTGCAGGAGGAAAAAGTAGGTAGGGATATGAGACAAGAGAGAATTATTTCTTTATCATGTGTATCTTGGAGGCAATGCATTTGAGTTCCAGGGAGACAATTCAGGTTGGTTTTCGGTGAGCGAAGATTGAGGTAGCTGAACAGAATGTAGATACGTATATGTGAATGAAGCAGGAGGGTGGCAGGGTAGTGAAAGGCCATGTCTCTGAAGCTAATAGTGAAGAGTTAGGAGTCTTCAGCTTTCTTCTCGTTCGAGGGTTAATTTTCTTTCTGCATGGCAGCCGTATTGCAGAGTTGCTAGAACAGCAGGCAGGCCTGGAGGACAGGATGCGAGAGGACAGAGATGCCTTGATGGATAAATTGCACCAACAAACTACAGAGACCACTTCTTTCAGAATGGAAAATGAAAGACTAAAGGTCAGTGACTCAAAGCTCAGATGCTGTGCAAAGAAGCAGAAATTACAATGAGTTTCTTGGCCTCTGACAACTGAGGTGAATTGCCCTGTTGCTGCTGCTTAGTTTCAAACTTGTTTCACCATATCCTGAATACGATGGGGAAGCTTGCTAGGGAAGTCTTGCTAATTTACAGTGACAGTTTTGTTTGTTTGTTTTCCAATCTAGACAGCATTAAGCAGCTTGTGTAACAGTTACATTCACACACTTGAGAAGATGCTTTTTTTGTTTCCAGGCCAGTGTGGTCCCTATGGAGGAGAAGCTGAATCAAGCGCACATGGAAGTTCAGCAGCTCAAGAGCTCTGTCAGGAATTATGAAGACCTGATTGAAACCTACAAGTCACAGGTGGGCACATTTGGATTCCTTCCTCACACAGGTGTGCTTTCTCTCGTTACCGTTGTGTTTATTCTGTTAATTATTCTGTTAATCCTTCCATTGCTCTTGGAGATTCCTGTGGTTTTGGCATTCAGGCTGCCATGTGCTTTAGTGCTAAAGGGTGGGAGAATTCCCTTCCTCAGTATCTGCTGCTAACTTTATCATTAGGGAGAGCTATGGCAGAGATCTTGATTAATGGAGAGGGGAAAAAAAAGAATAAGGCAAACCCAACACAGGCCTGAATTATTTTTCTTTTCCTTACTCCTTTTCAAAAGGTAAAGGAAAACGGTGAGATCCCGTTCTTTGCCTTTCAGTCTGATGAGTTCTGTCCCTGGATTGTTTGGTTTTGTGTTTTTCTCTGGGGGGACGCGGGGGAGAAAGGGAGAGGAGTGGACTTTGGACATTTTGGTACTTAGGAAACCCAAATGGTGTGGGCAGGAGAAGTAAAAGTGAATTTCCATTCCAAGTTTAGCCTGGAGTGATAGTTAGGGTGGTAAGAAACTTGTTGGTGATTCTTGAGCAGTTTTAGCTACTCCAAAAGGCAGCACGTGTGTTGAAAACTCTATATAACAGGTAAAGTATAGTTGTTTTTTGTGTGCCCAGGTGTTGAAGACCCGCATGGAAGCAGATGATGTGGCAGCAAAACTGGAGAAGTGTGATAAAGAGAAGAAGGCCCTTAAGGATGAAATGAACAAGGAGATCGAACTGGTACTAAACCCCTCTGGAGGCTGATATGTTGCAGATGTGCTTTGCCTTTTTTTGACTGGCTTTTTTCAGGCTTTGTTCTTTCTGCAAAAGTTATTGAAGATTTAACAAGTCCTTGACTATATAACGTTCTTTAGAGATGTTTAGATTGCGTAGTGCATTTGTTTGCTGTGGAAGTAGTGGCTTAGAACAGTGCCACTGTCTGCTGCGGAACAGCTGTCCTTGTAAAATAGCTTGTGCTTCTAGTAAAATTGAAGCCCAGGACCCATGGACATCAAATCGTAAGGGGGTAGAAGACCTTAATTACACCTCGAACTCCAATACCTGACAAATACCCAGTGTCCCCATGGTGCAAATTACCAAAGCTTTCAAAGGAATACCGTCTAAACTAAAAAGTTTCTAAACGTTTGAAAATTGCTTGTTGCCTTCATTAGGCTCGCAAGCAGTTCCAGAGCCAGCTTGCTGAGTTGGAAAAGCTGCCTGAGATCCTGAGGATCACGGAGACACAGTTGGCAGAATGTCAGGACCAGCTTCAGAGTTACGAGAAGAAGAACATGGACCTGTCTGTCATGATCGCAGATCTCCGTCAGCGGGTAAGGGACTGGCAGAGAGCTCCTGCAACGCAGCATCTCTGAGACCAAGATGAATTTCTGATCGCAGGAAGGTTCGAACTGCTCCGTCTCTGTTCTTGTCTCTTGTTGAAAAGATTAAACGTGCACTGCAAAATAAAGGTGTGTGCCATGTCTTTGTGTGAGAAGCTTGCAGTGTAGCTACCGGCATTGCTTACTGCTTGAAAGCTTTCTAATCCCTGAGTGCAGAACCGTAATGGGACCTGAACTGCAGCAGTGGCAACGCTTGCAAATGTCGACGCTCCCTTCTGTTACTTCCATCATCTTGTTGGCTTTTCCTCCTGTGGTCTTCTGCTGATAATGCTGTCCCAACCTTGTTTTCTCACCCTCATCTCAGGTTGTTTTCCCAGTCCCTGTTTTATGTTCCCAGGAGCACTGTGTAGGTGGTTCAGGACAATTGTAGACAGGCAGGACATCTACAGTCATGCCTCAGGACGCAGCAAATAATCTTGTAGTCTTGACAGCTTTACTCTCCTTGGCTTGGAATGGTAAACCTTCCTTGTGTTTAAGTCTGTGGTGTCTCTGTGGGCTCCTGTCAGGTATGTGGCTGTTCTCGGTGCATGTGCTTTGCTGTACTTAGAGGTGTCTGCTCTGCATGCAAGCTTTTACCAACCTGGCTTTTCCTTTGAAGTTTCAAAGAACTTTCTCATACCTATCTAAGCATTAGCTGGAAGCTCCAACAAAATGGAAGCTTTGTGTGTTCAGTGCTTTGCCTTCTATCCACTGTTCCTTTTCTAGGACTCTCCAGAAATATGACTGAATATTTCCTTCTGGAGAGCAGCATGTGTTTTAGGAGGTTGGTCGTGTGCGTAGTGACTGTTCTGTGAAGTAACCAATGGCTGTAATTTTTAGATTGAGCTCCAGGGGGACAAAATGGAGATGACAAAAGAGAGATATCAGTCTGCCCAGGAGGAGAAAAAGCAGCTCACCTTGAAGGTGGAGGAGCTAGAAAGGTTAGAAATATTAGGCTCTCTTGTTCTATTAACTTTCCTTTCCACACTCTATTGTGCTTTTTTTCCACAGAATTGAAACATCTTCAGGCTTGTTCCCATGCCCCTGCTTGCCTCCAGGATTCTGCACATTTGTTTATCTCACAGGGATCTCCAGTCAGGAACTGTCCACTAGACAGGGAGTTGTAGGTTCTCGCAGCAAACTTGACAAATGCTGTTAGAAAGGACTGTGCCTGCACAGCAGATACCAGCTCCTTGTCCAGTCCAGCTGGTCAGATTTGAGGTTACTGAATATTAGACTATTTTTGTTTGTGTTTATCAGTTCTTGTTAGTGACAACATCTGGAGAAAGGTGTGTGTGTGAGCACCCAGTGTCCCTCAGTCTTAGAAATTCTGATTAGAGAAATGAAGTATTGATTGGAGCACAGAATCACCTTCCAAGCTAGTCGAGACCTAACAGAAAGGCAGTCTGAAACACTCTCTGTTTAAAATGAATAGGTTTTCTTGCCTTGTCTTGACCTAGAAAACTAGAAACAACGAGTGCCCAGAATGTGGAGTTCCTTCAGGTCATTGCAAAGCGTGAGGAGTCGATCCATCAGTGCCAGCTGAGGTTAGAAGAGAAGACCCGTGAGTGCAGCTCCCTGGCTCGTCAGCTGGAAATGGCCATTGAGGATGCCAAACGACAAGTAAGGGATTTCTTGTTTGATGTTCCTGTAACTGTCCAGACTGTAAAATGGAAATGCCACACCAGCCTATGACACTATTGTTTGCAACAGAAGTAAGAAAAGCCCTGGGCTGACCTGGTGCTTATGTACAGGAATCTGCCCAAGTAAATGTACAGAGGATCTGTGGGCATCGTTCTTCCACAGACGCCTCTTGACCAGGTTGTTTTCCTGTTATGTGCAGGTTGAACAAACTCGAGAACGAGCAACATCCAGAGAGAGGGCAGCCCAGTCCAAGGTGCTGGATTTGGAGACCCAGCTGAGTCGGACTAAGACAGAGCTGAACCAGCTGCGTCGGAACAGAGATGATGTGAGTGAGCTGTGAGGAGTGCTCTCTGCTGGCAGCATCCTGGTAGCAGTCTGTCTGTGCACAGAGGCCCCTGCAAAAAACGTTTAGAACTTGTTCTAAGCTGAAGTGTGTGTAAGAAAGCAATTATGTTCAAATGGGAGTTGTGTCAGATGGCGTCAGAGATACTGTGACCCTAGAAGTGAGACTCTTCTATATTGTGTATCTATGCTGCTCGTTTACATTATTTTTACTTGGAATTGGATTGGCACATGAATCAGGTCAGGTTGGCTTTCTTTGATGTATGTTTAATTCCACACAACTATGCGAATCAGTTTAAGAAGGCCAACCAATTAGCTGCATTGTCTCCTGTCATTTATTGTCGGGTTGTTGAATGATGTTGGGATTGAGCAGAACAAACAGTAATGCTACAGCACCATCCGTGGCAATGCCATCCAGTACTGTGCTAATCCTCGCTGGCCGTGGGGATTTCTCAGAACAGCTGAAGAAATGAGCAGGCTGAGTGCTGCTGCCTTTCAGCCTTGTGCTGTGCTTTGTTACAGGCAGAGCGCCGCTATGAGAGCCGCCTGCAGGACTTAAAGGATCGGCTGGAGCAGTCGGAGAGCACGAATCGCAGCATGCAGAACTACGTCCAGTTCCTCAAATCTTCCTATGCCAATGTGTTCGGAGACAGTGCCTTGCTGGGCTCTCCCAGCCGCTCTCGTTCTTCTCCTTGAGGGCTGTGCTCTCTCTGCACCTCTGCTTTTAAGCACAAAATAAGCCCTATGTCAAAGCCATACGTTGTTTAGAAAATGGGTTGAAAATGGAGAAATTTCAGGGTCACTTAAGGGAGAAGTGTTTTTTTTTTGCAGCAGGAGATGATGGAGTGATGGTAGCAGAGAATCTTAGCATGCAGAGCGTTAGCAGGGCTGGCTTGGTGATGGAGGTTGGCATTACTCTGTAAGCTGTGCCCCACAACAGGATGGTTTTGCATGTGGTGAAAAAGGCCCTTTTCATCCTATGAGCTCTGGATGCTTTCAGCTCTTCAAACCCAGCAGTGGTTTTACTTGTGTTAATGTTTCACACTTCATTTTTTCTTCCCCCCCCCCATTTTCTGTATTCTGTACTGGGGGAGATCATGTGCTACTCCTGCTTCTTGTTATGTGCTCTGGTGGTGCAGTGGGTGATGGGATGGTGGGAGAGAAGTCCACCCACCTCTCAGGAAAGCGTGAAGATGAAAATAAGGGACATGCCTGGGGCTTAATGCTTACAAGAACTTATCTCCTGAACCACTACGGTGTTTGTAAACAGTTTTATATCAGAAATAATGATTTATTTTTGTTTGGTTGGTTGTTTTTTAACTTGACTCTTGTGTGCTCTGTGATCCTCATGTTTTTTAGTGTGATGCTGATTTTGCTTTACCCTTCACCCCAATCCTGGTCTCCTGAGCCTGAGTGGCCCCAGGACTGTGCCCAAACCATCTGTGTTCAAAGGGAAGGCTGCAGCACGACCTCAGCAGCACCTCACCCGGGTCTCACTGTGAATGCTGGATGAATTCAGCGTGTGCATGAAATGCTGATCAGCTCAAAGCCTGTTGGAGGGTGGCTACTGCTGCTTCATGCCTCCATCCGACCCAGCTGTGTGCTCTGGCAGCTCAGCTCTGTGGGGCTGGTCCTGCAGCTCCGTGCTGCCCTTCTGCTCCTCCCTGTGAGTGGTTCCTTATGGGGACAAACGTAGACACTGCTTGTATTTTTTAACGCTTTTGTATCTTGTTGCTGTGTCACGGGGCACTGTTTGTCATAAAGGTTTTCTAAGATAATCGTTATTGGAGAATTCTGTCATTTTGTGTGTAACTTTTTTAAATAAAAAAAAAACCCTAAAGGTGCTATGGTAATAAAAAGAAATAAACTAAATTTTAATTGATTATATTGGAGCATTTGTCTTTACTGTGCTGCGTCCCAAAAGCTTCTGGGCTTTAGTTTCTTGGGCCCAGCTCTGGATACGGGCACCGCGATCCCGCACCTCGCCTACTTCAGCAGCGCCGCGAGCCGCTCTCGGGCAGCGGACCAAGCGGCCATTGGGTCGCAGAACCGTCGCGGAAGGCGCGAGGAGAGGAGAAGCGGCGCAAACCGGCGCGGCAGCGGAGCCGCTCTTCCCGCGCTCGGCGTTTTCTGTGATAGGCGGCGCCAGCGGGGCGCGACGCTGCGGCTCCTGAGCGAGCAGAGAGGCTCAGCGCTCCGCCCGGCCGCCAGGGAGCGATGGCGGCGCCGCTGGGGAAGCGGAAGTGGCCGTGCGCCCGGCGGGGCGGCGGCGCGGCCTATAAAGGCGTGGGGTCGGCCATGGAGGCGCGGGATCTGCGCTGGGAGACGCTGGAAGCCCTGCGCGCCTCCAGCAAAGGCCGGCTGAAATACTTCCGTCATTCGGACAGGGACGAGGTGAGGCTCCTGGGGTCGGGGCGGCGGGAGCCCTTCTCAGCTGTAGGGCTGGGCGGTGCTGCGCGGAGCCGCGGGTCGCCGTTACCTTTCTTATTCGCCAAAACGCGTTTCTCCCCAGGATATCTTGGAGGGATGCATTTCTCCTCTGATGCTGTCCTCCTATGCCGGATGGGTCCTGGATAGGATGGCCGGTTCGTCGGCCCAGGCGGCGGCACGCTCCGGTTGTGCGCCCGCTTCTCACGCGGCTCCGCCTGCTGAGGAGAGCTCAGCGCCCGCCTGCGAGGAGCCCTCACCGCCCTCACGGAGTGAGACCAAGGTAGCTGCAACTGCAGCCCGCACTGAGACAAAGAGCTTCCTCACCGCTGTGAAACGTCTGATACGTTTTGGGTTCTGCTGTGTTAATTTGTGTGTGTGTTTGGGGGGCTGCTTCAGCTCTCTGTGGCATGACCGGGGTGATGCGATGGGTGTGAAGATGTACGAATGCCTGCAGCTCTGCGTTAGAGAGCTTCGTGCACAGCAGTGATGTTGAGTGGTGGTTTGCCCCGTCTTGGCCCCGTGTAGGCTTGAGGAATATATCAACAGGATCTGACAAAAGCTCTTGGGGAGGCTGAGGGCTCCTTCTGAAGAACAGTCTAAAAAAATAAACGAATCCTGGTTTCCTCCAGCTTAACATCTTCTGTGAATGCACAGAATGCCTGGGGGTTCCCTCCAGTCTAGGTCAGTGAGCTCTTGCTATCTCTGCTTCCAGATTTAATGACTGGGAAAAGTCATTGTCCAACCTTGATGTAGCTGACAGAAGATACCTTAGAATTGTGAGGCTGGGTTATTTAACTGCTCTACAAATTGCACGTTGGTTGACTCAGCTGTCTGTTTTTCCATGAATAATGTGCAGTTTAAGAGGTTTCCTTCATGAGTTTCGGATGCTATGTTCAGTCCACTTGTATGCTGGCCTTGCAGGGAAGCAGTGATCCTGGTGTGCTGGAAGTGAATCAAGAAGTCCTTCCAATCCCTCCTGTATCTAAAATGGCAAAAGTCGAAGGCTGCATTCAGATGTATGAAGAGATATACAGGATGAAAGGAAGGGTAAATAAAAACAAAAGCGTGACTGATCCTAAACCACTGTCTGGGACATTGGTGTAGGACAGCATCACGTGGACCCCGTTGCTGCCTCTGGACAGCTCTGCTTGTATTTCCTTCTGGTGAATTCGGGTGCTACACTGTGGTGCTTCTGGCACCTGTGCATCCTGTAGGAGAGGCTCCGGCAGCGACAGGAGCAGCAGGAGCAGATGGTGAGGGCAGCATGCGACATGGCAAGAGAACAGCTGAAACGGTTTGATGAAATGAAGGAGCTGAAGCGGCGTCAGGAGATCCAAGAATTGCGGGAAGTGATGGAGAAGAGGTGAGATTAGCTCTGATATCCTTGAGATGTTTTAACGTTTAATCAAAGGGAGGATTAATTCTTGAAAAATATTACCAGCAATTCGCTGTGTGTGTGTGACTGTGTTTTCTTGTTCATGTCTTTAACAGAATGCTTTTTCTGTATCTGTTTTAGTTTAAAGGAAACTCAGGGACAGCAAGAGAAGCTGAAAGAAGAACACCGACACAGAGCAAAGGTGTGTGACAGTTCTGTGTTATCAAAGAGCATGGCTCTGCGGTGGGAAGTGAGAAGAGCCAACTGATGTATTTGCCAGTACGTGGCAGTTGTGCTGTGAGAAGATATTCTGTGGTGCTGTCCTCGGCCCTGCTGCATTGTGGTGGAAGTATGGTAAAGGCGCACGGGTTGTAGGGCGGAGCAGTGAGCTGAACTGAGCTAACCTCTGTTCAAAGATTGCTGATGAGGGCTTTTGTTCTGCTCTTTGGAACTGGTCAAGGCATTGTGTTTAGTAGAGGAGGCACTATTCTTTAGGGGCTGGTTTGCCTTTTGTAGAGTCAGAGTATTTTATCTTGTATATAAAAGTGGCACTTTGGGATGTTCTTAGGCAGATCTTTATAATTTTGCTGATTTACTTGAGGAAAGTGGAATATGCTTTCTGTCTTTAGCTTCTACCTGAATCTTCTTGAATCTCTTTTTTTCCCTCTTTCCAACCTTATGACTACCAAACAGTCCTAAGATTCCCTTTGAACCTCCAGTCCTGTGGTTCCAAGGGTGCTGCAGGCAGCAAAATTTGTCAGTTGTGCTATTCCAGGCTCTGTAGTACTTCTGTGGGGGGAATTCAGACCATAACTGAAGAAAAATTGTGGGATTTTTGTGGTGTTTTTTTTTTTCCGTATGCATCTTCCTTTCCTCGAGACAGAAAGCACCTCTAAAGCTGCTGTTACTGGACTTTGTCTCATCCTCTTTCCAGATACTGAACCTAAAGCTGCGTGAGGCAGAGCAGCAGAGGCAGCGCCAGGAAGAGCAGGAGCGATTGCGTAGGGAAGAAGGCCAGGAAAGATTACGTCGCCTTTATTCAATTCAGGAGGAACTGCTGCAGCTGAACCAGCAGATTGATCCCAATTACAAGCACAAGGACTTGCTGAAAATTGACCTTTCTGCATACAGTAATCGAGGCAACCAGATCTGCGGGCTGGTGTCAGGACTCATCCGCACCACTAGTGAGGTAAAGGGTTGTTCTTCCCTTTGCTTGTCCCTTAGAGCTTCCCACGATTCTCTTCCAAGGCAGCTTGTTCTAACACAGCCTAGTGCTTCCAAGGCTTTGGGCTCTTTGATATGGTGGTCTATGTATAGCAGAGCCAAGGACTGGTGCTGTATTGCCTTCTCTGTCTCTTGATAGAGAGGTTTCCCTTCTCAAACGGATGTGGCCAATACTGAACAAGCCCTGAAGGAAATGCGAGGGCTGATCTCCAGCATGCAGCAAGAAATCGCTGCAGCTGTGGAAGAAAAGAAGAGGAGAGATGAGCAGGAAAAGAAACAGAAGCAGGAGGAGTTACTGAAGAAGCAGCAAGCAGAAGCTCAGACTCCTGCCCCTGCACAGCCAGCGGGAGGAAAGCAGCAGAAGGGAGGTTGGTTGGGCTTTCTTTTCTCTCCTCATTCTCCTTTTCTCTTTATGCTCTGTTTTACTGTTTTGCCAGATGCTATTTTGGAATCGTATTCTTGTGACAGCACAACTTCTCTAACCTTTTAAATTGTTGTTGTTTTATGCAGCGCTTTCTGTCAAGGCAGGGGAAGGCGTTATGAAGTGGTACCAGCAGCTTCAAGACACTGCGGCCCAGTGTGCTGCTGCTTTCAGTGCAATGAGCCACTCCAAAGACGCTGAGGTATGAACAAGTGATTAACACTGCTGAAGAGTGATTATCTTCCTCTCTAGTGGATGTGAGGGAGCTTTCGTGAGAACAGTTTCTAACAGCCTTTGTTCAGTCTGCTCATTCATGCTGTCGTATCACTGAAGCTCTGCCTTCCAGCCTTGGTCAGACTTCTTGTTCTGTGAAGGTTTTTAGAGTGGTGGTGGGTTTCTTTAATTGTTGTTGTTCTTCTGCAGGTAAAGAAGATAAGAATGGAATTGCAGAAAGCAGTTACCATCCCTGTGAGCCAAATCTCTACCATTGCAGGTCAGGAAAATGCTAAGAACCCAATCCAACTATAATGCCTTTAGCTGTGATGATTTTGGTAGGACACAAATACCCAAAGCTTCTATAATTACCCCTACAAGAGAGAGCTGCTATAGGAAGCGCCGGCTTCTTTAGAGCACAGCATTGCTTATGGTTTTCAAGTGTCTCGCTTCCCTCAGAGGCACCTTGCTTCATCGTGATCCCATTTCTTTAATTGCAGCAGTTGGAGGAGCCTCGCTCCTCAGGGTGTAGATCTATGGTTTCTTGATGGGATCTGATTAAGATTTGTCTCTTTTCTCCTGACTTTCTGTCTCTACATTTCTGCTCTATTTACAGGCTCTCAGCTAAGACAGATATTTGACAAGCTCAATAACTTGCTCTCTGGAAAGCCTGTTCAGAGCGCAGGGGAAACTGTATTGGTGACTCAGCTCCCACAAGGCCTGGATTTTGTTTATTACAAGCTTGCAGAGAAATTTGTGGTGAGGAACTATTCTCTTTATCGAGCACATAAAGGTAGCTGGTGCTTTAGGAAGTTCTTTTGGACGCTGTTGTCCCTCTTCAGCTTTTTTTTCTCCCTTCCAGAGACAAGGAGAAGAAGAAGTAGCTTCTCACCGTGAGTCAGCTTTCCCAATTGCACTGGTGATATCAGGGATCTGGGAAGCGTACCCTCGAGTTGGAGAACTCTTTTTAGCTCATCTGCACAAGACGTGCCCTTATGCTGTGCCATTCTACCCTGCATACAAAGAGGGAGCTTCTATGGAAGAATATCAAAGGTAAATTAATTACTGAAGTTCTTCAGCTGTAGAAGGGCAAATAATGTTTTCTCCTGAGTGGACTCCACTCTTTCCTGTCTTTAATTACAAAGGCATTGCGCCATGTTGGCACAGACTCTGAAGGTTTACTCAGAAGTGTGCAGCTCTTGAAGCTGCACCCCTGGAGGATGCTGTGTCCTTCAGCTTTGGGAATATTTTTAGGGGCAATGGAAGCTCTTTTGCTTCATCTTCCCAAAGAGCAGGTAATAGCCATGGCTTGGTTTCAGTTGAAATATCCGATACAGGACTTAAAGATTGTGTGTGATATAAATCAGTGGAATATATGATCCATGAAGTAACAATCAGCCTTTGCAGTAATTCTTACAGTTTCAGAGTATCCTTCGTCTCAGCACAGTTGACTTAAAGCTGAGAGCTGCAAAAATTGGTCTGAATGTGTTTAGTTGTACTAATATTGTAACATCTTCTCCTGTTTAGGATGCTTGGGTATCTAGTTCAGGATAATAAGATGGAAGAGGAAGATCATTTTCTTAAACGGATGTCAGGACTGATTCGTCTGTATGCTGCTGTCATTCAGCTCCGCTGGCCTTACGGGAACAAACAAGGGGTATGGATGTGTAACAGCACAGTCAGAACTTTGCTGCTATCCCAAATGTATTGAAAACTCAGCTTGCAGCTGAAGTGTGCTGAACCTAAACCAACTTGAGATGTATTTGGAGGGAGGTGGTCACAACGGGAACAAACAAAGTAATTTGTAGCATAGACCTTTGCTTTTGTAGTACTTTCATCACAAGTCATATGTAAGGCTGTTGTAAAATAACTATAGAAGAGAATGGAAGTTAAAAGATGTGTTTTTCTAATAGTGTTTTGCATGTTCTGTAACATTAAATTGTTTTCCTGCTTTCTAGGCCCATCCTCATGGGCTGAGCTATGGGTGGTGCTGGCTTGCTCAGATGCTGAACATGGAACCTCTGGTGGTTGTGACAGCCACACTTCTGTATGATTTTCTGGAGGTCAGTGATGTCACAGTGTGAGCCCACTTAGCAGCAGAGCACTGAAAAAGAACATTAGCAAACGGGATTTTTGTCTCTTTAATTAAGAAAAAATGAAGTCATGCTTGTTTTCTGAGATGAGACAGTCACAGGGATTACTGGTGGTTGAAGGGATCCCAATTGGTGACATTTTAGTATGAGAAAGAAGAGATTGCTGACGGAGGTGGGGTTTTAACAGCTAGTTCTTTTTTTTTAACCTGTCCATGTTTTCCTCAGAAAGGAATGTGAGTATTTCCAGGTTCCTGTATGTACAGCTTTGGGGCTGAATCTAGTTCAAAATTCCTAATATTTTAAAAGTAGTTGTGTGCTCCTGTAACAGTAACATCTGCTCATCATTTGGTGCCAGTCTGTACAGCGCAGTGCAGAGAGTGAGGTCCTGTGGCCTTTTCAGCTTCTGTTGCTACTTCATAAGACAGGATGGATTCTTTCTCATTGAAAGGGACAGAGCCTAACCTGTATTGATCCTGCAGCCTAGGATGCAGGGATGTCCTAAATAAGAGCCAAATCTGAAGGTTGGAGGTAGGAGAGGTGCATTGTCAAACAGGATCCATTTGTATGCAGCTCTTGTGCTTCTCCAGTGCCTTCTAAAAATGTACAAAATGCAAAAGTAAAGTACAGAACACACCAGAGGTGTTTGATAGACTGTCTGCATGAAGAAATGATGGGTACATACTGCAGTATTCAGGATTGGGAAATGGCCACAGTGTGCCTCAACAAATGGTGTTTTAGGGAGAGGTGTTATATTTTGGTGGGTGGGGGGTAGAGACTGACATGAGAGGAGGGGTCACACCGAGGTGGTGTTAGTGACAACCACCCATTCAACAGGAAGAAGCAGGTGGTTGTTCCAGCAGTGGGGCAGCCAGGAGGCTTTGTTTCTTTCTCAGTAGATGTAGGTGTCTTTCTTAGTGTTCAGATGAAATATTAAGCCATCGATATTGAACAAGTTGATTGAAGGTGTCATACTAAACTGAGGCCCAGAGCTGGAATCTGATGTTTGTGTGTTTCTGTACCGCAGGTGTGTGGCCATGCTCTCATGAAACAGTACCACTGTCAGTTCTGGAAGCTGTTGCTGGTGATGCAAGAAGACTATATCCCACGGTATGGTGGTTGTGTTTGGGATGGGAAATAGTCCCTGTCTTTACCTTTTGAGTTCTTGCTCTTAAGTGACTCCTCCACCTTTTCTCATCTCTCTCTCTGCTTGTAAATCAAACTCAGCTAAGTAGATTTTGAGACATGCTGTTATTCCTGCAGGATTGAAGCAATTACCAACGTGGGACAGAAGGCTTCTTTAACACGTTTCAAGCAATTCCTGCAGGTAAAACAGCTTTTTTCAGTTCTCAAATTGTTTTTTTCCTTTGCTCTGTTCTATACATGCCTCACTCCAATAATGAGGCAGCATGCTTGATAGTCCAGCCTTGTAACTATGATGTAACCTGTCTGTTGGTTAGTGAATTTTCTTATGATAGTTGCAGTGCCAAACATCTCACTTCCTTCTTACCTCACGTGCATTTTTCTTAGTGAAAATGTGTTCTGATGTAATGAATATTCAGCAAAGACTGGTGGCAGTGAGAGGAGGCACGCAGGTTGGGGAGGGTTCTGCTGAGTCATTTCTAACAGCTGAATTTCGTCAGCAGCTTGCTTGTTTTTGCTGTTGCCCTGATTAGCTGTAAGGGGAAGCTGATGTTTGGAGCTGTTCTTTGTAGCATCTGTGCAGCGCTGCGTTTTGAGTAGGTGTTCTTTTAGAGGAAGCCTGCAGAACTGTTAAATGCTGGATTTTGTTTTGTGAATGTTGTCTTAAACTGAAGCCATTGTGTTTTAATATCATACTTTGTGCTGTAATTTCAAACAAATTTTTGTAAATTTTTGTACTTTATTAACAATACAAGAGATGGCAAACTAAGGTATCTGTTTCTTATTTCTTTTTTTCACTTTTTTTTGTTGTCTTTTCTTCACTAGGAAAGCCTACAGAAAAAGGACATCCCATTACCAAAGGGCTTTCCTCAGCCTTCCTTCTGGAGGTCCTGAACTGCTGCATACTTCATCCTCCCTGGATATCAGTGCTGTCAGAGCTCCTTCGTGAGCATTGTGAACATTGATGGACATGGAGTTTATGTTCCATCAATTTGTTTCTGTTTAATAATTTTATGTTGGACGGAACAGAGTCCTGTTTTATTTGTTGGAAGTGGTGCAAGCTGGTCTTTGTGTTTTTATAAGCTTTTGTATAGTAAATTATGGAACACTGAGGATTTCTACTTTGCATGTTTAGACGTGCAGAAGATGCTTTAAGTGCAGCATTCTGATTACTTCTAGATTTCAGAATTGAACCATTCGCTTGGTGCTGTTCTGTTCATGGAAGTGAAAATACCTCAAAGCTTTATGAAGTCTTAACAGAGGATGAACCTTGGAAACACACTGGGGAAACCTTGAAGTTTTGTTATTTATTGTATCTCACTTGTATAATTTGTTTTCAACTATGGTGAGGTGTTTGCATCCTGTTTCTTGCAAACAACATCTTCAAATTACCGAGAGATTGGTGAAAGGTCTTTGGCCAATCAGCCTTGACATTTATCTCTGTTGAATGTAACTTTGCTCCAAGACAGTGCTCTTTGCTTAAGAGAGGTAGACGTGCTGTTCTCAAAGCTGTGTGAGGATATAACTCAGTGGGGAAGGAACTGAGTTCCTAGAACTACAGAAATGTCCCTTATCCACTGAGTGCATGGAAATTCATGATCTATCTTATTAAAAAAGTGGTGAAAGGAAGCATTCATTGAAGCACTTTTGCCAATGTTCTGCCACCACTTGAGGGGAAGTGGCACACTTGGGTTCCTGCAGTGCACTGCCTTGTATTTTATAAGCGCCTTTTAATACCAGTCTATTTCTTTCAGTGTTATGCCATTTTTATTTATCAAGTGCTGTAATACTTTTATGCCAATGGTGGCTTATTCTGAGAACAGTTCATTTTTAGAATCTGTTTAATATTAAAAATGTATTAACTTTTTTTTTTTAACCTGTTGCAGTTTGTGACTTTTCTATAGCTGTGGAGGGAGATGTCAGTAAACTCAGTGGCTTCCTTCCCAGTGGAGGTGGGAGATGAGGGTGGGAGGTGTCTGTCTTTGATGCACAGTGCTGTTCTTGAACTATTTTGGTGGTTTCCAAGATGAGAAAATTTGCTTCAGGGTTTTGGAAGGCAGTGCATGATTTTTGCACAATACAGTTGCCAATTAAAACTTATTTTTACCAGGTAGCTTTTTGATATTCATGAAGACTTCAGAATTCAAAGCTGTAAAAAGTGGAGTTGAGGGCCGTACATTGATGTGAAATGGTTTTGGTTTTTTTTATTACAAATTTAATGGTCTGTTTTTTTAATGTACAAATTTTAAATTTTCTGAGAAAGGGTTGTAACATATGTATTATAGTGTCCTTGGGCCTTTTTTATATAATGAACTTGGACTTGAAAATTGGTAATAAATCGTGTATGTATTTTGTAAACCGATGCTGGAATTTATTTGGTGAGTGTCACTGGTGGCTGTTCTGCTATACTGGAAATCTCCCCCCGTTTCCTTTTACCACACACCCTGTAAACTCTACACTTGAATGAGTATTCTTGAAAATGCTCAGTCTTTGGTTTTTGTTTTTCAGGGGAGCAGTAGTGGCTATTAGAAACTGCTGTCTGATGTGATGGTATGTGCAGGACACAGCTGTCTCCCTTTTGCCTGACAGGTGCTGAGGTTTTCTGACATATTTTGAGGAGGAGCATAACTGTGTTTTTGTGAATAACAAATACAGCATCCCTTTCTGCCTCAGGAAAGAGCATCCACGTATTTATAAGCTATTTCTAAATGTTCATAAGTATTTTGAATAACAAGAAGGGGAACGGCTGTTTACAAGGGTGGGCAGTGATAGGACAAGGGGGGATGGTTTTAAACTGAGATGGGAGGTTTAGGTTGGATATTAGGAGGAAGTTTTGCACGTAGGGTAGTGAGGCACTGGAACAGGCTGCCCAAGGAGGCTGTGGATGCCCCATCCCTGGAGGCAATCAAGGCCAGGCTGGATGTGGCTCTGGGCAGCCTGGGCTGCTGGTTGGTGGCCCTGCACACAGCAGGGGGTTGGAACTGGATGAGCGTTGTGGGCCTTTATCAACCTAGTCCATTCTATGATTCTATGTTATTGGCAATAAACCAACATTTATTTTTAGATTAAGGTTGCATCCGCTGTTCGAGCTGATGGCTGACGTGTGTGACGCCGTTCTGCTTATTTTAGCGGCTTTGAACGTGGCCCATTTGGTGTTATGAAGTCCCAGTGCACACAAGGTCTTGTGCTCACACCAAAGTGGTATTTTCATACGCACATTTGTGTCCCAAATGCCAGCATCTCCCGTGTGCAGGCGCTGTGCGTTCAGGACCAGATGCACGAAGATTGCTGTGAGTCACTCTTCCTTAGAGACAATGGTTCCATGCAGTCCTACGGCTTCTGATGCAACGTCAGTGCCAGTGTGTTTTTCCATTTAAACACTTAAATAGAAGTGTTATTAACTCAAACGATACCAAGACCCTCTCACTACTTTGATCTGATGGTGTTCTGCCTGTAAAAACCTGAGAGATTTGGCTGCACCTTTCTCACACGTCTATTTCAAACATTCATACTAAGGGCTCATTCTCCTTTGGATTTATGCTTTTAAAAACTGATGGCTTGTGCCAGGCAGGGAGCCTGAGCTGTGACGCCCTTGTCAGCTTTGGACATCAGAACGCCAGACTCCTTCATCGTTCGGATCTTCAATAACGCAGAACTGCTGAGGCTGCTTTGACTTCATTGATTGTAACTGTGAAATCTGCAACGGATCTTCTGCCTCTGCAGCAGCTCTGCGCCTCAGGAGCAGAAGATGGCCCCAGCGGGGGCTGAAAAGGCGGCAGATACCCCTATCGCCGCCGTGCTGCGTTGGTAATTTAAATAATTTTCGATGCTGCCCCGTCTCGTTTTTTTAATGTTATTTTAATGCTCACAGAAGAGCCAGAGAGCGAACCACCCCCTCCCGCCCTCAACCCGCCCTTTCTCTCAGGCATCCCGCCACGCCCCTCGGCTCTTTCCGGACCCACTCGGCACTTTCCGGAACGCTTCGGCTCTCTCCGCATGCGCCCTCTCTCTGCTCTGCTGCGCTCGGATGGGTGGGGCCCTCCCTTCCCCCGCCGGCTTTTTCCGAACCCCTTCGGCACTTTCCGCCAGTCGGGAGCCCGTTCTGCGGCGCTGACGTCATCGCCTGCCGCTGTATAAAAGGCAGCGCCGGCGGCGCACCGTGTCCGTAGCGGAGGGGCGGCGGGCGCGGAGCCGGCGGACTGCGCGCAGAGCCGGTGAGGCGGCGGGCTGAGGCGGGCGGGCGTCATCCTCCGCCCCATTCCGGGCGCGCGGAGCCCGCTCCGCCGCTGCGGGGACAGGTGTACGCTCCCCACAGCCGCGGGGGAGGCCTCAGAGCGCCGTCCCTGAGGGGCTCTCAGCGCTTGCCGTGTCCGGAGGGGGGAGGGGGGCATAAAGGGCGGGCGGGCAGGGAGCGGCCGGCGGCAGGAATTCCATTCAGCGCCCCGGGGAGGGGAGGGGACGGGCGGCGGTGACAGGCGGCCCCGCGAGCAGCAATGGCTTCCGCAGCGCCCGCCAAGGTCAGCGGCTGAGGGGAGCGCGGGGCCGTCAGCAGTGTGCGGGAATTGCGCCTTCCATCATCGCAGGGCCGCGTTCGTCCCCTGGTAGCCCTCAGATGCGTCTTTGTGTTAAAAAAGGAAAAGAAAAAAAAATAGAAAATTAGCTTTTTTTTTTTTTTTTGCTTTTTTTTTTCTCCTCTATTAGGGAAGAACGAATTCCAGCCTTTCTGTGGTTAGAGCTTCGGTAGATGAGGGCTGTACACGAAAAGCTGAGGGTAGCACTGTGCGTTCCAGGGCAGCTCCCTGCTGGGTGTGGGGGTGGATGGCAGGGATGGATGGATGGATGGATGGACGGACAGCAGTGTGTCTGCCCTGCCATTGCATTGGGTACGTGTGTTCTGAGCAGCAGTTGTCTGGAGATGGCAAATGAGCACATCAGAGAAGGAAAAAAAAAACAAAAAAAACCAAAAGCAATAACAACAACAACAAAAGAGCCCAACCTGCCTGAAATGCTTCTGTATCTTTCTGGAAAAGAAAAAAATATCTGTTTTCTTCTGGCATTGTGTTAGGAGTGAAGTGCCAGAAGATTCCAAAGGCTGTGTTCTCTGAATGGCCTTGCTCACAGGCTCCATTTTTTATTTTTTTTCCAAAGCAATGATTAAATTGCCACATACGTCTCTTTTTCTTGCCTTTAAACACACCTAACAATGGTTTGTGGTTGTTTGTGCCAAACAAGTTATAAATAATGAACAAAAGGTTGGAAATAGGGCGCGCTCTGCTGCATTGCGTGCGGGGTCTGTGAGTGCAGCAGTGGAATTGCTGGCACCAAGCGAGCAGGTTACCTTGTTTGCATCAAGGCCTTTATTTCTGTCACTGCTGGGAGGAGGAGAAACTACATCTGAATGCACTGGGTTGAAATAGAATTTTTAAAATCAAATCTAGGAGTGATGCTTTCTTGATGTCCATGGCGGATGAACTTGGACAAATGTATCTGTAATATTTTTAATTAAAAGTAATAATAGTAACAAGAATATCAGAAGGTGAAAGCTGTCTTTTTTAAGCCCTCTTTGCGTGTTTTTCTCCTGCACAGGAGGAGGAAGGCAGGAGGAGCCTTGCATCTCCTACGACAGGGTGGTACCACGGTGTGAAATCCCTGTTTCTCAACCATTACACATATAGCTCATCCCGGTAACTTCATGCAAATAGCTCAGTGTCACTGTTGCCTTGTTTTTACCCACATCATGTATTTATGGCACACGGCTGTGTTCTTCATAAATACATTGCTTTCTGGGGGAAACGGATCGCTCCCCTTGTGTTGGAAGAAGTGATACGAATTCCTCCCTGTTCTCTACTGCATGTTAATGTAGTGTGGGAGTCTGTTTTTTCCATTTGTCCCTGGAGTGTAGGCAGCAGAAAAATGGGGTGGAGCAGACTGCAGATGCTGTTGGTGGGGATTGCCAAGCATAGCCCGGTGATATTGCTGATCAAACGGGTGGCACCCTGCCTTCCCTGCTGCAACCGATCCGTGGTCAGCTATGCAGATGCCACGGGAGATATGCAGTGGCTTCAGCAAGCACAAAGGCAGCAAACTGCGCTTGTCCGCGAGCTGCTTCAGGAACTGCAGTGTACTCATGGGGAAAGTGTAGAGCCAGGGGCAGCAGGACAGCTTTCAGCTGGAAATTTATTGGATTAGATATACTTAACAGCTATATAATGAGCCATCTCAAAAAATATCTCCTGCTGCAACTGTCCTTTTGGATTTTTTAACTATAGCAATTGGAAGTAAACATCTTTGGAGATATTTGAAACCTCCTCGTTGCATTTGTGCTCTGAAATTAAGCCACCCCATTTGATTACTGTGTCGCGAGAAGCTTCATTTGCCAAGTCCAGATAACTTCCTTTAGTGTCTGTTTTGACCTTCAGATTATGGTAGGGCTTGGTTTGTTTCAGTTAACTGGGAAGGTTAGCACTGACCACATTAACTCTTCCTGCTGGTGTTCGTAACATGTTTGCATGGGGGGTTCTGTTGCCTGCAGTCACTTGTGGAACGATAACACCGAACTGCTGTGTGTGGCAAAGAACCAAAGGGGCAGCGTGGGGTGTGTGCTGTGATGGAGTTTGTGTGTTAGAAAAAGAAACAGGAGAACGAAGCCATGTCCTTGCACTCATAGTGAGCTGAATGTTATCTCAATCTCCCCCTCCCTTTTAGACTCTGCATTCTTCCATCATGTTGTCATCGTTTCGTAAAGTCAAAGTCCAGGTATTGCTACGTAATGCATGTGGTGCTGTCACCATACTTGCCTGCCTTTATTGCAGTGACCTATTTATAACAAAAACCCACTGATTCGAGAGTTTGTATGACATAGCAAATGCTTTATTTGCTATATTATATACTTCACTGTTCATTCTGGTCTGGCTTTCCCCTAATACTTTGAGTTTCCCAATTTCTGCGATGCATGATGTGTGAACACTTTAGAGTTCAGTATAATCAGCTGTTGGTGTGGATTAATTTCCTAAGAGCTTCTTGTTTTAGAGAATTCTTGTGCAATGTCTTTTTAGCTATCTAAAAGTCAGTGATGGTAAGATTTACATCACAGCACATCATACATTTGAAGTCAGCTTTGGTTCATAACCCACGCACTGCGCTCTCGCTGTTCATCTGTGCCATTTTCAGTTTGGAGATGGCAAAACAAACAGGGGCCAAACTTCTGGGTGACACAGCAGCCAGGTTCTATTTGGAAATGAGTCAGGTGAATGTCTGTGCTGGAATTAGCATTATAATGAAAAGATGACAGGAATGGAGCATGCTGGGTGAGTTATGTAACATCCCATTACCTGTAGCCCTGCGGTTCTGCAGTGCGGTCGGGGTGCTGTGTTGGAGCAGGGCTGCGCTGACACCAAAAGCAGAGCGACCCAGTTATGCATCAAGGCACCAAACTCAGACCCTGTTAAGCAGCTTCACCAGTTTAGCTGCGGAATGAAAATGTTAACATGCCTGAAAATGAGCAGGTGTTTAATTGCCATACAGGTTTTGAAACATGGATGGCTGTGCACAAGCCCTCATCAGCCCGCATCGGTGCGTTTGCAGCCTGCTTTAGTTCAAGCACAAAAGAGACCTTTTTTTGTGTCCCTGCAATGCCAACTTAACTCTGGGGGCATGTTAGGACATTACTTGTGCTGCATTTGGTCTGTGTGATCCTACAGCACTACACTGCAGCTCCAGCATATTGGGTTTTTGTGCTGCAGCACCTGCCTCACTGTGTCTTGACTCTGCGGTCCTTGGCTGACCCGTGATGGTAACCAGGAGCACTGGGACGCAGGGTTCTGCTGTGTTCTTCCCTTGGCACTTCTGTATTTTCTAGATTTAAATTAATAGCAAGCTAAATGACTGTGCTTTAATTATCCCTTGTTAGCATTTAAAATCTGCAGCATGGTGTGTATGATGGATACCCTCGGTTACTTCTGAGGCACGCACACTGCATCATTCCCCTGGCAGCAGCAGCCAGGGTGGTTGCTTTGCTTTGAGAAAGCCATGGGTGATTGGATCCCATGGGAAGCAGTGATGATGTCCCCATGGCTCAGGGCCACGTTGCCTGAGAGTGACACTGAACACAGAACTGTGTGGTGCTGCTGCTGGGGTCACCGGTGCTGAGGGCGTGCAGCACATCAGGGCTTGTGACAGCAGTCATTATTTTACTACATCTCAAGATAATGATCTTTATATAGTGATATCTGATTGCTTTTCAGGTAGAGTGGTTTACTTCTTTCAGCTTTGTGTAATTGTTTGGACAAAGCTGCCAAAATCTACTGTGCAGCACTCAGCGTAGTTTGCGCTGGAGTTTTTAAATCCCTGAGACCACGTTTAGGTCAGGAAAACGCTGACCTCTGCCATGCCTGCCCAGCCAGCATCACTGTCGTTCCCACTGAGCCCACCTCGCTGCCTCCCACACCCCAGTGCTATTGCTGACATCGTCACTGTGCACTGCAGCAGCCATAGCTGTCCGTGGCTGTGTGTCAGCACCCAGTGTGCATAACGGGGCAGGCTGGCTATTTTGGCCTGAAGGAGAGCAATAACTTCAGTTGGTTTTTCTTGTGTGGTTGTTTTTCTGGTCTTAAACCTGCTTGTGCTTTTTTTATTATTTTTTTTGAACACCACTGCAGCAGTGCGGCGTGACGGAGCATTTTGGGTTGCCCTTTAGCTAGCCATCAGCCAATTAGTGACTTTCCAAGTGCAGTCTCACAGGACAAATTCAGAACAGCAGATACTCTTGGAGGAGCAGGTTCAGAGCTGCTTCCTGCAGCCGTTCAGTGCAGCATGAGGAGCACACTGCACCCCCAGCACGGCCTCCTGCAGCCCGGCCCCATGCAGCTTATCAGCCTGTGCAGGCAGTGCAGGGTGGAGCTGCTGTCCCCCAGGAGGCTGGGGAGGAAGGGGGGGTGTCAGATCACTGTGGGATGAGCTGTGCTTCTCACAGAGCTTCCCTTCAGCCCATCTGCTGCTGGGCGTGTGGAGGTGTGCTGGAGGGGGAGGTGGAGCCTCCGTAAAACCCCAGCATGATTTGGGTTGGGAAAAACCTTCAGGATCGTCTGGTTCCAGCTCCTGCTGTGGGCACAGCTCCCCACTGCCCCATCCATGGCCTTGGGCAGCTCCAGGGTACCCACACCTCTGGGCTGCAGCGCCAGGGTCTCACTGCCCGCAGAGTGAACAGTTTCCTCCAAACATCTAACCCTACCCCTATGTAGTTAAAAGTCATTGCTGCTTGTCCTGTCACTACACCCCCCCCTTCCCCCCCCCCATTCCCTGCAGGCCCCAGTTAGGCACTGTAAGGTCTCCTTGGAGCCTTCTCTGGGCTGAAATGCAGATGGTGCACTGAAGCAAAAAGCCTTGGAACCACCTCACAGAGTCCCTTGGCACTGAGGTGCTGTTCTGCAGCATCCATGACTTCAGAGCACAGAGTTCCCCAGCGACTGCTGATCGCATTCTGGCACCATCTCGCCTTGCTGACGTCAGCTATCTGCTGCAGGAAAGAACAGTCTATTATTGCTAGAGCAAAGCACTTCTTTTACAATGGACTGGCTCGACTTGCTGTGTTATAAAGGGAGCCTTTCTTTTGATGGATTCCAGCAAAAAGAGGAGCCAGATTGCATAGCTGGTGTGCTGAGAGGCAAACCAGCGACTGGCCTAAATCACAGGGGGGCTTCATTTATTTAAATGGAGAATAATTTAGTGATCTAACTAACTTCGTCAATTTAATATTTTAATAATTATTTAATAGCATAATGATTTAAAGTAATTTGAGATCATTGGCACTGTGGAGGTACTTCTCATACTGATATGTAAGCTGACAGTTGATCTGGTGACTGTGTGGGGTTCTGAAACATAATGAAGATTCCTTTTTGTTTTTCCTGGTGATGCCCGAATCCAGAGCAAGGAGCAGTCCATTAGGGTTAGGCTGACTGCCCCTTTGTCATTGCTGAGCAGAATTCAGTTTAAAAAAAAGGAAAAAAGTAGAAAAAAGAAAGGGTTGTTGGAGTTACTACACAATGTAGCAGCACGGGGAAGGAAATTATTGCTAAAAACTTCCTGTGATTTTTCTGGCTCGCTCCCTGGAGTTGACAGACAGTCTGAAGCAGCCCTTCACACAGCTGTCCTCTGCAGGAGATGCCCCGTAGCTGGCCTCCAGCTATATTTGGGGTTTGATCTTTTAAAGCTCAAATACCCCAATCCAGTGGAGCTTTTGGTCTCCCTGGGCTTCGTTCCTGCCATTCAGCCCACACAGCCCCTTTGTTCCACAACCCTCTTGGCAGCAGAACAGCCAGGCCTGGAAGAGAGAGCGGAGCTGAGCTTTCCTTCCTTCCTTCCTTGAACCACTGCAGTGCAGCTGAGCTCAGAGTTGGCCAGGTATCAACAGCTGCTGTGACGCAGCAGTGCTGGGCAGGGGGCTCTGCCCACCTCATCCTTTCACATGGCCCCACTGCGAGTGCTTGGAAACCACACAGCAAACAGCCATGCAGATACTGTTCCAACCTGGCCAGTTTTTCATGTCATTATGCAAGATATGCATCTAGTTAAAGCATGCAGCTAGCTGGTGCCTAAGTAACTTTATTTTGTATATAACAACGTATTTCAGAGATTGCCTGTGTCTTTCCATGCAGTTTTACACTTTCTCTTCCACTTTTTATTTTGTAGGATTGAGGGGAGGTACGTTTAGTTTACAATGCTTACATGTATTTATAATAAAAGCATTGACCAAGCTGTACATGTAAGCACCTGTACATCCAGACATCAATTGCATAATTGCTCAAGCACTGATTATTTGTTGCAACAACTGCTTGATATGCATAGCAAGTTGTCAAAAGAGCACGTAAGTACCCAAACTTTTTGACAGTGATGGTACTTCTTAATCTATGTCACACTTCTGTTGTAATGCACAGGTTCCTTACTGAAAATCCAGGTGCTTTCTGAAAGTTTAGGAACTGAAAAGTTAAAGTGATCCCAATGCTGATCGAAATTAGATAAAACAGTGATCAGGATTTTTTGGGGTCTGCAGTAACAATAACAGCTTTCAGCAGATGAAATGATATGTAAGGATCTCCAGTTGAAGAGAGAGAGTTGGTTATACAAAACACTCCTTGAATTCCTTCTCTGTTTGTGACATCAGATCTGTGGAACGGAGCCTGAGCCTCTGGGTTGGCTTTTGCAGATGTGTGTGGGGTTGGCAGGGTGGGTTTATGGCTGCTTGACTGTCTGAGAGAGCAGAGTGGCTGTCACACACACGTGTGTGTATCAATGTTTGCATGTACAGTCCATGTAAGTGTGTGTCTGTATGCATATGGATGTACTTATGTGGGCTCGTTAGCTGTTCTTTAAGGAACAGAATTAAATATCATTACTGAAGCTACATACTCAGATATGTACTTAGTATTTTAACTAAGTTAAAATACATGTTGTCCAGGAAAATCTGATGTTTATGTATCTACACGTGAATACATGTGTGTATGCACACATATATGCATAAGTGCACACAAACATGTTTCTGAAGCACCCTTTTACAATCTGTATTTCATGCTTGCATGGTGAGCTGTGGGTGGCACGGCCTTCATACTGCTGGGCAGGCAGTGGTAGCCATAGCTTTCCAAGACAAGCAGGTGTTTAATGCTGTTGTAAATGCTCTTTTTCCATGATATCCTGCTACACGTTCCTATTTCTTTATGTTCTGTGTACATACCTACATACATTTACTGTAAGTAAACCACGTTTGAGTTTAAAAGAAAGAAATAACATCAATGACCAGCAAACAGAAACCAGGTTCTTCTTTCACGGATCTCTCCATACCTTTGTTTTATAATACAAACAAAACGTTAACTGAGTGGTTTTTGGCTTTCAGAAAATGGATCCAAGTGGGGTAAAAGTGTTGGAAACGGCAGAAGATATCCAAGAACGGCGCCAGCAGGTTTTGGACCGTTACCACCGCTTCAAGGAACTGTCTTCTCTGAGGCGCCAAAAACTCGAAGATTCCTATCGCTTCCAGTTCTTCCAGCGCGATGCAGATGAGCTCGAAAAATGGATCCAAGAGAAACTCCAGATAGCATCTGATGAAAATTACAAAGACCCAAGCAATTTACAGGCAAGTCCTACTGCTATCTTGTGGCGTTGTACTGTTAATATTAGGATGTTCCAAGTCAGTTGGAGTAGGAACAGATGCATAAGAGTAGCGTGAGAGTGGTGAACAAAAGGTGGATGCAAATACATGCAGCCTTGGAAAGTGCTCTCCAAGAGCGATGGATCTTTGCTGACATGATTGGAATATTTCTGATAGTAGATTATATACTAAATCAATACAGAAAAACTTAGTGCAGTGTGCTGTAAAACCAGCTTGGGTTAATCCTAGAATCAGCTCGGTGAATAAACGCTATAAAAGATGGCTGAGGAAGACAAACTTGTGTGGGAGATGGATTTTCAGATGTTACAACTCTCAGATGTGTGAGAGCAAACACAGCATAAACTGTTGTATCTACTCACAAAGCATGGTACAACTGTGACTTCAACTGTGCTATTGTATTGTTTGCTTTCAGTGCGAAATAGCAAAAAATAAGTGAAAAATCCTGATGCAGGGATTTGTAGAGGAGAGCTGTGCACCAAATCTCAGCTATGTTCTTTGATGTTTTGCTTGCAGGGGAAGCTGCAGAAGCACCAGGCCTTTGAAGCTGAGGTGCAGGCCAATTCAGGGGCTATCGTTAAGCTGGATGAGACTGGAAATCAGATGATCAATGAAGGCCATTTTGCATCTGAAACCATAAGAGTGAGTTTGAAAACTTTTTTCTTCTTACAGACTTTTTCTAGGACAGTTTTAGTAGGTTATGTGCATAACTCTGTATTCCAGAACACATTTTAAAATTCTGCAAATACTCTGAGTGAAATCACAAGAGGATTTCTATATGGAATGTTTACAGACTTGAAGCACCAAGCTCATAGATCTGCTTTGTAAGTGAACTTTCTACCCACGGAGTTCAGGAACTTAGCCTGGAAAATCTCCAGTAATTCCAATATGTGTTGAAAGTCACAAGGCAAATGATGAATGATGCTTATGATTCTTCCCAAAAAGGCTCAGCATCAAGAAGCAGCCGAATTCACAAGACCAGATGTTAGGGATATTAACCACTGCATTTATTTGCTTAAGTAGAACATTATAACTTGCTCATTGAGTGACCTTAAATAATGATGTTTCTTAGCTGTGCTGCTCAGTGTGAATTCTCACTTATGTTGTGCTTGGAGTGACAACTTGTTTTCTAATGGTTCAGTCTTTCACGCCGTACAGGACTGCACAGCGCCCCATAGTAACAGCCACCCAAGTTGGGTCCCACATACGAGTAGGTGAAACTCCTGGCTGTGCAGTGCAACTTCTTTTTGCCATGTCTTCTGTCTTCCTTGCTTGACAGTTTGCATTATCCTTTGGGCCAACAGTAGAAAATTGAGTAGTGTGAGCTTTCTCTTCCCTTGAAACCTACCTGAGTGAATTTTCTGAAAGGATTAAAGAAGTATCCACCCATGCTGGCTGTTCAAAAGCTTCTCTAGCATGACTTTCAAGTTTCACATCTAGATGAGCAAAGCCTTATAGGTGATGGGTGGAGCAGATACTTTCCTGTTTTGCAAGTTGTGTGCCTGTGTGGGAGTGTGGTTTTTCTTCTAATTGTCTATAAAATTTACAGTAGCTCCCAAATGTCTTGAAAGGCAGAATGCAGCCACAGAGGCTCAACATTAAAGCTAGTAACTGCTCCTGGCATTTAAGTATTGTAATACTTAACAGTGTTGGCTACATATATTAACTGAGTGCTGCTAGGACAAACAGTGAAAATACTGTGAAGTGGCACAAATTTGACTTGAAACAAAGCATGTGGTCTCAAATAAAAATGTATTCCAAAATGAGAACAAGATTTGCATCTTGGGAGTTGACTTAATTTTAAAAGATTGGAACATCAGTGCTTTGCTGGAGTTTTTGGGTCTGACTTCACAGTGCTGCAGAATTTAGATCCAATTATGTCTCAAAATGCTTACTTCACTTCTGTGAATATAATTGTATGATGGTTTCAATAATTAATAAGTGTTTAAATATTCAGTTAAGTAATTTCTAATTTTATATTGTCATTTTATATCACTTAAATTAATTAGTGGAGGTGAAGATTTCATGAGGTCCTTTCACTCTCTGTCTAGTAAGATTTAGGAGCATGACACACTGGAAAAAGCCTCATCCTAAGGACAGGAAGGGAACACATTTGTTCTTGTCTGATATGGGATTTTAATATCAGCATCCTGTTGTTCCAGACTCGTCTGCAGGAGCTGCACCGACTATGGGAGTTACTGCTGGAAAAAATGAGAGAGAAGGGAGTGAAGCTGCTGCAAGCACAGAAGCTGGTGCAGTTTTTACGGGAGTGTGAAGATGTCATGGACTGGATCAATGACAAGGTACATTATTACCTGTGTTCACTGTGTTCTTCTTGGGAAATTGGATTTATCTGTGTGGAAATTTCCATCTTTGTATAGTAGCTGGAGTCCAGGTAGCCCAAGAGAACTTCTAAAGGCATTTCATTTTACTGGTACGTTTTATTTAGGTCATTGGTGTTGTATGAACAGTAGGTGTGCAACCACTCTTCTTCCTTTTGCAGCCACAAAAAATGGGAACTAGAGTAAGGGGAAGCCTGCGTGTTGGAGAGCATGGCTAGATGTAATCAAACCTGGGCTTCACTCTAGGAAGAACTTCATATTTTTCATAGAAATCAAATTCAGATTTCTTGTAGGGGAAATCTACTACATAAAAGCAAATTTTTGTTATAAATGTCCAAAGTGGTTTGTTAGGGAAAGTGGCCAGCCTAACCAGCAAGCTGTGTGTACAGAATTACGTACATAAGTACTTAAGATGGCAGTATCTTCAGGTGCACGCTGTAAGGACACTTGTTGCAAGAGAGCTGTTGGCTTTGAATTCTGTGAACTCTGAGGAAAGAGACCACAAACCACAATCTCAAGGAAAGCCACAAAATGATCATCTGGGTTTTCACAATGATAGCTTTTGGTTTTGTGTCACTGCGGGTTCAAACTCTAAACCCTGCATAACTGTTACAGAACATGGCGGTGCACTTCTCAGAAATAGGTCTTGTGTCAGAAGACTACAGCAAAATGCATAAGTAACTGAAAAACATAAGTTTCAGACCCTGCATGGCCAATTATTTTCTTGTTACAAAAACACGTTTTTTCCAAGCATATTTTGTTTCAGTATTTTAGATGGCTGCAGCATTGGTCATCACACACAGAACAGTGAGCCTAAGATAATGGAATTGATTTAATGACTTGAACAAAAACAAAGATGAAAAAACAATCCTCATAGTGACCTAGGATGTTTTTTGTAATTGTGGACAGATGTTGGGTGGGAGAGGTTCATGTTTTGAAGTAAGAAAGTTTGTAGTTTAAAACCTGATTAGCCCAGTTGGCTTCCTGGTTTTTGGTAGTGATTTCTCCTAGGTTATACTGAAATATACTTGGTTTTGTTTTTTTTTTTGTGCTAGGAAGCAATAGTGACCTCAGAAGAGCTTGGACAGGACTTAGAGCATGTTGAGGTTTTGCAGAAGAAATTTGAAGAATTCCAAACAGATCTGGCAGCTCATGAGGAAAGAGTGAATGAAGTGAACCAGTTCGCTGGCAAACTTATCCAGGTAAACATTCATGTATGTTGAATATCTCTCCTGGCTGGTGTGATATAACAGCAACATTTTGTCTGCAATGCTCCCTACCCTTTCCCCATCCCTGCAGTTTGGTAGGAGATTTGTATCATTTACTGCACATGTGTTTAGATTCCTGGCTATTTGAATGGCTGGAGACAGGGCAGGATGTGTTGTGTTCTAGAATGTAATATATTGTTTACTGGCCTCTTCCTGTTGACTAAATAGTTCATAGAGAGACTGCTGCATGAGTATGCAGTTTTTACACAGTGACACTTCAGGAAAACTGCTGAACTGAGAAATCATTTGGAAAGTACAGTGACTGTAAATTGATTTCTTGGAAAACAGTGGTTTTTCAATTGATAGAATAGAACATTAATAGAAAATGGCTTTTTTTTTTCCTTTGCTTACTAGGAACAGCACCCCGAGGAGGAACTTATAAAGTCCAAACAGGATGAAGTAAATGCAAGCTGGCAGCGTCTTAAGGGGCTTGCCCAGCAGAGGCAAGGAAAACTCTTTGGGGCAGCTGAAGTTCAGCGCTTCAACAGGTAAGATCCTGGTTGGATCCTGGCTGGATCTGCTGAAGTGATGTCATATCTCTATATAGATGTCTGATGATCCTTTTAGCTACGCACGGTATTGTGAGAAGGGCTACCATCTGGTTTTGTTTTGCTCTTCCTTGTGGCTGAGGAACTTGCTCAGAGGGGATTCTGAAAACAGTCATTCTGTTCTAAGTTTCAACACCTGGAAGTTCTGTTCATTCTTTTGCTTGGCAGTTCTCCCAGTCTTTACTCTGAGAGCTTTGCCCTGTTCAATCCTACGTGAGCCTTTAAAGAGGTTGTTTTTCTTTGTTGTTGTTGCTGGCTAGATGTCAGTCCAGTTGTTCAGGACAGGAAGGGGGTTGGGTGGGTGTCTTTGAGCAGTGTCTTTCTATCTTATCTGCTGCTTGTTATTTTGAGGTTTTTATAATGAAGTTGGAGAGGGGTCTAGGGTAGAAAAGTGACTGGTAGTTTCCATTTGGTGACACCATCTAAAGAATGGCTTGCCAGCGCACTCAAATGCTTTTGGGGATTAAAAAAATGTATACACATCTTTTCAGGTGCCTTTGACTTGTTAGTTTATTATTATCATCAGCTGCAGTGTTTATATAAGAGTTTACAATGCAGGTATGTCTGTAATAAGTGAAAACATCCTGCTTTCTTCCCCTTTCATTAAAAGATTTACTACTTTCAATTTGTGCTTTGTTTTGAAGGGATGTGGATGAAACTATCAGCTGGATTAAGGAGAAAGGGCAGTTGATGGCCTCAGATGACTTCGGCAGAGACTTGGCCAGCGTGCAAGCTTTACTGCGTAAGCATGAAGGCCTGGAAAGAGATCTTGCAGCTTTGGAGGATAAGGTACTTGTATGAGATGCATTTTACCTACTACTTAAACTAGGTAACCTGTTTTTAAAAGGCTAGAAGCTTATTCAGTGTTTGTGACTGTCTGGGTTTAGGTTAAGGCCCTTTGTGCAGAAGCTGACCGTTTGCAGCAGTCTCACCCAATAAATGCTTCTCAAATTCAAGTGAAACGCGAGGAACTGATTGCCAACTGGGAGCAGATCCGAACTCTGGCAGCGGAGAGGCATGCTCGCCTTAATGACTCCTACAGGTAGGAGAATTGAATTGCTAGAATGGATTTTTTCCTTTCTTCCATATTCAAATTTGATATAAGACTGTGTGAAATAGAAGAAAGGGAGGCTGTTCCCAAAAGTTTGGGATGATGCTGGTGTTTTCAGTAGTAGTCTTAGTCACCAGATGATACTTTACATCAGCTTCTTGTAAGAAGACCTATTTATATAAATACTTTAAAGTTCTTGGTCATTCTCTGAATACACAACAGTTGTGAAGACACCTTGAATTTTTAGGACAAGTTCACTTTTTATTGATGTCTGCGTTCAAAAATGCTATCTGACTGTGTTCTGTTGTTTTTTAATATGCTTATTATAAACCTGTTCACTGTGGAGTCTTCGTGATTTTGTTAAGAGTTAGGTATGGTGTATTGTTGGGTGCACTGTCCCAGAGTAAAGGAAATAATACTCTCATCTGTAACAGTTGCCTTCTTGCTGTGGGGTTTGTTTTCATCCATACTTGTTTCTGTACCTGCGTGGTTCTCTGTGAAAACTAAACTATTAGATCACTATTAAGAAGCTGTGCTGATAAGAAACTTAGCCTAACGTGGTGGTTAGTTTGTCTTTTCTGGTGTTGTGTTTCTGCTGTTCATTCCCTCACATTGTGTATGTCTTCACCACCATAAATCTCGCACCAAGTAATCATTCTTACTTTGCCTTTACTGGCATATTCTCTTCAGTTTAAAAGGGAAACAGAAACTGATTTTTTTTCCTGATAAGTGTTAAACATGTGCCAAAGGCAATAACTGTAAGAACGTGCTGAAAGTCATCTGAGAATTTATTTGTTCTAAGGCTGAGGCATGTGCAGTTGAAACTTTCTGTCAGCTCTTCCCCCCACACACACTGGTGTGGCTGTGACAGAAGCATTGCCCTGGGCTGTCTTGAAATGCTTTGAGAACTGTCTTTGGTTTCTGTTGTCTTCAACGTATAGACTTGTAGCTAAGAATATTCCTTTTACTATTGATATAAATTGTATGAAATACATGTGTTGGAGAAGCAGTAAAAGGTTTCTGCTTCTTAAACTTAGTGTTTTTCTAATTTTAAATGTCTCTTTTAGATAGAAAACTTAATTATTTAATATTAGAAAACTTAATTATTTAATATTCTAATTGCATTTTGGTATTGTATTGTCTTGTTTTCATCCAAGGAACTGCTTTCGTGTTTGTAACCTTTACCTTTGGTTTAAGGATTGAGAAAATATGCAAGCAAATGATTCCCAAACGTTTTCTCTCTTGTTTTCATAAGGTTGCAGCGCTTTCTTGCAGATTTCCGGGATCTCACCAGCTGGGTAACTGAGATGAAGGCTCTGATAAATGCTGATGAGCTTGCCAATGATGTGGCTGGAGCAGAAGCCCTTCTAGACAGACATCAGGAACATAAGGTATAATGGCTAGCCAAGCCCAGTCAGCGGCTCTCTAAGACTGAATTGTGTCTGACACAGTCTCTGAGTCAGCCAATGTCGTGCCATTGGCATCCTTGCATTGTACAACACGGTTCACTGTTCTTATTTGAGGATCTTGATTGCAGGTAGATATACTGATAACTATTTAAAAGTGCTTATGATAATATTTTATCAAAAATATTTAGACCTGATAGCAATCAGTTGGATAACAACTGTTTTAATTCTCCATCATGAGGAATTGCTCTACCTAATAATGCAGCTTGAAACACCAACCCTTAGTTTCTGTTTAACATATGAATTTATACTTTCCTCATTTGCAGTATAAGGTGATGTATTTGAATCTAGTTTTCTTGTTTGGCATGATGTATCTAAATGCCTCAATGATAAACTTTAAACTCTCCAGGCTGTTACATCTCTTATTTCAATAGCAGTATTTTGACACTCTGTTGTAAGCTATATTGTGGGAAATAACTTTTTCACTTCCATTTCATAGGGAGAAATTGATGCTCACGAGGATAGCTTCAAATCTGCTGATGAGTCCGGGCAGGCTTTGCTTGCAGCTGGGCACTATGCTTCTGATGAAGTTAAAGAAAAGGTAAGTTGGGCAACTTGAGAGCAAGTCCTGCAAGAATTACGTTTTTCTCCTTTTGTGTCCCTTAATTTAGAAGTTCTTAAGATTTTAAGCTGCAAAGTGTCATTTAAATAGGTTAGAGAGCTTTTAAGACTGACAATTTCTGTTCAGGCTTCCATCCTGATTTTACATTGAGAAGTAAATGAACCAGTCTGTTAAATGCAGTGTTTCCTTTTCCCAATCCCTTAGCTGACTGTCCTCTCAGATGAAAGATCTGCCTTGCTAGAACTATGGGAGCTTCGCAGGCAGCAGTATGAACAGTGCATGGATCTGCAGCTTTTCTACAGAGATACCGAACAAGTTGACAACTGGATGAGCAAACAAGAAGTGAGTGCATGCATTTGAACTCTCCAGTTTGAATTTCATTAATGCCAACCTTCTGTAGGCACAAACCATTGTTAATCACTAGTGGCAGTGACTCTACCTACCACTGGACATGCACTAGGGATAAGGTGCTGTGCAGTTTGTTACGTGGCTGCCCAAGGTGCTACAATGACTGTTTCTTTCTAATGCTTGAACTATGAGCTGGGGCAAGTTGGCCTCGTGTTGCTTTTATGTTTGTTTAACTCTTGTGAAATACTGTTTGAAGAAGAAGCTAAAAGTAATTATTTGGAGTCTTTGGCTGCAAGAGGTGGATAGGGAACACCATCCCAGTATTATCATCCTTCCTTTCCAATCGTATGTAGGAAACATCACTGAGTGTGCTTAGGTTGACTTTTAGAGAAGCTGAAGACACAAACAAAAAATCCACTGATGTTTATTGCCTTGCTTTAGGCTTTTCTGCTGAATGAAGACCTTGGTGATTCTCTGGATAGTGTGGAGGCTCTTCTAAAGAAGCATGAAGATTTTGAGAAATCCCTAAGTGCTCAAGAGGAGAAAATCACAGTAAGACATTTATATTGGGTCGTCACTAAAGAAGTGAGAAATGAATGAAGTTGTTGATTGGAGAGGCAACATTGGTGGGGACTGACAGAGAAGAATGTGGTTTGCTCTGCTAAATGAGTCACTGTGGAGAATAATCAGTGGAAAAGCTAAGATAGGGCTTGATTGCTGCCTCAGACAGCTGAAAACCCAAAGCCTTGCTTAGCACGTCAGCATGGGGGAAGAGGGTGGATTTTGATAAATGGTCATTTGTGCACATGTAAGAGCATGGTATAGACTAAAAGGGTTTAAACAGTAGCTATCTTAATGACTGTTTTTGATGAGCTTTTGAGAATTAACTTGCTGTGTAGACTTACACGAACAGTTTTTATTACACAAAATAAATGGAAAATCTTTTCACTTTCAGGCATTGGATGAGTTTGCTACTAAACTGATTCAGAATAACCATTATGCCATGGATGATGTTGCTACGCGCAGAGATGCTGTAAGTATTTAACACAGATTTAGTTTGCAGGTTTTCTGCTTGATTATTTTAAATAGTATGACTACAATATGGGATAAATCACTGGAGCTTTCATTGCATACAGTCGACTTTCTTATAAGCTGAAGAACTTAAAAAATCTTGACTTAATTTTTTCTTTTCTTCAGCTCCTGAGCCGCCGAAATGCTCTCCATGAACGCGCCATGTACCGCCGCGCTCACCTGGCAGATTCTTTCCATCTCCAGCAGTTTTTCAGAGACTCTGATGAGCTGAAGAGTTGGGTTAATGAAAAAATGAAAACTGCTACTGATGAGGCTTACAAGGTAAAAAAGAGAGATCAGTGTCAGAGTATTTTTAAGGCAATACCAAGCTTGATATAATCAGTATAGTGATGTGAAGCAGTATCAGACAGATCTTGCTGAAGCAGGCAGTATTAATGGCAACAGGAAGAACTGCAATTTCTCCCTGTTCCATTATGCTGTAATCATGCTAATCAATAGCTTAAATGTTCTGATTTCAAAGATGTATTTGTGGCACCAATTCCTTTCGTGACATGTTGGAATGCGTGTAAGTGTTGTCTAATTTAAAAATGCTTTCCAAGATCTATATGTATTAATTCTGGATTGAAAGTTTATTTTTCTTTCTTTATCTGTAGGATCCATCGAACTTGCAAGGTAAAGTTCAGAAGCATCAGGCTTTTGAAGCAGAGCTTTCTGCTAATCAGAGTCGTATTGATGCACTGGAGAAAGCTGGCCAGAAGTTGATTGATGTCAATCACTACGCATCTGATGAGGTGGCAGCTCGCATGAATGAAGTCATCAGCTTGTGGAAGAAACTTCTGGAAGCCACTGAGCTCAAAGGTAAGATCTAGTTATAAGAATCAAGTGGTTTTTTTAGAGGCTTTAGCGGGGAAAAGACAAGGAAGTGAGTTAAATGAAGTGGAAAACTTAAATCATCCTCTTGTCACTCTGTCTTTCTCAGGTATCAAACTGCGTGAAGCCAATCAACAGCAGCAATTTAATCGCAACGTAGAGGACATTGAGCTGTGGCTGTATGAAGTAGAAGGTCACCTGGCTTCTGATGATTATGGAAAAGATCTTACCAGTGTTCAGAATCTTCAGAAGAAACATGCCCTGCTAGAGGCAGATGTTGCTGCCCATCAGGTGAGGGGAATAATTTTTCTTCCTGCCCTTTGAGATGTGCTTACTTGAAAATGATCACCCCAGAGACTTCATCAGATGACAGTAAGAGTCTGTATTTTCATGTTTGTCTGTTTGGGCTTCTCAGCTTGCTTATCAGAAAAAAAATCTGAACTGAAATGGTTCGTTTAGAGTGGCACATCTGTAAAGCTAACGAAATTGCAAAACTCTTTTGTCTGTATGAATTTACAGATTAAATACAATTTACATATTCTGCTCAATGTAATCTGGGGTAGAATTTTTATCAACAATTATTGCTGCACTGGCAGTGTGCAGCTGAGTTTCCTTTCCTCTACCACAATGTAATTTACTTGCTAAAGCTTGAAAATACTCTTCAAACGTTCACTGCATCAAGCAGAAAGCCTGAAAACTTGTAAAGGTTGTGACATAAAACTATTACTAAATTAATTTTAGGATCGGATAGATGGCATCACCATCCAGGCACGCCAGTTCCAAGATGCTGGGCACTTTGATGCTGACAATATCAAGAAGAAACAAGAGGCTTTAGTAGCTCGTTATGAAGCTCTGAAGGATCCTATGGTAGCTCGTAAGCAGAAACTGGCAGATTCTCTTCGCCTGCAGCAGCTTTTCCGTGACATCGAGGATGAAGAGACCTGGATTAGGGAAAAGGAACCTATTGCAGCCTCAACAAACCGAGGTTCGTCCATTCTGATACCTGCAGGATTTGGGTGTCAGAATTGCTGTGACTTATAGGGAACTTTCTATTTAAAAATATATTAAAAAATTCTAAAGTGTTTACTGCAGTTAGCAATGCCTGCATTTATGTATTTACCCGTGGTTCTTTAAATATTCTACAGTTAATTCTACATTAATTCACTGGGTGACTCAGTGTTCTGCAGTGCTCAGTGGTGGCTCTTACTCTGCAAGTTTATCTGCTGTTTGTTGCAGCTTCCTTGAAATTTTTAATTCTGAGTCATCAGACATAAACCAGTTAACTGTCTTCTGTTTTTCAGGCAAGGACTTAATTGGTGTCCAGAACCTACTAAAGAAGCACCAAGCTTTGCAGGCAGAAATTGCAGGCCATGAACCTCGCATTAAAGCAGTCACACAAAAAGGAAATGCGATGGTGGAAGAGGGTATGTCTCAATATTCCTTAATTTTCTGTCTTTCAGAAATCCAAAAGTCTTTGTGCAGGACTTTGTTCTCTAGCTCTGTACTATTAAAGATTACTGACTGATTTATCTGAGAACTAGCCAGGTACCTGCAAGCAGGATGAGCTTCTAGTCATTCTTTCACTTGGAAATAAAAATAGATTCCTTGATGGGAACCTGTCACCATTTTCACAGATCTTCACTTGATCTTGGCAGATGCATGTATTCAAATATTCCTGGAGCAGTTTCATTCACAGGTGCAATCTCTGAACCAAAAGGACAATCTAAATTATGATTGCCTTATTGCAGACAAAATAGGCCATGTAGGTCTAAACAGGTCTCATTTTTGTGATTTTTTTTTTTTTCCCAAGAAGTACAGGTGACCTTTTAGTCTCTGTTACTTATGTCTCTAAGTCCTTCAGTCTCCTCTTTTTGCTTTGTAGGACATTTTGCTGCTGAAGATGTGAAGATCAAATTGAATGAACTAAACCAAAAATGGGACTCTCTGAAAGCCAAGGCATCTCAGCGGCGGCAGGATCTAGAGGATTCTCTGCAAGCTCAGCAGTATTTTGCTGATGCTAACGAGGCAGAATCATGGATGAGGGAAAAGGAGCCCATTGTAGGCAGCACAGACTATGGAAAGGATGAAGACTCTGCTGAGGTATTTGACACTGGATTACTTTTGCATAAACAGAGTGAGGGCTTCGTTCAGTAGCAGAGAAAATAAGGAGCTTTGCTACTTTTAGGATTCTCATAAAAAAGGGTGGAAGGTTTTTGTATCAAGCTCAATTTTCACTCAGAATTGAAGTACAATGGCTGTTTTTCCTGTATGTTAGCTATTACTGTGTGTGTCATTTTGCTGTTCAATGTATTCACTATAATATAGAGAATTTGTATGGTATACTGAGGTAAATATCAGTAAACTCTTGCCTGCTGCAGTGTTGTATTTCAGTATGAGTTTAGCTTCGAGTACTTCATCAGTTCTGAAGTATTTTCTTATGCAGAAATTGCTATACAAGTGTATTTCTGTGGCCAGACGCTGCTGACTGATGTTTCATTGAAATTAACTGCAGTTTAAAGCTATTCTTTCAAACTTACCTCTGTTTCTGGAGTAATACTTGGTACTCCTTCCTGGTAAGAAGAAAAGAATGCTTCTGAGATAAGGTGGAGCAAAAGGATTAGAAGCATTTAGGCAGCTATCAGGCCTGTGAATAAATAGATGTAGCTATTCTCATGAGAGTTGGAAGTCTGGCAGCTCTGAAGAACCCACATTCCCTGTATATGGAGCCCAAGAATACATTTTAAGCTAAACAGCATTTGTAGAAATGGCTTGGTGTACATATCATTTTTATCATTTGATTTCAGGCTCTCCTGAAGAAGCACGAAGCTTTGATGTCTGATCTTTCTGCTTACGGCAGTAGCATACAGGCATTAAGGGAACAGGCCCAGTCCTGCAGGGTAAGGAAGGATGCTAATCATGTTGCTGAAATTCTTGGGTCAGCAGAAGTTAAAGACCGAGCTTCATAGCAGCAGTTGCTTTTGAGAACTTACTGCAGACTGCGCTTAATTTTCTAATTAAAAAGAAAATAAAGATTCGTTATCTCTTTTTATAATTGTAACAAACTGCTGTGTTACATTGAAAGAAAACAGAACAATGTTTCCAATGTTTGAGCGCAGAGAGTGCCTGAAATAAGTCCATCTGTGCTGCAGATGGATTTATTTCAACAGGAATCACTTCAGAGCATTTGCAGTACCTTTAAGGCTGAAGTATTTTTTAGGATCACTACTTTGGTTGTAATAACCGTGCAAAAGTTTCTGTATCTTTACTCATTTTTCTTCTGTTGCCTTCCCTGTTAGCAACAAGTTGCTCCCACCGATGATGAAACTGGAAAAGAGCTTGTGCTGGCACTCTATGATTACCAAGAGAAGAGTCCTCGGGAGGTGACTATGAAAAAAGGAGATATTCTCACCCTGCTCAACAGCACCAACAAGGTATGCTGTTGCCTGCCAGGTTGCTGAGCTGCTTGGCTTACTTGGTTTTGTGTATTGAGTTTTGTTTTTTTTTTCTTTTTGTTCTGTCAAAGAAGTTACAGCATTTGCACATTCAGTCTGTGTTCCCATTTAGCACTTTAGCATAATTCATGTCACTCTTATGACTCCCTTCTGGCTGCCAGCTTTTTCTAAGTCATAAACCCTGTATGCCATAGGGTGTGTGTCTGCAGGAAAGCTTATTTCCTTTCATTTAGAGAATTTCTGACCAAACACAAGGAGAGAAGTAAAAGCAAAACTTGGCTTTCTACAAGAGACAGTTTGAAATGACCTCCATGAAAAGGACAAACTCTTGTTTTCTTGCAGTAATAGAAACCTCTAACTTTGCCTCTGTATTTGCTCTGTATTTGCCTCACAGTGGTTGCTTTTATTTTCTCATCACAGGACTGGTGGAAGGTTGAAGTTAATGATCGTCAGGGCTTTGTACCAGCTGCCTATGTGAAAAAACTAGATCCTGCCCAGTCTGCATCCCGAGAGAATCTTCTGGAAGAGCAAGGCAGCATAGCATTGCGACAGGAGCAAATTGACAACCAGTAAGATCTGACTAATGAGATATGACACCACCCAGTGTTGGCTGGGTTGGCCTTCGTCTCACATGTGCCATAAGTTTAGGTGGATGCCACTTCAGCGAGGGAATAATTAATTGGAGCAAAACAGAGGGGCTCCTTTAGTGGGAGCACCATACTGAATCATTCTTATTCCAGATATTCCTGTTGCTTTTTCCATTTTTTTTGACTGTAAAATTCATGACACTTGAGCTCAACTTACTGTCTGACCTGAGCATTATACGTGTCCCTTTTGTTGTTGTATCTAACTACTTAAACTTGTTTGTGAGTTATATCTGTCCTAAGCAGCTCTTGTATTTGTAGCTGTCACTTCTTAATGTGTGATCTGTTTTGAAAAGCTTTCTTAAATTTGGCTGCAAAAGTACAGTACCCTCCCTATAGGGCTGCCTCTGGAGATGTCTCCTTAGGAGCTGCAGCTCTCTTAGCACCAGCTTGTTGGTTTTGTTGGATTGTTTTTTCCTGAAACACAGTGCCACCACATGGGTTAAAACCTACCTTCTTTCTCTTTTATTAAAGAGGAACACACGTGCCTTTGCCAATGCAGAAAACTGCACAACTGCTTGGTAACAACCTCCTGAGGCAAATGGTAGTTATAGATTAGTTCAAGCAAGGGCTGTCAGTGATAGCTGTGAGCTACCAGCTCTTCTTATCGAGCCACTTGGAAGCCAGAGCTGACAGTTCAGTGCACACTCCCATCTGTTTGCATAGTTACTCTACATGAGAATGTCTTTCTACTCAGTTGTTTTGAGTCACTAGTTATTACAATGGCTTTCAATAATAGTTTTAGTTTTAGGACTTAAAGTAAATCAAGCTAATAAGGTAATTTGTACCAATTTGTACCAATTGTACCTAAGGATGGCTCAGGAATTTTAATAATGTGTAACTGTTCTGTGGGTTTGCCTGCAACTTTTAAGAACTGTTAGAGGTGTCTTATTTGAGAGCAAAGGAGTGGGGGCCACCCTTTGGTTTTAAATCAAATGGCACAATGATCAGGAAATGAGGAGACCTTATAGAGAGAGTTCAACTGTACTGCTGAGGTTCCCTCCCATGAATTTCACTCTGGTCTGATTTGCTTTGTTTGCTTCTTAATGACATCTAAATTCCTCCATTTAAATGTGAACTTTTAACCATCTCCTACCACAGACGACCCATGGATGGAGCTGCTGCTTTCATTATTTTGGTTAATCTAACTAATTTTTTGCATGCATTTGCTGTGCTCCCTCTGTCTGTGCAGGACTCTCATAACTAAGGAAGTCGGCAGTGTATCTCTGCGTATGAAACAGGTCGAAGAACTGTGAGTAGGATTAGCCCTTTCTAAACCATGCTGTCTCCATACTGTCACTGTTCATTCCCTTTGTTTCTTTCTTTCTTTGGGAAAGCTGCTCCAAAGAGACACAAAGGAAGCAATTTCTGCAACGTGTGTTTTTTTAGTTTAGATGAGCGTGTCGAGCTGTGTGTTTTGTGTTGTGTACAGCCAGCCCTCCTGCCAGCTGCTTGTCCTGTTGGTCACATTGGCACTGCTAGATTGGTGATGGGGTCATTTTCCATTACACTGATTTTATTTGCCAAGTGAGGGTTCAGTGATATCTAGACTGTTTTCTTTAAAAACCGTGCGTTGCGTTTTCTGAGGTGCAGATAGAATTACTTGTTTATATAAACAAATATGCTTGGTGTATCCGTTTTATATATAACATCACATAAATGTCTGCTTCTGGTAGAATCTTGTCCCAAGTCCTCTTAGGAGCTTTGCAAGTACTCAGTACCTAAAACTGTGCTGAAGCAAACATCCGCAGTTGAGTCAGGCTTTAGAAAAGTGTTTTCCTGCATGCAGTAGCTCATGCAAGTCAGACTAGAATGCTGCCATTTACTACAAAAGGTTCTTGGTTCCTAAAATCCAGTGGTGAATTCAGGGTAGATGGGAAACCGCAAAGTCTCAGCTACTGGAGAGACTTATTGCTGCTTATCAGTTGGATGTACAGGCATTGCAGCCCAGGATGTCAAGGCTTTCTGGGAGCAGCCTTGTTCATCTCTCAGTGTTAGAGGCTTTTCTGAGCACAGGATCTTTGAAAATTGACATTTTGCCAGGAATCAAACAGGAGACATCAGGTTTTGTGCTCTTAAATACAATGATGCTGCTGTATTTTCATGTTGGCCTTTCATGATTCAGCTGCTTGTTCAAGCCAATTTAAGCACTTCAGAATGAATGTGGAGTAAAACCTCTAAGGTAAATGAGAAATAATTTCACTGATACCATTGGTAATTCCACAGATATATACAAGCAGCACATGTAAAACAAGTTTAATGTGTTTTCTAGTTGAATATAATTGAGTTATCAGAGAAATAACATCTCTTTTAACCACACAGCAGGTTTTGCACTGAACCATAGCTAGGTAAGACGTTTTGTGTCCAGTAGCTGTCAGGTTAACGGGTTTAATCTGATGGCAGACTTCATGTGCTCTAGGAAAGTATTTCTCACAAAGTTAGCTCTTTTCTTTGTGTATCCTGTGCAGTCATTCCTGCACTGTAGTGCTGCTGTAGCCATGAGCTGTGGTTTGGATTTGCCTTTGCCCATTGAAGCATTGAATGTGGGAGGCCTCATTTTAGTGTGCTTACCCATATAAAGGAGAGATGTGCACAGTTTGCATTTACCTGATCCTGAACTACTAAGTCATTCTGTAGAGTAGCAGTGTGTAGATTGCAGGCACTTCCAGCATCTTTGGTGCTACATGAATTTGTTTGATGGCTGTGACTCTACTCAATGCAATCTGACTGCTCCTGCCTGCCTTTTCTGCTTGTTCCAGGTATCATTCCCTTCTTGAGCTGGGAGAAAAACGTAAAGGCATGCTAGAGAAAAGCTGCAAAAAGTTTATGCTGTTCCGTGAGGCTAATGAGCTTCAACAGTGGATCAATGAGAAGGAAGCTGCACTCACTAATGAGGAAGTGGGTGCTGATTTGGAGCAGGTGGAGGTGCTACAGAAGAAATTTGATGATTTTCAGAAGGTATGTTGTAATCTGTGTGCTAATTCTTCATATCTGAGCATAGCAGAAAAGCACCAACCAAGTTCTGTAGGAGTTCCATTTTGTGCAACACATAACCTTCAGTTAAGCCGTATTTTTGTTGTTGGATAGAAAAATATGTTTTTGTTTTCAGCTGTAGAGCATTTCACAAGATATATAGAAGTAGTTCTCTGCTTCAAAATGCCAGTAGGCTTTTGATTTTATTTTTTTCCCCTTTGTGTTTGCAACTCTTGTTAGTATTTCTTTGCTTGAGGTGAAGGAATTACTTTTCACACACGTTTGTTCCGTGCACTTTGGTAAGGCGCTGCATACTTCAATGCAGCAGTGCTTGACTCCAGCAGTGAAAAAGCTGGTGACCTGATAGCTCTGTGTGTTATCACCCTTACAGCTTGCAAGTTGGCTAACACAACCTGAGCCAGCCTAGTAGTGTAGGTGTGAAGATGACAGCAGTTATCGGATTTGTGGTAGTGTCTGTTTGTTTGTTTGTTTGTTTTTTTAAAGCTAATGGTTGAAACTAAAATGTGTCATCTAATAACATTTAAATGCAAGTTCTCCTCCGTTTATTTTTGTTGGTTTTTTAACTGGGTTCCCTTTCTGACTGATGGAAAGGTCTCTGTCGGTCTGTTTGGCTGACAGTGTTTTAGTAAAAGTACTTCTTAAAACTGGCTTTTTAGGTGACTTATCTACAGCAGTATGGATGACAGCTTTTGATCTCCTGTTGGTAATGCTGTGTACCTGACAGTTCAGACATGTATTCCATTGCAGATTGTGTATGGAAAGCTCTGACAGTGTGTTTCTCTAACATGCTGATACTTGGCACTGATAGCTGGGGTTCCTCAGCACATTCTTCATTCACTGATAACTGGAAAGGTTGAATGTGCTGAATTCCTGCTGTTATCAAACTGCTTCTCAGTACCCCTGGTGTTCCAACTTGATCCACGTGTTTGGCCAATGTGAATGCTAATGTGTGAATGTAACTGTTCTCTGCAGGATTTAAAAGCTAACGAGTCACGACTGAAGGATATAAACAAGGTTGCAAACGACCTGGAGTCTGAAGGGCTGATGGCCGAGGAAGTGCAAGCAGTGGAGCACCAGGTCTGCTTGTTTTTCTGACTTAGTCTGATACTCTTGAGAAGTAAAGTATTTCCTTCCTTTCTTTAGTCTATCCTGCTTGGTGTTTCATTGTAACATTGTGGCTGTTACTGTTTATTGTCTGATTAGAGACATACACTGCTTCTTCTGCAGTGTGGCCATCACAGGGGTAACCTTTGAACCGTTTCTTTTGAAATAGTGCAAGTTGCACCATCTGGAGCTTCTTTTCTTTTTCTATTTTTTTCTTTTTAATTGACTGGAATTTTCTTTAAGGTAATACTAAACGTCAGGGAGATTCCATGAATCAGCTTTGCTTCTTCACATAAGTGCCAAACTCCCATTCCTATTGCACATGCAGGTTGTGAGAGCACTGTTGGCTTTGTGACATGCTGGCAACTAATAGAAGAAGCTGCTTCAAAGCATGTCTTCTGTCCTCCATTTCTGAAAAACAGTGGAATTTTTCTTTCTGTAAGAAAATATCAATTTGTTTGGTAGGAAATGACAAGACTTTGTTTTTCTTTCCTTTGCAGGAAGTCTATGGAATGATGCCCAGAGTAAGTGTTAATTTCCATGTGGCAATTTTTGACAGTTTGGAATGTAGAAGTTCTGCTGTGATTGCATGAAGGAACTCATTTGTGATTTTGAGTGGGTGTAGAAAGATTATCTCACCTTAGATCTGTTCATTTACTGGCTATTGAACTCCACATCACCAATCAGTGCTGAGCAGGATAACCCAAAATGACAAAAATACATATTTGTAAAAATTGATTTATGCTGTTAGGATGGAACACAGAGATGTCTCAATTTCTAAACATTTTCTGGTAGTTTCAGATTTTGCTTTGTATTTAAAGCTGTTTCTTCACATTTTTAAACAGGATGAAACTGATTCTAAGACAGCCTCTCCTTGGAAGGTAAGTTGCTGAATCCGGGATAAAACAAAAACTACAGCACACATTCTTGGGTTTTTTGCTTTTTTAGTAGACTGTACACCTTCTCATAAACTCCCCCCTTTTATTTTTCTTTCTTTAAGATTTGAGAGAATGACTTTAGAGGTGTCTTACTCTCAACCAGTGTTTTAAGTTGGTATTGACTTGGGGTTAATGAATTTCACTTCACTTTGCTTGTTTACTTCAGCAAGCGTGTTACAAAAACTCACAGAGCATTAAGCAGGAATGTGCCATCATAGACTTACATGCCAGTTCTCTGTCAGTACAGATAAGTTGTCATCCTGCACTGCTCTTCATTGCCAAAGTGAAAATTCTCCATTTAGTGGATTCCCAATGGAGAATTTGCTGGCAGTCTGATTTTGACCTGTGCAGAGGAACTCCCTTTTGTTTTGAATTCGTACTATCAAAGCAAATCATAGTTGTTATGCCACTGTTTTTAGGTATTACCAGTGATGTAAAATCCTCCCCATTCACTTAGCATTACGTTTATTTATTGCAATACATCAAGGGGAAGGAAATGTTTGTATTCCTGAAAGTCAAAGGCACTTATGCCATGGTTCCTTCAGCAAGGAATACGTTGTCTGTATGCAGTATTTTGTCACTGTTTACTGATGCATCAAAATATTCTGAATATTTTTACCATTATCCAACATTATTTTTATTATAAAAGGAGATTGTGTGTTGCAGGGAGTTGGTGATAATTTTTCTGATCAGCTTTCACCAGTTTTGATTGTCATCCTGTATTCTAGAAGCGTTTGAATTAATTGCTGATTCAATCAGAAGTGAAACTGTACAGATAATTGTTGTTTTCTGTGCCCTACATGTGATTCATAAAGCTGTATTTTACAAAGTCTGTGGTTTTGACTTTGGCCAATTGATGGATTTTTTTAGTTTTTTTTTTAATAAAGAATTTTCTTTCAGTTTAACTTTGGCTCTGATTGAAGTCAACTTTAATGCGACTTTTTTATTTCTGCCTTTCACACAGTCTGCACGTATGATGGTACACACAGTGGCAACGTTTAACTCAATCAAGGTAACAGTACAGCTTTTCCTGCCCTTATGTAAACGCTGGAAACTATTTCACCTTCCTTTGCACAGTCTCTGTCTGTCATTATGTTTTCTAAGCCATTTTGAATAAACTTATCAAGAAAACTATTTAACATATAGCATTTCCTTCTCAAGTTCTTCCATGTCAGGAGAAGCCCTTAAAATTATTCTTCTGAACTAGACTAATTGAATTTGTACTTCCTCTGGAATGAAGAAGAAACAGTAACCTTCATTTTCAGTGAAAGTCCAGTCTCAACTTCTCATTTGAAATGGACTACTTGGCAAAAATTGCTTGCATTCTCTGAATAATGCAGGTGTAGCTGTTATCAGCATCTTCCAGCACTACTGTCAGTTTTCTCAATAGCATTGTGAAAAATTACCTGTTGGGGTATGGACATGGAGAAGGTGTGGTTGGCATGTTCACAGATGTCAGCAGAGTAAGAGAGAGGTTGATAAGCATGGTGAACAGAACTTGCTGGAGAGTAAGTTCTTCTGTTTGTCTTAAAGCTTCAGTGCCATACAAGAGTTTCTTAGTGCAGAATTGCTATAGAACAGGTTTGCTGTATCAGTATGGGGTTTTATTTTTTGTTGTTATTCCAGGAACTGAATGAACGCTGGAGATCTCTGCAGCAGTTGGCAGAGGAGCGAAGCCAGCTGTTGGGCAGTGCTCATGAAGTCCAGAGGTTCCACAGGTGGGATGTTTATATCATATCTGACCTTATTCCAGTAAAATGCTTTATTTATAAGAGTTCTAAAAGAAAGCAGGACCTAACAAGTCATATTTCAGCCCTCAATTTGTTCAGTGGAAGTTGGGCTACCTGCAAAACGAGTTTTTTTTTTTTAAATATACTGCCTAGAAAAAGAAAATCTTTTTAATATGGAACTGCTGAGGGTTTGGGAGATGTGAACTGCTGTCATATTTTGCCAGAGTTCACTTCGGTCTTGCAGCTTAAGAGATCCATCAACTACTTGAGCATCTCTAACAGAGAGAAGGTGTGGTGGGTAACAGAGATCCTAGCATGGCCTCCATTTTAATTCTCTTTCTTCCTCCACTCAAATCAGAGATGCTGATGAAACAAAAGAGTGGATAGAAGAGAAGAATCAAGCATTAAATACTGACAACTATGGACATGACTTGGCCAGTGTGCAGGCTCTGCAGCGCAAGCATGAAGGCTTTGAGAGAGACTTGGCAGCTCTTGGAGACAAGGTGAGGATGAGAGGGTGGGAAATGCGGAAGCTTTCCCTTTATCTAGCAGAGGTTATTGCACTATAGAAAGGATTATTTTTGTGTTCTTTGTGTTTATTTTCCTTTTTTCTATTCTAGGTGAATTCTCTTGGTGAAACTGCCCAGCGTCTGATCCAGTCACATCCAGAATCAGCTGAAGACCTCCAAGAAAAATGTACTGAATTGAACCAAGCTTGGAGTAGTCTGGGAAAACGTGCTGACCAGCGCAAAGAGAAGCTTGGAGATTCTCATGACCTGCAGCGTTTCCTCAGTGATTTCAGGTAGAGTCCATCCCCCCTCCCCAGTTTGTCTGCTTTATTACTGGAAGAGTACATCTAACTCAGGGTTTCGGAGGAGTATTTCATGGGAGGGGTTGAAAAAGGACTTTTTCCTATTGTGGCTTATTTTAGTGGAGGAAGGGAATTATTGTTACATTAATCTGTGCTCACAGAGACCTTATGTCTTGGATCAACGGAATCCGGGGTCTGGTCTCCTCAGATGAACTTGCAAAAGATGTGACTGGAGCTGAAGCTCTGTTGGAAAGGCATCAGGTATGTGAAAGATAATAAGTGAGTATCCAACATCAATAGATGCTTGTTTTTGTGACACGTTTCACTTACAGTTCCAAAAATTAATCAGTTGCTGCTCTGTCCTTTAATAACAAATCTCTGTACTTTGCAGGAGCACCGCACTGAAATAGATGCACGGGCTGGCACTTTTCAGGCATTTGAACAGTTTGGGCAGCAGCTTCTGGCTCGTGGACACTATGCCAGCCCAGAGATTAAGGAGAAACTGGATATTCTAGAGCAAGAACGGACAGACCTGGAGAAGGCCTGGGTCCAGCGCAGAATGATGCTAGACCAGTGCTTAGAACTACAGGTACCCTGCTGCATTTCTAAAAGGAAAGATCATTCCTTCTTTAAATATGTATTCATTCACAATGATGAGTGATGTTCATGGTCTGTCTGTCTCATACTTTGGAGTTTTTCCTCCCCAGCTGTTTCATCGGGATTGTGAACAAGCTGAAAACTGGATGGCTGCCCGAGAGGCATTCCTAAATACAGAAGACAAAGGAGACTCGTTAGACAGCGTGGAGGCACTCATCAAGAAACATGAAGATTTCGATAAGGCAATCAATGTCCAGGTGAGGGGCGTAGCTGAATTGAAGAGAAGATATCTTTTCTGATGTGGTTTGTTAACAAAATGAATTACTACCACATGTGGTTTGTCAAGCTTCATTCTAAAGCTATTTGGCATCTGCAGCTGCGGTTTAGCAGTGCCTTATGCAGGCACAGGTGTATTTCACTGTCCACAAATAAGTTGTAAGAAGAGTGGCAAAAGTTTGCATATATCTCTTATTGACTTGGAATTTTCTTACTTATTACAATAGAGGAAGGTGTATTGTCAGTTTCTTGAGAAGAAAACTGCTGACCTTTACATACTGCTAAAAGTCAGGAAGTTGCTCTTTTCCTAAATGCTGCAGGTGGAAGCTCTTGTGAAGTTGATCTTTCCAGTCCTGTAGAAGATAGTCATCCTTAATGGGAAAAAACTCCATTCCAGACCCTGCTCAACACTTGATGTTGTTTGAAGTACCGCAGTTCTCCTAATTGATGGCTTCTCTTTTGAACAGGAAGAGAAAATTGCTGTCTTGCAGTCTTTTGCTGACCAACTGATCGCTGCTGATCATTATGCAAAAGGAGTCATTGCTAACAGGCGCAATGAGGTTCTGGACAGGTTGGTACATTGATTGCCTTGTTAGATGGGATGCAGCTGTGACTGAGTGCCATTTGGCATCACTGTTAAGCTGTTAAATGGAATGCTTTGTGCAGCCCTGTTTTTTCATTCTGTGCTGTATTTAATTGCATACAGGTGGCGTCGTCTGAAAGCTCAGATGATTGAGAAGAGATCTAAGCTGGGAGAATCTCAGACCCTCCAACAGTTCAGTCGTGATGTTGATGAAATAGAAGCTTGGATCAGTGAAAAGCTTCAAACTGCAAGTGATGAGTCATATAAGGATCCCACAAACATCCAGGTGAATATGATTCTCAGCTTAGGAATCATAAGGAGGTATTTAGGTTCGCAAAGAGCGCTCCGTTTTGAAAGAATGTGTTCAGAGGAATTCCTGTTCAGTGAGAGAGAATCAAGCACCGTGTTGGATCTTCCTTTAACAAAGAGAAAATGGAAATTTCGTTATGCATAAAAAGAGGCTCAAAGTAGAAGTCTCCTAGTAATTATTGATGTATATAATGAATAAGATATGTATATAAGAATAAGATATCTGCAGCAGCAGGCTTCCTGAAGGTGAATAGCTGAGTAGCTATTCTGTTTTTCTCCTAACAGAATAATGAAACTAAGTTCTTGGGTCTTAACTCCACCTTACATTCTGAAATACAAAGTCTTATTCGTTCTTCAGTGTTAAGGACTAATTACAGTTACCTCCTATGTTGAAATGCTGGTTATGAAGTAGTATGAGTGCACTGAACTACTTCTTCTCTCAATCTGTTTTATAGCTTTCCAAACTGCTGGTAAGTAGTTTGGACTAGCCCTGGTATGTGAAATTTTCTTTGTACAGCTTATATGTGAGCACAAGGTCTGGTTGCAGTTTGTTGCTCCATCCATCAGTTCATGCAGTCTCTTTGTTTTCTCTTAGTTATTGACCTTCATTCAGGTGCAGCTGTCGGTCTTCATGTTATGGATGTGGCTTTTCTGTTAATGCATATACAGCATCATTTATTTCTGTATTTGTTTTGCAGGTGTTCTGCATGATCTGTTTAATTTGTGATGCATAAGGGATGCAGGGTGTTGGGTGGGGATTTTTGTTTGTTTCTCTGTAGGAGTTTGCTCCTGGAGAAGTGGGTAGCTAGGCTCCTTTTTCAGAAGTCTGCCTGCTAGCCCTGTCATCCTTTCTGCATCTGCAGTGGTGATGACATAACCTGTGATACAAAACATCAGCTCTGTTACCTTGGTTTTTCAACATCAAATGTTGAAGATGGAGGATTTAATGAATCTGGTAGACCTGAAGTGCTCAGCTCTTGTGGCAGTAGCTGCAAGAGAAGTAGAAGAGAATAATATAGAAGTAACTCTCTGGAAAAAGCTGTGTACCACATGGAAAGCTATGGGGTTATACGAAAGGGGAAGACAACAAAGAGAGGGGAGGAACTGGACTAAAGGAGAGAATAATTGTTTCTTTAGGCTGTGGTACATTAGGGATCCTTTTCCTTATTTGAAAAAAAAAAAATTCATTAAAGCAAATGCTCATCTTGGATTTGTTGTCATGGTAATTACATGAAGGTGTGCAATTGGCAGCTCTTAAATTGAGTTTTACTTGTTGGTAAATGTTGCTTTGAAGGATATATTCCTATAATCTCAGCAGTCAGGACTGTCAGCTTCCAAAATAAAGCAGTTCATGCAGAATCTCTCATGCCAACGCTGTAGTTTTTTTCATCTTCTACTTCTAGGCTAACATTTCCTTTCATTCCATTCTCTCAGGGCATTGCATACCCATGTCCAATGCTACTAGCATTTCCAGTTAATACTCTTAAATTCTGTTGTGTCATTTTTGTGCTATTCTTCTCTTTCTGGTGGGTGGATCTATCATGTATATATGGGAGACATCTGTGTATTTCCTCCCACTTCAAGGCTCCTGTTGTTCTCATGGTGCTCTCAACTCAGAAAAACTTCCTATAATCAATACTTTCTAGTTAGATTCATAAGAGTTTTTGGTTGTTAATCCTGGATTTTAATGTATAGTGTGATCACGTATGACTGAACGATGTCAGAATGCATAAGTCAGATGGCAGCAGTGGTTTCTGTTAGCTGTCTGTAGGTTAGGAATAGAAATAGTAGCTTTGCAAATTTCTGTAGGAGTAGAAAGGATTGTCTATTTATGCTTAGAGTTTGTATAATTGCTGCTTTTTGGAGATGATGGAGCTGTACAGGAGAAAGCTTTACCCAGGAACAGTGAGGGTTAGTGCAAGGAACATTACTGGCAGCTGTCAAATGTGGAGGACAGTGCCTGAGTTACCTACATCAGCTCACTGGAAGTTTTGCTATGTCAAAGCTTGGTGCTTACCCAGATCGATAAGAGGATTCTTACTGAGGGAGAACTTCTTTAGGTCAGACTGTAGGCAACAGCCATGCTCTCCTCTCGGCCCATGAGAACAATGTAGGAGCCCTTGGTCCAGTTTCTGACAGCTGTGCTTTTTCTCACGTGCAGAGCAAGCACCAGAAGCACCAAGCCTTTGAAGCTGAGCTCCATGCCAACGCAGATCGGATTCGTGGAGTCATTGATATGGGGAACTCCCTGATTGAAAGAGGAGCGTGTGCTGGCAGTGAGGATGCTGTGAAGGTAAGCACAACAAATCCACTTAGAATATCTGCTTACGTTCAGCTTTGAAGTGTTTGGGTAACTGGGTGAGAAAAACAAGCATTGCAATCAAATCTTGTTTTATAGAAATGTTTCTATTTCAACAATGCAGTGGAAATAGGAGCAGTCATTTTACTTCACTTTTGAGAGAGAGAACCTTTCTGATCCTGTAACAAGGATGTGAATGTTGAACTGAATTCTAGCTAGGCAGCATTCAGTAGTTACTGTGTAGTTTGTATGCGTGGAATCAGCAGCCAAACTCGTGCCTTATTCAGCTGCTGCAGTTATCAAAACTTGCATTTTTCATTTGTAGCATTTGTCCTCTCCATTTTACAACAGGCACGGCTGGCTGCCCTGGCTGATCAATGGCAGTTCCTTGTTCAGAAGTCAGCAGAGAAGAGCCAGAAACTGAAAGAAGCTAATAAACAGCAGAATTTCAATACCGGCATCAAGGACTTTGATTTCTGGCTTTCAGAGGTAACTTATTGAAATGGTGAATGTATTTTACATTATTTGTAAAGAAAGTGAGGAGGAGTGTGATTGCCTTGAATTCTACGAAATTAAACAGGTGATGAGACAGAGGTTTATCCTCTCTCTGCAGAAAGTTAAGGAAATAATTTGTATAATTTAAAGGCAGTAGAATTTCAAGAGTTTGTGAAAATACGACACAGCTCATTCTTTGTTCCCTTTTTCCTTCCCCACCCCTAGGTGGAAGCTTTGTTGGCATCTGAAGACTATGGGAAGGACTTGGCATCAGTTAACAACCTTCTGAAGAAGCACCAATTACTGGAAGCTGATATATCTGCTCATGAAGTATTGCTTTCTCGTTTAGTTTTGGAATATAAATCATAGAATCATAGAACTGCTCATATTAGAAAAGACCTTAAAGATCATCCACCTCAAGCTATGTTACCCTAACGCCAACAACCCTCTGCTAAATCATGTCCCTGAGCACCACATCCAGATGGTTTTTAAACACATCCAGGGATGGTGACTCAACCACTTCCTGGGGAGCCCATTCCATGCTTAACAACCCTTTCTGTAGAAAAGTTTTTCCTGATATCCAACCTTAACTTACCCTGGTGTAATTTAAGGCCATTTCCCCTCATCCTGCCACCAGCGAGAAGAGACCAACCCTGCTCTTGCTGCAGTCACCTTTCAGGTGTTTGAAGAGAGCATGGTCTCCCCTCAGCCTCCTCTTCCCCAGATTAAAATCATAGTAATTGGCAAACTCTGCAGGTACTGCTTCAGTGCTGCAGTCATACACTGAAACGTGTTTTCTTCACGTGTGGCTCTGCACAGTAGTTAGATTTCTATGTTTATGTCAATACAGAAATCATGATGAGACAATCTTACACCTCTTTTCTCCACGTTTCCAGGATCGGCTGAAGGACCTGAACAGCCAGGCTGACAGTTTGATGACCAGCAGTGCTTTCGATACCTCCCAAGTAAAGGATAAACGTGAAACAATAAACGGGCGCTTCCAGAGGATCAAGAGCATGGCAGCCGCCCGCCGCGCCAAGCTGAACGAGTCCCACCGCCTGCATCAGTTCTTCCGTGACATGGATGATGAGGAGTCCTGGATCAAGTGCGTGTTCTGAAACTTAGAGGCTCTGCCATCAGAGCACGTGCTTACTGTCAGCTTGTCAGCAGTGTTCAGTCTGTAGTATGGCTCTATAACACAAGTAATGTGTCTCTACAAGGAGTCACCTTTGCCTTCCAGTCAAGGAAAACTGTGTTAAAAATGACTTCTGCTCCAGTTTGGGTGTGGCTTCTTATCTGCAGTGCTCTGTGGTCTGACTGCAAGAGGGAAAAGTTTGTGCTGGAAGAAGAAGCACTCTATTAGCCTTGAACCAGATAGCTGCAATTTGACTAATCTTCTTTGGGAAAGCTCGCAGAAGAAACTCAGACCTTACTTTTTTAGTCTGAAGTAATACTTCTGTTGTTGGTCTAGCCTATTGTAGTAGTGAACTTAATGCCCTTTCTGCAGGTGTTAGTTCCCTGAAGGAAGTGAACTTCATAGAAATCATTAGACTAATTCTGTTGTCTTGCTTGTGGAAAATTAAAAATAGCAATTGAACAGCAGCAGGTAAACTTCTTGAAATGAAGCTATCTTAGAAAGCAGTGCAGATAAGCTCTCCTTCATAGAGAAATGATAGACCCTCTGCCTTTCCTTTCTTCTCCCTACTCATTTTCCTTTTGTGTGTCAGGAGCCAGCTGCTGTTTGATGATACCTCATGCACAGCACTAAGACTTGTGTTGCAAAGAGCGTTTCCTGATTTGCAGTGATTTTTTCTTTGCTTTTGTGAGATTTGATCTGTGCAAGTAGTTCTCAAACTTTCTATTTCTTCTCTCGTGATTTTAGAGAGAAGAAACTGTTGGTGAGCTCAGAGGACTATGGCAGAGACCTGACTGGTGTGCAGAACCTCAGGAAGAAACATAAGCGCTTGGAAGCAGAATTAGCTGCCCATGAACCTGCTATCCAGGTGAGTACCTCTCTCCTTGACAGATGGCTTCATAAAGAATGCCATTCTTTGTCATTCTTTGCAGCAAATATGAAAGCAAGTAATTAGTTTGTAAGCATGCAGATAGAGTGCCTAAGGAAAGAGTGAATGATTATTAATTATCTGTTTCTCTGCTTTGCAGGGTGTTCTAGACACTGGCAAGAAGCTTTCAGATGATAACACGATTGGGAAGGAGGAGATACAGCAGAGACTGGCTCAGTTTGTGGACCATTGGAAAGAGCTAAAACAGCTGGCAGCTGCTCGGTGTGTGAGACGTTGTGACATACAATTTAAATAAAGCACTTATATGGGCTTGTAAGGACCAGATGTACTGAATTTCAGGTTTTTAGATATGGTTAGTCAATAGTATTGTGTAATTGGTTCTATGAAACTACTGGAAAGAGTTTTAGTGATAATAGTTCTCAACAGCAACATGACAGGTAGGTTTTTTTGTTTCTTTTCTTGAAGTTGTGCTGCAATCAGTCTTTTCTTGCACCAGCTGAAAACCAGAGACTTGAAATTAATTGAGCTAAGTCCCCTAGCAGGATGTTTTTCTGAATGGAAGCTGTTGGGAGAGAGTCCTTTCAGTCCTTCAGTAGCTGCAGGGTTTGAGGCCTAGAAGAAACAAGTGAGAGCGAGTGTGTTGGCTTTCAATCTCTGTACATTCTTAGGTTTTCAGCTGCTTGTGTATTCGTTTCCATCTGATATCTAAAAGCTGTAGAGTAACACTGCAGCTAATTTTACCTTTCTTTACCCATGCAGGGGGCAGCGTCTGGAGGAGTCCCTGGAGTACCAGCAGTTTGTAGCAAATGTTGAGGAAGAGGAAGCATGGATCAACGAGAAAATGACATTGGTAGCCAGTGAGGATTATGGAGACACACTTGCTGCTATCCAGGTATGAAGGAAGTTGTTGGCTCTTGGGTGATTTCATTGCATCATCACTGATGAGAACATTGTGAACCTTTGCTGTAACTGTTTGTTTTCAAATATGGAAGTTTTTTGATTTATTTTTGTATTTGCAGGGCTTGCTGAAAAAGCATGAAGCATTTGAGACTGACTTTACTGTCCACAAAGACAGAGTGAATGATGTTTGTGCTAATGGAGAGGATCTCATTAAAAAGGTGAGCAGAAGCTGGTAAAAAAACATAGCTTTCAAAAGCTGCCCAGGACATCTTCATGTCAAAGCAGACTTACTCTGCTCTTGGGACTGATTTGTCATCTCTTTGAAAAGAGTTCTATTCAGTTTTTTTGCAGCTGACCAAGCTATTGGTGTTAACCAATTTCAGAGCTGTTTCATGCTCGTGTTGTACATTGAGAATCAAGTCTTTTGGCTAAAATCCTTGCTCTGTCACCCACTTGTTGGATGCCTTGGAAGACCTTAAAGGTTGCTGTTGTTTTTTTCCTGATATGTAGAACAATCACCATGTGGAGAACATAACTGCTAAGATGAAGGGCCTGAAGGGCAAGGTGTCAGATCTGGAGAAAGCTGCAGCTCAGAGGAAAGCCAAATTGGATGAGAATTCTGCCTTCCTCCAGTTCAACTGGAAAGCAGACGTGGTGGAGTCATGGATAGGTATGGTCTGTGTTGGAGCACAGTGTGCTGTCACAAAGAAACTGATGTGCACCTCCATTTCTCAGTGTGTAACTTCGTACTCTGTTAGAGTAAGCAGACATAAACCCAAAGGAATGAGCAGTATTATACCTGATAGATGCTTGTGAGATCATTGTTAGACCAGAATTTGGAACTGAGGGAGAATTTGAGACAGAGGTGTTTTCATCTTTACTGAATGTGCTTCGTTTTCCAGGTGAGAAGGAAAACAGTCTGAAGACAGATGACTATGGCCGTGACCTCTCCTCTGTGCAAACACTGCTCACCAAACAGGTTAGTGCTGATGCTGCCTTCCATCTGAAAGTGATCAAGGAAACAGGTCAACGCTTCTCTAATACCAGATTTTGGTATTCACATATTCTATTTTTATTTAACAATTCTTATGTAATCTTGCATATATTTCTATGTAAAATATTTCTTTTTTTAATGCTTCAGGAAACTTTTGATGCTGGACTTCAGGCTTTCCAGCAGGAGGGAATTGCAAACATCACTGCTCTGAAAGACCAGCTACTGGCAGCCAAACATATCCAATCAAAGGCCATTGAGGCTCGGCACGCTTCCTTGATGAAACGCTGGAATCAGCTACTTGCTAATTCTGCAGCCAGGAAAAAGAAACTCTTGGAGGCTCAGGAGCACTTCAGAAAGGTGAGTCACCAAACCTTGGAGCTACAAAAATCTGATTGTTCTTTTTGGAGGAAAAGCAGCACAAGACTTGGGCAGCGTTCTTATTTGCAGCTAATGATTATGGAGATCCAGAGGACTTAATAGTTTTTTATATACTTGCAAGGAATGAGTAATAAAGGCAAACTATTACTTGAGCTTGTTAACTTTAGGTAATCTCGTACAGAATATTTGCATTACAGAACTGAACAACCAGTTTCTTTTCTCTTTTCAAGGTTGAGGATCTCTTCCTGACCTTCGCCAAGAAAGCCTCTGCCTTCAACAGCTGGTTTGAGAATGCTGAAGAGGACCTGACGGATCCTGTGCGCTGCAATTCTCTGGAAGAAATCAAAGCACTGCGAGAAGCCCACGATGCGTTCCGTTCGTCACTGAGCTCGGCCCAAGCTGACTTCAACCAGCTGGCAGAGCTCGATCGCCAGATCAAGAGCTTCCGTGTCGCCTCCAACCCGTACACTTGGTTTACTATGGAGGCTCTTGAAGAAACTTGGAGGAATCTGCAGAAAATTATCAAGGCAAGTTGGAGAGCTGCTCCTCATAGCCTATGACCTTGCGAGTCTTCCTTGGAATTTGTCTGCCACATAATCAATACAGGAGTTTGTCACAGTACTAAAAGTGGAAATCTCTCCAATTTGGGGAGCAAAGAAAAGCATCCGTTAGCTTGTGCTGTTGTTGAGATTTTCAGTGATGTTTTGCTCTCTGGAGACAAAGCACTTGTCCCTCAATCCTGACTGTAGAGGAAGTTTCACATTCAGGCTATACAGTCAAGTGATGGTTGCATCAGTTCTAATTCTCAAGGATTTGGTTGGAATGTTCTGCACTGCGGTCTTAACCTCGGTTAGTTATGGAGGACACTTTTTGAGTCCACAGCCTTCTAGATTTGTGCTCGAATGCACTGCTGGTTATGCTGTTACAAGATAAAGCCATCCACCTATTTCCCTGTTTGAAACTGTGTGTGTTTGTTCCTCAGGAGCGTGAATTGGAGCTGCAGAAGGAGCAGCGAAGGCAGGAAGAAAATGACAAGCTGCGCCAGGAGTTTGCTCAGCATGCTAACGCCTTCCACCAGTGGATTCAGGAGACAAGGTATAGTTTGCTCTTTCCAGGAGCAACTCTTAGAGAATTGTGCAGCTAATTGTATCTGTCTTACGTCTGCTTAGTCCATCTAAGTTGTAAATGTGTCCTGAAAAGCAGCTATTGAGAATTTGTTCATTTCCTACAGCTGGGATTTGAGGGAAGCCCCATTAGCCACGGGAAGAGAAAGCTCTAAACCCCAGGTTATAGCAGTGATCCTGCCTCTGAATTCATGTTTCTGTAGTGATACCAGGTATCCAGGACTTGACTCTCCTCCAGTTATTCCTGAACTAGCCTGCAGGACAGCTGAAAGGGGTGGGGAGCAGACAGCTGGAGCAGCCTGCAGGAAGTGCTCCTGGCATTTCTGTTAATGCCTCTTTGTTCACTGGTACATTAGGAATCTCACTAGGACTTCAACAGGGAAAGAAATTGTGAAAAGAACCTGAAGGCAAGCACTTCTCTGGGGTGCTGTCATTATATCCATGCTGGGGGAGAGAGAGCAGATATTAAACATATGTTGTAGAAATAAAAGATCTCAGGGTTGAGAACTGCAGAGAACTGAAGAGCATGTTTCTAGAAAACAGGGGGCAGAGCTGTTAGCCAGTTCTGTGTGGTGAGTTCTGTTTTCATTTAATCCTGTGATTCTCTGTCTCTGTGTGTTTACAAATAGTTCTGTATGTGTCTTCATGAAATACTGAAATTTAAATGATTTAACTTTTTGATGTTTACTTCCCACCCAAATCTGTCCCTCTCTTACTGTCTTGTCTCTGTCCTGCTGCCTGATGTTTGGATCTTCACATTCCACAGGACTTACCTGCTAGATGGGTTAGTATTGAATTTTCTATCTTTCAAAATATGGTGATGTGTTCTGCTCTGTCTGTGTGATTTCTTCTGTCACTGTGTTGCTTGTGAAAGCCACCCCAAAACCCCTTTTATTTGAAAAGAGCAATCTAGCTGAGGTGCACAGGAAACAAGAGTTTGGAGTGGATTACAAATAAACCAGTAAAAACCATAACTATTTCCTAATCAAAAGCAGAGGAAGTTATGAGTGGGAAGCCACTGGCATCCCGTGGAAGTGCTAACTCCTGTTCACAGAATCATAGAACAGCTCAGGTTGGAGGAGACCATGAGGACCATCAGGTCCCCCCCTGCCATTAGCTGGGCTGCCAGCTGCTAGGTCAGGTCCTGCATCAGATTGCTCTTCCTTTGTCTGAGTGCTCACACAAGGAAAGGCTCTCACTCTGAGATGTGGGAAGGTACAGAATGATCATCTTCACATGGCTTTTAAAACAGTTTTCCAATAGTCAGAGATCTGCTTAGCAGAACGGATTTTCTGCTGTAACTGTTCTCTGAGCGATTAAAGCCCCACAGTGTGGACTATTTTGTTCTGGGAGGAGGAAGACGTGTTCCTGCAAAGAGGCTTTGCTGAATTACGTGTCTTTAAGACTTCATAACACACAAATGTGAGCTTCTTGATCTGTGATTGGCCGTACTGTGGAAGAGGTGCTTACCCTGCCGAGATTTTAGTCTTGATAGCAGAAAAGAAAACCTTCAGCAGGAGCACAGAGACCCACCCAGGTTGGCTGGCAGCCGGATGCCTGCAGTCTGAGCTCCTGTCCTGCATCCCCCAATGAAGATGCTGGTTGGTGATTTGTCAGGAAGTGGCAAGGAAACAATACAATCTTTAAGTGTCTTCAGACTGCCAAAACCTCCCAGAGTGTGTCTGCCCATTTACATTTCTTCAGTATTAAAAAAACTGCAACACAATAGAAGCTCTGTAACAAGACATAGTGTAAAATGTTAACAAACACTGCATGGGCCTGGCGCAGAGGCTGTCGGCCCTGTGCAAAAGGCTGGAGAGGAGGCAGGGGCCTTTCTTCCAAAGATAAATGGCTTTTCATAATAAAAGGGTGGAATTCTTCGCAGATAACTGCTGCTTATGTGCTCTGTAATGACTACAGTGTCTTGTTCTGCTGTTCCTGCCAGAGAAAAAATAGTTTGCCCCATTTTTGCTGAACAGTTTAATGGAACCGAGCAGATTTTCCTGGAACGGGAACTGAATTCTCTGCTCCCTTGTAAATTGCTGTAGTAGATGAGTTCTTGTATCCAAGAATGAGCTGACAGAAAGGGGCCATTTACTCAAAGCCACCCGGGCCAGGGCTGGAGATCACCATGCCAAGAGCTTTTGTTGAACAAATTACCAGAAGGCTTCTGATACACAAGGCAGAGTCGGTCCTTAATTCTGTGTGAATGGGTTACAAACACAGGCTGAGCTCAGAGAGCCCTCGGCTGTGCTTGGCCTGCCTTGGCAAGAGGGAAAGCAGAGCTCCAGAGGGGTTCCAGGGCAGCAGAGAGGTCCTGCAGGCAGCAGTTGGTGTGGTGGTGGCTGTGTGCACGTGGTGCTGTATGGGAGAGGGGAGCCCAGCAGAGCGTGGAACGAACGCCTTTGTAGAACCTGTAGATGAGCTTAACTGCAAAATGCATTTCTTTATCCTAGTGTTTCTCCTTTTTGTGTGATTTACACAAAAATAACCAGTTAGTTTCCTGTGTGTGCAACCAGCTTCTGGATTTGTTTATTTCATAAGTAATGGCTTCTGTTTGCTGCAGGGTGGTGATGCTGCAGTGGCCGTGTTTGGGTGCAGTGTTCTGTCCACTGTTCTTTCTTCTTCTTTTTTGGAATTTACCTGGTTTCTTTTCTTCGATTAGCATAGCCTATCGTCGTGTCATTCGTGTCTATCAGTATGAAGTTGGGGATGATCTATCTGGAAGGTTTTTTTTCCTCTTTATTTTCTTACCTCACTTTGGTTTTCAAATGCACTCTTTAATTCCAAGGCTCGCTTTCCTTCCAACTAACTGTCACAGCTTAGAGATGCTTGGAGGTGTGTTCCCTGCAGGGCGTCCCTCCTATGGTTGGCTCCCAGCTTCCTGCTCAGGGCTCTGGATGTGCACTGAGTCTGGCTTTAACCCTGCTGGTGGGAAACACCCACATGTTCAGGGTGTTTCCGTGGCTACAGAGCAATCCAGCACTTGCAGTCCCCTCCTCAAAAGCATGTAGGGTAGACTTTAGAGAAGCTGCAGTTACTGCCAGGCCCCTCAGTACCAGTCAGAAGCATGGCACACCCAGGTGGGCTGTCCACACACAGCTCTGTCAGCATGAGCTCCTACTGTCAGTGGGAGGATGGAGGTCCCTGAGTGCTGCAGCTTGAGGGCTGCTTAGGATCCTGGGGGGAAGAGGGCAGCAACCAGAGACGTTCCTTAGCTGTCCCTACAAAGTGATGCTGGAGGCATCCCTGCAGTGGGGATCCTGGTGTGTGAGGGTGGGGCTGCATGGAACCGGCACCGAATGGAGCAGCACTGCCTCAGTTCCTGCGGGTGCTGGGAGGGATGGGGCAGGAGGGCACCTCTCCATCAGCCTACATAGGGGAGCTCCAGGGTTTTCTGCAGTGATTGTGCTGTGCTTTCCAACCAAACCAGCAGTTCTCAAGAGGTCTCTTCTCCCTGTTTGATCCCCAATAACACACCTCTATAGAGCTCCAATGCAGCCCATCTCAGTGAATCCCTCGTGGTTGGTGTGTGTGTGTGCTGGGCACGGCGGAGCGGGGTGGGACTGCACCAAGTTTCTAATTTCATGAGGCCCAGCAAAGCGGGTGCTGTGGATTTGGCATGAAGTGTGACTGCTGATCGTGCTGCCTTTCAAATGGGGCTAGAAATTAACCGTATAAAGAAATGAGAATGAAACAAGATGTAATGTGTCTGCTTGAAATAGTGAGTCAGAATAAATGAAACACAAACCCAGCATTGAAATATTTGCAGAACAATACTGCTGTAAGGCTTTGTAAGGAAGGACTGTTAATTTCAAGCCCCACCTGCCATTTTTTATGGGAGAAGTGCTGTGTCTCACTGTAATTCTGTACCTAGGTCCTGTATGGTGGAGGAGTCGGGGACACTGGAATCCCAGCTGGAAGCTACTAAAGTAAGCAATGCTCACCTGTCTGTAAAGCACCTTCCCCAAGTGGTAACTCAGGAACATGGGGTGGGAATGAAAGTGCATGCAATTATATGGTAAAATCTTAATTGATTTTTGTATGTTTTGAATACTGAAGAAACCTTTATCTGATGTCTGCTCATATCCCAGGGCATTAAACAATACCCCAATGCAGTTTTCCTTTTTCTTCCTAAATGAACGTTCGTTTTAAGGCTGGTTGTTGTTGTTCTGGTTTTTGAACTCCTTGATTTTCTCCTCCTCTCTCATCCTACCAGCGCAAACACCAGGAGATCCGGGCTATGAGGAGCCAGCTGAAGAAGATTGAGGACCTCGGAGCAGCCATGGAAGAGGCACTTATCTTGGACAACAAATACACAGAGCACAGCACCGTGGGGCTGGCGCAGCAGTGGGACCAGCTTGACCAGCTGGGAATGAGAATGCAGCACAACCTGGAGCAGCAGATTCAAGCTCGGTACTGCCTGGCCTGGGGGGAGGTGAACAGTAACACACTGCTGTCTGTCTGAAAGCAAACCTTGTGCAGGCAGTGCTGATGAGTCTCTCCTGCGTTCTGCAGCGTAGAGCTCCTTAACCTGCAGCGTTTCTCAGCTCCTTTCAGAAGGATGCAGTTAGCATGGTTTAGAATAGTTCCTGTTGGCCATTAGCAGTGATGTCTTAGAGGAGCTGATTTATTCCTTTGAGCTGTGATGATGTGATGTATTGTCTGCTCACTTGTCCTCAGCTGGTGCAGGCTGCTGGTTTGGGGCAGATGGACTCCATCGGAGTTCTGCAGTTTAGGAACTGTTCAGTAATTTTGCTGCTTCTCTTTCAGAAACACAACTGGAGTCACAGAGGAGGCCCTGAAGGAGTTCAGCATGATGTTCAAGTGAGTTGCAGGGAAAGAATGCCAGTGGAATACTTGAGAGATATTTCTGGCACGTGGATGGCTCCTGTTCACAGGATTCTCTGGCTGTTCTGTTTGTAGCTCCTTTATTGTCTGCCCAGTTTTGTGCTGAGCTGCTCTGATCTCTGCCAGATGGCAGAGCCTCCAGGCACACCCACTGCTGGCTGGGTGCACCGCAGCCATGAGAGCTTTTCATGGGCATGCTCACTTGTGGGCACAGTTGTGTAGAACCAAGAGTGAGTTCCAGCTGGGAATACAGCCCTTCTTTGGTGTTTTGTTTTAAGCAAAGTGAAGAATTTGTTCACATTGTTAGGTAGGAAATGCCCATTAATTCAAGCTCGCTTCTCCAGAACGGTGGACTGGCTGTAAGGTGCTCATTTTCAGCCCACTGTGTAAATTTGAATGAGATACTCAGCATCTTAACGCTTAGTAATGTGGGTTTTGGTTTTGTGCTTTTAGGCACTTTGACAAGGACAAATCTGGACGTCTTAATCACCAGGAGTTTAAGTCTTGCTTGCGCTCCCTTGGCTACGACCTGCCCATGGTTGAGGAAGGAGAGCCTGACCCTGAATTTGAGTCTATTCTTGACACTGTTGATCCCAACAGGTACGTGCATCAGACCTTCTGCTTTTCTGTAGCCAAGTATTTAATCAGTACCTTTCTGGGGGGTTAGCTGGAAAGCCTCTTAGAGGCCGAGAGCTTTGCTTTCCTGTTTTCACAGTAATTCATGTGAAAAATATTCTCACAAAGGCAAGAATGACATCTATCAAGAAGATACTCCACGTGGACAGTGGTCTGGTGTTGGTGCGGCCTCCTGTGTTGAGGTTTTTACTGCTCCCAGAGCAGTCAGAGCCCTTCTCTCAGGAGGAAGCGCACTGTGGTACGAAGGGACAGCAGTGCTCACATGCTGCCTGTTTCATTGGTAGGGACGGCCACGTCTCACTGCAGGAGTACATGGCGTTCATGATCAGCAGGGAAACAGAGAACGTGAAATCCAGCGAGGAGATTGAGAGTGCTTTCCGTGCCCTCAGCTCGGAGGGGAAGCCTTACGTGACCAAGGAGGAGCTCTACCAGGTCAGTGCCCTTTGTGGCCCTCTAGAAAGGAACAGAGGGAGGTGTTTTGTTCATAGGCTGTTAACATAAACAGCACTAATGACTTGGAAGTTCACGTTGCTGTAGTTAAGCCAGTTCTGAACCTGCAGAGGTAACCCCTGTAGCCAGTAAAGAAATCGTAGTTACAGCTCTGCCCATCTGCTTTCTGGCCCTAAAGCGGAGGATTAACTTAACTGCCAAAGGATTTACTCGAGTAAAGCAAGAGCTGCTCCGAGGCCCAGGAAGGGCTGCATTCACTGTCTCTCTCCTCAGAAACTCATGCTTTCCTATAATCATTTGGGAGAGTGGAGGGAGGTGTTTCTCCAAGCAGTGATTTGAAAGAGAAACTTGAGTCTGTGCTTAAATACCGAGAACACGACCTCCCTCCCACTGCCCTGCCAAGAGAGCAAGTTTTTCCTGTCTGAATCAGTTGGCAGAAAAACAGAGGCTGCTCTTCTTCCTCATATTTGTTACCTGTTCTGTCTTCTCTGTGATGGGAAGCTGCAGGTCAGACCTCCCACCCTTGAACCAAAGTGCAAACAAACTGCTCCTTTCCACACCAGGCGCAGTTCTGGTGCTTCTGCTCCCAGCTGTGCCCCTGGGGAGGGCAGTGCTGTGCTCAGTGCCCACCTGCAGCCCCACAGCGCCCGTCTCCACCTTTGCTGTCTTTATCTTTCAGAACCTGACCCGGGAACAAGCCGACTACTGCATTTCTCACATGAAGCCCTACATGGATGGCAAGGGCAGAGAACTTCCTTCTGCCTATGACTACATAGAGTTTACACGTTCACTCTTTGTGAATTGATACAAAACACTAGTACCAAAAGATACAAAGAACATGCTCACGTTTGCTGACTATAAGCTCTGCATGTGTCTCTCTTTGTGCTCTACAGTAATCAATGTTACTTTATGATGTAACCTTAAACTGCTTAGCTTAAAACTCTTAGGGAAGACAAACATATTGCAGTGTGCTTCAATAAAAGTTACTGGTCGAACCACATCATCTCGTGTTTAATGGTTAAATGCAGCTGTGTCACATGGATGAAACTCCAGCTGTAGTCACAGCTAGGTGTTCTGTGGGCTGAACGGGCAGCTTTGCCCAGAGTCAGAGCAGTGAGGAGCTCCCCACGGCTGCTGTGCTGCTGTCTCAGTCTGTGAGCTCACTTGCCAGCTGCTCCAGGTGATTCATTTCCCTGGGCCGCTGCTCGGTGAAGTCAGAACTCAGCTGCCAGACTTTGACTGTTCCAGCAGCATCCCCTGCTGCCAGGAGCTGAGTTTGCTTGGCGTTAAATTCTAAACAGTACACGGGGCATTCATCCACGGCCTGCTTTATGGAAACAGCAGGCTTCTGGGAGCTCTTCTCAAAGTCAAACAGGTGCACATCTCCTATAAAACAGAAACACAGCTTACAGGAGCAGACCTTACATGCAGAATGTTACCCACTCAGTCTGGCGCTTCACAGATGCTCTTTTTTCAGATGGGGTCCAGACTGTGACAGGTGACACCACTGTAAGACAGCCTACATTTATTCTGCTGTCACCTGAAGGCAACTTGCAGGATTCTGGGAAATCTCCATTCCCTTCACTAAATGTATCTGGGCAATGTTCTAAGTTGTTGCTTGCTCTTAGCTCTAGAAGTAAATGTCACAGGCAAGGAAGCTGGAGGTAAGTTTTAGCCTCAGTAACTGCTGTGTTGTATCCCTGTGAACTGCTGGAGCCACAGCTTTAAAGGTAGGATTGGAAATAACTGCTACTGATATTATCTTGAGTTCAAAATGACTGTTGTACTAATTGCTCTGCACAACCAATGGTTATTGCTCTCTGCTTGTGGGATACAGTGATCAGAACTGACTGGTATTAATTAATAGCCAGCACAAAATTTAATTTTCAGCCTGAGAAGAGGCAGCTCCAGTTACTTGCCTTCCCCAGAAGCCACTGCAAAGACCAGAGGTCGGATGGGAGACCAGCGAACACAGAAGAGGTATTTTGTAGATAACTGAAGAGAAATGAGGGGTTGTGTCTGCAACATGGAGCTCAGGTGAACTTGTCCATCAGTCCCACAGCTCAGAAAGAGATTCCTGGGTAGAGGGGGTTGCAAGAAACAATATTTTGGGCTTCAGTGTTAAAGATACAGAACAAAACTCCCTCAAGGAGCACAATCCTGCACGCTGCTCCTGTTCTGACAGTGTCTATTTCCTAAAGCAGCAATTTCTAAGCTGTACTCTGGGATGCAGTCTGCAGAGACACAGCTTTGTCAGTGCTCTCAATTAAGTTTAATGAGGGCTCACGCTGCCCACTGAGTATGATGGGTTGTAGGCCGGAGATGCCTGAGAACCGCTGATCTGGAGACAGGCATTGTTAGCACTGTTTGTCCCACACAAAGTAAATGCAAACCCGGGCAGTCAGCATGTTTCATGGTGCTGGGCCTCTCCCATGGGCAGGGGGTGGAATTCAGGCAGCTGCTAGTGAGACATGATGGGCAGCATTAATTCAGTAAATAACTGCATTTTCAGCTGTCTCCCTTCGACTTCCAATTACTCTTCAGTATTCTAGGCTGTCCTAAGGAAGCTGCTAACGTTCTACATGGGCTGGGTGCAAATGCTATTTTGTTTTACTGGTGTTCTGACCATATGCAGCGTATCTGAGTGAGCAGCTTCACCACAGCCCATGGGCAGTGGTTGTCCTTCAGTTAGCTAGATTCCCAATGCTAGGTGAGACTTGTTTGGAACTTGTACGTGCACAAAACCCCAGTATTGTCTGAAAAATGTGCACTCAGCACTAAGTAACAACTTGTGACCAGTATGCAGCACTGGTGTCTGTGTGCAGCGCTTGCCTGTGGAAGGGGGAGCAGCTGACGGAGTACACCGGCCCGCTGTGCGGGGAGAAGGCGAGCTCAGCTGGTGCTCTGAGGGGAACAGAACCTCCTGTCCGGCGGGGAGCTGGGGTGTCTGCTGCAGTGGAGCACTTGAGTGAGAAGCCGCCTTCCACACCAACAATGAACACGTGGGGATCAAAGTGTGAAAAAGAGAGCGATGTCACACCTACAGCCGTCTCTCCCCACACGAGCTGGGAGAAAAACAAACGTGATGTAAGCGATGGGGGCTTCTGCTGTGGGTATGCAGTCAGAGCAGCCCCAGCCAACTCGTCACAGAGCAGAGGAGTTGTTCTCCACACATCCTGTACCAGCCATGATGGCCTTCAACCCCTGCAGCATCCACCTACAGTGTGAATTACTAGTGCTGTAAGCAAGTTCTCTACTTGGTCCCAGCAACTTTAGACCATGGCAAAACCTCAGCTGCTGCCAGCTGTGAATGGACTGACTTTCACTATGGGAGGGAGCTGGGATCAGGGGTTACTCTTGATGTTCAAAAAGGAGCTTTTCCTGGTGCTTCTCCTGTGCCAGGCTTGGCCTGCGGCCCGGTTTCCAGAGCACAGCTGTCACACAAACTCATGAACTCACCTTCTTCAGCTGAGCGCTGCGAGGGATCTGCTGGGCCACCAGGGCAAACCCTTCAGCCACGGCCAGCCGCCCGTCTCGCTCCTCCCTCCACACCAGGATCTTACCATCCGTGGATGCACTCAGCAGCTCCACGTGGTTTCCATGCTTGGCATCGGGCAGCCAGTGAACCTGTTGCAAAGGAGAAAGGAGCCGAGCTCCGGGTGAGGGGCTGTCAGCACTGCTGCCCACATGCTCAGCAGCCTGCAGGCCGTTATCCTGCCAGACCAGATGAGCAGCAGGCACACAGACACGTTGTGCTAGGAGAGAAACGAGCTTTGGTGTTCAGGGCTGAATTCTGGTTTCCAGGTTTTGCCTGCTGTTGTTTTTTGAGCTCTGGTATTTATAGCATTTCCACTGTGCTGTAAATGAAAGCATTTTCCTAACTTTCAGATGAGAAAATACACAGACTGCCCAAGAGGAACAAAAAAAAACCACCCACGAGGAAGCCAAAGGGCACTGACAGATTGTGCCCCTTCTTTAAGCTTTAAACTTTAAGCTTCCACCTAAGCATCAGTGATACTTTACTACTTAATTGTTGGCCTAATCTGCATCAGTAAACCCTTGCAGCATAGGAACAGCCCTGCTCATTCATCCTGAACAAGAAGTTATTGTACAGGGAAAGCATCCAGTTCAGCACATGGCAGTTCTGTATTAGTTCTGGGGGAAAATGGTAAATGAAAGGAGAGCACAACAGCTGAAATAGAGCAGTTTGCCTGAGAGCTTCAGGTGAAGTGCTAAGGAGATAAAATTGAAGGGATGAAATCCAGCACTAAGAACTCTCTTCTCCCCCAGCTGTGCTTACTGTGACAGCTCTCACCTGATAGACTGGATCAGTGTGAGTGTCATCTGTCATCCCTGTCCACCACATCAAGGGGTCTTCTGGTTTGCTGGTGTCCCACACCACTGCTTCCCCACTGAACAGACCAGCTGCAAGGGAACAGGTGACAATGACACTTTAAAGTGCACACAGTGAACAGTGCAATGGGCACTGAAAAATGTAAGCATCAATTTCTAGTTCAGAATCAACAATGCACTCGGTCTTGGTGAGCGTTAGTTCCTTCAGTCCTGGAGCTGCAATACCATTACTTTTGGAAGAAATCTCAGGCTGAGGTGAGAGAAAAATGATCCAAGCTAAAGAACAAGGGGTAGATTTCAAATAAGATCTAACCTACCAGCTATCAGTGAAGGCTGGGAAGGATGGAAGGCCAAGCACATGACAGAACTGGGAGCATCCACCACAAGGTCGGGACGTTGTGGATCCAACCTTCTTCTATCCAGATTCCAGGTACAGACATAGGATTTCTCTGTGCTCCAGTTGCCATCATTCAACCTGACGAAGAGAAAGCTACGCCATACTGTGCCTGATGCACAACAATCCCAGCTCATGCAGAGCTCTGGTACGTCCCAGTCATCATTTACATGTGTGCTGCTTCGTGGCCAGAAGGAAAAATGAGATCAAGGGATTGTGAAGTGGCAGAACTTCTCTGCATGTTGGTACATACACAGAATGTTTCAGTGCAGCGACTGAACAAAGTGCCTGCCAGGAAATCTCATACACCATTCCCTTCTTCCAGGTCTATTAACCATCCAGATGCTGGGAACAGTCACAAGAGCACCTGTAGAAAGTTCCTATGAACCCAGCAGACCAAAGTGTGCTGATTTGCAAACAGGCAGATCTGCAAGGTAGGTTTCCTCAAACAAGGACCTGAAGAACCAGGATCTGAGAAAAGACAGCTGTCCCTCTGCTTTCTTTGTTACCTCCTTCTGACTCTATCACTGCGTGCCTACTAAACTGTAACCTCTGTAGACAGGAGAAAAACACCCCCAAAACGCTGACTGCTGCCACCTGCCCACAGCACAGACCAAAACACCTGCATGCTTACCCCCAGCACCCAGCTGGCACAGCACATATTCTGAAGGTAAAGGCTTCTACAAGGAAGGTACTTTGGGGTGATATGTGAGGGGCTGTTCAGACACACGAGGGTAATGATGGGAAGTGCTGATAGAGGCCCTTCTCACAGTACCTCTGTATTTTCCATCCTCAGCACCACACTGCCCAGCCTCACTACAAGAGATGGCTGAGGGCAGAACAGAGAGGGGCCAGGACAGGAAGCAATTGTTTGAGCCTGACTTCTGCCTTTCCCTGATGTTCTTAATTATTAAAAGAGATACTGAGCAAACAAAAGGACATTTTCATAGCGTGCGTAGCTGAGCTGCGAAACTCCTTATTAAAGGAGGGGGTAGAGGCTAAAAGTTTAAGACAGACTGCATAAGTTCACAGAAGGGAATTTACTGAAGGTAACCACAGATGTAGAAACCACATTCTAATCTGAAAATAGCTGTGAACTGGGAGAGCAGAAGGGAAAAGCGATGTACAGGTTGGCCCGGTTTTACTTCTCCCTGTACATTTACTGCTGGATGCACTTTTTGCTAGGGCTTTTAATCCAAGGAAACCATAACAGAAAGAAAACTGAGTAAGGGCAACATAAAGGCAGAGAAAGGAGACGCTGTTACAGATGTTCATTGGATTAGATGAACTGTCCCACTCTCATTTCAGAGATTCCTCAATGTTTGTTATCCATGGCACCAGGCATGAAGGGGTGCCAGGTTCATCCAGGGTGGAAAGAGACCTCCTCAAATTGACACGATCTGCAATGAACAAAACCTGTGCTTTGAAGCCTCACCCACATGCATCTACAAGTGTGTCTGCTCTTTGCGTTTCTTTTTCAAGCAGAATCTATCTGGCAGTGGTTCTGTAAGACTACATCTAGCCACTTTATAAGGAAAAAAAGTAGAAAACATAGAAGCCATAATTGGAGTCTGCCCTGAGTTTTGTTTTCTTTGAATGTGGCTTTTTTTTTTTTTGTGGAACAGAACTAAGGTTCATTTCTGTATAGTTTATTACTACAGAGAAAGTGAACGTATGTAAAACTGAAGTCAGCCCAAAATGTCACATGAACATCAGGTGTGCTCCCAAAGCCATGTGGGTACTCACCGGCCATACGAGCATGCTACAACAGATCCTGTTGCATTCCATGAGACACCAGTAACCTGCAGGTGTTGATCCTGAGCCTCTGGGTATGACAGTGTATGCAAACACAACACCTGGGAGAGATTAAATTCAAGCATTGAAGCGATCATTTCTGAACACGAAGACCTGAGATCCGTGCATGGCCTGGTGCAATCACATGGCCTCACTGCAGGCTTCCCCTCTGTCAATGTACCTTATAGGCATATGTGAAAAAAGAAGGTGAATTCCTACTGGAATAAAATAAATAAAATTTTAAAATGGTGTGATCCCACCAAACCAACTGCCTCTTCATAATGACCTCCCTCAGACTGCACGGCTCAGGGGCTGCATGATGAGCTGCAGGGGATGCACTGCTGGGTTTATCACAGCCCTCCAGCACCATCCCAGCACCCACTGAGCTTCACAAGAAACGATTTGGAAATGAGGGCACCAACGTGTACTGACAAGATACAGCCTGCTCCCACTCTCCAACACCATACACTGAACAAATATAACCTAAATTAGAAGACCTGCCAAATCGCTGACTTCAGCTGTTCCTGGACTGCCAGCCTGGCATGCTCTGAAGGGGCTCCTGGATGCTGAGGACAGGCAGCACTGCTGGCAGCTTCCTTCTCATAAAGCTGCTGCAACACAGCCACCAGTGGGAAGAACTGTTTTAGCGGGCAGGAGCAGGGCACAGGCAGAGGGCAGAGCTGCAGGAAATCCACCAAACCCTGCTAATTTCTAATGATTAGAATCCAGCAAGGTTAGTCACAGCAGTAAGGAACAGAAGTAAGGAGTCACAGCCACCGTGAGCAGCTGTCCCAGGTAACGACAAGGATCTGAGCACTGCCAGCTTACTGTTCTGTTCTGATCCGTCCAGTTCACGTCAAAGCCATCGAAGGCACGACTTGTCACGTTCCTGTTCAGCTCTTTGATAACGACCTCCTCCACCCTCCGGAGGAATGCCAGCACACCGCTGTCATCCACACAGGCTCCTTGCTGCACGTCTGGGACTGCGCTCTGATCCGTCTGCACAGCGGCATCTCTGCTGCTCCGCGACTGCACTGCAACCTCTGCCGTTGCAACTTCCCCAGTCTGGCAGCTTTTCTGGTAAAAGAAGACAAACTCTGTGAGCCGAACAGACCCGGAGTGACACGCGGAGCCTTCCCTCTGATCCAGCACCCCGTGGGCACGCAATAAAGGCAGAGCACCAGGCAGGCCGGGCACTGAGCTGTGCAGTGCTGGGCAGTGCAGTACACTGAGCTGTGCAGTGCAGTGCACTGCATTAAGCTGTGCAGTGCCAGGCACTGAGCTATGCAGTGCTGTGCACTGAGCCGTGCACTGAGCCGTGCAGTGCATTGAGCTGTGCAGCGCCAGGCATTGAGCCGTGCAGCGCAGCGTTCCGCGCACGGCCCGGCCCCTTTGCAGGACGGCCTCACAGCTGCCGTCCCTCAGTGCGGGGCGGAAGGAGCCGCCGCCACCACCAGCACAGCGCCCGGCCGCCCCCTCCCGGCGTATAAAAGCACGGAGCGTGGCTGGAGCCGCTTCCATCTCTCACCGCCTCGCAGCGCGCGTTCCGGGCGCTCCTCCACAGCGATCGTACCGCGGCGCCGGGCGACGTCTCGTCCGCGAACATGGCGGCGAAGCCGGCGGGAGGATCCCGGCCACCGGAGCCGCCGCTCCGCGCCCGCCAGTTGCCATGGAGACGGAGATGCGCCGCGCGATGACGTCACGACGTGCGGTAACTGACTCGCGCGGCCGCCATGTTGGGGAAGGGCGCGGAGGGGCCATGGGCGGAGCGGGGCGAGGGCCGGCGCTTCGGCCGCGTTCTGCGGGCGGGCAGCGGGCGCGGCGGAGCCGGGCCGGGCCGGCGTGGCGTTTGTAGCGAGGATTTCTCCTTCCCCCGTTGCCGCGCTCGCGCTGGGCCCCGCCGCGCCGCCGGGGGCAGAGTGCAGGGTGGGCGGGGGCGCCCGGAGTTAAGATGGCGGTGGGCGGAGCGCCGTGCCGTGCCGGCAGCCGAGCGCTCAGGCGGGAGCGCGGTGCTCGTGCCGGGCCCGGTGCCCGATTCCGTGCCTCGCTGTGGGGGTTCTTGTGAGGGAGCCGTGGTATTGGCAGCGTGCGGCTCCGCCGTGTCGCTAAGGGAGCCGGGCCGCGCGGGAGCGGAGCGGGAAGTGGCTGCGTGCCGCCGGAACAGCGCTTTGTTCCGTGTGGAGATGCGGCGGCGAGAAATTCGTTCCTTAACTGATGAAATAAATATTCAACTACGCTGTGCAGACAGTGCTCAGTTTACGTCGTTAGCCTTTTCCCGTTGCGGGCAGCAGGGCTGTGCGCTGTGCCGGCTGCAGCACCGCGAGCCTCCTGTGAGGAGTTGTGAGGGCTTAAGATAAAGGCTTGTCGTCCATAAGGAGATCGCCTTCAGTCCCCGCTAAACGCTCTGGTTGCTGTGATGAGCTGCAAGTCTGTGGTGGGAGACCAACTGTTGCAGCCGTGAGCTTACGTACGGCTGTGTCCCGACGAAGGGGTGAAGCACGGTCTGTGACTTCAAACCCTGACACAGCGAATGTGAGGAGAAAAGTTGGTGGGGTTTTGCTGCTGTGGTGGCTTTTTATGGTTGTTTGTTTGTTTGTGAAATGAGAATACATGGAACACCGAAAATACATCGGCATGCTGTCACCAAAGTGACTGCAATGTCAGTACCCGTTCCTCCACAACAGCTGCGCATCTGCGCTGCTTTGAAGACGAGATGTAAGCAAAGAGCTCCGGAAGATGACTCTGCTAAACGCAGTGTGGTTTGACTCTTCTTTATTGCAGTGTCTGATTTGCCGGAGCTGTAATGTGGAACGGTATTTCAGTGAACCTTATCTTGCTTTTCCTTCTGGCCTGGCCGTGTCAGACATGTAGGTGTTCTGATGTGGTCTCACAGCGCTGGAAATAGGGTGAAAGCACGGATGTCGGGGGAGGGTTCCTACCTGCCCCGGGCTACGAAAGCTCTCTAAAGTGGCTGGAACTAACACGGCGCTGATCTGTGCTTTCTCTGCTTTGTGTTGCATGAGATCGAGTATCAGTGAGTTGTCACTTTTGGGTAATGAGGCAAATCAGCATCAGAAAAGAGGAATAAGACAAGGCCGAAGTGAAAACTGTGAAGAAATGCTGGGGGGGAAAGTAGCAGGGACAAAGAAAAGAAAAAAAAGAAAAAAAAAAAAGCATGCATGGTTTGTTGTATAATTTCTATAACTTTGTGCGAACCAAATATTTTCTGCCACATCTCAGTACAAATTCACCCACTAGTGGGTGCAGCAGCCGCCCTCTGCATGCAATAAATGAAACAATTGAGCTCTGTTGAGGCTCCAGATAGCGGAAACAGCAGACGACCCGAAATAGAGAGAAGACGGTTGAGCCTTCCCCTTTTACCTTTTCCCCATTCCCTCCACCCCACCCAAACAGATGCAAGTGAGGACGAAGAAAACACACGTAGCTCAAACAAGAAGAGAGTGCCATGAGAAGGATCTTTTGGGGCTTAGACTGGCAGCAAGAAGCTTAAAATAGGAGAAAAACGTTGCCTATTGCTGCTGGATGGGTTCTGTACAGAGGACGTAAGTCCTCATGCATTGTCATGTATTAAAAAATAATCCAAAGAACAAAACTTAAGTAATAGCAAAGGCTCATACCAAAGAAACATACCACTCCATAGAGCGGTTGTCTCCCCAGGCAATATAACCATTAAGCCCTAATTCTGTTCCCGTAATTGTTCACTACTGGATTGCATAGCATCCAAGTTTGGTTTGGCAGAAATCTGGGTACTTGCCTATATTGCCTCTGAACACATAGATGTTAAACAGAATTTATGCTGGTATTTCTTGCTTGGCATCCAGGTACAGACAGTGCCTGATCAGTTACTTCCATACGGTTGTTTCAGACCTGGGCCTTGAGGTCATTTGCATTAGAGTGAGGTTGTTTGCTCTACCATGTGGAGGGTGTCAGTGAGGCCCCGAGGTTTGCATTAAATGGGGATATCACTGGAGAAAAATAGTCAGGACCATGCAAACGTGAAGGCAAGAAGACAAATAAGTGGGTATGACCCAAAAGGGAAATGACTGGAATGCCCTGACGTCTGTAGCATTATTTGAAAAGACACTCTTTCAGGTTCACCAGTAGCTTGGTGCACCACATTCTGTAGTTTTCAACAATTGCATCCTACTGTGCTTCTGTAGATGGTGATCGTGGAGTTCAAATGCAAGACCAGTACATAATGATCTGGCTGAAATCTGTTTATCTGCAGTGTTACCAGTGATTCACCTCATCTTGTACTCCAAAAACATCACAAACATCTTCTTTTACCCTTGAGGTAGTGAACTATCAGAGCTGGGTTTTGGGGTTTTTTTTTGTGTGTGTTTTTTTTTGTTTTTTTAAACAGTGGGCATTTGAAGTGTAAGTGTTGTAAGTTACACCATGTATGGCAGAAGGAAAAATAGGACCCAAGCCCCTGGAGTGGCATTTCAAATGTATCTGATAGAATCTTTGCGGATGCATTACTTACGTACAAATCTTATTTCTTTTTTGTTAGAAATCTGTGAATTTAAAAAAAAAAAGGTGTTCAGACAATCACTAAACCTGATGGAAGGTCAGGTGACCACAGCTGTGCTGCATTCAGATGTTCAGCAGCTTAACGTCTTTGTGTGGACTCCAACAACCTCAGGCTGTGTGAGTCTTCCAGCCATTGCTTCTTTGGGTTCATTCATATAGAGCTTATACATCTTTCTCCAACTTCCGACCTCGTTTTTCCCCCTCCCTCTGCCCAAATTCCCTCTGCAAATGCGATCCCGTTTGCCTTGAAAATCATACTTGAAATGTTGGCAGAAAATATGTTGTCTCATTTCTGAAGTTCTGGTGCACATACATGCATTATATGTTATAAAAATAATCCATCTCCATTAGTCATAGATCTGCTAGGGTCTGTAGAATTAGAATGGGGGGAGGAGTCCCTTTTAAACCTTATTATAGGTAGCATTTCTTTCACAGTACAGCTATTGCATATCCCATAGCTGTTGCCACATCGATAATAAGAGACTTCAGTCCAACATGACACAAATGGGAAGGAGCATAGGGAAAGCGTGCTTTGTTGCAGGTGGCAGCAAGCTGCCACCACAGGAGTGTGAAGACTCCATGCAGGCAGATTCTGAAAGGCAAAGAAGAGCTGGCACAGGGCCAGGAGCCATGGCATATCGAAAGGCATCCATGAAAGGCTCGGGATCCAAATTTCTGGCTGTCGTGGTGCTCCGAGCACAGTGGCAGCTGGGAGCTTCTGCTTTGGACACAGGCAAGATACTGTCAGCAGTGTGATTGGCAGCAGCTCTCTCCTTTTAGACACAGCATCCCCTCATTCCTGCTGAGCTTATATCAGCATGCCCACCATCTAATCTCAGAAATACATGTACAATCTGGCATCCCTCCCTTAAAAGGTAGCTGACCCATTGCAGCGCTGGCAGGATGGAAGAAAACACTGAGATCCGTTGAATTAATTCCGTATCATCATGTGTGACTAACTATTATTTATCTGCTCTGTGTATCAATTTATCAACTCGTACTATGTTTGCAGTATTTGAAGCAGCTGTTCAAATTTGAATTGGTATTATATAAAGCACCTGAACATCTTGAAAAGCACTGCAGGTAGGTATTATTTGTCGGAGGGCTGGCTGTCCCTTGCAGATAAGCTGCTCTGAAATAGGTAGTTACATTCTACTAAGTTCTATCAAATGTATGTTTGTGTAAAGCAAGCACAACTTGTCTGATAGTTCTTGAATGCACTTCAGAAAGCCAGATATTTAATTTCAAGCATAGGTTGCTCTGAAAGTAATGCCTCCTATTTATATTATTATTTATTTATTTTATACATATTATTATTATTATTTTATACATAATATATTATTATTATTATTATTATTATTATTATTATTATTATTATTATTTATTTTATACATAATATTATATTATTCCTTCATGGAAACTACAACAGATACAAAGAGTACAGTAACACGAGTTGATAAAGCAAATTCTCAGCTACAAAACACCATTAGCTGTGCATTTTTGCCAGTGATGAGCAAGAGCCTGCATGCCAAGCTCGTACACAGTGCATCAGCAGAGGTCCCTCAGTGTCAATGTTGCCACTGCTGAGATGCACCACCCCACCAACCACCCCTCAATGACTCTGAGTTGTTCTCTATCAGCATTCACCAAGCACTGAGGAATGTCAGTGGGTGCCATTTTTTCTGCACGGAGGAATTCAGTTCTATACCTTTACTCCAAACACACCTCCATGTCAGACACTGTTCTGTCAGACTGCCACTCTAATGCCATCTGTCACAGGGCAACAAAATGGAGTGGGTTATGGGCAAGAAGGTTCAGCCTCTACTGCCACACCACCAGCATCTGCCTCTGACACCGTGGGCCAACATCATAAAATAGGAGGCATTACTTTTGGAGCGCCCCTCATACTTTTGTTTGTTAAATCTGATTTATGTAAACAGTGAGTGACCAATATATCACAGCTTTACTGAGATGGCAATGTGTGATCTAAGAGTGCAGAATAAAACTGTTTTCCTAACAATGCCAGCAAATACAGCAGAAAGGACAGTCCCATGTTGTTAACATAAACTTTACCTCCATTTAAAGAGTTTGCATATTGTCAGTTTAGCTGGAACAGCAAAATCATCTCACAGCTGGTGCTGCAGCCAATTCTGAACTGGTGATTAAGAATATCCCATTATGATGAGCCTGTTATCCCACACATAGCAAGGAGCCCAAGGGGTCCCAGAGCACATTGTACAAACACAGCTCCACGCAATTTTGCACTCGGAAAATCTCCTCAAAAGTACAGAAGTACACAGAAGATGGAGCAGGCTGTTGTGTCCAATTTGCTAGGTCACCATTCAGTGTTTCTACTGCTCAAAAAATGCAAAGGGATCTCTAATGACCAGCTTTCTTATCTCCTCTAAAAGGTCGCTTCTTTATGTCCTTTAGGAGACTGAATGGAGCAGGGATGTAACGTCCATCCCCACGCAAACACAGATGGTTTTTTAGCCTTTTTGTTAGCCTTCATGTAGGGTTCTGATCCTGGTCTAACTTAAAGAAAAAAAAGAGCAAGAGCATGACAAAGCAGAGCCCCAAAAGGCATGAATGTGGCTCTTTGTGGAAAAGCGTGAAAACAATTGTACGCATTACATGCTGGGCTTGGAACTCTGTGCAGCCTAAGCCTATTGAAATATATATTTGTAAGCAGGAGTGGTGGGGAGGGAGGATGCATCGGAATGAGGCCTGGAGCTGAAATGCTGTCATAAAGGCAGTAGGAGGAGAGAAGGCTATAAACTGGCTGCCATCCTCACATTGAAAAAGGTCTGGAAACGTCTTAGTGCCAAATGTCACACCTTCCGTTCCTGTTTTTCTTTTGTCCTTAGTTTCCCATTTAAGCAATTCAAACTTTTCCTATTTATGTTACAGATCTATGGAAGCTGGGTTACCTAAGAGCTTTTTGATTTTGCTCTATCCTATCCTGACAAACTGCTGCTCATTCAACCTTTATGTATTATACTTTTAATAACCAATACGACAGCATCAGAACTAAAAAAAAAAAGAAAAAAAAAAAGAATCCCACACAAGAGATTTCTCAGCATCACCACGGCCTGAGAGAACTTGCTGCAGTGACAGGAGGCAATTTATAAGGAATTAACTCTGACAGTCACTTTATACAGCTGATTTTCAAAGATCTGGGCACTAAAGAAGTGTTAATGAGGGTACTGAGGCTTCATAATTAATTATACTAGCATCTCTTTGTTGCTCTCTAGAACAGTAGTGCCTGGTTGACATTTCAATGGGAATCTGGTAGTATTCTTTGTTATTATTATCCAGGAGTACAGTTATACCTTAGCTCCCAGAGGGCAATGTTGCATGTAAATGCCTCTGTGAATTGCAAGAGCCTTTGGATCTCAGTAAAAGCCCTTGAAGGAGACCCTGCTGGATACTGAATGGATGTCAGTAAAATTTCTCTAGTCTGGAGTCTCTCTTCAGATATGGACTCTCCTCCCCTTTCATTTCTCCCTTCCCCCTTCCTTTCCACTGTGCCGGTCCTTCTCACAAGGCTTAAGAACAGCACTTTCTGAATCTTTAGTTGCAAACCTTTAAAGGAAGGGATACTGACCTGAACGAAACAGTGAACAGAGAATAGAACAGTCTTCAGAAAATAGGGAATATTTTTCACACGCTTGAGTTTTCATTGCAATAAAACCAGCACTGCCAGAAGGAATCCCAGAAGTGGTGAGTCAGATAATAGACGTACGGCTGTGGCGGGAGGGAAATGGTCTCGACTTTGTTTTACACCCTCCTCAGCTTTCTTTGTAAAGGCAGATGAAATTATTTTCCAGTCGTGCCACTGCAAAAGCAAACACGGAGTTTAAAGGTTATTTGCTTTGTGCGTTTTCGAGAGTTGTTATTTTTGAATCCGAAAGGGAAAGGATGACTTTTTGGCAGTGATGTCAAATTCTACTCTGGAAGCTTTTACTGTATCACCTGAAGTTCTCTTATTTTGTACATCGATAGCCCACTTGCTTGCGTTAATTTAAACAAAACTAACAACAGTGTGGTGTTTTTTTCACACCAGCTGAATCGCAGCCTTGCCGTGCTAAGGGCACACGTTGACAAACGCATCTTCTAAGTCAGTGAGATCGATGCAACCTGTTCCTCACCCTTTCCCCATTCATTCCTGCCGTTATGCGACCTTGTCTCTTGTGGCATTCCTTGTGCATCTGCAGCAGGGAACAGATCAGAATATGTATTGCTCGGAGTTAAAAATAAATGTTTTTCTGAGGACTATTTTTTAATTGAAATCAGGTTCCCGATTCAGTTTAACACGAGGCTGCACAAAAACCAGCACTGGCACAATCCAAGGCCAGCACGATGGGGAAGAGAGGAGGAATGTGGGGGGGGGGGGATCCATAAGCAGGACATTCTAGCAGAAAAATGAGTTAAACAACATCCTCAAAGATTTCAGATCCTTCCAAGCCAGAGGCACCTCTTTGCTTGGGGCTCAGACAGCACCTTGCACAAAGGGATGGCAGTCACAGAACTTTCAGGACTCTCGGAGCCATTGTAATACCAACGAATCATAAGCGTTCCTACAGACTGACACAATTAACCAAATTCCACTTGCAGATCTTCATTGTTGGCAACTTGAGCAGCATTTTATGTCGCTGAAGCTGAAGCCTAGCTCTATTCCTACATTCTGTCCCTGGCTCTAATGAGGGATAACTGAATAACCGGCATTTAGTTAATCAATACAAGAATTACTTTTCTCACAGAGGTTTTATATTTAGCTAGATTCTTTTATGAGTTTTGACATTCTCAGATGACAAGAATAATGTGTACACTGTATTGTTATAGCACAAACTGTGTATGACATCTCCACGCATTTTCCTCCTTTTTGTTTCCCCTCCTCTGTCACTGCACTCCTACAGAAAGCTCAAGACGTGCTGCGAATGTCTGAATGACGCCAACTTGAGACGGAAGGATTGTAAATAACGCACTCACTCTTCACTGAGTGATATTCTGTGTATTTGTTTTAATCTGATATTTCCTGGGTAGGAACAGAGGTTACTTCCCCTGGGAGTTCAAGTATCGATAGTGCTCTCTGTAGCAGGGGAAGCCCTTCATGGTTCTCACAAAAACGGCTCTCCAGGGTAGCGTGACAATGGGTGGAATACAGTGGGTAAAGCTGTGGTCTTTATGGCTCTTCCTGAGGGGCCAAATCTTGAAGCAATTCAACTTGGTTTGGGATTCAGCAAGAATTTTCTTTGCATAGGAAGAAGGAGGTGATAAATACGAGTTTTGAGAATTGGCCATAAAGTACTGGAAAACAAATGTTTATGGATTCTGTTTGTGGAAAAGGCGTGTGCTTCTTAACTTCCCCACGAGTGGAAAAGTGAGAGAGGATTATTTGAAGCTCTCTGAAGGAAAACCTTCAGAAGAACAAAATAGTTTTATGATTCCTCAACATTGCTGCATCCCTACTTAGATATCCTAAAGCTTTGATTCAGCTTTCATACAAGTTTAATGGTTGGCAACCCTGCCCACAGCAGGAGGTTGGAACCAGACGATCTTTGAGGTTCCCTTCCAACCCACACCATTCTATGATTTGAGTACTTTTGATCCAGACCTGCTGTGTCTACTTAGAAGGACTCTATCCAGTACTGGATCTTCTGCCCCAGCTACAAGGGAATCAGTCTTTCCCTGGACGGAGCAGAAAGCAAAGGCAAACACTACTTCCCCTGTTTATTATTTTAGGGCCTTCTACACTAAAACAGAGCTGGCACAGCTATTTCAGAGTAATGCCCAGTATTAATTGCAGCATTTCAGTCTGACAGTGTCCCTGTCAGTGACTGATCATTCTACCTAGGAATGCTTTCTGTGAGTGGTCGGTTTGTCCAACAACTTCTGTTCACAGCTTTTATTACACAAGAGCATATGTAGTAAAAGAGCCTCAAGCACAAACACCAAACCATCCACAACAGGTATTAATTAATGATCAGGTTATTTCAAATAAATGCAAAGTCTTTCAGATTTACCCAGACAGATTTTCTGTGAAACCATTCTAAGCATCCTGAGCGTGGCTGAAGGCTCCTACAGCCTCAGCACCGAATGGATTGGCACTAATTCTGTCCTACAGTGGACAGTATCCACAGTAATTGAGTATCCCTAAGAAAAGGCTTGAAGATCTGCAGGTGTGAATGCATGGGGGAAATCTGTATCCTGCGGGCATTGCAGGTAGTGAAGAACCACTCTGGCATTTGCCAATACGTGTTTTTGTACAAGACTTTTGTACATTCCAGATCCCATCTTGAGCTGCGAACTCCTCAGGCTGGAGGAGATGGATATCCACATCTGGAAGTGGCAGTAGCACATCTGGACAGGTAGATATGTCAATATTTTTTTGCTCTTACAAACCGCAGTTCAGTAGCGCTAGATTAAGATCAGACCCATCTATGTGTGGGTCCGTTGGTACAGTTAGTGATCACAGACACGGTGCTCCAGGATAACAATCATGGAGTAAAAAATCTAAATGAACGTCAAGAAGGGCAGGAAACTCCACCATTCAAATGGCTCTTTGGACAGGGACTCTTAATTCCACAGTTCCAAATGTAACTTCAAGAGAATCTTCCAATAAGCATTTTTCCCTTATAGACCGGAAGGAACAGATCATTTCAGCTCCCTGCGCTACTTACAACTCTTTACCTTGTGTGAAAGAAAGAAACAAAACATTCATAAGCACTCATAGGTCTGAAGAGCCTACACCTCATGTTCAGAAGTGTCTTAGGTTTCATTGACTGTGAATTTTTATTTTATTTTTACTTTATATATACTTTTTTTTTTGCTGCCTTTTTGTCTCTAATATCTGGGAATAGGAAAAAGTGTTAATGACCATCCAGCTCTTCCTAGATTACAGATGAGCACTCCGGTAAGTTAAAAACATTGGCATAAGAAAGAACAAAAATCAAGTTTAGTGACTACATCTAATGGGAACATGGCCAAAAATTAAGGGAAAAAAAAAACTCCCAACAGAATCATTGGATTTATTCAATTATACAACATTACTCACTGTGTTGTCTGTGCTACTGAAGCACCATTCTGCTTCAAAGGCAGTATTTAATCCAGCAATATTTTCATCTGAGGGTTCTGACTGCAACAACTGTGAGGACACGTGGAAGATTCTTCCATCGTTATCTAACCACTCAGTGCTAATGTGAGCGCAGGCTGGGAAGGTCTGTGACTTGTGGAGATGAATAAACAGTTGGAGGGGAGGTATTTGACTGTTTAATGTATGTGCCAAACTGTCTTTCCAGGGTCATGGAGACTCAGCAATTCCTGGGGGCTGTCAAACTGATTACACGCAGCAAAGCAGCCGGTGTGCCTCTGCTGCTGCTTAGAGTAAGCACTGATACGTCAGTCAGACTTTACTATCAAGTACGAGCTTCTGTGCACTTCAAGTGTTGCTCAGCCTTCAACTCATCGCTGTACTCGGTCATTTAGAAGCATTCATATGCTCTAAAAAAATGTTGCCTTGCACTGCTAGGTGGGTCTTTGTTCCAGATACAGATCGTGAGCCTGCAAGGTTTCTGTGGCAGAGCATGCTCCCGGCACAGATGTACAGCTGTAAAACCTTTTGGTTGTATTTCAGCGGTGGTAAAACGATCCTTGTTTTCTATTTCCATACAGTAATTTCTGTGAGATTCTTCTGGATGGAGAGTTATAAAAATGTTAAGTTGCTATTAATCACAGTGACTTGCATGATTTTATGTATGCCCATTCTGTATAGCAGGAATACTTAGTGGGAAATTTATTCTTCATTTTTTCACACATCATTACATTGTATTTGTGAGGATTTAGCACATTTTCTGGTTTCACTTGCCAAATCAAGGGTCCATGTTTAATAGGTACAGCTGACGTTACAAAAACTAGGCATGATTACCAATTATGTCTCTGTCTTGTAGTAATGCAGTAATGTTAGATGTAGTAATCTCTTCTCACTGATGACAGGTGACAGGATGAGGGGAAATGGCTTCAAGTTGTGCCAGGGTAAGTTTAGGTTGGATATCAGGAAAAACTTCTCTACAGAAAGGGTGGTTAAGCATGGAATGGGCTCCCCAGGGAGGTGGTTGAGTCACCATCCCTGGATGTGTTTAAAAACCATCTGGATGTGGTGCTCAGGGACATGATTTAGCGGAGGGTTGTTAGAGTTAGGGCAGTATGGTTAGGTTGTGGTTGGAGTCGATGGCCTTTAAGGTCTTTTCCAACCCAAGCAATTCTATGATTCTATATCTATCTAAAGAAAGACATATTGGGAGATCTGAACTTCTGCATCAAAGACAAGACTGTCTTTATGAATAGGTTCTGTTTATTCCATTCTCGAGAACAACGAGCAACTACCACTACACTCTATGTAAACTGTAAGGCCACTAATCATTATCAGGTGCTGCCAACACCCCCCAGACGTTCACATATACACAGAGGAAAACGAACATGAGTTTTCTTCACTTATCTGAGTGTCACTGCCACCCTGAAGGCTGTGAAGATCTAACTCCTTTACTTGACAACGCTCGTGCACTCAGCTGGAAAGATACCGCAGACAGTCCAGTTTTGCAACTACAACCATACAACTTGAAGTTCAGAGAAGAGCAGGAATACAAACTGTAACACCAAAGGAAAGAAGCTACTTGAGATAGAGGCAGCATATTGGACGGTGTCATTCAGGAAAAAGTGTTACTTGTCAATTGATGTTTTATACATATATATATATATATATAAAAGAGGAGAGGAGGAGGACACCATATTCTGCAAATGCATTAACACATCTATTTCACAGGATTGTAACTGTACATTTTATAATCAACAGTCATTAAAGGACTGAAACTGCCTTAGGTGTTAATTACGGACAATGAAAAACATCAGTAGCGGTGAAGGAAAGTGACTGAATATTTATCAATTACAAGAACAAGTTCTTCTAAACAGGATGTTTGTTTTTAGTGTTATCATGAATATTAAGCACAGTCTTATGTCTGAGCATCACATGTAATTTCTGTAAAACCTTGTGTAACAGCAGATAACTCATGTAACAAGGCTTTATATCACCTAGATGCCATTTTCCTTTCTTTTTCATGACACTACATGGGCTTTAGGATCCCTACAAAGAGGAAAGTTTCAGATGAGTTGAGAATTGCGCTGCTTGCTTTTTCACACATACTTGAGTCATGTTGCTCCTGGGCATATATGTTGACAGTGCAGCAAGAACAAACAGTGAATCAATTCAGCAGCAACAGCCACTAGGTGCTCTGCTCTCATCCTTCCTTCTTAACAACTACACTAACTCAGTGGCTTCGTTATATTTCATTACGTCTCTATAAAGCAATGAAGGGAGGACAAAGAAGGCATCATTCTGTGAGTTGCTGTCAAACTGTTTGAGCCAAGCCCCAGAAGTATGTAAGCACCTGTTGTTGGGAGACCTTTTATGAATTATACCCAAAAGTCAGACTGCAGCTGAACTGAAAGTGAGGTTCTCCTTTGAAAGGCAGACAAGACTAAAAGCAACTGGTCAGTTTGGGTGAAAGGGTACATCAGTGGAACAGACAAATCACACTTCAGGAGCACATACTGCTTTATGTGCAGAAGTAGTAGGGAGTAAGCATATGCTCCTTTGATCATCACAGAACTCACTTTCAATTATACAGCCTACATTTTCAAATTGTGGACCTTAAAAGGCCGATCTGTAGAACAGAATAGCATATTATAAGTGTTAAAAGGGAAATAAGCAAACATACACAGTTGCATAGTGAAGAGATTAAAAGAAAACAGAAGAAAGAAAATCGTGCTGCGCACTTGAGCTTACCTTACCTTGTCTAGATATGAAAACATCCATATTAATCAATCTTGGGAAATGCAGACAGAGCGCAAGAGAAACTTTGTTGCTGTGTTGGGCATCAGAAAGGCCTTGAGACCTCCCTCTAGGGGAGAGGTTGATCATCCTGCATTATTAAGTTGTGATGCTTCATTGCTGCTTCTAGCACAGGTGGCAGCTCCTCTTGTGTTTGCATGGGGAAGCACAGTGCAATCTGTGGCTGTGCCACAGCAGTTGTGGGTGGCCGCGGGAGCAGACATAGCCGGCAGGAAGTGACAGCAAGGAACACAAAGGGAAAAAACCTTGGGATTTGGAAGCCACAGGTGTGAACGGGAAATGGGATACTATTGTGGGGCCTCTGAGGAGGCAGGAGCTGATCCAGGCCTTGCTGGCTAAGTACATTGGAAGGGCAACTTGAGGAGGTGGGAAAGAGAAGGGAAGGGAAGGGAAGGGAAGGGAAAGGAAGGGAAGGGAAGGGAAGGGAAGGGAGAATGTGAGAATGTTGTGTGACTGGAAAGCAAACCACAAAGGGCAAGTTTCTACTTCATCAAAGCTGTGTCTGTTTCTTAGCTTGATCTGCATTATAATACTTATTTGTGAGCGATATGCTGCATTTTTGGTAGAAAAGAGTGGCTCAGCTGTTACTTTAAGAGCAAAACAGGGCTCACTTAGCTTGGAGGCTGCACTGAGCTCTTCCACAACAGGTGGAAAGGGACAAAAAGGGTTATTTAAAGGCTGCTTGTCCTGGTTGCAGTGGCAGGTGTGCTGGCAGGCACCGGGGCTCAGTGACCTTCTAGGGCTGTGCTTCCACTCCAACGGAGTGGGCTGATGTGACTGACAGGGCCTCTGCGCCCTCGGAACGTAAGGTCTGAACTGGTCTGAGTCATATTCCAGCTGGAGGCAGCAACGCGGAGGCAGCAGCCACGTCCGAGGGCCCCATCGGCCAGGCAGCACCAGAGATGCCGGTGCCGGCAGGGCCACCTCAGGCAGTGAGGCCGCTCGGGGCGGCTGCGTGTTAGGATCATCGATCCCAAACCATCACACAGACAAACTTCCCCCGCGGGACCTCTGCCAGCCCCTCGTGACGCCGGGATCGCTCCGCTACAGACGGCCTCTCCGCACAGGGCGGGGGAGGCGGTGAGGAGACGCGCGCGCTTCGAGCTCGGCGCTCACGCTGAAGGTTCGCGGCCACGTGCGCCGGGTGACGGCATCGGCGGCGCGCACGCACGCGCATATCGCCCCCGGCCGCTCCTCACACGAACACCTGCGCGCGCCGCCGCCCTTCTCTCCCCCCCACCTCCGCCTCCCTGCCTCCCTCCTTCTCTTCTCCCGCCTCTCGCGCCGTCCTCTGTGTCTCCGCGCCGAGCCCCGCCTCACCAGAGCGCTCGGCGCGGCCAATGGGCGCCCAGCATGGAGTGGTCGGCGGGGGCGGGGCGCGGGAGGAGCCTCTCTGCGGCTGCGCGCGTGCCGCCCGCGGCGGGAGGCGGTCTCAGCGCTTGCGCGCGGCGGCGCGCTCGTCCTCTCCAGAGGAGCGGAGCGGCGCGCGCCTGCGCCCTTCGCCGCCCGCCGCCCAGCGCCCGGGAGGGGGGCTCGGTGCGCCTGCGCGTCGCGGCCTACGTCCCCCCCGTGCCCCGGAGGGGGGGGTTGCTGCGCATGCGCTCCGCGCCGCCCGCCCCTCGCCAGCAGCAGCAGCAGGAGGAGGCGGAGGAGGAGGCGGCGGCGGCGATTCTGGCCGAGGGGAGCGCGAGGCAGTGCGAGCGCCGCTGCCGCCCCCTGTGATCCGGGAGCCCCAGGTCCGGGCGGAGGAGGCGGCGGAGGGCGGCAGAGCGGCGGCGGCGGCGGCAGCACAGCGGCAGCAGGAGGAGTCTGCGCGCGGCCCCCCCTCCCTCAGCCCCGCTACAGCCCCCTCCCTCCCTGCGCGCTCCGCTCCGCACCGCCACCATGTCGGCGCCGGCGGCCAAAGTCAGTAAGAAGGAGCTCAACTCCAACCACGATGGGGCCGACGAGACCTCAGGTGAGGCCGCGCCGGGGGCGGGAAGGGAATGGCGGCGTCCGGCTCGCGCCGCGCCGCGCCGACCGCCATTTTCCCCGAGCGCACGGGCCGCGGCCGGGCCGGAGGCGGGAAGAGCGCGGGGCCGGCCGGGCGGATGTGCAGGCCCCGGCGGCGGCGGGAGGAGGCCATGTTAGCGCCCTTTTGTCTCCGCTCCCGGCCCGGCCTTCTTCCCCACGGGCGCGGGCGGGGCCGGGCGGGGGGCGCTGCGGCCTCGGCGGAGCGGCGGGACCCCCCCCCCGCTCTGCCGCTCTGCCCCCCCGCCCCCCCTCCCGGAGCGGCATCCGCGGAGCCTCATTGTGCTCCGCCGCCATGATGCTTGGCCGCCTCTCGCTTTCGGCGCCGCTCCGCCGCGTGGTGCCGCTTCGCCGCGCGGGGATGGAGCGCCGCCGCCGCCGCGGGGCCACGCGGTGCCCGACCGAGCGAACCGCCCGCGCCTCCCCACGTGCGATCGCGGCCGCTCCGCGCTTTCGAAAGGTCGCCGCCGTGCCGCGGGTTTCCTCCCGTTTGCCGCCGCCAGAGGAAGGGCGCAGCTCTCCTTCCTCCTTGCCCGCCGCACGCTGCGGTCGCACACGTGCTCCCCGCGGCGCGACCGGGCCCTTTCGGGGAGAGCTGAGCCATGCGGGGAGCGCTGATCGCGCCGCGCCGGCCCCTTCCCGCTGCCGCTCATTCATCTCCGGGCGCGATGGGCGAACGGGCGGCCTTTAACCGAGAGCTTTGCCGGACGCGTCCGAGGGAACGTAGCGATAGGAAATACCCGACGAAGCGTGACCTCGGAGTTCTGTCCTTGTAACTGACCCATCCCGCGTGCTTTTTGGTTTTTAGAAGGCAGCGCGTTCCTGGCTGGGCTGTTCCCATTGATGTTCCTGTCTTTTCCGAACCGCTTAATGCGTGTTCTTTGAAATCTGTTGGTCTTAGGCTTGTAACTGCATAGTGAAATTGTTAGTTATCTCTCCCGATTTGCTTACTGCCCACATTGATTTGTAAAACCACCTAGAGGAACTGGAGCTGTGATTTTTGGACATAAACTTGTAAGCAGTCCCATTTCTGTGAACTTTTCAGCACTTCAGCCACACTTCACCGTAAAGTAGGTGAAACTTGAAGGGCTGGTAGTGCTGAAGGCACTAAATAGAAACGCCTGTATTTCTGCAGTAGGTCGCTGGGACAGGTCTTAGGAGAAAATGTCAAGTGATTCCTCAGGTTCAAGAATTGAGGGATTTTGATGCATTTTCATTTATTTTTCAGAAAAAGAGCAACAGGAAGCAATTGAACACATTGATGAAGTACAGAATGAAATAGACAGGTAAACATTACAAAGCTTTCGTTCTTCTTTAGCGGAAAGTAAGAGATTTCCAAAAATAAAAATGTCCATGATGTGCTTGGCAGTGGTTCTCAGTCCCTCCAGCTTCCCCCACGGGGTGTGTTGTGTTCTGACCTGACCAGCTTTAAGAATTATTTGTCTGTGACCAAAATTTTGAATAAGTGCCTCCATTTCTTGGTTAACAGTTTTTAAACTGATAATACAGAACTTGAGTTTGTATTTTTAAATTCACTGTGGTAGTTAAGAGCTTTATTACTTACTGATTTTCCATGCTGACGCGTGTGCTGTTTTGCAAAAGTATTCTCATGCTTTTGAGCAGTGAAGTTGAAAAGATAGCTTTATTGGAAATATTTTTATTATACATGTGTGTTTTTGTAGAGTAACAGGTAGAAAAGTTCACTGACAATTTAATTTCCCCAGATAGTGCGTGCTCTGTCTGTATTTGAGTCTCATCTGCATGCACATTACCCTGCTATGCATGCAGGTGAGAAGTAAGGCTCAAGTTGTGGTTTCAGGGCTCTGTCTTTTAGAAAGCCATTTAAGTGTTCTGTCTTAAGGCTTTATTGATGTGGGGTACAAAGTTGCTTTGCTGTAGTCATGCTTACCTGCCCCAAAATTATACAGGGTGGGTAATAGTGTTACGTACTACACATCAACAGGTGTCTTGCAAACAAAATGTGTAAGATGTTGAATACTACTTTGCATTGCATCAATAAGGGTCTGCCCCTCATGTAATGCTGCAAAGCATAACATACACTTAGAGTGCTTCATTAAGATGTGTGTATTTGCTTCTGGTAGGGTGTCTCTTGCCAGTGGTTACGGCTTTGAGCCTCTGTTTTATGTTTGAGCTCCTGACTATTATAGTTAAATCCATTCAGTTTGCAGCTAACTACTGATGATACAGTTTTCTCTCGTGAGGTTAGCATGGCTCTTTCTATTACAGACTGAATGAACAAGCCAGTGAGGAAATTTTGAAAGTAGAACAGAAATACAACAAACTCCGCCAACCATTCTTCCAGAAGAGGTCAGAATTGATCGCCAAAATCCCAAATTTCTGGGTAACAACATTTGTCAACCACCCGCAAGGTATATTGCTAATAGCCCTCTGTTTCCGTACATTCAATGCTTCCTTGCTTATAATGTGAGGCTCTTGCTGTTCTGAGTGTTTTCTAGGAATGTTACTAGGCATCACTTACACAGAAGCCTGCTTCGTGTGCAAACACTTCCTTTTGTCACAGGGTACATTTTATAAGCTTTTTGGCTCTTGTATTTGCTGACCAAAGGAACATCTTGATCACTAGGATTCCATGGCAATTTTCTTCCTGTATTTTAAATGACAAGTTTCACACTTTCCACAAATAATCAGCCCCATGAAAGAAAATACAGCTGCTAGTACTCGATTTTCTGGCTTCTGTCTTAAAAAAATGGGCCACAAGAAGTTGGCTCAAATGTGTTGCTTTTCAGATCATATGCAGTGGAAATCTCCTGTATTTCTTGTCCATGACATAAGTTTAACAGCTTTGTTAACTTGGAATTCCTAATTCTTCTTCAGTATCTGCACTGCTGGGAGAAGAAGACGAAGAGGCACTGCATTATTTGACCAGAGTTGAGGTGACAGAATTTGAAGACATCAAATCAGGTTACAGAATAGATTTTGTAAGTACTTTGAATACTCCTTCGCTTGTGACTTTGCTTTTTTGAGTGCAGTTGTGTATGGGCTTGTAGTTTGTCACTTAGTCTTTCCAGTTGTCTATTTAGTACCAGATTTGACTTGGCACGTATACGATTACTTTCTGTGAGTTCTAACCTTTGGCTTTCAACTTTGCAGTATTTTGATGAGAATCCATACTTTGAAAATAAAGTTCTCTCCAAAGAGTTTCACCTGAATGAAAGCGGAGACCCATCTTCAAAATCAACTGAGATCAAATGGAAATCTGGAAAGGTGTGTCTCTGTGTATCTGGGAGAGGCAGTTGCTGCTGTATGTGATACCATCATTTTCATTTGTGTTCCTTTCTTTTTTTCATAACAGCAGCTGTCTCTTCCCCTTTCCACCCCTTTCCCTCTTTTCTGTACGTGTAGTTCATGTTTTGCAACACTTATATGGAGATACATAATTTATCCTCAATTCTGTACAACAGCTCAACTTAGCTACTGTGCAGAAATCACAGTTCTAGTTTGAAGTAGCTGAATGGTCTTTAAAATATACCACAAAATCGATGTGAATTTTAGTATTGTTCAGTTAAATAGTATAAACTTATAAACATTACGATTCTGTTAAGAAAACAGACATTGGAAGTTTTGAGTTACCTTGTAACCCAAGAAAGAATGGGTTAAATACAGGATGGTTGTGTTCTTCTCAAGCTCAGGAAAGTTCTGGGCTGATGTGGTGGATGTGTTCTTGTGGCCATACGTTGTAGCACTGTGTGCATTTTTATTTGCTTACCACAGAGAATGTTCTGAAGACTTCAAAGCAGAGCATGCTAAGATAAGAACACCTGGCAGGCTTAAATCTCACTGTTAAGTTAAAGACAGAGCTTAGAAGTGTGGAGACTGACCGTTTTTAAACTGTGGATTTATGTGGTAGATGTAGCACTGAGCTACAATCGCAGCAGCTCTAGAGCAGTATTAAGCTATTTTAAGTTTGGCATTTCAGTAAACACTTGTTTACTTCCGTGACAGGGAGGCATAAAGGAAGTGCAAGTTCTTGTGTATCCACAGTGTGTCAGTGGAAGTCATTTAAAGAAGTAGGCTTACTGCTGAGTGGTACCTTTTGCTATGAATCCTTAAGATTCCAAACATTTATTTTATGATTTTTCCCAGAAAGATGGAATAGATGTCAAGTTTTGGTTGTTTAGACAAGTGTGTTTCTAAATGGTGCTCATGTTTTACTTTTTTGGGGGGGAGGGCGGGGGGTGGGAGGGGAACACACACAAAAAAGTGTAAAAATGTATTTAGAGAACTTCTTAACTTTGTTTTCAGGATCTGACAAAACGTTCAAGCCAGACACAGAACAAAGCCAGTAGGAAGAGGCAGCATGAAGAGCCAGAAAGTTTCTTTACCTGGTTCACTGACCACTCTGATGCAGGTGCTGACGAGCTAGGAGAGGTCATCAAGGATGACATCTGGCCAAATCCATTACAGTACTACTTGGTAAGAGGAGCGCCGTGCTGTTAGCCGTACCTGCAGAAGCGCTGCGCAGGTAAAAGTGAATTTGATCATTGTAGTTATTGTATGTTCTTTAAGGTTCCTGATATGGATGATGAAGAAGGGGAGGGAGAGGAAGACGATGATGATGATGAAGAGGAAGAAGGGTTGGAGGATATTGACGAAGAAGGAGATGAAGATGAGGGAGAAGAAGATGAAGATGATGATGAGGGAGAGGAAGGAGAGGTGAGCGCTCAACCTTTACCTGTTCCCTCTCTGATCTGTGGGAATCAAATCAGTTTAATGGAGGGACTTTGTGAGAATATTGAGCCATTGGTATGAAGGTAGTTTTCTGTGCAGTCATTGACAAAGTTTTAGGAGAGAAGCAGAGCTATTACTGCTTTAACTTACAGTATTCCAGTGTAGTGGTAAGTATGTTTGTATCTGAGCGTGCAAATAACCTGGTTTGAGTGAACCTGCAAGGAAAGTGCTCCAGGTGAATTAGGATATTAGTATCTGCTCTAGCTTAATAAAGTCATTAATTAGCGAGCATTATAGCAAAACTTTACTTGTCAGTAGCTTTTGTTGGTGCATCCAGTTCTGTGATTCTCCTGCCTGTTGGTTCATTTTGGCTTATTGGCATTCTAGCTAAGACTCTTCACTGCGTGCAGGAATTAAGTTTTGCTTAGTAGCAAGTGGGGCTCTGGAGACAGCACTCAGGGCATTGGGAAGTTGAAACTGAGCATTTATTTCTGGTTACTGAGGCAGGAGGACTGCTGTGTGTGGTACCAGGCACTGTGTGCTGAGTAATGGGCTGTAATTAGAATACCAGCCTCTGAAAGTTGAAGAAATTTGCTCTTCTGATTTGAAAAGGAAACACAAAAGAAAAAGAATGAATTCACTTTCTAAATGATGAATGTTAGTGATTCTAAGTCATGGTAACTCTTTCAAAGCTGTTTTTTCAATGGGACGTACAGTACTGACTGGCTTCTGTGTGCTGCATAACTCATGATAAGTGTCACTATTAGTGAAGAAGGACAGATGATCACACAGTGCTATGAGTAATACTGTAGGACTGTAGTCTCTAGGGTAGCAAAACATTCTAGTTACTGCATTTGAAAGTTCGTGCTATCTGGCGTTTAGTGATTAGACTTTTAATTGTTGTTTATCTTTCAACAGGAGGATGAAGGAGAAGATGACTAATTGAACACTGATGGATTCCAAATTCCCTTTTTACCTTTTTAATTTTTCTCCAGTCCCTGGGAGCAAGTTGCTGTCTTTTTTTTCTTGTGCTCAGTCTCCTTGTTCTCTTGAGGTCTCTTTTTCTCTCCTCTACACCATGGTTCACAATTTAATTTGGGGAAAATACCTTGAGCAGAAGGCAGTGGAAAAGAATCTACCAGTTTCTGTTTCAAGTTCATTTTTATCCCTTTCTGTCTCAAAACAAAAACTGTTTATGGAATCAACACACCATATTCTGTGGGAAAAAAGAAAACCTTCTGCTCCCTTCACTCTGCTGGAAGCTGAAGAGTGCTAGGCCCCTGTGTAGTAGTGCATAGAATCTAGCTTTTTTCCTTCTTTCTCTGTATATTGGGCTCAGAGATTACACTGTGTCTCTATGTGAATATGGACAGTTAGCATTTACCAACATGTATCTGTCTACTTTCTCTTGTTTAAAAAAAAAAGAAAAAGCTAAAAAAAAAAAAAATGGGGTTATAGAAGGTCAGCCTGGGGTGGGTTTCAGATGTGTGGGTGGGGTAAGTGGGCATTTTGACAACATGGCTTCTTCTCCTTTGGCATGTTTAATTGTGATGTTTAACAAACATCCTTGCAGTTTAAGATGACACTTTTAAAATAAAATCTTCTCCTAATGATGACTTTGAGCCCTGCCACTTGATGGAGAATCAGCAGAACCTGTAGGATCTTATTTGGAATTGACATTCTCTATTGTAATTTTGTTCTTGTTTATTTTTAAATTCTTTTTTTTTTTTTTTTTTTTGTTTCACTGGAAAGGAAAGAAAGATGCTCAGTTTTAAACGTTAAAGTGTACAAGTTGCTTTGTTACAATAAAACTAAATGTGTACACAAAGGGACTGGTTGGTCTTCACTGAAAGAAACAGTTGTAATATTCTGTTTTGGATTTGCATATAGCTTCTTGGCATTTTTGGGGGCGTTTGGTCAGTATTTATGTAGTGCAATGCAACCTTGTGGTTCTGTGGACTGGTAATCGGTTCATTTAGGTTCCATTATGGCAGTACTTGGGAAGTGCTTCATCTGGAGGTACTGCTGTGTGCTCTGCTTCTTGAATGATGTGCCAGTCGTGAGACGAGGCTGTAGTGCATATGCCTGGTATGAAGATAAAGCTTATATTCATGTTCTGCAAAAAGAAAAGCCACTTGTCTCAGCTGTTTCAGTACTAACTTGGAGTACTGTACCTCAAGGAAATGAGTTTGCGTGAGAAGACCGTGCAAACTGAATAAAAAGACGGCATGGGCTCTAGTAAGACTTTCTGTGGTTCTAGAATTCTGTTCAGGTGAAAATAAATATTCAGTGCAAGCAAACTTTTCGGGTTATTTCAATTAGCAAGATTCTTGGAAGCTTTTGTATAAAGAAGCTGCCACTTACTGCTTTCTCTCCTTGGTAGCAGTGTGTAAATATGCTTTAGATAGACTTCTTTTTTCCTCCCCCCGTGTTAAGAGACTGTTTGAATAGCTTGTAATGATTTCACATAGAGGTTGTTGGTATTTCACAAAGTGTAATGAAAGTTGTTTTAACATGCTGTGCTTTTGAAATATTTAAAAGATTTTATTAGCTAATCTCAAATTCAAACAGCTAGTTCTCTTTGGATGTGTAGAGAAGACTGTCTTCTGGGAAGACTTGCTCTTATTCTCTGATTCCTTTTCCTCACAGAATTTGCTGTAATCAAATTCTGCTTTTTTTCTTTCTTTTTTTTTTTTTTTAATGCTTAAGAATACACGTAGCAGAGCAAGATTAATCTCTACTTGAGACATGCCCAAATAACATAGGAAAGGGGAGAGTGTTCTGTAAGCATTGGATCCGTCTCGGATTCAGCCTGGTTACCTGAGATGGTACAACGTCCATCTGCGTGTGGTCAGTGTGAAATAAGGCCATTTACTTTATTCCATCTCAACTAGAGCTTCTGCTCAGGACTTTCTGCTTGCAAAGCAAATGAAAATATTAACTGTAATTTTTTTGTTGTTGTGTTTTTGTTTTTTTGCCATCTAGAGAGAGAACAAATGAAAGTTAAGAAGCCTATAACTTCTTTGTTTGCTTCCTTTTTCTGCTATAAGGTAGAAGTCCACTACCTGTTGTGGTAGCAGGTTGATGTGCTATTATTACTTGCCCTGATGCCTCACAAATGTTAATTTTTATGTAATCCTAATCAATTGTAGATCTTCATGGATAATAATCCAGCTAGTCTTAATGCTTTGTGGAAAAAAAAAATCCCAACCTGTGCCATTGTTGCTAATATGTCTGTTATGATCAGAAAACCTACAAAAACTGTTTTGAAAGTAATCAAAGCTTCGGGTTCTGTAAAGTCAAAATGCCATGAGCAGGAAATGGAAAGCACGGATATTGAAATGCTTCGTTGGAGGCTTCCATGTCCATTTACACAGGGATGGCGCGGATTTTACAGGATAACAAAACATTCTTGCTGCTGTACTGATGATACTGAATTTCCTGTGAAACAGAAGGTTTACTACTGGCAACAGCTAACAAGTAAACTAATGTGCTAAAAAACATATTTAAATGTAATCTTAAATAGTTTTTCTACCAATAGAAATGAATAGGAATTAACACATTTCTCAACACCAACAGTGAGGAAATATTGGAGGTGGGCATCATGCGCTCTGGCTGTTCACGTAATGTGTAATTTGACTGAATATAAGTATTGGGTGCCCATTTTTACTTGAATTAATCTGTGTTTGCATTCAAAAAAGCATTTAGAGGTAATGTCCACCTTGGATAAGAATGGGAGATTAATTTCTATTAAACATCTATCTCTATCTCTTGTTAATTCTCCAATGCTGCTTAAGCTCCTCACATGCAGTTGATCCTACTGAGTGAAACTTGTCACAGATGGAAGCTGAATTTAGGCTTTATGGCTTGAATTTCCAGGGTTAAAATATGGAATTGGTGACAATTTAAAGTTACTGTACTTAAATGACTTAAACGACTTGAAGGTTATTTTAAGTTTGAAATTTAATTGCTATAAAATTGAATCCTTTGTCTGTAATTTCTAGTGCCAAAAGAAAGCAAATACATCCATGTGTGTAAATAGGTTTTTTAACATGTATGCTTATTCAGTTGTCAATACAGGTTTTGTCCCTGTAAACAAGCATTATCTGAATCGATTTCTCAGTCATTCATGCCATTTGTTTGAATCTGTAAGCTTCTCTTTGTACCACTTCAAAAGGTGCATAATGGTGGCACTTTGTTTATCTGATACTGTTCCTGAATTTTGAAGCCATGTCTTTTTTCTTTTTTTCTTTTTTCTCTCCCAAAAAGAAAACCTGAAATCACTTCTGATGTACCTTCAAGCTATCCTTCTATTGGAAGGAATTAAAGTACCTTTAACTGTAACTTGATGTTACCATTTCTAAGAGTCTTTTTCAAAACAATCAGCTATTAGTCCCAAACTGCGTTGTTGGGTGGAGGTTGTTTGCTCTTTTTGATGGACTGCAGGTGCCTAGTATGGCAAAGCTGAGGTCACAAGTGACACTGGAACAAGAAGCTTGCTTCTGCAGGGGAGCAGATCTTTGCTTAATCTCTTGCACTCCTTTTCCCAGATTAAAATGGAGTTTTCTAAGGCTTTTCTCTTGATCCCACATCTCTGAGTGAACGTGCTCTATAGTGGAGGGAGTCCTGTAAGACCTAAAACCCAGTGCCTGCAAAGTAGCATCACTTTGTGCAGCAATGACCTTGCTGCTACTCAGAGGATTTCTGCAGTGCCCGAGGGCTGGAGCAGCACCTCTGTGTGCTGCCGCTGCTCCCCAGGTGCTGCTGGCCAGCAGGACTGCTCTGTGGTTGAGCCTGGGAGCATTGCTGGCAGCTGTAGGAGGCTGTTCTGTGCCCTGTGCTGGTGGCAGGCCGGTGCCCACTCAATGCCTCCTCCCAGCAGGACGTTGGAAGGGCTGGATGGGCACTTTGTGCTTTCAGCAGTGACATTTTCCAGGGGACAGAGAGGTGAACAGAAGGGATAGCTGAAGGGATAGCAGAAGGGATAGCCTTGAGGGCAGGGCTATCTCTGAGTGGGGGGGAGGCAGAGGGCTGCCAGCACAGCCAGACCCTCTTGGCCTTTGGGCACACGTGTGCTGTGAGGGTTGGCTACTGCCAACCCCATCGCTCCTGGCTGTAGGACTCGTTCAGCCAACTCCTACAGCTCTCCGGGCTCCACACACTGATCTCCAGCATCACGGGGAAGGTAGAGGGCCAAAAAGAATGAGGAAGCCCACCCAAAAGCCCCCACCACAGCAGTGGGCAGACTGACCTCTGCACCTCACTGAGCTAAACTTGAATCCCCACGCATGGGACAGGTTTGTCCACTGCTCCTGTGAAACTCCAAAGCCAACTAAAATCATCTTTTCCATTCCTAGTACTTCCACAGAATGAAGAGTCTAATTAAAATCATTCCTTAAACACTAAACAGAGCCTGGCCCACGTTACAAATAGCAGCAGGTTCCAGAAGGGTTTATATTAATCTAATGTACTCACTTTATTAACAACAGGAGCATGTTCAAAGGTTTTATAGAAGTCTAAAGCTTCATTAATTCAACTTGATTAAGCTAGATTTAAATTCTACATTTTCTGGTGGTTTCCTTACACTAATTATTCACTTGTAGACTATTTACAACAGGCTTATGTTAGAAAAACGGCTCTAATTAAATAAAAGCAAAGCATTCTCTTTATTAGCCTGTTTCTAAGCACGTACGTGGGAATACTATCAACTCTGGATGACTCCAGGGCTGAAAAAGCATATTAATGCAAAAATAACACAGTGCTGCTGAGGCGGGATCTGAGGGGAGGTTTGTGCCACCCGAAGGCAGTGATGGTGCGTCTCGGTGGATGCGATACACCGCATTTCAGCTCTGCATGGCGCTGAGGCAGCGCTTGGAATTTTGTAGCAACGCTGCCAATGGGTTTGGGTTACTTTTGTCCCAAATATTCAGCTGAAGCAGCGTTGTCTCGCTCCTGCTCCGAGAGGGGCATCTACGGAGGATTAGTTGGTCATGGTCAGATGGGCGTCGTCTCCTTTTCAGGGCAGCACCGACCCTGGAGCAGAGCTGTACGTTGCCCTACGTGCAAACTACAAACAGCTGGCAAAACCAGCACAACCGACAGCGCCCGGCTTCAGCCCGGAGATGTCACGAACCGAGCACGGCCGGAGCTAAGATCTGTCACGGCGTCACCGTAACGTCACTTGGCCACAAAACCCCGCTGCCGGTGCCTATGGAGGCGGGAGGTACCTCGGTCTCCTCAGCGTCCGAGCGCCGCGCCTCTCTTTCCCGCCGCCATCCCGGCCGTTCCCTCAGGGCGGGGGCGGAGGGTTGAGCTCCCGGCCGACCGTCGCGCGGGGCGGGAGGAGGATCCCCGCTTCTCGAGAGCCGCCCGCCGGGACTTCCCAGACCCGGACCCCGCGAGAGGGCGCTGGCGGGGCCGCGCCGCTTCCCGGGAAGGCTGAAGTTTGAAAAAGTGCCGGTCGTTGGCGGCGCAGCACCGAGCGATGGCGGCGGGGAGCCCGCAGGTGAGCGGCGGGAAGGGCGAGGCGAAACTGAGGCGAGGGGCATCGAGGCGTCCCTCGGCCCCGTCCTGGGGGCTCTCGGGGGGTTTCCCCATCCTCCCGCCTGGGAAACTCGGCTCCGTGCTCCGCCGGAAACCCACGGGAGGGGGCGGTGGGCAGAGAGGATCGCGGCTCTCTCCAAGGGACCGCGCCCCGGGCGCTGCGAGAGGCGGGGGAGGGAGAAGGCAGGCAGGCAGCCCGCAGCGCCCGGCGCTCCTCGGGGAATCGGGGTCTGTGCTGCGGAAGAAAGCGGGGTCCTCCTCGGAGTGGGAGGGTGTGCGCGGCTCCCCGCTGGGAAAAACACCGCTTTTGGGGTAAGCTCCCCGGCACAGGGGTACAAACTCCTCCTTGAGGCGTTTCGAGCTGAATCTGGGCAAGCGGTGATGGAGAGACGGCACAAAGAGCTCTCGGTGCCATTGCTGCGGGTGTGCCCCGTCCTGCAGCCACACGGGATCTCCGCTTGCCAAAAATCTCATCGTTCAGTTTTGGAAAGAGGACCAGCTCCAGGCAGGACTGCAATCAGTTTGCTTTTTTTTTTTTCCAAACCGAGCTGTGTCCTTTTCTTGCAAAGAGTGGTTAACGTGGTCTGCCTGACGCGGGCCTCAGCACGAAGTTGCTGTGAAAGAAGGGATTTAAACTGCTGCGGTGAACACGTGTGTCTGCAGCGGGGATGCTCTCATCACCTCCACCTCCTTACATCAAACTGTAGATCGGTCTCAGTTGGTGGTGTGGCTCTGAAGGACGGCTCTGTGCTGGGCTTTGTGCAGCTGGAGCTGATGGCCAGGCTGGGTAGCGGCCCAAGAGCTGCAATCCAGAGGGCTAAGAGCAACTGGGGCTCTGCTGAAATCTTTGCTGGTTAGGAAGCAGTCTGGATGCTTCAGCACAACCTGAGTGCAGCTGAAGTCCTGGGTGAGCTGTAGCAGGCGAAGGTACCAAAAGTGAGCTAATTTAAGCTAGCTGGGGGTATTTCTGTGCAAGCTGTGGTTGTACGCCTGGATTGTGCTGAAGGGCTGACCTCAGCTGAAGGCTGACCTCTGGGAAGCCAGGAACAGCTGCACGTGGGCTGTGGCGGCATCCCGACACCCCACCGACATTCCTCAGTCAGAATGCAAAATGCATCAACACAAATGCAAAGGCAGCTTTCTTATCCTTCTCAGAATAGAATGTTCTATGTTCCTGGAGCAAACTATATCTATGGTAAGGCATCCTTGCTCTATAGAAGGGTAGTAGGACCCAGTAAAGCCATGCTTACATTCTAATTGTGTTTAGAAAATGAGTGTGGTGCATTCCGTCCAGCTTCTGGCAGAGTGACTTGAAGGGAAACTGACCTGACTGCTGCCTGGACTGTACCTGTTCTCTGAGCCCCTATCCAGGTTTCTGGACTCGGTACCCTTTGTCAGAACAAATCTTGCATCAGCCACTCATTCTGTTGCTCAGTGCAGATGGAGAGGATGGATTGCTTACCTCCATTTGCATAGTTTGGATGGAAAATAAATCTGCCTGCTTTCCCTGATTTTTTTCTGATTTTTTTTTTTTTTTTTTTTTTTTTTTGAGACGTAACCAGCAGATTAATTTTAGTCGCTTTTTACAAACTGGATAAAGAGCTTTTTGATTTTCCAACTTCGAGCTGGTAGAGCCTGAGCCCGTGACTCAGGAACTCCATGATTCAAGTTCTTCCTCGCAAAACCCTGGTTGTTTTTCAAAGCTCTGGCTTAGTTCCTGGCTTTACTAACTGGGCGAGAACTTCCTGGACTCAGGATGTTAATCTGAACCTTTTTGTTTTGCTACCAATTAGAACAATTCCTATTATGGCTATAGTGTATCCCTTGCAGACCCAACTTGGTTTTAGGCCAAATTTAAAATAGATTTGTTTTTCCTTTTGGTTCTTTCATTATTTTGCTGTTGGGCTGAAATTGTATTGCGAACTGGTCGAGGATGTTGGTTTGGGTCTTTGAGATGTGTAACAAAATATACAAAGAGTATGATTGAATAATTATTTGTTTCTCTGTGAGTGGCATGGGCTTTGGGTGCACAGCACACTTAAAGTGCAGCAGTGTATGTGAGTAATGCAAAACCAGTGTGGTTTATAGTTGGGAATGTGGTCAACCAATTAAAGAACATGAAAGCAAGTCAGGATTCCTGAGTTCTGTCTTTAGTGTGGTTGTGTGGTACCCAGTTGGTTGGCGGAGGGGAGTTTGGCTGTGCAACCATTTCTTTTGCATTGAAGTGGGGAATGTGACCATGCTACATTAAGATATTAAATGCTCTTAATGCCATAAAGCCACTTCTTGTGTAGAAGAGAGAAGCACAGCCTCTTGTTTTCATCTGTTTCTCCAGGTTTTAGGTAGCATCCTTCTGGATAAAGTTTTAAGAGCTGCTGTTTAAATTCAGTGCTTGTTTGGTGAGTGAGATATACTTTAGATGCTTCTGCCTATACTGTGCAGGTTCAAAGGTTCAAAGTTTGTATTCAGAACACCTCTGTCCGGAGCTGCTGCTGAGGCATATCTCAGCAGAACAAGGTGTGTTGAAAACAGTGCAAAACAAAGCCCAGAGCAAATGTGGTGGCTGCGAAATGCAACGTGTCAAGTGGCCTTGCTGCCTGTAAACCACAGGTTGAGACAGCAGGCTGCTTCCCTTTTCAGACACAGCTGGAAGTTAAGCTTATTCTTTGCTTGCTCGTTTGTAAGCAACTGCTGTAGGGGTTATGTTTATCTTCTTCATGTGGGAAATGGGCAACAGCTTTGAGTTGATGCGCGGTTGTGACGTTCTGTAACGCCTCTAACAGTTAGTTGTGTGTCTTTGGACACATAATCTGTATTTACTGTATGGTACCAGTAAAACATGATCAGGACAAGGGCAAATATTGGTTAAGCTTTGATACTGTAGGAACAAAGATTTATGTAGCCATTAAATAACCAAAAAGAAAAGTAAGATGGAGGTTTGTTTCCACTATGATTTAAAGCTGAATTACAGCACAGGATGATCAAAATTGCATTTTGTTCTCTGGAATTTGAATCTAAGTCTTGAAAACTTCATGAAAAGATGAGCTTCAGAGTTTGTGCAAACAATTTTCTAAATGAAGCGAAAGAGTGGAATCTTATAAGGGTGTTGTTTCATCCTCAAAAAGGAGGTTAAACTGGGCCATTTCTGAAATCCTCTTGCCCAATGCTGCTTGATTGCAGGGCAGCTGTCTCTTGCAGCTGGGCAATGGTGTGAACTTAATGGATCCAAGCTTCCAGCAAAAACTGGAGGGTGAGAAGGAACTGCTTCGTCGTGCTATACAGAAAGAACTGAAAATTAAAGAGGGAGCAGAAAACCTGCGTAAAGCAACAACAGACAGAAAAAATCTTGCTCATATAGAGCACGTGCTGAAATCCTCCAACCGCAAACTGGAGCAACTTCATTGGGAACTTCAGGAGCTGAATGCGAGGATTGTAATAACGGACAAGGAGGACAATAAGACAGGTATGCCATGGGTCACAGCTGAGGGAAAATCTCGTGGTGCTCCAATGCTAGGGGGGATTTTACCTGTTGGTATTCAGCTGATGAAATAATCTGTGCGGTAAAAGGTTGGGAGTGGAGGCAATTGAGGTGAAAGGAGTCAGGCAACATGAGAGATTAGTGTTGAGGGAAGAATGGTGGGCATGAACAATATTTAGGAGCAGGTGTAGGTGAAATTGGAGGGATCTGAATGGAGTTTCTAGGCAGTTGAACATTTAAGTACCTTATGGGATGTGAATGAGTATAAAATTGAAAGAGTGATTGGTAGGAGTAGTTCACTGATAAAAAGAAATACTTAGAAACCTAAGCTTCATTTGAAACAATATTTTGCAGTCAGTTTTGTAGAGAATAGAGACCTTCTTATGTGTTATTTTGTAACTTAACCTTCTTGTGTGGAATCATTTAGAACCATGCAGTGAAAGAACTCAAGAAAAGACAATTGATTATGTTTATGACATAGTTTGTACAGATGGATCTTTATCTCCTGACCCTTGCCTCTGGGAAAGAAACCCAGATCCCATGGCAAGGAAGGTTGAAGCTCTGAAAAAGCAGCTGCATGTTGAAATGAAAGTCAAGCAAGGAGCTGAGAATATGATCCAGATGTATTCAAGTGCAACATCCAAGGTAAGCAGGAATAAACAACAATTTGGGAATATCGGTTCCTGGAATTAAATATATCTACATTAAATCCATGTACAAACTCTCTCTGGTAGTTGGTGTGTGAAAGAAATTAATCTGTGAAGTGTGCTTGACTGAATCCTAGCTCTGCGTTTTGGTGCTCAGCATAGTGACAGCAGTTATGGTACTGCATGGGACAACCAATCATATGAAAGTGTTACAGCAAGTCCAACACATAGATTGCAGGAATTGAAAAGGAATTGGATGGCACAAATATCATTTGTCAAGAGCTTAAGCTAATTATAATTACTGGAGGTTAGAGCAAGGCTTATCTGGAGGGGCATTTTTAGTCCACTTTGGCCCATGGTATGATTGCCTGTGCCTTTCATGAATCATGTGGTGATCCAGTTTGAGTCCATCAAAGACTCCTTGGCCTGTCCTTGCTCTCTAAAAACTGAGATAATGATCTCGAAGTCCTTGATCCTCAGCAACGGCTCTTTTACATAGATGCTTAAGTATGCTATTTCGGAGTCGTTTATATGATCCTTATTGCAGGTAGCATCTCACTCCTTAGCTGAACACATTGCCATAATCTAGTTTTAATGATCACGGTCCTTCCTCTGCACATGCTTTCTGTTTGGCAGGAGCGGAAGCTGCTGGCTACAGCTAAGCAGATGCTTCAGGATAGTAAGACAAAGATTGAAATTATCCGCATGCACATCGTGAAGGTATCTCAGTCAGCAGGAGGGATGGAAGATACGGTGGATCCAGCAGGTAGGGTGTGTTAAGTAGAAGATGTGGCCGAAGCCTTAAGATCCAGAATAGTCTATTTTGAGCCTCACTGTATTTTATCTCCCAAATACCCAGTGAAGCTGGGAGCCACCATCAATGCTGCGGAGCTGCGCATTGAGGAGCTGAGGCATCGTCTGCGCATTGAAGCTGCTGTAGCTGAGGGGGCAAAAAATGTGCTGAAGATCCTGGGAGGGAGTCGGGTACAAGATCGCAAATTTTTGGCCGAGGTAAGCGCTTATTCGGGTCTTAAAGAGCAGTTTCATGCCTCAACACCAGTGATTTAGCCTGAATGAGCAGAACTAACCATAAGTTGTGAATTTGGCAAATTCCTGACTGTGAGAACAGACTGTTTGGGATCACTTTCTCTTCCAGGGATAAAATTCCTTGCTTTGGTGAAACTACTTAGAAACTACTTAGACACCGATGGCGCAGTCAGGATCTGTTGGAAAATATTCCCTCAAGTTCTTTGTTATTAAGATGTTATCAGCATGTTTTTTGAGACCAACTCTAGCTGTTCATAAAGGAACAGTAGTACCTGGACTGGAGCTGTTCCTTTGAAAACTTCTGCCTGCTTTCTGTTCTGCTTCATATTGCTAGGCTCAGGGTCGTTTGCAAGAGTCCTCTCAGAAGATTGACCTGCTGCGCTTGTCCTTGGAACGTCAGCTTAGTGGGCTTTCTCCAGATCACCCAAAACGAGCACTCATCAAGCAGGAATTAGTGAATACCTCTTCCCTGGGAGCTCAGCATGGCATTATCCATCCCACTTCAGTCATCAAACCTACAGCCCTTACGGGTACGTAAATCCTGCGTGGCATCTTGTTGTGGAGAAGATGAAATTAAAAATGAGTTGCATTTCTTCTAATAGTTGCAATGCCTCTTGTTATGTGGACGTTTGATCTTCTGTGAATGAGACTTTTTTCTCCTATGCTACTAAAAGCTTTCTGATCGTGTGAGTTAGTAGTTGATTAATATATTAAATATATTTCCTCTATTAAATAGGATTTTGGACTTGTTAATCTCTGTGGGTTGCTTCCAACTGGACTGTTCTATACTCTGTTATTCTAACCTGGGGTAGATTTAAGCTATATTAGCCAAAGAATAATGAATCTGAGAAATTCTTGGATCTGTATGAGGATAGATTAACTGGAATCACTGTTGTCTTTTATGGAATAACATTCTTTACTCTCCTCAAATTCCTCAGGAACGCTGGAAGTGAGACTGATGGGATGTCAGGATTTACTGGAAAATGTTCCTGGCCGTTCCAGGGTGGCTGGTTCTTCTCCCATCTGTGGCAGCCCGGGCGACTTGAAGTCCTTTTCCCTAACAAGAGTTGGCCTGGGTATCCATGGTCGTGGTGTTGCAGGAAAGTACCTGCGAAACGAAGAGCTGTGTAGTGAGTATGAGGCTCCTTGCTGGGATGTGAGTGGCACTTGGGGGCAAGGGGCTTCTCTTCTGAGTACTGCATTATCCTTGTACAAGGCTGCAAAACTAAGTCGCGTTGTATCTAATCCTCCAGGCTATCTCCAGGAAATTATATTTGGTTGGGATAGTCACCTTCAGCATGAGAGATTTATGTTTAGTTCTATAGCAGTGTACAAGACTGTAATCCACATTTTCTCCTTTGTCCAGATGAAGTCCTTGCTGTGCTCAAAGTGGACAATAAAGTTGTAGGCCAAACAAACTGGGGGCCAGTAAATAACCAGGCATGGGACCAGAGCTTTGTCATTGAGCTAGACAGGGTAAGATGGCTTAAGTTTTCCTGAGTTGTGTTTGTTTTTCCATTTCACCTTACTCAATTTGCTTGTTTAGTTGCAATTTCATTTGATCAGCACTGTCTCCATGTCCTCTTATGTACCAGTTATCTTAGTCTTCCCCTCAAGGCAGTGCATCTCTGACAGAAATTCAGCCTGAACAACATCTGTTGTCCTTTGTTCTGTATCTAAGCAGTTTTATTTTATCTTACTAGCAAATTGACTCTAAGAAAGATCCCTGAAATGTGGAGCAAAAGCAGCCATCTCCGAAAGGTTTTGTAGCTGGGAAGATCTGAAAATGTCAGAGGCAGAGGGGGAGCGGAAGGATGAACAAGTTTCTTATGCACACTGTCTAGTGAACCAAATTTAACAGCAGCATGTGTGTGGCTCATCCGGATCGTGGGGCAGCACGTAACTCTTCTGCTGTTTTGTCTCCACCACCCATTCCCTCTAGTCTCGTGAACTCGAAATTTCAATTTACTGGAGAGACTGGAGAGAACTGTGTGCAGTGAAGTTCTTGCGTTTGGATGATTTCCTTGATAATGAACGCCATGGGATGTGCCTCTTGCTTGAACCCCAAGGGATGCTTTTTGCAGAGGTAGAAATGTCAACTTTTTGTTTCTTTTTCAGAGAAATCTGTCAGTTCAGGCTGCCTGCCCTGAGAGCAGCTGTTCAACCCAGTATGCAAGGAACAGAAGGAGTAATAATCTAGAAGGGTAGAGTGACACCTGAAATACTTCTCCATCAATATCACACATGAATAAGGAGCAACGTGATATTATAAGGCATACCTTGAAGTGACACTTCAGCTACTCCTCTGTGCTTACATGTGTGCACTGTGAAAACCACTGTTTTTGTATTTGCTTTCATTATGAGTCATTGGTGACACTTTAGTTAGACATAGGGCTTAATGGTCAGGTTTGAATTACACAGGCTATAGAATCAGAGTTCAATATTCCCTCTGGGTATACTTATTTTACCATCTTTCTGAAGTTAGTAATAAAAGTTAAATGCTATCCGTGAAGAGATCATCCAGATAATCCTTTACGTGCTACAGTGCTTTTTTGTTTGTGTTGTGATGAAAGATTCCATGCTTAACTTTCCACAAGCAGGATCTTGACCTTATGGACCAAAATTTACCTCCTGTCCTTTGTGTTTAGTGGTTGACTTTTTTTTTTTTTTTTTTTTAATATAAATTTTATGCCATGGACTGCTACTTTTTTTTTTTTTCTCACCTGACAAATGGCTGAATTATAAAGCAGCTTTTAACGTATAGTTTTGAGTTAGATTAATTTTATTTAGGATATGAATTGGTCTCAAGTTTTTGGGTTTTCTTCATTCCAAGACACCGAAAATTCCAACCACAGTTGAAATAGCAGATGTTTAGACAGTGAAGCTAGAATAACATGATCTGGAATCTGTGGGAGTGATTCCTAGCTTACCAAAAATATATGAATGGAGAATTTGATGAGAGAGCATGTGTGCAAGTTTGCATTTGCAGTGTAAATGCACTATTTTGAAAAATCCCCTTTGCCTCTCTGACAGGTGATGTTCTGTAATCCTGTCATTGAGAGAAAGCCAAAGCTGCAGCGACAGAAGCGTATTTTCCCCAAACAGAAAGGTGAGCTCCTCTAGAACTGAAAGGGAACTGACTATCTGGGGTGTGTGGGTGAGGGCAGGAGTTTGCACAACTAGTCTGCCATGCTCTCCTATCTCATTAACTTTGTGAGACACGTTAAAATGCTTGCTAATTACTGTGTGTGAGTAGGTGGATTTCATTATTATGTGATAATTTCAGTCACAAAGAGATCAAGCTGTCTGGTTGCAGCATAGTGTATAATGTGATATTTTTGCACTGTTTCTATTCACAGTTACCAGTGTTAGGAAGATACAATTACTACTATTTAACAGACTTCCTAGCAAGATCTAGGACTTGAGCTGTATTAATTTGCCCAGCAATGTTGTTACTGAGGAAAGGACAGGTATTGGAAAACTTCCTGGAAAGATCTAAATCATAGAAGACTGTAACATGAACAGGCTACTGATTGTCAAGGCTTTGGAACTGGCATGTCAGACTAGGGACTGGAATAACTCACATACTTTCTTTTTAGTCTGCAACTTTTTTTTTTCCATGAAGCTGAGTAAGGTAAGATTTTACATACAGAGGATTCTTGGCAGTGGGGATAAACTTGATTTTATATTTATGGAGGTGGTAAAAATAAGAAAAGGGTCCCAAAAGCTTTATACTGTTTCTGAGATATTTTCAGAAGCTTTCTGTTAACAGGCTGAGTGATTAAAATACAGTGTACAAATAGAAGAAAACTTGGCTTAAAATAAAATAATAAAAAAATATATTTTATGAAGCTTCTGTTTGAGGGTCGTTATGATGTTATATGGATCTACTTCATCATCATGATTAGGCTTCATTCCCTAAAAGAAAGCTCATTCTCTGCAGAGTGCATTTCCATTTTCTCGGTAAGCCCACAGGTGTTGGGGTGATAATGGTAATCTAACAGTTCATCAGACTGCAATCTGTACGTTGTAATCTCAGCAATGTTTTAACCATGACACCTTCAGGGAAAGAATTTCTCCGAGCTCCTCAGATGAACATCAGTGTTGCTGCTTGGGGTCGCCTGATGATGAGCTTCCTCCCTCCATGTAGTTCCATTAGCACTCTGAGTCCCCCACTTCATGATTCCATGAATGAAGATTTCTCTCCAGTTCCTCTACAGAATCATGTTAACTCAATAACCAAGCTGAGTAGGTAAGTTATGTTCTGAGTATTGCTGTATGACAGTCTGGAATGGGCATAGAATACACCTTAAAATTTTATTGCACCTTACTGAGGTGAAAAAATATATTAATATGAAAGTTGTATCTGTAGAACTTAATTCAGGATTTTAAGAAAAGCTGATGCTGCCTGAAATGAAGTGGGCTTGGTGGGCTGCTCAGCGTTCTGTGGTTCCTCCTGATTTATTGTTGGCAGCTGAACCAATTTCCAAAATCACCGTCCCAATAAGCCGCATGCTCCAGAGCAAGGGGAATTTCAGCAACTTTGTTTTCCTCTGCAGTGAGAACTGTGGGTATAGAAGTGGCCATAACTAAGCACTATGATGCAGAAAACAAGAAAGCAGATTTTCAAAAGTAACATGAGTCAAATCATCAACTTAATAGATAGTTTTCCTTTATGTAGAAGAGCATATTTCTTGTCGATGTTTTACACACTTGTGGTGTGAACCAAATGGTCCTCTTGTCCACTGAATTGGCCTGAAATACACTTTGCTTACATGTTAAAGGTGATATATTTGTGTTTCCATATAATGCTCTGTTCTAAGGCAATCTCTTCTTTTTTTTTTCTTACAAACTCAGTGACTTTCCTGTGGCAAAACTTACATATGATGATGAAGCACCACCCAAGCCTCCACGTCTCTTTCTGATGGCCAAGTCCAAAGAACCAACACCATCTCCTGCAGATTCTCCGGTAATCTGTGCCAATAGGGAGACTTTTATTTGTTGGTTGATATTCTTTCAGGGCCCAATTCTAATTTATTTTATTACTGGAGAAATTACCTGTACTTTTGACAGTTGCCTCCTCATCAGCTGAGCTGATTGGTCTCCAAGGTTTCAGAGCCCAGTAAGTTATTCTGGCATGGAGTCTTCACGAAAGTCTTGCAGCTCTTCTTTAGTTACATATTGCTTTTCTTGCAAAATGAGAGGTAGGTCAGCACTGGCAATTCAGGGCAGAAGTACCCAATAGATATCTATGAATGAAAAATAGGGTTCAACAGGCTTTTGGGACCAGATGAAAATGTTAAAGAAATTGGGCAAAAAGAGGGAAAAGCTCTCATTTACTGAGAAAAAGGAACAGGAAAATTGCTCTGAGTGATATAATGTGTAATGACTTGTGTTCAACCATGTTAATCCATTTCTTCTTCGGCTTTGAAAATAGAGGGGTCTGCATTCTCTAATCACTGTGGTTCTTTTAGACACTTGAAATGACTTTTTTTTTTTTTTTTTTTCTATAAAGAAAATATTTTTTCCTAGACTTTTTAAAGCATACATGATAGCAGTTTTGTGTAACCACAGACAACCTTTGTTGTGATGCTGCTTTCCTCCAAGCAGAAGCGATGACCAACTTCAAATACTTGTCATGTCATATTGTTACACCAGAGGAAATTTGGATCAGGGTGTCCACACCTGATTTGGTGATTCCAGAGAATTACATTCTGCAACTTTCTCTCTGTTCCTAGTGTCTGAAGAGGCTGCATGTAGAGGAGAAGACTTGCAGCTCTGCTTTAACAGAATTTGCAATCCAGGCATCTCCAAGGTAACAGTGGGCAGCATGAGATGTCTTGGGTCACAGATTAAAGAAGCACTGGGCTGAAATTTCTGAGCATAGAGTACGAAAATTCTACTGAAGATATGCTTTGGTTTCTCAGCAGCAGATTCTCAGTGCTGTTTGTAGGCAATACCATGAAAAGTCTGCTCTGAACTTTACTTCTCCAAGTGTCTGCTAGCCCTTGCTTGCTCATTAAATCCCATTACTTAGCCTATTAATAGACTTTACAGCGTAATAACCGATGTTAGTAGGAACAAAAGTCACTTCACTGTCTTCCAGTGCTTCCTTGTGTTAAAATTTTACAGTACAGTGCATTTAGACACACCAAAGTAGAATTGTAAGAAATGTATTTCAGAAACACTCGTTTCTGAACTCTCTGGAAACTCTCGTTTCCTTCATTTCACTCTCAGGAGGAGTATAGAGCATCTGCTACCTTTTAAAGGTGATCCTGGTGTAAGGCTTTTGAGGGGTGGGTGTTTTGTTTTTTAAATTATTTCCAAGCAATTCTGTGGTCTGAGTTTCCTTGGTAACACCTTGTAGCTGATGTAATGTTCTATAGAATCTCTTTTTTTTATTTCCCTAGCAACATCTTATGTCTGTTGTCTCCCTTTGTTTCATTTCCAATTCCTGTTTGAGAACTTCTCTTCTTATTCCCTTGTCCTCCTGGCACTTGACACACATGTTCATGGCTGGTTGTCACAGTCACTGATGAGCCTGCTGAAAGGAGTGTTGGCAAATCTGAATTTTACTCTCCCAAGGATGGGGGATGTGGGAGAACTCATCTTGTTATGAGAAGTACACTTCAGTGGCAGAACAGCAGGCCTAACCTCAGGATTTCAGCCGAGGTGGCAGGTGTTCACCTTGCCTTTTGCTGTACTGAGCTTCTTCCTCTAACACAAATGCACACTCATCTGCATTCTGTTTCTGCATCTTTTGTTTATTGTCTCAGCAAATCTTGTCTGTTTGTCTTCAGGAAAGGGGCTGTTCATCTTGAGGATTTTCACTGCATCGCCATGCTGGGACGTGGCCATTTTGGGAAGGTAGTATAGAAGTGCTTTCTTTATGAAGGGCTGTAGGGCTGCTGTTGTGAAGGTGGGTCTCTGCCTCAGAGTCTGAATAGAAATGTTGCAGAGATTTGTTGCAGATGTACAAAGCAAAACCACAAGCAGCTGGTGCTCTTGATAACAGCCAAAAGTCCTGAAGATTTGTGGCTTCAAAACACGGAGGAAAGCCTCCAGGGAGTGCCAATCTAATAGAGCACAGTGTTACCACTCTTTCCATTATCACTGTGATCGTTGGTGGAATAGTGTGATTCCCACAAAGTGTGCGTACAGGTCCTTGCTGTAAGAGTATTGAGGTGCTTTTAAAACACAGGACCAGCTGCAATACTGCTGTTTCTGAACAGACCATAACTCACAGTGATGTCTTTCTGGACTGCAGCAGCTCCAGGAGTAGGGAAAAAGAGCTCCATTTTTGGAGCCGCTTGAGCCTGTTTTAAGAATGGCTGTTTGAAGTGGATGGAAATAGGTTCTGTCAGTGGGAGTCAAAGTAATCCAACAAAGAAATAACAATTTGTTTGGAGTACAGCATTTTTGTTGTCTTTCAGGTACTGTTGGCCCAATACAAAGCAACTGGGAAGCTGTATGCTATCAAAGCCTTGAAGAAAAAAGATATCATCAGGAGAGATGAAATTGATAGGTGAGCTTTGTGGTACAATTGCCAATGATACATTATCACATCTGTAATCTGTAGGTATGACGTATACTAGTCTTAGTACTATTAATGTTTTGGATGACCTTAAGGCTGGGGTATCTAAAATCAGGAATAAAGGAACTTACAACAGCTCTACTTTCTAGCTTCTGGTGCAATAATACACACCTGAAGAGCAATCTAAAATTCAAGGCTTGGAAGCATATAAGACAAATATTGTAATAACCACACTTTTTGTTTCCATATCATAAGAGGCAAAGATTTTCATCTTCATTCTGTCTTTCTTGAAACAGGTTTTTCTGCCAAATTTTAACACTGACATTTTAATTCTTTGAATCCTGGCAGCTTGAACTGTGAGAAGCGAATATTTGAGGTGGTCAATTCTTCTGATCATCCATTCCTTGTGAACATGTTTGCATGTTTCCAAACACCTCATCATGCTTGTTTTGTGATGGAATACACTCCAGGAGGTGATCTTATGATGCGCATACATGAAGATGTTTTTGCAGAGCATACAGCACAGTGAGTTACAATTAGCCTAGTTTCCAGGCATTGTAAGTGTTTAACTTGGTTCTCATATATTTTTCCTGATAACTGTTCCTCTTTGCTAGGTTTTACACAGCCTGCGTAGTCTTGGGACTCCAATTTCTGCATGAGAAGAAAATTGTTTATAGGTAATGCAGTGAAAAATCAAATATAAGACAGTTTAGCAACTTGAAAGTTTATTTTTTCCTGTAGCTACATCTCTGGAGCTGTCTTGCTGAGGTCTCTAGTCTTTGTCTTTATTTTTCCCATCTCTAAGCTGCTTTGTGAGGCTTTCATTAAGAGGAAAGCATGACTAAGTTGAGGGGAATCTTCCTAATAATATCTGGTTTAAACTGAATGTAGAGTAGTTGTAGATACTTACTCTTTTATGAACATCTGGTTTCTGCCTCATACAAAAGAGTCTGTTGGATGGCAGTCCTCAGACTTCATCCACCATTTTCTTCACCCCCTTCTTTGCTTACAGGGACCTGAAATTGGATAATCTGCTTTTAGATGCTGAAGGATTTGTGAAGATTGCAGATTTTGGACTGTGTAAGGAAGGTGAGTTCCTTTGATGAAGCCAATATTTAAGCATCAGAACAAAGTTTAGGGTCTGGGCTTTGGTAAGGTGTTCACAAATATGAGTGCCAGGTGGCTGTATGTAACTTCATCTCCACTTAAAATAAACATGTATTCATCTCCACTTAAAAATAAACAAATGTTACCTGTCTGCCCATGATGAACTTGGAAAGAGTGCCCTTTGCTCTTCAGGTATCTTGTGAAGGAGTTTACAGTGTCCTTCTCTGCTGAAAGAAGCAAGGATATAGGATGCTACAGGATATGTACTTAAGTAAATGAACAGTGGAATCTGCAGGTTTTCTTGATTGAGTTGCTTATTTAAGCATTGTCTGAGTTGCTATTCAGAGTTGTTGGGGATCTGAGGTATCATACGTTCTCATTAGTATTTGCAAGCACTGATGAGAGCCCTTGCATGGTTAACAACAAATCATCAAGAGGAAATCTATTGCTTTCAGAAGATGAGACTGCATGAGATCTGTTCAGAAGCATGTGCTGGATTTGACAAGAGTGTTCTTGTCCTGCAGGAATAGGTTTTGGAGACCGCACAAACACATTCTGTGGTACTCCTGAATTCCTGGCTCCAGAAGTCCTCACAGACATCTCATACACTCGGGCAGTAGACTGGTGGGGACTGGGTGTGCTCATTTATGAGATGCTTGTTGGTGAGGTAAGACCACGTATCTCTTAGAGAATCTCATCACGCAGTGTTGGGCAGAGCAATATCTGATCACCTGAGATAAAATTTTGATGAAAGTAGCCAACTATTTATTAGTTATTAATAATACTGTGGTATTTAGATAATTTTTCTGTGCTTGCCAAAGAATAATTGATCTCTACAACTCCTCGCTATTCTCGTTCCTGTATATGAGCAAGGAATGGATGCCATGTATGTTAAATTAAAAATTGTCACAATTGCAGTCACCATTTCCTGGAGATGATGAGGAAGAAGTCTTTGATAGCATTGTCAATGATGAAGTCCAGTATCCACGATTCCTTTCATCAGAGGCACTTTCTATAATCCGTAAGGTAATGGCTTTGAGGGGTCTCTGGGTGCCTGAGGAATTTGTATTTTGCCATAAGTAAAATTACATGGGTTAAAGAAACACTTAAAATTTATGTATACTTTTCCTTCTCTTTACATAAATGCTGTTCTTCAGCTTGAGAATGAATAAGGCAGCTTCTCGCTGAGGTGTGTTGCTGCAAACTCTGAAATAGTGAAGTGTTGAGTCAAAGACAGAAGCACTGGAGTCATTCGCTGAAAGTGGCTTGATTTGATTGTTTGAATGTAACCTGGTAGTTACAGGTGCACAGTTAAGATGAGATTCTACACCCAGTTTGTACTGCGCATGTCACCGACAAGTTGTTCACAAGGAGCTATGTCTGAGCTATTACTAGCAGTTTGACTTTGCTGCAGAGAAAGTGAATGAGAAAATACTGAGGAGCTGGTTCATCTCTTTCAGTTTTTAATCTTTGGAATGTTTGTTTTGTCCATCTTTGTTCCAGTTATTTAATTCTGAACTGATCTTTCCTGCAGCTTCTTCGAAAATGTCCAGAGCGTAGACTGGGAGCAGGGGAAAAAGATGCAGAAGAGATTAAAATCCAGCCCTTTTTTAAGGTAGGAATTCACTTTATTCCTCCTCCTTGGCGCTTGTAGTTGAGATGAGAGTGGTTTGCTTTCTGCTGGTACGGAGGCAAATTTCCATTATTTATCAGTGAGATCTTAGTGGCAGCTTCTGTTGCATCTCATTGCTCTATTCAGGCATTAGTGTTTCAATTCATGCTGGCAATGGCACCCCTAAGTGTGTTTTCTGGGCTCTGTAAGCTTCCAGGACCAGCTTGTTATTCCAGATTGTGCTGCTTCTATGTATGAATATATATTTCTTTTAAGCTATCACCAAATACTGTTATAAATCAAACTGCAGCAGGCAAAGATGTGGTCTAGTGATGACAGATATTGCCATCCAGTCCAGCTGGTGGCCCCTACATTTGCAGAATATACAAGAATCCTAAGAGAAGTTAGGGTTAAAGACACATTTGGTCAGTGGCATATGTTTGCTGTAGGCAAAGGTGTTAGCATTCCTCCATGTGCTGTTGAATCTCTGTACTACCTGCCCTGCACCAACCACATTGTTTGCTTTGCCATGTTTTTTCCCTTCATTTTAACTTCACGTTTCATAAATAATGTCAGCCTGGCCTGTTCACTTCCTTTTCTTACAGGAAATGGATTGGGATGCTTTGTATGCCAGGACTCTGAAGCCCCCTTTTGTGCCCACTCTAAAAGATCCAACAGACATTAGCAACTTTGATGAAGAGTTTACATCACAGAAGCCAATTCTGACTCCTCCAGAGGAGGTTGCTCTCCTAACCCGTAAGGAGCAGGCTGTCTTCAAGGACTTTGACTTTGTCTCCAAACACCTTTTGTATGCTTGATTCCTGTGCTTAAGAAACATGAACAAATAAGTTGTTACCATCTTGAGAGGGCGTAGAGAGGACTTGGCATGGGCAAAGGCAAAGTCAACAAACTTCATAGAAGGGGTAGTGGTGAAGTGCTCCGCAAGCTGTTACTCTGCTGTGCTTTTTTCTGCCTCACTTGCTGGAGGAGTACTGGATGTGAGTTACCTTTGAGAAGTTCACTTTTGACTGGATGTGTCTTCTGCTGCCACTGAATATGTATATATAGTAATTTGGAATTTAATCTGAACTTAATTTAATGATTTAATGCGTCCTCTCTGCCTCCCAGGTTACTCTTAGAAAAAGCCAAAGGAATGCAGCTCTTTTGGGTTACATAATAGCAGGGAGAATGGGCACTTCTCTCCTGTTTTCTAGAAGAGATATGCAGTGCTCCTTTGTAATGATTTTATTCCTGTTGCCACTCGTGTGTATGGCAGAGAAGGAATGGATTTTAACACAACTGAGGTAATGATGTTTGAGTTTGGCAATGATCCCAGTGATGTATCTTAAGTAAAAACAAAACTCTTTATGCTTCTTTCAGGATGTGAAATCATAGATATGGATTTTAATAACATAAAGAAGCCACCATTTTGCACATGCTTTCTTTTCTTTTTTTTTTTTTTTAAATAAAGATACTATTCCTAATAATGAAGTCTCAGCTTTCCATCTCCTTGGTGTTAGGTGAATGTTTCAGATCACTGCTACCCATACTAAACTCAATAGACAGGATTTTATTTTTTCTGTAAATGTCATGGTAGTATTTTTCTTCCTTCCTTCCATCCCAAGTTGTCTGTGTACGTATTGCATGGTAAGCTCAGCTGTCACATCCCAATGCTTGCAGTCAAGTTGTCTCTCTGCAGTAGTTCATCAATGTGTATATCCTGTATCTTTTTTGGAATAGTTAAATATTGACAGTGTTAGTGCTGGAAAATCAGGATGTTTAAGCTGATCTAATTTGCCTAGCAACATACTTTGTAATTAAACTTGGTTAGATTCATTTTCTTTAATTCATAATGTTAGCTTGCTGGCTAAAAAAGGAAAGCATGTATAGAAATGAAGCATTCCACTTAAGACAAATAGGGACACAAAGCTCTTATTCTTTCAGTTTTCTTCAGCAGAGGAAGACAGAAGTTGAACTAATACAATTGTGCTATTTTTGGAGATAAGAAGCAGCTTGTGAGTTGCCTGGGTTAGTGCTTCAGAATTCAGAGACATTTAAGAGCTTTAGTAAGAGCATATGTTTGTGCAAAACACGTAATTCACTGAGCCTTGTTTTCCTATTTTCAGAGCCAAGTATAACTGCTGCTGAAACTTCCAGCATATAAACACACTTCTGCTCTGCACAATTAAAGGAGGATACACATCTTCCTCTACCAGTTGAATGTAATGGTTGGCTTGCTTATGGCCTTGCAGTTGTTTTGTGATTTTCTCTTTTTTTTCAGGTGAGGACTTCTTCAGAACATTAAGCCCAGTGGGTTGGTAGTTCAGGTGAAACCTAGAAGGTGAGTTTCAGAAAGAGAGGCAAAAAGAAACAAACAAGGTGTACGTAATTGTTTAATACTTTTATAGTAGAAGTACCATAAACTACCATTCCAGTGCACGTACAGGAGAATTACCAAAGAGCACAACGCTGTGCCTTGAACTTTATGACCTTCTCTGAACACACGACTCTGGATGCAGGTTACAGACTCTGGGTTTGGTTAAAAAGAAGTCTGCATTTTCAGTCTGCTTTTGGACTATCACGTTGTGTTAGTGACTCTATGACTCTATACAGTTCTTTCCTGAGTGCTCATTAGCCCTGAGTGCATTCTGCCAGCTTGCCAGATGTATTCCTGAGCTGCTGTTAATTTCTGAATCAAAGCAATTAAGGCACAATAACTAAGTTGGTGGATGTGGTTTGCTTTCTTTGTTTTTAAAGTAGAAAAGGGTCAGCACTAAAATTCACACCACAGGTTTTTCTACTTTAAATTGTTGATTCTAACTTCCAGTCCCTTACAGCAACTTGAACTATGACCTTCTATTACAATGAAAAACAAGTAAAGCTGCTGCCATCCTGGAATGCTATCAGAAACAAATAGGACCTAGAACCTTTCCTTTGCAAGATTCCATTGCAGTGCTACTTTGTATTATTTCATTAAAATTATACTGACATGCTGAGGTAGCAGCATTACCACTAGTGTTATTTGAGCTAGGCAAGAAGTGCTCACCTCTGTTACTGGCTCTTTCCCCATTAGATACAGTAAAGGCAAAGGGCATGAGGTTATCTGCAGAAGTGACTCTATAGACAAGCATTGCTCTTCTGTCCAAAGTGGCTGACATCATTCTTTGCAGAGTTCATTGAAAATACCCTATGAATTTTTGACCACCATCAACTTAAAGGATAAAAAAACTGTTAGGATGCTGATGAGGGCATCATAAGGTACAGGCTTAATGATCTTGGCTGCATTTGGTGCCTTACAGCTGTTTCTCATGGACGTTAATGCTATGAAACCTCAAAGAGTACAGTTGAGGCATGCAGTCAAAATGAAATTTGCTTTTGACTGTACAAATATTTATTCAAATATTTCTCTTATGTATCCAACATTACTGACAAAAGGCACTGAGTTTTCACAGTAAGAGCTATGCTGAAGAAAGGCCACAGGGATTGCATTGATTCTGCCTGGTTTGTTGGTAACAGCTGCTGTTCCTTAGCAGCAAATGGAGAGGAAACTTTGGGGAGCAGAAGTTGACAAGGCTGTTCATGCAGTTCTTGCATCTCTTCAGGTGTGGATGCAGGTTAACACAAGGAAGGGGATTTAAAGAGATACCTCTCCTTGGTCAAGATATCAGAACTTCTGACCCCCTCAGAACCAGTGTCTCCCCTTTAACAGTGTTATTCATATCTATAGCCCTGATTATCCTTCTTGGAAGATGATTTGCTTTTATGGATGGACAGGTTGCGGAACATGTTGCATAGTCCACTATGTATTAAAAGTTCTAAGCAAGGTATGCAGAGCTTTATCCAACAACCTGCAGCTGTCTTTTGGCATTTTACTCATGAGCTACCACTGTGACTAGACAGGTTCATTGCTCCTGTGAAAATAGATTTTCTCCCATGCAGTGAGATGGCACGAACAGAAGAACCTCCAGAGATTGCGGATTACTCCTTGGTCAAAGGGATTCTGCAGCTCAGAGTGCCGCAGGTAGGAGATGCGGTGGTACGACATGAACTCCCAGGTGGTGGTGTTGCATGAGATCAGGTAGAGGTGTGAAATAAGCAGCAGCAAGACAACAATGGTGAATATGACTATCAGGAGGAAGGATAGGAGGAGGAAAATGTTGTGCCGCAGCCACTCCCAGGACTGTTTAAAGGAAAGGCCTGACCTTTTAAAGAGAAATAAAGTCAAGGTTAAACATGGAGAACTAGTTATATAAACCAAGCATTTAGTTCGACTCATAACTGGTGAGATTCTGATCATCATGTACTGCAGGTAATTTTATACATTGTAAGCAAGTTTTTAACAGACTGCAACAGCAGTGCCTTGGGTTCTAAGAAGTTTAAAAGACACTGGGTTCACCTGACAGCTGAAAGGATGCAGTCATCTTCAGCTGACTCCTCTCCCGTACAGCTCCATGGCTGAAACTCAGACGGAGTTTCCAAAAATCTCATGAATACTGTATTACAATAACTGAAGCAAAATTAGCTGCCCCTCTACTTCTGTTAATTCTATTTGTTTAACCTCTAAACAAAGATGAGCAGTGAAACCTAAAATATTAGATCCTGCTCAGCTACTGATCAGCTGTGTTGTTCCTCAGCAGATCAGAAGGCTCAGAAAGGCTGATCTTCAGGATGCAAATCAGGGTGAAGACATGAAGCCGATCCAGTCAGTGCTACGTTCTGCACAAGCCCCTTAAGGGGGATCTCCAGCAGCATCAAGACTCCTAGGTTCAGTGGTCAAAGTGCTGCTTTCCAGGCCTTACCAAGCAACGTGTGCTCCCCACAGCAGAACTACAAGCTGTACACTAAGGTAGACTATGAAGAGGGGGTGATTCTTCTCTCCCACACAATTCTCAATCCAGGGGCAGTGATGGTCATAGCGCCGAACGCAGTGCTGGCACAGCTGGCAGTGCTTGGCTCGCATTGGTTGCTGCAAAGCAAAAACAAAACAGTAACAATAACCCACTCTTGTTCAACTTACTGCTTGGTAAAAGCATTATGCAAAAACATCCACTTCCCAAAAGCACTCCATGCTGAGATAACAGAACAATATCAGCACGGCTGAGACAAATGAAGGGGACTGAGATTCCCTTAGCACAGACCCCAGTGAGTGAGATCCAAACTAAATGACTCTTCCACACTATGTTTTTTGTTATCTACCTCTGTATAGGAAGTTGAGCATGCAAAGGAAGGATATTAAGTAAATCAGTCTGTTCAGGAAAGAGGGAGCAATGTGTTGAGGGGAAGAACTAGGACCTCTGCTGCTGAAGGAAGTGTGCAGGGGTGGGATGTCTTCAGGGGACTGCAGAGGGACCGATTCTCCTGTTCTGTGGAAATATAAGAGACTTGCACAGCTCAAGTGCCAAGAACAGATAGGATGCAATATACAGCTGAGGAAAGTACTATGATTGTGCCTCCCAGGATTTGCTCCTTGAAATGCATATGTGTTTTGCTACAATATGCTCCTGCATTAAGCTGATTTCTCTTGCTAGATATTCTTCAGGAATTTATGGGAGCTGGGATAATGCTGGATTTTATTACACTGATAAGGATCTGTACCAATAGGCATTTCTAGGCTTCAGGCAAACTGTTTCAAGAGCTAATTTAATTGCTCCAATTTTTCCTTCATGCAATCTTTTACAATTCACTCTAGTGTTTTGTTGCTTTTAGATCCCTAAACAAGCTTACAGCTACCAGCAGTTCTGCAGGTCATGCCTAACGGACTTTCTGATTTCCTATCAAGATACTTTCAAAATAACCTTTCTGGCAATGCTGTGAGGTCTGGTCAATGTGGCAGTAAGAATGTTGAACAAAATTTTCCTGTGGTGGAATACATCAAAAGAAGATCCATGTTGCTATGACTCAGCAGGGACTTGTTTCAACATTGGAAAATTAGCAGACGTGCCACTGTTTATCATTACACCTGTAGCTACACAGTCCAGGAGGATCACTCCTCCATTGAGGATGCACCTGAGGTCTGTTAGCAAGCTGTATTTGCTTCCTCAGTGGGTTTTTCAGCAGCAGGATGACCCTGTGCCAGAATTAATCGGTCAGCTCTGCCATGCCTCCAAACCACTCCAAACCAAAGCAGCAAGGGCTGAGCATTCTCTTTTAGCACACTATTGCTGCCTACCTTCACCATGCAGTAGCCGCAACGCCGCATCTTAACACTGCTTGAGACCTGGGGTATCACCATGCATTGCTCTTCATTTTTGTCTGCCTATAAATAAATAAATGGAGCGATGAAAGATGTATTATGTGCTGCTGTCTGAAGAATGGCAGCTATCAGCCTGCTTGGCAAGACTGAGCTACCTGGATCCTTTCATTTGACAGTTACGTAGTGCTGGTTACCTCTGTCATTAGGAAAGTTAAAATAATTCCCAGCGAAGTACAGAAGCTGCTACACAAGTACTGTGGCATGAAATTCCACTGCAGATACTTAGGGTACGTGCAGAGACAAAGGCTACTGTAACCATCAAAAGAATGTTTGTATAGAGGCGGAAATAATTGTGGACAAGACACCACACAGATCCCAAGTACAATTCAGGACATAAACAAACAAGGTTAGACTTCACTTCCAAACACAATCATGGGGTCTTTTCAGTATAAAGAGCGCTGTTTACTCATAACACAGCCAAGGTCAATGCTAACAGCGGAAGATTAAAACTGGCCATGCCTTGTGTGATCTTTTGTCCCATGCAACCAGCAAAGCAGTGAACCTGGTGCAGAGCACACCTTGGTTATTCAGCACCTCCACCTGCCCCACTGCAACAAATCCATACGCAGTGCAGTAAATACAGCTGCAGAGTACTTTCTTCTAGGCTTGGCCTTCAGTCCAGGTTCTCCATACTCACACCAGTGAGCAGCGACTTGCATAAAATATGAGATGTAAACATTCCATAGGGCGAAGCTGCCTCTGAGGAAAGAGGACAGCACAGGACGACTGGCTAAGGGAGATGTGGGGTAACAGAAGCATGTAGAGGCTGCAAATCCTTCCTGTCACAGAACATGAGCCAAAGCCTCGCAGCCCTCATCACCCAACGGGCTGCACACATTTTCCTTGTGCCAAGCGCAAGAGAACCCATTCCAAGTTGTTACGTAGCAAAAAGCCCACGGACCGCGCAGCCCCAGCGCATCTTCCATTCACACAGCGATGTACCTCTGCTTCCTCGTCAGCCCTGACGAAGCCCGGGTCCATGAGGGACACCCTGAAGTACAGCAGGACGGAGCACCCGAGCAGCGCTACGAAGAGCGCGGGCTGCAGCACGGCTCCTCGCTCCGCTTCCTTCTGCAGATCTGAAAGACAATCCCATACAAGAGAACGCGGCGGTTCCCGGCACGGCCCCCGGGGCTTTTCTCACTCCACGAGCGCATCCCCCCTCTCGCCGCGCAACGCCTTCCGAGCCCCCAAAGCCGCCCGACCCCCCGGTGCCACCCCGCAGCCCCGGGGCCGGGCAGGCCGTGATGCAGCACCGCCGACCCCGCGACCCCCCTCCCTCCATTCCCGGCCGCGCGCTACGAGGGCTCCGCCTCACCTGTGCGGTGCAGGAAGAGCCCCAGCGTTAAGCCCCCGCTAAGGGCGGTGTGGGCGGTTCTGACCCACAGCCCGTCGGCTCCCATGGCGCCGCAGGCCCGGAAGGAGTAGCGCTGCAAGGCGGGGTGCGGCCGGCCCGCCTCGGCCCTCCCCTCAGCGCTGCCCTCCCCGTTCCTCCCTTAGCTCTCAGGCGCAGCCCAGTACCCCTTCGCGCCATGCTGCCCTACGCGGGGCCCTCGGCCCTGTTTCCCCGGGTACTGCGGCCCTGAGGTGAAACGGGGTTGTTAGAGCCGAGGACTGACTGCTAAACGTACACGGCGGTGCTTGGGGCCCGTCCAGGTGTGTGTTGGAGGGCTCTGTGTGAGACGCTGCTCTGGTCTAGCAGATTTATTTTATCAGGTGGTTTCAGAAACGTGTATAGCAGAACGCAGGTAGGCAGCTCGATTAGCAGAGCTCTTTTAGCACGGCAGAGCTTTGGTAGGGGCTGCCAGGGAACCGATCTCAGCTCACACATCTGAAGTGCAGACATTTGTGTCTGAGGTCATGGGCTCTCCTGGCAGCTCTAGAAGGAAATACAGAACAGTCCTCGTCCAAGCGCAGCCATCTGCAGCCCCAAATTGCACCCTGCATTCGATGCTTTGGTCTCTGCAGTCCTCAGCTTGTTTAGATGTGCCCTCTGTGTCTGTTCTGAGAGGACGGAACTCACCAAAAGCCTGTAGAAAATCTGAAATGAGTGTTTTTTGTTGCTGTTTATCTGCTGCTTTTGTTACCTTCCTTCCCAGTACACTCTAAAGAGGAATCTCACTCTTTGCAATTGTATCCTCCTGCCCCTGGAAAGCAGCTCATTCCTCGGTGCTGTTTGACCCTTAACTTTGATTAATTCTGTCTGTTTTAAATGTCAGAGGCCACTTGCTGCTTCCAGGGAAGCACCTGGTTGCACAGGTGACAGAAATTACTTATTTAAGACAGCTGCATTGGAATGTTAATAAACATAGGAACATGGTTCACCAGCTGTGGTGGTGATGGGTTGATGGTTGGACAAGATGGTCTTAGAGGTATCTTCCATAGGTATGGTTCTGTGAGAATGGCCTGAATTTGCCTTTATAATGGTCATTCAAATCCTTTTTTTCTCTTGTTTCTTTTTAATTATTCTAGGTAGTTCAGAAACCTACGGAAATCCTCCCTCAGAAGCCTCCTAGATGAGATCAGCACTTGTCAAAACAGAGTTTGGAGGTGGCCTTGCTACTGTCTGCGCGCTTTAAATATCCTGAAAATCTTTCTGTTCAAAGAAAACCTTTCAGAACAGTGGGGAGCTCAGAACAGTAACATCAGCCTCTGTCTGCAACCAGGAAAAAAAAGGTGGGAAGTGTTTTTCCTTTCTTTGTGGAGCGGTGTGAACTTTAAAGCTTAATGAGAGCAATTTGAGTAGTAACAGCGTTACTCACTTCAAAGCAAAAACATTCTGATATTCCAGAATAATCTGTCCTAAGGGATGTATTCTTTCTCCTCCTGTGGTTAGAATAATTTGGTGCATGTTATGCTTTTTTTGTTCTTCATAGCTTTGAAACCTGTCTTGAATGAGAGCTTATCTCTGCCTCAAGGTTTCCAACCCAAAGGGCTGTCTGGTTGATGTCAGGCTTGGTTAGAAACCCTCCATGAACAGGTTTCTGGGCAGAGGATCTCCGTCCTTATGGCATTCCAGCAAGGAATGTCGTGCTGCTGGAAGCATAAGGCATCTCTGTTCTCTGCAGTGTGGTACCTTTTCAGCTCCCTGTCTGTAGTTCCATTTCACATAACTCCTCCTCTTGCTTCAGCCACTGAGAGTCTGACCCGTCAGAGGTTTTACAGTGACCACTGGATTCACTGGGAGTTGAACTCTTGTGAGGTCAGTGTCTTAAGAAGGAAGTCTTGCTGGCCTTAAAGCAGGCTGACTGTTTTAAACTAAAAAGAGTCTTTCTTGAAGTATTCAGCTTCTGCCCACTCGCAGTGCTAAGGCTGCAGAATGCTACAGCCGCAGATCTGTTACAGAGTTCAGAGGCAATCTGTACAGTCAAATATTGCTCTGACTTCTTTTTTTCCCCTCTGACACTATTTCATAACAATACTCTCTTTCTCCATGCCTCTTTTCTATTGACAAACAGTATTGTACCCCTCAAAGTGATGAAAGCAAAAGCCACTGAACTGCACAATCAACACATGGCAGTTCCTTTTGTTTTTAATGAAATATATGACAGCAAATGGACCAATAATGTACCTGTGTAATTCACACTCATAGACCAAAGGAAAAAGACGTTGTTAAGCACTAGGTTTAATACACAGAGAGTATCCCAATGGATACAACAGAAAAGTTAATTCGTTCAGAATTGTAAGGAAGGAACAATTGTGCATGATTTTTTGGGGGGGGTTGGTTTCACCATGAACAAACGTTTGAACCAGGCCTCTCAATGCAGGCAGGTCAAGGGACGGAGTAAAAGCAGAAGCTTGCTCATTATTACTGAGATTATTTTCTGTATGCAGAATTTGGGAATAGCTATTTGGTTAGCTGAAAAACTTTTTTGTTTGTTTTTTAAAACAAAAAGGAATTACAGAAAGAATCAGTGACAATTATCTGAAGCCAAAATAGTCTGTTAGAGCAGAATTGTTTCAGTGAAGCAGGAAATCTCCCTAATTCCTGTTCTGAAGTACCATCTTTTCATCCATCCCTGACAACTGTTACCCTCTTTGCTTTGTACAGATGGTTGTCGTGGAGATCAGCTGTTTCCCCTAATTTTTATTGTCTTTTTTTCCAGTGCATGCCACCCCCTACACCCCATCTGTGGCAGTCTTCTTCCTAAACAGCCTCAAGAAGTTTTTTCTTGTGGAGCAGTGCCTGAATGCAGTGCCCTTCCTCTGCTGCCCCGAAAATTCATCATCTTCAAGTGATGAATAGAATAAGCTCACAGCTCTAAGGCTTTTCTTCCCCTCATCTTTCGCAGAGACCAAAGCAACTCAAACAGGAGGCTGGGTAGGATTCAGTGCTGAACAGATAATATCTGAGCTAGCAGAGAGGCGCAGGGCCATAACAGCTATGATGCAGAAGGGTCAGATTAATTATTTGCATTGTTAATAATTGCCACAAGTGTGAGTGCTAAACTTTCTCAGCATGGTCTCAGTGGGAAAGTCTGGTGCTGCTACACGTTAAGCATCATGCACACAGATGCCAATCTGTACAAGCAGTTCCTCCCATGGATCTTGTCAAATGGAAGCACCTGTGGAAAGCTGCCCACCAACTTGCTGTCATGTCTATTCCAGGGAAAATGGCAGACACCTGACACCCCGCGTGCCGAGGGCTGCTGCATCATTGTGCTGGGTCACTGAGCCATGAGGCATTTTCCAGCCAGAAAGGAAACTACTTGCACTGGAGGTAGAGGGTTCCTTTGCTGGAATAGTCTCTGCAGAGAATTACTGAGTTGGTTCATGTTCTGCCTGCCCAGCTTTTGAGTATTAAGGGAAATGTGAACCTAAAAACATGAATGAGAGTGTGAATAAGACAACAACTGCAAAGCAAAAGGAGTCCCTCTGCCATACTTGATCAGACTGTGAGCTTCTTTCCACCTGTATTTTCACCTTACATTTGGAAACCCTGTTATAGTTTTTCAGACAGGATTGGCTTCTATAATCTTGAGTGTGAAACTGAAGCCTCCTTCCTCTGCAGTATGGGGTTTGACATGGGACAGTTCTTTTCTAAACTGGCCGTTTCAAGCTCAGGGAGGGTAGGTTTAGGTTGGATATAAGGAAAAAAGTCTTCTACAGTGAGGGTGGCGAGGCACTGGAACAGGTTACCTAGTGTTGTGTTGTGGTTGATGCTCCATCTCTGGAGACTTTCCAGGTGAGGCTGGATCAAGGCCTGGGCAACCTGATCAGATCCAGCTGCAGTGTGCATTGCAGGGCAGTTGGGCTAGATGGCCTTTAAAGGCCCTTTCCAACTCTGAGGATTCTATGATTCTATGTAGCTAGCTGTAATAGACCAGAGATAGTTTCCCCCACCCCCTATGGTTAAATGGCAGATTCACAGAGCTAAACCTTTCTGGCAGGCTGGCCTGACTCCATTAATCTCCACATTCCTGGGAATCAGAAATCTTTTTCTGGTTCAGACTCAGGTACATGAGGATACGTGAGCAGTGAGAAGTTATCTTTGCTTTGAAACAAAGGTTTGTTAGTTTGTGATACCACAGTGCAGCTGCAGCAGGCGTGATTTCAGTAACAGCTCAACTTGTAGAGGGACTGCTTTGAACTTTTGGGGTCCTTCAGGCTGATGGAACCAAGCCACCATTTGTTCATTAACCTTGAAGTAGTTTTGTCAAAATCTCAGAGTAAAGCCTGGTTACAGTGCAAGGCTGAGATGTGCTCCAGCTGTCTCTCCTGCAGGGCTGCTGCATACTGAGGATACAGGATTCTGACAGTGTATCCACCTTGTTTCCCCATCTCCTCCAATCCCACCTTGCCAACAGTGTCAGAATCATTAGAGTTTTCTTGTCACTTGATTCAAGATTTTAGTGGTGGAAGTTTTCACTGCGTGGACATCAGAAAGGAAGAAAATCTAGTGGGTTGGCACTGTCACATGAGACAACTTCAGAAGGAAAGCACTGCATAGAGAATAATGTGAGCAAAGCCTGGCTCCTGCAATGCGTGGAGGCTGGTCAGCACTATATGCAGCTGCTCTTAGTTTTGCATCTAGGAGAATGATTAGCAAGCATTACACAGAAAACGCCATGAAACAAACATCTCTGTCTCAAAGCTTGCAGGGACAGAAATTCTTAGGGAACAGGAATAAAAGAGAGAAAAATACATTTCAATCAAACAACCACAAAAAAGTGTAATTTGTCAAGTTTTTCAAACTGTATGAAAACAATTCAAAAGTGACACAAAAATATATATATAGTTTGAAAAATACTTAAAGAAAAAGTACAGATCTCACAATATCAAAACATGACATGGTTAAAAAGAGAGAAGAAAAGACATTGGGTAACACCGTGTTGGCAGAAAAAAGTCAACCCCTCCAGGGCAGCTGTGTTCTGTCATTTAAAGTGTCAGTTTGTGTCCCTAGGATCTGTCCATAATGCGCTCAGTAATGACAGCATTAACTCTGAGCATCAGAAGAACCTCAGTCATAGCAGCAAGCAATGTAAATGAGGGAAGAGAGCAGCAATGGTTACTGTGCTGTCCCAGAGGCCTGACCTGTCCTAACACACATGGCCACGGTTTCCTCTCACTGCAGATGTAAAATCTTTTCAAAACCACTTTTAAGGGAAGAGCTGTGAATTATGAAAGCACTGTGGCAAGTGGGGCTCTGAGCATGAACTGCACAACGTGATGCTGAGTGCCTGGCTGTGAAGCAGCCTTTGGCCCTGGGCTTTTTAAGACTCTGTAGGCCTGGGGTTTTACAGGTGAAGACCAGGGGGTTGGAGATTCATGATCTTTGAGGTCCCTTCCAACCCTGGCCATTCTCTGATTCTGTGACCAGCTTAGTGGGGACTCTCCTCTCCCCTAACCCATATAAATTGGAGTGAATCTGCTGATGGGAGTGGGACTGCACTGGGTAGTGCTATCAGTAGGATAAGAGTAGTGCCAGAAGAGGGGGAAGATGTTGGGATGGAACAAGAGGTGCTGTTTTAGGAGATGGTATTCCAAAGGGTTCCTAGAGACTCCTCAGCCTTAAAGGAGATGTTAGCACCTCAAATGACAGCATCTGTGCTGCAGTGAGGGTACTTTACCACTGAGTGCAAGCTGAAGAAGGGTAGAAGAGCTTCAGTCATTTACTGGGACTTGCACACGTGGCCCATGGCCTGGTAGGGGTTATGATGCCATTTTCTGGCATTTGTAGCCCTTCTCCATGAAGCAGAACAAAACTAAAAAGGTGTTGAAAAAACTGGTATGAAGATGTATAGCCCTTTGTGAACAAACCTTGTTCCTTTATGCACAGGCTCCCTTAGAGGGAAAAGCTCTGCATTGCCAAGGATGTGTAACTGGTTTTACTGGTCATCCCTGACCACATGAGTCTAGGTGGGCTGGCAGATCCTACAGAACTGCCAAAGGGGACAAAACAGAATTCCTGACGTTAACAGGAACCTCTTACTTCCAAATGAACCACATACATTTAGCAGTGCTTCCATTAATAGGAGTCTACCATAAAAAACCCTTAGGAGAATGAATTGACTTAAAAGATAACTTTCCCCCGTTTCCTCTACTTAAAAACATTACCAAAAAGTTCAGTTCTTTTGCTCTGACTTCTTGGTAATGTGTCCCCCAACCTTCAGAGCAAATAACTAACTCACTTCTGCCTGTAAACCCACTGAGTGGCCAGTGCTGATTCAGGACTGGTGTTCTTGCATTGCAGGACCTCATGCAATACAGCAAAAGGGAATTTTCTAAAAAGTGGGAAGGAAAATGTCACACTAGTGATCACACAACTGGGTTTTCAAGCTCGTGATCATTTGGGGCTCTCTGTATGGTCTAAAAAAAAAAAAGGTTAAAAGATACATAATGTAATTGTCTTTTTTTGTTTTCTTTTTATACAGAAATCATACACACAGAACTTCAATCTGAAACTTCATAACGAAAAAGTCCACTAATTTAAGGAAAGCATTTTGTTGTGCAAAAAGTCCCTCCCTCCCTCCCCTGTTCACCTTCATCTACTGAGGGTCTCACACACACACATAAAGTTTCCTTCCAACAGGCGAGTTGGTCAGAAAGAGTCCTCACTATGTACAGTGAATTAGAGAGAAGCTGGATACAGTGCTGGCAAGAGGCATTAGATGATTGCCTCTATCTGGAAGTGTCCATGTTCTCCTCCTTAAAGTTACTGCAGTGCTCTATAACTTTCCTAGGGATAAAACAGGACAAGGGAAGAAGGTTTAGTTTAATGCTTGTCGTGTTATGGCTGTGGGACAGTAACACAAGGACTGCTGTTTGTAGCAGTCGGTCTCTTCTGATATACATCAACCAATATTGATATCAAAACCACTGTACTCCACACAAGCAGCTTAAGAGCTTGGAATTTCATCCTCTTGGAATTTCAAGTCATATTAGTATATCTCCAGACCATTCATTCATGACCCCCACGCCTCAATCATCAGATAACTTTGAATTGTATCAGAAAACACATGCATACAAATGGTTTCCATGCACTCTACTGTTACCTGTCCCTGCTTTTTCTATCCTTCCCATTTATTTTTCTTGGACTATTGCATCACCATATGTAATCTCCATAATCTGTGACAGTCTTCTGCAGGCTTCTACCACCTCCAGCATTGAGCAGCCCTTCAGCTGTGGGTACCTGCTACCCACAAGGTACATATTCCCAGCTGATCTACATTTCTCTTTAATATTCATCCTGCAGATATGAAGTTACAGATCTCAGTTTGTCAGTGATTAGAAACTGCAGCTGTCTGAAAACTGAAAGAATAACTCCAAAGGGAGGTCACACAGTAAGCTGGGAAGGCTCACAAAAGTGATGGGCTCTGTCCATATTTTGAAAATCCTTTGATTTAAACTCTGCAGTCAGCTCCATCATTAACAGACTGATATTCTGGACAGAGTTCACACCTCAAGTGTGAAGTATAGTGATGACTGGGGACGATCAGGTTAAGAGATGCAATAAGCAGCTTTCTTGCCACTTTGAGAACCTATTTGCCTGGTATCCATAACCACTGATTACCAGTGCTTATTGCAAATGTATAAACACCTCTAATCTTCTGTTTCTATCTTCCTTTTCCTGCTCTCTACTTGTGTTTATTTCACCTCTCATAAAGAGCACAAGCTTTTCTTTGGTAGCTTTCCTTGATGTAGGGGAACAGGAAACCAAACTGAAGTTAAACTGAATGTTTGATGACAGTGCACTAGTTTCCTACCAGGCCATTTCCTTGGTCTCTTGCCGTGCTGAGGCCATTTTAATCATGTCCTTCAGAAGGGGAATCCCACCTTCTTTGATCAGCAGTGGGCAGTACTTGTCAGCTGCAAGGAAAGAATAAGACAAGTTCTTGTGAACCTTTCCAAAAGCAGTATAAGGAGTGGCAGGAGGGTAGGGGTGCTGTTGGAGAAGTAACAAAACTTCAATTTTTTATGGAGCCAACCTGTTAAGGGTTGACTGTAAAATTAAGGTACAAAATGACTGAGAAGAGCACGGCCAGAGGGATCTAAACATTGAAGAAATTTCCTATACACGACGTGTTGTTTATTGCATGGCTATGCTGCCTGGACATTACTAAATTATTCAGGTAAGGCTCTTGCTAACTACATAGCTAAACTGGGATGAGTTTTTCTGCTAAGAAGCTTAGATCCACTGTGTGAACTTGTGCAGTGCAATGGATGTGATTTTAAAACTTACGGTAGACAGAGACCAAGTTATAGAGTGCCCAGGTAGCCCAGTGCTGGCTGACAGGAGAGATCCCTTGTGGAAGAAGTCGAAGGATTGGTTCAAATGACCTGCACAGAAACATTGTAGAAGTTGTTAAAAATCCAAGAACTGCTTCTTTCAGCACCTTTGTCACTCAGAGCAATACATACTCTGTGTTCATAGACACCGTAGCAGTAAATCCTTTAGCATGCTAAAGATTCTGGCATCAAAGAGCAAGTCTGTGTCACATGGCAATACTGGCAGGCTTACAGGCCCTACCACTTCAGCATAAACATGCTGCCCAAATAAATAACTGCAAAGAAGTCAGCTGATTTCTATTCTCTGTCAGTCATTTTCTTATGACAGCTGAAACAGCACCACTGATAGCTCTGTAGAAGGTCCAAAGCAAAATTATACCCATCCAATGCCAGCTGCTCACATGCAACAGCTGCTCTGTTTCTTATGACAATAACATGTGCATACTGTAGCAAAAGCACTGGAATGCCATTTGTTAGGGATCCCTGCCAAGCACTATGGGAAAACAGAATACCTGATACCCTTATAGAGGAAAAGCTTTGGAGGATGCCACCAGCTGCTTTTAACCCATTCAGAGATTTCTGGACACTCTGTCTAGATATTCTCCAAAGGAGAGTGAAAGCATTGCAATGCGTGTGACTTACAGAATTAAGCAGTACTGAAGAGGTGCAAAGGATGGAAGTCTCAGAGAACATCATTTAGTCAGTCTCACCAGCCAGTCAGATCATGGGTTTCCTGAACTACACAATTCCACCAGAAACATGCAGGATAAATTCTGCTGTGTTCCCATGCTCCTCCCATAAGAATTGCCAGGCAAGGTATCGAATTTTAGCAGCCTGTGTAACATGCTACCCTGACTCAAAGGAAGATGTGAAACTCTCACTGAAGAATACATTCCTAAGGATTTCTCCTCCATTCTAAGCAGAGCCTCCATGCTTGGCTGTATCTCTTTCCTTTCATCTGCTGGTGTTTGCTTTCTGTGACAATCCTGGCTCTGGGTAAATGGGCCAAACTCCTCTGTTTCTCACCTGTAATTGATATTTCTTCTGGAGTTGATATCCCAGCTCTGGATGGCTGCCCACATCCTCTTTACAACTTCCTCTCGGTGGGGCTCACAAATACCCCAAGCCTCCGGACCATCAAACATGATATGGGAGAGCACCCCACAGGCATTATAGGATACCTCAATCCCATCTGCTTTGCTCTCTAGCAGATTGCTGCCGAGGGAGAAGAAATCGTTTAGAGGTGCCAGAATAACCTTATTCAGCATCTTCCCAAAACAATCACATCTTTTACCTACATCAGAGATGATTATTGAGAAAACGTCTCCAGCCTGAAACAGGAGTTGTGCCCTTCAGAGATGCAGCTTTTTAGCAGCATTAACATCACAACCAAACCCTTACAATCCAATGCATTCACTAAGGTATCTTATTATTTCCTTTTAGCTTTTTTTTGAATGACCAAAAACCCAATCTGATGCATCAAAAGCTGAACAGTCTCCAGCTGATGTGGGAGCAGAGCTCTGGAGCGCTCCTCCTGCCCCAGCCCAGCTGTTTGTTAGCTAGGCACTCACCTGAACACACTGATGAACTGGGAGGTCATGAGCTGTGGACGGAGTTCCCTGACCTCAGCCACATTGCCCAGGAGGCCCAACATATTGCGGTGCAGCTCCTGTTTCTCTGGGAACTCCTAAGAAAGTAAGAGACAGGATTGTACAGTGGCAGAGATATGGTGACAACAGGAATGAGAAACTATGGAGAAAGCACATCTAGAAAGGATAAGGATTTTTGGGTAGCTATCAGTGTTTTTTTAGCAGATTTCCAATGGTATCTCTAGCATTCAAGAGATGTGTGATATGAGAACATCACAGGCTAGGGCCTATCGTTTCACTGCTGCCCTGCTTAAGGAGGAGTGTGTATAAGACAGGAAAAAGGAAGATGTGCTGAGTTTAAGTTTCTCTGTTCTTCTGGTTGGGTGGTTGGATCACAGAAAGAATGAAATATGCAACTTTCTTCCATTTACGCAATATAGGAAGTATTGCTTATGAGTTAGCTTAGCTATTTTCATCTCTGCTGCTAATGTCAGCATTCATCTAGAGGAAACCAGCCCTACTTACTTTCAAGCACTCCAGGAACAGTTTCATGCCGCTGTAGTTGAGGAACATCTCACAGTTGTCAGGAGTCTCATCAGTAATGTTCCAGAGGGCACTCCATGAGAACTCCATCACCTGATCACACTGCAAGGATGAAGAAACAGCTTTGCTAATGTAAGAGCCCGGCGCAAACCAAATACTTGCTTCATCTCTGACATCACCCCAGATAACTTCAGAGGTAAGAAAATCTTGTTATTTGCTTTCAACTTGTTTGCAAGTGGGTTTTTGTTTTTAACTATTTTTGTCTCCCTGCTATGTTTGTCCCTTCAGCCCTCACCACTATGACAGAAAATTCTGCAGCACCAGCTGGGATTTCCCATGTTAGGTAGAGAAGCTGGGCTGGCACTCCAGACTATCTCCGTGCCCAAGTCAGAGTAAAGAAAATATTATTTATACATTTTAGTGGGTAACACTCACCGTTTTATCAGCCAGCTTCTTCTGAATCAATTTTAGCATTGTCTGTGGGCAGAGAAAGGGGAGCAGTGAGAACAGTTCAAGAATCACAGAGCTAAAACCAACAGGTTCAGCTGCTGCAGAGCTGGCTACAGCAAACTGTAAGTGTATGCAATTTTGACCTTTTGCAGACTATCTAACTAGTACACCTTTCTCTAAACCAGTGGCACTAGGTTATGTTCCGTGTTGCAAGTATTTGCAGAGCTAAACTATGTCACGCTCCCTGAACTGCTGGGTTTGCAGTCAAAGTTTGGAATGTGGTGTAACTGCAACAAAGCAGCGGCCTCTGCAGTTCTTTTAAATGGGTGAGATATGCACTGGTGTAAGTTGGAAATCTGATGCAAACTCAGGGAGGTGCAGAAGGAAATAGTCAAAAGGTTTTACCAGTTCTGGAAATTGCATGGTGTAGTGAAGATGGAACGTGTCAGGTCACACTGCTTTCATGGACAGCCTGTCTCTCAGACCATGACTTCTAGTGTTTGCAAGCCAGTAAAACATGCCACATGGAGGGGCAGGGTTCAGGATAGGTTAGCCTTGCTGGGACAGATGCTCCCTTCTATGATACAGTAAGCTTGGTTCACTGCCTGGATGCATTTGGTGCATGGCTGCAAGGAAATGGTGGTAGCTTGGGTTAAGGACAAGAAGACACCTTGGGACCATACCAACCATGACAAAACCCATCTTGCCCACAGCTTCTTTATGATCGTTGTCCACCTGGCAGACCAGAGCATTACAGAGGTGCACAGCAATGCGCTGGATAGACTCATCCTGCCGGCTCTGGTTGAGGATGTTCAGCAGCAGCTCATTTACTCGGCGGTACTGGAACTCCAGCTCCTCAGGAATGCTGAAGTTGCACAGTGTGAGGCAGCAGTTCCGCTGTACCTGGGTCATAAGGAAGCAAATTCTGCACCAGGTGGCTATGAAAACATGACCTAACCACCTCATGTTCCCTTGTTGCTTGGTACTGAAATCATAGCACTACAGTTTGCTACCCTCCTCCCTAGAACTCTGCTTTAGCTAAGCTCTCAGTAGGTACTTCTTCCTCACTGTCACTCTGGTCTCAAGTGGCCACCCCATCACCCAGTACGTGTCACTTTCTAAGCCAGTTCTTCACTGTCTATCAGCTTTCTATTCAGAAGTCACTTGCTGTAGCCCAGTGTCAGCACTTCTGATGACAGTGCATTGGCATACTGTTTCTTTCTGTTGACTAAATGCCCCCAACACCCTCACCATTTTCAACTCATAGTTTGTGCTGGACATCTATGCTGTGGGTTATACATTTTTTGACCACTAACATCAGCTAAAAAGGTGCCTTGCTATTATCACTTACTTCTCCTGGTTCTGGAGAACATCACATGGATAAGGAGCACCTTGTGTGTAATCCCTAACACCTGAGTGAAGACAAAAAGCAGATCTGGGCAATAGGTTCTCTGATGCCTGCCTCAGCTCATGTATTGGAGGCTTAGAAAATGCAAATCCTAACACCAAGCTAAAGATGTAACACGGGGAAGGAGAACTATGGGAGCCAAAGCAAGCTGGGCAGCTCTTACTGTGACTTCCTGGTAGGACTCCATGCCATTCAGCACCACCTGGATGACCTGGCGTCGCAGCTTTATGCTCTGCTCCATGCGGTACTCGGAGTTGGTCAGGTAAAACAGTGCAGCACTGCCTGTCACCTGGATGTTTTTGTCATCCTTGTGGCACTTGAGGGCTGTGATCACCAGCTGCAAGGAAAGAAGGTGAAGTTTCAGTGCCACTGACTTGCTGTGGAGTCTTGGAGTGATGGTTATGGATGTGTGTGGCAAAGGCTGTTACAAGGCTACAAGGAATGCACAGCTCAGGTGTTGCAGGAAGATGCTCATGAGGTGAAGGTACTTAGTTCTACCATTCTACTGGAACTTTCTCCAGAATTATGTGGCGTCTCAGGGTGAAGAAAAGGCTGGGACTGCGAAATTTCCCTTGTAAGTGTGAGTTAAATGCTCACGTGATGCTTACCTGGAGAGCTCGCAGCAGCTGGCTGCAACGCTCAATACGGGCGATGTCAAAAAGGAGGTTGATGGCACGAGAAGTGATTTCTGGCCGGTGTTCAGTGTAAGCCTCGATAGCGTTCAGAACTTGCTCTTCATTCTTGTCTCCGCTCACCTGGCATGGAGGAACAAGAGACAGGGAAGAAAGAATGAAGAAAACAAGCTGGTGTGAGAACTCCAGGGTAGGTCTGAAAGGTCAGAGGGTACAACTGTCCTCTGTCCTGTTGTAGGATTAGGCCCATGATGGGAGCAAAGAAGGTGAGTTACTTCTCAGCCCAGAAGGACACAAAATGCTATCTCTGGTAGTCACAGACACCCTGGTCCTTCAGTCAGGATGATTTCTTCAGGCCCTTCTCTAAGAGGCGTTTGGTGTTTTCTGTTGTTGTTTTCGTTTCTTTAGCACTTGTAAGAGCTGTGTGGGGTGTGGGTCTTGCCTTCTGACTGCCCTCCTGCATTATCAAGTAGCTACTGAAAGGTGAGAGCTAAATTGTCACACACAAAACCCTAAGAACTCCTCTCTATTAGCAGGCAGATCTCTGAACTTCTACCAAGTACCTACTACCAATATTCTGACACCCTCGTTACCTTGTAGGCTGGAATATGTGTCAGGCGGCAGAGAGATGTTTCAAAAAGGCCCAGGAATTGGAGTGGTCGTTTCAAACCCCGGAAGGGAGCAATGCTGCTCTTTGCTGGCTCAATGCTGAGGAAAGAAAGAGGTGAGTCATGTTGGTACCCTGCTTCTCCAGGCCACAGAGACAGCTGCTTGTTCTCTGCTCACTTTGTCTGTACTGCTCTGTAACTAGAGTGATAATATCTATATTTCAGTTGTGCACCAACCAGCTTCTCCTAAACCTAAACAGGCACGATGAGTCCCAGGTGAACCTGAGCAAAAGGCTAAACACACTGAGGAATTAAAACAGCAGTAAGAATTGATGTCAGAATGCAGCTTTCCTGGACAGAATTTGTCCTGGAAATGTAACAAGCTAGGGCAAAGACTTCTTAGGAATGTGGATTTCACTGATCTAAACTATTTGCAAACTTGATGGTGTATCATCTGATAAACATGCTAGTCTGCTTCTGTGATCATGCAACAACACTTCTTTTATTGCTGCCATGTTCCTTATTGACCAAGAGCCTATATATAATATATATAGGCTCTTGGTGTGTGTATGTATATATATATATAAAACCAACTTTGTGAAGAAGACAGTACTGTCTCATTTGTTTGCTTTTGTCCAGTAAGTGCTTAGCAAACAGGAGGGCAGAGTTCTTGGCTGACCTGGAAAGCCACTCCTCCAGGTCTGTCCTACTGAGGTGCACCAAGATTTTCAAAAGTTGGTCTGTGCAGCATTCAGGTCAGATCTGAAAATCTGCCTTTAGATTTTAAGTTTCTAAAGCACTCAGTCATCCTATGAACACTGATGTCTTGACTGAGTGTATAAAACCTCCTGTCTCAGAAGGGCCTAATTTCAGTCAGTATTTTATGTGTTTTTGTGTGTAAATGTGTAAAGGGCTCTGGATATATAAACCACTGCAAGAGACCTCTGGAAGAATCTATGTGGAATGTAGAGATGTATGTAAGCTAGGCAGAACAAATCTTTGTTAGTACTAACGTGTCCTTACCAGTGTCACTTACAAAAATCACAGCTGATTCCCACTCTAGACTTCAGCATTGAGAACCAGCAACAGTTGTATCTTGCTTTTTACTATCAATTAGGCCCACAGAATTTGGAAGCCCAAAAGTGGGAACAGTTTGTAATTCATCTCTGACCCATCCAGCTAATCCAAGCAGACCTCAGTAATTGCTGTTTCCTTACCTTGTCTGGCCCATCTTCTCTTCCATGTTTGGGATAGTGCAGTTCTCCAGCATAGTGTGCCCTGAGATATCGAGCGAGGTCAGGTTTACCAAGTTTTCCACAAACAGGTTTAGAACCCGACGGGTCAGCTTGAATTTATAGTAACTGGACAGATGGTCTCGAGAGATATCCAAGTGTCTGCAAATGACAGAGAGCAGCTCAGAGCCTGGAAAGCATCAGCGGGGTTTCTGTGGCTGTGCCAGGGGAAAATGACAAGCAGACTGTGGTGGTGATTGTTATTTCCTTCCTAAGATACAGGAATGTGGTTCTGTAGGATCAGGCAGCAGGATCTGGCCTTGTGTCTACCAGAAGCACACATATCTAGTGGAGGTCTACTTAAAATGGAGCACTAGTCATTTGGCTATGCCATCACAAAGGAAATTGCTCTAGGCTCAGGAACTGCCTTTCCCAAGCTCCATCAAAGCGCCCACCTGAGCATTTCTGCCTGGTGACTGAGATGCACTAGAGGATCTTTGCATTCCCAGAAATATCTGTTGCTTCATCCCACAAATTAACTGACACAAGTTTTTGTCTGCATTCCCAATCTCTTTTTTTTTTTTTTCCACCCCAGGCTATTATTCTCTTAATTATTTCATTTACCTTCAGATATTTAAATGCTTAAGCTCTGGGGAAACCCCTGGAGCTGAGGAAGTTGTGGGACAATCTCATTGGCTATAATGTGCAAATGTCCCTTACAGGACAGGGCCTGCTTGTCTGCCAAGAAAAGATCCTTCAGGAGAAACTAAACTGCCTAAGACAGAAACCAACATCATACGAACAAAAGTATCTTCTACATATTATAGACCAAGTTTCACTGCAGCTCACCAGCAGTTAAAGTCACTTGGATTTAGTCAGTGTTACCCAGAAGCTTGGCTGAGACTCCAGGGTCGTACATTAACGTGGTACCCCTTTCTTTTTGGGTGAGAAAGTTCTGGATCCTTTTTCTGATACCACTGTGCAGTCTGAACAACGACTGTCTCAATTCCGTGTCAGGAAGCCATTTTGCTGTCAGTGCTGTCAGCTATTTCTTTGCACTGTTTTGTTCCTTGATTGCACCATCCACAAGCAGCGCACTTACACAGCGTGCAATGAGCAGATGCTCTGAGTTGAGTTTGTTGTGATTCTACCTCAGAGCAAAGTCTGGGTGCTCCTGTTTAACAATTGTTTTGAAGGACCGAATTTCAGTATGATTACCACTATCCCAGTATCTGTGTACATCTACAGCCATTTTTTTTGTCATCTCTTGGGAGTTCTGCTGGTTTTTTTTTGTTTGTTTGTTTGGGGGGGAAGGGAGAAGGGAAGCTCTTTCTTTGTGTGTGTATTTACTATTTTTGCAAACAAAACCCAGTCTGGCTTTAACCATGTCAGACGTGCAGTGAGTCGGTGAATGAGCCTGTTCATGGGAATGTTTATAAGCTGAAGCCAGCAGTGGATGGCTGTCCATGAAAAGGCACATATCCCATTCTAATAGACCTGCATGGTTCCTATCAGTGGGATAAAGACAAATAAGGAAGAAGAGATCTGCTGACCTGAGCTTGTGAAGCTGTGCAATCACTTGGATGTGCTCCTCTGAAAGGTCCATGTTGTAAAGCACTAAGGAAACCAGACTGTCCTTCCACTGTGTCAGAAATCCCACATCATTCAGCTGGATCCCAGAGAGGTCAAGAGCAGCAAGGGAGGTCAAAGGCCGAAGCAATGTCTCTACGTTGACCCCTTCAATCAAGCGGCCCAGATTCAGGAAGCGCAAGCGGCTAAAGCCTTCAAAAGTGAAGTCCTTGACCAAAACCTGGCGAGTGGGGTTCACCAAGCAGTCATCTTCACAGCCTCCGGGGTTCTCTTCCTCATAGAAGATATTGCAGCATCCAAAGAGGCTAAGGGAAATAAGCGTGTGGCTGAAGCTCACCAAAGTTTGCAGACTCTTGGCCGTCAGCTTCTCGCAGTTAGTCAGGTAGAGCTCAACAAGATCCTGGAAGATGGGAAATGGAACAGTTACAAGAATTTCAAAGGCGGAATGCCCACCCTGCTCCCTACAACACCTCTCAGGGACAGTTTGAGAACCTGTACCACCAAACTTGACCAGTATCCCCACCCCATTCCCTACAGCAGCTGTAGGAGCTGAGGAAGGAGATGCTGAGTTTCTCCCAGAGAAACCTGTGTGGAATCTTGGGATTTCTGGGATTCTAGCTGGTCCCCACACCACAGTGCTGCCATGTGAAGTGGCAGCTGGAGGCAGTCACTGCAATGCCACCTGCTTCCTGATGGCCTCCAGATCCTGGTCCTGCACGATCTGTTCCCGCAAGTGGATCCGAGCTAGCCTGGTGCTCCGTGGATCTGAGAAGAGGGTGAAGAAGCTTTCATGGGGTTCAAAGATGCTGTCTGTCTTCACCAATTCCACATACCTGTATTGAGGCAATGGTGTTAGCACAGCACAACAGAAGACAAAGGCTCAGTTACAGCTCTGGCACCTTTCCTGGCTCTGACAAGATGTTACCGAGTGCATGAGCACAGACTTCCTCCTGGAGGCTGAGTTATTAGCTCTTCCTCCACAAAACTAACAGTCCTTAGGAAAATCTAAGGCAATGATTTGTGCAAGGTCACATGTATTTCTGAGTAAACTGGATTCTGCCAAGCACAGACTCTAGAACTTTTTTTTTCCGTGCTGTTTAAAGCTACTAACTTGATTTTTCATTTTCAAAAAATAAGCTTGGCAGTTTTCTGCCAGACATCATAAGCAAGGGTTCAGCCAAGGGAAACTAATAGCCAAATGATAAAGGCCTGGAAACAGGTTGCCTTGTGAAGCTATGGGAGCAGCAGCCTTAAAATGCGACATCTGTTAGTCCTTTGTACTCTTATTTTTCTGGTTTGAGAGAGAGTTGTAATGGTTCAGTGGTGGGAAACAGGGAGGCCTCTTTATTGCTTACTGATGTTCTTGGAAGAAGCAGGGACTGTTCATTTCACTCAGGGTTTACATATATGGAAATGGTGACTGCTGGGATGCAATAACTCCCAGGGGACAATTCCTTCATGCAAATCCTTATTTCCAATATGAGGCTCACCAGAAAACAAAACAAAACAAAACAAAAAAACCAAACCAGGCCTATGAATTCCTCCCATTTTTTTCCTTGTATCCTTTCCATCACTTTTTTAGAAAACCATGATTCCCCCTTCCCAAGCTCCCAGCTCCCATCCAAACCAGAGGAGCTCCTCCATAGGCCCAGACGTACTCGTTGACGAGTTTGTCACAGATCTCGCTTGGCAAGAAGATGTCAGGATGGAGCCGGAGAGTTTCATTGTCCAGTAAGTAGCACAGAGTCCCCTCCAAGTTGCGAAGGCAGAAATCTGTGCACAAGGTCATGAGTGACTCCGGGCTGTCGGATGCCATCTTCAGGGAAGCAGGGGGGAGGGGAAAACAGAAGGAAGCTTTTGATTCAGAAGATCCTTTCCTCAAATGAAATTCCAGGATGAATTTACAGGGACATCAGGGCAGCTGTGGAGGAGAAAAAAGGACTCGTTAAGAAAGGCACATTGGAAAGCATGCTGCACAGCTATTGTACCAGCAGGATGTCAATAGTTACAGTTACAGCCTGCCACTTGCTGACCTCTGAAGAACCTGCAGTGGTTTGGTCCCTCTGGGGCTGTGCACTAAATTCCCTCACTGGGGGAATGAGTTAATGTGAAACATTTTCTTGCTGTATAGCCTCATTTCCTAACATGTTTCCTCAGTGCAGAAGTTATCTGGCTGACAAAGGGCTTCTGAAGGGGAAGTGGTGGAAACCACATTGCTTGGTTTCCTTCAGAGTGGGTTGAACAAACCACCAGAGAAGGTACAGCTGGGAAGATCCTTTTGCATAGCCACAGTGGGATCTGGTGACCCCAAACCTTGTGTCTGTAATTGTTTGCTGCCATTTCAAGTGAAGCTTAATGTTCAAGCTGGATGTTTCTCTGCAGCTCCAAGCCAGAAGCTCCATGCAAGTGTTTGAACTAGACCATGAAGTGGATCAGAAACCAGAGGGGATGCTGGACACTGTGCAGGCAGCTGAACTCACTAAAACATTCCAAATTCTGTCATAAAAAGTATGAGTGACCAACATGGAAAAAAGCAAGGGGCTTCTGCCCTCCTTGGTTTTTACTACCGAACAAAGGAGGATAGTGAGGCAGATAGTTAGGGGAAGCTAGTCCTGTCTGTTTCCTTATTTCAAAAATCTCATAGCTCTGGCTTTCAGGCTTGCTCACTGGCACTGAAGCAGAACTAGCTGAGTGCACTGAGGGTGTTTAGGAGAAATGACTGAAGACCATTTCACTTTTACAGGGCCAAATCATATTAGAAGCAACCTTAATGTGAACCCTTCAACATATTTCCACAAGCACACACAAACTGCATTGAAATGTTTATTTGTGAGGTGAAATCTGTGTCTTTTCAATAGGTAAGTTCCTGCTGTACTGAGGACATCGGTGCTATGGAGTCAGTTATTCTTCTGTGCAGCATAGCTGGGGAAACTATTGCAAAATGTCTGTTATTCTCTTGCAGCTGCAAAGATCAAGGTATTTGTCTTTAGAAAGCCAGAGATGCTCTCCTTTTTTTCCTTCACTCTCAGCATTTATCTCAGTTTCCTTGCCTCAAGCACTAACCCCAAGGGCACTCCTGGTGACTCAGGCACCCTCCCTCCCCTTCCAGATGTTCTGTTCAGCCACCATCTGGGTTGTGCCACCAGGATGAAGGATCAGCCAAAGCTGAGGATGAGGTAACCTTTCAGATGCAAGCACCACATGGTCTCTGCGGGAAACAGGACACAGTTGTGACTGAGCCTGCCTGGCAGCCCGTGCTCCCAGCCTTCTGGTGCCTCCTTATGCTGCACGAGTTGTGAATCGAAGCTCTTTTCTTCCTTTCGTGTCTCATTAATTCTTTATTTAAGAGCATGCTTTAGTGCCAGGGACAAAGACTCGACCAAGGAATAAACCCGAGACAGAAAGGAGCCTCTCAAGAAGCAAATGGGATGAGCAGAGCTACTTCTTGCGTAGCAGGAGGAACTGCAGTGCTGCATCATTCCTGGGGTACACCAACCCCAGCCCGTGTCTCCCTGGGCCAAATCTTGCTCCAGTGTAAGCGGACAAACCCAGGACAGAACCTGGTTTCACTTGGATCAGTAATTTCTCCTTCCCATAACACTTTTGGGAACTGTACCTGTAAATAACTGTAAGAATCATGTTTAAATCCCAAATTCCTGACCTGCTGTGTTCTGACCTAGAACTTTCACAGCCTTTTCAGTGTGATCTCAGGCAGGTTCTCTGGTTTTGGCTCAAGAAGGAAAAGGTCTCCAAGCAACAGCAGAGGAGAAAATGAATAAAAACTCAGCAATCACAAAAATGTACTTAATGTGCTGATCCAAAAAAGTCTAAAAGGTAGCCTGCCTGCATTGCTGAGCCTGGATCTAACAGCACTACTACGACTTCTTACGGGTGTTGTGGTAATGTGGAGACTTTTGAGATGTGCATGGTACAAATAATGAAAATGTGTAAGCTTTGTTCTAAAAGAGAAAGAAATCCATAATCAACAGCTCCCTCCTCTATAGTTGGCAGAAGAGAAATCCAAGGAGTACATGGGCAACTGAGAGCAGAGCACTGCCTTGCTAGCAGTGAGATCCTGCCTAAGAGGATGCATGTGGGAGGAAGCTTGTCCTGCACTCTGCATGGTGTCTGCTTCAGAGATGCAACTGCTTCACCTCCAGAACGTATTTTGCCTGAAGCTTCCTTGAGAGAATCTTTCCAGAAAGGCCAGATCAACAGGAAGATCTGAGCCAGGAGGGAAACACGTTCTGCTATCCCTACCAGTCCACCCATGCCATCAGACAGCAGGACTGGAGCCAGCCTTCTACCATTTTTTACTGCTTCTGGACAGAGAACTAAACCAAATTCTAAATTCTCAGTAACAATTCATTATTACGTGCTGCTGACAGGACCAGTGCTTGGGATTTGTCCAAGCAGCTTAGAGAGGGCAAGGACTGGCGTCCTGCTGCTCTAACAACCCTCCCTTGCAAGCAGCACGATGTTGATCCCAGCCCTGGAGAAATCAGCTGCACTTCAAATTCTGAGCTCCCAGCACTCTACCAACAAAATCCGACATCGGAGCGTAGTCTACAGAGAAAATTCATCCTTGTGATTTATTGTGCACATCTGAGAAGCACCCAAGCTGCAGCTGTGACCGTGGTCCTTTTGTACAGGTTGCTCCCTTCCTCTTCTAACCAGCCTCGAGACACGATGTGGGCAGGGAAGTAATGAAGTCAACAGCTGCACTGATCAATATCATCCCTAGCTATAAGCTCAGTGTGCTTTGTTGATAAAAATAAACAAGATAGAGATGCTGACAAATCATTAGCATTTGCCTAATCACTATCCTCGGGCAGCTTTCTGCAGGCAGTACATCAGCAAGCTGCTTGCCCTGCAGCCTGTCACCATGCTTCCCAGTGACGGGCAATACGCTACCTACTGCACGTGTTTCTGTATGGCCAAGTAAAAGATGCAAAAAAAGTTCAAGTGCGGGAATCAAAAAGTTAGAAATGCAGCTGCATCTTCTTTCCAGTTCATTTTTCTGTGTGGTTTTGCTTTCATTTTAGCACACAGAGGAACGGAGCACCTCGAAGCAGGCATACAAAACCCCATGTACCCTCCTGCAGCCTTCTGTGGAGTAACAGCACCCTCCCAGCACCCAAAGGAAACTGCAGTGCTGAGACACGCAGCTTCACTCCCCCATCAGCAGCCTCGCAGATCCAGGCAACTTCTTTGGCAACTGCTGCTTCTTTGCAGGCTACGTTTGCAGCGTTAGGGCATTTCTGGCAGCGCTGGCACACGAGGGTTGGCGCTGCTCTGGGGCTGCCCGTGCCAATCTCTACCTTGAACTTCAGACCATCTTCTCTCTCGGTCTCTCTCCAAGCCTGACTCACTGTGGCTTCGTGCCAGCGGCACAACGCTCATGTTGCCACAAACGCGATTGGCAAAGCTTCCAGCACCAGCGATTGGTCCAAGGAGAGGACAAACGACGCGTGTGGATGTGACCCGACCGCAAGGAACGGCTTTAAAAGAACCAATTTAACGCAAACGCAGAATGTGGCACGGGTCACGTCCTGATGGAAAACCGCACTGTCACTCAGCTGGCCTCTCACGCCGCGATCCGCCGCGCTTCGGTTCATTAATGGCTCATCGCAACCGGTGCGGGAATCGCCACGGGTGCAAGAAATGTCACCGCTGCCTTCCGGCACGGAAACCGAACACGGAGCGGAGCTGTTCGCAGCAGCCAAGCGAACGTTCCCCGTCCACGTTCGATCCCCCGGGGCCGCAGAGGAGGTGCGCGGCCCCACGGCCCCCGGCCGGCCGCAGTCCCGAGCGCAGCCCCGCGGGGCCCGGCCGCTCCCGGGGCGCCCAGAGGTCACCGCGCCGTCCCCGCGGTCCCGCCGGGGCTCGGGCCGGCAGCGGCGGTTCCTCGGAGGGGCGGCGCCGCCCCCAGCCGCCCGGAGCCCGGCCGAGGGAGCGGACCGGTGGCACTCACCTGGGCCCAGGCCCCGCCCAGCGCGGCGGATGGGGCCGGCGGTGGTCCCGGGCTCTCCCCGGCTCCGCGTCCTCCTCGGGCCCCGCTCCCCCCGCTTCGGCCTCCGCTGTCAACAAACCCCTCCGTCACTTCCGCCAGCCGGGGCCGCCGCACCGGATACCCGCCGTGTTCCCCCTAGGAAACACCGACCGGGCCGGAACGCTCCGACCGCCCCGCGACACCGGGGAGCTCCGGGAGCGGAGGCGGCTCCGCGCCGCGTTCCTCTCTGCGGGCCGGGCACCGGGACACCACGAGGTGCGGCGGCGCCGTGCTCTGCCCGCACCCCGTGACGTCGGCACCGCCTCACGCCGCCCCGGGAGATGCAAAGTGGGCGGAGCCTGCGGAGGTGGGTGGGGCGAGAGGCGGGGGGGCGGGGCTTCGCACCCCCAGCGGGCGCGGCGTTTCCAGCCGGAGCGGTTGCGCGGCGCGCGGGGTCGGGCAGCCATGTCGCGGCTGCACCGGAGCAGGTGGGTGCGGGGCCGTGGCCAGGTGGGTGCGGGGCCGGGTGGGTGCGGAGCGGGAGCAGAGCGGAGCGCTGTCCGCCTGCTCGCTAACGGCCGCCGCTTCCCCGCAGGATCGCGGATTTCCAAGAGGTGCTCGGCGAACCCACGGTGGCTCTGGGCAAGCTTCGCGATCTCTGCTTCAGTGGTGAGTGGGACGGGGGGGTCCGGCGCGGCGCTCCGTGTGACCGCGGCCGCCCCTCCCGCTCCGATCCCCGAACTTCGGCGCGGCGGCCCCGCCGGGGCTGAGCCGTACCGGCAATGACGGCCGCGTCTCTGCTGTCCCGCAGGAATCCCGTTCGACGGAGGGCTGCGCTGCCTCTGCTGGAAGGTGCGTCTGGCGCTGCGTGCTGCCGCTCCGGCGGTGCTTTCGGGCGCATAACGGCTAAAAAAAAAAACAACAAAATAACGGTGCAGAACTTGGTAGCCGCTCCGAATCCGCGTCAGTTCGTGCAGTTCGTCGCTGCCGGGCTGCCCGGAGGTGGCCGTGTGTGCGCCGGCTCGGCGCTGCGTTGGGCTCTGGGCGCCGCGATGTGCCCGGCCGGCAAAGCGCTGAGCGATGTGCGGAGCGCCGCTGCCCCGCGTTGGCTCTGCTCGGCTCGGCCCGCAGGTTGGCACCGCGCTCCTCAGATCCTAACGTGTGTTTGTGTCCTGCGCAGATCCTGCTGAACTACCTCCCCTTAGAGAGGGCCCTATGGAGCTCTTTGCTGAAGAAGCAGAGGTGAGGATGGCTCCGCTTTCTCTTTTCGTTCTAATGGGATTCTGTGGAGGAGGGGAGCAGTGACTTCAATAATTAAGTACCTCTGTAAAAGGAATTGCTCTCGTGTGCTGTTCTTGGGGTCTGTGGATTTGAACTCAACAGAAAATGAAATGTAGGCTCAGTGGAGCGGTGCAGGGGTGTCTGTGTGAGCTCAGGCAGAGCGCTTACATTGATGTTATCTGCTTCGTTTCCCTCCTTAAGGGAGCTGTATTCCCAGTTCCTAAAAGAAATGATTATTCAGCCTGGGATCGCCAAAGCCAACCTCGGTGTCTCAAGGGAAGATGTGACCTTAGAGGATCATGTAAGTGCTGCTAACCTTTGCTTTGCAGGGCATTCCCTGTAGCTCTGAACCGTGGTTCTGTAGCCTGCATTCTTGTGCTGCTCTTGGCCCTGTGCTGGCAGGGGGGGCAGTTCCTGGGTGTCAGCCTTGTGCATGTGTCTGAGCAGCCTTTAGCTGCTGAGTTACTGGCAAAGCAATGGTAGCTGGGGATGGAGCTGTGTGCAGCTGCATGTGTGTCTTCCCTCCTGCTTTGGGGCTGTGCAGCCTGTGGGTCTGCTGGGGAAGAGCAGAGGGTTGTGAGAGGTCCCTTCAGCAAGGAGACACTCTCCAGGGATGCTGTATCTGTGGGTGGGCTGGGAACAGGCTGCTCGGAAAGGCAGGAGGGTGCAGCTGGACCACAGCAGAAGGCTGATTTATCTTCAGTTAGTTGATGAATGACTTCTTTAATTATTATTTATTGACTGTTTTTTGCATCGCTTTCTGCTCTGAAAACACTGCGAAGTTTGTGTCAAGGCAGGGGATGATATAACTGAAGATAAGGACCGTAAATGCTACAGCTGCTTCCAGGGCTTGTCCTGAATGTTGGTGTTCTGCTGGTGTGTGGTCATCTGTGTTGCTGTGATCCACCAGGGCTGTAAAACTATAATGTCTGTAACATTCTGTGCGTTGGCAGCTTACAGTGAGCTTTGGATCTCTTGGAATGTTCCTTTTATGGTGTTTTCTCCTGTCAGATGATTATTAACTTGTGCAGATCTTGATCTGGAGAAAAGAAAGCGCCCGTGGGAGAGGGGGAGCCAACTTTGTCATAATGGAAAACTGGTCAGATAGGGGACAGGTTGTTTGCATTATTAATGCATTTCCTTTTTGCTGGGTGTGCTGGATGTGCTTAATCAGCCTTCTCAGAGCTGAGATAACCCACGGTACTCATGTGTTGCCTTAACTCTTGGGCTGGGTGCAAAGACCACCTTTGTACAGGTGGGAACTGCAATAGAGAATCCTTAGGACAGGATGCTTGATTTGGGAACTAAGTCTTGAAGAAGGATATGAAAAGGGATTGGAAATGTTGGTTTCTAACTTCAGTGAATCTACACAGTCACTTATTTTGCAAGTTCTGATCTGCTTCCTACTACACTGTGTGCTGTCTGAAGAAACAGCACTAAGCACAGTGCCAGAAGGATTGGGCCCTGGGCTGGGCTGACAGCAGGAACGGTTCATCAGTGTGCATTTACTGTGGGCTGTGGTGCACGTGAAGGATGCTTGGTTTTGTCTTGTTTATTTCTCCAGCCCCTCAATCCAAACCCAGACAGCCGGTGGAATACTTACTTCAAGGATAACGAGGTGCTCCTCCAGATAGACAAAGACGTCAGGTGTGTATGGTGTAGTGACTCAGGTTTGTGAGCCTGAGTGCTTTGCTTAATACTTTGTACTTTGCAAATCGAGTTTAATATTCAACTGAGCTTTCTGTTTAGCACTGGGCACCTACTTCCTTCTTATGCTTGATTTCCTCCTGCATCCACCCTAGGAGGCTGTACCCTGACATGGCATTTTTCCAGCGCCCGACTGACTACCCCTGCCTTTTAATCCTGGACCCCCAAAATGAATTTGAGACGCTGCGTAAGCGGGTGGAGCAAACCACACTGAAGTCACAGACGGTGGCACGGAACCGCAGCGGGGTTACAAATGTGAGGTCTGGGTGTGGGCTGCCCCTGGGGCATGGCACGGTCCCTGATGGGGCTGCTGGTGGTTCTCGGGCTTTTTGTGTTTGTGTGGTGGAATTATGTGAATGCAGAAGCAGATACTGTGTATGTGGTGTCTAGACAGCTTTAGAGAACCAGCTGGCATGCCTAAGAGTTGGCAGGAGTCATAGGTATGTTTAATGGTAAGGGTTATTTTCTCCTGAGTTCCAGGAAGATGTGCTATGCCCGAGATGTCCCTTCCTGCATGGGAACAAAGCACTGAAGGGTTAATTTACTGAAGCTGAATTGATAGAGTCTTCCAGAGCTGGGTCTCCTCAAACTGTAATTGGGAAAGGAGCTGGGGAAGAGCTGAAACGTGTGATGTCTTTTGCCTCTTTGGGTGTTAGATGATAAGTGCTGCGCACTGGGTGCTGGGGAAGGTGGCTGGCTGCAGTCTGTCCCCTTTTCCTGCATTACAAAGAAGTGGCCCTGCTGTGTTTCCTTACTGCCTGGGATCAGGTGATGCAGTGGTTCAGGGGAACTGTCTGTTGCAGCACAGACTGCTTTGTTCATCAGCTCTAGTCTTGCCTTGCCCTTCAGGTGAGCTCCCCTCTTAAATCGTCTCCTAACTCTCTGGGTGAATACGAAGTTCTGCCCAATGGCTGCGAAGCTCACTGGGAAGTGGTGGAGCGAATCCTTTTCATCTATGCCAAGCTGAACCCCGGGATAGCCTACGTTCAGGGGATGAATGAAATAGTGGGGCCCCTTTACTACACCTTTGCTACAGATCCTAACAGCGAGTGGAAAGGTGAGAGGCTCTTTCGGATGCTGGGTAGGGGCTGTTGTGCTGCATGCTCTGTGTGAAGCAGTGTTTCAGGATGGAGACTCTAAGCAATTCAGTTTTGACTGATCAGGAAATAAACAAACGAACCCCCAAAGCCAACAAATGCAAAAGGGTTGTGCATTTCTGGGAGCACAGTAGACTGACAGAGACTGAACGGGCTGTGAGTGCTGAGGGCATCAGAAGTGGAGATTTGGGGGATTTTTTGTTTTGTATGAATCGAAGTTCTCTTCCTGATTGAAACCTGATATCCCCATACAAGTCCTTTATTGCTTCTTGTGCTAAAAATACGTCTGTGTGGGTTACAGTGGGGTTATTTTCTTTGCTCTGTTGCTTTGTTTGTTTCTATTTTGTGTGTGTGTTTGGTTTTTAATTAACAAGGACAACTGAAGGGGTGGGGTAAGAAGAAGAATGGACTGGGGGAGTTCTGCATTGCTCCCACTTCAAAGTTTTGGGGCTGCGTGCTCATGGCAGCAAGACTGGGTGATCTTCTGGGCCACAGATAACTGTCACAAAGTGTCACAACGACCTCAGTGTGCACACAGGGCCTGCACTGCAGCTGCTCTGTACACAGCCAAAGTCTTGTGAGATGCACTACAGCAATGAGGTTATCAGCCCAGAGCAGCTTTGTGCCTCCGACAGCAATGCTTTCTCTGTGCTTCCATTCACTTCCTCCTTTAATTCCCCAGAACACGCTGAAGCTGACACGTTTTTCTGCTTTACCAACCTAATGGCTGAAATTCGGGACAACTTCATTAAGAGCTTGGATGATTCTCAGTGTGGTATAACCTACAAAATGGAGAAGGTCTATTCCACCCTGAAGGAAAAGGATGTGGAGCTGTATTTGAAGCTGGTGAGGAGCTGGGTGTTCCTCTTAGTCGTGGTTGGAATGTGGGGGAGGGAGCATTCAAATGTCAGCCAACTTTGTTCAGCTGTTCCTGGACTTGAATAGAGAGGTTGAGGAGCTGTGGGAAGGCCTTTAGCAGCAGGACATAGGGGCTGTCTTATCTGTAAGCTGAAACAAGCTCTCCTTGGAGTAAGGCTGGAGTGAGCTGATCAGCAAAGCTTTCCTCCCCTGTGTGAGTGCAAACTGTAGCTGTTGTGAGGCTGCCAGCTGTGACTTGGCCACCAGCCCTGGTCACCTGGATTCAAGCTGGAGATGGAAACACAAGCTTTGCTGTAAAGTTCCTTTGAATTTGTCATCAAAAACATCAACAAATCTCCCTGCAGAAGCAAGCAGAAAAGCTGCAAAATCCTGCTCACATAATTCTCTCATTTTCCTTCCATTGGGGATCTCAGGGTGCTGTGGATTGCTGTGGATTTTGTAGGATATCAGGCAGCAAACCCCTGTAGGTCTTGTAGTCTGCTTGATGTGGAAGTCCAAGGTGAATCTGGAAGGGGAAGCTGTCCTTGTTACTGCAGCCTTCACCAGATTGTTTGGAGGTGTTTTGCATTTAGAAAAGGTGAAATATGTTCAGTAATCCAAAAGGTGATCTGTCAGCACAGTGACACAACCCACAGCGTTGGCTGAAGGCTGATTTAAGGGGGGAGAAAATAAATGACTTACTGTTTGGCTGGCAGGAAATGGCCTTGGCCATGCAGCAACCAATCTTCAGGAATGTCATCAGGATCCTGAGCTTTTTTTGACCGTGCTTAAAGTTTCAGTCTCTTGGATTTGATAGTTTAAAAAAAAAGAAAAAGAAAGGTACAGTGCTTGCAGTGTCTTACTGACCGTCAGTGTGAACTCTGTCCCATCTTTTGTTTCTTTCTGGGGATGGTAAAGCTTTGATAAATTCTGGAAAGGAGAGGAAATCCTGAAAAAACAGCGCCTTTGCTGGAGGGGGAGGGCTGCAGCTTTGCAGATAAAGTGGTGTTCAGATGGGAAGTTAAAATTGCTCTGCAAGTTTAACTGAAATAACACACAGTGCCTTTAGGAAGAAAAGCTTCCTTTACTCCTGTCTTAGAGGAGTGTTTTCTGTCTTTGTAGACGTGGAACGTGGTTGATTTGAAGATCTTTCTCAATCACAAAAATGTGAAAGCTCTCATAGGAGGAGGTGGATTTGCTGATGTTCCAGCATGGCTTGGCAGCATAGAGCTGTTTCAGGGTGGAAATGGGGAGGGAATCGAGGGCTGCATCTCTTATGTGGGTATTCATTTTTTGTCTGGTGCATGTCTGACAGCAAGAGCAGAACATCAAACCCCAGTTCTTTGCCTTTCGCTGGCTGACGCTGCTCTTGTCCCAAGAGTTCCTGCTGCCAGATGTCATCCGTATCTGGGACTCCCTCTTTGCTGACGATAAGCGCTTCGATTTTCTGCTCCTCGTGTGTTGTGCCATGTTGACGTAAGTATGGCAATGGCCACTGTGCTCTTTTCTTCCTCTCCTTTAATGAGACCCATAGGTCTAGGAACCTTCTATGGGTGTGTGTTATTGCATCTGACGAATAGGTCACAGTCATTTGTCACAGTGGTAAGTGGAAGTGTTCTCAGAAGGCTCTGTAAGGCACGTCGTAGCCCATTTTTTGAAGTTCCTCTGTAAAGAGTCAAAAGTAACTGGAGTAATTGCCATCTTTCAGACTAATCCGGGATCAGCTGCTGGAAGGAGACTTCACTCTCAACATGAGGCTGCTACAGGTAAGGATTAAATATTGCAGGCATGGGTTGCAGTGTAAAGAATCTTGAGATTGTACTGTGAGAGGGGATTGCGGTATGGGCATGTCTTGCTGAGGTGAGGTACCAGGTTTCTGATGGCTGTGTGCCGTCAGAAAATCTTAATGTTGGTCATGCAGCATGCTCATTACTGGGAGTATAAACCTTTGCATGCTGTGATCCCCACCACTGCAGGGAAACTGAGCTCACTTGAGATGAACGGCTGCTTTAACTTCCTTGGTGGTGGTGTCTCTGCTCCCTGTGCCATTAACTGGGCTTTCATTTTCACATGCACAATGTGACTGCATGCTCTCTGTTCCATCTTCCTAGCACTGTAGGGTTTCTTCTCCTTCCTCCCCTTTCCAGGTACTTCAATAGCAAGGGGCTCAGCGGTGTTCCTTCTGCAGTCTTCTGCTGGCAGGGCACAGTGCTGCTGTCTGGAGCCCAGCACTACTATTGACACACAGCCTTTTGCTCATGCACCCTTCCAGGCTTACAGACATTGTTCTAAACTACTGGCTTATAACATTCCTTGGTTTGCACAAAAAAAAAAAAAAAAAAAAAAAGGCATTTTCCATCAAAGCTTTGAAACACACAGTGTTAAACTTGTTGGGCAGAGGCTTTTGTTTAGCTCTGAGAACCATGGGAGCCCAAGGTTGGAAACACTGCACTGAACAGCAGGATATCTCTGACTCTGCCAGTTCCTGCTTCAGACTGTATGGGGTGCTGGCTTTGATAAGGCCCTCTGGCATGAAGATCTTGTGCAGTCAGCTGGCCTGCTACCATTGGAGGATAAGTGAATAGAAGCTTCTTGAAGGGCACTGGGGCTTGATCAGTTACAGAACAGGAAGCTGTTAAGGGAGTAACTGAACGTAACGGTGTTCTAATGCTAACAATGCTGTTGTCAAGGTCTGCCCTGTTTAGGTGGAGCGATGTCAAATGCTAAGTTGGCACTTACACTTCATTTCTTTACTGTAGGATTATCCTATATCTGATGTTCACCTGATTTTGAAGAAGGCCAAGGAACTTCAGGATTCCAAATAGTCCATGAGGCTGACTAAAGGTGTTGGAGAAACTGTAAGGCAGAGGATCTTAGGAGGTGGGCCTGTGCAGAGCATTAAAACTCCTAGGGATCTCTGCAGGACTTCAGGTTTTGCATTTGGGCTACTGGCCACCTTGAAGACTTCCTTCTCCTCTATTTATTAGGTCAAGAACTGATTACTTCCCTATCTGCTTGGGCCCTGCACTCCAGATTTTTCAACTCTCGAATGCCTCTGTGCTGCCAAAAGCAGTTCTTTGTATCTTTTTTTTATGACTTTACGTGGAGAAAGAAACCATCTATCTGCATATCCCTCAAGGGGTGGATTCCTTCTGCATCATGAAAGTAGCTCACGTGGAGTTACTTCTGATGGGGAAGGGACAGTGTGGATCTGGTAGATTTTGGTGGGTGAGTATAGAAGGATCTTTCTCCTGTGAACAGAATGTATCCCAAGGAAGTCACACGTTCTGCCATTCAAGTAGCTTCTGGATTCTTCTCCCTCTTATCTGCATTTAGCTGTCCCTGAGGTGTGCAAAAAAAGAAGGTTGTGTCAGCTTCTGGTGCGTGTCATCTGACATCCAGCAGTTTGGACCCCTTCTCATGACAAAGACCTTGAGAACCATGATGGGAAGACGTGATAACAGCTGGCAGCTTTGTGCACTGAAACTGCCTGCGTCGCCTTACCATACAGGTCTCCTCGAAAGAAGACTGTGGTGGTTTTCATCTGTGAGTGGAGTGTAGTTTGAAGCCTTATTACACTAAGCCTTAGAGCAGGAGTTCGTTGCTGCAGGGAGGCTGGGACCTCAGGCTGCTTTCCTTGCTCGAACTGGAGCATATCTAGCTGCAATCAGGATTCTGAAACACAAGAAATGAGCATCTAGTTGCATGAAGACAGCTCTACGTAAGGACTTACACAGGCATAGCGCTGGGGTTTCCTGCCTCAGTGGCTTGCATAGGATATTACCCTGCAAAAGCTCTGGTCACTGTAACCTTGATATTGTCTAATAGCTCTTCTTGCCAGGAACAGACGCATTACGGGTGTGACCTACAAGAAAAAGTCCTTTTATTGTGTAATCCAGTGGGCATACAAGCATTTCAGTCATAAGCTGACTCCTGGGGGTAATCCATGTTTCTGTGCACCAGTGCTACTGGATAACAGTTGTGAGTTGGACACTTGTCCCTCCTGAGGGGGAAACCGCTGCATTTCAGTACAGTGCTACAGACTCAGGTGGGCACTGAGCAAGACAGACTGTGGGAAGAACTGTTAACCTGCAGTAGTGTCAAGCTGATCAGAAACCATAAGCCTCGAAGAGAGAAACTGCCAGCACTCAGGTGCTCAGGTTGTGCAGAAGCTCTTGAGTGAACACTAATCCACAATGCTTTATCTTTCTGTGCTGTGCTGGCTCATCTCTGTGTAGCTGTTCAGCACTGCAGTTTTCAGTATTTATGGGTATTGATTTGTTAAAGGTCAGTCATCTGCTTTAGCTGCTGATGGCCTCAGTGTCCCTAAGGAGAGGGGTGTTGTGTTGTCAGCCTTCAGCTGTTCTACCTGTGTTACTTCCTTCAGGGAAGGCTGCCTCCTTGCAGGCTGCTGTCACTTTATAAGGCTGGAGAGGAGGATGGGTTGGTGCACGTTCCTCTCTTCCTGTTAGCAATCCCAAGCAAAGTCTGCCTCTATGGAAGGTGCTGGAGTGATGCTGGTGCAGCCAGTGTCACTGCAGTGATGGAACATGAACAACTGAAAGCTTAAAACGTCTAATTAGTTCCTGTGGCTAACAGCATCTCCCTCTGCTGCGATCCCTATAGGGTAGAGTTTTCCTCCAAGAAAAATGAAAGGGATGGATGAGGACAGCAGTGTGATGGAGCATGCTGCCTGCTCTAGCCACTGTGTGGGTGTTCTGCCTTCTGTCACTGAGCAGTTCTGGCTGTTGGGTGCCTTGCACTGGAGGCCATTTGTCAGACCACACGCGTGGAACCAGAGGGTCTGACCCTTAGCAGGGGTTATTTCCTCCGAAACACTTTTTCTCCCAAAGTAATGCTGTAGCTCTCATAGTTCCATGCACAGTCTCCTCATGCTGTCCCCCTGTAGAAGTGCTTCCTTTGTGTTTTCTCTCTACTAGGTGGGCATCAGTGGGGGAACAACCACAATTCTTCTTATAATGACCTGAGAAGGCAGTGGGTGAACGGGGATCAAAACAGTTTTGTTTTCAGCGTTCTGTGCAGGCCCTGTGTTTGGCCCCTGCAGGAGAACCCCAGCACATGGATGGATGCTCCTGCAGCAACAGCTGCCTCCTCCTTTCGATGTGTCACAGGGCTTATATTGTGTTGTTCTCTTTAGGGGTGGTGATGGGGAGCGCTTCTAAGAAGATTTTGCAGTGGGGTGAGAGCTTTGGCTGCTGGAAGGGTTTTGTGGGACACATTCTGCAGCTTTATCCAGGTAGGCCTGTGGCTGCTCAACCGGTTAATTGGAGTTCTCTGAGGAGAACTTATAACAACTTTGATGCAGCAAAGGGCTTTGAAGGAGATGCTCTACTTTGCAATGATGTTTGTTCTTCTGAGACTTATTTGTTTCTTTAAGAGCAAAGACAGATTTTCTGGAGGGGAGAAAAAGTCCTGTCACCAGCTTTTAAATCTTGTTAGTTTCTATGTCTTCATTCCTCAAAAGCTGTTGGTGACAATTATTTTACTTTTCTTTTTTTGAGCTCAGAAAGCATTAACTGGCTTGTGGTCATTCCTTGCTAATGTGGCCAAGCAGCTCCTGCTTCTTCACCCTGCAGATATTTCCAACTCTGATTTGCTCTGGGCTGCTGTTTTCCCATTACTGTAGCCTGGACATCTGGAAGTTTGGCTTTTGTGAGAAGGTAGAAGGGAAAGGAGATGGAGTCCGTGATGATGGTCACACAGAGCGCTGATTCTGAGTTCTGTAACCCAACAGAGTTGCTCACCCTTTGGCAGTGAGTGGGATGAAGGCCAGAAGTTGGTTTGTGGATCCTGTGGGAAAGCAGAGGCTGTTTTCCCCCATGAGTGTCAGTGATTGCATTGCACCGCTTGGTGTGTTCTTCCTTTTCCAGAAGGTGAGGAGCACACTCAGCGGTACATCAGTATAACACTTTATTTTTGCTTTTGTTTTTACCTTGGCTGGAAAGAATTACCAGAACGGGGTCAAGAAAGAACACTTCCTCACTCTAAAACTACTTTTATGCTTCTTTTTAAACACTATTTTTATAACGCTCCCTACAGCGCAGCAGGCAGCTGCATGCAGGCATCCCGCAGTGCCCGGCCGTGCTCGGGTTGAAGCGCAGGGCACAGGGCTGTCACTGCGGCGCGTTCGGGGCCGAGCTGGGCCGGCTCCATCGCCCCGTGGCTGCAGCAGTCACGTTAACTTCTGCTCTTTCCTTTTGTACTTTATCCTGTTGAACCCCTTACGAGACCCTCCGCGTCTCTCATTTAATGCTGTTCTCGAGTTGTCCAAATAAAATGGTTTCTTTGCACACTGCTTCGGGCTCTGCTTCTGTAGGCATGGCGGTGCGTGGAGCCCTTTAAGGGGCGATGCTCTGTGCCGGAAGAGAGCAGCTGTGCAGCAGGAAGCGGCTGTGCGCTCGTTGCCCGGGGCTCGCTGTGCTCCAGGCTGTGCTCAGAGCCATGCTGCTGGGCCGCTGGCTGCTGCCCGGGGCCTCCCTGGCTCTGGGCGCAGGGCTGGGCGCAGCTCTGACCGCCCGCTGGCAGCGCGGTGCTGGGGGCACGGAGGTGGCGGAAGGGCTGCTGGGCCGCCTGCCCGTGGTGCCGGTGGTGGCGGCGGCGGCCGCAGGACCTCCGGTCCCCACAGAGCCGGCGCGGACCGAGCTGACCAAGTACGGCCTGCCCGGATTGGCGCAGCTGCGGAGTCGCGAGTCCTACGTGCTGTGCTACGACCCGCGGAGCCGCAGCGCGCTCTGGGTCGTTGAGCAGCTCAACCGGGAGACGCTGAGCGGAAGCTCTGACCGCACCGCCTGCGACTTCCAGGAGGACGATTCGGTGCACGAATATCACCGAGCCACCAACGCCGACTACAGAGGCAGCGGCTTTGACCGCGGCCACCTGGCTGCTGCCGCCAACCACAAGTGGAGCCAGAAGGCCATGCGGGACACCTTCTACCTCAGCAACGTGGCTCCCCAGGTGTGCTCTGCAGCACGCGTTGCTCACAACGCTTGTGTGGCACTTATGGGTTCTGTGCCTACGTGTGTCAGAGTGGGGGTGAGCTCTGCTCACAGTGCCCTGAGCGCTCCGGGAATGTTACAGATGTGTTGGAATGGGAACTCTGAGCAGTAAGGAAATGCTGTGGTGACTTTGCTGTCTTTGTGTTTTTAGGTGCCTCACTTAAACCAAAACGCCTGGAATAACCTTGAGAAATATAGCAGAAGCTTGGCAAGGAACAACAAGAACGTCTATGTCTGCACGGGACCTCTTTACCTGCCCAGGTAAACATGAGGAGCCAGGTGGGATCGCAATGAGGATGTGTTGTGCTGGGAAGGTAAAACAACCTTCCAGCAACCCAGACCCCAGGTGAGACCTGGTGAGACCCCCAGGTGGGACCAGCAGCCTGCAGGGTTTCTGCAGAAGGGTGTTTTCTTAGCATTGGGATTATTTTCTATGTTTCTTATTCAGTCAATTATTTGGGGAGTGCAAAGGGTGGATTTCCTGAGATGCAAACTAACCCAGTCACTTTGGTTTGCACTTTTTAGTCATGAGCAGTATTGGATTAGTAGAGTATTAAATTAACAGATTAAACTGCACACCTCCTCCCTGCAGAATAGAACTCCTAGATTTCATTTCATGGACTGTTTGTCCACTTAGAGCATGATGTTATCTGCAGTGATATTTATGTAGGAGCGTGAAGAGCAGTTTGACAAGCTGAGTTCTCTGAACAGCCTTTTCTTACCTCTTAATGTAAGAGAGATGGTGAGGAAGGGGTCTGGGAGGAGTAGACCCCATGTAAGCTCACCTTCCCCATATCCCCCAGCCTCAGCTACAGCAGTATTTGTTACATCTGCCCTACAGAAATAGGGCTGCTCTGTGTCACTCCGTGGTGGGGGCTTGCACAGGGATGGAGGGGACGAGCTGAGGGGGGGTGGAAGGTGGCACCAGTGTAGGAGGTAACGTTGGACGTTGCTCTTGGTGCAGGATGGAGGCTGATGGGAAGATGTATGTCAAGTACCAGGTGATTGGGAAGAACCACGTGGCCGTCCCCACCCATTTCTTCAAGGTGCTCATCCTGGAAAAGGAGAGTGGAGAAATTGAATTGCGCTCCTATGTGATGCCCAACAGCCCTGTGGATGAGAAAATCCCACTTGAACGGTTCCTGGTTCCCATTGAGAGCATTGAGCGAGCTTCAGGGCTCCTGTTTGTCCCAAACATCTTGAAGAGAACAAGCAGTTTGAAAGCCATCACAGCTGGAAACAAGCATTGAACTCTGACCAACCAAATCCAGGTAGCAGTGGCAGTCCACAGAATATTTCCCTGTGCATTTTCAAGTGTGACAAATAAGAGAGCAGTGTTTCTCTCAACCCCTTCCCCAGTTTCATGTAACGGTGAAACACACAGTGAAGCGTGTCCCAAGGACAGGCTGTACGGAAGGCTTCAGAGTTCTTGTCAGGTCCTTGTGCTCTGCACTTTGCCCCTAGGCTGCAGTACTGTGGGTGTTACTGTCATTGATCCCTTTGTGCGTGGCTCATTATGACACAAAGGGATGTTAATTTTTGTACTTAGGGGGGAGATTGGAGCAACACAGGTGCAGTGAGAGGAAAGAAAGGTTCATGCATTTCTGCTTATAATTTTCATAAAATGGTTTTAGCAGTAAAGCTTTGAAAACACAAAGGATTGATCGTTTTCTTATCTGCTCTCACCAAAGTCTGAACGTCCTTCCCCCTTCCTGCTGAGATAAAGGCAGCAGCTCCAGCCCTTCCTGCCCTTGGGAAGGATGAAGCCTTTGAGTTGAGGGGGAGCTGGAGTCAGACTGTGTGACGGAACACGCGCTTGACACAAGGATTAAATTACTACTTTTGAACCTTGAGGGCCACATTGCTGCAGGGGCACTCAGAATGCAAGCTACCTGGATGCTGACTGCTCACCTTCAACACAAAACGCTCACATGTGGACTTTCGAGGAAGTGGAGGTTTGGTACTGTTTTATTCTCTACCCAAGACATCTGAATTGCTGACAGTCAAGTTTGCTGACCAGCTTTTGGCTGGATGTTGCAGCAGAATGGTCCAGAGATGCTGGAGACTTGGTTGAGCAGCGGTGCTGGCTTTACTTACTTTGTATCTTCAGCTTCCCGAAGCCTGGCCCTGCTGGGTTCCTGGAGTGATTCACTGTGTTTGAATAGCAACAGGCTACTCCCTGAGGCAGTCCGAAGTGGAGGACAGGGTCAGTGGTTTTCTTTTTCTGAGCTGTCAATGGGAGTCTTCACAGCCTCATCAATGTGAGGTCTCAGTGCCGACAGAGAGATCAGCAATGCTTCCTGGAACAGACCAGAGAGCAGTCAGAACTGCCGCCCTCAATTGCCTGCTGGGCAAGCCAGTGACTCTTGGCTGAGGCACTGCTGTGGGGAACAACACTGTGGTTGGCTGTGTGTTCCTTCCAGGGACAGAAATGTTCTGTGCACACAGGCACTGCACCTCCAGTGCCATCAGCCCCCTGCCTTACCTCTGTTCGGATGGTTCGGCTGCCTTGGCTGGGACAGGTGTTCAGGTAGAAGTCAAACAAGACGCTCGGGTCAGTGACCTCCAGGTTTGGGTCTGCATCGACCCCAGCTTCCAAGCCCTGAAGACCTCCAAATACGACAAGAATGTGCCTATGGGAGAGCATAGGGACAGAGTGAGAGGGGAGAATGGCTCTTACCCTCACACCAGTGCAGATGTTTCAAGATTTACATAGGGGAGCATCTCGTGTGCCTTGAACCTTAAAGCAGATTAAGAATTGGCTTTGTATAAACACTTCTTTTTCCACTTGGATACAGACCTAAAGGAGGGGAGGGTGACCTGGTCCACAGAGTTACCCCGCTCTGAGGTCCCAATAGAGAGATCGTAGCCTTCCTTGAATGGGCATTCTGAAAAGACAGCACCTGGCAAACACACACAAAATGTGGTTATCATAGTGGTGCTCTCACCCATGCTGCCTTCTGAGCAGCTCAGACACTTCACAGGTGAGTGGTAGCAGCAGAAATGATTGCTTTCCAGTGCCACTGTGCACCTTCTAAATGAAGAATGAGCCCTTTCCCTGCTTAATTCCCTTGCTGCAGGAGTCTCCTGGCACTCAACTGCAGCACCTCAAAGCTCAGCAGGTACCAAGAGCCATTCCTTGATGAATGGCTTATGATTTCCCTTCTATCAGAAGACAGTGGAAAAGGATTTTGCAGGGCTCTTGAGCTCTGATGTCACTGTAGGCGTTGATGTGGACAAGTGGGAGGTAGCACAGAAATGGAGATGGAGGTAACCAGCTCTTGTCTGCGTTGCCACAACGCGGATGTTTAGAGCTGTGGTAATGTGGAGGTAGAGGGCAGAGTACTGGAGGATGAATGGGGAAACTCACGCTTGTAGTTTTAGCCCTCAGATTTGAGCTACATGAGACAGAACAAGAACTTTAAGCAGCAGAAGTGTACCCAGTAGGCCTGAGATTGGTGTGGAAGCCCAGGTGGGATTAAGATCCTTCCGCACAGTAAAAAACAAAGAAACCCTCTGGGCACTTACTGAGGCAGGAGGCAAGGCGGACGCTGTAACCCCAGTACAAACCAGACACCGTGCGAGGGTGCTGTGAGGACACCACAGTGCCCTTCCGTACTTTAGTTTCTGAAAGGGAAGCAAAGAGATGAACAGCCCCAATAATCACCTGATAAGAGCTGAATTTCACCAGCCACATCCTGAGGTTTCTCCTGTGTTAAGGCACCGTTCTGTTGCACAGCCAAGAGCCACTCTTGTGGTGCCTTCTGGAAAGTGAGCATGCTTGGACTACTTATCGTTGATCAAAGAGCTGACATTTCTTCCCAATAAACTAGGAACTATGGGGAGGGTGTTACTAAATTGTACGTGTAGTAAAAAGAACACAGTGGAGTATCCTCAAACATTAATGATCTGAAGGCTGTCACACAGAAGGACCAACTGCAGCAGGAGTCGAGTTCACAGTCGCTAATGGAGCAGTAATCACCTGGATTCTGAGGTTCCTGCAGGCGCACGGTGACGCGCAGACCGGGCTTCAGCTGTTTGTCAATCTGTACCTCCTGCAGAGACAGACATCAGCAGTGTTAGGGCAGCCTGGAGGTACTGAGGAAGGTTGGCAGGAGAAAGGGTGGGGACTGTTCTGGCCTAGAGCTGGAATGAGGAGCTCTGCAATCAGGGTCTGTGCTGAGCGAGTTCACAGCGGTTGGGTCATCAGCCTGAGACTTATTTTGCTGCTCAGAGGTTCAAACCCAGCACAAAGCAGTAACATGCTGGAATGTCAGAACTTGGGAAGCCATGAACAACCCATAACAGCCATGAACAAGACAGCAAGAGCATTAAATCCATCCCAGCCTGCTATGAAGCAGGATGCTCAAAAATCCAGCAATACTTGTAACCCACTGTGCCTGTTTCAAACATGACAGAGTGCCAGGGTAAGCTGTTTTGGGATCTGCAGGTTGCACGCTGCCATACCTTCTTCATCCCACAGTTGACAAATGAGCCTCTGCCTGGCTTACTTGGCCGGTCCAACACCACACCTTCTCGGTACTCTGAATCCTCATCCACCCGCATGTGGTGAGGGCTGTCCAGTGGGTTGAGGAGCCCTGGAACAGCACACAGGAAAGCAACAACTAAGGACAGAAGATGGACTATGGATAAATGTAAGTACAGCTGCTCTGCTACCTCCTCCCTCTCTTCTCCAGTGGAGCACAGCATCTCACTTGTGCTATGTGGTGGGGAAAAGACTTTAAGTTCTGTGCATTCCATGCTAAATGAGAGCCAGAGCTCACGGAGGGGGAGTCAACAGATTGAGACAGAGAGAATTCAATCATTACCTGCAAATTGCAGATCCCCATGTTTTGGAAAAAATGATTTCCTCAAGTACCTGTTATTAGAGAAGGTTCAAATATAAAAATTGTCAGTCCTAGCTTTGTACTAATTCCAAAGGAATCAAGAACAGAGAAAACCATGCCTAGCTCCCCTAAGTCCCCCCTGTTTTTTCAGTTAAACTGAACCACCCTTGAAGCAATTAGATCCTGTGTTCCTACAAATCATGCTACACACACAGAATTTAGCTCCTGCTCCCAAAGCCTCCAGCACAAGAGATGCATGCAAATCACCAGTTGCTATCATTTCAGTTCCACTGATAAGATGCACAATCTGACCACAGTGGACTTACTGAGGGCACTCCAAGTACTGCAGGATCCGAGCCAGCTGCACACAAGCCTTGCCTCTCTTCCCAATTCCTTCAAATTCCCCTTCCACGCTCCTGAAAGAGAGAGAACAGTCTGACCTCAGTACAAGACTGCACAGCCCCAAAGGGTCAGGTCTCCAGAAGACTAAGCCCTTCTCTTAATGTAAGAATAGCAGCTCTCTCACCCTCTAAAGAACTAAATGGGCCACCTTAGAAAAGGGCTGCTCCAGAAGTAGAGATATTAACAAGTTCTATCTGGAACTCTCCAAGTCAAAGATCTTATTTGGGTTTTTTTGTTGTTGTCATTTTTAACCTTTATGTATCTGTTTTGTTTGTTTTTTTAATACAACCTGGCAGTTGGATTCTACAGCATTGCAGTGCTTTCCAATGAACACAGTTCAGATGAGAAGCTGAAGGAACAGGTGCCATTCCTTTAAAGCATCTCCATCATCCCTGTGTCCCAGCTTCCAGCACAGGTAAATGACCATCTTTGCCCAGACGGCCCTGTGATCCCCTGTGATCCTGGTGTCAGGAGCACTTGCTTGGGGTACAGACATTTCTTTCCCAATCTCAGCTAAAAAAAGACTGAAGGAACACAGACGAGAAGCTTCCTGCAGACCAAAACAGCTCATCCTTACTTGGCATCTTCTCCATGCTCGTCGAACACCACGATCTCATCCACGCAGAAGATGGCACACGCTCGAGCGATCTGCCCGGCCAGATACGTCCGCAGCTCCAGCGACTGCGCGTTGTTCAGGATGGAGCCCGGCAGGGCCACGCTCAGCGTGTAGTGCCGCCCTGGGGGCAGAGGGCGGTCAGCAGGGTTCACACCGGCTGTGCGCGGCACCCACGGACCGTTTCCACCTCAGCCAGCCCAGCGCCTGCACCTTTGTCCTCCTGCTGTTGCTGCTGCTGTTCCTCCTCCTTCGCCTGTTTCTCTGCCACCTCCCGCACCCGCTGCTTTTCCAGCTTCTTCAGCAGGTTCAGCTCCTTCCATTTCTTCTTCTCTGCTTTCCCTGGCACGGACACGAAGCCCCTCCGCTTAACGGCCGGGCCGGGAGCGTTCAGGGCAGGCAGCACCGGACCCCGCCGAGCCCCCCCATAGCTCCGCTCCCCTCCTCGACCGCGAGGGGCCCTCGGCCTTACTCTCCTGCTTCCAGCGCCGCCAGTTCACCTTCCTGTCCTCAACCTGCGGGCACAGCAGCCGTTACCCCCGCGTTCCCCTCGTGGAGCCGTAACCACAGCAACCGCCCCGCGCCCCACCTGCACGCCTTTGGGCCGCTTCGCCGCGCCGCCGTCCGCCATCTTCTCCCACGCGTTCCTTGGCCACGCCCCTGCGTGGCTGTGATTGGTCCGCGGACGCCGATTCCCGGCTAAGATAGGCTGGAGCCAGTGTCACGTGAACCAATGGCTGGACAGACGACGGCGCATTGGCGGTGTTAAGTCCTCCGCGCGGCCTGGCGAGTTAAGCAGGGTGCGCTGCGCTGGAGGGTGGGTGGGTGATTGCAGGACGCTGCTGAGCTGCATCCCAACGCTGAAGCCCTGCAGCGCTGCTGCTGTGGGACGTGGTGCAGATGTTACCCAGGGAACGGGTGGCAGCTCTCTGGGAGATCTGCGTCAGCCCCATAATTACAGACACATTTACTCGTCAATTAATTCAACTTTAGTAATTTAACAGTCACAAATATTTATCTCATGTTGCACAATGACTCCAGTGCAATTTTTGATCACAACCTATGCTTTTATCCAGCTTGAAATGAAGAATGATGCAAGAACCACCTGCTGCAATGCTGCTCCCGTTGTCCCACCAGCCCTGGCTCTCCTTCCCTGCTGCATGCACCCATCAAGAGGCTGCAGTTCTGCTTTGCAGCCCAGGGGATGCTGCCAGGCATCAACTATGTGCAATGTGTGGGTGCACAGGGAAGGCTGGCTGTAGCAAAGCTCCATTTAATGACCTATTTCCTGAGGGCAGACGGTTACTGTGTTCACCTTCCCAAAGTCAAAGGGAATATTGCTAATTTTTGGAAACATCAGCTCTCTGGGTTTACAGCTTTCAGGACTGTGTGAATCAGCTTGCTGAGGGAGCAGTGACCCCACACAGTCTCCTGAAGAAAGTGAGTGCTGCTGGGGATGCTGCCCTGCAGTGCACCCAGCGTAGCCCTGCAGGTAGGTCCTGAAATGCTTTTTCAGAATTTGGTGGTGGAAGAGATACCAAGAGCCATCCTTACTCTTGTGTTTTGCTGGACACATCTCAGAACTGATGAGCAAAGTCTTTAAGCGTGAAGGCAAAATGCCAAATGGCGGCAGTGCATATGGAGGCTCACTGCTTGCAATTGTTTCACAGTGAAAGCTGTGTCCCCCAGACCTGGGCCTGGCAGACCTCATAGCCACTTGTCTGACAGAAAATGAGGTTGAAAGCACAAAAATCAGGATGTAGCAAAGTTTGTAGCCAAGTAAAGGAAGAGGAAGAAGTGCAGCCATGGAGAGCCTGGTTCCCTCTGCAGTGTCTTCAGGGAGCAGTTTTCTCCAGTTTCCATTTTTGCAGTATGTCATCTGCTGCCTTCAGTGTGGCATCCTCCTAAATAAACACCAGGGGTTCAGTTTGTGAGCTCCAGCCAGGTCCCCCCTCACTACATTTGTTGTTTGTACAAAAAAAAACCCAAACAATTCTTGTCCTGTGTTTCATGTAATGCAAGCACAGCCAAACCTGAGGGGTGTGGGCTGGCCATGCCCAGCTGTGATGCCCTGGCCATGTGTCTCACCTTGGCGAAGCAGAACCGGATGAAACTGTTGTAGTTGTCCTTGTGGGCCTCACAGTAGAATGCCGAGAGTGGGATGGCTGCCAGTCCCTGGGGAGGGGACGATGTAGAGTTATGTAACTGCCATGGGCAGGGGGCAAAGCTGTGATCTGTTGTTCATGAGTCTCATAGACAGGCTCATAGATGCCCTTGGTGCTCTGCTCAGGCTGACAAAGTTGAAACCTGACAGACCCCAAATGTCCCTCAGCCTTGGGCTGCAGGACACACACATGGGATGGGAGAGCCCCAGCCCTGCCAGGCACCATGGCCGTGACCCTAAAACCAAGCCTGGATGAGGACATTGCCAACTGATGCTATTGCTGCTGCTACAGGCTCCTTGTGAGGGCACAAACCCACCCACAGTCACCACAGTGAAAAAGGAGCAGACAAATTTACCTTGTTCTTGACCATCCACTTTGCAAATCGGGAGTCGTAGGGCTCATCGGAGCTGGGGACATCAGGGACTTCGGATTCTGCAGGAGGAGCAGCACAGAGGCTGTGGCTGGGTGCCCCACCCCAAACCCACAGCCTCTGGGAGCTCAAATGTGTGGTCCCTTCCCTCTTTGGATGGTGTTTGTGCAGGTTCCTGTCCCTAGTAGTGGTACCAGGCTGAGCTGACCCCTTGCTCTGCCCTCCCCAAGCAACACCAGAACTCACTGAACTCGGAGATATCTGCCACCAAGAAGTAGGTGCCCTCAGGGATGATGGGTTTCATCCCCACCGCAACCAAGCTCTGGACCAGCTGGTCTCTCTTTTGCTGCAGTTCCCTGGGCAGTTGGACAAAGTAGCTGTCTGGTTTCCCATAGTGTTCAAGCTCCCTCTGGAAACCTTGAGCCACAGCATCCTGTGAAGGGAGAGGAAGCAGTGGGAAGATGGCCAAGGCTGGTTCGGGGGCTGTGGGGCTGGCTGCAAGGAGCTGCCTTACCTGTGCAGCTGTAGCACAGTGGTACACTGAGTTCTGGTGCACGGTACGCAGGTGCTGCAGCAGCCGGTTGGATCCCACAGTCCAACCCACCTATGGCCAGGAGAGGAGGAGGAAGGTGGTAAGATTAGGTGCCTCCTCAAGCTTTGGTAACACTTTCCAGACAGGGCTGTTGTAAAGTATTGGTATTTTGAGGAACTGAGGCTCAAAGTTAAGTGTGCAATTGTCCTCAGTGCTGTGCCCAGTGTGACCTAGAGCAAAGGGACAGGGATGGGGAGGCAATGAGGTGTTGCATGGGGAACTTACCTTCCAGCCAGTGACACTGAAGGTTTTTCCAGCACTCCCAATGATCACTGTGCGGTCCCACATCCCTGGCAAACTGGCTGGCAATAAAGCAAGAGAAATGCTGATGGCTCTGCCATGCTGATGTCTGAGCTATGCTAATGACATGACATGGCTCTTTTCCCACCAGAACCAAGATGGTCTCTTTGGGCCATGATGGCATCTTTCCCCTGGGTGGGCACCAAGGCACACCCTGAGACAGATTTCTCAACAGCATGTCTACATAACCAACTGATTTTATACCCATATACCAGTCCTGAGGGTTCCCAGAGGTGCCAATATTACTTCCCTGCAACAGGGTAATTGCATGTTACAGAGACAGAAAGAAGAGACCTCTGAAATCATGCTGAAATGGATGTCCCAAAACTAGAGGCACCCAGAAAACTGGCTTTACACTTTAGGGGATAAAATCCAGTTTCACGGAAGCCAAAAGGCTCTTTTCTCCAGATCTCATGTTGTGAAGCCACAACTCAGTGGTTCTAGATGTCAAGGCTCCATAACAAATCCTTGGTGTGGTGGCTGAAATTGAAATACAGCTCTAATGGGAGGTGGGCCTGCTAGAGCTGTACATGCAAGCAGCCTTTACAATTGCCAGGGGCCCCAGTTATATTCCCAGTTCCTTTCCTGGATGGAGCTGCCCAAAGATGTTGTACCCACAGGAGAAGCCCAGGATCAGCCCCGCTGTTCTCCATACCGATGCGGATGTGCTCCTTCCCGTCGTACACCAGCCACTCGTACACTTCATCGCTGATGCAAAGGGCGTCATGCTTCACACACAGATCTGCAATGAGCTCCAGCTCCCCTCGGCTGAACACCTGCAGCAGGCAGGGAGCGGAGCTGAGATGCAGCACGAGCAGCTCTGAGCACACAGTAGCCAACAGAACCCTCTTCTTGTGTATCAGGAAGGTGGAGTTGCTGCTGCACCTCAGATGGGACTGGCTGAGCTGGAGCAGCCCAATGCTCTCTCAGGGCTGTCCCCATAAGCCAGAGGCATTACCTTGCCCAGCGGGTTGTTGGGTGAGTTCAGGACGATGGCTTTTGTCTGCTCACTGAATTTAGAAGCCAGTTCGGCCGGGTCCAGCTGCCAATCTGCACTTGACATCAATTTTCCTTCTTTTGGAGCTTTCTAGAGAGAATAGAGGAGAATCTCAGCTTGCTTTGCTGCTTCTGCTCTCCACTCACTGCTCACCATGATACAACTCCTATTCCCTCCTCAGTGGCACTGCTCTGACCCACTCACCGGTCTCAGCGAGATGTACACAGGTGTCCCACCAGCCATTTTCACCATTGGCTCATAGCAGTCAAAAAAGGGCTCAATGATTATCACCTGGAAGAGATGTGGAATGTCAGCACCTTCCTGGCCCTGCTCAGATCTTAATCCCCCAATTATTGCAATATGGAGAACATGCATTACCAATGGGCAGTGAATTGGGAAGAACATCACTTGGGGCAAAAGAATTATTTTGCCTTACACAGAAATGAGTCTGTGCCCTGCTGTGATTTTCCCTTTAGAAGCTCAGATAGAGAAGTGCGGATAAAACCTTTCTGGCTCTGCAAATGGGCTAAAAAAAACAGGCTGCAGCTGCCAGCAGATCTAGAAAGAGTTCTCCCAGGGAAAGGCTGCTCATATGACAAGCCCAGTTCCCAGGGTTACCTCATCGCCTTCATCAATGAAAGCCTGGAAGCAGCAGTAAAGGGCCTGGTATGCCCCCACAGTCACCATCACATTGGTCATAGGATCCAGGTCTCGACCAAGCAGCTTCCCAAAAAGCTGGGCTAGGATTTTCACCAGTGGTGGATGGCCCTGTGGGGTGAGAGGAACAGGTGGGAAGTGACTGGTAGAAGCCTTCTGAAAGAGGAATGAGCCCTCAGATGGGGCTGGGTAGTCAAGTGCCCTGGGTCTGGTTTCACTACCACGATGGTTGCACCTCACATACTCAGGTGCTTTGTGCCATGGGAGGCAATTTAGCAATAAATCCTGTGTCTCCTGGTCCTTCACATCAGCCAGTGTGTCCCTGAAGCAGAGCGGGGACATGTTTCCTTCCTGAAACAATTCTCTCCTTTTTCCCTTGCAAGGTACCCCAGCTATTGCCAGCTCTGTCAATTGCAGGTGACAGAAATCCCTCTTAAATAAGAGCAGCTTCTCCTTGCCCAGCCAGCACTGTCAGAGGAGCATTTCAGAAACTAGTAACTACCACCCTGACCTCTGCAATGGCAAAGCAGGATTCTGGAAAGAAGACAGAGGCAAAGCTGGAAGGTATTACAAGAAGGGGATGTTTGTTAATGCAGATCTGGGTCACTTCCACCTGCCCACCACAGCAGCTGGGGGTACCCAGCCCACGTGCCCAGCCAAGATACGTGTTGCCCATGGCCCATCTGATGGGCAGGGCTCGCGGTACCGCCGAGCTGGAGGCTGTCCACGCACGAAGGCACGGGTGTACTGGTGCAGCATGTGCTTCTCCCCGCTGACGGCTCTGCTGAATGCCTCCTTCAAAAACTCTGGTGGGGGGAAGTCAGGGAAGCCCTGGCCCAGGTTCACCGTGGAGTACGTGGTAGCCAGTTTTACAAATTCCACCCTAGAGAGATGGGAAAAAGAGAACAGTAAGCATTTACAGAGGGTCTGGGCAGCCTGGGGCAGCTTGGTGGCACTGGCTCTGCTTGTTGGCGTCTCACTGGCAGGAAGCGAGGTGGGTGCCTCCATGGCAAGGCTGTTTTCTGGCCCATCCTCACTGTTGCCCCAAGCACAGGGCATTTCAGACCTGTATTAATTATAGCAGAGCCAGGTACTATCTCACTGGGAATGGTTTTAATCCTTTTGAAGGAGACAACACCAATTCTGAACTGACCAGAGGTATTCAAGCTGCAAAAATTTGCATTCAGACATCATGAAAGGTCTGCAAAGGTAAGGCTGGCTGGGCTCAGTGCCCACCTCGCACACAGCATCTCATCAGTGCTTTGTAGCTTGAAGCTGGGTGCAGCACAGCTTTGAGCAAAGCCCATTACATTAGGCTGCCTAAAGCCACAAGAACCACCAGGGTAAAGCAGGAACTGCCCAGTAGCAGCTTAACTCACCAGATATTCTTATCAACTCCCTCCAGCCTCCGGGCTTGCACTGGCCTTGACATTTTTGCCTGCAAAGAGTGAGAAAGAGAGCTTGGAGCTTTCAGTGGCAGTGGGGCCACGAGAGAAAGGGATGTGCCCTCCTGGAAGGGTTGCCTTCATATTTGTGCCCTCCCACCTCTGCTCACCCAGCAGGTACCCTCACTGGGGTACTAGCGATGTTTTGTACCTTGTTTCCAGCTGGAATAAAGCATGGAGTCAAATAAGCTCAGCCAGGGTCTAACAGCCAGGCCAATAACCCTGAACCTCAGAGTTTTTCTATGAATAGTGTCTGTTTTCCCCCATCATAAGAATCTCTTTGCCAGGCCCTCAGGCCTTTTGGTGTCTAATATCCATGTGCCTCATGGCTATGGGGCTAGAAGGGGAAAGCGTGCAGAGCAAAAGCCTCTTTCCAGCTGGATAAGCATGGCAGGAGAAGTCTGCTGTCCTTGATGGGGGATTTATCACAAGGATGATGAAAAGCAGCAGAGGCAGAATTTAATAACTCAGCAGCACAGGAGAAAAGGCAACCAGACAGGGAGGGGACTGGAAACTGGAGACAAATTATGCTTAATGCACCAAGAAAAGCCAGCATGAGGACATGAGCAGTGCATCTGCAAAGCATTGAGCCAAGAAAATTATCTTTCCCACAGCAAGTAAAATGCATTTAAACACAGACAAGTAAGGCACGTGAGAACAGCCAAGATGTGAGACGTGGAGCTAGGATGTGCAGGAAGAGGATCTGTCAGGATGATGGGGGGATATAGGATCTCCCCTGCAGTAACTCCCCACTTACCTGCTTGCTGCTGCCCTTCCTGCAAAGTTGCCCCAGCCTTTGAGAAGCGCCCCAAGAACGTTTCTTTGAGGACTTTACAATCCTTGAGGATTCGTTACATAACCCAGCCTTCGTTGGGGATTTGGGCAAATTAATGCAAGGAGCTCTGTGTTTCAGAGGGCAGTGAATGGACTCTGTGCTCCCCCGTGGGCCAGGCAGGTGGCCAAGGGCGATCAGGAATCGCTGCCTTCCTGGGTATAGGGGAGTCCTATGCCTCTCCCCTATTCCCTTTCTTTGCTACACAAGCTCATGAGCACTGCAGTCAGCAAGACCTGTGCCTCAACTGTTTTTGGTGGGAGTAAGAGGATTTGTGGCTTAGAAAGTAAAAGATAGTTGAGGGTTAAAAATTAACAGCTCCAGTGCTGTATTTTTTATGGTGGGGCTGCTGCTGGCCACAGGTCAGACACTGGCAAGAGTGATGGGGTCAGCAGGAATAAGGTGCTGTAAGTCTAGAAATTGCCAGTTTGGAGGAAAGGCTCACATCCTTTCAGAAATGGAAATGGCAAAGTTTCTTCCCTTGATGCCTCCTTGTCCCATCCCCAGCCTGCGTGATGCTGCCCTGCATGGCTGCCCATTGTGCTGGAGAGCAACACAGGCCATGCAGCCCTCACATCCATCTCAGCCTGTTCTGCTCCTCAAACTGACAGTGATCCTCCAGTTGCAATTTGCCCAGCAGCTAGGCAGGACAGTGGTTTGCAGAATGAGCAGCTGAAGCCATGCTCTGACCTCCAACACTGTCTCCCCACTGCATGTTGTTCTCTTGCTCTGCAAGTTTCTTTGTCCAGGAGGATGCTGATATTTCATTTCCAAAATATTTTGCAACCCAAGAGGCTTTAAGTAGAAAATGCCTTCAGGTGAGGCAATCCCACAAACAATGAGCTTTTTTCCTTATAAAGTGTATTCTCATGCTTGTGAGGCATTCCCTGCAAACACGCGACTTGGAAATAACTGGCTACAGAGGAGATCACAGCAGTGTGACTTCTCCTGACATGCTCTATCTACTGCCACTGCCATGGCTTACTCCCTGGCTCCACAAGATGCAGCCTGAGCCAAGGACTGGGCTGCAGGCCAGAAGCAGCCATGCTGGGCATTCAGTACCTCGCTGCAGTACGAGCTATATCCAGCGCTGCAATTCCTCTCCAGTAAGAAGTGACGCAGAAACGGTCCTGCTCTCCTGAGCATGCCACAGCTCCTGCAGTCTCACAGCACAGACCTGCATTGGCCCCAAACACAAAGCAAAGGGATGAGAAAATCACTCCCTGACTGCAGGCACAAAGCAAAGGCTCTGTGTACCTGGGACACAGCGCTAATCCAGACCCAAGGCTGAGTTTTGCACTCCGGGTAGTAAATGCAGCCCAGAGGCTGTGTGTGTTGTCACTGCAATGTCAGTTAGGGCTGAGACTGCCCTTTGTGCCTGCAACACACAGGAGGGCAGGGTCACAAGAAAAAGCACAGCTTCTGCTCCTCTCCCTCATTTTCATGCTCTCCTCTGCACTGGGGTACAGACACCAGCAAGAAGGCATCCCTTGGGAACAGGGTTTCCAACACTACATTCCCATCTGTTTGCTTTGATCCCTGCTGCCACCAGCCTCTGCCTTCCTCCCCCAGCACCTTTACCTTCCTTGCTGGGGCTGTGGCTTGGCCATGCTGCTCAGACACTGCCCATTGGGGCTTTCAAGGGAAACAAGGGCCTTAGATATGCTTATGGATTTGGGTGTCTAGGTTTTCTTTAATTAATTTCTCAAATTAATTTCTGTGCTTAAAACAGACCATTCTTTCACTTCAAGCCCCCTCAGCATTGCTGAAGCACATGGTATTAAAGCTAAAGTAACACCTCCTTGTTAGATGCTTTAGATAAAAGGGGTGAGTCTGGAGGATGCATGCATTTTTATTTTCACCAGCTACAGGTTAATTTATCCTGCCACAAAAAAATAATAATAATAAAAAACACACCAGATTTGAAGCTGGCCAGCCCACAGATAAAGAACTGCTGGATGCACTGCCCATCGTGCAGGACGTGAGACCTCTCTGCATTGTATGTTACCTTTAACACAAATACAAAGCAGCTGCCAGCCAGTTTAACATCTCTTTGCCCAGCTGGGAAAAAACAGCATGACTTACAGAAAACAAGGGGCATAGCACATTGTTGGGGCTGTGCAATACCTGCCTTGTTCCTGTGCAGAGGACAGGAGCTGGGACAGGTGGTGTGAAAGGAACTAATCCTGCAGTTGACAAAATGGAGGCATTAAAAAGGGCTTTACTGGGTTGCACCGACCCGCAGAGTGTGCCTGGCTGCTGTGCTTGAGGCTCCTGCAAGGAGCTGGAGGCAGCGCTGGGAGCTCTGGGGTTGGGGAAAGGGACTCTGCTTCCCCTCCCCAGCCCCGAGCAGTGTTTTGAAAGTGGGGTCAGTCACTGGAGAGCCAAAAAGCCTGGGGAAAGCTCAGGGATCCTCTCTCCTCGTTGGGTTTTCAGGCGGTGCTGTAGCTGTGCTCCCTGCAAAGAGCCAGCAAAGCAGGACGGGGCACAGCTAAAAGGTCACTGCAGGGACCCGTCACTCCTGCGGTCTCCTCCACCCCAGTGCTGCCCAGGCACTGCCAGGCTGCACCTGGAGGGCTCTGGGGGGCACAGGACCCCAGCAGCCACCACAGCACGGGGCACAATGGGAGCGCAGGGTGGATGCAGAAGCAGCGGCCAGAGAGGGCACACGCGTTGGCCCCTCAGCAGGGGCAGCAGAGGGGGCAAAACCGACTTACGTCAAGCTGGGCCACGCTGCATTACACTGCATTAGTCCGGCCCCGGTGCCCGGGCTGAACTTGCATGCATGCCGGTTTCTCCGTGGACCCGAAATGCTTCATCTGCTGCTGGGACTTCCTGGGAGGAGTCTGCGAGGCTGCAGGCAGCAGTTGGGCTGCGATGCGCCAATGGGGGGACTGTGCAGGGAAAAGGAGGTCTGGGGTTCATCGAAGGATAATCACCCAGGCTAAAGCTAGGCCCTGCAGCTGTGTGTGGCTGTGTGTGGTCTCTGAGACAGACCCTAGCCTCGGATGAGGCAGCAGCAGGGACACAGGAGCTGCATTCTCTATCAGTTCTGTGAGAGGTGGCCATTGCTCAAGTGTGGTATAAGGAGCAAATCATCCTCTCTCGGCTTCCCTTTCCCTTTTGCGACCGAGCTTTGCGTGCACTGATGAGTCAGGTCGTGTCACTCTTCCAAGTGATTACTGTCTCTCTCTCACAGTAGGAAAAAGTGAGGCATGGGGAAGGAAGCACTGACGTTCGCTGTGCAGAGGTCCTGGTTCCTGACCTGACACTCTGCTGCTGGGCCCACCATGACTAAGAGGGTGGGAATTTCTGTGCAGGCAGATACAAACTCTGTTTGCTAAACTTCCAAACACTGAAACAAACAAGTGGCAGCTTGTGTTTGTTGCCATGAGGATTTACACAGCACATCCTGAGGCGGTTGGGGGCTCCATCCCTCCTGCTGAGATTGTCTGTATTTGTTGGACCCCAGGTTAGACCCTGGAGAAGGGCCATACCAGCAGAAAGCCCTGCTGACAGAAAGCAGGCTCATCTCTGTCAGGTTGGTGGGCTGGCTGGGCCCTGGGATAGCACCAGGGCACAGGGGAACAGGGATATGTTTGCCATATGTCATGTCATGAATGTCATGTTTGCCAAAACCCCACTGTTGCCCTGAGCTTGTGAGCATCTCCAACACTGGCAGGAGAAATCCCACTGCTGTGGGACTGAGACCCATCACGTTCCTAGAAAGCCACAGTTGTGCTTATTTTACCGTAGCAGCAGCCACTGGTATCCACCAGTCCAAATTGGCTGCACTTAAGTGCCCCGTGCTGCTTCTTGTGCACTAATGACATTATAATGAATGCCTTTGAAGCATCCTTTATGAATTTTTAAAAGAACAGTGCTGGACAAATGAGTCAGCTGAATGAAAATAACCACAGGAGGATTGTCCTGTTTTTCTCAGGTCCCACAGAACTGCTCCTGGATAAATCCTCACAGCACCACTGTGTCACTCTTCCTGCGGTGAGGAAAGAAATGCCACGTTTTTAGTGGTCTTCATTTGGTGGACAGTAGTTAGAGATCAAGAATTGGGTTTTCAGCACATTTTACTTTGCATAAGTTGGTTCTAAAAGGAAAAGTGGTAAATTATGCTATTTAAATTGTATTTGTTCTCTTACTGCTAAATAGCTTTGATATTGATACCACTCATATCCACAAACAAACAAACAAACAAACAAAAAAAAAAAACTTAATGAAAAGGTAAATCTCTTTATTTAGGGAAAAAAAAGGAATTCTGGAACCCATCGTACTGCCACAGCAGGCGAGGGCACTGTCCTCCTACTCCCCCCAGCCCAGCCCCTCAGCTCTGGGTGGCTGCCCCTTTAAGACTTCACCATGTTGCGCTCTGCCCTGCACCAAGATGGCGTCCGCACCTTCACTTTCCCTCCCTCCCTCTCTCTCGTCGGTATATCCGGACACATAAATTCTGCCCCACTCTGCGCGGCCTCGCCCTACGTAAAGATGGCGGCGCGCCCTTCCCCCTTGTGTCCGCCTCCAAGATGGCGGCGCCCTTTTTCGCTCCTCGCTAGAGGCGGCGGCGGGCGCTCCCCTGGTGGCCGCCTATGCCGGGCGGGTGAGGTCAGTTCCGGGGTGGGGCCGCCTCGGTGCGGACAAAAGGAGCCCGAGCCGGCGCGAGGGAGGGTGGGGGCTGAAGAGGGTCGGTGCGGACAGGTGGGTGCGGGCGGGGATGGGCTGCGGCCTGTCTGCCTCCCGCTGCACTGCTCTCAGAGCGGAGGGCGCCCGGGTGGGGCCGCCCCTGTGGGAAGGGGGCGGCTGTGAGAGGGCAGCGGGCGGGAAGGGGTTCTGACGGGCTGCAGCCCTGACGGGCGGGCGGGGAGGACTCGCTGACTGACCGAGCAGTAATTCATTTCCTTCGTGTGCCCGCCGTCACTGCGCTGCCGAGGGAGGCGGCCCTGGCTGTGTGGGGCGCGGCCGGGCCGCCCCTGCGCTGCCGGCAGCCCCTTGGCGAGGAGGTGCGATCTGTGCTTGTTCCTGAGGGCAGCTTAAAGCCGGCAGGTTTCCTGAATTAACTTTCTTTCCGTCTCGTTCTGTCTCGATGTCTGTTTTTTCCCCAAAGCCTGGGGTGCGGCAGGTTGGTGGTGGGCAGATAGGGGCGATGCGCTGTCAGTGTGCGGGTGTGTCGTGCCGTGGTTTGGGGCGGTGCTGAGCCCTGAGAGGAGGGCAGGGTGGGGGAGAAGGTCAGCGAGTCCTCTCCTTTAGCTTGTTCCTTTGCAGCAGTTTGGCATGGCTCGAGTGGAAAGGCTTTGGTTGTGAGCAGGTTGCTTCTGAGTCTGCCAACCCTGATGCTGGCGTTGGCTGATCCCAACGTGTTCTTGGGTTGAACATCTTAACCAATATGTTTTGTTCTAGTGATGTCTCTTCCTTTTCCAGTGCTTTTTTCCCCGTGCTTCTTGTTGACAAAATGCTTTCTGAAGTTCTGCAGTCCCCCCTGACTTTGAGGCTTGAGGGATCCTTCAGAGCCAGGGCTTGCTCCCTTGTCTGCTTCCCTGTGTTGATGTGCAGGAAGCAAGGAGAAAAAGCTGTTGTAGTTCTTGTTGATGGTGCTAAATTGCCACTGCTTTAAAAAGATTCATGTTGGTAGATGTGAAGAGTTGGGGGTATTTGCTTGAGTGTGAAATGATGAGGGATGTGTGTTTTCAGAGTCCTGATGCATTTTAGATCTTTCCTCCAGGAGGTTAATCTATCTTTATTAGTTTGGTTGCAATAGAGAAACTCGGAGTCTCCTTTAAATGGGTTTGCAACACCTGCTTTGTGATAGCTTCTGGAACAAATGGTGGAGATTTGCTTCTTCTTTGAAAATGTACTTAGAGCTTCTAAAATCTTTCTGGCTATCAGCGACTCTTCTTAGTTCCCAATGACCATCTAGTTTGTTCCTTAGAAATCTCCGACATCCTTTCTGAAACTTTTACATAACGTGGTTCCTCTGTGATCTTCGTTCTCTCTGCTGATAATCTCTGCTTGATTTCAGGGAAGCTGTTCCCATGGCGTGTGGGGAATGCAACGCTTCAGCACCTGCTCAGGATCCAGCACGCAGGAACATCATCCACTTCCAGCACAGAGAACTGAAGTGCAGATAGCAGAACCCAACTGCAGGGTAAGGGCTGCAGGCCAGGGTGGGAGTGGTGTGCTAAAGACACAAATGAAATCACGAGAGCACTGCTTAAAAATAGTTGCAAAACGCGAGGCAGTGATAAGATGAAAGAGCAAGGAGGAAAGGTGGTGGATCAGGGAGAGTGGTGATATGCTTATTTACAGCTGTGAGCCCTAAGTTTTAAGGTGGAGGGAAAAAAGAGTGAAGTAATTTGTTGTCCGATGTAAAACTGAACTGTTGCATTTACCCCTGCATCTAACTCCTGGCCATATAGACCCTGACTACTTTCATTAAAAAAAGTACTTTAAGGCTGTATGCTCTCTGTTTATTTTGGTCAATATTCTTCAGTTTCCAGCAGGGTGATGTTTGTATTGCTATGTAAACATCTCATAAACATTTTTTTTCTGTGGTTAACTAAGGAGAGCACTGACTTGCTGCCCTTGTGGGTGGCACTTAGGCAACGGTGAGGATTGGTAGTTGGAAGCTTTGTCTCTTTGGGTCTCTGCTAGAATAGTGATGAAAGGAAGTGCGGAGTGCCCTGCTTATCTGCAGGATGAGATGCAGCCCGGATGGGTCAAATTGTGAGCAGTGGGGAAGTGCAGGTTTGTGTTCTGACAGTTCAAGGATTTGCTTTGTTGTGCTGATCATGCATGGTACTTGGAAACCGTAACTTTATTTATGTAGGTCAAAGGGAATGTGCATAAATAACTCCTTAAGATATACCAGAAGCCATGTGTTAAAATCTAATGCTTCTATGTTTAAAATGTGGAGTGCCTGAAGTCTTTCAGTGATGACTTCCCAAATGCTTTGAGTTACTGCATTCTCATAAATGCTGCAGATGTTCAGAAAGGCAGCTCCTGGCTTAGGGTGCTCTGACTTCATTTTAAAAAGTCATGGAATTCAAATGTAAGCTATTGTGTTGCTGTGTACAATCCTAACTACAGGCCTTCGTGAATTCTTCCATGTTCTGAAGGAGGATTTTGTTCAGTTGAGTATTTAAAAGGGAAGTGAAAGTCACTGAAGTTAAATTGAGCCTTGCTGGTGTCTAGGAAAGCACAGCGAAGTGGTGTGAGTGGTGGTGGAGTGAAGAAGGGAAGGGTTTCTACATGTTTTATGTGGGGCTTCTTCATGCTGGGATGTCTGCCACTGTTTTGGTAAAGATTAAATACAAACTTACTTTGTTGCAGTGTAGCAAGCCTCCTTCCTGCATGTTTTTCCAAGTAAGTGTTTTCAAAAATAGCCTTGGTTTAGGATGTGTGCTATTGCTGAACTGGCATTTAACAGTCTCTTGTTTGAGGAGAATATCTTGAATGCTTCCAGGCAGCTTTTTCTCTAAGCTGTTTTGCATGCATTTTTTACTGCAAATGGCACACAGTTGGTTTATATATCTGGATTATATATGGCCCTCCTGCTGCTGTTGAACTGCATTTGACTCTAGAAGCTATTCAGTCAGAACCACCCTGCTGGAATAATAGTGCTTTTACCTCCTATACTAGGTTTTGTTAATGTTTGCTGTAAAATTACCAGGCAGTATAAAGCTCCTCTGTGCCAAGTTTGTGCACTGGACTAGTTAACAGATTCGCCTTTAGAGTTGTGGCTTTATTGCCTCTCTCTTATCAACCAGAGAATACAATCAGAAAATGTCCTGAGATGAAAGTCACAGTCATTGTTTTGAAGCTCATGGTGCAGAAGACAAGGTTGCAGGGTCAGGAATAAGCAGGTGGATATATGCTTGTTTCTCTTTTGTCACACTGAGGCAAAATACTATTGTGCTGATGGCTGAAGTCTTACTTTGCTCTTGTTGAAATCCTCTTTCATCTTTGGTTCATCTCTCTGGGTGTTGCCACAGCTGTTTTCAAGCTAATAAATTTGTAGATGTTGTCAGTTTGTTAACAATAAATTGTGATGATCCTTGCTAAAAAGTCTTGGCTTTGAGTTTAGTGTTGTGATTTCTCAATCTCTTGTTAGAAATGTCAAAGCTCTGCTCTGCCCACCATTTCAGTCTTAATTGAAGATAATTGTTTACCCCTTTTTGTATCACTTTCCAATGCTGGAATTAAATGCTGAATAGACTTCTGCAGCTGAGGGAGTGCTTGAAGCTGTTCTGCTTGTTCCAAGTTAACACTCTTGTTGTCTGTCTTAATCTTAAGTAGTTAATAACGACTCAACCACTTGCAAGTGTTTTGTAGTGTCCCATTGGAATAAAGCCATCATACTTTTCAAAGACAAGCTCCAATGCCTTGTCCTTGAAGCATCTTTTCTATGGCAAAGGAAATTAATTTTGGATAGCAAACCTGTGACCACACACATTCATAATTTATAAGCTGACACAGACTTTTTCTCTGGTTTGCATCACTGTGGCAAGTCACCTGATAGCATTTGAGTTTCCATAGCAATCCCACACTGACCTGCTCCCTGATCCAAGCATCACTGATGCTGATAACTTCAGAGTGTTCGCTTCTGAGCAGCTGGGGTGAAACCTTGCAGAAAACAGGCAGGCCAACCAGGACTCCAGTGTAGATTGCTCTGATTGTGCTGATGTTCTGCCCTGTGCTTGTTAGGACAGGCTTGCTGGTGTGATAGTAAACAGGAGCTATTGCACTTTGCTAAGAATGTCAGTCTTGCATTTGATCGGAAGAGTCAATTAAAAGGTAGCTGTAGAGATGGTAAAAGTTCTGTCTGTAGTGTAGGTGAGTTTTTTCATGAGCTTCAGTACAGGTGTTACCTCGTTAATTTGCTTCATTCTCCTGTATCTTGTGGCTTGGGTGGGGCTGAATGTTGCACACAGCTGGTGGTTATATGAAAACCAACGTAATTTACTCTGTGTTCAGTTTGTTGGCTGTCCGACAGGTGAAGAGTGTAAGTGTTGGCTGCCACTGTTGCACTCTTCCATCTGCCAGTCTGAGTAACGTGCAGTCCTTTAAACTTTGTGTTTGCTTCTCTGTCGCAGAAAGCATCTTGCAGACAGACCCAGATGTAAAGATGACTGGTTGTTGTTTGGGACTCTGGCACCTGGTTTCCTTGCTGTTTACTTCTGCAAACAGCGAGGAACAAAATCACTGAGCCTTATTCTGTCTGACATCTTGGGCTTTTCCAGTTGATCATGTGGCTGTCCCTGTTTGGAAGGTTTTCTGAGGAGTGACTGAAAGCAGCTCTGTTTTAACCTCCTCCTTTTGCTTTCAATTCTGAGCCTAATAAACAAGGGGGAGGGAACACAAATTGCATTCCCACTTCTGACTTGCAAAGCTCTTTACATTTCCTGGTGTTTGAACAAAGAGCTCTGTGTTCTGCCCTTCTCTAGTGTTTCAGGTGGCAGCATGCTGGGGAGAGAGGCATTGCTGTTTTGAAAGCTTATGGTAACATGTTGCAGCTCGTCAAAATCAGGGCTGTAGTCTTAAGAGCACGAAGTCGTTTTTCTTTTTCCTTGTCTACCTCTGATATTGTCAGCACACAGACACCTCCCTTGTTCTCTGGGCTTCTGAGAGGTAAGAAACTCTCAACAGTGCTTGACTGCTGCTTTGCAATCTACAATCTTAAAAGCCACTGAGATTTAAGAATGTGTGACACAAACAGAGGTTTGCAAGTGTCCAACATGCAATAAATCCTTGTCTAGCTATTTAAATTTGTATTATGAGATTGCCTCCCTTAGGTGCTGCATCCCACTAAAGGTGAGGATTTCTTTGCTTTCAAGAAGAGGCCCTGGAAGTAAGTGATAGAAACTGAGGAAATTCTTGGACATGTCATGAGATCTTGCATGTAGTCCTGTTCTGCCAGTAGCTCTGTTTGCAGCAGAATGGTCAACAGAAGGAAGAAAGGGAAGAGGAGGATGGATAAAGTATTCAGCAGATGATGAGTCAAGCTGATGACATACCAGCCAGTGAAACTAAACAATGATGTTTCTGTTCACTTTGTCTCTAGCTGGGTATGCTGGTCAGCAGGTACAGGCAGGAATTTCAAGCACAGCTCAGCCAAGCATCTGTCAGCAATAATTCTGCCTTTGCATGTTTAGATTATTGTTGGTTTTAATAGGGAAATTCTTCAAATCAGAGGATGTTTGTGTTCTTGCAGTTGCTCTGTTCATTCCTTGATCTTAAATACCACAGGAGTCTTACGTCTTGCGAAAAGGATTCATGCTCTTGACTCTGGTCTTTATTGGTTAAGGTACATGCTACAGTACAAGGTTTTTGTTAGCTGGGTAAGTTTATTCTTGTTTCTGAATGATTTTATTATTTAGATGTGTTGTGCTCAGGGTGTCCCTGTTCTTCTAAGTTATTTTTTCTTCCAGGTGTGCCTAATAACACTTAATATTCATTAATATTCACACTGCACATGGCAGGAAGGTGCTTGGCAGGTGATGCAGGATGGCCACGATGGCCTGACTTGTTTGTACTAATTGGGCTCTGCCTTCCTTCCTGAGGTTGCCTGATTAGCAGAGTCTGTAGTTGCATGCCAGCATGGGTCTGGGTAAATCTGCAGGCACTGAAGGGATGTGCAGTACCTAAATGTGGATATTGCAGAGATTTTAGGATTGTATTTGTGGGCTGAATTGATAGATATATTATGGTCTTGCTGTATGGCAGTGAGACTTCAGCACACGGGTCTTTACCTGTACAGGCTCCAACTACTCTGCGTGTTCTACACTGGATGTGAATTGCAGCACAGTGCTGCTTCGGTGCAACTGAAACCCTCAAATGTAATGGCACTTCTAAAGTAAGAAGTAGGAGACTGCTCAGTTACATGGTAAATTGGCATGGGATGTGAAAGCTGAAACACCTTTGAGGCAGATACACACTTGTAAGATTTCTTTTGTGTGCAATTCCCAAAGCTTGCCTAATTAATTATACCTTTGGAAAACTTCCTTATGCTTCCGATAAGTGGATGGGGCTTGAACTATGATGTTCCCACCTGTTGGCTCATACAGATTTAATTCAACCTTTAAACTTGAATGAAGCACTCTTTCAAAATCTCAGTATCAGTGTCTCCCATTTGGTGGAGTTAACTGTGAGCAAATTGCCAGTTTCTGAGCCCCAGCTGGAAGGGTGTGCAACTTGACGTGTATCTGAAGGAGCTGAGACTTTTCTTCCCCAAACCTGCTCTACTGCAGTGCCAGAACAATGTCTTCCTCCTAAATATCTCTGTTCTGCTGCCTGTGTACTTGGGGGGAGAGTCTGGCTTCCAGGTGCCCTCTTGGTTTCTGTATAGTGGTTGGACCCCTGGTTCCTACAGGAAGAATCCTATCATGCAGGGCAGCATCGGTAGCAGAGATAAGCCCTGAGAATCTGACTTCTTGAGGTTAGTCTGCTGTCATCAACCCCAGCAGCAAAACTGCCTGCCTGAATCCAGAAGGGAGTGTTGCAACCAGAACGGCGTTTTAAAACGATTATGAAATGGGGTCTATAAAATAATGATGCTTGTTTTGCTGCAGAACAGTCATCGGGTCTGTCAGGAACTGGAATGGATTGCACACATGGGAAATCTGGTTGAGGAGGGCTGTAGCTTTTCCCCTTGGTTTCCCAAGTTTTTTGGTGGTCAGTTTTCCTTTTTACCACAGATGCTGCAAATAAGATTAGATAAGACCTGGGGGGCTACAGCTTCTGTAAAATGACCTCTTGTTTTACTGCTTCTCATCTGGGACTTGAACAGGGCTTCCACAGCTGCCAGGAGGAGTGGGAACTTGTGAGAATGTCCTTTTCTTCACGCAGTGACCCTATCATTGTTACTGGAGGGCAGGGGATTTCCTGCTCCACCATGCCAGGGTTTAAATGCTGGTATGGAGCTGTAATAGGCTATCGTGGGACGTTCAAACAGATCATTTGTTAGCTGTCTTGTAACTGCACAATGTAAAGGCAGATTTCCTATCCCATGTGGCCAGTAAATAGAATTAGGGAGCCTGTTGCCCTAATTTTTTTTGCTTTCCTTCCTAGCTATTTTGAGATACAAATCAAAGTAAACACAGGGTTCGTTTGTTGCAAAAAAGCAATGAGGTATTTCTTAGACTTGGCTCAAGTCTGGAAAATGCCTTAACCACGAGACTCTGCTTCCTGAGAAGTTCCTCTCTATTTCATAACCTTTCTGTGGGCAGCTATGAAGGACCCAATTCCTGCAAAAGCTTCCCTGCCTGGAGTGAAGAAGCACTGGAGGAAAGAAGAAAGGATCTCTGGGGACAAGTGGTATCTAGACAAGAGAAAGAAAGGAGATGAGTGTCTGTTTCCCTCAGTGTAAGATGGGAGGGGTAGGAAATTTAAGTAGGGAGCAGTTCTTTGATGAACAGCACCAGAGTTCTCACTGCATGCTCCTGAAGGAAAAGAGGAATCAGGATCCTACATAGCACTATGGGAGAGCAGTGAGGGGTACAGCAGTGTTCGTTGCCTCTTAGATGTAGTTTGGAAGGAGTAACAACAGAAGCTGTGCATCACACTTGGCAGGAGTTTTAGGAGAGTGTGCACGGGCTGGGAGACTGCCACTGGACCTCTGTGGACCCTTAGGGTGGTGTGCTGCTCTCAGAGGGGTCCTGAGCTGTTAGTCTGGTAGAGCAGAAGCTGTGCTTTCCTGTAAGCATTGATAAATTTAAGAAGCTGAGCCATGACATAGTTAACTGTTCCAGCAGATGGCTGCAGTAACTCTTGGTGTTCTCCTTTTACAAAGCTTTGTGGGCTTTCTCTTGCTTGGACTGGAGAAGTGCAGGACTTTCCTCTGATTACAGTGGAAGGGATGCAGAGCGTGCTGGGGAGGGTGCATATCTTTGTTTTTCCTCGTGCTATGGCATGTCAGCTATCCTGCCCTGGCTCTCACACTCTTCAATAACTGAACTTGGTTGGGCAGAAGGCAAATGCTTCTTTAGGAATAGCTGTCATCTTTCAGCCTACCTCTAGCAGTCTTCCCAAATAGCTGTAAGTCAAAGCTGGCATTTTACCATTTATTGTTGTGAGCGACAAACCAGGGAATAGTGTTCTCAATTTAGAGTCTCTAGGGAATGTGGTGCTTCTTGAGTTCATGTTAGGAGGGGCTTCCTTTGCAGTTCTGGGCTGGAAGTTAATTTTAAATACAAACTCATATTCTACAAAAGCAGATGGTGTGGTCACTCTGCTTGGCTTCAGCCAGTGGTGTATAAAAAGCTGCTATCAAGCCTGCAGCCCCTGGGGCTTGTCAGGACTGCCTGTATGGATGCTGCCTTATGGACTGTGGAGACAGGATTGAGCTTTTGTTCTTCTTCTGTTACAGTTGAGTTGATGAGAGTCTCAAAACGACAAAGACTTGTGCTTGTCTGGTGCCTGAACACTGCTAGCAAGTATGGTGTGATATTACTGCTTTTTCAGTGTCATTAGAACAAGTTATAATGACTTCATGCACTTCACTTGTGTCACCTGTCAGATACAGGGAATGCTTTGTGAGTTTGTACGGATCTGTCAGGCTTATGGGTTTTCTATGGCTTTTTCCTTCTGGAACTCTGAAGGACAGAACAAGTTCTGCCATGAGGTCTCCCTTCCCAGAACCTTTTCATTTCCTTTGTGACTCTTAAATCCCAGCTGAGATGAACTCTAAGTGGGAGTGGCTGGTCAGGGAAGTGAATTTTTATATTAAGTATGCTTCCCCTTTCCTATACTTCTAAAGTGAAGAAAACAAAGAGCAGCTGTTACAGGATTTCAGAAGGGAGCTGTTGTACAGTACTGTTGGCAAGTACTGTTTCTTTGGGAAGTTGATGCTGAGGTGGAGAGCCAGAACTTCTTCCTGTGGAAGGAAAAGGGATGATATCAAACAACTTTTTGTTCTTTTCCAGTTTTCTTAATCAGATATGGGTTGCGTCAATGTAGTGGTTCTAGGAAATATAACTAATGCTCTTAAATCCTCTTCCTTGCCTCTGCAATTGGAGAGGCACAGATGTAGAGTTATTTCTTAGCTCAGAGTAACAAACACATGATAACTCTGTGTGGATTTTCTCTAATAACGCTGTCAAATTCCTTTGTCCCTGAAATGATATCCCCAGGTAAAGCTGAAAGCTTCCCATTACTCATCTGTCATAGGAGTTAAAGTTGGTCCTGGAAGCCTTCTTTCAGTGTGAATTTTTCACCTGCAGACTGCTAATGACAAGCACCAGTCCTGATGCCTTCCAGCGACTCGCCTGTGAGGGTGAGCACCACCACAATAGCTTTACAGCCTCAGCTGTAACCAGGTGCCTTGCTCAGGTAGTCTCACTTGTTTGTATCCAAGTAACTTGAAACTAGGGCTTAATTCAGTCCTGCTTTGCCAGCACTTAAAATGCGAGTTTCCCGATACCCTCTAGAAGAGCAGAACAAAAGAGTTTTAGTAATGCTTGCTTCTGTTTTCCTTTCAGGTGGTGAATCATGATTCCAGTCACTGAATTGCGATACTTTGCTGACACTCAGCCAGCATACCGCATCCTGAAGCCATGGTGGGACGTATTCACGGACTACATTTCCATAGTGATGCTGATGATTGCAGTGTTTGGAGGGACTCTTCAGGTCACCCAGGACAAAATGATTTGTTTGCCCTGTAAATGGATTACCAAAGACTCTTGCAATGACACTGTCAGAGGTTGGACAGCTGTAACCCCAGAGCGTATTTACTATAACTCTAGTCTTGTTCCCTCTGCTGATACAGGGCCCACAGGGATCCAATATGATTTGGACCGGCACCAGTATAACTATGTGGATGCGGTGTGTTATGAGAACCGCCTTCACTGGTTTGCCAAGTATTTTCCTTATCTGGTGCTGCTACATACTCTTATCTTCCTGGCTTGTAGCAACTTCTGGTTCAAATTTCCAAGGACCAGCTCCAAGCTGGAGCATTTTGTGTCTATTTTGCTTAAGTGTTTTGACTCTCCATGGACAACAAGGGCATTATCTGAGACAGTGGTGGAAGAGAGCGATACCAAGCCAGCATTTGGGAAAATGAATGGCTCCATGGACAAGAAATCTTCCACGGTCAGTGAGGATGTGGAAGCCACTGTTCCCATGCTGCAGAGAACAAAGTCTCGAATTGAACAAGGAATCGTGGACCGATCTGAGACAGGTGTTTTGGACAAGAAGGAAGGTGAACAGGCCAAAGCACTCTTTGAAAAAGTGAAGAAGTTCCGTACGCATGTGGAAGAGGGAGATATAGTGTATCGCCTCTACATGAGGCAGACCATCATCAAAGTAATCAAGTTCATTCTTATCATCTGCTATACTGTTTATTACGTCAACAACATAACATTTGATGTTGACTGTAAGGTGGACATTGAGAGCTTGACTGGCTACAGGATGTATCGCTGTGCTCATCCTTTGGCCACTCTCTTCAAAATCTTGGCATCTTTCTACATCAGCTTGGTGGTAGTCTATGGCTTGATCTGCATGTACACGCTCTGGTGGATGCTGAGGCGATCACTCAAGAAGTACTCCTTTGAGTCTATCCGTGAGGAAAGCAGTTACAGTGACATTCCTGATGTGAAAAATGACTTTGCTTTTATGCTCCATTTGATTGATCAGTATGACCCCCTGTATTCCAAGCGCTTTGCTGTCTTTCTGTCGGAGGTGAGTGAGAACAAGCTGCGGCAGCTGAACCTCAACAATGAGTGGACTTTGGAGAAGCTGCGGCAGAGGATCACAAAGAACTCTCAGGATAAGCTGGAACTGCATCTGTTCATGTTGAGTGGCATTCCTGACACGGTCTTTGACCTCATAGAGCTGGAGGTCTTGAAGCTGGAGCTTATCCCTGATGTCACCATTCCCCCAAGCATTGCTCAGCTCACCAGCCTTAAGGAACTATGGCTTTACCACACCGCTGCCAAAATTGAGGCTCCAGCCCTGGCCTTCTTGAGGGAGAATTTGAAATCTCTCCACATCAAGTTCACAGACATCAAGGAGATCCCTCTTTGGATTTATAGCCTGAAGACACTAGAAGAGCTTCATCTGACAGGGAATCTGAGTGCTGAAAACAACCGGTACATTGTAATAGATGGATTGAGGGAGCTGAAGAGGCTAAAGGTGTTGAGGTTGAAGAGTAACCTCACCAAGCTGCCACAGGTGGTGACAGATGTTGGTGTGCATCTTCAGAAGCTTTCCATTAACAACGAGGGCACCAAGCTCATTGTTCTCAACAGCCTTAAGAAAATGGTCAACCTGACAGAGCTGGAGCTGATCCGTTGCGACTTGGAGCGCATTCCTCACTCCATCTTTAGCCTCCACAATCTGCAAGAGATAGACCTGAAGGACAATAACCTCAAGACCATTGAGGAAATCATCAGCTTCCAGCACTTACATCGTCTCACTTGCCTTAAATTGTGGTACAACCACATTGCCTACATCCCCATGCAAATAGGCAACCTCACCAATTTAGAGCGCCTTTACCTGAATCGTAACAAGATAGAAAAGATTCCTACCCAGCTCTTCTATTGCAGAAAACTTCGGTATTTGGATCTCAGCCACAACAACTTGACTTCCATACCACCAGATGTAGGACTTCTTCAAAACCTGCAGAACCTAGCTGTGACAGCCAACAGGGTAAGTGAGCAGGAGCCTGAGTGTTCCTCTGTGAGCACAGGTAATTCTGGTGTGTCTGTTATCTGTGGGATTAAATGTGTTACAGTGGTGTGTGAAATATTCCTGGCACTGCTGTTCTATTTAAATTCTGAAGCTTCAGTTTTTTTCTGATGGCTTTATCTAAGGCAGATAACTCCAGAGGAAGTTCTTTCCTTCTGTTGAACAGCTCTTGTTTTGTAGCATCCCTTTTCTTTCAGGGAAATTGCTTTTAAGTAGCAGTTACAGACTGTTTCCTAAAGCCTGCCTGATGCTTGTTTCTCTGCAGCTGGAAGCTTGTTTTGCCTAGATTGACACCAGCTTTGGTCTTAAAATGGAGACCTAAGAAAGTACTCTTAATGTAGTACTATTCATTGTACTTCAGCTGAGTACATACACAGTGACAGCAGCCATCTAGCATGTGCATGTGTGCAGCTCACAGTTTTCATGCAGTACTACTTATTTCTGGGAATGCTCTGTAGTTCAGTCTTGTAACATACATTTTGTGTGAGAAGCTCTATGTTACAGACTTAAGAAACATGATTCTTAATCTGTCACATTTAAAATGTGTTGTCTTGCTCCAGAAAGGTTATGTTAGAGGAAATAAAACTGTCTTCTATAGTGTGCTTTCTCTGGAAAGAGTGGGTTAAGCCAGGTTTGTCAACTGGCCATCAGACTTGACTTAGAGGGAAGGAAGTGTGGCACCTTTCTGTGCCTCAGTGCAATGGCTGTGGGTTTTCTTGTACAATCCCAGGTGGACTTGGACAGTTAAGACTTAGACTTGGCTTAAGTGCAAGGCAGGTCACAAGGGAGATGACCAAGTGTGCTATGCTGCTTTGTTACCTGGTTACCCTTGGGTCGGAAGGGGCTTAATTGCTTGAAACAAACTGTCCCATGTGTTTTCCGATGTGTTTGTTACTCTTCTTGGGATTACAAATGCATAGGAAGGAAGCCTCATTTACCAGGTGTCAAAGATCAACCTGTGATCACACAGGCTGTGCTGAGCTGAAGGACTTGCTGAGGCTTTCATTCACTCTCTTTGCTGAAGTTGCAGAAGGCTCTACCAGAATGTATGAAGCACAGACAGATCTGATCAGTGGCTTCTGGGTGTGTGCATCCTTCTGTATGGGTGGCTTAAGCTTAGGACTTCATGGTATGCACACATTTCATACCATTGAAAGCCAGAATATTTTCTCAGGATGAATGTGGCTGAGAGGGCTGTTTTCTGAGGTTGGTGTTCAAGCAGAAGGAAGAAAGTTTTAACTGCTTGTGCTGTTCAGAACCCAGGTAATTCTGTGCCATTTGTCTTCTGGGAACCTTGCTGCTACAACTTCCTGAGAGTTGATCTGTGGTGTATCCTCTGTAGTCCTGGGATGGAGCTTGTCTTGGAGGAAGAGGAGTTAGAGACAGCTCTGTTCTCTGCAGCACTGTTTGACACAACCTGTTGTACTGTGTGAAAGTAATGATTTCCTGATGCAACAGGAAAGTTGTGGAGCATCCTCTGTTCCACTGGGTTTGGAAGCAGAAAGTGATGTGAACCCAGTGAAACAGCAAAGCTGCTTATTCCCCTGCAGGTGCCAGGCAAAGCACTGTCATCCTGGGGCTCTGAGCCTGGTTATGCAGGAAACAGTGGCAGCAAGGAACACAAGGGCTGGTAGGCAGGCATTTCCCAAGGCCAGGAGTTACCTCAAATGTCCTCTCTTAGCTCAGCAATCTTAGCAAATAGGAGCTGCTGGAGTTGGCTGGTACCAGTGTACCATTTTGGGAAGCAGGCCACATTATAGCACATTGCTTCCTTCCTAAACCAATACTTGTCCCTTAAATAAGTTTTATTTTCAGAAGTCTGTGAGCAGGGTATTTGGTCTATATGATCCCAAGTGGTCCCTTCCAACCTCACCCTTTCTGTGATCATCTGATTGCATGTTGCTGTTCACGTAACGCTTGACAGCACCAACAACAGTGGCTGAATTTGGCTGTTTTTAATTGGTCTTGTCCCTGCTTTTGGTTGGACTTCATTCAGAATTGATTACAGTTCAATTTAGCAGTGTCATGCATAATTCAAGGTTAAAAAAGAGACATGATCGTGTATAAAGGCAACATACAGTAATCTGCGTGATGAGGCTTTGAATTTAGTGGAGAGTATTGAATTGCTGCCCTTAATTCCTGGCCTAGTGCTTGTTAAACCTTACCTATATTGTTTTCTTAGAAATTCACTGAAAGGAGTACTGGAGTAATAGCAATTAGACTTGTTCAATTAGTGACTTGAAGGCAATGGTGGGAGAGCTAACAGGTGGTGACTTCATTTTTTGTTGTACTGTCAAAAAAAAACTCAAATGAACTTTGTAATTGGAAGCCTATCAAGTCCCTGCAACAATACCAAACCCGACAGAAATGATGGAGTGCTCTCAATTCTCAGTGCCTGACAGTTGTATTCATGTAGTGTCTGCTCCAGGTAATCTTATACATAATGAAAGTATACAAGAAGGCTTTTAGCTTTCCTGTGAGATGTGAAGAACAAGATTTAAAAAGGTTGATACAGTAAGTTCTCAAAGCTGAGAGGTACCAAGTAGTTGACATCTGCTGGCACGGTGGTGCTCTGAGAGGAGCTAGGTAAGAATGGCCAATGGCAGAGCTGTTTGGGAGGCTTCATGCTATGCGAGTCCTTACTGCAGGAGCTCACTTAAGGAAGGACAGTGAGATGTGTGACCTTGTTATTGTCTTATGAGTGGGTGTGCTATTAGGTGACTTCATCTGTAATTGATTTTTTTTTTCTTTAGATTGAGACTCTCCCGCCAGAGCTGTTCCAGTGCAGGAAGCTGAGAACCTTGAACCTGGGAAACAATGTGCTGCAGTCACTCCCATCCCGTGTTGGAGAGCTGACAAACCTATCACAGATAGAGCTGCGAGGGAACCGCTTGGAGTGCCTGCCAGTGGAGCTGGGAGAGTGTCCTCTGCTGAAACGCAGCGGGCTTGTGGTGGAGGAGGACTTGTTCAACACGCTGCCCTTGGAAGTCAAAGAGCGGCTGTGGAGGGCAGACAAAGAGCAAGCCTGAGCCCCCGAAAGACGGGGAGGAACCACTGACCAACAAGAAGGAAACACAAGGCCATTCCAGTCCCCTTTCTCCCAGGTCCTCCCCTTCCTCTTCTCCAATCACTATCGAACTAGCCAAGGAGTCCCTGAACAGTGACGACTCTGAGGCTACTTCTTGCCTCGGGTGCAGGATTGTGGAAAGCTTGGGATCAGGATGAGGATCAAGACAGGTTAGATGGCTCCTGAGCAAGGGCCAGTGGGAGTAAGAGATGTTGCTGCTGTTTTGGACAGGAAGTGGAGTGAAGTGGGTGGTGCTGGAAAAGAGATGACCTCCTTTGGATGGAGGAGAAAAGGAAACGTGGGGATTGCTGCCTTGCTTCGAATGGGGATTATAGTGTCAGGGAATGAGTGTCCTGCAAGCAATGATCAAGAGTCTAGGAAACTTCCTGTACCTCCTTGTCTGTGACACCTGGTACTATTCCCCTCCAAATCAGCAATTCAGTAAGTGAGGCCCCACAGAGTGCTAGGGATAGGAGAGAGTTGATTATTCTACCTAGATGCTGGCATTGGGATTTTGGGGGGTAAATTTATCTCAGACATCAATTTGGATGGAGGAATGTGTTTTTTGTTACAAATTGTCTTCTCTCCCTTGTGTTTGACACCCTGTCTTCTTCCCCTGGGGAAGGAGTTCTCCCTCCAGAACTCCATCTGTGCATTAGAGATTGCACTTTCTAGCAGTTTCAAGTCACTTGTGCTAATGAGTTGATCACATAGCATCCTCTTCTCCAACTGATGCATTGGAGGCTCTAACCAAAATAATTCCAGGCCTTTAGCCTGTTCTGAAATGGCTAGAATACAAATGATCTGGGTAATACAAAAGATCTGGATTAAAAGCAGTTGGTCTGCCTCATCTGTTCTCCCAGAAGCATTGAGTTGCTTCATGATCTTGGCTTTTAAAGTTTTCAAGCTGCTTTTAAGTTCCCGATGCTCTGTCACGTAACAAACGCAGATGTAAAACCAGTGTGTCAAGGTGTCCCCTGGGGTTGGCAGTGTTTATAGTAAAGAGGAATAACTCAGTTTTCCTCTGCCCAAAAAACTGTTAGATTTGTTGCCAATTTTTTATTTTTTAGGAACAAAATCTACAGAGCAGCTTAATTGTTTTCTTGTTGTCTTTCACCCTTCAGCAGCTGTCAGTTCCTGTTAACCTCTTAAGTAAGAGGCTGACGCTGATTGAACTTGGTGCTGGAAAAGTAACCTGTCCTATTCTTCCCTGTTTCATTCCCCTGTTGTTAAGGAGCAGTATGAGAATCCTCTGAGGACTGATCCCTTGAACAGAGCAATCTTTATTGAAACAAGTCTGACCTGTTTGGTATTGCTTGACAAAACCCTGCACGGGGTAGATAACCTGTGATAGCTGCTGCTACTCATGTCTCGAGGTGGAGTGGTGAAGGTGTGTCTCCAATACACCCAAAGTCTGCCATTTTCCATCAGAAGGAACAGGAGGCTCACAGGCTGCAGGTCCTGATTGTAATGCTCCGCATCGAGCCAACAGGTTTGTCTCCAAGGTGGAGTGCTGCAAACAGGCATGAAATGTTTGGAGGCTTCCTGTGTGCACAAAGGGAGGAAGCTGCAGCCATCTCTGAAGCAGTTCCTGACAAACTGCCAGTGAGAGTGCTGGCTTAGCAAACCCTGATGATCCCTTGGATGTTGGTGCAATAGGGCGCTATGGCTTTTCTCATGAGATGTAAGATATGAAATATACACACTAAACATGCTGAAACCATGAACAATGTTAACTGGGCTCTGGATTTGTTGATGTTCAGATGCTTCAATAAAGCTGTATTAAAATCTAGGAAATCTGTTTATAAAACTGCTTTTAAGGAAGATGTAAATTCTGCCTCCCTTAGTTCACTGTTAAGCTTTAAACAGTCCAGAGGAATAATATAATTTTCTTTATCTGGAAGGCAAGGCACTGTTTCTAACAGAGTTAGTGTTCAAATTATGTTAGAGTTGGAGCCACTGCCAAATTGATGGGAAGCATTAATCCAAAATGCACTGCATCAGAGCAAGCACTGGTGCTCAGGAGTGTTGGTGCTGATGCATTTTGGATTGGATTCATGCACACAAGCATTTTGAATTGGTGGGACAGGAATTGTAAGGTAAACTTACTGCTGCTTGGGTAAGGCAGGAATGGCTTTAGGCTTAGTTACAGCAGTACTGTTTTCCAGGCACTTTCTCATGGTGGCTTTAGGGGCTGTTTGGATGGCAAAGGAAACCTCGTTTTCTTCCTTACTCTGTGCCAAAAGATTGCTGGAGAGTAATGGCAATTGAATTGAGGGACTTGAAGTCTGTGTTGTATTCAAGGCCACTGGGTAATCTGTTTACAGCATGTGTGTTTTAGGCTAGACAGGGCTGAAGGGCAATGTACCTCGTAGGATTTTAACCTAGCTTACAGGAACAGTTTTCTCCTGTGTGTCTAGGTCATTGCAGATGAATGCTTTAACTCTTGATTCGAGGTATGATGTCACTTATACAACTAAGCTTTGTGCAGCTAGGCCAAAAGTTTCTATAAGCAGCTCCTGCTTTTATGCTGCAGTGCTTCTAGAAGCTTGCACATCTCCTGAGCTCTGCTATGTATCTCAGTGCCGAATCCATAGGAGAAGTGGACAATAGGCTATTGTGCTAGAAGTGAGCCTCTAACTTCTTATCAAATGACAGCTATACTTCTGCTGCTTGCTGAGTAGAAACTGCCCTATGCCTGAGGTCTACAAAGCAATTTTAAGACAGGCCAGTATTGATCATGCATGGAAACACTAGCTTTTTTGCTCCTTTTTCAATATTCAAAGCTCAGTTTTTCAGTCTTGGCTGTTAGAGCTTGAGGTATCTCAAAGCTGTCACTCAGAAAGCTAAGTAGTTTGATAGCTTCTTGTACCAGAAACGCAGGTGGCACAAAAATATATTGCCATTCTGGAAGACAGCAATATTTACCTGCTCCTGATGTGTGCTTCTTGGTCTTCCATGGAAGAGATAGTGATTTCATAGTATCAGTTTCATGTGATGAAATGGAGGAAGCTTTAAAACTTAAATGATAGGGTCTAAAACGTGAGGTCCTGAACACATTTACAGCTCGGACTTCCTGTAAAGCTCACCCCACAGCAGGGTGATTCACTCAACTTCCCATACCTGCCTGGATTGCTCAGTCTGAGGGATGGGCTTACATCAACAATTCTTCCTCATTTGCAAGTGTTCAGTCAGTGTATATCATAATTTTTCTTTCAATCTCTGTCAAACTGAAGCTTTGCTTTTTCTGACATAAATCTGCACGTTCAGGAAGAAAAGCTCACCTTATGCAGACAATCAGCAGGTCAGTGTCTTCTTGTCCTGACCTGTCTTTTCAAAGCACTCTAGTTGGTAGCAAAACAGATTTATTAGCTGCTAAATCACAAAACAACTTGAATTAAAACAGTTTCCTTAATAGCACTGCTGAGCTGAATGAATTCTTGGACCCCCTGTTGGTCTTGAGCATGCTGACCCCATGCTAGGACTGGAGGTTAGTAAACAGAATTCTACCTTTCACTCCCAACTGCCCCAAAAAGTACTAAGTTACAATGGATTATTTGAACCACCTGTAAGGTGGGTGGTGCCAAACCTATTAAATGTGTTAAAATTTGCTGTATCTCTGAAACTATGCACTGGAATGTTAGATGAAGTTTTTCTTTGGAGTTGTTTTCTGACCTTGTTTTGGTCCCTAGTTAACTCAGCAGTGGGAATTAAGTCACTCCATCAGTCTGAATGGTGAAATGTAAGCCCAATGCAAGCTGTTACAGGTATCTGTCGTGATGTGCTGTTCTTTGGTATTAATTGTCACTTCTTGAATGTCCTACCTCATTTTTTATTTCTCTTATTACCATTTCTACACTCCACTTAGCTAATTTCAATTTAATTAAAGCAGATGCTTGGTGTCGTTACCACAAATAGTATGAAGTGGCTTTCTGTTGCTGAACCACACCGAAGCCCTCTTCTTTTTCTAACAGGATTCTAGGAATTTCAGAACAATGACACATCCTTTGCAGGAGATGATACGTAAAAACTGTTACTGATTTCATAGAATCACAGAACTGTAGGGGCTGGAAGGGACCTCTAGAGGTCAACTAATCCACCCCCCTGCACAGCAGGCTCCCAGGACCAGGTTGCACAGGCAGGCATTCAGGTGCCTTTGCTTGAATGTCCCCAGCGAAGGACATTCCCCTCCCTGGGCAGCCTGTCCAGTGCTCTGTTACCCTCACTGTGAAGGAGTTCTTGCACATGTTTGTGTGGAACTTCCCATGCTTCAGTTTGTGGCTGTCTCCCCTTGTCCTATCACCACGCACAGCTGGGAAGGGTCTGTCCTTGTCCCTTTGCCCCCACACCTTAGATAGATGTAGATGTTGATCAGATTCCCTCTGAGTTGTCTTTTCTCAAGGCTGAACAGGCCCAGCTCATTCAGCCTTTCACTTGAGAGGTGCTCCAGGATCTCTATCATCTCTGTGGCCTCTGCTGGAGTCTTTCCAGGAGATCCCTGTCCTTTTTGTACCAGGGAGGCCAGAACTGGATCCAGTGCTCCAGGTGAGGCCTCACTAGGGCAGAGTTAGAGGGGGAGGATCACCTCCCTTGCCCCGCTGGCCATGCTCTTTTTAATGCACCCCAGGATGCCATTTAACAGTTGTGACATCATTTCCCTTCCTTACCTTTTTCCATTTCAGAAAGGGACTTTCATGATTTGATTTCTCGATTTATTTTCAGTCCTTCAGGGGAGGAATTGTTTCTTCCTTGATAGCTGTGCCTTCTCTAGAGGCACATTAAGGTGAACTCTCCACCGAGGCATTGTTCCTTTTAGTGCAGTGTTATCTTTGCCTGAAGCCAGCTGTTCCCTCTGGTTCTTCTCTTTTTGTTTGTGGAGAGCATGGAGAGATTTCTTAGATGTTGGTGTGACTTTTCTCACTGAAGATCAAGGTTGTACCATAAGCGGTAGCATCATCTGCTCTGAAATGCTGCCCTCAATAAGGCTGTGTGAATGCTAAATGGGAAAACTATCATTTAGATTTTGTTTGGATTTGTTTCCTTTTATTGCATTTAAAAAATGATTTATTTTTTTACTGCTGTTTGGCCACACAGTGGATTCTGTAGTCTTAATAAAAACGTGCCAAAATGTTTTCCTGTCCTATCTGCATTGTAACAGTGCTCGAAGCAGAGCTGGACAAGAGTAGTGTCAGATTTGAACCCTTTCCATCCCTCCAGCTGCAGTGTTAGATGAATGTTAAAATGTTGGTGGTAGTGTGAAATCCTCCAGAAATCTCATCTGAAATCCCTTTTCAGAAGTAACTACGCTTGAACTGTTGGACCCCAAAAACTAAGGTGAGCTCTGCGTGCATTCACACAAAGGCTTAATTTGGAACATCTGGAAATACCCTTCCATTCTTTCCTATCTCTCCTTTAAAGGAAGTTCATTGGACAATAGGGAGAATTTTTCCAGGCTGAACTTAATGAGAAGGGGGCTAACGGGCCTGAGTCATCTACAGCTGCCAGATGCATCCATTTAAGTAAGGCACTACTCACAGCTTGGACGTGGCTCCCTGCCGCTCTGTAGATGCGCTCGCAGGGTTGTGGTTTGGCATGCAGGACCTGTGCTTGGTGTAATACTTCTGACATTCGCTCTGTATGCGGGGTTGCTCGGGCAGCTGATCAGCAGCACCTCCACCGTAAGCACCGAAGGCTGCTATTGTTTTCTCTGAGAGATGTGTAAGACTGGACACTTTAACAGAATAAAAGTTTAACTTTTTAATTTGCGTTTTCCTTTTATGTCTGCTTTCTTTAATTTGGCTGTGTGTGAAGGCGCTTCGCCCCTGGCCGCCTCACTTCTGGGAAGACAGATGTTAGTGATTGCTGCTGTTGTGTGGGATTGCTGCTTTACTCATCGCTTCAGCCCGTGTGGGTTATGACATTTCTTTATGAATAAGAACAAAGTAGATGTACAGAGATTCTGCTGAGGCCTGGACTGCCTTACACTTTACCATCGCTTTAACAAAGGGTTGAAACAATTTACATTGCCAATACAGGCTGTTGGAGCATTGATTGTCTGCTTGTAGAAACTCCGCTGGCTTTTCAGCGTGCATCTTGCTCTCTCCTTCCCTAGGAGAAAGATAGGAACTGAAGGCAGTGGAGAATGCTGCCTGTTGCTATAGGAATGGTGCCTTCAGCCAGCTGCTGGTAGCAGCCTGTAACTTTCAAAGATGGTTTGAGTTTCTGTGCAACTCATTTGATACAGAGAAAGGTATTTCTCTTGTGTCCTGCCTTCCCTTGCTTCCTTTGAGGCTGTTTGACCACAGTGACATTATACCTACTTCAGTGACACAGAGCTGGGGTGGTGGAAGGCGCTGCTCTGTGCCACAGTTTATTGGCACTGAGTTTTTAATGGGATGCTTGGAAGAGCTGAGCTAAGAAAGGAGTGGACAAAATGCTTCCTGTCATCTAAGGCTCTCTTGGACTGGGGCTTCCTTCTGGCAAGGGGTCATCAGCACCTCAAGTCACTGAGCAAAAGGGAAGAATGAAAGCAGCCATCAGAGAACCGGTGGTGCATGTTGGATTCCTAGGGAACGGGAGTATGGGGATGGAAAGGAGCGTTGGAGTGAAGAACTGATGTTTTTGCTGGGAAAAATGCAATCCAGATAACTCCAAATTTTCTGTGTAGCTCACTAAAGCATAGAGTGAAGACCCAGTGTTACTGCAGCTATGATTTAGATTTGTTACATACAGTTCTCTAGTCTGACCACACCAAAAACCAATAGGTAGAAAACTCACAAAGAAAGTAACTTGTGTCAGACTGTGGATAACAGTGAGAGTGCTCTCAGTAGGGAACTCTTCTGTTTCTGAGGCTTTTGGTAACTTCAGAAAAAGGACTGTTTGGGAAAAATATTTGAGTATTGGTGCTTTTTTAAGTAGATACTAATGGACAGTTTAACACAGTTTAAACATGTAGTCCTTGTTCCTAGTGAGCGTGCTGAGATGCTGGAGCTGGCTGTGGGGAATCAGGAGCTCTGATCAGCATCAATGGGAACCTCACTGCAGAGGAAGCGTGGGTAGCTCTGCTGCTCAGCAAGGCAGTTGGAACACTGGGGCTTTGTCTGCTGCAGGGCTCTCGGTGTTCCAGTGCTGTACCATGAGTCTGTACCATGGTGCTGGGGTTGGCCACAAGCACAGTTTTCCTCCAGAGCAGGAGAAAGTGTGAACAGTCTGCACAAGAGCTCTTAGAAAGGGGGGGGGGGGGCGAGGAGAAGAAGGGAAAAGGGCTGATTTCCCAGTTTTGTCTGAGCCCTCACTACTTCCTTGTTTAAACTTATGGGAAGAGAAGATATTTATGTCCTTTGTTCGCTTTTTCGGGGGCGTTATGTGGGGGTGGTGGTTTGGTTTTCCTCTTTCTGGAAATGTCTCAGCCTCAAAATAGGAATGTGCCTGGAAGGGGGAAGGGCTGGGGGGCTCCTGAGGCCAAACTGCTCCTGTGGCCACTGTGGTTGTCTCCTAGTTTGTGTGATTGCCTGCTGGCACTCCCCATGCCCTGCTTTGCTGTTGGGAGTGCTTTTTTACAATGCAATCCATAAACAGGGAAGCTGTGGTTTGCTGTCGTGCGTGTGAACTCGAGTGGCTTCTGGAGTCAGCACATGTATGTAAGATGGGGAGTGGAGAAGATGGCATGCTAAATTGCTTGGAAGAAGATTACTGGAAATGAGAAGTGATGGTATGAATGACCTCAGTAACACAGGGGAAGGGTATGGGAATGCGTGCAAACAGTGTTTGTCTGGATTGCTGCTTCCCAAGCAGGGCTCCCCCTGAGTAAGGGACATGGCCTTACAGACAGCAGCTGCAGTAGGCTGGCTGTGTTACCTTGTCTTTGTTTCGTTTTCCTACTGATTACACAACGTTCTTCAGAACAGCTCAGCTTCGTCATCTGGAGAGGCTCCTTAAACAAGAGGGAAGAACTATCTGATGGTTTTCTTTTGAGAGAGATATAGATGGATGGATACCTGCTCCCGTGTAGCAGCGACAGGACGAGAGGTGATGGCCTCATGTTGTGCTGAGGAGGTTCAAGTTGGGTGTTAGAGAACATTCCTTCTTGGAAGGAGTGGTGCTGCAGTGGCACAACTGCCTGGGGAATGGTGGGGTCACCATCCCTGGGGGTGCTCCAGAGCTTTGGAGATGTGGCACTGAGGGATGTCAGTGGGCATGGGGGAGGGGGTGGGTTGGGGTTGGGGATCTGAGAGGTCTTTTTCAACCTGGGAGATCCTATGATTCTGTGCTCAAAATGAGATGCTCTCTAGTGAAAACCCTGAATTCTCTTTACATTAAAAATAAAACACAAAGAAGGGGGTTGGGGGGTTGATTTGAATGGGTTTCCCTTACAGAATAAGGTATCTTTTTCCTGAACACCACCTATTTCAGATGGATTTTCAGTTGCTAGCCAAGTGTGTTTGGAAACAACCACCTTCCCAGCAGCAGCTGTGAATGAGACCAGCCGGTGACTCTGAATATGGCTGAATTGCTGGTGGAAGCCCTTCAGCTTTAGCACCCCTTGGTCTCGTGTTTGTCACCTCCTGGTGGTTGGGCTCCTTGCTGGCAGGGCAGGGTCTGCTGGCTGAGCAAAGGGAACTCTGCAGGAGTTTGAGTTGGCTGCTTCTGCATTTGTTTCTCTGTTCGGTGGCCCTTGATCTTTTCATCCTACCTGAATCTTATTCTACTTCTTTAATTTACAGCTGTGTTTACCAGTTCTTGATCTGGGTTATTAAACTAGCCATTTCTCCCTGGGGCTAAGCAGCAAATTGTGATCACAAAGAACAAACGCTTCTGTACAGCAGCACTGAGAGCTGGAGCAGAGCTCCATCACTGAGCACTGGGAGCCAGCAGCCATGGAGAGGTCAGAGCAGGAGGTGGCTGTGCTGGCTCTGTGCTTGCATTTGTCACATGCTGCCCAAGGGTCACGTGCCGAGGTGGCACAGCCGTGCACAGCCAGGCTGGTGGGACTGCGATGGCGTCTGTCACCCAACAGCAGATGCAGAAGGTAAGGGAGCAGCAGGCAGGGAACAAACCTGCACCATTTGCAAGGCACGGGCGCTCCGTGCTGAACCAGTGCTCAGGTCTGGCAGAGATCTGCTTTGCACACACTTTGTATTCTGCTCAGCTCTGTGCATTGCTGTTCGTTCTGAGCCTTGGAAACCTGCTGTGGGTGCAAACTTGCAGAGGGCTGTATGCCCTGCAGAGCTCCTCTGAGAATTCTTCGGTGTCCTTCTGATTCCTCCTCAGCTGTCACTGCGAGGCTGAGATCTGTCCCTCAGGATAATCCCTGTGGTGTTCTATATAGGGAAGCAGTGCCAGCAGAGTTTGCCTCATTTCATAGAGGATTGTGTATTCAACCGTGAGAGCCACCCAGGGATTTTTCCCTTAGAGAAAATCACTTTTTCTCCTTCTAGCTTGTAAAGGCATCTCCTCCTTGTTTGGAATCTGGAAATGAGTGCTCTGTTTGCTTTAGCAGTATATGTAATTTAGGTGTTGTTGCTCATGTAGCTAAGATATCTTTAAACCATGAAGACTCAGCAATACTATCTACTCTGGTTTCTGGGTGGGGAGGTGAAATGTATTCCCCTTAATTCTATGGGATCTGAGCCTGTTTAAGGACTGATCTTTCTTGGTAATGCCCCTCTTGAACTTTAAAAATAAAAGAACAACACTACAGTTTTGTCATTTGTGAATGAAAGAGAAGCATATCAGAAATAGCCCAGGAGGAGGGCAGCCACCCCCTGTCCCCCTTTCAGTTCCGTGAGGACGGTTTCCTCGTCCTGGAGCACTTCTTCAGCCTGGAGGAGTGTGACAGCATGAGGAGCAGCATCCAGAGGATCCTAGATGGGATGGAGGTGCCACCACACTGCCGGACTGAGTTCTCCACCAAGGAAGAGGAGCAGCTCCAGGCACAGGTACCTGCAGGGCAGGGCTGGTCCCATGCTGCCCTGGGACAGAAGGGGGAAGGCATTGGCTTCCCAGCTTTCTGCTGGTGTTTGTTGGTAGTCCGTGTGTGCCAGGCTGGAGTCCTAGGGAGTGCCAAGAGGTTTAATGTTGAAAGAATGCATTCAGTATTTGTAGGAATGATTTCTGTTAACTGTACTTTGTTTCTGCTGCTGCTTGGTGGGAAAAAGATGCAGGTGAGTGTTATCTGTGATTGAAGGTTTGGCTGTGTGTTCTTGATGATGCTGTCTTTACTGGGCTCTTCTCTCTGACAGGGCAGCTCAGATTATTTCCTCACCAGTGGAGACAAGGTCAGGTTCTTCTTTGAGAAAGGTGTTCTGGATGAGAGAGGTGAGCCCTGAACCCAGTCAAGGGAACATGAGGAGGCAGGGCCAGGTTCCAGCTCTGCAACCATCCCTGCTTTGCTAAACATGTTAAAATCTGGTTTTGTCTTGTAGGCAACTTCCTAATTGCAAAGGAGAAATCTGTCAGTAAGATTGGCCATGGTACGTTCAATTGGTCTTTTTGTTTTTTGAGAAGGATGGGCAAAAGGGAGGCAGTTCTTAGGCACTGGGACTTTTTCAGACCCACCCTCTTTAGTCTCCTAAATCTAAACCTTCCTGAGAGCAGAAGTGGCTTTGTCCCTGTTCTGTTTCTCACTGTGCCCCAAACACTGCAAACCTCATGCAACTCCTTCCTTTGCAACCTCTCCCGTATTAAATTAATCTCAATTTCTGCTCATCAGTTCACTTTTTCCCTCATCGTTCCATCACTGCCTCTGCAGATGTCTCTGTGCAGCTCCTCACTCTCTGCTGCCAAAGTTCTCAGCTATAAACCTTTCAAAACAAAACCCAAAGAACGCTTCCAGGAGGCTCTTTGGTTGCACATAGCACTGAGTTACTGGTGTGCAAAGGTTTGGACTTCAGCCCTCAGACCTCTTGGGGTCAGAGATTGCTTGAGCAACCTCCCACTGAACTGCTCCCACTGCTCATGGCTCAGACTGTCTCCTGCTCTCTGCACAGTTAAGCTGTTTTCTTCCTTTCTCACTGCAGCATCTTTTCTTATCTCCTTCTGCTTTCAGTTTGTGCCCTATTACCTCTCTCCCAGCCCCCCACTTGGGTTTGAATCTCTTTTGTCTTCAAACAATACGTGGAAAATAAGAGCAGGATTCAGCTCATTCCCCTGAACTTTGTTCAGATTGAACGTCACTGAGCTTGGAAATGCAATACAGAGCTCTCTCAGCACCCCTGTGCAGAGCAGCCTCTGCTGGGCTCTGTTACATTGACTTTTCCTCTGGGAAGTGAAAACAGTTCTGTCCCCTGCTGCCTCAGCACCTTCTCTCTGATTGATTCTCCATAATGAGTCTTTTTAATGGGGTCTCTCCTTGTCCCTTGTTCAGTGGCAGCCCTTGCTGGGCCTGATCAGCAAGAAGGGGAGCTGCATCTCTTTTTGCTTTGCATTTCCGTATATTCTGTGTAATATGCTTCATCACAACACTCACTTTTTTCACTCTTTAGTCTTCTAAAGAGAACTGTATTAACTCAGAAGGGCTGTGTCACCTCAGGCAGTCATTAAGGTTGGAAAAGCCCTCTCAGATTCCCAAGCCCAATCCACCCACCATCCCCACTGGCCACGTCTTGTAGTGCTGCATCTCCGTGGTTCTGGAACACCTCCAGGAATGGAGTGATGCTGATGATCTGCTCCTGGGGGTGGGGTGTGGAAGTTCCTGGCTGCTTGGCTGTGCTCTTTGCACCTCATTGCTGCCAGCCTCTGGGCTGCCTTCTGTTACCGAAACCTTCACCCTGAGCCTTGTCTTTCCCCTTAGCCTTGCACGCTCGTGATCCTGTCTTCAAGCAGATCACTCACTCCTCTAAGGTGCAGGTAAGCTGAGCTGATAGAGCTGTCTGACAGAAAACCAAATGATGGGATGGTCAACTTGAGTATTCTGGACTCCTAAGTACAAAGTTTTCGAACGTAAAAGGACAGAATTCCGATAGAAAATAGCACTTTGTTGTGTGCAGGAAGCAGCAAATGTAAATTTTGGGAAGTTTCTTTCCAGGAACTGGGGAGAAAACTAGGCCTTGAGAGACCAGTGGTTGTGCAGAGCATGTACATCTTCAAGGTATGGCTGCGAGCCTCCCTGCCATGGCAGGAGTGAAGCCAGTGTGACTCCTCCTCACGTGTCTCCCTTCTCCTTGCAGCAACCTGGCATCGGTGGGGAAGGTGAGCTTTGTGTGTCTCTGTATTACAGCACAGGTAGTCCTTCAGGAAAGGATTGTGAGCAGGTAAAGCTGGCACAGGCTGCCCAGAGAGGTGGTGGTGCCCCGTCCCTGCAGATGCCTGAGATCACAGCTGGATGGGGCTGTGAGTGCTGATGTTGCTGTGTGTGTCCCTGTGCGCTGCAGGGAGATGGCCTTTAGTTGTCCCTGCTACCTCAAGCGATTCCATGGCACGATGGGTGGTCAGGGCAGGCTGAGGAGCACCATGTATGCCCCCACCTCACAGTGCTGGCCCCAGGCACACCCAGATTCTGACCCTGCTGCTTTTCATCACAGTGACACCACACCAGGATGCCACGTTCCTGCACACGGAGCCCCTGGGAAAGGTCCTGGGCTTCTGGATTGCACTGGAGGATGCCACCCAGGAGAATGGCTGCTTGTGGTTCATTCCCGGCTCCCACACCAGTAAGTTGTGGCCGCTCCTCCAGCAGAGCTTAATATAGCAATATTTTCTTTTTTTTTTTTTACTGTACATGGCTGACAGTGCTTAGTTTTAAATTGAAACCAGGGCTATAGGGTGAAGAGGCAGCCCTCCTGGTGCTGTATTTACTCCAGAACCTGTGAGGGTGAGGCCCACTGCAGTCGCCCTGCGTCTTTTGTGCTATTTCAGAACATCACCCTGCAACACAGGCTCTTCTTTGCCAGGCTCTGAGATTCAGGTTCTTAATGCAATGAAGGTCTGGAACTACTGACTTCTTTCTTCTTGTGGTGATACGTGTCATTGCCACCTGTCGGTGCTCCTTCTGTACTTCTGACTGCAGCTTTGAAAAGGTTCATCGTCACCTGGACTGCAAACTGTAATTCTCCTTCTGCCCTCTGGAGTGAGAATGCACTAACAAACCATTGCTCTTTTTTTTTCCTGCTTGCAAAACTGCTTCTTTTCCAAGCTGCATCCCATTCACAAGGATGCTCTTTTCCCCCTATGCCCATGACCTCTTGGCAATATTCTAACTTCCTCTTTCACCCCAACCACCACAGCATCATTTCTGCAGTCTCCTGCCTTTCTCTTCCTCTAGGACATACTATTTGACTTCCAATGCTGCTCACCTAAGCATTTACTCGGTAATTACAGCTCTCTTGATGTTTTAAATCACTCAGCCCTCATACACTTTGGAGTAGGTTGTGCTCTGACAGCAGATTATGCTGTCAGGAAGAAGACATGGATGACAGTTTGTTTTTGGGTTTTGCATAAGTGTTTGAGCATTGTGTTCCTACCAGGCTGCGTTGAGATGCACAGAGCCAGGAGGGGAAGCAGAACACAGCTGATTCTCACTTTCTGCTACAGCTGGAAAATCCCAAATCTTTGCATGCTGAAAAATCCCTGAATCACCAAGAAAAGAATCGAATACATTAGCAGCGTTGTTCCTTTAAGTGCCAAAAGGAACCACAGAGTGTTTCTGGGCTTGTGCAAAACAGAGCTGGCATTTTCATTGGTATGGATGTTTGCTTATCTGTGGACGTGCAGGTGGGATCACCCGCAGGATGGTGCGTGCAGCCCAAGGAGCCTCGACGTGTGTGGAATTTGTAGGGTCAGAGCCGGCCTACGATGACAGCAAGTTCGTACCTGTGCCCATAAGTAAAGGTAGAAGCACCTCAGAGAAGGGAAACACAATTGCATTTCAACAGCTGTACTTTCCTTATGTCACATTTAGCACTCACCACTGGGAAAAAAAGCAGTCTGGGTGTTTCTTCCAAACAGGTGGGCTCATAGTCATCCATGGAGAAGTCGTCCATAAGAGTGAAATGAACAGCTCGGGGTTCTCTCGCCACGTGTACACCTTCCATGTGATGGAGGCCAAAGGCACCAACTGGAGCAAGGAGAACTGGTAGGGTTGCTGTGATTCTTAGACAAATGTTTAATGAAAGCTTTTAAGTTGTACCCTGGTGTATTTGCAGACTTCTTACAGTCATGTTCAATAAGCATATTGGAGGAAGGGAAAAATTCCATGCTTGGCAATCTTTGCTGTGCTTCTACTTTGCAAAATATGCAACCACGTGCCTTAGGGATTTCTTTCAGGATTTCTACTAAATTTAAAATAAAAGAGTGAAGTGCCTGAAAGACAGAACTGATGACTACAGGTGTAACTGGTGTTCAGCCTGAGGGGTTCTAAAATGCTGACTTCTCACTGTATCAGGTCTTGCTGTTGTTTGAAATGCCCTTTGGATGCAGCAGTATTGATTGCTGATTTAATGGCCCAGAACTGGAGTAGTCACTGCAGTTTTGTTTTTTGCTCTTCCTTACCACCTAGGCTCCAGCCAACTCCTGAACTGCCTTTTCCACCGCTCTACACTTGACATTCACAATTGGCTTCTGGAGTCAACTGGCTGGTTGGTGTTCCCATGATTGCTTGTCTGTGTTCTCTATAAGTGCAGTTCACTAGATCAATGCTCAAGATATAATTATCCACTGTGAGCAAGCTCCCTTCATGCAGCTGAATCTGCCTGCCTTCAGTAGAAGCTTCTGCTGCAGGATGAGCCCTGCTCTGAGGATAGTAGCCCAGTCCTTTTGGTGAGGAAATCTCTTCTGTCTCCAGAACAGGCCATTAAGGAGTATTCCACCTTGACCATGGCAATAGTTGAGAAGTGTTTCTTGTTGTAGAGCTGTAGTATTTTAAGTCGAGAGCTCATTTAGTGCTTGGCTCTGTTCATTGGCAGTGCAGGTGAATGTGTTGTGTGACGGTGGCAGCCTTGGGTCTCTGTCCTATTCTTTGAATAGTAATAAAGACAATGCTATTGTGGGCAAAATGAATCAGGGAGTCTACTTCTTTAATTCATCGCTCTTCTGGGTACTTCTTGCAAATTGCAGCTGAATGTTTGATCTCTAGGCTTGATTAAAAATATCAACGTTCTTAAAGATGTTGAAAACATGAAAACAACAACAAAACCCCTCGTGATACATCAATAAAAAATCATGAATCTTCATTTTAATCTCACCCCTTTTTTTTGAGGGTGTCACGGTGTGATCTCCTCCCAACACGTGGGGCTGCAGCACAGCTCTGTGATGATCTGATTGAGGTGTGTGCACCACCATGACTGCCCAAACCCCAACAAAACCAAACCACAGCGAAACCTTAGGAACATTAAGTAACTTCAGTTGCATCAGGGGCAAGCTCATGCCTGTGTGCTAAGCTGAACAGAACGCAGGTAGCATTTCTGAAGGAGTTGCAATAGATGGTATCTCTCCCAGTGTACTCAGAAGGTCATAGATGGGGACAAAGAAGTGGGAGAGACTGTAGGAATGAAATGCTGTCGTGGGGGTGATGTAATCACTTTCAAGCAGTCGTGGAGTTGTGTTTGTAGCAGATCTGTGGCTGAGTAACATACCCAGCTCAATCCAGCCAATTTGGGAGCATAAGTCAGGATGGACTGAGGCACTCCAGCTCCTACATAATATTCCACACTTATTTAAATTTACTTTTTGAATGCTTGGTTAAATGGGCACTAAGTTTTATCTAGTTAAAATGAGACAAAACCAGAATGAACTTAACAATAAGTAAGTTGTTAGGGAAACAAGGCTCCAATTCTTAGTGATTCACTCCTCTCAGAAACGTATTACCCATCTCTAGTGTTGGTTTGATCATCTGATTTGTGAAATAGAATTAAATCTATGGTAAGAAGAATTTTTATCCCTTTGGGCATTGCCTAGCACTGCAGAATATGTTCAATACGGTGCAGAGCTCAGGCTGGCACAGTGGGAATGAGGCTGGTGAATGGCAATAGCAGCAGCCTGGAGTTCAGTTCCTGCTGTGGTGATCCTGGGATCTCTCCCTGTGCTTTTCCTATGGTTTGTTTCACAGTTGTGGGTGGGGATGGAGGGGGAAGTGACTTCTTGTAGTTTTGTGCTGCTTTGGAGGTGAAGGCTGTGGGTCATAGTGGAACTTTTTCTGTATCTTTCCATTACTAGAGTTAATCTCTTATAACAGTGCCTGCTGCTGAGCAATGATTGTCTGGCCTCTGCTTATATCCACCATTATCTGCAACTTGCAAAATATCTAATTCATGTGGATGAACAGAAGCAAGAAGCTGGACTGAATTTGCAGGTTTTACAGTTCAGTGTGAAGGAAATGCAGCCTAATCTGAATTGTTTTTTTGCAAACGGTAAATCTGTCCCTTATTGCATTATTAACCAAAACAAACCCTGAACAATTTTGGCACGTTGGGAAAGGCAGGCTCAGGTGTGGAGCTGGGCCCAGGTGGGGGATGTTGAGCAATGCCACCTCCCTGCAGGTCCTGACTCGTTCCTGGGGCCTGATCTGTTGGCACAGAGCATCACTTCTGCTCCACCTGTGCTCCTAATAAGCAGTCAGGACTGCAGGGGAGAATTGTGTAAGGAGTCTGGGGCAGCACTACACCATTCCCAAAGTGTACTGTGGTGCCTTTTTGTGGGGAACATATTGTCAGAACGTAACTGCATCCTTCAAACTAGGATCCTGGAAAGCAAAGCTTCAGCTCAGGCAGTTCTTGGGGAAATGGAAGAGGCAGAGAAAGCACAGCACTTGGCAATAAGGGACTATCAATGCAGAAGGGCTTAATAGATTCTCCCCTGTGATTTTTTTTTTAATATGACAAAAATCAACTTGTGCTGTTTTGAAAACTACAGAAAAAAAAACCAGACTGAAACAAAACTTTTATTTTAAATAGATTTTTTTTCCTTTGTTTTTAACAAAAGAAAAACACTGTTTGGATCATCTTTCATCTGTGATTGATGTGCATATATTCAGTTGCTGCTTTTCTCTAGCAGTGGAGAAATCTCTATTCTTGGAAGTGCTTTTAAACCATAAACATGATCTGGAGGTAGAGAGGTAACAACAAATTATCAATTTGGGTCGTGTAAGCTTCCAAAAGAGAAACTAAGCTCACAGACACCAGAATCCAGGCATAGCTGGAGTTCAGGTTCACGCTGCTGTCAAAGATCAGAATAAGAGCCACAGCAATGATCTGAGCGAAAACTGCTGTCATTGTCCCTTCAAAGGTCTTCTTTGTGCCTGGCCATTTGATTTCCCCCATGGTACTGCCAAAAACAGAAGCCATGGTGTCTCCTACCCCTACCGCAAGCACCCCAGCGTAGGGCACCAGTGATCCTGCCCCAGACAAGGCACCTTTAGGGGCACAAGATCTGGGGAACAACCACACTGGGAGGGACATGCCAAGAAGAAGGTAAATGTGAGTCAAGATTAGAGGCCCACTGTCTCTTTCATCCAAGAAGAGAGACAGCAAATAGCGAAGAGTCTGACCAAGCGGTTTGATCCTGAAGTACCGAATGTACTCTAAGAATATGAACACTGCCAGACACAGGACTGCAGCAACATAGAGAAGCTGGCGGTCATAAATTAGTCCAGGAACGTAAGTTGCTACAACAATGAAATGGAAATACTTCCTGGTTATGGTTGAGGCCTGGTGTTTTTTAGATTCAGACGATCTCTTGGCATTCTGGTAGAAAACTATGCCACACGCTGAAGCAGCCAAAAAAGTCCAATATATGAGCAGGTAAACCCTCGTCTGTGTCTGAAACAAAAACTGGAGCAGCCAAAACAAAGGGTTCCTCCGGATCAGTCGATAAAGCCAAGGCATGATGACCCCTAAGCCTAGCACTGCTGTCATCATGTGGAAAAACATGGAGGAGATCCACGTACCCGAATCCATGAAAATGAAGAGAACAGTGAAAAAAAGCCCAAGAATAATAACTCCAATAACTGCCACCAGAAGGAAGAAGTCTATGGGTTCACCTCTGCCCTCGATTACATTCAGTGAGCGTTTAATGAGCTGATTGAGAACAAAACTTATACCTCCGAGAACTAGCAATGCTTCTCCAGGAGTAAAACATCGAGGCAGCAGGTAGAGCAAGATCATACTGAGGTAGACAAAAATTAGCAGCACTTCTAGGACCTCTATCACTTCTGAAACAGTCAAAGAGTGCTTCATGGTATAGATAATTATACTGCCAGCAACACCAGTGAGTATGCAAGTGTTGGTGGGCACAGGTTTTGTGATGCCAACGGCAATCACAGACAAAAATAGAGCAACCAACATGCCAGTGGATGCTACAACTATGCCAAAGCGTTCAAAGTACACGATACCAGCAGCCTTGCACCTCTCCTTCATTGCTATCCCCAGCAAGGGGATGACCATGCTGGCAGGCAGGAGCCCACTGTTTGCTGTGCTGCGGAACTGGAACACAGCCCCCCCCTGCTGCAGCAGGCGGTCCCATTTGAACTGGACATAGAAAGCCTGGATGGCAAGAGCTACAGCACACCAGGAGTAGCGGTCCCACACCACTGCATGCACGCACAGAACGATGCTGAAGACGATCAGGGATTCCACCAGCACTGGTTTGTTTAACATGGTTCCAGTCCAATGCGGCTTTGGCTTTCAAGATCTTTGTTATGGGTCCTGATCTTCTCAGTAGTTGTCCACTAGAAGGAATTCTCTTTCACACTACTGCGATTCCTACTGAAAACAAACAAACGATGAAAGCAACTATTGGAAAACCAGAAAAACTGAAGCTTGCTTGCAGCTGTTTTGTTCGTAAGCTCAAATTAGACTGATGTTATATGCCAGCTATTAATCAGAGATAAGAAGGGATCAGCCAAAACCATTATCCCCACTTGAGAATCCAAGCTGAGCTGGCAGAAGCCAACTGCTCAGTATGTGGGTATTCAGATACTGCAACAGAAATACTTTAAATTTCGTCTTCGACTTGAAATATGAAGCAAACAAGCCACAACTATTCCCAGATGGCTTCACTGCAGCAAGCTGCCAGCTGGGCTACAGGACATGGAGCAATTTCACCACCTGCGATGCAGATCTTCTGTTCCAGCTCTCAAAATATGCTGACGTTCAGATTTGCAACATGAGGTATTTCACTTCTGTGTTACTTTCTGGTCCCTGCCAGATAACCCTGCCGGTGCCTAAGGGGCTGACGTTCAGATTTGCAACACAAGGTATTTCACTTCTGCGTTACTTTCTGGTCTCTGCCAGGTAACCCTGCCGGTGCCTAAGGGGCAGGACAGAGGGGAAAGGCTCCTCAGCGCAGTGTGTACTGCTGGGCAATCGGCTAATGGCTTTAAACTAAAGCACGGCACATTTCGAAGAAACCGTTAATAATGAGGGCGGTGAGGCCCTGGGAGCTGTGGATGCCCCAGCGCTCAGAGCCGGGCTGGACGGGGCTTTGGACAGGGCGGCAGGGGCCCGGCTGCTCTGGGCTAGGAACCTTCCTCGCCGCTCGACGCCCACCGCCGTCCCCCAGACCCCGCTAGGCCCTGACAGGAGGCGCTGTCCAAGGCTCTCCAACGGGCCGCGCCCTTCCCGCTGCCGCCCGGTCCCCGCGGCGCTCACCTACCTGGCAGGACGCCGCCATCTTGGCGCTGCCGCCCGTCACATGACCCAGCGAAACGGGGAGGGGGGGGAGCGGAGGCGGAGCGGCCGCACCACGTGATGCCGGCGGGGCGCCGCGCTCGGCTTCGCGGGTCACGTGAGAGGGGCAGCGAAGATGGCGGCGGGCGGGCTGTGCGCGAGGTGCGGGGACGCGGCGGCGGTTGCTGCGGCGGGAACGGAGAGCGGGAGCGGGGGGCGCCATCCCTCGTTGTGCGCGCAGTCCCGCCGCGGGGGGAGGGAGAGAAGGAGAGCGGCGGAGAGGAGGAGCTGGGGAGGAGGGGGGGGCGGACAGGGGAGAGTTAACGGCCGCGGGGCCCGCGCCGCTCTGACCCCGCCCCTCGGCCTGGCCCCGCCCCGTCCTTCGGCTGCGGGGCCTTGAGGCGCTCCGTGCGACTCCTGCGGGATGCCGCCGGTCTGCCGGGCGCCTCGGTTCGTAGGGAGAACGCGCGGTTTGCCGAGGAAATCCCCTTGTCGGCCGCCTCGGCGGGCGGAGCTGCGCTCGGTGGGCTCCTCCCGCGCCCCGGGCTTTCCGTGCCCGTAGGGCGGCGGCGATCCCTGTGGAAGTGCGGCGTCTCGGCCTCGTTCCTCGGAGAGCCCTTCGCAGACCGAAGGGAAGCGGCAGCCGCGTGAGAGCTGCAGGAAGGAAGCCCTTTTTTGGGACGAGCTCCTTCGGATCGCTGCTTTCGTTCCCTTTTGGTCGTTTATTCTGTCGCTTTCAGATTCCGTTTGGCCCTGGCTGTCTAAATTGCATTAAAGCAAAGCTCACAACCCCAGCGGGACCGAGAGCAGCTCTGTGCCCTACGGCCGGGCCGAGGGAGCTTGCCTTCCTTCGCCCTCCCGCAGTCTAATTAAGGAGGTTAGGGTGGAATGAAGTGCGAGGTTGGCTCTTGCACTGCAAAGCCGTTCTTTTCTTGGTAAAATTCGGTGTCGCTTCGGCACCCGTTGGGCTGCAGAGGCTCCACCTGCACAGTCAGCAGGGCTGTGTGGCTCCCATGCAGCGAGCTGCTCCTGCTGAGGAGTTTGAAGGTAGAAACTGGTTGATAGATGTATTGGAAATAGCAGCTTCCATAAGCCACTTGGATGGCACCACGTGTCAGGTGTTACAGGTGACTGCTGCTTATTTTGATGATGCCAGTCTGAAGTTATTGCATTATGGGTTGTTACTTTCTAAACTTTGCATGGGGAGTTGTGACATTTTCACTCCTTATTTGTGTTATATTGCTGACAAATCATTGGTTTTAAAGTTTGCTGAGCTTTGCTCTTTGAGGTACGTGTGCTTCTGCAGAGCTGTTGTAGGGAGGCTCATCTTTGTAAGTGCATTTGCCAGGGTGAAGTGTTGGTCTGTAACACTTTCTAGCACAGGTTGGCTTTCCTACAAGCTTCCCAGGAAGCAGGAGGAAACAAGCAGCTCAGGTGCATGTTCTGAATAGCTGAGGCTAGTGAAATTTCCCCTTAGGAAAGGTGTTGTGTTTCTTCTCTTCACCTAGTTTTGAATTCCTCTTTCAGTGAAGGTAGAAACTGTTAAAGAGGAATTTGTTTGGAGGGCAGCATCATGTGAAACCCAATAAAATACCCCTCTGCTCCTTTAAATTATTTTTCTTTATGTTGCAATATGATCTGCTCTAAAATAATAATTGCAAGTTTGAAATGGTGCACGCTAAATAGAAGCCTGAAATGGTGTTTGTTATTTAAACAGTCTCCACATTTTCCCTTTGTTTACAGGAGCAGCAGAGAATTGTGGACAATTCTCCTGGGCAGATCAGCATTAAGAGAACCAGTAAGTCCATATCTTGATGAGCCCATTTCCCTCTCACTTAATGGACTACGTGGCCAAATACATCCTTTGTACATCTGTTTGAATACTAGTTTTGTTGCATTTTCCTTTTCCTTGGTGTGATTTTTGTTGCTCTTTCTCCACTACTTGTTTGTTCTTCCATTCTTTGCTTATAGTTGCTTCATCAGCTTCTGCCTGGAAGAGAGTATATGAAAAGGTAGCTCCTGTCAGGAGTGAACAGAAGTGCTGCTTGCTAGACTGACTGATACAGGGTGTATGTGAGTGGTGCAGCCTGCTTCTGGGATTTTCTGGGATGGAGCCCCTGCATCCAGGAGTGTGCCCAGAGGATGGAGATGCAAACGTATCAGAACCCAGACCAGCACCTCCTCATTCCTCTCCTTTCCTAATACTAGGCAAGGCAGCAGGCTTTCTCATACAGTACTCACCTTGAATCAGTCTGAATCGTAATGCTGTTGTTTGCCTCGTTGTTGCAATCTCTGTGATGGTGGAATTTCTTTGCTTCACTTAAACAAGTCTGCTACTGGACTGGAGATTTGAGGAATTTGTTCAGTAATACTTGGTTCGCTTTTTAGGCACAGATTGCATCAGAACTGAACAAGCACTGGCAGAGATTGTTAGAAGGGCTTTCGTACTACAAACCTCCAAGGTACAGTAATTGTCTGATAATAGAAATTAACCTCTGCAATGGAATCTAACAGTAAGTAGAGGAGCATGTTGAATATTTCTGGTTTTCTAAAGATAGGTCTTTATTCTCTTGCATGACTTGAGATTTTTGGAAAGGAGCACCAATGGGCAGTGCTTAATCCAGACTGCTTTCTAGGGCATAAAATACAAGCCAGAAAGAAAGAACAGTAGCTTCTGCTGTCATTACCAACATTGAAAGCTCTTAACCCTTCTTTACCTCTGCTCAGCTGTGGTGCCCAAGTGCAGGTTTGCACTCTGCAATCAAGTGGCTCCTCTTGGCACTTGGTCATGTCGGAGATAACTGGATTCCTTCACTGGAAAGGATGGAATGAATGTAGCCTGTATTTATTATGCCAATAAAGTAGTGAACAATATTGAGTATTATCTGGTAACAAAACTGCTGGTTGTTGCTGTGTGACATATTGAAAGCAAACTGAGAGCAAACAAGTGTTGAGCTTGAACTGATAAAATTGAGAACTTGGAAATTAAGCCTCTTGAGTTCATTCCTTGGAGTTGCTGTGTTTTTAATGACTGTTTTTTTTCTTTAGTACAACTTCAGCAGAGAAGGTAAAAGCTGACAAAGATGTAGCTGCTCTACTAAAAGAGTTGGGTCTGAGGGTCAGCAAGTTTTTGGTGAGTGAAGGTGCTTTTCTGATTATTTTTTTTAATCCTTTTTCTTGGTGTTGAGGAGAGGCAAAGTTAAGTTTCTTTCAGTTCAGAGTAATCTAAAGGAGGTTACAAACACCCATAGAGGCCCTACATCAGAATTCCCTGCAGTTATTAGTGACTGCATGAGGTGGTTTGTTTTTCCTGGTTTTCATCCCCTCCAGTTTTTTGGAAGCAATCCTCTTTGATCTGAGGCTCTATCAAGACGTCTGAAACTGCTCAGCTGAAAACCAATGTCCCTTAAAGTACCTGCCCCAAATGCTGTTTACCTGCAAGGTTATGTTCCTTGTGATTCCCCTGTGGGAGTGAGAGTTAGGTGACCTGTGGCAGTACCTTTGTTAAGTGACTGCGGTGCTCCTTTGCTGAGGTTTTAACTGGCTGCACCTGAGTTACATCAAAGCTTGTGTATTTTGCTTTCAATGGAAGTGCTGACTGAAACAAGCATCATCCTGAAAAGCAAGAATTTTCTGTTATTATTTATTCTGAAGAGAAAATCTACCTGAAATATTTGGAGAGAATATTTATCTTCAATCTTTTGTTTGTTTCAGAGCATCTCTCTTTTTTTCTTCAGGGTCTGGATGAAGAGCAGAGCGTGCAGTTGTTGCAGTGTTACCTTCAGGAGGATTACAGAGGAACAAGGGACTCCCTGAAGGTCCTTAGCTCCCATTTATTTCCTGCTTGCTGTACATCTGTCCACAATACCAGTAATCTGTTGATGAACATGATCATATGCAACCCCACATTCTGAATTGGAAAAGACTGTAGTTTGCATTCACTAAACCTGCAGTGGCCAAGTACCACTGTATAAAAACGTGACAGCAGAAATTCAGGTCTAACTTTCTGGTCCTCTTCCTGCTTGAATCTATCTGCAAGGATTTGGCTCATCTGTGTCTCAGGAATACAGGAAACCTGCAGATGTGTGAATGAGAGTGGGTGGAGATGAAGAGCAAACATTTACAAATAAGTGTTTTGTAGTTTTGGAAACTGTCTTTCCAAAAGAAATGGAAAGAAAAAATTTCTCATTTCTTTCAGTTGTGGGTTGTTTGTTTGTTTTTGATGATGTTTGTGGGTAGGTGTTTCTGCAGTAGGTAATTATTTTATATTTTGCTTACAGACAGTTCTTCAGGATGAAAGGCAGAGTCAGGCTCTGATGTTGAAGGTTAGTCATTTCCATTTATATTTTCTAGTGAAGAGATCTGGGAACTAACATTTTGTATTCACAAAGCCTTGGATGGTGGAGATTTTAGGATTAATGTCAGGGAGTTCAGCTTCCACATTTTCTGAAGCCTGTGGGTTTATATGTTTCTGTCTGAAGGGACAGCCCTGAAATGGACGTTGATCATCACGCCTGGCAGAGATGGCTAAAGATTAAGAATGGAAGACTGCATCTCATTTTTGCCTTTCTTTTCCAAGTTTTATTGAATAGCATAATTATAGACATGTCCCAACAACATGTTTTATTGAATTCTGTTAGATTAATTAAATTTTAGTGTTTTTTTAAATAATTTTTTAGATAACTTAAAACTGTTAAGTTGAAATTCCATCCCTAGTAGTGTTTGAGCTCTGTATATTCTGGTGCTGTAGGCACTGGACGAGGAAAGGGAATGGGAGTTGAACACAGTACCCAAGTGATGCTGGTAATGTTATGTGTTCACAGCTTGCTGACTATTACTATGAAGAGAGGATCTGCATTCTGCGCTGTGTCCTCCATCTGCTCACTTATTTTCAGGATGAGAGGCACCCTTATGCAGTGAGTACAGGAACCTTTTCCTGGATATCATTGAAATAAGCTAAATATGTAAGTTGTGTATTAATTGTCCACTTGTGGTTGCAAAAACCACACAAGAATGCATGTGGGAGTTCATTTATGTATTTCTTTGCTTGTTGAAGGCACAGTACTTCCAGTGTGTCGAGAAGTTGGAAAAGGAGCTTGTTCCTAATTACCGTAAGCAGTTTGAAGAACTGTACAAAGCAGAAGCTCCCACCTGGGAAACACATGGAAATCTCATGGTATTTTTTTGTCTGTGCTCTTCTATAAAACTTACCAAGTGTATCCATCTAACTTAGAAAGTCTTTCTTCGTGTACAGCGTGTTGAAATGTCTGTATGCAGACATGTAGCCTAAAATGATGGCTCTCTTAGTCCAAGAAACCTAACCATTGTTTTCAGTTGAGCACACTTTTGCTCAGAACCAAAGCAAGCTGTTTGAAACACATTCTTCCTTGTAAGAAGCCTGTTGATAACGCTCAGCCAACAGGTCAATTCGTGTGGCCCTTCATAGTCTCTCTGTGTCAGTACTGTACTTGCAGTGGCTTTTCATGTTATTCATGCAGACTTTGAAGTAGCTCAGCCCCTCTTGGTTTCTGATTGCTTTGTCTGATCTCTGAGCTCTGATGCATGATGGTGGGTCTTCTCCTTGTGCAGACAGAACGTCAGGTTTCCCGTTGGTTTGTGCAATGCCTCCGTGAGCAGTCCATGCTCCTGGAAGTCATCTTCCTCTACCATGCATACTTTGAAATGGTACCTGATGACCTTCTGGTATTTGCAAAGTTGTTCAAGGAGCAGGGATTTGGCACTAGACAAACCAACAGGCATTTGATAGACGAGAGCATGGATCACCTGGTGGATCATATTGGGTAAGTAACGTGTATTTGTCAAGTGAGTACAGAACAGTGCAGTTGTTTTTCTCAGTTTAAAAAAAAAAAAGAAAAAAAGAAAGTGCTTATTTTTCTTTCTTTTCTCTCTCAAAATCACCACTTTAAAATCACCTCTCTGAAAATCAAGCTGAACTAATTGTGATGAAGGCAGAAAGTCTTCTCTGATTGCACTGCACATTTGTGGCAAAATGAAGATGTGATTGCAAAGCAGTGGGGCATCCAGATGCCAGCTTTAACTTTGTAGGAAGAGTAGCAATGAAGACACAGTGCCATTTATTCTTAGATGGTCTAGTTGTAAAGTGAAACTGCATCTTCACAGCTCTGTACTGTGAACTGAATGGCCTCAGTACAGGCTGTGGGTCTGCTTACACAAGTGGCCACAATGTCTTTGTTTTGCTGTGTGGGACATAGCTTAGCATCCTGAAGGACTGAGAGTCTTGGTGGGTGGCATAGAGTTAAAAAGCTAGAAAAGCTATCTTCACATTTCAGTGACTTTTGTTTGTTTGTTCAGTGGTAGTTTTGAAGATTTTCATCCATTCTATGCTTAGCATTTCAAGACAAAATTTGGATTACCTGCTGCTGATTTACATGATTTTGTATTTCTTCAAAGAGCAGCTGAACCAATGCAAACCGAATGTTGTTCTCATTGTTTATCATTCTTTTTAAATTAGAAACCAACTGAATTCTGAAATAAAGTGTCTCACCTACTTGATTTTGTTTTTCCTCTTTCCTGCTTGCAGCTACCTTAGTGCTCTTATTGTGGTGGAAGGCATGGAAATCGACACCCTCCATGAACGAGCGTTGGATGGTAGGACAGAGGAGCACAAGTTAGCCAATAATGCACATATCCACCAGGTAAAGTGCAGGCAGGGTAACCCCACATTCAGCCTGACAGTGTAAAACTTCCTCTGGTTATCCAAGCAGTGCTGCTAAAAGATTATGTATAAAAGGTTCTGACCTGTGTTTGCTAACCAAATATAAGAGCTAGCATCCACGGTACGTGATGGGACAGATAAGAAGGAAATTAATTCTTCTCTCACTTATTTGCTGGATTATCTTGGGCTTTTCTTTAAAGAAAGGTGTGTGCAAAGAGATAGGCAGTGTGAGCTTTAAAAATGTTCTGTTTCATTCAGTGTCAGGGCTTTTAGGACAGAGATCTTCTGAGGTTAGAAGAACACAAAGTCAGTAAAAGATGCACAAAACCAGAGCAGGACTGCAAATGCATGGTTTGATCCATTGAATGTTTGAAGTAACTGCAATAGAACAATGAGTGTTAGCAGAAAGGTGCCATCAGCAATATGCTTACTGAGTATTTCCTGCTTCTGTGGGATCTCAGTTGTGTTGCTCTTGTCTCTGTGCAGGAGATGGACAATCAGCTGCTGCACTTAGGGGATGTCCCACATCACGCTCCAGTGCTTTTGGCTTGGGCTCTGCTCCGTCATACCATCAATCCTGAGGAGTCAGCCAGTGTTATCAGGAGAATGGGTAGCACTGCTATCCAGCTCAACGTGTTCCAGTACCTGACAAAGCTTCTGAAATCACTTAGCAGTGGAGGCAAGAATGTGAGTTTCTTAGTATCATATGTAAGCTCTTGAAGGCTTTTAACTACTGATGATGTAAAGATGTGTGGGAAGTGGATGACTTTGAATCAAAGTGATTGCAAGCTAAGGCTGATTTGAACCATAGCATGTAATAAAGCATGTTTTATCATCTCACGTTCTTTCAGTGAAAAGCAGAAATCAAACTGGTGCTAAACAGATTTTTATGCCTAAAGAATGAAAAAAGCCATAACTGAACAAAAACAAACAAAAAACCTGCTGTGAGTAGGAGTGTTGTACCTCATTTGATCAGAACAGACTGCATCTAATCACATTTGTTGATTTGCCTCCGTGGGTACACTTGCTGTTGTAGATCTGACTGCTAGCTGAATTAACTCTGCACTGTTCTCCAGATAAGGTTTCGTTAAGCAGTGCAGTGTGTGAGAGCAATCACATTGCTGGGCAGAAACTGATGAGGAATCTGATTTCTCTGAACACTGAATGGTTCTTTTTTGATGTTTTGAAGGCATTTCTCATGGTAGTAGTAGTAGTAGTAGTGAGTGTTTTCTCACTTCAGTGGAACCTTTCATGTTGTGTGTGGTTTAACTGACAACTGCATGTTGTACTGTAGCAAGGATATGTGGCAGAAGCAGTTACTCAGAGGTGTGCAGTTTGTAAAGGAGACTGTGTGCTGTTGCACTATGTTCTATAGCTCATAATCTCTCCTGTAATGCCCTTATGTATTCTTTCTTTGCAGTGTACATTCAGCACAGCTTGTATGTGCATTTATGAGCTTCTTTCCTTTGTCCTGACATCGCTGGAATTGCACACATTGGGCAATCAGCAAGTAAGCATCCAACACTCATTGCATCTGTTAGCTAATTTGAAATAACCTGTCATAACTGATACTAATTACTTCTGTTAAGTTGTAATCTTGCATTTGAAACAGCAAAATCTGTGTTTTGGATAGATTTAAAAGTGTGGTTTACTCAATGCACGTTTAGTAAGCACCTCTGCAGACTGGCTGAATAACAGTGCAGTGCAGAGTGTCTTGAACTTGAAGTCCTACGGATTTGAAACTATTTGTCAATGTTTTATTTCCAAAGCAATGGAAGAAATGCACTTTCAGTTTTTAAGTTTGATGGGACATTATATAGTCCTTTGTAAATGTACTGGATGTGTTTGTCCTGGCCAGGCCATTCCTTGATAAGAAGCATAGCCTTAGATTGGCTTTGTGGGGGGTGTTTCCTTCTCTTCTGTCTAGAAAGAGTAGTTCCATCTTAGCTGGTAAGCATGGAAACTTAAATTTTAGGAATGTGCCAAAATTTGGTTCTGGTGAGAACTCTCTGAGTAAAGTAACGTTTTGTTTTGTTTTTCCTCGTGTCCTCTGAAGGATATAATTGATACAGCATGTGAAGTTCTGTCAGCTTCCAGCATTCCTCAGCTCTTCTGGAAGACAGTGAGTGTGCTGGCCATTTCTTTGACCTACCTTGGCTATAACCAAGACCTGATACAAGGATTCCCTTTTAGGAAAGGAACAGGCTGATCATGTTTAGTTAGCGAGTTGCTAGGAGGCCCTGAGGAGCCAGTGTTCATTTCTATCTACCTTATATTTATGTTTGCCCTTTCCTGCCTTTTAGGTCCATCCTTGGCTTTACTCTTGAAGGATACTGGAACAAGTTTTAATATAGGTGATAGTTTCAAACAGGGCTGGGATTGCAAGGACTGAACTAACTGCTCATAAAGGCATCATGCTTATTTTTTTGTTGTTACAGAATTAGGATGATGTGTAATGCAGCAGTCTTACTTCCTGCCTTATACTTGCACACTGCCTCATGCTTTAGTCTGTGCAGGGACTGGAGTGATACTTCTGTGCATGATTAATGTCTCCAATGTACGACTTGAAAAGGAGCTACATCCTTATGCTGTACTGAGGCTATTTTAGCATTTCTTTTTAGCAGTAAGACCTTTGTTCTGTTTCCATCACCAGGAACCAACTGCAGGTCTGGGTATTATCCTGGACAGTGTATGTGGGATGTTCCCCCACCTTCTTACTCCTCTCCTTCAGCTGCTCCAGGCTCTTGTGTCAGAAAAATCTACTGCAAAAAAGGTACAAGATCTCTCTTGGTGTTTGGGAGATTGTTTATTTCAAGATAGGGGTAGCATGCTCTGTGGTAATGCACGGTAATGACGTGGTTGATTAATTTTTAAGAGGATCTGTCACTTTGGCTGTGTTTTTAAGCTCTCTTTCTTGCAGGTGTACAGTTTCCTGGATAAAATGTCTTTCTACATAGAACTCTACAAGCATAAACCTCCTGATGTGATCTCTCATGAAGATGGCACCTTGTGGCGAAGGCAGGCTCCAAAGCTCCTCTATCCTCTGGGTGAGGAAACTGCATTTCATCTTTTCTTATTCAAGTGCTTTGTGGAATTTAATTCTTCACCTGGCTTCTAACTTGTGGGGAGATTTACTTGCTTCTTCACTCTTTAGGACTAGGTCAGACAAATTTGCGGATACCTCAGGGAACAGTGGGCCAAGTGATGCTGGATGATCGAGCTTATTTAGTACGATGGGAGTATTCCTACAGCAGCTGGACACTGTTTACCTGTGAGATTGAAATGCTGCTCCATGTTGTATCCACAGCAGGTGAGAATAAGACAGAATAAAGTAATTGATTGTTGTTGTCAACTTTAAGTTAATGATAGGATTGAGCAGCTCTCAGTACTTCTGAAAGAGCTTGGAATTCTTACCCAAAACCCCATTTGTTTTTGTTATTGTTGTTGGTTTTGGTTTGGGGTTTCAGTTATGGTAATTCACTGCAATAGGCTGAGAGCATACAATGAAATGAGCCTGGGGATATTCTGGAAGATGAACGTGCATTGTTTTAAGCTGCTGATGTGTGATTTTTGCATTCTAATGGTAGTTTTCTTTACCTAGATGTGATTCAGCATTGCCAGAGGGTCAAGCCAATCATTGATCTGGTTCACAAAGTCATCAGCACTGATGTATCCATAGCAGATTGCCTTCTGCCAATCACGTCACGAATCTACATGCTGCTGCAGAGGTGAGTCGCTGACCTGCATGGAGTCACTAACAGCAGGGATACCTGACAAGATGTAATGAGCTCAAAGAGTGTCACTTACCCATTTTACCAAAAGATTTGAAAGAAGTGCATCTCAGTGGTTGAACTCCCCAAGGCTGACGTTCGGTAAGGACTGTTCTGGCTACAGAATGCTTTGATGCAGCAGAACCATGATTCCTTTTTTCTTGGATGTTGTTGCACATATTAACTCTCCCTCCAGTCATCTGATGGATAATCACTGTTCACTGTGACAGCCTGTTGTCTGATGAGCCTTGCCTCGTGCATTAAATTGATCTGATTCAAGGGAGAGAAAGAGTTGGCAAAGCTAGACTGACAGTGCAGACTCTGGTGTCTGTGCTGGAGCGTGGGTTTGATGCTTTGGATCAAAACAACAGCATATAGACTAGATCACAGATGGCAGTGCATTCTATGTGTATTTGTCTTTCCCAGGCTAACAACTGTAATCTCTCCCCCTATGGACGTTATTGCTTCTTGTGTCAATTGTTTGACTGTACTGGCTGCACGGATGCCAGCCAAGGTGAGGACCTTCTGTGTTTTCTAAGTTTGAGAACTAGTAATACACATATGTGAGTGAGAGATAATACCTCTACTTGTCCTCATGCAGGTTTGGACTGACCTTCACCATACAGGCTTCTTACCATTCGTTGCCAATCCAGTGTCCAGTATGAATCGCATGATTAGGTATTGGTTGTTTTTATTTCCTGCCTGAATTGTTCATAATTTGTCATAAGACCTTTCTGCCTGTTTGAAATCTAAGCTTTATGCAATCTGTGCATCTGGCATTTCTCACTCATGTCCAAGTTGTACTATTTGTGCAGTGAATCCCCTTGCTTGTTTCACAGTGCAGACGGAATGAATGCTGGGGGCTATGGAAACCTGCTGATGAGCATAGAGCAGCCTCAAGGCGAGTACAGCGTTACCATCTCCTTCCTGAACCTCATCACAACTCTGGTCCGGGTGAGTGCTTCTGGAGTGGCCATTATGTGAAGCTGGCTGTAGACTGATACAGTGAGAAAGTGAAATACAGCAGTGCCTGACATCCTCTGTGCAGTGTGTCTGGGTAATCAGTCATTGGTTGGCACTCCTTATGTGCTGCTGTTTTGTGCTTTCTCTGGTTCTTTCAAAAAGACTGCTCTGGTGTGAGCTACAAGAGAATAGAAGTTGTTTGTAAATGTGTCAGTGGTTTTCTCACGTTTAAAGACACGTGGCTGATCTTCCTACGAAAGATTTAGTCCCCTTTAAACCAGAAGGGGAAAAGTAACATTTCTGTTTCTTCTAGGGACAGCTTGGTAGCACCCAGAGCCAAGGGCTTGTGCCCTGCATTGTGTTTGTCCTGAAGGAGATGTTACCAAATTACCACAAATGGCGTTACAACTCTCATGGAGTGAGAGAGAAAATTGGTAAGGACATCGAGAGGGTAGACAGGTGAGACCGAAAAGGATCACCTGTCTTGGGGGGATGCATACATTTTCCCCATTTTTTTAATCAGATCTTTTCTGGCAGACATTTAGGATTTGCTTTGTGCATCCACTAAAATTGCTAGATGCTGAGATTTGGTTGAAAATATGAGGGACTGGGTAACATGTCTTCCTGAAAACTGAGCAGTCCATTTTGTCTGTGTTTCAGGATGCCTCATCCTACAATTGATTCATGCAATACTGAATTTATGCCCTGAAATGGATCCTCGCAGCAGGTGAGATGGGTGATGTCAGGTCTGGGATAGGCTGGTTTACAGTGTAGCAGGACTCTGCTGCTGTCTTTTTGTTTCAGTTTTTGAATGAAAGTTACCTGCATTTTACTGGCCTGCTTATGTAGTGCTGGTTTCAGTGCTTTTCTGCATTACAGTGAATAGGAAGGGTAGAGAAAGATTAGAGACAAAGCATGTTGGTTTTTAGAACATCTGATGAAGAAGGGGAAAACAGCATATGTGTTCCATGGGGCAGACTGCCACCTGCTTTCCTATTTGATATATCCACTCTGAAGGAAGTAGAAGATAGAGTGAAGTGGGGGCTACTGGACATATAGAAATGCAAACATTATTGTGGTTGTTAGTAAGTGGTGGGGGGGAAGTACTGGGAGAGATCTTAATGGTGGTGTTCTGAATGTGGTGTTTCTGTCCCACAGCAATGTCCCCAGCCTTCAGTCCTTGTGCATCTTCAGTCTGGCCAACACTGAAGCAGGGCAAGCTGTCATTAACATCATGGGGATTGGTGTGGACACTATTGACATGGTCATGGCCTCCCAGTCTAGTAGGTGAGTCGTGCTTCATCTCAGTAGCTGAGGAGAAAAACAGTGGTAATATTTGAAATGTAGCTTTGACATAATTGCACTTATTTGGGGATCTGTGGCAGCCTGCCTTGTAAATTCTAGAGGAACAAGCCTTCTTCGTTATGGATCCATATGTAATTTTTGCTGTACACTCTCCATGCTATTCTTTAGTTTTCTACTTTGCTTAGTGTTAATGATGTGTGATGTCTTGGTGGCTGCTCCATTACTTTGTTAGCAGTTACTTTTTTAAAATAATGCATTCACTTGAATTTAATTTCTAAGACTGAATAGAGTGAACTAGAAGCAAGAGGATTATAAGCCAAAGTTAGAATCTTCCTTGACACATAGCCAGCCAAATTTGTCAGGAGGTTGTTTTTGAGAAGGTCTGCCATTCCTTTCTCTGAGAACATCTGGAAGGGAATCCAGACTTGTTGTGGAGAAAGCAATACCTATGTGAAAATCCTTTTTGACTTTCATGTCTCTCCAGACTGTTTATCTCATAAGGAAAGCCTTGGGAAAGTACTGGATTGAGAGTCTTGTCACCTATCATGGGTGCCTTTATAATTTCTTTAAGATTGCCTCTTGCAAATGTTTCTCCCTCTGTCTTAATGCATTTAACATCTTTCTCCTAAAGAGGGGAAGATAAGTGACAATAGGCTGTCAGACTGTTTTCCTTTCTTGTTTGATGCTGAGAATTCAGGGCTGAGTAGACAATATATTTTGTGGCTGTGTGGGGGTTTGTGTTTCAGCAGCTGCTGGGTGGTGATGTGACAGTCAGAGTGAAAATGTGTTATAACCTCTGAGTGCCGGAGTGCAGAATTTCATCTTTGAATGTCGTGCAGATACTGAATGTCAGTTGTCAACACAGTTACTTACTTTGCTTTCTCTTTTGAAATACAGTGATGAGTCACAAAGCCAAGGCCAGCTGCTGATACAAACTGTGAAGCTGGCATTCTCAGTCACCAATAATGTCATACGATTGAAACCCCCCTCTAGTGTGGTATCTCCACTGGAACAGGCACTTACTCAGCATGGTATGTATTCCTCCACAGGGACAGCCTGGGAAGCTGTGGTTCTCTTATTACTTAGTGTGTGTCTTGTTACAGACAGTATGTCAATTATTGAAATGTCCAAAATGTGCTTTGTAGTGATAGGAGAAGGCTAATTCTCCCTCCTTTAAGGCACTCTAGCAGGTGGTAACCCTGTTTGTGGTAGAGGGGTTGGAACTAGGTGATTTTCAAGATCCCTTCATGCTTCATTTTTATTTTATTTTTTTTTTTTTTGGAAGACTTACCTGATTCTCACCTTCTGCTCTGGAAGGCATTATTTGTGAAATAGCTGCTATTATCTTTGATTTTGATTGTGTTCTCTTCAGGTGCTCATGGAAACAATCTTATTGCTGTTTTGGCCAAATACATCTACCACAAGCACGACCCTGCACTGCCACGCCTGGCCATCCAGCTGCTCAAGCGACTGGCTACGGTAGGATGAGGCTCACACAAGAGCTTTGCTTCTTCCTTTTGTGCCTGATTCCACAGCTGAAATTCTTTCAAAATGGTTTCTTCAGACTTGTTTGTATCAGGGAGATTAATGCAAGTTGGCCAAAGGCAGTGTGAACTGAAAGCTGAAAGAAGAAATGTTCTGTAGAATTTGGCTGTCCTGGCTTCTGATGTTTCCTTCCTTCTGCAGGTTGCTCCCATGTCTGTTTATGCCTGCCTTGGTAGTGATGCTGCTGCCATCCGTGACGCCTTCCTCACCCGCCTGCAGAGCAGGATTGAGGACATGCGGATCAAGGTCATGATCCTGGAATTCCTCACAGTTGCAGTGGAGACGCAGCCTGGGCTCATCGAGCTCTTCCTGAACTTGGAAGTGAAGGATGGCAGTGATGGCTCAAAGGTAGAATGGCTGACATTTGCCTGGCGATTCACCACTGGTTTATCATAACATCCCTCTGTCTTATGGCACAGATCTCTAGAGTCTAATAGGTTTTATGTGCAAATCTGTGTGCCCGATGGAAAGGTGAATGCAGAACATGTTTGCATTGAATGCAGTGAATGCTTGTGCTGTGCTCTCAGCTTTTTGTTTTTCTTACAGCTGTCCTCAGTTTTCATAAGGACATCTTTACTGAGTCAGAGCAGTGAAAGCAAAGATCCTTGTGACCTTACTCTCCTGACTCAAACAGTGGCCGTTCAGTGGGAATGCACTGCATAACAGTTAATATCAGTTCTTCTCAACACCTGCTCACTGCTGCTTTGCAGTTGGAGGTCTTCATGAGTTGGGACCTTTTTGAAGGCATTTGGTCTTATGAAGTCTTAGCTTAGCTCAACTTTTTATACCTCTAAAACTCTTTTCCCCTCTTGTGTTACACATTCCTTTAGTTACTTACACAGTACGTATCTGCATCAGGTACTCAAGATTTACTCTTCCGTTCGAGAGGCATTGAAGGCATTCTGCTGCAATACACGTCTGTAGTGGTATGGTGGGGGCATAACCTCTCATTTCCTTTTGGTTTAGGAGTTCAGTCTGGGGGAGTGGAGTTGCCTCCAAGTGGTCTTAGAGCTGATAGACTCCAAACAGCAGGAGAGGTACTGGTGTCCTCCCCTCCTGCACCGTGCTGCCATCGCCTTCCTGCACGCCTTGTGGCAGGACCGCCGAGACAGCGCCATGCTGGTTCTGAGGACAAAGTGAGTGTTGTTCTCCTGCGGTCTGTTCTGCTCTCTGTATCCCATAATGCCTTTTCTTTGGTTCATTGGAGTATTGAGGGACAATTTTATCCTAGATTCTGTGCATCCTAGTAAGGGCTGAGCAGTGTGCGTGTTTTGAACTTGATCTGTACTGTCTCTTGGGAAAGAATTTGAAAAGCCAATGTGTGCATGTTCAGAAGCAAATGTATGTTGTTTACTTTCTTTTGTGCAAGGCTGCATAATCATGTATTTACCAAAGAATACTTTCTGTGGAATTTGGAACGGTCAAAATGCTGCCAGGCATGAGGGAGGTAACTGATACTACTTCTGTATCCATCTTCTAGGCCAAAGTTTTGGGAAAACTTGACTAATCCACTGTTTGGGACTCTGCCTCCACCTTCAGAGACATCAGAGGTGAGTTACATCAGGGCAGAACGGAGGCAGCTTTGTACTTGTCAGATAGGTTTGTAAGTGTGTGTGGCTGCTGTTTGTGCTTTTGGCTTTCTAAACAGCAGTGTGACTGACTGGTTTCAACGCAGGCAGGAGCTGAGGCACATTCTTGTGCTCTTTGCAGAGAGTGGCTATACAGCAGTGGACTGCCTTCAGAAATTCTCTGCTCTTTTTCACACGTGAAATCGAAATAGGTGTTATCTGACATCTGTGCTTACATCCTCTGGAAGATGTGCTGTATGTGGTGCACCTGTCCTGTGTATGCTGTCTGACTCCTCATTTTTAGGCACAGCTTGGGCTGCCTAGTTTGGAGGAACCAGTGAGGTCTTTTGCTTTCTTCCTTTCTGTGGGTGTTTTGCCCTTTGTTATGGAAGTCCTGTGCCCTCTCTCAGTTTGTCTGCCACTTTGAATCCAGTATTCCTTCCGTGTCATCACCAGTCCTTTGTCAAATGACATAACTATGATATCATGGGAGAAACAAGTCTGCCAAACCAGGTTATCAGTCACTGTGAGCGGGTGGGTGAGGTTAAATTAGAGTTCCACTCACTGTGCAAAGCAAGGTGCTCAGATTTTGTTTTCATCTTGTCTTTGTAGCTCAGTGTCTTGGATACCTGTGCCTTAATCATGAAAATCATCTGCTTGGAGATCTACTATGTTGTCAAGTGAGTGTTTGGCAGTCTCTCCTTCATCCCTCTACTGAAGTCTGAACTTTGTGTGTTAGTTCTAATAGACCACACAGGCTTTCAGGAAATAAATACATGTAATCCTGTGAAAGCATGGGGGGAGCAGAGACATGCAGTCTTTGCAAGATCACTTTATGCAATTGATTGACATAGATTGTGATATTACTGCAGGAAATTCAAATGTGTGCTTGTGATCTGATTCTGTAGGTGGGAATGCTGGTATTTCCTTTTATCCTGCAATCAGAATATTCCATGTTTAATTTCATTTAATTGTGAAATAAGCAAAGTGCATAATGATTGCTGAATAACATTTTAATCATTTCCTCACACTTGAGTTTTTGAGCATAACTGCCCTTTAATACGATGGATAGTCAGGATTAACTGAAATCTCCATCAAAAAGAGCAAAACAAGTTGTAGATTTTCTTCAGGGATCATCTTTTCTCTTAAAATGTGATGCAAAAAGTGGGATTCCCTGCACAGGTCTAATCTGTGGAATACCCTTCACTTGCAAGCCGTGCCCTTGGCTTTCCTACCTGAGTCTCAGAAGGAGCGTATTCTCTGACCAAAGCATAAATGAAGATATCTTCTCCTCCTTATTTGGTCAGGGGCTCCCTGGATCAGTCCCTGAAAGACACGCTGAAGAATTTCTCCACCAAAAAGCGCTTTGCTTATTGGTCAGAATATGTGAAATCATTGGCCTGTTATGTGGCAGAGACAGAGGGCAGTAGCTGTGCCTCCATGACAGAATATCAGATGCTCATCTCAGCCTGGAGGATGCTGCTGATTATATCCACTAGCCATGTAAGAGCCACCCTCGTGGGTTTTTTCTCTTATCTCTCGTGGTAATCTGATGTTAACACTTGGAATAACGCAGTGCCAACTTCTCAGGGATTAGCTCCATCACAGTGAGAATCCCTTGTTTATTTCCTTCCAGTTACTATATATGCAGTCAGAACACAGGTTGGCACGAGCGTGGTGTAGGCTTAGGGTAGTTAATGCTTTGTCTGTCTGAGCGTGGGGGGGTGGAATACAATTTTTGTAGCAATTCAAAGTAATTATGTAGTCCTGAAGAGATTTTGCTTAGTGAGGTGAATGGCCCTGCAGGGAAATCAGCCATTGCCAACTTCTTTAGCTGCTCTTATGCTTATCTGCAAAATTGCATTATTCAGCAGATACGAAATTGGGTGAATTCTTCAAGTAACAGAACAGCAGGGCCATGTTAAAGTGGAAAAACAGTGTATATTGAGTTGTGTTTGATTGAGCTTTGCTTTTGTGGCTCTTAGGCTGATATAATGCATCTCACTGATCCTGCAGTTCATCAGCAATTGTTTCTGGATGTTCTAAATGGGACCAAGGCTCTGGTAAGTGCAGGTTCCTCTGAGTTCTTGAATTTCCCAATGGCTCATCTCGTGTGCTGTAAGGAGCTCCATTTCTGCAGCTGATTGCCATCGTAGGTTTTTTTTTTTTCTTTTAGATCCTGTGAAATTGGTCTGAATCAAAGTCCTTCTCTTGAGCTTCTTACACATCTGTGTGCAATGTGTGTCATTCTTGATATAACTGGGTGAGCCTGCAGAGGGCTCTGGTTCCCCTGTTTGCTGCCAGCTGCGGCAGAACCATTTGGTGTTGGTGCTTGGGCTGAGCATTTCTTGCATTGCACCAGTGCACTGACTGTTACACCTGTAACCCTTGTGCTGTTTCTTCTTAGCTTCTAGTTCCCACGTCGGTATCTTGCCTGCAGCTGGGCTCTATGCTGTGTACTCTGCTTCTCATCCTGCTGAAGAAGTGGAAGAGGTAGGTATTGTGCAATGGATATTTACTGATCGCTGCTAAATATAAAGACTTAAGAGAGTATGTTTGAGTGTTTTGCTCTGGTGATTTTCCCTTAATGATTTGGGGAGGAATCTGATGCCTTATCATGAAGTTTTCGTTTGAGATGGCAAATATCTGTAGTTTGTTGCTGGAAGATCTTATAGCAGTACATACATGGTTTGACTTCCTGCTTTCTGCTGAAAAGTGTATGGAAAAAAAAGCTTTTGTGATAGCAAGCTGTGCATTTGCACTGTGCTGTGCGTGTCTTTAGAGAGGCTGAGGTGGTGACTTGTCCACACTTCTTTGGAAGAACCTAAAGCAATGATGCACACAGCTCAGTCGAGCCAGTGTATTTACTGAGGGATCTTGTCTAATCTGAACAGCTCTTCCTTTTTGTTGTCAGCGAGTTGGGTTCTGTGGATAAAATCATAAACTCCTTGACGCAGATTCTGGAGGGAGTTCTACAGGCTGATCAGCAGATGATGGAGAAAACCAAAGCCAAAGTGTTCTCAGCTCTTATCACTGTGCTGCAGATGAAAGAGATGAAAGGTGAGGTTCTGTATGTACAGACATCAAGAGCAGTGCTGCCGTGGCTGAATGCACCATTAAAGCTGCCATAAAAATGCGTGTGATGTTAGCTGTAGTGCAAGATGTAGAATATAATTGCTAGCTTCTGGGACATCTCCAGTTTTTAAACTTGTTTTAACTAGCTTTAGGAGAGCTGAGGTGTATTGTTCATCTCAGGCATATCATTCACAGTGTGCATGTCTTCCCTGCCTTGTCTTTTCTCAGCAAGAACCCCTGTGTTTGATCAGTTTGATGGAAGTGAAAATGGAGTTTGAGTGATTTTGAAGACAGCTCAGTGGCTGTGGGAGGGACCCCAGTACTGTGTCACCAAGATACCTTAAGTTGTGACATAACAAGTGACAGAAACCACGGATGGTGTGTTTTGTTAAACAAAACAAAAAACCCAGCACTTACTTTGTTACTTCAGTCCTTTGCAGGACTGCTTACACTGGAGTAGCACTGCATACAGTGGAATCTGGGGAGTATTTCTCTGTGCTGTGCAGCTGAGATATAAAGCACTGTGGAGTTGAGGAGTGTCTCAGTTTACCTGATCCGAGTGCAGTCCCTGTCCCACTGTCTGGCCCTGCAGGCCTGTGTCATTCAGGAAATAAAGCAAGTGGAGAGTTGTTGCTATTTTTTACTGTTTGCATTTGGTGATGAAGTTGAATTTGCAGTCGTGGCAGTAAAAGGTGGTGCAATTTGTTGTGATGGTTTTCATGAGAGTGTGGTGTTTATGCAGCTCATGGACAGCAGACTGCATCCGTGGAGTGGTGCCAGCAATCTGGAGAAATGGGTGGGCAGTGCTGTTGGGAGCAGCTACAGAATGGTCAGTCCTTAGCAGTGCTTGCTTTCTGCTTTGGAATGTAATCAGCTGATAATGACTCCTTGTGAAAATTATGTTTTGTGTGATTCAGATGGTGATCTTATAACTTATTACATCCTTCTAGCCTTATTCATCTGACTTTGTTGCAATTCCTCACATTCTATCTTTTGGGTTCTGCAATAAAAACAGTAACATTAACTCCAAGGGATGTATCCCAGTGATATTACCAGTTAGACCTGAGTACAGGGTTGATGTGCTAACTGTTATCTGTTCCATGTGTGTTGCAGTGAATGAAATCCCTCAGTACTCCCAGCTGGTGCTGAGTGTGTGTGAAACACTCCAGGATGAGGTCATTGCACTCTTTGATCAGACTCGACACAGCCTGACCTTGGGGGATGCCACAGATGACAAGGACAGCATGGAAACAGATGATGCCTCCCGAGTTAAACACAAGGACCAGCGAGATGGGGTAAAGGGCCAAAAAGATCTGTGTGTGTTGGGGACCCCCTTTGCTGCCTGCTGCCTCCAAAGGAAGCTTTGGCAGTTCTCACATGGGACTTGCTCCATGGTATTTTGGTGTATGTCAGCCTGGGAAGTTGGCTGTTGTGCCTCTCTTTCAGATCTGTCCTAAGAAACATTGTCACAATTTATATGAGAGCCAGGAAGTGCATAGTATGTAATGTAAGGGACAGCAGCCACCTTAATATATGATTCTGAGAATGGCTGAGCATCATACCATCTCATGAAATGCTCTCAAGACTTCTTTCTTGGTGTACATGTCAAGTGTTTACCCTGTTCTCCCTTCCAGGTTTGTGTTTTGGGTCTGCATCTTGCAAAAGAGCTCTGTGAAGTTGATGATGATGGAGACTACTGGCTGCAGATCACTAGGAAAGTCCCTGTGCTTCCTACCATCTTTACTGCTTTGGAGATCAGCCTGAGAGTTAAACAAAACCTTCACTTCACAGAGGCCTCATTACATCTGCTGCTGACCTTAGCAAGGACACAACAGGTGAGAGATGCAGAGAAAAGAAAGCATATAAGCATACATGTTTAATAGGCTCTGTGTATCTCACTGCTGTGTCTGTGATGCAGTGCACAGTGATCTGTAGATAAATGGGTTGTTAGAAGCTGGCAAGCAGTAGGGCCTGTCTTTACGCCTCCCTGTTTTGCCTGCTGCTTCTTTTTAATGGGATGTCTCAGATGGAGGATCTGAGGCAGCCAGAGCAGGCCTGTAATTTAGAACAGGCACTTTCACTGAATGTATTCATCTACAATGCAGATTATCCAGCCTATTTAAAACAGCATTAAGTGTTGGAACTGGTTTCCCATTACTTGCAGTAAAGCGTTGCTTATCTATTACAAATTCAGCTTAGTGTAGGGCTTTAAGTGCAATGAAGGCCATTCCAAAGCCAGCTCTTCTCAAAGGTTAGGCATTTACCAAACCAGGTGACGTGGAAATGGAATTCACAGTACAGCTGTGCTAGATTTTATTGCAAGAACGGTGTTGCTTTTCTTGTTGCTAATTTTTTTAGCAGTACAGAAGAATGTGTGACAAAGGTTCTCTAAAAGGGTTGTGGCAATGCAAGGGACAGAAACAGGTAATGCAGAAGGAGCCTCTTCAGTCTTAGACCGGGGAGAACCCTGCAGATGTTAATGGTAGTTTATTCTGTGCCTTGCAGGGAGCAGCAGCAGTGGCTGGGGCTGGTGTCACACAGAGTGTCTGCCTGCCCCTCCTGAGCGTGTACCAGCTCAGCACTAATGGAGCCATTCAGGTGGGTGCTGCTTCCTTTTGGGTGGCAGTGTGCTGGGAGAGCTTGCTGTGCCCTGCCTTGCAGGCTGTGGCTGGACAGGAGCCCTTTGGGTCGGGGGGCAGCAATCTCCTGTAGGACCTAAAGGCTTGAAAATGATGTGAAGGGTTTGTGGTGTGCTGGGCAGTGGTGTGAAGAAGTCGTTTGTTTTTGTATCTGCAGACCTCGGCTTCGTCTCGGAAGTCTCAGGACGCTCCCTCCTGGCCTGGCGTCTATCGCCTCTCCATGTCGCTGATGGAGCGTCTCCTCAAGACGCTGCGATACAACTTTCTGACAGAAGCACTGGACTTTGTTGGTGTCCATCAAGAGAGGATTCTTCAGGTGTGTCACACAGCTCCTCTGCGATGGTTTACTTGGCTTCTGTGTTGCAGCAGCAGTGGAAATGCCTCACTAATTGTAGAAGCATTGAAAAGACACAGCTGCTGTCTCAGAAAGGTTTATAGTAGAAACAGTTCAAAAGTGGGGGAGGGCAGAATGCCTGCGAGCCATGAAGTCAGGCAGGGGTGGTTGTTAGGATGGTTGTTGGAGCTGGGCAGTCACCATCTTTTGTCCCGTTCACCCTTGAGGTTGTAGCATTGCTACAGGTGTGTAATGCACTTATTCAGCACAGGAGCAGAATCAAGGGTTTGGTGGGATCTTTCTTGGTGATTATCTGCTTTGAAAAGAAGAGCCTAAGAGCTGTTCTTAGAGATGACTTCAGCTCTGCCTTGCTCTAGCAATGAAAATGCTGTGGCCAGGGTTCAGTCACCATTCAGGCTGGCAAGCTTTCAGGTCCTACAATACTGAAATAGCTGCATTGGGCAGTTTATGTCAGTGCTGAAGAGTTCTGTTTGTACATAGTTTGTACATAGGTGCTGTTCAGAAGCTCCTTAGACAAGTAGCTGCCTCCTCATACAGCAGCACAGCTTATGAAATGCATTTACCTCTAAGAATATAAAGTGCTCTGAGTCTCTGCCCCGTGTGCTGTGCAACTACTTCCAATGAATGCCTTGTTTGCCCATAAGGGCAGATCTCTGCTTTTTTTCTTCTAGAGAAGAGTGGACTTTGTGCTGTAGCTCTTGATGTCCTGATTTACTTCTCTCTGCTTTCCAGTGCCTGAATGCAGTACGGACAGTACAGAGCTTGGCTTGTCTGGAGGAGGCTGATCACACTGTTGGCTTCATTCTCCAGCTCTCAAATTTCACAAAGGAATGGCATTTCCACCTGCCACAGCTTATGAGGGACATGCAGGTAGGAGTTGGGATACTGCTGTAGATAACACCTTGTGTTGGAATGCGAGAAATTGGATGTGGTAAGAGAAAGTGGCACTACATTTATTTTTATTACTGCTCTTTTTGCTCTTTCCTTTACGTCACGCTTTCTGCCTGGATGGGCTTTAATCTTTGAAGAGATTTCTCCCTCACCTTCTTTATTTCAGGTGAATCTGTGTTACCTGTGTCAGGCCTGCACCTCCCTGCTGCACAGCCGCAAAATGCTCCAGCACTACCTGCAGGTGAGGATGGGGACCCAAAGGCTGAAGGTGGGGAGCTTTGTGTGCTCATGCTTCATGCTGAAAGGCAAATGTTGTTCAGTATGCAGGCTCTGTTCCCAGTGGTGATTACCAGCAATCATCAATAGCTAGGATTTGCACCTTTCCACACCAAAAATGTCTTTGGATAGTAGTTGAGACTGTGAAAGGTCAGACCTTGAGAAACAGCAGCCTGTGCTCGAGTGGTGCCATTATCATTCTAGAGCTGCCTACAGAGCAGCAAGGAAGCTGCGTTGCTGTAGTGCTCTCTAGGGCCATTAAGACACTACTGACCTGATGTCCTTAATCTGGTTTAATTTGTTTAAGAGATACAGCTCTTGTTCTTGGAGAATCCTTTGTTGAACACGAGGTAGAGATAATGCATTGCTACTGATGTGCTGTTTCAGCATGGCTGAGGCTTGCTGTGTTGATTTTCTGGAATGTGAAATCCAAGCAGCCTTTGCAGCTGCTTTCCTAGAATGCAGAGCCTCTTCTGCTGTGCACTGTGTGAGTTCTCAGCTTCTAGTAGGTGACAGAGTTTGTGTGCCTTTTTTCCTCCTTTTTGCTTGTAGCAGTTTTCCTTGAAAGCATCATCCTTAATGCAAAACTGTCATGAATGTATCTAAGACACTTTTCTCTGCAGACAAAAAATGGTGACTCCCTTCCATCCAGTGTGACTCCACGAGTGCAGCGTAATCCCCAAACCTCTTCCAAACACCCCAGCCCTGAGTCAGAGGCAGCAGAGCAGAAGGCACTGCTAATGGTGCAGTACAGCCTCTTGAAAATCCTCAGCAAATCTCTTGCTGCTCTGCGCCACTTCACCCCTGATGTCTGCCAGATACTCCTCGATCAGGTAAGAGATGTTTCTCCCTGAGCAGGGAGGTTTCCATTATCTCAAGTGACATTCTGGGTTTATGAAGAGAAGCACAGCCCATCCTGCTTGTGACAGTGACCCTGCTGTACATCTGTCTGCTGTTCTGCTGCACAGAGCAGGAATTCCCCTCAGTTCTCAGGCACTGATCTGAGAAGAAGGCTTGGCTGAGCTGTGGTGTGATTGCACAGCGCTGTACGTGCAGCTAAGTTTGTGTCCTCAGAAGAGATACTCTTGTTCTCCCATAGCTGTGACCTGGTGGCCTGGTCTCCAAGTTAAGCCAAATAGGGTTTAATGCTTGAGTCTGGCAATGTCCTGCTGCTTTCTTTTGGATAGTTACTTCCTGTAGCTGCCCGTAGTTAAATGGTCTGGAAGCAGTCATTGTTTGAGCTTCTGCTCAGCTTCACAGCCTGAGAGTTGTAAGGCTCTGCTCCCTCCTGTGAACAGAGTGCAATCTGTGTGCAGAGCTGTGCGGTGCTCTTTGCTGTTCCAGCTGTGTAACAGATTGCAGAAGTGACCTCAGGGCTTTGGGTTCTCCATACAAAAAGCATGCTACAGGGACTCAATATTCCTGCTACTGTGACAGTAGCATGCTCATGTCCTCAGGGGTCACACAGTCCTCCTTCCTTTTCTCCACAGTCACTGGACCTTGCTGAGTACAACGTGCTCTTTGTCTTGAGTTTCACCACACCAGCCTTTGATTCGGATGTCGCCCCTTCCTTTGGGACCCTCCTTGCCACAGTCAATGTGGCCCTCAACATGCTAGGAGAGGTACGAGCCGTCTGTGTTTGGGAAAGCACAGCTCTTGCAGTCATCTCAGAGAACTTAATTAATATTTTGAGAAGTAGCTTCTGTATGTGCTGTGTCCAATAGCTGTCTTTTTTTCAGTTGGATAAGAAGAAGGAACCTTTTCCTCAGGCTGCAGGGCTGAATATGCAGGAGGGAACCAAAACCCTCAAGTAAGTTTCTAGGTCTTTTATTCAGTTGTGGCCAAGGGGCAGAACCCAGTGCTCCTCAGGTCATAACTGGGATTTGTAAGCATTAGGGTAGCTTCAGAACTTCTCACTGAGCAATAGGAGTTCAGCTGCCTGTGAGAAGCTCTCCACTGCAGGGCAAGTGGGGATTTCTGCTCTGTAGACATTAGCTTTTGTTGTCACTGCCTGAGCCCAGTCTGAGCAGCAGCAGTTGTCCCTCCTATGTACTCTAGGTGAAGTTTTTCCCAGGCTTTGTGATCTGAAACCTGGGGCATTTGTCTCCTTTCTTTGCACAGGTCTCTGCTCATGTTTACAATGGAAAACTGTTTCTACCTGCTCATCTCCCAGGCTGTTCGGTACTTGAGAGACCCAGCTGTGCATCCCCGCGATAAGCAGCGGATGAAACAGGAGCTGAGCTCTGAGCTGGTAAGCAGCTTGTACCATTCTTTCTCACTGTTCATTGAAGTGTGTTTTATGGGAGAAGGTCCTACGTCTGCCTGGTACAGCCCATTCATTTCCCTGCATTAGGAGGCCCTGGGTATCTGTACCTCATTTGGGGGGGGAGAGGGATATGTGCGTGGAAGAATCTAACACATGACATCTTCTAATTTCAGAGTACACTGCTTTCCAGCTTGTCTCGTTATTTCCGCCGTGGTGGTCCCTCCTCACCTGCCAGTGGGGTTCTTCCCTCTCCCCAGGGGAAGTCTGCCTCCAAGCTGGGGCCTGAGGGCCAGGAGCCTTTGTTTCAGCTCGTGCAGGCCTTTGTCCGGCATGTGCAGAGATAGATGCTGTTCTGCCACAGCCTCCCTTTCCAGGACTTGCACCAGAACGATTCATATCCACCACAGAAAGCATCACCCTTGGCAGAGCTTGTAACAAGGACTGGGGCAGGGAGGGAGGCCTGGTCTGGGCAGCGTTGGATACCAAGCTGTAACATCAGCAACACGATCCTGTTGAACTCCTGCAGAGCAGTGAATGTAAGGAGAGCTGCGAGGGGCTCCTCAGATTGACCAGTGCACAGCCTGCCTGCTCCATCTGCTAGAGCATCCTGGCCAGGTACAAAGTGCTGAACAGTCAAAACCTTTATTTTTATAGCTTGTACCTCAGCTGGGGAAGCTCTGGCTGATGGAGTGAGAGGACAGGCTCTCCTCTGGGCATTAACTCTGCTATTAACACAAGGTGCAGTCTGCCCCTCCCTCCCAGTCAGAGTCCAGTTAAGGCACAACCTAGGGATCAGCCAGCAATTCAGAGACCATCTTTCTACTATTTTTGTACTGAGTGGTTCAAGGCAAGATGGTGTATGTGTGCTCACGCCTCCCCTCCACCCTCCAGTCTGTGTGCTGCGTGTTTCTGAAGAGCAAGGCCTCACTCAAGGTTTTTAAGTCAAAATTCCATTGCTCTAGTCTTGCAATTTTTTGTAACTGTGGCCTATTTATACTGATATTAAAACCTTTATAGACAGCAGCTGGGTTTGTGGTTTTGTATCCTGCAGCACCAGGCTCCGCATCTTCTGTGTAGTTCTGTGTCAGTTGAGCTGAAGTACTTTGCTTCTGTAATTCTGTCTAACAGCAAGGTGAGTTGTGGCTTGCGAGTGACAGTGCAGGTACCATTCGAAGGGATTACATCAAAGGTTGATTCCTTTGGCTTCCCCACACCTCCTGTTTCTCTTACTGGCACACTGGGGAGCTTCTTGGTTTGAAACAAGCATTGCTACGCCAAACTCTTTAAGAATGGTTCTTCTGCCAGGTTGCTCTGTGCACAGATTCACACTGCTGCTGGAGCAGGAGTTCCAGCTGGGACTTGGAGTCGGTTGCAGTGTTGTTCTGTCACACTGTTGTCTCTCTCAAGCTGATCAACAAACTCTTTCAGGTTCCGAGGTTCAACGTGTGACAGAGACAGGAAGAGAAGGTGAGTGCTTATTTCATCAAATAATCCCTGAAATTCAGACTTCCTTAAGGCAAGAAGTCAAATGGAAATGTAGTTGTGAACCACCCACCTGAGGCTCTATCCTAAAGAAATCCTTGCTTGCTTTACCAGTCAGAACCTTTTTAATTTTCATGTTTTTAAGAGAGACCAGTGATGGTATTGGATGGTGTTGCTTTAAGGGTTATTTTCCTGGTAAACTGGCGGGGTGGTGATATTCTAGCACACGTTTGGTGTGGTTTTACTTGGAGCTGGCTGGAGTCAGGTCTCCACATGGAAGGAGAGGCGCTTCCAGACACTCTCACTGCAGTGAGAACTGAGGGAGCCAGGCAGAAGTCCCTGGTGCCACGCTGCAAACAGAGGCAGGTGCAATTGGTTGTATTTTATTTTGTTCCTTTAGGCAGAAGCACTGCATCTCTGAATTAGCCTTTACCTGCCTCTCAGCCACAGGGAGAGGCTTGGAGCACTATTAAGCTGGAGAGGAGCCCTCTGGGTCAGGGGGCAGCAATGTCCTGTAGGAGTTATGGGTGGCTCACCATAACATTTGCAAATAAGCAGACAGGAGTGCAGTCATTGTGCAAACAGCCTGTTAGTTCCAAACCCAAAACAGCACCAGACTTTCCCTGTGCCCTTCCTAATGAAAGGAGTGCTGGTGCTAGGTAGGCTTCCTTCTGCCTGTTCTGAGGTGCGTTTTCTGCATCATTAGGTGTTGCTGCTGCTCTTTCTGTAATACACCACAGAGAGGAATAACAGGGTTGTAACTTGGGAATAGGTATCTACAGTGAAGCTGTATCACTGCAATTGTAAAACTAAAACAGTGTAAGTTGGTTACTGTAGAAAAACAGAGTTACTGCTACATTACAGAGCATTGTAACGGCTTCTTCTCCCAGGAGTTCCTTCTATCCCTCCTTTCCCAGCTGGGGGCTAGGGACGAGGCTTTAAGGTTTTAGATTAGCAGCAGAGGTAGTTTCCATAACAACAAAAAGGGTTGTTAGATGTTGAATAACATTGCCAGTTTCTCAGCAGCTAAAGTCATTCTGCTGCCCTAGTTTTGCTTTAGGTGAAGGAGGAGCTGTTTCTCAGAATTCATGAATCTGTAGCACAAGGAGACATCTGGAAAGGAACTGAAAGACATTCACAAGCTTAAGGACACTGAGAGTTTCAGTGAGGATATGGAGCTTTGTTTTGCTTTCACCCCCAGCTTCCAAGACCAGGGTGGCACAGCTCCTGCCTGACCTGCATCCCTCTCTCTACAAGCTGCAGTTACACCGGAGCAGCCCTGAGCACACAGCAACACTGAGGCGGGAGGTCAGGCAGTTCATTTATTGGCAAATAAGTGCTGAAAACTATGAGCCCTACATACACAGGTGCTCAGTGCCCTGTTACATTGGAGTGGTCACAATACCATTGGGGAAAGTGCAAAAGATAAACAAGCAAAGTTAGTTCAGACATACCGGGGGGAAGGCAGTGAACAGAAAGCCTGGTGCAGGTGAATTGCTCTTCAATCCAGCTTAAGTGGAAAACTAGTTACACAGCAACAGCAGTCCTTCAGTTGAGCTCTAGCTAAAAAGAGCATTATAGGATTAAAATGCATACACACCTTAGCACTCCCTTTGAGCTAACCCAGCACATGCACCAGGGCAGCCTGAGCTGCTGGATGTGTGTGCAGCCAGGAATGGCTCTTTGGAGGTAACAGCAAGTGGGACTGCTCCTTACTGTGCTGAGATGCACCAAGTCTGCTCACTGCTGAGATGGGAGGGAAGGTGTTGGTTACATCCATCGAGGGTGAAAGTAAAGTCAGGCTCAAACATGCCTGGAACAGACACTGAAAGAAAAGCCAGGACAATTAACACAGGGAGCAAAGCTTGTAAGAAGGCTTGTAAACTCTTTGCAGTCCAAGTAGTTTTTCAGAGGAAATGCAAGCAAGATGCATGGTCCCTTGCACTGAGGTTTGATTCCTGCCATACAGGCCCTATATCACTAGGTTGGTCTTCGAAGACATTTCATTCCAGCTTCAGAGGACAGTACAAATGGAAGCCATCAGGCACCAATGGAGTAAGCACAGCTCTTAGAAAGCCTTGTGTTACTGCTCTCCCTGTTGGATTTAACTGGCTCTTAATTCTTAAATGTAGCTTCCTTGAGAGCTAGCTTGTATGAGGGGGTTTGTGTGGGACATTTTCCCACTGGAATGCTCAGTGGTTTGACTCAGGCTTTTCTACTGCTGAAGAACAGAGGAGAGGAGGGGCAGACAGGCATTAGCTGACACCAAACACAAGGGAAGCTAACTTAAACTCCGTGAGCAGCAGCTGAGGGACACAGAAGTGCTGGCCCTGGGGAAGCCATGGTGATAAACAAGACTAGGGCAGAGTAGAAAAAGTAATCAGGGAATCTTGCACCATCAAGACTAACCTCAAAGCAGGCTGCACTGGTATTTATGAATTCTCAGGTGCCACTGGCCCTTTCCCACAACCTTTCTGTAACAGTTTTACCACTTCTTCCCCACAATTCCCATATTAGCAATGGAGTGCCAACCCTGAAGAGAGCAATGATCTCTGATGAAGAAATCCACGTTAGAAGTGCCAGGAGATGAGGGGTGCATTCTGTTTGTACATTCTTCTTCCTGGGGGACGTTTAACTTAACAGTTCCAAGTAAGTGACAGGAACTTTCCCTTTCTGGTTCCCTCTTTCCCCTATGAGCCAGTCTGGATCCATGCCTGGCAGGCTGTACACAGTGATCATCTGTGGAGAGAAGACAGCATTAGACAGGACCTTCTGCAGAGCTCAAAGTTCAGTCAGATGTGTACTTAAAGAACAGCAAGTTAATTCCTGAAGTTCACTTAGTAGGCATCTGCGCTTTTTTCCCCTGGAGGCTTCCTGGAACTATTTGCAGCTTTAACAGAAGATGTACTGTCCCCTGAAATCCCTGCTGCATTAAGTCAATTTGGAGAATGAAAAGGCATTTTTGCCTCCTGGATGTCTTGATAGTGCCATGTCATCCTTTCCGAAGACAAAAGTCTTCAGTCACCAAAACAGTTTGCAGCTTGCTGAATTTCCTTTGTTCTCAGCATGATTAGACCAGGCCTCCAGCCAGTAGCTTGTCCCACTGCTCTCAAAAGCTAGCTGGGTTTGGGAGTTTGAGTGAACACTGTAAAGGGTGTTTTGTTAGCTGGGTACAACAGGATATTCCAGTAGGAAGAAAAGGCCTTTCTGGTGCAAGCATGGCCATGAGTGCAAACTCACTGCAATTCAGTGGATGTCAAGGAAAAGATTCTATTAGTACTTCCATACAGAGAGGGTTTAGGGGCAGGAAAAACCAAGACCTTGCAGAGCATGTAACAGAATGGTAGGCAATTAGAACGTTCAGTGCGAAGGGAAGGTCCTCACCTCATCTGCAAGAAGTGCCAGCTCGGTGCTGTCAGCTGCTTCATAGTCATACAGGACCCTGGCCTTCCGCGTCCCGCTGGCAGGAGGCTTGACTTCATTTGGGTTCAGGACGCTCTCTGCCACAGTATTGGGCACCCCAACAATCGTGGGGACCACTGGAATAGTAGGCACAGCGGGGAGAGCGGCGGCAGCGACAGCTGGAGGAGAGGCAGCAGCTGGGGGTGGAGATGTGGATTCTGCATTCCCTACAAACGTGCCTGAAAATCTTACACAGGAGAGAAGAGCAGAGCTGGGTAAGGATCTAGTGGGAGGAACCAAGAAACAGTCCTTCCCTTCAGTAGCCTCAGTGCAGAGGTGATGCTGCACAGTTCCACAACAGCTGGAACGTACCTATGGTGCCCTTAAAGTAGGGAAGGGCACTCAGTGCTCAGGTGCTGAGGCTATGTAACAAGGAATACTTGTCTGCTTACTTTTCTTCCAGTGCCCTGCTAAAGGACTGTCAGCAAACTTGCTGAGTAGGAGTGTAGCACTAGAGATATTGCAACTGGAGGCTTTGGGGGCTCTTTACACAGATGGCAATGAACCCAGGTCTTGTTTATCTGTAGATTTTCCCCTTCTGCACTGGGGGAGTGCAGATCTGGCCCTTGCTGGCCTTGGCAGCGAGCCTGCAAAGACTCCATGGTTTGGCTGAGGTGCAGAGCAGAGCTCTTAGAACCGGTCCTGTGTAACATTTTACTTACATTTCTCCTTTGGAGCTGCAAGCATGGAAAAGAATGAAACAGGAATAGTGAGTGATCAGACAGGTCCCTCCTGGGTCAGACCGCCAGCATGATGGTAACAGACAGAAGAGCCCTGCCAGCAGCATGGGGACGTGCTGACAGCAGCGTGGAAATGGTTCCTGCTGCAGCTGAGCACGCTCAGGCTTGTTGCGTGGCAACGGGAATTTGTCTCCTGTGTCTTTTAACTAGTTTAGAAGAACATTCAGACTCTTGGCCATCGTGGTTTGAGATGAATGTATAAATCTCAGATGAATCTAATGGTAAAGCCTGCTCCGGGTGCGTTAGCATTCATCACCATTCTGTAAGCTCAGAAGCTCTGTCAGAGCTTGGAGGGGGCTTTTAAGCCTCTGTCAAAGAGGGAGGCCTGAGCTGGAGACGACCAGATGAGGGAGTAACCCTTAGGGAAGCAAAAGTCGTTTCTTGTCTCACCTGCCCAGCTGCTTCTGCAGGTCCAGCATGTACTGATAACACTGAGCATAGTAGTTGGTCTGAGACTCCACAAACTCATGGAGACAGCGAAGATGATTCACCTGTATGGAGGACCAGAAGCCAGGCTCAGTTTGGTGCCAGGACACTTCCCGCAGCTACCAGCTAACCCTAAGGGCAGCAGATGTGTGTAGGGCAGCAGTTACAGGAGTTACATGGTTGACTTGAATATTTTTACTGTCAAGTTGGGAAAGCTGCAGGAGGCCAATGGTGATAGGAGAGAGGAGGCTGTTCCTGGCACTCCAGCAGTGTGCACGTGGGTAGTGCACAAGAGAACAAGGCATTTGTGCCTCAGAAGCACCTTGAGGGCTGGGTATCCCCGTGGCGCTGCCTGTGCGTGCTTCATTATGATTTTAGTGTGAGCACTCCAAGCCTTTGGAGGAGGTTGCTGTAGCATCTACATCTATGAGCTCTTCTATGTCTGCTCCCGATGAAGGGCTCATCGTCCCCTTGGCAGCCTTCTAAGAAGGAGCCAAGAGCCTCTCAGTCCCCACCCCAGCTTCCTAGGAAGACTCACGTGTGTGCTGCTGATCCCCTCCAGCAGCAGACGTGTCACCTCTGCCTGTCGATCAAATTCGGTCTGCGTGAGCCGCAGCTCGTGCTCTGCCTGCAAAACAGGATGGGGTGTTCAACACAGCAAAGGCAAGGGCCCCTGTTCTGCTTTTTCCAGGGGAAGCCAATACCCACCTCCTCCTCTAACCCCTCCTCCCCTTTTGGCACTGAGACGAGTGCAGTGATGGCTCGGTAGGATCCATGTGCACCTGTGACACTGAATAGCAGGCACAGGACACCCTGGGTTGGAATCCCAGCGGTCTCTGGCTGTATTTCAACTTGATTCCTGCTCAGTCATACACTGAATCACTGCAGCTCAGGGCATGACAGCTCAAAACTGATACATCAAGCCAGGATGCTCCTAAATTAGAACACGAGGTTGGAGAGGTTTTGTTAATCCTGAGATAGATGGAAAGCCAATCCTGTGCTACACCCATCCTTCTACTGCCTGTTGTAGTGCTCCAAGAACCACACAGCCAGCATTGCACATCAGTATCCACCCCAAGCAAAGTGTCATTGGAAACAGGACAGTTCCTGGTGTCAGCATGCCTTAAGTCTGCTCCAAAGTGCAGTTGTGGAGCTCTGCTGACACCCTCTCCTATGCCTCAAGTCTCTCCAGCAGTGCTGCTTTTGCCAGTGTTCTTTTTATCACCATAGAACAAAGGCTGAGGCCAAGAAGCATTTATATTAATAATAATTAATAACTGCAACTGAGATGACAATCCAGCTGCTACCACAGGCTCTCCTTTAAGGCTGGTTACTTATTTTGAGCAGGAAGAATTCAATCACGGTTATCAGAAGGCAGCTATGCAGTAGAAATTGGGAATTCAAAGACAAACTGACACCTGAGACTCTCTGCTTAATAAAGAGTCTCTCTTCCCCCAGCAGCAAACAGCTTATTTCTATTATGGTAACTCTGTGCTACCAGAACACCCAGATGATTTCTTGCATGAGAAGAGCTCCAGAAGTGGCAGAGCTGTCTGCTGCTCTGCTGCCTGCTCTTCCCCCCCAGCACCACAGGTCACGGGGTGACAGTCAGGCTCATTTGTCCTCCACCCGTCGTTCCTTAGCACCAAGAGGATGTGCTGGTTGTACTGCTGTATGAATAGGCTGGAAGGAATAAATGCTTTGACTGTCTTTTAATCAGATTTGCCTATTTTAAGCTACAAATGATCTATTTTCTTGCATCCTCGGTATAAAAGGGATTATTTAAAGGAGAAGAGGGGGCTGTACTAGGAAAATCTCAGTACAAAGCCTTATTAAGCACCAAGATTTTTGCTTCAGTTTGCTGAGCAGAGACTTCAGTAGTGGTAGAGCTATCTGAAACCTGTGACCAACAACAGCAACACTTCAGTCCATCCAACCAGGACTACAGGACCAGAGCCCTGCATGCCTGCAACCAAATGCAGTCAGCTCATTTGTTTGAGGGGCAGAAGAAGAATTTAAAGTAAAAACAGCTGGTCTGCTCTCACAGTGCATTTAAAGTAAGGCAGCAATGGGATGCTATCATGCACAGCATGCAGGAATGTGCCACTCTAATCCCCTTGCAGTTCGGGCTACCGTCTGACTGGGGGTATCTGACATGTGAAAGGCAATGGGAAGGTGCCTCCGCAAGCCCCATGCCATGCTGGAGCTCCACCCAGAGTTCACCCTGGTCTTCAGTCCACCAGCAGCCCATCCATCTTCATAGATGAGTTACAAACCCAAAAATATAAACAAGATCTGGGACTTGGCCCCATGGATCCCCTCAGCAGGGAAAGTGCAGCTCACCAGACCGAACTCCATGACAGGCTCCAATCCTCCCAGCCTGCCCTCCTGACAGAGCTGCTCCTTCCACAGCAGGGGTTGTTCACAAGGAAACCCTTCTGTCCTCCTGAGCTCTGCTCAGAGCTCCTGCTCGCTCCCCAGAACAAGCAGGCAAAGGACTACTGGCTGCCCCACACAAGGCACGTGCAGAATGGGGGCAGGCAGGGCCCTTCCCACAGGAGCAGAGCTGAACCATCACAGCACATCAGCTGTGACACTCGTGCAGGGCTCTCCCAGCTGCTCGTAATCACAAGCAGACCAGGTTTGCCTGGGAAGTCCTTCACATTAAGCACAGCCAGCTGGCTCAGGGGCAGCTTCCTCATAGGCCGCTGTCAGAACTGCACTGAGCAGCACAGCATCGGGGCTGGCAGCTCTGGCGCTGATTTTCCCGTATGCACAACAAATGGGGAGAAACCTGCAGCACCCGCACTGAACGCCGCCAGCACGCCCGAAAAGGTTTGAGCACCATTTCAGCTGGGTACTTACTTTTTCCACCTCGTCGCTCCAAAGCTGTGGGGACCACAGAGCAACAGGAAAGGAGATCAGTGTTGGAGACGTCGAGAGGCACTCAGCATTAACACCAACGGGAGGGATGCTCCGTGGACGCAGCAGGCCAGCTCCAGGGACAAGCCAGCCCTTCACCCAGCAGCAGCTGCCAGGCTCGTGCCCCTTCCCCTCACTCCTGCGTTCCTGAGCTCGGTTTCACAATGGGAGAGCAGGTCTGTGCCACCACAGCCAGCACTCCAGCTTTGTTCCCTGCCAGTGTTTTTGAGATAACTGCATTTAACGAGCTCCGGGAGAACCAGAACATGGTGTTGAAGGACAGCCCTTCTTTTAGGAGTGCTGTAAGGCTGGTGAGCTGCTTGAGCCCACAAATAGGGCCTGGGAATTCTTTGAGCTCAAGCCAGAGGCCAGCAATCCCCAACCACTGGTCTAGAGAGCTCAGCTTAACGGGTTCAGAACAGGCAGCCTGCAGCTACCAGGGGCCATGTTCAGCTACAGGAAAAAGGGAGCAACGGCTGGATGCTGCCTTCAAGCCAGGCAAAACATCAAGCTACTCTTTCTCACTCTCCTGCTTGGGTGTTTCCCTCCAGCCCTGCAGGTGAGAGCAGGCACCTCCTCAGACAGACTCCCTCAGAAGTCTCCCATCTCCTTTCAGTGTCTCCCACAAAGGCACATTTGGGGCAGCACAACACTGACAGCTGCTTGCTGGGATCTGGCTCCGGGACAAGAAACAATTGACAAAAGTCATGCATAGCGATGGGCAAGGGAGAAATGAGGTAGAAAAACACATTGATCTTTCCCAGGAGTCCTTGGCCTGGCCTTTCCTCAGCAGACAACTGCTCCTGAGCTCTGGCACCATGAAGAGATGCCATTAAGGCTTCCTGGAAGCACGCCAACCTGCCAACAACATCCCCATCCATGGGGCGGAGGGAGATGTCCTCACCTGCTGCCTTTGCAGACCAGGTAAGTTCAGCACAGCACTGCTTGAGCACAGGTGGGATGCTGGGGTGTGAGGAGAACCCCCTCTGTTTAGGTCCAGGATCTCCCAGCTGAGCTTTGTTGCAGTTTGTTCACCAAGAACTGCCCCCAGGTGGGCTGTAGCAGCCCAGGTGCACAAACACCACCAGCAAAGTGAGGAACACCAGTGCTGCCACTGTGGGGGGATGGCTGGAGCAGGAAGCCGTTGATTCTGTTTTGGTTTCTGCTGGTTGACCTGTGGTTCTGCTCCTGTTTTGTGGTGAGTAGCCTGGTTGGCATCTCTTCTTTGTTTGGGCAGTTATTATGGCCAGTCCTCTGACTGCAGGCTGTCCCTGGTGCAGCACTCAGTGCAGTGGGGCCAGGTGCTTTCTCTGTCCTTCAGATGCATGTTTTGTTACTCTGAGTCACACTCTGACTCAGATGAGGCCCTGGGTTGTTCCAACCATGCACAGGGACACGAGCCTCTGCCCTTCCTTGGTCTAAGAGCTCCTGCTCTGGAAGAGTGATGGAGGGAATGTCTTTGCAGGCAGCTGAGAAGCAGGTCCTGGCCTGAAGTGCTGCTCTGGCACGAGGCCTCCAGAACAAGACTTACTGGAGGGCTGCAGGGGAAGCTTTTGGTCACAGGTCTTTCTATTTAGGTAGCATGGGCAGTGCTAAAGACATTTCAGACCCAGTTGATCCTTGTAATACTCACTGAACTTTCAGCCAGTTTCACTTCTTTTTTTGTCAGGCTTGCTGGCACGCTCTCCAGCTCTGAAGGTGCTTTGGGGCAGCCTGGCTCTGCCCAGATCCACCATACATCGTGCAGTTCAGACTGCTCAGAGGGCAGAAGAGATGGCCATGATCTGTGCCTGTCTTTCCCCACCCCAGCTCAAGCCAGAGGAACCCTCTTAGGGTACTCAATATGTTTTTCTTGGAATCATTCCTAGGAATACACAGCATGGCAAGTGGCAGGGTCTGAGGGAAAGGGAGATTCCTTCTTAAACACAAACAAAAGGTCAGTGTGGGAGAGAGGAGAAATTGCTCCTTGGCTTCCAACTTAAATAAAACTGGGCTGAGATAAGGGACTTGTATCCAGCTGTATATATTTCCAGCTAAGCCCTCCTGTTGCAGAAGGGGAAAAATACAAGCACCAGGTTATCAACCTCTCCCCAGCAACAATGTGAGTTCAGAATCCAAATTAGAGTTCAGCTGCCCCTGCTGAGGTCATCTGGACCTGGGAAGAGCTGACCTGTTTACTCACCTGGAAACTGAAATTGTTACCTGGGCATAAGCAATCCCTCCCTCCAGAAGACAACAGGTTAAAAGTAAGGTTAACAGCAACGACTGCTCTACAACATGTGTGTACTGACAGAGAGGTGGTACAAAGGACTTTGGCCTGGGAAAAAGCAAGCAACAGTATGAAATGCTCCTACACCACTGCAATGTCTGACTCCTTGGAATGAATGCTGGGATTAGAGTGTGTGCTGCAGAGCAGTCCTGCCTGCACTGAGCTGGGGAGCAGTCGAGGCTGAGTCTGTGTTTTACTGGTTAGGGATTCCAACTGCTGTTTAAAGTCACTCTGCTTGTGCAGGCTGGATGCAAGATGGCACTCAGCCACCAGTTGCAAACTCTGAAAGAGGTATTTTGGAAGCCACAAGGACCACTGTTGGCTAGGCTGGGGCATTTTCCACTTGTGCAACCATCAAACATGATCAAAGTCAGTGCCAACTGCTTATCTAGAGCAAGTGTGAGCTAGATCCCTGCTCTGAGCTAACTGCCCCTTGTTATTTCTGCTGTCAGAGCTTCCTTAGCAGAGCTCTGAACAGGGATCACTGACCTGGGCAGAGATGTGACAGGGTGGACACCCATAGGTTAGCAAAAACCCAAATTCATTTCCCCTGTTGTTACCTTACTTGGCATCTGATCCTGTAGCAGCTTTGCAGTATAGCAAGCAGATCAGCCTGCAGTTAGGTGATGACTAGACTCATCTGACTGGACATCTGGGCACTCTGCAAGATGCTAATGCATGTTTTGCAAATGCTTTTCTTCAGGTCTGCTTTAGAAAGCTTCAAGGGATGATCAGGATATGCTGATCTAGTCAGAGCTATTCAGAGGCAAGGAAAGCCCAGTTTCTCTTCTGATTCTCCTAGAGTTCAGTTTTAGTCCATTACTGCAGTATCTGCACTGTCCTCAAACAGACCTTTCCAGCAGAGAAGCCACAGGCTGATGCTAGCTGCATGCTAGGAGAGATGGAAACTGAATAATTGCTGCAATATCACCAGTATCAGCTTCTTCCCAGGAAGTCTCATCACCCAGCCTGCTGAAATAACGTTCCAGTTTTGTGCAAAGCTATTTCTGATCCCAGCATCACTCTCCAAGAAGGTCAGGACATCCCCCTAGGAACTAACACTGATGCTATCAGTCCAGACATACCTGTGTCTTCAAATGGGATGGGTTCCCCATTAACCAAATCAGGCTTGCTACCATGAGGGCTTTGGTTTGCTAGTAGGCTGGGCCTACTGCATTTTTGTAGATCACCCTCCCCAGCCCTTTCAGTCCCAGGTTATTCTATTAACAGGCATCAGTGTTGTTCTGAACACTACTTAGGAAGCAAGATGATCAGTTTTCAACATTTTAACGAGAAACGTAACATTGTGCAATGGGGAGCCATAAACACAGCACAGAAAGTCAATTGCTTGACCACGACCACTCAGTGCAGTACAGTGGAGATGCAACAGGCTATAAATCCACCCCAGCATGTGCCTGCTTAATAGTCACCAACAGCAGATACCAGTAGGGTAGGTAATAAGTTGAAGGTAAAAAGAATTGACCTGTATTTGCAGAATAGACAAGCCTGTACTGTCAGCCTTCTAGGTTACTGGCACCATGGGTGGCAGACTCTTTCACCTTTGCTTTTCTTGACTGGCCAGAAAGCCTCCAAGCACCAAAATGACTGGTCAGCTATCAATCATGCAATGTTGTCTTTATAAGGTTGGGACCATCCAGAAAGGCTAACATTTGAGGGTTTTTTTTCCTTTCAGTTGCTCTACTAACAATAAAAACACTGTCAGAAGATTCCCATTGCAAATGTGGAAACAGGGAGAGAAACCAGAAAGCAAACCAAGCAGCAAAAGTGTCAGATCGTGATAACGCACTCCCAGAAGGGTGATCTGCATCCTTACAATTGAGTCAGAGGAACTCCAGGCATCCCATGTCACATTAAAATGTTGAAAACAGCAGAGCACCAGGTCTGAGATTTAGTCAGGTGGAGAGAGGGGCAGGAAGAGGTTGGGGGGGCAACATCTATGAGGAAGCAATCTTACCGCTGATGCGCTGGCGGAGAGAACGTAATTACGAGGTCTAGTCTCCTGAAAGTCAGGCACAGCCTAATAGGGGGAATAGAGTTTCATGTACAAGTCATGTAGAAGAGTTGACAGGAGTCAGCTGGGCAGCAGTTAGAATAAGGGGCTGCTGTTGTTTCCCCTCTGTGCTGGGAGCTTAGCTCTAATTCCCAGGATTGCAGGAGGGAAGTCTCCCCACAGTCTGGGCAGTGATGCTTGGAAATTGTCCCCAGGAGGAAGTTGGGTTTGTGCAAGAGGAAGAGGACAGGCTCATGCAGTCACATCTGGTACTTGAACAGCAGTTATTTCTGCTCTTATAAACTCCCTGGACTTAGAGCTGTTAGCTCATATGGCAGCCAGTTGGAGTGCAGATGCGACAGCACAATCCTGAATGTGATTCCCACTGCCTTACAGCCATGATGTTGCTCATCTTGTGTTGGCTCAGTCCAGTTGACACGACCTTCTTTTCCCTTGCTTCCCATCTATAGTCCTAGAAATGTGAGGGCCTTGTCCTTGGACAGGACACGATTACTAACATCACAGCATACTTTCCATAGTGCCTTTTAAGGAGAGACATCTACTTGTTCTTACTTTCACCAAGCCTCTCAGCACGTTTCCACCTAACAGGCTCAGGTCTATTTTCTGTGAGGTGCATGGCATGACCAAACAAGATGGTTTTGCTACCACCAAAGGCAGCATGTAAGTCTTCAGCCTAGAAGTCAGAAATTCTCCTGGTCACCTTTTCAACAGCCAAGCCCCTACCCTGGCACACGAAGACTTAGCACTCCAGAGGCTTTCCTTGATGGGAATGCAGGGGATCCAGTCCATCTTCACGTATAGTGAGGGCTCATCATGGCGCAACCATCTTTTCAGTGAAGAAAAGATTAGGCCTCTTCCTAGAATGGCCTCTGGTTGTAATGTCACCCAGAGGTGAGCCAACCTGCTAGCCTACCTTGGGGCCATCACAGCGATGGATAAAGCCCAGCCCTGTCAGCTCTTCCTGTGCCGTGGGTTGGAGAGCAAGGTGGGCACACATGTCAGCTGTAACCCTGCTTCTAAGCCTCTCAGGCCCCACATTTCCTCTCCCAGGTTAATCTCTTTGCAGCTCACCCAGATCTACTTATACTGACTGACCCGATTAGCTGGGAGCTGCAGCAGCCCAGAGCAGCTGGGATGAGTGACTGGTGTATGGAAGAGCATTCAGGCAGTCCCAGCAAGAAGAGATTTTTCAACCATCAAGGAGTTTTGGGGATGGCAGGAGGAAGCAATCAGGAGGAGTGATTCCTATTTTAAGCCAAACTTGAGGATAAGGAGGAAAAATGCACCAGTGAAATCTGAGGCTAGCATTGTAACTAAGCTTGACTCCTCTCTGTGGGGAGAGGAGATGTTCTCCAGGAACAACTTTTTGTTTGTTTGTTTTGTTTTTGTCTTAAAATCAAAAGCAAGTTAAGAAATCTCTCCTCCCTTTTCCTGTTTCTCCACTGAATCCCAAAACTAGTCACAGCACATGGGATGAAGGAGGCAAGCTCCTCTTGCACTCCTGTGCATGGGCAAGTTGTATTTGCAAGCAGTGGTGAAAAGAAACACCTCCCTCCCCTCTTACAGTAGAGAAAATGGGCAGAGCCCTGGAGCCTGAAGGCCAGAACAGCACCACAACCAGATCAACTTGCCTGTCATTGTCTCTGGACTGCCTCCCTTCCAGCAGAGGGACTCACCACCCAGATGACCTCCTCCTGCCTGGAGCCAGAGGAGCCTGAGTGCATCCTGGTGAGCCCCTGCCTCCTTCATGCACTGCTTGCAAGCAGTGTTCTGAATGCCTGCTCTAAAGGAGCTACAGGCAGCTGACAAATGCTCCCATCTTTTTGGGCAGCTCTCCCTGGCAGCCGCAGCCCTGACCAGTACATGCTCCAGGGCCACTACTGATGGGACAAAGGAGTTATGAATTTTCATTGAAAATGGGAAAGAGACAATGAGAGGTATTAAAGAAAAATCACAGCACCGTTAGCACAGTCAATACTCACATCTCCCTCACACTGAGCAAATTACAAAGAAACAAAACAAAAAGGTTAGTAAACAAAACAGCATCAACAGGAAGGACAAGGCACAAAGTCTGAGGGAAATGCACAAGCCCAGACACCCATACAGCAGCTTAAGGGTCTGGGCAGCAGCATACTTGGAGGTCAGTCACAAGACAAAAGCTGTGGGAACACAAGTTTTGCACTACAAAGGAGAACAGCAGCAAGAGAGAGGTGAGCTGGGGAAGGTGTGGTGCTTAAGGCCAGCTTGGATGGAGAGGTATGGCACAGGATTCCAGGCACGTTATAGGGAGCACTGCCCTAATCATGAGTTAACCTGCCTGATGCTGAGGCAGCAGTTCACCCTTCCTTGCCTTCACTTGTGCCTTGTCCCCTGGTAGGCAGTAAGGGGCCTTGAGGACTGAGGCCAGGGACTTCACCCTCAAGCTAAGCTGGATCAGAGCTGGGTGCCCACAACAGCAGCTGAGGTCGCTCTTCTGTTGTGCTCTTCTGTGATCTGTTTCAAAGAAGCAGAGCTATTCAAGCACAGCTTGGAGAGCCTTAGAGTGGCTCTGCATCCTCTCTGGAGAGCATCAGCACTGCAGTTCCAGGGGGAGACCAGGTTTCTCTTCTCTAGCTACAGGAAATCTCCACCCAAGGGTCCTTCTACAGCTGAGAGGCCTTGGGATCACTTCATGTTGGAAGCAAGGTAAAGAGGAAGAGAGTAGAAAGGGAGGAAGCATACGAGCTCTCTAAATTCCTGTTCTGACTTAAGCCCAAGATAATGCAGCAGTCACTGCTCCCACTAGAAAGTCCTCACATCAACAGCCAGAGCAGTACAAGATGACAATTTGCCTCAACAGGGTCCTTCAGGGAACCCATCTATGTCCAGCTGCATTCTCTCTGCCTCCTGCTACCTGGTCTCTGCCCAGAGAACAGCCCTGAGCTGACAGGTCTCAGCCTCAGAGACCTTTGCAGTCCTTATTCCACATCTTCATTTTTCAGGCCTGTGGGACACTGGCTTAGCAGTTCCCTTCTGCACTGTCCTGGGAGCTTCATGTTTACCAGCCATGAATTCTCCAAAGCCAGAGGGGAATACCAGCCTGTAACCAGACAGTACCATGAACAATGAGAATAGAGAGGCTGAAGTAAGGGCCTCTTGTTAGCCAGTCTGACCCTGGCTGCCCTTTACAGGCTGCCTCAACACTTCTGCCTGGGAAAGAGCAAATTGGCCAAATCATAACTAGTCTGAAATCCTGGGACTCCTGCAGAGCCCCAGCAAGGTTTCCTCTTGTACACCTTCCAGCTCAGCTCTCTCTTTGCTTGTTTTCAGGTCCCCAGGGAGATTTAGCAAGTCCTCAGAAGATATGGCCTTTTAGTTACTAACACAAATCACCCAGCTCAAATCCAAACTGCCAGGAACCATTGTCAGTCAGAAGACAGCAACATGGCTTAAGTGTGAGTTTCCAACCTCTGGCAGCTCAGAACTATTTCTTCCAATACCTTTCCCATGGAAGGGTATCTGAGGAACAGACGCGTTGTGCCTGCTCACGGTTCCCTTCCATGCCAGATGAGAAATGCTCCCACCTATGCCTGCCAGAGCCAGGGCATAGTAGGGCGGCCTGACTTCTGTCCAAAAAACTGCTCGTGTGGGTCAAACCTTGTGGCCAGAAGGACAGGGGGAATGAGGGAAAAAAGTTACCGCTGCTTTTGTTTCTGCAGCTTTGGCTTTCTTCAACCTGGCTTTGCAGGCATCCAGATCCAGGCGGCGGTTCTGCAGGATCCTTCGCTCTTTCTGGAAGAGACAGAAAAGGGGATAAGAGAGGGTGATTAGGAGTTGCTGGGAAGGGAAAGGATCAATGTATCATTTGGTAACCAAGCCTATTTTCTTAGCAGAAAGTGCCTCTGAGAAACAAGCAGTTGCTATGTTCTTAATAGCAAGAGTTTTGTGCCTGCCTGTTAGGGATACTGTTAGGCTAACTTTCTGGAGAGAGGGGAGCCTGTGGGCTTGTGGTACCCACTAAGCTGCAGGGGTCAAGAAAGGACTCACCTCCCTCATGCAGATCAAATAGCAATCCTTCCTTGTGGCAATGGGAGCCCTAAAGAGAACCAGGATGGGCATTCCTCCTTCCTTGTGTTCTCCAAGGAGAGAGAGGTGAGGTCTTCCTTTCTCATAGGGAAGGAGAATGCACTTTTCCAGCACTACATCCCCCTTCCCCTGCCCTCCTTGTCTCTGGTAAGGTGATGAGCTCCCCCTTCCCTGCTCCCACACTTACAGATATGGTTCGCCAGTCCCCTTCCAGGAAGTTGCGCAGTGGTGTCAGGAAGTTGATGGAGGCAGAGTGGATGAAGTCCCGTTCTGCTGCACCTAAGCGCCTTTGAGTCTCTCCAACTTTTATCAAGGTCTTCCCTGCAACAATGGGAGCCTTCAATTCCAGGAGAAACCAATTAACAGTGCATTGGCCTGAGCCAGCTCACCCACTGTGACCAGGCTCCAGTGCTGGGGAACACAAGGGACAGTGTACCATGCCTGGATAAGGTGACCATGCCCATACCACACCAGTTTTAGTCTTAACTTCAGTCTGCCTTTAACTTCTGACCCCCCCTCAGCCACTCCCAAATGCAGCTTTGATCTTACCTATCTGCTCAGGCACTTGTTCCCTTCATGTTCTTTTTCTGCTACACCTGATTGGACAGTATAATCTTTGCCTTATAAACAGAAGCACAGGAACAGAGCAGCAAACTAAAAGCACCAGAGCAGAAAAAATGAGTTGATTAGGATCCAGTTGAGGCAGTGCTGGCTATAGATGCAGTTACAGCTGTTCTGCCTGTAATAGGGTTTGCTATTGAATAACTATTGATTTGGAGAGCCATAACAAAGCTCATAGCAGAAAGCAAGGACAGCTGGAAGTTAAGGCTGTGCTTCTGTGCAGGTCTGCTGCTTGAAGAAGCCCTAGAGAGGGGGAACTGTTGTGATTTAGGAACAGAAAGATAAGCTGTATGATCAGTAAGGGGCCTGTTAAGGCTTGTAGCCAAACACTGACCTTCCCAAATATGTTATCCAGTTCTCTTGCTGGAGAAAGATTTTATTCACACCCTCCCTCATGGGACACACTCAAAGGAAAAATTCTCAGATTGGAGAAAGCTAAGGCCATTTCAGTGCAACTCTTTGTTCAGGTTAATTTAGAAAGTCATGGAAACAGCATCAAACAGCTTCTGTCTCCTGCAACTAGTTCCACTGGCTACCACAGATCAGTATGTCTTTGTTTCCTCTCTAGCTCTGTCAGGCTTGAGGACTGTAGAAGGGATAGGGAGAACCCCGTCCTCTTTACCCATCAACAGAGGATGTTTTGCTGCAGAGTAGGACTGCTTTTCTATTCCTGGTGGGCTGTTTGCTACCGCAGTAGAGCAGACTCTCCTCTTGCAACAGTGCTGATAAATCAATAGGCAGGATGCCACGGGTGGAGCAAGCCACCCTGTTTCAAGAGGCATGCTGTCGAAGTCTTAACCAGAACAGCAGTGGGGCTACCCTTTAAGGAAGTGATGGATTTACAGGGCTTAGGCAGGCTGACTTACCATAAGGTGTCCCTGGCCCAAAGTCATTAGCTGCCTCTGTCATGTACTGTGCCAGCAGCTCCCCATTGGTGACCCGGGAAGGAACCTTCCGGTCAAGTTTCTCATAGAGGAATTCTTCTACTCTGGCACCTGAAATGAGTCACCAGTGGTTACAGGATGGAAGATGGAGAGACCCCTGGAACCGTCATTCATGGTGGCCAACCCCCACAATCCTCAATCGTGCACTGAATAGCAAACACCAGCTCTGGGAGAAGTGTTCCCACCCTTCCAGCCACCTCCCAGCCCTCAGGAGCACTGCCAGACTGAGCAGGGCAGCAGCCAGCCACCTTCTATTACACAGAGAATGAAGGACAGGTTCCACAAAGACACACTTGTAGCTCCAACAACCCATTGGAACAGGGCTTTCTGCCAGAGGGCATGTCCTAATACTGAGGTGTAAGTGATGTCTGTCCTTCAAGGATTAAAAGTTGGACTTACTAGGGTTTGGCTGTAGCAGAACTTCAGTCTGGCGTAAGATCTTCTCTGTCCAGTTCTTAGTTGAGTCTGCCCTGGCCAGGAGGTTTTCAAAGTGGGCATCTAATTCAGTCTTCTCAGCCTGGCCCAACTTTTCCTCTGTAAACTGCAGGAAAGAGGTAGTCATTAGAAGGTCACTTTTACTAAAGCAAAATTATGATATGCTACAGAGCTGTTAAGAGCCACCAAGGGCTGCAAAGCCTTCAAAGCACCATTCTTTGTTATCAGGCATCTTTCAGGGGAAGAGAGCAATTTTTTTTACCCAAGAGTAGAACAAACATTGAGCTAAAAATAGAGCCCATGTTTGAGCAGTGTAAGAATAAGTAACTTTTATAGAGGAAAATAGTCTGGTACATAATATTCTACTTGTGAGAAATCTATTTAAACAGGCACGTGGCTTGCAGTACTTTATGCTGGAGAGCAACATACACCCCCCAGATGAAGCAAGGTGTTGTTTCCCTTTACCTCCTCCTAAGCAGCCCTAAGTTCTGCAGACCCGATGGGATCAGAAATGCTGCTACCATCTCACAAGCCAGGCTCTATTCCTCTCTTGTTGGACAAGCACATGCACCATGCCTGCTTCACTGCAGGGCTCATGCCTGCCCACTCAGCCATCAGACCGAGTTCACCTCCCAGCTCACCTCCTGCCTTGCTGGCAGTGAGCTGTTGACTGAGCCTGTGGAGCTTAGGGAGCCTTAAACTCAGGATTTAGATAGAAATGCTCCCAGCAAGTCATAGTTCAATGCTTCCTCTAGGATACGTGGTGGCTGGGTGGGTTCTGACGCAGGGCATTAAGAAATATAATGGCGTCCAACTTTTCTCAGCACTCAGATTCCTACTGGCAAGAGACTCTCACTCCCTTCCCAATTCCCGTAGGTATAAAACTAGCAGCAGGGAAAAGCAGGCTGTGCAGTGCTCTGTGTTTTCATAGTGGGCAGTGGCACCTGACAGAAGATTTGTCACTCTGGAAGCGCAGTGTCAGATGGCCTGGGCACCCCTTGTTGCTTCCTTGGGAGACTTCTGAGAGAAGAGCCTACTCCCTCTCTTCCCAATCCCATACTTCATTTGTCCCAGTGAAGCTGTCCAACTTCTCATTTTTAAGCATAATTTCCTGCTCTTGATGGAACCGGCATCTTGCTAGATCACACTAACAGACTCTCGTGCTACTTGGGACCCTGTTGAGGCTGCACTTGTCCTTTTAACCCTTGTTGTTGGCTCCTGGTGCCACTGCTCAGTTATCAGGATGTCGTACTGCACAACAGCTGGCACAGTCAGGTGCCAAGGGATTAAAGCTTGGCCAAAACTCTCAGGTGAAATACAACTCCTGTCTAATTGCCACTTGCACCTTCTTTCCACTACTCACAGCTCAGTTCTAGATGGCTAACAAGCTCACTTCATGGGGTTTTGGTCTTCTGAAAGGCTTTGTGGCAAGCTCTGCTCCCACAGCATTGGAGGAAGAGCTGCCCAACAGCTCCATGCATGCATATCCAGGACAACGTTGGGAACAAGGTCAGAAAGAGCAAGCCAAGGGCCAGCATGTGAGGCAAGCAAACAAGCACTTAGGAGCCTTGAAATCAGCCATGTGCAAATATTGCTAGATGTCCAAGATAGGCAAGTCCTGCAGGTATGTTTGCACAGTGACCTGTTTGGGTAAGATTCAAGCTAGAGCCAGGAAACTTTTGTCACATGTCCGTGGTGAAGGATGCTGAACTGCAAGGATGGCTCCATTCCCTCCTGCAGCCTGGTGAGGATAGAGGAGTCTCACCCAGGCATGACCAGGCATTGCTTCATTGGTCTCCTTCTCAGCACCAGCAGCCTCTGGTTACCAGTGTTTATTTTCAGCTCATTCTTGCCACAGGCCTGTGGCTGCTGCTGGACATGGCTAAAAGCTGATCCAAGGTGAGAGGGTGTTTGTATTGCTTTGTGTTCAATTTCTATGATCGTCTCTGGGGGACACACAAGGCTATCAGACGTGTGTGAGCAGCTGAAGCTTTTCCTCTGTCGCTGTTGGAAGCTCGGGGCTGTTTTCAGACTCTGCCAGGCAGGGCTGAGTCACTGCCATGCAGCAAACTGGGACTACCCAGGTATTTGGCACCAATACTGGAGTCATCTGTTTAAGAGCTTTCTTAAACAAGCCAAGTCTCTCTGATGCAAGCATAACAGTCTGCCTTGCCCCCCTTTCCCAGACAGCTTTTTCAGAACTCATCTCTTTCAAGCCCAGCTCTTCTTCTTCCTGCAGTTCAAACACATCCTGCACCAGCATCTGCCCTGGAGCTGTCAGCCCAGCCCTGATTCCTCATCAGCTGATTTCAGCCTGCTTCTTACAGCACTGCTGCAGAGTCAGATCACTGTGAAGCTGTGATGGATGCCTACCTGTGCTACCTGGTGTAGGGAACCTGCTTTGGCAGGGGGGTTGGACTCGATGATCTCTGGAGGTCCCTTCCAATCCCTACAATTCTGTGATTCTGTGAAGCCCTCCATGGTGCTATAGCCAGGACCTTGAATCAGTTCAGCCCTGGAGAGCTTTGCTATAGTCACAAGCAGCAGCTCCAAGCATCACTGTACTTCACTGTTTTCTGCAGCCTACCCTTTCTCCTGGTGCACTGGAAGTATGGATCACTATGGAGCATTTGGTCAGAGAGCAGCCAGGATCCATAGTCATTCTGTTCTTATCTCACATTAAACACTATAGCTCTTTGTCCTGCACAAGGGTTGAGGACACATCACGGTCACTGCAAGCCTAGGCTATGCCAGAAGGGGAGGATGGGCAGGAATCTGAGTCACACCCTGCAGCTCCAAAGGGTCAGGCCAGAAAATTTCTTATTCAGGCTTTGTTTCAGGCTCGAAAAACAGGGCATGAATGTTATGAAGTGGGTGCAAGAGCATGGGATGCTGCAGCTCACACACAGTGAGGCTGTTACTCCACTTCCAACCTAATTCCCTTAGTGCCTCCCTCAGCCCTACCTCCAAGTTGGCCATGCTGCAAGGTTCAAACTTGGGCAGAGCCTCAGGGCATTGGGCCCACCTTGCTGTGGATTGCTGCAGGTGCCTCTTTCCTCCCCCACAGCACACTTCTGTCTCCTCACCTGCACAGTCTGACAGCCCTGGAACTGCGTAGAAAGTTGTTGATTCAGCTCACTTCTTCTCTAATACGACTTTGCAGGTGGAGCTGAGAACTCACAGCATTACTGGGTGAAGGGGAGAGCAGGACCACCTCTTTCAGCAGCAGCTTGCAGCAAGATCACATGAAAGCAACAGCCAGCAAAGGAGATTAGAGGTAAATTACACTGCCTTATCCTATGAGCTGGTTCTCTCATGTCTGGTGCAAGTGGAGATCTGAGCTTTCAGGTGGCAACAGGTCTCAGCTGCTGATGCCCTTACCTGGCTGCCTAAGTCAGTGTTGCCACGGAAAAGCAGGGTAGAAAAACAGCAGTTTGTGAAATCTGGTTGCTCAAGTGATCCAAGCAAAACTCCTCCACACAAAGGATTTTTGTCGCTAGGAATTTGTTTCTATAACACAAAAATTTGATTGCATTTTTCCTTCCCACTGGACAGATATAAGACTCCACTGTGAGGCTGTGAGATGCAGGGGAACAGACAGGCTCACCATACAGTCACAACCCTTAACTGTGAAAAGGCAGACTGAAAATATTTTGGATCTTGCTGCTCCTGTACCAGAAGCACAGTTGTTTTTTTCCAGCTCCAAATACATCAGACTAGTACAAATGGGAACCTTATTTGGTTGTACTAAAGTTGCCCTAAAGGCTTGGTGCAAAGCCTGTGCAATTGCAGTGCCTGCAAAGAACCATAAACTCCTCAGTCCTGCTGAAAGAGAACTATTCCCACTTGTTTTCTAGAACCTGGTGGCTGGAGAAACAGCCCTGCCCTGAACCAGCTCCAGGATCCTCGTCCTGGGATCAGGTAATGGTGCTGTGAGACTTCCTGGTTTTGCTGTAAAAGAAACATTCCTGCAGCTGACCCAGTTGAGCACCAGTTCTGTTTTTGTGCAGGGAAGCTGATGAAGTGATTAATAATGCAGGGCAGCCTTTTGCTGAGTGCCATTCTCACTCTCCAGGAAGAAGAGAGTCATGCTGCATTCCAGGGCATCAATAATTCAGCCAAAGGTTGGGTTTCCTCTGGGAGGCATGGCTGGCCAGCAGGAATGCTAGCTGCATTATCCGAGACCAGGTGGACACACAAGCTGGCAGATCAGGAGAGCAACTTGGGCAACAGGCAAAGATTACAGACAGCATAGCTGAGCTGGACTACAGTTAAGGCAGCTACATTCACAGCTTGGGGAAAACTGCTCTTTCCCTGTGAGAGCAGTTAAAGACACTGCTGGGAATTCAGGAGAGTGAGCAAGCAGAGCTGAGCTGGATGTGTCCCTCTGCACTACAGCTGTGCCTGCAGCCTACCTACTTACGGCCACCAAGGTTAGGCTTTAAAATAGCACATACATTGTTTTCTTTGCTGAAAGCATTAGCACCTTCCTCTCCTTAAAGGCAAAGGGAATAAACCCCACTGCTGTCACATCTGTTCTATACAGTGCAGCCTGACTGACTGCTGTCTTCCAGGCTTGTGCAATTTCCCCTTCAGCAGGCCCAGGCTGGTATGCTGGCAGCTGTCAGGGTGGCTGCAGCCCCCTTGCAGGGCAGCTGGTGGCAGAACTCAGGCCTTTATCCCACTTGCAGGGTCACAGCTTTTTCAGCTGAACATTATTTATGAGGCATCATTATAGGGTGATTGTATTCCACCTTAGGTCATAAGGATCGAACCAGAGCCAGGAGTCTGAAACCAGGAACTGTCTGCTGCACCTGCCAGTGCATTTTGGGCCATTGGATTTTCTGAAGCATCTTAACATGTTTTTTCATGTTCAGGGTATATTAATATTTGCACTTCTGGTGATCAGAGATAGCTGAACTGATTCTGCCATAAGTCTACCTCCCATAGGGCTGCATTAGGAAAGAAGCCTTTGCCACTTAATCAGCACCTAAAAGTTATCTGGATCTCAGCTGCTTGGGAGTGTTTGGTCACTGGGAGTCAGAAAAGCTAGGCTATGGGCCAAGTAAAATTGTGCTAGAGGACAGAAGGAAGCCATTAACAGGACAGCTTTGTTAACTTAGGAGCAAAACAGTGAGGAAAGGATGCAATCCTTCCCATGTGTATTAACGGACATGTTTCTAATGGAAACATGCTCTGTCTTGTGCCTCTTGCCTTCAAAATCCTCTCCTGAAGTCACCTTCTGTACTCTTGATTTTTAAGGTGTCCAGTAGCCAAGGCATTATCGCCATTAAGGTCAGAAAGCAGAGGGGAAAAGTCTACTTTATCACCAGAGTTCAGGGAGGTGGAAGAGTCCATCTTTCTCCAGGAGCCTTAAGATGGAGCAAGTCAAGATATAGCTGCTAGTGGTAACTTCGGTCAGCACCCACTGACTTTCCATCAGAACTGATAGAAGACAGACACCTACAATTATTTCCAGACATCCCTCAGAAAATCTGGCTTGCAGCCTGTCTAGAGCAGAGACATCCAATGTGTCACCTTCAGAAGAATTGATGCTAACTCCTACAGGGAGGCCAGAACTGCCACCATAACGTTCTCTGAGGAGGTTTGGGATCAAGCCCATTTACTGATAACTGGAAGATGCAGGTGACCAAAAAAAAAAAAAGTTTTATTCTCCTTCAGTGAAGGTAAGAATGTGTGAAGCCTGTGTGCAGGTGCCAGAGCTGTTAGGGATGTAACTGCATCCCTTGGAGGATGCCAACTAGATAGCGGCAGCTGGTGAAACAAGTGTCAGTACAGTAAATCCTCATCTGGGATTCTGAATCCTAGAAAAGCTTTAATCCATGCAGTTGTACAAGCCTAGGAGTTTATTTCCCACTCTCATGGCATCAGAGCTTACAACTACCCTTTTCCTATAGTTTAGTTTGTAACTGCTCTGCTTTTGTGATGCATTTTCTGAGAGCTTAAGAGATGCCATAAAGCCTGCAGGACACTGCCTTGTGGAGACACAGCCTGTTAAGATAGCTGCATACACAGCTATGGAGAAACCCTGCACAGCTCCTTCCCCATGGCTGTGTCTGCCCTGCTCCTGTTGTATCCCCTGTTGTGTCCCCTGCTCCAGGGGAAGGCAGTCCAGCAAGGTGCCCGGATTCTCCTCAGGTAGGAGACTGGCTACGTGGTGCCTGAGGTAAGAAAAGCCATGTAATGGTGGCAGTGGTTTGCTGAGGTCTTTTGTCACGACCCAGGTTAAGCCTAGGCCAAAAATCCTTCCTGCCCTTTAGCCAGCACCTACCTCAGGTTTTATCTGGCAGGTTTCAAAACTGGGACTGCAGCTGGACTAAGCCTCTGGGAATCACTCCAGAGGTGGTTTCCTGGCCACATTCTGCCTCCTTTTCCCCCCTCACTTCAGAGGGCTCAGCAGTGCTACAGCCCTTTTTTTCCCCATACGAGGTAAACTGTCATGCGCTGGCCAGACACCTCAGCCAGACAGCAATTGCTAATGCTGTCTGAGTGGCACAGCACATAATGGCCAGTCCATTTATCTCCCAGTTGCTGCAGTTCCAGTAAAGCAGCATTTTGTTAAACGCCTGGAGCTGAAGAAAGCATCCCCAGAGCTAGAGAAAACTGAGCTTATTCAGCCAGGTCTTACTCATGGGGAAAGAAGATCTTCTGTGCTGAAGTGGCTGCTACAAACCCAATCTTCACCGCCAACAGCAGACCGTATCTGCTATTTCTGGCTCTCGGTAGTGGCAGAGCAGTGCTCACCCATGCTGGACTCTTTGGGGACAGCCCAGATGGGCCCGCTTAGCCCAGCGATCACTTTTCAGAAAGTGGTTCTCCATCTCAGTGAGGCCATTCCTTCCAGCCTCCTTGTCTTGCACAAACACATGCATCCTGCCTACAAGTAACAGTGACCATTTTGTTTCAAGTAATTACTACTGTAACTACTCACATTAATATTCATATGCAAGATGATGTGGAGTAGGTGTAGCAAGCAGAAGCCACTACTTATAAACGCCTCCTTGCTCTAGAATCGGTGTGCAGACACTGCTCCTGTGCCTGTCTCCTTCCTACGCCTTGAAGCTGAAAAACCACTTATCAGGGACTTAGAATACATCTTCCAAACATGCGATTTCTTTACAGTATTTCTTCCTTTCTTCTGCTACCAAGGCCATTTGCATGAGAACAGCATCTTTAAACCTTCCATCTGCTCCTTATTTTGCACCTGTAGTTAATATTTATTTCTTCATAACATATGACTCATTGGCAAGATTACAGGAGATGCTATCTGTTTACAGGAGACCAGTTTCTAAAAGAGCCAGGATTATTCCACTGCACAGGCCATTTGGAACGAGACAGCGCTGCTCTGTTTGTTTGTCAACCCCCACAGCATGGGCAGAACAAGAAGCCCAGTCCCAAAATCACCAGCAGGAGTTCAGCTCTCAGGCAGGATGCCAACCAGCTCTGATTTGCCCCTCTCCTCTCTTGCCTGCCCAGGGGCAGTTTCCCAGTTACACCTGAGGAGCAGGCAGGCTCAGCAGCCACCTCTCAGCACCTGCTGCACACTTTATTCCTCACAGCTAGCCAAGTTTCTTCAGTCTGTGGTTTTGGGACATCACTGCATCCCGGGCAGGCTCCTGATACCGATGGTTTGATGCCACTTTAGATCAGTGAGACATTGCCTGCTCAGTCTCAGCAGCCCCTTCCCATCTCCAACAGCTCTGTGTTTTGTCGGGTCCTGGCAGCTTCTGCAACCTGACCTCCTGGACGACTGAATTGCCAACCATAAAACGCCACTTCCACCCACCTGCCTGGCAGAAAGGCACAGACCCCCAGCAGGCCAGCTCACCTGCCTAGGTGCAGTTAACAGCTATCTACAAGATGTAAAAATAGCTTAAGGATAACAACCACAGTGCAACCAGCATTCACCCCCTTTCCCTGCCTCAGTCCCTGCTGCAGCCAGAAGCATCCCTGCTGCTATTGCTCCTTTATGGAGCACTGCCTGGCCTCCCCACCCAGCCCAGGAACACAGCAGCAGCAGGGTTCGGCTCTGCTCCTGCTGCACATTACCCAGCACTGCTCACTGCAGATATAGCTATGCAAGACTCAATGCCAGCCCCAAATCCCTTTTCAACCTTCAAGAAAGCTGGAAAAAAAACTAAAACAGAGCAACAAAACTGCCCTAAGCTTGTAACTTGTGTTTTAGAAAGGCTCCCTGTGCAGATCCTGGGCTGTACAGTGCGGGATGCTCCGTGCCCTGAGGCGGAACGGAGGAACGGGGAAGACGGCTGCAGGCCAGCGGGGGAAGCAGCCCAGGGCTGGGGCACCCTGCGGTGCTTCCCCTCCGGGCCCGGGGACTCCCTCGCCCCCAGGGCTCCCCCACCCCCCCAATGTGCCCCGTTGCCGTGGCGACGCTCCAGCCCCACCCCCCCCAACCTGCATGGCGCGGGAGAAGAAGACGCCCGCATCCGACGCCAGCTTCTTCACGTTGAAATCCATGGCGATCAGCACTGCCGCAGCCACCTCCGCCGCGCCCCCGCTGTCACCGCACCCGCCGCTCGGACCTTTATAGCACCGATCGATGCTTTCCCCGAGCGGCGCCGCAGCCTCTTAAAAGGGCTCTGTCTCCCAGGTGGGGCCCCACGGCTCAGAAACAGCCATGCGGGCTGCGTGGTACCCAGCGGGCAGCGCCGGAGAGTAGCGTTACACCGCTGGCTCTCGGCCGGGCCTGGGGAACCGGGCTGCGGCTCGAGCGGCGGGAGTGTCTCGGGGAGGCGCGGCCCCTTTAAGAGGGGCGGTGGCCGCAGTGGGAGCTGTCAGCCGGCGCCCAATGGGTGCTGGCGCCGCCCGCCGCCCTCTTCGCTCACCGCTCAACCGCACTCGGCGCCGCAGCCTGCGGCCGGGCCTGCGGAGAGCGCCCCGATTGGTTCGCCGGAGGGACGATCGCCACTCTGATTGGGTAGGAGTGCGGAGGGGCGGGGCTTGAAGCCTCGTTCAGGGTAGGCTGCGGCGCGGGGGAAGGAGACGCTGCCCTTCCGCGGCCATGGCGCGCGGCGGGGGGAACGGGGCGGCGAGCGGGGCCGGGCGCCCGCGGGTCGCGGTGAGTGGTGTCGGCAGCGCACATCTGCGGGAGCTGGGTGGGCCGCACCGCTGCGTCGTGGGGGTCAGAGACGGGAACCTCACCGGGTAGAAGCGGTCCTAGAGGTGGAGGGGGGGGATGCGCTGGGTGCAGGGAACGTAGGGATGCCCGGGGTGCGGACGGCTCAGGGGTCCCTGAGCTGCAGGAGGGCCCGTGGGGGCAGTGGGCCCGAGTGGTGCCCCAGGGATGCCAGGTGCCTGAGCGCCCAGAGGGGTGCAAGGGGCATAGGGGTGCTCGGGGGTACGTTTGTGCGGGGTTATGGAGATTGGTCCAAGGATGCAAACAGCCCAGGGAGCTCTGTTTGCAGGGCTCCGGTTTACTGCAGTGGGGCATCCCGTAGGAGCATCCTGAGATGCCCAGAGGAGCAGGGCAGTGCTTGAGGTGTAAATGTGTTCTGGTAGGGCCAGCATTGCTTTGCCTTGAAGGACAAGGACAGGCAAGGTTTTCCTTGGCTTTGTGCTGTGTCCCCACTGCCAGTCAGGTGTAGTAACCTGCAGGCTGAACAGTGTCCCCTGGATTCTTTGCACTTTGCTCGTCTTTGTTCTGCTCTAGCCAAAATGTTACATTTAACCTTGTTCTGCAAGCTCCTGGTACTCTGGTCCCTTGAGACTGTTGCCAAATGTGGCTCCTTAAGGGGCTGTGCCAGCCCTGGAGGCTGCGAGGTGCAAGGTTGCAGTGCGATGTGGTCAGGTAGATGCAGGCTTATCACGTGGCTTTAAAACATGGGATGGGTTTCACTTGTCGGTGTGGGAAGGCACCTGAAAAGGCACCAGAGTGCCGCGTGGCAGGAGCGTGGCTGCACACGGGTAAGGGAAGTGTTTCCAAGTGCATTGCTGTGAAGGTTGGCCTGGCTGGGAGAGCAGGACTAAAGCGTTTATAACTTTGTGGTGGTTAAAAGAGACTTCTCTGGTTTCAGTGCATCCTTTTTTTTTTTTTGTACCTCTGTCCTTGACATGAAGCAGAGCCCTGCTTCCTGGCTTCCAGCACAGCCAGGAAAGCTCTACTAAACTCAGGTTGCTTTGAAACCTCCTGGGAGAAATTGCCAATTGTGAAATAAGCCTGTGCTAAGTAGCTCTTTACAGTGACAGAATCAAGGGCTAGCAGAGTTATGCTGATTAAGGTGCATATGTGGTTATTTGGAATAATCATGTTATTTATATGTGGGCTGTTTTGTTTTGTTTTGTTTTGTTTTACATGGGAGCTGCCAAAAGTTCTGTCCAGCCACATGCAGCCCATTGTAGAGCATGTGCAAATCTCTGGCACAGCTTCAGCTTTTGAGTGCAAGGACCCTGCTGCCACTGTAGAGCAGTTTGTGAACCTTACCCCTGTACTTGGTGTGAGAAGCAACAATTGCTGCTATGGATGGGGAGGTGCTTTGAAGCTCAGGTTTGGCTCTAGCAGCCTTGTTGCCCTGAGTGAGCTGGTGTGCTGTTTGTGAAGTGCAGTACAGGGAAGTACAGGCTGTGTGTTACCTTCACTCACCTGATTCTTCCCTCCTCCTTCAGAATTGCTGGATGAAGGCTGACTCCAGGACACTGAGCTCGATGTCAGATGAAAGCTGGATTTCCGTGTGAGCGGCTCGCGCAGCATCCATCCACAAGTGCCCTTCCCCTTCGTGACTCCTGAGGTGCTGAGGTCATCCTTTAGCCATGGCATTTAGAAGAACCGAGGGAATGTCCATCATCCAGGCCTTGGCAATGACTGTGGCAGAGATCCCCGTGTTTGTGTACACAACGTTTGGACAGGTACAACAAGAGAAAAGTCTTTTGGTTCCTTGGGCTTTGTCTCTGGAGATTGTCTGCCAAGAAAGAAGAATCTGTGTTAATTGAGAGGAATAGAGGCATGATGGTGGGAAAACCTGTCTGTTTAGTTTGTATGTAGGGGCCAGGGTAGTGAGGATGGATTTGGAGTAGGGTGGGAGAAGTGTTTCCACATCACTCTGTGGGACAACGCCTGAATCCCACCTTTCTTCTCTTCAAGGGCACGAAGTGCATATATACAATTAAAGATTATTGGTATATTTTCCATTTGTAGTAATGCAGTGTTTGGGGTAGCAAAGGTCAGCTACATACCAGGGTTTCAGAGCTGAACCTGGGTGACTCAGGTCTCATCTGTTATAGGCTGTTTGTGAATGTTACAGCTCGTTTTGGCAATGAGAATTGAGACCAATTTCCCCAGGTTCCATCACATTGGTGCTATGCAGTTTCTCTCCTGTTAAGCTTCAGCTGTGTAGCAGATAATGGGAGGAGTCCTATGGGTGGGAGGGGAAATGCCAACGTACATTTCAGGTATCTCATCTTTACAACTGCTTAAAATTAAAAAATACACATATATTAAAAGAAAGGATGGTAGACTTTGGTTTTTCATTGTTGCTCTTTCGTATCTTTTGTGTTTAAAGTCTGTCTTCTCGCAGCTGCGGCTCTCTCCAGGCCTACGTAAGGTACTGTTTGCTACAGCTCTTGGGACAGTTGCGTTGGCTCTTGCAGCTCATCAGCTGAAGCGACGTCGTCGCCGAAAGAAGCAGATTGCTCCAGAGAAGTGTGGCTTTAAGCCTGGAGGCGTCACAGTGCCCATTCTGCCAACCAGAAGGGTCTCTTCTGTGAAGAAAGGTTGGTCTTGCAATAAAAGGGAGACCCCAAAACCATGTAGCAAGGGAGTGTAGAGAATATTGCTGAAATAGTGTTCAAAGAAAGGGGATGTATAAGCAGCAGTGGGACCATAGAACGTTTCTGGCAAGTGGGCAGAGAGGAAAGAAAAGTGATTTCTGTGCACTAATTGATGTAGAATTGAATTAGAGATCTGAAGCACAGTGCTATGAACACAGGGTTAGTGCAGGAAAGGGAGAGATGCTGAGCTCAAAACCCTAGTGACTGGGGGAGGGGAAGTGACACTGAGGTTTTCCCTAAGGCATGTAGTTCCCATCCCCCTGCCCACACAAAGTCTATAGACTTGTTTTGCCATGCCTCTCTGATAATAACAGCCTGGGGCACACCATGACCTGGCTGCATATTGACTTTGGTGATGCCTGTGGGTGCTGTGTGCAGCTGCATCTGCCTGGGGCAGCATGCAGAGGGTGGTGGCCTAGCTGTGGGTCAGGAGTGTCTGTCCCAGCTGCTGAAGCTCCCAAACCATGGGCAGCTTCTTCACCCACTTGTATTGTTTGTTCAGGATAAGGCTGACCCAGCTCCTCATTAAGCACTGTAGGGGAAAGAAATAAAACAACAACAAAAACCCTTGAAGCATGCTAAATAAGTATGGAAGCACCATTGTTTGTGCTATGTCCGTGTTCTGCCCAGCCTAAGGGAAGCTGGAGGAGTTTCTCCTTGATGCTTTCCATTTGTGCTTGCCTCCTACCATCAAAGGCAATGCAAGTTCATTCCTGAGCCTCAGGTCCCTTTATAGCAACTTGCTTTGTGTCTAGAACAAAATAGACCGTAAAGGAGACGTGACTCATTTCTAGGTATTGGATGCTGCCTTGCCTATCTGCGGTCACGCTTGACAGGGCAACATTCCTCTCCTTAAACCACAGCTGCAGTGAATCTCTTTTGCTTTGTGCCGGGTTTTCCTGTGACTGCTGTAGTTTCTCATGTGGACTGCACATTCTGTAGCTTGCAGGGTTCCCATGCCCAACAGCATTTGCTGTGACAGGAGAGCCTGTCTCCATCCTCTGCATGCACAGGCCACCAGGTTTAAAATCCTGTTTTTGTGTGACCTTAACTTCAGGATACTCCAGCAAGAGAGTCCAGAGTCCCAGCAGCAAAAGCAACGACACGCTCAGCGGGATCTCCTCCATCGAGCCCAGCAAACATTCCAGTTCCTCCCACAGCCTCGCCTCGGTAAGGACCTTCTCAGAAGGGTTGAAAGAAGCAGGGGTGACAGATTAGTGCATCTCCGTGTAACAAGATCACCAGGTCCATGGGCTTGTGCTGGCTGATGGATAATGCCAAGATTCTTGAAGTAGGGGAGGTTACAGTGTAACTGGAGGGCAGTCTTGTTGTAATTCAACAGCGATGGTCTGGAGCTGTCGGAGGCAGGCATGCCTCCGGAATCACAGCAGTGTTTTTTTCTGACCAAGAGCCTCAGGGTGTCTTTGGTCAGCAAGAGGCTGTGGAGGGACTTGTGTGTGGGATGCAGCCATGATTCCTTCAGGCTATCTATGTCCTTCTACAGGAGCGAGAATGAATTGTTACTGGAACTTGGCAGCGGTGGGAAATTTGTTTCCTTCTGTAGTGGGGTGTTAGATGGACCAACCCTTGTGTCATCACAGCCCTTCTGCCTCTATACAGGTTATTCAAGGTTGTTCAATTTTTAAAACCACATTAACTTCCAAAACCAGATAGCTCTGTTAATGAAACAGCGCAGGCTGGGACGCAGCCCAGTGGTTCTACGTCCTTCAAAGCAGAAGCTGTCGCTGTGTATATCCACCTCTTGTGAGACCAAAGGCAGAAACGCTGGGGAATGTTTGTGGCTTCAGGGCCTGTTAGATATCCTCACTGCTAAAAGCTGGAGCAACAGAAGGCACAAGTGAACAGCAGCTTCCAACACTGTGATGTGCCACAAAACTCCTTGGCATCAGTTGCAGGAGCACTTGTGCTTGGTGTTTCACTAGCAGTGCTGAGGAAGGAAGGAGAAAAATCATCTAGCCACAATGCAGGTACTGCATTATTTTTAGCACGCTCTGATATTTGAAGAACCAGAAAGCTGACAAAAATTTGTGCTGGCCAAAGTGTGTCTCCAGCAGGCGGCAGTGCTGGCACGGTGCTGGGTGTGCAGCCTGTTTTTCCCTGGGTAATTGGGACAGCATGGGATGCGCCTGTGCAGGGCGCACTGTGCCCAGCCCTGGCCTCCTCCCCCTCCATGGACTCGCAGCCATTTAATTCCCCTTGGCTTCTCCCTTCCCGCAGATGCTGTCTTGGTTTTGTAATGCTGAAAGCTGTTTCTCTTGACATAAAAGTATCTGAATTCTTTTTTCCACTGCTGGTCCTTGAGTAATGATATTCACACTGAGAAATCTGTTCCAGTACCCCTTCACTGTGTGGCAGCTGAACTTCTGTGATGTTGTCCTCATTGCTTTTATGTTATGTGATGGGAGAACAGCTCATCCTTCACACAGCTGCAGGTTCTGCCTGCTGTCTTGCCTGGTTTCCTGAGCTTTGTCACTTATTTACTAAGTCAGCAGCAGTGAATTGCTCTTTGCAGTCCTGGATCTCAAAGTGATTTATTACGACTCCACAGAGATGAATCAATGAAGGCATGGCTAGAACTGTCTATCAGCCATTTATTGCAGCTTTTTCTCTAGCATCAGGCTCACATTTGGGCATTTTATCTAAGTAATCTGAAAACAACTATGAAAATACTGATCATTGATTTTATCTGAACCCAGCACTTTGTTTTGCCAGACTTCAGAAGATGCTTATGCACAGGGGTGAAACTTGAGCAAGCTGACAATTTGCATTGTGGATCTTAGTGCTCAGCCTTCCCGTGACAAGGTTTAGTTACAAAGAAAGAGCTGGAATTTCCCTTGGCCAAATTCCCCAGCTGTATTTTTGCTGCTAATCTGCTGCTTTTTTTGGAGTGCGGTTACTTCTCCCACTTCCAATGTCCTTCTGTATGGAAAGCTGGGGCTGACACAAACTTCGTATCAAAATGCTTGTGCTGTTGTAGTGTTTCCTTTGAAGTTTTCTTGGGCTGTTGCCTCCAGAGGTGCTGTCCTACTTGTGCTCATAGTTGCACACCTCGCTGTTTCCTAATGAAGCCTCACTGTAAATTGGTGAGGGAAGGTATTTCCTGCTTGGATTTCTGTGCTTTCAAAGACACTGCTGTGGTGCCAGGTGGCAAAGAGCAGGATTTCTTGTGTCCCCTCTTAACAGCTCTTGGCAGTTGACAGCATGGTGTGAACCTGCATGGGAAGGGACTGGTAATTGTTCATACCACCCCTTACAAGGCAAGGGAGTTTTAATGCTGACCCTCCTGGAGATATTTCAAAAGGTATTTGCCTGCTTGTGCTGGGGGGTTGGACTTGGTGATCTCTGGAGCTCCCTTCCAATCCCTACAATTCTGTGATTCCTGCAGATGGTAGCTGTGAATTCTTCGAGTCCAACACCAGCATCAGCTGGGATGTGGGAGGCCCAGGCCATGGGGGATGGTGGAGCCATCGGCGATTCCAGTGCAGAAAGCCTCTATGTCCAAGGTAAACACAGGAGTTAACATCACCCTCTGGGGTTGTTTATCATGGGAAGAGCAAAAATAGGGTGTGAAGTGGCATAGATCATCAGCAGCTGTATGTCTGTGCAGTGGAGGTTCACCTTTGTGTTCTAATAGCAAGCTTTCTCCCATCCTCGGCTTAAATTCAGTCACCTGTTGGTTGCAAGATCTCAGAGCTTTCTTTGGTTGTGCTGCCAGGTATGGAGTTGTTTGAGGAGGCCCTGCAGAAGTGGGAACAGGCACTGACCATCAGGCAGCGGGACAGTGCTAGTTCCAGCACTCCTGTGCCCTGGGACAGCAAGAAACACCAAGAGAACTTGTCTGAGAATGCCTTAGAGGTAGGTCCTCCTCTTTTCTCTTGCATTTGGCAGCTGGGAAACATGCCAGAAGGCCAGACAAGATGCTAGTAGTAGTAGTAACTAATAGGATAGAAGAAGAGCAGATTAAGGGCAGAGCTGGGCCAGACTGTTTAAGAGCTGTCTACATCTGTGGCTTCCTTATGCAGTGTGAGTGGGTGATTTTTTATTTTTTATTTTTTTCTTTCTAATAAGTCTCTCCCCCTCATTCCTCAGCTTTTCTGCCCACCTTCCAGAGCATGTCAGTCACTGTCATGCAACTGCTCAAGCAGCAGAGACTGCAGTAGGAAAAGGCTGTAACAGATGCAGTGCCTGAGAGAAAGAAAGAGCTTTTAGCCTGGCTGTGTTGTGTCTATAACTCTTTAACACGTTGAAAGTAGAGATCTTGGTGGTCACTCTCACTTCCTGGGAGGTGAGTGGAGAAGCAGGATGCAGCTGCTTGTGTGTATTAATGACTAAAGCAAAGTAGCTGCTAAGAATGTCTCTGTTCACAGAACAAGTGGAGGGGGGAGATGTGTAACTTGTTCCACCTACAGAACAAGTATTTTAGGACAACGTCTTGTCTTGGACCTGATGACTGTGCTGGGCAGACCTCTGATAAAAGAGGAGATCCAAACTAAGAAGGCTCCGTGATGACTGACTACGAAGCTAAACAGAGCAGCTGTAGCTCAGGTTTGTGAAAGGAGCTAAACTCCAAACATTCCAGGAGTTCTCAGTGGTAAAAAGTGTTTCAAGGCTGTCATAAATAGGGCCTAGTGTAGTAAGTGTATTGGATATTTGCCTTCTGGAGTGGGTATTTATGCAAGTCAAATCTGCGTTCTTGCTGTTACTTTTTAAAGCATCCTATAGAATGGCTTGGGTTGGAAAGGACCCCAAGGATCATCAAGTTCCACCCCCCTGCCACAGGCAGGGCCACCAACCTGCATAGTGGTTCTGCTAACAAATCCAACATCAAAATAGATCCTGTGCTTCTTACTAATGCTTCTATCTACTGGGTGACATATTCACACAGACACGGGGCATGAGGGCAAGATGCTGTGTCTTATTTTCCTTTTTTCTTCTTGTGCTTACAGCAAGCTTTGCTTGTGCCCAGCACCTTAATCCAAGGACACTTATGCCATTATCCAGTTCTGGATACACCTCTGTATTCAACACAGGTTCTGTGATATATGATTTCAGCCTAATTTCATTGAAGAGGGAATCACGAGTCAGGAGAGTTAAGTTACTGTAACTTGTAAACATACCTGTTTCTCTGGATAGCAGACTGAAGTTCTTTCTTTTTTAACAGGAATACAAAATTGTGGAGCTAAAATTCCAGAGGATTTGAATAGGCTGTATAGAAGCATTCCTCCCATTACAATATTTGCTGTATTGTAGGATTGAGTTCTCTCTCTTTTTCTCCTTCTCTCTCTCTCTTGCATGTAATTTAATCTGTAAATTCTATGGCATTTATGTTCAAGGAGGAGTCTCAGAAAAGAGAGTTTGCTGAGAAGTTGGAGTCCCTCTTGCACCGAGCCTACCACCTCCAGGAGGAGTTTGGGTCTTCGCTTCCATCAGACAGCATGCTGCTGGATCTGGGTGAGCTGGGTGTGAAATACATTAGTTAAACAGCTTTTCTGTTTTTCTTTTCCATGAGCAAAGCAAAAGAGTGTTGGCAAAATGCTCTTATGAGGGGGGGAGAGAGAGCATGGTGACTGTAGGAGGAATAGTAGTCTGTGAACTCCAACACGTGTGGCTTCTTTGTCTCCTCCAGAGAAGACTTTAATGCTTCCCCTGACGGACGGGTCATTACGGCTTCGGACAGATGATGAAGACAGCTCAATTTCTGAGGACTCCTTCTTCTCTGCAGCAGAGGTAACTTAAGTTCCTACTGTGCGTAGCAGAGCGGCTGCTTGGAGGGAAGCCACAAAGACAGTGGAGCCAATCACATCTTAATCAAGGAAAATGATAAAACGTGGAGCAACAGCACCAGATTGGATAGATGTTAGGAAAAGCTTTTTCATTAAGGTGATGGTGCAGCCTTCCCTGGAAAGATCAGGAAATCTCATTATGTGGAGGCTTTCAAGGCTTGCCCAGAACGAACCATAGCTGACCTGATCTGTGTGGGTAACCATTCTTCTTCAAGTGGGAGGCTGGAGGTCCTTTTCATCCAACATCTTGGGTCATCTTCCAATCTACTGTAGAAAACATGCTAAAACAGCTAGAGAAATGCTATGTCTAATGTAATGTGGCTTGGTTGTGTGTTTTCAGGGAATACTGAGCTGTGTGAAACTGGTGGGAAGGAAAATATCTTTGCATGAAATAATTGGGGCTGACAAAAGTTTGCCAGCTAAAGAAGGAATGCCTGGCTTGAGTGCAGTCCCCAAGTATTCACAAATATTTAATGAGGCCATTTGTTTTTTTTCCCATGCTTCTTGCTACCGTTACAGCTCTTTGACTCTCTTCACTTTGAGGAAATACCATTCCATCTATCAAAGCCAGTAGCAGCATATGAAGAAGCCCTGCAGCTAGTGAAAGAAGGGAAGGTTGCATGCCGGACATTGAGGTGAAGTGCCACCTGGAGTTGTGGATGTTTGTGTCAGGGCTCCTTTGAGCAATATGAACACAGTATTTACCTTTGAACAGCCCTATAAAAAGAATAACCCTTTGGGGCAGGAAACTCCTAGCATCTTTGTTGTTTGGACTCCTAGCATCTTTGTTTGGATTTTCTAGAGTTTAGGTGCATGGTAAGAAAGGATATTATCCCAGGAAGTTAATAATAATAATAATAATGTTCTGTGTGGTGGGTTGCACAGTTCTATGCTGTGACAGCCTTTACAGCGATACTGTGATCCTCCAGTGAACTACACAAAGGAAACACACTTATTACTTTCTTGTAGGCAGAGCCTGGAATTTTTTTTCTTAGAAAAGCATAGTTGTTAGGGTCAGAGATATTAGGAGAACTGAAATTTATGCATTCATTGCCTTTTCCCTCTAGGACAGAGCTCCTTGGCTGCTATAGTGACCAGGATTTCCTTGCAAAGCTGCACTGTGTCAGGCAGGCCTTCAAGGTGAGAATGGTTCAGTGAAGGAGTGTGAGGCTGGCTGTCCTTGTGGTTCCTGCATTGCCATGGCATGTTGCCCCCAGCTGTGTTCTTTTACATCCATGTAGGACTGAAGTCTTTTCCCTCTAGAGCAAGTAAAAACAGAAACAGTCCAAGCTTCTGTTACTTAACTTTGTAATTATCATTGACTTGATTTGGAGAGGAATAAGTATCCCCTAGTCCCCGTGCCCAGCTTGAGTGGTGATTACCTGACTGCCTCTTTGCTGATCTAGTGTTGGAACGTGAAAGCTTGGGAATTGCATAGCTGGCCAGAAGCTGTCACTCCCATTCATGGAGACTTCTTTTGTTCCCTTTGCAGGAGCTGCTGGAGGATGAAAGCAATCAACTGTTTTTTGGAGAGGTTGGAAAGCAAATGGTGATAGGATTGATGACAAAAGCTGAAAAGGTAGGAAGCTTGAAAGTGGCTTATTTCTCTTGTGGGCACAGGAACACTTGTTCCAATGCACTAGACAAATTATGGACTGTAAAAGGAGAAAACTTCATCTGTATATAGGTGACCATTGTGGAAAGTAAGTTGTCAATGTTTTTAGTCTTGTTCAACCAAATTCTCAGGAAAGAGGCTCTCTGCAGCTCCTGTCCACAGTTTGTCACTGTGCCTTATTACAGAGAGAGCAGAAGGTACAGAGTACATCATAGGAATATTCAAATACAGAAAAAGGAAATAATAATGAAACCTCTGCTTCAACCACATCATCTCCCAAGCAGAGAGTTGCTTGCACAGTGTTAATCTTACTGGACTTGGTTTGTGTATAGGTGCCTCTAACCACTTCCTTGAAGACAGCTAAGTATGTGCTTTAAGTCACAGCTGAGCCTGGGGCTGTCTGTGCCTCCCACAGAAAAAAGTATTTCCATACAAAGTGTGTGTTGGCTGAAAAATTCAGCCAGTGGCATGTGTTGATGTTTGTTAGCTCAAAATAGAGAAGTAAGCCTTCGGTATGATGTGTCCACAACTGCTGTACCTTCTGAAGTGTTTTTTCTCTGCTCTTGCAGAATCCCAAAGCTTTTCTGGAAAGCTATGAGGAGATGCTGCATTATGCACTGAAGCCAGAAACCTGGCCGACCACACAGCAGGAGCTGGAGGGAAGAGGGGTTGGTAAAGACATTCTCTCTAAACATTGGAGAGGAGTTGGAGAGTAATGGATATGTAGGAACAACCATGGAGTGAATGAATGGCTTCTGAAATATGATTACTTTGCAACTGTACGTTGTGAGGGAGGCCAGGGGGAAAAGTGCCTGGCTGAGTGTTTAAGCTTCACAGCAAATCTTGCTTTCAGCAATGTTAGCACTACTGTGTTTTGAAAGTAAAAATAATGGGGGGGAAAAAACCACCACATCCTCTTTCTGGAGGGCACAACCTAATGTGTGTAGCTCTAAGATTTGCTTGCCCTTTTGACTGGACTTTTCCTGGACTCAGGAATTGGAAGCCCCTTGGCCAGCCCCTGCCAGGGGTTTGACCAGTGAACTGAATGAACACAGCTTCCTATGCTGGTGGCAAACACTGTTTTGTTGTTTCAAAGTCCATCTTTTTTTTTTCTGTAAACCTGTTTCCTTTACAGACTGCTCTGCTCTCTGACAGGTGGTGTGCATGAGTTTCTTTGATATTGTGCTGGATTTTATCCTCATGGATGCTTTTGAGGATTTGGAGAATCCACCTTCCTCTGTGCTGGCTGTGCTGCGCAACCGTTGGCTGTCCGACAGCTTCAAGGAGACGGTGGGTTCACCAGGCAGTGCTTGTGTCCAGCAGTGCCAAAGCTAGGAAAGATGATCATACAGCACTTTGACTGGCCTGGCAGAACAGTGTTTTCCCTTTAGAAACACCATATTTTCTCAAAACTCTCAACAGCAGTCCTCCAGTAAATCAGCTGTCTGCTCAAAGTCTGTATTCTGGGGCATGTGGCAGCTATGCCAGATTGTATTAGAGATCTTCAAAAACACTTTGGTTTGTCTAGAATGGATCTGTAGTGGCCAAACCTGCTTCCAGCTCGTATGGATTTTTCCTAACTAATTTTAGAGTTGTTGGCACAAAAGGGCCACTGCTTTGATGTTTTGATGGCAATGTGTTGGCAGGCTGTTTTCTTCAGAAGAGTAATCCCAGCAAATTATGGTCTCTTTGTTAATTGTAGGCCCTAGCAACTGCCTGCTGGTCTGTTCTGAAAGCAAAAAGGAGGCTTCTAATGGTAAGCAAGATTAATGAAGAGGGAAAGAATCAAATGCATTTGAAGCTGAAAAGATTTCACCAAGATCTTGGTGAAATGCAAAATCTTTGTGGTATAAGAATGAACTGAATTGCATTCTCTCTGCTTTAGAGTGCTGAGGTCCTGCTGTCATTTCTCTGTACCAGTGCAACATCAGTGTTTTACAGTTCTGTGTTTATTTTCACTTTTTCTTTATAAGAAGATCCAGAGGATAATGTTCTCCATTTGTTATTCCCTATCCTTGCTCACGATCCCATAGGAATGGTCTCAGTTGCTCTCTGAACTGTAGTTTGCCTGTTGGCAGTGCAGTGACTGGGCTCACCTGCTCTCCTGCCTCACAGTGCTGACCACTGGTACTTTGTACTTTGTGCATTTCCCTTAAACCTGCTGCTTTTTTAAGTACTGCAGCAAATGAGTTTGAGGACCTGGAGAACAGGAAGCTGCAACTGCACAATCCCTACTTCTACCGCAGGGACTGTGGCCTCTGGCAAGTGTTCAGCTTCTATCCCACAGCTAGCTGGTATGACATGGTTTGCCTTGTGAGATGATGCAAAGAGTAATGAGTGCATTGGAAGCTGTATTGCCATGCAGAATCTCCATCTTAGCTATCTGGAATTTTTTTCTGCTCATTCCTGGCTTACTTTGGAGGTTGCAAGTAGAGTTGGTAAGGACTGCCTGATGGTCGCCTTCCATCTTCTTCTATTTATTCTTCTCCTGAAAGAGTAGCTTAGGAACATAAAGATAGAAAGCTCAAGTCATCCTTCAAGAAATCTGATGGATAACTGTAATTCTGCAGGAAGAGAGATTCTTAAGCAGCTCTTCAGTTGCTGAAGCACAGTGCTGGCATGGTAGTTCCAACTGTGGTAGTTGATATGGAACAAGCTGCTAATTCTGTCTGAGAACTGAGACCTACCAATTTTTCCCTTCCTTGTGGCAGGTACCAGATGGCTTTATCTCTCACTTCTACTCCGTATCGGAGCATGTCAGTCCTGTTCTAGCCTTTGGTTTTCTGGGGCCCAAGCAGCAGCTCGCTGAAGTCTGCAGTTTCTTCAAGGTAGGATGGCTTTCCTATAATATATATATAGCAGGCATACAAAATTCCTTATGGAATAGGTGGTACTGGAAGGTATGAGTGAAGGTCTCCTTACTGTAAAACTCCCTTTTATCTTTGCAGCACCAGATAGTACAATATCTGAAGGACATGTTTGATCTGGACAATGTGAGATACACAACAGTGCAGCTGCTGGCAGAAGATATCTTGCAGCTGTCACGGAGGCGCAGTGAGATCCTCTTGGGATATCTGGGCACAGAGAGCTCCCCTGAGATGAATGGCACACTTCCCATTGAAAACGAGCCTCTGAAGGAGCTCATCTGATGGCAATCAGAGGAGGAAAACAGTTTTGTACAAGGACTTTTTTCCTCACAGAATTGGATTAAACTACCTGCAATGGTCAATGGTGGCCACAAGACTATCTCAACACACAGCAGCCTGGTGGGACCTTCTGCTTTTTGTAGCCAGTACTGTTTGCTGGATGGATCCAGGACCACTTGCCAGCTTATGGTTTGAATTTTGTCTTTGTTCCACCCTTCCGTACCTTTTATTATTTTTAATGTGTCAGATAAATCATGAACTGAATTGGCTGAGACTTTTGCCAGTTCTCTTGAGTAGGGCAACCCATGTACCTATTTGGCCTATGTGTTATCTGGCAGATGGTTCCTCAGATGTTTATGGTTGTGTTGGAGGAGCAGGAACATCACTGGTAGATTTTCCACTTGACCCTTGGCTTCTCACACAGGTTTATGTTGCTTTGGGATTTTTATTACTGTTATTTTTCTGCTGTGTTTCTACAGATATTACTGCTGATTTGACTTCACATATTTTAACACATGCAACATGACTAGCAATTTTTATCTTTTTTCCCCAGGGAGGAAGTAGTAGTTCTGTAAAGCACTGAAGTGAAACACGGACTTTTGTAACCGATCTGTAACTCTGAGGAAGCTGGTCTGTTCCCTCCACATTGCTGTTCTTTGCAGGCCAGATGACTTGCTGTGCTGTGGTCATCTTTCCTTAGGAGATTGCTGAGGTCTGTTTGCCCTAAAGGCAAGTTATTGTGTGGAGGGGGTGGATTTGCATCCTGCCTGTGGACACACAAAGTCTTTAACATCCATCAAAGTGCCTTGCTGTATTTCAGAATTAGCCAGCAGCAGTTCTTGCTAAGTAAGAGGAATGCAGAGTGAAGTACACAAGCAAAGGGAACTGGTGTAGCATGGTGCCTGTTCCTATTACACACAAGGCCAGAAGACAGATGGATGTTGGATGTATACAGGAGAGATTGTGCAGGTACTTGAACTGGGATCAAGCTGCTAGAGAGGAAACTTTTTATTTTTTATTTTTTTTAATACTTTGTTTATCCTAAGAAACACAATGTATAGTTTTGGTGATGTAGTAAATGCAGGTATATAGAGCTGAGATGGGCTCTCCTCGTGTGATGTGATACTGACTGCACAGCTGGCACCTGAAGCCTGCCTGGATCATTCTCTGAATAGGAGATTAGGTTAGGATAGCAGCATTTGAGTGTGCTAGACTTGAGAAATTCATGGGGTTTGTGCAAGGTTTGCAATGATGTACTGAGTCCTCTGTGACTGTAATGCTGCAGATGAAGGCTGAAGGTGCAGTCTGTCCTTTCTCCTGTTTTTGTCCACTGAGGGTCTCAGAGCCCAGGCTCAGAGCGAGGAGGTATTCAGGGAGAAGAAAATGGGGACTTGGACAAAAACACGAGCATTGCTGTTGTTTTATTTTTTTTTTCCCCCCAGATTTGTTATTCCTTGTGTCCCAGGTAAAAGTGCAAGTCTGACAGCCATAGTATGGTGGGGGGCGGGGGAGGTAGAATGTAAGAAGTACAATGTAAGACTTTCCATAGGAATGGAAAATCAGTATGTGCACTTGGAGAATAAAATTTTTCTTCCTCTTCAGAAACCTAATGTGGATTCTGTTGTTAAGGCAGGAAGTAAGCAGAGAAAAAGTAAACATGAGGATGTAAAAGGCATAAATAATGCTCCCAGGATGCTTGCAAGAGGGCAAGAGTAGAGCACGTAACATCTGTTCTGTAAACACATCAGACTGATGTGGCTTATCCTGGAGACAAGATTAATGCAACAAACAGGACAACATTGAAGCAGAAGTAAGGAGCAGCTGACCTGAGTGAGATTGTATTAAATAAGCTGTTATAGGAAGGATTTAAGAGAGCAAATGAAATGAGGAAAGGTCTCTGAGGTGTCCTGCTTCTGGCAGAATATACTGTGAGAAAATAGAGGATGTTGTATTAGTGTGACACATCTGTTATATGTACACTGTGATTTGAATGTATGTTAAATTCTGGAAGCAAGTTACTTTGCCAAAAAATACTTTAGTGCTTTATGCTCTTGTATGGCAGGTTTGTAACAGAGTAACTTCAGCAGCTTTGTGTAGTGGTTTAAAGATGCTAAAACGTTTAGTTCAATGTAATAAGATGGACTGTAAATTTAAACAATCAGTGCTATTCATTTCAGATTTTTGTGTTTTATGTATATTTATTTACTACTTTGGGTGCCTTTAGGCCTTGGTGCTCGGGGCAGCCTGCCTGCTTTGTGTATGGGTGAGACCACTGGTGGCTCACATCACAAGGGAGGACACTACAACAGGGTCCTTGTGAAGCAAATGCAACTTGCATTGTAGCTTCTTAAACTATGAAATTGTAAATTCCTAATCAGTGACATGGAAGAAAGATAGTTTTATTACAGTTTTATTCTCTTGCTTAGCCCTTATTCCAAGTGGGATGTGCTGCCCTTGCAGGGAAGGTAAAGATGGATGTTCCTGAAGAACATCTGCAGCTTTTTGAAGCTTGAGTTCTTCCCTTCCACCTGCCAGCACTAAATCGTTCCTGCTCAAGCCAAGTATGTTTGCTGAGACAAACTATTTTGCCTGAGGAGAATGCTACGCTTTGCTACAACCCCCAACCCCCACAGCTCCTATGTCATTCCTGCCTGATCCCGTGTGGCTTTGGATGAAGTGCAAAACGTTCTCGGCACCTCTAGGCGGTACTGCTGAGACCAGTGGGTTCAGAGCCCCGACCGGAGGGGAGCCCCCTCCTGCATTCAGTTCCTTCTAGATGTGAGCTGGAGTTGGGGCTGTTTCCACCGATCCTTCTAGAGCAGGGCTCGGCTGAAACGGCAACCAAGTCACATTCACCTGCTTCGCAGGGCACAGCAGAAGGTGATGCCTCAGCAGCTGTCTGCCTCCAGCTCTGTCTGCCTCCAGCTCCAGCTCCCAGTAAGGGAACAGCAGAAATTTTTTCCCCTAGCATATTGTGTTTAGCAAAGGAATCCTTCAGTATTAGTAGTAGATGAGATATGTATGTGGGGAGATCTCAAGAGATATTTGCCTCTTTTATAATGCACCCTTTTTCTCAAGGGTTAAATCATTCTCTGCTGACACTTGTAAGATTTGAAAGGCTTAGCAGCTATGAAATAAAATCCTTTACTAGTTTCTGATACTTAAACAGATTTGCATGACTCTCACTTTTTACATGGGAATTGTAACCAGCTTCACTAGCGCTCAAAGCACATACTCAGTGCTTCAGTATGTATGTACTAAACTGAATGGCTCTAGGAGGGGCTCTGTGATCTTTAAAGCAAAAACATATTAAAAATGAGGATTATTTGCCTTGTTTTATGTACAAGATCAGTGTGGCTTTGAAAAGCATGACTTGTGCTGTCTTAGGCAAGGATGTGAGGAAAGCAGGATTTTATTTACCCCTCTTCAGTTGAATGTTTCTTGGCCATATCTGAAACTAATGAATGTAAACTTGTGCCTATTTTTTTTCTTGATGTTCTAAAGGTGTAAATATCTGTCTGTGTTTGGCTTCTTCCTTTTTTTTTTTTTTTTCTTTTTTTGCTTTGTGGCTATTTTTTTTCTTCCTAATACCTCTTATCTTAGGATGTGGGCATTACAAGTTGAGTAAGTCAAATAAAACTTTCCTTCACGATCTTGGTTTTTGTTCTTGAACTACCTAGAGAAACCTGCTAGAAACTGATACCTTGGTTTCCAATACAGGTGGCAGTTGTGGCAACACCCTTCACAGGAGAGCAATAGTATAAAGCAGAGTTCCTTTGTCTTAGAGTCAAAATGCTAAAGTCAGAGCAAGTGAATTCTCATAGTTTTGTTTGTATGAAATTCTACTCAATAGTCTATACCCTGAGATCCAACAAGCTATAAAATAAACATGACAACTCACTGTACTTTGAGCAGTGGGTGAAAACTCCAGGGTTTCATTTTTCAGATTTGTCTTTTTCTCTTGGTGGTTGGATTGTGTTTACATGTGGTGTGCATAGGATAGCTGTCTGGGATTGTGATAACAGATAATCTCAGTAAGGAGCAGAATCTCTTGGACATTGTCCAGGTTTCTTATAGTATCCTTATCAGTCTCCCAACCTATGTGAAAGAAAAGCAGAGTAAAGACTGTGGGCTGATATTCGAGATGACCATCTGCTGAGCGATGCAGCAAACTCATCTTATTCCTCTGAGGCAATTGCACTGTGTTTAAATACTTCCCTTTTCAAACGACACAGAAAATAGATTGAGTCACATAGGTTGCTTGCTTCCACGGTGACTGAAATTTCAACCATATGCTTAAAAGAAGCTTCTGTTAGCATTAATGCAAGCCTGTCATGAACTGTGATATATGCAAATAAAATGTTCATGAATAGGAGAACTTCTGTCTCTTGCCACACCCAGCATGTTAGCTGAAAGAGTTAAAAAGGGGTTTACCTTGGTTTCCATGGTGTCAGACTGTATACTCATGACATCTTCAGAGCAGCTTTGTGCTTTCTTATGCTGATGGAACGGAGCAAAGGCTGCTCTCTGTATTGACACTTTCTTCTTATCTTCAGGAAGGAGTGGGTGAACGCAGCAATGAAGCCCACAATTTTCAGTACTTGTCATGGTACATAGATCAAATGTAATCCACTCCGCCAGCACAACTCTATATTCAAGAGCTAGGAAAGGAGGAGATTTATTTAGCTCAAATAGTGAAAGCAGTAAATCACTCACTCTCTCTTATATCACTCCTCTGAAATGAAATGAACTTCTGCAGTAAATATTTTCTTTCTTTCCAAAATAATGAGTCTTCGATGCTATTTTTCTTGCTATGACAAGATCAGTGCCAACCTGAAAAGCTTTTAAAATGAATGGGATACAATTGCTATTTGAAAGCTGCAGGAAAAAATGTGTTCAGGCCAGGATAGCCCAGTTCTGATGTACAGGAGACAACCCATCCCCTGCCTCTTGCCTCTGTGTGTCACTTCCTGCACTGCTCTTGTGCACTTTTAATATTTATTTTTAACTGTAATTAACTTTGGCTTGCTCTTGAGGTATATTTGCCTTTTGCAAGCTCTTTTTGTCTGTATTCCCTTCTCTGTGTGTCCTGCTTTGTCCTCGGGCTCTCCAGGTAAGCGTAGCTCTGTGACCACATAACGGGACCGTTCATTTTGATTGGGTTTTCAGTCATAAAGGAATTTTCAGCAGAGCTCACAGCTGGTGCCCGCGTAGTGCAAAATGAAACGTTATGCTTTAAGTAGTGAAATGATGCAGTGCAGCTGTAGCAATCTCACTTACAACACAGGGGACGGCCTGTTCCTCATCCACGCGCGCTGCCGTCAGGAGCTGAGCGGGACGGGGCGCCTCAGGCCCCACACGGCCGCTTTAAGCGTCCCCCGCCCGCAAGCCCCTTCCTCAGCCCCCCGCGCCAACCGCCACAGCCGATTGGCTAAGAGAGGGCTGCAATGGAAGCTGGTGATTGGCTAATCTGCATAGCTCTTCCCTCCAATGAGGGAGGATGCTGAGGCCCGCCTTTCTCTCGATTGGTATTCCGGCTACCTGCGCCCCCATTCCATTGGGCAGCGATGCTAGCAGCCTATTGGCTCCGCCACTCCCCGGGTTCGATTTTTAATTGGGTGGCTCTGGGTTGGCCGGCGCCTCACCTGCCGCTCATCGTCATTGGCTCGCTGCTCTCATGGCCCCCGCCCATTGGTCGCACCGCCCCTTAACTGCGCTCCAATTGGCTGTGGTGGCCCGGCCCGGTATCCGGGTAAGATGGCCGCAGTCGGAGAGTGCTCGCTCCCCGCTCCGTGGCGGCCGGTCTCCCTCACTCACGTCGAGTATCCCGCAGGTAAAGCTCCGCTTCGCCCCCGCCCGACCTCCCCGGTCCTCACTGCGTTGCTCCTCTGGGCGGGCCCCGCCCGCCGCTCCACGGTACCTCTGAGGGCCAGGCTGGCGGCTGCCAAATAGTGAGCCATTGAGAGAGCGCCTGGAGGCGGCGGGGCGCGCGTGCGCGCTGGGGGACGGTGGAGCTTGCTGCGGGATAGTGAGCCGCGAGGGGGGACTCGGCGCATGCGCGCTGCGCGGGGCGCTGTGCCTCGGGGGCTGCGGGGATGGGGGCTGTGAGGGGGGCTGGGGGCGAGCTCCCGTCCCCACAGCAGAGCGAGGGCCCTGCGGCCCGGCCCGCCTTCCCCGCCGCCCTTCGGTGAGGTTGCGTGAAGCTCTGAGGTCCCAGTGTGCGGCGGTAAACGTCTGTGCACACCGCGGGTGTCGCGGCAGCGGGTGGGTCTGGGGGCTCTTCAGGTGCTTTGCGCTGTGTTGAGGCAGAGAGACTTTTTTCATGCTCATAATCCAAAAATAATGTAAAGTAGAGCGTGAAGTGTCAGGGCATTAGTCTCCACTAATCTTCGGTCTGGTCAAAGTCTGAAGGTGGTGTTAGTGCTGCTGGTTCGTCTCACTGTTCCCCAGGCTTGCCTTATTGCAGGGCTCTGCTTCCTGATGCTGCCCTCAGAAGCGCAGTACCAAAAGCTGCTGAAGCTCTTTGGAGTCCGCGGGGCTGGAGGTGCCGGCATAGCTGGGAGATGTGTGACAGAGCGCTGAGGAACACAGCTCCTGTGCACTCCCCATCATGGCTGTTTGCAGGGTTTTCCCCACGTTGTGCATGAAAGATCATTCGTTCCTTTTCTGTGTTTTCCTTCACCCACGTGAAGTTCTTCTGCTAACCTGCTTTTCAAGCGTGCCACTGTGAAAGCTAAGGGGAAAAGAGGGAATCTTTCCTCATAGCACAGACACGTCGCTGTCTTCTTTCTTTACCTGAACCTGACAGTGCACAGTGCACTGCGTGCTCCTCCTTGGGCAGGGGTGGGAAATGAGGGTGTTTGAAATCTGCAGGTTTGGCAGTGTAAGGGTCGCCTGACAGACCTTAAGGAGTCATAATCATAGATTAGTTTGTGATGGAAAGGGCCCTGAGTGGGAAAGGGACCCTGGAGGAATGTGACAATGTGATTATTTTCTCTCATCGTTGACTGCTTTTTTTTTTTTACAGTCCAGTGCAGAAGGTGATTGTGTGGGGCAGATAAATCACAGCCAGCTCAGGGCTGTGTGCTACAGGGAAGAGCGCTGTGCTAGGCTTGGGTCAAATGAGTGATTCTGGAAGCCCAAAAACAGAGACAGAAGACTGAAAGATTAAAACATGTCTAGGTACTGAAGTGTCTTCATCCATGCTGATCTAGAAAAATGCTTTGCAATAAGATGGTCAGCCTTGGATTCAGGGGAAGTGCTCTAACTTTATTTAGAAAGCTGTTATGCTCTGTCTGTGTAGGGCTTAAATCCAGATCCATTAAAGCTGCTAGATAATATATTTATAAAATAATGATGAGCAGTATGCTCAGTACGGTGGAATTGATGTAACCTTGTGCTGACAGAGAGGGGTCGGAATGAGAAATAGATCCTGCTTTTACCAACATAAATTATTAAACTCTCTTGGCACATCACGTACCGTCGTGTGACAAACTCTCTTGCTCTTGGCTGATCCCTGGGGCTGCTGGCCTGGCATGCAGTGAGCTGAGCCACGGTGGCAACTGACTCTTCAAATCTCTTGTCTTTAAAGACTTTCAGCACAGAGCTGCTGTTGCCCCAGCTTTTGTCTGCAGCGAGTGAGTGGCCTCCCACTGTGATCAGCTGAAAATCGGTTTTTGCTGATGTTTGTCTGACAGAGGAAGCCTGTTCTTGGGTTTCTGCTAGTGGCTGTGAAAGGGACAGGTGCATCCAGAAGGATGCTCATCTTTCCTGCCTCTCTCTAATGTTTCCTTGTCAATACACATACTTCAGATGGTCGTTCATGGTGCTGGGGTGGCTGCACAGTCTTTGAAGCTTTCTGCAGTGTCAGCTTTGAGGAACAACAGATAAATGCTCTGCTAGAATGATCAGCTAACGGATGGAATAACGGCATTTTTGAGAACCTAACGGAAAAATTATTGATAGAAAACATCGAAGTCAAAGCTAGAGAAAAGACAGACAATGGCAGTGCTACTTGACAATGCATTAAAGCACGCTTCTTGGGGGGATGGTCTTTAAAAACATCCTGCTGTCACTTTTCATAGCAGCAACTGTGCTGTTGTGAAACCAAGGGATCATTTGGCACAGTGTCGGGTCCCTGGCAGGTGGGCAGGAGTAATGCTTCTTCTGTGTATCTTCCAGTAACGAGCTGGTGACTGCATCAGGATTGTGATGTCCGTTAATGGGTCCGTAAAAGCTATACTCTAATTGCTCTTTGGACCCATTTCCACTTTGGATCTCTGCAGTACCAGTGGCACTGAGCTTGATGTTTTTTCTGCTTTTAAGCTCACTGCTCAGTAATTTCATTGAATGCTCTCTATTTCACGTGCACTGAGACGTAACAAATGTTTGCTATTTCTCTGTATCATACAAGAGCCAGTGCTGTTGCATTATTTTTCCTTTTCACTTGAAAACTGGAGTTCCTTGATATGAGTGGCTGCTGTTCCATTTCTGTTATCTTGATCCACTTTCTATTTGCCTTTGCTGTGTTTGCTGTTACGTTACATCAAGAATCACGTAAGAATTTTTAGTGATTTCAGCTCAGTATCTTCTGCCTCTTAAAATGTTCTCCTTGGTTTCTGGACTGCTCCGGTGCACTGGATGCTGCTCTGAAGGTGTTGGCTTATGCTAAGCCAGAGATGATTTTTAACTAAACTAAATCCCACTGCTGTCTGTGTATCATTAGGGTTTTTTTTCCGTGTGCATTACTTTGCATGGCATGACTTTGTGTTGCAGACTTAAAACACATCTTCAGGGACTTCCTGCCTGTGGGTTGAGTTCCACTGGTGGAGAATCACAGATTCTGGTTTGTTTGGGATTAAAAAAAAAAAATCCTTCAGTGCAGCTGGGATCCTTAAAGCTTTGGGACTTGTCTTTTTCACATTTGACAAGCTGTGAGGAGAGAACCCTGCAGTGGCAAACCCTTTCTCTGCAGAACGACTGAGAATCTTCCTGTGTTCTCTTAGGTGTGTTTGCTATTGTCAGGCAGAGGTGGAGTGACAAGTGTGCAGAGCTGGCTGACAGTCAGCCTGCGATGCCCCTATAAGCATGTCTGCCCTGCAGGTCCTTGCCCTGCTTTCTGCTCGGGGTGGCAGCTCACCAGCTGGGGCTCATTTCACACCTCAGTATTTCTTTAAAACCCGATGATTTGGTTTCTTCAATGCTGGGTTTTACGTTCAATCTTTCTGCACAAGTTTGAGGTCTGTGTGTCTCATGGTGTAGTTCAAAGCCTCCTGAAAATATTTGTGTTGTTGCACAGCTTGTGACAGCAGGATGTGTGCAAGCAGAGCAAATGGAAATCAGTCATGAATTCTTACTGGTGTCAATGCACATGAAACAAAATACAGTGTTTGTCTGTGCAACTTGCACATAGACCAGCAGCAGTGCCACAAGGAGACGCCTCAATAGGAAGCTGTGGTGGTAAAGCCAGGTCTTGTGGTAGGATGTGGGTAGTGCTGTTGATTCACATTTTTCTTATGTGCAGGTTGAGCTGGTGTGGCAAACCTTGCGTGTTTCCCCTGACAGAATGCTGGGTAAAATGTTGAATTAGAGCAGAAGTAAATGCTGAATGAAGGCGGAAGAAATGGTGCACTTCTGAGCTGTGAGTGGTGTTCCTTCTGTTCGTCCCTTGGATGCCTATAATTGAGTTAGGTTCTTTATTTTTCATCTTCCTCCTTAAATGATGCTGGACTTACTTAAAAAAATAAATAAAATAAAACAACCACAACAAATAAGAACCCAGGCTGTGTATTAAATATATTTTTTTCTTGCAGTTTCCAGAGATTTTGGTGCTGCTCATGAGGTGTGCTCTCCCTGGCCGGAGGCATTGCTTTGTGTTCTCAAGTTGAAGCAAAATTGAGGAATTCTTTTTATAATGGAACCTGCTTGCTAGATCTGATGGATGTGAAGCTGCCGGCTCTCCTGTGATTCCCCGCTCCCTGGGAAGAGTTCCCTGAGTGTGCTGGAGCGTGAGAGTGGGCAGCAGTGATACAAGTTGTCATTCCCTGGGGCTCTGAGCAGCGCTCAGCACAGCCCTGCTCTCCCAGCTCCATCGCCTGCACTTCCAGTCATTGCAGAGCTGGTTCAGTTAGCGTAGCTCTGCCTTAACCTGCTAATCTAGTGAGTGCTCTTATGATGGTTCTAATGAGTTTCTGGTGCAGTTTGCAGGGCACAGGCTTCAGTTAATGCACAGCTATTTTGTTACCTCATCTAGAAAGAGCAGCTTCAGAACGTGATCGTGTTTGATTACTGTTGGCTGCAGCAATAGGAGGTGCTGTGGGTGCTGTCTCTGTTCTGTTTTAAAGGGGCAGTTAAGTGTTGACTGATTTGTGGTATTGGGTTCAGGTGGGAAGTGTGTGCTGGTGGTTTGATTTATTGGGAATGCTCTCTGATAACATCATGGAGGATCCTCAATATGATGTTACTGGTGCTTTTTAAATTAAAGGCAACATCCTGAAGTATTCCTCTGTCTGAGCAGGTAAGAGACATCCCCCTGCCCTTCCCCAGAAGACAAATAATTTGGTTTCTGTTGGCAAAATAATGTCTTCAATACCAAAATACTTACGTACCATGGATTTACAGAGAGTGATCTGAAACGTGGCGATTCGTCAGTGAGGAACTAACCCGTATTGATGACACTGGAACTGAGGCTTCTGGAAAGTGTTCCTAAAGCTTTCAGTTTGGGATGTCTGGTAGCTTATCTCATGAATTTCTTCTTCATTTAAGGTCAGTTTGTGGAGTGTAATTTGTATGAAACACCGTTAGGGGCGTGGTGCTCTGTTGGTTGGCAGCTGATGCACCTACTTCCACTTTGCATTACCATGATAGGTCACAGTTCTGCTTTGGTGGCTTCTGGAACCCACCTGCTGCAGAGCAAACCTGCCACGTGTCATAAGAAAAGTTCCAAATTGAGTGTTTTCTGACACTTTTTGGGTTATGAACGAAATATAACCTCACTCCAACCAAACCCCAGTATTCTTGGGGGTTTATCCTGCGAATCTCCTGGATTTCACTGGTGTTACAAACTAAAACGTGTAGGAATTCTGCTTTGTGATGAAGTTGTTCCCAAATCTAATTCTTCAGGGAACAGAAGCAGGGCAGACTTGGGTTGTGATGCATAGCTCTGCAATGTTGCTTTCCCCTTCCTGTGTCCATGCTAGTTCAGCATAAAGCAGACATGTGTCTGAAGTGCCTTATGTCCTCTTGTGAGATCTCCTGGGTTCTTCCAGGGGATGACTACACTGTTTGCTAGTGAGGTGCAGGCCCAGAATCCCTTCTGTATGACACAAGTGGGCTACTGACAAAAAAATCCTTGGCTTTCTTTTTTTTTCCCTCCTCCCTTCATCTGCAGTGTTTAGCTATTTGTTTCCTCCCTGTGTTGCTAATGCTAGTGTTCATGCAGACACATGGTGAGACAGATTAGGAAGCTGATCCAGCTGAAAACGAACCCATTTTAGGAAGGGAGTGGGAAAGGATTTGTTTGGGGAGTGTTTTCTGGTAATTGCTGGCACGGGCAGGCAGTGTGAATGCGGGGAGGGAAAGATGCTGCCTCTTCTGCAGCAGCCTGCGCTTCTGCTGGGTTAAAGTGGCTCTGGGCCCACACCCATGGTCACTGTTGTAAGTTGGCTGGCAGTAATCTCTGCTGGAGGATGCCAAGCTCTTCTCATCCCCGCTTTTGAACCTGCATGTGAGCACTGCTGCCTTCCTTGCCTCAGCTCCCGTTGGGCTCCACAGTTGCTGTCAGTCTGCAAAATGGAGACGTGCTGCAGTGCTGAGTTTACCCCTCTGCTCTCAGCCATTCGGGGCAGCAGCTGACCCACATCCTGGTGACAAGTACTTGTGAAGTTCAGGCTGATTTGTTTCTCTTGTTTGTTTCCCTAGGTGATTTCTCTGGTCAGCTTTTAGCTTATTTGAGTCTTGGTCCAATATTCATTATTGTTGGCTTTGTAACACTCATCATATTCAAGAGAGAGCTTCACACGGTGAGTTTTTCTCTCCCTACCCAGCTTCTCCTTACGACAGAAATGTTGGCGTTTGTGACATGGTGCTCCTGTTTTCACACTTTTGCTCTCTGTAAACAGGAAGAAAAAAAAAAGCTTAGGTAAGGTGACCTGCTGTCAACAGCAGGAGATGCTACCATTTGTTAAGGTTAAAAGATTAGTCTTTGATGTTCTGTTACTCTGCGCTATGTTTTAGCCAGATCTGTGCACAAACATCAATGAGAGATATCTGAGATTCAGTGCTGTTTCATGGGGGGATATAGTAGCATTTTACCTTGATCCAGAATCCATTAGGGTCATAGCATCGGCAGGGTTTGCAAGATGGATAATGTGCAGGAAATGGTGTCTGACTCAGTAGGATGTGCTTTCTCTGAACAGCAGGGAGGCACAAAATAAGATTCAAAATAAAACCTACAGATTCCTGCGGGACTGGATCTGTCACAGGGCTGCTTCCCAGCTGTGCATTGAATAGCAGGGACAGAAGAGACTTCACTTCTGTCCAAGTGAGCAATAAAAGACTCCTCAGTAGTGCTTTGCCTGCTCTGACAGGTGGTTGGGAGTCAATGTCATGGATAAATGCTCTTCAGGAGGCATGAAGCACTTGTAAAATTTGCCCTCGGTAAACAGATAAAATGGGGCCACTGAAAGGATTTTGGCAGCAGGTTCCTGATACAAGGCCATGGTGTCATGGGAACCAGTGGCTCAGGGGACCTGGGAGTGGGACTTCTAGGTTCCTAAACTGAAGGAAAGACAGCTGTTAAATTTAGACAATCCAACTTTTTTTTTTTCTCTTCTGCTGCCCCAAGGCTGAACATAACCTAGAGCAACTACTGTCTGAAAATCAACAGATTTTTGATGATTGTTATCATCTAACACTTGTTAGAAGATTGTTGGTGATGCAGCAAGGGTTGAGGTTGGTTCCCAGTTCATGTGAACTGGTGTGAGGCACCAGCTGCCCGTAGATCAGGACACAGAGTGGGAAACTCAAGTAGGACTGAGTGTTGAGGAGTCAGTGTCACCACCAGCTGGGGATTTTGTCACAGCAGTAGGACTTAAGCTCGAGGGACTGTAGGAAATCATGGTGATCATAGGAGGTCTTTTGCACCCTTCAAGTCCGGCCGTCAACCCATTGTTACTGCTGATGGACTGTGTGATAAGAAGAACAGCAATTGCTGCCAGTCTTCAGAATGTGACTTCATTTTAGGCTGAAGACAGCAGCTTCAGGATGGAAACATTCATAGAGGGGAAAAGCCAGAAAGCCTAAAAAATTGCTCTTTGAGCTAATTGCCCAAATAGTGGTGTGTGTGCTCCCCCTGTTGGCTGAATGTGACAGACGATCCCTTCAAACAGGCTCTATTTAAAAGTACTTCTTTCTGTGCTTCCTGATGGGAGCGTGCAAACGTTATTGCTGTACACGTGTCATTGTTGTCCTCTGAATTATCTGCTGACAGCTTTGTGTGCACAATGTGTTGTCAGATACATAAAGGAGACTGTGAAAAATAAATGCTTTTCTTCCTCAGCTAGAGTATTGGGAAGCTGTTGGTTGTAATACTGGTAGTCAAAAAAGAAAATTAGAAATGCATGACTTGGGGGTTTCTCGACAGAGAGAACCTGGTAAGTAGATGAATCTTTTTAAATAGGATGACACAGTTGTCTTGCCTTCACAGATCTCTTTCTTGGGAGGGCTGGCTTTCAACGAGGGAGTGAACTGGTTAATAAAAAATGTTATCCGGGAGCCACGGCCCTGTGAAGGTACGGTACGGCCTGCTGCTGGCATGGGGTTGGTTGACCTTGAGTGGAATGATAGCTGTGGGGTGTTAGAAGGTGCTTTCCTGTTTGCCTCGTGTTGGCTTTGGATGTTTGGGTGTAAGAAGGCTGGCAGAGATGTGTCCTGTGAACCTGTGTGCGCAGAGTCCAGTGGAGTTGTTTGGCTTTACCTTTGGAGTGTTCCTGTTGCCGTGTACAGGGCAGACCTTGACCATACTCTTTCTTCTTCTCTTCCCAGAAGCCCATTCAACAGTGACCACAAAATATGGGATGCCGTCCAGCCACTCCCAGTTCATGTGGTTTTTCTCTGTCTATTCATTTCTGTTCCTTTATTTAAGGTAAAAGTTCAGTATCAGGTTTTGGCTGTTAATATGTTGAAACACCTCCAGTAGGTGGCTTCCTTGCTGTGTGCTGCTTCAGCACGCAGTGGAGTTAAATCTGAGGCCCTCCACAATTTGCTGTGTGGATGAAGTGTTTCTATTGGAATGTAGGACTGTGGTTACCACTGCTGAGAAGGGAAGGGTAGGGGTGGGCTTCCTGATGCCTGTCTGGTTACAGGTCTCCTAATTTGCTTTTTATAAGCCATGATGATCCATCAGTGTGAGGGAAGGGGAGGGTGGTGAGTAGAGAGGAGGAAAGAAGAGCTGCTTTCTCATGTATCTGCTCAGTTTTGTCATTGGGGTTGTCTGTGGTCTCAGGTAATACCTCTTCCCACTTGTATGACCTTTTAGTTCATCTCCCATACCAAGTACTGTCTTTTTGCGCTGTGCTGTTCTGAAAATCTTGCTGGCATGGCTCTGTCTTGTGGCTCCAAGTGTGAAGGGCAAAATTCATTGTTCCTTCTAGCTTTATGGGCAGTGGAGGACTCTGAGGTCTTAGCTCCTTGTTGCATATGCTCAGCACGTGCCTTTCCCATCAGTTGTGGTAATTGTCAGCGTTCTGGCTCCATCACAGCAATCCCTGAAAACAGTTGAAGAGAGAAGTATGGCTTTCTGGCTTCTGTGTAACTGCTGCCAGTGGGACAGACTGATGCTGGGATGATACTGAGCTGCCCATCACCCCTTGGAGCAGAGCTTTCCTAGGGTTTCAGAAGTAGTGAGAGTAGTGACAAGGACTCCTCAGCTTCCTGCCACTGTGCTAATGGCTCTCCATCTCTTTCAGAATGCACCAAACAAACAATGCGAGGTTTCTGGATTTACTATGGCGACATGTGCTGTCCATCTGCCTCGTCACAGTGGCTTTGCTAGTCTCATATAGTAGGTATGGAGCAATTGTTTGTCTTATGCTCTCATACACCCCTGTGGCTTTTAACAGCCCGCAGAGCTGTCCTTCTTTGTCCCTTGTTTCTGATGTAATTCTCTACGACTGCACTGTGCAAGTGAGAGAGCTTTGTGGAAGTTGCTGCGTTGCCATGAGCCCCTTCAAATAACGAGACAAAGGTGCTACGTGTGTGGTGCTTCACAGATGCATTTATGAAACCTGTGAGATCACCTGAGCCTGTGCCCAACTCCCTGCTGGCTCCATTGCCATGCTCAAGCCTCACTGCCTAGCCCTCTTTCCAGCACTAATCATGAAAGCATTGCACCATGGCTTGGCACACCAGCATCTGCAGCACGTGGGTTGCTACAGTGGGTCAAACTGTTTGTTTTGCTTGAGCATTAGCTACAGACATTTATAGCTGTTTGACTTGCAAGATTTAGTTATGTTAACATGACGAGTAATGAAAATGAAGTGTTGATAATGATTTACTTTTTTCCTTTAACAAATAATACGATGAGCTTCAGTGGGTGGAAGCAGACAGATACAGCCTGATTTCCAGCCTGAATCTTCCACAGCAAAGTAGTTTGGACAGTTGGCTGCATGCTAGTGCTGCCTCCTTATTACTGGTTACTTTTAAAACTGGCAGGACAATTTCATGAAAGATGTACAGTCTAATTCAAATAAAGATTAACTTGTGAGGAAATCTTTCTGCAAAGCAGGTCAACTGAGGTGATCTTAATGGCTGCACGCATGGGGGGAGAAGAATTTTGAGTGTGATTCATGTAGGTTGTGTGCAGGGGTAACTTTAGGAACCATCAACGCAGCTTTCTGGTTGGTTGCAACTGCAGTAGGTGCTCTGTAGTTGTGCAGCCTGTGTGTTGTCACACTTGAGAGCTGCAAATCTAAGACAAAAGTGTTTCAAGTCTGCAAGCCTTGGTGGCTTGAAGGAGATTTCTGCTGCTGGCTTTGGAGAAGTCTCTCATGGGAACTACAGTGGCAGTTCTTCAGCTCATCGTGGTGATACGTGGTGAATTATTCAGTTAAGCTCAACATAGAAATTGTAAGCTGAATCTGCTGCAGCAGAGGAGGCACAGTTTGTATTCCAGCTTTTTCAACTTTTTAATGAAAAATGAAGTAAAATATCCACTTCTGACATCTGGACGATAACTTCCTCAGAACTTGAGTGAGTCCAGCCTTGAGTTGCACCTACTCTTGCTTTAATGCCTGCCTGGTGACTTTTCTCTTCCACTGCAGGGTTTATTTGCTTTACCACACCTGGAGCCAAGTCTTATATGGAGGTGTGGCAGGAAGCGTTATGGCCATAGCCTGGTTTGCCTTCACACAAGAGATACTAACTCCTCTCTTCCCAAGGATAGCTGCATGGTGAGTCTCTGTTCTGTGAGGTTTTATTCCTGCAAGTCTGCATTTCTTAGATCACCGTTGTGCTCATTAAATGAGTTTCTTGAAATGAATTGATTACACCATAAAGTACAACTCCCTGGTACAAAAGAAGTGTAAAAATTGTATCTTGCATCTGAAGGAAAAATGCAGAGATACTTTAGTTTCTAAAATTGTTGTAGCTGTAGAAGCCCTGTCTCCATGGGCTGATCAAAGTCCTGTGAACTATGTTATAAGTATAGAAATGGGAATTCCTGGGTTCTGTTCCAGCTTTGATGGCTTTGTTGTACAGCTGTATAACATGTTCTTCTGTGTTTTCTTCTGCATGTCTATACAAAAGATCACGTATGGATGGGGGAGAGAGGACATTTAAGAAACACATTTGTAAGGCCCCTCTAAAGTTGTGGGTTGTGGCAGAGTATTGGTTAAGAAGTAGCTTTTCATATCATAGAATGGTTTGGGAAGGAAGGGACCTTAAAGCCCCTCCAGTTCCAGCCCTGTTGTGGTTGGGTGTCCCCCACCAGCTCAGGCTGCCCAGGGCCCCATCTGGCCTGGCTTTGGGCACCTCCAGGGGCAGAGTCTCCATAACTTCTTTGAGCAACTTCTTAATCAGTTTGACAACCAAGTGAGATTACAAAGCCATTTAAACTTAACACAGTCCAAAAATATTATATGAGGAAAGAAAAAAGCTATTCTTTTCTCTGATTGAATTTAACAAGGAGCCTTCTTCCCAGACTCAAAGGATAATAGAATAGCAATGTTATATTTGAACCAGATTTTATGCTGTGTCGTTATGTATTAGGGTTGTTTTGTTTTTGTATTCTGATCAAAATTGGGTAGAGAACAAATCTGATTTCTCCACTTTCTACCACCTTCTCTACTTTCAGGCCCATTTCAGAGTTCTTTTTAATCCGAGACACCAGCCTCATTCCTAACATCCTGTGGTTTGAATATACAGTCACAAGAGCAGAAGCAAGGTAAGTGATCTGAGGTGAGGGAGCAAGAGCTGTAGCTAGCTTGACTTGAGATGTGGTTCTTACGTATTAGAAAATAATGGCTGCTGTGGATGGAGCAGTGTAAGAAACCCCAAGCTGTGGGCAACTACTGCATGTGGAAGGTGGGTCTGCTGGGGAGGTTAGTGTTTAATTTATGGAGTTATGCCAACTTTCCAGCCCGTGTTCCTTGCAAGCAGGTGTTTTTAATCTTGCATCTGTGCGTGAGCTTGTGCACACTTCGAACATGGCGGCTGTTGTGTAGAGAGTAGGAAGGGCTGAAATCCCCGCAGAGTGTGATGGGGGCAGCTTTAGTTTTGTGTGAAGCTGTGCAAAGCCTTGCTTTAATCCTTCTGTCTTTTACCCACTGGTTTGCCTGTCTCACCTTGTCCTCTGTTGTGGTGTTGCAGAAACAGACAGCGCAAGCTGGGTACGAAGCTCCAGTGACTCAGGAGGTGTGGGGACCAGAGCGTGCATTTTAACAGAGACAGACAAGAGCAGAGACCTGGGAGCAGCGAGGAGCCTTTAAACAGACGGACCAAAGGAACAGGCAGGGACCATACCCAAAACCTGAAAGCCTTTGCTCTGCTTTAGCAGCTAGCTGGATGCTCCCTGATGCATGTGGGACCGTGCAGGAGTAGAAACTCATTTTCAACACAGATGCACATTGCCGGTTGGAATGTACCATCATGTCTACGTCAGGGGAAGGGGGTGAAAATGCCTGGTGTCATGTTTGGGGGAGGGAAAACCAAAAATGAATCATTTCTGTGACTTTTTTTTCTTTTTTTTTCTTTTTTTTTTTTTTTTTTCTTTAGCATGAAATATACACACTATTTATTTATTTTTTTTTTAAATGGAGCAATTGTTTTTGGGGTGGGAGAGGCCTTGTGTGTTTTGTTTTGCTTTTTTGTTTGGGGGTTTTTCATTTTGGAAGAAGATGACAAAACTAATCTCCAGTTGGTCATGGTTAATTAGAGCTCTTAGTTTTTAAACATTTCTCAGGAGGGAGGGGAACTGAGATGGCGACCGAGGTAGAAGGGAGAGGAGGGTTTCTTCCCTTTCTACAACCAGCCTGGGTGATCAAAATCAATTCCAACTGCACTTTGTACAGACAGAAAGTACTAAAGATTTGAATTTTTTTTTTTTAAACACTAGTGATGATTCTGTGGGGAAGCCTGCACGGATTCTGTTAAGGGGAGTGTGTGTGTAAAACAAAGGAAAACTGAAATACACTGATATTATTATTATTATTATTATTTTCCACTGCTGCTCCTGGTGTGTAATTAGCAAGGGTGTCTTTCTCAGAATCTCTTCTAGGTGGCGAGGTTACCATACGTATCTCATGTTTATTTCATCTCTTCCTTTATTCTTTTATTACCTCAGGGTTGTTGGGATCTGTACAGCGTCTGTTGTACTGGGTGTGCTACTGATAGCACTAGAAACCCATTGGTTACAAGCAATGCTATGCTCCAGTAAGAGTCAGCCCAAAGCCTTACAAAATTCAGTTGCTAGTTTCTGTCTTAAGCACTGGATTTTTTTTTTTTTAATTTTATTATTATTATTTTTGTTAGAAGGATTTTAAAGATGAACAAAATGACAACTGTAGACAAATAAGGTGAACAACTAATAGCTAGCTCAGCTGCTGTGTGAATTTTTAAAGAGTCCTGTTGGAATCCAGTTGTGAACTCAAGTGGTGAATTATTCTAGCAGATACTCCTGCCAGTTCTTATGGTGGGTTGCTCGGGGTTCAGCAGGAGCAACCTTGAATACCAAACTCCTACAAGTTTTGTTTTCCATCCTTCTTCCGTTGGATTCTTTCTTTGGCTAGTCAGCTCTCTGGGTGCTGTGTCTCTGTGGGAGTGTGCCTGCCATCTGTGTGTGCTGGTGATGCCTACGACTTCAGCCATCCGTGAGTTAACCTGGCAAGGGCTATACTCAACGTGCTTCAGGGCTGTGCATGGACACTTCCCGTATTTCTAGTATGTAATGCAGCAGTTCAAGTGCAAGTACAGAGAAATATTTATTCAAAGCACAATTGACTTGAACTTTCACAGATAAAGGACAGCTTCTGGCTCAAAGGTCATCGGTGTGCCTTCGATGCAGTCATGTGAGCAGAGGTAAAATGACTGTCACATCTCAGTCTTGCTGCCTGTTTTAATAGCTTCACTTTAAACAGACTCCTGCATTATAAAGCTGCTTGAAGTGAGATGTTTCTGTTCATCTTGATTTTTAGAATTTTTGTAGTTTTTTATTTTTTAAGTTTTCATCTGTGCCTGTTGCCATAGGAGTTTGTGTGTTTGTATGGAGCGGGAGTTGGCTGCTGTACAAACTGTTGGACAACCAGAGTATTAACTGTAGAGTAGAAAGTAGCAATCCTGATTCAGTTCAGGAATGAAGCCATTTAAATTTCTCTGTTTAGGTAGCTTTGTGTAGTGAACTAATTGTTTTTCAGTTGCATTGAGTCAGGTTTAAGAACTGTTCTAACTTGTTGCATAACACGAGCGGTCCTGTTCCTCTTACCGTCTGAAGGACCTGGGCACTAGATCAGCTCTGAAGGTAAACCCAAATGAAGAGGCATCTTACAGCTTTCATGGGAACGTGGAACTGGACTTGCTGTATTAAAATTGGGATAGAACATCATGTAAGCCTTGTAACATAGTGGCATCTTACGAATGAGTCTGATAGCTGGTACTAATCACTTAGGACTTATTTTTTTCTTTGCATCACTTAGAAGTGAACTTACAAAGTCAGAAGGGGGATCGCAGGTTCTTCCCTAAGGAAAAGGCTGAAAAGTGCTTAAGGAGTGGATGGCACTTCTTCAGTTTCTTGTAAGCTGAAAGCCAGCTGGCAAAACTCTGTGGAAGCAGCAGTTGAACTAGAGAAGGGATTACATGTCCTCATGGAGAGCAGAACTGGGTACAAAGCTGTTCCTCTTCATGTTGCCTTCAAACCCAGGCTTCCTGCAGTAATGCTTAGGGGTGTGACAGGGAGGAGAAGAGCTCTCGTAAGACACTGTAATAGACTGTGTTCTGTGATTTGTTTGTAATCTGCATCTTCCACCTACTCTTGCTGTACCTTTCCAGAAGTCTTTGCAATATTTGATGGTAGAAATTTGTTAGCAATCCCATGGATTTTCTTAACTAAATGGTGCTGTGCAGGAAAAAGATTCAAGCTCTGCCTTACTCTAAACTTGTATGAAGTCTCCTGCCACTAGTTTTCTGAAACAACAATATTTCCTTTGGAATACATGGCTTTGCAAGCAGATGCTTTCAAGTTCCTCCCCTGTACTCAAGGGCTGGATGGAGATTCTAAGACAATAAAAAGGAAGGTGACAGAACATCGTGGTTCACTGTTCTTGCTGTCCCCACTTGTGAACACTCTCCTGTAAGGGCAGCACTGTAACTTGGGCAGTACTGAAGCAGATTGAAGTATTTTTGTAGCACTGACTTGTTTATTGTGTTTCAGTTTATTCGAAGAACATTTCAAAACTGCACGACATGAATTACATTATCAAAACAGAACTTAATACAGCTAACCAGCAAAGCATGCAAACACTACCAGGCTGTATCATAAATTGCACTTAAACCCCAGGAGTTTGTTGAATGTTCTCAGTCTATGCGTTTCTTTATTTGCTCCAAATCAGTAGTTTTCCCAGAAGTTTTGTTTCTCGTACTGAATGCATCTTTAAGACTATCGACATCTCTCACTAAAGCAATCAGACAATCAAAAACAGAGAGGAGAACAGTATTCAGTAAGTTTACACTGGAGAAACTGAAGGTATGAATTGGAATACTATCACATTTTAGAACCTGCACAATAAAGTACGTTTTTCTTTTTAAAGAGAAACCTTGTAATGATTTCAGCGTCCTTTCAAGCACATCAGAAAGCAAGTTTTCATCTGAATTTCAGCTCCTTATGTCATTAAGGATGCATAAAGTGGTTTAAGAACCTTGTCTTTCAGTGTGATACTCTGCTTCTCACAGCTGCGCTCTGCTGAAGCTGGTGGGATATCTAGATTTAGAGCCAGGAAATATCAGTCCCATCTTCTGAGATAGAGTCACAGCAGGGCATTACTTCTGCTCAATCTTTAATAGGCACTTTATTTAAGGCCCTTTCCTTTCGTAAGACAGAAGGAGAAAGGGGCAGCTTACAAGTACTGAAATGACAGTGCTGTATTATCAGTGGTTCAAGGCATTGCAGATGGGAAAGTAACTCACCCCCAAGCACAGATGTTGATCCAGCATGAGGGGAAGATTACTTTGGCAAACAAAAAAAAATACATTTTTCAAAGTAAAAAGTATAAAAGTAGCTGTTCTTTCAGCAAGGTGTGGTCTTTTATGTAGTACTTACAGTCACTCTCTGATAATACTGCTTATCCTCTTGTAATTTTCAGTCTACCTCACAGCAGAGGAATAAGAGAGCAGGAATGTGTGTTCACAGGTTTTTGGTGCTCCCACTGTTTCCTTAGACTATCGCACTCCATTCGGGATTCTTCTAAAAGATCAACTAAATCCATGTAAATGATGTGAAGGTGGCAGTTCATACAATCACTGGCTGTGCAGGTGAGTTTCAGTTAAATTTTCCATTGTAAGGTTTATTTAGGTGTATGAAGCTTTAGAACAATATCCTTCTAGGAAAAAAACTGCAACAGTTTTGACTTGTGTCTTTTTCAAAGCAGATGAGAACAGTATTTTTCTCTAAACTGATTTAGTGCAAAATTCCTCATGTCTGTTTGCCAAGGCACTTTGATCATATCTGTGATCATAAAAGTAGCAATTAGGATCAAATGTTTTGCTCTAACAGTACAGGCCATCAGATTTACAACACATCTTGTTTACTGTGATGTCCCAACCATCTTATCTTGAAGGGTGTGCAGTTTAAATATTAAATCCCTGTTGCTGAAATAGCAGTAGAAGCAGTAGAGTTCTTCATTACCACTCAGATTTACTAAATAAAAATTAAGGGAGCTTAGATTCTGGCAGATTGATTGGAAGCAGTGCTTAGGAAATGTTCCTGTGCAAAAATTGTACGTAGATGTTTTTTGTATAATCTACTGTCTCAGTTGAACATGAAAGCACTGTTACAAGATTATCTTCCACATAACAGAGATGGCACAGATCTGAATAACACTGCAGTAAGAAGAAAATGTAAGAGTATCAGAAAAAAAGTGTTGTTACTGCAGGAACAATGGCTGCTACAGCAGACAAACAGCTCAAGGTGCCTGAGCATTCTTAGCTTTCTTCCTGCTTTTCAAGTGTTTGTGTTTCTTAAAAGCAGAACAATGTGTAAGAAGGGATGTTCTGCAGCTGTTTTTCCTTTGGCGCCAACAGATTTGAATTCTGTGAGCCAAAACCAGAAGTGCATTCTGCAATTCCAGGTCAGAAATATTCCTCTTTATCCACAACTTAGGCCAAACACATTCTGCATAAATATATGGTTTCTGAAAGCAAGTTATACAGCCATGTTAGATTTAACATGTGTGCCCTGAAGGAGAATGGGCATGTGGCCCTTTGACTAGTAAACAGAAGGTCAGCATCTGTTTCTTTTCCTCAGTTGCAAAGTAAAACTACAGTGGAGCAACTATTCTGCTAAATGCACAGGCAGTTCCTTCTCATCTCAATAAAGGGCAAGGTACCTAAAGCTGAAGTTCATAAAACCTGTGCAAGACAAGTTTTGTGGAAGCTCTGAAGGGGGAGCTTTACATAGTCTGAAGATGAAGGACTGGGCCCACAAACAGCAAGCTTGAACAAAAAGCCCAGAACAAAGCAAACAAAGCTGCCTTAGCTTGTAGTGAGTAGTATACTGTCGTTGGGTCAGTGCAATGGAAAGATCTCAGCATCTTAAAGATAGAAGAAGGGAACGTTTCCAGGGCTGCAAAGTATGTAATGATAAGGTGCCTGGGACGGGTAGTACAGTGCACTCTTAACAAGACAGGATCTGCTCTGACTTCTTTCTCCCCTTTGTTCAATGATGGTGTTTGGCTGCAGTAAAAGAACTCTTCAGATGAGTTGCAAAGATGCTGCTCTCTTCAGAAGCCTAAACCAGAAAAAGCCTTAGTCTTGCAGTAGTCCCATCATATCATAAACATTCCCTGCTTTTCCTGGAGAACTACCTTCTTCACCAAATGGATGTAGATACTGGTAAGGACTGTGCTTTCTCTACATTCTGTTACAGTAAGTTCCATAAAAAGATTTTAGTCCTCTCTGAGGACAGGAAGGTGCACTTAGCAGTGATGGGAGAGGACCACTCAGTTGTGCTTTGGCTTTAGACAACATCTCCTCTGCCCCACAGTCACATATCTGTAGATATTAGATTCTGTCTTGCTGAAAACAAATGATGCCTCCTAGATTCCAGTCAGGACAGGCTGTCCCCTCAATCATTTTCTGAGGAACTGGGAACTTCAGTGCAAGAAAGACAGCCTCTCTCGTGGGGGATTTTACATCGTATTTGCCTCTTACAGTTTGGATTTGGGAGTAGATTGGAGCAAGCTCCTCATGTCTAGCAGTGCTGTTTCAAGATAATGTGCCATGCGAGCTGCATTTGTTTCAGCACAGCTGTTGAATGCTGAAATGGCAAAGTTGATATGTTCATCCATAGGGTTGTAACAGATTCCATAGCCATCTGGAACCACGGGACCAAAACACATCACACAGTCTGTCTTTGCTGGGACCTGTGGAGACAATGTGATTAAACTTCTAACTACCCAGGCAAAAAATGCAGCTATCAAAGGCTAACTATGTCAACAGTAGAAGAAACTCCTGAAAATGCTCTAAGGAGAACCTTGTGCTCAGCTCCCCCTGCCAGCACACACATCTTGGATTCTGCTGTGTAGTAGCAGTGTGATTTCTTGTGGCTCTACAAAGGAGAAAACTCTGGTATCAGCTTCTAATAAGTCACAAGCAGAACTTGTTCAGTAAGACCCGGAGCACAGCAGATGGCACCTAACTCCACTTGGTACCATGTGCAGGTAGGCACCAAACGCTTTTGGTTTTCTCAGCCTTGGTTATGCTTGTGTTTTATGGAGTAGAGAAGGCCTGGCAGCTGCAGATCAGATCTGCAGTTTTACTGGGGCTGGTAGCAGTTTTAAAATATTGTGAAGAGATGAGGGAGAAATGTGGGCAAGAAACACAGTGGTAATAAATATAGACCACTTCCATCTTTGCTTAAATGAGTCCTACCTGGCTGGTTGAGAGATTGAAGTGCGTTGCAACAGCATATGCTGTGTCCATGAACAGTTCAGGCATGCTCACTAAATCCTCAATAGCTTGAAGCTTCAGGCCCAAGAGGTGGCGATCTATTGCATTCCCCCTTATTGCCTGTAAGGATGGAAGAGCAGGTGAAAACCTGTCTTGCAGCAAAGTGAGTAACACTATCACCACTGGGTCAAAAAAACACCAACAAGAAGTCCACAAAAAAAACCCCAAACCAACAACAACAACCTTTTTAAGTATCTATACATCTACAAAGTTAGAATACTGGACATTGCCCATAGTGAGTCAGTCTCATTTGTAAAGACTGTGAAAATAAACATACTGGTGGAACCCACTTTACAGTTCCTGCCTGTGTGCTTTCTCTGGTTTAAGGTGTTTTCCTGCAGCTGTGGCATTAATCAGAAACCATGTCAGTGAAAACAGAAGTGTTTTTGCTCTTTGATTTTTCCTATCACAAGGGGCTCTTAAACAACTACTTAAAGAGGAGAAAGCATTCGGGCAGTAGCATTAATGGCCACATCACTGTGCCACAGAGATAAAGCTCTTTAGGTCTTGGATTTGTTTGTTTGTTTTTATTCATTTATTGTGTAAAACCTCAATGATGGTTGCACAGAGGTCACTTACCATATCTGTGTATTCCCTGTGGGCCTGGGTAGCTCTCCTCAGCAAGTCGGTTTTCACCTGGTCCTGAAAGGAACACACACATCTTAAGTTTTTCTACAGAACAGCTAACCTCCTTTCAATCATTCCTGTAGGACACAGGTATTTCTGCCTTGTGTGTCTGTACTAGTGTTAATTTTAAAATGATGTTGTTTGGCTGTGTTATGTTATTTCAAGTGGAGTTCTCCATCCATCAGTAGTAAAACTTAAGGTGCCTAAGCAAACTATTAGAAGGGAGTTGATTCCTTTTGGGAGTATTAGAAACATCCACCTGTTGTTTCCCTAGCTTTCAATCCACTCAAAAGAAAGCTAAATTAAATCCAAGGTGAGTAACTGTATACTCCAAGATACATTTTAGCTCAACTTGATACCTGGTGCAGTTCTGCAAAGCTGAAAAAAGCTGACATAGCCAAATAAGCATCTTTCCCTTATTTCCTGCTATGGAGTCCTCTCATGCTAGTTCTCTGAAATCCTCACCGATTTGTCAGGGCTGTCCATGGATTGCACAAACTGAAGAGACTCAATGGAAGCAGAGCGGATGGTGTCTGTGCGGCCCAAACGGAACATCCTCAGTGAGGCGCTCTCATATGTGGGACAGGCATGGCCGTACATCCTGGGAGATGGGGAAGAGTCAAGCTCGTGTATTTGATCTGAAGGTGGGGAGGATGCAAAGCTACCTCCTGAGTTGGTGGTCTTACCTGTAATATGCTAGCTGCAAGGCCAGCTGGATGAAAGCATCAGGACTTATCTTCTCTGACTTGGGGAAGGCTTTCCCAAATTGATGAAAGACCATCACTTTGATATCCAGGTCTTGGACCATGCTGCAAGGAAAGAGAGAGGAAGTGTTCCTTCACCTGCTGCTTGTTTTTGAAACATAAATGCAAGAACTTGGCTTTCCTGAGGCTGAGAAGGAACAGGCTACTTGGATCTACGTAGGGACTGACAGCTCCATCACAGTCAGGCTTGATTAGACATGGAGGTGAGTTTTTCTGGTCATTGCTAAAAATCTACACTGAGTTAGATGGGCTTATGTCTGTGTGTATACTCCAGTGTCCCTAGCTGAATCTGCTGAAGCTTTGTTCTTAGCAAAAGTGGAATGGATAAACAATTGCCCCTTTTCCATGCCTTTCAGTTTCGTCTTAGCAGGTGGCATTAGTGTGCTTTTCAGCTAGGCTCAATGTTGACCCAGTAAGTCATTGGAAAAACTCCCTAGCAGCAGTGGGGGAAGGAAGGCTGATGTGTTTGAAATGGGGACATGAGTTAAACCTTCAGTCACTCACCAGAACCTCTCCAGTGCTTTGTACTTACATGTTAAGGTTCTGTTTTGCCTTCTCTATGTCATTCTTGATTTCTGGAGTTATGTTAAACCGCAGCTTCTTGGGCATTGGCAAAGGAATCATTGGTGATCGTACCAGCTCGGGTTTCTTCCTGCTTAGAGAAATGATATGTTTAATCAGCCCTTTGACACAAGACTCAGCTAAACATAGTGGAACAGGGGCAGAAGTGCACAGGAGATTTGCCACGTGCTGAAAAACTTTTCACAGTGCTATTACAATGATTTTGAAGAGTATGAGTGAAATCTCTTTAGTGCCTCCTGCCCAAAAGGAACAGGTACCAGGCAAAAGTCCTGTTGAGTCTGAAGAGTAACATTCCCTAAAAATGGAAGCAGCGTGAGCTTGCCTGCTCAATTCTCATTATAAATGTAAGAAAAGCCATCACCAATTAGCATACGATACAATTCCTCAAGAATAAGTTCTTGGTGGAGCTGTGAAGAGGCATGGGCTTGGGGAAACAGGTGCCATAACAGCTTTTCCTTATTTCAAAAGCTGAGGAATGGTAGAGCAGGCAGGACTCACGTGTATTGCACAATGTGATCCAGAATAGCAACGATGGGTGGACCTTCTGCGGGAGCGTGCTCATATACCAGACCACAGGAGCCATCTTCAGCAATGATGAACTATGAGAGATCAGGAAGGAAAATGACTAGTACATGAAGCACGAGCTATCCAGAGAGAGGTGTTAGTGCCTCACTGCTCTGGAACAGACTGGAGAGTGAACCTATTCCTGCATGCTTCAAAGGTAACACACAGAAGTCTTTCAGCTGGCCTAGAAAGATCTAATACTACTGCTAAGAGTTTTGAAAAACTAACTAGATAGAAGTGTGCCTGACAGCTATATTGGTGTGCTCTGGCAGTACAGAGTAGTTCAATGGGTTTGATTTTTTTCAGTTGCACATGTAATACAGGAATAATATCACCATATGCTGACTTAACCTTACTTTTGCATTACCTGAAACATCTCAGCTTTATCCCATCAAGGAAGAGTTCCAAATAGGAACAAAATAATGGAAAACGTGAAGTCCTCAGCAGAGATGGCAATCTTTTAAAGAACCACAGCTTTGATCTGTGAGCCAGGATAGGTGAACTAATAAGGGGGAAGCTCAAATAGCAGCTGCTCATGAATGTTCTTGATTGAATGGAGAATTGACCAGAAGGATGCTGTGGGATGGCAGCTGATGCTGGGGGGGGGGGAGAGGGAAGTGCAACAAAAAAAAACCTGGGCAGCTTCTAGCAGAAACTGGAAAAGTGACAAGCCTAGGGAAAATAAAAGAAACAGACCTGCCTATGTTTGGGCTGCCTCCAAGCAGACAAGGCATTGTTCACCACAGGCAGAAAATTGATTTACAAGGAACACAAAGAACAGCTATGCTGAGTAAGCGTGGGCAGAGGCAGTAAAAGAAATGCAAAGTCCCTGAAGCAAGTTGAGTTGACAGCAAGGGAAACTGAAGGATCTCACACTGTCAGCTTCCACAGCTTATCTCCTCTGTTTCTCCACTCAGTGCTAGAGAAGCTTTCCTGCAAAAGGTGTCTTGGATTGCTTGGCCCCTTTCAGTCTCAGGAAGAAGCTCAGACTCATCTATTCAGAATCGTTTGAGATCAGCACTTACTTGAAGGGTTTTGTCGAACCATCGGTTCCCACTGTTCCAGCGACTGCCTCCACCGTGCAGCATCTGAGCGGCCACACGACTCATGTAGATGTCCTCAGACACCCGTGGCATCGGTGCATCAAGGCAGACAGTGCAAATGCTCTTCTCAATTGTACGTACAGATTCCTTGTTGGTCTTATCTGGGAGAGAAAAGGAACAAAAAATAAGAAAAGGGAGTTGAAAAGCTTTCGAGTGGAGAGAGACTGGAATTTGAAAGAGAAGGTTTGAAGGAGCAGTGTTGGATCCCTGTGGTACATCAGTGTAATATGTATTATTTAGGGATGTAAAGTGATAGCAGCTGGGTTAAAGATGAATGTATACAGTTCCTTCCTTTTCTCAGGCTGGATGGGTCCTGGGCAGCCTGATGTAGTGGGTGGCAACCAGCCCACAGCAGGGGTTGGAACTGGATTATCTGTAAGGTTCCTTCCAACTTAAGCTATTCTATGATTTGCAATTCTTACAACCCAACAAACTCCAGGATTTTGGGTCTAATTCACCAAACTTCAGCTTTCACTCATGTATCTTCTACAACAGATAAAGCAACAGTTTGCAATGCAATCCGGTTGCTGCTTTGGGGTGGGAAGTTCATGTACATGTTTCCAAAAGCTTTCCAAAGGAAAGAATTGAGCAGAGCACAGCAGTGAGGTTGGTTTTCAAACATTTGTAGTGTTCGTTAGCACTTGGACGTTAGGGACTGTACACACCTTTCAGAAGGTTGTTGTAAGCTTTTGCCCAGCTGTTTCGGTGGTTGGTGGTGAGGATTCCAATAGGTTCTTTGTTTGTTTGGAGGGAGGTGTTCCAGATCTTCTCCAGCTGAATAAAGAGCTGGTCGGTGGTAAGGGGGCTGCCGTCACTGTTGTACACATCCAGCTCAAAGAACTGAAGATGAGAACAGACAAGGACATAGGAAACGGAAGAAGATCTTAATTATCCAGCTGCCAAAAGAATGAGCAGTCACTCTGAAGAGGTAAGACCTGATCAAAGAACTCAGTCTGAAAGCAGACCTTTGAAAGGCATTCAGAATTGACAGACCAACCAAGTCCTACTTTCCTTGCAGGACATAAATACAGTCCAGGTTTTAAGAAGGTTGAAAGCCGTGGTAATGAGGGCCAAAACACAAGGATTTTCTATTTCCTAGATTTGCCTACAGTGGTAGAATTTGTTACCAATTTCCAACTTGAGTCCCAGCCTCCTAAGTCTGGGCTTTGAGAGACAGGGGTTGCAGGGACAAGAAAAAGAGGTTTCTGCCTCATCCCTTGCTTACACAGGTCTATCCCAGCTGTTGTTCAGCTAAAGCCAAAGGGAATAAAGGAAGCAGGAGTGAATCTCTGCTGAGGCAAACCTTGTGGGCAGAGTTTCTGTTCCATTTTCTCCAGCAGCACAGCTTACTGAAAGGGACACATGCATCTAAACAAACCTCCTTGAAAGTCCAGGAGCTGCTCTTACCTGGAAGTTGTGAACCACTGTGATGTGTCTGGATTGCTTCTTGCCCTTGGCGTAGTTGACAATGGAGTCCCGCTTGGGCCCAGGAATGCGGCAGGACGAAAGGATCTGGTAGTACTGGTTCATGCAGAGGGGCTTCCCACCCAAGTACTCCACTGGGAGAGTCTCACTGAAGATATATCCAGGTATGGAAGAGAAAATATAGCAGTGAGAGGGCCTGCTTTCCTCGCACAAGACAGACACAGGACAGCCACTGCGCAGCCACTATCACCTCCAGCAAAACCTAACTGTGTGTGCTGATGGTATAAAAAAAGGCTCATCTTTTCCCATTCCTGCTGTGTTAGCTGTCTGCTAAGCTGAATTAAGAGCCTGATAATACTGGGAGATGTATTGTTTCCAGTAAAACAGCAGAAGGAAGTTTTCAGCTTTAATCTAGTGGGCCAGCTATGATTCATCAGCTAAGAGTGAGCCTCAATGGACCACTTTAGCAATATATTCCCACTGCCCTTTCCATGGTTGGCCCCGAGCCTTAGCTGAGTTTGGATGCAAAGGTATGATGTTGGTTATGTGTGGGCAGATGCTATTTTGGGAACATAAATAAGGTGTATTCAGTTGGTGCTTAGAAGAGAGGGAGTGGGGAGGAACAAGTTTCTCTAAGGCTAGCTGGAAGATGAGCAACACCAGAAACCCAAAAGAAGAGAGACAAATTCCTGCAGCCTGAGCTGTAACTTGTTCTGTGGGCAAACAGAAGTATGTAACTCCACAAGACTGTCTGGCTCAATCCCTCTAAACATGTATGCATGCCAACGAGAGCATTAAGGTAAACAAAGAACATGAAGAAAGTAAATTTGTTCTTTAGCAGTGGTAACCCTGACAGCTAGCAGCAATGCTGATTACAGTATCTCTTCAATATGTGCTGCTATCTGTAAGCTTTTTATTTGGAAGGGAGATTCACTGACTAGGGTCAGCCTCTCTGTGACAGTAAGGAACACCTGAGAAGTCAGAAAAGTTGCTAACTCACTTGTCAATCATGGTCTTGAAATCCAGGATGCCCTCGATCAGCTTTGCAGCAAACCTGGAAAAATATCAAATGTAACAAATTGAGATTCCAACACAGGGCACCTGGGGCAGAGGAGCTAGCTAAGGAAGAGGAGCAGCAAAGCCTTCTCTCTGCTCTGTACAAGTTCATCCATTCTGCCAAGCCCCTGTTGTGTCCATCTCTGGTTAGCTGATACAGCCACTCTGGGGGTGTGATTTCAGATTGCTGGACAGTCCAGCCCTTTAGCACAATTATTACATAACAAGGGAATTCTGGACAACTCTCAAGATAGGGTGTAGTCTGAATATATAAATAACCCTCTAAAAGCAGCATTTTCTACTGCTGTGTGATGATTTTTGTCCCATCCAAGTCTTAGCACTAAAACAACATGAAGGGGACTTCTGCCCTTCCCTGGCCAGAGGCCAGCTCTGAGTTTCAAGCTAAGCTGCAGCTGTACATCTCTGCATTGAGGACTCATCAGTGCTGATCTAGCTCCTACCTGCTTCATGTTCTGCTGCTAATGCAGCCCTAAGAGCACTCCTTTGGCAATGAAGGATCTGAAACAAATGCAGGCATGCTGCATACTGACACTGAGGTGTTGTGTTCACTAGGATCAACAGAAACAGTTCGTAGTGACCAGCCACATCAAACTGCTTTGCTTCAGAGTGACAAGTTGGCCTTTTCTGACCTGGGAGCTCTGAACCACACGTGGGAGGAAAGGGGCAGGAGGTCACTGTGACAAGAGGTTGCAGTCAGCTGAACTTCAAAGGCTTTAAAGTAGTAGCAGCATTTGGCATCTGCATGCAGTGTCATCCAGATTTGCTCAACCTCCCCATCCCTAGTAAAGATCAAAGTGACTCCAAGAACCTTAGGGCTGTTAAACAAACACAGCACGTGTCTTCCAAGGTAGTTTTCAGTGAGAATTTCCCAGCCTTACTGAAAAATCTGAGGAAGTAAAACAGCCAAGAAACAGAAGTCAGGGAGTCATTTCTGAGAGGAAACAGCCTGGGAGCAGAGTTAGAGCTTCAGGGGAAGAGCTTTGTTAGCTGACTTGTTTCCAGTCTCTTTTGACAGACTGAGGACTAAAGAACACTTTCTAAACTTGCTTTCTGATTTCTGAAGCTTTAGTTTCAAGCTACGCTGTCAAACTTCTTTATGCAGTCACAAAATAGACACTTTGAACTGTATTTTCAAGGGTAGCCCAGATTATTGTGTGGCTGCTCAGTTCCCTGGGTTGGAACAGTGGTAGTTCTCCAAGTCTTATCTGCTATCCACACAAAAGTGAATACAAGCAAAACTTTTCAGAGTTGATTGTGTAATTCTGTGTTGTCCTTGTAAGGCTCACCCTCTGTACTGCTGGTCAGGTATATCTAAGGAGCAGATACAGCTGACAGCAGCAGTGCTGCCCTGGTTGGTACTCCTCATTTGCAGGGAGCAGCAATAACTGGGCAAGAGGTAGTCCTGTGTAAAGGTCAATGCTAACGTTTTGCAGATGGAGTTTGAAACACACGTCTACAGTGGTGGTTAAAAATTAAAGGGAGGGAAGAGAAGATGTGAACCAGACACTGGTTCAGGAATGAGCAAGAGAATCTGCTGCAGATGGGCAGCGGTGGGCTGGTTTTAGCTGTGGGACACTGATGCTCACTGGCAGAACACAAAAGGCAGGGCAGAACTGCAAAAAGTTCTGGTCGTGGAGAGAGACTGGTGACTGTTGGTCTTCTAACCCATAAACGAAATTACAAAACAGGAGACAGTCCCTGCAGCAGGTTCCCTTGTCCCTCAGAACTAGCAAACTTTCACACCTAGGCTAGTCTTCATGCCTCCTTTAATTGCACACACAGTCTTACTGCCTTCTAGCTTTTAGTGAGTCAGATATATACTCACAGTGCCTCCAGTCAGGGCTGTCAAGCAAAGACAAACTTAAGTTTTGAGTCCCAGTTCAGTGCCTGAACCACCAGACTCTTCACCTTATAGCCAGGATTCCTTACAGCCTACCAGCCTTTCTTTATCTGTACAGCCCTCTTGCACAGCATGGACAGGCTATAGCATGCCAACTACTCCCAGTCAGCCTCAACACCCACCCCCAGTCCAAAAGAGGTAGCTCATCCCATCTGAAGCCCAAGGGAAGGCAGAAAAGGACTTTACCTGAGCTGCCCTTGTCGATCCTGAAAATCCTGCTTAGGTAAAACCACACCAGGGCTGGAGTGAACCACAACTGGCAGGCGATACTCCAGGTAAGCTGTCTTCAACCACCAGTCCGAGAGCTGGCATGGAGAAAGGCAACATGCAGGCACAGCATCTGCTGCTTTTTGACCCAAGCCAAGCTGAACGCTCTCAACACCTTGACCGCAGTTCTGCCCCACACTTTGCAAACAGACAGTTTGGGTCTTATGTTTTGTTTATGGTAGAGGGGCACTGGAGTGAAGCACTAGGGGCTTTTGATGCAGGGCTCAAAAAGGAAGTTTCCTTCAACTCCTTAGTGCCAGCTTTGTGATGCCAACAAGCTAAGGGCTTCAGCAGCCACAGCCAGGGGCAGTGACCCAAGCCCTGGTGAGGGTTGTGCACATCTTAGGAAGGCCAGCAGCAGGCTGCTCATGAAGACAGTGCCATAAGAACACAGATCCCAGCGGACGCTGGAGAGGCATGCATCAGGCCTCTCCCCCCACACAAAGCCTGGGGCCAGAGTCCCAACCTACCCAGTTCTCTGTTTTCCTCGCTCTCCTTTCCAGGCCTTTCTGCAGTCTCTCCCCAACACCTCCTGGCTTGCGGAACTCAGCCACCAGCTCCTGCGTGTGGTTCAGCTCCTCCTCACTGATGATGGGCTGCAGGGTCAGCAGGTAGCGGTCCAGCGTCTGCTGAAGTGGCGGCACGGGGAGAGGGGGCAATGCTTCTTGATGAAGTAGAAATCTGCCTGGGATCTTGCCTAAAGCTGTTGGCTTCAGCAGGCCATAGGGCCTGGCCTGTAAAGCACAAAGCAAATGTCGAGACAGAACTTCCCCCTGATGTGCATGGGGTCACAAACAAATTGGGTCTGGGAGTCCCCGTCCCGGATTCTGAAGGTATCTCATCAGAGGAATGGAGCACAAGAAGCAATGCAAGGTGCATGTCTATGACTGCATGCTCTAGCAATTTCTAATCTCTATATGGTTGTAAGACATTCAGAAAAGCTGCAAGAGAAATCTGATCAATCAGGATCCTGATTCTTATCTCAGTGCAGGAAACACTGCAAGGATAACAACACATCCCTGCTGTCTGGGTGCCTTCTAGCTGAGTATCTCCATGTTTCTCAAGTCAAACTTCCATCCCGTGGGAAGTAAGTCATGAAAGAAACTTAATCTTAGGTAGTCAGAAGCCACGTAATTGCTTCTCAGGATACACAATATAAGAAGGTCAAAAAATTAAGCAGAGCTCTGTAACAAAACAAATTACACTTTAGGCTTTTGGAAGATGGGAGGGGGGGCAGATTTAGTTAAGGTGAGCTAAGCCTGAGGCAGGATTAAAACCCCTCTGCTTTGGCCAGGGATGGTCTATCACAAGTGATGGTCGGGAAAGACTGGCTGTGTTGGCCTTTGGGCAGTGCTTCTTTGTGCTAGTGAAGCTCCCTGTCGGTGGAAGCCCCAGCAGTATTAGGACAGCCTCTACTCAGTTGTACCAGTATGGAGCTGTTCAAATTATAGGAACCTCTGGAGAGGAATCACTGGGAGCTGTTCAGGAAATTGTGGGTGATGGAACAGGCTTTGGGAATCAGACAGGTGAGTGAAAGCCTTAGACAGCATCACACCAGGTGATTTCCTTTTCTACAGGAGTGTGGGATGCAAAGTGCCTTTTGCTTAACCTTATTTGCAAGGCAATAAGAAAATAAGTGCCCCCATACCTCCCAGCTCGCAGGAGTTAAGCAGAGAGAAGAAGAAAAATCTGTAAAGTGACAAAGCTTTCTGCATGGTGCTGAGCCCTCAGAGAAAGTGCACTATGCTCTTTGCAGGACATGATAAGAGCCATGTGATCAAGGTTTGGGGAAGGAGGGTTAAAAACAAGAGAAGGGGGAATTACTCAAGCATTAAAAGAGAGGGGCTGGGAAGAAATGAAGGGAGTTGATCATGGCAGCGTGAGGATACTGTACCTTCTCTGCTTGCTTCTGCTTGCTATCCATGGCTGGGAGGACAGAAATGATCGTAAAGCTCTCCCTCGGCCTGTCTTGGTTTCCTCTTCCCCCTGACAACGGGCTGCCCGTGCAGGGCGTCACCTGATTAGCAAACTGCCACATGACTGATCCGATCAGAGGGCTCAAGGCCAGGCACAGGTCAGGGAGAGCTGGGGGTAATCACACCATCAAATGCCATGAAGGCACCTTTCCAGGAAGCCCTCCCTCAGTCACTGATTGTCAGCCCTGCACTGCCCGGTCTGTGCCTGCTGACTGCTCTTCGATCAATAGCTCTGGGCCTCCAGCCATGGCAGAAATGAAAGCATTTGGAGCTAAAGATGATATCTTCCTGCTCTTCTTCCATGCATGTAGGATCATTATTGCGAGACTCTGGGAAGTAAAGGGTTGTCAACCCTTATAAACAAAAAGGTATCTCCAAAGCAGAGCAACAACATGGTGCAGTCCCAAGGTCTATTACGCTCCTCTGGGCAACTGAGGGGCAGACAGAAGCAGGCTTTAAACACAGCTAAGATCACAAGCAAACAGAGAAAACCCCACACTAAATTAGTTGAAAACACAAGTTAAAACACTGGGTAGATTTATGTTTTCTCTTTTATGTCTGTCCTCTGCTTGTTTGGATCGAGGTCAAACTCAAATGTTTCATACAAGGAGGAGCAGTGATCACAGCTGAACAGAGGAGGCAGCTGGCAGCAGAGATAGTGAGTAGCCTGCCTTTTCCCCACAAGCACCGGGGAAACAAACACCAGCAGAGTGCAATGTGTGTGGATGGATCCAGCCTGCAGGCTGGCAATGCTCCCAGGCCACGTTCCAGTACAGCAAGTGACCTTTTCCAGAGTGTGTAAAGCTGATGCGAAGTCCACCTGCAGGCTTGGGGGCGGGATGGATTTCAGAGCGGTGTCTGATTCCCAGCACAGCCACAACGTGTAGTGTCAGATTGTGTTTGTCTTTTTAAATTAGAAACTGGAGCCCCCTCCAGCCCTGAGGCAACCAACGCTGAGAAAGCACCTCATGGAGTGAATCCACAGAGCTGACGCTATCTTACACTGCCTCCTGCCCTGACATCCACAGCGGTGTCAGTGAGCTGTGACAAAACCAAGGGCTGGGTGCTGCGCTTTGGCCACAACAGCCCTACGCAGTGCCATAGACTTGGGGCAGAGTGGCTGCAATGGTATGCAGAGGAAAAGAATCTGGAGCTGAATGTGAGCCAGCAGTGTGCTCAGGTAGCCAAGAAGGCCAATGGCACCCTGGTTTGTATCAGCAATAGTGCAGCCAGCAGGAGCAGGGAGGTGACTGTGGCTCCATACTGGCACTGGTGGGGCTGCACCTCAGTGCTGTGTTCAGTTCTGGGCCCCTAGAAAGACATCGAGGCTCCAGAGCGTGTCCAGAACGTCTCTTCTCAAAGGAGCAGTGCTGCACTGACGCAGCTGCCCACCCTGCACAGCTGCTGGGGTCACCATGCATGGAGGTGTTCCAGACCCGCGGAGATGCGGCACTGAGGGACGTGTCGGTGGGCTGGGGTTGGGCCTGGGGATCTGAGAGCCGTTCTCCAACCTTAACGGACATCTTGCCCAGCAGCGATGCAAGGCCCAGGCGGGCCTCAGGGCCTGCAGGCTGCCATCCCCTCCCTGCACCCCTCAGCGACACGGGGACACCACCCGCGCCCCCCGCTCCCCTCAGGCTGGGAGCGAGGCCCGGCCGCCATCTCACGCACCCCGCGCTCCATCCCGTCCCTCTCGCCTCACACTCACCGCCGCCCTCGCCACGCAGCCCAGCATGGCTCCGCTCCCGGCCGCCGCCGCCCGCCGCAAGGACACCGGCGACACCGGGCGCCGCCGCCCCGCTCGGCCAATAAGGGGCGGGGCCGTCACGCCGCCATCTTGGTGCGGGGAGAAGCCAACTCCGCCATTTTGGGAAAGGGCACAACACCGCTGTCAGGAGAGCGAGCGCAGGCGGAGTGGCGAGGCGGCTCTCCTGTTGCCGGCTACCCTCTCGGTGCTTTGGCGAGGCGCCTCGTTCGAACACGGCTGCCTCTACACCCTCTGAGTAGGCAACGGCACAACTGGCGGTCGGGAGGGAGGTCTGTCGGTCAGCCAGCCAGACGGCCGGCCAGCCGGGCTGCGCGTGCCCGGCTCAAAGATGGCCGCCGGCAGCCTCGGCGTCCGGGGTGAGAGGTGAGAGTTGAGGGGTGAGAGCGGCGGCAGCGGCCTCCGGGAAGATGGCAGAGAGCGAGCGGCCGGCAGGTGAGGGCAGGGCCGGGGGCTGCGGTGCCCCGAGGGCTGGCGGGAGATCGGGGTTCATCTCGCGGCAGCGGGACCCCTACAGCGTGTCCGCAGCGGAGCGGTGTCTGCGGGGAGCGGGGCGGACCGAGCCGAGCGTGGGCCGGCAGCGCGGGGCGGGCCGGGCGGTACGAGCCGGGGCTCCTCGGCCCGGAGGAATCCGCCGTGCTCGTGTCGGACGCTGCTCTGAAAAGGGGCTCCGAAGCGGTGGCTCTCAGTTGTCGGCTGGGTTTTTGGAGGAGCGGAGCCACGCTTCCCCTTCAGCCTTCCTGCGTGGTTCCTCAATCTCATTCTCTTAAGCAGAATTCGCGGGCAGGTGGGACAGGCGAGGAGCTGACATCGGTCCTCAGACAGAGAGCTCGCAGCATGCAGAAGTTCCGTCCTCAATGATTTCCCAAACTTTTGTGATAGCAGATCCTCCCTGTTTCCCAGGACTTTGGGTTCCCTTTTCCCTGCTCTGCATACACAGGGGTAGGGCTGCCTTTGCTCTTGGGTGGTATTTTTCTGGAAATGCAGCCTATAATGACATTTCAAGGAGTTCCAATGTGTGCCGTGGAGCACTGCGCTGTGTGGTCGCTGAGGTGCTTCTCCAGGTGCTGAGCAGGCAGAGGCCTGCAGGTGTTCTGGGGTTCATGTGGTGAGCAGGTTGGCCCTGATAGAATTCATGAATTTGCATGAGCCCTTGGTTTCTTTAACAGTCGTCTGCTCTGCTGCCTCGTGCTGCTGTGTGGAGGCAGGAGTTGGACTCGGTGATCCTCGTGGGTCCTTTCCAACTGGGATAGTCACTGATTCTATGGTAGAAGTCATGCTTACAGAGAAGACTGCAAACTGCCTCCAAATGATCTTTGTAGTGTTGATCTTTAAGGTGCTGCGAGCCAGCATCCTCAGTGCTTCTGGAATGGGGAGCGCTGCTCTGGGCTGCCATCTACTGAATTGCTCTTGTGTTGTCTGCAGGAATTGTACTTCTTAGGGGAATGCAGCTCAGGGAGAGCACCCTGAGAACAGGTGGTTTGTCAGGAAAGCTTAGTGCTTGAGCATGACCCGAGGCTTGTTCACCCTAGAAATAGTGAAACTAGCTGGATGCTATCACTGCTGGCTCCTGTATGCTTCTCTCTCTGACTGGGGAACTCATCTTCAGTAGAGACAGCGAACGTAATGCAACCTTCTGAAGCCCTCAAGCTTCAGTATCCTTGAGAGGATACTGCTTGGCGAGCAGGACTCGGTGAGATAAAGGCATGGGCAGAGATAGATTTGTTTGCTTTCAGTCTCCTGGGACATTAATGTTGCTTTCTATGAGAGGAAGGTTAGAGGACTGCTGCTCCCCCACTGCCTCTGTTTCACCTCTTTCTTGCACCTCCCAGGCAATTCAGAGGAGATGGCTCCTCCTCTCCAACAGAACTTCATGATCCCCAGGAAGGAGATAAATATGGTTTCTGACATGGGCAAGTGGAAGCGCTCTCAGGTATGTCTGTGGGTTCAGGGAAAACTGGTAAGTGCTTATTATGTTACAGTGGCAGCTGAGTCTGGACTGGTAACTGCCTCTAGGTGTGCAGCAGGTTTGGGCAAGCCATGGGAAATTAATTGATGTGTGTTAAAGCAGGAGTCGCTGCCTGTTTGTAGGAAAATGACTTGGCAGTGAGGTGTCAAATGCTCAGACAAAGGAGCCCGGAGAGCCCAAAAGTTGAAGGAGATAAGAGAGGTGTAAGAATTATTATTGCTCCCTGCCGGCATGCCAAGTGGTAACTGTTTCACCCCACATAACCTGTATGCTGTGATGTACTAGCTTTACCCAGCGCTGTTTGAATTCAGCTTGAATGTGATCTGGCTGTCTGGCCCTCTTACGACATCAGAGTGAGTTGATTCCTGGTGCCTTCCCACCGTGCTGTACTGGAAAGGGCTCTAGAGCCAAAGCCTTCAATTTACTGGGTAATTTTTGTTTATAGTGTCTGTGGGGCTGGTGGAACAGGCAGATTCTCTGTTCTCTGCCTTTAAGAGATGGCAGTGATGGCCCAGACTTGTTTCTCCTGTTCGTTCTGCTGTTTAGGAACAAACTCTTGCTTAATGTCTTATGAGCACCTTACTGTAACCAGCTCTCTAGCAAACTTGGGGATTGCAGTTTCCTTTATTAAATCTTCTGGGATTGAGGACTTGCTCCTCTCTGGATTTCTGTGTGACAGGGTCCCAAGGAGCAAGATTTGGCAGTGTGCTACTCTAACCATTCCACAGACTTAGAGCTACTGAGCTGTTCTGCATATGATATTTCAAAAGCAGCACAGCGGTGAGGAATTTGGGCTGTCTCCCACTTCTCCATCACGCACGTATGCAGGAGAACAGAAGGAGAGAAGAGGAGATAATGACAGGTCTGGGAGAAGCAGTGTGGAACGGGTTGTCTGGACACCACAGAGATTCTGCAGAGCCAGGGAGTGCGAATTTGACCTGATAAGAGGCAGGGAGCTGAGAGAAGGATTTCAGGGCGGTGTGAGCTTCCCTAGAATTCTTCTCTCCATAATTTTTTCAGCAATGCAGGGTTGTTGGTGCAATCACCATCTGCCTTCAAGGTCTGCCAGAAATAGCAATAACCTCACAGCAAGCCCTGTGCCCTGGCTGTCTCCAAGAAAGCAGTGCTGTGTTCTGGGAAGGGTTCCCTTGGTGTCCAGGAGCACGATCATGCTGCAGTGCTTATTCAAACAGACTGTGGGTACTCACTGACACCTTGCTCTTTTGGATGTGTTTGCAGGCATACGCAGATTACATGGGCTTCATCCTCACCCTGAACGAAGGTGTCAAGGGCAGGAAACTGACCTGTGAATACAACGTTTCAGAGGTAGGAGGGGAGTTTAGATCTGCTTGTTTCTCCTTTTTTTGCTGCTTTTGATTTATTTTTTTATTTTGGTCTCTACAGTAATTATCTCCCAAGCAAGGGATGAGCTGACAACTTATCTGGGAGAATAAATATAGTTGGGCTGTGTTTGGGGATGTAAATGTCAGCCTGGTGCAGAGGCACTGTGTGCTTGCTGGTAGGAAATGGAGTGAGCTACAGATGGACAGAAACTGGTGATGGAAAGGAAGCTTCAGAAGGGATGTGCTTTGGCCCTGATTTTACAGTCTGGCTTCAACCAGGGTTGTTTTGTAGATGTGATATTCCCTCCTGGCTGCAGCCAAAAGGCAGAGAAGTCTGTACTGCTCCTGCTTCTCCCACTGCCTCTCTGTGTGACCTCATCTATGTGGTGCTGGGCCGGTTCTAATGTCCTTGTCAGGGACATGGCATAGTGTTTTGGAGCCAGTGGGGATGCCAGAGGGGAGGGAGGGAGGGAGGGAGGGCATCCTCCCTGCTGCTGTTGCCTTCCCCCAGCCACGTGTAGACTGTTCTGAGGTCGCTATGGGTGCTGCAGTGATCTGCAGAGCATGTGCTTCCATGTTGCATGCTGAATTCTCCTCCCTTGTTCTGTGTTGGAATGAGGAGATTCTTTGGTATCTTTTTACTGTTTGAGCTTATCGCAGCTGTGCAAGACAGCTGGGAACGGTCTGGCTAGAGAAGATCTAGGTGGAATGGAAAGCAGACTGGGCCTGTGCGTTTATAGATTCATTCTTGTGTGGGAAGGCAGCCTACAACGATCTTTAACCTAGCCATTTGTGTCTGGAACGGGCATGTAAAGTCCAGCCTTCCCTTCAAGGAACGATGTGTGAATGAGAAACTTTGCTTGTACTTCATGGGGGGGATCAGGGATAACGAATGCCTCTCTAACAGGCTTTGTGTCCAGCCTTTGTTCCTTTAATTCTGTAGAACTTGCCGTCAAATGCCACTCTTGCTTTCCACTGTTTGTATTTCACCTTTGAGTTTTGCCTTTGTCATAATCTTGCTCATTCACAGAGCGGTTCTAGGGAAACAAAGCATTAAAAATGTACAAAAGGAAGGAACAAAAACTCCTTCTTCTTCCACCCCCTCGGAGAGGCTGTCAGGCTGTGTTTGTGCACGGGTCCCTCTTGGAGTGAATTGATCCACCCACAGCCCCAGTATGGGCAATAAACAAGAGATGTGATCCTGGCTGCTGGGGATGTGGCAGGGAACATGTCCATTCTCCTCTCGTGGGGGAGAGCAATAACCCGTGACTGGAGGCACAGGTGGAGCATCCCCTGGGTCGCCTTGTTGATGAGGTTGCCTGTTCATGCAGGTTTGTTTGTAGATCAAACTGCTTATCTTTGCTTTTAAAGGCTCAGCCCCTTGTGGCCTCTGCTTGCATCTCTGCTCTGCTTTCTTCTCTTTTGCCCGTACCTGCTGCTGATGTGCTTTTGTGCTGTCCCATCTTCCTCCCTGATCAAATGCTGGAGATGCCTTCCTTTGGCAGTGACCTCCTGGAATCCTTTCCGCTGAATGCGTATCCTCTGCGACTGACTGTATTGCTTTGCAAGCATGGTCTGTTCTGCTTTGAAAGGGACAGCTTAATAGGTTCTGTAGTGGTGTGTGTCGGTAGCAAACAGCCTGCTGGAGTGAGAGCCTGCTCCTTTGGGGGCTGAGCCCCTTCTGAGATTGGCTGAGCTTGCTCCTCTTCTGCTGAGAGATCTGGAGTTTTGCTGGAGACATTGGGTGGCTATGTAGCACTGTGGCATTGTATCTGGCAGGGGCTGTGTGACATCAGCAGGCCGTGACCTGCCTTCTCCTGCAGGGAGTAATTCTCACATGGGATCTGTGCAGCGGGTGCTGGGCTGCAGCCTGCGGTGGGCTTTCAGAGCTGGTTTTGCTCAGAGCAGCAGTGCAGCAAGGGGAGAGGTTAATGCTGGCTGTGCGAGGGGCAGACCTTCCCTTTAAGCAGCCCACTGCCCAGCAATACTGGGGGAAGCTGGCTGGCCTCATGGCTTGCTCTGCTCTGTAAAGGAAAGCAGCAAATGGCCTAATTTCAGCAGCTCCCCACTCTGGTAGGATCCCAGGATCAGGTTTGCTCCTTGCGGGTGGCCCTGGCTGCTCTGATGCCTCTGCAGCACCTCCTCCTGCCCCTGCTGGGAGCGATGCTGGCAGGTCTCTGTTCTGCACGAGGCTCTGCAGCTCTCCTTTGGGACCGGCGGCAGGCTCAGGGTCAAGGCGATGCGAAATCAGCACAACAGGAAGAGCAAAGAGAGCAAGGGGGGGCGCGGTGGCTGTCCTTGCTTTGATCACTGGAAAGGTAAAGCAAAAATAGAGCTTAAAAACCCAGCCAGGCAAAACAGGGTTGCAGCGGTGCTGATGGTTGTGTTCCCGTAAGCCCCGCTGCTCCCCTCCCTCCCCCTGCTGGGGTCAGCCCCGGCTGCACAAGTTTCCTCTGCAGGACAATGGGAGCTGCTGCTTTTAATAACCCCTTTTCAAAGGGCCGTGAGCCCAAACCGAGCCGCATCTCTTTAATTATTTATTGGCACGGCTGAGCCGGCAGCTGGGTCCTGCTCACCCGCCTTCAGTGGGGCTGTGCTTTTTAATCCTTTTAAAGCAAGTGAGTGGGGAAGGGGAGGTTGGACTCTGTGCTCCCCGAGGCCTGCGGGCAGATCTGGGGAGGGGGAAGGAACCCATCCTCAGCAACCATTTATCCAGGCAGCTCCGAGTGCTTGCTGAGAGGGGTTTGAAATACGGGAGCTGCTTGTAATGAGCTGCTGGTGCCGGCGGATAAATCACCAGCACGATTTAATTATTTAATGCAACCCGGTGCTGAGGATGCTGTTGCTTAATTGGAGGGGAATGCAATAGCCAGGAAGGGATGGAGCTGAGTCCAAACCCGACCCACTGCAGTGGGGAGGTGCTGAGCTTCTGCAGCATTTTGGGCAGCATAGGGCTGAAGCAAAGAGGGCTGTGCTGCCTTGGTCTGTGCAGATCCTTGGCACAAGCATGCAGCCTCCCCAGAGGACCTCTGTCCCTCAGCACACTTGTGCTTTGGTGCTCTGTGTTCCTGGTGTGCTCAGGTGAGGTGTTGCCCTTCCTCTCAGCCCCTCGCCTTGCTCATCAGCCAAGTGCTGAAGTCCTGTGGAACGAGTGGATCCTTGTCCTTCCTGATCCCTGCTCTCTGATCCCACCACGTCCTGAGCCCCAAGGAGTGCTGCCAGAGGGATACTGTGCTGCTGTGAGGCTGTTTCTCCTGGGTTCAGAGGGAGCAGGGATTGCTGTCCAGCTTGGCCGTGGCTGTGTCTCCTCCCCACCCCCTTCAAGTAGCACTTCAAGGGCTGGAAACTTGCTGGTCTCGGCTCTTTCTTCATCCTCCCGGCAGGCAGCAGGAAGAATTGAACCACAGCCCAGGAGACCAGCCGGCTTCACACGGTCGATGCCTCCAGCAAAGTCAAACCAGCCGCTGTTTCTGCTGTCCTCTTTGTCCCCTTGAAGGAGGAATCTCCTCTCGAGACAGAGGAGCCTACATTGCCCAGGGCCTGGCCAGCTGCTGTGGCATCTGATGGCTCACTGACTGCTTGTATTTGGGCAAGGGGAATCCCAGACCCTCTGGCAGGCTCCATGGGTTGTCAGCAGAGCCTCCTAATAAAACTGCTTGAAGCTTCTAAAATAGTGGCCTACAGTGCTTGAGACACCATACTGTGTTGCCTGTGGCTCTCTGGGTCTCGCTGCTTTTCCTTTGTGGCTGCTGGTGTGCCTTGTCCAGTCACTCTCTCCTAAATCATACACACGTTCCTCACTTTTTCCTTCTAGCACTGGATGCAAGAAATCAGCTCTCTTTCCTTGCTGTTGTCTTTGCCTTCCCATCAGCATTGTTTTTGTACTGAGATGTTTTTCTTAGAACCCAGAGCTTCTCATCCTTGCTCTGATGAGGCTGTTGGGGCAAGCCAGGCTGTTTCATCCTCATGATGGACTGCATTTTGCCTATGCACTTGTGCAAGGTGTAACGTGCACTGGCTATCATGGGGTTGGAGCTGCCTTAGCAGTCTGGCTGATGCAAGTTTGAAGCAATGTGGTTACTCTTAAGAATGCTGAATTGAGATTTGGCCCTGTTGTGCTGGGTGCTGTACAAATGCAAACATCCTCTCTGCAAATCCTGGCTCCTGAAATGTTCCAGGACAGGATTAGAGGCCTTGAGAAGGAAAGTTTACCTTCGAGACCTGTATGGTACGTGCTGTGGCTGTATGGTATGTGCTGTGTTGGGCACACAGGACCCTGAAGATGCAGAGACTGAGTTTTGTTGGAGATCCCTGAATCGTGTGACACTTCCCTGCTACTCAGCCCTGTGTGTCCTACAGCTAGGAGCTTGCTTTAGCTCTTCTCCCTGAGGTTTTAGAGCATAGTACTGTAGCAGCTGATGAAAGGCTGTGTGGGCGACTGGAGAGACTGCCTCAGGCTGGGCTTTGTACTGGGCTGATCTGAGGAGGGAGGGAGGATTGCTTGGCCTTTCTGCATTTTGGGGAAAGTTGGCACATCCTGTTCCTGCCCTCCACCCTTGAGGAGGGCAGTGCAGGCCTCAACAATTCCAAGCCAGGACAGAGGCCTGAGGAATTGCTCTGTTTCATGACAGACCATGACCCCTCATTTTTCTTCTCTCTGTAGCCAATTGAAAAGCTGGTGGCTCTTCTGAACACCCTTGACAGATGGATCGATGAAACCCCACCAGTGGATCAACCTTCTCGCTTTGGGAACAAAGCCTTCAGGACTTGGTATGCCAAACTAGACCAGGTGAGTATGTCTTTCATGTACAATGTTAAATGCAGCTCCTACAGAAGGGCAGCATGTTTAGCAGGGATAACAGAGTGATTCCATCATTGTGAGGCAAGTGAGCAGTCTACAAAGGAGTTGCGCAGATAAGCTGAGAAGGATCCTTCTCTTGATATATATCACTTACTCCTGATCTGTTGCTGTCTTCACCTCTTATGAGACCATATGGTCCATGTAAATGCTCTTTGATGACTTTCCAAGTCCTGAATCAGCTTTTGGGGTCCTTCAAGCCCAAGGAAGACCTTTGCTTTGTAACTATTAGCGAACAGATGACAGAGAAGATCAGAGGAGGGTTGTGAAACTGCTTGATGTTCTTCAACTCAGACTACATGCCCTGCACCAAGCTCTGGAGGTGGCACAGAGTCCAAGCAGGAATGTCCTTTTGCAGGTGGTCTGCTGCTCTGTTAATGCTTTGGTCCTGTGGATGAACCAGTGGGTAACTGAGCTGATGTATTTTTTTTTCTTTTTTTTCCCCCCCTCTGCAGGATACATGTGGCCTGGATGGGTGTTAGGATGAGCTCTCCCAGAGTTATTCCATTTCTCTGCTTCTAGAATAGGCAAATACTTTCCTCTGTCATTGCTGGCTCTTACATATGTAAGAGTGCACTATTGTAGATCCCCCCTCTGCATCAGTGTGTGAGCATTGTCTTGCCCATGGGGACTGTGACAGATGTACACTCACCTGGGGGAGTCTTTTGTGTCTTCCAGGAAGCAGAAAATTTGGTGGCAACAGTGATCCCCAAACATTTGGCCAGCGCTGCACCAGAAGTGGCCGTGTACCTGAAAGAATCCGTGGGGAACTCTACCCGCATTGATTATGGCACAGGTATTTATTACTTGAGCATGCTCAGTGGCTGAGACTGCTCTCCTTTGGGTAGTGACCCTCTGGAGCCTGCTGCTGGGTGTATTTAAATATGTTCTAGCAAGTTTTCTCTGGGTCAGTTTGCTACAAACACTTTCTTCCTCACCCAGCATTCGTTGTGGGTTGTGACACTCTTCACATGTCTCATCTGAGGAAACATGAATCGAGCTGTGCAGGCCATTCTGGGATGAACTGTAGGAGTAGCTTTACTGCATACAGCAATATTGCACAGCTGATCCACAACAGACAACTTAGAGGAATAAAATGTAATTACTTATATTGGAAGTAAGGGGAGCAAGGTTGTAGACAGCAGGAAGTGTCTCAGGGTCTGGTGCTCCTTGGAGGTGACACTGCTGAGTAGAGAAGGACTTTAAAGTCTGAATGTTGAAGCATTTTGTACCTGGGAAGATAGTGAATTGCAGGCTGGAGTAACCACTCTGGCTTCAGTTAGACCTAAATGCAGAATCTTTGGTTTGAAAGCATGTGGTTACTGCATGCTTTGCTCCTCTGTCTGGAGGACAGGTGTGCTGAGACGGGTGTGCTAACCAAAGGTCAGAAGAGTAGGATGCTGTGGGTACAAAGAAAGATGGCTTCAGATTTGGGCAGGGAGGGGAGGAGGAAGAGGACTTGGGTTAAAGGATGAAGAGCTGGAAGCTGAGCAGTGCTTGCTAGGAAAGCTGCAGCTCACTGGCACCAGGGGGAGATGTTGTCTTTGGAAAGGGACCCACACGCATGGGTTTTGTCAGCTCAGGGAAGGAATTTCAGCCTTTGCTCCCCTCCACTGTGTCCCAATCAAGTGTCCCAAGTGTTCTGACTGAGGGTGACTGGAATATGGATGTACTTTGTTCCTACACTGGGAGCTGCATTTCTTTACCACATGGAGCTGTTGATCCTGGTTCTGTGGTCCCTTCCACAAAAAGACGTTGCTCTGATTTTGCTGGTTGTTTCTTTTCCCTGCTGTTAGCTGGAGGGCCAAGCTGCAGAGGGTCAGCCAGAGATCCCAGTACCTTCTGGGACGGTCTGTTCCTGCCAGCATCATGGGATCTGCATCCTTCCGACACAGATATTTTTAAGTGGGAGGAAGTCTGTTTACTTGCAGATGTGAAGTTCTCTCATATCCTCTGAGCAGGCGACTCTGCAGTGCTCCACATCCCACTGCTGTGCCGAGCTCCCAGGAAGGCCCTGCCTTGCTCCCAGCACCCCCACTTGGAGCTGCATTTCCTCAAGAACTTTTCTCTCAGAGTTAATAACCACCTTATGAATATCTGGAAGGCATACTTTGGGTGGGTGCTGTGTGGGGATGAAATATTGTCAGCTCCTGTAACAGGATAAGGCAGCACATCAGGGACAGTGGGCAGGGGCTTCCTCTGTGGGAATGTGAGTGCTTTGATTTTTGAAGAGCTGTTGTACTCGCCATAAGGTTGTCTTCAGGACCAGAAACACCCGTGTCACATCTCATTTCTTTTCACTGTAGGACATGAAGCTGCGTTTGCAGCCTTTCTCTGCTGCCTCTGCAAAATAGGTGTTCTCAGAGTGGATGACCAGATGGCCATTGTCTTTAAAGTATTTAACAGGTGAGATACCAGAAGGAGAAGGGCTGGAAACATTGGGCCGCTTGAGGGCAGATCCCAGACAGCCCCTTCCAGCTGTCTGAGATGTGTGAGACACTACCATGTGTTCCATACATCGTACTCCTGTAGGTTGGGCTGATTGTGGCCTCTTCCTTCCACTCATCCACACCCACCTGGGAGTGAGAAACTATAAGGAGGTCCTTTAGCTGCATAAAACAAGGGCTTCTATGCCTAGCTAAAGAGCATGAGTGCTGAAGGGTTTGCTGGCCTACACAGAAGGGCAGAGTGAAAAAAGTGAAGACAAATTTAGGAAGCAGATGTGCTTTTTAATAGAGCATAGCACATCATCTATTAGAGGCTGTGTGCCTTTCTGGAATGTTATTGATACTGTAAGAGTGTTTGGATGAAGTTCTGTGATGGTCAGAAATATCTGGTCAGATGTTACATCTCTTCAGGCATTAAAACAGTAATCTGCGAAGCTGGCAGGCCTCCACTGCTCCTCAAGATGTGTTTCCAGCCCAGGAGGTGGAGTTTTATCACTATAAAACCACCAGACTTGGCATGTGGAGTCCAGAGATCTATTGCAATTTGCATCTCTGGCATGAAAACAATCTCCTTCAATAGTACTTCCAGCTTTAATTTTCCACCTGGTTACAAAGGTTTGGAAAACTTGTTTGAAGAGAGGTGATCCTGAATGTTCATTGATTGCAGTCAAAGTGGGCCTTGCTCTGGGAGCTCATCCTTTTCCTTCTTGGGCCACTTGCTCTTTCCCAGGACCAACTTTTGGTGCTTATTTAGCTGTTAAACCTGATCCATGCTTTTCTGTTGGGTTCAAAAGTGAGTGTGGGGCCCTCCGAGAGTGGATGGTCTGTTTGGATCTCCCGTGTGAAGGCAGAGATCTGGATTGTGTGTCTGGAGTCCAAAAGACAGCCTTGTCTGAAGTCTTCCCTCTCTTTTGTCTCAGGTACCTAGAAGTGATGCGAAAACTTCAGAAGACCTACAGGATGGAACCTGCTGGCAGCCAGGGCGTCTGGGGCTTGGATGACTTCCAGTTTCTACCTTTCATATGGGGCAGTTCCCAGCTGATAGGTACTAATGAAAATCTGCTCATGTCCCAGCCTGCCCTCTGCCCTGTCTGTCTGGGTTGCAGAGATAATGGGGCTTGAGACTGACTTTTAAATTCAAATGTGTCAGATTTGTGTGTAATACAGCAGCAGAGTTTGCTTGGGGCTTGGATTTTTTTCTCAGGTTTCCAAATAAAGTTAGTTGCTTAGACCAGGAGGTGGAAAGCTTCCATCTACAGTACACCTGCAATGACTACAAGCTTTTTGAGAAGGGAGTTCTGGTTTTGGCACTAGAGTACATGTTTTCTGCCCTGGGGAGTTTACCAGTTTCACTGCTAAGGCAGTGGAGGTGAGGTGGTAGGCAGTGGCTCTGTGCTGATTACTGAAAAGTTCTGGTGGGAGAGACCTCATGTGAAAGAGGGATGGGACAAAGCCTGACTGAGTTTGGTCTCAGAAGGGGATGTCATGCAGGTTACTTTCTGTTGTCTTTTACTCTTTTCAGACCATCCAAATCTAGAGCCTCGACACTTTGTGGATGAGAAGGTGGTAAATGAAAACCATAAGGACTTCATGTTCCTGGAGTGCATCCTCTTCATTACAGAGGTGAGGATTTTTCCACAGGAAAGTTCTTCTCATACTAGGCAGTTAGCTCTGGCTCTGCTTTTCTCTTCCTCCTCTGTTTGCTGTAACAGAGCTGTGCAGAAGAACCACTGTTGTGTCTGAGGTGCTCTCCTTGAATGAGTTCAAACTGGAATATTGAGGGGAAAGTGTGATCAGGGGAGATGGGCTGTGGATTGCTATTGAAGGGAGCTGTAACAAGAGCAAACAAATAGCCTTGGATCAGGCAGTGGGAACTTGGATGGAGAAGACTGGTGCTAGCAAGTGTGCTAGAAAGATGAAGTGGGAGCTGCAGAACAGCTGGGCTTGCCAAGATAACCTCCCTTCCCTCCAGTCCTTGGGCACTGCCTGGGCCTCCCTTTGCTTAGGGCAGACTCCCATACCTCTGTGCAGTTTCATCTTCTCCAGATCAGAGCAGATTCTCCATTAAACACGTGAATGGAGAGAGTGGGAGAGAGTGCTGAGGTTAGCCCAGCTGTTCTCAGGACCATTATCAGCAGCACATTTCTGCTCAAATTCTGTAGGGCCCTTGGGCTGCTGATACTCAGTGTGTTGCCAACCACCAGCAGTGTTCTTAAATGAAGGGGTTTGTGGTTTCCCTCAGCTGGCCGTGCTTTTACTGTCCACCTTGCTGCATGGTCTGGGCAGGGACAGTGAGAACCACGTGCTCTGTTGTGGCAAGGGATTTCCTGTCCATGGCAAGGAGGAGTTGATGGGATTAATTTTGAAGGAGAGTGCAGTTCTGCCCCTTTGTTCTGTTTGCTTTTCCCCCTCCTTGCTTCTCTCATTTAGTGATTAGATGAGAAGGGAGGTTACAGAGCGTGAACTCAGCCTTTCATGTAGGAAATTTTCATAGGAGCCTTTGGCCCAAACCCCAGGAGGTGCAGCATCAAGTCGTGCTGAATCCAGTGGGGTTTGTCAGTGTTCAGCTCGCAGGATTTCACCTTCAGTGCAGAGCTAAATTGTGCTGTGGATGGTGAAGAGACTGAGCTGAGGACAGGAAATCCGCTCCTGCTTCACCCTCATGGGAAGTGGGAGCAAAGATGCGTTTTGTTTTCTTCCTCTGTACTATCCAGACAGAGCACTAGCCTGTTAGAAATGTCAGAGCACACAATTCTTCACGTGTGCAGAGGGTTCTGCAGTGCACAGGCAATGTGAACAGTTTAAAATACACAGCACCAGACTGCTTCAGGTCACTCCGCTTTTGCCTGCAGAACGGTACCTTTTCAGTAGGCATTTTTAATAAGTGATTTCACTTCTCTTTTGCACACTTGCTCAGGATCGTGGAGTTTTTTCTATTGAGTTCCTCAGTGCCACCTGGTGGCAGGGAAGCTTCCTCTCTGGTGTGAGCCACAGAGATTGCCACAAGCTGAATCATCAGACGTGTAGTGTTTGCAATCCATATTCATGCAAGCACTGTTTTGTTTCTTTTTCATTTTGTTTTGTTTTTAAATAAGGTTTTTCTTTTTAAAATGGGATTTTTCTCCTTCAGATGCCCAGAAAGTTTGTTCCTGCCACTAGGGGGGGCTGGGGCAGCCCTGAGTGCTGCTTTTTCTCCAAAATCAACAACAAAACAAAAATAACGGGGGGAAAAAGGTACAAGGGATTCATGATTTTAATAAATGAATGACATGATTTCCTTCTGAGCTATTCATCTGAAAACAGCTCTCCTGTAAAGGTGTAGAGCAAATAGCAAACACTGCAGCAGTCCCCTTGTGAGTCTGGTAGGTTTTACTAACCTGAAAACAGGTTTTGTTTCAGCAAGCTGTGACCAGGCTACGTTGTTTTCTTTCAACCAAGAGAATATTCTCTTGAGCAGATATTTTTTTCTCAGCCTCTGGGTGACGTTTCAGGGATATGAATGTATGCCGTGGTGGTGTTTGCCACGTGTATATTTAAACCTCAGACTCTTAAAGTAACAGGGAGGTGATGTCCAGTTTGAACCTGCTGAAGCCTCCGCCCTGCGGTGCCACCCTGCTGCACATGGAATGGTAGCAAGCTTTATGCAAGCTGACCTGTTGTTGGCTAACCTGAGGGGTGTTTTCAATGCTTGGTCCTTGAACAGGAGGCTTATGGAGGTGGCTAGAGCTTGAGCTATCTCCTGCTGTCAGCTTGTTCTGCTGAGGCAGGCTGCAGGGAGATGCCCCAGGGTGTGAGGTTGGTTTGGAACCATCCCAGCATGTGATGGAGCCAGCAGTGCTGCTGCCACGGTGGGATCCTGCCTGCTTCTGTGCTCTGAATGCAAGGAAGGGTTCTGAGGATTGCAAAAACCGCGTGGATGCTGTCCTTGCACAGCATGGGACAAAACCAGAGCAGAGGCTGCCAGCTCTTGACCCTGCTGAAACCAAAGCCTGCTGAAACAGCCACCTCCCCAGGCACCTTCCTGCAGGAGACGTGTGGAGGCGCGAGGCCGGGGCCGTGTTGCTTTAAGAGCCCAGGGCAGGCAGCAAGAATTTCATCTTCAATCTGGCTTCTAAATTTGGAGGTTTGGGAAGGGAGGGCTCGGGTTTCGGCTGGAAGGGAAGGAGCTGACAGGAAAGCACAGCTTCAGCCGTCCCCCTCCCCCAGTTACTGACAGAGGAACCATTTACAAAAGGCTGATTCTCTTGGGAACTGAGAGGCAGGAACGCAGCGTCTGTGAGTAATTTCCTGCTCAATATGGCTGCTCTGACTCACTCCGTTCCCCTGGGGTCACTGCGGGACTGCAGCGCGCTCGCTGCCGCTCTCGTTCCCCCCAGCTCGCTCTGTTTCTCTCCCTCTTCTCCCTTTGTGGGTGGAATGAGCTCATTTTCTCCCTCATCCCCTTTCTCCCCTCCGCCCCACTTTGAAACAATAGCCATGCCTCCCCTTGCTGGGCACACAGGGTCCAGTGGGCTGCAGTCACAACTGTGCCAGGGGCTTATGGAGCCAGCAGGGCTGGAGCGCGGGGCCGGCTGGCTGAGCTGGCTGCCCCCTGATAGTCTGCTGCAGCTCAGGAATGAGGAGGAAAGCAAAGCACGCGTGTGAGGGCTGCTGCAAGCTGTGCCATACGAAGGATGGCAGTGCTGGAGGAAGGTTTGGCGTCGAAAAGCATATCAGCAAATCAGCCTTACCAGGGGAAGCTCTGTGCCCACCGAGCTGCCCAGCACATGGGGCTCAGCCATGCGCATGCTCCCTGCTCCCCTGCCACGTGCAGCCTGTACTGTGGTGCCTGCCAGTGCCAAATCCTCCTGCCTAATGGCACGCTGGCTCTGTCAAATGATGTTGTGCTTTGTCTATCTGCACGTTTCATCTTGTATCTGCAAGGGAAACATGCACAGCGGAGGGGAGCGGGGATGGCTCAGTGGCTCATCACTCATTCTTCTGCCCATGAGAGTGATAGAGGGGAATGGGGACAGGTCTGTGCAAAACAGCTGCAGCCTGAGGTCAGCCAGTTTGAAGCTTGTTGTCCTCCAGGTAATGTTTTTTGTTTTTTTTTTCCTCCTCTTTTTTTTTTTTTTTACTGCCAGCTGATGCCATGCAGACCTTGCAGAAGGGCAGCAGCAGTTTCCCAAAGCGAATCGAGCAGCCTCACTTCCTTTTAGAGCACTGTGTTTGGAGGCTGTTTTCCCACCCTCATGCCAGGCCTCTGTGTGCATGGAGGGAAGGAGTTGGTTGTTGGAGCTGACAGCAAGCATCCAAGAGATTCCTCTCTCCCCATGCTCCTTTCTAGCGTGAGCTTCGGCCTTGTGGTTTCTGATGTCATGGGAACTTCGCTCACTCAGAGAGGCTGCGTTATATTTCTTCCTCTCCCTGAGGGTCTGTTTTTGTTCGTGGAGAAGAAGAGAGAGAGCCACCAAGGGAATCTGCCTGCAACCATCCCTGATTGCAGCTTTTCCCTTGTCCTTCCTCCTCCACACCCCTCTTCCTGGGAGGAGGAACGCCAGAGTGCTTAAACAAAAAAACACCCTGAGGTGTGCGGCTGCAAGCAGGCAAGCTGCAGCTCTGGAGCTTGTTTGGAGTGGGGCTTCAGTGGGTCCCCTCCTCTCCCAGGTGTGGGCGCAGGGCTGCTGCTGACCTGCACTGCCCTCTGCATACAGGGAAGGCAGCAGTGGTTGTCTGTGCTGCTTGTTGATTATCTGAATGGGGAATGAGTCATTTTCTTGGAAAGCCCAGCAGTGCTGAACAGGGAGGTTTCTGGGTAGAATTGGAACAGCGTTAAGCCAAGCTCTACTTGGAGGGAGAATAGGACTTATGTGGGGTTTTGTAACACAGCCATTAACAGGGAGGTGTGCATAGAAAGGTTTGATTAGAGAAGTGTGGCAGGAAAAGGCTTAATTTTGTCAGGGAGGTGAGGAGATGGAGCTTCATGCACTGTGGCTGCAGCTGGGGGGGAAGGAGGAACAGCATGGTGGGGTGGCTGGCGTGTGGCTCACAGGGCTGGTGGGAATGTTAGCTTGGTGAGTGTGAGTCACCAGTGGTGCACAGCTCCTGCATGGCCCCGCTCCTCAGCCTTGCTCTCGGGTCTCTTTCAGATGAAGACGGGCCCCTTTGCTGAGCATTCCAACCAGCTCTGGAACATCAGTGCCGTACCCTCCTGGTCTAAGGTCAACCAGGGCCTCATCCGCATGTACAAGGCAGAGGTGAGCACTGCGGGTGGGTAAGGGGAGGCTGGTTCATGCTTGCCCAAAGGCCACACAGGTCCTTGTCTCTGCTTTGCTGCAAATCAGCCTTTTGCTGCCTGCACCTCGTGCCTGTTGGTGCAGGGGCCTGTCACAGCCAGCTGTGCTCCTTGCTATGTGGCTCAGAAGAAGGTACTGCTGGCAGAGGCCAGAAGAAGGCTCCTGCCTGCATAATGTTTGCCACAAACCAGTCCCAAAACAGCCCTTCTTTCAGATGTGGCTTTTGCCAGTTCTTGTCGTTCCATAGTACAAGTCTCAGGTCTCCAAGTTAGGACCAATGCTTTGATGCACTCATCCTTCTGATTCCTACACTTCTGTTTTCCCAGCTGCAGGAGACCTGGTTTAAACCTCCATCCCATGTTTCAGGAGCACCAAAGCAGGTTGAATGCCTTCTGCTCTGTTGGCTCTTTCTTGTCTCTGTTGGCTTTGAGTCCTGCCCACATAGTGCACCAGACAAGTGAGGCACAGCCTCCAGTGGGGCTTGGTGGTTCTCCATGGGCTCTGCAGGCTTTCCTGGCAAACCCTGATTGAGATTGAGGGCAATTTTGGCTGTTCCTTATCTCCTTCCTGCTCAAGCTAACCCTGAGCTTGGGGAAGCAGGACAGAAGCTGCCCCATTGGGGCCTTGTGCAGGAACTGACTGAGAAGCAGCATCTCTTGCTTGGAAGGCCAGCACTGCGCTGGCCCTGCCTGAGCAATGGATTACACAGCTGCCCACTGTGGGAGGTGCATCAGTCCCCTTGGGTAGGGCTTGAGGGAGTTATTCCTGCACCCTGTGGTCTCTGCTCAAGCCAACCATGCTCCTGTTTGTTGCTGGGACGTGGGGCAAAGGCTGGGTGGGCAGCTCTAGCGCACAAAGGAGTTAACTGTGCCGAACTTGGTGCGCTCCCTCCCCCAGCCCTTCCTCTGTGCTTCACATCCTGTGTTTAGGTTCCAGGCCACATACCTCTCTAATCTGCGAGGTGTCACTCCCAGGCCCGCTGGCTCCTTCCGCCCCCAGCTCAGCTTTCCTCCCAGCTTCCAGGAGGAGAGCAGGGCTGGGGGTCGACCCCCAAGGGGTCCCTCTGTGCTGCCCCTCTGGATCTGCCCCGGCTCAGAGCTCCAGCACAGAACCACTGCGTTCCTGGGAACCCAGAACTGGAGGCTCTGATGTGAGAGAAAGTGGTCTCAGGGGGAGCCCCCAGTCCTGAGAGCACCGCTGAAGGGCTGTTGCCTCCTCCACAGCACTGCCTTTGTTCTTCTCTCTCCTCTGGGTATCCCCCAGGCACCCCATGTTGTCCTGTGCTGGTTGGGTGCCCGACGTGCCCTGTTACCACTTGGTTGGTTCCTTCTAGAGCTTGGCAGGGACGTGCCCACAATGCAAGGGCATGTTCACTGGTGTTTTGGGGTCACTGTGTGCTGGCAGTTTTACCTGGCTGTCTGTGAACAGTACAACTCTGGGAACCTGTCAGGGCGTGGGAGAGGCCATGGTTGTTAGTCTTTTTATGTTAAATGGCAGATTACATTCTCTGTGGAAATGCTGAACCTGATGCTGGTGGGTTTCTAGAAACACCCAGAGATGTGGTTGTGTTGGGGGAGAATGTGGAAGCTGCTGGGAAGAGTAACAGCACAAATTTAGGATAAGGTATGGAAGACATTGAGTGAACTGAACTGCTGTGTGACTTCAAATTTAGTTTCTTGCTCCAAGAACATTAGTAGATCTTAAAGGACTGATCTTAAGTATGGTCCTCATGCAGCAGTATTTTGTCCTGGCACTGCATGGTGCCTACATTCGCTTGGATGGAGAAACTTACTGGGGAGTTCCCACTGATTCCTGGTATCTTCTTAGGGGAGCCTCCCACCCCACTGCTGTCTCAGCCAGTTCCTGCCCAGCTGGGGAGGAGGGGTGAGTGTGGACATCACCTTAGAATCACAGCATTAGTGTCTGCTGGATGTTCCCAGCTGCGTTGCCTTCACCTTTGCTGTCTTTCTCTAGTTAGGCACTGTCAGTGCTAGCAGAAGATAAGTAAGCCAACAGCCCCACGTACTGTCACAAAAGCTGTTTGCCTCGAGCTCAGTGAAGATCTGTGACAGTACTTGGGTTTGAAGGGAGGGAAGAGGGAAGGTTTGGGTTTATAACGTGTTTTTTTTCTTGTCAAGCTGGCTAATGTGAGAGCAAGATTTTCTCCTCACCCCCTTCTTCCTACTGCATCTTCACCCTCTGCTCGCACACTGTAATTAGATCAGATGAAATCCAGGATGGAGTCTCCAACCAACAGTGTGGCAGTGACTGGGAAGTGCTCAGTGCTGACTGCTTTTGTGCAGAGGCAGCAAGGCAAAAAGCTCAGTCACTTGGAGCAGACCAGCAGAAATCAAATGCTCACTCATAAACCACTCTTGCTTGGCAGAAGCGCAGCAGTTCCCAGGTCCGGTTTGTTTAAAATGCAGTGTGAATGCTTTGGCTCTTCTGTGTCCCCTCTATGGGATGGCTTTAAACAACCAACACAATGCTTAAGCACATCCATGTGCTCTTGCCTGGATCCATGCTCTCTGGGATGCTGGTTACAGGGTCTGTGGACAGAGAGCAGATTTAAGGCAACATATCTTCTGCTCCATGTACTTATGAAATCTCAAATGTGTCTATAATATAAATATAATGGGTGCAGAAGTGTTAGCTTGGAAGTGCAAGGTCTTTTCTTATTCTCTCCTTCAAAGGCAAGTGAAGAAGTTGACAGAATAGAGTCTGGTTAAAGTAGCAGCCTTGATGTTTTTCCCCTGAGCCTGCTTTTGAGTCTCCTGACCTTTCCTTCTCCACCGCAGTCAGATGGGAAATACTTTCCATTGTAACTAATCTAGTCCCAGTTCCATCTTTAAAGGTTGGATATGATGCAGGAATTTACTCCCCAGTTGAGTCTCAAGCCAGGACTTTGGCACAATTGGGATGACAGGAAGAAGGGAATAAGCTTGTTCCCTCTGTCAAGCTAGTATTGGCTGCATCGGTTTCACCTGTAGGTGACACAGAAGTGTCCTGTCTCCTGGAGCCTTTAATAACCCAGAGAAATTATCCTAGCCCTGATAGAGAGAGAAGTTTCTCTGCTCATCTCTCCTTGTGCTATTGGTGTGTTAAATGGGGAGGATTCTTGCCTTTCCCATTGGTGGTAAAGTCTCTCCATCAGGAATCCAAACCAGTCAGGTCTCCCATGGGACTCCTTGGAACCAGTTGGGATGACATTTTCAGCCATCGGCATCTCCAGTATTCATTTCTCTGCATTATTGCTTCACGTCACTGCTATCCTGTGCTGTTTCCTCTGAGGACTTGCTGGAGTGGTTGTGCTGGGAAATGCTGGCTGCTTGGAGCCTTTGGGAAGTGTTTGGGAAGCTTAGAAGGTGATGTGCATTACTTGTATCAGGACTTGCTTCTTCCTTCTGCTGGACACGATGTCCCATGTAGAAGAGTAGCTCCCATTGCAGTACAGTGAGGAGGTCTGCAGCCCTTCTGGTCAGCACAGCCCTGGGTAATGTGGCTGATATTAGTGTAGATGTAGCTATTGAATTGATGCACACGTGCTGCTGAGGTTTGTGTGGATCCATTCCGTGCTCTGCATGAGTTTTTGGGCAGTCTGAATCCGTAATGACTCAAAGAATGAAGCTCTGAGCAGCTCTGACAGGCAAGTTTTGGGAAACTTGGACGTGGTCATTGACAGCAGTTGTTGGTCTTCCTGCCATGGTGGGGAGGTGAGCAGCAGGGATGTTCCTGTTCCAGCACAGAGCCCATCTTAGCTGGAGAAAGCAGCTGTGAGCTGAGCTGCCTCGCTGGGGGTGTGTGAGATTGATCTGTGATCCTTGCTCCTATCGTTACTCTCTGATGGGAGTGGGAATTCTAGGAGTGAGGGATTTTTGGGGATAGGATCGCATCTTAAACCGTGGCAGCAAAATTGCTAGTGCTCATTTATTGAGGGCCAGAGAATCTGCAATGCAGCGTGGGCAGTGCCTTGTGGCTGCAGGATGGTGCTCAGAGCTGGAGCGTGGGCACTGTCCTGGAGAGGGAGAGCCTCTTCCCTGTGGGTTTCTGCAGTTCTCAAAGGGTTTGTAGGGTGAAGCTCTTCAAAGGGAGCAGCTAGAGCAATGAGAAGGTGGTGAGAGAGAAAGCTGCTGACATAAACACGCCTCTTCTGCTCATGCTCCCGGCCTGAATTTCAGCAAGCAAAAGAGCCTGGCTAAAAGGAAGGAGATGGGGATACGAGGTGTTACTGGACTGAAGAGCCTGCTGGGAATGTGGGATGAGGGATGTGGGACTGATCCCCACGCAAGCACACGGCTCAGCCAGCGGCCCTGAGCTCACTGCCTCCCGCACCCAGGGCCGGGCGCAGCTCTGTCTGCCTGCAGGCAGTGGGGACATCTGCTGAACTCACCCCTCTTTGTTTCCCCTCCTGCAGTGCCTGGAGAAGTTCCCTGTGATCCAGCATTTTAAGTTCGGCAGCCTGCTCCCCATCCAGCCTGTGACGTCCTAAGGAGGCAGCGGGAGGAGCCGAAGCAGCGAAGGCGTAGCGTGGCACTCTTCCTCCTCCCCTCACCCCCTCCTCATCACCTCACCCGTTCCACAGCCCATCCATTCCTGCACATCCTCATTGGCAACCACAGACCCAGAGCACTCGGCCTTGCACGGGAGACGGGACCTGAGCAGCTCCTCCTGCCATGAGGATGTTTCACAAGTGACTGAGGGGCTGTGCTCCGCTCTGCTGCCACGTGTGGATCTGGGCGAGTGAAGGGGGTTCACTAGGGGCTGTCTGGCAGCAAAACCCTCTGCTTTCCTTCCCAGGAGGAAGGGGGTGTGGAGGGGAGGAAGGCACGTGTGTATGCGCTGGTAACAGCAATTTCCCTTTTGGAATTTTGTTGAAGTTTCCTGTTGCTGTTTGGTTTGGAAACCATTGCAGTGGGTGAGGTGTGAGCCTGCACGTGTCTGTAAGCAGGGCACCTCTGCTTGGTTCTTAAATGGGAAAGGGGAACTGCGGGGAGCCCAGGGTACCACCTCTCCTTTAGCCCTAATAAGGAAAGCCACCTCCCTCCTGCCATCTCTTCTGCAAGGGCACCTGGCTCTTCCTTTCACAGCACCACCTCTCGTGTGAAACAAGGAGGCTGTGAGGTCTGAGCTGGTTTTAGAGCTGAGAGCCCTGGCTCTGTGGGAGCAGCTGTGCAAGGACTGCTGAGTGGTACCTGCTCAGGCTCCCTCCCCTCTGTAGTTAATGGGCACAAAGAATCACACGTTCACATACATTCATTGCTTTGTAGGGATCATCTGGGTCCAACCTGCCCTCTGTGCTCTCCTCTCCTCCTCCTCCTCTGTGCTTTGCTGCCCGGGGGCTGGGCTGGCCTCAATGGCAGGAGGTGGCCATGGTTGCTACTGCTTGGTCATAAATTAGAGCGACAGCCTTATAGCAATGGCTTTCCCCATAAAGCAGCATGTTCCTCTGCCCTTTTAGGGAGGCATCTCTGGAGCGAAGGCAGCGTGGGGATAAGCATGCAGCTTAACATGCACTTACGTACCTGTGCTGGAAACAAAAAGCATAATTAGCCCAGGACAGCAGGTTTTATCTGGAGAAAGCTCTCTTCCCTCTATCATTCCCTGCTGGTGCTTCCTAGGCAGCAGGACCATGCTTCCAGTGCCAGCAGCAGCTTTGAGGTAGGGGAATGAATGGAGCCGTGGTCCTGATCAGCACCAGCATCGCTCAGAGGGCAGAAATATCTGGAGCTGTTGTGTCCATATGTCTTGGCTGAGGTGGCCTACAAACCTGGGGAGGGGAGATCTTAGGGTTCCCAGGCTGGGTTTGGCAGGGGGTGAGCTCTGGCTGGGGCTGGAGGCAGCTGTGTCCCTTCTCTGATTGCTGGCCTTTTGCTGATGCATTGCTAAATAAGAGGAAGCGAGGAGCAGGTGGCTGCAGAGCTAAAGCAGAGCTTTCTGCCATTGTCCTGAGCTGGGTGGGACAGGGCACGGATCTGAGCTGCCTCAACCAACTATAGATGTGCGTTTTAAATAATGAAAGACTCAAGTCTTGTTCTAATCTCAAATTGTTAACGAGATGTGTGTGTCATCTTGGCTTTACAAGTGGGAATAGGGCTGGAGCCCTGCGCTTGCTGGGAGCCTGCTTCTGGTGGAGGAGACCTCAGGCTCTTCCTTCTGCATCCCCTTTCCTTGCTGTGTGGCTTCTGGCAAGTGTCACCACGCTGTAACTGGCTGCATGGCATCTGGCTGGTGAGGGCTGAGCTAAAGCCTGTGGCTTCCCAAACCTGCCCAAGGGCTGGGGACACATCTCTCCCAGTAATCCTACGGAAACGGGGCTTCCAAGTAAAAGGATGGGTGGAAATGTCGACATCCACTCCCTATGTAGTGGGAGGGACACCCAGAATATGAAATACAGCACCAAAAAAGGGTGGGGAGATGCTTCCTTCCCCTGCAGCTGCTCTGCAGGGATGGTGTCCCTGGGTTGGGATCCACCAAGGAGGTGGGAAGAGGCTCACGGGTGGCTCTTGCTTGCCTGAATCTGTGCTTCTGTTCTGCTGGGGCTTTGTGGACTTGGAGCAGCTCATTCTTGTCTTGCACCGTGCGAGATGGATCTCTGTAGGTGGCACTTGGCTGCTCGCCTCCGTCCAGCTCCCAGCAGTAAACATGGGCTCTCGGGCTCAGCTCTTCTCCCACAGCTCTGCCATCAGCAGCGCCTGGGGCCGGAGCATTCCCCCCCTTAACCCCCTTCAACATTGTGGTTTTAATTAAAGTCTCTGTTTTGCACCAGTGCCTGTGTTGGTCTCTCCTGCGTGGGGTTTGTTCCCTCTTTGTGGTGCTGGGAAGATGCTTTGCAGAGCCACTCGCCTGTTCGTTGGCTGCATGCTTGCACCAGAACCGACTCATTGAAGTGCATGAAGCAAGCACATCCAGGCTGCTCCCTTGCAAGCCTCTTTCTTTCCGTGGTGCGCTGCCTTTGATTTATTTATTTAACCACTGTGCTCCATCTGCCCCTCCCTCCCGGCTGGGGTTTGGCACCTGGCTGATGTGCCACCAAATACCTCTTGAAGATCAGAGACTCTCATGACCAAAGGCCGTTTGAGCCGCGTTTCTGAGGCTGAGAACTGGAACCTTTTTCCTTCAGATGTTTTTCCTGTCCTGTCGTAGGTGCTGACTCAGCACTTCCAGCATCAGTTTAGCTCAGCAGCTTTGTTGGACGTCTGTAGAAAATTATACCTGGAACTTCTCAGTTCTTCTATGGGAGCCGCCATAGCTGTGCTTAGGTTTCTTATCTTCTCTGTCAGCACGGGGCCGGCTGCGTGTGAGTGCCCAGCTGGGAGTGGGGAATGTCATCTTGGGTCAAACATCTTTGTGTTCATTTGGATGCCTCCCTTGGTGAGCACAGCAGACATAGTGTGGGTTTCTCCCCATTGAGCAAGCTGGGATTTTCAGTGCACTTCTCAGAGCTGGGCCTTGCTGGGCCTGCGGTGAGCTGTTCTGCTGCTGCTTTGTGTTCAACAGGTCACCGCCGGCCTTCCTGCCTCTGTCTTTGCAGCCCTCTTTTATAAATGCTCGTGACAGCCGGTAAGAAATGAAGTACGAGTTGAGAGGAGCAGCCTCGCATGGTGGTGGTAGGAATAAAAGCCAGAACTGTGTTGTGGCATCGCTGCTGTATTCACTTCTCATCCAAACCCGAGCCGACATGCTGGTGGGAGCCTTCTGCAATGGAACACGTCGTGGGTGTCTCGCTGTTGCTTCAAAGAAGGGCTTTCCTGGCCCAGGTGTGGAATCTGGCAGGGCTTCTGGAGGCCGTTCCATGCTCCAATAGCCAGGAGAAGAGATGTTTGTCCTCATTAACGTGGCTTCACCTTCAGCAGTGAGCAGTGAGCACCTTTCTCACTGACTCCTGAGTGTCCTGGGGACTGAGCTTGTAAAAATGGTGCCAAACTGTGAACTGGAGTGAGCCCAGCTGGAGGAGGGCTGCCCCAGCTCTACAGGCTCCAGCAAGGGCTGAGCCCTGAGAGGCATCATTGGATTGGGCAGCCAGGAGAGGCTTTGTGGGGTGGAAGGGTTCTGGTTGCTCTGAAAAGTCCAAGCTTGGGGACGCCGGCACTGAGCGCTCCCTGCGGGCGGGCGTGCAGTTGTAGCTGAAACTGGAACAAGACATTCCCCATGTTCCCAGTTGCAATGGTACCAATAAAGGCCATCCGAATCCCTCAGCAGGCGCTCAGCACATTGGAACTGGGGCTGGGATCCCAATGTGGGTGGGTTACAGTTACATTTGTGCCCTGGGATCTGCTGAGCTTAGGAAGGGAGGAAGAAGAGAAAACAGAGAGGAGGTTCCATGCGGTCCTTCTGTTTCTAAAACTCATGGGAGAGAGAAATCCAAGCAGTGCACAGTCAGGATACCCAAATTAGCCATTCTGATGTGGATTTCTCCCGGCTTGGTGCCAGGTATGGCACTGCTGTTCTGCGGCCTCCATGTAGGCACAACACTTTGAGCTTCATCCAGAACAAAAGAAATACACAGTGTGCTATAGCTAGAAGAGAAACCATTCCAATATTCCTGAGCATCGCCATGTCCTACCAGGGCTACAGACTCTATGAACTGTGGTGGCTATGAAGAAATTCCAACTAGATCTTATGATACTGGAGCGTGTCACTCATTGGATGTGGGGAGGAGCTGATTGCTGGAAGTGGCCGTTCCTCAAAGCGTCGGCCTTTCTCTGCGTTCAGACACCTTTAAAAATGTGACTTCAGGTATTACATCTCCCCTTGGATAAAACTCCCTTGCAGGCAGGAATAAAACTTACAAAAAGGCTGTTACAGAGACCATCAGCTCTCTATTAGATCGCCTGGAATATGCTCCTCTAGCAGCACAGTTTAGTCTTCTCCAAATTACTGTAGAGGATTTGACTGTATCTTGCTGATCCATCCACATTTTAATTTCCTCTGCACGGATACATATTGCAGGATGCTGGAAATCCCCAAGCCCACTGGAGCTGCACGACTGGATGTTTCATCCTGTAACACCAATAAAACGTTAATGCATACTAATAGCGGCAGCAAAGGGGTTTATGGAGCGAGCTTGGGAGCATTTGATAATTGCTGGGGTATCCGTGACGTGGGGAATTTGGGGTTAGGGTCACCAAGTGCTGCCCTTTGTCAGCGCAGGGAGAGAGAGACCCTCTGATAGACCTTGAGGGAGTGGGGGGGGGGGGGGGGGGGGCAAAGGCTGGAGCATGGCATGGAGTGTGCATGGGGCACAGGGTGGGCAAGGAGAGAGATGGGGCAGGATGAAACTGCCCAGGGAAGGGATGGGGTCACTGACCATGGAGGTGCTTAAGGAAAGGGCAGAGGTGGTGCTGAGGGACGCGGCACAGCGGTCAGCAGTGGAGGGTGGTTGGACTGGATGGTCTTCAAGGTCTTTTCCAGCCTTAATGATTCCGTGATTCCATTGGGGAGCTCAGGAACAGGGGGTGTGGGGAGGGAGCTGCCTCCACGCAGAGCTTTTCCATTCACATCAAAGTCCACTTCCATGCTGTAAAACCTGGGGAAACGGGCTAAAAAAGCAGCAGTACACAGGCACAAATGCTGCTGTGTGGGGAGGAGAAAGGAGAAGCCACTGCCTTGTTGTGAGAGTACTGTAGAAATAAACAAAGAAATGAAACTGGGGGAAGATTCATGAACCAAACTGGGTGTGTAGAGCATGCCCTGGGCTGTCCTCATAGGTGGGCTGTTTGCTTCCCTCCACCTGGGGACAATTAAGAGCAGGGCTGATGGGGGCTAATTTCAGAGATGGCCCCTGGCAGGTGTGGGGCTGCTCCCTCAGCCCAATCACGGAGGCAGAGGGGAGATAAGAGCAGGGTTTGGGGCTTGGTTGCTTTCCTCTTTTCTCCTCTTGTGTCCTTCCAGGAGGGAGTGGGATGACCTGAGCAGTGCAGCCACTCACTGGGGAGCTGAGGTGAGCAGGGTGCACTGGGCTCTGAGCTCTGCTTTGGGAGGGAACACCAGGTTTTGTTGTTTCTGTGTCTGAGAGGCAGTGACTTCTTGTCTCAGAGAGCCCTCGTGGGTTTTGCTGTGTATCTGTGCAGTGCCGTTGCAGCCCCTGAGATGTCAGTGCTTGGAGGTTCTGCTTCTGTTTTGCAGTGTTGGTGTTTGTGTGCTGGCAGTGGCTGCTCTGTTGCTGCTTTGCCTTTTGCTCCCTGTGCTGTTTTCTGTTGGATGGTGCCTTTGGTTACAACACAGCCCCTGTTAACTTCCTGAGGTGGGTTTCACTTGAGCAGCATCGCAACCATCAGCTCTGTGAGCAGGACATAGGAAGGCCAAATGTGAGTAATTACCACTCCAATGCTAATTACCTGCATTGGGCCCAAACCCAACGCACCAAACGCCGCTCACAGGAGCGCTGCCTGGATCTCACAGCTGAGTGTCCCTATAGCTCTGCTGCTGTTCTCTGTGCACAGCAGAGCTCAGACATCTGCTCACACATCCCCGAACATGCTTCTATTTGTTCCTAACTGAGCTGGGGCAATGTGAGGGGGCACGTGGCTCGGGGCCGTGGGTCCTGCGGGGGTGCACAGAGCTGATGTGTGTGCAGTGATGTCCCTGCATGCAGCTGCTGCCCTGGGCCTGGCAGTGGTTGGGCTGTGGGTTACAGCACTCAGCCCTCAAAATTCTAATCAGCCCCAAAACACCACTGCAGGGTTCTGCTGAGCTGTGGGACACTGTGGCCCTGAGTGAAGTGGGGAATGGATGGGATGTGAGGCCCGTTCCCTGGAGGCAGCATCTCTCTGGGTGGGAGGTGGCCCATTCCCCTCAAACTGAGGGACTCAGCACACAAGCAGCCCCTGGTCCTGAGAATGGGATCCTCCTGCAGCTCTGCTCCAGCCCAGCTCCCTCCCAGAGCCTTAAACCACTTCTGTGTGTCACAGGGTATGAGGAGATGGGATGCCAAGGGGTTTGGGCTGTCACACTCAGCCATGGCTGTGTGACACCATAGGGCAGAATCAGTGTGCCTTGAGGCAGAGCTGGGGGGGGTGGTCAGGGTGGGCTGCCCCCGACTTTGGGTACCACACTGCACTCAGCATCGCTCCGGGCTGTGGGTTATGGAGGGGTGGAACTGTTTGGAGCCCGGAGGCGCAGGGGATGCGGCTGTTGGGGTGCAGCCTTCCTGTCACCTCCCTGCCAGCCCGAGCGCTTCTGCCATCATGATTAATTTATCAGGTGCTTATGAATATGCAGATGAGGTACCGGTTTCCAGGCTCTGCTTTCAGGAGAGGCTGTGATGGGCTTTCTGCTGCCTCTTCAGCAGAGAAATGTCATGTACCGGGGCTGGGAATAAATAAGTAACGGACAGCGCTGGGGTCGCGGCAGCTCCGCGGAGCTCGGGGCTCTGCTCCTTCCTCGGTGTCAGGGATTTTTACCCGCGTCCCTATGGAGTGTCCCTCACCCGCTGGTTATCTGTCCTACGGGGATGGGTTTGTCCATTTCGGGCTTTGAAACTGTGATGGGAGCCCCAGAAAGTTTGCAGTGGGAATGGGGCTCTGTGAGTGACGGGGCTCTGCGTCCCCCTGGGAACCCCAATGGCTGCATACGGGGAGTGGGACGAAGTGAGGATCGTGTGCTCAGTGAGCACAGCCTCGGCCCCTCCGTCTGTGCGGGGGTTGGGGGAGGAGATGCGGTGCTCCGGGCTTTGCTGACCCATCGCCATCCGCGGGCAGAACTCCCCGACGCGCCGTTTGCGGCCGCGCTTCCTCCGTCGGGGCGATGCTGGGACTGACGGTGCGACTCGCTGATCCCGGGGGTCTTTTCCGACCGTTCTGATCGCACGGTGCCGTTCGGGAGCCCCCGGCCCCGCTCCGTCCGTTGCCGGCTCAAACGGACTGAGGTCCCTTCCCTGCCCCGCACTGAGGTCGGGGCTGCTGCCACCCCCCCCCCCCCCCCCACCCCAACCGGACTCCCGGCACTGCGGGGCGCGCTGCGGGCACCAGGGGGCGCGGTGGGCGCGGAGCGACGGAGGGGGGGTCCGCTCCAGGCTCAGCTCCAGAGCCCCCACCTCCGTAACCCCAATTTTGGCCGCCCCTTCTCTCCCCATCTCCTGGAGAGGGAAAGGGTGCGGGTTTGGAGGTTCTGCGGGTGTCCGTGTGTCGGTGCGGGGTTGGGGGTGGGAACTTCGAGCGTTTTGCACGGGATTTTTAGAGATCTTGACGGTAATTCGCGCATCCCGCGGTCAGCGCGGGGGTGGGACGGGAGAACCCGCGGCTTTCATTCATTTGGTTTGAAGGAGTGGGGATGGGGGGGGGGAAGAGAGATGCACGCAAAAAGGGGGAGGGGGGAACCCACCGCCACCGCCACCCACACGCACCACCCAGCGGCACCGCGCGGGGATAACAAACTCCAACTCCAAAAAAACTTCCCTGCGCATCGGGGAACGCGCAGAGGTGCGGGACGGGGGCGGCGGGGGCCCAAACCTGCGCGGGGCTCTGCGGGTCCGGGGGGGCCTCGGGGAGGGGATAAAGGGGGATTTGGGGGTCGGGGGTGGGCGGAGAGAAATGCGGGGTGGTGAGGAAAATGAGGGCGCAGCAACTTTATAATCGACTTTTTATTAAGATTATAAATTTTAAACAAATCTGAACAGTTTTACCCGGTGATATACAATGCCATATGCACAGAAATACAGGTTACAAAGGAAATAATAATAATAATAATAATAAAAAAGACGACGACGACAACAACAACAACAAAAAAAAGAGGGGGAAAGCAAACAAACAAAAACCCCGAACCGAACCCCAACACAACGTCGTCAGTTACACACAGTGCCGATCCCGTGAAGTTGGAGTGGGCAGAAACACACACGTGGGGGGGGGGGGGGGAACCAGAAAACCCACCTTTTTACAACAAAAGGTTTTTCTTTCCGAAAAAAAAATAATAGAAGAAACACTATTAGGAATCAAACGAACCTACAGGAGCCGAATCTCCTCCCAGAGCACGCTGGGTTTGCGGTGCTGGAAGGCCGGCACCAGAAGAGTTGAACTTAAGAAGCAAAAGGGGGGGGGGGAGGGAGGGCGGCCCCGCTTTTTGCTCCCCCTGCTCGTGTGACCCCATAACCCCGCAGCAGCGCCGGGGAGGGGTTGAAGTCACATCGCACGCGTTTGTAGGATTTGGGGGGGGGGGGGAAACGACAAAGTTGAAATGTTTTCATTTCTACCTTTTTTTTTTTTAATATATCGCACAAAGCGGAGCTGCCGGGGGGTCCCGAATTGCCCCCCGCCGCCGCCCGGCTCTCACGTGGCCCCGCGGCCGCCCCGGGCGGACACAAAGAGGATTCAGCCTGGAGGTGCTCCGGGGGTGGCATTTTTCTGTTTGCTTTTTAATTATTATCTCCCCCCCCCCCTCCTTCCCCTCCCCCGTTCCTCCTCCCCCCTCCGTTTGTTTGCTTAATTATTATTAATTTCTTTCTTTTTTCCCCCCTCTCTCTGCAAAAATAAACTCCCAAGATCTGAGATTTTTGTTCTTTATTGTACAATTTATAAAACATCGCGCTGCCCTCCCGCTCCCCCCAACCTCCCCTCGCCCCCCCCCCCACCCGCCCCTCTCCCCAACCCCCATCCCCTCCTTTGTTTCTGGGTGTCCCCCCCCCCCTCCTTTTTCCCCCACCCCATCCGAGAGCTCCGAGCACCGCGGCCCCCCCCCCGCACCCCCGTCTCTCCCTCCGCTCCCCTCTCAGCTCTAAAACGCGACGATGGCCCGAGTCCAGGCCCCCAGGCTGGCCAGCGCCTGCTTGCCGCACAGCTGCCCGTTGAGGGGCTGCTCTGAGTCCGCCTGCTGCCGGCTCACCAACCCCGTGAAACCGGAGCCGAAGATGGAGATCAAGTTGGAGATGTTGGAAGAGTCCTGCGGGTGTTCGGCGCTGCCGTACTCCTCGAAGCGGGCGCGTTTGGTGCACGGGGCGAATTGGGGGCCGCCCGCCACCCCGCCTCCCCCCGGCTCCCCTTCCTCCACCCCCTCCTCTTCCTCCTGGCCCGGGTAATACTTGCGCTTAGCGCCCGGCGGGGGCGGCGGGGAGGGGGGCCCCGGAGCCGCGGGTTGGCAGCAGCACGGGCACTGCGAGCAGCACTCCTGGTGCAGGTAACCGTTCTCCACCGTGGTCACGACGTGCGTGTCCAAATCCAGCACCGTGGTGCGGCTGCTACAGTGCTGCTGCGTTCCTCCTCCGCTCCCAAAGTCACAACCGGAGGAAGCGGCGGCGTAAGGGGGGGCCGCCCCGGCACCGTGTCCCGCTCCGTGCCCGGCGGGGGCCGCTCGGTAGAACCCCGCGGAGTCTCTGCACGGCGCTCTGTGCTGCAGTTCGGGGGCGGCGGAGCACAGCGGTACCTCCGGCCCCGGTTCCGCGCCGCCCCGCAGCGCCGCGCAGCTCCGAACGTCGCGCTCGTGGGGATCGCCGGGCAGGGGGGGCATCTCCGGAGGGGCGGAGGGCGGCGGAGGAGGGCAGGGAGGGGGAACGGCGAGCAGCGGGGCTCCGTCGGGGTAGTGCTGCTGGCGGCGGTAGAGCTCGGCGTAGCGTTCGCTCAGGTAGAGCTGGCGGGCGTTGCGGAGCACATAGGAGACGAGCAGGTTCTTGTGAAGCTTGATGCCGCCTCGCTGAGTGCGGGAGCTGTGGATCTTCCGCAGGGAAATACTGATCAAACTCTGCGCATCGAGGGTGCACTCCATCCTCCTCCTGCGGCCCCTCAGCATCTGCTCTCGCCACGCAGCCCGGGCCGCATCCACACGGTGCAAACCGGGAGGGCGTGCGGAGGGCTTTTGGGTCGATTTGGTGGTGGTGGTGGTTTGGTTTTTGTTGTTGTTGTTGTTTGTTTGTGTGTGTGTGCAAATCCAAAATAATAGGTTAAAAATATATATATGTATATAAAAAATAGGCTCCAAAAGGCAAAAAATAAAAAAAAAAAAAAAAAAAGAAGGGGTTTGGGGAGGAAAGGGAGGGGGAGGGGGGGGAAATGGGGAAAGGGGGGGAGAGCCGGAGAACGGAGGAGGAGAAAGAGAGGGTTGGCTTCAGGGGGCGGCCAGCGCAGGGAGCGGAGCGGGCATCGCCGTGCGCGCCGGTGCTCCGCGCTGCTGTGCTGCGCTGCTGCCGCGCTCCGAGCAGCACGGCGCGTGCAAGCAGTGCAAGCACTGCGAGCGCTGCGAGCTCTGCGAACACCGCCACCAGCGCCGCGCGCGCCCCCGCCCTCCCCGCGCGCCGCCCCCGCGCGCGCCCTCGACCCCGCCCCTCGGCCCCGCCCCCTTTTTCCCGCCCTCCCCCCGCCCCCCCACGGCCGGTACCTGTCGCGCAGAGGCACTGAACGGCCGCCCGCCCAGCCCCCGCATTTTATAGTGCGGCGCCGGCCCCGCCCCGCCCTCCTCGAGCAGATGGCCAATGGGAAAGCGGAGGGCGAGATGACGGGCGGGTGCGGAGACCAATAGGAGTGAGGCGGGCGCTGAGCGCCGTTCAAACGCCGACGGGCGCTCCGCCTCGCGGATTCAGGTGAGCGGGGCGGCGCGTGGCGCTGCGGGTCCCGGTTCCGCATCGAAGCCCGGTACGGCGGCACCACCGCCACACCTCCGTACTCTCCGGTCCCGGTAGCTGCGTGCAGCCCCCCAGCTCCGGCCTCAGCCTCAATCTGCACATTCAGTCCCTTTGTACGCTCTGAGCGTTGGGTGCCGCTTGGGACGGGCTCCAATCCCGCTGCTTTTTACCCCAAATGAGAAGCAGGGCCGTGTGTGGGGTGTGATTAATCAAGGGCTCATTGATGAAAGGCTCATTAAGGGCTCCTGCCTTCCCTCCTTCCAGCTGGCTGAGGGGTCGTGTTCTAACAGGTGTGTGCAAGGGGGTGGGATGGGGCTGATCTTTGTGTCCCGCTGTCCTTATTGAGCAGCAACGTGGGGGTTTTGGTTCCCCCTAAGCCCGTAGCTTGTTATAAGCCTTGGGGTTGGGGGAGGGCTGCAGTTTGGGGGGGACAAAGGCTGTGATCCCCTTTGCTAGAAGTGCTGGAGAGCAGCACAGGGGAGCAAAGCCAGCACTGCTGGGGGTTTCTCCCCATAGAGACCCCAGTTGGGAAGCAGCTGGTCCTCATCCTCACTTGCAAAGCAGCTCCCTTCACCCACTGCTCCTAGCTGTGCGGGATGGGCTGAATGACAGTGAGCATTGCTGCCCTTCTGTTGGATCCTCTTGGTCTGTTTTCCTGGTGTGTAAAATGAAAAATAATCACGGTCCTACCCAGAGGTGGCTGTAGCTGAAGGCAGTGGTATGGGCATTTGAGACGTGGGATTGCACTGCTTTCTCTCTGCTCGGCTCCTTCCCTCACAGCCCTTCCTTGCTGTAGCTCAGCCTTCTGTGCTGCAGCCTGTGAGCCAGGAGCTGCTCTGCACAGCTGGGGTGCAGCAGGGCTGTTGCTTGCAGCAAATCGTGGTTATCTTAGGGTGCTTTTGTGGGTGAACCTAGGTTTGCTCCTGCTCACAGGCACCGAAGGCTCTGCCTTTGCTGGGGTTGGTGCTCTCAGGCTGAGCCCAGCTGTGGCTTAGCAGCATTCCCCTGGGCAGCAGGGAAGCGTGGCAGAGGGTGCTGCTGCCTCCAGCCTGTGCAGGCAGTGCCTGCTGTCATGTCCAGCCTACGCTTGCTGCTTTCTGGCCCCTTTCCATCTGTAAAGTTCCAGCTATGGTGGTGGTCCAGGCTGAGAGCCGGACTGCCTGTCAGCTGGCTGCTATGAGTGCCTTGAGCAGCTTGCTGGCTTTGCTAGCTGCAAAGCATTGTCCTGGTGAGCATTGCATCATCCTGCTCCCCATCCTGCCCTGCCTTGGGTTTGCAGTAGGATGCTGCATGGTGTTGGACCTTCTTGTTTTAATTGTTGGTTAGCCCTGCAGGTTGTGGATGAAGGCCAGGGCTCTGCGTGCAGAGCAGTGCTGTGTTTATCAAGGTGCAGAGGGCTGTGCAGAAGTTAGAGTGTCCTCAGGGCTGTGGAGGTGTCAGGCCATCCCAGTGCAGGAGGTGCTGCTGCCTCCACCTGCCTGCAAAGTGCACTCTGCTGTAGCCTCCTGAGAAGCTTAATGTCAACAGAAAACCCAAGAGCACAGTAGAAGCCTCAAAGAGATGAAGTTGGAATTAAAACCTTAATCTTATTTACATTCACAGTAATTAATATACAAGCTATAAAACACGGGCTCAATCCTCTGGCTGGTTGCTGGGCACTGGGTGCCTGCAGGCTGCCTCCTGCCCGGCTGGCTCTGCTGGCACTGCGTTCTGTTTGCAGGCATGGTGACTTTAATCCTGGGCTGTGTGCTGTGGAAGCTGCCCCAGTTTGGCCCGTGGACTCTAAAATCTGCTGGAGACGTGAGAATGGCTGATACCTGTCTCAGCACATGGCTGTAAGCTCTGCTTTTCTGAAAGGATAACAAGTCTTGCATGTTTTCTGTCTCTGCAGCAGCAAGCTGGGGCAGGATGGGTTTGTTCAGAGCTTGCCTTTCCCAGGAGAATCACAGAGTCCTGTCCAGCATTGCCAGCCCCTGGTCTCAGGTGGGGTTTGTGTGTCCTTTCCATGGGAAAGGGCCCCAAGGACTCTCCTGCCGCAGGGGACGTTTGGTCTGGCACCACCTCAGCTACATGTCACTGCAGCTTTAGCTGCTGAGCACCAGCACTCCTCCAAAGGACAGGAGGATGGGCCTGGGTTTTGCAGTCTGGAGGGCTGTGTGTGTGTGTGCGTTTCCCTGCACACATGCTGCCAGTCCTGAGGGAACGGCAGGCTGGCCCAGGATGGGGATGGCACAGCTGGACCACGGCTGCTCCAGCACTGCTCACATCCCAGTGCCAGCGCTGCTCTCGCAGCCGTCGATCCTACAGCAGGTTCCAGCAGCAACCTGGCGGACCACTGCTCTCAGCTGCAGAGTAAACAAGCTGGCAAGAGAAACCATTTTGCTTCAGCTAGTAGGAGAAACCCTTTTTAGGTAGCACTTCCAACTGGCAAGGCTCTCCTTCATTAACCCCCTCCTTCCCTTCCCAATGAAACGTGAAAGTTGCAGCAATCAGAGATCAGGCGCTGGCTGGTGCATCTTTGCCACCTAGAGCGATGAACACAGACACGAATTTGCTGCTTGATCTTGTAATTTCAGTGCAATTAGACTAGCTGGTGTAGAACAATTTCCCCTTGAGCCTCGGAGTCCCGAGCCTGGCCATTGCTGAGCTTCTCTCAGACAAGGAAGTGTTTGGGTATTGGCTGAAACGCGGGTTTTTTGGGTACACCTGGAACCTGACTCCCTGGAGATGCGTCTGTGAGATGGAGCTGAGGGTGCCTGGCATGTCTGAAAAGGAGCCTGCTTTTCAGGCTTGCTTATTACAAGTCAGGCACCCAAAGCTAGTGGGAAGACAAGCCAGAACAAGGCTGCAGGTCGGGCTCTGGGAGCAGGGCTGGCTGCTGTCGCCCCATCCCCTGAGCTGGGTTTTTTAACTGCGAAGTGTTTAATGCCTCCCAAGCACTACTGCAGCACAGGGCATGGAAGCAGTGCTCTGATCTCTGGTCTGAACCCACCTGCCTTCATAGACTACTTTCTTCATTTCTTCTACCCTGGTACCACAAATCACGCACTGGACTTTGCCTGTGCTGCTGGTTTTTAGCCCATGTGTGTCTCTGCTTCTGGCTTGCTGTTCGCACAGCTTGGTCTGTGTTAGCTGATCTCTTCCTTGCTGGTGAAAATGAACTGTTGGCAGTGTGAGCAGAGCTGTGGCTGTTTGTGGGAAGGCTTCAGCATCCCCTTTGGTTTTGGTGTGGTTTGCTTGTGCACCCAGAGCTGTCGGGGTGATGCTCTGCAGTGACGGCCCCGCATTGCTTCTGTGCAGGTACACACTGCAGAGTGTGGATTCCCTGTATAACCACTGCAGGATGGTGAAGCCATGAGATAAACCGCTGAAAGTGTATGAGCTGCCATTTTGGGAAGGGGAGGATGAAGCATGCATCCAATCCCTCCAGTGAGTGCTTTGGGCTGGGAGCTTTCCTGGACACAGGGCTGAAGTCAGAGGTGCTTCTGCTCATGAAACCTGACTGTGCCCAGCACCAGCTGCCATCCTGGGGCTGTGAGGGACCAGCACTGACCACCCCACCTGAGAGCCTTGTGACCATGGCCTGAGGGATGTGATGACTCTGTGATGGCTCCTGTGCTGGGAACAGGAACAAATATCACTTGGAGCCAGTGGGGAGGTGAGTGCCAGACTAATGGAGCTTGCTTTCTGCCTGGGAAAGGTGGCTCTGCCCCCTGGTTTGGCTGTGGGTCGAGCAGCTGGCCTCCCTCCCCATGTTGGTGTTTGGCTTGTAGGTAGATTGTCCCAGGGAAAATGCAAGAGAAGATCCCTCCAATTTTCTTTTGCTTCAAGTGGGACCAGGTCCCTGCTGTGGGTTTTGCTGGAGGCTGTGGCCATCACCACCAGTTCCTTGGAGAAAGCTGGTCTGTGCTGGGGGCTCCGTGGGCAGCTGGTGGTGATGGACCACGTACTCTTGGCTTCCCAGAACCGCTTTGGGAATTTGCTGCTGCCACCTCAGAGCATCTCTTCCAGGAGGAATGAGTTGTCCCTGGGCTCTCTGCTGGGCTGTGGTATCTGATAGTGACCTTATTTAATTGCCAGGCCAAGTATTTTGATGTTGCTTAGCTGAGGGTTGGTCCTTGGGCTCAGTCTGAACCCATGTTACAGCTCTAGCAGCAGCTGTGCTGGACTGTGCTCTACCCTAAGCCTCCAGCATGAATGAGGGTCAGCTCCTGCAATTCTCCACCCACCTGTCCTGGTGGCTCGTAGGTGCCAACCTGCCTGTCCCACCGTGCAGGCAGTGTGCGAGCAGCCGGGGCAGCCGGATTGAGCAAAAATCACATGGAAGTTGGAGCCGCAGCTCACGTGCGGTCTGGGTGCCGGCATGGTGCACGGGATCTGCGTGGGCTCCTGGACCCGGCAATGGTGCGGTTCCCCTCTTGAAACGTGACCTGAAGGGCGCACAGCCGGCGCTGCCAGCCGACACGGGCTCCGAACGGTTAATCGCTGCGATGTAATGGCAGCTTTCCCCCCGCGGAGCCCTTTCTGCCGGATGGGAGCGTGGCCTCGCCCTGCCCGGGGACAGATGGCTGGCCGGAGGACTACAGTCCTTGGCAGGGAGCAAAGCGCTGGGGGATGCCGGGACTGGTAGTCTGGGGACAGTGAGGTCCCCGCTGTCACTCGTGGCTGGGGCGGGGGGACCCGGAGGGGTTGTGCGGGCTCGGGGAGGAGCCAGCGTCTTCACCCACTTTGTTGTTAAATACCTTAAAGGAGCAGTGGCTGTGCCCGAGCGAGCTCCCTAGCGGAGCCGCGCAACCCGGACTGTGGGCTTTTTAAAGATAAAAATCGCTCGCGTGGCCTTTGGGATTAACGAGCTCGGTAACTCCTTCGGTGCCTGGGCGCCGGCAGCTGGCAATGGCCTCGCTGCGCCGCCGCTCCTGCATCCCTGCCGGAGCATCCCTGTGCCGCGCCGGGATGCTGCTGAGTGTTGGTGCTCCCGGGGTCAAGAAGCCGGCACTGGGGCTTGCGGGGGGGGAGGACGGGGGGGGACGGGACACATCCCTGCGTGTGAGCCCCGCAGCTGAAGAGCTTCAGAGCAAAGCACGGAGTTGTGGCAGTGTGAGCAGCCGTGCAGCTTTCTTGTGCCGCGGTGGCGTGGCTGTGACCTGCAGATTTCTCTCCCGGTGTAGCTCAGCCTGGCACGCGGTGCTTACAGCCAGCTGCCCCAGCCTGGCCCTGCGGCTCGCCTGGCTCCTGTTCAGCAGCTCGGGTGAAATCTGGAGGGAGGGGACAGCAGAGCACCCGCTCCCCGCTGCAGCTCCCACCTGCAATGGGGCAGGCACTGGGTGCAGGGATGGGGACTGCAGCGGGAGCTGCAGCCAGGTGAGTGCTGGGACCACGTCGAGGGGCTGGCAGTAAAATGCTGACCCCACAGAGCCATCCTGGCACCTGACTGCCTCCGAAGGCTCTGTCCCTGCTGCTCTTTTCTTGCCTCTGCACCCTACTGGATGACATCCCTCTGCTGGCATGCATGCTGGAGGGGGGCTGCTGGGGCCTCGCTAACTGGAAAAGCAGGAATAACCACCAAAATGCAACCGGCGGGGAGGGCTCAGTGCTGGCAGCTGAGCCGGTTGGTGCTGGGTGATGCTGTGGGGAAGACGGCCCAGGCCTGCCCATGTTCCCGTGGCTGCATGCTGCAGCTCACCCATGAGCCTGAAGGCAAGCAGAGGCTTTGGGTGGCAGCGCTGAGCCCAGTGCTGTTACCCCCACTTTGCTTCTCTGGGTGCTGGTTGGCTGCTCGTCCGCAGAGGGGCTGAATTACGTCCTTTTTTCCTTCTGCCTGCAAGTGTTGGAGGCAGCATTGGGCACATCCAATCCCGTCTGGAACCAGGCTCTGCTGGCTCTTGCTGGGGGTTCAAGCTGCATAAGGCTGCATGTGCTGCATGGCACAGCTCAGCCTGTGCTGCTAAAGCTGCTAACCTTGGTCCCATTGCTCGCTGCCTGCACTCTCCTTGGCACTATGATGTGCTGATGCTTGCTGCCTTGCAAAAGGCTCCTGCATGTGTGTGCTGAGCTTGGTGGGAACCTGCCTGTAAAGCTCTGAGCCCCAATGCTGTGTTTGGGGGGAGCATGGGCTGCACAGGGACCTGGTGGTGATATCTGGTGGGGAGGGCTGAGGAAAGCTCCCCCACAGGACCTGTCTAGCACTGCTGCCTGTTTCTTTTTGCTTTTCACCCCTTGCCTGCCATTTGTGTGCCTCGTATCAGCTGCCAAATGTGTAATGATGGTTGCATTGCAGCAGATGCCTGGAAGGAGCCCCGTGCTGAGGTGTGCACCCCTCTGCATCCCCTGAGCTGATTGCTTCTGACAGCCCTGCTCCCTACCAGAGCCCAGATCCTTCCTGCTCTGATGCTGGAGCAGAAGTCCAATGGGTGAAACGCAGCAGTGGTGGGTGGGGAGTCCTGGAGGTGAAGCTGTGTGCAATCAGCTCCCAGTGTGGTGCTGCTTTGGGAATGTCCCACTCGCATGGGCATTCCCATGGCTGGAGGGAACTTGTGCTCTGCAAGAGGCAGAAATGCAATGTGGATAACGTCACCAGGCTAGCATTGCTAGAGGAACTAAGAGCCAAGCAACCGCATCCATAGGAACCTCGAATCTTCTCTTATCTCCCTGAACACTGAAGTTAATTGCATTTCCAACAGACACATCAAGCTGTCCTGCCTCAGTTGTATGCAGCAAAGCCAGCGTGTGGTGGTTGCTCCTGGACATAGCCTCACCTCTGGTGTCCCACTCTACTATGGAGACAACATTTTTCCAGGGCTGTTTGTGCTATGGTCAGGTCTGAGGAGCCCAGGGCTTGAGCTGAGCAGGTTGCCAGGTCTTTATGGGTGTATCTCGAAGGTGAGACTTGTCAGGATGAAGCAACAGACGGAGTTTTTTAATGGGTGTTCAGCAGCCACTGTGGAGATGCTTAAGGGCATAAATTTTTGAAGAGCATAATGGATGCTCTCAAAAATAAATCCTAAGTCTCTGTAGCTTGGGTTTCCCAAGGTATTGGCGGCTAGCTTGAAATGAGAGAGCAAGCAAAATGAAATAAAAGGCTTTTAGTGTGGAGCTCCTGCTTGCTTTGTGTGTCTGAGGAGCAGCACAGCCCTTTGGGATTCCGAGCTCAGGACAGCAGGGTCTGAGCCCTGGGTGGGTGCTTTGAGGGCTCACATTGCAGAAAAGAGTTGAGATTTTCATCCCAGTGCCAATTGGTTGTGCAGAAAGAACATGAGATTTCATTGCTGGCAGCCAGAGAGCCCAGCCCTGGACTGCATGGTGCCTGGTGAGGTGCAGTAAGCAGGTCCTGGTGTGCAAGGTGAGCTGGCAGCTTCACCTGCCAGCAGCAGGACTGTGGTGGAACAGCCTTTCCCCAACCGTTGCAGGGAGCTGGGAAGCACCAGGCTTCCTGCTTTCCCTCTGAGCAGTTACCTCTTCTTCTCCCTTGCAGGATGAGCCTCTCCCAGTGAAGCAATCCAACAGTGCTGGCGGCAGACATCCCAAGACTTGTTCAATGCTGCTTTCTTCTCCTGCTGCAGCAGGGAGGTGGATGGAGGCTACAGGAGCAGCTGCTCCCTGCTTGCCTCCTCCTGCCTGGGGAGGCTGGCTTGGAAAGGTGGGAGCAGTCTTGTGCACAACCCCGGGAGGTGATGGGTGGCTGCATCCAAGGCCAGCTCCTCTGCAGCTCTGCTCTGAGCACAGACTGTGCCTGCTGAGGGCTCAACTCCTTTTTACAGAGCTTTTCCATGAGGTGTGCACTGAGAGTGTCCTCCCTTGGCTGCCATAGTGGTAACTGGGGATACCAACACAATGCTGGTGTTTTCAGTATGCTGATGGAGCTGGGATTCTGAGTGACTCGTGCCGGCTCTTTCTGCTCCCTGCCTGGCTTACAGGACAGTGTTGACCTGCTCTGAAAGGACCAGTCCTGAAACACAATGTGTTGCTGGTGCCTTGCTGGCAGGAAGAGGCAGAAAAAGTGGAGAACTTGGGAAAGCTCAGGAGAAAATGCTGCGTGAAGCGTGGGTTGATGCAGGATGCTTCTCTAGTTGAGCCTAACTACACCCTGATCCTGGTAGTGATCAGCACGTGACCATGGGGGCTGACAGAAAATCTGTGATCTTGCTTGGGTACTTCTCTTAGGGAAAGCATCTTTGAGTGGCAGAGCACCAGGAAGTACTGGAGAAGGAACTGCACCTCTCTAGTGTGGGCAGTGAAGGTTTTTGGGGGGTGAATGCCCTTTGTTGGTGGAATATGTACGGGATGAGGCAACTTTCTGCCTGCCCTAAGGGTTGCTGTCTGTGAGGCTCATGCCTGAGGCAGCTCTGGATGCTGTGTCCCCATTGCTCACATTCCCTAGGAGGTAACCCAAAGGACATGAAGCTGTATCCTGAGAGTGTGAGGATTTTGTGGTAATTGCTGCTCCTTCCCAGCATGGTGTGTGGTTCTGTTGGCTTCCGACCGCTGCCTCTTGGGGGAGGAGAGGAGGGCAGGGATGGAGCAGTGGTCTCTGCTGCTTGGCACAGCTGCACCGGGGTGTCTGCACCTCTGAGGCACGGCAGCTCTTTCCCAGATGGAGAACAGGGCCCTGGAGGCATCAGCCGTCTGCTGCTTTGCTGCCCGTAAAACCCTGCAGGCTGTATTGCACAGTTCTTGGTGCGATTCAGCGGAGAAGAGCAGATTCTCTGTTGAACTGCACCAAGAGCTGTGCTCCCCCCTTTACCCCTGAAGATGGGTGCAGATGACTCTCCTCCTGACACGTGTGTGATCCGTGTGCGCTTGGCTCTCGTTTCTTCCTGGGCAGCTGGTGGGTTATTTTTGGTTCTGGAGCAGCCCAGATCTAGTTTCTACCAGGGCCAGTCCCTGCCCGGTGCAGTGCTCACATCCCTGGTGCCAGCAGAGGTGGACCATGCATCGACCAGAGCCTGCAGGGCTGCTCCAGCACCCACCTGACCAGCATCACTGTGTAGTGGCTGCAGAGAAAGGGCTGTTGGTCGGGTCTGTGGGGGCTTACCTGGCTGTGGCCACCTCCGTCACCCCGCCTATGGGCCTCCCTGGGGAGAGGGACGGGCAGGAGCAGCTGGTGCTGTGGCAGGGCTTGGAAATCCAAGCCAGCACTGAGTCACGTGCATCCCCTTGGCTCACAGGCTGGGGGAATGGCAGCCCCCTTCCCTTTTGGCCTCCTGCCCTCATCCTGCAGTGGAAAACCATGCAGAGGGATGATGGGGCTGAAGGGTTTGCTGGGGGCCTCCTGCCCTGCCCCTCCTGTGCAAAGGTTCACAGGGGAAAGTGAAGTGTGGGTACTGCTATTCTGCCACTTTGGTGCAAGGCCAGTCCTTCTCTGGAGCTCACCATGCAGCTCCCAGCGTGTTGGTCCTGCTCCTTCTGATGAAGATTTATCCCACCTTACTCCACTGTAAGCGGATGTTGCTCAAAGCATCCTTTTCACATCAGTACACTGGGATGCTACGGGACCCCTGCCTACCTGGAGGGAGGGCAGAGGGGAAAATGCCATCAAACAGGGCTTCTCTCTGGGTTAGACAGGTTGGGTGTTCGCTGTAGCCCGGCTGCTGCTGTTGGGAAAGTGTGGCTGCTTGTTTCTTCATGCCCTGCTGCTCTGTGGGCTGCTGGGGAAGAACCTCAAGAGCAGGCATCTACACTGGACATATCCTCCAAACTGCTGTATTTGGAGCCATTATTTGAAGCTTCTAGCAGTCTGGTGCCTGCTGTGTCTCAGTGTCTGGTCCTATGCTACATATGAATGTTTGGGGGCCTGTATGCACCCTGCAGGTAGAGAAGGAGCCCATCCACGGGCAGTGCCAGGTGTCCAGCAGGGAGAGCAGGGCTGACACCCCGAAGGACCGTGGTGTGAGTGTGTGTGTAAGGTGGCAGAGCAGGCTGCCAAAAATGCCATCGATCACCTTGGGTGTCTGAGCCACTGTGTGACATTCCTGGGTGCTCCCTGCGCAGTGCTCCCCAGCCTCCCTGCACAGCTACCAAGCCAGGACAGCTTTTTCACTGTCATCTGTGCCCTTTCCTCTGGGGAGTGAGCATCAGCACAGCCTCCCACGCTCAGCCCCTACCAGCAAAATGCTGCCTGTGTATCCCTGATGTTTCCCTCTGCTCCTGGCAGGGAGTGAATCTGTTTCCCATCTCTAAATGTGGACTCCTGGGGTGAGCTTGTGAGTGTGGGCTCTCCTGCCCCGAGCCCCTGTGCTCCTCACCACGCGGGGTTTCTGGGCTCCCTGGGACTGTCCTTGCTCCACATTCTGCTCGTCTCCCTGTGAAGCAAGAGGGTCTCAAATAGCACCGAAAACAGAACCAAATCAGCTGTGAATAGGCTTGAACTTACTATTCAGGAATACAATAGAAAATCAAATAGGTGCTACATCTCCTTTGGCTGCCTGTGAGCCTGGTTTTCTTTGTTGCAGGTGGCTGACAGAAAGAAAACAGGTTTGTTATGAAAGCACCGGGTCCAACCTGCCCTGCTCTGTTACCTGGGAAGCTGTGAAGGAGGTGGCTGTGGTTCACAGGGAGGCTGCGGCTGGAGGCGTTGGCTCAGAGATGTGCAGAGAGCATCAGGGCTCTGCGTGGCACAGCAGGTTTGGTGCGGCGTTGGTCCAGGTTGATCCTCCCCAACAAAGGCCTCGAAGAAGATGAGCTGCCTCCATGTGTTTGCAGCCCAGCCTGGGTTGTGGCTGTGCGATGCAAAGAACATCTTGTGTCTCTGTGCTGGTCTGCGCCCTGCTTCTTCCTTGGCACCTGAAGCAAGAGTGAAATTCAAATGCACAAAGCAGAATCCATGTGAGGCATCCTAGGGGCATGCTTTACCACCGAGACATCTCATGGGGCAGGTGGCAGGGCTGCTTTGTGCCCCAGTGCTGCTATTAGGCACGCTGCTTTGCCCTCGGTGAGTACCCAGCTCAGGGTGCCCCGGCTGTGGGTGCTGCACCTCGGGCACGAATGCGATGTGAAGATGACAGGCTTCCCTTCTGAAGCCTGACTTCCCCCACTCATTAGGACTGAAGGCAAAAAAAAGAGCACCAATGGATGGTGAGGAAATTTCAAAGAGGCAGAAGTTGGAAAGGGAGTGCTCAGTGCGTGTCTCCAGCCGGCTCTGACTCACCAACACGTGCAGGTACAGCCCTACTGCTGGCTGCAGCCAGCTTTTGGGTTGAGCCTTGCTCACCAGAAAAGCTGAGAGGGTTTGCAGAGACAAAAGGGAAGCACAGGAAAGGGAAAGCAGAAAGCAGATATTGCAGTTTGCTCCTGTTTCCTTTGCATGGTCCCCCTCTCTTGCCCCTTGCAAGCTGCAGCCCCCAGGAAAGGGCCCAACTGGGTTGAATCAAGAGCCAGGATTCGGCTCCACTGATGGCAGGGTTCAGAATTAAGCTGCCTCCAAAGCCTCGCTCCGCCTGCCAGACAGTACCCCAGGGGAGGGCGTGGAGCTGGGGCTCTGCTGCAGAGGTAGGATGGGAATGTATTCTGGTCCTGCCTGTCTGGTTTAGTGCTCCTGGCTGGGGCTTGGGTGATCCAGAAGGGAGCTTGGTCTGAGACGCAGGGCTGTGATTTGTTGTTACTTAAAACTTCTAAAGCTGCAGAGCTGTAACTTGGTCCCAGGTTCACCTGACAGACCCAATCTGCCATGGCTGGAGCAGCAGCATGAGGTTGGATGTGATGCTGTAGGCAGTAGGTTTGAAGTTAAAGCAGTGGAGAGGTCATCCCCAAATCACGATTCTGTTCCTATTGAGTATAGCATGTTCTCATCTCTCTGGAGAGCAATGGGCATTTTGTGTGGCTGAGCACAGCCCGGATGGGTCCTACCAGCAGTGGGGGGATCTGCTTGGTCTGTTTGTCCTTTGCCACTGTGATAAAGTGCACAAAGCAAAATTCCAACCCCTGGTACCTTCCTTTATCCCATCCCATTGGGGCAGGCACCCCTGCATTGCTGCCCTCACCAGGAGTGACCCTACCAGGAGAAGGGTCCTTGTCCTCAGGAGAACAAATGATTGGACCACCACCCACTGCGGTGGTGTCAGCTGGGGTTTGTCTTCATCTTGCCTTCTTTCCGGCCATGTTGTGGCCATCACAAGTCCATGCCGTTTTGTTGCAGGCAAAGGGAGTTCTGGCCTGGTGTTTTTGCCTCTGTGAATGTCGCAGCTCACTTCTTTTGGGGGAGTTCGCAGCCTTTGGCAGAGCAGATCGGCTGCCCGGCGCTGCCCTTGGTACTGCAGCCGTGCCAGACGCTGAGGGCTGGAGAGCGCCGGGCTCCCATCCTCCTGGGAGCAGTGCCACCTGCCAGGCATAGGTAGGTGTCTACCCGAGGGGAACGATGAGCTTTGCCCTTCCTCTTGACCCCAGAGCTGTGAGCCATGGAGGGATGTGGCTGTTCTACCAACAGGGTGCAATAAATGTGCTGGGTTCTGCTCTCATACCCACCCGTGCTTTGTACATCTGCACGAAACGGGAGGCTGCTCTGCAAGATCTGCGTGGGCAACTGCTGTCCCTCTGTTTCTGTGCTTTGGATGCGTTGCTTTTGGTGGGGAGTGGAGCCCGGTCTGTGCTGCTGGCACCTGGCACAAGAGGGAGTTTGGCAGATGGGCTGAAATGGAAAGGGTCTTTTCCAAAGCAGCCGTTGATAGAAATGAGCCTTGCACAGCTCTGGGTGTGTTTGAGGGTGAAGACTTGGGGATGATGCGTGAGGTGGATGCTGAATTTAGGAGAGCATCATTTTGTTGGTTATCTCCTTGCCCTGTGCACAATATCCACAGTTGACACCATGGTCTCAGCTGTACCTATGAGCTTTGTGGTGTGTCTATCTGTGCCCATGCACAGGAGGAAGTTCTTCCCCTCCAGCTCCTCTTGCATCCTTGAGACCTTTAATCTTTCATGCTGTCTAAACAAGTCCCCGTGGGGAAGGAGATGGTTAATTAGTGTGTCCCCCCCCCCCCAATGCCTGTGTTTCCCAGACCCCACTGGCTGGTGACCCCCTCTGTAATGTGTCTGTGGAGCTTGTTATCTGTCCTGTGCAGATTTCCCTGGTGGGAAGGGGAGGTGATGCTGCGGAGGCTCCAGCTCACGCCGTGAGCATCTGCCAAGCTGTGGGAGCTCTTCCCAGTCTGGCCTGGCTCATGGAGGTGTTGGGGCTGTTCCTCACTTCTGCCTGGATCCTGGACGAGGTGGGACAATGTCCCCAAGCAACACTGGTCCTGCGATGGTGCAGGACCTGGAGAGGCTGGCTGCTCAAAGCAGAAGGGATGGAAACAGCCTTTACCATGGCAGCACCAGCAAGCAAGGGGGGGATCCGTAGAAGCCTTTAGGGCCTTCCTTCTGTTTCTCTGGGGGTTATCCTCTCTTAATGTCCCAAGGAGCTCAGCTTATTGCAGCTGGGCTCTACCTGAAGATGATCCCACCAAGTGGAAAAACTAACTCGGAGCCCCCAGCCACGTGAAGGGGGATGCAGGGGAAAGTGGGGAGATGGTGCTCCTGCTCCACTCTGGGGTTAACCTCCTCATGTGGCTGGGGCAGATCTGCCTCCTGCAGCTGGGGTGAGGGAAGGGTAGGAGGAAGCTGTCTGTGCAGTTGTTCATAGAAATTCAATGTGAAAGGAGGGGGATCACAGTGATGCAGAGCAGGGCATCTTCCAGGGGAACCTGTGTGCTACCTGCTCCGGTGCTGCACGGAGCCCAATGCTGCTACGATGCAGGGATGCATCCCTCAAATCCCCTTTCCCTCTCCCCATGGCTGAGGGGTTTGCAGTGAAACTGAAAAAGCCCTGATCCTACAACTGCACCTTCTGCCAACTTCTCTTATCAGACCCGTGCTTCTGCCTAGAGCCAGTAGCTGCGAGGATGGCGATGGGGGAACAGACTGCTGTTATGCTGCTCTCTTGCCTGCAGCCTGTTTGCATTCATGATTGCATCCATGCATTAAAGTGCTTTGAGCTCCTCGTTACCAAAGTGCAGACTCTGAGTTTTAACGAGCCACTCGTGGGAGTTGGGACCAGGAGAGACGGAACGCCATCCTGCTGAACCGAGGCAGAGCCTGACAACAGGCATCGCTGCCTGGAAACGGTGGGCAAAGGCTTTATTGACCACTGGAGGTCACTTTTTCAATAATGCAGTACAATCCAACTTTATTTTGTCAGTACCTTTCATGCAGGCTGCTCCCGAGCTGCTCAGCAGATGCAGCGAAACGGGAGGGGAGAAGCAGTGATTTTCTTCCAGCTGGGGAGATGGAGGCTGTTCGGCAGCACCGGGTGCAAAGCTGAAGGCTCTTGTGCTTTGCTGGAGAGCTATAGAGGAGGAGAGGAGCAGCAAACGAAGCAGCCTGGCTGCTGTTTCTGCAGTTCCCCGTGCTGCAGAGGCAGCTTCAGACTCTTCAAAAGCAAATGAACCTTTCTGGCCCTGGGGTGGCTGGGGGAAGGCAGGAGGGTGCTGGGGAGCACAGCCTGCACCACTCAGCCGCAGAGAGACTGTTGTTGGGAAGCAGGGGTGGTGGGGATGGATACTCAGCTAATGTGGCTGGGTGCTTTTCCTAGAGGATCAGAAAACACTGTGACTTGAGCTGGTGAAAGAGCTGGGATGTGGGCAGGGTCAGAGCATTTGAGGGGCTGGAAATTGTGCCTGAATTGCACTCCTTTGCTCCCTGCGTGGTGCTGGGCTGTTCCTGGGAGGGTCTGCCCCTGAATGGGGGCAAACAGCCATCAGGAGCTGGGGGTGGGGGCTGTGCAGAGAGAATCATTTACAGGACCCTCTAGAATCCCCTGCAGGATAGAACGGGGCATCTGGGGCTGTGTGGAGCTGGGGGCTGCTGCTTTTGCAAAAACACTGGGGGAGTTCTGCAGAAAAAAAACCCAACAACAACAACATTAAAAAGCCCTTGCTAAGGAGTCAGCAGCAATGGCTGATGCAGAAGCTCTTCTGTTGCATTGTGTGCTCCCCTTGCACGATGACGCACGATTTGCAGGTCTGGAGCTGCTGAAAGGAACAGACCAGTGGGCTCGGAAGGAGCTGCGAGGGCCTCATTCAGAGTCTTAAGGCCTTTCCTGTTCAGAACTATGCAGGACATGGGCTTATTTGGTGTGCATGTCCTTCTGTCCCTCTGACGTGGGCTCTTTAAGCCCCACTTCTCACTGCTTGTTCAGATACTGCTGTGTCCACCGTCACTGAAAGGAACAGATTCTGTCATTTAGCTATCTTGCCATCTCACTCCCCTTTGAGAAGTGGGAAAGGAATAACCTGTTTCTTCTACTCCTCAGGTTTGAACGGGAACATCAGCATTGCCTTTGGAGCAGGGACACACTGCACACAGGCACCGCCACGTGCGAGGGCTGCGAGAGCTTAACTGCTGCAGCAGATGGGACTTGGAAGCCACGTCGGAGCAAATATTTAAAGATCCTGTTTTATAAAGCCACTTTTTGGCCTATAAACCACCCGCCCCGCGGCTCCTGGTGCTGTTGCTGCAGTCCTCTGTTTGCTGTTCCTGCTGCTCCTCCACACTACCGTCCGGTGAGACGTGCTGCGTGTGCTTGGCGTGGGTTCTTCTCCTTTCTGCCAGCCTCGGTGCTTTGTTTTATGCATTTCTTTATTTGTTGATGGGATTTTCCTTCTCTCAGCAGAGTGGGATGGGAAGTGACTGCTACTGACCCAATGGGGTGCCTGGGATCAGGCAGACGCCAAAGCTGGCAGTGAGCCCATCCTGGTGGATGTCTTCCCACTGCCTCTCACACATCTCCATGAGGACCATGAGGTTGGGATCCCACGTCCCCTTTCTCTCCACGATACATCAGGATCCCAGCTATGATCCCGAGCTGTTTGCACGGTATGGAGCAGTGTCTGGTTTGTGCTTCCCTTCCTGCATCGCCTTGCAGCTTTTGGTCGCACAGAGCCAAGCACTGATGTGCCCACTAACAGGGTGGCTCTGCTCCTGAACAAGCAAAAAAGTAAATAGCCCCTCAGATTGCAGCCTGGATGCAGCGGGTTGGATTCCTGCTCTCCTCCTCAAGCTAGTTACTTCTCGCATCCACTGAGAGTATGATGAGGATTGGGCACTGGGACTTTTTGGGATAGACCCAAAGTATTCTCAATGTACTTTCACTTCCCCTTGGTTTGAATCCCTGCTCCACCTCTCCAAGGAGACCTGCAGTGCAGTGCATCGCTGCCTCTGCAGCGCTTTGAGATCTGCAGATGTAAGTGGTTCCTGAAGCTTTGAATAGCATTGAACTCCCTCTGCAATGGAATTCCAAAGCCAGGGGAAATTATTCACAACTGTTAAGAAAAAGCCGTGTTGGTGCCTTGGTTAAACCCAGCGTTACGCCTTCTAATTATTTAGTGGTGGCCCAAGCTGCTGGAGCACCTGGTGGCAATGGGATGGTTGTGCTCAGCTGGAGAGAGCGGGGCTGAGATTTGGTGCCTGATGAGATCAAGGGGCCTTTGATTTCAATTGAATCAGGCACTGCCATATCAAACAGGCTGATCAGATCACAGCGCAGCTCTTCTGGCACGGATTCCCATTGTTGTGTGAGGGCAGGCAGTGCAAATTGGGCAGCCAGTGGGGTGAGCAGGCACACTGAACTGTCCCTAATGAAATGGGATGTCCTGCAGCAGGACGGTGCAAAGTGGTTGTGTGTCTGAGATGCTGCGTGGGGCACCTCTAGGCTGGGATGTGTCCTCTCCTGCCCTGTTCCTGTGCAGGAGGGTGGCTGGAGGAGCTGCCGAGGGAGAGGAATTGATGGGATGATGTTGAATCCTTAATCTTGTGTTTCAGGGCTTCTCCAGGCGTTCTGCAAGGAAAGATGATTATTTTTTTCTTTGCAGCCTTCGGTGTAGCAATCAGGCACCTGAAATTGTTTCTGCCGTCTTCTAAACGGGGAGATTGGCCACAGCAAGAGGCGTGTTGTGAAGGGAGGGGTGTGCTGGTGCTCCTCAGGGATGCTGCAGCCCCAGGATGCTGTGTGGGGGATTGCTGCCCCAGCTCTGTTGGCAGGAGCCCTGCTCTGCACTGTGGGCCATGGTCGCTTTCCCAGCATCCCTGGGGCACGTTGCCCTGCTCCTGCAGGAACATGAGATATTTGCAGCATCCTTGCTCTCCCCTGCTCTTTACCTGGGGCTCATTAGCTCTGCAGTTTGTGGTCCTTTTGGTTCACTTGGGAGAGCACCCGATGGCGAGGTGCAGTGCATGTCTGCAGGGATTGCAATCATACTGGAGATGCTCTGCTGGCCTTGTCTACCAGCTGATTTTAAGCCATAAGCTCCCATTCTGAAGCTTGTTTTGCTTTGTTTCCATGTGGTTGGGGAAAATGGCAGCATCTGTGCACGATGTCTAAGCAGAGTGCACCCAGCCCGCCCCACCGCTGCGCTCCGTGGCTGCAGGAATGTTATCTCTGATGTCTCCACCTGCCCCCATAAACTTGGCTGGAAGTGGGTCAGTAGGTTTAGAAGTTCTACGGAGATATGTATCAGCCTCATACCTTAAAAGAAGCAGAGTGAAGTCAAATCCAAAGCAACAATGAAAACTTGGAGAGGAACGGAGAGAAGAGGCAGTGGATTGGCAGATAGAGAAATCCCCGTGGGCCCTATCGAGTGTTCTGCCAGTGTTAAGTGCTGAGTAAAATATAGTGCTGGAGAGATCAGATCGCTGAGTATTCCCTCTGGACAGGGAGATCCTGGGTTGAATACTTCTTTGGTGAATCATCTTCTGGAGCTATCGGCACAGGGATCTGGCACGGGGTTCTCACTGCTGGATGTGGCATTGTTTGCAGGCTGAAACCACTTGGAGAAGGCATGCAAATGGTACCATGCAGCTCTCTGCTGCTAAAGTTCTGGATGCTTGGATATGACCTCTGGGATGCCCCAGGCACCCAGAGCTGGGGCTGACAGCACAGAGGGCAACCAGGGGGTTTCTGTTTTTCTCTATAGCAGAGCATGGCGGGGGGAGAATGGCAATTTTGCCCTTAAAACCTGTTTCACCAAAGCATCGTCGGAGCTTGCAAAGCCCATTGCAGGGCTCTTCCAGGACTTGAGCTGCTAGATCCTCCTCTGTGAGCAGATCCATTGGTAACTGGCAGACTAAAAGATACAGGAGATCAAGACAAGGGAAAGAAAACCAATTGCTCAGTGACCCAAATGGAAGTGACCTGTGTGGCACAGGGAGATGTTGGGCCAACAGAGGAGAAATGCTGCAAGGAAAGATTCCAAAGGAGAAAGTCAAGTGAAGTTTTTGCTTGTTTTTTTTTCCTTTCATCCGTTGAAGAGATACTTACAAAGTGGGGAGCAGATACTGAGGGAGTGCAAGGAGAGTGTGGTGGGAGGGTGAGGGCTGTGTGTGTGACCCTCTGTGTGTTGTGCCGATGAGCTGTGCTCCGTGAAGTCCGGCCCAGGCAGAGGAATGTGCTCCCTTTTTTGGGAGCTGCCTGTCAGCTGTAGTTGGACCTGGGGACAGCTTGGCTGCGTCCTTCATTTGGGATCGAGGAGCAGCTGACAATCTGTGCGGATAGCACGAGAGCTGCTAATGTTGCATCTGAAAAACTGCAGAGTTGCTGGAGGGGGAATGGGTTTAAAGTTGTATTTCCTCCAATAAATCAGTGCAGCCTGGGCCTCCCCACCCCCATAGGCGCCTGTGTGCATGTGCTGGAGAGAAAATCCAAAAAAACCTGAGGACTCTGCATTACTGCTCTCCGCTCAGGGCTGCTCAACCAGGGCAAGCGTTGCCTAAACACCAATAACGTTGTCTACAGCAGGAAGCAGAGCAGGGCTCATCCACACAGGGCTGCTCTGCTACTTCTGTGCTCCGAGTACAAACAGCAAGCTGTTCCTGCGCGTGGGCTCCCGGCGCTGCCAGCAAAGCTATTCTCATGCAGGAGAGAAAAACGAGCTGTGCAAAAAGCAGGCACGTCTCGTATGGCTAAGCATCGCTCACCAGGTCAAGCAGTACACGGTGGCACTGCTGCACGGGGCTGGTGTGGGTTGGATGCAGTGGATGTGGTGGATGTGGCAACCCCAGCGCTGCCTGTGGGGTTGGCAGGGAATTACCCCAACTGCTGTGGCTAAATTATAGGATCACAGAATTGTTTCAGTGGGAAGGGACCCTTAAAGGCCACCTGGTCTAATTCCCTGCAGTGAACAGAGGCGCCCACAGCTCCGCCAGGTGCTCACAGCCCCATCCAGCTCTGAGCTCGGCTGTCTGCAGGGACGGGGCACCCGTCACCTCTCGAGGCAATTAATCAGAGTGGCTCTGGTGGGATGCTGCAGTGATGGCAGCAGGAACAAAATGGGTCTCAATGATGCGATACAACAAAGGACACAGGCCCTTATGGCTACCAGTGCTGATATTGGAAGCGATGTCCTACTGCTGCTCCCAAGGCATTTTCAGCCCTTCTGGACCAGCAGTGACAGTGACTTGGAACACTTAGGTTGCTTCTGGAGCTTCTTTATTCTCTAACTTTTTCCTTGGGTGGTGTTTGAAGCTTGCTGAGGATGCTGCATGAGGAAGGGCATTGTTTCAACCCTTTGCTTGCATCTTTCAGGGGGAAACTCTTTGTACTTTCAAAAGTAGCACTGATGTTGGTCTGCTGGAAAATTTCAGCTGCGGGTGGAGGCAGCTGTGTGTCAAGCAGAGCCTGGGCAGGGGATGATGGAGCAGCTCAGCACCATATCTCAAGGACTCTGATTTTTGTCAGAGCCAAGCCGGTGGGACAGTGAGCTGTGGGAGGGCTGGCCCATCTCTGAGTGTTCCCTGGGTGCCTCTATCTCCTGGCGATCTGTGATCCATTCAAGTGTGTCTGTCTGGATGCCAGCCTGAGCTGGGACCTGTTCCTGGTGGTTCGTAGGGTTTGTGCATATCCTGCAATCTCTGGCTCTTTTTTGGGGCTGGGGGTGATTGTGTTCGCTCCTCAGTTCAGCAAGTCAAAGGGAGCCTGCTGGGGGAGAGGGGAGATTTTAAGCCTCTCTGGAGTGAGAGAGAAGGGCTCAATTCCCCAGTGCCTCACTGAAGGGGATCCCAACCAGCTCTGCCTTGCTGGGGCAGCTCCCTCCTCTCTTTTCCCTCCCACTCAGGGGTTGTAGGGTGCTTGGTCCCCCTGTGCCCTGCCGGATGTTGGGGAGCCAGACGGGACAGCCCAGCAGCTCCCAGCCCCACACAATGGGGCCATTGAGGGCTGGAGCTGGGGGCTCGGCTGACTGTGGGCTGCGGATGGGGAGGCCAGCTGAGCTGTGCTTGTTCCACTCCAGCAGAGTCAGCCCAAAATAGGAGCAGTGAGGCCATTTGGAGGCTGAGCCTCTTTATCCAGAGGTCGCAGCTTGTTTGCGTGTGGGGTTTGCGTGGAGTATTTATGTCTTGGAGTGGGGTAGGGGGGAGGAAATGAAAGAGGAGGGGCTGACAGTTGTGCAAGCTTATTTTGTTTGTTTGTTTGTTTGTTTTCTGTGCTAAAATGGTGCCGAAGTATTGGTATTTTTATCCCCCCACCTTCCTGTAGGTCCATGCAGACTGGGAGCCCCAGAGCCCCAGCGCGGCCAGCGCTGTGACTCAGTGCTGGAGTGCTGAGCAGGTGAAGGGGACAAGCAATGCACCCAATAACTGGTGGAGCTGCTAAGCTGTCCCCTTTGTACCATTTTCTATTTCCCTGTGCCATCCTGGTTCCTAATTTCAGGCTCCTCTGTGTTTGTGGGCTGTGCCCACAGGTAGTGTTTCCCCTTTCTCCTGTGTTGAGTCCCCTCCGATCCGCTTTCCTGGCACAGCAGTGGGTGCTGTCTGGCTCTTGCAGACACCAAGCATCTGCTGTGCCCAGTGCATCTGAAAATCACACCTCTTTTGTATCTGTGTGCGGATTTAAGGGCTCAGTGTGAGGTGTCTGAAGAGGTGGTCTCGGTTGGAGCCTGTTCTGAATGGTGCTGCCTGAATGGGGCTGTGTCTGCGTCGGGAGATGTGCAGAATTAATGCAAGGTTTGGATCAGCTCATTAACTGCCTGTGCCGGTCCAAATCTTGCCCTTGGAGGTATGTGTGTTGCTGCCAGCGCCATCAACATAAAGACTCTCGCCAGCACAGCCGGGGATGGGATTTGGCCTGTTTATATTCATGGTGCAAAAAGAGCCGAAGGATTAATGACTGATTACTTCTCGGGCCAGCAGGAGCCTCGGGTACCCATCTCGCGTGCAGCTAAAGCGCAGGGCAGAGCTAGACAAAGCTTTGCAACAGAATCCTCCCAATTACCTCACCGCTCTCCCCGCGCGCTGTAAAATGCACTGTCAGCTCCGCCAGCCAGCGCTCAGCCTGCAGCCAAACACCTCCTGCATTGCTGCATCTCCCTCCGCCCCGTGCTGTCCCCCAAATTTGGGGGTGGTTTGGTAGAGCCCTGCCTGCTCCCTACCTGCCCCTTGTGTGCATCTGAGCATCTTTTCGTGCCCCCCCAGCGGAGCCTGCGCGTTGGATGCAGTTTCTATGGTTACTGCAGTTCCTGGGCTCTGGGAAGAGCAGTTGGATGCTGGAGCTGGCAGGACCGGCATCTCCCTCCGGATCAGCCAGAAACTTGACAGGGATCGGTGTGTGGCAGAGCAGGACAAAGAGAGGAGGGGAGAGGGAACGCGATGAGAAAAACTCGGCTTGCGCTGCTTACCGGGGTTGCCCCCAGCAGGTTGTGCTCTGAACAGGTTTCAAAAAGGAATAAAAAGGGTGGGGAGGAAAAAAAAAATAGATGAGAAAACTGCAGTTCTGGCGCTCGCATGAAGGTGACATTTGTTGTAGCATCTCCAGCCGTCGAAACGGGGATCTGAACACAAGGAAGTTGTAACTGCTGCCAGGCTGACTATTTCTACCCACATTTTTCTTTTCCCCAGCCCTTTTTTCCTCTTGTTTCATTCTTTTGGTGCTTTTTATTCTGATATTTCCCTCCTACACACACACAGGTGTCCTCCTTGCTCCTGCATATCCCTCTTTTGTTGGTTAGGCTAAAAGTTGGAGGCACGTTCAGTCCTCGCCACATGCAGGTGCCACCTGGGGCACCAAAAGTGCCAGCTGGGAACGGATGTGACATTTCTGGGGATAGTTTTTGCCCAGCAGAGCCTTCTCCTGATGATGGACGCAAGCACCATCTGAGCACAGCGTGCGTAGGTGCAAACCCAGCCTGGTGTATTCATCTGCAGTTGGGACCTTCCATCCTCTCATCTGCTCTGCCTCATATTCAGGTTGGTTATTAGGGAAAGTTTCTTCTCAGTGCAGTACTGTGCTGGCACAGTTGCCCGGGGAGTGATGGGGTCACCATCCCTGGAGGCATCCCAGAGCTGTGGGGATGTGGCACTGAGGGATGTTATCAGTGGGCAAAGTGGGGTGGGTTGGGGTTGGACATGGGAATTTGAGGGGTCTTTTCCATTTTGAGTGATTCTATGAAATATGCATGGAGCCTATGGGATCAGACTCAGTGCCAGAGATTGGAAGTAGATGATCTTCGAGTTCCCTTCCAACCCAAGCCATTCTATGGCTGTAGGTTGGCCTCTCAGAACCCTTTCTTTCTCACTTAGCCGCTTCACCTCTAAACTCCTGGCAGACAGGGCAGCGCCTCGTGTGCTGTAATAGGCATCTCAATCCCTGCTGTTACGGGCAGGGTGTGTGGGGACAGGAATGAAAATAACTAGGCCAAAGGCTTGGGAGATGAAGGGCCCTCGTCCTGACCTGCTTGGGAGGTAACTGGGAGCACAGGTCTCCCCGTGCTTCCCAGCTGAGCGTGGCTCCTCACCTGGTTGGACTGGCTTGCCCATCTCCCTGGGGCTGAGGCTCTGGCAGACGCAGGACTGCAGTGGTTACAGCCATACCCTGCGTGCAGAGGAGGGGACAGGCAGGCAAGGGAAAGCATTTGCAGTGTTCTGGCTGCACCCAGCAGCCAAAAAGTCCCCCAGAAGCCAAGAAACTGTACCCTGCCATCACTAACCCTGTGCCCCCAGGTGGCAGCTGAGGAGGATGGATGTTGAGTGGGTGTGAGCCCAGCAGCTCTCCCTTCCAATCCAAGCAATTCTACCATTGTATAATTACTTGCACTGGGGTTTGAGCTGCCTGTCCAGCCCTGCCTGCAGGGCCGGCGGCTGCTGGGGCCGTGTGGGTGGCATGGGGCAAACATGGCGTGTGGGGCCGGCCCGGCTCCTGTCCCTCATCGTGCGTGGGAGAGGCGGCGGTGCCTGGGGAGACGTCGCGTGGCTTCTCTGGATACGTAGCCTAGTTTTGAGGCAGTCCCTGCCCGTCTGGCCCTTTCTTCCTGCCTACCCCGTGCTTGTGTTCCTGCTCTGTGCTGGAGCACCTCATTGGGGTCACCCATCCCAGCACCGCTGCCTGCTCCCCTGGCCAACCTCCATGTGGCAGCTTGGTGGTTTAGTGCTGTGTACAGAAAGTCGTATACTCTCATATCAAAACCTTCCAGTCCCTTTTAGGGGCAAAATGGTCTTCCCCCCCCCCCCCCTTCCCCGGAATTCACCAAGATCTTTCCTTTCCTTTGGGTTGTGGGTAGGCTGATGGAGGTACAGATGGATGTGAGCCTCTGCCTGGCTGAGCCAGGCTCCTCTCTGTCCCGGGGTCGGTGGCACAGCTGGGCAGAGAGGCTGGTAGGGCTGCAGTGATGCAGCAGAACGGTGCTGGGAGCAGCAGGCAGGGTGTCTGCAGGCCCCCGTGCTCTGAATCACCTGCTCAGCCCTTCAGCTGCTGGGACTTGCAGCTGCCTCAGCCGTGTTTACCCTTCCCCGTTCCCTTTTCTCCCTTCTCCCCAGGCAGATGAAAGCCCGACAAGAAAGGGCAGACAAGGCTTCCCCTCAACAAGTCGCTGCAAGTGAGGCGGAGCTGCTTGGCACGCTTCACAGCCACCTGGCCTGCCTGCTCCATCCGCCATGTTGTGCAGGCAGCAGGAGGAGCGCAGGGCGGATCGGAGGGGAGCGTGTGGGAGAGGGCCGGGAGCTGCGGGCGGCGTGCAGGACTTGAGCTGAGCCGGGCCTGCACTGAGTCAGCAGTCTTAGGGATTGAGGCATCCTGTCCATAGTTTTGATATTGCCTTCCTCTTACACATCACAGAAGGGAGAGCTCAGAGGATTAGCAAGTTGCACAGAGAGGCTGTGGATGCGCCGTCCCTGGAGGTGCTCAAGCCGGGCTGGATAGGGCCTGGGAGCTTGAGCTGGTGTGGGACAACGAGGCACCCACTGGAGTTGGAACTGGGTGATCTGTTGGCTGCGCTTTAGTGCTGTGTTCAGTTCTGGGCCCCTCACTGTAAGGAAGGCATCGAGGCTCCAGAGCGTGTCCAGAGATGGGCATGGAGCTGTGCGGGTCTGAGCACAGCACTGTGGGAGTGGCTGAAGGTCCTGGGATGGTTCAGCATGGAGAAGAGGTTGTGGGGAGACATCACTGCTCCCTGCGGTCCCTGAAGGGAGGTCGTGGTGAGGTGGGTCAGCCTCTGCTCGCAGGGAACGGCAATAGGAAGAGAGGAGATGGCCTCAAGTTGTGCTATCCTCGTGTTGGTTATTAAAAAAGTATATTCTCAGAAGGAGCAGTGATGCACTTGCACAGCTGCTTAGGAAGTGGAGTCACTGTCCAGGAGGTGTTCCAGTGGAGATGTGGCACTGAGGGATGTGTCAGTGGGAGGGGGGGGTGGATTGGGGTTGGACTTGGGGATCTGAGAAGTCTTTTCCAACCTGAATGATTCTGTGGTTCAGTTTTATGATTCTATGGATGCCTCATCCCTGGAAATGCTCAAGACCAGTCTGCACAGGGCCCTGGGCAACATGACCTGGTGTCTGGTTGCCACCCACTGGGGTTGGAACAGGATGATCTCTATGTACCTTCCAACCCACCACCTGTAAGCCAGCTTTTGCAGCAGAGCAAAGGTTTTGCTCTACTGAGGCTGGGTGAGAAGGGCCAGGACTGCTCCTGGCTTGGGCACCTCATCAGCAGGACCCACACTGGTCCCTGTGAGATGTGTGGCAGGAGCGTTCTTTCTCAGAGCTGATTGCAGTTCTTCTGTGTGCATGGGAGCAGCTTGGGAAAAAAGCCTGGTTTCCTGAAAAGTGCACAACTTTTATTGAAAAATAACATTATCCCCCTCCGATTTATTTTCCTTGTCGTGAAAACATCACGGTCACTTCTGTTGAACAAAATGAAACCCAGTTTTAGTCTGTGTCCTTAGGAGTGTTTGAAATACCATGGAGAAAGTTTACAGATTGGTTTTAAAGTCATCCAAAGGGCAAAAGTGCTGGATTGGTTTGTATCTCAAACCTCTCTCGCCCCTCTTGTCTGCATGGAGCTCCAAACCCCACAGCACCTACCTCCAAGGAGGGGAATATTCTACTCATGGGCCTATTTGCATTAAGCTTGAGACTGTTTTCACTTGGTGCAGGGAGACATCACTGGGCTCTTTGGTGTCACTTTGCTGTTCCCAAGCAGTTTCCTGGAAAGACAGCAGGAAGTCAAACATGTACGTACATTTCTGAAGTGCTCGGGTATTTCCAAGTGAGGCAACTTCAGATTCCTTCCCTACCCACCCCCCTTCCCTTTTGCTTCAAAACCCTTTTTGGCCTCAAAGTTCAGCTTGTTGTTTTGTTTTCGAGTTCTGGAGGCAGAGCCCTGCACTGGGAAGAGGTGGGCAGCATGCAGCCAGGTGCAGGGGGCTGGGGAGGCTGCCCATATTGGGGAACCCTTGCTCTGGCTTTTAGGGCCATCTGGGACTGTAGAACCGACTGTGTGATCCTCCCACAGACTGGACCCATCAGCAGGTGAGGAACCATGTCAGATTTTTGCACGCTAGCTAAAATCAGTGGATCAGGATGGGGAACATGCTGTTTCATGCGTGAGACGTGTTACCTTTTCTCTAAGGAGGTCTCCTGAACTGTGTTAAAAAAATAGGTTAAGCCATCCCCTGCTTGGATGCTCCATGGAACTTGGTCACTGCTTAATGGCAACTGCTTCAAATGCTGTGTGTCAGCACGGCACTGCAATGCAGCTTCTCTCTGCCCAGTGCGTGGCTGCTCAGGTGTGAGGCTTTGCTTGCTGAGGCTTTGCTGCAGGCTGTTCTCCCCAAAACCTGCACTGTCAATGAGTTGTGCTGGTAAACAGCACAGGGAGAAATCTTCAGGTTGTTCTCATCCTCCAGCCCTGAAACCAGCTGGCAGGGATGTCAAACATGACTTGCCCCTGCAGACAAAGTCATGCTCAACATCTCTGTAATTAATCTGGTTCCTGGAGGTCGCGGTTTGAACACAGCCAAATTGTCCTGGGGAAGCAACACCCTTTGGATCTGGTGTTTCTCACAGGTACTGCATGGAGCTGGGAAGCAGCTGTGAGATGGTGACAGCAGAGCTGAGATCTCACGTGGGGATCTGCCTTCATACTGCCCACCTGCCCATACAGCTCAGCCTTCTCAGGAAGGCAAAATGAAGTAGAAACTCAGCTCAGAAAAGGCTCTGCACATTGGTTTACTCTGGTGGGACATGGACATGGGATGGCAAGCTCATTGATGGAAAGGAGATATTTTTTCCTGTACACAAAGACTTACAAAGAAAAATCCAGCCCTCCTGTATAGGACAAAGCCTTCTGAAATAACCTGCCAGAGATTTCCAGTAATGCTTAGGCTTTCTGAGCCCTGTTCTGGAATGATGATGGTGCCTCCAGCCTTTGTGTGGGCTGAGGCACAAGGTCCAGCCCCTCAACTCGATGTGGGACTGGATGCATTGCTCACCCTGCCTGTCTGCCTTGAGAAACTGCCCATGTGGGGCAGACCTGCATGTCCTGAGGTCCTGCCGTTCCCCACAGCAGCTCTCGTTCTCATATTGCCAACACAGCCAGGACCATGAGTGTCCTGTCCTGTTTTCCCCACTGGCTCTGCTCCATACACAAGCTGTAGGAGAGGAGAGGACCAGCAGCCCAGTGCCAACTGGGATGTGCAACAAGCCAAGTGTTTGTTTTGCAGCTCTGTACGCAGCAGCGTGGCTAAATGTGGAGGCAGGTTTGAAGGCACGCTCATTTAACTCCCCAGCCAATGTCTGATTCCAGGCATGCCTGTTTCACAGAGTTTAGTTGCACATTTGCAGAGCAGCAGTTTTGCAATTGGAATTCTACAGGCAGCCTGGTGGGGCCAATGCTGGCTGCTGCCATTGGGTGCTCATGAGTGAGAGAACATGAGATGGAGTCAGGGAATGTCTGAGACCAATACTGGGATGAAGTAGGAGGAGAGGGAAGTTTTCAAGTCTTGGTCAAGTTGCTGGGAGTTGTTTCCTGTGCTGGTTATGAATTTCTCTTGCAGCTTGGCTGTGTCTTGTTGCAAGGAGCACAGCTCCCATTGACTCCAGCAGGACCAGAGCTGGACCAGAGGTGTCTTTGTTGCAAGAGAAACTGCAAGAAAAGATTCAGCTCTATCTCTTAATGAGCCTATTCATCCTCTCACCTGTTAATGGGTCAAATTTTGAAGCTCTGACTCAGTCTGAACTTTCAGTGGCTTTTGCACCTGGTGATTTAAATATCTGTCTGCACAGGAGGTGAACACCAAGCGGCATCCCTAGCTGCAGCTCCGTACCAAGTTACCTTCCCCTTTCCCCCCTCCAGCTGTTTACCGTTTCCCTCCCACCTCCACCCTGACTCAGAAGAATGGGAGACGAAGGCTCCCACCTCACCCTCTCCAGTACAATGCTTGGCAGCTGCTGGGGAAAAAGAGTTTGGGTGAAGCTGCCAGGCTTTGCCCGGGAGCCATGAAGGAGAGCACGAGAGCTGTTCCACCAACGCGGTCGCCGGCAGCAGGAGCCTCCGGCACGAGGGAGCAGACAAGCCAGCTGCCGGGGGTGCTGATAACATCTGGACCCACCCGACGAGAGAGCATCTCCCCATGCTGTAAGTGCAGGCTTGGGACCTTTGGGTGCTGAGCTGCCTCTGCTCCCACCGAGTTCAGCAGGAGGTCAGGGCACACAGCAGAGGGGTCGTGCAAGCCGTGGGTGCTGGGGCTGAGCCTGAGGCAGCGCTGGGATCGCTGTCTGCTGGGCTGGGTGAGTCCTTCTTGGGTGGATCCTACCAAGTTTGCAGATAGAACCGGTGTGAAGGCTGTTCCAGGGTGAGAGGGAGACCTCTGGAATCAGTTGCAATGCTCTTCCTGGGGTAAGGGCACAAAGTGGCCTTTAAAGAGGCATAGCAGTAAAAGCACAGGAGTCCCAGGGGAGCTGGAGCTTGTCCCCACATCCCTATGCTGGGTGCTAGGGGCTGCAATCAAAGCACTCCCATGGCCCCTGCTGCAGCCACAGCACAGCACCAGCTTGCTCTTCCCTCCTCCCCATCTCTCCTTCTTCCACCCGTGGCCCCTCACATCCTCCCTGCTTCAATCCAGCTTTAAAATCTCAAGGCAAATCCCACTAAATCAGGAGATTTCGCCTGGCTGCTTCCCTGCCCTCTCCGCTCTCCCGCTCCCTCCGCCGTATCTGGCCTGCTGGGTTTTGTGTTTCAGTTGTTATAAATAAAGCTCCAGGCACTGATTTGGGTATACAATGACACCTTGTGTTATTAGACAGCACAGGACAGACTTTGCAAGGGGAGCTGCTCTCCCGCCCTCGCTCTGCTCCGGCTGCCGGCGCTCCAAGGGAGCTCAGCAGGTGCTTCTGTTCCCCGTCTCGCCCCAAATCACAGCCCCCAGGAAAAAAAATAAAAGAGGAGATCTGGGCCCCTGCTCTGGCTTTGGCTGGGTTTAAAAATAGGTGGGTGGGAGGAAGCTGGATGCTTAAAGAAGGGAGCGTGACACAGGATGGTGTGGGGAAGGGGCTAAGAATGTAGGAATGTGCCCCCTAAAAAGGAGCTGGGGAATGTTTGCAGGGGGGAAAGCAGGGATGGAATGATCGCTTGTCCCCTCAGCCCTGCTTTGGGGTAACCACCCTACCCCTCTGTCTGTGCATAGAAGAGGTGGGGTCTGAGCATCCTTTCTCCTCACGCTCATCCCTGCACTGCACTGTGGCCCCGTGGGAAGGGCTTTGTCCTGCATGGCCCACCTCGTGTCACCTCTGCATCCCCTCAGGACCAGCTCTGCTTGGAGAGGGGTAAGCTGAGCCCCATGTGCCCGTTTTTTGCATTCTTCCTCTGCGTTTTCTCTCCTCATGCCAGAAAAGCAAATGCTGTGAATTTTCGCTTGAGCACTCAGTGCAGATGTCCCACAGCTCCAAAATGCACTCCCTCCACCCTCCACCCCCCTTGAGGGGCCCAAGGAAGCTGTAATGCTGAGCTGTGGGGATGGGACCCTCCAGGAGCTCCTTCAGCATTTTGCTGCTCGTCTTCACTCTGTGGGGAACCAGAATGGGTGCTGGGTGCCCAGGTTGGGGAGTCTTTGAGGCAGCGATTTAAAGGAAGGCAAATAAAAATCCAGTCCATGGAGCTGGGAAGCCAGCCTCTTTCATCAAGGACGACTTGATTTATCTAGATTAGTTTAATTCTTTTTAAAGTCCTTTTGGAAGTCCTTTCTGAAGGACTTCCAGAGGTGTTTGTTGGTCAGTGAGTGGGTCTGACTGTTACCATTTTGCTGACTGGTGCACTGTTTGAACCACGGGTGAGATGTCTCTGAAGAAAGACAGAGAATTCCTTCTTTTGCGTTGGCTTTTGGTTTGTTGTAGTTTTTGCTTCCCCCTCTGCTGGCTATGGGCTGGGTGAAGCTCAGCAGGCATGGTGGGGATGGGTTGGGGTTGGATTTGGCCATCTTCAACCATAATGAATGACTCTGTGATTCCATGAAGCCGGCACCAGGAGGCTGTTCCTGGCAGTGAGTGATGCTTCTGCTGTTATTCCCTCTCCTCCCCAACTATTGGAAAAGGAAGCAAACTCATCTATAGCACCTGGGGTTGGGGTTTGGTGGTCTCGTGTTGACTCGGTTTGTAGAGGTGCAGACATCAGGAGGACGAACTAAACACCGTCTTTTTGTGCTTTGCGATGCATGTGTTACTTTACAAGGTAAATAACCAAACTATCCAATAAAATACCAATGTTCTGCACATTAATAAAGTAATGGAGATATGGAATGTATGCAGTAAAGCTGCTATTGCAGAGCCCTAGGCCTGCTTTAGTAGCTATAACAGGAGTGAATAAGATCTTTTCCTGCTTTTATTTATACACATATAATATCAAATATTACTGAGTTTTTGCTTGTTAATGTTAGCCAAAGGGGTTAAGAGAAATAAAAAGGGATTTGGCAAACATATCAGGGGAGAAAGAGCCAGAGTAGGCCCATTAATAAATGAGGAAGCTGAATTCAGCAATGATATTGAAGTGAAGAAGTTACTGAGCTGCTTTTAAAATCAGTCTCTGGTAAAATCAGTGGAGACAATTAGGAGACCTTGTCAGATACAATCAGGGGCTCCGAAATAGACGAGCAGCCCATGAGGGAACAGCAAGGCCATGGGGAACAGCAGAGCAGGCCTAGAGCAGAGGGGGAAATTTGTGAGGACTCCATGGGTCTGACTGGGATTGGCACAGGGGGACCTCAGTGGGACCTGGCAGCAAGGAGGGGGGCAAAGGAGGATAACAATAGGTCGGTCTGAGTCATTTCCATCTGTCCTCATGGTGAGAGTGTCTTGTGAAGGGCTGGGGATGGCAATGGGGGGGTGTGATCCTTATTGCAGGGAGTGCTGGAAAGGAGAGCTGCAGGTGGGCAGGGGGAAGCTGAGGGTTGGGGAGCACTCACTGTGTGCCACCCTCCAGGGTGTGATTTTGCTCCCTTTAGTCCCTGTGGCTGTTCCAGCCCTTCCTGTGTGCTGCTGGATGTGTTCATTAGTTTCAGAAAGGCAGAGACCGAAAATAACCGAGGAGGAAAGACATGCAGAGAAAGCCTGGGAAGGTTGGCTGTGAGAAGGCAGAAACAGCCACGTGATGTGGAAAATGGAGCTCCAAGGGGGATCCTGCAGCTCAAGAGCTGGGAGCCTTGAGAGAAATGGCCTCTTGTGCCTGGGATAAGCCCTGGCCAGAATGGTGTTGGTGGGGACCCAGCTCTGGAGCCAGCTCTAGTTGCAGAGAAGCTAAAACCTTCTGTTGTGCATGCCTTGTGTAAAAGCCTTTTGATATTTTGGGGGCAACAGATGCTGAGGCCACGTGTCAGGCAGCCCTGGAGACACTCCCCTTGTTCTTTCTCTCCTGCTTGTGCTCGCAGCACTGTTTCCCAGTGCCCAAGCTTGGGCACTGCAATGACATTCAAGTGTAAACCCACTGGGAAGGGATTTGGAGAAAAGCACCACAATGACACAGAGCCTGAGGGATGAGCGTGGGAGGAGAGGTTAAAAGAGTGACGGCAATGGGTTCTGCTGCTGCTTGCAGAGCTGCCTGGGATGGGAGATGGGTGCTGGGTGCTGCCTCCGTTATATGGCCACTGTTCCCTTGTGCGAGGAAAAAGGCCTGGGGGGTACCTGAAAGGTGTGGGGGTACCCGGCCTTTAGAAATCAAGCTGAGGTGGGAACAGCGTGATTGAATCGCACAAAGGAAGATGGAGGCTGCATGGTGGTCGGAAAAAATAAAACAACAACCACAAACGAGCCAGCAGCAAGAAAGCAACGTGCAAAAGGAACGCTGGCAGTGCCAGGTTTGAATCGTTTAAAATGTGATTATGCAAAGCTCTGAGATTTAAAGATGTTTTGCAGGAACGTGGTGAAGGGGTAGGCTCACACCAGCCTCTGCTCATCGCTTGCCCTGAATCCCTTTGGCGAAACTCACTGGCATCGGAGGAGCTGGCTCTGATGGAGCTCTGCCCTGCTGGTGTCGGTGAGGGGCTCGGAGGTACGGTGGGTGGCAGAGCTCCCCTGGAGCTCCCCAACCCCTCCTCAGCAGGAAGCAGGTCTGTTTGTTCATTTATCTATTTGTTTTTGTGCAGAAGGATGGGGACTGGGGAGCTGAGCTCGATTCCGAGCGTGTGGGCTGTTAAATAAATAGCTTCGTTGCATTCATCAGCTCTTCCCACTCTGCGATGGGCATGGGTGCGTTCTCTGTATTCCCATGGCCCCATCCAGAGCCCATGGAAGCCGTGGGGATGGTTTGTGCTCCCTGATGGTGTGTGGGAAGGGCTTTGAGGTTATGGGCTGTGGGAGGAGAAAACTGAAATGGCGGAGCCCAGAGCGAAAGCCACCTGTTGGAAATGTTTGAAGGCTTCTGTAGGCATCTTCCAGCGTTGTGTGCTTTGTGCACGATATCAGAAGAGATTGTAACCTGGAAGTCCCTATGAGTCTAACCGGAGAAGCAATCCCGTAGTTGCAGCCATGAGACATAATGAGGGCTTCCCATGTGGTGGAGCTGCGGCCGGCGCAGGGCTGAGCGCATTGTGGTGTCGGTGATGTCGGGTGCATCAGACCCAGTTTTGCTGTCTTTCACTTTTTGCAGCTGCCTCTCAAACCTTCCCTCTGCTTTACCCAACCCTGCTCCTCCTTTTTTTTTTTTCTTTTTTTTTTCTTGTTTTTCCCCTTTCTCTTCAGCTGTTTATCTCATGCATTTTATTATGTGGCTTCCTTGCGTCCAGGCTTCCTTTCTCTGCTGTGTCCACTGTCCAACCCCAGAGCTGTTCCTGTGGGTCAGCATTGCCCATGATGGGTTTGGTCTCCGTGCCGTGGTCCAACAGCCAGCCTACTCTGAGTGTGCTGCTGCTGAGGCTCAGTGTCTTTTTTTCTCCATCGTGTGAGTGAAGTTTCTGCGAGTCTGTTCTGGTTTAAATGTGAAATATGCATTCGAGAGAGAGAGAGGCATGCAGACCTCACCCCTCAAAGCCCAACCCATCTCCACTCCACAGTGACTCTTTCCAAAAAGAAAGGGAAATAAGAAGAACCCGATCCCTGTTTCTCCCAATCTCTTATTTACAGCCACCCTCTTGGGCTTCTCTTTGGTGAAGGACAGGCAGAGGGGGCAAAACTTCTGCAGGACACCCCAAAGCCACCAGAGCAGTTCATGGAGGAGGGCAGCATGATGTCACCAATGGCACCACACGTGCTAATTCTCACATGTGCCCATTTTAGGGGCTGCAATATCAGCAGAGCCTCGTGTGCACGTGGCTGACCTCTGCCATGCCTACCGTCCACTCTCCGGGTGGCAAACAGATCCTGGACTTGCAGCCAGGAACATGCGGCTGGGTTTGGCCAGATTTGTCCCCTCTCTATCCATGGGATGTGTGTGTGCTGGAGAAGTCCCAGAAAGACAGTGCCCAGCTCCCCTGCATCGAGCAAGCGTGTGTGTGCATGCAGCTCCACGTCTCCCTTGAGTTCCCCATTTAAACACCCTGACTGCCAAAGGAGACAAATTCCCCCAGTGGCCCCAAAGGCCTTGCCACCCGCTGTCCCCCTGCGTGGGGATGATGTCCTGCCAGGAGCCCCGTGCCACTGCTGGCTGCAGCCTGGCTCAGGCAGGAGCTTGCTGGTGAGCTGGGGAAAAAAGAGGCTGTAGCAGAGATGGAACAAACAGAATTTTTTTTTGCATCTAGAGGGGGAAGCACAGAGCTAAAAATAAAACGGGAAGATCAGTATCTGTCAAGCTGACGGCGGATTGGCTCTTTGGAAATGCATGTAATTACCAGGCTGTAGGTAGACATTTGCATGGAGCGAATAGCAAGCTACCGAGACAAGGTTACGCTTTAACCTTTAAGTCCCGAATCTGCTGGAAAACTAAGACAGAACTGCAGGAAATTAACTTAAATTAATAGAATGGCTGTGAGTGTGCCACATGCTACTTTGATGCGTGTCACTTCGCGGCACAGAGTGCCTGGCTGCCCCCGTGCCCCAGCTCCTGCTGGAAGGAGATGCTTGGGATGCAAGTTTGTCAGGCGTGGATCTCCTCCCTCATTTGGGGATTCAGCTCGACTGTAGTTTTTTGTGGTCCACGTGCCTTTCTGTTGGCAGTCTGCAAAGCGGCTGGAGAGATTTGGGCAAAGGGAGCTGTGCTGGTGGATGCTGCAGGGCTGGGGGCTGGAGAAATCCAGCTGTGCTGATCCGGCTGGGAGAGCCAGGATGTGGTCATGGGGATGGATGTCTTGGTGAGCACCTTGAGGCTGAGTTCTGTGCAGGATTCTGCAGGCAGTATCAGTACTGATTAGACCAAAAATGGTCCCTTTGCCATGTGTGTTTGTGGACATGCAGTGCCTAAGACTGGGGTTCCAGAGAAAAATACACAGATAAATAAAAAATATGCCACTGTATTTCCACCCTGCCTCCCAAGAAAGCTACTCATGCTCTCAACCCTCCTAATGCCTTCTTACCCCCAGGAGACATCGCTCCTGCTGCTGCCCATTGTCCCCAAGCCAAGCGGCACTGTAGGGCACTGGGGATGGGAAATGGAGTGAGGAGCAGGAGGGCAGATACTGTGTGTGTCCCAGTCCTGTATGCCTCTTTGCTGGCTGCAAAGACCAGGCAACACCTGTCTTCAAAAAATGCTGCCTTATCCCTTCCAGCCTGGGAATGATTGTTGCTGTATCGATCCTGTTGCTTGATTCAAGCTGGCTGCATTGCTATGACTCAGAGCAGAAGCGGAGAGTAGAAGCAGTGCAGTGGTGGAGCAGCTGGTGCAGAGCAGGACCGTGTGCTGCCCCAAAGGGCCAGGCCACTGGGAGCTCCAGCTGCTCCACTGGCTTCCCATCAGCTCCCAAAGCCAGGGCTCTGGCCCTAATCTTCAAAGCAACTCATGGAGGAAGTGCCAAAGGTATCAGAAGGCTGAGTTTTGTTCTGCGAGCAGCACAAAGTGCTTCTCTGCGACAATCCAGAGCACCAAGGCTGGGATGAGACCTAGGAGAGCAATCCCAGCTAGCTGGGACTCAGTGATGGGGGCCTGCAGCCAGGGCTCCATGCCCAGATTCTGGGATTTTAGGGTTGGTTCCTCATTCCTTACCTTGGACTCAGGTTCAGGTGCCTGGACACCACGAAATCCCCAACCCTGGCTCTCTGAAGCAGAGGGAAGCTGGGGCTTTGTGTCTCTGCCTCCGATGACCTGTCTGTAAAGCACAGATAAGTGCTGCCTCTCTTCTTGGGGCAGGACAAGCACAGTAGAAGACCCGTGAATTTGCTGACAGCCTCAGCTGTACTTAGGTATGAGGGGCAAGGCTGAGCAAAGCTCCATGGTGATTGCCATTAGGGAACAAACCGACACTTCTTTGTGTTCTTATTGAAAATGAAGGGACCTTCATCCCTGCAGCCAGGCAGCAAGCCCAGAGGGTGCCTGACCCCCAAACATCTGATGTAGAAGATGTCTCCATTCTCCAGCAGTGGACAAAACCTGAAGTCTTTCTGCCTGGCTGTTGGTTGGTGAACTCTTCTCGCGCTGAGTCCCTCCCATGCTTCTCTCTGCTGTAAAGAAGAGTTAAAATAGTTCTGCTTTATGGCTTCTTTGCGATGAGAGCGTTGTGTAAAAAGGACAGAAGGTTCAGAGCTGCCACTGTGCTTTGTTCTTAACCCCTGCAGAGCCACCTGCCTGCCCAGACCGCTGCAGGAGTGGGGACCAAGGCAGCTTCATGCATTGACGTCTGAAGTTGTTCTGGAGTCAGATCTTGGAAGGCTTTCCCTGCCCAAAGAGAACCCCACGCGTGCAGCCCTTTGGAAAGCTTGCTTTGATGGTTTCTTCCCCACCTTTTTGGAAATCCCCCTCTCTGCTGCCTGCCTGTTTGAACTCATTGTTTTGTTGTTTTTTTTTCCAGCTCTTCAGCCAGTGGTGTTTTTAATTTGGGGTGCAGCCTAGGAACACCCTGTCTGCACCGTGGGCTTCTCCTGTATACAACACAGGCAGACCCTGAAGAAAGCCAGTTGTGCCCCAAATACAGCCTGCTGTTTTTCCAGCTCTGTCAGTTGGCCTGATAAAAGCTATGGCCTCTCACCGCAAACTCAGTCTGCCTTGGTTCTGTGGGCTTTTTTTGGATGTTGGCTCCTCATCAGTAATCAGAAGGCAGGAGCCCTTCCCTCACTACAGCAGCACAAGGCGAATTGAAGGCAGTCAGATGTTTTGGAAGAGGGGAGTGAAGGCTGAAATGTGTTTTGGAGAGGAGTGGCTGCAGGAAGAACGGCCACTGGGCTTCTGCTGTGCCTTTGTTGGGCACACACAAGGAAAGGTTTGTCACTGTCACTTGTCCCGCTGTTGCAACAGGGCTGCCCGTTCCCATGGGCTTTAATGTCATTTTGGCACCTCCTTCTGGGGCTCTCGACCGCTTGTGAAATTCCAGAGCAATCATCCCTGGAGCCCAGCCACCAGAGAGTGCCCCAGGGCTGGGGGGACAGCGAGAGGCTCTGCCCCACTGCCTGCAGGCTGTGTGCACCAGGAGGGCTGAGCTGCCGCCAGTCACCACGTGATGCTTTGACGCATGTTTTGGTGACTTTCAAGCAACACGTTGTCAATGTGGTGTGAGTGATTAGCCGTGGTGTGCTCACATCTACCTGAAATGTGTTTAGGTTAGCCTTGGTGCTGAGCACCAAGGACTGGCTGTGCTGGTTGTGACCAGGTTTGCCCAGCTCTCTACCGAGCGGGGATGGTATGGGAGCATGTCCAAGGAATGCACTTGGAGACTGCCCACCTCCAGCAATGTCCTCTGGAGCCTCCTGAACAAGTCACCACATCTATGTATTGCGTTTGTATAGCCAGGCTGGATATTAGGAGAAGCATTTCATAGAAAGAGTGGTGAGGGGTTGGAACAGCTGCCCGTGGAGTGGTAGAATCACCATCCCTGGAGGTATTCCAGGATGCTGCAGGGGATGTGGAACAGAAGGGCATGGAGGGGAAGGGTTGATGTTTGGACTTGGGGGTCTTAGAAGTCTTTTCCAACCCTAACGATTCAATGATTCTCTGTACATGCCATGCCATGGGTGCACCCATCATTAGACCGGACCTCACAACCACAGCCTGGGAAAGCTGAGCATGGTGAGAGCAACGTGGTTGGGGTTGAGCCCTCGGGGCGGCCTCACGTTGGGCATCCTTGCAACTTTGACGCAACGACACGTTTTGTTTCTGTGGAAATGAAGCAAAAGAATGAGGGGAAATGCTTACAAACTCATTTTTAATGAAGATCCTGGCTTGAGGACAGATCCTTTGTCCAGATACGAATGTATTTATGCCGATGGCACCTTGCCATTAGCACAGCGACTTACACGTTTTGTAACGTGAGAGCAGTGTATACAAGTGAGGCTGGAGCACAAAAGCCCGAGAGATCAGGGCTTGGCCTTTCCTTCCCTTGTTCTTCATGGGGTTGCACTGGCTGCTACCAGCTGGGGAGAGGGTGTCTGTGTTTTCCTTTGATTTCTTAGAGGAACACGGTGCTCCGGTGTCCAGTGTTTGCTCCACACCCAGGGATTGGTGTTAGGAGTGTGATGGAGCCCTGGAGAAGCCCCTGGGCCTGGCGGTAGCAGGGATGTTGGAAAGAGGATGAAAATCCCAGCTTTCATCTTTTGTCACCAATAGTATCTGAAGGAATTTGTACTATTTTTACTGTTTGTTTTTGTTGCTCCCCTCCCCTTTTAACTATGCACCTTCGCGTTTTCTGTGGGCCCTGTCACCGGGATATCTCCACTTGGACTTTGAAACAGATTACTCAGCTTCGTGGTTGTTTAGAATAGTTTTAAGTTATTTTTACTATCCGGCCCCATTTTCTATCATCAGGCTGCAGTTTCTGGAGTGCCGGCTCTGCAGGGGAACACTCGCTTCTTTTAAACAAACGGTTTCCTTCGGAATTAAGAAATAGTTTACGGAAACATTTCTGTGGGCCTTTGGTTATGAATTTATGACGAAGGGGTCTAATTCGATCTTACAAAAATACGAAATCTCAATTTTAGAAAACCTAAATTCGGCAGCAGCTTCTGCACCAAGTTCCTTTAACGCCGGCTTCGGTGGCTGGGTGCGTTGGAGCCTTTCTCTTCAAACAGCAAATCTGCTTTTCCCCTCGCGCTGTTATGCGGTTAATCCTGTTGGGCCTGATCTGATCCCAGTGGTGCTGGAGAGAACTGAGCGGGGCTGAAGGGCAGTGCTGTGCTGTGCTGGGAGGGCAGCCCTGAGAGCTGCTGCTCCTTCTGTCTGCTCAGCCATAGGTTTCAGGGATCTCAACCTGTGCTGGGAAGGGTTCGGTCCGTTTATTTCCTCTTAATCAGAACAAAAACAAAAGGAAAAAGAAAAGGAAAAGTCTTTGCTGTCATGTTGGATCTGTAAGTGTGATTTTTCTGCACTAAATAAGCTGCTGTGAGAAACCGGGCTGAGAAAGGGGGCCTGGAGATGGGATGGCCGGGATTTCCCTGGGCACACAGGGATGTGGGGTGGCTCTTGCCTGGTGCAATCAGCCATGCACAGCAACCTGCCTTGAATCACAGGGGTGAGCCACGTGAGGGCAAACCCCATTGGGGGGATTTCTCCTCCATCAACATTGATGAGAAGCCCTCCTTGATGTCATGATTTTAGGTGCTGTGAACACGGGAACGCACAGTGCCCCATCTCAGGGTGCAGAGTGAGCCTCGCCAGCCTGCAGCCATCCCTTCTCCCAGGGCATGGGTTTCACAGTCCTCGACTCTGGGCAGAGGTACTCCAGGCTGTGCAGCGCCTGGGCTGTGCTGGGAGCACTCATGGCTTCTGGCCAGGGCTGAGGATTGTCCCCTGCCTCCCCCTCAAGGCCATGGGAAGGGGAAGAGGAGAGCTGTGTTCCCAGGGATTTTTTAGACTAGCATGAGGAAGGGAGGGATGTGGCATCAGGATGCTCGGCCTTTGAGTGGATTCCTCTCTCCCGCTGACTTCCAGCTCTCAAGGAGCCTCTTGGCCTTAGCGGGGAAGGGGTTAAAGCTTCCTTGCAGCCTGCTCTGGGAGCATCCGTGTTCCCCTTCCGGGGCTGCTGAGGTTTGCTGGTATGTGTGCAATGCGGCGCCGGCCGGCCGTGAGCACCCAGCCCTTGCTGAGACCTTCCCAGCACGGCCTCCCCTCCCCAGCTCTCCAGAGCTGAGGGATGGGGCTGAGGAGCAAAGCTGGGGGCTGTGGGAGATGTGGAAAAGGGTCAAGTGGCAAAGCAGCCTTTGCTTGGGTTTCACTGCTTTGCTCACCCAAAGTGTTCTTGCACAGGGAAGCATCGCTGGGCACGTCCTTGTGCTGGCCTGAGGTTTTGTAGCTTGCCTGTTCTTAACCTCTTTGCTTTGTAGGATAAGGATCAGGGGGTGGAAAAGGGCTTTGCTCTGTGGAGTTGGAGTCAAGCAGTGATGTTTCATGCAGGCTGTTACTTCCTGGGGCGGGGGGTTTAGTGCAGACGTAGGCAGGAGCTGGAAAACTGCAGCAACAGCAGCAGTGCTCAGGCTGAACCATAGTGAAACGCCTTGGAGGGAGATGCAGATTGCCTGGAGTTCTCTCCGTAACAAAAAATTTATGTCCCTTATATAACTGGGGAACAGCAAACAAAGAAACTCATTTCCAAGTGGGAACGTGGTGTCACTGGGAGAAGTCCCACAGCATGGGTGAGACCTCTGATTTATTCCCAGGGCGATTAACTCTTCGTCAGAAGGGCAATGCTTTTAGCGCTGCATTTTCAGATAAACAACTGGTGGATATTCCTTAAGAACTGCACGTGTGGGTTGCCTAATTTAGGCAAGTGGCAGGGATAATTTTTCATTCCCAAGCATTTTGAGGTTCAGCGGGGCTGCTCCCCCATGCCCTCCCACCAGCCACGCCAGTTCCTTGGCTGCGCTTTGATCTCCACACTACACCACCATTGACGTTGGCAGGGGCCGTCTCGCAGCCCAAGGATGTTGCACGGTGCTAATTCCGTAGGCTGCGATAACAGAGCCTCTCCAAAAATGCCATTCGGGGCCATGTGCAGGGTGCGTTTGACATCGCTGAGTGCTGCCCAGCACACGGGCCCTGCAGCCGCCGGTGTGGGCACATGAGCTGCATGGTGGGGAGGCTGAGGGATGGGTTCTCCAGCAAAACAACGTCCATTTTTTTTTCTACAGTCTTTTCATCCTCTCCAAAGGGACAAATAAAGCCCTTGGTCCTCGACTGCTCCGGGCTGTTGGGCTGATGCCAAAAATAAGATAGGTCAAAAAGGGAATAACATGGGGGGATGGTTTTGGATTGTGGCTCCATCGTAACTTTCTTATTACCTCAAGATAAGTTAAAAAAGGAACTTCATTTAACCAAGAGAGGCATCTCGGGTCTCAGTGGCAATGGACTTAGTTGTTTGGTTTTTTTTTTCTCCGCACGGGCAATTATCACATTAATCTACATTGATACGAGCCTCCTATCAACACAATCACTAATAATTTGTACTTGCCAAATGACAGCTATTCAATAAGGTCTTTCTGTTGTTTTCTTCAACTCCACTTTCCTCTGCCTTCGTGTCCATGGCAAGGAACAGATCCAGCTTCCGGGGGGAAACCCCCAGGTTCCCTCTTTGAGATTCTCACTGCTGTCCATTCCTGGGGGCACTGTTATGGCAAAAATTGAATCAGCATGTAATTAGCATCCCAAAAGATTTACGTATTGCCTCTTGCTATTGGGAACGGGGCGGCTCTTGTATGCGGTGCTGGATAAACACCAGCACGTGGCTGAACCAACTCTCCCAAATCAGTTGTGCCAGTAAATCCCCAGCAGCTGACGTGGAGGGACTGTGCAGTGTGCGAGCAAGCAGCTCAGCTGGTGCCATGGCCACTGCAGACTGACTTTGTTGGTTTTTTTTTTCCTTTTCTTTTTCATTATTTTCTTTTCCTTTCTGTCCTTTCCTTTCTTTCTTTTTTTTTTAAGAGAACAAGGCCTCCATGTTTCAGCCTGTGCATGTGCCTGTACGTGCCTCTTTCTTTCTTGCTTGCTCTATCCATTTGTTCCCGCCTCCCCCTCTTTTCTACCCAGCGACGAGCTTCAATTATGCTTGGCTGAAGGGTAGAGCTCTTGTACGGCTCCCGCAAGTCTTGTGAAAATGGGTGGGTGGCTACAGAAGGAAAGAAAGACTCGAGCGCTCAATAACTGCATGTGAACCCAACCTTAACAAGACACCAGAGAATCCACACTGGATGAGCTGCTGGGAAGCATGTTTTGTCTGGTTTTCCATCCAGGGTTTGTTTGGTGGTTCTGGAGGTTGGTAGAGAAGCAGAGGAAGATGAGATGCTGCTTTGTTTCCCATGACTCGGTGCACCTGGGGAGGGTCACCAAAAAGCCTGTCAGCATGTTCCCATTTGAGGTGCTCTGGGCTATAGGTGCAGGGATGAAGCAGTCCCTATAAGCAGGTGGTGCGGTTAGATTTGCCTTAACAGGAGGTAGCCGGGCTCCAGACAGCGTTTCCTATCAGAGCAGAGGGACTGAACACTGCTGGGGTGAGGTTTGGGCAGCAGGAGGTGGTTTGAGTGGGAGGTATGTCCAGTTGTTTGCCCACAGCCTCAAGGACAGACGGCCGAGTGTGGTGAGCTCCTGTCTTTGCAGAGGGGAACCTGCAGGATGGAGATGGGAGGATGCAGAACAGCTGCTGGTTGATGTGTCCCAATGCCCTCCCAGCAGGACTGTGTGCTTTGCTGCCTTGCAGCCTGCCCAGGTGCTCACCCCAGGCCCCGTCCTTACCATTCTGCTGCTCCTGACCCTAACCTCTGCCCTCCATGTGCTCTCAGCATCGTGGTTCGAAGCGAAACCTGACACAAGTAAATATGTTGACAGGCTGTTTTCAGCTGGCAGGGAATGTAAATTATCTCCTTTGAACAAGGCTAATGCAGAATCAAGCCATTGGTCCCAAATATCACTTATAAGTGCAGATGAGAAATATTCAAGGCATCTTTGCTCCTAGAGTATTGCTTTTATCTTTGTGATTCCTTGAGTGGCAATATAAAAGTTACTGATTTTGCACTTTTTATGCATCTGAACCTGCAGACTTTGAAATCAGTAGGTTTGCTTGCATGATTTGCCTTGTTAGATCGGTACCTTGGAGGCACTTAGGGATGTCCTATGCTGTAACATCACTGCCCTTAACTGATTGTCTTGGATGTAACATCCCATCCTGGGAACGTCTTTAGCCAGGACATTAAGATGGATGGAGCTGGGTTTGGATTGGGCCCTCCTGGGGCATGGTACATCCCAGGCATGGTAGATAGTTGTGTAAAGTTGGGTAGGCCAGTTTATGCAGTTGGTTGCGCTGGGTGATGCAAAGCTCCACAAGGCCAACAAAGACTCCCAAAGGCTTTGGATCAAAGCCACTCTCCCCACGCTCAGTGCCTTTCTTTTGGAGTAAATGGATCATAGCTAGGGCTAAAGCTGGACATGACTCTTCATACTCACTTTTCAGTAGGTGAAGGCACTGGGATGCAGAGTTTGGGCTTCTTCAGCACATCCAGATGTCACTTAGTTCTTTCCTTGAGCCTGGCTTGGGCCATCTCAGCAAAGTCTCTGTGTTGCCCTCGCAGGTGGGCACGTGGAGCTTGGAACTCTTGCTCCAGTTCCCACTGAAGATGGGGTCCTGGCAGACCTCTCACCAGTGACAGCAATCGGCTAACGCCAGGGTCTCACCCTCCTACGCATACCTTTGCACAGCAGGTCGTGGTCGGTGAAGGCAGAAGGTCAGATTGTCTTCAAACCTTGACCGTGTTTGTAAGCAGACGTCTTTCTGGCTTCGCTTTTCGCTCCATAACAGGTTTTTCCCTTTAAGAATGCAGAAGATTGATTCCCTTGCAGGGCACATCACCGAGGCGAGCCATGTCCAAATGGTTTGCACGTCTGCATTTTTTACTGCTCTCGTTTAATATGTATGCAAATGCAGTCTCTCCTGTCCTCACTCTCTGTGTGGGTTTGCACAGTCAGGAGCACATTCCCATTACTGCTGCCCATCTCCTGCTCCGCTCTGCATTTGAGGAGACTGCCTTTGAAACGCTGATAGATGGAGGTGCAAGGGAAAAGAGAGAAATGACGGATTCTCGTAATTTCTTTGCTGGGGGGGTTAGCCAGGAGGAGTTGGGAAACCAGAGGAGGGAGGTTTAAACGTATGCAAAATTGTTTATTGGGAGAAAGGCTGGGCCTCCACCTCTGAGAGCCAGAGCGCAGATTTTGTATGCTGTTCCATTTTCAGTGCGTTAGCTCAGAGGATTTTAGCTGGAGGTGAGGGAAAAATCCGAGCACTGGCAATAATCTTGTGATAGTGGAAATATTCAGCTTTTCTCCTGATAAATAGACACGTGTTGGAACTGCAATAGGGGTTTCAGCCCTGAGAAAAGATGTTGTCTTCTTTTCAGTAAATAAAGGGCAAGATGTCCAGAGCTGCTCCCTGCAAAGGGGCGGTGTATGGCTGCTACTACTTGCTTTTCCTTCCTTTTTTAATGGCTATGATTTTCCCGAGTACTTTAAAGCCAGCACCTGTGAAATGTGGACGTGCATGTATCCAGAGCTGTGTTTGCATAAGTAAAATGGAAAACTGTGTGCACCAGCTAACAGCAAAATGTGGGAACCACCTTTGGAAATGTGGCTGAAAGCAAGGGAGCTTTTCCTGTGCCCAGGTGATGGTATTTTTTTAAGTTCTGTTGTTTGAAGTTGCAAATCTCCAGGTTCTGCATCTGCTTGAAGTCACAGTGAGGGCTGAGAAGATCCTTGTTCTTGGTGAGAGAAGCAGGGGATGACATATCGCTTCATCGCCTGGATCATTCTGGAAAAGAAACAGAGCTTCATGCTGCCTCCCACCCTTTCAATGAAATTTAGGTCCTTTAAAATGTCAAAGGAGGCAGATTTCCATGTTTATTTTAGTTTTGAACCCCAGTACACAGGGCCAAAGCCTTGTTACAGAGCTGCTCAGGCTGGGCTGCATGGGAAGGAACGCTTTGGGGGGCTGCATGCAACCCCTTCTTGCCTATTCCCCAAAGTCTGTGGCTCTGCCTAGAGCACCTTTTACAGACTCTTCCCAAAAACCTCCAATACACTTCTTACTTTCCTTTCCAGAAGCCCAAATGAACTTTTCACGCTGGGAAAGCCCCTCTGCTGACTCGTCAGAGATGTTTACTTTTGCATCTCCAAGTTATGCAATACTGTTTTGTGTCTCTGGATGTTGTGAAAGCCCTTTCCACGCGACGGCACAGATGTGCCACTGCATCCATGGGAGAAGAGCAGGATCCAAAGCTGAGAAATAGCCTGGCCATGCACAGACCTCTCTCTGGGGCTCTGCTTTTGGTGTAGTATCGAAGGGATCTGGGGATGCCCTTCAAGCTGGGTGTTTGGATGTGTTCAGCTCCTTGGTGACATGCAGGGGACAATTCTGTTTACTCAACAAGACATGGAATGTCTTGGCACCTAAGCTCTTGCGGGCAGTCTGGTGCTGCCTTTACTTCCCCTTGCTCCAGGCAGAAATGTGCCTTTGGCAGCCTTGAGGCATGCTGTATCTGCCAGCCAGGTCCACAGCCCACATTTAGGACTGTCTCTGGTACAGCGGATGGTTCTTCTGCTTCCCTTCTTTCCACCCCATTCAGAATGCTCTGTCCCTATAGACACCATGCTGTCAGATGGGGCAAGGTGCTTGCAAGCAGCTCCCTGAACTGCTGTAGCTCTGCTGCAGCTCTGCTGCTGTTGGCTGACACGTGTCCCTTAGTTCCCCTTGTAATGCTTGCTGTGAAGTAAATATCTCATGCCGCTGTGCCCTCACTCTGGTGAATTTGTGTTGCTTGTGATCACAGGCTCCAAACTTCCCCTATTACAGTCGCTTTTTTAAGAGTCTTTTTACTGGTGAGTAGATTCATGGAGCCTTTCTACTTCCTTCATCTGTAAATTGTCCTCTACATAACTAAGAAACCATTCTGGCTGGGTTTTGATGTGTTTGTCGCCCAACAGATGTCTGGGTGGTTAAAGTGTCCCCTGAGTACAAGTATCCTGTGTTTGCAAGCTCTTTGATAGTTGGTTCAGGAATCTTTTTGTTCTTTCTTTCTCTCCTGAAGTCCTGGGGGTCCGTAGCAGATGCCTGCTGCAGCCTCTCCTTTGTTTTCTGCTCCTGATATCTGTGCCCGCAGTGTTACTCCTCTACCCTCTCCCTTATCAAATTAGATTATCTTATTCTTGTAAGTACTTTTGACACATTCAGCCCTGTAAAGGCACGATGAGCAGATTGCATCTCAGTGCTGGGTTCTTGATGCTCGTGTCTCCGTCGTTCTCCACTGCGCTGTTCCGGCTTGGCTGGACATCACACAGGACGCAGCACACTACTTGCCATAAACAACAGTGATAGCACAAGTGAGGCCAGCTCCTTCTCCTGTTAGATAAGTCACAGCACCACTACATGGCACCACCATATCGCCTTGCATGGAAACCCAGGGTCCGTTTTGTCTCAGTGCTCTCAGCCATGTCACTACGACCCTCGCTTCACCGCTTTGCCTCTCTGTTGATCTGTCTCCAGCAGCTCTCCCTGTGTCCTGAACTTGGCTGCAGGCACTTAAGCTTCTTCTCAGTGTTATGCACTGCCCCTTGCCCGTTCCTTGGCTCTCTGCCTTTTCAGTGGTTTTCCTGGTTCCCACGTGTGATCCAGAAACCCTCTTTGTTATTCCGTCCTTCCTCCCCGTCACAAACCTGTGTTTCTGTTCCATCTTTCATGAAAAGGTCTAAGACTGAAGGTGAAATGTGATAACAGCCTTCAAAAATATGTCAGTGGCTGCTGCAAACAGGAGAGGAATAAACGATTCTCCATGTCCTACTGTGGGGAGGACAAGAAGTTACGGGCTTAAACATGGAGATTTGGGGGTGAGGCTCTGGGGGGCTGCTTATGTACTGCTGGAGGGGCAACTTGGCTAGGGGGAGCCGAGGGGAGCAGGGTGATCGAAGTAATCAGTTTTCATCCTCTCCAGCCCCTTTAGTTCCCCTTCATGTGCTGGAAGGCTCCAGCTAGGCAAAGAGCTTTTTGTGTTTTGCTCAGCCAGGCTCTTTGCTTTCTCCTTGTTTTTTTGTCTCTGTTGCAGCAGTCCTGGCAAACACAATTGCAGCAAGCCTGGAAATAGCCACAGCAAACCGCTCCTCCAAAAAACCTTTCCTTTGTGCACAGTGGCTCCTTTCAAACCCCATACACTATTGGAGATGACAACAGCTGCAATCAGAGTACAGGGACATGCAATAGAGCCCAATGTTTTGCTGTGCTCAGAAGGGTTAAGGCTGAGTCTGGGGCAGCCAAGAAGAAGCTGCTGGAGGTCCTTGGTGGGAGCAGGCAATGAGCTTTGCAGAGGGCTGCGTGTGTATTAGCACGTAGGTAGGAAAGCAGTGGTGAAGATGGTTTCTGGAAGATGCATCTCAGCTGGTGCTATAGGGCTCCAGCATCTCTCCTGCTTTGGTGAGTGTGTAAAGGCTCCTGGGCAGGAGGGCTGTGAGCTGGGAACATGGGTGGCCATGGAGGAAGGGATAAGGGTGAGCAAATGCTGGTGCAGGTGGCTCCTTGCAGAGCTGCCTGTTCCCACCACTGCAGAAGGACGTTGCAGGGCATCCTCCAGCCTTGTGGAAATTTGCTGGCTTTGCTGAAACAAAAATCAGAGGGCCTGGGAGCTGCAGAGGGCTCCTTCCAGAATGAGTGCACAGCTCTCAGTGCTTCCTGCAGCGCTGATCTGGAGTCCCTGGGGCCCCTTCAGCCTGACACCCACCTCCCCTGACCCTTCCCCATCTGCTACTGCTGAGCTTGTGTCGGGTCTGGCTTCATCTGCAGCATGTCCTCCTCTCCACGCCCTCAGCCTCTCTCCCCATGGCGGGGGGCACCAGGGGAGCCCCATTTCTGGGCCCTGCTCAGATGCAACCCCTTCTCTCACCCTGCAGTGTCAGCCCCCTTCACAGCTCCCCAACAAGAGAGGCAGGCAGGGAGAAACCAGCGGATGAATAATTTATTATAACGATGCAAAATAGGGTTTTAAAACTCTCCCCGTATAAATATTTATTTTTGACTCGTTAGCACCGCAGCTGCCTTCCTCCCCCCCCCCATCCAAGCCTTCTCTTTCTCCTTTTCGAAGCCCCCGACAGCCATGCAACAACCACGGCTGCGCTTGTTCTCCTTTGCTCCGGCTGCCTGTCTCTCCCGCGCTCGCTTTTCACATGATCTGAGCCCCGGTGCCAAGCGCTTCCCGGGAAGGAGAAAAAACTCTTTCTCGCGCACACACACAAAACAACAACTGGGGAAGGAGAAGGGAGGGCTGGGGTGGGGGAGAAAGAAATACAGAAACACACAGGCACACGCACAAAACCCTTTGAAGCCTGTGAAGGGTAAGGGTTGTTTCTGTGGTAACGGCGCAGGGATTGGCGGCGGGCGGCGAGGCCCTCGATCCCGCGGCGGTGCTGAGTGATTAATGAGCCGTCGCTGGGCTGCGCGGCCGTGCACGGGCCGGGCCCCCGCTGCCTTCCTGCGCTCACCGCCGGCTCCCCGTGCTCTGCCCGGCCTGGGCGCACGGTGCCCTGTGCGACATCAGCCCTTCAAGGGACCGAGCGATGGCCGCAGGCTTGACGGTGCTGCAGCGCGGCTGGGGCTGCAGGCCTCGTTCCATGCCATAGGCCTCGTCCCGCCCTGCAGGCCTCGTCTCAACATTGGTTCCACGGAGGTTTGGGCAGCGCTGGGGGGTGGCAGCAGTCCTGTGGATGAGCAGATGAGGGCTCTGCCGCTCCCTCCTGTGTCCTGCCACAGGGCTGCCATGTTTAGGGCCGTGACCGATGGGCTTGGTGACAGCAGGGTGCTGCTACAAGTGCTGAGCGTGAGCTGCAGCTCCTGGGGAACCAACTGCTGCGACGCCCCGTTTTGTTCCCTTCCTTTTTAAAAAAATTCACATCTCTTGGGCAAACAATAATTATGAGTGAGTTTCAAATCTCTTTCCCCCGAAATAGCCAAACCGGAGCGCAGCCTTCCAGAGCTGCTGCCTGAAACAGATGTGCTGCCAGTGAGGCAGCTATTTATAATGTGCAGTGTTCCCTTTTAAGCTGTAGTGACTCCAGCCCTCGGCTCTCGCGTTCATCAGCTCCTTTTGAAGCCTGCAGCTCTAATCCAGTGACTGTTCCTGGTGCTGCTAAAATCTCATAAACCCACCGGGATGCCAGCAAAGCCAGAGCCCTGCCTGCCTTCTGCCTTCGGAGGTGGTTTGTCATCTCTGGGGGCTGCTGGGCATGGAGGCAGAAATGGGTTTGGATGGCACTTCCCCAGCGTCCCAATCCCAAGTCCAAATGGGAGAGGTTTTCTATAGAGAAAAGGCTGTTGAGGGTTCGAGCTTGGTGTGTTTAAACCTTAGGAGCTGTTTGCAGGATCAGTGAAATTAGAGGCAGAGTGAAGGTGCAGATAGTGTTGGATGAGTCCCTTTTTCAGGAGGAAAACTGGGGAGATTTGTGTTGAAGGAGGTTCAAAGGGGTTGGCCAGCCTGGGGCTCCTGTAGTGGAGCTGGAGCAGCACTGTATGAGTTGGTGGTGCAGGGGCAATGGGACTCTTTAGGGCTGCGTGTTGTTCACAGATCCTGTGCAGCCCCATTGTGCTGGAGCGCCCGTGGCCAAGCACTGCTACTGCTTTATGTCTGCTGTGTGCTGATGAATAAGTTTGTTGGTATTTCAGGGCGGGGAGCAGGTGGTTGGGCAATGCAGCATGCGTGGGGAAGCTGTTTCTTGCCAGGGCTGTTGCAGCGAGCAGGTCCTGGAGCACTGTGACCGACAGAACCGGCCAGGCTGGTGCAGCCGCTCTGCGTGGGGCCGGGCCAGAGCAAGAACAGCTCTGGGGCTTGGCCACAGGTTTGCTTTACGCTGCTCCATCCAAACCCTGTGCATTGGGCATGTTATGAGCATGGCTCTCCTTTCCCAACTGATGTTCAGAGCATTGTCCCCAGCCTGGCACGACACAGCCTGGTTCTCCATATGGAAATTGTGCAAGACACCCCAAAAAGCAGCCCACCAGTGGGCTGCTGTTTTTGCTCTAGTGCCATACACTTGCCTGCTGCTTTGTAGACACCATGGGACAGGGGTTGTGTGTCAGTGGGCAGAAAGGACTTTGATCTCCACACTCTGCCCTTTGACTTCCAAATCCCACCCCTAGTATGACCATTACTTTATCCAATTCAACATCTCATGTTGAGAGTGAGCACTGGCTTATCCTCCTGCCCGGTTAATTCATGCACTGGGCACTCTGGAGGAGAAGAGGATGGTGATTTTAAACTGGAGTGGTGAGCCATCTCCAGTTAAGGATGGGATCTGGGGAAGGAGCTGAGGGTGGGCTGCCCTGGCAGGACTATGTCATCTCAGCTCCAGCAGTGTGACAGTTGGTTTGACTTGTTCTGGTGGGGACACGGAGATGTGTTCCCATGAGGCTGGCAGCCCTGGCCAAGATCAGAAACTTCCTAGTTTCCAGTAGTTACAGACAAAACTTTGCTCCTGAAAGAGGTACTAATGCAGCCCATAGCAGAGAAGCCTCTTAAAAGCCAGTCTTGTTTCAGTGATGTTAATTATTAATAGGATGTGGGGAAGAAAACACTGGGAAACCCCAACAGATAGAGCCAAGCTGCTGTTTCATCTGTGTCCAGCAGTGCAGACCTATCTTCCCCTGACCCAAGGGGAGATTCACAGATCTCTTTTGTAGTGATTGCTGTCGGCAAGCACAGATCTTAATGGAGAGGCTCAGCTGTCCCCCTGAAAGCCACAGCCATCAGAAACCAAGGAGCTTAGTGACTCATATGGGGTTGAGCTTGGTCTCTAGCAAAGATTCAGCCCCCTGGAGGGATGTGGTCCCTCTTGGCAGCATCTGGGTTCAGCAGGTTTGGCAAGGTGCTGGGGTGGCAAAGCCCCACAGGACAGAGGTGCTGGGGGCCCCTGCAGATCTGTGGGGACAGGATGGGATCTGAGGTGGGATTTGAGTGCACATACATAGGGAGCTAGAGCTGGGGGATCTTCCCAGAGCAGTATTCATGGAAATCAAGCTAACAGGGAAATCCTCGTGGACCTTGCAGGCTTCTTACCCCAGATCTGACCGTGGGTATCAGGGATGTCTCTGACAGGACCCCCGGCCTCCCCTGACTGGGTCCCCTCTCCCTTTGCCCCTTCCTTCTCTCTCATTCCCTTTCTCTCCCTCTCTTCCCTGCCTTCCACCCCCTCCAGACTCCTTGGTGGGGCATTGATTTTTCCATCCGTCAGCGAAACGCCTGAGGAAAATGAAAGAGCATCTTCGTGATCGATCAGGAGAACTCTTCAGCCTGGGGGTCAGAAGGGCTGGAATCAGCTGCTCCCCTGGCATATAATTACCCCCTCTCTCCCCAGCCTGGGCATTTCACACGCCCGTGGGAGCAGCCGTCTTGCTGTAAGGCTGGGAAGTTGCTTGCTGAAAACCTCCCCGTGGTGCCTTGACGCTGCACCCACAGGTGAGAGGAGCTGCCTGTGAGTGTGCTGGGTTCTGCTATTGCTGGAGCTGAGCACTGTGTGCTCGTGCTGGCTTTGTTCAGAGCGGTGTGAGTGGGTGTGAGCGCGCAGCACCCTCTCCAGCATCGATCACTCTGTGCGTAGCAAATTCTGCACTGCGTTTTGTGAGGATGGGCGGCTTTGAGGCTGAGAGCTTCAATAATCTGAAAGGAAACAAAATCCAATAGGAGTTGGGCACCCAACTCCCTTCTCTCTTTTGAAGATCTCATTTGAAGGAAGCACCATCCAGGCCATGCTGCACAAACAGACCGCCTCGTTCACGGCCCAGAGGTGCCTGTTTACATGCTGGGGTTTGCTGTTGGTATGGCACTGGTCCCTAGGATGTGCTTGTGTGTGGGTTGCTACGTTTGGTCTAGTGACACAGCAGTGAATATTTGTCCTTTGGACCCGACTGAAAGAAGGAGCCTTGGAGACTGAGCAGTATTTGTGCTCCAGTGATCTTTCTGCTGCTGCCCCAAATTCTTCAGATATCGTTCCCACAGATGTTGTTCACTCTATTCCTGAGCTAGGTACAGGGGTTACAGACATGGAGGTGCACATCACGTGGTTGGTTGAAGCTTGCTGGATGACATGGAGGTCCCCAAGTTTTCCATGGTGAGCTGTCCATCCCAGGAGCTGGAAGAGAGCAATGCAAGCCAAGGCTCTGCTCCCTCATCCCCCTGGTCTTGCCACGTCTTCTCCCCTGGTGAGCCTGGTTGTGGGCTATACCTTCACCCAAGAGCCTCCACCAGCATTTGCAGCCTTTCACTCCTTGGTCTGCAGGTGATCCAGGGACTTGTTGCCCCACACTGTGCAGCCCCAAGAATGCCACTGTTATGAGGAAACTCTCAGCCTTCCCATTCCCCTGTTCTTCCATGCTGGCTGGCAATGGGTACCTAAGGACAGAGAACAGGGCAGAAAAACAGTATTCGGGTGAGGAAGCAAAGCACTGTGTTCCTGATGCCACCACAGCTGGTTCAGACCAACCAAGGCAGAGTGCTGTGGGACAAGGACAATGCAAAACTCTGGCTTTCTCCCCCAAAACCAGCAGGCATAAGTTTGCTCCGGCATGGTTGTGTTACAGACGTGTTGATAGCAGCCAGCCGAATGCTGACGCTGCTGTGGAGAGCTGGCTGTTGAGCTGTAGGTGAGGCTGCAGTGAGTTTATCTGCTTTGCAGATAATGTCTTCTGCTGAAAGCAGCTGAAACAGCTGCATCCTGATTTTGTTGGAAAGTTTATTTTACAGCATGTAATGTTAGCTCACCCTGTGTCCCTGGTAGAGCTTTGACATAAAGCTCCATCCTTCCTCTGGGGTCATTTGGCAACAGCCTGGCAATCAGGAGAACTTTGTTTAACCTGTGACTGCTGCATCCCTATATAAATGTGGATCTAACCCAGTTTCCTTGAATCTGTGTCTCTCTGTTGACAGCAAGGGAGAGAGGCGGGTTGATGCAGGTGGGTAATCTGGGATAATAATCCTTGCAAACAGGCTGAGCTGTCACCAGGCAATGTTGCTGCTGGGTTCAGTGCAGGTAATGGGAAAGGAGGGGGGAGAATCTTTGGGTCTCTCCACTGACCTGACACCTTCTTGTTGACCATCCTTGCCCATGTCCCTTGCTCTTCCTTCTGCCTTCTCTCTCCCAGGGCTGTAGAATGGTGATAAAACACTACCTGACTTGCTGGGGAGCTCGGAGCCCAATTAAGAAGTAAACATTAATTAAAGTGAGCTCCTGTTCATATCCTGTACACCTCAGTGGGGCACTGGAAGCCCTGGGATGTGGGAGTGCAAGGTTGCAACAAAGACAAAACAATACATACTAAGACTGCTCACCAGAAAGTGGATCTACGTGTTAATCTGGGAAAAGGATCATGAAAATAACTGCAAATCCTTCATGACTTTGTTGTAATTTCTCACAAATAGGATGTAGGCAGGAAAAATGCCTGCGCTGCTTTAAAGCCTCCCTGGTTCCGGGTGGCCCCACAGTCAGGGCCAGGCTATGTTAACCGTGGGGCTGGTGCAAGAACAGATGGAAATCTGGGGGAAGAGGTAAATGGCTGCACCACACGAGGTGATTGCTTCCCTGGCGCCTGAGTTGGCCCCTGGCTTGGCTGCACCCAGGAGACACGCGGGCGGCACAGCACTGGCAGTGCCCTGGCCGTCAGCACAGCCCGGTGCACCAGCATTTACAGACACAGAGACCTGGCCCCTCCCGGCTGCCCAGCTGCCTTTCTGCTAATGCTCATCTAATTAACCAGCAGCCTGGAGTGGCTGAAACCAGGGCAGCAGGAGAGCAAAGGGTTTTATCCAATAGGTTCCTGTCTCCAGCTCGAGAACCAGAAGAAAAACCCTTTTCATATGTTCTGATCAATAAGCAGGTGGTGTTCCTCCTCCCCTCCCTTTCACCTTCTCCAACTCATCTTTCTCCTCCTGGGCCAGGGATGCTCATCAGAGCCTGCCGCTGTGCAGGGCTGGGATCTGTACCCAGGGCATTCTGCAGCTCGTGCTTTGTCCCAGGGCTGCTGTGCGTGCCATAGCGATACCGGCACGCTGGGCACAGCACAGCCAGCTCCCAGGGGGTATCTGAGAGAGCAAGCCTTGGTAATAACTGGGGCAGGATCCCTCCTTCGGGGGGGATTTTCAATCAGTGACATCTCTAAAGAGACAGTTGCTCCCCCCCCCCCCCCCCCCCCACCACCACTGTCAGCAAAGCTACAGGACTGTGAGCAAGGCAGAATCTGACCAGCAACTTTTGTACTGCATGCGTATTGGCAAGGGTTAACAAGAAGCAGCATTTTGTTTTGCTGTGCATGTTCGGTCTCTGAAAGGAGTTGCTTCAGCTGATATACATGCATTCTTCTTCCTAAGGTGTCTTCCGAAAATTAGCTCCAGCATGTCATCAGCGGTGGAGAAATGATTATGGAAAAGCAGCTGTCCGTCCCCTCCTGCCAACTCCCAGTGAGACAGCGGGAGGGGGAATGGCTCCTCTGGGTGCTGGCTGCTGGCAGCAGCTCCCTCGGTGCCTGCTGCCAGGCACTGGTATACGGAGGCAGCTTGGAACTCTGGCCTTTTCCATCTCATCTCAATGATCTGGTTGAGAAGTGGCCACTCAGTGCCCAGACTTGTTCATCTTCAGGCCGCCTCCATCAACTGGAAGGGGCTTTAATAACAGCAGCAGTGCAGCAGGAGCTGTGGGAGAGGCTGGCAGGAGATGCGATGCTGTCTCAGCGCTGTCAGAGTGCAGAGCAGGGATGTTTTGGGGGGGCAGAGCGGCCCTGCATGTGTCCCTGTGGCTTCTCACAGATGAATCTCATCCGCCCAGGGGGCAGCTGTCACGGGAAGGATCTGCAGAGGGAGCTGAGGGTCTCCTGCTGCTCCTGGCCCGATGCTGTCATTGAGTGTTTTTTTTAACAATAAGAAAGTTGTGCAAATCTTCACCCAACCATCTGCCTGCTCATGCAGCCTGGAAGAGCTCTGCTTTAACTTCTGTATTGTTTCTCCCCACAGGAGAGGAATTACTGTCCTATTTCTTCGTGCCAGAATGAGGAACTGGAAACAGGCTGAAGGGGAAAGGAGCTGGATGGATGTCCCAGAGACCTTAAAGGCTCAGAGGAAGACTGGCCAGGCTTAGGTTACTGTCCCTCTGCCCCTTCCCTGGTACCTCTGACACCAATTAGGAGCTGGGCTTATTAGCTGTTCTCCTGCACCAGTCTCCAAACACCACCGAGCAGCACCTGAGCCTGGTGCAGGATGCAGTGTCTCAGGATGCTGCAACCAAGAGAGAGGTGAGCCCGCACCTGGCAATGGGGAGCCCAGCCGCAGCCAGATGTGAGCTCCTTCCCCATCCTCCCCCCTTCCTCTTGCCCTAGCCTCAGGCCAAACAGGGAAAATCCTTCAGCAGAACCCCAGCTGGGGCTGCTCGCTGCCTTTCCATAGCAACAGTCCATCAGGGGGTCGGAGTCAGCAGTGAAAAATGCTTTCTCGCCTTGCCTGCCGGTCGCTATTTTGATTGCATTCCTGGGGAGCTGGGCTGCAGATGTGGTCTCCTTATCTTGGGAAGGTCTGAGTCAGTTTTTCCCTGTGTGATGGAGCAGGCAGCTGAGGTCTGGAAGAGGAATAAATAGCTTCAAAGGCATGCTGTTTGGTGGGGAAAAAGTGGTGGTACCACTCTCCATCCTATACTCATGGTGCCCACATGGCACAGCACGCATGGAGGAGATGAAGGAGATGTCCCTGCAAAGCACGTTCAGACAGCCCTGGTGTCTTGGCCTAAGAAAAAGGAGACCAGGAATGCTGCTCCTTGGATGACCTGAGGAACATTCCCACAAGAGAGGCACCTCACATTCACCCACCAATGCATGTCCAGGCTGTGTGATGCTCCTCAACCCACCAGCAGATGTGGCAGCTCAAAAGCTGGTTGCCTCCTGCTCAGCCTGCCTGTAAGTGACAGCAGGATCCGGCCCTGTCCTCTGGTTGCTTTTCTGCTCAAAATCTTGCTTCCCAATGCTGCACTGTGGAGAGGTGATGTCTCCTTGCCTAGCAGTGCTGTCAGGTAATGGTGAATCTCTAGTGCTGCAAGCTGAGCTATAAACCAGAGTTCAGCCTGGGCAGAGCCAAGGGAAGGACTTTTGTGAGGTGCTGCTAGCAACCCAAAGCATTTATGCACCCATGGGCCATGCTCTAAATAATCATCAGCCCAACCTAGGGAAAGCAGCAAGCCACAATAAATGTTAAGCACGTTGCAAGTTTTCCTTCTGTTGGCAAGATCCTCAGCTCCAGTTCCCCCAAAGCCTATTAGCTCAGTGAGCAATCCCTTGTTGTTGTATGGGAACTGCTGAGTCACGGCCTGAACCTCTGCTCACCTGAGGTGAGCCATGAGTCAGCCAGAGGAGCACAGCTGAAGGCAATTCACCTGTGCTGCCGGAAGGGGTGGAGCCAGGCTCCCCCCTCCAGACCTATTAAAGACCTGGCTACCAGAGGGGAAGGATCTTGTCTGGAGATCCCTCCTTCTGGTGTTTTGTGGTGAGCCCCGCATAAGGGTAAGCCTTCCATTTATTCTCTCTTGTTATCATAGTCCACTTCGCCTAACTCTCTTGTTTATTTTGTGGTTGTAACATCTTGATATCCATTGGTTATACACTTGTCCTTTGTATTTTGCAAAGAGAGGGGCTTTGCGTGTTGAACCCCGCCTCCAGGAGCTGGTGATCACATGTTTTTGGAAAAGGATGGTGATCGTGGGGCTGCAGAGATTGAAGGGTCAGTAGGGTAGGCAGGGCCTGGAGGGGGAGGAGGGGATACCCGTGTAGCCCCTGCACCCACTGCAATGGGACCAGGGGCAGCAGTGCTGGGTTCAGCAGGGCATCACGGGTTGTCCCATGCCACTGGGGCTGGGGGAACTGCTTAGGATCTGTCCTCCTGGAGCTGCAGTGGGAGCCAGGACTCGGGAGAAGGTTTCTATAGCAACAGCTGCCACTCACTCCCCATCTCAGATGTAAATGAGGTAGGATTTTATTAGTGTGCAGAATTTCAAGAGGCGGGAGCTGGCAGAGGGACCTGCTGAATTTGTGGCAGGAGTGTGCTGGGATCAGAAGCATCATCAGGAGTTTGGAGCAGGACAGGGTTTGGGGCATCCTGCATTGCCCCATGCCTTGCTTTTTGTCCCAGCGACTGTGTGAGGCTCTGAACAGCTCTGGGTTTTCCAGGTCTCATTCATGAGGCTGGGGATGGAACACAGAGACAGTGCTTTTGTCCCAAAGCCTGGGAGAGAGGCACTGTTGGGTGAGCTCCCTGTGCTGCCTCTTGGATGTGACCCTGATGGAGGCATGGCCATGAGGTATGGAAGCCCAGAGCCCCTCTCTTTGACGCCTTGTTAGGAGGACCAACAAGGCTATCATGATATTGGGCCTGATATCATTGCCTAGAAGCTAGTACAGCTGCTGTTTGAGTTTGCTAGAGCACTGCTTGGGGGCTGGAGGCAGTGCAGAGTGCTGGACCAATGCATGTAATGCTTCTTGTCATACAGATCTTGTAGCCCAAGTGGAAGCAGGCAGGTCAGGAAGGAATTGGTTGAGCATCAGCCTGCTGGAGAGCTGCATTCAGGCCTCAGTTTTGGCAGTTTTGAGGTCCCAAGGTGGGAGTTCCCATACCCTGTTACCAGCCGAGCCATTCCTTTTGCAGAGTGGTTTCTCCAAAGTGCTAACTGCCTCTGGGCGCTCTCAGATAAAAGCTTGATGATGAAGCAGTGTGCTGGTCTAGCAGAAGTGCTGAGACTCACCCAAGGTTTTCAGAGTCAAAGAGGTAGGAAACTGGGGCTGCTTTCTGGAGGCCATTGGTATGACTATAGCAGGGGTTCTTGCTTGCATGAAGGCTCTGTTTGATATCTAGGCTATTGGGCTGGTGGTTAGGTGGGATCATGGCTGGTTGTCAGATGGGATCGGCTCCTGCTTAGGTTTCTCTGTGAACATCCAGGTTCTTGAAGAAGCAGGAGCTGCATGGAACAGTAGTGGTGAATGCTGCTCTGCTGGGATCTGTGCTCTTCCTCAAGCCCAAGCAAATAAGAAATGATGGTTATAATTGGATGGTGTACAGTTGTTTATGTATCTAGTGCAGTTATAATATTCATATGTTTGTGTGAAAAGAAAAGAAAAGAAAAGAGGCTGGAAGAGCCCTTGAAACGCTAGAAGTGTGGGGCTGGGTGGGCTGGCAAGTGCCAAGGGGCTGCTGTGTGCCTAGGTTGGGGCATTGCTGTATGTGGAACCATGGGGCTCCTGCTCTGCCCAGGGCTGTGCTGGTGTAGCTGCTGTGAAGTGTAGCCTCCAAGGCAGGTGTTTGCTTGCAAGATAAATTGGCCTTTTGTAGGGGACCGTGTCCTGAGCATGATGAAAATGCCAAATGTGCTGATAATGCAACTTGAAACGGGGCTGTAGGGATTTTGTGCTGGTGTCTTGAATGCTATTGTGAGTAGGAAAGAAAGTGGGGAAGGAGTGGGGTGACTGGGCTGTGAACTCTGCAGTGGGGTCAATGCTGATTTGGGAGGCATGAAGCAGGACTGAAATGGGGGTGCTGGGTGGGGAGCATGTGGTTTTTCTGGTCAGATGAGGGCTTGGAGGCTCTGTCTTTAGTGCCTCTATATTGAGCTTAAGCTCCAGGTCTTGGGGCCAAGCGACCCTGAGTGAGTTTTGTCTGAATTCAAGAATGGGAATGCAGCAGCTCAGTAGCACTCAGGTTTGGGAGAAGGAGGCCCCGAGAACGCCCTGGCTTGGAAAACTGACCTTTGCTGAAAGCAGCTAATCACATGCAAATCTTAAGCATGTCCTTCAGTTCCATTGAAGAAAATAGACTTGAAGTGCACGCTTGAATCTGAGTGCATGGTGAAGTATGTTCATGGGCCTCAGATAGGGTAATGATGGCTGCACAGAAGACGGCCGGATACACCAGGAGATAGGGCTATAACACAGCCATGAGCTCACTGCTGTCTCACACAAGGCTGCTCCAGGTCTGGCAGCCCAAGGGACAGAGCCCTGGCTCTTTGCTGTCTTGTGAAGCCTCACTGCATTGCCTTCATCCAGGCTTGGTCCTTTCCTTTCCCCAAGGCCGCTCCTTCCCTTGCTCTGCCCACACTGTGAAAGTGCCTGGCCTGGATATTTGCTGCACATCAGCACAAACACAACCCTTTGCTTTCTGTGCTTAGCAGGACAGAGCCAGCAGAGCTGTGGTGGGGACACCCCTGGGCACCCCTACCCCTGCCTGGGGTTGTGTTCCCCTCTGTGGCCATGCCTCTGGCTCGCTGGGAAGCCAGAGCCCGCGCTGAGCTCAAAACGCAGCAACAGCAGCCTCTGCTTTTCCACACGTTGGTATTTTTAGCTCTGCTGTGCATTAGCGTGCAGGAGCTCAAACTGCGAAGCCTGGCTGAGGTTTTATCTGTTGTGACAGCCCTTAGGGCTGTAGTCAGACACTCTCTCTCGCTTGCTCGCTCCCTCTCTCCTTTTTTCTTATTCCTTTTTTAAAGTTTGCAGCTCGGATCTGCTCCCTCTGCATGGATACACTGTGCAGCTGTCAAGACAAGAGACCAAAGGTGGCAGATAGGGTCCAAAGTGTGGTCTGAGCCCCTTTGCGAGGAAGCTCTATTGAGGTACTTTCTGTATTTTTCCATTCCTCCCTGTTGCCGATGTCAGGGCTGAAGCACTGCAAGCTGATGTTGCAGGGTGAGGTGCTGGCTCACTCTGACTGCTCTGACCCAAAGGGTCTCAAAAAAGCTGTGCTGATCGACAGCTGCACCGCTACTGGTAGCAGAAACTGGGGAGCAGAGGGCAGAGGCCAGCATATGCCAGGGCTCGGAGGGCAGCATGCAGACGTAGGGCTTCTGCTGCTGCTTTGTCCAAATCCCTCACGTTTATAGCAGCACTGTAAAGCACAGATGTGGTCCCTTCTGGGGCCCTAGGAACCCCAGAAATCAAACTTCCCTTCAAGACCCAGGGCTCAGCATCCTGCGTGCCTCAGGGGACCAAGCCTGGGCAGTTCTCTGCCTAAACAGAAGTTGCCTAAAAATCTGGTGCCCCCAGAGCTTGTCCAAGGTCAGGGAGGAAGCTGGTGACAGAGCCAGGAATCAGGTCTGGCTTCCTGTCCCACCTGTCTAGCCTTCCGCTCCAGCTCTCTGCATGCCCCATCCCATGTCATTTCTCACTGTCTGTCCATAATTTGGTTGTTTGCTGCTCTTTATACTCTAGAGTGCAGATAGTTGGTGTATATCTATGTCATATTTTCTCAAAAATCTATTAAATTCTCTTCATTGCTCCCAGGACGTAAAGGGAAATAGCAGCTGAAGGATGCTTTTTGTACGAGTATGAAATATCATCTAATTAGCAAGCAGGGATGGCCATAGGATGAGCAGAGGGAGGTGTGCAGGTTCCTGTAGGTCTGTCCACGATGTGATTTTTCTGGTGTCACATCATTTAGAAGTACAGCAAGTTCAGCACATGGCAGCTCCCCTGTCCTTGGCTGGAGACTGAAGAGCTGCATCTGTATGTTGGGGTGCCACAGTTATGGGGGCTGAGGAGTGATGGTTTTGTCATGTATTACCTGGGTGTAAACCCAAAGGAGGGCCTGGGAGGTCCCCCAGGTCCTCCCACTTCATTTGCGTTGATGAGGAGTAGAAGCACATCCCAAAGTTTATCCAGGGAAGCTGCATCTCGGGCAGCTTTTCTAATTATCCATCCCCCCACTGTGTTTGTTCTGTTCTCCCCAACAATTCCTCCTTTTTGCTGGCAGCAGCCAATGCCGTGAACCACGGAGAGCAGCTTCACAGCGCTCCTGCTCAACCTGCAGCAGGGATCTCTGAAAATAGCTGGTGCGTTTGCCCTTTTGCAGAGAAGCACCCAGGGATGAGGATTTTGCAACTCAGCTTGCGGTGTGGAGTGGGGTGTGGGGGGGTTTTGCTACGGCTGCATTTTTATTGATGCGGGTTGTTTGCGCAGTATGAGAGTCTCTGGTAGCAGCCAGAGCATGGCAGGAACCTCTGCACTGAGCTTCAGAATCCCATGGCCAGCATCCAAGCAGCCCCACAGCAGCTCTGTGGGGTCTTGCTGCCCAGCTCCTCTTTTCTCCCACATCTTCATGGGGAAAACCCACTCGTGGCTGCGGGGGATGGATGTGGAGACCCCAGCGTGAAGCCACCCTCCTTGCAGGGGATTTGACACCTGAATAGCTGGGTGATGTCTAGGAGGAATTAAACAGTGCTGATTTTTATCTCAGATGTCAATCTGGAAGATTAAGGACTTTTTCTTGAGGGATAGAGGATGGTGGTATTTTAGGGGCATATAAACTTTCAAAATACCCTGTAGCATCTATGTTAATGCATCTTCCTGCATTATTAAAATTCCTTACAGACTTGCAAACAACTCACAGTTTGGGCTCTAAAATGCTGGTACAGGCAGATCTGTGTGGGGGCAAAGCTCAGTGACTCCGTGTGCTTGGTGCTATAAAGCAGATGCTCTCCCCTGCCTTCTTACAGCCTCACACGCTGCAGGCAGTTCTCTGCTCGCACCCGAACCCACCCGCTTCTCGCTCATCCCACTCCTTTGACTCCCTGCTCTGGAGCTGTCTCGGGCTCTCGGCAAGTCCGATGCCTCGGCTGCCAGAAGTTTGCTCTCCAACTGCTTCCTGGCCCCCTCGTGCATGTGGGCACGGAGGGGGGGTTGGGCTGCAAGAGCTGGGAAGGATGAACAGCAGGAGAGTCTTCAGGGAAGGGATGGGGGAAGCAAAAAGGGGGGAGCAGAAGTGAGAACAGAGAGGAGGAGGGAGAAAGGATGCTGCCTTGTCTGTTCTCAGATTTTATATTGGTTGAATCGCACTGGGTTAGCTAAAACTGGTGCAGAGCTGCCTTCCCCTCCCCTTTCCTCCAGGCAGGCACTTGCATTTGGGGTTGAATGCCTTAATTCACTTCAGCTTCAACCTGCTCCTAATTGACTTACACCACATTGAAAGAAGCTCAGTTTTCCAAGCAAGCAGCAGTGGTTGTGAAATTGCACCTTAAGTCAGTGTGATTGTGTGCATAAAGAAACCTCGAGCATGGAGCAGACGTGCACGGGAATAACTACAAAGGGTTTGTGCTGTGCAGTCCCAGAGTCTGGGCTGCTCTTCTTGGCTTGGCTTTGGGCTGAGCATGTTGGGGCTCAGGGCCAAGGAGCTTTGCGTCGTTGGGGTTCGGCTGTCAGAAGATTTGCTGTCCCCTCTGAGTCCTCTCTGCTCCATCCCTCTTCTCCTGCTGCAGATGTCTGCTATAAAAAAGAAAAAAAAAAAAAAGCCTCCACAAACGGCGTGGTAACATTTACTGGAGGGCTGTTTCTGCTGCACATCTGATGCATATGACAGGGTCAGATTAACCCAGCCTCTGCTTTCCAACCACAGCTATTTGAAAGCACCAAAAACAATTGCAAAACAAACCAGAGGAACTCTGCCATCGTGGTGAGGAGCTGGCAGGCTCTGGGGATGTGTGAGCTGCAGGGATACACCCACCTGGTGCTCAGCAGGGCCAGATGAGCTCTGAGTTTGGCAATGAATTTGGTCTCCTCAAAGTCGGCCTTTCAAGGGACCGGTGGCTTTCCTTGGTCCTTAAGGTTGGGACTTTCAAAGAGCTAAAGGAGGGCTGTGATATTAAGTGGAATAAAGCATCTAATGCTGGGGGATGCTCTCAAAACCATGCTCTTCCTGGAGGATGGCTCTGTTGTCACTGTGGACAGGCTGTCTGAACCGAGGGCAAGAGTCTTTCTTTTTTATGTGCCCTCTCCTTCCAGTGTCTCTGCATCTTCCATGATTATTTTGGCCTTGCTACATCTCTTTCCACTTTTTTTTTTTAATTATATAAGCACCGATTTACCCATGGTTCTGGCTCAGCTAGTATTTTAATTAGACATTTAGCCTTCTCTGGTTATTGGTGCTAGAAAACAGGGCTGGAAGGGACTCCTGGAGGCAGATGCACCCCTGTGACAGAGCAAGTTAAGTCTGAACCGTGTTTCTTAGAGGGCAGTAAGGCCCTGGCACTGCTGCCCAGAGATGTATGGGTGCCTCCACCATGGAGGTGCCCAAGGCCAGACTGGATGGGGCCCTGGGAAGGTGGATAGAAACCAACCCACAACAGGGGGTTGGAACTGGTGGGCTTTAAGACCCTTTTTGGGACAGAGGGGTGCTTGGAGTCCTCATGGCTGGTGATGCTGAAGGGGCAGAGATATCAAGAGCAAGGGAAAGGATTGTGGGGACCCAAAAGTCTCAGACCAAAAGATCCCCCCCAAAAAACCCTGTCCTGTCCTTCACTTGGGCTGAGGGCTCTGCCTGTGACCCCTTGGCCTCACTGCATGGCCAGGTTGCAGAGCAGCCCTGTGAATCCTCACTTGGTGAGGGAGGGCAGGCCAGCAGTCTCCTAGGACAGGGGCTGGAACGGGCACTAAACAGAAAGCTGAGGTGAGAAAAAGGGAGAGGGGAGAAGAAAAGCCCCCAGAAAACACCTATGGAGAGGGAAGCGGAGTTGTAGCAGAGCTGCTTGCTGATGGAGTTGCTATGGCGACGTGGCGAGGAAACAGCATAACACAGCCCGGCGTGGGGCTGAGGCCTGCGGGGGCCTTGGACTCGCTTCTCTCCTCCTTCCTCCCTCACCGCTTTCCTTCCCTCAGATGCGGTCTTCCTCAGCCCAGAACAGGCTGGTATCCCCTCCAAGCAGCAGGAGCCATCTCTTCTGGAGGGAACGTGTGAGGGCTGCTCTTCCCTGCATCCCTATGGAAAGCCTGACTGAGCCCCAGGCTTTGTCATCCGGGCAGTGTGTGCGATGGACTGATTCCCCTGTTGTCTCCTCACAGGCGACACCCAGTTTAAAGAGGAAGAAGGCTTTGCTTCATGTGCCAGCTCTCCTTCCTTTTCGGTGAAGCGATGCTCTGTCACCGTGACGACTCACTTCCCCTCTGTGAGTCAGAGTGGCTCTTGCAGGGTGCATTGGGGCCGACTGTTGGTGCCGTGTTTGCTGTGCAGGAAGAGAAAGCCATGTCACTGTGCAGGGCTGGGGACCTGGCTGTGGAGCAGTGCCACCCACCTCTGCCCTTGGTGTTAGCAATGGCAAGCATCTTATTTTAAAGGCTCCAAGACTCCAGATCATGGAGCTTGGAGTTCTGGTCTGAGATTTCACTGGCAGAGTTAAGATGTTGTTGGCAACTCTCTGATCATAGCAGAAGGGAAATGTAATTTCAACCCCTGGAAAATGCCCGATAACCACCTTGAAATGAGTACCCTGTAGACGCTCATACTTTTAGACCATCCTCTTAACTTTGCTTAGGGCTTGGCGGTGACACATGAAGTTGGCCATGCTGTGGATGGGGAGCTCCTTCTGCTTTCTCTTCACCTCTCCCCTTTCTTGCCCCTGCTGCAGATGCCCTCACTGTGTTGGTGCGCCTCTGTGCAAGTGCCTGGAGCTGTGAGCACACACAGCTGTCCTTGTGCCTCTGCACCTCCATGTGCACAGAGGTGCCTGGCTTAGCCCAAGGTATCTTCAAGCATCTGCATGGCATGGGAGCATTCATTTTCCCTTTCTCCTTCCTCTCAGTGGAGTCTTTTCCAGCTGAACCTCCCACCTTCCTGCACAGCAATAGACTACCACAGTGCCTCCTGCTTCTCCCTGCCTTCATGCCCGTACCACATCGGGCTGTGGTCTCCAGTATCTTGTGCTGGCGGTCGATATCTAGATTGTGCAGTTAACAGGGCTCGGTGCAGTCAATCTTCTTTACTCTTGCCAGTCTTACCATTCCTTGCTGTGGCTCTGACCATCACCTCACCGCAGCTGAGTCAATCAACTGCTCTGTGGGTTGCAATCTCCTGTGTGACCCTGCTGGAGTTCACAATAGGTGCCCAGTGGCTGGGCACAGGGATGAAGGCTGTCACCTCCTACCTCCCAGAGGGCTTGTTAAATAAAGGCTTGATTTTTTTTTTTTGCTGCTTTCCATTTGCACCCACCAGAGCCATGGCAAGCTGCAGAATCTGCCCTTTCTGCTAACTCATCTATGTTCTTCCTGGTCTTGGGTGTCTGGAGATGGTGGGCTGTGGGATCAATTTGTGGCTGTCTCCCTATGCCTCAGTTTCCCAGCCTGCCCAACAGAGCTTGGGAAGCTACCTTCTCTTTTCCCCATCCTGAAAGGTCTCTGAACATAAACATTTCTCTGTGCAGTCTAAATGTTAAGGGTAGCTTGAATAAGAGTTCACTTAAACCAAGGGTGGACAAATAGCTGAAGGTCATAAACACAGCTGAGTAATTATTTAGAGTGGTCTAGGAGATGTAACTGTGGATAATGGGATAAAAGAAGGAGAGGAAAACATAGCATAGTTAACAGAAAATTTTCTCTGATACCATGCTTAGAGATGCAGAAGGAAAACTATAGGACCTTGATAAATCTGAAGGAGTGGTTTGTGGATTGATACAAGACACGATGGCAGAGTCCCCAAGGAGATGCAGTGAATGGCATCTGCATACAGTGAATACATCTATATTTAGTGAAAGGAAACCTCAAAAGGTTTCCCAGGGAAACCTCAAAAAACTTCTCATTGATTTGAGGAATGGACTGAGTTGCCTATGCGGCCATTTCTACCTGAGTGTTTGCCATCTTGGAGTTGACTGCAAGATCACACGCACTAGGATGGGATCCTGTGATGTGATCTTCAAAGATCTCAAGAAAAATGAGAACATGGTGTAGTTTCAGGAAGCTGAGCATCATTGGTGGAGAATCCTCTCTCCCTGTGTGTCCCACACCAAATGTAAGATGTGAGATTTCTCTCCTTGGGCTCTTTCCAAACATACAGCTGAAAGATGGCTTGGAAAGACATGGGGAGATCTGGGGTTGTGAGTGCGAGGACTGAGGCCAGGGACTGACACACTTGATGTCATGTTCAGCTTATCAAACTCAAGTACGTGTGAATGATGGAGGGATGGAGCTGCTGACCACCCTGTCATCCCTGCTTGCGTGACAGGACAGGCAGACCCTTGTCTGTGGGGAACTGGACATGGGACAAGGTCACACTTCTGGCTTTCCTGTCCTGCCTGCAGCGATGGGCATTGCCCCCATGCTGCCACCCCCTGCCTGCTGGCACTTTGCTGTTTCCTGCTTCCAGCAGTGTTTTACACGTTGCCCAGTAATTCCTGGCTTCCTTAAGAGAATCTGGGATTTTATCAGAGGCTTTAGGGCAATCCTAACAAATTATATCTCCTGATTTTTCCCTTTATCCATTGTCTTGTTGATTTCATCGGAAATCTCCCAGAGCAGCCATGCACGCTTTGGCTTTCAGAAGCCCTCAGTTTGTTCCTTTTCCATTTAATGTCGCAATTAATTTTTCTGGTGTTGAATTACTGTTCTGAGCAGCCCTCAAAAGGGGCAATCAGAGGAGCAAAGCATGTAGGATCGGGGTGTAGCAATGGTAGCGTGGGCTCTCAGGCGCCAGGAGGGGATGCTTTAGGTGGGATGTTTGCAGAAGTGACATGTGTGCAGAGAGAGCATCCCTGCTTAGAGGAGCTGGGAACATCCTAGCAGTGAGCTGTCTAAAACGATCCCCAAAAGCCCAGATTGTTGCCATGAAACACGGATGCAGGAGCATGCTCACCCCTGCGATCGTTCAGCTGGCTGAGCACTGAGTTGCTGCGGCTTTGTCCTTGAAACCCAACGAGTGGGAGTTTGTGGCCAGGCTGGCTGCTGCGGTACGGAGCAACAAAACCAAGCTGCAAAGGGTTAATCATTTCCATTGCAATTGTGTCATCTCTTTGGGGACCTCTCGCTCATTTTGCAAGCAGCCGCTGAAAGCCGAGGCGCGGGGGCTTTTTCTTATTCAGCTGCACGCAGCTTCAGAAGCACTGGACAGCCGCACAGCTGTGCTCAGCCGCCTTGGCCTTGCAGATGGATGGAGAAAAGGATTTGTGTGCATGCGTGTGCTTGCGTGTGTGTGTGTGTGTGTGTGTCTGAAACCTAATTGTCTGCTGTCTAATCCGTCAGCCGGGGGGACAGCTTGCACAAGCCCCTTCCAGGCAGCCTGATAAATGCAGCGCTGCCAGGGCCCTTTGCGATGTAGTTGGGTTTAATTGGGATTGCTACGTGCGTGGACTCTGTGTGCCTGCCTGTGTGAGGGATGCTGCTTGCAGGGACGCATGCAGCTGCTTGTCCTGAGGACTGGGGCTGTGCACCAAGCCTGGCTCCTGCGGGGGTCCTGGGAGCCGCACAGTGACAGCACTGAGCAGTCCCACTGCTTGTGGACTTTGCAACTTGCGTGGGTTTGGCATCTCCTGAGGTAGGGCTTGGAGAGACAGCAGGCTGCTAAGATTGTGGGGTCTGGCTTGGGGATGTCAAGTGTAGTGCAAGGAATGGTAGAGGGTGTCCCCGCTGCAGATCTGGGCAGGGGTGTGCATCTTGAGCATGCTCCCAATCCCAAGCATGTGGCAGCTCAGGTACTTCCCCAACCAGAGTGGCATTTTGTCCTTAATACCCCTCTGTGGATTTCCCATGAATTTGTCTGGTTGATTTTCTTTTTTTTGTAAACGCAGAAGCTTTAATCATCCTCTGGGAGCTGTGGTGAGGGCTTCCACTGTTTAACCACAGACCATGTGAAGAACCATTTTCTCTTGTTCCTTTTGAATCTGCTGCCTCTTAATGTCATTGGATATCTCCTAATTCTTTTATTGGGAGACGCAGTGAGCAATCAAACTTGGCTCACCTTTTTGAGGCCACAGATGTGCCTCTCTGGCTGCTTGGTTTCCAAGCTGAGGTCTTCCTCCTGTGGACTCATTGTTTGATCATCCTGCTCTGGACCTTTCCCCAGCTCTGCTGGTGACGTCAGGACTCTGCAGGTGGTGACATCCTCATTCATTATATAATTAGGGGTGATGTCACGATTACAGCAGATGGGATTTGCATCAGCATTGGTTGCTTATTGCACGTTGATGTCAGGAGACTGTTGTGTCCTGCCCAGTCACAAGAACTTCTCTTGAAGCTGTTGATCTTCATTGTAGGGAGTCTAAAATCATAATTTTTTGCCTATGAGTTCCCTGGATGAAAAGGACAAAGCCAAGTTGTTGTTTTTCAGGAACCTCTGTGCTTTGCAAGATATCCCTGACTCAAATGAGCAACGTGGCTCTGTCATTTCATCCCCCAGGTGCAGACACCTCCGGCTGGTACCCACCAAGTCTTCCGTAATAAATGCACATCAGGTTTCAGGGCAGGTGATTCAAGGGAATCACATTTTCAGGCAAGGGATTATAGGACAACAGACGGGCTATTTGTGTGGCAATGCAAATGGGTGCCCAAATCTCCCCCAGGGCTGTAATAGAACACCGTGGTGCTTCTGTAGCCCCAAGCTTCAGGAAGGACATGGCCTGGTGCTGTGGGTCTGGGAGCAGGGATGTGGGAGTATGACAGCGTGGTCACCCTGTGCACTCCCTGTGCATCCCTTCCCATGGCTGCCCCGTGCCCCCTCCCTGCCCTCCTGCTTCCCTATCCCTCCTCCTCCCTCTCCCCTCTCCATTACCCTCTCTGTTCTTCTCTTTCTCTCCACACCTGCTCCTCTCCTTCCCACCCCTTTTCTCTTTCCCTCTCCTCCTCCCCTTGCCTTTCTCTCCATCCTCTTATCTCATCCCCCTTGTTTTTCTCTCGCTGCCTGTCCGGCTGATTTACATGCATGCTGCGTTGAAGCAGCTCAGCTGGATCTAATGCCTCCTGCCGCGAGGAGCAGAGCCGGCTCCGGCCTCGGTGCGGCACTTCCTGGGCGAGGGAGGGAGCACTCTGTGCCCCCACAACTTGGCCCGTGCTTTGGCCCCTTCCCACATTGCCTTCTGCTCTTCACCCTTTCCAGCTCGTTTATCCGGCTTCACTCCTGCTTTCACCGCTTCTCCCACCCAAGTCCTTGATCCACACGCCTGCATCTCCTGCAGCATCCCACGCACCCCCTGCCAACTTCCCCATGAGACTGCTGCTTCTTGGGTGGGTGCAAGAGGAGGGGCCAGAAATCTGGGCTGATGGGGGCATTGTACTTCAGCTGCTGTCATCTGGGAGACTCGATGCTGAATGTCCCAGGTGGAGCCCACCCTTTCCCAGTGCACTTTTCCTCCACCCTCGTGGCCGTGCTCGGAGTAGGGATCGAAGTGCCCACATTAATCGCTGGCTCTAATCATTCCCGTTTCCATTTGGCTGATTTGCATTTCCGTGAGAGGAAGATGCCCTGATTAATATCCCCTCAGAAGAGCTTTATTGCAATGGCTCCTGCCTCTCTAATTGGAAAGTGGTCTTAACCTTTCATGCAAGTGGCTGGGATGTTCCCTGCCTGCCAACCCCTGGGAAGGGTCTTGTTGTCCTGAGCCTCTGGGCAGTGGGAGGCTTGCACCAATAGCAAGGCAGAGCCCTTCTGCCCAAGGAGGATGCTCAGGAGAAGGAGCCCACCTCTAGACAGCAGTTGGATCAGTGGAACCTGCAAAAGGGGTCCAGTGCTGGGATGATCCCAAACCAGTGAGCACCCAGCCAGCCGTGAGCAAGCAGCTTGGTGTTTCTGAGCTCACATCTGTGTGCTAATTAACAGCCCATGAGGAGTGTGTTCCTGTGATGTTGGTGGAGCCGTTCCTGTTCAGTGTGCAGCACAGAGGCAGGATCCGACCCCACAGCTGGGATCCTGCAGCTCGCTCTCCCCAGGGAGTCCCAGGCCCACCACTAACCAGCTTGAAAGCCTGCCTCGCACTTAGCTGCTTTCTGATCTTCAAAGGCTCTGGATGCCCAAGGAAATCAGACCTTGTGGCTTTTCTTCCAGTGCAGTCCCCAGATCTGGACTCTCGTGCAATTCATTATCCTGCACTGTGCAGGGGGAGCAGGCACTGCTCTGTGGCTCTTCCTTGGGTGCCAGTCACTCTCCTTGCTCACCACCCTGATGTGCTGAAGGCAAGGTGTCCAGATGAGCACAGCCAACTTTGTCCCTCCCTGCTGGCTTCCTAGCACTCTGTAGAGTGGCTTTGTTAAGACCCCAACCTGCCTCCCAGATACTTTTACCTCCCTTACTCCCTTTTACCTCCTTTATTCTCTCCTTCTGAGGCTATGGAAGTGATTTATTTTTATTATTTATTTTTAATTTTGGTATTTAAGCTGGTTTAGTGGCTGCAGCAATGGGTGTTCCTGATAAACAGCCTGGGAGATCCAGGGAATAATCTCTGCTTGGTGACAGCAGAGGCACCTATTGCAACTGCTGGCAGCACACAAAGAGCTGCCCTCATCTCTGCATGTTCCACAGCATAGAGAGGGAGAAGATTTGCCTCTGTCCTTAATCACCAAATCTGAAATCCCAGACCTGTTATTCCTCAAATTTTTGGGGCTGGTTTTAGCCTCTAAGGGTAAGGGCAATCATTCCCATCCCCATCCAACACTTCGCATACTCCCATCTGTGGGATCATAGGATGATCTAAGGCTAAGGAGGTGCTTTTTTATGGTAAATGATTTGATTAGAAGTCTGTCCCAAACCTTTATGTGCATCGGCTGCTTCCCCTCCGCTGTGGGGGGAGCTTTGTGCAGGGCTTTGCCATGTGGGTAGGGGAGAAATAGGCAGCTCTTGGGTGGGGAAACAGTGCTGCAGAAAGGACCTGGAGGGAGCTGGTGAGCAGCAGCTCATCTCCTTTCACCAGGGACTTGTATGTAGAATAGAATTACTGAGGTTAGAAAAGACCTCTGAGGTCTCCACCCCACTATGCCCTCAGTGCCACATCTCTGTGGGTCTGGGACACCTCTAGGGATGGTGACTCAGTCTTTCCCTGGGCAGCTGTGCCAGTGCAGCACTGCTCCTTCTGAGAAGAAATATTCCTACTAGCCAACCTGAACCTCTCCTGGCACAAGGTAAGGCCGTTACCTCTTGTCCTGTTGCTATGCTGTTGGCACAGGCTGTGCTCTGAAGGTTTGTGTAGCACTGTCTTGAATGGTATGTGTGTTGGTGCAGGGCAGCTCCCCAAAAGGTGTCGGGGAAATACAGTAAAAAGTGCAGATGGAAGGATATGGGAACACAGGGAAGAGACAGAGATGGTTTGCTGTTACCTCAAATACACATCAATGAGAAAAACGTTCACCTTGTCCCCCTGATCCAGACCAGGTCAAGTAGAGAAGCTGGGTTCGTGCCATAGGAGAAATCAGCAAGGTTCACTCGCCCTTACACAGGTGGTAGAGGCTGGTGCTGGAGTAGTTGGAGACTCCAAAGGGAGAGATGGCATAAAATCAAAATCCCAGGAAGTGACTTCCACACTGCACCCCATGGGATGCTGATGGGAATGGCACTGCCTGAAGCACAGCTGCCGTGGTCCAGCCCTGCTCAGGGCCTTGGAACTCACAGAAACTTTCCACTGAATTCAGAGTATCTGTAAAACTCCTTCTATGGGTCAGAGGGAGGAAAGGGGCTGCAGCTTCAGATAGGTCTGCTCTCGAGCAGAGAGTGTTTAACATAAAACACCTCCTGTTTCTGAGCAAAAATGCTCAGGCACTGACTACCAACGTGAGCAGCATTGCTCAAGCAAATGGTGTTTACACCCCGAAGCCTTCAGACTTTCTAGATTTCACCTGCTTCTCTGCAGAAACCCCTTGAGAAAACGCTACCAAACAAGGCAGTGCTGGGCTGGATAAATTGCCTGTAACAAATGAGCTGGAATTCATACGAGCCCATTCCTCATGTAAGAAAGGTGTCGCTCTGGCAGTACCTGGGGGAAGTGCCCATCTCGCAGAGCGCGACCCGGCTCTGTCCATAGCTGCTGTCCCTGCTTGGGGCTGAACATCGTGGCAGCAAACATGCGGCGCACACGGCTTGCGCTGTCTCTTCTCAGGTGGGAACTGTAAACAGCAGCAAAGCAAGTTTTGTGCTTTTTCTCCTTTTGTGGAGGGAAAGGAGGTTTTGCAAGTGTTTCGGTATCAACTGCAGAAACGGGATGTTGAGAGGGAGGGTTGGGACTGACTGGGTGCTGCTGCAGGAGCCGATTGCAGTGCCGGAGGGGCTTGGGGACGTGTGCCCTCCAGTTGTCATTGCTTGTCCCTCTCATCCTGTAGCTTTTTCTGCCCCAACTTTCCTACAAACTGCTTTCGGTCTCAAACCATGATGGTATAGAGAGCCAGTTTCATCCCCCTTTCAGTGTGCTATTTGCATATATTTGCATAGCACACAGGTTTCTGGGAGGGGAGGAGGAGCTGGAGAGGCACATCCTTTATTCCTTTTTTTTTTTTTTTTTTTTCATCCCCTCTCAGCAGAATTGCATTTATTTATTTCAATCCAGGGCTGTTGCTAAGAGGGGCTCCTGGCCAGGTCCTGGGGCTGCAGGAAAAGGCAGGGACAGGTTCCCTGGTTTGGGGTAATTCAGAGGTGTGGACAAAGGTATCATTCAGGCACACCCAGACTCTGTCCTGGCACTCTGCAAATTCGCTCGGCCCCATTTCTAAAAGCTGCCGTGCCACCCCCCAGCACTGCAGAAACCAAGAGACTCCCAGTGCCAGCCCAGCCCTGCAGGGTCAGAGACGAGTGATGGGCTGGGGGAATTGCCTTCTCAGGTCTGTATTTTTCCAGTTTCCCAGCCAAAATGAAAATGCAAACTCTGGGCAGGCGGAGCTGCTGGTTTTTGGCAGTGAGTTCTCCCTTTCAGGGATGCTCTGAAAGCAGAATGCTTCTGAGATGCATGCCGGGTGTAGACTTGCTGGAATTGCTGCTTGCTGTGGGCGATCACACAGGTCCTGCTGCTCAGCTCCTCCATCAGGCTCTGCTCCTGGCTAATAGCTGCTGGCCCAGGCACCTCACCCCAATTGTCGCAGTGGGATGAAAGGGAAAGAAACCTCTCGTTCTCCTGAAGTTTTGCTGGCTTTCCTTTCCCCAGGGCTTTGCTGGGTTTGTGCTCTGTCTGCTCCCTGTCTGGGTTTAGTTGCCTTCCTTGGTCCTCATGCAGTGTTCCTTCCCATGGGATTTGCCACTTTCCCTGGGAAACATCAGATCTCTGGGATAGGTTTTACCAACCCCAGCAATGGGTCTTGCTCTTTGTTGCCCTAAGCTGGATGGGACAGGAGCCCTTCATCTCCCTCCCATTTAGCCACACTGGTGCCTCAGTTCCCTGCTTCTCCAGAAGAGAATAGGAAATGTGTGTGGGCTTTACCTTACAGACCACAGGTCCTGATCTCAGCTGCAGCAATGGGAGCCCCTTTAGGGATCTTCTCTGCTATGTTATTTTTGCTGTAAGAGGGATAAAGTGAAGGCAGCTCCTAGTGAGTGGAAGCACAAAACAGCAGGACAGCACTCGTCTGGGTGTTGCCCCACCACCCCTGGACCATGCAGCTTGGGGCTGCCTCGCCTGTGTTTCTTCTTCCCCTGGGGCAAGATGAATCGGAGAGTGTGTGCATGGATGGGGATGGCGACAGAGGTGGTGGGACCAGAGAGCAGCCAGGGCCCCGGGCTGCAGCAGCTGCCTGCAGCACCTCGCGCCTGGCTGGGTTTTAATTTTTTATGCTAACTCCTGTTTGCAGCAAACATGGTGTTGTGGTTCCTGGTATTCAGGAGCACGGAGGCGAGCGAGTGAGCTGCAGGCTGTGCTGAAAGCTGGCTGTTGCCGAGCAAGGCAGGCGGCGGGCTGGCTGGGGCTGGCTCGGCATGGCCATACCATGACAGGCTGTGCCGTTCCCCATGTGCTGCAGGGGTTGCAGGTCCGGGTGCTGGAAACCATCTCCTGGGAGACCTGAACTCTGGTTACCCAAACCCTGGGGATCGCTGCATGGGGATGGGGTTCAGCATGGATGCAGAATGCTCTTTGCTCCCGTGCCCTCTTGCTCACAGAGCTTTTTCCCAGCCCTGCAGCTCGGGGGCTGTTTGTCTTCAGCTTGACCGTTCCTCCGCCTCCCCCGCCTGTCTCCTCCACTTCCTCATTCTCGATGTCGGGTTGAGCAAGAGCAGATCGGAGCCTCCTCGGGATCAGGGTGAGGCTGGGGGGCCTTCAGTTCCAAGTTCCTTTTAGATTTTTTTTCTCCCCTCCTTCTCTGCTCTGCGCACAAAGCCGGGCTATGATGAAACTCCAGCTCTGCCTTGCTTGCAGCATTCACGCACGGCACATGCTGGAAATAATTGTCCTTGGTGGAGCTCTGCAAGCTGCAGAGCGATTTAACCAAAAAGAGATGGAAAGCAGTTTTATTTCTGCACTCTGCCTTTCAGTCTAGAGGCAGCCCCCGGCTACAGGGTGGCTCAGGGCAGGCTGGAGCTCAGGCTGTCCACATCTGGAAGCCGTGTGACCGCAGTGCATAGCACCAAGGCCGGGTTCGTGTCTCTTGCTGTTCAGCAGTGCTTATTGCGTTGGGCTTGATGTGGCTTTGATGTGCTCAAGCAGGGCAAGCTGTGGCTGCCTGCAGTGCACTGCTATGGGCATGCTACGAACCTTCTGTAAAATGCGTGTTGCTTTTGCCAAGTTTGGGGTCAGATGCTGCAAGGGGAACTTGGGTAGGTGCTTAGGTAGCTAAGAATGCCCTGTCCTTGAGCTTGTCTGATGAGCAGAAGGGAGTGTGGTAAGCCAGAGGAGGATGTTGGCTACGGGGCCAGGAGTTGGGAGAAGGATTTTGTCAGAGCAGCCTTAAGGAAGGGGCCTGTGCCTAATGTGGAAAGGCAGGGTAAGGATGGGCCACCACAGCATCTCAGCACAGTTCTGGGTACACCCAACGCAGAGCCCTCCACGGGGTCAGGAGCAGCCCTGAGCTCCTCTGTGGGACAGGCACTGCCTGCAGTGCGCGTGTGCAGCACCAGGCACAGCTCACTCCTCCCTGCTGTGCCCCATGGCCACCCCGGCTTCTCCTCCTCTTCCCCTCATTCTCCTATTCACACAGCAGCATTGCAGAGTTTGTCCAGCTTTTTCCATGTTGGGGTCTATCCTTCCACAAAAATGTTTTGTACACAATTCCTTTCCAAATAGCCAACCTGTTCTCCTGTGGTTCTCCATAGATTTCTGCTCTCCATCACCAGGGATCTCTTCCTGGCTATCTCAGCTGGCTCAGTTCTATGTGGTTGGTCAAGGTCAGATGGGACTGCTTTCTGACCTGACTGGAGATGAGCCCAAATCCTTTTGCTGCAGAAACTCAGTGCTGGTGGCACAACCATCCAGCCTTGGATGCTCTCTTTTGGTTTCATCAACTTCTGCTTTCCAGTGGGTAAGAGGAGAAAAAGTACCTGCAACCTCTAAACTCGTTTTCTCCCACGTCAGAAGGATGTGAGCTCGTGTGTGTTCCTTGGGGCTGTGCGCAGAGGCTCGTGCATTATTTACGGCATCACAGAGATGAGGCCAGACCCGACCCTGCTCTCACTGGGCTGTGGTCATCAGCAATGGGAATGAACCCATCATGGTGACACAGTGACAGTCACTGGAGCCAGGCTCAGGGTTCTGCCTGGGTCGCTTTTGGGGCCCAGTAGCAGCACGTGGCTGAGGGGTTTGGGGTTCAGCCCCCCCAGCTGCCGGGCTCAGGGCGCTCAAGCCAGGCTCCTCATCATTGGGACTGGCCAACCCTTCATGGTTTCTCAGCAGCAGAGCCAAATTCTTGACTTTGGCCCCTTCTTTTGGGGACTGGGAGGAAATGGAGTGGGGGAGAGGAGGATGCACTGCGTTTGAGCCCCGATTCGTATCCACAACCCCCTCACCCACACCCCCAGCCTGCCCCTCTCCGTTCTCACCAGAGGGGCTGTGAGGAGAGTGGGGGTCCCTGTGTAACGCAACCCCCCAAATCTCGCATCTCCTAAAAACCCATTCTCCCCGGCTGCTTTTTATTGCTAACCTCCACTTGCTTTGCCTCTCCTCCCCTCCCTCCCTCCCCTCCATCTCCCTCCCTCCCTCTCTCTGGGGGGAAAAAAGGTCATTGCGCAAATGATTAGTCAGAGCTCAGTTGCTGTAGCAACCGGCTGCTGGAACTGGGACAGGCGTGCAGCGAGGACAACGGAGAGGTCGACCATCAGCGAGGGCTGGGGAGCCCAGCCTTTGTATTTGCTTTCAAGAGCCGGGGAGCGAGGCGGTGCGAAGCCCCCTGCCCCACGCCACGCACGGGGCTGCTTCCCCACATCGGCCCCGAGCTGCTTGGCTGCGGTTTTCACCCAGCTGGCGCTGCTTGGAGCCGCTGTTCCGATGCCACCGCCGTTACCGTCCCTCGTGGCCGTGCCGCTGCTCGGGGTGGCTTCCTCCCCCCGGTTGTGGGTTCAGGGCTCAGTGTCCTCTTGCAACATCCTGCATGGGAAACACAAAGCCGAGTTCCTCCTCATCCGGCACGAGGAACCGGGCGTTCACCGCACCCTGCTTCTTCCCGGTTCCGGACTGCTATGGTGTGTTTGCTTTTGACCCCCGAGCAGCTGCGAGCAGAGACATCTCCAAATTCTTCTCCTGCCCCAAACTCAAGGACAGCAGCTCTATGTGCAATGCCCAGGGGATGCTTGGTTTTGGTGGATGGGGCAAAGGCTCTCCTGGGGAGGGTCAGCCCATGTGCACGGTGATTTTCACCATCGAATCAATGAGGTTGGAAAAGACTTCTCAGTTCCCCAAGTCCAACCCCAACCCACCCCACAGTGGGGCCATGCTTAGTGCTTGGGGCTCATGGGGAAAATACAAAGGAGGAGCCAGGTATAGCAGCAGCCAGAAGTAGACAGAAGTACTGCTGGGGAGTGGATGGGACACCTCAACAGAGGCACTCTTGGTGGAGTTGCATGGGCTTTGAATAGGATTTCAGGGATGTCTTTGGTCTCCTGCTCGAGGTTTCCCTGAAGCTTCAGTTTTCTGGTTGCATAGGGATTGCTTGTTTAAGGATCCTCTCCTTAGGTTGGCAGAGAGGGAGATATAAGGGTGTCCTAAAGGCTTGGGAGCCAATAGGGAAATAAAAACAAGCCAACTGTTCTTTCATTTTCTCTTGCAAATTTCATTATTTTAAAGGCTGTTCCCTGATTTTTTTTCCAGAGTCTGGAAATCTTTAGGAGATCTGAACGCTTGGAGTTGACCACGCTCTTTCTGTGTGTTTTCAACCTTCAATGCTAGCACTGTGTTTTCCTTTGGAGATGCTAAATAAAATGTGCAGCTCCAGTCCAGCTGACTAATATTTCAGGTTATCAAAAATGACAACGAAGGAAGGAAAGACCTCCAGGAGGGGCAAAAATCCATGTGAATCACTCATAATCTGAGCCTGAAACCACAAAATAGTGTTGCCCCATTGCAATGGGGTGGGAGACCATCACCATCCTTTGGGCTGTGGGGCTGCCTGATGCCCAGGTCATCACCACTGCTTATCTCTACAGCTCCCTCCTTGCTCCCAGAGGACCCTCCAGGTACAGACAGGTGACTGAAGGCAGCAACCCTGCGCTGAGCATCCATGAGCCAAAAGAGGAAGTTTGGAAATTTTGGCTGATGCTTCTTAGTGCCATTGGCAGATGGAAGGGTTTAAGAGGATAGGATGCCAGCAGCCTGGGGCTGTACCTCTGCATTGATGGTACCTCTTCCACCATCTCAGCTGGCATCTGGAACTGAGTGCTGCCATTTCAGTGCCTGCTCGGTGAAAAGGACTGCTTGGTTTTTGGTGCCAAGCCTCTCCTCTGCTGGTGCTCCCATCCCAATCCGTATTGGTAGTGCTGGTGCTTCCTGGGTGGTTGGGACGCACTGTGAGGCTGGGAGGGAGCTCTGAGGTCTTTTTTTCCTACAAATAACATATGAGAGACTTCAAATGGGTGGTGCTATCTGTGATGGTTTGGGATTGGTTTGCTTGGGATGGGTTTTGTCACTCATGGCTGTGTGACAGCTCGCTACTTGGAAGGGGCGGAGCCAGGGATGTCCTGTCCAGGTGGGATGGGATGCTCAGCTGATGTGTCTGCTGTGGGCTGGGGGTGATGGTGCTCAACCTGTGAGGAAATCCGCCACCAAACTAACACAGAGCTCTACCCTGTGTGAGTAGTTCAGTGCATTTAAAAGCTTCTGTCCGTTCAGTTCCTCTTGTTGGCAAAAGAGAAACCAGCCAGAGAGCAGCCAAGGGAGCACCTGATGCGGCTGGGTGCCAATGGTGGGAGGCCTGGCTGCCTTTTGGCCATCCCAGTGCTTCTGTTTGGCCCTCCTGACACGAGCCCCAAAAGCACAGAGACAATTGGCTCATGGTGATGTGAGAGACAGCCCCGACACGACCCTGTGGCAGTAGTAAGGAACAGAACGTCCACGTGGAACCGAGCCCCAACCCGGCACGCGGGGGGATGACGCAGCGAAGGTGAAATATCAAAGGGAGAAGGGAAGTGCATGGCAGGAGCAGGGGAAGTGGAGGAGAGAATAGCCGGAGCTGACCTCAGCGGGGCGGGAGTGGGGTGGGAGCCCGGCCACAAGGCATGGAAGGGAAGTGGGAAAAGGATACAGCTGGGACCGGCTGCAGCCGCCCGCCATCCCCGTCTGGTCCCTGCGCACCGGCACCCATTGCTCTGCCCCGATCCTTCTTCCTTCTTTCCTAAGGGCACAGCGTATCCAACCCTGGCTCCCCACACCTTGGCTTTTCTGAAGGCAGCACAGAGCAGGATGCAGCTGAACCTTCCCCTGCCAGCAGCCATTGCCAGCAGCATCACGGCAATGGGGGCTGCCTGGTGAGGGGCACGGGCTGTCCTGGCGCTGCTGCTGTCCCTGGGATGCTGTTTGTGCCTGGGGACAGCTGACATGTTGTATTTTTTGTGTGTGTGGAGTTTTAATTTTAGCTAGGAAAAAAAGAACCAACCCCCCACAACGCACCCTGCCTTTCAACATGAGTGCACACAAAGTGTTCGTGAACAGCTCTCCACGGAATGGAATTCTTCTCTTCCTCACAAAACTGCCTGGTTCTAAATGAAGGGCTACTCAGGTTCTTCTGCTTTTCCCCCTCAGTCTTCAGTGAAAGTTTTTCCTTCCCGGGTCGTCCTGCTTTCCTCCCAGAGATAGATTTGCTCTTTCAGTAGCAGCAAATACAGGGAATGTGGGTTGTGTTTTTTTTTCTGGAATGTTGGGCTTTTTTGGAAAAAAGAAAAAAATGAAAGCTGTCCTAGAAGAACTCACAAAAATGTCCTCTTTGAACCCATTAGAATGGAATGGAATTGATAAGGTCAAGTGTTTCCCCCTTTTCCAAACCAGTTCTCATCTGTTTTAAGCTGTTGGTGTGGAAGGATTGGTACAGTGAAGTGCAAGAGGTGACTCTTACTCTTTCTTAACCCAACGGGAGAAGACTTCCATCCCACCTGAGTCTTCCTTAGGGGCTGGTGAGGAGCCCTGAGAGCTGGTGATGCTATTGCCACCCAAAAGCCAGCATGAGAAGGGCTCCGTGCTGCTGCCCTCTCCCCTCTCTGTTGGAGGGATGCTCAGAAACCATTGGGGTTGGGGTGGATGCCCAGACTTGGGAGCAGCACAGCAGAATCCTTGGGTCTCAGGGCCCTTTTGTGGCTCTCCTGCATGCTTCTTGGTGTCCTTGGGGAGCAAAACGTGTCCCTCTTTGTGCTGGGGTAAGGGTTTTTTTGTTGTTGTTTTTTTTTTGCTTCAGACACGCGATGAGTGTGTTACTCAGGCATGACTCGAGAACTTGTGAGCAATAAAGTCATCCTGAAGTCTGCCAAAAAAAATCTTTTTAGCACACCCACCTCATCACACGTTCCCACTGTAGCTACTTCAGCATGATCTGCTGCTGAAACCCGGCTACCTCCAGGGAAGGCTGTGGTAGCCATCTGGGAGCTCTCAGCAGTGGCACATGGGTGAACCCAAGCGTGTCTGCACAGCACTATGCAGTGTCACCTGGCTGGGGAATGGGGCTGTTTGCCAAAGGGATCATTAATATGGTGGGCTGGGGTTCTGCTCCAAAATCCAAGAGAAAACCAGGCTGGAAGGATGTGGAGACGTTGTGTAGTTTGGAGTAGTGTTCATGTTCCTCCTACAGCCTAGTTTGTGTCCCACGTTTGGATTGTGTGCTCTCCCAGGTAACAGTGGTAGGATGAGAGGTGATGGCCTCAAGTTGCACCAGAAGGTTCAGGTTGGGTAGTAAAAAACATTACTTGTCTGAAAGGGCAGCGCTGCAGTGGCACAGCTGCCCAGAAGTGCTGGGGTCACCGTCCTGGAGGCGTCCCAGAGCTGTGGGGATGTGGCTCTGAGGGATGTAGCAGTGGGCACAGTGGGGTGGGCTGGGGTTGGACTTGGGGATCTGAGAGGTTTTTTCCAACCTTACTGATTCTGTGATTCTCACCTTTTGGGGTAAAGACCAGCCTAAAATCTCCATAAGGTGAAGAGCTGTGCAACTTCCATATTGTGGCAAGACCTGCGGGGAAGAGACCTTTAAGGGAAGCTTATTGGCAGGAGCACTCATAGGGCCTCAGGTCCAGTGCACAGCCCCACCACGGCCTGGGCTCCACATCCCTGTACTGGCCACCACTGCCATTATGGGATGGCCATCAGTGGCTCTGTGCATTCCCTGGGAAGGGAGGTGGCTTGGAGGTATGTGCAGGCTGCCCCAAAGCAGGTGAGTGCTGCTGGCACTGCAGCTTGATGCCAAAATTGCCCTTGCTGAGGGCTGCGTGGAGGCCAGGTCTACCCTGTAAGAGCCATCATCACACACCAGGTCTGGTTCCTTCAGGACTGGGATTTTCCTGGGGTGGGATGACAAGATTCCATTGCTCATGGGGCAGGATAACAGGGTTCCCTTGATTGTGGGGCAGGATAACGGGGTTCCCTTGTTGTTAGAGCAGGGTAACGCGGTTCTCTTGCTCATGGGGAAGAATAACAGCGCTCCTGTGGTCAGAGGAAGGATCAAGGTGGAACACGAGGGCAAAGGATGGGGCTGGAGGCACGCGGTCACCTCCCCGTGGGTGGGCAACGGGAGGTGGGTCCAGGAAGGAGCCCCTCACCTGAATGATCGGGGTAAAAGCCGCCTCCACGAAGGCCTCCTCTCCCCACCCATTCCCCGCCACGGGGCTCTAAATAATTGATACGCTGATAAATAATAGATCTTGTATTTGCTCCTTCGCTTTTCTCTGCCGGGGCGTGTGCTGCATTAGGGGGACAGCGATGGGAGCGAGTGTGTGCGTGTGTCGGACGGGGTAGGGAGCTCTGCAGAGGGGAGAGCATTCCGGGGAGATAAAGGGCTGGTTTGATGTGTGTTCATGTGGCGGGGCTGTTTTGCCTTGCATGCCTTTCTCTTTTGCTTTATTTTTTTCCTGGAGTGAAGCCTGGCGCCAGCAGTCTGGAACCAGCCTGACAAGCTTTTGAGTTATGGAAAGGGGGAGGAGGGGGGAGGAGGGAGAAAGAGGGAGCGAGAGAGGCAGGGAGGAGGAGGGTGAAGGGAGAGGGAGGCAGCTGGGATGTGGATTATTAGGGGAGAACAAGAATACACACAAGAGGCTGGTGGGGTGAGGGCTGGGGGTACTGGGGCTAATGGGGAGGGGACGGAGCTGGCTGCGAGCAAACGTTTCAAAGGAGAATTTTTTTGCACGGGGGGGAGAGGGGGAATTGAGTCATTTTGGGCATGAAACGCAAACCTCGCCGCGTCAAGGAACAAGGAAGTTTTTTAAAGCTCCAATTAAAGGGCTTGGAGAGGTCCGGGGCTTTTAAACAGCCTTGGGAAGGGGGGGGGGGGGGGAGGGGGGGGGGTCCTGGCTGGCGTTCAGGCTGCCGTCCCATCAGGACATTCCTTTCTGCTGAACGCTGCTGCTCCCGGCCCTCTCCTCCTCCTTTTCCAAGCTGCCGTCGAATCCTTTCCAACTCCCGCGTCCGAACCCGAAGAACTTTGCTCCGTTTCATCTCTCGCCGCCCGCCTCCCCCTTCTCTCCCCCTCCCCGAAAGCCCCGGGCTGTGCTCGGCGCTTTGATCACGAGCTGCTCGCACAGAAAGCCCCCGGCCCCAGTGATTCGTGGGGTCCTGGGCACGCAGCTCCGGAACCGGCAGCACCTCCGGGTGCGCTCTGCCAAAATCCCCCCCCCCCCCCCCCGGGAGGTTGGACACCCCCTCCTGCCGTCACCTCGCTGATGGGAAAAGGCAGCTGCTTCAGTTGTTGAGGTGGTGCTTGGTGCGAGGAGCTGGGGGAGGAGGGTTCACTGCACTGCGGTGGGGTTTTGGCCCCAAATTGGAGAGGGTGGAAGCAGCCGGTTGGGGCAGCAAGGGGGTGGACTGGGCAGAGCGTTTGGAAGGTTCCCATTGGGGATGCGTGAGCTCCATTGGGAGCCCGTTGTGGCTGTGGAAGGGTCCCAGTGGTGCTCATGCATCACCATATCTTGGTTTCTCATTGGGTGCCCATGCATCCCCCTTTTTGGGGTTCCCCATTGGGTGCCCACAAAGGCTGCTCAGGAGCTGCTCCAAGGCTTTTCACAGCTCTTGACATCTCATGCACAGAGCACATGTAGTGTTTGGTGCAGCTCCATGGCACATTTCCGACCCAGGTACCCTCTTGTCATTGCCATGCCAGCCCATCGCTGTGTTTCCCAGCCCTGGCACACTGAGAAGCTGCTTGCCCATGGGAGGAAATTCAGAGTGCTGGCAAGGAGATGGGGATTTGGAGCTGCCTTCACATGGGCTTTATTTTGTTTGGTTTCAGCACAGCCTATTTAGCTCCAATGACTGGGGAATGTTTGGGAGAAAGGAGTTCTTTGTTACAGATTGAAGAGCCTTCGGTCCTTGAGTCGGCTTGTGCAAAGAGACAGTACGTGGGCTCTGAGAAGTTGAGATATCCGAGGGATAGGCAGATTTTACACTGTACCTCTAAAGGCAAGAGAGTTAGGGTTCATGCACCCAGCTCCCAAACAACATCTAAGCACTGTGAAGCACCACTGCCATCTGCCAAGGCTTTGTCTTCGCAGAGGAGATGTAAGGGGGAACACCCAATTTTCTGAAGCCTCCATTACAGGTTGCCTACGAGCTGCAGCTCTTAGGAAAAACACTTCTTTCTCTGGGTTTCCAGGAAGCAAAATGTTGCCCTCCGCTGTTTGCAGCGTATCTGGAACAGAGAACTCAGTGCCTCGGAGCCCAGCTGGTGCTTTACTCTGGTGCCACATCCCCAGCAATGCCCAGGCTGGCCCAGGACAGCCTCTGCCCTAGAGGTGCAGTTCAGACCCATGGGAGGCCCTGTGACCTCTTGATTGCCTCCCGCTCGTGGGCACACACTTGGAACCTCAGCACAGGCACTTTGCAGGACTGAGCATAAGTTTGGGTTTAGTTTGGACAGATTTGGGTCTGCTGAATATCGGTCTCTTCACACTGCGTGTTTCATAAGCAATCCCAAGCAGCAAAGTTGTGCATCCTTAGACCAAAGACCTTGATTTCTCCCTTTGCTTTCATTTCTCCTTTGCAACTCTCTGACCTCTTTCAGGGAACTACTGAGACACACTGGCAGACTCATCCTCTGGTTCCACCTTACTGGAGGTGCAATGCAGATGGATCCAGAACGCAGGTTAGCTTCCATAGACCTCCAATGTCTAACTGGTGGAGTCTTCAACTAGTAAACAGAGGGAATGGTTGCTCTTCTTTGTAGTTGTGGAAATGGAGCCATGGGTGAAAACAGTCAGATGTTGGGGCAGGGATCTCTGCTGTGTGACGTGGTTTCACCCAGAAACCTTTGCTGCGTTAGCTCTATTGGCACTCTTCATCTCTGGTTCTTGAGATGCTACCAAGAGGGAGGTGACCCTCATCCCTTTCCTGCCCAGAAGGTAGCAGGAGCAAGGAGGGACAGAACTGGGGATACAACCCTGTGCCCAAGCACCTCCCTGCTCACACAGGAGTGTGACCCACCAGAGGTGGCAGGTGGAAATCAAACGTAATTTGGGAGTGTTGGAGCACGGAAGAGTGAGATGAGTCGTGGTGGGGAGACCAGCCTCACCTTTCATATTCTAATGCCTTGCCTTTGCCTGATTTGTGAGCTCTGGGGAGTCCTGCTGGGAATTCACTCGAACGGAGGCACACGCTGCCGTCCCTCGGTAAATTACACAGAGATATAATGAAGGAGGAGAAATCAGTTACTCTGTGACTGCAGCTCCCCAGGGGACCTTAATTCAAATATTTGTGGAGCTGAGCAAGTGGGGCGTTGGGGAGCCGTGGAGTTGGAGCGTCTCTCCACAGGTTTCTGCAGGTGGTTGGTGATGGCAGGGCTGTGCACTGTGCGGTGGGATCCTTCCCCCAAGGGCTTTGAGCTCTTGGTGGTGTTAGCCAAGAGGAAGGCGATGAGGAAATAGGGAGCGTTGGTGCTGCATCTTCCTTGAACACAGAGGTGCAGATGGTGGTGGTGGCTGGAATGTTCGGAATGACTGCGGGGTGACGGGGGATCTGCCCATGGCTCTGCACTGCCCCAAGGGCTGTGGCCCAGCTGGGGACAGCTCAGTCCTTGCCATGTTTCCTCCAGCCAGACGGGAGCAGGGCACGCGTGGGTCTTTTCCACCACCCACCCACATGGCCTTTACGTTCAGAAGGGATCATAAAAAGGGTTCCATGCCACGTGGCAGCAGGTGAACCCCATATCGTTCAACTCAGGCATGAGAAAATCGATTTACCTCCAGCTCCGCTGCCAACCTGTGCCTTCTGTGCGCCCACAAACCAGGTTCACAGGACGTGCCTGAAACAACAAGTCCCGCTTCACCCTGACAGCCCAAGCTGTGACTCAGTGTGGTCCCACACCATCGACCCAGGTGCTCAGAGACACCTGTACAGCCAGGATAATGCACACAAGTGTGAGCACACGCTCCTCGCACGCCTGCTCGCACGTGCATCAGCTCTGCTGGCAGCACCGCGCCGCTCCGCTCCCGTGCCGACATCCCGCACCGAGTGCACGGCACCACATTGCACACACACATGCTCGCTCCGAGCAGCACGGCTGAGCTTCGTCTCGGGATGCTGTGTACAATGGGGGCAATCCCACTCACACCCACAGCCCCCACGTCCTCCCCTTGCACACCCAGCACCTCGGGTCGGCACGCACATGCGGTATGGATCTGTGGCACGCCAACTGTTGGGAAAGGGGAAAAAAAAACCCCACACAGATTCAGCCGAGAGAGAGAGGGGGAAAGAAAGAGAGAGAGAATGACAGACTGCAATCCCCCTTGAGTGCCTATCCTCATGAATATTAATAAGATGGTAATTAAAATGCAGGGACACAGCAGGACGGATGCAGGCGCTGCCTTCGGAGCGCTGGGAACGGGGGGAGCGCGTCTTTCCAGGCAGGTTTTGATTCCGTTCTCTGATGAAAAGAAGAAAACGGAGCCTTCAACTTTAATCAGTTTAGAGTTTTTTTGACACGACATATCTTTAATTGCTGATATTTCTGCTCTCCTCAAACCCAGCTCTACCGTCTCCAGTCTAACCAGAGATAACGAACCACGGTGAAGCGCCGCGGATTCGTGCCTTGTTTACACCTCGACTTGTTTGCTACTTTGCTGGGGTTTCACTTCTTTGCCTCAGGTTGGAGGGCACGGCCCTGGCACACCCAGCAAGGGCGGGGGGCTGGAAATGGAACCCAGCATCTCTTTGTGTAGCCCCCTCCCCATAGACTTCCCCTATTGAAGCCATAGGGAAACCAACCTCTTCTGGGTGCTCATCTCCTTCTTGGCCATGGCTTCCTCTGGAGGATGCAGGCTCACAGGTCTCTGAACGAGGGGAACTGAAGTGTCGCTTGCTTCTGGTGAAGATCATCCACTGGGTCTGATCTGTGGATGGAAGAACGTCCAATGGGTCTCGTCCATGGATGGAGAACAGTGTTGATGGGAAAATGAAGGAAGAGTGTTGTTGGTGCCCAAAGAGAATGTCTTGGGTGTGGAAGTAGGACCAGGTCAGCACAGAGATTCGGATGATGTAGGAGGGACTTTCTGGCAAAGCGAAGAAAATAAGGACCCACAAAATACCCCATACCAGTATGACTGTTTAGTTTAAGTCGAGCCATAATGTTTGGTTTGGACAGAAAGGTTTTTTGTTTCACTGTGTCTGGAGGTGGCTTATTTTCTTTAGATCTCCTCTTTTACGTTGAGGTAATCTTTGAGCTGAAAGCAGTAGGTTTGCTGGAATGAAAAAAATAATAATAAAAAAAATCTTTCAGAAAATGCCCAAATACAATTTGTCATGCAAGTGATGGAAGATGGTTTGCATTTTCAAACCTGCCCAGCATACACACCATGCGATATCCCTGCTGGAAGAACAGAGCTGCAGCACCCTGGAGCTCTCGAGGTTTTGTTGTGCAGCAGGGCAATGCTGGTGTATAACAAGGCCTTTTCAGGTTGGACATTAGGAAAAGCTGCTTCTCCAAAAGAGCAGTGCTGTGCTGGCACAGCTGCCCAGGAGTGACAGGTCACTGTCCCAGAGGTGTTCCAGAGATGTGGCACTGAGGGCTGTGACAGTGGGAGTGATGGGGAGGGATGGAGTCGGACCTGGGGATCTGAGAGGGTTTTTCCATCCTTCATGATTCTGTGACTCGTCTCTATCACAGACCTTCCCAGAGAGGTGTGGGATCCCCTTCCCTGTACCCAGCACAACTGTGGGATGCCTGCTCAGCCCAGCTGACCATGGAGCACCTTTGCCATGAAGCCCCAGCCCATTTCCCATACCCCATGGGCAGCAGGGGGGTCTCCCTGTCATCCCGCCCTACAGCAAAGCTGCTCCATACTGATATGAGCTGAAGCCAAGACTGATGGTGAACCGCCACAAAGCCAGTGTGTCAGCCTGCATTCTTGCCCATCAGGGTGTTTGCTTTTCCATCCTTTTTAATGCATTTCGGTGTGGCAGGATTGATGAGGGGGTTATTTGCCTGTCCCTTCTTGCCTTTCAATAGCGTGGGTGTTGCAGCATGGGGTTGGACCCCTCTTCTCGAGCAGGAGTGGCTCTTGCATTGGCTTCCCTGGGCCATGTCAGAGCTGGGAAATATGAGGATTTCTGGAGGACATGGAGGGGAAGGGCAGGTGGGGGACAAAGAAATGGGAGCTCAGTGAAGGGGACAGCAGAGGGAGGTGCCAGCAGCTTGGGACCAGCCAGAGCTGAGGGGAAACAAAACAAAGCTGCTTTGGGTGTCATTTTCAGTGAGGGAAAAAGTCATTTTTATTATTTTTTCTTTTCTTTTCTTTTTTTTTTACTGCTTCCTTCTCCTCCTTCGTTCTCTCCTCTCTCCTTTCTGCAGTGCTAAAACAACACTTTGAGAACTGAGAAGGGCACGGTCTGAGCTTCCCCTCAACCCCACACCTCCCAGCACTGCCGTTAAATCTGTGCTGAAAAAAGGATCAGCAAATATCAGGTTTGCCACGCAGATGCACTGACAGGGTTGGGGCACTTGTGGCAGGGACAGCCCAGAGTGACAGCCCCGGAAGCACCCAGCAAGGGCAGGAGTGCAAAACCCCACGGTAAATGGAAGGAGAAGGCGTTGCTTTGCTGCTGAGAGAGAATTTAGGTGGCAGGGATGAAACAGAGAAGCGCTGTGCAGGGAGCGGTGCTGGGGCTGGAGGGCCGTGGGAGGGAGGTGACAGGATGGCCCCGGGTACCGCTTCCTCATGGCACCCCTCCAGCCGTCCCCGTCACCCCCTAGTCACATCCTGCTTGCGCTGGCTCCTGCCTCATCCTGCTGCCTGCAGTTTCTCAACCCCTTTCCCTCCTGCCAGCACTTTCTGGCTGCTGGGGTTGCTGCGGGGCAGCGGGGCTGGAGGCAGCTCTTGGAGCACCAGGAGATTTAGGATCGACATGCTCCATCCTCTCCTGCTTGACAGCAGAACTGCCATTTAAGGGAGGGTTTGGAGGAGACATCTTCCTCTTTCCAAATCCTTCTAGCCGGTGTAGCCCCCATCCCACAGACCCTGCAGCACGGAGCATCCCAGTATCTATGGGATCCTCACCCTTCCCTGGTCTTCCCTGGGTCCTCGCTTTGTCCCCAGTGCCCTTTCCTCCTCTGCAGCCCCATCTCCAGGGGGACCATGTGCTGTGGGAAGGATCACATCCTGCTGCGGGACGCTCTGTGCCCTGGCAGGGCGCAGCTGGAGCTGGCACTGCTCTGCGCTGGGCTGAGCTGTCCTGGCTTCTAAGTGCTTCTGCAACAGCAGGAGACCTCAAGGGGAGTTCTTAGTGGAGCAGGGAGATGCTGCAGCACAGCAGCAAGCTGGAGCTATGGGGAGGGAGGGACTCTGCCACGGACTTTCTGGGCTAACCTTGGTCAAGACAGCTTTCTCCCCGCATGTTTCTTGTGGTTTTTTTTTACCCAAACACAACGCTGCCTTTGCTAGCTGTGCTGGTGCAGAGGCTGATTCCCAGCACCCTGGAGGAGGGCTGCTGGCTGCTGCCACAGCACTGCACTGCAGCAGCTCTGAGCTCAGCGCTCCGTGCTCGGGGTCTCAGCCCCATTGCGGAGCTGCTGCCGCAGAGCTGGGACTGCTGGGACCCAAATCCACATCCTGCATCCCCTCTTTGCTCCTTTGCCCAGCGCTGAGGCTTGGGCTGAGCGGCGGGCGGCGTCACTTTGGGGTTTGGGCACACGGGGAACGCAGGTGGGTGGGGGAGGCACTTCCACGATCCCCACCATTAGGGAGCACAGAGCCCGGGGTGCTGCGTTGTGCCCCCAACAGAAGGCAGGGAACAGACGGAGGAGATGGTTGTGCCCGCCTGGGGCTCAGGGATGGGGCTGCTGGGCGCTGGCATGGTGCATCCCTCCTTCCCCATCCCTCTTCCCCACGCGCAGGGCAACGTGGCCACGCGCGGAGCCAACCAGGAGCGATGCGAGGAGGGTCGCAGCTCGGCGGGGCGGCTCTGGGCTCCCCGCTCTTCCCTCCAGACCACGCAACGGTTAAATTCCTTTCCAGCTGAGCTGGCAAGCAGAGCCCGAGCATATTAGTCAGATCCCTGTAGGGGGTGGGGAGGAGGAAGGAGCGAGCAGCGAGGAGGGGCCGCAGCCCAGCGCCGGGCTGAGCTATTCTCCGGGGCGAGTGCGGGGAGGCAGCGCAGCAGGAGTTGCTGCTTCCCAGAAACTTGATTATTTTTAACCCAGGAAGAAAAAAAAAAAGAAAAAAAAAGGAAGGAAGGAAAGCGGGCAGATTTAAAAAAAAAAAAAAGAGTGGGGGTAAATCTAAAGAAACTGGAAAACATGAGGTTGGCGTCAGCACACAGCTTTGCAGAGGGGAGAGAAGGGGCAGAGAGGTTCAGGCTGCCCTGGGATGGGGAATGGAGCCCCAGCGGAGCTGCCCTGTGGGGTGGAGGAGAAAGCAAGGTCTTCTTTCTCACACTGCTTAACCACGTGTAGATGGGAGCCTGGGCAGAGTGCAGAGGCATCTCGGTGTTGTTCCCAGCACGACACGGTTGTGTTGGGTCTGAGATGCAGAGCCCTGCAGCGGATGTTCAAAGCCCCACAGCTGGAAGAGCGCTGGGGATCTGCTGCCCCACGCCTGGAGCTGCACTGCGGGCACAGGCACTGCAGTGTGGATGGGACACGGTGCATGAAGTCCCCTGTGAAGGGCAAACCCTTTCTGACCCAAACCCTCCCCATGTATTTGTATGACTGCAGCACCTGCACTTGGTTGGAAATTCAATGGCTTCCATGGCTGTAACACCAGCCCAAAGCATTACAAGCCATGGGCCCTTCCAGGAAATATCTGCAATCCCCCACTGTGCTGCCCAGCATGGTACTGGGGCTCCTGAACTGCTGTTCTCAGCCTCAAACTGAGCTCCATGGGGAACACCATGTGAGGAAATGTCCTATATCCACAGACACCATGTGGAAGCAGGGCCACGACCCTCCCTCAGGAGGTTCTTCCATGTTGGACCTCTGTGGGACTTGGGCTGTCATCAGCTCTGCTCTGCTGTGCCCAGATCCTGGATGGTGCTGGTGATGTCCACATGATGGCATCAGAACCATCATCGCACTGGAGAAGAAGCCCTTAATTTTGCAGACACAGCCAAGCCAGGTCAGAAAGTGGATCCCGTTCTCCAAAGGCAAAGAAGTGACAATGGCAATCAGTTCAGCTGAACAGGCAGCAAGTCCCCCTCAAACTGCAGAGAAAACAAAACTCTTGACAAAGGCACTGCTGCTCTGTTGGCTCCATGTGGGGCTGCTGAGGGTCTTTGTGCTGGTTTGGTCCGTGGAGCAATGTCACCCCATCATGTCCCAGCACCAGCCTCCCTGCCACCAACAGGCTCAGCAGTGCATGCCCCATCCCTGGAGCTGCTCAAGGCCAGGCTGGATGTGGCTCTGGGCGACGTGATCTGATGGTTGGGGCTGGAACTGGATGATCTTTGAGGTCCCTTCCAACCAAACCATTGTGTGACCCGATCAAAACATGTGGCTCACTGGGTGCAAAAGTGCCAAGCCTTCCTCCTCATCTCTTCCTCTCCCAAACCCCAAGAGCCTTCAGTGGAGAGCTCCCCCATGCTGGCACAAGCAAGGGCCCTGGGGATGGGCCAGGAACTGCTTCCACCCCACGGCTGCAGCGGGATGGAGCTCACAGCATCACCCTCCCCACTGCATGCCCACAGGGTTGGGGTTTGCTGAGGGGCTAGGGTGGCAGAAGGCCCTCCGAAGAGCCCCTCTTGCTGCAGGCAGCCTAGTGCACTGCTCGCAGGGTATTTTTTTCTTCCTCGCTCTTTGTTAAGCTCCCTTTCAGCTGAAATGGCAATGCCTGGGTGTTCTGAGCTGACAATAATTGCTGCAGTCTAGACACTGTCTGGTATGAGGCACGGGGAATCAAAGAGGCCCCTTCTCTCGCAGCGACTTTCACACATGCTCCCTTGCTTGGGCTCCTTCCTTCTCCCTCTCCCATGTTCCCTTGGTCTTTGCCTTTTCTTTTTTTTGTTAATTTTTTTTTATTGCTCCCCTCTATCTGCATCGCGCAGAGCTGGAGGAGAAGCGTCAGCATCTTCCCCCACGCGTGCTCCCTCTCCGCCGTCTGTTCCATGCTCCCCCTCTCCCTCTCTCTCTCCCTTTCTCATCTGTCTCCTCTTTCTCTCCTTCCTCCACTCTTACCTTTATGCTATTCCCTTCCTCCCAAAGTTAGCAGAGAAGCGAGAGGGTGGGGGCTGGCTCTGCAGGAGTTTAACTCCTTCCTTACCCTCTCGAAGCTCTCCTCTTCCTGCTGAGCCCCTCCTGGCTGTGGGAGCCCCTACCCACCCCATCCCTGGATCCACAGGAGGTGCCTGGTTGTGCTGGAGTCACATGCAGCCTCATGTCCCGACACCTTGGGCATGGAATCATCCGTTCCTGCACCATTGCTTGGCCAACAGCATGGCCATTGGGAAGAGGTGTCCATTGGGGACCCATAAGAAGGGGCGACTATTGAGGGCGCGTGGGATGGCGTGTCCATTGGGGACCCATGGGAAGGGACATCCATTGGAGGACCATGGTAAGGAGCATCCATTGAGGGCCCATAGGAAGGGGTGTCCATTGGGAAGTCCCCCACATCTCAACATTGCAGTGGTGCAGAGCTGGGGAGGTGCTGCAGCTCCTCCATCACCTCCATGCCCAACAAGAAGGCAGCCAGTGTGGGAGATGTGTGGAGGAGCCAATGTGGGAGCATCTCACTGCCACACCTGCACTGATGGGCACACACAGCAGCTGTTCCCCAACAAATATTTGCTGGGCTGCAGGTGTGTCCCAGCTGCAGGAAACCCATCATTGCCTCTTTGGGTACTTGGGTTCTCCTTCCACCCACAGCAAAGCCATGGGAGGTCTGCAGGCTGCACCAGACCTCTTTAGGTGCTGCCTCAGTCTGTGTGTTGCTGGTGTTTCAGTGGGATGCCGTGTTGCAGTTCCAATCATGCCCAGGACTTATTGTGCTATCATGCTATTAACAGATCATTTCTAGCTCACTTCTGGACTTCTCTTAATCTCTGCTCCCTGCACAAATAGTCGCTTTTTCTGCAAAGCCCAACTAAATAGCGCCGAATTCTCATATGTGTGTTTTGATTGCTGTCAAATGCTTTCACCAGAGGGGAAACTGAGGCAAGGCACAGGGCAGCCATCTGCCAGCCAGCAGGGCCCCCCCATGGGACGTGGAGCTGCTGTGCAGCCCCGCTTGCATTGCCCAGCATCTCAGCGGCGGCGGTGCTGCTCGCCTACCACGGGAAAGTCACATTAGGAAAGTATGCAATGTATTTTTAACTGTCTATAATGCAATTTAGCAGCTGGAAACGAGGACAGAAGCCAACCCCGTGCGACCAGCCAGATCTCTGCCGTCCATAAGCAAGAGCTCGGTGGACGCGGTGTTATTCTGTCAGGCTGGGGACCTTGTTTGGGAAAAGGGCAGGGAAGGGCCGTGTCCTCAAAGTCGGGCTCTGTCTCTAGCCAAGGGGTGATGGAGCTTGGGGACCTCGCTGGGGCAAAGAAATGCTGGTGGTGTGACAGAGCAGGAGAGGAGACAGCCCCAGGGGAGGGAAACAACTGCTGGAGGTCAGCGGCAGAGCCAGGAATAAAATCCAGGTGTGCTTAGCTGGCGCTGGGTTTGTATTCCTGCACGTGGGTGCATGCAGCACTGCTCTCCCCAGGTGCAGAGAGAGCTTCCCAAAGCCACCGGTGCCCTCCGGAGCTCCAATGCAGGCTGTGGGGCAGCAAATATGCAGGATCTGGGGGGAGAGATTTGGGGTCTGTGTTCCCTGGAGCATCCCATACAGCACTGCTGGGTCCGGGCCCCGCTGGAAGGATGCTGATAAGGCAGCGAGGATAAAAACACTGCCTTTATTTTGAAGCTTATCTCCAAATCCTAATGAAAACAGATGAAGAGGGAAGGCAGGGACATCGGAGGTGCAATGGGGCTGGGGCTGGGCGGTGCTGTGCAGCAGAATGCAGCTGGGTTGGGAGTCCAGTTGGCTCCAGCATGAGGTACAGCACGGGGGGAGTGTGAGATAACAGTAAAGCTTTAGGGCAAACCCAGCGAGCTGGGGCACAACTCTCGGGTCCCACACATGAGGGGAGAAAAGCTGGAGTGGCTGCCATCCCTCTTCCTGCCCCACCAACACCCTGAAACTGAGAATCCACTCTTAATAAGGGACTCGATGAGGAAGAAGAACCTTGAAACCAAGGAAACAAGGGAAGCAAAAGGGGAAAAAATCCTTTGCAAGGGGTGATGAAGAGGGAACGTTTAGCAGGTTGGGATGCCTGCTCCAGCAGATGTCCCATCCCAGAGTGGCATCAGCTGCAGCCTGGGGCAATGCTGTAGGAGAGCGCTGGGGGAAGGAGGTGGGATGGAGGGGGGGAGCAGAGGGCTGTGGAGAAGCTGTCCGAAGGTTCCACGGAAGGAAATCCTTCCTTGCCAGATCTGGGACACCCCTCACATAGGAGCAGCGACACACGTCCTCCATCGCCGCCGTTTGACGCAGGGCACAGCAAACCACGGGGAGGGGGCACAACCCCATCTGTCCCCATTCAGAGCAGCGCTGTGGGGCGCACACCCCCATCCCTCTCCTGTCCCCATAGCTCAGTGCCCGGCCCCACTCGGTGCTGCGGGACCGTAACGTGATATTTCCCCGCGCGTCCCCCGGAGGGTTTTTTCCATTACATAGAACGGAGCTGCCTGCGCGCCCGGCTCCCCCGCCTGCAACCTCTGGCACCGCTTTTCCAGCGGCACATTGTGCAAATGTAACCTTTCAGCAAAGCCACTCCTACGGCAGGAAGCCGTGGGGCCTCGGCTGCTGCCAGGAACGCAGCCGGCTCGGAGCTGGAAGGCAGCCCGTTAATCAGAGCCGGCTGACAGCAAAGCACACATCCTGGGCAACAGATTTCTGCTCCCGCTCCCTCGCGCTCAGCCTCGCCTCGCCGTGCCTGCATCGCTCCTGCTCGGCTGCTTTCTGCCAGCCCTTCTGCCTCCCCCTCCTCTTCCTCCTCCTGGGGTGTCCAGCAGGGTTTGCTCCTTGCTGTGCATGGGGGCAGTTACCAGCCTGGGGGTCCTGCTGTGCATGGGGGCCAAAGGGGTGTTTGGTGGGGCTGCCCCCTGTGGTCACAGCACCCACAGGACCCCCTGCAGACAGCACTTACAACCACACCTCAGCACCGTACCCATCACCATATGGCAGCGCTGTGCTCATGGTGCTGGCCTGCCTGATGGAAACCCATTGTGCCTATGGGGTGTGGGGCCATGGGGTGTGGGGCTATTCCAGAACCCCCAGCCCTCCCCAGGCCCAGGGGACACCCAGCCTTGTGCTGCAGGCAACTTTGGGGAAGTGTCTTGCCTGCCTCCAGTTCACCATCACAACCAAACGGGAGTTTTTCTATGAGCTCAGACAACATGGCAGGATTCTACTTGGCTCATACCCGAGCTTTCTCCATTTACATCTGCACTTGTGCCCAGGTGAAGCCCAGCAAAGAACAAGAGGTGAAGAAACCCCACCATCACTGTCCCCATGCAATGGGCTCTGTAGCTTTTGCATCTGGTTTCTTCCGGGACTTGAAACACGAAATTGCTGCGTTGTAGTTTGTCTGTTTTTGTGTTGTTTCCAGCCCAGCTGGAAGCAGGAGGTATCAGAAAATGGAGGGGTGGGGGTAAAAAAAAAAAAGAAAAGAAAAAGGAAAAAGGAATCGATCTGGCAAGAATCCATCTTCCTGCCAAATCCACCGAACCCAGGATGCTCGCGCCTTGCTCATCCCAACCCATCCCCTCGTGCCCAAATGGCTTTGGGGATGCTGCACAAAGCATGGCCCCGCTGCTGGCGTCGAAGCCATCCCTGCATTTATTTCACCTTTTCCTCTGGTTGCGAATTGTCCGGGAGCAGATGGCGATTTTCTCAAGTGTATCCGTTATTCGAAGTCGCTCACCGAGACAGGGATGGCTCACACAAACCCGGCCCCCCTGCAAAGCCATCATTTGGTCTTTCCATCTGCCCAGCCACTGCGTTTGGTGTGGGTTTCCGCCAGCTCCATGGGGCAGAGCGGGACGGCACGGCCCTACACGGTCATCCCCTTAACTATGGGACGTGGAGCCGTGACGGCCAGGGCAGCTTGGGGTGGAAAGCAATCCCTGGAGCTGGGGGGACTCTCTCCTTATGAGCCCCTGAATGGGCTCCCAGGCCCATCTGCTGCCACATTCTGGCTGCATTTTTCCATTTTCCCTTCCCAGTCCTCTCCTTCTCCCCTCTGCAAAAGCAGCCATGGGGCCGGGAGCTGCCTTGCAGGGATGGGGCAGTGCGCTGTAACCGGAGCCCATTGGGACCCCCTGCGCAGCCCCACGCCAGGAATGTTGCTCCAAGGGGGGCTGCCAAGGGCTGACAAAGGGGGAACCGCTTTGAAATGCAGCTTGCTGTCCCTCCCCTGTGGCTTAAACAAATACCCCCCGGCTCAGGGGGTGCCTCCCCGCATCCCACAGCCTTTTGTTGCCAAGCTTTTGTCTGGGGTGTGGAGAAAGGGCTGGGACCCCCCCAGCCTCCCCCAGGACACCCATGTGGATGGGGTCTGGGATGCTGAGTGTGGGGCTGAGTGTGGCTCAGTGTCCCATCATAGGGCCTGGGGATGCTCTCTGAGCCCCTCTGCCTGCTGTCCCTCCTGTCCCATCCCCATGGTGTCTCACTATAGGCGAAGTCTTTGAGTCTCCACATGGGAACTACCATCAGCCTGTGCCATTTCTGTGTGCCAATCTGCATCCAGCATCCAGCTCCCATATGGGGGGGGGCAAACCCAAAGCTTGGGGGCGTTGCAGAGCCCACTGCCTCTAGGATTCCATTAAGGGACTTGTAATTTTGCATCCCCAAAGGCACTTCACGGAGTTTCCTTCCAGGGAAAATAGTTGGGGGAAAATCCTTTGAGGGGGGGTTGAACAACCCCAAAATGCCCAAGGAAATGCCCAAGGACATGGCAGCGCTGGTCTCCAGCCATTGTGCCGTGCAAAAGAACCTCCTGAATTAACCACAGGAAAAGTAAAACTCAAAATGAACCCATTGGAAACCAGACCCAGACTTCTCCAACCCCCCCCCAAGTCACAAAGACAACAGAAGCCCCCAACTGCTGCTCACATCCCTCCACGCTGCCCCAAAGGTGGGAGATGCCCTGAGACACCCCAACCAGTGCCAACGGGGCCACAATGGGAAGGTTGGGTTGGGGTCGGGCAGAGCCTGTTTATCCCTTTGCTGTTGGGGGTGGGTGCATAGGGGGATCCCTGGGGGTGGGGGCACTCAGCCCTCCTCTGTCCACGGGACGGCGGTGGGTGAGCGCAGTGCTGGGCTGTGTCCCCGGGGAGCAGCGGCCCCGCAGCCCCGCGCCGCGCTCGTCACCCAGACAAGAGATCAATAACTAATTTCACTGCAGCAGCAGCGCGGGTTTTTTTCCAATAATTGTGAGCCGGCGGTTGGGAATGAGGCTCTCAGCACCGCTCCACACTAACCTGCGCCCGATCAATCGCCACACCGCTGGGGCAGCAGGAAAACTCATTTTTCTCTTTTTCTTTCCTCTCAGCCTCCTCCTCCTTTCACCGCTCCCTCCTTGGGCACTGCGGCTCCGGATCCGGCCCCTCACCTGGGGGGCTGTGCTGAGAGTCCCCCACGTGCAGTGGCCGTGTGCTGCTTGTCCCATTTCCTGCAGGACAGACCCTGTGCCAAGCGTAGGGCGCAGCATCTGTCCTCATCCAGGAGCACTGTGGAGCTGTGGTTACGGAGCTGTGCCTTTCGGTGGCCAGCTGGTGCCTTTGTGCTGCTCATACATGTTCAGTGATGCAGTAGGAGATCTTTGGGATGCTGTGGGGTTGGTCTGATGTCGGCTATGAGTCTCGGCCGGGTTCCTCCCTTCTTATCTGTCTCTTCAGCATCTGAGACCCCGCTGTGCCTCAGTTTCCCCACACATATCTGTACCAGCTGGGCGCAGCTCCATGAGCTGCCCACGGTCCCTGTGCTCTGGATCCCATCACATAGGACGCAGTGAAGAGCTCAGTGCTGGGCCCTGATGCTAGTCTCTGGAGTCCCAACATCCACACATCCAGCATTGAGGAACGGTGCGGTGTGCAGCATCCCCTGCTTGTGTGCTTTGCCCCAGCTTGGGGACGGTGAGAATGGGTGCACAGAGCCCACCCTGAGCCCCATCCCTGTGCTGGTGGGGTATTTCCGTGTCCTTTTTGGTGAACTAGCACATGACTCTCATGGTTAACATTTGCCTTAACCCTCTTTCTGCACATTGGTTTGTATTTGCATTACGCCCAGGCCACGGTGCTCAGGAACACAGGGCGCTTGCAGGGCTCCCCCCATGAGCAGCAGTGTCCCCCAGCCATGGCTAAGGTCACTCTTCATGGGTTTCCCAGCAGCACTGGAGCCTCCATCCTTTCTCTCCCATTTAATCCCATGAATTAAACACCGCCTTCACCGCGGAGCGCCGAGCGGTGCCGGCGTAATGTCCAAGTTTTATGACTTGCCTTGAAGGCACCTATTGATTGGGGTCCTCTCTGGATGATGGAGCTTTTAGTGCATCCTGGGCTGTCTGAGCAGGGCTGGATCCTCAGCCCATGGGGCTCAGCAGCGCCGTGCCATCACGTCTCGGTGCCCCATCTCCGTGGATCCCAGGGGGAGGCAGCAGGCAGGGACCTCGGTGCCCACACGGCGCCTTTAAGAAGCCCACAACCAGCTCCAGGAACACGAGCTCAAGGTCACAGTGGGAAACCTGCGGACTTGGCAGCGAGGAGAGGAGAGCGGGCGGAGGGAAGGAGGAGGGAGGAGGGAAGCAGCCGGGGATAAAACCCAAATTCTGGCGGGGGAGAGGAGATGGAGAGGAGCAGGGAGGTGGGGTGTAAGGGGTTCCACCCAGGGGTGCCCAACTATGGCCCCTTGAGGCCCTGCCACGTCCCCTGCTGCAGTGCCCAGATGCCCTCTGGGAGGTTTGGGGTTACCGAAGGCGCTGGGAATGAGGCAGCTACTCCTGGTCTGGGTTTGGAGATGCCCGATTTTAATTTTCATCAGCAGAATTAATCTGCAGAGCTGTTTCCCCCCCCCTCCTCCCCCCTCTCCTTCCTTTCCTCGCTGGTTTCGACGTAGAATTTGATCACTTCTCCCAGGAGCTCGGCACCATTAACATTCACTCCTGGCGCGCGCGAGCCGCGCTGCATCGCCAAGCGCATCGCAGGCTGCGGGCTGTGGGCTGTGGGCACCTCGACCCCCGTGAGCAGCCCCAGCCCTTTGGCCTGGCACCATCCTCACCCCCCACCGAACCAGGGAGGGGCTGCTTCATTTCTGTGCCCAGAAATGTAGGAAAATGAAGGGTGCAGAGTAGGAGCAGGGGGTGCTGCCCTTCCCCTGCTTCCAGCCAGCCTTGGGCTCAGACCTGGAGGTGTCCATAGGGTCCTGGCCTCAGGGTTTGCTCTGCAGCTGCTGGGACACCTGGCACCATCCAATACAATGGAAGCCAGAAAGTGCTGTGGGGGTAGGATCCAAATCTTGCACCATTTCACAATTTAAGGGATGTGAAGCGGTCACCCTGGGCTGCCTCAGAGTTGCATAAAGTTGTAGACTTTGTTTTTTGTTTTTTGTTTGTTTTTCTTTGATAAAGATTAATAAAGAATTAACTCCTTATTGTTGTTATTATTACTCCATCACTGTCGCTATCACTGTTACCATTACCATTACCATTGCTATTACTATTGCCGTTGCTGCTATTGCTGCTATTGATGCTATTGCTATAACTATTGCTATTTCTACTGCTGCTATTTCCATTCCCATTCCTGTTCCCATTCCTGTTCTCATTCCTGTTTCTCTTCCTATTCCCATTCCCATTCCCATTCCCATTCTCATTCACGTTCCCATTCCTATTCCTATTCCCATTCCTGTTCCTATTCCAATTCCAATTCCTGTTCCAAACTGCTGCCTTCGCATGACTTGCAGTTTTCCTGGCACCAGCACAGCCCCACCTGGGATGATGCCCTCTGGCCCTGAGGTGCCCCCTGTGCTGCAGCAGCAGCAGGAACTGCATCATTCCCTCCATCAGTGTGGGGCTGCATCCTCCCCATGTACAGATGATAGCAATTTTTCCCCTTTCTGGCTATGGCCCCATGCATTGAGCCCAGCCATGCTGCTCCTCGAGGGCACAGAGGCATTCACCAAAGCGAGAAGCCAAATGCTTTCTTTTTAGCCTCGCTTTAACAAATATTAATTAACAAGAGAGTAAACACTAATCCCGAAATGACACAAACTGCGTTGCTTGAAATGAATGTTTGGGACCTGTCTGTGCTGGGATTTACAGCCACGTGGGTTAATGGGTGCTAAATCATTGCTCAGACTGCAAGGAGAAGCTGAGCTGGCGAGGGGCTCTGCGTGCTGCTCAGCCTGGCATCGGCTGCACAGGGTGCTGGGGCTGCGCTGGGCTGTGCCGTGCCATGAGCTGCTCTGGCAGGAGGTGTGGATCCACTCAACGCTTGGAGAAATGGTGCCCCCACCCAGCAATGGCTTTAACCATAGAGCGCTGCAAGAGCGACCAGAGAGTCACCCTTGCCTACAGCCAACCTCCAACCCTTGATGGGTGCAAGGGAGGCTGGGGGCTGAAGGCTGGGACTCACAAGTCTTGAGAGGGGCCCAGGGAAGCAGGCAGGCAGGACAGATCCAGGCCGGGTTTTCTTCATTCTTTCTGCTCTGTCGTGCAGGCTGGGGAGCTGCTGCCTGTGCACATGCTGCTCCAGTCAGTCCTGCTCCAGGCTGAGCTGCACAGCCAGCGTGAGCCAGCACTGGGAACTGGGAAACTGCTTCATGTGCACACTGCATCCTCCCCGAGCACACACTGCGTCCTCCCTCTGAGCACTGCATCCTCCCCAGCGTGTTCACTGCACATTGACTGGGGCAGGACCAGGACAACGCATGGAGGACACTGGGTGCTCCGTCCCCCCCTTGCTGGGAGGGCTCCCCTTCATCCCTTGTACTCAGCCCCATTTCGGGAGGGCTGGGAAGGGGAAGGTTGTGGGGGCTGCAGGGCTGGAAGTCGGCTCTGAGGGTCGGCTCCCTGCGCATCGCCTCGCCGTGCCGTTCTGCAGCGCCTTGCTTCCTATCATGGAATTTTAATTTGGTTAGTTGAGTTCTTTAAACAGTGTGAACTTGCTAAGTGCTTTGCATATTTTATACTCATGAGTAACATTTATCAAACAGAAAGTACAATTAATCAAATAAGGAGCTTTTGTAACCCGGAGCGGTTTCCCTTCGCCCTCATCTCACCCTCCACATCCCCTTCTCTCCCTGCCACTGCCCCATCTGGAAACACACACTGATACACATACACAGGTATACATATTACAAGTATTTTATATATGCATAGGTATATTTATGTCTCCTATAGATGCATGTATCCATGTATCTGTGCTGTGTAAATACACGTGTGTGTAGGTATGGTGTGTGTGGTATGGAATACGTGTGTATGTATGTACAAATGTGTAAGTATATACATATATGTGTGCGTACACAGATGTGTGGTCCAAGTAAACTGTATCTGTGTATGTACATGCACACAATATTGTGTTCATAAAATTATATACACAGTCTGTAGAGAGAACGTTTATATACGCACTGTTCTTGCTAATAACCAGTATCTTGTAGCTGTCACCTGCCATCTAGTATAGTATATAGCATATAGTGTATAAATACAGCAAAGAGCATATAGTATATAGCACATAATATATAGCATATAATGCATAACAGATAGTGTATAGCATGTAGTGTGTAACATTTAGCTGGTGCTGGGCACATTGGTGGCTCCCAGCAGCACAAGGAGAGCACTGACCTAATTTGTTGTGACGTCCCAAACCCACTGCAGTGCAGTGCTGGAGGTGTGGGGCGCAGGGCAGCGTGTGTGGGGTGTGGGATCCCCTGTGTCCCCCGGATCATTGGCACCTGAATGGGGCACGCAGCATGCTGGTCACTGGGAGCAATGTGTGCAGTGCTGGTCAACTCAGCTCCAAGTGATAGTGTGAAATTAATTAGAATTAATTAATCAGAAAAGGGTAATAGGGGTGATTAAGTACCTAGGGGAAAAAGAAAATAATCCTGAATGTTGTAGGAATGGTGATTGCCTCGAATGGAAGGGAGTGAGAGGTGAGTGCTAAGGAGTAGATGGGGTGGGGATGGAGGGTGAGGGGACTCAGTGCATGGGGATCACACAGTGATTGGGGCTGGACAGAGGGGAAGGGAAGGGGAAAAATGGGAAAGGGAAGGAAAGGGAAAAGAAAAAAAAATAAAGTGGAAGGGGAGAAAAGGGTAAGGGAAAGGAGAAAAAGAAGGGAAAATGAAAGGGAAGAGGGGAAGGGGAAAGGGAAAAAGGAAGGAGGGAAAGGGAAAGAAAGGAAAGAAGAAGGGAAAGAGGACGGAAAATAAGGGAAAGAGGAAAGAAAATGGAAAAGGCAAGGAAAGGGAAGTGAAAGAGGAAAAAAGGCAAAGAACAGGAAGAGAAAAGGGAAAGAGAAAGAAAAAGGAAAGAAATGGGAAAGGAAAAAAAAAGGGAAAAGGAAAAGGAAAAGGAAAAAGGAAAAAGGAAAAAGGAAAAAGGAAAAAGGAAAAGGGAAGGCTCGCGGAGCTGCCCAGCCCTCGGCCGGGCCGTGCCACGCTGCTTTGCTTCCCCCGGCTTCGCACTCGGGGCCGAGAGCCGCACGCGGAGCGCAGGCTCAGGGCTGCGGGCACGCGGTGCCGCTCCGCGCCGTGACGGCCGCCGATGGACGCACGCTGCGCTCCGCTCCGCACGGCCCGGCCTCGCGGGAGGCGGCGGAGTTCCGACGGCAGCGGCACTGCGGGACAACAGCGCCTCCTGGCGGCCGTGCCGGGTTACGGCGCTCCGGAGGCGGTCGGTTCGGCGGTGAGGGCGGAGCTTCCGCCGTGCGGCCTCCGAGCCGCGCCCCCTTTTCGGCACGTGACATCGCTGTGACGTCACGCCGAGCGCCGCCTCACGGCGCGTGGCCGCGGCCCGAGGTAACGGCGCGGGGCGTCCGAGGGGGAGGGGAGGTCGGGGTGGGGGGGCGGGGGGTACCGGGACCCCGACGCGGGGCTGTGGGGTCGGGAGCCCCTGGCAGCGGCCGGCGAGGAGGGGGGGGAGAGCGGCTCGGCTTTAGGCCGCTTTAGGCCTTTGTGCGTTCTTTCCCCCGGCTCCCAGGGCCCCAAACCGTCACCGCCGGTCCTGGGCCGCAGGAGCCGGGCTGAGGCCTGCAGCTGCGCGGGAGCGGCGGGGCCGTATCACCCGGTACACAGCAGGGGGGGGGAGGCGCCCAGCAGCACGGTGCCGCTGCCAGCCCCGCTTCGTGCAGCTCTCGGAACCTCCGCCCCATGCACGGCGCTGTGGGGCGGCCCTGAGGAAGGAGCGGCTCTCACCTCCCTCCCTTCGGGGCTGCCGTGCTGTCCTTTAGGATTCCAGTTGCGTTCTTTCCTCCCTTAGGTCACAGCGCAGCCACGCTGGGACATCAAGCTGAGGACCCCGAAACTGCCTCTGCTGCCGTAGGAAAGGTTTTGTGTCTAACGGGGTCTTTGCCTTATTTATAAAGGTGTTTGAAGTCCTCAAATTCAGCCTTTGGCCACCTTAAATCTCACTTCTGATCCCCAGCGCAGTTAATCACAGCCACAGCAGTTTGAATTATGGGATGTCTGGGGGGGATTTATAGCTTGTATTGCTGATTATACCTTGACTTTATTACATGGCACATATATCTAACTGGTGGTCACGGCTGAGATTTACAATCCTCAGGTAGGTGCTTAGGAGAACTTTTAGCAACTCCAGATGTAATTGGAGGTGACTGATGGGGCTGTCAGTGCAGATAAACACATAAAACGTTAATGCTCTTAAGTTGGAGAGAGGAGGCAGAACAGGTGAAAAGGCTGGGGCAGCCCTCAAAGGAAGAAATGGGGTATTGCTGAGCGAGGCTGAAGCATCCCTGCCTGAGAGGCTCTGAAAACACTCCGTTGTTCCTTTTTCTGCTCCCCAGGAGGATTTTAGGGTTTGAAATAGCCCAGTTAGGGGGTGATAAAGAGTGTCAGCCCAAGTCAGGGTGCTCACAGAGCTGATCTCATGGCCGTGGCATTAACAAGGGGAGGGTGGTGATGCTGTTTCTCTGGGGGGCGCGCTGGGAGCCCCACCTGGTGGGGGGGGCTTTGTGCCTCACCTGTGATTTCTCCCCCCCTGGAGGAGCAGTGAGTCCCACAAGGGTCCGTGCCCCGCAGCCAGCATGACGAGTGAGGTGGTGGAGAATGAGTTTGAGTTTTACTCCAAGGCAGAGAAGTACTGGAAGGATGTGCCCGCCACAGTGGACGGCATGCTGGGGGGCTACGGCCACATCTCCAGCATCGACATCAACAGCTCCAGGAAATTCCTGCAGCGCTTTCTGCGGGTAGGTGCCGTGGGTTGCTGTGCTCCCAGAGCTCTGTCCTCTTCCCTGAGCAGAGCTGGGCTCTTCCCTCTTTGCTGCTCTGTGAGCTCCCACGTGGTCGTCCCGTTTCTCTGAGCTCTGTCCCTCACACTGTCACTCCAGGATGGCCCCAACCGAACTGGAACAACCCGCGCCCTGGACTGCGGGGCTGGCATCGGCCGCATCACCAAGAGGCTGCTGCTGCCCCTCTTCAAGACCGTGGACATGGTGGATGTGACCGAGGACTTCCTCACCAAGGCCAAGAGCTACCTGGGGGAGGAAGGCAGGCGGGTGCGCAACTACTTCTGCTGTGGCCTCCAGGACTTCAGCCCTGAGCCCAATTCCTACGACGTCATCTGGATCCAGTGGGTCATTGGTGAGGGTCGCTCGGCTTAGCAGGGTCTCACTTGCCTGTCCCAGGTACCCCAACATGCGCAGGGAGGGGCTTGAGGAGACCTGGGGCTGCTGGAGACGTGAGCATTGCAGCCTGACTGGGTAGGGGGTCTGACCCACAGAGGGGCAGTGGGAGGGCACTGCGCTGTGGCATCTTTTCCCTCCGAACTCTGAGGCCAGGGCAGAGAGGTGTGGGTTGGATAGAGCTGGGACTGAGCACACAGGATGCGAGCTGAACATCCCCACGGTTTCCACTGCTCAAATGTTTGTCTGCCTGGATCAGGAGGGATTCCAACCACAGCCTCCCTTCATCCATCACACTGCCTGGCAGCCCTGCATTTACTAATATCTGCTTTGCTCCCCAGGACACCTCACTGACAACCACCTCTCTGACTTCCTGAAGCGGTGCCGTGCCGGCCTGCGGCCCAACGGCATCGTGGTCATCAAGGACAACATGGCTCAGGAGGGTGTCATCATGGACGATGTGGACAGCAGCGTCTGCAGGGACCTGGATGTGGTCCGTAAGATCATCCGCCGGGCCGGGCTGCACCTCCTGGCCGAGGAGCGCCAGGAGAACTTCCCCGATGAGATTTACCATGTCTACACCTTCGCCATGAGATGAAGGTGCTGATGGGAGGGAGGTCTCTCCAGGACCAGGACAGCCGGTTCCTGCCGGGGTCAGGAGGGGTGAGGACTGTGCCTTCAGCGCGGGGCAGCGAGGGCGTTGTGACTCCATCTCTGTGGGGCTGGTGGTGAGGATGGGGCTTCGTCTTCCCAGTTGCTGCTGTTTGTGAAAAGAGGTGTTTGCCAAATACATTTTTCCTGCTGTTGGACTGAAGCACGCGGGTTCTGTCAGATGGCTTGATGCTGCACCCAGGGGTCTGTATTGAGATACCCAACAGTGCTGGGAGCAGGAGAGTCCCCCTGTTGGGGATGTGCTCCTTGGGCACCTGCAGGTTGCTCCCTGCTTGTGAGCAGGAGCTTGGTACATCTCTGTGGCAGGCTGGATTCCCTTTCCTGCCTGGGTGTCCCACTCATGAACTCACTGTGGCTTACAGAAGCGAGGGCTGAGATTGGCACCAAGTTGGGTATGGCAAACAGAAGAAATCTCTGCCATTGCCTTACGCTACGCTGTAGGTTGGGCTCTGAGAAGGGCCTTCTGTAAACCCACAAAGCGGGCCTCCACACCTGCAGCAAAACAAGTGGCAGACATAATCCTGGGCCCCACGCCTCCTGCTTAAATGCTGCAGCTGCCTCCTAGCTTTTAACACTCCTCCTCTGCCACATCCAGAGCATTTCTGCCCAGCCACTGGCTTGTGCCCACTTAATGCACCACAACTGCTAACACTGGCCCAGCTGCTCACCAAGGGCTGAGCCCACACAGAGCTGCTGCCACCCATCCCTTGAATTCCTCCCCGACCAGCTGGAGCCCCTGCTTCCACCCTGACTCTCCTGCAGAAGAAACACGCACCTTGATGCTATTTAAAAGGCCTTGTTTAATTGCTCATTTTCCATTCCAGACAGTGGGGAAGTATTTTATCACATTATTATTATTTTTTTTTTCAAAACATCAATTCATCAAGATGCACAGCTCCAGTTCCACTTAGCAGGAAAAGGTGAAAAACAGATGCTGCCAGGAGGGGCAATGTGGTGAGACAGCTCTTCTGCAACCAACTGCTTGCAGATCCCAGATCCACTTGCTATAAATATCTGCTCAGAGTACATTTCTTCCTCTTCTGCATCTGTTCCCCGTGACAAACAATAACAACAGAAATGTTGGGGGCTCAGCTTTACAGCATCTTCTGCACTTCACAAGGAAGCAGATGCCTCCTTGATGCAGCCAGATGGTTGTGACAGGTTGGGACCTTCCTGCAGAGCCCCAAAAGTTGAGGCTTCCAGTAGCAGCTTGGCAAGAAAACTCCCATTGCAGCCCTGCTGCAATTTCTTTCCCCTGGGAAAGAGGCAATGGAGATCAATGTTCAGCATGCAATCACCAAAGGAAAGAGAAGCAGATAAAAGGAACAGGGAGGAGCAAGGCACTGAGGAGACAGCTGCCCATCCCACATCCTTGCACAAGGACACAACATGAAGCCAAGGAACAGCCACTTGTCTGCTTGCCTTGGAGTCCAGCATTACTGAGGCACCCTTTGTAGGCAGTGCTCTGTGCTGAGTGGATTCAGCACTCTTGGCAAAAACTGTGAGGTCAGCGAGCGCTCAGGCTGCTGTTGCTAACCCCACTTCCCCTCATCCCCTCCAACTTCCTGGTTTTGGAATCCCAGGTAAGTGAAGAAGGCACCCGCATCCAGGCAGAGATGCAGGACTGTGGCTGCTTCCGCTGACTGAACAGGAGGGCCTGAATGCCAGCACTCCCCTGCTCAGTGCTGCTCAGTTCCTGGGAGAAGCAGCATCTCTCAGCATCCTGAGGCATCTCATTGTGCTGCCATTCATGGCACTGCTTCTCCCACCCTGCAGCCAGAGCAGAGACCTGTACCTGCACACCATCCTCCTGCTCTCACCCCTTTTCTTACAAATCCACATTCTTTCACCTGGCAAAGGTGAATCCACCTTTTAAACCATATTCACCCTGCAGTGTCCAGCTTCCCACTGCTCAGGATCCCTCTTCACCCCTGGGCTCTGCCCACCTCCCTGCAACGTATTTTAAAGCCACAAGACCTCCACAGACACGCATGCAGCATTGTGCACAAAAAAGCACACCCCTGAAAACTCAGCAGAGACACCACAGGCAGAACTAGTAAAGCCACTGGCACAGGGACAGCAGTACCTCTCACTGCAGGGACAACAGGCGCAGAGCAGTGATGTGCTGACCCTCAGTAGGCACTGTGACCACAGAATGAGGAGATGAGGAGTCATCAGTCAGGCTGAGGTCCTCGTGCCCAACAGCAGTGTGGTCAATGAGGAGGTACCACTTCAGCCTGTCTGGAAGAGGCAGAGCCTTGATTTTTACATCGATTGGCCAAGGCCTAAGGCGCTGCCGGATGAACACCCTGCAGAGATGTTTCAGTGCCTGTGGGGTGTGCTCCAGCTGCTTCACAGAGCAGAACAGACTCCTGATCTTTTCCTCGTGGTACCTGCAGCTGTTAACGTCGACCTCAAAGTCACTGGGTAGCTGGATGGTTTGTGAACTGGCCATCATGAGCTCCAGCAGAGTCTGACCCATTTGGATGACCTCTGTAGAGATGCTGCTATCTTTGAGGATACTGACGTCAGAGCAGAGGCAGTCAAAGACAGTCTGAAAGCCCGACCAACATGAAGGACCATGGAGGGAGCAGTTGTAGGCAGCACCTGACTCCAGCAGGAAACGCAGCAGTGGGAAGTGACACGTGAAGTTCTGGAGGCAGCGGTAGGTCAAGGACTCGAGGGATGGGCACTCACTGGGGTTGGCACCATGGGCCATGAGCAGCTGCATGACACGAATGCAGAAACTATTCTGCATCTCTGCCACCTCCGTGCTCGCCAAGTCTATGTCACCCAGCAGGAAGATGATGTAGGTGAAGACAGTGTCACCGTTTTCAGTGGTAGCCCTGGCATCTGCACCTGGAGGAAGGAACAGAACATAAATGGAGCTATAAAGAAAGGCAGGACACAACCAAAATGGATTTATGAGACACACTAAGAGGGGGGAGGGGGTGTAGATCCTTTAGTATCACCAGGAGGTACGAAAGGCAGTACTTGAATGCATCATGCACCCACACAACCCACTGTGGAACTGACAGCAAGACAGCTGACAGCAACAGTGCTTCTTCCTAGTGGAAAAGTATTTCAAATCAGAGCACCCCTGGTCAGAGTGCTCTTCTGGACTTTACTCTTGCTCAACTGGGAACACAAGGGAGTTGGGAGGGCAGCACCTGGTGCTGTACAAAGAATCAGCAAGCACCAGGCCTAGAGGAGTTCTGAGTGAAGAAGGGAGCAGTTGCCCTCACCTCCTTCCAACAGGAGACGGATGCTCTCTGTGATGTCGTCCAGATCCACAACACTGCTGCAATGACAGTGCAACAAGGCGTGCAACAGCGCTGTCTTTCCTGCAGTATGAAAAGACAATCAGATGAGACAGTGCTCCACCTGGAGACACCCCCAGAAGGAAGGAAAAGAATCCATCCCACCAACCCAATTGCTAAACACAAGGCAGACAGCCCTTCTGCTAGCAGGCTCCCAACATTGCTGTGACGGAGCACAGCTGTGGTGGCACAGCTGGGGCTGGTGGTGGCCCCAGAAGGCACATGGGTTATGGCAGAGCGGTTCTTAGAGCACCCCCCCCCCCTTCCTTCCCCCTTCATCTCCCTCTCCCCCATCTTCCATGGGCTGTACTTTTAGCCTCCTGCTGCATCTAATGCAAACAAGACACTAGGAGACAGCACAGAACACCAGGGAGGTTCTGCAGCATGCATCAATTCTCAAAGCAGGCAGAATTTGCAGCAGCAAGGTGAAGGTACACAGATGCCATGCCCTGCTCCAGCCCACCTGCTGGAAGCACCCCACAAACCAGTTTTGTCAGCTGCGTTGACGTCGGCCCCAAGCTGAAGCAGCCGCTGGAGGCACGGCAGCCTCTCAGGCTCCTCACTGGCCAGATCAAGGGGACTGCTCTCATGGATCTGTACAGGGCAAGAGGAAAATCCACAAGTAATAAGGACTATTCATGAGTACCTCTGGAGAATCACCGATGGGGCCATTCGTCATGGCCAACATCAGAGCAGATAATTCATCCTGTCCCCAAAAATCAAAAGTGACAGCCCCCTCCCCAGTGTCACTATGCCTACAGGGAGAGGTTGATCTACCCCAGCTTCCTCCCACCACACATTCCACAGCAGAGGCAGGTCTGCTTGGCCAAAGGCGGCCTCAGCTTTTGCCACAGCACTGGAACAGTGCAGGCAGCAGCTTGGGAGGCCACTGATGGCAGGTGGCATACAGCAGGCTCTGGAAGGGGCAGCAGAGAGGGCTGACCCCACAGACTGGTCATCTGCAGGCCCAAGAAAGCTGGAGCACCTCTGTGTCCAAGCAGTCAATTCTGTACCCGGTCTCTGCGGTTGATGTCGGCCCCGTGGCGTGCCAGGAGCTCCACCATGTCAGGCTGGTTGCGAAGCACTGCAATGTGCAGGGGGGTGTAGTAGGTGACTGGGTCTGAGGACAAAAACACGTGGTCAGAACCGAGGGTCTTCCCAGACATGGAACACATCAGCCAGGGTGGGCACTGAGAACAGCTGCCCACAGAAGCAGTCGTTACAGATGCCCCAGGTCCTGCATCTGCAATGGCTTTGCCTCTATCAAAAGCCCTCAAAGATGGCTCCCATTCTCTGGCCACCCCCCAGCCCATTCTTATAGCTGGATTTAGATAAGGCACATCTAATCTATCAAATCCAGCAGTGGGAGCCTGAGGCCGGAGCCAGCAGCACCCCTCCCTTTTTGTCCCAGCTATCTCTGCCTTGCAGGGGCAGCTTCTCACCACCCAGCCCCTCCCAGCCAGCCCAAGGAGCAGTCAAGCACAGTGCCCTTCCCACAGCCATACCTTCAAAGCTGAGGTCTGCACCAAACTCCAGGAGTACTTCTGCAGCCTCGACAAGCCCCAGCTCAGTAACCTTCAGCAAGGTATAGCTCACACCTTCCTGGTAGAATGGGGAGTGGGCTTCCCTCTCCAAGACTTGTCTCATTGCTGAGAGCTGGCTTCCATTGCTGCCCAGGCAGGCATGACTGGAAATGAATGAAAATAACCAGTTACTCACCCAGGCAGTATGTGTCTCCTATGGGCTTGCAAGGGTCAAAGCAGGGAGGGAGAAAAAGCCCAGGTTTTTCCTGTTCTCTTGTAAACTGCTGGCTATAGGGTTATACAGCAGTACTGGAGTGCAGCTGAAACCCTAGTGAGTTTTTGTTGCTGTGGGTCAGCCTGTTCCTGAGGAGCACACACAGCCTCACGTTTGTTCTGCTCCATCCTGCATTCCCAAAGGATAGAAGGAGAATGGCCCTCAGAAAAAGATGCTCAGTGAGACAGGGTTTGCTTCAGTGCCGAAGTTGCAGAGCTCCAGCCACCACCATCAAGCAGGTGTTTATCCTCAGAGCTCTGCTTGCAGCCCGGTCAGTTACCTTTCAAGTGCATTCTGCCTTTCTGCATCCTGCAGCGCCAGCAACGCCAAGATCTCATCCACCAAGGGCTGGTACTCGAGAGTGATCCTGCGGAAGCCGTGCAGGAAAGGCATCCTGCAGCACTCTGCTCTGCACACCAGCCCCGCAGGGCCCGCCTGTCCACATTCAGGCCGACCCGGGCCTGGTTTCCACGGGGCCGCCCGCCCCTCTGAAAACAAACACGAATTTCGAATAGCTTTGCGTTTTAAAAAACATCACTTCTCTCGCTCCCAAAATTCCCGACCCCACCCCTCCAGAACCTCGAGGCAGCGCCGGCAGAACCCACCGGGCCGTCCCGGAGGCCCCAAGCCGGCCCCGCAGAACGAAGCCCGAAGGCAGCGACACAAAACACCGCCGCGCCTCCCGCACCCCGGGGCCCCGCCGCCGGAAGCGGAAGTCGCCAGTTTCGTCACTTTGTGGGCGGGGCCTGGCGGTGGGCGCGGTCTAACGAGGGGCGTGGCCTATCTGGAGGCGGGGATACTGCGCGCGCGGCCGCCAGGGGGCAGCGGGGAGAACGGCAGCGGGGCGGGGGCGCGCGCAGCAGGTGCTGGTGGGCGCGACACGCGCGTGCACGCGCGGGCACTCACACACACACACACACATGCACACACACACACGCCTCAGGTGTGTACACGCCCCACGTGCATCTGCAAGATGCGGTGTGCAAGAGGTGCACACACCCGCAGCTCTTCTCACGTGCATGATGCATGCCTGCAAGTGGGTGCATGCACACCAGTGCACACGCACACACCAGTGCACACACGCACACCAGTGCACACACGCACACCAGTGCACAGATGCTCATCCCGCCCCCTAGCAGTGACAGCCCCGTCCCATTGCCCTCAATGGCTCTGGTTCTGTCCATGCCATACCGGGTGTGTGCAGGTGTGCAGCACGGCCCTGCAGCCCCACGCACCCCCCATCAGCCTCCAGGGAGCACCCAAAGGTGCAGGTGCCCTCATGTCTCCAAGGCGCCCCCTACTGCAGCCATAGGGCAGTGGGTGACCCCCCCTCCCCCGCACTGCACCCATGGGCTATCTATCAGCTCCCCTTGCTGGGGATTCGGCACCATGCTCACATCCGTGGTGTTGCTCCCATCCCCAATCCCTCCGTGTTCCCCAGACCGTGGTGCGGGTGGTGGGCACTGTCACCATCCCCAGCCATTTGGCAGCACAAGGCACCAGGCAGGTCCATCCCACACCAGGCACTGTTAGGGAAGAAATCATTTAGAAGGCAGTGCTGTGAGTGGGTGTCCCTGTTACGTCCCTAATGTGACCCTGCTGTGGCCCTGCCATGTCTCTGTCGTGTCATGCTGTAGCACTGCTGTGTCCCTGCTGTGCCCCTGTTTGTATCCCTGCTTTTATCCCTGTTTGTGTCCCTGCCATGTCCCTACTATGTCCCTGCTGTGACCCTGATGTGCCCCAGCCATGTCTGTGTAGTGTACCCACCTGCAGTGCCTCCATCATGTCCCATCCATGCCCCTGCTATGTCCCTGCTGTGACCCTGTTGTGCCCCTGCCATGTCCCTGTATTATCTCCATCGTGTCCCATCCATGTCCCCGTTGTGTCCCTGCTGTGTGCTCACCACATCCCTGCCACATCCCCGCTGCATCCACACCGTGTCCTCACCGCATCCCATTCGGATCCCTGTTGTGTCCTCCTTGTGTCCCCTTGTGCCCTCTTTGTGCCCCCCCCCAGCAATGCCAAAAACCCCGATCCCCCACAGATGATCCTTCCCCTCCTCCCCCATTCCCGTACCCACAGCCCGGTGCCACCGCTCGCTGTTGGTGCCCGGCTGTGCCATTGCTGGCAGCACCCGGCGGGGCGGCGGGGAGGAATGTGAGCTGCCATCCATCAGGGAGACAGAGCAGCGGCGAGCCGAAGAAAGAGGGGCATTTTAGGAGGAAAGCCAGGGAAATTTGATCATTAAGAAATCCTCCTGGCTGTCTGGGGGAATTTAATTAAATTGCTGGAAAGGGCTGCAAGCACATCTGGATCCAATATGTGCAGCTTTGATTTTTTTTTTCTTTCTTTCTTTCTTTTTTTTTTTTTTTTTTTTTTGTAGTTCACTCTTTTCCCATCTCGCTGCTGAAGGGGGGGGGGGGGGGAATAAAAGGGAAATAGCAGAGCCACGGAGTATTGGTTCATCTGGGATTGGGATTGCTGGCAGGGAAAGAAAGAGAGAGGGAGAAGGAAGGAGTGAAAGAAGGAGATGGAAAGTGGGGAATGAGGGGTTTGGGGGAGAAACTTTCCTGTGGGGCTGGGGGTGTGCAATGCCACCAAAGGCACTGCAGCCCCTGCCCCTCGAGTTGCCCCCGCAGTGTGACACCGCTGCTGAGAAGACACAAAGGAGCATCGATTTGTGCCTCAATTCACTGCATGTTTTAAGGTGGGAAAAAACGGAGAAGGAAACACGCCAAGGAGCACAGACAGCATCGCAGTGGGTCGGTGCTGCTGTGCCCCGCAGTGTGGGATCGGAGCCCATGCACTCAGGGTTAGGTGCAGTGAACGTGCTTGGCTCAGTTTCCGCCCAACGCTCTGCTATGTGCCGGGATCTCCTTTAGCCAGCATCAGTTTTAATCACTTAAAACTCATTTTTCACTCCTCCCCCCCCCCCCCCCAAAAAAAAAGAAGTAGAAGTTAAATCCTACAGCTAAAAAGGAAATTGCATTAATACAGATTGTTTTATTTAAAAAGGGGGATGAAAAAAAAAGAAAAAGAAAAAAAAGCAAGCCCAACCTTGACCCCTACTTCAAAAAAAAGCCATTAGGCGCTCACCCTCTGAAGGGCCGACAGGGCTACGGCTGAAGGCCGCCTGGTTTCTCAATGCTTTACTGTTCCTGTCCTGCCCGTGGAAATGCGTGAGGAGCGGCAGGGAACTGCAGGCACCCCGCAGAAAGGTGTGTAAATCTTTGCGTGTCTAAAGAAACTTCACCGGGCCTGTGAGGATTGGGGAAAAGAAAACGCTTGGCCTCTTTTTTTTTTTTTTTTCTTTTTTTTTTTTTTTTTTCCTTTGGAGCTCTGATCCCCTTTGATCGTTACAAAAAATAATTATATATATATATATAAATAAAAAGGTCGTATTTCACCCCCAAAAATATCGGCCGTCAGAGGGCCTGAGGAAGTGCGAACCCGAGGGGGTTTTGCTGGTGATTATTCCCTCCTTTTAATTATTTAATGCTGCGGATGGAATGAAAGACATCGGCTTTGGACAAGCAGATGGGGTGGGGGGGGAGGTGTTCGCCGCGGGGCTGCCCCCCAGCAGAAGCCATTGTCACATTGATGGTGGGACCCCGCGCTCCGGGGCCCGCGTTGTTCCTCCTGCGGCATCACCTCCGTGCTGGGAAGAGATGGTTTTAGTGGGGCTGAGAGGATGTACGACCGAGGGTGCCGGTGCCACCATCCCTGCGGTCACACAGCCGAGGGGACGCCGGGGCTGCAGCCTTGCAACGCAACCCCGGGGCCAAACACTGGGGCTAATAAACGTCAATAGGGGGAGGGGGGGCGGGGGGCTGGGCACCCTGGGAGCCCCGCACGCACACAGCGGACTCGCAGACTGCCAAAAATTTGCCTTCAGCCGCAATCTGCGGAGCTCCGGGAAGCCGCTGCCTTGTCAGGAAGATCAGATTTGGCAGCGCCGGATTGCATCGAAATGCGCGCCCCTCTCTGCTCCAAGGGAAAGAGCGCAAGGAAAGCTTTCGGCCAATGTTAAAACAGCTCCTCCGGGGCCGGGATGGGTGGGAAAGGGTTCTGCGAGCTCGGAAATTGCGCGTGGAGCAGATAGAGGCGGTGAGAGGGGGGACGCGGGGTGTGGGATGGGGGGATGCGGGGATCCGAGGAGCGGTGCTCAGCCCCCCGCCGCTGCCCATCGCCCCGCAGCCGGACACGCCGCCTCCTCCGTCCCTACGTACGCACACATCGACACACACACACCTCTAAATATCGAATTTTTAAAGAGGAAAACCTCCTTTTTCCCCTGCCCGGTGGCTGGTTTTCATTAGGGAGGTTTCTCTCTCTAACCCCAAGGGAAGCAGCCTATGAGTTTGTAACTGCGGTGCAGGACGTAATTATCTCATTAAGGGGAGAGAGCCAGGCTGCTCCCAGCGGAGCTGACCTCGCTCCGGGGTTGATGGGGGCCCGGAGGGTGGGATGTAGGTGGAGGGGTGGGCCCGGAGGGTCACCATTTGGGGTGACCCGTTCGCAGCCCCATTTGGAGCCGGGGAAGCGCAGCACTCCCCACGGAGCGCAGCCACTTACACTTGTTGAGAGAAGCACTTAAAGCGGGGCTGGAGGGGGGGGATGCGCAGGGGGTGATTCCCCCCCACCCCGGGGGTTCGTTGTACCGGGGGGCGAGGGGCCGCCCCCGCTCGGTGTAGGGGCGTTTGTTTGAACAGCTCCAGAGCAAAGAGCAGGGGAAGAAAGTTTGGGCTGGGAGCGTGGTTTTTTCCCCAGACGTCAGCACAAGGCGGAACAGGGGCTGGGGAGGGAACCGGACTCGCAGGGCAGCCGGGATTTTTATTTTTTATTTTTTTTTAAATTATTATTATTATTATTTTATTAGTATTTGGTGGGGATCGGAGAAGGGGAAGGGGCCGGGGAGCGGCCCGGCACCTCGGGGTGGGCTGCGGGCCGGTGGGGGTGGGAGACATGGACTCGCCGCCAGCCTTCGCCATGGACAAACCGTTCGCCCCCAGCACCGTGCGCGTTCCGGAGCCGCCCGAAAACCCTCAGAGCCGGAAAAACTTCAGCGTGAGCCATCTCCTCGACCTGGAGGAGGTGGCTGCCGGGATGAACGGGGCCCCCCCCGCCGGCCCCCCCACCCTCCGCCGGCGGTAAGGCCATGCCGGAGCCGTCGGGAGGCAGCAGCGGCAGCGAGGCGGCACCCCAGGACGGTGAGTACGGACGTCCCGGGATGGGCCCCCCCTCTACCCCGCAGTCTCGGGGTGTGGGGTGGCCCCGCTGCCCCCCTTCCCACCCCCCACCCCCCGGGCAGGGCTGAACGCAGGGGACAAAGGGGCGCAGGGTCCCCCCGATGTGGGATGGGGGCTGCTGTGGGGGCACCGACCCCGTGGGTTGTGGGGGTGGATTTGGGATATCTGTGGGATCGGAACCGCCGGAACACCGAAAGCACCCGACGGGCGGGACGGGGGGACGCGGGCACCGCATCGGCCGCCTCCCGCCGCCACCGGGACAGGACGGTGCCGAGCTCCCCGGTACGTGCCGGGGCTGCTTGGCCCTCTCGGCGCTCCCCGCCCCTGTTCTCGGGCTCCGAGAGCGGAGGCGGCTCGGTGGGACCGGTGGAAATGAAAGCTGCGGGTCCCCGCCGCTGGCACCGGGACACCGGCACGGAGCTGCCTTTGTCCGAGCGCTCCCCTCGGGGCGAGTAGGAAGCCTGGTTGGGGATGGGCAGTGCGCCGGTGCTCCGGGTTTCGCTGTGTTCGGTCCCGGCACTTTTAGAAAGGGACAAACCCGCTTCACCCGGCTGCATCCCGGCTCCGGAGCGAGAAGGATGGCCCCGACCCTGCGGCAAAGCCCCGCTCCGGGGGCACCTGGAGGCTCCCAAGAGCTCCCTCGGGTTGTAGGGTGGTGGAAGAGAGGAAGGGGTGGAAGTGCAGACCCTCTGCCTGCCCCCAGCTCGGACCCGGGACCCCCAAACCTGCCTTGGACTGGGATTTGGGCCCCATCTCCGGGGTGCTGTTGGCCGTGCCGTGGGCCTGACCCGGTGTAGAGGGATGCTGCAGCCCCAGAGCTGCGGTGAGGGGATCCCAGGGGGAGTACGGTGATCCTTGTGTCCCCTCCAGCACTCCCACGTTGTGATTCGGGTCAGAAGCATCCTTTTCCCAACCACATCTTATTCCCAGCACAACCAGAACCCCAACTCTGCCCCCTGCTTGGGATACTGATGGCTGGGTGCCAATTTCGGGACTGGCAGCTGAGATTTTTGGTGTTGTTTCCCATCCTTCCTCCCCTTCCCTTGGGTTTTGTTTGCACTTCCCGCATCGCCTTTGGGACTGTGGGGCTGTGAATGGGACTGTACAATTGAAGGGGGGGTGGGGGGGCTGCATGCAGCACGGCATAGTCTGGCTTTTTGGAAATCTGGCAGATCCTTCCAAGGCCATTTTTTACCCCTAAAAGCCCATTCCTCATGGGACAGAGGCCTTTTGGGGTTTGGCATCACTGGACGATATTCCCCTTTGGCACCTGTTTCTGTGAAGTTACGGGGATGAAGACACTGTGAGCATCTGGGATGCACCAACAACACAGTCAGGAGTGGAAGCGTTTCTTGTGACCCCAAATGGAGATGCCTGAGCAATGGGAACTGCAAGCAGCCTGCAGGAGGATGAATGAGGAAATGGAGCAAGAAAACCCATGTTGGTGCAAGCCTCAGGTTGTGGGACCCACTGCCCAGAGTCTGGGATGCAGTTTCCTAAACCAAGACAAGGATCATAAATACCACACAGCATTTGCATCTGTGACGCTCCTGGCATCAGTGTGACGACAACAGAGGAGCTAACATTCTCTGTTATGGGCATCCTCAAGTGAAGGCATTTTCCCTCATCTTCCTCTCCACCATCACATCTTTTTCCCCTCTCAGATGCAGGCCAAGAGCTGCACTGCTCGGCAGTGGAAGGAGTGCCAAAGAAGCAGTGAGGGATCATCCTTGTCCCCATCCTCATCCCCATCCTGTCCCCATCCTCATCCTCATCATCCCCCGGAGTGGTGCAGCGTCCCATCAAACTCTTCCACACAACTTCTGAGGTCTTGAAAGCTTGTTCACCTCCTTTCATTAGACTAACAAATAATGTGTAACGCGAAACATCTGTTAACAACAGCCCTTAATGTTCTCAAGATGATAAAGCAGGAGGGTAATTTTAGCCAGCGGGCCTTGACTGATGGCTTTTCAAACAATGAACTTGCTTTTGGTGCTGCCTGGGGGTGGGAGTGGAGCTGGGCACTGTCTCAGATGGGTGCTTTGGGACTGTGCTGTTTTGGCTGCTCCCATAAGGGATGGGAGTGGGTGATGGGATGGGGTAAGGGGGCCAGACCTGGGCAGAGTGGCTCATTCCCCATCCCATCACCTGAGTGCAGAGGGGAGAAATCGCCCTTGGTCCCTCTGTGCAGTGAGAGGAGATGGTGCACCTGATGATGTTATGGTGAATTGGTTCTAATGTCATGAATGAGGACTGGTGAGAAGGTAAACTGAAGTGAGGACCTGATGAAAGTGGAACGTGGCAAGGGATTGTTTCTGAGGTCAGGGCTGGGTGGTTGCTTCCAGCAGCCCACTGGGATGCTTTTCTGCTGGGCTTTTCCTGCCTTCCAAAATGCTGCTTGTGGAGTCCCAGTGTGGGGACACCTCAGCTGTGCCCACCAGACGATGCTGATGCCCAGTAAGGGCTGGGGCTGCCAGCACCATTTCATCCCCAGAGCTGAGAAGAGGCTGTCAGGCAGCCAGGCTGGGCTGTAGGATTTACATCACCCACAGTCCCGTGCTGCTCCCGAAAACAGCATCATCTGTGAGTGCCTGTCTGCATTGACCACACGTGGCAGAGCCACGGTGGAACTGAAGGGGGGCTGAGGGTTAAGGGCTCCTCGGTCCTTGTATGGCCATGCTGGGTGGCACACAGATCTGGGACAGGAGCAAGCCTTGCATGGCCGTGATGCCCACAGATGGAGTGTCACCATCGCTGTCCCCATTGCCAGCTTGGGGACATTGCCCACACCACGCAGGGATGGATGCACACCCCGGGACAGCTCACTTCTGTGCAGGGGGATGCTGTCTGTGCCCAGTGCCCAAGCCCAGCGCTCACCCAATGCTGCAGCACCCATCGCATGTATTGATTGATTAATTGATCATTGATGAATACCCTGCAATTAATCCAGGCGGGCTCCTCTGTCAGGGATCTCCCGCCCCATTTGTTTGCACTTAATGTAGGGCTGGTGACATGTGAGGGGCTGGGAGCCTGACGTGTCCCAGTGCAGTGACTGATGAGTTCCAGCCGCTCCGGGGAGCCGAGTGCATCCCTGTCAAAGAAATGAGGGGCTCTGGGGAAGGACCCACCTTAACTCTGACCCCCAGCCTGAGACATAGACCCTACAGTGAGGCTTCCCCTCCTCAAATGGGGACCATCCACCATCGTCACCCCGCATTGCTGCCATGGGACCTGCTGCCCTATGGGTGGGCTGGGGCTGGTGCCCAGGTGTCCACGGAAAACCACAGACAGGCAGGAGTGATGCTTTTCCAATGGGACAAGCAGGGCAAGAGGCTGAGGTTGGGCTGATTTAGGTCAGAGTCTGTAGAAAGAACCCAGAAACAGCACAAATGGCTGCCAGGTGTGGGCAAAGAGGGATCCCATGTCTAAATGGGGTTTCTGTCAGGGGAACACCCCAGCACCAAACTTCCTCCATCCTCCTCTGTCCCCAAAAGATGCCATGGGCTCACTGTCACACTCCTCCCTACATGGCAGGGGATGCTCCTTGCCCTGGGCTGCATTCAGGCTCTAGCAACCAGCAACACCTGGGCTCTAATTTGGGTCAATTTGCACACAGATTGGCTGAATACCCCCATAGGGGTTGCAGGACACCCCCTGCAGCGTGCGCCTGGAGGGAGAAAAATACTACACCAAGTGCCTGGCTCGGCCAGGAAAGTCCCATTACCCTCCCCCCCCAGTTCTCAGAGCAGTGATTTTTCTCTCCCTGGAGCAGTGATGCTCATAGGAACGGGGTTGAAAACCTTTTGTGGTGCTGTGAAGGGGACGGGGGGTGCAGTGGGGATGTGGGGGTTTGCCCCACTCCATCAGGAGCCCCTGCAGTCCCATGGGCACGGGGACACCTCACTGCCCCCCGGCTGTTGTGTCTGCTGTGATCAGGAACAGCTCAGGGCGAGACTATTTCCCCTCTCCTTTCGGGCTGTTATTTCAGGGAACGGGGCTGATTCACGGGAAAAATATGAAATTTCGACTCCGCGTGGCCAAGATGGGCGAATTTCAACGAATCAGCATTTTAAGAGAGCCTGGGCGTGTGTCTGTAGCTGGGAGGCTGATGAAATGATTTAGGGCTTTGAGGCTGCCTCGTTAGGAACCCTTCCTCCCTCCCAGGGAGCGGGGCTGTCACCCCCTTCCCCAGCGCTGCTTTCCTCCGGCACTGGGCAATTTCTTCACCCCCCTCCCCCATGTTGGGGCTGGGAAGTGATGGAGCTGAAGGGATGGGGCTGAGGGCAGGATGGGGCCAGCTGCTTTACTGTGGTGAAGTGCCCTGATTGGCATCGGGTCCCCATCTGCAGCTGGAAGGGTTCATCCTGCAGGGGCGGGGGGGGGGAGCAGGGCTGGAATAGCATCATTGTGCTGTGGGGAAGCCCAGAGCATCCTTTAAAATGAGACAGGAGGGGTCAGGGAATGGGGATGGGAATGGATGTGGGTTTGTCATGGATCTCTTTGGTGCAGGGCACTGGTGGGCAGGGGTCCCCTGCATGGGGTCAGCACTGTCTGGGGAGGATAGGAATGGGAAACCCCATAGGAACGATCTGAGAGGGGCTTTCAAGGCAATTTCCAGTGCCCACAGAAGAGGGACACCCTCAAATTTTTGGAGATATTTTTCTAAAGCCCCCACCCTTGATGCGTTCCCATCATTTCCCCACGCAGAGACCTTCCCTTCTCAGCACCCCTCTCTGGCCCAAGGGATCAACCAGCGTAAAGACTGCTGGGGAGCACTGGAGGGACACCAGAAAACCTGGAGGGGGAGGGGGGGTGAGGATCAAAACCCTCCTGAGCAGTGTGGGGGAAAAAGAAGATGATGCGTTTGGGAACAGGGGGGAGGTTGGGGCTAAAAGGGACACTTTGGAGAGCACGTTGCCCCATCCCAGACTGGGGACACCTCTGGGGACATGAGGATGATGGAGCGCAGCCCCCACCCTGCAGCCCTTCTCTGGGTGATGCATGGCACCGGGAGGCTGCTAATTGAGCTGGAGGACTAACGAGGTGCCCCCCGTGCTGTGAGGAGAAGCCGTGGAGCTCCGCAGCCTTCAGAAAGCGGCAGCGGCAGCCGCCATCCCCCTCCCCTTCCCTCCTCTTCCCCCTTTGGAGCGGGTATAATAAAGCAGCTTTTCAGCTGCGGCTGCAGTGATAGATCAGGAAGAATTGTATGAGTCTATTAAAGTCTGTGCGTCTCCGAATGGAGACTGCGGCTAAGCCAGGCGCCAGGCGCTCGCATTGAACCAGATGTGCTCAGGCGCCGTCCTTTCCAGCCACTGCAGCTGAGAGGCTGCCGCCTTCACACGCGAGGAAACTGGCGTGCACATGGCAGGGGAGCGGGGGAGCACATGGCAGGAGGGGTGCGGGGGGGGGCACGGCCCTCCTGGCACAGCTCTGGGGCTGGGGGGGGACGCAGAAAGGTGGAGAGAGAGCATTGCTGCAGGGGTTGTGCCTCCCCGGGGCACGGTGGTGTCGGGGAGGGGGTTGAATTGCACCCAAAAGTATAGAGCGTTGATGGTGAAGGGAGAGCTGCATTGAGTACCAGCTGTGCAAGTTATGGGTTTGGGGGGGTTGCACTGTGCCCGGAGCTGTACAGGACATTGCAGTGTTCAGGGGGTGTTGCATTGCACCTGGGGCTGTGCAAAGTATTGATTGGGGGGTTGCATTGCACACAAGCTGTGCAGGGTGTTGCAGTGTTGGGGGGGGAGTTGCACTGCACACAAGCTGTGCAGGACATTGCATTTTTAAGATAGGGGGGAAGGGGGGGATGTTGTATTGCACCGTGAGCTGTGCAGAACATTGATGGGGAGGTTGTGTTGCACCCTGAGCCATGCAAGGGGACTGAGTTGCCCCCCAGGGGACACAGAGCATTGCAGGGCTGGGCTGGGCACCCCGAGCTGTGCAGGGCACTGTGACAGGGACAGAGATGTGGCAGTGCAGCCCCTGTGAGCAGGGAATGAATGGGGGGGGGTTCCTGCTGCACCCTGGAGCACATGGATCAGCGCGGCTGCGTGGCCGTTGCTATGGGACACCCATTCCCCTCCATTTTCAGTTTGGTAGCCACGTGTCTGTGATCTGGGGGTTGTAAAGACCTCAGGGGGAAATTTTAAATGAAGGAAAATAAAATCAGCCCCCCCCAACCCCCCCCCCCCCCCCAAAAAAAAAACCCACCAACTCCCTGTTTTTGTTTAAATTAAAAGAGTCTGAAGTGTTTCTATTAGTATTAGAGGTTTATAAAACCTGAAACAAAAGTCAGAATGGAACCACCAGGCACCATCCCCTTCGTGCTCCAACCCCAACAAGTTGTGTGTCATAGTTTTCCATGGCTGTTCTGTATCGTGACATCATGCAGTCAGATCCCTATCGTGACAGATCATGCAGATCTGTCAAAGCCTTTGGGGGGGCACGTTGTGTCTTATGGGATTTGTGAGTGAGCACCCAGAGGTGTTTGAGGTGTGCCCTGCACCAATGCCAGCATGACCACACTGCACTTCTGGGTGGGTTTGGGGGGTCTGAGTGTGGCAGGGAGACAGAAGGGATGGCAGTGGTGAGATGGATAGAGGAATCTCAGCTCTGAGGTGCTGTGTGTGAGCAGGACCCCAATGCAGCCCCTCCTCATCCCCCAGCATTGTCCTACCTGCATCCAATGGGGCTGCGTGTCAACCCGCAAACAGTTAAATGGGTTTGGTCTGGGGGAAAGCAAAAAAAGGAGAAAAAAAAAAAAGGAGAAAAGATACGAGCCACTTATTAAAATGAATGTTTTACAATAAATTTGGCGAGGGGCCACCGACCTCAAATGAAAACCAGACCGAAGGACGGCAATGCTGCTCGTTGGAGAGGGTTTGTGTGATGAGTGTGTGCGTGCCCATGGGGTGCTCCTCAGAGTGGGGCGTGGGGACAGGGGCTCACAGCTACCATCACAGCACCCCAATGTATTGGTGACCCCATCCCGGGATGCTCCAGAGGTGGCTGTGGGCTGTAGGATGGGTTTGGGGCAGGTGCTTGGTGTTGGAATGGGGCTTTTGGTGGCATCTCCAGCTGGAAAACACCCATTTGGCTGCAGAAAGGTAAAGATGGGGGGAGTGGGTGCCAGGGTCTGGTGCTGGTGCCCCCAGCTGCCTGAGGGAGCGTTCCATGGGGCTGTCCCCTGGTCCCCATATGCTCTCGTCCTTCGATCTTGGCAATGACTCTGATGCAATTAGGGCTGTGTGCTAACCTGGAGGGCTGGTGTTGGGTTTCAGTGCCAGATGCCATCAGGGCGGCCTCGCTATGGGCTTTTGCTTATTAAATTTCAAGAAATCACCTCTTTTTTTTTTTTTCTTTTTTCTTTTTTTTTAACTTTTTTGCCGTGGGGGAGGAAGGCTGAGATTGCCATGCCAGGAGTCTCTGGCTGGGAGCCAGTCACTCCTGCTATGCAGCCCTGCCTGATTAGTTGTATGTCCTCAACACCATGTCACTCTCCCTGTACCTGGATGGGCACCTCTAGGGAGAAGCACTTTGCAGTCAGAGCTTTGCTATTGCAGGATGGTGAGGTCTGTCCCAGCATCACCCATCCCAGCATCACCCATCCCAGCACTGTCCATCCCCAAATCCCATCCCGCTGCAGCTCCGGTGCTCTCCCAGCCCTGTCCATTCCTGCATCCCCCACTTCCCAGGGCCTGAGCAGAGCATTTCCTCGTGCACTGCTCACACATCTGTTAGCTATCATGGTGCTGCCAGGCTCTGCGCTCAGCTATTTCAATGCGCGGCACCAACGGTGCTGGGAAGCAGCAAGGCTGCAGCTTGGCTGGGTGCTCTGTGTGTTCATGGTGCTCTTGTGGGCCCCCAAAGCCTCATGTGATGCTGCAGCTGATGGCTTCAGAGGGGGACATGGCACAGCAGCACTGAGCCCAAAGGATGCACATTTTGGGTGCCCTGTGTTGATGCCACCCTGCAGCCCTGCAGCCACATGGGATGGGGTTTTCTCCCCATGGTGGGCTTGTTCTGGTGAAGGGAAAGGCAAGATCAGGCCCTCAGCCTTGGGAAAACCCAACAAGTTCCATTCTGGTCCCCAAATGCTGGTGACCCACATGATTCCACCATGCTTCTTGCACTAAAGACAGGCTGTGCCAAAAAGCAGCTTCGTGCTGCACAGCAGCTGGCAGAAGGCTCCAAGCACAGCCCTGCAGGGATGCAGAATGATGCCAAGGACCCCCCCCCCCCCAGTTCATTTGGGCATTTGGGCCACGATGGGTGCCCACACCATCCCCAGCGATGAGGGATGCTCCCAGAGCACCTCCGTGCAGGATGCTGTCCAAACCCATCCATCTGCAGTGCTGGGTGGTTGCTGGCTGGTGCAGCGGCAGCCCCACGACCATAAAGCAGCCAGCTGCTGCCTGTCAGTGAGTGGAGCTAAGACCCTCCCGGGACGGCCTTGGCCTCTTTTTTGGTACGGGCTTTTTGCTGCTCCTTTATAACAGAGACACTTTTCCCCCAGCAAAACTGGCAGCCTGTAAAAACGTGTCAGCGTTTCAGTTTTTTCACAATTAATGAGGTGAAACATCCTCGGAAACATTTCGCTGTAATGTTTCTCCGGTAGCTGAGACTTTACCCCTCTCTTAAATTTTTAACGTCCGCCACTTGATCCGAGCAAGTTTCCTTCGGACTCAGCACATTTGGACCCCCCCAGTCTCTCCTGCTCCCATTGAGCTGCTGGATTTCTGGGATACAGGGAGCTGGGGCTGGGCTGGAGGGACAGGGAGTGGCCGTGGGATGGGATGGGGCAGCAGGAGAGCCCCAAGGAGGTTGGCAGCCCCAGACCCCCGTCCCCGTGCCCTTGGGATGCTCCTGAGGTGGGTTCGGATGATGCAGCAAAGGGTTCTGAGCAAAGGCTGCTTCTCACCTTCCTTGGGCTTTTGGAGGTGATTTGGGGATATCAGCACCAGCAGTGGGGTGGGTGCTTCCCATCTTTGCTCCTGTGCCCCACCAGGAGACAGACCTCATCCCTGCTGTGTCTCCATCCTCTGCCACGCTCATGGCCAAGCACAAAACCAACGTAACGTGCCCACACCTTCAGCCCGTGAGCTGTGGGGAAAAGGGATCTGGAGCACGGGGAACCCCCGGGGGGTGGAAATTCCCAGGGCAGAGAGCTCTGCTCAACCCCATCACGACCTCATGGGCAGTGCTTCCAAGGAACCGGTTAATGGAGCACATGGAGCTCGCTGGACGTCATCGCTGGAGCACGCCTCGCTTCCCTGGAGTATATAAAGGGATGAAGGGAGTCCACATGTTTACCGAGAGAGACCATGGGAGAAACGAAAGACATTGTTTTTCCAAAGGATTTCTTGGCTGTAAAAGTCCTCCACCACCCTGCGGCTTCCCTGATGAAGGCCCAGCGTTAATTTGTTAAATCCACATCAAGTGCCCGGAGAACCAGTTGTTTATTTTTGCTAATTCAGCCGGCCGAGATCAAATTGGGGTTTTATTTGTTAAGGATAAACCTTAATTAATAAAAGCTATTTATTTGGTTAGAGCCGGCTGCAGCCTGAGGGTCAGATATGCCATGATCATTATTTCAAGTAAAACAAACCCAAAACGTCTCTCAACAGTTTGAAAAACGTAGAAACTTAGAGGGCTGAATTTATTTGTCTTAGGAAGAATTTACAGCTAATTCCCTCCAGGCTATTTCAACCCTTAAATTATACCCGAGAAGAAGAAAGAAGGAAGGGGAAAAAAAAAGCCAACACAAAAATGCCATTCCAGGAGGAGCAGGAAAGTAAATGGTACTGCAGATTGGATCATCTGGGGGGGGGGAGGTTGGAATTTCAGGCTTAAAGGTCTTTGGCAAACAAGTGGAACGTGCGAAATAATGCAACGGCAAAAAGCTGCATCCTGTATGGGGCTCTGGGAGTTGGCGATGGGAAATGGAAGATGCGAGCATCCCAGAGAGGTGGGGATGGCATCACTGGGTGCTGGAGGTTGGAAGTCAAAGCAGAGCTGGGGTGGAAATCCAGCGCCAGCATCTGTGCTGCAGTGCGCATCACCCACTTACAGCCCTCACCGGTGGCCGGTTTGGGGCTCCTGACACATCATTGCTATGGAAAACACAGGGAAAGAGGGCAAGAGCTGGAAAAGCGAGCTTGCTCCGTGCTCAGCTAAATCAACAAACCCTGACCCAGCAGCACTGGGGCCATTGGTTTTGCAAATGGTGCATGACCATGCGCTCCCCGCTCTGCTCTGCGGGGCTGTTCTCTGTGGTCTTGGTGTCCTGGGGGCTGGAACCATGGGACACGTCCTGCCATGAGCCATGGGGCTGCTGAGCCCCCCCCATCCTTCCATCCCCAATGTCATCCTTCATTATTCAGTAACGTTATCCCTCCGTTTCCCCCTTTCCCCTGCATTTGTTTTTCTCCCTTTGGCGGAAATTGTAATCAGTGGAAAGTAAATACACCAAAGGGAAAGCGGGGGTTGCTGAGAGGTCCTCTCTGACCACTGCTTGGACAATCAAGCCCATGCCTCCACCACATTGCCATCAAACCCCCCCAAATTATAGCTGACAAATGCAAGGGTTTGGCTTTCACCAAAATCTCCCCCCAGCCACCTCAAGTAATGTTTTTTGGGGGTGAAAGCGACACGTTGTTGAGCTGTTATTGATTTTGGGCAACTGTGGCTCTTATTCTTGGAAACACATCAGGGTGCAGAAATGTTATTCCCCCGTGAAGGTAATGGTGAATTTGGCTGTGGTGAATTTTGCTCCCCTGGTGAGCAGCAGGGCGGTTTGTGATGCTCACCTCTGTAAATCTATCCTTGTTTATCCTTGATGGAAGTGGTGACTGCCGCCAGCAAGGGCAGCGTTTATCTGGTCCTGTGGTCCCATGGCTGGGAAGGGCTCCATGGTGGGGTTGATGGGGACAAGATGCGCGTTCATCACTGAGCCTCATCTCCAAGCACAGCAGAGGACGTGGGCATTTAAGGAGAGGAGATTTAAGAAATCCTATTTTCTCTCAGCCAATTTAAGGCAGGCAAGAGAAGCCATCACTTATGGAAAAGTCATAAAATCACAGAGTCAGTCGGGTTGGAAAAGCCCTCATAGATCCCCATGCCCAGCCCACCCCCCCATGCCCGCAGTGCCACATCTCCACTGGAACTCCTCCATGGACGGTGACCCCCAACCCCAGGCCAGTCTGTGCCACTGCATCACCACTCTTTCTGGGCACAATTTTTCCCTACTATCCAACCTGAGCTTCAGATCCAACAGCCAGAATTTATACCAGGATGAAAATCAAATGGGGTTAATTAATTTTACTTATACATTTCATCGGATTCTGTTGAGGGCCGTTGGCTTCTAACCCCAGGGTTTTGACCCAAGCTTTGGTCCCATTCACTGCTGGATCCTGCTGATGGCACCCAGCTCAGTCCCAGCCCTGGGAAGCTCTGGATCAACCACGGCTGGACTCCGTGTATTTTAATCCAGCATCTCGTTCGCTCGCTGAGGAAAAACAGGACCAAAAAAGGAGTTTAACTAAAAGGGGCAACTGGAAAGCGGAGACGGGCAGAGCATTTGGAGCAGCAGAAACGAGAGCTGGAGGGAATCTGGGGAATTTTATTTGTGAGCCTTCACGCGGACTGCGGCAAAGAGCAGCCTGCATTCTCCTGGCTGGGAAAGAGGCCCCGAACCCGTGCGTATCTCAGGCACCAGCCCTCACCCTACCGAGAAGATCGTGTCCCATCTCGGGCTGCATGGGCCATGCCTGGCACAAAGAGACCGGAGGGCCTCTTGAGAACCTGATGGCAGAGGTTTTGTGGTTATTCAGAATTATAGGCCAAGATGATCTCAAAACGTCTAATTTCTTCCTGCTCGGTATTACCTCGAAGGAGAGTTAATATCCCATCCAGCAGATTTTGTTCCTTGCTCAGGAATCATCCCCAAATGCTGCACATCTATTTAATAACTACCAAGATAGTTTATTAGCAAGTATTTATTTCCTCTGCACACTCGGGGAGCAGTAATTCCTGCCATCGCGGCCTCTGCATGGATACAGAACAGAAAACCCCAATATAACCCTGCTATGAATCAGAGCGATGCCATAAAACTATTAACATCTCAAATAATTCCAAAATACTTTCCCACCAGTAGGTACAGATTGGATCCAGATGCTTTATTAATGGAAAAAAATAATTACCCAGTACCTCCACGAGGAATACCAACAGCAAGATGTCTTTCCCGTGAAGGCAGGGATTGGGTATCCATTCTTTTTCCCGTAAGTTTGCCTAAACTTGATGACCTTAGCAACAAAAAATCAGATTTATCTCAGCCTGGCGGAAAGCCCAAGGTTGATGTGGTGAAACCAATCTGAGTCCTACACTTGGTGCTTCCATAGGCAAGCAAAGGCAGAAATAAGCGTGGAGGAAGCTGAGCTCCAAGAGCCGTGGTTGTGTTTGCTCCTGGTGTGTGGATGAGGTTCGGTTCCACATCCTGCAGCTCCACGGGGATGGGAGATGGGGATGGGAGACCTCTGAGATGTTTCACGGTTGAATTCCTTGCTGTCCATGAAGACTGAATCTTTAGAAGCTGGGTTCTGCGGAGTCTCACGGGGCTTTTGCTGTGATTTCCCCCAGGTGAGAGCCTGAGCCCGAGCCGTGGAGTGGCCAAGAGGAAGAAGAAGCAGAGGAGGAACCGCACCACGTTCAACAGCAGCCAACTGCAGGCTCTGGAGAGGGTCTTTGAGCGGACGCATTACCCCGACGCCTTCGTGCGGGAGGAGCTGGCCAGGAGGGTGAACCTCAGCGAGGCGAGAGTCCAGGTAGGATAGACATCTCCACCTCCATCCCCACACAGCACCAGGATCTGGGAGGTGGGAAGGACAACGGGGACATCTCCGCTCAACCCAGGCCTTGTTAACACCTCCCCTTCCCTTCTCAGGTTTGGTTTCAGAACCGGAGGGCCAAGTTTCGCCGTAACGAGAGGGCGATGTTGGCCAACAGATCGGCGTCGCTCCTCAAGTCCTACAGCCAGGAAGCTGCCATCGAGCAGCCCATGGCACCGCGGCCCACCGCGCTCAGCCCTGAGTACCTCTCGTGGAGCAGCTCCTCCCCGTACAGGTGGGTGCAGGACGTGGGACCACCCCCATGTCCCTGGGAGCCCTGTGCTGTTGGTGGGGACGCAAAGAGCTTTGCAGGGCTAATGGAGTGAGAGGTGGGATGTCACTGGGGGCTACCTTGGGAACTCCTGCCAGCCCTCCCCAAGCGTTTTCTGGATGGGAGGACGCCTGGTCCTCATGAGGGACCCTGTTGGCCTGCACTGACCCTTCCCACATCCTAACCCAAGAGGGGGAGCGGGACCCTTCCGTTCCCAGCTCTCCAAAAGCGGAGGGCATGGCTTCCTGGCACATACTTTGAGGGGTTCCCACATGCATATAGCCACATAAAAATGCTACAGAGCTCTTGTGGGAGACGCCCAAGAGGGAGCCATCAACCCAGTCTGGGAAGCCAGCGGGATGTGTGGGCTCCCCATGGGCTGTGTCTCACCCCGCTCCGCTCCCCCCGCAGCACTGTGCCATCCTACAGCTCCAGCGGGACCGCGACACCCACCCAAGGGGTGAACATGGCCAACAGCATCGCCAGCCTGCGCCTCAAAGCCAAAGAGTTCAGCCTGCATCAGAACCAAGTGCCGACTGTGAACTGACCGGGGAAAATCCCCATGGCCTCATCCAGGACTCGACGTGGGGATCCTGTACTGATCGGCACCAACCCGCTGCCCGCCCCACGCACTGCTCGTCTGATGCCCCAGCACCTCTCCTCTCCTCTTCCCTCTTGAAGGTGGCGTCAAGTCCCAGTCTGAAGTGGCACATCGCTATAGCCACATATGGAGCAAACTTGGTTAGAAACTTGCTTTTCTGCACACCCTTATAATAAAGGCTATATATACACACACATACCCCCCACGCGCTCTTCGAGGACAAACAGACTTACCAAGCGAACAAGAATTTGCTTCCAAACATGGAAGGATCTTGGACTTTTGGATTTGACCAATTTGGGTATCTTGCCTGGAGAGCCAAAGAGTTATTGGGTCTTCTCCTCCCACAGGGACGGCACGCAGCGCTGGGACGATCGCGATGCTGCACGATGCCAATTTTTTGAGCCCCCCTTTATGCTGGGCCTTCACCTCCTCATGCACTGCCAGCCATGGGGCTCAGTGGGACCATTGAAAGCCAACAGCTGCGTCCTGGTGCCGTAAACTGAGGGGGGAACACATCGCCGCGCCCCATCCAGGCACCACCACCCCACATCTGCGGGTTTGCCAGCAGTTCTGCAGAGCCCCAGGTCATTGAACCAGCCCAGGGAAAGAGAAAATTGGAAAAAGCTGTTGGTTTCAGCTGAGTAGGCGGCTCCCAGTGCTTTGTGCCAAGGGCAGAGCAGGCTTCGTCTTCCGGAGGCACAGCATCCCCAGCGGCCGCTCTGCAGATGGGCCACAGAATGCGGGGCTGGAGGCTCCATGGGGTGTTTTCTATGTTTCTGAATAAAGGAAACTGTATTCCCCACCACGCCACACAGCCCAGTGAAGGGGCTCTCAATTGCAGGGTGGGCAGAAAACTTCCCTGCAGCAACGTGGGATGAGCCGGCGCTGGGGCAATAGGGGATTGACTCCATGGACAAAGCCAGTGGAGTGCTCCTCCCTCACCCACTGCAAGGAGCAGCAGCCAAGCAGCCAACTAAACCTATTCTAGGAGGGCTTTGTCCAGCCAGCATGGTGGGGCCAATAACAAGTGAATGTAGCATTGGACCCAAGGATGGCCACGACAGCCATCGAGATCAACACCCATCAGTATGCGATGCCAGGCCAAAAGCACCCAAACCACTTTGTATACACACCCAAGAGCCCCCACATCCTGCCCACAGGAGCTTTCTCTCCCTTTCTTACCAAGGAAAACCACATCTGGTCCTTGATGGCCATGGTGTCCCCTGGATGTGCCAAGTGGGGAGGGCAGAGCTCCTCAGAGTGCTGCAGTGAGACTTCATGGGGATCCCACAACGCTGAGCACTGCCATGTGGGCAGAGGAGCCCCTGCAGAGCAAAGCCCCCACCCCAAGGAACAGCACTGGGCCGGGGGGTCCCATTCCCATGGAAAGCATAGGGCTCTTCTTTTTTTTTTTTGGTTATACAAGACGAAACCACAGGGATATAAATGTCACTGCCTCTTTGAGAGCATTAATGAAAATAAACCCATTTAATAGTTTGCAGATGCCGTTTCTGTAAACCTAAAAAAAGCAGGGAATAAATATTTCTTCACTAAATATCTATATGTATATATATATTTGAAAACATGCGTTCCCAATCTTTGGGCCCCTCCCTCGCCACGCTCTTGGCTGCTTAAGGCGGAGCATCACTCAGCATCACAGCCTCACCGAGAGGGAAATCAGGGATCGTGGTCATGTCATCTGAGCTCTCTCCCTTTTCTATCTGTACATTGCAATGGCTTCTAACAAGATCCACAGTCGACTTTTGATTATTATTATTTTTTTTTTGCATGTCTGTATTTTTTTGGAATTTTTTTGTAAAGGTTTTTTTGGTTTTGTTTTGTTTTTTTTTGTTTTGTAAAAACAACTCTTGTGAAATAATGGAGGAATAAATATTTTACTGAGTAGAGATGTGTCTGTGCATGCAGAGCAGTGCTCACACCATTGGGGCTGGGGGGTAATGTTGGGGTCCCATAGGGGGCAGGGAAACTCGAACCCACATCCCAGTCCTACTGCTGGGCACAGGGGCTGGAAGTGCTGAACCCCCACAGCCAGGAGATCCCCCCAAAGCAGCACTGGGCATCCATGCTATCAGAACAACATCTCCCCCAGCACTGTGGCAGTGGGCTGAGGAGGGATGGGGCCAGGGGCAGAGCTAAATTGTCAGGTCCCATCCTGCAGCACAAATATGGGTGAAAGCCTTTGAGCACTCAGTAGTGCTCAATCATGGGCAAGCATCTGCTGCAGAAGTCCTGCTGGGATGTGCAATCATCTGCAGTCACAGCAGAGACCAGCATGTGGCCCAGCCTTGAGAACCAGACAGGAGATACAGAAAGAAGATGTAGACGTGCTCAGAGGAGGTGGTCTCTCATGGCACACTGCGCTCAGAGCATGGACCCAGTGAGGGCTGAGCATCTCCAGTGCCAGGAGCTCACATCAGCACCAAGTGCAGCTCTTCCAGGCTCCATCCTTTGCACAGAGGTGGGCAGCACCACAGTGAGTCAGGTTCTGCAGCCTGCTAGCTAACATGGATCAGAAGGACAGGAACATAGGAATGAACCACATAGGAATGAGCTGCAGGATCTGAGCTATGAAGTGGCAGGAAAAATGCAAGAGGTGCTTATGGAACCTGATGCTATTGCACAGGAGCATCAGGTTAACAGAGATCAAAATGAGCAAACAAGTGTTAGGAGTGCCCAGGAAAGGGTTAGAAAGTGTCCTCACAGCTGTCATAGAAAGCCACAGCACAGCTATGGCCTGAAATCCATCACCTCAAGATGCTGCAGAGGTCAAAGGTGCAAAATGGATTTGGAGAGGGTCAAGAAGTTAATGGTGGGTGGGACTGTGGCAGCAAAACACAGCCCAGATCCAACTGCAGAAGACCCTTTGAGGTGAAGGTCTTACTGCTGCTCTCAGGGCAGATTCTCCGTTGACTCATGACTATTTGCTGCTAGAAATATGTCATTTATTTCTTGCCTGTGCCATCCCAGCTCCACTTCAGCTCCTGTTAGAGCAGGAGATTCCAACCCATGGTCTGAGGGCTCCTGGGAGACAGGAGCAGGGAGAACCACAGCCTGACTCCCTGCAATGAGACACCCAGGGTCAGAGCTGAACAGAGCTGTGAGCACCTGATGGAGCTGTGGGTGTCCCTGTTCACTGCAGGGAGTTGAACCAGAAGACCTTTAAGTGTCCCTTCTGACTCAGTAGATCACAGGGATGGATTTGCCACCTCTCCATCATCCAGCACAGACCTCACTTCTCTTCCTTCTGCTTTCTGGTCTCCATCCACACACCATTGCTTTCGTTGGAAGGCTGCAAGAACGTTGGTTGCAGATTGCATTTACTCCCCTGCAGCAGCTGCTTTGCATCCAGCTGACTCCCAGATGAGCTCTCAGCTGATGAAGGACCTCTCTCCCTTTGTCCCAGATCCTGCAGCCCTGTACTGCCTGAGTTTTCTCTACTGACCAAAAAAAGCCAGGTATCCCAGCCAGGTTACCCACAGCTTCTTTCTAAACCCCCCCCCAAAAAGCCACCCCACGGCTTCCCCGTCCCCAGCTCGGAGCCGCCCAGACCCCAAACCCCCGCCGTCCCCCCGGCACAGCGCTGTCCCCGGGCTGTGCCTCCCACGGCCACACGGGGGCGCTGCGGCTCCGCGTTGCTCAGCGCTGTCCCCAGGCGGGACGCGGGGCTGGGGACGCGGTTGGTGCCGCCGGCATTCCTGCACCCATGGGGCGGCGTGTCGTCGGTCTGACTGCAAGACCCAAGAACAGCATTTCCTCAAGGGGATTTGCATGGCGAAGCCCCACCGTGAGGAGGAGTAAGAGCAGAGCCTGAGGTTAGAGGTGACCTGGGCTGAGGTGTCCGGAAGGTGCAGGAGGGGCAGGGATGTGTCGCTGGGTCCGCACTTGCTTTCCCCCATCCCACCTTCAGATTCCTCGGGCTCGGTGACGTTGGAGAGGAAGACACACGCTGGCGGAGTGAATCATACCCAAACCTTTAAGCACCGAACTTGGCAGGCGTGCGATCCCAGGTGGGTTTTGCTGCATTACCGTTTCAGCTGTAAGCCAGGTGTGAGAAACAAATGGTTGGCACAGCTCAAGCACTCGTGGGTACAGCCACCAGTGCCTCCCTCCGAGAACTGCAGGGGACGCTGGGGACACCGTCCTGCTTCGGGGGACAGCAGCCTGACATGCCCTTGGGAATAAAGCAGGGCACGAGGCTGCTCCTCATGTTGATGCACCGCAGCGGTGCAGTCCCAGCTCCAGTTCTGGCCATGCAGGGACGAGTTGGGCTCCATCCACACTCCCATCAGCTCCCAGCATTTCAAAATAGGCTCAGTGGCTGTGCCTCTTTGAAATTTGCCTCGTGGGCCTTTTCTATTTGTTTTTTTGAAGGCATTAGAGTTCACATTCCCAAGCTTTTCCCCCTGCAGCCAGTACAGCAGGGTTTATTTTTTTTAATAAAGAAAGAAGTAAGCAGAGCTCTGCAAATAACCTCAGCTTCCCTGAGCAGGGCATCACCCCCAGGCATTGGATAGGGGTTAGAGGGAGCTCTTAGATTTTCCTTCCCACCCCAAAGCCCCAGTCCCCACAGCTACATCCCTACACACAGCAGCACGGACTGGATGGAGTCCATCTTATAAAGCACCGCCTTTCTTACTGGAAAACAAGAAGTAGTGAGGGAAAAAAAAATCTGTCACGTGGGACCATTTTGTCCATCTCAGCCATTAATGCGGATGCAGACACAGAAAGGCAGCACCTCCCAAACACCAACAGCTGAAGAAAATAGGAGGAAACCAAGGAAGCAAGGTGTTGGCTTCCTAGAGGAGGAAGGGACTGCTGAGCATGGAAAACACAGGCAGCTCCTTTGGAAGCTGTAAGCACAGAAAGGAGAGCAACCACACCTTAGCTGAACAGCTCCAGCCCTCCAGGATTTAAGCTTCTCCATTGGGAAGAAGTGCAGGCACAGAGAAAGCTTGCTTGGAAAAAGCATCTTATAGCAAAAGCCTGCTTGGAGGAGAGCTGGGCACACACCAAACTTTGAGCTACTCGAGGCAGGAGAACCAAGCATGGCTGCACTACAAGCCCCAGCATCTCTGAATTTAAAGGATTGGCCCTGATAATGCCAAGAGCTGCAGGTGGGCTGGGGGAAGGGTGCTCAGCTCTCCAGAAGCCCCAGGACGCTCCTGGCCCTGCGAGGCTCAGCGTTCCCTGCAGCTGGACCCGGCCCCAGCTGCTGCCCAGCTGCGTCGGCAGCTCTCGAAGGAAGGATATAGCAGAGCACAATGATTTGTTTTTATTGGGAATACTTGCTTCCTGCCACCAGGATGCATATGCAGCAGGAGGGAAACGTGCAGGGGTTTGGAGACCTTGTGCACCGTGTGAGGCAGCATGGGCTCACTGAAAGGGGTATTATGAAGACATCTGCTGAGCTGGGGCTGTGTGAGCAAGAGGGGACCAAGAGCAAACTGTGGGACCTGCAGCCCTCCTGCTGCACCCAGGAGAGCGGAGTGCTGTGCTCCAAATCTCCCAAAGAACTCAGCCCAAGGCCATGGCCACTGCTGGGCTGGGAGCCCTCTGTGAGCTGGGTGAAGCTCTGAGCATCTACCTGAGCTGCCCTGCTTCCCATTGATACTCAGTGGGGTCTTGGTGAGAGGATCCCAGAGCAGAGCACAGCAAAGGGAAGAGCTTTAGTGCTTGAGACAGGATTTTATTTTCTGCTCACTCTGCTTTCTCACTGCAATCTTAGCAAAGCTTTGCATTGTCCTCAGAGCCTTCCTCCTGCCCTGCCCTCCATGGGGCTGCCCCAGCATCATCCCTAAGGACAGTTGTGTGGCACAGTAGGGTTGGCCATCCTCACGCAGCACAGAAGAACAGCAGAGCCCTCCTCCCAGGGCACAGCTTGGGATGCAAATTGAAAGCATCTCTCAGAGCATTTCCAGGCAGCGGCAGCACATGGCTGCAGGCACACAGCTCTCTGCAGGGCAGTGATTTCTGCGGGCTGCTCTGGCAGTCCCTGCTGCATCCCGTGTTGAGGTTGGGACCGGATCGAAAGCTTGTCTCCCTCCCTGCAAACACCCACATCCACCAACCAAGAGTTCTTGCAGAGCTGTGAGACCGTGGTGGTTTCTCCCTCCTGATTCTGCTGCTGATCAAGGGCAGCATTCCCCATCCCATGCTGGGTCACTGGTGCAGAAAATGTCTTTTCCTCTGATGACACCCCTTCCTAGAGGACAGCAACGAGGGAAAGCTGCTAGGCATCCCCTGCCTGCTCCCCCTGCCCCAATTTCAACAGCAGGCCCAGTGACCTTACCGAGGCCACCCCACACATCCCTGCAGCACCCACTCACACCCCCACCAGGAACGTCTCAGTACTGGCACAGCTGAAGAGAGCAGAATGGGGGGCTTGGGTGCTCTGCTCGGTTGGGTGCTACCAATATGGGGCAGCTGCCAGGAGGATCTGCAGGGCCATGGAGAAGCAGGGCAGCTGTGCCACGCTGTATGCCACGGATCGTGTGGGAGCCCTCAGCTTCAGCAGGTAGGCCACGGTGTGCACGATGCGTCCCGCACAGAAGATGAAGAAGTGGATCCTGGCCACTGCAGGACTGGGCTCCAGCAGAGAGTACACAGCTCCGAGGAAGAGGAAGGGGAAGATGTTCTCCATGTCGTTGCGATGTGCCCTGTGAAGAGAAACAGGTTGCTCCTTCCCACCTGGCTTCCAGCCTGCTGATGGGGTGAGTGCAGCTCCTGAAGGGCTCCGAGCCCCCCTGCATGCGAGTGGGGCCAGACTTGGGAAATGAAAGATGAGCTGTGCTGTGAGACCCTTCTCCTCCATCTGTGCGAGGCTCCACACAGCCCCCAGCCCCCTGATACCTCCTGTTCAAGCACCGACCTTGAGGGTGATTTGCCCTCTCCATGGCTGCAAACACATTAGTAAGGTCTGACCTGGCATGTGCTCATTGCACAAACCCCAGACTTCTGTACACCGCCGCCACTGCAGCTCCAGTTATTTATTTTTATGGAAGCTGGTCCTTTCTGACTCATTGAAAGAGGGTGATCATTATTATCACTACTATTTTATTTTTCTTAGCAAAGGAACAGCTCATCTATCTCCTCCTCCTCTCCCTGGCAGCCTGTGGCTTGGTGCTACGGGATGTTTGGTGAAGCAGAGCTGGCAGCAGGGCTCGGCACGGCTCCAGCCTCCCTTCCTGTGCAGATCCAGCCCATGCAGTGCCTGGGCCAGTGCCCAGCCACCTCCTCCAGGGAACAGAAGGCAAGCACAGAGCTGGGTCACCCCGAATTCAACACTGAGGACTCAGTGTCATTGCACCCATTGACCCCCAAACCCCAATCCTTCCACACACAGCACGCTTCCATTAATGATTGAGCTGCCCTGGTTCACAGGGTCCTGCCTCGGACCTCAGGGCATTCCACCTAGCTGTGCAATTAGCTAATTAATGAGCCTTCCAGCTTCCTGCTGCCCTTTTGGGGCGGGATGCTGGCTCTGTACTCACCTGCGGCAGCGCTCCACATCAGGGTCCTCACGGTAGTACTGCAGCCCTCCATTGCGCAGCGCATCCTCTGGGTTAGCAAACGCCTGCAAAAGAGTGTCCCCATGCAGAACGGTCAAGGATGCAGCTCCTGATATCTCTGGGAGGGCTTTGGGGGTTATTTTCCTGCAGTTTTCAAAAGGGGAGGTTAAAAAAAAATAGAAGAATGGAGCAGGAAAAAAGTAATGAATGGAGCAGATCTCAGTACATCAGGTATCCCCCGGGTGCCTTCGGCGCTGGCGTTTCTCTCCATGAAATCCACTGGGAGACTTTGCCAGCCTCCTGCACAGAGCTTGCAGACACCAAAGGCAGCAGCCAAAAGATAACAGCAAATGATGGATGGCTTTGCCCTACTGAGGCAGAAAATCCCCTGGCTCCTTGGCACTCCTGCTTTCCCTGGGAAGAATGGGATCCACCATCAATATCCTCCCAGAGGAAAACAATGGACACACACTGCTCTGCAGGGACCAGCTTCCAGGTGACAGCTTCACCTTGCGGCCGTGTGACAACACAGGCAGTGCCAGAGCTGCAGCATCACTCAGAAACACAAAGGAAAAACCACATCCCCAGCTCCAGCGACGCCACAATGCAGGAGAACCCGCTTCTGCCTTTGGCCTGGGAGCAGAACCATCTCCCTCCCTCTCTGCTGGTGCGTTCAGAAACGCCTCAAATACTTCCAGGTTTTTTTTCTGCAGGGCTGAGCTGTGCCCCAATCCCTGCTGCTGTCCCCACGTCCAAGAGCCATTTCCTCCAGCTATTGTTTCTGCTCCCTGTGACTTCGCTCTCCTGCAGCACAGAAGCCTGCTGCCACATTGCAAGAATTTTTCTGGCATTTCAATCATTTGTCCTTAAACTTTTCTCTCTCTTTTTCTCTCAGACATGGCAAATGAATGTAAACAGAGCAGCAGCTCACCTGCATGGTATTTTACATCTGAAATTACTATTTAGATTAGGATTCAGAAATGATAAACATCAAGCTGCAGATGGTGGAAGCAAACAGAAAGAGCCAAAGAGAAACGAGATGGCTATCTGCCACAGCTAGAAAACCTGTTTTGCTTTCAACTGAAGTCGAAGAAAACTCAGCTTGCTTCTGCAAAACCCTGTTGGCTTTTGCAGGATGAAAAGAAGAAAGGGTTTGTAGTAAATCCAAGCAGAAACCCCAGCAAAAGGCAGGAGGGGCGAGGGAGGGAAAGGAAGCTGGGACGTACCTTCTTCCTGAGCCTCACTTGTCCCGTGATGATGGCAACGACATACATCTTTAGAATCAGGATCGTGCTGTAGAAGGTGAATGACAGGAACACGGTGTTCCCCATCATTGTGGGAGCTCCTGCCTTGGCCCTGCAGAGGGGGACAGGAAGGCAATGCTTCAGCTGTCAGCCCCCAGCCCCACTGCCCCCACAGGGTCATCCACGAGCAAAACAGAGTTGAACTACTGGCAAGTGGTACCCGGACCCCACCGTGTGCTTTTGCTCCTTGGATGCTCTGAGCTGGGATCCAGCTCCCTCGATACATCAGCCTGCCCTACAACACCCCATAGATCTCCCCTTCTGCTCATGCCCAGAGCTGCACAGAGCATTCCCTGCTCATCGGCAGCCCCAGGGAGGAGGAGACGGGAGAAAGAAGGTACCTACCTCTGCTGCACCCAGCCCAGCTCCGTCCCAGTCCCACAGCCCTGCGTGGCAGTGCTCCCAGTCCCGCCCCACAAGGACTGAGCACTTTGCACAGGCAGCCAGCCCTCCCCTCGGCACCACCTGCCAAGGGGACAGGGACAGATCTGGCCCTCTTTCCAGCTACCCACATTGCCCACCAGACTGGATTGTCCCTGGGAGGGTCCCAAAGCCACAGAGGATCCCAAAACCCAAAAGGAGAACCCCAAAGCCCCCAGCCTGCAGAGGGAAATACAGACCAACCCGTCCCTGGGGCAGCTCCGCTTGCTTTTCTCCCAAAACGCGAATCAGGGGAGCTGGGTGCAGGCTGATTCTAGCCTAAAAAGGGGCATCTGAGTTTGGAGCTGGATTTCCCAGCCATCAGAAGGGAAGAGTGAGAGGATCTACGCCTGCAAGGAGGGTCGGAGCTTGGCTGCTCCTGCACTGCAAACCTTTAACTCCTCCTTCCCTTGCGCGGCCCCAGCGCTGGCAGAGAGCTCTCTGAGCTTACAAGGACTGGACTGGGGACTCAGTTCCTTTACGCACACAAAAAGATCTATTTCAAGCAAATGGATACTTTCAGACATCGACTGGAAAATGAATATTCTGGGTATGTGAGCAGTTCTTTCTGGTTTGGACTAAAATAGTTGTTTCCAGCCACAAAATAAGCCCAGGAGCAAAGTAGGATGGTTTGCTCCTTGCAAAAGAATCCATTGAAGCAGTGCTACCTGTAGGACTGACTTTGTTCTGCAGTGCTTTTTAACTGCCAAATGAGCACGCTTTGCTCCAAGAGAAACCAGAGCAATGAGCAGGAATGCTACGGCCCAGGATCGTGCTCAGGTCCTGCTGCACAAGGACAGCTGTTCCAGCAATGCAACAGCGGTGGCACCCCCTGGACAGAGCAGACACCAGCAGCCTTCTCTCCGTATCTGCCTCTGCACCTCCCCAGGGATCAGCACACCTTGCTGAGCAGCAGGAATTATGCACAAGCTCAGTACCAGCTGCTGACAAGCCAGGACTTCTCCTGTTTGCTCCAGCAGCAAACGGGGAGATGGAGAACTATGGGTTGTCCGGATGTGAGCCTAGGAGCAGCCCCAGCCCCATGTGCATCGGATGTGCTGGGTGTACAGCCCTGCAGAGGGGGAGGCACAGCACCCACCTGGATAGGAATGAGGGGGCAGAGCAGCACAGAGGGCAGATGTGGTGCTGCTGGGGTGCTTCACGTTGAAGGGCCTCGTGCTGTTGGACGTGTCCATGGCAGGGCGGCACCTTCTGGCCTGCGGCAGTGCAGCTGCCAGGACCGTGTTCAGCTGCCCCATTAACTGGGGCAGAAGGCGGCTGCTGATCCTCCTACACGGAGCACATCCTGCTAGGATGGAGCTGTTGCCTGAACAAGAGCAGGTCCTGAGGGCAACATGACGCAGCTGTGCCACAAAGCCTCGAGCACATGAGGTCGCAGCCCAAGGACCTGCCCTGTGCCAATGCTGCTGGTGGAAAGCACTGCGTTCTGCAGGTGAACGGTTAACAGGAGTCAGGGTTGGGCTCTGAAAGGGTTGAAGATGCACCATCAGGTCAGAACGATCCCAGGAGCTGTGGGAAGGTGGAGGGTTTTGTTGGAGGAGGAACGAGGAGCAGGAAGAAGGAAAGAAAAATTCATGGGAAGTGCCTGAGAGAAGTGCTTAAAAATAGAAGCCTTTAATAACAACCCTTCTTTAGGTTCTTTAGAAGGGATAAAAGCTGCTCTCATTTCCCACACAGGGAACTGTTTATTTGAGCAGCTGAGTTACACCACAGCATTATAACTGTGTTTTTCCAGCACTGCTGTGCTGGGTCATTTCCTGGTGGCACCTAAAAGTGAGAGGGCTGCTTGTGTCAGAAATCCTTCCCATTGGGGCACAGATGTGTGTGGCACGGTGGCACGGCTGTGACTGCAGAGGGCATTTCTCATTGCCCAAATGGACAATTTCCCATTTTGCTGCCTGGTAGAGGAGGATTTTGTTTTCCCTTAGGCTGCAGCTCAGCCCATGACTGCAGAAGGCCCCCAGCTATACTCCTGCTCATTCAGTGCCCTCCTTCCCCACTGTCTCCCACGTCTCCCGTCACACAGCTTGCAGGCATGCCCTGCCCCAGCCATCACTTGCCCTTTGCTGTGCCCAGCCCTGGGAAATCCGGCAGCCCATGGGAGATTGCTTCTGCTCCAATGCAACCACAGCTTCAAGTAAAGGCATGAGTCAGCTTAGATATTCCTTAATTAAAGAGAAAGGTGTTCCACCTGCCCTTCTCCCTCAGCCCACAAGAAAGGTCACATCAGGAAAGAGGTGATTAGCCCTACTCATGATGCACCCCGTGCTCTACATGAGGGTGAAATCCCCTTGCTTCACATGCAGCTCCCTGTTCCCCAGCTCCTGGGGTCTTCACTGCAGCATGAAGCATGGGAGGAGATATGGCAAAGCGCCTCAAAGCCTAAAACAAACAGGCAAGCTCCAAATTCTTCAAACTCCAGGAGATTTTGTCTGTGGTGCACTGCAAAGCATCTTCCCTGCAGCTGTACTGGCAGAAGCTACGCACATTCCTCGTGTCTGAGGCCTCTCAACGGGACTCTCCCAAAGACCAGATGCTGGCAGCGGCAGAGAGGCCTGGGGAAGGGATGCAGCATCCCCTGGTCTGGGACACAGCAGGAGCAGAGGATGCTGCTGTTCCTTGGGCAGCCCCAGCTCCATCCATCTGCTGCCCTGCTCCCAGCCACCACAACTGCAGGGCTGTCACTGTCCCTTGCTGGTGGGACAGCAAGGAAGGGCTGCTGGAAAAGCAGCCAAGAGGCTGTGAGCATGTGGGAGGCAGATCAGATTTTCTTGTTCTGAGCCTCACATGGATTCACGCCTGAGCTGTCTCTTAGAGGGAAGAATTCCTTGGCGAGGCTGCAGAGATACAGCCCAGCTGGGAGGGATGCTCTTCTCCACTCCATTCCACCCAGCAGTCCAAACAGCCTCCAGGCAGACCTGCACCTGCAGCTGCCATGGGGCCGTGGTGGGAGCTGGGGACAGGGCTAGGTGTGTGGGAAGCCAGCATCTCTCACTTCATCCCACTGCAGCAACTTGCATCGTGTTTCTTCCCCTGAATCAGATGCCAATAAACAACAGGCAAACACCACTTATGTCACTGACCAAAAAGAGGGGCTTTCCCAGCCAGGCTGGGGGGAGGGGGGGGGGGGGGGAAGGAAGAGAAATAAGTCCTGCCAAACATTCCAAAATTGGGAAGCATTTCCTAGACTCGAAGCAAGAATTTGCAAACATATGAAGTAACTACAGTTGCCATGGGGGGATTCTCTTGAGCAAAATCAAAGGTGAAGGGTTCTGCACAGCCCTGCCTCCACACACTGCATGACAAAGGAAGGGGAACTGGGGCACACTTTGGCTCCCCATGACGCTCTCCAAAACGCAGACCTCATTTTCAAAGCCTTGAGTTCTTTGTCCCCTCCATCACTCCTAGACTAAACAGCACTAATCCCTCCCACCTCTCCCCATAGGTCATGTTTTCTAAATCTCTTTATCACCGATGCTGATCTCACTTCTCAGAGCAAGGCATTGGGCAGCCCTTTTGCAGCAACCCTGAGCAAAGACATTTGAGCTCCCAGCTCCTCAACTTTTACCTCCATCAGTCTTTCAGCTTGCTTGCTAAGAACCCAGGGTGCCTGACTCAGACCAGTAAGAGCTTCTTGGTGGTTTGAGGTTTTTTCCACAGTTTGGATGAAGTCAGCCTGTGCGCAATGTTCCAGATTTTGAAACTTTCCCTTTCTTTTCCTGGGCTGGTGGCACGATGTGTCATTCAGTCTCATGTTGGCAGCATCATGTTTGCATCTCAGCAACCAGGAGAAAGGTGGTCCAGGTCCTGAATGCTGACGTTTATCAGTAAATACCTCTCATGTGTGATGCAAAGAGCATCCTCGCTGCAGTCAGCCTGGAAAGCAGGGAGTCCTTTAGCTGTGTTGTTTACAGCCCTCGCTGCCTGGGAGCTCTTCTTGTGCACTCACAGCTCAAAACCCAGGAGTCACATCTTAAGTGCTGGAGCAGGAGATAAGGAGGAAGGAATGTAGCTCACAGGCTGCTTTCTGGACATTGCAGCGAGGATCGCACGCCCTGTGCAGCACAGCATGTGGGATTTACGAAGCAATCAAAAACCACAGTGAGGAAAGAGAAAGGGATGTAGGACCACACAACAATCCAGACTAATATTCCATCTTTAACGAGAGCAGAACGCGGTGTGAATGACGCAGTGAAGCAGAGAAACCCTTGCAAGCAACAACTTGAGCATGGAGTCCAGCACTTGGACTTACTGTCCTGGCTTCTCTCTCCATGCAAACCACCAGCAGCACCAGCAACCCAGGTCCCGTGCTTTGATGGCTCTCCTGACCTGCAGGCTCTGCCCCCATGGCCATGACGTGTGCTCAGAGGTCTGCCCCAAGCTGTGTTTATGGAACCACGACTGCTTTACGCAGCCTTCCACGAGGAGGTATGCTCTCCATACAAATATTTACAAAGCAGCAGAAGGCATCTTTCTAGCACAGACATTTCTACTGATGGTGCCATCAACATGGCTAAAAATGAACAAGAAGCGCTCACCCATTAGATGGGAACCGGTTGGGAAGAAGTCATGGGAAGCGAGAAGAGATGGGAGCTGTGGGATGGAGGCCAGAGCTGTCCCACAAGGAGAGTAAGGCAATGAAAGGGACAGGAGTGTGCTGGTTTGTGCTGGGAGGGGACTGCTGCTCTCCAACAAGAGCACGGAGGTGCCCAGCCATACCAGCCCTGGTGTCCACCACCATTCCAAGGCCCCACAGCCCCTGTAGGGAGCAGGGAGCAGCAAACTGGCCTCATACACACCCTGATTCATTGACCTTTCAGAACCTGAGGATTAATTTAAGCTCTGAATCACTAGATTTAATTCTCTTTCCCGAGTTGCTGTCATAGCTGACGGTAGCGCTCAATAATTATACGCGTCGATTCACTTTCCAAACTGTTGAAATTAAATTACTTCCTGGGACGATGATTCCCACAATAAAACACAGTTTAAGTGAAGATGATGACGACAATCTTTTCATAGGATCTGCCTCCCCTCTTGTTCATGTCATGGGGAGACACGCTGGGGGTTAGGAAGAATGGCGATTATTGCTCAGCTTTGTCTAGCATACTCCTCCTTTGATATACGTCTGTGAAATTACCTCTTACTCAGCTTTATCACACCCCATTCACTTTCATCTCTCTTCAAAGGAGATTCCTCCATGCTTCTGATTATCCCAACCATACTTCTTATTTCCCTCCAACGCTGAGGCAAGCAGATGACCAGCACATGACTCCCAATTCACTGCTCTCCACACTCCAGCACTCCTTTGGCTCATTTTTCTTTTAAATGCCACAGATCCTCTCTTTGGGCTCTAGGATGTCTCCATACCAAGCTGCTTATTGCTCTGGAGAGGCTGCTCCAGAGAATTGCTCCAAACGGAGCAATTCCAACTGTGTTCTTGCAGAAGACAGGCCTGGGACGTCACCCCACAGCCATCTGACCAATCTGCTTCGCTCTGTTCCTTCGGGTCTTTCTGCATCCCAGCATGGTTTCCCTCTTGGCATGCTGTTAGCACAGAGCAAACCCTGCTCTTTGTGGAGCGTGTCCATCCTCCTGTCCTTGATTTGTTCCAGCTCACTGCTAGCCATGGGGTTCCCAGCTCTCAAATACATCTAGCTGGATACCGAAGCCCTGCATGCAACCTTCTATTCACAGAACTCCATTTTCCTTCCCCTGTAAGACAACATACCTCCTGGAAAGAGAACCTATGCTTTTCAGATTCTCTGCAGTCAACACTGATCGATGTCTCCATGTCTGATATACAGGAGTGACTCCCCCCCAGTGGTTCAGCATTGGACATGGAGCACAACCCAACAGGTGCTCACTGAGCACTTCACATGCATTCTGCAGGAGCAGAGGGGTTAGCACTGTGCAGCTGGCCCTGCTCAAACAGCAGAACCATCCAGGAGACTGAGTGACAGCTTGTCACTTGTTTTGGGGCAGTTCAGCCCAGTTCTGTGACTGATGGAGGACCCATGCATTCATGCCCCAGGAGATGAGGAAGGGAAAAAAGGGGAACAGGCAGAGAGATGTGCCCACAAACAAAATAGTGGCATTGAGCTAAGGGAGAACATTTACTAAATATGACAGCGGACTGCAAGATAGCACAATATAATACAATATAATTGGAATTGAAACTAGTAAATCAAATAAATGAGAGAGGGAGCACCCAAAACTGAAGGCCTTACTCTAATGCTGAAGATGAGAGAGCGCACACACAGCAGAGAGAAGCAGTAAAATAAGGGAATGTCTCGTCCTCTTTTTGTCTTCCCCTCCAAACAGAAAATGGAAACAGAACAGTGAGGTCTTCTGGGATCTGTAGTTCTTCTCTCCTGAGAACCACGTACCTGGAAATATCAACAATCCACCAAACTGGAGCAATAACTCTTTAACTCCCAGCACACTACGTGATATTATGATGTGGAATGCTGATAACGAAAATCAGAGAGCCACGACACAGCTGCTTGGGATTCTGCTTGCAGACACTCCAGTCCATGCTCCTGGACAAGACTTTTTCCTATCAGCAGAAGGAAGAGCAGAGGAAAGCAGCTGAGTGAGATCGTTTTGCACAGTTTGCATGGGATGGCATTTGCATGCACGTGCAGGAGTGCCCAGCACAGCAGGCTGCAGGGACACAGCCATTCCCAGAGCTCCCAAAGGCCACACCAATGGGATAACATCAGGCCCTACAAATCAGTTTTCTTGCATAACTGGAGCAGCTGCACAATAACTCATCACCTCAGGAATTTGCTCGTGTTGGAGCCCTTGTTTGCAATAGCTGCTTTGCAGGACTTATTTTAGTGAGCTGCGTTTAAGTCTCTTCCACAGGAGATGGGTGAAAAAGCAGGGTGTTTTGTTCTGTGAGCTGCAAGCCAAGCACAGCCTCTGATTCTAGTCCAATTCCAGACCTATGGAGCACTTTAATACCTTCTTTCAACTAAAGGTCCCAAAGGTCTGGATGGGGATGTCTGGCTAATAGCCCCACTGGTGTATGTATGTTGGATGAGCTACAAGGCACTGGCCACATCAGAGGGCCCATGGCTGGGGAACAGTTTGTCTCATGGCCTGTAATCCTATTCCTGTAGCAACCCTCCCTGGAGCAGAATGTTTTTGTCCCCTTCACACAGGCTTTGTCTCTAAGATATTATTATCTGCAACAGAAATCAAGTTTTAAGAGAGAAGTAAACACAGGGGTAGAGTTTCCCTGTTATTTCTTGCTCTGTACAGCCACGCAGGCTGGCTCACATGAGAGCTGCTCCGCTTCAGCTGCTTCCAAGCCTGGATGCAGAGCAAAACCAGTCTGCAGATCCCAGCCCCAGATTGGAACCCAGTGAAAGCCAGATTCTAGTTGAAAGAAAAAAAAAAGTAAGGAGAAAATAAAAAACCAACAAACCTAAGATGGGTGAAATCCAGGTCTCATGGCATCCCCATCCCACTGAAGAGGAGGCTGCAGCACAACTAACGACATCCACCCTGGGCTGCTCCATGCAGGGTGACACCACCTTGCCCGGATTCCAGATCTAATCACTAAACCACAGATGTCTGCACGAGCAGTGTTTAGTTTACAAGACAAAACAATCTCAACTGCAAGTGCAACCCGATAGCCATCCGCTGGCTCTATCACTTCCAATCCATCCATTATTCACTGTGATCTTGCATGACACCAGTCCTGAAACCAGAGCCCAGAGGCAATGAGGTGGGAGCAGAGACAGCTCAGGGCAGCTGTATCTCAACCTCTTCATTCCTGGCCCCAAAACTAGAAGAGTTTGGAGTGTGCCTCAGTTTCCCCAAAGCCAATGAGGTGGTTCTCCCCCTCCCCCCCTTCCCTTCCTTCCCCCTCAAAAGTACATTATGATCTGAGAAGAAACAGAGCCACTGTAGTTGCAGGCACTTAAGAACCTCCCTGTGTTTGTTCTGAGAGAGCTGCTCCCCATCCATCTCCTTCCTTAGCGCTGGATGGATGGAGCTAATACCTCTGAAAGATCAAACACACACGCCAGCAGCAGCTCTTGCCCTATAAAGGGCAGGAGGTGCCCTACCAGCTTGCCACCTTGCACATATCTACACAGCGTTACCTTTCAAGGAAGTGCCCACAGGAGGGGAGAAGCATGAGACAGCAGCTTCACTCACCCACACCAGCGCTGCAGACCCAGCACGGTGTTAAGCACCCCCCCCGCTGCTCCTTTCACTCCCATCCCTACCAGGTAACACCACCTGGTTGGCCCCACCTGCTGAAAACCACCCGGTTCAGCTTTAAAACCCCATTTGTCTTCCTCCGCACATTACGGTGAGTCTCTTCCCTGAGCCTACGTTGCAGACAGAGCAAAAGGCTTTGAGGCATCCAGATGGGAAATCCTGTAGGGCCTCAGCTGTGTTTCCTAGAGGGAGCATTCAGAACAAAAGCTCTGCGAGTCCATTGGAATTTCACAGGGATTCAGCTGTGATCAAAGGAGCTATTTCACACGGACAGATGTGCCTGGCCACATGCACCATGTTTCCCTCCACCCTTAGCCCACGTCCATCCCTACCTTTCCCTGTCAGACTGCACCTTCTCACACAGCACAGCTGCACACACCAGCACCAGGAGCTCTGGGCTGTTGTATCCCAGACAAGGGTTTTTTAATCTGCTCAAGGCTCTCCAGCAAAGATTCCAAAGAGAGAGCAGAGCTGCCAATCCCTTTGCCATAAAATGTCACGTTAAGAACATTCATCATCTTTAAGGCTCGTTTTCCCTAGCTGCAAGAGGAGGATGACAGTCTTTTGACTCCTTGGGTGTTGCCAGGATTAGACAATGTTTGCTCAACATTCACGTAGATTTTGGTGTTTGGTGTTACTGCTACCATCACATTATAGAAAGGTCAACGAATGACCATGTTCCATGAGTCAGAGCCTTCCCACAGCATTAATGCCGTCCTCAGAGCTTAGCCAGGCTCTGAACAGATCCCAAAGTACGTCAGAACGACAGCCTTTTCCTGTTGCTGCCTACTCTTGGTGTTTAGGACAAGGATAACTTGGAACGTGATGCTGAAATTGAAGCAGGGAAAGAAAACAAACTCAAACCACGTAAACGGGAGGGAAAAAATAAAAACACTCCTGTTGGAAAGACTCTGAGCACTAAGAGTGTCCAGTCAGGGTCGGAAGGCAGCGAGACAAGTGTTGTGCAAGGAGATATGCTTGGGTAGAAATAAAAATGAACACTGAGAAAGAGAGTTTTCCACTTCTCTGGCAAGAAATCTTCACAAGATCCTCTTTCCAGCCCAGCACCTCATGTCAGCAGCAGACAACAGCAGTTGTGTCCCAAACCTATTTGCTGAAGAACTTGGAAATATGGAGAAACCCATACACCCAAAGCCACAGGCTTTCTCGGGAGAGTGTTGCTTCACTGACCCTAAAACTCTTACCTGCAAATTTCTTCCACTGCATGAAGAAAAGTCAGGGCTGCAGCTCCCATTCCCATCCCCCTGCTGGAGACATGCATCCTTCCCTGGCTCTCCAGCCCCCAGTCAGGCATGCTGCCCTGTGCTGCACCAATCCTCCACGCTCTGTGCCATACTGCTGCAAGCTCTCAAGCTCTAACTGCCAGGAGCACTGACTTTAAACCAACAACCTACAAATCAGACCATGGGTGGGTGACAGAAAATTTCAACATACAGACTGCAGAGAAAGGGCAGGCAGAACTCTTGGCTGGGATTTTCTTCTCTTCGTACCCTTTGCCTTTAGCAGCCCACCTCTGCACACCTTATTTCTCCTTTGCAACTGTCACCCCATGCCCACTGGTCTCTGTGCTGATGGGGACACGTGCCGATGTGTGATGATGAGCAGCGCTGTGCTGAGGCTCTGTGGGGAGGTGGGAAAGGCAGAGCACCGTGCTCAGGCTCTGCAGGCTGCACGTTGCAGGTCTGTGCTCCACTTGGAGCTTCCAGACAGCTGTTCAAGGAAATTGCCATCAGTGTCAGCCTCACCACCGCTATTAGACATCTCAGCCATGTCCAGGCCCAGCTTGAACCCATTTAACTTGTAAGGGATAATGAGATAACAGCATGACATGTTGCAGCTGAAGGTTATTTAAACATCCATCTGGTACCTGTTAGGCAGCATACATCCTATTGTTGTATAGGAAATATATGCCACCTCCCTCCCATATGGGAAGGAAAAGATCTATAGATGTGTCCCATGCTGCTCCTTCTTTACGCATAAATGAGGTCATTCTCCTCCTCCTCTCTGCTGTTTCTGGCACATTACTTTGCATTTCACGCATTTAGGGAGACGTGCTGGTTGGTGGCGCGTTGTGGAAGGACACAAAATCACAGCAAAGAATTTAGTACAGACACCTCGTTGTCTCCATAGTCAGCAGAGGCTCCACGCTCCCAGATACAAGGAGAAAGAGTGGACTGTAAGGTGTGAAGCCACTCATCCTTTCCAAGACACAGCTTGGCACTGCACTTTACCCTGGAGAGATTAAAAGCTGCCCTTCCATTTCTGTACTCTCAGGACCACATCGTGTTCCTTCATCTTCTGAGATCCACGAGGTGAGCGACCATCAGCCTCATCTCTTTATTCAAGCTCTCCCTTGTTGAAATAACACTGCTCTCAGGCTGAAATTGCCTGTGAGGCTCTCGCCCTCTGCGGAGCCAGAGCTGCGAGCACCGCGCTGTTTGCTGCCCCGAGAAATCGCATTTCATAACACGAGCTCTGTGTGAGCAGACGTGAGCGCCCCTCCTGATCTTCTCAGGCATCACTTCCAACTTCTGCGAAAGTTTCACCGTGTAAATCCTGGACCAATCTCTTTGTCTGACACCCCATCTAGCGTCCACCACGGGCCGATGCAGAGGACTGATCGTCAAGGGAACACAGACTAGAAAACTTCTTCCCATCACTTCTAGCAGCTTGCTGGGGCTCTGGGGGCTCTGCGTACTCACTGTGCAGCTGATCCATCCGCGCCAGCACCCCAAAACAAAGAGCCCCGAGCAGGAGCAGTGCCCAGCATGGGACTTGGGCAGAGTGGACTCCAAATCTGGAGCCCTATGGCTTCCCATGTGCTTGATGTCCTTGGCTCTGAGTGCGAGGCAATCCTTGTTTTAAGGGCAGGGATCACAAAGCTGGGAGGACAAAACACCTGCTCTGAGAATCTGGTCTGAAAAGGCACCTTTTTGGTGTGTCCCATCCCATCTGTGAGCTGCAGAGCTGCAGAAACCTTTGGGTGATGCACAGCTCAGCCTGAAACAAGCACTGCTGTGTTCCCTGTGAACGAAGCAGCAGCTCCAGCTGCCATGAGGTTCCAAGCCCTCAGAGCTAGGAACGTTCTGCTTGAGCTCTCCCCATGCTATACCCCTCATCCCAGGCAGTACCCTGCTCTGACACTTTCATTTCACAAGGAACAGTGTGATAACTGTACACATCCATCACACGGAAAAAGTGGTTTCTATTTGCACAAACAGCTTCATGCTCCAGGAAGTTTGCGTGTTTTTTTTTTGTTTTTTTTTTTTCTTTTCTGCAGTTTCAGTTTTGCTTTCCTTTCTTTTCACTTCTCACCATGAAGCTTCTCCATGCTGCTGTGCTCTCCATCCTTGCGCCCGCACTGACGTCTGCCATGGATCCGCTCAGTGCTTACCTCATTGTGGGGGGTGCAGCCATCGGCTGGCAGCTCTTCTCCCCTCACTCCTGGCTCAGGTGCAGCCTCCTGGAGTGCTGCAATGTGAAGGACACACTGAACTTCTCAGGTAAGGCAGTGGGAAGGGCAGCGATGGCCCTTCCTGGGGTGGGGTTGGGATTCCCAGCGCATCTTTTGAGTGCTTGTGGAAAGAGAAGCTCCAGAAGGCAAAGGCTTCTAACACAGCTTATCCCAAACCCCAGCCACTCGTTGCCTATAATCTGTGCTGAATAAGGAGCAGTGATTAGTGCTAGCTCTAGGGTTCAAAACATTGTTTCATTTCCTCCAGATAAGCGGTCTGGCATTTATTTCATCCTGAAACTGCGGGGCTGAAAAATCCTTGAGCTACTTTCTAACCACACATTCCAGTGCCTGTCACTTGGAAATCCCCCACTCCTGTGTCATAGGACTGCAAATGTTTCCTTTCAGAGCTGGTATGTAAATTTCAGGGGAAACCCTCAAGTACTGGAGGTCCCTTTGCCTCCTGATGCTGCAATACATCGCTTCATACCAGCTCTGCATTTGACGGTGACAAACAGGCTGTTTCCTGACACTTCAGCCATTGAAACACCGGTTGGGATTCTCGTTTAAAAGGACATCATATAGCAACATAAGCATGGGTTTCTATAAAAGGAAAGTGTTCTAGAGGACTCGAAAACAGCTAATGAGAATTGAGCACATGCATAGTATCTCTGCTTATATACAGAAGACCCCATCCCAGAGCCTTACAGAAGGCAGTGGTACGGTGCCATGAAAATTCATGGCAAACTCTCTTGCAAGCAGCTTGGTTCCTATAAATGCCATTGAGATGTGTTTCATGAGTCCGCTCCTGAGTTTGGTTCTCTGCTGGTTCATGATCTCAGGCAGTGTGTTTGCTCCCTCTGATGGCCATCCAGCTGCAGCCAGAGAAAAGGGAGGAACAAATGTCATCTTCTGACTCTGCCCTTATTCTTCCAGTTGTGAAGATGGATTTGGAGCAAAAAGTCTTTGGCCAGCATCTGGCTGTCCAAATAGTTCTGAGAGCTCTGAGTACGAACCTTCACCCCAAGCAGCCCAAGAAGCCCCTGGTGATGTCCTTCCATGGCTGGACTGGCACAGGTAAATCGTTTGTCAGCAGTATCATTGCAGAGAACCTCTACCGACTCAGTGCGTGGAGAAGGAGGTTTGTGCACCACTTCAGCACGGTGCTGCATTTCTCACACGGTTCACACGTCCATCTGTATAAGGTACCTGCAGCTTTAGCTCATTTCTTCCAATTTATCTGCAGTTGGGAGTTGGCAAACACCAGATTGTTTTGTTTCTTCTCACAGAAGCAGCTGCAGAATTGGATTCGGGGCAATGTCAGCGCCTGCCCAAGGTCCCTTTTTATCTTCTCTGAGATGGATCAAATGCCACATGGCCTGATAGACTCAATCCTGCCATTCCTCAGCTACCGCGATGAGATTGATGGAGTTTATTATGGCAAGGCGATCTTCATCTTCCTAAAGTAAGGAAAGTGAAGGGCCAAGAAGGAGTTACAGCCCCACCGACACAGCAGGGACAAAGGGAGTGCCACTTGCTGACACGTCTGTGGCTGAATCAGCTCAGCTGAGCAGCTCAGGGTCCCTCCCTTGCTGTGGCCTTTGTTACTTCCCACTTCTGGGCAATCCCCACACAAAGGATCATCACCTCCACTCCAGTGCAGAATCACATAGTCACTCAAATCACTGCCAGGACACAAGCACTAAAGGCAGCAAAGATACAATCTAATGAGCCTGTGAATCTCCTTCCTAACAGCAATGCAGGTGGAGATAAGATAACAGAGATTGCTCTTGATTACTGGAGAAGGCTGAAGAGGAGAGAAGACATTCCTGTGGAGGAGCTCCAAGATCTGCTCTCTGAGGACATTTTCGGGAACCCAAACAGTGAGTACAGCACCTCCTGTGTGTGTGTCAGTTCTCTGCAGGCTGCTCCACAAAGCATGAAGCAGTGCTGCCTCCTGAGCATGCTGATGGCAAAGCCCTCCGTGCTCTCTCTTCCAGGCGGTTTCTTTCAAAGCCAACTGATCCAGAAGAACCTGATTGACTATTTCATCCCTTTCCTCCCACTGGAATACAAACACGTGAAGCAGTGTGTCCGGGAGGAGCTGCGTGCTCAAGGGCATCCTGAGGAGGAGGACCTCATCACCGAGATTGCCTCGGCAATGGCAGACTACCCCAGCGAGGAAAGGCTCTACTCCAGAAAAGGCTGCAAGACTGTGGCCTCCAGAGTGGCTCTGAGCACCTAGGCACCATACAGCTGTACCTCGTGCTCCTGTTGCAAGATCCAACCAGGCAGAAGGACTCGTATCAATACCCATCTGTCTACATCTCCTTCCTTGACGGATTTATCCTGTTCCAGAGGGGCCTTTTGTGAAGCCTTTTAATAAATCACAGAATATCCCAAGTTGGTGGAAAGGACCCATGAGGATCACTGGGTCCAACTGCTGGCTCCACACAGAGCCTCCCAGTAAAGCAGACCATATGGCTGAGAGCGCTGTCTGGGTGTTGGCTGCAGGGCCAGCTTCCTGCACACCCCTTTGGGGCAGCACTTTTGTGCCTTGTGCTGTCACCTGCCATGTCCCCATCACCTGCCATGTCCCTGTCACCAACCACTTCCCCATCACTTCTATGTCCCCGTTGCCTGTCATATCCCCAGGCCTGACGCGCTGCCCTCTCCCTTGGGCTCTAATGAAGGAAGAGAGAGAGGAGGCTGAAGGCAGCGGCGTGGGAAGGGAAACGGCCTTTAGGTGACAGCGGGAAAACATGGAGGGACAGCGTGGGGGACAGGCACTGGGAGCCAGATGTGGCACTGAGAGGACAGACACCAAGGGGACAGAGTTGGCACCGAGGGGACACTGGGAGCCGGGGGTGGCAGTGAAGGGACACGACGGACAGCAGAAGTAGCACTGAGCACACAGACACCTGCAGTTGGGGTGGCACTGAGGGGACATGGGTGCCAGGGGTGGCACTGAAGATGCGCTGCACCCCACTGTTGGCACTGACGGAACACTGAGTACCGGGGGGGCGGAGCACTGAGGGGACACACAATGGCGCCAGCGGCACCGAGGCGCAGCTCACCCCGAGGCGGTGAGGACGCACCGCCCCTCGCCCTTCCCAAAGATGGCGGCGGCGGTTACCCGGGGGGCGCGGCGCTTCCCTGCCGTTGGCGGCGGGCCGGAAGCGGGGCCGTGCGGAGGCGCCATGCGGGCGGCCGTGCTGCTGTGGCTGCTGCTGCCGGGGCTGGCGGCGCTGGAGCCGCTCAGCGTGGGGTTGGCCATCGGCGTGGCCTCGGCGCTCACCGGTTACCTGTCCCATCCCAGCTTCTACTGCAGCTACGTGGAGTGCTGTCCCGGCTCCGGGCACCGCCTCAACGCCACCGGTACCGGGGAGGGTCGTGGGTTTCGGGGCGCGGAGGGGTCGGTGCTGACGGTGGGGTCGGTGCTGACGGTGTTTTCCCGCAGCGCTGCGGGAGCAGCTGGACGGCAGGCTGTTCGGGCAGCACCTGGCTAAGGAGGTGGTGCTGCGAGCGGTGACGGGCTTCAGCAACAACCCCAGCCCCAAGAAGCCGCTGACGCTGTCGCTGCACGGCTGGGCCGGCACCGGGAAGAACTTCTTGAGCCAGCTGCTGGCCCGGCACGTGCACCCCGCGGGGCTGCGCAGTAAATTCGTGCACCTCTTCCTGGCCACGCTGCATTTCCCGCACCCGCAGCGCGTGCCGCTGTACCAGGTGAGCGCGGGGCGGGCTGGGGGTGGCAGCGCCGCGCCGTTGGGTTCGCATTGCGGAGGCTCGGCCGCCCTGCCGCGCCGTGTTGTGGCTGCGGCGGTGCCGATAGTGCGGGTGCTGAAGGCCTGGGTTGATAAAGGACCTCAGTGATCCTCCGGTTCCAACCCCCTGCTGTGAGCAGGTCGCCAACCAGCAGACCGGGCTGCCCAGAGCCACATTCAGCCTGGCCTTGAATGCCTGCAGGGATGGGGCATCCACAGCCTCCTTGGGCAGCCTGTTCCAGTGCCTCACCACCCTCTGCATGAAAAACTTCCTCCTGATATCCGACCTAAACCTCCCTGTCTCAGTTTAAAACCATTCCCCCTTGTCCTATCGCTATCCACCCTCGTAAATAGCCGTTCCCCCTGCTGTTTATATTCTCCCTTCAAGTACTGGAAGGCCACAGTGAGTTCTCCCCAGATCCTTCTCTTCTCCAAGCTAAACAATCCCAGTTCCCTCAACCCTCACAGGAGAGCTGCTCCAGCCCTCTGACCATCTTAGTGGTCCTCCTCTGGACAAGAGCTCTGAGCTCCTTCCCAACCTCAGTGACTCAGTAACTCTCCATACTCTCTGTGCATCCTTGAGAAACAAGTGGCTGTGGGGTGCTGACTGCTGCTCAGCCCCACCGCACTGTGCCATGAAAGTGTAGATGGGAGAGTTTTCTTGTGGCATTTCTCCAACCTGGGGGTTTCTTATCTTCACATTCCAGTGTTCGAATGGATGCAGTTGTAGGTGGAGGTTCTGTAAGAAAGAGGAAACACTGACTTAAAGCAAATAGACAAACTGTTGTAGCCAGAGCTCATCATCTTATCCGTGCACTAAGGAGAAAGAATGAGGAAGCTTGATTTGTGAGCAGGGAAATAATTCACCTTTCAATTCAGTGTTACAGCCAAGGGATTGATTGCAGTGTTTATGGCCTTCTCTTTGGGAAAAAGGACACAACCAATGAGGTGGGATGGGGGCAGCTGGGGAGGGGTGTCTGGACTCCCTATGACCCCCTCATGGCACACCCTCATCTTGCAGCATTTCTCACCTTGTTTCAGGAGCAATTGCAGAACTGGATTCGGGGCAACGTCAGCGCCTGTCCCCACTCCGTCTTCATTTTTGATGAGATGGACAAAATGCACCAGGGCCTCATTGATGCCATCAAGCCCTTCTTGGATTACTACGAGCAGGTTGATGGGGTGTCCTACAGGAAAGCCATCTTCATCTTCCTCAGGTCGGTCGCATCTCTTCAAAAACTAATCTGTATTTATGATGCTAATGGTGTTCGTATGGGACTTCATTCAGAGTACAGCAGAAGAGATATGAGAACCAGAGCACAGCTCGCACGAGAGCTCAGATTTTAGGGAAGTTCTTTGGGATAGGTGCACTGGGTATAGCTGGGATGGAGTTAAAATTCTCCAGGGCAGCCTGTTTGGTGCCTGTGTTTTGCATTTGTGGCTAAAGCAGCACTGATAACACCCCAATGTTTGGCTGCTGTTTGCACAGCCTCAAGGATTTCTCTTTTTTTCCCTTGCTGGATGGTGGGCAAAAGGCAAGGGTGGGAGTGGGCACAGCCAGGAGAGCTGAACTGGACTAGCATGGAGGACGTATCACACCCTACAGTGTCATGCTCAGCAATAAAAAGTGAGGTAGAGAAAGAAGTGGGGGTAACAGCTTCCAAGGTGAGGAGCTGTGAGAGGCTGGCTGGGCACTGGTCTGCCTGGGAGGGTGGTTATTTTGGCTTACAGGTTTCTGTTTCAGTAACTTGTTTGATTTCAAGGTTAACAATTCATGTGACCAGCTGAAAAGAGATTCTGGCTTAATTGTGTCTGCTCACTGCTGTAAATTTTTCTTTTTTTGAATAGTAATGCTGGTGGTGACTTAATTAATAAAGCAGCGCTTGACTTCTGGACCAGTGGAAAGCGCAGGGAAGATATTCAGCTGAAAGACCTTGAGCCCATGCTGTCTGTAGGAGTCTTCAATAACAAGAACAGTAAGTCCCCCCCCCAGAAAATGGGAAATTGCTTTACTTCACAGCACAGGGTTAGTCTCAGCAATCTGCACCTCACCTATCCTGACTCTGCTCTGCTTTTTTTCTGCCCCCTGCCTTCCTCAGTGCCCCATCACCAGGCCCTTTGGTTCTTTCACTTCATTGTCATCCCCTCCCAGAATTACAGCAGCTGCTCACGGGTAGATAAACCTCTTTGTGTATCAATTCTGGTCTGCAGAGCCTACCCAACGCAGGCCCAAGTTTAGAGAATGTCCTTCCTGTATCTTTTTCCTTCCTTCAATCCTGCAGGTGGACTGTGGCACAGCAGCCTCATCGACAGGAACCTCATTGACTACTTTGTTCCCTTGCTGCCCCTGGAGCACAAGCACGTGAAGATGTGTGTGCGGGCTGAGATGATGGCCCGCGGGCACCAAGTCGATGAGGAGGTTGTTCAGGCAGTGGCTGATGAAATGACATACTTCCCAAAAGAAGCAAGAATCTACTCCGATAAAGGCTGCAAGACTGTACAGGCCAAGCTGGACATCCACGAAGACATCGCAAAAGCCATGGACTGAATGCCCTTCACCTCTCCAAAGCACTTTCAGAGCTTTTGGAAACTTCCTATTTGCACTTAAGCTTTTTTGGTTTTGTTTTGTTTTTTACTATTGCAGGGAATGTGGTGAAAATCCTAGAGTGAGTGGTGTGGGCTTTTAAGCTTTTGTTTTTTAACATAAAATCCCACTGTTCATCTCTAAACTGGCTGGTATCCAAATATTGCTCCCATTTTTTTAACCTTTTAGAAGATTTATGAGCCTGACACCTTTGGTACTGGATAGCTTTCCTGATTCACTCCTTTAAGTGCTAGGATTATTAAATCCTTCACTGCCCTTTCCACAGACCTGCAGCAGAGGAACTCTTGCAGGCAGTTGTACAGAGAGGCTCTAGCTTATGAGCCAGTGAATTGAAAGGGTTTATATTGTGATCAGACCTGTGGTGGTGTCAGGACGGGCACATACCGCCATGCGTTGCAGTCAGAAGGTGGCTGCTGGGAGGCTCCCATCTTCACAACACACTGATGCTGTTGTGGCTCCTACACGTGAGATTTCAGCTACTCGAGGACTGAGTGGTGGTGTTATAGTTCTTGTCTGACTTGCATCATATCGTGTATCCTGCTATAGTAATACAGAAAGTCGAGATGAGCTCAGGGGGAGCTGTCACTAAATGGTGGAGAAAGGGGAGAACGTAATTATTGCTCCCCTTTCTTGGGGAAAAAGAAATCGTGATTTTTTTTCTTCTAATATTTTTCTATGGGGGCAAAATGAATTTGCACAGTGACTCCAGGGCATCTGCCTTCCTCAGCACACATGGGAAGGGGCTGACTTACAGCACAGTGGGCCAGTTTTGCTTCTTAGGCAGAAGTTGCTCTCGAGGGCCTGACTGTCACAGTGTGGGGCTCCTGGGCCTGGAGGCTGTGATGTCTTCAGCAACCCCTGCAGCTGAGGAGCAGGCTCTCCTCCCCTTGCCCTGCTTATGAGACACTTTCGTGGCTGATGTTATTTTTAATAGTGTATTTTTATACTGAACTTTAAGCAACAAAAATGCAATGCTGGAGAGAACCACAGAGAAGGTGGTATGGGAAAGGGCTTCAAGCACCACTAACCCCATACCTCACTGGGCAATGAAGGTGTTTTTATAATAGCTTTTATCACTGAACAATGTCTGAGAAAGGTGGGAAAGACTGAGCCTTCCCCCACCAGGTCAGGCTGGGCTTTGGAAGGCTGTTGCAGCTTTAACTATTCCACCATCCACCCATCACTAGTGGGTCAAACACAGTGGTGCAAGACAGAAGTGCCTAACATTTCATTGATTAGTTTTCTTGAACTGTTTTAAGGGTGTGGGCTATTTTTGAACCACAGCATCTGCTCCATCACAGACGTGATGCCAAACCTACAGCTCTCACTGTTACTGTGTCCATGGAAATGATAGCAGAGACCTTAGCATTAATGTTCAGCTCTACTTTAGAAGTGTCAATTGCCTTTTACAGCTCCACGTGGAGTTTGTCAAATGTTGGCAAACTGGTGGTGCTGATGCAATCTCCAGAGCCAAATGCTAGCTAGCCATTAACCTTGGGACATTGGACTGCAGTTTTCCATATGCAATGTTTTGCTTATTGACTGACTTATTTGTAAGTGTAAATGTTCTCACCGCTTTCTGTTACTTCAACACTAACTGTTACCACTGTACTGCAGTTGGAATAAATCTTCAGTCATTTCTCTCTCTTGCCTGAATCATTTTGAGCTACAGAAAAGTCGTACTGCATGCAGCTTTCAACCAGCTGCCCTGAAGAGCTTTCTGCTGTGCTTCCTTTATTCTTAATCATGTAATTGTTGGGTAAGCCTACTAAATAGCTTGCTCGTATTAAAGCAGGTTGAGCTGTCCAAATAAGAAATTCAGTATCACAGCTCATTAGGCTTGGGTCTAAGAACCAGCTCCAGAAAAGCCATAAAGGCTCTGCTCTACAGAGCTCTGCAGCCCAGGGTCAGGCAGATGCATCCCTAGGGCCAGGCTGCCTCCTAACAAGGGAAAAATCTAATCTAAGAAAGATAGGTAGTAAGAGAAAGATCCTAAGGAAGCACTTAGTAGGTGACTGCATTTTAACCATAAAGTCTCGCTTTACAAGCACAGCATGAGATCTGGGAACTTTCCCTGTAGAAGGTTTAAATGAAGTAGCAGCTGCTTGTGCTGGACTTTGGTAAGAGCAAACAGAATTCAGTCTTGGGGACAGCTCAGCTGCTCCCACCGGGTCAAGGCACCGTGTCTGTCAGGCTCAGACCTTTCCCCCAGTTTGACATTTCTCCTGCTGCTGTCTGCTCCCATTTCAGGTGGCACATTAATAAAGAACACCCCAAAGTTCCCTTTCACAGCAAGACGGGGTCAAAAGCTGTTTGAAACCACATGCTTTAAGAGGGAGGAATAACTGCAGGATCAGAAGGATCTGATGGCAGTGGGTTCTGCTCCCAGACAGCTCTATGGTTTTGGATACAAGATGTGTTGGAAGCAGACTCCCCAATCTGAACATCACTCCTGCATCCTCTGGAGGAAGCTCCCATTCACCCTAAACCACCCAGGGCTATGATACAATAAACTACTGCTACAGTGTCTGACAACTGCACCCATTGATGCTGCTGTAGCACATGGAGCAGAGCTAAGAGCACATTTAAGGCTGGACGAGCTCCGGCTCTGCTTGGCTGAGCTGCTTCTGTTGATGACAAGGTACCAGACAGTAGTAAAAGTTTATCATTTCCATGTCTGCTTTTTTTCCATTAACTCGTCATTTTCTGCGATCATAAAGCCAAGGGAAGATAAGTACCTGAGTTCAGAGCATGTGTTTGCTGACCAATTCTAGGACTGATAAGTTAATTGGCGTGTTACCCAACTTCAGAGCAGAACTGCAATGTTGAAATCTTCACAGCTGCTTCTTTTTTAATTTCTTCACGGGGAAAACTTCATGATGCTGCTTCTGAAAACGTGGGTGCTCCACTCACCTGGCTTCAGCCAGCCACACCGCATGTTCTTTCTCAATGAGGGGTCAGGGTAAGAAATTAACATCAGAACACAATGCAAAGAACAGCAGAAGGCAGCTCAGAAACACATTTCTGATGGGAAGAATTTATTGGGAGAAGAAACTGGAATGCAGAAGGTTTTGCAGTGCTCACATTCAGAAAGAAGCCTGACAGGCTGCAGTAACTTCAGGTGATGTATTTCACAGCTTTTCCATAAGCATTTGGATCCATTTTCATCCCAAACCTCAAAGGCATACAGCATTGTGAGAACAGGAAGAAGGGAAAACCCTGCAAGCTGCCTTCTGAATTCTCTATGTCAGGGAGGAGAAATCTCTTTTCCAGTTCCTGGGTGTAAAATCAACCTGCACACATTTCCCATTACACACCCTTTCCCTGGAGCCAGCTCAACAGGCACAAAGCACACTGCTCTCCTCCTAGGAAGATCACAGCTAGGTGAGCACATGGTAGGCAACAAAGAAATAACCCAAAATTGGAACCAATGACAGTGAGGAGACAGACAGGGATTCTTAACTCATTTCCTCTCTCTACTGAAGTCCTCCTAATGAACTCTGTTGACACCAAGGAGTTTTATATTCTTAACTCTGACTCAAAGAAAGCCCATTTTTATGGCTATTTTGAGAAAGATATTCTTTCCAATGCTGTGCAATACCAATATACTAATTACACAATATGCTCTTCCCTTTGCTGGAGCCAAGCTAGCTGAGAAAATACACATCTCCTGCTTGTCATGCCATTAGAGGAATGCTTCTTCACGAGCCCACTGAAGGCTTTCACAAACAAGGACTTCAATCATGATTCTCTACATTGCCAAGAGGCCACCCAGGAACCCAAACAATTACACTTTGGCCATACCCTCAGTCCTACTATTCCTTCCAACAGCCTGCCCTGGGGTTCTGCTGATCCACAGCACGTGGGAGAAGTCTTCAGCACCATCAGAGCCCTCAGTTCACAATGCAGCTCTTCCTTACCTTGATGGCACAACGCTGATGTGCCTGGGAGCCGTGATCAGCGACAGAATAAAAACGCAGAGGCGCTGCTGCTTCTTTACATACCAGTTAAAACAATGTTCCTTCCTTTAAAAAGTGCTTACAAATGAAATGTCCCGGGTTCTCCACTTCATGATTAAGTTAAATTTGCTCCTTTGCAGGTTGTAGCAATAAAGCCTTATAAGTCATAGTAATAATCCAGCTTTGCATCCACAGTTTTGCATCCTTTATCTGAATAAATCCTCTCCTCTCGGGGGAAGTAGGTCATCTCATCTGCTACTCTGCTTAAAATGTCTTCATCCACAGCATAGCCACGGGATTCGACCTCTACCCTGACACACATTTTCACATGTTTGTACTCCAGAGGCAGGAAGGGAACAAAGTAGTCAATGAGATTTCTATCAATCAAGGTGCTGTGCCAAAATCCACCTACAAAAGGAAAGAGAAAGGCTTTGTCACTGCTCCTCTTGTTAAACACTGCCAGGGGATGGATATCTACAAACCAGGAAGAATCCATCTGTGTTTTTAGGGCCCCACAAAGCACCAGTCAATCTAAAATTAGCCTCAAGGTACTTTCTGCATTGTCTCAGACACAAACTCTGTCTGCTGGATCTCTTCTGAATGTCTGCATTTAAGCCCTGCTCCCAGATGCTGGTCTCACAGCTCCACCTCTCACCCAGAGAAGATCCTATTTTTTCTGTTACCAGCTCTCACAAACCAGTGTCCTGCTCTTTTTTTTCTTTCCCAGAGCTTGCATCCAGCCTTATATTTCCTTTGTTTGCTTTCTGTTCAGCACATCAGTACTGAAGAGAACATCAACAGATGCACAGCACAGAACTCCCCCCACAGACATCACACAAGGTGCAAATGGGTGTCCTTAGCTCTAATTCATCACAAGAGCTGTCCCATTGGCCACAGATTGCACAGTGGCTCCAGAGGCCAAAAACTGGAGACCACATAAAGCAGAAACCACCACTGTGAAATACAGTGCGTGCACTGATGGCTGACTGACATTTTTACGGGACTCTGACGGCCTCAAAAGCGATCCCAGCTTTACTCACTATTTTTGTTATTGAAGACAGACACAGACAGTGCGTTCTGCATGTCTGTAAGCTGTATATCTTCCCTTGCCTTCCCATTTCTCCAGAAATCGAGTGCCACCTCTGTTATCTTTTCAGCTCCTGCATTACTATGAAAAGAGAAAACAAAGGTTGTAATGAAGGTAGTTTTAAAAGGCACTGTGTGCACAGGACAGCAAACCCAGAGAGTTGCTCCTTACCTAAGGAATATGAAGATGGCTTGTCGGTACGACACTCCATCCAGAAGCTCATAATAGTCCAGAAATGGCTTGATGGCATCAATGAGTCCTGCGTGCATTTTGTCCATTTCATCAAATATGAAAATTGACCTGGGACAGATGCTCACATTTCCTCGAATCCATGACTGCAATTGGTCCTGAGTGCCATAGAAATAGGAGCAGCTGAGTTTGTGTTGAAAAAACAGAAGGCAGGAATTCTGCTTTCTGTGTTTTGTACTCCTTTCAATTGCATTATTGCAATAGCTTGGCTTCTTGACTGAAACACAACTAAAAGTTCAAAATAACACTTAAAATGGTTCTGAAAAATGAAGATACCCAGAGACAGGATGAGACATGCGTGATATCTCAATAGAAAGATACTCCTGAAACACCATCAAAAAGGAAAGGCTGAACATCAGGACAAAGGATGAGTACCAGGAGGAACAGCAACACGGAGCAGAGCCTTGCGAGGCAAACCGAGTGCTTCCAGCAGTGCTTTGGTCCAAGCATCCTCCAGCATCAAAACCACACTGACACTATGAAACCCCACCTGTAGTCATTGGAACAGGCAGAAGCAGAATTCAGCCCTCAGCCCTTAGTTCAAACCACTCACAAATTAAATGAAGACAACGATGAGTCCTTGTTAAAACACAGCACACGAACCAAGGCTGTGCTGTATTCTGAGATCCTCTCAAGATCTTCCAGCTCATTTCCCACCCTAACGATGCACTGCACCCCATCAGCGCCACCGCCCTCCCATTTCTACCTTGTAGAGGTTGATGCTGTGAGCGTGAGGGAAATGCAGCGTAGCCACGAACTGATGGACATAGTTACTCTTCAGCCCCCTCTTATAGATGCTCTCGGCGATGATTTTGCTGACGAAGTTCTTGCCGGTGCCCGTCCAGCCGTGCAGGGACAGCGCCAGCGGCTTCTTGGCCTGGGCGTTGCTGAGGAATCCCCGCACGGCCCTGACCACCACCCTGCTGACCAGGTGCTGTCCGAACAGCCTCCTGTCCAGGCTCTCCTGCAGCGCTGCGCAGCACACCGAGCCGTTAGCGGCGGGCAGAAACCCCGGCCCCATCCCGGCGCAGAACCGACGGGCCGCCCAGCCCCTCCCCGCTCCCCCTGCCCGGCCCGTACCGGCGGCGACGCGCTGCTCGTGCCGCTGGAGGCAGCACTCCCTGAAGTAGCAGTAGAGCCGCGGGTAGGAGATGATGCCGGTAAGGGCCGAGGCGGCGGCCCCGGCGATCGCCAAGCCCAGGCTGATGGGTTCCACGGCCCGCGCGGGCGGCGCGAGGAGCAGCAGCAGTGCCAGGCCCAGAGCCGCCCGCCGCGCTCCCCGCCACAGCTTCATGGCCGGCCCGGCCGCTTCCGGTCCGCCGCTTCCGGCCTGCAGCACTGCTTCCGCCGCCGCCATCTTGAGCCAGGGCAGAGGCGGGGCTGGGGGCTGCCATGTCGGGCGGGGGTGCTAGACGTGCCCCTGTGCCAATAGCGAAGTACGGAACGTGGCGCCTTCAGTCGAAAGAAGGGAGAAAGAGGCATCAAAAGAGCGATGTGTGCCGCTGTGCCTGCAGGAGGGTGCCAGGGAACAAGGCCGTCCGCGATTGCAGAAAGAACAACACGTCTGTTACAATGCAAAACGTTTTTATTAAGTCCCACCTTTTGCTTTCAGGCTCCTTCACATCACCCCCGGCCCCCAGCACAGAGCTCTGCACAGTGAAGCCTTGGGAACAAAGCAGCTCCTCCCCACGATGCGTTCCAACCTGCTGCCTTTCAGCTCCCCCTTCCCACTGCTGCTTTTAAAGGATACCTTGTTTTTCTCCACACTTTTTAAGAAGGTGAAAGAATCTGTAACAGCACGTTTGTCTGCCCGCTGAAAAAATGCTCGCCAAGAAAGCTGATGTTACGATAAAATAAACTTTATAGTGGAAAATAAGTTATATACAAGATTTTACCAACCAGAGTTCACAACCACCTGCAAACAGGTGAACACAAGAACACAAGAAAAGCTCTGCAGGTGACACCAAACGGGGAGGCAGCGATGCTCCCGTCCTCCATTTCACAGCACTGACACAAAATCCTCTATGAGAGACAGAGAGAACAAGCACTCCTGCAGAGGCCTCAGTCCACACCCTTCAGTATCGCCGATTCATCTTCTTGAATTTCTCATAGTGATAATCGTCTGTTGCTTTTTCATTGGGTGGACGCTTGCGATTTGGAGGAGAGCCTTCAGAAGAGAGAGAGACTGATCACATTTCCAGTCCTTTCCCTGATGTAACCGAGACATTTCCTTAACTGCAACCTTATGAACTCCTGTAAAGCCACACAACCGCAGTCCCTTGCTGTGTGAAAGCTTATTCTTCAGCAGCCAGTGCTCCCTAACCTAGCTTCCCTTGCCACCCCACCTTTCAGCAAACCCCTATCAGTCAGCTTGGTTAATGCATTTCTGTTGTGACCTTTGCTACTCCACCTAGAGGTATCCCTAAACAATCCTGCATCCAGTTGGCTTCCTGGGGGACCTCGTACAGGCAGAGAGACCTACATCTCTGTATGAGACCCTAACGTGTTCCAGTACCTTCCCTTAAAACATTTCAGATTAGGAACTTACGCTCAGGTTCTGGCCTCTCTGTATCCCCCACTCTCAGTGGACGGGGCTTCGGCTCTTCCTTATTCCTTCTCACTGGTGCATTTAGCTCCTCATGATAAACTGAAGGAAGGAAAACATCAGACAGTATTTCAGAGTTGCATTCTTCACATAGATGTATTTCTATGGCACTTATTACGACTGATCTTTAGGAGAAACAACAGAACCTCACGACGAGTGTTCTAGTAATTGGTTTCTATGGATAATCAATACATGCAAGATGGGATACACCAAGTTTCAGAGGCACTATTTCATCAGAAGTCATCCAAAAATTCTTAATTTCCTTCAGAACACAAACCTGACACCACATCACCCCTGTAGGTATGGTCAGACACAGCAGAAGGCTGCCTTTCCTCCAGATGGCTGTGGTATGAGAGGCTCTCCCGGAAATTAATTCCTATCTCCTGTCTACTAAGATCTATGTATGTTTGACCACCTGTCTGCTTTGGCAGCCCGCAAAATGGATTCTCTCAATTATAACCCATCATTTATAACCACAGACAAGGCAGACACTTCCAGCACACGTTCAAGACATAACTTAAAGAAAAAAAATCTTGAAATTTATGAGAAACTGTCAACTGGGAGTTCAAGAGCAGAAAGTTAGGTCACAAGTAATAAGCCCCTCTCTTTGCTGATGGATTGGGGGGAAAAAAACCCAACCAACAGGCACACCAGATGGAGCCTATACACGCATCCCAGAGAAAGAAACCAGACAGCTGCTTGTGTTGATACACAGACTAATTTCTCCTGCACAGACTCCATCTCAACTGACTGCTTTTCTCTAGCAGAGAGGCAGGTCAGACTTGGGTCAGGACAGCCACATGAGACTTACATCTGTTGTGCTGGACATAGTTAACAGCCATGTTTGTGGGAACAAAGGAAGTTTCGCTGTCTTTCTTCTTGTTCTGCTGCTCTGCCAGCAGCTTGGCCTTGGCCTCTTCAGTTGAGATTATGTTTTTTATTTTTGCACTAGAAGAAAAATAAAGAATAAAAACCTCGTTCATATTTAAGAAGAGTAACAAGATGTTAGAAACAAATGGATTTGCATGTAGTAATAGTGCTCGTATTGTATTTGGTACCATTTTTTTTTGAGAGCCAGCAGGGCTACAGAAACTTTGATGCTTACATGGTTTGTTTAAAAGCTAAAAGTGAAGCTAGCATCTTTCACACATCCTATTCTAATGCACGACAGACATGGATAAACTCCAGGGAGCTGCTGACTGCAGTAACAAAAATGTAAGTGCCTCTTCCCAGAGGTCATGCTGTCACGCTGCACTGGAATCCTGTTGCCGTGTTTAATTTAACATGCAGTGCTAAACACCCCACCAACCCAGACCAAGACTGAATCCCATCACAGAGCCAAATGGGGGTCATATAATGCAGCCACACCGGTGCTCTGCTGATCAGCAGCTTCCAATCACAGCCCTCATCCCTGTAACTCAGGCCATCACTAACAGATTTGTGAACAACATACTCAATTCCCAGGTCCACTTCAGGAATGCCACTCAGCATCTGGTTGGACAGCATCTCTTCAGTCTTCTTGGCAGAGGAGACACGGATGTTCTCTGGCAGCTCATACAGAGAGTCCTCAGCGTTCTTAAGTTTCACCTTCTGTTCTTCATTCTCCACAATTCCTTTTCTCTTTTTCAGCTCTGTCTCAATGTACTTCATCCTAAAGAATAATCCACGAGGGATATGTGGTATTTAGTTCTGTTTTCTGTACTCGGTCCTAATTGCTGAACACAGCTGCATCGCTCTCCCAATGGCTAAGAGAGACATGAATAATTTCTCCAAAAGCAGTCAGCTAACATCAAGAGCATAAAACAAGATATTTGCAACTCAGATCAAGGTCTTCCAGGCTCTTCCATAGCCATCAAGGAAGGCTGCTGCTGGTATTTAATGCTACCCCACTGGCACCTCCCAACTTTGTTCATGAAAATGCCTTCTCATGTCTAGCAGCCAGAAGGTGAAAAAGCAGGTGAGAATCAAGGAGATGTTCTGAGACATTCAGTATCCAAGATAAAATAAATAAATAGAGAGGATACCCAACCCAGGATTCAACATCAGACTCCATGCAGCTCGACTTACATGTCAGCATCCTCATCCCGCCTGTTGGTTTCAGCTGAGAAGGAAGTTCCCAAGTTCAGATCTTCCTCTTCATTAATCCTAAATGAAAACCACACTGTTGCAGTTGTTCTTTTGTTTAACTAATTTGACAAGCAGCCAGTGAAACTGCAATATATTAAATTCTTCAAAGCAGTACAATTCTTGGTTAATTTATTGCTAGCTGTGACTTACTTCTAATCCAGGGAAAGATCTTCAGAGCTCATATGCACTCACCTGTCCTTGCCTCGTTCTTTCAGTTTCTTCATGTCCACCATCCCCCCGGATTTTATCTTAAAAGGGTCATCCTGTAGCAAGATAAAATACAAAACCATGAAGCTCCCCTTTAGTTTAATGCTAGTCTTCAAAACCTGGATAAAAGTGGAGAAGAAGCATTAGGCTGTAAGAAATCTTACTCCTACAGTGATCAGTTGGAGCACACCAAAGTTTTAACATCCTTTCATCTTAGCAATAAAGCGATGAAAATATCGAGCACTTACCACAAGTGTTGCCTCTTCTTGCAGCTTCTCTCCCACAAGCAGAGCTACAGCACTAGTTAGCCATAAAGAAAGAAACAAAATTCAGTAGAAGGAAATGCATTACCAACAACGCTGTCTTTCTTTACCCTTCTCTAGATCTATCAGGTTTCAAACACTTGTATTAATACTATACTGACAATTTTCCCAATCCCTCCCTGCAGGCATGGGAACTATGAGAAGTCCAGGCAGAGAGATTTTAGTGCCTTGCAATGAATCACCTAAGTAAGAAACGAAGCTGGCTGCTGGTCACGTTTCAACTACTGCATCAGCTGCTATATGAGAGAGAAGGAAATTAGGGAGAAGATATGAAAGGGCCCAAAGTAAACCAACTGCTCTGCTATATGTGCAGTACGGAAGCAACCTGATTAAATACATCTCATGATAAATTCTGAGTCTTTTTTTTTTTCTTTTCCCATAGTTAGGACAACAGCACAGACTTTGCAGGCTGGCACCACGTTCCCATGTTCCTGCACCTGACTCACCCCCCATTCCATCTTCAGACTTTGACACAAACTCCTCTGCCACACACACACCTCTGGCACTATGGGACATGGAGCTACTTCTACATAAAGCAGGTGGGTGCCAACAGAGGAATGTGCTGCTGCACGACACTGCCAGATAGAACACACCTTCAACACCCCTTACCTCACCCCGTTGGGTCGCTTCCTGAGGCTCTGCACTTCTTTGGCTTCCTCGAGTTTTAACCTGAAGAAAAAAACCCAAACCAGTGGCCTTAGTGCTCAGTGCCTCGGTTTCCTTTAATTCACCTTGTTTAATTTCCTGCAGTTAACACCAAACCTTCTACAGTGGTTTTGCCCTACGTTTCTGCATATCAGTGCCTCCTTTTCTGGTCGGAGGTTAAGTAAGCATTTCCTCCTGTACCACACTTAAGCAACCCACCTATTAAAGCAGAAGAAGTACACAAGGCAGCTCCTGCCCTGCATCGCTCCTGCACAGCTTCCTCAGCTGAGGAAAGAACACAGGGCACGGAGCGGTGCTTGGCAGCGCCAGGCAGCCCCGCAGGCCCCGTCCCCTGTGCTCACCTGACCTCCTCGGCTAGCTGCTCGTCCTCCTCATCCTCCTCGGGCTCCTCCCTGCGCCGCCGAAAGGCCCTGCAGGCCGCCATCGCCCGGACCCCGCTCCTCTCGCTCGCGTCGCGGGATGATGACGTCACCCTTCCTCGCCGACGCCGTTCCCGCGGCCTGGCACCCGGCACTTCCGGCGGCGCAGCCAGGAGCCGAGGGCCGCCCCGCCCCGCCACGCCCCCAGCCCGCCCGGCGCCCGCGGCTCCGCTTGCCCCACCGCCGCCTCCCGCAGCGCCGGGCGCGGCCTCCCAAGCGCTCAGCTCGCGGTGGGGTCGGGCCCCGCAGGTGAGAGGGGCGGCCCGGGGATCGGCGTCCCCCGCAATAGCCGCGTGTCACGGCGGTCCGCTCCGCGCTGCCCGTAGGCCCCGGGGTGGGCTGCGCTGCGCTCTGCGGCCCTCCGAGTAACGGCGGCGGCTGAGGGCTGCGGTGCGGGTAGGGAGCGAAGAACCGAGCAGCGGGAGGCGGTGGGAGCTGGCGGGGCTGCGGGGCGGGGCGGGCTGCTGTCCCATACGGATGACCGGCGGGACGGACGCGGCGCTCCCATCGTACGCCGGGGTTTTTTGACGGCGGAGCTCAGCGCTCCGGCGGGGATTTATTGTGTAACTCCGAGTTTCCTGAGCTGCGCTTGGGAGCATCGCGGCCCTAAGGCCTGCGCTGAACGCTCCTGATGCGCTCCGTTGTGGCTGGGAGGTGAAAGTGACGCTTCTCGTTTTATTTAGAAAAGCAAACTCCGGGTGGGAGCATCAGCATCCCGGCATGGGCGGACTGAGAGGCGCAGTGCTGGTCTCGGGTAGGGGGCTGTAACAGTCCGTAAGGCCGTGCTGTGCGCTCTGAATACAAAACCCCCGTTTGACTCAGGTGGAGGAGCTGAAGCGGTCCGGAGTTTTAAAACAAGGTTTTGTTCATTCGATTTTCTAGGGGAGGGGGGTGAGGAAATGGGAGAAGCCGGAAGAGCAGAAACGGCACGGATAGGTGGTTTGTTTTAGAGTTGGGTCTGCTGATGTGTCTGCGAAAAGGAGCCCATTCTGATGGAGGAACACGGAGCCTGAAAGTGCCCCAGTTCTGTGTGTCAGTCACAGCACTGCGCTCTTGGCGCTTGGCTTCTAAATCCCTGTGTGTTACGTGGCAGCGTTTCGTTTCTCCGTGAAGCTCCTGAGCTCTCCCAGTTGCTGTTAAGCAGCTCATCCCAGGCTGCTGGGATGCTGCCTGCAGTCACTGCTGTGTTTGCAGTACAGAAATGTGATTCCTTCCAGTTCTTCTTTGCTCTTTCAGTTCAGGAGTGCTGCAGAGATGCTGTTATAAAAGTATCTGTGGGATTTGTCTTGTGCTGGGCAAGCTTTTCAGCTCCCAGGATAAGAGTTGCTGCAATGGTTTATGTGTTTATCCCCTTTGTTATTATTATTATTCTCCTGCTGCCAGTGATTTGGATCAGGTAGCACTGGAAATTCTTTTTAATGAAATGAGAAAACAGCAGAGAGCAGAGGCTGTGCTCCTGGAGTTGTTAACTTCCTAAGTTCATCCGAATTTTGGGTTTAGTTTTTGTATGATTTGAGCTTTTCACACCTGCTTCCCTTCCAGCCAATAGCAATAGTGTGGATCCCAGTCTGTGCTGTTAATATCACTTCTACTTTATTTTCCCCCTTTTCATTTTAACAGCCCCAAGCGAGGTTACTTGAGCTACGTTTAGGAGAATGATCTTTTCATCTTCTTTTTACATCTGCACATTACTGAGGCATGTCTGCAGTCTTTAACACACCCGTGGAGCACCATGAAAGTGTTTGTGGTGCTCATAAGCATGCAGCTGAGAAAACCTCTGTGCCTGCAGCGCTGTGCAGAACAGCTCCATCGGTCTTTGAGAGTTGTTCAAAATCCACCTATTGAATGATAAATTCCTCAGAGACTGAAGATGGGTTATCAGTTAGAGATCTTCTAAGTCCAATTCCCTCTTGTGCAGCTTCATTTAAACAGCAGTCATGTTTTTAATGCCCCCAGATGCCAGGTACTTGTCCTGGGCTGCTGCGCCCTTTTGCTTTTAATCTAAGTTTCATGCAACCAGGTTAATTAGATCTGCATCTCTTTGTGCTGCGTGTTTATGTTTGGCAAGAGGAATGAAGTTCAGATCACCACATTTGTTTCCCCACCATTTTACAACCCAGTTTCTAGGAGGTCAGGTGTGGGTTTTGGGTCTGGCTGAGCGTCTTCCTGCTCACTGCTGAGGTACCAAACACTGCCAGTCAACAACAGGATGGAACTATGAGCTGAGAGCACTGCGTCACACGTAGATGTGATTTGATCTCTTTGAACCTTACATCTTAATTTCTGATTTGCTGATATAAAAACTAGGCTAATTTATCTTCTTGCTGTCTGTGAGAGCAGTTCTGACTGTAACAAAACAGGGCTGTCCTTACTTGTCCCAGGACAACACCTTCCTGCAGTGAGAATGGAGGATACAAGAGACATCTGCCCTCACCTGGATTCCATAGGAGAGGTGACCAGGGATGATCTGCTGCTCAAATCCAAGGTACAGGGTGTTCTGGTTATCAGCCCCTTCCCTTTTTGCTGCTGTACATGCTTCTGCATGCTTGCTCTTCATAGAAAATGCTGCCTATTGCTGTGCAGAAGAGGCAGAAACTCTTTTTCCACCGTTGTTGTACCTTGCACACTGCCCATCAAGTGAGCCTTTGTCAGTTCCATCTGGTGCATTTCTCACTGACGTTTTATCCTGCTCAAACATGTCACTTATCTAACACACTGCAGTGTGTCATTGGAAGCATGGATTTAAGGAATGGTTTGAGCTGCAGGCAGGGGAGGCCTGCCACATAGAGGGGTTTCTCGCTCTTGAAGGATGGGGTTCCTTAAAAGACAGACATGCAAACAAACATTTTTTTTTTTAATCATGAATATTCAGGGAACTTGCCAGTCGTGTGGAGCTGTGGGACCAAATCTCTGGGCTTGTCTTCAGGTAAGAACGGCTTGCTGCTTGTGTGGATGATATGGTGGGACTTCTGTTCAACATATTCAAAAATGTATTGGACCAGAAAAGAAGAGATGGAAGCAAAGCTGGGTGTACACGATAGAAATATCCACTGCTTTTTGATGGAGTCCAAGAAAAAGTCTCCATAAATTAAAAGCTAATGCTGTCAGAATATATCATGGTGTAACAGTGCTCTTTTCACAGCTGGTTTTTCCCTGATAGCCATGGTAGGAATGCCCTGCATTGGGTGCCTCTGCTGGCAGCTGCAAAGAGAAGCTGCAAGTGTGAGATCTCTGAGGATGGTGTTTGGGGCAGTGGGGCAGAAAGGATCAACAAGGGGCATTTGGGTGGGCAGAGGCAGTTTGCTTTGACATTGGAGTACCCAGACTTTTGGAGTCTGGTCAGATGAGCCTGTTGGAGCAGTTAGCTTGGAATGGGGACTTACATGGGTGCAAACCTGATTTTTGGGTTTTCTTTCTTAAATTCATCAGTTCCAGTTATCTGTCTTATTCTGAGCCCTGGAAGGAAAAGCAGTCGAGAAAAATGGCAAGATCAGTTCTGAAGCTGCAGCTGTTGGTGGGGTTGGGGCTGCACCCATTTTGTGAAGGGTTTCATTTCGTGTGCCATTGCAGTTTTGCTCTTTCTCTCACCAGATCGGCTGTCCTTACGTTGGCTGTGGGGAGTCCTTTGCTGACCACAGCACCCTTCATGCACAGGTAAGCATTTCACTACAGTCCATCTTAAGACAGAGAGGGCTGAATTATTCCCATTACTTAATCCTTTTCTGCCCAAATTCGGTTGTTGTGTGCTTCGAGTTCACCCAGCTGTCAAATCATTATCTCATCCTTTTAATTTCTAGGCCAAAAAGCACAACCTGACAGTGAATCTGACCACTTTTCGGGTCTGGTGTTACGCCTGTGAGAAGGAGGTGTTCCTGGACCAGCGGCTGGCAGCGCACACGCAGTCGCCCTCGGTAAAGTTCAGTGAACCAGGGGGTGTGTGGCAGCCTGGCAGGGCTGAATGCTTGGCAGACTTTGTGTTTCCTTGTTGCGAAATTAGCCAAGAAATTTCCACTGTTGCCCAGGCTGCTATCACGTCAGGAACTCTTTCACTGAAGGTGGCTGCCTGTGGTCGGAGGACCAGCAGCTTTGCCTTGCAGAATCTCCCTGCAGGAAGGCTTCCATTGGCTTGAATATCCATTTTGATTTTTTTCTTTAACCTCTCCTGGCTTCTTCTGGGGGGTCTCTGTTTCTGGGAGGAGCCACAACAGCTGTGACAGCTTCATTTAAAATAAAAAATCAGCTGTCAGTCTCCACACGTGTGTACTTGTAACACTGCTGCATGTTCCCAGTGCCTCTTTCGTCATTGATACTGGAAGCAACAGGGGTGCCATTTCCATTCCCTGCATGCATTACTGAGAAGGACAGGCAGTACAACTGGTTCTTCTCTTCTGAGTGTGCCCTTTTAAAGGCTGGCTAAGTTTACATCTAAGATATTTCTCACAGCTCAACTTTTGAAGCAGGACTCTTGCTGATGGTTATTTTCTGTCTTTAATTTAGGATTCTCCATTGCCTGCTCACCCTTTGAAAGCTGTTCCAATTGCAGTGGCTGATGAAGGTGAATCCGAATCAGAGGATGATGACTTGAAACCAAGAGGTAACTCTGCATCAAGTTGATGGAAGAGCTGTGAGGGTAACTCTGCAATCTGTAGGACCTGCACTGAGAGGATCCTAGCAGCAGAGTGCAGAGCCCAGAAAGGGTCCCATCATCTCTCCTTTGGGAAAGAACACAGAAAGCAGCACTTCTGGAAAGTGTTTCATGCTTCTCTTGTTTGTGCTTTAGGCCTTACTGGAATGAAAAATCTTGGGAACTCCTGCTACATGAATGCAGCACTTCAGGCTCTCTCTAACTGGTAGGCACTAGGGCCTTTAGTCGAGTCTTTTACTGGACATCACTGCGTATCAGCAGAGGCACCTCTGATCTGACACCTGCCTTAGTTGTGCAAGGATCAGCCAGGCTAGCTTCAGAAAAAGGAACGTGAAAAATTTAGTGTTTGGGAAAACAGAAGTTCTGCAGTAGGAAAATGAGTGAATAGCAACTTGTGGCTGTGTGTAAGATCTGTCTTTAGATGAATGCTGGAAGTAAAACTCCTTTACACCATGACCAAAACGTATTTGCTATGTGAGAAAACGTGTGATATTTCTGTTCTGTACAGTGGTATCATTCCAACAACCCACACTGTAAGATAGTCATTAGCCATTCTGCTGAAAACCACTTTCAGGATCTCTGTGCTGTGATTCAGATCAGCCTTCTGTTCTCATTTATAGGCAGAAATCAAGTTTGCATCTAGAATCACTTCTTCCTTTGGTTTAAAAGCACTGTCTTAAGTGTGTTTTCAAAAAGAGATGCATTTAAGTTTTGATAAATCTTCAAATAGAGGCAGAGGAGAAATTGCTATGCTCTGAATTCTTCTTGTTCTCTTGCAGCCCACCTCTCACACAGTTTTTTCTGGAGTGTGGTGGTCTGGTTCGTACAGATAAGAAACCAGCACTATGCAAAAGTTACCAGAAGCTGGTGTCTGAGGTTTGGCATAAGAAACGGTGAGTGGTCACTCTGTTCTCATCTGTGCAGATTTCATATCTGTGTTAGTTCTGAACTGTGTCATCAGCAAAAAGAAATGGCATCTTCAGTGCTAAGTGCATCTTCTGAGGCAGACAGTTCAAATCCTATGCAGACAGGTGTGCTGGGATTCCCTCTTGTCTAGGAGATCCCATCTCATGCTGCTGGTGATAAAAAATGGGCAGTGATGTAAGTGATAGAAAGAAGGCATTCTTAATGTTGTAACTTTAAAAAGGAAGAGATTTCCTTATAGCTTTTCTGTTGGTGATGCAGTAAGAAATGGTGTGATGAGGGAACATTCTCTGCTATTTCTGAGCACACTGCATGGACTAATCAGCACTTGAAGGAACTGCTCGTGATCATCAGAGACTGATGATTTGGATGGAAGAAGTGATAGAGATCTGACACTGAGCTTTTACCAAAAAATGAAAAATACAGGTGACTTTTTGAGAAATGCTTTCTACTGGTTCAAATTCTAGACTGCTGTAACACAGTGTAAAAGAATGCAGCTCTGTTGAAATTTAAAGATGTCTGTTCTGTGAAACTAGTAAACTGGGGGAAAAATCAAGCTAGGAATCTGAATGGCGTTGTGTGTTTGCTTTGTGTTAGTTATTAACAAGGGATAAGCAAGATGCAGAGCAGTACTGTGTATTCATGCAGTGGGCTGTAGCCTTTGAAGCACTATCATGTCAACTTCTTACTGGTTTTGACTTTCCTCAATGCTGGTCCTCCAGCAGCCCGCCTGTCAAACATGCTGCTGCAAAATCAAACCAAGCAACTTGCTGCTCTGGGGAGAATTACTGGAGACAATTCCAGGTGTGCACAGAGCTTCAAGTTACAGCGTGCTCTAGGGAAGGTTCTCTGCAAGGAGAGAGTGAAATGACTGGGAGATGTTTTCCCTCTCTTCATTTCCCTATCCGCTGGGTGATGTATAAATGGAGTCCAGGCTTTGTGGATGCATAATTATCTTCTGTCCTCCTTAACTAATTACCACACCCTGTTCTGTTGCTTATTACACAAACTGGCTCCAGGCCTGATAAGCAAACTAACTTTTGTTGTTTTTTCCTCCATATCTACACAGGCCAAGTTATGTTGTTCCAAGCAGCCTGTCTCATGGAATTAAACTCGTCAACCCCATGTTCCGAGGCTATGCTCAGCAGGTGGGACCTCAGCAAAAACTGCAGCAGCTCTGCTTGTGTTCAGAGAGAGGAGCTTGTACTGGGTGTCACACTTGTTCTGTGCCTGTCCTCATGATCTGATGGAGCCCTCGGGTGGGAGACCTTGCTGTTACTGCATCAGTGCACCTTCCTGCCTTCTCACCTCTAAAGTTGTGATGGTGACCTCCTTTGTGAAGGGCTTGGAGATCTATTGGGACATGCCACAGAAGTTAGGTGTTATTCATGTTAGAGCTGGGAAGTCTGGATGCATTTGTACTAAGAAGCTGAAGATGCCCGTGTTCTGTATTCTTTTTTTGGGGGGAATTGCAGCTAACTAAATCTTTAAAGATAATATCTTTTTCTTTGAGGTTTTTATCGTGGCTTCCAGTGTTTATTCTTAAGAATAAAATGTAAACATCAAACTGTGTTTGATTAGAAAATTTACAGAAGAGGTGACAGTAGACAGGCTATCTAAACTGTGGTGCTGACAGCAAGTCAAAACAGAAGATAAAAGTAATGACTAATGAGAGGATTTCTGTATTTATCTTTGATGTGAAGTATGTTGGATTGGAAAAGTCAGCTCTAAAGAGAAAGTTGAAAGCAAGGCAGAGCAGGCTGAGAGTCAAGCTTCGTTAAAGTAACAGAAACATCATAATTATCTTTCTGAAGTTGTCAAAATAGCAGATTGCTTTCCAGCGGCTGCTTTGAAGCCAACATATCAGTTTTTTTTTACCATGCATTGTAAATTTAGGAGCTTGCTCCTTGCTGTGCAGTCTTTGGCTTCTGGTTCCACTGCCTATTTATTGAAGATTTTAATCTGCCCTCTATAAAAGAGGGATTCCCATAAGCAGAAGTCAGCGATCCTGAACACAGTTGTGTTGTTCAGAATGTGTTCTCTGTGGGCTGCTGCCTTTGGTTCCTCAGGTCTCTTGACTCTTAGCAGTGGTAGCACCCTGATAAATAAGGTCACAGTCTGGGGTTTGGAACTGGATTATCTTTAGGGTCCCTTCCAAGCTAAGCCATTCTATGGTTTGCACATTGCAATGGCTGTCTAGCTTTCATCGTGTCTTTCAGATAAATGCATCTGGATAAAAATTGGTTCTTTTATCAATAGGAATTAAAGACAGTTGCTGATCAGACATGTTGATAAATTTCTGTGGTACTCTCTGCTTTAGGAGAGTCTCCTGATGTTGCAGAAGCTGATAACTTTTGTGGGCAGAACTGAGGCTGTGAATGGAGTCAGCTCTTCTTTTGGGCTTCTTACTTGCCTGAATTCTGGATGGATGTGTACTAACACAGAATGAATCCTGTTTTCAGGACACTCAGGAGTTCCTGCGCTGTCTGATGGACCAGCTTCATGAAGAACTGAAGGAACCAGTTGTTGCAGAGACACGAGATTTGGATATGGGTGACCAGGATGACAAACGCGAGGGTGACCGAAGTCCTTCGGAGGATGAGTTCCTCTCCTGTGACTCCAGCAGTGACAGGGGTGAAGGAGATGGTCAAAGCAGGACCACAGGGAGCATGGGAGAGACAGAGCTGTTGATCCAGGATGAAGGAGGGAGAGGGATCTCTGAAAAAGAGAGGATGAAGGACAGAAAGTTCTCCTGCGGCCATCGGCGCAGCAACTCGGAGCAGGTGGATGAGGATGCAGATGTTGATACCACTATGATGGCAATGGATGGCAGAGCCTCACCTGAGATGCTCCCAGCTCCCCGTCCTGCCAGCCCATGCAGGACACCAGGTACAACTCTGCCAGTTGTGTTATTTGTGAGAAGACGTGTTGTATTCCTGCACTGGGTGCAACGACAGCACACAATGGTGTGTTCCTTCAGTGGGTTTCAGAAGATTTTGCATCCAAGGCTTTCTGCATTGTCCCTGGCAGCAGTTCTGCCTTTGTGCACGGTTGCTTCTGTAAGAAAAGCAGAGTGAGCTGGGGAGCTTAGCCAGGCTAGAGTGCTCACAAGGCTGAGTGCAGCCTGCATCCTAAAGGCAGTGGTAGCTGTCTCTGCCAAACCTGCAGAAGTGATATTTCTGTATTTTTTCCCAGCTGAGAAAAAGGTTTTATGTACGTATGTGGCTTTATCTAACAGACTGGCCTGGGGAAATGTTGGCTGTGAGAAAGATGTGGAAGTGGCTGTTGGTTAATCTTGGATTATGGACTTTGTGGGGAGAAAAGGGTGATGCACAGTTGGTGCATTTCTGTATCTCAGGGAAAAGAAAAGAGCAGCTGTTAAGATGTAGGTGTGGAGGCACCTCAAACTGAACACATCCCATCTTTCAACACTTATCGTTATATAAGAGCCTTACTCTGCCAGCTGGCACTGAAGGCAGCAATGCTGTTTGTGTGGATAAGGGATACAGGAGCAAGCTGTAAAACCTAATTAGTCACAAGTGTGAAAAAGTGGTGGATTGGCTGGTGGTTTTTTATAATTATTAGTTCTGCACTCTTACCCATGCACTGAGAGTGCTTATCTACCAACCTGTGCAAATAGGACAGTCAGTAATGACTGAAATGTGAGTGCTGGGAAAGGTTCTGTGCTGGAACAGAGCTGGGCTGACACCCACTGTAACACAGTTGCCTTTCAGGATGGGTTTTCATCTTCTGCCTTCTCTTTTTCCCAGCAGAACCTGACAACGATGCCTACGTGCGCTGCTCCTCGCGCCCCTGCAGTCCGGTCCACCACGAAATGCACTCCAAGCTCTCCAGCAGTCCTCCTCGCTCCAGTCCTGCCAGGCTTGGACCTTCCTATGTACTCAAGAAAGGTAGTGCAGGGCAGTCAGGTGCATGCTGTGAGGCAGAAGGGAGCATGTGGAGTGGAGGAGGAGGGGTTCATTTGCAGAAGAGAGAAAGAATGCTCCATGATCCTTGATTAGCAGTTCTAAGCAGTGCTGATTCCCCTGGAACATCAGTGCTTTTTAAAGTTGTACCAGGTAAAGACTACAGTAAACTTGCAGGTAAAGTCAGGGTTTGGATAGAGAAGCTGTTCTAGTATGCTTTTCCATTGGAGCATGAAATGATTTCCAAGGATGTGTTTGCATGCTGTGTTTGTTAGTGATGAAAGAGCTATGAAGTCCCAAACACAGCTCTGTCTCTTCAGGGGAGTGTGGAGATGTGTGAACGTTTGTCTGCCAGACCTGCACTTAGTGCTTGTGAGTCAAGGAACCATAAGATGAAGTTACTGAGGGAGAGCTCCTGGGCTCTGACATCATGAGCTCACAGTAATAGACTGCAAACATCAGTCTGCTGCTGGAAGCATTGTTAGGCTTCAGGCTGGAGCCTGGCTTCTGTTCTTGTCAAACTGGCCTCTTAATCACAAGCAAATTGCAGAAGAAAATCTCTTGGTATTGCAAAGCCACCAAACACAATGGCATGTACTTACACCATTGTCTCTACAGCTGTTCAGTAATAACATTCTTTCCAGAACTGTGCCCTGGCCTCTTGGCTGAGGTCAGCACAGCCACAGATGTTCTGGCCTGATGAAAAGCACTCTGTCTCCCTGCACGTGTGCATAGGAAGGGGGTTTATTGTTAAGCAAAACTGTGTGCTTGGCCACTCACTGCTGTGGAGAGTCTTCTGACAACCTGACAAACGTGGTCAATGCTGAAGGAGAGGAAAAAAAAGACAAAGTACACAGACAGGCTAAGGAGAAAGGAAGTAAAATGTAAAGCTTAGAGCAAAGCATAGTCCAAAGCATACAGGATGAGTGCCTGTCTTGTGACTGTGTGACTGTGTGACTCTGCTTTAGACAGGAGACTGAGTGTTGCTACATGATGTCTCTGTGTCTCTTTCAGCCCAGATGCAGGCTTCTGGGAAAAAGAAGAAAGAACTTCGTTATCGCAGTGTGATCTCTGATATCTTTGATGGCTCCATTCTCAGCCTGGTGCAGTGCCTCACCTGTGACAGAGTGAGTGTCCTGAGAGCTGCTGGTCAAAGAGCAGTCTTCTATAGACCTTATAGACCACTCTTTTTTTTCTTTTGCAATGAAGCTTTCTGTTTCCATGCTGTGGGATGCAGCAGGCCTGCTAAAATCTTGGCAGGTGGGAGGTGTTTGAGACCTGCCATGCCAGGAAATTTCCAGCCCCTATAGTGATGTTTGCTTATCTGTGCCACTGAGTTGGTCTAGCACTGTCACATTCACATCAGAAAACAAATTCCAACTCTGCATAAAGATGGTGAAAGTCCTCCTACTGACAGTAGGTAAGAAGAACTATCCTGAGCAAGTTGCTGTTACTGCCAGGTCAGGTTTCTGCAGTGATAAAAAGTGATGGAAGTCAAGTCCTGGCTTCATTCCATGCACAGGAAACCCAGGCCTTTTCCTCTTGGGTATTTCCAGGTTTCTACGACAGTGGAGACATTCCAAGACCTCTCACTCCCAATCCCAGGGAAGGAGGACCTGGCCAAGCTGCACTCTGCCATCTACCAAAGCGTGCCAGCTAAGACAGGGGCGTGTGGGGACAACTACGCCTCGCAAGGCTGGATTGCTTTCATCATGGAGTACATCCGGAGGTGGGTTCACCTTGTGGGGGCTCTTTCTTCTGGGGTTTGCCCTGTGTGCTTTCAGCAGAAATGTGAGGTGTTCCCTGCAATAGGACACTGCGTGGTACCCCAGTTCTGTTTTGGTCTTTTCTTTTTCACATGAACCACTTGCTGCTGTTGCTCTACTTCTGTAATTGCCCTTGTGCAAATGATGGTCCCCCGTTTCTGCCTTTAGGTCTGTCTTGCCCTCTGGAGCAAATTACCAGAGTAGCTGTGCGAATTACTTCTAGGCTGAGCAGTTACAGTGGGAACATCAGCTTTCCCTGTGCCTTTGGGTGATGAGCTTATAATCAGCAGCCAGAAGAAAGCCCATCTGCTGGGAGTTTTGTAAGCCAAAGTGTCCACCTGTTTTCATGCAACTCTTTCTCCTGATTCCCTCTCTTCTGTAGGTTTGTGGTGTCCTGTATCCCTAGCTGGTTTTGGGGTCCTGTTGTGACACTGGAGGATTGTCTTGCTGCCTTTTTTGCAGCGGATGAGTTGAAGGGTGAGTTTGCTTCAGTGGGGTCTGACAGCCAAAACCAAGAAAAACTGCATGTAGGAATATTTCACAAGCATTCTGGGGGCACGTTACATCTAGAAAGCCTGCTTTAACATTTATTTCACTTAGGGACTGGCACTGCTACAACCTGACAGTTCAGCTCCTCTTAGAAACTCAGAAATGAGTTTTCCCATCTGCTCAGAGGTGTTGCTTTTTCATTTTGAATCCAAATGAGTGTTCTTAGCTAGAAGCTTGCGTGGCTCTTGGGTGGCTTTTTTGAGTTACAGTGGCTCTTCAGCCTTCCTCGCTTCTTCACTTTCTCTGTCCATTCCTTAGGCCCTAGGGGTCTTAAACATTTTGCTGCTCACTTGCAGTGGTGAGCAGTATAGATTTTTCTGCTGGCTGATTACATTGTCCTTCCCACCCTTACTGAGGGAAATGCTTGTTTTGATCTCTTCTCACCCTGGTTTCCCTAAGAAGCCACTCAGTGTAATTTTTCTGCACAGGGTGGAAATGTGTCAGTTCTAGAGTTGTGTGCTCTGAGTAAGTGCATAACAGCTCTCTTCTCTTCATCTATAGGGGACAACATGTACAGTTGTGAAAGGTGTAAAAAGTAAGTCTGTGTTACCTGTATGGTTATTTCTGAACTTTATTACTTCATACTACTGTTAAACCTTTTGCTGCATCCTCTCCCCACACATCTCTTCTGCTGGGTGTGATGTAAAGTCTGCCTTGCCTTGCTCCAGAGTTCCACTCTTGAGAGTTCACTGACGTGGAGGGGTAGAAAAAGTGCTGGCTTCAAGGGGGGGAAAGAGACAAGAAGGGTGTGAATAAGGATGTAGCTTGGTAGCTACTGCATTAGAAGGAAGAAGTGTGACAAGCTGCTCATGCCATGCCTCATTTGATAAGGGTGCTGCAGGGAGCCTGAATTTGTTGCTGCTGAAATCAGGATCTGTCTTGAATTTCGAAGTGAGCAAGGTGCAGCCAGACAGTTGCCTTGCCTTTTGGTGTCCCTTTGCTTGAGCATGTTCTCACAGCTGATTTCTCTTCCTGCCTCAGATTGAGGAATGGAGTAAAGTACTGCAAAGTCCTCCGGCTACCAGAGGTGAGTAAGAATGCCTTGATTCTTACTATTCATTCAGCAGACTCTGAGGAGGTAAAGAGGGTAGAGGTGGAACTGACACAGCAGTTTGTTTCGGTGGCAAAGCTCTGCATTGACCAGAAGAGATTTTTGATGAGCCAGCAGGATTCATAACAGGCAAAAAAAGACCCTTGCAAAGATAAGGTGCACAGAGAAGCTTTTGGATCAGGATGCTGCCCACAGCAAAACTGTTGTATTCTGTCTTTGGTCTTTTAGATTCTGTGCATCCACTTGAAGCGGTTCCGGCATGAGGTGATGTATTCCTTCAAGATCAACAGCCACGTCTCCTTCCCCTTGGAAGGGCTGGATCTGCGGCCTTTCCTGGCCAAGGAGTGTGTCTCCCAGATCACCACCTATGATCTGCTGTCAGTCATCTGCCATCATGGCACAGCAGGCAGTAAGTCCTTCTTGTGAGTGTATGGCAGAAGTGAGCAAGAACAAGAGGAGTATGAGCAAAGCAAAGCGTGTTCAAGGGCTGGGCAGCAGCTCTTCTGGGAGAGCCTGAGTTTCGTCTGCACTCTGGATTTCAGCTGCAGTGTTTCCTGTTACAGGTGGGCATTACATAGCCTACTGTCAGAACGTGATCAATGGCCAGTGGTACGAGTTTGATGACCAGTATGTCACTGAGGTCCATGAGACTGTGGTACAGAATGCAGAAGCCTACGTCTTGTTCTACAGGTGAGCAGTGCTCTGCATGCAGCAGTTCTGCCCTGGTTGCAGAGTACTTAGAAACATGTATGGAAAACTAAGAGTAGAAGAATTGCTTCATTTTCTCTTCCTTTCCCCACTGAAGGAAAAGCAGTGAAGAGGCTGTGCGAGAGCGTCAGAAAGTTGTGTCCCTTGCCAGCATGAAGGAGCACAGTTTACTCCAGTTCTACATCTCTCGAGAGTGGCTCAACAAATTTAACACATTTGCTGAGCCTGGTCCCATCACCAATCACACCTTTCTGTGCTCTCATGGAGGTAAGACGGTGCTGCTGAACCCAGAAAAGCAACTTTCAGCTATGCCTTCTTGTTTGCTGGTGCTTTAACAAGCACAGAAAAAAAAGCTCCAGCTGTAGTCCTGTCACAGCACATGCTGTGGTAGAATCTGCCTCGCTGGCAAAAGCTTCAGCCCACTCAAGGAGAAATGAGACAGTTGCTCCATTGTCCTGATCAGAGGCACAGAGGAATGCCTAGTGCTGGGAAACAACAGTGTGCAATTCTCTGCTTGTTTTTAAAAACCAATCTGTAGAAAGCAGATGAAGCAACATTTATCTGTGTTACCCTATCAGCAAGGTTGTCCTTCAGTGTTTGGAGAATGGAGCACACGCTCCTGAAGAGACCTGATACCACGTTTTTAGTGCTCTCTTTCATCTCTCGTGCCTGGGAGCCTTCGTGTGTGTGTATTCACAATTAGGAAGGAAGCACTTGATTAGAAACTAACACCTTGAACTGAGAAACTTCCACAGTCAGTGAACTCTTGAGTGACTTCCATTAGAGGAAGCAAATGCTGGAATGGGGGAGTTTTCAGTAAGGAAGTTCTTTCTCCTGTTTCTGTCTTTAACCAGCAGTAGAATTCTGTTGTTCACTCTCCCTCTTGCCTTTCCTCCAGGGATCCCTCCTAATAAATACCATTACATTGATGACCTGGTTGTGATTCTGCCCCAGAACGTGTGGGAATATCTCTACAACAGGTGAATATGGCCATTTCACTCTTTGTCCCATTTTGTTTTCCTAGACAGTCTGTCATCCTGGGGTCTTTCCATCTGAGGCACCATCCAAGGTATAATGCCTTACCATGGCACCTCAAGGGCATGCAGCACTTGGTGTGGACTGACAAGACTTGTGTTAGGGAGGCCCTACTAATGTAAACCAAACTGAGCTGTGTCAGTGTGTTGTCTCACAACAGTACTGTGACCTCACTGTGTTGCATAAAGTCTATGCTCTCCATTCAGAAAAGAGCTGCAGGTGCACCTCTCCTCACTGTCTGGAGCAGTGTAAAAATCCATCTGTATAGGATTCAGAAATCCATCTGTGTAGGATTCAGGGCTGGGAAGGACTCTATTTTCCTGCAGTTCTGCATTCCCCTCCCTCTCTTGTGCTCAGGTTTGGGGGTGGCCCTGCAGTGAATCATCTGTATGTGTGCTCTATTTGCCAAGTGGAGATTGAAGCACTTGCCAAACGCAGGAGAACTGAAATTGACACCTTCATCAAGGTTTGTATGGGAGGGATCCAGAGGCAATGGAGGTAGGAAATGGAAGTCTGTTGTGGACAGGTAGTGGAAAACTCTTGCCCTTGTTTTCCAGAATATGATTTACAGGAGATGGATTGTGGGGTTCCCAGTGCTGTCAGCATGGGGAGGGGCAGCTGGAACACTGCCTGTGGGTGCATGGACAAATAACATTTGAAACCATTCTAGTCTCTTGCCTATACTAGTTAGTGGAAACGGGTGGTGGAGAGAGTGGTTGGATTGTTCAGAATAAGAAACTGTTCTGAAGAGTGGCAAGGCTGCCTTACAGCTAAAGGAAGGGGCTCCCCTGGCCTCAGCAGTGACTGAATCTTTCCTGCACTTCTGTTCTCTGCTCTCCCAGCTGAACAAGGCTTTCCTGGCAGAGGAGTCTCCAAGTGTCATCTATTGTATCAGCATGCAGTGGTTCCGTGAGTGGGAAGCCTTTGTCAGAGGGAAGGATAATGGTAAGAAGCCAGAGATCGCTGGAAGCTGTCAGTGCTGAGAGGTAGAATGAAAATAAGTTCATTTTTAGGTGTCCTCCTCAGAAAGCAGTGCACCTGATGGGTTCAGCTTGAGGCTGCATGGAGCCAGCAGCCAGTCAATGTGCCTGCAGGTCCCTGGGTTGGGGCAGAAATAATGAATGAGGACTAGCATGGGAAATGATGTGAATTGGGCGGCAGCACAGTGGTTCTGGACGTGTTTGTTCTTCCTCTCGCAGAGCCTCCTGGACCAATTGACAACAGCAAGATTGCACTCACAAAAGCGGGTGGCCACATGCATGTTAAACAAGGTAAGGCATGTGCTGCTGTCTTGTAGTGTCCTGAAAGGTGAGGGAGAATATTGCACTGCATCTGTGTGTCTGTAACAACGCAGTAACAGAACAAGATGGTGTCGCAGAGGAGGAGCTCTCTGCACATCCCTGTGCTGACTGCCCTGAGTGCCATCTCAGTTCTCCAGTGGCAGCTCCTATGACCAACATGCTGATATGACTTAGTGTAGTAAGCCCTGCACTCCTCCATCTCCTGTTGTTGCTATTCCCACATCTTTCCATCATTTCCTTTTGTCCACTATTGTAGTGTTGCACTTGACTTGTCTTTACTCAGCATAAGCTGCGGTGCAGCTCGTGAGATAACACTGCCTGGGCTGTCCTCATTGCACTGCTGGGCAGGTGAAGGTTGCATTTGTATCTTGGTTACCTCTCAAGATACAAGATCCATTGTGGGCTGAAGTGCCATGGAGCCTCAGTGGCTTCCAGCAGCAGGTGGCACTGCTGAGGGCGGTAGGAGCGCTGCTGCTAAGGGGCTTCCTTTGGGCAGCGCAGATACGGCTGTGCCCTGCTCTTCTGGTACAGAGGGGTGGTGGGGGATGACATCCTCCGCAGTGTAATGCAGCAGCCCCTCCAGCTGGTGGCTGCATGCCTGCTTACTGCTGCTGTCCTTTTCAGGTGCAGATTACGGGCAGATTTCCGAGGAGACGTGGATTTATTTAAGCACGCTGTATGGAGGCGGCCCAGAGATTGCAGTCAGACCGAACGTGGCCCAGGTCCAAGAACTGGATAACCTGCATGGGGAGCAGAAGATCGAAGCAGAGACCTGGGCTGTGTGATCCGTGAAGGATGGGGCAGGGAAGGTACGGCACAACTGCGTGTGCGGATGGACGGGGAACCCTGAGGAGTCAAACCTATTCCTTTGTGTGGTACTCAAAGGCGTGTGCAGCTCCCACCACCACTTTGGGGAAGGCAGGTGTCCTTGGCCATCCTTTCATGAGGTTCTGGATGTAGGGCTGGTACTACGAAAGACTGGGAGAAATCAGTTTCTCTGTAATTGGTTTTTGTAGCCTCAGTGGGAAAAAAAATGGTGTGAGATTGCAGGTGGACTTTACTAGCCTGTGTTTTGACCTGAGCCTTTCCCTCTTCTTTGCTTACAAGAAATCAGCACTCTCAGCTTGTCCTCAGTAAACTGATTCTCTGCTCCTTTGCAGGTTTTGCTTTTGGCACTTTCCTTTTTTAACCCTGTGTAAAGATAATGAGATGCTATTTAGGTTTCCAGTAAGCAGCATTGCAACTAGAGAAACTTGTTTATTTGAAGCTAACTAAAGCCACGAGGTCTCCTGGTAGTTTTGTGCTGATGGTGCACAGTTGTCACAACTTCCTAGTTTTGCTCCTTATCTAATTCCTGCAACTTCAGTTGCAAGTGACTAATTTTGAAATATCTGTTTCATTCTCCCCTAAGCCCTAAAGTTACACCTTCACCTTCCTGGCAGGATTTTCTGCTCCTCGTATCTGATTTCATGCATTCAGCATGTTTTCAGAGAACAAAGCTGGAGGATGAGTTCTCCTTCCCTCAGTACTTATTTCCCCTTAAGCTCCTGGCAGCTTGCTAGATATGGGATGCAGCCTTACAGGTTAGACTCAAAGCTGTTCAATGGGCAAAGCTGTTCAATGTAAGCCCAGAACCCCTTCTCAGAATGACCCTGCTGTCAGCACAGATCTGTCCTCACATCTGTCATGAGAAACAAAGGATGAGTGGGGTCTGAAGAGGGTGACCTATGTTTGCACAGTCTGCTCAGGTGGGCAGGGCCCTCTTGGAGCACTGGAGAAGGTGCCTGGCTGATCAGGTGGAGTGGCTTCAGAAGGAGCTGCTTTCTGCAGACAAGCCTCCACCTGTGTGCTGAGGTCATTTAGCTTTCAGTACAGATGTCCTTTGTGTAGGCAGTCGCTCATTTAATGAACAGAAATAATGTGCTCCCTCGTCTGCTGCTGCTGTGGACTGTAATAACAGCCAGCAGAGAGAGGCAGGATGACAAGGGAGTGTGAACACTAGCTATCCCAGCAGGTCTATTCTTACACAGTTCTTCCTTCACCTAAGACAAGGCCACAGCCAAACAGCGTGCACCAGGGCGTTGCAGTGAGCTTCAATGGAATCTCAGTAAGGCAAAGCTGGCAAGGCAGAGGGGACCTCTCTTGGGCTGGGGACCAAAACTGTGCGTTCACAGTGCTGGAACCTGCCTGGTTCCACAGCATCACGCCTGGGCTCTGGGGCCCATGGAAAAGAGAAAGGAAGGGAGGGCTGTGCTTTCACTCACAGAGCGTGGAGAAGAGTGCAGAAGAGTTTGAAAAGGAAAAAATGTGGCCTTCAGATTTTTTTTAGACCAAAAGATTGCTGTAAACAGCAAATCCTTCTTTAAATAAATCCTGTAAATGGTTCAGCATGTTAATTTCACTATCTTGTTTATTGGATGCCTGTATATGCCCAAGGGGAGGTCAAAGAATGAGCTGCTGTTGGGATTTCTCATTGTTCTCAGCTTTGTTCACCACTGCAGCCTTCTTGGAAGCTGCAGAGCCTGTAGGGCTGCATGTCTGTGTTGTCTGTGCCGTTCAGAGGATTGTACAGATTGTAATAATGCTCCTGTGCTTCAGTGTTATACTTGTGCTGAAAACGTGTTACAATAAATATATGTGCTTCCAACACGCTGCACGACTGCTGCCTGCCTGCAGGGCCTGAGCATCTGCCAGCTTCCTCCGTGTTCATGGTGCTAATGAAAAAAAAACCCCAAATACAACCAAGCTTCCTGCTGCCACGAGGCCTTGCAGTAACTCCTGAGCAGTCCATCAGCTGATACTGAGCTGGGGCAGAGGAGGGCGCCTGCTCCCCACGCAGCCTCTGTGCACAAAGCCTTCCTGCTGGGGTTGGTTCAGCCAAGTTCACCTCAGAAAGCTGGGCTGGCTGGGAAGCACGTGCTGGGTGAGAGCAGCAGCGTGAGGGAAGCCACATGTGAGGGGAGGAGGCTGGAATTTATTGAGAAGTTCAAGCTTTCTAGAGCAGAGCCTGTGCAGTTCTTGTCAGTGCTGTGTGGCTGCAGGGCTCCACACACTCCCTGCTAACACGTGTGTGTTGCTTTGCTCGTGGGCACGATGCAGCCAGCAGCACTGTGACTGCAGGCCCAGAAACACGGTGCTCTCAGTGACAGGCTGGCTCACACTGCCATGGTGACCAGCAGCGCTGCTGAAAGATGGGGGTGATAGAAATGCACCCCGGGGTGAAGGGGCTGCGGGAGACGAGCAGTGGCTGCCAGCTGGGTGAATAACACAGCATTAGCTGGAGCCTGGGCTGCCCAAGGAGCTGGGGCAGTGAGGACATGCAGCTCGTTCTCTAGCAACTTGAAATCAACTGTCAAAACTCGCATCCAGCAAACAAACGCCGTAACCTCAGCAACTGCAGAACAGTTTGTAACATTCCAGGAGACATTAACAAACTCCCTTCCCCAGGGATGGGATTATACAGCGTCTAGACAAACGCTGCACTGGCCAAACCTAACTTTTTGTTATCCTCTGTCCATTAAAATACCCAGAGCTTAGTCCTGCATCTATATTTCATTTGAAACGTGACATCATTGATGCTTTTCTCAGACCCCCACCGTAAGTGTCTGGTATTTCTGAGCACATCTCAGCACAGCTAGCTTTGGGACTCACTGTTAATGTAAGCCAGATATTATGGCTGAGCTGTATCAGCTCAGATCTCTTGCTGACTGCAAAAGAAGAACTGTTCATGCACTGGAATGACGGAGCTAGCTTCATGATTTCAGATTCTCTGCTCCCCCCCAGTCCTATGGAAGCAGCAGGAGGGGGGGCCTGATTTACATGCTGTTCTCCTGCTCACTACTCCCAGGCTTAGACTGCAGCCTCATTCTGATGCAGCTGAGACTGGGATACACCGATGACAAATAGTCTGCACTAACCTGACCCCTAGAAAGGGGAACAGCTCTTCCTTCCATGGTGCACAGCCAGCATAGTGGAACTTCACCCCACAGCTTCCCTTGGCCATCCTTTCCCTCAGCCTGATCCTGGTGCCTGTTGTTGCCAGTGATGCATCTCCACCCTCCTGAATGGCCAAACAGCATCCTGTACCTTCAGTAACACATCTGGTGGAGGTAAAGCTCAGTTTCATTTTCCACCTAGCTGCTGCTCACCTTGGCTTCAGGTTCCTGTCTTCAGTCATTCTGTTCTGTTTCTATGTGAAGTTAGCAGTGCTTCTACTGGTTAAGATAAATCAGGGGTACAGCCAGACTGATGCTCCTTCTGGCTCATTGTTTTCCGAAAAGCACCAAGACATGGAGCACATCTCTCAGCTCAGTTTCCTCTCTGCTTTTGAGCATCCTTTCTAGCACACTGATAAACAGTACTGATCTGTCCTTAATTGACAGGGATGTTAATTAGTGCTGGCAAAGAACAAATGAAATTGTTAAAACAGCAATCTGACCTTAGATCTCTACAGAGCTGCTTCAAGTGAAGCATCACTGACCATGAGCTGCACAGCTGCACACCTTCATGGCTCCTGGCTGAAGCTGCTTCCACTGAACTGAGCTGACAGGTGAAGTCAGAAAGTTTAAAATAACAACAGAAGAAAAAAAAAATCAACCAAAAAACCAACCCATAAAACCACACCACCTTTTTGCTAGCTGGGCAGTTTGATAGAACAGCATCTCAAAGAGAGACAGTGCGTCTCAGAGCCCCGTTAGTACTCAAACACCTGCAAATTCCTGTATGAAAAACAAAACCAAGAAAGAAGTACCATGAGAATGCCATCATTCTGAACACAGCAGGCTGTCACACCGCTACCTGGCTGAAGCAGAAGGTCGCAGCTCAGAGCCCTTCTCAGCTAGAAATGGCTGTGGAAAGGCAGAAAGGTCACTGGGGAGCCGTAGGCCCAAAGCCTCACTCTATCAGAGAGCCCCCAGCAGAGGCTTTGTCTTTTTTATGGGGAAAGAAAAGGAACAAAACCGTTTTTCTTTGTCCCTGCAAGATCAAAGGGGTGCAGTGAAACCGTGCTTCTGGAATTAAAGGTTTATTTAAATATGTGGATGACTTTCATTGTTACAAGGTCAATATTTGCTTTCAAATGGAAGCACTTTATTTGGTTGAATTCTGTCTCCAGAAACAAATGGGCAACACCAGAACCTTTTACATTGGCAATGAAATCACAACACTGAGATGCCACCAAAATCTAGAGATCAGTGCTCAAACACACATACACACACATATACAAATAAAAAAGTGCTCGACATCATCATGTTAAAATAGAATTTGGCTTCTTTTAGGTTTTTTGACACTTCAGGCAGGAAAAAAATAACAAACAATATGCATCAAACTAAATGAACTTCTGAAAAATACTCAGCATTAAACACAACTTTCAGTATCAGTAAATATGTTTCTTCTCTATTTACAGATGTTAAGAAAGGGCGTTAGAGACTTGCTGGGGACATCAGGGTTTTGCAGCTGTGCAGTCCCCACTTCCGGGCAGGAGAAGTTCAAGCAGAGTTTTGATAAACCAGTGCAAATATTCAGTCCTTCTGCTTTTGAATAAGGTAAACTGACCAAGGTTACCCGTTCTTTACCCTGAAGGAAGGCAGCAGAATAGAGATTGTAGGCTACAACACACGCGACTGTCCATCGTTTTTCTTGTGTTCAGTTTGCAGATCCAGGCAGCAGGGAGCTGCTCACCCAGTTGATAAAAACCCCATCTGTGGCCTTTTTTATACAACTCTTTCAAAGACAGGCAGCTAAAGCTAATGCTCCTTCTACAGTGCTACTGAACAACAGACGCCGCAACTGCCCCAACGCTCCACAGAGGCTGACAATAATATACTGTCCACCCAGATTAAATATATAAAAGCAAACTTAGATAAAAGTTTGACACAGATGGCACGATGAGAGGTGCAAATGAACTCCCCTCGCTGCTGATTCGACAGTGCATCAGACACGAGAATAAAACACTGCAGCTAAAATATCCTATGGCCATTCTTGCACACTTGCTTCACCACTCAGACCCCCAGGGGTGGCACACAGCTCTGTCACACACCTGCACAAAGCCACGGGCACTGCTGCTCTCAGAGGCTCACAGATCCGGGCTCACGTGATGGAGATGGCAGGTTGAGTGCAGAGGGCCCTTCTGGCTCCAGAAGGCCGAGGTGTCAGCCCTGCCCGCAGCGCAGGCTCCACTTCGGTCACATTAAAACATAACCTGGTGCTGGTTGATGCTTGCAGGCTGTAAGCAGTGCAGTACAGCGGCTCAGGACCAACTGAGGGGTTTCTGCTATGGAAATTAAAAGCGGGTATCTCAAAGGGAAAGGGACAAAGTTCTGAAGACAACACTAATTCAAAAATGCCTTCATCCCGAGTGAGGAAGACCAAGGCAAACCCCAGCATGGAGAGCAGATGATTCTGGGACACGTGCCTGCATGCTGGCAGCAGAACACCACACACACATCTGCAAACTACGCCTGTGAGGTTTCATCTCAGGGTCATCAGCCACAGCAGCTCCCATACAAATTTTCCTCCAGTTCTGGGGATGTTACAAGAGATGCTGAAGTTCCCTAAGAGCAAGCAGACTGCCCCAAACGATGGGTTGGTTTAAGGATAAGCAAGGTTGGCTAAGGATAAGTAAGGCCCTCAGGAGCTACAAGGAGCAACAGACTCTTACAGGGCTTAACCAGGTACAGGATTACTGTGACAACTTAGCAGCAGTGAAGGCTCAGGGAAACCAATGCATTTGTAGTACAGAGATCTGGAAAGCAATTGACCCCTTTGTTAGGCAGCTTGGGTCATGCAACGTATTTGGAGATAGAAGCATGAGGTGACCCAGTGCCGCAGCGCTTCTGCTTCAGATAAAACCGTGTGAGAACAGGATGGCTGAGGGCTGGCTTCTGGGCCAAGGTCCAGTCCATGACAACGTGGGAGAACGAAATAGAGTGCAGTTTTTTTCTTTTCTCTTTTATTATTATTTTTTTTTTTCTAAAAAAAGTTCTGTTATTCAAACGTTAACTGATGAGAACACAAGAGGTCATGCAAAAGAAGAAGGTAGGTCTGAAATGCTGAAAAACAAACCGACAAAAGAAAACTGCAAAGAGATTAACAACGAGCCGCAAAATAATGCGGCCCTCGGGAAGGTGGGCGCAGGCAAGGCAACAGGGCGAGCATGCAGACTGAAACAAGAGCAAAATGGAGGTCTTTGTGATGAGCAGAACGGGGCTTCAAACCAAAACACCGGTGTGTGTGTGTGTCTGTGTGTGTGAGGGAGAGGAGGAAGAAAGGAGGGGGCAATAAAGGGGAAGGGGCGAGAGAACAAGCAGGAAAGAAAGTGTACATACGTGAGCTTGAAGGCTTTCAGGCAACAGCAAGGTCATAGGGATTTAATACTTGGCATGAGCATCAGCCTAGATTTAAAAAAAATAAAGGCTGAAAAGTATTAGTGACTTTTTTTGTGGGAAGAAGAATACTGAGTGATGCATGTGGATCAAGTTTAATATCTGCCAATTCAGAGTCCAGTCCAGCTGCTGTAACACTGTCCCCAGGAGCAGCTTACCATGCGTATGCACCTCCTTTCCAAGCTGGTGAAACTACCTGCAGGATTAGTGCTAAAGGCACCGTGTGAAATGCTGATGGACCAGTGCATACATTCAGATGGACTGAGGGACAAGGGAGGACAGAGGACAGACCTGCACATGCTTGGGACTCTCCAGGTGCCCTTTGCATCAACGGGCAGCCAGCGGTTCTCTGACCAGCACTGGGAGGAGCTGGGAGGGGAAGTGCTGGTTATTTTGTTTATGGAAGGGCTGTGCCAAGCTGGTAGAAGAGCAGGGAAGGCTGGTAAGTTAATCTGAGCCACAAGTAGCATGCCATGGAAAAGAGCAAGCGTCTGAATGATACTGGGATGGAATTTAGGTCTGAATTTTTCAAGTGGGAACTCCAGACAAGAGTGGGTGTCTGGCTTTCCATGGGTATGTTTAAATTGCCTGCAGGGTAAACAGACCATTTTGTTTCTCCTTCTGTGACAAGCTCGCCCCGAGGTTCTTGCACCAGCACAAACACCTTTAGGAATCTAAAACATAAGAAAGACAAAAAGAAAGAGACTGGATTAGAAAGAGACTGGAGAAAAAGGGTTCCCTTAAGGGTAGCACTACCTGCAGGAGGTTAAAGGAAACCGAGCACCTACAGGGTTACAGAGGGTTAAGCAAAGCTCCTGAACTCAGGCGTCCTTCCCACCACTCGGTCACCATTCACCCTCAGCCCTTCCTTCCAGGAAGCATCGCTGGATCGCTGCTTTCCCCTGGGAGCAGGATGTCAAACCCAGGAGCAGCGCCCTGCCAGCACTTTCTCAGCACAACAGCAGAGCAAACAAACAGCTTTTTCCGTTTCAGTCTGCTGAGAGGTACTGTATCTGTTCGAGTGAACGATACTGAAGAATAACAGGAAGCCCAAACACAAAGAATTTGGCAGATGAGCCCAGACCAGCCATCCCCTACACAGCAGGCCACCAAGGCCCTTCGCTCTTAGGGGAAGTGAAGAAATAAACAGGTAAGTGAAAGTCATCTTAGCCTCTGAACTCATGCTTCGTCACATTCCTGCAGCCACAGGCTTCTGGCTCAGGGTGAGCTTGCTCTGTGGTCAGAGCTATGATCCACAAGTTTGCTTTGGTTGAAGAGACTGCTTTACGGAGAGGAATAAAGGATGAGCCCAAACTTCCCTCACACCTGTGATGGGGGGACGACTTTCAGGTGCCCTTTCTGCCCGCTTCCACAGCAATAATGAAAGAAAAAACCTCCATGTGAGAGCACAAAAAGAGTTTCCACAGAGCCACAGCAAAGTATTCTTCCTGGAAAAACAATTAAGGTACCTCTGTGTGGGAAGCAGGTGAAAAGCAGCTCTGGGCCACCTCCTTTCCATTAACAAAGTCAAATTCAAACGAATAGCCATTAAAAAAACCTCACAGGAATGAGAAAATATAATGTTTATTAGAAGAAGACACCGTGGTACATGAAGCTATCAAGAGATTTCTGACAGAGGACGACTCTTTAAAAAATAAGACTAGAAATGGAACAACCACACTGGCCAGATTTAACAAACTGTAACACCAAAAGTTCCTATGCAATTCCAACCAGATGCAGGCAGCTGAGGAACCACAAGGGCTTATCAGCATAAGGACCGAATAGTTATCAAAACAGCTACGTTAAGCAGAACAACAACCTATAAAACCATTTATATTTATATATATAAAACGATAAAAACAATTTAAATTCAAGTAACTTTAGTTTTTAAGTTATGTTATATACATATTTTTAATACCAGGAGAACTAAAGACAAGTATTTAACACAAAGATTTTTTTTTAAAAGCCACAGTCCAGTTGCTCATTAATTACCAGTTCCTAAAGGATTTGGCAAGCATTAAATAATCAGATACATCCTAGATCAAAAGTGCATCAGCATGGTTAACTTTCACCTATCGCTCTGTGCGAGCCAAGGCTGCCTGCGGTGGTTCCAGCAAACAGCAGAGCACTGAGCTGCCCACCAACCAGGGCTGTTTGTGGAGCTGGGGGATGCAAGGGGAAAATGGAGCAGACACAGGCAGAGGAACCGCCGTGCTCTCATGGCTCCAAACTCATTCCTTGTTCTTCCCCAGAAGCAGAACTCTGCACAACAGTCCCTGCACTGCGGTCCCCCAGCAGCCAGCTCCTCTGAGGGCAGCAAGCGTGGCTTCACTGCTGGGTGCCACCAAAGTTTATCTAACAATTCTTTCAAAGTTCTTCTGTGTATCACATTTAAAAGAGGGCTCTGCTCCCAAGCAGATTATGAGGTACCACATTAATAACACAGGATGGGCAGCCTTGAGCACAAAGGTCCAAACGGTTCCAGTATCCACAGCCAGCAGCACCAGCACCTGGCAGAGCAGGAAAGCCCTGCCATGATCAGCTACACCAACAGAGCCCCGAGCAATGCAGCAATGCTCCTCCTCATCCCCCAGCAGGGAGAGGTTGGCACAAGCCCCAAAGCACAACCACGTATCTGACAGATGCAGTTCTCAGTCTGAACGTTTTTAGCACTTCTAACAGTCTCCTGAATGCATCGCAAAGGGAATGAATTGCGTTGGCTCCCACTGGGATCAGGAAGGACAAAACTGCTGTTTACAACTACAGTCATGCCAACGGCAGCGCTTCCATCCGCAGCGATGCACATTTAAATTGCAAGGAGAACTTATACATGCATCAGCTGAGCGAGTGGCACCTAACAGAGTCCTTCATTGATGGAGACAAGCCACGTGCATTCATCTCTTCTAAAGAAAACCTTCTGAAATAGATCTCTTAAAACAGCAGTAGCAGCAAACCCGTAGAGCAAAAGGTGAACACAGGCCTACGCAAACCTACTCAGAGATTTTCTGAAGTGATTTGTACACATCTGGAAAAAAAAAAAAAAAAGGCAGAACAAGATAGACATTACCTTCTTTTTGTGACAGGGTTTGCAACACCCTCTGGCTGGAGTTTACCATGGTAAACTTTACCAGCAGCCCTCAGGCAGCCCTGAGCTGGCTCACGTGAGCAGCACACGCACAGGGGTGGCTGCAGCACACAACTTACCTGTCCTACCATCCCACAGGAACAGCCACAGCCCGGGCCTTTGCTTGGGCACCTCACCTAAGTGCTCTTTGCACAGCTACACCGAGAGCTGCCAGCTGCTCCAGGGTCTTTTTGAGAACAGGAATTGAAGTGTGTAAATGCTTTAGCACTGTCATTTTCAGGAAAGTTGTGGTTTCCAGGTTAAATAGTCAGGGATTGAATAAAGTCCTTCTACAGCACATTAATATCAAATGAGAAAACTGCAACTTGCCACAAAGTTTGCCTTCTAAATGCAGCAGCATTTCCCATGAATCTTTACACAGCCTCTCCGATGTTTTATGGCAAGTTTTCCATTTTAAAATAAGTAAATCTCATAGTTCGTTTCCATTAGATAGTCACAGCACAGTTGATTTCATTCTTAAAGTCCAGCAAAATTAATGGGAAAAACAAAAGATCTGAACTCCTCCCAGCTTGTCAGCACTCACTCCCAGCACTGACTGCCCTTCAGCATCACTCAGAGAGAAGCGTGCAGAGCGCCATGCCTGCTGCTTCTGACAGATGGAGATGCCACAGCAGCTCAGCTGCTTCAAGCAGCCTGCATTGCTGAACACCACATCTTCCAGCAGGGCAATAATGCTGCTTTCAACCACTGCCACACACGGGGGACACGATCTCCAAAGGAGGGAACACTGAGTTATGAGGTCTCTCATTCTGTGCTCTCTGCCTTGTCCTGAACGTGAAGCAGAGAAAACAAACAATACAAACCCACCTTTTAAAGGTTAACCAAGGCAGACAGGGGGGCTGAATTTACTTTTGCTTCTCAGCTGACTGTATTTGCCAAACATAAAACTACTATGGCAAAATCAGACCCTAGACTTCCATCTGCAGCAGGTGAGGCACGCACTGATTAATACTGAGCCCAGGAAAAAGTGAGCTGATCAAATTGTAGCATTTGTTTACAGAGACAGCTCTCTTCTCTCTCCACTGTCCATAAACCTCTATGAGAATGGTTCCCTTTTCTTTCAAATTGGACGAGGCAGTTTGTTTCACACCAAGAACTTAAAGGTTCTTTAAACACAACGATCTGAACAATTAAATGACTGCAAAAGAAATGCATTAATTATTTAACAGTGGACTTCAAACATATCAATTTGAAACAGACCTAAAACTTCTCAGTGAATTATGTTACCAGGTATTTACATGCTAGCCATGTATTCTACCCAGTATTCTCCTGTATGCACTGCTTGCTTACAAAATACACCTATTTGGGAGGAGTCAAAAGCAACTGAGAAACAGAAGACCGTCCAGTTTAAGCTCAGAGTGCCTCCACTGACTGCATTTCAGCAGAAGACCCATTAGTTACAGGTCATCAGAAAACCTGTACTTCATCTGAAATAGCAAATACAGCCAAAAGAACATTTTCTGAAATGTATCAAGACTGGAAAGAATAAAGGATTTTCCTTAACGTCGATGTTTAAATGATTGATCAAGGATCATAGAGTGCTGTGTAGAGAGGCTTTGGCAAGACTTCTGCTTCCCCTTCCAAACACACTAACTAAATGATGAGCAGGTTTCAGTTCCAAAGGTCCACAGAACTCATGAGGCTCTGAAAGCTCTGCCATGCTGAGACACAAAACACCAGGCTGAATATCTCCTATATAGCAGTGCACTGGATCAGTTTGGGACAAACTTGTGAACATGTCTGAAATACCCCCAGGATATGTAAGGAAAACCAGCAGTGTTTCCAAATGGCTTTGTGTTTCCTGCCCTAGATTGGGTGTGCAATGGCAGTGACAGTTGAATGAGCACTTACTAGGAAAGGCTGCATTTCCCCTCTACCACACTAGCCTTCTCTGACCAACAAAAAGCATGTTTTGCAGTACAGCAAGCCATATTAGTCCATGTATGACATAACGCAGATTGTGGCACTGTACAGACTTTTAAAAGGCTCTGTATGCAACGCAAAGTTGCAGGCTTGGGTATCTCTGTGAAAGCAAGTAAAGTAATAATAATATTATTAAATATAAGTCATAGCACCTTTGGCATTTTTGTCCAAATAGACTTCAACATAAGACGTAGGGACATAGCCCTCCTCGTCTTCGTTCCTTCGGATTCGCGTCCACCCATCACCTTTGTCTTCTTCTATTACATACAGCATTTCTCCTTCTGCTACAGAAATTGTTCCTTCATTCTGACCTGAAAGACAAAGTAACAAGGATGTGAAGCTGCCCTGCATAGTAAGAACCACAGGTGGAGTAGGAGATGTTCATGGCATCCTTTGTTGCATCACTAGAATGTGAACAAGAATATATGAGTCTGGAGACAACAGGCTGCAATCTAAAAAGGAACATGACCTTGATGTAGGAGTTGCCATAGGAAATGCCAGCACCACCAACAGAAAGAAGTCATGTTATCATTAACCTGAACCTCACAAATGTTCTTGTAGCTCATGTCCAGCTGTTACAGCTCCTCTATTGGAAAGCAGTGGTTGCAGGCCAGACATTTAAGTACCATAGGCAGGCTAAAACTGTAAGGCATGAATGTAACATTAATAAGAACTTAGCTGAGCATCATAACCCTAAGTTATGTAACCCTTACATAAGTTGGTCCTCACAGCAGAACTCCCAAACATGTAACACATTTTTCTACCATAACATGCTCAGCTGATAACACAGCTTAAGCTTAGCCCCCCCAGCTGAAAAATTCTCATAGGAACCTTCAGTAAGAATGGGATGAAGTACACTGAAGGGATGAAGTGCACAACATAGAAAACAATTTTATTCCCTCACTGTTTCTCTCTACCTCTGTAAGGATGCACTGCTCTAGATTTGGCTCCTCTTCCTACAGAAGCCCTGCAAAATGCAAGACAAATCCCTGCCCCAGAGCCACCAGAAAACAGAATAGTGCCAAAGCCTCACTCACTCCTTCTTTGTCTATTTAAGTGCTGCAGAGGTTAAATGAAGGTTTTCCACATGTCATAGGAAGCAAACAAAGCAGTAAGTAAAAGAAGAGTAAAGACTGAATGATACCTTCAAACGTATAGAGAGCTTTACATGTTCCTATGGTTGGTAGTGGTTCTTCATCGTCAAATTCATCGTCAAAATCTGTTGCAGGTACTTTCATCTCAGTCTCCTGACTTTGCTCCTCTGTGTAACTGCCATCTGGGCTGCTCAAGAGAGGAAAATACAGAGCAACTATAGCGACCAGCCTCAGGAGCAGGGAGAGTGGCTTGTTTACCCAGCCCTCGAGGCAAGGTGAGCAACTCCAGCTGGAGCAGCTCAGCAATTCCACAGAACGGTCAGGACAGGCTGTTACCATTAGCAGCTGTTGCACTGTGATGGTCTTTTTCTCTCCATAATAAAAAGAACCTATCACACTTGCCTTCACAGCAGTGACTGCAGTGGCCATTATACTTAGAAAACCAGCTCATAAAGTTGGAATATTCTATAAGGCTAAAACTAGTATGCAAAACTCATCACAGAGCCCCTGCCTTCAGCCTGCTCACACAGTCCTGAATACGGCAGAGCAAGCTTTCCCGGTGGTGCAGCTAAAGCAAGCCAAGTTACCAGCCCAAAGGCAGCAGCTCTGTACAGATACTGTACCTCTCCCGGTCCTGTGCACAGCTGTTCACTGCTGAAGTGTTCTGGGCTTCATACAGCCCACTCTGCCGCCGCGCCTGCTCCGTCCGCGAGGGCAACCTGCCCTCCACCTCGGCCAGCCAGCCCTGCCAGTGAAAAGCAGCAGCGTCACGTCACTGGAGCTTATGTTCACTACAGGACAGAACTGCTCCTCCAGTCACAGTGAAGAATGAAGTACACAATGAAGTGAGACGTGCAGCAGCTCATGGTAGCCTCGGTAATAGCAGGAGAAAAGCTGGGGAGGCTTTCATGTGGGTAAGCAAGCACATAGTAAAACAAATGACTGTAAGGAACAACGTGAGCAGGCTGTACATCTTCATGTTTGTGGCCCAGCTTATAGAGTGAAGCCTTTCCTCAGTCCTATAATCCCTCTGGTGTTAATTGCAATGGGATACATTTCTAATGGATCCTCGTGTTCCAAATACTGCTTCATGCTTTTGAGGTTCTGCATCTCTAAGAAGCTTCCTGTTAATGTTACTGTTCCTTAAACATCATCTGATGGCTTCTGTCTTGCTGTTAGACTTTGAATGGTGTTTCCCACTTACATTCCTCCAATTTTCCATATTCATCTGTAGTCAGATGACTGTCATAATTTAAGCAAGTATCTGAACCTCTCTGGGCAGTCTAGAGAATCCTGCATTTTATCTCCTCCTCTACTTGGCATAGATTTCTGGGCAATTTAAAGAGCACAGCTGTTGGCTGACAACCACAAGCAATGGTACTTATTTATGTTACAGAAACAGGCCCAAAGATCTCAATTAATGTAAGTGATTAAGTAGCACTTCTCCATACACAAAAATGGATTGAAGCATTTTCTTTCTATCTGGAAAAACACAGAAGCACTTACTTAGAAGCGTGCATACGCTGAGCTACTTTTCATCAAAGATGTGTGTACTCATTGAGACCAACATCACATCTACATCCCTCCCCATACCTCAAATTTCTGCACTTCTAATCGTAGCTTTTCAATGTTCTGTTCAAGTTCTGATAATCTGTGGTCCACACTCGCTGCGTCTCCCATCTGAGGGTTCTTGATATACACGTCTTTCATTTTCGTTAAGGCATCTCTGAGAGACAGAAGAAAAACAAAAGTTCCTAAATGAATATCATCCCAGTTTTGGGGGGAGACAGACAAACAGTTGCATCATTCTTCTCCATCGTGGGCTGAAATCCAATTGAGCAACTGGGACAAAGAGCTGAATGCAGACATAACAGTAACAGAAATGGAGTGATAACCAAAATCTCTCACCCTGCCTGTTGCATTTTGCCTTTTGCAAAGCTGATAGTTTGTAAGATATTTATTTCACACTGCTTAAAAGGAAGCTGAATCCAGATGGTTTGCATTTGTCGCAGCGCAGCAACAGATGGACCTTGGCCCACATAACGCGACCCCGCATCCTGTTAAGCTACGCTGTATTTTTACCAGACTGTTTCTGGGGGCTGTGTTTCATATCAACCCAGATGCCAAATGCCTACGGTTTCAGAGATGTTAATATTAGGGCCCACTACGATTAAGGCAGTACCACAGGACCAATGCTGATACAATACATGCATCAGATCCCTTAGGGAAGCCTGCAGAGCTTTCATTGCCAGCAACGCGCTGCCTTTGACCTGAAGCAAGTTGAACTTAAGGGAGAAGTTAAATGCACTATGAGCATTTCAGAGCTTAGAGATGGATGCACTTATGAGCTGATTTCCTGTATCCCTGCCACAGCCATTCAGCTTTTCTCTAGGCATTACTTGGGGGGAACAAGGTTAATGGCAGTCCCACGACTCAAGTTAGGGCTCTTTATATTTTGGAATTTCCCACCAAACTCCTGACAATTGCAATCCTGTGCCTGCTTTTGCTTTGTGCAGAGAAAATGAGAAAAAGTGTGGGTGGCAAGGAAGTGGGACTGCTCTGTGGTTGAAACCCTAAGGGACAATATTGCAAACATGTGAGTCACGATGATTACTGCTCTTTAACCCCTACTTAACTGCTGCTGTTAATTCCCCAATCACATACTATGCTCATTTTAAAATAGCGTAATTCTACTCAGATTTCATATCAGATTTTAACACGGGGTTACCTCAGAATCAATACAGAAGGGTAAATCTGTACAGAAAGAAGTGCAGTTACCACAGAAGGAAGAGCTATGGAAAGTAAAATAAGCATGTGCAAACTTCCTTTCTCATTTATAAGTGATGAAAATAAAACAAAATAAACAGATGAAAAAAGTCTGCCAGCAAACCACAATTAACAGGTTCTTCAAAGCAATCTAGCAGAAAACACAGGCACATCCATGTAAATGTGAAGCACTGTTTTGGATGGACTAACAGCAGTGAGGCTGAGTCTTAAAATCACTCTGGAAAGAAAAGTTCTGCTTTTTTGTGTGCTGAATTTTTAATGCGATTGCAGGAGCCAGAATGTGAACAAACACTGAAAGCAACAAATACAAGCTGCCAGAATCAATAGAAAGCGTGTAACTAAAATGGTCTTGTTCTCAACCACAGTGATAAACGAAGCCTTGTAGAAAAAGCATCCACAAAAGCACTGGACTCGTATTTCCAGCTCCCAGGAAATGCATTGCTACAGATCAGAGCCTTAAGATGAACACCAAACAATCAGCACTTTGGACATTAGCAAGCTCACAACAGCCTCATTTGCTGGCAAACACCCTCAATCACATTTGCCCATCAAACATTTGCAGGTGATCTGCTTAGTGTTGAGAGGTTTATGGCTGTAACCCTGATTCAGACCATGTTTACATCCTGTAATTACTAGAACCAATCGAACAACAAGCAAACAGCCCCCCCACCATCACACCTGATTCATCAGCAACAGATCACATCACACACACAAAAATATCTGTGTACCCAACAGCAATCTTTGTCTTGCCCATGACTAGACTGCTACTTCCCTGCAAGGGTGCTCTGACTTACATCAGCCAAAATTAAATAACTAATTGCAGGAGACGTTTTTAGCAATAAACAAACTCTGTGTCTTCTCTTGGAACAGCACCTTAGAAAACACCAGAACCTTATTTTTATCAGTTCTTATGTTTCAGTTGATCTACTTCGTTTTCCACTGCAGGAGTTGGCTTACCTTTGATCCATCTCCTTCTGAATGTCTTTGTTCAGCTCATCGACTTTTTGCTGAAGTTTCTTTCTTCTTTGTTCAGGTGGGAGATTGCTGAAGTCCTCTGGCCCAGCTCCCTGCAGAGTGGAACGGAGGGGGGAAAAAATAAACGATCAGAGCCTACACGAATCCTTCAAGACCACATTTAGAAAATAGCTCACAAATCTGTGAAGCAATCACAATGGTCTGAAGCATTGTTATCATTTGTGCTATGAGTTATCAGCTCCTGAACGGTTAGGAATCAGAATGCCTAAGAAACAAGCCCAGGACCACTTCCTTACCAAGAGGCTAAAGGGAGATCAGGAAGAACGCAGGAATTCAGTGGCAAAGCTGAGAATCTACCTTTAACCATAGCTAACACCAGATTTTACTTAGCAGGATCTCATTCCATGGAAAGCTGATTTTTCCTGCTTTCCCCTACTCCCCTAGACACAGCATCCCCCTGAAAGCAGTTGCTAGCTTCTACTCCTGTGTCATAATCATGCTTCTTGAGCACACTGTTAATTGCTGGCCTGCTCTCACTCATGGGTGTCCAACCTTCTGGCTTGCCTGGGCCACACTGAGTGAAGCAGAATTGTCTTGGGCCACACATAAAATATATAAAATAGTTGATGTATATAACAAAACTGCTTACATTTGTTATACTTTTTTAAATTAAAACATTAAAAAAAGAGCAGCAAAAATGAAACTAGTGGGATATTTGACCTTGTTTTTGTGAAACTAATGCAACAGCCTGGTTTGATGGAAGTGGTTGAAGTTCTTAGATCTCAAGGTGTTTGTCCAGATTTTCAATTATTACTGTCCCTATGCTTCATCTCTGATCACTCTAGTTTTGTATAGCAGGTAGACTTGCAACTAGTTGAATCACAAAAGAATGAAGGTCTTGTACACAATCTAGAATTTGCACATTTCTCTTGTCTTGGTGTTCACTTGTTTCATGTCCCATTTCTAAGCAGAAGTACTGGCATACGTGAAAAAGAAAGGGACAGAATACAAAGCTGAGCACCCAAATTCAACAGCCCATCTGCTTACTGAAAGCCTGCGAGCCACGCTGAGACATCAGTTCTACTGAAATGCCAAATCTCTCTCTTAGGGGAAAGTGATTTAGGGGACACTTTGCACAGACTGCTCATGAGACCCCTCCAGTTCCGTGCTGAAGGCGCACTCTTTCTGCTGCATTTGCAGAACATGCTGTTTGTAACGGAGGCAGGTGGGTGTCAGAGGGATGGAGGACAACCCCACACAGCTCACCTCCTGCCCCTCGTCCTGTTTAATTTCAATAAAGCAGAACAGGTTGGTGTAATGAAAGTGCTGCCATCTCCATGTTCAGTAAGAACGAACACACGCCTCTCAGCCTGACCTCGTGCGTAACAACACACATCAGTGTCCATTCTGTGAGACAAAGGGAAAGCAAATCTAACACAATGCAAGAACCAAGTTAAGCTCATTGTAAATCAGTAGCCACGTGCAGCCCTGAGAGTTCTGAATTACACTGCTGTGCGTGGCATAGGAGATTTCTGTTTTAATTCATTCTTCAATGCTGGCAGCGTTTGCTTTGCAGTAACTCCCACATCACATTAGGCTGCTGTAGTATATTTTAGTCAGCCTGCATGCAAACCCATACCTGTCTTTTTAAGGCAAAGCGTCTGGATGTAGGTTTGTAAATAAATGAGCAGTTAACAGAAAGACTACATAAAATATTCTCTTCAATTCTATCCAGAAGAGATGCTTGAAAACATCCTCAGTTAGACCAGATGTATTCAAAGCAATTTGGAAAAGCTCTTCCTTTTCTATACTTCATTTCAATTGACAGCTCTCGGCCAAATTAAATTCAGTATTTGTGCCCACAATGCTTCAGACCAAAGCAGCAGTGTTGTGTAGAAATGCATGCCTGAGACTGGGTGAACTCACAGAGACTTCATTCCATGCTTGGTAACTTCCCAGCTGAACAGCAGCTACAGGTCCTCCTCCAGCAGGAAGAGGCAAGGAACAACTTTTGCACATGGTAGGCACATTTCATGCTTTCAAGCAAAAGATGCTGGAATCATCTCTCAAGCTGTAAACATTGCACATGTTTTCTAGAAATACACATCATCTTGATTTGTGCAATTCTTGGGGGAAGGCCAGGTCAGCTGTTTGTTTGGGGAGGATATATTCCTACACATGTGAAGGCTTAGCTCAGCTACACTACGCAAAAACGAGTGGAAATTCCTGGTGTAAACACTTGGGACTAATAGGTCAATGGATGGCAATAGCCAGAAGAAGAAGGTTTCCAAGTGAGCCAGAGGTTTCCACCATTCCCCACTTCTACCACAGGTCTTCACAAGTGCAGTACTGCAAATGAAGAGCAATGAGTGACTGCGCTGTGCAGGGCAGTGGTAGGGCCCCAAACCTCTGCAGGCACACCACAGCTACCCCAGGTAGCTTCCAGGGCACACAGCTCTCCTCAGAACAAGCTGTTAGGAACAGGTCCAAGATGATAAATCCATGGACAACGTGTATGTAGGGAGGGTTAACAGGGAAGGAGCACCTAAGGCAGTGACTGGTGAGGAAAAAGAAAACTTCCAAGCTAATGCAATTAAGGAGCTGCAGTTCCTCTGAAGCTCTCTGTCACCAGGCACTGTTGGCTCTGGAATTCGTGCGTGAACTGGGGCAGAACAGCTGAGCTCCCCCTGGAATCACAAGGGGCAAAGGAACAGCAACGATCTACCAGAGACATACTGAGGTTTGGCACATCTCAAGCAGCACAGTGCCTGCAATACCAACTTCAGCCCAATTTGCTTTCCCAAATAGGTCCACCTGTCCCCTTTCCAACTCAGGAGCACGTTGCCTTACCGTAGCTCAAGCAACCTTCCCAGCTGCATCCGAGATCGAATTTGGGGCACATGTATATATAACAGCATTTGCAAATTCAAATCAGACTGAGTTAACCTTGTTGGTTACGGTTTACAGGATTTTAATTATTATTAGTTATTCTGAAGGACTACATAGGGCTGTAAAATGTAGGCGACCATGGTGCAGATTGCCAGTAAACACCTGGACACAGAAAGCAAACTGTGGCTATGTTACAGTCACACCAAATACATGCATTTCTCTATGGAAAAAGTCCAAGCAGATCTTGATTTCTTTTAACGTCTCAATTTATACTTACACAGTAACAGAATTACTTGATACTGTTTTTCTACATTTTCATAGCCCTAGATTACAAAAATGAAAGCTAAACTATGTATTAGAATTAATTTTTTAGCAGCTTATTAGAAAGACTGAGTTTCGATCACCTCTATTAGACTCCAGACCTGTGTATTCAGAGTTATCTGATAAACAGCAAAAAAAGCAAACAAAGAAGAAACGAATTAACAATTTCAGTGTCATGTCACACGTGGCACAGTGCACATTCAAACACACACAGAGTTGTGATTAAAACACAGGACAGGCATGCTGAAAATGTGCTTACCAGCTTGAGAGAAAGCTTCATGTAAAAAATGGAGAGATACAGGGTGGGGGGAAAAGAGAAAAAAAAACAACAGAGCATCAGTAGAAGAGGAACTTTTCAGAGCGCTGTTGCAATAACACGACACACATTCCCCTCGCTGGATGGGTAACACTGACAGATCTGTGCAAAAGTTCACAAGAGGGCCCAGCAGCACTGGGCAGCTGCCATGGCCTCGCCTGGAGCAGAGCTGGGAGCGCTGCCTGTGTGCTTCTGCACTGCGGGCAGAGCTCTGCCTGGGCTGCCTCAGTACTGCTGCTACGAGAGGGATTTCCTCGTTGAGTTTTGCAGAACAAAACAGCTGCCAATGTGTGCAAGTCACTTCAGATCGAACACTGCTGAAATGCAGTCACCAGCATCAGCCCCTTTGTGCAGGAGCAGGGAAGGGCAGCACCTAGCTGCAGGTAAGGAGAGGTATGGCACTGCTCCTGCTGCTAACGGCTTGCTGGGGCCTCTGGTCATTTCCAGGAGACAAAGCCCAGCTCACAGGCATGTGTCCAAATGACTGTGCTCCCAAATTACCTCCACTGCTGCACACAATGCTTTCTGGGCAGTCACTTAAGCCATTTGGTGTTCTTAAACAATTCATACAGATACTTATCTCAAACTTATTTTGGCAACACGGTCAGACAAGGTCAGGACCAAGAATAAGGGGGAAAAATCTCTTCACACCAAATTGATTCTATGGCAGCACAGCAAGATGTTATTCAAGCTACTTAAATGATGTACATGATCCAGTCCTCAAAGGTTAGCACATCCCTTGGTGCAGAGCTAAAACATTATCTTTTAGCTAATCAGGGAAAGGAAGAGAGTGCAAAAAGAGAGCTGTACATTAAAAAAATAACCTGCACAGCAGCACAGCTTGCCTCTGTGCTACATCAGTTACACGTTGGGTTCTGAGCAGTGCTGGAGGGCCTCAAACTGAAAGGTGAACAAATGTGCTCAGGCAGTCCACCACCAAAACTACCAAAGCTCTCTTCCAGTGCTGGAAGATGTCAGTTATGTTATTTGCAAGAGATTGGAGCCTACCAGTGCCTTTCTGCTCCATCCCAAGGAGCACCAGCTAACTGCTGCTCAAGGGACAAAGCCAGACTAAAGGGGGAATGAAAACTGCACCCAGGCTTCCAGCAGTCCTCGCTGTGACTGTGCTACCAGCTCTATGGGCTGGTGTGCAACGAGCTTCTGAATGCATAAATGCATAAATGCATGTGCTCTGTGTCTAAGACAGCTGACACGTGAAAATGGGGAAACATCTCTTGCCCCAGGCCATAATCTGTTGTCAGACCTCTGCACACCTTGCCATTCGAGAGTTCTCTAATAGCAGCACTGACAGCTCCTGGATGCAGAGCTCTCACAAACAGATGCTCTGTTTTTAGCAAGACTTCTTTTGAGATGGATTTAAAATAAAGGCGGCTCGACACCTGTGATGTTTTTGACAGCCTGCTCAAGAAACACTCAATTTTCAAATACTATTGTCAATAGTTAGCGGAATTTATGCAGTAATACGTGTCAGTAATTCCAGGATAATGTATAGCCTTAAAATTAATAGCAAACTATTCCATCGGAACTGAAACATCACGTGACAATGCAGCAGTTCAGCTTCCCTCTGAAGTTCATTCTATCAGCACAGAAACGCTCAATAGTGACAATGCAGTAAAGAAATTTGCTCTCTCAGCTACGAGGCCATTGAAAAACCAAACCAAACCAATCAATTTGAGAGAAGAATCGTAGGAGGAGGAGAGAGAATGAGCTAAAAAATAATGCAGAAGATATTCGGTGCAGGCAGCTTTTGTTTGCATATTACCTTCAGCATTCCTGTGAACTTTAGCATAGACATGATCAGCACAAACTGAGATCCTACATATATACAGACAGGACTGATGGTGCAGAGGAAATCTTTACCTATGAAGCACTCTATAGAGGCACGGATGTATGCTACATGCGCTAATGTCTAAACACTAGGTCTAAAGGCACTGCACTACTGCAGGGAACCATCTGCATCACGACTGTTCTGCTGTAAATTCAGCAAATTTCAGAGATTATACACATCGTATGCCCAATTCTTGCACTGTTAATTAGGTACGACAAAAATAGAGAACTTATTAAGAGCATTTCCAAAGAGAACATCGGGGATTACAGCCATCACGAGTAAAGCAGATCACAGACAATGAAATGCTGAAATAAGTCGTATTCCCAGCTTTCCATTTCTGAAACGCATTGATAATTTTACAGGACAGTGATTCAATTTCTATCAACAAATATAAGCAGACTGAAAGTAAATCTGCATTAAACATTCACTGAATAACTGCTTTTGCCCATTCTGTTGGGTTTTCACAGTGATAAACTCGCTCACAGCTCCTGGAAATGGAGCGTTTTTCCCCCTCAAAACGATCAAATAAATCACTTGGCTACAAAATGAGCAGATCTGTTTCAAGCTGCCAATTTAGAACAAGTCTTGCAGGGAAAAAATGAAGAGCCTAAGAGCCACAAGCTTCAATAACACATGAGAGAGCATGAAAGCCAGCAAGTCCATGTGTTATTGGACAGTCACAGACAGACACTAACCTCACTTACAGAAATCGGGGTTGAAATAAATCACTGCATTTCCAGCCAGCCCAAAGGTAAATTTCTTTCTCAGTGCTCCTGCATCAATCCACCCCCTGCAATGCTTTTGCTGGGTATCAGATTTAGAGGTCACCAGCATTGATCCCATGGGCTGTCACTGTCACAGAGAGCTCAGGGAAGTTTCTCAAAGCCTCGCAGAGTGCTCTGCCACCACAGCAGGGATGTGTCCCTGCAGCTCATACAAGGCAGTGGCTCACGATGCTCAAACTGCATTCATAAAGTAATTTGGAATAAATGCAAGGAACCCCTCTGGAGCACTTCTACGTAGAAGAAATTTGCTGTAAAAGCAGCTCAGCTTACAAGCTAACAAATACAGAATATAATTTTGAGTTTTCTATTTGTTTTACAGCCAAGCACACTTTAAACGGCTCCAAGAGGAGTGTGAATTTCAGCATTTCCAGGCCTAGCAGACAAGTCTCTCCTGCATGTAACACAGTCGGCTGCAGCTCGCCTCTCACCAAGCCTGCAGTTTCTTTGCCACCAAGCACATTTCCACAGCACACTCTCAGGGTGTTGTAAGTGGGGTTAGCGACTGTGCAGCAACGCTATGGGCTGATCACACCATACGTGGACTTACAACGTATTCCCTAGCCTCAATGGCACACGTGGGTGTCCCTAAAGTCCTCTTCATGAGTTCTTTGTGAATATACAAAGACTGTGTCTGCTGGTGAGTCAGCAAGAGAAAACACATGCGTTACGGTGGAGACCAGCACAGCACCCGTGTTTACTGCTTCTACAGCAAAAGACAGCTCGGTGTTTAATAGCCTTTAAGTGCAAAGTGGAAACTTGCTAGATGCTCTGAGAGCATTAATCGAGTTCAGCACTTCTGTAACACTTAGATCTCATATTCTTAAAGGCTAGCTTAAACATGCCATGCCAGATCAAATCTCTCTGCTAAAATAACCTTGGTTTGCCTGAGCCCACCCACCCAAGGCCCGGTGTTTTGGCACACACACACTTGCACGACAGCACAGAGCATTCCCTTGGGCAGGGAACACAGCAGGTGAGGAGCTGGTGTGGTTTGGTTGGTGTTTCTGCACAATCACAGCACAACCAGGTCGTGGTCCCAGGGCAGGGCTACAGGTGTCAGGAAAAAGTGCACAGTGCATCACAGAAATGAGACAGGATGGAAAGGGAAAACGTTAACTGATGTGAGGGAAATGAAGTTACACTGTAATGAAGCCAACAACTTCCACTTCAAAAGGAAACCACAAAAATCCCTCCATTGGACCCTATGGGGCTGTGTGGGCAATGACAGCAGCATCTGTGCCTCTGCTCCCAGAGCCACCTCCTGTTTGAGCACAGCCCAGTGTCCCAGTGATGACACGAAGCAGCTCAGCTCAATGTACTCAAGGGTGTAAGTTCTACCCTGGATTTGGTTAGTTGAGAAGTATTGCTCTTTAAATAAAGGTGCTGATGTTACTGCCGGTGTAGCAATAAAGGAAAAACACAAAGTTAATTTCAACTAGCAGAATACTATGTTTCCTTTGTCCTCAAAATGGAATTAGAAAAAGCAGAGCAAGCATAAATGAAATTATGACTTATGTAAGTGGTTCCTCATTTTTGTACTCTTCTGGATTTTACTTCCCTAAAAAGGCAGAGCTGATTTTAAACAGACTTTTTTTTTAATTAAAGAGTTATTAGAAACAGTAAAAAAACAAAACCCTTGTGTAGACTTTCCCCTCTTTTAGCTCAGATCTTCTGTAAGCACTGTAATGGGTCTTAATGATTCCTTGTAATGGACATTTCTGCTTTTGGGGTTAGAAGAAAGCAAGTCCGATGAAAATAGGAGAACATGATTAGAAAACCACAGACACTGACAAGTGTCAGCACCAACGTAAGGTCTGTTGTTTTTCTTTCAGACAGACCAGGATTTCACACTGGCAGTGCTCACTGATACTGCAGTTGGTGCTTTAGCCTCACATCTGCCGTTCAGTTATCTGCTTCCTTTCCTGGAAACAAAACTCAAGGGATTTTTAGATTGAGAGCAAAAGTGAAGGCAGATTGCAGGACATGATGTTACACACACAACTCAGTCACCAGTGCCTTGTGCACTTCAGCTTTGTCATCTCTCTTTCCAAATGTAACAGAAGATGCTAAAACAAAACTTGGGAGGAAATCACTGGAACACTCTGCCACTCAGTGCCATCTCCAAAGGACTTAAGGAGGAACCGTATGGGATCACTGCCTCATATTCCAAGGATGTTACAGCAGGTAGTTCTGCTGTTCTCGTCCCATTACACTTCTGTTATCTGTTAGTTGTGTTCACATGAAGTACTTCCTTGCCACGCTCCTCTTCCTTAAAGCAGGGACAGAAAGGAGTATGATCCCATGTCCTCTGAATTGTTACACAGCCTTTTGCAGGCACTGACAGCTCAGATTATCAGCAAAGCCAGGAAGGACCCTCTTCTTGACAGTTTGTTTGAACAATCTAAAATCATCTTAATTACTTAAGTACTTTAAATCTCCCATGGCCACCTGTACTGCAAGGTGTTTGGCTGAACAAAACCAGCACAGAGGCAATATTCAGAGCAGATGAAATTGTTCTGTGTCAAAGCCAAACGTCCATTACGTTGTACTGTTCTGCTGGCTCCCTGCACGACCTTCCCAAAAGCTGCTTTGCTAATGTATTCCTGTACAGATCAAACACTCTTCTGCACAGACAGCTCCTCCCTACCTCCTCCTGTCTCATTTCTTTGCTAAGATCTCAGTGCAGCATTAGCAACGTTACTGCTCATGAACAAAACTCAGATGTTCTCGGATCTGGCAGAGGGACAATGAGATGGAGAGGAACCGAGGAAAGGAAATCTTATCGAATGTAACATTGTAAAAGCGGAATTAACGATATTATGCAGCTGCACTGAGCATAAAGAGGGCCGCATCAGACAAATGACAATAACTCATTTCTCATCTGGCAAATAAATAAGATTGGGGTGCGTCTGGTTAGAATTTTGTTTTCGAAGATCATTAAGCGCTTCCATGACCTTTCAGTCTGACGCTGCGTGTAACAAAAATCACCAAGGACCTATGAGACATCAGCGGCGTTCTCAGAGCAGACAGAACGAGCTGCCAGCTCTCAGCAGCCTCTCCTCCTCCGTGCTTCTAGATGAACTAAGCGGCCCGAATTCATCCCCCTGGAAAATGCCACGATGATCTGAACACTGGCCTCCAACTCTGTTGGATGAGTCAGGCACTAAAACTGTTTACATACAAACATCCTGGTAGCTAACAGGGGAAGGAAATGAAAGAGAAGGAGAACATAGTGAAAAAGGTTCAAATGAAGATTTAGTAACAGCCTTCCTTTTTGCATTTTTAATGAACTTGTCAGCAGAAATTAGAAGGATTGCAGAGAAAGCTAGAGGAAATTGTTCTCATTATTTCACTTCTCAAACGAACCAACTAAAAGTAACACAGTACAAAGCATCTCTAAGACTGGCTTAGACTTCTCAGGCAGCACATTATATTATGTCACTTTTTCAGGCAAACATTAAAAGTCATAACTGCTTATGAGGCCAAATAATAAATAAGAGTTAGTACATTTGAAATGCAAGCTCATGCATTGCCCAAGGAACTATAAGCTGGTATTTTTAGAGTGAACTGGAAATATTCAGCATTATTTTCAATAATCAGTTCAGTGAATGGCAGTACTGGAGGACTGGGTCACAGGCTCAGCTCCCACCTCCAGCAGTGCCTTTCTCTCCACGTGCCTCAGTGCTGCCCCACACAAACAGGGCTGCCAGCTGCCAGCCCCTCCAAGCAGTGCAGAGGCACCTGCTGCTATAGAAGCAGGATGGAAAGGCAATTCCCCAATCCTTAGAAGCTTAAAAGAAGAGATGCTGTGAACCAAAATGCAACTGAGGGGAGAAGGCATTTACCAAACCTCCTCAGGACAACTTAGAAACCAGCTGCATCCCCACCAGAAAGCATCAGAAATGGGAATTTTTGGATCCTACACTGAATACATCATGAAATGGAAGTTCCTTAGAAAAGAACTGAAAATGCCCTATATTAAAAAAAAAAAAGAACTTTTTTTCTTTGAATTTACTGTCTGTAACCAGATGAGACAAAATACTGTTTACAGCAGTGTTTTCGATTCTCTGTGACTAAGCACTGAAGTCCCACTGAAAGCAGCTCTACTGTTAAATAACTCCAGTCCTCTTTCCTAAATGTCACTGCAGTCCCTGGAGCAGAATTTGGGCTTTTTTAAACAGTTGCACTTCCTCAACGTTAAAAGGTGTTTTTCAGTGCAGGCTGTAAGGTGCTGCACTGTTGTGTCTCCTTCCTGGGATTTTTTTTCAATAATACTTTTAAGGACCCAAACCTCAGAGCCAAAGCATGAGCAACTTCTGAGTACAGCTGTGCCACATATGGGCTTGCAAGAAGAAAAAAAACATTCTTTGCTTTATTGCAGGGGAAAAAGTATGGTGGACTTGCAGTGTTGTGTCACAAGAAGCACAATTTAGCTCCATCTACACTCAGGTGGGTCCCCAAGGTCAGCCTCCAGCCTCTCTACAATGCAGCAGCACCCAGCTTGCTGCTCCAGCTGCTGGCAGGAAAGGCTCCAACCCCAATCCCTCTAAACCTCCCACCTGTATTTCAGAGCACGTCTGTCTGACCATCAGCTCCGCACACAAGATGTAATTTTGAACCACGTGCACCACAGCACAGGGAAGTGAAAGTCAGGTCAGGCACCAAAAAAATCCGTTGACTTCATAGGAAATGCCAGAAAAAGATCTACAGTTCTGAACAGTGGTGTATGCAGAGCTGCTAAATTCATGGCTTGTGACTTGTGTGTGAATATTGCTTCCAGTTCAGCTGCTCTTTCTAAACATTGGATAACTCTCCCTCCTTCCAAAAATAAGGAACTTAGGGTAACTTCTATCAGAAACTTTTTTTGTGGTTTCGCCGTGGGATTTTTGACTGCAAATGACTTCACAGGTTGGGATTCCTTGGATTTGTCTGCATGTTATGGTCAAACACAACGGACTCATCCACCAAACAAAACAAGTTCTTACATAACAGAACGTGCAATATAAAAGCGCAGGAAGGAAGAAAAGAAAGAAAGAGAGAGGTATCCAGAGGAGAACTTACCCCGCGCTTTAGGCTCCTGAAGCAGTGGATTTTGGGTTTGGAGGTCATGAACTCGTTGAAGCGATGGGAGAGGGGTTCCTTTTGCTGCTTGGGAGACTGGGGGCCGTTGGGAACAGCAGAGGGTGAGGCAGAGGCAGGGGGAGGAGGAGGGGGCTGATGGGGGGATGTTAAAAGGGACATAAGCTACGTATAAGAGATGGAGAAGTGACAGAATAAAATCAAAATAAAAAGATAAAACACAAAACGAAAATAAGCATCAAAACCAATATTTGAAATTCAGAGAAAAAACAATTAAATAATTAAATATTAAAGGCCATGGTTCAAGAAGTGGGGGGAGAAGTATTTAGAGTTGTGTTAAATGAAGGTGTGATAAAATTGAAGTTTTTAGTAAGTGATGCAACAGAAGAGTAACAAAGCGTTTCGACGGGAAGCTCATGCAGACTCTTCCATGCAGTGCTATCCTACAAACTGCCCTGCTCTGCTCTGTGGACAACTCGGAATAATGCAAATGGATAGAGCTTACAAATACCTGCATTTAAATGGATCAGATAATGAAGGTACCTTAGTGCCCAGTAGCGTTTCTATTATCTGGAAAACAACAAACCACATTCCTTCCTGCTTTCAGATCATAGCTCAGCAACGTGCATCAAACTTCACTTCTACAAACGCTACAGATTTGCTCAGGAGTTGGTCTTTTGTTTGTTTGTTTTTGCTTCTGGCTACACTAATGTAAGCACCAGACAGCCAGCTTCTCTCTTCTACCAGCAAGAGGAACGACCCATTTTGATCAAGTAGGCTTTTGGACTATCAATGTGGTCAGTAAAAGTGGTTTGATAAGGGTCAGAGCAAGGGTGAGATCGAAATGTGAAGCTGCTCTGGGCTTCCATCAGTGTTCCTGTAAACTGACACAGCGCAGTCATCCTGACACATTCTGGTACCCTCAGGTGTACGGTGCCATGCATTATGGTGTAGAATATGACAGTGAAATGAAAAAGGTTTGATGGATACGTAAGTTAACGTGGTCTTTAAAAAGTCAACTGCTCAGTTAGCTGTGCTCCATTAGTTATGCTACAGAAGAAAGAACCGCAGCAATTCCTTGCTTCCCACCACCCAACTGCAGAACCCGAAGCACAGACTGAGGAGGTCACACAAATGAAGTCAAGGAGTTTTAGAAGTGTCAAAACAGTGATGACACATTGAAGTAACAGTGTTAGTTAGCACACGTGACACCAAGTAAGTGGTATACAATTCCTTCTGAGTTAGGAACAGAAATGGACCATGGCAAAGACATGACAATTAAATTAATATAAAAACTGCAACGTAATTAAAGAAATTACAACAAAAAAACTTCAAAGATATATTTAAAAAAACCTTAAGTAACCAAAGACTACAACAGAACACCATACTAAGACATCAGTCATTCACTTTCTGAAACTAAAGTGCTCTTTAAAATCTGTAACTGCCCAGATCTCTAGATAAAACAGTGCCTATTGACTACACGCATACTAGCTAACACAAAGCTCGTGTTTGCAGGTCAGTACCTTATTTTTCTTGATGAATGGCCACAACTTGCCCTTGGATTTGCCACCAAACTTCGGCTCATACTTCCCATCCCCTCTGGAGTTGGAAAGGCTGGATTCGGAGACAGTGCGCTTCATGGGCTGAGTGAAGTCCTCAAAGTCAACATCTCCTGGAGGCTCAAAGCCTGATTTAAAGGCTTCTATTACCATCTGCGAATCCTGAAATGGGACAGATCAAGAACAAGGGCAAACACCTCAGATGAAGGCTGTCATCACACTGCTTCTAGCAGAGCAGATCAAGGACAAAAATGTTTTTCCTATGGAGGAAAGAATCTTTAAAGGGACTGGTCTCATCCTGGCACATAAATACTCATCCTGCTCCCAAGTTCTGGAAGAGTTTCTCCTTCTGCTCCAAGATTAAGGCATGCTTTCTTGCATCTGTTGTCATTCCCACAACGTGTTTTAAAAAGCTATGCAGAGCATATTATTCCACCAAAACAAGGCACTGCACCATGTAAGACTGAATGCTCCCAGATACTACAGCCATACACTGCCTGTGTACTCTCTGCAGTGGCTTTGCTTTTGTTTTTTTAATAGAAGAAAAAGATAAACCATACAAGAAATAATATATAGAATTTATCCTAGTCAAGCCCACATACATGATTAATTATATATAAATGCAGACTTGGACTTAACTTGCCAAAAGCATTTAGGTCTAATGGCCTCAGAAAAAAAGTTCTTCTGAGCACTTCTGATCTGTATGACTTCTCAGGAAGGAAGCTTTTTACATTATAGTGTTCTAACAGTTCTTACTCTAAGATCATTAGGGGAACTGTGCACAAAGATCTTATTAGTTCTCTAGAGAAGGGCATCATCATCCTGTTTGAATCAAAGAACTTGTTGCTTTAGAAGCATTTCACAGCTTCTGCTTACATCCATGGGTAAAACTGCATTCATGAGAAGTCCAGTGGGATAAGCACAGATTCAGAGGCCAGATGCAATTAAGCAAAACACAGCTTTAAGAAAAGCTTTGCAAAGGTATGGTGGGGAACACCTAGCACAGTAGGGCTCGAAATCCTCACTCTATCAGGTGCACTGTAGAATTCAGATACAGCTGGTAAAGGGGGTAAAGCAACACCTTCTCCATTACCTCATCCCAGATTGACATTCTGTAGACCTGAACCTTGAAGAGAATTTTTTATAATCATGAAGGAAGAAAGAAAAGACAAACATACATGAGGTTACATGAAATCCACTGCTGGTATTTTATCCCATGCCTAAAGCCTTTTTTTCCCCCCCCCTCTCTTTTTTCCTCTGTTAATTGTACAGCGCTCCCTCTATTCAGTCAAAACATCCTTCCATGATGATTGAGCTCAATATAAACAGCATGCTCCACATATCACAAAGAGATAATGTCATAACAGGAACTCCTAAATCCGTAACAAATTAATTCTATCTGCTGCTGGAGTAAATTCTGCAGAGGTTCACTCAGCAGTCACTGCAGCCCACCCTCGTAATGCGACCTCTGTGTGAGAAAGAATACATTGAACAGGAGTGCATCCAGAGCTGCAGCAGGAACACAGGGCTAACCAGTGCTACCAGCTATTCCAGAGAGCTTCCATTGCTTACTGGGAGTTGTAAGGACTTCTATGAGGGCATAAAGCAATTCTGCTTGCACAGTTGCAAATTTCCTAGCTAAGCCTGAACATTTGCCCATTTTGCTAGTAGGTGTGAGGCAGAACTTTGTCATTTCTAAGCTGCAGAGAATAATGAAATATTTTCCAGATATCATTCTGGTTCTCAGTGCCATCTAATGAAAGAGGGGCCTTGAAAATGAAGTGGTCTTTGAGAATCCTGCTGGCAGCTATGGATGGCAGGGCAGGCAGAGATGGCTGTGGAAAGGAAGCCTGCTGTTAGCAACCTGTGCTTCCAGAGTTTCAACCTAACTGCAGAACGACATCTTGACCTACTGCTGTGCTGCACAGGTCTGATACTCAATCAGAGTTGTTCACAAATGCCATGGAAACCCCTTCATTGGTCAGCATGGTAATAAGTTCAGGTAGGTACCCACATGAACTGCAAAGCTGTGCTTTCATTTTGTTTTTCCTTTTAAAAATACTGATGTCATACCATCAGCTGGGAAGGTTTTAAGGACAGCAAAAAAAAGCTGCAGAACTTGCAGGTTCTTACATCCTCCCAGCGAGGGCTGACTCAGTTTGGTACACAAGGTAAGGCACCAGAACTGCTGCTCTCTCTGTAATTATTTTCTTTCTGACAAACGCATCCTCTGAACTTGCTGTGGCTGTTAAATTTAAAGGCCTGGTTTCTGAACTGAAGCTACCACACCAACAGCACAGCTTTCATTTACCTTCCCCCTTTTTTCAGCAACTCTGCACATGATAGCTGGTAGAACAAGGGACAACCAAACGAAGAACACCAGCCAGGAGCCGTGTGAGAACTCCAGATGCTCGCTGCATTTCCTCACCATCAGTGTCAGAGCTCCTACATCTCTGCTTTGGTGATGCTGTGTACTTTTGTTTACAACTACCAGATCCCTGAGATCTCCTCCCAGCTGGGAAACACGTGTCAGTGTGAGCCCAGAGCTCCACATCGAGCTCTTCCTGCTCAGCAGGCTCTCGGTATTGCTCACCATTGTACTGGTTTTGGTATCACCAGCTGTCCTTGCGTTCGACTTGCCTGGAATCTGACCTCAATTTCAAAGCTGACTGCAGCTCAGATCTAGCTGACTTTCCCATCCAAACAAATTCAGGCTTGAAAGAGATGAGTAAAGGAGATAAACTTCAATTGAAATCTTTCAAAGAAAAGAAACTCTTCTGGTAGCAGTCTAAGAGCCAAAACTGCCTTCTTACAGTTTTAATGTAGAGATGGGAAAGGTCTGCTGGAGCGGTTTGCATGACTGGCTGAAGGAGAACAAGATGTTAAACTGCCACTGCCTGCAGCTGTGGCTGCTTATAACGTGGTAGGACACAGGAGCAAGTGTACCACTCTTATTAGAGTCAAGGTGAGAAACCACTGTTCCAGAGACATAAAGCCCTCAATGATATTTTAAGACAAGAAGAATCCTTTAGGCACACCAGTTTCCCAGACAGAACAGGCTAAATCTTTCATCACTGTTCAGCTATAACAAAAATGCAGTTAAGTACATTTTTGTCAGTGTCTGCAGAAGATCCCTAAGCCATCAGTGCTCGCAGCTCCTTTTTCTAATGTCACACTTGTGCACGTGAGCCATCAGTCTGACACATTTGTGTGCAAAGACCAAAGTTGAATACAAAATGCATCAAATGCTCAGCGTCAGTGGTTTGTGTGTTTCACTTAGACTGTAACTGAGGATATGAGCATAGTGTAAGCACAGTTATGAGTCTCTCCCCGGCGATTTTCACCATACAGCACCAAGAGTTGCACCCCCAAAAAGTGTACACTGTTCAAACACGGGAATTTGTGCTCCTTCTCCTATCCCAAAAAGGAAACAGTAACTTTCAGATTCCTTGGTTTCCCATGCTGCTCTCTGGGAGAGCAACCGCCGTGCAAAAGCAGGGGATTCATTTCAAAACCTCAGCCTCAGGCTTGTGCTGCCAATTAACTGCAGGCTCTGGGCACTGAATAGCTCAGAAAACATTCCAGTGAAAAGCTGCATGGGAATTTCAAACAGACAGCGAGACACACGCTGTTTGTATTTGAAGCATTGATGCGACCCGTGAGAAGGGCAGAAAGAGCAGGCACAGGCTTCATTTCCAAAGGGAGCAGATCGTTCTGAAAACAAAATAGAAAACACATTTGCCCTTGTGCTAACCGTGCATCAGGAAGCACAACTGAGCTCCTTATCAGCCTCCATCAGGGAGGCTTATTTTTTGATGTTCAAAATGAAGGTTTACCAGCACTCACGTACAGATTGCTAGCAAGCCTCAGTTCTTCAAATGAAGAATTTAAAACCAAGTAGAAATTTTGCCAGAACTGTTGTAATAACTAATGAAGCCAACATTTTAATTACTTCCATTATTAGAAGAGTACAGAATCCATCTGAATAAGAATTGGTGGTGATTAGATATCTGGAATAATGCCCATCATTCTCCTTATTCTGGGCAGAATTCTAATCTCCATTAACAGTTATTTCAAGAAGTCATTATCCTATCAAAAGGAGAGAATATTCCTAAAAGAAAAGAAAGCGTGGCATTTCCTGATGTTAAGTAGATTTAGGGAATAATCTGCCTCAGACAAAGCAGCCTGGGACAGGAGCCCATTATTTGTTCTAGCTCTATGACTATAAAGCCCTCACACTGCAGCTTGGACCCAGCATTGCAATCTCTGCACACGAAGCCATCAGTTCAAAGATGGCAGTCAGCAACACAAGCAAGGTAACACTTACATTCTTGTGATCAACTGATTCTGCAGCCTTTGTTATTTCATCCAGACACTTCCCAATGATGGGGATCACCTGGCGGTCAACATCTGCAAAAGTTTTCATGGATTCACCTATCCTCACAATTCTTCTTTCCTCCATCTCTTGTATTTTCTGAAACACGAGATCTCAGTCAGATCACATATATCAGTATAGATCACATATATCAGTATAGATCACATATATCAGATATCAGTAGTCACTTCACAATTGCAAACAATTTTTCTCCCTACCATACGCTGGCTGCTTTAAAACACAAGGTTTAAATATATATTTTTAAGAACAGACAAATTAGGGCAGCTGTTCCATCAAGGCAGTAACTGGCACAGTTCCTTCCAACATCTAAATACCATTCTAGAAGCAACCTGTGTTACCGTGACAGGGAATTTATCAATTAGTTTTGTATGTTAAAAAATGCTGATTTGTCAAAATCCCAGCTTTAGACATTTGTAAGAGTGGTTCTTAAAGCTGTTAACATAACTTCTGGAACAATGAACTCTCTTTCATTTTCTGCAGGACGCTGTGAAAGATCTTATTTTCATTCCACTGAAGATGTTTATTCCCTTGGATTTTTTATTTCCCCTTTTCCCCAGAAGATGACTTCTGGGTTACAGGCAGCCCTACACACCATGCTGCTTACAGATGTGCTTCTCAACATATGCCCCCTGCCCCGCAGTGGATTCAGTGTCACAATCTCCAGCATCTATTGCATGCACCTCTGATTTGGAACTGAGGGTAAGTGGATGTGGCATAACATTATTAAGAGATTATAATAGCAGGATACAGAAGGGCTTGAATAAGAGCTGCCTGTTTCACGTAAGACTGCAGGAATCTTACAGAACACCATCAGCCTAAAATCCTCATTGCCTTCATTAATTCACAAGCAACAACAACAATTCAATAGTTAAAGGAAACAAATCCTTTACAATATATCTGCTATTTCAGCAGCTAATAGAAAGCACCAGAGATTACTTGCTGGTTGGCAGTTGAAAGGATGTGTGTGCACAACTTGCACGCTCATCTACGAATCACAGCATTCACTGCATTCAGTGTTAAATACAAGTACACTGGCATACTTTTATATACAATGCCAGAGATGATTTATCTGAAGATACTGGTTTGAAATACCACGAGCAAAAGAGAAGGTGTCCACTTATGAATAAGAAAATGCCTATTTGCTATGCCAGTATTAGTTATTTCTTATCAGATGATAAGCATGTGACATTTCCTCTCCTTAAAGAGGGTGCATGTTCCTCTTCTTGACTCTTATGACCCATTACAATGGAACAGTCATTTAGAACTTCTGTTCTACAGCATTAATCTCTCTTTGTTCAGCCAAGCACACTGATAGCTTTTTTGTTCTCTGCCTGCTGTCTTTCTTCAGGCATCATAAGACAGTCAGCAAGCTTCCTTAAATTCTTTGACACTCACTATTACAGAATTATTGGAGTTTAAATTTAACATCTGCAAAGTCTGATTTCAAAACAGGTTATAAAGGACCATGAAGCTCTACAGATGTAAGCATGCCCCAGCTGCCTCCTGCTCCAACAATGCAAATAATGCTCTCATTCCCCAGCTGCACAGACACAAGAGCTTAATACAGCAAGACTGTGAACAATTCCAAAGACTATCGTAATCTGTCATGACAATTCATTGTTGCCTTCCTCAGAACAGAAGGGCAGAATTCTTCGTAGCTCTCCATCTCTCATATTGGCAGACTGCATACAATCATTGCTACTGGGGACAAAAGTTACCAAACAAAAGGCAAGATCCAAGAACTGAGCCAACAAGCAACACATCCCTTAGCTTTTATCATGAGAATTTGAACTTCTCTAGAACGGCATCAGTGAGCTTTACCTGGAAGATGTTTGGTATGTGTGTGTAGTAATGATCGTGCTGCTCACTGTTGAACTTCTGTAGAGTGGAAGAATATTCTGCTTTGCTGTCTTCTGCCATTTGATGTCTCAGCTGGGCTTGCTGTCTTGCCTAAAAAAACAAAGTCAAAAGAAATTTTTAACATATACCACTTGAAACTGAATGACGTTGTGCTCCTTGTATTACCATCCTCACAAGTGGGCAGCACAGAAACATTGGCATACGAGCCTCTGAACACTTCCACTTTTGGCTTACTCTTACTCACAAACCATTGTGAACCAGCATGAGTCTGCAGTGTGTACTGCTGGAATTCAATTCCCTTTCTTCTGCTAAACATGGCAGGGCTTTGCCTCTGTCAAACTGGCATATATTCCTGCCTATTCCTACAAACCTTTAAAACTCCAAATTTAACTTAAATCGGTCAAACTAGCACACACAAGACTTGTTTTCCTACTTTGCCTACGAAGTGATAGCTCTCACAGCCCAGAATGAACACCTCTAGACATTTGTACCTTCACAAAATAAACCTTCTGCAATTGACCGAGCAGAAGGGAATGCCAGTTTCCTCTGGCTAGCACGTGGCCCTTGAAGCTTACAGCTGCTACCCTTTTCTTGTGTTGCAATATGTTCCTTCTATGAATCATTCTGCACTCAGAAACAGCTTCTCTCCATACTACACGTGAAAGATGGCACCAAATTTGACCCTCCAGGTTCCTCCTTCAGGGCACGGGCTTTTTCAGGACACTTCTTCCTCCATCCTCTGTTGGATGTCACCTCTTTTCTTTAACACACCACTTACCTGCTGGCTAGCAGGACCTTCTGGAGATAGCAGAGGGACAAAACAAGTATCTGTCTCATTTCACGTGCCTCAGCCAACATACTCACAACACAACATCTCAATTCACGCACCCACTGTGCACTCTGCAAAGTCTTATCTCCAATTCCTTGAACAGAGCTGGCAGAAATTATGCAAGGAAACAGGAGCCCGAGGAGCAGCTGAGACACAACTCCTTCCTATTTTTACCCATGCAGATTTGCTTTGCTACCCAGCATAGCAGAGCACTGGGCAATTACCCTCCCTTCTCTGCCTTGAACAATCTGTCCCTGAGTGACCCTCTCATATTTTCAGATTTTTCTCCTAACAATTCTACTTCCTAAGGCCTTCTGTTATCTGCTTCACTGCCCAACATTATTCCCTAGCTGACTATCCCATCTGCTTATTTTAGCTGCCTTTTCTTTCCTGTGGTTGGCCTTCATACAGAAGCTCTTCCTTTTCTCCCTCTTCTGTATAGCTCCTGCCATCACTCCCTACCTCCAGTCACTTGAGCCTTGAGGTCCCTCTCATACCTGTTCACAACTGCCTGCCATCCATCCATCCATCCATCCATCCATCCATCCATCCATCCATCCATCCATCCATCCATCCATCCATCCTCACTGGCTCCCATGTACCCCCTCCATCTCGAATTCCACCCTCAGCCCCAAAAGAGCCTGCTGCATGACTGAGGATGAAACCCTTACTGCAGAGGTCAGAGGAAGCCTGGCCATTTGGCTTTGGAAACTTAACCCATCCTGCCCACACTCCTTTTTCAGGCACTCATGGTTTCCTCACCCTGTGCTGTCTACCTTGCCATGGTAGCTACAAGTACTCAGAAGCATCAAGTTTTGCTCACTCCCCCAAGGTTTCTGAGAAACCTTTCCAAGAAAGAAGACAGACTGCTTTAAAAAAAAAACAAACTTAAAAACATTTTTTGCTATTTCAGGAAAAACAATGCAACAAATAATTTTAATGTATTCTGAGAAGTGGGCTCCCATTGAATACAGTTCAGAGTGGGGTTATTCTTTGAACTATTCCAGGCAGACAATAGTTTCCTGACAATAAATCCATGAAATACCAAATCATGGAACATTTTAGTAATCCTAACTGGAAGCGAACAAATTCGGCCAGAAGGTTTCAAATCTCAGTGTGCAAATAGGCTTCCCTTCCATCTGTCCAGCTCACACATCTCACCTAATAACTCATTTTACTCAATTCAGTTATTCTTTTTGTGAGTGCTGTCAGCCTGCAGTACTTTCCAAGATCACCTTTCACATTCTTCCTACAAAAATAATAATCCAAGCACAGCAACAAAATGCTGGGCACTGAATGCAAGATGAAGCGGCAGCGTAAAATGGGAAAGACTGTAACTATAATTAAATAAAAATGTCTGATAAGGAAAGCTTTCAACTTTTCTTGTTCTCCAGGAGCTTTAATTGCCCACCAGCTCCTGCAACAGAAGTATGGGTAACACTGACCTGCTGCAACGAAATCCCAAGGAGCCACAGCAATCATTGCTCTGCCCAAGTGCTCCGTATAATTCATTAAACCTTATCATCCACACACTCACATAAAGCTAAACACAACAGAAAACAATACAGCCTTGTGTTACAAACAAAAACACACCAGGAAAACAAAGTCAGGCACGGAAAGGCTGACAGATGTAAGAAGAGCCCCCCAGCTTCTTCCTCAAATCCCAGCTGCTGGAGATTCATTTGTGAGGACCAGTATCTTGGTCTATCTAAGAGCAACCCATTGTTTGAACTGACTTCTATGGGAGGCCCAGTCCCACTTACACAGCTCTCTTTATTTAAGTAGCACAACTCAGGGATTTGTCCCTTGACTCCATTGTTGAAACCAAAGAACAAGGACTTTGCTATTACATATTCCCAGGCAGCCCCTGCAAACACTCAGCCAGAGTTCTTCCTCATGAGCAACCTCACTGGTTGGGTCTGAGCAAAGTCACTCTGAGCAAAGTGCATGCAGGAGGAGATGCTCTGTTTCCAAAACTATCTTAACTGGCCCCAAATAAGAGAAAGCAGGAGATGAATAAGTAAAATTGGGTACATTCCAAAACCACATATTTTTGTATGAGAGCCCCAGTGACGTTTTGTTTCTGCTGGCCATTTAATGCATTTGGCAAGCTTCAAACAGCTTAAATACTTTTCCAATGAGGTATTTTGGTTCTTAAAATAAAAATATTTTTAAAAGTCTAGATTTTTTTTTTATTACTCCATTTGAGTATGTCATTTACTCTAACATCATCACTTCTAGTCATAAAATACAATAGTTAGCTCTAGATTTCTGTTTTATGCTGAAGCACGATGATAAAAAACGAGTTGATGACCTTAAGCTCCATATTCAGTGTAACAGATACAGCAGCCTGGAGCTGCAGAGTCACAGGAGCTATTTCAGGAGTCATTCACAGTTGAGCTTCACAGAAAAGTATGTTTTTGCTTTCTTCACCGCCTGTTTTTGCATGCATAGAGCGTCAGAGATGCTTCTCAGGCATTAGAATTAACATTAAAATGTCTACTCTGAGTGGCGTTCTCAGGAGGAAAGGCTTTGGAATACCAGACCTTGCTCTCAGGTAGGAGGATGACACTGTGACACAGCTTTCAGTTGGCTCACTTCTCTTAATGGGGCTGGGATGATGGAGCAAGAGCTCAGCTTTCCAGCACCACACGTGAAGTCAGCATCTCGACCAGACTGCCAGCTCACTCCTGATCATAGCAGAATTAGGGCTAGGGACTCATAATGCTAGGGGAAAAAAAATCCCCTCTTGAAGAATAAATATATAAATGAATAAACGAGGTCGCTTGCAGCAGCATGAAAAAGTAGAAAAGAAGCATATCCATTAAAAGGGTTTGGGGAGAGAAGAAAAGCAGCTTGCTTTTCTTTGTGAAAGGTGCTCAGATTCTGTGCACGTTTGCTAAATTCACACCCTTTCCTTCCCCCCCAAGTGGACCTCTGTACCACCTTTCAGACCCAAATAAACACGTGCAGCCTATATGAGCACAACCTCCCTTCCAAAGTCTATTTTTTCCTCAAATTCTTCTCTGAACTCAAATTGCAGCAGTGAAACCCAGAGGTCACAGATGCTAACACACACCTCATGAGGAGGAGCACTCCTAAGGATGAAGGACAGCCCAGCATCTGCAGCACCATTAACCTTGCAGCAAGCGTGCTGGTAAGCTTCAGGTTTCCACTGTCATGGCAATTCAGATTTAAACACAACCTTACCAAAGCAGTCTTTTCTATAACTAAGAAAAACAATAAGTAAAGGAAGCATAGGAGAAATTTGAATCTATACATACACACACATACTTTCCTGTCTCCAAAACAAAAAAGAATGAAGGATATTTTGCTGATAACAATTTTGTAAGACGCATTCCTGAAACAGCAAGAGAGTCAATGGCCACACTGTATTTTGGGTTTACACAGACAAAAAAATGCAGCTCCTCTAGGCTGCCATGGTGGGAGTGAGATGAATAACTGAAAAGGGCAGAATAAAGCTTTGGCTGCTATTGAGCTGATCTGCACTGAGTGGCACAGTTCAGCTGCTCAGCTGCTGCTCTCTCCAGGTTGGCAGTTTCCAGTCAAAGCGCTGGGGCAGCTTCGCTTTCTTCTGCCCCGTCTTTTTCAAACACCACCAAACCCAGACAGCATGTGAGATGCATCTCCGCCAAGCCACTGTCTGCCAAAATCTGTCTTTGGGAAATCCAAGAGCAGACTGAAAACGCAAACACAAAAAATCCACTCCTCTTCCACTGCCCAATCCCTTCAAAAATAAGTTAATGATAAAGGCAGACTTGAACAACTTGACCAATTTCAGGAATGCTCTCAATAGCTCACAGATTTCTCAGCTGCAGGCTCTGGCCGTCCCTGCCCAGCTCACACTGCTGCTCTGCTGTGAGCAGGCACCAGCACCACCAGTGGTAATGCTGGCAGCATTCATAGAAGCATTAATAACAGTGGGAATGCTGCCATAGGCTTGGACACAGGGCCAGGACTGCAGGCTTTGATTTACATAGCCTCCAAGTCAAGCTCCTTTGTTTACTATTTTACAATAACCAGTTTGGTCTCACTGAATTGACAAGCCTTGCTTTCCTGAAAGCAAGAAGGCAGAATGGGACGTGCAAAATAACAGATGGGAAAGGACAAAGACAAGTCCCTACTTTCAATGTTAAAAGGAGTAGAAAAAAAAATCTGACAACTCATGGATCCCTGAAAACCTTTGGCTGAGTAAAGTATACAAATGAGCAAGGAGCTGATGTAATGGAAAACCTTCGATCAGCTCTCAGAACTGTTATCTTATGAGTTTGCAGGCCACCTAATTCTACCAGATGACAGCAGTGCAACTAATAAACACAGAATGGCCTGGGTTGCAAAGGCCCACAGTGCTCATCCAGTTCCAACCCCCTGCTGTGAGCAGGTCACCAACCAGCAGCCCAGGCTGCCCAGAGCCACATCCAGCCTGGCCTTGAATGCCTGCAGGGATGGGGCATCCACAGCCTCCTTGGGCAGCCTGTTCCAGTGCCTCACCGCCCTCTGGGGGAAAAACTTCCTCCTGATATCCAACCTAAACCTCCCCTGTCTCAGCTTAAAACCATTCCCCTTGTCCTATCGCTGTCCACCCATATAAACAGTCAGAACCCCTCCTGGTTATATCCTCCCTTCAAATATTGGAAGGCCACCATGAGGTCTCCCTGGAGCCTTCTTTTCTCCAAGCTAAATAAGAGACACACTAAAGCACCAAACCACCACCAGAACTCTTAACAAAACAACAGAGCAAGCAGGCTGCACGAGGAGCTAGCTCTTAAATTGCACTGCTCTGCTGCACCATAGCAGCCCTGGAGAAATGCAGCCCCACGAGGATACCTCCAAATAAATAAATCAACCTCATTTGTTAGAAAGGAATTGTTTGCACAATGGATGAAAGGATACTTGGAACTGAGCAAGGAGAATGCAAGAGAAGCATCTGGAGCACTGGCTGACTGTTTAAATGATTCCTGGAGATCTGTTTAGTTCTAGTAACAAAAGCAATTATCTTCTGCAGTATATAAATGTAAGTATGGAATATAAATAGTGGAAATTATTTCAGGGCTGCATAATACATCTGTTAGATCATACTTTGCATACTGGGCATGGCTCTAGCCATCTCTCTCCAACAAAGATCTTACAAACACTGCCAATGCAGAAGGAATAGTTCAGGGCTGAAGAAAGCTACCAGATGAATTCAGTAGCCTTAGTGCCCAGCCTAATGGGTACAACACATGCACTTAAACTGAACAGCTTACAGACAATTAGCTACATTCTGAGGCGTGCTTCTTTTCCCCCCAGTTCTCCTACAAAGAAATCTGTCAAAATATTTTTTTGATAGAATAAAGAATGAGTACAGAGCTTTCCAGCCACATAGCTTGAACTAATTGCCTTGCATTAGCTCAGAACGTTACTTATATTACACTCTCAATTCTAACTGCAGTTGATCCTTAATTCAAAGTTGCTCTTAACTCTCCCCTTCACAACCCTGCCTTGCTTGCTCCATTCAGCAATCCAACACCCACTAGAGCTGCACTGTTATGAAACTGTCAAATTGCCACATAGGGCATTACTGCAGAATAGTACCTCAAAGAGGAAACAAATTCAGATGCATTTCCTTATCCTATACTAAAACTGACTGTTGCTTCTGTCCCTTGATCTCCTAACACCACATACAGTGTCTGAATGGGATTCAAAAGGATACTTAGCATGTTTTGCAGCTAATACTACTGCAGTCATCAGCTCTTTATACCAGAAATCGAAGCTCATAAATAAGCCACAGTTCCAAAAGGGAAACAGCTGCTGCATCATCGCAGAGTGCTGCTGATGGCAGGTTGTAAACAAGGCTTACCCAACCAGAAATGCAAATGCAGTGCTAAGGGACTCCCTCCACACTGCACTGCTGATTAGGATGATGCAGTTCAGAAGGGAGATCAGGGTCTGCATAAACCAGGGAGATTATGTTAGTGTCAATCTAATGGCTTTAAATCATGTTACCAAGAAAAGACTGCCCTTGAATTGCTCGGAATTTGGATCTGCTTCACAAGCAAAGATTGAGGAGGGTTCAGTCAGTGCCACCAGTGGACAGAAAGGAAAGCAGCTGCCTAGTGAGCATAATGAAATCTCATCACTGTGCTAAGAACACGAGTCTTATGCAGCATCCACCTCTCTCAACAAGAAAAGCACAGACGAGGGCCCTCTGGAGCTGTGGGCAGGACTAAGCTGTGCTCACTGCACCCACATGTTTCACTCAGACACTGCTGCACTTCTGTGAATTCACAGCATGCAAAGCATGGAAGCAAAGCCTCTGGAATCATTTACTGCAGTAAGTAGAAGTATTCACCACACCAGCAACAGAAACACTGCAGGGTTTTTCCAACTCCTATCATCATCTTCCTGTGGCACTGCATTTCCCAAGCATAAGTACCTCCAGCTGGTCAAGTGAGGGAAACCCCACTGCTGTAGGGTGGATTGCACAGCATGTCCTGATAGATAGGGCTAGTTAAGCAGCCATGGTCTGCAGAAGGAGGGCACCCACCACCTCTGGCTGTGCTGCAGTTTACTGCCCAGTCTTCACTGGGCAAAACTTTGCAACAATTCAGCACAGAGCTGAAGAAGTTTGCTTTGGTTTGTCTGCAGTGCTTCAGTGATGCACGCTTCATCCTGCTCTGCTCTGTGACTAAGCATGCTGCAAATGATATTTGAAGGTTTGCATTGATGCTATCAGCGTCACAATCAGAGATTTCTCTGGGGGCCCAACTCAGTTCATTCTTCATTGTAAGGATGTGTAAATTCTTAATGAGGAGATTTGCGTCCTGCAGCGCAGCAGCCTGGCTGCTGGAAAAGCAGTTTAACACTTGACAGCAGAACTGCATTTGCAAAGGCAGGAAGATCAATTTATTCCAAGAATGTTTCAAAGTAGCAGTAGTTCTACATCTGTTTGGTAAGGCACTGCCAATGGTTCAGCTCATGACTTTCCAGTGCAGTATAAATGGACGTGTCTGCTATGGATAAGAGGGGCAACGCAGGCAACATTGCATTTAGAACTGCCTGCGTTCAGCTGCAGTAAGCACGTAAGAAAACAAGCACTGAAGCTCTCTGGGTGCAGGTTTGAGACTTACTGAGTGGATCAAAAGCACGGCAAAATAAAAATCCCACCCCAAGCATTCAGCAATGTCAGGACCTTACTGAATTCTGAGAATTAAGGTCAAACTGGCTCTTCTAAGACTTTCACTGCCTTCTAGATCCACAAAACATTTATGTTAATATTAAAACCACTTAAAGCCTAACCCTCCTCACATACCAGGAACAAAGGACCCAAACCAAGCTGTTAGCAGCCTGTTCCCTGGCTGCTGTCCTGAGAACTCACATATACCTCATTTTCTGCTGCACACAGTTGAAGTTCTTCTCTAGCAGAATCATTACTTGGTCCTCAATATGTAACTGTGCTACTCTTCAGCAAAGAGAGATTCTACCTGACACAGGGTAACTCAAACTCAACCTCAAACTGCTGTCCTGCCCCCCAAGCTGCTGTGCAAATCAAGAGGCAGAAGCATCCCATCCCTTTGTACGGTTGGCCCCAACCACTTCCTGTCTAAAAACAGATTTTGAAAAATCTACTTTGAAAAACAAATCTTCAGAAATAACAGCTCTTTTTTTTTGTTGTTTTATTTTTTATTGCAAGAACTCTGCAAAGGCACCGCTGGGTACCACATCATCCCATAAAGATGTCAGCTTTTTAGTGATTACAGCTCTAAAGAGAAGGAACGAACAATAGAGCACTTCCTTATAAGTACACTGACTCTGCGCTGGTGACAGAGACCATTTCCCCAAATGGTCAAAAAATTGAAGCAACTCCACTGCGGTTTTTTGACAGAGAACTGTTTTAAAAGCACAAATCCCACTGCGAGCCAAGGGAAACCGAAGCTCACAGTGACACCTACAAGCCTTCCCAGGATTTCCATCAGCAGGTTACACCGTTTCCTTAGTTTATAGCAATATTTTCACAGTAGAGCTGTTTGCAACACAGCAACTCTGACTTTGCTGAACGGCACTGAGAAAACCGTTGTGCCAAACTGTACATTCACTCTTTAACATTCTCTGTCTGAATGCTGACAATGCAAACACAGGAAGGGGAACTCGAGGGCCATAACCCCCTCCTCTGATTTCATTGCTGCGCAAAGCCCGGGAGCATTGCTGACACCTGAACACAGCCCCTTGGCTCCACATTACCAACACCAAAAAAGGAAACATCAGGAAGCAAAGCTGAACTCCAGCTCCCTTAGATCAACCGCAGCCTGGCTGGCAGCAGAGATGAAGGCAGCCATAGCAGACAACAGAGCAGCACAGATGGCACTGCGTGCTGTGTGTTGAACTGGAGCTGGTGGTTCCCCGGGAGCAGTTTGGGCTTTGGTGCCAGATGTTATTTTGCTGAATAGTCCCAGAGAAAGAAGCAGGGAAGTCTTCTCTGTTTGCTTTTGTATCATTAGTCTGCATACATAACCCTAGCAAACTGTAATAGTGAGAGCTATCCCTTCAGCAAGGCCATGTTAAATGCTGGTAGCTGGCAGCACTACTGAGAGAATCGCTTCCTGTGGTTGTCAAAGGCTATTGCTATTTAAGGATGGACAGATGCAAGCAGGCGAGATCCTCATTCAGTGGAGCACTAAGTGCATGAGGGATCTGCGGCAACATTTTTCTGATCACATCTGTCATTGTGATCACTGCAGGATTTTAATTCCATTACTCGATAATGCACAACACAAAAAATAACTCTGGCGCCTGCTGATATTGGCAGGTACAAGCAAAAGCAGCCAAGGTGTCCATCTCGAGCCCAAGAAATGAGGACAACACATCGCACTGCCTGAAGAGCACCTTGGTCAGCCAAAGTGAGCGGTGGTGGCTCTGAACACAGCCAGGCCGTCTGCTTTCCTGGCCAGATGGATTTTCGGGAGCAAGACCGCAGCAGCCAAGCTGCAAGGGGCAAGAGAAATCAGAACTGCTGCAATAGAAGGAGGGAAAAGTCATCATTGGAAAGCAGCAGTTTCTGCATCTCCCTGGAGCGAGTCCCGCGCAGCCCTGGCAGCAGCTCCAGGGGAACAATATCTTATTTTCTGGGGGGCTTACGTAAGGCAGAGCCTGTCACGTGGGTGGAGAGCAGCAAAGAAAGGGCATTATTCACAGCCTGGCATGGATGAACCCAGTTTAACACATGCACTTGGAAAACACTGTTCTCTCTGTTCAGTAATATTATTTCACATTCCACTCGTTTTGATAACCTTTTCCTTCTCCATCTACTCCACGGACTGACTGGAAAGCCGACTAATGCCTTCTCCAGAGACCAGCCAACACACATCGCTGCTACAGGCTTTTTCTGCCTTTCAAGATGCTGCTGAGCATCATTTTGCAATAAGTGATTTACAAATACACGCTATAAAAACAACCGAAAACCAGAGAAATTCAGAAGGGAAGCCCCTCTGCTCTACTTTACAGGGAAGGAGCACCCTGTAAGGGTAGGGCTGCTTCCTTGAATTTAACACACGACCTTTCACTCTGATGAGAAGAGGCTTGCATTAAAGGTAGAACTAAGGTGTTTCAGCCCCCTACTTTCCCCCCTACAGTGGAAGTCATGCCTCTGTTCCTTTAACATGACCTCAGCTTAGAAAAAAATCTAGGGTAAGTCCTAATTTTATCTCTCAAATAATGTATTTTAGAATCACTTTATACAGTTAAGGCAGAGATGATCCTTCTCTGCCAGAGAAACCTGCATGTGGCCTTACATCTCTGAAAACCCCCTACACATGTCCATCCATAGAGTGCCCTGGCAAATCCAGAAGGTGACAGATAATCAGATCTGAAGGGCGAGTTTTCAGCTAGCAGCCAAGCAGCAAATGACAAGAGCACGTAGCTGTTCGTTCCTTCTGACATCCAGTAACATTGAGATTTCCTGAGCTTCTTCCTAATAGCAACCCTGATGCTAACTGCTGCACAACCTCCATGATGCTCAGCATACTAGAAACTTTTTCAGATCCCAGGGGTGCATTCGATAGCTTCCTAAGGCTGAATTCACTGATAACAGAATGGAAGCAGACTTCTTGAGGAGCAAAATCCACAATTTTTTTTTTTTTTGCCTGTAGTTTAATTTCATTTCCCAATCTGCAGCAAGACGTTTGGTACAAATAAATTTCAGCTTTTTGTTAAAGAAAGAAACATGTCCAATATTCTATCTAGTATCTTGTGAACCAAACTTTTCTGTGGAGACAAGACTAGCTTTACGCATCATATTCTGATCTGCATTTCTGCACTGTTTAAGCAAACACCAAAGTGAAAAGGTGTCCTGTTGTAAATGAGGACCACAATCAACACTCCTGATAGAACATCACTGCAGTCAGTGACACCAGGACATTTTGAAGCACTGCTCAGCATGGAAAGAAGTTGGATTGTACCAGGATCACACAGCAATGACAAGCACTCACGTGCAGGGAGCACTCACACGCCTGACTGTTAAAAACTCTGGATTTTAACTAACACCCCATTTTGCATAAATGTATTCAGAGCCACATCAGCTACGTTAAACCCTGATACCATCTTACTGAAGAAATTTGACTGCTTGCATTTATAATTCGTATGCAAATACAAGCAGCTGGGGAGACCTCCCTATTTTAATTAAGCTACGGACTGAGGCATTAAGCCTCAGAAGGTTTATTCTACCAGCAGGACCGAGGAATTAAACCCATCACAACAATTTTCACAGACAGTTTCTCTACCCTCTGGCTTACCTTCTCAACATCTGCTTTTGTAACATTGATATCAGCATCCATTTTCTCAAAATACTGCTGTGCTCGATCGGCTTCTTTGCAGTCACGTTCAAACCGCCTTTTACTCTGTAAGGAAAAACACAACTTCAAAATCCACTTAAAAGTCAATAGCCAACCCCTAAAATATCTGCTGTAACAACTGAGGAGATTCTATGACTTGCTTGTTTATACTGGGACACATTTCCATGTTAAAAACAAAAACATTTTTTGTTCCATGCTTCAGACTACTTCATTCCATATCATCTTCGTTCATAACATCTCTGCTATTTCAATATCTTTCCCTATTAGTGTTTCTTCTGTTCTGGTTTACCAGATCGCTTCCTTCCAACACTTAAATCTCTCATTTTTATAATACACAACAAGGGAGTTTCTAAGCTGCATTCATTCACAAGCAGGGCTTTTAGCTACCAATGTCCCCTTTCCTTATCTTCTCCACCTACAGTTTCTCACCAGTTCATAATGAATGTTGAGGTCCAAACCAATGCATTTACTTCTGAGGAACAGGTATTTACTCAGGAGACGACAGCACTTGATTTATGCATGCAGGAGGAGCTATTCAGCTTATGGAGGAATATCTGAAAAGGATCCTCAGGGACGCTGCACCTCGATTAACGCTCAGCACGCGTTTCAAGTCAGACGCAACAAAATGCTATTTGTAACACACAGAGCCCATGGAAAGCCCAAAGCACTCCAAACAAACTGCCATGCCTACCGTTGTATTTTAGACAGTGAAGTTTTAAAAGATCACATTTTCCAGCTTTTATCCACCCTTTGTTTTCTAAATATGAACTCTGGAACACTGCAAAAACGGTATAAAAATGACTTGAGCATCACAGCTGAGGAAATTTCCACTTACAGCTTCAAGTTGTTTCCAGCAAGTTTCAATATGTTGTTGTGCCTTTCTGCCATCGTGGAAGTGCTGTTTAGAAAAAGAGAAAAGGAAGCATTTTCAACAACAAAGGACCAAATTGCCAATTATGTTCAAGGGCCTCCTCACAAGCAATGAAGAACAGAATATAATTTTCCAGAATAAAACAAATTATTCTGACAGTTGTGTTCTGCAACCCTGGTAAATTGAGCAGGTGGACGATGACTATCTGATGTCTCAGCAGGCTGCAGATGTGTATTTGCATTTATTACAGTGGTTAGTTAGCTTAAATCCAATTAATCCTTTTAGCAATTCTACCTTGCATTATTCCCTGTATCTCATAATTATTGGTTTCTCACGCTATGAAATCTGAAGCGCTTTGAGGTGAATGTGATCCCTCTGGTTACTGACTGCACATTGACCCTACATCACAATTTCTCTCTGCATGGAATTTACCAAGATGCCCTTGATTAGCACATTCTAACAACTGCTATTGGCCCTGACTTCCACTCAGACTCAACAGTAAACCTCGCCTTCCTACTCCCTCAATATCTGCAAATCCAACTCCTGGTTTCTCTAGAGATATGCAATACTTTGGGTCCCCCAGCAACCATTCTCTCCCATACACTGTGTGCACACCATGGTGTTACAGAAGCTCTGAAATATGAGTGACAAGGCACATATCCTGACACGCCCTTTAGAGCAAGGCTCATAATTATATTAATTACAGTCAGTTTAAATTGCAGTTCTTAGCCCTTACACAATGGTCTTCATCAGAGAACCTAATATGCTTCAGATACTCCTCCCTCTATCCCCCGCACGCCTCACCTGTCCTCAGGGTAAGCAATTTGTCAAAGATCACTGCATAAATCAATGACACAGTTGTAAATAGGGACCACGAATATGAGCGTAGCACCCAGCCAACTGTTACAACAGGCTGCTCTCCTTACAAAGCACCTTGCAAAACAAATAACAATCTAGAATAGCAAGAGAGACGCCTGCCCACTGCATTATTTACTAACAAGTAGGATGCTTTACTCAAACACAGATGTGGTCTTACAGAGTAAACTTCAACAATAAAGGTCTGACATTGCCAATTAATCCCTGCAACAGGCACGCATTGTCTGGCACGTGCAGAATCAGATGGTAAATGCATCTCAAGTAACACAATGTCAATGTGTCAGGTTAGAGAAACCCCTAGTTCAGAACAGAAGCCTTCCACAAACCACTAAAGTCATCAAGTGCTTGCAGGCAGTCTCCTTCCAACTGGCCATGATGGACTTTGTGCACTTCCCACTGCAGCAGCAGGTCGTTCCCTCTGTCAGAGCAGCACATTTCTGGAGTAAATCATTCTAGCAATGCCTCCCCAATGCCTTTCAGCCTCCACCAGGCAAGCCAGCCCCAACGCATGAGAAGTAGAAAGCCACAGAACTGCAATTCTCTCACACCATGCCAATAGACTTCCACTGCCTTAAAATCATAAGCCTCCATGTGCCTGCAAGAACAGAGAAGCAGTGCACTGTCCCAATCACTCCAGACAGTGTTAGGTGCAGTCCTGAGCCCCATCATTAAGGAGCTGTGTGTAACTGTAAGATGAACATAGGGACACAACAGTTTTCACGTTCTGGATGGTGCCCACCTCCACACAACCATTCTTGAAGCAGAGGAAAGAGGCACAACGTCAGTGATGCTTTAACTGTGGGCACAGCAGCACTCAGATCAACCATCACAGTCCCACCTTCCGTGAGCAGCCAAAGTGCAGCAGCGGGGCTGATGACAATGCAGACAAGAAGTGATTTCCAGCCCTGTTTGTCATCAGCTCTGACAGTACGTGGGGAGTTCAAACCATGCTGTGCTTCCCCAAAGCCCAGTCACTGCACTGTGACATTCAATCGCAAACACGACTGTGAAACTGCTGGGTGGTGGGGGAAGATTCCAAGCAGATTTCAGTTCCTTTTGTAGATTCCCATTTCCTGTAAATGCTGCATGCGATCGTGGGCTGTATCTTCCTTACTAGGAGGATTTGAAATGTTCACAATTTCAGGCTTGCTTTTGTAATTAAGAGCTTAAGAAAACCATCCCAAGGAACAACTACAATTTAACGCCACGTTTTAAAACATTTTGCTGATAAGCATGGAACATGTGGAAATCCTGAGCAGCGAAGCAAAACAAACAACACTAACTTGGCTGCCTCCACACTGCACTTCCTGCCTGCTGCCTCCCTCGGCCCCTCCTTGCCTGCTTCCCACTCCTCCACCTCTGACTTTGCTGGTCTGAAGGGACTGGATCACAGAACAGAGCCCAGCACTGCCAATGAGCCTCTGGGAAGAGCACACCCCATTACTGAACAGAACACAGCTGCATGCAAGGGCTGAAGGATGGACTTGAAATTAACAGCATATCAAGTAACAAAGCTGCCTTCAGCTCCTATTTTTAAACTCCTTTGTTGTTAACCAGCAGTGTAATTCTCATTTTTGCAGGAGCCATCCGTCTTCTTTCCCCACTCCGTCTTAGGGAATTACCTTAAACTGGCCCAAGTGCATCCCAGCATAGCAGAGAGCAGGAAGGCTGCATGCTGTTCATATTCTGCTGCATTTTTGAGAAGTCCTTTTACAGGAATGGGCTATAAAGTGGGCATTTCTGAGGATTATTAAATAGAGCCCGTGTGCAGCGCCAGCCTGATGTACACAGGTGAACCACGTTCTGGAGGTTCCACCTGAACAGTCTGTTTGTTTTCCTAACTGTTCCTAACTGTTACCTAACTCTATTCATAGCTCTCCGTTCTCCCTGCTGACACCCATACATCCTTGCTGTGGGAAGAGAGCTGCACACGATGAAAAACGTACCAAGCCCAGCACTTCTGCTTTTGCAAATCATTTATGCTCAAGGGATCATTTCTGCATCCCCAAAAAGCACTTTTAGATACAGTGATAGCACTGATGCCCTTTCAGCTACCTGCCTTGTTGTCACTGTCCCAATTTTATGGTTAAAAAAGCCTGAGACTGTGGTGCAGGGATGTGCTCAGAGTCATACAGGAAGCATGCAGCTTCCTCCAACCCCTCACTATCTTCAACTTCCACAATCCCATTTCCTTTTACATACTTTAAAATCTTCTGATGCAGCAAATGCCCTTTCAGCTGTTTGGGCTTCTTTTTATTTTTTAATTTAGTAAAAATAAAGATCATTTCCTTCTTGATACGGTTTCAAGGTGCACGATTTAAAGATTGTTTTGTTTTTCTTTCCTAATCAAATGCAATAATAATTGGTTTATTCTACACATGGTGATTGAGCAAACAGGAACTCAACAAATGATTCAGCAAATGCTATGGGAAACTGCCATCCCAGTCAGTCACGCACATTACAGTAATCAATTTAGAATAGTTGATATAATACAGACTTCTTTCCTCCTCCAAATTGAACAGCTAAACTGATACACCCTAATCAGGCTTTCCATTTAAAGCCTTTCAGATCACAAGTGAGATACCAAGCTCATGAATCACACTCCAAGCAGCCACTCAGACATTTCCAACAGTGGCGCTGGTTGTTTAAGTGCTGTGGTTTTCTCCAGGCTCCTTTCTACATTGACAGCGTTGGAAATGCACGTGAAAAAGCAGTTCTGGATGAAAAATAAACATTTGTGAGGCAGGTTTAATAAAATCAGTGGTACAACAGGTTACAAAACCTGCACAGAAGAAAATCAAGGAGTGTAACAAGGAGAAGGCTCTAAAAACTTCACTCGCACAGAGAGCTGCAAGCACGTCAACTGCTAATAAAATACCACAGTGAAAGGTTTGTTTTTGATAGTGTTCATTACTTTATCTCCCCAAACCACCTTTTAATCTACACTTATGAGACTGACGCTAGCAATCACCATGCCAGCTTTGAGATTTTCCTGAAAGCTACTTTATCCAAGTATGAGACCTACTAAATAGCTTAAAACACAGCAGCAAAGCCCAAGCCACGCTGGCTGTGTGACCACAGCTATCCTTTTTCCTCATGCACTGAAGCACAATGTCCTCGGGATGCTCAGCGTGCTCTGAGCAATGGCCACGCACGTGCCTCCATCCATGACTAGGGACACTCTAAAGGATCCCAGCTGAAGGAAGGTTTTGCTGCAGTAAAGGATGAGCAGGAAATCCAGGCAACAACCAACTGTACGCCAAGCATTTCGTTTCCAAACCAAGCCACACCAGTCGGAGCGCTCTCCTTGTCGCCGTGCTGCATTTGTAACAGCTGTGGAGAAATCCCGGCTGCTGCGCAATCAGGACAAAACTCCCATTGACTTTTGCTAAGCTCAGATTTCATCCACGCTGATGAAAGCCCTGGGAGCAGCTAGAGAGTCACCTACAATAGAACGCCTGTTAGTGCCAACACCACTGTAAGAAGGACAGGGGGAGATGATTGCCAAGTTTTCTTGGTACCCAGAAGGGCCGATAGAGCTGCAGACTCACGGAGCAGACAAGAAAAGCATGGTAGAAGATGACTTATCTTTGAGAGACCCTTTGAGAGCGTTCCAAGAAAAGCAAGATGTACTGAGAAGCATCTTACACAGAACCACGCAATGCAGTGATTTCACTGAGGAGCTCCTGGGCAGTGTTAAATGAAAGGACTGCCTCAGCCACTCAGAACACCAGCATGACAGCAGGGCTGATGGTGCTGGACCAAAACCCAACCACAGGGAATAACTGACTTATGAAAGGCTTAAAAAATATATATTTAAAAATTTAAGCCTTGCTTTTCTTAGGGAAGTAAACAGCAGTTGACTGCATGGTCAGATTTAAGACCTGCACATTAGCATCTGTTTGAGTTATAAAAATAAAGAGGAGAAAAATATATATATTATACACAATACAGTCAGAAAAACTATTCTAGTTCGTTTATACGCAGAGCACACTGTTCATCTGACCACAACCTGTTCAAGATCTTAAGAGATATGATACAGTACAAGGCCATTTCATTTTCCCTTCAGTTTTCCCACACTCAAACCAGACTACATGTGCAGAAACCAGTTACCTTTGACTTTTTGTAACAGGCATCCTCAGCTCATAAGAACGGACAATATGAAGTCAGTCCTACCAATGTAGTGCTTCCTGATCTCTATCAAACTATCTTCGCTTGTGTCACAAACGATACTTAAAATAAAGACCAGTGACAAAAGCATTGATAGAGACGGAAGTCAGAGAACATTATTTTTTCCTCCATTTTCCCAGCTTAATTCGCAGAAAACCTTGACAAATGCTTTTCCTTTCCTGACAGCAAAGATAGGAAACAGCCTCTTGAGATTTAGTTGTTCCCAAGAATAACAACATGGTCTTGAGGTCCTGCCATTCTCATTGCTGATAACGTAGTATAAGAGTCCTGTGAGCGGTGACATGACACACACACCTAGCTTTGCATGTTCATCCCAGTTTCTTCTTAGTATTGTGACACTGCCTCCTTCACCTGAGCAGTCTTCAGAGTGAAGATTATTCACCTCAACATGTAACTCTGCTGAAACAAGTCTGAATCTAAGCAAAGCTGATGCTAATTCAGTTGTCTCCTGGAGTGGTGCATGCCAGTGAGACACAGACGACCAAGACTTCTGTTTCTCAGGCTCTAAAGACTACATTAGCTGCACCAGACAAACAGAACGAGCTGATCGTGCCTACCTGGAAACGTGAACAGGGCCAATAAGGAGCATAAAGCTAGAAGATACCAACAATGTCTACAGTGATTTGCAGGTTTGTGGTCCATTCTCACACCCTTGCCCTTGCTGGGGTCACACTGCAAAGCTGGGTACCTTCTCAGAATCTCCCACAGTGTCCAAAGTTTTCTTTCTGGTCATCAACAGGTCCTGCAAGATTCTACCTGGCAACATAACTTACTATTTGTTCCTAATTTAGATATCCTATTTAAATTAAAAACTTCTACCCCTGTTCTTTTGGACCATGAACTGTAAGTGGTAACAGAACAAAAGCTGAGGAAAGCTCAGTTTGAATGCAGTCAATCCAAAGTTTGAAGCATGGCAAAGCACTTCCTTTCAACACATCTCCTCATCCTACAGACTTTGTCTATTGAGTTTGTGATTTCTGGAAGACAGCAACATTTCTCTGTACCTCTGCAGCACAAAATGCAGCTGTGCTCCAAATAAAGGCCTAAAGCACACCCATAGCTCAGTTTGGAAAATCCATTGTGCACATGACAGGGCTGTATTCTGCCATCCTGTTTCATGCTTGCATAGTGCAACACTCCATGAGAAATCCTGCTGAAAACCACAGGACTATTAGCAGAACAGGGCACTATTCAGAATGAACGAGTGCTGCAGAATTCCTCCAATTATTTACTTTTCATCAACACCTGAGAGTCTGCAAGAAACAGAAAGCTCTCTGACACCCCCAGGATGAATGCACACAGGGAGGGTGCATATGCTCCACTATGAAGAACCAGACCGTTTTTGCCCCTGCAGTATCCATAAGGATGCATTCATTCCCTGCTCTGCTTCTATCCCAACACAAAATGGAACGTATTGACACCGGGTAAATTCTCCCCAACCACAGGGTCCCAGTGCTGCACCAGTTCAGTCTGCAGCAGACCTGCTGGCTTGCACTTTACTTTCAGGCTCAATTGCATGGAGCCAGCCAATGCCCGAGGGGAGGTGGAGGTGAAAGCAGAAGCAGTAACAAGAGGGATAGTTCATGACTCCCAAAGACATTTTTAGCAAAGTTGATGTGAGAGCAGTGGCTACTTAGAGACAGAGAGCAGCTGCTGCCAGACAGGACTGGGTCAGACCAGTGAGCAGAGTTCTGAAATCATCCAGAAATGAATGTGTGAGTTTCTATTCAGAGACATCACAGCATTGAGGGTCTTTCTTAACCAGGGTTGAGAAAATACCTAGATTATCTCTCTTGAGAAGCCTGGAACTGACGTTCTAGCTTGCAAACAGGCAATAAGATCCTTGCTGAAGACAACACAATAGCTTGTGTTGTCTAAGAGCAAGAGATTCCAGAAAGAAGTGAAAGTGAGGAACTGTACTGTTAAGAGTTTCACTTCACTGGAGAGCAGGGAAGAACTGAAACAGTGCAGGGAGTTCTCCATCTTACGTACAGGCAATGTAGGTAAAGAGGAGGCAGGGTGGATGTCTCCAGAGACTGCAGGGACAAAACACATAGCCTGCAGCAGGGCTAACATCAGAGGGGCTATCCTATGGAAGAAGGATGCACAGCAAAGTAAAACTGAACTGACTTTGATCTTTTTTTTCTTTTAAACAGGTATTTAGACACGTGAATACTCAATCCAAATGATACGAGACTGAAGAAGAATATGAGTCTTCCAACTCCTCTCTGTGGTCCTACCCTCAGGAAGGATCACCTCTTACTCACAGCAGCTTCTACATAACAGCTGATTATGTATCAAGCAGCGAGCATGAGAGCTCTGCCAGCAATGTTTCTACAAACTCCAAGCTATCCATCAATCCATATCTCACGAGGTTTTGCCATAGCATCAGACCTGTGATATTTCCACAACAATCGCCGTGCAGATCCGAGTGTGATTGATGCATTTGTGTTTTATAATATGAAATATGCCTGAAGGGAGAAGCAATTTCCTTTTCAACACCATTTGCTCGCAAACGATAAGTCCAAAGGAATCAGACAAGGATTCATAATTCACACAGTTTATATTCATGTGACAAGAACAAAACAAGCAACCATGACTGACAGCTGCCTTCTGCTAAAAGCTGACTTATCATCAGCAGCAGGTAAACAGACCACCAGATCCTTTTTGCTGTTCCTATGGTGCACTGCTGGACTGATATTAAAATAATTTGCTGTCATTCATGCTGTGAGCCAAACTTACAATAAAGCTCTACAAATAAAACAAACAAGCAATACAGTTAGTGCTTGCATTCTTTACAAGACACCAAGCCCCTCATAATTCCATTTAAAACATCTATCAGGTATCCCAATCACTTTATAAATCCTTGTAATTTCAAAATCAGGTAACAAAATCAGAAGTGACAGGCAAACACCACACAGATGGCTTTCACTTTCGTGGCTTTGCATATTGTACAGAACTCACCCAGAACAAAAGGTCATAGCAATGGCTGAGGTCACTCTCCGATCCCAGCTATATGCAAAACACACCCCCATGCTGCTGGCCAAATGTGCCCCTGAAAGACCACCACCATTCTGCAAATGAAAGATGTGTCCACATTCCATTGCAGGCTTATTCTCATATTCAACTTGGGAAAATATGGACATTTTCAGACTCGAGTCTTGCAAAGCACTTCAATGTACTCTTAATGTTTACTGGGGCTATTTATAAATGCTTACGTTTTTGCTGGACCAGCAAGGGTACTTTTCAATTTGCAATAGTTTGGCTGTATGGAAATGAGGGGTTGTATGGAAATGAGAGATGCTGTCCGATGCTCCCTCGCCTGCTGAACTTTGCTTAGCTATTTTATGTTTGGTTTACAAGTATTTTTAACAATAATGCTTACAAACAGCATTTTGTGCCCACTGATAGGAGTTCAAAGCAGGGGGAAAAAAGCCATCACATCTCAACTAAATGCCTTTCAGAGTTGGTGACATGCAAATTCATCAGCTTTAAACGCTCATGGTGGCAGGCACACAGGCTCATAAACCACTGTTTAAAATAAAGTACTAACAAACTCCTCATTTTAGCAGTCTTGAGAGCGACAGGTTAAAGAAAAAGATTCCTCAGTAGCACCAAAACAAAGCAGACCCCATAGTTCTTAAAAACAGACATCTAATGGGAAAGTTTGGTTGATCAGATCTGGTTGAGAAGCAAGAAAACATGAATCAACTTCCTATTAATTGTTTCCATAGGTTTAGTAATACAGCTTCTCTGTTTAGTTCATGCTTCATGTGGTGCTGCTGGACTCTCCCCTACACAAGCTTTTGGCTAGCAGAGCCTTAAGCACAGATGGGTCTCTGACCTTATTTAGCAGGCATCTCCTGAAGGCGTAGCTGTCTGCTTTTATAACATAGAATTCAAAAGGTTCAGCGATTTGGCCAGGGCTCGTAACCCACTTTTTTAATGCCTGGTTCATTAACGAAGCTCGTGTTTATTAACTGCAGATTAATTTTGCTTAACATTGAACTCCGCTGCCACTAATTATCTGTCTTACGTAGCAAGCAGTTGTGAATAATAAAAAACATTCCATTACCGATTTCCTCTCTTGTTTCAGCTCCTGCACATAGCGAGTTAACTCTCCAATGATAAGAGAGGTCATGTTCTCTGAAATGACCTCATGCTGTCCGGCATAGTCATTCATTTCATTTAAAGTGGCTAGGAAGGCTCTAGTTGATGTGTACCTGCAGAGGACAAAAATGCATTTTGCTTTTAGTCCCTTTCTTTCCAGAAATACACACTGAAAAGGGAGTTTGAATCCTTCTTAAACATCTACAATTGCTGCATGAGACTAAATACGGATTAGCACAGTTTCACATGAAAGAGTTTTTCAGAAGAAAGCCTACCCCAAACACTGACAGTTGTCTGATAAATTAATCTTGATTTAGACAGTTTGACATCAGCTCTTAAAATACAGCACTTTCAGAGTGCCAGATGTTTTATCAGCACAGCTCTGGGACTTCACTGCACTCATCTTTACTCACCATTTTCCAGTTACACTCTTTCAAGCCCTGCACTCCACGGCACAGAGTCACCAATGTACCCTGCCTGGCAAAATCCAACCTAAACCACCAGCCTTTGGCAGCACAGTGCAGAAAAGACAACTTTCCCAAGTGCCAACTGGATGTAGATTAGCTAGAATTTACAAACTTTTCAGGAAGACAGTGAGTTCTCTGACCACGTGTTCACCATACACCCATACATTTTGCATTTAAACCTCCCATTGCAAGGTTTATTTTTCCATGTTAGATAATCTCCAGTACAACATTTCATCTGTTTTTTAAAGGGAGAAATGAACATCTGTGCACACAGTTTCAAAAACAGCACATTATGTCACTGGCCCATTCAGCAGTGAGCCAACAGAGCTGCATTTAAATTCCTCTGCTTGTGCTGGTCAGCTGGAAGACAGCTGCTCTGAAGCACTGCACTTGTACACATTAGCAAAACTATTAATATTAATAGTAGTCACCTGCAATAAAAACATCTTTAGGTGAAGATCCAAAGAAAAAGGGGAGAGGTTTAGAGGACAAAGAGGAATGGTGACAGAAAAAACAGGAAAAAGATAGTTAAGAAAAGAGACCTGAACCAATGTAAGCAGCTCCATTCACAGCCAAGCTGCGAGGCCTCAAGAGACGCCCAGTTGCAAAAGATAGGGGATCAAAGACAGAACTGCAGGCTGGCAATAAGCTTGAAAACAGGATTTTTGACTATCTGAATGCAGCATCCAAGGCAGCCAAAGGCCGCATGACAAACCCCCAGATGTTATTTAGAGACACAGGGGAAGCATGCTGAGGTGAACACCCCCTTTAAAAGGTCAAAGGAGACACAGAATCTTCTGTGTCACATCACGTGAGCCATTTAGCTGCACTGGCCTTTTACAGCAGATGAGGATGTGTTAAAAAACAACCAACCACAAAACCTAGTAGTAAACTCAAAATTATTGAGTGAATGGTATCAAAATACCACTTATGGTATAGCTATCCAAAGGGACATTTCTTCCTAATGCCAAGTACAAATAAAAACAGCCATTGTGCTGGTAATACGAGCTTCCTTGTGTAAATATCAGTGTTTTGGGAAACAATAGCATCAATAACTGATTCCCACACGTGAGTAAAAATGAATCAAAAGCAAAATGAAAAGGCCGCTGTGTTGGTTAATGTGAATGACTCGAGTAGCTGTACACAGCAGGTGGGAAGGGGTCTTGACCCCAAAATCTAAGTTAGTATAACCAAAGAGTTGGACTGGAGTCCAAACTCACGTGAAATGCTTCAGATTTCAAGGTCAAGGGTTCAAGTCTGCTGCTAGACTCTAAGAAAGCAGATCAGCCTCCTGCATTAAAGTGCTGCAGGGTCAGAATGTTCTGCGGTGCCTTCATTCAGAGCTGATGAATTACAAAAAGACTGAAGTGGAGTAATTTTAGAAAAAGTCAGAGTGCTCTAAGGAAAAGGTTTCAACTCTGACACGTAGCCCATCCATTGCAAAGCTTCTCTTCTAGAAAGTTCCCTTTACAGAATAACTTTGATCAAGGGAAGGAATGTTTTTCATGGCACGGTTTACTATCATCCATATGCATTTCCAGTGTCACAGAGCAAAGGAGCTGTGCTTTGACCCTGCAGTTGCTGTCTGCAAGTGCTACCTCAGTCCCTGGCCACCAGGGAGACACAATCTGAACCTGAATCAGAAGCAGGTAGATGGGTGATGCAGCATCCTTCAGTGGCTGCCAGTCATGTGTTCCTCCATTCCGGGACGCTGCCTGTACAAACTGCATCTCCTACCCTTCAAGAGCCACCGACTTCTCCTGTGGTGTTATGATCCTTTAAGTAATATACTAATCTGCCTTGTCAGTCTTTTGAGTAATTTAATACTTACACAGGCTGCCCAAGTTTCATGCTAAAATTAACAGTGGCTTCTGTTGCTGCTGGAGCTAATCAGAATTTGGTCATCCACTTCAAAGAGCCAGGATTGAACTGTCTGCCTTGAAGACTTTAAGGTACATAGAAAAAAAAAATAAAAGACAGTACCCAGAACATTTAAAGGGAATTGAACAGTTACTAGGCTCTTAAGCTCCAAACTTGCTTAAAACTCCATTCCTCAATAGCAGGAACAACCTCTGTGTTGCATTGCTTGACTAGGCAAATCCCAGCAGGTGACAGAGCCTTCTCCCCCTTCCTCTATCATGCACGCTCACCTAGCAGTACCTCGTGAACTCACCTGTACTCTTCCTCTTCTTTGGAGTTCTTTTTGGGTTGATATTTCTTTGAAAGGTTCCTAAAATCAAAAACAAATACAATTAAAAATCCCCTTCAAACTAAGCGGATAGTTCTTGCACGCACACACAAACACTGCAGTTTTGGTTTGCATTCACCAGCTATCTGCCCTGTCAGAAGCGTGGCTGCATTGCAGCAGCACCTGAGGCCCATCCATACCTGTGCTTCAGTTTGCATAACTTCAACAAGTTCTGGACCTGAGAAATTCATAAACTCAAGTCATGAAGTCAATGCACACGAGCTCCAGCTCTGCTGAAGCACAAGTCCTGTTCTCTTTACAGTCCTCTCCTGATCCTCAGACCAGGTTAAGAAGTGCACCCAGCAGAAGGTGCCACTCCAGACCCAAAGCAGCCAGCTCAGTACGGTGCCATTTCCTGCAGGTGACCTTCGTGACAAAGCAAGTCTGCTCATCTCCTGCAGGATGCTTCCAAGGAAGAGAAGCAATCTTAGTAAAGCTGTGAGGAGCTGCACCAGGATCATTTTGTGATCATTAAGTCATGCTGGCAGTAAAATGAAATTCGATTATCCCAATTAGCAGAGATGACTGCATCTCATCACTACATATCCAACTAATGACTCCATTTTAAAATACTGATATGCTTTTCCAGTGATTGTACCTTGAATAAAGAAGTTGAACATAACTCAGTTAGCACATCTACCTTACAACATAGCTTTCATTTTCCTAGAAGTTAAATGTGAGCTCCCAGTCAGCAGCAAATCTAGGCTTTAAAAGGTGTGCACTGTCTGCCCATCAACTGTCTGCCCATCACTCAGCACCCCTTGCTGATGCTTAAAGCTCATAATTACAAGGCATAGACTATAGCAAATGTAACTCCACACGTTTTAAACCATGCAAACCTGAGAGCTGACAAATGTTACCCAGCAGACCTTTTTAGAGCTGCAGCACTGGGATCTCTTGCACTCTAAACTCAGCCTTAGTCCTTTCTGCCTTCCTGCAGCCTCTGTTACCTCTCAGTGAAATAGGAACCATTTGTTTTAACCTCACAAGTTGTTTCTACTGATTCCAAATGACACTCAAGTGGGATTGATGGAATCATTTTCAGAGGGACTAAGAAATGTCACTGGCCTGTATATGGCAAACTCTTTGGAGAGCTCCCAGAGTGCATCTCATTGAAAAACAAAACAAAACACACCACTGCTAACCCTGCTTTTTCGGGGATGTAACCCAATCCCCATTGCATGCTGTTTTTACTGCTTCACTGGGAAACAGGAGGTCCTCTTCCCTCACATTTCTTACTCATGTTTTTTTCCCCTATGGAATTAAGCAGCATCTGCCCAAACAGAGCAATAGCCAGCAAGCTGTCAGACTTGCACACACACGTGTTCCTCCAAACATAAGTACTCCTCCTGGGAGGCCCCCAAGTGAGTATCTCCATTCCAGCCTGCGCCTTCACTGAGAAGGCGATGCTCTGCAACAAGGAGCTTTTCTCTAGTTCTGTGTACAGCAGTTTCAATTAAATATCAGCACAGCAAGCATTGTGCAAACTGTTCTGTGAGGTCACAGTAAGCCTTACAAATACTGTATGCAGCACAGAAAGGCCTCCATAAATCTGCTTAAAGAGGAAAGTGAAAAACAAGGAAACACACTGAAGACTGCACGATAAGGTATTTTCACACATACAAAATGCATGCCTCCCTTCATTCAGTACTGTGCCACCCAGTAAATCCTGACATACAAACTATTGTCTTCTGAGCTTCTGAAGGTACAGAAATGCTGCTGGGCTGGGGTAAAAACCAGCAGGAAGCATGTGCTTTCACAGGAAAAGGATTCAGAAAATACAGTAAGGATTAGCAACTCTGTTCAACTTCTTATTGGTTTCTGTGTAGTCTGTAATGCACTCAGAAAACGTGTTCTTTTTATTTGGATTTAATTATGTTTTTCCTCTGCTTTTTTTCCCCCCATCAAAATAGTATGCAAGGCTTTAACCAGGATACATACAAAAAACCAGAAGTGATACTGAATCCAGAAGTGATACCGAATCCATTAAGAGCCACTATGACTCTCACATGCTGAAATTCAGCAGGCAGTTCTACAGTGTCATGGCCATAATATTGGTGCTTCTCAGGTTCAAGCTCATAAAGCAATGACCTTCAAATCTAACTGTGATTAAAGAAGCAATTAAGACATAAGAGAACAGATCAGCAATAAAATAGCAATTCAGAGAAGACTGTGCTAGCCTGTGCACCTGCCTCTGATTCACATTTGTTTGTCTTTTATTCAGCACCACCATTCTGCCCTTCCACCTTGCTTCTTTGTTTCCTTACTTCCACTTCTTCCACATCTTGTTCTTCCTCCCTCATTTATCATACATCAGAGGTTCTTGATTCCCAAAGCATCCTGACATGCAAGGCATCTTTCTTTGAATCCATCCCCCTCAAAGCTACCTATCCATCTTCACATTAGACTTCTGGCACTTTCTGAAGCTCAGTCTGTGTGCAGCAAGCAGCTAGATAAGGAGGACAAGGGAGCGCCACTCTCACTGGCAGCAGTGCCCCACGTGTCCACATCCAGCTGAAGCTCAAAACCAAATGCAGCAATGAGTGAGCCCTCCACTGCAGCCCTTGTACTAAATCGATGTGACACACAAAAGGTTTGCCACAGGCCCGAGGAAATTTATTAAAAGCAGATGTATGATTTATTTTTATTTTTAATGGCCAGAACTGTTTTATATCTCAACATTTGACAGGTCTGCTTTGCCTTTTTCCCTTTGTACTTCAAACTCTCAGATAGCTCCAAACAGCACTGCGTTTCAGGGCTCCTCAAGGATGAATGTATTATTTGTCTTTAAATCTTACCCATGGGGAAAGGCACAAATGTAACTATGAGCACCCAATTAAACAGAGGGAAAAAAAGAACAAGATTAAGTTTGTTCTGGAATTCTGGGACAGAATAAGAGACGAAACTTGGGGGTTCACAGCCTCTGAACACTTTGTGACTCTCTCCCGTTTTCCTTAAACATATTGTTTATTCATTTGATTTCACAATTATGCTCCTTACACCTAAAATTCATCATCCCAACAAATTCAGAGATTCAAGGGTGTCATTCTCTGTAAGACAGACTTACTCACACAGATACTGTGCTGGGCTTTCCTGGTTTACTCATACTACGTTTCTTCCAGCTCATTTTGCCTTTGTAATTCAACCTCATCTCCATAGGATGTGAGCAATTTGTTCCTGCACAACTCATTTTCAATTTCCTGCTTGTCTATAGCAGATACCCTGGGGAATCCTTGCGGCATTCCCCTGAGAAAGCACAGAACCATAAAGGCAGGCCTTTATCAACTACCAGCCCCTAGTAAATAACAGGCCATTGCTCATCTCATGAGCTGCTCTAAAAAAAGCATAACAAAAAAATCTGGGCTTTTTTTTTTTTAAATAGACATCATGCTTTGTGTGTGTGTGTGTGTGTATATATAACAACCAGAAGCACAGATCTCATTCTTTATCAGTAATGAGAAGATGAGACGAGTTAGAAGGTACCTAATCACACAGAACAAAAGGTATGGATGTACTGGAGAGCTCAGGAAGTCCTGTGCTCCCCTCCCCAGACAGCCACCATTCCCACCATTACTGCACTCCTCCTCGCAGGCTAAGAGCTAGCCACTGTGAGGGGCTCTTCATCCCCTTTCTTCTCCATTCACCCTGCATCTGATCCAGTTTTCTGGGGCAGGTTCACACATCCTCGTATCCTAACCTACAACCCAGAGTTCATCCCAGGAAACAGCCAGCGAGAACTTCTGGTAATTTAGCTGCTCAAGATAAATCCATGGGATTTGTGCTCTGTTCAGGAGACGGGCTGCAAGAACTTCAGCAAGACTGTAAAACTGTCAAAGCACAAATCTTAGGCTGCAATCTGACTCAAATGCAGACTAAATTTCCAAGTGTTGAGACTGACTTTCAGGCCTGCAGTTTCTCTAATGCTGTTTATGAGCTTGTCATGCAAAAAAAGAAGAAAAAACAACAACAACAAAAAAACACCCTAAAGTTTGTCCTTTATAGCAAATTATCATCGTGGTGTTGAATTCTTAAACTCTTCAGAATTGATTTGCAGTCATAGTTTAATGGGAAATATTACTATGCTGTCCCCAAAGCCCAAGCCCTTAACCATGAGTGCATCACCAGTAAGCCCTAGCACGCTCCTCAGCCGCCCAAACAACGTCTCCGTTACAAAGAACACAATTGCTATCAGAGATAAAAACGTGATGTTAAATACCAGCAACCTACCAGCAACCATTATAAACGAGCAAATGACCACCACTGCAACATCAGCTTACAGATGACTGCAGAACAGACGCAACCCCAAGCGCAGACCTTTGCACGCCAACTTACCTAAGCTGCTTTGCATAGCTGAGTTCAATCTCTGTTCTTTCTTTGACAAACTTGATGTATTTTTCCAGAACATCGATACCCCACTGCGTGTGCTTTTCTAAATTGTCAAACTGGTCCTGCAAGGAATAATAATAATAAAAAATCAGTTTAGTCTCATTGAATCAAAGGCACTAAAAATAATTTCCAAAGCTCACATCACTTTTTATAGTGTTATTAATCTTTTCCATTACCACAGTTAGACATTTTCTAGCAGCACAGGTTCTTACACCAACAGAAATCTGTATCTTAACATGAGATCAGTGATGCTCTTCATTTTTCATTTTTAAATCACTTCCATTACAGAAATCCTGGCCCTATCACCAAACACAACTTTCTAATGCAAAAACATAACAAGACAAATGACAAGAAATGGATTCCCAGCCAGTATTTTATTTTACACTGAACAGTTCTCAGAAGTTCTGAGAATCTGAGGTCTACACCTAAATAACAACTCTGATATTAGTCTAAAAAATAGATTTCTAGTCCAGCTTTGTCAGCATAATGCCCTTAAATACCATTTCGAACAGGTCGAGGTTTCTACAGAACAGGATTTATTTCCCCCTGCAGCCTCATGATTTGTTCCAAAATAAAAGACATGCTAACAAAAGATGCCACAAAAATTGCATTAGTTGTGTTTACAGCAAGACTTCTTGCCTGCCGACGTTCATACACAGATGCTGCATTGTTCTGCAGATACTGTTGCCCTCACAAGCACAGTCACACATGTTTCCAATAGAATCTTTTCTCAATCAAAAACATTCCACAAGTCCGTCTGGGATTTGCAAACGCCAAGAGACATTAAGCAACTCTAAATCCAAATTAATTATCCAAGCCAACTTATTACTGTGTTCTGAGTTAACCTAAATTACCTTTTTTTTTTTGTTTTATAATTTAGTTACTTCATCTGCACTCAAATTCCACAGCCATCCATTCCACAGCACTTCAGAAATCAGTGCTTCCACAACACTTGGAAAACGTTTTAAACTGTGCTATATTGCAGACTTATCCTCTCCGAACTACAACACAAACCAAGCCTTTAATATCAGCCTGAAATGCTTGGCAGCTGGCTCCATTACGTACTGCAGGGAAAGTAAAAAACACATTTTGTGCATCTGTGGCACAGAGGTTAGATTTGCCATGTTCCCCAACAATGCAAATGCAAGGAGGGATTTGGGTCAGATGCTCAGCTGCCACAGTGAATGCTTTGACAGCAGCAGAGCTGCTTTCTGCGCTCTGAAGATTTGGTCTTGTGATTTCCAGTTTGCAGGGCTATCATCAAATGTTATCAAACCAACACAAGCCCACTTCCTCAGAGGCACAAAATAACACAGTTACTACAAAGCCTGGTTTATGAATCTGCTGCTTTTAAGCAAACACCACTTGCTGCACTGCAGCATTTCTGGTTCTGGCGGTAAATTAGATTGGTATCAGGAAAGAAAACTTCAGCTCTGAGCAAAACAATTGCAAGCAGAAGCTGTTGCTAGCCAACAAAACTGCTGTAACTCCTTTCTGAAGAGATGAGAGCCATGTTACAGGACGAAAACTTGCAAAGCTACCAAGGAAGCAGTTAAAGCAGCAGGCAGTATGCATGGAGTTGGACATGTGGGCTTTGAGCATCGCCCTGTTTGCCCTGGTTTAGCATAAGGTTTTACTTCAAAGCCAGGCAGCCAAACCAGACTAGGCTTTAGTTTGAATTATGTCAGTTTTAGTTAACCAAAAAGGCACCAGAAGGGGGGACAAAAGCAAAAGGGCAAGTGTATGCATACCAAAATAGCACAGAACTTCTAAGCCTTGTGCTCCAGCAGCAACACGAAATGGCTGAGGGCAACTGAAAAAGCTCAAACACAGAATAGAACCCTGACTTCCAGCAGTCACCTTTGCACCACAGGTAACCTCGTTCACTGAAAAGGACACCCATTTTCTGCAGAAAGGGAAGACGTGCACTGAGCCAGCACGTATTTGCATGCAGACAAACCCTTGTTTCAAACAGACTCACAGCTGGGGAGAACAGAGCTGAGGAGAACAGAGCTGGGGTACGGCGCAGAGCTCTGCTCAGCCGCAGGGCTGCAGGGAGGAAGCAGCACTCTGCAATGAGGCAGCTCCTGCTCAGCTTCACATCCACAGCTCCAATCACCGATGACTGAGCTGGCGTCAGGAAAGTGCTACAAACACTGCCTTCCGAAGGCTTCTGCTCGAGAGGTCGTGCAGCTATCCCACGCTCTGCTCTTCCACCATTTACATTATTTAACATAAACACATGCACATAAAATAAATACCCCATAAAGCAGTCCATTACCAACAATTTACATACGCTCACACACACTCCTAACTTGTCTCAGGTTGGGGAATCCGGGCACTACCCCCTCGATGCAAATTAAACCACCCTTATCACACAGATACACGACAGGAACAGCAAGAAACTAACTGAGCATCTCACTTTAACTACACCCAAAGAGCAAAGGCTGGGCTCCTGTTAGGATGGGATGCCTTTCAAGGAGATCCTCCCCTTGGAGAGGGCTCAAACAACGCCAAGCACACATGAAGAGCAGGTTCACCTTGGGAAAGCAATCCTGCTGGTGGCTTGTCTAAGCCTGGTACCTTTTAGAACAAAAATCACCAGCAATACGAAGCTCTTCCACCACCACCCCGACTTCTCTCAAAGCATCATTTAGATTAAGGAATGAAAAAGAAACCTGCAGGCTGTTCCAGGCTGCCAACTCGCTCTGCCCTGCAATGCTGTGGATCAATCTGCCAGGCTGCTTCAGTAGCCTCACTTTGTCAGGTCTGGAGAAAGCGAGCTCCATGCTGAGCAGTGCTGAGGTGAAGCCTCAGCAGTGCAGCTGTCAGACGTGCTGACCATGTGAACCTGCTGACTTTCCATTCATAGCCAACAGAGAAACTCGTCCTGCACCGAGTGCTAACTGGAAAAACCATGACCAGATAACCTGTAAGACCCACCTCTGCTTTCAGGAGCCAAGGCAAAGGTGAAATTTAGCTCCTTTCTGAAGTCTGAACTAAACATCATTTTCTATCCTTCCAGGTTTGGCCTCAGCATTATTTCAGCAAGCCACCAATGCCACAAGTGATGCCTTATACTGGGGTCACGTATCCCATTTTCAGTTCTTTTCTGTGTTCCCCCAGGATGAAATACAGGCAGCAGAACTGGAAGCATGGGATTCCAAAGGAAAGACATCCATGTCCTCCTGGTGTCCCCCATCTGCACAGCAAGCTGAAGGTAGGCAACAGCTCTATGCTAAAGCTAATGAAGCACAGGGACAAAAGAGGGTATGCGATACTTTGGTTGTAAAGCTAACTTTCAATTCATGGAATTGCAAAATCTCCAGTAGGTGCAATTGGTACTAAACAAGAATCTGCACAAAGGAGCTTAGAACAAGCTTTTCATAGCAATTAATCCCAAAAAGAAAAAAAAAGGTATCATGAAGAGGACAATGCTGCAGTACATCAGTTACTACTGTGGTTCACTTGAGCACATTTAGCTTCACGTACTCAGACAGCAAAACTGGATGAGGATCTCTGAACACAAAGCTCAGTAAAGGTGTTCACATCTCAAGGAAGGCCAGGAAGAAGATGGCAGCTGGGGAAGCATCTACCTGACAGAGCAAGAGAGGAGCTGGTGAGGACTCGTGTGCCAGGAACAGTCTGACGAGAGCAGCACTGCCCCTGCCAAGGGCTGGATGGACGTTCAGCAGATTCAGCCTGTGCCACAGCTGGGCAGCTTTGGTCATCAGCTATAAGCTGGGCAGGCACCTCAATGAGCTCTGTCCCAGCTTTTCATGTCTTTCTACACATTCTCCTCCGTTTTGCAGTCTCCTCACTGTTGCAGTAAGGGAAGGTATTAGAAAACAAATTCCACAAGGCTTTAGCATTCTCTGCAAAAGCAAGAAAACAAGGCAAGGAGCATGATGCAGCATTTGGTGAGGCGGCTCTCACCAGACCGCAGCACAAGGGGACAGGAGCTCAGCACCTGTCTGCTGTGCAGCAGCACCAAAATGCTCTCTAGAAGGATTCACTGCTTTCCTCTGACTCAGAGGCCGACTTACAGACACTGTTGAGCAAAACACTGCAGTAGCAGCTGCTGCACCAACAGCTCCCTGCAAGGAGCAGCAGAGCTTCAACTGATGGTCCAGAAGTGCATGTAATTAAACAGCTCATGGGGCTGTAACTCCTCCATCAGATTCCAGCAGCTCCCACTGACACCACACATACCAGCACAAACACTGCATGTCTCCCCTGAGCACAGGAAGGGCCCAACAGAGAACACGACCCTCCCCAAAGGTCCCACATGGGTGGAACTGCAGAGCTGAACACAAGCTGCATCAGACAAACTGCATCCTCACATCCTTTCATTGCTTAACATACTCTCCAATGTGCATACAAAAGCATATGCTCAAAATAGGAGAGAGCATCACTAGCTGCATGGGAACCAGCAGAGTGCCCGAAGGCAAAGTGTTTCTGACTTCTTTTCCATTTCCATTAATTCTCTCCCTGTATTTTTATTGCTGCCCAAAGAACTTCACGCTCATGCATTCTTTCTGAAACTCAGCTGCAAGCTTTTTACACCAACAATGCTTAAAATGGAAATAGTTCTGTCTATTTGCTTTTCCTTGCTTTAACTGCTTCTTTAAGCTGTCAAATTCCCTCACTTCTCAGCTATTCTCCTGATGTTCCACCCCCAAACAATGCAAAGTCTCTTGGGAAGAAGAAAAATAGCCATTAAAAAAAAAAACACAAAAAGGAAATAAAGGAAGCAAAGAAAAGCTCTCTTTCCATTCCTAAGCCACATAACATGGAGTACAACCAATTATTGAGCAATAACACAAATGTTATTCCTGTGGTCTCTTGAAGGGAGTATCTTACTAACCTGATCTCTAGAGAGCTTTCATCTATTGTGAAATCCTTCAGCTCAGGACTCTTTCAAATCCAGTGATGGCAATAATTTGTCACCAGTGGGCTCCAGCTATAGCAGAAATTAAGGGATGCCCTGAGCTCTAACTCAGGCCTCTGCAGCAAGGCTACACACGTGCGTGTGCTCCCAGTGCCTGGTAAGCACTTCTCAAACAGAACAGCTAATGCCATGGAGTCCAACTCTACGCACAGCAGAAGCTCTGGGCCGTCAGTTTGGTTTCTCTTGCAAACATCTTTAGGTCGGCTGTTCAGATCTGCTGCGATCAGATCTGGGTGGCAGTGTTTGATGCACCCATAAGCAGGCGATGCTGTCACTCTGCCCATTGCTCCCACAGGTAGCAGCAGTGCCAGGAGTGAGAGCTAACAGCCAAAACAAAGACAAGCAGTGAATGCATATGCTGCAAATTTGGAGCTACCAACAGCAGAACAAAGCCTCCGTATTTAGCATAATCCTCCTATGTTTCTAATCCAGCAACATAAGAAGAGACACATGATTATTAAAAATTAAAAATACTTAGTAAGAGTTTTCACTGCCCCGGTCTGTGGGGAATTACATTTCATTTCCTCCAGAGTTACTTGTTTATCCACCCTCCTAAAAAGTACCTAAGAACAGGGGAATTGAATGCTATTCTTTACCTCTGATTTACACTTTCTCCTCTGCCATTCTTATTCACTAAAATCATCTTACACATTTATTTAGGAAGAACTGAAAATCAAGAACACAGCACGTTATTCCAATTGACTTTCTTTTTTAAAATGCATTTGAACAACTTTAAGGAAAAAAAAAAGAAGTTGCTGGGATGTTCACAGGCTCAGTTCAGTCCCATGTAGCAGCACAGCAGAGCACAGCAGAGCTCAAATGCACAGATCCACACAGACCTACGAGGAAGCCACATGTAAATGTTGCAGCCTTCAGGCAAATGAATAACGAAAGGAATACGTGAAGCACAGTCTGCTCCTGCAAGAGAAAGCAGAGAGGTGCAGAAATGGGAAAGCAGCAGTTTTGTTAACTCAGCCTCTGCTGAGGAGAGAGAACTTCCCACAGTGTTCTTGTCAGCTGTGGTCAGTGACCAACAAGTGAAGGTGACACACAAAGGAGCACAGGACACCAACCCTGTGCTCCATGCAGCTCAGCTGAGGAAGGCTGGCAGGACCAACACAGCAACAGGAAGAGGAGAGCATCTCCTTTTGGTTTGTGCTCGAACCATGCTGTGCTTTTGTTGGATGTTTTGCATGGGTGATGGGAGAATTAGCTCAGCGCATCCGGTTCTCCTTCACAAAACTGTTTATGATCACATTTTGCCTTCCAATTTTCTGTCCACCCATATTTCATTTCAACCCTCAAGTATTAAATTCTTATGGATCTTTCACCTTAAGCAGGCAGATTTCCACCTCATGTAAGTAATAAATGCCTCAGAAAAATTAGAGATTTACTCCCTCACCTCCATTTCTTCTTTATCTCCATCCCTTAAACTCATTTTCCATACAGACCAAAAGGTTTTCACTCTTTTATCCCTTTTAATTCTCCCCAGAACCTGATCCAGATGAGAAAGAACCAATATTTCTTGCTGTATTTTCAGGCAACTGAGTGCAATCCAACCAGGTGGGAAAAAAAGCCACAACCAGGATTGGAAACAGACCATGTTTTATGTTGAAATATCTTTTATGTTGCTAAATAACTCACCTCTAGTAGTGCTACTTGTTCCAATATACACTGGCAATTAAGCAATCTGCATTTCAGGCTTAAAAGGCTTTGTTTTCTGCACTCTGCTGAAGCTGCAAAACAACCCAAGTTCCAGGTGTAGAACAACCCAAACTTACACCAGGTTTATTTGGGCTTTCAAATAACGTTGCCCCACTTGATGAGTCTGGCTGTGTGTAAAGGGTGGCACTGGGGAGAAACCTTGTTAAGGAGACCAACCTCTCCATCCCCACCCAACCACCACCTTCCACAAACTCAAGAGTGACCCCTCCTGCCAATGAAGCAGAAGTGCTGTCTCACAGCAGGTTTCGGTCGTGCCCTCCCTGACCTGTCTGGATGGAAACTCGGCTAAAGACAAACAGGTACTGAAAGCAAAGGCACTGAGCGCACAGCCTGGGGCAGCGCATGGAGAGCACCACGAGAACTGCAGTCACACGGAGGCCAGGCCAGTTCTTGGGAGCATGAGATCGTCAGGGCTGATGGGGAACAAGGTGAACTGCAATGCTGGACAAGATGACCCAAAGCTCCACAGGTACAACTCCAACTACAACACCAGCCTGCTGTACCAGCACAGCTCACCTGCTATTAGGGGAAGAGATTCAACATCGTGCCCAGAGCTCTGCAGCACGGATCCTGACAGCAAACCTCAGTGCAAAACGCGGCTTAACAAGGTCTGCAAGCAGGGATAGGGCAGAGAACAGCTCCTCGAGAAGCAGCGTGGGGATCAGTTGGCACTGGGACACCTCCACCTACCAGGTTGCTGGGAGCACAGCCTGGCTGCTCACATTGGTGACCCACTTTGACACTCATTATGGAAGCTTTGCAAAACCCAACGTGGTTCACAGCAGGAACCTCCCAGTGCAAGTTCAGCTGCTGCTGCTGCTGCTGGCAAAGTTCTCATAAGCTGAATGCCCAACTCCCTGCTGAAGCTCAAGCCATGAGCTGGAAGCACTGCTTTGTGTGAGCTGAGCTGGTGCTGGCTTGCAGCTGCCTGGCAGTGGATGCTGCTGGTAGGACCAGAAACCAGCTGCCTGAGCCCCAGGGGGCTGCTCCTGCCACTCCACAGCCTTCCCCAGCAAAGCCCACATCAGACAGATCCCAAACGCTGCACCTCACCATCCTGGTGTCAAACTGAGCCTTCTCCTCCCCCTCGTCCTGCCATACCCTGCAAAGGATGTGGTGAGGCAGAGCTTGTGGTGCCTTGCTAGCAACGGGGCAAGATGCACGAGTATGCAGGCAGGAAGGAAGGTGAGGATATGCCACCCGAGAGGATGTGGCTGCTGCAGTGGCTGTGAGACGAGACAGCACAGAGCAACGGTGCTGGAGAAGGGACAGGAGATGTGAAGAGCCGAGCTGATGAGTAAAAACAGCAAGTGAACCAAAGGGAGCCAGACAGAGAGGGACAGCGAGGCTGTCTGTGTGCATGCAGGTGGCTAACAGAAAGCCTGGCTTTCTTAGAACAGATTGTGATCTGCAGGCCCAGCTGACACACAAGGATGAGCATAACTCCATCTAATACAGATAAAAATACAGGGGGAGTTTCACTTTAATTCACTGCCTATGAAGGCTGTACTGTGATGGTACACGCTTGACACAACTCATCTGTTACCAGTGGGAGTTGCTTCAAATTAAGTTGCACACATCTCTTAGAAGAGGAAATGCTCACCTTACGATGCATCAGAACATCACATTCTTGGAAATGAACCTTCTAGTTTTCTTCGAATACAGAAAACCAAAGGCTCAAAAACATTTGCATCGTTTGTCCACGGTGCTTTTCATAGATGCCCATGCTGCTACAGCAATTCATTTCCTTCAAATAAGTTTATACATTTTGAGGTTTGAGGCACTGCATGAGTTCACCACAATGAGAACCATCTGTCACAAAGAGACCACTTGGCAATGAACACTTCTCTTCAAGCATACAATTCCACTTATAAAACACACAGAAGAAATCCCAGAATGGGACAGAGTTTTGTTTCAAAATACATTATAATGTGCAAATTACAACCCAGAATATAAGAGAGCTCTTAAAGATCAAAATAATAATACCTCAACTATTGCAAGAAGTAAGCTCAGAAACACCAACTATATTTAAAGACCGTAGTTCAACTTTTTCTGTACGTGTTCAGCTACTTGCACTGCAGATAAGCACACGTGCTGCTTCTCCTTGTGGTGGTTCCAACTTAAGTCGGCTTATTTCTCATAAATATGGGAGAAAAACAGCAGAATTAAGATCTTAAAACCCAAATAGGTTTCTTCACTCATTAGCTAAGCAAAGCCTAAGTAAAGGCTGATTACAATTAAGTCCTACTGAGACCCAGAGAGATGATGCATCTCTATCATTAGCATTAATGATACCCACAGAACTCATTTGAAAAGCAGAGAGACAAAACAAACAACGCTAACCTCTTCCTTCTGCTTGTCCTGAGGGAAGAGGACTGGGACAAGGACTGCGTTTTTGCTGACAGTATCCAGAGCAGCAGACTGAGAGCTGCGCCGCCCCACGGGGATCCGTCCCTCTGTGCATGTTATAAACAAGAGCTTGGAAAACAGGCAGATTCTGGTGTGCATCCCCTGCTGCTGGGCCGGCATAAATCACGGGCTGCAGAGCCGAGCTGCCTCCCTCAGGAGTTGCAGCATGGTAACAAAGCTAAATACACGTTGCTGTTGTTCCGGGAAGGTTTTTCAGTTGACAGTGTTGCAACTTTTCACTCTTCCCCAGCACTTCCCCGATTTAACGCAGCCATTCTTTTATTCCGAAGTCATTTGAACAAAGGCACTTCTAGGAAGAACTCCCAGTACATCTCAGTGCCTGCCTGTATCTCTGGATTAACTGTTGACTGATTTTCATCCTCTTTTTTTCTCCATTCCACGAATCCCTCCCTCAATAATACCAGCTGTTAAAATAAAGGCCAACGAGGTCTCCTGCCCACACAGCTTTCCCTTTGGGCAGTGGTGTGCTAATTATGAAGAACAAACCACACAGCACTGCTGCCCATTGCAGGGGGCTGCAATAGAAAAGCAGACAAGGAGGCTGATGCACTTAAAACACAAAAAACACACACAGAGGCCACCGTGCCCTGCAACAGCAAATTACAGTTACAAAATTAGGACCTTATCCACAGGAATAACTTTGACTTGGAGAGGTATTTTAGGGAAAATAACCAACTTTTGGAAGCCAATGGCACACTGGGCTCATCGCATGCAATATCCAAGCAGCTCCACGGATCCCCAAAGCAGGAGATTTGGTGTTACCCAGCCAGCAGTGCCTGCGTAAGGATAAAGCTGGAACCCTGAGCTTCAACCCCGTTCTGTTTGTTGTCTTTGGAACAGTTACATTTGGGTGGTGTGTTTTTGTTTTGTTTTAATAAAATAACCGCTTCAAACTACATGAGTGAATTTTAAGCTTTGAAAATTGAAAGCCCTGGATCTCTCTACCTAAATATGGCCCATGCGGGCTATGTATAAAGAAGAGCCCAATGTCTGGTACATCCCATCTCTGATCTTCTCATCTCCATTAAGTAATTCAGCATCTGTCTTAAGTCCCTTTTTTACACAGTTTCTAATGTACCAAAGATATTGTCACTATCTATCTGTACTTTTAATGGAACAGAAGGGCCCTTTCCCCTCTTTGCCTCCTCCTCTGGCTGCAGAGCACTGAGAGCTGACCATGTGTCTCACTGTAAGCACAGTCCTTATGGGATGTGTGCATTGCAGCTCAGAAAAGAAGGCATTTTGCACTGCTGGAGGTTGCCACCTCGAATCATTAAATCCCTTCTATGATGTTTCTTCTGTTTAAATTGGAGCAATGGAGATACGTGAGGTCAAAAAAATAAGGCCTCTTTAAATCACACCCACAGCCCTTCTCTACTGCTGTAATCAAAAGGGAAAGTCTCAAAATGAACTGCTTCCTCCTCTCTTTTCCAATTAAATGGACCTAACAGCTGACACAGACTAAAGTACTCCTTTTCAGATGAGGTTCAAAAAGCATTTAATATCTTAAATACCACAACATCACAAATACAGTCCTCGATCCATCACGGGCCACTTCACGCTCAGGCCCAAATAAGATTACTGCTCTGCCTGTATTCCTATCTGCCCCTGCATTCCACTGACAACCCAGAAATGAGGTCTGGTGCATCTGTTCTGACCCAAGGAATAGTTTGCATCCAGAGCAGGAGACTTCTCTATTTGCTTATTTCAGAAATTCATATGACTCAGGAAATCTAATGCACTAAGTAGAATGACTCTTCCCCTTTTTGCAGGAGATTCTGAGTGTATGGCATTTTTAATGTCTGCAAAGCTACACGTAAAGCCAACTTAAATCTTACACACAAAGTTGATCACTTCAAAATTGGGGTTTGCTACGCAGTTTTTCTTAAATACAGTAAGATCCAATGCTTTCTGCAACTGTGAAAATTGGCAACCAAGGCATTCAGCTAACATCCTGCCTGTTACCTATTACTTATCTCAGCCTCTGGGTGATGAACTCTTCAGATCAGGGACAAACCCCTGCTGGATGTGCAAACTCTGCATGCTTCCTTTTGTTTGTATTTCAACACCAACATCGGTGCAGGCTGATCCTACCTGCATAAAATACCCAAGCTCAGCTGAATCCTGAGGTGTCTCTCCTTCACTCCCCTGCAAAAGATGAGACCACAGAATCCATCCGAGTCTGACAGACTAAACGATGGCCAAACACACTCACGTGGCAGCTGTACTGCTCACGTATCTCAGCAGGAATCAAACACTGATCTGTGCACCACAACATCCACCGCAACCAAGAAACAGATATCCTCTGGAAGCGACAGCACCTTTTCCTTTGCAGAGAGAGACCACACGCTCATTCTCACATGCTCACTTCTGTTCTGCTTCCTTTACAGAACCCTCAGACATTGTAATGAAAGCGAGTTGTACCACAACGTGAGCTCCTGTCAAAGTCTGAACCTGAAGAAAAGTAATCACTGTCTCAAGCCTCCCTGAGCTGCACAGGGTCCCCCTGGGCCCCCAGCAGAAGGCTCTCTCAGTAACAAGATCCCAGCAAAAAGTAAATGAATGCACCAAAGTAGGTGGAATAAAGAGGGGGAAACACGGTATAAAACGTCGACCCACCGAAAGCACATGAGGCATTTGTTCAGTAGTGAAAATGAATAACTGAACGAGGCCAATTGCCAAACCAGCACCAATGAAACTGCGTGCTGCAATACAAAGGCAAGATCTCCTGCATGCATTTCAGGCTCACAGGCAATAGGGCAGCGTGCACATGGCCGAGCTGCAGCCGTACCAGGAGCAGGCCTGAGCCACTGAGCCGCCCAGGATGTCCCAGAGGCACATCACAGACATCTGACAAGGTAAAAGCAACTCTGTCACACAGACACTCAAAAAACCCCCGTTGGAGCAGAGAGCTTGCTTTTTGTTAGATAGGAAAATATAAATGTCCCCTGTCCTTAAAGCATGACGCTGATAAAACACACACAACCCTAACACAATCATCTCTCTCATCCATACGTGGGAAACGCTCAGTGAGCTGGCATGAAAGAAGCAGTAGCAGCGGCAGCAAAGTTCCCACAGCTCTGGCAGCAGCTCCTGCACACCAAGGGGCCGGCAAAGGGGCATGGGGACAAACCAGAGGCACGCGGGGAGCCGCAGCGCAGCCAGCATGGCCGCAGTGTGTGTGCAGTAGGGCCAGGCTGGGAGCCCTGGTGGACAAAGCTCCAGTTCAGCACACCAACCAACAGAAACTAAAATTACAGTTTCTAGAAAGTAAGTAGGGCAGCTGGTGTCTGTACAAACCTAGCCTGGCTTTCTACAAAACCTCCAAAACCTCCAAGCCAGACAGCACACTTTATGGAAACAAACCAACAATTAGGTTCTCTTTTGACCAAGACGACCTGGAAGCCTAAGCATCACAGATAACATTTCATTTCAAGTAAAACAGCATTTTCTGATCCTTTAAATGCAAACTGCTTCCCTCAGCAGGGCCACTCCATTCACATCCTGGACAGGCAAGTCTGGCTGTGTTAAAGGGGGGCATTGAATTTGCTTGAAACAACAATCTCATGTTCTTGGGTTCAACAAAAAGAGGTGGATATTTTAGAATACATGCTATAGCAATGATGATGACACCACGATTGAGGTTTTGAACCTTTATAACGCTTCATTAAGCACGCATCCTCACAACCCTAATGGGAATTTCATCAGGAAGAACCTCTCTGTTAATCTAGCTTCTAAAACAGACATGAAACAAAAGCACCAGCCAAATTACAACAATGCTTATTGGAGCACAGATTAAAAGCCACTGGCTGTCACACCAGCCTGACTGCTTCCTGTCCCCCACAGCCCATCCAGCATCACCCATCTGCCTCCATCTATTAGCACTGAAAGAATGGGCAGCAGCGACTGCTTTAACCCCGATCTCAAACAGACAGCTGTGACAGCTCCGCCATTTTGGGGTGAGAAGGGGGGTGTTGGTAAATCACACAAAGGAAAGATGAGATAACAGTTCAGTTTCCGACCAGTTCCACTCCAGCATTAAATACCAACTCACCAACCTCAAATGGCACAATGGAAAGTACACATCAAAGCAGCAGGCTGACTGCATCCAGCTCATTAACATCACCTAAACGTAAAGACAACTGCTTTGTCTACATCAATCCTAGAACTACCTACTGAGATTAAATGCTTATTAAACAATGCAATAAATGTATCCCTGGTCATTTACATAAAAGCACTAATATGAGCCTTGCATAATAAAGAGCTAAATCAGAGCAGAATGAAACTCCAAGGCCATTAATGCCACCAGGAAAAGGTTCTTACTAATTCTGCTAAGCTCAGAATGCAAAACATTTTTCAAATACAGATCTTGACATTCTTTATAAAGCTGGTAAGGCTACAGCAGGCAGCAAAGAATGCAAAACTCTCTTTTAAGTAGTTTAGAACCAACAAAGCTCCTGGTATTTTAGTGACACTGCAGACTCTTATAACACTGAGGGCATTTAGAAGTGCTAGCAAATTAATATGCTGCACCAATTCATTTAGTGAACAATCTCATTCAGATCTTAAGCTGCTTGTCCTGTGTTCTGAATGTGTTAGCAGGCTGAAAAATCTGAGGTGCCAAAGATATTTTCTGAAAGAGTGCTACAGTTTTTCCAGCAGGCAGCAGCTTGCTGTGCTTGGAGCCGATCACTGGGACGACGATAGAAAACGTTCTGTCTAAAGATGAACACAGAGCCCCCCACATAACAGTGATGTTATTAGTCAAATGAGTGACACAAACGTTATTAAAACTGTCATAATTGAAGTAACAGAAAGCTGCCAAGTGCCAGTAGGACAGCACAGCATGTTGTACAGGAGAAGGCCTTCCTAAAGCCACACAAAGGCGTGCTGTGCACAGAGCACACGTAGGGAAGTTCTGTCCATAGAAGTACGCTGTCACATCATCCTGCTTCCACTCTTCTGATGTTCTTGGAGGATCAACTACAAGGCTGCCACAACAAAAAAACAAACAGAGGGAATGCTTACATTATAACATGCTGGCTGGGCTGTCCTATGATAGCAAAAACAAACTGTGGAGTATCCAAAAGGATGGCGAGCACAGCGCTGTTCTTTTCTGCCTCTGTTGTGGGAGGAAATCAACTGCCTGTTTCATATCAAAGTAAAGGATTCTTCAGTAAGATTCCACATAGAGCAAACAAAAAAAAAAAGCCCTACGAATTGTACACAAGCCTTACAGCCGTGCAGGACACAAAGCAGCGTTCTGGTGACGTCCGCATGTGGGTTTACAGCATAACTGCCTACAAAGAGGGATGAAGCTGCTTCCTGCTGCCCACTGTTTTGGAAGCATCTCAATTAATTCTTTAAGGAATAATTAGCACCATAAAAGAAAAGAAAACATAAATTCTTTTTTAACAGGGATATGTGAATGACACCCATGCTCAACTTTATAAGCCTGGACTAGGAGACTTTCAAGCAGATTCCATTAAATATTGATGTAGATATATATATATATATTTAAATGACTATTTATTTGAAAGCAATTAATCAGCCTATTGGAAAAGTAATTCTGTGAAACACAACTGAGATGCACAGATTTTTTCTGAGCATTCAGTGAACACAGCCATTCTAGCAAAGATCACCTATTTTGGGTATCTATCAGCACACCGTATTGATTTTCAATACAAGACACAATAAAAACAGCTAGCTCTAATTTTCATCTAAGAACAATAACTAATTTGCAGTGTGAAAACAAAAGAAGCCTCTTTTAACAAAAGTAGGTGCAAGAGAAATGATTCTTTGCTCCCCAGGCAGGGAGAGACAGGAGGTGGGACGGAGTGCAGACCTGTGTGCCAGCTCCACGTCCTTCCATGCCACATGCTGCATCCTTCCAACCCTGCTCACCTTTAATGCACATCACACGCCTGCAGGCAGGGCCCACAGATGCTTGCATTGCACAGCAGGGCTGGGATCTCCAGTCACAATGGCTACAGCATCAGCTGCCTTGTTCATCAAATTAAGTGGACTTCTGGAACAGCACAGCACTTCAAGCAATCACTCATTCAAACAGAAGGCAGCAGATGACAGCGATACAGTGGGTGTGCTTTTGTGATTTCTGTTGCACATCAAACAAGGACATCAGCAGTTTCTGCATGTCTCCCCATATTGATCCTACAGCACCTGGTAGCAACTTAGGATCAGCAAGTCTCCTCCCAGTGCTTCTGAGTCTGTGAGTCAAACTTCTGTGACAGTTGGTGTATTCCCTTCACCTCTCAATGCCTCCCTTTGCTAAGCATGGTGCTTTGTGACCCTGACTTTCAAACCTGCAATGTTATCACACTACGCTTCTGTCAACATTCTTGGAAACATACCTTCCATATTCTGAAGTACACGGTTACTTGAGTTAATCTTATGAGTAATGCAAGAGAAACACAGAAAAAATAGCATCTATCAGAAGAAATAATCTGCTCACAGAAAGTAAAATGCACAGGGAGACAACAGAACACAATGAGGTAGGAACAGAACAACCAGTACTGCTTCAGAACATCAGCAAAGAGAAAACTGATTTTACCAGAGCTCAAGACTGAAATGTTACACAACTGCACGTAGAACTGGACGACAGTTGCAGAGGGGATAGTAGAGACAAAAATGCCTCAGAAAAACATGCCTGAAATGAGACCTGGGGTTCTGAACATTGCCCTGCCTTGCACAGGCACTGATGCAAACAGTGACAGATGTTCAGAGAACAGAGTCAGCGATACTAAACTAAGCATGATGAGCTGCATTTCTTATTAACCTCCAAAAAAAGGCACTGACCAATAATGCAAACAGACAACGGGTGCATAAATAAAAAGACCAGGCATTTAGCTCCTATCCGTGCTCAAATAATTGAAGTTATAGGAGTAACTTCTCTGTCTGGGCTGAAGGAAATCCTCATAGGCATGTTTTCCTTACTTCAGCTTTCATCCCCTACCTTTCGAAGCCATTTTGTCTGTTGAACTGAAAAGCACAAGAGCACAGAAGGAATGCCCTTGGCTGCAGAAGAACAACAGGAACCTCCTGCCCAGCCTTTCCCTGCATGGATTAGAGCAACAGGTCTTCCTACAGCAACTGGAGCTTCTGGGCACAATTCCCTGAACATCCCATGATTCTCCACCTATTTTGTAACACAGATAGGCCATTTGCTTGATAAACAGTTGAATCATGTAAAAAAAAAATCTGAGTAGATATCGACTTGAATCTATGAGATGTTTTATCTGCCAAGCAGGGAAAGAAAGCTTGGCCTCTGAACCAGACTGATGCAGGAATGGTTGGGGAGAGAAGGAAAACAAATCCATGCTTACCTATGTACAGAGGGGATGAGGGAAAGAAAGATCTCATGATTTGAGAAGAACAGCCCCTCCTACAGGGAGGCCATTCAGACACCACACTGCATTACAGCTCTGGTTCACCTGAAACTGTTAAGTGCTCATTTTCCCCACAAATCTCAGTGTTTAAACCTAAATAGAGGAGTACTGGCTGCTAAATGCAACCCGTTGGGCATTGAACCATAGAGCCAAAGAAGTTGACGTTACGGCAGATTACTTTCACAGAGCATCTCCAAACCTGCAGCTCAATGGAAGACCCATACACATCTATAAGAAAAGAGCATCTGCCACTTCCACTGAGAGCTTCCTGCTGCATCCACAGGCAGGATTCACAGAGTCAATGAAAATAGTGGAATCTTTGTCAATTCAGCACCTCAGCACCTCTGCATGCATTTGTTCTTTTATGGAAAAGATCTCAATATGCTGTAGGATGGAAAATTACTGTTTACCTAATTTGGTGTGCAGACAGAGGCAGAATGAGACAAAGTCAGTAAGAAAAGAGGAAGACAGAAGAAATGTCATGTGGTCGACTCCCACCCCCCTCCTTTTATTGTTGTTTGAGCCCTCATGTATAGAAATGACACTCATAATTATTAGTTTGTTCATTCAACAAGGTTACTCACGCATTATAGTTAATTCTTACTTATGAACACTTAATATACAGAATAAAACTCAGTCATATTATTTTATTCCTCCTCCAAGCTAGCGACAGCATTTCCAGAAAAGCTGAATGCACTCGTGACATTTTTATCCTCAAGAGACTTGTGTAATTGTACAGTCTGTAAATGCACACAAAACATCTTCCAACGCTGCAAAATTAAGACAAATACAACATGGATAGGAACAAATAGGAATAAGTAGCGACTGTTGCAAAATAAGCAAAGAAAGAAATCCCAGCACAGTATTTCCTTGCTTTAAGATGCTTAATTCTATTAATTTAAGATTTGTTTGTGACCACATCTATTTCTGGAAGACATACAAAAAGGAGACAATGAATAGAGCTATGTAGTTCATGCATTTTTTTTTCCCCCCTTTTCTTCCCTAAGAGAATCTGAGCATTAAGCGCAGCACCGCACAAAGGAAGCTATCAGTTCTCTTCTTTAAGGGTGATCTGTGCCTGCGGCTTTTTTGTTTTGGGTTCATTTTCTGATTATTTACAAAATTCTCCTTATCCCAGAAAGCTTCTCGAAGTGCATTAGGGCTTACACACGAGGCCCAGACTGTTTAATTTAGCCCTAATACCTTGAGGAAGCTTCAGAATGGATTGTTGCTATTCTGATTAAGGAATCAATCTCAGCCCCTGCTGGGAAGGTTGGACGAACGCCTTGCCCCCAGAGGGAAATCAATATTGCTCCACTGGCCAGCAGCTTCCAAACACTGCATGCTCCAATGTGTTCTGAAGAAAGAAGAATTCTAATTTTAAAGCAGCATTCTGAATTTCCACTGTTTTGACACTTGAAAAAACAAACAAGAACCAAAGCTCTTGGCTCTCTGAGAAGCAGGGGTTGGAGCTCTTTACTGCCTCATCAATATTCCAGGTTTGTTTTGTTCCTAGAGCTTAACCCACAAACAAACCACAAAAGATAACTACACCAAGCCAACAACAGACCTGATGCTTCAGTCAACGTGAACATCTGTACCTTACGTGTGGTTCCCATGCATGTAAAGGAAAAGTCTGCTGACCTTGTGTGAATGCAGTGCACAGCTCTGACGTGTCCTTCCCAACCATCAAGCGTTTCAAATAACTGCTAATAACCAGGAGAAGCATATTTGTATTGTTTAGCCTAGAAAAGGGCTTTGTTGGCTGCAACAATTCAACACACTCCCACAGCCACTAATGGCTGGCACTATTATACACAAGCTTTCTACTCCAGACTAAGCATTCTCAAAGAGCATCAATAATCCAGCCTCCAAAATTCCCTAAATTAGGTGTATGCGTTCCACATCAGCACATTTCTTGCAAAAATTGTCTCCTTATAATAATTACAGCTTTCCTATTTCAAGATAATTCCATGCCAGTCACGCTGAAGCTCTGGGAAAGGAGCTTTCAACAATTTCATATATAATACTGCTATTAGGGTGACGCAGACAAGGATCAGAGCAGAAGCCGAAGTGGGAAAAGGGGAGCAGCCCACAGCTATGCAGAAGAGGAGGTGCAGAGGCGCTCAGTGCTGCACCAGCAATGCACTCACGCTCCCAGGCTCGTTTGCTGGGCTGCTTCACCGCGTCTCAGAAGCATTATTTTGTCTTTAAATAGCTAGGTTTCAACCCTATACCCCCCATTCCAAAAATAAGGCTGTAAATCCCCAGGGTGCTGATTTAAATAGGAGCCGAGTCACACGTATCATGTGATACATGCTCACACTACCTAAAGGACAGGCCGGCGTGTTTGCCCAGCACAGTTCTGGTGTTCAGGTAAAGCACACACCTGTACCTCGGTGTCTGTCCTCCAACAGAACCTCCATAGCCTTTATGATCAGCTGCTGGCATGAAAAGTAGCACTGAAATTGCTAGCCCATATACACTGCTGAAATAAGGCTTGGTTGGTGGTTTGGTGATTTTTTTTTTTTGCATATGAAAAACTGAAGTAAAGCTTTGCTACACAATTTTGCAATGTTTCTATGTTAAGGACATATGCCAGAAAGCATCTGCTGTGAAAAATGGATGTTTCACACGTTGTAAGGAAACCGAGGCTCCTGACCAGCACACAAATCTCTGCCCTCACCCTTCTTGTTTTGCCTTTCTGTGACAGCACACGGACAAAATACCTCCGAATGCTACACTGGGGAGGCAGGCAGGGAGGTGAAAAGGCATTTGTGCAGCACTCTGTCACCAGTCAGTTCATCCACTGCCAGTTTTCCTTTTCCTTCACCAAAATCTCAGTTGCACACTCTTAATGAATGCCACTCCTATAAGCCCCCACATTTGAGAGATCAGCAGTCCTCAGGAGGGCAAGAAGTATTTCCCCTCCTCATTTCACTTTTGTCTCTGAAAACACACACATATTCACTCACTGCTGCGTGTCAATCATTTTTTCTTTTTGTAAATACAGCAGAAGTGCATTCAAGCAGAATTTTCTGCATAAGAGAAAAACATCACGCAGTGAAAAACGTTATCCGAAAGTATTATAAACCAATTTGCCAGACAATTCCTCAGAGCTTCCTGCACAGAAATGGATGAAAACCAGCAGCGCACAGGGCTCTGGTTACAGCTCTCACTCAGGTATTCCTCCACAGCGAGTGAAGATGCAAAATGCAACCACAGAAAGCAGCGTGCAGACGTTCAAACCAGTACATCAACTCCTCTGAAACACGACATGGAAAAAGCCACATGAAAGGATAATGCTGCGAAACCAAACATGCAAGAACAGCCGCTAGGTTTCTTCACTATTCTTTCTTATTTCTCATCTTCTGTTTATCCTTTGCCCCATTCCTTCCTTCCCATCCCTTTATCCCGATTCCAACATATTCTTGATTTGCCATTCCTAACACATCGCTCTCATTGCTGGCAGACAGGGTGTGCAATCTCAGCCAGCATTTCAGGTCCCACCCAGAGTCCAACCCTACTATCCCCACATGCTCATTAGGTAAATTATCTCCTGATTTGTCTTCTGGCTAAAATTCCCTTTCTCCTCCTGAGCTCTTTCCTGCTATTTCTTTTTATCTGTCAGCCTCAGCTCTCTCATCCTCCCCAAGCTCACAATCAGAACCAAGCATATCACCAATTCAAATTGCCTCTCCTCAACCAACCCCACTCTCACCATCCTTGGCACATTACTTTGCTGACCCAAACAGCCCCTAAGCAAGCAGCTGCAGGTTCCTGTGATTAGTTCTCAGGCAGAGCTCCACACCTTCTTCCCCACCACCTACAGACCCAAACATTGAGGAGCTTCCCCTCTGTTCACAGCACCTCTTCCTCTATTCCTCACCCTTGGGTGAACACAGCAAGACACACACACTCCCATTCTGCTCAGCTCCCACACTGCTGTGATGGCTGTTATGAGGAAGCCCTACCTGCCAGATGGAGCCTTGCTGTGACACAGTGCAGCCACGCTTTCGGTTCCCTTTTGCTCCTTGCTGCAGCCCACCATCTCCCAACTCACTGATGCAGGCTGTTCTCCCACAGCTGCCTTTGCTCTGGGAGGAGAGGACAGAGGCACACTCAGCTGTTTATCAGGCTGTGGCATTGCCTTGTCCTGCACAGAGCACTCCCAAACCAAAATGTGCTCAGGCCCACCACAACTTCTGATGCCTTCAGCACTGATTCCTTCACCCAGCACTTGCAAAGTGGCATTCTCCTTGACTCGCACATTTACCTAACTCAGGCAGATTTTCTCAACATCAGAAGGCACATCTCTGTTCAAGAGCTATTACCTGCCAAATTTCTAATCCTTCCTCCAATACAGCTTTCCAGTACTGAAGAGGTACTGCACGATGGGCCCTATTAACAGCTGAAAAATCCTGGCTAATCTAGATACAAGAAATGCGAGGCAGGCATAGAGCAAACTACAGTCTGAGCATGCCAGCTTTGCACAAAATAGAAAACAGCAAAGCAGAAAATAGAAGACCTCAACAGAAAATAAAACAAAAAGAGCTACCAACTGTAAACCCCAACGTGGGCTGAGAGAAAACTCCTCTGCAAGATGAACATCCTCCTATCACCTAGATAATAATCCCCTCACTGCACATCCACAGTGCAATGAAAGTAAAATTCTCCTCTCCAAAATGAATAATTCATGAGACAAATTGTAGCCGCTGTTCCAAGGGGTAATGGCAAACACTACCCATGTCCCTTCCCTTCGGACACAGAGCAGCACCCACAGAATCACCAAGGTTGGAAAAGACCTTCAAGATCATCCAGTCCAACCGTGCACCTATCACTAATAGCACCCACCCACCTCACCAAGAAGGAAGAATTTAAGGACTTTATTTTTGGCTTTTTGGGTAGAAACATTTCAATACTTAACACCAACTGGCCAGACAACGTGTACTTGCAATAAGAAGTTATTTCCATGACAGCAACAACAATAAACCACTACAGCACTTCTTCAGGACAGCAGGCTGTGTGCAGGACTCACAGGGGATCACTGTTACACCAGGCATTAGTGGCCATGACTCCATTTCAACATTCATTCCTGCCCTCGGTTTCTAAGGGTGGCTGGGAGATTGCTCCTGTTCTCTTGGTTATTTCTGCAACAGGTTGTGTCTTCCCCACCTGCAAGAGGACAGCACTGCAATAAAACTGCTTCATGTTCGCAACATGCATGGCTGCTTCAGCAGTGAACCCTGAATAATCAGCATTTCCTTCCTACACCTTAACTGCACTGCTCTATACTACAAGTAATCTAGAAACCCCATCTAGACATGCACACTACTTTTTCTCCATTTTCTATTTCAAAGCCAAAGCCATCGCTTGCAAAGAACAAAGACTGCAGTACGTCAAGAGACAACAGTGTTTTTCCTCTCACCAACCTAACAAACTCAGTGCTAAAATAAAAAGCGCGAAAAAGAAAAGCAGGGTTGCCAAGGATGGAAGGAAGTAGAGATGTTTCATCTGAGAAACGTAAGGTTACGTTGAAGGGGGAAGTTATTTTAAAATATTTATATGAATGCTAAGGAAACTCAACAGAGCATTGCATTTGGGTGGCTGGATCAGATTCAATGCATAACTGATGTCAGAAGCATTATTTCAGACAGGTTGAAAGCGAGTTTCCAAAAATTCATTAGCAGGTTACCTTTCCAGCAATCAACAACAAAGGCAATAAAGTGCATTATTACATTATTACATTACAGTCCAGCAGTGGCTCCTACTCTCATGTGGAGCACGGCTTTTGAAATCCTGCTTTAAAGGAATGTTTCACAACATGAGTAACACTAATGAGCTGCAAGGAGTCCAGAAAAACATTGTCTCATCTTTGCCTGCCTTCCCACATGGTTGAAGGGAGCTGGGGTGGCTGTGCTGCAAATGGGAAGATTCAGTGACTAGAAGGGGAAAGAAGGAGCAACAAAAAGAGACATTTGCAGCTTTGACTCATGCTGAAGGATTGCAAATCTGTTCCTTAATGAACGGGTAGAAAACACAAGAAGAGGCAGTGACAGAATTGTAGCAATCCTTTCTTAAAGCAAAGCAGAATTGTAAATGAAATTACTCAGATATTCACACACCCAAGACCCAGTAGGTTCCTCAGGAACCCAAACAGAGCTGTTCTACTCGCAGTGTCTGGAAGCCCAAATTATAAACATGATGATTTTGCACTGACCTCATTTTTATTTTCCAACCTATTTACTTTCAGGGTGCCCTATGCTGTCACCCAGCCGCTTCTACAGGTGAAATTCAGCCTCTTCCAACTGTAAGATGTTTTAATTAACAAGTTGCTAAATAGGAAAAAAAAATGTCTACTGAAATACAAAGAGAGCAAGGAGACACGAAATTTCTGCCTCTGGTTGTCTGAATGATGTCAAATACGTTGGAACAGTCAGCTCACAATAAAACTCACTGCTCAGGAAAACGTTTGCCATCGCCACAGATTTTCCACCCCGCATCCAGCAGCCTTCCAAGGGAAGCTCCACGACCTTATGAAGAAAACTCTCAGATGTCAGAGATAATCAGTGATTTAGCAGGCAGTACGACTCCTTGTCCTGTCACTATGGATGCTTTTCCTTTCACTCAGAGAGAGTAAGGGGTTAACAGCCAAACCCAAGAGCTCTGGTAGCCAGGGAACCACGAGACAGATTTTCATTTCCTGCACCCAACTCTATGAGTGTTTGCAATGAAACTGGATTGAGGGGGAAAAAAAGTTAACAGCTCAAACATAGATGCAGCCCTGCAGAGCCTCTTACAGGGAACATGCTGACAAGAGCAGAGCCTTCACTTAAAATTTAAGATGACGTTTGACTGCAGTGCCCAGATAAATGCTTTGTGATGCCATCGATGTCACAACCCTGAGAACTCCAGACAGATTCAGACTGTGACTCATCACTTTAAGCATCACCTACGTGCCATAAATATTACAATGCCACTAGAGAACAATACTACATTCAATGAAAATGCAGGATCACAGCTGCTGGAACACAAATGCTGTTGGTAAATTAGGCATGCAAGGACTGAGAGTGGAAAGATCCATCAGTTCCACGCAGGAAGCACTGAGTTCTCAGAGCTGCACCTCTGTTCCATTGTCTGACAAGGAAGAACAGCTCACAGAAACAGGGTTTGCAGGAATCCACTTATTTCCATACCATGAATGAAGACGTTACTATTAATGTGGAAAAGAACATCATCTTCTAAATCGTATGACTTTAGACAGCAAAAGTAGCCGAGCTGTAATTTTTTTCCATACTGAAGCATACTGGAACAGTGCAAACAAAAGGACATTCCCCAAAGTACCCATCATGTGAGGAGTTGGCCAACACTGCTCCTTGTGCAAGGGCAGCAAGTTCAGCCCTTTGCAAACAGAAATACTCACCTTCTCCGGACTGAAAGGACAGTGACAGCTGTTAGCAGACACCCAGCCACACAAAGGTCAAGGAAAACCAATTCAATCACATCCCCCCCCCACTTCATCTTTTTTTATTATTATTAACTTTATATTGGACATAGAGGGAAGGGGGAGAGGAACCCATCACCTTACAGCACCTGCATCTCTGAAACGCTCATAACAAGAAGGATGAACCTTCCCACGTTTAATGACATCACTGCCTGCACTTGCTGTGCTGTGACAGCACTCCAAGGAGCCACAGGTTCTCCTGGACCACTTCAGCACAAGTTTACACATACCTCCTCTATATTGCAAACTGTACCAAAACTTATCATCAAGACACTTAATTCCCTTCAACTGACAGCCACAGCTCTTCCCGCTCAAGACAAAGAGTGAAGCACTGAGGTTAGTTTTAACTTGCTATGTATTTCCTACCACTCACTTCATCCCCCAGGAAAGAACCCTGCTGGGAAGTCCAGAAGAATACAGTAGCACTTTACTAGCTAAAGCACCCTCCAGAGTAGCTGTGTGTGACACTCTGGTATCCCTGTTTTTCCTTAGTACCTAAAAAGAGGGAGAAAGATCTGAGAATGCTTTCAGAGCCTGCAGACCCCAAAGTGCAGCTAACTGAAGCTACAAGTTGCACCTATGTACCCACCCATACATAATCTTTACTTGCCATGTTAACATAAACATCTAGAAAACACTGCAAATTACAAGAATCAAACACAAAACCAGTCTTCCAACCCCCAGCTGCCAGCCCTTACAGCTCCTCTTGAACTGGAGCAGAAAACAAAAGGTTTCAGTCCTATGACCATACTTCGCCCTTCACCCACCACTCCTCCCCCTGGATTCCATATGTTTTCAGTGCAATGGGCAGAAAGCTGTGCAGGCTGTGGGCACACCGAGCAGCACAGCAGCTCCAGCCACTGCCACACACACAGACAACTCATGCTGTTATATGAGACCTTCAGGCTTTGCTCTGTGACACCCGAATGCTGGGAGGCCACAGATGATCTCATCATCCTGAGCATTTATCCTCACACTGGATCCAAATGCTGCCCTGGTACCTCTAATAATTCTGCTGATTATGGGTGAAGCTCATAAATGAAACTCAGAACAGAAGTCTTGAGTCGAATGAAATAGGATTAGGAATTTTTGCAATACAATTTGCAACCCGGAGAAACAAAATATCCTCACAACACAGCACAGGGCTGCAGCACTCTCTTGGGAGTCACTTACATTTTGCCAAATGAATTTCATTGCTTCTGAGGCTTCTTTCTGCAAGCCTCAGAAGGAAGCTTCCCCCCATAGGAACAAACAGAAATCCACGCACGTTAACATTCTACTTTCTCTAAAGAGCAACTCTGATTTTGCTTCTCCTTTGTTACACTGCAGGAGTGACCGGTGAGCACGCACTCAGCCTGGCAGATGGGCACCTCACCCTGCAACACAACCCTGGTGAAACAACAGACATTAAGTTCCTAAACGACAATTAGAAACACCTGTTAACACCCCAACTTCCACTCCATCCAACAAAGGCCACAGCCAATCCTACACCAGTCACACCCTACAACGGGCATTTTTAATTCATGACACCTGTTTGTACAGCCAACACATGACTACCCAAAACAAATACTAAGTTTTAAGACTAATAGAAATCCAATTTTGTTTAAGAAACACCGGGACCAACCAAAGGTGGTGGCACGCATTAAATCCAAGCTGGTTGTGTGGTTCTTTTCCTCAGTAAAGGGAGGGGGACTCAGAGAGGGATGCCAGCATTCTGTCCCAGATACCCACAGCACTGGAAAGCAATTCATCGACAAAGCTGTGCCCAACGTAGCACACGAGTCCTACCAGTGTGGTATCCAGCCTCACTGCACCTGGTTGCTGTGTTTTCTCCTCATTAACCTACTACACTTCTCAAGCTATACCGAGGACACAAGAGATGTTGGTGCCTTAGATAGCAAAGACAAGATTTCACCAGTTAAACTTTAGGGAAAAAAAATCGTTACAGACACACAACTGCACACACCTGCAGAGATTACAACGAACCACGGATAAGCACTTCTTCCCTCGATCTTGTGCAGAAACATATCAGCATCGCCTACACCGCTAAGAAGGCAAAAGCAGACGCTCAGCCCACCTCGAGAATTCCACATTTATTCTTCTGCATCAGAACGATTTACAGCGAGTCGTTCAGACTGCTTAACCTCCCCACAGAGCATGCAGGGTGCAGAAAGCAATGCCAGCTGCAGATCTCCCCGTGCAGCAGAGCTGTTTGAAGAAACGAATCAAAGCAGCACCGCTACGGCACTCCATCATTCTGTAGCACCGCGGACAAACGCAGGATGACCCTCAGCAAGCATCCCGTGCTCAGGTCGCCGTGTATTTCTAACTATAACACCACTACGACGTCACAGCCAAGCGGGACGCTCGTTCAACTGTCTACCCGAGCGGGCAGGGCTGCGATTAGCACAGATAACACGGCCGTACCTACAGACAGCCCAAAACCGGGTCCCGCAGCGCCATGGCGGTTCGCCCCGCTGCCAAACATGGCTGCACCGCGTCCTCTTTGTGACCGAGCCCGTGTTTCCCTTCTGCCTCTCTCAACTCCGCACCCAGCCCGGCACCCAGTCCGGCAACACCGCCAGCTCCGCTCCGCTCCCCGCGGTCCGCCCCGCACCGCCGCTCCCTCCTGAAATCGGACCCACCTCCGAACCGCGCACACGCCGAAAAAATAAAGCAGCAGCCCGACCCTCCTTCGTTCCGCGGGGCGGCTCCGCGCCCGGGGCTCGTTTGTTTTACCGGTAATTTCCGCGCGGTCCCGGCACGCTCCCGCCCCCCCCCCCCCCCGGCTCACCCACAGCTCCGTGCCCCAGCTCATGGCTCCGCCGGCGCCGAGCGGAGGGCGGGCGGGGGTCGCTGCCCCTCGGTGAGGCTTCCTTCCCTTTCTCTCCCCGCACGCGAAGAACCGGCTCGGATCCCGGCGCCGAGGCGAGGGCGAAGAGCGGGACGCGCGAAGAGCGGGACGGGCGCTGCTCACCACCGCTCCCGCCTCATCGCGCCGCAAAATGGCCCGAGCGGCGCCGCGCGGAGAGGCGGCGGCGGAGCGGGGCGGGAGGGGGGAGCGCTTGACAGCTCTGGCGCACTGCGCACGCGCGCCCCGCGGCCGTTAAAAGGGGGGCGAGGAGCGCACTGCGCATGCGCGGCCGCCGGCTGCGCGCCCCCCACGTCCTCTGGGAGCGGCGGGAGCGCGCCGCCCCCCGCTGGGCACCGCGAGGCGATGCGCGCTCCTCGCCCCGGAGCGGCGTGTCCGCCCTGCTCCCTTTCTTCCCGCTTCCTCACAGTACGAAGCGCGGATTTTGTTATTTGATTTCCAAGCAAACGTTCCTGCTTTGGAGATTTGTACGGGGGCAGCCGCCCCGATGAATAAGGAAGCCCACACCTTGCAGGGAGGGGCTGCCTCCGTCACCCCGCGCCCCAAACACGCGCACCCCAACCCAGCCGCGTTCAGAAACATCGATCCTGCCGTCCGTCAGCAGCACGCGGGCAGGAAAATAATCGAGTTACCTGCCTGCAGCCGACGTGGGGCACGGCAGCAGTCACGCAGGCCTTGCAGAAATCAGCTTGTTTCCTTGCTGGAGAAATAAGATTTATTTTGTGCTCGTCTTCCTTTGCAACAGCATTTATTTGAGCTGCGTCACCTAATCTGATTTTATACTTCTGCTTTTCAGCTACAAGAAAGGCAAAAAGCCCTTCAGATTCCTGTCTTTGCTGCATCTGTAAACCCTAACCCCTCCACATATGTGTAGAAAGGGGAAAGCACATTTATTCACCTGAGGAGCACAGAATGTGCTCACAGAGGGCTGGGATCTTTCTGATAACTGCACAGCTGCTGCATGCATTACCTCCCCTGGACTCATGCACTTACACTGGACAGCATGTGGATATCAATCTGCATGAGGAGGGAAAAAAAACAATAGAAGGATAACTGAAGTGATTCCAACATTTAGAACAACAGTGAAGACGAGCATGATGCTAATAATGCACTGCATTTCATTTTATCTGCATTGGTTTGAATATGGGAGCAGAGTGCTACTACCCTTGAAGCGAGGCACAGAGCAGGCACCGCTTTTGCTCACCATTAAACGTTAATATCTTTAAAGACTGCATCACAACTAAGAGACGCTGATCAACTCATTGCACAGAATACTTCCTGTTGTTGCCAACGTATTTGAATATCTGAGCCTGCCTGAAGCACAACTGCAGCCCCAAGGGCTTCTACCTCCACAGGCTCTCAGCAGAGGGACACCAGGAGCCTCTTAGCCTTATGTCCACCCGGAATGCATTACAAAACCAGTGAACATAATTGCATCACAGCTGTTTGAGACCTTAATCCATAAATACTTGAACAAAAAGAACGCACAGAGTCCAAGCGCAAAGCAGCACTGGTATCATCTGAGGTGAATTTGCAGTGGAATTTCCTTTTGCACAAAGACCTGGGAGGGGAACAAGGCAAACCTGTTACACCAGCACGGGCAGGGAAACCTGTCCCCAGAGAAAGACAAGAAACACATAACTGGTTATTGAACGGTACAGGCCAGAAATGCAAGTTCTGTATTAGGATGGCACATCAGAACCAACAACACCAAAACCTGTGAATAAATTAAGATTCGTGTGGACGGAGCTCAAGGGAAAAGCCAAGTAAATTGCATTCCAGATATTTCTGGTAGATTTTTTTCCCCTCCCGTTTTTGTTATTTAGTCTGAAGCTCTCCAAGACACAGACTGCCACTTACAGCACTGCTCTGTTTGTGCAGTGCTCAAAACAGCAGAGCCTGCAGCTTGATTCGTCCTTAATTACTGATGTAATTAACAACGATGGGAGCATTAAGAGCCCTTTATGCTACAGCATGATGTGAGAAGGCTTAGCAGGTTCCAGCCTCAAAAGAACAGTTCAAAATAACACTTAGAAAACCGATTATTTACTCCCCATTACCTAATTTACACAATGCAAAGCAGAGCAATACAGAAACCAGTAGGAGTTTTCCCCTGGCTGCACTAGGAACAAAACCATTCAGACCTGTTATCTGGATACAGGCATACTCCTGTAAATTCTGTGTTTATATCTGTTACTGCGATTCGGAGCATTGCTCACACTACATCCCAAGCCCAAGCAATTCCTTTAAACAAAAACCAAAGAAGAAAAACAACTTCAAAACAGCTACCTTCCAAATCATTTAGCAACCAAGAAAGCTAAAACAAACCCCTCAACTACAGTTTAACCTAAATCCCCAATCTTCGTGTTTCCTCATGCAAATCAAGGAAAATCACAGCTTGCAAAGTAAGTATAAGTATTTCTAACTTCTGGAACATAAAAGGAAGAGGACCCACCTTTCCCCCCCATGGTTATCATCCCTGCAGCTGCTTCCCTTCTATTTTTACAATTCTACCCAGATCATCCACATCCAAAACATGGAAGGTAGGTGTTGCTTACAACCTCTATACACTGGAACTGAAACAGCACCAGGAAAGGAAGAGGACACGCCTTTCCCTCAGGCCATCACCATTACAGCTGTTTCCTTTCTGCAGTCACAACCTACCCAGCTCATTCAGACACACAGCAGGGGACCTCGGTTCTCTTTAGTGCCCTATCACGGCCCACAGGGGTCTGATTAACACCTGATGAAGAGGTGATAAACCTGAATGGCCCTGACCATCCTCACCTGGAACCTCCACCCCCCCCCCCCCCACCCTGCACACATCCTCTGCCCACAGACACAGGAGCCTTATTTAAACGTCAGTTTGAGGCATTATTTTGTACTTCAGCTATGAATTGACTTCTAATTTCAGTATCTAAACTGTAAAATGATTTCTTGGATCATCTCTGCTTTTCTGTTACGAGCTTGCCTGGCTTGTAGTTTTTCTACCCCCGGGTTTACTTTGCTTAGTAGCTGTAGAACCACAACCTGAAAGGTGAGGTCACTGCCCTTCTGACTGTGCTTTTGTGCTCTGTGGGTTTTTTTTTTTTTAGAGAAAAAACAGGTTTTGCTATTCTGCAACATCCCCATAGCACATTCACAGAGCACATCAATAACGAATACTTAGCCCACTTTTACTTTGTACTAAAGGTGTGTTTACATGCTACCCATATGCCAGGAGTTTCTTGATGCTGCTGATGGTTTCCATCCAATCTCAACAGTTGCTCATCAGATACTTCCAAAAAACTCCGTGAAGAATCCTAATTATGTTCAGGTACACGTGGGGAAAAACAATGAAAAGGAATGTAAAGAAACTAAGCATGTGTGAACACAGTTAAGAGTAACTGCTAGAACGCTCCATTTACAGCCAGGTAATTTATCTTGTCTGGTGACTACAGTAAAACATCAATGTAAAGACATTTGTTCCTACAGCGTATTTATTACAGTTTGTGTGTGTAGGAATGTAAATTTAAGTCTAGAATCTTTTGATGTGTACATCCTTTGAAAAATGTAACGTATTTACTTTCTGTGTTATACAAGTTCTAACTTCCACAGATCACTTAGTCTGGGTCAGTTGTGATTTAGTCACTGCAATATCCTGAGAGCTGGCAGAGTTACAAGGAGAAACATTCAGGCAATTTAAGTTTGGGACATAAAATTCCCCGATTGTTATTAGGAAATACCTTCTGATTAGGAGAGGTTGATGGGATGAACAGTGCCTGGAATTATACAGGACAGTTTCATGCCGTTTGGCTACTGAAGTAGTCACTGAGAACAGAGCGAGGCACAAAGCCTGTGCCGCAGCTGTGGCTGCAAACAGCCATTTTTCATGAGTCTCTAGGCTTCCTAGGGAGGTCTGAGCACAGGAATGATAGTAATTACAACATTAAAAATATGAATTTGGAGAAAAAGAGGTTGACCAGAACCATGCTTTGGTTCTCCGATGTTGTCCCATAGCTTTCCCGTAGCTGGCACCACGAAGCCTGATGCTGAGGGGACATCTAGCGGCTCGCTCGGTTACTACCTAGAAAAAGAGCAATCCAAGTTTGTTCGTCAGACTTCCAGGTATTTTCTGGTATCTTTGGTGGTGTTGAGAGATCTGTGTTTATTCTATTACCTAAGAGAATGAGAGAAAGAAGGGAAGATTAAATAGGAGGTAACGTGTAGAGTGACATCTGAATCGCTGCTGAACAAAGATGGGACTTTCCATGTAAGTGTTATAACAAGGGTCAGGATTTTTTCTCTGCCCATGCACCCTGATGTGCATTTCACTGCTCGGCTGTTCCGTTGCACACCTGGCTCAGGAAAGCTGCACGGCTGCCACTGCTTGCTCTGAAAGGAAAAACGTCGGAGTGATGAGAGCTGACAGAACACAGAAGCTGCGTTTTATCACGTTGCTAAGCGGATCACATCTTTCAGAAATGGTTTCAGCAGTGGCTAAGTCTGTCTGAAGGCTGCCTTCATTGTCCCTTGGCAGGCTGCCTGCTGCTCATGTAACTGAGCAACGCAGACCTGACTGAAGCCAAGTCTGGGCTGTGTGTAGCTTCAAGTAGGACCACGGAGATCAAATAGCTCAGTAGTTCCTAAGCTACCCCACTAAGGAAGCAGAAAGCCTTCTGTTGCATATAGAGAGATGTTTAAAACGAACCACGGAGCCCAGCGCTCAGCAGAAACGCTCAGCGGCTCGGACTGCTCGCCATCAGCGCCGCTCCCAGGGACGGGCTGCAGGCACGACGCCCGAGCCCAGCTCAGCGCAGGGCGGGCCGGGGGACGTCACGTGGTCAGCAGGCACGGCTGGGACACGTGCGGGCATCTCGGGCAGGGCGCGGGAAGGCCGCGAGGCGGGGCCGCCTGCAGGGTGTGTCCCAAGCAGCCCCGCCCATCGCTGGTCACGTGACCTTCCCAGCGCACCCCGCTCCCGGAAGTGCCGCGGGAACAGGATGCTGATGTTGGAGTAAAGATGGCGGCCCGCGGCCTTCCCGCCGCTCTTACTGTGGTGGTGCTGGGGTTGGCGTTGCTCTGTGCGGGTCCGGCCGGAGCCCGCGTCCATCACCTCACCCTCAAAGTAAGGTCTGCGCCGCAGCATCCTCTGGGCTCGGTTCCGAGTGGGGTGAGGGGATCGGTGGGTCTGATCCCGTTCTCCTCAGGCCGGGGCTCTTCTCGTCGCCCTGGCCCTGTCCCGCTGCCTGGCCCGGCTCTGCTGCTGTGTTTTGGCCTGCTGGGGCCCCGGTTGGCTTTGCTTTTGTTCCTCGGCTGTGCTGTGGGGAAGTGCGGGCTGTGGGTCGGGCTGTGTGTGCGGGCCCAGTGTGCGCTGGGAACTCCTTCGGGCTCGCTATTAGCCCGCGTTCTGATTGCTCTCCCCATCCCGTCTTCTGTCGTTCTACTCTGAAGGCTGTGGTGCTGCTTTATTCCTCTTACCGATGTGCGTTCTTCGCATTTATCAAGTGGGTGATTGAGGCAGAAGAAGGAATCAGTGCTGACCGCTCTCTACTTGAGCTTAGTAGACTTAAGGTTGTGCTTTTTGAAAGGTCCCGTTGTGGTTTTGTACCCATGTTTGAGGACAGCTCGTTACTCGCAGGCTGTTGTGGGAGCTGCGGCCCCAGCAGTGCTGCTGGGCTTGTGAGAAGGCTGTCCTGGGGTTTTGCTGCAGGAGAACAGCTGTGTGGGGAGCATACCAGAATATTACAGCAACATCCCCTATGTCCTTAATTGAGAGGTCCATCATTCCTGACTCATTCGTAAGGAGTTTTCCTGTCTTTGTAGTAGTCTAAAATGTAATGGAACGAACGTTGTTCTGTCTCAGGAAAAGTTAACTTTCTCTTCAAACAGCAAATTAGGAAACTTTTATTGGTTACTTTGCTGTTTGGAAGACTTCTTGTCCAATAGTAGTTGGGTGCTGGATATCTGTACTGAGCTGCTATTTCTGTTATATAGTAAACTTTTGTGCTGGTTTCAAGCAAACCTTCTCAGCAGCAAATATTGCTATTTATAGTTCCTCTTTCAGGCTGAGGGAGCTGGGCTTGTTCAGCCTGGAGAAAAGAAGGCTGTGGGGTGACCTCATTACAGCCTTTCAGTACCTAAAGGGAGTTTACAAACAGGAGAGGAATCAACTCTTGACAAGGGTAGATAACAGCAGGACAAGGGGAAATGGTTTATAGTTGAGGGAGGGCATTTAGATTGAGGTTGGATGTCAGGGGGAAGTTCTTTACTTACGAGAGTGGTGAGATGCTGGAACAGCTGCCCAGAGAGTCTGTGGATGCCCTGTCCATCCCTGGAGGTGTTCAGGGCCAGGTTGGATGGGGCCCTGGGCAGCCTGGTCTAGTATTGAATGTAGAGGTTGGTGGCTCTGCCTGTGGCAGAGGGTTGGAGATTCGTGATCCTTGAGGTCCCTTCCAACCCTGGCCATTCTGTGATTCCTATTCAGGCATTTCTAAACTGCAAGGTTATAAAACGCTTGATTTTAAAATATATTTCATTATTACAATCAATACGATCATAGCTGAGTCGTATGACTTTCATGTAAGTTGCAACACTGACCAAACAAACACCAAGGGAAACAGAAGTGCTTTCGTGCCTTTGTGCACCTGTGTAAACGTGAGCGGGCTCCTCATCTGTGACTTTACAGCACTTTATGTAAACATCCGGTTCTCTAATGGCTGCCCTTCACAACGACCAGCCCTTCTGCTGTTGGTGCTGTTGGCAACGTGTGCTCTGAGGCTGTGCCAAATTAAAGGTATGGGCTTCCCCAAACAAGCTGCTGTTGCCTAAGTTAGAAAAGCTTTTTTCTGGCTTGGTAACTAACGTGCTGAAGTGAAGCTTTTCTGTTTTCCTGTGTCTTGAGTAAAAATAGCTTTTTATCTTTATGGAAATGTACAAAGTGAGGTATTTCTCTTGTTTCTGAAGATGAATTTGTTTGAAACTTTCTGCTAGGATAACATCACTGAAGATGACTTTCTTCCTTGGTAACACTCGTTATTAGCGTTGTTAAATTAATATGGTAATTTATTTAAAACAAACAAACAAAAAAGCAGAAAAAACTTGGAAAAGTTTTAGAAAATGTATGGAAACAATTCTTCAAGATTTCCATGATGAGGTTGGAACCTTTCTGGTTACCAAAACTATGGTGTGTGTTAGGGTTGCTTTTGGAAGGTGTGTTTTGTTTTGTTTCCCCCAGTCTCAGCAAATGGAAGCTGTGTTACTGCAGCCTTACGCTTTGCACAATGCAGTGGCAAACTGCTTCAGAGAATGGGGAAGTTTGTGTAGCTGAGGCCTTTGTTGTGCACACAGTTAAGCTTCATGCTGGTGAGCTGCTGAAATTAAGCAGTTTCTGGAGACCTAACAAGGGGAGCCATCCAGCCAACGGTGCTACGTAGCCAGTCGTGGTGTTGCTTTCTGATTAGTTATCTTTGCCATGCAGTGGTTTCCAAAAGGGAAGCAAAACCCCCTCCTATGTAATGATGCTTGAATTTCAACTTCATGTTAAACTTTGTGTGGGAGATGTTTATTTCCAGTGGTTGTTTCTGTCCGTGAATCTTGTGGCCTTTTTATCTTGTTAAGTTTTGGAGTTCAATTGCACAAGTTGAGAAGACCTTCCAGTACAACTTAATCTTGTACAAGTTACTGGGCTTACACAGATAATACAAGTCATTCCATGTAAGGGTCAACGCCCTCAGTTAACATTTTCTCTGTGCTAATAGCATCGTGCCAGTGAGTTCTGAGTAAATTGTTAAATGATAATTTGTGGATTCTGAGCTGCAGGATCTTGGATGACACTTCTTTTAGTCCAGAAGGTGCAGGATGTTTATTAGTGCAGCATTTCTTTGTACTGATTCACACCTTTGTTATAAGGACACAGTCTTAGGTTTCTGCAGTCAGAAGTTGCAAGATTATGAACAAAAGCTGTATTTTTCCAACCTGTTAAAGCTCTAGTGAAAGGTGAGACAGCTATTGGTAAGCCTGCAACTTTAAGCTGTCAATATGTGGAGCAGGCGATGCTCCTGGGGGATGTGCTGTTGCTTCTTCAGGATCGTGTAAAGCTGAAGGATTTGTGAACTAAATCTGTAAACTCTAAGCACTCAAAGCTGATGTAAAACCAGGGAGGAAATTGCGTGTTATGTGTCAATTATCATTTGTTGATGGGCAGCATATTGGTGAACTGCTGAACAAATGAACTTAAATTGAACTGCTTGCAAGAAGTTTGAATTAAGCAGCTGCTTCTCATTGTATTTACAGCATGCAGAAAGCCTTGTGGCTGGGTGATGCTCTGTTTCCCTCCTTGCCCTGCCCCTGACACCCACACAAATGGTTATCCCTCCAGAAGTGGTTCATACCATCCCAGGTGTGCAGCTGAAAAAGCTGGCTGAGAAATTACACTGAAAGCTCTGTGAAATTAACCAGATGGACTGTTGCCTCAAGCATGTAAGTGACCTGCAGCATGGAGATGGCACAGCTACAGCACTCTGTTAAACAGGGCATCTGCTGCAGGCCACGTGTTTCTGACATTTTTTTTCCTCTTCTGAGCACTGGAGGAACCATCTGGTTATTTGCCAGGTTAACCTGATTCTCTTAGGGTGATCTCTTAGCTAGATTGCAGGTTGGCTGTGTCAGGATGTATGTCCTGCTGTTAAGCTGAGTGATATTTGTGTAAGGGAAGTTTTATGCAGCGATATCTAATGAGTATTTGGTGTCAAGGGGGAGAGCCAACTACACTTTAAATTTGCTACTTAATTTTAGTTGTTCTGTTCTTGTTTTCCTTCCAGTTAAAGATTCTGTAGGATTTGAGGCTCTGATTCCATGCCTACTCTATGATTTTTGAATGCAAAGTTTTAGGGATATGACCTTTCCTTGTCTGATAAGACGTTGGCATGTAATTTTTACTGCTTTTTGTTTGTCCTTCATGATCTCCTTATGGGGAGGACAATAAAAAAGCCAAGTGTACTTGAGCTGTTCTCAACTGAGCCAGTTATGAGAAGGTATCCATTCATGCAGTTTCTTTGCCACTCTGAGAGGAGATGAGTTATTCTGCAACTAAGATGAGGGGCAGAAGACAGGACTGGAATTCCTGGTAGGAAACCCAAGTGATTCTGTTTGACCTCCCTATTCCTTTGGACATTAATCATTCTTAAGTCTTGAAGCCTTGTGTCTCAGGTAAGAGCACCATAACTAGCTATTTCCTCTTCAGCCTCCTGCAGTGGTAGGGGCTTTTTTTTAATAGCAATACTTCATTTAATCAGCAGTCCCAGAAATTTAATTTCCTCCAGGCTTTTTTCTTGCATCTTTCTCAGGAGTACAGTCAAGTGATAAGCACTGACACATTTGAAGCTCATGTTGAGGTTGTTGGAAGAGTTGATTGGTTCCAGTGAAATCATTGGCTATATCTGAAGGTGTCCTGAAGAAATTTGCTGTTGGTATGATCATGTTCTGCGTGAACACTGGTCACCCTGCTTCCTCCTCTATTGCTGCTGCAGGTGGCTGTGTTTAACTCAGCCAAAACAGTGACACTGTGTGACATTTGTAAACTTTCCTTTCTCATAGGATGATGTGAGGCAGAAAGTGCACCTGAATACATTTGGCTTCTTCAAGAATGGTTTCATGAAAGTCAATGTGAGCAACCTTTCATTGAAGCCACCTGTGGATGCTGATGACAAGAGCAGCTCATCAGTAAGTTACTTTGCATCCATTAAGCTTCCTGGGAAATTGCCCTTGCAGTGGACTTTTTTAACCTGTTTGAAGTGTCATATCATAATGAGTAGTGCTGGTTGCATCCTTCCCTGTGTGAGCAACTTGTGGGGATACGTGGCCTACCAGACTTATCCTCAAGTGCTGTTCATTCTGCTTTAAGAACTCATTTTAACTTACCAGATCCTCCACTGAACTTGTGTGTCTGCGTGTATCTATTTTGTGTGTACAATAGAATAGTTGAGTTGGAAGAGACCTACAGAGATCCTCCATATATTATATCTGAATGATTTGCTCCATAACTGGGTAATACCAGGAGAAAATCTGGATTCAGCCTTAAATACAGCACAGTTTATTTCAGAAATGCCAGTTTTGACTCATTTCATCGTGACTTGGCTCCTCATCCTGGGGTGGCTGAGCTGTTCTAATTTGACAGATTCTCCTTAATTGTCTCATAGGTGGGGTTCAGTCTGGATCGAACAAGGAATGATGGGTTCTCCACTTATCTGGTAAGAGATGAGGGATTTCTTTTCTATGCTGGGGATGCATCGTAGTCTGTGTAATTCCAGGAGGAGCTGGAAGGAAGAGAGAACCATTAGATACAGGCAGGTTGTTGGGGGTAATCCAGTTTTGCATCTTAGTGGACTAAAAATAGTTACCTCCACCTGGGGGAGAACATGCCCAGTTCTTGTTAACAGGAAGGTGCTTTGAAGCTGTTTTGCTTTCATTGCCAGGATGAAGAAGTGGATTACTGTATTTTGAATAAGAAACCTGAGCAAGGTGTTTCTGTTGTAATCTTACTTCTGGACTTCAAAAATGATGTGTAAGTAAATAGAATTCTTTTGAAATGGCTGTTGGCATATTTTGCTAAGTTAATTTTTCTTTTATGATCGTACGTAAATCATGACAGTCTCTTTAGGAATATCAGTTGGCTTAATTTTGTACTAAAAAAAATGCTTCCTCAGTGTGAAGGTACAGTTCTCTGCAGAAGCTTCTCACCTGCTGCCTAAGATTTCATTTGTGTCTGAGGAAAATGCCACTGCCTTGATTACCAAGCCACCAAAATCTTCTGAAGATAAAATTGATTCCGATAAAAGTCTGGCTGAGACTAACGAAAATACAGATGGCACAGGTAAGTCTTGCTAAACCTGACTGTATCTGCTTTCACTGCTGATTTCTGGTCAGTGTGCATCCAACAGTGTGTTGTGGCCACATTCCAGGCGTCCCCTTGGGCTAGAATTTACACAGCCTTGTAAAAATGGAGCACGCTGTCTTTACTTTGCTCAGTTGTTTGAACGAGTCAGGGTATGAGGCTGGATAACACCAGCATTCATCAGCAAGTCTAGTTTTGCTATTTCCTGCAGTAGCATTGCATGAATGTTGACAACGTGCTGACGTGCCAAAGCTAAAAACGTAATCGAAGTTTTGAACTTTTACTATCTTAACATTTGATGATGCATTCAGAATGAACGGATGTGGAGGGAAGAGTCCTGGGATGGTAGGGAGGGGCTGGGGAGAAATCTGTTAATGATTATCTTGGAAACTGCCACGTGGATTAGTGTAAGAACACTTGAGGAAGGTACAGGCAGTGTGTAAAAGGTGCTGGTCTATGAGGATGTCTGTGTGCAAGCACTCTAAATATACCATGAATATTTCTGTCTCTAGATACGAAGTCCAAACGAAGTACAACATCCTCACAGGTAAGAAACTGTCTGCTGATCTCATTCAGAAAGCATGTGGGGGAGAACTCCAGGGCAGGCATGGCCGGAAAGTTGAGAGAAGTGTTTCATTGCTCTTAGCCTCCCCATAAACGTACAAAATCAGTTCTCATTGTTTGGATGATGTAACCAGATGTGGGTACCTGCTTTGCAATCTGTGTTTATTTTCTTTTTCCCAGAGCATAGTAGAACAAGAGCATCCTGTTCGCAACGACAGAGGAACTATCTCATTCCAGGTAGGGCTTCTGCCGTTGTCTAGTCCTGATATGTTCAGACAATTCCTTCGTTTCAGCGCACTGATTCACTTGCAGATGTTGGTTCCTATAAAATGCTTGAAGTTGTCATGTGATACAGTACAGATTTATATAGCTATGAAAATGTGTGTTTGGGATAGGAGCAGAGCAGCTGCTTTTGTATTTGGGCAAGTATGATCGAAATTCTGTGGTTGGTCACATTAGATAGAGGACAGTTGTTGCTGTCTTCTCTCTGCGGTGAAGTAGCTTTAGCACTGAAGCCTGAAGGTCTTGGGTTTTAGAGTGCACAGTCATAGTGTTTCTATCTGGTATGTTGTTGAGATTTGCACGTGGGCAGGTATCCTCAAAACAGGCTATTTGCTGAGAGGAACCAGCTGACCTGACTTTTGTAGCTCCAGTGAGGATAGCTTCTTTACAGTGTAGCCCAGTTGTTGAATGAAAATGATGTTGACTTACCTGTTCCTTGTTTTCAGTTTTTCTTTAACATCAGTTCTGATAACCAAGAAGGTCTCTACAGCCTGTATTTCCATAAATGTATTGACAGTAATGGGAAACCTCGTGATCAGCAGCTGTTTAGTCTTGATGTGAGTATAGCTCCTTAAGTGCAGTTAACTCATTTGCTTTATCTAAAATATACAACTTCCAGTTGTAGTTTATATAGCACATGTGCTTGGTGTACAAGTGTATATGTGGGGTGGGAAGTGATTCAGAGCTGTGCATTTAATCTCTGCAGTGCCATTTCTGAAGGCAGCACTACAGTAAGAAGAATTAAAATACAACTTTTAGAGAAATGTTTGGAGATATGAAGGATACATGTGGGCTTCAGTGTACACAGTTGTGACTGGCACTGTAACCAAGTGAGAGCTTAAACAGCTCATGGCTGGCTGCTGTCAAAAATCTTTTCTCTTTACATGATTACAGATATTAAGACTTGTTGCAATTTAAATTGTTGGCAGTTATGAATTTTCAGGGCTTTTTTTTTTTCTGGCCTGAATGGGATGCATTTTTACACTGCTCACTGAATGTTTGAGGGTAATATTGTATAGCACACTTCCTATCTCTTTTAACATCCAGGGGTTCAGTTCTGTGCTGTTGAGCCAGAGTGTAATAGAACAGCTCAGGCTGTGAATGTAGTTCTGAAAATGTTTTGAAACTCTTGAGGATGAAGAGCTGATTCTGTATAGGTCACTCAGGTCACTCTGAAAGTGTTGCCTCCTATTTGTTTCCATGGAAATGACAACAGGTACAAGGAGCACAGTAACACTGTTTGATAAAGCAATTTCTTAGCTACAAAATGCTGTTTCTCAACATATTCACCACCATTAGCTATACGTTTTTGCCAGCTCTCACCATCTCCCTGTGCTAATATCCACTGTTTGGTATCCATAAACGTTCAGCAGGTGTTGATGAACATCACTGGTGCAATGTTTTCCATGCACACCTTTGCTTCATATGCACTTCTGTGTCAGACACCATTTGTCAGTCTGCTCCTTCTGCTGCCATCTGGCACACAGCAGCAAAATGTAATGAATACCGGTGGGAAGCTTCATCCTTTACTGCCACATGACCAGCATTCACCTCTTGTCATGGACCAACGTAATAAAATAGGAGGCATCACTTTTTTGTTTGAGTCTTGTGATATTACCTCTCCTGAAAGTCTAATTGTAAATGGAAGTTTGCACGAGTGCTTCAGCCACATGTTTTTTCAACTGTCTGCATAACTTACCATTCATATTCAGATAGAAATTACGGAGAAGAACCCTGAAAGCTACCTCTCAGCAGGTGAGATCCCACTGCCAAAACTTTACATTTCCATGGCACTCTTCTTTTTCCTGTCTGGGACTGTGTGGATCCACATCCTTCGTAAACGCCGGTAAGCGTTGTGTTCTTTCCACTTATTATGCCCAATTCAGATTTTATCACTCAAAACTCTGGCACAATGCTATATGCTTAATGTATACATCTTCCAGTTTAAAACCAGGTACTTTCATCAGTGCCACTGTTGCAGACCATTGTTGTAGGGTTGTTAAGAGACTGTGTGTAGTGTATGTCTTATAGATATGTTGTGGCAGAAAGTAAACAAGTTCCTGTAGTTGAAAAAAGGAGAATGCTGTTTGAAAGTAAATTAAAAGAGCAAATGGTTCAATTTTCTTTGTGTGGGGAATGGCAGCCAATAATTTCGATTATAATCAAAAGCGGTAGGAATTACTAATTAAAAGCCATGCTTCTTGGTAGTTAACGTGGCATCAGAAGCAGCTTTAGCCCTTGTACTTAGTTTGAAGTTCACGTGGTGATCTGATTGTTTGGTAATCTGGAGTTCTTTTGGTGGACTCATTACTTAGTGAAGTTCATCTGGTGATGTGATGCAGTGACCTGGGTTGGGCTGGGTGCTATCTGTTTGAGTAGAGGTTAGTAATTATCCGACTGCTCTGATCTGTGCATACTGGATGTTCCTGTGAATTGTGATCTTCCAACCCAAGGATTAAAAAAGTGGGAGAATGCAGTTAAAATATTGTTCAGGATGCTGTAAAAGTTTGGACTGCAGCATTAAGAGAATGGCTTTATGCTGACAGTCAGCTCTATCTGGGAGATAATGTTTGACATTTATATGATGAAGAAATATCCTTGCAGAAACAAAAATTTACTGCTGGTTTTTAACTGACACGTTTTTCTTCCCAGAAATGACGTCTTTAAGATTCACTGGCTGATGGCAGCCCTCCCTTTCACAAAATCACTGTCCTTAGTCTTCCATGCAGTACGTATGGCTTCCCTGCCTTAAGCTGTTCAGCTGGGAATTAGAAATATGAGATCCAGGGTATGCTGTTAGAGGAATTTGTGTGGAGGGGGGAGAAGAGTAGGAGGGAAGGGGGAGAGAAGTGTCTTTCAAATTGAAATGTTGGTACTGAACTGCTGCTGTGTGGTGGAGGAGATTCAGTTTTCATCAGCAGATTTGTGACTTTAAATACAATTGGGATCATAGCCTGATGTGGGGAAGCAGCAAGCATGTATGTGAGGCTTGAATCAGTTCCATGAGTTCTGATGTTACAGCCATCTGAGGCTGGCCTGGAAGCTTGAGCAATGGCACTGCTCAAGCAATACAGCAGTACGGCTTACAATGTCAATGAATGGGAACCTTGATGTTTGTAGAATTGAGAGGTGCTGCTTTAGCTGGCACAGTGTGCTGTGCCATAGCAAACAATATTATAAGCGTTAACACCTTCATTACATGAAGTCTCTATTGTATTGTCTTGACTTTGCCTTTCCACTGAAAGATATCATTAATGAAGGTAATGACAAACGTTTAATACTCCTGTTTGTGCCAGTTTTGATCTTCTCCATCAAGTTCAGACTAGGATAACACCTACAAAATCCTGGAATCAGCAGGTTTGAGTCTGATTTCCAACTGAAGTGAAACTAAAAGGTGCCTAATTCCCTAATGCAACTGAACTTGAACAATGAAGGTAGAAATGCAGTTGTTTAACTGTAGTTAGACATGGAAGCTGTGTAGGAAGACTGTAGGTTGTGTAAAGAATATTCACTAATGCTTAGGAAACAGAGTGAATGGGGATGACCTTGATGACACTAAACAATGCTAGAATGTTGGGAGCAAGCTTTATCTAAATTATGAGTTTGTATACACTGACAGTGCAACTTGAGATGCCTGCTAAAGCAAACCTGTTTAACGGCCATGGGTGGGGTGCTGATGAAAATCTTATAAGGTATCTTATTATGTTTTCTGCTTTCAGATCGACTACCACTACATTTCTTCTCAGGGATTTCCTATTGAAGGCTGGGCTGTTGTCTATTACATCACTCACCTGTAAGTGTATCAGAAGATTTGGTAAATTAAATGGTGAAACTGAATTCCCCTTCCCTGCCAGGGAACCTGGGAATTGCTAATTCTTGATGCTGAGCTGTGAGTGACAAGACAGCAGTGAGCCCAGTGTAAAGGGGAAAACTGCTTGCAGAGGACAGCTGCAGAGAATTGGTGCTTATGTGGGTGGAGGAGTAAAAGGAGAAGAAATGCTTTGCTCTTCTTTGTTCATGTTAATATTCAAGTATCTAATTTGCTTTTGGTGTGAATAGTAAGAGGATGCAGCTGCCAGTGTTTTCTCCTGTTCACCATGGTAAATGGATGATTCCCCCAGGAAAAGATTGCTTATATTGGTGGTTGTGAATGGAGGGTAATGTTGCTGTGTAATGCATGGTTGTAAGCAAGGCATCTGTTTGCTGATGTAGGATAAGCATTTGCTACAGTTATGAATAGCAAGGCTATTTATTTGGGTTTGTGGCTTTACTGACTGTAGAAAAGATGACCTGGGCTGAAGAGGAAGTATAAAATATCTCCTTGCATTATCTGCTTCTCTTTCAGATTTAAGGGTGCTCTTCTATTCATCACTATTGCCCTCATTGGAACAGGCTGGGCTTTCATTAAACACATCCTTTCAGATAAAGACAAAAAAATTTTCATGATTGTCATCCCACTTCAGGTGAGGACTGAGCTGTGTCAATACTTACTGTGTTGTGGGAGAGCAGCTTGTGGAAACTGTAACAGGCTGTGAATCCTACACAGAATATAAATTACTGCTTGTATAAGCCTGTGAGCTGAGTTATAATTTTTTTGAAGCTGTTAAAGGGCCAGAAGTTATATAATTTTCCCCAACTTTTCTCTTTATGTTGAGTATTAGATAATGGTTATCAAATAACATTAGCAAGCAAACAAGTAGCTGTAATGTAGGTTTAGTCATGCTGGGACAAAACTTGGGCTGCAAAGCAATATTAAATTACCAAACAGAGAAATTAGGTGAAAGTTATCACTTCTGAGAAGTTTGCTGAAATGGGCTTAAGGAATGGGGAGCACTGAAATTTGTGAGGTCCCTTGGGTCTCATCTCTCCAGTATGTTCAAAGCAATCGGTGTTTGTCTCCTGAAGGAGATGGGAAGGCAGCTTTTCTATTTGCTGTTGTAGATAGGATGACCTTTCAGCTTTTGGGGATGTGATCTGTTGCCCAGCTGCAAAATCGCATGTATTTACTGAGTTCTTTTAGAACTTGGCTATGGAGTACAAAATGTACTTGTATGGCCAGTTTGATTTACTGGCTAGATTTAGAATAATGTGGTTAGACTGCTATCTGTGCAGAGTGCTGTTCTGTGCTTGCAATCCATTTTTATTCTGTTGTCTTTACTGAAACCATGGGTCCAGCATAGCATGCAACAAAAAGGGTTACCTTCTGAATGTCAGCAGAAATGCATTCCAATCGATTATATCTCTGTAGATGCTGTGTGTGATTTTTGACATAGATCTGCAGTAGAAAAATTGAAGTTACTGAATGGGCTCTTTCTGCAACTGTGGGATAGCTTTTGCTGAATTTGCAGCCCACATCTAATCTATCCTTGGAAAGCTTCTGAAATCATTACCCACTTCTCGTCCTGCAGGTGCTAGCAAACGTGGCATACATTATTATAGAGTCAACAGAAGAGGGAACAACTGAATATGGACTGTGGAAAGAAATCCTTTTCCTGGTAGACTTGCTGTGTTGTGGTGCCATCTTATTTCCAGTGGTATGGTGAGTTGTTGTGTGCGATCACTTCTGAGTGCTGATGCCCTGAGCTGTTCTCACTGATGGATATTGATGTTAGAGGTTAAGAGGCTGCTGAAGCAGAGAAGTAAATGTCTGTCCTTTAAGTCCAGTCTTCTGTTAGTTTCTTAAACTTATCAGTCTCAGCACTTCAGCGTTGTGGAAGATGCTTGCTTTAGAAACGTTCAAGGGGGGGCATTTTAAAGGCATGGCCAGAGCAGTGCAAACAGACTGCAGATGCCTTTGGAACTTGAAATGTTTCAGAAGCGCTGATTCTCTCATGTTGAAAAATGGGCTTTTGGTAGTGACTGGGGATGGAAAGCAGGCTGCTAAATTCAAAACCAGTGGTGTTGTCTGAGGTCAGAGCTTCTTTCAGCCAGAGTAGCACTGCATATTTACTTGACTGTTTAGAAGAAATAATCCCACAGGGAGCATTTCCCTGCCCTTCCTTCCACTCTACTTGGCATTGAAAAATGTTGGTTATGTAAAACTCAACGAAAACACAGATAATTCAGATAAATGCTATTGTTGCTGCTTGCCAGTTAGGCAGAACATTTATATTCTAAATTCATTTTAGTCTTAATTGAAAAAGCAGCTGCATCCAAAGGAGGATTTGAAGGAGCTTCTGGCTTCTCGGTTTTAAACACAGAATATTCTAATTTTTCTCAATTATCTCCAGCATTTTTCCTGAAGTGCAGGAGTATATCTGTCTAGTAAACATGTCTTCACTCCCTAGTGTGCAGCTCCTGAGTGTTTTGGAGAACTATTTCATAACGTGTTACTTTGTAGATGTGAGTAAGCTCCACTGTGGTTTGCTAGGGTGTGTTTCTGCTGCACTAACCTTCCCGGTTCTGTGTAAGGACCAAACCCAGCAGTCTTGTGGCCTTGTGCCAACACAAGTGAATGTCTTCCAAGAAATTTGCACAGCCCACTTGACACTCCCCCACTCCACTCAAAATGCTGCAGCTCCTCTGAGGATGACAGCATTTGGGTGTGGTAAATAAGACTACAGGAAACTAACTTTCGTTACAGAGAGATTCTGATTACCTGTGGTTAAGGAAACGTTTTCAGTCACAGCTCTTGCTATATAATGCCGGAATCTGTAGTTCTGCATAGCGACACGCTAGTACAAAACTTGCATTTGTTGTTCAGATGTGGTTTTGTTATGGGAAGTGTTTGAATGAACTGTCCTATAACTGTTTATATAGGGTACAGCCTGTGTTCCTCCATTGTCATGGTACCAACATAAACTGGCAGTGAAACCTAGGGCATAATTCTGCCCCTTTTTCATCTGTGTAGTCTCACTGCCTCTGGTGGGATGAATCATGCCAGTAAGGCCACTAAGCCTTGGCCATTGAATTTCCATTCCTGTAGGGTAGCTTCTGTTACGTAAGGAGCCTGTGTGCCATGTAAGCTGTAATCAAGTATTTAAATGAAAAGAGCTTAAAAGAGCAGTGAGGTGCCAAATGCTTGGCAGTACTCTGAATAGTAGCTCAGCTTACTTGTACAAGTGGTAAGCATTATGCTGGGAAATGCCCTGGTTTCTCACTCTGCTCTGTCCCAGCTTTCTGTGGGCTGAAGCAGGCTCTAGCAGTTTAGATTTCTTAATCATAAGGAGATGCAGATATTTGAACTGCTTGGGAGATGGGGATGAAACATATGCAGTGCCACCCGTGCTAAGGCACAGTTAATTATGAGCATAGCCCAGCCATAAAGAGCTAATGGAGCTGTTGGAGTTCTGGAGGGCTGCAGTGAAAAGAGCTTATTCTACCTCTTAATTTTTCAGGTCAATAAGACATTTACAGGAGGCTTCAGCAACAGATGGAAAAGGCAAGTAGCAGTAATTTTCTTACTGTTCTGTGCTACATACCAGAAGATCTTTCCAAACATGATGCTGATTTTTAAATATATAAACTAGAGCTGTAAGCCTATTCTGTTGTTGCTACGTTGCTACTTTTCCTTTGTGGTCTTCTAGGTTATTCCTTTTGGGAAATGCCCTTTTTCATGCATTGCTTCAGCAATTCGTATCTGAAATTCATTTGCAGGTACCTGCACAGCCCCAAATGCTCAGGTTAGACACTGTATCGAAGGAAATAATCTGACCGCTTTACCTTGTTCTTAGACTCGAGTTCAGAAGCAATCTAGAAGTGTGTTCTAGAATTGGTGTATATTTTGACTGATAGCCTGACCATCAGAAGTCTGTTCCTACCTGGACAGAAGGAAATAACCTTAGTAGGAAACAAAACATAAATTGGCATTGGATGTAACACAGTTTTCATCTTGCCTGTGTTTGTACAGCAGTTCCAAGGGCTGCTTGTGTAAAGTCAAGTTATGTTTATTGTAGCAGTGAAAGTGAGATGATGGATGGAAAGTCAACCCAAATATGGTTTTTGTAATGTTTGCTTTTCCTGCTTTGTCCTCTCACTTCTTCCAAATAAGTTTCTCAGTTGGCTGTAGATTCAAGCCATGGAATATAACACTGGCTTCCTTGGAAGCAGGCAGGTATTTGAGTTTTCATTTGATCATTTCATCTGTCATTTGATGCTCACTGAGTATATATGTCTTCTGGAATCTTTCTGCATTTGCAAGTCTGCTTCAGTTTAGACCATCTTTGAGGCAATGACTTGGTCAGTTGAGGACTTTCTGTAAATAAGGCCAGGTTCTTAGCTGGTGTGGATCAGTGTTCCTGTAAAGGAGGCAGAGTTCCTGCACACGATGGAGTCAGCAGCTGCTCCAGTGCTGAGAGCTCAGGGGCTTGTGCATAGAGCTGAGATGGAAGGCCATTAGATCTACCCGAAGGTGATTAGCCTGTGCTTACCTTGCACTTGGTGGTTGGTATCACAAGATGGTGCTATGGAGTTGGATTGATTAACCTTAAAACACTGAATGAAGGATGAAAATAAGGTAGCGAACGTCAAAGGTGTTCAACATAAGGACTTTTGACCTGTCTGTCCATCGTAGTGACAGGTGGAATCCTGATCTGAGTAATAACATTGTTGCTGGCTTTTTATTCTGAAAGATTTGTCGTAGTGCATAGTGGAAGTAAGGGTGTAGTGATCTGAGAAGTGCTCACAGCCTTGTGTACGGTGATGTACACAGCAGCCCCTCGGACTGTCCCTTAGGCCTCTGTCTTGTATCACTGGTACACATGCAGCAGTGCTCTTCACATTGAGTGCTGTGTGTGAGCCACCCGCTGCTGTGACCACATTTCATTGTAGGGATTCTGCAAATCCAGTAATTGTGTGCTGAGATTGCACAGCAAAAGGCAGCGGTGAGTCGTGTGATAAGGGAAGAGTTAAGAAAAATGATCAGGGAAAACATTGCATAGGCTTGTGCCAGATTGTACCCAGCACCCCCACAGGGACGGAGCTCTCATCAGTTGTTAGATATTTAGAGGTGGTTGACAGAAGCCCATGGGGAGTGTTACCTGATGGTGTCATGCTGCTAATGTGCCTGATAAGGAAACTAAAGCTGATTTGGTTGCACTGCAAGTAAAACAGAATCATTCACAGGCTTATAAGTGAACCATCATGACTGGAACCACATGCTCTTTACTCTGCAGGCTTCCCTTGGAGGCAGTATTCTGCAGGGGTGCTGCTCAGTCTCCTGCCTTCTCAAGAAACATATCACCAGCACCAACTCTGAATTTACCAAATGAAGGCAGTTTTCTGCTTAAGTGGTGAAAGCTACTGAATCCTTTCATATGCAGTCTAGCTGTCTGTCCGTGCTGAAAGCTATCTGAATCTTGTGCAGAGTTCTGGTCAGGCTGCCTATTGCTGGCTGAGATTTATTGTCTGGCGTTACCTCAAAGGCTGTTTTCCCTGTTTCTCTTGCACAGACTTCATTATCTCAGAGGGTGTCTTGGGAAATTATATCCTATAAATTCAATAGTTGTTTTTCCTGTCTCTGGGTCTTCTGGTGACCTTTTTGCTGGTGAGAAGGTCCTAAGGAAAATTATTTTCACTTCCTGTGTCCTTTAGAACTAACTACTGCAGGACTTTATGGCTCAGGCTCCTGCTAATGTTTCTGACTGTTTGTCTGTCTTGTTGTCCTCTTCTAGCTACTTCACAACCTGTTATTAGATAGTGCTCCCTTGGGTCGAGTGCAGTCGTGACTGCAGTCTGACTAGAATAGAAATAAAGTAGAAAGCTGGCCTGACTACGAGTCTTCAATCTGCTAGAGCCGTGCCTGCTGTAGGGTTTTATTTTAACAATCTGCAGTTATATAAAAGGCTTGTTAAACTGCTGGTGATTTGAAGTCACTGGCTAATGTTCACTTCAACTTGCTTTTAAAAAAAATATTTTTTTGAGTGGAAAAGCTAGAGAAATATGTCTAAAGCTATGACTTATCCAAGAAGACCTTGCAAGCACAGATGTTATGGATTGCTGGTGAGGAGTAGGCATGGCGCAGTCATTCAGCTGGCTCTGAGCTGCCTTGGTGTGGTGGTGTCTTTTTTTTCCTTTGCAGGTGATCTTTAACTCTGAAGCAAAATACTTGATGTACACAGGCTTCTTATCCTGCATGGTGGTGGGTATTAAAAAAAAAATACAACCCCTTTTTTTTAGGAGTTTTTTTTCCTCATTTAAAATCACCACCTTAAGCCAGTGCCTAGCTGCAGCCCTTCTGGTCTGTCGCTGCATTTTTCAGAGGGAGCTTGCTGTCTGTCCACTTCTGCATCTACATTGTGGATGTCTTCTTGCAGGTGTGAGGAAGTGAGCCTTGCTGACTGAGTTAAGGTTGTTTGGGCTGGAAGTCTGCTCAGCTATCGTTACCTTGTTCAGAGGCATTAATAGAGGAGGAGGAGAAAGGACTGTGCTGTTGGAAGAGTCCTTATTTTTGTTCAGAACTCAAAGATCTCACTGGGCCTCTCAGGTCTCATAACCCTCTCTTACCTGATGTCTGTTGTATGAGGATGGAGCGGAGGGCTGGAAACACCACTGCAGCTTTTGTTCTGCCAGTACTTCTGTGTGTTAAGAGATGTGAAGCTTGGTGCAGTCTGATCACAAACAGTCAGCTATTTTCCAGAAGCACTGCAGCATGTCACGGTTGGCAGCAGTACTAGGGGAAATACATTGCAATGTATAGCTGCCAGGCAACATTCCCTGTGTGCTGTGCAGTGGGCAAATGATTAATGCTTCCATGCTTGTTCCCATGTCAGGAAGAACCTTTTGCCATATTCAGCATCATTCTGCTTCTGTACCATGAAAAAGCTGTGAGCAGAGCGCTCTGTCCTGAGTGGTGCAGAACATCCTGGCTTAGCTGAGCTCAGCAGGTGTTGGAAGCAATGACTCCAGAGACCTGAGCTTGAAAACACCTCTGCAGCCCTCTAGAGAGAAGAGCCTAGTGGCTGGGTAAACATGCTCCAGGCAGTACACAGACATATCAAAACCCTGAGATAAAGTGTAGTGATATCAGTCTTGAGACCTCAGTGGATAGCACAGAAGAGCTGAAAAATGCTGAGAAATGAAATAAGCCTGTTGTGTTCCAGGGTTGAAATAGCAGTTACGTGCTGCAGACGTTGCTTATCCTGTAGTGTGGAATCTCTTCTGAGTGTGATGGGGAACTTCTGTGCCAAATGGCTAATGTGTTTCAGAATATTCAAGATTAACTAGTCTGTGCCACCTTCACTGGTATGACACTGAGAGTTACTGTATCTGTGTGCTTCACCTCTTCTTTCTGATGTAGGAATGCTTTTAAGCAGAGTGCCATAGAGATTATAAGGCCATACTTCTCAGTTACTCCTGGAGTAGCTTTTTGAGGTCTAAATCTGCCTGTGTGACTTCATTCACGGGGAGCAGGAGGGGATAGAAAACCTCCATTTAGTATTTGGCAACGACATGCCATCTCAAATACTACTATACCATGCAGTGCACTGTGGAAATATTCTTATCTGTACTTTGTGTTTGCTCTAGATGCTTTGTATTTTGTCCTTGCATTCTGTATTGTCTGAATTTGGGCTTCCTATTCTCTCATCTGCAGTCCTCTTGCTGTTCTTACATACGCATTCTGAGAAGTTGCCTATTACTCTTCAAAAAGCTATTGTCTACTGTGCAGGGCTGTAGTGGTCTGACTTCCATCTTCCCCCCATCTTACAGGCTGCTTCAGCATTTGAAATTAGCATAGAGAGCAATCTGAAACAGTGACTGGCTTCCAAAATTCGGTAGCGTGTTGGTTTTTGGTTTTTTGAAAATGCAGATCAGGCTATTGCAGGCACAAGCTGTTAAAGTAAATGGTGATGAAGAGGGGAAACTGAGAGAAAAGCAGGGTATAGGTGTTATAAACCTTTCTTGGAAGATTGCTTTTATCTTAATTAGTCTGTGAAAGCAGTGGGACACAAGTATGAATTTATTTGTAAAACCTTTGGTAGAGAGTCTCTTTTATTCTTTTTCTGCTCTGCAGTTAAGTACTGTTCCTTGAAGAATGGTTATCATACTTGAAACATAAATTTACCCAGCCTTTACTGCATGCTGTGATTGCTGCTGCTTTATCACAGCTTCACAGGTTGGGGCTGCAAGTGATTAAAGTTGTAAGTGACAGCTGCTGGCCTAACCTCTCTCCTGTGTGTTGCTGTTGATGTCTGTACTGCCAGGCTAGGTGAGCCTAAGTCTCAAAGTGTCCAGCATAGCAAGACTCGAGTGCTACTGCTTGGAGCACCTTCAGCCTGTGGAAAAGCTATTTGCAGGCTGCTGATGCCAAGCAGTGATGATTTTAGACTTCTTTCAGAACAGTGTGTGCTGTGACTTGGAGCTGTTCAGATAAACTGGCATAGATGTGCATTAATACTGACTCCAGTGTCTGACAGTGGAGAGGAGTATTTCTGAAGTTGAGACAACTTCTGGAGAGCACCTAGCTGTGGTAAAAGCAAGCTGGCTTCCACAGGTGGCTTTTCAGTGTTTTTACTGGGTGTTTTTTGTCTATTTTTTTTCTCTTGCTCCTTCTTTCCCCATGCTTAGCTGCTCCAGTTATCTAGTTGTAATGCTGATTATTGTGATGTTGATTATCATGGTACATAGGTGAGATCTTGAGCTGTGTTTTATCTGTTGAGAGAGAGGTGCTTCCAGTGACTTCAGCTGGCAGCCAGATTTTTGGCATCACTGCCCTTTCCTCCTATGCACTGCCTGAACAGAAATGACTCCCCAGCTCACTCAGTTGTTGACTGTAAAGCACTGATGGACTGGCAGTTTGAATCACAGCTGTTGAGTTGGTGTTCCTGTAACTACAAAGCCTGGGAATTCTTGTGGCCTGTCACTGCACCAGTTGGTAGCAGTTCTTGAAGATGGATATGTTGAGTTGAAAATAGATCTTCCTGCACAAAGCAATACGTGGTGAATCACAAGATCTTCATGATCACACTTAATGTAGTTCTTTAAATAGGACAGCATTACTTCATGATTTAATCCGCTTGTCCTGCAAATTTCCACGTTTTAATCTTTCTCCAAGTATGTTATGGAAAGCTTTTAACGTTAAGCTATCTAATCAACAGCTATACCCATGAAAATCCATACTTTTTTGCTATTCTGCTTTTGTGAGGAGAAGATGTTCTGGGGCAGTTGCAGGTCTGTGCATCTATTGCACAGTGAAGTGCTCTTTGTACTTACTCTGCAGATGTAAGTCTGGAGTTTGAGCACTGCTTTCTGCAGTCCAGAGCTCTGTATTGTAGAGCTGATGCTATTCTATGGTGTTTCATATGCAGCCCACAAAGAAGTGCATAGCAGTATTTTCCAGTTAGCAACATGTCTTCATTGGCTCTAAATTGCATCTCTGTATGCTGTCAGCATATCTTGGGCTCTTTGCCTCTCCTGTTGTCACAAAAGCACCAGAAGTCTGCATCTGTTATCCTGCTGCACCTATAAAACCTGACTCTCAAACTGGAGCTGACAGCTGTTCCATCTGTTGTTGACCTCTGCTCATTCACGTGAATACGTGCCGTGTTCCTCAAGAGCTGATGTGTCAGTCCAATAAATGCAGGTTAGCCTGGGGCCTTCACTTACGTGGTTTGTGATTGAAACACATGCATTTGCAATGAGAAGTGATTAGTGTGACTTTCCATTTCACTTATAAATTATGACTGAGCCATGAGTGACAGAGAATAGGGCTTAGCTGTTGAACAGCAGCGGAAGTGTTTTAACAAAATGCGGTGATTCTGAAGTTCAGGACTGCCTCCTAGAAAATACATCCTCTGTGAGTACTTTCTGACATGATCCATGCCTTCAGCTGATCTGAGCGACTTTGAGGCAGTGTCAGGTGGCACTGCCCTTGTGGCAGGACTGAAGCAGCAGTATGTAGTTGGCTACAGACAGGGGAGCACTAGAGGGAGGCTCTATACTCTGGAGTGTGTACGTGTGACACTTAGTGATCTCGTTGAATTGCCTTTGTAAGAGGTTGGCTGCCCCAGCCTAGAGATTGCCCAATACATAGCCTAGACAGAATAGCACTCCTTAGAGCAACCAGCAGGCTGTGGGGATAAAGCTTTAAATCTGGAAGTCCCCGACTCCTGCTTTTGATTGCTTACCTACCTTGTGAACAAGCATTAGGAAAAACACTCTCAATCAACCTTTTGATGGATTTTTGTGTTCTCTTGACAGCTGCCATTAACCTAGCAAAGCTGAAGCTTTTCAGGCATTACTACGTTATGGTAAGTTTAAAACAGAACAACCAAAAAAACATACAAGCAAAACCCAAACAAATCCAGCAGCTGTGTACCTATGCATACAGGGCACTTGGAAGCCATTCCAGCTTTTTGCTGGATTACTTGTTTGAAGCTGCTATAACTCATGAATGGGGTGGAAATGTTGACAGTTCTGTGGCAGTGCTGTGCTTTGGCATCTTAGCCAACTGGGTTACAGACCTCAAAGCAACTTCCCTTCTTTTCCAAGTAGTTGCATCCTTCTATCTTTTAAATTGGTTCCAGCTATCTGTAATGCTTACTAATTTCCTCTGGAGACAGCTCGAGCTGCCAGTTGAATTGATGGGCTTGAATAAAGTACAATAAACTTGGTAAAAACCAAACTTGGGAGCAAATGGTGCCTTGAGATGCATGCATACAGCTTCTTATTAAGTCAGTGGGAGCCTTGAGCATACCTCCCGAGGGAGTATATCCTCCTTAATGATTTCCAGTGGTCTCATTTCAGACTCTTAAGAAGCATTAAGAGTAATACTTTACAGTACTGATTCTTGAATTCTACAAAATCCAAATGCTTAAAGCATTTTCCCAATGTAACTTCAACATGTTAGTAGCAGCTTGAGTCATTTGGATGTTCAGCAGCCTGCAGAGCCCTCAGCCTGTATCTTCCTTGTTTATCGAAGGAGCATAATGGGGCTAATCTGACATAATGAGGTGTCTGGGAACTGCTTAAGCTATTTCTCTGGAAAAATAGGTTCAGTCAGGATGATGCTATTGTTCTCACTCACAGATTGTGTGTTTCCTTCCCACAGATTGTGTGTTACATTTACTTCACACAAATCATTGCAATTCTCATAAAGATTGCTGTTCCGTTCCAGTGGAAATGGCTGTACCAGGTATTTGTCAATAACGGAAAATACATCCATGCCTTTATTTTATTTTTTTCTTATTAATCTGTAAAAATAACCACAGCAAACCAAACCCTTAATTTGTTCTTCATGTTGTGGTAGGACGTGTCAAAGCTCCACGATGCATTCTGCTTCTCCTCATTAATATCACCAATCATTCCTGGTGGCAGGAGTGGATTTTTTTTAGTTCTGTTTGACCAGCAAGACTGCTGGATTATACATGAGATGTCTGAAAGTAATTGCTTTATTGATTTTAGTCTTTCAATTTAAAAATGTCTGAAGGAAATTAATCAAGAACATAGAAGAGGGGGAAAAAAAAATACTCAGGTTTGCCCTGTGTAATTGAGGCCCTGGGGAGCCAGTGAAATAGACTTTCGCTTTTCCATTTACAGGCTTTATTTGCCTAGTGACTTTTAAACACTTGGTTTCTTAACATATAATCCAAGTAACTGTGCAGGTAGTCTTTGGAATATATTAACTGTTGAAAATACCAAACAACTTCAGGCTTTTTTTTTCTTGGCTTTTAAGTCTTGCTGAACATCACCAGAGTGATGTCTGGGGTTGTAACTGGATTTGAAGTGATGGGGAAATTTAAAAGAAAGAGCTTGACAGCCTTTAGCCTGGGATTAATGATAACAGAATGAAAATTGCTTTTTTATTTCTGCTATGACACAGGCTTCTTGGCCATTCAATCTTGAACCTTATGAGCGAGGAGAAATGTTTTATGACCATGAAGGATTGCTGAATTTCAATCTTGTGTCTTACTTGCAGCTGCTGAATGAAATGGCCACGCTGGTGTTCTTTGTCCTCACTGGGTACAAGTTCCGTCCAGCGTCAGATAACCCTTACCTGCAGCTTTCTCAAGATGATGAGGATGATTTGGAGATGGAAGCTGTGTAAGAACCTCCTTTTACTACCTCCTCCTTTTACTGCTGAATGTAAATGAGCATGATGTAAGGCCACTTTGGCTTTGAAGTTCAATCTAAAGATCTGCAAAAACTTATTTTAAGTAACACTGTGCTGAGAAGGTGGGGATTTTTAGCAATGCCCCTCAGTGTTCCATTCCATGCTACAAACCATGGGGCACCACAGATGCAGTAGGACTGAGTTAGTGAGGATAAAGTACAAAGTGGGACTCAATCCCTGTCGTTTGCAGTCATTTTCTGAGGACTTATTCAAAAACTTCTCTTTTTTTTATATAATAGAAACTGCCCTAAGAAATGCAGCGTGCTGAAAGTGTTGAGTATAGCTATAACTGCCACACCATTACCTCAATAGGAACAGAACCAGCCTGATCTCATAGTAGCTATGCATCTCATGCATAATTGCAATTCACATTCAGCGTCAGAGGTCTGTTCTTGACAGTTTCATTGCTACTATCCTTTACCTGATTTTGAGTAGAACATCTCAACGCTCCTCTTAGTTTTATTCCAGGGGCAGAAAAGTCAGAATGTGTTTGCTGCCCTCATAGTTAGGTCAGCAAGAAGTGGAGCTTACTGGGGAATTGCTGAAGGTCTGTGAGGTGGGATCTGCTTGCAGTGTCCTGCAGGGACTTATAATTCTCTGCAGTGTCTCTAGTAACAGATCTTACTGCCAAACGCTGAATTATTTTTGTATTGGGTCTGTAAAAATCTGTCTTTGTTAAAACCTGAATCCAGATAGTAGGCAGTGACTGTAAAATTATTTAATGCTTAAAGGTGTTTAAATGGTTTCAGTTTGGGTGCTGGTAAGCAAACATCCGCGTTAGGAAGTCTCAGTCTGAACTGAAAGATGTACAGGATTTCTTATTGTCCAGAAATGAGCTCCCCCAAGATTGCCTGTTAAACTGAAATCAAAATTTACGTTGTGTACTTAATGGATTTTTACTTATTTGGGTATTTTTTTAGTCCTAATAATAAGCAACCTTGCACATACAGTGGTTTCACTGGATTGGAGACATTATCCAGTGTCAGAGAGACTGCCAGGAGCAAGCCTGAAGGAGTTCTGTGAACGAATGGAGTGATTGATTTCTTGCAGTAGGGCTACTGATGTTACTTGAGGATAGAATTCTCTGTGAGCCTCTTCCTAGTAAGGCGTTCTGTGCTTTTACATTCGGAGTTTCCACTGTTGTGCCTGGTGGGTTGTTCCTTAGCCTTGCTGGAATTGTTCTCATCTGATTCACTGGGAGTTTTATTCCATGTGGGCTCTTGGCAGAGGATGATCTCTGTGTCTTGTGCTCTCTCCCCTGGCTGCATCAGGGAGGTGAAGTTTGCACGTGTTTGAAAAGCGTGGTTTACACACCTGCTCTAATAAATGAAGCACTGCAGTGCGAGTGTATTCAATTTCTTGTTGATTTGATCCTGCTGGTCTTATTTTTGCTTTTATAAATATTAAATGTTGTTTCTGTGGGGAAAAAACATCAAGGCTTTATTTGAGCAAGTGACTAAGTGCCTGACTGCATCCTGAGTAACCACTGTATGAGTGTTTTGTCTTTCATGTGATAAATACTGACTTGTCTTCATGGTGTTCTGCCATGTCTTCTTTCCAGACATTATAGTGGTGGGTTTTTTCTAACTTAATTTTTTAATCCTTTTTTTAAACACTTGCTGCAGAAGCATTTAGCTCCTTGAGACTCAATATAAGCAGCAGAGGGGAGAGCTCAAAGGTCACCATGCCTGATTTCCACACTTGCTCTTCTTCCAGCAAGAAGAAAGATCCTTTTAAGTGCAGCTCTTCAGTTTAATGCCAGTTTTCGTGCAATGCAAACTATACAAAGCTCTGTCTGGCAGGAAATGTAAATATTGCAAAGGACAGTGTTGCAATCTGCAGGGTTTAAAAAAAAATAAAAGATCTGAGGACTAAGTGCCCGTGTCAGATGTAATGTGGGGCAAAATCTTCCCTCTGTGGTGGTATTTGAAAGTATTTTATAAATAGCAGTGAAGGTGACTTGCAAAAGATTTCAAAGTCAATTTCTTTTTTCCCCCTCCAACTCACGTTCTCTGTCTTGGGAGAAAGCATCCATAACCGTTACAGGACTTTCCTTTCAATTATACCAGACTCAATACAAGCTGCCCTGGTGGAGGGGAGAGGATGACTAAACCTGAACTAAGGACCAGTCTGTTCTTTTTCAAGTAGGGTCAATAGCCATTCATCATCAACAAAGTGCCTTTCTGTGTATTCTGTGTTGGGCAGCCTCTCGAGCCTGTTCTGTCAGTATGTGGGCTTGTTGCTGACAGTTTGTTAGACTAAAGTAGTCTGTCTGAAAGGGTGCAGCCACACTTGGCAGAAACGCTTGTCAGGCTTTCAGTCCTAATGCCATTTCTGGGGCATGGACACACAAAAAATTAACCATACAACAGATGAATTGAGGTGAGGAAGGGGAGAGGAAGCAGTTCTGCGGTTCTATTTTCACTTGTGCAGTAAGCTATTTCATTAGCTTAATAATCCCTGCTTTAGATGTTGGGTCCCAAAGAGCTCTCCTGCAGTCTGAGTTGAGATCATGTTCGTAAATCTGTGTGGAGTTAAAATATTTCCACTGAATGAGGGATTGCAGGGATAACTGTTGATGCTCTGCTGAGCAAATCCATTTTGCTGAGTGCATGGAGACTGACTTTGTATTTTCTTAACACCCCAAACAGCCTCAGCATAGTGAACCATTGTGGTAATGCTGACCTACCTTTGCTTGCGCCCTGGGATCTGGAGTTTCTCCCTGTGTCATGAGACAGCCTGTTCTGTGCGGAGACTTGAAGTCCTGATGGGTTGCTTTGCTCTGCCTTCTCTCTGTTTGTGCTTCATGGCAGACTGATTCATGGTGTTCTTTGTTAGAAGTGATTTTCCTTCCCTCTGACAGCTACAAAAGTTCTCTCTGGAGAGATGGTTTAGTGGGAAGGGTTTGTTGCGTTTTAGCAATGACTGAAATGCAGTTCAGCAAAGTGTTCAGCTGGGGAGTGTTTCCTTGCAGTATTGCAGGTCAGAGCAGAAGTTAGAACGAGAATTGCAGTGATCTTGACCATCGTGCTGTTACCTTTATTTCATGGGCTTTGGAACACATTGCCTGGACTAATTTTGAGAGGGAGGAGAATTTCCCATTGTATGTCAGCAGTCAGACAAAATCAGGCCTTAAGATCTGCACTGCTCACTTGTCATAAGACAAGAGCAGCACTTCCAGGTGAGCAACATTTAACTGCTGAGGGATCCACCCAGCTCCCAAAATCTCATTATGTATCTGTCTGTCTCATCCCTCCATGAACATAGGAAATGGCTCATTCCCTTTTGACTTTAACCTCTGTCATCTTCTTGACACATCACTTTGTAACTGTTTTAAAATACAGTGCTGAAATCTAGACAGTGTGCCTGGTGGAATCTTACTTGTGAGTCAGGTGTTAGCTCTGCTTTGGTGTCATGCATGAGCAAAACATCTATTCATGCATCCCTGTATGATGCTGTTGGATTGTTCTGGCAGTGGCTCATTTCTTGGTTTGTAGTCCATTGTAATCTTAAGAAGATTCAACACTGAAGAATCAACACTTGGTTCCTTATTCTGTATTTATGAAGTCAGTTGTTTGAAGAGTAAAGTTCATAGTTGTTTTTCTGCATTGTCCTGTCATTTTTAGACCATTACTTCAATTTGCCAGAACCTTTCAGCATTCTAGTCCTGTTCTCAAATATGTGGCTCTCAGTGTCTTCTGCAGATTTAATAAGCAAGTTCTCTATTCCATTACCCAGGCAATTACTGAAAATATTGAGTAGAAGTGAACCCAGGACAGGCCTCTCTGGAACCACACTCAGTGTTCTTTCATTTTTGACAGGAAACCATTCAGTACATCTCAATGCATGTTTTTCCAATTAGTTATGCCTCCATGTTGATCGTTTTGTCTAGCTCATGTTTCCCAAGATTTTTCCTATGTCACTGTGGGAAAGCTATTGTAATTGAGGAGAACTTATGAGACTGTTCTCTGCTCTGAAAAGCTTGATGTGATCTCTTCTAGGCAAATGTTCACTAATTCCATCTTCTTTAAGCAGCCTGTTTTTCTCCCTTTTTTTATTTGGGTAGGCAATAAAATTGGTATTCGATCCATGCTCTTCTGGCCCTTCTTATTCCCTTAAATGCAGGCTTATCTAGAGCCACTCTGAAGTGTCTTAACCACCGCTGGTCCCAGTCGTGTCACCACTAAGAATCACAGGATGTACTGACTGTTTTTTGGGTAAATTATTCTTAGAGTACATAAACAAAAGCTGATATCTAATGTGGGACTAAGGGTGATATCAGAAGAGTGTTTCTGAAGATTACTTCCCCTCCAGGGTAATGCTGCGAAGATGCTGTTAGCTGTTTTGTTCAGATATTCTTACATGGTAAACAGCAGGTGAAAGCACGTAAATACTGACAGCAGCAGAGTCAAACAGGGTGGTTTTATGTATGCTTCCAGGCATCCCTTGTGAATGCACTGTGCTGTTGGCACTGTTAGCCCAGCATCCACAACAACCTCTGCAGAACATCTGGAGGAAAAAATATGCAGAATGAGAATCATGCTGTGCAAAATAATGGAGCAAACGTCTGGTGTGCATGAATAGCTGTTTTGTGTGCTCAGGGAGGAAGATACGGAGTTGAAGAGCTTGTTGGATAGCCAGGGTAGTTCTGAGAGTAATGGTGTTGTTCTAGCTGGATAAAGAGATGAGTTTGCTTGGTGTCAGTATTACATGGCTTTGTAGTTCGCTTGTCAGATTGCCATGACAAATACAGACTTAAAATGGTCTGGGTTGATAAAGGACCACAATGATCATCTAGCTTCAACCCCCTGCTGTGTGCAGGGTCACCAACCAGCAGTCCAGGCTGCCCAGAGCCACATCCAGCCTGGCCTTGAATGCCTGCAGGGATGGGGCATCCACAGCCTCCTTGGGCAGCCTGTTCCAGTGCCTCACCACCCTGTGTGAAAAACTTCCTCCTGATATCCAACCTAAACCTCCTGTCTCAGTTTAAAACTGTTCCCCCTTGTCCTATCACTATCCTTCACTTGGATTGTATAACTGTAATGACCTCTGATGTTTTGTTGCTGTTCATTAAGTGGTTTTGCTATGAAAGGAGCTGGTGTGCATTAAGGTAGTGATGATTACTTGTGGCAGCATCTGTGATGTGTGAACTTGTAGAAACATTGTTCCTGTTTAAAAAAACATGTCAAATACACAAGCAAGTCTAGTGCACAGAGTTAAGGGTATTCAGCTATACAGTAAAAGTTTCCAGGCAAGCTGCTCAAGCTTTAGCATGTAAACAGCTGGTGTCAGGGTAACAGCCCCATACATCTTCAAATACTGTAATGCTTATTCCATTGCAGTGTCTCTAATACTGTCTCAATAGGGCATTCCCTAGCATGAGAGAAATAATTGGATGATGCTGTGGGGCCATATAAAGAAACTTCCAAGCTGAGTGCTGAATAGATCTTGTCTATTACTAGCCCATCATCATTTCATCTGCTCCACCATAAGAAGAAGCTTTTTAAGTATGGAGCTGCACTCATTCTACTGGTACAAATGTGCTAAATGCTTGCTTCTGATGCTACATCTAGACATCTAGTCTGTATGGGAAGCTGTGAGTCAGCCTACATTTGTCTGTTCTATTTTAATGGCAGATGGGGAGTCATGAGACTCACCTCCCATCAGTGCTGTGTCCAGGATGATACCTGGTCTGCAAAATGGTATCAGTAAGAAATAGAGAACATCCAGACTGGTAGATCTGGGTAAAGAGACATTTAGGAGAAGTGTTATTTGATATGCACAGGAAAAGCATGGGCTGTTGGTGAAATTGATGTTACAGCTCAAGTTCTCTGCTGACATTTCTTCCTTCTCTTCCAGGGTGACGACTTCTGGAGTAATGGAGGGCATGAAGAAGGTCAAGAAAGTGGTGAATGGTTCAGCAGAGCCACGGGGCGAGTGGGAAAGCACAGCATGATGAACTGGACTGAGGCAGCACTTTCACAGAAACTTTTTTTATTTATTAATATTACTTTCAGTGGAAAGGGAGCATTTAGCACTTCCCAACGCTGAAACTGCAGAGTGAGGTGTGTCAAGGGGGAGCAAAGCAGTGCAGAAATCTAACTATTCCTCTGATCATAAAAAAAAAAAGACATCTCTTGGTACCTGCAAGGAGTGTGAAGCTTTCTTAGGGGTTTTGGGCAGCTTATTCTTTTTTCCCCTTTCTGGATCAGTTTGGTATTCTGAATTATTTGCAGTTACATTCTTCAGAATGTGCAAATCTAATGTGAGGAGAGACCTTTAGTGAGTATGTAAAGTATATATTTTATATAATGCTTATAGATGTATACACACACCTGCTAAGTAACACGTATGCTGGGAAATGCAAAGTGTCTCAGGAGGTGGGGAAAAGACGATGAGATGTAAGTATTCTTTTTATATAAACTCTCCTCCTGGCTTGGACAGAATATCGCAAAGCAAACGAGTTGAAACGACTGTAGTTATTTAAGGCTAAGTGGGTTATTGGATCAGGTGGCTTCCTCCAGCCTTCACATCAGTTGGAACGTTGATAAGTGTCTTGTCTAATTTGTGCAGGCTTTTACTTGAATATGTCAGGTTTTCAAATGTATTGCTACGTAGGAAGCAAGCGACCGTTTTCCATTAAAAGCACTAACTTGTAGCACAATAAGTGTTAATGTAGATTCTCCACTGCTGATAGGATTCTCTTGATTTGCACCCACCTGACAAAAGAAATACACGAGGTGTAGGACTGTTGCCTACTTTCTACAGGTCTGCCGTGCTATCTTAAACATGGAATTTCAAGCCATGACCCAGAGTGCTTTGTTCTACATTCTAAAATACTTGCAAGGTTTTCCAGAAGATATTCCCTGGTGCAGTGTAAGAGTACCAGAATCCTCAATGGAAATCAAACCAGCAAACGTACTGCAGCGTACATCTCTGGTTCTCCGTTGTCCTGAGTTGCTTTGCCACTCTGGATGGTTACATGTACCTCCATACCTCCCTGTGTGTGTAGAACAGTGGCACTGCTGTTTGAGATGAGCTGAACTGGTCGGAATGGTATTGCTGTCAAAACCAGGCCACTGCAACTCACAGTCATTAGTGGCTTTTATTTTTGTTTTCAGAAAAGGAGTGAATTGTGGCTGGAATACAGAAGTCTTAACTATCAACTGCAAATCTGCAGTGTGATCTTTAGTTGTATTACAAATGCTGTGTTCATCTCTAGAGTCCTGGTATTGCTAGAAAGGCACATTGTGCTTGTAGCTGTAGTAGTGAGGCATTGTTAGTTTGTAGGAGGGTAGCAGTGGTTCACTGGTGTAACAAGGATGAGCTCTAAGAAAAATAAAACTAGTGTAACTCATTGACCCAATGAAGCCTTAATCTTTATGTAGAGCTGTTAAGGTTACCTGTTGAGTGAAGTGCTCCTGTCAGTAACAGGGATAGGCATCTTCACACAGCTTCAGACGTGCCAACATCTCTTAAACTCATTTGGGAACTTGCTTTTTTTTCCCTCTTTTGACTTGAAGGGACTGCATTTCTGGGGGCACAACTGATGGAAGGACTTCCATGACTGCTTTTTCTCATTCTTTAACTTAAGAAGAGAGTGGGATTTTCATTTTGTGGAGTTGCTGTTTTGTCTGTTGAAACGGTGAACCACTTCTTCCTTAGTCTTCAGTGTGGGTTGTAGAGCTTTTAGGCAGAAGTCTGTACCAACACTGTGTTCTCTGACTGCAGCTTCTTTTTCCCGGTGTTCATTTTATTCATTGTGGAAGTAGTAGAAATTAATCTACCTGCTTTGATACCTGGAACTGTTTTCTCTTCAGATGAAGCATAAGAATAACCCTCTTATCTTGGTGCAGAGTCCTCCGTTTTCCTCCTTGGCTTGTAACTACACAATAATTACAGCAGTGATGGTTTGGCTTTTGCTGCCACTGTTTTGCAGAGATACAGTTCAAGTGAAAACAGAGCCTGCACCACAAGAAAGGCTGTTACACGATCAATGAGCCTTCTACACCTTCAGTATGAAAAGGTCTTTTGCATATTTCGTAGCTGAGACTTGAGAAATTGAACTAGAAACAAACAGAGGCAGCCCTAGAACATCGTGTGGTTAAATACCTGAAAATTGGCTCCTCATTCTTTGCTCTGATTTGACAGTTGCTCTGTCCCTGGGGAAGGATCGCTGTCTGTATCCAGAGGGCTGCTGAGCCAGACTGCGAGCCTTGCTCAGAGTTGTCTGCTGGAGTCATAGAGTCAGTTGGCACGGAGGGATGTAAGAGATGGAGCAGGAGTGCAACAGTGCGTTGGTAACGTGGACGTGATGATGTCTTGGAACCCGTTGATGTAATTTCTGAATGGAATTGGCAGTTCTGCTGGGTGTGCCGTTTCACTTCCCAAATGTCGGAGGCTGTGCGGGGTCCTGGTGTGTGCTGAGCTGGTTCTGACAGCTGGCTCTTTGTACTTCGGCATCAGTGAATCGCTGATAGAACAAATGCTCTGGGTTCTTTTTTTGTTGTTGTTTGCTTTTTTGCTGAAGTTGCATCAAGTGTAGTTATGTCCACCAACGCCCTGCTTTCTTAGAGGCCAAAAAATCAGTGACTCCTTGTTGTCTTGGCAGAAAAACTGATGGTAGCCCTCTGAAAGTGTTCTTAGTAGAGCTGGTTCCAAGTTCAGACCTGAGCCTTAGCAGTCAGCTGTACAATCAGCTTCAGCTGGCACTTAGTGCAGGATTCAGGCCAGCACTATGGCAGTGACTAGTCAGTCAGTCCTATGCATTAACAAGGAAACAAAACATGGGTGACCAAGTCAAAAAACAGTGATGCATTTTCTTAGTGCAGCCATTTCCAAAGTGAATTTCCACTTTTCAGTGTAGAAGTCCTCAGAGCAGGTTGAAAAAATCTGTCCTTGTAGTGTGGCATGATTAGACAGTGGCTGGGATGTTGGAGGATAGAGAGAGCATCTGCAGTTGTGCTTTGTGCACAGCAAGGAGTGTGCTGTGCCACAGAGCATCAGAGGGAGGGCTGCTCCCTCCCCCTTCCTCCCAGAGCAAGCCCACATCTGCATGACTTCCCATTGCTAGTGAAAAGCAGCAGCTTAGGAGCTCACCAGGCAGGATTATCACAGAGCTCACCTCTCAGATGAGCGTGCCTGTCTGGTAGGAAGCTCTGCCCTTCACAGGCAGGGGAAGTAGAAGAGCTGCTCATGGCTGCACAGATGGTCCTGGGATAGAGCCTTACTTTCCTGTCTGCCTCTTACTGAAGTGAGCAGCCAAAGCAGTCGCTGAGTACAGCAGTGTGGCTGACGGGGTCCTGGGCAGGGAGCCCTGCTGCAATTCTGAATAAATGGCTGTGAATGCATTCACATGCAGTGCTGCTATGGAGTACTCAGCATCCTCCACAGAGAGGAACAAGGCTGGTTCACTCTTGACTTGTAATGCAGCTTATGCCCCAGTAAATCCCTATTGATGGTGACATGCAGATGCCTCTATGCATTCCTCCTTCCTGCTCTGACTTTTAAGCAAGCTGTCTTCCATAGGAAACCTCCTTGCAGCACAGCTGCCAGGCTCTTGCATTCTTCAGACTTGAAAATATTTTCCTTGATGTTCATCAAGAGAAGTATTAAAAGAAAGGAAGACATAATGGGGTCATCTGGAACGTTGCTACTGTTTCCTCAAAACATAGCAGTTCTGGTTGAAGAAGCCACATGCTGTCCTATTAAGCTGCTCTTTAATGTTGTCATCTAACTCAGCGTGTCATGATCTGTGCAGCACATTGTTCAGTGTTCCTCTCCAGCTGAGTGCCCTGTTCCTGGATTTCCACGCTGCCATACCCTGGGAGCATGTTGTAAAAATTTGCTGCATTGCAGTATTTTTGTCTTGGAGCTTGTAATGTGGAAGATGTATTTTTCTAAGCTAGGTGGTGGACTCTCTGTAGCACGAGTGTGCATCCACCTTGTGTTGCTAAGTACTGTAACATTCCTTCTGGACATAAAGGGGACGTGTCCTAATCACTCCAGCATGCACTGGAGTCCAATGCAAGACTCTTCATGTGTTAACACTTCTTATTCCTTATGGTACACTTCTCTTAAAGAGGAGAAATGCAGGCTGAACAGTGGCAAACAAACAGATGAGGTGTGTGTCTGTTTGCAAATTGCCCGGCTGCATTAGAAGCAAATACTGGGTATTTGTAGGTCCTGTTGAGCTCTATGAGAACTGAAGTTGCATAGCTGTTACAAAATCAGGTAAACGTGCAGGTATTGAAGGAAGCCCTCGCTCCTTCAGTCTGCCTGCTTTGTCTCCTTCAGTTTGACCTGTAACAATAGCTGACAGACTACTGTTACTTTAAAGCAAATGTGTTTTATTGATTCTACCTTCTGACCTCCATTTCCATCGTAAAACGCTTCCCCGTTTTTCACCTCTGTAAAAAGCGTGGAGATGTGGGCTGCAGTGATGTGTGAAACTGGGCTTAAACTGTCCCAAACCTGTGCCCTCCTAACTTCAGTACCTGAATGTTTCATGGGAGCTGTGGTGGTGCCCCCAGGGGCTCTCGACCAGTGTTTGTGTGTTCCCTGGGGCTGACTGCTTGATCAGTTCCATCTGGTTTTTCTTGTAGCCGCTGGCTATGATGCTGTTCTGGCTTATTAATCACTTTTACTTACAGATATATAGAAAGCTGTGCATTTTTTTCCCCCTCCCCCCGTGTAGTTTGATGCTTGGAAATTGCAATGATCCTCTAAGAGCTCCATGTGATGCGTGCTTGCGAGTGGGTGGAACAGGGTAAGAAAAAATACTGAGATGTTACACTTGTGTAAATGGATGGAACCGGAAGAAAGGCCTCCTTGTAGGCTGACTGGCTTAAGAACCCACTTATGTTCTGACTGCTGCAATCCTGTAGAAAGGACAATTCTAAATAAATATCTCCCTGTGGGATTTCACCTGGTGTTCTGCTCTCTGTGTAACGAAGTAGAGCCTGACCTCCACGTTATCAGCAGCGCTTCCTCCTGTAGCCAGGAAACCCGAGCGTGGGGCTGGGACCTGTTCATCAAAACAGAGGATGGGTCTAAATGGCTTTCCTTCCCCTTCAGTACCTATTAATAATTAATTCTAGATCCTCTTGTGTCATTAAGCAGCTTTGGGGCACCTTGTACAATGTAGCTCTGAATTCATTTAGTAAATGATCTCCAAAAGAGCTCAGAGACTTTACTGTACAGTAAGGTTCTCTTCCAGGGTTTTTGGTGACCTATAAATAGCCTTTTCTTCTGTTCTTCTTCAGTATTTTTTCAGTATTTTTTTTTTAAGCTTTATTAAAAGAACAGCAAGCAGTATTTGGAGAGAAGCAAAGTAGACATAAATCAGGATGGTCTGTGCAACTTGGCTTCCCTGCTGTGATGCAAATGTACAAAATAAAGATTGAATGACTAGAAAGTTGAATGCATCTTGTTTTCTACTTCTGAATTGCTAGTAACCAAGATGACCTTTTGGATTTTTTCTCCATGCCTGACCTCCGGTTGCAGCTGTTAACTTACCATGGGTGCAGGGCCAAATCACAAAGCAGCTGTATCCCTGTGATGGACGGGAGGAACTTTTTGTTCCTGGGCTGCTGCAGGTGTTCCCTGAGCTGCCTTCTCCTCAAGCAGAAGGGCCTCCATTACCATCACCCTCCTGGAAGAGGGAGCTGTTTGATTGAGGCTAGGGTCAGGGTACTCGGGGACTTTTCCAGTTGTTCCTTTATGAGCTGTGAGTTCTGACCATGCGTTTTTAGTTCTTCACCTGGCAGTGCTGGCAGGGATGAGGTCTGCAGTGTTTCTATCAAGTGCTCTTCCTAACAATCCACCGCTGCCTCAAAGCATATAGCCCTCATCACAGAATGTAGGTCTTCAAAATGTCTCTTACACTTTATTCTATCGTTCTCAAGCTATCATGCAGGGGTAATGCCAGAAATAGATGTGTTCTCTGCACTGCAAAGCCCAAACAGGCAGCTCTGCATTGCCTCAAGCCTTTGGGTGGGTGGTGTTTTACCATGGAACTGAACTGTAAGAAGGACATGGGTTTGGGACTGAACAGCCTGCTGTAGAGTAAAACAAAACATATATGATGGGGCTGATTGTTCCACTGGGCCAGTCTGCATGTACCTCATGCAGGTAGTTCTTGGGTGCTTGCTTTCTCCAGACTGCACATCTGCTTTATCCATTTGTTGTATATTTGGCCCCTTACAGTGACAGCATCTGAGCTCATCTCTGCTGCGCTGCACAGGGCTCCAGTGGGGCTGGTTGTGCTGGACCCAAAATGGCTCAGCTGTAATGACAGGCAAGGTGCTAGCACAGGGGGGTGTCATGTGGGGCTGCATGGTGGAAAGGCTCCCTGGAGCTTGAAACTGAGGGTAGGGTATACAAAAAGAATCCTGATTTGGCTGCTTTCAAAGTGAGAGGGGGAGCCTCTAATTGGAACAGCTCCTGGTAGTTATGGTCAATTGCAAGCAGGGCCCATCTGGTAGACTTGTACAGGGGCAAAAATGACCAATGCTGGAGCCCCAGTGAAGCTTTCCTGAATGTGTTGTGTTTCTGTGTGGGTTTCTAGGTGTTCCTCCGACCAGAGGAGGTAAACGGTTCTGCTTTAAGGAATTTCTGTTAGCATCTGAAATTCTGAGCTGCCTTGATCATTTGCTGCTCCTTGCTGCAATCCAGGCTGCCTGCTGGCAGTGCTCAAGCTCTAGCTGTATCTTCATGACTGCAAAGATCTGCCTTCTCTTTAAATCCCGTTTTTGCCTTCTTTTGCCTTCTGACTGATAGACTCTAATGAGCAGGACTGTGCTGTAGTGCCCTGTGTGGTGAGTGGTCAATAAAAACAAATTGCTTTGAACAGAGAGGTAGTAAAGCAGCTTGTGTTTGGCACAGTTGATCCCAATACTGGGTCCTCAGTTAGGAGCTGAAGACTTTCATGTGTCTTAATAAGAAACAAGTGTCATCCATTCCTTCTCTCCATTCCCATCCATGGAACTAAGAGCACTTTGGGTGACGTTGCTTTCTTGTGCCTGTTCTCTCACATGCAATATTTCTGCTGGGATGGTCGAAACAGTTTATGAGATCACTCCTGTCATCTTATCAGGATGAGCTGAACAAAATAAACAGGTTTGCAGGGTGGGACTGTTGCAGTGGTGCTAAATGGTGTAGGTCAGGATTGGAATGGAGTGGGTGGCTTAGACCTCATTGCTGCTCCCTCTTGGGATGGTTGTAGTGAGCTTGGCCAGAGATTTCCAGCATCTTCAGTGGCAGGAATTGTTTGCAAAGGGGGTCTCCTGCACAAAGGGTAAATGTAAGGTTTCTGTCCCAGGAGACTGAGCCTCATCTGCATTCTGCAACCATCTGCAATTTTGAGCCATTGTTGTGGGGTGGCACAGCTCGATGGCTATCTGTCACCCTACAAATGCATCCTCTGCTCTTACAGGGGGTGTGGAAGAGCGTTTGTCAGTGCCTCAGCATGCCTGAAAATGCCTCTCCCATAGAGCTGCTCTGCAGAAGGAATCCTACACCTGGCCCAGCTATTAATGAAGATATTGATCTCCTGGAAGAAGCCCAACTTTTGTGTTTAGGGACTCATCTTGTGTTGGGAGGCGTTGGTCAAACTGGTGGGACTGCAACGAATGGCCGTGGTGAGATGAGAGACGCGGGCAGTGACAGAAGATGACAAGAATTAAAGCTCTAAGCCTGTCTAAATGGTGATTAGAGAGGCGAGATGGTGCAGCGCAGTACAAAATGGCTGCATGGGGAGAAACTGCAGAAACGAACTGGGAATTCATTAGCGTGGCTCAAGGGCTGTGATGCAGAGAGATGAGATGAAACGAAAGCGGAGGAAAACAAGATGTCAGGAGAAGCCTTCTGCCAACGAGACTGGTTTGGCTGCAGACAGCCTTCCCCGGAGAAACAGAGGAAGTTCTGTGTTCTTTCAGATAATGAACGGTGGACTGGACAAATCACTGCTAAATGTACTGTAGGGAGCAGTCCCTTATCAGCTGCGAGCTGCACTGAATGCCGGCTCGCTCTCCTTCCATTTGCTTATCTCTGTGTGAAGCACATCGCATGCGTAATTTCTGCTTTAGGGGTTCGTTGTTGTGTGACTGTTAAACCTTGCACATAGCTGGGGTGAGCGTGGCTGCTGCCTGGGCAGAGCAGGAACGTGCTGCGTTACGGCGAAGCTGCTACCTGTGCTCCCTCATCTGTATTCTGGGTAAGTCGGGTTTTAACTGCTGCTGCTCGAACTCAGCAGAAAGACCTGCCGGCATAAAACCTGCTGGCATTTACCGGCCCCACGGTGCCTGTGCAGTGCCATGAATCAGAGCAGCGTGAGGGGAGGGCACAGCGCAACCTCTTAGGGCAGTAAAATGAAAGAAGGAGGTGCGAGACGTGCTTGAGAGGGATTTTGGAGCCTCTCTGACCCCTGTGATGCTGCCGGTGAGTGCAGCGGGGTCTGCGCCGCACAAAGCTGCTGCAGCTGTGCTCTTGGTTGTCATTGCACGGAGCCTTTCGCTTTCCGTCCCCGACAAACGCGTGCTGCCTGCTCTCGAGCAGCATTTGAAGGCTGGAGGAGGCGGCTGCTGCGCTGCAGGAGGGCCGGTGTTCTCCCAGGTGCCAGCTGTGATTTGCAGCGTTCCGCCGAGGATCGTTCCGCCGAGGATCGCCCCGCCGCCTCCTGCTCGGCTTTGTCTCAGCCAGCTGCTCGCTGCACGGGGACACCGAGCCCAGCTGCTGCCTCCTGCAGCCACCCCTCTGTGTTCCCACGTCGGCATCACAATGACAGCCCCGCAGGCTCCAAAGAGAACAGGCTTTAAAAAAAAAACCAACCAAACAAAAACACGCACACACACAAAACCCACTAGAATTGAGCAGAGAAATTACCAGCGTAGCAAACTGTACCGCTCAGCACATGGGCTGCTGTCACTCCTACAGCCTTTGTAGGGCTGTGCCTATTTCCAGAGCTCCGCCGTGCTTTCCACGTCTGCGTTTCACTTCCTTGGGAGCAGAGCCTGCAGGCTCGGCTGCTGCGCCCGTTTACCCGATGACCTGATTTGCTTTATTTCTGCTGTGTTTTGTCTAAAGCCACGCTATCCAAAATGAATTTATAACAGCGAGAGCTGGCGTGGAGAGCTGGCTGGGCTTCATGCTGCCGTACTCGGGGTCATGAAGGCTGATTCCTGAGGGCTGTGGGGTCCCACTGGTGCTGCCCCCAGCCCCGTTTCTCTGGGCTCAGACCTGGCTGAGGCACTGCTGCTCTGAGGGCATTTTGCACCCAGCAGCCCAGGACAGGATGGGCACTGTTTGATGCCTGCTGTGGCTGTTACACCAGGAAATTGAACTCATTCTGCTGGAATTTTTTTCACCCTCCCTCTCAAAGCAGCAGCTGTTTGGGGGTTGGCTGTGCCAGTTCAACCACAGCCACGCTGCTGCCTCTGCTTTCCTTTGGCTTTTCTTCTGCCTGACTCAGGATCGTTAAGCATTAACCTTAAAATAGCCACTCTTTTTGCAGTTGATATCATTAATCTCATGTGTGTGCGTTCCTCCCCCATGCTTTGAGCTCTCCCTGCTGCTGCCCTGTTCCTGGGGCACAAGGAAGCTCTCAGCAAAGCCCAAAGGGAGCAGAGCGCTCTGTCCCAGCTCTGCACAGCTCTGCCCACCCACAGCTCCCGCTGTGTTGGTTTTGGGGCTGCATTCTGCTGCCTCCCAGCAACTGCCACCGGTGCTGTTATTTAAGCAGTGGCAAGGTTCAAGCTAATAATTAGAGAAAGTGGATGGCTTGCACAGTTTCCGATTACTTTTCTCCTCTCCTCGGTGAGATCTAAGCTCTCTATTGAGTTCTCTCAGTGGTCGAGGCAGGGGAGAGTTTTAAATAGAATTCAATCCCTTTTGCATCACTTTTGTGGCTGCAGAGCTCGTGTTGAAATGCCTGATCTGTGCGGGGCAGGTTGGGGCTGTGGGTTGTTCTGTGGTTGCTCCAGGCCATGCCATGCTCTGCACACACTCAGCACAGCCCTGCTGCAACACGGTCACAGCTCGGCGCACGCAGCCGAAAGGAGAGCATTGCAAAGATGGGCGTTTTGCTGGAAGGAAGGGGATGCGCGGGGCCTTTTGCTGCGGCTTTGGCCACCGAGCTAACGACGCTGTGGCCTGCGTGTGGGTGGCAGGAGGGTCTTTGTCCCCAAAAGCCACCCTGGCGCGGCGCTGCCTGCAGCCCTGCAGACAGGTTTCGCCGTATCCAAGCACAGATCTGTGGTTTGTTCCTCCTGGCTGTTGCTACAGGAGCCCAGCGTGCCCGGGCAGCTCCTGCGGGGCCTGCGTTGCAACACGGGCGGGAAGGGAGCCGCGTTTATCTCGTGCATCGGCGCGGCTCACGGCAGTGCGTGCACGCACGGGGAGCTGCGGCGGGGGCATCCGGCCCTGCCTGGTTTTGAGGTGGGGAAAACGGCTCGGCTTTTTGTGCCACGGCCTCGCCGCCGGCCGGGCGCACGGAAGGGATGGAGCTCGGGCTGCATCGCGCGTTGCGCGATGAATGAAGGCAGGCTCGTAGCGGGGATCCCGGCGTGAGAGCGGGCAGCCGGCACCGGGGGGGCCCTTCTGCATCCGGGTGCGTCCCCCCGAGGTCACTCCCACCCCGCACTCCCCTCTGCGCTCACACCGCCGCTTCTCTCCCTCCGCATCCTCCGGCCCTGGACGAGCATCCCCCCTCCCACCGCCGCCCTACAAGAGCCCGTTCCCTCCCCTCTCCCTCCCATTGAGCTTCGGCGGCGTCGGGCCGAGCGTTACCGGCCCCCCCCCCGCACCCCAACCCGCGGAGGGCGGGGAGGGAGCGCGGAGGGAGCGCGGAGAGGGGCGGGAGCGGCCGCGCGGAGGCGCAGAGCGGCCCCGCAGCTCCGCAGCCCCGAAGCCCGGCAACAAAGAGCGCAGCGCTCCGCTCCTCCCCGGGATGTAGGGCCCTCCGTGCCCCGCTCCCGGCCCCGCAGCCCTCCATGCCCCCGCGCTGAGCCCGTTCCGCATCGCCATGGGGAAATCCAACAGCAAGTTGAAGCCTGAAGTTGTGGAGGAGCTGACCAGGAAAACGTACTGTGAGTGCATAGCGGGGCCTGACCGCGGTGTGAAGGGGAAGGGGGGGAGGCAGCGCGGCTCTGGATGTGGGGTCGGAGGGGTGGATGGGGGGGGGGGAGCGCCGGTTGCGCCCCGCGGATGCTCGCGGGGTTGCGGGTACCGCGGCGGGGCCGGCCCCTCCCGCAGCGCGCAGGCTCAGCCCCGGCTTTGTTGCGAGAATTCCTCGCTGAGCCGGGAAGGAGGAGGGAGAAAACATGGAGAGGGACGGGCGGGCAGGCAGGGCAGCGCGGGGCTCTCCCGTGAACGCTGCGCTCCGCGGCCTATTGCTCAGCATCCGGGACCGCATCCTGCTCCCTGCTGGCCGCCGTGTTGCCCCGAACCCCCCGGCCCCGCTCCGCAGCCCCGCACGTTCTGACCCCCCCCGGGCGGCGCTGCCCCCCCGGCTCCCGAACTTCGGTGCGTTTCTCGGCGGTTCCTTTGTCGTTTCGCTCCGAGCCCCGCGCCACGGGTGTCTGCTTTAACGTCCTGCTCCCCGAGCCAGCGCCTTTCCCCTCGGATCCCCCCCTATAACCTCACTCTCGCAGCCGATGCCCGATCCGCTTTGAGCAAAACGCCTTTAATTTGTTCCCTTTTGAGGGATGTACCGTCGAAACAAAGGCTCCGGTGCTCCCAGTTCCTCTCCCCGCTCACTCCCCTTTAGCTTTAAGCGGAGAACCGGCTCCGTGCCCCGCCAGACCTGCGAGCGTTCCCGCTGTCATTGCTGCAGTCCCACGGCAGCGCTTACCCAAAAAGGCAATAGATGAGGATGCAGCGAGTTCTCCCATACGGAGAGGAGGCATCGCTGGTGCATTGCACACCCCCGCGCGGGGCTGCTCCTGTCAGTGTGCAGAGGGAGGGGGGCAGGGTGGGGGCACAGCTCAGCTCCGAGAGCAGCGGTGCTGCATTGGGCATTTTGCACTGCTCTGTGCTCGTGTCCGTGCTGGGAAGGTGCTGCCCCGCAGGGCACACAGGCTGCAGGTCCTGCTGCCACCCGTTGTAGTGACTGCACGTCCCCTCTGCTGGATGAGGCCGGCACAGGGTTGTGGCCTCGTGGCTCCATTCCCAACTTTCTGCACCTCCTGGGTGTCCTCCCCTTCCCACTCACCTCCCCAGAAGCCACCTGTCCTCATAGAATAGCCTGGGTTGAAAAGGACCATCATGATCATCTGATTTCAACCCCCCTGCTGTGGGAAGGTTCGCCAGCCACCAGACCAGGCTGCCCAGAAGTAGCCTGTGAAGCCTCCTCCGAGGTGCACTGCGCGTGTCCCCAAGCAGGACAGCACATGGCTGTGCTTCACACAGCGTCCCAACACCCCCCAGCAGTGCATGGTGCCATCGGCTGCAGCCATCCCTAAAGCCAGGCTCAGTTTGTTGAGCTCATTCCACTGCTCGTGTCTGGACGGAATTTTGCCGAGTGCTTCTTCACTTGGACAGCTGTAGGCAGGGAGCTGATGGTGGGGAAATGCTTTTGTCCCAGGGATGTGCCCATGGTGTTGAGAGCTGTGGCTGCAGTACAGTCGGGATTTCTCCCCTAGTGGGATTTCCTTCTGTTGCATCATCTTCTGTTTGCCCGAGCTGTGCTGACCCATCTCCAGGTGCCCACACACCAGTGCTATGGGGGGAACCAGAGAGGGCTCAGCCCTCCTGGCAGCCCAAGTCCCATCCATGGGAGGAGCCAGCATCGAATAATAATGAATAATAAATTATGTAATTCTTTGTGCTTCCACGGAGCCTTTCATCCAAAAGATCTTGAAGTGCTTTATCGTCATGGCGGTGGCTCTCAGTGCTGCACTGAGTGTCCCAGGAGGTGTTGGTGGGGCTCCAGGAGCCACTGTCCTGTCAGGAATCATAGAATCATGGAATCATAGAATGGCCTGGGTTGAAAACAACCACAACGCTCATCTGGTTTCAACCCTACTGCTATGTGCAGGGTCACCAACCAGCAGACCAGGCTGCCCAGAGCCACATCCAGCCTGGCCTTGATTGCCTCCAGGGATGGGGCATCCAGGGATGTGGGTGTGTGGTTGGTCTGCTCACAGCATGGGGGTTAGGAGTGGGATTTGGGAATGCAGGGAGTTGAATTTGTGTGGCTGAGGTCAAAAGGTTCTGCTGTGAAGGTCTTGGGATGCAGGGAAAGTCGTGTCCAAGTACTGAATGCAAGTGGATGAGAGATGATGGCCTTAGGTTGTGGCAGTGAAGGTTCAGGCTGGGTGTTGGGAAACATTTCTCTGAAAGAGCTGCACTGGCACAGCTGCCCAGGGAGCGATGGGATCACCGTCCTGGAGGTGTTCCAGACCCATGGAGATGTGACACTGAGGGATGGTGGGATGGGTTGGGGTTGGAGGTCTTCCCCAAACTTAATGTTTCTCTGGTGCAAAGCATTTGTGTGCAATTGTGGATGCTGCCATGGGCTGCAGCACTTGTGTCCCAGGGACCTTCCATATCCACTCACTGCTCTCTCTTTAGTGGACTTTCGACTCACTCCTGCATTGTCACTTTCTGCTCTTCTACAGCGAGCCACAAAATTGGCTCTGCTGCGTGCCAGTAATGCCTTGAATTAATGGGCATTAGATTCAGAGCAACCTACAAACAGATCGATTTGGAGTTACGGGGTGTGCAGCGGCTGGCTGAATTCTGTGGGAAAAGAGGGAAAATCCTCCAATTTTCAGGCATAGCTCCTCTCTGCCCATTGCCCTGGCTCTGCTCTGCCAAGTGTTGGGGTGTCAGCCCCACCCCCAGCCCCGTGTCCATGGGGGGACGGTGGCTGGTGGCACCTCGGGCCCCTCTGCAATGGCGCTGGGAGCATCACATTTCACAGATCCCCCGACACGTTAATGGATTTGCTTAACCACTGCGCTGACCTTTGCTGCTGCTGTTATAATTAAGGCTGTGAAACAAGAGGCTGCGACAGCATCAAAGGAAGCGGCTGCTCCGGGGAGGGATGCTTTGCGCTCCTTCTGTTCTCAGAGCGATGCTCGTGGGCTCATGTTGTGCCTCCCTGCCTTCCTCAGAGCCAGGGTTACAACCTTATCCCACACAGCCCCCCAGCAGCCCCCCATGGCTCCTCAGTGCGTGGTGCTGTGGGCTCCCTGTGCTGGGGATGGAGCTGACAGGAGCGCCACTCATTCATCCCCATACACAAGGACCATCCTCAGCCCTTCCTCTGCTGCTTTTGTCCCAAACCCAATTTCCAAAGCTTTACATCAGCCCCTTAAATATTTCATAAGGTCTAAAAAGGATTTTAACTGCGTGTTGGTTTTCCCATCCTCGCTGTGGCCCTGCTCAGCCTGCAGCCAGCAGAGCCCGATGGCAGCTGTTGTGAGCAGTGCCAGGCACACACAGTTCCCTCTGCACTTCCCACCTCGCAATAGCAAATGGTGCTGATGACAGTGCTGTGCCCCCAGTGTCCCCGAGGATCCCAGTGCCTGCAGTGTGCATCCAGGGGGAGAGGAGCAGCCTGGCCTCAGAGCTGCCAGGGCTTGGGATGGGGATGTCTCTGGGTGTGGGATGTGGCGGTGCACCTTCCTATGTGTGTCAACCCTTTGGCTCTGGGATGCTGTGGGATGGGTGCCCGCTGGGACTGGGTGCTGCTGGGGTAGTGGGGTGGAAATAGGGGTACACAGGATTTGGATTGGCAGAAGCCCCACTTTCTGGGACAGCCACAGATGTGTCCATGGGGGCAGCTGCTCCATGGGGACCCGCAGCCGCTTTCCCCGCACCATAGTGGAGAGGGTTTCCAGAGCAGCCTGATCCCTGGGCCGAGCCCGAGCCCAGGGGGCAGCAAGACAGCGAGCTCTGCAATGTGTAACCAGGCCATTGGTTACATATTTAATCCAGAATTGTAATGAAAACGAGCCATCAGGGCCAAGCAACCCACATTTCAAAGCGCTGACGTGGGGCAGATGGAAGGACTGCCGTCACTCTGCGATGTCCCCAGGCACCAGCCTGCAGGCCCTGGTGGTGACCCCATAGCCCCATCTATAGGGCTGCACTTGGGCTGGGGGAGCTCTGCTGTGACCTTCCTGATTCCATGCGTAGCAGGAAATGCAGATCCGGGCACGGGGAGAGATCCCTGCTGGTGCCACCGCCTGCTCCGTCACCGATGCGCGCGAACACCGCGATGATGTTGGGAGTGGAGTTCATAGCAGATTTATCCTCAGCCAATTCTTGACGGCGTGTTTCACCACGGTGAGGGGTGGAGCGTTGGGCACAAATTGCAGGGTGTGCTGCAGCTCCGGATTGCTGTGCGCATCACAGCCCGATTCGTTCATGCATGAGCACCCCACAGAGATCCGCATCAGCACCCGATGGGCTCATGCATGAGAGCCCAATTAGCACACGCAGCAGTGCGCAATTAACGCACGTCCGAGCGCCCGGTTGCGTTCTGCCCATAGGGCTCATTTGTGGTTACTGCTGCCACTGGTTCCCATTCGTTTCCACATGAGCACCTGAGCCACTCACCTGAGTGCCCAATTGGTGTGTGCACAAGAGTATGACCTGCTAATCACACTCGTTTACTCCTCGGGGCTCAATAAGGCCTTGCACGAGCGCCCAATAAATGCACGAGAACCAATAGCATCATGCAGGAGCACCCATGCAGTCGGCGTGGCCTCACCAGCATGCTTTGTGCATGAGTGCCCCGTGCCCCACGTGCAGTCCGTCCCCCCTTTGGCTTTTGCACGAGTGCCCATCCAGCACCGTTAATGCCAGTGTGAGAGCCCCATCACGTGTGTGGAGCTGCCACTTTGCTCACAAGTGCACGTGAGCTGTGTGCGTGCTCAGTGTGCAATCTGGGTGCTGTGCTGAGCATCCAGCGGAGGTGAAGGCAGCTTGTCGGTCATCTGGAAGCTGAATGCCGCCTGTGGCTGGAAATAATTAACTCTGCTTTCCTGCTCTGGCAGCAGTGACCCCACTGGGCTCAGGGAGCAGCAGGAGGGGAGAGAAAGGGTCTGTAAGGTGCTGGGGTCTGGATCCCTGCACCTTCTCTTGCATCCCTGTAGTGCTCCATCCCCATTCCTGCCATGGTCCCACCGCGTGGGTATGGCGCGTCCTTGCTGCCCTCACAGCCCTGCAATTAATGGCTGGAGCAATGATTAACCAGAGCTGTTCTTGCTGCAGCAGCAGCTGGGTGGTGGGAAGGGAGGGGGCACACAGAGGGTGGGTGGTGACAGTGCTGTCAGCCGCTGCGTGTGCCATGGGGAGGAGCGGGCAGAGGGGAGGGGGGTTCTGCTGGGTGGGAGGCAGGGCTGGGGGGCTGCGGTGGGTGCTGAGATGGGATGGAGCCATCGATGGGAGCTGAGATGGCACAGAGCCGTTGGGTATGGAGGTGGGGTGGGATGATGGATGTGGAGATGGGATGGTGCCATGAGCACCACGAAGGGGCAGCAGCACTGAAGCTGCCGTACAGCACTGTGCCTCCAGGAGTGCGGCTGCAGCGCTGGGCAGTGCCTCTCCTGGCATTATGGTTCGTCACAAATACCAGCAGTGAGCCTTTACTTGGTGCCTTGCATCCCACAGGATCCCGGGGCACGCCGCATCCATTAAGACTCTGCTTCATGCACTATTTTTCGGTGCTCCATGGGGAGCACCACCCCGGGGCTGTTCTCTGGGTGCTGCAGAGCGGGTTGCTGCTCCACTGGGATGCGCTGCGGGTAATCCCTCGTCCTTGAGCGCCCGGGGTCAAGCCTGCCGTGCTGGATGGCTGCAAATTGATTTGCATCAGCTCAGCATCGCGCCGAGATCGATGCCGGCGGGAGGGAATGAATGCAGCAGTCGGCATGCAGACACTGCGTGTGCTGGGCTGTGTGCAGGGAGCTGCTCAGCACCCCGACGTGCTGAGGATGGAGCGCCCAGACTGGGAGCACGGCGTGTCCCCACTTTGCACAGCCATAGATCCCACAGCATGGATGGTGGTCGCATTCTCCATCTGTGCCTTGCAGAGCATCGCACCCAGAGGGCTGCCCGGCTCTGTCGCCGCAGGTGTAAAGCTCAGAGTGAGGGGGTCCTGCCCTGCAGGATGCAGAAGGCTCCCGGTCGGTGCCTGCAGGCAGTGCCCCGGGCTGGTGGTGCCCTGTGTGTGCCAGGGAGCCGACTCCGTGCGTGTCGTTAGCAGCGTTTCTCCTGTACTAAAAAAAGCACGGATTTAATTGTTTCCTGCTGGAGTTGAAAGGCAGCTCCCGGCACCGAAATAGCGCAGAGGGGGAAGCACAGCCGAGAGCTGCACCACGTCCTCCTCCTCCTCCCCCTGCTGCCCGCAGCAGCACCTGGCAGGCCGGTACCTGCGATCCCCTCCGTGACCCCCAAAATGCCCTCATAATCCATCTCGTGCCACAGCCCCCCATGCCCCCAACCCGCTGCTGAGCATCCCCACGCCCTTCTCCCTGTGCTGCCCACACAGCCAACCCACTGCTGTGACATTGCAGCCCCCTCCTCTCCCCTCTCCAGACCCCCTGCAGCCCCCCAGCCGCTCTGTGCCTTTTGCCAGGCGCGCTGCAAATCCCTCTGATGGAAACCCGTTCTCTTTTATTTGCCTTCCGAGGTAATTGGCATCTCTTGGTGTGCTGGGCTCTCTATTTTTATCAGCTGTTTGCACATTGACACATCCCCGCTCCGCCTCGTTATCCCGGCGCGTTTCAGCCCTCTTGCTTTTCTATTATTACTATTTGGATGCACGAGGCGAGGGAAATGACAATCGGGGTGCTGGCAGCAGGTTCCCTGCTCACGTGCTCCCACGGGGGATATGATGGGATTCTCCATGCCCACGCTGTGCCACAGCCATGCCCACATCTCACTCCATCCCACGTGCTCTGCACGGTTTGGGCACTGGCAGGACAACGGCCCCTTTGCCCACGGCATCCCAGCAGGCATGGGAAGAGCCCAGGAAGGTGCTTGCAGGCCTGGAACTCACTCCTGGGGTGAGCAGAGCATCACTCAGCATTGCGAAAGCACTCCATTCCTATTTTTATTTATTTTGACCTCTTTTTTTTCTTTTTTTTGTTTTTTTGTTTTTCTTTTTTTCTTTTCTTGCAGTTACAGAGAAGGAGGTGCAGCAGTGGTGAGTAGCAGCGTGGCGGTGAGATGCTGGGGGTGCTGGGGGACCCCTCCTGCTTGGAGCTCAGTGCAGGGGCAGGCAGACCTTGGGGTGCATGCAGTTCGTAGGGGAGGACAGCAGCACACAGGGATTTTGGCTCCTCACATCGCACGCACACCGCTCCCTCTGTCTGTGGCTCTGTGCAGTGGTGGCTGCCTTTTCTCCTGCTTAGTCCCCGTAGGGATGCTGGGGCTCTCTGATGTGTACCCCAATGCAGCCCTGAGGGGGCACAGAGTCTCATAGGCAGGGACACCAGGGGCATGGAGGCAGGGCCGCCTCGCGGCAGCGGCTCTCACCCCATCCCCTCCAGCTGCCAAAACGTGCCACCCTAAAAAAGCCACCGTTTCCCTTTCATCTCCCCATCAATCCAGTCAAGGTTTTCTTTCTTTATCGCTTTCTCTCATCCTTCTCCCCCCTCCTGATGAGTCATAGCTGCAGCAGCACGAAGATGTCACCGGCTCTTCACTTTCCCACCTCGCCACCCCCTTCCCCTCCTCCCCCAGCCCTCGGCCCGCTGACAGATCTGGGTGAGGGGTTGTGTAATGTGCTGCACACGGCGGGGTCCCAGCGAGGTCCTCGCTGTCCTCACGCTCAGGGAGCTGCCTGAGCCCTTCCCTGCATCCTGTCAGCGTTGGAGGCGTTGCACCTCCTTGTGGCAATGCTTTGTGGTTCTGTCTTTGGCCATGCTGTCCCAGGAGGTGTAGAAGCTTTGCTACACCCCCAGTTCCTACGAGGAGTTTGCAGATGTGCTCATGCACAAAAGCCCCTGTTCTGCTTCAGCTTACCTGGCTGCAAAGCTGACATCCCAGGGCACTGTGATTACTTTTTGCTGCGGCTTGGCTGCAGCACATGAGCATGGAGCATCAGGCTGTGCTGGCTGGGAGCTGCTGTGCTGGGCTCTCATTCCTGTCCCCATCAAAATCCTCATCCTCATCCCCATATCCGTCCTCATCTCATCCTCATCTCCATTCTCAACCTTACCCTCATCCTCAATATCATCCCCATTCCCATCCTCATCCTCACCCCCAATACCATACCCGTCCCCTTTCCCATCCTTTTGCCCATCTCTATCTCATCCCCATCCTCATTTACATCCCACTCCATCTCCGTCCCCATCCTCAACCTCATTGTCATCCTCATCCCCATCACCATTCCCATCCCCTTTCCCATCCTCCTGCCCATCCCCATCCCACCCCTGTCCCCATTCCCCTGGTCAGTGCTCAACATGGATGTGGCCATGGCACGGTTCCCCATTCTGGGCAGTACTGGGGTTGGCCACCGCTTGGTGTCACTGGTGCCACTTGGTGCCCACTGGGTCCTGAGTTCTAATATTGATGGAATCCTAACCATACTGCTCCCTCCCCAGGTACAAGGGCTTTATCAAGGACTGCCCCAGTGGGCAGCTCGATGCTGCCGGCTTCCAAAAGATCTACAAGCAGTTCTTCCCCTTTGGTGACCCAACCAAATTCGCCACCTTCGTGTTCAATGTCTTTGATGAGAACAAGGCAAGTCAGCACGCTGCAGGCAGGGTGCATGGCCATGGGGCTGCGGTGGGGCACGGTGGGTGCAGTGATACCCCTTGTGTCCCATTCACTCCCTGGTTGCTCTCACTCCTCTGTTCCCCCCCAGGACGGGAGGATTGAGTTCTCAGAGTTCATCCAGGCGCTGTCTGTCACCTCCCGAGGGACGCTGGATGAGAAGCTGAGGTGTAAGTGTTGCCCGTGGGCACCCTGCTTTGGGGTGGCTGTGTGGGGTGCGTGGGGCACAGTGGCCATCTGGTTGTGGCCATGGGAACGGAGCCCCAACGTCTCCACGTGGCTCTTGGCAGGGGCGTTTAAGCTGTACGATTTGGACAACGACGGCTACATCACGAGGAACGAGATGCTGGACATTGTGGATGCCATCTACCAGATGGTGGTAAGCTCTGGGGGTGGGACAGAGTGCAAGTCCCCACCTGGGGACACCGTCCCCATGTCCACCCGTGACTGTGTGCCATCCTGCTGCCATAGGGAAACACTGTGGAGCTTCCCGAGGAGGAAAACACACCAGAGAAGAGGGTGGATCGGATTTTTGCCATGATGGACAAGGTGAGGGCGGTGCGGGGTTGTTTTCCTAGGGGTTGGGGGGCAGTTCTGGGTCCTCACTGCATCTCTGCTCCTTCCCCTCCGCCACCCATCAGGGATCTCAGTTCCACACTACAGCCCCAGGGATGCGCCAGGCACTCAGTGCCCTGCTGCTGTGTGCATGGGGGGCTGTGTGGGGCTGTGCAGGGCGTTGGGTTTGTGTCTCAACACCACTGCCACGTTTTGCAGAACGCAGATGGGAAGCTGACGCTGCAGGAGTTCCAGGAGGGCTCCAAGGCCGACCCCTCTATCGTGCAAGCCCTCTCCCTCTACGATGGGCTCGTATAGTCCCAGGGCCGAGCGGCGGTGAGTCCTGTGGGGGGGGGGGTCTGCTGTGCCCATCCCACTCACCCAGTGCTATCCCCACTTTGGTTTTCCCTCTGTGCTGAGCATCAGAGCATGGGCAGTCCCCCGGGGGAGTGGGGAGGGGATGTTTCCCCCATCCCCATGGGTTTCTCCCGGTGCGTCCCCATCCCGCAGCACATCCCCAGGCTCTGCAGTGCCATAAAACAATAAAAGCTGCCAGGTGGCAGCAGGGCCTGCGGCACGGTGCTGCAAGAACTGCAGAGCAGGCACAGAGGCAGCTGGCGATACAGGACATGGGGATGCTCCAGGGTGACACGATGTTAAATGTTCCCTTTATGTTCTAGCTCATTATCACGCACCCAGCAGCTGGCAGCACAGGGGGGGGCTGTGGCCCACCCTCATGCGAGTCCTCACACGGATTCCCTTTCCTCCTTCCTCTCCCACAGCTTATGGGGAAGATGCTCTCTGTGCCATCCGACCACGCAGCGATGCTTGCCTGCCCCTCTCCGGCCCTCCTCCATGTCCCACGAGCCAAGGATGCAGCGCAGCGCCAGCTCACGCCCCTCTCTGCGCTCCGAACCAACGCCGGTGCCATTTGCCAACTTCTGCTTTTTTCCAACAAAAAACAAAAACCACCCAAAAAAGACCACGGTCTGAGAGGCAGCAAACACCCAAAACTTGGGGGCTGAGGGAACGGCACCGAAGGCAGAGCCCCCCGTGGCCCCGAGCCCCTCTGCTCCTCATTCCTACAGTCTGGGGTCGGACTGCGGATGCGCCTCTCCGGGATGCAGCTGGGGATGGAGCCCACAGGGGCTATAGGGATATATATATATATAATTAATATTATTAATATTATTAATATTATTATTATTATTTTGGTGAGACAGTATTGTGCTTTTTTTTTTTTTTTTTTTTTTTTTGTCCATTTGGTGGAAAGAAGGGAGGCTTTTTTTTACACGTCTGCCGACGACGGATACCTTTATTTATTTGTTGTAACCATTGCTGCCATTTTGTCTGCCATATGTGTGTCCCACACCTCGCTGAGGGCATCTGTCCCGTTTACATCCCCACACACGACTGCAGGGCACCAGGAGCCTGCAATAACCAAGCCAAAAAATCCCCTCCACCCGCTGTTTGCCGTGCACTGGAAGGGACTCTGCACTTCTTTTACTTCTTTCCCTCTCCCTGTAGCCCTGTTCCTGCATTTTTCTCTCTCTCTTTCCCCTCTCCTGCCCAACCAGAGTTGCTCAGCCCCATCCCTCCTCTCTGTTTCCATTCCTTTCCCCAGCTTCTCTCCCCATCGGGCAAGACGAGGAGGCAGCCGGTGCTGGAGCATTTTCCTTTGTGGCTTTTCATTTTCTTACTGCATGAAAAGTATTAATGGAGCTGAGCGTTGGGTTTTGCTTTCAAGCCAATTCCCTTGTTGGTGTTTTTGGGAAAGGTGGGAAGGTGCATTTCCTCCATTGGCAGAGCAGGGGCAGCCGTGCAGGGCAGTGGGTTGGGGGTCGCCCCATTGCTTCCTATTGAGGCCGTGGGAAGTTGTGCTGGAAACCAAGAGAGGAGCCAGTGTGCACCCACACTCCTCCCTGCAGGAAGGTGAAGGGCTGGAAGAGGGCACCCACCTGCACGGGACACCTCACAGCATCAGATGCCATCCCTGCTGGTTCCATCCACTGCTGAAGAAGGAGAGATCTGGGAGCAGTGTGCAACATGCTCCTGTCCTGCTGCATTTTGCTCCTGGCCCAGCAGTATCCCCACCCCCTTCGTCCATCCCAGGCACTGCTGATGATGGCAGCAGTTGGTGCTCATCACACAGCTCTCAGCCACAGAGATGTCCCCAGGAGGTGACAGCTGGACACACAGGATGTTCTGAGGGATGCTCCCACCGCTCACAAGACGACAGCAGTGTCCCTATGGGGCTGAATCTTACATTCACATGTCACGATGGCCTGGAGCTGTGGGGCTGTGGATGCTTTCTCTGCCCTGCTGACATTTGGGATCCTGCACCTTTGGGAAGCCAGCACTTTGTGATGCTTTCACACGCCTTTATTGAGACACTTCTCCCCGTCCCCAAAGAGACATCATGTCTGCTGCCACCAGGAGCCCGTCGGGACGGTTCTGCCCCAGTGTCTCAGTGCTGGGTGTCCCAGAAGGCATCACTCTCTCCTTCCCCCCAAAACCTCCCTTCTCGATGCTTTGTGGCCAAAACACGTCTCTGTTGGGTAGATCTTTGCAGTGACTCAAACTCCACCACCTCCCATCTGCTGGATGGGTGCCCTCCTGGTGCCAGGCATTGCTCTGATGGCACCGCTGGAGCTGCACTGGGACGCCCCATTAGAAGTAACACCAGACAGATACAGATGTTTGCTCTGCCACTTTGGCCTGGAAGGCTTTGGGGTTCTTTTCTCCTCGTACATTTCTTCCCGTGGGGCTCCTGCCTTGGGCGCACCGAGGGGCCTCATATCCTCTGTCAGCATCGCTGAGACCCACAACTCCTGGTGCCAATGGAAGTATGGCTTGAAGCTTCTCATGCTTGGGAATGTCAGCCTTCACCTCCTCGTGCCTCAGTTTCCCCATCAGTGACCGCAGTGTTCTCCCACCATTTGTCCATCAGTGTTGCCTGGTTATAAGCAGTGTCTGTATTTCCTTTCCATTCTCTGTTCACGTGCTGTTGCTGCCCTGCAGCTGCCGTTCCCTGGGTCCCTCGGTTCCTTTTGGGGTCAGGGTTCCCCCAGGGGAGGCAGTGCTGCAGGAACCCCGGGCTGAGGAGCAGCAGAGCTGCATTCATGGAGGTGAAGCTGTCTGTGCTCCTGTGCCGGTGTCTCAGCTTGCATGCCCCGCTGCCTTGTCTTGAGATGAATCCAAGAGCAAACCAAGCAAACCGACCCGTTTAAGAACGGAACAAACAAACAAATAGAAACAAACCCAGGAACTTTGTGGCGGTGGAAATAAAAGCTTCATGATGGTACCGAAGTGGTCTGTGATGTGCCATGGGGTTTGGGGCTGTCAGCATCCAGTGCTGTGTGCCCTGGGCAGGGGCTGTAAGGGACAGCAAATGGGGAACGTGGGAATACCCTGCTGCTGGCTTCTGGGGCTGGGAGCAGTGCTCAGATAATGTGTAGGTTTGTATGTATGTGATGGATTTACAGCTGTGCAAGGAGAGGGCGAGGATGGGCACAGGTTCCAAACGATGGGGTTGGATGTGGGCACCCAGAGGTGCTGCTGGGTGGGAGCACCTCCAGTGAGGAAGGGGTTAAGCCCAGTTTCACACAGGTGCTGCCGGGACCAGGAACACTGGGGGGGGGATGGGGAGAAGCTGTGAGTAGAACTGGTCCCCTGGCTGTGTGCCCTGGGTCACAGCATCACCTGGAGCCCATCCTCACCTCTGGACCCTCCCCATCCTGCTCGTTCCTGCGATCCCTTCCCAGGGAGGCACTGTTTGCTTGGCCCACCTTATCCTGGCTGGGGCAGATGGTTTTTGGGTCCTGCTGTTTTTGTTTTTCAGAGGTTTCTGGGTGTTAGGGTTTGTTTTTTTTTTCTTCCAAAAACTGATATCCCCCATGGGAAGGAGTTACCATTTTCCAGCCAGCTGTAATTATGAGAGCAGCATCCCATAATGGAAACATTTAGGTCACCTTCACAGCAAACAGTGCTACCTAATAAGGCTGTGTCTGGCCAACCTGGCTGACCGTGCCCCTAGCATGCGATGCTCAGCCAGCTCTGCTCTATGCCACGTGCAGGAGTGGCTGGGAAGCCCATGCTGTTGGTTCCACATGGAGCCAGCACAGTGTCTGGTGGAGCTGCAGGAGGTGTGAGCAGCAGGGAGCATCAACTGCAGAGCACAGCAAGCACTGCAGGGCAGCTGAAGCTGCATCCGAGTCTGAGCAAGCCACAGTCTCATGGACACAAGGCCCAGCTGGAGCCAGAAGTTTGCAGCCCTGGATGTTTTGGAAGGGATGCTGCCAGCTTACATCCTCCTCGTGCCCTGCTCACTAGGGTGGGATCTCCCAGCTGCAGCCCTCTGGTGCCAGGCTCTGCACCTGCATTGTCTCCAGCCAGGCAGGATGTAGCTGAAATGCTATCAGAGCTTGAAGCAGTGATTGAGCACCTGGTGGGAAGTAGGGCCAACCCAGTGCAGCTCAGGTGTATGCAATGCCCTGAGTGACCATAAGGGCTGGAGCCAGGATCCACCCCTGCCCAGACCTCATTGAAGGGTTGGCAGTAGAGGTAAGGAGATCTTGTTGGAGATCCCTGCATTCCTGAGGGCTTCTGATGGTAAGCAGCTTCTTTCCTTTATTTCTGTGCCTATGGCTGTTGAATTTGAGCAAATCTTCCCTTGCTGTAGTCTGGGACCTTGCAGCTCTGCTGTCATTGCTGCACTTTCCATCACATCATACAGGGCTGGCAGACTGCAGCTCAGTCCTGCAGATCCTGGGTGCAGTGGAGACAGAGATCTGGGGTAGAACAGTACAGTACTCACTAATCTTCCTGGAGTGTGTTGTGTTTTTCATCCCTATTTCCATCCTGAGCAGGGACTACTCAGGCACCAGTTTTGCTTGCACGTGTCACACTCTGCACTTCCAAGCTGAGTTGGCTTTTGGGTGGGTTAGGTAATGACAGAGCAAGGAGGGACTGTTCCAAAACCATTCCCAGAGCTGTGCAGAGACCTGCAGGAGGCTGAGCTCTTCTGGGTGCTGCTTGCAGTGTTTCCCTGCTGATATGTAGCCACTGCCTGCCGTGGTGGTGGTGCTGGTCAGCTGCAGTGCAGTGCTGTCCTGTGGGGCTGTGGGGTGCCTCCACCAGTGGTCAGCTGGCAGAAGGACAACGTGGGCATCAGAAGAGGAGAGCAGGAGCCTGAGGTCTGCGGGTGGGCTGGGTGGCTGAGCAGCCTGGCACCACTCTGTGTGGCTGCACCAAAGCACCTGCAGGAGTGGAGGTGCTCCAGGCTCTGTGCTGTGTGCAATGGCCCCTGCAGCTGTGCCATGAGATTCTCTAGGAAGGTACAACTGTGTAGGCAGAGCAGTTCCTGTATCCCAGCACAACTGCTCTGTTCTCTTCTCTGTTTTATTTCTGCTTGTCCCCACAGGGCCTGGGCTCAGTGTGCTCCCCAGTGGGTAGCTGCACCTCCTCTGGGTCTCCACAGAGGATGCTGGCTGTGCATGGTCCTTACTGCCACAGGGAGGACCAGGCTGATCATCCAAGGTGAGGCTGCAGTTCTTGCTCCCTGTGCACACCTCCTATCTCAGCCTGCTCCCTCCTGACACAGAGCAGCAATGTGGCTGCCAGGGTCCCACACAGGCACTCAGTTCTCTCCCGACTGCCACTGAGAGCAGCCACTGAGCTGTACGTTCTGGGAGCACTCATGGTGAAGCCAAGCATCCCCAAGGTGCCTTTGCCATCATACAGTGGTTTTGACATCAGTGCTGATGTGGGGCTTTGCTGCTGTGTGGCAGAGAATGAGGTGGGCACAGTAGTGAAGGTGGTCATCTTGGTCCTGCAGAGTGAATCTTTTGCATGTTCCTTTTTGGGGAAAAATAGGATTTGGGGCCTCTGCCTGCTCTCTCCCATTTGGCTGAAGGGCTCCTAACAGCTGCCCCCTAGATGGTGCCCAGGGACAGGTGGCACTGCCTGGATCCCTGGGATGTTGGCACCTACACCTGTGCCACGTGCAGGGCTCTGCTGTTGCCCATGCAGTGCTCATAGTGTGAGGTGGGTGTCTGCTAGGAAGGATGTTGCCTTTCCTCATTTGCTTTAAATCCTTTAGTTCATACCCACTTTTCCTCCCTCCCATCTCCCTTGGCTGAGCGCAGCAGAACCCTCCCAAAGCAGATGCTGCGTGCAACCCCCCAAGCCCCCGCATCCCTTCATCTCTCCCAGGGCTTCCTGCATTTGCTGCCAATGATTCAATTCCTCTCTCCCAGGGGCTCTGTGAAATGCACAGGCGCTGCCTCCCTGGGAGCACTGCGCCGGGCTGAGCGGAAGCGCCGGGTGCCCTCAGCACAGTGCTGGCATTTGGCTGCTGGCACTCTGCTGCCAGGCACAGCAGGGAAACAAACAAAACCTTGGGACTGGGGCCAGGAATGCGTGTGTTGATGCAGAGCAGGGGCTTTGGGTGTTGGCGGATGCCAGTTTTGGTTTCACGCTTGCAGCATCCCCTGCTGATACACAGCACCCTGCTGTGCAGGCCCAATCCATCATCCTGCTCAAGCATTGGTGAAACCCCATTGCAGGTGCCTGCCCTGTGTGCCCTTCCTGCCAGACCATGGCTGCTGTGTTGGGAGTGTGGGGTGCCCAGAGCCTGACTCCCCCTTCCTCAGGACTTCAGACAGGAGCAGGATGGCTCACTGGGCGCTCTGTGCAGAGCTTCCTGCAGGATGAGCTCCTTGCCTGAATCTGTTGCAAACTTACCATTGAGTATGAGCCCTCTCCTGGCACACAAACACTGTGAGTGCAGTGAATCCAGGCTGGGGAGGTCTGGGCTTCCTTTGACCCAGTGTTGGAGGAGCTCTGCTTCCAGCTCAGTGCCTGGTTAAGCACGGATAATGATGGAAACAAAGGTGCTGGGATCCTGTAGTGATTCCAGGGAGCTGTGAGGGCAGAGGGTGCTCTTTTCCACGGTGCTGTGTCCCTTCTCAGCCACACCTGCTTGCTTCCAGGAGTGCAGTGGGAGCTGTGGTGCAAGGGAAGGGCACTCCGGTTCTTCCTGCTTGGCTTCACTCCTCTTGCCTGCAGACTGAGATGGTGCCAGCATGACTGCATGAACAGTGTGGGCAGGTACTGCTGCAAGTGCCCTCCAGCTACCTGCCATGGCCAGTGGGTGTCACTGTCCTTGGGGGTAGAGGGAACTCTGCATCCCCACCTCACTGCAGGCACATGGATGCCCCAATTTGCTCTGCCTGCAGATGTGGGCGAGCGTTTGCAGGGCACCATCATCACTTCCATCTCATTCTTTCCCTCCTGATGAGACTGCAGGGGGTGAAGCTGGCACCAGCTCTGTGGGATTGTGCCACCTCCCATCTCTTCTCTTGTTGCAGTGGGGATGTGGTGTTTGGGGAGAGCTGTGCTTGCACCACCCTATTCCCAGCTGGGAATCCATCCCCCTCAGTGTGTGTAACTCGCTGCCCCTATCCCTGTGCCTTCACCTGGGGTCAGTTCCTGACTCAGCAGGGCCAAGGGTGACAAATCTTGCTGGGGTACACAGTGTCCCACCAGCCTCTTGCAAACCCTGGGTTTGTTGCAACACTCCAAGCAGTTCAGGGCAGCCTTGGCTGTGATCAGCCCACAGATAGTGGGTCTGGGGGGTGGGGGGAGCAGGAGCCTACTGGGCTGGGGAGCAAGTAGGGAAGGCAAAGTGTGTCTCAAAATCCATTATGTTCCTGTGCAGTTTATGGTTTGGTTCTGACTAAAGGTTTCCCTGTGAAGAAAGCAGCTCCTCCAGCCATCCTTCCTCCCTGGCCTTGGGCTGCCCAAGTGGCAGTGCCTGCACGTGGCAGTGGTGCAGGGCAATGTCCAGCCCTGGCCCTGTGCTGGGTCCCTCAGTCGGTGGAGCTGGGATCAGATCTTTGCACACATGCTGCAGGAAGAGGCTGTTGCCCAAAAGTCATTTCTGTCCCACCCCACTGCACTGGTTGGAGTGACCACAACCCATTTGATCCCACGTTTGGTGATGGCACAGCGCTGGGGTGAGGTTGCAGCTGCCAAAGCCCATTGCTTGTGCTGTGCTCTCAATGAGGTGCCCCTAAAGGAGAACTCCCTATGGATGATTGGTTTCCCATGCTGGAAAGCCTGCTGCTGATCTGAGTGAATGCACAGGGGGAGCATGGTGTTACCCCATGCACAGCTCTGCACCCCCTCCCTTTGCACCAACCTCCCCCAGAGCTGCAGCTCTCCATTTCCAGGGCTTTCAAAGAAATTCTTCCTTCCCCTGCAGAGTTGGGCTGGGCAGGAAGTCAGGCAGCTATGGGGCAGCTGCCCTCTGCCCCTCATTTTCCTACCTGATGGGCTTTGGGGGTTGAAACACTGCAGCTGTATGGCTGCAAAGTGGGGGACACAAGTGGCAGCACGGGGCAAAGCCCCCATCTTAGCTGGGGTGTGAGTAGCACTTCTATGCTCTGTGTACCCTCAGGCACCTAGAAGGCAGGGCTCCACTGGGAACGGGGCCCACAGAGGGGACAGTCCTTTGGCAGCTCCGCCTGCCCCCGCCTGGCTATAAGGGAGGAGGAAGAGGAGGAGGATGCTGGACTCTGGGCTGGAGCACTGAAGGCAGCTGGTTTCTGCAGTCCTAAGGAGCAGGTGAGTGTGGGCAAAGTGAGGGGAGAGTGAGGGAGAAAAGGGGCCCTTTTCTGTAGGGATCTGCTCCTGGCTGACCCCTCTCCATCCATGCCCAGCTCTGCCTCACTGTGGGTGTGTGGGATGGGCTCAGAGCAGTGGGACGGGGTGTTGCAGCCCCTTCCCATTACTTGTGCTGCACCAAACCACTTCTCACTCAGTTTTTGGGCACTTGCCACCCACCTGTCAGTGTCCCAGCTTGGCTGCCCACATGGACTGGAGCTGGGACCTCAGCTGGCACCATCCCATCGCCCTCCATGCTCTGTTTGGGGATGCTGGGGGCAGGATGGGGCCCCTATGCTCGCATGCCAAGGCTTACCCTGCTGTCTCAGGGTGCTCTGCCAGACTGCCTGGGGAGGGCAGCTCCCCTCCTTGCCAAAGGTTTCAGCTTTCTGTTCAGGCACCATCACTCCACCCAACTTTTATTTCTCTTGGTTTAAAAGCAAAATCTTGGTGTCCCTGCAGGGCAGAGAAAACAGTCTCTCCGGTACAAAGTGTAACTGAAGTCACAAGGAAATTGCTGCAGCGTAATCAGAAAGGTTGAGAAAGTCCTGAGATGTTCCCCTTCGCTGAGCTTTGTTTGCTTTGGTTTTCTGTCACATAAGGCTGAAACTTTGAGGCTCTCCCTTCCTGACAGAGAGGCTGAGCACAAGCGCTGTGTGTGGAGCTGGTGGCCCTGGGCTTTGGGATGTGTTCTCAGGGCAAACAAAAGGCAGATTCCCACCCTCCCCCCCCCCCCCCCCCCCCGGGCAAAGCAAAGTGTTTGAGTAGGAAAATGCAGAGGTGTTTACTCCATCCACTGCTGCTCACAACCCAAGTGTGCCCATTCTCAGCAGTCGGGGCAGAGCAGCGATGCTGAATGCTGCAGAGAGAAGTGGTTTGGGGTGCAGAGACCGTGCAGACGCAGGATTGCGTTGGGTCTGGTCCCTTTTGGGAAGTACAAGTTGCCTTTCCTGTAAATGCTCCATTGAGAGGAAAGGAAAGGCTGAGCCCAGTGTGCTGGGCGCACACCCAGCTCTGTGCACACCCAGACGCCGGGAGTTACGGAAATGCTGCTTGCACAAGACTGGCTGCTGCCTGCATGGCAGGGTGAGGGAGCTGAGTGGTGGAGCTGGGGCTGTCAGACCCTCTGTGCTTCAGCAGAGCCAGACCCTGCAGCAGGGTGAGATGCTGGGTCTGAGTGATGTTCCATGGGGTGCAATGTGGGGAAGTGCATCCTGCTGCAAAATGTGTAGGACACTTGGGGAGCCAGGCAGGGAGAGTTCTCTGCTTGCAGGAGCAGGATTGTGCTGACTTGGCGAGAGCAAGGAGGTTGTTCAGGGTGGGATTTGGCTGGCTCTGTGTCTGCTGTCTCTGGCCAAAGATTGGCTGATATCACCTTTGTGGGGCCCTGGATCCACGACCTGGCTTGGAGACAGCCCTGAGCCCCTTCCCACAGCCAGCACGCCCCTGGGGTTCCCAAATGCCCCCTGCAGAGCCCCACAAGCTCGGAGCTTTGTCACCCCGTTGCTGGCTGAAGTCCTCCATGCTCTCAGCCAAAGGCTGAGGAGCACTGAATCCCCATGCAGAGGTTTCCTGCGTAATTAGGACAAACGCCCACTAACTATTAATTAGACTTTGGGCTGTGGCTGGGGGTGCTGCTCTCGTGCCTAGTGGGGCTGGGATGTGCCGGATCGTGCCCAAGCACAGTGCCTGCATTATGCTGAGCTCAGCCCCACGCTTTGCAGGGTTCTCAGGGAGTGCACAGATGGCTGAACCCAGAGACACCGTGGTCCTGGCCTACAGTGGGGGCCTGGACACCTCCTGCATTCTGGTGTGGCTGAAGGAGCAGGGCTACACTGTCATCGCTTTCCTGGTGAGCCTGGGGGCTGCTGGGGGTGGGTGTGGGGATGTAGGGGCACAATGGGGATGTGCAGGGTGCTTGGAGCACTGGTGAACGTCACCCTGTCTGTGTGCAGCACTGCTTGTCCTTGCTGGCTAATGACTGTTAATGGGGCAGAGCCAAGGGGCTGGCAGAGGGCAGTGCGGCCCCAAAATGCCAGCTCAGATGGAGGGAATTCCTCCTGCTCATCCTGGATGGCCCCAAGCCCGGCCCGGTCCATGCAGACCAGACATGCCCTTGGTTTCGTGCAAGCATCCAACCGAGCTTTTCTCACTTTTCTAGGCCAACATTGGGCAGAAGGAAGACTTTGATGCAGCCCGAAAGAAAGCACTGGCGCTAGGGGCTGAAAAGGTACCACAAGGAGCTCTGAGAATCCCCCAGTCCCTTTCCCAGGGGAATGGCACCTAAATCTTTTGGCAGCATTTAGGAAACGGGAGAATAAGCATCCCCTCACCTTGCCATCCCCGTAGGTTAGCATAGGCACAGCCTGTGGCACAGCTCCCATAAGAGCTGGTTGCATCTTCAGCTGCCCTCCATCCCAGTGCTTCTTCCATCCCCTCAGGTGTACATCCAGGATGTCTGCAGGGAGTTTGTGGAGGAGTTCATCTGGCCAGCAGTGCAGGCTAATGCACTGTACGAGGACCGTTACCTGTTGGGCACTGCGTTAGCCCGGCCCTGCATCGCCCGCCGTCTGGTGCAGGTCGCCAAGGAGCAGGGAGCCCGGTACATCGCCCACGGGGCCACGGGCAAGGTGAGGGGCTGGGGGGGGGGGCTTGACTGCTCGTGCTTGCGCGGTGAGGCGTTTGGTGAGTGCTGGTGGGATTGCAGAGCTCTGATTTTGCCGCTAGAGGCAGCCAGAGACCGTGGGAAGGATGCTCGGGGAGGATGCTCTGCGGCCGCTCTGCCCTCCTGCTTTATTCTCGGCCAAGAAGGACGCAGGACTTACGCCGCGATGTCCCAGAAAAGGACAAAGCCATGGGGCACGGCTGTCGTACTGCCTGATCTGTGGAGGCAGGAGTTGGACTCGATGATCCTTATGGATCCCTTCCATCTTGGGATCTTCTGTGATCTCCTCCAGGGGTGGGAGGCTTGGGGTGACCCCATCACCAGGTGCCAGCATTGCTCTGCAGGGTGCTTTGTGTGCACCCAGGCCTCCTCCTCCCATCGTTCAGGGACCCCCCCCCATGCAGCCCACAGCCCTGGCCGTGGTCCCAGTGTGAGGCAGGTTGGGTTTGGGGTCCCTGGTGGAAGAGTCCTGCTGGAAGGAGGATCTTCACACTTAGAGATTGAGGACAGAAGGGCACGCCTGCCAAGACAGCTCCATTGCCACAGTGCCTCCTGTTCCTGCCCCTGGATGCTTCTCCTGATTCACCCAGCAGTGTCTCCTTGATTGTGCCCTGGGCACTGCGTATTTCTCTTCATCCCTGGGCATCACTGGCATCAGTGCCACCCTGGGGATCCTCGGCTGCTCCCCAGACCCCCACCTCCTCGAGCCATTAAGGCACAGGCAGCACTGTGGGTAACCTGACCCTGCATGGCCCTGCAGCGTCCGCAATGCGCGCCATCTGCGGTGTCCCCGCTGCAGGAGCAGATGGAGGTGTTTTGGGCCTGTAAGGGAAATGAGTGCTCTGTCAGCTCTGCTCGTGTGTAATAGTCCTGGGGGATCTCACAGCCTGGTTGTAAATGTATCCTTCAGGCTGGGGACAAGAGGAAGGAGGGGATCCTCACGCCCCCTTGGTGCTGGGGGAAAATGGATTTGGTGAGCCCTGTTCCCTTGGAGGACACCCCTTCCAGCTACCTGCCCTCATTAGCTGTGCCCCACCAGCACGGGCCAATTAAGATAGAGAGAGGTTCAGAGCATCCTTCTGGGCGGTGAAGTCTTCCTCTCCCCTCTCCCTTCATGAAGAAATAAATACTCAGATCAGGGCTTCATAGGATCACACAGGCTGGGAAACGCCTTTAAGGATCACCAGGTCCATCCGCACGTTGGGTTTTTGGGGCTCTCAGCCCTGAGGAGTGCTGCTCTCGGTGACCTCAGTGCCTACTGTTGGGACGGTTTGCACCCAAAACACATTTCCCTTGCTCTCTGCTGCATTTTGCTCCTGTTCCCGGAGCAGGGATGTGTCTGGGCTCTCCAACACCACACACGGCATCATCCTGGGGGCTGCATGCACATACGTGTGCATGGCTGTGTCTGTGTGCACTACTGCATGCGTGCTGTGCTAGGGACAAAGCTCCAAAGCCATCCCCCACCCTGAAGGGACTGAAGGATGTGGCTCCTATGGGTTGTTGGGGTGGGGGCACTTGCCCCAGGGCAGTCCCTCAGTGTCTCCCTGTGTGTTTCAGGGTAACGACCAGGTGCGCTTCGAGCTCAGCTGCTATGCGCTGTGCCCCAGCATCAAGGTAAGAACCCAGCCCACCTGGGGAATTCTGCTTTAACACAGACACAGCTCTCCTTAACAAGCTGCCAGCTGCACCGAGCTGCGTTTTGGTATTTAAGGGGGGGCCGTAATGATCCTTAATTGATCTGTTTTTCCCCCAAACACCACGAGGCCGCTGAGCAAACAGCGCAGTGGCAGCTGCTGGATGATCAATGCTGCCTGCTTCCCCCTGGCATCCAGCACCTTGCGAGGGTCAGGGTTTTGGGTTACTCCACCATCGCAAGGAGAGATTGAATTTCAACTGGGGAGGGGTTCAGGGGGCAGAGGGCAGCGAGCCTCATGCTTCTGCTTGCCTCCAGGTCATCGCACCGTGGAGGATGCCTGAGTTCTACCAGCGCTTCCCTGGGCGCCGTGAGCTGATGGAATATGCCCAGGTAGGAGCAATGGGATGCTGATGTGGGATGCTCACCACACCATGTGGGCGATGGTAGCGAGACCCACACAGCATTGCTGCAGCACCCCACTGAGTTCTCCTGGGGTGTTGTTGTTTTTTTTCTCCTATATATATATATATTTCTCTCTTTTTTTTCTCATAATTACCTAGTTGCTGTTTGTAACCCATTTTCCCAAGTAAACGGGTCCCAGCTCAACGACTTGTGTAACAGACAAAGCAAACACACTCCTCTTTGTTGTCCCTTCCTTTTTGAAGTACAAGTTGCAATAAAACACATTAGAAGTTTTGCATCAGGTTTTTACGTGCCCACCAGGGTACCTTTCTTTTTTAGCGACTGCACGGAAATGCTTGACAACTCGGCTCAATCAATCAAAAGGGAAAAGGCAGCTCTGTGCATACACCAGAAAATTGCTTCAGTTTTTAAATAGCTGCCATCCAGGCTGCCTGGCAGCACGGGGACGGTGAGGTGTGGGGCCACGGGAGCTCAGAGCAGCACATCGGGGCTGCGCGTTGAGGACTGTGTTTGCCATCTGTTGGTGTATTATGAAGGGGCGAGTTTACGAGAGCTTTCCATATGTTGCCAAACAAATTGTCAAATAGGGGAGTTATTAAGAGCGCGGCGTTTTTATTATAGGGAAAATGGAACATGTGTTTTGGGTTTGGGTTTTGTTGTGGTTTTTCTTTTTAATCTTTGTGTTTTGTGTTGTGTTTTTTTTTTTTCTTCGTTTGGAAAGAGTGGGGGGTGGGGAAATGGAAAGTGAAATGGGTTGGGGCCCTGCTCGGAGAGAAGAGGTTGGGGTTGAGGGTTTGCAGTACTTCTTGGCCTATGGCTGTGCTCAGCACTCTAAAGAAAAGGGAGTTTTCCTTCTTCATGCTCAGGAGAAGGAGATGTGGGCAGGTCCTCCGTGCCTGGATGTGCTCAGGGCAGCACAGTAATTGCTCAGCGTGAATTAATGACGATGAAACGTCTTCTGTCAGGATCCAGGAGGGCTCTGTGATGGGAACGAGGGCCCTGGTGGGGCTGAGGTCTGCAACCCAGCCCTTGTGCTCTGTGTATGGCAAAGGGTAGAGGCTGGGAGATGTGCTGCCCCGAGGGAAGGGGCAGGAGAGGCGTCATTCCGCCCTTGCATCCAGTGAGCTGTGCTTTGCCTTCTCTGCAAGTCAGAGCTTGTGGCTGAGGTCCATTTGAAGTGCAAATGTGCTGCCTGCTCTGTAGGTAGGAGCGGGTTGGGGCAGTGGAGCTGCCCAGTGAGTTCAGGTAATGGGTTAAGAACTGTGGGCCACACGTCTCCACGTTATCTCCCATGTCAGAGGATCCTAGCTGGGGAACAAGCCAACCCAGCCTGGAAAAAGATGTTCAACATCCATTCTAACATCTCTGTCACCTGGGTTAAATGATGCCCTGGTTGCCCCAAGGGGGAGCTGATGGAATGCAGGGTTGGAGGCACAGCTGTCCGTGCTGCTGGTGCCCATGGGGTTGTGCCTTTGTGTTTATGGGGCTGAGTCCCACGGAGGCTGTGCTGGAGGCTGGCTATCCCTGTGGACTTGCTCAGCACTTCTCCTCTCCTCTCTGCAGAAACACGGCATCCCAGTGCCTGTGACACCCAAGGCACCCTGGAGCATGGATGAGAACCTCATGCACATCAGGTGAGCAGACAGCCCTGGTGGGGCAGGGACCCAGAGCATGGTGTCATGATGTCCCCGCTGCATGGTGGGGCATGACACTTGGCCAGCACAATCCTTCACGCTTCTGAAGCAAAGAGCCTGATCCCCATCATAGAACGGCTTGGGTTGGCCCAGACCCCAGAGTTCATCTGGTTCCGTCCTTCTGGACTGTCCTGTGATGAGCTGAATGAGGCTGGCCCCAGAATCTCCACCTTTCTAAAGCTGTGTAGTTGCCCACGTAGCACTGTTTGTCTCTTGGGTCCTTGCAAGCCCCGGGTTCCCTAGCAAGGTTACTGCTGAGTCTCCTGGAGAACCATAACATGCCTTTACCCCATTGCTATGGGATGGCCGTGCCGTGGGTGGTGGCAATGGTCTGAGCTGGTCCCAAAGTTCCATGGACCTACAGTGCAGTGACGTCTCTCTGTCTCTCTCTCCCTCCTTCCCTGCCTGTTGCAGTTATGAAGCCGGGATCCTGGAGAACCCCAAGGTAATCGATCACGGCCGGGTGGCAGCTACAGGGCTGAGGGCGTCTCGTGTGTTTGCAGCCTAATTGGAAATTTCACGGCGGGCCGTGTGTGGAGGGGAAGCCCTGCCCAGCCCCTCCGCCTCCTGCAGCACGCTAATTGCCATTGGTGTCAGTAGGGGATGGGCCTGTTTCAGGGTGACACGGGAAGGGAAAATGTCACGGGGCAGCAGTAAGGGAGCAATTACACTTGATGAGGTGCTGGTGGCTTCCCCAAGTGGATAGAGGAGTTCCGGCTGCTCCCCATGGCCCCCTTTGCTTCCTCTTCTTCTCTCTCTGGGAGGAAGCAACAGCTTCAAAGTGACCTCCTCCATGGGACCACCACATTCCCATGGGCTGCAGACTCTTGGTGCTGCACATGCTCCAGCTGCTGGGATGTTCAGCAGCCATTCAGCCCTCCATCAGCACCAATTGTTGCTGGATAGGAGCCATTTGCTGCTTAGCAAACCCTGGTAGGTTGGACACATGCCTACAGCATAGAGATGACAGGATGGGGACCGTGGAGAGGGCATCCTGGCCCCCCACCACTTCTTCCCCATTACTGCATCAGTACCTCTCTGCATCTTTGATCAAGACCCCCTAGTTCTGCCCAGTCCATGTCCCTCCCAGTCTGGAATGCTGGGTGGAAAATGTTCCCTGAGCATCCTTTGGTGATGGGCACACTGCCATCCTTCGGTACTGGGAGGTGGCCGTGTGCTGTCACCACTGTCCCCTTCCCCAGCCCAGGATGAGGGTGGCTGGGGTGCCAGGCACGGTGGGTCCCCTCCCAAAGCCCAGAGACTGCCAACGAGGGATTTGAAAGCAGATGGTTGAGCTATTTTCTGCCTCTGTGAGGCCCGATTGAAGGGCAATGAGGCAGCTAATGCGGAGAAAGATAGAAATTTACTTGCTTTAACTTCATATGGCACTCTGAAAGAGTTCATTCAGTCCCGGGCACAACAATATCAGCCGGATGAATAAACCATTTGCGGCATCGATAGCTCTGCATCATGGTTTACTTCATGGACCATTTGCTTCCAATTTCTTCTCTTCTTGCCCCGTTTTTCTTGCTTCTTTCCCCCCCCCCTTCTTTCCACACACTCTTCCTTTTTTTTTTTTTTCTTTTTTTTTTTTCCTCTCTCCCCTTTAAAGATGACATTGCAGGACTAGCCCCCCTGCAGGGAGGGATAAATAGGAGGCATTGATACACTGCAACAAACTATTTGTCATTTGAACTGTGCTTTTAGGAGAGAGAATAAAAAGAGGACAGACTCACACCGTAATGATGGAATGCAAGCCAAATGTCACTTTTATTTCTATTTAGTTATTTTATCTAATAGGGGTTTTCATAGTTGGCTTAGAAAATTGGAAACTACCTGACTTTGACTTCCAATGTTTAGTAAAGAGTTTTTAATACTTTCCATTTCTTCCCCCCCCTCGTGGTTCCCATCTTTCCTTTTGAACTTCAAGTTTTCCATCATCTCCAGCGGGTCTGTCTGGTTAATAAGTGTGATCAGGGCTAGGAGAGGGCAGATGATGTAAAATTGAAATCTGCAGCCCGTGTAATCTGTGTGCTTGGGGGGCACGGGGGAAACGTGCACGCGCTGCGTAAAACAAGGGAAGAGGGCAAAAAATATTCATGGAATATCCTGAGTTGGAAGGGGCCCATAAGGATCGTTGAGTCCACACAGCCTCTACACAGGACCACCCAAAAATGAGACACATGTCTGTGAAGTTGGGCTCGATGATCCTCGTGGGTCCCTTCCAACTCGGGATATTCTATGGTTCTGCTTTGCCCTCTTTGCTCAGTGGTGAGGTGGCAGGAGATGGACGTGGGAGAGGCCACAGCTGGAGGTGTGGGCAGGTGGCTGGGTTGTGCTGTGCCTCAGTTTCCCTCCCCCCCCTTCCCAGCTCATGGGCTCCATGTGGGCACTGCTGGGTTCCCTCTGTGGTCACACGGGGAACACAAGTTTAGTATCACCAGCATGAGTGACAACGCTGTCCCAACCTGGATGGGGCAGCAGCCACGAGGGAGATGCTTCAGCTTTGCTAAATTGCAATGCATTTTGCTTGCCAGGACGGAAAGCTTTTCTTGTTATTATTATTATTTCTTCCTCCCTCGTCTGGTACGTGCTTCAATTCACTGCCATCACCCCAGCCTCCAGTGGCCCAGCTCTAAAGGAGATAAGATGCTTCTTTACTATAAATCTTGGGGGAAAATATACATAAAGGTTGATGTGCTCTGAAATGGGTTTTTGCTTTGTTCCTCTATTTTCCCCCTGTGTGTATTAACCTCGAGGACACCATGAAAGAGCCCATGCGACTAGAGCACCTGCTGGGGTCAGCCCTCCTCATTCGTTTTCTCGGTCCGCACGGAATAAGCTGGGTTCTGGCCCCGCCGCAGCCCAGCTTATTCTGCACTGACCGCAAAAAGTCGCACTTTTCCCTGCCTGACTTGCTTCTCTGCAGCTATTCCACCTCCAGCTGTGGGGGCGTCGAAGAAAAAGATGAGATCAAGTTGAGGGGAAAAATTGTCTGATTTCTTCGTCCCTTTTGTTCCCAGGGCCCCCTGAGCTCCGGCGCTGCTTTGTGCCGTGATCGCCGTATCCTGTTGCTTTGGGATGGGGATGGGTGCCAACCTGCTGAGCTTTCGGGGGTGCTGGTGATGCTGGTTGTGCCCATGACACCAACTGTCCCTTGTCTTTCCCCTTTGCAGAATCGGGCCCCCCTTGACCTCTATACGAAGACCTGTGACCCAACCACCTCTCCGGACATCCCAGATGAACTGGAGATCGAATTTGAGAAGGGTAAGACATCCCCAGAGGTCCCCCTTGGCACTGAGCATACGTTAGGACCAAATCTTGCTTCTTCGTGAAAAACGTAGCCTGGAGCATCGCTAAGGTGAAAATGGGCTACACCCCAGCTTGGAGCATCACGCCTTGGTGCATGCTGGGCTTCTTCCACTAGTGTGGGTGGTCTGGGTACGTCCTCTGTGGCTCCTTGTCCCACAGTGCTCAGTCCTATGGCAGTGGGACCCCACTGACACCAAGGGGGGACCCCAGGCATGGAGGAGCTGCGGGTGCTGGTGTCGCTGTCCATGGTACTCAGGTGGCCCCTGGGGACACGCGGGTGGCGCTGATGCTCGTCATGCTTAATGAGGGGATACAGAGCTCCCACTCCTGCCATCCATGGGTGTCCCCATGCCACCCCATGGTTAAGAGGGGCCACCACGTCCCCAAAGCTTCCAGCACTGGGAGCCTGGCTCCGTTCCCCTGATCCTCTCCCTGCGAGGCGGAGCCCCCATTCAACCCCTAGTTAATTTATTTGAAGTTTTAATCTAATTATTAACTATTTTAAAGGCTAAGCAGCTTTCACCAACAACAGCCCCGACAATGTCGGCTCTCTGCCACGCGGACCCCGGCCAATGCCCCAGCGAAGGATGAGAATAGAAAGAGCCGGGGCGAGGGGAGGGCGCCGAGGGGGGGCCCTGGCGAGAAGCAGCTTAAGGTTCATTATTGCCGCAACTTACATTTAATAGCAATTTACAACTGAGTTTATAAACCCCTGGAAAATAGGGGGTTTAGGTTGGGAGAAGCTGACAGAGCCCGTCAGTAGACACGGCTCTCGCGGGCGCCTCGTAATAAAGACTAGAAAGGGAGTCATTGAGCGCTGATTGGCAACTGATAGCGCGTTCAATGGTAATGAGGAGGGCAGATGGAGGGGAGATTAGCCTCCAACTCCGCGCAGCTTTTCTTTGTGGGCCCCGCAGCCCCCTTGTCAGCTTCCTAATACATTTATTGCTCATTTCACACTGCTAAAGAAAATGCCTCTTTTGCTATTCAGCCTCACCGCCACCCCCCCTCCCCAAACCCCTCTTGCCTCCCTCCCACCCAGCATCTAAAAATAAAATATTTCATCTGTTTTCAAAATTTTCTGTAAAAAATGCAACCGTGAATTCCTATGGAGCACCCCACCATGGGGTGCGTGTGCATGTGCATACACACACGTGTGCACATCACCGTGCTCCAGACGTGTCTCCCCCCCTGCTGGCGGGTGGCTCATTTGTCACCCTCCCCCCCGGCCGGGGCTGGTGGGACAGAAGGTGCTGCGCCCTAAGACAATTGCTGAGCGTGAAATTCAATTAGTTAAGGGCCTGGTTGCAATTTCACAGGCCCTAAAAAAAAAAGAGAGCGGGGGGGGAAAAAAAGGGGAAGGGGGGCATTTTTATGGCCTTTTTATTTATTTATTTCGCTTTTCTCCTGAGGAGGTTCCCCCTCCCCTCGTCCCCCCTGGCAGCAGCTTGGATATGCCTTTTTAAGAAGTTATTTAGAGTTCATATCTGTCACATCTATTTAACGCGCGCGGGATGACGCCGGGAGGGGATCCCGTTGCCACTCCATCCTGCCCACCACTCTTCTCTGCAGGTGTCCCTGTGAAGGTCACCAACACCAGGAATGGAGAAACCCATCACTCTGCCCTGGAGCTCTTCGTGTACCTGAATGACATTGCGTGAGTGCCATGCGGTCCCCTGCCGTGTTCCCCAGCTGGGATAGAGTTGGGTTGGCGTCACTGATGGCAAAGCAGCAATGGGACAGTCCTTGTTGATCCAGATTTGTGCCACTCATGCCACCAGTGCTGGCACCAAGCAGGGAGTGTTTAGGCTTTCACTTCCTACGCTCTCCTATTTGCACCTTCTGCATTTATTGTGTGTCCCAAAGGGTCAAGGGCTGCCCTGCAACCAGGGTAGCACCCTTTGTGTGCCTGCTCCTGCCAACTAATGCTACCTAGAGCCACCCAGTCCCTGGCACCCTCCTCCATACCTCTGCCTTTTATTCCTGCAGAGCTGAATAGGAATGAACTTTTCCATGTAGTTCTCCTTTTAAATGTTAATTAAGTGGTTTGAAGATGACTTCAGCCATCACACAGCAGCTGCCCACTTTGCTGTCCCTCATGCTGCTCCCCTTGCCCAGCACCGTGGGGCTTTGCCGTTGGCGAGTGAAGCATGAGAGCAGAGCCAAGAGAAGGAGAAAAGGAGAATAGCTATCTGCCTTTTACCCATCCAATCTGGGGGGTCACTGTTGATGCCCTGAGTGATGCCAGCACTGTGCAGAGGTACCCATGCCATCATTTGGGGTTTGGCCCCTCATCTCCCATCCACTTATTTCCTCTTCAGGGGCAAGCATGGTGTGGGGCGCATCGACATCGTGGAGAACCGCTTTGTTGGGATGAAGTCCAGAGGTGAGCAGGTGCCAGCCTGGCCCTAAAAGCAGCCACAAAGGGAGAATGTGCTGGTGGAACTGAGTAGGGGGGTCAGGTGTTTGGGTTTTGTGCCGTTCCCTTCAGCTTTTAACCAGGATTTGGCCATTGTGATGATGTCTCACTGGGTTCGCAGTTGCCTGTGCTGTGGTTTGTGCCAGCCCCAGTGCCACCAGAGAGCCCAGGTTTTGAGTGTGACACCTGTCCCCACTGAGAAGAGATCATTAAATGATAGAATTGTAGAATCATTAAGGTTGGAAGAAACCGCTAAGATCATCAAGTCCAACCCCAACCTTTCCTCACCATGGACTGGCTCCTGGGAGGATGCAACCACAAAGCTACCAGTCCTGGTTAAAGCCAATCCTTGATTTATGTATACCTTGCTGAGGCTGTGGTTCACATCGATTCCCCATTAGGATCAGTTCCATCAGAAACCTCTGGAGGCAGCGAGTTGCCCCGTGCAGAACTGAGGAGCCAGAGACTGCTTGTCATCATTTCCCATTCATAACCATTTCACTCTCCTCATCCAGGCTCTTTTGTCTTAAATCTCATTAATGCCTAATTAGAGGCTCCCTTTCTTTATGCTTGCCCTCTGTGGCAGGGCACGAGCAAATATTTTGATAAGGCTCTGCTGCCTGTGCAGCACCAGCAAGAGACAGACCCCAAACCATGGGGTGCCAACCTGTAGAACTGAATTAAAACCAAAAGAAGGGCAAACAAAACCAGAAACCAAGACCGCACGCACACGTCTGTGTGCATTAGCATGCTGGATGCTGAGTAATTTGTCAAAATCTTTGTTGTTATTGGTTTTTTCTTTTTTCTTTTTTTATTAAGAGTCGCTGACATGCTCTAGTGACCCTTGCAGCATTTAATAATTTCACTAAACCCCATTTATCTGTCATGTTTGTCTGCCAAGTGACATTGTCAAGCAATCGCTGTCGCGTTGGCGCGCTGGTGGATGAGAGCTCTGCACAGAGGGACAGGGACAATTCCTGGGAACCCTTGGTACCCAGTAGGATACAGTAGCCCTTGGTGACCCCCTCACCCTGCTCACTAAGGGAAACCAAGGCACAGACACAGAGCTGGGGCTGCAAATAAGTTTTTCCCATCTTGATGCTGCCTTCTATCCTTTCCTTCACCTCCTGAGCCCAAGTGCTGAGGATGGGAAAAGTGCATTGGCACTGATTTTTGCCAGTCTCCTCACTGAGATCTGCTAAGGCCAAAGCAGTGAGGGTGCACTGTGTGCTGTGCTGGTCTTGGAACCATGTGAGCTGGGATATGGGGTGCAAATGGCCAGCAGGACTGGCTGGAATGGGGCCGCGTGTGCCTGGTCCCATCCTCATTACTTAATTACCTTTCTGTCTCCGAAGAAGGCTTAATTAAGTGGAGTAAATGAAATCAGGCGTGAGATAGCAGGGAGGAGAGCCTTAAAGAGCTGAGCAACATTTCCTGGGGGCTTCTCTTTTCTCTCCCCACATTTCCATGCCCTCACTGCTCAAGCCTGCTCTCATTTGCAAGGATTTGCCCAGGGGTAGAAATTTGGGCATACCATCCTGCAGGGGCATGGTCCTAACATTGCAACCTGTCCCATCTCACCAGCACCGTGTGCCAACCACGCTCAGCACAGCAAAGCCAACAGCATGGAGGAGGACTGACAGCTGAGCTTACAAATTAGAAAATTTTAAGCAGCAGCAGCTGTCTGCGTGGCTGCCCCCCCTTCCCCAGTTGTAATTGCGGGGTGATTGCAGCTCCGGCAGCCCGCATCGCTGACACCTCTGTCTTTTCCTGTAAACACGGGGAGATGAAAATAGACACTTGGAGAGGCTGTGAGTGTCACTCTGAAGGTGTCTCTGGGAGCTCAGCTGTCACCTCCCTGCCTGGCACAGCAGACTCTGCGCTGCCGTCATTGCACGGATGGGGTGAGCGGGGAGGTGGGCGATGGGCAGGGATATGGAGGTGGGGGGGTGAGGCATAAAACTGAACCTTGGGTCAGCCCAAGTGGGATGGAGGGGGAAGGAGAGGGGATGTTCGTGGTGCCAGCAGTGCGCTTGGCTTTGTGGTTGGGGTTTGAAGCCCTGGTGTGGGGCTGTGCTCATGGGGATGGCTTCAGTGAGCATCTGGGGATGAAGTCCCATTGGGCCTCTCATCTTGGAGGGCATTGAGCTTGCAGGTGCCTGGTAGGGATGGGGGATGGTGAATGAAGTGCGGGTTTCTTCCCCTCCAGTCCTTTCATTGAAGATCCTGAGTAATGGGGAGACTGAGCGAGGTGTGCCCCATTGCAGGGACAAGGAGCAGGCTCCAAAATGCCCACTGATGCAGCCCCTGCTGACACAGCTGACTGCAGCTCTCTGCAGCACACGGATTGGGAGACAGCGTTCCTATAACTTTTATTGTGACCAAATCCAGAATTTCTATTTTTTTAGGAAAACAGCCTCAATTATTTGATATGCCAGCAAAACCCAGTGCATAGGTGCCACTTGCCCAGGGCTGTGCCATAGTGTGGGTGCCCAGTGGGCTGGGGACAATGCTGTGACCTCAGAGCTGGCCGTGCCCACTGCTGGATAACCCCATCCTTTCCCATCACTTTCCATGCACCTGGAGCAAAATCCCACATTGTCTTTAAACACGCTTTAAACCCATGGAACAAAGGGAGCAGTCCCATCCCAACCCCAGTCCTCACACAACCAGGGGTGGAGGGGAAGGAGCCAGGGGGGGCTTTCTCCAGCCCCAAGTGGGGTTGTGCTCTCGGTCCCCAGGTAGCCCCATTTTGGTGCAGGGCTCGCCTGCCAGCCGAGGAGAGGAGGGGATTTCAGCCCTGTTCCTGCGCCCTGCATCGTTCACTTAATTACAGGTTTTCAGCTGCAGACCGTTGGGCACGTATCTGTGGGGGGATCGGTTCCCAAACCCTGTCATTTAGCCTCGTCAGAGTGCCTCTTCAAAGAGGGGAATCTAGAAATTTTCTCCGCAAGGTGCGGAGTGGACTGTCTCGGCCCCAGCATGAATATAATGACAGATGCATTTTGCAGCAAGCTGGGACTGAATGCGCTCGACCACAGCTCCTTCTGTCAGCCAAGTCATTATTTTTTGTCATTTACTGACAGTTTTGGTCTCATTCGTTTCTCTCTCTTTTTCTGCTTTTCCCCCTGCCTGGAAAAATGGCTAGGTATCTATGAGACCCCAGCGGGGACGATCCTATACCATGCGCATTTAGATATCGAGGCCTTCACCATGGACCGGGAAGTAAGGAAAATCAAGCAGGGGCTCAGCTTGAAATTCTCCGAGCTGGTGTACAATGGTACGTGTGGACCCTGCTGCTGCCCACAGGGTGCCAAGGTGCAGGTGGGGATGGTGGGGAAAAGGTGGGTGTGCTCGTGCCCCGGGGTGTTGCTTGTGCCCAAGGAAGTGGTGGTGCCCCATCCCTGGAAGTGTTCGAAGGATGGATGTGGCTGTGGAAAGGGTTGGAGCTGGATGGTGTTTCCTTCCAACTCCCACCGTTCTGTGGTTCTGTGATCTTGGATGGTGTTTGAGTTTCCTTCTGACCCAAATCTGAGGTGCTGTAATCTTGAGAGCATTCTTACCCCCCCACCCTACTTGCTTTTGGGTTAAATAGGCTCCATGGCCGGTGCTGGGAGGTGATGCCACCTTCCATGAGTGATCGCTCCTGGCAAACATACCAGACCGATGCTGTTGATTTCATTGAATCAGAATCAGGTTGGAAAAGACCTCTAGAATCCCCAGGCCCAACTTATTCCCATCATGTCCACTGACCACATCCTTCAGTGCCACATCTCCACGGTTCTGGAACACCTGCAGGGTTGGGATTTGTCCCACCCTGCCCAGTCACAATACTGATTCTCCGTCCCTTCATCACCACCCCCATTTCTCCTTTCTGGAGCCCATTTACTGCTTCCCCTGCATTCTGGGGCTGCAGCAGGACACGGCTGTGCACAGCCAGGAGCACCAGTGGGAGTCTCCATTACCTTCCCCTCAAATCACAGCGCCCGCTTCCATTTGCTCCCTGATGCTGCATCAGCCTGTAGCTGTTTATAGCAGACTTAGTGCTGTGTTTGCCTGTACGCTGGTTATTTATTTTCAGTCGAAGCCTCCAGCTATTTATTTATTTATAAACACTCACTGTTGGGAAACCACAGGACTACAGGGCCGCTCAGGTGTCAGTGGGTTCGTTTCCCCTCTTCCCACCTCTCGCACAGAGCTGCAGGGTGCATTCCCACCCAAAGCGAAGAGCAGACCCTCACCCATGCACTGAGGGTGTCTGGTGGCTCCTTAGGGCTACGTCAGGATAGGAGCGGGTGCCTCAGCCCCATCAGCCCTCAGAGCTGGCCTTCCTGCAACACCTCATTATTGTCACCAGCCCCTGGTTTCAGGACAATTAGAGGTTATCTTCCCCTGTCCCCATTGATCCCTTTGTGCAGCACTGGCTTTGAAGCCGCTGGGTCCCGCAGGTAGGGCCAGGTGCGGAAATGCCATTGTTGGTGTTGGGGGATTAGGGCAGGGAGGGCTGCTGGGATGGATGGCTGCAAGGGGGGAATTAGTTTGCAGTGGGGGGCGAGGAGGGAGGGGGTGCTTCCTCGCACCTGGAGTTGTCAGAGCAGCATTTAAGTGGCTGGTTATTATTTTAATGTGTCTCAGATTTATTTGTTGCTTTTTTTTTTCCCTGCCACGGGGACGCAACAGCCTGAAGTCAGCCTTGACATTTGAAGAGTTGTACCTGTAGTGTGTTTGTTAAAAAGAGGGATTTATTTGCCCAGCTGGAATGGATGAAAGAGACCCCTGAGCTCCTTGGTTGTGCCATAGGGTGGGTTTGCCCCATGGGTCTGTGGGGCTCAGGCTGATGCCTTGGTGTGATGCTGGGTGCTGAATGCAGGGATGAGGGCTCAGCACTGAACCATCCAAGTGTCTGTTGCATTCAGGTCCACGTAGCATCAGTTATATCCCAAAAAGGAGATCCCAGAGTAAAGGATGCATAATGCCCCAATCCTGTCTTGCGTGGAGGCAGCCAACAAAAGCTCAGGTTCGTTTCCTTAATGGCTTCAGCCTGAATCCCAGCTGGGAAAAGAAAGGTGAGAGGGCACCAGTGTGAGCAGAGCAGCAGGGAGATGGAGAGATAAAGCCCAGGGATGACCTGAGGGCCATGAATGGGCTCTTTCTCTTCCCCACTCTATCTCCCTCTCCATCTCCCAGGCTTTATTCTGGGTCTTGGGGGCCTCCCCAGGTAATTATCCCACTCAGCAACAGGAGATGTGCACAGGGCATGGCCTCTCAGTGCCTGCTGTGGCCTCGCTGATGGCAATGCCACCAACCACACCGGTGGCTGCTCCCCAAGGCTGCGTTTTGGGGGCTGTGATGCAGTGCTGGGGGCTGGGACCCACAAAGGAAATCAGAGCCCTGTTACTCTAGACATGGTCGAGGAAGCTGAGCCTGCTGGGATGTAGGGATGTGCGTGCTCCCATGGGCAGCACGATAAAGCCCTGGGGTCAGCCCTGGGCAGTGATAGCTGGAGGGAGCGTGGGAGCGGGGCTGGGGCTGCCCCTGAGGCACCACATCCCAACAGGGCAGTTCCCTTCCTGCCTGACCCAGGGAACAGCATCTCATGCCTATGTTGGGGGCTGCAAACGGGTCCCTCCAAGCCCACATTTATCCTGTAGAATGTGTTCTGTCCATCCACCTGTCTGTCTGTCTGCCTGTCCATCCTTCCACCTGTCTGTCTCCAGCCAACCCTCTCAGGATGCTGGGCTTTGATTGAAGGTTTTATGATAACTTAAAGCTTTTCGTTTCTACATGCAGAAGTTCTGCATCCAGCAGAGCCAGGAGGAAAATGCCCACAGTGCCTTTCAGTGAGCAGAGGATTCCCACCTCCTCTCAAGGATGTGCACAAATCCCCATTGCTCAGAACTGAACCATCCCATCCTGGCACCTTGTTTCCCTCTCCCAGCCCCAAGACTGCATCCCTTCCTTTGAAAATTACCCGATGGCTTCCTTGCAGAACAGCCTTCAGTGGGGTCACCCTCCACGTCCTCCTGGCTCCCCAGCCTCTCCACCCCATTCTGATGGTGTCTCTGCCCACAGGATTCTGGTACAGCCCTGAGTGTGAGTTCCTGCAGCACTGCATCGCACGCTCACAGCAGGCAGTGGCAGGCACTGTGCGGGTCTCTGTCTTCAAGGGCCAGGTCTACGTCCTGGGCAGGGAGTCCCCACACTCACTGTACAATGAGGAGCTGGTGAGGTGAGTGGGCAATGAGGGGCCCATCCTGTCTCATTCTGTCCAATCTCATCCCATTCCATTTAATCTCATCTTTCATCATATTCAATCTCATCTTGCCTCATCCTGCCCTGTTTCATCGCATCTCAGCTCATCCTGTACCATCCCATCCCATCCCAGCTCATCCTGTACCATCCCATCCCATCCCAGCTCATTCTGTACCATTCCATCCCAGCTCATTCTGTACCATTCCATCCCAGCTCATCCTGTACCATCCCATCCCATCCCAGCTCATCCTGTACCATCCCATCCCAGCTCATCCTGTACCATTCCATCCCATCCCAGCTCATCCTGTCCCATCCCATCTCATTTTACCCCTTCCCATCTCATTCCATCCCAGCTCGGTCTGTCCCATCTTGTCCCATCCCTCCTCACTCCATCCCATCCTGCCTCATCCCATCCCAACCCACCTCCCCACCCACCCACGATGTACAGCACAATTTCCTCCCAGCCAAGCACGAGCTGTGTTTTGAAGTCAATATTATTTTTCCTCCAGCTTTTCCCTTTCCTTCGTGTTGTTTTCTCTCTCGCTTTCTCGCTCCCCCCAGCCCTCCCTCAACCCCTTTCAATCTCTCTAAACAATTTATAAGCCATAAATACACCCGAATGAGTTTAGATCAGTCGGAGTAAATGTCAAATTATCTTCTCTCTTTCTCTTCTCTGGCTTTTTTTTCCCCCTTCCCTCCCCCTCAAAATCAACAGCTCCTAATAATCCGTCCCAACCCTTCATTATGCTCCACGCTCTCACTTGGAGAGATTAAATGAATAAAGTAAAAAAAAAAAAAGAAAAAAAAAAGGAAAAAAAGAGGGGAAAAAAAAAAAAGGAGGATGGAGGGGGGTGGGACGGAGGGAAAAGAGAGAGGAGAGAAAAGCAGGGGCACTTATTCTCCCTGCGTCTCCAACCATTTTCCTTTTCTTTTTGATTTCTACATCGCTGGTTTGAAAGCCTTTGAGTGACGGCGTCACAGGAACCCGAGAGAAAGCTGTGAGAGGCAGAGCTGTGTGGAAATGCCTCTGCACAGTAGGTAGAAAGTAACGTAATTATAGAGCAGGTCAGAACCACTCGAATGAGCAAAAATAAAAGCACAGAGGTTTTTCTGTAGCCCGTCAGGGGAGGTAAAATCATTGTAAACTCTTTTTTTTTTCCTCTCTCTCTTTTTTTTCTCTTTTTCTTGGTTTTTTTTTTAAGGTTTGCAGATTCTGGGAAATGAGTTTGGGGGATGAAAGCAGTAGAGGTGGGGTCAGTGGGATGGGGGTGTGCCTGGTACTGCAGCACCAGCGGGACAGGGACCGGGCTGGGATGGAGCATCCCTACCAGGTGCAAGGGTGACACGTGGCAGACGTCACCTGGAGGGACAGGCATCACCTGGAGGGACGTGTGGGGCACTGGGACGAAGTGTCCCCTGCGTCCCCAAGGCGGTGACACCCTCTCTCCCCATAGCATGGACGTGCAGGGGGACTATGAGCCCGCTGATGCCACCGGCTTCATCAACATCAACGCGCTGAGGTCGGTGCGGGGGGGTCCTGGTGCCCCCCATCCCCTGCCCTGAGCCCCTGCCTCCCACTGACAGCTTCCCCTAATTACAGCCTTCCCGCGCATCCCTCCTCCTTATTTTACTTGTTTCTCATGCTTCCCCCCCCCCCCCCAACTTAAATGCTGTAAAACATGCTGCATTTACATAATGGGCTCTTAATTTTTCCCTTGCCTGTTAACTGCTTTGTTCTCCCCAACACGCAGTGTCCCCCCACCCCTCTGAGATAAATTAATTACATTATCTCATGGAAAAAAGAAAAAAAAAAAAAGAAAAAAAAAACATAATTAAACTGTACAGGCCTTAACAAACGCCTGCTCCTCACGCCCCCTCATTCTGCTTAAATTAATTGAAAGGAAATGTGTGTTATTACTGTTAATTTACAATTAATTTATTCTTTTTTTTTTTTTTTTTTTTTTAATCTGGTTTCCAGGCTGAAGGAATATCATCGTCTCCAGAGCAAGGTCAGCACAAAGCAGGATGAATAGCAATCAATGGCACTCAGGCATCCCTCTCCCCTTCATAATTTCTCAAAGCGCTGCCGCTAATTGTGGCGGTAATTTGTAACTGGAACTCCGTCCCGTGGAGGTGATGCCTTTGTTACAGGGGAAGAAATTGGTGGGACAGAGGGACGAAAATAAATCTGTGATAGATTAAGAGCTGCTGAAGGATGCTTGCTTGGCTGACGTCACCATTGGGAATGGGGAGCTGTGGTGTCCCATAGGCAGTGTGATGGGACAGCCCCGACCCCGCGTGGTTGGGAAGATTTGGTTATTTCTCTTTTGCCTTCATTTTGGCACACGGAGATGAGGTTCAGGGAAGGGGAAACGGGGAGAACCTTCTAAAGCTTGGTTTGAGGTGGAAACCTCTCGAGGGTTTCAGGAGGGGGTTGAGGACAGCACTGGGAGCTGGGCACCGACGGTGCCAAGGCTGCACTATGGGGATAGAAAGCAAAACGCTCCCATGCCACCTGCTGTGCTACAAGGATGGGGGTGGACTCTGGGATGAACCCAATGTCAGTGTCCCCTGCCCTCTGCCATCCAAAGGGATGACATTGTGCAGCCCCAGCCTCGATGGCCGCATGGGGATGTCCAGGCGTGCCCTGCTGCCGAGCTGGCAAGCATGACAAGCTCTGACATCACCGCTGGGAAAATAACATGTTATTTTCCCAGCTTGGATGTTACTTTCCCTGCTATTACTGGCAGCTACCATCTTGGGAGGAGAAAGCAGCAGAGGGCTGACAGGAGAGGGGGATGAATGGGTTTCTGGGCTGGTGGAGCCTGTCTGACACCCATGGGGTGTTGGGAGATGCTGTCCCCATTGCTCTCTGCTGTAAGGTGAGGACATGGGACTGTGACCTGTCCTGAGTGCTTTTGGTGTAAGAGAAGGGAGGGAAAGGCAGCGCGGTGGGAAAGCAGAGCGTGGCAGGACTGGAAAGCCAGTTCAGACCTGGTGCAAGCTCCACGGGGGAATGGGCTCTTGGAAGTCATGGGATTGCAGGGTAGAGGACACCCTACCAACCACTTTCCCTTTGCACTGAGCACGGCCATGTAGGGCTGATGTGAGTCGAAGTCCACGTTTGAGTGCTGTACCACTTTAATTACCATCAGCCCTTCCCATCCCTGTGCTTATGCAGTTTCTCCCAGCATCCCCCCATCCCTGTAGTGCTGAGCATCATGCTGCTCTGCTCAATGGTAGGGCGAGCAGTGCAGCGCACCCAAACCACCCAGGAGCTCCCCAGCAGAGCTATCATGGGATGACATTTTGGACACCCCATCTACACCCTTCTTTCCTGTTGGGCACCAGCCACCATGTGCCCACGTGCCGTGGGGCTGCTCTGCAACCCTGCCAGGCTTCAGGGAAGGGCTGGTCCAGGGTCACCGCAATCGATATCTCATCTGCAGGCTCTCCTAGCGGAAGTGATGGTATATTGGAACATGGTAATGGGTCTTGTCTAGTGGAAAAGGCTAATCTTCCCCAGCTGTACAGGATCTCCGCAGGTGTCCTCGGCTCTCCCTGCTGCCACCGGCCCTGCAGCAAGCCAAGGAGCAAGCGTGGCTCTTTAAAGCTGCAGCAGTCCAATTTACTGCAAGGGACAGCCACCACCCTCAGCCCTGTAGAGAGGTGGCCCAGGGGCTCCCCGGTGCAGAACCTGCACCCGGTGTGGCACCACCACCCAAAGGACCATGCAGCACAGATGGGCATGGCAGTGCGTGTTTGCTTTCTCAATGCAGAGAGGGTGACGTCCTCCAGTCCTGTTCCCCAGGGGTGTCATCTCTGCAGGAAGGAGAAGGAGGAGGAGGAGGGTGCGGGGACAATGCTGGGAGGAATGTGGTCCCCGACAGTGCCACCTGCAAGTGAGGGTGAGGGGCAAGCATGTGCTGCAGGGAAAAGCAGAGGCAAATGAGCTCCTAGCTGCTGAGTTGGCTTTGTTTGGCACTCATAGGTGTGCTCAAGGGCAGTTTGCTCCAATGGGGACTCCTGGGGCTGGGGGGAGCAGGAGAAGGCAGGGGCAGCCCAGGGCAGCTCAGCTCCCAGCACTCTGTTACATGTCTGCCTGGACCCGACTTTTAAAAGCCGCCCAGCCAGCGCCAGCTATTGCAGCCTGCTGCATCACTATGGCAAAATCAATTTTCTTGTTTCTCTGGAGGTAGGGGTAATTACTGGGTTCAAGGTTTAATATGCACGTGGATTTTTAGAGAGAGCATTGCTAAAAACAGCTCTGAAAAACACACAGGGTTGGGCAGTGTGTCCTGGGGGGTCAGATGGAGCCACCACGATGTGCAGAGGGTGCTGTCTGCACAGCTTGGGGGGCACCATGGCAAGGAACATGTCAGAACCCATGCTGGTTGTGCCAAAGATCCCATTGATTTTGTTGCAATACAAGAACAGATGGGTGTTAGGACAGAACTGGTGGGGACAAGGAGGCTGCTGGGGTTGTGCTTAACTTTAATTTCTTTGGGTGGAAAATGGGATCCCTTGGTCCATGCAGGGAAATGGGAGGGCAGTGGGGACACCCGTGGTTTGCTGTCCCTGTCACCTGCTGGACTCCACGTCCCTACCTGCAGGGTGGATGGGAGGGAACCTCCACCTTTCCTAATGGAGGGGATAAAACCACCCATGTAGTTTGGGGCAGGTTGCACTGAGGATGCTGTGCTGCAGGGCAAATCAGAGCACTCCATGTGATGGGTGTTTGATTCCCATTTCCCTCTGGAGATTCAGCTCCAAATGGTTAAAGGGGCCCATCCCACAGCTCACAGAGTTGCAGCACAGCACAGCTACGCAGTGTTTGTGTCTCTCCAAGAGAAAGCCATCCTCTGGTGAGTTTGGGAGCCGCCAGATGCTGGCTTCCCAGGCGAGGGGGAGATGGTCGCCTTTGTAAACCCCTTAACAAGGTGGCTTTGTGTGTCCCCATTTAACAAGAAGCTCCCTTGCTCTTTCCCTGGGAGGTTCCCAACAGCGGTGTGGAGGTCCCTGAAAGCCAGCTTTATGCTGGGGGCGGCAGGGATCAGAGGGACACAGGGGCCCTTCTGCACACCCGTGACAAAAGGCTGCCCCAGGGGGACAGGGCGTCAAAGCGCGGCCAGCTCAGGGCAGACAAGGAACCCACAGATCTGCTGCCCAGCATCCATCTGGTCACTCCATCACAATGGCCAGGGGGTCCTCCCTGGTGCATCCCCCCACCAAAGTGGAGCAGTGGGAAAGGGCTGGGAAAGGACAGGTATTTTATGTTAGCTGCTGGTAACTGGGTCCGCAAGGGATGAGGGCTGAGAACCAAGACCTGGCCCATCCCTGTGCACTGAATGGCACAGTGGGGTTGGGGAAACCTTGGGATACCACCGGGCCAGTGACCCAATGGCAGAGCACGGCATGTGCACTGGAACAGGGGCTGCTGGGGAGTTACACTCAGCCACTGGGACGCCTTTGTCCTGGTAGAGGCATTGCCCATCCCATGTTAGCCTTTGGGTCCCATGTCTGGGAGTTCCCACTCTTTCCTCATCCCCTCACATCCTGCCCTACTCCCCAGCCATCTGCCCTATGTCCCACTCTCAGATTTACTGTCATGCATTAAAAGTTTATGCCTTCGCACCAGGGTCAGCATGTCACAGCTCATCGATTGGTTTTACCTCCCCTTGGCAAAAGCACTTTGGCCTCAGCCCTTCAGCATTGCATGGGGCATCCCGAGGTCCCCAGCGCTCCCTTGGCCCATCTCAGTGTCCCAGCTGAGCTCCCTGACCCCGGCACCCAGCACCTCCCCCAGGTCAGGTGCAGTTGGTGTTTCCATGAGACCCTGAGGGTGCAGGGATGGGGCTCTGCTTGTTTGCATGACACCATGCCTGGTTTAGTGCTTACCCTCTCCACTCTGAATTGGGTTTCAGCTCAGAGCAGGGGCTTTGAGCTTTCCTTATTGCAGCACATGTCAGTGGCTCCCAGGGAGCTGTGTCCAGCTGCCAGGTAGGGGAGCAAAGGGAGAAACGAGATGCTGGAGCTAAGGCTGCAGGGAAAGCAGGGGCAGGGGCCTGTGCCTCTTGAGGCTGGGGGAGGATTTGGTGTTTTCACCATGATGTGGTGCATGGTGCCTCGTGGATGATCACATTGGCTGAACATCCCCAAGCAGCAGGTTGGGACAGGGCTGGGACATTACCCTCCAGCCTATCCCCAAGGGGACTCTTCCATCCCTGTTAGCATTATGGGGATCAGGACAGAGAAAACAGGGCTAGCAGTGTGCCCCCATGCCCTGCTGCCCTGCCAGCACCATCCATGGTGTCACCTCCAGCCCTGCCACCATGTGCCTGGCACAGGTCCCCATGATGCTCACGGGCTGGGCAGCCCAACAAGCATGCATGGCCCTCGCTAGCTCTGCCTTTTGCTTTCAGCATCTCCCTCTCGCTATTTATCGGTGACTTTTGTCCTTGGCCAGCTTAGCAGCTGAAAGGGGCTGTATTATATCACACGTAGGCAGCTCCTGGGGGGAGAGGGCCGTGCTTTCTGCTGGAACAAAGCACGGGTTGGCTAATTCCCCTCTCCTCCTGCAGCACCCGGGTCCCATCTGGTTGACACAGTTTGCTGCAGTGTCTCCTGCTATTAAGCCCCCACTTGCCTGTTTGAATCCTTGGTGCTCCCCCCGCCCCATGCCCTCAGCCCCTTTTTTCTTGCTTTATCTTTCATTTTCCCCTAAAGCCGGGCAGAACTTGCTTAATAGAGTGATGTCAGATGTGTGCAAACCAGACCAATAAAACCTAATGCATCCCCCCCTTTGTCTGCCATCCTCTCCAACGCCTAACATTTTCCACTCAGAAAGCCACTTAAAACACATCAGCAACAATCCCTCACAAAACAGCCACTTGTTGGCTAATTGTGCTGAGTACCTGCGCACACTGCTGCTGCTCTCCTGCTGGGAGGGTGGGATGCTGCCACAGCACTGGGCTCTTTGGGGCAAGGGGTGTTCAGAGCCCTATCGTCCATGGGACCAGCCCTATGAGGAGGGGTGTGGGATGGGGGCTCACAGGGGGAGTCAGGATGGGGAGCTTTTGCTCTGGGGCAGTGATGCTGCTTGCTGGAGATGCTCTGTGATGGGGTTGAGGTGGAAGGGATTGACCCTTTGCCTAATGGAGCATCCAAAAATCCCTCCCCAGGGACGCTTTGGGTCTATCATTGTGAAATATGTGGAGAACACATCCGCAGGTGTTTCATCTCTCTCCTTGCATCCCCATGGGAGAGAGTATGCCTCTGCCTGCGTCCCCTGTGCCACAGCATCCTCCATCCATCCATCCTGCTAGCCCTCAGCACATCTCAGTATGCTCCCAGAGCAGTATTTCTTTTCCTGCCAGAAAACTTTGGCAGATTTTCACACTGCCATTCCCTGTGGCTGGTGGCACAGCCCACAGCCACCGTGCTGGGCAGGCAGCCCAGAGCCCCGCTGATGAGCACACCTGCACTGATTCACCTGCCTGAATCACACATAAATGTCACACAGGCAGGGCAGCGCAGGGAATGCAGCCAGCAGAGGCTCTGCCTTTTGACTTTCCACACAGGGAGCCACGCTGCAGTGTTGGTTTAGTCCTGATGCTGAGCTCTGCCACCTGCCCACAGCCACCAAGCGATGTGGGAGGCATCCACAGGTTGCCATCCGCTCCCCATATCCATACTTTGGAGCACAAGGACCCAGCACCCTGCAGTGGGGCAGGAGGTTTCCATGCACACCTGGGCAGTGAGCCGTGCCAGGGGAAGAAGGGGTTAAACAGAGGAGGCAAAAATCAGAGGATTACAGGTTTGTTGCCGGACTGTCCCATCTGTCACCAGCACAAAGACAAGCCCTGTCTGGGGCTGGGCTGTCAGCGAGGAGCCCACCACTACATTAGGACTCCATTAGGGGAGACTTGTGGTGGGAAATGGCAGCTGTCAGGGCACTATCATTTCTCCTGTAATTCTCTGTGCTTGCTTCTTCGCTGCACTTAAATAGCAGGTCTACCTACTGGGCCAATTTTTCTTCTTCCTGCTGCTCTTCTTCTTGCTTTAAAGCTGCAGCTCCCTGCTCAGCCAGGCCCTTGTCCTGATGCCACTATGTGTCGTGTCCTTCACATCAAGGCTGGTGGCACTCTGTCCAGCTAGACCTGCACAGGTGCCAGCAGTGCAACCCACTGCATCTCAACCTTCCCATAGCAGGGAAAATCCTTGCTTTGTTGGGTTCCTTATACTGGGTTGGGACAAGGTGATGTTGATATGAACCACTGGTGCTGCCCTACCCTTGGTGCACCCAAGCCAAGCTGCAGCACCCAGCAAGGGGGGATGGGACCTCCTTGACCACGGGCTGTGCTGGAGCAGGATTTTCCCTCCCAAGCTGCATAGCCTCTCCCTGCTCTCCCAGGTTGTTGTCGTCAGGATGAGCTTGGGGTGAGATGCTCCTCATGTGGGATCCTTTGTGCCATGACACGTCTGACCTGAGGACAGAAACGTGGACAGCACGGCGTCCCCAGCACCATGTTGGATCTGTCATACTGCAGTACAACTGTCCCGGGGACAACAAGGTGTCCCCATGGGACAAAGTGGCCTGGACCTGCAGGGCCTCACCGTGCTGGGGACCCTCTTCCATCCTGGCTCCTCTCTGGCTCTGCAGCCAGCAATCAAAACAAACACTTCTGCTGGAAAGGGCACCGCGGCGGTGCTGGAAATAAATAACTAATTTCTCCCTCTATGATCTCAAGGAGCAGGAGAGGCGTGAATAGCAGGGCCCGGTGTTGGGCTGACTGGACTCCCCGGTGCGGTAATTCAGAGGATGACAAACATAAGCCAAAGAAAAATGTTGAAAAATGGGCACTTCCTGCAGCCCCGAGCAAAGGAGCTATTGCAGGGTTTGGAAATAACGAAGGCAAAAAGAGGGAGAGGGGGGAATTTTCTCATTGAGACCAAGTGAAGTGCCAAACAAGCTGCTATTATGGTGGCTTTGAGAGGCACAGGGAGGGGGCACTCGGGGGAAGGAAGGAAGGGAGAGGGAAGGGGGAGAGGACGCAGAGGAAAGGTGAGAGTGAGAGAGAGGACGAGGGGGATGCAAGGAGCAAAAGGTGCAAGGTGCAAGGTGGGAAATGGAGACAGGGACAGGTGGAGCAATAGTGGCAGGGCCACCACATGCCATGCCCATCCCCTGTGTCTTTCATCCATCCCCATCCCTACCCCCGGCCCCCTCCAGCCCCCGCACCCATCAGCACCAAAAGGAAAAAAAAAAGAAAAAAAAAAAGAGATGGAAAGAAGCAAAACAAAATATCTACAGTTGTCGAGACAAGGGGAGAAAAATAGAGGCAAACATCCATAATTTTCTCTGTGGGGCTTTGCAGTAATTGAGCCATTTGGATAAAAATAAAGGCAGCAGGCCCTTTAGGTAAGAGGGGCTTTTGCAATCCAAGAAGCCTGAATTATGCGCCTTGTATCACTTGAAATCCCCCACCCCATCGCCCCCCTCCGCCTCCCCCACGCGACACCAAACCACTTTTCCCTTTTCTTCTTTTTTTTTTTCTCCTCTCTTTTTTTAAGTACCCTGTCAAACATCGTCCAACGAGAAGAGAATTTCAGCTGTCACAACTAATTTCAGTGTGTGTGTGTGTGAAGGTGTGTGTGTCTCCGGAGTGGGGACAGTGGGGGAGAAGGGTGATGGAGGTATAGAAACACTCCTTTCTTTTGCTTTTTTTCTTTCTTTCTTTCTTTTTTTCTTCAAAAGGAAGATTTACATCAGAAATTTGTTTCTGGAAGTGTTTAAGGCCTGTAATTTCCTCCTTTTCAATTGCTGCCTGATGTCTTGTTACTGCTTTGCTGGGCTCCATCTTCCTTCCTCTGTCTGCAGAGATTTACATCTTGCTCGTGTCCCCCAGGGTCAACCAAAACACCTTTTGCCAAGCAGCTGGCACCTGGAGCATCCCTGCCACAGGAAAACAGCGAGATGAGAAAGTGAGAAATGAAGATCTCAATGCTCTCTACCATGGCTGCAGAAATTGCCTTGATCATAGAATCATTTCATAGAATCACAGAGTGGTGTAGGTTGGAAGGGACTTTAAAGGTCATCGGTCTCCAACCTTGCTGTGGGCAGTGTTGCCAAGCACTAGAACACAGATGAAAGATGTTGGTGATGCAGATGCAAGCACCTGGTTGTTATAAATCCTTCTGTTGTCAAGCCATGTTCCTAATCCCCTTATAAACAGGGTTTTTTTTGCTTAGGGTTGAGATCTGCAATGAAGTGAGAAACTGTTGGTATTCACACAGCACACAGCGCTGAAAAGAGCAAAGAACAGCCGAGGAGAGCAACCAGAACTTTCAACATTTGGATCGTGGTTTCACTGTTGAATTTAACACTCTGATCCAGCAGCTTTGGGAAGCTGGCTCTGGGGTGATACGGGTGCTGTTAGAGCAGTGTTCACCTCTGGGGGCCACAGACATGGATCGTAAGAGTCATAGAATCACAGAATGATCTGGGTTGAAAAGGACCACAACGATCATCCAGTTTCAACCCCCTGCTATGTTCAGGGTCACCAACCACCAGACCAGGCTGCCCAGAGCCACATCCAGCCTGGCCTTGGGTCTCCTGGAGCGGGTCCAGGGCAGGGCAAGAGAATGCACAGAGGCTGCAGCACCTCTGCACGGAGACAGCGGAGTGCTGGGGGCGTGCAGCCTGGAGAACGCTCTGGGAGACCTCACTGCAGTGCCTACAAGAAAGCAGGGAGGGACTCGTTAGCAGGGAACGTGACAAGGGATAATGGTTTTAAATTAAAAAAAAAAAAAAAAGAAAGTAGTTTTAGGTTAGATATAAAGAAGAAATTGTTTGCTCAGAGGGCAGCGCGGCCCTGTACTGCTGTGCGTGCCCCAAAGCAGGAGGTGCCCAAGGCTGCAGGCGGGGCTCTGAGCAGCCCAGGCCGGGAGGGGCTGCACGCACATGGCTGGGCCCGGCCCCGCCCGGCCCGCTGCTCAGGTGCACGCGTGGAACCGCTCGGACAGGCAGCCCGCGCTCTCCGCCTCCCCCAGGCCCCGCACCAAGCTCCCCACCGGCCCCGGCCGCGCCCCCTCCCACCGCCCCTCCCGCACCGCCCCGGGCCCCGCCTCCCCGGCCCACTTCCGGCGGAAGTGGGGGGCTCTTTCCCTTTCCGGGTGCGGGTCCCCGGGCGGAGCGGCGGGACGGCGCGGCGGCGGCGTCAACGGGCGGGCGCGGGGCGCGTGTCATGGCGGAGCTGGCGCAGGGGCAGAGCGCGGCGCCCGTGGGGATCAAGCCCGAGGGCTTCGTCGATGCTCTGCACCGGGTCCGGCAGGTGAGCGCGGGCAGGGCAGGGCCGGGGGGCGGGAGGAGGCCGCGGGACGCCGCTAGGCCGCGGGGCCGCCCTGAGGGGCCGGGCCGGGCCGCCGAGCGCCCCTCACGGCGCTGCTCTGAAGCCGCGCCCGGCGGCCCCGCTCGGCGTTGGGGACTCGGGGCGCTGCGGCGGGGGTCGCGGCACTGGGAGCTGCCTGGAACGTGCGGTCTGTCTGTAAGTGAGGCCTTCGTTAGGCTTTCGGCTCGGCGGCATCCCCGGTGTGAGGGAACCGTGCTTTCCCTCATGGAATGGAGGGGGTGAGGTGTGTGCTGCGATCGCTAGGCTCATGCAGCGTGTGGATGGCAGTTGTGGACCTGCGGCTGTCGCCACCTCTGTGCCCAAGGTGGGACGCCTGCTGCCTGTCTGTGCCTCGCTTTGTGGAAAGGAGCATTGGGGATGAGCAGCTGTAGCTCTGCTGCATGGATGTCCAGAGGATTTGCTGTGGTTTGTGCTCCATTTCCCTCACAGGGAATGTCCCAGCTCTGACAGAGCTGCGCTCCACCTGCGCTCAGTAAGCACTGTCTGACTGTTGCAAAGTGTGATGCAGCCGAATGCTGGGCCTGGTGCTGGAAGACTGACTTGACTCTGATGTTGCTGGCCAGGTGGCAGTTACCTTCTGTTTCACAGACTTCCTTTTTTCACTTAAATGGGAAACTTTGAAGAAACTAATGTGGACCTTAGGACCTTTCAGGCAGTTGCTCTGGAGGGACTTGAGTGGCTCAGTTGTGAATCAGTGTGGCTGCAAATCCTGTTCTGCACAGTCTGCAGCAAAGGATACAGAGGTGCTTGCTGTTCCAGAGGAACACCCTGCACCTTCCCAGAAAAACTCCCAAGCCAGTTTGCCCTTCATCTGTTCATTTGCTTCTTAACAGAAGTACTGCAGTAGGTGAGTAGCTGCCTCCTGGGTGAGGCCAAGTGTGTCCCTTCTTTCAGTGGCTAACAGAGCATCATGGCCTTGACTGTGTGTGGTATCTGAAAGCTTTCCTATTGCCTCAGCTTGGAGCAGTAAATGAGAGGTGTGCTTGTCTTGACCTGGTCATCCGTAACTGAAGGCCTCTTGCTGCATAAATGTCATTGAATTTTGATAATATAATTGCTTGCTAGCAGTTGAATAATTTGTCAGTAACTTGTCTGTGCACAAGAAAACATGGTTACCTGCTGATCTGTGTTGGAAGAACTGCAGTATGTACCACCTGTCTAATCAGTAACAGGTGAAGTGTGAAAGTGGGATGTCTTGGGCTGTGTTAGGCTAAAGCAGTTCTAGCTGAAACTGAGTCACGTGTGTTGTGTGGCTGCTGTTGTCACGTTTATAGGTTTAGGTGCCTTGTGTTGACACGTGGAGGAGATAAAGAATTCTTTGATGTTTTATTTTCTCTGATTTTGCTGTTCTTAAGTTTATTATACTTGAAAGAATATTTTGGATTTCCAGTAGCATACAACCAAAGTTAGTCTGATCTGAAATGCTTAAAAATCCTCAAAGCTGTCAATTTCAGGTCAGGCACTGCAGCGCAGCAGCTTTCATGCTACCTTTCATGCTGGACACAAGGCCTGTTGAGAAAAATGTTCCCTGTATGTGTTCTTGGGAGTGCAGTGGATTACATTCTTGAGCAGTGTGCTGTGTGCTACCTGGTTGTTGTTTCGTTAGCATTTGTAGGATGAAAAACGTTGGCAAGCACTCTGCTGGCAGCTGTTTCCCTCACTGCCCTAGCAATCTGCAGCGACACTTCTGGCTGGGAATCAGGTGTGATGCAGAGGCAGTTGCAACTGACATTTCTCTGGAGGTGATGGCAGAGCTTTCACTGAGTGTGTTCAGTGCAGCAGGTTGCCTGATGGTCCAGTGTGTGGATGTCAGTTTATGTGTTGCTTCTGGCCAGTGTCGTAGCTTTTCAGAATATTACTTTTGCTCTAAGAAGGGAGGGAGCAGTGGGAAAAAACTTTGGTTGTAGCTCTTGCTTCCTGGGTTAGACTAGCATCTCTGATCTGATATTTGAATTATTTCAAAGCTTAAGCTTGCACTTAAGACTAGTAATCAAATCTACTGAATTCAAGAGAGCCATTACAGTGAACTTGAGCTGCAGTACACTGTGCTTAGTTAGTAATAACTGAATAATTCAGGACAGAGAAGACTTTCCTGATCAATCACAGTAGCTGCGATCTTCAGTGGCACTGGGATGTGAGCTGATGTGACAGTGAGACATCTGTAGTATTTTGGAAGAAACGACTGCTGTGTTGCTTTCTGTGCTTGTGCTGGACTTGATTGGATATTTTTTGTGTGTGCTTTTAAATACTTGAGATGTACAGTAGAATACTTTCTCAAGTGAAACCTAGAGCTTTGAGACAGGCTATTCTGCACCTTCCACACCACGTCTTGAGTGAGTGGATTAGTTTATGGATTGTAGGTGGTGACCGATTTGTACGTGAGGGCAGCTGCTCCCAGGCATGGTAGCTTTTCTTCTGAGACATCTTGGGGTTGAGAGAGTTGGAAAGGATGTTTGTTCCCCTCTCCAGTAATGGGATCACCCAAAAAAAGCAGAGTTGCCAGTACTTTGGATAAAAATTGATTTCTGTTGGACTGCCCTTGGTTTAGCTCTCACTGACAGAACAGCATCTTGTTTGATTCTTATCTTCTCTCCTTCTTGGCAGTCTCATTTTCTGTGCAAGGTATGCATTAGTGATTCCCTCAATACAGATATGTGTAGAATTATTGTAACCTGCCATGTATACCCTGAATCTGAGTTTCCAGAGGCGCTGAAGAAGGAACGAGAAGAAAGAACTGTGGCTTAGCAGGTGCGGTGGCTGATCTTGGGTACCTTGGATGACATGGTAACATGGATGAGGTGGCCTGAAGGCTTACTGTGAGTCAGTGGGCTGTATGTGTGCATCCCTTTCTAGTCTCAGCAAAATGGATGTGCTGGGTTAAAAAAAAAAAAAAAAAAAAAACAACAACCCACTGACATGCAGAGGGGCAAAAGCAGTGGAGCAGCAGCTAGCAGTACATTACTCAAGGTCATGTAGGCAGATAAGGGCTAGGTCTGCTTACTTTTGCTGTGTTCTAACTTTGGTGCTTATCTTGCTGCTGAACCTGTAGTAAAAACTGAGGTTCCCATTGTAAGTTGAACACGAGAAGTTAAAATGTATTTTAACTGTTTTATCTACTTTAAAAGCTTAACTCTTAATTTTGCAGGGTGCTTTCCCTACTGTATGAGATGGCGTGTTGTCTGCGTGTAATCCCAGGCAGCTGGGAGGCTTTGGAGATAAGGGTGTGAGTTTCAATTAAGGAGGCAAGGGGGGTTGGGGGGGAAGAGAGAGAATATCCCAAAAGCTGGTAGTGTGAGAATTGCTTTGACTCTCAGTTTGGCCCTGTGTTTGAGGCTCATGTGCTGGGGCGATGGCTGCGTGTGAAGCACAAGCAGGGATTTGCAGTGCTTTCCTGCTCAAGGAGCTGGCAGCTCTGGTGCTGGGGATCTGCTGTTCACACCTATGTGCTTTATGCTATCTTCCTTTTGTAGGCCAGGGTCTTCTTCCCTGTGCATTTCAAATTCATAGTTCCAAACTATCAGCTAGCAGTTTCTGTACAGTGTATTTTTTTTTTTCCTCGTATCATTTAACAGATTTCACAAAGGGCACTTTAAAATCAAATGTTCTGCCAGGGTATGTTATACTTGACTACAGCTCAGTGGTGTAAGTTTTGATTGTGAGTTATGATGTTAAAGCTGTCAATGGATTATTGTAAAACATTTTTTTAATCTCCTTTCCAGCCCTGAAGTAGTCAGGAAGTATCTATGTTCTTTGTACCTTCGTTAAAGTCCTCTGCATCCCAAACAAGGGGCAAGCAAGTGAGTCAGGGGCTGGAAGCATGACTGCAGTACAGCATCCAGCAAAGAGCGGGCATCTCTTCATGCTTCCTTGTGCAGAATGGACAAGGGCTTGTTCAGAGATATATTTCTCTGAGCTTACTGGCTCTTGGAGATGTTGATGTGCAGTGTGTCCTGTGTGGCTGGTCCCTGTGCTAGGTTATGGCTGAGCAGCACTTCCTCTTTGGGGTCTGGGTAACCACACTGTGGGTAGAATGGTCTAGTGTTACGTTCCCAGTTGCTCATCCAAAACTAGTTAAAATCCTGTTAAGGTAGGGTGGATTTATTCTCCAGCTCCTGGCACTTGATTAAAACCAAGTTGTTGCCTTTCTAAAGGAGATTGGGAAGGAGTGGTCAGAATGCAAGAAAATGGTCCAAACTTGGAGCCCCTTCCAAACAAGGCATCAAGAGTATTTTCTGTTCTTTCTAAAAGCAGTGCCCTCAATCTTCCAAGGTTATTTCATACAGCATTTTTCACTACCCTGCGGTTCTGCATCTTGTGTGGTTGTTTATTCCACTGCAGCAGTTGATAGTGTCAACAGCCAGAATTACTGTAGATGTCTTTTTGTTGCAGTAAAACTTAATTTCAGAGACACCTTTAGTTATTTTTGTCGTTTGCCCTTGCGTTCGTTTAAAGCCTATCTTTGTAAAGTGCTCTTTTTTCATCTATTCCTTTCACTGCTTCTCTGTGATATGCCAGGCATTAGACAGCAAGATCGCGCTCCTAGCAAAGATCCCTTCTTTTTGCTGGAAAAGGAAGTGAGTGCTGTGCAGCACACAGCGTATTTGTTCTGTATTCTGCACTCTGGCAGAGTACTGCATGTAGGCAAGCGGTGCTGTGGGGCCGTGGTTTGCCCGCCCCTGAAGGGTGTATTTGGTAGTTGAGCTACTAAAGCTGGTTGGCTCTCAGACTTGGCTTACATTGGTTAACCTGGAGAACAGGTCAAAGAGCTCACCTCTGTCACATCAGTCCATGTAATTGTCTCCCGAATGTTTAACGTTTCACTTGTATTAAGTGATGCTTCAGAGTGTCTCTCACTTATTTTATTTGCTTCCTGTGATGCCTGACTCCTCCTCCCTCAAAGTATCCTCCTTGCCTCCCAGCCCACCCTGGAATGGCTGTTACTCCTCCAAGGGCTGCAAGCAGAAGCACAGGCAACCTTAGCTGTGCTCGTACTGCAGGAAATAGAAACTTATTCTGGGCTGATCGTTTGCCCACTGGCTTATTCTTCGTACAGTAAACACGTACTGATCCAGCCCCTTTGACAAGGAGTCCCCAAACCTGTCCTTGTGCTGTGTATTTGCACGTTCTTCCCCGTCCACTCCTCTCACCCCCCACTGATGTGCAACTATGCATTTCTGTGTATCTGGATATGCATGAATGCAGCAGAAATGTCTTCCTACATTGCTGTGATGGTGGCAGCTTCTCCAGGACAAAGCTGGGGGACTAGATTTAACTTGTCGGCTGTCTGCTGAATGAATGAACAAATCTGAATGTAATATTACAGCCAGCAAATGCATACTCATGACCAGGAAGAGGAGCTGGGTGAATGCAGTCTCAATTACACAAATATCAAAAGCAGGTGGAAGCCTGTTTACTTTACAAATAAAGCACTGCTTCCCTAGGACTTCTACAAAGCCATCTATGTAGAAAAAATAGCAGCCAAGAGATTGTTGGACGGGGATAAATGCTATGTTTGAAGAAGGAATGTTTAGCTGCGGTGGCTGAAACTGTAAATATGCTAACCAAGTTTTTATCATCTGTTTGTATAGATTGCTGCTAAAATTGGAGATATTCCTCACTTGAATAATTCGACAACACTCGTGGACCCGTCAGTTTACGGTTATGGAGTGCAGAAGCGGCCCCTTGATGATGGAGGTAAGTGGGGTATGATTAATCAGTCTTGTGAATTCACTTCTGAAATCCATCTATTTTGGCAGCTGTCTTTTTTAAGGGCAGAAATTGATGCAGCTTGTTGTGTATAGATTTTGTTTGCAAGATTCCCCGTGCTGTTGAGTCCTGCATAGCACTGGGCTCCTAGGCATTAATAATAGTAACGTCAAGCAATTCTTTTCTTAGTTCTTGAACTCTGGGGATTAGCAGTCTAATTCTGTAGTTAGTCTTGTTCCATGCTAGTTTGGGGAGGGTACTTCATGGAATTGTGCTGGGGCCTGTGTGCAGAGTACCAGGAACACGTGGGCAAGATGTCCCTTGCTTTCTGAGCTCAGGCAGTGTATGGGGCAGTATTCCCTCTGCTGCTTCCCATGAGTCACAGCACAGCAGCTGAGTGGCTGCCACGTTCCATTTGCTTTGCCTTGCACGTGGATTTTAAGGAGAAACAGTGCTGATGCAAGTTGATCCAAGTTTGAAGGAAGCTTCATACATTAAGACTATTCTTAAATCTCTGAAGCATTTAATGTTGACTGCAACCAATGAATAATTTACTGGGTAATTCTGGTAAACGTAATGAGTTGTTTGAGTTGTTATGGTTATAAAATAAATAATTTGTTTCTGGTCTTTGGGAAGAAGAAATGTTAGAACGGATGTTTTCTGCTATTACAAATCTAATGTGCACTGTGACAAGAAAAATGTGGTACCTGCTGCTGCTTAGATGCAAAGAGCTCAGTTTGCCATCTCTTTCTCTCCTAGTATTTCTGTCGAGCCAGATAGTCCTGCAGGTTGATTCTTTCCTCCATAGATACACTTGAGTACTGAGGAGATATGCAGAGCTTCAGCTCAGCACTTCATTGTGAAAAGATTTCATTTCTGTTTGATGCAAAGCTATGGAAGACAAGGGCTAAAAATACTGCCTGCCTGCTCCTCGTGCTGAAAAGCATGCTGGAGCACAGGAGGAGCTGCTTTCATGTGGAGCCTCTGGCTTGCAGACATGGCTGTTGTCTGAACAGATGCCACAACCCACTTTGTTCTCTGGCATTGGCTCTATTTGAGCAAGAGGTTGCTGCTTGTTCAGCTTGGTGTTTTGGGAAAGAGTGGGTTGGTAGGTGTGAGCTGGAGCTTCACTGTGTTGTTATGTGCTGGTTTCTGCATACAAAGGTGCTGGGCTGTCCAGCAGTGAGCAGTGAAACCTGCTGGGGTTCTTGTGATCAAACAGATGTGTTCAGTGTGGCTCTAATTGCTAGGGTAGAGCAACTGCAAAGAAACGGTTTGCAAACCTGTGCTGGCCATTTCCTTTCCAGCACTTTTCAGCTCTGCTTAAGGCTGTCCTCATGCAAAGCTCTGATCATGGACATTATTTCAAAGGATGTCACCTTAAGATGTTTCTTCCATTCCTGAACCATTGTTGGAGCAGGAGATGTGAATAGATTTTATTTTTCCTTTGCCTTCAGTAATATTTAGTGTAAATTTGAAGATTGCTGAATGGCCTGGGTAAGTGGCTGTATATGAGGAAAAAATGCACACAGTCCTCGAGGAGCCGTTTACTCAGAGCATTAGTCCTACTGTTTGTTTTCATTGATTCAGCAGACTGAACGTGAGAAATCCAACCTCTTAAGGTGTCCTTAAATGCATTTTTTAATATATGAAATAGCTTTAATGCCTGATAACAGCCCAGGTTAGACTTTGTACTTAAACTTTTACCAGTTAGCACTATTACTTGCTGACCCTTGTTTGTGTTGACACAAACCAGGTCAGTACCACCGCAGGCTGTGCTGTGAAGGCACGTTACCTCTGGTTCCTTGTGCTGTCACAGGCAGCCCCACGTGGCAAGGACTGGCTTTAGGAAAGCTTCCCCGAGTGACTGGACTCCTGATTGACTGCTTGCCTTCCTCACATACATCTGAAGATTCCATAACTTCCAGATTAGGAAAGCATTGGGTCCTATTTGGATCTTTTAATGCCAACAAGGGGAATTGGGACCGCGTGCTCATGCTTTGCTGCATCTCCTGCTCTGAGCTTTGGTTTGGGGTCGCCGTCATCAAGAGGAGAGGATTTCTGTCTGTGCACGCTTTGGAAATGTTGTGATGTGGGCGATTGGATACATTCTGCTACTCCAGATTGCTTGAAAGCAAATGTGGTAGTAAACCTTGTTTCTTCACCTCTATGCTGTGTGCTGGTGGCTGTGTGCAGCTCTCACTGCTCCCTCAGCCCCGCGTAGCTGTTAAAAAAATTACTTCTGTTCCTAAGACCACTGGAAAAATGGATTGAGAGAATATGAGAGTATTTAAGGTGACAAGAGAACTGTCTGGCTTTCAGGGATATCTAATTCAGCCTGTCCATTTTTGTAAACAGCTGCCAGCACGGCTGATTGATGTCAGCTTAGGAAGTGGTCTTAAGACAGGATGACAGTGCGCTGGTCAAAACAAATTCAGCTGCTTTTAGAGCATTTCCAGGAAAAATAGACTTGTCATAGTATTGGAGGCCAGTCAGCGTGAGTTCCTTTTGCATTTCCCTTAATGTAACATTCATCAAAAACAAATAGCTGCTGAGGCTGACCCTCGTGCCCTGGCCTATTGGTATTAGATAAAGTTTGAGAACTATTATTTTTTTTTTCTTGCTTCTTGAAGGATATTTCCAGAAAGGGAAAAGAGGACCCCTGAGATGGGGTCCCTCCAAGATGCAGTGGCATCTTGCCTGTGGCTTGCTGCTGAGAGTAGATCCCAGCGCTCCTCTTCATGGCCAGCAGCAGCTCCTGGCCTCCATCCAAATTAATGTGTCCATCTAGTTACCTGCACAATTTAATAAGTTTATTTAATGCTAATCCAACCTCGAAGAAAAGCTTCAAAGGAAATGGGGGTCTTGTCTGCCAGAAAGACAGTGATTGCCAGAACCTCAGCGTTAGCCTTTGTGTGCTCCATTCTGCAGTGCTTTGAAGACGCTTCCAGTGATGTAGCTGAAGGTTGAAGCATCCTTTGAGTCTGGGGAAACAAAGACAAGGCCTTGGAGAGGCCCTGTGCCGCCTCCCCCCTGCCTTCCCCAGCCTCTGTGGTACACCCAGATAGGTTTTGTTCTAATAGAACCTGATTGTGTTAAAGCCTGGGGACTCAAACACATGCGATCCTGTTGTATGCAGAACTTGCATAGCTCCAACGTGTTTTCATGGGCACAAGGAAACCTTATTCTAAGAAAAGTTAGCAGGGATGCTCCATCACGCATCAGCATGACCAGGTAACAGAAATCCTCTTGGCAGAGGCTTAATGTGCTGCACGAAATGGCAGCTCTCTTCAAAACTGCCCACATCTTTAATAAGGCAGCGTAAAGGTGCAAGCATTCTCTGTAAAGATACACAACAAAGGCAGGCAGGAAAATTGGTTTGGACCATTAAATACATACTAATACTTAAGGCTGAACAACAACTCTGGTAATTATTACCTTTATTGCATCTTTCTGAAATTTGTGATGATCCAATTCTGGTTCAGAAGTGCGAAATGCAGCCCCTTTCCACCACTTTCCAGGAGCGTCTGGTTTTGTTCCAGCCATGAGGATATCCTCTATGACATTGTATATTCCTATCGTGCACGTTAATTTAGTGGGAGGCACTGATCTGTTCTGTGGGGTGGAAAAAAATCTGCATTTGTTTAGAGTGTCTGTTAGGTAGAATTCAGTTAAAGGTGAAGCCTAAAGAAGAGTGAAGAGTTATCAACCAGCGGGTGCCATTAACGGGAAATTGTGCTTATTTTATTCAGTATTTTTCCTTGTTTGCAGTAAAATGACTGCAGTTACAGTTAAATTGTACTCAATAGGTGTAAAAAGGGGGAAATGTGGACGTGGCTTGTCAGAGTTCAGCCCGTTCCCCAGCAAGAGGGAGGTGGGGGAGCAGGATGGCAGCTTTGGTGCTGCAGCAGGCATCTGCTGCCCCGGCCCTGCCTCTCTATTAGCTTCATCTTTCATAGCAAAATGGGCATTTTAGGGAAGAAATCAAACCTTCAGATTGTTGGGATGAGGAGCTATTTCTTAGGATAAGATTTCTGTTTTCCCTGTAAATGGGGAGAAATCGTATCTGCCTTAAAGCAAGTCACCCCAGCTTTCTCTGCCTGCTCTGCTTCACAGCTCCTGGAGGCTGTGTGCAGAGGGAATGGTGTCCTCCTTTAATTACTGGGGCTTTGTTTGCTTTTATCTAATTGGCACAATAAATATATATAAAGTAAGCGTGAAATCTATCTGTCTGATTCAGCTTCTTGTGCTCGCACAGTTTTCCTCTAGGAAGCTGTCTCTGGTGTTACGAAATGATGGCTCTTCTGTTCCTTGCATGAACTTTGGGATGTGATTATAGGATGCATATCTGTCTCATAATTTGTGGGCAGCAACTGCAGTGTAAGAGACTGCAAAGAGATCTGCTGAGGTGAATCCAAATGCAAAGTGGCTGTTTAAATACTGCTGAGTGCTAGGAGCACTTCTTCCCACACGTGGGGGTGCTGAGTGGCCTGGTCCTGTCCTGCAGACCTATTGCTTTTGGCAGAGATACACCTGAGTGCTGGTAGGGGCAGGGTGGTGAGATTCTGGATTTGTTTGATCACATTTGCTCAACTCTGCTGCGGCAGCTTATCAGCAAGAGCAAATATCCCCCATTACATCACCCACCTTTTTCAGCTGCGGCATTGATAGTTATCAAATTAGAGCTTTTTATATTCGGGGTGAGAATATGCAAAAGCGAATCTAACAGCGTCAATAACGCAACAGTTGTCTTATCGCTGAGCTGGAGAGAGTAATAAAACATATATGGTCGATATTTTGGTCCTGAACTATTATCGAGATATTGACGCACCGCAGAAATATGATATTGACTCTCTTTGTCTGCTTTATTGGAGTGTTTGGCCAGAAACTTTGTGTGGGGTTTTTTTTTTCCTACCGGATTCTGTGTGCTTGGGATGCATCCGCTGTCTAACCCTGACAGCTGATTGCCAATTTATTTCAGGTCAGAGAATGTGCAGGTTGCTGTAAGGTAGTTTGAAACAGCGTTTTTATTATCACGGCTCACGTGTTGTTGGCCAGTTCCATTTGTTTCTCGCTGCTCGTGCCCTCCAGGCATGCAATATAATCTGCAACTGGTTGTTAGGACCAAATGGTCTGGTTTTTAGCTGGTTTGCTGCGGGCAAAGTCCTGTAGGAAGCCCAGCAGGGCATGTGTTCCCACTTTGCATGAGTTGGTCTAATGATATTTTCCCCATTAACGTTTGGAAGAAGGATCTAATCTGTGGGGGCTGGGGGGGAGCAAGTCTGTCTGAGGGCTGTCAGCTGGGAGATAACAGCTAATGGTAACGGGCTGCCAGCTGACATCACAGATATGCCTGGAATGTTCAGTCAAACATGAGGGGGAAAAAAGTACAGTTTGGGTGCCACGAGGGTTCTGAACAGACTTCTTCCTTTAACAGGTCTCCGTGTAAGTGGGCTCCATGGAGCACAGATAAGAGATACAGAGAGAAGTATGTGCGAGCAATCTTCAATGCTTTTTGCCTAGACTAAATCTCCGAATCTGCTCAGCCTTTATGTTTGTCTGTGGTACATACGGAGCACTTGACATGTCTTTTCTCCCCTTGCAGTCCCACCTCTCCCCCTTTCTCTTTTTTCACGTTGGGTTTAAATTGGGAAGGAGGGAGGTGAGTTGTGGGGATTTGGATTTGGGCAGGCAGGATTTTCTCCCATGACTCTCAGCATGGGGAGACGCAGATCAATTCCCTATCCTGTGTTCAGCTGGACACTGGGTTATGGTGTGTGCTGATCAAGAAATCCCCTCCTGTTTTGTACCCCATAATGCATTCATTTCAGCTGCTGAACCTAAATTACTGTTTTGCTTTTCTTTCTTTTTTGATGAAATGGTAAGAACTCTTTTTCTATAGGGATGAAGTTAGTTTATCCGTGCTAATGCTTTGATTTTTTTTTTCTTCTCCTTTTTTCTCTCTCTGCCACAGTAGGTAACCAGTTAGGGGCCCTGGTACATCAAAGGTAAGCAGTGGGTTATGTTTTATTATTTATTGATCAATTCTAATTGTTTATTGATCCACCATCTGTAGTAGTGTTAGGAAGTCAGAGGTTGGGAATGTGGAGAAATTGTCAGCTTGGGTTTTCTGCAGGCTGAGGCTTCTGCTAACCCTTTAAAAGCTATTTGTTGTTGTTAGGAGAAAAGAAGAGTTGAAGTAAAACTTGGATTTGATTCCTGTAGCTCTGCAGGACCAAGCAGAATAAATTATCTCCTTTTCCTTCTGCCCAGTGGGAAGGAAAGGGATGGGGGGGAAAAAAGGCAAACTGGCACTTTGACAGAGTTTGAAAATGTTAAACAAGCAGGTGGGTTTTTATTTATGTGTACACATGTATATTTTTTTTTTCCTGGGTTTGTTAATGTAAGGTGACCTGGGATGATTCCTTTGATTGTCAAAGATGTTTTGAGGAGACCAAAGCAAATGAAAGTTGTTGCACAGCATCTCTTAGCATCAAATACAGGAGTGGATTTCTCAGTAGGGCTGCATGCAATTTGTGGGCAGTGTTGTCTGCTCTGCTGCTGTCTGCCACCTCTGTTCTACCAGCAGTGATGGTTGTGCAGGGAATTACACACTGCTTTTGAGGCTGCTGTACAAACTGTGTGAAATGCATATGGCAGCATACAGGGTTTGCAAGTCCTGTATTTGTTGTTGTTTTATATGAAATAGAAACGGCAAACAAAAGTCCCACAAGGAATTTCTTCTGTGCTTCACTGTAGTCAGGTCTTAGGAAATTGCTTTGGGTGCTCATGTGTTGAGGCACAGATGTGCTGAAAAAGTCCAAAGAGCAACAGATAGGGAAATCTTGAGATGGTAAAGATGATCAGAGAGAGCTGTTGTAAATTCCGAGGAAAAGAACCGTAAGTACAGGCAGGCAAGAAAGTAAATTTGAGTATCAGAAGGAGCATTCCAACCAGCATTGGCATTGGTTAGTGTCTCCTGGCAAGAGCGTATCAGAAAGCAGCAGGCAGAGGCTACGGCTTCGAAGCTGTCAGTCTAAACACTGAAGGAACTTTGCTGCTTTTCTCTTAAATCTGTCTGGAGCACGAATGACAAAAAGGTTCTTCCATTGAGGATAACAGTAGAGTAGAAATACATCCAGTGCAGGAGAAATGAGGTGTGTTGTCTCTGCAGCCAGGGCACGGAGCAGGGCCTAAAGGTCTCTTCCAAAACAGTTTTAATTGTGATGTAGTATTTACTTCTCTGTGTGCAGTAGCCTTATGCTGTGCCTTATTTCCACAGCACAACATCTTCTGTCATCTTCTGAGTTGTTTGTTGTAATGACCATTCGATATTTTTTTTTTTCTTCCTTTCCTTTCAGGGCTGTAATAACAGAAGATTTTAAAGTGCCTGATAAAATGGTTGGATTCAGTAAGTACCTTGCATGCTTTTGGTATGGTTCTGTGCAAGAATGCTGCATGTTCTGCTGGGATAAGACATGCTCACAAGTTTTTGTGCTTTCTAGCCTTGGGTGAGTCTTGTCTGATGCTTTGTGGGGACCACATCATCTGCATTTAAAATCCATGTGCAAATGGCATGGAAAAGCTTGGTGTCCCAGTAATGAGAACAAGTCTGCATGGTGCAGGCTACTGAGAACTCCAGTGCTTCTGTTCCTGAAATGTCAAATAACATGCTACATAAATATATCAAAAGCGAATTAATTTCCCCTTGTTGAATCACTTTCCTTTTGAGTATGCAGAAGTGTGGGAGGTGAGGGAGGAAAACAATATTTAAATGTTAAAACAAGACTTGACTCAAGGCGAGATAAGCAGAATTTTAAATTTTTCATACCTTTGCTGCAGGGGAACACAGCCAGTATGCATTGCTCAGCTGAGGTTTTTTCCCTAGACTTGTGTTCTTGGTGCTGTTCTCTTCTAAGCTTTATTTTAATTCCTCCCTTCCTTTTGATGATCATTACTCTTTCTTTCAATGGCGCCCTCCTGCTGTTGTGACTGCAGTGATTGCGTTTACTCTTCCACTGTTAGGTATCTGTGCACCTCTCCCAATTTGGTATACAGAGAGTAAAAAAGAAATTAACAGCCCCAGTGATTACCCCTTAGGGCAGTAACTGTAACACTGGAATTCACGAGAAGGAAATCTGTCCTTCCACCAACCTTTTCTTATTTATCCATCCTGGCACCATATGTGTGGAGGAAGGGAAGTCAGAGGGGTTCTACAGCTGGATGAGATGGGACCCTGCATATTGGTGCATCAGCCGTGTATTCCATACAATCCTGGTTCAGCAGCAGCCAGGTGTGGAAGAGAGGATCTGATTCATAAATCATAGAATGGCTTAGGCTTGGGTTGGAGGGGACCTCGAGGGCCACAGGCAGGGCCACCAACCTCCACGTTTAATACTAGACCAGGCTGCCCAGGGCCCCATCCAACCTGGCCTTGAACACCTCCAGGGAGAGCTGGGAGGTTCTTCTGCAGGAGCACCTTGAGCCAGGCATACCTGTCTGACTTGACAGTTCTGCTCTTCTAAAGGATAGGAGTGGTGATAGGCACACACTGTGTCTCCTCAGTGTGTCTGTTTGTGAAACAACTGTTTGCTGACCCTAAATGTTAAGGGAGATGGGTATTTGTTTTCCTTAAGGTTTGATAGAGCGTTTTGGTGTGTAGCAGTTCTGAGCAGACTGGATAAATAGCATGTCTTTTGAAATGAGGTAGTAAAACACGAATTTTAAAGAGAGAAAAGCAGAAGTCCTTAGCTTTTTTAGGTTCTCAAATAACTGGTTTATTTGTTTGGGCTGAAATACACCTAGATGACTCCCAGCAGTGCTCAGACTTGCACCTTCTTTCTTACCTCCTTTCTTATCTCCATTCCAATGCAAGACAAAGTGGTTGGGTTTTTTTATTGGTTTCCTTTTTGATTGCTTTGTTTTGATTTGTTTTTTAAATGTAATCATACTATGGATGCCTCTTCTACAATCCTGTAGTCAAACTGTACCTTTATAGAGAGCTGCAACGGAGTAGAAGGGTGGAAGTTGCTCTGCAGTTTTTTGGGATAAGCAGCTGATGCTTGTTGAACTCATTTCAGTAATCGGCAGGGGAGGTGAGCAGATCTCACGGATTCAGATCGAGTCTGGCTGCAAAATTCAAATTGCTCCAGGTAAGAGCCTCATTTGTGGTGGGTGAGCAGGTTTTAGTGTTGGAGAATGTCGTGTCCGTTGAATCAGGTGCCTTGGTCATCATTTGTGAATGGTGGCAATGCATTTTATAGTAGGCTGACGTGTTGGGAGGGCTGTTGTAGGACTGGGCTCCCTGAGAAAACAGGTTTGTCGGGTGGTTTAGGGAATTGAATAGTTAAGGAACTGTCTTTAACCAGCAGATGGGTACGGTGCAAATGGATGATCCACGCTGTTAAAGCAGAAATTGCTTCTGCTTAGTCTTCTCCTGGCAGTGCCATTTAGCTCAGCTCATGCAATTTATCTCTGATCAGTCCACTCTGCTCCAGCTCCTGGCAGAAAACATTTCAGGAGGGTGGCAGCATTTCTTCATACAATTTGCCTTGCATTGAAAAAAAATGGGACTGTGCCGTTTGCTCTGCCAGTGCTGCAGCCTGTTTGCTTTGGGGAAGGCTGTACTACAAGTGCTGTGCAGGACACTTTGATGAATGTAATCTAGGTTTTAAGCTTGCCTTTAATTGGTGGGGAAGGCTTTAAAATAATACAGATATCCAGCAAATCATTTTAAAATATATTGACCCTGGATGTCTCCTGCTCTGTGTGCAGAGGGGAACGTTTTCATTAGTACTCAATACTCACTGAAACTGCTGCCATTTCTTAGTTCTGAGTGTTAATGTAGGACATTATTATTATTTTTTTTTAGCTTCTAGCATGTGTGAGGAATCAGCACTTTTCTGCCTGCCTGACTACTGAGGGCAGTTCAGGTGCTAAGAGTTGGGAAGCATCTGATCTCTGTTGTCTTCTTTCCTTTGCAGACAGTGGTGGGATGCCTGAGAGGCCCTGTGTGCTCACCGGGACGCCAGAGAGCATTGAGTGAGTTCTGATTTTATTCTTCTCCTTTCTCCTTTTCTCTTTTCCCTAATGCTGTGCTCTGTCAGTGGTGCTACTTGGTTAGCCACACCAGCAAATGTTGGCCTAGAGAAACTTGAGGGTCCTGGAACACAGAGCCTCTTGGTCTGATGCTTTGAACTGTGCACCTGAAAGGCTTTTTTCCAGTTTCAGTTTGAACCCTCTGCAGAATTGTCCATGAAATTCCCCTCCGCAGGGCAAGGTTGCTCCTAGGGCACCTAGAATGCAGTTTTTGAGCTGCAGCTTTCCAGAATATTTAGCTAAGCTGTTGAAGGGCACTTCTCTTCTCCCCTTCGCTTCCCTCCTATTGAGCTGACATCCTTGCAGCTGAAGAAGGTCTGCATGAGGCCTCCAAAGCCTGTTGGTGCCACTCCAGAGATACCTGGAGCTGTTGGTGTTGCTGCAGAGCAGCACAAGGCCCATGGGTGTGCTTGCCTCTGCACTGCTGCCAACAAGAAGCAAAGGACTGAACCAGAAATTCTTGAATTCTGATCCCTGCATGGTACAGACACATGGCTAGCCAGCAGGGGTTTCTACTCTTTAGGCCTATAGAAACTTTAGGGACAGTGTTTCCTCCCTCCCCCTTCCCAGGAGCTGAGTTTGAGACTCTCACAAACCAGTTGAGGACCTTCTGCTGGAACTGGATCCAGGATCCTCAGGCTTACAGGAACACACTTAACATATGGAGCTGCTCTTTCTCTCCCCAGCCTTTGGGTAGGTGGGTTTTTTAAAATCCATCTGGAAATCTTTGAGTTGCATTTGATAGTGAAAATACATGGGCGCAAAGATGTCTCTCTAAAGAGAAGACAACCATCATCCTTCCATTCCTAAGAGATCTAAGGGTACTTAAATCTTTGTACTCTACCATAATGATGCAAGTGGTGAGCCAGAATAAATACAGTTGGTAAGCTCACATTACAGGGCAGGTGATGTATTCTTGCTGATACTGAAGTGATTTTTCTCCCTTTGCTAAAAGATATTTCAGAACAATAGCAAAATATTAAAACTGGGATGCCCAATAAAATGCAGATGGCGCTGATTGGGGGAGAGGTACAGTGAAGACCTCATTATTCAGAAACATGCAGTTAAATGTCTTTAAATCAAAATAAAATAACAGGAAAGGTGAGAATATGCAATTTTTGGAGCCGAGCAATGTGTTAAGGATGTGGAACTAAGTGAAATTTTGTTTGCTTCTGTGCTGAAATTGTTGTCGAGTTAGCTTTGAACTATGTTTTCAGGTTACTCATAGGAAAAATTATCTGAAGTGAGACAACACTTCAAAAACAGCAGATATTTAGATTGGTTTTGTGTGAGGAGTATTTCCTTTAGTTGTATCTGGAGGCAAACTAATAGAGCTAATTTCCCAGTGACCTCTTCTCATCCGATATGCGTGGTGTATTGAATGTTGTAATCTCTGTTCTCACACTTTATGCAGAATATCAAGACAAACGAATAAAACTTTCCGAATCTCTCAGTATTTGAATCAGGCTTCCAGAAATTCCACCTTTTGCCTTGTTTTGTGAGAAAGTTGAGAGGGGGCAGCACTCTGATCTTTGTGCAGGCTCAGATCACCATCCCTTGAGCTGTCTTGAGTGAATGCCTGCTTGCAACGGATGGTTTCATGCCATTTCTTCAAGTTTTTAGAGAGAAGACCATCCATGTGCGGTGCCTGAGTATGAAGTGGGGAAGACTCTGCTTTAGACTGAGCAGGGAGCTGGTGGCTTTCTTCTACCTATTTGAGAAGTGTTGTTGGAAAAGGGAAGGAAAGGGATGTGTTGGTAACAGCAGTCCTTGTGATGAAGGGAAGATGTATCAGCTACTTCTGATGTGCTAAAAAGAGAAGATATCTTTGCTTTTTGTGTCTGTCTCTTTTCATGAGTAGAAGAACCCAGTCTTCCACTGATTGCTGCTATGGTGTCCTTGCCTCGCTTCCTGGTGTAGCTTTAGCACCTGCTGCTTGGGGCAGAGGCTGTATTAGAGCAGTGTTGTGGTGCTGCTGGTGAGGGTGGGCAGAGAAGAGCAATGCATTGTCTGTGAGGGATCGGAGCAGTTCACCAATGTGCTGTGTTAGTATTGAAGCACCATCTGTTTTGTCTTGATCAAGAAGGAGAACAGAGCTTGAGGGTGTTTTGTTTTTGGCAAATATTACATATACATGGGGGAAATAAGTTTAGAGAAGTTCAGGGTGTAGAGCATCTTCATTCAAATTGTGCACCCCACGTGTAACAGCTCCTTAACTTCCAAAGATGTTGGAGCATGCTGCTGCTCTTCCTTTTCTCTTCCCCTTACGAAAAATCAAGCTGCTTATAAGTAATCATGACAGGGGAAATTGGATACCGCCCTCTCCCCCCAAAAATAAAGTTGTGCTAACTGGTTTCCTTCATCTTTTCACTTCTCTCCCCGATTGCTTCACATTCCAATGGTTCCAAGTCTCTTGGTCACACGGAACAATGTTGTCTAATGGTTGTTTCCCTCGATTCTTTTCCAAGACAAGCAAAACGGCTACTGGGGCAGATTGTAGATCGCTGTCGGAACGGACCTGGTTTTCACAACGATGTTGATGGCAACAGTACGATTCAGGAGATTTTGATCCCGGCATCCAAAGTGGGTCTAGTCATCGGCAAAGGAGGTGAAACAATAAAACAGTTGCAGGTGCGCAAGATGCATTTACTTTAGGGCTCTCTTCCCTACTGCAGCTTCTCTAGATCAACAAGAGCGTGCTGAAATGGAGAGCCTATAAATGCTCTAACCTTCTACAGCAGGGACTACTCTTCTGCCTTCGGAAAGCTGGACCCAACCTTGTGTTGCAGAAAAAAACCGGTTTAGCCCCAGCTACACATGCAGTGGAATTTCCACAGAACTGTGGGGAAAAAACCTCGTGCTTTAGATAACATTTGGTGCGTGCTGTTCAGGATGGGACCCCTTAGACAAGAAAAGTCTATCTCTAGTCTGCTGCTGCAATAGTTTTTAATGCCAGCCATGCTGTTGTAGAGTGCTCTGCTTCTCCTTTGTTGTTGATCTGTGATAAAGCTGGCATTTGTCTTCCTTTTTTTTCCTCATCCCACCCTTTCTAATTAAGTGTTTTGTTATGTATAAATCCATGTTCCTAGGTGTTCTTTATGCTGACATCCTGTACAAGTTTTTAAAGGATAGAGGGTTCCAGAAAGGAACCTAGGTCAAAAACGCAGGTTTTTTGGTTGCCCTCTGTCATCCAGTAGTTTTAAGGCTGATCACGTAACTGCTATGTGTGGACAGCTACAGATTTTGGAAAGGGCTTGAGAAATCAGTTGCCAAGGTAGAGTTCTGTTTTTGCAAGAGATTCACCTATTTGAGATCATCAGGAGTAGCACACTTCCTGGCAGTCCTTTACACACTAGGACTGTTACTCAATTTGTGTTCTAAGTACTTGTGGAGAGCTACAGTAGCGTTCTGCCAAGCTGCTAACATGACCTACGTAATGTCTAGTAACCAAAAGTAGTCCCTTGTTTTAGACACTCTGCTTAGCAAAGTGCTCTGTGCTTTTTCTTCAGGAGCGAACAGGTGTGAAAATGATAATGATCCAAGATGGTCCAATGCCTACTGGAGCAGATAAACCTCTCCGTATTACTGGAGATGCATTTAAAGTACAGGTATGTAATAAAAGTAAGCAGTTGCCCCAGAGTGTTGGGGGGAAGTTGAAATATATTTGTGGACATCTAATGGAGTCGAATCCTTTATAAATCCATCATAAATGCTATGTTCCCTGCTGGTTTTGTTCTGTGAAGTCAAAGTTTGATAGAACGAGTCAGAACAAAGGACAAGCGAGTATTGGCCAGTGTACAGTATGAGCTGGGGGCTCTCACTACATGTAGATATTAGACCTGGGTAGAAGAGCTACACAGGAAGGTTTGGAGAAGGTAGAGTGGAAAAACTTTCCAGTCCTGAAGCACAAGTCACAGCTGCGTGTTATTTAAGCAGCTGGGTTCGCAGTGACCAAATAAGCAGAGGTTTGAGAAAGTTTTGTGGAAGGCTCAATATCTCAGACAGCCAACTGACGCAGGTAATTAAAAGTAGAAAAAAAAGAGTAAAAACTACAACTCCTGAAACCAAGGGGTTTACTTAATGCTGATATGTCATCCTCCTTGTGTCAGGGTTCTGCAGATACAGTCGTGTTGTGGTTTCAAAGCAAAAACCCATGATCCTGCAGAGCTTGGAAGATTGCAGCATGATAGGAGCTCTTGATTTAAAGTTTAGGTGTGGCACGTTCCACTTCCCAGCAAGTGCCTTTCATACCTTGCTGGATACTTAAATCTGGCTTAGCAGTCCTGTCTCTAATAAAAGTAGTTCTGTTTCATTGGATCTTCCTAATCATAAACTGCTGTAACAATTGCTGCTGGTCAGGTATGTTTGGAGAGAATTTTTCAAGCCACTTATTAGTTAAATCTAAAGCCCAGTTGTATTAATTTCCACAGTTCTTATACTTATTGCAAAGGTATAAACACGTAGAAAGTTTAATGAGATTCTTGCTGCTTTTAACCAAGTCATACTGTGAGTGCTGAGGCTTTCCAGATGGTTCCTTCTGCCTTGCAACATTTGCTGTTGTCGCATCTTCTGTGCCATAAATCATGGCAAGCAATTGTGAAGGCTTCATAAACTGGAAGATCTTTGAGGCATTTAAAGTTCAGCACACTTAGAATGCACTGTAGAAGCTCATTGAGTCCTTGGTTTTGGTGGGAATCTCTGCATGCTGCAAAGTGCAGAGTTCTTAACTATCTCACATCGCTAGGCAATACCTCCATTGCCCTTATTTCTGTCTTAGCATCTCTGAAGTATCTTGAGTTGTCCATTTCTGTAATAAATGCTCCGGGGACATGGAAAATACATAAGAATAGGAAAGGAGGCAGATTTGCCAGCATCCCTCAAACTTTCAAATCGGACCCAAGCATCTGAACCTTGACAGAAACAGTGGTACAGGCTTTAACAGGCAGTCTTTTTTTTTTTTAATGGTGGCTTACTGCTGGCTTATTTCCAAGGTATGGTTTTACTAGCTGAGCATACATGCAAGTTTGTGAAAGGCCTGGAGAGCTGCAAGTAGATAGGAAGAACACGCATTTGTTTCACACACAAAAAAAAGCCTTGCTGGATTGCTGCAGACTTGAGTGTAACTTTGAGTGTCAGTAAGCTGGCTGCTGCTCTCCTGCCTTCTTGTACGTGCTCTCTGCCTCTTAGCAGACATGCTGACTACTGTGCTGCCAGAGCATCTGCTGTACTGCTGGTTTCAGCTCTGTCCAGTAGGAGAGGATCTTCCTTCAATTAAATAAAAAAATAAAAAATAAAGTGGGGACAAAGTGATTGTTTTAAAAGCAAAAGCTCTCTTTTGAAAGACTGAGGTACACAATTGCACAAAGAAACTGCAGCCTCGTGCACCTGGCAGACTCTGACATCTTCTACATCTGATGAAAGCAGATCTCCTCTGACAGTGGTCAATTAGCCACTATCGAGGCCCTAACGCCGAGATGGCGAGCAGAATATTTTAAGCTAACTGTAACTTCTTTCCCCATGTAGCAAGCAAGGGAAATGGTACTGGAGATCATCCGAGAGAAAGATCAGGCAGACTTCCGAGGCGTACGCAATGATTTCAGTTCTAGAATGGGAGGAGGCAGCATAGAGGTATGTTTTCTTCACAAGTACTCTGCTAACCTCCCTGTGGGACGGGCAGTGGGTGGAAGTCCTCAAGTTTCATGTGTAACCTGTAAGCTTTTTTTAAATGCATTGTTTTCTGTTGCCAGAAAAGTGAGTCTGGCTGCGAAGGGGAGTTCTCATGGACTCCCAGATGGCACTTTTCTAACTGTCGTTTGAAGTTGCATTCTTGTAGCTCAGAGTTCATTTAGTGGGGAAGGAATTTGTGGCCACATGTTTGTTTTTCTTACAGAATATCTTTGTGTAGCCTGGAGCTGCTTAACATGGCCCATCTCCTTGTTAAATCAGAGTAACTCAGTCTAGTTCTGAGCTTTCATACTGCTTTGCCTTTCCCATCAGGTCTCTGTGCCCAGGTTTGCTGTTGGAATTGTAATAGGAAGAAATGGAGAAATGATCAAAAAGATTCAGAATGATGCTGGAGTTAGGATTCAATTTAAACCAGGTTTGTGTGAGGATGGAGAGCCATTGCTTTCTGACCACAGTTTGGGATCGCTGCAGTGATTCTGCTCTGAGGTTACAGCAGCTAGGCTTTCCTCACTTAAAGCTGCATTGTCTCTTTCTGTAAGCTGTTTAATGACATACTTGTTCCTCGTGCACTTTCTGTTGTTCAGAAAGTAAGATTATATACATCTTACTTACAAACGTTAGATGTCACAACGATGATGTCTTGAATGGTAACTGTATGGGCAAACAAAATAACACTTCTGTTTCCTGTTAAGGAGTTCTCCTTCAGGGCATGAAAGCCTTTGGAGATCAGGAGTTGATTAATTCTAAGTAACTTTCTCTGGGTCCTTGGCTGTCTGATCACCTATCAAAGCTGCCTTTGTCCTCTTAAAATTATATCAATCTCTCTCATGACTTTTTGACATTTGAAAGTGTTGTCTTTTAAATGCTGTCCCCTCTGCAATGAGATTTTGTCTCCTTTCAGTATGTGGAAGTGTGGCTGAAGGTGGAGGGGAGAGAGAGTTTGGGCTAGATGTGTTATATGAAAGTGCTGCTGGCAGTGGTGGTGCTGGAAGGAAGCTTTTGTTGATGGGTGGATATTTTCTTCTTTTAATTTAGTCTTTGCCACTTCTCTTCACAGATGATGGGATTAGTCCTGAAAGAGTCGCACAGGTCATGGGGCTTCCCGATAGGTGTCAACATGCAGCACACATCATCAGTGAGCTTATTCTAACAGCACAGGTGGGTTCTGGAAGCTCCTGGGAGGAAAGTGCTTATAGGAGAATGTCTGTGCATGCAGCTGTGTGGATGAAGAACGTCAGTGTTCAGTTTTTCTTCTTGTAGGCCAAGGAGAGAGCTGCTGGGTTTGATTTTTTTGCTTTTTAAAATGTGACCAGGGTTGATTGAGCTATGGGAGGGTATCCTGTTCTGAGGCAGTATCAATAGGCTTTGCTGTAGTTCTATGTTGAGCTGTTTTTCAAAGCTACTTGAAAATGGTGACCTAATGGACCATAGTCCAGCATTACAGAGAGACAGGCTGGAGGCTCTGCTCAGAAGGACTGGGCACTCTGGGCAGCAGAGCATTCTCAGTGCTCACAGCACCTCCTTTGCCACCTCTCCAGTCTCTGGTCCTCAAGTCTGGTGGCTGTGGGAGGCAGCGGAAGGTGAAAAACTTTCACGTATGCAGTTACTGTTTTCTTGGACACAAACATACTGCATTGTCCTGGAGCAAGAAGAGTGGAGATGAGCGAGGCAGTAGGGCAAGCTCATGTGGAGAAGGTTGCATATTCCCTTTTTATTAGGAGGTAAATAGATTGTGACTAATTATCAGGTTTGGAACGGTCTAATTTCTCAATTAAGGTTCAATCTTGTTTTCTCTTTTTGCCTTGAGATTTGGTTTGAATACTTGTGTAAGATTTTTGAGATCTGTCCTGGTGGCCTTTGGCTGCTATGGCCTTTACTTCAGGAGAAGTTAGTTATCTGAACTCGGTATGTCCTTTAAGTGTCTTTGAACTGAAAAGCTTCCTTTGGAATTTCTGGAAATTGTGCCTTTCAGCTGAGTAGTTCCAGAAGTTCTTTAAAGAATGACACTGGAAAGAGTTTGGATGCTAACTTGTGCATATGTCGGTGCCAAGATCTATTATTGGTTGTTCTAAGCAAACCTCCCATCGCTAAATAAAAGCAGCTGATGCTTGTTTATAGGCTTATTTCAGCAGATACAAAGGCACGCATTTTAAAAAAGAGTTTTATCTTCCTGAGTCAGGAAGGCAGCCGTAGCCCACGTCCCTGGCATTGCTTTAAATTGCTCCTAAGTCTTGAACATGAAAGTCCAAGAATGTCTTAATTCAGCGCCATTGATTACAATGCAGTTTAACTTCCTTTATTTTGTTTCTAATGTGTATTGAGGCAAGCAAAACAAAAAGCAAAAAAACCAACAAACCACTGACAGAAATTCTTTGCCTTCCAAGGAACGAGATGGCTTTGGAAGCTTGGCTGTAGCCCGGGGAAGAGGTCGTGGCCGTGGGGACTGGAGTGTTGGAACCCCTGGGGGCATGCAGGAAATCACCTACACGGTGCCAGCTGACAAGTGTGGCCTTGTTATAGGCAAAGGTAGGTCTGCTGACACTCAATACTCAAGCTTCCAATTTTTCAGTCTGCCTGGCAGTTTTTTATGAGTGCAGTTATTTAGTGGCCGGTGAGTGCAGCGCAGGAGTAAGCTGGAAGCTCTCTTTGTTGTTTACCTTGTGGTGTTCTCAATCATTGTACTCTCCAGGCCCTTGTTCACAATATGTGAGGAAGGCTCTTCATGCAGAGCTGACAGGCAAGCCTGTTACGACAAGCAGCTGGCTGAGAAAAGGAGTTTCATTTGCACATCCTTTTTTAGAGAACTCATTTAAAAGGCAGTTTGTCAGGGACAAGCAGGACAGTCATTTTGGCATGCTGCATTTCTGTGGGTGCAATGTAGTAAAATGAAAGATACATGAATGTGGTAATGACTGTAGCTGCTTCCAGCCATGAACCTGAGTTGTGTGATGAGTAAAGCAAAGGAGCAGGTTTGTCTGTATTGCAGCTGATGTGTGGGACTGGTGCAGAGCAGCCTGGTGCCCTGCCTGATCTGCAGCTCTTCTTGCTCAGAGGAGTGTATGTTGCTTCCTAAGCCATTGAATCGCTCCATGCAAAGCACACAGGCGAGGCACCTGGCCTTTCTCCGAGGAACCTGCGTGCTGCCAAGTCACTCATAAAACCAGAGCATCTGCAGCACTTGTTGTAGAGCATCAGGTAATGCCAGTAAGGAAATTAGAGCCAGGAATAGCTCTGTTGCTCTGAATTCTTACAGTGCTTTTGATTTAAGACACTGACATATCAACGGAATTGTATTTAATTTTTTGTCTGCTTATTTCAGGAAGAATGACATATGCCTAAACCAGCATTTAAGTAGTCACAGTTGGCTTTTAGTGTCAGCAGAGGTGAGACGCACAGAATAGGAGCAGATTAGCTGCCACGGTAAAGGAGGCAAAGGCATGAGGGCACTGTGCCATGTTTCAGTGGCACTTAGCTCCCTTCCATCCTGATGGGCAGGAGTGAGCTTGCCATGAAACGTGTCGTGGCCTTTTCCCTTGCCACACAACCCTGCTGCGCCTCGCTTGTTTCCCCTCTGGCCCCCGTGGCCCCTGAATGCTTTATAATTGGGTGACTAGGGGCACAGGTATGCAACTCAGGCATGTCAGGTGTGTTTCAGATGTTTTTCTTTGCTGTAAACCTGTTCACAAGCCAGAAAACTTTTTCAGTATGACTCTTCCCCATTATGCAGATATTGCAGAGTGATTGCACTTTATCTCAGTGAATGGTCCAGCTGGGTAAAGATCAAGCAAAGCAAATTTTAAGCCCACGAGTGAGAGCTATATATATGGAAAAATCAAATTATAATGAAACTTTATTGCTGTATCCATTAGTCATCCTTAATAAAGGAACAGAAAAGGTCACTTGTTGTTCAGCAGTGCACTGAAGTGGAGCATTTGTGACTACAGAGAGCATGTGCTGAAAAGATAAATGCAGGTAGTGGAGTTAGATGTCCTAGCATTCAAGTGCAAGGCCCGGCACGGGCTCGCTGTGAGGGTGAAGGGTGGCTTTTTACCTTTGTTTCCACAACAGCTAAACAAGGATTCTTGCCCAGCCAGATCAGAAGCTTTCTGGAGTGACTAATTACTAGTTGTATGGTGATTTGAATGCTTGTAGCTTTGCAGTCGGTGCTCTTACAGTGCCTGTGCTCTTAAATACTGTTGCAGCATTCATTTTTTTGTCAAGTGAGTGATGGCTGTAGCATTGCCTTTTGGGGTCTGGGTTTGGATGGATGCACTGCAGTCTCTGCTGAAGCAAGAGATTGTCTGATTCTTCTTGTTTCTTCTGCTGCTGCCTATGGGGCATTATAATGCAGAGGGGATGTTAATTTGGGGGTTTAAACAGTCACCAATAGCAACATCTTTGCTCAGCCCTGTTTTAGTTTCTGGGCAGTTTCTGGCTGGTAGTGTTTGTGTGTGTTTTTGCTGTGGCACAGAGCTTGGCTGTTAGCCCTCTGTACAATCCAGCCAGGTTCTGTGGGCACACACAGCACCTGAGCAGTGGTTATTTATTTACCTTGGGCCCCTGGATGCAGGATATCAGATGTGGCCAGGTAACTGCTGCTGTGCTTCCAGCTTCGTGTCAGCACTGCAGAAGCAAGGAGAAGAGGGATGGGGAGGTTTGCCATAGCTTGGTCCGAACAGCGTGTGGGCTCCTTTCCCATGAGGATTGCTTCTTTGCTTTGGAGTTTGAGTCTTTATGAGCTGATAAGAAGTTCCTGGCTCCCTGGAAATCCTGTACGTAGCTTTTTCCTCTAGAGGGTGGGTAGGTGCAGCTTTTCTTCTGTGAAAGACTCGAGGAAGGGTGGAGACAAGCACCATACACATGTCAAGTGCTTTCTCTGCTTGGTGGTGCATGGAAACAAACCGCAGCCTCTCTGGGCCCCCGCTGGATTTCCATGATAAATACAGCAATATTGACAGATAACGTGGCTGGCCTGGCTCTTGTCAGCTCTGCCTTTTAGCAGGTTTGATTAATTGCTTTACAATTTCACGTCCAGCTGGGGGGCCACTCTTGGATCACTTCTGCCCCCCATCAGGTAGAAGAATGGAGCGGGGCTGTGAATGCGGCTGCAGACAGCCACCATGTGCCGAGCGGCCGCTGCTTTATGGGGGCAGATGAGTTCCTTCCAGCCCTTGCAGCATCATCTTGGCTGCGTCACTTTGCACGCTGTGCTGGAAACTAGGGGAGTTTGGGATGGGAGGGGGCAGCTGGGCATGTAGCAGAACGGAGGGTGAGGAGGAAAAGGGCACCGAAGCGCACACAGGAGGTGGGAGCTTGCAGGCTGCCACCAAACCTGGAGAGCAAACCTGCAGGATCCTTCCTACGGCCCAGGAGGGAGCTGATGAAACGGCCCCAGCAGCAACCAGCTTGGTGGTGACTGCTGAGCAGAGAGAAAACTCGACATCTACGTTCTCCTCACTACCAGGCTGATGAGGATGCTTTGGATTTCAGTTCACTTTTGAAAGAGGAAACATAGTGGTAGTGTGCTGTGTGAGCTGTGAGCTGTGCCCCACTGTCCTGAGTTAGAAAGTTGTCCCACTCCTTTGTGATCTCAGGTGTTTGGGTGCCATTTTCCTGTCTTTTTATTAAGAAGATGAAGTAATCGCTGGCTCAAATTCTGCCTTAATGTATAAAAACAAGGGCAGGAGGGCTCGGTGTGAATCTGCATCTGACAAAAGCATAAAATACAACGTTGGGGATTTGAGGCTCGATTTTGTGGCTTTCCCATTCTTGTCTGAAAGCGAGTGGCTTTGCTTTGGCTACACAGTACAATCCCTGTTGTCTGCTCAGGGATGTGACATGACTACCTTTTGTTAAATGCATCTTCTAAAATTCATTTAGAAAGAGTTAATTGCCCTTTGGCAACTTTTCCTCCTCCCTTCCCCAGAAAGGCTTTAAAATGTTAAAAAGGTCACGAGTCCATTACAATGAAACGAACAAGTGTCTGCAACATCCACAGTTTGTTTTTGAAGTTGTGCTGGATGTATAGAGATGGAAATGTGAGCAAAATTGAGGAGATTTTTAGAGACTCCTTTTAATTAAAAGCGAACAAAAAGCTCTGGTTACTTTACTTCGCTTTCCTTCCTGCTTACTGCCTGTACTTCAGGCTGGCAGTTTTGGTTTGTGATTTGAAAATTGCAAAACCCTTTCCTTCCCGTTACCCTTTAATTTCTCCAGTTGAGTGGAGCTGGTCTGTAAGTTGTGTCAGCTTCCAAAAGAAGAATCGAACCATTGTAGTGTTGGCTGAAGCTTTTGTTAAGCAAATTTCATTAAGAGACTGGGAGCTAGCAGGTCTTCAGGAAATCAGCTCTGTGTTGGCTGAGGCTGCCCCGTGCTGCTCGAGGCAGTGCTCTGCTGTATCTAAATGGCTGTGTGCCATAAACGTCGTTATGCTTTTATGGAAAAAGATGCTGAATATCCTGCCTTGATTTTCTTCTCTTCAGGTGGTGAGAACATCAAGAGCATAAATCAGCAGTCAGGAGCTCACGTGGAGCTCCAGAGAAACCCACCTCCAAACACAGACCCTGGTGTGCGAATATTCACAATCAGAGGAGTTCCCCAGCAAATTGAACTCGCTAGGCATCTCATAGATGAGAAAGTTGGTGTAAGTCCCATCTCTGTTGGTTTTGATCTGTCTCTTTCAGAAGTGTTTTCACCCATAGGTGCGTGTAGGCCTGGACTTATGGGGTGGAAGTGGAACACTGTGTACTCTTAACACTATTTAACTTCAAAACCATTTACCTGTTAGCAGCCATCTTGAGCTTTGGCCCTTGAGCATCCATTGGACTAATTTTTGCTGTGGTCCCGGGAGGATCTGACTGCTGGCATAATCAAGTGTAGTATGCAACTGTGCTAAGGCTGAGGAGGCTGCCAAGTGGGGTTTTGAAAGGAAGACTACAGTGTTACTGTGTGAAAATGACATAATCTTGGCGTCATAATCCTAAAAGTAACACTGAGCTCCTTGCTCCAGCAAATCCAGGGTGATGTTTATCTTCTGCTTAATGCAGTGCTGGGATATTGAAGCTTAATAATGTCAGGCCAGAACACTACTGAAGGGAGAAACTTGGGTAAAAGGAAGTAAGGAAAATACTGAACTGGGGAATAGCAGAACTGAAAAGCAACCTTTTGTGTTGAATTACCTGAGAGGAGAGGGCTTGGTACCAGCCTCAGGTTCCAAGCTATTCAGAGGAAAACTTCCAGCTGTGCTGGAGTCCTGTTAGCCCCTTTGTGGCTGGCCAGGGTTGCTTTTGAAGCTGAGCTCCTGAAGGGTGCTGACAGTCCTGAGAACTTCGTCCTTGGAAGATCAGTCATTTCAGGAGCTGGGGTTTAATGGAACATAGCCCAGGCTGTCTTCTCTCTGCTAACTATCTCCTCCCTCTGTGTAGAGCTGACATTAAATATCTCTGGATTCCATGGCAGGGTACCAGCATGGGTGGACCTGGAGGATTTGGTCAGAGCCCGTTCAACCAAGCACCCACCACACCTCATCAAAAGTAAGCTTCTGCATCTTGTCACAGATGGGTTCTGGGGAGTGGCTGGGAGCTGTAAAAGTCTTGAGAGAGGTATGGAGGGCCTTGGGGGGGTGGTGTGCAAGTGCAGCCTTTTAAAGAGAGAGCTGAAAACTTTAAGATTGACTGCAGGAGGGATTTCAGCTATGGAATTGCAAACAAGGTAGGTATTTCTGTCTCCAATGCAGTGAGTGTAGAAAGAAGCTGGAGCCTCACTTGCTGTTCAGTACCATGTGTCCTTGACTTCACAAACAGACAATTTCCATGCAGTTAGCAGCTGCAGCTACACGTTTCCTTCTGTTCCATGTTCCTGTTTGCTCAGCAGTTGCTGACTAGAAGTAATAATTTTGTTTCTTTGGCTGAGTTCATGCATATCTCTTCTTAAGTATTTTATTGTCTGCTTCAGCATGCCTTTTTATCCTCTGCAGTGGTCCTCAGGCGTTCATGACGCAGGGTTGGGGCAGTACCTACCAGACGTGGCAGCAGCCTGGACAGCAAGTCCCAAGTAAGTGGTTAGGGCCTGGGTTTGAGAAGGGCTGGTGTTCCCTTTGCCACCAGACACAGATTGAGCCATAAGACCACTTGTGTGCGGTGGTGTTGGAATGAGCCCAAGTCCACCAAAACCAGTAATGCTTTTAGTGTACTTACCTGCTTGTTTCTGCTCCCTTTGTGGAGAAACCTACTTTGTAACATTTCTGCCTTAAGCTTTCTCTTGTGAGGACTCTCCAGGCAAGCACTCACTGTCCCCACTTCTCCCTGACAGGCACACAGTGTCTGGTGGTGAGCCCTCCCATCTCTCTGCTTTTTAATTCATCAGTCCTTGATATTTTTTTTTGGTACACATTCTTTATGAGCTCCTTTCTAATTCCCATACTGACAGAAAGGCTGGGAAATAGATGCAGGAAGTGGAGAAGAAAAGCATGGCTCCTATCCTGCTTCATTCACACTGGCTGTAGTGGTATCCTCTTATTTCCTTCTGGGACCTGATAACTGCTCAGCTTCTGCAGCACTAAAAGCATGGAATATGACCAGCCAGATATTAGCATTAAGATACAAGTGACAGTGCACAAACATCTGCAGTGGTGAGTTCAGAAGCTGAACCCAGATCACTTCTGCTCCTGGTCTTAGTCCTTTGGCCACTGACACAGTGAATCAAACTGGCTGTTGTTCTGCAGGGATCCAAGTGTCCACTTTCTCACAAAACTGTTCAAAATTCATCAGGTTGGAATGAGATTTCAGAATAACTGACGTGGTGCTGTAGTGATGATGTCTGTCACTAATGGCATTTCCCTGTCTTCAGCAGTCTGATGCTTTGAGCAGATTCCTAGTCGACTTGTTAATCTCAAAGCTCATGTGATGCACTGAGATGCCTTTCAGTGCTCTGACTGGTTCAGCAATGAAGTAGGTGCTTAAGTTCAGTTTAAACTCCCTCTCTTTGAGGCGTCTGAGATGGAAGAATAATTGCTGTAACAATGCCAGCAACTGCATTTATGATTCCCTGTGACACAGCTGACATCTAATGTAAATGAATTTGTGCATATCTGAGATCTGGAAATCCTCAGCACTGTGTTCTTGACATCATGCGAAACCCTGCATGGGACTGGGGGCTTTGTGTTAAACTTTGAGGCAGTGTCTTTGGGAGAGGGCTTCTACTCCTCAGGAATTGCAGTTTAAAAATCAGTGCTCCTCTGTAGAGCTCTGGAGACAGGCAGAAAATCAGCAGCAGTTGTGCCTTCAGGATAGGTGGGCTTGGAAAGAATTCTTGTTTCCACCGGAGTGGGGTAATATGGTGCTGAGAAGGAGAGTTTTCCCACCAGCCTGTTAAAGAATACAAATCACTGCTCACGTCCTTCCTTGTGCTCTCCCAAGAGCACTGAGCCTTCCTGAGAGGCAGAGCAGGAAGAAATGCAGCAGGGAAAGCTCTACAAAAAAACCTTAACTTCCAGCTTCACGTAAAGCCTTGGAATAAATGCTTATGAAACCTGCTTTTCTAATTGCCTTCAGAGATGCCTTTAGAAACTCACCTTGCGAATTTATCTTCTTCCTTGCCTCCCTCAGGTGTCCTGCCCTCCCCATCAGGCACTGGGAGAAATAATCTCCCGTTTTGTAATGTCTGTGAGCTGTGTCTTGTGCTCACAGCCCATGGCCTTGGAGCTTAGTGGTGTCAGAAGCCCAGACCCCTTGAGTTCCTCACTACCAGCAGTGTGGTTTGTCCCACTGGCAGCTGCTCTGCAGTGCATTTGTGAGATTGTTGGTGGTTCCCAGAAGCCATGAAGCATCCAGCCCTGCAGTGGTCATTTCCCTGTGTGGGGTTAGTGCCATCAGATGTGTTCTGGGGACAAATATTCAGTTTCTGCTGTTGAATGAGATGGAAAACATCAGCTCACTAGTTTCATGTTTACTTAGGGTCCTCTATGCTCCTGTTGGTAGGGAGGCACACTGAAGGCAGCCTTTGTAAGAAGAGAGGACAGACAAGAGAACGCAGTGCTTTAAGCACACACTACTGCTTGCTTTTCTGCTGATCACAATGGTACCCAGTCAGGCCAGGTGGAATTCACCAAGGCATGGGAGGATTATTATAAGAAACTAGGTAAATACCTGTTTTTACACTGAGTTTCAATTGGAGAACAGGCTGGTGAGGGGGCCCTGCCCCGTGGCTCTGCTTTCCCCAGCAGAGCGGTCCCTTGACTCCCAGGGACAGATCCCAGAGTGCCCTCCTTGTGGGAGGAGGGGCAGCCCCCACCCCTACACATGTATTCAGATTTTAATTACTTCCCCCATCTTAAATTAACTGGCCAGAGAAACATTTTGCCGTGAAATGCATTTAGCTGCGTGTCCTTTCAGCCCGCTGCCGACTGTAATTCTCCGAGAAGAAAAGGCATTGAAGGAGGTCCTTTGTTGGCATTAGCAGGTGGACAGTTGAGGCAGCCTTGACCTCTGCCAGAAAAGGTCCTGACTTGTAGCGTTGGTCAAGTCTTTTAACCTGCTTTTATGCCCCTGGACAGGACGCTGCTGCCCTGTTCCCTCCACCCACTTCACACTCGCAGTGCATTACGTTCCTCCTCTCCCCCCACTTCAGAGCCCTCTGAGATGAAGCCGAGGGGCTTGGATGGGCTGTGAGAGCTCCTCTGTGTGTGTGTGTGTGTGTGTGTGCTGTCCTTGCCTGCTGTGTGTGCAGCAGTTTGTGCTTTCACTGTGCCTGCCTTCCTCTGCAGTTTTTTTTCTGATTGCTGTATTTTCTGTTCAGGTTGGTTGGTTGGTTTGCTGCACGTCTGGCTGAGGGCTCTTTGCTCTGACTGCGGCCTCTGCAGCCAGCACGTTGGACTCTCCCCTCAACAACACTTAGACACGCTGGCTTCACCACATCTTAGTGTTGTTTGAAGGAGGGAGGTTAGTGCTGGGTGCAGGCAGGCTTTGGCTCTGTGGGCTGTCCGTATGGCTCTTAGTGCAGTGCAGGAGCCCAGAGCCAGCTGTGCCTGCTCAGAGGGCTTCACAGGTGCTGCTGCACAGGGTGGTGTTGGGACCGGTGGCTTGCTGAGTGCTGACCACGTTGTACAGGTGGGCATTGCCACCAGGACTCCTTGGGATGTGTCCTGCTGCAAGAGCAGGGGGTGCAGATGCAGGTGACTGCAGATGTGGTTGCATCCATGGCACCTCTGTGTGGAGGTTGAGAGGATAGGGCTCTGCTGTCAGGGTTTGAAGCCCGGGTCCCTGCAGTCGGTGTGAGCAGCTTTGGGTGGCTGATGTGCAGAGCTAGCAGCTCCCAAACAACGTGCTTGGCCTCGAGCGAGTCCTGATGGAGGGGAGGGATGGAATTTGGCTTCGTGCCCTTCAGCAGCGCTCAGGTGAGACAGAATCAGGAACTTGAGTCTTTCCCCAAACTGAGAATGCCCAACGCAGTAGAAACGTGGAAGCTGAAGCATGGAATCCAGACAACTGAGGTAGAGCCAGGGCCTGTCTAGTGGAGAGGTAGATGTCACTAGCTGGAAACTGTCACCTGTTCCATATTGACATGCCCCTTATTGTCATCTTTGCACAGGCCAACAGAGCCAGCAGCAGAACAGCCATCCCGATTACAGCAAAGCATGGGAGGAATATTACAAAAAACAGAGTGAGTGAAACAGGGTTGTTGGAGATAAGGAAACTCTTGTTACAGAGTTCACGCTAATCCGATGACTTGCGTCTCCATCCCCTGCCATCATTAGCTTCCAGTCCTCTGCAATTCCCTCTGGTCCCTGCAGCTGGTGATGGTGCATGGTAGTTCTTCCACTGGAAGCTGTCGTGGTGCCTGCTGCTGGGCCTCAGGAGGGCTGTTCCTGCTGAGCTTCAGTGCACAGCAGAGCCCGTGTCCGTGCTGGGGAAGCATTGCACACACCGAGAATCGATGCTGACAAAACAAAACCCAGAAAGTTGAAGCTGGGTTGTCAAAAAGGTAGGAATGCTCTGCACACAGGTGTGTGGACAGTCGTGGCCCTGCCTTCCTCCGCTCCGTTAAGAGGCGTGCGGTGCCAGCTTCTGGATTTGCATTTGGCAGCCTGGGTTTCGTCTTACCCAGCTGCTCATCCCTCCCTTTCCCTTTCTCTTTCCTCCAGGTCATGCTGCCAGCGCTGCTTCTCAGGCAAGCTCCCAGCCGGACTACACGATGGCCTGGGCAGAGTATTACAGACAGCAGGCCGCCTACTATGGGCAGACACTAGGGCAGGCACAGGCCCACAGCCAGGTGTGTATTCGCCCTCTGCTGTTACCCTGGGTGTGGGGAGAGCCTTGGAGTGGTGCAGTGAAGCACAGAGGTGTTTTGTGGCTGGAGAAGTCAGGAGTCGCTCAGTGCTACCATTGCGTTATCTCAGCATCAGACTGACTTCCCTGTGCAGGGTGGATTTGTGGGGGGGACTGGGAGGCTGTCGGTTTATTTCCCCTAAGGGCTTTTTGCTCCTGATCCCCAAGCCGTTCTGTGGCTGTCGGTGGGATTTCAGCACAGTGAACGACAGCTTGAGGCCGGCAGGACGGAGCAGCGCTGTCCTGGTGGGCAGTTTGCCTTTTCTCTGGCAAGCTTGGTGCTTTTGGGTCTGGGCATGGCTGGGGAGCACCTGCCTGATGGAGGGGGAGCAGAACCTTGCCTTGGTGGCACTGCAGCAGGGAGAGCCATGGGCTGGGCTCAGTGTGGTGCTGGGGGTGGCTGGCAGAGGGGTGCTGGGTGCCGTGCTGACGTGCCGTGTCCCTGTGCCCACAGGAGCAGTAGAACAACGCCCTCACGGCCATCGTCGCTACTTGGTTTCTCCCTCGGAATCATTGTGGAAGAAAACCTTTTTGTAACAGAGGTTTCTAGATTTGCAACGTTTTGATGAAGACTTTTCTGTTTGTTTGTGAAACACTAGCTGTAGGATAATCCGTACTGAACTTTTCTAAGAATCAGGAGCAATTAGTAACGTACTAAACTTACGGACATGCTGGTAATTTTGTTTCTAAATTTGTACAAAACAGCAAAAAAAAACAACAAAAAAAAACAACAACAACAAACAACCATAAACACAAAACCCTCCGGGATCCCCTTTGGACGGAGCCGGGGGAGCTGCAGCTCCAGCAGCGCACATTGGAGCTGTGACATTTCAACGCGTGCGGCCGCTGTTCTCCAGCTGGGGTTGGTTGGGTGGTTTATTTTTCTTTCTTTCTTTCTTTCTTTTTTTTCTCCCCTTCCTTTCCCCCCCATTTCTCCTCTCCTTTTCATTTTGGAACCTTTTCTGTCGCAGCAGAAAGAGTGGCTTGGAAGTCTTAGGCGATGTGTAACGAATCCGAATTGAAAACAAAAAAAAAAAGAGGAAAAAGAGGAAAAAAAAAAAAAAGAAAAAAAAAAAAGGATTTTAAACAGTATTTAAATATTCTTAAATATGTAAATTCATTAAATGTTTTACTTCTCGTTTTCTTGCATCTTTGATTTTTATTGCATTATGGTTTTTTGTAAGGAAGAGCAGTGCTGTGTGCTGTCATGGTGTGAGTTCTGCGCTGTGCCCTCGGCTCCATGCTGGGCTCTGAGGAAGGGGAACAGGAACACAGGGGGGGCTTTTTGGGAGCCTCCTCCTCCCCATCCTGTGGCCACGGCTGCGTTGGTGGAGCTGAGACCTCCAAGCTCAATGGGAAAAAAAAGAAAAAAAGAAAAAAAAAAAAGAAAAGAAACCTTCCTGTATGCTCTCAGAAATATAAATACTGTTATTTTTAATATGAAAGTGGATCTGCTATTGTGAGAACCTTTTAACAAACACTGTGGAGGCGCAAAGCCCTATCAGAGGTAGTAAAACTATTTTTTAATTCCAAGGTGGGTTTGGTTCAGTTCTGTTTTTATTTTGGCTTTTTTTGTTTTTTGTTTTTTTTTTTTTTTGGTTCCTTTTAAATATTTTCCTATCTAATATTGTCAGATTGCCTAGAGAGAAATGAATCTAGTATTAACCTCCGTACGCTGAATGATGTTGATTTAATAAAAGAGATGCTATGACCTGCGCTGTCGGCTGCAGTTCCTTGTACAGATAACTGTGTTCTTAAAGGAGGAGCAGAATCCAAGCTGGGTTTTGCCTTTGGAGTTCCCTGCAGGACGCTCCCTTCTGCACTGCACCCCAGCTGCCCTTCTGTTCTGCCCCTGTTGTCCCTTACCATTGCGATGTCTGACTGTAAAGAAACCGGCGCCGCGCGATGCTGAGGTTTAAAACAGAGAAAAAACACACAAAAAAAGACCCCAAAAGCTGATGTTCCTTCCATTGGACTGGCAGTTGCCTTTTACACTCTATGTAATAAAATCTCCACAAGGCGGCTTGTGGGCGAAGCAGTGCCTGTGCTGTGCTGCGTGGGGGGGAGCAGAGCCCATCTGCGGGGCTGAGAGCCGGAAGGACAGAGAGCTGAGGAGTCTCTCAATGCACCTCCAGAGAATCGAGGGAGACAGTGAGCGATGGGATGGTAAAAGCCGCTCGGAAAGAGGGGAGAGGGGGGAAAAAAGGGCTGGAGGAGGGCTTGGGGCTGCTGCTGGGAATTGGGAGCGGGCATTACCGAGAAGACTTCCTTCTAATTCATCTTCCGAGCTCTGTGCCAAAACAGCATTTGGCATGGTTCACAGGGAGCAATTGTGTGATAATGAACCCTAAGGTGTCCCTTAATTGAAGACTGAGTATTACGGATTGTGCCAATGGTCGTAAATGGCGCAGGATTGTGGGAGGATGCATTTTCTTAAATGTATCTGTAAGTACAGATTAGAGAGTCTCCCCAGTGAAATGCCCATACTATAAATTATGGAAATATCTCTTTCTGATGCAACCTTTTATTGAGGGGGTGGGGCGGCGAAACAAATAGTTTGCGAGGCTTTGAAATTTGGCCTGTCATTAAGATGGTGCCTGCAAAGCTGGGTTTTCATCAGCAGTCTGGTGTCCTGGCAAGCTAAAGTGCTCAAAATGTTCCCAACTTCAGCAATTTGTTTTCCATTACCGCCGCCCGCTTGGGGCGCAGGGGCTGCTGCCGTCGAAGCTCTGCTCTGCAAAGCGCTGGGGCTGGAGCTGCTGGGTGCCCCATCGCCTCTATGGGGCCCAGGGCCGTGGGTGCTGATACTGGGCGTGATGGGAAGGGAGAACCTCAAGGCAACGGGAGAATCCCAATGCGATGGGAGAGCAGCCATTGGTGTGAGAACCCAGACGCAATGGGAGATGCTCAGTGCGATGGCAGGTCCCTGATGTGCTGGGACGCCCTTGGTGTGCTGCAGGTCCATGGCGGCGCCTGTCGCTCTGAGGGCTGTGACTGAGGGGAGCCCTGCAGCCTAGGAGCTGCCACGGTGCCTTCATGGTTCCTCCAGGAGGGAGCAGCCTCCTGCTCGGCTCTGCACGGCTGTAATCTCCAAAATGAAGTGGATTTAAGCTCTGATGGGATTCTCATGGAGGAAGGGGGTTCTGCACTGCGCTGTGGGCGGAAGGTTTGGGAGCGGGAGGCGCTGGGCAGAGCTCAGAGCCCTGGGTTTGCAGCCACGCAGATGCTGCTCTATATTGGGCACCTCGATAGGCGTGGGGCTATTTTGAGAGCAGAAGGCAGGCTACTAAAACACCTGCTTTAATTTTGCATGATTCCAGAACAAACTGCACCGTGGCCATCGCGAGTTGCACTGAAATGATGATCGAAGCAGACAGCAGGCACAGAACTTCATTTTTTGCTTGAGCACTTGAACGGGGCATCGATCGGAGCAGCGCTGTGCCTGCAGGAAGGTGGGTGGGAGGGGTGGCTGCTCCCAGCCTCGCTTTCCTGCACCCAGAGCCGTTTTCCCACTGCAGCTCCGGGGCTCAGTGACCCAAAGGCGCACGGTGAGGTGCAGGGGCAGGTACTGTGAGCTCGGCACATCTTCCCAGCCTTCCCCTTATCATTGAGGAAATCCTATTTCAAGGCCGCTCTAAAGCAGCCTCTGATCTCTGCGCTGCCTCTAATCCCGGCCGGCCGGGTGCAGGTGCTGCGGGGTGGGGATTAGCGGTGCCGTCCCTTTGTGCGAGCCATCACTCAGCACTCCGTGCCCAGAGCTGCTCCCAGGGCTGGGGCCAATGGACAGGGAACGTGAAGTCGGTCCTGCGGTGAGCAGAGGCCGTCGCTCTGTTTGTTTTGCAGAGAATGGGGCCGACAAAGGCTTTGGGGCTGACGAGCTCTCGTTGCCGTTGTCACCCAGCCCTGCCTGCGCCGCGTGGCCCCACAGCCCAACCCTGCTCACAGCCAACGATGGGCACGTGGTGGTGGAACGTGGGTGAGAGGGTGGTGAGATGCAGAACTTTGTGATGGGATGGGAGAGGGGGGGAGAGAGGGGGGGGTATGGATGGGGTGCAGGAGGTGTTGATGGGGTGAAGGATGCGGTGGCGGGATGGAGAGGTGGTGGTGGGATGCATGGCATGATGTTGTGCTGTGCAGGAGAGACAGTGGTGGGACACGACTGCCCTGTCCTCAGCTCACAGATGGAGGGCAGGACACAGGCAGCAATTTTCCACCTCTCCAGTCCCAAACCCTCTTTGGTCCTTCCTGTAACCTCGATCTATGGGGAGCACCCTCAGCACCCAGCCCTGGGATGGGGTCCATACACGCTCCCTGTTCTGGGGCAGCTCTGGCTGCAGGGTCCCACTCCCCAGCAGCCTCGTGATGTGCCACAATCGCCCCTCATCTGCAGCCACCTGAGCTGTGCTGAGCGCTGGGATGGAGCCGGGAGTGCACAGATGGGCTCTTTCCTTCCCTGTTTGCTTTTGTGTACCGTGATCTCATCAAAATAATCCAGGAGTTACTACTTAAAAAAAAAAAAAAAAAAAAAAAAAAGGGGGAAAAAAGAGACAAGAAATGAAGCTGGAGCAGCAGGGAGAGCACTCAGCACCTCCCTCCACAGCTCCGCTGCCTCCCACAGAGAGAAACGAGGTAAAGAATGCCCCGAAGCTCCTTCAAGCAGTGCGATCAGCCCGGCTCCGGGCGCTGTGCTGGAGGCTCTCTGCATTCTGAGCCCCCTCGGGACCCAACCATCGCTGGCCCTGCTCGGGGACGCCCCGAACCCAGCCAGAGGAAAGGCTGAGCGAGGGCACGGTGAGGCTGCTCAGCTCCATCCCACAGATGCGGCACTTTGGGGACGGCCGCTTCGGAGCTCCCTACGGGGGAAGAGAAGTGGGGGACACGCGTGGCTGCCCAGCACGAGGCGTGCGCCCCCAAGGACACCCCCGGATGGCCCCATCGCACGGCCACGGGGCGGCACGGAGGGCTGGGTGTCCCCGACCCCCTCCTGTCCCCATCCGCGGGCGCTGCGGACACGGGGAACATTTGGGCGCATTCCCATAACCGAGTGCTGCCAACTGCTGCCTCGCAGGGCCGCAGCCCCTCTCCAGCGCCGCTGTTTGCTTTGCAGCCCCCTTAGCCCCTATTGAGGCTTTTCAGCCCCGGCCCCTTCAGAGGGTTGAAGTAGGTAGAACCTGAGGAAGAGGCTATTTTCCTCCCTCCCTTTTGAGCCCTGCCTTGTGCCCAAAAGGCCCCCTTGTTTCACGCGTGCCAGTCACCTGGCTGGGCCCCCGGCCCCTTTCTCTCCCAGCCTCCCTTTTCTTTCTCCTTTCTCTCTTTTGACTTTTCCAGGAGCCCTCGCTCTCCAAACGAGCTTCAGATTGGATCCAGATTGAGGTCCCTTTGTCTTTCAAGGGTTGTACTAAGCTAATTAAATGTGATCCCAACAAATAAACGCCGATCTCCCCATTACATTCAGGCCTGCCTTTCAGGCAGCACCGGGCGGCCCCTCGCCCCCGCCCGCTGCGCGCAGGGTCCCCCTCATTGAGTCCCGGCCATTGAAAGCACTGCCAGGATTTCTTTTGTGCCGGGGGTCTCCGAGCCCTTTTTCCATCAGAAAAGACCCCCAAACAGCAGCTCGGCCTTTGTGAGTTTGCAAGCAAACGCCAAAGAAAAGCCCCCTGAATGCTTTAATAAATGACACATTTAGCAACTTCGGAGGCGCCTGGCTCCTGCGGCAGCCGCAGGGGTGCGGTGATCCCTCCTGCCCCGGCTCCCGCAGGGTGCGATGATCCCTCCTGCCCCCCTCCTTTCCCTCGGCTCCGGCCTATTTGCGGCGCGGGGTGGTTCAGGGGATGCGGCCGCTGCACCTGAGCCGCTCGCAGCCCCGCTCCCGCCGCCCTCTGCCCGCAGCTCGGAGCCGTCGATGGGGTCGGACGCGCTGCGCCACGCCGGCGTGGGGCACCGGGACGGCGGGCAGCGGGGAGGGCACCGCCCGGCTCTCGTCGTTGCGGAGCTTTTCGGCTCGGAGCCCGCGTGTCCCTTCTACCGCTAATGGTGGTAAATCCAAAATCGTCTTTAATGATTTTTCGCCCCCGCTGCACCGGCTGGGGGGCCGCGCCGGACTTTTCTCAGCTCAACTAATATCTTTTTAATGACTTTGGGAGGGGGCAGAGCCGTGCCCTAGAGCCTGGATTGCTCCAAACAGATGTTGGGGCAGAGGGAGGGGGATGCTCTTCGCTGCCAGGGACTTTCTTCTTAGAGTTCAAACGAGAGGGGAGCTTTCAATCACCGCTAAAAATGTATTTCTCCCCACTGAACAATGGGCTCCTTTCTGCGCCCGGGGGGGGAACTGCGCTGCGCTCGCGTTTCTGGAGCGGGAGAGGAGAGAAACCGGAGGTTTTAGGGCAGGAAAACTCCGCTCCGAGAAGGGCTCCTCGCCGCGCCGCTCGTTTCGTAGCTCCGCGTCCCGCTTGCATTCGCTCTATCCTTCAAAAATCAAAACGAAAACAAACCCGCACGCGCCTCCGTGCAGCGGCACAACGACGGCGGCGATGGGGAAGCGGCAGCGATCCGCCCCGCTTCTGCCGCCCGCAGCCGCGCAGCGATGCGCGGATCCGACGCCGGGAGCGGCCGCGATCCCCGCTTATCCCGCAGCCCCGGAGCGGTCGGCAGCCGCGGCCCCACAAGAGTTAAATTTTAAAGCAAATCAAATTCCCATTGGCCACTGTATATTATCTCAGCAGTCTTCATTTGATACCTCTTTAATACAGAAAGGAGCTTTTCAAACCCCTTTTCTCTCTTTTCTCCCCGCCACTCTTTAAGAGCAATAAATGTTCAACTGCAATAACTATAAATCAATCTCAGCTCTGTTCAAATCCTATTCATGCGGAGGGCTGGAAGAGGGGAGAGAGCTCCCCCCTCCCCCCCGCCCCCCAAAAAGCAGCTGCTGGGCTCTAATCTCCTTTCTTGCACTGTCATTCACCCTCATTTTTCCTCCATCACCCCATCCCTGCAATCTTTTCTTGTTTTGCTTTTCTTTTCTCTCTTTGCTGCATTATGATCCCATGTCTCCCCTCATCAGACCCCAACCTTGTCCAGATCCTGACCATCCCCTTGTAGGCTGTGAAAGAAAAGAAGAGTCCATGGATGTCAAATTGGTCTCAAAAAGACCATGAAAGATTGATTTGCTCCACTTTTCTTCTGCCTGACATTATTTCTGAGGGTCCTGAATGGGAAACCAGAAAGTCTGGGACTGGAATAAAGATGTTCTCTCTGTAAGGGGGAGACGGGGGGGAAAAATGCCCATTTACTCCTGGCCCATCAACCCTGCAAAACAGAGCAAAAGAAAAGAGGACTGTGGCTATTCAAAGTCAGACCAATATGTACACCTCCCAACAATATGCCAATATACTGAGGGCTTCTCTATTAACACCCATGAATATTAAAGTGCTCACTAAACGCTCAGAAGGAACTTTGGGAATATACACATGAAAATACAAGCGGCATTGTGCGGGGCTCGGAACAATGGGGCGGCGATAATGGCCCTTCTCTATTAACAGCCATGAATATTAAACTTGTTTCCTCCTAAATGTTAAAAAGGAGGGATAGCTGCGATATTAAAAAAGAGAAACGAGAAGGGAGGGCGGCGGCGGGGGGGGGGTGGGGGGGAGGGCAAAGCACCTACGGTGGGGAAAAAGGTTTGGGAAACAGCTGGGGATATTTAAAACCCAGCACAAAACGGGAGGATTTTTTTTTTTCCTCCCACCTTTTTCCTTCCCCCCACCCCGAACCCCCAACTCGAGGGTTTTGGGGGAGGAGGGAGAAGGGGGGACAGCGTTTTGTCGCGGGACGACGAGAGAGGCGATGCGGTGCGGTGCGGGATGGAGCGCGGGGACTGCGCGTCCGCGGCGGCGGAGCGGCTCCACCTGATGCGCTGTGCGCGGAGCTGCCGCTCTCTTCGGAGCCCAGAAACCCGAAAATCAACCCGTTTGTGCGTGCATTAAAACCAGCCCCGAGCCCTGGAAGGTTGCGAACCTTCCTGCCCTAAGGGAGCGTTGCCTTTTTTTTTTTTCCGAGGAAGCGCATTCTGTAATCAACATTTTGGGTGGGTTTCTGACATTCGCGCATCTTCTTGGTGAGATGAATGGCAAGAAGCGGTCGCACCTGGGCTGTAGCAGCGCTCCCCGTGCCGCCCTGCGCGGAGAGAGCAGCCCGTCGGGCTCACCCCGCTAAAGCCGCCGGGGGCTGCGGGGTCCCGGTGAGTCTGGGGGCGGCCCCGGCTCTTTGCGGGGCTCGGAATATCGGATCCGGCTCTGCTGGGTGAATCTGGGGGTCCGTCCTCTTCTCCCCCCGCCTCCCGGCCCTTTGCAGCCCCTCGTCCCCATGAAAATCAAAAGAACGGGGCTGCGGAGAGGGCTCTAAGCTCCGACACAGCGGGATCGGGTTTAAATCCAGGGAAGATTAACCCTTTGCTGAGCCGGCACGGAGCCCCGGGGGAGGGAGGGCAGCGCTGCTTCTGTGGGGACCGCTCTGTCACTCTGTGGGGACAAATGTGCCACCCTGGGGCCAGCGGTGGCTGCGAAGCGCCCGGGGCTCGGAGGGAGCGGAGGTCGCCGTAGGGGACGGGAATAATTTTGGGTTCAGACGTAGGGGTGCTGCGGACACAGAGTCCCGGAGATGGGGACCCGGTTGAGTTCCGCGGCGCCTGCCCGGTCTCTGCCCTGGGGACGCGGGGTTTGGGACCCGCTTGTCGCAGCCGGGGGAGCCGATCCCGGTACGGGGCTGCCGGCCACCCGCGTTTAGGGAACGGACCCCAGTGCTCGGGGTTCCGGGCTGGCGCCAAGCTCCGCACGTCTCCCCGAGTCCGCTCCCAGGAACCGCCGTCGAGGGCGGACGGGACCGCGTGGATCCGGTCCGCCGGAGCTCTGCCCGTTACCCCCGCGGCGTCGGGGGCCGAACGGCTCGGAGAAGCGGTGTGTGGCGGCTTCGGGGAGGCGGATTTCGTTGTGGAGCTCCGCGGCCCCAAAGAGCAGCGTTTTGTCCCCGGAACGAGCTCCGGGGCCGGCTGGGAGACGCCGAGGGCGAAGCGGAGCAGTCGGAGCGAGCGGTGCCCGACGGGGCGGGCGGGCAGGAGGGGGTGCGGGGGGGTGCCGAGCCGGTGCGTGTGTGCGTGTTTGTGTGTGTGTGTGTGTGTGTGTGTGTGTGGATGTGGATGTGTGTATGCGGCTGTGTGTGCCGTGTCCCTCCCTCCAGCCACCCCACCCCCGGGAGGGGAGGGATGGAGGGGAGGGGGGCTCCGACGGCTCGCCTCGCTCCGGCAGCCCCAGTCGCTCCTCCAACGTCAGGGAGGTCATTAATAACCAATTAGGAGGGTCAATGAAGCTCATATATAGGCGGGCGGGAGCCGCCGAGCCGCACGGAGCCCGGCCGCCCGCCTCGCCCCCATGATGGGCTCGGTGCTGCCCGCCGAAGCCCTGGTGCTGAAGCCCGGCCTGAAGCCGCAGGGGCTCTCCCTGGCCGAGGTGATCACGTCCGACATCCTGCACAGCTTCCTCTACGGCCGCTGGAGGAACGTGCTGGGCGAGCAGCTCTTCGAGGAGAAGAGCAGCCCCAAGACCGCCTTCACGGCCGAAGTGCTGGCGCAGTCCTTCTCCGGAGGTGAGTCGCGGCCCCGCTCCCCCGGGTGTGTCACAGCGGCTGACGGCGAAAGAAGGGCTTTAAATTCATGTGGTTAACTCGGGCTTGACCTGAGAAAGTTCCCACTTAAACCGCGGGGGTGGGGGCCGGGGCTCCGTCCCCGCCGCATTCAGCCCCGCACAATGTCCCTTCTCGCGGCCCCGCTCCCTTTTCCCCCTCTCGGATTTCTGTTCCTCTCTTAATTTACCATGAAGGCTAATTCCATTTCCATTCACGATATGTCAACCATCTCATCTCCCCATTTTGTAAGAGGAATTCCTGGGCCCTTTTAAACAAGCCCTCGCGCCATTCAGCCGCAATGTACCGCTACAGCATTCCTAAAGGACTAATGAATTTAGAATTAGCAATTTCTTTCGAGTTGAGTTTAATGAATGCAGATCACTTTAACAGCGTGACAAATTGCTGGATGGGCCGAAATAGACACCATTTAACCCCCTTTCCCAGCCCCGCTCCCTGCCCAGCCCGGGCCGCTGTTCCCAGGTACCGCTTAATGCCCTGAGGGATCCGGTACCGCTTTGGAGGGGCGCGGCAGGGCGTCGACAGGGCTCAGCCCGGGGCCAGGGGCACAAAGCAGCGCTTTGTGGGTGCTCCGTGGGCTGGGGAGGGCTGGGGGGCCCCGTTCTGACCGCGCTCCCGTCGCCGCAGAGGTGCAGAAGCTCTCCAGCCTGGTGCTGCCGTCGGAAGTGATCATCGCTCAGAGCTCCATCCCCGGGGAAGGGCTCGGCATCTTCTCCAAGACGTGGATCAAGGCCGGCACCGAGATGGGGCCGTTCACGGGCAGGGTGATCTCGCCGGAGCACGTGGACCTGTGCAAGAACAACAACCTGATGTGGGAGGTAACGGTCCCGCAGGACGCGGGGTGGCGGCGCTCCGACCTGTGCTTCGTGAGCCCTTCCCCGTGCCTCAGTTTTCCCCAGCCTCCCCCAGGGCAGGAGCTCCGGAGCGCAGCCCTCGGGGTGTCCCCATGCCGCACCGCTTTGTCACCTCCCGCCCTGTCCTTCCACAGAGCTGATGCTCCCGGCTGGCCGCTCCCCGCCGCGATCCCAGCGACACAATGGCTCTGCCGCATCCCTGCTTTGTCCCAGCCCTGCAGCGGTGCTGTGGGTTTTGGGGTGATGTGAGCAGCCGGGGCGCTGCGGCTGCAGGGAGCGTTTTGCTCCCATTTCCACTTTCACTCAGCCCCAGACTCGCACTTCTTGTTACGACTGCCTCACGCACGCAAAGCTCGCCTCACTTCTGCCGCTGCCCCACAAAGCATAGCCCACAAGGACTGGCTCTGGCAGGTGCCTTCCTCCTTCACGCAGGGACAGATCTCCCCGAGGTGCTGGCGGCGCACCGAGCGGCCCTTTGGGGGCCACAGAACAGATGCGGGGAGCTGGGCTGCCAGGCTGTGCCCGGCCGGCTCCGCTGTGACGCGCGTCCTGCGCCGCGAGGCTCCGCCATCCTCAGCCCGGCGGCCGCATCTCCCCGAGGTCTCAGCCCCGAGGCCGTGCTGGCTTTGGGGACATTATCTCAGAGCATCCCCTGGCGCTGGGGCTGTGGGAAGGGCTTGGCTCGCTGCAGGCAGCGCCGCTACAGCCCTGTGCTCCCCTCCCAGGTCTTCAACGAGGACGGCACGGTGCGGTACTTCATTGATGCCAGCCAGGAGGACCATCGCAGCTGGATGACCTACATCAAGTGTGCCCGCAACGAGCAGGAGCAGAACCTGGAGGTGGTGCAGATCGGGAACAGCATCTTCTATAAAGCCATTGAGGTATGTGGGTGCAGAGATCCCACCCTGCTGACCTTCCCTTGTTTTTGGGGCTGCTGCTGGACCGCTTGTGGGAGCACCCTGGCACCCAGACATATGGGGTAACGCCATGCATGGGCTCTGGGGAGGCAACAAAGCTCTGTTCCCTCTGTTCCCTCTTGGCGGATGCACCGATGCGTGCTGTGCAGAGGGAGAGCAAACGCTGAGCAGGCTCACTTTGGAGCACAACATCTGAACAATCCCTGCAATCCCAGCACTGTTTGTCACCCTGTGGGCAGGAGCAGAATTCCCGTGCTGTATCGAGAGACAGGATTGAGTGTAGAACACCAACCCAAGCTGGGGGCTTCTGTGAAATCCAGGTGAAGGCTGCGCTCCGCTCTGCAGCTTTTACCCGGAGGTCACCACGGCTCTGGCAGTAAATGCATCCCCATGAACCACTGCTGCTGCAGTGAAGGGTGATGGCATCACAGGGATGTCACCAAGCAACTGTGTGGGTTGGAGAGGTGGGAAAGGGGCAGCTCCGTCTCACCCCACTGCTGCTGGGAGGCTGTCTTGGCTGGGCAGGAGCACGGGCAGCCGCCCATCCCATGAGCAGGGGCTCCTGAGAGTCAGCTGCTCTGTGGGTAGCAGTGCAGCACTGAGGCAGCACCCCAGGGATAGAAGCAGTGGGGTGGAGAGGAGCTCCGAGCTGCTCTCCCTGTTCTGCACATCCCTTTGCAGGCTTTTGCTGTGCCCAGCTTTAGGTCCTGATGCTCCTGCGGGCAGCTGGTGTAGCGTTAGCGGCATTAGCTCAGTTTGTTTTGATTCTTACATCATGCAAAGAAGCAAAATAATTCCAGGCAACATCCATGCAGTTGGGAGCACACCGTGTTTGTCATCCTGCACAGACCTCACCCTGCCCAGCTGATGGGGTGGGTGGGTGGTGATGTGCAGGGTGTGAGCAGGGGCTTTGCACAGCCATAACCATCCGAGCGCAGGGGCTGCCGAGTTTAATTCCCTGTGCTGAGAGCTCTGAGCTCTGTGCGGAGGGGATGTGGGGACAGGAGGTGCTGCTGTGCTGCTGCCATCAGGGCATGGTAGTAACTGGTAGCGGCTGCTGGCTCCAACTGCGTGAGGTTTGTGCACCAAAAAGAGAAGAAAAAACAGGAGGGGGTTTGGTTTTCCTTCTGAAAGGAAAACTCTGCTCGCTAATCCCTTAACTCAGAGCCACACAAATGAAATATGGTGGGGCACAGAGGTGTTGCTGCAGCTCTAAGGTGACAAATCATTTTTAGGGGGGCTTCTGGTGCAATTTGGCATTCCTATTTTCATGCGTTTTTTGCCCGTTCCCACTCATCCTTCCCAGTTTGCTTCTCCCATTCCGTTCCTTGCCAATTCTAAATTGTTGCTGTTGGAAAACGCAGCGAGGGTGGTGAGGTTGGCCTCAGGTTGGAAAGCCGTGAGGCGCCGTGGTGGCTCGGCTCCGGGCTGTGTGCAGGTGGATGCACTGCTGTGGGTGTGTGCCAGCCCCAGCAGAGCGCACACATCCACATGGACATGCACACACCTGATCCTGTGTGTGTGTGTGTGTGTGTGTGTGTGTGCTTCTTGAAAATCTTTCTAGCAATATTTCTTTCTATTAAAAAGAACTCATTTTCTGTTAAAAAGAAAATGACGGCGAGGAACAGCACTGGTTTGGGATGGGAAGCGATGGCCTCATCTCTCAGATTCTGTAACCATAGTCAAGTCCACATGCTGAAATGTGAACATATGGAGCCAAAGCACCGCTGCTTTCAGGTGCTTAAAATCAGGCACTTCAACAGTGCTACGGCGACCTGACTTTCAATTCTGCTTCGTAGGGAAAAATGCTTTTCCTGAACTCTGTGTATGGGAAGCAAACCTCTGAAACTCAGTATTCTCTAAATTAGATCCTAATAATGCTAGGGACCTGCAAGGGGAAAAGATATGTATTTTTGTAGGGTGGTGTTGCTGTGAGCATTGCCTTATGCGGCTGCTGTGGTGTGAGACATCCATGCTCTGGCCATGGCTGTGCTGCAGGGGCTGCTCGGGCGCTGCTCCTGGCAGCTCTCACTGCAGTGCGGAACCAGAACCCAAACATCAAGGGTGGGAGGAGTGCTGTCATCCCATAGGAACAGGAGCAGTGCTGATAGAAAAGCCCTTCCTGCTCTCCGCTTGGGCTGGTGCAGGCAATGGGGCTTTGGAAGAGGCAGCATCTCACGCCTGGACCACGCTCTCCTGCAGCAGCCGCTGGGATCTCGGCTGGTTCCCTACGCTGGCCGAGCCCAAGGCTGCATCTGCATTTCCACCTGAATTTCTACTGCTGGGGAATGACCCTGCTGGGGTGGGAGATGCTGCTGTGTCCAGCTGCAGACAGTGCCAAGGGCTCCATGCAGAGCACTGCGTATGGCACCATGTCCGATCTCTGTGTCATTGCTCCTTGCTGCGGTCTGTGGGCACACGGTAGCTTATTTCTCCATGTCTGTATGTGCTGTGCCACACCTCCATCTCCTTCAGCTATGGGAATCTGTGCCCCACTGCTGCTCCTTTTCCTGCTCCTGGACCTGGGGAAGACCGAGGTGCAGCTCAGTGCCATCAGTACACAGTGCTGAGTGATGCCATCACTGTCAATGTGATCAGCGCCATGCCTGGCCCACGGCCTGGGGAGTGCTGGGGGCATTCAGCAGTGCTGATGGCAGTGGGACCTTGCAGGAATCTGAAACGACTGGCTGAGGATGTGGGTAGAGCTGCTTGGTGTGCCACCCCAACACCCCCATCTGTGTTCCTTCTCCAGATGATTCCTCCGGATCAAGAGCTGCTGGTCTGGTATGGGAACTCGCACAACACCTTCCTGGGCATCCCAGGTGTCCCAGGGCTGGAAGAGGAGCAGAAGAAGAACAAACATGGTAGGTGACAGCAAAAACAGCCATGTTATTCCCTGCTCACCCCATCCCCAGCTTTGTGGCCAGGGTGGGTATGGGGCAGGGACTCACAGCTCTCTGAGGGCAAGCATACGGATCTCTGAGCAGCACAGCATGTCCCATGGACACGCAGCTCTCCATATCCCCACGATCCTACAGAAAGGAGCTGGTCAGCTTCACCCGTAAGACAGAGCTCATCTCCCCCAAAACAGAGCCTGCAGTTTGAGCAGATCCCTGGTGATTTGGGATCCCTCGGTGTCAGCGTGCCCATGGCTGGGGTTGTGCCAGCAGCCACTGCCTGACCCAGTGTGGAGCTGCCAGGCAGGGAGGAAGGAGCCCCAACATGCTGTGAGGTGCCGGGATGCGCTCTTCTATTTCCCTGCTCTGCATTTAACGGCGCAAACCCTTCTTTCTCCACAAAGCCAGTGCAGGAGGCTTTGGCACTCTGCCTGTCTCAGCAGCTCCCATGGGCAGGCAGTGGAGCTCCTGAGCCCTTTGGGGAATGCTGCGCGCTGAACCGAGTCCCCAAAGGGCTCTGAGCGAGCCCCAAAGCGCAGCCCAGCAGGGCTGGGGGAGAAGCTGGGGCTGAAGCAGGTCTGTTACAGCCGCAGATCCCCGCTGACAGCTCCTCATCGCCTTCCTGCGTCACCACCGCTGTGGGTGCGGCGTGCAGCTGGGGCACGGGGCAGTTACTTATGGCTTGGGAATGGGGTGAGCCCACAGGGCACTGCCTGACCGCTCCCCCTTGTTGCTCCCAGAGGACTTCCACGCAGTGGAGACAGGAGCCAGCACCACGGGCCGCATGCGCTGCGTCATCTGCCACCGCGGCTTCAACTCCCGCAGCAACCTGCGCTCCCACATGCGCATCCACACCCTGGACAAGCCTTTCGTGTGCCGCTTCTGCAACCGTCGCTTCAGCCAGTCCTCCACCCTCCGTAACCACGTCCGCTTGCACACCGGTGAGCGGCCCTACAAGTGCCAGGTTTGCCAAAGTGCCTACTCCCAGCTCGCCGGGCTGCGGGCGCACCAGAAAAGTGCCCGTCATCGGCCCCCCAACGCCTCCCTGCAGGCTCACTCGCCCGCCCTGCCCGTTCCCCATCCCGCCTCCCTGGCCCATCACATCCCCACCATGGTGCTGTGAGCCCTGGAATGGCAGCAGCACGCTTCTGGATGGCCGCTGCCTGCAGGCAAAGACTGGCACTGAGATGTGCGAGGAACTGGGAGCCTGTGGCAGAGAGGGGGGCAGAGGCAGGGCTGCTCTACGTGCTGAATCGCCTTGGCAGTATCACCATTTCCAGGGGGTTAAGTGGGAAGGGAGCGTGGGAGGGCACGGCAGGATGTCCCGTGTGGATTTGCTGGTGCATTCGGCGCTGGAGCTGCACCTGGACGAGTCACTGTTCTACAGATAATTTGATAGGAGGAAAAATTGCTCTTGTCCCTTCTCCTCTGTGCCAGTGAGTGCCCAGCAGGGAGACTGGCACAGCCCTGCTGCTGCCATCGGCTTTGTCTATGGCAGCTCTTCCCAAGAGACAGATTTCTCTCCCTGGCAGTCCCACTTCAGCCAAGTTGGGTTTTCCTCCCAGTCCCTGTAGCAACAGCTGTGCCCTGGGGTTTGTCTGCAGGTGCCGTGGTGGAGGGGGTGAGATGAGAGCCACCAAGGGACGGAACGCCTCCCCTGTGCGGGAGGCTGAGAGAGGCTGTGAGGCAGCCGAGGTCAGGCTGGACGGGGCTCTGAGCACCGCCGGAGCTGCGGGTGTCCCTGTTCACTGCAGGGAGGTGGACCAGACGGCTTTTAGGGGTCTCTTCCGACTCAAACGGTGCAATGACAGCCCAGCAGCCGATAGGGCGCCCCGCATTGCTCCCCGCAGCCCTGATGGAGCGCTCAGCTGGGACTTCTGCTGCCCTCTGCAGTCCCGCACAGCCCGGAGCAGCTCTGTACCATAACGCTAGGAAGGTGTTCCGCTATTCGTTATAAGTCTGAGGTGTATAAAGTTCTCACAAACTGTGTTTTACTTCCAGAAAAAAAAAAAAAAAAAAGAAAAAAAGAAAAAAAAAAGGAAAAAAAAAAAAAAAACCGTCACTTTAACTTTGTAAATATTTATGTAAAACATTATTTACAAAACTTTGATATTATATATTATTTGATTGTATATGCACACGGTGTAAATACATTTGTACCTCTCTCTTGTACTCTAAATAAAACCGACTCGGGACGTTTATCGTGTAACGGGCGGCTGCGAGGGGGGAGCGGAGGGCGGAAAATCACGGAGCACCAACCCCAGAAATCAGGGCAGGGACTCTGCTCCCGGCTGCCCGAATCGTCGTCCCCTTTTCCTCACGTCGGTACGAAGTGCCTCAGTTTCCCTTGAGAGAGCGATGGAGACGCTCCGCCCGCACTAAACGCGCCCTGCCCCCCCCCCCCCCCCCCCCATCTCCCTGCCAGGATCCAAAATGGCCGCCCCGCACCCAGCCGATATATCTCTCGCTGAGGCCCTCACTCAAGATGGCGGCACCCACGCGTCAAGTGCGCTTTTGCCCGCAGTCAAGATGGCGGCCGGAAGGCACGTGTAAATGGGGGGCGCCGGCGCCCTGCTGCCCGCACCCAAGATGGCGGCGGTGGCCATGCGGCTGCCGGTGATCCGCAAGGCGGTGGGGCCGAGCGGGCGGCGGAGCGGCGAGAAGCACCTGGTGGTGCCCGGAGACACCATCACTACGGACACGGGATACATGAGGTGGGGACGGCGGCAGCGGGGATGCGGTGAGGGGACGAGGCAGGCCGCTCTTGGGCTCTCCTTACACGTCCGTTCTGTCTGCAGGGGCCACGGCACCTACGTGGACGAGGAGAAGCTCGTCGCCTCGGTGGCCGGCGCTGTGGAGAGAGTGAACAAGCTGGTGTGCGTCACGCCGCTGAAGACCAGGTGAGCTGAGGGCTGGGCTGCCCGTGGGGGTTGAGGAAAGGGCCGTGTAATGCTGTGCTCTGTCCCACCGCCAGGTACAACGGCGAGGTCGGAGACATCGTGGTCGGGAGGATCACGGAGGTGAGGATCCGGGAGGGCCCAGGAGAGCGTCATGAGGTCCAACAAAGCCAAGAGCGAGATCTTGCAGCCCAGAGAGCAAACCGTGTCATGGGCTGCATCCGGTGCAGTGCGACCAGCGGGGCAGGGAGGTGGTCCTGCCCTCTGGTGAGACTTCACCTGGAGCACTGCGATCTGATGGGGCATCCTCAGTGCAGGAGAGACACGGATCTGTTGGAGCACGTCCAGAGGGCTGCAAAAACGATCCAAGGGATGGAACACCTCCCTGTGAGGACAGGCTGAGAGTTGGGGCTGTGCAGCACAGACAAGAGATGGCTCTGGGGAGAGCTGAGAGAGGCCTGTCAGTATCTAAAGGGGCTGTAAGAAAGAAGGGACGGATTTTTTACTAGGGTCTGTTGTGATAGGTCAAGGAGAAATGGTTTCAATCTAAACAGGGGAGATTTACATTCAGTATAAGGTCTTTTACAATAAGGGCAGTGAGGTACTGGCACAAGTTTCTCAGGGTGGTGATGGTTGCCCCATACTTGCAGACACCCAGGGTCAGAGCTGGACAGGGCTCTGTGCACATGAGGGACCTGCAGATGTCCCTGTTCATTGCAGGGAGTTGTGCCAGATGGCTTTTAAGGATCCCTTCCAACTGAAACAATGCTGTGATTCTCTGACAGCCCCTGCTGCACTGGCTGGTAATTTCTTGTGGCTGTCATGGTGCATTGCTGTACAGCTGTGTGACTTCCCACGCTGCTGACGAGGTTTTGTTCATATTCTGAGTGTACATTAACATCAGTTTTCTTCTCCAGGTTCAGCAGAAACGATGGAAAGTGGAAACCAATTCCAGGCTGGATTCAGTCCTGTTGTTGTCATCTATGAATTTACCTGGTGGGGAACTGGTGAGTGCAATTTGTGCAGAGAAGTTCCAAATTGCTGCCTTCTGCGGCAGGGCAGGATGCCTTGGATGATCCTTCCTTCGTGTAGCTGTTAATTAATGTTTTCTCATTCTACGTGACGTGTAACTTTTCTTGCATTGTCCTCTTCAGAGAAGGAGATCAGCGGAAGACGAGCTTGCAATGAGGGACTATCTGCAGGAAGGGGACCTCATCAGTGTATCCTTGCACTGCTTGTACTCAGAAGAGTTGAGGGGCATGGGGGGGGACAGCCAGGCCTCAGCCAAGCAGGAAGAGCTCACTGCTTGGGCAGCTGGTGGCTGTTGGCACAGGGCAGCAGGAGGAAGTGTGTTTCCTTAAGAGGCACTGACAGGCAGAGGTGCAGTCTGTGTTTTCTGATGGGGCTGTATCGCTGCACACCAGGAGTCTGAAATATGGGAAGGTAAGTCGCTCAAAAGCCTAATTTTTTGCCAGGTAGATTGCATGAGTGTCTAACCCTGGTGCTTGGAAGTCTGTTAGGAGGTCAGACCTTTGTTAAATACAGTGCAATTCTATCCATGTCAGTAGAATTTCTTTGAATTTATATCGAGATGGCAGCAGGATGGGGCTTTGGGGGGAGATCTTTAAGGAAAAAAAAGCTCTGGAGTAGAGCATGATGTACCCATGTCAGTAAGTTAGGAAGAATTTTAGCTCCTGTGTGGGAGCTCAGAGCAGAGTTCCTCAATGCAGACAGAATGCCCTCTGAACTGCTGCTGTTCCTCTCCAAACTTATTGCGTGAATCTGTTTCTCCCACCAGTTGAGCTCTGAGGAGAAAAATCTTCTAGCTCGAACTTTATCACTCTTCTTCTGCAGGCCATTGTCCCCAGGGCTTGCTTCTCACTCCAGGGCTCTATTTTAGGCTTTATGCAGTTGGCATTTATCTCTGTTTTTGCGCATTGAAATAAGCCAAGGGGCCACTGGAGCGTAGGCTGCAGTTGGGATTACCAGACCGAGGGTATTAGCACTTAAAAGATGAAAGCAAAATGTGCTTTTTGCACAAAGGGTGAAGGACAGGGACTGGATTAAGGGGGAAAGTGTTCTGCTAAATTGGGCCTCTCAGTCCTCATTTTTCTGCAGGATGGTTGATGTCTAGTTACAATCAAGATATTATTAACATTTGTCCTAAGCACTGAGAGTATTCTTCATCTTCAAAGGACTGCAGAGGCATTAGCTAATCCTCCCAGCACTCCCAGAGGCAAGCAGGTTTTATATTCACTGTTTCACGGGAAACGATGTTAAATTGACTGGTTCCTAGACCAGGAGTGCAGTGTATGTCGGTGACTGGTTATTACCTGTGGCAGCACATTGTCTCTCATGCTGAGTCTCATGGTCTCTTCTTCAGCTTGGCCAGGGTGTGCTTGTTCAGGTCTCGCCCTCCCTTGTGAAACGCCAGAAGACTCACTTCCATGACTTGCCCTGTGGTGCATCTGTGATCCTCGGTAACAACGGTTTCATCTGGATCTACCCAACTCCAGAACAGAAAGATGAAGAAGCAGGGGGCTTTACAACCAACTTAGAGGTGAGGGGACAGGGAAAATGATGAGCTGTGTTCTACCAGTGGCGTTTTGCTAGTTGTGATCCAAGAGACATGTGAATCACTTAAGATGTTCAAGAAGTGGTATTGGATTTGTGGCAAAATGTTTATTTTCCAGAAGGCTTGCATTATTTCCCTGTGTATTCATCTCTGTTCCTCTGTCCTTCCTCAGCCAGTTCCCCTGTCTGACCGGGAGGTGATCTCACGGCTCCGAAACTGCATTGTGGCTCTGGTTACTCAGAAGTTGATGCTCTTTGACACTAGCATCCTGTATTGCTATGAGGCATCCCTTCCTCATCAGGTACCAAAACCAGTGCTGTTTACTTTATTCCACAGCGTGGGAAGGGATTGGGAAGGCTGAATCTGCCGCTGTTGAAGTCAGTAAGTTACATGGTGGGGCTTCCTTTTGTCCTTCCAAAAGATCTGTAGTGACAATATGAACTTCTGCTCTCATGCATGACGTAAATTGCCTTGGACATGTGTGATATCATGGTAGAACTGGAAGAATCACAGAGAAAAGGTGTGCAGCAAGAGCTCCAACTGGGGGAGCCTTGCAGTCAGTGCAGAATGGCCTTCAGTTAAGGCTTTTAGCCTTTCCTTTGATTTCTTATGGTCTTTATAAGAGGTGTTAGCCCAAAGTTATCTTCAAGTGCAATGCTAGTAACTTCTCTTCGGTGCCAATGTGACTTTTCTTTCCATTCCAGATCAAGGACATTCTGAAACCAGAGGTGATGGAGGAGATTGTTCTGGAAACCCGACAGAAGTTGCTGGATCTAGAGGGGTAGTGCTACAAGAGGTCACTTTAAAATCCCCACCATGGCAGCTTTTGGTTCTCAGTACTTTTTTTTAATCAGTGTTCCAGTCACCAGTGTCCATTCCACACTTCAGAAACTCCCACAATTGGTCATTTAAACTCCTTGAATATCTCCTGAGCCCTTTTAGTACAATAGTACTAAATAGTACTTAAGTACAATAGCCTTTTAGTGCAGCAGCCTGGGAAATAGATACCTGACCTTTATGAAGACACAGATGCAATTGGGACATATCTCATGACACTTGTTGCTGTGTATAGTGCTCCTGAACTTCTAGGAAGTTAGGGAGGAGGGGATGTGTTTTGTGCTTGGCTTCTTTCTCCCCAGAGGCTTTTAAAATGGTTTTGATTTTCCTTCATTATGACACAGATCTGCCAATCTGTCCTTAGACTCAGAATTGTGTGGGTTTTTTTTTTTCTTTTTTGAGACTTCACAAGTATGAGTCCTTAGACTATTTTGAGCCATGTTTTGTGTGTTTGTTGTTCATGGCTTCTGTGTCCTAAGGGTTTGAGTTCGGACGTGGCTGTCCAGATGGGCCAGGTAGCCATGGGTGAGCAGTGCCTTCTCAGTCTCTTTATCCTGCTGGTCCCTTTTATATTTGTGATGTGGTGAGCTCTTTATCTGAGGAGGCTCTGGTGTTGTTTTCTATGAAATGCTTTACATTTCAATAAAGTTCTTGTAATTTAAATAGTCATTGGTGCGTGCCTTGGCTTTTCTTGCTCTCAAATTTGGTCTAGGCAGAGAACTACAGCTGGCTTGAAGTTTTCTTCTACCAGGAGACTTAAATAAACTGTCCTCTTGCCTCCTCTTTAGTTGTTCTTCAGCCTTTTCACGCTGTTCACCTTCTTCTTCACCAAGTTTTCCATGTGGGGTGAGTAAGTAGATTATCTGGCACTGTTCATAGTGGCTTTCTCTCAAGATTTCTTTGCAGGAAAGGTGTGTCATGCAGCTTTGTTAGGGGAGAAAGGGGAGCCCAGCAGACATTGGCCAGGTGGCCACATCCGCAGGGCAGTGCACTCCACACTGCACTCCATCACCTGCCTTCCCTGCCTCAGAACGGATGCGATGTTTTTGTTTCAGTATCCTTTCAGATCTCTGGTATTAGCTGTATTAGAGCTGTTTGTATGTGATGTGTGTAATTTTTTATTAGAGCTGCATGCACTTCTGTGCTGTACTTTGTTAGAAACTGAAAAAGCAAAAAGTCTGCCCTAATTATCCCCGTGTCTAGTTGTGGCATTTCAAATTTTCGTCTTGCCTTGCATCTTCTAAAGGAAGAAAACTGCTCAACCTGGAAACTAGAAATACCCTTGCTTGCTTCTCATCTGGTTTAGACTGCTCTGCCTGTGGTTAAGAGTAAGCACTAGGTGGCACCTTTGGATCGTGTTTGTAGTAATCTTCAGCAGCTCTGCTTCATTTCCTTCCAAAAAACAAGGGCTGGGTGTTTGCCACCAATGCTGCTGCCTAAATACCAGAGCATTATGGAGCTCAGTGGCTGAGGACAAGCAAGGACACAGGTAATCCATTCTGCTGCTGCAAGACTCAAACTTCACTCCATGCCGCCTCTATAAAATAGCACTTAAATTTCCAAGGATGTGTTGGTGGACTGTCCCATGCAAGGTCCAGGAACTGTTATTTCTGAGTGTTGGGAAGATTCCCTAGGAAGTGAGGATGTGATTGTTTTCACAAGATGATCTGGAAAGGCTGAGGACTGAAGCTGGATGGTGACACTGTCAGGTCTGTGTGTGAGGCTGGTATCAGCATTACCCACATTTGTGTGGGCAGGAACATCACAAAGAGAAAAAAGCTTTAGCAGACTGTAGGCTCTCATGCCAGCACTTCCCAGCATGAACAACTTTGGTTGCTTGTGCTCGATAAATGAATATTCAACTTGAGAAACAATGAGCTCAAGGTCTAGACTGCTTCAGCTGCTCAATGCCTTGAGGATATGAGTACGTGACTCATCCAGCTCCTGGCACTTTTGTTCTTTGACCTAAGAGTTGGAGCACCAGCAGGAAAGATTTGCTTATTCATCATTTCTGAACTATGGGGGTGACGGTGCTGATGCTTTTCTCCACGGCCACGAGGGGTCATTGCTGTTCTCTGCAAATTCAGCCGGGGCCGTGCAATGCCCAGAGCTAAATCCTCCAACAGGGCTTCAGCGCGGGCATTGCTGGCAGTTCCTGCAGCTCCATCTAGCGCAGCTTTGCAAACCAGCGGCTAAAGAGATGGGAGGGAGAAACTTCCCGAGCAGTTTCGAAGGAATCTAAGAGAAGTTCCTACCCAGCAGTCATTTACTGTTAATGTGATTGAAGCCCTGTGGGTTTGTCTCAGATAAACAGTGAGAGCTGCAGTGCTCATCCACTTCACAAGCTGAGGCTCATAGTATCCATAGAGGCTTTATAGCAAATGGCTTTTCCCCATTGCTTACCAGAGATGAGGGAGGAGGTCTGGCAAGCAGGATGGGAAAGCCAGGACCCCTCTGTCCATTGCAGGTTCACATAAGAGTGTAAGCACTGGTGAGTTTGTCTGCAGAAACTACGGCACAAAATCTGTAGAAACAAATGTCCTGCTTCTTGGTGCCAGTTTTTATTCATGTGCTAATGTGGAGAAGAGCAACCCCTCCCTTCGCTCCCAGTTAATAACCACTGGGATTTCAGATTTGTGCTAATGGATTGTTAATCCAGTTACTGCTGCTATTATGTTACTTCTGTATCATCTGCGTGCAGTTCTGCTGTTCACATGAATGGTGTAAATGCAAAGCCCGAGGAGATACTGAAATTCCACTGAGACAAAAGGCAGCCTTCAAATGGTCGTCTCAGGTTCCTGAGGACCAGCAATTAATATGCTGAAGTTTGGCATTTGTAAAGAAGTTTAATATGTTGTTATGGAGGAAATGGAGAGAACATCATAGCAGCTGTTAGGTGTAACAACTCACACACTATGGAAGGTAAGCAGAGAACATACTGAAATACCTTATGGAGTTCACTCTGCTTCAGTCCTACTGTGGTGTCTGATAAAGACTATCCAAAACGCTCCAGTCGTATCCAGAAAGGAATAACTTTTACAGTAAAGGATGGTGTTTTTGACTAACCTGTTAACAGTTCTCTCTCCAGTTGCTCAGCTCTGTTTCCTCAGTTTCCTTCAGCCTGTGGGATCATACAGGGTCTGTGCTAGAGCGAAGGAGCTTGCATCACCACAGTGAGAAGCTGATCTCTATTACTGAGATAAACGTGGAGGAATTCTGTGGAGCTGAAGAGACATGGCCTTGGATTTGTCCCAGCACATTGGGAACTAGAACTTCTTTTTACTGCGTGTAAACAACCTGAGTTACCTGCAGTCTGAGTCACTGATAGGGAAATACAATAAAAATGGTTTGGGATCCTTGCTGAGAAATGGCTGCTATGGCAGAGGTGGAGGATCTGGTAGGCCTGAATGAAGTACTTCGTTTCAACTGCTGTTGGTGGGAGATAGAAAATATGCCTGGGAGCCTTGAGCATGGTGTTGGAGCCATGGAGGATGTTTGGATTTGTCACGAGGGAGGAGCTGGTACAAACAAGGCAGTCCACGTCCAGATGGGCACCTTGAGCAGTAGGCAGAACTGCATTTGTGTGTTCTATTGCGAGTGAGAGCAACAGCAGAGCTTCAACCGAGTCACCCTGACCTCAACCCGCTGCTCCATTGGTTTCTGTTCTCGAGGTGAACCAGAGCATAAAAACCAGCATCTCCCGTGTCAGCGTGTGCCCCGCACCGCAGGGAACGCGCTCCTAACGGCGCAGCGGGCTGCGCAACGGGGGTTTCACTTCGTTTTGCTATGTGCGAACAGCGCCCCGTCCTTCCTAAGGCCCGGCGTCAGGCCGCGCGCTGACAGCGCCACGGGGAGCGGGAGGCTTTGTGTGCGGAGCAGGGCGGCCCCGCCAGGCGACGGCAGCGCGGATCCGCAGCGCAGGGACGCGGCTGTGCGGGGCCGGGCGGCGGGCGGAGGAGGAGTGGCCGGAAGCGGTTTTCCTGCCCGCCCCGCCGGCCGGGGACGGCGCTGCGCCGCGGGTTCCGGGATCTCCCTCAGCGCTCCGCCGCCCCCCGCGGCCCTTTGTCCCCCTTCCTCCCGCCCTGCCCTGCCCTGTTCGCGGTGATGCCGCCCCGCCCGTCCCAGCCCCACCTCCGGCGGACGCGCTGCGGGCTCTTCCTCCGCGGTCGGCCTCGCGCCTCTCGCCCGGCGGCCCGCGGGCCCTTCTGAGGCGGCCGCCTCCCGCTCGGGCCCAGCCGCTGTTCGACGCCGCCATGGCCCCCCGCGGCCCGGCCGCCTGCTCGGGCCCGGCCCGGCCACGGAAGAGGTAGCGGCGGGCGGGGCCGAGGGCACGGCGAGCTGCGGGCGGGCCTCGGGTCGGCGCCGGGAGCCGGAGCCGGGATGCCGGTGCCGGGCGGCACCGGGAGGACGTGAAGCCAGACCCGCGTTGCTTTGGCCTTTGTTAACCCAATGCTATGCAAAAGAAAAGGAGAAAGAGGAAAAAAAAAAAGAAAAAAAAGGAAAGCTTGTCCCTGGGAATGAGCGTGTCCTGCCCGGGGTGAGCCTGAGCGTGGCTTCGCGTCTGTGAGGCAGACTCGGTGGACGACACGCCGCGTTCCAGGAGGAAACTTCGGCGTCGCTCATTAACGCCTGGTTGGAACTTTTAATCCGTTTTGTTTTTTTTTCATAAAGCCGCCTCGGGAGCCGCGCTGCTGTCTGCGGGATCCGTGCTCGTCTGCTGCTCCTCTGCAGTGGCTTCAGTGCACGGGAGCACCGAACTGTAGGGCTGGAAGGGGACCTGGAGATCATCCCACCCCAACGTGCTCCTTTCACAGCTCCTTCTCAGCCTGGAAGATCGGGGATCGCAGACTTCTGCAGAAGCTTCTTGTCCTGGGAGAGGCTGCCCAGAATTGCTTTATGGGGCAGCAGCCTGGAAAAGTTCTTGGGGACCAAAGGAGGCCGAGTCTGCCTGCCCTGCACTTCATCAAAGGAGCAGGGAAGAAGGAGTCATCGAGGCATGGGGGCCCGCACTGCAATGTCTTTGTGGAACACGGTGAGAGATTTCAGTTGGTTTCACTTTTGGTTCGATTTTGATTTGCTGAGTTGGATGTGATGTGGATTTCACAAAGTGCAGTTAGATACAAACATACTGCGCTCCTTGGGAGTTGTTTTCTCCCCCTTGCTTCTTAAGGTAAAACTCCTGTTTCTGTTAATGCTTCACTTATGTCAGATTGCTTGAAACCTGGGAAGAGGTTATGGCACAGCTAAATATGAAATACAAGGAAATAACTCTTTAACATCATATCAACTTCTCACTTCTGCCTTGGATGCGTTCTGGATTAAGGCCTGGAGAAGTGTTTGTTTCGTAGGTGTAGACCACAGCCAGCTGAGGGTGATGCTGTTGTGAGTGAAGAGTGTTGTTAATTATCTCTACAAAAGGGGCTTGGAAACAAAACTGGACTGCTTTTGGGAAGTTTGCGGATGCTGCTGTTGTGACAACTGGTTGGAATGAAGTAGTTTCTTGTTAATTTGCTTTGTGTGCTTACAGCACTGTTGGTCTGCGGTTTCTCATAGCCAGTTAAATATGTAACTTGTGCTGGCATGGAGTTAAGTGTGGGAGGCCACAAGTGGCCAGGTTAGGGGTACAGCAACCCTCTGACCCAGATTAAGAGGGGCTGGAGAATCTCAGGAAACACAGCGAATCAAAAGCGCAGTGGAACTCCAAATGAGTTCAAATGCCTTTTTTTTTTTAATTTTTATTTTTTAAATGAGATTTCAAACTGAAGGCATCTCTTTCAAAAGACACAGGTGGAAATATGTGGTATCAGTGATCCTTTTTGGAGTAATGCTTGGTATTGCTGACTGTTCTGGTGGTCCTTGAGAGGACGGGCGCCAGGCTGCTAGCTGAGGCTGGAGAAATGGGAGCTGTACAAGGTTTCTTCAATAGTTTTGACCTCACAAGAAAGTTTATTTGTGAATAAGATAAAACCAGAGCTGTAATCAGCTATAATGAAAACTGGAAATATTTGCTGTGTGTGAGAATGTCATCCATTACTAAGAGGAGAAGCCTTGACTCAGTTTTGTTTTAGCTGGGCCTTCCTTTTGAGCTCATTCTGTTTCTGGAGGGAATCAAGCAGTCTTGTGCAGTGTTCAGCAAAGGTGTTGTCAGAGATGCTGTATATGGACTGCTGTAAATACTGTGTTGAGTTACATCTGTGTTACTTCTGACTTTTGCACAGTGTTTGTGAGCTGAGGTTGTTTGGAAATTGAAATTAATTACTGTGAGGGTAGGGTATACAAGGGCTCACTTAACCCTTTGGTGATATGTTGCTCCTGGGTTTTACCAAGCCAGGCTCTCAGCGCTGTGATAAACCCCTCCTGTGGCCCCAGTTTGGTCACTGCTTGTACTGCTTTGGACAGAGTTTCAAGGTCAGGGGAGATACAGTGAGCACAAAGTGCAAGTGGTGCAATATTCTCACAGTCTTTGGTGTTTTGGTGTAGCAAAAGAGCCAGAAATGCTCCTTTTTGATCATCTTACAGGACCAGGCAGATGGTAACTTTTTGCTGGTATGACCTGAGGTCAGTAAATCCCAGCACACTTGTGAAGAAAGATAGAATCTGCAGTGTCCATGTACCATATGTCCATGAGAGACCTCAGTGCCTTGATTTAGAAAAAAATGAACTTGAAAGGGGACATCAAGGTCAGTACATCTGTTAGGAGAACTGCAAAAGATCAGTGTCGCTTATCCACACGAGGAGGAGTTTCTTCCTTTGAGTATGTGAAGTGGTTCTTCATCATACAGGCAGGAGAAGGCTGCACCACGGGTTCTGTGTTGTCTGTCTCTGCCTGGGCCTCCTTCTAGCCTGGGAAATGGTACTCTAAAATACCTAGCAAAAACAAAGAGGGAAGAAAATTCATTTTAGAAGGTTATTCTTCTTCCTTGATTTTTTTTTTGTTTGTTTAATAGCTAACTTTTCATTTTAGAAATGCACATACAGTCTGACACAGTGACCTTCCGACCATTGGACAGAACAGTATTTCATAGTGTAGCTTTCCTGTTATGGAAATGTCTTTGGTAGAGCAGCTCAGAACCTTGGTTTGGTGGTTTCAGTGTGAATCCTCCTTGCTGTGTCCTTCTAAGGCTGTTTGGTGCAATTATTTCAGCTCTTGGATTATTTGCAAGCTTGAAGTTATGAGAAAGTATAAGGACAGTGTTTTCCTGTTAAGCTGTGCTTTCCTCAGCTGAGCACTGAACTTGCAGTCAGTGCTTTTGGAGAATGCTTAGCTGAGAGCAGAAGCATGGCCCAATATCTGATTAGTGGAAAGACTTTCTAAATGCGAATCCCATGTTGCCCAGTAGCATCTCGTGTCTTTCTGGGACATCAGATGCAACAGAACTCTGTGGCAGCAGCTGAGAATGAGAGCCATCAGTCCGTGGGCATGTGGGGTTGGAGTGAGAGGTTTGGGTTTAGTAATGAGGACTTAGGGTGGTTTGAAGCACAGGTCGTTCAGGTGGTGCTAAAGCTGTGATGTACGTCTCTGTCTTTGACGTTTGTGTCAGTGCTGCAGTGGCAGTCAGAAATTGCTGATCTGGGGAGGAGAGAGGAAGCCTTCAGAAGAGAATTTGGGTATGAGGCTGTCTTATGTGCTGCTTCCTATTACATGTGATGGATCGTTGTTAGGTTCAAACCCAGTCACATAACCTTCTCCTTGTTCTGTGTTAAAAATCATAGCCATGTTCTTATTGCATTGCAGAACGTGTCAGAGTTGTATGAACTTCATCTCCAGATACACAAAGAGCAGGAGCTTCCTTCTGAATCTGCATTGTGCCTTCGTGCTGCCAGCTGTGAGCTGTATTTTCTCTTCTAGAAGAGAAAGGTTGAGAAAGCGATAAGGAAGCCTAAACAAGGTGTTTGTCTTGCTGAAAGGAGCAAAGCAACTGGGAGGTTGTCTCTGTAGCTGTAGTGCTGAGTGCTGCATGGACTCTTCATGCCAAATCTGGAGATCTCTTTTGTAAGCACTGTGACACCAAAGTTAATTATACAAAATAGATTGATAGCATAAGCTTGCCAGAGTTGTCAGTTGGAGATCAGCCCCATGATATCTGGGGGAAATATAAATTATAAGTATCTTTGCCCACGATGTTGATTTAAGAAGTCCCTTTGAAGAGACTTTAGATCGAAGTTAATTTCTTCTACGTTGTTAAATTTTACATTTCAACTGTTTTGATGATGAAAATAAATGAAGAGCTTTGGTTCCTTCCTGAGGACTCGGTGACCCACGTACATGAGCTGTTATAATCATATTGATATTTATTATTTTTATGAAATGTGGATATTTTTCACACCATGTGGCAAAATACATAATTCCAAGAGGAACTGGTGGTTGTTCAGCTGTGGACAAAACATTATTGGTAGCTCCAAGACTTTGGAACATAGTTTTGCCAGCCAGCTGCTCCAGGAGGACCTGTTGTGTAATCTGACTTTGTTTTTATTATCCTTTATCTTACAGGTGATCACAATACGTTTACTTCATACACAGTACAAATTTATTAGGTGGCCAATTGCCTGTATGTGGAAGTCGTTTAAATGGGATTCCTTCCGTGCTAATCTCTGTTCTTTAGCATGCAGGTGGCTCCAGGCCTTGCCTCATGCCCTTGCACTGCTCCTGTGGGCAAGTGACCTCTGCTGCAAACCCTGGGACAGGAAGGGAACTGCTCTACAGTTCCTGCTTTGGGCTTTTCTCCTGAAGCTGCATCATTAACATCAGCCTAATGGAAGCCCCTTTGGAAACCCTCCCTAAAGTATCTGAGTCGGTGTTCCAAACTGACCAAACTTTTTTCATTGTTAGCTCAGAGATTTGGAGGCTCCCACACTTTAATTTCCATCTCGATTAGGAGGGAATTATCCCCAGCCTTTGAGATCATTGCTGTGTATCCATACTTTGATGCGATTCAGTATTAATGTGGTTAACGCTGACATCTGCTCCAATGCAGATTTGTGTACTGCTTCTGCCTGCATCCCTTCCCATCATACAAAGCTCTCACTGTAATTCCTGTTCAATTACCAAACACCAGCAAGTTTCACTAAGAAGCCCCTGTGCAGAACTTGATCTGGGGTTGGGATGTGTTAGGAGAGGGGCCTCAGGCTTGCTAAAGTGCTTTCCACGCACCGAGGTGGAAGATGAGGCCGGGGAAAGGCTAATCCTTTGCATGGGCAGAGCAGCCCTGCTCTGTGTGCTGATCTCTGAGGCCTTGCTGTGTGTAAGAAGCTCATCTCCTTTGTGATGAATAAGCGCCGTTGCTCGAATGCCAGAGCTCCATTTAGAGATCGTGCTGGTTGTGCGTTTTGTCGTTAGCAAATGTTAGTAGAAAGGCGGTGTGAGGAGATGAGGACAGGAAGGCAGGAGGAAGCTGCAGGGGACAAGAGCAGAGATGGGGGCTGTGAGCGATCATCGCATTCTGTGCACTTCTGCCAACCAACGTGTGGTGTTTTAAATGGAAGAGTTTAAGACTGAAACTTGAAAGTGAGGGGTTGGCAGGGTCCCACGGGGGAGAGCTGGGAGCTGTACCCCAGTGCTGTGTGGGACCTGCGCTGCACCGTATGGGGCAGACTGCGAGGGCAGCCTCCCACCCAGCAGCTGTGTGTGGGGGTCACTGTTGGAGCCAGGTTGTCCTCCTTCCAGGGGCAGTGAGGCTGTCTGGTTTATGTTGAGTTCTCTCCGCGCTGTCAGCTTGTGGTGGTGACCCAGTGATCTGGTCTCAGTTCCTGATGTGACCGCACTGGGCTCCTGTGCAGTGACCCCAAGTCTTTCCACTTGGATTTTTGGGGTAGCTGAGCTGCCATTGGCTGTGCTGGCCGCTAGGTGTCTGTTTGAATCTTTTTAATAACGGGCTCCAGTTAGAGCATCCCCTGCAGTAAGGAGTGTTGGGAAGTGAGCGCTGGGGGCCGAAGGGACAGCTGTGAGTTTGGGAAATGGTGCCTGTCAGATCTCCTTGGTTACCCTGAGAGCTGTAAGCTTTCTGATGGACCAGGGCCAGCAGGTGATGTTGTTTGCTTTTGCACTTAATATGAAAATCCTGCTTCCTCATCACCTCGACCTCCATTCCAGCTCATTCTTCATCATCTAAAGCAACAGAGAATAGTTTTCAATCCTGTCTTCCCTTTTGCTTGTTGTTGCTTTCTGCACAATCTGATTTCCCCCCTATAGCTACGCTGCACAGACTCCTTCTAATTACAGACGTATTTTAATTGCTACATGAAATGCTGTGGTCCTCTCAGTATAGGAATTAATGCCATAAATCCTTTTGCTGCATTGTATCCAGCATTTCTGAGCTTCCCTTGGCAGTGGCTGTGGGGAATGGCAGAGAGCAGTGTTGTAGCTGCAGCTATTTACAGTTGTGTCCCAGTGCCAGAAGTGCCATCACAAAACTAATTGTGGAGTTAAAACTTTCATGAAGTCACAACAGTGCTGACCAGAGAGGAGCTGTAATCTAGCACTGCTCTGTTTTACTCAAATCACTTTTGGATGGGAGAATTTTATTATAATTCAGAAGATTTAGTGCATGAAGCAGAATAGTTTCAGCTATAAATATCTGTGCTTAAATAGTTTATTATTTTTATTAGCTCTAAGCTGTCTTCATATCCTCCGTGAATCTGACAACAGATAATGTTGGTTTAGAAGGTACATCCTCATTTAGGCAGAATTATTGCACTAGCTTTTAGAGCTGCTGTTGTCTGGTTGCACCTCCTGTTTGCAAATAGCTTTGGAAAGCTTGAATGAGAGGAACTGACTTAATGCTGAGCTGTTATTCCTTCTTAAATACGTTCAATTTGATGGATTAGATGCATTTAAAATTACTTGCCATCTAACCTTTACTTCTTGTAAGGCTGATGGATTCCACCAAATATGTTTGCTATATGTATTTTCTCTAAATTTGCTGAATGAAAAATAAATGTCCTTTACTGGAAGCCAACCAGAGGGAAAGCAAAGCTGTGCCTGTCATTCGGTGCCAAGGCTGCACTTCCATTGTGTTCTTGGTCTGTCTGTCACATCTGAGCAGTGACCCCATGCAGAGGCTTGGATGCCAAGGGGCTGCCACCTCTCAGCTATCAGTGATTATTGCAAGGTTGTTGCATAAGTCTGCATGTGTTTCTCTTTGTGTTTGATATCATTGGGAGCGAAAAACTGCTGGGGAAACTTCAGTCTATTTAATGTCACTGAAAGGATTACTGACGTCTTTCCCATCGTTGGCAGCGCTGGCTAGAGATGGGGTGTGTGCTGAGGATCAGGATCAGGACAAGGACAGTGCAGGCTGCCTTCTGAACATGGCATTGTGGACTTCTTGCAGGAGCTTGTTTTGACCTGCTGCTGTGATGGGCTCTGCTGCTGTCCTTAGGTTAGCAAAATGTGCAGTGCTAAGAAGAGCCATCGCAGCTGTGTGTAAGAATGTGGCATTTCAGTAACGTTAGATGGAAACAGTGGTCAGTGCTGCAGTGGTGATGAGGTCAGGGTTGACAGAACTGAGATTCTGGAGGTGTTCCAGACCCGTGGAGATGTGGCACTGAGGGATGTGGTCAGTGGGTGTGGGTTGGGGACCTTAGAGGTCTTTCTTTTCTAACCTTAAAGGTTCTATGAACTGTAAAACACTAACATGAGAGATTCACATTCCACTTATTAAAATAAGCAACATGAATCCAGTGAGGTACACGGGGTGCTTTTGGTCCAATTCCATAACTCATGTTAGCCTTCCTCCGCTCAAAGTCAGTGCTACAGGGACATGAATAACACCCAGGTCGAGCTGAAAGACACAGACACCAGCAGAGCAGATTCTTCCCAGCTCAGACATCGCTGCCACCCACAATTTTTCCAAATTAGGAAGCAGTGGGCTTCAGCATGCAGTGGTTTGCAGCCCCTGGAATGATGCAGTGTCCTGGGCTGAGTCCTACAGGGCCGGGCTGCTGTCACCCCATGGTGCTGAGTCAGCTGATAAGGGAGGTGTGGCTGGGGGCATGGAGTGCTTGATTTCACATCGTTCTGCCTTTAGCTTAAGTAGCATCACGGATGTCACTGTTTTTAAGTTCCAGATCTGGAAGGGCAGCAGCTCAGCTGTGGCTGAGGCTCCATCTGCTGAAGCTGTGCTTCTGGAAGCTGATGTGCTGCTTGCGAAATGCTCCCCTAAGGCAAATCAGGCCCTTTGGGGAAGGAGGCTGAGGGCTGGAGCGAATCAGACAGGCATTTTATGTTTCCATTATTAATACGGTATGTTTTATGGTTCTCAAATTGGAATTGCTAGCAGCTGAATTTTAAAAATGCACTACCACTAAAAAATTCAGGAGTAAAAGTGACCCAGCACAAGTAACAGTGCTCTCTGCTGCCTCGAGACCGCTGGGCACAGCCTCACACAATCACACTTGGGCCGAGCTCCTCCTCCCTGCCCTGCTGGGTGCTGTGTCCGGCTCCCAGCTGTGTTGCTGGGTCCCTGCAGTGTCCTTTGGAGAGGACTGACCTCAGCAAGGTGATGAAGTGCTGTTGAGTGATTTCTGGCTTGTAAGGAGATTCCCGCTTATTTAAAGTGAATACAGATATGCAGCAACACTGCAATAATTATTAATTGTGGATATAAAGCTGAACAAGTGGATTTCTTTCAAGTACTGAAAAATTACAAAGAGTAGGTTGGATGCTATCCCCTTCTTTTTCTCAAACGCTTTACTGATGAGGCAGAAAAAATACAGTGAAAGCTTTCAGTGTGTTACTTCAAGCAAAGTGCTGCTGGGAATAAGGCGGCCCCAGGGAGGCTGTGTGCCAGCAGTGGGTGCACCTGGGCCTGGACACTTCCTTGCCATGTGGTTGCCCAGCAAAGCCCTGCCTGCACCAATCTGCAGCACCTCATCCAGGTCCTGTTCTTATTGTGCAGAGGTGAGCCAGCAGCCTGACATCCAGGCCTGCTGCTTCCGTGTGAGGGTGACTTCTAGCCTGGGGTCAGACCTGATGTGCTTGTGAGCAGGCTCCATTAAGCCAGGAGCTGGCTGGGGTTGCAAGGCAATAAAAGCAGATAAGGCAGGAGAGGAGGTGAGGGTTTCCTTGTGCCGCTTCCTGCTGTGCAGGCGGTTTGCACCAGCCTGCACCACAGCCCTGGGATGCTGAAACACCGCCTGTGTGCCACGGGCAGACTGCAGCAAGAGCCTTCACTCCCACTTTCCCATCTGCCACCTATGCTTCTCCTCCCACCAGTGGCTCTTGCACACAGGAGGACTGAAAACTGTTGTTACCAAAAGCAAACTAAATAATTCCCCCCAGAATAAAGCCCATAGTGTGCAAACTTTTCTTTATGCTTGGCACCAACTCGTGCTGTAACTGAAAGGGTGACTGAGATTTTTTTCCCTTCCCTTCCTGTCAGTATAGGGGCTGTCCTTGGGTGAACAAAACACCCACTTTCCTTCTTGGTCACTGGGATTTGTGTATATATGACCAGCGATGCATCAGTGCTGAGGCAAATGAACTGCTGTGTTCATCCTTGCACCAGGGAGCAGCAGTGCACAGTACCTGCTTATTTGCAACTTGAAACAAAGCAGTGCTCTTTGTTGTCATAAATAAATGGAGACATTTGAGGTCAGGCTGGACTGTGCTCTGAGCACCTGATGGAGCTGTCGGTGCCTCTGTTCCTTGTACGAGTTGGACCAGATGGCCTTTAAAGGTCTCTTCCAACTCAAACGATTCTGTGATTCAATGAAGTTGCGTCTTCTCACTCTGTTAGCCCACGTGAAGAAAGGCAACAGCGTGGAGATGCATTGGCACAGCTGCCCAGGGACTGGTGGGGTGACCATCCCAGCGGTGTTGCAGAGATGTGGCACTGAGGGACGTGTCAGGGGGTGTAGTGGGATGGTTTGGGGTTGGGCTTGGGGATCTTGGGGACCTTTTCCAACCTTCATGATTCTGTGATCATCTGCCAATGCACAGAATGATACGATCATTCATTTTGCTTTTTCATTAAGGGGTGGGAAATAAAGCACAAACTCTCCTCTGACATCACCTTCTGGTAGATGCCTATCCTCTATTCTTCTGTTCTTTGCAAATTGGTGCAGTGTGCACTGTGACATTTTGCAACATCTTGTAGCTCCTCGCCTTTTGTCTTCCAGTGTTTTAAAGCTGACTTTTTTTTGGTCCCTACCAAGTTGTTGCATTTTCTCTCAGAGAAGCAGCTCCCATCTTCACACTGGATGCTCTCTGCAGCTTGGCTGGTCGCTTTGTGTTCTATCAGACTATGGAAATCCTGCTGTTGAGCTGAAGGAACTGAAATCGTTGTTTAGAAAAGCAAATTGTCATTTGGAGCTGCCTGCTAAAAAAGCTGTTGGTCTGTGCTTGCAGGCAAGCTGCCAAAGATTTAAAAAAGAAAAATTGGATTTTATCCTCTTTTTTTTTTTTTTCTTTCTGTTTTTAAGATGGTCAAAGCTGGCATGAAGAATGGTAGTTTTCTAAGAGGGGTTTTGTCTGCCCTAAGTAGCAAAAAAGAGCAAGCCTAATCCTGTTTTTCTTCTCAGGTCACCTTTTAAGCTCTGGGCTACATGAGCTTGCTCTTGAAAATAGTATTTCTTTCTTTCTGCCTCTCAAAGTACAAGGAAGGAGATGGCTTGCCCACTCAATTTGCTGCTTTGACAACTTCTTACCGTGGTTGCACGCGATTGTTCCTCCTCCTGTGCTTCGGGAAGGTGACAACTGGGGACAGCTGTGTCCAGCAGGACAGTCAGTCCATGGGCACAGGGATGTTCCACTGGGTCCTGAGCTGCGCCAGCACCCAGGCAGCGCTGCTGCTGCCTCCCATTGCTGCTGCTGCAATTCAGCACGCAGGTTTCAGTACCTCCTGACCACTCTGACCCCAGCAGCCATTTTTTTTCCCCCACACTGTCTGTATCCAGCACACAGCACCGTCATGAGCTGCTCTGTGAATCCCCTCCACGTACGTTATTGTGTATGAAGAGTTACCTTTGTGGCCTGGTGAGCTGACCCATCGCTCGCTGCCGGCGCTCAGAGGAAGCGGCTGCAGGATGGTGATGATCTGAGAGCTGCACGGAGGCCATCTTTGCTTCTGCCATCCTTCAGGCTTTGAGATTTTGGTATTTTTTTTCCCCCTCATGTCTGGGGACGTTTTATCATCCTCCTCTTTCCCGTTCCGAGCAATTACCATTTATTTTATCTTCAAGCAGCAGCCTGTGGCAATAAATTTTAGGAAATTCCTTCCCACCCTTTATTAAGCCCTACATAATGGCTTCCGCTACTCGCTCATACGTTCATTAAGAAGAATTAAATGAGTGCTGGCGGCCATTAGCAGAGCATTTAATAACCTCTCCAAGGGAAGGTGCAGCAGATCGGAATAAATGAACGGGAGTGAAAACAAATGAAATAACTTTACAAAAACGCTCAACTAATTTGTTCTTAAAGAAAAAAAAAAAAGAGTTATTTACACGAACGGAGCATTTTTACAAGTGCCACTTGGAGACGGTCCCCAATGCTGAGCTCCGCAGGCAGCGTCAGCGTGCCTTGGCTGTGGGGTCTCTGGGAGGCTTTTTTAGGGTGAGAAAGGGCATTTTGGCATGGCCTGCCCTCTTCCTGAGCTGCTGGTGGCTCCTGGTGGCAGGCCGTGCCCTTCCTCGTGTCCTGATGGAGAACTGCCACAGGCTTGAGGTGATACCAGCTGCTGCCTCACCATTCCACTTGTGAAGGTGAGCTGTGGCAACTGGGCAGGTGAGCTTCAAAGAGCACCCAGTGTGCACAGGTGGGATTTCCCACATGAGGGGAAGTGCAGTCAGCCTTGCTCGGTAACCTTTAGGGCTCGAGGACCTGGTAGTGCTGCAGGCTCTGAGCACGCTGCTTGATTCTCAACCTCAGACTGGTGGGCAGTTGCAAAATAGATTATAGTAAACAGCAAGTGTGAGAACTTTACATAGCAGTGTTTATGGCTGGTGTTTAGTAAATGAAATGCTGCCAGCCTGAATGTCGTTCCTGCATCCCCTGGTTCAGAGGAGAAAATGTCTCTGTTCAGAAGTCACCCAGGTGCTGCAGGTGACAAGTTTTGGTTGAGGTCCTGTGGTTGTTTTCATTTCATTTTTCTGCAGTCATTCCTGCTCACGCTGGAGGAGCTCAGCGAGTTGAGGACAATGACAGTAATTGCTGGTATTGAACCGAAGGTGTGGTTTAAGACTTTTACCTGGATCACTACGTTTGATTGATATTTTAATTAGAGTCTGGCAGGTGAGAGATAATGAGAATCAGCTTGCGTTGGAGAATTCCTAATTTTGTTCACTGCCTCCATAGGCTTCCCATTTTAAATTATTCATTATATTTAAAGAACCAACAGTATGTGAAAAGAGCTAATCTGCCCAAATGTGATGCGCTGCTAATACGCCCTGTCTTATTGTAGCCTCTGTGCCAGGTAAGAATTCAATCAATAGCTTTCAGGTGCGTTGCAAATAACAAAAGAGTGATGGTGTGGATGTTTGTTTTTAATGAACAGAAGCGTGTACAACCGTGGATATTTGTGCTGCTTTTTAAATGGCCTGAATCCCCCTGCACTGAGGAGGGAGGACTGGCAGGGGGAGGATGTTGCTTGAGCTGATGTGTTTGGGATCTGTCAGATATTGTGGGCAACCGAGTGTTATTAGAGCAGCAGCCTGCAGCATGGCAGAGTGGGGCTGAGCTGCTGGTGGTGAGCTAAGGTATTATTTGGGGTCTCTCCCCTGCTAGTAAGTAGCAGTGTTGGCAGTCTGTGCTGTTTTCTTGCCTGCCTGCAGTATTTTGCGGGTGGGCCCGAGCTTCCGAATGCAGGCAATAAAAGCTGCATTTTTAATAAAAGGGATATTAAAACCAAATAAAGAACAGCCTTGCTTCAGTATTTCCCTTTTTATTTTGCCCATAATTTTCACTGTGGCTTGAACTTGGAAGTACCGAGGTTGGTTTTGCTCTACTTCAGTTACGCTGGAAGCTTTTGTCCCACGTTTGAGAAACTTGGTTAAAGGGACAACGTAAATTGCAAATGCTTGCCCTCATGCTAATAAAAGCTAAAAATTGTAATAATATCTTTATTGGTTTGAAACAATTCCCTGGCCCTTTCCTCCTCCCCAGTAATGTGAGCCATTCAGCACGCTGACATTTGATCTGGAGCCGAGGCAGCGTGGAGGCGAGCAGCAGCTTGCTAATGGATTTCTGATTGTTCTCCTGGTCCATTCCCATCTTGATGAATGGTGCAGTCGGCTCTTGCAGTCTGGGGAACTGATAAAAAACACTTTGCCCTCGTGTTATTACGTTTCTCCAGGAGAGTAGAAAAGCAGATTTCCTTCGCTGTCCTGACGGCTTGCTATCCTGCTCAATTAGAGAGAGGTATAAAGAAGCAGCCTTCCTATTTGAGGCTGAAATTGGTTTTACGGCTTATATTAGGTCTGTCTTAGGTGGCTGGTGTGGAATCCCTGCTTGCTCAGCTTGCTAACACTGCTTCCCTCTGAATGCTGCTGATGTTTTATGGCTGCTGGTGCAGGGCTTCTGGTGGGGCACAGAGCATGTGTTTGGGAGCAGGGTGGCTGCCTCCCATGCAAAAGCCCTTTCTGTGCCCCAGGGTAATGTGGAGCTGTTACGCAAGGATCTGTTAATGTCCCACAACTGTTGGTTTAGGAAATCGCTTTTGATGGGCTTGGGGTGCTTGTTCTAGGACTTGGGGGTGCTGATGGGAAAATCCAGGATCGTCTTTTTGTTGTTGTGGGATAACAAACATCTTCACAGTAAAATAACAGCGTAGGAAAAAAAACCGTAAGAACAGTCAGTTAAAATGTTTCTTCTCAACTTAATAATGGCATTTGCACCCTGATCACCATCCCTAACAACTTTATCCAGCTCTTTCATTCCCTTGATGAATTAACCTCATCTCCAGGACGCTGTGAGCTGTGAAAGTGTATTTCAGGCTTTGCAATTAAGGTATCTTGAGTTGCTTCTGATCTCTCAACATGACTAACGAGAGGGGCTGCACTGCAGCTCCCTCCATAGCTGCACTTCTGAATGTGAAGGCATTTCAGGGGAAAGACTTCAGGCACCCTGATAGCTGTTGGAGGGACACAGCACAGCAGGGCATAACGGATCCAGGAGGTTCCTGTGTTGCATTGGTGATAACTTCCTTCTCCCTGCGATAGAGGAGCCAACAGAGAGAGGTGTTCTGCCGGACCTTGTACCTGTACTGAGGGGCTTGTTGGGAATGGGAAAGTTGGAGGCAGCCCTGACTGCAGTAACAATGGCATGGTGGAGTTCAGGATGCTTAGGGCAGGGAGAAGGGTGAAAGGCAAGCTTGCAGATCTGCTGTCTCCAAGGATGTCCGTGGAAGAGTCTTATGGCATAACGCTCCAGAGGGAGGGGGAGCTCTGAGAGCTGGTTAACGCTCAGGAAACACCTCCACCAAGCTCAGGAGTGGGCCATTCCTGCAAAGAAGTCAGGCAAGATGCAGCGAGGGGATGGGAAAGGAGCTCTTGACTACAAAAAGGAGGTGTACAAGGGGGGCAAGGAACCTGGGAGGAATAGAGAGACATTGTCCTTGCACGCAGCCCTAGATTTTGTGGCTGAAAAGTTCAGGCTGTGCCTTTCTTTCCATCACGGTCTCATTATATTCCACAGCTACCTCTGTTGGCACTGTTCAGATAAACAGTATTAACTTGCAATAAACCCAAAGCCTGCATGCATAAACTGTGCTGTCTTTCTGTTGCACAGATAAATGGTATTGAGGTCGAGTCATCTCCATGCAGGCAGTTGCCTCTAGGGAGTGCCAGTGCACAATGGAGGGTCTGGCTGTGCTCAGTAGCTTTTCGGCAGCAGTATTTATGGGGCTCATCTTCTCATGAGAAGAGCAGTGTTTACTCAGCAGATGCTGCCTTTTGGTGGGATTGGAAGGCACGTTCCTGTCATTGGAAGAAGCTTTTAGACCAGCTCTTCATTTCGTCCTAGAAAGGAGAAGGCCTGTTTATCTTCTCTTGCTGCTCGTCACTTGCTCTGACCAGGATTCTTGTGCTCAGTTTACCTATCTCACAATCTTTCTGTCTCTGTTCAGTTCAGAAAATGCAAGCACAACTTCCCCAAATCCAGCATGGCCAGCAGATTGCTTCCAGAGGCCTCCAGTGTGGAACGCAGTGCTCTCATCACAAGATAGCTGGGTTGGGAGGTGACATGTGACAGTGTGACAGTGCCCAGCTGTCCCAGCTGGGGTTCTCTGTGCTCTTTTGTTTGACTCCTGACAAAAGCCAGTTGAGTTTTTCAGCTGTAACAGTTATAGCCCTGGCCTGAGGACAGAGTAATTCTAGATGTCTCCGTGGGCTTCCATTATATCTTCATTTATAGCGCAAAAAATGTAAAGAAATGTCATTCTTTTTCCTGTACGTCCGTAACATGTGGCTTAGTCACTGCTTGTGAGCCTTGTCTACTCTTTGAATTAGAGCCGTTTGATATTTGCCTTGATTTGAATAGGTGCCAGCAATATGGTGCATTCAAATGTTTCCAAACTTTCCCCACGGCATCTTAAAGAGAAAATAATGGCCGTGCCAGAACCACCAGGAGTCCCTCTTATCATACGTGTTCTTTTCGTTGGTTACAGCCCTGCCGAAAGGCCGCCTTCAGGGACACATCCCTCTGTGCTCCTGGGCTGGGCTGTCAGCATCGGGCCTCCAGCACTCCTGTTCATCCACGGGTGCCTTTGGAGAAGCTGAGGCGCAGCAGGTCGGTTCCTGCCTTTGTTCACCGCTCAGCAATTAGAAAATGATTTATGTCTTTGTTTCTGCTTTCAAATCCCTTCAGAAAATGACGGTATATTCTTAACCCGAGAGTTATGGTTTTGAGATGTCAGCATAAGGCAGAAGCTGTTCTTCATCTGCGTCAGTGCTGTCTTCAGTGCTGGGGCACTCTGCTGCTCGCTGGGCCCTGTGGCTGTTACTTAATTTTAAGTGAATAATGAATTTTCCCATTCAAGCAGAGCTAGGTAAGCAGTACAGTGATGTGCATGCTAGATCTGTGCTTGGGAGCAGCGATGTGACTGAAAATCAAATGCGGTGCTCAGGCCGTGGCCTCATTAATGCTGAAGGGCCCATCTGCCCCCTGCTAGCAGGTAGTTGGGATTCTATATAACCCCATCAACGTTTGTGTTATGGGCATGGAATTAGTGCCTGGCTTTATTGATTGGTTAATAGCTAGGTTCTCTGCTGTTGTACCTGGTGGAGATTAATTAAAGAAAGGAATGGGTGACGCCGTGACCTCGTTGTTAATCTGAGTGTGACTGGGCAGAAGCGAGGAGTGCACTGACATTGGTTTACAGCCTCTTCTGGATTCCCTTCCCTCTGCCCACTTGTCTGCGCCTGGCATTTTTTCCCAGCTTGACATAAATAGTTGGCTAAGGCTAAAAGGATGAACAGAACTGCATGCTATCAGCAGAATTAGAGGAAAAGTAATTGTGCCAATCGCATCACGCACTGGGCAAAGCAGAGACTCTCCTTAATGCATCTCATTGTGTTTGGCGTATGCTAAGCAGGATGGAGATGAAGTGGGTGGGGGTCATCGCCCACTGCACGGTTCCCAGGCCCGGGGAGAGCCGTGGTGCAGGCACTGCAGGCTGCACGGAGCTGCACGTGGTGGTGCTGGAGCTGCACCGTGACCCCGGCGCGTTCCTGGGCTCATTCCTGGCATAGCTCAGCTGTCCGCCGCCCCTGGCCTGGCTGCCCCTGGCTGCTGCTGCTGCATGCAGGCTTTGGGCTGGTTGTGAAGGCGTTTCTCCTTGAGAGGGTACAGCAACCTCTTCCAAAGTAATTTAAGCTAAAGAGAAAAAGAAATCAATAATGCTGGAGTAAGTGTCAGATAATGGGCTCTGCGTCTTAGGGTTGCAGTGAAATGTTGAACGGGTCAGACTCTTGCCGTGGGTTGTCTTCCAGGGCGATGATCAGTCTGAGAACAGCTGTTTGTGTGAGGCGTAATTAAAGTTTAATTGGGGATGTCCATTAGGAGGTTGGTACACCGGGAGAAAATAAAAATGAAAACAAACACGAAGTTTTCAATAGGAGAATTTAAAGAAGAAGAAATGGCAGCTGGGTGTGAATGTGGGTGTGAGGCAGGAGCGGGAGGATGGCTGAGGATGGGCTCTGGAACCAAAGGGCATTAGGAGAGGTGGGCTTAGGGGGTTGGATCTCAGGTCTACAACAGCCTGAATTCCTCTAGGACAGGGAAGGAGAGGAGCTGAGGACCATCGGGATGTGAATTTGATGAGCCAGGAAGCAAAAGGGAGAGGTTTTGGGTTGAGGTGTAAGTGCAGATGGCAGGAGGCGTGCTGGGGTGAGGGCTCAGCGGTGCTGCGGAGCAGTGCTTGTAGGATGTGTGTTAGCACTTGTGCCCCCAACAAGTGTCACTGAGTGCTGGATTACAGCAAAATGCCTTTTCTCCAGAGTATCGTTGTTCATCTCTAAGTGTCAGCGCTGTGTTTGCAGCCTTTGCTTTTGTCATGTCAGAGTTTCATGGGGCTTTATGTCGACCGTGTTTGTGGTGGCTCAGGGGAGGTAAATTGCTCTTTGAGTAGTTGTGTTCTGCTTGGTGAGAGCAAAACAGCAAAGCCCCACAGATCAAGGCCCCCTCCAACCAGTCCAAAGGCGCTCCTGAGCTCTGTTTTTCCTGCTGGAACTGAAGGCTGGGGAATGCTCAGTGCCCCATTCCTTATCTTCCCTCTGGCTTTGCTGGAGCTGAGGCATTGAGAAGTGCAGTGCCCTGTCCTTGGCTGCACGGGAAGTCAGTCCGTGCTGGGGCCAACTGAGGCTGGCGGTCATAGAGTCATTAAGGATGGAAAGTCATTGTGGATTGCCTGCCATGTTTTACCCTTCAGATTCCAGCCGAAAGGAAAAGACTTCCTTAAACAAAATATGTAGGCAGGCTCTGTTTAAACAGCCCCTGGAGCTTCCTTTCTTTTGAATTGCATGCTGAAATATGTTTGAAAATTCTGCTGCTGAAAAGTGGCAAATTGCATGTAAGGGTTTCCTTGATTTTTCTATCGGGGGGGCATCAGTTTGTGCATTTGGGCTCATTAGCAGAGTTGCTTCAAATTCTGAATGGGGGGAAGTGCCTTTTGCCAAGAAGGTGGGCACGTCTGAAGGACAGGTTTGGTATCCATGGATGGCGCTTGGAGCAGAGCCCTGGGGGCTGCAGATGCATGGGGCAGTGTGCTGGCAATGAGTTTCCTCCCTGGGTGACCCCAGTGAGTCCTCAGACCTCTGCACGTCCCTCAGCCCAACTGGGAAACCTGAGGTGGCAGCAGAAGCCTTGCTGGGAGCAGGAGCCTGCAGCCACTGGGTTATTCTGGGGAATGGGGAAGCGAAGTCAGTCCTGAATTAACATCAGGGAGAGAGCGCAGGGATTGTTTGGGGGATTTATTTTCTCCTTAAATATCCCGAATTGTGTTAATGGGGCTGAGTTTGAATGGGTGCAGTGATTTGTGCCATTTCTACCCTACAGCAAAGTAAAGAAAAAAAAAAAAAGTACTTGCAGTTTTCCTTTTCGTCAGACTGCTTACAGAGCCTGTGGAAATGGAGTTAATCAATATTTCTATTAGACACACGCTCGGGCCCCGTGCCACAAGCACTCATTTTTAAACCCTTCAATCTTGTATCGTTTATGGAGATTGTATTGTCAGAAATAGTGCCGTAAATAATTTATTTTGCTGCCAGAGCTTTTCTAAAGGTCCCTGGGCACGACGCAAGATTTCCTCCAGGAGCTGTAAAGCTTCCAGCTCTGTTTGCTATGGCAAAGGGATTTTTTTTGAGAGAGAGAGACGAGGAGGCTGGTGGAAATGATTGGTTATTTCAGGAGTGGCTGGCAGCTGTTTCCTTCGCATTGCTATTGTAATCTAGAGCAGAGCAATTAGTAAGTGAAATTATTCCCATGTTCCATGGTCTGTGCGGAACAAGAGGAGGTTCCCAGCACACACAGCTGCCTGTAGCCTGGGATGTGATGGGGGGGACGTGCCCTGTGTATTGGCTTGGGGCAAATGTGTGCAGGGATCCTGCTTCTCTGTGAGCACTGCTGCAAGGGATGCACTGTGGGCATCCCCATAGGTGACGTCCTTTGAGGTCACTGCCACGTCCTTGGGAGGCACTGTGGGAACTGCCATAGGTGATGTCCTTCGGGGGCACTGATGGAGCTCCTCCCATCGTGGTGTGCAGCTTCTCAAAGGCTGGCATCTTTGCTGATTGAGGAGAGATCCCTATAGAGCTAAATAAACACCAGCTCTGGACTGGGAGGCAGGCAAGAAAGTCACTGTTTCCAATTGACTCCTCAAAGTTCCAGCAGCAGCCCTGACCCATACAGGTTGGCTGTGGCTGGCATCGATCTTACTAACTCCTTGAAACATCCCTCCCCTTCAGTTACACACAGAGAAATCAACAATGTCAAATACATGGAGACTATAAGCAACTGAAGAGAGAAACTGCAGCACCAGCTCTGTTGTTGCATTGCAGATGGCCATTTCCAGGTATGGGATGTAACCCACGGACCTGTGCTCCCTGAGGGGATGGGACTGCCCATGGCAGCTGGCCCTGAGGGGATGCTGGTGCCTCTGCTGACAGCTCCATGTGCTGACAGGCAGAGCCTGCTGAATAGATAAAGCATCAAAAGATGTTTTCTGTAGATATGTGTTCCAAAAGACGGCGTTTTTTTGTGCTTTGGGAAAATGTTAACTTTAAGAGTTGAAAAAAAAAGAACAAACACAGCAGATCGTTTTGGATGTCATACATTGCGTTGTGACTCATGCTGTACGTTAAAGCAGGAGGCTGTGACTCCTTGAAATAAGCTGCATCCTCCCTTTGCCCCTCCTGCACGCCTCTGGCTGCTGTTTCATAGGAAACACTGCCGTCAGACTTTGTTGTCAACGATTCTCCTGCTTCTAAGGAAAGGATCAGAAATCGAATGTATTTGTTTATGTGCTGAAAGAACAGCCCTCCCAGGAGCTGAAGTTTCCTCCTCAAAGAATGTTTGCCTTCACTGTGTTTTGTTGCACTCCGGCCATTCGTAGCACTGCCGCATGGTGACAGCCTTACCAAGTAAACCACTGCTGGCAGGAGGGCTTGGGCTCACTGCCTGCACTGTGCTCCACTCTGCACACCTCTGTGTAGGCAGGGAGTTGTTTCTAAGCACTGCCTTTCTGCCTTACAGCTGTAAATAGGTAGTTCTTTTGCCAGCTTGCTCTGAGTGTCACATCTTCAGCTCCCCTTAAATCACCGCCTGGAACGTCAGGTGCTGGTGGAACTGCTTTGTGAGTAACAAAAGGAGCCTGCTGACAGCTTCCTGCTGCTGGAGCCTTGCTCAGAGGGGCTGTCACCCGGGGGGACACCTACCCACAGGTTCTCAAGCTCCCACAGGCTGCTCCTGTACCGTTCCCTGCTCCCTGCGGAGATGCACAAAGGCACTCTGGGTGTCAGGGAGGCTTCCACCGATCCGGTTTTGGCAGCGAGCTCATGAGCTGACTGTTTTCCAAATGAAGAAAATTCATTTTAAGCAGGTTTCCTGTGGGCCACCTCTGTCCATCAGGCAGTTGCTCTGTACCAATGACTTGTGAAGGGCAGCAGCAGTAGCACCCCAGTTTCTCATGCAGGCACAGCAGCTGGGCTTGGGCCGTGCCTGCCTGCTGCCAGGCTCTCTGGCTCTCCATTCCCACTCCACATCTCCTTCCCTGCCCTCCCCAGCCATTCATGCAGCTCTCACTGGGACTTCAGGGCCTTCTGGTCACAGCCTGATTTCAGTCTCCCAGCACAGTGCAGAGCAGATATTCTCTGCATTCTCTATCTAAAGCTAAAGAACAAAAATGGATGAGAACTCTGTATCTCTGTGAACCGCTATGCTGGCCATTAGCTGGGTTTCAAACATGTTTTCTAATGGAGTACAGCAAGTACAATTACTCTATCAAAGACCGATTTCAGTCTGTGTTGTGGAGGTGCTGCAGTTTACTTTGTAGTTCTTCTTTTCCATTTGCCCACTGTGATCAAGGAAAGCTGATGCTAATGTTGGAATGAATTGCTCTGAGCTCACAAAAGCTGCATCTCGCAGTGCATCCATCACCTTGGAGAACCTGCATTTTGAGAAAAGGATGATCACTGCCACGTTTGTGGTGGGATTTATGTTGGCCATCAAAATAGTATGCATTCATCTTCAACATGGCTTCTGTTTATTGCAAGTTTAATCCTTTAATTCCTCTGTATTTTATCTTCCATTTTCACTCAACTCCAGTAAAATTCTCCCAGAATGTCAGAGCAGAAGAAACAAAAACGAGCAGCTCGCTCTTTTGTGTGCTCCTGCACAGCAACACGCAGGCTTTTGAAACATTTATGAACCCGTCTAGTATTGAGTTATTTTAGTGGATTTCGTGCTGCTGGTGCCAGGAGACCCTTTCTGGTAGATACAGTCCTGGAGCAAATCTGCAATCTCAAGAATTCGGGATCAATTTGCTGGTGTTCTGAAGTCTTGCGAGCTACAAACAGCGTGATAATTTGTGTTCTGTTCAATTCATTGCAGAGCTGCACAGCACATGATGAAGTCAAAACACTGCTGCTTTTTGTTTTTAGAATATGCAGCAGTGTCCCAGGGTTGTAGGAAGGACAGGAAGAATACCAAGTAAAGACAAGAGCTTCCTCTGGAATCATCCAGTTGAACAGGTTTGTTGGAGACACCAGATGCTGATGTAGCGCCTGCTCATGGAAGACTTAAAGTACAGATTTTACACTGGCTGCTCTTCTGAGCCCACATGGGGAAGGATAGCAGGATGCCATTTTTTTTGCTTTCTTCCTTTTTGCTGCATTTCCTGAGACACTGATGGGCCCGTTGTGCAGCGATGGGCAGTTCCCAGCTGGCCGTGGCAGGGAAGCTGTTTGCTGTGGCCGTGCTGCTGACGTCGCCTGGCACGAGCAGCTGCCAGGTGAGTGGATGTTGAGCTGCAGTTGTGGAGGGAGTGGAAATAATGTGGCCTGAAACATGTGTATGTAATTTGTTCAGATGATTCAAGCGAGAGCCATGGCAACTGAGATAAACAGAGGAAAAGATACTGGAAAACCGGCAGCAGCTTCGTTTTAATGGCACAACCCTTACTGCAGACAGCTCAGATGTTTACTATGAGAGCTCCATCCTCCTGCGTCTTCCTCCCACCGCCCCCATCGCTGTGCATGCACTGAGTCATGAGATCCGATGGCTTCTTGGGGTAAAGCACTGCAGGCCAAATTCCACAGCTTCTACTGGAGCAAAAAAGCCATTGACTGTCTTCTGATCCAGATTGCAGAATTCCTCTCCTTTTTTTCATGGAATCATGGCTTCAAAGGCACCTTAATAATCGCTCAGTTCCAACCACCTCTGGCAGACCAGGCTGCCCAGGGCCCCATCCAGCCTGGCCTTGGGCATCTCCAAGGGTGGGGCAGCCACAGCTTCTCTGGGCAGCAGTGCCAGGGCCTCACCGCCCTCTGATTCACCTTAGATAAAACAATAATAAAAGCACATCAGACTTGGGTTTCTTATGGCTCAAATGTGCTCTCTGCAAGCATCACAGGTTTTTGGCTAGGTGGGAAGGCTGAGCACGGGACAAACTTCTGCATAAGATAAAGCTGCTGGGCAAATCTCAAGGTCGTGTCTGAATAGAATAGAATGGAGAAGGCCACTGCCACGCTTCAGATGTGAAGGTAGAGATTGGTGCTGTATGGCTGTAAAACAACCAGCTGCACAGAGAGGTGGTGGAGTCCCCATCCCCAGAGGAGTTCTGGAACCATAGGGATGTGGCACCAGGGGACGTGTCAGTGGGGTGGGCTGGAGTTGGGCCTCTTTTCCATTGGAGTTGTGCAATGTGTGCAGTTGGGTGCACTCATCCCAAATCCCACCCCCGGGGGGATGTGGTGGTGACTCACCTCCGTGACTCATAATTCCTGACACTTTGCTAATCGCTGTCCTCTCTGCCTCCTTGCTTCCTGGGCTGCAAATCCACTCCAAAGGGAAGGAGCATGCTTGCAAGCAGTCACAAAGCTGGCTGCTTTCCTACAGCAATGCGTTCAGCCTGCTGCAGGGTTGCGTCTTTGTGGCCCCTTGCTTATCTTCTCTGTTGCTTTAGAAGTGAGCAACAAGACTGAGAAATTTAGAAAAAGGCTTCTCAATTCCGTTTTCCTGCAAATACCAATAAAAAATTAAATCCCAATAGTTACATGTAATCATATATATAAAATAAGAATAGTCGTACATAATCCACACAGAGTATTCTTACCCAAATGCATTTTTTTATGTTTGGTTCCGTATAAAACTCCCAATGCCCATACAGAGAATGCTAAGGATGTGCTGCATATGTTTTTATTTCTTTTGTATGACTGACAATAAGGATTAAAGCTTGTTTTGCAGATAATCCCCCAGTCATTGTTGTGACCTCTTGGTTCACAAACCAGTGAAGTCTTCCTCTGTTGCTTGCTGTAAGGAGTGAAGTACAAGCAGGTTTGTGCCAGACATTCATCTTACTTAACCTGGCTCGAGGAGGGTAAGAAGGCTGTGTAGGAAGGACACTTTCTGAAGTTTTGGTTAGTGGTGTCAGTGCTGCTGACAAAATGAGGCATTCTCACCTTTCTCTGATTTTTTTATTTCCCACTTCATTGTTCAGTTTTACATCTTCTTGTCACTCCCAGCTCTCTTGTCGCAGTGACATCTCACAGAGCAGACAGATGTGGGAAGCTGCAAGCAGAAAAAATGTTTCAGCTGCCTTTGCTATCAGACAGCAAAGCCAAGTCAGGAGCCCAGCATTTGTTTTGCTGTTGTTACCATCCTTGTGAGGAGCATAGATACAGTACAGTATTCTGATGATGGACTATACAGTATTAGATACAGATGCTAGAACAGTATAAGGTCTGTCTTGTGTGCAGCCATTGGAGGAGCAAGCGAAGCTGAGTGAAGGGATTCATAAGGAATAGGGAATTTAAGCTCTAGACATGGAAGAAATCTTCCCAGTCTCATGTTTTCACATGCACCTTTCCACTCAGTGACTGCTCAGCTCTTTGTGTAGTATCCATCCGTTGGCATGAGCACTCCCAGAACATTTTTCCTCTTTAACTTCCCAGATTTGCTGCAGGTAGAACCAGGGAACTGGGAACCGGTGTGGGGAAGCTGGGGCAGATGCTGTGTTTTCAGGGTGTTTAGAGAGGTTGCAGCCCGGGGGTGGAGATGGATACCCAGTGCACGAGGGGACAGCAAGGTGACACAGGCAGTGCTGAGCTGGCTGGGCTGCAGGAGAGGCGGGCTGGCCCTGCTGGGTGTGCAATCAGCAGGGAACTATTTTCCACTGGATCTCAGGGTGGAAACTCGAGCATTCCTAGAAGTATTGCCTAGGAATGACAGTAGTGGTGATGAATACATTTCCAATCAGAAAAGAAACTGAAGCTTGCTCCCTGCTTCACAGGGGTGATGGCTGTGCAGTGAGAACACCTGATTTATAGGGATCTTCAGTGGTCAGTTTGTGACTGGAAACGCTTGGAGCCTGTTTTGAAGCTGTGCAGAAGAGCATGCTTGCGTCATCCTGAAAATGCAGTGAGTCAGTGGGGTCCTGAGGGAGCTGTAACGGCTCAAACAGAAACTTGGAAGAGGAAATGGGGACGGATTTAAAGTTGCAGCATTGGAGATTGCTGCCTGGTTCAGGGATGTTTTGCGTGCATGGAAGGCGCTGGTGGTGAAGGGGTTCGTGGAGGGCTTTGCTGCTGTAAATACAAGTGAAGCTTTATAGCAGTGATCCACCCGGGGCAGGGTGTGGAGCTGGAGGAGGGCGTTCAGCTAGCTCTGCTTGCCATTATACTCAGAATTTTGGTATTCAGGGAATCTCCATGAATTCCTCATTTCTGTGCATGTTTTGGTACGTTAAGGAATAACTTATTGGGAGGGGCAGGAAGGAATGCAGGGGGCAGCCCCTGGCACAGCCACCACTGCCTGCCACTGCTCCCAGCAGTGTGTCCTCGTGTGGGGGATCCTGCAGTTAGGAGCTGTGCCCTGCAGCCATGCTGTGTGCCCGAGAGGAGCCCATCCTAGGAGGGAACCCCGCTGTGTGGGGGTTGTGGGGTGCAGGTGGTGGGAGCTCTCACTGCTCCTGGTGCCATCAGCACTGGAGGTTTTGCTGCTTGGGCCCCTCACTGCAAGAAGGACATCGACGCCCTGGAGCACTGAGAAGAGGAACAGAGGTGTGAAGGGTCTGGAGCACGAGTCTGATGGAAGTGAACTGGAATAGCTCAGCATGGAGAAGAGGCCCAGGGGAGACCTCACTGCTCCCTACAGTCTCTGGCAGGAGCTTGTGGTGAGGTGTGGTTGGCCTCTGCTCCTCAGTAACAGCAATGGGTGATGGGCTCACACTGTGCTGAGTGTTGGTTGTTAGGGAACGTTTCTTCTCCAAAAGAGCAGTGATGCACTGGCACAGGTTGCACAGGGAACGGTGGGGTCACAAATCCCATCCCTGGAGGTGTCCCAGAGCCGTGGGGATGTGGGATGTGGCACTGAGGGCTGTGTCAGTGGGCACAGTGGGGGGGGTTGGCGTTGGAGTTGGTGATCTTAGAGGTCATCTCCAACCTCAACGGTTCTGTGATTCTGTCCTTGAAATGTTTTCTGTTCTTCTTGCAGGTGAAATAACACAAATCTGTTGTGATGCTGTTGGTGGTTTGATTGGAAAACTTTGTGATGCTAACCGCTGTGGTATTTGGGGGCCTCCAAGCCACAGATGAGTTTATCTTTGTATTTCTGGAGGGGGGAAAATACCCACAAAGGGACAGAACAGGGAAGTTAGATAAGATTTGGGGCTTCATAAACTCTATTGGATCCCTAATATATGTTTTGGTTGGTTTTTTTTTTTGCTCACTTACAAAGCATCTTATTATACAATACAAAATGAGACCATTCTTCCTGGTTTGAGATGGTAGAAAATACAAAAAGCCTTGAAGAAATGCCCCCGATGGACCAGGCACACCACTTACAGCAGCTGTCCCTCGTTCTGCTCTGTGTAACTAAATGAAAACTCGTCCTGCTCTCAGTTCTTCCCCTGGCAATGTCTGGAAGGGGGCTCCTCAGCCAGCAGTCGCATCCCCTCCACCTGCTGCCTCTCCATGGAAATGCCCATTCCTCCAGTTTGCTTCCACTGGGTGGTGTTATTGATCAGTGCATTCCTCTGTGTCTGTGGGCTGTTCTGACACTTCATCATCAGGAATATACAAACGTTTTGTGATGTACACATGCCTCAGTGTGATGGCTTAGCTTGAGCTCTCTTGCTGTAGCTAACATTCAGACCATAAGAACTCCATCAGTTCATTGTGATTGAAGAACAGTCTGCTTCTCAGCAATGCTTATGCAAATTAATGACTCATATCTTCAGCGTTGAATTTAAATATCTATCACATTTTAGAGTTAGGCGAGTAATTGCATTACCATTTTGCAACTTGTGAAAGAGTTTTTGTTACTCCTAAGGCATATTTCAGGCCTGTGACCTCATTCCCATAAAGCAAAGCTATTTCGTTACATCATAGCTGGGCAATTTGACTTTTGATAGCTGGTATTTGCATTTATGTTGAATCTGTTAAATATTTGCTTAAAAAACGGCCAGGCACAAAACATGTTGGCGTGTAAATGCTTGAAAAAAATATTTAAAATGAAAAAGCTATTTTTTGGGTCTTTCTGCTGGCAGTTCTGTTGAAAACAAAAGAGCTGTAGTGTTCCCTTCCATCGTCACCATCTGCTTGGTTTCTAGAAAAAAAAAAAAACATTCATGTTTTTATTTTATTCTATTTTTTTTGTTTTGCCCTTGCAGCTGCAATATTTGATTGCAACCTGACTTCACTAGAGATACATTGGGAAATATTTCTGCACTAATTGGAGTTTATCAGACCCTCAGTGGGTGCCTGGATGGGCTGTGCTGCCGTGGGCAGGTTCCTCTGTGTGGCACCCTGCCCTCCTTGTGCCCTGGTACCAGCTCATGCTTCACTGTCTGACCAAGTGCTGGAGCAGCTCAGTACCCAGCATCTCCTGCCTTTCCTTTTGCTCCAATTAGAGCAGACTTGAGATCAGCTGGATGAGGGCTGTGCGAATCCTTTGGGGTGGGAGGGGATCAGCATGTGTTTGAAACAGCGCCAGGTGTCTGTTTGCAGACTTCATGTAAATGTTGAATGTTTGAGCTTTGCACCACGGAATCACAGGCTGGCTCTGGTTGGACCTGGAAGATCATCAGTTCCAGCCTCCTGCCATGAGCTGGTTGCCCCCGTGTTCTTGTTTGTTATCGCTAGCAATGGCCAACCATCTTTGAATCCTCCTGTATTCCACCACTAAAACCCCCATGCTGGAACAGGTTAAAACATGCTTTTATCACTGTTACAACTCCCAGCCACCCTTTACCCTTCCTCAAACCTTTTCTATCACCTCCTTCCTGCCAGCAAGCCGCGTGAAGAAGCATCTCTTGGGATCCAGTGCATCCGCCCGGCTGGCTCCAAGTGACGCAGCTGGGGAGGAGCCGCCTGCAGCCCTGTGCCATGGAGCTTCCTTGGGCCACAGCTCTGACTGCAGCCTTCCCTTAGCAGCCAGGCTCTGGAGCTGCAGGGTTAATTCGTAACACCTCTCTGCCACTAATTGATCGCATTCAAGAAAAAACACAAAGGGATAACAGCCCAAATGCTGTGGAACGGCTGGTTTTGTACAGTCAGCCTCAGATGGCGTTTGACCCTTAATACAGATGGTTTCACTTAATGGATTTTGTTCAAACAACCCCTGTTCCTGGAAGTGGTTTCAGGATGGGCTGCTCCTCAGTGCCGTTCATGTTTGCTTTTTCTTGTGATGCTACAAGAGGCTGGAGGAGGGCACCTCCAGAAAACACAGTTGCTGCTAATGGGCGCTGCTGGAAGCTTTAGTCTGTTCCAGTTATTGCATTGCAGGTTTGGTGACTCCTCGCAGGTTTCTCACTGAAGTGGTTTGGGGCGCATTGTGCTGCAGAGCTCGCTGAATTTCACTTGTTCTGCTCTGTTGGAGACCTGGGGGAGCCCCTGCACCTTGATGTGGAGCAGCTGGGTGTGCGATCCAAGCTCCTCCTGTTTCCCCAGGGAGGAGCTCCTGGGTGTTCTGACATGGGAAACCTTTCTCTTTCTCCTGGATGCCAATGAAGCATTCCTTTGTGAGTTTGGGGAAGCCTGTCTGGGGGCTGGGCCCTGCTGTGTGGTGGGTGGTTTGTCCTGAAGGCAAGTGGCACCAGGATCTTTGACACTTAGAGAAAGTGGAGGCACAAGCAGGGTGTTAGCTTTGCCTGCAGTTACAGGGAAATCTGTGGGAATACAGTTGTGGTGTGTCTGCTCCATGAGTGTGTGTTTAAGCTGAATGGATAATTTCCCCTTAATTTTTTTTCCTAAAACATTTTTCATCTTAAAAGCCAGATCAAGTGTGAGGGTTTGACACCGAGCAAAAGTGCACCAAGCTATTATCAGCTCATTGCAAAACGATAACCTGCTAATCCTCCCAGCAGCGTGGTGACATCCTTTATCCAGAGCTCCAGGTGTAATTACAAGATGAGAGCTCACATAATCTGGAGGGCTTTTCCTCTCTGTGTTTCTGGATCTGATAACTGCAGCACTGCACAGCTGAGCGTTCCCTGTCAGTACGCTGTCTCATACACACGCTATGGGCGACGCGTTGCCTTCGTCCCCTCTCCACACCAGAGCTGCTGCAGATATCTCGTCTGTTTCTTTCCCCAAACCTCCTCCTGCTTTGAGATGAAGTTTAAGAGAGGCTCTGCTGACACCCTAACTAACACGCACATCGCCAGCGGATTAGGGAACACTGCAGCTCTTTCACCCTCTGCAAATCCCCGGGCTGTGTTCCAGAAGCAGGACTCGCACAGGCTGAGCTGATCTGAGTAGGGAAGAATTGGGGGCTTGTGGCCCACCAGAGCCCAGCTGGCCTGCTTCTCTCATTCCCACCTCTGGTTGGCTCAGCCATAGCTTCCCTGCTCCCGGAATCATGGAGTCATAAAAGACCTCTCAGATCCCCAAGTCCAACCCCAGTCAGTGCCACATCCCCACAGCTCTGGGACACATCTGGGGATGGTGACCCCAGCGCTTCTGGGCAGCTGTGCCACTGCAGCACCGCTCCTTCTGAGATGAAAATTTACCTGATATCCAAACTGAACCTCCTTTGGCATGGAGCAGGTTGGAAGCTTGCAGGACGGCAACCTCCTGTTCGGTTGGATTTGTGCACTTTTATTTTCTACCTTTTCTTACCTACCACTTTTACTTTCTGCACCGGCAGAAAGTATCTACAGTCTTTCTTCATGACAGCAGCTGTAAACCTCAGCCCACATGTGATGTATCTGTTCTGTGAATGGTTCTGATGAGAGGCAGACAGGTAGGGGAAGGAGGGAGTGAACAGAAAGGAATTTTGGCTGGCTCAAAACGTGTGGATAAGACAGAACTTGGGGCTATGGCTGATCAGGAGCACAGATCTCATTTTTTATGCTCATTTGTTATTTTTTCATTGCTGTCTCACATAACTCCTGTACCTGAAAAAGGAGAAAATGGGGAGGCATTCTAGAATCTCATGCCATTTTCTAACTCAATGTAAATACAACAAGTATTCCATCCTACACATATGGAGGAAACTCATTCAGAAAGGATTTAAATTAAACACTTGTGCTCTGATGAAGCCCAGTTTGGGTTTTTGCTTTGTTTTCATGGTGCAGCCTGGAGGGACTGTTACCTCTCTTCAAAAGAAGAAAACCCAAAAAAACCCCTCACATTAAAATGCTTCTTTGAATGTTGTCTTTTAATGTCTGGGAATGAACAGCAGCGTTTCAAACAGCTGTGAAGATTCAGCAGCAGACCTCGTGCTGCACCGCACCCCATTACACACAGCAGTGCCTGAAAATGGATGCTTCTCTTCCTGCCCTTGGAGCCGGAGGTGTGTACATGTCTGCGTTTGCTTTTCTCCATGGTGAGATAGCTCAGTTCTGGCTGGAGCCTGAGCCTGTTGGCCCCCACGTTCACCAGAGAACAGAACGCTCCTGCCTCTACGTCACGGCCCCAGCACGGCTCTTCCAACTCCTTATGTTGTGTCCTGACAGTGCAGTGCTGGGGTGGCTGGGGGTCTGTGGGCACTGCTAATTAACTGGAAGCTTTTCCTTCTTGGTAGTGTATATTTAATTTCGTACACTGGGAATAATTAGTGCGGTGGAGCGCCGGGCATTTCACCTACAAACCTGAGGAAGGTCGAGGGTAGCTGAAAGTGGATAAGCACTAACTGAAGTCATTGTAGATGGGGCTGGTTTTTCTGTTGCTTTCTTTTTTTAAGCTCTTCAATTTTCTCCAAAAAATATATCCTCCTGTGAATGAATTGGCTGAAACTCGAATGCCTGATTGGAAGGCACTGTCTTACTAAAACACCACTGACTGTACTTAATAGCAGTTATACAAATGATTAACAGTACTCTCAGGAAGCACGTGTTGTGATCCCATGAAGGCTTTTATCAGTGGACGTTGAGGCTTTTCAGAAGCTGTTATCTCTGTACGGTGACAGGCGCTTTGTTCCCATGTGTGTTACATGAGATTTTGTCCATTTTCTTCATTTTTGCTGAATGCTGCCAGCAGCAGAGCAGGGCAGGGAGCCCAGGGCTTCTCGCAGGTTCTGCAGTCCTGCCCTGAAATGGGGCTGAGAAGCAAGCCCTGCTCAGAGCCAGCTTGTTGCTCGCTGCTGTGGGACCTCGTTACACATCGACGTTCAGGGCAGTGGAGTTGGATTGATGCTGGGACTGATGGTACCCCCTGCATGAGCTGTGCCCCGAGCTCCATGCAGCACGATGGCATGGTTGGTGCTGTGAGAGGAGAGGTGCTTCATCGGCTCCAGTGGCGGCCATTCAGTCCTGTCCCTCCCTACCCACACCTCTGGTTCTATGAAAAGGTCCCTGATGTTGGCCAGACCTAATGTGTTCAGTGCAGGCTGCTTCATGCTGCTTGAATGGAAGGTTTGGAGCCACAACAACACACGTGTCCGTGATGCTGCTCACTGCCCCAAGACAGCACGGGGGAATATTGCCTCCTCCCCACCCTCCTGGGCCTGCCGAGCCTAAAGCAGCGCAGTGCTCAGAGAACTTGTTTTCATTTCTTCCTCTCCCCTTCCACCCCCTCCTCATGTGTAACTTGATCTCCAAGGCCTGGTCTTCTGCCTTGGCAGATTTTTCAGCTCTTGAGTGGAAGGAATTAACTGCTTAGGTGCTGTCAGAGCAGAGCAGAGCAGGCTGTGCTGGTCCTCCTGGCCACTCAGGGCAACATGCTGGGGTTGCACAAGGTACCCGTGAAGTCAGCAACTTTGAACACCTCTGTTTAACATCTGCTTTTATCTTTTTGTTTGCATTTCCATGTATTTTTTCATTAAATAAATTAAATTAAAAAAAAAAAAGGAAATGCTCCCACTCAAATTCTGAGTCAGGATTTGGCAAAGAAACTTTGCAAAAAATTTGTTTTCTGATATTTTGCAAGTATGCATCTTTTCTGGCCCTGTGCTGGCTTTAAGCCCTTTGCTCTGGGCTGGCAGAAGATGCTGCATGCGGTCATGCTGCTAAGCTGCTGTCTTCTGCCCACCATAGCAGCTCTCCCTGCCTGCTCCCTCTGCCACCCCGACCAGGTGATGAAAGTTGAGCAGTCACAACTGGGTGCTTTGTGTTGTCTGGTGTCCTTCAGGTAAGCCCCTGTTTTTTCAGCTCTGAGAGCTGCAAGGTACCTTCTTCTCTTTCATTGCCTGCAGATGTTTTAAAAAGCTTTTAGTGGAAGAGACCAAAAACTTTCAGTGGTTTATAAAGAGCCCCTTTGGACTTGGTTTAATCTCACAGGCTTCAAATGCCAAGGACACAGGCAGCTTTCTGGGGAGCTCACAGCTCTTCCTGCACGGTCTCCCAAAGTCAGCCACTCTGGAGGAATTCAGCAGTACCCTCTGCCTTGTTGCTACCTTAAAAAGGAGGATTCTGCCCTGCTGCTTGCAAGGAATTTCAAATAGCTGCACGTCTCTGTAATCCCACCACTTCTCAGCGAGTCCTCGGTCCTGAAGATTGCAAATAACAAACATCTGTTAAATCAAGGAGCAAAACCAACAAATGCACATGCTGTATTGCAAAACCTTTGTTGTCTCCTTGGTGCATGCAGTGTGCTCCTTGCAACCTGCTGGGTTTGTTTCTTCCCAGGTGCCAGAGGCAGTGATGTCTCACTGTATGGGCAGAGAGCTCTGGGCTCTTGGTTCTCAGCTGGCTGAGTGAATGAGGAGGGAGGAGTCTTTGCATTCAGGTGTTGACCTGAATGACCTTTGTTTGATAGGGTTGTGATGGAGGGCTGCTAGGGGGGTAGGAGAGGGAATACCTGCTCTAAAGAGGTCATAGTGAGAGGGTTTTGGTTTTAATGTGTTATTTTAACTAGCAGTGATATATGCTCTTGTAAATGTGCCAGCTGAGCTTTGAGAAGAGCTTTAAATGGAGGTAGAGTAATGGCCTCCGTAAGCATTCCAAACAGGGACTGAAGAAGGAAAGGCAGAGATGTCAGCACAAAAAGCAGGAGAACAGCAGTGGCATTTGTGCAGAGCACTGCTGGGGGGAGTTAGACCACTGAAGGCACAAAGGTTCATGGCACAGAGCAGAAAGCAGCCTCAGCCTGTCCTTATGTGTGCACTGCTGCTGGCAGGGCCTGAGTGATTCCTCCTGATCCCCAAAAAAGCATCAGCCAGAGATCTTTCAGCATCCTGGTCGCTCCTCCTTATGCGTGTGAGCAAACATGGGGAGTCTCAGTGAGCTCATGCAGTCACTCCACGTGCAGCCACTGGCAGGGGCTGTTCTCACCCTCACCTGTGATGTGGCAGGTATTGCTCACAAAGCATGGGCGTCACTGCCTGTCTGTGCAGTGCTGCCACTGGTGAGGAAGCAGCGGCTGTCTGGGTGCCTTGGAAGAAGTGATGTTGTCCCTTGGATTCCAGAGTATCTAAGGGTAGATGGAGAAGTGTAGCGGTGGGGGATCTGAGAACCCAAAGGGAAAGCAAGATCTGTCAGACAAAATGGAGCACCCTTGGGAATACTGGCAATATTGCATTTGCTGTCAGAAAAAAGCCCAGCTTAGGTACAGCTGGGTCTGTAGCACACGCTGTGTCATTCGTATATTTCAACATAGGTTTCTTTGATCATTTCCATATACTCATAGATTTATAATCAGGTAATGGCGTTAGAATGTGTCATGTGGCTGTGGGATTTCATCAGAATGGAGTGACCCATGAGTGCTCAAAATTACAAATAGCCTTTGTACTGGATAAGAATAATGCATCTTACAAATGAGGGGAATCAGTTAGTTGTTGCTCTGTGCATCCACAGACAGCAGAGTGCTTTACAGCCTACGTTCAGTTCCTTTACACCTGTGGGGAAATTCTCAGCTGCAGTTACAGAAGAGCTAGATAAGGCACAGGTAATCCATAATGGTAAGGAATATTGCTCTTTTCCTGGTAGTCTCCTTTGCCCACTGTTTTGGGCTTCAATTCAAGTGACTTCGAGTTGAATGCACCTATGAGAAAATCCCCAGCAGTTGTGCCTTCCAACTGCATCATCTTTCTGTGCTTCAGAAGAGTGTTTTAAAATGAAGGTTTGGTTTTAAATGGGTGACGAGCACTCAAGCTGTTTTTAATGGTATCACAAGAAAATTGGCTCCAGCTGTTAGTGGGGTGGGACCAGGCCAAAACTCACTTTCTGCTTATGGAGCCCAGTCCTTTCACTGCTGCTGTCATGCATGTGGATGTGATCGCTCGCTTGGAGAAAGCTGTCCTCAAATGTTGCACAGCTTTAAGAACACGATGAATAAAATAGTCTCTTAGAAGAAGCTCAGACATTAAAGCAGTTGGCTAAAGAGGCTTACGCTCATGTACGAGCATAAACAATAAGGGCTGATGGTGTACTGGGTTGCATTAGCAAGAACATAGCCAGCAGGTCAAAAAGAGTGATTATTTCCCTCTTTGGAGCTGGCAAAGCCACATCTGCAGGGCTGTGTTCTGTGCCTTCCTTGTACCAGGAGATGTCAAAGCAGTGCAGGTCGGGGCTGCCAGGCTGCCTGGGGACAGGTGATGCTTGGGGCTGAACTGCCTGTGCAGAAGGGAAAGGGGAAGGGAAGGGAAGGGAAGGGAAGGGAAGGGAAGGGAAGGGAAGGGAAAAGGATGGGAAGGGATGGGAAGGGATGGGAAAGGGAAGGCATCACGCTCTGTATGGCAAAGCAAAACTGTTCTGCCATTCTGTAGCAGAGAGACCGAGTTGAAGATTGCATTAGTCACTCCATAGTCCAAAAGTCTGCACGCTTTTCATGACAGATTTTACTCTAAGATGCGTATACAGCAAACATAAGAGGGATTAATAGATGTCAGCCCTAAGAGTAGCAGTGTTTGTGTGACACTGCCAACGTGGCTTTTATTTGTGTATCGCCAGCTAATTTCATGGCATGCAGTAAGTGCAGAGAGTGCTGCTCTGAAGCATTTACGGTCTGGCTTGCCATGACTCAAATGAGGAAGCACAGAGGGATGAAGGTTGTAGCAGAGGGACCACACAAGCTTGTCTGTGTGGAACAATAAAGGAAATTAATTTTAGGGTTTATCTACAGAGGAAATTATCCCAGGATAGCTCTTTGTGCTCAGCTCTCTGAGTGGAGGCATTGCTCCAATAGCGAGGTTCTTCTGCAAGTGGGTTAATTTAATTTGAAACGAGGCATTCTTCTTCTAGAATACCAGCCCCAGGAGTTCACCAGGAGAGTAATCTGCCTCCATTCTGCCGGTGCTGCTGTAGGAACCCTCATTGTGTTGGCTGGGTGCTGCTGCCTCCGTACTTCCAGGGGAATTTTATGGGAATTCCACACTCCTACAGCTGGGGCTGAACTCAAGGCAGGAGGGGGATGCTCGTCACATGCAGACATTGCGTGCATGATGCCGGGTCTGCTCTTCAAATGTTGCTTCACCCTGGTTCCCTGAGCACGATGTGGGCCTCAGCACAGGATGGCCAGCTCAGCTTTTAGCTGCTCTTTTATTTCTCCCAGTTCTGCACTGTCTTTTTGTCTCAGTGCCTTCTGAAGCAGGGTGGGCAGGGAGCAAGTGAGGGGGTGTCAGTTTCCTTTGAGCCTCTTTTGCTTCCATGGGATGGAAACCCTCCTCTAGGAGTGGAGAGAGGAAGAGAAGGCCTGAGGATGGCATCGTGGTCCCCAGTGTACACGCAGCCAGGTGGAGCGCCAGCTGCACCTTGACTCTTCCCATGGTTGCCTGAATTCCAGGAAGCTGAGATTCTCTCTTCCCTGCTTTGTCAGATGGGAATGTCTATATTATCTTTGAGAAGAAGGAGGAAAGCACTTCAAAGGCCGTGCTGGCCTTACCATAAATACTTCTCTGCTAGAAGTGGTGTGGCTGCTTTATTTAAACAAGTGCTGTTACTGCAGTTCTGCATGGGCTGAGGACTGACCACTTCTTTCTAAGCTGTTTGCCAAGCAAACACCCCGTGGATCAGAAGACTGAAGCAGTGTCATCTGCAGAGTGATGGGAGTTGGCTGTCTCAATGGCAGGGTCCTCAGGTGCTGGAAAGCAGAGGAGCAGGAGGCAGCCTGTAACCTCGCGTGGGCCTTCCTTGGCCTTTCTGCTCCGGGGGCACCTCGTGCTCTGAGCACACAAGCTTTGAGAAGTGAATGGGGATCTTGTAGCAACAAAAAACCCCGCAGCTGTGTGCACAACCAGTCCGGTCTCCTTTATCAACAGCTAGCTACCTGGAATACGTGCCGATATGGAACATCCAGATGCCGAATGTGCGTGCCTCCCCAGCCGGCAGCAGCAGGGTTAAGGAGCGAGGGCGTAGCTTTGCTGCCTGCCGTCAGGAGGCCGGCGCGGAGCTGAGGCGCGGAGGCTGAAGGGGGCCCTTTGTTGGCAGCGCTCAGCACCCAGCGCCGTGCCCTCCTGCCGCAGCGGGATGGCTGCAGTCCTGTCCGGGCCGGGGCGCAGCCGGGCCCCATGGGCTCTGCGCCTCTCGGGTTTGCCCTTTTAAGTGGTGCGGGGAGCATTTCTACCGGGTAACTTTGAGCGAGAGGAGCTGAAAGGAAGAAAGGAGACCGTACAGCTGAGGCCAAACTCTAACAAATGAAAATGTTGGAGATTTGCTTGAAATTGGTGGGCTGCAAGTCGAAGAAGGGGCTCTCTTCTTCCTCCAGCTGCTACTTGGAAGGTGAGCGGGATGGGAGGCCCCTTTGGGGACATGGGGAGGCCCTTTTGGGGATGTGGGGAAGCCCTTCGGGGGTACGGGGACGCTTTCTGGGGATACGGGGAGGCTTTTTGGGGAGCTGGGAGCCCTCTGCCATCCCAGGAGCCGCGGGGTTGTGTGTGCATGACTTTGGGACCAGGTGATTTTCATTAAGCGCAGCATACAAAGGGAGCCTGGCTCTACCATTTATGGTTGTGAAATGTCAAGTGATCCCATGGCCGATCCAACAAACAAAGCCGTCTCCGTGGGCCTGGGCTTTGGTTGTGCCCGGAGAAGGATCTCACTTCCCTTGGAGTGAAGGGAATAAAGTTACTCTGGGCAATGGAGGAGAATCTAGATGAAAATCAACTTGCTGAATACAGCAAAGTACTTTCCATGTGCATTACTCGCAGGCTGTTGGTTCGTTTTGGCTGTCCCTCTCTGCTGGCATTTCCCAGGCGGCCATACAGCTGAATTTACGTGGGTGATCGCTTTGAAAAAGTGAATTTGAATCACCCCTGTGACTGTAGGAATTGAAACGTGAATTAACACTCGTGGTGGGCTGGAGCTGGGTGCCTGGGGCTGGAGGCGATGTGCAGGGGAGCCCAGCCTGGTCCCATTGGGCACAGCACCACCCGGGAGCTGCGTCCCCTCCGCCGTGGCCTTGCTCTGTGCAATGCCAGGGCTTTGGCCGGGCCCCAGGAGGCCACAGCCCGCTGTGCTGTGTTGGGCCCATGCATTCCTCGGCTTCTTTTGTGTCGCTGGATGGAACTTTGGTAAAAATAAGCTGCGTGCCAGGAGTACTTTGCTAACTCATCAAATCAGAGGGAAGAAATGCAGCCACCTGACCGCGCGCAGCCTATCGCCGGCGGCTCTTGCTCAACTCTCGAATATTCAGCGGAGAAATGTTCCTCAAATTCATAGTTCAGGAATCTGAAAAACTACAAATGGCTGCTCACGGCACACCGAGCCGAAGGGATCTCATAGCAGGAGGCTGTGCTCGTGGGATGCGTGCAGTGGCTCTGAATAACTTGGCGGTTGTCAAGGGGCTTTTTTCGCTCGGTTCTCTTATCTATTTCAATCCGTTTTAAAAGTTTCACAAACGTGGTGATGGGTGGATGTGTGAACGGTGTTGATCGTTCCAAATGGTTCGGCGAGCTTTTAGGTGCTCCAGACCTCTGTTTGTGGCATTTTGGTGCTTTGGTGCTGTGGTCCCCTGGGCCCGGCTGGAGCTGATGTTACAGGGTGTTACCCAGGCTGTTTGTACGAGGTTTCTCTGTTGCATGTGCTACAGCCACTCCCCCTCCCCACTTTGCAATGCAGTTGCATAATAGGATTAGATCGCAGTTTGGTTTGCTCCATGCAGGCAGTATCGAGTTAACAACACAATCAGGCCCAGTAAATACTGTGGTATTTTCACCTTCAGCTTCTCTGAGACCGGGGCTGTGTATATGTATATTTTTATGAAGGGATGGGAAATGAGCCTTGGAAAACTTTAAAATATACTTGTGTCAAAGCAGCTCAGCCTCTTCTCTCAGCACAGCACGGGGCAGAGCTGCAGCCAGCACCCAAGGGTGTGTTAAAGCTCCACAACTGAGATCTTAATGTGCTTTCCCTGCTGCTGTGGCAGCTGTTAGGACACAGATAGAGCAGGACCCACTGTGATGCTCTGATGGTGGACTTCTTGGAAAGCAAAGCAGGAGGTGAAGGGAAAACAAAGGAGTGCTTTCTGTTATTTCTACAGCTGAAGGGGCCCCACACAGCTTTTGTATTCAGGTTGTGGTGAGGTTGAGAGCCCTGCGGAGAGGGCTGAGCAGAAGAGCAGTAGGAGCTTGTGCCAGTGCCCAATGTGAGGGCACAAGTGAAAGCCATCTGCCTGCCGTAGGCTTTAGATAGCAGGTTCTTACAGGTGGGGCTCATTTGGGTGGAAACCACTAAAGCTTGCAGGGCAGTCTGGCAGATCCTCAGGAGGGGGATAGGCTTGTGCTGAGGCTATCAGACACATCTTGGGAGCTGTGTGACATGGCTGGGCTGTTCCCTGCCTGTCTTACTGGAGCTTCTGGAAGGATTATGGAGATTATAGTGATATTGCTGGAGGATTACTCTGCTCTTGTCTTTGCTGTATGGGAAGCTGCTGTAGGCATGAGAGGAAAGCTGGGTTGCTTTAGTAGACGAGGAAACTGCAGAGAGAACTGCTTAGAGGTTGAATGGACCGTTGGTTATATGGCAAACCATTTGCAGCTGGGAGGATAGGAAGAATGTTACCTAATTCAATCTCTTCTTTTGTTTTTTGTGCTTCATAAAAAAGCAACGTGACAGTGTGTGTGATGGCTAGCACCTGGCTCAGAGGATCAAGTTTGTGGAATTAGTAAAGGAACTTCTTGAAGGTGTTGTTTTGAGATTGGGGTCTGCAGAAGACGCTCCGAACACTGTGAGGCTGCTCCAAGTCCCACTGTGTAGATGCACCAACCCGTGTGTTGGCCAAGCAATCTGAAAGGTTTCTGTCTGCGGTGGTTCTCAGAGCTTCGTGTTCTCTGTTAACCTGCAGGAAGGAGGATGCTTTGTGACATCCCCTCAGTGCTGTGGCAGGAGGAATAATTCGGTGTAGGGCTGGCACAGCTGCCCATGGGCCCTGGGGTCGCTGTCCCTGGAGGTGTGTCAGACCCATGGGGATGGGAACTGAGGGATGTGTCAGTGGGCACGTGGCTTGGGCCTGGGGTGGTGACAGGGCTTTTCCAACCTCAGTGTCTCTGTGTGCCGTGGCAGGGTGTGGGCAGACCGCCCTGCATGCTGTGTGTTGGCATTTGGCTGAACTGAGACCTCGGAGATTGTTTTAACGTGATCAAAAATACGTTTGAACTGGTTGTGTGATTACTGAGCTTCCATGCTCGTGTTTTAAGCTGGCCGTTTTTTTGCTCTCAGTTTTATCCCCCCTAGTAAATATTGTTTTTAGATGTGAGATATCTGAACTTCTGTCATCTGCTTCCTCCTTTTTGCCTGTGCCAAACTGAATAATTCCACCCTCACTTCACACCAAGAAAGGGTAAAGAGTAGAAGGGACGAGGCACAGCAAGTACTGCTGCCAATCTGATCTGGAAAGCAGAACGTGTCCATGTCCCAAATAGGGGCTGGAATAGTCTCGCTGCCTTTTTGGGTTTGCTCTACCACTGAAAAGCAGAAACCTTGTTTAAAACCTGTCAGCATCCTCTCTGAAGCTGAAAACTGGTGTAGAGGCACTACTCAAGCCCTTTGTTTTCAAACCGAAGCATTTTCTGCCCTGCCAGCTGTCAGATTGCCCATATATCATTTTTTTTTCTTAATTCAGTGTGTTTTGTTACAGTCAGAGCAGAGGAGCTCGGGGAGGAGAAGCCCATAGCCATGGCCTCCTGGGGAAGAGCCTTCTGTCTGTGTTCTCCTTATGTTTTCTGCTCCTCACCTCTTGGCCTCACATCTGCCATCTCTCAGTAGAGTTTTTGCTTTTAAATAAGTGTTCTGGCTCTGTAGTGGCCTGCTAGTTGTGTGCTTGCTGCAGTGGTTCTTGCCTGTCCCATCCTTGTTAAAAAAACCTGGCTGATGATGCTTGTTACTGTTTCCCATGGATTGTGGTGAGAAAAGTATTACGATTTCATACAGCTAGAGCTGTCTTCAGACCTAAAACCGATCATCGCAGACCCACGCTCATCTTCCTTTCTCAGTCCTGAGCTGCTAAAGAAGATGGGGCACTACAGCTCCAAACCTCTGCAGTTCTTGTTCAGTGCTGCCCCTCCCCAGGCTCTGAAATGGGCAAACCTCACCACTTCTGCTCTGTAAAGAAACCAAACCAAAAGCTTCACTTCTGAAGTTTTCAGAAATACAGAGGTGTCATTTATGATTCAGTTGGATCTAGCCACTCTTTCCCCTTCTTCTCTCAGATATTTTAATCTAAGATTAGGCAGCAGTTTAGTAGCAGACTTAAAAATAAACTCTGAATTTCTGCTAGATCCACTATTCCTCTCTGTGCATCCACAACTGCGATCATCTCTCTGGTGGAAGATGGTATTTACTGTGTTGTTAAAGGGTTACAAATGGAAAATACCCAATGAATGAGCTGTAGTGGAACCTGCAGGCTCATAGAAGAGTGAACTCTCCAAAAAGAAATTAACAATGGATGGAAGATAATGGAGTGATCTTTCAGTGGGAGTGGGAGAAGCCATGCCATTGAGGGTACTTAGCATTTCTTAAGGCAAAGCACTGCGTTTGTAGGCCCTATTTGTGTGTGGGCAATGAAGCAGGAACCAGATGCTGTCTGTGGATGCTGGTCCTTTCTCCTGGAAGATAATATTGTTCCATCAGGGATAGGGAATCTGTCAGTGACCAGATCAGTGGGACAGAGAGGCTGGGAGCTTTGGGAGTGCATTAAATCTGCAGTGATTCTGCCCCATATCCTAATTTCTTTTAGGGGAAAAGGAAGGAAGGAGGAAGGTAAGGAGAGGAAAAGCTTTAGACAGCATGTGCTTTGACTCCAAAGAGATTACTGAGTGTATTCTGTTCTCCCTTGCTTTGGAAACCTTGTGGAAAAAATGCGAGCACAGTTTGTAAGAGCACAGGATGTTTGTTTTGCAGGGAGACAGGAGGTCTCCTCCTTCCCCCCAGGACTGCCCCGCAGTCAGCTGTGGTGGAGCTGCTTGTCATGCTGTGCTTCTGCCTCTTTTCCAACCCTTCACTTACATTTTTAAGGGAATTTGCTTGTGTTGGTCTGGACCAGCACTGTTCACATCACAGAACTTCTTACACAGTCCCTAGCAGTGATTCATGGCTTCGCATAAACAGTAATTAGCAGGGGATGGCTATGCTTATGAAATCTTTTGGTGTACAAACATAAATATCTCCTGGTGCAGACTTAATTTAGGGGGGAAAAAAAAAAAAGGCATCCATATGGCTGATGCCTCAGAATAAAAGCTCCGCTCTCTCATTTCCTAGTCTGCTATTGGAGAGTTGTGTTTAGCTGTTGCAAGTGCGGAGCTGAATTACACTGCTGCCCTGGGACTCCTCCCAGGCATCCAGGTGCCACCTGAGCACGGTGCGATGGAATCAAGCTGTGGTTTTGCAGAGATGCAGCAGCAAGCTTTGTGGCTGCCTGGAGGAATCTCAGCTGGGTGATCACCAATGGAGCTCACCAATGGAGCTGGACTTGCCTCCTGCCGCATCACTGAGTGAGGACACTGCCCTGTGGCACAGCAGCTGGGCTGACTCAACAGAGACATCTGGTCTATTGAGGGGCTCAGTGGTGCTGTGAAGCTGTGGATAAGACCAGTGTAGGTGGTGAAGAAGCTATAGTGTGTTGGAAAAGACTCTCGTCATAAAATCACAGAACTGTTTGAGTCAGAAGGGACCCTTAAAGGCCATCGTGTCCCACTCCCCGCAATGGACGGGGACAGCATGGCTCCAGAGGTGCTCAGAGCCATCCCCTGACCTCGGGTGCCTGCGGGGCTGGGGCACCACCAGCTCTCTGAGCAGCGATATGAATGAGCTGCACTGTCTGCTGCTCTGAAGCGTGCTCATGTCTGGGCAGATTTACCAGGGGTATCGCAAAGAGAGGTGAATGCTGCCGACAGCTGGCTGCACAGGGAACCCAGACAGACCTGTCCTCTCCGGTTCTCTTGCATCTTAGATTTGTGTCCTGAATCTGCTAATAGCCTCCTCTAGGGGCCCAGACCTTTAGCAGCGCGTGTTGTCACAGTCCATCAAGCTTCTCCCCCCTCATCCCTCTCCTGGCCGCGCATGGGCCTGGCTGTGCTGGAGGGGAGCCCGCCTTGGATTTCCGGCCTTCCTGTTGAATCAGACCCCACGGGGCAGGCGTTTTCCTTCCTTGCCGAGGTTACGGTCAGCCCACAAGGCGCAGGGCCTGCTGTGTGCTGTGTTGGGCAGCATTGCTGCTCACAGCCGTCTGCCAGCTACGTTTGTGTGGTGAAGTGCTGATAGCTTCGTTTTCTGAAAGGGGATCTCCTGCCTCTGACAGCCCCATCCCCAAAGCATGGCTGTGCGTTGTGTGGTTACCCCTGGGCTGACACACTGGCACAATGTGCAGCCAACCTCCTGGTGACATCCCAGCAGCCTTCCCCAGGCTTTGGAGGGAAGGACTGGCAGGAAGCAGTGGAGCCGAATTCTCCAACCTACTTGGATATGCCTAATATTGACTGATTATTACACACCTAATGTGCCTCACTGTGCACGTTTGAAGCTCAGTTTTTGGGAATCGGTTTTTTCTCAAGGCCTGTAAGATTCCTGCAGAGTGCATGGTGCAGCATACGCTCTCGCTGTGTGCTTCTCTTGAGAGCGGCAGGTGGCAGAGAGGTAACAGAAATGGCCCAGCTTTTACTCAAATAAGAGGAGAGATGATTAAAAATAGCATAGACTACAAAAATATGTATCTAACTCTGTGTACACCACATCTTATAAATCTCACCCTGCCTGACTTTCAGTGTTTCAAGTTCCGGTGATTTCATTTATAGGGTAATTAAGGGATTTACCTTTTAGAGGTGTCTGCTTATTTCAAGTCTAACCATTGCAGCACTTAGGTAAGACTGAAGGATTTATGGAGAGCCAGCAGCTGACGTGAGCAGCACTGCCTGCAGGCAGAGGGTTTCCTTCTGCTTCATGGCCAGAGCAGGCAGCTCATGTGATGGGAAGGGGCTCCGCAGCCACAGCACTGTGTGCATGTGGCAGGAGGTCTGCTGTAAGGGATGATCCATACGTGAGGAACGTGGATGTTGAGAAAATTAGAAAAATTGTAGCACGAGGGCTAAGCAGATGGCTTTTATCAGCAAGAATGAACCTGCTTTTCTCCCCTTTCTTCCTGCAGAAGCCCTCCAGAGGCCAGTCGTGTCAGATTTTGAGCCCCAGGGGCTGAGTGAAGCCGCTCGCTGGAACTCCAAGGAGAACCTCCTGTCCTGCCCCAGTGAAAATGACCCCCACCTCTTTGTTGCACTGTATGATTTTGTGGCGAGTGGGGACAACACTCTCAGCATAACTAAAGGTAAGAGAATTGTGCAGGATGGGATCAGGAATCAGTGAGAAGCACAGAAAGGAAAGCCACAGTGGAACAGCCGAGTTATGCGCTACACACTGTGGAATTTTTTTACTGTGGGAATTCTTCTGAAACAAATACAAATATTTCTTGAAGTCATAACCTTTTAAAAGGTTAAAACTATTTGAGGTTTTTGCATTGGACAAGGTTGTGTCAGAAGGAGGTCTCCACTAAGAACAAGAATTTGAGCTGAGAAATTGAAGTAGGCTGACTTCAGATGCAGGTCTTTGTCATTTTTATTGTTCTCCAGCATGCAGTCCTCCTATGAAAAATGACTGTGCAGATGCAGTGTTTTCTTACTTGATCCTCTCATTCCTTATGTGCACTTCAAGTCTGCTTGCTTGCTAATCAGAACAGATTTTTGCCATTTATCCACTCCTGGTCTTGCCCCATCAAGCCAACTCAGCTCAAATAAAATTTGTTGGAATCTTTTTTTTTAAGCTCAGACAGCATCAGAACTGCTGCAGAACTGCATGAAAATTTCACAGACCCTTGGAGCATGCATGTCATTCTATTTGGCTTCAGTGGTCCACTTAAGCTTAAAGAGACACACATGGTCCCTGCTCAGTCAGATACCCATTCTAATGACCTGTAAGCCAGAAATAATCCATCTTTTTACTCTGCTCCTAGATTTGCTGTGTCTAAATGTGTTCTCTGGTTGTGCTTAGGTGAAAAGCTTCGTGTCCTGGGTTACAATCATAATGGCGAGTGGTGTGAGGCCCAAACGAAGAATGGACAAGGCTGGGTACCCAGCAACTACATCACCCCAGTGAACAGTTTGGAGAAACACTCGTGGTACCACGGACCGGTGTCACGTAATGCTGCTGAGTACCTGCTGAGCAGCGGCATCAATGGCAGCTTTCTCGTGCGAGAGAGTGAGAGCAGTCCAGGACAGAGATCAATTTCACTGCGCTACGAGGGAAGGGTGTACCACTACAGAATAAACACTGCGTCCGATGGGAAGGTAGGCTGCAGGCTGCCCGTGCTGCCAGAGGAAACCTTGCTGGAGTGCTTTGTGCACTAGTGCTCAAGGTCGAGGAATAATAATTGAAATGTGCAATTGTGAGCCCCGATCACAGCGTTCAGCATCCGCAGTTATAATGAACTGTGAGCTTCTGACCAGGCTGTGATGAAACACGCTTATTCCTTTAGCCAGCTGCTGAGATGTAACACAGCTCAGTAGCAAACTGCCATCCCAGAGCTACATCAGAGCTGAATGCAGTAGATACCATCAATAAGATGCTATCTGGCAATGGATTTTCATTACAGATGTTCAAAAGAACCTCTAGGAGTGCCAAATCAGAGAAGTCTGTGCCTGTTGCTAATAGCCCTGTAAGTTTAGGAACAGAATACCTTTTGAACTATTCAGCCTCATTTTAAACTATTTTAATTTCTCCACAGTATTTCCATGTGACCACTGAAAATGGGTAGGCACCTTCTAATTTGTGGACCCCTTTTCCAGTGTCATCTTCTTTCTTTTCTATCTTTATGCACTCCAACTGTGCTGCGTTTCAATGGATGCTGCAGAGAAATGTTAACATAAGAATGAGGTTTTCCACAGATTTTTGTTGGAATTTCATGGAAACATTTTGGCTGGCATTAGGTTTCAGCAATTCTTGTTTTTAATGAATCTATTGTGAGCATTACCTCTTCAGATCTCTGCAGAAGTTGCAGCATGGATCTGGAGCATGGCTGCTGAGGCTCTTGCCAGCACCTGGTAATTGACAGTTATTGAAAGTGGTATATATCCAAGTTACAGTGCTTTGGTTCTTCTTTGTAGATGCTCTGTGGTCGAAATCAGCACTGTGAGTTGCAGATGTGCTGCACGCTCAGGGGTGTGCGTGGTGACCTGCAGTATCCTTCCTCCTGCTGTCCCTGTAGCTGATTCCCCTTTGACTCACATGGATGCTGGCAGATGAGCAGTGTGCACATGTGAACATTGTGAACCCCGGCCTCCCTCAGTCAGTGTAAATAAGCATGTGTCCCTCATGCCATGGCACGTTCTTCATTTTAACTGCAGGAGGTTTCGGCGTATGAAGGCTTTCATCCCAGCAGAGCCGTTTTTATCCCCCCAAAGCAATAATTTGTTCAGCTCTGTATTGCTCAGGTCAACTGTTCATTTCCCACAAAGTTGCTTGAATTGGTGTTTTTTTTGATAAAATGTGCAGGTCAGCACAATGCACTAAAACAGACCTGCAGCCGGTGGTGGTTGGAAATGCAAAACAGAGAAGCAGCAGTGAGCGAGTGCTGGGCTTTGGGAGGAGGTGGCCGTGTGCCGAGGGAAGGGAATTACGCTGTGCCACGCTGCAATTAGCAGCCTGGCATGTTAAGTCTCATTTGTTTCCATTTGTGTTAACAAACTGGGCAGCAGCACGCTGTCTCTGTGGCCCACCTCCAGCCTGCCGCTCTTCCTTTCACCTGCCAGAGTTTAGGGTGAGGAGTACAGGCAGCCAATATCTCTGCTTTCCCCTCGTGAAATGGAGGCTGCTGGATCTCAGAGCTGCTGCTGTCATGCTCCATTACCCGTGCTGCAGCACTGCGTGGCTCTGCAGAAGGAAAGCTGCTACCTCCAGCTCCCTGGGCACCTGGGGCTGCCACGGCCTGCTGTATCGTTAGTCAGCCTGTCTGAGGAGCTTAGCGTCAGCAAGTGCTGCAGGAAGGGTGAATGGCTGTGGTGGATTGTGTCCTGCAACTGTGAGAGCAAAGAGCTTTTACAGAAGTGTGCACAACAACTGCTTGGTGTGGGGTGTGCCATGCATCGCAGAGCCCTGTGCTGTCTTTTTGCTGTAAGAAAGAGGAAGAGGGAAAGATGGGAGATGGGTACTTAGCTTTAGCATCAGTTTAGCACTGAGATTCAGCATCAGTTCCTCAGGGAGCCTTTTTTTTTCTTTCCCATTTTAATGGGACGTATTCTTCCGGACCACCTCTTAATGTTTTGTGTGTTTTTTTTTTTTTTAATTATTTAAATAAGATACTCAAAATGACCTTTTTGATTTGGCTGGCATGGTGCAGCTAGTCGTTTGGTAAACCACTTCCGTGGAGCAGAGCACTTGGTTTTCCTGACTTGGTAGTAGAAGGTTTCTATTGAGTAACCAGACTGAGCAAACAGCATTGCCCAGCCACTGTGTGAAATCCTGCTGTCCTCAGTATTAGCAGCACAGGACGTGTCTTGCTTCTCTTGGAGCTTCCTTCACTGTGGAACCTTCCTTAGCTCGTGGCTTAACTGCATGCAGGTCAGCTCCTTTACTGTGAATCTCAATCAGCTTTTTGGTGTATGCTTTTCAGGTTGTTGGCTGATGGCAGGGTGGGAATCCCTTTGGGTTAAGGATGTGGTTCACATGGATCAGCAACCCTACCTCCAGTCAGGGAGCCAGGGGGAGAAAAATTGCCTCCAAAATGAGCATGTGTGGTGGGTGGGTGTTTTTTTTGGTTTATTTTTCATTTATGTTTGTGTGTGTGAAGGCATGAAGTGCTGTCCCACGGCCTGGGCATGGGGATCCTGAGTTCTGTTCCCCAACCTGTAACAGGTTTGCTGTGAAACCTTTGGCCATCTATTTAACTTCCTTCTCATAGGATCGTATAATCTGTCACAAAAATAGAAATATTTCTCATTTCTGTGAGATTGTGAGATGCAGGCATCATAAAAGCAAGGACAGCTTCCTTCTCCATGGTTCCTTAATATTCCAGGTGATCCAAGAGTTCAGCACAATTTGACACATCTATCCTCACTTTTGTACACATTTTACACATTTTAGTCCTCTGTGTAACACAGGAACAGCTTGTTCCACTGCTCACCCTGCAAGTGCTTCCCAAATTGACATTGATTTACATTCTGATTGTGCTGGCAAACACTCGGTGGTCTGAAGAACTGTTTGCTTCTTGCCATGCAGCGGTAAGAGTCTCTCCTAAGTTGGCACCCTTCTGTTCTCAGAACATCTGTTTTTAAGGTGATTTCACCCCGGCCATGACAGGTGTTGAGGTTTGATCCAGTTACTTCACCAAAAAAATATTTGACTCAGTTTGGTTAGAAACTGAGCTCTCGCTCCCCAGAGCTTCCATAGGAGCTTTGCCATCAGCAAATGTAGCAAAAGGAGAATGAATAGGTTATCATCAGAGTAGTTAATGATTCAGGTTCAAGCAGGTAATTGTTTTGTTCAAGTGATTTACAGGAACATTGGCCACTGTGCATCTTCTCCCACTCCCTGGAGCCTGGGTGCCGTCCCCATTGTAGTGGGGGTTGTGATTGCTCTGCAGCAGGAAGGTTGGCTTCTCGGTGTCGCTGCCTTTGTTGGATAACGCTCATGTTCCAGAAAACCTACAGATGGCATTGCTCTGTTGCAAAGGGCAAAGCTTGAAAGCCAGCAGTCACCCTACAGCTTGTAGCAGTCACTGACCAATTTGTGGGTCGTGTTCTCCTGTATTTTGTCTTCTTGGGGTGGTGCCGTGTGTCTGAGCTGAGCATTTTACCACTGCAGTTCTTTTTACAATGTCCATGGCATGTGTGATTTAGCAACTGCTGCCAATGCTGTCACCATCCATCCTTAAGCCTTTGCCTGATTTTCACAAACTGAAGCAGGGAGTTGGGGAAGCAGGGTGCTGAGAGGCCTCTCCTGTCACTCTGGCTGCCCTAGGTGATGCAGTTGCTGTTTTCACTCACCTTTTCATTTTCTGTATTTATTCGTAGTGCTCATGTAACCTTCAGAACATTTGTTCTTCTCCAGTGCCTCTTATTCTCATTTTTATAGTAAATAGATGCTTGCAAAGGAGCATCTGTACAGAATCTGCCAGTCTCCAGTTCAAAGACTCCTCAAGTTTGACCTTTTTTCTTCCTTCCCTGCAAACATTTTTTCCCCCTCTGCAAATGCATCTCCATTTTCTGTTAGACATGTTCACTTATTGCTGGAACTTCACAGATGTGTTTTCTTTCTCCATCCAAGCATTCTGTCTGGGTGGAGGAAGTAGTGCTTGGCCGCAGGTCTGGGATTTGGGGATGATTGGCATCCCTGTCAGCTTCCCTGCCTTGCAAAATGAGACAGATGGATGCTGCACATGCACAGACTGCACTGTTGAGTGCATATCCAGTGAGTCAGAAGGTTTCTCCCTCTCCATCAAGTGCTACCAGCACCACTTTGTTCTTACTGTGTTTGTGGCTTTTGTCACCTCCTGTAGCAGAAGATTGATCTTGAGTGTGAAATTGGAAGTACTAAATTGTAGCAGGGAATCACTTGTCCATTGCCTACCATAAGCTTTTAGGCTCAAAATGGAGCTTCTCTTTGGATGTTAAAAGGTAACAAACATGGGTTACCAATGTGTCTCGACAGATCCCCACTCAGTAATAATTTTATTTCTGTTACTGATCTGTGCCCATGTCAAGGATGCAGCAGGCCAGCTATCTTACTTAGGCCAACAGCAGGGAAGCTACCAGTTTGTTACTGAAACTTCATAAAATAGGAAGGTAAAATGTCATAATTGAAATAATAATAATAATGTGATCAAGACGCAGAGGTAGGAAATCCCTGCTGTTGAGAAGCATCCCACAACCCTCACTGACCAGACCAGAAAACCATTTCAAGCAACAGCATGCCAGTGCAGTGCTATTTGCAGTCATTCCTCCCATGCTATTTCAGCAAAGCGTGTCTGTTTCTTTAGAATCTGTGCACTTCCCATGCAGATGTTGATCTTTTGCAGCTCCGGGCTTCTGCAGAGCTCGTGGTGCTGCAGCTCAAGTGGACGCGATGCGGGGCTTCTCTGTCGTGACTTCACAACGTGGTTTCTGCAGGTGGATGCTCCAGTGTCAGTGACGTGACTGAGCTTTCTGTTCTCCTTGCTCCCTCAGCTGTACGTCTCTTCAGAGAGCCGCTTCAACACCTTGGCAGAGTTGGTCCATCATCATTCAACGGTAGCAGATGGGCTCATCACCACTTTGCACTACCCGGCGCCCAAGCGCAACAAGCCCACTATTTACGGGGTGTCTCCAAACTATGACAAGTGGGAGATAGAGAGAACTGACATCACTATGAAGCACAAGCTGGGCGGCGGGCAGTATGGAGAGGTGTATGAAGGAGTCTGGAAGAAGTACAGCCTCACAGTGGCTGTGAAGACCCTAAAGGTAGGACCCTGAGCAGTCCTGTTTGTTTCCTTTTCAGCAGGAAGTGAGTTCAAGCTGGCTGACTTCCTCCAGCCCCACGTGACAATTTGGGGTTGGTGATGGCTGTGCCTTTCTGTACTTTGGCCTAGAATAGTAAATAACTTGATGAGTTCATGATTCTCTGTGTAAACTGAGCAAGGGAGGGTGTTAACAGAGCAGCTTTTGCTTTAGAACAGATGAAATCTTAGAGAGGTACTGCTGTGGCATCCCTTGCGTTCAAGAGGGGGCAAAGGTGTGCTGATCATAGGTGAACATGCTAACACAAGTTGATGTATTAAGGAAGGTTGGGGACTGTGACTCAGCCAACATAAAATTCAAAGCCTGTATTTCAGGGAAACTCTTAATGCTTTGATTGTCTGTCTCATGTGGCTTCTTTCCCAAAAGACAAGCTCCTTGTACCCAGTAGTCTTAGGCAATTGTTCACAGCTGTTTATTATCAGAAGATATAAGAGGAGGAAAAAGTGCATCCAAGCTAAAGTGTATTAAAATTCGTAAGAGGGCTTAATGAGGGACTGGATAATCAGTTCTGCTTCTGGCTCTGCTCCCTTATTCCTGAGTCTTGGTCTCCTTGCCTCTTGAAATGCAAATAATGCTCTGAGTTCAGAAGGTCATTGCTTAATTCATTTATGTTTATAAATGTGTCTTGAGATCTTCTGGCACCATCCACACACATTGCATTTGATTGCTTAATAGGAGTTTTATGCTAACTTGACACCATGTTTTCTATCCTCGCATGGACATGTGGGTTGGTCTTGCAGAAACAAACAGAAGAGGGCTTTTTGTTTGTTTCTTCTTGGGTTTTGATGGGGTTTTTTTGCAGTGGAACTTTAGAAGTGCAGAGAGCTGTATAGATATATAGTGTCAGGGGGAGAAAACTGCCTGGATTTGGGGAAAATATTTCTTCCTTGCTGTCTGAACAGCGGCAACCTCAGTATTTCTGGGTTGCTATGGCCGCAGAAAGCATTTCCATTTTGGCCTTTTGTGTATGGTGGAGATTCCCGTTCGGGCTCCCCAGTGGAGAAGAGCAGAAGCAGCAGCTTACACAGGCAGCGGGTGACACCTAGCGTTAGGGCCACCGCACGGGGACTGCGGGGCTGCTCGGGGCGCTGTGCGGTGGGACCGGGCTGTGAGCAGGGGGAGCAAAGAGTCCACGCCATACATGAGAGAGACAAATTGCTTCTCGGAACGTTCAGTTTGCTGCAGCGTCTTCTTTCTGCTTTCTGGCTGTGATGTGAGGATCCCTGATGCCTCCTGTCCCTCGTCTGTACCAGAGTATCACTGCTGCATTCCTGTACCATGTCTCTAAAACCCATCAAGAAAGGCAAACGACGCGTAGTGCCATCGAATCTCTGTTTGTGCGTTGGAGAAACCTCAATACAGACCATGACTGTTTCGAATACATCAAATAAATGTTTAATGAAACATGACTGAAAGTGGTTCATAATGTAATATGGAACAGTGTGTGCCACTGGGGAATGCAGGAAGAACCAAGAAGAGAGTTAAGAAACACTTCAGTCTGCAATTATGCACACTAAAACCATCCTTAAAAGCAAATTTATACTCCACCTTCTTTAAATCCATCAGTCTGGTGCTTGACAGGTGGGGCTACAGCTGCCTTCAAAGTTTTGGGCGATACTTAAAAATGGCATTTATATTCCAGTTCTACATGGGAAAACAAGCCCTCGGCAGCTTCAAGTGACTCGCTTCGTTTTCTGCCAGAGAATGTTTTTCACAGCTTCACACGGTTCTCCTTGTTCCTTCCCTGTCTGCTCCAGAAGAAGGATGGAGGGGAGGGAGGGTTGAAGGCACCGAGGATCCACGCAGTTCATGTTGTGGAGCAGTGCTCAGCAGCACCCATTTGTCGTTCGGTTTTCTGTCGTGTTACAGCTAGCACAGAGCATGGATCACACGAGAAGACAAATGCTGCACAGGCTGTTTTTTCAGCCTCATGTAACTGGCAAATGCTAGGCAGCGTGTTGGGGTCTAGATGGTTCCCACTGGAATGTTTAATGGGAAACCCAGCGACCTGCATCAGACACAGCAGGATTTCACAGGGTCTGTGGCCATGACACGACGTGCTCTGTGTTTGCTTTTTTGCTCCTGATCCTGTTGAAAGGGGCAGGAGGGCTGCAGGGGCTGCACTGGAGCATCATGCCCTGTCTCAGTGCCTGTGCCCCAAACTCAGTTCCCTGTGAGGGCTGTTCAGTGGTGGAGCTGCTGGGAGCTGCCCAGCTTTATTTAATGTTTTTTTACCCCAGCAGATGGGGCAGCATGGAGCTGTTCCTTGGTGAGCTTTGTGCAATTGCAGGTTGAGGCACTGCCCTGTTTTTTCTGGGAAAATACCGTATTGCTGGAACTGTTTTATTTGTTCTGTGGTTTTGTACAGCGGAAGATGGAAGCTGGTAAAATTCTGCCATCAGATTTTCAGGGAAATCACTGTTACTGTAATTCTCTGCATGCATCCTTCCTATTAATTTGGTCAGTGAAAGGCAATAGATTTAAAACCACGGAGCAGCAATGCAGAGGAGCAGCCTTGTGCAGCCTGCATAGCATACATAAGATAAGTGCGTGTTTAGGTTCCTTTTGCAACCTGGATTATTAACCCTGTTTCCTTTGCTAAAGAAAATGGTTTACAGTTCTGTTCCCCAGGACCTTTGGGTGATTCGTTTTGACAGAGCGTGTTCAGAAAAACACAGCTGCCAATCAAGCTAATTGGCAACGAATAGTGAATGATGGATTGAAGCTGTTTGAAAGAGGCTCTCATCGCTAACTGCAGAGCAGAGTGCTGGCTGGATCTTACAGCAGCAGCCCACTGTTATCATTCTCACCAGCAGCAGTAAATCCTTTCCAATCCTTCCTTAAAACACTTCGTCCATGTAGGCTGTCAACATTAATCCACCGATGGAAAAAAAAAATATGGATTTAGAAAGAAACATTGCTTTAGGAATGGATCTGTATTTTTGCACCACTTTGAAATGACCTTCGGGCCGTGGGGGTATATTTGCTTCAGAATATGTATCTTCCGAGCAAGATTGGATCTTCCTCAGCTTTCTGTTGTGCCAAGCAACTTTATGGTGCTCAACAAATAGGCAGTGACACATCTGCCCAGACCCATTACGTCATGGGTCAGGCTCTAAATGCCAGGGATGAAATCTGTGAAACCTCAGGCTCTCAATTCCCCTGCTGTTGGCCGTGCTTCTCTTTGCAGTGGGGTTTTCTTGCTCAGACCCACTGAAACTGGGGGCTTGCATCTCAGCAGTGGCTCAGACCTTAGCTTGGGTGTAGGCTTTCTTTTGGTTTTGTTCCTGTTTCATCTCTTTCCGTGCTGTTGATTCTGTGTGGGTTTTTTTTCTTGTTAGGAACAAGCGCGCTGAGCTTTTTCCTTTTCAACTCCTGAGTGGTCCTGTGAGAGGCCCTTCACAAAAGGGATATGGATTTTCTTGCCCAAAAAAGCTCCCTTACAATAAGAGTGATAAAAACGTATTTTTACAAAAATCCTACAAAAAAAGCCCCAGCAAAACAAAAAATGTTCCTTGCTCCCTGGCATTGTGATGTGGCTACAGGGAAAAACTACCTTGAAAGAACTGGGGCTGATGCTGTCACTTTGCAGTTCTTTTTGTGTCCTCCTCTGTGCACGCTGTCCTTGCCAAAGCTTTGCTATTGTTCTGCAGGAGGATACCATGGAGGTGGAAGAGTTCTTGAAAGAAGCTGCAGTAATGAAGGAGATCAAGCATCCGAACTTGGTGCAATTATTAGGTAAGTGATAAATACCAAGCAGGGGGATTTGAACTAAACCCTTGTGCAGTGATATGGATGTTAAGGAGCAGATAAGCTGCTTACCATACCAAGGCTTTAAATACAGGCACTTATTGTCTGGCAAAATTCACGATTTGTACCGGTAATACATGATTTTTAATGATCTCGTCTCCCTAACGTTTCAAGTTGCCAAAGCCTGAAGCAGGAAATTAAAATCCTCTGTTAACCACTTCCAAGCAAAACTCATTCTCTGTGCAGTTCCCATGTTTGCAGCCGTTAGAGATATACGTTGCCTGAGATGACAGACTTGAAGGGTCCCTGATACTCTCAGGTATTGATAGTGAACTTTATCTTGGTCCATAGGGGTGTGCACACGGGAACCTCCTTTCTACATCATCACAGAGTTCATGACTTATGGGAATCTGTTGGATTATCTGCGTGAGTGCAACCGGCAGGAGGTCAATGCAGTGGTGCTGCTCTACATGGCAACCCAGATCTCTTCAGCCATGGAGTACCTGGAGAAGAAAAACTTCATCCACAGGTACAAATGGCACTGAGTGCTCCTGAATCTGATCTGAATCGGAATCTACATCTCCTGATGTACTTTAAGATTGCCACAGCCTTCCCTTCAGCTGCATCCTGTGTCCTGTATTGAACACCCTGTCTATCTGCTATGTTCTGATGCAGTGTGTTGACCTGTCTATAGGATGGTCTTCTACCTGTCTATAGGATGGTCTTCTACCTGTCTATAGGATGCTCTTCTACCTGTCTATAGGATGTCTTCTGATTGCTTTTCTCCATTTTTATTTCTTTTTTGAAGCAGACATAGGTTAAAGCCATACCAGTGCTTTTTCAGTTTGAGCAAACATCTTAGATATAAATGCTTCCTCAAGGAACAGGCTCTTAGTGGCTCACATAAGCCTCTTCTCCTTCGTTGGTTTCAACAGCCATTAAAGGCTGCTGCAGACAGGTGACACTGCTGGGTGTGCGCAGGTGCTCACAGCAAAGCCACCCTCTTAGTGCCATCTCACCCTGTGTCCATTCTTGTTTATTTCGCTTTTTCCCTCCTCTGTAGAGATTATTGTCCACCATTGTCCAAATTATTTGACTTTAATAATGTCTTTGCAGTCTTAAAGTCCCAAAGACTCTGACCTTTAAGTGTGCTGCAATTATAGCTGGAGCTTTGCATTCTTTGTCTGTAGGAGCGACCTCCTAGCAATATAATGACACATCCTGTGTGAGAGATGAGAGCTGCTGAGTTCAATACAAGATGTTCTCTGTGCCACAGTGTGACCTTTCCTGCCCAATTAGCTAGAATGTGGAATTAGCACATGTTTTTTATAGAGGCAAATATGAAGATCGTGTGTAAAGTTTTAGGTGTTCCTCAGACATGTGTTGCTTTTGCTGCCTGAAGGAGCTGTTTAAATGCTTCTATCAGTCAATGAAGCAAACGGTGCTGCTGCAATTAAAATTTCCACCCTTTGAATTGCTCTGTTGAAAGTATTCCATCCCTTCAGCCTGTGGGAAGTGAGCTTTAAAATCTGCTTTGTGTGAGTCCCGTTTGTCTGCTCTCCCATTCATTTCAATTCATCTTATTTCTGATGACCCATTTATCTAAAATAAATAGTAGCATTTTTCCTTATCAGCCACCCCCATACCCACCTACCCAATTATTTTAAGAGTGTTGTCACAATTCACATCCGTGAATTCAAATGCTGGGCTGTGACCTCATTTAATGAATCAGGAAGGGGGAGGAATTTGATTATGAAGAGGAGCTTTTATTTAGACATACATTGTAGTAATCGGGATTGATAAGAAGATATATTCAAAAACATTGTGAAAATATAATGGCCTTGTAGTAAGATGTACTTTTTTCTCCCCCTAATTTATTCCCATTGAGCAGAACAAGCAAAAGAAACAGCAGAGTCTGCCTCGTATCTAGAGAACATCTCACCTTTTCTGGTAGAATCAATTTTTAGTTCCATGTAACATAATCTGAAAAAGTGTTTTTAATGAAACCAGGTATTAGGAGAAATGTATTTCTGTGCTTTATGTTTCTATGCATTGCTGAGGATGCTGGCAGCATGTTTGAGCAGGGGGGTGGCAAATGCAACGTGTGCATCTCTCACCTGCCAAGGTGAAAAAACAGGGAGGAAAGGCTTAATCTGCTTATAATCCAGCCTTCTGGAAACATAAGTACTGATAGCAGAGGCCAGGGTAGTTTGAAAAGGGCAGAACCACTCTTGTTTGAAGATTAGGGCTGAAAGAGTAAGAAGAAACTGCTGTCCTGCAGCTGCCCACACAGGCTTTGTTCTGCCTCCTCGCTAGGCAGCTGGGTTGCTGCTTTTGTGGGTGCTGTCACTGAGTCCTTATGGTCACCCCTGGCTTTTTGGGGGGGGTATGGTACAAAACATTGTGCTGTGAGATACGTGGCACTTGGGAGGGAGTTAAACCTGGCACTGAACAGGGACTGGGAGAGGAGTTGTGGAGGGTGAGTGGTGGTGTTTGGGTCATGGAAGCGCTGGGGAGGTGGGCAAGAAGGGGAGGCGCTGCGACGTCTTTAATTCAGCGCTCCTCCTCAGCTATTGATAACTTGAGCACTGACATTTCTTTACATTATTTTTATCCTGAGGGTGGCAGCTTTTATTGAAAGTGAGGGGGTTCTTGGAGCTTTCGTTTTGCATTTAAAAAAAAAAAAAAAAAGTTGGGCTGCCAGTCTTACAAAGCCGGAATGGAAAATAACTTTCCCTCTTCCATGGGTGCGCAGAGCTGCATAATTCCTGTGTAATACCCTGATCAAAATAATCACATGCAGGCCCGGGTTTTTTGGGAACTGCCTCTTGCTGTTTCCTCGCTCTTGCTACAAGTGACAGGATAGACTTCTCATTGCCTGTTTTCCTTCTTGTTTTTAGGGACCTCGCTGCCAGAAATTGCCTCGTAGGGGAGAACCACTTGGTGAAGGTGGCAGACTTTGGCCTGAGCAGGCTGATGACAGGTGACACGTACACTGCCCACGCTGGGGCCAAATTCCCGATCAAGTGGACAGCACCGGAGAGCCTGGCCTACAACAAGTTCTCCATTAAATCTGATGTCTGGGGTAAGAATTTGCATGAGCAAATTAATTCAGGTGATAGTCTTGTGCAGACTTCCTGTCCTGTTTTGGGCTGTGAACTGAGGATGCTGCGAAACAGCTCAGAGCGCGCTCCCCTCTCTGAGCTGTGTTGTATCAGAGTGCAGGAATTCATCTCTGCCAAGTCGGTCTTGGTGTGGAGAACTGAGGGTGCAGGCCTGGCTTTACATGTTGGAGTCATTGACAAGTATGAAAACAAAGGACACCGTGGTGTTTATAGAATTGTATGAAATGGGGCTGCAGGGCAGCCGTGCTGCTGACTTGATGGAGCTCTGGCACAGAGCTGTGAAGCAATATATTGCTTTATCGCCAGGAACTTTCAAACTACTTTAAGGAGAAAAGTGAGGATCTGGTTCATTTTATGTTAAAAAATTATGTGTGTATCTGTCTGTCTGGTGATAGCTCCGAGCTCGTCTTTCTGCATTTTAAAAGAATAATCTTTGGAATGAGATGAGCAGAAACAGAGAGAAAATTTGATGACAAATGGTTATTGAAGAGCCCTGAGGTGCTGATGATAAGACTAGGCTTAGCTAAATGGAGCTAAATTCTATGAAATCTGACTGCAGAAAATCTCATTCTACTTTTTTATCAGCCTTTCTTTGGGTTTTATATCTCTCCCATAGCTACTGGTCAAATTCTCAGAAGTGCCCGGTGATGTTTGCAGGACTTCGTCCCAGGGGCGCTTTGAAAACGTTACCCCAGCATCTGCCGTGCATTTAAAAGATCAGACAGTGGTGAAGCAGCAGTGAAGTTCTCTGGAGTTTTGAGGAAACGGTGCAGAGAGAGGCTTTGTTTTGAGGGAACTCATAGGGCATGGCTGACACAAAATGTTTTGGAGATGAGGAGCTGAGCTAAGCGTTTCTTCTGCTCCGAGCTGCTGTGTGACGCTGCTGGCCGCGTGGCTGCAGGGAGCCCTGCTGTACTGCAGTGGTGGAGTCCTGGAGATCTGAAAGGAATATTGGGTATCTTTAATTAGGCTTGGTGTGACCTTGCAGAGTGACAGTCAGTGCAGTGGACTTGGGGATCTGATCGGAGCGAGCTGCCAGTCCCCAGAGGTCATGGCTGCTGCTGGCCATGCCATGGTTTAGATGCTTTTCACCTCGCTGCCCCGAGACAGAAATCAAAGAAAATTGTGCACAGAAATGTCTAATGTAAATTGCCCTTGGTGGTGTTACCATGTAATGTGATGTGATTTCCTTACTTATGCAGAATTGTAATCGCTTTCTCTTCAGTTTAAGACCAGAATAGGGTGACTGAACCAATTACATGCAGGTTGTTGAACTGGTGTTGAGTCTATTCTGCATGGCTGACTCCTGGGTTAGCTGCCTGACCCCGGTGCTGACCTGCATCCCCGCTGAGTCTGGGGACTTGAATGCCTCTCCTGTTTCAAGAACCTTTTTGTGCTCTCCCTTTTTCTGCTCAGCTTTCCCTGTGACCAAAATGTCTCACGCAGACTTGGTCTCGTTGGTCACATCTGCTGGAAATCTGCTCTCACTGCCAGGCCCCTCTTTCCCTTCCAGTCTGCAGCTAAACAAGGGCACCCCAAAAAACACTGAGCTATTAAAACGTGCCAGTCCTCTAGGGAGAGACTGCAGATGAGAGGAGCTGTCAAACTGAGAAAGAGACTGCAGTGCTGCAGTGAAACAGTTTCAGCTAATCCACTGTGAAGTCTCTTAATTGTGCCTTTAATAGGACTTGAAGGATCTCAAGGCGTTCAGGTTTGAGACAACTGATACATTCAAAATTAGTCTAATTCTATTCTGTCATATCGCAGGAGACTTGTCTGTGCTGACGAAGGGGCTTGTTCCACTGCTTTAACAGTGAAGCTAATGCTGAGCATGGAGTCTGAGCCACTCAGAGCTGCTTTAAGTGTGCTGCACTGTTTAGTGACCGCTCCCACTAAACAGTCTTCTCAAATTTAAGATGAAAACAAGGTTTGTTGATTTTTTTCCTTTTGTTTCTTTTCTACCCACTGCAGCCTTTGGTGTTCTGCTTTGGGAAATTGCGACCTATGGCATGTCCCCTTACCCTGGGATCGACCTGTCTCAAGTCTATGAGCTGCTGGAGAAAGACTATCGCATGGAGCGCCCTGAAGGCTGTCCTGAGAAAGTGTATGAGCTCATGAGAGCATGTAAGTGTTCTTCAGCTTTGCAAATGCTGCTTTGTGGCTCTTCAGAAATGCAACGAAAGTGGCTGCATCTGGTCACATCCACCCAGAAATGAGAAACTCACTGTTAGTTCTAGTGAAGATGCAGTGCTGTGTGGAGCTGCTTGGTTAAAGCTGCTTTCCCCAAAGGATGGAAGCGCTGTGAAGCCAGCCATTCTTCCCTGCTGGGAGCTCACAGGCCTTGGGGAGAGATTTGTTGTTCAGCTCAGAGGTTTTTTTTCCTCCGTTTCCCTGACCGCTTACAGAAAAACTTGTGCTGCAAGGGTGGCACAGGAGGTTGGTGGGCTTCTTAAGGGGCTGGGTGTTGCTTTTCCGCTATGGCTTTTTGGTATGGGACTTGTGGTGTTTTTTCTTCCTGAGGTGCTCCTCCCCTGCCCTTACTTTGGCTCAGTGGTGGTTGCAGATGCCCAGCACCATTGGCACTGCGTTTCCATGTTGGTGTTTTCTCTCAGCCATTTTATAAAAAAGGAACTGTGATAGCTGGCACCTCCTGGTGTGCCCTGATGGTTGTGTGGTGCTGGTAGGAAGTTCTCAGTGCTGGTGTTTTTGCAGGCTGGCAGTGGAGCCCCTCCGACAGGCCTTCCTTTGCTGAGATCCATCAGGCTTTTGAGACGATGTTTCAGGAATCCAGCATTTCTGATGGTAGGTCTGGGTCCCTATGGGGATGGCAGTTCCAGGGACAGGGGACACCTGTGTTGTGGACTGTGCACATAGCTCACGGGGGCCTGTGTCTAGATATAACGAGCCAAATGGCTGACCAGCCCTAAGGATCTTCTTCTTTGTGTTGCTTCATTTCTTTTGTGCAGTTAACTTGGAGCAGTGCTCTGGTTTTTATATTCTGTGTATTACAGTGATCTGTTTTTTTTTCTTCTGTGCGTTGCAGAGGTGGAGAAGGAATTGGGAAAGAAGGGCATGAGGAGTGTAGTGAGCAATTTCCTTCAGGCCCCAGAGTTACCAACCAAGACACGAACATCCAGGAGAGCTGCTGAAAGCAAAGATGCGAACGAGGGCTTGGAGACTGCACATGCTCGAGGCCAGGGGGAATGTGGTAGGTTTTAATTAAAGTCATTATTCCTTCAGGAAACAATAGAAAAACAAAAGGCATGCCCAGGTCTTCGCCTAGGAAAAGCCACATCTGAAAACAGGTGCCATCTTTGTCTATCAGCATTGTATTTCTGGGTGGCAGGCTGCTGGATTTGCTTTCCTGCGTTCAGAACTCCTTTTATCACTTATTACAGAAAGGCAGGCTGTTAATCTTGGGACCAGATACAAACATAGAGCATCTGGGAGTGTGAATCCATAGCTGGCTGAGCAGTTGGTGCTATACCTGCCGTTGCTTAGAGAAATCCTAGGAGTTCTTTCAACTTAATGGCAATTGCCTACAGCTCCCTATAGACCAGAGCCTGAGCACAGCCCTCTGGTCACATTCTCTTCCCATTCCCTGGTAGGAGCTATCAGTGGGATCTCCCACAGCATCCGAGCCCTGGGTAATCTGCTGTGTTCAAGCCTCTTTACACTACCACACTGCATAATTTAAAGCAGCACGATTGCTCAGGTTTAGCAAGCCCCATAAGGGAGGTTTCTTCACTGTTTCATCATACCAGTTCTGTGCTTGCAGCAGTGAAGAATATTACTCTTGGCAGGTACCAAATATAATTGCAGCAAGGGACAAAGAGGTATTTACAGAATCTTCCATGAAATTAAACTCTATTCAATCAGTTTCTCCAAGCATTTCTCTTCCATTTTGAGGTAATGAACGCGGTGGTAAGACACTGAATTTATACAGTAGATTTGTATTCAGTTTGCTTGAAAAAGAGCAAGATAAAAACAAAATACAGTGCATGATAAACACACCCTGTCTGACCATACGTATGACTGACCTTTTTTGGATGATGACAAACTCACCTCGTGGTACATGTTTGAGAAGCAAATGTACCTCTCAACAAAGAAGGAAAAAAAAACAACACAGGAGGGAGTGTAAAATGTTGGAAAGGTGTCAGTGACTCAAAGAGAAAAGAAAGTTATTTACAGAAGGGCTCAGGAACGAACTGACTTATGAATTGACTTGTTTTCTAATGAAAATACAAAGAATCTTCTGTTTCTTTTGGAAAAAGATTTAAATATTGAGCACAGTATGCCTGTATTTTTATTATAACTTAATTAATGCAACATAGTGTTAAGGACCAGTGGTAAATCCAGCCTGCTGTATATGGGAGGCATAATTGCCTAGTTTTGTAAGCTTTGAAGTAAAATAGCTTCATTTAAATACTTAAGGACTTTGAGAGATTCGAGTGCAGCAGGAATAATGTGATTTTAACATTATGCTGGTTATTATTTCAGTCTTTATTGTGAAAAACACATTTCCCATGGAGGTTTCATTGCAATTTCCTGTTCGGTTGTCAGTGTTCTCATGGTCCAGTGGCTGGAAGCTGGTCCTTAATGAAAGCTGCTGGTTTTCCCTGGGTCCCCACAGCTCTGCTGTGTCTGGTCACAGTACAGCCCTGGCCTCCTGAAGAGCTGTAGCAGCTCTTCTATTTGTTGAGGTCTACCTCAGTTTGCATATGAATGGCTCAGCGCTTGGTCCTTTGGAAGCATGCTCTTCTCCCAGAGAACACGGCTGTTTTTCTTCTAACTCTCCCTCCTCAACCTGCCCTCTGCGTGGTGATCACCGGTATGTGACTAAGAAGCTGCCTTCTTTTGATCTATGTGTCTGCTTCATCTCCTTCCTTACTACCTACTTGAGCTCTAAATGTATATGCTGCCCTAAAGGCATTGCTCTCTTGAATTAGCATGCCATCTGAGTGCCTGGCCTGCAATGAGACCCCCAGTCAGTCAAATACAGAGACATGCAGGACTCAGTATAAATTTATTATAAACCACTATTCATTTTTAAATACCTCTTGTAAGTGGAGAAAGGGTCACCCCACCGCTTCCTTCTGGAGCAGTCCTGCTGAAGGAGGCTGTTATTCCCACTTCCCTCCACTACTGCGCTGATCTTCATGGTGATGTGACCTGAGGCATTCAGCTGCCAAGGGAGCCTTGGTTTCTGCTTGTGAAAGAGTTATTTCCATTCCCTATGAAGAATGACATCAGGGAAGGAGGTTAGGAGTATCAGAAGCTAAAAGAACAAGGGTGGATTACATAGATTTCTTACTAATTCAGAGGGTCAGTCGTTCTAAAGGCAGCAACCTCACAGGGACTGAAGCAGCAGCCTCATTATATTTGTCTTCTTCTCAGTATGAAGTTCAGACAAAGTCTCTAGATGCGAGGATGGGAATCTGAACGTAAACAGTTTGTGTTTGTATGTTGCTGTTTAAATCAGAAGCCTACAGGGAGTGCAGTTTGGCAGGTGAGCGTGTGGGGCATTAGGGATCACGTTCAGTCTGGGCTTCAGTGTAGCTGTACTTGCATTACTCCTGGTCCGAGGGTGGTTTTCTTTTCAGAACCTGCACCTTTTGGAGGTGCTGAAATGCTTTAGATCCTGGAAGAAAGCAGCTTCTCCTGGCTGTTGAAGCAAAGCTCAGTAGTCTCTTTTCTTTCCCTTGCAGACCCTCTGGACCATGAACCTGCTATTTCTCCTTTGCTGCCACGGAAAGAGAGAGTGGCCCTGGAGAGCAGTTTGAATGAAGATGAGAGGCTGCTTCCAAAAGACAAAAAGCCCAACCTGTTCAGTGCCCTTATCAAGAAGAAGAAGAAGACTGCCCCTACCCCTCCGAAACGGAGCAGCTCTTTCCGAGAGATGGATGGCCACTCGGACCGCAGGGCGGGTGGGGAGGAGGAGTGCAGGGATGCTGGCAATGGAGCTTTCATTGCTCCTCCCACAGAAGCAGCCGACCCCTCCAAGTTCCAGAGCCCAAGCAACGGGGCTGGTGTCACCAATGGGGTTGTTGCTGGGAACTCTGGGTTTTTGTCTCCCCACTTAAGGAAGAAGTCCAGCACAATGAGCAGCAGCCGGGGGGTGTCTGGTGAGGAGGAGAGCAGTTCCAACTCCAGCAAGCGTTTCTTAAGGTCCTGCTCAGCCTCCTGTGTGCCCCACGGCGCAAAGGACACGGAGTGGAAATCTGTGACTCTGCCTCGGGATCTGCAGTCCACAGGACGCCAGTTTGATTCCTCCACTTTTGGGGGACACAAAAGTGAAAAGCCAGCGCTGCCTCGAAAACGGGCCAATGAGGCCAAGACTGACATTGCTGTCAGGGGGACGGTGACCCCCCCTCCACGGCTGCTTAAGAAAAACGAAGAGACCACTGATGATGTGTTCAAAGATGCGGAGTCGAGTCCTGGCTCCAGCCCGCCCACTCTGACTCCAAAACTTGGCCGTAGGCAACCCGCCGTCCCCCCTTCCTCCAGCGTGCTGCACAAGGACGATGGAGTCAAATCCAGTGCCTTAGGTACCACTGCGACAACGGACCAAGGTTCTGCTGCCAAACCCAACTCTGCTGCGTTTGCAGGTGCCAGCAAAGCTTCTGTCGAGGAGCCGCGGCTGAGGAGGCTCAAGCAGACCTCGGAGTTGGCAGGGAAGGACAAAGGGAAGTTATCGAAGCTGAAGCCAGCCCCTCCGGTTCCACTGTCTTCATCCTCTGTTGGCAAGCCTGGAAAAGTATCTCACAGTCCCAGCCACGAAGCAGCAACAGATGTGGTGTCTGGTCCTAAATCCAAACAGTTGACTCAGGTTGCAGATGCTGTGAGCAGTGAAGCTGTCAAGCCAAACCAGTCGGGGGAAGGTGTGAAAAAGCTAGGGATCCCTTCTGTACCAAAGCCACAGTCCTCTACAAAGCTGCTGATGAGCACAGCAACCTCAGCTGCCTCTTTCTCATCTGTACCCTCTGCCCCGGGGGGGGACCAGCCATCGTCTACGGCCTTCATCCCTCTCATATCCACCAGGGTCTCTCTGCGGAAGACCCGCCAGCCCCCAGAGAGGATTGCCAGCGGCACCATCACCAAGGGGGTGGTGCTGGAAAGCACCGAGGCTCTACGGCTCGCCATTAGCAAGAACTCTGAACAAATGGCCAGCCACAGCACTGTCTTGGAGGCTGGCAAGAACCTCTACACCTTCTGCGTGAGCTACGTGGACTCCATACAGCAGATGAGGAACAAATTTGCCTTTCGGGAGGCCATCAATAAGCTGGAGAACAACCTGCGAGAGCTTCAGATCTGCCCAGCGACGGCTGGCAGCGGCTCTGCGGCCACGCAGGACTTTAGCAAACTGCTCAGTTCTGTGAAAGAGATCAGCGACATTGTTCAGAGGTAGCAGAAGCCAGGTTGGAAAAAAAACAATACATCACAGTGGGCCAAAGTCAACTGTGGAGAGAGTAACAGCATGTGTGGACTGACCGAGGACTGGGGCGTTTGGGTCTGGGCTGTGCGGAAGGCGCAGACTGTTGATGGACGCCCCAGCTCCAAAGAGCAGGGCTGTGCTCAAGAGGCACTTTCCACCCTCTTAGCCCAGATTCCCTGTGTTTCATATACTTGTAATCGTCTTATCTGTGGAGTTCCTGCCTTCTGGACTACGAGTCTAAGTGCTGATGTCACGTCATGCCTTTTGATTAATATTTTATTGTTCTGGACAAAACGTTAAGACTGAAGCCAGACTGATGGACGCTGAGATGCCATCCTCCTCAGGAGGGCTTCCTACTGCGTTCTGCCCCTCCGGCCCACTGTACACAAGGCTGAGTGTCTGAATAGCAATATACCTATTGCATTTCTTGGGAGAGCTGCAGCATGCATCCCTGGCCCGAGTCTGACATTTAGCCTGGCATTCATGCGACAGATTTGGAGCCTGAGAGAGGAGGGGGGGTGGGAAGTTGTTAATGTAACTTTAAAGAACGATAGAATGCTACAAGTGATGTTTACTCACATTCTTCCTATGATTCCACCTGCTGCCCTTTGTATCTGTGTTTTCAGCTTTTCCTTGATGCTGTTGAGCCCAGCTGAGCTGCCTGGGTTCAAACTGTCGCAGGCAGCACCCACTGATGCAGCAGCATTTGCAGATCTCCCCCGGTAGCACTAGAGGACTGGCAGAGGGCTGAAGAAGGACGCTGCTGGCGTTATTCAGGCTGGTGCTCGGGGCAGGGGGTGGCAGAGGAGGTGTGGGAGCAGCAGGCGGTGCTGAGCACAGCACTGCTGTGTGGGTGACAGGAGGGGATAGCTTGGGCCGAGTTCAAAGATACCACTGTGCCTGCAGCAGTTGCTTCAGTTGAGCTTGCGCATCGCCGATGGGCAAGAACTGCTGTTTCTCTACTTGTATTTGCAGCCTTTTCTGTTCTGTGGGCCTGGCTCCTGTGCTCCTGTTGAGACTGGTGCCCTTCCCTTGCCGTGCCAGTGCCAGCTCCCTGTGGAGAGCTCGGACGCCGGTTCTTGGGGTTGGAACTGCCATCGCCTTCATGGCTGTGTGGCTGCACCCGTCGTGTGAGGCTCTGTGAAGACTGCAGCCACCTCTCTTTGGGCAGATCTGCCAAGGAAACTGCCCCAAAATGATGACAGCAAGGCTGCTGGGCTTCCTGCCCACGGTCCTGTAACCTTCCCAGCTGATGCGACACAGCTGGGGACTAACTGTGACCTGTGACTGTAGTGAAAAAGCAAGGTTTAGGGCTATTAACAGTGCAATTTAACTTCTTAACAGTTCCAAACAAGAGAAAAAAAAAACCCATATTTTCTGTGTCCTGTTCCCCGTAACTTTTGTGGCCCCTCTTGTGTATCTTAAACACTGATTGCCTTCAACTGTATTTTATGCTGTTCTCTTTGGAACTGACGTTTTGTATATGATTTCCAGTAGTTCACTCTGTGTGTTCACGCCGTTCCTCGCCCTCACAAACAGCCCTGACTTAACCCATGACAAATGTTTAAAAGAAAATACACACTTCTGCCACAGGCTGCCTTTAAAAATGTAAGAGAAAACAAAACACCTTGGACTGTCTCTTTCCTGGAGGTACTGTTTTTACTTTGATAACATATTGTGCCACTATATTATACATTTGTATCTCGTTATTACACTACTTTTGTAGACTTGTCTTTTTTACAGTGTGTAAATAGCTCTGTCCTTCATCTCTGCGATACTTAAGGGGGTCGTTTCCTCTTTAATTTGGTCCAGTACAGATTGTTTCTGTACATGACTTTCAATTCTGCCTCCTCTCTTTCTCTACCTTTTTTTTTTTGATTCATTTTTTATTCCGGCCTCTCTTGCGTAGTGTATTTAAAAATAAATCAATGTTGAGGAAAGCCCGTGTTTGCCTGCTAACAAATGTTTTCAGTGCCAGCTGCCTCTGCTGAAGGGCACCTTTGGGCAGGGGGGGTGGCACTGAGGTTGGCATTGAGTGCCAAGCAGTGTCTGAAAGGAGATGCTGTGCCTTAATAAATGAAGATAATAGAATCACTAAGGCTGGAAAGACCACCAAGATCATCCAGTCCAACCATCAGTATTATGGAGATGCTAGAGGGCAAAGCAGGAAGGGAAGGAAGAGAGGGCAGGTGGGAGCGCTGTGCCCCACGCTCTGCAGTTGCTCACTGGTGGTTTTGGGTTCTGTCCCAGGTCACCCCGTTTCTGACCCCCTCGACAATCTGCACTCTGAGCCCCAGCACGGGGCATGGGAGCTCAGCAGGAGCCCTGGCTGTGGTTGTGTGGGGCTGGATCCAGGCTTGAGGATGCTGAGAGCCTGCAGGCTGAGATGGAGAAGCTCCGCCTGCCCCTGCATAGGATCCTTGCTGGGGATGTCCATCCCTGTTTGCTGGGTTGGTCTGCTGGCGTGGGAAGGCAGAGGTCAGTTGACCCAGCTGGGGAAAGCCCTGGGATCTGCGGCGTTGGGAGTGAAAGAGGGATTAAAGGCTAAATTTAGCTGAGTACAGTAGGAGTTGATTTAACAGATCGATGCATTTAACAGTTTGATTGCTCCAATTTTCAAGGCTATTGAGCTTGAAAGTGAGAGTGCTCTAGGGGAAAAATAGCTGTGTTTGTGTTTTTGTTTTGCTTTTTGTGGCTTCGAAATTACAATGTTCACTCTTTTAAGTTTCCCTTCAATGTCATCCTGCCTTGTTTTTTGAGTAGTTGCTTGTCATAAGATGGAAAACGTGGTCAGTGTTTTGTGTGTAACTCTCTTTCCCCAGCTGGGTTGGTGCTGGAGATGTGTGAAGCACTGCCCACACTGATGGGTGCAGCTCCCTGCCTGGCCCTTGGATGTGCACTGATCCTTCCACCTCTGCTGAAGGTCCCATCTGTGCTCAGTGATGCAGGGATGCTGTAGCCCCTTGTTAGGAGTCCTTTGGCCGTACTTCAATCCGAGCCAAGCACCCACTCATGTCTGGGAGCTTTGCTGTGCCTGCTGTGTGCCGGCAGCACAGAGGGATGAGGACAAACCCAGGTGATGGGATCCTGGTTGGGGGTTCCTGGTGTCCCTTGGTGCAGCCCCTTCCCCACCACCCACTGCCCAGAGCACAGGGCCATCTCAGAGGACGACTGTGGGCACTTGTGCAGCTCTGGCCCAGGTGAGCACTGCAGCAAGCGTTGGCTTTTGCTTTGAAACAGCATAGAGAAAGGTCGTGCCTCAGTCAGAGCCTCACTGGGCGCGTGGCTTTGTCATGCTGTTCTGAGCCCGTTCCTCTTTGGGATGATGAGCCCGCTCCCAAACAGTCCCCTTCCTCTCCTCCTCCCCTCCCTCCCATTCCAGCACAGGGTAAAATTGATCACTGCATATTTATTGATGTTACGAACACTTGGAAAAAAAGGAGGACGAAAGAAATGTTGCCATAGAAACATCGATAGAGCCTCCCATCCCCAGCACTGGGGGAAAGCAGTGCGCCCACAGCCCTGTGCTGCTGGGGGGCTCCTGGGAAGCAGAGGAGAGCTCAGATTTGGGGGACCATGCTCAGCCCCCCCCCCCCATGCCAAACTCAGCACCACCTGCATCCCTGCAAACCCCAAATCCTACCCCTCCCACACCCACACTCCCTGCTCTGTCTGTCCACCTGTCTGTCTGTCCATCCGCCCTCCCACACCCCTGACCCATGGACCCCTGTCCCCGCTGCCTGCAGCCCCTCCAGCCCTGCTGCGCCGAATGCTCTGTCTGCTTGATGGATGTTTCAATGCACCTCTTGGAGGCAGATTTCTTTAATATATATTTTTTATTCTTTTCCCCACCCGAGTCCTGACGCAGCCTTTGGTTTTGAGGGTGCAACTCAGCGCTTGCAAATAATTGCCCTGCTGCACTTCTGCACCTGCACTGAAACAGGAGCATCCTTTGGTGCTGAATTTCCTGAGCGAGGCAGCTGGAGCTGGGATTGCCGACAGCTTGGCCTTAGCAGGAGCAAAGGGCAGTGTTGGCATTGGCAGTGCTAAATCTGCCTGAAGGAGAAGGCAGAACGGCTGTGGGGCTGCTGGGGGGCTCTTCCCCAAACTGCCTTTGGGGAACCAGAGCACAGGGTTGTGGCAGCCAGGGCTCTTCCAGCCTCTGTGCACCAGGTGTTCCTGCATTGCTGGGCTGGATGGGAGAATGTGGGTGAGGGCAGGAGGGAACAGGGATGCTGGAGGTCAGTCAGTGCTGTGCTGCCCGCTGGGGATGGCTGCATCGGGTCGGTGCAGGGCAGGTTTGCGTGCTCGCATGTGGATGTCTTAGGGGTAAGATGTTCTCCAGCCCCGCTGCCGTGTCTGGATTGGCACGTAGGAGCTCACTCATGCAAGTGGCAGTGTGACACTAAGCAGAATTTGCTGCCGGAGGGGCTTCTCATTAATAGGAAGGAGAGCGCAGAGCGCTGCTCCACACCCACGGCCGTGGTTGGGCTGTCCCCACGGGGACTGTCACTGCAGCATCACCCCCTGCACTGCACCTCCCTCTATCTTTAACAGCAGTCCCAGCATGGCACGCACGGCTCCGGGACCCGGCCAACACGCCGTGTCCCCAAGGAAGGGATGCAGGGCTCCCTCCTCTTCTTCTTCCATCTCTGAGGCTGGGAGATGTGGGGCAGGGCTGAGCGCAAAGCAAACGTGGTGCCTCCCCTCCCCAGGGCACCCCAGCAGCCACCCTGCAGCTTCCTTTGCTCCACGGCGAGGCATCAGGAACGGTGGGGATGCAGCTCACCCCGCAGCCCTCACCTCCCGAAACGGAAGGCGAAGCCACCTTTCTTCCTGCTGTAGCCATTGAGTTCCTCAGCCAGGTCCCCCAGCGTGCCGCCACCGCCGCGCTTCTCTGAGCCCTCCTGCCGTCCCCGTGGGCCCCTGCCGTGCTGCTGCCCGTAGCCCCGCAGCACCCGGGAGATGCCCAGCAGCGTGCCCAGCTCCTTGCTTCGCCGCCGCGTTGGGGCTGCCCACCCACAGGGACCCGCGGCCTCAGCCACCGCTCCTCGCCAGCGTGGCTCCAGCGCATCCTCGGGGTGTCGGGGCTCGTGGGGTGGGCAGCAGGCCCCCAGGCTGAGCAGGATGAAGCAGGACAGCGAGTAGGATGCTCTCATCTGGGGGGGACACAGGGAGGGAGAGAGATGGCAAAGCGCTCAGCATCCTTGGGGGCATCAAGGACTTCCTCCCGTGGAGCATCCCTCCTGTGGAGCATCCCCTCTCTGTACCAGTATTGCTATGGGGCAGATACCCATGTATGTGCTGCAGCACCCTTAAAGAAGCCAGAAAACCCCTCCGGCACCCCTACAAACTCTCACTGAGCTGCTCTCTCTGCATCTTTTCTCCTCCTGACCTCTCTCTTCCTCTCTACAAGCCTGCAGTCCCTGCTCTGGTCTGCTGCCAGGCCTGGCACGGTTCGGGTTGGCTGCGTGGGGCTGTTAGCGGGGCAGGCTGATGGGAGCAGCTGATGGGAGCTGCAGCCGCGTGCTCCTCTTAGCAGCACTGCAGGGAGGGCTTAAGTGCGTTCACCTGAGCAGTGCTCAGCTCTGAGCGCTCAGGTGCCACCCGCAGCGCCCTGTTAATGCGTGCAGGGGAAGGAGCTCACAGCCATCGCTCTGCTTTATGGGGCTGAGCGGTGCCTGGGTGACCTTGGGCAGCTCTGCAAAACTTCAGAGAGGGAGAATGGTTTTAATTTATTATTATTATTATTATTTTTATTTTTTTCAGGAGATGCTGCCTTTAAAATCGCTGCTGGTGTTGAGGGATGGGGTACCTGCCCCCATCTGGGTGCTCTGCTCTCCTGCAGACCCCTCTGAGCCCAAAGCACTGTGGGTCCCAGCTCCCCTCCTGCTATGGGCTTTGCTTTCTGTGCCTCCTTCCCACCTTGCCCCTGACCTGGGCACTCCCAGCACAAAGCCAAACACAGGGAGCGCCTTGCCCTGCTCCAACCCCATCCCATCCTGGGGTGTTCCCACTCCTGCAGCCCAGGGATGTCTCTGCTGTCCCCATCACTCACCTCTCTGCCTTGGGCGATGCCCAGCTCTGCGCTGCCCTGCCTGCATCCGAGCTGAGCTGGCCATTAAATACCTGCGGGTGCTAATTGCCTTCTGCCGGAGGCTGGGCTGCTGCAGGGAGGTGGGGGGACAGAGGGGATGGGGCTGGCCAAGCCACTACAACAGGGTTAATGAGCCACCTTCATTTGTGGCTTCGTTTGGAGGAGAGGCTGAGCAGGAGCCGGTGCTCTTGGCTTGGAGCCAGCGGCAGTGACGCCGGTTGGGGACACGAGCACTCCCACCTGCAGCGCGATGTGAGCCTGTCGTTGCAGGTCCAGATGGGTGTGCAGAGCCTGCAGGTGCTCCTGCACTCCTACACCCACTCAGGACCCATCCCCACACAGAGAAGCCCTATTTTTCCCACCCTGCCTGGCCAATGCTCACAGCCCAGCTGGTCTCCAGCGCCAGGCACTCGGCTGTCCCCTCCCACATCTTGGGATGGGGCTGAGCAGTGGGTGAAAGGAGCTGGGACCCCACTCAGCGCTGTGCCCATCCATGCACTGTGGCTTTCCCCTGGGTTTGGGTTCCCCATGGGGTTCCCCAAAGGGCTGCCAGCTCCCACTGTCCTTCTGGTGGTGTCCCTGTGCTGTGACCATAGAGGAGAGCACACCAGTAACGATGAGTTCCTTTTATTAAGGAGTTCAGAAAGTCCACATGGACAGCGCTGGACACCACTCACACACAATGGAGACCTCACGGCACAGCAACACGACGCGACGGCCGCGGGGAGGGACATGGCCGTGCTCCAGGCCTGGAGCCGTACGCCTCCCCTTCTGTCCCCAGCACCAGACTGCAGCTGTGCCGTCCCCTGATGTCCCCATGGCCACCCTGGCGGGGTGGCACTGGGAGTGGGTTCATCCCAGCCTGGGGTTACTGAGTGCCATGTGCACTCCCAGCACTCATCCTGGAAAATCCGTCATCTCGGGCTGTATGGAATACCTCTCGTGCAATGCGAAACGAACTCGTTTGGGAGTCCTGGGTGGAAGGGGCAGGACACAGGGAAGTGCTACCAACACACTACAACACCCCATTCCTGTCCATTCAGAGCTCAGGACCACAAGGACCCCACACATGGGCTCTGGGTCGTTCCTCCCGAAGGCAAATGCTATATGAACCAGCTATATGAACCCACCGAAATCAAACAGCAAAGGTGGGCACGGCCCTGCAGACCCTCGGGGTGCAGTTGGGGGGCTGCTGCCCTCTGTGGGGTGTTGGACCCCCCAGTGGATTTGGTTGGATGTGAGCAGTGCAATGTCTCTGGCTCAGGGTGGTCCCAGCGCATCGTGTGTCCCTGGCTCCCCGTGGGGCAGAGGGATGGAGAATGGCCTGCAGATGGAAGCGCTCATCCAGTGTGGAATGAGAGCAGGGGAAGGCTTAAAAAAAGGAGCACGTCGAGAAGTGCAGAGCTGCGGCTGCAGGAATGAACCTTTGATCTCACTGTGCTTTGGGTCCCCGCGCAGCACAGCTCTGGGTCTGTCCTCCCCTCCTCGGGGAGCTCCAATAGCTCTTCATGGGGTTGGGGTCTGTTGTGGGGCTGTATCCTCAGTGCTGTGGGAAATGATGCAAAGGTGCAGGGGGTCCCAGCTTCCCCTCCCCTCACACCAGCTTTATTGGTGTTGTTTTTGGACAAAAGCACCCATTGAAGTCCTTGTAGGAGCCTTTCCCGTTCCTATGGGGCTGGGGCTGCTGCACCCCTCAGCAGCACAGTGCCTGGTGGGCTGAGGATGCAGCCCCGTTATCAGCGCCCTGCAGATGCTAAGCCCCACTCAGGGCTGCTTTTTGCAAAACCTTAATGGGATTTGAAGAAACGAAAGGCTTTGAATATCTGCAGGTGCAGAGCCAGAGCTGGAGCGTGGCTCATCGGGGATGGAAATGAATGCGGGTTGCTGGGCAGGGGGCCCTGTGGGGGTGCTGCTGAAACAGAGGGCAAGGTCACAGCTTCTGGATGGTGAAAACCCATCGTATGTCCGGGGCAGGAGCTGTGCAGGGAAGGCAGAGCTGTACTGGGGGTTGAGCCTTCCCTGCTTCCTCCTTTTCCTCCTGCTCTCCGCTTTGCTGATGCCACTGCGCAGCTTTGTGCCATGCTTGGCTGTGGGCATCCATCCCTGCAGCGCTGTGCCCATGTGCTGTGCAGCTCCACGAGCAGGGGCAGTGAGGTCTGTAGGTGTCCCTTCCCCTCTCTGAAGACAGAGAGGAGAATATTTGCAGAGAAGGAACCACTGGCACTCATGTGAGCACCAACCCAGCAGAGCCCTCCCTGTCCTCAGTAGCACCGTGGGGGCTCTGCGCCCCAGAAATGGTCTCCAGCCCCTCCATCCCCTCCCCTCCTTGTGCACTGCTCCCCAAGTCCCCACTGCACCGCGAGCATCCGGTGTGGCCCAGGGAGGGGACGCCCATCCCAGTGGGGAGCAGAGGGCATGGGGTCAGGACAAAGCCATCGTCCCCGGCGGAGAGATGCTCCCACAGGACCCCAGGGCAGGATGGTGGCATGGGGTGCACCAGGAAGAGAGGAACCATGGGGCAGTGGGAAGGGCAGGGGTCAGGGAGGGGCTCGATCCATCCGCTAATTCTCCTCCCGGACGGGCCGGATCTTCATCTCAGTGAACTTGAGGGAGTACTGCCAGCCGGTCCAGGATGACCACTCGATGCCATCGGCGTAGGAGCTGTGGTGGCCCTTGAGGTACTGCCCGTTGAGGTTGGAGGTGTGGCAGTTGCGGTACCACCAGGCGCCGTGGTAGAACGCCGCACAGTTGTTCTCTGAGTGGTCGTTATCCAGGTCCTTGGTGGTGAACTTCATCCCGTTGTGCTTCAGGAAGGAATCTCCTGCCGCAGGTAAAGGAGCCGTGAAGGGCCCTCCCCACCCCTATCCCTGCCCTCGGGGTGGCTTCCAAAGCCCCGTGCACCTCAATGGAGCTTCTTGGTGCCTTACAGGGCCCTCGAGCTCATCACTACTCAACCACAGCCACCCTCCAGCTTCCAGCTCTCAGTGGATGCTCCGGGGATGGGATTTGGTCCCCTGAGGGGCCCTACCTGCCGTCCCCGAGTAGTCGGCGATGGAGATGGGGTACCCGTCCTCCTCGGGGTCAACAGAGAAGAGCCCCACACCAAAGCTGCCGTAGTGTGCGAAGGCGGTGCCGTTGTCAAAGTCCTCCAGGTCAACGCGCAGCTCGTAGCTGCCCTGCACCGTCAGCACGTGGATCCGCTTCAGCCCTACATGGAGTGGGGTGAGCAGGGCACAGGGGGGTCCCTGGGATGCACTGATCCCCACTTCCAGCCCTCGCTGCCCTGGCCAAGGACATGTGTGCAGCCCATGGGCAAATGGCAGCACCGCTCGCCTGCCTACAGAGGACCCTTGCAGTTGCCCTGAACTCCCTGTGGCTGCCTGGCCACGGCATGCAAGACACGGGTACTGGCTCAGCCCTTGGGGTGCATTGGTTCAGTCACTGGGTGCACTGTTCTGGCCATTGGGTGCATCGCTTTGGCTATTTGGGTGTGCTGGCTCAACCACTGGGTGCATTGGCCCAACCACCAGGTGCCTTGGCTCAGCCATTGGGTGCCTTGGCTCAGCCATTGGGTGCACTGTTTTGGCCACTGTGTGCATTGGCTTGGCCATCAGGGTGCCTTGGTTTGACCATTGGAGTGCATTGGTTCAGTTGTTTGCAAAGGACACCCCACGCACCTAACCAGTGCTCTCCTGTCAGCTTCCCAAAGCCGTCCCGGTAGGCTTCCCAACCACGGAAGAAGTTCACAGAGCCGTCCTCCCGTCGCTGGAACACCTGGGAAGACAGAGGGGAAGGCAGGGCAGCTCCGGGCTCAACCCAGCTGTTCTCTCCTCCCCTTCCCCCTCGCTCTGTTCATCAGCATCTCACGCCCTGTATGTTTTGTCCTCTTTTATCTTTAGTTTGGAGTTTGATTTATTGACAACGATCCAGAAAACGCTGCTCCCCGCCTGACCATTCGAACGTAATTAAGCTTCCAGCCCTGGATTAATTGCATTAAACTTGGCCGCTCCAGCCTGCCTGGAGTAGAACGGAGCCGGCGAGATGGCCCCGGAGCGCTGCGCTCCTACGGCTGCGATGCTCAGAGCCGGCAGGGAGGCAGCGCTGTGTGCTGGGCCACCTCCCCGAGCTGCCCCTGCCCTTGGAAACACCCATATGTGTTTTTTTTTTTCCCATTGCCCATCCGTGGGACACCCAGCGCCCGGCTGCTTTGGGGCCGGGTGTGATGGGGCCGGGCGCGGGTCCAGCGCCGATCCTGCTGTACTTACCTTCTAGAATTAGAGCCTTAATTTTAATCCCTGCACTGAGCGCTTGAGAAGCTGCTGCTAAGCCCATTTAAAGGGGCTTTCGGTGGGTGAGGGGGCGGCGGGGCTGGCTGGGAGCCCCGAGCTGATCTCCCCACGCCGTGCCGCGCAGGGAAGGCAGCAGCGGTGATGCTGAGGCTCTCTCATTTAATCGGCTTTGACTCGAGGTTGTAAATAGGCCAATTGCTCGGGAAAGCGCACGGGACACATCTTCATTAGCCGAGCCCCGGCGCGGAGCGGCGATTACCGAGCTGTCGGCAGCTTTGGGCTGGGATCGGCACCGCAGGGACCCCGCGTGCCCCACGGTCCCCACGTTTGGCTGCAGGAGTCCCACAGAACCCCGCACCCTGCGCTGGGAAAGCTGCACCCCGAGTTTGTGTGCGGTCCCTCCTCGTGCTTCACATTGGGGACGGGGAAGGGAAGCGATGGGTTTTGGTGAGCGGGCTCTGGGGGTCCGCAGAGGGACGCACGAGGGGAAGTGGGGCCAGGACTGCAGGTGAGGGGAGCCGGGGAGCGGGGCCGGCTGTGCTCACAGCACGGGCTGCCCGTTCCTTCCCTCCTCATGAAATATGCATCGCCCCCTCTTAAGCAAAAAGGATTTCCTTCCCCGCTTTAAAGCTTAGGCTGAAATATTCATCGCCCCGGCTCGCTGCCTGGCTGCTCAGCAGAGCGGGGCAGGAGGCACTGGGAAGGCACAGAACCGGGAAAGTGGACAAAACGAAGAAAAAAAAGGAGGAGTGCCACCTTCCTTTGGGGTCAGCGTCCCCAGCGCACCGCTCCTCGCGGGGCGGAGATGCTGAGGCGCAGCCTGGCAGTGATGAAACAGCGCAGAGAGTTTGCAAAGAGCCCGGCACACGAAGCAGCGTCCTCAGGCGATGGGAAGGCCGTGCTGCCGCCCTCCGTCACACCGTTATTGCTTTAATAAGGCGCCAGGAGCGGAGGGTCGGGGAGTTGGGGGGGGGGGGGGGGGGGGGGGGGTGGAATATCAGCGTGCTGCCCCGTGCTACGAGGCGGTCAGCCCCGGGTGAGCTGCAATTAACGGCAGCGCAGAGGCGATGCAGATGCTCCCGTGTGCTGGGGGCAGAGAGCTGCCTGGGGATGGGTGATGGGTGGCCCTGCAGCTGGGGATGGACCCCATCTCCTGCCACAGCTCTTGCAGCTGAAGGCTTAGCTCAGCAGCTCCCGAGCCCAAATGGATTCAGCTGCTTCCACCCACCTCCCCACATGCAAATAAGCCCAAATGTCAGAAGTACGGCTCCAGAGGAGGAGGGGAGGGAAATTTCCCAGGCTCTGTACCACAGCATCTTTACCTGGAGCCCGTGGGCCCCGATGTGCACCAGCACCACGGATGGGTGAGCCCCCCACCCCACAGCCCATGGGGACGTCTGGGAGCCGGGTTGGGCCGTGCCATGGGGCAGGGGGGTGGCAGAGTGCCGGATGCTCTGACCCATAATGCTGGGATGCAACACAGGCTTTGGTCCTTTGACCCCCCATCAAGGCTGGAGCTCACAATGTGCATTCGCTCCCTTTGCACCCTTCCGGCCCCGCTGGAGCCTTCCCAGCTGCAGCAGCTTTAAATAAACCTCTGAGTGTCTGGCTAATCACCTTGGGCTGCTCTTCAGGCAGCTCCTGAGTGTGCGGCTGGGGGAGGCAGTGCATGGGATTTGCAAGGACCCTCTACACCCTGGGAACTGTAGTGTCCCCTCTTTGTCCTCTCTGACCCCCAGGATGTGGGGTTGCTGTGCTGTGCCTCGGTTTCCCCAATGTGAACCCAATGTTCAGGTCTGCTTGGGTGGGCTCTGGGTAGAGCGAGGCTGAAGGCTCATCAGCCCCTGGAAGGCAATGGGGTGGAGGGGAAGGGGGGCTAAGCTGCCTCCTGGCACCGCTCAAAGCTGCTTAAGGGAAGCAGATCGTGGGGATTTATTTCCTAGAGCGCCCAGCTGGAGGGGTGCTGGGCCATGTCCTCATGGAGAGGCCGCCTGTCACCCCTATTCACCACCCTGGGGTCTCTGCTTTGTGTTCAACATCTCCCAGGCTGGGGGCACTCAATGGAATGTGGGAGGTGGCTGCATCCCCCCTGTCGCCCTCTGCTGCATTACTGTGATTACGGGGCTGTCGCAGCCATGGCACAAAGCGAAACGGACAGGGAGAGTTAATCAGCACAGCAGCAGAGGTGCCCCCGGGCACCCCTTCGTTAGTGGTGCACAAATGAGCTGGGGTGGGTGATGCTATGGGGGGGGGGGAGGGTGTGAGTGCACAGAGCTTTTCTTTGTGCTTCCATAAAAAGGGGAGGAAAGAGATGGTCACCACTCAGTTGTGCCCTCTATGTTGGGCTGAGGGATGTTGGGTGTGATGGAGGCCAGGGGGTGTCAATGACCCCAAACCAGCACCTGGCTCTGTGCTGTAGGGGTCCCTTTGTCCCCATTGCCATGAAATACGAGTTCCAACCATGGCACAACCCAACAGCCCAACCCCAAGCTCCAGCTTGCTGAACCCTGGCCAGGTCCCTGCTTGCAGCCAAGCCCCATCCCCATGACACATCGAGTGACATCTCCCACCCACAGCCCCCATATCCCAGCCTGGGGACATCGCTCACCGTCCAGCCGCCCCCGTCGGTCGTCATGTCGCAGTAGACCTGGAAGCCTGAGGGGTAATGTGTGGGGAAGATGGAGTAAATCCCATCCTCTTGCTGTCCGCTCACATAGATGTCAAAGCAGTCCCGGGGCCGGGAGCCTGCAGCATGACACAGGGATGGGGTGGGATGAGAGGAAGGCTGGTTAATTAATGATCTAATTTCAAGGCTTGCCATTTCTTCAGGCTCCCAACCTCGCTGCTTTGCTCTTTCCCTCCCTTCCCCTCCAGGGATTGGGTTGAGTGGTGCTGGGAGGGACGCAGGGTCCGTCCCCGTGTCCCTGTGGGGTGGTCGGGGCAGGATGGACCCCAGCAGAGCAGGGGGCTGATGGCTGGAGGTGGCCATGGGCACAGTGCTGGTGGCTCCAGGGCAGCTTACTCAGCCCCATCTCAGCGCAGCAATGATGAATGCGACTGCTCCCGGTGCTGCACAGTGTGCCCGCAGTGCTTGCACCCAAATAGAGGAGAAGGGTCACTTCTGGCTTTGCTTCTCCTTCATGGATGCTGGGAGCAAGCAGAAGTAATGTGGATTTTGTGGTGGCTGCATGGGCCGTTTGATGGGGCGCTGGGGGTTGCATGGCGAGAGACCCATTTTGTGGGCACATCTCCCTCCTGCCTCTTCTCCCTCTACCATATCCATTGTCTTTGCAGGCTGCTTTCCTCATCCCAACTGCCTTCTCCCTCCCCTTTTGGTAGGTAGAGAGCTGGGAGATGCCCTATGGCTCACCCCTCCCCATGGCACACCCTCCCCAGGGCCGGGGTTTCATCTCTCACCATTGGAGCAGCCACGAGGCCGTGCTCCCCGTGCTGGGGCTCGCTGCAGGTCAGCCTTGAGCCGGGGCCGGACGCCGCCACGCTCCTTCTGCAGTGTGTCCAGCACATCACTGACTGAGCTCACCAGCCGGGCCATGTTGGTCTGGCTCTCTGAGAGGAGCTGCAGGAGGGGGACATGTGATGGGGTGATGGGTTGGGGTTAAATGGAACTTCAGACCCTCATGTCTCCAAGGAGGTGGCAAATCCATCCCCATGCATGCTCTGCCCACTCCCACAATTTTCAAACAGCTGTAGGAGCAACTTTCCCAGCCAGGATACGAGGTGGGGGCACAGAACCATGGCAGAGCCCACACGGTATTTTGGGTGACGTTTTTCCCCTGGGTCTGCTCCCAGATGATGTCCAATGCATCACTGCATTGGGAGTGAGAGCTCCTGAGCTCAGCTTGCGGGCAGCTGGGGACAAGGAGCAGCCGGGACATGGGGACTTTGGGAGGAGCTGCGTCCTGAGGCTCTGCCTTCCCCTGAGGTGACCCGGCTGGGAGAGCTCTGTGAGGTGAGGGCAGGCGGGAGCAGAGCAGTGGTGCTGGGAGTGGAGTGGAGAAGGGACGGCGCGGAGCTCAGCATCCAGCCATGCTCTGGATCTCACTGTGATGCCCAACAGAACCTCCCCGGCTTACCCTGGTAAGGTTTTGGTGGGTTTGGGGTGGTGAACGAGGCAGAGGAGTTATTTGTGAGCAGGGTTCCAGGTTGAGCAGGGAAGGGACATCCCCCACCGTGTGGTCTAGGGCACAGACACCCCAAACAGCTACCCTTGGGCATGGAGCTGAACTTGTTCTAGCTCCAAACCCCACCAACCCCCAACCACAGCTTTTCCCTGCATAAAGAACAGGATCCATGCCTTGGGGACACGAGGACACCCACCTGGATGAGCCTGCCCTGCTCGCTCTGCAGGGCGCTGAGCTCCTGCCCCATAGCACTGTGCCCCTTCTTGAGGCCATCGCAGTCAGCTCGCAGTTGCGCTGCGTGCGTCACCAGCTTGGCCACCTCGTCGGCCACACCAAGCAGCAGGGCCTTCTGCTGGCCCTTGGTGGCCTTGGTCTCAGCATCGTGCTCGGTGAGGGCGCGCAGCAGGGAGCCCTGCAGCCCCTCCAGGCGCCCGACGCTACCCGCCGGGTCGGGGCAGTTGGGATCTATGAAGATGTTGATGCGGGAGCTGTCGGCTTTCTCGATGGTCACCAACGCGTTGGCCTCCTCGGGGTTGGTGCTGATGACTGGCGGAGGCTCGGTGACGGGTGTGTGGTAGTGGTTCATGAAGAGGATGGCCCCTGTCACTGTCACTGCCAAGAGGACGGCCACCGAGAGCAGGACGGTGCACAGCACGTAGCCACAGCTCATCCTCTGGGGACACAGAGAGAGGGGATGTCGGGACCCATCACCATGAGGGGCCATCAGAAGCCATTCAAGGTGCCACTGGGACCCGTCTACATGGACTCATCACCACGAGGTGCCACCGGGACCCATCCAGATGGACCTATCGCCATGAGGGGCCATTAGGACCCATCCAGACAGACCCACCCCAGAGCCCTTCCACCATGAGATGGGTTCAGACCCTCACAGGGACTGGGATCAGCCGTGGCAATGGGATGGAGAAGTGAAGCCCACCCCCCAAGGACTTCTGCCCACAGGATGGAGCAAAGAGAAGTGGAAGCAGAGATGCCCATCACAAAAGCAAAGTGCTTTAGTCCCTGCGTGGAGCCTGGAGGGTGGCTTTGTCTTCATACCCTCATTTGGGACCCAAAACTACGCCAGAACACAAACCTTGTGCCCAGGGGACTCTGGAGAGGTCAGGATGTGGGGTTTTGGGGGTAACATTCTGCATGGGCTAGGTTTGCTCCTCTGCTCTAGCTCTGGCAATGAGGGAGGTCACACTGCACCCTGGCGTAGTGCTGCAGGACGGAGCGTGGGGACAGCAGGGAAACCTGTGGTTCCAACAGGGCATGGGTGAGCTCAGCCAGCAAAGCTGCTGAAGCTGCCTGGGAGCCACGGGTGTGAAATAATAATAAGAGGGTGAGCAGAGCAGCATGTGACCATCTGTATGTTTTATTGAAGGCATAATGCTCAGTGAGAGCAGCACCAGCCCCAGGAGATGCAGGTGGGCTCCCCACTGCCCTGGGAATGTGAGAATGCAGGGAGGGAAAGGGAGAATCCCCGTGCTGTGCCCTGCAGTGTGGACAGCAGGGAAAGCAAAGGGAGAGAGAGGGATGTTCCCAGAGGTGTGGGGAAGCTGGAGCCACGCTGAGCAGCAATGGGGATTGCTCCCAGCGGGGCTTTTCCCTGCTCTATGATCCTATCCCAGTGTGACCCAATGGAGGAGCGACTGCTCCCAGGCTCAGCCTGCAGGAGCTGCTCAGGGTGCAGTGAGTGCCATTCCTGCAAAGCCATCAGCACGGAGGGTGTGAGCTGCCGCCTGCCCATCGGCTCCGGCCCCCTCTCATCACACCTGAGGGACACGGGCGGTGATTTTCCCCTGACCCCGGTGCAGCTGTCACAGGGAATCGCAGCGCTGCCAGAAAGCCGCCTATTTGGAGAGACAAAGACTACTTTCTTCAGGAATGAGGAGAAAATTGCTGCATCTGCAAAGATTTCCCAAGCCCTGTCCCCTCCCGTGCACATCTATCTGGAGTGACACCTTCCTTCAAGCACCCTTCATTCACGCTCCCGCAACCATTTGCATTAAGGTGACCACGGCTGCGGCAGCGGGGGAGGTGGAGGGGGGGGGGGAACGGCTGCCCCGCACAGCCCGAGGGCTGCTCTGCCTTTTTTCACGTGGTGCTCAGCCCCAGGGCAGCCCTCCCCACAGGATGGGGCAGTGGGAGAAGGAAGCAGAGACGCACATCACTGGCAGCCCTATGGGGACAGCTGGGACCCCACGAGCACAGATGCAGAAGGACAGGACGGCTGCTGGGAAGGGGGAAACGTCGAGTAATTTGAGATCCAAGCAGGGAACGCTGCTGGTTTCCAGCCTTCCAGCCCCGATATTGTCACCTTCCTGCCATTGCTGGGTGCAGGAGTGAGGGGACGACCCCTCTGCCAACACACACCCCTGTCTGCAGCTGTGAGATGCTGAGTGGTGACAGCCTTCCCCGTCCCCCAGTGCTGTGCTGGCGGGTTGTGTTACCTGGCAACCTGCGGTGGGAGAGGAGGGAAACTCCTCCGGCAGCACCTGGAGCACTCTGAGCTGGGGCTGGGGTCTCTCATTGCCCCCTGCTCAGCAAAACTATGCCCAGCATCCAGCATGGAGCCCTGCCAGCACCGCATTCCTTGGAGCTCTGGGGCTTTCTTCTGCCCATTGCACGGCCTTGAGCTCACAGATTTTCTTGCTTTTGAGCAGCCATAGGTCATCCCTCTGCTGACAAACCCTGCTGTTCTCTTTGCCAGCAGGCCAATGTCCCCACATTGCTTCTTCCCAAGGAGTGAGCAGAGCTTTTCCTGCAAACTTGCTCAGGGTGCTGGGGCTGAGAGGGATGCAGCAATGCAAAACCCAGCACAAGTCCTGACTGGGTGCAGGATGCCAGGAATTCTAGTGGCCTCTGATCTGACATCTGCTGGCAGCAGTGCCAGGCTGGGGAGCAGAACTGCTGCCTATTGCCGAGGCCAAGCCCAGATCTCTGTTTGCACAGAGAGCACAGAGACAGAGCTGGAACCAAGGATGCTGCTCCTACTCACTGTTCCTACACTCAAGGGACCTGAGCTGTGTGGTGTGAGCTGCCCATGGGCTCTGTGCATCCTGGGACTGGGGGTGCCATCATCACCCCACCACACATCCCATCCTCTTTGGCCCCCAGGAACATGAGCAGCCATGTGGGTGCAGAAGCAGCAACTCCAGTATGGAGAGCCAGAGCAGAGCCAGAGAGAGAAAGGCTGCTTGTCCCCGGGCGGGTGGAGCAGAGTTGGAACCAAGAATGGAGAATGGTGGTGGGAGAGGCTGCGCCGAGCCGTGGGGATGCTCTGCAAGGAGGAGGTGTCCTTTATTCCAGCCAAAGGCACGGCTCTTTGTAACCCAGCAGGGCCGCTGGGGTAGCTCCATGCACGGGATGGGGCAGCCCCAGGGCTCTCCCCACGAGCTGCGTGCCAGCCAGGGATGAAGCAGGACCCCGGTTGCGCTCCCTGCAGCCCAGCCATCCCCCCTCCTACCGGGTTCATCTGGCTCCAGAGGAGCCCAGCCGGAGGACAGCAAGGGCCAGTCCATCCCACGGCTTGCTCACTGTGCATCCCAGCTGCTCTGCCCCTTCTCTGCTGGGCTGATGCAGCTCTGTTCCAGTTCCTCTCCACCTGCTCTCCTGCCCAGCTCTGCACCCTACCCGTCCCAGCTCCTCTGCTCGTTCCCAGGCACGGACGCGGCACAGCCGAGCTGCATCCCTCTGCCTGCTCTCCCCAGAGCTCCTACAGCACAGCACAGCGCGGCGCGGCGCAGAGCGCACACGGGGACAGGCTTCCATTGGAGCCTCCGGGAGCTGGAAGCAAACTCTGCTCCCTCTGCAAAGACGTGCAGGAAAAAGCAGCTCCGTGCTGCGACGCCCAGCCCCGAATGCACTTCCCTCACCAAAGAGAAGAGGGAAAACGAAACGATGGACACGGGGATGAGCGCGTTCCTGCTGGGGATCCCCTGTCCTCAGCAGCGGGGTGCAGACGGTAGCCGGGAGACGGAGCTGAAAACAGGGAGATTCTATCCCTCAGCTCGCAGACTCGGTCGGGAGCAGCTCCTTCGCCTTCTCCCACCGTTCCCACGTCTCTCACCTGCGCTCCGTGCCTGTCCTCCTCCCCCCACCAGGTGCGAGGCAGCCCCACGTCCCAGCCACGCTCCCCTACCTGCCGCCTGCGCGCCGCGGATCCACGTTCGGATGCCGCCCGCACCCCAATGGCTCCGGCTGGAGGAGATGGCACACGTGCAGCCGCCCTGCTAAAGCCTCCGACACACGCACCGCTGCCCCAGCGCGACGCCGGCCTCTGCCCAAAACCCAGCCGGCGTTTGGCTGTGGCAGGTTGGGAAGCGGAGGAGATAAGGAAGGCAGCTGGCTGAGGCTGCAGCGCGCGGCCAGGACTCGCAATCCCCTCTAAGAGGTGATTTAAGCAGTTAAAATGTGCGGCAGTCCATCCGAGCCGGGTGTGAGCGTTCACCCGCTGCCAGCCCAGCGCTCAGCCCTTGCGCCGGAGGGGGATGCGGGAATCAACACGGAGCCGGGGGATGCGGGATGCAGCGGGCGGGGACTCGGAGCGGCGCCCGAGGGATGCTGCCGGTGCCGGGGGGGCCGCTCACCCCCAGGTGGAAGTTACCGTGGGGTGTGGGGTGGACAAGCGTGGGACCCCCGGCCCGTACCTGCGGTTTCTCCTGCTGCCCGTCCTCAAGTTGCGAGGCTCCTCCCATGGTTTTCCAGCGTTCGTTCCCCATCGTGCCGCCAACTTCGGCCCGAAGTCCCCGAGCCCCCGCCCCGGCGCGCCCCGCGCCCCGCACTCCTCGCCGGGAGGGAGGAACGGGCGGCGGCGGCGGCGGAGGGAAAGGAGGGAGAGGAGGAGGAGGAGGAGGACACGGGCACGGACGCGGGGCTGGGCCCTCCCTCCCTCCCTCCCCGCCAGCCCCGCCCGCCCCGCTTCCCCCCTCCTCCGACCGCGGGCAGGGGGCAGAGGGTGAGGTGAGCGTCGCCCCCAAACTCCCCCCGAAATCCTCGTCGGCTCCCCCTGTTGACATAACCCCCCTTCCCCCCATCCCATCCTCGGCAGCTCCATCCGCTCTGGATTCATTCCGGAATCACTCCGATTTTGCTCCGGTTTCACTCCGGATCCACTCCAGATCCAGATGTGCCGGCATAGCTGGAGGAGCCGCAGCAGGTAAGGCGATTTGGGGTTGTTCTGGGGGTATGTCGTGGCCGTTCACCCCGTCTCCACGGCCACAATCCTGGGGGCAGCACTTCGTGTTCAGGGGGCTCAGCACCACTGTGCCCCTCGGGTGGGTTTGCCCTTAGTGGCTGGAGGGATCTGGGCAGGGCAGGGGGGCTCTGGGATCGCCCCCCCCAGCTGGAAAACATTGGAAACATCGGCCCAGGCCTTAGTGCTAAGGGCTAGCCAAAGTGATGGGTGGTAAAACCCACAGTGCTGTCCTGGAGGGGCACCAGCAGGACCCCCACCATGTGGGTGTGCCCACCATTGCCACCAAGTGAGGCATTTTGCCCAAATCCCACCGTTTCCAGCCCAAAGGAGCAGCGCCCGCCTGATTTACCGCCACCACTCCAAGCTGGGATGTGGTTTTTCTTTCCTGTCCCTTTGCGGCACCTCCCTTAAATCTTTTATCCGCCGCATGTCTGACCTGCAGGCAGGAGCTGCTGAGAGGTTCAGAGAGCATCCTGAGCGCAGCAGCGGGGGGAGGATGGAGCCTCATCTGCCAAGAAACCACTGGAGAACCCTCCAGGAGGGGGACAGGGGAACCGAGCTCTGCGGTGTGTGCATGGTACCAAATGCTGGCTGTCTGCTGGCCAGGTGCACCTCCCAGCCTTGGCGCTGGTGATGCTGTGTGGACAAACAGGGTGATGCTAATGGCCAGCAGCCCAGCTCCTTCCCGCGGATGAGACTGTCCAACTCATTCCACCCATGGCAGTCTGTGCCGTTCTGGCAGCGTGAGGCCCCAGGCATCAGGGGGCTGCTTGAGCTGAACTCCAAACAATAAAAACTTATCATTAAAAAGAAATGTATCTTGGCTTCACGCGGCCTGGCAGCGCGGGGAGGAGTGATTCAGTGGCTTGTCAGCCCTCGGTGTTAGGCACGCCGTGCTGAGCAACTGGACACTCTCCAAGTCCAGCAACTCATTTTCCACAGATGGAGCCAGGACCGCGCAGTTTAATTTGCAATCCAACATACCTTGACATAACCCTCAGCATCATCATGGGTGCTGCCATGAGATGGGAGGAGACACTCGGGGAGCAATGCCATGCAGCCCTGCTGTGCCCAGGGTGCATCCCCATAGGGTGCCCACTGGGGATGTGGGTGCAGGATCGGTGGCTCTGCATGCTTTGGGGGCTCTGAGTGATGCTCAAGGCGAGCCCTCCCCATACACATGGCTTGGACTCATTGCTGACTCACACCATGCTGTATTGCCTCATGTCACCCCCCATGAAGACACAGGAGGAGGCACCCCCAGATGACTGAACGCTGCTGGCAGCATCGCTCCCATGTGTGGCTTTTGCAGGGCATGGTGACACCGGCCCCAGAGCCCAGGGCTGTGCCACATGGGATCAGGTGCCCGGGGAGCACCCCAGGGCTGGGAGTGTGGTGGGATGGGAAAGGGCTCCTCCTGGCAGCCCAACGCAAATTGATCCTGCAAGCGTGGCATAATTCATGTTTCAGGCTATGGCCTGAGGGCAAAAACTGGAGAAATGTTTGATGTGAGGCTGTGGGTCCTGTTGGGAGCTGCGGCTCTGCCCGCCCTGAACAGGCTCTGCCCTCATTGCTTGAGGGTGCCGGGCTGGGCCTGGGGCAAAAAATGACTAAAGCAACTTGGGATTAGAGCTGTGTGCTGAAATATGGCATTTCGATATCGTGTTTGGATGCTGTCTTCTGTGTTGTGATTGGAGGCAGTGAGAGGAGCTGCATGCATCACAGCTGGCTCCTGTCGGCCCCATGCTTTGGAGATGGGGACAGACCTGAGGGCAGCATCCTGAGATGGGACTGGGGCAGGGGTCTGCACCCGCAGAACAGCAGAACAGGGGATGGGTGTCTGCAGGCACAAAGCCCATGGGTTTCCAGCCATTGGATCAAGGCTGGAGGGGCAGAAATCCCCATCTCACGGCGATTCCCCCATTGCTGAGCAGGGCTGGGGGCCGGGGTTGGCTGCCAGGAGCCAAGTGCTGTGCTTGGATGTGTGCCATCGGGAGCCGTCGCTGCACACAGGCGGCGTCAGGCATCATCATAATATTAATAATGAAAGGGCAGAGCCTTCAAAGATCTTCGCCCCTGCGCTGCACGGCTGCTGAGCGCGGAATGCAAAGGAGCTGCGTGAGCCTCATCCCAAGCAGCCATGGGGCGACGCCAATCTGGGTCACAAAAATGCCCAGGGAGCCCCTGGGGGCTCCTCGTGTTTGGCTGCAGGGTTCCTGTCTCATATCCCCTGTCTGGTGGCTGTGAGTCTGTGCTTCTCCTCTTTGGCAGGGCACAGGGCACTCTCTGAACACCCCAAATATGGGAATGTTAAGGAATGGGCAAACTGAGCATCTCTAACAGGGCAGAGAGGTGGGCTGTGCTGCAAATGGGGACTGAGACAGCCTACAGGGCCATGGGTTGACCCTACAGCATCCCAGTGCGTCCCCATAGCTCATCACCCTGTGAGACATTTGGGTTTCAGACATCCTTTTTTAATGTCCCGTGTGTTCCCCCAAGGCTGGGCACTTTGTGTGGGTCTTGGCAGCATTGGGCCATGGGATGTGCAGCTCTGCTCCTTTGCTCTGTGCCAGGAGCCCTGACCTGAGAAGGAAGAAGCCAAAGCCCCTGTGCTGGGTGCAGAGCATGCCTACCCCATGCCCACCCCATGCTCACACCATATCCTCCCATATCACTCCATACTCACCCCACACCTATCTCATACCCACTCCATAGCCACCCATACCCACTCCATACTCACCCCATGCCCAACCTGTGCTCACCCCACACCCATCCCACACCCTCTCCATGCCCACCCCACAGCTACCTATACCCATATCATACCTACTCCATAATCACCTCATAGCCACCCATTCCCACTCCATACCCATCCCATGCCCACCCCTATCCATATCATATCCACTCTATACCCACCCCATACCCCATTCCCACCCCATTCCCATGCCCTGCTCGCACTTTGGATCCAGTGGGCTGTGCTGATTCACCCCATGGAGCGCAGCATCACGGGGTCCCGCTGTGCTCCCAATGCCATCCCGTTGTGCACAGCCCTCCCTCAGCCTTTATTTCCCCTTCCAAACACAACAAAACCCCCCTCAAATCCTCCACGAGTGAGAAATCTCTTTTTGTTCCTTTATTTTTTTCTCCGCCGCTGCAGAGGATCGATCGGAGCTGATTCTCCATAATCCGCCTTTCTGTGGGAAGCTGGAGCCCCTGGGGGGGGGTGGAACCGATGTGGGTCCCACACAAGGTGCTCAGGGCTGTGTGCTCATGGCATCCAGCATCCCAAACCCTCATCTCCTAGCAACTTCCCTGTGCTGCCTCTCTGTGATCCCTTGCATTCAGGCTTTGAAGGGCAGAGCTTTGGTTCCTGGATGGGTTTGGGAGCGTTTTGTCCTCCTGGCAGCCGGGCGCTTGAGGGATGCAGGAAAACCTGAGGGCAAACCCCAGCTGTTAGCAATGGGACGTGCAGATGGGGATGGGATCCCACCCCCTGGGAGCTCAGCCTGGAAACAACATTCTGTTGGTTGAAAAAATAACATTTGATGTGGGGAAAATAATACAACAGGGTTTTGTTTTGCTTTGTTTTGTTGGTTAAGGAATGCCTCCTGACTACTTGCAGGCTGGGAAATATGTCCACAGGTCATGGAGCGCTGAAAGGGATAAATCACTCCTGGCACCAGAATGGGCTTTGTTGTGCTTGATCTAAAATACGGTGGTAAAAATGACCAAACGGCAATTATAAAGGGGGAGAACGAGTGTGTGTGTGTGTGTGTGTGGAGGGTTTGTGCTGCTCCTGCTTGCTCAGTGCACAGCGACGGGCAATGAAAGCAGCGTCTCACCCTCCAGCCACGCTGATGCTGCCATCTGAGGGCGCTTTCTCGTGGCTGCCGGTGGGAATTGGTGATGTGGGATTACAGCAGGGCTATGTGAGGGATCCCTGCCCTCGGGGGAAGCTGCAGGGATGTTGGCATAGAGCTCAGCTCGGTGCGATGCTCTGCCTGTCCGAAGCTCCCAGTTCCCTCCAGAGCCTCCCAGTACAGCCCAGCTGCTATTGGGGTGAATCGCCATCAGAACAGCCCCGGTCTGAGCCGTGGGTTTGTTCCTGCCCCGCACCGGGGCTGCAGCATCTGAGCTGCTGAGTGCTCCCAAATCCCTGTGGTAATTGGATCAGGGCGCTGTTTTCCATCAGAATATTAAACGGGAGCCGCCGCCCCAGCCTGGGCAGCACGCTTTGGGATATAAAGACACGGTGAATCGCGTTATGGGGGTTATTTCTCCTGCTTTAAAGTCAGAGGTATCACAGCAGCTCCTGATTTGTCACAGAGCACCGTGGTCCAGCTCCTGTTGATGGCAGGATTGGGAGGGCCATCACCAGCCGAGCGCTGAGATCGTGCAGCTCATCACAGCAATGGCACACAAGGGGCTTTGCTGTCCCCAGCTCACTCCTGTCCCCACATGGGACCAGCATGGGGGCTGGGGGGTTCAATTAGCAAATGAGGGGGCTTCGTGCCTTGCCCCGGTCATCGGTTTAGCAGGGTCTCTGGGTGGGGTGACCATCTGGTGGCATCTGCTGCTGCTCAGCTGCCACTGGTGTCCTAGAGAGGGGACACACAGGGCACAGCACCAAGGCACAGGGATAGGGGCTGCTGTGCTGGGCACATCCACCACTCCTGCCACAGCCGGATGGGTGGATAGGCAGATGGATGGATGGGTGCATGGGCAGATGGATGGATCATGGAATCATAGAGTCATTAAGGCTGGAAAAGCCTTCTCAGATCCCCAGGCCCAACCTCCACCCGTCCCACCATGCCCATGGACACATTCCTCCGTGCCACATTTCCATAGGCTCTGGAAAACTCCAGGGATGGGGACTCTGCCACCTCCTGTGTCAGCGAATGGATGGATGGACAGATGGATGAACGGACAGATGGACGGATGGATGGACGGACTAGAAAAAGGAGGCAGAGCAGGACAGACAGCTGAGCCTCGCTGGCAAATGAGGCGTTTTCAGGTGATGCTAACAAGCCCATTAATGGGGTTTATCAAGGGAGGCTGCTGACTTTATCTGAGATGCTGCTTTTGGGCTGGGAGAGCCTAAGCTCCTGCTCGTTAATTAGAAAGGCTGAGAGGAGGTTTGTAGCGGTTGGCCTCACTTGTGAGCAGCCGTAATGTGATGAGCGATTAGGGACTCTGAAGCTTCTCTACTGGTGTCATTAAGATACCGATGAGCTCAGGCAGGGAAAAGGCTTTTTTGGCTGTGCCTGGAAGGGGCTGGTCCTGCACTGCTGGGCTCGTTGGGGAACGTGAGATGTGTGAGGTAAGTCCTGGGACAGCATCAGCTTGGTGTCACCCTGTGTCCCAGGGCCCCGTGCAGGATGTGGTGAGCTCATGGTGTGAGGGAGCTGGGATGTTCCTGCTCACTATGTGATGAACAGGGAGAGGATTTGGGCATGGTTGCCTCCAGAAAGGTATTTCCAGATTCTTCCAATGCCAAATGCATGGTGAGGTGGGGGCAAAGCAGGACTGAGCGCTGTGCTTTGCCTCTGTCCTCCCTCATCTGCTGCCTTGGCAAAGCTTCCTGCGATGCTGCAGCATCCTGGTTGGCATTGCTCAGGCTATACTTACGGCCATACTAATTAAATACTTTCTGCAATCAGTGCCATGTATGACCCCACACTCTGAGCTGGGGCCGCTGTGTGCCATCACTGAGCAGGAACACGACTGCCACCGTCCTGGGGAACTCCCAACAGCGATTTACTCATCCCAGGCCTCCCATTTCTCTGTTTTTGTGACATTCTGCAAAGTTCAGGTTTACAAATTAAGCCAGTGCAATGAAGAGATGCTCCACAGTTATTTACGCTGCGCTGCTTGGCAACGCCTTCACCAAGGATGGGATCCCAGCCCTGCGGAATGGGGCCACTGAACCAGTCCCCACGCTGTGCTCTTAGTGCCTTGTCCCTGTATCCCTGCCTTTGCATGGGGCCGTGGGAGGGTCAGAACTGTGGCTCTCACACACCTCTCTGCTGCCCTGGTGCCGTGTTGTCAGCTCCCATCAGAAGCCGAATCACTCGGCCCTGTGCGCACTCTCCGGATTTAATTAACGGGGCCTTTCATCTCTCCCCTGAAGGAATCTGCTATCTTCTGTCTTCTTAATTAACGTTCATTAAGCAAATCAGAAGAACGTTTGCTCCTCACCGCCTCCACTGCTCTTAACCCTTGTGAGGTGCCAGGTTGGTGTGGGGCAGTGATGTTGGGGTGGTGGCACTGGGGCAGTGCGTGGTCCCCACATCCTCACCATGCTCAGACCACAGCTCTGTGTGCAGAAATTGGGTCTTGCTGTGCTGAGATGACCGGGACAAACCCAAGCTCTGATGGCTCCTTTGGATTCCCTTGTTCCAGCTCTTCCATGCCCTGAAGAATGAGGGATTCCCATAACCAATTTTAGCTATTTTTCTTGGCAAGGTGATGCTTGCCCATGGCAAGGTGACATGTGAGCTCTCATGTGAAGTCACTGCCCAGAGGTGGGAGAGAAGATGCCTCCATCATCTTGTTCTCAAAGAAAAGGGAGTGATCTGGTGCAGGAAATATTTGGACATATGTGGATACAGGAGTGTGACATCTGGGTGATGGCCTCACAGACCACCGTGGGTCTGGGTGCCCCTGCACCCTGCGTGAATGCATGCATCCCAGGATCTGCCTCCAGCCCTGACTGCACTGCATCACAACTCCATCCCAAAGCCCTCTGCAGGAGAGGATGAATGGTGGGGAAATCTTCTGGCTGCACTTAGTGTCTGGGGGTCCCCTTGGAGGTGGTCTACCTGTTTGAGCAAGGCAGCAAAACACCCAACAAGCCTCAACCACGGAAGACAAAGATTCCCTCCTTGAAACTGGCCCTACAGACTCTAGGGGTGAATACTGAGCTGGAAACCATCCTCTTTCCCCCCCAAACCTTTGCCACTGGCCGTTGGCTCTCAGGCAGATGGAGCTCAGCTCTCGGCAGTGGGAAATTGGCCGTTCCCAGCAGAGCTGATCAGGCTGTCAGCACTGGGTCAATATATGGTAATGGGGCTTTGAAGCGGCGCTGCTGCGGGAGCTGCTGCTGAGGACCTCTGATTCACAGCTTCCCTCCGGTGCTTTCTCCCTGCACTGTGCACAGAGGAGAATAAAATAAATAAGAGGAGAAGGGAGAGGAAAGGAGCTTAAATTATAGATGAGGGCTAAATTTCCCGGGTTTCTGTGGGCAGTGCAGTTTAGCGGAGCTTGGGGAGATGTGGGGCTCCTCCATCACCCAAATTCTGCAAAACCAACACCACAGAGTGGGGCTGGGGGGGAAGGGTGAGGCATGGCACCATCCCTGCCTGCCTGGGATCCTTTGCAGTTGCTGTCCTGTCTGTCTGGGTCCAACACGTGCAGTTCGGAGGGTGCCACAGTCCTGGCACAGGCTGTGTGCAATGAGCATCCCCTTCTGAAGGGATTTGAGGGGCATATGGGGGTCAGATTTCCCCACCTATGGGGGCATATTTTGGCTCAGAGGACTGGGCTGTCGCCATGGCAGATCAAGGTTGGGACCCCCACCTGCGGGTGCTGGCGTGGAGGATCACAGAGCCATGTCCCAAGAAGGTTGCTAAGAGTGGAGAGCAGTGAGGTGGGAGGAGAAAAGGGCACTGGAGTGGTGCTTTAAAGCCTTTCACACTTTCTCCTTGCTTTTCAGGCTGTGAGAAAATCGGCAGCCCCCATGAATTTGAGGGGACGGTGAACAGGTGGGGAATTGCTGCAGGCTCATCTCTGCTGCTGAGAAGTGGAGATGCTCAGAGGCCAAAGACCCAAACCCGTGCATTCCCGAAGTGATGGGGCTGGGATGCACCAGCTGGGGAGGTTGCAACTTGCTCAGCCCCACCTGTGGGGCTCAGCGTGGCCTTGGGGGGAGCTCCAGCCCCACTGCCGGCACCGCGCTCGGAGCTTTTGACGTTCCCAGCAGCATCCAGCAGATGGACCTCGGAGCGAGAGGAGGTGCCGGGCTGGGGGCCTGTCCCATCCCATCGCATTGCATCGCATCCCAACCCATCCCATCTCGTCGTGCCAGCCGGAGGAGGCTCAGAGCGCAGCGAGCCGATCCTCGCCATGGCCCGGCTCAGGGCGCTGGCCCTGCTGGGGACGGTGCTGGCCGCTGTGAGCTCGTCCCCCTGCTACGACCCCCGGGGGCAGCCCCGCCGCTGCGTGCCCGTCTTCGAGAACGCCGCTTTCGGCCGCGTCCCGCTGGTCACCAACACGTGCGGCTCACCGCCGGAGGATTACTGCCTGCAGATGGGCGCACGCGATGCCAGCCAGCTTTGCCAGCGCTGCGATGCCGCCGACCCGCTGCTGCACCACAACGCCTCTTTCCTCACCGACTTCCACAGCCAGGAGGAGAGCACCTGGTGGCAGAGCCAGTCCATGGCCTTCGGCATCCAGCATCCCAACTCTGTCAACATCACGCTCCACCTGGGTAGGTGCGGGAGAGGGGAGCGTGGGGCGCTGGGTTGGAAGGAGGTGCGCCGTGCCCAGTGCAGGCTGTGGGGTGCAAGGAGGGAGGGTGCTCTTTGCTGACAGCTCATTGCTAAGAGCATCTCCTGGTCCATTGCGAGGAGAGGACAGCGGTGCCCATGCGTGTGCACTGTGTGCTCCCCAGCTCCTCTTTGCAAAGCTGATGTGGGTTTACAGGGAGGGAGGCAAGCAGGAGCCCTGCAGGCTGAGGGTGCGGAGCCCCGTCCCCATTCATCCCCACACAGTGCTGAGGATGCCATGTATATTTTAGGGGACTCACAGCCCTGTAAATGCCACGCAACCCTGGCAGGGTTCCCCAGCTGTGAGCCGACCCTCTGTTTTAAATACTGTGCTTGCAGGGTGCGTACAGCCTGTGGGATCATGCCTAGCATGTTAAAAAGGATCTTTTTTTTTTTCCTGCGTTTTGCTGCCATCTAAACTATCTTGGCTATTGGCCAGCACTATAAAACCTTGGTTCTCTGCTGTCTTCTGCCGTCGGCGTGCTGCAGGGAGGCAGTGAGGGGTTGTGGCACAGACAGGCAGTGGGTCGGTGTGTGCCCTGCAGGATCACTGTGTTCCCAGCCCCCTGCAAGCAGGCAGACGTCTGCTCCGAGCTCCCCCTGCACATGAGAAGCGATGCTGGAGCAGCCCCATTCAAGGCTGTAATACGGCACCAAGCTCCCTGCATCCCTTCCAGAGCCAGTGCTTCCCTCTGCCCGTGTACCCGGGCTCCTTGTTTCTATGTGCCCCATATATCTTGCTACACTAAAAAGTGCCTGGCACATTGCTGCCTGACCTTTTCCATCGCCTCTGGGCCCCATTTTTAGCCCCAGCTGCAGACAATTTTTAATGTTTTAATGCTTACGCATGGGTTACAGAGGAAAAACCCAAATGTTGGTGCTGAGGCCAGCCCTGCAGCCCCTGGGACGTGGCCCCAAATGAGTCCCACACCTGCAGTGATGGGCCTGTTACCCTACACATTGAGCCCCCATCAGCTCACTCATGAGGCTGTGTAGGGGAGCTGCATGGGGAGCTTATTAAATGGGGTGCAGGATGAGCTGGATGAGACTTGTGTTTACCTGTATGCTGTTGATTGGCATTAATTAGATTATCCTCCCTTGAATCTCACTTCTCAATGAGTCTTCAGCTGTGCATTACAGTCTGCAGGACTTGGAGAGGATCACTAACCCCTGAGTATGGTTGCATTGGCCTTGGCATCAGGGAGGAACCCAACATACCCATACATTTGGAAAAGCAAAAGGCACCGGAGTTCCCTGGGGAGCTGGGAGTCCTGGTCACCATCCCCCCCTGTTGCCACCCACACTCCTGTCCCTGATGTCCCCACCCAGCAGTGTGCCCTGCTCCCTGCCAGGGAGACATCGTGGGCTGCACTCTGGGTTTCTTTGAAGGAAGAGAACACAATTTGGCCAACAAAAGGGACTGTCTGGAAAAAAGCATGCATCACTTGGGATAACCGCAGCGCGCTTTCTCTGCCGCAGCCCCCACGTGGGCCCCCTGACCTCTTCCTTGCAGTAGGGTCCCCTGGGGCAGGGGCTGTTTATTGACACAGCTCACAGCTCCAGCCCTGTCCCGACCCCTCTGCTTGGCCAAGGGTCCCCCGGGGCCACGCTGTCTGGGAACGGGCGCCTGTGGGGCTGGGACAAGGGCATCCCACCAGCATTGGTGCAGCCATGTCCCGGGGGCTTTGGGGAGAGGTAATCGTGGAGCAGCCCAGCCGTGCTGTCACAGCACCTTCCCATCCACGCTTACCTCAGGGCGGGTGGCCCAGTCTCCGTGTCCCCAGTGCCGGTAGCCAGGCTGGGCTCAGCTCCCCCACAGCAAAGTCGCAGCACATATGAGACGGTATTCATATGGGCCCAATTAAAGGCTTGTTTTCCTAGTCCTGGAATAACCCCTCTAACATTCCCAACTCATTATCTTTTCAAATAAAGCCAAAACCTCACAGCTAATTGTTTTGCGCAGTCAGGAGCGGTGCTGCGATGGAGCAATCCGCTCTTTGAGCCGGTCCTTCATCTGTGGCAATTAGGCAGTTCTGATGTTCACTTTGGTGTAGTTTCCCTCCCTCTTTGTAGCGGTTCTTTCAAGATATTTCAGAGCTGCGTTGGCCACCCCAGGGATCGATGTCCTCTGTTTGTCTTCAGCCCAATAAAGGCAGCAGCAAGGCCGGGTGCTGGCGTGCAGCTCCCTGGGCTGCCCTTGACCCTCTCCCCATTGCATGGGGGATGATGATGAGCACCATAACCTGATTGTTCCCAGCTGCTGCTTAGTCCCTGGCTTTGCACCAGCTCCTGGCCCACACCACCTACCTGCTGCCTTCATGCAAAGGTTGCAGTAGAGTCAAGAGCCGATTTGGGGCTGGGGAGTGGCATCCAGGTGGATGGGTGGCGAGTTCTGCCCACCCTGGGAAAATGCCAGCAGCCACGTGGGATGTAGCACCAGGATGATTTTGGCCCCGGTGCTGTTGGCCACTGTCCCAGCTGGGATGGGAGAGGAAGGCATCATGGTGGCTGTGTCCCCAGGAAAGTCCTACGAGATCACCTACGTGCGCCTGAAGTTCCACACCAGTCGCCCCGAGAGCTTCGCCATTTACAAGCGCAGCCATTCCGATGGCCCCTGGGTGCCCTTCCAGTTCTACAGCGCGTCCTGTGAGAAGGTTGGATATTAGGAAATTCCTTCTCTGAAGGAGAGGTCAGGTATTGGTATGGGCTGCCCAGGGAGCGGTGGAGTCGCTGCCCCTGGAGCAGTTCCAGAACGGTGGAGATGTGGTACTGAGGGATGTGCCAGTGGGCATGGAGGGATGGGCTGGGCTCGGGCTTGAGGAGCTCCGAGGTCTTCTCCAAACTCAGTGTTTCTATGATTCTATGATTTGAAGACCTACGGGAAGCGGCAGAGGCAGTACCTGCGGCCAGGTGAGGACGAGCAGGTGGCCTTCTGCACCGACGAGTTCAGTGACATCTCCCCACTGAGTGGTGGCAACGTGGCTTTCTCCACCCTTGAGGGCCGTCCCAGTGCCTACAATTTTGATGGGAGTCCCACGCTGCAGGTACCAGTGGGGTGGGAGAGGAGTGACAACGTGGAGCCCTGGGACCAGGGTAAAATAGTTGGGATATTAGGAAAAAATTCATCTCCAAAAGAGTGGTCAGGAGTTGGCACAGGCTGCCCAGGGAGCAGTGGAGTCACCATCCCTGGAGGTGTTCCAGAACCATGCAGATGTGGCACTGAGGGATGCGTCAGTGGGCACAGTGGGGTGGGTTGGGCTTGGGGATCTGAGAGATCTTTTCCAAACTTAAAGACTATGATGCCAAGAAAAGCCCCTGTGCTGCCCTGCAGACAGGAAGGGAGCGGGATGTGCCCTGATCGGGGTTGGTACTGGTGGCCCAGTCCTATCTGCAGGGCACCTTCCCCATGTCCCCTGCAGGAGTGGGTGACCGTCACCGACCTGCTCATCTCCCTGAACCGCCTCAATACCTTTGGGGATGACATCTTCAAGGACCCCAAGGTGCTGCAGTCGTACTACTATGCCATCTCCGACTTCTCTGTTGGCGGCAGGTGAGGGCTGGGATGGGGCTGCAGGGAGAGTCCTGGGACCATGCATGTGGCTTGAGGCAGCTCCAGAGCTTGAATTGCATTTTGAGGAGCAAATCACTCAGATGGGACCCTAGTGCTGTGGAGGAGTTGACCCAGGCTGCAGCCCCAGAAGCTGAAGCAGCCCACAGTGGGATTGGGGGCCGATGTGGGGCACAGATATCAGCAGTGCTGCTCTGAGGTTGTGCTGTGCCCTTCCCCAAGCAGGGAGGTAGGAAAACAGCCACAAGACATCACACTCCACCCCACTGAGAGCTGCCTGCCCCTGGGCACAGGGGCTGGGCGTGCTCCGGGAGCACCGTTTCTGTCTGAGCCCTCTGGGCTGCAGCAGCTGGAGCTGCTTAATGCTCCTCATGGGCCACCCTCAGCGTGTGACCTCCCATACGGGATCGCCTCGGGGGCACGGCCACCCCAGCACAACAGTTTGAGCACCATCCCGGATCAGCAGCGCTCAGAGCAGCTCGGGTTTCCTGCAGGTGTAAATGCAATGGTCACGCCAGCGAGTGCGCGCCGGATGAGGCAGGACGGCTGGTGTGCGTGTGCCAGCACAACACGGCCGGCACCGACTGCCAGCACTGCCAGCCCTTCTACCAGGACCGGCCGTGGGCGCGTGGCACCGCCGAGGCTGCCAACGAGTGCCTCCGTGAGTAGCACCCACCTTGGGCTCGTGGTGGTGGTGAGGAACGCATCCAGCAAGGCTGCTCTGGCTGGGGAGCACCACATCCACAGCATCACCCCAAGGACACTCATCCGAGCCCCACGGGCCCCAACCGCCCCTCCTGGTTCCCCCCCAGCTTGCAACTGCAGCGGCCGCTCGGAGGAATGCTTCTACGACGCGGAGCTGTTCCGCCGCACCGGCCACGGGGGGCACTGTCGCAACTGTCGCGACAACACGGCCGGGCCCCGCTGCGAGCAGTGCCGGCAGAACCACTACCGCTGGGAGCAGCAGGCTGCCTGCCAGCCCTGCCACTGCCATCCCGCAGGTGTGTGGGGTGTGGACGGGAGGGGAGGGCTCGTTCCTGTGCTCCCCAACCTTGGGTTGTGCCATTGGGCTGCTGCACCACTGTGTTTTGCCAAGCTCGTCTATTGGAATTTGGGAAAAGGCCCATGCAGGGGGTTGGGTTCGCCCTGCTTGGGGTGGGCTCCTTGCCATGGCACAGTTCCTGGCCCTGGCCTCGAGCACAGGGTCCCCCCGTCACCTGCCCACCTGTGGGCAGCTCAGGTTGGCCGTGTCCTTGCAGGTTCCCTGCGGCCCCAATGTGACAGATCAGGGACCTGCACCTGCAAAGCCAACGTGACAGGTTGGAAGTGCGAGCGCTGCAAGGATGGCTACCACAGCCTGAGCGAGGGTGGCTGCAGGTGAGGGGGGCCCTGGCCGTGCTGGGACATGGGATGGGACCAGGGCTCATCCTACACCCGCATCTTGGCCCGGCCAGACCCTGTGCCTGTGACCCTGCGGGCAGCGTGGGCACCTGTGACCCCAACACTGGGCATTGCACCTGCAAGGAGAGGGTGGAGGGGCACCTGTGCAACAGGTAAGCACTGCGGGATGAGGATGGAGCTGTGGCTCCTTTCCACCCTGGGATCAGCCACTGGGATGCCGTATGGTTCCCTGCAGCTCTGCCTGCCCCATGCCATGTGATCTTGTTTCATGCCCATACCAGGTGCCAGCCCGGCTGGTTCAACCTACAGCCCCACAACCCCACTGGCTGCACCAGCTGTTTTTGCTATGGCCACTCCGCCGTCTGCATGGCAGCAAATGGCTACGAGGTGACACACATCCACTCTGACTTCAGGGAAGGTATGGAATTCCTGGCCCTGGATGAGGTGGAAGATATGGGCTTGGGCCAGGAAACCTGGAAGGTTAGGAAAGGCTGGGGTTGAGCATCCACTCCTCCTTGGGACTGAGCATCCCTCCTCTTTGGAGCTGAGCATCCCTCCTCTTTGGGGCTGAGCATCCCTCCTCTTTGGGGCTGGGTGCCCTGCCTGGGAGTCACCGATGCTGATGGTTGGGAGGGGGATTTATCTGCTTTTTCTCTATTTTGCTGTCAAATCTCTGCTTTTGCCCCCAGCTCCACAAGGGGCAGGCTCTCCCTCAGGGCATCCCTCCATCCCTCTGTGTTCTGTCCATGGCTTGGGGAGCATTGCAGGGCTGGACACACCAAGGACTGCCAGAGCACTAAAAAAAGGGTCAGAATGTTACAGACAAAAATGATGGAGGGAAATTCACCTCCCTCCTCTCCCCACCTGTGGCTGGACTAGGGCAGGGCAGGAGGTGGGCTGGGGGATCTCCCCATTGGCATCCAGGGATGTGTTTGGATGTGGGATGCTCGGGGAAAGCATGCCATCTGCTGTGCAGCAGGGGCACGGTACGGGCACCCACCATGGGTAACCATGTAGACATGAGGGGTACTCATGTCCAGCTCTGCATTGCCTGCACCCTGAAGCACAGACAGAGCTGAATACACATAGCCAGCATTTATCCTGCTGGCATTTAAGCCCCTCTGCCAATTGCTGTCCTGTCTTGCGCAGCCTGGAAAGGAAACCAGGCTTCATGCGGTGTCTTTTCCCCTTCCTTCCTGTGGTCTCGCCAGTTTGGGACTGCTCCGTTAGGGAGGGCATGCAGGGCTGGAAGAAATAAATAACTGTTGAGAGCGGGGGAGAGTTTCACTGATTTCCAAAGGAAACCAACCGTAATGCAATTACACCCCGTCCCTTGCTGTGCTTCCTGCACATTCCAGCCCACGGTGCCGCAGCACAAGCAGGGGGGCAAAAGTTTAAAGATAACAATTTCCTCCAACTCTAAGCAAATAAACAGATGAGGATGGGGGGATGGAGGCAGCCAGGGCCACTGTGAGAGCACGGAGCCAGGGTGAAGCTGGGCGATGCAAAGTGCTGGCTCCTGGCAAGAGACCAGAGGAGTTCATGGGCAGGAGTGGAGCTCCAAAAGCAGCACTGGGGTGCTGGGGGTATGGGGGCTCACTGCTCTCCTTTGTGCTGTCCCATAGGGTTGGAAGGCTGGGCTGCAGCTGTGGGGGATGTGGCAGTGCCTCTGCACTGGGCTGATGGGGAGATTGGCACTGAGTGGGAAAAAGAAGAGCCACTGAACCTCCTTGCACCGGGTATGTGCTGGGCTCCTGGGGTCTGTTCCGCTATGTGTGACAGCTAAAGTGGGACCAGAGGCCCCATAAGAGTGGTACATCCATGTCCTTCAGATTTTCTTTCCCTTTCCTCCCACAGAGAAGTTTCTGCAGAACCAGCGTCTGAGCTACGGGCAGCCCCTGTCCCTGCTGCTGAGAACGGAGGGGAATGGAACCAGGGCAGAAAGTGGGATGTTTCTGCTTGGGGTCCAGCTGGTGCTGGAGGGTGAGGGGCTGGAGGTCACCATGTCCAGCAGTGAGAGCCAGGCACAGGATGGGAAGCAGACTGTCACCTTCAGGTGTGCCGTGGTGCTCCTTGGGGTGACTTTGGGACACTGAAGCTCCATGGTGGGGGTTGAGATACCGCGGATTGCTCTGTGTGCCCAGGTCACAGTTTGGCAGCTGAACTGAAGCCTTCCTCCCACACTCCTCCTCCAACAGGCTGCATGAGGCAGAGGAGGGCACAGAGCCTTTGCTGTCAGCCTTCAGCTTCCAGCGCCTGCTCTCCAACCTCACTGCCCTTCGCCTCCGTGTGAGCCGTGGCCCCGGGCCAGGTGGGTGGCTGTGGGCAGCATCCCATAGAGCTGGGAACAGGAGAACAGCAGTTAAACCCGTGGCTTTATGGAGCATTTCCAGGCAGAACGGAGAGCTGGGACCATTGTGCATGCCCCCATCCCCATGCTGCTCTCCCCCCTTGCAGGCAGGCTATGGCTGAGCCGGGTGCAGCTCACATCGGCTCGCCGAGGTGCAGGCACGTGGGCAGGATGGGTGGAGGAGTGCACGTGTCCCTCTGGCTACACCGGGTCCTTCTGCGAATCCTGTGCACCTGGCTTCAAGCGGGACATCCCCTTCGGTGGCCCCTTTGTCACCTGTGTGCCCTGCACCTGCAACCAGCATGGGGACTGCGAGCCACTCTCAGGTGTGCACCCGGTCCCTCTGCTTGCTGGATCACAGTGTGCATGGGGAGCACATCTGTGTCTTTGCTTATTCTGAGGAATGCTGGAAGCCATCCTGGAGATCAGGGAAACACAGAGCAGAGGGTCAAAGATGCTGCCTGGCTTCCTGTGCATCCCTACAGCAAGCAACAGCACAGATCGGTGCTGGGAAGAGATGCAGATGAGGTGATGTGTGCAGTACCCGGATGGGACCCCGGGCACGTGGAAAGGAACAACAGAACTTCATGGGCAGGATGGGAAGGGCTGGAAGAAACATTTTGTTCAGCGTGTGCCTCTGCTCTGCCAGCAATACACGACACCGGGCTGCAGACAGCCTGCATCTTGCTGGGACAGGGTTGAGCCCTGGGAGCTTTGATGTCCTGGCCCCTGTGTTGTTTCCTTCTGCTGTTTTTTCCCCTCCTTTCTGCCACCTGCTTTTCCTTTGCTCGCAGTTGACCGTCCTGTCTAACTGTGGGGAAAAAAGGAAACATGCCCATTCCCTCTTGCACAACCTGCCTGCTGTCACCTGAACCCCTCCGACCCCTCTCCATCAGCAAAGCATCTGTGTGGAGGCGGAGGTCCTTGAGCATCCTTCCTCCTCCTGCTCCAGTTCCCAGCTGACTGCGGACGGCTGTGACTCACCAGCTCGGCTCGAGGAGACGCTCGCTCCCCGCTGGGTCGCAGCCGCCCGCTTCTGTTTTCCATCCCAGGCTGAGAGCACGGCAGCTCGGCGCTGGGAAATGTGTTGTCCATTACTGCAGGCGCCGGCAGACTTAGGGCACGATGCTGTGGCTGCCTGCACCCACCTCACGCCTGCACAACATCCTCCTCCTCCAAACAAGAGCTGGGCAAGGGGAGGGGATGGGGGAAAGTGTGACTGGCTGCTTTGGGAACATGCAAACAGTGTGGCTCCTTGATAGGAGCTGCAAATCCCTCCTGGCACCACGTCTCCATTTCTCATCTCACAGGGCGCTGCCGCTGCTTGCACAACACAGAGGGCCCCTCCTGCGAGCGCTGCAGCCCCGGGTTTTATGGCAACCCCTTCACCGGGCAACCTGATGACTGCAAGCCGTGCCCGTGCCCTGATGGCTCACCCTGCACTCAGCTGCCCAGCAGTGGGGAGGTGGTGTGCACCCACTGCCCTCCAGGGCAGAGAGGTGAGGTTGGGATGTAGGGAGGGAGCTGCGGTTCAGCTGGACCCCTCTGCACACTTTTTGCTTTGCAGGGAAGCGCTGCGAGCTGTGCGATGATGGATTTTTTGGGGACCCCTTGGGGCAGAGAGGTCCTGTGCGTCCCTGCATCCCCTGTCAGTGTCATGGGAACGTGGACCTCAATGCTGTGGGGAACTGCGATTCCTTGACCGGGCGCTGCCTGCGCTGCCTGCACAACACAACAGGAGAGCAGTGCCACCAGTGTCAGCCAGGGTTCTATGGGGATGCGTTGGCCCCCAGCCCTGCTGGGAAGTGTGCACGTATGTATATGGCCAGGACTGGCCCTGCTGCCCCCACCCCAGCCCAGACCCTCCCAATGGGGCAGGCAGAAGGGATACCCACTGGGTTTAGAGGCTGAGCAACGGGCTGTGTTAGCCATGAAAGCTCAGCAGTGTGTTTCTGTCCCCTCTCTGCACTGCTTCATGCTGGGGTGCAAGCAGCATTTTGTCTTCATAGCGTGCAACTGCAACCCTGATGGCTCAGCCTTGGGGCTGGAGGGCTGCGATCCGGGCACGGGGCAATGCCACTGCCTCCCACACGTGTTGGGCAGAACCTGTGAGCTGTGCCAGCACGGCTACTATGGGCTGCAGGCTGCCGTGGGCTGCAAGAGGTGAGTGGCGCACAGCGGGTGCTCTGTGCCTCACTCCTTAGTGCCTGCTCACTGCACTCTCTGCTCCTTGGTGCACAGCTGTGAGTGCCACCCAATGGGGTCCCAGGACAGTGGGTGCCATGCGGTGACGGGGCAGTGCTCCTGCCAGCCGGGTGTCACAGGGCTGCGCTGCGACAGATGCGAGCACGGCTTCTTCGGCTTCTCAGCCAGGGGCTGCCGAGGTACCGGGGAGGGCAGCTCAGCCCTAAGCACGGGGCTGGCAGTTGTGGTGTGACACCTTCTTGTCACCATTGTAGCATGCAACTGCTCCCCTCTGGGCTCCGCCAGCGCGCAGTGCCATGAGAACAGCACCTGCCTCTGCCGCCCCGGTTTTGTGGGCTATAAGTGCGACCGCTGCCAGGCCAATTTCTTTCCTGACCCACCGAGCTCCAGCTGCCAGCCATGTCCCACCTGCTATGGGCTGGTGAAGGATGGGGTATGCCCTATGCCCTGCCCAGGTGGTGTGGTGCTCCCATGCTGCATTGCCATGCCCCCATGTCTCACCTGCAGGTGGAGCGGCTCAGGGTGAAGCTGCAGGAGGCGGAGGAATGGCTGCAAGAACCAGGCTGTGAGCTCCACCTGGGGCAGCCCCTTGAGATGGGAGATGCAAGCCGGGGAGATGGGCTGAGCACACAACACCTCCTGCAAGGTAAGAGGCAGCCCCAGTGGGGCTGGGAAGCAGAAAGCCTCGTGTCACCCCTGCAGGGAAGCTGGGTGCCATGATGTGACTGGGTGGATGCAAGGGGATCCTGTGTCAGCAATGGGATGACAAAGATGGGGAGGACAGCCTGGGAGGGCAATGGCACAGAACACTGTGGGGTGCTGCAGGCCAATGCCAGGTGCAGATTGGTGCACTTTGAAGGGCAGGGATGAACCCCACAGCTATTGTGGGGCAGCTGGTGATGGGCTTCACTGTGGGCTGAGCATCCATCCTGCAGGTGCTTCAACCCCAAGCACCCATGGGGGCCAGCGAAGCCAGGAGTTGCACTAAGCAGCTGTTTATATGCCCACAGGTGCCCATGCCATGCTCTCAGCACAGGTGGGACGGCTGTCAGAGATGCTGAGCACTGCACGGGGCCATCTCAGCAATGCCATCAGGGCTAGTGGCTGCTCCAGCCAGGGACCCACCAAGACCTGCACACTGCTGTCAGAGATCAGGGCTGTGCTGCAGTCAGCACAGAGGGAAATCCTGCATGCTACCAACACTCTGGCTGCCACGGTGCGGGCTCCTGAGGGTACTGGCTGTCTTGGGGCAGCAGATCCACGTGGGTATGGCACTGGGGTCTCACTGCTGTTGTTTGTATTGCAAGGATATTCCCCTGGAGATCCCCCTGCTGCCCACCAACTGGAGCCGCTTGGCAATGGAGGCACGGGTGCTGGCAGAGAGGTATGTTGGGCACCACAGGGACAACTGCTGTGCTGGGACCTTCCTGGCACACACTCATGGTTGGTGGTGGTGGAAACAGGGAAGCCCAGACCCTGTCTGATGCCAGTATACAGAGACCAGTCCCAGTGACACCTCCCCATGTCCCCTTGTCCCTGCAGGCATGGGGATATTGCAGCACAGGTGGAGGCGGCAGTGAGGAGAGCGCTGGGTGCCTCCAACACCAGCCATGAGCTCCTGAGGACACTGCTGGAGGGGAGAGTGGCACAAGAGGCACAGAAGGAGCTGGAGGCTGGGTGAGGAGCTGGCAGTGGGGGGAGTGGGGCAATGGATTCCCTTCCCTCTGGCCTGGTGATATGACAGAGTCCCAACAAACTCATTGCACGGCAGCACTGCAAAGTGGAGAGCCAGGGGGCTCCATGCTGGGAGTGTTTCAGACTCCTTCCCATGTCCCAAGCTGCCACTTGTGCTTTGAAGCACTGCTTGGCTTTGGGTGCCCATGGCATCCTGTCCACATAGGTATGAGGAAATTCAGTGGGCATGGAAGGAGCTGGGTGCTGGCATGGAAGAGGTGGCAGTGGAAGCCAGGAGAGCTCTTACAGCCATCCAGGAGGCAAATGTAGGCATGGCCGAGAAGCTTCAGCAGGTGACTGCTCCAGGGCAGGTGAGCAGCATCCAGCTCCTGTTTGCATCCCATACTGTACCCATCAGTGTTGCTCCCTCCTGTGCTGGGAGATGCCCTCCTGGAGTTGTTGGTAGCTCTCTCCCTACAGCAGGTGCTGCTGGTGCAAGCTAGGGCCCTGGCACAGGAGGTGGCAGCACTGGAGCAGACAGCGCAGGCGCAGGAGCCAGCAGCTTGGCAGAGCATCACAGCATCTCTCAGCATGGCAGCTGGGCTGCGCCGGGACCTGCGGGGCACTCAAAGCTTTGTACAGGTAATCACTGCTTAGCCACAAAATAAATGATGGGGAAGCCCTGTGCCAGCTGGAGATGTGGGCATATTGGGCGCATCCTTCTCCTGCATCCCATCCAAGGCACAGGGCTGGGGCTCCAGCAGCTCTTTGCCCTCTCCCCAGCCTCACTCCTGCCCTCCCATCCCCAGCTCCAAGACCGGGCCAGCTTTGCTCATAATCTGTCCACCTCAGCAGTCTCACAGGGGAAAGCAGTGATCTCTGGTGCAGAGTCCCTCCTGGGCAGCTTGGAAGGTAAAAGGCTCTGGGCAGAACATTTCTGCTCACAGCCTGGGTGCCTGCACTGGGTGCCCAAAGGTTGGCTGTCCCTGCAGGCATGAGGAAGGTGCTGGGGCATCGGAAGGGTCGCGCTGCCCTGAGAAGGAGAATGGCACAAGTGCGGGACAGAACGATGGTGGAGGCCCAGAAGAAGATTAAACAGGCAGAGAAAATGCTGGGAAACTCCTTGTCTGTCTCCAGCGCGGCCAGGAAGAAGGCAGGGGAGGCTGAGCGTGTTGCTGCAGAGAGCAGTAAGGTCTGAGCAGAGGGATTGGGGTGCAGGGAGCAGGACCCCCGCTGCTGTCTGCTGGGGTGACTGTCCCCACCTCTGTCATTGGCAGAGGGCCCAGGCTGTGCTGCAGGGCAGCAAGCAGGCTCGCAAGCACACCAGGACACTCACCACACGTGTCAATGAGACCCAGCAGCAGCTGTCCCAGCAGCAGCGCATGGCTGAGGAGCTCAGGGGAAGCCTGGAGGAGGCAGAGCAGGTGAGTCAGGTCCCCTCGTGTGGCTGTATCCTGTCCAGGAGCTTTGTCTGCAGCACAGAGCATCAGGAGCAGCACAGAATAGGGAATGCCTTGGGGCTGTTCCTTGTCTGATCCAGCCAAGGGTCACCAGTGGCCCTGATCCAGGTGTCTCTGTGTTGCAAGGTGGGGACGGAGGTGAGCAAGATGGCAAAAAGCCTGCAGGAAGCCCGGGGTTCACTGATGGCAGACATCAAGACCCTGAATGATCTGCTGCACAGCCTGGGTGAGAGTTGAGGCACTGGGTATTGGGCCTAGGGTGTGCTGGGGGGTGTGGGGGAAGGGATGTGCCAGTTATGGGGTTGGGGATGGGATTAGCACTGTCCAGGCTCAGCTGGATGCCCTGCACCAGAGGTGGCTCTGGGTCCCACAAAGCTTCTGTGGGGCTGTGTGTCAGGGAAAGCCATTGCGTAGGATGAATTGGGGTGTGCAGAGCATGTGCTCGTGCCTGGTGTGTGGACAGTGCTTTTCCTTGTCATCTCCAAGAGGAGCAGACTGAGGTAAGGGCTAGAAATCATCATCCATACGTAAGAGAAAGATGTGCCCAGGCCACGGGTATTTGCTTATCCGTGATTGCTGCCCTGCCTCCATGCCCTGCTGTACCGGCTCCCTCCCAGTCAGCTGGTGCTGATGGTCAGAGCATGGCTGCATCCTGCCCTGCTCCTGTCTCTCACCCTCACTTTTTCACCTCACCCAGGAGGCCTGGAGTCAGGCACGCAGGCAGAGGCGGTGCTGGGTGCCGGGCGGCTGCAGCTGGAGCGGCTGCGGCTGCGGCTCAGTGCTCCAGGAGCCCTGGCCACGCGGCTCAGGCAGCTGCAGCAGGAGGCAGAGCTGCAGCAGGATAGGATCCGGGCATTTGAGAGCGACTTGGTGGAGATCTTGGCTGACAAACAGAACCTGGAGGACATTTTGCGGAGCCTCCCTGAAGGCTGCTCCAAGTGGCAGTGATGGGTCCCTGGCTGCTGCCCCAACACCTCCCATTGCCCTCAACGGTGACCAGCAGAGTGAAGGACACCCACTTTACCAGCATCATCCCTCCTGCTGCTCTGCTCTTTACATTGCCCTCCATACAATACTGCACTCAGGTCCTTACCCACACTGGTTCTACTTAGCATCCCAAGGGCCCTGTGCATAGCTTCAGCCACCAGCTCCATCCCTCAGGCCAGGAGACAAAGCAGCCAAAGGGATGCATGAGGTGTGGACAGAGCTGTCACAGCATTGCTTTCACGAGGCAGAGAACAAAGAACTGTCACCAATCTTCCCCACTGGACACAACCCTCCATCCCTCCTTCCCCACTGCAGCACAGAGGTCCATTACAGGCTGGAGCCCAGTTCACTCGTTAACCTGCTTTACCTGTGTTCCTTTGCTCACAGCACAGGAACTCAGGTTTGCTGAAGTCTGAGGTGATGCTAATTGTAAAACCATTGCCCCAGACCTTGGATTCCCCCACCTCCATCTTCTGCTGGTCCAAAGGTCTGCAAAGGGCACAGCATTTTCCTGCCCTGAGCAAACCCATCTCTTCCTTCTGACGAAGGAGCATAATGGCAGGGGCTCCATGCTCAGCAAAAGCAAAGCCACGCAGCAGTGAGAGCACAGCGTGATGCGGCTCGGCTGGGAGGCAAGGAGTCACAGGCACTGCTGTCTCCCTGAGAAGACAGTTACATGTCTCCACTTAGCACACCAGCTTGCTGATACAGAAGCATCGAGCCCCTGCCTTGTGTGCATGGCTGGAGATGTGGTTCACCCTCCCTCCTGCTCTTCCTGGCACTGTTTTTTTAGCCGGTGACACTTGCCTACAGCTGTATCCATTAAAAGTTCTTCGTGTAACACGGAGCTGCCCGTCCACCCCGGGTGCAAGGCAGCAGGACGAGCACACACTGTCCATGTGCTGCTGCTGCTTTTTGCAGGGATACCCCCGGGGTTTAACGCAGCTGCGGGGAGGTGCGGGACGCTGCTCGCCGCCTCCTGCTAAGGATGCTTTAATGCAGCACTTAGAAAAACGATGTCTCGCTGAGATTGCCGGGGATGCGATGGGCTGAAGGCCGCCTCCTGTTAGATCCCGGCCGGGACACACATCGATGCGCTCCTGCGCGAGGTGCAATGCGCACCGACGTACTTTGCACAGCTGCTCCCAGATAGCAGCTCGGAGCTCTGCGGCCGGAGCAATGCCCCCGGCACCCCCGGGCTGTGCGCTAGGGGGAGACCGTCCCCTTCTCGTCCCCATCCCGTCCTTTTTCCGTCTTCCCGACCCTCCTCGGTCACGTCCCGCCCGTCGGGGAATACCGCGAGCAGAGTGGGTGCCGCTCTGCCGTTTCTTCACTTTTTCTTTCGTGAAATCTGTACTTCCCTGCGGATTTCCATCCCGCGGACACCGGGCTCGCGTTCCCCGTGGAGCGGGGAAGGGGTTAACAGGGGGGCGGGGGCCCTACAGCCCGGCACGGCCCGCCCCTACTTAAGGCTGCGGCGGGGGACGGAGCGGCTCCGCGCGATGGCGGCTCCGCGACGGCCGAGCGGAGGGGGACCGCGGCGTGCCCCGCAGGACGGGCGGCTGGAGGAGATCAATAAGGTGCGGGCGGGGGTCTGCGGGAGGGTCGGGCGGAGGCAGGTGGAGCCGCTCCCAGCTGCCCCCGACTTGCGGCAGGTGTCCCCCCGGAGGAAATGGACGGAGCGGGGTGGGAGCGCCGCGTGCGATGGTTCTCCGTCCCCTCTGTCTATGGGGTTGCCCTCCGAGCCGGCTGCTCTTCACCCATCCCATGGGTGCTCTGTGCTGTGAAGTTCCCTTTGGGAAAGCAGCCCAGCAGCCGCGGGAGCTGTTGTTCCTCAATCTCCCCTCCATGCATAAGGTGCTTTTAATTCCTCTCTTGGCTGTTGCGAAGAGCTGCTCCAAGGTTCTTAACTCTTTAATCACAACGAGGGGAACGTGAAGTTGCTGGGTGATTCTCAGGCCTTGGGCAGTGGGAACGGAGCTCCTGGATCAGGGCAAAGTGTGCTGAGCTGTGTGCCCTGGGCAGCAGGCTCTGGTGGGGTCCCTTCCCTGAGCTGGGGGTTTGCCACACCTCTGCCTTGCCATGGCTTATGGTGTCCCTTCTGGCTGAGAGCCATTCTGAGGGTGAAAAGAAGGTTTTAACCTTGAAACAAGATCGCTTAGGGTCACTTTTGGGTCACTTTTAAGTGAAGTTGATGATGCCTTGCTGATGCAGGCAGTGCCCTCTTTGTGTTAGAGGTGGGGAAATCAGAGCTGCACCAGCTGGGAGCCCAGAGGAGGCAGTGGGCTTGCTTTGCTTTGCCCTTGTGTTAACTGGACAAGGAGAAGTGCTAGTGTGTTCCTCCCAGCAGGGCTGAGAGCTGAGGTGGAGGTTATGTAGGTCACTGGGGAGGGAATTAGGTGATTACAACCCAGGAGGTGCTGCAGGGTAATAGGAGCACTTGGCTAAAATAGAGCCTTTGTAACAGACTGCTTGAAGTGGGTGAGGTGCCCCAGCACAGGGGCAGGTGGTCTGCAAGCATTCCCATAGGGGATGCTGCCCACTTGGATTGGGAGGAAGGCTGCTGTGCCCATCACTGCAGTTCTGCTGCTTCAAGGCTGTCCTGCAGCCTGGTTTGGGGTGGGTGTGGGATCCTCCTGCAGGCAGTATCTGTGGAGATGAGGTGCAGTGCAGTGCACGCTGCAGAATAATGCCCAGTGCTGTGCCCTGGAAGCTTCTATTCCTCTGATGCAGGGCATAAGCTTCTAGTTCTCTCAAAGCAGCCATTGCTTCTGGCAGGCTGTTCCTCTTGGCGAGGTCTGGATGACAAAAAATGAAACAAGCTACATAACTTCCCTGTTCTTGTAGATGGGAGCTACTTGTTTGTGTCCTTGCTGTCCTGTGTGTTGACTCGGTGCTGGGAGAGGGGACTGGAGCAGCTGCCCTCAGACCCCAAGCAGTCACTGCAGTGAACCCCACAGGGATGCACTGGACTCTGCATGCTGGTGGTGGGGGCTGCTGTGAGCAGCCATGCAGAGGAGCAGCTCCTGCATGGAGCACCCAGCTGCAGAGCTGGCTGACTGTGGCTGTAGTCAAGGAGGGGGCTTTCCAAGCCCCATCCCAGGGCTGCAGACCAGGAGAGTTACTCCTCATAAAAATGAATTCCACATTTCTATCAGGCGTAATCTCATTGTCTCATCCCAACAAACAGCTCCCACCCAGCCCTGTTTTCCTGGCTGATTTCTACCCCAGAGTTCTCACTCAGTTAAGGGTCTGGAGGCAGGCAATGTCTGGAGTGCACACGTGCTGCTGAAAGCCAGCTGAGCCCAGCATTGGACTCTTCCTTCCAGCAGCTCTTCTCAACAGCTCCTCTGGGATCCCCTGCTGGCTGTTCCCATTTTCCTGGGAATGGCAATCACGTTATTCTGCCTTGTGCATCAAGGTGGCAAGCCTAATCCCAGCACAGATTAATTGCAACCTGGTTTCACCTCCTAATGCTTTGGGCTGCGGGGAGCTCAGCCTGGTGGGGAGCAAGTGCCTGCTGCTCCAGGACAGGCACAAGCATCCCTCAGCCCCATTCCAGCTTCTGGAGGCAGGGAAACAGCCACAGGAGAGCCTGGCTTGCTGACTGGAGCTTTTCTGAGGAGTGAAGAAGGATCTGGCATTGCACAGATTGTTTTGCAAGTAGCTGAGGTTTGTGTGGCTGGATTTCCTTACCTGGATATGTCTCTTTCTCCATGAAAGAGCAGGAGCTTGGGAGTGGCTGGGCTTATTTTTAAGCAGTTCTTATTAATAGAACAAGCCCCCTAAAATGGGCATGTTAGCAAAGGGCTCTGGGAGGAACTTCAGCCGCTTGATTGAGTCACCGGCCCTGGGGACTGAATTCCCGTGCACTATTGTGAGCTCTGGCCTTATCAGTGTGGTGGGGCAGCTTGCATACAGTATGCTGGCTGGAATGCCTTTGAACTATACTGCTCCCTTTGAGCTGGAACAGCTGAAGTTCCCCTGTGAGTGAAATGAATGGAGTCTGGGTGCCAGGTGTGCCTGGTGTCCCCCATCCTGCCCTGTACCTGCTGTGACACCTCAGGTGCATTTCCCTCAACCCACTGGGATGCAGTTGTCCTTCTGCCTTCCCCTACTCTCCTCTCCTATCCCTTATCCTGCCCATGTGTGCAGCTCCTACAGGGCAGGAGGGAGCTGTGACCTGGTGATGCTCTGGCTCCGTTTCTGTTCTCGGGGAGGTTTGGCAATCCCCTCTTGCAGAAGCTGTTCAGTGGGTAACACGATTCTGCTCTCCAGTGACTTCATTGGGCTGAACCCAGGTCTCAAAGCCCAATTGTCCCTTTGTGCTGGGCAGGCACATGATATCCCTGGGTAGAAAAAGCTGAAATCAATAAAAGCAAGTTGGCTGAAGAGAATGAAAGAAGGAACTGGGAACACTGCTATTCCCTACAGCTTTCAGCTTGAGCTGATGCCCACGGTGTGCAAGAGAGCCTGTGTCTCACGGGTTTAGTTACCAGGGTCCCTGGTGTCACTTTGGGAATCTGCAAGGTAGCAGAGACATCTGTCTGGGTTCACGGTGATGGTGTGATGCTGTCCCAGTACTACCAGCACTGGCTGCTACCTGTTGTCTCATAGGGACCACCCCATCCTGCCCTCATGGGTAACTGGTGAGTAACATGCACAGAGCAGGGAACAGCCTCAGCTCTCTCCACTCAAGCCTCTGGAGGAGTTCTGTGCTGGACGAGCAGTGCATGAGCTGTGCAGATGTTAATGACTTCTGCTCTGAAGAATGCAGTGTTGTTTCCGAACACAGATCGAGTCATTAAGTAGCTGGAGCAGGGCGGTGTGGGAGGGCAGGGGCAGGACCATGATGCTGATGGGGCACGGTGGTGGGGCTGGCAGGGCGTGCTCTGCTCTGTGCTCTCAGGCACCTGGAACTTTCAGGGGTTGGGTTGGGATGAGCAACTAGAGCTGACCTGGGATTTCCCATCCACACTGAGCAGGGTAACAGGGAAAAATGAGTAGACAGGTAAATGGAGCCCTGTTCCTACCCTCTCAATTCCTGCCCTCTAGGGTGCATGGTAGTCTGCAGGCTTTGCATGTTCTACCTGCTAGCCCCCAGTGTTGACCCAAGAGTTTAAAATCTGAGATCAGTGCTTTCAGCCAGGAACAGGAGTCCTTGTTCAGAATAGGATCCCAGTCCTTGTGCAGCGCATGCTTTGAGCAGAGATGCTGGGAGCTGAAACTTTGGATGAACGTGAAGCAGTATGAGGGGTGTCGTGAAGGTGAGAAGTCAGAGGCACTGGAGGCAGTTAATGGCAAGGTACAGAGGGCTTAGACTAATTTTTAACCCTCCTGGCACTGTTGCTCAGATGTGGCTGTCTAAGAGCTGTGTAGTTCTGCTGGGCAGCACTGTGTGCATGCATGCCCTCCAGGCTATTTTCCTTTCACTAACCTTGGGGATACTCTTCTAACTGTTTCAGGAATTTCTCTGTGACCCAAAGTTCAGCGATGAGGAAGATCTGGAGGAGAAGCTGGCAGTGTTCAAGGGTGAGAACTGGTTTTCTTTTCTCCCATTTTGCTCTGAACAGATCCTTTTCTTCAGCCTGAGATTTTCTGCTGAGTAACAGAAGGGACTGAGCTGAGATGGAAACCTCCCCCGTATCACTGGGATGCAGTGAAGCTTCCTGGAGGTGCTGTTCCCACCAGAGTCCTTGTGCTTCCCCCACTTGCTCTCTCAGGGCAGGGCCATGTCACTATGCAGACATCCTGCCTGCAGGCGGCTGCTGCTGCACAACCTGCGGCGTGGGAGAGCCCCCAGAGGAAAGCTGCTGCCTCAGTATTGAGTCAAGCTGGCTGCTGTCATGGACGAGGCAGTAGCTGGTGGGAGGACTTCTTCCCTGCATCCTGAATGAGCGTTTTTCTCCCTCAAAGTTTCTTCAGTCTGCTCTAGTTCTTTCCAAGGCATCAATACTGGAACCAACAGCACTAATCCAGTCCTGCCCAAAGCGTGTCCAGCTCCATTTTCAGCAAGTGTGGGGCTTAGGTTTGGATGTCTGCTGGGCTCGGGGCTGGAAGAACAGCTCAAAAGCCTGGTTCTGCTGGCTGTCCTCTGGAGTTTGTACCCCTGAGTACGTCAAGGACAAAATCTGGCTGTTCTGAGTGCAGCCAGTTTGTTCCTAAGCAGTGGCTGAGGCAGTCATTTCCCCCACGGCCTCTGAGAAAACATGCCTTCTGTGTCAGTGCCCTCCAGGTTTGTCCTCAGGCTGGTTCCAGCCAAACCAAGCCTGACCTTCCTTCCATTTCAGGCATTGTTTGCTATTTCCTTGTGAATTTTGGCTAGAAATTCTAGCATGGAGAAAGCTGGCTGGAGTTTTGTCTTGCCCTGCTGGAACCTCCTGTGCTCTCCATCCTTTGTGTTGTCCTCTGGCTCTTTTGCTGTAAGATGGCTTCAGACCACATCCACCTGCAACACTGTGGGCTCCTCCATGGACTGCACACAGAGATCTGCTCTGTGTGGGCTGCAGGGGGACTGCCTGCTCCATCGTGGGCTCTCAGCTGCTGTTGCACAGCCTTTTCCCTTTCTTAAATATACTCAGAGTGAAACCAGCATTACTTGTCAACTCAGCTCTGGCCCAGCACTGTGTCCCTTATGGAGCTGGCTCTGATCTGATGAGATCTTCAGGAGGATGTGGCCCCTCTGCTACCAAAGCCTTACCATGTAAACCCAACCAAGGCTGCAGCCCTACTGTGTTTTTCATTCACAACTGGGGCTCTTCAGGCATTACAGCCCTAGGTCATGAGCACAGAATTCCCTGTAACAGGAGCCCTTGGCATCTCCTCCTGCTGCCTCCTGAGTTTGCCTCTGTGGCTGTCCTGCTCTGCAACACCGCCTCCATCTCCTCCAACAATGGCTCATTGTGTGAGGGGGGAGCATTTCTCTGCAGTTCTTCTGCTCCCCTCCCCAGCAGGAGCCTTGGGAGCCCCTATGCGCTCTGTAAATGCACTTGCACTTGGTGTTTGTGTAAATGAGGAGGAGGTACTGCAGGACAGCTTTGCCCCACCAAATCCCTGCAGCTGGGGTGGGAGGGGAAAAACAAATGTGTGAGCTGAGGCTTAACGCATGGTGATGTAAAGCTCCTCTGTTCTCTATGCCTTTGGCTCAGTGTCAGCTGAGGAGAAAGGAAAACATGTGCTGAGCACCGAGATGGCAGAGCAGGGGTTGTGTTCCCAAGCACTGACCCCTGCCTGTGGGTGACAGTTCATTTGCACAAGGCCATTGCTGTGGGGGGGGGGGAATCAAGCTTTGCTTTGGCCCTGAGCATGTGTGTGACAGCCCAGTTTCATCTAGAATGAGCTGCTTAGTGCTCAAAGAGAGGCATGTGTTTCTGTCCGAAGCATACACTGCTTTGCTTAGTTCCTGTACTCCTATAGACCTGTTCTGCTGAGCTCATGACAGCAGTCCACCATGTGAAACTATGCCAAGCAGCTCCTCTGCCTCCTGCCTGGGGCTGCACACCAGCCTGGTTCACCCAGCACAAGTCCTGGGGCATTCTCCAATGTGTGAAATATCCCTGCTTCCCTTCGGCTCCCTAAATTAGCATGCTGCTGCTCAGTTCACGCTCATCTGCTTGCTGGTGTCCCTGGAACCAAGGCAAAGGGATTCTTCCCTTTGGGGAGTGGAGCAGCCTGGGAGCTCTCAACTAATTTGAGTCCTTAGAGGCTCTTCTGGGGGCTGAGTGCTAACTGGAGGCAAGTGGAGATCTTTCCAGCTGTGCGTGGATGGATGATGGCAGCAGGCATCTTGCTCTTTCATTTAGCGGAATTGAGGTGATGAAGGCAAGGAGCCCTGCAGTGCAAGGAGCTGTAAGGTCTGAAAGATGGACAAATCCTTGCCTGAAAAGCCTACAGTCTAAATGGGCAACAACTAGCAAGGGAGAGGAGGGGTAAGAAACATAGGTGTGCCTCTGCAAAGATCAGAAGCAGCACAGGACTGAAATCCTCCTTTCCTGGCTTAGCTTAGTGCTGTTTTGTGGCATGCCAGCTTTCTTCCTGCAGAGCTGTCCAGGCTGCTGTCTGCAGGCTGCATTTCTCTGAGGACACTGGAGCTGCCTGGTGTGGGGAAGTTTGACACCAGGCTGGAAGGGCAAGCAGCAGTTCCAGTGTCTCTGCTCCTAAGCACGATTTTGGCTTTGCCCTCTTCATGTGGTCCTTGAGCATCTCTGCTGGCAGGTGCTGCTCTGGAGAGCAGCATGGTGTCAGAGGGCCATGCAGTTTGTCCCTTGCTATTGCAGGAAACCATGTCACTTAATCCCCTCCTAATCCGATCAAGATTTGTCTTGGGAGTGCTCAGAGTTTTGCTTTTCTTGCTACTCCTTCTGGGAGGTTGTCCTGGAGCTTTGTTTTTTCTGGCTGGAAGCCTTCTAAGGCTACCCATGGCTAGCTGATACCTTGTTCTCGTGCCAGTGTTTTCTTCTAGCTCAAACAAAAGCGGCCATAATTAAAGAATGCTTAACTCTTGAGCGCTGGACTCGAGATAAGGGTGCTAAAACTGGGTCTTGAGATCATTTCCCTCTCTGACCTGCATCAGTCTATGCCCAAACCTCCTGTTTTAACTGCTCTAAGCAGGCACTGCTCCAAAGCCATGCTGTCCCCTGCTCTGGGTCTCCCTGCCAGAGCAGCTCTGACCCATTAACTTGCTTTTATGTCTCTTCCAGAGAAGTACATGGAGTTTGACCTGAACAACCAAGGCGAGATTGGTGAGTGACACGAGGACATTACTGGGCTGGAAAAGCAGCAGCCTGCTGGGAGGGTGTCTGCTGCTGACTGCTGCTCCCCTCTGCAATTGTGATTCTGGGGAGGAAAATCATGGGCTGCTCTTGGGACGAGCCTTGCTCAGCTCCTGGACCCCAGCTGGAGGCTTCCTGGCTCTGCAGCCTCTGCTCTTGGCTCTCTCAATCTCTTGCCTGTTTTGTGATCTCAGTTTTCTCAGTGCTGATCTCCTCCTAATGCTTTGCTTAGTGTCTCTGCTCTTAATGATTCATTCTGTTTCTCCACTCAGGCCTTTTTGTTTTCAATCCTCAGCATCTCCTGTGCAGGGAAGCTGCAGGGCTCGGGCTCTCCTGGGCTTTGCCTGGCTGGAAGAGGAAGCTGTGTCAAACCACCAGCACTTGTGGTGTGGAGAAGCACTTGTTTGCTGGGGTGGAGGTGGAGGGAAGGAGAGGAAGTGGCTGTGTGGCTGAGCAAAGAGGGCCGTGCCTTGGGGCTGGAAAGCAGAAGTAAAGTAAAGATGCAGGTTTTTCCATGTCTGGAGCAGACACCTGAGGGCAAGTGCTTGCATTTAACCCTTGCAGGAGGCTCCTTCCTGGCTCCCCTCCCCCATCAGCCCTTGAAATCAGCCCAGGGAGCTGGAGGAGCTTGGCCCTGCTGTGCTGCCCTTCCGGGTGGGAAGGGGCTGCAGGACTCTGGCCTGGTGAGAGCAATGGAAGGAAACGACCTGCAGTGCCAGGCAGGAGTGCTTGTTCCCAGAGCCTCTTTGTCTCCAGCTTTAACCTCAGTGTTGCTTTCTTCCCTCTGCATCCTTGTGATTCTTGGCACTGCTTTCTGAGCTCAATAGCGGTGTCCCTACGTGCCTCTTAAGCACTGTTCTTCTGCAACAGTATGTTTTTCTTTTATTCTCGAGCTGCATGAATAGGAAGTGCTGTTCCTTGCTGCCCATACAGCAATGGGGCTGCACTGAGGGCTTCTCTGCTTTCAGCTGACAGCTTCGTGCCATCAGCCCTAGTGAAGAGGTGAGCTGCGAGCTCCAGCCTGTGCCTCCAGGTTGGTCCGGGTGCAGTGTAGTTATCTTTCAATAGTGCTGATGCCTCACTCTTGCAGATTTGATGTCTGTCAAAAGGATGATGGAGAAGATGGGTGTTCCGAAGACCCATCTAGAGCTGAAGAAGATGATCTCTGAGGTGACCGGAGGGGTTAGCGAGACCATCTCCTACCAGGACTTCGTTAACGTGATGCTTGGCAAACGCTCTGCTGTACTTAAACTGTGAGTGCCATCCAGGAAGGGATGGGGGAGGCGCTGGGGGAGCTGGGAAGAGAAATTTCTCCTGCCTGGCAGAGCTGGAGCTGTGCCTGTTGGGTGGTGCAGTGAGAGAGGAGAACCCTTGTGCAACAGGAGGGAGGACGTGAGCAGCAAACGATGGTCTTGCTGGCTCCTACAACCCACAGAATGCTCCCTCCCTGCCTGATTTTTTTGAAACTTGAGCTGGTAGGTGGAGAGAAGACACCAGCTTGGGACGGCTGGTTTGTGCTGGGGGAGGTTTGCTGTGCTACCAGCTGCCAGCACTCGCCTCCCACGGCCTCCTCTGCCCTCTCAACAGGGCTCTCAAAGTCCTGCTGTAACAAATGGCTTCCCACCGCTCACTTGGCTCCCTCTGGTATCAGGGTGGGTTTTCTTGGCTCTGTCTCCACCCCATTGAAGCCTGTCTTTTCCTTTCTCAGCCACAGAGGCTGATCCTGCTTTTGTCTGCCCGCCATGAATAGGAGCCGCTCCTCTCCATGCCCCCTGCCCCTTTCTGAAAAGAGCTTTAAAAAGGCAGCCAGCTTTCTGGGCAGGTTGGGAGGAAGGACGTCTCTCTGAGCTGCTACATTCTTTTGGCAATCTCTTCTCTCCCCCTCAGTGCATGTCAGGATGCTCCTTTTCCAAGCACACGCTCTTCTGACAACTCTGTTCCTCTCTTCATTGAAGCAGGCTGAGCCTGCAGCCAGCCCAATATCGTCTATTCTTCCAACTTCGGCAGCTTTCACAGATGGGTCCCTTCTTTTGCTAACAAACAGATGCCCCATTGTGTGTTGAGCAGCGTTTAGAGCAGGAGCAGAAATGTAAAACTCGTCCCAAGAGCAGTGCACTCCTTTGATCCAGCCTGGCAGCTGGCATTCCCAGCGTAGCTGCAGTCCTTAGGGAGGAAGACAGCGCTGGTTGTTGCAAAATGCTTGGGATTCTTCTAGCTACTGCCTTGCTCCTTGTATCTGTCCTATTTCTGGTTGTAATTGCTGTTGTTTGGCTTGACTTTTGAATGTTCTACTGGATGGTTATGCACAAGGTGGGCCAGGGATGGTGCTTAGGAGCACTTAGCATGCAGTGTGCACCCAGGGGATTTGGGAAGTGGCTAAGTAAAACGTGCTAATCCTCTGGGCTCTGAGAGGAAAACCAGCAGAGGTTTTGGGAACTCGCTCCCTGAAGCTGCTGGAAAAGCAAAGCTGCCGGCTCAGCTGGCAGCACTGCCCTCTGTTGGCTTCTGTTCTCTGTAATTATCAGATGGCCATTGCATAGAAGGTAAAATAATCCCAGTCTCAATGATGAGTGAAAATGCACCTGCTTTTTTTAATATGTATTATCTATTGTGTTTTTCAGGGTCATGATGTTTGAAGGAAAAGCCAATGAAAGCAACCCAAAACCTTCCGGTCCACCTCCAGAGAGAGATATAGCCAGCCTCCCTTGAAGAGAACAGGCTGGAAAATTGGCACTGTTTGCTTTGCTGGTCTGTAACAGAGGTTACCTGTGCTTTGTTACTCTTTACTGTGAACAGTCCTAGTTTTCAACTAACCTGCCTTAGAGGAACAGCAAGGGAAGCTGGTAACCCCAGCTCGCATCTTTCTGCAGTATCCCCTAGCTAACTTGATTTCCTAGACAGAAGCTGTAGCACCAAGTATAATGTGAGACCAAAAAAAAGTCCTGTGATCTTAACTCTTTCCCCTGCCCTTCTTGATGATGCCCTGATGGATTCAGAGCTGTGCTTGTCACAGCAGGTTCCTGAAGAGACTTGCTATCAGATAGCAGCTTCATGGGTGCAAATAAGTGCCTTCTGTTCTGTCCTATGCTTCCTGACCAGAGTCTAGACCCTAGTCCTGGATCTGTGTCCTCATCAGCTCCAGGAGCAAGTTCTACACAATCAGCATGGGATGTCCCTGATGTGCCTGGGTTCTCTACTTTTGGAAGACCTTTGTCAGCTGCTGAGGCTGCAGTGTTGTAAGGGAACACTTCTCATTGAATTTAGCAGCTAAAGGACATTCATTGGGCTTCACCTTGAACGAAGTGCTTATCACAGGTGTTCACGTTTTCAGAAGTCACTGCCTGAAGTCCCCACCTCCCTCAAAGGCAGTAGGGCCACGGTGCCCTTCTGTTCTCAGGCCAATTTTCTGGGTCCTTCCTCTGTAGTTTGCCTTAGGGACAGGATCAGAGCTAACCTGTCAGCAGGAACATGCTCTGTGAGTAACCATGCAGACAGTGTCCTGCTAGCTCCTACTAGAAATGAGATGAGAAATTGTGTCCATTGTATTAATGGCTGGCTACAAGGCAAAGGCAAGAACTCACTATGGGAGCTGTGAACAAAATGCAGACAAACTCAGGGCTGTCTCTGCAACCCTGATGCATAAACCCAACTGAGCCACGACTACAGGAATAAGTTCTGCAAAGTCTGTTTCATCTGAGGAAAAGCCACTGGCGCATTGCTCTTTTTAGCTTTAGGTCCTTCCCCCTGCCCCTTCCTGGTTTAGGGTTTGTTCTGCTTTTCTCAGCCTATGAGACTTGTTGATCACCCGTAGCAAAAGAGGCAAGCAGAGAGTCACAGAGCTAATCTGCAAAAGGCCAAGCTGCAGTCCTGTTCTGGGAAGGGAGAAGTCTGACACCAGCAAGTGGGGATGATTAAAGTGACTTTAGGATCCTCTTTCTGATAAAACTACTTGGATCAGACCAGGAGCATAATTGCTGAACAACTTCACTGTCCAAGTGTAGAAACAAGCCTGCTGTTATGCCTTTGCAGCCTGTCAGGAAGGCTTTGGAGGAAATTAGAAGGAAGCTAGAGGTGCCCAAACTGTGAGCCCTGTGAGCTTTTCCAAACCAGCTGTGGATGAAGATCTTTCTTCATGCAGCTGCTCTCTTTGACTTTGCAGACTGCTCTGCATGTGTTTCAGCTTGGTCCTGTGGGACTACCAGACACACTTCCCTGATGTATAAACCCCAAAGCTTACACACTAATGATGGCTGTGTGGACTAAGTGCGGGGACTGTGCTGCCCGCACTCTGGTTACTGCAGTGAATCTTGCTCTTCGCACAACTTCTGGAATCCAGATGTTTGCTCTTTGCCCTTTCCCCGTTTTTCTTAAATGTTCTTGGCAGCTTTGAACTTTTTAAAATCGGTTGAATAGTTTTTAAAGGAAAACACAGATGATTAACTTGCCTAGGCTTATTGTTCCTGCCAAAGGCTGCACTTTTAAAGAAAAAAACATTCTCACTACTGTCCGCATGATAACCAAAACTGTAATGGAGAGAAAAATTGTAAGAGCAGCACCAGTCTCCTTTAAAGACTGAAAATAAATCTCCTGAAGTCACTCCGTGTCAGTGTGTTTAGTTCAGTTTTTCAGTTTGGTCCAAATGATTGGTTGCAGATTAGCTGAGCTGTTTTCCATGTTGGTTAATATAAACCCCTCCAGCAGATCCCAGAGATGGGTTTGGGCTGATTTTTATCACTAAGAACTGACCCAGTGCCTCTGAGTTCATGTTGCGAAATACAGAGGGCACCTCCTGAAAGCCAGCCTGACCTTCTATAAAGAAAACAGGTGGCAGTGCTTGTTCCAATGAGTGTTTATGGAGAGCAGACACGTGCAGCTCTTTCCCTGTGAGGTTACTTTTTCATCCTCTCTGCTCTTAAAGCAATTGCCTGAGGTTATCTGATGTGGGTTATCAAAATGGAGAGCGGTTCTTCCTGGGGCAGCAAAGCCAACCGGCGCTGTGCTGTAGGAGAAGCAGCCGAGGCATTCCCCAGCATCGTGACGCAAGGAATAAAGGCTTTATTAAACAGCGAGGGCGGGCTCAGCGCCAAGATCGGCATACACTGCGCCCGCTGGAGGACTGCGGGGCACTTCCGGTCGCCGCCGACCATAGAGAGGCTGTGTCTAGAGCGGCCCCCACGGAAGCGGAAGTGAGCGCAACGTCGCGCGGGGCTCCTCGGTGGTGTGCGGAGTTCCGCGATTGTGCGCTGTTGTGACGGCGGGTCCGCGGCTGCGGCACCGCCACCATGGGGGAGGACGGGGATTTGGTCCCCGAGCGGGAGATGAAGGTGGGTTCGGCTCTGAGGGGGTGGCAGGCCGGCGGGCTCGGGCTTTGGTACTCGGGTGTCGACTCCGGCCGCGAGGAGGGTGACAGAGCGCTGTAGGGCTGAGAGGGCCCTTAGCGGAGCGTGGTTCTGGCGGTTTGGTGTGGGCTGTGAGGGTGGTAGGCCGGGGGGACTTGGTCACCGGGGCCTAACAGGCTGGGGAGGGGGCTGTGTGTGGTTCGTGGCGTTGGGGGGTTGTTGGGGAACCCCTGCACGGTTTGGGATGCGTTTGAGTGCTTCTCGGCAGCGTCTGGACAAGGCTGTGGAGTGGAGGAGGGATGGATCGGCTCGGGGCGCAGTGGAGAGGTGTCCTGGTAAAGTTGGAGTATGTGGGGAGGCTTTAGGCTCCATATGTTTTCTTGAAACACTGGGAGAGCTGGAGGGAGGGGTGTAAGGAGCTCACCTGGGCAGAGGAGTGATACATTTTGGAGCCCTTCTGGCTGTGAGCCTTGTCTGGGGGAGCACATGCTTGAGAGAACAGCAGACCTGAGCAGGTGTGGTTGTTTACCTGGTGTAGGTTTACCTGGTTGTTACCTGGTGTTGGGAACCTGCTTTGGCAGGGGGGGTTGGACTCGATGATCTCTGGAGGTCCCTTCCAACCCCGACAATTCTGTGATTCTGTGTTTGCTGTCAGTTGGAGTCTTGTTGCGTGCTGCCAGCCAGGCCCACCCGTGTGGTTCCAGAGCATTGCTGTGAGGCTGTGTGAGCAGAACAAGGCTGTCAGCACACGTTCCTCCAGCCCCCTGAGTCTCTGTGCAGCTGCTTTCTGCACAGATACTTTCAAAACCAAAGATTTGGGTTGTTTGTTTTGCAGAAGATTCTGAGTTCCTGCAGCTTCCTCAGATTGCAGAAATGCAATTTTTCTGTGCTTTGGCAAAATGAAATAAGAATCATGTGCTTGGTTTGAGTTAACAATGTTAAGTACAGTGCTGTGGTCAGTGGTTAGAGAAGAGATGCTCATTCTTGATGTAAGCACAGTTTTGCATTAGTAATAGTGCAGGTACTGTTTCTAAAGCCATGTTTTTACAGTTGTATTTCTCACCTTCTCTTCTTTTTCTCCTTTTACATAAAGACAGTATAAGTTATGAGATGAGTGAGTGCACAAAATAAGTCTGTACTGAGTAATTGCTGGTGGGTGGAAGGAAGAACTGTATCTGTTCTGTGTATGATAAACTACAGTAGCTAGCAAAGATGAGCCAAGTAGTTGTGTGTTTTGTAACTTTTAGGCAACAAGGTTTTTTGTTCCTTTCTCTTTCTTCTCCCTGTTTCAGGTATGTTTCTGAGACGAGTTAAATGTCTGAGACAGATTCAGCTCCTACAAGTTTTATGAAAGCAGGCTGCTGTGTAGAAGAGAGCTTCAACCAGTGCTTCCAATAACAGCAAAGCTGTGATCTCAGTTTTTTTTCTTTTGTAGGCAGAACAGAAAATGTGATAGGATGTTCAGTGATAGCATGAGTATGGGAGAGACTTTTCAGCTGAAGCTGAAACCGAAGTAAACCATTTATGTTTAGTAGCATACATAAAGCTACTTTTGAACTCTCTTCCAACAGGATTTTCAGTTCAGAGCTCTGAAGAAGGTCCGCATCTTTGATCCTCCTGATGATCTTCCCAAAGAGCGGTGCAGCCTCCTTGTAGTGTCGAACAAATACGGCCTGGTCTTTGCTGGTGGAGGAAGCAGCCTGCAGATCTTTCACACTAGAGATCTTCTCATGCAAAATCAGCTTGGAGAAGATCCCAATAGCATTGGTAAGACGCATTCATATGTCCTGGTCTTTGCATGTGCTGTTAGAAACCTGTCTCTAACCACGAAACTACGTGTATATCTGAGATGTTTGTGACAGGAGAGAGGGCAGGGTTCTCATCTAAAATAAGGTTGGACTTGGACTGTCCTACAAGAGAGGAAGTGATGGCTTTCTGCCACCTCACTACCTAAGTGCATTTAATGGCAAAAAAAACTTGTTGGCAATAGAAACTGCTTGGTTTTCATTCTCATGTTGTCATTGGTAATGGTGCTACTTGAAGTGTCCCTGTGTATGTACCACAAGTACAACCTGGAAAGTGTCCACTTATTTTCCCTCCATGTTACTGAGGAATGAAAATGCCATTTTTTCTTATAAGAAACTTGAGACTTTTGAGACTATATTGCTAGTGATGAATGGCTTTGCTTTCACTCAGTGAATTTTTCTACATCCATTCTGATAGCTACTGTTTATAATGCTGTATGCTTAATGACTTTTGCATAAACTTCTAACTTCATTGTTTTAAAAATTTTTGCTGTTTAAATCTATACACTTCATCCTCTCCTCCTCCTCTTTTGTCTTTTAAGTGGAGAATGTCCAGAGTACCTCAGTTCCAATGAAGTTTCCAGTGCAGCACTTGGCTCTCAGCTGTGATAATCTCACCTTGTCTGTCTGTATGATGTCCAGTGACATTGGTTCCTTCATTGGCTTTTTTGATGTCCGCACACTCTTTAATCAGGTAAGCTGTACACACAGACAGAGTGTTTTGTTTTACTTCCCTAAACTACATCAGGGGGGTTGTCATGCCTTGAGCGGTGTTTTCTGCCCCTGTGGGAGGTATCTTGTAAAGAACTTTTTTATTAAACTCAAAATCTGCTTCTTAGCATTATAGAATGGTTTGGGTTAGGAGGGATGTTAAAAATCATCTAGTTCCAACCTTGCACTAGAGCAGGCTCCTCAGGGCCCCATCAGCTTGGCCTTGAACACTTCAAGGTGCATCCAACGCTTCTCTTGTCAACCTGTTCCAATGCCTTACCAACCTCTAGGTAAATAATTTCCTCCTAATATCTGATCTAAATCTACCCTCTTCAGTTTAAGGCCTCACTTATTTCTGTCAGCTGTTAATTTATAGGTAGGCCAAAACTGGTTTGGATTATGACTTGATGAGAAGTGTGTTTTGAGCTCAGCATGGACTGTCTCAAACGTTTTCCTTTCCTAAAAGGCAAAACAGCAGAAGCGTATGTTTGCTTATCACAAGCTGGCCAAGGACTCAGGAAGTGCAGCAATGGTCAATGACCTGAAGTGGAACCCTGCTAGTCCCACCATGGTGGCTGTCTGTCTGTCCGATGGCAGCATCTCTGTCCTGCAGGTCACAGACTCTGTGAAAGTGTATGCCACATTGCCTCCCTCGGTCGCTGTTACCTCTGGTGAGTTTGGGGTAAGGTGATGTTGGATAATTAAGGAGAGAAGGGGAAACACAAGTGGAAGAAGACAAGCTTTGTGTCTCAGGAAGAAGGTTCTTAAAGAATTGAAATAGATCATGAGCAGAAGGGTTTAAACTCCCTAAGACTATGGAAAAAACCTGCTGATATAATCACACTGATAATTACCACTGACTGTATTCCTCTCTCCCAAATTTAGCACAATTGGTGCATCTTTCTGACTGCTCTAATATAATTCTTAGGGCTCTGGCTGTGGTTTTAACTTGTCCCCATATATTTGTGTCAACTGAAGTGTATGTTTGAAATGTAACTGGATATATTCCACTATAGGGCAATATAAAGCTGTACAGAGGGACACGGGAGTGAAGTTTAAACTTGTTTGCAGCTTAGTGTGAGGATTAAGAATTTCAGCTCTTCTGTCAGTCTGTAATCTAAAAGGCAAGACTGTGATATTCACAGGAGTTGTATTCAGATTCAAAGGGTTTTGCAGAGGAAAAAAAAAAGTAGCTTTATTTTATTGGTCCTGCTTTATGGGACCTTGTAACTCTACACTTCCTTAACGCTGATGAAGTTCTCTTTTCTGTTTAGTGTGTTGGAGCCCAAAGGGAAAACAACTGGCTGTGGGGAGGCAAAATGGCACTGTGGTGCAGTATCTGCCTGTAAGTGTTGTTGCCATTAAGACACCTGCTTGCTAGTTTGCAATGTGCTTTAATTTTTTTTGCATTTCAGTTATGGAATTTGAGTTGGGTGGCGTGTAGTGAGCCATGCCCAAGCACTTCAGCAATATGAAAGCATCTTAGACCAGTGCTGGGTTTAGTTTAAGGTGTGCACCTGCCACTTAAATGTAGTGACTTCATCGTGGCATGTGATGAGTGTTAACAAGAGAGCGAGTCACTACAAAACAATTCTTTGCAGTTTCTCCAAAGCTTACAGTTTACTTGGTTTGGTGTTTTGTTTTTTTTCTTAGTACTTAAAAGGATTTTTATTTGCAGAATCTGCAAGAGAAGAAGGTAATCCCTTATCCTCCCTTTTATCAGGCAGACAATCCTGTTAAAGGTAAATCTTTCTGTTTATTTTTAACTTGCTTCCTCCTTTAAAATATTTCTACTCATTCATCCACTGTTATTGTTAGTTACATCCTGTAGCCTGCTTACATAATAACAGTATCATTTTTTTAATCATCTGGGAGAAGAATTACGTGTTTTACCTCTGGATCACATAGAAAAACTAACTGTAGGCCAGAGTGTTGATCTGTTTCTAAAATGTTGTAAATACACATCTGAAATATTAGTTTTGTGCTCACTGATGTGATAATACTGTGACAGCAATCTGCCTTCAACACAGAGATTTCTGGATGTTAATCCACTGTATTTCTTGGTGTGGGCTTCATCTCTTCATTGTGATTCTGTTACTGCTTTGACATTTGATTGTTCAGAAAGCAGAAACCCTCCATTTGGGTGTGCCAGACTGTCGTCCATTTTTAGAAACACGTGGTGCTGTTTGGCCTGCGTTGTCATCAGGCAAATCAAACATTTGCTTTGGTTTTGTATTTGGAACTTCTGGGAAATAAATAGTTTTCCTGCTAGTATGACTGATGCTCTGCAGGCAGATCATTACAGTTCTTCATCTTTGTAGTTTAGCAGTTAGGGATTCCTTATCTGCTAGCAGTGTCACATTACTTGTGTGTTTTGTGCACAGCTAAAATTGCCCTACAAGGAAGTATTTTGAAGTGTATCTGACTTGAGGTATTTGTTTCCTTCTCTTTTAGTTTTGGATGTGCTGTGGATTGGCACATATGTCTTTGCTATTGTGTATGCAGCTGCTGATGGGACACTGGAAACGCCTCCAGAAGTGGTTGTAGCACTGTTGCCTGTGAGTTACCAACAAGTCACAGCTGCAGAGAAGTTTCTTGCTTGTTCTTTATTGGTTTATGACAGTGGCAACCTGCTTTTATTGTGGATGTCATTTGGAATTTGAGTTTACTGTAGCTCAATGAAGTCATATTTATGTTATTAATTTCTGTGTTGGGCAGTAAATTATTAATGTTGGTCTTACAGAAAAAGGAAGAGAAGCGACCAGAAAAGTTTGTGAATTTCATGGAACCTTGTTATGGAAGCTGTGCTGAAAGGCAACATCATTACTACCTCAACTATGTTGAGGAATGGTGGGTTGTGAGAATCATGGCAAAGCTTTGCCCTTGTGCATGTCTGAGTAGTCTGTGCTTCTTGTAGTATTTCTCCCTTCTGTAAACTGTGTAAGACCTGAACGTGAGCCAAATGAAATTGCCACTTTGAAAATGCTGTATGAAAGCATGGCTAGTTTCTCCTTTGTTTTCATGACAATGTACACTGACTAATTTTAAAGGAAAAAAAGGCAAACATCGTACAGAGATGGTGCCAATGGTGTTTCCTTCGTCTTGGGAGGAATAGTCTGCTTCATGCTGTTGTAACTCCTTGGTTAATTATGAATTTGGATAGATGATAATGATTTGCAGGGCTAAACCTTGCATGGATTGTCACACGTGTCATAACCTACTGGTGTCCATCCTTACAGGGATCTAATTCTGGCAGCTTCAGCCGCTTCCACAGAAGTCAGCATTCTTGCCAGGCAAGGAGATCAGGTAAGGCTTTTCTTCCTGCTGCATTTATGTATATGTACCTCCTTTTTCTTGAAAATCTAAGCAAGTAAAACTTCTGTAAGTTAGATAGTTGCAACATGACAGCATGGTATGCTTTTAAAAAGCAAACCAAAAAGACAAACACCAAAACCAAGCAAAGAAAATCCAAAGCATTCAGGTCGTGCAAAAGATGAAGATAAATGTAAGCCTTAGAAGAAGAGATCTGAATGACACAAAGGATAAACAGAAAGACTGTACGTTGTGAACCAAGTACCACAAGTCTATTTTTCATGATTTACTTAGTCTAAAAATGTGGTCAAATTCACTGTAATAAAAAGTGACTCATGGTCATCAGTTGAAGTAGAACATGAAGTGCATCTGCCCTTGAGTCTGAGTTCAGATCTGACATACGGTGCTGTGGAAGAAACGACAGCCAGTTCTGTGAAGGACTCTGGTACTTCTGTTTATTTATCTGACAAGTTCAGGTAGATGCTGTCCAGACTTTTTGCAGTCTGATCTTTTAGTTGTACTACACTAATGTATTGAAGAAGGCTGAATAGAGGAAAATAGCCAGAATAATAATTTAGGTGTTTGTTTGTTTGTTTTTCAGAACTGGGAATCATGGATTTTGGAGGACTCCAGCAGAGCAGAACTTCCTGTGACAGATAAAAGTGATGATACTTTGCCTGTTGGTGTTGCTGTAGACTACACCAATAACATGCCTATCCCGATCAGTAAGTCTTGTTAGTCTTCTAAAATAGCCCAATAGTAGCAGTGTATGAGATATTCTTGAGAAGCAGTCCAGTGCTTTAGGGGCCTGGCAGATTATTCTGAAGGTGGGACTGACACATTAATCAGTCCTACAGTTTTATAGCAAGTCCACAGCACACCTACATGTCTGTAAGGATTCAGATATTAGATACAGTTCTTCCTGAAAGCTTGCAGCAGGCTGGGATGCTGCAGTAACAGCTTTGGAAGGGAAAGCATCTCATTTAGGTTTGCATTTCACAGAACTGGGGTAATAATGAGCTTAAGAGTCATATTCTATTAGGAATTTCACACTGCCTATGTGGTTTTCATGATGCTTGTAGCTTCTGTCATTTTGCAGAACTTTTTATTGAGTATGTTTGCAGTGGTCTAAAGGGGAAATAAAGGATTGGTTACAAAGCCAGAAAAAGCAAGGATCGTTGAGGTGATTTTGTAGGTTTTAATTCTTCATTAAAGCACAGGGCCTGTGCTAACTGAACCCTGCTGTGCTTTGCATCTACCTGGTTACATTGCTGGTGCACCTCCTGTGCTGCCTGAAGGCTCTTCAAAGCACATTGTCAGAGGCTGAAGTGGAAGATACATCTGAGCTATTGTGCTGTACCTCAGTGAATTCTGAAAGCTCTCTCTTGCAACTAAGAGACATTAAAATATAGATGCCTTCAGGCAGAGTGGAAGGTAGTGTAGTTGTGTTCCTGAAGAGCACAGGAGGGTGCCGATTAACTGGGAACTGCAACAGCCTTTACCTGAATGACAACCTACAGTAGGGAATTGAGGTCAAGCTTTAATGCAGAATTGAATTTGAAGCATTTTCTCTGTTAACCTATACATTTACTGGCTTAAGGAATCTGTCTGAGCAGCCTCGTTAAGCCCAGGTTGTGCTGCCTCTGATTTTCAATAAAGGTTTTTGGAGAAGCTTTTTGATAACTCTGTTCTCACTGAGTGTAGTCAGTTCATTTTTGACCACACATCATTTGACTTTACAGTTTTGCAGCAAGGTTGGAATAGAAGGGAATTATAATTGTCCTGGAACACACTTCCATGTGGAGTTTTCCCTTCCCCAACCAAAGCCAGTATTAGAGGCATGTGGCCTTTCACTGCACCAACCAATAAAAAAAATGCTAATATTTAAATGAATTTCTTTTTGTTCTATATTTGCTCTTTTTTATATTAAGTAGAGTTTAATCTTCATAGAAAATACTTTAGGAATATTTGGGGCCTTTAACTGTGCTGAGCATACTTGAAGTGAAGCAGGCTCTAGCTCAAGATGGTGCCGATGAGAGTAGGAACAGGAGGAGAAACCTTGGTTGCTGGGCTTATGTATCTGGTCCCTGGCAGGTGATGAGAAGACCCTTCCTCCAGCACCAGTTCTCATCTTGCTCTCTACGGATGGTGTGCTGTGCCCATTTTACATGATCAATCAAAATCCAGGGGTCAGATCGCTTCTTGTGACCCCGGAGCCATTGCCAACAGCAGGGGAGAGAGCACCGAAATCACCAGGTGAGTGCTGCAGTGGGTTAAGGAAAGACTGGCATTTGTGGATCTTTGTTGTCTTCGTCTGTGAGTTTGTTGTTCAGATAGACATGCAGTCACAGGAAACATTGTTTTTATAATGATAGTGGGAGCAGCTCTTGGGTGTTCTGTGCTCACCAGTCAATTCTCCATCTCTTGTACATCCAGATGAAATAATGTAGTCCTGTTCATCCAAGGGGTCTCAGGCAGTTTTCAGACAGTGCATTTAAACCTCTCTATGCAGTCAGCCTTTGGGGAATAGGGCCAGGGCAATTCTAGGAGGCCTTTTGCCCACTGGAACTGCAGCAGTGTCTGCAGGCTCCACCTGGGGACGAGGATCAAATGCTGTGCAAACCTAGAGCAGGGTCGATATGCTTCCCAGGGGTGATGGTTTTCCTCTCTGTGTTCTTATTGTGGCCTCCCATGGCAAAACTAGGATGTTTGGCTGCAGAGAGAGCTTACTTAAGTTACAGCTTTCTTCAGCACTGTGAAAACAGTATCAGGAGATGAAAAGCAGTAGTTTTATCTGACTGTATATTGAGTACCATATGCAATGTGAAGTTGACAGTTTCTTATTCTAGGGTAGACAGGTTGGTTGGTTGTTCTGCTCCTCTGTATGTGTGCAGTAATAATTACAAAGCCACCATTTTCTTTCCTGCATTTGCTTCTCGTTCTCCAAACAGAATGCATCTGTTTGGCAACCTGCCTCTCTGCAGTGCTGGCTGTCTTTTGTGCTGACAGCCTTTTTTATGTGAGATGGCAGGAACATCATCAAAAGCAATGGAGAAATGTGAAACCTCTTCACTGGGAATTCCAGGCAATATTAACCTAGTTAGATGCAAGTAAACTGCAGTATTGATCACAGCTTGGGCTTTGTGCACTAATGTGCTGGAGGTGAGGACTAGAAGCCCTCTTTCCTCCTCACTTGTCTTCACTGTACTGTCTGCCTAGTGAGTGAGGTTGTACCTAACTGTTCCATGAAATAGTATTTGGCCTTGCAGTACCTTCTGCCATTAGTGCAACCAAATGAGACTCTACCTATTTCTGTTTCTGCAGGTAGCACTGTCTCGGCTCCGACCACTCCACCAACTTCTTTAAAGCCTGATGCAGTACCAGCTGTTTCTCCTGCCCCAAGTCAACCTTCTGCAGGCGATGGAGCAGCTGCATTTTCCTTTATTCCTTCAAATGCAAAGGTGCCTGGCTCTACAGACAGTGAACTTCCACTTTACCCCTTTGCCACTGATACCTCCAAGGAAGTCCTGGCTCCAAGTCTGACAGGAGCAGCAACATTCTCTTTCTCCTCTGCTTCTCCTAAGGCATCCATAACACCTGCTCCTTCTGTGGGCACCACTGCAGCCACAGCCACCTCCTTCTCCTTTGGATCCATGAACTTGAAACCATCTGCAGAAAGTTCACCTGGGCTGCCACACTCCACAGCTCCTGCTGCACAGAAGTCCTCTTTTGCCCCTTCGGCTTCTTCAGTTAAAGTGAATCTCAATGAGAAGTAAGTATAAAGATGCTGCAGTGCAGTGGCTGGGTAGTTGTTAAAACAGTCCAGGTGCGGACAATGTGTGGTGGTTCTGGAACATCACACAATGGTTTTTGGCTTTCTGCCCTGACAGCTGTTCTCCATACTCCCAAAAAAGCTTTGAGGAGGCTCCTCTTATCTAAGACTGTCTTGGCTGTGAGAAGCCTCAGCGCTTCTCATGCTAGAGATGATGTTCATGGGCAGATTGTTAGTTGGGGAAGATGCCAGAGTCCTAGCTTTCTCATGTCTTTAGTTTGTTGGCATGATATGAAACAATAATTCCATGCTGTGGTTTGAGATAAGTCGTGTTAAAGACTCTTGGGAAACACTGGGACTTGAAAACTTTTGTAGCTGTTTTAGTGTAGTGGTGGTAGCACAAGTTTCTTTCACTGTGAAGGTTTCTTATCTCCAACCTAAAGAGTAATTTGCAGAGCTGGAGGAGGCTATATCCATAGGTGATAAATTTCTTTTCCACTGTGTTGGATGGAGGAGATGCCATTACAACATGGTTTTTAACTGGATGCTTGATCCACCCTAAGTGGACATAGGGTCTGAAATCTTCAAAGCCTGTTCGTGCTGAGCCATTCATGGCAGCTGAAGGAGAGCTGGTACTGTTTATGAACTAGGCCAAATAGATTTGAATGATGCATGTTCTTGGATTTCATGTACTCATTCTTCCCTCCAACTCCTGAGGCTAGCTCCCATTTTCAGAAGGAGAGATTTGAAACAGAGCTGTGTTAATTGGAGTTGCTTTCCATGGAGAGCAATTTTTGCATAAATGTTTTTTAGGAATTTTCTGACCATTCAAATGATTATTTTGTAATTAGAATAATCTTTGCCACACTGAGATCTGTTGGTGGCTCTTAGGGCTTTTTAAATTTCATATTTTGTGTATAAAGCAAATGATATGCTTGTGAATTGGCTGAATATTCAACTTTGCTGCCTTGAGGGCCCAAGTTTGAAGATGAATGGAAGTTCATATTTTCTTGCAGAGTTTCTCTTTGAGCTTTGTTGTAAGGCTGGTACTGAGGAGTGGCTCAGATTTGCTATAGTTGGTGCTTTTGTGCAAAATGAAAAGGTACATTTTGAAACAGGGTAGGACTGTCATTTGGTTTTTCTTCTCTGGGGGTCTATGGTAGCAGACTTTATGGTTCCAGATAGTCCAAAATATCCCTGATGGTATCTTTCCACCATTTCCAAAAGCTACACGTGAAATTTTGGGTCTGGAGCTTAAGTCATTGCTGATTCCAGAGGTTGGTTGTTTGTTAGAGCTTAATGGTTTCTTTTAGATGGAGTGAAGCAGCTTGGAGCAGTTCAGAACTCAAACCGCTCTGCTTTCTTCTGCAGGTTCACTGCTGTAGACACCTCATCTCCGGCTACCAGCAGCTGTCCTACCAGTTCCACCATGTTTTCATTCTCAACCACTTCAAAAACTGTTTCTGGAGGTCCTCTGAGTCAGCCCATGACTCTCTCAGCCTCTCCCACCACACCACTGAAGACTTCAACCCCGGCACCTGCTGCAAGTAGGTTGCACCACTGATGCGTAACGGTTGCTTTGACTCCTGCAGCAGTTGTCCTGATCTGCACACTGTAATGCTGTCGTGGACTTAATATTGAAAGTGTGAAGTTTTTCCACTTCTGTCGTTTGTTCCTCACAAAAACAACTTTCTGCATTGAAATAATATGTTCAGTTTTTTTAAACTTATCCAGAAGTTCTGATGCTTTCAGTGCTCTCTGACACTGCTATGATTACAGAGTATTTCTGGGCAGTCATGCACATCTTGACTCTGTTTTGCAAATGGAGTGTCCAGAGTTCAAGATGTTGAGAAGTGAGCTTAAATTAGATGATGTTCATTTGTTAACAGAATAATATTCCTCCTCTGAAATGATTGTGTGACTGGGGGTCTTGGGATCCTTCAGGGATGGAATGGTAATGGAGAGTAGGGCTGTTGCTATTAACAGAGAAATTGAAGGCAATAAAACTGCACCTAAAGATGTTTTCTTTTTTTTCAGAGGTGCCCATTGCTGTTGGATTTGACATTGGTGATTGTAGTTGTCTAATCACAACCTGTTTTCTCATGCTCAGTATAGATTAATAAATTACTGTTCCTCTGTTCTTAAATTCCAGTGGCGCGTCCTGCTCAAAACGTGCCTGCAGCTTCTTTACTCCAGAAGACAGCCAAAATCACCCCTTCTGCAGCAAAACCAGGCTCTACTCCGGTAATGAGAACTTGAGTGGATTCTTAGTGGGTGAATGCTTTCATAGCCCTTGAATTGCTTTGAGTTCCTTAGACTAATTGAATAACCTTAGGTCAAAGAACTGGCTCGCTTTAGACATGACATAAATAAAAATTGCAAGTCAGTGGGACCACAGCTGTGTTCCATGCATGACTTTTGAAAAACAAAACTTCACAGTATATTGCCATGATCAGAGTTGTAGAAACTGATTCTTACTGTTGTTATGGAAACGAGCAATTAACAGCTCTTCCAGCCAATCAGCTGCCAAGAGTTGCTTTGATGATATCTTGAGACCCCAATTCTAGATAACAAAATCAAAATGTAATACAGAGCAGCTCATAAAGGTTTCCTTTGCTTTCACAAAGCTTTAGCCACCTGTCTGCAGTACTATTTTGAACATGCATGTGCCTTTATATTAGGATGGAACAAATGGTTATGATGATGGCAGCTGTCTTCCCAGTGACCAGTGTCTGGAGTTCTAACAGCAGCCTTTTTAATATTCAAAGCTCCCTCCTGCTAGTACTGCCTACTTAATATTGTGTGTGGGGTTGTTTGTTTGTTTATTTCTCCAGGGCAAATCAGCACTCTCCAGCACTGCTTTAGACAAACCTGCCCACCAGTGGAAGGATTCAGACCCTGTCATAGCAGGAATCAGAGAGGAGGTGAGGTTTGTTTTTTTTTTTTTTGAAGCAATTTTCTTTATTTTAGAAGCTGAAGCTTTTATTTTCAACTTGCAAGCATTTTGATGATGTCTTTCAGTAGTTCAGGAACCAGAATGGAAGATTTTCAGAAGGTGATAATGCTGTTTGTTTGTCTTGTTCAGTCATCTTTAATTTCAATCCCTGTGCTGGAAAAGTTGGGTATTCTTTCCTATTACTTTGCAAGAAGAATTTCTTGGTTTGATTGTGAAGTGAGACGTGTTGGAGGTTTTGTAGAAACATCTGTGACTTTTGTTCCAGACCGTGCTGTTGGTTTGTGGCTGCATTTACTTCTTTACTTTGCAGATTGCGCATTTTCAAAAGGAAATGGAGGAGCTGAAGGCCAGGACTTCCAAAGCCTGTTTCCAAGTGGGAACTCCAGAGGAAATGAAAATGTTGCGAACTGAGTCAGATGATCTCCACACCTTCCTCTTGGAAATTAAAGAAACAACCGAGGTGAGAAGTGTGACTGAGTATCTTCAAGCTGTTTAACGCCTCAGAAATGACTGTTGTCACCTGATGTTTCCACTTAACCTGCTAGGTTGAACAGATGTAGATTGAACCTCTTAAGCATGCAACATATGCATTTGCTCTTTGAGATGAACATTTGCAGAAGCTTTAGTCTAAGATGGCAGTGGAAAAATGTTGCTTATACCCTTATCCCATCTGTTCTATTTGCAGTCACTGCATGGAGATATTAGTACTCTGAAAACAACCTTGCTGGAAGGATTTGCAGGGGTAGAAGAGGCCAGAGAGCAGAATGAGCGGAATCGTAGCTTGGGGTATTTGCACTTACTTTATAAGAAACCTTTGGATCCCAAGAGTGAAGCTCAACTTCAGGTATGAAGCATGAGTAACCAGCTTAAAATCTACAGCTTTAAATATGATAAGTGGGACTTGTGTGTGCAGGTTGCCAGTGGTTTTGTTCTGCCCTCAGTATTGGCTGCTTCCATGCAGTGTGGTGTAAGTGTGATTAGTTTTGTTTCCCCAAGTTTGCACTGCATGCAGTTAGCAGTGATGAGTCAAAATTTCTGCACTCTTTGTTACAGTTCTGGTGATGAGAATGCCAGTTAACCCTAAGAAAAATAGAGTGAATGTGCCCTGCAAATATACACTTTTGTGCACTGATAAATTCCTCTCAAGAGGTTTGACTGGCAGGCTGAAGGCATAACTGAGTGTCATCTTTGTTGCAATGGCTATCAAGAACGTGAATTCAGACAGTGCTAGGAGGAATCAGCTGATCCAGAGTAACTTTTTTAGGTCTCATCTCTAATTTTCACCTGGATTGGTGGATTGATTCACAGTTTGAATTTTATGCCTTCTTTGATGTATTTCTCTGTGACAAGGTTACACTTGTGACTTCAGAGAGATGATAACCTTGAAATGCATATTTCACTGATGCTGAAAGGATCACAAGAGTGGGAGAGAAGTGGATTGGTGTGTAAGAGAGAGCCTTCAGAAAGTTGACCTGGAAGTTTGCTAGAAGGGCAGCTTTACTGAGTTAGTTTTTGTTCAGTTTGCATCACCCTTGTTCACCTGGATGAACACTTGGTTGGCTTCTCATACTAGTTTTTAATGAAGCTTTAAAAAAAAACCCAAACAACCCAGAGGCTTTTGTGATGTCCAGGCATATTGATTGGCTGCTCAGCACTGACACTGTGTCAACACATAATGCTTGTAATTGGAAGAGAGGAAATGAGCATCTTGTTATGTGTAACACAGAGCTTGCGGTAGTGCTGGGTTTGGTTTCAGGTTGGCTTTGATACGTTACAATTTCATGCTGTATCTTGAAAACCTTTGCAGTGGAATCCTTGCCAAACAACGTTACTTGGCTGGTTCATCACTGTGCTTCAGTGAACGTTCTCTTGAGATGAGCTGAAACGAAATGCGGTTTTCGTTTCCATTTTATGAAATGCAAATTAAAGAGGTGTTCATGCTGAGGCAGGTTGGAGGGATGACAGCTATGAGACAGAAAGCTGGTTTTGGTTAGGAGCAGGTCTTGCAGCGAGAGGTATCTGACTGCATTATGCCTGTTTTGCAACCGTGTGGTTGTGGAGAAATCACTTAATGCTTTGTGCCTTGTTTTTTTTCACTTCCAACCTATAAAAATCAAGTTAATTCTTTTCATTAACATGGGAGCTGCAAGTGTTCATGAATGCTTTTGTGAATCGTGGTCTGTGAATGCTGATATTCCAGAGCCATGGGAAGAGCCTGAAAGGATTCCATCACCTGTAACTGTTAGACATCTCAGCTTTGTGAAGTGGAAGCAAATGACTCATCTTCTGGAAATGAAGCTTGAAATAAGATTTGTTTTGTACGATGCCTGATGTTTGTACCACCTTTTCTGAAAAGGCCTGGCAGTGTTTTGCAGACCTTACAGAAAGTCTTATTTACAGTTCAGAGCTAGGATAAAATGGCCAGGCAAACCCTGTGCATACTGCACAGATTAATAACTAGAATTTCTGCGTTGCATTCTATCTAACTGGTCAAATTTTCTGGGCAAAAAAATATGGGTAGGTGTCAGATGGCTTGGACTGACTGAACCCAAAGGATCTTCAGCTTCTTTTACTGAAACAGAGGGTTCTGAAGTCAATTAAAATCTGATTTATTTTGCATGGCAGGAAATTCGACGCTTGCACCAGTACGTCAAGTTTGCTGTTCAGGATGTGAATGATGTTTTGGATTTGGAATGGGATCGGCACCTGGAACAGGAGAGGAAGCAGAAGTGAGTAACAACCTGGAATACAGAACTGTGAGGATCTTATCAGTGACTCAGTCACTGCCCCTCATCAATAGACAAAACCCTTTTTCTGTTTAACAGTACGGTCTTTTTTTGTGGGGTTTATGAATGAAGTTCAACTAAGACATGTGAGAGGAGAACTGTAGGTTCACATTACTTGGCTGTGGAACTTTGTTACATGCTTGCTACATCCCCTTGCCTGGCAAAATAGTGCTTATAATAGGAAAACCTGTACAACAAGCTGTGTAGGGACTAAATGCATCCATTGGTGGGACCTAATGAAACCTTCATAATAAATGAAATATATTCTAGTACATGAGCTAAGCAAATAAATGTACTGCATGCCCAGAGGAGGAATGTGCATTTGAGACGAACAGAATTGCCTTTGTGTTTAAATCAGTGTGTGTTTGATGGAGTAGAACTAGCAGGAACCACCAAACCACTGTTGTTATATGTATGCCTGCTTGTGGACAGGTATGTTAGAACCGTTTTGATCCGTGTTTCTTGGTCTGATGTCTTAAGGCGTCTGATTGTTCCTGAAAGAGAGACTCTGTTTAACACCCTTGCTAATAACCGGGAAATAATCAATCAGCAGAAGAAGAGGCTAAATCAGTTGGTGAACAGCCTACAGCAGCTCCGACTGTATAATCAGACATCTCAGTGGAGTGTTCCCAGTGATACATCTTCTTTTAGCAGTGCTCAGAGGTATGTGAAATGCAGGTTTCTGAGTGGTGTTGCCACTGTTTTCTTGCTCCCAGCAGTGTATAAGTGTGTGTCCTCCAAGGAATGATGTTTTGTGGTGTGGTGTGTGAGAGCAGTACATCCTAGAAATAACACAAAATTATGCCCAGGTAATACAGAAGCTCACTGTATTTCTGTGATGCACTGTTTGATGCTTGTCACAAATTTCCCTTGAAAGTTATACTTTTATAATAGCATAATCAGGATATTTGAACCTCTGGGCAGAGGTACTGCTGTTTCTGTCTGAATTCAGGGGAAGAAGTGAATGACCCTTAGAAATTTCCAAAGTAAATCGAGATACATACATATAAGTAGCACAGTATCTAGAGGAGCCAGCTGTTCTTCCAGATAAGTTAGTAGTTCTAGTGATTCATTTTGGCCTCATTTTGTTCTTCACTTGGTTGATTTATGTTTAATTGTTCTGCATGTCAGTTTTGATAGTGACCTTGAAAGCCTGCGCAGTGCCTTGATGAAAACTACCTTGGAATCACGTGCCAAACCCCCGCCTAAAGTACCTGGTAATGTATTCTTTCTTCCTGGTATTCATGTATAAACGTTAATACTTTGGTATAGATTTAATAACTCTCTTCTGTTTTCCAGCTAAATTATCCCCTGTGAAGCTGACACAATTGAGGAATTTTCTAGCCAAGAGGAAGACTCCACCAGTTAGGTCTACAGCTCCAGGTAAAGCTTTAGCTATGTTAAAAGTCCAGAACGCTTTGTAGGAGGATGAGTTACCTCCTGTGGGAACCAATGCTGAAATGAGCTTAGGGCAGCTTCTCACAGCCTCTGCCCTTTCTTAACCCTTACTGCTCCCTCATGTACCCTCAGTAAGAATTTACTTCAGTTACAATCTTACCGAAAGTTGTGTTTCTTGGCAGTTCAGAAGTCATATCCTAGCAGTGTAGGATTAAAGCAAGCCAGGAGGAGGGCATCCTAAAATAGGATGGATGTCTTAGCTGTTAGGCTGGATGGTTCTCTCACCTTAGCATACAGTTGTCTTTTGTTTCTGTTGTTGTAGCAAGTTTGTCCCGATCTGCCTTCCTGTCCACAAGATATTATGAAGACTTGGACGAAGTTAGTTCAACATCCTCAGTTTCACAGTCCCTGGAGAATGAGGATCTGCAGGCAGCAGACCAGGAAGAGGAGGCTGCTCCCATCCAAGTCCCTCGTCATGCCCCTGTGGCCCGCACTCCATCTGTCCAGCCTGGTTTGGTGGCTCAGCCTCCATCCTTTGGGAAACAGCACCCCTCCTTAGGTACTCTATGTGAGTTGTTTTGCACTGTTTCTGCTGTTCTGCGTGTCTTCCTGTCAGGGTCTTTAACCACTGTATCAATTGCCCATGCTTCAAATCCTGGAGAAATGAGACTGCAGCAAAGAGATTTACAATGCCAAGTTCCCGGAAGCAGCTAGCAGAGTGGCATTGTAATCTTGTCAACACACTAAAGTACCTAAATGCAGCAAAGGACCTTGACTTAGTGTCTGCATTTTGACAGCTTGTTACTTATAGATCATACGGGCCATAGGTGGCACTGTCTTCCTTTAGTAATTTGCCTTATTTCTTAAAATGCTGCCCCTCAAAAACAGAAGGCTGAAGTACTTCTGCAGTTGGTCAGTGTGCACAAGGTTAGGATTTCTGAGCCCAGAAACAGTAAGAACTACATTTGTGTATACTCAGATTTCCTTGTCTGCAGTCAGAGAACTTCAGCACCTTAAAATGAAAAATAAGCTGTCAGAAGAAGTGGCTGCAACAACAAACTGAAAGTCATCTGATGCACTGAAATGACAACTACTGCAATTTACATGCTGAATTCATTGAGTCACTCAAACTGACTGTGCTAGAAAAGTGTTGACTGTCTTATCAGATGGAAGCTGTGTAATCGTAGGAAATGTAGTTTGTGAAGGCTTTCGAGTTTTCCTGATTTGAAAAGATACAGTGAACTGTAATATTTTTTTTGTTTGCTGTTTAGTGCCTACATCTTCGAACAGAATCATCCCACAAGGGGCAGACAGCACAATGCTTGCAACAAAGACTGTGAAACATGGGGCCCCTGCTCCCACCGTCACTGTTCCAGCACCACAGGCAGCTGCTGCGGCAGCTCTGCGGAGGCAGATGGCCACCCAGTCCTCAGGTAAAAGGATGGCTGATTGCTCGAGTCACCCTCCAGCATTTGAATGTGAATTTCACAGAATCACAGAATCACCCGGGTTGGAAGGGACCCCAAGGATCATGTAGTTCCAACCCCCCTGCCTAGCAGGGCCACCAAACATACGCATTCAGATCAGGTTGCCCAGGACCCCGTCCAACCTGGCCTTAAACACGTCCAAGGACGGGGCATCCACAACCTCCCTGGGCAGCCCGTTCCAGGGCCTAACCACTCTCCTAGTAAAGAACTTCCCCCTAACATCCAACCTAAATCTTCCCTCCTTCAACTTAAAACCATTTCCCCTAGTCCTGCTGTTGTCAGCCCTTTTGAAGAGTTTACTCCCCTCCTGGGTGTAGGTTCCCTTCAGGTATTGATAGGCTGCAATGAGGTCACCCCGCAGCCTTCTCTTCTCCAGGCTGAACAAGCCCAACTCCCTCAGCCTGTCCTCATAGGGGAGGTGCTCCAGCCCCCTGATCATCTTAGTCGCCCTCCTCTGGACCCTTTCCAAAATCTCAATGTCTTTCTTGTACTGAGGGCTCCACACCTGGACACAGTACTCCAGATGGGGCCTCACAAGAGCCGAGTAGAGAGGGACAATCACCTCCCTGTCCCTGCTGGCCACCCCTCTCCTGATGGAGCCCAGGATCCCATTTGCCTTTCGAGCTGCCAGAGCGCACTGCTGGCTCATATTCAGTCTCTCGTCCATCAGGACCCCCAGGTCCTTCTCTGCCGAGCTGCTCTCAAGGACCACTCCTCCCAGCCTGTACAGGTGCCTGGGGTTCTTCCGGCCCAAATGCAAAACCCTGCACTTTGCCGTGTTGAACCTCATCAGGTTCACCCGAGCCCACAGGGTTCACAGGGATTCAGCACTCTTAAAGGAAAGGACTGTTGCAGTGCAACACGTCTCTGTGTGTTGTGCTTCTGAGCTATCCAGCGGTCTTTGTCTTCCTTTTTCCTGTAAGCTGCTGGTATAAGATGCCTGAGAAACTCCCACATCACCTTTCTTTGTACCCTGTGTGATCTGTGCGGTGGCAGGAAAACCAATGACTTGGGAGACCCTGGCACAGGTGAAGAATTGATTTGTTGGTGTCCTTTGTGAAGGCTGAGATGGCCAACCATCTGGGCCAGATGTGCCACATACCTTCTAGAAATTTACATAGATTTCTTCTGGACTTACTCAGAGACACCATATTGACTGCAGTGTTTATTATGGGGAAGGGATTTACCACATTTCTTATTTTTCTTAAAGCTGTGAGTACCTCCTTGACTGAATCAACTCTGAAGAATGTTCCCCAGGTGGTGAATGTACGAGAACTCAAGACTGGTGCGTTGACTCCAGCTGTCTCTACAGTAATAGGGTGAGTGGGGTCTCCCTGTTTTCATGGTAGCCTTCACCAGTGCTTGCAGTAGGGCACATCTGCCAGAGTAGAGCAGTAGTCTGACTTAATGTGAAGTGGTGATTGTTTAGAAATGAGTCTTGAGTTTGTGGAATGAATGGAAAAAGTATTTTCTTTCCAGATCAGGACAAGCTGTTAGTAAATCCCCGAATGAACAAACAGGACCAATATCACCATCCTCCATTTATCTGTGAGATGTGTCTTAATTCATTCTCTCCTGCAGAAATCTAGTGGGTTTATTGTGAACATTTAGATCTGAGATTTCCAGTCACTAATACTGAATAATGACTGAAGGGCTGGGTGTTGATCACTGTGAAAGAGTACAGAGCTGTAAAGCTGTCATCCTCATAGGGAAACTTATCAAGGTTGGCTTCTGGTATTTAACCTTGAATTTAAAATTTCTTCTGAGTTAGCTGTAACTCTTGGCTTTCCTACTCTCTGCTGCCTAGAGACAACAACCAGCTCAGCTCATTCCAGAGATTTCTGTCTTATCACCAGGCTCTGTCACCAGCTGCAGAACTAGTCCCTTTCCCTCTGTTGGTAATGACCTTGAAACTGTATTTGCTTGATGTTCCTACAAATGCTTAAGACCAAGATAATGCGTGGTCATTTCTGGGGTGGGGAGGGAAAGGCATTACTGAAAGGTCTGGACAAAGTTGAGGTTACTGCATTTGTCATGGTGCCAAGGCATTAAAAACAGGACGAATCACCATGTACACCTCATTGTAAGTCCTCATGGAGCTGTGTATTCTTTATCCAGATAACTGTGGACAACACGTGCAGCTCTTGAGACAATTTCTGTTACATTATTTCTGATTTTCATACTTGTGTGTGTACTCTTCATTGTCCAAGAAGGAAGTGAAGTACCTTTGGTGTAGCTTTTCAAAAAGGGAGCAGTCTTACGCTGATGGAGCTCAGCTTCATTGAAAGCTAACACAGGAATTCTTCTGCATTTTAAGTGGGGAAGAAGTTTGGGAGCTTTTTACTGATGTATTTTCTTCTAAGTGTGGTAAAACCACCAGCTCTGCTTGGGAAATTCTGCCAAAAGCAGCATTGACTGGAAAGAGTTCTTCACCTGCTGTAAGTGGGTTGTCTGTAAAATGGATTTAAGGAGATCTCCCATCTTCATCAAATCAGTAATAAAAACTGCAGAGAGTGCTGGCAATGCATAGACCAAGACACAAGTTAGTGATGCATATCTGAGATTGGTGTTCACTTGGGCTGTAGATGAAGACACATTTTATTTTGAAATACTTCTAGATTGGCAGGATAGAGCACCAGCTGGCTTGTTGTCTTGAAGGCTTTTTACAGTCTTATTTTGGAGTCATAAAACACTAACAATTCTACCTGACTGAGCCTGCCATTCAGATTGAGCACTAAAATAAAGAGCATTCACTGAGCAAAAGTGAGCTGGTTGTCACCAGCTGTGCAGTGCCCTGTGTCTAGGTGTGGTGGTGGTGGTTCCAGCCCAGTTATTCGTATTTAGTTTTCAGATTGAAATCAAAACCAGCCTTTTCATTGTCAGAGGATCTCAGGATCGAGTTGGCTTGTGACCTTTCTTGGAAAAAGGGCCCGCCGTATCTTGAGTATCACAGACTTTGCATTTCCTTCTTTGTCCAGGGTTTGTGTGAACCTGATGTACGTTGTTGCATGAGTGTGTCCCTGCCTTTGGCTTATCTAGGAGGAAGGTTCTGTGAGCAGCATGCAGCTGATCAGTGCATGTTGGGAGTGCTCATGCTTTTAACTTCTAATGCTCAGATTCTCTTGCTGTCTCGAGTTTGCAGCACTGGCCCCTTCTGTACTACAGAGATTGCTTACTGTGTTAGGGAATACCTGGCCTATGTTGAGATGGAAAGACTCCACTAGGGTAAGAGACTTAAGAGGATGCAATTAAGTGTTGAATTCGTTATGCTGCTGATGGCTTCTGGCACTAACCATTAAAGCTGGTGAGCCTCTTACTTGAGATGCTAAAACTAGATGCCCGTTCTCAAGCTATAGTGATTAGGTGTATTTATGGCTCACAGCACATGGGATGCTTCACCTTGGAAGTAGCTGTCATTCTGCAGTAGTTGTCTGTAGGCTCTATGTGCAGTTTATTTCATGGTCAAAATTCCAAATCTATTTTGGAGAATATAGGTTAGCCTTATCACACTTGTTGTCATAACTTCATTAATTCTTATGTTACGCTTCAAAGACATGGAACACCCTTTTTTTTTTTTAATTATTTCTGTAGCTTTGGCTCCTAGCTCAGCATTTCTGAGGGTTGCATGTACTTACATGGTCTTGTCTGAGCTCTGCACTATAAAGGAAGCTTTTTACTTTTGTTATCCACCAGGCATAAAATTGTAATCCCCTTACCTGCTGATATTTTCTCCAGCTCCTTGTAAAGTAGAAAAGCTTGACTCTCTTTGGAGACAAGAGTGTGTGAAGAAGACTGGATCATTTAAGTCTAGAGCTTTAAACACATTTGCAGGCTTCCTTTGTTAAATGTGGATGATTCATTTAAGAGGTTTATTCCCTAATCAGATTTGTTCATTTGGAGTTGTGCTTGGAATCTTTAATAACGGAGGTTATTCAAGTCTTTTGGAAGCTGTGCATTCCAAGGGACAAGCAAATCTACTTTCAGACTTGTCATTCATTTAATGTTTTAATAATTCTTTTTCAGGTCATCAGTTCCTCACTCTGCAGCCCAGGCAGTCCACCAAGTTCTGGCAACTGTTGCTACAAATCAGGCTAAGCAGGTATCTTGATACAGAACTTTCCCTGTGGTGTACCATGCCCAGACGTGTTAAATACAGTTCAGGGTTTAGTTGTTGGTGTGCAGGTCATCTGTATCTTTCACAGCTTGCCCCGTATTCTTGGCAGGCTGTTTATTTTATCTGTGTCCTAGATTTATTTTTATGTCTTGTTTTTCTCACTATTGAAGACCCTTGTGGCTTTCCAGTGGCTACGGTCTTGCAGCAGTAAGGGTTGCAGCTAACAACAAAGGAAATGGAGTTGGGTAAATACACTCAAATCTCACCAAAATGAAGTGCTGGTTAGTCAAGGCAAGGAGTTGTTTCCCTATCCTGTGTCTTACTGAAAACATTTCTTATTGGTGGGCAAGCTGCTAAGTGTTGTGATGGCACGTTGGAAAACCATGCAATGGTCTCTTTCTGCTGGAGTCAGTGAGCTGTTGCACATGGAGGTTTGCTGGCCTCTGCAAGAGAGTTGTTGAAAGAGTTGAATTAAGCAGTGTTTAAATGTCAAGATATAGAGGGCCCAAAATTGAAATGCTGCCAAGTACTTTGATCACCTTCCTCTGATTTGTTATGCTTGACTCTTGTAACATCAGACCAAGATCAGGACTTCTGTCAGTGTGTAGACTGCGTTGACTTAAAGCATCTTTGTGTTTTTTAGACACCCCAAACGAGCTCACTTAAAGGACAGGCTGCACCTTCTTCTGTATCTACATCTTGTCCTGCGGCATCTGCACCTGGTCCCACATCATCTGGCAACAAAATCTCAGGTAATCTCAGGTGGTGGAGACAGAAATAAGGCCTTGGGTGTCGCTTGTCAGGGTGACAGTTTAGAGAATGAAGACCCTGAGGAAAAGAGATCTGCCTCCACTGAGAGGCTGCTGTGTCCTTCTGAAGGCAGGAATTTGAACAGATGAAGTACAGAGGAGCAGGAGTGCAGCGTTGCGTACAACTCTGTATTCTCTGTGTGCCTACATCTAGGATGTAGTGATTCCTCTTTCAGAGTGGACTCATGTGTAACCTGTAGCAGCAAGCTTTGAAATAGCATCTAAAGATGGTGACACCTGTCTTTAATAATCAGATATGTTGTTGCCCTCCATCTTTGAAATAATTCACATACTCTATGATGATGTAACAGCAGCAGGAATGTTTCTATGCACAAATATCAGACTAATTCAACTAGCAAAAAATCCTGAAAAAAAACTGTTGGCTGTGCCCACAAACTCTTCTGTTGTTTTTTGGTAGTTGGATGATGTGAGCTGTCTTCTTTTTTGTAATGCTTCTTTGTATAACTTACAGGACAAGGGACAGCAAAAACTGCTACAGCTGTGACCTCTACAGTGACATCAGGACCAGCAACATCTGCACAGCCTAACAAGGCTTTCTCATTTTCTTCTGTGGGGTCTGTATGAAGTTCAACATTTCTGTTTGATGTATGAATATGTATTTGATGTTTGTATGAATGTATCATCTGTTACAGCATTACCTACAAGCTGCAGAGTACTATAAAATGACAGCATGGATAGTTTTAAACTCTGCTCTTATTTAGGGAAAAAAAGAGCAGTCACAAGAAAATCATCCCTGGTATGTTGCACAGGGAGAAATCTTTACATGTGAGAATGAATTTTGATTTTCCAACAGCAAGTGAAGAAATTGAACTTTGGAAGCTTCCAAATCCAGAGAAAAATGGGGAATAACCTGAATATGATCATTTTGAACATCCTTCTGGAGATTGATTCCAAAGAGAGTAGTCCAGTGTTTTCTAACCTGGATGTGCCTATGCAGGTTTCCAATGCCAGTAGAAGTTTGAGATACAGAAGTGCAGGAATTTCCAGTTAGGACTTGAAATCTGTGCTGATGGTCAAACCTGCTGAATTACTTTTTTATTTTGAAGCAACAGAACAAATTCCATGCTGTGACTCGAAAAGTTCTCTGTGAAAGTGATGAAAGAATCACCATGCCATCTGGTGGTTTCTGTCATGTAACAATGCAAAGCAAGGCACAGAGTATGAACATCTAGTGATTCTGAAACCTCTCTGATGGAGTGTTTTTCAGGGATGGAAAAAATATTTATTTGCTCATGTTCTATCTTTGAGGAAGAAGAGTTGGCTCCTCACAAATAATTGTTTGAATTTCTCCATATTTAAATATCTGGTATTGAAGTGAGTTTCTCTTTATGAAGCTGGTAACTCTTAAGTATTTCAGAATGCACTCATACTTTCAAACAACTGTTTTCATTCAGTCTTAAACATTTCTTTGTTGGTTGTCAAGTGGATGTTATCTAAATGCCTTGCAGTACTCTTCAAAAGGCTAAAATAGTCTTCTTGAAACACTGAAATTCGGATTCAAAAAGCAAACAAGCCCTGCCTTTGTCCCAGGCTGCAGTGCTTCAGTCTATAAACCATGTGCTAAATACAGCACTGTTGTCTGTGATGTCTTAGTTATGCAGCCTGACTACTACATCAGCAGCTGGTCCTTGAGAATCAGAGGACAAGGCAGTGAGAAAGCTTAAAAAGCCTCAGGGGATGAAGGTCTCTGGAGCACCCCATTGCTCATTTTGAAAGATCACAGCATTCTTGCAAGACACAATTTTTTAGTGTTCAGCAATCAGAAACTTTAATTTCTGTCTTGCTGTGAATGATCTCCTTTTCAAGGGGTGGCAGTGTCCAGTTATTCCCTTCTGTACGTGCCTCTCTTACCATTCTGATCTTTTAATTTTCAATAAGCTCTGCTACAGCCTCTGCTGGTGCTGGTCTCCCATGAGTTATAATGGTTTGGTGCATTGGGTTTGGCTGCTGAGCTGAACGGAGAAGAAACATACAGCAGAAATGAAAGAATATGAGAGGATGAGGGACAGTTGGAAGGGTTTTGAGTTTTGACTCTTATCAGCCCTCCTAGAAAACTAGGAGAAACAAGTGTCTAGTTGAAGAGACTGTTCTTGTGCACATATGCCTGTGTGTCTGACCTAATACAGGCTTGCACAGGAAATCTGAGTCTCAAGGTTGTGTTAATCACGGGGTTGGAAATTTCAGTGCTTTGAGCTCAAAGTCATTCTTTCCCTTTCTCTTCTTTCCTCCTAGGTCTGGGTTTAATTTTGGTGTTGTCACGTCAGCTGCTTCGTCACCGACACTGCCCAGCCTCGCTGCCTCACAAGGTTGGCTTGGAAGAGTGTGCAAAATGCATCTGTCCTCTGCTAAGAGAATGCTTACTCTTCCTAATTCATGTGGTTCTTGTTTTATGTTGCCCTTCTATTATTAAAATTGCAGTAGCTGCGATAACATTGTATACGTATGCTGGATTATGTGCTGTAGTGCAGGAGAATCTAGGCCACCTGCATCTCAATTAAGAGGAAACAAAATATTTGCTACCATACCAAGGGGTTCTAGCTTATGAGAAGGGTAACATATCTGCAGTCATTTCCTCTGTTGTTAATCTGTAGATTTTTAAGTTGCCGAAGTAGTCTGGCATAGGAAGCTGGCATTATGTGAATATTTAATAGTAAGGGAGGAAGGGAGTAAAAGAAGCAGCTTTGTGTTGCTTATAAAGCTAACTTGACAATGTGGATGTATAGGCTGCCTTTCCATTTCATAGGTGCATCATATTCACCTGGTCTGGGAAGAGGGATCTGAAGCATGTGCTTTGTGATTGTCTTGAACTTAACTGACTTTGGTTTTGGCCTTGAAAAAGAGTTGCATGCTCAGAAGTCTCCATCCTCCTCTCTGTCCCTTCCTCCATTATCAGTGGCTCTGATACAAGATAACACCTCTTAGCTTATGTCCTTAAATTATCACAGCCGCAGAAATGCTACCAATGCTCTGTTGACCTTAACCAGAAACAACTAACTTGCTTTAAGTAAATAGCACGGATTAAAGGAGGAGTGGGAGGTGCTGGAAACAGAATTGTAAAGCACAGCCTTAGCAAGGGCAGTTACCTTGCGTTGCTCCAAGGAATGGCAGCACTTTTGCCTGTTAGGTGATAATGGAAGAAGAACAAAAGGAACTTCAGTGTTCCAGGAGGAAATAAAAGATGCATTTTTCAGTGTCAGTATTATAATTATTAGTATAGGGTAAAAAACAAAGATGATGCCTTAGTTGTGCAAAGAATCTTTTGCTTACTTGATCCTCGTGTAGATTCCCATACCTTGTCCAAACTGATTAACAGTCTAAACAACAACTCATTATCATATAATCAGAGTTTCAGTGATGTTCTGAAATGAAATGACAGTTCACCAAAGTTGGCTCGGCCCCCCTTAAAACTTCAGCAGTTTCACACAGTTGGGGCTGCTTTGCAGTTATGTTTAAGAGCTTTTCTCTAGTATTTCAAAGCTGACAACATCTGCATAAAAACAGCATTCAGTGTTCTATAAATGGTTGAATCTGTACAGAAAGATTTGATTCTGGAGAAGGTTTTTCAAGTGCCAGAAAATATGACTGGAGCTCTGTTCTGACCATTGGTTTACAGCGAAAAAAATGGTTAGTTGGAAGCTGAGGCATATGTATGTGACAGTGTTTGCCACTGTAAACCTGTCCATAAAGGCTTCAGAAAGTGTCACTGTTGTGATACCCCGAATGTACGTGGGAGAAGCAGTTTTCTGATGGTTAGGAGGCTTTACAGATTTTAGGCAAAAGCACTCTCTTGCAATCTGCGTAGCGCTAAATCATGCTATTGTTGTTTAAGAAAAATAGAGCTTAGCATATTATAACTCAATTTGTAACTTCTGTCTTCCATTTACAGCCCCTGCCAAGGAGTCCACTCAACCTGATTCATTTTCGCTTGCTGGGGGTTCCAAATTTGGAGCAGTCCCTGAGAGCTCCTTTGCTTTTGGCTCCCTCAAGCCAGCAAGTGCTTCAGGAGCCGTAGTAGCAAATAGCTCTTCAGCAGATGGCACTCAGTCAAACAAACCTGCTGCAACAACGTCTTCTGCTCCCTCCGCAGCCTCTGGCAAGTTAGACATCCCTCCAGCTAAGCCAGGGGACAACTTGTTTCTGAGCAACCTATCTGGAGAAACTCTGGGGAGCTTCTCAGGACTGCGTGTTGGTCAAGCAGATGATAATGCCAAAACCGCCACTAAAACACCATCCACCAGTGCTGCAGGAGCACAGTCAACTAAAACATCTACATCACCTTCTGGGTTTGTCTTTGGTCCCCCCCTGGTACTAGGAAAAGCTGGAGAAGCTACTTCGCCATCAGTCACGTCAGCTGGCACTGCACCCACCTCCATCAGCACCAGTGCCACAGGCGGTATCTTCGGCAATGTTCAGATAACCGCAGGGTCTCCTGGGGTATTTAATCTTGGAGGCTCAAGTGGAAACAAACTCAACTTTTCATTCGGTATTCAGCAAGCAAGCAGCATGAGCGCATCCACTTCTGCCCCTTCTGCTGTTCCCACTTCAACATCTCTCTCGTTTGGGAATTTCTTGAGTTCATCACAAAATGCTGCCCCAGCTGCAACTTCTAATAAGGGTGGAGGAGATGCCAAACTGCTGTCTGCTTCAGAAAAAACTGAAAACGAAGCACCTGAGTCTTCACCTACAACAACACAGGCTCCACAGCCACAGATACAGCTTTCGGAGCCCATGAAAGAGCCCCCTGTGTCTCAGACAGCAGCTGGGGACACCGTGGGCTCCAGTACTGCATCAGTAGCACCTCCCCCTGATGCCATTGCTACTCCTGCTTCCATAAGTGAGCTGAAGGCACCGGTGCCTCCTGCTGCCTCAGCCTCTGTCCCACAGGATCAGAGCATCTCAGTGACAGCCTCTGCAACAACCATTGCCTCTCCTGCAGAAGCAACAAGCACACCGGCTGCTGCTGCTGATGTTCCTACTTGCGTTCAGAGTCCAGCTGTTGGTGCCTCAGTGTTTGTCCCCACCTCTGCAGGCTCCTCAGTGTTCTCTCAGCCTCCAAATTCCAGCTCTTCTGGCTCAGCATTTAGCCAGCCTGCTAGTGATACGACTGGCACTCCTTCCACACCACCTGTTTTTGGCCAACTGCCGGCAGGTACCACAGCATCAGCTCCATTTGGACAACCCACCACTGCCACCGTGACCACACCGACTGCCAGCACAGGGTTTGGTACTTCTGCCTTTGGGACCACCACAACCGGGGGCTTTGGTCAGCCAGCCTTTGGCCAAGCACCGACCTTTGGGCAGCCAGCGAGCAGTTCTTCAAGTGGTTTTACCTTCAACCAGTCTGGATTTGGGACAGTGCCTGCCTTTGGCCAGCCAGCAGCTTCCACTGCAGCCTCAAGCAGTGGCAATGTGTTTGGAGCATCTTCTAGTGCCAACAGTGCAAGCTCCTTCTCCTTCGGACAGCCATCTGCCAGCACTGGGGGTGGGATGTTCGGACAGAGCAGCACTCTGGTGTTTGGGCAAAGCAGCAGTTTTGGGCAAGGGGGATCTGTCTTTGGTAACACTGCTGCTGTTACCACTACTACATCATCTGCTGGGTTCAGCTTCTGCCAAGCCTCAGGTAAGAGCAAACTGCAGAGACATGCAGTATTCTAGCAGTGCCTATCACTGGGAAAAGTCAGGCTGCTTTGAGTGCTTTTCTTTCCCTCTAGCCCTTCATTTTTTTTTTCAATTAGTAAGAATAAGATCTGCAGTGCATGAGGAGGGGAAGTTAATGTTGGAGACCAGAGAAGCTTTTGCTCAGCCTTGATCTCCATTGAACACCACTGAATGTAGGCTTTGCAATCGTGCATTCATCTCAACTCCCAAGTCTGCCTTGGCTTTATTTTGAACTACATGGTGTGCTGTCTGTTGCATAAGAATGGGGTGGGATTCAGCACACCTGGGAGATCTCAAACTATCCCACTGTGAATTGTTACGCTGAAGTACCAAGGTAGCTCTGAGGCTATAAGCAGGGGACTGAATGCAGATGCAGCGTTTCATTCTGCACTGTGCCCATGCTGCAGTGGCTGTACAGCTGGGTCTGCTGTTATATCATGATCTGTCATGGCAAAAAATGTGTTAAGCCCTCAAAATTACGGGTTAGTGAGGAACTAATCTGTGAAATCCACTTTTGTGTTTGGAAGCATCCCAAATTAAATAGAGCAGTAACATGACCATCGGCTACCTGTCTATACAATTAAATTGGACACTTGCCCAGACCAGACCTTCTTTGTCAATCTCCTGTTGTTGTTCACATTGCTGCAGTATATTGGGATTTTTTTCCACAGCTTTGCCTGTCTAATCTTCAGAGAGCTTCCAGGGAAAAGAGAAACATACATAGTAATATTAGAAAGCATGTATTTCCAAGGAGGAAAACCTAATTAGGCTCATTTAATTAAAAATGATGGCACTGTAGGCAAAACTTCTTGTTCATTTTAACTACAGTAACAGAGAATAGTTAAACTGGAGGAAATGAACTTGAGAAAGGTGTTCCTAATTTTAGAAGCTGCAAGTTTTATTACAAAATGCACATTGAAGTGAACTGGGAAATGGAATGGGGAGTTCTTTTTTTTTTAATCAAAATGTTTCATAATCTATAAAAGGAATCTTTAGGTAACAAAGCACAGATCCTCTCTACACAGGGGAAATCAAAATGTACAGTGCACTTGTCCATGACTTGCAGCATTATTATAGCAACGTTAAAAAAAATTCAGTTCTCTCATATTGGCAGCAACAATCCCATAAGTCAAAAGGCCTTTTGTTTATTGGCTTTCAAATACATTGTCAATTGAATTTATTATTTGTTGGCACGTTTCAAACTTTACCAACCTAGATACGTTTGGTAACATCATTTGTATCCTGGTGTTTTGGCACAGGAGATCTGTCCTTCCCTGTTCTGGACTAGTATTGCCTCCCTGGTTTGTCTTCTATCCTAGAAACAGTTCTTGTGATGAATTTTCCTTTCTTTTCTTGGCAGGTTTTGGTTCCAGCAACACGGGTTCTGTGTTTGGGCAAGCAGCAAATACTGGAGGCATTGTCTTTGGGCAGGCAAGTATTTATTGCATTTGCAGAAATAAGGGAATGTTACATACAGTGGATTTGTTCAGGGTGCTCTACCTGCTTCTAGTAGCAAAGGGGGAATTTGATGTGGTCAGTAGAAGTTGTCCCAGGCTCTACTGAAGATACTTGCTAATGTAGGAGGCACCAAAACTGCATCTGCATGTTTTCCAAGGAGTGTGCAGAAACAAGCATGTAATCATGGGGGAGATAAGGTAGGGATGGAGTATAAGCCTGCCTTTATTCCCTGCCAAGTGGAAAGTGGAGTTTTCTTTTTTAGTCACTTGGGCAACATGGAGCATTTTTCAAAGGCATACTTTGTTCTGTAGATGAGATGTGAGACTTAAGTCAGATTTCATTGTGCTGTGTGTTTGAAGAGTCTGCTCACTGGTTCTTCAGCACTTGGTACCTCAGAGAGCTGGGAAAGTCACCCCTGGGGGCATGAGCTGCTTTGACTTTGTTTAAATCCCCATTCTTGCCCTTCTTGTGTCCTAGCAGTCGTCCTCTTCCACTGGAGGCCTGTTTGGATCTGGAAGCGGTGGGAGAGGTGGAGGCTTCTTCACTGGTTTGGGAGGAAAGCCAAGTCAGGATGCAGCCAATAAGAATCCTTTTGGTTCCTCCAGTGGAGGATTTGGATCGGCAGCTTCCCAGAGTAAGTGAAGAAAACAAGAATACAAAATGTGCTCTGATTCCCATCTGCTTTGTGATCCCATCTGCTTTTCTGCTGTTCTTTGTCTCTGAGTAAATTCTCTGTTGACATGAAAGGCTTGTAGGGGTAACAGAGGCAGACAGGTTGTGTGATGTGTTCTTCTGTAGTTTTCCTTCTAGGTTTATGGAAAATAAGTAGGGCAGCAATTGCAACAAACAAGCAAAGGGGAGAAATACAAAGGATATTTATGTTCTTCATGGAATTCTGTAACCAAAGTGCTTTTTAAAATCAAATACTCTAAATTCTTGTCACTGAACGTCTGCTTCCAACTTAGTTGAAGTTAGGAAGCTTTTCCTTGCACTCTAAAAAAAGTCACTGCATCTCATACGTAAGTGAAACCAAGTCAATGCATGTGATGGACAGCAGTTTCTTCAGCTTTCTGTCCTTGACATGAGTGTCTTTTTGCAGCATATATAACATATTTGATCAAAACTTGCTGCATGGATAAGCTCTCAGTTATTGCTTAGGATATACCTTTTTTTTTTAGTTGTATATTTGTAGTTAAGAAAAATAAATACACTCAGTAATCGTTTTGGGGATGCAGTCCCTTTTGGTAAGGAAGCAGAGCTGTAGAGTTCCTTTTGTCAGTTCTTATCCAGATTTGGTAAGCAGGGCAGGTTCCTTCCAGGTGTCTGCCCAACTTCTGTGCTGCTCATAGAGGAATTGCCTTAAAGTTCTCTTTAGGAGAAGGAACTCAGTGCTTGGCTTTCCTTTTGTGCTGGTTGCCAGCTAGCAGGCATCGCTTCACATGGGTGTTGTAGCTGAATTGATGTGCATGTGAAGTGCCAAACCAGCCCTCCCATGTGTTGCTTCTTGCCCAGCCAAGCAACCTCACAAAAGATGGCAGGGGAGGTATTGAGAGTACAGCAAGGTATCCCCAGGTTCCTTTGCAAGAAGGACTTTAAGGGGTCTATTAGGAATCCTTTCTTAGAAGCTCTAAACAATTAACTGTTAATGCAAGGATCGATCGCTGCCCACTAATGTAAAGATCTATTTTTATTGCCAGGCTTGGATTAAAAGCACATTAGTCTTGAGATTACCAGGCTCATGGGTCTTGGTAATACTCTAAGATTTGTGCTGAGGTGTATCTGTGCTGTTCTGTGCTGTAGCAATTAGTTTGAGGCTCACTCTTGCCTTCTGTTCACAGCTTTTGCAGGTCTACTTTCCTTATCTGTATCTGTGTGCCACAGAAGCTGCTGATAACTATTTCTTAGCTGTGGCTTTTGTTTCAGAGAGACTGCCCAGCTTTTTTATTTCGTCACTTGCGAGATGGATTTGACAGAAGGGGAAAGCAGGAGGGGTGGAGCCCAGCAGCTAGGAAGCACGAAGTGGGGAAGCAGTGGCTAAGGTGTGAAAGTAGAGGAACAAAGGAAAGCTGTAGAATTAGCCATGTGGCTGAAAGTAGCATCTAAAGCATTGTGAGAGCAAATCTGTTTCTTTTACTGCCTCTTTAATGAGCCACTGAGATTAATGGTTGAGGTCAGTCTTCAATCCTTGTTAACTTAGTCCTCCTTTATTGCAGTATTGGGTTTTGTGATGAAATAAAATGCATGGTTCAGCAGGGAAAGGTTTCAGCTGTTCTCCCTTGGCCCACTAGATGCTCAGATTCTCTGTAGCCTCATGAAATACAAACAGCCTCTGTGAAGCTGGCAAAGTGTGGCTCCTGCTTTTAAGGCCCTGTAATTCTAACTGTCAAATAATTGTGTTAAGAAATACTGGCCATTGCCATAAGAACAGGGAGTCTGTAGTTGTGGTGAATGGATATTTGTGTTGTCAAGAAAAGACAATTGGGTTACTCTGATTTCTCACTGGAGTGACTGACTTCTACTGACTGCAGTGTGTCAGTGTCATCTGACAAATCATCTGTCACTGGGATGTGCTGGAAATCTCAATATCGTGACCCTACTATTATTCATTCAGACTGCAATAATAAAGTGCCCTTAGTGGTCCATGAGAGTGGCTTGGTAGAACTACAAACCCCTGAAGAGATGGAGAAAACAGCTTACCTCTGCAAGGTGCTCTTTCCTGTGCTTGAGGACTGGGGAAGTTGAAGGGGTTTCCTTTTCTCCCAACCCAGCAATGAGGTGTGGCACAGAATGTTGTGTGTTATGAGCTTCACAAGTAACCTTTATCTCCCCAGATTCTTCTAGCTTATTTGGGAACAGTGGAGCCAAGGCCTTTGGATTTGGCAACTCATCTTTTGGAGACCAGAAACCTACAGGCACTTTCAGCTCTGGCGGTGGCAGCGTGGCGTCTCAAGGCTTTGGGTTCTCTAGTCCGACCAAAGCAGGTACTTTGTTAACCCACTCTATGAGCACTCATGTTTGTGTCAGCTATTTGGTGGAGCATTCTGCTGGTTTTATGTCTGTACCAAGCCCAGGCTTTTGTTTATTTGTGCAGGAAATGTCTGTGGACAATTAATCAGTATGTATTACTAGCATTGCTTTTTAAGCTGTAGGTAGCAACCCCAGAGTATGTAACTGGTGGATCCAAGACAGAGATTTACAATCTTCTGTGCAGAAACTTCAAGTAAACTGCATTTTCAGTGGTTCATTCCAGAAATCCCCATTGTGGTTTAAAGGCAGGGAGCTGTGTGAATTAGTGCTGGTCTTACTTAGCATGCAATTTAAAATACAGGCTGTGGAATTGAACAGATTTTTCCTCTTGTAGTTGCTTCCTTGGAAAATTATATTCCAAACTTCAGTCTGGTTTTGTAACCCTTTTCGTTCCCATTTCTTCATGTGAGTGAATGCACAGGTTTCTACTTTGGGATAGCCTCCTCCATGGTGTGGATATCAGACATGCTTCAGCTCCCTCTCTTGGGAAATGAGCTGTTGGTTCTATTGATTGAATTAACTTAAATATAGAGAATTTCAGTCTTTTTTTATTATTATTTTGTTCTGCACTCACTACTTGCATGTTTAATTTTCTCCACTACTTGTTAACATTAATTGCAAAAGAAAGCATATCCCTAGCAAAGCTTCAGCCCCTCCAGTAAATACTCTAACTTCCTAGTCTAGGGGTAATGAGATAGCTGATCTATGTTTAAATAATTCAGGCCTAGAGTTTATTTTTTCCAGGCCTTTTGTGTTTACAGCCAAACAGTATCCATTACCTTGACATGGACTAGAATTTCACCCAGGGTATTAAAATGTGTGGTGCTATCCCAGTCCTCAGCCCTAGTCAAACAAAAGAGCAGGTGTCCTTCACATTCCACAGTCTCAATTAGAAACAGGCCAATAATACCAGTAGATGAACATAGAATAGTGTAGAAGTCTGTTCAGAGCTCCAGAAGGATCTTTTTCTTTTTTTATAACAATGAAAGCATCTCTGTTCCCTGTTGTATGTATGATTACTGAAACTTAGTTACTGTGCATGCTTGCTGTCTCAATTAAGATTCTGGTCTTTATACATAAAGCAGGTAGAGATCCTGCCTCACTGTGCAAGCATGAATGATGTGTTACCACCCTGGATTTATTACCAGCCCTGGAGGATGAGTTGATTTCATGTTTGCACGTTCAGGAGGCCCTGAGTGTGGTCTCCTGTGGGTAGTCTCCTAATTTGTCTAGTGTTTTTCACACGTATTCAGGCACTTTTCTTACTCACCTCTTTTGTACCGAATTATCCTGCTGTCTGGAAGCTTTGTAGCAGTGGGTTTTGTTTGTTTAGATGATGGACAAGATGAACGCTCCCTCGTAGAGATTGTCTACTTGGAAATGCAGTTTTCTTCTTTCTTTACTTCTTTCTTCACTGTTGTTTACTTTACATCCTTGTCCTTTTTTTTTTTCTTTCTTTTTTTGCCTCTGTTTTGCTCAGGTGGCTTCGGTGCTGCTCCAGTGTTCGGCAGCCCTCCCACTTTTGGGGGATCCCCTGGGTTTGGAGGGGTGCCAGCATTCGGTTCAGCCCCAACCTTTTCAAGCCCTCTGGGCTCGACGGGAGGCAAAGTGTTCGGCGAGGGCACGGCAGCAGCCAGCGCCGGAGGATTTGGGTAAGCCAACGTGGGGCCAGGGTTTGGGAAAGTAATCTCCTTGCATTACAGCTCCTCCTGTGCTTAGTTACCTCTCCAGCAGGGGAAGGGCTTTAATTGGCATAAAGCAAAAGCCTTTGCCCCGGAGGATGTAATGTCTGATGGGGAATGGGAGTGATCTTGCATGTAAGTGAAGGCAGGAGTGTTTTCTGTGTGCACGCTTGATGTGTTCAGTTGGAGACCTACAATTTATGCCAAGCAAGGAAAGTAACAAATACTGTCTGTGATGCTGAAGAGCCACCTTATCTACCTGTGAGATTTGGGCTAGGGATGCTCATGGGAATTCAGTCTGTTCTCTCATCTTTGGAGGGTGGGAGGAGGTACCTGGAACAGCCTGTGGTCCCAGTGTGAGTTGTTTATCTCACACTGATCATTTTTTTCTTTATCTCTTAAGTTTGTGCTTGGCACCAGAGCAGGTAAGCACTTGATTCCTTCTTTAGCTCAGCAAATAAAGAAGTTCAAACCTTACAAAGCAACTTCTGCAGTAGGCAGCAAATCCACCTCTTCAGCGTTGTGCCACCTGCAATCAACTCACCTGCATGTCCTGTAGTTATATCAGGATTTGTTTGACCCAATTAGAAAAAAGGAGACTGGTCATCTTCCCAGTCTCAGTGCTTACACATTTCACAAGTGTTTTGTCTCATCCTGGTTTCAGGATGAACTGCCTTTATGTAGAACATCCTGCAGTGTACCTGTGAATCCCCCCATGAGGCTGGTTAGATACCCATCTGCCAGGGCACCCTCGAGCTGTGGGAGGCCTCAGCTAGGTTCTTCAGCAGCACCCTGAACTCTGGTGCAGCAGATTGGAGATTCCCTTTGGAAAGGGTAAAAACAGCCTAATTAGATCCCCACAAAGAAGGATGTGCTCGTAGAGATGTCAGCACTTAAATCAAGTGATACCTTCTTCACTTCCATCTCTCAGTGCCATGCTGCATGATTTTTGCACTGAAACTGAATGCACTCAAAATCCCCAGGCAACTTTACAAGTCCTGCCATAAAGTGCCATAGTTCAGAGTGTGATTTAGTCCTGTGCAGGACTTCCTTTCCGCCTTCCTCTGTAGGAGAGAGTTCCAAAATCACAATTCCAGTGCAGTTACTTGCCAGTTCCTTCTAGCTTAAATACGTGATTCACTGTTCCTTCAATTCTGAAGAATCTGCATCACTTGCTCAGTGACTTAGGTATCAAAAATAGAAACCACTACACTTCTTTAAACAGTCTGAAATTCCGGCTGTTTGTGAGCAAATAAGGTTTTGCTTTCATAAACTAACCTCAAGTGCCTCTCAATCCTGCTTATGTCGGAGCTGCACAAAAGACCTGAACATCTGGGTGAGATGGGTTTGCTTCAGTTGTTCCCAGGCAATGACTGGATCTCATGTCTTCTGTATGTGAAATAAATAAACAGAATCTCTCCACAGCTTAAGCTGTTTTCCTGCTTGCACGACGCTCAGCCTTTTTCAGCAGGCTTGCTCTTGTGGTTGCAGCTGGAAGAAGCACTTTGAACCACGCTTCCTTGTCGCTGTTTTCACCACCGCTTCCTGTCAGACATGATTTGTGTGTTTAATGGCATAGTCCTGAGCAGACAGAGCACTGCAAAACCCTCTTGTTCTTCACTGCATATCCTCACCTCGCTCCTTTTCTAAAAGAACAGCAACAACCTGCTCTCCCCTTGCTGGGAAATCCACATCCATGGTTCTGAACTGATGCTGCCTGCAGGTTAGGTGGGCCAGGAGCCAGCCCAGGATTGGTAAATGAGGCCAAAGCTGCAAAGTCACTCAGCTGCCCTGTTGTAATGCAGTGTGTGGGGCAGTGTGCACAGTCTGTGTACACTAGGAGAGGTGTTGTCCTTTAGCAAGCGAATTGCTTGTCACACTGCTGGACAAGCTGGATAAAGGACAAGGACTGTCCTTTATCTGGAGAGAGAGGTTTTGATATTTTTGCTGCTTTTTTTTTTTCCTTTATTTTAATTCTCTACTAGATCTGGATGGATGGAGAGGTGGGTTAATGCGCTGTCGCTTCCTATTTTAAGTCAGAAATGACAAGAGTGCATTTGAAGCACAGCCTTGCAAAGCTGGAACGCTGTTCAGCGTGGCTGGCAGCCTGCTCAGGGGAGGGCTGGTACTGGGTTGGTGTCAGCAGCACTGTGTGCTTGCAGATTCTTAGCAGTGCTTGTCATCTGAGTATTCTGTGTCTGTATTTTGCCTGGTTTAAGAGAGAAACGCCTGAAGCTTCTGTTTGAGTGCTCCTCTAGCATTCAGGTTTGGGAGAAGTGTACGTGGGGGTAGGGAACCATAATGCGTATCATGGTCTTGTTAGCGTGTCACACTGATAGCTCTACAGGGCTTGGTTGGATGGAGTGGGTGGAGAAAGGAGATATCAATTCCATATATAAAAATGTGTTTCTCATTTCAGTTTCCAAGAGCAGTTAGGGAAATAATCCAAAGGTGTGATGGGGAAGTGGCCAAGTAGGTGCAGATCCTCAGGGAAGCATTGGAGCTTCCAAATGGGCTGGGGAGAGAAAGGATCTGGGAAGCCTGCAGGCCGTTTGTGTGGCAGTGGGTAAGGTGCTGTCTGAAAGCTGGGAGCCTGAGTTGTGCACCTGGGCTCTGCTTTGTGTCCTGGCCATGAGCAACCTGAAGTAAATTGCTGTTTGCTGCCCTGGTTGTGAAATACAGCAGCGCTGTACTTGTTGAGCTTTAAGGGTGAATGTTACTTGGGGTGGGTTAAGGTCTTCTACTCGATGGCTGGTGTTGGCATTGCCAAGCACTTGAAAATGTTCTTTGTGTAAGTATGAACACATTTGCCCATCTGCCAGGTGGACATTAGGGATGGGGGCTGTGCAGACATTCCCACTTGCAGCAGTCCTTCCTACATCAAGGAAATCCATTTCCAGAATGTACAATCATTTGTGTCTTGTGATATCACTCTACTGATGTATCCTTGTGTAAGGAGCGTGCTGTTTTCATTGTGGGGAAAGCTTCCACTATGAGTGAGAATGAACTTGCAAACACAAATCTTCTCTTTTAAACTGCAGGTTTGGTGGTACCAGTAACAACACAGCATCATTTGGCACGTTAGCAAATCAGAATACCCCGACGTTTGGATCGCTGTCACAGCAGGGTTCTGGTTTTGGCACACAGAGCAGTGGATTCTCTGCTTTTGGGACAGGTGGAGGAGGTAGGAGAAACTCAACTATAGTAAGTCTAACAGGTTCCACGTCTCCAGGTTTCCCTGGAGCTCAACTGTGATTGCTCAGCTCCCCACTAAAAACAGAGCGTGGTCCTCCTATATAGGCACTGTGGCCTGGAGAAGTCATTGCAGAGATTAATCTGACTTAATCTCATGATTCCATCACTTGCTGCTTTGCATGTGAATAAATTGCTCCTCTTTGTACTACACCTGATTATTGCTTTTCACTCAAATTACTCTTCTTTATACTATACCTGATTACTGCTGTTCACCTCTTTTTGTGGAGTTGCTCTTCTCAAACAAAAATATTGAGAAGCAGCAAATATCTCTTCGGTGCTGTGTGCATGGGTGGCTGTATGCAAGCAAAGAATGCATGCTGCCAAATTGAGCTAGAGCACCAACAGCCAGGTTTTTTACCTGATGAAGCTTGGTGAAGCTGCAGGGATTTACACAGGGCAGAGAACAGAGCCTTTGAGAATGAACACATACATTCATTGGTGGCCTGCCACCGCTGGCTTGCATTAAGCACAGACTCCATCCTCAGAAAGCAGGCCTCTTATTCTTGTGGGGAGGTGAATGAAGCAGGCTCATTGTATGCAGTTGGTGCTAATGAATGAAGCTAGCAGATTAGCAGTGAAAGCACAGCCCTCCCAGGAGCTGAGCCAAGTCACTTTTCTTCTAGATGGGGATTTGACTTCCATTGTTTGGGCATGGCTTTCCCTGGCCTAAAAGCAGGAAAGAAATGTTTCTCTATTGGTGTGCAGGAGGGAACACGTACTGTGTATCTTGAGCATTCACTTCTAACCATGATTTTTCTATTTTTACCTTTCTTCCAGGGTTTGGTTTTGGATCAACTAACACGTAAGTGGCCTCTCATGTCTAATTCTTCATTAAGAGTACAAACAGAACCAGAATAATCAGTTGAGCAGTGCATGAGAACAAGTGTTGAAAGCAGCAGCAACATACAAGTTCTGATCTCCTTTTGAATGTCAGTGCACAGGGCTAATAGTCCATGCTCTGAGTGCTTTCCAGTGGGATAAGTTGTTCATAGAAGAGAGGGCTTTCACTGAGGTCACCCTCATCCCCAGCCTCCTCCCTCTGCCTCTCGAGCACACGATGCGTGTGCTCCAGCTGTGCCTGCGAATCTGGCTTCTACTCCATTTGTCAGCTTGAAAGAGGGTGTGAAATAAATCAGTTCCTTTCTGGCTGAATTGAGATGGTGATTTACAGCTGAAGAACTGAACTGAGAACTGAGGTTAACGCTGTGATCCACTCTGCCACTGAATGGATGGATTACTTTTAGCAAGGCTCTTAAACTTTGCTTCCCTACCAAGTAGAACATTTCTCTGGATGATAAGCTTTAGAATGAGCACAATTATATCTAGCAGTATGTATTGATGCAGCGTCAAGTAAAAGATGCTGGAAATATCAGTACATCCCCATAATAAGCTTCTGATGCTCTGGAAGTCTCTCTGAGATCTGATCTGCTAAATTAATTCTGCCTGAGGGAAATTCCAGCACTCACTGCTGTGTTCTTTTTTTTTTCTTTCTGCTCCACAGATCTTCCTCTGGATTTAGCGGATGGAGAAGCTAAGAACATCCTGAACTCTCCTGGAGAACTGTGCTGTAGCTCCTACGTTCATGAGTCACCTGTGTGATCAATATCCATACAGCTTTTCGTTTAAATACAAGATGTCAGACTTTTTTTTTCCCCCTTAAATATCCTTATTTTTATGCAGCAGCTATCCTCGTTCTGTATTAAACAGTTTTATCTGTCTTGATGCTATTGTGTTGGAAGGGCTTATCTCCCTGGATCATGAAGAAACAAACACGTGTGAGGTGTGATTGCCAGCCCTGTGCTTGTAGCCTACTGTCAGCTTTGCTTTTTGTTGCCCTTCCCTATGCCCAGATAAAGGAGTAAGTAGCTCAAGTTGGTTTCGGATACAAACCAGCACATTTTTCATTGAAGTAAATGATTGATTATCCTTGGCTCTTAAGAAGGAGCTGAAGCTTGCCCTGCTAATTTTAAGTATAGGATGGGGTGCATGCTTATCTCACTGAAGTGCTAAATCTGAGTCATGTGTGAGCCAGAGGCTTAGCAGAGAAATAGGAAATTATCTGGGAAGAAGCTGGCAGCGTGCAGAGCACGTTCCCATGGCAGTAACATTCAGCAGAGAGGTGGGAAGTAAAAGCTTTCTTATTTTTACCTTCCTCTGAATTTGACAGAACTCTGAGTTCTGATTTCTGGCTATAGGGAAAACTTACATAGTGAACCTTGAAGGAGAAGTGTGACCTCCATCCAAAGGCATCAGTAATTCTGCAGCTCGTGGCTTTGGCTGCTGGTTTCCACTGTCAGCTCTGTTGTTGTTTCCTAACATGTATGAGATTGTACTGCTTCCCTGTAGCTCTTGGATTCAGTCAGTAACATTTGTAAAATCCTCATATGTTTGTACTCAAACATACCAAGCAAATGCTATAAAGAATGCCCCCAAGGCATTTTGGACAAATGCTTTTTCTATTTGATGCATCTGACCTCCACGAAACCTCCAAATGATGTGATGGGTTTTTGTTGCACTGTGAAGAACGCGTTTGAGAGAAGGGCTCATGTATTACTGAATACATGCAGATGGGGTGGGTTCACCTTGGTCCTAATAGGACGTTCTGGGTTACTTCTGCTTTTTCTATTTTCAGCAGAAACATTCTGAAGTTTCCTTTTCTGAATAGCACACAATATGATAGCGAGTGTCATTTTGGGGTCTGGTTGGCAAGTGGGCACGCGAGCCTTTTTTGGACTTGTAAATAGTTGATAACTGCTTGTTTTCACATCTGATGTTATAAACCAAATTCTGACAGCTGTCAGCAGCTCCTGGAGCAGTCATTCTTTCTCGAGTCGACCCAAAGCCTTAACATTCAGCCTGGCTGTGGGAAGCGTCCGTCTGCACCCGGGGATGGCGTGAGTTGGGTTCCCTTTAAAAGGAAGACCACTGACATGCAGTGAATATCTTGCACGGGGAGGGCTTATATTTAGATGAGGAGGGGCTTTGCGAGCCTGTGGGCTGTAAGGCTTTCATGTGTAGCCTGGATTTCTGAACACGGGTGTGCTGTGTTGTATTAGAGGCAGCGCTGCTGGGATGGCTTCGTTTTTAACCTTTCCTGCTGATGGAAGAGTTTTGGGTGCTGGCAGCCCTGGGGTCACAGTGCCAGAACTGAGAACGTTTTCTGAAAGGTGCTGGTTTGGAGAATGGAAGGAAAAGCAGGAGAGCTCAGAGCGTGCCCTCGCCATGCGCCCTCCTTGACCGCACGTTTCCTAAGGCCTGGAGGTGATACTGCTCTTCTGTTTTCCTTCCTCTTTATAAATAGCAGCTGGCCTGAACGACTGACCTTAAATTCTTGGCGTTAATCTCACATGGCTGTGGCATGCAGCACCTCCTCACAGGGCCGTATCAGCTGTGCTCCCCCAGATAGCCAGCATGGAGAAGACCGGCTGGGTAAGAATGCAGTGTTGGCACAGGGAGCCATTTCAAGTTTCTTTTTTGGAACGATGGGAGCAGTTGGGGGTTGTCCCTGCTGTGCTGCTTGCTGACTGTTTAACTCCTCTTCCCTTTGTGATAGAGAGGCTCTGCTAATGACTGCAGATGCTGGTTGAGCACACGAGTTGCTCTCTTGCAACGCTTCCAAAATCGTGGCTGAAACAAGCCAACCCCTGAACCGCCTGCCCTTGGGGAATGGGTGCTGCTCCTGGTTTCCATAGCAGCTGCTGGAGGAGCTGAGCAGCACTGGAAGGCTGATCGTGACCGTGAGCCTACAGGAACAAAACGTAGCAAAGTCAACTTCCCAAAGTCTGCATTTTTACCAGATGACTCGAGGGCTTGCAGAGCTCGCGCCCTGCTCAGCTGCTGGCTGCCAGGAACTGCTGCAGGCTGTCAGCTGTGCTGGGTGCCCTGGGAGCACGTGGCCTTTGCCCAGCATGTGGACAGATGTCCACCAAAGAACAAAGCTATGACAAATCAGCTCCCAGCCTGGCAGGGCTGGTGAGGAAACCAATGACCAAGTGTGGGCCTGGAGCCCTTATTTGTTACTTCTGTTGTCCGTGCTGGTTGGTCTTCAAAGAGGTGATAACAACTGTTGGAAGGCTTAGCATTACCATTCTGTCCCTTTATTTTTTTTTTTTCTTCCCCATTTCAGTGACAGAGGAGGTGGTGAGGCTGGGTCCGGTGCTTTTCTGGTGCTGCTCTGTGCCTGTAAGTGACAGCCCATCTCCTGTCACCCCATACGTGTCCCCACCAGGGCAGCCCCATGGGCTGCAGTGACATTTTGTTCATCCTGTCTTAGTTTTCATCATGCTGTCCTTGTGCATTGCTTTCAGCATTTCATACAAGGAAAAATAACCCTGCGAGAGGCTCAGGCATGGCAGCCCTTGGTAGTGCTGAAGGAGTTTCTGTTCTTCAGTGTCACACTGAGCCCCAGGGGCTGGGTAGAGGCAGCTTGGGGGCAATGAGTGGCCCTCGGTGGCCTGAAATGAGCCCTTCCTTCCTCCAGGAGCAAAACTGGGGCTGGGCTCTGTGGGGATGCCGTCCTTCAGCACAGGTGCCAGTGGTTTGTTTCATATTGCCTCATGCTCAGTTCTCTCCCTTACTTTGCTGCAGGATAAGCATTCCAAATGCAGGACATGCATTCCAAAGCCCTCTGCAACCCTGGGATGCCTCACAGCCCACTCTGGCTCTCCTGCTGGCACTCATTGCCAGGGCTGTGCACCCAGAAGGGTGCTGGGGTCACTGGGGCTGTGTGTGAGGGAATCCCAGTGCAAACTGTTGGAGGAGCTCTGTGCACATGGCACAGTGTGGGTTTTCAGCTGGTGTTTTAAGGTTCTTCAATTCATGTCAATATGTTGCTCAAAGGAACTCGCTTTAAAGCTTGAAAACACGGAGGAATGAAATTTGGTGTTAGCAGCTGCTGCATCTGAGCAGCTTACAGAGGTGTGAGATAGAGAGAGAGGAAAAGAGACCTGATTTGTACCAGCAGAGGGAAATCCCCTGCCAAAAGCCCCGAGCAGGGGCAAGGTGAGCAGAATATTGCTGCAAAGCAAGGAGCCGCTGCTGCCTTCTGCTTCACAGGGAGGGTAGCAAATCTTGAAGCCATGCAAGAGAACCTTGGGAAGGCAAAGTGTGGTTTGTGGGCTCAGCAGGCGCGAGGTGCTGGCACCAGCCTGGCAGTACTGCCCATCCCTGCTCCATTATGGACTGTTGATGTGACCTGGTGCTCCCAGGCTGTCAGAGCAGCGCTGCACTGCCTGCTGTCCCCTCTCCCCCTCCTCCCTCCCAGACTGGGATGTCTAAATTTAGCCTCCTATCAACAGATGAGGCTGGAGAGTTTCCACTGAAATGAATCCCGTTCTGAACCTGTCCTCTCCATCCATGCAAATTCCTTCCCACATGCACGCTGTGCTCGCCCTCCCCTGCTGTGTTCCCACCCATTGCACTGCTGTGCGCTGCTGCATCTCCCTGAGCAGAGCACGGTGCTGTTTGCATTGCATGCCTGCACGCAGGTTGGGGCGAAGGGAGCAGGAACCCAACAGCAGCATAGAAAAGGCTGAGCAAAGGTTGGCTGCCGCCTTCAGAGGGATCCCCCCAGGTGCAGTATTTATGGCTGCAGCCTTTTGCTACCCAAGCAAACGGCATCAGGGAGCAGAGCTGCAGAAGTTGGGCTGCTGTGTGCTCCCATGGCTGCTCTGCCCTCCCATCACACGGCCTGCTCATGAAAAATGCAGGATGCTGGCTGGTATTTTTAACCAGAAACCTCCTCGCTCTGTCTGATGCGGAGTCAGAGCTGCAATGGGGAGAAAAAGCTCCCTGCTCACCACGAGTGCATTGCAGCCGAGGTGGGGAACTGCTCTACTGAAACCAGCCAACACCCAAACGACTCCAGGCCAGGCGGGTTTGAAAACTTCATTTTATTTTTCCGTCTGTTATAAAAGCAGGGTTTTGTTTTTACATCGCCATGAGTGTCCAGACTTGGTACATCGTGGTTTTGTTTTCACAGTATCTCTGCAAGACCAAGGACAAGTCTTATTGCTGTGCCTCACCCCTCGCCTTCCCAGGGCCGTGCAGAATGAATGGGCCAACCCACCTCCCCTTCTCCCCCCCCCCCCACCCGCACTGCTCTGACTCTGGCTTTGCTCTGCTGGGCTCCTGACCCTGGTGCTGCTGGCAGTGGTGAGGCAGCGCGGTGCTCCATCCCCTTCCCAGGGCATCCTTTCTAGTTTTGCTGCAGAATGCTGCCAGAGCAGCAGCTTGCTTTCCTGGATGGATGCCCTGGGTCCCCATCCCACTCCCCAGCTGTCACCCAGCGGTGCCGGCAGCACCCACCCCTTCCAGCCACCCTTCCTTTCAGATACAGCCCATCTGTCCTCGTCAGTTTCGCAATGAAGCAGCATTGGAAAAACATCATTTGTAACCACAAAGCATGGGATCTCACCAGAGGCAGCAGCACTTTCTATGCTGGGTGTGGTGGTGCGGATGGAGGTGGAGGGAGGCATGGTCCGAACCAGGCACGGGATAAAGGCATTCTTTGGGGAGGGAGAGGTCCATGCAAAGCTGACCCAAAGTGAAGGTTGGATTTTATATTTGCTGCTCAGCTGGGTCCATTCAGTGCAACGGGGCAACTTAGCCAGGAGGTCGGTATGGAATTGCGTGGGTGCATCCAGTCCACCAGGTAGAGGGAGAAGGAAACAGATGTACTCGATGTGCTGGGAGAAACTGAGTCCAACACGAAGCGAAGTGGAAAAGGACAAAGGTGTTCCCTGAATGTGATTTTTTTGGTGACTGAGAATAAATCTTTCCTTGGAATTCCTTTGTGCAGCTAATTAAGACAACTGGGCCCCGTTTGTTCGACCCATGCTGACATCAGTGAGAACTGTAAGTACTCAGCACCTGGAGACAAAGTGAATACCAGACATAAATACCCCTTCTGCTCCCCCCCGCCGCTCTGCCTGGAGCAGCAGCAGAGGTGTGTGCAAGTGTTACCAGCAATCGCCCACAGCTCCCGTTTTGTCCTCTTCTGCATGTATTGCCTAGGAGAAAAGACAGCCAAGTCCTGAGGGCTGTGCCTGTGGAGCTGTAGTTGGGATCTGAATCCGTGTAAGAAAATGGAATTTAATAGAGAGTGACTGTGCAAGTCAAAGCCTCCCTAGCTTCGTCCTTGATCGTCCCAAAGCCTAGATGTAGGCAACCTTTGGCTGATGGGTTTGAGGTTGATCCAGTCCAGTTGTTTGCAAGCTGCTTGTGATGTCAGACTGCCTACCTGTAGGGTCTCCCATCGGAGGGGGAGAGCAGCTCTGCAGCACAGGGAGGAGGGCACCCTGCTGGGAGGGCACACTGCAGGGACCCCGCGTCCATGTTTGCTGGTTTGAGGCGGCTGTGGGGCGTGCTTTCCCCACGCAGGGGAGATGCTGAACCTGCTGCCATAATAGACGGCGCGGCTTTGGAGAAGCGAAGGAGGAGAAATTCTTGTTGTGTGGGAGGAGGAGGTGGCAATAGCAGCGAATGGTGCTCCCCCATGGGAGAACCTTCTGAGCAGCGAGCATGGGACCGAGACCTGCTCGGACCAGCTCTGCAGGGCCGGGAGCTTCTGCAGCTGGGCTCTGCTCAGCCCCAGCTCTGGAGTCGCGTTGTGAATAAGAGGAAGAAACGTTATCTCACAGAAAGCGCTGCCACAGGCGCCCCCTCCCCCCTAAGAGCAACCTTCCCGCACCCCCTTCCTCTGCAGAAACACAGCTGCTATCTCTGAAGCCATCTGGACGAGGTTCTTGCTGAAACCCAGGTTTTGGCTCCTGCTCCAAATGCACTTTTCTTGACTGGAGGATCTACACCCGAGATGTGGGTCTTCCCTGCTTCCCGCCCCATGCAGGATCCTTGGCTACGTAACCAAACGGGCACGGTCTCACCCCGGTCCTGGAAGTTGTGTAGATCATGAGGTCATTGGGAAGAAAAATACCTACGAACCCCAACGTGATTCGTTACCGTAGGAAGAAGAGTTTTTCGTAGCTTTTGTCTCTAGTGTTTGCTAGGAACGGTGCCTGCTGGGCTCAGACACGGCCGTTCCTGAACTGTGGATATTGCTGGGTAGACGTGGCGGATGGATCTGCCCTCGCTTACACCCGTGTGTCTCGATGCCTCCGCACACAGTGGTGACCCCGAGGCTGCAGCTGCTGGCTCTGCCCATCAGAGCATCCCGTGGTTCAACGCCAAGAAGTGCAAATGGGGTGAGCTCCATTCCTCCTGCCGAGCGGGGAGACGGCCGCTGAGCTCCATCCGACAGCAGTTTGTTTGCATTGCTTTGAAACCGAGATGATTTCCGAGCTTCCTCAATTGAAAACCAGGAAGGTTTTTCTTCTGATGGTGCTTCCTCCAATCCCGTGCCCTTTTCATTTGCCTGTGATGCTGACCATCTCCTCCTCGCTCTGAAGCTCTTTTCCCACAAGCTCTGTAGAAAGGACATTCTGCCCGGTGGTGTTTTTGTTGTTGTTGTTGTTGTTTTCAAACGTAGCTTTAAGGCAAAAGTTTGGCAATGCAAAGCAAAGTCTACATAAGGCCGCATGACTTGGATTTGCAACTCAGAACCTTACAGCTTAAAAAAGAAAAATCCTTATCTTAAATAGTTGACTTGTTGCCCCAGGAACTTCTGTTCTCAACCGAAAAGGAGAAGGAAAAAAAAAAACACAACAACAAAAGACTCTTAAAATCCCAAATAAAATGCTCTTATTGTCGTGGGCAGTCTGGGCAAGCTAATGAGACTGAAGTTCAAACAGGAACTGAAAGAGGGAAGAGAACAAAAAAAGCAATACTGGTAGACATCAGTGTTCATTCCTTCCCTTAGGAATCCAGTGGTGAGACAGACCCCGGCCCGAGGTCTCCTCTGTAGCTTTAGCACAGTGAAATCCGTCCCAATGGGAGAAGGTAGAATGGTTGCATTTGTTGAATGACTAAAAAGTGCATTTTTGATTTCGCTCAGATTATACGTGTTTATTCTAACACCTAAGTGATTGTTTCGCTTTGTTTCCAGTTACGTTTTCTCCCTTTCAGTGCCGGGACGCCAGGTTTGTTACTATCGGTGCTTGGGAGGTATCACCACGAGCGGCGCTCCGTCCTTTGGCCTCCACATGAGTACCTGAGCATCGTTGGCATTGGGTTTGACAAGGGCACTGGGTGGTATTGGCTCATTCTTGCTGAGGACCTGGGGCTGCTCCTGAGCTGAGGGCTCCTGCAGCTTGGCACGCTGCCCCAGGGGTCTGCTGGGGTTCACCTCTATGCCCAGCCTCATCCTCCATTTGATAGTCTGCAAGGTCACCATCTCGTTGGTGGCCGTGTTGGTGGCCACCAGCCAGGTGGTGAAGCTTTGATCCCGGTGGATGCTCGTCAGCTTGGCCACGTTGCTCTCGCTGACGGGCACTGCCCACGTCACGCTCGGGTAGAAGTTGTCGTTCATGCTGATGTTGAACTTGGACTCCTTCTTTGTGGGACCCACGATGGTGCAGGTTTCTGTCGTGTTTCCGTACCAGGGATAGTTCACTCCGTCTGAGTCGCTGATGGCCTGGATTTTACCCTCCAGTAGATCTGGAAGCTCCCAACTTGACCTGCAAAACCAACAAATTACGGATAACACGTTAATGAATTTGTTTAGAAACACGCAGGACTTCAAGGAAGGAGAGGAATGAGTTGGGAATGCACTCCTGTTCGGCTCTTATTGGGTCTTATCGCTCTCATGCAGGAATCACAGAGTCACAAAGGCTGGAGAAGACCTCTAGGATCCCCAACCCCAGCTCACCACACCGTGCCCACCGACACATCCCTCAGTGCCACATCTCCACAGGGCTGGAACACCTGCAGTGATGGTGAGCCCACCATCCCCTGGGCAGCTGTGCCAGTGCAGCACTGCTCTTTCAGATAAGTTTTTCCTAACATCCAACCTGAAAGAAGACCTTTTCTATGCCACTCATAACAATGAGGACCCTTTCCAGGACTCGGTTTGCCCACAGAGCTGCCTCCCTTCCCCCACAGGCTCCCATTTCCCCTCGCTGCTCTGATGCTGTGCCCATGCTTGCAGTCGTGCCCTTTCATCCTGGCCAAGCTGCGGTCCCTCCCCGCTGACTGCATGATGCTGGCAGTGTAACCCATCTCTCTACAGCCCAGGAAGGACCCGGTTCAAAGGCCGGGATGATGTTACAGTAATCAGAGAAACAGAGGTCAGCAGGGTGGTAACGCTGCCCCATCCCTGCGCCAGTGGCACTGCGCCGTGCGCCAGCCTGATGGAAAGGTCAGCCAAGAAGGGGGAGCAGCCCTCTGCCATCCCACAGCGCCGGCACACAGGAGCTCCTGGGGTGCTTGGGGACACGTTGCTCCTCTCCCATGGCTGGGACTGACGTAACCATCTCACAAGGCTGATTGCTAATTAGTTAACGACCGTGAAGCGCCAACGTGTTTGTAATCACCGGCTCGTTCGGCACTGCACTACACACGTCTGGCAGTCGCTGCCTGATTCCCCGTGGGGTCACTTAATAGATGGTTTTCGTGGGTACCTGAACAAATCTGCAGGTGCAGGATGGGATCTGGGGTCAGAACCACAGCGCTGGGCTGCGTGGCTGTGGATGTGCGGATATGGGATGCGGCATCGGCTGCTGCAGCCTTCTGCTCCCTGCAGCCAGCAGGCAGAGGGAGTCCTTTCCCTGGAAGTCAGCGTGAACCTGCAGCAGCCAGAAGGACCCCCAGCAGCCCTGCTACAGCCAGGGATGCTCGCTCATTTCCCCTCCAACCCAGAGCCATCCCAAGGGATGCACACTGGAGGACACGGCTCAGCAGGCTGCTCCCTGCAGCCCTGAAGCATGCAGGAGGTTGAATTCAGGCTCTCCCTCCCTTTCAGCAGTGGTTTTAGGGTTGCTGTCCATGTGCCTGGTTCTCATCATGACTGCAGCCCGGGGCTGAGATGTGACGATGTCCAGAAGGGTCACAGCTGTGACACGAAGGTCACATGGAGGCTGTGTGGCTGGGAAGGTGCCAGGCTGGGCTGTGAAGAGCAGAGGCTGCAGTGGTTGCTGCTGTTGGCTGCCCTGCTGCCAGCGCACCTCCTGTCTGCGCTCAGTAATGCGGCAGTGGTGCTGGAAAGAATGCAATGGAACGATCTTCAGCTGCATCAGCACCTTTCTGGGATGGTGTCGAGCCAAGGGAAGGCCAGAAAGTGCCCAGTAAACGCTTTGCTGACAACAGCAGGAAAGGCACCATCCTCTCTGTTTCACAGGCCTGCTGTGGCTGTCGGCTCCAACGCCGCTACGTTCTGGGCTGTAATTCTGTCACTCCCGCTGCTCTGAAACCTTCAATCACAATGAGCATCACCAGAGACCAAACCCCTCACAACAAACATCCTCGTGCTACCAGGAGAGGCACTCTGCCCAGCAGCAGCCCTGGGATAACCCTTATAAATCAGCCACGGCGTTCCGTAAGAGCACCAAAGGCTCTTCCTCCAGCCCTGCGCATGGGGGAGAATTACTCTCACCACAGAGAGGTGCCCACTAACGTGCAGTGATGGCACGGCGCTGCCCGGCTGTCCCAGTAATTCTCAGGGCAGGAAATCTACCTGCAGCTCCTTGAGATTTGCAGCTGGTCCCATTCAAACCGCATTATTTCTCGCTCTGTTTTGCATACCACCATCTGTGCTGCTCCTTGCACATCTCCATGGAGATGAAGAAGCAGGACTGGGCGATGCTGGTTCTGCTGGAGCTGGGTCCTGCAGGTCAGAACCCCACAGCCCAGCACTGAGGATGCCACGTGGCACAGCAGCATCCTGTCCTGGTGCTTGGAGTGAGCCTTGCCTGGTGACAGCAGCACTGGGATAAAGGGTGGGGGGGGGGGGGTTCCCCAAATCTGCATGCAGAGAGGTGACAGAGTGTTTCCGTTTCCTCCTGCCCAGGCTGTTGTGCTCCTGGCAGTGTGAGCCACCAGCAAAATAACCCCAGCATTTACGTGTGGTTGAAGCTTTTGTTATTTTTCTCTCCATACGCCTAAAAACACTTTATCTGGCCAAAAAATCATCGGTTCCACTTTAAAAGCACGTGTCAGACTGATGCCCTCTGCATCCAACACCCGTGCACTGAGCCTGATGCACAGCTCCATCTGCTCGGCTGTTCCTCACTGCTCTGTCCCAGCACTGGGGGCTGCTGGAAGCGCTGCTGTTGGGGTTGGCCCAACCTCATTTGGAGTCCTGGGTTTGCTGCCACCACAGAGATGAAGGACAAAAAAAAAAAAAGAAGAGAAAAATGGTTGTTCCAGCGGCGTCCCTTTGTGGAAAGCTGGGATGGATGGCACAAAGCAATGCAGCTCCATAGAGGTCGGGGTATTACAATGGCTGACAGCCACAGGGAGGGCAAAAATCTTCCAGAGTGTGCTCTAATGGCACGAAGCAGCCTTTCAGCCCTTATTTAGGGCTGTCAGATGGTGGCACACCATCCTGGTTACATCTGCACTGCTCCTCCGTATCAGCCCAATGAGCCTCCCAGGGAAACGTCTTTCTGCTTCCCTGGCTTTCTGGATAATGGCTCTCCCACACATCTGCAGCTCTTCATTCTGACTGCCTGCTCACAGCAAACTTTGGCCCGCAGCTCTCAAAGCAACGCATCCTGGGGAGACTGCACCACATCCTGCTTTACCAACGGGGGAACTCAGGGGCAGAGCAGTCAGACAGCTCAGGGGGGGTGTGGGGTGAGCAGCAGAGGCACGTTGGTCCCCTGCCTGCTCCTCCTGCTGTGGCGGATGTGAGCTGCACTTGGGGACATCCCCACGTCCCCCTGCAGCTGCTCACTAAAGGCTGCTGGTTCCTATGTGAGAATTACACCTGCAAATCCCCACGGCCTGGAATTGGGGATGTCTGAGCAACAAATTGTCCTTGCTATAGAAGGGTTTGAAGCTAAAAAGCCCACAGCTTTCAGGCCTGCTGTAAGTACTTCTAAAATCAAGATAAGCTCAGCTGCTCTCTTCCTGCTGCCAGCGTTGGCCAGGTGCTGCAGTTTGCACCTCCAGGCGCTTTCTGTGTGAGCAGAGAGGACGTGAGGACAGGAGTCTGTCCCTCAGGGCTGCTCCTTGGTGTGCCCTTCCCCGTGCTCTGCGTCTCCCTGCATGCATTTGCTCCTGTCTGAGCTGCCCAACCCGTGCCTGCAGCTGGGCAGGAATGGAGGGCTGCGGATGCTCAGGCCTCCAGGAGGGCACTGCGCTGTGTCCGAATTTCTCCTCTCCAGCCCTACCTTCCCACTCTCTCCCTCAACCCTCCCCATGCAGGCCAAGCCAGCATCACCCCCCAGCCCCCCCCAGGATCATCAGAGGGGCAGCAGCTCTCACCCCTCCATCCTCCCTCTGTGCTCCCAGAGCCGAGCAGCGCCCGCAGCCCCCGCTGCACCCAGCTCTGCTCTCCAAGCTCAGGCACTGCAGGGTTGCGCTGCCGGCACCATGAGTTGCAGAATTGCAGCTCCATGCAGGCACGCAGAGCTGCTGCCGGCTGCACTGTGGGCCAAAGCCTGCAACGAGCAGAGCGCCGGCGGAGGGCTGCGGGGGGGCTGACTGCTCACAGCAGGGAGGTGACATTTCCATTTGACTCATTGACACAGTGTCTCACTGTGACTGTCTGACCGCTAACACGGGGCTTTTGGAGTGCAAACAGCCCCTCCGTTCCTCCCACCTCCCGTACATATATATGCTTATTCCCACTCCTATAGATATGTATGCCTATTCCCACTCTTCCAATTACCCCAAATGAAGCCAATGTCTTTGTTTTTTAACCCTGCCCCAAGGTGATGTAGTGTTACCCCCTGGCTAAACCCATCTCAGGGCTGCCTGCAGCCAAGAGCACTCCAAGCAGGTTCCCCTACGCCATCCCCTTGCCCCGGTGCACTGGTAGCAACACTGCAGCACAGCAGCACGGGGCTGGGAGCAGCCACAAGTGTCAGCCTCAGGGCTGCCCCAGGGTGCCTCAATGCGCAGTGCGCGATGGGGGGATGCAGGGGGCTGCCCTTTGCAGGAGGGCTGGCTCCGGGGCTTGGCTCTCTGGTGCTGCTCCTGGTTCGCCAGCAGCACGTTTTTCTGAGCGTGTTCCCATCAGAAAGACAAGGACACCCACTGCTTTAAAAGGTGCAGGCACCAGCTCGCTCGCTATTTCAAAGCATAGGAGAAAGTCCTGCTAAGTTTCACAGAAGCCAGCTTCCAGCATCAACCCAACCGTGCCGTTGGCTCATCCCAGCCAGGCCGTGGCTCCCTGCTCTTCCCCCTCACCTCACAAATGCCCCCACACACACACACACACACATGCACGTGCTCTGGAACGACTTCTATGACTTACATTCCCTGGTCCCCGTAGTGATTGTAGAATTCCATGTGGCTGCACGCCTGGATCCAGCCCACGATCCACGTCTCCTTCTTGGGGATGGGGGGCACCAACACCTGCGCCGAGGCGCGGAAGTGCGGGGTGCGGTAACGCAGGACCACGCTGGAGGACTCGTCGATGCTGGTGGGGATGGGATCGATGGAGGCTTTGACTTCAATCACCGAAATACTTTCCCGGAAAACTTTGGATTTGCAGCTAATGCTCTGAATACAGCCCATGGCATACCCCGAATACAGTCCGACGCAGCTCCTCGGGTACTCCAGCAATCCTGGGGAATATTAGGCATTGAAATTATGGGGTGCGAGATCAATTACAGATCTTGGTGCGTAACCTCACAAGTGGTATCCATAGGATAGAAAATTCATCGCGCAGAGCCTTGCCGTGGTGCCTTCATGTGCTGCCCGTCCTACAAACGCCGCTCCTGCCCCGGAGGTTCGCTGCGCTCCACGAGCCAAAGGGCCTTGCAAATTGTTCCCCTTTTAATGACCCTTTAAATCTCTCGCTCGGTCTTTAGGTTAGAAAAAAAAAAAAAAGTCTCTCGAGTTCAATAAATCCCGGTGCTGCTTTAGCTGATATATTTAGTCCTTCCTTTGCTCAGATGCGGTCTGTCATTCCCCGTCAGGCGTGGGGCCGGCCGGCATTTCCCTTTATTCTTTGGATGAAAAGCAGAATGTTGATAGACACATCTATATAAATAATGAAATAGTTTGGAGCCCCAGCTTGTCACAACCGGTGTGGATTTCCACTTCCTGACTCGCAGTTGTTCACAACTTCCTTTCGCACAAAATTACAATAATAACAGAAAGAAGCAAAAAAAAAAAAAAATATATATATATATATATATATATATAATAATAAATAAATAACCCGGCACCAAACCTCAAACCCGACGGGTGGAGAAAAAGCGACAAAGTGCGTTTTGGAGCTTCCTCCGCCGTCTGGTTGGCTGTTTTTTCCTCGTTAGAAATAGCCGGAGCGCTCCGTGCCGGGGGGCTGCGCGGAGGGCAGTGGCACAACTCAACACCCCCCACCCCCCCCCTCCGCGCTGCCCCCCCCCGCCCCCCCGGGGCCGCTCAGCAGCGCACAATCGCCGCCCGTCACATCCCCGGCGGCGGCGGCGGCGGCGGGGCGGGTTGGGGGGGAACCCCGCGGTCCCCCTTCCTCCTCTTCCTCCTCCTTGGAGCGAGCGCTGTCCGCAGCCGTCCGACCTTCCTCCCGCTCCTCCTCCTCCTCCTCTTCGCTCTCAGCCGGCGGCGCTCATGGGGCCGCCCCGCACCCGCGTGCGTTCCGCGGGGAGCAGCTCCGGGCCGCGGCCGTGCGCCGAGCGCTGCGCGGGGGCGCCGAGCGGCGGTGGCGGCGGAGAGGGGGGTGGAAGGAGGGAGGGGGGGGTTGGGGTGGAGGCTCCTGCGCGCTGCCGTGCGATCGGTGAGAGATTTTTATTTATTTATTTATTTGATTTCTTCGCTTCTTCTCTGCTAAATGCCCGCGGAGGTGAGAGAAGCAGAATCGGTGCCTCCGCCTCTCGGCTGTCGCAAGCTTCCTCTCTCGCAATACATTCACGCATACGGGAACGACGCCGGTTCCCCCCACCCCCCCCTTTCCTCCCCCCCTCCCCGCTGGGTTTCAGCCTTTCAGCTCCGGGGGGCGCGGGGGAGGGAGGGGGGGGGGCACCCGCAGCAACCGCAACGTTTCGGCCAGGTCAAACTTTGCGGCAAAGTGACCCGAGCCCCGGCCCCGCACGGCTCCGACCGCAGCTCCGCAGCCACATCGCGCTCCGGAGCGCAGCGCAGCGCAGCGGCTCTCCGTGCCCCGCACCGCCCGCCCTGCAGCGCTCAGCCCCATCCCTCCCCCTGCATTTCGCTTTTAAACTGCAGCTGTTGAAGCTAAACCTCCTTTGCAGAAACAGCATTTCCTCCCACGTGGCCGTGAATTGTGGGTAATGTAGTTTTTCTACAAATAAAGGGTAGGGGCTTTTTCCTCCTCCGTCGTCTTCCTTTTTTTTTTTTTTTTTTCTTTTTCTTTTTTTCTTTCTTCCCTCCTTCCTCCCTTCTTTTTTTCCCTCCTCCTCTCCCTCTTTTCTTCCTTCCTTCCCTCTTTCTCTCCTTCCCTTCCCCCCTCCTTCCTTCCTTCCTTTCTTCTTTCCCTCTCTCTCCTTCTTTTCCACCCTTCCTCCCTTCCTTCCTTCCCTCCTTTGCTTTTTCTCAGCTCAGATGCAATGTGTTTTCTCGCAGTATTGGTGAAGGTTTTTCTCCCAGCTGGTCGATTCACTGAAGGGATGCTCTCCAAACCTGCAGCCCTGGTTCAAGCAATGGGAACGCAGAGCTCTCTGAGCAGCAGCTGGGACAGGCAATGGGAGAGCCAGAGGCCGCAGTGCGCTGGGTACTGAGGATAGCTTTAGGGGTCGGTGCCACCCAGCAGAGCTCAGCACCAGGTGTGCACATGTTGGGCAATAGCTGCTGTGTGCTGAGCGTCGCACACCTACCTTGATGCTCTCCTAAAGGGGAAACCCCCTGCGCTGAGAGCCAAGAATTATTTTGCGCTGCTCGCAGTGCTGCACGGCTGCCTGGAGCTGAGGAAACTCCTGTTACTCCTTCGTGCCCCGCGCTCACTGCAGACTCAGCACCTTGCAACAGCAAACTCAGCATTTTCCAATATCTGTGCACTTCTTGTCTGGCCTCCAGCAAAGATGGGAGCCACCAGGTGCTCCTGGCGAGGGAATGCCACAGGCAGGGCAGATTCCCTCCCGCTGCTCCTGCTGGCTCCGAGGTCCTGGGGGGCTCCTGCCCATGCGTGCCTGGGAGCCCTGCTCCGTCCCTGTGCACCTTGCAGCTGGGTGCTGCCCTTCCATGCAGGGTGTGCACCGAAGACCTTTGTGCCAATGATGTGGCAGGGAGTGCAAACATTGCCGTGTATTGTGATGGTGTTCTTCCTATGTTTCTCAGAACGTCAGCTAAATATTTACCTGCTTGAAACTTCTCAGGATGTCTGTGAAGGGTGCCGTTACCAGCCTTGAAACAGAGGGAAAAACTAAGAATGAGTCCAGGAGGTGCAGGATAGAATGAAATGAGCATCTCCCAATGAAAAATCCAGTTTCTTCAGCAACCTCCAGAAGGTGCTGAAATACTTTGACATTTTCCAAGACTCTTTCACACCTTTCAAACAAGCTTGTCACAGTTTCTCAGAGCATTATGAATTTGGTGAAGCTGCATGTTCTGATATCCCAGCTCCTCTCTAGTTTCACCCCTGCTTTGCTTCAACTTGGCATTCTCCCATGTTCTGGTCGACTAGGAAATGGCATTATCTCACTCTAATTAAATCAGCTTTTCATCTTCAGCTGGAGTTTGCTTCAGTGTTGGCCACGCCTGCCTCCATTGCTCCGGTCAGTGTGATTGAATCACTGTGCCTCATGCAGAGTGGTTGCTGTGCCTTGCTGGTGGAGTTGGTTTTTGAGGCCAAGTACCAGCTGGGAGGAGCTGGTGATGCTGGGGGTTGCTTTCCTTCCACTGTGTGCTTGATGCTCCATCCATCACTGCCCTGCAGTGTGGTCCCATCAGCCTCGTGCTTTCCAGGCTTGCTGAAAGGCAGATTCTCCTCTTTCCTATGAAGGAGAGCAGCCCCACTGATGGGACACTGCTGCTCTCCTCTCCTGCTCTGCTTTCACCACGAGCAGCGCGTGCTTCCTTCACGCCTGTCACATTCTGGCCCCAGTGTGTGCCATGCAGAGCAAAGCCCCACGTCCACGAACATGTCAGAGGACAGACAGGCACCAGATGAAAGCAGCTCCCAGTGCTTGCAGGGTATTTTTTCCCAGTGACACCTCCCGAGGAACGTGCTCAGTAATAGCTCAGCATCCCCAGCAGGGGAGGGGACAAGAGGTGACGAGCCAAGCTGCTCTATTTCTGCAGGTTCCTGGCCACCATCACATTAACTCTTTGCACACAGACGCTTGCAAGGAGCCTTGCACCACAGCAGCCCTGCAGCAGGTGGCATCGAGGTGTCCTCGTGGGCTGCCTCAACCCCAACAGAAATTCCTGAGGTGGAAGGAGCTGCACTGATGTGTTGGGAAGGAGGGGAAGAGCTCTTCCCGCAGCCCACAGGCGCTGTCACATGCTCGAGATAGGCTCCTGGAGGATGTGATTCAGAAATAAGTTGATGTGTGTTATTTTCCTTTGATTCATAAGCAAAACCCAAGAGGGAGTGAAGGCTCCAGCACGGATTTGCTGGCCCAGCATGGCAGTGTGGGTGTCAGATGGGCACAGTGTGCGGCTCAGCTCGAGGATTTGGAGAACCACAGACAAGAAGCACAAAGTTCTGCTTGCTGCCTCACAAAGCCAAGAACCACCTTTAATTTAGCACTCAGGCTCTGCTGTACATTTTGTATAAGGCTTTTAAAGAGACACGGGTGCTGTTTCACCGTGTTACCCGTACTAACACTGACCTTTATGACTCCTCATTCCTATGGGGAAGCAGCAGCACGGATCCAGGAGTGGTGCCCATTTTGCCGCCTGGTGCCACGCTCACCTTCCCCACCTCCCTCTGCGGGACCCCAGGGCTGCAGCGCTGCCATGCTGGGGCTGATGCCACCACTGCTGTGTGCAGCTCAGGGACGGGCTCTGCTGTCACCTGCTCTGAGCGCGGGGTCTGCGATGCGATGCGGGATGACACGGCAGAAAGGCGTGCTGTATTTAGGGCACGCTCAGCGCCGGGGGCAGGGGGATGGGAATTCATTAGCAGCGCAGTGTCTCTTTTAATCAGAAGGTGCTGCTCGGCTGGGGCTGGAGGCAGGGCAGAGATGGATGCCGTGCCAGGGAGGGGATGGGGCTGGGGGTGTTTGCAAGGCGTTCACATCAGGGAGAGGGAAATGTTATTGAGGGTGCCCCTGTGGGGAGGAGAGACAGAACAGAGCGGGCCGGGAGGGATCCAGGTTGTGCCCTTTGCAGGGTAGTCACCGAGTGATGCCCAGTTTGGAGGCTGCCCTGACTGCCACAGTGCTGGTCACTCCCAGCACTGATGCTCTCTTCCATTGATGATGCTCTGATATTAAAATGTGAATTACACTACCAAAAACCAAAAAAAACAAAAAACCAAACCAAACTACATTTCCCAGTTTCCCTTGCAGCTCTGGGAAATAAGCTATTGGAAGATTTAAATAGACCAGGCCAGAAGCAACCAACCTTTGGCACAAAGCATTTCCCTCCTCTTCTTCCAATCTATTGGCTGTTTAACCTTTTTCCCTGGCACTGGAGTGGCTGCCAAGCCTGGCATTAATTTTCCTTCCAAGCTTGCTAGGCCCATGAAGTAAACAGCCATGTGCATTCCTTACTCTATATTTAACAGCTGCAGACTGTGCTGGGGGCAACTGCAACAGAGGGGAACCTTTGTAGCTTCCCAAATTCACAGCTCGTGAGGGTGGGCGTGGGGAAGATTTCTGCAGGGAGAAGAGGGATTTCTCTCCTTCCCGGTATTTGCAAAGCAGTTCAATTAGAGAAAGACTGCAATGCCAGCATCCCAGACTCGGTCCAGAGCGCGAGACAGGAACAATGTCCTCAACAGGGCTGAGTTCCTCTCCTTGAACCAGCCCCCGAAAGGGACCCAGGAGAGCAGGAGCTCGGGCAGGAAGCAGAGCGGCCAAACAGCGGCGGCCGGAACCCAGAACAGCAGCCCCAAGGAGCGGAGGCAATCGCAGCAGCTGCCCGAAGAGGACTGCATGCAGCTCAACCCCTCCTTCAAGGGAATCGCCTTCAACTCCCTGCTGGCCATCGATATCTGCATGTCCAAGCGGCTGGGGGTGTGTGCCAACAGAGCCTCGTCCTGGGGGGGTGCCCGCTCCATGATCAACCTGCTGGGGATAACGGGGCACGGCATCCCCTGGATCGCAGGCACGCTCATCTGCCTGGTGAAGAGCAGCACGCTGGCGGGCCAGGAGGTCCTCATGAACCTGCTGCTAGGTGAGTGGCAAAGCCCCATCCCAACAGGACTGCCCAGACCCGGTCACAAGGGACGGTGGCACTGGGGCTCCTCCTCTGGCTGCTCCCACCGCGATGTCGCAGTGACCTTTCTGGGGAACGCTGTGCTTATTGGCTGCCTTGGCAGCTTCGTGCTGCTCCTGGGTGCTGGGGGTGATGGATGTTGTCGGTAGGGGTGCAGGGATCCTGGTGGATGGCCATAGCGATAGAGCAGCCCTGCACAAGGCTTGGGTTGGTTTAATAGGGCCAAGAAAGTGTCTGTGAGTGCAGGTGGATGCCGGCGGTCACGGTGTTGATTTATAGCCGTCAGCCCTGGTGGTTTGTTGAGTTGGGGAAAACATGAATATTGTAAATTTGATATGTGGATCAGAGCCGTAGGAAAATAAACAACAAACATTGCTCCTCCTTGAGCGGGCTCAGGCTCCACAGCTCAGCAGCCGCCTGATGGAGTCCTGTCTCGTTTCTTGCTGTGATTTGATCACACATCCTTCATCCCAGGAGGGCCTTTCTTGCTGCTGTCCTCTTTTCCGTGCGCTCATTTCACCTGGTGGCCATGAGCACAGCTCTGATCTCTCTGGCTCCCCTCCTGGTCCTTTACTTGAGGTCAGTCATGGCAGAGCAGCCAATGTCCCAGCCATGACCAGGCCCCACATCTGGGTCCCACATCCAGACCCCTGCCCACCCTGGCTGTCACCCCCAAGGTCCTCCTCTTCCCTCCCTTCTGCCTTTGGCCTGCAGCCTGGTGATAGTGCCTGTGATCACCCCAAGCTCTTCACCCTCTCCAAAAACAGGCGTGCAGAGCTCGCACTTTCAGTCAGCACAAGGGTTGAAGGCATTAGATTTAGGCCTTTGTTTCTCGAGGAGCACTGTGAAGGGTCACAGCAAGGCTTTATTTCAGCAGTGTGTGCTGTATGGGTGCTGCAGCGCAGCTCAAGTTTTTTTTCCAGAAGTTCATCCTTCAAGGAGGGCAAAGATTGTGCTGAACCAATTTGAAAAGCACAGTTGTAGCTTCCCTGTTCTCCCCTCTGCCTTTGAAGAGGCTGTCCTCGTGCTGTGACATCCAATGAAGGGACGCCATGGTGGGGAGGAAGCCAGAATAGCATCGGCGTGATGCAGGGCCGCCAACGTCAGCACTTCTTCCCCAAGCCGCTCAGTGCTCCGGGTCAAAACCCTCGCTGAGAAAAGAAGCTCCGTCTGAAAGGGCACAAGGATGAGATAGGAGGCAGCCAACATCAGCCGGCACAATTTCCAGAGGTCTCTTGACCTGAGAGGCTCCGACAGTTCTGGGGCCTGAAAATCCACCTCTTTGAGTCCAATATATTTGAGATCTTTATGAAGAGTTCACGCCACTTTTGGCTTAAAACCAAAGAAAGCCTTCTTGCTCTTCCATTGCCATCCAGGAGGCCAAATGCAAAAGCAGCTCCAGGCTGCTGACCAAGGTGCCTGCAGCCTCCCAGCAGAGCTCTCCAGGCAGCACTCGTGTTGCTCTGCAGAACAGGATCTCTGCAAGCGTGGCCTTGGGTTGATATCTGAGATTGCAGTCAGGAGCTCCTAACATCGGAGTGGCTGCTGCTGGAATGCCTGCATTGCTGATGGATGAAGGAGTTCAGCAGGGGAGCTTGGGGCTCAGACCCCAAGAGGAAAGCATCCCTTTCTGTGTGTGACAGTGCTGCTGCATCTGGCATCCTGGCTCCCTCTCACTGTTGTTTTCCTAGGATTGAAATCCAGCAGGTCAGCAGGGACAGGTCAAAGGGAGAAGGGAAGCTTGCTGGTGCTTTGCTGGGCTCCTGGAAGCAGGGGAGCTGGGGTTGTCTGCAGCACCCCGTCTTTACCTCCCCTGGCTCTCCACCCTTCCCCCTGGCTTGCTCAGGGTTTGATACATCAAGCAGAATTTCTGATGCAGTCTCTGGGCAGGCAGCCAGCCCATCATAGAGCACTTGTTTAGGATTTGCAATCAGGCTTTCAAGGCGAGGAGACAGGAGACTGCTGAAATGGGACCAGGAACCTGGCAGGAGCACCACTGCAGATGGAGGGGGGGAACTGCACTGGGGGATCTTGGTAGGATCTGTGCCAAGAAGAGTGGGAGCATTTAGGGTGAGGGCTTCTGACCTCTCTCCCTGGGACACGCCATCCATCCTGACTGCTGATGTTGATTAGCAACCCCCAGCAATGTTTTCCCTCCGCGGTTGTCATCTGTGATGGAATTTATTGATTCTCCTCCTCATCGTAAGCTTTTTTCCAGCAAATGCCAAACAGAGAAGCACGATCTCAGCCTGTTACTGAAAAGATGGAAGAAATCGGCTATCTGTGCCCACTGTCAAAATCATTCTGCCAGAATGTGCTTTCAGGAAGACTGCCTTGGTACTGCCAGGCCTGGCTGTGAAAGAGTCAGGAGGAAAGTCTGCTCCCCCTCTGCCTCACTGCAGAAATCAGAGCTTGGGAAAGCTCCCAGCTAAAGCTCGCTTTATTTGTGTGGCACTGTTGGAATTTCAGGGCCAGTCAGGCTGTTCTTTGCAGTCACAAGAATCTCGTGGAAACTGAAATGCTTAGAAAACCATTTGAACCTTGCAACTGGGTTTTCAGAGGGAAATCAGATATAAAGCTGTCATCACTGGAGCTTCTCTAGAACCAGGCAGAAGAGCTGTTGAACTCTTGAGGGAAAGCAGTGCCTTGGTTTCTGGTTCTGATCCATCTGGAGAGAGCGTGGATCCGAACGCAGTGATTCATTGGCTGCTAAGCCAGCAAAGAACGTTTGGATCACTGATCGAACCCACAGCAAAGTACAGGCAGTAGCACATCCCTGAATTTATTCCTGTTCAATTTGCTAAGGGAAAAAACCCAAACACTCAATCAGACGTAAGATTTTGAGTGGCGCTGAACTTGTCAGAACCATTTCTGTACCACAGAATACAGAATGCAGGGGTAGGTGATCTCACAAGTGCATTGCTCTTAGTTTGACTGCTCCCTGCCCTCCGTTCCCTCCGCACACCATTGTCTCTTCAGCTGAATAGCTCTTTCATCCAGCATCCCTTCTGCCTTTCAATATTTTGGACAGTGCTCAAGTCACCTCTTCACCTCCTATTCATTAACCTTAACAGACTGATCTCGTTAGACTGATTGTCTTTCCAGATTTGAGCACCTTTGTAGAGTAAGGAGGGATGGAATATGGTGATCTACCATAGGGAGGCCAGGACTGTTTCTGCAGGCCTGGAGGTCAGCAAGAATTCAGTCCATGCTCTCCCCGTGGATGCAGACCTAGCATTAGTCCAACTGGGAACAAAGCCATAACGCTGTGAGGCACATCGCCCTGCAGAACGGCGACTTCATTCTGAGCCCTATATATATGTATTTATAAATATATACAGAGAGATCTCTGGAGGCCGTCATGCAGCCTCCACACAAGAGCAAACTGCCAGGAAAGTGGTAGTTTAAGGGAAAATGAAGAAAGAAATGCCTTCCCCGGGTCCCTCAAAGACCCTCTGACCCTCCTCTAGCCGTACAGAGGGACTTTGTGTATGGAGCTGCTTTCGTTTGGAATCCACGCAGTGAAGATTCGGATCGTACAGCCCGCTGCTGTTAAAGGTCACCGAGCAGATTAAATGCCCAGGCAGTACAGACAAACTCATCCCACTGAGCCTCGGGGCTCAGCAGCTCAGACCCAGCAGAGAGGATGGGGAGCTGTGCTGGCAGATGGATCAGTCCGGACGCAGCAGAGCTTGCTAAGCTGAGAGCCCCAGAGATGGTTTGGGGCCAGATGTGTCTATTTTTTCCTTTTCATTTTCCCACTGCGAGGCTGGGGATTTTCTGAACTAGACAGGGCAGATAGCATTTCAGCAGACGAGAGCAGCCCAAGGGCTGGCACCCTGTGTGTGTTCCCTGCTCAGGAACGCTCCCACTCCCTGCATCCATGTCACAGGTCCAGCCTGACGTTAAACATTCCTCTTCATCACATCCAGCTGCTAATCAGCCCATCATTTTCCTGCCCTTGGTCCTTTGGTAGGTGCCATCCTTACCCCATATCCCTGGGTGAGTTCAGGCAGCTCCGAGCAGCAAACAGTGCCCAGCTCCCTGCCCCCTTCCCTTCCTCTCCTGCGTGCTTTATGGCAAGTGCATTCTGTTCACTGCAGGGCAGACGTGCAGCCTGCAGTGTCCCTGTGTGCAGAGGACAGTTGGTGACAGGCTGGAGCCCATTTTGCTGTGGCTGCAGCAGACACGGGGGATATTTCCATGGATCTGTGCAAGGTCTCTTTTAGATCCAAGGTTGAGAAGTCCCTGTGGTCAGCATTGAGGTCAGGTCCTGCCTTTTTGGTTCTGGAGATGGTGTGAGCCCTCAGGGAATTGCAGGAAGCTTAAAATCGAGCAGGCAAAATATTCCCCAGTCTGAATGCAGATTGAAAGAGAAAAGAAGTGCGAGGGTTGCTGAATGGGAAGAGGAGGAATAAACAAGGGAAATGAGTCATGCTCGTGTCTGTCACTCCCGAGCAGCTTCCCATTGCCCCTCTGGGCAGGGACACGAGCTGCTGGCTGCTGTGGAGGACTGAGCAGGGCTGAGCAGGGCTGAGCAGGGCTGAGCAGGGCATCCGTAGGATGGGTGAGCAGCTTTGTCCCCAGCTTCTTGGCAGGAGCAGAAGCAGCGGAGGTGCAGCGGGTGAGCAGCAGGAGCAGGGATGCTGAGCAGGCAGCAGGGCCCAGGCCAGCTTTGGTGCAGAATGGTGATGGAATCAGTCACCGGACTTTTTAATTAATTGCACAGTGCTGATTTCTGCCATTCTTTTCCTTCCCTGTGGCCACTGGACTAGCATGCCTTTGACCCCATAGCCAGAACCCTCTGCTGCTTGTTCAGCCAAAACATAACCTTCCCCAAAACACCACAGTGTCTGATTCAGTGCTTAACTGTGTCGTGCCATCTGTGCCTTTTGTCAGCTCCTGCACCTAATGGTGCCACGTTTGGGGAAGAAAATGCAAGAGAGGAGTTCACTTCCAGAGGAGTGGAGCTCATCTGGAGCGAGGGTGATGGTGCTCTGGAACCTGCATCTTTCATTAGTGTCAAGTAGCCAAGGCTGCAAATGGCTCATTTTCCAGGTCAGGGAGCCTCATGCCTGCAGGAGGTTTGGGAAGCTCCTTGCAGAAGCAGTAGGATAGGGCTTGTATGTAATAACTGAACAGCTCCAGTTCAAAGCAAATGTTGGGGGAATTCTAATTGTGGATCAAAAGGAACTATTTCCTAGGGAGGGTGACATGTGGGTTGTTAGTTAGGGGAGTATGGCTAGGTTGTAGCTGGACTTGATGAGCTTGAAGGTCTTTTCCAACCTGAGCAATTCTACAGTTCTATGATCCTGTGTGTCTGAAGTTGGCTGATCTGGAAACAAAGCACCATCAGAGCCAACCTGGGCCCTACACGTGGCCTCTGACACAGTGGGGCAGGGGTCAAAGTGCTGCTGGCGTAGGGAGCGTTGGGCACTGAGCAACTGCCTGGCTTGCCCTGCCTTAAAATGAGCAGGGGATGGGCACGCTGCTCCCACTGAACTCAATTTCTCCTCTGCCACGTGCCTGGGCACAGCAATCAGCCCCATGTGCACCACGTCATGTGGATCGGGGCTGTAGGAACAGACAAAGACAAAGGCTTTTTTGGCTTCCTCCTATTCTTCTATCCCCCAGCACTGCGCCCAGGCTAGTTTTCAGCTGTGATTTTGATACTTACGTAAACATCTCTGTAAACACCTCAGCTGGAGCCCACTCGATCCCCAGGGGATGCTGCCTGGCTCCAGCACGGGCAGGTGATGCCCATGGGCAGCAAGAACAGCCCTTCACCCTGCTGTCACTGCAGCTTGGGCTGGGACAGAAGGGACCTGGCAGGGACAGGACAGCAGCTGCATCAGCTTCCCTTCGGGGAGAGGGCTGCAGTTGGTTTGGTTTTGCTAAGGCAGTTCTATGGGTTTGTCCTTGTGCTCTGCCTGTGCAGGTTTTGCTCCTAATGGGCTCCTAACATGTGGCAGTAGGAGTGAGGCAGATAATTGTTTTTCTTCTCTTATTAATAGATATAAAATGTCTGCCCGGGGGGCTCGCTTTCAGCTCATTTCTGTGCATCTGATGCCAGATGTTGGCTATTTGCTTTACCAAGGTGATCTGTGATGCTGAATTGTCGCAGATGGGCAGGGCTCGCTTGTTGGGTTTGCACTGTAAGGAAGTTTTGGATGTTAGCAGTGCTTTCTGTGATTGGGCTTGCAGTGCTTCTCTCAAAACAGGCTAAAGAGAAAATTCTGGATCTTAGAGAAAAAAAAAATAAAATGTGAGAAGTAATGGGTGAGATCAAACCCTTCCTTTGGTGTCTTTGCTGCTTTCAACTCAGTGCTGCCTGTATGTGCATGGAGGAAAAGGCTTAGAAATATGGTGCCTGCTCCCCTAATCTCACCTCTCTGCCTTCTTCACTGCACATGCAACAGCCCCAAGTGTCTGTCTGCTCAGTCAGTCCCCCCAAGTTCCCTCCTGTGGTTTTGTCCCCTCCAACCTCCACTCCTCTCGGCCTGAAGGGTGTGTGTGTGTCTGTGTGTGTGTGCTGCAGATGGACGGGTGCTGGTTGCACCCCCAGCTGGGGCTGGGCAGGCTGCTGAGGCTGCTTCCTCATCATGAAGGGAACAGAAAGTGTAGGAGGAAGTACAAAAAAACACTTGACGGAGCACACTTAGGTTTGGTTCTTTTTTTTTTTTACTTTTAACAGCACATTAACCCTCCAGTTCTGATGCTAGCATGCCTTCAGATCAGGAAACGCAAGCGAATGAGGCTTTCTGCTTTCTGAGCACTGTTTGATGAACATCTGACCTAGCAGTGCTAAAGGTCCATTTTATTCATCCCCTGAATGAAAGGATTATTAAAGCACCTCTGCTCCGACCGCCTCCATGTGCACACCTACACTCCCTGGGCTGCCCTGGTGCATCACCTTTGTCTGGGAAGAAATAGCAGGAGTTTGGCAGGGAAGTAGAAATGCCAGGAGCATTGGCTGGTGCTAGAGGGATGGAAGGAAGGGAAAGAGGATAAAGTACAGATGGGTGTTGTTCCAGAGCAGTTTGAAAGGTCATTTGGTGCTGAGGGTGCTCTGTGGTTTGTGTTTCTGCACTGCGCGGTGGCGCTGATGGCGCTCAGCTGGGAGGTCAGCTGCCAGCTGGGTGACCTGCAGCTGACGGGCTGAACCTGAGCGTTGTTTTAAGGACAGCGATGACCTTTGTGTGCTCAGCACTGCAAACTGCCCTTGACTTTTGCCTCTGTCTCATTTTACAGCCCTGCTGTTGGACATCATGATCGTGGCCGGGTTGCAGAAGTTGGCCAAGCGCAAAGGTCCGTACGACATCAGCCCCGGGCTCTTGGACTACCTGACCATGGACACCTATGCGTTCCCAGCCGGGCACGCCAGCCGTGCCGCCATGCTCTCCAAGTTCCTACTCAACCACCTGGTCCTGGCCATCCCACTCCGCATCCTGCTGGTCCTTTGGGCTTTCTGCGTTGGCTTTTCTCGCGTTATGATCGGTCGGCACCACATCACAGACGTGCTCTCCGGCTTCGTGTTCGGCTACCTGCAGTTTAGGCTGGTGGAGTTGATATGGATGTCTTCCAACACGTGTCAGATGTTGATATCCATCTGGTGAACGCGGGGGACTCGATGCCTTTCCACCCAAAACCAGCAGATACTTTGAGTCCCCTTCTCCTGGTATTTTTTACCTATTGTTTGTTGGAAACAGTTGTAACTTCCATGAGTAGTGGCGTTTTTTAATGTTGCTTCCCTGCCTGGAAAAGAAAGTTTCTTGCAATGGATTGGGTTTTAGCACCCAATGCTGTTGGCCATGTTCTCAAACTGTATTTGGACAGCAATCAAATTAAGCTTCACAGGCGAGAGAAATGAGCTCCACCTGCCTCATTGGAATGGTTCACCTCTCACCTGGGTTCGTCCTCAGCGTGGGCAGCGCCTAAGAGCTTCCTGAGGACTCAGCTGTTAACTTTCTGGAGGCTAAAGGATTTTGACCACAGTGCTTTTTCTTTTTGTAAGCCAAGCAACTGTGTCTTGTGCAGAGTCAGGACACTGCTGGCGTTTCACAGATAATAAATAATGGTGAAAATCCTGCCCTGCTTGGTTCTTCTGCTGAGGGAAGGGACAGAGGTGGCTCTGAAGTTTGTGCTCTCCATGGGGTGTTTATGGGTTGGGTTTTTTTTGCCTGCTAAGTGGCAAATACTGCTGCCCATTTTCACCCTGGCAGGGGGCGTTGTGTTGGATGGTGGTGAGTTCACAAAGCAGGTCGAGATGCACAGCTTCTTTTTCCTACCTCTTCACAGCTATGAGTTTATACTTATGCCAAATAATGCTATAGAGGGCAATGCCCAAGGTGAGTCCCCTGCAGCCCTGGATGCTTTCTGGTGCACCCAGCAGGGCAGCAGGAGGCCAGGACCAGGCTGCTGGCTCAGCCCTAACCTGTTTGAAGAGGAAAATCCTGAAAGCATCTGTGTCTCACCCAGTGTGAAACAAGGAGGGCATTCCCGACCTTCCTCAACTGCAAGGCGGAGCTAACTGATATCTGCTAAGTGTTCTGATGGGCTGAATGTGATGTGAATGTGATGCACCAACACAGTGCTGCTGCTTTTTATTATTGCTGCTGCTTTTTATTATTGCTGCTGCTTTCCTCCTTGAAAACCAGCTGTTCCCTGCCCAGGTCACGGCCATGGCTAAGAAAACCCCCGTTTTGCACAAAACTCTTGGTAGTTTCCCTCTCTTTAGAGCAGAGTTTGTTGTTTGGTAGATGACAGAAGGCACTACTGGATGCAGCATTTTTCTGGCTGGATGTTTCTGCAAATGCGCCCGTCTTCCTGGCTGCCCCAGCTGAACAGGACCCCCCTGATTTGCAGTGCCAGGCAGCAATCAGATCCTGAGCTCCCATCCCAGCACCCTGGGGATCCCTATTCCTCCAGGTCAGGCTGGTGAGAATGAGGCAGCGTGCAGATAATGACTGTTGTAGGTTGTTAACATTTGTTGCTCTCTGATAATTAGTACAAAAAGATGATAAATGGGAAAATCTATCCTTGGCAGGTGACTCCAGCTGAGAAATCAGTACAGAGCCCTGCACTGAGGCTGGAGCCCCTGAATGGGAATTGCAGAGGGCTCCATGTCCTTTAAGGGTCAGCATCTTGCTGATCCAGAGGAAGGGTCCAGTTCAAAGTGCCCCAAGGCCCTGATGCTCACTGCATGGATGTTTTGGGGAGGCACTGCATGGGTGCATGGCTGATGCTGAGCCTGCCTGGTGTGCTTCTTGCTGCTGTGCCCGGGGTTCCAGCATCGCTGCGGTGAAATCCAGCTTCTGTCACTATGGCAACAGTGAGGGATGGCAGGGAACTGCCATGGGGCTGCTCCCCCCCCTGCCGTGTCCTTATGTGTCCCCGGAGCTCAGGCAAACCAGCTTCCAGGCTGGGAATATCGCTCATCCACCCTGCTGTGGGCTGTGCTGGGAGCTGGGATGGATCCAGCACCCTGTGCTGCACCCACAGGGATGGATCCTGAGTGTTTGGAGGCATGGAGGGAGGGTACGGCAGCAGGAAGAGAAGGGAAATCTGCCTGGGCTTCGAGCTTTGTGGATGCCATTTCTGCCTCCCAGCCCTGCGCTCCTGGCTGTCCCAAGGAGAGCAATGCAGCTGTTCCTAAAGCCAGGCTCCAGCCCCAGGAGTGCTTCTTCCTCCTTGAAGGTGTTTAGGGATGGAGATGTATCCAGTGGTTGGAGCATCTTCAGGAATATAAAAGAAAGCTTTCCCTGAGCCCTCCGGCCCCCAAACTCAGTCATAAGAGATTTGGGAAGGAGCAATTCTGGGGGGCTGCAGCCAGGTGGATCTGGGCATCTTCTGCTTTCAGTTCACCTAACAGATGAATTAGGAAAAAGCCTCATGGGGGGAAACGGGCTCAGTGGGCTGCTGACAGCATCGCGTGCACTGACACAGCTGGGAGAGCTGCAGCAATTGCATTGATGGGCACCCCTTCCCTGCACCCTTATGCTGATGGTACTCAGCAGCAAAAAGGGATTATAATTACGAAAAAAATTGTATGAGGTGCCTAGGAAAGAAGCAAATCTGGATTATATCTGTGGGCATATGTGGGAATCACAGCTGGGGTGTCCAGCTCCCGCTCCCCAACTGAAGCATGTGATTTATTTGTACACTTTGTGCATTGGTGAGCTCTGTGATGAGTGGGATTGCGGTGGGACACGTCTTTTCCACAGCAGGACTGCTGGGGGCTCCTCTCTGCAGCCCCAGAGTGACAGCAAGGCTGTGATGGGCAGGAAAGTGCAGACACTGGCTGGCACCCAGAGAGAGGGTTTGTGGATTCGAGGGCTCAGGAGCATTAGGAAGGCTGTTACACAAGATGTCTCTGTGACAGAGGGATTCTGGCTCTAGTTCATCCCTTTTATTCTCTCTGAGGTGGTAAAGGGACCCACAGGCTTAACCAGCTCCCCCAGCAGCTGCAGACTCTGAAGAATCTCCTGCTCAGAGACCTCTCCCCCAGTCAGGGAGACCAGCTGTGAGACTGACTGTCAGTTGAGTTTTTACATTGAAGTGACAACTGTGTCATCCCCAGGCTACAAATCGAACATACTGGGCAAAACCTAAAGGCACAGGAAGGCTCCTTCCTTTCCTACAGGTATACACTGCAGAGCCAGGGAACCTGAAACAGACACATGGCCGGTGGCTGTGGGTGAGCAGGTGACCAAGGGTTTTTTTTCTCCAGCATCAACCCAAGGGCCTCAGGTAATGTCCTCCAGGTAAGGGAACACTCGGTGCTTCCCAACCCTGTGCTCCGTCCAGGGCCGGCAGGCACAAAGGGTGCTTTGCTCCCTGCCTTGCCGGGATCGGTGTCAGCAAAGATCCCCGCGGTCATTGCCCAGGATGCGAGAGTCAAAGCGGATTAAGAATCCCTCAGCTGATCACATTTATTTCATTATTTGAGTGAAATCCCTTGTAAATACCATCCCTCCTCCCCTTTTTCTTTTTATAAAAATAGAAGGCAGGGAAGAATTGCAGATTTAGGGAAAGTAGGAGTTGTGTAAAATCCTTAACCTCTTGCAGCCTGAACAGTTGTGAGGGGAGATGCTCCTCCAGCCCCCAAAGCAAGGTAAAGCCTTGGAGCTGAGCGGGGGGAAGCCTCTCTGGCGGAGAGGAATTAGAGCTTGGCCGTGATGAAGTGCTAATTGCAGCAGTGAAACAAATTGGCTCAGTGGGGCTGGGTGAGAGATCGCGCCTCGTTGTTGGGGGTGTGGATATGTTCTGCACTGTGGTTACTGTGAGCTTCTGGGTGGATACGGATGGGTCTGGGCACCTGGGCATTGCGTTGGGATCTCAACTGGTTTAAGGATTTCTAACAGCCAAGTTTCTGGATTTATTTTTAGCCAAATTTCTGGCTTTCTCTCCCCCAAAACCACCCTGTCCTTGCTGAGTCCCTTTCCCCCCAATATCATCTCCAGGGCCCTATCTGCTTTCTCAGCTCCTCCCAGGACCAGCAGGCTTCTGCAGAGCTGAAAAGCCAGACCTGCAGAGATTAATTAAAATAAGAGCAATGAAGTTGGAGCTCAGAGCTGCAATGATGGATGCTAGTGAAACACTTGCCCAGAGACCAACGTGCTCAGTGGTGTTTTTCTCCAGCTGAAGAGCTGTGCAATAGTCACACGTGGTGTAAAGGAACCTGCTGCTGCCATCTGGGTGCAGGTGCCCTGTGAGGATGCTCTGTCCCCGTTGGGATTTGCACCTCCAAGCTGCCAGTGGTGGTTTGTCACGGTTTGCTTCCCTGGGCTGCAAGAAGGTTTTATTTGCTTTAAATCCTAAACCTAAAGATGTGTATTAATAGCACAGCAATGCATAGCCTTCGTGGCCAGCACATGCCAGGGGTTATATAAAACACAGATTAATGGGAAACAGTGAAATAGGGGAGCACATGGAGGGAATGACTTGGGAGGCAGGCAGGAAGGAGCTGGCAAAATTAAATGAAACCCCCCAGTGTGGCTGAGCCGCCCTGTCCCAAGCACATACATAGGTTTAGAAAGGCTGGGGGTTGTTCAGAATCTTTTCCCACTCCTGCTCTGTGACAGGTGGAAGAGAGGTTCCCAAGGACATGAGGGATGCTACAGCAACCCCAAGCTTTGCAGCAGGTGCAAGGCAGGAGGGAAAACAGCAGGTTTGGGGCAGTCTGCCTGTGGGATCGATGGGAGGATGCCTGTGGCTGGGAGGAAGGCAGCTGGGCTCTGGCCATCAATCACGTCCCGCTGGGAATGGCTCGTTGGGCTGCGGGATTCCTGGTGGCATTCCTTTTTTCAAAGCCTTCTGTAATAACAGTGGCCGTTGCTCCGTTTCCTTTCTAGATAACCTTTTTCCTGCTGCCCAACATGCTTATCTGCTGCAGACAGACTGGCAAGATGAACAGGAAAGCTGATACCTTATCTCTCCCTCTCAAGGAGCTTATTTAAGTGCTGGAATGCGTCGCAATGGTAAATGATTGTTACAATCCAAGTGAGGTACGTGGGCCTACAGACAGGCCCTGATGGGAAGCAGCACCCATTTAGGAAGGAGACCCAGAAGACCACAAGATTTCAAGGCTTTTGCATCGTTTGTCTACATCTCCTAAAATGCAAAACGTTTGTTTAAAAGCAAAGGCACGTGCTCCTCTCCAGCCTGTGGTTTAACACTGTTGGCTGCTCCCGGCTGCATGTGGTTCCTGCGTCTCTCTGATACGGCCTATCTGTGTTTGTCTGCTCAGCACTGAGCGAGGGGCACGGCAAGGGTTATTGCCATATCTGCATAGCACCACACTGCTCCTGCTCGCCCCTCCATCCAGGCTCAGCACAGGAAATAGTAAGATGCTAACATGTCCATAAAGGTAGATAGACTGGAGAGCTACCGGGCTAATTGGAATGAGCTGGGCTTAGCTGCTCAGACAGCCTGACACGAAGGAATGAGACATTTCTGGGGATGCAGAATGCAGCAGAGCCTCAGCACTTCACTTCTTTCAGCCACAGCAAGTGGCAGCGACAGCAATAGCAATTGCAGGTGCCGGGGGCTGAGCACTGTGACAGCAGAGGGGACAGGGAAAGCCCATGCTGTCAGTGTGATGGCCCCAGCAGCTGCTGCAGAGCGGTGCGATGGGGTATTTTGGTCCTGTCCTGCGTGGAAAAAGAGACGGTGATGCTGGGTGCCAGGAGCACTGCTGGGACAGGGTTTGGGCTCAGGTTGCTCCTGCTGCTCCAGGCACACAGCAGCCTCAGGAGAAATCGCACCTTGGCAGTGCACACGGCTGCCATGGGCTGCTGCATCGGAAAGTTAATCAGTTCCACATCACTGACTGCTTTTCCATTGCAAAGCAGAAGGAAGTGCCATCCCAGAGCAGAGCTCAGCTTGCCTGCGTTGCAGGGCTGAGGGCTTCAGCAGGAGCACAGGTGACATTGTGGCAGCCAGGATGAGACAAGGCGCTTTCTGGGACATCTGACCCCCAACCTGCAGCTCTTATCCCCTGCAAAACTCTTGCAATTACAGCAATGTGCATGTCTGTAAGATCTTCCATGTTCTCCTTGTGCTTTGTAATGTCCCTGGCTCCATTCCTTTTGGTGGCAGCCCCATCACAGCTTATTTGGGGGCTGAAGAGAGGACCCCACAGGGAAGCAGGACTGCAGGCAAAGGCCATGGTGCTCATTTGTCTCCCTACAATGTGATCCAGTTATATTGACAGGCAGTAGGGCTCCAGTTGCCACTTCCTGCTGTAGTTCATGGGGCTGAGCAACGAGCTAGTGATCCAAACATGTCCCAGCAGCTGTGTCTCCCTCTCTTGGAGTGCCTTGGACCATCAGGATGGGGCTGGGCAGCCCTGCAGGCAGTGTGACGCCGGAGGGCACCCGACATCAGCCCCCACCTGGCTTCCCAGTTGTTCCTGTCAGTGTTGAAAGTAGGAATTGGGGGGGAATGCATCTGAGCTGCTTGGTGCCTGTATCTTGTGATCCTGAAATCTTAGAGCCCCCCCTGACTCAGCAGGTTATTAATAACCCCCTGGCCGTGCTCCTGCTGCAGTGCCTGTCAGTCCTGGCATCGCCTGTCTGCTCCATGGCCAGGCAAGATGCGTGCCCTGAGCAAGGTCAGGGGCTCCTTCCCACCCCATCCCCACCCACAGGGCTGGGCAGAAGGTGTGTGAGGGCTCTGGGCAGCCCCTGAGGCCACTCATGCCTCCTGCCAGCACAGGAGAAGCTCCTGGTGCTGCTGAAATCAGCCTCACTGTGCCTCTGTTCCAGGACCTCTGTTTTCTTTTACCTAAAACCAGCCCAGTGCAGGCTGCAAGAGAGGTGAATTGGGTTTCTTGGACCAGAGCATCCTGCTTGCCCATCCAAGTCTGGGGTACACTGGGGTCCCCACACTACTGCAGATTCCAGTTGTACTTGATCCCAACGGCCAATTGGGTGCGCTGGACTCTGCATCTCTGCTGGACTGCTTTGGTCCTCCTTTGCCCACACTTGCCAGGGCTGTGAGGATGAAGCAGAGGAAGCACAGGGGCCTTAGTGACCCTGCAGGTAGGTATGAGACTCCAGGGGAAAGAATGGTACAGTGATACCCCAGTGATGAGACAGGCCGGGTTGGGGTATTCCAGCTGGAAAGTGAACCAGGCAGTGATTCCCATGCCTAGTGCTCATTAGCCAGACTAATTAGCACTCCCTGGGCAGGTTTTAATTAGCCAAGTGCTGCCTTCAGGCCTGGAGCAGCCCTGGCTGCAGCTGGAGCATCACTTCCTTTACCTTTTCCCTTCTTGCCCTCCTACACAGCTATACACAGACTATTGCAGCTGCTGGGATCTTACTCCGTAACAGTCCGATGGAATCCTTGAGGTTTTTGCTCTTGTCACCATAATTTTTTGGGATACTATTCCTGGCACTAGGAACAGCATCCCAAACTGCTCTGATCTCCCTGCTCAGGCTGTGTCCTTCCTGGCCCAGTGGCTCGTGGCAGCATTAGAGGAGCTCCCAGAGTCCCGCTGGGAGAAGCAGCTCCATCCATGGCTTTTCCTCCTCCTGGCCTCATCCCTGCCCCCTTTCCCTGACCCTGCTTTGCTCTTCTCTTGATCCCAGTGTATAAACAAGCCCCCGTTCTTGATGGGGACCAGAACTGGAGAAGGGAACAGCACAAATTTTCCCTACCAGCCCTTTCCCTCCTTTCCCTGCTGCTCTTTCATCCCTCCCTCCTCCCTAATTTCATTTGATCTTTAACATCCCATCCAACCTAAGCCGTTCTATCTCCACCTTCCCGGGGCTCTCCCTCTCCTTCCCCATCCCCTCCAGCTTCCTCAGCCCCACTCCCACCGCCTCGCGTCTCCTCGGCCCAAGGACGAGCCGTGGGCTCGCAGGGGACGGGTTTGTCGCTCCCCCTAGTGGGGACACGGCAGGATGTCGCCGGGCTGGGGGGACGAGGGAAGGGTCCGGCGGGTGCGGTAACCCCGCGCTCGGTTGTGCCCCCACGGGCGTAATGCCCCAGGTTCCATGCAGGATCCCAAAGGATTCCCCATCGGGAGGTCCCGGTCTCTCCGGGTTGGATCTTCATGGGTTGAGCTGCCTCTTTCCTGGCAGAGATGCTCAGCTCCCGCTGAAATATTTAGGAATCTTGTTAATAATTAAAGGACAGATTGAACTCGCAGGGGATTTGGTGAGCTCTCGTGAGGCAGAAGGGGCAAATGTAGTCAGGAGAAAAATGGTTCACTAAAGCATAGCGGCATTTCATAAATTCTCCATGGAAAGAAAGGAACGCTGCAGCTCTGGAGGTGTTCCAAACAATGACCTTTTCCTGGAGGTGAATCCCACAGCCTCTGTTAATCACAAGTTATCATTTCAGCCTCTGTTAATCACAAGTTATCACTTCAGCCTCTGCTTGTGCCGGATGCACGCGCTGGCCAGGCTGTGCTGATCCCACCTCAGATCAGAGCTGCGCTTTCAGAGCCTGCTTGTTTACAGCATTTCTAACAAAATCACTCATTCTCATTAGCTTCATCACGTTCAGAGGCAGCTGTTAGTTCCCTTTGGCAGGGGGAAGCGAGATATTTTTGAGCTGTGAAAGAACAGCTGTCTTGCAGCACAGGGAGCGGGGGGATTGGATGGCTGTGATGGAAAGTTGGAGCTGTGAACCCAAACGCCTTCCTGAACTTGTATTCTTACCACATCTGTAGTCATTTGGAGGGTTTGAAAGTAGGCAACAAAATGATGTGCGAGTTTATGTCTCAACTGAGTATTAGGCATTGCAAATCATATAATATCCCAAGTTGGAAGGGAGCCGTATGGATTGTCTTGTATTTATCTATGTATTGGGGGCAACTGGATTTTCATCTGCTCAGTTTCTGGGAGGTTTGAACCTCTTTGTCCATGCAGGTCTGGTGGCTAACTCCAGCCTGAAATATTGGGCTGTTTGTCCTCAGAGTTGGTTGTGGTTTAATGACTGAAGTGAATGAAATAGCATTTTCTATAGCTGAGGGGAGGTGGGGGGGGTTGTTGTTAAAGCATCCGCATTGCTTCTCCAGAGGTTTGGCTCTAGTGTTGCCTGGGACAATTGCTGATCTTCAGTTTGGAATAAAATAAAGCCTATATATTGACCTAATCCAGAGGCCAGCTTATGAATTGCTGTAGAAGTCAGACAAGTTGGTCTAATGCAGTCACACGTTGCCTTTCTCAGAAATATTTCTTGTACTTTGAGATGTGATCTCTAGGATCCTATGACAAGTAATTGGATTCTGATATTTCCTCCCTTCTCCAGACCCTTTAAAAAAGGGAGATTTGGCAGATATTGTTTACGCAGCCATGGCTGTGGGAAGGCTTCCCAGTGGATGTAGAAAGGAGTTTCAGCTTTTAGGTCTGGATGAAGAACAGCATTGTTAGCCTCTGAACAGCACAGCTGAAGGGAAAATCACCCAGCCAGGAGGAGCAGAAGCTGTAGCTTTGTTTTGCAGTCACATCCAGGGAGAAGCTGAAGTGATGGCTGATGAAGTGCCTCCAAAATACGTGCAGTATCAGGCAAGTGGTGTTTGGTTCTTATTGCAGGCAATGCTCATCACTAAAGGCAGCTGAAAGCAATCCACTTCCACTTGGGAGAATAGTTTCTTCCTTTTAATCAGCCTTGTTTTAAACAAGTTTCTTTTTTAGTGCCTTCGGTTGTCATTTGGGTTTGTCCTTCGGGCAGCCAGTGTTTGCTCAGTAAGCATGATGTATGTCTGCAGACTTTAGGAGGACAAGCAATAGTCTGACAAATAGAAACACTTTGATGGCATCTTGTTTGTATACAGAACCTGCCATTCCCGGGGCCACGAAGGAATAAAGAAAAGGAACAGCCTTACTGGATCCAGCAGCTAGGAGGAGCAACAGCTGCTTGGATCTGCTCCTACCTGGGAGAACTAGGAAACAAACCAGCAGATCAGATGGGCTGAGAGCCCCAGCCTCACTGGGACAGGAGTCAGTAGGTCCATCCTGCTCTGGCAGTGAGAATTGAATGAGAATAGGAACTGGATGAACTCCACTGATGTTGTGGAGGGGGAAAAATGAATATACTCTGCAAACCAGCTCTGAAAGCAGTGCTACTGGAATTGTGTTGCAAGACCCCAGGTCTACCTAATTAGCTGTACAGAGTCCCTGCCACAAGTTGGTGTTAATGAGCACTGTGTTGCAATCGTTGCTTTCCCTGAACATATTTAACCCAGTTTGGAGGAATAACCAAGATTCCTCTGTTTTCTTACTCTTCTCCCATTCCCTGCCTTTCATACTATGAGTTAGAGAGGTGAGAGGCTCCAGCTCCCTATCTCACTGGAACACTTTTCATTTTTTCTTCTTAAAAACAGCTTTATGAAACCATCTCCGTTGATATTAAGCCTTAAATAAAAGGGGGAAAATAAATCTTTTGTAACTGCAACTGAAGGTACCCTTATTTTGTTTGACGCAGCATCGTAAGTGGAATTGCAGGGACCTGCTTGAGCCACTCGTGTCTTCTCTCCTGCCTTATCTATTTGACAGTTTAACTCTTCTCATGTTCTTCCTGACAGAGTTTGGATCCTAAGCCCTGCTCACTTAGCTGTAGGCCAGGATTTCCCTGTAGCAGTCTCAGACGAGCTGTTGAAGTCAGTGCATGCATGAGGCATGGCTTGATTTAGACCTGAATCTGAAATGGAATTTTCATGCTTCAAGGCATGAAGCAGCCCCTATCTTATGAGATTATAAAGCATGATCTTCTGTGGATAGGGCACACTGCAACTGCCCACCTTGTTTCTTCTGCAGCAGCTGATGTTGACTGCTGTCTGAGGTGGATGAGAAATGAGGACCACGATCTGACACCATTAGGCAAATGCTTGCTCTGTGTGCTCTGAACGGCCTCTGGATGGCGTGCAGAGCAGGACTGCTTTGCTTTCTCCAAAGGAACTGTGGTGTTCTGCAAATGACTGCAAAGGGAGTAAGGGCCTGTTTTGTGCTGCAGGCTGCCGTTTACAGCTGAGCAAAGTGATAGCAGAATGGCATAAGAACATTTAGCCTTTGGTCTGCTCTGCTGTAAACCAGCCTGAATGACGCTAGACGTGGCTGAGGATTTATAGATGTACAGCAAATGTTTGAAGAAAAAACAGAATATAATAGTAATTCAATTAATTCTTGGAGTGCAAGTCATTTCTGTAGATACAAATCCTATACCAGGGTTGCAAGCCCTCTGCAGTGGTTATTTTCTATTTGACAGGATTCTTAATTAGTGGAAGAACAAAGCACACAGCGGGGTTCCTGCATTCACTCGTAATTAATCCTGGGAAGAAGAAGCAGGAGGTTGAGTTTGACTCTCACGTCCAGGGGAAATTCGCTCAGCTCTCTGGAAGAGGTCAGAAATCAGAGTGGGCAGCAGAATGGATCCTGCACAGAGCTGCGCGCTGAGCTTCAACCTGGCAAAACCTGTTCATCGATTTCTGCCCAGATCTCCTCTCACCAATCCCATCCTACTCACTGCCATCTGTTGCGGGTCTCATCGCACCAGTGAAACCAGTTCTGGTTTATACAGAGGCAGGTGAAAAGTGCTGCAGGATATTTCTAGAATGGCACAGGAATTTGTCACTTCATGACAAGGTTTTTCGGCATCCTCACAAACCAGGCTGGGTTGGAGACACTCTTTTCTGTGATGGCTTTTCACTGTTCAGACTGTACAAACAAGCCCAGTCCCAGTGCAGTCCTGAGCCATGAGACTGGGCAAAACTCTGTGGAGTTGCCTCAGCCTGCTGCTGGACGGAGCTGGAGAAGCCTCGGTTTGCAGGAGCTGCAGTGTACACACATGATAATGAATGTGGAATTGGCTTTCATTTGTTTACTGCATCCTTTTGATCTCCACAACAGGTTGCATTAGCGTTTTCTTTAATTGGCACATCAGTTCCCTTGGCCATGGATCGTTGCCTTGGAGATACACCAGGGACTTTGGGAGAACTGCTTATTACAGCAGCAGGTGTGCATAGTGCTGACCTGGACAAGTTTGTGAGTCACCTGCCAGTGGCTTGGGTTGTAGGTGGCTGCATGAGTCACTGAAAGCAAGGGGATCCCACAGTGCCCAGCTCCTGAAGGGCGACACTAATAATGCTGTTGGGTGTTTGCTGTTATGGCTTATCAGTACTGTGTGATGGGAGGTCAGCAGTGCCAGGAAGGAGGGTGGGCTCCTCTGTCTGTTAGGAGAGAAGTAGAAGGCATTGATAAAGCCCAGAGAGAAAAAAACTGATGGAGAAGGTGAGAAGAGATGCCAAAGGGGAAGAAGCAGTGCGATATTTTGACAAAGAGAGATAGAGGGGATCCAACAGCCAGGCAGTGGGTTTTGTGCATCTCTGGGTAGCTCAGTGCCTGGCAACTTCAGTAGCTGTGCAGATGAACCGTAGGAACAACACATATGGTCCAGAAAATGGTTCCTGCGTTTCTTCCCTCTGTATCACCCTCAGTATGTTTGAGATCAGACTTCTCTCATGAGCAGCACACTGGATCACAGGTAAGTCAAAGGGTGAGCTTGCAGGAGGTCATTTCATCCGGGCATTAGCCCAGGTGTTTATTCTCTCTCTATATATATCCACACACACACGTGTGTATAACACGTATTTACAGGAGTAAATAATCCAATATTCCTTCATGACTTTTGCAGGGTTGGTTGTCACCGCAATGACATCACCAAAACGGTTCAAACCGAGCAGAATTTTGAAACTTTAGTGCCACCTTTGAGGTAAAGCAGGGGAATGTATCACAATCTATGCAGAGATCCAGAAAATGTTACGTAAGGCTAGATTTTAAGGATTTATAGTGAGTTTTCTCCAACCAAAAACACCCTGGAAGGGCTTGCTTGTCATTTTCAAAAATGAGCAGATATTTCCTGTAAATGCATGGCTGGTGCATCACAACATGCAACAGGGAGAAATGAATGTAACCAGGAGAGGTTCAGGTTGGATATTAGGGAAAAATTCTTCTCAGAAAGAGCAGTCAGGCATTGGTACAGCTGCCCAGGGAAGTGGTGGAGTCACCATCCCTGGAGGTGTGCAGGAACTGTGGAGATGTGGCACTGAGGGATGTGTCAGTGGGAATAGCGGGGATGAATTGGAGTTGAAGTGGGAGAACTTAGAGACCATTTCCAGCCTTAGTGATTCTATGAGTCTAAGAGTGCTAGAGGACAGGGATGGAAAAATAAAGGGGGAGATGGTTTGTCCTTACACTGAGGTGACAACTCCCAAGATTTAAGATGCCCTGGATGGAGAACTGTACTTCACAGCAACTTCTACAGCATTTTCAGTGCAAAGCTCCTGCCAGGGATGCTGCTCACACTGTGTTGACCTAAAGTTCCGCTCAAGGCTGAGGAGGAACTGTTGGCCTCATGAGGCTGCTTGTATTTAATGGCTGGGTAGAGTTCTCTTCCAGAGCAGGAGCGCCTGTCTTGCTCTACTGAGTTTGTTGAGTTTGTTTCCATCATCACTGAGAGAAGAAATCAGTACCTCTGGAGTGAAATCTCCCCAAGGAGCCAACTTCCCCACTGTCTACAGACAGAAAAGGCTCTGATGGGACAGAAATCCCAATGGCCATCATCCCGCTGTCCTAACTGGGGCTCCTCACCAAGGAGGCCCCTCCAGGGACGGTGACCCCACCACCCTCTGGGCAGCCTGTGCCAGTGCATCACTGCTCTTTTGGAGAAGAAATGTTCCCCAATACCCTTTTTCTGGCACAACATGAGGCCATCACCAATCATCCTATTGCCATTCCCTGTGAGCAGAGGCTGACCCACCTCACCACGACCTCCCTTCAGGGACTTCAGGAAGCAGTGATGTCTCCCCACAACCTCTTCTCCATGCTGAACCACCCCAGGACCTTCAGCTGCTCCCACAGCGCTGTGCTCAGACCCGCACAGCTCCATGCCCATCTCTGGACACGCTCTGGAGCCTCGATGTCTTTCTAGGGCCCAGAACTGAACACAGCACTGAGGTGCAGCCCCACACTACAGAGGGACAACCCGCTCCCAGCCCCGCTGACCACACTACTGCTGATATAACTATTGATAGTACTTCCCCCTGTACTCAGCTCTGGTGAGGCTGCACCTGGAGTACTGTGTCCAGTTTTGGACCCCTCACTGCAGGAAGGACATTGAGGAGCGGGTTCAAAGAAGGGCAGCAAAGCTGGTGATGGGTCTGGAGCACAGGCCTTACGAGGAGCGGCTGAATGAGCTGGGAATGTTCAGTCTGGAGGAGACTTGGGAGACCTTATGGCTCTCCACAACTACCTGAAAGGGAGGTTGTAGTGAGCTGGGGGGCAGCCTCTTCTCTCGTGTAACTGGTGATAGAACCAGAGGGAACGGCTTCAAGCTGCGCCAGGGGAGATTTAGGCTGGACGTCAGGAAATACTACTTCTCTGAAAGAGTGGACAGGCACTGGAATGGGCTGCACAGGGAGGTGGTGGAGTCACCAACCCTGGAAGTTTTCAAGGAATGTTTGGGTGTTGTGTTGAGGGACATGGCTTAGTGAGAACTACTGGTGATGGGTGGGTGATTGGACTGGATGATCTTGAAGGCCTTTTCCAACCTTGGTGAGTCTGTGAAATGCAGCCCCCCCTTGGAGGCATGTCTGCAGCACGGGCAGCCCGAGCTCAGGGATGACAGTGGGGTAAAAGCGTCGGCGCTGCACGCAGCTGTGGAGCTATATGCCACCTGGTGGACTGCGCTGGGTGACCTCACTGTCCGTGATGGCCCCAAGCGTGACGCGCCCCGCTAGCTTTGAGGGACCATCTCCCCCACGGCTGCGCGGAGCAGGAGGCGTTTGCCGGGCTGCAGCTCGGCCCCTTTCCCTCCTCCTCCTCCGCCATCTTGGGTCGGCCCTCAGCCGCCGCTCGGCGGAGCCCTGCAGGCGGCGCTGTGAGGGCGGCGGCGGCGCGGTTTCCTCCCGCGCGGGATTGACAGGCCGGGCCGGGGGAGGAGGAGGGAGCGGCAGCGAGAACCCGTATCGCCCCGCATCCCGCCGCGCAATCCGCCGCCATCCGCCGCGCCCCGCGCCCATCGCCGCTCGGCACCCGGCTCCTCAGGCGCTCCCGGCTCCCAGCCACCCCCGCAGGTGGGTATCGGGGGCCGGCGGCGGCGGCTGCCGCGGGTATTCGGGGCGGTGAGTGGGACCGGGGGGGGGGTTGAAGGAGAGGAGGAGGAGGAGGAGGAGGAGGAGGAGGAGGGAGGGGAGGGTGAAGGAAGGTGGGACGAGGCAGCCCTAAAATGGAGCTGGGGCCCGGCGGCTGTGGCACCCCGGACCTGGAGCCCGCTCCCCTTCCTGGGGCCGCCTCATTGTCCCCGAGCCGCCCCCGCCGTCAGGCCCGGAGCTGCGGTGCCGCCTGGGCTGTGTAGGCCGCGGGGCTGCGGGCTGCTGTGAGGATCGCGGCTCGTTTGCTTGGCCGCCGTCTGGAGTGTGACACAAAGATCTTCTTGTGGCGCTGCTGTGTGCGTCTCGACAAAACAAGGAGGGGGAGGCTGGGATGGGTGGTGGGGGGGGGGGGGTGCATCCAGAAGGCTCTGGGTTGTTTTGTTGTGGTGCTGAAGGTTTACTGGGAGAGCTGAAATGCCGCCTGGTGAGAGGGAGGAGGGGGGGGTTCACCGAGGAGAGAGTTGGTGTTGGTGCTCGGGGAGTTGTGGGTGGGTTTGTAGAGGTTGCTCTGGTTGCTGGAAGGGGTTGGTCGTCGCTGGGTTCTTGGGAGCGTGGCTGCTACAGGCTGTGGGGTGGCTCTGAGGTGGGCCCTGGGAACGTGCAGCGCCGAGCAGGGTTTGTTCAGCAGCCCTGGCTGTGAGGCGAGTGCAATTTTCTCGTTTTGTGTGAATATCAACAACCCCTTCGTCTGTGGAGTCAAACCTGACCGGGTTTGGGTGAGTGGGGAGTTCTGGGTTTCCTTAGGGAAGTTGCTTTGATTTGCCCTGCGGGCTTTTTTGTTGTTTTTGTCCTCTGAACGTCAGAAGGGTTTGGATGGTCTTCTCGGGGTGGGCTTATCGAACGTTTGTGTCTTTGTCGCTGGTGTTTGGGGTGGTAAGGTGATAAAGAAATGCTCGGGACCTCAGAAATTCTGTTCCTAGGAATAGGTAATGAGTGCAAGCAGGTTGCAGTGTCTGCATCATCAACTGAAGTCGGCCCAGAGGGAGGCCATCCCACCCGTTTTGGGACAGAATCGAGGTTTATATGGAACGTTTTGGCTTGTCTTAGCCCTTGCCCTGTTGAAATACCTGTCCGTGTTTTTCATCTTCATTGAAATGCTGTACATGCATTTGATCAGGAGTTCACCCAGGATCCTTCAGATCCTTGTGGGTCCATGGGTGATGCTGCTTCTTTCTGTGGTCAAAGTGGTTCTTCCTAGCTAGCAGAGTCTATTTTGGGGGCACGATAAACAAGACATCTCCCATATGACCTCTTGGAAACGGTTTGGTGCTTTCTTTTTATAGTTAAAAAGTTCAGATTAAAAATCATACTGACAAAATCACAAATGCTGCTTGAGATTGGTGTTCTTAATTGCTTGATTCCCCAAATCGATTACATTCCTCAGTCCAGATACATCTGCTGGTAGCTTTATGTTGGTTTTGTGCTTAATTGGGCACACACAAGGAATAGAACTTGATTCCTTTCTTATTCATAGGCACTTTCACTGGTCTGGTTTTCTGCATGTCTTTAGTTGACAACATGTCACGTGTCTTAGGATGTTTCCAGTGTTCACTGATAAGAAAATCTGTCTGCAGGACTCAGATGTCTTTCCTCTTTAAAATAAGAAAATAGTAAGCAAAGGCATTTATACAGGTTTCCAAAGCTGGCATTATATGGTGCTCACTGCAGACTTTGCATGGAATTTTAATTTATTTTTAGTTGACAAAAACTATTTTTTTTCAGGGGAGGAGCCCACTTTTTTTAATTCAGACATTTTTCTTTGGTCACACAGTGTGTGTTTTGATAAACTGTTGGCTTTTTTTGTCTATTTTTGTATGTGCATGAAAGCTTGGGAACAGTAAGTAAGCAGCCCATACAAACGCTGGAAAGTAGAGGAAGGGTTTAAAAATGTCTTGGTTTTAATAAATATGAGTAATGTTTCTAAAGATTCTTAATAAAAGGTTTTGACTTCTACGGTGACATTTCATAAAACCCTCTATTAAAGCTTTCTGTAGTGCCTAACTTCAAAGGCTCGTTTATTCCAGCAGCCTTCTCTTAAAAGGAGGAATGGCGTTGTGTTCTGTCTGAGCCTGACACAGCGTGCCCTGCTACCCGAGCGGTGCTGTGAAGGCAAGTCCTGGGTGCAGAAGCTCTTTGCACAGCTCCCAACTCCTGTGCAGTGTCCTGCAGGCTGTCCAGTGCGGGGTGCTGCTGGTGAAGATCAGGATGATGGTTTTGGCATGCTTTCTAGTGCCTCCAGCCCTCCTGACCCGTGCAGCACAGAGCCTTTTAGATCATCCATTACAGAATCCCCACCTGCTTAAGATTCAAAAGCGTGAGTTGCTCAAGGCCTTCATTACACTCACCTGAGTAATTGGAAGTATTTGAAGGCAAGCTGGGCTGACTTTTAAGTGCTGCTGCACTGAAAATAATAGTGTAGGTTTTTATTTTATGATGTTACTCTGCACAGAGATCTGGCTCTAGTGGAGTTTCCACTTGTAATTCCATGTTTTCTTACAGGAATAGAAGCGATACGAACAGGGAAAACTTGCTGAACATAGGATGGTATTTAGGGGGAGGGTTTATTGCAAGGACTTCAGTTGTGCTCATCCGTTTTCTTCACTGTGTTCCTCCTGTGTTCTGCAAGCTGGCAATGATTGTGATGTCTCAGTATTGCTCTTCTTGCTATTCATACCTTGTAAGTGGGTTTTGTTTTTCATGTGGCACTGACTCATTCTCCTAATAGGTCGATAATTTCACAGCTCCTTATCACTAGTTTGTCACTGGGAACAGAAGAAATGCAATGGAGTATCATCAGGCACTGAGGTGAAAGCAATGCAAACAGGTAAAAGCTGGGGGACATGCAGTTCTCTCCTTCAGCAGAATATATCTTTCTAACTGGTGAAATTAAATGGCTTTGTTATGAAAGGCCTGATAGCATATGCCTGGAAAGCACCTTATGAAGGAGACAGATGGATGCTCAAACTGCCCAATTTGTCTAAAGAAATGTTCTATTCCACAGGAGAGAAATGGGGCTGAAGCAGAAGATTTTATTCATCACATTAAGCCTTGCTGGAATTGCTTGTTAGTAACTTGTGCTAGCATTCAGGATGTTCTGTGTGTGTACATGCTTCCTCTGCAAAGACAGCAGAGGAGAGAACAAACCTGGGAAGTGTGTAGCTGTAAATTCTGTGTGCTGTGTGTTATTTTCCTTTGGAAGCATTGGAGCTGTAACTCAGGTGGGCTGGAAGCTGGCGTGGTAGCACTGCATCACTCTTTGTCTAGCTGTGGCATTGAGTCTGTATTGAAGCTGCTTGGCTTGATGTATTGTGGGGTCTGTGAGGACAGGAGAAGGTTTGGGGGTGTTAAGAGATTGGGGGGGGGGGTCACTGTACATGTTTAGTGCCTGGTATTGAGCACCTCCATTTAGCTGGAAGCGGTGAGAGCTCACTGTTGCATTTTTCAGAGTTGCAGAATCTAGATCGGAAAAGACATTCCAAGATCATTGAGTCCAACCACCCTAAAGGACTGTAGATGTTAATTTATGGAGGACTACTGGAAGCAGTCTCCCTTTGGTTGCAAGAGGGAAGAAGCAATGGTAGGATTTGTCACAGGCAGAAGTGAGAGAGGAGGACTGGTGGGCCAGACTTAAAGTACGGAGGCTTGAAAAGGAAACCAAGGGCAAGCAGCTAAGGACTTGCTTAATGGCACATTATGATGTGGCCAAGAGGACTACTTTATTGCAGTGCAGTACTTGAAATGTGCAGGGGGCTTGGGTTAGCTGCTGGGAGCATCCTCAGTAGCCTTTGAAGTTGAGGTGAGCGGCACAAAGAGGAGCAGACTGCAGTATTCACAGAGGTGGCATCCTGTTGGGAGGGATTTGGTGGAAGAGTTCTTCCTGGGTTGCTGTTTAAATGTTTTAGACACCACATTTGCTGTTAATGGTGCTGCAAAGAGCAAACAGGTTTGAAGAGCTCATGTTGGGACTTCACCTCCCACAGGCACTTTTTGTGTGGGATTATAGTGATGTTTTTTTTGGAAGTGCTCTGCAGTCGGGTAGGTTCTTCAGCTGTTCCTACCTGTATGTGGGCTGGGAGCCCCGTACAAAAGCCTCAAGTGCTCTTGTTCAGAGTTAGGAGTGGGCTGCAGAGCCGGCAGGGGAGTAGGGCACGCTCAGGAGATGTTTCTTAATGGCTGAAATAGTACAAAGTGCGATTTTATCTTTTTCTTAAATAACCCAAGAATCGAGCTCCCACCTAGCAACCGAAACTTTATGGCCAATCATTTAGGAGTGGTTTCACGAGATTCAAGCCTTACTACAGCGTTAGTGCTCTGCATTTGAACGGAATGTTGCTTTTAGTGATGGCTGTGATGCTGTTGTAGTAAAAGCAGTGCATGGAGTTGGCAGCGTTCTTCTCCCAGCAGGCTGGCCTGCTCCTCCAGAGTTCCCCTGGCCCAGGGCTGTGTGCTGCTCCTGGCTGTGCACGTGAGGGGGGCAGAGTGATTTCAGGAGTGGTTTCCAGCCCCACAAAGTCGGAGGTGGAGGGTCTGTTTCTTGCTCTGCCACTCAGCAGAGCTGCATAGTTCTGCGGTGTCATTTTTCAATCTGGAAAACAAGAGAGATGACACCTTGCTAGTTATGCGCTGAAAATCTCTCTGTAAATTAAAGCATCTATGAGATGGCTTTGCTTCCTGTCCAGCTTGGCATAGTGCAGATGTTCTGTGCATGGCCCGAGTGGCAATGGTTTCCAGAAGAGCATTACAGCCTCTCCCTGCTTCAGAGTCCTGAGCCATGCTGCACTTCAGAGCACTGAGTAAAGCTGCACGTATTGTTGCAGTTTTTTCCCCACTTTGTACCTGTGTCCTTTTCCCAGCAGATTCTTCTCAGCATTCTCAGCATTCATTTGTAGTGCAAATGGCTCCTATGAATAGGAGTCCTGTAAGAAGGTTTGCTGTGAAATGCTGCATGCCCTGGTATTGTTAAAACCAGAGAACCTCAAGGAATACTTTCTTGGAAGCCTCAGTATCTGCAGTGTAAGTGAACTGCAGGCTTGTGTGAACTCCTTGTAATCTCATTAATGATTTGAACCCGCTGTGTCAGTCTTGATGGCTGTGGGAAGTGGGTGAAATCTGATAGAGAAAGATCTATTCAGCCTTTGCCAGGGCAGCTCTGTGCCCTGCGGTGTGGTGGTGATGCTGGGCTGGCTGCAGAGCTGCCTGCCAGAGGAGCTCTGTCAGCAGTCAGGGAAGGAATGGGGCTGGACAGACTGGCTCAGCTGGGGCTCGTGGGCCATGCGTGCACTGAGGGATTGGTGTTTACTGCTTGCAGTTTGATAGCATTGCATTTTGTCTTTAGTCTTTGTGCAGATCACCTTCTGTGCTAAACCTGAGCAGGAGACGAGGCTGTGAAATCAGCAGCTGGTCTGAAAGTGTGGTGAGGTTTGTTCCTAAAGCCTAGATCAGGTGAAACGAGGCGTGCTGGCACAAGGTGAGCTCCCACCTCCCCGTTTCAGTGTGATCCTTCCTTCCTGAGACAGAGAAAACAGAACTGCTTACTCAACAACTGTTGGCATTTATGTGGAAAGAGCTTTCTTTGTTTCTCAAAAAAAAAAAAACCTTGTAACCCTGAGGACTGGCAGCTCTGCTCTGATTTCACCTCCTGGATCTGTGACATCTCCAATCTCTTGCTACCTATAAAACCTGCATCGCATGGAGGTGAAGTAAGTTCCTGAGCATGGGACCAGATGAAGGATTTGTGAGATGTTCTTCCAGTGAAATTGCAAAGAACATGTGTGTGGTTGCTCTTTAGAAGGCATCTGTTCCCTGGCAGCAGCCTGGATTGCAGTCCTTTGGCTTGTCCCTTGCCCTGGTTGTGTCAGGCTCTTCCAGGGTGAGCTGAGGGAGCAGGCAGCACATTCCACCTCTTGCTGTATCTCACCTTGAATATATGGGTATTCTTAATGTGACTATTGAAAGCCTGTGTGGTAGGAATTTGAGGAGTCCATATGCAAGACAGATAATTTCACAGCCTTAAAATGGAGTGGTTGGATTTAGTTGTTAGCAGTGGAAGTGTGTTTGCCAGCTTGGAGCCAGATGTGGTGACTTGAGCCATCAATCAGAAGGACTTCATGCAGTGACCTCAGAACTTACATGTGTCACTTCTCTACCCCTGTAGGCTTCTCCAAGGCATTGGACAGAATTGGTTCCTCTTTTAGTACCTGAGGGTGGTTCTCTTCCACTGGAGGAATCACCATTCTAGACCTTCCAGATGCTGCTGCAACATTTTTCTTCCTGTTTTGACTTTTTTTTTTTTTTGACACTTTTCTCGTTCATGATTTTACTCAAGAACTGCTTTCTTTAAGGTCTTAGCAGCTCAGGTTTGCATGGCTCTTGCACGCAGAGCGGGGTCAAGGATGTGCAGGGAGGCAGGGACAGACACCTGAGCTCTGGGACCTGTGTCACTGCCTGCAGTGTTACTTGAGCAACTGCTGTTTCTCTGCCTTGGTTACCTGTAAAATAGAGCTGATAATGTTTGCTTTGGAACCCCCCCAGGAGATCTGGAGTAGCTATTCACAGTCTGTTGTTCAGATACCTAAATGCTCAGCTTACCTTACAGTTCAGCTCAATCCTGCCAGGAAGCTTCTAAACAGCTTTTACCAACAGAGCATTATGCTGGAGATTTCTGCTTGTATTAATATTGCTGGTTTGTGATCAGCCCTCCTTGCTTTAGTGTTGAAGGAACAGGATATTGCATCTGTGTATTCTCCCTGGATGTTCAGCTCTCAGAGGACCCGGAGCAGGGTGAAGTGAAAGGCAGAGCCACAAGATATTGTGGTTGGTGTGCTTCAGCTCTGGGCTGAGGTCTGTGTTGGGACCAATCTCCTTTAGCACCTTTATGGCCTGGATAAGAGGGCAGAGAGTGTGGTGCTGCTAGTAGTCACTGCTTCCAGGTGGCTCCACTTACGATCAGTTTCTTGTTCTAAAAGGTCTGACAGTTTTCCAGTGCTGCTTTGTGGATTAAAGGTACAGTTAGGCTCTTAGGGGTTGGTTCCTTCAGCGCTGCATGATGGGGCAGTTGGGCAGAAAAGTCTCGGCTTTGGTGCTGCTGGGAAAGGAGAGAGTTTCATTGAAGCTCATAAGCACTTTCTGTGGGCAGTGGACCAGCTTTCTGCGTGGATTTCTTTTTCTGTCATGCATGCTGTAGTCTTGCATGCTCAGGATGAATTATTTCTTATCTTTGTCTGTTTTCCCAGTTACTGGAGTTCAGGGGCCTCTTGAGGGTGCAGCATTGTCTGTTCAGAACTAGTTAATGCTTTTTTGTAAATAAGGTTGAACTCCAGGCTTCAGTCTGTGTGATGCTTCACTGTTAGTTACAAGCCCGTGTTTCCTGGCTGTCTCTCTGCTCCTTGCCTGGCCAGTGCTGGGAAAGCTGTTTGGCAGTGAGGTGAGGCGTCTGTAGCTCACAGGCCAAACCCTGGGGCTGCCGAGTACTTCAGCAGCAGGAGCTGTGATTGCTGACCTGTTGGCATGTTTATGAGTGAACCTGGTGAAGACAACTGAAGAAAATTAGGTCAGGTCATTTTATAGAGCAAGCCCTTTGTGCTCCCATCTGCATACAGGGCATCATACCCGGGGTGAATCTTGGGCTGTCCAGAGGATTGCCTCTCTTCTCTGTGCTCCTGCTGCATGTCTCAAAGTCAGGCTTGGCTTCCAGGTGTGATGGGCAGGCTGGCCAGCAGGCAGGTCTGTTGGCAGACAGCCTGTGACAGCATTACTCAGCTAGCAGCATACCTCTGCAATAAATCATGGGAGATGGGATCCTGGTCTCTCATTTTTTTACAGGGAGAGACGATTCACAGGAGACAATGCAGAGAGCAGCTGGAGTTGTTTAGAATTAAAAGGATTGCGAGGAGGATCCCCCCTGGTGAATCATGAGCCCTGTTTGTTGAGGGCTTTCCATCTCTTCTCTGCACTGCAGAATGCTGGTTTGTTCCTCTGATCTGGCAGGATTTTTTTTTTTTCTTTCAGATTTTTAAACAAATCTTAGCAGCTTCTCCTGGGCAGTGCGACAGACTGGCAGAGACAGGCTTCTTGTGGCCTGGGCTTTTGGTACAGCCTGTCTGCTGCACAGCTCTTCTGTGCAGATCCTGTTGACTTCACACTTGGATGCTGATATTCTCCCTATGATCCCCCCTTTACCAAGCACTGGCTCCTGGAAATTGCTTGCTCATATAGGCCATTTCCCATCAGGGTGGTCATCCCTGCATGGCCCAAATGGGACTTCCACAGGACAGAAGTGCATCTGGCACCAAGCCCTGCTAGCAGCTGGTTGTGTTGTTTCACCAAAGCTCTTGGAATGGCAGCCAGTGGCATCTTTCATTGCAGAGGCAGGTGGTGACTGTTCCGTGGATAGGTGGTTCTTGGTGGGACGTGTTCCAGAAGCAGTCTGTCTCCCTGCTGACAGATAAACGTTTAGCTCTGAGGGTTAGTAGCAAAAAAAAGACTGCATGTATTTAAGGAAAAGTGAACACCACTGATCTGTAAAACTATACCATGTTTTTGAGAAGGCTTCGTGTTACAGGTAACGTTAGAAACCACAGAAGACTTCAGTTTAACATCAACTCTAAGCAGTTTCTCAGTTCTGGAAGTACAATTCAGATCTTTCAACCTATGAATTTCTCAGCAATTCATATAAAATTTATGGTCAAGAGTCTTCCTGACCTGAAGAAAAGCCTTTTCAGTGTTAATCTCCATCCCTGTTGCTTTGTTTTGTGTTTGTGACTGCTGCTGTTCAAAGAGCAAGGAGTGCAAGTCTACAGCAAAGAATCTGCAGTAGTCCAGGCCTTTGCCCAAGTGACTGTGCTTGGAGGTGTGCGAGGAGCTGATGTGGTTCCTTCTTTTTTTTCTCCTTTGTGTGTGTGTGTTACCTTTGATCAATCTGTTTGCCCTTTTCAATTAAGGCTGGCTGGCTTCCAGGTATTGGAGCTCCATTGAAGTCTTGTGAATAAAACTCTAGCAGCCCTTCCTTCCTACAGGAATTTACAAAGAGCTTTGCACGCAATCCTGTTTGTCAGGGGTCTTTCCCTTTGGTTGTGTGTTCAGCTCCCAGGTTTCCAGTTGTTAACCAGTGCCAATAGCTCCAGCTTCTCCCAGGGCTCTTTTTGCAGGACAGTCTCCCTGTGCATGGTGGATCCCTGCTGCAGCTCCAGGACTTACAGCTGTCTGGATAAAAATGTATCCCTTTAAAATGAATTAGACAGTGTCAGTACCTGCAGGTCAGATTCAGGGTAGCATGATGAGGACATGAAGATGTGGAGGTAGAGGAGCTCTCTGTCCAGAAAGCAATTTTGGCAGGTTGTTTGTGCCCTGGGGCCTCTGATGTCACTGGTCACGCTGCAGTGTGCTCAGATTCCTCTGAGAAGCTCAGTATTTCACACTCTGGTGCTGTCTCTGGATATTGCTGGTCCTGAGAATGGAAAGAGCTAAGCTGGGTGCTAATGCTGATAGCAAACCTTCCCCCAAAGACCTCTATAAGCCCAAAGGACACCTTGCAGAAATGTAAGTGATAGATCCTTAGTTCTACAAAACAGATAATAATGCTTTCTTTAGGGTCAACAGTCGGTCACGGAAACCCTGACCACAGGTCAGAGGCTGTCAGTTTTCACATGTCAGCATCAGCCTTCTGGTTCTAACTCCCCTAATAATCATGCGAGCTGGCAGTTTAGGGCTCAATTAACTTGATTTTTCTCAGAAACTGCTTTGCTATGCGAGACTGGAAGGCTTTGACAGTCTCTGCCTGGATTCCCTGTCGGGCTGTGTGTTGGGAAAATAGGGCAGTGTTGTGTTGGCCTTTAGAGGCTGTGTGTGTGACACAGTGCCAGGTGACCCAGGGACAACTCCGTCCTGCTGGTGGGGTGGCTGCCATGGGGCTCAGCACCGCTGTAACCTTTTTGCATGCAGAAATCCCTCACCTCCCCGTGGACTTGTGTTCCCCTTGCAGTTCGTGCTGCTGTGTAACACACAAACAGAGCTGCATTTCACATTTTCAGCTTCAAAGCATTGAAGGAGTTCAAAGTAGTTGTGAATTTTACTCACCCTGACAACAGCTGTGGCTGTCCCAAAGAGTTTGACAGGGGGTTCTTTCCCAGCACGTTCCCAGAGTGACCCCAGCTCCTCTGCACTGAAGTAGTTGTTTATTCCTCCTGCATCCTTCTAATGATATCAGATGTAATCAGGAGGCAGCTGAGACCCAGTTACATAAGTGGTTGTCAGGGTTTCTCTTTGGCACCGTTACCCGTATGCTGTTTGCATGCTGACTTTCAGGAACTTGGGGCTTTTCTGTTAACTAGCTAATTCCTGAACCTGATGTGATAGCTGTTTTTTTTTTTTTTTTTTTTTATAATACTTAAGAATTTGAGCTGGTTTGAGGTTTTCTAAACCTTAATATGGACGTTATTGCTTGGGATTTATGAGACTGAAGCAGAGTTGGTAGGGTCCAGGCCAGCTCTCACCTTGGGGCTCAGTGCATACCTGCAGGTGAGCTGGCTGTGGGATGGTGCACGGTTCACTCTGCTATTCACACTGCCTGCAACCCTGCTGGTTCAAACAGGGCATTGTTCAATGCAGTATCTGCTTTCCCGCTAACTCTGCTCAAAACACAGTGTTTTCCCTTTCTCTTTTATATTCATCCTACTGATAAAGTATGGTGGAAATGGGGAAGTGAGTTTTCTTTGGCGCATGGTGATCATCCAGGCAAAGATGGAACCAGACTGGAGCCAAAGATCCTTTTGCTGCAGGAGAAGGTGATCTGGGGATGCTGGTCAGCACTGCTGCCTCTGCAGGCTTCATGCTGCAGCCCAGAGTGGTAGTCTGGCTGTGAGGGGCTTCTGGAGGAACCTGGTGGTGTTTTGGAGCATCGTGTGGATGCTATTACTCAGTGACAGAAAATGCTTCTCCATCTACTTGCTGCCTAACACATCAAGTCAGTTTGCTCCTGGTTTAAATCCCTGCACTGCAGGGCATTCACTGCAAGGTGCCAGGTTTATTGGTATGAAACTTTGCTCCCTGGCAGCAATCTTTAGGTAGGCTTTGCTTGGCTCTCTGCAGGTTTGCAGTGCATTCCGAAACTGACTCCAGCATGGTTGTGGAAGGCTTATGTTGTTTATAATGCCATGGACTAATCCTCTTACCCAGAAATGGTGTTTGATAAGGCATTACTGTGGGAGAAGTTGTAGCCTCTGGTCAGAGATGGGCTCTTTCAGAATGCTGAATGATTTCTGGCTGCACTGAGAGCGTGCTTTCAGCTAGATGAGTTTCAGAAAGAGTGAAGGGTGGGTAGGTCTGATATGTAATACAGCGTTTTGTTACTCCAAAACACAGTTGCAACTGTAAGATATGACCTGGCAGATGGTATAATACAACTGCCAGCAGTTCTAGGCTTAAAATGGAGATTTTACAAGAAGAAATCTGGAAATCTAAACGACGTGTGAAGAGGATAGATTAAGCTTCCAGGTTTGTGGAAAAGTGAGGACAGGGAATTATAAATAAAATACCTGAAAGAAACATCAGTTGAAAGTAAGCAAGGTTTCTTTTCTGAGATAAATGTTTGTCTGCAGTATCTGTATTCCCTGTCCCAGCTTTGTCCTAGGCCCAAAAAAGAAAGCAGAGACTGCTTGAGTGAAGGGTATGAATCACAGCACCTTGTGCAGGCAGAAATCAGAGTGAGAAATTAGCAAGCCATGCCTATTGTGGAAAGCACATTTATAGCTAAAAGGGGTTCTTGAAGGTGCCAGAACAGAGAAAATACAGTATATTTTTTATAAAATATTTTCAGGGTTTGCTGAACCTGTTCCATTTGAGCTGTTTTTTGGACTCTTCAGCTCTCTCTTATAGCCGGAAGATAGGGGAGAAGAGTTTGAGGAAAGAATTCTGTTACCTTCGGTAAATGTAACAAACCCAGCTACCAGGACTTCAGTGGGAAACCCAGTGATAAATTCCAGGGTTGGAAAAGTTACCGTACTTTTTTTCTTCCTGAGGAGTCATTGTGTGGCTGCTTATTGTGAAGATCTATCCTTTTAACAAGGACAAGTTGACCGCACTCTTGGTATTTTCATACTTAAAGGAGTTTTGTTCTTGAAGTGCTGGAGTTGGCAGAAGGAAAAAAAAAAAAAAAAAAAGATGCCATGAGAAATGTGTTCCTGCAGTTATTTCAATGTAGTTTATGAATCATAAATCCCACAAGCTTTTTGCAGTTGGGAGGAGGGATGGAGATGGTAGTGAAGCCCAGTGTCAGGGCACTGAGTTTGTCTGCAGTTCTAACGTTGTGCATGCTGTGCTTTTTACTTGACTGTGGCTGGGTAATCTGATGGCGTTTTCCTGGTTCTGTTTCATTAAAAGGCAGATTGGGAGCGGCGCAGAGAAATTTCCTTACTAGATGACATTTCATCGCAATGTCCGATCGTTTGGGGCAAATAACCAAGGGAAAGGATGGGAAAAGCAAGTACTCGACTCTCAGCCTGTTTGATAAGTATAAAGGAAAGTCAATAGAAGCTATCAGAACTACAGGTAAGGAGCACCTTCAGAAATCTGCGATCCTCTAAGCTGTTGCAGAGCTATTTATGTTGGATAGGATGCCTAATGGGGAGCAGCAGGGTTACTGAACTGTTGGTATCTAGACTTGAAGGAAAACAATTGGTTTTGCTACTGAGCTGCTGTTATCTTAGAGTCATGGAGGAATTCTGGCAAAGCACCTGGGAGACTGCATGCCTTTTCTTATAGCCCGTGTGGGTGCTATGAATTGGTCGGGTTGCAGACCTGTTGTTGTAGAATAGGGCAGTTAGGCTGATTGAAGTACCTTAAAGTGGTCAGAACTTGTGTGCTGAGGATTCCCAAGGAAGAGCCTGTATTAGTTTTGCAGTGGAAGTGTGATCAAAAAGAGAATGGTGGAGTGGAAAATAAAACAGGAATGGGTTATCTGGAAAGGCTCTGGATTTGATGCTTGAGTAGAAAAACGAAGTATCAGCTTAGTAAATGTGACTTGATGAGTAGAGTTGGGAGAATCTAGAGCTCAGGATTCCTGGGGTAGATGTCCGGTCCATCCCAAGAGATGGGCTTGGTTGGCTGTTTTCCCCAAGCTGTGAAAGTGAGAATCCTGCCTCTGTTTGAAATGGAAGAGAAGTATTTACCTGCACCATTAGCTGAAAGATTGGGTGTTTTCTTTAAGGGATGATTACTTGTCCTCTTTTCCCTCCATTGTAGGTTGCTGCCTATTAGCTGTCTGCTACAATAGATGGCTGCTTTGTGGTAATATTGAAGGAAATGAGCTTACTTCTTGTTGACTGTCAATTTTATGAATAGCACAGTGGTTCTGATTATTGTACAGCTCTTTTAGAACACCAGTTGAGATTACTGAGCTAGCAGGATATAGCCAATGTGTGATTTCTTGTGTTCCCTTCTCACTAGTTATTCCTAGACATGGCTTACAGAGTCTTGGAAAAGTTGCTGCTGCTCGGCGCATGCCACCTCCTGCAAACTTGCCTAGCTTGAAGTCTGAGAACAAAGGAAACGACCCCAACATCGTTATAGTACCCAAAGACGGTACAGGATGGGCAAACAAGCAGGATCAATCAGACCAAAAGAGGTAGGTAGAACTGCTTTTTGCTATGTTTTGTCAGGCAAGTGGCAGCAGCAGTTTTGCACTGCTATGCTGTGTTGAACTTGGAAAGATCAGCTCTGTTTTTCAGGACAGTGCAAAACCAAAAGTAGCTTGATATTGAGCAGCTGTTTTATTGCCAGAGTTGTTTGCTGTCTTGCCCTCCTTTCAGTTTGATCTCACCTCTGCTGTTCTTTCCCAGTTCCAGTGCGACGGCTGCACAGCTGCAGGAGTCGCTGCTGCAGCAGGGTTTGCAGAAATCTGTCTCCAATTTACAGAAGCCGACACAGTCAATCGCTCAGGAGGTAGGCACAAGCAGTCTCTGTCATTGTTTCCCCTGTGCCCAGTCAGCTTGAGGGTTTCCTTTAATTGTCCCTGTTGCCATGTGCAAGTAAGAATTGCCAGGCTATAACTTACAGAACAGCTGCTGTGTAATCAATTCTTTTACAATTGACTCTTGACTCCAAGTTGCTGTGCCTCAGGAATGCTGTGCTGCAGTTACAGTATAATTTTGTGAGCATTACCTCTGTACCTTTCAAGTGTGTGGGGAAAGTCTAGCTTCCATCTAAAAAGAATGGCTGGAATGCGGGATGGCTGGTTAGCACTTGTAAACCATTTTTCTTTGGGTCTAACTCAAGTGTCGCTTGGTGACAACAGATCCAGCTCTTGCTCCCAGCCTGATGAGACTTGATAAGAAGAGATGTGGTCATGTGGGAGAAGTAGCCAGTCAGGACCTGAAAAAACTACTGGCAAGTAAGAAAGCTTCCTCAGAGAGTGCAAGGACCTGTCCCCCTGTGCTGTGGATTTCATACTTCCAGTTCTAGCCCTAGAGGTTCAGGAAAATTAGGACAAGTTATGATTTGAAGAGGAAAAGAGTAGTTAATGCATGAGAAACAGGATAGCCTTCAAGTTGAGGCATAGCATGGAATAAATCTGGAAGATTAAGACCTCCAGTTTGGGAAAATGCAACAAAACAAAGAGCTTGATTAGAGGTAGGAAAGGAAGAGGAATGGTTTGAGAAGATAGTTGGTGGAGGTGATAAGAGTATAGAGTTAAAAGGCAGAGCAGAAGAGTATTTTCAGTGTAGCATCATAGTGCACTGGAGGGGGATGCAGTTGACTTAAGCCCCAGCAAGAAACTGGGGAGAGCTGTGGTAGCCAGTGGCACCTCGGTGAAACCTGGGTACCTGTGGCAGGTACTACCCAGGAAGTGAGGAGTAATTAACTTATCTTTGAGAATTTTGTTCGTTTGTTTTGGTTTTGTTTTGACTTCATTGTATTTTCAGAGTACAAATTCAGTGCCAGGTGGACCAAAGTCATGGGCACAGCTGAATGGAAAGCCAGCAGGACTAGAAGGTGGTGAGTATGATCAACAGAAAGGAAGCTGGATACATGCTTCTCTCAGGCATGAGTTGGGTTGGGCATCTTTCTGCCCTCCCTGTCTAGACTGGTGCCTAATGGCACACAGCTGTGTTGGTTACAGTGCAGTGAGGCCACATGAGTCCTGTTTTGAATCTGCATAGTCTGTTGGCTGGAACGGTGCAACTGTGTCAGTTCATGTCTGTCAAGCACAAGGCGCAGCTTGAGCAGAGCACAGCCTGTTGGTGCTCTGAACCAGAGTGCTGGTGCCATCTTCCTCAGCCCAGAGCAGTGTTGAAAAAGAAGCAGAAAAAAAGAGTGGAGGAGGAAGGGGGTTGGATTAGGAGAAAACAACACGTCAGAGGCTGGAAATGATGGTGTTTCCATGGCTGGTAGCATGGGAAGCCTGGCGTAGCGAGGTGGTTGGAATAAGCCTGTAATGGTTAATGTTCAGGGAGGCTGTATGCATTTTCCTTTGGTGAAGGGACCGTGGTGGAAATGGCACTGCACTGCTGCAGCATGCATTTGCTTACACCTCTGCTGATGCCTGATGTCTCCCTTGGTAACTGCAGCTTACCACTTTTGCTTGACTAAGGATCCTGGAACAATGTTAACAAAGTTTGCTTGACTAAGGATCCTGGAGTTACTTGCCTTCAGATGCATTTACTTCCACACATGAGGTAATTTCCAGTACTACCATTAAAACTGGTGAGAGTAGCAGCTCAGTTCCATAGTTTAATGTGGATAGACTGGAAGCCATGAGACACCTGATGAAACTGCAGTGGTTTTTCTTCGTTTTCTTTTTTTTTCCCCAAAGAACTGAAATAACCACAGATTGCAGTAATGGAGGGAACAAGCTTATCCTAAATTGGGTTGCTTAGTGAGAGGGTGTTTCTCAAAGGTGAAATGTTAGAACAGAAACTTGTGCTTGCTTGCAGTTGATGGACAGTGCAAAGGCTGTTTGGTTAATTGATATGTTTTTTAGACTCTGCAGACCTCCTTCCTCTGCAGTCCTCTTGAAATTTGATTTTCTAACAATTTATAGATTTTTTTGAAAGTTCATTGTAGGTCAGTCTTATCAATGTTCTCAGCCCAAGAAAAGAGTTGCATATGTGAATAAAGAGCAGCTTAACTAGAAGGTGATTGAATTAAAAGCATCAGAAATCTGGCTAAAAGGATTTACCGGGCCACCCCATTCGTGCACCTCTTTTGTGGCAGTGAGCAGTTATTTTTCTAGTAGTACTGACAGAGAGGTGTTTTGCTGTTGGCTCTTCTAGGTGTCATTGCTGTTAAATCTTTCTCTCTGAGAGGGGCGTATCTCAGACTAATGTGATGTAGTAAATTACAGATGAACTGCTCTGTGCCTGTTTCTTCCTTTTAAGGGGCATTTCCAAGGAGGGAAAGGCAAAACCACGAAAGAAACAAACCAATACTAAAACAGACAGCAAACTTTTCTCAGTGTGATGCTGCCTAGGATTACAGTGCGAATTGTTAATGCCTGCCCATTAACGGTCATTATATTGTGCAGCCCTACCCACAGGGAAAAACTAATGCTGCCTAGGGATTGGGATGGAGGAGTTTGTCCTGAAAGACAGTTAAATGTTGTTAATGTTCTCATTGTTATTCTAATTCAGTAGAAGGCAGTAGAAAAGATGAACTCTTAACACATGTCAGCTGATGTTATACTCTGCAGTTGGCAGCATCTTGTCTGGAAATCTTCAGGAGGGAGATGTTGTGCAGTGTGCAGATTCCAGAAGGTGCAGCTGACTTAAGCCAGTCCTCCTATCTTTGCCCCTAAAGAATCAAGATTAAACTCTTGTTAGGTCTTCAGTAGTCACTGCTGATACTTCTAATGAGATTATTCTGAAGGAGGATTAGCCAGATAACACAAAGAAACAGAGAAGAGTAATGCAAAAATGCAGACATTCTTTTTAGTCAGTGTTAACAAATTTAGGAGAGCTGCTGTGTTTTGTTTTCCAGTCAGTGCCAGATCTTCATAAGAGAGAGAGCTTTCATTTTAGGGTCGCTGGTGACTCAGCAGAGCAGTCTTCCAATGACAGAAGATGAACCTGGCCTGCTCTGGCTAGTGATCTGCATCTTAAAAATGCTGCAGCGAGGAGGAGGGTTGGGAAATAGCATATAGCACTTAGTCCTTATCTGTGGACTTTCACCAACTCTATTGCCAGAAATCTTAACAATAGAGTTCCCCAGTGGAGTGAGATTTGAGTAGAAGTCTGAATAGAAGTGTCAAAACCTTGATAAGAGAATATCATTTATAAGTCATCTTGCAGAATTTGTATCCCTGCCTCAGTGTGAATTTCGTGCTGCACAAAAACAAAAATTGAAAGCTGAGAAAGTTTGCTCTGACTTTGTTGAACGTGAGAGATCAAGTGAAAATCTCAGAAGTGTGGAAGTATTTGGTGAGGATGTCTGTTGTAGTGTTGGTGACAGTTTCTGAAAGCGTTCTGGATGTGATCTGGGGTGCAGATACGATAGCAATTTGGGCTTAAATTTGCTGGGTGCACTGATTCTTGGGAAACGTGTTTTCAGGGTGATCTCATAAGGGAGCTGGAAGAGTGGAAAGATCTGAGTCCCACACTTACTTGTCTGACAGGTTCAAGGGCCTCAAGCCGACTGTTATCCTTCTCTCCCGAGGAATTTCCGACGCTGAAAGCAGCTGGCGAGCAGGACAAGGTTGGCAAAGAAAAGGGCGCCTTAGATCTGTCGTATGGGCCAGGACCAAGCCTCCGCCCCCAGAGTAAGTGGAGATGGTTTTTTTTTGCCTGACTCCAGCTCAGAACCTGAATCCCATAGATCTGTTTTGGGTGCCATTTCACAGTCCTGTCCAATATTCTGTCCCTACTTTTGTTATAAGCTCGTGTTGCTTAGCAAAGACTGTGGATTTGTATGTAAAGATCATGCTATTCGGTGCTCGTGTTGTATCTTCCAGTCTGCTAATACAAATTGTAATATACCATAGTTATTCATTAAAACTGCTATGTATGGAAGTAGGGAGGGTTGGCTTTGTTCTGTGACTTTTAATATAATGATGCTGCAAAACAGGTAACTTCCCTCAGGGTAGGGGAGAGTTGCAGGTGAAGTGAACGTGTGGTTTAGTTCTGTCTCTGAGTGTTTGTGTTTGATCTAATTGCCTTTAATTTTGCAGAATGAGGACTGTGGAGATGGGTGGAGGAGTTCTGGTTGAAATTGAACCTTATTGACAAATAAGGACACCACTGGTGCAGTAATTACCTAGCAGCAGCTGATGCTCCTGGTCTCTTGGGAAAAATAATGTCTGGAAATTTTCCTTGGTCCCTGATGTTTTTCTATATTCTTAAGTGTAATTAGGGCTTGACTAGAGTATTTCAGTGTTGTGTTTCTGGTGAAGTGACCACATTCACAAATGTTAACATAGTTGTCACCTCCTTTCCAGATGTCACAAGTTGGAGGGAGGGCGGTGGGAGGAACATCACCTCTGCCACATCTCTGACCGCCTCCCCTGCTGAGCTGGGCAGCAAGACCTCAAGCACTGGAGACGGAGCCCCCTCCTCAGTGAGTGCCAGCGATGCGAAGGAGCCGTCCCTCCGCCCAGCTCAGCCTGTCCGCAAAGGGGCTTCGCAGTTCATGGGAAATGTCTACCAGCCACCTACGTACCATGACATGCTACCTGCTTTTGTAAGTTGCACTTCTCACAAAGCCCTGTTATGTCTTTGATTCTCGCAATGCCTATGAGTGTTGAGAAAGTCAGCTAAGATAGCACTTCTTTAGACTCTCCTCTCAGTTGGTTCCTGGAACTTGCTCAAGGATCCTTCATCTATTTTTAGCATTCCCTATTGTATGTTTACCCTTTCAAGTTAGAATAGTGTAGCACTTACGTGCTCCAGGGAGAAATGAAACTGCTGTAGTGTTGCTCAGCCCAAGGAAAAGTTCCTGCTTTTCTAGAGCTGGAGAGGTAACGTATCTGTTAGCCAGCCAGACATTAAACATTTGTTTTAACTTTGCATAGTTGCAACTGCTGTGCCTGTGTGTAATCTAATCTGGGTAAGCCTGCTTGTGGCAGTGAAAATACAGGCTCTTCTGTTTTGTCTTGTTCCAGATGTGTCCACAACAGCCATCTGAGACCCCTGCACCATTGGACCGAGGGTCTTTCCCTGTTCCTCAGCTTCGGCTTGAGCCCCGTGTCCCTTTCAGACAATACCAGATGAATGACCAGGATGGGTAAGGTTGCCGTGACTGTCCCACTTGAGAGGCTGATTTGGTGTGTGACACAAGCCCTGTGCTTGCTGTGTGGGTGAAGTTGTAGGTAGCCAGAGAAAATCCAAGTGGTCAGTGCTTTGCTCTAACTACAGCAGCACCTGAAATGTTGCAGGACACTGAGCACTGTGTGCCTCCAGAGCAGGTAGGTGTATAAAGTGGGTGTGTGTGACTGTGGTCTGGAAGGTTTGCAGCCCTAGGAAGTGAGTACCGTGTAGATAGTGAAGAGAAGTTTTGCTGAACAGGGAGAGATACTCAGATTACTTCTATGTGCTTAATAGAAATGGCTGATTCACTGTTACAAAGTCAGCTACACGTTCCTTTATGTCTGACCAATATTTTTGCATCTCCCTGTAGAAAAGAGAACAGGCTTGGCCTGTCTCGCCCAGCACGTCCACTTCGGCAGCTGGTAGAGAGAGCGCCTCGACCCACCATCATCAACGCAGAGAACCTGAAGGGGCTGGATGAGCTAGATAACGATGCGGATGATGGATGGGCAGGTAAGTACCTCTGTCCTTTAGCTTCAAGCAATGACTTGGCAGGTAAAGCAAAGTAATTGCTGCTCCCTGCAGCGTGGAATTGCCAGAAAGTTCTAGTGGCTCTGTTTCACTATTGTAGAATGGATGAGGGGAAGGAAAGGGTGGTCAGTGCAGCTGTGAAGGTGCTCTTGGTGTACATGATGACACAATGGATCCTTCTGATCCTTCCATCACAGTACTATAGGAACTGGATCTGAAGACTCCTAAAAGCTGAAAACACCAAGCAGCAGTAGGATACAAGAGCAGTGAAGAGTTAGTCCTATATTTGCAGTTATGGCGATACGTAGTTATGCAGTCTAGCTTGATGGCTGTCTCTTTACTTGCAGCCTTCTTCCCCAGGCTGTTTACAGCTTCTCTTTTGGGACCAACCTGCTGTTTAGCAGTGTGAGTTCTTGGTAATCATATAATTTCCAGTATCTGTGCTGGACATTTAGTTTTCAAAATAGCATTCTATTTCAGCGTCAGAAAAGGCATGAGCTTTTTGAGGCCAGGTTTCTTTCCTCTGACATGCCCCTTTTCCAATTCTGCCTTCTCAGGCATTCATGATGAAGTGGATTACTCTGAGAAACTGAAGTTTAGTGAAGATGAAGAAGAAGAAGAATCTCTTAAAGATGGACGGCAGAAGTGGTAAGAACTGGCTGCATCCACATCCATGAGGTTGATTTCTCCCCCCCTTCCCCTTACACTGAGATTTTTGTTGACTCCACATGCCTGTCTTTGAACGGACCTCAAGGGTGTGCATGGGTCATGGAGCTAAGTGCCAAGTGTCTCACCTTTGTCAACCTGCACAGCAGTGATGTAACTCCTAGAGCACCTTAGGAAGAAGAGCCCATTGCTTGGACTGGTTTTTTTATGACAGGAACAGCTGGGATCCCAGAAGGCAGCGGCAGTTGTCTATGAGCTCTGCAGACAGTGCAGATGTCAAACACACCTTGGAGGAAGGAAAAAACTGGAGCGACTCAGTTGGTTTGTCCCGATCAGTCCGGAAAGTGCAGGATTCACAGCAGCCTCCAAGGAAGATCAATGGCTGGAACTCTACGTCTGAATACCAGGTAGTTTGAGCTCACGTGGGTGGGTTCATTCTGTTGAGCTAGTGGATGTGACATCGCTGTCCTTAAAAGATCTCCCAGACACTGCTGAGAATGGCATGTTGATGAATTTTTCAATTCTTTGCTTATGTGTACTGCACTGCCACTAGCAAGAGAAAATTGAAGCTGGTGCCACGCAGTGGGGTTGTCAGACAAAAAATGGAGATACTGAAGTAGATAGCAGTAACTCCTCACTGAAAGGGGATTTGTGTGCGTGAGGATAGGGAAAGATGACAGCTGGCAAGAGGGGATTTTTCTCATCGCGGGGTGCAGAGCTTGAGGTAGAGGATACATTTGAGTCATGCTTACTGAGAAATGTTTTTCCTTCGGCAGAAGCCCTCACAGGGAAGTGCTCTCAGACAGCAGTCCCTTGAAGATAAAGAAGAAAAAGTGCCAGTGAGACAGAAGTTTGTGCACTCTGAGATCTCTGAGGCTGTTGAACGAGCCAGGAAGCGACGGGAGGAGGAGGAGCGGCGAGCCAGGGAGGAGCGGCTGGCAGCCTGTGCTGCCAAGCTGAAGCAACTTGATCAGAAATGCAAACTGGCTCAAAAGAGTGGGGAGACCCAGAAACACACAGAGAGTGAAGACCTGCGACCCCCAAACACAGAGAAAACTGCCGTGCAAGAAAATGGTCATGTTTTGCGTAGAGGTACAGAAGCATTACTTGCCTTGTAAAAACTGGTTTTCTTGCTATTGTGCTGATTTTTTTCCCTTGAATTGTGAGGGAGTTCCTGGGAGAGGGAGCATTTGGGGATGGTGCCTAAGAGATGAGCTGCCTCATGTATTCTGTGGAGATTTTGGATTGATGATGAGGGTTCGCTTGAGGGGAGATGAGGGGGGAAAAAAAAAAGTAACTTTGCTATTAAAACAAGCACAAACTTCTTTGGTTATTTTAACCATGCTCAATGAGCTGTGCTGTCAGAGATCTTGTTGGAATGGGCCTCCTAGAATTCTCATGGTTGGATGATGCTATTTGTGATGAGGCCACTGATCACAAAATCATTTTATTGGGAAGTGCTGACAAGGAGTAGCAGAGCAAATGAACTTTGTTCCACTGTGCTGAAGCAGAAGGCTGATAGCAGAAGAGGATCTCAAAATCTATCACTAAAACAAGAACAGTCAGGGCAGATCACAGAGTGTGAGGTGCTACATGTGACTGTAATAAAGTTCAGTTCAGCCACGTAACACAATCAGGACGTGCCTGCAATTTGATATATTTTGCTATATCTGGTGATGTACACACAAGCTGTATCATGGGCAGGACTCAACAAGGCTTATTTTCCTCTCTCCAGCAACCCCTGAGTTTCACACACAGGATGTCTCTGGCTATCTGGAAGAGGAGACTCCTGCCCCAGCAGCACCCCAAAGCAGCAGTGAGGAGGAGCTCAGGGAAGCTCCATCGCCAGCACAGGAATTCAACAAATACCAGAAGTCTCTTCCCCCACGATTCCAGAGGCAACAGCAGCAGGTAATAGGTGTGATACTCCTTCCCCACTTCTTTGGATCCCCACGTAACAGTCGTGTGTCTGATTTTCAGTGCCATCAGTGTTAGGTAACCAACCAATCCTTGGGCTGGGAGGTGACAACTGCTGGTTCTCCTCCAGCATTTTTCCCTGTTTTTGATCACAGATGTTGACTTTGTAACATGTGTGAAAGGGCTCTCTACGTAGATTACATGATTTTTTTGCCTCGTGCTGGAGCTGTTGTAACAGCTGACAGCTTTCTGTGACTGGGGAGAGGTGTGGGCAGGCCAGGTTTATCACTTGCCTGGGAGAAAAGTAGATGCTGCTGTCAGAAATGTCGACTTGTCTGGCACTGTTGTCTCTGCATCTCCTGACAGTGTGACATTTTAGGACTGTGTGGTGTGTGGCAGAGCTCTGGTTTGCAAATGTGTGCATCTGCTGAAAGCCAGAGACTTTCACCCTTCTGTGTCCAGGGTTAAAAAGCAGCAGTGGGTATGTTGGTACTTAAAGATCCAGCAAAGTACCTAACACTTTTGGCTGGTAGTAAACCTGGTGAACACCTGTTCTTATTCCATGGCACAGGATAGAAGCTGGTGCTCTTCAGCACTGCTGCAGTGACACAGTGCTGAATATGCAGCTAAGGGAAAGGAAGCTGATTTATTTGGGGACCAGCCGTTTGCACTTGATGTTATATTGCTGTATGCTTACCCTGCTGGGTGTGGGTAACCATTCGCTTGCCAGGGTCAAACTGTGCTTAAGTTGACAGGTGGTTCTGCTTCTGGACTGAATGTGAGTGGTATAAAGTGGTATCCTTGTTCCACTTCCTCCTGCAGAGGGAGGGGATTTTTTTACATCTGCTCTAATTTTCTGCTTGATCCTTTTTTTTCTGTGAGCTCTTGTTGATCATTATTTTCTTTGTACCTCAAGTATGTGTTTGTTTCTGTTTTGTTTCATTGACAGTTCTTTCTGGGCACTGAGAAACCATTCTGAATTGCTTCATGTGACTTACCTCTTTCTCAGCTTTACAGTACTGTATATGTCATGTGTGCTGTCCAGCTCTCCCTGCTGCAGCAGGCCTCTCCCCTTAGGGCAGCAGCAGTACTCAGGCTTGTGATAACACAGAATTAATTGTCAGTCTTGATAGAATAACCATTTGAAATATGATATTATCAACTGCTGCAAACTTTAGCGAGGAGGTGAAGATTAAGCTTTTGCTTGGAAGCTTAATTACTCTCTTGGCTATTCCCCGTGACATTTTCATGAATCAAATATGCAGCAGCAAATGTTGCTGGTGTTGCTCTTTCTAAGAGATGCTCTGAAGCTAAAATAATTGGGTGTCTTTGCTGTTGCTCTGTTTAATACCTCAGGTCATTGTTACTGGAAGAGCATTAAATTTTCATTGTATTTTCTCCCACCCTTTGTGCTGTTAGTATGTATGAGGCAGGTCGTATTTTGGGTGGCTTGTATTGCTGCTTTTGTGACAGTGGTTTCATGAAAGGAAAAAGTTAATGCCATCAGTGCTGTCTTTTATGAGATACTTTATCCAGGATCCTAGAAGAGTAGGAACTTAATCTTTGTGTTTATCTTATTTTTCTCTCCAGCCATAATGGCTTTCAGATATCAGTTTGCCTCTTGCTCCGTATTAGGGATTGCCTTTTTGTAAACAATTACTGTATTGGACACTGTGAGCTCAGTAAGAAAAGTGTGGTGACAAGCCTGACGAGTAAACAGGTGTATTTCCAGTTAATTAGAGCTGTTTGTGTTTTGAAAACTTTCTTCAGTACTCAGAGTTCCTTTCACATGCAAGTTGTTCTTAGACCTTAGGCAATAGTTACACATTTAGTCAAATTAACATCATAACACTCCTCATCTAAAGGAAGGTAAACTGGCAACATGGGAAATGGAAAACAACCCGGTGGTGGTGGTGTCAGTCCATCTCCGGAGGATGCACAGGAAATACTGTGAAATATTAACAGCTCTTCTAATTGAACTTAGAATGTTCTTATCTAATCTGTTTGGCTAACATGAATAGGACTATTATGCACACACACTAAGTAACTTATGGTGGCGTTTCCTTCAAGGAGCAATGTCTTCTCAAGTATTTAGTTCCAGTTAAGGGATGAAGTTTGACAGGAAACTGTCCTATATCTTATGGAAATGCTGAGAAAAATATGAACTGTCTTGAAGCTCATCTCTTCTGTTTGACTATGCAGTGGGCTCATAGTGATGACCTGATCTCTTGGCTGCATTTATTTTGTCCTAGGTAGTTGAAGAAAAACAGCATTTGCTGCATTTTCAGTTTGTGGCAAATTGCCTGTAACTGCTCTACCTTCCTCTCTGAACTGATTTGAGCCTCTTACACAAAGAATGCATTTTCTTTGGTCTGGTCAGGTTGGAGTTGTGGTTTTTTTGCACCATGACAGTTGATGTCAAATGGCCCATTCTTCCCTGCAGGAGCAGCTGTACAAGATGCAGCACTGGCAGCAGCAGCAGCAAGTCTATCCTCCCCCATCCCATTCCCATCGAACTTTCTACCCACCACACCCCCAGATGCTTGGCTTCGACCCTCGCTGGATGATGATGCCCTCTTACATGGACCCTCGCATGGCTCAGAGTCGCACTCCTGTGGATTTCTATCCTTCAGCCCTTCACCCTTCAGGTGAGATATTCTCAGTGTTTCCCTTTATCATAGCAGTTGACTTGGTTCAGTATCTGGAAAGCTACTCTCAGACCTAAGACTTTGGGAATTGGTTTTCCAGATTTTAGAATGTGAGGATTGTGTTACAGTCTTAAAAGTTCTGCAAGTGCCCAGGTGCTCTGTGTCCTCAGGACTGGTATTTCAGGTGGTTTCTGGTCATGGGGAAGGATGACCTGTTGAGGTAGTTTTGGCTCTCTTCCCTTGCTGTGCTTCATCTGTCTCACCTCAGCCCAGACTTCTTATCCTGTCTGGCTGGCTGCAGTAAACCTCTAGGAATGAGAAAGTCAGTTGTGATGAGGACTACTGGCGAAACAAAGGAGCTTAGGAGGGAGAGCATATTGCCTGTCCATCTCCTGCACTGCGTTGGGTTATCTTCCTTAGCAGCTGTGGATCCATAGAAGGTATAAAGGTAGATCTTCCCTTTAGAAGAGGAGGATTGGGAATGATTGGCAAATGTCATGGGGAAATCTGTAGTTTCTGGGAAGGTGCTAGAAGCACAGAGCTTACCTTGCTACTGATCTTGAGAGATAAAAATATAAACACTAGAGTGTATAAATTACTCCCTTGAGTCTGTGGCTTGTTTTCATGAACCTGCTTACTGCCAAGCCAGCGATGGTGTGTAGTGAGCAAGCTGGTTTTCGAAAGCTGTGTCACCTGCTATGTCATTCCAGGTATATTTCCCAAGTGCAGGCTTCTCTCTGCAGAAAGGTTTCCATGGCTGCAGTCACCTGCAGTCCAGGAAGGAAGGGGAATCAATCTAGTATTAGATTGTTAATTCTTCCTGACAGTGAGACTGTAGTGTTAACAATACAAACTCTGTCATGACCAGGAATTATGAAGCCCATGATTCAGCAGGAATCCATCGGTGGGAACAGCCTTCGATCTGAAGATCAGAACTGTCAGGCAGGTCAGGTGGAAAGGAAGGCTGCTCCCATGGACCCTGTGCCAGTATGGGGCCAGGAGAGCTATGCATCTCTGCAGAGCAAAGGGTACTCCCTGTCGCATCAAAAGCAGTCTGACAACATGACCATGGAGGGGCTGCATGCCAGGTGAGTGCAGATCTCCCCCATCCTCACACATGCTATGGTGGGAGGCCATGCTGTCATAAGAGGCCATTTCATACTGAAAAGCAGGCTTAGAGTTGGCGTAAAAGATGTCAAACAGGCCATTGTACTGATCTGGTAGCACCTTACGGTCAGTTTTTCTGGCTGATGCTAGTCCAGACTGACCAGCTTGGAGTCTTGTGGGGCTGCCTGTTCAGTAGGAGTTGCTTGTCATTTGCATGGATAGGTACTGAAAATGATGAGTCAGAAATTCTTGTCATTTCTAGTTTGTCTCCTAATTCTTTTGGACTTCCTGAATTCAGTTACTTGTTAGGGGCTGCATTTCCCTTTATTTCTTAAGTTTGCTGCCCAACATAGGAACTGCTTTCTTTATCATCCATTGATTTGACAAACCAGATAATACAGCCCATAGGCTCAGACAAACCAGATAGTACAGCCCAAAGGCTCATTGTCTTATGATGTAGAACAAAACCTAATTTATTTCTTTGTACCTCTTGTGCTCAGCTTGGGCCCTTGGGTGCATGCTGTGCTTTACATTAACTGACTGTTTTATGTTTGTTGTTTCCTTCATAGAAATGGCAGTTCTTACTCTTCCTCTCCTGGAAGGCCAGAGAATCTGAATGCCCAGCGAGATCTCTTTGAGGAAGGAGGGGAGGAATACTTGAATGCTTTTGATAAGAAGGCCCAAGGAGACTTTGACAGCTGCCTGTCTTCTCAGAGGCTGGGCCAAGATCTCTTATTTCAACATCAGGAGAGTGTGCAGGAAACTTGTCCTTCCAGCAACCGCCATGCAAACTTGAGGTGTTCACCTCTAGAGCCTGATTTTATCCAAGCAGAGAAGAAACCTGAATATAATGGCTGGGACATCAGCCACCATCAGAAACCTTCAGAGACTGCGGCGGAGATTACAGAAGAAGTTCCCAGAAATGAGCAGTCATTCACTGCTGACCCGTGGAAGAAAGAAGGAGCTAATGCCAAACAGCCTGCTGAAGAGACAGCAGAGTGGGCCCCTGAAAACCGAAGCACAGGTGTTCAACAGCAGGAGCAAATTGGGAGGACACGACGATCAGGCCCAATCAAAAAGCCAGTGCTGAAAGCCCTCAAGGTGGAGGAGAAGGAGAAGGAGATGGAGAAGGTCAAACTGGAGGGAGAGGACACCTCACGCCATCTGAAGGAGAAACTGACTGTTCAGAAAGCGGAAAACGAATCGGACGATTCTGCGGCCTTACTGAACTCCACACGTTACCTGCTGGATGACAAAGGCTCTTCCCAAGCCAGCCTTGCCCAAGAGGCTGAGAAGTCGCAAGAAGAAGAAGAGGAGGAGGAGGAGGAAGATAAACCAGAAAGAACCTGGGAGAACAAGCTTTCCAGAGAGTCCAGTGATCTTCCTCCCACAAAGAGAAATAACTGGATCTTTATTGATGAAGAACAAGCCTTTGGTGGGAGAGGTCAAGGGCGTGGGCGAGGGAGAGGCTTCAGAGAATTCACTTTCAGGGGCCGAGGCACTGTTGTGAGCAGTCGGGGAGTCTACAACAACCAGCGGAGCAGCCGAGGGCGAGGGCTCCGGGAGTTCAACCAGCCAGAGGACTTCCCCAGGGGCAAGCCAAGGCGACGGATTGCAAGTGAGACGCATAGTGAAGGGTCAGAATATGAGGAACTCCCCAAACGTCGCCGTCAGAGGGGCTCAGAGAACAGCAATGATGGCTCTGTGCTGGACAGAGAGGACAGTGATTTGAAGAAGGGAGACTTCAAAGAGTCTTGGAGGTCCAACAAAATCTATTCAGATGATCACACTAGTCTCGACCCTAAGATGAGGGCCCCGAGAGCTTTTGGGAGGTCACTGCCACCAAGGCTAAGCAACTCTGGCTATGGGCGAAGAGGTTTCATGGGCAAGGAACCAACCCAGTGGCAAGGCAGGAGTGGGGGAGCGGGGTGGCAGGAGTACAGCCACAGCTCTCCATCAGATGCTTTTGGAAGCCGGCAACAGTCTGACAGGGACTACATTCAGGATTCTTACAAGCACGTGGATTCTTTCTCTAGCAGGGTTTTTGATGAGAGCCATCTGGATGACAAGAGGCACTTCTTCCAGGAGGATTACTTAGCAGATCAGGAGAACATAGAGAACAGGCCATTCAGGAGACGACGTCCCCCCCGTCAAGACAAGCCTCCACGCTTCAGACGCCTCCGGCAAGAGCGAGAATCGGTTGGTCAGTGGAACCCTGACGAGGGAGGCCCCAACCTGCTGCCCAGCCAGTGGCCAGGACGGCCCAAACTGAGCACTGCAGAGAAGAGCAGCATCTCGGGCAGGCGGTCTCCTGAGCTGTCGTACCAGAACTCCTCAGACCACGCCAATGAGGAGTGGGAGACAGCATCTGAAAGCAGTGATTTCAGTGAGCGTCGGGAGAGGCGAGATGGAGTTTCGGAGAGTGAGGGCCAGCTGGAGAGTGGCCTTGGGAGTGGCAGCTTGGGAGAGAAGAGAGAGCTAGCAAAAAGGAGCTTCTCGAGCCAGAGGCCACTGGTGGACAGGCAGAACCGCAAGGCTGAGCCAGCAGGATACGTGGAGCAGTCTGTCAGGACTGTAGGAGCAGCTTCACGATATGAGAGCCAGCAGAATGGGGCACTCATAAAAAGTAAAAGGTAAAGTTGCTTTCTCATGTGCAAAAGTGCGTGGATAACAGGTTGCATGGAGAATGGGGTCTGTGAGTAGGGGGCTGTTGCCTGTATCTCTTTCAGTCTAATGCGGGTGATTTCCACCTTATTCAATCTTACTGTGTCTGTATTTGCCTGAGCAAGTATTTTCTTAGACCTTAGCAGGGTCTGGTGTTGAGTGGTAAGGCAGTGCTGTGTGTTTCTAAGATGATGGGAGGAGTTCCTCCTGTGAGTACTGTAAGATAACTCTGACACTCTGACAGGATTAAGTATTTTCTCCACGGTGTCTTGTGAGGAATCTCATGATTCACCAGCACTGGGAAGAGGTTGCTGAGTTAGCTGTACCTTGCTTCTGAGCTTCTTTGGCTGCTTTTTTAACATTCTTTAATAAGAGCAGGACATAAAGCTTCTTGTGAAGCTTCATCATGCTGAGCTTAAAATGCTGATAAATAGACAACTTGTTCTTTGTGATCGTCTTGTAACCTATCTCTGAAGAGCTCTTCAGAAACAGGGAAAGAAAGTGGGGCAAAATGATTTTTTTTTTTTTTTTTTTTTGGTGGGGGCTCAGTATTGCCATCTTCCCTCCATCTGCCTCCCTTCTTCTCGCTTTATACTTGAGAGGAAATGTGTGCCAATTGCAAAGAAGAGCAAGGGAGAGCTAGTAGGCTGGTGTCATAGGAGGGTAGGAGACACTGATTCAGAATCACGAAGTCCTCCCTGTAGGGACAAGCTAGGATAGTGGCTTTGTTGCAGGGGCAGCCTGTTGGTTGACTCATGAGTTCAGGTCTTGTTCTCTTTCCAACACACTTACCCAGTAGTCCTTATAATGGATTGTGTGCTCAGAATTAATGTCATCTTCTGTTGAGCAAACAGTGGGGAAGGATGAGGTGTGATTGGAAACCTGGTAAGGAAAATACAACCTGTGTGGTTTTTTTTTTTTCTTGCTAGTTTTTATCTCCTGGGGACAAACCTGATTCCTTTCTCTTCTTACCTTGTAGATCTACTGAAGAAGGAGGGGGCCTTGGCAACACCAGTGGTGGGAGCAGCCACTCCATTTACAGCCTGGATAGGGCCTCTCTTGCTAACTCAGAGAGCGCTGAAGGGCCGGGTAAAAAGTCAGAGAAGGAGCCAAAGTCCACTGTGCAGAGAGCAAGCGAAAAGGGAGAGACTTTGTCACAATTTGAACTGAATTATGGAAGTGAGTAATGGTGTTGTCTCTTTTGTTTTAACCAATAACAGACTGTGGCTTACTTCAAGCCTGGCTAGTTCAACCCATTGTAACTTCAAATATCAAGTTAGATTTGCTTGAACAAGAACATTCTAGAGTTTCTGAGTAGGGGCATCGTGGAAGGCAAATAAAATTAAACCCAAACTTTGAGCCAGATCTGGCTCAGCAGATGTTTCTGCCACAGAAAGTTTGGTTCTAGAGAGAAATGAGGCTGTTCTGTGTTTTGATCTACAATATTACATTTCAAGCCCCAAAATCCTTTCACAGAAGGAAGGAAAAGAGCATCTGAAGTGGGGAATCTGGATTCTGAGCTTCTAGCAAGCAGGCAAGAAATAAGTAGCTCTGAAAATACTGGCATTAATAGTATGAGAATGTTCTGAGTTGGAAGGGGCCCATAGGACCATAGAATATAACTCCTGGCTCCACACAAAATCACTCAGTCCTCTTTGCTGGTGACTCAGCTCTTTTTTACTGTTAGTGGAACTGAAGCTTTACACCCAAAGTTCATGGATGTTTTCTAAAGGCACTTGTGCCTGCTTTGACCTGGAGAGGTGTGAGATTTGTTTCCACTGATAATACACTTGAAGTGGCCTGATTTAACATGTTTCCAAACAGCCCCAGCTGGAGCTTGCTCACCATGAGGCAGAGGAGAGCAAAGTCTTGGAGGGTAACACGACTAGCTGATGTCAACAGACGACTGTAGCTTAGTTTTCAAAGCTTAGCTGCAGTGCTGCTGACTAAACCTACTTATTTGTTTGTAGCAAGTAGGTCCTATTTAGAATGTCCTCTAAATGAGAGCAATTACAAAGCTTCGTATGCATAGGCTTCTTTTTTTTAACTCATATGCACTTTGTTTAGGTACCATCATTGATAATCGGGCATCAAACACAGCAGAAGAGAATGAAGTGGGATCTATGGCGGGTGAAGGTTTCATTGAAGTTCTTACTAAAAAGCAACGTCGTTTGCTGGAAGAGGAGAGAAGAAAGAAGGAGCAGGCTGCTCAGGTAAGGAGTAGGAAGTAGGGAAAAATTGAACTGATACGTTTTTTAAACTGTTGTCACAGGAATGAGGCCCTGGAAAGCATTTGTGTAAGTGGAAAAATACGCAGATGTCCAAAGTAGGATTTATTCTGTGTTAGGCTCTAACTTGTGATGACTCTAACTCTTCATGGAGTGAAGAGGAGGAATTAAGCAAAGCAAATGTGATATACTGACAATTCTGCTTTGCTTGAGCTGCAGCTCTCCCTAACACTGCGGAAAAAAAAAGTCATAGCATTTTTTTCACTTGTGAAACACAACTCTGTTACATGAGTTAGGGGCATTTCATGGTTGGATTTGATGATCTCTAGAGGTCCGTCCCAACTCCTACAACTGTGATTCTGTGTGGCATTGGCACTTTGAAATCCTGGGTTAAACCTGCCAGGAACAGGCTTTATTAATCCAGCTCAGTGACACGTCTAACAGCCTGTGCTTTTTCTACCTCAGGCACCAGCTAAGGCCCGCGTTCTTCAGTCTCGCATTCCTCCTCGATTTGCTAAGAAGCAGAACAGCTTGTGCTTGGAGCAGACTGATGTAACTGTGTCTGGAAACAGCCTGGGCACAGAAATCTGGGAGAGCAACAGCCCAGGTAAGTTTGGGAGTGTTTGGTTTGGAGTGTTTCACAGAAGCAGGGTGTACATGCTTAAGAGGAGACAACTTTCTTTCATTCTGATGATGTGGGCAGGGTGGGCGCTAGCAGACTTCCAGAGTGAATCATAGCATCACTAAGGTGGTACCTTCAATATCATCTTATCCAATCATCCATCTACAACCGATGTTTCCCCAACATAAACAATATCCCTTAGTACAACAGCCCATTCCAGCATGCCTGACCACTCTTTCTGAGAATAAATTCTTCCTCATATCCAACCTGAGCCTCTCCTGGTGCAACTTGAGACCATTCCTCTAGTCCTATTGCTAGTTACATGGGAGCAGGTCAACCCTTACCTCACCACAACCTCCTTTCAGGTAGTTGTAGAAAGCTGTAAGGTCTCCCTGAGACTCCTTCAAACTAAACAATCCCAGTTTCCTCAACTGCTATTCCTTGTAAGACGAGTCCTCCAAACCACTCACCAGCTGTGTTGCCCTTCTGTGGTGGTGCTCCAGGGCCTTGATGTCTGTCTTGTAGTGAGGCCAAAAACTGAACACAGTACTTGAGGTGCAGCCTCAGCAGAGCTGAGTACAGAGGAGCAGTCGCCTCCCTGTTCTTATCTGTTCAGAACTGTACCATTAAGCTGTCCATCTCCTGTTGCTGGCCATGTCAGTCTCCTGATCTGTTTCATGGGTCTTTTTGTAAGATTAAGGTCCTAGCATTTTCTAGACTTGCTGGCCTTGATCTGCCTTCTTATTTTGCTATTATCTTGTCCTTTAGCACTTAATAGCTAGCACCTCCCTTGTTACCCTCTCTCTCCTATTGTTCTCACATTCCTGAAGAATCTCTTTCCTCTGTTGTCTGTCCTCAACTCTCTGCAGCCTCTCTTCTCTGCCCATCTCAGCTGACAGGGGAGCAATAACTTTTTGAGGCAGTGAAAATATCCTTTCATAAATCTAGAAATGAAATGTTTATTGTGCAATGTGCACAGTGCACAAGATGTGCTCGCAGTTCTGTTTAAAGCAACTGAACTCTACTGAACTCTACCCCTGCGTTTTCTTCCAGCTCTTTCAGTTCAGTCTCCTGGAAGTGATTCCTGGAGCAAGCCTGTTAATACCTTCAATGGTACTGAATCTAGTTCCACTGAGGTAAGTGGCAACTCGTGCCTTTCAGGTATCGTGTGTGTCAGATTTTAACATAGATGGCTTTTGCTTCTCATTGCTCCATCTGTGCTTGGTGATGTCAGCTCTGCTTGTGCAATTCTAAACTCTGCAGTTCTGATTTGAGCTTCATGCTGCTCTAACTTAGAGGGCCAAGTGTTGCTTAGAGTTAGATGTGGGTGTAAGTCTGCAGTAACTGTCTGGTAGGTGTATTCCAGGGTTGTGCTCCTAACTGGAAGCAATCTCTGTTGTCCAGGAAGGTGAAATACCATAGATAATGTTTTTTTTATGCCTCATTGCTGTGAGCAGTGTGTAGCTGTAGTCTTAATGCAGGGATGGCAGAGGAGGTTTCAGAATGTTTCACATGTGGAGGCCAGAGTTCAAGTCTGGTTTGGTTCACAAGAAACAAAAGTTTGGCAGTCTTAGCCTACTTGCCATGTGTGCTGCTTCCACCTTACTCTGAAGCCACAGTAGGATTAATGCCTTGGTCAGTCTGTCGCAGGGTTGTGTGGCAGTAAAGCAGTAGCCAGGGGAATGCTGCAGGTCAAGACCAACTCCTCTGTAGTTAACCAAGAATGTGGTTTCAAAAGGGGACGTGGTCTTGCTGTTTTCTGGGATATTTATCCTCCTTTGTGGATTTGGGTCAAAGTCCGGGGCTTTAACGCATTTCGTGCTTTGCATAGCAGGGTTTTAAAGGCAGCCAGGGGGATAGTGGCATTGACTTGAGTGCGGAGTCTCGGGAATCCTCCGCGACCTCCTCTCAGCGCAGTTCTCCATATGGCACCCTCAAACCAGAGGAGATGAATGGGGCTGGCCTGGTGGACCCAAAGCCTGACTGCCAGAAGGAGCAAGTGCAGAAGCAATCTGATAAAAAGGTAATCTGGATTTGCAGCCAAGCCAGAGCACATAGTGAGAGAACTTGTGAAGTGGTTCTTTTGTTCTTAATAGCACTTTTAAGGCTTGAGATGGGGTTATTTGGTCTTTTTGTCTCAGCCTCTCTGCTTTCCTGTTAAGGATTCAGATCAAGGCTCAGGACAGAACAAGGAACACAAGCCTGGACCAATCGGCAACGAACGCTCCCTGAAAAACAGAAAGGGTTCGGAGGGAACGGAACGGCTGGAAGGGAATATTCCCCCTGTTAATGGGGTGGAAATTCACGTGGATTCTGTACTTCCTGTGCCACCCATTGAATTTGGAGTAAATCCTAAAGTGAGGATTGCATTTAATTTTATCTTCTTGGTGGTTTGAGCTTGTTGAGATGTGAAAGGTGGTTTCAGGCAGCAGGATTGTTTAGAGGAAGCTTCCAGTGTATACACTGTGGATTTGCCTTAGATTTTACTGACACAAACCAGGTACTCAAGATGTGTTGGCCAAATGCATAATATGCTTTTGTAAGTAGTGTCCCAGGGAGCTGTTGGGGTGGTGATAGATGTGATAGACAAAGTGGTGGCCTTCTAAGCCTTTGTGCCTCTGGGGATTGCCTGCTGCTGAGTGCTGAGAAGCATCTCCATGTTGTCTTCCAGTGAGGCTTACTAAAGGAAAGTCTTTAGTTTCTACTGTCATGATTCAGGCTAAAGTCATTAACCATGAGAAGCAAACTGGTGGCCCTTGGGTCTGGATTTGAATGTTTTATGTTCCACTTCTTCAGGACTCTGACTTCAGCTTGCCACCTGGTTCTGCTTCTGGCACTGCAGCTAACCCTGTCACCAAATTGCAGGATGCCTTGGCCAGTAATGTAAGTATCTTGTTTCTGTTTTGATCATCTGACCCTTTCCTTGGTTAAATCTCAGATGCTGCCAGTCAGAGAAAACATGTTTCTTTGCAGTTGACTTCACCTTTAATGTTCAGGCATCTCACGTGACAAAGATCCATAATGGAAATCTGTTGCCCTCGAGGTACCTTGGTAAAATGAGCATCACTGGCTCAGGAGTGATAGAGAGCGAGTGTGTTATCATTCAGTGACCTTTGGAAAACCAGGAGGTTTTACAGATCTGGGATGACCAGTCTCCTGAGACACAGAGGAGTGCTGGTAATGGATGTGATGGGCATACTGGTGTTTTTAGGTCTAGACTGGCAGCTTCCCCAGAAGATCTCATCTGCCACAACACAGAACTGTTACCTTGTGAAGCCAGGCCCTTCAAGAAGTTTCCTAGCTTGTTCCAGCCATCTGTGTATTTTATTATATGTGCAAGAGTGAGCACACTGAAAGCCCAGCTTGTAACTCAGCTGTGAACAGCAGTGTGAGAAACTCACAAGGCTGCTTTTGAAGCGTCTTCAAGTTTGTAGGTGGTTAGGATTTTTGAGACTTGTCTTAAGGGGTCTTTCTTTTGAGAAATGCTCTTTCAGAAACAAGTATTGTGTGAAATTCAGGTGAGATTCCATATTTGTCTTCTGCAGATTTCTGTTGCTGACTCCAGTTGATATTTAAATGCACATTGATGTAACCCTATGTAAAGAGTATGATTGCGTACCATCAAAGCTTTGTTTATTCCATCAGCAGAGTGGATAATGGTTCAATGTAGTACTTAACTCCTGAGGCGTGAATGCTTTGAGGTGTAGTTACTGCAGCTGTCACTGAGGCTGTAGTTCCTCTTGATTTTTCTCCTTGAATATTCACCATTCACGATCTCCCCTCAGGCAGGGTTAACGCAGTCCATTCCTATTCTGCGAAGAGATCATCACCTTCAGAGGTGCATTGGCCTGAACCCGATGTCCTTCCCCACTGCAGAGCTTACTCTTAAGGTAAGTAAGCTGGCAAATGTGCTTGTCCTCAAAGTGGGTACCTTGTCTGCTTGACCAGAACAGTGAGGGTGGAGTGGTCTTTCTCTCTGTTCTGTTAGACACTGCTAAATCTTTAATTATTTCCTGTAAAAGTTAAGTATATTTGCTATTTATTGTGGATGAAGAGGGATGAATTCCAACAGTCCTGGATGCTGAAGTCCTCATTAATTGTAAAAATAAATGTGTGGCAGAGCTTTCTGACTAGTGACTGTCTCAGTAACTGGGTAAGGTGACTCATCAGTGATTTAGACACCTGATGTTTAAAAGCAACAACCAAAAAAGCCAACAAAAAAGAAACGCCCCATCTTGCCACCCTCAGAACAACTTGTCAGGTACCCAGAGGGATGAGTGTTTGTGAGGGATGCATACCCACTGGGAACGGGTGTGAAGCCCCTTGATCAGAGACCTGTTAGCTTTCTGCTCTGACTAGAGTGGATTTAGATGGAACTAACAGTTTACAGATGAGCAGCTCTAGACCTCAGTATTACCCTCCACGTCTGAATTGTCTGCAGTTATCGCCCTTCGTTTCCATAGATGGAGTCTGCTCGTAAGGCTTGGGAAAACTCTCCTAGTTTACCAGAACAGAACTCTCCAGGAGGTGCAGGCTCAGGCATCCAGCCTCCTTCCAGTGTTGGAGCTTCCAACGGTGTCAGCTACAGCTCTTTTGGTGGAGTTTCTATGCCTCCTATGCCTGTGGCGTCCGTAGCACCTTCTGCATCTATTCCAGGTATCTGCAAACTGTGGCAGCAGTATTTGCATTGTCTGGTTGATATCTGAATCCTCCATGGATTCTGGTGGAGAAGAGCATCCATGTAAATTGAAAGACTGGTTGGCATTTAACAGATCTGTAAGGAGAGTTCAGGAAAGAGGGACTGTTTCTTGAGTGTTACCAGTGTAATTTTAGCATGAGGCTGACTTTCCTTTTGGACTTAGTTATAACTGAGTAGAGGCTCTTCTTTATGTGTCAGTAGATCTTGCTTGCCCTTCACTGTGTACTCAGTTGAATAGAAGGGAAGGAAAAAATAAACCTGTGGCTGAGACAATAATCCCAGTATCAGCATCAACCATTCTGCTCATTTTGCTGTTTGTAACTTCTGTGTACATCACATGTTCTGAGCACGTCCTGCTCCTTGTACGTAACAAAAAAATATGTTCAAAAGTTTGCATAAGTCTGGTAGGTGAGAAGGTGTTGCTATCCTTAAATTATGGAGGGAAAACTTAAACACAGTGACGTTCAATGATATGTATAGTTAGCAAGAGAGTGCCTGGAATGGAAAAAAGAAATGTACCTGGAGTCTGATTCCCAAAAGACCTCTCCTGCATGCAGCGAGTGTCCTTCTCATTTCTCAATTCAGGAATGGATAATGAGTCAGCCGCTGTAGCTAATTTGTTAAGAAAACACATTATTTTCAAGTTAGGTCATTTATTTCCCCCACTTCAACTGTGATGAATTCTCCCCTTGTTTTGCTTGAATATCCCATGTTCAGATATGCAGGCACAGGAGTGGCGTGCTGCGTTCCTTTTGGTGCCACTTGGGGTAAAAATGGCTTTTCGACTGCTTATGTGAAGGTCTCAGATATCCTGGGTGCCCTTTCTATCCCTCCTAACTGTAAATCTGAGGTGATTGCAAAGCAGGTTTCTGGCATATAGGAAGGATTTGGAGCACCTGAGCTCCTGAGCTGTTAGTCTTGATGGGCTGGCGGGTCTCTATAGGGTGCTGTGCCTGTACCTTGAATTACACCCTCTCTTTTCTGATATTTAGGTAACCATATTCCACCCCTGTATCTGGATGGCCACGTGTTTGCAAGTCAGCCCCGCCTGGTTCCTCAGACAATACCTCAGCAGCAGAGCTACCAACAAGTAAGGGAGGCATGTAATTAGCTGATGGTTTTTCAAGCGGTCTTCAGGGTGATGTGTAAGAAACCACGTTTATCTCTCTGACGGTCCAAGGGACCTTAGGTATGAAAGTTCCTTGAATGCTGCTTCCCAGTAGGGTGTTAGAGGTCAGTGAAATTATTGAGAGGTAATTTATTTATTTTTATTTTAACAAGATTGGGTTTAAGTGAAACGTATGGAGAGAAATCTGCACGAAGTGAGGTGACCAGTAACGGAACAGAATGACATAAATCAGGTATCAGGGAAGTTCAGATGGGGTATTAGGAAGAGATCCTTCACTAGGAGGGTATTTGGGCCCTGAACAGGCTCCCCAGGCCCATGGTCAAAGCACAGAGCTTCAAAAGCGTTTGGACAAGATGCTCAGGCATGTTGTTTGTTTTTTAGGTAGTCCTGTGTGGAGCCAGGAGTTGGACTCAGTGATCCTTGTGGGTCCTTTCCAACTCAGGACATGTCTGTGACTTGCAGTACATTCTACAGCCAATCAATATTGATGGCAGATTTCATTAGACTGAGCAAATAGGGTGTTGATAGGGTTGAGGAGAGCCAGCCTCCTCAGGATAGGAGTGCAGGTAAATGCAAACTTGGATTATTGGTGTTGATAAAAGGCCTAATCTGTGTGTGGAGTCCCCTAATGTATCCATCAGGTGCCTCTTGGAACATTCTTCTCTCAGGTGCCTGTGCAGCCTCTTTCCCTGCCAGTGTGCTTCTCTGTTGTAGGAGGGGCTGTGCAAAGCTGCAGTGTAGGTCACTGTCGTGGCACATTACCTTGTTGAGGAAACTGATGGCTTTATAATAGCCTGGGAGAGCTTTTGGTTGCTCTTGCACCTCTCAGTCATCTCGATTTCTTCCATAGGCGGCTGCTGCTCAACAGATTCCCATTTCCCTCCACACATCCTTGCAGGCCCAAGCTCAGCTTGGCCTGAGGGGTGGTCTGCCTGTTTCTCAATCCCAGGAGATGTACAGCTCCATACAGCCCTTCAGGTAACTACTTTGCAATTTTTCATTTCCTTGTGGCCTTAACCTTTTGTTGCTCTGGGTGAAGCTGACTGATGAGATATTCTGTACTCATCTCTTCCCTCTCTGACATCCTGTTTCTTTCCTTTGATAACAGTGCTGGAGAGCATAAAGGTGGAGAGCAAACATATTAGGGTACATGAGGCTTTTATAGTGTGCTGCTTCTACAACAGTGGCAAAGTCTGTCCTCGAAAAATTCAGTTGCAGTGCCTGCATTCTCAAGGGATATGATGTATCTTGGGAAGTATGCAGAAGGTGGAGGTTTGTGGGGTGAAAAGCAAATTTCTTAATGAGAAACTCAGAGCCACAGCTTACTGGATTTGGCTTCTTTCTGGGGAGAAGGCTTAGGAGTTGGTTTGATCAGAACTGAGTAGCTGCATGGGGAAATCAAATAACATTGTCATTAGATAAAAGCTACACGGCAAGAACAGAATACATGCCTGCTCTTTGTTGGAAAAAATAGTAAGATTCAACTTAAAAATCAGATGTAAGTGGAATAGTGAGAGTATTTGGCCACAAGAGCTGCTCACTTGAATTGAAGGAATGAGACATCCACTTCAGAGTTGGGGTGGCTATGGGATTAACATATTTTCTACTCTGTTTATTGGGGTTTTTTTTGCATTAAATGAGGGCAGGTGACCAGGATGGTTCTTCCAGACCTCAAAAATCTAGACATGAAGTTTGGGAAAAAAAAAAAGAAAATTGTTAGCACTGGAGCTGCTTGAATCTTTAATTAATTAGTTCTGCTTTGCAAAACAGACTTCTGGTAAATTGAGTCCTCCCTTTACTATTAATCCAGAGGGCATTGTGCAGAGTATTAATACAAACTTTGGGTGGGACACGCTGTCATTTTGTTGTAGGCTCCTGCAGCACAAGGACCGAATTGCTGAGAGCTGCTTGCTGATCGGAAGCCAGATACCTTTTGATAGGCATGTGTGTGCAGTCTCCAAAGGTTTCCTATGTAACTTAAGCTCTTTTTTCTTCTCCAGGTCTCAGGTGTATATGCACCCCAGTCTATCTCAGCCCAGCACCATGGTCCTGACAGGAGGCACTGCTCTAAAGCCTCCGTATTCCGCCTTCCCAGGCATGCAGCCCTTGGAGGTGGTGAAAACCCAGTCTGGATCTCCCTATCAGCCCTTGAATGGAAGCCAGGCGCTGGTTTATGAAGGCCAGATAAACCAAGCAGCTGGTATGGGAGCCTCCCAGATGATGGACTCCCAGCTTACCCAGGTTAGGAGCAGGGCTTGCAAGGCACTCTTGTGTGAAGTATCACTTGTTTCTGAGATTGGGTTGAGACTCATAGTTGTGTTAAATCATGTTTGTGTGAGCTAAGCTCATTGTAAAGAGGTAAAAGATTTTTCCATGAGACTCTTTTGTGAGCTGTTGCTTCAAAAATGTAGCACCGTATTTAATGAGATTCTTTGCTTGTATGTCCCTACTGCAATGACCTTTTACATTGAGGGATGTCCTCACCCTTCAGACAGACGTTTTGTGCAGAATGAAACCTTGCAGTGCTTCCCAGGTAGAAGGCTCTGATGTGATAAATGTCCTAGAAGTACTACTTCCAAGAGCCAACAGAGTAAATTCAGGCTTAGATTTTTATTATTTTTATCCCAGAGTGAGGTCATGGTAGCTCCCAAATCCAGCAGTTGTGAGTACTGCCAGATAAATCAGAACAAACAGGAGGTTGTTGAGCCATGAGCTGCTTCTTGTAAGTACTCCTTAATTATTACCATAATCAGTTTGAAATTCATTGCAGAAAATAGAGAACCATTGCTTTCTCTGGCAATGCTTTGGCATGAAAGTAGAACAGACTTTGTGGCTTGGGTATTAAAGCTGCAAACAGAGTGTCTGATGCTGTCAGAGCTGTCTGACACTGCTGTTGGATCAAGAGAAAAATCACACATGCAGAGACGAGGAGGAAGATTGAAAAACTGGATGAAGGTTCCATGCAAGGGGGAAAGTGCAGTTATGTTAAACTGGTGCTGTGTTGAAAACCCAGCTGGCAGGGTGTCAGCAATGCTACCAGCACATGCTTTTCAGTGTGAAATTTCCTCTGATACATGAATTTGCATTTACCCTGTGCCAGACTGCACTATTTTTGAGATTCTTTGTAGCAGTACTGTGCTTCAGGATACTAGGAGAGAGCATCTCAACCCAACACAGTGAATTTAAAGCTACTGCCTTTAATTAACTGCATGTCCTCATCACACAGCTAACGATGCCTGTGCCTGGCTCCCAGCTTCCGCTGCCTCGCTACGGCTCTGGCCAGCAGCCCCTGATTCTGCCACAATCCATCCAGCTTCCTCAGGGGCAGAACCTGTCTGTAGGAGCTCCCCGAAGAATTCTTCCTCCTGGATCACAGCCTTCAGTTCTTGCTGCCAGCAGGGAGGTGAGGATTAACTGAAGTTTTCCTCCTTGATCTTGCTTGTTAATGGAGAGACTAGCTTCTTGGGGATCCTGAAATGTCAAAGGCAATTACTGGTGTTAAAATGAAGGAGCCCTTTTCTTATCTCCAAAGCACAAGCCAGCAGTGTTTCAAGTTTTACTGCTGGTCATCATTCTGTTTCCGAGGAGCCGTGTCCTGCCTTGATCCAGTTTGGAGTCTCCAGTTTTATTACGTGTTTACACAGGTTTCCCCAGAGTGCTTGAGGGGTGGTGAGCTCCAGACACAGTTGGAATACTGCCCAGATATTTCACACTGTTGTGAAGCTTGTCCATTTGAGTAGGTATATTAATGTCATGTCTGGTTTGATGGATTTGTATCATAAGTTTGTCTATTCTAGGGTTCAGAGAGTACAGCAGTTAACTTGCAGGTTTAGTAATTGCTTGTGCCACTGGCTTGTTAGTTTAACACAAGCAGATCTTTTCGCTTTAAACCCTGGTTTTCTTCATCTGAAAAGTGTTTCTTTTAATGGGCACATGGGTAGAAGGGCAGAAGTTCAGTTTAAGTGTTCATATAAAGTAATGGACTTCCTCTGGAAGCAGAAATGATACATTCTCTTGCTCGTTTTCCTCTGTAGTCCTCCCAAATGGAAATGAAAGGCTTTCATTTTTCTGATGGTAAACAGAACATGTCCTCCGGAGGGTCTGTACCATCACCACATGCATACAGGTAAATACTTACAAAATTTGGCCTCTGTAGTCAGAATGAGGAAGCAGTAGTGTTCCCCATTTGCAGTGATATGGTACGTATACATGATCCCTGTGTAGGACCCTCTTGGGTATTCATGTGTAAAATACACTTAGTATAGTCCTGATACTTACATCAAAATGTTAATGGCTTTCATTCTGGGTTAGGGCCCAGTGTGTCTCTGATGTGGTCCTTGGTGGTTGTGGGAATTGTGTGAAGTTATTTGTGTTCAGCATCATAAAGGCAAATAGGAATTCTGTTTTTGTGTGTTTCTCATTTAGGTAGAAAATTGGAATAACTGAGTAAATGTTGTAGTTCCAGCACGGTCTGTTTCATCTTCTGTGATTCTCAAGATGAGGCAGTAATATGCAAACGTTCAGAACCTTCAGGTCACTAAGATTCTCTGAGGCTGAGGCTTTTCAATACTTTTTCTTCTAAGCAATCCATGTGTTTTCTTTTGGGCTGGGAAGTCCATGGGTTCAGACTCATGCTCTGTGTACTGTTGCTTTCTGCTCTTTTTTTTTCTTTCACACATGAATAAGGTTCTTGTTCCGTTGTAGAATTTACTCCATGAATGTTGTCGACTCTTCGATTTCCAGGCCTAGCTCTGCCAGCCCAAATGGGAAGCCGTCTGGACCAGCAGTTAGTATGGGCTCTGTGCAAGGACACTATGTGCAACAGGTAGTGTGTGTCAGTACTCTCACCCACTGGTGTTTGCTCTTCTATAGTATCACCCTTGTTCCTTGTACTTGAGAGGGTGACAGTGTAGTTAAGCTATATGTGGAAGTTATTTTCCTTGCAGGGAAAACAAGAGAGTGGACTGGGTGGATGCTGTACTGAGCCCATGAGTAATGCTCAGTGATGAGAGGTCAGGAAAGGTTGGAGGATTGCATGTCTTGTGGTGCTTGCTTTGAATTTTTGTGGGGATATTTGAGATCCTTTGCATGAGATGTTTTAGGGTAGCAGAACAGAGAAGACAGCTGAATTTTGGAGCAGATTTGATGTCTTGCATGAATGATGGTCACTGGTGTTTTTTCTAATGCTTCCTTTTCTGTATGTCGAAAGGCAAAGCAACGGGTGGATGAAAATAAAGCCAACCTGGGAGCAGTAAAGCTGCAAGAAACAGCCTCCACGAGCCAGATGAAACCAGTGCGCACAGGAGCGATCAAACCTCAGGCTGTAAAAGTGGAGGAAAGCAAGGCCTAGGAGCACAGCTGATGCCCAGCTGCTGGCTGACAGCCCCAACAGCTGAGACTGAACCCCACTGGATCTCCTGAAAATCTCACCAGACCTACACCTGCCCCACACTGACTGACTACAGTGACATCATCCCAGTCCTTCTCTCCTAGCAAAGCAGTTTGAAACAGTGGATATGACATTGACCTGCTTGCTTTGAAACAAACCATGTGACTTTTAAGTGGCTTAAGCCTTTTTTTTTTTTGTCACCCCATGCCCCATCCACAGGTAGCTGTGATAGCTCACTTGGCAAAGCCCATCCTTCTCCTTCCCTACTTCTGTCTCAGCAGAGTGGCAACTGAAGGAGAGGGTGTTACTTAGAGGTTTTTCATTTTAAAGGCAGCTGAGGTTTTTACAGAGAAAAAAAAGCTATATCCTTGTTTATAGCAGAACTTTTATATGTTCTCTCACTTTTTTCCCCTTCTTTCTGCTTTCCTCATTCCTTCCAGAAGAGAAGTCCCATTGACTAAAAAATAATGTTCTGACAGAACTCCTCCTGATTTTTGTATGTAGTTTTGTGCAATGCTGAGAATCTATACTCTTCTAAATTGAGTTGGATTGGGTATATTTTCCCCAGACAGTTTAGCCTTTCAGATTGAGTAAAAGCAAAACAAACAACCACAGTACACTTATAACGTTCATGAATTTTTCAGTATTTTTGTTTTAAGCTAGAAGCAGTGCTTGCATTAGAATAAATGTGTCCTAAAGTACGTAGTAGATCAGTGCATTAATCTTGAAAGTTGCACCACGTTAATTGTAGCTTTGGGGTGCCTTGTGCACAACAAAATGTGGCATTTTCGTTTTAAGGAAAAACGCACCAGACTTCTGTTGCAGGCTCCTCTGGATTTAGGGTTTTTTGTTCGTTTTTTGTAGGTTTGAGATTTCTTTAGTGACTGCCAAACACGCAGCAAAATGTAAATCATGGACTTGCAAAATGTAAAATCTTACGAGAAATCTCCTCACCACTCATGGGTCAGAAGAGTTGGCTAGAGCCAACGAGTTTGTTTGGACTACTTTTTGTAGTTGTGATGCTCTCTTATGCTCCCTACTTTGGCTGCTTTAGTTCCTTGTCTCCTGAGACTTGTTCTATATTGTGCTTATCCGTCGGGGCTGCTCTCCTAAGCTTTGTTCTTCTCCCTTTTCCCTAGGTTCCTCTCATGGCCTCTTGTAATATTTGCTTACAAACATTAGTAAGGGAGCTCCTCTGCAAGGCAGCCTTTTTAGCACACTTAGAACCTCCTTTTTTTCTATTGGAAGCGCATGGATTCAGAGTCAGTTTGGAATCATCCTTTCGATCTCCTTCCACAGGTGAACAGCAAGTGGTTCTTTAGTTTTGATGTAATAGTGTGTATACTGTGTCGCAACCTTACACTTCCTCACCAGTATTTATTTGATGGTAAATGAAAGGAGGGTCCCAGTGGGAGTGGGTTGGGCTTTTATTTTTTTGGTTGGTTGTTTTTGTGTGTGCGTGTGCGTGCGTATGTAGATTTTAGAATGGACTTGCAAGTTCCTGAAAGTTCTTGGAGTCCTTAAGCTGACAGTAGTCATAAGTGAACTCAGCTACTTCCAGCTAACTTGGTTTGTGTTGTTTAGCTCCTTGAAAATGTAAAGTAGGCTGGTCACTCTGAAGTGAGGGAAAGAAGAACTTCATTTCCACAGTAGATGATAGCTTGCTAACTGGCTGTGCTGTCTGCATCTGTTAGATGGCAGCAAATCGTTTCTTGGTGGTTCCAAAGAAGATATTTTGAACAAAGAATGTATTTGGGAAGGGATCTGGAAGGTGTTCTTGTTTGTGTGCTTTTTTTTTCCCCCCTTTATGGGAAGTATCCTTCATAACTTTCTAGGGATGCATTTGAAATTTTAAGCTAGGTATAAATAAGAATTTTATACAGTAGCTTTAAAAAGAGCTTAGAAACCTAATCTAACTTAGACATAGTAATGTGCCCTTTCCATAGGTTTCCCCATTGACTGTGGCAGAGAACGTGAAGGGAAGGGGGTAGGATGGTACTTCTAAGAAAAGTAAGAGCTCTTTTATTTCTCATGTTTTATGGATTTCTTTTTTTTAAACTTCAGAGCAGAGTGTGCCAGCATCTCTAGCATCCTCCTTTAAAGTACAGGGTTTGAGATTGTGACAAATACTTCCCCAGGCTTCAGACAATTCCCAGACCTGCTTCCTCATCTGTTAGTCCTGCTCCCAACATTTTCCAAAGATTTTCCACCAGAAAGTCATCCCGCTGCACTTTTTATTTTCTTCTGTGGAATATCATGAACAACAGAATTGTCTTTTTTGTTTTTTATCCTCCTGCCCAGCTGGCCCTACTGATGTCAGCCCAGAACCTAACTGTAGTGGTTAAAGATACTCAACCCAGGCTCCCTTCTTCTCCCATCTTTCCTATCCTAATAACACTACTTAAGCTTTACAAAGAACCGACCTCTTTCCTCCTACCTTTATGACTCTTAAATGGTCAAATGTGTTGGAGAAATTGGGTTATTGCTAAACGCAAGATACTGCAGTCCCTCTGGTGTAAATGCCATCAGAACTACAACACTTCCTGTTGAAAAAGGTCACCCTTCTTTCTCTCTTAACCTCTCCCATCCTTCCCCCAACAGAATAAAACACTAGAATTTATTTATACATATTTGATGTTGTAGGTCTAGGTGAAAAAGTAATTGTTTCACTGCTCTATTTATATATTATGTCTGAATTATTCTGTGTAGGAAAGGCCAAGAAATGCATGTGAGCTTCATTCCATTCCTCTCCTTTGCGTGACTGTCAGCTGCAGTTGGCGAGGCACTCTTCCACTTAATGGAATTCTGTGTGATGGAACGCAGTTACAGAGCCCAGATTTCTAAGGTGCAATATCCTATTTCTCCGGCATGTAGTTTTGTTTGTTTAAAGCTAGCACGAGGTTACTGATGTTAGTAAGCAGTGCTCTGGAGTCAGAAGGAAGGTCTCTGATTCTCAAGGTGCAGAAATGCCAGGGTTTGCTGATAACAGTTCAGCTTGGGAAGTAGAGAATGGCAGTGTTTAATGCTGATGTTTCTAAGGGGATACTTCAGTTTACTGTCTCCACTGCTGAAGGGTAATGCCCTAATGATTTATTTCTTTGCAAGATGCTTTCATTTTGACTGGAATTCTGCTACACACAGTAGGCTCCTGCTGGAAGGATGCAGTGTGCAGTGGAAGGGAGAGGTGGGATCTGCATTTTCAGCAAAAACGGGTGAGGCAGAAGTATTCGGAGGCTGACTTTGCTGCTTTTTGTACAGCTGAAGGTCTAAATCATGTGTAAACAGTTCTACACACAGTGATTCACAGCCTAGCCAGCTGCATGTCGTGCTGCTTTCCTTTCCAGCTCAGCTTGCTTTTAGCCTGCAGTGAAAAACAATAATAAAGGTTAGGGGGAAAAAAATAATGTTCCAGTGTATTTTCAAATGACAGGTGGAAGCACCAGTGAAACAGCTATTGTTATCTTCCCTAATTCACTCTTGGCTCTGCCACATAACAGCTATACAGTAGTCAGCCACTCAGTGTGTTGCAGCCCATTGAACTCCACGTGTGTGTTCATGGGGACGCATTTAACAGTTTCCTTACAAGAATGCTGCAAAGCTACATGGTGCCCTGTGGTTCCTGTGTGTTTATGGATATATATTAAAACAATGAGATTAGCTTTTTTTGCTATGTCTCACATTCTGGCAGGCAACTATATTCACTGCATGCTAAGATCTCGTTTGGTTGCATTTTGCTGACCTTTTGTTTCCCTTCTGTCTTAGCTAAGCGTAGATTAATCCTTGCAATGTGGGTTATTTTCAGTGTCCAGCAGCAGCCCAGTTTATTTATAAGAAAGATGCACCTGTAAACAAAGATCACTTTACAGCAGGCATCGGGATAGCTGGGCAGCCCAGCAGGCACGAGCTGAAGCAGGCTGCTGGCTGTGAAGAGACAGCAGCAGGTGGTTGGGTTGAAGTTTTTCTTCTTTCCCCCAAAGACCCCCAGACGTTACTCATGGCTGCAGGTGCCTGCTGGGGTTCAGGACGGCCGCAGCAGCGAGGCGCTCACCCTTGGCATGTCTCAAGGCTGGAACCCCCCCCTCTGGCTCTCTGTGGATCGCATTTGTTGTTTCTCAAGGGGATATTGCACTCCTCCGAGCTTTTAACCTCATCACTTGTGTAGTACTTTTGTTTCCTGCTAATCTCATCACTTGTATAGTACATTTTTTTGGCCTTTCCTTTCTTTGTCTTTCCATGTAGACCAGATATTTGAAAGGGCAGACGATGGATAATTGTGTAACGTGCAACCTGTTAATATTTTTTGGAAACTTTTACTTGGACCGGAACTCGAATCACGGCATCACCAGGCCAGTTGCGGCACACTCTTTATTGCCCTTTTTCCTCATTTCAGTACCTATTGTTTCTCCTTTCAAATATGTGATTGTATTAGCTCTTTCCATATGAAAGAATTCTCCTTATTTAAATAAAAAAAAAATAAAAAATAAAGCAGATTATGCTTTTCTCAAAGTTTCTCAGAACTGTTTGGTTCTTTGGTGGGTTATAAAGGAGGACTGAGGGGACGGCGGGAGGAGCGGCGTCTTTATAGCAGCGTGGCGTTGCTATGGTGGCGTTGCTATGGCGACGCGGCGCACCGCTTCCTTGCCCCCACTTCCGCGCTCTGTGCGTCTGACGTCACTTCCGGCGCAGCGCGGCGGGCTGAGGCGCTTCCGGCTGCGTTCTCCTCAGGTCGGGGTCGTCCTGGGCCCGCTGCCCCCGCGGCGCGGAGCTGTGCTCCTGCTGCCCTTCCTCCCCCCGTCACCTCTGTAAGGCTCGAGGGAGTGGGGCAGGGCCTGGTTCCCTCGAGGCGGGGCTACGAGGCCTGGTGATGAGGGTGGTGGTGCTGCCTCACCTCGCAGAGCTCAGGGCGGCCGTAAGGCCGCTTGCAGGTGGAGGGGGGGAGTGAGGGGGAGGGTTGGGAGTGGAGGGTGGGTGTGGGGCCGGCGGGCCTGCTGCTCCCCGTAGATCTCAAGAGGAGAATGGGGTGGTGAGGGACATTCAGCATCCTGCCGTCCCTCCTAAGGCTCCCAGCCGCGGGATTCAAGGCTGAGGTGTGGTGGTTCCGTTCACCTCTATAGGGCTCTGGGACGTGGTGAGGGGCTGTGCTGTGCTCCTGTCTGAGCGTTGTGAGGCCTGGGACTTGCTTCCCTATCGTAGTGCTCTTTGGGGTCCTAGGGCTTGCACTCATCCAGAGGCAGAGGGGCAGCGGCAGGGTGGCCCCAGTGCTGATGGAGAGCCTTTCTTTGCAAGGGGCTTCTTACCAAAGTCTGTTCCGCAGGGCAGCGTGTAGCTGAGCAGCACTTCTGTTTTGTAGGTAGCAAGAAACAAGGACGGTGGCACTGCGTTTGGTGCAGTGATGTGCTCGCATCCTGCTTTACTCACCCCTGATGAAAGCCATGCAAAAGAGTTTATTCCAGTAGCTTTCGGTGATCTCGAGGTGAGGAGTCGCAACACTGCCTGGTGTTTCCTGACAGCACGCCTAGCTTCTAGTAGTTCTGCTTAGAGAACAGTTCAGTCCTGCGTTCTGCAGCACTCCCCCAATAGGCTGCGCTGCAGTCCTACATCACCTTCGGGTTTCCAGCAGCCAGCTTTTAGGGAGTGTCTGTGGGTCCGTCCTGTCAGCAAATACACCCAGTTTGCAAGGAAGTAACCTTTCTTTTCTTGTGTGTGTGTTTGAGCGTGTGACTTGCCTATCAGCAGCATCAGTTTGGGCTAGGAGCTTTGCTTAGCACAAAGAGGGGAGATTTAGATTAGGTGTTGGGGGAACACTGTGAGGGTGGTGAGGTGCTGCCACAGGCTGCCCAGAGAAGTTGTGGCTGCCTCATCCCTGCGGGTCTTCAAAGTCGGGTTGGATGTGGCCCTGGGCAGACTGATCAGATTTAGTGGGTGGCAGCCCTGCCCACAGCAGGGGCTGGAACTAGATGATCTTTGAGGTCCCTTGCAACCCAAGCTGTTTTATGATTCCAGCTTACTATTGAGGACAGAGACCTCATGCATGTAGAATGAGGGCAAGTGAAAAGTTAAGTGTGGGTAGTTTATTAACTCCATTCTCAAGAGCTACCACAGCAGCTACAGCCAAAAGCACACAGATTGCAAACAAGGGGACAGAAGATAGTTACCATGAGCTGCCAACAGTGGAAAGTAGCAGTGTGTGCTTGCTGTCAGATGATCTTCATCTGGCAACCAGATTTTGAGTGAAATGGTGATTGCTGTGCTTCTCTGTTCTTGAAGGCCTGGACAGACCTTTGACAGGATGTTGGGATTTCTGAAGAAGCCAGTTGTGGTTACTGCTGAGATAAATCTCAACCTTGTGGCGCTGACTGTCGTGGGATTGATGAGCCGTCTGTGGGGGCTTTCCTATCCACGTGCTGTTGTGTGAGTAGAATAGTTTACTTCCCACGAGAGCAACACGGACTTTTATTTTTTAAGCATCTGTGGGTTAGAATAAGAGGATGAAAGAGCAGAGAATGTCTCCCTAATAGAGCCCTGGAGGGGAAGATAAGGGAGCCAAAGCTGTGTTGTATCATTAGCCTTCTGCCAATGTGTCAGTGTTTCTTTTCCTACTCTTTCTGTACCCAGCAGTGTCCTTGTAATTAGACTTGACGTGTCTGTGTCTCTTGTGTTTCAGTTTTGATGAAGTTTATTATGGCCAATTTGTTTCCCTGTACATGAAGAGAATCTTCTTTGTGGATGACAGCGGCCCGCCGCTTGGCCATATGCTGCTAGCTTTGGGAGGTAGGGTGCCTCCTGAAATCGAGCAGTGCCTCTTGCCTGTTGCTCTGGAAGAAAGAAGTACTGGTTAGAAGTTGTCAGATCCTGTCATTGGGAAAAGCCCAAGGCAGCTGAGAGGTTCTGCTGTGGAGAGAATTGGTATTTCTTTTATTTAGTACTGGGACAGGACTGCTGTAAGAGGACTGGGAAAGTGATGGAGACAGGTATCCATTACCTCATCGTTAGGCACAAGTGCTGCTACTGACTAGAAATAGTAGGCAGCAAGCAGACTTTGAGGCCTAAGTTCCATTCTGTAGTTTGGAAATGCACAGCATAAAGCTGTCTATATGGGAAGGAGAGATTAAATATGCAGATAACTTTGTCACTGAGAATCTGTTGTTTCCACTTTATATTCTTTGTACCTCTGCACATTATCAAGCACTGCTGCAGGCAGAACAGTACAAAAGAGGATCCTTTTGGGAAAGAGGGCTTTCATGCATAGACAAGCTGTGTGTTTGAGAAATTGTTCCAGGAGTTTAGCACCTGTTTTTATACTTGTTTTGACACTGGAAGTTCTGAATTGTTGCTTATGTTGTAGGTTACTTAGGAGGATTTGATGGAAACTTCTTATGGAACAGGATTGGAGCTGGTAAAAACTGTTTTTCACCGTCTCATTGTTTTGGGAAAAAGGTCGTATTTCAGCAGCAGGCATTGCTTTGGCCTGCCTAGTGGAAAAAATGTTTTATCTGACAACTTCAGTTCTCCTCTGAAGTAAATCATCGTCAGGTCTCTAATGGAAATTTAAGATATTATGTTTCTGTAGCACAAACTTTCCAAATCAGTTCAAACATTTTCAGCAAAACAAGCCTGCCAATAAGGTACTAAAAGCAGAAATTAAATTCAGCAACTCACTGAACGTAGTTGTAATTGTACTGATCTGGCTTAGCTGCAGTTAGCAGCTTCGTATTTGTGCGTGCAACTGTCCTCTCTGATTTCAGAATACAGCACCAACGTTCCTGTGTGCTCCTTGAGGTTCCTGCCAGCACTGGCTGGTGCTCTCTGCATCCCCTTGGCATACCAGATTTTGGTAGAACTGCAGTTCTCCCACTGTGCTGCGCTTGGAGCTGCTCTTCTCATTCTCTTAGGTAAATTTATTCCCCAGGAAATAAACTGTAAAAAACCGGGAGTCCTTCATACAGGGAGAGAACGGTCAGTTTTCCCTTTTGAAACTGTAGAGCACATAACAGGAGCACTGCTTTGACTTTTGTTACCTTGAGAAGCATCTGTCCAGGTCTCCCAGCACTGGTTTTCTTTGCCTCTTGTAGGCAAACACTGCAGCTCTGCCTCTTGACAGACTGCTGTTGTCTGTTTCAATGTCTTTGGAGGCACAGCCCGTGTACTTTGCTCATGCTGGAAAGGTTTTGTTCCTTTACACCCAGCACCTCTGTACTGTAGCCAGTAGAACTGTGTGTGAAACTGTCTTGAAAGGGGCAGGCAGGTCCTTCTGCTGGGTAATAATGTGGTTGTCTGAGGTGTTTTTCTAATTCTGTGTCTGTCTCTTTTCTGGCAGAGAACTCTCTGATCACTCAGTCAAGATTCATGCTTCTGGAATCCATACTGATTTTTTTTATCCTGCTTGCAGTTTTGTCCTACCTGAAGTTCTACAATTTGCAGAGGCACAGGTAAAGCTGAGTTGTCTCCCATCCTGTTGGATTTTCTTGTGGTGACTTTCTGTTATAGATTCCTTTGTTTTTTTTCTTTAAGTTATTTCACTTTATTGTAACTCACCTCGTCCAGCTGCCCCAAGACTTTATTCTTCTAGCAGAGTTGCAGACTATTTTAACTGGTACTAAGGTTGTCTTTATTTTGTAATAAACATGAAATCCCCTTGCAGCATTTCTTTATCCACCCGTTTTTTAAATCTTAATGTTTCCTTCCATACACAGAAACACAGATGTTAAATTCATCATTTGTGCTCCTTTGATACCACTGAATCTGGGGATCTGTATCTCTTTTCTTGTGACTTCCCACATTCTCTGATCCTAGGGGAGGATAAACTGATGTAATCTCGAGTAAAGTAAAATCATCTGCAGACTGAGCCTAGCAGGTGGCTTGATGCATTTCTTTTATGTTTGGTATCAGAAGGCAGGCAGTGTTGGGTATTGCTTTTCAGGAAACAGGGAGGTACATTTGAGAACATCCTGCAGGTCAGAGTTTGTGCTTTGGGAGGTTCAGAATGAGATACCTCTGAGTAGAATAAGGAATAGCAGATGTGTTTTGAAGTCAAACTACCTGAATTCAGGATCTTAAGGGTGTGCTCATAACACTGTTCCCTTTGTCCTTTTATTGAAGTTCCTTCTCCGCAAGGTGGTGGTTTTGGCTGCTGTTGACTGGAGTAGCTTGTTCTTGTGCTGTTGGGTAAGTCTGAGGTATCAGCGGTGCTTCAGATTATCAAGACCTGTTCCTGGTGCTGTTCTGAGCAGACATCCTCATGACTTTTTATGAGTTAGGCTGCTGGTCAGCTGTCAGTGGGCAGAACCAGGCATGAGGGGGCATTATCTAAGTGTTTCGTGGAGGAGGCTTTATGTTACATCAGCAGTATTTCATCTCTCCCTCCTCATCACCTCAGGTTTCACTAAGTCTGAATTTAGGCACTCAGTGCTTCATGATGTGCCACTTTGTCATCAGGAGGGCTCACTGTCACTGCAATTATTTAATGTAATGAGCAAACAAATGACATCATCAAGTGTTACAAAGCCTTGAGGCTTATTTATGTCATTGTGCCAAAGTAGTCACAAACCTGAGCCCTTGGACTTAAATGCATCTGGTTCAAGAGAAAGCTGGCACGTTTACATGGTGCATTAAATAATAGCCATAGATCTGTGTACTTCTTAACCCTGTTCAGTTTTTGTGCATTCTCTCTTTTCAGAGTGAAATACATGGGCCTGTTTACCTATATGCTGCTCCTGGCCATTGCAGGACTCCACTTCTGGCACATGTTAGGAGACCAGAACTTGTCAAATGTAGGTGGTGCAACATGCAAAATGAACCACGTGTAACTTAGCAGGACAGGAGCCACCTGGGAGCCTTGCAAGTCTATGCAATAACGATGCTGGCTGTAGCTGTCTTTTACACTAGCATTCCTTGTTGTAGCCTGCAGACCTTCATGTCATAGAACAGATTTTCAGCTCAGTTGCTGCAGAATATGGAGTTAAGTTTAAGAAAAGCACGCATGTCTGACTGGCTTTTCTGCTCTTATCTGTGCCTTGGTGATTTGTGGCTCAGAATCTGTAGTGTTTCACAGAACTCCTGCTGGCCCCAGTTCAGATCCTCAGTGGAGATTAACCAGCTGTCCTCAAGGTTACAGATGAGTGAGGGTGACTGGGGGAACTCAAAAACAGACAAAGCAAGGCGAATGCTCTGATATTTTTAGGGTTTTTAAAACTTGGAGCATGAAAGCAATGAGTTCCCTGTGTTCTTCTAGGTTTCCTTGGTATGCCATTTTCTAGCTAGGGGGCTGACCCTCCTCATCATCCCCGTGGCCATGTACCTGTCCTTCTTCTATGTTCACCTGACCTTGCTGTATCGCTCCGGGCCTCATGACCAGATTATGACAAGTGCTTTCCAAGCCAGCTTAGAGGTAAGGGGAATGTGCTCATAAACAGATTTATTAGGGGAGAAGGGGAGGAAATGTTTCTTGTGTTGTTTTCTCGTTCCTTTGATCCCGCATATTTGTTCCCTTTATGTCATTTTATGACTTTGCTGCTGTGGTGTGGCTTTAAATTGAAAAATGAGGACTGAAATCCTAACAGCAGATGAAAGCTTTTCTTCCAGTCAGCCAAGGCTTCACTCTAGGCTGAAGATCTGTCCTTTCCTACAGGAAACCCTGCGGTTGTAGATACTGTGCTGAACTCTTAATTGGGTTCATATCCTAAGTGTAAGTTTAAAATGCAAGATGCTAGTCTGAGCTTCTATAGATAATACTTAGTCTGTCTATTGAAATAGCACAAAGCAGCAAGGGACATCTTAAGGTCCTTGTATGGGAACAGTTGGCCACAGCCTGGACCTCTGATTGAGCACCTGAGGCAAGCAGTGAGTCAGCCATGGGAGCACAGGTGAAGGCAATTCACTGTGCTACCAGAAGGGGTGGAGCCTGGCTGCACCTCTCCTAGGTGCAATTCAGTGCTGACTGCCACTGGGGCAGGGTTCTCTTTCTGGAGGTCACTCCTCATGGAGTTCACTGCCAGCCTGCAACACCAGTGAGTGTTTCCATCTATTTTGATTGCTTTTCTATCATGATAATCTTACCAAGCCTAACTTTTGTGCACCTATTGATTGTACAGTCCTATTGCAGGCTTTGGTGTATTTGCTTTCTGCTGTGAATGGTGCAAGATTTCATTTTTGTAGATAATATCATACGAGAAAGCATTGTGCTAAGATACTGCTGTGTTAAAGTGAGGAGTGACTCTAAATAGTGCTTGAACAGCATCTAGGTTGTTTCTTTTTCTTCCCCCTTATCCTGTCATCGTGCTTCTCAGGGTGGGCTGGCTCGAATCACTCAGGGCCAGCCCTTAGAGGTGGCCTACGGCTCTCAGATCACTCTGCGGAACGTGCTGGGCAAGCCCATGCAGTGTTGGCTCCATTCTCACACAAACACTTATCCCATCAGGTGAGAAATCTGGTTGGTTCTATATTGTTAGGGTCAAAGTATGCTCTGGTTCTGTCTCAGTTTGGGTCATCGCAGCCTCTTTTAAGGCTTCAGAGAGCACTGCACATGTGTGGCTTCTCTGTGGGAGTGGAGCCAGTGGTTTGGTGCTGGTTTGTGTGCAGTGACTGTGAAGCACAGAAATGTGCTGTTACACACCTGGTTGGTTTTTGGTTTTTTTCCCTGTACTTCTGTAAAGGTATGAGAATGGCCGAGGTAGCTCTCATCAGCAACAGGTGACCTGTTATCCCTTTAAGGATGTGAACAACTGGTGGATTGTCAAAGATCCTGGAATGTGAGTATGCAGAAGATCTGAATACCAAACTGCTTCAAGCATGGCTTTGATATAGAAGCCATATGTGATCATGAGCAATCAATTTCAGCTGCAGAGCTGGTAAAGGTGGCTGTTTGCACAGTACTCCTACATGGTAGAAGCATTAGTGAGGACTTAGAAATTCTGTCTGAACTCCATCTGCCCAATTTGTGGGTTGTGCTGTGCATAAGGGGAACTTTAAAGTTATGAGATTGATGGGAGCAGTTCAGGTGCTTTGCATGAAAGCAGAGTTCTGCTTTTTGAAGTGTGTGAGCCGTGGCATTTAGAGTGTTTTGATGAGTTCTATCAATGTTGAATGGGTCTCAGAAGACATGAAAAATCATTTCTGCAGAATGAGTATCTCTTTGTACTGAAAATGTGGGATGAGCTTCAGAATCTGCTGTGTTAGGAGGGATTCCAGGTGGGCGTCTGAGCACGAAAGGGCTTGGTTTGTGCTAAAGCATTTTGCCATTGTAACTGTCAGTGAAGAGCAGGACTCTTTGTTTTTGCAGTTCTGCCTCTGAAAGCCCTTGTGTGATATCACTGCATACTGATCAAAAAGTTGCTTTTGTAGGCTTCTAATGTTGCTCTGGGAACTGCATAAACAGTTCTACCCAAAGGACTGTGTGCTGTTATGAATCATATCTACACTGGGGGAGCCTGTCAATAGTGCAAAGCTTTCAAGGGGGGATTCTAACAGAATCTTTGTGAGAACCACAGATAGCCAGCACTTAAATTTCCTCAGGTTGCCCTGGAGGATGTGAAGCTGTAGAACAACAGAGTGCAGGCAGCAGTTGGGTGAACAAGAGTTCCTCCTTGCCAAAACATGTGTTAGCCTTGTCCAGAGGATAAGGGTTTGGTCCCTGTGGTGGAAATGATAGCCATTGATCTCTGTTGTGGTCCTGCCAAAAGTGACATCAGTTGCAGTAACAACTCCTGCCAGACTTGTGAAGCACTTACATTTCACAGAAAGTACCCGACAGCTGTAGTGTGGGAATAATCTGAATTTGTTCCTGACTGATCTGAATTAGGACCACTGACTTAATGGCTGGGGTGTTGGTTTCCCATTGCCAATCCCCTGAGTCATTCTGCCCTTAATTTGCCTCTGCTTTGCTGAACTTTCTTTCCATTCTGGTGTATTCTGTAGATGACTTGGTTTTCCTATCATAATGCCTAGATATTTGTCCCTACTGCAGTGACAAGGTTGCATAATTCAGAAAAGAGAATGTGACCACTTCCTCTCATGTGTCCCTCCACCAGGCAGCAGCTGGTGGTGAGTAACCCACCCCGTCCTGTCAGGCATGGGCACGTCGTGCAGCTGGTCCATGGCATCACAACTCGGTACCTCAACACGTAAGTCCTTTCCCCTGCCATGATTTTGGGCTCGTTCTGTTTTGCTGTGTCTCTGAGTGGAAGAGTTCAGGGTTTGAAGAGGAGTGACCTCTGCATTCAGTACAAACTGATGCCCAAAATGGTGGGGCTGGGAGTGATGATTGGTGGTAATTCACAGATTCTGAAATACATGGATCTCTTGGTGGGTCCTTACCCTTCCCCCCTCCCTGCCTCCTCTCCAGAATACTCAGGCAGTGTTGTGGGTGACAGTTAACTTAAAGCCATCTGCTGCCCCTGCTGACTTCACCTGTGTGAAGGGTGCAATCAGAAAGTTAGGAGGATGTGTTGGAGAATTCAGTGTGCCATGGCTCATTGCCACGGATCCTTGGCTGTTCTGCAAAGACTGCAGTATGAAAGTGGCTCCAAAAGGGAGTCAGTCGGCATTGGAATGTTGTTGTGATTGGGAAGGGGGGGCATTCTGCATTGTGGGTCTTTGCTGTGTTCCTTCTAAACCCAATTTGTTCATTTTTGGAAACGCAAATGAACAGCATCCCTGTTTGCCACAATCGGTGCTTGTTCTTCAGCAGGGTAGCAGTTGTCTGTGTTGGCTTCCTGTGTGGCTGCTGCTGGCAGCTCTTGGTAGTGGGTAGTGTTCTCTTTCAGAGTAAACAGTGTAGTCTTTTTACATGGATTACTTGCTTTTAAACTAAGCCAATCTAGTTCCTTTATGGGTATGTTTTTATATGAATTTGGGAAATGGTATTAGAGGATCTGAGGATGCTTACTTTGTCTTACAGGCACGATGTTGCTGCCCCTCTCAGCCCCCACTCCCAGGAAGTTTCCTGCTATATTGATTATAACATTTCCATGCCAGCACAGAACCTCTGGAGGGTGGTGAGTGATCAAAGGGAGGGAAGGAGCTCACCATTTTTTCTCCAGAAGTAGCTGAGACAAAAAGCCAATCAAAAGACATCTCACCATTGCAGGAAATTGTGAATCGTGAGTCTGACACGGACGTGTGGAAAACCATTCTGTCAGAAGTGAGGTTTGTTCACGTGAATACCTCTGCAGTTCTAAAGGCAAGTGGATTTATGTTTATTTTCCTACAGTTTTTCCTCCGTGCAACTCTCATAATCTCATAAAATACTGATCTCTCTGTTCTGAAATGCCTAAACTATGTGAAACAAACATAAATTAATTCAAGGAAACTTGCTCAATGTGGTAAAAGGGCAGCGTGTGTTTCAGGTAGTTGCTTTGTTCTTTTTCAGCATGCAGAGCTGTCCTGCTTTTTAGAAAGTTATGGCCACCATACCCAAGTGAGCCTTAGGTGCTGAGGCTGTGTGTAGAATGGGATAGCAGATGGAATAGTGAAGGATCTCTGCACAGAGTTTGCCAGAATCGCCGACTCTGTGGCTGTAGATCTGTTCAGATGTGTTGTGTGGTGGTCCTGTACTTCGTGGCAGGCCCTTGCTGTGATGGGCTGCACAGCCAGGCCAAGGAACTTCCAGCCTGAGCTTCCAAGTGGCACGACTGTCAGTTGTGCTTTCACTTTCAGCTCAGTGGAGCATCTTTACCTGAGTGGGGATACCGGCAGCTGGAGGTGGTTGGAGAGAAGCTGTCCAAAGGCTACCACCAGAGCATGGTGTGGAATGTGGAAGAGCACAGATATGGGAAAAGTACGTCTCAGCCGTGTTCTCTGAGTGTGGATCTGCAGTGTACACTGATGGAAGGACTTGGTCTGGTGGAATTGGGGTGGAGGGGGGCTGTTCCCAGGGTCACTGGCATGGTGAGGTCTCAGCCACACTCAGTCCAAGTAGTGGATTTGGGCAGTTTTTCAGTGAGCTTTAGTTCTACTGCAATGTCAGAATCCTTACAGACCTCCTCAGAGCGCTCATACAATTGGGGTGCACAGTGCTGAAGGGCTCCCTGGAGCCTGAGGAGCTGGGCTATATGGCATGGGCCTTCCCCTTCCCTTTCTGGGTTTCTGGCTGTTATGCTGTTGTTCCTGAATAGTGGTGTTTTCTTCCAGGCCAAGAGCAAAAAGAGAGGGAAGTGGAACTCCACTCTCCTACACGGATGGATATAAGTAAAAACCTAAGCTTCATGGCAAAGTTCACAGAATTGCAGGTAAATGCATTTCTTTCATCCTTTCTGCTGCAGGGCAGGAAGCAAAGCACTTCTGCAGGCTGTGAGACTGAGAATTCACTGCTTCTTCTTTGCTGATAGAGTAATTCAGCTTCCTTAGTGAAGAAAAAGTCAGAATGCTCTTTAAGCATTAGATAGCAACTGTGCTATCAAGTGATGAGTACCCAAGTGACTGTAAAAAGAGAGAGAAGGAAGAGCAGCTGGGCATGCAGAAGTTCTCTGAAACTGAGTTGCAGTGTTGTTTTGTCAGCAGTCTCAATGCCCCTCACTGACATCTCAGAATTTCACTCAAAAAAGGCATTATCTAAGGACAAATAAAACCATTTTATTGATAAATATCAAGCCTGACTTACAGTCTTTCTCCATGTTCAGGTTGAGAACATAACACCTTACATCTGAAGCTGTTGATCTATGCCTGCTATCTCAGCTATTGCTCTAATTCTGAAAGCCTTCTGTGTCCTTTTTTTCCCAGTGGAAGATACTCACATTGAAAAGTGAAGACACAGAACATAAGTACAGCTCCTCTGCTCTGGATTGGATCACAATGGACACAAATATTGCATACTGGCTACACCCAACCTCTGGTGTGAGTAGCAAAGTGGGAGTAAACGTGAACCTGGTGAAGAGAGGCTTCAGTTCTGATATGTCTGAAAGCAGGGTTGCAGTTCTGAGGAGTTGGTCCAGGTTGGACCTTTACTGTGTTAAAGAATTTTTAGCACTTCAAAGCAAGCAGCTTTTTCTTGAGATTTTTTTTTAACTGCAAGTTCATAGTTTCTGTTTAGAAGATGAGTTGATCTCTAGTAGCATCCTTTAAGTGCTGTACATTGTGAAAGAGATTTAAAGCAGCAAAGTTCATCAGCTTTGTGATCTTTCTTTCCTTATCAGGTTATTAGCCATGCACACTATGAAATTTCATTTAGCAAGTATGTAAAATATTGATAATATTTGAGCTTACCTAAAAGAGCTGCAGTGCATTCCTGCTTCTGGCTTATACCATATTCTGCCTGGCAGGCCCAGATCCATCTCCTTGGGAATGTTTGCACCTGGGCTTCAGCTAACGTGGCTGCTGTGGTCTACACGTGTCTGTCCCTGTGGTATTTGATAAGACGAAGAAGAAAAATTTATGATGTTCCTGAAGGTTTGATTCCATTGGGGGTTTCTCTTTGTCTATTATGCTTTAATGAACCCAAAGCTTTTTTTTTTTTTGTAGCTATATGCTTATTTTTGCACTTTTTCCTGTCCCCCTAATTGTGACACTTTTGCCTGTGGCACACACAGATTTTGGTCATTGCCATGTGACCATGGCCTCCTGGGACTGTATAGGAGCTGGCAGTGTTTGAGTTATTCCCTGTGTGTTAAGATGCCTCCAGGCAGCAGACTTGGATTGAGACCTTTAGTGATAGACTTAAAGGAGAGAGAGTGCTTGTGTGGAGAGAGGTTTATTTCAAACGAACCCTGGCCTTTGAGATGCATACATTTACAGGGTCAGCACTCCAAGATACCAGTCAGAATTTCTCCTGTCTCCTGCAGATGCGTGGCAGCTGTGGGTATCAGCTGGGCAGATCTGTGTTGGAGGCTGGGTTGTGAATTACCTGCCCTTCTTTCTGATGGAGAAGACACTTTTCCTATACCACTACTTGCCTGCCCTCACGTTCCAGATTCTCCTGATTCCCATTGTATTACAGCATCTCAGTGATCATCTCTGCAGGTATGTAATTTTTACAGATAAAAAAGTGACACAGCTCTTTTCTCCAGAGTTGGCACCCTGACAAGCTGCTGCAGGAAGGCACTGTTATTTCCCAGCAGTTTCATTTTCCTTTACAAAGGATAAACCACGTCTACGTCTTCCTCCTGGACGGCATTAGCTGGCATCCATGTAATCTGCCTGCTCTTTCCCTCTCTCATCCCAGATCTCTGCTTTCCAAGAGCATGTTCAGTGCACTGACTGTAGCCTGGTTCTCCTCAGTGTGCTTTGCCTATCGCACCTTCAGCCCTGTGACCTACGGGCAGCCCCTGTCTGTTGCTGAGCTCAAGGACCTGCGCTGGAAGGACAGCTGGAACATCCTCATCCCAAAGCAGGGACGCTGACAGTCTTGGTGCAGGTGAAGGACAACACATCTCCTATGCAAAGTTCATTGTATTGTTAGTGTTGCCTGGATGAGGAGCTACGAGAGATGGTTTAGTAGCTTGTGGCACTGATAGGAATGGGAGGGTGGTTGGACTGGATGATCTTGCAGGTCGTTTCCAACCTTGTAATTCTGTGATTCTGTTACTGAATTTTTTTTTAAGTCTGATCAAATAATTGATAGTAATTGAATCAAGCTATAACAAAAAGAAATTTAAAATTCTTGTAGTATACTGTTACAGAAAAGTTCTCAGTAGTAAAGTAGGTGTTTTGAGCACAGTTCCATGGCCTGCTACCAACAACAGCTGTGCTGTATTTACAGAGCTGCAGCACGAGTCAGAGGAGTCATGGGAACAAGGAAGAGTGCTCTGAACTGCACACACTGGTTCAGGTTAACAGCTTTGTGGGTAACTCAGCCTGTCTTGCAGCAGCAGGGCAATTCACAGCGTAGCAGGAGGTACGAGCTGAGGACTGGGGCTTTTCACTGGGAATGTCTGATAGCTCTGTACGTGCAGCCCCCAAGGAATGCAGTATTTCTGCCACAGTGATTTTATTGATTTAGTGTCTGCAGCAGCCAGGAGCTGACTAAGAACTCCAGTCCTCAAGCGCCGGGATGCTTTTCACTGTAGCATTCCTTTCTGCCCTAACAAATGCTATTCCAGGCTGTCTTCATCTTCTCCCCACGAAGAAGATGTGATCTAACACTACAGTCATTGAAAGTAGGATTTAGTCACTGTGTTGCTCCTCCTTAAAGCTGCATTGACAGCTAGTGCTTCAGTGCAGCATCTCACCCCTCAGTGTGTCTGTCTGACTTGCAGAAATGCTCATTAGCAGATAACAAACCTTTACTCACATCTACTGCTGACAGTGGTATGACATGCAGACTGCATTTCTTGTTTTGCTTTTTCTATCTCTAAAGCTCAGCCATTACAGAACTAAAACTAATTTAAACAAAGCAAGAAAGAATTGATTGTAAGAGCATCTCAAGAAGCATTTCTTCTCAGACATTTGTACAGGTGTAACACAAAAGCCTTTTATATAAAATGGTCACTTCTGTTCATGTTTGTTCATGTGTTTATTAGCCAAAGTTACCAACACAGCCAGATTGAAGTTTAGAAAAAAATCAATCACAAAATATCAAAAAGTCCCTCTTAGTAACATTTCCCCCCACCCCATTCTTAAAATTGCTCTGTGATCATAGACTTGAGAAGGATGTAACAAGGACATTCTCAGAGGCCCAACTTCATTTCACAGTTTTTGCCAGAAACTTTATGTTGCTGAAGATACATGGGATAAATTGCAGAAATGGGGACATCACTGTTTGTACTTCCAGCCTCTGATCTGTTAGGTTTTGTTGCTGGGGGTTGTTTTTGTTTGTTAGAAAACCAGAACGTTCATCCATTTATCGCTGTGCCCTGGTTGATGGTAAAACCACCATGATGGTTTAGATAGACAGCTGCTGGTGGCAGCACAAGGAGGGTCCTGCATTTCACAGCTTTCCCCTTGTTGGTTTTACCACCCAGCTCTGGAAGTGGATGGATTCTGCCCAGCAGAATCTGCAACCAGCAGAACAGAAATGCCCTAAAAGACACCAGCGCTGACAAGGGCGGGTTTCTGTTCTCATGAGCAACTCAATCCAGTTGGAGCTCACACATTCAGCTAACTGTGGTAAAGGAAACACTGTTTGGGTACAAAAATAGAAGCCTTCTCTGCGTACGGCACAGCAAGGTGCAGTAGCTTAGAAAGGTATCACTTTGTAGGAACAGAACCACGCTGCTTCTTGGCCCGTCCCCTCAATCAAGAGTAAGTTTCCATTTGTTCCAGACCTCTCTCTAACCTGGGGGAGGTTCCTCTCTGGCTGCACTCATGAAGTTGCATTCCTGTCCCCACAGGCTGCTACAGGTTGCCAAGGTTGGCCAGCAGGAGAGCAGTATGAGAACTTAAGGGTCAGAGCAAGGCAGGAGAAGAGCAAGGACTGTACCTGCTTGTTGAAATCAACAGACTGTGAGCTGCTTGGAAAAAGGGACTGTTCAGGCCTTTAACCTTCCTGCTAAGAAACAGCATCATCAGGGAAACGGGGTCTCTTGCTAAACACCTGATTACTTTCAGGATAAACTTCAGTATTAGATTCCATTTTGAAAATTAAGAAGGCAAGCAGAACTGCCTTTAAAGAGTTGATTAATAGATTCAGATATCTCAGGGAGGAAGGTTTTGGAGGGGAGAGGGGCCATAGTCCAACTGCTCCTCGCACCACTGTCACCTTGCTGCTCTGATGACTTCACCGGGCGTCTTGGTGCAGTCTTTCTTTCCCAAAGTTGTTTGCAGTGTTGGTCTGGACCAGAGGCAAATCCTTCAGCGTCAGGTTAGTGCGGACGGCTGCTGGACTCCAGATGGGACCTCTTGCCAGCTGCCAACACACTGCTGCTCTCTGCTTGCTCAGAGAATGGGCGCTTGTAGGTCCGACCGTGTCCATTCACTGCCCCTCGCTGCCACTTGCAGATGTCTCCATTCAGGATGTCTTGAATGTGCTGGACTATGAGGTTTATAGCCACTGCAGCCAGAGGAGTGGGAAACACACAACACACGTCAGCTTTCTCTGCTGAGCTACCTGGAACAAGTGGAGCATCCGGCCCCATCCGACTCGAGTTTTAACCAGCCTTTAAATGAAGCTATACCAGCCCCCTGCAATGAGACCTGCACCATCAGCTTTGAACTCAGGGTCCTGTTTTGCATCTACAACTGCTTATCCCTTGTTCTAGCCTTCTACAGATCTGCAGCTGGTAATCCTGGAGCATCTCCCTCCACCAAAACATGGCACGCTCAGAAGTGTGCCACCAGGGCCACGTACTCTCCCTTCCCAACCCCAGAGCTGCTCTCCCCAGAGAAATTAGGCAGAGAACTGAACTCCCTTTTTTACCCATGTTGTCAACTCCTCGGGGGATGATCACATCTGCGTACTTCTTTGTCTGCAAAACAGCAATGGGGGTGGAGACTGTTAATGGGAAAGTGGAAAATTCTTACCAATCTGAGTGCAAAGATGGGCAAAGCGTTATGCTCTAGTGCTGTGAGTTAAAGCTGCCTATGATGGTAACATCTCAGTCACACAAGCACCTAAATTGCATTGTGCAGCAAAATGAGCAGACTGGTCTGCCTCTGAGTTTCTCTGCTCTCTCCTTGTTCAGAGTGGGCTGCAACCTGGTCTGCAAGGCTTAAAGGATAAACATAGAGAGGGAGTTTTTCATTGCAAGGGATCCGTGCTACTGCAGCCCCAGCAATGAGGAAAATGCAAAACACAGCATTGCACTACAGCTTTGTGCAGTGCAGGAGGGATCTCCGCCTCATGAGGGCTGGGAGAGGGAGAGGTGGAGCACGGGACTCGCTCACAAAATCCAACTCCCAAAGGCAGTTCCCAGCACGGCTGCACCTACAGCTCCTCCCCAGGCTCTTTCTGTCCCCAGCACTCAATGCGGATGAACGCTCGGTACCGGCAAGCAGAACTCCTCGAAGGCGGGCTTCACAAACGTGGTGTACTGCGTGAGGATCTGCTCCAGGTCCCTCCCACGCTTCATATCTCGCAGAACTGGAACGGGAAGATCAAAAAAACCCCGAGTTCTATCGCGGGGACGGACGGATAAGAACCGGCAGCAGAACGACGGCCGGCGGATCGTACCTCTGCGAGACAGCCGCACGTCGGAGTCCGTGTCGACGAAGAGCCGCAGGTGGAACATATCGCGGATGTCCTGGTTGTAGAACACCAGGATGCCCTCGAACAGCACCACGTCGGCCGGGTACACCACGGTGGTGTCCGGCATCCTGCGGGAACGGCACGGCGCTGTGCTGTGCTGTGCTGAGCAGCTCCGCCCTGAACCGAACCGAACCGCGCCGTACCTCGAATGGGTCACGAAGTCGTAGGTCGGCACCTCCACCGTCTTTCCCTCCACGATGTTTTTTAGGGTTGCGCGCATCAAATCGTTATCAAAAGCGTCTGCAAGAGGGATGGGAGCGAGAGGAAGAAGGTTAAGAAGGTTCGTTGAGGCCCGGAATGCCGGCAGCCGAACGAACGCCGCGGTCACAGCGGGAAGGAGCTCAGAGCGGCACGCCGCGGGATGGGGCACGCCGTACCCGGGTGGTCGAAGTTGTACTGCCCCTTCAGCGCCTTGCCCTGCTGCTCGGCCGTCAGCACCTTGTAGAAGCTGTCCTGGCTGAGGATCAGCACTTTACGCTGCCGCCGCTCCACCTCGTTCTGCCCCAGCAGCTCCATGATCTTCTCGCACACTGTGGACTGAGGGCGGCGGATCAGCGCCCGGCGCCGACGAACCGAACCGAACCCCTCCCCCCCCATCGCCCCGGCGGTACCGCGCGCCCGGAGCCGCTCTCACTTTGCCGCTGGCGGTGCCGCCGCTGACGCCGATGAGGAACGGCTTCGGGTGCGGCCGCTCGGGCTCGGCGCCGCCGGCGGAGGCCATGGCGGGCGCGGGGTGAGCCGGGCGGAGCGGCGCCGCCGCGGGGGGCGCTGGGAAATGTAGTCGGTGGGGAGGGGCGGCGGGAGCGCGTGACGGGGCGGGTCTCGTCGTTGGGCGTGGCTTATATGAGACGTGACTAACGGAGGGCGGGGCTTAGATGGGGGCGTGGCCCAGCGGGGGGCGGGGCTCGGGCACGGGGCGGTGCGGCGCTGACACGTGGGGCCGCAGCGGGGCGGGCGGTGTGGGGGGCGGCACTGTGTGCGTGTGGGGCTGCGAGGGGCACGCAGGGGGCACCTGTGCATCGTCTATACTTGTATGTGCATCTCTGAGTAGGTGTGTGCAAAGGTGTGGCTATAGCCAAAAGGCTGTGCAATGTACAGCCGTAAGGACACCACACAGATGGATGCATGACTGCGTGTGTTCATGATGTGCACACACAGTGGGCTAACTACGTAGGCTCACACACAGGTGTATGAGCACTTTAAGTTACATTCTAATAGGTGCAGGGATCCTCTATTCACCTATATACTTATACTTAAGGACTGAAGGATGTGCATATTCATAGCTAAATGGATGTGGCACATATTTAATCTAAGTATGTAGCTAAACCATGTGCTATGAATGCAGTTTCTGTCCCAACAGCCGTGTTTACTGTGACAAATCGCAGCCCTGCTCACCCCATCCCTGCCTGCCACCGCCGGATGCCGTCGGTCAATGATTAACGCTGGGTCGGGGCCGCCCAAGGCCTGGAGGGATGGAAGAGGCCGGCAGGATGGAGGCTGAGCGACAGGTGGTGGCTGTCAGCAATGTGGCCTTTGAGGAGGACCCGCCGCCCTACTCACCGCCCGACCCCAAGAGCGCGGAGCTGCTGTTTCCGGGGGTTTTCTACCCCCAGCCCCATCCCCACCCGCCGCCCTTCATACAGCAGCCGCTGCCCTGCACCGCCGTACGTAACCAGGCCTGCTCCCCTCGGCCTCCACGGGTACACACGGCTGCTGACCCACACTCTGTCCTTGCAGTCCGTGGGGCCTCCTGGCACGGGGCCTCCAACCGCCGCCCAGCAGCCGCCCAAGGACTACCTGGTGGAGTCGGTGCTGGTGACGTTGTTCTGCTGCCTGCTGACCGGACTCGCCGCCCTCCTGTATTCACACGAGGTAAGGACGGGCCCCGCTCAGCCCCTGCCTCAGGCCGTGACCCTGCTGACCTTTCCCCTTCTCCCCACACCAGACCCGTGCTGCGCTCGGCCGCGGGGACTTGGCCCAGGCCCAGGCGGCGTCCAAGAAGGCGCAGTCGCTGGTGCTGTTCAGCCTCATCCTGGGGCTGTTCGTCTCCTTCAGTTGGGTCGTCTATGTCCTGGTGGCTCTGTACTGGTGATGGGGCCGCGGGGACACAGAGCGCAGAGCTGAGTGCCGTCAGTGAGGAGCAGCGATGGCGGCACCGAGTCCAGCAGCCGTGTGCAGCGTCGGCCCCTGCACCAGGGTGCTCAGTGACTGTTGGGACCGACACGGGGAGCTGCACAATGCTGAGGGCAGCAGCACAGCTCCGGGACACAGGGGGATGCGTGGCACTGTGCAGGGCTGGGGCTTGGAATGGAGCAAACGGCCCCACAGCTCCTCATAGGCTGCTCTGGGTGTGCAAGCACACAGGAAGTCCCCCTGGCAATTAGGATTGTGCAAAGATTCCCCACATATTTGAGCTTCTACAGCAATGCTGCATGCACAGCTGTGCTGCATCGCCTCCTCCTCACTGCTTCCAGTTCTAAATAAAATACAGCCAAAGCCTTTGTGTTCTGTGCGCACCACAGCCCCTTCCCACCCATGGCTTTCATCCACCGCAAACGTTAGGGCAAATTCTCCTCCAGTCGGTCAACCTGGGACTTCCTCCAAGGCCCCCACACTCACAGCCGGCGTCGCGTGCTGCTCAGCGTCTGAGCATCCTCCTCTGCCCATTATTTCCAGAGGAATTTTGAACCTCATCCAGGACTGAAATAGCACCAGCAGCCGCTCGGGGGTTATTTATGGCCAAGCCGCGGGCTGGGCTGCAGCAAAGGGTTCAGAGCCCTCCGTTCCCATCAGTGCCCAGAGGAGGACAGGAAGAGATGTTCCCTGCAGGGCCCTGGGCTGTGCTTGGAGGGGGGGGGGGGGGGTCCACAGTGGGGGAGCAAGTGATGTACAGCAAAAAGGGCCAATGGCAGAGAAGAAGCTGGATGGGGATGTGAGAAAACACGAGGCCACACCAACTTGAGGAGCGGATTCGATTGTCACTTTAATCCACAGACTGCTGCATGCACTGTAAACAGGATCGTTAGGCAGGTTTGTTACTGGTATTTATTTGTCTTTAATATAAAAGTTACAGGTTTGAAATGTTTGCAGGAAGATGCCACCGTTGGGACTGGGTTAGTGGTGTATAATATATCATACAGCCAAACAGCTGGGCTGCGGGGAGGCTGGGGAGCAACCCAGTGCTGATAGCAAAGCACATCACTTCCCTCTGCCTGCCCCTGGGAGAACAGAGACCCCCAGGGGAGAGGTGAGCTGAGAGCCGGGTGCCCCCAACCCCATCCCTCTGCATGGAGCCCTGGGCAAAGCACTGCTGCTCCCTTCGTCCCCAGAACGTGGGGACCTGGAGTGCTGGGGCCATCGTAGTGCTGCCCCTGCGCTGTCACTCCTGCAGCACACAGCAGCGATGGGGCAGCACAGCTCTGCACCAGGTGGAGGGGCTGCGTTTGCCATTTCCATCTCATTGTGTTGCTTTCTTTAAATCTTATTTACAAAGGAAAATAAAAATCACTTCCTGCTTTGGGGATTGCAAAGCTTTGGCCGGGCATAGTGCGCAGCCCCAGGGCTCTTAACAGTGCCATAAAAAAATAAAAGGTTTTGAAATGTTCTGACTCAGTGCCACAGCACAGCCAGAGCTCCGCTCCTCCTGCTGCTGCGGGCTGTGGAGCACAGAGCACAGCTCACCTCACACACCAGGCTGTCCTGCACTTGCAGCCCCGGTGCCAGTAGGAAAATGATGATTTTGGGTGCAACCTCATGAGCGGAGCAAAGCACCGCGCTGCAGGCATGGCCAGGCAAGGCTTTGCAATCTGCAGAAGGAAATGCTCGTCACTCTGATCCACCCAGAACAAACAGGAGCTTGGCAAACATTGACCTGCGATGGAGAAGTAAAGCGAGGATGCTCTGCAAAACATCCCGTGTGAGCCACTGCCCTGAGCTGCAGGGATGTGCTGGAGCTCTGAAAAACCTGCCACTGTGGGACACGGCTCTGCAGAAGGCCTTGCGAGGGGGTAAAACCTACAGCATGTGCTCAGAACCACGACCCACGCTGTAAACAACTGAATGGGGCCAGAAAGGAAGGGGGGGGGAACAGCCTGGGAGAGGGGACAGGGACACAAAGTGGGGATGGAAGGGCAGAGTAAGGCACACGGAACAGGAGGGGAGCGAGGGGTGCGGACAGTGCTGGGGATGGGGCAGAAAGGGGCTTCTGAGCACAGCACCGTGGGTCACTGGGATGAGAACCATTTGGCAACAAGGAGAGGAATGGAGGGGGCCGGGAGCACGGGGCTCCTTCCAGCCCCAGGGAGGGGCTGCTGGCTCCTCCAGTGCCCTGGGGCAGCCCTCAGCCTCTTTCCTTCCAGCACTCGGAACGATGCTGTCACTGCTTGTGAGTTTTATACACATCATGTTTTGCACTTTTTTTTTTTTCCTATAAACCCATCGGTATTCAGACATGCATCAAAAAGAAAAATCTCCAACGGATTCTAAATACTAATATTTACAGTCATATACTACAGAATTTACTGTGCAAAAGCTAGTACCATCACTACAAGATACGGGCCCACAGGGCAGGTGAGCGCGGTACCACGGTATCAACATTTCCAAGGGTCAGAGGGATCACTGTGGCTTAAATAGTGAGATCTGAGAGGAGGAGGGGGGACGATGGCTGGAGACGGCGGCTCCCTGCCCACCATTCAGTGCCTCTTCTGTATCCATTAGCGGTGCCTTCACCTCACTGAGAAGGCGAGAGAGATGTGGGGCAAAGCGAAGCCCCCTGTAAACAAGCCCAGCCCTCCGGCAGGCAGCGGGGCTCCTTCACCCCCATCTTCCTGGGAAAAGCCTCAGCTGCTGCCTGCTGAACACCATGAGATGAGCCCTCAGGCGCCGAGCTCTGCTCACCCTCCGTCCGGGATGAAGACAAAAGCCCGCGTGTTTCCAAACACCATCAGTAACACATTGCCTGGGACCCTCCTTCCACAAAGCTCTCTCCCTGGTGGAAAAGCTGCTCGATGGCACAGAGGGATGGGAGGAGGAGGGAGGCGAGCGCTGCCCACTCTCAGCCTGCTGCCGTCCGCGCGGCGGCCACTGCTCTGCCAATGCTCACAGCCCTGAAGTCGCTGCCAGCCCGGAGAGAGGCCGTGTCACCCCGTAACAGGTACAAATACTGAACTCCAGTCTCATAGCTGCCCTCCGTGCGCCTGCCGAGCAATTCTCCTCGCTGGCACAAACCCTCTTCCTAAGTTTTCTCCTCCCGGTCTGTTTTCCGCCTCGTAATGTTGCGAGGTTTGATTTTGAGGGACAGTTCCCACAGCGCCTCCTCTGCCAGATGGTCGCTGAAGTCGTTGAAGAATGACACGATGTCGTCGTTCCTCCTGATGTCGTAATGTCTGCAGAACCACAGAGAAGGGCTGCAGTTAAACGAGGGGCTGAGGGACCCCCGGCTCGTCCCCACACAGAGCCTGCGCTGCGTTCTGTGTCACCTGAGCCCACAGCTTGTGATGGGCTGTGACACCAAGGGGACAAAACATCATCAGGTTGGATATAAGGAGGAAGTTTTTCATGCAGAGGGTGGTGAGGCACTGGAACAGGTTGCCCAAGGAGGCTGTGGATGCCCCATCCCTGCAGGCATTCAAGGCCAGGCTGGATGTGGCTCTGGGCAGCCTGGTTGGCAGCCCTGCACACAGCAGGGGGTTGAAACTGGATGATCATTGTGCTCCTTTTCAACCCAGGCCATTCCATATCCACTGAGGAAAGCCCTTTGTGTTCCTGAGAACCTCTGTTCTCAGCCACAGCAAAATCTGCCATGGAAAGAAAGAGTAGGAAAACAAAGACAGGGCTTCTAAAAGCAATACTGGAAAAACACCATCACAACTCAGTAATCTTATCTAACCCAGGGAGGGGAGCAGACCACAAGCACTGTAACCATGTCACTGCCAGGTCCCTTTACAGCTCCACCTCGATGTTGTCCCTCCGGTGCCCCCACAGTACCCAGCTCAGACCCCACTGCCTCACTTACACCTGTTGGAAGCACCTCATGCTGTCCAGGATGTTAAACTGCTGCCAGCGCTTGGAGAAGTTCACCTTGCTGTCGATGTAGTCCGGGTTTCCCAGATGAACAAAGGTCAGGTCCTGCAGAATTAGGCCTCTGAAAGAGAGAAGAGGGCATAGAGCCAGAGTAGGCAAACAAGCATAGAGGTTTGCCATACATGGGCAGGAGAGCCAGCCAAGGGCAGCCACACGGAACCTGACCAGCTCCAGCTTTAAACTGGAGGGAAAAGTTTCCCTGGCAGCAGACATGGAGGTGCTCAGGTGTTAAGTGCAGCTGAGAGCAAGAACAGCTGCTGTGCTCATTACCACCCTCTGCACCCCCTGCAGCCCTCCCCAGTCCCCCACCAGGCAACTCTCCTTCCTCCAGGAATTGTACAATGGAAGAAAGCGAGATCAGAAGTTCTACTGGTGCAAGAGCAAATGTGCCACCTAGACCTGAGAGCCCCTGCAGAAGAAGGGAAGGGCTTCAAGTCAACAGGATGAAGCACCTGTTTTTGCTAAGGGAGATTCTTAATTGAACAGCTCTTCTCAACCATAAGAATCTGAGCTGTTTCAGAGGAGCAAGCAGCAGCTTGAAGCTGTGGGACCCACTGCAGCTCATGGAAAACTTGCCTTGCAGTGAACAGACCCCAAAGAAAGTATAGGTAAAAGGTGTCTGCTGAAGATTCAGCCACTGAATCTTTCCTTTGCCAGTCACCCTCACTAAAAGAAAGTCCAGACATAAAGCATCTGAAACAGCAGCAGCAGGTGGTCTGAGCTCTGATCCACAGTTATAAAAGGGAATGAGATCCTCAGCGGTGGCAGCAGATGGAGAAAACCAGTCATCCTGTACTGGGAACGCGGTGTCACAAATGGGAGCTGTGCCAAGGGCTGCCTCCCTGCTGCAGGACAGACTGCTCCGAGGGCACGTGGGTCTGACGTGGCACAACGACGTCATTTTAGATGTAGGACAGAGGCTAAGTGCTCAGCTGGGCTGACGCTGCTGAGAAACCACGGAAGGAACTGCTGGAATGCACAGAAGTAAAGGCAGAAGAAAGGAAGCACCGACTCACAGGTATGGGATGCAGGGAGGTTCCACATCAGCCAGGGCTGCCCTGTAGGCGCGGAAGGACGAGGAGCTGTCGATCAGAGTGCAGTACTCAGCCAGGCCCTGCAGAACACAAAGCCCCCAGTCACCCCTTTATCTTTGTAACCTCTCTCCCAGGGAGTCGACGCCACCCTGCAAACACCACCAGCTCAGTTTGCTCAGTTTGTGTTCTCACAGAACTTCACTGCCTTCAGCTCCACCAAAGCTTCACAGCACAGGGAGGAAGCAGCTGTTCCCTCAGCCCAGGGCAGTGCTGGCACTCCTACAGCTGTCAGAAAGCCCTGCAGCACTGCAGGCTGCCAGCACTGTGCCATTACGCCCACTGAAGAGCATTCATCCACCAGCCCTCCACCCTGTCATGCTGCTGAGCTGTTAAAACTCACCCTGCTGCTTCATATCACAACTACAGTTATCCTTTTTCCCCTACATATAAAAGCCTTGCGCTGTTCCTCACCTCTGAGGTTTGTTTCTGCCACTCCAGCCTTCGGATGGGTGCAGAATCCAGTGCAGAAAGAATGGCCAGATAGGAATTAAAATTATTCAGCTTTCGTAAGTGCTGTGAAGAGGGAAAATATACGAGTTACACAGAGATCTGTAATGCCTCAGAACATAAAACAGCTTTACCATCTGGCACGTCCCACTCTGCTGCTAAAGAACAGCATGGGTGATTCACAGCACTGAGCTGATACCTTCATAATCTTGATAAACTTAAGGAGCAGCCTCTCTCGGTCCTGGGCTTTCTCTTGCAGCATTATTATGGAACGGACCCTGGAAGAACAGAGAAGGACAAACTCACTTCAGCAGATCTCAGATTTCCTCTCGTTTCATTTACAAAACTGACAACTATTAAGGATGGATCAACAATATTGAAAAGTTTCTGATATCTCCAACTCAAACTGAGCGAGGAATAATTCCAAGGATGAGAACAATGATCATTCAGGGTGCATTCATTTGCAAGGGGAACGTTTGTTGGAAGGGCTCAGTGGTACTGGGTAATTCCTCCATGTTACAGTGCCCTCCAGAACTCATCATGTTATTCCTCTTGAGCTCCACCAAACTTGTATATCTACTTCCTGGCCAAAAATACACACGTGATCCCACTTACAGGAACCCAACTGCAAGGCATATGCAATATGCAAGGAATATCCTGAGCTCTAAGACAGGGGAGGTTAGGCACAGCTCAGTGCCATGGGTGCTGTGAGCTCCTTACCAGTAGGACATGTTATTAAAGTGCTCTGTGAACTGCGTCAGGTTGGGGCTCTTCTCTTCATTTTGCTCTTTTGCCCAAAGCAAAACTTCTGGTATCTGCCCAGGAAGAAAAACAGAGGGGTGGCAGAACACCACACGTTATCATGGGATTTCTGCCTCAGGATTCCCAGCTGCAGCCTGTGGCCGTGGTCTTTTGCTGACACAAGTTCAGCTGTCCTCTGCATTGTGCTGGGAATACCAGAGATTGCAGAGGGATGTGTGCAGGTCTCTCCCTCTGCCCTCCCCCCATCCTTGTCTTCGTACCTCGATTTTATAGAAGAGTTCAGCATCCAGGAGGGTCAGCTGCTCAGCTATTTCATGACTGTGGAAATCATGCAAGGTCCCCGGCCTGCGGGAAAGAAAGATGAAGAAAGAATATGAAAATGTAACCTGCTTTCTTTCCTTTCTTCTACTTTAGACTGAGAAAAGCCTTGTGTCCAAATAAAAGGGATGCCCTGCTCCTGAGAAGGGACCAAGAAAATAGCCACATGTGTGCTTCCTCACCTGGCTGCCACCCCTCGGGCTGCAAGAGGTTTGATGGAGTTGGCATATCTCAGCATCTTCTTCTGATCCACTTTGTCCAGGATGTTTTTGCGCAGCACTCTGGCGAGGCTCAGCTCCCCGTTGCAGACCAGCCGGAACACCAGGTCCATCAGCAGCTTGAGAATCTCCTCTGTCAGCTCCACTAAGCTGAAAGATGGCAAAGCCAGGGCAGCCATCAGGACGACGAGTCCAGGACGCAGGTGTTGTTACAGACTGTGCAGCTCCCACCCCAAAACTATGAAGGCAACTCACCACAGCTCATCCACCACTCTCACCAGCACGAAGAAGGTGTTCTTACTGACTCGCTTCTTAAACGTATCTGGGAAGTGGCAAAACTTCTCATATGTTGGTTGCAAATTAAAGAATCAACCGCTAGAACAATTAACAGCTGCCCTGAGGAACATCAGAATGGATATTACTCCATCTTGATTAAAACTGGTGTTGAGTTTCTAGGAGATGGAGGACACCGCTATGGCTCTGATTAACATGGCACTGAGCTGCCACCAGGGATGCAGCAGGGGTGTGAGGGGGTCCTTGTGCCTTGCAAAGCTGATGCTAGCAGGGCAGGTGGACCCTCAGACTACTGCCTCCAAGGTGGCATTTAACGAGCTGCACTCCTCTACTGCCATCTCCCACACCAGACTGAGACATCTCTCAGGTCTCCTAACAGATCTCAGACGTCACCTCCACCTTCCTCTCTGCCCAAAAGGGGAGTGGCAGTGAAGGAGACAGCAGAGGCCGAGCACGTTTCCACCAGGTGCACAAATGGAGACAGCAAGCCAAATATCAAAGAGGGCCTGCAGGAGAGCCCCAGCCAATACTTCCACCGACAGCTGCTCCCCAAGGAGATTCTGCAGTGTCCTTGGCAGCACTGATCCCAGCAGGAGAGAGGGAGGCCGTCCCTGCTGCAGATGGCAGTGATGAGCTGTGGCTCAGGGCAGGGTGACATCAGGCTGCTTTTGTGGTGGGTGTGAGCAGGAGCAGAGCCCACCAGGCTCTGGGGGTGACAAGGACAGAGCCAAGGGAGGCACTGTGTGCAGCGTGCTCAGCCTGCTCTGCGCTGCCAGAAGCACTACCACTCACACTGTACGTGCAGCCCTGGCCTTGTTAGCAGATACAAGCTCAGAGCTGGAGGCTAAGAGGACATTATCTTCTGTGTTGCATTTCTTGTAATGAGAAGGAGAATAGGACTTGACAGTTTAGCCATCGCTGGTGTTAACCTACATCTGCCCAAGCAATTCTCTCAGCCCCTCTGAAGGACGGACACACGATCCCCATTCTACAGACCAGAATGGACAAACAAATGACAACTTCCCCAGTTCTGTACAGAACATCTGAACTGCTCTTCTCTCCTGCCAGGGCCCCCAGGACACCACACTCCGGTCCAGCACTCTGCTTCCTACAGACCTGCCCTGTGGCATTTCCTATTTGTAGGCAGCAGAGATGAAGGAAGTGCTGCTCAGGGCACCTGCAGGGCGATCACAGCACAATGCTCTCAGCAGGTTTGTGACCAGCCAGCTCGCCACCAGCTCCCTCCATGACGGCTGCTCTGCTCTGCTCCCTGGGGCGAATTGCCTTTCATGGAAAAGGATATCTGTACTGCAGCTTCTTGATGAGCTCTTCAGGGGTAATAAATGTCCTGTATGTAGTCAGGAAGGCTTCACAGTACAGCACCAGATCTACAGAGAAAGACAAGGAAGCCTCAGTCAACCCTGCCTGCAGAAAACAAAGCTTCGTGTAAGATTGAATCCAGCCTCACAGAAAGAGGACACCGACACAGACACATTTTGACAAGGATGAGCCGTACAGGAAAGCTGTGCTGTTGTTTCTCACCAGCAGATGGACCCTTAGGCAAAAGAGCAGGAGCTGCCCTGTCCCCTAGGCTGGCTCCCATTTGCAGTACTTCAATTTGCTTTCAAGCTTATGCGACCACCAAAGGGATTGGTGAAACAAACCTGTTTGTGGGACAGGAACTGTAGTAACAGGTCAAATTCAAATGTGCTGAAAGCCCTGGGGATGCTTTAAAGAGAAGATCTGACAATGAGAGGGGGGTGCCTGCTCTGCCTTTACTGCTCAGCCAGCACAGAGCCCTGCAGAAGACAGTCACTTCCCTCCTGAACAGGAACACTCATATTTCAGTGTGATGGCTTGGTGCTGCAGCCTCTCTGCCCTTGCTGTATTCCAGGAAGTCTGCCTCAGGGCAGCGTAAATATCTGATTATTTTCAACCAAAGGAGTAAATTGCACAGCAAAAACTGACTCTGCCCCGTGTGTGACCCTGCCACGACACGAACGCTGCCATGTGATCAAAATGGAAGTTAATTAGGCCTGATATCAAACCAAGCTGTGCTGCAGTCAGCATCTGCAGTGGGATGGCACGCTGCCCTGCTGCCCCGCTGCAACCACTGGAGAGGCTCAGCAGCACCCACAGGGGAAGGCTCCTGCTGGGCCTGCCCAGGCTTGGCTGTGCACGTTCCACCAGGACAGGGAGCACCCCACACCCACATCCACATGTCAGAACGTGAGCCCACTGTGCAGGGAAGGGTGGGAAAGCAGGGAACGGCGTGAGAGCCGTGCGTCGCTACCTGCAGTGCTCCTCTTGGCAGCAGCCTCACAGAGATGCTTCTTCCTCGTGCTCTGAAAGCAGAGCGTGCTGCTGGCTCTTGGCTAAAGCGATCAGATGTAAGCTGTAAAGCTGGAGGCTGGGTGGTCATGTCAGGGGTGAGCCCTAGGCTTGCTCCAGCTGTAATCCTGCACTCGCACGCGGCTGCGAGCACTTAACTGACCACGGATTTTGATCCCAAAGACCACAAGCCTCCTTTCATCCCTTATTCCATTTAGCTCTTTTAGAAAACTCAAATGGACAAGAAGCATCATGCAGCAGGGCGTGGAGCTGCATTTATTCTGGGTTCCCATCTGCCCAAAAGGCAACGTGAGGTAATACAGCTGGTCTGCTCTGGCACTCAAAGCTGCCAAGAAATTCATCTTTAAAGGAAAGCCTCTTAACTGTACCCCTCTGTGCTGTTTGGCTGATTGATTTACAAGCCCTGAATTCTTCTCATTGTAAGCTTAATTCATTAACCCTCTCAGTCACCCAAACACTGGGTTAGCATAGCACAAATTCCTCCGTGCTCCATTCAGATCAGCAGCTTGGCAGAGCATGCAAGGCTGAGCTGAGAAATGCACCGCTCCCCCTCTGCCCATCCTCTCCCCCTGTCCTGCTGTGCATTCAGAATCCTGCTCTGCTTTTTCCTCATCTCAAGAGGTTCTCCACAGCCTTCACATCACTGCCTGCAGCCTCCTCTGAGCTCCCCATTCAGGAACTGGTGGTTGAGCACACATCCCTTTGTCAAGTGGTGTCTTTAAACACAGTGGGGAAGTTCTTCCAATGTGATGCTTGTTCTGGAGAACAGCAAGAGTAAATCAGAGCTTCTCTATTCCAGTTTTGGCTTTTGTACATGGGGCATTTCCATTTAGATTTTTTTTTTAATGTACTTATCTAACCACAGGGCAATGAATTGCCTCCTTCTCTCTAGTATGCTCCTAACTTTGGTCCTCTGTGCCTGGATTTGATGCCTGACGTAAATAGGGAAATATATCTGCCAAGGGAAGGATTTTCCTGCTAGCTGAATGGTGCTGTAAGTAATTGGAAACACCTTATGCTACAGCATAAGAGCTGCCATTTAAAAATGCACATGAAAGATATCTCCCCTTTGGCTATCAAACCTCTAAAATATGAGAGCTGAGTGGTTCAGAGGGTTAGAACATTTCGCCTTGCATCCCAGGAGATAAGGAGATCAATTCTGGTTAAAGGCCATCAGCACAAATGCATTTGGCAGATTCAAAATCACTCTCTGGAAACGCTGCAACGACTGTGTGTGTCACAGCTCTCAGAAAGGAGCTGCTCCACGTGGGTGGTGACTGGGGCTGGATTGAGAGTGGGGCTGTAACAAACAGAGCTAGGAGCTGCCACCCCTGGCTCTCTCCTCCACATCTCATTTCACATGCAGTAAATCCCCTCCCTGCCCTGGTCTAGGGGTAGTGGTACAGAGCTGGATGAGGCAGTGAGGCAGTGAGGAGGGGGTGGCAGCAGTGCCACCAGGCTGCCTGATGGCCATGGGTACAAAAGCCCCCATCACTTCTGCACTTACAGAAGACAACATCTGCCCTCAGCAGGCCTGGAGACACCATGGCAGCAGTTCCACCGGCTCCAGGGCCATGAGGAGTTAATTCCAGCCCTGCTGTTAAATGGAATGACCAGGCGCTTATCCAGCTTACCTCTGTTTCACCAAAGATAAGCACAATCCCCCCCTGCAACTCGGGGGATGATTAATGCAGAGCTCTCCACCCTGGTCCAGCAGCAAGAGTCACATCGTAACTGCTCACACCACAGAGGTGCAGAAGCCCAGCAGCAAAAGCCCACATCAGGTCATACTCCCCAGCTTTGTTTCGGGGCATCCCCTGTACCTTTCCTGTCGGTCTCCGTTGCATGCACCAACAAAATATCTCCAGATCCTCCGCGGACATCTGGCCCATCATCTCCCTGCAGTGAGAACAGAAGTGCTTTACACACAACCCAAGTTCCTGTCTGGTTTACCATCTCTGGGGCTCAAACTCAGCACTAACTGGCAGAGCACACACTGTTCCTGGCACTGTTTGCAGCTCAAGTTGGGGCACGATCTCAAAGTGCTGGGCTAATCCTGGAATTTGAGTCAAACATTTGGTGTCCCAGATGAGGATTTGGGTCAATTACCACTCAGGGCCTTTGACTCCTTAAAACCAGGCTGTGAAGCACAGTGAAAGCTGAACCTTCTGGCCACAGAAGAATGAAGAGAAATATCCCAGACTCCCAAATGCTCCCAAAAGACCATTAACAGAACAGCAGCTCTGTGTGAACTGTCTCAAAGTGCAGGATCATGTACCACAGTGGCTGTGGGGTGAGAGGTCGTGCATTCAACTTGCATGCCCCTGGAACATCAAAAACCTAGCAAGTTAATTCCCTAATCTGGAACTATTTGGCTGGAGGTCACCTGAAGCAATCCAATAACCAGGAGCAGAAGAACAGCCCTGCTAACTCCTTGACCCCTGCCTCATTGCTTTGAGAACATCCTTCTTTTAGCTCCTGCTATTCGCAACTGAAAATATGCAGCACTCATCTATCAGTCAGCCAGTGGTTCCCACGCTGCAGGAAATGGGGTGCAGGAGCAGTACTCTATTGTTTATAATATGCAGACCATAAAGGAAGAAAAAAGGAAGAAAAAAGTTAAGGGCTGATGCAGATCTGCTACTCCAAAACGATCAGCAATCACTGCTGTTTTTGTGTGCTTTTTTTTTTAAAGCTGATGGAAATATTCCTGCAGGTCAGACTGGAATCGTGCCTGGCTTCCCTTATCTAAACCTGCTATTTTAATATGCAAAACACTGGAAAAAAACCCACAGACTTGCAGCCATTGAGCAGCTATTTCTAAAATGTGAATTCAAGTGACTCTCTGGCAAGACACATAAAATACTACTCATGGAATCAGCAACAGCTTCTCATTCTCTCTCTTAGCTGCCCAAAGAACACTCCTAAAGTGTCAGTAAATGACAAGTTCTTTCTATTGTTCAGAATAGCCCCTGATAAATCTGAAAGCTTCAAAACCTTGTGTATTCCCTCAAGCTGCATGAAAAAACAGCTTGATTGAAGAGCATAGTAAGCAACGGTGTCTGGGAATGCACCCAAGCCAGAAACAAAGTCATTTCTTCTCCATCAGCAACGCAATGTCCTGTTTGGGAAACATGCTAACCATGCCTTCAGAAAATCAGCTCTCAGTAGAATATAAACCAAAGAACATGAACAACACCCCGAAGGAGCCCACCTCTTGCTTCAGTGTTAACCTAGCCATAATTTCGCTGTGGTCGATAAGGGAGAGCTCATCCACCTCTTCCTCCAGCTGTGACGATTCCAAAGCATCTGGTGACTGCTGCTGCCTGTAAAAAACAGGCAAACAACCATCAGTGTCGTCGTCCATCTGATGACTGAGGGATGCTGAGTCCACCTCAGCTCTCAGTGAACAGATCCTCACTAAGTAGCAGTAAGCACACAGAAGGCCTGGAGGTAAAGCTTTTGCAAACAAGCCTACAGGTCTAGCAGTAACTCTGTTAGTTTGTGCACCACTTGAAAAACAAACCAACCTTTAGGACCTGCCTGGATTTCTGGCACAAAGGATTTTACCATGCCCTGCATGAATACACACTTTCACATCTCCTTAATTCACCAGATTATTAGTGCACACAAATCTAAGCCCTCCCTCAAATATACAGAGACTAAACATGCTCCAAATGCTGCTACTATGGGCTGTGATCTGACAAAAAAAATTTATATATATATATATATACATACATATACTCTTTCTGCAGGAAGATCTGGCATCCTGACCACTTTTTTGGTGCACATTACTCCACAGACAGGTGCTCTTGCACCTGGGCACATTCTCGATGCCTGCATTCATAAGAACATGAAAAAAGTGCACATCCCTTACAGCTTTCCCCAGGCACAGGTCAGAATTTGGTGCAACAATCTGCACTGAGCTTTGCAGAGCACTGCTGTATTGCCTCCTTCACTGCAGGGATTAAAACCCTCAAACCAACTGCAGAAAATAGGAGGAGGGAAGTTGACTGTCACACACAAAACAATGCTGTTCTCTATTTTTGCCTCAGAAATGCAATTGAAGAGCAATCTCGAGCAGCAGGGAAGCACTCACTCCACTCCTACTGAAGCCCATCTGTTACAGCCTGCACCTCTTCATTTACATAGGCAAATGATAGCTAAGAGTATTAGAAGGGATATAAAGACTCCTGCTCTGGGGCCTCTGCCAGCCTTTAACTAGCAGGGTTAGGAAGAAATTCCCTTCTTGAAGACTATTTCCCAGCAGTGACACAGACTTTTTTCATGTTTCCCTGGAAGCAGGAGGGAGCAGCCAGTGTCTCTGACAGGACTGCCAATTAGATGGCCTTGCAATGACAAACACAGGCTGCATTAACCTCTACTGGCTTGCTGAGTTAACTAATGACATCTTGCCTTGATCCTCCTTCTGCAGTAGGATCCCACTGCTCTGCCACTGTGCAAAAGAACCCAACTGAATAGGCTTAAAACCTGAAGGGCTGGGGGCAGAAGAGGCAGCCACAATGAGCCCCAGCAGAGGAAAGGGAGAGAGGAACGTTGCTGGTGCTCTGCACACCTCCAAGCAGGGAAGCAGCTGTAACAGGGGAGCCAGGCTCACCTCTCAGCACCATCTTTGCCTTCCTTCCCCATGGCACTGCTGTTTGAAGTGGAGTCTTTGGAATGGCCGTCTTTGACAGAGGGAGATTCCTGCAAAGAGAAGGAAGTTTTTCATTTTTGTCCTGGATCCTGCATCACAGCCAAGCCTGCATTTACAGTCTTACTGCCTCTAAACGGCTCTTTGCTGTAAATTCCTTCAGAGCAGTTAAAGATTGATGCAAGTTAATGCCAAATGCCAGGAAAACACAGAAGTTAATTAGATAGGAAATTTGGGACCATCTCTGGAGACTAGTGCAATTAGTATTGTTTGCCTTTAACGTTGTGAAATGATGCTGAAAGTCACAACACAAGTCAGCTGTTGTCTTGAATTTTAACTCTCTCACTGCTTTTTTTTTTCCAGCCCTTACTGTTGAAATACACTTGCCTTCTGCTTTAATCAGAATGGACACAGCCAGCTCCAAGCTCTCCAGTTTCAGTTCCCCTCTCAGTTACAGCCCCCAAAAGACCAGACTGCCTTGGGGAGGGGGGGATGCAAAGTGCCTTTCCTACTCCCTTCTCCTCCATCAGAAGAGCTCACACAATGATGGAACGCTTCCACTTCACAATTCATGGCTGTGGAAATGAGGCTAATGCAAACAAGCAGAACCACCCGAACACAGCATGGAACAGCAGGTGGACAGCTCGGAGAAAATAGAGTTGCAGCACTTTAAATTAGCCGTTTATTAAAGAGAGAAACAGCCATGAATGGCAAATGGGGATATTAATCTAACAGTGCTGGAGTTCAGAATTATTTAACATCGTGCAAAGCGAACCTTGGACATTCCATCTACTGAACCGACAGGACTGAAAGCACCTCTAACCCTGCCCAGCTTTGGTGGGGAAGGTGCACCAGGGAGCTGAGATTTGTCAGCGCCTGTGGAATTTCTCCAGGCTGCATCTATCTGTAAAGTCCTTTGCTTCCAAGTTAAGGATCAGTTAGTGATTGCCCAGAGGGCTGGGGCTGTCCTAATGAGGGGGAATGATGGGGGCACCATCTCCTTGCATATTTAATGCCAGCAGGGATAAAGGCTTTGGAAACATCCTGCAGATGGGCCGCTCTAGGTGAGGGCTGGCAAAGGGAGCAGCACAGAGCTCAGGGTGACACAGCAGGAAGGTGGCACCTCCCTGCCATGGGGTATGTCCCATCTCAAGGCAACAGCTCAAATAGGAGGCTGGAGGGAAGGAAGAAGCAGAGCGTGGTTACGGTGCTGTTGATCAATCATTTCGTACCCAAGTGGGGAAGGAAAAATAAGAATTAAAAAAGGGGAGCACAAGGCTTTATTTATTGAAATAGGAAAGCCAAAGCGATCACAAGAGTAAACACAGACAGAAGACCGTGCTGGTCAGAGTGCAGCTCTCTAAAAGGGAACCTTATGCAAGCAGCTCCAAACAAACAGCAAAGCACAAATGGGCCACAGAGGAAGGCAAAGCCATCCCTCCATCCTGCCGGGGCTCTCAGCATCAGAACAGGAGGCCATCAAAGCCTGCAAGCCAGGAGAGGGCAAGCGAAGGGACCACCAGCAAGGGGACCGGGCACCCCGGGGTGTGCAGGGGCCGGGCCACAGTGTGAGCTCAGCATGCACCAGGCAGCCCCTTCCCAGAGCGTGGCCTCTCCCGGTTACTTACTCCTCCAGCATGAGGGAGTTCCCCGTTGCTCTGGCCAGAGGAATACAGATTGACGTATTCACCCTCACCAGCCTCCTCACTGGCGTTTTCACTCTAGGGGAGACAGGATGAAAGGAAATACTTGACGGTGCCCCTGGGCAGCGTTGGCTGGTAGCAAGCACTTGCGCCCTGCGGTGCCATCACCGAGGTGGCAGCCTGTCCTCCAGCTGCATGTTCCCAGAGGTGACCAGACCGGAGTTCTCAAGGACTGTCCTGAAGGCTGCAGCAGGACAGCAGCAGGCACTGCGTAGCGAGAGCTGCTATGGGAGCTGTGCAGGTGCACAGTGCACATGAGGACATCCAGCGTGCAGCTGTTAAGCATTCAGAGCCTGAGCACAAGCACCATTGTGCCGCTGCCAGCCCTGAGGAGCCAGGCTGAGCCAGACTTGAGGGCTGCTGGGTGCTTACAAGGAACCAAAACAACAAAGATGCAACAGCAAGGTCAGGTCTAAAAGGTGAAAAACTGATTTCTGTGGTGTATGTCCCTCTTCTCAGTACTGTGAAGAGGCAGAGTTGAGGTTCTGATCCCATCAACCGTAGGTTTTGCAACACACAGATGAGAAATCGCCTTGTAAATGAGGTGCTTAAAGAAGTAACCTGCCTACTGGCCTGCTAAACCAACCAGGGACCTTGAACTGAGGAACAGCTTTCAGCCCAACTCCAGCACTGCGTTACACTTTGCACTGAGTGCCAGCAGTGCTGGCAGCTGGGGACAGCAGAAGCCCACAGAAAATAGTGGCTTATGTAAGGAGAGTGCGGAGCTGAGCTAAGTCACTGCTCCTGGGGCTCAGCAGGGACTCAGGGAGCAGACATGCAGCTCCTGCAGGATGTGAAGCACTGCTGGGAGCCAACCTTGCCAAGCACTCCTTTACCTTCCTCTGATTTGTATCACAATTGCAGGAAGCTATAGCAACTTCTCTTCCTCTCCCCTTCACCAGCATTTGACATTTTATGTTTCCAACCTCTCAAACCTGTGGGGTTGCTCAGATTTACAGCCATCGTTTTTGTACAGAAAACTCTCTCAGCATTCACACGCAAGTTTGGAAACCAAATCACAACTATTAACACAAGTGACATTCTTTTAAAACAAAAACAAGCCCGGCCTTGTGTTAAGGTGCACACGATCACCTCTTTGGACAGTCTCACCGAAGGCGTCTGCAGAGAATCAGTGAGAGAGGTTTCAGAAGGAAGGCAGACAGGAGCACTCCCGTTAAAGCTGCTCTCCTGCGAAGAGGAGTTTGGCACATCCCCAGTGCTGGGAGACGGGCTGGCCGTGGCTGGCACTGCAAGGTCAGAGCTCGGAGACGGGTGGACGGGCGGAAAGGGTGCGGTGGAGCAGGAGGAGGAGGTAGAAGACAGGAAAGGAGGTACGGAGACTTGGTTGTGAGGCACAAAGTCCTGCGAGTAGGACCTAAACACAGACTTGTACTACGGGGACGCAGAGATGCACAACACAAAAACAAAGAAGATGGGAAAAGGAAGGAGACAGACAAGAGAAAAAGTGATTAGATCAGCGGCAGCTTAGCAGTGACAGCACAAGGTAATTCTAACAAAAGCACCTCCATGCCCACAGGCAGCCCTGAACAGAGGCAACCTTATTTTCTCCTCCACGTGTTAGAGCAGGAATTGTTACCTGGGCGGGCAAGTTTGATGGTGAGGTGAGCCCTTCCACAAACAGCAGCCTAGGGCAGGATGGATGGTGGCAACGGGGTGGTCAGCACGGAGGGACACCTGGTGCTGCAGCAGTGAGCAACAGAGCACACCTGGACAGCACCAGACTGGCTGAAGGGATGCGAAGGTATACAGAAACCACGGCTGTGAGTGCGCTGGAAGCATCTCAGCAGGGAAAAGCACTCTGAGGGCTTTCTGCTTTGCTGGGATTTTCCACTGGATCCCAATTTAAGATGCCGTTTGCTCCAGCCCTGTAATTTAACAGCTACTGTGTCAAGACCGTTCCAGAATACACAGTTCACAGTGAGGGGTGACTGGATTGTGCCTTCAGAGCAACGCTGAAGGATAAAGGAGATTACAGCAGTAGATGCTTTCACTCCTTTCCATCTGAGAAATACTGGGAGTAAAAATGATAATTGCCCTCAGGAGCCCTGAATTCCTTATCAAACCAATCCTTTAATGCAGTGCCTCCAAGAGTCAGCTGAAGAGATGAAAGGAGATCATCTACATAAAGCTTCATTTCACCATCTCTCCTAATCATCAGATTACTGTTCTGATAATATTAAGCAGGGTGCAGTGGGAGTATGCTGCCAAGAAAAACATGAGCAATCCTCTGCCTTTTAACATCTGGTGCTAGTAAGATGTGCCATCAGGGTGACTACAAAACAAGAACAGAACACAGCTGATACCCACCAGAAAAATAAATAATGAAAAGACAACAATGCTAAACCTGCTGGAGGGGAGTTTATCTTACAGCTTGTAGAGCTCGGTCACTAGTGAGATCTGAATTGTAGCCCTGTGGACTGAAGGAAGGAATAACCGTGTCATCCCAAACCCAGGCTGAAATACAGCTGTGGAGCTGTGGTGGTTGCTTGGAGCAATATCACAGAATCAGAGAATCACAGAATGGCCTGAGTTGAAAAGGACCACAATGCTCTTCCAGTTCCAACCCCCCTGCTATGTGCACAATCACCAACCAGCAGCCCAGGCTGCCCAGAGCCACATTCAGCCTGGCCTTGAATGCCTGCAGGGATGGGACATCCACAGCCTCCTTGGGCAGCCTGTTCCAGTGCCTCACCACCCTCTGAGTGACTAACTTCTTGCACTACACAGCTCCCAAGCAGCTCAGCTTGCTGAAAAGTGACAGTAAAGGAAGAAAGGGAAACAAAAGCATGAATTGGAAAATTCAGGAAAAATGAATTAAATTGGTAAGAACCAAAGCTCGGTCCATCACCTGCACCTTGCAGCAACACCCAGCTTGGCGGTGGTATTTTTCTCCCTTCTCTACAATATATAAGCTTAAAAATCTGAACTGAGAATCGCCTCAGGCTCCTAGCCTGGGAACAGAAGTTTCTCCACTACAAGCAGGAAAGGAAACAAAGGTCAGAGGCCAGACTTTACCTTCTACCAGCTCAATCCTCCAGCTCCCCTCCGTCGTGCTGCAGCTCTGGCAGCGCTCCCTGTGCACCCAATGCAACTCAAGGCCACAATACAGAGGAGCAGAGGGAGATGCTTTGGAAAGAGAGCTTAAAAGACTACTGAAGAATAATCAAAATGCAAATCCCTACCGCATGCCTGTGGCTAAAAGGAGACGGTGCTAGGGCAGGCTCCTCTCTCTTCCTGCCCATTTCTTCATGGCTGAGCAGCCCTGGCTCCAGGGACACCGTCTGCTTTTGGAGCTGCCTCAGTAACAATGACAAGTCTAATCTCTGTATTTACTTTCTGCCTGGATAAATGCTCTACATTTATTCATTTTCACTTGCATGGCACAAAACACTAAATCCCTCGTAAGACTCTGGGCTCATGACATCATCTTGGCTCAGCAGATTCATTATGCCTGCCCTGTCTCCCTGGTATTTCATGATCTCACTGGCGCTAACGTGCCAACTAATGCCCCAAGTCCCAGGCTCACCCCTCAGAAAAAGAACAGGAGCAAAGTGGATGGAGCACGTGCATCTCCCACCAACACACTGCAATGGCTCTCGAGAACTTGCTCAGCAATCTGCTGCCCCAGCGATGAGACCCAGTGTGACCCACAAACAATCATTAAATGATTCAGGCATGCTCTCAGCTTGCTGCTAAACGAAGGGAACAGCACAGAAAAGCCTTTGGTGTGCTGGCATTGATTAGCCAAGCTGTTCTCAACTTCCAGTCTCTCTGTACTGTTTGCATCTCGCAGAAAGCAGCCAGGAAGACCCCTCCTTCCTCCTGCTCAAGCAGCCCAGGAATTCCAGCTATGCAGCCATGCTGGGACAGGAGCCAAGAATGCAGCATACTTTGAAAGTGGAAAAACACCCTGCGGTGGAGATGAGGTCCATATGGCACCATTCCTGCTGTGCCCACCCAGCCCAGCCCAGCCAGCAGCTGCAGCAGGAATTGCTGCCATGGGGTCTGGGAGGTGCACCGCCCTGAGAAGCCCTATCATCCCATAAAAGCCAGGCTTATTTTGGGAGGGGAGAGTCCATTCAAGACAACTGTTGGAATGAAACCAGTCCTCTGCCCTCCACAAAATCAGAGGCAACGGTTTATCTTAGAAGCAAATCAGTGCTTATTTTTTCTCTGTTTTTTTGCAGGGTCAGCAAGGCCTCAGCTATGGCTGCACGACCTCCAACTCCATGACTTTGCTTTCAGCAAAGAACTTCAAAATAATCTTTGAGAAGCTAGAAAGCAACCAGATCCCTTGAGAAAAGACATTTTCCTCTTTCCAACTGCTGTTAAGTCTCCCGTCACGAGGGATTCTGACCTGCAACAGCAAATGGCCAGCACAGGGAAGAAGAGAGAGCAGGGAGAGATCCCTCCCCTCTCCCCACTGAAGCAGATTTAGATAAAGCTCCATCACTTGGGAAGCATTTCCACAAGGAGCGCTCTGAGTTCAGAGCAATCTCCTGGGAGCAGCAGGAAGGCAGCCTGTCCAGACCTGACAGTTTACATGCACTGAAAGCAGCATGGCACACACAGCCCTTCCAGAGATGGCATCTTTCAACATCTTCAATTTGCTGCCTTTGATTGTTTGTTTCAGAACAGCCTTCCATCATTAAGAGGGGCGTTACAGGATGCCCCAAAGGTCAATGACGTTAGGAACGTTTATTTGGGTTAGATGGCAGGAGATAAACACTCTAACAGAAACCTTACTCAACATCCATTCGGCCCTGGGATCAGGGAGAAAGGGTGTTCATAGGCAGCTGCTGATTGTAACAGCAATGTGCATCCTAAATTCAGAGCTGAACTCAATCAAACAGTTGTCAGAGCATCTGAAGCATCAGCAGCCACAGTTCTTACCTTTTAAGCAGAGCCTTCTCTGTCACCCTACTGGCTCCTGCCAAATTAACTGCGCTCCTGCCAGACACTCCCAGATCAGATAGAGCATCCGACTCCCAAAACAAGAAGCTATCAGAGGAAGGGATCAACCTTTTAGGTTTCCTCTGCTAATGCTATTAAGACAGAGACGTGGGCAGCGCGCCAGAACTGAGTGCCCAAATTCTAACAGGAGAGAACTATGTGCACAAATACTGGGCACTGTATAAAGCTACACCCTAAGAATATAATTACACAGACAACCATTGGAAAACACTTCCTATCTCATGACACAATTCTGGGCTTCCAGGTACTTTTGCTAATGAGGAAGGAAGTGCTCCTACAATGAATGGGTGGAAACACAAGCTGCCAAAAGAACGGCTTCAAGCGCTGCCACAGGAAAGGCAGCAACTCCTCCTGCTTGAATGCTTCTCAGCACAGCCTCTGACCTGGTCACACGGCTGATCTTGCTATTTTTAAAGAATGGTCAGCACAGCAGATGGATGGATGAGGTTTTCTGTTCCCTTGGGAAAGGCTCTCCTGGCTTCTGTATGAGAAAATACAAAATCCAAATTTCTAATTAACTGGAATGCAGTGAAAATGGGTGGAGGGAATGAAAACATTGGCAAAACTTGCTGATCGTGCTATCGTGCATCTCTCCTGAAACTATCAGAACTCAATCTGATCACAACTACAGCTTCAGCGCCTGTTTACCTTGTAAGCAATACCACTGTATCTAGCAGTCAGATCTTGCAAAGGCAGAGCATGGAGATGAAGGCAAGGCTCCTAAAAAGCCATACAGAAATTGTGATATATGGCCTAGTCCCCCCAGGGGACTGCTTCCACAGGCCTCCACAGGGAGAGGTAGTGTAAAATAAACATAAACCACAGAGGGAAGTGACTTTCACAAGCAGGATTAGGTGATGTCAGCACACAACAGCACTATGATCCCATATCAACCTGCAGTGGGAACAAACAGAAATGCAGGAGGAAAACGAAACAGGAAAGGCAAAACAATGCTTAATGCTCAAGAGCTGGTTACATGGATGCAAAGCTTGTTTTCTCCTTCTCTTTACTCCAAACTAAGGAGCCAAATCCTGCCTGGGACAGAAAGGAATCAACACACTGTGTTCTCATGGTCCTGATTTCTTGATGGCTCCCACCATCAAACCAATAAATGAGCCAAAATAACTCAGCCCCTGGTGAAGACTGGAGCTGCAGCCTGGGCAGCAAATGGAACAGAGCTACAAACAGAAGCAAGGCAGGGAAAACATGCAGAGCACATGTCTGAATGGTGAGCACCTTTAAGCACTTATCTGACCCGCCTCTTCTTGAGCAGGCTTTAATGCACACACAAGGAAGAAAAGCAGTTGCTGTGAATCTTCTGTGCATTTTCTCAATCTGCTGAAGATATGCCTGAACAAGTGAAAGCAGAAGTGTTGAATTAAGAGTTTTCCTAAGGAAATCACTTGCACCTTCTGTTGGAACTGGGTGGCCAATTCGGCTCCCCAAGAAGTTTACTGGAAATGGTCCTTAATGTGAAGGAAAACAAAAGACAAAAGAGCATTTTGAGAAAGGTAAGATGTTTCTCCACAGTGGAAATACAGCCAGTTTTCCACTAGTGGTGGTTTCATGCTTCAGATGAACAAGTACACCCCTTGTTTCAGCAAAGAAAACTTCCTTGCTGTAAGTGAATGAAAGCCTTTCTGCAGTCTTTGGTGGAAAACGTGGAGAGATAGCAATGTATCTCAGTTCCTGACTGATTTTTTCTGTCAGTGCAGTTCCCTGCTGCCAGGAAGCCAGGAGATCTGATTGCTGCCTCTGGGACATCTGCCCAGCCACCTCCAGTCAACAGCACAAGGAGCTGAGAAGGGAGGGAGGTGATCTGCTGTAGAGAAACTACTGCAGACAGTTACCAAGGCGGATGCTTCCCTGCTGCACCTCTTTCCCCACTGTCCAACAAAATAACGTTGCTTTCAGAAGAGGTGGGAAGGTGGAAATCCCTACAATGCTCCTGGTACAACCCAGTTGTCCCAGCAATGCAAGATTTGATGGTGTGACAGTGGGGAAGATGATGCTGGACGTCCTTACAGCCCATGCTATGAATGTGAGCCTTGCTGCCACAGAAGCCAGATGTGAATCAGAGCTGATGAATGCCGGACCCAACCTGGCAAACCGACAGGGTCTGATCCAGTCGCTCAGGACCTGCCTCAATCCAATACAAGCTATTACCTGTGAGACAATTTCCCACAACGAAGGGAAAAGAATGATCAGTGGGCAGACAGAGCAGTGGTGGCTCCTGGACTGCAGCAGTGGCTGCAGCTCTGATGGGAAAGAAAAACAAGTCAGGATTCTGGAAAATAAATTCATAAATTACAAATTAAAAGTAAAGAACCCTGTCTGAAAACGATGGTTTTAAGCCCTGTGAAGCAACAGAAAGGAGCTAGCCCTTTGTGCACAGGCACAGGGGGCTAACATGCAAACCCTGCCATAGGCTCAAGCCTTCCTGCTGCCTTCACGTGAACAGACTGACACAGATCTAGTGGGCTGCCCCTGCTGTCCATCTCCACTGATGATCTGGGTATGCAGGAAGGCAGCTCCTGAGCTGGCTGTTAGGGAAAGGTGTGCTCTGGCACCAACCACCACTGCTGGGAGCAGTGGATAGCTGATGCTCAGCTCCTACCACATCTACTGCTCACCATCAGCACTCACTCGAGAGTGGGGACAATGAAGACATGAGAATGACAGGAGCGCAGTGCAGATCACAGCAGCCTTTGCATGAAACGATCATTACAGGCAATGCCCAGGAGCAGAATGCAGGAAGGGTTCTGGTCCGGCTGAGTGCAGAACGCAGGGTGTCACCCTGGGAGGGATCCAAGCCTTAACAGCTGTTTCACATTGCTGTCTCATTAGGGATGGGGAAAACGGGATAAACCACGGTTATAGTATTATATGGGTCAGCTATGAAATATGTAAGGACATTGGTATTTTGCAGCTCAGAGACAAAGAGACGCTGTCAAGTGAAAATAGCATTTCTGCCTGTCACGACCACAAGATTACCATTATTTGAAGGCATTAATTAATTAAGTCATCATTTTTAATTCAGTTTACTTTCTTTGTGCACCTGACAGAGCACTGCCCAACTCATACTTCAACCATTCATCTTGCCTTCACCAAATCCTTGCAGAAGTAAGGATTTTCTAACGTGATTTTAGCATTTCATCAAATAATATATTCAGAATAACGTAGTCTGAATCAAGATCAGAACAGTTCAGAATGGTTAAGTATGCAGTAACCACTTAAATCAGGACACTTCTAAAAGTGGAAGTGCCCAGGTATTTTTAGAACGTTACAGTATCATATTTATAGCCTCTCAATTAAAACAAAACCAGCGACACGCTTTTATCTGGATTACAGTTCTGTGTAATGGAGAACTGTACAGTTAAGAACTTTTGCCTTAGTTCAAACCTTAAAACTGTTTTTTCCACACACTTATGCAAGCACCAACCTTCACCTTCCCAACACCTCAGCTTCCCTGCTCCCAAGGTTATGCCACACTGCTCTCCCTCACACCAAAGGAAGCCAGCAGCTTTCATTTACTGCATGTGCATTAACATACTCGTCCCTGAATACTTCCTTCTTCAGGCCCAGCACACAGCTTCACTGTCATTTTTAGAGAATGAGTAAATGTTGAAACGCAGTGACGGAGTGGGAGGATAGTTTTCAAATATTCAGTATTAAACTACAGCACTTCTGAGTTTTCCCTGCTCTTGCCTGATAACATCTCCAAAATCAGTGTAATTTACAAAACATCCACGTTGCTGTTAAAAAAGTCTGTTCTCAGCTATCATCATGCAGGCAATCAGAACACAACCAGACAGTTCTACATGCAAACACTTCCCACACTGTTGAGCCACTGGAATTCCATGGTTAGATTTAATTTCATTACATTAACACTCTGTTGTTGCTACCATTTAATTTAAGCAGCTGATCATACATTTAGGCAGTGCTGTAACATTATTCTTATTTCAATTTACATAATTTTCAGCTCCTCCTGTGGTTCTGACTGCTCATCAGTGCAACTCAGAGATCTGAGCTTGTTTGGGACCACGGAGATGCAAAGAGATGCAGACAAGCAAACATGACATGAATGATGTGTCAGAGGCCATTTTCTAGGAAAAAAAAATTAAGGAGCCATATCCACTGTTCCATGCATTTGGCTAAATCCATCTATTTCAAGGATGGCATCTCGTTATTCCTCCGAAGGCCAGGCTCACACAGCAGTACTTAATAGGCGCATTCGCATGGCTGGCGTTATGCAGCAGAACAAAAAGGCTGTGCAGTGCCACCAGCAGCCTGGGGGTGAGCAGGTCAAAGCAGAGTGCCTGAGCACCCAGGCCAGATCTCCTCCCAGCCCCAACACAGACACAAAAACCACATTTTCCCTGTATTTCAGTTAGCAAGATTTGCACCCCGCTTTCATCACCTGCCTTACAACAATCGAGTTCAACCCTCCCTCCCCCACCGTAGAACCTCACCCAGAACTGGCAGCATTAGCACAGGGCTTGCAGATGAGCATTTCATCACCAGCACAAACACAGGTTACAGAAGCACGGAGAGCAACTCACCGAATGCACAGGAAAGGAGCTGTGCCGGTTGAGAAAGGAGTTAGAGACTGACATAGTGAGGCCCTGAGCGGCACCGGTGTCCTCGGGGGTGAAGGGCACTTTAGTTTGCTGGACACAGTAGGAGACAGAAGGGAAAGAAGAGGCAGCATAGGAGGCCTGCTGAACAGAGGGGGAGAAAGCAAGAGACAGGAGAAACAAAGAAAGAAAGCACAGAAAAGGCTATGAATAAAGGGTAAGAAACGCTAACTGTAAAACAACGCATATAATGACTTGTTAAGCAAACAGCTATTCATACAGTTCATCAGAGCCAGACACACCAACGTGCCTTTCCTGAGCTCAAGGGGTGTGTCAAAAATCACAGCTCAAATCTTCTTTGTTTCACAAATCCCTTCAAAATAAACAGCCCAAGACAGCTGTGCCAGGGGGAAGCATGCTGCTCCTCACTGCCCTTCTTCTCCAGGCACCAGGGGCAGATGCCCACAGGAGCAGGTATGGGCAGGAGCAGCTGCCCAGCCAGGAGCTGCCCCTTTCAGCTGGGCAGCAGCTGACTCCTGCAGATTAGCAGTTTTTTGTGGTCTTGTTTTTTTGGCCCATCTGCAGATTGGAAACTTGAGACTGCATAGTGTGACCTGTAGGGCTTCACAGGTGCTGCTGAGATATTGCTTAACAGGACACCCAGCAAATTTTCAGTCCAATTCTAAATGACAGATCGTTTGCACAGGAGAGAGATATTAGTCTGCAAATAACAAATACTATCAGGAATTTCTCCTGAATTCCACTACAGTAAAGGCCCAAGGGAGGCCAAGCTGTATCCAGGCTTTCTCAGCTCTGTCCTGTTGAACATAACATACAAACATTTCACATACAAGCTATGAAGCTTGCAAGAACGGACTTCCTAATTATTATTTTAGAGGAGTCCATCCAGCAGACTTCCTCGCTGCTGGAGCAGCTGATGTCCCCATGATTTGCTGCTTCAGAATCTCTCAGGGCACTGGGAGCTGAGGAACAATAGAACCTGATGGCTTTTCCAGTGATTGCTGAATGAGCCATTCTCTGCTTGCATCACCTTCCCAACTGGAGATGAAGGCAGAGGCACAAGGCTGCATTTTAAGAAACCTCTGCTTCAGGGGAACTGCAAGCAACACCTTGATAGCATCAGCTTGCAAAACTAGAAGGATACCTGACAGGCAGAATGGTGACATCTTGGCTGCCCAGATAATGATTAAAGGGCAGCAAAGAAATGCTTTGCTTCCATTGACAAACTGCATAATACTCAGTTTACTTCAGTTTACTTCACCAGTTACTTTATCTTGTCAGGACACCTATCTGAGCCACAGGAATGTAGTTACTGAATTCCCAAATTAGACCTCTGTGTAGCTTCTCTGATTTGATTAAAAAGTAACCCTGGGGCAGTCAAATTTTAGCACAGATAACATGAGGATGCATTGCGACAGTTGCCATCTAACAGCAAGAGCGTGGCCCTGCTCCTGTATTTCATCCTGATTTGTTACAGCCATGGCCAATCTAAGTCAGGTAGCAGTGAAAAACAGGTAAACTCCTGAATCACACACATGGACTAATGTAAGGAAAACATGCAAGAGTTAAATAATAGCTGTACCAAAATTCTGTGGCTTTGGCAAAGACGGAGCCACAAAAGCAGTGATTATGTTTGAATGGTTATTATCAGTGGCATCCTTGACAACAGTTGCAAAACAACATTGGGAACAACAGTGCAGCAACTTCTTCAAAACCATGCTGCCCAGTGTGTCAAAATCTTCAAAGTAACAGACATTACATGTGTCTCTAGTCTGGCACAGATTCAGCTATGCCATGTGGAAGATGAAATCTCATTTTCAGGGGAAGAGTCTGAATGTAGGGTTAGAAAAGAACAGAAGAACTCAAAGTAGACGATGCAAAATGCCTGAAAACACTTAATGAGATGGCAAGGAATACAACGTGAACATCAGTGAGACCCCCTCCCACAACCACAGCCTGTCAGAAACAGGAGCAGCAAACACAGAGCTGCTCCAGGAGGGGCTGGGAAGGGCACTGTGGTGTCACTCACCAGCTGCCGCTGCTTCGGAGGGAGAGCAGGAGGGGGTGCCAGATCTTGAGAAGGGTCTAAGCTGATAAAGGAGTCGTTGAAGCCATAGACCTCCATGAGGTGCTTGTTCTTCTGCTGGTAGATGTGCTCGTTCTGTGGGGTCTGGTAGAACATGGATGGCTGTGGCTCTGAGTAGTCCTCTACAAACTGCATGTACGCCATCACTGCAACACAAAAAGTCACCGTCAGTGCTCCTGGCCCGTGTGCTGCAGCTATCCTGCCACAAGCAGGCAGAGTGCCTGCCCTGAAAATAAAAGAGGAGTAAGACCATGCTGCTCTCAGCTGCTCTCACCCAGGAGCAGCAAGGTATCTGCAGTAACTCACACAGCAAGCTGCTGTTCACCTCACAGAAATGAATTTGTGAATGTCTTGTTCTGCAAGCCAGTGCACAACGGAAGCTGTCACAGTGCACAAACACGTTTGGCAACAGATTTGCTTAACCCAGTGAGGTCTCCTAAGAGTGACCAAGGAGTATGATTCACCTGTTCTTGGGCCAAGCCCCCTCCCTCATGTAGCCCATGGCAATCCAGAGAACACTGCCCAGCAGCTAATGCTCACACTCAACAAAAGAAAGAATGACTGCAGTCTGCTTTGTAGGAGGTACAAATCGTCTTGCACCTCAATAGCAAGTAACTCCTGTGCCTATAATAAGTGTCCCATCTATAGGCAAACTGCAAGCTCTCTCACTCTAGAGATTGTGCTTTCTCCATCCTAGCAAGCTGGTGAAATTCATTGGAGAACACCTACCTGCAGCACTGGGCACACCTCTCTCCACTATTTCTATGCCACTGCTGGCACAACAGACTGATCTCTTAGAAAAGTCATTGACCACGACTTCTTTCTTCCTCAGCTCAATTCCAACATCCTCAGCTCTCTCCCTTTCCAAGGCATCTTAGCATCTTTAAATTTGCAAATGAATGCAGCTGGTTCAAAAGCATTTCTGAGATTTGGTTTGATAAAACTATTAAATGGGATGAAGCCTTATTTCATGGACCTTAGCATCTGTACAATATCCTCCAAAAATCTTTGAAAAAGTCCCATACAGGTCTGTCTATGAAGATCTGACAAAAGATTAGCTTAACATTTTAGTGTGGAAGGAGAAGGAGATCCAGCATCATGGAAAGATTACTACAAAACCCCAGAATTATTAAGGGACAGAAATGTATTTAGATGAAAAATACATAACTTTCATCTATGGATCTGAGAACTGGAACAATAATTGTAATTCAATGTCATAAATAGAACTAACCAGGGACTTGCAAATACGCTGTCACATACAAATTACTCTGATCATCCATCCCCTCCTCCTGATAAGCACGCAGTTGTCAGGCTTTGTAACTCTGGTCATTAGGCAGCAATTATTCAGCTCCTGCTAGCATTTCAGTTGCACCGCCGACATGAATGGATGATTTCAGTGAGAGCTGTAAATACAGCCATCACAGCGCAGTATCTGGGCATTGTGAAGCTGGTTCCCACACTAGCTCCAAGGCAAAACCCTCTGTTCACCTGCCAGGCAGGCCAGCCTACTGCAAACAGGATGCAGCCGTGCAGCGTGCCGGCAGGAAGGACCCGCTCTGCACCTGCCATGTGCACCTTTTTACACATTTCCTTTAGTGCTTTAAACTTTGCTTAGAAACGGAGCTAAAGCAGCTGCCTCTTCCCACCCAATGACATCCCTCCTCCAGAAAACCAAATAAAAAAAGGAAAAAAGCTCAGGAAACCCCAGCTGGTACATTTTGATCCCGAGCGGTAACACCTGCTGTCCCCATCCATGACCCCACACCGTGCTGCCAGAGGACAAGCTGCCCATGTCCCACAGCACTGCAGAGCTCTGCCAAAGCTGCTGCACTCCTGACCTTCAGCTACACCAGCCCAGCTCCTTTTCCTCCCCCAGTCTCCCCCTGGCTCCCCAGCACCACACAGAGATGTCAGGCACCATCCCTGGTGCTCAACCCCTTCCTTTTTGAAGGCAGAACTCCAACTGCACGCACACATCTCAGTGTGTGCTGATGTTGCTCTCTTGCTTGTATGAGCACTTACATATAAGCCAAGTCCAAGCTTACTCCACTTCCACACAGCATCACATAAATTCCAAGACCTAGCAGTGAAAAGATGCATGCTTTGCCAATATTCTCTTCTTTCTTTTCTGAAGGTGTGTTGGTGCAGATAATACAGAATTACTAAAACACTAAAGCATCTGCAGTTGACTCCAGTATTCCCATTAATACTTGTGCCCTGAAAAATGTCTTAGTATCACACAGTTGCTTTGCAGGATAAGTTCTGCACACATCTTAGGAAATATATTTCCCTAGTGGCAAAAGTGAACTAAGGATACAGGTCCTTGGAGAAGCATGGAGGACAAGAGCTCGAGGGAAAAGATCACATTTTTAGAGCTCATCAACTTATTAGGACAAAAGCCAAGAATTCTGGCTTGGCAGTGCTGCTATAACACAGCTGACACTGCTAGATACAGACCAAGCCTTCATGCACAGTTATCTACAAAATCTGTGCTGCACTTACTGCTCAGATCCGAAGACATCTCAGGATCAATAGCTGGGAGTTGCTGGGTTCAGAAGTTTGTTTGGCACTACAGACTCAGGAAGTGTTGGTGAAAAGCACAGCACATTAGATGTCTGTGTAAAACTGAATTACTGCAACTCAAGGTAGTGAGCCTGAATGCTGTTGAGAGCCTTAACTCAATCTGGAAGGGAATAATGAAGAGCTCTTTTATCTCTGCACTTTATGAGGCTAATGCATCCCGCTGCATGGCAGCTCCTGTGCCTCGCTTGTTACAACCAGTCCAGGGCTGCAAAGTGTGTCTCTGCCTCTACTCTGTCTTCACCTGTTTTTAGGTGAAGCAAAAACCAGCTGGGATGGTGAAATACCAACCTGGCTCAGCAGCAGAGATTGCAGAGCACAAATTAAATAGGCACCAATAAAATTCTGCCAATCTTCAGCAGGAGAGGAGAGGAGAGGAGAGCAGGAGAGGCAGCAGGACCACTCCTGAGATGGCTGTTTGCGAAGGCTCTCCTCTCCCCCCCCACTCCCTGCTGTGGTTTCAGATGAGGCAGAAATTTAAAAAGCAGATGGGAAATTACATCACCAGCTCAGATCAGGCCGCATGCCCTGCAGCAATTCTGCAAAGAGGGAGGGATGGGGGCTGCAGCCTCCACCGTGAGCAGCCAGGGTGGGGTGACAGTCAGTATCTAAACAGCACCTCGGGAGAGAAGGGAGGAGTGAGACAGAACCTCTCCCACCACGGCACCATGTGCAGCTTAGGTCAGCTCTGAACCAAGGCAGAAAGTACTTGAAAGGAGGGAGTGAAAAGAATAAAAAATAAATAAAAAAATCTCTGTCTGCGGCAAGGAACACCTTCCCTGCAATCTGCTCGCAGCGCTGTGGCTGTCATTTCTGAAGGAGCTGAAGCTGCTCAGGGATTTCTAGCACACATCAGCTCTGCCCACGTGATGAAAATCGCAGGTGCTGCACACGCTGCAGCAGGAGTCGGCCAGCAGTGCTGTGGGAGCCCTGCAGCCTCAGACCAGCAGTTCCTGGGGTCTGCGAGGGATTCTTGGAACGTTATCAACAAGGTATATCTGCAATACCAGTAAGGCACAGTAGTCTCTGATGAAGAAAAGCCATCGCAGGTCTGAGCCAAACTCCTGGTGCTGCTTGCGTTACAGCCAACCCCACACAACAGCGCTGGATTCATGCACACAGACAAGAGCCAAAGTAATGGAAATTCTCAAGCTGCACCACACGTCAACTCACTGGAGAAGTCAAGGTCGAACAAGCCAGTCTTTGCTGTCACCTCTGGGAGGAGAGCTGTTTTTCAAAGAGCTCCCATTATATGCTGGCTAAGCCCTGACTGCCCTCAGCGTGGTTCCTGCAGTTGAATACTGGCTGCTTACAGGGCACCAGGCTGCATTTTGTTCCCACTGACAGGGAAGGAAACGTAAGTAAGTGCCTCACCACGGTCTGCAAGCTGGCTGGGGGCAGGATATTACTATTTCTGACTTCAGGCTCTTCATGGCAGAAGCTGATCCCTGCCCATGTCTTGTACAGCAGGAGTACGATGCTCGTGCTCAAGCAGATGTCTGGAGTAATTTGCCCTTAGCACAGTAGAACAACAGTAACTCACGCCCATTTAAAAGGTTTATCACTCCCCTGTTTAAATTATAGAGACGTCAACTCTTGGAGGTCCCTCTGAGCACAGATTAGAGAAAAACACACGGTTAACTCAAGGAGGATTCACTATATATTATTTATGAAAGACCAAAGTATCAGCTGCAACATTTCCTGACAGCTACCAAAAGATGACCCACAACAAAGGCACTACAACCAAGTCATCTCTGCAACAGCTCTGGATCTTTCTAATACATTCATGCATCTCTTCAGGGTCTCAGAAGTGTGCTGGGGCTGTGGAAGCAGCTCTGTCTCATCTACAGGTTACACATGAGGGTCTACACGTGTCAGTCCCTGGGCCAAAAATTCCTGGGTACTACCACAGTGTTTCACTGCCCTTTTTGTGTTGAAAACAAAAGGAAAACTAACAACCAAAGATCTCTGGTGCGATACACTGTGGAGTAAAGCATATGAAACAAGTTCTTAATGTCAGAAAAAAGCCATTACAAATTTGCAGCAGCCAGGTATGAGCACAAGTACTCTACTGCAGGCTTTGCAGCAAGGATGTTTAATCAAACCCGTGGAGCCGTCAACACATCAGGTAACACGTTCTCCCATTCCTAACAATGCAATCTGATCAATCCTCTGACATCTTCTGATAGGGCCAGATGACAGTTAACTCTATTCTAACATCAAAGAAAACTCACTACAAGGCTTTGCTACTTGGGTTAGAAGTGTGCATGGACAACAAAAGAGAAGCTGGCATCTACAACTTTTTAAGTAATGGCTTGACATCTCATATAGCAAGAGAAAACAAAGAGATGGGGTTTAAAGAGAGAAGTGAATATCCTAGGTCTCTCCTTCAACCATCACACTGTCTCCTACCCAGGGCCAATCCCAGCACCACTCCCACTAAAGCTGTTTGCAAGTACACAAGTTCATTTCCTCACACCCACTCCAGATTGCAGGGCTTAACATCACCTGTATCCAGTCCTCATCATTCAGATGCAGAGCTCACAGGGGCCTGACCCTACAGAAACTCCTTGCTGTATCTCATTCCCTTGCAATTTACACTGAATCCCAGTATTTTGAACAGCAGGAGCCATAAAAACCAAACCAATGCAGATGCCAGCATTTATTTCCATTCTGCCATCTGCAAATCAGCATCTGAGCATCTTTTTGGTTGCTTTCAGTATATTTTAATGTTTGCTTACCAGAGAGGGACAAGTGATTTTCAGTGTATGGGAATGCTGAATGAGACTACTATAACCTGACCTTTACTTTCAGGCAATCTGATTAAAATCCTGGAGGGTTACAGACTTGGAGGCATCACTGAGGCATAGAGGAGATGATTTCTGTCAATGCACTTTAGAAAAAAAGTGTCTAGCACAGAAAACTACACAGGCATGGACAGAGCACAGATCCCCCTGCACAAGACACCAATCTCACACCTTTTCCCAGTGAAAGCTCTATTAATTGTGGCAATGAGTCAGAAGGTCAACTCATAACCTTCAAATCAGCTCTTCACTCGAGCTGCAAGCCATACAGCTTAATGCTGCTCACCCAGACCTTTTATATACTACTTCCCCATGCAACTGCAAAGCTAGCCAGCAACTAGTAAAGTAACACATCCCACTGTGTAGTCCACAGCTTTCCTTGATAGATCAGTATGTCTGCTCCTCTTGCAAGAGGTTTCACATATTTCAGCCATGAACATTAAGGAAATCAAAATAAGGTCACGAGAGCCAGGAGTCTGACTGGGGATGTAAGAGTCTATGCATTTAGAGGCTGGTCATCTTAATGATGCGGGAAATTCTCAGGCACTCAGGAAATGAGATCCTGTAGCAAAACAGTATTGGACACAAGGTTAATAGTGCTGCCCTGCACAGCTACGCAAGGGACTATGTTCCTATTGTCAAATAACTGCACTGGCAACCCTCAGTTTTGGACAGAAAAGTAGCCTTTTATCTGAGCTCTTGGAGAGTACCCCATTTTCTTCTTCTAGGCAAACATTCATAAACATGGGGGAGATAGAATGGACACAAAAAGGGAAAACGATCCAGTAAAACTTGGAAGAGTGGCTCAAAGCTTCACACTTGTGCAAACAAAAATAAAATGTTCTCACTACAGTAATTTAGATGCTGAATGCTGCCACCTCCCCAGGGCCTGCACCATTCCAGGCTCCCTGTCCACCAAAGGACTGGCACTTCCCTTTCACGCCTGATATCGACCATGAGCAATTTCAATACTTAGCTCAAAGGCATTACCTTGGGGTCACCATAACTTAGTGGTCATCAGAAGCATGGCAAATGGAAGAAAAGAGAAAGCTAAAAGCAAACCCCAAACATAAGATCTTGCTTACTGTGTTTGTTTTTCTTTTCCGGCAGAGGTGGTGGCTTCTCTGGGTCACTGTTAGAATCTGGAGCAGCAAAATCAGCAATGAACTCAACTGGTGCTGAAGAGTTTCCTTGTTGGAAGGGCAAAATAGGAGCAAATGGCGTGCAGGGTACTGATGAGAGAGACCCTGCGTTCTGCATATCATCCTCTGAGATGTTATCATATTGGGAAGGATGTCTCTCATATGAGACCCTGCAGCCTGAGTCTGAAGTCTGAGAGGCTGCGCTTCTCCTCTTCTTTTCTGGTAAAGCTGGAGGGGTCTCTGTTGGCTGCACAGCTCCTGAGAGGCTGCAGAATTCCAGTGGAGAAGAGCTGCCCTGTGGGAGCTGGAAAGCGTGTCCATGGAAAGGGGAGCCAGACTCACCCAGGGACTCTGGCAAGGGGCTGAGGATACCTGGCACCTGTTGAGGTATCTGATCAGCATTCGAGAGGTCCTGCTGCAAGAATTCATAGTCTGGGTCATAGTGATCTGATTGATCTGGTTAAAAAGAGAGAAAAGAAGAGTCAGCCATTAGTTTCTCTCTTTTACTGTTCAGCCCTTCTCAGTTCTGCCTATCTCATTCTCCCAGTTAACTAATCAGTTCATGTAATCAGAGTGGCACTTCCTTGCAGCAGGGACTATCTTGCTCTGCTTTCTGTAAAATCCATGCTTAAAACTCATACCTTTATACTAGCAAACAAATAAAAATTCAATGGGTATTTAACTGCAACATTTCACATTTAGATTTTTATTTTCTAGTACCTGGAAGCATCACCTAAGCCTAACAGTCCTGCTGTTTCCTACTGATGTCTGCAGAAAAGCCTGAAACCAACAAAACATTCCATTCGAGAGCTGAATTGAGTTTGAACACAATCATCTCTAGCTAGGGAAACATATTCCCCTGGGCTTTTTCCTATCTGACAGGATATCATTTCGCATCGAACTGCCTTCAGTAACTACAAGACGACAGTTGCAAGCACAATCCATTTACTTCTACACCACAGCTATGACAGCTCCCAAATGAGGGTGATGAGGGCTCCTGCAGCAGTCCTGGCCTGGCCCAGCTCACCTAATGTTTCACAGCTTGTGTTGCGGGAGCACTGACCACTGTCACGGTCCAGAGAAGAGAGCTGCTCATCGGACTTGCTGAGTTTGCCAATGCTGCTGCATGGTGAGAGGCGAGGAGATTCTCCCCCGTAGGAGTGGCTGCCACCTGACAACCTTCTCTGGGCATAGCAGTCAACATCAAAATCCTGAAGCAAAAAAAAAAACCAACCCAAACAACCAAAACAACAAATTACCATCATTCTCGGCAGCTTGCCAGTAATAAGATACAGCTGAAGGAACACACCTTGCAGCTACTGTAAGAAAACTAGGAAGGGAGCAGATGAGTGCTGCTAGCCCGCCCTAGTTGACAAGCCCACAAGGAAGCCAGAAAGATTCCCACTGGGTAAAGGGCACAGAGCAGAGCAGCCCCCAAAAGGAGCCCTGCATGCACCTGCTGGAGGCCAGGGCATGCTGTGATCCACAGTGGATGTCACCAGCTGTTGACATTTGTACTGGGTAACTAGAAGGCAAAAATTCTCGTTAAATAATTGGGGCTTTATTAAATATTTGGTTAGCTTTGTGCATGCAAAGGGTAAACAGGTGATAATGGGATACAGCTGACGTCAGCTTTTGGCGCCCATTGGCTACGTTTCAATTTCAGAAATTACCTCAAGCTCATCAAGCTGCAAGTGAACCTCACAGGTATTCCCATCCCTGCAAATCAATCTAAATGAGATTGCACCAGTAACTGCAAAACCACCACAGCTTTATCTGGGTCAGCCAACTGACAGCAGAGGCTTCCTAAGTCAGAGCTCTGGGGACTGAGAGCAAGATTTGATTTTGGTGCACAATTCAAGTTCTCACTGCTGAGTCAGTAAGTTCCTGAAGGTGTAAAGCAAAACGAACTATTTACAGTCTTGTAAACTCTGCATTAGCACAAGTGATAGAGCGTGACTAATACATGCTGTCACAAGTTTTCTGTAGTTCTACCAGAAAATTTACAAATTTCCCCAAAGCACCAGCAGCAGTCAGAGCAGATGCTTAGACTATTGCTTAAGTTAATTGACATGTTAAACTGGAAATGCAAAAATATAGGCTTCTAATGTCAACCTGCTGCATGACCCCTGGCCTGCAAGTAAACCTTGGTAGGATCTTGTAAATACAGCAAACCACTGTACTCCCTGCTGTATGCAACGCTGAGACACTCAGCCCCTCAGCTTTTCACATTCTGTAAAACCTCCAGGCATCAGAGTTTGGTAGCAGTTCATTCATTACTCAAATCCAACAACAAAATGAAGAAAAAAAAACCCCAACTATTCACATCATTCACTACATTGATGTTCCTGCTGCTAGAATTCCATCCCAGCATTGTTCCATTGGCTGCCTGGGACAAGCAGGAACTGCACTGCACAGGTCACAGAGCTTTTCTGCAGGACGTTTCCTTTGGATTTCACAAAGGGGTTATGCCATTACCTGTCTGTTGATTCCAACAGGCAAACTGGATCCACTGGTGGCTCGACTCATGGGGGCCACAACTGCCACTCTGGTTGGGGAAGGCGCCGACTGTCGTTTTTTAGGGGGCAAGGCTGGAGGAGGACTGCAAGACACAACAGGTGTTGATGCTTCCATCACCACCAGAAAGACTTTCAGAGGCTTCAGGAGCTTGTTTTTCAGATAGCCTCTGCCTTGCTAGGATCAAAAAGCTCACATCCAAAGCTGACCCAGAGCTACTCAACAAAGAGTATATCCTAACAAACCCCGAGCTAACAGCACTCTCACAGGAAAGGTCCTGTTCAGTGATGTATTTTTTTAAGCTTGGAGAAGACTCAGTATTTCAGAAACAAAAATAATTGCTGTGTTAAAAATTATTTTTAATGAAGCTAATTAGCACAGCAATTATTCTCACATAAAAGCAGTGGCAGTCCAAATTAAATGTTTTGGTTGACCCGAACAAGGTTTCCGTTCACAGAAATTTCTCATTCCTCCTCTTCAAACTCTTTTAGCTTTGAGAGGGGTTTCAAAGCTGAAGCAACCTACAGGACAGGAAAATCCTCTGTGCCCTTTTCCTTGGAGCAAGTAGACTGTCAGAGTCACCACGCATACATGCTGCATGGGCCCAAGCTGTGGCATTCATCAGTTGCAGATACATTATCATACACCCATTGGTAGTAACCACTGAGATTTTAACCACTGTGTATTCAAGTTTTGCTTCTACTAACAATTCTAGCAATCATCAAGTTTGTGAAGCTCCCAAGAGCGCACATATTCTGCTCCTGGAACGTAACAGGATTTTTTTATACATATATAACCCATGAGAATTCATAAAATACCCAGAAATGAGGTGTTTTTCTGCCAGCCACAGTCCCCTGATGCTGCATTTCCAAATGAGCTCATGATAAGCATTTTCACACCATCTATTAACACCAGTACTAAAGGAGAAAAACACCATACACACACCAAGAAGCTGCAAACTGGAGGTTTTCTCTTCCTTCCAAAATAGAACATAGAAACTTTCATGTGGTTACTCACAGAGCTGGGTAAGTACAACTAAATAAAAGAGTTTTTTCACACAGTAGAAGCTCCTTTCACTCTTAGTTTGACAACCAATTTAGAGCCACCTGGATGTGCAGAACAGGTTGACAATTGCCAACTGAGGTTAACAAAGCATTTTCCTTTGGAAACAGCAACAGCAACTAAAACAGCACAGGATACTGCTGTGCAGAGTTGTACAGAATATGGTGTGTATTTATGTAGTCTTAAATAAAAGCTTTAATGCATTTATGCAGTGCCTCTCATAGGAAAGTCTCAGGCACTGTACCATCCTCATGGGGAAAAAAAAACAACAGGAAAGGAAAACACAGACAATGAAGGGTAGTGCTCAGAACAAGACAGAAAGAACATGAAGCCATAAACAGATTCCAAGAGCTGGGAAGAATTACTCAGGAGGACTGGAAATTCAGAAGCATCACTAACCCTGTGACCTCGTGTACCCATTTTGACAAGAACGTGTAACCAACAGATGCTAAGGGCCACTGCCACTCTTCTGCCAGCTGGCTGGCCAGCATTACCTGTTTTCTGCCACACGAATGCAAGGCAGAGGGGGTTTAGGAGGTGCAACCTCTTCGTCCATGGAGTCCGTCAGTAGCTCATTTGATTGAGTCATATTAGTTGTTTTGCTCAGGATCTCCATTTCTCGGTCTGTAAGGGGAAGTTCTGATGGGCTGTAACAAGCAAAAGACAGACTGCAGATCACAAAATGCAGTCAGAATGCAGCACACTGACAGATTAATATATATTTTACATCATATGCGATAAGAGAAACCTACAGCAGAAGGAAGAATTCACATCTGCAAGTAAAATTAGAAGCATACACAGAATAATATGTGGACATGTCACAGCCAAGTGATGTTTCACTGCCAGATTTTGGTATCTTCTCTATCACTGCATACAGTTCTCTTGAAGTAATGCCACTGTAATGCATAAGGCTACACGAAGAACACAACACTGCCCGCTGTGGAAAACAACTCAGTACTTTAATCCAACTATCAGTCAGTAACCAGAAATTACCTCACATCAAGCTACTATACTGGATTGGCACGCACAAGAATGTTTGTAAGAGACCCACCTATCAGATTTACATGCTGGTAAGCTGGGTTTAACAGGGCTTGTGGGAGAGGGGTGCTCCTGCTTTTCAATCGTGAGTTTGACCAGCTCCTGGTGGATGGAGGGGAAAGAAGGAAAAAGAAAAGAATCATTACATGCATAATGTTGCACTCAAACATGCTACAACAGAACAGGATTCCACTGCAATAAACTTTTGGGGACCCACTCAGGAGTTAATGCTGACATGGGCAGTGAACTGAGCTGGCTGTAAGCTCAGTGGAGAGCCACACAAATGAGGTGGTAAGGGAGCAGCATGCACCCAGCAGCAGTTCAGCCATATCTAAGTTCACAAACTGCAGCCCTATGGGGATTCTGCACAAACCCACATACATTTGTTTTTGCTGTGCTTCCTCTTTCATCACAAAGATGTTCCAGTCCCCATAATGCCCTAGATAATATCAAGTTGACTTTACATATATAAATACAAGTAAATAAATGCTTTTTGGATGAAGTATTTCACTTGGCCAGTAAAAGAGTTATATCACTGCTTTACAGTTCACGAACAAGTGCGTGTCACGTATTTGTTTCAAAGGCTGGTTTCTGAAAGACATCCAACAAGAAATTAAATAGTGAACACCTTTATTAAAAGGCCTGCTCCCCCCGGAGCCATCTTTTAACTTGTTAGCAAAGAAAGTCTTCATCATTCAGGGAACTATTACAGCATATCTGCTGCAGGCAGATAAGGCGGTAGATAAAGAGATAAGTGCATGATAATCCTCAACTCCAAGTCTGCCAGCAGCCAAAGCAACAAGCACTCATTCCAGAAAGATGGAGAGAACTTTTCATGGGTGACTGAGGCCAACAAACAGACCTGCTGCTCACAGACACAAACACGTGCGCTCTCACAGTTAGGCTGCATAACTGGCAGTGCTTGCTGACACTATTGGCTTCCCAGCGTGTTATGCAAAGGAAATTATATGGGATCAATTTTATTTATTAGCAGCTTGTAACACAGTGTCATCATTCCAGTATCATCTTCATGTCTGAGGTCAGAAACGGTCATCTCCTCTTCCAACACAATAATCACAAAGAGAATAAAGTAGCACCCTGGATGTGTAAAGGATGGAAACCGCAATCCATTTCAACATGTCCAAGTGCACATCACAACTGATTCTGACTTGGCCATTAGATCACTATATATTACTTACATTCTTGGTATGACTTTGGGCACAAAAATAATTTGCAGAGAGTCCATCAAACGCACAACAAAATGCTCACCTTTAAAGAAACTGTCTTGAAAAGCCCACTGATGGGGAAGAATAAGAGTGCACAAGCACAGCACATACAGATGGCCATCTGGGCTAACACCATGAAGATGTTCCTATCTGGGACAGACAGACAAGAAACCTGGCATCTGCTGAGAAGTACCTCGATCAGCAAAAGCACAAAAGCACTCGATTCCCTCAATCCTGGCTTTTTTTCCTCTCCAGTAACCCCAGAATGAGAACTAGTGTTTGAAAATCAAGCCAAGATCTTCAATGTACACACAGAGGTAATCAGCATGCAACTGAGCCAGATGCACATTATGCTGTTCCTTATCAGCAAGTAAAGAGATTCCTGCAGCAGTAATTAGAGATAATTAAAGCCTCTCCACAAACTTATACTACTTCAGCAAACTGGAAATTCCAAGATGAGATGGATTTTTAAGAAGTTATGTAATCAAAACAAGGATTTTTTCCCCCTTTATATATAGCTTGCAAGGCACTAAAACTTGTCATCAAAACAGCAAAGAGCACAAGAGAACAAGCAAGTCATCTGTGCTCAATTCTGAAAATAAAGGGGGAAGTAAACACCGAAATGTGGAAGTGGATCTTGAGTGATCTGCCAGAAAAACAAAAAAGGCTCTCCACAGCAGAGAAGTGTCCAGCTTCTCAGTTCTGCTTCCAGACCTGAAGGCTCGCTTGGCCCTTCTAAAATAAACCTTCCTTGCTATGCAGTAGGAGATGAGCACAAAGCACTTTCAAACACTGAGTCTTGGTGGGCAGACGTTCACTTCTACCCAGACTGCCTCACATCTGCTCTCACTGTGTTCCAAGCTGACCAGACATAAGCCAGCTGCAACTGGAAGGCCAAAATAACTTGCAGTCTAGCAGCAGGAGGAGACTGATACAGCTCAATGAGGTTAACAGCTCAGGCTTAGCACTGCACGGCTATGCCAGCACTGCTTCCAGCCTAGGCTGGCTCAGCAGACATCCATGACCTTCCATCCATTTATCCATCCATCCACCCATGCACACTGCTTTGGTTGGGAAGCAACTGCTATCAGGTGCTTAAACCTTGCTTGAAGTGAAAGGACAGTGGGTGTCCCAAATTTCACGCAACTGTAACCTGGAGCTAGTGGTAACACGGGACTGCAGATTCATTAGGTGATAACAGGGTGAACTCTCACACTGTTTATCAGGCTACATCTGCTCAGCTGTCAAGAGTGCAGATTTTCATATGCTGCAAATGGCTGCTGAATTGCAGCACCAACAGAAGCTGAGACTTAATGCTGAACTCTTCTCCATCCTGCTGTGCAAACTTAATGCCCGCTTTACTTCTCAAATCTGGAGCTTAAAGTTAAAGGGCACACTGTGCAAAATAATCCTAGAAAATCCGTCCACTTTAGGTGATGGAAATGTTTTCTTTCAAAGATATTTGTTTTAAAGGATTGATAAGTCACACTAGGGTTTAGTATCTGTATTTGAGCAACATTACAGGGATATTCAGAGCACGCAAATAACATATCAAGATTCCTGAAAGCATGATAGTCAAAGCTTGGGAGACTCACTGGATTTTCACATTCGATTCCAGATAATAAAAACTAAATGGACTTTGTGTACAGTCAAAGATGCTGTTTCCTGACACATTCATCCAGTTGAAGATCTTGCTCCAGCTCTTGAAAATCCAAATTTCCTGCTGTACTTGAACTAAACGCTGCTCTGCCAGTTCAGCCCTTGTTAAAGACGCTCAACCTTCTCTACAGTATTCAAAATAGGATTCCTAGGAGATATGACAGATCTCTCTGTCCAAATCAAGGAAACTTTTAACTCCAGTATTGGGAAGATGAATGCACGGCCTCTGCGGCCTTCAGCAGAGAGACAAGTCTGGAAAACGGTCACAAATAATAAGTACCAAAAACTTACTGGGACACAGAAGGAAAGCCAACAGCTTTTCCTGGGTGTGCAGGGAGGGAATTGTGTAAGTGTGTCTCACAAAGGACACAAAGGTTTCTATTCAATGTTCCCCATTCGTTACAAAAAAATTAATCTTCAGAAAACTGAGCTTAGCTCATCAGCTGTCCCACACTCTAACCTGACTGCTGAAAGTGGTGCTGCATCACTGACAAACACTTGGACATCCATGCTAAAAGATGAAGCTGGAATCTTTGATTCTCTATGGGAATTGACAGGAAGTGTTTCCATTAATTTTTGTCTAGACAGAAAAACATGCGAACTCAGACCTGTAATCTGCATAGGAGACAAAGAGAATGGGAATTACCTGCTGAAAATTTAATACAATACTCAATTAAGATTTACTGCTTCGGGCAATCCATCCAAATGCCAGGCTGAACATTTAGAAGTGCACACTAATAGCCAAACCATTAATGTTGGTCTTTAAGCAGTACCAAGCAGGACCGTTTCACTTCCAGAGCAGCTGATTTAAGAGGTAAGCTTACTGAAAGAGCAGGACTTACCAGCACTCAAAAGCTTCTGACTTTCAGCTAGGTCTCTTCTAGAATACAGACTTGTATGCTTTTTATAACTTGCCTCACATACCTTAACTCCATCCAGAACAGCTTTTATGACATCTTTAACAGTTGTCACCATCTCTTTGTCTTCAGAATTCACACCTTCCAGCATCACTTGATCAGACCAGCGAATGAGGTTGGCCAGGCTCTGGTACACACGGCTGTAGCAGGATGAGATGGCAGAACTGGATGGCAGGGAAGGAAATAGTCAAGAAAAAAGGAAAAAAAAATAATCAGTTACAGAGATATTATCAAATGCTACTAGAGAGAGCACGATCTGAAGTGCATTTCACTTAAAAGTATTTTACACTATCCACTGTTATGATTCTCCTTTTCATTCTGACATTCATGATTTGTGTTCAGCAGGTGACAAAGCCTGGGCTTCCAGCTCTGTTGCAGTTGCTCTCCTGTTCTTTAGAGCCAAATGGAACAACAGCATGAAAGTACAACCAGCTAATAATCTGAGCTGCAAGCTAACATAGCAGTGCTACGAAGAATGCTTTTTCCCTTTTAATCCACACCCCCATCCCATGCCTCAACTTCAAAGGTAACTACCATATCCTGCATTTATGTCTAATTGATATTATTTCAGTGCTATCTATGATTTCCTTCTTAACTCCCCTCAGAAAACGCTTTACATAACTGCAAGCTGACTGCATCATTCCTTTAGAAATAATTTTCCCACTGCTTACAATGCCTGAAAACAAGCAATTAAAACCTGCTTCTTTACAAAAGCTGAGCTGAATGAATTTCAGGTTTGGAAGAGGAAGGGTGTTGTTTTGTTTTGCTTTTAATGAGAACCAGAACCCAAGCTATTGTTCTGAAGGAAAAGAAATGAAATTTGGAAGGACGACAACTCTAAATAAAAGTTAACTGTAACACCAGTGCTCACAGGCACTTTCCTGGCCGCTCTGAAAACACTTCATTACTAAACAAGGTGTGTTAACAGTGCTGCTGATGGCAATTCTTTGCAAAATTAAATCAATTTCAAACGGCATCAAAACCATAAAGAGATAAGAGAAGGTGCAATCTTGCCATCATCACAGATACGAGCGTTCTGAATCTTCCCATTTCTCTCTGGCACCCATGTGACACTGGCTTAACTCCAATCATTTCATTATCTGTGAGAAGAGCACCAAACCACAAACTTGAGGGAGCTTATTTAGGTGAGAGCTGTTTGCAGAACCGGGGATACAACTACTGTCAGCTTACAGCCAGAGGGATACAGACAGCAGCAAGGGCTTCTTCGTTTGTTTGTTTTATAAGCACAGTGCTTGCCATTTGTTCTAATTTTAAATGAAATTAACTTAGTAGGAGATATTTCCTAAATAGGGTCCTCCTCCATCTCTTTCTCTGGCTTTGATTTCTTTGTGATTAATCTTCGGTCTGCTTCCTTCTAAGGAGGCAGTAATTGAAAGCCTATTTTTGCTAGATTTAATTACTTTTTTCCTCGATGCAAACCCTCCCCCTAAAGCAAAAAGGAGCCCAGCAGTAATTGTAGGGCTTTCTTCCACACTGACACAAGTCTTGCTCTCTTTTCTTGAGGGGGATTTACCATCAAAAGCACCCCTTTGTGTCCTGCCACTACTCAAAATAAATAAAGTGCATATGTAGTCATGAAAGGACGTGGCTTTTAGAGGATGACAAATCCCCTTTTTCTCTGCAAAGCCAAACAAGGCAGAACATACACAAGGGATCTGTGCTGCAGTCCAGAATGAGAGATTCATCACTAAGTAAGGAAGACTCCACTGACTACTGACTACAGAAATTCTGCTTACAGGCTAAATGTGGATATCCAGCTGTCAAGGTTATATTACCTCACTTCTAAGGGAAAAGGTACAAGGAATTTGAAGAATAGAGCCGTCTGAAATACTGCTGCCGCTGAAGACCACTTAGCTGATATTTATTTCCAATATATTCTTGGAAGGAAAGATCACCCAGCGGATACACAAATCAAAGCAAGCGACTACAAAGATGACATTTTCTATCCTAAAAATATTTGCTGACATTTTACATGTTCTCCTGATGTAACAGGAAAGTTTGTTCTCTCTTTCACTAAGTGAAAGCAGGTGCCTGTCAGGAATTTAATGACTGCAGGAAACCTGATAGCAACGGAAGAAACTTTTGTGCCTGAATCCAGAAGCCTGATGAATGCTCCAATTCTAACAGCTATGGCTCTTTGTACTTCCACAAACCCAACCTCAATTGCAGCCCCCCTGTCTCAGTCACAGCTCTGGTACTCACCCATTGTCTCCTTCCTTTTGTGCTATCAGATAAATGCATGCCCTATCTATTGGGACCAGACAGCACTAAACATCTCTGTTAATAAAATATTGGCACCCTATAGCTGTCTTGACCGTACCATAAACCTTTCTTGCAGCACAATTGCACTGAACATCTCAAAAACAAAAGTTTGGGAGATACTGGGAAAACAGGAACCAAGCAAAAACCAGCAGGATTCAGCAAAAACAATTATAAAAATATATATGTGCATTTCTCTGCCTAATTTTACATGTGTAGTAGTTTTGCTTATTTCTTGTTGTTCAATGCTATTTGTTTGCTTTTTTTTTTTTTTTTTTTTTTAAATCAATTTCTCCATCACCTATAATCAGCAGGCAGCCAGATCTCTGTGGCTTGATGACACCACAGATTCTCTCAATGGATGTCAAGCTTTGCTTTGGCCAATTTCTACATCTTTTCTGACTTCAAACTCGTTGTCTAACTGGTTTAAATGTAATACAGCAGGCATCAGAGCAAACCTATCATCAGTCTGTGGAGAGCACACAGGAATGAACTTGGACTGGCTGATCTACTGAAGTACATATTTGTTTATTTCTGTTCTGCATCTGCTCCAGTAAAATAAAATAAAACACTAACAACAAACTAACAGTGCAGGCTGACTTTTATCAGTATGGATGAATTGAATGCAGACATTACCCTGAAGACAAGTTCCTTTTCAGGCAGAAACTACTGGAATTTGTTAGCTTTTAGGATCCCATTGTGGACTTCAAAAGTAGTAGAGAATCTGAAGAGAATCAGTAAATTACCAATGTTTACATTTATGCTAAGCATCACTCCTTCCTCCTCTCTAAAACCTTTCTAAGTTGTTTTATCTTTCCATAGCATGGACTTCTTCACAGCACGGAGTTTGTTTTTAAGTTGTGCTTGAAAATTATCCGCCACTTAATAAAAATGGCAGTCAAGCTATTTGTTACTATGCTGCTTTCCAACTCACATGTCACATAATACACAAAAAAAGAAAGCTGAGGAGCCTGCTGGTCTGCCATAGCTCCAAAACCCAAGAAGGAAAGCTACCTTTGCTGGATGCGTGGGTCAGTTTGCACCAGGGGCAGGATGGCTTCCAGCACTTTACTTGCTGAGCCTGGCAGCATCTCTAATACTTTCTTATCAATTGCCATTTTGTCCACAATCGTCTTAAAGTAGCGCAGGGCACTGACGACCTCCTTCTCCTTCTCCTCTAGCCATGATACGTTCTGAAGAATAGGAAAAAGTGAGAGAAATGTTATAACATCAGGATTTTGAAGGGAAAAGTTACTTTCACTTACCCGAAGAAGGGTCTGCAACCTAATTCATTCTGTGATGGTGCTGGGTCAAGGGAACCCACACAGCTTTCATAGGGACAGACCATAAAAGCTAACTTTTGGCATCAGTGAATGAATGTTGCAGAAGGGAACAACTCACTGGCATACAGCTGAGTTGTTGCCACCAACTTCCGTGCCATCATCAAAGTGAAGAAAGGAAATTCAGAAGCGATATATGACATCCTAATGGCATTCTGGACAGGGCTATTTAAAAAAGAAAGTTTAACAGAGTATGCCTGGAGGATTTTTAATGCCACAAGTAGTTCCTAAGTGAGATTTAAATTAACTACTGAACATTGCCAGAAAGGAGCAGAATGCTTAGCAGAGTCAGGTTTCATCCATTATCTCTTCAGTAAATTCAGCTTCAAGAATTAATGACCTATGGGCATTGTGAGCTCCCTGTACTCTCGTCAGCAGTTGAACTGCTGCTTTTTTACAAAATCAGGCCAGCAGCCCAAAAGGCTTCAGGAAGAACAATTCACAGGCAGCACCAGTTAGTAACCAGGGGCCAGATCCATAAAAAGAGTCCCAAGTCCCACCTAGCTCTGACTTTTGAAGCCTAAGTCCAAATCTACCCTGTCATTTCCATCTCATCTGGGAAGTCCGAGCTCTGCTGCTGTCTCCCCTTTCGACAAAGCTGCTGGCTGGGCCCTCTCCATTCCTGCTTCACAGCCCACCCACAGTCACTGAACTTCACTGCTGAGGAGCATCCCAGCAACTCAGTGATCTCAAAAAACACATTTCCCATTCTTCAGGCATGCACCCTCACCACTGCACAGCCCATTCCAGGCTGTGGAGAGGCACTTCATGTGAAACGATTACAGATTTCAGGGATGAGAGAGGCTGGACGCAGCATGCCTATGGCCTGTGGTCAGAGCCCTCAAACAGAAGTGAAAAAATGCAGACTGCAGTTCCTGCTTTGATTAATGTTTATATATTCATTCAACAACTGTTTCCTGTAGAAGGGCTTGTGACTTAATAGCTTAAACACTCTCCTGGACACAGGAGGGATGGGCCGGGGATTGACACGTGGAAACACAAAGCTTTCCACTGAGCACACCAAGGCACGCACAGCAGCCACCAGACGCTATGTGGGACACGGCCCTTTTTTCCATGACTTCCCTGCTAGCTCATTGGGAAAGAACCCTGGGAGAGCACCTTTTATGCATCTCTTTCTCAGGTGCAAAGAGCTCGTATCTGTTGGAGAGTACAGACATACAAACATACACAAAAAAAGCCTGCGTGTCCTGCAAGGATGGCAGGTTGTGTTACAGAGCTCAAATACATAAGTGTCAGTTGTTGCTACGAGCCTGGAGGTTTTTTTCAGTGTGTTCCTAAAGCCAAAGCAAACATAGGATGGAATCTTTCTGGGCTGGAGAGAAGACTTGGAAGTAATCTCTCATTGAATTCCTCAGCAGAGATGAACTTGCCCCCATGGCTATATTCCCTTATGTTGGAGCAGATCTGTAGCTGCAGGAGCTACTGAAGCAGTGCTACCACTTGCTTCAGCAATGTCCCAGATGGGCATTAAAGGAGATCATTCAGGCAACACAACATTTCCTCTCCACTTTCCTGCCTACTTGACACATGCAGATATTTATTTTTGCACGAATTTGAAAGGTTTCCCTTAAAACAATCATCACAAATGCATCATATATGAAATGCAGATGGGTTACAGAGGGCCATGCAACCACTTACAGAAGCAGTAACAAGTCACTTCTTTCCCTGCACTTTACCAGTAAAAATTCCATCCTAACTCTGCAACAGCAGTGTTGAAGGACACTACAGTATGTCCTCAGATTAGAATCAAAGATGGCCCAGCATACAAACAGGCTCTGAAATATATTTTTGCCACATCCAGGTATAAAAGGGAAGAAGAGGAGATGCACACTGAGCACAACCTTCAGGTTACGTGCAGCGATCTTATACTGATTTTTAGTATTGCTATTTCTGCTGTAGAGTGATTATCTACTTCAAGAGTATAAAAACGGCACCTAGAACTTGAGAGGGAGGAAAGGATTATTTAGTATAGCAAGTGTGTCTTCTGACACAAAATCTCTTATTTGTCAAGACATCTTGACACTGTGTTCCAGTGGGGACCCAGGTGACAGTTCAGGCACATCCTCTTCTCCACTCCCCTCCACACTAAGCTGATGAGCTATTTCCAACTAATTGATTAGTTGGACTGTGGCTATTAAATTAGAGAAGGACAACACCAGAAATCAATATTTCACAGTACAACATGTATACGGCTGAAATAATTGTCTACAATAATAACAATGATTTCAAGTGCTTTGATTTCCAATTAAAAAAATCCCATTCTGTACATAAAAAAAATGCTACTGTGTATTTGCTACAGAACAGCATTTTGAAAATGGCTCTTCATTTCATAATTTCTTTCATTTGTGGTCATGCATCAATTTAAAGGAAAGACTTTGGCATTTGCTACATGCATTTTAGTGAATCAATCAATTAAAATAACACTGAGAAAAAACTTCCCAGTAAAATGATCCAATGCATTTTTAGAGCAAAAGTACGTTCTACAAGATAAGCCTCTGAATTGATCTTCACATACCATCTTCAAACACTGCTGGAACTAAAAGCCTTCAGAGAGTGCTCTCAAGACTTCTGGCAGCAGGCCGGTATGCATGCAGGGCAATGCAAGGTGCTCAGCTCCCTGGAAAGCTATCTGTTGCCTCCTGCAGAAAGAACCTACAGCCTCATCCTTTCCTGCATGATAGGGCAGAACCATGAAGTTGTGCAGCTGCTTCCCTGGATGCTAAGCACATCACACAGTGTAAGACAGCTGTACCTTGCTGATTGCTCACAGTAACAGCACAGCAGTCCTCAGAGCAGATAATCCAAAAAGTTTGCACGTCTGGCACTGCACATTGGAGGCTTTCAGCAACTGGGAAAGAGTCTGAATTATCACAAGTAACCTTGGCTGTTCTTAACTTCTGACTTAATTTGTACTTGAAAACGTATTGCAACAGTACTGTCCAGAGATAGCCTCTGTTCTACATAATCAGGCCACAGCAACAGAAGAGATAACTCTGATGTGTGTCTGTGTTGGGAAGGAGTGGTGAGCTCAGCTCTTACAGGGACTGAAGTGCACTAGATGTGAGGAATGGTGTGCTGGAATCAGCTGCTCCTTGAAGGCATCTGCTTGACTCTCCCTGCTGACATCATCAGAGATTGAGCACATCTTTGGACAAGCGTCAAGGATTTGCTCGCCAGGGTTTTGGATTTTTAAGATCACACCCCAAAACCAGGCAGTAAACTGGAAGCTGTAAGCATAATCATAGGGTGTGCATGTTGGGAAGATGTGTCAGGCATTAAACTACATTCTGTAATGAGACATTTAAACAATGATGGAAGGAAGCTTCATCAGCAACTCGAAAAGAAAATCCATCTCTTATTGTACACTACATAACACAGTTTAAAACTAACCAGAAAGCATCCTGATGTTCCCTGACGTATCTGCAGAATTCTGCATAGGGCAAAGTCACAGACTGAAAGCAGAGCTGTAGATTTTAAAAACCTGAGTAACAGAAAGCAAGAAACCAGTGAGACGAATAGAAGATGCTCTTCATTTGCTTACTTTGTTTGCTGACTTCTCTGGTGTTTTCACTGTCAGGTCAGCTTGCTTTCCCTTCTTGGAAGGAGTTCTCTTTATTTTTGGTGAATGAAACTTGCCCTTCAACTTCATAGTGAATGAGGAGAGATGGGAACGCTCGGAATCTAGAAAGACACAGAAAAGCATCACAAGGTTAGGGTAAACTGGCTGAAAACAGGGAAGTTGTGCTACAGCATTATCTGGGAAACCAGCCTATGAAAATCATTGCAACCATGTTAACATGTTGAGTGGAACAGGATTAAAAAAAGTAATTGTGACTCTCTATTATGTTTGCAACCGCAATATGGCCACCATTTCCTGCTTCCCTTTGGAGGCAGATATACTGAAGTGCCAAGGCAGGAACAGCAGGATCCTATCCCTCTGTGCCTTGTAGAGAAAAGGAAAAACACATCTCCTAAAAGCACTCAGCCCCAGCAAATCTCAAAGTATGTTATGAAGGAGGTAACCACCATCCCTCTCTTGCACACAAGGAAACGAAGTCAAGGGGATGAAGTGGCTTGTTCTCAGAGCAGGGAAGGAATCTGGGTGCCTGAGCCTTGCTCGTGTCTTGCTGGGGTCACCAAGGAGCCACCAAGCAGGTACCCAGGACAGAAAAACACAGGCTGACCTACTGCCCTTCACAGGCTGCTGGTCCCTCGCTCTGCTCACCTGGCAGCACTGCCTTTGGTTGGGGCTGCATGAATTATCTGAAGAAAAGTACCAGTCCCAGCCATTCACAGCAGACCACACTCCAAATGTATCAACATAAACCATATGGGCAGAGGGCATAGCTTCAATATTGGTGCATCCCAAAGAAGGTTTATTACTGAACCGCTCAGACCTTTTGAAAAGCTTGCCTTTTCAAAGTTTTCTGATGATCTAAAAGAAGTCTCAAAGGTTTGCAGTCATGCCTCATGCAAACTCACTGATGAAAGATGTCTTTCTCTGTTTATCCAGCCAGCTAGATAAAACTATGCTGCCTTGAAAGCAATTTAGAATGTATTTTAAGCAAGCAGTACTTTAATAAATGAAGGTTTGAACTGCTTCTCTAGTGACCGAAATACTTCAGCCAAAGACAATGAACTTACCTTTAGCTACCTTATCAGGAAAAGTAAGCAGTTCTGCTGTACATTTCCTTTTTTCTTTTATATTATTTGGGAATTGGCTGCACTGGCTGCAATGAGTCAGAACGACCCAGTCCCCACGTGCAGCACTGCTCCACCTCGTTAGCATGCAGAGTGCAATCAGAAAATGCTGCTGAGTCAAATCTAGCACCCCGAAGCTAAATGCCACACTGCAGCGTGAACACCGCTCCTAATACCCAGAAATCACCTAACCACAACTCGAGGGAAAGAACCTCTGCTGGTCCCCACTCATGGCTGTCTCCCCTTCAGCTTTTACCAGGCAGGACATTAAGACCCTGCTATTAACACCTTCACCGGAGCCAAAACTCCAGCTAGTTAGGTCCTCTGGATCAAAAATTTTGCAGGCACGCTATTAATGGAAGCTTCAACTCTCGTCTTGTCTGGCTGCAGACCCGTTCCCCGCTTACAGGGTTCTCAAAGCTCTCTTTGCAGTATAGAGTCCTGTTCAATGCACTGGGGAGGGAGGCACCACAAACGCTGGTCACTGCATTTAAACCCAGAGGTATCAGGTGGACTCTGAGGAATCACTGGTAGCAGCTGGCACCCCAACTTAGCAACAATTTACGTCACTGCTTTACATCCACAGGGGGATCTCCTACCCTTTAAAACCTCTCTGGCTCCACAGTGTTGAAGGTCACCACTGAAAACAGCGCCTGGCTGCCCTCATACACCATAAAAAAGTAATTGTTTGGTACATGATGGGAGAACTGTCATACATGTGTAGATATGCAGGCTTAGAAAGTCATGGCTCAGGCTTCATTTTGGAAAGGACAGGCAGACAGTTAAAATAATTAATCTACAGGAAAATTACGGTAGCAGCAACAAATTATGTCTGGCTCCTCCACGTGCAGCAGCAAGATCCAAGCTGTTTGTCTGGGGGGAAAAAACCCTTGCTCCTTGCTTGTTTACAGTGATAATTCAGCCTTGTAGAGGCAAGAAAGCAGGAAGGTTTCAGAAGACTGCAATTTCCATTTCCTCTTCCCATCAGCCATCTCTACCCAACTTTGCTCAGCAGTGGGTGCATGGCCAGCAGCTTCAGAACGATGTGTTGCCCATGAGGAAATCTATTCTTCTGCCAACAGCAGATCCCCTTCACTACTGCCACCAGCCCACCCACTGCCCTTTACCTTCGTCCCCTTCCATCACATCAAATGCTGAATCACTTGCATGGCAGCACTCTGAGGGAACAGAGACTTGCAGAGCCAGGAAAGGAGTAAGTGAAAGCAGAATGGGAACTCCTCAAAATAGTACTATCGAAGTAAAACAGCTGCCAGACGCAGAAATAAAGGTTATTGTTTGAGCAACCCTGTTAAGACCTATTTTGACAACCACACATTCGTGCAGCTTTTTATTACTGTCCTTACAACTACAATAAGCATTTTCCAGATCTCATCTGCTCGTAAGTTTCTGATGCAGCTGTAGTTAACCAAATGAGTCACAAACTCATTCTCTCAGACTCAGTTGCACTTGGCACTTAAAACAGCTCTCATCTTTTTCCAAGCACGTTGCAAGCGCATCATCCTTAAACAGTCGGGTCTTAACTTTGTTTGGCACATCTGTGAAGGTGAAGCAACTTGCCTAAACAGAGCATAGAGTCAGTCAATGATTCAGGTGCAGAATCTCTCCATTTCCAAACATAAAAATCACGCTGCAAACCTCGGTCACCCTCCCAATATTCATGAGTCAAACTGTGGAGCTGCTGTGATCATACTGGACTAGATGACCTTTAAAGGTCCCTTCCAACTCTAAGGATTCTATGATATTCACTGAATGCCAACAGACATTCAGCATGATAGGCTTTAGGGTTACCAGGCAAGCATTATAAACAGAGTTTGCATAGTAATGAATTCAGATGAAGTGGTCTCAACAAAGCTGCGCTGAGATAGGAAGATATTTTAGATCAAAGCTGCAAGCAGCCAAAGCTTTTACAGAGGAGGGCTAAAACCTGCCTATAAAAAGCACAGCTGTGCAAGGCTGCCTAGGTTGGTTACCTCTGCTTTTAAAAGCTCACTTACTTCATCCAGTATTCATTCAAGTATATAGCATGCTATGCCTGTCCAGTTAAAAGTTCAAACAGCACAGCATGCCTTCACTGATCAAATAATTTGATAATGTACAATGAGTAGAAAACAGAGCCACGACAGAGCTCCAGACACTTCTGTCCCTCTGCACCTTCCTGCCTGTCTGCTGTAACCAGACTCCTTAAGGCAGCATTGATGCTGTCCCTGAGCTTGGGAATCTGCCCATCAGAGACTGTTCTATCAAATTACTCCCTCCTCCTGTTGATGAGGAATTGGCAGAGTTTCGCTGAATAACAGCACCAGCCTCCCGAGCTTCTTCTCTCCGATGGCAGAAGTGGGGTACCTGCATTTACACTTCTACAGAATCCAAATTAACAAGATGAATGGGAAAAGGCAGGGTAAGAAGCTGGATGTAGTGATTTCAACTGGAATGGGGAAGAAAGACACCGTTGTATCAAAGCACTTCTGTCACAAAGGAACTTCCTACCCCCTCCTATTTCATCCGTCTGGATGCCTTGCTGCACACCACCGGAAAAAGAAAAAAATCCCTTCAAAATTACTTTACCATGGATTTGAGTTTCTTAGTTCCTGACTGGGAGCTTTCATACATCACCTGCTTCACAACTAGTTCCATTCCCCTATTAAAAAGGCTCCTGTGCTTGAACGTGTTCCAGCTGTTGAGTCACAGCCTTGTATGGCTCTGAAGCCCATCTCCCCCAGGTCAGCACGTGCCTGGGCTCTGACCACACACCGACCTCAGGAACCCCCTTTAGGGTGTGCACTGATGGCCCTGCTGCTGGCCACACTGCAGGCCCACAGCCCAGCCCCACAGCACGGCCCTGCTGCTCACAGTGTGCTGGCAAAGTTGGGTGTGATGAGGGAAGAACTGCAGATTGCAAAGCAGACAGGAGTAAGAGGCACAAAGAAAGGCTGATCACTGGTTTGTGTGCCTGTGTGTGAAGGAACTAGACTGCTTAGGGGAAAGCCAGCAAGTCAAAGCCCTGTGTCTGCAGCACTGCTAGCATAGAGAAATGGTTGTTTTCCACTCAGGTTCAAAAAGCCACTAGAAACTAAAGTCAAAACACACATGCTGGTGAATTCCAGCAGCCTAGCTGGCAGCATACTGCTCAGTGTGAAGTCAAAGTGAAAGCTCAGCACTGTGCAGAGCTCAGAGCAGAGAGCAGGCCATCTCCCACCCGCAGCTGAGGGAACCTTCGGGGAGAGAAGGAAACCCCCATGTCTGCTTCTGGGCTTGTGGAGACATTGGTGTGCTGCTCAGTGACAGGCACAGCGATGCACCATTTGACAGTTCAACTTGGCCAGTGTTTGCATCATATCCACCAACAATGAAAATGTACTTTTTTTTCTTCAGCTTCAGTATACAGTATCTTCTCTATCCCACACCTGAAAAATGAAACCCTCCGTCCTCTCCCATTCTGTTCGTGTTCACACGCAGCAACCCTGCAGCTTTAGAGAGAGAAAGCCTTTAAAAAAGGGGGCTAAAGTTCACTTTGCAGCTAGAACTGATTCTCAAGGCTTGTTGCAAAGAATGAAGAAGTCTAAAATCTTATCCAACAGCCCCTTTTAAAGGCCATTTGGGTCTCTGATGGATGCAGGCATTTAAAAGCTACCAGATTAAAAATAACAGACATTTCTCCCCATGTCATAATGAAGCTGTGGTGCACAGTTTTAATCAACCGCTCCTGCCATTTGTGCCACAAGTCCTTTGAACACAAAGGTGACTTATGTAATGAATTACACAACAATGCCCATTAAAATGGCATTTGTTCCCTGGGGCATAGCTTGATCATTTGTGGAAGACAAAAGGCAAGTTGCAAGGCTTCAACTAAACCCTTGCTGACAGGGACTTTAAGGGTTCAGAAGCAAAAGGGGAAAATAATGAGATATAGTTCAAAAGGACTTTTCTGCTGAGCCTGCCCATTGGGTGCTGCAATGCAATGCAAAGGAAGCAACAGCGATGGGGCTGCTGCTCTTGGTCCACTGGACCCAATTCTGCTGTCAGAAAAACGAGAGGATAGTTACATCAGAACGGGCAGATGGGTTCAGAAGGGCGTCTGATGACAATCACAAAACGTTCTGCAAGGCACAGATCTGTCAAGATATTACATGAGTATTACTGGAGATCCACGGAGAATTAAAGGAATAGAAAAGGAGAATTCCATTTACGTTCTCGGCTTTCATGCCTGCCATGCCCAACTCAGCTCTCCTTGACATGGCTTTCTGCTGCATTTCATGCCCTCTTTCTCCAGGAGCCCTAGGGATGGTTTAGCATCTAAAGATGCTGACGTGTAGCACTCTCATGATGCTGCACACTCTCTGAAGGATGAGCTGCTGTCCTGAACACGCAGAAGACAAGAATATTCCTTTCAGACTTCTGAGTGTGTTACGGGAGCCTCAGACCTACCACTTCTACCTGAGCAAGTTTGCTTTTCTCAACCTTGTCATCACCCACAGAGACTGAAGCAACGAGAATTCACCCAGAAACAAAAAAAACCAAAACCCTGTACTGGGGATTCAGCAAGAAAGAAAAGGGAGGGTCCCATGTGGAGCAGGAAGCTCGCCCACCCTAACCTTTGTACCTTAGGTGGGGCTGGCTCTGAGCACCAAGGCCCTCTTCAGAGAATGTTTGCCAGGCCAGCCGCCAGATTTCAGAGGAAAACGGCAGAGGAGGGGCAGCTGAGGATCAAACAATGGTTCCTGAGCTCTGAGGAAACTTTTCCTTTAACATCACGTCACCTTGGAAGCAGCCAGCATTTGGAAGCGGAAAGACCGACTGCCCTTTTTCTATTTTGGCAACATTACAGTGAATGAGCATAACCCAGCGAGCATTAATGATGTGCAATGACAGCACACAAACTTCTATGGAGAAGGGAGGCTCAGTTCGCTCTCAGCTGGCCAGGCTCTGCTCAGTGACTCACAGGCTTCATTATTTTTTATGCCGCCCTCTGGGGCCTCCAGAGGAAGCAAAACATTTTTATTTGTCAGAGAGCACATTTTTATTTAGATTTTATTTATTTACTTTTTTTAGGCATCCATGAATGAGACATCTCCAGCTGCAGCAACCTCATGTGGAAAGAGCTCACAGTGCTTGCAAGGGAACTGGGAGGCACACAGGGCAACTTATCGATACAGCCACATTTCCCAACAGCAGCAAAGAGGGTTGGATAAGTCAACAACTTCAATTTTATGGTGCATTAGTGGTACAGCTCTTCTTTCTTCCACTTTCATGTTTGGAAGCAAATCTTCAGAAGAAAAGATGCACTACACAGACCAGCACGGTCAAAGCAGATAGTAGGGTGACCTCCTGGCCCTCTTTTTAGCCTCAAATATTTCAGAACAGAGGAATCACTTTGAATGCAGACAAACTTGGAATCCTGTTTCTGCAATGCTACCCAACGGATTCACAGAAGGAAAACAAAAAAAGGGGACAGAGCTACAATTAAACAAAGCAGGAGGGAACTCAGAGGAGCAGAACTTCGCTACCCAAGTGCAGTTTCTCCCAGCAGACCACAGCTAGCTTTGAGACTTCTTTTGAAAAATACAGCATAATACATTGATAAGCAGCAATCAGGACTTCTGCTCTGCTTTATCTGAAAGAGCCACTCCAGCACTTTGGTTCCCTATCAACCCACAAGCAGAAATGCTGCCATTTACCAAATCATGAGCAAACCTTTGTGCGGCATCTGGTGAGTCTCTGGTAATTTCCTATTTAAGTACTGATTTTGCACAGCCCTGCAAGCCCGAGAGAACTAATGGGATTACGACACTGGTAACACGACTCGTAGCTCCCCTGTGCCAACAGCACTAAAACAACACAAGAGTCAAGCAGCCTCCAACATCAACAGGACCGCTGTGCTCCACGCTCACCCCGCTCCGTACATAAAAACCACTGAGGCTGCTAGCTAAACATCTCACTTAAAACTGAAAAAACAAATCCAGAAACAGGGCATAGATTCTGCATCACTTCAGTAAGCAGCTCAGAACACAGGAATCACAAAGGTTGCAAGGGAATCTGTGCTCACCAAACATGACTTAATATGGGGTCCGTGGGCATCCCCACTCGTCTAACAGCTCTATGTGGATACAGGCATGACAGTGATTCAGACATCTAAAAATAAAGTCCTGCAAGGCTCAAGTATGCCCGCGCGCTACCTGAGTCACCCCATGCTGCAGGGAGCGCGAGCCACAGCTAAATCATTTCATTCACTGCTACTGCAGCCAAGCAAAAAGCCTGGTCACTGAGCCTGGCTTAAGCTCTTCCTCCCCCTCCTCTCCTCTCGTCTCCTCTCTTCTGCTCTCATCTTACATTTAGACTCTTTCCACGATAAAAAAATCTTTGCTAGACTTACGTCTCAATTGTACGGCTGTCAGCTTAGAAGCTCAGACCTGAAAGATTATAACCCAGTGTTGCCAGAGCTGTTTATCCATCTCCAAGGTGACAGAATGTCGTCAGCGGCGCTCTCCAGGACAGCGAGCAGAGCCGTGTCATTTTAGATGCTTTAGGGAAAAGCGTAATTGCTCACAACCTGCCTGCAGGTTCATAGCTGAAAAACAAGGTAGTAAACGAGTCTTGAGTTTGCATTTGTCCCACAGCACCAGATTTGAATGGGAAAAAAATTCTGCCTTCTTTCACCCTCAGAGAATAACCTCAGCTCTCATTCATTAGGTGACAGAAAAAAAAAAAGCTGGCTCGGCTCTGACTGACACCATCTCCAGTTGCTTCGGTCATTACTAATTATAGTCATTTTATTTTTGACCTCTGATTGCAGATTCTTTGCACATGCAGAGTCCATTGCACAGCGAACCTCTGTTTTCTGGGAGTAATCGCATACACTGCCCAAAAGGCACTTCCCACACTGCTCCAAGCTGAGCTCAAGAAGTAAGATCAAAACATGGAAAATATTTGCTTGAACATGCTCGAGTTTATTTTCCTCCTTAGTGAGTGCCATAGATTAAGGGCAATAGTCCAGGTGAGAATGTGAGGTAAGCTCTTTTCCATGGACGCTAAGAGATGAGCTAACCTCTCTGCAAGGAAGCCTCATTCCTCACTGCTCTGCCTAGCACCGTGTCCCCAGGGCTCAGCTGCTGAAAAGCAGACACTCAGCTCCGTAAGATGAAACATGTCTGCACAACTCCAGAGCACCGTGCTGGGGGCTCACATTTCTGCAGAAGAAAGAAATGTGAATTTCAGGAACCAGGCCAGCACCATCTCCTCCAGCAGCACTGCCACAGCAGTGTAAACTTCCCTAATATTGCTTACTCAATAAAACAAGGCAGCACAGGAGGGCTATGCAAATCACTCAACTTTGAAGCATCCTGTGCTCTTGCCCCAGAGGGCCAGCTCTCTGTCTCCATGTAGGCAGGCATGTGCACACAGTGATACAGCAGCACTGCAGGTGTGAAATTTCTGATGTAATCAGGTCAGAAGCTGCTTTTACATTGGAGCTGTGCTGCTTACGCAAAGGGTTAAGAAGCTGCAGGCCATATCTTTGGTTCTGCACCCCATTCTATAACTGATAGGATCTGCAAACAAACCACCATTTTTATTGCCTGCCCACAGGCAGTAGGAAATTTTAGTCCTCCATAAGCACAATTTGAAACATCAGCGCCTCCAGTAAAGGGGAACCGAGATGTTAACTGAACAGAGCAGAGCAGGAGGAAGAGGAAATAGTGGCCCTCATCTTTGTCAGTTGTAGGATTAGCACATACCTCGACCGATAGGGCAGGAAGCATAAGGTACCTTAAAGAGCCCAAGTCAGATGTCTGCCTTTCACTCCACTGCACACAAACATTATAAGTTGCATTCGCAGTAAACCATTATTTGTGTCAACCCTATTTCACCCTACCTCCTCTGGCCCAAATTAAATACCCCCTAGCTGCACCTCTCCTACAAACAAAGGTTTCAAAGATACAGCTACAAAGACCTGCAGCTCTCCCTGCTCTTCTCAGCAAACCCAAACTTTAAAACAAACAAACAAACAAACAAAAAAGATACAGAGCAGCAAACTTGCACAGTTTGGACAAACCCTACCAGATCTGTATGAGCGTCAGCAGAAGCACTGCAGGAATCTGAAGAAATACGTGCTGACTGCAACACCCCCCAGCCTTCTGAAGACTGGAAGCCTCACTAGCACGGAAACACTCACTAGAATTTCACTTGTTAATTTAGTGCTGAAGAAGCAGCAGCTATTTCAGAGTGATGAGGCTGAAAACCCACTTAACAAAGGGACAGCTGAGCCTTAGCTCTCTAGAGCTCCATTCTTTGCTCGGGTGCAACATTATTTCTTCTATCACCCTGGCTAGCTATTTTTAAGCAGTCACTGAGAATTAGCAGAATTGGCCCTACTAAGAATCAGTTTCTAATTTTTAATGAGCTTCCAGTGTAGTGATACAGGAAGTCAGCTTGCATTTCAAGCAGAAACACCTTCAATGCTAACACGCAGCAAATGGGTGATAGCTGAAGGGAAGTAAACCAAGACCTGTATTTTACCAAAAACAAAGTTGAGCCTTATCTCAGCATCTCTTTGCACTCCATGCTGAAACAATTCTTTTATCACCAAATAAATCTTGGTGAACTACCAGCTCTGAGTGAGACCTCACCAACCCCTTCCCTATTGCATCCTGTGCCATTGGGGTTCAGAGGTGAGACCCTGCCTCACACAGACCTGCCATGGAGGCACAGGCCGAGTGCATTCCAAGACTATGATCCTCTGCATGCAAAAAAGTGTATTTCCAAACCTACTGCCCAGATTCTGTGGCAGAGAGACTTAGGAATTTATAAATAAGAAATAATTTTCGACAGTACTTCTATTTAATTTTGGTTTTGTCAAAACAGCATAAACCACAGTGGCCAAAGCTATTTAAATCTCTGCAAAACAACACGCAATCGTCTGGCGATCCTGCTGCCCAGACCTGAAAGGTGAATCAATACCAACTGCAGTTGGAGATGCATTGAGCAATATTTGGGAGCTTGTTGGGTCCATCTGGCAAACAGCAAGCAGCCTGCTAGGAGAAAGCCCAGCCTGCACGGCCTGAGGGTCCCTGCTGCTCCTTGGGGTAAACCTGGGGCTTTGTCAGAGCTTAGCATGATTAACTCCATGCTTTTACACGCCAAACCCATTCAGTAACCTACTGATTTCTGCAGTGTGTCATGGCAGTTGGCTTCTAAAAGACAAAGGCGTGTTTAGCAAAATATCCTTGGTGCCACTGTTACGGGGTAAATACCTCCCAGACCTTCTGTGTTTAATGCTGCCACCTGATAATGCATGCCTACCCTGGACAAGCTGCAGCTTTGTTCCAAGGGAAACTTTACTTTGCCCTTGCCAGAAATTGAGAGCTTTCAGCTGGGCCCAGCCAATGAGTCAACAGAATGACACTGCAGTACGGCGACAAGAAGTGCTGCAAGCCATCCATCAAGTGATCAGCAGCCCGCCAACACGTGACCCATGTACACTAATACCATTTTGCAGTATAAGAAGCATCTAGTGGCAGCCTAGTCAAACATCATAGTGTTACAATTGCTGTCTAGTATCACAAGCTAAAAAATTCTTACAGCTAGGATGGTCTGTTTCTAAGACTCTGCAATAAGGAAAATAACGGGGATGTGGCACAGGCAGTCCATCCACCTTTGTATTTTCTCTGTTCTTACTTGAAAACTCACGGTGTGTGCACAAAGAGGAAGAAAAAGAGCGGAAGAGAAGAAGATGGGGCACTGCTCGGCAAGCTTTTTGCTTGGAAATCTTCCCTTTCCTTTCTACTCCATTTACAGATCTACCCAGCATAATCAACTTGCTCCCTACCCCAGTTAAGCGGGTAAGTATCCCCTGTGTACGCAGGAACTCTGCTCTGCAGCTCAGCAAATAACTCTCAGCTCCATCCACTTCTGAACTGCTGGTGTCTGTAGAAGAATGACAGATGGAAAGGATCTTTCCTGCTCCATTTCTGGCAACGCTGCAGTCGGGAAAGTCTTTGAACTTACTAAATGTGCCATCATTCTTCATCAACCTGAAAAACAACTATGCACCTATTACAGACTGCAAAACGTGAAAATGTCTCCAAGAAATGCTGGAAGAGGCATGTGACTTGGGAAAACCTGCATGATAAATATATGTAAAGGGCCCCAAGTTCCTCCACAGAAGATCCCTGACAGCCTCTATGTCTCTAAACGCTGCATTTCCACGTCCATCCTGATAATAAACACAAACCAGAGATCCAAGAAGCTCCTAACAAAACTGCCTGATTGCCATTTTGCTACAAACAAACAGAACCACCCCGCAGCACTGTAGATAGCAGTCACAACATTAAATTATGGAGCTGAACCCATTCATATGGAAACTGTGAAAGAAGAATCCCAGCTAAAAACCTATAGAAAATGCTTCCCTGACTTCAATACATCAAGCACATTCAAGTTAATTTGCCATTCACTGCAGAGAACAGAGCGGATGAAGAGCTAAGCTGGTTTTCTGGCAGCTGTAGGAATCCATAGTTCATGGGAGATCACTTGAAACTCTAATATACTCGTAATTTATCATGATAAAGAGTATTAACATTCAAAGCCATAAGAACCTTAAGAACCTTCCAGTTCAGACTTCAAAATGAAAGGGCTTTTCCAACCAAGGAAGTCAACTGAAATCAAGGGGAAGCTCGGGAACTCAAGCACCATATTCCCAACTGACTTCCTATAATACATGGTTTTACTTTGGAAAAAGACTGTCCACTTGCAAAGTGAAATGAGCTAATTAGAAGCCAAACTAGAAATGCAAGGAAATACTTGGGATAATTCTCATCTTACGGGAAACCGTTTCTCAAAGACGAAAAGATAAAGTCCAGCTCTGCTGAACAGAAGGGGCTGCCAAGTCTCCACGGATGTTTCTCTTGCAGGCACTCCCCCTGCCATCCTGCAGTTTGCTCTCAAAACTGCTCACATTAATTTATTCCCCCCCTACCAAAGACATCACAGCTCTTAAGAATGTTTTCATTTTCTGTTTCTTTAAAGGATGCTCTTGTGTTACCATAAGGAATAAAGAAACCTGAAGAACTAAACGTGCTCCTCAGCAACTTAAAAACAACATATTCTATTGTAAAGCAGAAAATCCTGCTTGGTGCTCTCCTGTTAAGAACCATGCCTGCATTTGCAAAACAATCCAACCCAGAAATGCCAGCTCCACTGAAACACTTGGCAATTCAAGCATTCAGTGGGAGACAAGTCAGCTGCAGACCGAGCAGGAGAGCTGTAGGCTTAAATTTATGTGTTAGCCTGAACCTAGCTTATCACCAAGCAAGCATCCCTGTATGTGGGATACACACTGCCAGCCAGCAGGAGGCAAGCAGTAAACAGCTGGGCAAAGCTGCCCAAGCAACACTCAGGTTGTATCAGGGACAGAAACAACCAATGCTCTCAGCAGATGAGCCTGTGGAGTCAATCTCACAACCTCCAAGAAGCTCTCCAGATGTAGCAGGATGAATGCTTACAGGTTTTTTTCAACATCTCAAACTAAGATCCACTGCCTCATACCCCTTATTAGCTCCCACGACAAAATACATCGGGATTTGGAGGCTCCAAAGCTCCTCCTAGTAGAGACATAACCCCATTTGTTTTCTAAATTAAGTCTTCCAAGCTTATTTCATAAAATTAGCAGCCAAACCAGAGCCTAACAATGAAATATCTATTTTGGAAAAATATCTAGAGGGAAAAAAAAAAGAAACTGAACTATTTGCATCTAAAACACCCATAAATCACTTTATTTACAGATTACAGCTTGGGGTCTCACTGATGGGATTTCTCTTCTGTTTCTGTCATATCAGCATCTGCTCTCTTCACGTGAAACCAAAACCCTTCTCAAGGACATCAGAGCACGTTCATACTCTTGGACCACTCACATCCCAGAGAATCTGCCTAGTTCAGGTAGCTACAAACACACAACATCCTATTGTGTTGCATTACTGTACAAAGAGACAGTCATCTCTAGGGCAAAAGGTAACAGCCGAGCACGAGAAAAACCACAAAAGAAGAAATTATAGACCAGATATGAGAGCAAACTACCCTGCTTCCAAAGCATGCTAGAGGCTATGCAGAGTCCCGGGAGAGCAGATAAGAATTCAAACTGAATTGTACAGATCTGAAATACAGTCATGATATATTCCAGGGCATGAAGAGCTTCAGAGAGCATCGCTGCTTCAGGACAATTTCCATCACCTTAATTTACATCTGTTGGCTGACTGTTCACAATTTTCTGTTACCTTCATGTCAGTATTACCATTCTACCTCCACGGAAGCACAGCCCAGAAAGGGAATTCCAGAGTTCAGGCCCATGCTATTGCTGGATCATAAAAATCACAGCAAAGCCATATTATACAAAAGAGCACCTGCTGGGACCCGAGGAGAACCAAGAGAAAACAAAACAAGGAAACCAAAGAAGGAAACAAAACAAACAAGGAAAATCCTTAAACAAACAAAGACCATCTCTGAAATCCGCTCAGTCCATCTATGTAAGTGCTGCTTGTTTATGATGATCTTCATTTCTGAGCTACGTTTCCAAGATGTGTCATTTTATCTGAAAAATACGACCTACATTTGAATTTCTATGTAAGAGCACAGATGCACACAGTGCTTTGCATGTTAAATATGTGGCTTTATTCAGGCTTACATTTCACACGTGCCCATTATTTCAATAGTTAATCTGTTCTGACATTGCTTATTGTTACAGGATCTAAAAAATAAGGGAGAGCCCATCATTAAGAGTTTGATAGCAAGTAGGCTATCTTCTGAGGGGCTCAACAGACAGGGAAGGAAAAAAGGCTGCCCAGCTGTCAGTCAGACTTTTTAATCAGAAACAGTTTGCTGCTGAGAGGGGGTTCAATCTCTCCAATCCACACTGCCATTTCTCACGCTGCTTTCTTAATTAGCAGCAAGTGGACAACAGCTGTCAGTAGCCTGGAGGCCAGAAAGTTATCAGCAGAAAGAGATGTGTGTTAGGGAGAGAGCTGTGCATGGCGAGCCCTGGATCAGTCCGTATAGGATTCCACAGCCAGAACAGATGCTGACATAAGGCCCCGTACAGTGAGGATCCTCTTCCGAATGGCTTTGGGCTGGTTGCTTTAACATATGACTAACAGCTTTCTTTTTTGTTGTTTTTGTATTCCTGTAACAGGAAAAGTTAAGCTGAGAATAGCAGGAAATGGGAAGGCCATCCTAATGTCCTGATGGAAATACATGGGGGTCAACTCAAATGAAGTCTTCAAGTCTGCTCTGGAGGTTCTGAGAATAAAAGTTGAAATGCTGGGAGCTGGGGGGAGATGTTTCACTTGCCTGGGAGAAATCCTAGCTGAAAATACAAACTTAATCAGAGGCAACTACAAGCTGTAGCCTGAAACAGCATAAAAAAGAAAAACTCAACTCAGTCATCATCATTTCTGGTTTAGACCCCTCTGAACTTAAGTCACTGCTTATGACCTTCTTGCGGCATCTCCAGCATGGATCAAATATAGATTTCTGTCCTAAAGAGGAAATACTGTCTGGTCAAACCTACTGTGCTGTTACCTGACAGCTCTCAGCTCTGGATGGTGGCCTGGCTCAGGACAGGAGACTGCTAAGGAACAACGGTTCCCACCATCAAGTCTCTCATGGAACCCACCTTGCTAATGGAAGCAAGATACAGGCTTTGCTCCTGAGGTACAGAGGACAGTAAACACGAACTAACAAAGAAATGCTTTTCCATTTCAAAGAAATAAAATAATAGCTTCCCTGTTGGAGGCATTGATTGCTGTAATTTGTGGAAATGAGGGAAACTAAATGCAATTTGTCAGTGATCAAATGCACTGTTAAAATTGCCCGATGCCCATGTGTTAATGAAAATCTGCCATCTCCCTAACAACCACTCGAACCTCTTCAGGAAAGGTGGGCTTCTTTCAAATTTGGCTCTGACCTACTCAGAAGGCATAAATTTGGAGCAATTTTCTGAAGCCTGTCTGGTAGGCTTTAGTTCTGGCACTTCTAAATATACATCGGCTTTGTGAGCTTGAACCTACACAAGGGAAGCTGGGCTGCAGATGGAAGCATTTCCCCAAGCTGCCAGTAGACCAGCAACACATTTAAAAACCCTCATCAAATTAAGTGCTTAATTACACCTCAGACTTTGAGACTCTGGAAATTAGGATAATCTTCTGGGAAATTTATGAGTCTTCTGCAAAAGAAATTACAACATACAAGCCAAAAAAAGCACAGAGCTTGGAGAGCACCATCCCATCAAAACACACCTTGTGCTAGATTCCTCACCCTAATTCCCACAGAACGTTTGAGGTGAGATCCTCAATTTAATTTCAGATTCTCAAGACTCAGGGAAAAATTAGGATCAGCAAAACTAGAGAGCTAAATCACGTAAAAATTGTGCAACTTTTGTTGAGAAGAGCTGATGGAAAACTGGCTGCCTAAGGATGTTCTCAGACTTGACCAGGTGAGCGTACCAGAGGCAGGGTCACAGAATACACAGCTTGCAGATGTACTTAGCACAGCCTCCCACATCTGGCCAACAGATCCCAGCTACAGCCTTGCCGGCCTGCTCCGCTCCTCTAGGTGGCATGCTGTGTGCACACAACATACCTGCACCTTCCTACAAACAAAGTGATGCTGTGCTATGCAGCGCTGTGTCTGCCACTCTCACCAGCCAGCAAGACCTCAAACACCTTAAAAACGTGATGCGAGATCCAACTGAAAGGATCCACAGCTCTAGCAAGAAACTGAGCAGCCAAAAGGAGCTGATGGAGTAGACACCATCTGATCAAAGCAGCAGCTTAAATCGAACATTAAATGAAACCAAGGTGGAAGCTGTACTTACTGTTCCTGCCTCACTGCATGCAGCACTTTTCATCACCACCCATCACAGAGCAAAAAGGACAGAGTAAATGCTTGCACAATGCTCCGAAAATATAAAGCTCTAGATAAACTCAAAGAAACTATTACTCACTTTCCTTTCTGATTCATGCAGTTATTACATCAAAGGAAACGGAGTTTTGTTTCTCAAAATAATTCAGGACATCCCACATTTCCCACTGCTACCACCCTCATGAGCCACGTTCAGCACCAAGAGAAACTCCACTGCTCGTCCCCTTGCTGTGAAACACGTAGCACTATTTGGGGACACATCCCTACCATCTCCAGAACAACAGTGCTGAGTCAAAGCCTCATGACACATCTGGGCAGGATGTGCTACAAACATTGAGAGTGTATGTGGGAGAAAACTAAAAGGTAGGAGAAGCAAAAGGTGGTCAGAGGTGACAAAGCAGAAATGACATCCTCGTGTCAAAGACAATAGAAAGAAAAGCAATTGCAATTCAAACACAGAGTTCAACGGCAACATGAAGGAAGTACTGAACCGTGGGCTGGAAATATCTCAGAAGCTGAGCTAGGAAAGCATGACACTGAGTCTAAGTGTGTAAGAGATCAACTGCAGGTGAAAGCTGTGTAACTGAGGCTGGCTGAAAGCCAGGCCAAGGAACACCAGCGCTAGGAAATCCTAAAAGCCATGGAGCCAGGAGAGAGCACTGCTCTCAGCCACAGAAGCTGCTACATCAACTCAGCATGGGATAAATGAAGTAAATTTGTACCCTGGAGCAAGAGTCTGGGGAGTGTCCAGACAAGCCCTTACAAACATTAACCAGCCTGAAGTTAAATACCTCTCAGTAAACTATCCTCCAGACTTTGACACCGTAAGAACCAGAAACTTTTTTCCAATATAAAATACCAAGGCAGTGAAAACATGAAAGCAGTTATTGATAGGGTTTAACCAGATTTGAGTGCAGATCATTTGACAGCAGATCATTCGAGCTCATGCTGCTTCCCACTGATCTTAAGGCTTTCACAAGACTTTTCTTACAGCTCGCTCACGAAGAACAGCTGCTCTGACAATTGCTGGAGTTAGCATTACTTCCTGCCGTGAAAAAAAAGTACCATCCATATATCTCAGTACAGAAACCCAGACTCTCTTTAAAACAAGTCATGATAGGGTTTACATATCAACTGGCTGTGTGCCACCGACACTCCCTTAAACACTGGTTACACCCAGCACACACTCAATGTGATACAGCTGAAAGGGAAGATGTTTTATACAAGTTCCCAGGGTAAGGAGCTCCTGAGAAGCACTGATGTGGGACTCGCATTGTTCTAATGCAGGAATAAATATCTGAGCCCAAACCATATTTCCACCACTGTCCCAGATTCACACAGGAATAAAACCCATCTGAGCTTTCCTGTTACGCTCCCCATGTTCTGCACCAAGAAGAAATCCCAGCATCACGTAAAACTGTAAACTGAATTAGAAGTGCTGCAGATTTGGTTTTAACCTCTCAATAACGTTGCTTGTAGCAGCAGTGGGGCTGACTGCCAACCATGGAGAGGTCTGAAACTCTGTCAGTGCTGATCTTATGCTGAACACAAATGTTTGTGAGCTCTTGTACAGCCACACAGATCTCCTTGTCTAGCAGTGCTGCCCACAATGAGCTGCAGTGAGACAGGGTGTGAGTACAAACATTATTGTATTAATTGCATCTGTTGATTAAAGCAGCCCAAGAACAGCCTTGTTTCAATTGCTGGCTTTATAATTCAGTACTGAAATGCTACTATAAGTGTTAGATGGATGAGTCAACAGATAAGACACAAAAGCATTTGTAAAGAGCGTCTCACTGCAGTGATCTGACAGGCTGCACAGCTACACACAACAGTGGACTTTACTGACACAGCTTGCTCATGTATCCCTGAACTTCATTTTTCATTCCAGCCTTTTTTTTTCTTTTTTCTTCAAACTTTACAGCCAAAACTGAGGAAACACATGCACTGCCACCTCTGTGCACAAGAAAGATGAGTAAAGATGCACGTGCAATCTGACCATAGTGTCTAACCCTGCCTTTCAAGCTAAGTCTTCTCATTGAGGAATTTACAGTGCTTCTCCTCTGCATCTGGAAGCTTTGCTTGACCTTGTGGAGAGAAAGAGCCTTCAGCCTAACAGGGGAACGCAGTGCTGGTGGACCAGCCCAACATGGACACAGCGCAGTGCCTTTCTTTCAGTCTCAATTGAAATCATTTCTACCACTCCACGTGAGGTCAGCAGCTCCAGGCTACCAAAATGAATGGTGCGTCCAAACTGATCTCTCCTTCGTTCAAAACCACCTGCAGCTCACCTTCTTAAAGCTGATGTTATTCATCCCAGGAGAAGCACGTGGCATAACCCACCGATCAGTTCTCATCTCCTACGAGGTGCTCACACTTGCAGCTAACAAACAGCTCAGCACAGCAGAGGCTTTATTTTCCTCCTTGCTGGAGGTGTCACAAAGCACTCTTGTGCAGGCCATGCTTTAAAACATTTCCCATCATAACGCCACAGCAAAGAACAGGTCTGCATGATGGCACTTGGCACCAGCTTACCTGCAAACACCTCGTGCCATTAAGGTCCAAAGGCACACACAGGGCTTACAGCTGGGAATTCCTTACCCGGGCTGGGCTGCAGTTCCTGGTATCTTCTTGCACAGGAGAACGCTGTGCAGGTTCCTTCTCCAACATAATTTCCCAAGACAGGATGAAAGCAAAGCAAAAACAGAACAGACAACAGAAAACAAGGACAAGGACTCCGGTATTTACCCCAAAATGCCCAAAAAGCAAGCTCTAGCCACTAGCCTGGCTGCTGTTCTGTTAAACATTTGTCACAGCCAGGGATGAGATTCAAGAAGTGGGTGGCAAAGCGAGACAGTGCTCCTGGTGCCATGAGTGCCACGGCCTCCCTGCCCCTGCTGCCTGCTCCAGTCGCCCTGCCACACTGCAGCCCTGCAGCCCAGGTCACCACTGCCCTGCACTCTGCCACACTGGGCACCAACACAAGAACCATTCCCCTCTCTCACAGCAGTTACTTTTTCTTCTGCAGAGCTTCACAATCAGGCGTGTCTTTCATTTGCAATTATTGTGCTATAGCAAAGGCAGATAAATTGCCTCCCAGGTTTCATCCAGCAGCCAACACAATTACTGCAATACCTGCAGCTTGCAGCAGTAAACACAGCAACATCATGATTACGGTTTATCTCATTTTCGGTTTTGCAAAATATGGAACAAAAAATAATAACTGTAATCTCAAATAGAGTTCTCCTGACAAGCAAATTACTGAAACTTGAGTCAGAAATCACTTTTTACCCATTGCAAAAGAGTAACCCTGGCAATTCTTCTGGTATGATTCAGGATAAAGGGCATTTTACAGCTGTATGAGTTGGAATATTTTGGGAAAGAGAGATGCTTTCAATTCTTTCTGGTTCATTTAACAAAATCTAAACATCAGAGCTTAAAATAATCCTGATGGACAAAGCGAGCCAGGCCTTCCTATCCAGTGCAACACAACCACACAATGCATCAGAAACTATTCCATATCCTCTCCTTTGGTGAAATAGGGGCAGGAAGAAAAATAAGCCGGAGCATTTACACAGAAGAGCAAAGCCTCTCTACCCAGACCAATTTGTTTTACCCTGGAAGTATCGACAGATGAGTAATGAAAACTGTGCTGCAGACACAGACCCCTCTTTAAGCAGCATCAGTTCATAAACCACAACCACAGCTGCAAAAATATTGAGGAATTTAACCACATGACCCCTTCAAGGGCACCGGAGGACAGAAAGAGGAACCCATCCTGTGATTTGTTACCATCCCAAAAGCTAACCCCACAACATGCAGCATCAACGCGGTGCTCCTGTTCTGGATGTGAGAAGGTTGAACAGCTTCATTAAGTTTATGCTACTGAGCACGATCATTTCTTGCATTCCTTCATTTTCATGTTATGATAATGCTTGAAACATGATACTGGGTTGCCAAAGATGTGAAGTACCTCACAAATTAAATGATTAAAATAATAATAATAATAATAATAAAACACCACAGCCTGTGAGCTCTCCCCATGGGGTAAGCCACAACACTGCTAACCTTGCAGCTATTTTGTATAAGTTACCAGCTCTGGGCCCCAGACTCAGAGCCAGACCCCCATCAGCAGCCACGTTAACACAGCGTGCACAGAATGGCTTTGGAATCAGTCATGCTTTCACATGATGGGGGAATTTTTTGGCTCCTGCCAGCAGGGCTCCATTAGACCACGTGATCCATAGCTGCCATCCCACGTGTTATTATTTACACAAGCTGTGAGTACTTGCTGAACTTGAGAAGCATCAAAACAATGACATCAGCACTCACCAACCTTCAGATGTGGCTTTGATTGATGCTAGTGCAATTACACACCTTGCTGCTAGAGCTGCTTAGGATCTGCAGACAAACTGACCTGCCAGCCATCATCCCGGGTCCCTGGCATTCCTCTTGCATCACCTGAACTTTGACCAGGACAAGAAGTGTAAAACACCATCCTGGTGGTAACCCTGGACACAGACAACCCTGAGCAACTGCCAGGTACGTCGTTGGTTCACTGAACAGCCCCAAGAACCAGGCAGCCCCAGGCAGTGCTGAGCACTATGCCTGCACTGGGCACGGATGGCCACGATCCCTCACATCACTTCCCAGGCTGCCAGCCAAACAAAAGCCAAGGGAGAATTTCATGCATCTCACTTGCGGTATACCTGATGTCTCCAAGGAGCCCTAGCTGTATTAAAGTGAAATGTACACCTAAGATTTGAGGTCTGCTGAACAAGGCTGTAATTCAGGAGAAAACCTACGAGTAAGAGCTGCCAATGTATATTTAAAGCATTCCTATAACTGCTTTCACCCGAGACAGATGGGAGCAAAAACATCTTTGTTTAAAGTCTATCTGGAAACGCACAGTCGAGAGACCCGACCTCTCTTCACACGGTTCTCACGAGGTCATTTGCCACTTTTGCTGGGATACTTCAGCATTCACCCACCTTCCCTGTCCTTGTCTGCCCCTCTGATCCATCCCCAGAAGTCACATTTGAACCAGCAGCACCAGCTAGCACTTCTGGAACGATGCTGGATGGGAAAATGGAATACAGGACAGCAGCATCTTCCCTTCTGCCACAATACAGGCATGATTTGCAGTCTCTTCCTTCTGGTCAGTCTTCTTCAGAAAACATACAGAACTTTAGATCAGCAAGTCCTCTGAAAAATGCCTCGGTCTGGCCGTAGGCCTAAGAGTTATAAGAAAGGAGGATGAGCAGTCATGTTTCCATAGGAAAAGATGCTACCAATTAAGTCTCTCCTGCATCTGGCTTCAGGCTTAACCTAAGATTCCATTTGCCTTTTCCAAGAGTATTTATACAGACAGACAATGCTCTTTATTAAAGTCCTCATAAATTCATAGGTGAGCACTAACTGACACTGTTGGAAAACCTTCCTGGTTCCTCAAACTTACTATTCTTGCCTGCATGTCATTTAGTTTAGGGCATCTTCTAATCAGAAAAGCAGAATCTGCACACACAAACACAGAAAAATCATTTAAATGTCAAAAATATCCAAAAATGGGTATTTCTTTGCTTGTGAAAGTTTTAGCACTCATCACTCCTGGTGATGAGACCCAGGTTGCGTTGGAAAGTCAGGCAAACAGTGGATGGAAAACCATCTGTGTTTTATTTCCCCATGCACAAACAATCAAATTTATGTTAATAAAGCCAGAACACAAAAGAAAAGGGTAACGTATCACCCAGCAAAAGCTGTTCTAAGCAGTGCTGTCCTGCTCTGCGCTGCCCACCAGCAGGATTCACCTAACACAGCTGTCTGGCATTGGTTGCAATGTACTGTGCATCCAGAATGAAAATATTGATTCCCCTGCATGCCCTTTATTAAACGATGTTTGGTTCGTAAAGGAAACTTTCTAAATATGGAATTAACTCCTGTGGCTGTTCTGTCCCCTCTGTGTCAGTAAGGACAGGACAAACTGGCAGACTGGGAAGCACAACAAACGCGCCAAAGGGTGAGGGATGAAACAACAGGCATTGCAAACGCTCTCCTTTGCGACCAGCCATTGAAGACTACCTGTTCCTTAACCTTAAGGCTCCGTTGATGCTTTCCCTTGTCTTTTCAGAAACCTATGAAGAAAAATGTCACTTATTCTCTTTCAGAACAGAATTATCCCATGTTGTTTGTCCACATGAGACATGAAATGGAAGTTTATTTGGAATACAAACCACCTCTTCTCCTGTTCCTGTGCATATCCACTTCTCCCTTGCTCTCAACACAAGAGCACTGTTTCACAAACTCCAAGGAAGATGAGCTGTGGTATCAACGTAATAGCAAACAGAGGACTTGAAGACCTCTAAGTGAAATAAACAAATAAAAGAGTACCAACAACCTCATCCACCAACCTTCTTGGGATGCTTCACATAAACATCTCTGTGTATGAGGGGACATCATTTCTTTTTCACAGAGACAAAATCACCCCCTCCATGAGCATCAGAATCACCCACCACAAGGAGAGATCAGAAATGCATTTTTGGAACAGGTGCTCCACGCCAGCTAACAGAGCTGTCAGTGTGTCACTCTGCAGCAATGTAATAGCAGAAGTGCAGAGCATTCCTTTGGCAGCACGTCCCAACCTGCAGCTGAAATTCACCTTCTGCCTCTGTGCCTTCCAACGAGCTCCCACGACAGCTGCAAATTGCCTCCTCCCTGACACTTTTATCTTCTTGTCCTCTTTGCCTTTTCCCTATCCACTCTATTGACACACAACACAGTCCACCTTATTTTGGAATAAATCAAGGGCTAACCTATGTTTAAATAAGACCCATGACTTTGCATCACTGAGAAAGAGAGTTGTTAAGGCAGCAGGTAAAAAAGCATTACAGATGGACTCCCTTCCCTGGGATGGAACATCAGATTTCCTCCACTCACACAACGCTGTGCAGTAACTAAAGCCATGAAAGCCATGCTGGTGGACAGCAAATGGGGAAACACTCTCTGCAGGTGAAACTGTGATGAGAGTGGATGCCCCATCAATGCAGGCATTCAAGGCCGGGCTGGATGTGGCTCTGGGCAGCCTGGTCTGCTGGTTGGTGACCCTGCACACAGCAGGGGGTTGGAACCAGATGAGCATTGTGGGCCTTTCCAACCCAGGCCATTCTATAGGAGACATCAGCACAGTGCTGTGACTGACAGTGACCTTCCACACATCCCTGCGTGCCAGAAGGTTAGCAAGAGCCAGTAGGAGTTACCCCCACACAGAGCCACACAAACAGATATATTTAGTCACTGCGGTTCAAGGAAAACCATTGCTTGCACTGAAAATAAATTTAGCAATTGTTTCCAGTTTCTGCTCTTTCATTGACTAAGGCACAACCCAGCTGCTGTGCATTCCAGCAGACTTCAGCTGTCCTTCTTCCCCACTCCTTGCCCACCTCCTTCTTACAACTGCCATGAATACCTCAGCCTCGCACCATTCCTGCTGCAGGCTGCATTTCTGCACACATCAGAGCTGATGCTGCGCAGCACAACACCTGTCCAACCTACACTGACTTACCCAAAAATGCAGAATTCCACTCTCTGTACCATTTCCTAAGAAGCACTGAACAGCAGTCATCTTGTACTTCACATCTGCATAGAACTAGATGGGACTGTTGACGCTTACGAAACAAGCTGCAATAAAACACACGTGGGATGCTGCTGTCTGAGCAGCCTGCAGCAGGAACTGCAGCGTGAGGAAGGAAGGATTGGAACCACACTGCATTCAGGACTGTGCACTGACTCTTCAGGAGAGTTTCATTCTCAGACTCCAGGATAAAAACTCCATAGGGTGTTCTTACTTGGTTTGAAAACCACCACTACAGAAACCGCTTCTGTTGGCCAACTGCTGAAGTTCCAACTTGAAAGCCTTCACTTAGACTCAAAAATACAGCACAGCAGTGAGGGCACAACCAAACCAAGACAGAACTGTGTCTATTAACTCACCTGATCCTCAACTGAAAAAACAGACACTGCAGAGAATCGATTGGGTGTAAAAAAAACCCACATATTCAGGATTATTTCTGGTCTAAGACTGACCCAAGAGATAGCTGCAGCCCAAAAAACACCCTCTGCAGAAATAAGATCCCAGTAAACCACACATCAAGCATGATTCTGAGCAGTGTAAAACAGCATGCAAGGCTGCACATGAACAGTAAAGGTCCCCTAAAGATGGGAATGATCTGTCCCTGGGATTGTGCTACTTTCCTTAAGAACAGGATTACTCCCTTGACGTTTATATTACAAACGCCGGATGAGACTTCAGAGGTGAATTTGCTTATCAAGCAAACACATATCAGAAAAAGGTGAAGACAACAGCATTCTGGTCTGCTGGGAATACCTCCAGTTGGGTCCTGAGCTGAACAGAGAGAACTGACTGCACTCCAGGCAGATGAATGCTTGGAACAGTGGTCTCAAACAGCCCTTAGCAGATGGCTATCGAAAAGGCAAGCTTACAAGGGATGTGAAAAGCCAGCAAGAAGTCACAAGATGATGATGGAAAGCACCAAGTAGAAGAAACGTTCAAGATACAGCATCCATATGTCCTTGGTTTTAATAAAGGGCATTAATGAACAGATACTCTCTGTGGAAAAGCCTGTATTTCAGACCTGACGGTGTCTCTCTGCTCTCTTATTCTCTCTGTACGACGCAGAACTGTTCAACTCCCTGAAGCGTGTAATCCATCAGGTAAATAAATACAGGAATTCACGTATTGCCATGGTAACAGGAAAACCAAGCAGAATCTGTGGCCTCCTCTGCTTTCTTGGCAGCCCTGCTTTGGAAGGGACAAGTATCTTCTGTAAGTGAAGACCAAAATTACAGATGCATCAGTTCTAGAGCAAAGAACAACCAAAGGCCGGATGCTGTCCTTCCTCCTTGGGTCAAAGGGGTTCTGTTTTCAGAAAGTATTTGGAAGTCTGGCTGGAGCCCGAAAAACAGGGACTCTAGAACTGCTAAAACTGAAACACAGCGCCTTGTTCTGCACTACCAGATGGATCCCCTTCACTCCAAAGCCGTGCTATGAATCACTGCACAGTGGCCCTTCTGTTGAGCGCAGAGCAGAACTGAGAGGCTCCTGAGGGAGCCCCGTCCTCCCCTCCCTGGTGGACAGGAGCTATTATGTATCATCATTTATTTTTGTATTTTATTAAGTGTTGACAACGTGTTTCATTTAAAAACCCAGGGAGGTACATAAGATCTCTAGGGATCTAACTCTAATAATATTGTTGTAGCCCCACAGCCTGGCTAGATGACTGCTTTCTCATTCTGTATGAATATGCAGATAGTCAAACCAAAGCTCCAAACCATTCCAAAGCCATTCAAGAAGACACATTATCAGGCAACAGCCTCTTTTATTTACAGCACAGTGGGTCCTGCTTGTCCTTCGGTTCCCATAAGGAAAAAAACACACACAAACATAAACAAGCAGATCTCGGATCTCACAGCATTTGTTCCATGACTCCGCATCCTTTGTTCTACCACTGTATACATTTGGACAAATATTATCCCAGAATTACTGCAGTATTACAGGCTGTGTTTACACACTGACCCTGTTCACCAAACTCTTTGTGTCAGTCATAAGTTCCAACACTCAAACTGTGACCTAGAGCACTCCATACCAAAGCAGCTGCCTTCCAGCCCTCCTTCCCCCGTCTCTTCTCCTCCAGTTTATACTTAGACTATGGTTTTTTTCCCCTCTCTTAATAACACCCTCCTTAAAGAAATGCAAACACAAGCAGTTGAAAGAGCACAGTTCCCCAAATTTACACTTTCTCTTATTCAGCAAATCACCACCACGCTCCGCACCCACTACAGCACGCCTCCGCATTAAGACTTCACCCACGGCATCTTCAAATCTGTACACTGACCTGGGCACGGATCCTGCATGATGTCTTGAGTTCTTCACTGGGAGTTGAGTGTGTTGCAAGGCCGGGTCTCCTACGCTGCGCAGCGTTTGGGTTTTGTGTGGTATTTTTGGCCTTTCTGTTCTATTGTACACGGAACCGCACCGCGTTTGTGTGTGTCTACAGAGTCATCTTCCAGCGTTTGAACTCTTCACGCTGCTTCGCTGGGGTGGAGCTCTATTTACTATTCTCACAGGGTTATTTACTGCACGCGAATAAACAAAACGTGGTCACTTATTTTTCACATCCGCAATTACTGGCTATAGAACTGTCAGCATTTACTAAAGCCCCTTCTAATGGAAAGTTCACTTCTAATGGAAAGAAGTGGCCACTGGTTCAAAGCTGGCCCCAGCTCTATGGGTGCTGCTCACCCCTTCCTTACATTGTTAACCCGCTTCCAGGAGGAAAAGTGGCAGTGATGCACCAATAAGCACGGGAAAGAAAGAGCCAGAACCCCCCAAGCAAAGCGTTACACTGCGATGCTATGTAAGGGATGGTGCATCAGATTAACCTCTGATATTTCTGGAACAGCATCTGTCCCATGATGCGAGGCACACTTGTTAGACAGTGACTGAGTGCTGAGAGCTGGAAGCACGCCTGTGTGCCGCACTGCCTGGAGGTGCTCCTCCCTGGAAGCTGCTCCAGAACCGCAGCACAAGGAGCTGCCTCCTTGTACAGCACAGCACAAACCAGGATCGAGTGACCAAAGCCATGGAGGGCTGCTCCGGGCCCTGCTCCTCTGAAGCAGGGATCTTCCTAAAGCACTGCCTTGGGAAGCCCCAGTGCTGCACTTCACACGTCTGACTCACACTGCTGCAAGGCCCTGCTAGGAAAGCATCGAGCTGCTCCTTACAATAAGAGACCACCAAAAAGCATTGTTTTTTCCTCTACTAATTAAATGCGACGTAATTAAACCAAATAACTTCAGCGCCTGATTTGCAAAGCGGTAATTGAGGCTTTCACTGTACTGCAATGGGAGGAATGGGGGCACCTCCAGTGACAGCTGAGAAGCACTGCACGGTGTGTGCTGGGTGCTTTCCCGGCTCATGGAGAGCCCCAAAAGGGGCAGCTGCAGCCGAGCCCTTCCCTGTGCTGTCTGCCCACAGATCAGTCTGTTCCGATCGTGCACAAACACCGGGGAAGTTGGAGAAGTTGCCATTAATCACTGCGTGCAGGGCCCGAAGCGCTGCAGCTCTGCTGTGATGCTCTGCTATAGACTGAAAGGATGGTGCGAAAAGGGGGGGAGGGGGGCGAGGGGAGAAGGAAACAAAACAACGGCAAATAAACGGAGAAAGGAAAGGAAGAAAAACGAAATAAAAAGGAGAAACGGACCAGAGGACACAAAGCCTGAGGAGATAAAAGAAAAAGAAAAAAAGAGAAAAAAAGAAATCCAACAGGAAAATCCACCAGGAAACCAGCGAGGGAGCGCGGCACAGCTGCGGGGCTCGGCTCGGCTCGGCAGCCCTCCCCGCCGCCCGGCCTGACAGCAGCCCCAACCGGCCCAGAAGCCGCCCGGCCCGCCGCCATCCCCCGCCCCAGGGCCGCGCCGGGCCCGCGCCAAGCAGCAGCGGCAGCGGCTGCAGCTCCGGGCCGCAACGCGGAGGGCGGGGAGGAGAAGCGCCGCCGCCCCGCCGGGCCTCCCGCCGCTCACCTGCTTTCTCGATCTTGCCGGACATGTCGGAGCCGGGGCTCGGCGCTCAGGCCCGGCCGCGCCAGGAGCCAGCGAGCGGCCGCGGCCCCGCCACTGCCGCCTCCTCCCGCTGCCGCCGGCCGGCCGCGATCCGGGAAAGGCGCAGCGGCGGCCCCTGGGGCTCGGCGGCAGGCAGGCAGGCAGCGCTCCCGCCCCCCGCCCAGCTCCGCCGGGCCGCGAGGGGAAGAGGCGGCCCGGGGGCTCCCGCCACACACGCACACGCGCGCCGGGCCGGGCCGCAGCGCCGCCTGCCGGCCGCCTCGGGAAGCGCAGCCAGGCGCCGCGGGCGGGGCCGGCCCTGAGGGAGGCGGCGCGCTGCGAGCATGGCCGCTCCGCTCCGCTCCGCCCCGTCGGCCGCTCATCGCGCGCGTTTTCCCAGCTCGCGGAATCGCGAAGGAAGGAGAAGCCCTCTCACCCCACAGCCCCACCCCGCCGCCGCATCCCCGCTGCTCTGGAACGCGCCGCTCCTGAAGGCAGCGCCCTGCGGCCGCCCTACGCCTTGTTGTCATTTGCTCCCAGTGCGCTGTGCCGGCTGTCGGTGCCGGACAGAAGCTGGTTCCCTCTAGCGGGAAGAGGCAGCAGTTGGAGCGGCCGTTTACGGCTGTGGAAGGGCCGTGGATGTGCTGGGAAATGAGCTCCTTTCCGCCGCTGTATTGACAGCATGAACGCAGCGGCGCCCTGACTTCTCTCATTTTCGTGGCTGTAAGCTGTGCTGTCACCCCGTTTGTGGCGGTGACAGCAGGCGGGAGCTGCGGCACATCGTGCTGCTGTGAGCAGGGAGCGTGCAGGAAGGAAGAAACCGCTGCAGGGCTGTCAGAGTTGGGCAAGGGAAGAAAGAGAGCACAGAGCCGAGCGGCTGCGTCAGGTCGTGCTGGCGCTGCAGGGCTGCTCTGCACCCAGATGAGAGCCCTGATGTCCTCCCAGCAGCAGGAGAGGGGCGGCAAACTGAGCTCTTCCCACGATGTTTCTTTACTGGGGGAAAACAGTCGGCAGCAAACGTGCCAGCAGCAGCCAGGCAGCACAGAGACGTGCTACAGCCCCAGGGTCACATCCTGCAGCTGACCCACCGAGATGGGATGTTGTGCAAGAAGCGCCGACGCGATTTCCGAGCCTTGCAATCACGGCAGAGCGCTCCTGCCCTCTAGTGCCCTTCCCTTCCCCTCTCCCGGGCTGTTCCCTCCCATCCCCATCCCTCGTTCTGCTCCCCTCCGCTTGCAAGGCCGGGCGGTGCCTGTCTGTCCCTCCAGCAGTGCCGAGGTTCGGTAATTCAGTGTCCCATTCAATAAGTGCTGCTGTCACCGTTCCACCCCCCAGAGCCGCGGGGATGTGGCACTGAGGGATGTGGCACTGAGGGATGTGGCACTGAGGGATGCGGCACTGAGGGATGCGGCAGTGGGCACAGTGGGGTTGGGCATTGGATCCCAGAGGGTTTTTTCCAACCTCCATGGCTCTGATTCTAAGCACAACGAAGCCCAAGTGACAGACACAATGCGGTGACCTGATATTGCCACTGCCAACACAACCCCTTTGAACTGGGGAGAGATGAAAACATGTTGGTGGAAGAAAACGAGGGACAGGATTCCCACCACCTGTTAATGGATTCAACTCCTCTCTGTGTGTGCAATGGCAGGATAGATAGCGGTGAGATGGAGAGGAGCTGCTCAGGAAAGGAGTGCAGGTGGGGCTAATAAGGGATGCAGAGGAATGGTGCAGGAGGGGCCAGAGCTGGGAGATGAAGCAGGCGAGGTCAGAGCATCTGCATCTGTTCCCTGCAAAAACACGTGTGTGAGATGGACTGCAAGTCCTCCATTTAGAGCACATCCCCAATTTCAACCTCGGCATCCTGTGGTTTTACTCAGTGTGCTGACAGCATCTAGCTGGTGGTCCTGGCTGTAGGACAATCCAGCACAGAGACATGAGCAAGACACGAGCACCTGGCTGACGGAGATGGCATTTTCCCATTCAGCCATGCCTGTCCTGCTGCACCCGCAGCCGTGCGGCCCTGGGACTGCTTTGCAGCCCTGCCAGATGTCCCATCGCTGACCCATCATTGCCGGGACTTGATTTTCCCACCGGCTTTCTCCTTCTCCGCTCGGGTGCGGGCTCTAGAGGGCAGCAGATGCCGGGTGATGGGCGCAGCGACCTCCGAGCCCTGGCTGGGAGCCCACTAACGGGGATGGGGGCGGCCGGGTCCGGTCCTGTGTGCCGGGGCACAAACCCAGTCCTGCTCCCTGCCCTGCTGCCTCACTGCCTTTGCTTTTTCCTCCCCACCGCGACAAACCTCCCGAAGGAGTGAGACACCAAAACCAGAAGGGATGCTGAACGCTTGGTGCTCAGGATAAGGAAGAACTTCTGGCAGCTCCACCGAGCTGGTCTTCACCTACAAGTTGAGGCTGTGAGCTGTCAGTGGGGATGGGGAAGGTGCAGGGAACCCTCCTTGCTCTCAGCCTGTCCTGGGCATTCACTGCCACTTGCAGATCCTGAGTGCATCTTCTTGGGGTCATGCATAGTCCCAAGGCCATCCCTGCTGTCCCAGCTGCTGCTGCTCTGCATCAGTGAGATCACTGACAGGCAGTGCAGCTGGATTCGAGGAAAAAACTGGAAATGGAGAAAGGAAAAGAATAAGGTTGGGAGAATTTTGCAGAATTTTCTCCCATTATCCACCACTGCTGTTCCCAAGGAGCTGGGTGCCACCGGCCCTGTGTTGCAGCAGCCCATGAGGACCTGGCAGCAAAACTAGAAGAAGATCCACCCATCTCACAGCCACGTCACTGCTCCATGCAAAGTGCTCCCCAAAACTCAGCTGGGCTTCCAGGTGACCCTGCCTGCTTCACCCTATGGAGGAAGCTGAAGGTGCCCTGTGCCCCTCCTCCTCCCCCCGCTGGAAAGAGCAAAACCAGAATGAATCAAAAAAGGAAATCAAAATCAATATTCCAAAGTCAAATAGTAAAAATCCCATTATGGACACAGAGGTCGCCTGGAGAAAAACGCAATCAGAGGTGACAGCCCTGCTCCTGCATCCCAGGTGGGCAGACCTCACTCCCAAGGCACAGCGCCACCTGCCCACCTTCCAGCAGCAGGTTGTGCACAGACAGTGGGCGCAGAGACCTGGGAGGATGGAGAGAGGGACCCTGTGATGTCTGTGAGGTGAGGAGCAGGCTGTCCCATCCGCAGAGCAGGGCTGCCCGACCCCACACTGTCTCCATCATGCCACAGATCGCAGCCTGAAGTCATTGCCAATGTGGGGCACGTAGCCCTGGTAATGATGCAAACTTCAAACCATTATTTCTCAGCACCGAGGGGTTGTTTAGTGCCGTTTTCCCTCCTCCTTTTCTTTTTCTTGTTTCTTTTATTCTCAGACTTGACCTCTGATTCTGGCTGGGATTTTATGTTGGGTTCTTTTTATTATTGTTTTTTTCTCTTTTTTTTTTTCTTCTTCTTCTCTTTTTTTTTGCACCATATTAGCAGCAGAGAGAAACATCCCAGGAAGTCTGTTTGCCAACAAAGCTTTCTTTAGCAGACAGACAATGGAAAAGCAGAAGAGAATGCTCTGGGCTGGATGTGGCATTTCCAGCACTGCAGTGGCTGCTCTCTGCCCCCTGCAGCTGTCCAGGGGTGACCTTCAGCTCTGTGAATAGCTGATGTCCTCACCCAAGGTGTGCCTGCATGTCCTGCTGCTGGAGCATCTCAGCTGTGCGATGGCCCCATCCCAGCACTCACCTCTCCTGTCATTGCTACCAGTTTCGTTCCTTTCAGTCCTTGTTGATCCAGCCTGCCCAGGGAATCATTTAACTCCAAATCCTTCAGGGTTTATTTAGCTCCATCTCTGATAAACCTGGTGCAGGCGGTGGCTGGATGGCATAGCTCTTACTGCATGCGGGTGGGTCTAAGCTGCAATGAGCCCTTAGGGAAGCAGCTGGAGTTGCTGCCCCAGGCCCAGGGATAAGCAATGAGCAGGAACAGCCCCTTCCCCATAAGCCAGAGGGGTTTGGAGTGGAGGAAGAGGAAGCAAAGCTAGAAACATGCTGACTTTATCAACTTCACCTTCAGCAGGAGTCAGCGCTCCTCGCTCCTCTTCAGCAAAGATGCAGCAGAAATGGAAAAGATCCAAAGGAGTGCAACAAATAGTATCAATAATCCATGAGAAGAGATTAAACAGACTTAGGCCTGTTTAGTTTGAGAGGGGGTGGGAGAGAGGGGAAAATAAGGAGGGCATGGCAGAGGCATACAAAGCGACAAGTGGAGATGCCTGGGAGCACGGGCTGCCCTTGCAGTGCCAGGACGAGAGGCACTGGTGTGGTTGGAGGGCAACACCTTGTGAAGTGACAGCGGGAGTAAAGGAAATGAGATTAGAAACCCAGGAGAAGTGGCTCCACAAACATCCCTGCTGCATGGGGACAGCGTGGGGACAACGCAGCACAGGGAGGGTGGCACAGGTGGGAGGAGGGAGCGGAGAGGTTTGGAGGGTTTTGCTCTCAGAGGCCAAATAAAAGGATTATACAAGAGCTTGTCAGGAGGCCAATGACATTTATAAAGTATTAATCCCTGCAGTGTGTGCTTGATAGCTGCTCCACGCTGCCTCCTGCCTCTCCCCACTCAGCAGTGCAGCCAACGCGCTGCGCTGGGTGATTTTCCTAGGAGGAATCCCACCCCTGCCCTACGCCACCCTGCTTTGATGCTCTGCTCCCCTCCTACCCCGGGGACCCCAGACCCCATCCCTGGTTCCACCTCCACGAGCTCAGCCCTACTTCATCGTTAAGTGACAATTAGTGGACTCTATGGGACCACCACGGGGGAGAAGCACATGTGCTGCCTCCATAGCTGCTGGGTGTGCAGACCTGAGCGTCTCATCCACCCTCGGGGGAGAGAAAAGGAGTGACTGCAGCTTTAAAACAAAGATTAGATGCAATTTTTTTCCCCTCTCTCCCTCCCTTTCCCTCTCCTTTTTTAAAGGGAACGTGTCAAGGTTTCCATCAATAATAGATAATGGTGCATCACTCTGGCAGGTTACACCCTCCGGCTGTTTTGATATTTTCCAGAGAATTTGTCAGCAATCTCACTGCAAAGGAGGGTTGGGGGAAGGGGTGGGGGGGGGGGGGGGGAGAGTCCTCATTAATTTTTTGTCATTTGCATTCCTGCTGTTAAATAATGTATTGATTGCTCTTTCTCTCTCCCTCTTTTAATTCTCTCCCTTCCACGGCGTCTCGCAGCCGCTGGCCCCGCTCTGTGACGGATGAGTTGTCAGAAGCAGCCAACGGCTCAACTGCTGCCATGGGGCTCAATGTGACCCCTGCAGTGCCAAGCGAGTGACAGCTCTGGGGCTGGTGGCACTGCGTCCCTGCGTGGGGACAGAGCAGCTGTGGGATGTGATTGTGTCCCTTAGGGCCACATCCACGCCTCTCCTAAACGCCTCCAGGGTTGGGGATGCCACCGCTTCCATTTGCAGCCGCTGCCAGGTCTTGATCACCCAGTGCTCAGTGTCAGCCTCCCCTGGTGTGATGTAGGGTCAGGATCATCCGGGTTGGAGAAGGCCTTTGTGAGATCATGGAGTCACAGGACCACCCAGATTGGAAAGAACTTCATGAGGTCATGGAATCCTTGAGGTTGGAAGAGACCTTTGGAAGAGACCTTCATGAGATCATGAAATCACCTAGGCTGAGAAGACCTTCATGACATCGTGGAATCACAGGATAATCCGGAGTGGAAAAGACCTTCTTGAGGTCATAGAATCATGGAATCACTGAGGCTGGAAATGACCTCTACGTTCACCAAGTCCAACCGTTGACCCATCACCACCATGCCTGCTGAGCCACGTCCTTCCGTGCCACAGAAAGGTTTGGATGTCACAGAAATGTAGGGATTGCCCACCAGCCAAGATGCTGGAGCTGTGATGGCGGCTCCCAGTTGTGCAGACCCATCCCCTCTGCTGCCCCAGGGTGCTCTGCCCAGCCCAGGTAGCTCCAGCTCCCTAAGGGGATGTAGGGACTTTCAGGTCTTTTTCCTCCTCCTATTAGGAAATCTTCCACTAGGTATCTTCCCTTGGAGGTCTGAGGCTTCCCAGTGCTTTGGTCTGAAGACCCAAGCCAAGGTCTTGGGGAGCCAGGTCCAGGTCTGCTGATCTAAACAAGAAGTTGCACTTGACTTGATTAAAGCTGTGCTCAGCTCAATGCGGCATGCTTCCTTTTTAATTAATAAGTACTTAATTACACAGTTAATATTTTAATATTTCCTTTAAAAAATGTCTGATTTAATGCAGTTACTGCCAGCTATTTGTTTTGTATGACTCTCATGTTTATCTTCCTCTTTCATTTCTCATTTCCCCCTCCACCCAGCACTTCAGTCCCCAAAGCTCTTGGTTGATCTTTGCAGCTGGAAATTAGCACTCGGGCTTTCAGCAGAAATTGAATCTGGCCCCTGGTGCTGCCGTCCATCAGCCAGAGGTGCTAATGGGAGTTATTAGCACAGCTCTGCACCGCAAATACATCGGCCCTGAGGGAGGAGAGGGACATCCGGAGTTGGGCTGGGGCTGCCTCCAAGGTCACCCCTTCCTTGGATGGAGGATGGAGCAGGGCGGTGAGGATGGAGGGGATGGATGTGACAACCTGCAGCTCCACAGTGCCTCTCCTGAGCCCTTGGCTCCTTGCATGCATGTGGATAGATGTACGGAGGACACCAAATGAAAGCTGCTATGGCTTCCTATGCCCACTCCTTCTCTTGCTGCTCCCTGGCCTGCAGATTATTCTGCAGAGCATCCTGCAGCATCCTACACAGTATCCTACAGAGCATCCCCCGGCATCCTGCACCACCCTGCAGGGCATCCCACAGCATCCTACAGGGTATCACAGGGCATCCCACAGAGCATCCCACAGGCCTGTATTCCAGCCGTTGCAGCTTTCTCCTTGCTGTGGGATCCCGGCCCCAGCCTCTCTGCAGGGGCACGTGGTGGGGAGAAAGGTGCTTTCGCAGTAATCTCCGTGAGCAGCCTGTTAGGATAATAAAGCAAATAAACGGAAGAGTTATAGCCGAGGCACTTGGGGCACTGTAAAACAGGCTGAAAGCAAATACAGCATCGTTAATCCATCATAAAATAACAGCCTCTTACGATCCCAAATGCATCAAAATGAATGGGAGTGCGGCGGGGTCACCGTTTAAACGGGGAAGCGCTGAATGCGAAGCAGGGCTGGGAGTGATGATGGGGTGGGAACCAACCCACAGCCACGAGGATCAGGAGAAGGACCTGGGAGCACCAGGCAGGGGAGGCCATGGGGATGTCCCTGCCTGTGTGTGGGGGAGCTCAAAAACCAGTAAGGACCAGTAAGACCAGTGCAAGCCAGTGGGTGAGGTGCGACGTGTGCACTGCCTTCACCATGGGCATGGAGGTGTCAATGGGGTCCCAGCACCAGGAGGGCCGGGGAATGGGGACCCCCAGGGTCCCATGGCACCTCTACTTCATTAGCAGCTTCCTCATTAAGTCTTCCCTGCCCTTCTGCAGGGTTAGTCACTCTCACCTGCTTAATCCAGGGAGATTATGTGCTGGTCTCTTTTTAAGAAAAGCCAAACCCCCCAGACCCTCCCGTCTGCTTTCAGTTCTTTTCATTTCACCTCGTTTAATTCCTTGCCAGCTTAATGAGTCGGCAGTAACGAATAAGATGAAAATTAGGGCTTATTAAGTGTGAAGAAAAGACTGTTCTCACCGACGAAGGGAGCACAGCGGTGGGAAAGCGCAGTGATGACCCAAACCCATCCCAGCAATGGGGACCATGATGGGACAACAGTGCCATCCCTGCCCTGGCCTAGCTCACACTGGAGCTGTGCTGTGCCGTGCTGTGCTGAGCTACACTGTGCCAATGCTGTGCCATAGCATACTGTGCCACGTCATGTTGAGTGCTGCCATTTCATGCTGAGATGTGCCATGCCATGCAGTGCCATGCAGTGCCATACAGAGCTGTGCCATGCCGTGCTGTGCTGCCCACCCCATGTCTGCACCCTCAGGGCTTCCTCAGCAGGGGCAGAGGGACCCCTGTGTGCCATGGGTGCAGCATCCCTCCGTGCCACCTGGAGCAGCAAGCTTCAGCTCAGTTGCCAGGACAGGGAGCAGCATCGCAAGGATGCTCCAATCCCCAAAAACCACTTTAAATTTACTTTATATCTTTAAATGGTGATGATAGTGATTATAAATGCCAACAGGTGTCCACTCAGAGCCCGGCCCCGCTGTGACAAGTGGCCCCAAAGACCCCTCCACATTAAAACTGCAACTGGAGTCCAGAAGCACCCGTGGTGGAAATCGACAACCTGATTAAAGGCTCATTGATTGCCCTAGCCTCATTAGCATATCATTAGCGCTGGCCCCTTGGCGGCCATGACCCAGGTGGATCAAAAAGCACGGCATGTCAGGAGCAATGGGAAATCAGTATCCAGGGGAGGGGGCAAACCCCAATTGCGGCACCCACCTCCTCACCCCGTGGCTTTGGCCACGCACCAGGCATGGCTGTGCTGCTCCCTGGGCACACTTGGGCCCATGGGGCTCCATGGGGCTGAGAGCACAGGGAAGGGAAGGCTGCTCGGGCAGCGCCGCCTCTGTGCCATCGGTTGTTTTTTGTGCGGTGAGTCAGGAGCCTCATATAGGATTCCCATCTGCGCCGTGCCAGGCTGCGCCAGACTGTGCTGTGGGCCCCCGTCCAACTGCTGCTGATGAAGTGCTTGGGTTCGGTTGGTTGCATTTGGGTTTGTTTGCTATTTTGTTTTTGGTTTTGGTTTTGTTTTTTCCCCTGTAACTTTTGCACACAGAAGAAGCAGGAGAGGAGCAAGGGTTCCTCCAAGCCCCTCCCAGAACCCCATGCTCAGAAAGGGGATCCCCTCCGACACTGCACTGAGGGCATCGTGCAGTGTTTTCATAGAACCACAGAACTGTTTCAGTTGGAAAAACCCTTAAAGGCCCTCAGGTCCCACTCCCCACAGTGAACTGGGACACCCACAGCTCCACCAGGTGCTCAGGGCCTCTCCTGACCTCAGGTGTCTGCAGGGATGGGGCACAACCACCTCTCTGGACCCCCTGTGCCAACACCTCCCCATTATTTTTCCTTATATCCAGCCTAAACCTCCCTTCTTTTAGTTCACAACTCTCGCCATGTCTGAGTGCTGGGGCTGACCCCATGCACGTCATGGCCCACGGCCAGCACACCATGCCTGGCTGCGGGGAAACAGATGTGGGTGCAAGGGATGTGCCTGAATCACAGCAGCACCCCACACCCAGCACAGAATCACAGGATCATGGAATGGCTTGGGTTGGAGGGGACCTCGAGGATCATCAAGTTCCAACTCCCCTGACACGTGCAGGGCCACCAACCTCCATATCTAATACTGATACCAGCACTGTACAGGGATGATTACATGCAATCTGATGAACACATAACACCTTACCACTGTCCCCTCTGTGTGCTCTTTGGGGAGGAGCTAGAAGCAGAAATGCATCTTGCAGGCAGTGGAGCTGCTTGAAGCCTCCTTCACTCGAGTATTTATCTGCGTGCAGGTGGCTGCAGGCTCTCAGAGCAGAGCTTCTGCTGCTGCACGTCTCTTTCTGCTGACAATCCAACCCAGCAGTCAGGCTCAGTGATCTCAGAGTTCCTTCCCAACCCAAACTGTTCTATGATAGGAGGCACAAAACTCAGTGCCTCCTATAGCATCTGTGCATCGAACCCAGCTGTGCTCTGTCCATCACCTCCATGAAGCTGCCCTGAGCACCACCAGCTCCATGCATGTGGGTGCCCACATCACTGCTGGGCATTAGGGAAGAATTTCTTCTCCAGAGAGCAGTGCTGCATTGGCAGAGCTGCCCAGGGAGGGTGGGTTCCAGACCTGCAGAGATGCAGCATTTGGGGACACGGTCGGTGTGTTGGTGGTTGTGAGGGAACTCAGCAGTTCCAAGGGAAAACCAACAGGTGGGTGACAGAGAAAGGAGGCTGGGGACAATGAAAGGCAGCAGAGAACAGCAATGACAACACGGTACCGCTCCCTCCTCCAACTGCTCCTCTGGTCCCAGCAGTGTCTGCTGCGCTGCGCTCAGCTCGTGGTTCAGAACTCACAGCTGCTCAAGGAAAAGAAAAAAAAATGTAAAAGGAAGCTCATGAATTATGGATCACACTGAGATCAATCCTTCAGCACCTGCCAGCCGTGCCCCATGGAGGAGAGAGCTCTCTCCCTTGTCCCCACTTTGCCCCCAGACCTTCAGCTGCCAGACGCTGGTTGGTGGCACAGCTGTGCCCATTGGGTGCTGCTGGTCCCACGCACACTGGAGCCTCCAGCTCTATGATTGCTTACCTAATCTGCACATAATTCCACCACATGTTACACAACGCCGTCATACTGTACGTGCTCACTGTGAGGGTCTCAGGTGGGATGGGGTCTCCAGTGGCTGTGATTCTGAGCATTGTAAAGAAAACAACTCAGTTAAGGAGGGGGTGAACCCCTCTGCTGACTGCTCCAGGCACGATGAGGAAATACATTTAGTTCACATATTTCCAGGATCTTTCTGTCATCAAGGCAAGCATCGTGGTCACACTGAAGGGGATGGACTCTTTAGTAGGGTCTGCTGGGGTAGGACACAGGGAGATGGCTGTGAACTAAAAGAGGGGAGGTTTAGAGTGGATATAAGGAAAAAAGGATGGGGATGTGCTGGCACAGGGCACCCAGAGAGGTGGTGATGCTCCAGCCCTGCAGACACCTGAGGTCAGGGGAGGCTCTGAGCACCCATGAGCTGTGGGTGTCCTCATCCATTGCAGGGAGTGGGATCAGATGGGCTCCCTGCCCATCACTGCCCTCGAAATGCCACGGGGGGGATCTGCATTCAGTGCTTCCTGCTGAGCTGTGGCCTTTGGAGAACATCTGCTGAGCATGTCTGTCCATCCCTGGGCATCGCCCCCTCCATCATTCTTTCGTTACCGATCACAGATTGATTTAATTCTAGTAGCCAATAGGTTTGCCTTTTAATTTTCAGGATCACGTTTAATTAAAGGGAGGTGGGTCCAGCCCCATCAAACCGCATCAAAATCCTCTGGGCCCCAGGTGAGCAAGAACACCCGCAGCAATTATCGATTTCCCTTTGTTCCAATTAATGCAGAGGTGCTGGGGCTGCACTGCAGGGCTCTGCCCAGGGTGTCCTCAGCCCAGTTCTACCAGCTGGTCCCAGATGCTGGGCTGGGAGGGGGCTGAATGGTTGGACAGACAGGAAAGGGACAGACGGACGGACGGAGAGAGAGCTGCCATGTGCCGCTCACAGCACTCGGGGGAAGCAGGTGGCTTTGCTGGATGCAGAAAACTTCAGTTCTTGGAATGAACTTTGAATGCTGCCAAAAGCCGGGATGGGGGGGGGGGTGGTGCTGGGCTGGTGGGCTGCCAGCACAGCTCAGCCCGTGAGTCAGCAGCGTCAGCTCTCAGCTCACCGAGCAATCTGCAAATGGTGCAAAGCTGCTTTTCACAGTTCACCTCAGCTGCTAAATGGCCTCAGATTTACAACCAAGGCGTTCGCACTTGAAAACGGTCGAGTTAATGAAGGAGGGGAGGGAGGAAAGGAGGGAGGTCCACGAAATGCACCCATCCCAAGATGCCATCGAAGAGCTTGAGGCCGTTCCCCACCACAGAGGACCCTTCCTCCTCTCCTGAGATGGGGAGAAAGCACTGCACCCAGCGAGCAGTGAGCACTGTGCCACACACAGCCCCAGCTCCGCTCTTCCCCTTTTCCCACAGATACTGGGAATGTCGGCCCCGTGACAAGCCTTAATTCTAATGGTGTTTGCTCTTTTTTGAGATAATGTCATCTTAATGCTTTTGAACCGGCTGCTATTAATCTTGCACCGAAGATCATTATATGGGGGGAGGAGGGGAGCTGCTGCTCGGATTGATCAGGCACATTACAAAAAAGCAATGTGATTTATGTCTATATTACACCACATATTGGGATATTTCTTTAATATGGTCCCTGGGCAAATACAAGCATTTTGTTTGCACAGGATGTCATTAAATCCTGGTGGGAGAAACACCCCACGGCCTCTCCATGAGGCCTGAGCCTGCTTCTCTCTTTTTCTCCCTAAGCAGCTCCACGCTTCAGTCCCTCTCCCTGCACAACAGCACTGGTAGATGAGCACTGAGCTCATCTCTCCTCATCCTGCATCCCAAATCCAACCCTGAATGCAGCCCCACAGACACCCCACAGCGTGCCTCCTCCCCACGCCATCTCAAGGTCCCTATGCTGTCCCACTGTCCCCACGTTGTACTCTGAGACCCCACGCCATATTCAGTCTCCCCATACCATCCACAAAGTCCTTGTGCTATACCCCATGTTCCCGTCACCAATGTCACCATGCTGCAATCTGTGTCCTTGTGCTACCCCCAAGGCCCCTATGCTGTCTCCAAGGTCCCCGTGCCATATCCAGTCTCCCCATGTCATTCCCAAGGTCCCCATGCTGTACCCCATGTATCCATCGCCCAGGTCCCCATGCCATACACAGTGTCACCGTGCCATCCTCAAGGTCCCCGTGCTGCCCTCAGTGTCTTTGTGCCATCCGGAGTCCCCATGCCATACCCAGTGTCCCTGCACTGTCCCCAAGGTCTCCATACCACACACCACGTCCCCATGCTGTAGCATCAGCGCCATCCTCAGCATCTCCATCCCCAGTGCTCCCACACCATCTCCAGTGTTCTGACTGCTGTCCCCAGCGTCCCCACCCTGAGGTTTCCATGCCATATCCCGTGCTCCTGTGCCATACCCGAATCTCCATCTCTCAGGAGCACACAGCTCAGCAGAGCACATGGGCAGAGGACGCCGGTGACGTCCTTGGAGGTGCTCTCCGGCCAGCAGTGGGACACCAGCTCTTTGCCTGGAGCCATCTCTCACCTCTCGCTGTGTCAGGGGCTCACAGCTGCCTACCTTTGTTTTACTCAGCCTGAGAACACAGCTCCTCTTGTCCAAGAGCATCACCTTACGGGGGGTGACAGCAATCCCTGCAGGGACGGCTGCTGCGCTGCGCCCTGGGACCTGTCCAACATCCACCGAATGGAAAACTCCCATCCACATCAATCAACCCAAGATTACAAAGTGTTTTATAAAACCTGCACTACCTCAGGGATGAATGATAAAATACAACCCTTCTCAACATTTACATTTTAAAGAAATCCAGTTCTCCACGTCCCATAAATCCCAGCACTGTGTGGTTATGGAACACACCAGGCACGGCCCCGGCTCTGGGAACCCTCACGGTCCCACTCTTCTCATGTGGATCTCACTAGGAAAAGGCACACATTTTGTTTTTAATACAGTGTTGAATCACCTCCCTTCCCCTCATCCTTAAGAAAACCTTTTATAAATGTTCTCAGATTAAAAATAAATGCTAATATTCTCACTGAGGTTTGAACACAGCTTCTGCACTCTCCTACCTCCAGAGTTTGCACTTCTCATTTCACACGTGTCCATAACGACAGGGACCAAACCATGACAACAAAGGGGACCTGCAGAACTTCACAGCTCTCCTGTTTGGCGTGTCCTATTAAATACTCATGGTTTACTTTCCCTGCGTTTCTCTGCAGCAGACAAATTTTAGATGTGAGGATCGAACTGTGTTGCCATTTGCCGTGGTTGTTGGCTCCAAAGGGTCTGCTTGGTGGGAAGAACATCTTCCATGGCACTGATGTGGCACTGAGGGATGTGCCCATGGGTGGTGGGTTGGGGATCTGAGCACTCCTTCCCAACCTTAACAGTTCAGTGATTCTCAGCAGCACGTTCTCAGTGTGCGACCCTGACCATCTCATGTGGTCAGGGTCATCACACTTCAGCTTTTTCCTCTTCTTTCATCAGAGAAAACCAATACTATGGGATGAGCTTTACGGACACACAGAAAAGCCAAACTGTACAACAAAAGATACTGGGTGCTGCAAAGGAATCCCCCTGAACTCCCTGCAGAGCTTCCCCACATTAACAAGAAGGAAACCTGGCGCCTTTGTTTGTTCCGATCATTCGATTTGAAAAGGGAAGAAAAGATGACCTCAAGATCTCTAACTCTTCACAACACGTGCACATCCTGATAGGAACTAATTAGCTGTGATTCAAACCAGTTTCTGAGCTCCTCAAAGCAAGCTGGAAAACAATTCCAAGTGCTTGAAGGCAGCCGTGTTTCAGGGGTGCTGCCGACCCCATCCACACAAGGCTGCTTCTGAGCCTGTACCACAGCCAGGCGCAGGGAACCCAGCAGAGCAGCTGCTCTCCCATTTGTGCACAGAACATCTCTGAAGGACACCAGGTGAGATGAAGAGCTAAAGCCTGCCCTGCTGTAGTGCATTAGTGATAAACTAGGGGAATTTGAGGCTCCTACGCTGCCTGCTTGGCTCAACCCCAAGCAAGGAAGCAGGTCCTGTACTAAGTTCAGGGGGGAAGGAGGGGGGAGAAGCCCAGGAAATGGATTAAGGTGCTAAACTCACTGCTAAAACCTGCACTGAAGGCAGCTCGAGGCTGATCTGTCACCCTGTTGCATGTATTTGAAGTAAATCTACAGCACGCTTCTGTAATAAGGCCACACAGGCAGAGGGCAACAGGAATGTGCACAGTTTATGCTCAGCAGCCACTGAACCTCACAGCTCCTGTCCCAGTGAGAGCACGCGGGGCCACCTCATGGCTTGGGGCAAGGAGAGATGGGTTCCCTGCAGAGCCCAGGGGCAGAACAAGGGGTCCTGGCACTGCGGGTGAGGCCTCAGCAGGCAGCACAGCTCCTTGGGGGTCTTTTTTTTTTGCTCATCTTTGCAGCTCACAAATCTGGGTGCAGCAGAACTGGCAGCTTCAAGACGAAGGTCCTCCACAAACGCCGTCTCCATCGATTCTCCACCAGTGCTCTCAAGACTCCGCGCTGCCTGAAAGCGCAGTGCCTAAGACATGAATGCAGAATCATTACCCGATGCAGAGCTCGAAGGCTTGGAGATAAATATCCTGCTATTTAGCTGCACTTTTACCTTGAAAAGCAATTTGCAAGCCCGCAGAGCAGCACTGACAAGCCTCACGGAGCCGCGTGCAGCGAGGCTGCGGTGCCACGTTCTCTCCCTGGGACTCAGGGCACATCAATCTCCTCTCCCTTCATCATCACCAGAGCTTAAGACAGGTTCGAGGAAGGTGGAGACACCAAAGAGAACAGGCAAAGCATCGCAAGCAATTCTTTCCCTGCGAGTTTGGATCTGGCTTTGAATTATGGGGAATCACAGAATCATGAAGGATAGAGAAGCCCTCTCAGATCCCCAAATCCAACCCCAGCCCACCCCACCGTGCCCACTGCCATGGCCCTCAGTGCCACATCTGCCCTCTTTTCTCCAAAACCTGTGCTCAGAGCTCCCCGTTTTCCCTTCTTACATTTTCATGTGGATTGCTATTGGTGGTGCACGGCTCCCAATTAACCTGGGCGCTAATTTAAAAGAAAAAACCAAACATCAACGTGCTTGTTTCCAAGGAGACATTACAAACTTCATAAGGAGGTAACAAATATACAAGAGAGGGAAGAGAACTAAAAGGCTTTGGTTTGAAAATTAAAGTTGTTTGCCACGGCTTGATGGCTTAATCAGTCGATCAATATTGTTCACAGGGCAGGCAGGGAGGGAGCCACGAGCTGTGATGAAAAATGCATGAGGGGACAAGGGAGACCTGGGAGTAGAAAATTAAAAAGTCAGCCTGTTACATTTGTCCAATATTGGCAGAGAAATTAAAGTGGTTTGGGGAGGGGTGCTAGGAGGGAAGAGGGGAGCTGCGATACGCAGCGCATATCTGCCGAGGGTTCCCTTCCTGGGAGAAACTTTCACATTAATTAAGTTGCTTTCTTAGAGAAAAGATGGATTTTGTAACCTTTAGCACCTGTGAGCTCCACGAGAACAGTAGGAGGGGTTTGCATATGGAAAAATAAGAAGGGATTTCTGCCCATCAGGGGTGTGATGGGAGAGCACAGGGACTGGGGAGCGATGCTGCGCCAACACGGCGAGGCCAGGCCTTCTTCTGCAGCACTGGGTGAGATTCATGTACCTCTGTGTGATAAAATGCAGCTCTGTGACATCCGTATCCCGAGCAGTAAAGCAGCAGCATTGTTCAGCACACAGACTTTTCCTTCTGCTAGGGACTGGGCAGCGAGGGCTGCCTGGCAGGCAGAGGCAGCAGGACAAGTGCAGGTCCAGGAGATGCTCCAGAAGCATGAGGCAGCTGCTCCCTGGGGATCGTGGTCCTTACTGCTGGCCTTGAGGATCTGAGCGGTTCCAAAAGCTGCAACAGACTCTGATGACAAACAAAACATCAGGCTGCTCGTCCTGTTCAGTTCCACTCCCTGAAGTGGAAATATTGCAAGCTGCTACACTTAAAAAGACTGCAGGGATCGGCAGCAGCGCCCCTCTCAGGGCCTGTGGGAGCAGACCCCTTCCCACTGCAGTTCCTTAGGGCATGCAGTTCATGTTACACTTCCCAGCACAATTATTTCTGCACTCGTGTAACTACAGTGGATTTTATGGCACTCCATTAGGCTTGCCAATTACAGGTTTAAGTTTTCAGGCTCAATTAACACACGAACTGGCTGATGTTGTTTTCTGCGACTAATTATCTCCAAGTGCCAGTACACGATTCCATATATAATACTTCTGTGAACTTTGGGATTTGCTTTCTACACCATTATTTAAGTATAAACAAAACTGAGCAGACAGCAGTGCCTAAAGCAGACTGGATACCATATTATGACCTTTTTGTTATTAAAAAAAAATGCTTACTCCATCGGAAACCCAGGCCTTCCAATTAGTGCAGTAATGGGACGGATAGCAGGGCTGCTTATTTACAAGGCTCTCTCATCTAAGATGCACACACTGCTCTGTCTTGGGTGATCTCTGTATCACAAAGGCTGCTTGGGTCAAATAAGAGCCAGGTAGTCGAGCTGCAGTGGGATGGGACACAGCATTACCTCCCTGTTATGGCAACCCTTCTGTTTGCTGATGGGGGGAAAAGGAGTTAAAAAAGAAAGAATCAAACCACCAACCTCCTCAAGCAAATACGTGTTCATCCTTAATACACAACGCCATGCCCCCAAAGGAGGTCAGACACACCAAATTTTCTTTCAACCACCTCTCACCTCTGTAAGAGCCAGTCTTGCTTCTGCACAGTTAGTCCTAGAAAGCTGGAATTCCCACATCCCACACTGCCCTCGCAACAAGCCGTTGTCGTTGGAAGCTCAGTCTTTTACACCAACACAGCACCATCACGTTTCTGTTCCCATCACTGCTAACTGCACTGTTTCACAACTGCTGTTGGTTCCAGTTGAATTCAATGAGTGCTGTAAGATAACAGCTGATTTCAGGTGCCTCCCCTCCTGCCTGCTCCCCCCTCTCCTTTCCATGCACTGTGGTTAACTGCACTAAACGTTCCTTGCTGACAACCAGAGCAAACCTTGCCACCACCAAAGCCTCTGATCTTTACATCACCAAAAGCTCTTCAGGCAAGCAGAAGGGACCTCAGAAGCTGCACTGAAGGGCTGAACTATTTTCCTGCTTTCAGTCCCAGAACAGGACAAACGAGTTACACTGAGTCACTGCTCAGATGCGTTTCCTAACTGCTCGATACGTGCAAATTTTGGTAACATTTTTCATGACAATTTTAGTAAAGGAAAACATCTGTTCCCCCCTGCTTCTGAAAGTGCCTTGCATCTTCCAAGCTGCTGCATGCCTTTGAAACTCCTCGTCTAATCAACACCATCATCTCTTCCAGAAAAAGACCTGCACAGATAAGCAGCCTCACAACAGAACTCTATCATATCAGCATATACATGTTTAAATGCTTCCAGTTTTTCTAAAGAAAAGCAGCTATGAAAAACTCACACCGATCCCAAGGATTTTTGCTGGTTAAATAATGAAAGAAATAGCACAACTTCTGAAATACAAAATTTATTTTGAGCTTATAAAAAAAATCTTTAACACAGCAAATTCTGTTGCAAAACACCAACCATACAGGGGCACTTCCATTAAATTTGGGGCGAAGATCATCACCATCAGATCTCCCCAGATGGATCATTCCAGCTGAGAAGCACCAAGGAGTCACCAGGTGCTCCTCACCACCTCCAAAGCCCATCAGTCTCACACATACCTTGCAGAGTGAGGAACTCTGACACAGCAAACTGCATCAGTGCAACCTCACTGCTTAGTGCAGAACGGATGGGTCAGAAGCAGAGCCAGCAGTGAAGCCAGCAGTGAGGCCAGCAGCTCTCCTCCCAGCCCAGCACTGCTCACTCCACACACATCACCTGCTGGGCTGTGCTGCTACTGCCTGCAAGTGTCATGGAAAGCTTCAAGTGTCCGGAAATCCCTCCAGGTGGGCGGCAGGCCATCCTGCAGAAACTTTCCGCAGCGCTGGCACGGAGCCTGGAACAGCTTTATGTAACTTCTTAACCAGGTCTAAGAGAGAAAGGGAGAGACATTAAGAAACGTGGATCTGGACATTCCCTTATGTCATCATTCTTGTCAAGCAGTGATCCCAAGGACAGGGGATGTACTTTGGCGAGGCCCCAGAGGTACACAGTGCTTTTATAAACAGAATGTGCAGAAGATGGGAAGGTCATACATAGCTGAATTCCCACTTTATTAGGAATATTCTGCTTTTTCAGTCACTTAAGCCAATTTGTTAATGGCAATTCACACACTCTGAGCAGGAGGTTTTTGCAGCAGGAGAATCTCTGCAGAAGGCAAATGTTCCAATGCTCCTCATATTTCTCCTGGAATTCAGTTGTTCCTGATGGGTGCCTTCTTCAGTTGAATATCAGTGCATCTCTTCCTATGAACATCCATCTCAGCCCCACTGCACACACACTGCAACACTCTGAACTTTTAGCAGCTGAAGATATAAGCACTTTCACAGCAAAATGACTTCCTCCCTAATGTGATTTTAAGATCAATACTCACTGGTCATAAAAATACTGGAAGATTTTAAATCTGATTACAGTGATATATATCTATAATCAGGGATGTATTTATAAATACAAAGGCAAGTGCTGAACTACAAGCAGTAAGAACAGGTGTTCTAGGTGCAGTTCTTGCCTCACAAGCGCTTCCTCCCATCGTCATACATTGCAATGAGCATTGCATAACTCAATTCCAAACTCAAGGATATACACGGCTGAAAAATACCCAGAGCAGCAGATTTATGCTGCGAGGGCCACGCATGAATCTTGTCATTTAAAGTCCTATTGAATTACATCGATAAGAGAAGATTGTTCTCTGAAGAAGAGGTCAGAGGAGTTTATTGAAACAAATCCTTCCATCTTCATCAGAGCTTTCTCTACAGCAACCAAACCTTTGGCCATCAATAGCTCTCCTCCAAAGAGCCCCTCCATGGGCTTAGCACTAAGTGCAGGGACAAGGGCAGCAGAACACTACAAGTAAATTGCTGTTATTTACTTCAGCTCAGATGGACCCTGCTTGCACAACAGAGAAATCGAATTTTCTGAACCATAACACAAAAACAGTAAATAAGTTAAATTGGGCACTTGAGACATCTGTGGAAAGGGAACAGAACAAGTTCTCTGCTGCCATCAGAAAGCTGGGCCTCCTGCGCACCCTGTCATGTGGATTGCACAACTGACGTGTGAAGGGACGAACGCACTGACACTTGTGTTGTACATCTGTTTTTGCTTCGTTAACACTTTTAGCAGCGTTCTGTCCAATCGATACGGCAGGCCCACGGCTCACACAGACGTGCTCCCCACTTCTATTAAACATCCATTTTCAGACACGTGTTGAGACACGGATTGGACCTGGAAGAGCTGCCTTCACCCTTTGAAAGCCATGCTCACGTGCACAGCTCTCCTCTTAGCGGCCTTTTTATTGAATAAACAAAGAAACAAGCACAGCAGGTAAGCGAGTCTGACCTGAAATTACATATTGGAAAAGAAAGACATAAAAGAACCAATGCTATCTTACACACCCACAGATTGCCAGTGGCAAAATTAGATGGTGGATTCTACAAAGTCTGAATTACATTGCTCCGAGTGAAGGGGTAATGTAATAGATGGACTAAAAAGTCTGAAGAGCAGAGAAAATCCCTCCCCAAAATCTCCTTTGGGAGATTGCAGCAGGAGAACAGCAACCACGTTCCCTGCCAAAATTCATCTTCGTGGAAGGTGTTCTGAATCATAAACCCTTGTGACTACCAGGGCTGCTTGCATCCAAATGTATTTCACAAAGAAAATACTAAATTCGAGCAGAATTAAAGGTGATAAACTTAAATCTACATGAAGTTAGAGCAGTATTTTATCAATTGTGTTCAATAACAGTGGGATATCCCAGCAAGCATTTCCTCTGCCCTGAAATCACCTGCTGCTGCACTGATCATCCCCCCGCAGCCCATCAGGATCCAGGTTTGGGCCAAAAGGACCAAGGATTCTTCCTGATGACATTCCTGCCTCCAAAGCTCTTCACTCACATCAGTGACCCTCATTCCCTGCTGTGCTGGGCACACTGATGAGCAAGCTGGAATACACTCACTGCTAGTTTCACTGGAGCTGACTTTATGTCCAGAAACCAACTCTGCACAGTGAGCACAGTGTGAATGGGCTGGACAGTAACAAAGAGCATGGGGCAGCTTTTTTCTGCTGTCTTTAGAGATGACCCAGACTAGCTTTGCAAACTGGCATCACCAAGCAAATGTTGTGGCTCCTGATAGAGCACCTCTGCACAGCACAGCCCTCAAACATCAGCTATCCCACAGTACTGAGGCAGATTTTTCATCCTTACCCAGATACGATACAAAGAATTACAGTTGATCTCTGCTGTCTAGCTTGGTTAAACAGGTGAAGTCACAACTGCATCACAACCGCCTCGTGCCATTTGCTGTCAGCATGCTCAAATCTGTCTGGAGGTAGTGAGTTATCTTCAAATTCACTTACCATGAAAGATCTGACCACCACGTCAGGCATCTGAGGCAGCTGGTAGTGCAGCAGGGCAGTGGTTGCGTGATCCGTCACCTGTGCCACACAGAAGGAGAACATTCTCTCATTCATTCCACACCTCAGACATCTTTCTTCGAAGAAAAAGAAAATAAATTCCACAGGAAAGTGGCAAACCAAAGGCTGTGTCACTGCTAAGATGCTCTCAAAGAAGTTTTGGGTAGCTTTTCCCAGCTGCCTTCCATTCCCACTGTCAGCCTTCATACAACAATCAGCTACAGCAATCATGAAGACTGACTTCCTATGCGCAGAGTGAGATCAACACATCTTAGCAAAGTCAAACTCGTGGCAGAAGCTAATGATGTAAAATGACAGACTGGTGGCCAATGTGAGCAAAGTGATGCAGGAAGGCGGCCAGCTCAATGCTACGTGGAACAACACCAGAAGGACCCAGCCCTGCAAGGCACCTGAAGGACAGAAGGGACCAATGAGGCTGCTTCCATCACTGTTAAAAGGACGGAAATTTCTCAAACATAAAATAAAATAAAAAGATTTACACTAAAATAAAAGCCTAAGTATCAAGCAATTCATCTAACTTGCAATGCCTGCAGCAGAAGAGCAGAGCCTATGCCTCTGTGATTGAAATCCCACACATTCTGTGAAATCATAAAGAAGCAAAGTTACTGAACAAACCACGCCAGAGGAAAACACTCTGATTTTCTCTTTAGATGTCCCCATTTTGACTCTGGTCATTCTTAAATACAGAATGTGCTCCTTTAACACGTGTTGATCCCTTCGAGGAAAAAAAAATGTAGCTAAATTAGAGATTCCTGGCAGAGGCCAAGAGTGGAAAAAAAAAAAGGAGAGAGAAAAAAGAAAAAAAAAGAAAAAAAAAGGAAATAGAAAACCCCAAAGCTTTGATTGTGGTCTGTTTTATTGAGGAGAAAGAACATACAAAATACTCTGATTCGAAACTACATTTTACTGGAAGATGAGGCTACTCTTCTCCAATTTTTTCTGATGTGAATACTTCATACATTTAAATTGTATGGATTTATTTCAGGTTGCTTACGTTGAACAAATAGGAATCGAGCTCTCATTTCCTCAGAAAACAGGAATCAATTAATATGATTATGGTTCATAACTACTTGCATTAGTAAAAGGTTCCTGATAGAAAGCTTTTTAATCTACCAGACAGAGCCAGAACAAGATCCTCCATCTGGGAATTAGAGCGAGATTGAATACAAAGGACACGTAGAGCTGAAATAGCAAGGATAATTTCAAATAACAGGAGAAGGAAGCAATGGCTCAGCAGGGCTGCAGTCCTCAACAGCTCCGTCACAGCCTTTGGGCAGAACTTCTCAGCCCAAATCTCTGGGCTGTGCTATTAAAGGCCTCAGACAACAAACCCAGCAGCACTCCTGCATTCTATCACTTGTAGTTCTATTTATGGGCCTCATCAGTAATTATCGAGAAGATGAAGCGTTCTTCTCAAGTGCTACCTATATATTTCCCAGGGCCTGGCCCGAAAGCACAATAAATTACGAGCAAGAAAGCGTGAATCGACATTACAAGCGCCATTCCCAACTAACTCCATTTGTTCCTAATTGGCATTTAGTCTAATTCAGCAAAGCGAATCGCAATGAAGTGCTCTGAATTTCACTGCAGGCAGAGGGGCTGTGAGTCTGCAAAAGATGTGCTCACAAAAATGCTCCCAAGGCTCCATCTGCAGCGCTGCGTCCAGCCTGGGGCCCCCAGCACAGGAAGGACGTGGAGCTCCTGGAATGGGTGCAGAGGAGGGCACTGAGATGAGCAGAGGGCTGGAGCAGTGATCCTATGAGGAAAGGTTGAGGGAACTGGGATTGTTTAGTTTGGAGAAGGCTGCAGGGAGACCTCATGGTGGCCTACAGTGCTTAAAGAGAGCGTAGAAACAGGAGGGGAACGGCTGTTTGTGAGGGTGGATGGTGGTGGGACAAGGGGAATGGTTTTAAACTGAGACAGGAGGTTTAGGTTGGATATCAGGAGGAAGTTTTTCCCCCAGAGGACGGTGAGGCACTGGCACAGGCTGCCCAAGGAGGCTGTGGATGCCCCATCCCTGCAGGCATTCAAGGCCAGGCTGGATGTGGCTCCGGGCAGCCTGGGCTGCTGGTTGGCAACCTGCACACAGCAGGGGGTTGGAAGTAGATGATCTTTGAGATCCTTTTCAACCCAGGCCATTCTATGATTCTATGATATGATTTTATGACCCTGACCCATGTAAGCTATTTATATGCTTCCATCCAATGCATTAAAAAACCAACAGGATTAACTATGCATCAGCAGCACGGTGTAACTCAAGTCAGCCACGTCGCTCAAACAACTCACGCGGCGTTTGGAAATGACTGCAGCCCAAATCCCGCCAGCTACACGAGCTTCTCCTTTTAAGATGGTACTTTTACAGGATAGCACCAGACATGTCAAAGAATGGAAAGTTCTGAAGATATTTATGAGCAGCCGCTCTCCTTCTGCCGCGTTGCTACTTCTAACAAACCGTATTTTTTCCTCGAACAACAAAGTTGTTTTCTCTTGGCACCGAAGACGTAGAAAGTTGCTTAAAAATACTCTTATGAACAAATTTAAATTGACTGGCCACTTTGGTGAAGTTGCACATATGCTGTTCCCATTGTAATGTAAAGCTAATGAGATTCCGCAGGGAGATGAAAGCCACCCCAGCATTGCTAGAACACTAATCACATCTTCTGAACAAAAAGGAGGCGATTTCTACCATAAGCAAGTGCTTGTACAGTGCTTCTGCACCGGATCAAAGTGGGTGTCAAGCCTGAGGAAGAGGATATGGGAATGAGCCCCTCGGATCAAACCAACAAACATGATGTCAAACAGAAAAAGGGGGGGAGGAGGACATGCTGGGCAGCACATAGGGCAGAAGGGAGACTCAACGCTACCGAGATAAGAGATGCTGACAGAAAACATAAATTGCCCCAGATTTCTGTTTTTAATAATAAAAATAAATCAAAAATCAATGCTGAGCTTTTACTAATGGCAGTGTGATTTCACGCCGCAGCAAAGCAAAGCAAAACAAACTGAATAGGTGCCAGAGCATCCAAGGGACGCGCTTCTTGTTCCAGCCAAGCTGGAATCACAAATGAATTTATTTCAGCTGCAGGATGACATTTTGTGCATTTCAGGACTTCTCCTTTATTAACTTCACTTTCATTGCTATATCTCCCCCACTATCTTGGTTATCTGTCACTTTCTAATTTCTCTGCCTCTTTTTATACAGGAACATGCTCAGAACAGCACACATTGATTAGGATAGCTGTTGCTCTGAACCCTGAAATAGATTTTCAAGTGATCTTGGAGAAGAGCTCAATATCTCACAATTCATACATTGAAAAGCATCTGGTGTCTTTGCCAAAGGAAAAAAAAAAAAAAAAGCAATCTCCTGAAGCCACAATTTTGCTAAATAGACCAGCTATTGTTTAACTAAGCGTGTTCCCACTCTGAGACAGAGGAAAAAACACTTCAGGGATGAGAAAAAAAATCTAGCAAAGAGATGGCCTCAGGCTTCTCCTTTTAAACAACCCTACGCTGTCCTGGGCTGCATGGAATTCTGCTTTGCTGAGATCCAGTCTTGTTTTCAATGTGAATAAGAGAACTCCCCTTCTTAACAGTTAATCGTATTGCCTGAGAGATTTTTTTTCTCATTTTTTGTTTCCAAGCTGGTTAGAAATGTGTACTGCTGAAATGCATCTCTGCTCCCCGGCCTCGAGCCCCAGATGCACGGGGAATATGAAACAGACCGATCCTGGGTCAGACCTAATATTCACTACTTTGCTGTGCAAATTAAACCTTGCATCCTCAGCCCTCCTGCAGAGCAGCCCGGCCCCAGCAGGGCAGTGGGGCAATGTGTCCCTGCTGCTGCCAGGGGCTCCTGAGCTGTGTGTGGGGAGGCAGTGATGCCAGGTGTCCCCAAACACTGCGTGCTGCTCCTCACGTGGATAAAAGGTCCTGAGCACAGTGCTAAGCTGGGAGCAGCAAGCACAGCCCCTGGGATTTGTCTCTTCTGAGCCAACACCAGGCATTGCTACAGCATTGCTACGGCACTGCTCCAGCCACCCAACAGCACTGCTTCGCTGAGATTCTGCAAAATGGCCCTGCTGGCCCCCAGTAACACCATTAGTCATACATACAGTGCTGAAAATTCATTCAAAAAAGAATCCCACAGCTCAAAGGCTGGGCATGCTGAACAAGTGCCTCCTCTAATGGCTGTATGAAGCGCACAACCAGGGACCTGCAGCACAGCTCTCCTCCACAGATGAGGTTCCACACAGGCATGAAGCTATATCTGGCACAAACACAGAACAGAAAAGTAAAAACATTTCTCTTGACTGAATCATAGAAGCTGTCTCTCTACTCTAATATCTTCTCATTGCTATTGGACGTGCTCTTCAAGAATAGGTAAAAAACTTCCCTTAAGAGTCATAACTTTCCTTGCAACTTACTTATTGGTTTATTCCCATGAGTGCAGCACTGAAAACTAATCTAATATAAAGGGATTCTCCAAATCCCCAGAAAGTTTTTTAATTTTTTTTTTGTAAACCCCTCTAAGTTCACAGCCTTAACAGCAGCCTATGGCAATGAGTTCTAAAGGATAATCAGAGCACGGAAAGAAAAAAAGAAATTACTGTGTTATTAGTGGTTAGACCTCTTCTACCATGGCAAACTGCACAAGTGCCTCTGCTCATTTCCAAGGATTGCCATTACTCAATCTGCACTGCAGGTACGCACTGGAGTCTCCCTGGAGGGAATCAGCGGGTGGCTCGGGGAGGATGATAGATGGCACCTTGGCAAACAAGAGCTGATAATGCCATGGAAATCCTTCACACTCCTTTCCCCACGCCCTGCTCAGTAAAACGCTGCCATACATTTGTGGAGCACAGGATTTCTTCGTCGTTTCCACCTAAGCAGGTCCCCAAAGACAGCCACACGCTGATCGTACAGAGGAGCAATGATGCAGGTGACCTGGAACAGTCCATCCCTTCTCCTTGAGCAGACAGCATCAATAGCCCGATAGCTGTCTCATGCATGCATTCATTTTACACGTGATTTTATTCCGAGATTATTGACAAGAATACATCTTCATACATTACAATACTTATATGCCCTTGGAGAGGAGAAGATTGTGCTCTGAGTTCCACCTGGGGATCACGCAGCAGCTGGATAGGCACTGATAGCTTCTCAAAGTCTAGATTAAAATGTGACTGGGGAGAAGTGATCAAACCGAAACGGAGAGCACTTTGTGGCATGCTGAAATGGAGACCATGTAGGTGTAAATAAGAGATTGGGATCAGACAGAAATAAACGAGCTCACAGCCTACGTGTGACTCAACCAGCCCAGATGAGCGCATTACGTAGCAGCTCACCGAGCAGCTGGCAAATGAAACAGTTAACATCCAACACCGTCTCCCCATAGCACAGTTCTGATCCATTCACAGCAGTTCTGCTGCACTACGCATCTCTTTTTCTGAATGCAAAGTTACAAATATTACACCATTCTCCACAATCTATATGTGTATATATACCTGTTTAATTCTCAACGATCTGGAATTGTACATGCTTCTTCCTAAGATTTAAGCACCAGAATAGTTCCTGATTTCCTGTTTTGTTCCTACTCTTGTGCTAGCAGACAAAGACACAGGAGGTGTTAAAATAAGGAGGTTTGAGATCAGAACAGTTGCCACTCCTGCCGAGTTTAAATGTCAGACTAATATGGAAGGCTGCAAACCTTTTCAGTGCTCCTTGAGCTTCTGCCCTTTCATCCTCCCATTTTCCAGCTCCATTCTCTGAACCTAACCCTCCTGGTGGATTCAATAGCTGCAAAGCTTACTCACCCCAGGACCAGACAGCAGAAGGCTCTGGGGAACTCACAATATGACCGGATGCTTTAACAGTAATGGGCCCTCTGGGAGCTGTCCCCCATCAAATGATACACACCCAGGTATCCTGCCTATTAAGGAGAGAGAGAAAAGGCATGCTGACACAGCCAGCACTTGCAAACAAAAGTCAGGACAAATTTAGCATCACTTGACAGGGTTGGATTGAAGATCAGAGGTCTCCGGTCCTTAACCTGGAAAGTCATCCTGCAGCCCTGTGAGATTTTGACAGGCTTGCAGCTACCACAGACAGGTATCCTGTGAGCTCCAGATGCTGCTGTATTATCTCTGAAAGCAAAGTTTGGGAACACGGTGTGGCTTTTAAAGAGAAACGTCCCTCCTTTCAGTGATGGGTGACTTCAGAGCATTCAAGGCAGCAGGGCTGGAGGGGTGCCTGGGCTCCTCGGTTACTCATCCGTACTTTTCCTCCTCATACAGTACTCCTGTGTCATGGTTCTGCTGATTGCCATGAGGAAAGCATTCCAGGAAGATTCAGAAATACTCTCTGACCTTATTACCGGTGATCCTTCAGTCACATTAAAACATTTTTTGCTAAGACCTTGCAGTACTGCAATGCTAACAGAATGTAATAGTTTCCCTCAACTTATTTTAACTACTTCCTCTTTTTTGCCACAGCTGAGCAGCTATTCCAGGATGTCTAAATGTATACAAGCACAGTTTCAGAGAATAAAGACAAAACCAAACACGGCAGCACCGAGAGAAAACTTACTGTGCTGAACTACAGCGTTTTCTGACATCTGTTTGAAAACCTGACTTCAGCCTCAGCTTTAGCTTATTTAACTACCAGCTCAACTGTGCAGAATCTATTGATTAGAAAGCACCATCACCTTGCATTCTGACACACTTTACACACAGGAGTCTCAGAGCTCTCTACGACCAACCCAGCAATAGCTCCTGTGAAGTCAGCAAGTATTCCCCCCAGCTGAAGGGACGCTGAGAACTGATCCAAAGACAGGCTGCCCAAGGTAAGGCAATGACAGAGCTGGGAATGATCTACACAAGGACAGAGCTGTTCCACCGGTTCAAGGCAACCCTTAGTCCTGTAAGGCTTTCCTTTTTTTGGTGCATATTTTTGCACTTGGTGTTATTTATTGAGAGATCTGGAGAACAGGAACTTCACAGTCAGGTCAGATCGCGTTATTTTAAAGGATTAAGGAAGAGATCAGCCACTTATTCCATGCACACACAGACGTGCCCACAGACAGACAATGATACAAATGCATCTTCTCTCTTCGTTTTGGAATTATCATCCAAGGCATTCCAGCGAAATCATTATTAACTAGAAAATAAAGATTCTTATGTACCCAAAATGCTGTCACACGGGCAGCTGTCAGAAGGGTATTTCACAGCTTCCCACTGAGCTCTCTCCCTTCTATCTGAAGGCTCTCAGCTGAACCTGAAATTTGCTTTATGGACTTACTCACTGACTCCTTAACTTGGACTCCTAAGCAAACTGTCGACTTACTGTGCACTTATCTTTCATGTAGAGAAAGTTATATAATCAAAACTCAAGATTCAGCATCATTTATCACAAACGTTTGCAATATAACTTCAGTCTTCCAAGTTACTCTAAAGAAAGAAAGCCAGGAAGACAACCTTATGCCCAAATGAGACTACAGTCTAAAACACACATGGGGAAACTGAGATGATGCACTTAATTACAGAAAGTTAAATTTATTCCATTGCAAAAGTTACTTAAAAGTGTACTGATAAACTATTTACTAAGATTGATGCTGTTTTACTTCCCGCTGGATTACCCTACTTGACACAAAATATTTTTGAGGAGTAAGAAAAAATAAAGAATATTTAATCCACTAATCTCTGGAGTAAAGAACTGACTAAAGCAACATTTTGCTTTAATGCTAGGCAGAGAGGGAGAGCAACCAAAGGGAGGAGAGCCTCCCCAAAAGCTGTCCTTTGATCTCCAGCAGGCTAATACCACAGGTCAAACATCTTTGCTTCTGTCTGCATCTGAAGTCTTGGAAGAAAGATGCACAAATAGAGTCAATATGCCATACTCTGACCTCTGCTTTTATGCCCTTTAGAGTCCCTGCCCCGTATTTGTTACAGAAACTACAGAAACAGATGAAAGGCAGCCAGTGTGCTAGCTGGAGACTCGGGCTCCTTGAACTGTGGCTTGAAGATAAGGAAGAAGAATTTAACCCCAGAACAACCTCAACTTGCAGCATTTTTACAAGAGGCCTTCGAAGATGAATGTTCTCCCGCATGGAAGATAGCAGAATACCAAGATATTGAGTTTCCAGAGGAGGGAGGCAACCAAAAAGAATGAATCCAACACAATAAAATCCAAAATAAATTCCCTCCTTCCCTCCAAAAATTTAAACCAAACCAGAGAGTACCTCAAAATTCCCTGTGAAATTTTAAGTCCATGGCAGTAAAACCTCCAACTTCCCATTCCAAACCACTGACTGAAATTGTGATGGGATATAAATGGTAAGGGATTTATAACAGATGACAAAGGAATAAAATATGAATTTTTATTTAAAACCAACCCTACCTGTATCTCACGTGTGTTACGTAGAGAGAAATGATGTGGCTTACCTTCTGAAACACCTGATAGTTGGATTTGGACCATATGTCAAGCTGCAATAGGAAAAACAAAGTTATGGATTACTACATGTAATTACCACGAAAAAGAATGGAAGCAGCTGTTCAACTCAAAGCACAGGCAAAGAGAGCGACGGAGCTTCAGTTCTCAGTTCACTACTTTGACCCATCAACCACATCTGCTGCAATTTAAGAAAGGGAAATAATGACATCAGAGTTAATTTGTTTTGCAGTGAAAAAGGAACACACATTACAGTTTCAATAAAAATATAAATGTGAGATCTGTTGAATTAATGTATTCCCTTTAAAAAATACTCATCTGTCTGAGGCTGAGGCTGATCTGCACAAATATTCATCAGCTTTGGTCTGTTTCTTAAATGAGGGCATTCTTACTAAGTTGATGCTCATCTTGTGTCTGAATAAGCGATTCAGTTACAATGACACAAAGCACGTTGAGCTGAATTAAGCCAAAGCACTGCTCTTCTGGGACTAAATAAAGCATCCCTTAGGAAACTGCATTTACATCCGTAGACAAAATCACACTGGCTGTAGATAACTGCACACATCCATGACATAAGTGTGTGCTCAGCCAGATAGGAAATAAATGTTGGTAACCCCAGAAAGCAGAAGGTAACGCTGCCCTTGTTAAACAACCAAGTGGCTCGCACATCGGACAGTTCGAAGTGATGTGCCAGTGCTCTTTAGCCCAGCCCTGTGGAATAGCTTGTACTCTGTCACAGAAAAGCAGCAGGGAAGAAAAAGAAAAAAAGAAAAGCAGAATTTCCTTCAACCCCTGACTTGCAAATCACTTTTGTCTTACAGATCCCACTATACTCAACCACTAGGATAAGAAAAGCCATCAGCTTCACTCATTAGTGCCAGGTTTCTTCCAAAGTGCACAAAATCCCCTGGCATGTCCTCACTTGCAAATTCACCTTTAATCGTGGAGAAATAGACACATACAATGGCTCTGGCTTTCTTGGAGAAATGTGTTTAAATGCACACATAAAACCTGTGTTGCATTATTTAGTTGTTCTATTAATTGTACAATACACCTATTTTATTAAAATATGGCAAATGATGCTAAAAATGCAAATAAGAGATCTCAAGCTAAATGTACAATCCTGAGAATAAACAGTGTGGTACCAAACACGGTCTGCCAAGTTTACACCCTAAAAGAAATGGATTTAAAGGAAGCAACTCCGTGCTGGGTTCATCTCCTTTATTATAAAGCACAGCCAGTTATCTCAATCTGACTTACAGCAGTGCTCACAAGCTGCAGCTGGAACGACAAGCCTTCTGAAAGGCGCACAGCCTAGAGCCTGAAATGGAAGAAGTCCCAGCATGTGCATAAAACACACAGGAGGGGGAAGGCCACTGAACCCCAGTAATTAATGCACATAGGTTAAATGGCTGGGAACCCTACCAGTCCCCATGCCTTTAGGACTAAAGCTGTTATGTGCCTGCCTTCAGAACAGTGGCACAGAAGTGACTTCTGAGTTTCCAAACCTCAGCCTGACGGGTGATGTTAAAGATTTTAGCATCACTTCTGAATGGACGTGTCATGGCTTAGCAGTGCTGACCTTGCCGTGGGACAGAAGGCAGCTGATGCCTTGATGCCTTTTCCAGGTCAGCCGAAGGCAGAAGTACCCTAAGGCATGTTACCTTCAAAACTTTACACTTATGGCTCTTAAGGCAGGTTCAAGAACCTGAACACCGACACCGCTCCTACGAGCAGCAGCCCAGCTGGGACTTGGAGCCATGCATGATTCTCTGCGCAGTGCACCTGCGCCTGTAGGGAAGGAAGCAACACATTTCCATATTAGAAAAGTCTACACTTAAAAATAAAACATTAATACAGATTTTTTAAGCTGTTTTTGTGTAAGTTTGGGCTTGCTTCAAAAGCAGAGTTGCTATAATTGGAATACATACATGGTTTTGCTAATCTCCAGTGATCACATGCAGTGTGTGATCCTCTCTAGGTAGATTTGAGATATAAAAAAAAAATTAAAGAAAAAACTCCACTGCAGATGCTGCGTTAAGCATTAAGATAAGTCCAACAGGTTCTGCAATGTTCATTAGTTGACAAGGAGACTGAAAAGCTGAAAAAGTAATGAAAGTCTCCTAGGTGTGATGTTAGCCGAGCTGAAAAAGAAAAAAAAGGAAAAAAAAAGCTACCAGCCCCTCCCCAAAGCACACGAAATCCTACATGACTGACCACCTTTCCCCCAGCCAGAGGATGAAGGCAGAGGCGGATTAAAGAATGCATCGTTACAGGTCTATTATTCTTCAACTTTTCACTTTCAATCAAGACACACATTTGTAACTAAAAAACTGCTGAAAGCACAATTCCAGGGCATCCTCTGCATGTGAATTAAACTGGGGCTTTTTTTCCCAGCGCCCCGTTCTCCCCACCCACCCCCAGCATAAGTAACGAGAGGCCATTTTCTGAAGGTCATCTGAACGATTTCAAAGGCGATAACAAATCAGAATGTTCCCTGCATCTAATATCAAACAGGTCCGGTGCCAACACTTATTAGAGAAATCGGATTCAACCCCCCTTCACCCAAACACACACACACCCAGCTTTGAAGTGGAAAGAATACGGGGATCAGAAATTACCCGAGAGACAGCGCGGGCTGTCTTTGAAGCTTTCCTTTGATACTACTATTTCTTTTCCTCTCTTACGCTAGGAGGCTAAAAGCTGCCTTCGCTTATTGATATGGGGTAATTAATGAAGCCACAGCATTAACATAACCCCAGTTCCTTAACATGATAATTCAATAGAGACACTTATGTTTCTTTAGTTAAGTCGAACGGATGCAGAAATCAGAGTTTGGCTAGGCAGGGATGTTAAGTGCACACTCCAAATGCACCCTGCCATGCTGCTCCGTGGTACCCGAGTCCAAAGAGAAGCAGGGTGCTGCCCACCACGCCAGCAGAATCCCAATGCATCTCTATTTTTATTGGCAGACTAGGTTAACTAATGGTTCAGCTGACGATCAGCCTGCCCTGCAAGAGCGAGCTGCACAGCTTCATTTATTCAGGAATCGGGACAACATTAGTAATTAATTACTATCATGGTTAAATTCCAGTGCACAATGAGTATGTCAAAGTTTGAAATCGAAGGTGGCACGGTGCCATAGCTGAAGCTACAGGGCTAATTAAAACACATCAGTATGGGGTGGACGTAATGGCTGGTACAGTAAGCAGGAGAGAGGCAGAGCAGTCAGCACACAGCGCCGGCTGCATGACAGCGCTGCCACAGCTCACCTATTGTTTTTGCAAAGTGTCACCAAAAATGTCTAAGTTATGCAGCTGGCAACCTGGCAAAGACACATTCTGCAGGGTTTGTGAATAATTCACGAGAGAAGCACACGAAGCACTTAAGAAACACACTGATGCTTTGTCTATATAAGCAAAGCTTGAAAATAAAACGCCAAAGTGCAGTATCCTATTTTACCCATGGAAAGCTTAACACTACTTTTCATTTTTTCACCTTCACTTTGAAAGTATTTAAGTCTGTAAGAGAGAGCAACCAATTTAACTAGACTTCAGTGCAGCAGAAACCACGGGAAGCTTTCGCATAAGCTCCTGTCAGTGCAGACAGTGCGACGTCTAAGTGCACAGCAACCCGCATAATGCAACGTCAGCTCTCCTGTGTACCTGCTAGCAGTGCCTCAGCACGCTGCCACGCACAGCTCCACAGCTCTGAGAGCCACCCATGTTTGTTTTACTTCTAGACCTGCCTGCCTAATGCACCAGACGACACCAGCACCTCTCCTGTTTGCTCTCTCCCTTCTCTCCCCAGAAATGCAAAATTTGCTAAACCAGTTGTGCTTTCCCCTTCCGTGCCTCACAAGGCATGTTCCACTTTCTGCCTGTGCCGTCCTTCAGTTTCCCAATGATGGCCATTTCTTCTTTTGTTGGACAGTGCTGAATACATTGCATTGCCCCAAACCACGCCGTTTAGAGAAATCCCCCCAGAGAATCCCACTTTTAAAGGCCCTTCTGATATATGGGCTTAGGAGGCTTACTCAGAAGACCACCACTCAGCTATTTGCATGTAGAGAAGTGCAAGGATGCTGTGACTTCTTCCAGCGCCCCTTCTTCAGCATGACTTACAGAAAAAAAGAGGAGCTTCAGAACTGCCATAGTGTAGGATACCTTTTTAGTTAATCTCATCCTTGCTGTTTACAAATATCAAATGCTCCCTACAAATAAGCAAACCCCCCAATCAGCAATCACTGTGCAAACTGCTCGTGGGAAAAGCAATCACTCCCTACAGCAACTCCAAAGCTTCTCTGCATTTTTATTATCTAACAAACAGGATGCTCACTGATCTCCTTCATACCTTTCTGAGTCTCTGAGCGCTACTGCTTCCCTCCCAGCACCAGGCTGGAAACTGAGAAGCTAGAACAGTGGAGCACTTTTCCTACAGCAGCTGTTGTGACAGAGAAGGAATTGGAATGGACTATGTTTGCAATTGACTGTAATCACTCATTCCCAGCAGGCACAATAAAGTAAAGCGAATCATTGCAAGAGCACTATCTTATTCTTATACTCCAATTACCAGTGTAGTTAATTAGTGGAAAAAAAGGGAGCCCACTGTTTGTCAATATGTGCTCCAGTTGGCAAAACTAGCAAGCTACGCATATATTCAATCTTCTAAGCCAAATTTACTCATGATTTAAGAGGCTGCAACTCCAGTTCTACCAAAGTCAGATGAGATGTTCCTATTTATACCTAAAATGCAGACCTACAGCTTTGCTCCAGCCTTGAGATGGCCCAGTGGAATAGCAACTGCCACAGTACAGACATGGGTTCATCCAGCCTCGTGGGAGCCGTCGCATCACCCCGCTTAGAATGCTGAAATGTAAGTTGGTAGAGAACAACCTCCACTGCAGACTGCTTGAAGCAAGAAGGCAAAGCAGGTGTTAGCAGTGCTGCTCAGGAGGAGGTAACTGCTCCCTATGGACACAGACAAAGGTTAGTGCCCCATGCCCAAAGCCAGCCGTGGTGAGAACTGCTCTCAGATGACAACAGTGGAGGAACACAGCTCTCCTGAGAGCTAACCTGGAGCGAGACAGAAGCTGCACACCAGATGCTGAGTTTTGCAAAGGAACTTTTACTCATCTTTTCGGCACATACAGCATAATTATATTTCAAGGGAGCCTCAAAGAAAACTGGATTCATTGGAGAAAATGAGCACACCCACATGAAATGTGACATGGGAAACCAACAAGTCGTGTCAGTGCTTTTTAGCCTATTCTTTCACTTCCCAGCAGAACTCAAGGTGAAGAGGGGCTGATGCTTTAGTCTGCATTTGTATGCTGATATACTGGGAGCGGGGTGCAACTGCTTCTGCTGCAAAGTGGTGTTTAAGCCCACAGATCTGAGCAACACAAATAAAAACATCAGTGAGTTTTTATTTTACTCTTCCCTAGGCCAACCCCCCACCCTTCAAGTAAGAATCTCTCATCTGGGAAACGTAGCTGTGTGACACTCTTTGGCAGATCTGCTCCTGGCCTTTTCTGGGGAACAGAGATTCAGACTGAAGCTGCTGAACCCTGGGTCAGTACACAACGTGCTGCTGTGTGCTGAAACCCAGTTATCACTTCTGAAAGGAAAGAAGTCTCACCTCATTATAACATGGCCTATGGGTGCCAAGTACTCATCTTGATATAATGAACTTTGTATTTTAATAGGCTTCATAATCAGAAGAGAGCTCCAGAGAGAAAATGTGCAACATGAAGGCATTTAGTACTGTTTCTGGTACAGGAGTGTCCTGCTATCTCAGTAACAGAGACCACTCCACCCTGAGCCAAGGAGGAACAACCTGAGCCAAAGGTGTCAGCTCCTGTCCTGAACCCGGGCTGCAGGCGGCCATCTGGAGTCAGGAGAAATGCAAGGGTTCAAGCAGGGTGAATGGCTGATGAAACAAAACCCTCGTGGAAGCAGGGAACACTCACCTTTAGTAGCTGCTGTTCAAGACGAGCCGATACTGACAAGGAAATTACTGAGGACTACCTAGCAGTGATTCCCATGGCTGAGCTTATCAAGTTGAACACAAAGCTAGCCCAAGATTTCCCAAAAGCTCTCAGAAAAGAGAAGACTGAACCTTGGGCTATTGATGTGCTCCAACACTGAAAAAATGTTTTCTCAGTAGACACTATTAATGAGGCAACTGGGGGTCTAAGGTGATAAATTAGAAATTCAAGCTAGAGCATCAGAGCTTAGAAAGAAGTCAGACATTTGAGTATGAAAAATCCAAGGAAAGCATGATAAATTTAAACCCTGTAAAACATCCACAAATTCTTCTGACAGTTTTGTGATTCCAGCATACTTGTGATGGGATGCCTTTTCTCTGACATTTAAATATCAGCTAAAAATAAAATTGATGGTTGCTGGATACATGATAACCTACCTTGCCATCGTCAGTATAGACGTTTTCATTGTATCCTTTTACTATCGTCCGGTCAATGAAGAGGCTCCGCATCACCACTATCACTTTTAACACTTTTCCTAAGGTAACCTATCAAGAAAAGGACAAACAAGGTGAAGGAGAGCTAATGGTGTCTGAATTCACAAGACCATCATGTTAACAGCTTAAGCTGATGCAATCTCAGTTTTCAATATTTTATAGACAGAACAAAATAGGAGATCTGAAAACACTGTGCGCATTATGAGGAAGAGACAGACCATAAAGTGCAGAGCAAACATTCATTTGCAACCAAAAATGGATGAATTCACAGAATTCCCTTGTGCAGACACGACACAGCCAAGCAACTCCCTCCATTTTATAAACAACACAACTCAACAACTTGGCAAAAAACAGTGAGCAAATTATGATTAGTTTCACTGTATTCTACATTCTCCAATGGGAGTCCATGTAAGCAAAAATAATTAGAAAGAAGAATCAGACTCTTCTGATGTTAGCTTTTAAAAGCATGCCATAGGTTCAATGTAAAACACTTTAGGTCCACACTTGAGGTAGAAATATTTACAAGAAAACAAAGTGGGACAACAGCAATTACAACAGTAGAAATCTTACATTTTGAAAGGTTTAATTTTCTTTTGTAGTAACAGCAAAGGGGCAAGGAATAAAAGTAGCATCTTGGTCTGTCACAATATAACAGCAGAAATAAACCTAAATTACAGTATTGACAAAGAAAACAATAATGAAGATGCTTTAATCTAAAAATCAATTCAACATTCAAAGATGAACTTGTACTTCAATCCTGTTTAAACCTCTAACAGGAATTTTGTCTTTCTGTCCTGTTGTACAAATATGATGGAGTTTCCATTCGTCCACAAAAGCACAAAATTGCTCTTTATTCTCTTAGTCAGCATCAGTTACTCATGTTGAAACAAGGTGGGAGGCAGCAGTCGTTAGCAGAAATTAAAAAGGAAAAATATACAACAAATCAATACAGACGCACAGTGACTGATTTCTTTGGGAGTGGATTTATCTGCTGATGTTAGCAGGAAGATGATGACTGCTCTCGCATGTGTTCATCTGAACTGGATGAAGTGCTGGAACACAGACAGCAGAAAACAGGCGATGCCAATGCCGATGGACTGTGCTGGAGGACTGAGGGCTGGGATGGGAAACGGGGGAAGGAATGGAGTGACAGCACAGAGCTTTTTTAGAACAGTCACCCAAAGTGCTGTAAATACCAGTTTCCCATTTTAAAGAACTATACAGCAGGACAGTTACAGATCCTAAAAGAAACTGATGACAACTCTTTGGTGTGGGATGTGGAAAAAAGCAACTCCGGGCCAGAAGAGTTAGAGCAAGAGGAAAGAATGAGTTGACAGCAACAGACAGATCAAGGGAAAGAGAAGGGAAAAAGAAGTCAATGACAGCCTTCAAGATGACAGGCTGCTGGGCATGATTTTTCAAAAGCATAAAGGAAAAAGCAATCCACAAGAGATTTTTGAAGAGAAAAAATGTTGCAGATGTAGGGTAGCCTGCAAGAAGGCCTGAGCTATGCCCACAGCACCAATGGCTCTGATTCCCACCTTCTCCTGTTACACTGGGACTTCATGAACATGTACAGAACCACTCAGCATTCTCAGGCAACCCAATAAGGTCTCAGTTGCTGTGAATGTAGGCCTAAATGTGGTATTGGGATCCTGTTTCAAGACCTAGTTGGTCTGCAAGTAAAGGAAAGAAAAAAGTAGCAGAGGAATTTCAGCACTGTAACAACTAAGTTAAAAGTACAGTCCCAGATGTGGCTGCTCTGTGATGCTGATCATCTGCTGGAATCAGAAGAACGACTTTGTCACAATAGCAGAATTAATTAGAAACGAGATGAGAAACTGGAGACACCCTGAAAAAAGCTGTTGGCACACTCAGAGTTAATTGTTTTCTTATTTACTCTTTTCTACCTCATTTAAGAGCAGTGGTTTTCTAGGATGCATCCCTACTGAGAGAACTGCCTCCACCCCACACTGTGCAATTATACGCAGCAAAACTCAGAGGAGAAAAAGAAGAAATTTTAAACAAAACAGAAATCTTCTTAATGAAGAGCAAAAAGGCAGTCCTACAAACTCCCAGACACGGCTCTATATGTAATATTTTCTATTTTCATTCCCTTCACACACTTCAGTGGATGCTCACTTCTTTCCCCTGCGTTCATATCTCACATCGCTGCCAGGCAGGAAAAAAAACTTGGATGAAGTTGCTCTGAAGCCTGTGTGGGATGTTCCTGAAAATCCTCAGAGTTAGTAGTCACACGTAACAAACTGAAAAGTCCCATGTTTGGCACTCCAGCTTGCTCGCATACACATCCTGCTGCCCCCTAACCTCCCCATCAGGCTGACCTGCACAAATCCTCTCGAAATGCTTCTGCATCAGCTCACTGCCCTTTTACAGGTCATCTGTTTTCACAGCCTTCCAGCCATTCACTTTTCACTTTCAGAAGCTGTCGCTGTTACCCAGATCGCAGCTATTATCCATCATGCAAAACTGAAAGGCCAAATTTCGCAGGCTGGAACAGGACAGCAGCTCACATCATCCACATGTTGAATGCCAAACAAGCAGGGTCACTGCCTTCCCTCATCTCCCATAACTGGGAGAGCTGTGTACAGCCACTCTTAATGCACGCTTCTGAGTGAGCTCCCTGGTTGAGGTGCTGTGTTGGAATCTCTGTGTTGTAATACTTACACAGCAGTATTAGCAGTGAATTAGCAGTCTGGCATCGAAACAGAACAATCCCCTATTTTGTGCTGCTGTTGTGTTGGCATAGGATTCCTCCTATAGGTTTTAGAGAGGTTGGAAGAGAAATCAGGACCTTCAGACAGTTGTTGCAGGGTATCAAAAGGAATAACAGGAATAGTACACGAGTTAAGTCTCAAGAAATGCAGAAGCATAGCTCTGAGGACTCACAGAACATCATTTTTAACAGTGCTGAAACACTGAGGTAGGCAGCACAAAGAATGAACCATCACCAGGCTGGAGGATGCAGTTACACGTGGGAGCCAAAAGGATGCCCCACAGCTCTCTAAAGGATAAAGCACATTCTCTGCTGTACACGAGAAATGAGGGACCTTTTATTTTTCCCTCTAATGATCAGGACTCGTAACCATTTTCAGAATGTGAATGTTTTTGTTCACACAAACCACATCTTAAAGATCACGTTTTCCAGCCAACAGTTTTCCTTTGATGCCTGCTGAATGCAGGTAACTGAAGCCCATGTATGGAGTATAACTTACACCTTTGGTCGCAGAGCTGCATCCCCACAGACCACCTGAAGGAACGGAACGAAAACCCAATGGCTCTGATAAAAGAAACAAACAAACAATCGGAGAGTTCTGCTCTGAACCTGGGAGCACAGGGCGCTGTGCTGGAGCTCAAGGCTCTCCCTGCTTTAATGGGCACAATGCAGCCTGTGCTGCCACAGACAGCAGCTGCACGAAGCTCCTCTATGACACCAAAAGGATACCTTTCCTCTGCAAGAAAAAGGCAACAATTTCCCTTCTAAGCCACCTTCTCCCATTAAACTGCAACCTCTTCTGTCGATACCCTGTTAAGACAGCACTTGGCTTTTTAATATTTTGCCTGTAGGATATATGCCAACTTGTCCTTGATGTGGAAGATTTTAATTCAAATCAATACGTGTACAAGGTCACTTTAAAATTCAATTAATATGAATGAAAAAATATGCCCCACAGTTCTGTGAGCTGAAAATGGAACAGCTGCGAGTTAAATACTTCTGCAGCCTCTGTTTTGGTCTGTGTAAAAACAACGGGCTTCTCACTCGCTTTTAACTCAAGTGCACTGAATTCAGGCAGCAAAGTTTTCTGTAATGCCCCTGCTTCCCAAATCAGCAGGCACCAGACGAAGGTAGGACAGGCAGCTGACTGAAATCTGCAATATTATGCAGCTTTTCTGACAAAAATATAGGAAATAAAAATCTTGAAATATCCCAGTTTTAAAAATATTTTGTCTATCGCTAAGATAACTCTCAAAGAGCAGATGACAGATGCTGTATGCCAAGTCTGGGGGAGGGGAAACGGAATAATCAGTGAAAATGCTTCAGATAATTTCTTGTAAGGCTGCTAAAAACGCTCCCAGTTAGCACAGCTCACCAATTGGAGAAGAAAGAAATACCTTTCCAAATGAGTCAGTATCAGGGCCAAAACTAATCCGCAGAATGATAAGGATCAAAATCCATTTGCCATGCCGGAATTCTGCCTGGAAGAAATAGCTTGCAACACACCCCTTAATTTGGCCTTTTCATTGGAACGGATAGCAAATGAAAGGACCTTTTAGAAATGATTTTAAAAATGCATTAACAAACATTCTTTCTTCAGATTTATCTGAAAGTTTAATATTAGGAGAAAGTGTGCTGACAGCACTAAGCTCCAACACTTCACAGAACAATCCCAAAGCTCCAGATTTCCCCTCAGCATCCCAGGGAATTTGCTGCTGATCTGAGCTGCAGATGCTCTGCATTGCAGAGCTAAAAGAAAGACAACGTTATTTTCAGTTAACAGGGTACCTCCCTGCTAGTATAGAAAGGACCACGAGTTCGTATGAGGTTTTTAGTCACCTTTCAAAAGAACAAGGCAACATCAAAGCAGAGATGCAACCAAGCTGCACACATTTCCAGCAAAAGGCCAGGCACCTGCTCCTCCTGGAACTGCCAGCCAGAAGCCTTTCCTCCCACTCCTACATCTATCTTACTAATCACTAGAATGGCTGGAAATCCTATTTATATGTACTGGAAAAGAAGGTTTTGTATTCACTACATAAATCAAACTGCCCCCCCAGAACCTTCAGCTAGGTTTTTTTTCCCTGTGTCTCATCTGCTGTATCAGTGCTGCACTTTCCCTCACATGCTCATTATTCTTTAATGATGCCTATTTGTAAATAGCAAGATAGGATGCAATTAAGCTATTAGAGTCTAAATAAACAACCATACTAATTAGTTCTTTACAAGGAATTTTTTCCTTTTTTTTTTTTCCCCTCCTTATTTTAATGTAAGGGCTGGAATTTGACTTTCGTTAATTGAACCTAATTGCAGTAGTGCATGATAAGAAGTTAACGTAGATAAAGGATTTAAATGATTTTGCCATATTAAGGATAAGCTGGTGATGCTCTCCTTTAGTACCACAGCACTTCCTGCTAATAAAGCAAAGTGTCACACAGTGCTGTTGTGGCAGCCACACGAATGAATTGGTGATGCTGGACCAACACTGCCATGGGTAGCAAAATGGATTTTGTCTCTTTCTATTCTGAATTACAGCACAGCAGGAACTTCACAGGGATGAAAATGGATCTGGACCTTGTAGAAAATGAAACTTCTTCAAAAAATAGAAAAATTCTTCTAACTTCAGGTCACAATTTGCAATTCTTCAACTCCTTCCAAGAGTAAGGTGCCTGGAACAAGTAGAGCCCTTTTTAATGGGCAAATAATCACAGAATCCATTTTCCTCTGAGAAAATCATCATGATTTTATATAAAACACTGATAAACAATATTCAGACGTAAGAAGTTGTTCAGATTCAGTGAACAGACGTCTAGCCTATTTGCCATTAATACAGCCCACTTCCATACAATCAGACTGTTTAAAATGCTTGCAACAAGATTTGAAAGTTGAAACGCAAAATGCGTCTGATTTTACTGAGAATGAACAGAAACTGTGTAAAAATGCTTCATGTTTTTATAGGAGAGATCCACTAAAATTCTAAGCATCTGTATAAATGCATAAAACGCCTTCAGCATCAGAAAGTTTGTAAGATAACATGAAAACAAGAAATGGCAATTTCTGAAATGAGCTTTGCTTTGGAAGAAACAACTTTTCCAATGGAGAATTGGTTACACAGAGCACTATGCTTCAGAAACAGCTCCAAACACAGAAAGCTGTTCATTATTTCTAAAAATATTCACCTGCTGTCTCTAACTTGGAGAGCAGTGACCTTACATAGCTTTATAAACACTGGGGAGACAAAGCTGCTGGAAGAGCAAGTGGCTCCTGGATCAAGATGAGCAGAAGTTGCTGTGTCTGCGCAGGGCTGGCCAGGTACATGGCCCTAAAGAAGTTCATATGGGACCAATACTTCCTGTGTTGTACAACATCCAAGGAATGAGTTGCAGGAATTAGAAGTTTCACACTGAAAAAGAGAGTCTTAACGCTGGTAACAGAAACAAGGTATTTGAAACAGCCATACAATGGTTGCACCATTAGAAATAAGTAGAGACTATCTAAGAATACAACTAACTATTTAATACCATCACAACTGCAGGTATTTTGCATTAATTAAAAATCAATTTGTGTTTTCTTAACACAAGATGAGGTTTCTCTCTTTACAGCTCCTGGCAGTTGACCAACAAAATCTCACAAAAAATCTTAAGAAAGCCTCAGTTCCCTCTGCTGCTGCTGCTGCAAATTAATTTTGCATAACACTGTTATTAAAGTTGATACAATTCTATGTTTAGTCTTTTTTATGCATAGCACGATTAAAAGATTAATAGAAAAATCACCAGTGAAGACTGGGATTAAACAGCACCTTGAAATGGTAAACTGCTTTTAAAGTCGGTTGAGGATTTCACACAGCTCTGAAAGGCTTCAATTATTTATGTCTGGTCTGTGCAGCATAAATCCAGACTAATGAGGTACAATTGCTGTGTATAAATCTCCAACACAAAGATCTCCTTATTGTCTGAGGAAGCAGCACCCTCCAAGGAGCAGCAGGCAGAAACCTTTCAATGCACAGCATTTGTGCTCGCAGGAACACTTTCTTCATCCCCCCCCACTTCCTTAAAGTTCTCAGCTTATTGCAGAGCTGTACTGTGCTGAGGGAGAGCCCAGCATCACACAGAGGTGACCAACCCTGCGACTCAGACCAGCAGCTGCAATCACCTCTCTAGAAACATGCGGGATCTGAAAGCCCCACATCACAGCTAAGGACAGGACGTGATGTCCACGTGAATATGAAGATGGGCACCAATCAGTTTGGGACTGATATTTTCTGAATTAGATCTCTTTTTCCCAAGGATGATATTGCGGTCATTTCCAGTGATTCTGAAGTTTCAAAGAATCTCACAGCCCTGATCCTTCTTCCCCACCTCCTTCCAATAGTTTGCACATTCTTAACATACATATCTGCTTATCAGTGCCTTTGGTGATGAATGTGTGCGCTTCTGGAAAACCACAGGGCTGGGTTTAAAGGTATCTTAATATAACAACAATACCTCTATGGTAAAGATCTTCGCAGGTATGATACAAACACTGCACAAATGAAACTGGTTCACATTATGGTTGGTTAATTATCTCTGGACAAACTGCATACGGTCGTGAAATATTTTTAAACAAAACAAGCATTATCTGAATCCTTTGGCATTATGGTAAATCACTGCTGTGGAAGAGCAGCTCCACATCTCACTTGGGATGAGTTCAGAGTGAGAAATGACACGTTCTGCAGAAACCCCCCTTCTTCTGGGGGAGGTGCTCTTCACACTGCCCATCCTGCAGCACCTTTCGCTGAATGATTTGTGGCTGAAAACAGCAAAAGCTTCTGCAGCAGTCGGGGCCAGATGGAAAGTGCCATATTGGCAACACCAACTGAGACAGATGGGAAAGAGGGAAAACCTGCCTAAAAGAAAAAATGATAAACCCATCACAAAATCACATGCAAAAATACTTTAAAAACAGTGGTTTTGATCTCTGATCCAAGGAAGATATGCAATCCATTGGCTCATTGCAGTGCTGTTGTCCTTGATTTAGAGACCAATGTTATTTGGTAAGTTATCACTAAATGCAAATGAGGCTTCTTTTACAGTTACCATTTTCCCAGTGCACCTTGCTCCCACCAGCTTTATCCAAGGTAACTCACACAATTTCCCAGTTGTGCCCAGTTCTTGAAAAGTATCACATGTTTTCTGACCTCAAAAAAGCCATCAGAATAGGAAGGCAATTACTGGGTGCAGAGAGGGACTCTAAGAGGATGGAAATGGTTTCCAAGCAAGGAAGTAAAATGAGACTTTTTCTTTTCTACAGTGAAACAGTTAAACATAAAGTCAGCTGAACAGCAAATGCAAAAGCTTCTACAGAGCTTAGGACGGCACTGATGAATTCAGTTCTTTTATGGAATATGTTGTTCCACTTGGTGAATCCAACAATTGCAGATGAAATGATTTAATGCCAGTGGAAGCCAGCTGTATATTTTAACCTCTGACTCAATTAATCCCTGGCGAATTTTAGGCTACTCAAAGAAAGTTAGTATTAAGATGCTAAAGAATTGATAAATTAAAATGGAATGTAACCACAGCTACACTTATTATTGAGACATTTATAGTATTTTTGAAAAATACAGGCAAAATCTAAAAATATCAGAGTAGTCAATTGAACAAATGCTAAAAAAACATAAATTCTTGATTCAAGAAAGCTGTTTTGACAAAATATCTGATTTCTAGATTTCTTTTACCATTTGCTTGGAAACAACAACTGTACTCACACATGCACTACAACCAAGCCTTTTGTAGCAGCTTATGTGAGGATGTGCCACGAACAATCTGAGATGGAAAAGACGGATTTGGTCCCACGTTTTCACTCGGATATGGAATTTTCCACTTTCATTTAAAAGCTGTCAAAAGATTCAACTTCAGTCTTTTACTCTGCTGCAGGAGAATCAGCTTCCCAGTGCCATCCTGTAAGAGCTCAGCAGCCCCTATTGCTGTGCTGCTGTCCTGGAGTCGAAACTTTACAGACTCGTCTCCTTCTCTCAGCACAACAGCTGCCTATGAGAACTGATGTGAACAACAGTCTCTTCTGGAATGAAATCTTGCTTGGTCAGGCAGAAATAAGTCGAATGTATTGGACTTGTTTATCTATAATCCAGCCTTTACTGCTCATTTACTTCAAAGGCAAATTCTTGACTTCATCATAAAACAGAAATTCATTGGACCAAGAGCAATTTGAACAAATTTCGACAAAGGAAACCAATACAATTTCTCTCTTCCTTACCCTTACTTCTTTTTCCTCTTCACCATCATGACTGAGATACACTCATTGCCAAGACTGCTGAAAAACACAGCATCTGACCTCACGCTCATATTTCAACAATCTTATTTAACAACAAAAAGCATTTAAGGGTGAAATTCTTTTTATCATCTATTTGCCCAAAAGCAAAAGAGATCTTACACTGCTGGGTCAAACGAAGAGCAGCATGTTTCTGGGAAAAAAATAATCCTTAATAGCCTGCCTTTTAGAAATAGCAATTATGTCCCTTAAGAAATCCATCTGAAAGGACAAAATGACTCAACTCACCAGCAGCATTGCAGAGGTCCCATTGGGCCGGGAGAGCTGGATAGACATCTCAGGAAACATCCTGTCAATGCGATTGATCACGTCATCGACGTACCTGCCGAACAACACAACAGTCACACACACCTCCCTGCCACAGACTTACAGATTATTACTTAAATTTAATGTCCAGAGGATTTCTTTGAATGACTTTAATTATCTTTGATACAGACAAGATAGCGAATACGTACAGAATAAAAGTATGGGAATGAAAAGGAACGGACTGACCTTGAACACAGGCAAACCATGAGCTACACCCAGGTGGATGTTGCACATACTAATTACTTCAAAACAGATATTGAAATATATAAACACACAGCATTTTCAAAAAGCAGAAGATGGGATACAAGCAAATATGGGTTTCTGTTTAAGAGAAAAGCACTTTTGCAGAGCATTTTTAAATGGAGCCAGATATCCTTTATTAGGTAACATGAACGTCTGCAAACGTTTCCAACAAAACACAGGACACAATTTGTCAGGCAACCTCCCCGGGGATGTTTTGCCCATCAGAGCTGTGGGACACCCAGATCAACTGTCCTGCTTACTCACAGAGTCATAAAACCCAGCAAAACCTCTCCCACCCCAGAAAGCTGTGTCAAAACCTTAATCTGCACTTCTAATTGAGCAGAAAAGTTTCCCCATTCATTTGAATGACTCATTAACAGCCTGTTTGCTAATAAGCAGACGGAATATCCATAAACCAAGATCTCAGTGTGGTGAAGGAGACTCTTATGAGTGCTTCAGGACGAGTAATCTACACATCAGAGATCAACAGTGCACACCTAATTTTAAACACTACCGAATCCCAAATCTCTTGTGTGTGAATGGAGATGTCTGACTGAGATGCTGGTGAAAAGCAAGTTTCTCCATTAGAATATGGCTAGGAACTACCTCACAACCTTGGACGTTTTAATGCAAATTATTGCAGTACTTAACTTTTCTGAGTTTTGATGATAATTTAAAAAGAAATAAAATAGAAAGTTGCACATCATAAAACAAAAGACAAAGCCCACATGCATTAAGGAAGAAAAACTCAAGTAATTTGACATCACAGAAACAACACTGTGGACTTTGGCATTTTATCTGCTTGTATCTCTCTGGAAAACCCCAGTGGCTATGTACATTTATCCTTTAAAAAGATCCAGGTTGGTTGGAGGTGATGAATTCTTCAACTCTCTCTTAGACCCAATCATTTTTAAATGCAAAACTTGCCTTGACTGCATGCCTTCAAGCTATGCTCAAAGCCAACCACCATCACGTGCCACCTGAGCAGGAGAAACAGATCCTTCCTTTTCTCTCAGAAAAGATTGGTGTCAGGCAGAACAGGGAGCTCTGGGCTTCTCAACAGCACTGCCTTGGAATACACCCACATGTAAAGCTATGCAATTAGGTCAAAAGTTGATATAAAAATAGAGATCTGAAGACATCTGTTCACATTAACTCAAAATGAAGTTCTACCAAAAGCCGATTACTAAGATATTGGGGTTTAGAACTGGTTTTGTAATGCTCAGGAAAACCAATCCAAAAAAACCAACTCAAGGAAAAAATAAACAAAGGAAATCCATGTTACTTGGGCAAGGCACAGCTATGGGGTCCATGCCCACCAGTGGCCTTTTCCTTCCTTTCTCAATCAAGAGAATCCAGAGGAAATCCACAAGCCCTTTGCCTTTATTTAAAAGCAGACATCAGTGCTTCCTGAGGATGCATCAGACCAGAAGGGTTCTTTAAGGATTCACATCTAATCACTGAGTTAGTCTGACTACACGATGGCCTCAACTACAAAATGACATCCAACCTAATGCACAGCAAAGCTCTTCTAGGGCTATGCCCTTCAGAGAGCACGTCAGGTAAAACACCCTGCTAAGTATGGTTAGGTTGAGGTTGGACTTGATGATCTTGAAGGTCTTTTCCAACCTGAGCAATTCTATGATTCTGTGATCGGTGCAATAAGCAAGAAGCAGCACGGCAGTGTAGAAGGATAACTGGTGACAACTGTACAGCAAACTGAAGAGCATACAATGAAGATGAGACACAGTGCATTCCTGAGGCTGTCTGCAAAGAAGGTCATAGAAAAAGCTGCTGTCTGGAACTTCTTTTGCAGAACTGAAATGCATTAATTTAGTGCCAAAATAAGAGCAATCACAATTTACACATCTCTATCCAGCAAGTTACAGCTCAAAAATATGACGGCTCCTATTTATGTTACAGAACTTTTTACAGACTCTCAGAAAAGTGTAGCACTTAAGAAGTTTAATTTTACTTCTGCTATGAGCACTTCCAACGTATCACCACGTCTCAGTTCTCTCCTACTTACAAAAGACGCTGGTTGGAATGAGCATTCACAGACACAAGTAGTAACAGAGCAGGGAAAAGCACATGGAAATAGATCTGCTGAAATCTCAGGCGTATCTTCAGCTTACAAAAAAAATACAGTGAACTCTCAGAATTACAGACAAGGTGAAATCAGATGGCAGTAAATTCCCCTCTCGCCCTACAACAGCTGGGTTTCCTAGGTTTGTTGCATCTTCTCCATCCCATTTTCCTTCTCCTTCTCTCCCTCATGACACAGATTCACGTTTTTGACGGAGGTTTTAAAATTACTTTTGAACAGAAAATCTTTATTTTAAAATGATAAATAGTACCAATCAGTGGCATGCAACTGCATGTGCAACTGAACCCTGTCCAGTAAGATGAGAGCTGACATCAGAGATCCTCCAAGGCTGTCAACGCTGTAAATTGTTATTTCCATTTTAATGCAGTAGGGTATTTTCTTGTATAAACATGCTATATTAATACTGCAGAGGTCAAATGAACCAATCTACTCCAAGAACACCAGCAAAGACTGGAACAAATTCTGAATGTTATTCTCCAAATGAAAGCTTTCTTTGTTATGAACACATACGGTAAAACAATGCTAGAATAAAGCAGCAGAGACATTCTCTGAAAGCTTGGCAGCAGGCTCACATGTAAATCCTTTGGTCCATATTACAAGAATGATGTCTGGAAGCAACAGAAAAAACTTTTGAAGCCAGTTATAAAATACTGGTTAGAAGGGACTAATTAGCTAAGCAAGCCAGATGAGATGCTGCACGCCAACACATCAGGTTGACAACACAAAAATAATTCAGGAACTGTCTTCGCAGGCAAACACCTTTTGATTCACACCTAGGGCTCCCATAATATGAAAAACTAATTCATTGTAAAATGCCTTTAATTCCATACTGGACAGATGGCTTGGTTCTGTGATGTGACCTCTCTCTCTATATCTGCTTTTTTATTTTTTTAATTTTTACTGGATCAGATCCAGCGATCCAACGTTAGTGTGATGTTTAGCAGCTTAGACAAGATTTAAATAGCATTCATCCCACACAGTATTTCACTTTCATGCTGTTCATTTTTTCCACTCAATATTACTGTTTGAAAATTAGAAATATAGCAGTTTGTAACCAATTTTGGAGGAGATCTTTCAAAAGAAGAACATTTTGCTAAATGATTTCAGAGAGGTGTCTGCAGTGCAATGGAGCTTCACCATTCCTGAATCGCTGAGTGGAAAACACTGTATGGGATGAAGAGCAGCTCTTGATTCTGTTCAGTCTGTGATTCGAGGTATTCTGGACAGCAAAAGGGGAAACTCTCCACACATTCCATCGCTTACTAGCACTGGAAGTGCTTGTCAGTGCTCCCAAACTTTCAGGGAGGGTTTTTTGTTACCATTTAAATCAGAGCTAATAATTTCTTCTTATACATATATGGCTTTCAGATAAATTGATTGGATATTATATTTTAAAACATAGTCACAGTTCTAGCGTGATTTATTAACCACAGAATTAAAGTTTTAATTTAATTCAGCCACCTGCTGAGCCAGTCTCCGCAGGTAGCAAATTCAAGTTGATAGAAGGCTTTTGAGAAGCATCAATTAACAATAGTTATTAAAACAGTGACCTCTGTCAGCTTTTGTGAAATGACACTTCCTGCTTGGGTAGGCAACGAAGAGCATGAAAAGGAATTCAACAACTCTCACGCTGAGAAAGCAACATCATGCCTCAAGACATCTCATCAGGCAGCTGTCACAGCCCATGATATCTATAGACCAACCTGGAAATTTCTGCCTCTTTCCCCAGATTCCACAGTTGATATGTTGCTATTTCAGGCTCTTGCTCTTCCAACTAGAAATTCTAAAAATGCCCGTGTTTCCTGACACTAGCACTGCAGGCATTTGCCTGCTTTGACCACCTTCTACCCAGCTAAAAACTCCCTTGTCAGGCAACCTTGTCTTACAGCTGCACCACCGGCCTCTCACGGTCTAAACGAACTGCTTTAATGGTTTCTTCTCTCTTCTCTCATCCAAAAACAAAGTTTCTGTTGGTGAGGACTCCAGCCAGGCTCCTCACTGTACTCACTATGCTTCCCTCTGTTCTTTCATCATCTGCACACAAACTCTCTCTTCTGCTTCTCCTTTAATGCCTCCAATTCCTGCTGCGAAATCTTTATTCATGACAGACTGTAAAGGAAAAGCATTAAGTTACTCAACTAAGAAACTTCTACTGTGAAGTATACTGAAGGCAGAAGAGGCAAACCTGAAATTGGAGTTATGGTTCTTCAGCCTCGGGGTGGCAACATGTGGCTGGCACGAGGGGTGCTGGCATGGCAGCATCTTGGGAGAGTGACTCCACAAGTGGGGGATGCAGCAAGCCAGGAGGAGTGGATTGGAAAGAGCAAATCTGCTGAGATATCCTGGACAACAATTCACGCCCAACCCAGCCTCAGTATGGGGAAATGAGACTGCATGCACCTGAAAGCAAAAAGCTCCAAAGCTGAGAGAAGGAAGCTCACCACTGATGTCAGCAAGTTAGCTGTTCAGCTAACTGGTATCATCTGTGCTAGGAATCTTATTCTAGTCACAAAGAATGACGTTTCAATACTGAGTGGATGCAAAAGATTAAGTCACGCCATGTGCCCAAATAGTCCAAAAGTGTTTATATATAAATACAGGGCAGTCTGCTCCAAAAGCACATGCATGCAGAGCTGCATCCAACCCTTAACCATCTGCACTTCTCACTCAGGAAAGGCCAAACTAGTACAGCACTTAGAAATGAACGCTGAGTAGTTTGGACAGTTCTGCTGAAACTAAGACAGTGTTTAAGGGTTGGACTCACAGAGCATTTCAAAACCTGAGGCTGTGATTCAACAATTTCCAGTCTCCAGCACCAATAGTGACATAAGGCACTGACACATCCCGGCCCCCTCAACCGTGCTGTGCTAGGAGAACTGAATCAAAGAACCGATCTGGCTTCAGAAAGTAAGAAGTGCTTTCAAGGTGAACCAGATCCATGATCCAGCCCTGTGCCTGCACAATTCCTGTGGGGACCAAAGCTCCCAGGACAGGAATGCTGTACATCGGTGTCATTCTATTACAACAATAAAACATCGTTTTACTGCAAAATACGCTACTTGTACTGTCTTGTTCACTCAAACAATTCTGCATTACTCCGTGCCACTGAGAATCTGCTGATAAGGGATGAGATGTAAGTACGTAAGGAATTTCCTCAAAGGTAAGAAGTGACAGTGATGCTACAAATCCAGGCAAGTTCTCACGCTGAATACTTACAAAATGCAAACCTGCCCTGAACCAGCCTCTGAACAACCACGTGTTTAAGTGAAATAAGAACATCACTTTAATATGCTCTGAAAATACACATTTTGTCAGAGCACTGTTTCATTTGGTTTCGAAAAGCAAAAAGACTTCTGTTAACAACATCAAATTCCAGCATATCATCTTAAATAGTGCAACTTTAATAAGGAAAACCTCAAATCACAAACAGAGACCTTGCAGTCGAATTCCCATAGACGTTTCACCATATGGTTGAAATAGCTTTCCTGGTACTTCTGTAGAATGTTCTTCAAAATGCCTTAAATGCACAGCAGTAATCAAGAGTTGAACACGGATATTGCAATGTGTGAAGGCTGGTTAACAAAATAAGCATGCATCTGCTTTGCAGTCATCACCAGAATCTTGTCTGGGCTTGTTACTAGACCGCGTGCCTTATGAAAAACATCATTAACTCCTTTGTATGTACCTCAAGAGGAAAAACAGCCCTCCCTAACATCAGTAATAACAATTCCAGAAGCTATGGCTCACAGCACATAAGCATTGTTTATTTCTTCTTGTTTGAGAAAGTCGATGCTGCTTCACAGCCAGCACTAAATGCTAACAGCAGTAATTTCCTGGGGCCTGGATGAGAATCAGAACTATTACGAACATTTATCTACAAAGATGGTTCTTGTAAGTTGTCAAGCAATTTGTGTCCCACCCATTAACTGAAATATGCACGTGCACACACAAGTTCCCATACAGTAAAGCCATGCCAGAAGTCTTTGAGATTAGCTTGGGCCAAGAGATCCAGCTGGCCTTCACCAAAAGCTGCACAAGCTACACGCACCTCAACCCAAGGGGCTTCAGAGAGACAGGCAATGCCCACCCTCTCCTGCATCATATTAGTCCTGCTTCTAAAAATGACCATGGGCTGAGCTGGTTTTTGGCTCACCTGCCTTGCCAAGCTCCTAAAACAAATAAAAGGGGCTCCTTGCATATGGGAGGGCTTCCATTGTTAGGGCTGACTGCATGATGGCATCCTGATGCTACACATTATTCCATGCTGCCATTTCTTCTAAAGTTAGTATTTTACAATACATTATTTTCAGCTCTGCTATTGAAGAATTATTTCAATAGCACAATCTTCTCAGTTTCTCAGTGCTTTGTATCTCCCTCAACAGAGGGGAAATGACAGTACTTACCTGCTTTTATGAAAAGCAACAGATAACGTGCAATACCTATTATGTATTCTATACCTATCACAACTAGTGAGATTTTACTTCTGAGCTCACTGACTGATGGAAAACATAGCACATTTTGCACAATTAGACCTTCCTATTAGACCTTCCTAGACTGTACTTGATCACACGGACAGCACTGCTGGAAGATCTCAAGGGTCACTAATGTGACCCGTATCAATCCCTGAATTTAACGAAGGCTACAAAATTGCAGAGGGTGGGAAGCAGGGAGCGTTGAGGATATAATCCCTGAGGAAGGTCTAACAGTATCAGAGCAGGAGAGCAGAGCAGAGCACTCCTTAGGACAGCTTTTGTTTGTACTGGTTTCGTTACCAAAGCCCTGATGTCTTCTGCCTCAAAGCATCCCCTACTTCAATGAGATTCTGACGCACGCAGGCAGTACTCTGCAGTCTTAAAACTTTCTCTAAATTCAGAATGGCTCAGTACTCTGAAAACCTGTTTCAGTAGATTTTCTCATCCTTACCATATGCTTCCTTCAGTTTTGGCTACGAAGAGATTAACTTTATGTCTCTGCCATGTCAGCACCCGATGCAGGCACGAGCACGTGTGTCAGGGCTGCAGTCACACTGAGCACCTGTAGGCACACTGCATGCTTATCTGTTCTACCTTCTCCAACATTGTGCCACTTCCTGGAAGCTACTGATGTGAGGATACTCAACTTTTATGAAAGAGTTTTATTCTAGCACTATTTCCTTAGAACCCCTACTGGCCTCCAGCTGTACTGGGGAAGCAGATTTCTACAGCTCATCATGGTGCTAACATCTAAGGATACTCAGATAAACAGAATGCCTGAAGGAGCATATTAGTCAAGAGAAAAAGCAAAGCAAAACAAAATCACAGACATGAAGACATTAAAAATCTGGCTTCTGCAACTTCATTGTCCCCACAGTGACATCGCACTGCTCAATTCTACTTCAGAATTACACTGTTCCTTTGGGACAGGATTTTGGAGTACTTAACAGGAGTAGTAGGAAGCAAAGATTCAAGAAAAGACACATTTGTGTGCACACACACACCATGTACAGACACCTGTGTACATATCTGTTCGTACTTATTCAAATAAATAACAATAATAATTAAAACGTATCAAGGCAACAAGAAAACTTTGGCAGGTGGGAGGTTCAAGCATGGAAAACCAGTTAGGTTTTCAAATGTCAAGTTAAACATGAGAAGTCCTTAAATACGAGTTTAAAATAAAGTCTGGTGGCTCACAAACAGGCCTCCATTTTTTGGAGGGGGGGTGATAAAGGTATGAAATATTGTACCAAACAATGACTTGTGCAACCCAATGCAATCCATTTGTCATACAAACTTTTACTATGATCACCTATTTTCTAAGTTTTCTTGATTAATGCTGATTTTTCTCTTTGAGATTAGGCTGTGACCAAGTCCTTCAGTATTTGAGCACCAGTACAGAAATGGAAAATCTCCCTTAAAACTCTGAGGTTTATCACACGATGCCTTCAAGGGCATCTTTCCACCCTTCTGGTACAAAAACTGCATTTAGTAAGTACAGTTAGGTATTTATACGTTCAGGAGTCTTACATTCAGGAGTCTTCCATACAGACACTTGGTGGAGAGAAGCCCTTCAGAATCCTGTTTTCTAAAACCCACATCTTTCATCACCTTTACTCCAATGTGACCTTTTAACCAAGCAGGTTTCCTTAGGTTGGGATTCTTATAGGGCTCACTGAAAGTCAGCAAGGAGGGGAACTAATTCCCTTAAGTACTCAGGAAAAGGAAATTCCCCTTAATTCCACCATCACTGGCAGAAGTGAACAACAGAGGCTGCTAAAGGGAATGGACTGCAGAAGCAGTAACCCCTGGTCTCACCAAATCCAGCCCAGACACCGCAGCAGAACTCTCCACAATCACACTACGCCTTTTTGGCTACCTTCCCACTGCTGCAATCAGGTTCCTCCTCATGTGAAGTTATTTCCCCTCCCACACAAGGATCAGCAGGCAATCACAGAGATCAAAATGGCCTGACGGTCACGGCGGCTTTCTTAATGCTGGAGCCCACGGTCTGCCTGTGCTTCTCTGCTGTGCTCAACAGGCAAGGAAGGGATGAGGCTCAGCTGGGCCTGGAGCCAAGGCTGTGCTGTGGGACACAAGGCTTCTGCATCACTCTGCCTTACCTGCACAGCTTCCAGGAAAAGCAAACATACATCAGTGCTCACGCTGGACGTATCTGAAGGAAAATACCTCCTTTAGAACCACTGGGTTCTGTGCTAGCAAAGAGAGGTATTATTATTAGAAATTGTATTATTTAAAAAAAAAAAAAACACAAAAAACAAAGAAACCCACAAGCAATTTAAAGTATACTAATAGAGAAAACATCTTAAGTAAAAAAAAAATAAACAAGGAATGACAATCTCTTTCAAAAAATACACGAGTACTGAATCTGCCTAGCTTTGCTGCTAGATATGTTTCTCCATGCTGAGTACGTATTAAAGAATATAGAGCTCAAAACACTACAAAAACTAAGTTTTGTTAAGGAACGTCAAGTTGGTTACCCACAGGAAAGAAATTCCAAGTTGCTACATAGTTTTTAACAACAAGCAGGCACTGATGAACAAAAGCACAGCCTCTTGAGTGCCAGCAGCCCATACTAACAGACTGCCCACTGCAATGCAAGTGGGGATGCAATGCAAGCAAAGCCAGCCGGCCCCAACCACGCTGCTCCTCGCAGTGCTGCTGCAGCAGGGCCAATAAAGGGTTTCTTGCAGACTCTGAAGACAACATGAGCCCGATCAACCTTTTCTAATCAGCAGCCAAAGTGCCTTGCCTGTCTGTCAACGCAGTGTCTCCCAGCAGGGAGTGGTTTATTATTCTAATAAGATGCTCCAGTGAAGAGAGGGTCAGCCGTGATCTCTACCAGGAGAAGATTTAATTAGTCAGTGTAAAAATTCTAAAGACACTTCCAGCACACAGACAAACTGTTAAATATGAAGAGAAATGATAACACATTTTAAAGCAAGGTTACTTCTGTTTTCTTTGTTTCAAACACAATTTATATTTTCCTTTTTTTTTGGCTCTCGTTACACTGTTGCATTCTCCAACTTACAGATCCTGTGGTTATAAAACTTCCAGTCAAACCCACTGAGCAGAGAGCTCTATTCTTTAGGAAACAATCTAAAAGAGCATGAACAGAAACCAAACCCATTTAAGAACCAGTTGGTTCATCACAGAGCAGAAGTTACATCGGTTTGATCCTAAAGTAGTGTTTGAATTAAAAATGTGCTATATGAAGAAGTGAACAGGAATCAGTTCTATCAATACAGAGACTTGGAAACTTTATGAACAGGCAGAACTTTCATTAAGAGTAAGCTTTTATCAAAGGAGTGAAAGCTGAAGCCAGCGATGAGGACCAGAGCTATTACAGATATTTCAATCATTTGGAAACTATTATCTCAAACTCATGCTGCTAGCACAATACAGGTTCACCTAGTAACACGACAGCAAATTACATGATTAATTAGCTAACACGGAGCTACTGAGAGTCAACCAGTCGAAGCCAATGTCCTGCAGAAGCAGTGATGTTTCTGAACATCAGTGAACTGGCAGATATCTCAACATCCCTCTCCATTCATTCTCAATTTGCATTCACTACTCAGTGCACTGACATGTATTGCTGTGTTTGACTTGTGTTCCATCATTTAACTATTCTTCACTTATGTTCATGAAGTTTTCTGTGAATTCCAAGTACAAATGAAATGCAATTACAATAAACCATTCTTAATGGCACTCCATGGGTATTTTTTTTTAAGAGACAAAAGTATACAAAGCACTGATGGTAGTGCATAACTGCTTGGCAAAATGCACAGTGAGAAACATCACACAGCACCTCTGAAAAGGAACCATGGGGATGGGAAAGCTGAAGAAGAAAGGTGAGCTGAAAACAAGTGGACTGTGGTTACACTTACATCCTCAGCTGCACTGCTCCAAGGTTTGCTGCTCTGCCTGCCTGCAACCCGTCCCATTTGTTTAGAAACTGCAGCTCGTAAGCATAAAATAAAGTCAGAAAATAAGAGCAGACAAAACAGCGCTTATTCTGCTCTTTTCAAGGGCTTAAAAAAATCCCTAGAACATTAACTTTAGTTTAAATGTGTGTGCATATATGTATCAGTATCACAAGGCACTCAAGGACCACTTTTTCATCCCCACATGCCACACTGCATCAGTGCTCCATGACAGCTCTCAAGAGGCTCTAAGCTCAAACCAGAACTGAAGTTTTCCCAGTATCCCATCCTTCACATTCTGGAGATGGAAATGAAATACTTCTTTAGGGTTTGAAGGCAAAGTCAACTACGTGTGCGGGTTTTGTGCTTGAGAGAAGACCTCATGGCTGAGGTTCACCCACCAAAGCACGCAGGAAGCACTGACTCCCATTCCTGCTTTCAGAAGGCTGGGCAGCATCACCTCTGAAATGTGAGTCAAAACCTCAGACCACACAGCCATCTCTGAAACCTGCTATGCCTTCTTCAGAAGCACGCTTTGATGAGGAACGTCACCCCCAGACAGGTGCTTAGTATCTGAAACATCACATTAATGACAATCATCTGGGAATTATCTCCTAAATTTGCAACTTGATAGATTGCTTGCCAACAACACAGCTCAGCAACATTTGCCTAACAAGCCTAACAATAATTTCTTTCCTTTTTTTTAGACTTAATTTTAAGACTGAATCACAGAAAAGTTAAAAAGCAATGAATGCTCAAACTTAGGTATTATTTATAATGGTAAAATACTGTTAGCTATGACCATGACTGTCCAAATTATGCATCTGCTATGTAGCCAGCGAGTCCCAAAACTAGATCTAAGTTGGATTTGTCTTTCAGTCCTCCACAAAAAGCTCTTTTTACAAGACCTGTCTACAAGGCACAAATGTGTCATGAGCAAAAGCATCATCTTTGCTCAGAAACTGTCAAAATCCCAAAGCCAAAATGAAACAGAAGGATCTGCATGTAAAAGGCAAGTAGAAAAGCTTGCTTTTGGCTTGAGGGAAGCTAAGTTTCACAGCACTACTTTGGACAGAGCTGTACAATTTTGACTTAAATTACATGCAAACAGTAAGGTATTCTACACGACTTCTACAGCACGTTTGATTTTAACACCAAACACTCAATGTAACAATCAGCAAAAGAGCTCAGCAATTATGAGATTGAAGGCATTTGTGGAGCTCGACACAGACTGACAGGCTCCAGCCAAGCTTGCTGTGTAATTATTTCATGTGTCTACGCTTTGTCTTGCATCACTGAAATGAACACCTTAAGGCAAGAACACAAAGGATAGAGAATAACACATCAGCATGCACTTCTCAGAATGAATACTGACAGTGGATAGTGAAGAGCTTCCCACTAGGTCCCACACGTAGCAATGATACAGTCATTCATTCTTCACAACACGTCACTCCTGGACTCTGAGTCTTGTAAGAAATCAGCTGGGCTTGAACAACTGACAATAAAGACAACGCAGGCTCCCACCCTACATGCAGGCACCAGCCTTGTAGTTAATGCCTCCTCCTACCCCAGCTCTGAGCAAACGTTACTTGAGCTGCTCTCAGCACCTCCACACCAGAAGATGCAATTCATACAGTTCAAGAGAGGAAACCCAGGCATGCAGCAACTCAACAAAACAGTAATTTGCTCAATAACTTATCCAGGAACCTCTGTATCTTTGAGGGCTTTTCAACGTACGTGGTTGAGAATGAAAAGGCTGACCACTATCCCACAGTTATATTTTGTGGGGGATGGAAACAAAGCACTACAGGCAATGACAGAACGTAGTAATCGTACATAGAATGTAATTTTCATTTCCTTCAAGGTGTGCAGGCAAACAGCAACGGTTAAATGAGTAATTTGCTGTTTTAGCCATGATCTCTACACCAAAGTATTACTTTATTTGCTGAAATAAAAGCTGTAAGAACAAAATAAAAGTCAGAGGAAAAATAAAAGAGAGCTGAGCCCACTGCTGATGCTAACAACGCCTTCCTTGCCCAGTGTTTGATGACCTGTGTTACCCATGCAAAGATAAGAACCACAGAAAACAAAGCTAAAACAATGAAGCACGTGTCCAATTAGAGATGTGTGCTATGTTACTAAACCTCTTCTTTTTAAAATGACACACACATACTCATGAATAATATCACTGGCATTACAAAAACAGCGCTGAGATTTTGTTAGGTAAAAATCTATATAGCAAAGAGGAAGCACCGTTAGGAACACAAATAGCAGCAGGGCAGCATCTGGAAACAAATGAAAACCAAGTTAACTTCAACCAGAGAAACTTCTAATAGCTGCATTTTATTTTTTTCTACCAGCAGTTGGACAAATAGGACAAGCAAAGTGATTGTACCAAAATCCTTAAAACCATCACAAGCAAAGGTTATGCTTAGAGGATAATGCTATGATGTGATCAGCTAGAATCTGCTACCCCAGCTTTTTCCATGTAACCCACCCACAGGGTTCCTCGTAAACACATGAATACTCAGAAAATGCCCTAAAGTGAAATTAAAAAGTAATAACAGTTATTTTTAACACCAAGTAAAGAAAACTCAGCTAAGCAGTTCTCCTACTGTGTGTCCTTTCTACGCAGGCATTGAAACTCTCCTTCTCTCTCCAGGTCAGTTGTGCCCACCAGGTCCCCAGGGATGGGGACAGCCACTTCTCCCCCCAGTAAATCCAACTTTGGTCTCCTGCTGAGTTCCCACCTACACCCACTGCTTAGGAAACTCCTTCATTTTGAGTTACTGTCAAAGATACAGGTAACCCTCATTGCCTTTAATCTCAGGTAAGACATTCCAGTCTTCTTATCCCTTCTCCCTACCAGCACGTATCACATTTGAAAGCAACTTTTATTGTCCTCACAGAACAGCTGTCTAGTTTCTCCCTCAGATAGCTTGGAATCATGAGGAGGCACAGAAGTGATGTAACTAACAAATACTTTCACAACATGTTCGCATCGCACCACAGTTATGCAATAACACCATTTTTGCTAAGCCATCAAAACAGAGACCTCCTCCTCCCACCTTATTAGGGCTCCACTCTTTTTGCTTGTCATCTTCGACAGTGGAATATACAACCAATGAATATGGAAACACTTGCTGACTTTGGCAAGCGGCTGGTTTCATTTATTCTTTTCCACTTGATTGCCTGCTGCAGCAAAGCAGCCTCCAGTGCTCCCCACATCAAACAGTCCGGCCAAGAAAGGGGGTTAAAGCAATCACATGATAAAATCACAGCTTTGGCAATAGCTTTGATATCATTATCAAGCTCACAAATTTCCTCTCTTATCTAGCTTGTTCTTCACTGTCTAATTAGTCCAACCACTGATAGAATGCTCTGCTTTTTGACACAGAAACAAGCAGTTAAACTAGTACTTGTGGTCTTTCATTACACATTAACATCTTCATCCTGAGCTTTCCTTCTGCTGAATGTACAGGAACTCCCTACAGGGCGATCCTGGCATCCCGCTCCAAAGGTTGCAAGGGTATCTTGCAATGGTTGGGGCTGTAGAAAAACTTTTAATTAATTGCCACCTTGTAACGGCACAGTTCTCACACAAACATTACCTTTAAGGCAAACATCCATCAAAGAGTCAGAAATGTGCTGTTTTACCATAGAATTGCAATTCCCAGTAAAAATAACATTCACTGAGGGCTAAGCACTGCCTTGGATCTGTGCACATCCTGGAAAATGAACATGCACATCAAGGATGGTGCACTGCCCCAGTCAATCTCCAGCAAAGTAGATGGGAATTGCTTCCAATCACTGCGCTCAGTTCCATCAGGCTGCGCATCACACCCAGAGCAATACTATTTGTGGGATTAGTTTGTGGAACGTGACATCAAAACACAAACTGCAATGAGCCCAAGGCCTCTGTGAGCTGAGGCCATCAAGAAGAATATTTGTGGAGCTGCTCCTGACCAGGATACACAAGTTGAGGCTATCAGTCCTTAAGAGCTCACAGCAAATGGCAGGAGAAGCTCTTCACACTGTGAAGAAATGATGAGATCTTAATTACACGCCCTCTATATCCAGAGTGGTTGGACAGAGTATTTGCTGAAAAGTGAATAAATCGCACGGCTTTTTCCCTCGGTGTTAAAAAGCACTGTAAAATTTTACAACACCGCTAACACACATCTCAGTAATTTACTGCGGCTAAAGCAACACCCAGGACCTCTGTCTCCTGTACCTGCATGGGCAGAAATTATTACCCTGCTAATGAATATCACAAGGAACATTTGGTTTTAGTCAAAATCTTTTCTTTCGACAATCTGTGTCGATCAATGCCTGCTGCTTTTTTATAATTACTTTGTAAGAAAACAGGCAGCTGTATGGTACTTATTGGAATGAAATGAAATTCAGCATATAACTACAGCCAAAAAAATGGCATTGATCGGGTATAACCAAATAAAGAAGATTATTACAGAGCCTCCTGCTGCCAGATACATCAAGATATTAGGAGATTAGATCAAGCTTAAATATTTTTGAAGGAGCCATCTTTCTAAAGTTGCATAGAACAGCAAAGGTATCGACTCAGCACTGAGTTCCCACGCATCCAGCAATGGAATGGAGCTGTGCAGAAGCTGTTCTGTAACAAACAGGTGTTGTAGCTGAGCAGTGGCATGCAGGGGCTGCTCAGAGCAATGCCACCACACTGACAACTGCAGGACCTGCAGAGAACACAAAGCAGGCAAGGACCCCCCACCCAACCACATAGCACACACTGGGCTCAAATGTGCTGACACTCACAGCAGTGTGCTAAGGAACTGCTCCCTCCCACCAGCAGTGCAGGGCTGTAGTTCAACTCTTACCCAAGTCCTCGGGTCATATAGCTCCAGCCGGGGCCCAAATAAACCTAAATGCAAATCCCAAATATATTGCACTGGAAGAGGGTTTTTGCTGCTGTCTGGTGCTGGTTTAATAGAGTTGGATCAGGTTTACAGAGTGAAAGAGATTGTCAGATTTATATTATATTAGAACATGCCTCACAAAAACCTAGAAGTCTGAGATGCAGCAGTGGCTCTGAGTCCCAGAAGGTATCTGCTGTAGGATGGACTGCTATGCTACACTTTTATCTTCTATACTACGAAATCAGATCACATCATGTTTTTTCCTCTCAGTTTTCAGATGCTCATTAAATCTCTGTTGATCCAGTATTCAAAACTGCCCCTAACTACAGAAATCACATGCATCCCTAATAAAGCAAAGAAACAACAGACAGCTGACCATAAGAACCCTGCAGACCAAAGACAGAAAGAGAAAAATACAGCTACATCATCCTCCTTCCTTCAGTATCTTTGCTACCTCAGCATAAAGCACGTGTTACAAAACATGTACATGGTGTCAGAGTGAACAGTGAATACAAAGCAGTGAATACAAAGAAGAGAAAACATTATCAGAGCTTTATTTTAGAACTTACACTGAAATGAAAAGCTCACCTGGACCATCCCCTTCTCCCTTTTTTTGAAGCACAGCTTGGTAAAGTATCATAGGCTACAAATAGGAAGGACTGATGGATGCTATGGCCCCAGTATGTAACAACATGTGACCTCAGAATCAAAACAACACTTTTGATATTTTTTCCAGTTAAATTAACCAGTAAATGCTACATAACTAAAAGTGACAGACTGCTATTTCATTTCATAGCAGACTGTTCCACCCAACCCCCAGCACTTAAATACAACGCACAGAAAGAAACAGCAGGCAGCTTTGGCCCCCACCCCTGCGTGCCTGTGGAGCTCTGTGAGCCCCTCATCTACTGCCAACAGGGGCCTTTCATCCCTGTGATGAGGACTAGTTAGCTATCTCAGGCTACCTCTGAAAAGCAGAGATAATAACTTGACACCTGTACGTACAGCTGTTCTCTAGATAAAACTCAGTTCAATGAAGTTTAATGATGTGCTACGACCTTGGAATCTTCCTCTTTAATACAACATGGGTTGAATCACGGCAGATGCTTCTCACCTTTGGGATCTGGATGTCCCTGCTTCTGACCCTGTGAAGAACCAGATCAGCTTCAAACTGTCACAAATCACCATTTGGTTTAAAGGTAACTTAAGTCAGTGGTTCTATCACTGCAGTGGCAATGCACCTTATGGAGACTGGCACGTTTCTTATCTTTCAGTGTGGGGAAAAATGGCCAGGAAGAAAACGATATGAAAAATGAAAACGTGAGGATTATGTAATTGTAACTCTTCCTTCTGTACCTTAGAATTGAAAATTAATGCTTACTGTGGCAGGGGATTGGAACTTGACAAACCGTGAGGTCCCTCCAACCCAAGCCATTCTAAGATTCTATTTGAAGGAAGTAGAATTACCCAGGGGTTTCACTAAATCTGACAGAAAGGCACATCGCTTCTTCAACAGCATCCAGCCCCACTTCCCTTGAACAACCTGTCTCAAAGCAATTGCTGTCATCTCTGGTTGGTAGGCAGAGAAGAAACCTGAAGGAAAATCCAAAACAAAACACAACATGGCTGCATCTTAAAATACACTTAAGCCGCCGTATTTTCAATAGCTGTTGAAAATCATTGTGATCTGTTCCTCAGCACTTATCTCCTTATAACAAAGTTGTCAAAACAGTGATTTCCTGTTTGCTCATTGCATTTTGTTATATTCTGCATGGTTCAACAACAAAAACACAAAAAAAAACACCACCACCAAAACGCCTGGGGATTCTGTCATCCTCTGAAGTAGTGTTGTAGGTGGCAGTTTCAGCAGGTCTGAGTTATTCTGCAGTCTTCCTTCGAAGAAACCTAATACTACATGCACACTATTTGCATTCCTTTGAAAGGCTCTAAAGGAATGCATAACATGGAGCAGCAGCATCACCACATGCCCCTGCACTGCTGTATTTAAAAAGTAATGGAACACTGGCCCCCAAAATGAACTGCATGACACATCTGCAGGAAAGCCATCCATCAATTGCCCAAAAAATAAAAACAACAACACAGATGTGATCCAAACTGTGCACGAGATACCAAATACTGAAATTAACATTGCATCTACATGGCTACAAAGTAATTAAACCTAGTCATGTCAATATTACTCTCTTACAGTAGAAGGAACAAACTTTTAATCTATTTCTTCATATAAAAAGGGATTAATTTGCAGAGCAAAAGGGTCACACATCTCAGCAACACGTTCTTTTGCAGTTCCTGTTGCACTGCCTCACTAAAGTCAAGCTAAAGGAATACTGTGAGAAACTTAAACATGAACAGGGATATGTAGTGAGCCCCGAGTATTGAAACTTATTGGAAACTGATCTCTTCCTTATTAATACAATTCCCCATCATGTACAGAAAGGTATCTCTGTGTTCCAGAATGCAAATAGAGTTTTAATCTTTAATTATATTCTCAACCTCGGCTCTTCTAAAAGAAGTACAGATGTGGGCCTGAGGATTATTGCTTTATTACAGTATCATCTCTGCGGCATTTAATGAATATTGATACTTAATACAGCTTTGCCAGTAGGGGGAAAAGGAGAATTTTACAACTGCGCAAAGAACTTCTGTGACTTTTCTCCAAAAGGAAACCACAGCCACACATTCTGCTCTTTCATTCTTGAATACTTTTAAGAACGGGCCCCATGTTGGATTACAGCACACAGCACTCAATGAGAGCCCAGGAGCAACACCTGCATGTCAAATAACCACAGCCCCATAGATGCTGGGTGTCACACTCAGCTGCTGAGCACATCCTGGTTTCAAGGCACGTGCTCCTGGCTGGGATTTCAGACCTGTAACACAGTGAGGTTACACTGCATAAACACAGTTTAAACATATGCTCTTCAAACAACAACAGCACACGTTTCTTGGCTGAAGCATGCTTTGCCATTATCTTTAATATCGTCTGCCTCTTTCATAATGAAAATCCCCATCCTAGGAAGTAATTAGATGCTGTTTATAAAACAACATGCTGAAGAAAACCTTTTTCTTCCCAAACTCTTGGCAAAGGGCTCATCAGGATTCTACTTAATATAGAAACGGTAATTTACACCAGTTCCAAATAATTTATTCTGGCACATCTAATGTCTGTGTATATCGTTTAGACACATACACACACATACCTTTCAGCTCACTGTTTAAAACAGCATTTTTGTCTTTATTACTGTGTAATTATTTTAAATTGAATTTCTTCCCCAACCTTCAGCTGCTGTGTCCAATAGAACCCTTTAGTACTGCTTGTATGGCAGAACATTTAATCTGTTAGGGCAGAAGCACAATGAAAAAAATCAACGCTTTGACAATGCTGGTATTGAACCAAGCTCCACGAACAAAGATTGGGATATCTGTGAATTTATTTTCCAAACCCAGATGAACACCTATCTGCTGACCCGGTAATAAGCTCTTAAAGGGGACTGCTCACCAGAGAGCTGCTTCTGGTAAAGTAACTCCAAAGCACGGAGACAAGTGTGCACTTCTTGTCAATATAACTTTCTCCTCTAGAAAAAGAAAGCAGATGAGATGATGGGAGTTTTGTACAATAAACTATGGAAGCAATTTTGACAGCAGATTTATTATAAGCCAGTCACTTAAACAGGCAGATAGCTGGAAGTGCTTACAGCTCTGCATTCTGTGGATACGTGGTGTTGGAACAGAGTTTTGTTACACGGCACTCATACAGCACAACAAAATGGTCTCATGCCCACTTAAAGAGAAAAAAAAACAGCTTTCTTGAGTCTCTACCCAGCACTTCTATCCTCAAGTCCTTATTCTCTTCTGAAAGAAAAATCATCTTCATAGCTTTTTGCTCCTCATTTATCTACAGCACTATTATGGGCAGCACATCTTGTTTTTTTATTTTTTAATAAAGCAAAAGTAATTTTGCTGGTCTGCTCCTAGCAATACAGCTTAAATTCACACTGATTTTTCCTCAATCTATTAAAATGTTTTCTTTGTCAGGTTAGGGAATACATCAGAGCACAAGAGATTTACAAGACAAGTTGAGGAACCCTAAAATACAAAATTGGACTCATTTTTACTCAAGCCTTTGTATCCATTGTGCCTGAAGTTGTCAAACCAGAACCAGACTTCCCATTCCTTATTGTTTATAGCGTGCTTATTTCTGCAAAACTACAAACGTCACAACAAATGACCCTAAAAAGCAACATAAAGACACGAGTCTCAGTGCTTACAGTGGTGAGCAAGTTCTTGTTCTGGCAATTTCCTTCCAGGCAGAGAAGACAGATGGTTCATTTGGGAGCACTGAGCAAGCCCCGTGCCACAGAGCTATCCAAGTCCAAGGGTTTTCAGCTGAGACCCCTAAAAATTCCCATTAATACTAACTGACCCTCCTGTGTGTGCCAAGGAATGCAGCTGCATGAATATCAAGTCAATCCTGCGCTTCCTCCTTTCTTTCTGCTTTGCCATCTCCCAGCGGCTCCAGCTGCCATTTCTCAGCAGCACGGTGCTGCAGCAGAGCCTGCTGGGTCTCGTGGTTGATTTGAGCCCTGGGCTCCCAGCCCTGCCAGCCCACTCAGGGCACAGCACTCAGCTCTGGGGGTCTGGGAGCAAACATCACAGTTCGCTTTGGAGATGCGGTGGCAAGAAAAATAATGCAAGATAAACTAAATATGTCAGTGCCTTTGTTTCACAAGGAGGGGGGAAAAAAACCCCAAACCTAAACCTAACAGCCTTCTTATTACTAATAACATCAAAAAGCATGAACAAAATAAGTCATTCTCATTTTCAAAGTGTTGCACGAGTACACTTTCCTGGTCACATGCAAGGAGCTGACAGCTTTCAGCACTTCAGCAAACGCTGCTCTGAGATTCTGTAACAGAAGGAAGGAAGCAGCAGCCAGATGAGAAGCATGTGAGGGAACGCATCTATTAGCAAGTACAGGGAGATGTCTTGTTAATAGAAGACAGAAGGAGGGACAAAGCAAGCAGAGAAAGCAGCCAGCAGTTAGTCACTTTTCCATAAAGATATGCTTGGCTAGAGATGAGACACATATCAAGATTGTATTCTGTACTTTCAGAGTCAGTGAAAACCAAAACTGAAAAGCAAACGAACACCAAAAGGCCTCCCTCCAAAACTGAGCTACAGTGAAATCAGGTGAGAGATGCCACCTGACGTGCCAAGTTCTGTCTCTATTCAGCATCCTTGGGAACCCTATGATAATAAAAACAGGGAGAAAATGAAAATTTTACCGACACTGCTTGCATAAGACAGAAACTTTCCATTTCAGAAAATACCTTTTTATTAAAAACCGCTGCTGAAGTTCCTGAATAGCTACTGGTGTCGGTCCAAAGCTTCTCACTTCCAAACCAGGGCAAACTGAAAGGCAGCCAAAGGCCAGCAAGGGACAAATGAGTGGGACTACCAAGCATCAGCTTGGCCATTAAACCCCTTGTCCAGCTCCTTCTGGGAGCAGAAGGGAGGATGAAATGCTGAGCATTGCTATTAGGAATGTAAAGCACGAATAACAACTGCAAAAGTTCCTTTAAAACACAGGGAAATTAATAAAAATTCAGTAATGCTACCTGCAACTCAAATTATATTTTTAATACCAAAGTAAGCAGAGTCAGCATTAAAATAAACATTTTTAGAAGATCTTTTGTCCAAATTAGTATCCATATAAAGTCCTTATCAAGAGTGCTTCCTGCACCCCTTTGCAAGCTGAAAAGGATTACTGCAGTGCCACTGTTTGCTCTGGTTTGATATCCTAGAATGACATTTTGGCACATAAGCAGTTGTATATAGTCAGGTTTAAGAAAAGCATTAGGTAACATAGCTGTTCTGAGCAATATTTAATATCTGCTCGACTCATCACACTGTCACTCAGCCCAAAGACTGAACACAGAACTTTATTTTCATAACATAAATCAAAGCAGGAAAGACAAAGAATAGTTACTCCTTTCCCAACTAATCAATAAATCTAAAATAATAATAATAATAATACAAAAAATAATCTCTGAAGTGCCATTGGCAAATTTGTATTGAAACTAAATGAGTCCTTTTCCTAAAATGTGTCCCTTCAAGGAGATGCATAATTTTGCACCTGCATGTTTTCTTCCTTTGCACTTCATAGAGATCGAAGGAAGAAAATAACAAAATTATTCATCATTATTTGCATGAAACTACAACAAAAAACAAGATATTAAAATTCCATTTGTCACACTTTTTTTTCCTCATAAAACCACTTTTCAAAAGTCTATTTTTATGTCTTTTAATAATCTGCCTCTGCCTTGTGTTGGATACGCGACATCGAGCTCAACAGGTGTTTGATTTCATTTCATATAACTATTATTCTCTTCTTAAAACACACCAAGATAGCAAACAACAACGAAATCTGAAAGGGCAAAGAAGTCAGAGAGGAAAAAATAAAGAGGATAAAGGCCCAGCTCAGTACAAACGTGTTTTGACTGTGAACAGTGCTGGAAACGGTGATAAAATATCAGAATATAATTCCAAGACTAGCTAAACTTTGTAACTGAACTTTCACATGGTACCTATCTGCAAAGGCTAGAGAAGAGTGTCATTAAATGAAAAGGAATAATCACCTGCAGATAAAAAAAAAGACATCAGTACTGTTAGGTAAATTTGTATATTGCACACTGTGCACAGATTTATACTGCTGCAACGTTTTTTCCCTTGCATTTGATATAGAATCTACAGGTACAGACTTTTCTATTAAAGATTTTTACAACAGCTCTTTCTCTGTCATTAAAGTAATGCTAGGGACTGGAGAAGCCCTGATTTTAAAGCTTCTGAATACAAATCACGACAACCAGCACCACAGTGCTCAGCTTTATTGATGTCAATTGACATCAATACTCAAAACTCAATGGAAAACTCAAAACAAAGGAAAAAAAAAAACACTGAGCCAAAGTCCTTCATAATATACCTGCGTTTTTCCACAAATACACTACAAACAGCATCTGCTTTTCATCCTGGTGGCTCTGCTACAGCTGCCCTCCTGGCTGCTTTGAGCGATGCCTCACGACTGCAATAAAACATTGCATGGATTCTTGCATTGGCGATCCTTTAACGTTGATATACGTGGGGAACGTCCTGTTTACTGTCATCTATTCTCAGGTCACATAGAGAACAAATCTAAACTTCTTTTGATTCCTCCATGAGCTTGGGCCTGGGGAGCCCACTGACAAGAGGAACTGTTATTATTACAGCCATGACATTTTTAGTAACACGGTGTTTATACATCAGTGACTCTTGTTCTGTGAAAAAAGCACACAGCTTCCACAGAGATGCTCAGTACAATGAATAATTGCTTAGCACTTCATTTTCTACATAATAATCATTTTCTTATATGTAACTAAATATTTTAAGCAGTTTATTAATTCATAAGCTTAGTTGTGAGCATCTCTGTGTTTTTGGCATCAGCACACAGGCTGCCTGAAGTGTTGATACTCTATGTCCTCAAACAGTTTCTAAGTGTCCTCGTAATTGCTTGTCACCTGTAAAAGAGGTCTAGATCCAATGCAAAATTAACATATGGTGAACAGATGGACTCAGAACAGACATTTGTCAAGAAAGTACTCACACCAAAAATGGCTTGGCTTCTGCCTTTCAGGACCTTCAGAGAAGTCCTTCTTGAAGCTCCAAGTCATACTAATCAAGGGAACATCATTCCTCAATGACAATTCTGCGTTGCAAAAACTTCTATGACCTGCTACTAAAAAGAATCCTTCCAACTTTTCTGCTCTCAGAGCACTTCCTCTTCCAGGAGGGGAAACAAAACATCGCTCCCACAGAATATCCCAACCACCCACCAAGAATAATTCACTTGGCACGAAACAAAAACACAAGCACAAAGTTTTTATGACTTCTGACTTTGTAGCGTTATTTATTTTATTAAAAATCCAAAATAATCCCCACCCCACTGTGCAAACTCTTCAAAATACTCATAAGGTTCCATTACTTACTGAGGAGGTAAGACGAGAGTTGTTGGCTGGGCTTTCGGTCGGCGTTTCGCAGATACTCCCATCTGGTTGGCCGAGCGTTTCAAAGACTGCTGATTCAAAAGGCCAGATGCTAGCCCGGCATGGTACTGCAGCTGGGGAAGGAAAAACATACATTAAAACACAAACCACCGCAGTGCTCTGTGTCAGACTTCTACTGTCTGTATGGCTTGATTAAAAATACAGCCAGCCAGTAAGCTAATGTATGCCATTTCATGTATTGCTTGGATAGAAGATGATACGAACAAAAGCATATAAAAGTCTGCTGTGAAATAGATATTACAAGGAAACTATGCCATTGGGAAAGTAAGATGATGCATCAAAGACTTGAGTAAGTCCTAACTCTCCTGAAACTCGGAGTTGCATTTTAGCATTAAGGCTGTTCTCCTCTCGAGGGATCAAGCATCCTTACTTTCCAAAAGAAGGTAATAGGAAGAAAGGTGTGACTTTATCACTGTATAAACTTTTCTTTTTAAAATAATGCTCATCTTTTTTTCCCTAAAACGCAGCATCCACAAAGAAGCCTCTGTCACTCTAAAGAAAAATCTAGCCTTCAAAATATCAAGCAGCATGTCTTGATAGTGTTACAGCAGAAAGATTCGTATTCAGTAGCTTTCTTCTCTAACCCTTTTATTTTACCTGTCAATAAAAGACAATTCGTGAAGGACATATGTGAATTTACAAGTTTCAGTGCTCTCCCACTGCTCACAAATTTGAGAACAGCCACAATGCTGTGCCTGTCCTGAAACCACTTTCCAGTGCAACAGGTTCCAACCTCGAGACACTTTCAGCTCAAGCTCCTGGCTCTCCCTTTTGAAGGGGAAGGGGAAAACAGCTCAAGATTCAACATGAGACAAACACAATCCTCTTCTTCAGCCAGTCTCTACATCAACCTTTTCATCAAACCATCTACAGAATTGTGCTGCTAACAGTGAACTACTGAACAAGTTACCAACACTGATCCCACGACCCACATACAAAAAGACGTACAGTTAGGAAATGATGTCTTACAACATTCAGAACATCAAGCAGCTTTAGGTAGGGTACTGACTGAATCCATGGGAAGCAAAATCTACTGGAAGGTGGCTGTTAACATAAGCAAAGCCACCCAGCCAGCCAATCAGACCCAAATGGCAACGCCTGGAGAAAATGGAGTGCCTTGACATGGTCCTGACTTCCCTGGCACATGCTGTGAGCAGTGGCATGGCACCAAGCACCGCCTTAACAACTCCTCTGAGCCCCATGGATTTTGCTCAGATTTGTTCTTCTACAGATTTCTGAAATGAAAAAATCAATGAGAGCAATGGGCAGTAATCGTTCAACAGGCAATGTATCGAGGTGTCAGGGGCTTAGCTTTCAATCTTCACTCCCAGAACTTGCAGGGAGTGCAATATGTCGGGAATTAAAGGGAAAGACAGCTCTGGCAGAAGACCCTCTGACTCCAGGAACGCACCTTTCCCTCTTGCACCCTACAGCAAGCTGCTCTCCTTCAGCCATTTTGTGCTGTTGACACCATCAGTTCACTGCACAGAACGACACTGACACATATCTCCAGTAAATAACATCATTCGGCCACTTGCTCCAAGACGGAGGTAATCACAGGTGTTAATCAGAAATGAATTTTAAATACAACCTTTTGAAAAGGTTTCATAACCTAAATGGCCAGCCTGACATTTAGTGGGCAGACGTAAGGAAAGTAGGAAGTAAAAATAAATAGATCCTAAGAAACAATTCTGTCCTTGAAGGCTTGCTCCCAGTGGTAAAGCTATTTTTATTAATTATAAGTATTTGTACATAATCTACCTTCGCTTCCAGGAATGCAGATCCAACTGTCAAAATCTATAATGGCCCATTAAATATTTACCAAACCATCCTTATAATGGGAGAAAAGGTCAAAGTTAATAAAACTGACAGGCGGTCCTGTCCAGCTTGATTTATGCATTATTAAAGCATCGCAGGCTGCACTGCACAGAACACAGTCCTTTTTGGGGGCAGAGGGGTGTCAACTGAAAAGATGGGGAAATCCTTTCTTAATCATTTCTTCTGAGCAGGAGAAATAAGACTGAAAGCGGCAGTCAAGCAATAAGCCAAAGCAACATCAGCAGCATCAGAAATCCAGGCAGGTGAAATGCACGTCTCTGAGAGCCCAGGACTCAGCTGGGGACCGCAGCATGGTGTCTGCGGATGGGCACGAAAGCCTTCTGTTGCTGTGTTCCCAATGACCTCCCATCTGCTTTTGACTACTGTGTTCATTTAAACAAGCAGACTGGTAAACAGCAAGATCTCTGTCCATAACACAGCTGAACACGTAGTGAACCTGAATACTGGTGCGGCACTGGGTGTACGGGATGCCATTTCTTGGTCAGCCACCGAGGAATTTCCCCATCATTCAGAGGCTTCATTACAGCATGCCTCCATGTCTCTCGGCTGTTGAGAATTCCAGCCGGTTAACAAGAAGCTGGACTCTTTTCTTCATTATGGAATGCTCCTCTAAAATATCAGCAACATTGATTCTTTTTTCCCCAATACACACAAATGAAACAAAATCTATTTCGGAAAACTAAAAACCAACAACGAGAAAAATCAATATACAGCAGTTAGCAGCCAGGATACACATCAGTGCCAACTCGTACAGTTTCACAAGAGCTGATATTTTCCTTAAAACTGTGGTTTCAAATGTGCAAATCCCACATCTTAAAACCAAGAGAGGCTCTCGTTCTCAAGGCTGCTGCAGAATTACTGAAAGCAATACTTCAATACACAGAAAAGCTTTACCTGGAGGAAGATAACACAGAACATGGATTATTTTTAATTTTCCTAAAAGAAATGATTCTCACTAATGTTTTACAGGTGCCAAAATGTACGTTTTCAGTGTTTGAGAACATGAAACCTGAAGTCATATAGGAATGTTGCTCAATCTTCCTGACAAAACGCATCTCGACAAGTCAGCACTTTGGAGTATCTTCTCAATGCTGCAATTCCTTCACTCAGCACACCTTTATTTTTAATGTGAGCTATTTAAAGAGAGAAGGTTTATTAGAGAAATACAGATTGGATGGAGTTTCACAGGCACTAATATTTTGTAAGTTAATCATGTCATATCTCTTCATTGTGTCCCAATGGCTCTTTTCACACCAGAAACAACACAATCCACTGCCTACAACAATCCAAACAAACAAAAAAAAACAAGAGAAGAACCTCTCTATTCCTCTGGAAGACAGCACTGCCTTCAGCAGATCATGGTTAAGATTTGGAGTTGGCAGCACTCATGCTGCAGCCCACGGGCTCAAAGCACAATGATGCATTCAGCTCCTATCATTCAAGCAGATCAAACTGACATCATCTTGATGGAGTACATACGTTTTGGTGTGCAGGTTTACTTGTTGTATGTTATGGAAGTACATACATACACAGAGTTAATTCAAAGCTTTTGAAGTTAAAGCTTCACCATTAGAATCATGCTGGGCCTGAAGGTCTTTGCTTACACAGTTCATGGGTTGCCAACTTCACCCTAACCCTGACCAACCAAGCCATTGCACTCTGCTAACTTACAAGGCCAAGTAAAGGTGCAGAAATTAGGAGGGTGGGTGGGTTATTATAACCTGAAGCACTGACCATATAGACTCCCATACACAATCCATTTTATGTTAGCATTACTCAAAGCTTTCTAAGTACCAGTTGGTCTGTTTTAAGAGATGGAATCAGAAGAATGACTTTTGTGATTGCATTCCCCGCAGTGACATTTCTTTCAGTCCTTCCCATATTTAAGATACAAACCACACACATAGATATAAAAGATTTTTCTCACGTATATCTACATATATAAGAGAAATAAAATTTGCATCTCTTGGAGCAATTGGGTTTCATAGAAGTGCCTGACAGACTCTTATCAAAGAATTTTCACTGCAATACTAGCAAATGCATGCACGTTTGTTTCCTTTTGAGTTGCATGGTACTTTGCCCCCCATCATTATATTATTTCTCCCTTGCAGCTAACAAGGGATTTGTCTGTTATGATAAAACTCTGGCTGTTCTTTTGAAAAGAGCGATCATCAGGCAGCCAGGACACTCCCACAGTTTCATCTCTGCACACTGAAGTAAGCAAAAGAGGAATTACACTACCTTAATTGTTATTTTTAAGCTCGTCTCAGATAATGAGGCCAGTTTAGAAATTCTCTTTTTTTCCCCAAACAATGTTTGATCATTTTAGAATAGCTGAATTCTCAGCTTGGCCGTAACAGCATCAATAAACCAAAAGAGCAGAGTTTCCAATTTATTTACTCATTGGTTTTCCTCTTGTTGAACTGTGTTGCAGGCTGTTCAGTTAATAAGAAAGCTAGATGTTGTGCTTTTGCTCTGCTTTACAACTTAATTAGGACACTTTGTTCTATTATTTTTAAACATTTATCCCTCCATCACTTCCCAGTTTATGAGATTATTTAAACAACAAATATCTATCCATTAGGGGAACAAGGCCTACCCCCATTTCATTCTCTTTTTTTTTCCAAATCCCACTACAAAAGTTATTCCATCCTTTCCTGATCTCCCTGATCTAACTACAGCGTGAAACTAATGAGCTCGCACTTCTGTTAAAAGCCTCTTGCATGCAGCTGATCTTATTTGCATTGCATTGGGATGCACACTGCCAGTGCTGGTCAATAACCATCGGTGGGCAGCGCTCTGCAGACACGACCTTGCTTTTCCTTAGGTTTCTCCTCCCAGGGCTGGGAATTGAAGAACAAGTTCACCCATGTATATACTTGATAAAACAGGAGAAGCATCGATACGTTTCCCCGTTGGCCTTAATGCTTTGCCTTCCCTATGTCTTTTATCCTATTGTCTTTGGATTCATACTTTTGCTGAAAGCGCTGTTTTAATTAGCATTAGATTTCAGCCTTAAATTGCGTTCATCCTACACTTTTCTTCCAAAAACATTGAAGTTCTGCTGATGAATGACTGCATCAACATCCCCTCATTCCAATACTGCTTGGAAGCCTTTGGCTTTTAACTATGCAGAGATTGCAAATCTGGCACTTCCAAGGAATTGGTCAAAAATTCAGCATCTGCATCCTCACTGCCAATACAATCATCTGCACTGTTCAAAGCCTCTCCTAAAGGCACTCCTCCTCTTCCCAGTTCTTTTTTTTTTTTCTTCATTTTTTTAAGTGTTTTAGAATTTATTAAATAGTTACATACTCATACTTACTGGTTAACATCAGCACAAAGCAACTCTATGCAGCCAGTAGGCTTCAAAAAGGCAATCATAATCCAGGGCTACAGAGTGCACTGCCTTATTTATCTCTTCTGAGGAGATAAATATTTTATGCTAAAAATGCCTATTAAAATGTTCAGGTGTTCTGAAGGATATGAATGAAAGTGCTGATTCCAGATGACAGTGTTTCCTGCAATAAATATAATTCAGTGGAAATAAACTGGCATTCCATTGGATGCGGAGCTACAACCTGTACACATAAAAGCATCCCCAGAAGTGGGATGGAATTATTACACTGCATTCTGCATCTAAACAGCAAAATAAAAACACATACAGCAACAAAGAGCAGCAATTTCAGGTAACCCTGAGCCCAAGGCAGTAGTTGGGACAGAGGCAGTCACAGTCAGTGATGCAGAAGTGGAGTCACATCACTTGATATGTTTACTTTGTGGACTTCATTAGTCTCAAGAAGTAAGAAGTGCCCTGGACCAATATTCAACAGAAAACCTCAATTCTTCTTTGAGAAAAGGATTCTCCTTGCATTGGGCAAACAATCCGTAGCAGGGACTCCAGGCTGAATAAGGATTCCATTCTTATCTTCCCTAGTGCTCCCTTAAAAACCATCAGATCTCTGAACTGAAGACACTGCTGTTGTGCTGGGCTTATTATTTTCTAAAGCCCCAGACTAAACCTTTTGTGTCGGGGGCTCAGGTGGCAGCTATGACAGGATAAAGAGCAGCATGCTGCCTTGCTGACAGGGGATGCTCAGGTGCTTAAATAAGAAATGTGAAGGTACTTGGAAATTAAGTGGTAGAATGAAGGGCTGGAATCAGCTACAGAAAGCCCCTTCAAATTGCCTACCCGCATGCCACAGGTTGCAGCACTGTGGTTGAGCTTTGCTACTATAGCAAACAAACTACTTGGAATAAAGAAATAGATGTTCTCCTTCAATAAAATGTGCAACTTATGCAAACCCAACCAGTCCAAGGTGTGCAGCCAGGCACAGGTAAGGAAGGCAGCCAAAAACATGAGCGAGCTCCTCCTGAAGAAGCTTCACTGACCAGTTTCTCCAGCTGAAACAATATTACATGATAGCTAGGAACTGTAAATTACAGGATTTTTGTGTGCTTTTTTCTATTTTAATTTTTCAGAATAGTCCTTTGTGAATTACAACATGGACTTCCGAAATAAAACACCCGATTAGAGCAAAATTAACATTCTGCATTTAATAAGGACCTTTATATGGGAAGCTGGATAATCACACATCTGCAGTCCTTCAAAGGAAATCATCCTACCCTGCAGTGCTGGAAACCTCCATGTATTTTTCAACGTTAATTTGTGCAACGCATTATTAAAAACAGCAAAATACAAACAAAATTTAAGATGTTAAACCCCCAGCTTCAGTAATTTTTAATGTCTGTACTTCAAAGGATCAACCTGTGATCAATGAAAAATTCCAGTTTGGAAAAATCGGGTTAAAAGAAATGTCTAGCAGGATTTAAAAAAATAAAAAATACAAATAGGCATTCATCAAAATGTTGGCCAAATTATTTCTTTAGACTTCAAGGAGTTAAGTTATGAATGATTTCAGGAATGAACAAAGAATCTATCAGGTTTGATGGATAAAAATGTAGCTTTTAACTAAGACTGAAAAAAACTGAAGAGTGGCAACATTTTCCCCCAGAATAATGTGCTTCCTCTGCTTTTTCTCAGCACAGTGCACATAAATCAAAGAAATGTTAAAGAGGCCCATACATCACCGGCTGGCATTTCTAAACTATTTACAAAATCTGTAATAGTCAAGAGGATGGAATATATAGAAGTGTGACCAGAAAAGTTACTGAAGGAAAAAAAGGCACTTCTACCATCCCAGCAGGGTTAATTCAGGTTGGAACAACCCTCCTGATGGTGCTGTTCTAAATACTAAACCACACCAATCCTGATGGTGCACGGTTACGAGAAGCAAACAAGACCAAATATTAGCCAATACAGAAAGAACGTGGATTGGAGCAAGATGCCTGTTCCATGATTAAGCACACGGCTCTGAAAACAGATGAAGCAAATGATCTAATGAGGCTCAGAGCACAGGCAAAGGCAAGGCTGATTCTGCAGCTGCCAGAAGAGCCCCCAAAATATCAATAACTGCAGCGCTCAGCTGCGTATCCATCGCATTTTCACACCCTGACATCTGAGCCTACAACAGACTTATACAGATGAGGTTTTCCTCAACAACTTTTACAAATGAGAATCTCATCTCCTCCTCTGAAAGGAAAGGCATGGATTATGGAAAGTTTATCTGTCCATCTGTTGAAGATGTCACACTCTGACTAGAGAGTGCAAAAAGCAGAGAGCTGTTTTACAACCAAATCCAAAACTTACTGTAGTCAGAACTAGTGTAAATGCCATATGCTTTGCAAAAACACCTCTTCTGATATGCTTTTTTTTTTTTAAACCACAGCACAAAGAGTTCAAAAGCTGCTGTAATCTTTATTTCTGAAAATAGACTACGCATCCTCATCTTCCACACTCGGGCAAGCTAACTGAGCAGAAAAACAAGGAAATACTACAACATGCAATGAAAGCTAGAATAGATGAGCTCCCCTGCAAGAAGGGCTGTTTTAAGGATGGCAGCAGCTTATAGAGCCCTGGAAAGGGCCTGGAGGGGCTGGGTGCTGGGATGCAGCACAGAGCAGTTCTGCAGCTTTCTCTGCCCATAGGGAAGGTTTCCACCATGTTACAGATGAAGCCAGTGGGGACCTCAGAAATTTAGGATTAAAACAAATGGAATATACCTCGTATTATTTTCATGGGAGTTTGTAATGATATTGTAATTAACTCAATCACACCACAAGATTAATCGCCTTTAAAATGCTCCCAGTCATTCATTACAGGCCTAATTAAAATTCTCTTCTGGTGCTGAGCCAGTAAGAAGTACGAAACCCTTTGCTAACTACCCATACACGTCTGCTATTATCCATCTCTTCAGCATACTATCTGTTTCCACTGCTCAGCCAATGGTTTGTTTTTCTTTTTCAAAAGAAAGAACGTATCAAAGACAGCAATAAAAACAGTCAAGACAGCCTTCAACACCTGCACCAGCACACCAGCTCACTACAGCTACCCAGTTTATTTCTAGTTTCTCTGCAACAGTTTGGGACTTCTACAATAGCAGATGCCTTTCCTCCCACACATCAATTAATTTGCAAATGCACTCAGGTTGTAGAAATAATGAAGTGCTGAACGCTTTCCTATTGGCAAGGCTTGCTGTCAGGAGGTGGATGCTGTAGGCGAGGTGCTAAAATGCGCTGCTGCTGTATGCGTGCCAAAGGAAAGACACGTCATGTGAAACTTGGTTGACAGCTAATGGGGCACATCAATTATTTTATTTACCCCTCTCTCACTGCCACCAAGAGGAAGCAGCTCTCTCCGGACAGCTTTGAATTGTATTTATAACATATCCTTTTATTGTGAGATCTGAGTTTTTGCACTGACCGATTAAACATTTCATACCTAACGGCTGATGTACAGGAGGAGAGAAGCCGTGTTCTTTTAACCCATTACAGACTGTTAAGGCCCCAAACAAAGCATTCAGTAACGAGGCAATACCTTTGCTCGTGCTCAGCACCGACTTTGACTGCACACCTCTTTCCAAGGGACCTCCAGTCAGCACCGTCCATCGGATCGCAGGGATGCATAACAGTTACCCAGCACCCATTTTCATGTAAAAATGGTACCTACGGTATTACACACAATGCCCACACTCATCTTCTCAGATGTCTTGTATGATATTCTCCTGCTTTACCCGATTTCTTTGGAAAGATTAAGTTCACCTTCACAATTCTTATTCCGCTCGTGTTGGGTGTGGATCTGAGCAAGCTTAGACCTTAAGAGCACTGAATGATTTACCACTCGTGCACCTAAAGTAGAGCTCCTATAGACCATAACAGCTGACAGATGCACCACGGCTCTTCAAAGCTGCCCAAAGTGGCTTTAAGTTGGGTTGTGAGCAAGGTTAAAGTTAAAATCTTTACCCCCTCCCCCCTTACACTTCTATCACTTAAAATAAAGGAGCTCATCACCATTAATTTCTGTCTTGATCAGCCACTAATTGGCACCAAAGCACATCCTACTAGCTACGTGTTGAAAGTTAAGTCAAAACCTGAGATTCCAAACCTTCAAATTGAGTTCTGTGCTCTGGAGGACAGTTTGTTCTCACGGATAAAGACCCTTCTCATTTTAAGTCTCAGATCAGACGGAACACAGTCACTGAGCCCAGGAGAGACAAAAGAAAAGGCACATGATGGTTAAGAGCCTGGACAGCTGGAGTCAGTTCTTGGCACAAGCTTCTGAGGAAATACTAAGTGAACTTAACAGAACCTTTGCGAGTACTCAGCCTTGCTTCATACCCATTGTAAGCTATTCTGTCCTGAAAATATAGCCAACATAGCTAAAAAAACCAACACATGCACTCACCTCTGAAGTCCTCCAAGGCACAATCTCATACCATCCCTCCCCCACGTTCCAATGCTTACTACCACAAGTGTTTAAACCAAACACCTCAGCTGCAGCTTGAATAGAATTTCTATTTTTAATTACTTTTTTTCTTTTGGTTTTTTCTTGCTAAAACAAAGAACCCTCTTATGTCTCCCCCAGCAGTAAAGACACAAAACAAGCCAGACATCCATTACCTTTTATGAGTAATAGAAATTCAGCTTGTTTGATCATACAGAGGGAGTGCAGGAATCCAAATGCTTTTGATCAGTTCTCATGTCACCCAACCAGAGAGCCCAGATTTAACAGGCTCTGAACAAAATGGTAACAAAACAGTTTTGCAATTAAAGTAAGGCTTAAAACCTTTTTCAAGCCTTAATAACTGAATATGTTATTAGTAAAGGTACTAACAGGTAAGGAAATGTGCTGTTAAAAATAGATGATTTCCTGCTTTTAAAATACATGATTTTCAGGCTGACCTTGTAGCTTTTAAATTTTTATAGCATCTTCACTTCCAATTTGAGATTTTCATACGGGGCAGGCAAGCCTTCTTATGTTCTATATTAAATGCAAGACACCTCCTTGGCATGATCTGCAATATTAATAATATAACAGTACCAATTTCAGGAGCAGCAATGTAGCATCAGCACATGCATACCTACATGAATGGAAATTTAACCATGTATATCATGGGAATCTGTCATACATCACTGAAAAAAAACCCCACAAGTCTAAGATAGCTCAAATCTAATCTGAGGTTTTCTCTTTTGCCATACAAATGCATGACCTTGTCATGCTTCACAAGGTAACACCAATGAGTCTGATGCAAGAAAACATATGCTTCTCCTTACTGGGTTCAAAACAGGAGTAGAGAGGAGAGAGGATGATACTCAGGGCCAAGCCTGAGTTTTGAAGAGCAGACTTGCAGCTGTCAGTGTACTCAGCACAAACACCCCTCACCAACAAGCCCTGCAACGTTCACACAACTAAATGCCCAGCAGCATTTGAAATGTTATCTTTTGGACACAATAAAACCCAGCAATTTCTAGTTTAGCTAGAAATCTGCCCTGCTGTTATCAGGGCTTTAAGACAGAGGCATTTTTTCCAAGTTGCCACGGGAAAGAATTAAAACAGTGGGTAAACCTGAATGATTAATTTTTATGGACTTCAAAAGAGGTTGGCATGCTTTTGACTCTTCACGGATCAGCAGCCTTGCAGGCACTCCTCACTAACCTAATTAACACTGAACTCTCCACCATGGAGCCCAGACATTTCAGCTCTGCACTGAGCTCTGGACGTACCTTATTTCTATATCCTGAATATCGCTAAGAAAATCTCACAATATCAAAACCTAACATTCCAGCAGTGCCCCAGTTGAAGGCACCACCTAAGCAGCCCTCTCACTGCTATGTACACTTCATCAATAATGAAGTAAAAATTGCTAACGTTATTCTATTGCTTCAGGTGACCATCATGAATAAAAAGCATAATAAATTAGTAAGGATGCTATCTACATCCCTTTCAAAGCTTATTTTTTATCAAGTCAACATTCTGGCAACATCGAACAACTGACAATTCATTCAACTGCAAGCATTTGCCCGAGTCGTTAAAGAAAATAAAAGAGCAAGTAAAGCTTATAAATGGTGCTGAGAGCTGAAGGCTCGCTTCTGGCATGCTAAGCAAACAGGAGCAGTCAAAAGCCACGGAGCAGTTTGTAATTTATACTACTGAGCCTAATGTTTGGACAGTAGGGAAACAGATGGCTCTGCAATTGGGGGATTGCTTCACGAGAGCCATCAGCACGGGGACACCGCAGTGATGTAGCAGCATTGGCTTGTCCAGTTGTTGCAACAGTCACTGCAAACTGAATTGCATTGGTTCTGGATATTTAGAAAAGAAAAAAATATATATTTATTAGTTCAGTAAGCTTGTACGCCTCGGTAAGACCGTGATTTAGTTCAGTTTTTCTTGCACAGTTCTGTGCAAATATATGCATGCAAACTGCCCAGCACCAGCAGCATTCCTCCTCCTGTCCTGTCCCCCTCCCCATAATCCCACATTACTCAGAATGGCTGTCAGCTACTCAGTTCTGCTTTCAATAAAAGTGCACTGAGCAAGAGCTGCATAGCGAAGGCTCACAACCACAGAGCTGGTACAGCCTGCAATTGGGCAGCATCACCAAGCTGTGGGGTTTTCGATTTCTGTTCTTCTTTCTGGCAGACTTGAACTAGGTAGAACAAAACCAGCATTTGCCAAGGGAGGTTTCCAGCCACTGGAGCAGATAAACAGCTGGTTTTGGGTGGAAATAACACTCCAGACCTGAGGACACACTCAGAGCCAACCAACTCACAGCATGGGCAGCTCTCCCAGCCAGCCTGCAGCAGTCAGAGGGCAGAAATGCAGCAGCAGCAGGACACCAATCAGCAAGAAAGCCAACCAGTTTAATTTCCATCAAAGGACAAAGATGAATAGATTACAAAGGAAAATACATTAATCACAAAACTTTCCATAGTTCACATCTTCTGAGATACAGAGGGGAAGGCATAAACTGGGCAGCATTCTGAAAGGAATCAGCATTAAAGCACAGCTGACAGCACTTCTGTCTAGTTTGTAGAAGAAGCATGAAGGCACAAGTTTGTTACTGCTCTCAGTCAGCAACCAAAATGATTGTTCCTTAAAGTAACTCATCTTGAGGAATTCAGCATACATTTCTCTTTGGGAGCTGATCACACAACAAGTATTAGAACAGAACCTGCAGAGCAATGCCCAGCACACAGTCACAGCACTATGCCTACCATAACAGCTGCCACCAGCACTGCTCCCCTCAAGAAAGCTAGGGATTATGTTTGATTAAGTACCTATTTTGCTCAAATACTCAAATTTTTTCCTTTTTCTAATTTTATGTTGGCAAACGACAGCTCTTACATTAAATTGTTTTCATTCACAACAGCATCCTGCTGGCAGGACTACCAAACTCAGGAAAGAACTCTGTGATTTGGAGGGAAAACAAGCAAAAAGCATAAACTGCAATCAGCGTTGTACTATCATGTTCTTACTGATCGTGTGCTGCTTTTTGTCTTATTCTTTAAACCTTGCAAGCTTCCTTCCACAAAGCAGCATTCCCTTATAACCTGATGACTCCCCAAAATCTGGGAGCTTCGTGAATAGACGTATGCCTGTTTTCAACCTCTTTGAAGTCCTCAGTCCAGCCAACCCACATCCTTCAGCTTCTGCTGTATGTCAGTACCTATTTCTAAGGCAGGTCATGGATGCTTGCACAAAAGCTACAGATCCTTGATTCCCATACGTACAGGAATGACTGCATGTTACAAGGTAGCATGTATGAAAATGCACTAAGGACAGTACTTCGTGAGCTAACATAGACTCTTGGAGTTCTACAACAAATATCCTCCATACATTGGTTAATATCCTCCCCAGCTGATACTTTTGAGAAGTATTTTTTTCTAAGGGACATCTTTCAACCTAAGAAAACCCTCACTGTGGCAAGACAGCTGGCATATCATCAGATACACAACGCAGTATCCCCTGATGCAGGAAAAGTTCCCCTGCCATTCACATCTATTCCTCTTTAACACCTTTTCTCCTCTGTTACTCTATCAAAGACCCACACAGAAGAGTAGGCTTATCTGTACAGGAACATAAATCATCACAAAGGATGAAAACCTCTAAGAATCACAAACGTGTTCTGGTTTATCAAACTAAATCACCTTTTTCTCCATCAATTCCTCTTCATATCAGATTCTTTTGGCATTGTATCCAAACCCCTTGATGTCCCACATCCCTGCTTTTTTCCTATGGCAAAGCAGTCATCTTGTTTGTGATGCTGCAAAACTTAACAAGAAATGTATTCATGTCTCAGTGCAGGTCTTCCATGCCTTTCACATGGAAATCTGGCTCTGAAACAGCACCTTTCCCAAGCAGTATTCCAAACCTGCCTTGCCATTACAGCAAGTAATACTACGTAATACCAACTATGTAATACCAGGCTGTGACATGAACGGATGTTCCTCTGATTCCTCACAATCGAACGCCTCCACTCTCTATTCCACCTGTGCATTCTAAAGGGACAATATCATCTCCTGGATGAATTCAGGCTGACAACTGTGTTGCAGTTTTCTTCACAGCACTCCTCTACAAAAAAGGGATTTGTTTCTTCCATTCACACGGATTGTAGCACTCCTTCCATCTGCTTCCCATCCTCCAGAAGGAAGGGATCAGTTTGGAAGACAGCAACTAACCAGCTCCCTCATTGACAAGACAAAGCAGGCTCCCTGACCCGTGCCCTTTACGTATTGATGCTCAAGCTGAGTAAATTAAAGCGTACAGGGGGAAAAGCAAAGAGCATCAGAAGCAGGTATAGGACTCAGAAAAGCATAGCAGCAATTTTGTATCTTCTTCAATCTTCCTGAAATGTGATTACAGTTGACCTTTAAATCTAGTGGATCAACCAATCAATTCTGCTGGACAACCCCGTAGATGTGATCTAAGAGCATCTCCTTACTCAAACAAAAAAAAAAAAAGAACTTTCAGTGGTTGCCTGGCATAGACATTTTATTTTGCTGTAAAAGTTACTAAGATTTGTCTCAATTGATTTTACTTGCAAGAAAAACACAACATCAGAAACTGCAGCATCAGCAGACACTAAAGGTCTTTGCCTCTCACAGGATGAATGCAATATCAATAGTTATTAGGATGTATTCATACAAGGTACACAAGAGGGATGGAGAGAAGATGCCAGTAATCTCAGTTAATCCTAACACAACCCCAAGTCAGGTTCCTTAGACTGTGGGAAAAAAGACTCAAGGAAAGTGATAAACGTTCCGAAGTATTTGCCAGGCAAAATGCTGAACCTGGAATGGAAAACATATTTAACAGCTCTTTAAGTAGCAAAGCTTTCGAGTCATGCTAGATGTCAGGTTTTATTTCAGCTGATAAAATGTGCCTTAACAGATAACCCAAGAGAGCTTTGGGAAGGCACTGGTCTGCAGCAGGCTCACAAGTGAGATTGCAACCAGCAGCACCCTGCTCCTCTCACAGCAGTCTGTCTGATTACTCCAAGTACTCATTCTGGAGCAGAAATATTTGACAGATGAGAAGACAAAGCCATGCACAATGAAGTGAGCTGTGAAATCCATCCAGCAAGCTACAAAGAAAGGCAAGGACAAGTCCAGTTCTTCCCATGCCATTAGCAGCACGGCTGCTCTTGAAACCATCACTCTTCCCATCAGGAATGACACACACCATCTTAACACCATCTTAACACATGTGTGTTCACACTGCCCACTAGACAGCAAATTCTTCCATGCAGAAAGTTCCTAACTGCACTCCACGTTAGGATCTCACGACAGAGCTTACCCATCAGTTCTGAGACCTCCAAGGTTTCTACACTCAGCTCTGGGAAATGCCCTCCCTCCCCCCATGAAGCCCAACCCCAGGGGGGGAGGAGGGAGGGCACAAGGAAAAAAAGGCACCAAGTAAACTGAAAATGTGACATATCTGAAAATATGAGATCTGACTCCAGCGTAAGACTGAAGCATAAGGCGAGCCAGAGAACTTGCTAAGGCTGAGTGCACAGACAACTGCAGAAAAATCTCTAAATAGAACCCAGCTGAAAGCATATGGGTAGGGCAGGGAACATTAGAATGAAAACCTAAGCGATGGCAAAACACACAGCAATGTTTTTTTCTTAAAAGTCATGCAGGGACAGAAACATTATCCAACCACAGTAAGAGATAACCCTGGGAGGAGAGAGAAGCTATTGCTCTTTGAATGCAGCTTCTGTGATGTAAAAATGGCATCTTCTCTGAATGAAGAAATATTTTAACACAAAGAAAAGCCAACTTCTGAACCAAGGCCCAACCCAGTAACACTGCTGTAGCTGAGAATGTCATGATTTCCATCAAAAAAAAAAAACGTTTTGCAGAGATCTGGAACAGCTGTTTCAAATTGAATTAGACTAAAACTGGAAACAAGCTGTCAAGACCTCAATATATATATTTTCTTACATAGGAGAACGTCTTTGATTCAGCTGTTTTATCGTGGTGGTCAGCCAAAAGAGGGAAGTAAAGTCACACCCTCAGATTCCAAATGCTGTTGCAAAGAGGCTCCTTTTAAAACTGAGTTGCTCTTTATGGAGATTTATTCCTTTGAGTGTTTGGAATAGGAAAATGTCAAACAGCTCATATCACAGATTCCTGAATATTTTCAAACCATGGGCAGCTTCAAACAGTTTAAAAGATACCAAAGGACTCTTTCTGCTCTAGTCCACAGCCATGGGGCTTTTCACTAGCAGTAACAGGATGCTGCAATAAGGAAAATAGAATAAACTGCTGTTGACACGAGAAGATTAACATAATTCACTTGAACCCAACTTTTGTGAATAATTGCACATGGGCACAGTTGTTTTTTTTCATGCCTGCTGATCCTGGGAGGCTTTCAGTGAGTATTTTCAACATCGATTTCCACAGGAATTGCAGTTTCATATAATGAGAAGTAAACACATCTATTTTAGAATATGCTGTAAAATGTCACATCTAGATATAATTAATTTGTGTCTAATAGCCCACAAAACATATAGAGCACCTATAACACTATGTCACTGCCAGTTACAGAAGCTTGGAGAATTCAAACACAACAGGCAAATTAATCAAGCCTGGTGGGGGCTTTCAATACAACTTCCTTCTGAAGCAGAAATCTGAATATCAAAGACCACTTTGACTTCATCACATGCTATAAGATGTAGCTTCCTAGACTTGGCTTTCCAACCAAAACTGAAGTAATACTGAAAATATCCTTAGCATTTCAGCATGCTCATCACTTTTAGTACAACGATGTACACTAATTCCACCCAATAAGGATCTCAGTTATTACTATCAGCTTGTCAGTACACGTCCTTTTGAAGAGCAGCTATCTGGGAGCAAGCCAATTATCAGCATGTATTAGAAAAAAAGCACGCGCTAAGAAATGCCTTTTTAGCTAAGACACCAGGCAAGCACCCAGCTACAGCCACAAGCCATTTCAGCTTGCCCACCTGCCTTGCTTTAGGCGTCCAACTCAAGAACCTACAGCCACAGCAAATCCAGCGGTGCACTGGAGCACGACTGAACCTCGCACTCAGCCAAGAACCTCGCAACAGAGCACAACAAGGGAACACTGCTCAGCACACAGAGCCTTTTGATCCTTCTGCAAAAAGATCAAGAAGGTAGCAGACGAGCAGCCGGTACAGTCAATCAGCTTTCAGTAAATCTTTTATTAATCCACAGGACAGCCTTTTCTAGGCATACTGTACCTGAACAAATGTCAGTGGCTCCAACATTTTATTCAGTTTTGTTTCCTGTGCAAATGGAAGCCTTACAGCCAGGACATTTAAAAAGAGATAAAATAAATTGCTACACGCTCGGGCTAATCTTACACTGACACAGAAGCTGATAACATGTACTGATAAGCTCTCTCCATCTTCAGGACTATACAACTCTGATTTAAATGCCAGCTTATGCCAATGAGAGGTATCAGATCCCAAAGGAGTTAGGAACAGCAGCTCGCAGTCTCACATCCATATTCTCATGTACCTTCCAATCTCTGTCTCCCAGCCCTGAACTGCCCTGCTGTGGCACCACATGAAGTTCTACAAGGTTAAGGGATGCTGCCATAACCACAGAACAAGCCTGATGGTAGTTCCTAGGCTACAATGCCAACCACCACATTCAGAGTATTGTTTTTCCACATTCCTACTCACAGCCAACTAATGATAGAAGAATATAATTACAGCAGGAAAAAAAATAAAAATCAAGCTCATTTCTCAAGAGGGAGCACTTTACAACAGAAGTGAAGTTGGCTCCCTTGGCAGGAGTCACTCAGCAGAGCTCTTTCACAAAGCAGCACAGCAGCCTGATGCACAAAACTGGAGCATCCCTCACAGCTGGGTCAAGTATCTGACCAGATTTGAAACAAGTTCACCTGCAAAAGCAGACAGCTGTTTTTCAGGGATCACCATGGACTCCTTGGGTGACACATCTCCAATATTGGCAGTCCAGTAGTAACTCCTGAAAAAAAAAAACTGCTGTCATTTTTGCCAAATGTACGTTTTCATCAGGTGGTATCTGAGTTGCACTGATTATGCACAGCTCCTTCCACAGACCAACATCACATTTATTTGCTTCCAGGTGACTTCCATGTTCTGTAGCCCAGTTATTTGCAGTACCTGATTAAGATGCAGCAATGAGCATTGCTTGTGTGGAATTCAAAGAGCTAAGTCACTCTGTGAACTTTTTGAGGGGACCAATTTTAGTAACTCTGAAAGAGAAATCCAGAAGAGATTAGAGAGGCGAGGGCAGTCCTACATACCAAAATAAATAAACAACAGACACACCAAAAGATCTGACAACAACAATAGTGGAGAGCAACAGGGTGATATCATTAAAATTCCTGTTTTGCTTGATTTCCTTCAGAAGCTATGGAAAAAAAAAAAAGTGTTTCCATATAAAGAACACCAACAGGATGCTTATCAGCTCTATCAGTTATTTTATATTAGCGCTCATATCTCTTGAATACCCTTCATATGAAGGTCCCCAAGTACTTTATGAACATCTTTAATTTAACTCAGAAGCTTCCTTAGGGAGATGAGGACCCCAATATGGTTACAGCTCCTACCTGTGGGCTGTGATGCAGCATGCTACAACCACCACCACTTCTCCCACACAACAAAACCCTGCACACCCCTGGCTCAGAGGAACCACAAGTAATGGGGGCACACCTCAAGAAATTCTCCAGTCAAATCAATGGCAAATCGGACTGTTTTAGGCAGCATTAGATGATGGTTTTCTGAGATAATTTAAGCCAATCAAGTCTTTGAGCAAATATGTAAAAAGGTGGGGGGGGTGAAAAAGGATAAAAAGCCTCAACATTTCACACATGATAAAATCTGTTCGTTGGGAGGTTTTTGTGCAATCTGTTTGTTGGGACAATTAGAGGGACTGGAATTTGTGCCACCCAGAGGAGGGCAGGCAGGTTTCAGCAGCAGCGAGTTGGTCAGAGCTATGGGGAGGGCTCACAAACAAAATTCAGAGCAGTGCTAGCTCTAAGGGCTGCTTACAATGCTCCTCTTCTTCTGCAGTCCAACATATTCTTCAATTAATCCCAATACAACATAGAGTGATACTTGGTTATATTTCTCTACATCTAAATGTAAAGTCTTTTATTCCAATCTTATGTTTGTACCATGATATTCACCTATACGCTGCACTGATGTGCCTGTGCATGGCTTATTTTTATTGAAAGTCTGTTATTGATACTAGAAATGCAGTTTTAACCTGTTTGGTTTGATGACAGCATCATAGAGCTCAGAAGGGAAACGCGAAAGGGAAATCTCTGCTTTGCACATCAGGCATCTCAGTCACAACTCAGTCACCCAATGGGAATGGGCTGAAGAGCTTCTGCAGAGGGAAAAGCAGCCATGGGAGCAAGAGCTGTGAGTGGGCAGCAGAGTTTTGGTTAAAATAAAGCAGCATCAATCATTTCCATCCTGAAATAGGCTAACAGCTAGAACATTAATACTTAGCAAAGAAACAGGAGAAAAATACTCATTAGCAAATAAAGGTGTTGCAAAGCATTAAATAATTCCCACCAGCTGACAAGGGAGCTGTGATTTATAATAGTGTGTATTGATATATCACTTCCCATAATTAGGGAAAGTGAGACCAGTACTGCTTACAGCATTATTTTGATTAGAGCCTTGAAAAATACACTGAATAACAACAAGCACCAGGCACAATAGCCAAACACCTTATCATACTCTCAGGATGTTTCAGATGTGAAACAAAGGATTGTAGCAGTACAGAGTAAGGAAGGCAAATTCCACACATATAAATCTTACCCTACAATGGCAGCCTAGCATCAATTATAACAGTTATAAGTCTGGGAAGATCACAGGCACAGGCTGTCAAAACTATACAGCAAAACAAGCCAGAATCAAAGGCTAATCATGTCTTTCTTTTGAAGTGACAAATAAGTGATTGCCACTCTTCTCTTCCTGAAGTAACAAAACTAATCTCACTCAATCTACTGAAATGCCCATGAAGTCCAAATAAACTGCTCCTAAAAAGGAGATGGGTGCAACAGCGTTAGCCACCATCAGCGCTCCCAGTCGCAGCCGTGGGAAGCACTCCTGGGCACAATCAAACATAGAGGCAGTTTTTACATTCATAACCTCTCCCAGTGTTTTTCCATAGATATTTTGCACACTGCCTCAGTTTTCTACTCTCATTTTTTCTGTTCGCTGAAAATCAACTCTGCAATAATAAAATTTAATATTAATCAAGCAGAGAACTGGCTAATAATTAAGAACAGCAGCAGCTGGAGACCAAGAGGTAACCACCTGTTGCCTTGTCATTTAAAAATAAAGAATAAAAAAATCATTAAGGTAATTGTCAATAACAAAGGCATTTCACCAAAACATTTGCCTAAAATTGCGTGAAATTAAAAGCCCATAAATGGCATCCATTCCTCCAGAGGGACAGGCAGCCATTAGTCACTAATCGTACAACACTTGGCATCCACTACATCTCTGCCCAAAGAACCCAATGCACTCGAGACACATTTAGACCAGAATCTCCCAAGAAGTAGGTTAAATATTATTATTCAATTCTAAACATAAGAAAAATGGGGCACAGAAAAAATAAAATAAAATCACTCATCGTGCTCAAGATCACAATAAAAATTAATAAGGAAGGCAAGAGTAGAACCCAAGCAGCCCAGCTCCTATTTTGTGCTCTGTACAGGGAAACCCCAGGACATCACCAGGACGTGCACGGTGCATTTCTCCAGCACCAGGAATCCAAACACCAATGGCTTATCCATGCTACAGGCAATCCAGAGGAGCCCCTGCATTCCAGTCCCTCTATGATGCACCGATTTTGCACCCACAAAGCAAACTGAGATGCGCAGCGCTAACAACATTGTAAGGAAAACGTATAACCAGCTGTTCTGTTTCAACTCAAATCTTATTCTTTCCATTTCAGTCTCTCTGTAAGCAAACCAAGGGATTTTGCTTTTCCCCAAGTCGTTGCTTCACAGCTCGCACCCACTGAGAGCTGAGGTGCAGCACACAGCCTGCTGCTCCCCCCCAGCACACAGGTGCTCTTCAGAAGTAACCTCGGGAAGCCATGGCTGAGAAGAGGGATGCAGTCACTGCGACACCACGCATTTGTCACTGCTGTTACAGCACGCTTAGAAACAACTCCCAGTTTGGGTGGATGGAATCTCAGCAGAAAAAGCTGAGCCTTCATACAGCGCTGTGTCAGAACATCAAAACGCTGGGCTTTTTCAGCACAAAGTCCTGAAGGACAAAACCTTGGCTGTCTGCCTGAACTCCCACCCAACTGCCAACACAGTAACTCAGTTACACTGTCCATGCTACTGTAAAACTACATTAAATTCACAATGTTTGAGAGCATCCAGAAATGAAAATTAATGTTCCTCGGAACAAGCACTTCATTTTACAATCAGGAAGAACAAAAAAAAAGATATTGCTTCAACGGTGTTCCTTTAGTATTATAGTTAGCATTTAATGGCATTTATTGTCATTAAGCTCAATATTTGTGTCTAATCAATACTAAGCTACCAAGTGCAGCCCAGCAAGTCTGGAATTTCTCTACAGGCTCTATCGATTTTTCTTCTTTTTTTTTTTGAGATCTACAGCAAACACAATTTATACCAATAATCTATCAGAGAACATATCAAGATAATTTAATGAACAAAAACTGTATGTTCCTTTTTTCTTTTGTCATGTGATTGAAAATCATTTTAACTCATTAACGCTAATTATCTCAACAGTTCAATTTTGAATTCACCAGGAAGCTACTAAATAACAATCTGAAATCCAAATATCTTCAAAATGTATTTTAAGATGCACACAAACAGCAATATCTTTCTTCAGGTTTGTCTTTACCAGTGCACAACTTTCAAATAAACTGATGACAACTGCTCACTTCTGCACTCTTGCAGCTTTTACAGCATCTCTGCTAAGTCTGTGGAAGTTTCCATCCCATGTCACAATGATAACATCCAATAGCAAACCTTCCATTCAAATACATCTATGGACATTGGTGCAAATTCCTGAAGTGCTGGAATGTAAAAGAGCAAATAGAAAGAAGCACCATCAGTGGTGCTGCCAACAACGGACTTCAATGAAGTTAAAGTCAAGGACAAATGTTAACATAACATGAACTGTTCGCATGACCACAGCTCTATCACTTCCCTTAGTTGTGCTACTGTTAATAATACGCCTTGGGAGTCTGAAACCACATCCCACCAAGAGAAAATAAAGACAAGATGCAGGAGATCTCCTGTACTGGGTCAGGACACTGCTAATGCTGCAGTTACTCAGCAGCTCAGAGAAGACTTGGTTTGCTGCTGTACAGCAAGCTCAGAGTTTTGTAATGCTGGTAGAAAGAGCAATTCTGGGCAGTTGGGCAGCTGATTCATTTTGAGTGTTCACATCAAATAATTAAAAAAAAACCCACAAAGCAACAAATCTACACTATTGATACAAATGCTGAACGTGAAGTACTTGGCAGCACCTCCTAAGAGAGGGGGAACCTGCCCTATAGAACACCCGCCCAGCTCGGTGAGCACAGAGCATGCTGTACATCTGCTGTTCCACTGCAGTCAAAGGGAATGAGCACCTGAACAGACAATGCCTGGGGCATGCACAGGGTGAGGGGATACAAATGCTCTGCCAAGGGCAAAGAGGGTGAACAAGAATACACCACAGGCAATAAATAACCTCGTCAAAGCAGCAGACAAAGTTCTTCCCATACTGAAAGCATGAGTTCAAACTCCTGGATTCCAAAACTCTGCGCCTACCCTAACTGCCAGCATTACTGCAGCTGGATCAGACAGCCACAGCAGCACGAGCTCATTAAGTGTTTTATATTTGGGCTATGTACATTATATTGCTTTAATCCCATCATCAATAATTACACTCCTGCCCAGAAAACCCTTTATTTCCCTTATAATTTCCCTTGACTTCTATCAGAATGGCAGAAAGAGGCAGCTGGCAACAAAAGTCAGCATCAGCACGCAGGGCAGTAGAGTAAGCAGGACCAGGGCTCACACCAGCCAGGATCCCTTCCCACTGCCACCTCAGGCATAACTCACAGCACAGAACTCCTTCGTCATGATACCATACAGAACAACATCTCCATTCTGTCTCATCTCACACTGTATCTTCAGCATCAGAGGGCACATAAAGATCCTTCTGAGCAACACTACCTCAACCACGATGAAGAAAATGTCATTTCTTAAATAAAACTGTAGAGGAGAAAAACAAATGAATCTATGAAGACCTGTTCCAAACCTACTGTGTGCTTCTGCACACCCTACAGCCACAGTAACTTACCTGCATGACTTCTACAAAAGCAAAGACAAAACCACTTAGCTCTTGCACTAAGATCACTTTAAACTTTCCATGTTTATGTCAGCACTGGTTTTTAAGCTCTGTTAAACACCTGGAAAAGGAAAGTTGTACATCTGTTTGTATGTGTACTTAAAGCACTTCACAAGCTGTTGAGTTCCCCAACAGCTGCTTCTATTACACGAATGACTTCACCATCTGCAAAACTATTGGATAAACTACAGTAAGTAAATATCAGGATAGCAGGTGCTAATAAATAATGAGAGCTGCCAGGACAACACAGTTCTGTAAGGAAAAGGTCTGTGAACATCATTTTCACCACAGCTCCCAACGCGGCTACTTAATTCCAAAAGCTTGGCCATGCATCCCACACCCAGCCAACAACAGGTATTCATTTGACCCCACATCAAGACAAAGCTTTTCATCTCAAGAAATAACTACTGCAACAGTTTGGCAGCGCTGTTATCTAAAGGGCTTTGCGTGGACCAGGGTATGTGGAAGGCTACTGTTAGAACTGGCCAAGGCTGTTTCTTCCAAAGCAGACATACTGATACAAACAGATACCAAAAAAATACCTCAGCTTTTATCCAAGCAGACTTGGAGGAGGATGTTGACTATCCTATGGCTGAGGATAACTTTGGAAATGCTGATTTAACTTATTTTCTTGAGATGCTCACTGTTTCAGGTCTCTAAGTGTTCTTTCAGCTTTCAGTAAAATAAATAATTAAAAAAGAATGCAGCAAAGTCTTTTTTTTCCCCAAAAAGCACACAGTACTTCGATACACCAAAAATCATTCACCGCTCAGCTATTTTTACTGACCTTCCTTATTACAAGCTGCTTTACTACCACACTCCCACGCTTTAAGAATAAACAAGATGCACTGAAACACACAGTAGGAAGCATGCATGTGTTCATTTCCCCTTTGTTTCATGGATGTCTTTTAGGAATTGCACCATAGCCCCGAAACTCTACTCCATCTATCCTTCCCTGGCAGCTGTACAGCTACTCATGTCATAAGCAATGCGTGAACAATCAGAGAGAGGAAAATGCCCTTATCTCAGCTCATCAAAAATACAAGCAAGCAAGCCACAGAGGGTCACAAATTAAAAATTAAATGTGTATTGACACAACACCACACCTAAATTCTCCCTGCCAAGCAACGGAAAACATCAGGCTCAAGTAATAACAACAAAACGTGGCCAAAAGAGGTAATGAAATATCACTTATTCAAGAAGTGTTTTTAACAATTAAAAACTAAGCAGCAACCTATACAAGCACCACAACAGCCCCCAATGCTAACAGCAGTATCCTGCTGTTAATACCTCCAACACAGGTAACACATCTGCTGTCAAGAACAAAGGCAACCTCCTCCTGTCTGCTGGCTACTACACACCTTAGAAAAGAAGCTAGTAAAATTCAGAATAACTATTAGGACAAAAGCACTGAAATACAACTTCAGCAATCCGTTTTAGTTCTGTTATAGAACTAAACTAAAAGATAAATGAAAAGGTAGAATCAGCCTCCCAAGGAGGCTGTGGATGCCCCATCCCTGCAGGCATTCAAGGCCAGGCTGGATGTGGCTCTGGGCAGCCTGGGCTGCTGGTTGGCGGCCCTGCACATAGCAGGGGGTTGAAACTACATGATCTTTGAGATCCTTTTCAACCCAGGCCATTCTATGACTTTAAAAGATACTGGCTTTCTCCTGGAACATTTAAAGGCACATGTGAGTGCACAGGATGCTAACACCTCTGACATCAGAAGCCAGTATTATTAAAAAAAAAAAAAAAAAAAAAAACTTTCCAAATCTCTGTAACACTCTTAACAAAAAACTCCGTCAGAATGACTCTACCAAAATTTTAATGATACCCTGAAGAAGTAACTTCACTGCATTGTAAGTTTTCAAGCATAAATGCGAAGTGGTTTTGCCTGAAAGTAGCAAAATAATTCTTTCTTCTTCAGAGCCAACAACTGGTTTGAGTAACAGCAAGAAAACCAAGCAAACAAGATACTTTTCTCAACCATTAAAACTGCATTTCCCTGCCCCCTATCTGCCAACCAAGCCAAATTTCTTCAGATGTTGAATTCTACTGATTGTAGCAGACATTAGCATACGTTTGCATTCTGAAGAGCAACCATACACATATACTGTGGTACTCACACAAACACTTCTACAGAACTGTCTTAAATCTGACTAACATTAATCAGCTGGCTCAGCTGATAGCAAGGATTTGCCTACCAAGCTCTCGTGTAGCCAGAAAGCCTTCCTTGCTCATGTACTGCAATAAATAATTTAGAGTTGTTTCTTTTAATGACCCTGCTATTTTCAGATTTATTATTCCTGCTTCCTTCTGCTGTCTGGTATGCAGTTAAGAGCTACAGCTCTGGAATCTCTCACAAGTAACAACTGACAGGAGTGAATCCATCTCTTACATTTTGTAGCAGATCAATAATCCTTCAAAAAGATTTTTAAGGAGAATCTTAAGTACTAATTAGTTTCATCCCTTCTATAAAAAGTAATGTACAGATTGAAAAAAATTAGGATGGGAACAGGCAACCTGAAGCATAATGATGCTCAGACAGGGATTAATATTATTGCAATAATGCAATGTTTACTTATCCAATAAAATCAGATGTCAGAAAAGGGATATTTTCGACCAACCATGAGAACAATATGTTCAGAACAAGTATATCTATTCAGTTTCTGTCCCTAGACACATTCAGCAAACAGTGTTATTCAATTATTCTCACCAGAAGAAAGTTTCTTTCAACAATTCATTTTTAAAAGCACGAAGGATGTTATTACCTTAAAAATATACTCAAATCCAGAGTTTCTTATAAAGTCAAGTGCACATAGTGTTAACGACAGCAAATAGTATAGAAAGCCATCAGTATAGTATAATAGTAGAGAAAGTCATCATCACTTCTGATGATGACAATTAACATCTCAGCTTCCTTTCTTGAGGTAAGCTTGGTAAGGGATCAACTCAACATTCTCTGCTACAATGTTTACTGACAATCAATTAAGACAACGCTAAACAGCTAACTTGGAAACTATTTCTCAGCTTGGGAATTTAACACACCTCTTAGAAAAACAAGGGCCCAACCTTGACCTTGTAGACAAGTCTCCTTCATTGCAACACAATTTTTACCCTTGAAAATACATCGGGGTACACATTGTGCTGACCAAGTTCATACCTGTTTTGACACTCTTAGATACTGAGAGGTCTAATGCATCACAGATCACTCATTCCAGAGGAATATACAAGTAAATTACACTGATGTATTCCGTTACCTTATTTGACCATTTGTAGGCTTGAAGAAGTTGGCTGTAAAGAGGCGTTTTGTCCTGAACAGGATCCAGGCTCAGCAGCCCGCTGTTGTGCAAGGGATGGTTCTCAGATGGTTTACCAACCAGATTGCTCAGACGCTCCAGCTCACTGAAACACACAGGAGGTTTTTTTAAGTCAGATTTGGAGATACACACAGCTGAGTTGCGCAGTCCTCCTACAGAGACAGCAACCCCGTTTAAACTCTATTTTAATACCCACGAGTGTTTTAAATACTTGCCCAGTTTGATTAAAGAAATGTAATCACGGCCGTTACCCAAACAGCTCAGAGCGGTCTGTTAGTCATAAAGCACACAGCTCTTCAGTAGAGGAAGTGCAAACCAGGAGTCTGTAAGGCAGCCTGGAAAGAGCCAAACTATGGCACAACCTGCCTGCAAACACTTCCACCACCCAAACCATTTTCTGAGCAAAGCACCCTTAGAAGCTAGAGAACTGCAAGTTGAAGCACCGGCTGCAATACTGTAAGTCATCATAGAATTAACAAGCAGGCAGATGCCCCATTATTTCAATAAAGCACTAGAAATTAATATTGTCCTCATATAAAGACGCAGAACTGGTCCTAACCCTGGAGATGGTCCTGCAAAGTTTGTGGTTGCTCTAATCAAACAGATGCATTCCAACCTCTCAGGGCAAGGAAGCATCTTTTGCTTCTCATGAGCAACAAGTACACCTGGAGAAGTGCATAAAACACTCAGCTAAGTATAAGCAGCATTTTTCCATTGGAAAAAAAAGCTCACTGCGAAAATGATCTATTATTACTTCATACCTCATTTGTCAAACACTACATTTAATAATAACAAGAGTTAAGCATCTTTTCAAGTTTGCATTAATCAGCTGTAGAAGAAAGACTGGCTGCTTTGCCCAGATACAAAGTGCAGTCTTTTCTGAGACACAACTAATCAAATGCCTTTCCCCCTGACTTGTGAACTTAAATCCTACTATGATTGAACTCTAGAACTTCCACTAAACCAAGAGCAGGACTCAGCTCCTTACAAAAGAGTGATTCATGAAAATCTCAGTGGAAAAAAATGTCCCAAATATCTCAGTTTGCATTTAATGAAATTAATAAAAAAATGAACACCAGTGATTGGGAACTAAGAAAATTTTCCTACCACAAAAGTCTTCTTAATTAATCATCATTTCCTGAAGTATCCATGGCCTGTATTCTTTCCAAGTCTCTTGTGTTGGGAACACTTATATATATGCTTAATATTTCTTGACGCAGGTACACAGTAAAATAAATGTGAATAAACAAAATAATCATAGAATGGCCTGGGTTGAAAAGGACCACAATGCTCATCTAGTTTCAATCCTCTGCTCAGTGCAGGTCGCCAACCAGCAGACCAGGCTGCCCAAAGCCACATCCAGCCTGGCCTTGAATGCCTCCAGGGCTGGGGCATCCAATGATCAATAAATCCATTAATGTTGTGGAAAAGAGGGGTGAAAAAGGAACTTCATGATGAAGCTACTCTCATATCAGGTGTTAGGACAAGGACTAATTGCAAAGAGATGCTGAAGGACTGCACAGCGTTGAAACACTGGATGAGAAACTGCAATGTAAAGAAGTGTAACAGAGCACATGTGAAAATACAGCTCAGAGCCTGTTGCTATCCATTATTGTTTGGAAGCAAGATGTTGGGGTTAGACCAGTTAGTTCTTTAAAATGCTACTGATAAAGACAAGAAGGACGACCAAAGGGAAGGCACAACTTCCATGCTGGGAACGATGAGGCCTCTTCTAGCAAGACAAGGGGAAATGGTTTGAAATTGAGGAATGGAAGATTTAGGTTGGACATCGGGGGGAAATTCTTTACAGGGAGAGTGCTGGAACAGCTGCCCACAGAGGTTGTGGATGCCATGTCCCCGGAGGTGTTCAAGGCCAGGTTGGACAGCTCTGGGCAGCCTGTTTAGTATTAAAGTGGAGGTTGGTAGCCCTGCACGTGGCAGAGGGGTTGGAGATTCATGATCCTTGAGGTCCCTTCCAACCCTGGCCATTCTGTGATTCTTCAACTAAAAAACAATAAAACCAAAGGGATACGACAGGAGCCCATTAAGTTGTGAGCAACATCATTCATAAACATGATTAATAGCCTTCTTTCCTAATTGAAGGGAACAGGTAGGCAACAGGTGACATTCACTGAGCACTGACGTGCACACTGCAGCCCTGAGCCCTTTGGGGGCTGCACAGCCCAGCCGTTCCCACCAATGCTTCTGAAATGTATCAGCCTACACTGCACAGCCACGGCTCTGCACGTCAACCTCCCAGCTTTCGGTACAGCTTTGCATCACCTGGGTGATAACGATTACTCAGAGCCAAAGAAATGCCCGCTTCTCGTTTTAACACAAACCTCGAGAAAACAGAAGAAAATCCCCCCACCCTCCACCCCGCACACCTGGGCACGGCGCCTCGCAGCCACCTCGCTTTGCTTACGACACAAACCACCACGAGCAGCACTCCTCCCTTCAGAGCGAAGCACCCAGGAGAGGCACCTCTGGCTCTTATGAACAGCCAAAAACTCGCCCTGCCCGCACAGCCGCCCGGCCCGGCCCGGCCCAGCCGCGCTGCCACGGGCGCCGCTCACCCCAAGTCCCGGCTGACGGAGTGCAGGCTCTCTTGGAAGGCGGCCACGAAGCCCTTCTCTCGGCCTTCCAAGGTCTCTTTGTTCCGCATCCCATCCTTCAGGCAGTCGAAGACCCGCGTCACGCTGGAACGCAGCGCCTGGATGGCGGCGATGGCTTGGGAGAAGGCCTCCAGGTTCACCCCGGGGCTCAGCACCCCGTCCGCCATCTTGGCCCGCCCGGCTCCCTCCCTGCGGCGGCCGGCGGCGGCGCGGGGCACGCTGGGAAATGTAGTCCCGCAGCGGCAGCGCGGGGCACACTGGGAAATGCTCCCTGCCCCGGGCCGGGGCCGCTTTCTGAGCCTTTTCGTACCGCCCGTTCGAAACAAACAGCTGAGGAAACGTCTGCCCGCTGCTGGGCGGTAGCCGGGGCGAAAGACGTGAATGCTGGTGTACGCATCTCTGAAATACCCTCGTCTTCCTCAAAAATGCTCGTTTTTCCGTCCCAATTGCTCTCTTTCCATCTGTTTACTCAGTTCTCTGCTAGCAGCATCCTAGCTACCTCAGGTGCTGGGGGTCATTGTCCTCCGTTCGACATTCTGAATGGATTTCTGCAGGCACAGAGATAGAAATAAAAGCACTTAAAATCACAGAACAGCCTGGGTTGCAAAGGCCCACGATGCTCATCCAGGTCCAACCCCCTGCTGTGTGCAGGGCCACCAACCAGCAGCCCAGGCTGCCCAGAGCCACATCCAGCCTGGCCTTGAATGCCTGCAGGGATGGGGCATCCACAGCCTCCTTGGGCAGCCTGTTCCAGTGCCTCACCACCCTGTGTGAAAAACTTCCTGATATCCAACCTAAACCTCCCCTGTCTCAGTTTAAAACCATTCCCCCTTGTCCTGTCACTGCCCTGTCCTGCAGCTGCAGGCTGCAGGGCTGCCTCTGTCTGCCCTACACCCATGAACAGGTGCTCTTCAGCCAACAGGGTGAGGACCTAGCCTTAATTATCTGATGTTTGCAAAGGCCTGTGGGATTTGGAAGTGCGAGCACTGTGCTAATAAGCACTGCTGGTTTGATTTTATGGCAGCTTCTGATGCAGCCACCAGCCCTTGGCTGAGATTGGTGTTTTCTCAATTTCTAGAATAAATAACAACCTCTCCCATACAGGTATTAATTAAATTCGGCAAGCAGAATTCGCACAGATTCTTTACTCGGAGATGTTTTGTGGTTTTGTTTTTTTTTTTTTAATATGTAAAATGGAAATGAGGCTGCCAAGGAACAGCAGAGGTGTCAGTGGCCAAGTGAAGCGAGGCTTTGCTCTCTGCTCAGTGACACTTTCCTGTCTATCATCCCATGGATTCTGAGAATCGCATCTGATCAATTAAATGTTCCCAGACTACATGCAAGTTACTGACCAGTGAAACCCTATTACTTTGCATAAAAATCAGGCAAATGAAATGGGTATGCTCCTTCAGCTCTGATCTAAATAATGCTCTCCTATCTCAGCACAGAGGTAAAGCAGGACTGGAAGCAATATGGTCTGAAGCAATACAGCTCAGCCCACGTAAGCAGTGAAATGTATAGTGCTGTACTGCAAAGAATCAGGAGTGGATTGAGTCTATGCCTCCTTTCAGAAATGAGGAGTCAAGTTCTCCAGCCAAAACACCCTTTCCCTCTTATTTCTCCTCATTTGCCACCAATAAAAGCAGAAGTCTGCATAGTTTGGCATGCTTGTTTTTAGGGCATGCCTTGCCTAAGTTGCACACTGCTTCTTTTCCCCCCAGAAAATATTCCTTGTGTGCCATCTTGCCCCTACCAATACAGTAATTCCATCTTCACTACAGCTATATCCAAAGCTGGCATTACAGAAAGCCAGGGTATCTCCTTTTGCCTTAATATCACTAGTTACACATAAAACAAAAATCCAACTGGTGTTCAAAATGTGCACTGCTCCTTCCTATCTGACAGCTGTTGAGTGGGCACCTGCAAAATGGTGTGGGTGGCCTAGGACACATATCCACATCTGAAAAGCATCAGAACTGACATTCTTCAAAGCCTTCAGGACCTGGTGATCTCCCTTCAAATGAACAAAACAAAACAAAACACACATGGGCTAAATCCACACTGGGGTGTAGAGATGCAACCAGCAGCTGCAGGCATGGAGCAGCCTGCTCTGTTATTTCAGCATTCTGACCAGCCTAATGCATGCTGCCTCTCAGCACTGCTCATCAGCTTTGGCAGACTGCTATGCCAACATGATTACACTGCAGCTAGCCCAGTTATCTCCACACACTGCTGCTCTGTGCCATGTGGACAGACTAAGAGATGGGATGGAGCGGGCTGCAGTGTTCTGCCAGTTCTGGATGTGTTTTGTGGCTAGAGACAACTGAATGTGGGGTGCTGCCTGTCTGGTAGTGTTTGTAAGCTCTGAACTCACGTGGAGAGGTGGTAGAGGAAAAGAGGTAACAACCCACAGCAGCACTGAATGCAGCTTGACTAGTAAAGCACGCTTCTCTCAAGAAGCAAAACCTTATCTGGGGAAGATGTAATTAAGACAAACCTTTCACACCAAAGTACATTATGGTACTCATATGGCAGCTACTAGGAATTAAGTGGGCTGTGATTAATCAGCAACACCAAAGAATTGGGATGCTTTCTAAATCCTTTCAGAAGCACTGAAAGTCATTTGTTAGGGAAGAAAGGGCCCAATTAGAAAAGCATTTGCATTTAAAGAGAAATAATTTAGTTGCCAGGAGAGAAAACTAATGATCACTACTGAGTTTCATAGCAAGTGCAGGTAGCCTCCCTTCAATGCCTGGACAAGACAAACATTGCAGTAAATATTGCAATGTACGTAATAAATCACACTGTAGGAAACGATCTTCATCTTCCTCTGAAATAGATAAATGCTGATCTTCATTCCGTGGCATTCTGGACTGATACCCACTAGCAGGGCCCCTCCATTTCTTCATGCTTCATCGCTACAATCTTGACAGTCTTTCAGATAAATGCAATAAACGGATATGGGTTTTTTGTTCAAATAATTGTCAGGCTCAATAACACGGTTAGCCAAATATTCTCACAATTTTTCCATCCATTTCTTTCAGGATTTCAGTCTCCAGTTTGCCACAGATCATACTACACAATGCAGTCTCGAAGCAGACAAGCTGTGGATTTGTGAACCCATGCCTGGGGCTTCCTCCTGGAGAAAAGAATGCATCCTACCTGTTTCTAGACTGTGTGGGAATGGCAAAGATACTTCCAGATGTGGAGAAGCCTTCATCCTCAGTGCCATTTCTTATTGCTCCCTGAATCAGAATCTTCCACTACAGCCAAGAGCAGTGAGCGAAAACCTTCTGCCAGAACAAAGAGTGAAACAGCAAGCAGAACTGACAATAATGTGGTTATCATCACTTTTCCTGTGGGGTGATTGGAGTAACTCAGAACTGTTTCAGGCTCTCAGGAGACGTAGCTCTTACTAGAAATGCCCTTCCCTCCCAACACAGTGTATGGAGAGCATACCTGGAGACTTCCAGTCTCCTTAGGGGTCACTGCAAGAATGGGAATCACACTTTTGGCGTTGCTGATCAGCTCCTCGACCAGTGCCTTCTTTCCATTTGCGGTCATAGAGTGCCCACATCACACACACCAGCACACAGCAGATTTGTCAGCAGAGCTGCTGAGGACTGGATGGATGATGACTCTCCATTTCCCTTTCCCTCAATTTTCCCTCAATTGCTGGGCTGATGAAACCAGCACCCTTGATATCAGTTTTAAGGTGATTCAGAGAGATTTGCTGCTCTTCTGTGCTGTGTCTGGAGTTTCAGCCTCCAGGGAAGTCAACCCAGCACCTTATCCCAGCACTGAATTTGCATGAGGAGCGTAAAGCTAAACACAAAAAGTAAACCGCATCCAGCAGAACTCATGATGTATTTTATGCATGTAGAAAATCCGTCCCAAAATATGTCACATTTTACTTGCAAAAATAAAAAGCTGCTGTTTTATTCTGCAGAGGAATATACTCAGCCTCTTCTTCAAGCATTCAGTGATCAAGTGTGGAGTCTGATGTAAAACCAAATGGGAAGAACCTATCATTATTTAAAGGCTACGTAACTGCTTAAAATTAGAGCTGTGAAGGCATCGAAAAATACCAGAAATCACAGATGGTTTGCAGATAAATTCACATTGCATTTAGTCCACTCAACATCTAAAAAAAACCCCATGCTTTTGCCTTGCTGTTCAGTCTAACTGTTCATGCTTGCTCAAAACATACTTCTGTCTTTAAATTGGGCTTTGAGTCATGTTCTGTTGCCCTATACATTCAGATCCCAGTCACTTCAGAAATCTGCACATGTATTTTTAAATGATGCAGTTAAAATTTAATCTATTTTGCACATTTTCAAAACGACAACTATCCAAAGCAGGTTAAATAAGACATCAGCAGGGACAAAAGAGCAGCAAAAACAGCCACGTAGCTCTGCATTATGCAAGTGTCTGAGACACAATGACCCAATTGCTGCTTCTTGCTCTCATTGATGATTCTGCAGTGTTAGAATTGGTCAAACTTGTCTTCTGTACCTGAGGTCTGCAGGATAAGGCTTTTACATCATTCTGGGATAGTCCTTAATTCTGTGAATTGTCTGGTTTCATCCCATTTGCATTTTTTTTCTTTAATTATTATTGCTGGGCTGTATTTTTGAATATTCTGTCTTACCCCTCAGGATTTCTGTCTGACACTGGTTCACTCCGCTTCCCTTATCATAGGGGGTCAGTATTTGGCACAGTCGTTCTAGCTTCACTGCCCAGCAAGGGTCAGCAGAATTTGGATGTGATGCTTTAATCCCACCTTACAAGTTCCCTGCATAACCCTGGAGATAGGGTTTTACAGCAGGGAAGGAGAAGCTTGAAACATGGTTATTCCATACTTGGTTGGGCACATTCACTCAATGTAGCACGTCTTTGAAGAGGTGCAGCCATGCGTCTGCTCCCATGATGGTATGATGGAGCCCATCACACAATATATGGTCATTCTTGGCAGGACCAAGCTCTAACATACAACTGAGACAAGCAGAGGTTAATTTCCCCCCAGTCTCTTGAAGGAAAAAAAAAAAAAAAAAAAAAAAAAAAAAAAAAAAAAAAAGAAGACAAAAAACCAACGTGGTACTGAATGGGAACTGCTGAGCCACGGCCTGAACCTCTGATTGATCACCTGAGGCGAGCACTGAGTCAGCCAGAGGAGCACAGGGGAAGGCAATTCACCTGTGCTGCTGGAAGGGATGGAGCCTGGCTCCTAGAGCTGTTTAGGAGCTGGCTGCCAGTGGGGAAGGATCTCTTCTGAAGATCTGCTCTGCTGGAGTTTTGTGAGTGAGGCCAGGATAGGGGGGAAGCTTTCTATCCATTCTCTTTTTCTTATCATTATCTGCTTTGCCAAACTCTCTTGTTTATTTTGTAATTATACCATCTTAATAGTCATTGATTATACAGGTACAATCATGTTCAAAGTGTTCTAAAGATCCCAATTGGTAAATATTATTTGGGAGGAGCCTTGCTGTGGCAATGAGACCTGATTCGAATCAGATTCAAGCATGATTTTTGCTATCATCAGCTTTATTGCTTCTAAGCACGAATGCAGCATGCCAAGCAACCATCCTGCCCAGCTCTGAGCTTAGCTTTCTCCATTCCACCAGCCGCATGCCAAGAGCCATTTGTTCCAGTACTCATCATAAAAGCCAAGAGATTCCTCCTAACTCTTCATCCTAATTAAGTTACTTGCTGGCTTTCATAAACACCTCTCCATCCACCAATCAATCTCAGCAGGATTTTTAACAGATGAAATTGGGCTGAACTGCCTTGAAAGCATCAGCTACCCTACAACAAAGTCTTGTTCTCTAATCTTCAGCTTTAGTTACATTCCTCCTTTAATTTCTTCTTCAGCTGTAAGAGAGAGAGGCCAACAACAAAGATAACTTCAGTCAAACATGTTTAAAACTGAACGTTCCCTTCCTTTTGGCAGCATGAGCTTACACACACACTGCAGTCACACTGCTTGTGTCGCATGAGCAGGGAAGGAGCAGAGCCACGTGTGATCAGCAGATCCAGCACAAGTTGGATTTCGTTCCTGAAACTGTTATCCAAAAAAGACTTTGCTTTTTTTTCCTCAGGCCAATGTGGTAAATGGTGTCCAGTTAACTGAGGAAAAGGTCAGAGGCATTTTAAAGTAAAGAAAGGCCATTTCTGTCAGCTGAATCCAATTCAGAGTGATATATTATCCCCAAAGGAGCAAGAGAAGAAAAATCCTTATTTGCTTTATTTCTGCATATTCTGCTCACAGCTACCTTGCTGCATTCCTTCTGTGGAACTGAGCTATGTTTTCCAGCAGAAAGCAGTCAGTCCTTCCTGAAACAAGACAGACGTTGCCTAAACAATCATCCCCTGGAATTCGCAGGTCTTATTCCATACTTCAGTATTTAAGGTCTCAAAATAAATAAATAGAAGTGACATCCATCTTAAATCTTAAAACATCTCTTAAAAAAAAAAAAGAAAAAAAGAGTGAACAAAAAGATTCTGCTTCTATCTGGAGATTATTTAGTGCTCTGTTATTGACACGGCGTCTATTGAAAGATTTAAAGATAAAAATGCAGTGCATTCAAGTAGTGATCGTTTTTCATCGTCACTTAGTGGCAGTGCAGCCTGCAGTCAATTGCAGCTGATTTATCTTTTCTGATATTGATTGTGTGCGGGGCTTAGCTGTGCACAGGCACCTGGCTCTGTCTGTGCCAAACTGCTGCAAGAAATGCAAAAGGAGAAGGCAAGAGTTGTGCCAAGCAATCTTATTTTCATTCTAAATTGCTTAATTATTTCCTTTAAAGTGATGAGATAAGCTGCTAGAAAGTAATTTGCTTATGGACACCAGGCATTTCCTGCCAGGAAGAGGGAGCAGCAGACAACACAGTTTCCCTGTGTGGCTCAGTCTACAAAGTGTTATGGGAACTGGGCTTAAGGCAGCAGATATCAATGAAAACCTCAGGTATCAAAGAAACAGATCTTTTGCGTATTTGCATAAAGTGCCAGTAGCAATTGGACAGATAATATGATGTGAGAGGCATTACACCAGAGGTGTAACGATAGAAGGACCTGCACGACAGAAAGATGCTATAAAGGAAGGGAAGAAGATTGCTCACCCATATCAGAAAATTCCAGGTTGGCAGGGGAAAGCTCCACCAAGGAAGGATCTCCAGAAAGAGAACCCACCCCAGTGCCAGTCAGCCCTTAAATGAGGTCTAAGAGAGGTGCAGCCAGGTTCCACCCCTTCTGGTCACACACACGAATTGCCTTCACCTGTGCTCTTATGGCTGACCCGCTCCTTTCCCCAGGTGCTCAATCAGTGGTTCAGGCCATGACTCAACAGTTCCCATACAGTGCCACTCAGGTCCCAAACTTCCCATAATCTCCTGTGGCAAAGCTGCTCCTGTGTGTTCTCATGAGGATGCTCGTGACATCATGGAAGGACTCCCTTTGTCTTCCGAATGTCAGAAGGCAAATGTCTGAGAACTGAAAATATAATCAGGAGGGTTTGAATGCTCCAATTCCAAAACTCCATGCACGATTTTTGTATGTATGAAAGAAGAATTAATTCTGGTCACCTTCTGAGCTTAGAGTGAAGCTGGAAAAAATACAAATTACAAAAAAAAAATCCCAAGCCACACAACATTGAGATGCGAGGTGGGACCTGCTTGTTCACAAGGAGCGCTGTATTGGAACCCAGACTTCTGTCTTAAGCACGTCTGCTATTTTAAACAGAGCCAGATTTCTATAGATGCCCCTCTTCACTAAAGCCAAACGCAGCGGTAAGTGCTGATACAGAGGCTGTGAATGTGATGACTGAATAATGCTTGCGGGAATCCTTAAGAGACCCAGAAAGCTTTCTCCAGAAGCTGTCATGCACCTCCCTGATGGATCACAGCTCACAAACCATAAATGCACTTAATGTGGGGAGCAGTCAAGACCAGGTCTCCAGCTTCCTACAGCGATTGCTCTGTTACAGAGTGAAAAGGCACATTTGTGCTGTTTCTCTTACCGGAAACCAGCTGAAATGTGACCCAGACACCTTTAAAGCATCTGTGTATCAGCCTTACGTATGAAGGCAGGAAAAGAAGCATGGAAAGGACTGCAATGAATGAGCAGACTGTGCAGCCTCAGCTCTGCAAGCAGCTTCCTCATCCAAGTGGTGTCAGCGAGCTGGGAGGCAGTGCTTTGTGTGCTCCCTGGAATCCTGCTAACTAGTAAGAGAAGCACAGAAATCCTGTTTTTGTCTTTTATTCCCTTGTGGTTGGATGTTTCTTCTTGAAACCTTTGCTAACTACCATGCTAAATATAGCAAAAGCTGGAGCAAAGAGGAGCTTAACCAAACTGTAGGAGGAAAGGACCTTCTCAGAGTTTCATCTGGATGTATATCTCCATGGCACAGCATTAACAACCACATATCCCATAAAGGAACGCAACACAGCACGGGAGCAGTGGGACACGATGTTGTTCAGGTCAATACTATTCATTCCACAGTTGCATCAGACCTTCATGTGGCTGTCATTTATCCACAATCCCTGTGGTGGCTTTGGGCTCTCCCTTTCCTATGGATCACAGCAGACACAAGCTCTACGCATTTCTTCAAAAAAGCAAACCTAATTATTTCCTTGTGCTCCCTGCTTTTTCCTCCCACTCCTGCTAGGGAGACCCAGCTGATGAATTCATAGCACAGCAAACATTAAGACTTGTCTGCAGGAAATACCTCCAACTGAAAAGTGCATCCCTTATCCTAGAGACAGCGACTTAACCACAACCAAGCAAGCTGAACGAGTAAAACACATACGTACAAGTTCACCCCAAGAATGAACTTCAAGATGTTCTCTCCATTCTCTCCTTCCCTGTTAATCATGTGCTACTGAGGTTCATTTTCTAATCACTTCTGTAAAATCCAATCTTCTCACAGAGACCTCATCTTTTTACATTCCTCTGCAGCAAGCTCTGACTGATCCGAAACCTTTTGATTAATCATCTCTTAACAGATTTATCAATCTGTTCTCAAGCCTGTACACGGGAGCATGCATGTTCAGCAGAGCTTTCTTCTATAACTTGATCTGCTACACTATTTTGGAGAACTGTTTCAAATTGTGCCAGCTAACTCCTGCTATTTGCAGACATGGGAGGTGGGATTGTACAGCATGAAGGTTTGCCAAGGTAGCTATATGAGTATACTAGCAACAGGAGATTTCTTCTCCTGCAGCTCATTCTGGTCCTTCAAATATACTGTACTAGCAGAAGGGCTTCCACTGCATCAGCAGAAGGGTTTTGTTGGTAGGACATTACTTTCAGTCTTTGCAATGCAAGTCAATATAGCAACGATAACACAGCTTGCAACCAGGAGTCATCGTTTTCTCCTCAGTATTCACAGCTGCCAGAACAGGAATCTGGTCACTGCCTTCGAGAATACAGAGTGGCTGAACTCTGCCTCCAAAAATAACCTGCACTTTGCATCCATTCTCTATTCTTCTCCTTGCAAGGCTTTCCTGCACAGATAACAACATTAAACAAATTAGCAAATTACTCCCTCTGCAAGAGCTGGGTCGTATTTCACCATTAGAGGAGTCTTATTTCTGCTTGGGTAAAAAGAAATCCGCAATAGCAATGTCTCCTATCCTTCATGTATTAGTGTTTCCCTTTCATTTTGTCATAGTTAATGCCTCAGCATTCCATCTTAAAATAATGTCAATAAGTACAAATCTCACTGCTTTATTTTAGGCGCTGCTCAGGAGTGACAGCAGCGCCCAGATTGGGAATGTTGCTAAAAGGATTGCTGGAAGATTTGAAAAAACACATCTAAGCTGTTCCTGAGTGACAAAAAGGGAAAAGATCATTTCAGGCACAACAGCAAGAAGCTACAAAAGCGTGTTATTCTCATCATTGGCCTAAAAGCCAAACAAGATTCTCTCATAGTAATCCTAGCACTGCAGTTTTGTGAGCTCAAGGTGTTCTGTTCTGGCCCTTGCTGTGGGATGTTGCCCTGTGACACTGACATGAAGGATCATGCCCTGAGTTCTGCACTCTGGTGCCCCTCTTTGGCTGTCATACCCAATTTTAGACAGGAAAAACCCAGTGCAGAACACTGATCCAGTTCTGTCCGATTTGTCAGTTAACAAACAGCCCAATGTATGTAAGCCAAAACCTCTGCAAGCCAAACAAATAAGACTTCAAAAACTTTCTTTCAGAGAATCATAAAACCATAGAATGGTTTGGGTTGGAAGGGGCCTTTAAGATCATCCAGTTCCAACCCTGTAGGCAGGGACACCTTCCTTCAAGTTTAAAGCTCTCTATTGCTATACAGTGAAAATACCTTATAAATGTTATGGGCCCTAGCACTGACATATTCGTTTTCTAATGCCTGAAAAAATGACAGATATCCTCTTGGCCATTGAATAAAAAGGCAAGGCCCTTTACAAGCCTATTAGGAGAAAAATATTTGCGACAAAGCACCAAGGAAAATCCTGCCATTACTTTTTACAGCAATTTCCTTGGAAGAGTCCTTTCTACAGAGAACAGCTGGACTTAATTGCAAATGAGCTGAGTGAAGGAAGTGCATCTGATTGCAGAGGTAATAAAATTCACACTTGACACCTTAATTTTTTTAATATATATTGGCCACCATCACATCACCGCAGTTGCTGGATTGCAGGTGAAAGCTCTCCAAGCTCTGGCAGGAGAGCAGGCAGGGAACAGCACAGCTCGTGGAGTCCTTCAAAGCTTGCTGCTTAAGCCACAGCTTTTTAATGCTATTGATTCCTAACAATCGATACTTTTTTCAATAAGAAACTCTCATATTACCCTTTTTCCCAACCACCCTTTGTGATGAACTTGGTTAGGATGAAAAAGCACTTAATGGCTTTCTTTTAAGGTCTTTTTTTTTTAATTCCATTTCCATTGCAGTCTCCTCTTCCTGACCAAGTTCAGCCCCAGCCCTGCTGGCTGACACCACATTGCTGTGCAGAGGGAGGCCAGATCTTCTCCACGGTCAACGTTTGACCCAGAAAAACCAGTTTGTTTGAAATAAATGCAGTTGCAACCACATCAGCCTATTGCAGCTAAGATTTTTGCTTAATCTACCACAAAAAGCGAGAAGTTGTGCTTCTTCGTCATCCCTGTCATATTTCTGTTAATGACTTAGCTAGCAGTGAGCTTAATGAACAAGGCTTTTAGGTACATTTTTGCTATTATATTTGAATCAAAGCATCATTTCTGCTGGGATTCTTCTAGGATGACTTTTTCCAAAGCTTGTTGTCTGCTGTTGGGAAACGCAGCCCTTCTGCATCACGAGAATACAAAACCTTGCTTAGAGACGGACCCGAGGGAGTCAGAACTGTGGCTGCTGCCACCTAAGTTTGCATAAATTCTGAGTAACATCGCCGACTAATTGCAGGAAAACTATTTCTGCTGGAATCTACACTGAGTGAACAGCAGCAGCAGTGTTTGCTGGCAGGGCAGTAAGTGTAACAAAGCTGGAATTAGCCCTAAATCTGCCCAGATCCTCCTGATAGCAGCACATGCTCCCCACAGGGAGTGGGACCTTCATCCACTTCTCAGCCCCACCGAATTTCTGCTGAAGGAAATGTCACGATGCTCTTCTCACTCTCTCCTACCTCCTAACCTGAGAGGTTTATTCCCCAACAAAACCACATTTCTACACACACAGTTCTTTTCCACCAACATACTGTGAGCAGAAGCCGATGATCAGGGCTCATAACAAACAAAGGCTGCTTTTGCTTTCTCTTCTTTTTTTTTCTTTTCTTCCCAGAGTAACACTGTGCAAGGCATCCCAGCACTTCAGAAACACCCTGCTGCTCCACAGACACCTACCCTGACGTTAATGAGAGCCTCGTGGAAAGGCTGCTGCAGAATCTGTAACAGCAAGCTTCCCTCAACCACAAGAGCACTCTGTAGCATAAGCAGCAATGCAGCTATGCCCACAAGTGTGCAGGTAAGGCTGGTAAATATTTGATAGACTATTTGTTACATGGGATACTAAGCATAAATATTTAGTGTAATATTTATTTACTTTTATATCCTATGTTTAGAATAATGTTACGTCTAAAGGCAAGCGTGCATTCAGATGTTTGGTCTAGTAATACTAACAGATGTGCTTAGGTAAGACATTAAATACAGAGACACAATGCAGGCAGGGAAATGAAAGGATTATCTAATAAGACACGCATACATATTCATGTTTCGTTTTCTTTGTAGAGCTATTACACCACGAGAAATAGATAGCCTGTAAACACCAGCCTCTTTTTATAAGGTGGGTTGGTTGGCTTTTAGCACATGACTTTTTGGTTGGTAGGGAATGACCTTGAGGAGCAGCATGACAAAATGCTGGGTGGGCACTGGGGCAGATGTGCAGACATCACCCCCAGAATGCTAAGAGCACAGGCAGACCTCGTGCCTCTTCCATAGAGTGAAATGGAACCGGGGCTGATTCTTTGGAGAAATGCAGAGTGCAATCATTGCAAAGGTAAATATTTCCTAAGAGAAGCCCTGGGAATGCATTATCTCCCTAGCAAGGCTGCGACTCATTCTCTGTAAAGCTGCCTTTTGCCTCCATCCCAAAATAGAGGTGGCATACAGTTTGACGCATCAATATTTATTAGAGCTCGCAGTGCAGCAATAGCCCTGTATCAGAGCTGACTCTATTACAGAAAAGACCTGCATTATAGCAAGAGGTGGCCCTTCACAGGGATTTGCTTTTTCTGCCTGATAGCACATTTTGGACTACAGTCTGTGTATACATTGAGAACTGCTTTTACAGCTGCATTACATTGATGATGACAGCCGATATCTCCAGCTGAGGGCCTGTCCCAAGAGTCCCTTCAGTTCTGACTTTTTTTTTTTAATTAATTAAATGAGGTTAATTGAAAAATATCTGTTTGTATGTGCAGGCACAAGCACTATTTCTTTTGGACCCCCAATCAAAGCATCAGTGCCGGCTTGGCAGGAATACAGTGTGCCAAAGTAGAGGAGCCATCCTTGGAGGACCAGTAAAGCAATAAAAAGCACTTAATCTCTAATTCATGGTCTTAAATATGGCCCACATTGCCTGGGACTGGTCTCACAACCACTCCACAACGACCTCAATGCAATGTGCCGTGGCAATGGTTCCACTCTTAATGGATGCTTGCTATCTGCTTTACAAAAATCCCACTGTCACTGTTTGTATCTGTTGCTTTTTTTTTTTTTTTTTGCTTTTTTTTTTTTCTTAGCATGCTCCGTCTTTTTAGCAATATGCCTGCTGAATATTAACCACTCTAACGATCCCAGTGCAGTTCCGTAGTGCTGCTGCTTCCTTCAGTGCTAGCAGAAGTGATTTTCTGCCTTTGTAGCAATTTCAACAGAGGCCAAGGACTGGCAGAGCTACAGCAGCCAAGTATCCTTCCTCCTTTGCCAGTTCTGCTGCACAGGGTGGAAAACTTTGATTGCCATTTTGCCTTATTGATACTAATGCCACAGTGCTGATGCCTTTGGCTGAGCTCTGTGTTACACAGGGTGAAGAGATGCTCAGAGTTTCCTTCTGAGAGTTGAGGACTTGCTAATGCAACAGCAGTGCAAACTGCTACCCTGGTACCAAATCCAGAACCTTACTTGTGGGGATGAGGAGACAGAACCAATTTAGCATGCCATCTTCCTGGGTAGATTAGTTATTGCCGTGTAGGGAATGAAACCACAATGCCATCTGTCCTGAAAAATGGGTTAGTCTGGAAACAGAAGAGGAAGACTGATCATGGGTGCTTTGACACAGGGTAATCTGTAACCTTGCTGCTCACGTCCTAAGTGTGCTTGGAAGAGCTGGGGAACAGCAGAGGCAGGAAGGAGCCTGAACTGACCTCTCCTGTGTGCTGCCAGCATCTCACCTCTTCAAGTGCTGCTCTTCCTTCCAACTCACTGAGGTGCAGCCAGGACCTGCCCTGCCCTGCACCCTGGGCAGGAAACCTGTCTGATCTGCTAAGAAGGCTCCTCTCCTCTGTGCCCATTTGACTTGCCCCCCAGTTTCCTCCCTGGCACACTTCAGTTTTCATTGACTGACTGCTAAGATTGTGCCTGACTTCATTGAGATGCTTTTAAAATCTTCATCTTTGCTGTTTGTATTGATTAGCTTTGCCCTCTTAATGGGCTATTTTTTGTCTCCTGGCCTGTTGCACCAGCGGGTTGTATATTACTCTTTGTATGGATTCATAGCTGTGAGTACGGTTGGGGACCAGCACTGAGAAAGGATGCTGATGTTTGGAACAAAGACCCCAAATTATCTTTTGGTGCTTAGGAAACCATTCACAGTGTGAAGGAAAAAAAACCCCACCAAAAACAAGAAGAAGGTAAAGAATCTGATTGCTGCGCTCTTCTGCATAAATAAATAAAGCAAAAGCAAAAGTTGAAAGGAGGAGAGCAAATTGCTCTTCAACAGGGTGAGTGTGTTTAATAACTCAGAGAGCCAACACGCCAACTTCACCCCTGCAGCCATTGGTTCCCAGCTTAAAAATAGAGAAGCAGCAATTAATAGTTTGCATTTACGCAGTATTTTTGCAGATGAACCTCTCCAGAGAAATTCCACCCAAAACTGAGTGCAGCCACTCCTGCAGTGGAAAATAGTAGGAGTTCAATTACGCATTGCAATACCATGCAAGAACTCAAGTCAGGGATATTATATAGAAATAAAAATAGAGGGGCAAGGTGCAGAGTGAGAGGACTCGGTTACTCTGGCTAGCATTGCTTTATGCAGCACAGCTCGTTGTCTGCCTTCCAAAGCTGTGGCTGAATGGTTAAAATATTACAAGGAGGTATTACAAGTACACTTCAGTTCCATATCTCATCTTACAGCTGGCTTCTCCCAGAGCCTCCGGAACGACGCTGCTGCATTCATCCAGTATTGATTCCGGGGAAACAGAGCTCCTGAACTCCCAAACAATGTTTGCAGCACGGAAGGTTTGCATTGAGATCTGTCCTCAGGACACTGACCCAGCGGCCCTGGCAGTCTGTGAGAGCTGCAAATATCACATTGCAAGGTGATGGGAGTGCGGCCCATTGATCTGATGGCCTCAGCCTCTGGGAATGTGCCCAGGGCACGAGTTAGCATGGATCTCAGAGAACAACTGCAGACAGAAGAGCTGTCCCACAGGCAGATGATTCTCCTGGCTGTTCTCTCGCTGCAAAACGCTGCTTGCCATTTCCAAGCCTCACTCAAAGCCTCCCCCCATCCCCACTATTGTTCAGCATCAGTTGGTAACCACGAGGCAGGGACCAGCTGCCACTTTCAGTCCCCTTTGTCGAGTGCTTGCGCCTGGGGTTTGACATTCGGTTGCCTCATTCCCATCAGCTCACTGATACCCCCTGCGGAGTTTGTTTAGCAGCGCCTGTTATTGTGGGCTGTGAGCTCCCCGGCAGCGCAAGCTTTGGTCCTTCCATGGCAATGAAGATGTTTTGTGACAGGTGAGGCAATAGCTGGAGATGCTGCTGATGCGCGGTGAGTTCAGCTCGTGAAGGAAGCAGTGAATGCTGCCGGGGGGGTTTTGCTCGTTTGCCGATCCCAGATAATTCGTGATTGGACTCCGCTTCCCTCAAAACTGCCTCTCGAGAGCTGCGCTCTAATCAAATTAATTTGGCTGTTGGTCAATGAGGAATAACAATAAATCTCGAGTCCTGAAGGCTTATGGAAATTTGCTCCTACGTAGGATATAATTTTCAAGCAGAAAGGAGAAAACAGATTTGCAAAAGAAGTTCCTCAGCTGACAAAACAAGCTGTAACAGAGCAGGGCAAAAGTGAGGGAAGAGCCTAGAGAATTCTGAACGCAGGGCTGTGTCTGAGAACAGCACTTCCTTGTAATTTCACTGCAAAGCACTCTGAAAATGAGACCCAGACAGCATGCTTCCAGTGGTCCACAGCTTTATTTTCAATAAATGATGAACCTTCAAGTCCCGTGAAATAGGAAAGTAGAAAGCTGCGTTCTATTCTATTCAGCAAAGGTTCCCCCCCGTGCCTTTTGTTTAAATATATTCATTATCAAAGGTATAGTGCCCTTGAGAAGCTGAGGCAGTTGCTTGTATTGCTGTGCAAGGAATTTAAGACACTGAATTCTTTACAGACGATGATGCAGAGCTGTGTGGAGTCTTTCAAGACCCCCAATCCATCTAGGTAGAGCTGACACTTTAGCTGTAAAAAGACATCCCTGTCAAACTACTTACATACTGCATATAGAATGAGGTAGCTCTCCATTGCTAACGCGCCAGTAGCAGGAGTTAGAATGTAAAGCAGAAGGGCTATAGACCTCTTCTTCCAGACTCCTGTGGCTCCGTGTGCAGGAATCACATTGGCAAAGATGAAAGTTCAGTATTTACATTGAATTTATGAGTACATGAGAGGGCAAGAAAGTGTTCCGAGAAGAGGAATCTGACTTGATAAAACAGTGCTTCCATCCTGTGCTCCAGAAGCTGTTTGTATGCTGGGAGCTGGGAGGGGAAGGATGAGATTTTTTTTCAGGTTGTTCCATTAAGTTCTTCATTCTTTGTCCCACTGCCCTGCAGTGACACTTTGGAAAAGAAATACATTTCTATGTCTTACACGTAGCTGTGACACAAGAGATAGAAAACTGTCTTACATGGGCAGTTTCTGAAAGTCAGTAAGAGTGCTAAGACTCAATCCAGCCTTCAGACTCATACCTGTGGCTTCATCTTAGGGCTCCTCTTTATTTCTACACTTCTTAACTTGCATTTTTCTAACCTGTTGCCGTCCTTCTGACACACTGGTGTTTTCACCTATAGATGTGTTATCCCCTCAGATGGTTTAAAAGCAGGGAGAACTGTTTATCTCCTCAAAGATGAGCATGGGCTGCTCTCAGCCAGGCTTTTCTCTCTGCTATGTGGCCAAGGAAGGGCAGCTCAAGTGCCTTCTGCAGCCCACAGCCCAGCAAACAGAGCCACGAGGAGCAGGGGCCCGGGCAGCAGGAAGCTTTCTCCTGCTATCACATATCTCGAAGGAGCACCACTGAGATGTGAAATGCATATGCTAGAAGAGGTACATTTTAATGCCAGCTTTTGTTGGTAACAATTTCTTGCTGGCAGCCATATAAAATGATGGGAAAAATCTGAACATGGGTGCTAGCAGTGCCTTGATTAATCTGCTTACTTAATGCAGTTTTATAAATTCCACGTGCCAACACCTTGATTGTGTCTGCAAGAGCCCACCAGCTGCCTGGCTCTGCCCATCAGAGAAATCCCTGTTGATGAGGTGGATGCGAGGTGAGCAGCCCATCCCAGCCTTGTCCCATCCCAGCCCAGCAGCCTCTGCAGGCTCTTGCAGCAGCTGGAAGCTTCAGAGCTGCTTTACAAACCGCCCTCTCTCACAGCAGGCGCCGCGTTGAGACCCACAGGGGAATCGTCCTGCATCTGCTCCACTGAGCCATCCAAGCAGGGCTGAAGGTCACAGCTTGAAGAAGTCCTTGCAAGAAGAGATCTCAGCTGGCTGGGATGTGGTCCCGGGTAACGTTGGATGGTTTTCATATGACTCAGGTTTTTCTACTTCGTCCCTCCTTCTCCTCTAAATGCGTGTTTTGCTGGTTCGTGGTGATGCAGCACAGCTGTGGGTACCGTGCCCATGTGAAGGCCAGTTATCATTAATATCTCTTTGACAAACTGTCACTAAGCACACACAACCCTCTAAGCAGAGCACTTTTAGCAGAAAACACTGGGACTGCTGCAGAGGGATGAAAGCCAAGGCGTCCCTCCTCCTGCCTGGGAGGCAGCGGTGCAGCCGGGTGCCGAAGCACCGAAGTGCAGATGGAAAATGCGCCGTGGTGAGAAACGATTGCACGGCGCGGCAGCTCAGGAGGTGGCACAGGAGAGCTAATGCTCCAGAGCGATACTAGAGGGCACTGTAAACCTGGCAGTTTGGGCTTCCGAGTGGGACGGAGTGAAAAAGCAAGTGTTTGCTATTTGCGGTCGTTAAAGCTCTCCTGGTACTTGGAGCAAAATTAGCGCTAACCCTTGGGTCGGGAGCAAATTAATTTGCGGAATTGCATTCTGCTGCCTTAGATCCCACCCTTGCACTTACAGAACAGGATGCCCATTCGCTGCCAGGCCTTCACACCACTGCTATAGGGCTCTGCTTCCCATAAGCCTAATGCTTGGAGGAGAGGGCATTGAGAGCCATTAGGAGAACTCAGGAAAGTCTTTTTTTTTTTTTTTCCCTTTCCAAAGCTATCACTTAACAGTAATGCCTTCATTAATTGGCAGCCAGACCACTGCCTGGCTTCATTTAAAAAGGCAATAGTTTCCTTCCATTGCGGTAGGGTGAGGTTCCATCCCGTGCCTTTCCTGAATGCCAACAGCAATCTCTCTCCGTGCCTGCTTAAAGATGTGCACCGATCAGTGAGCAGGAGGAGCCCTGTGCCCTGATATAATAAAGGTGTTTTAAGAGTCTTTCAAAACGGATTTAAAAATAGGTATATGATGTTCTAAATGAAATGCTCCCATCAATGCGATCGATAGATGAATGGGTTTCAGCATCTGCCTCCCCAGATAGCCCCCAAACGCCCATCACTGCAATTTATAATTTGGTATTCAACTGAAATTAGTCAGACTGGAGCTGAAACAACAGCAGACAAGTAAACACAACTTCTCAATTTCAATGTAAAGCATTGATGTAGCACCAAGCTCTCCGCTCACAGCTTCTTCTCTGTACAAAATATGCACGGAGCCACAGGGAATGAGAGGGAAAGGGATCTCGAGAGGTCACCTCGTCCATCTCCTTCCCCCAGGGCAGGACCAACCCTACCTAAATTGTTCTTGACAGGTGTTTGTCTGACCTGTTCATCACTGGAGGCTTTTAAGGAGAGTCTGATCTGTCCTGCTTCTCAGCTATTCCTGTAGATGGAACATTTTCCCCTAAAACCTAACCCAAATTCTATTTGCTGCTGCTCAAGCCCACTTCTTCTGCTCTACCCTGGTGGACGTGGACAACAGTTTATTACTTCTGCAGCATTTTTACCCTTTGCAGGATCACTGCTGTGTCTTTGCTCAGCCATAAGCAGCTGAGCTCCTTCTCCCTTTCTCAGCAGTTTTGTTTTCTAGAACTCTGATCTTTTTCTCGTTTTCCAGATTTTTCTGGAAGTCAGATGACCAAAACAGCTCCTCCCAAACGCTCTGTAAGGATGGAAACAGAGCAGCATACCGCTCTTTATTTACACATCCTTATGTCAGCACTGCTTTTCTCACTCCGGGGCATTACAGTTGGCTCAGGGTTAATTTGTTGCCCACAACATTACCCCCACTCCATAGAAATGCTGCCTACGCAGCCATTTCCTGACATACGTTTCGATAGTTCCAGTACATTCTGTTTTGCTCTTGTCCTTTTTGAATGTCAATCTACTCTTTCCAGACTGCTTCTTCAGTTTGTCAAGATTTTGCATCTTTCTCCCGTTCTCTGAGAGCTCTTGCAGCCCCTCTCAGCCCGGCGCTGCCAGCAGATGCAATGAGTCTGCTCTGCGTTCCATTGCCCAGCTCGCTAAGGAGACTCCTGGGTAACGGCAGAGCCTGCAGCACCCTGCTCAAGCCATCCTTCCACTTCATCCAAAAGCAGCTGATGAAAGTGTACACATATATAAATATATACAAAAATATCACCTCTGTACAAAATATGCATAGAGCCACGGGGAATAAGAGAAAAAGGGATCTTGAGAGATTACTGTACTCCATCTCCTTCCCCCAGGGTAGGAGATGGACTACATAGACCTTCAAGCATTTCTCCTGGACTATACCTCCTACTTTTCTCGTGGGAATGCCATACAACAGAGTACTGACAGCCCAACTGCAGTCAAGATCTATCCCAGCCCCAGCTTCTCCCCTCTCTGAGACCTGCTGCCTTGTCATGGGAAAAGAAGATTGGTTCGACGTGATTTATCCTCCACAAAACCACAGCTTGTGGGACTGCAACATGCCTTAATGCCTTGCCATCGGAGCTAGCAAACAAAATTCTGTCCCTGCTGAACCATAGCATCGTGAAAGTTGGAAAAGGTTCATCATCAAATCCAACCCATCAGCACCACGCCCTTGAAGGAAGGGACGAAGCTGCCAGCATTCAGAGATGACTTCGCTGCATCCGAAATCCATGCAGCACGATGTGGTTCTGGGCAGCCTGGTCTGGTGGTTGGCAACCCTGCACATAGCTGGAGGGTTGAAATTAGATGATCATTGTGGTCCTTTTCAACCCAGGCCATTCTATGATTCTGTGAAATAGCACAGCACAAGTGCCTACATGGGTGAGCAGTGGTTGATTTCCACCCAGGACTGCAGTCACAGAGCACAGCCCCTGTACTTCTGAGCTCTGTTAACCCCTAGCAGCACTGCTCTGCTTGCACACAGTCCCCCTGCCTCCCTCCTGCAACGACAGAAAGTGCATTATCTGGTGCTACATGATTTCATTAGTATCCTTGGTGCAGTGGGTCAGACCCAATATAGGTGGGAGCAGGTGTAATTTACACACTGAGGGGAGTTGGGAGAAGGTGTAAATTACTCAAGCACCAACCACCTAAGATGCATTTAAAATTCTCTCCGAATTTGGCACCAGATATATGGGAGATAATAAAGTTTCCCTTTTCAGGATCTCGTGTACTTAAAGCCTGCTGTGTTCAATCTTTGCAGTCAAAACAATGCTCATTCATAAATATTTCCTAATGTTTGATCCTATTAGAATGTGCAGCACTGTGTTGGATTAATGGTCTGGAACAATCGGATCAAACATATTTTGGGCTCCAGAATACCACATTGTAACACCTCATATTTGACGAGGTATCACAGATAGGCTTGTCTTCCAACTAGATTTGATTGTACTGGAATTTTGAGAAGCTCAGATCTTGGATAAGAGCTGAATTTCAAGTGAGCCCTAATTAGCCAACACGCTGCACCAAACCTGGAGCCCTGCACACTTCCAGCACAGGATTCTTCACAGTTTAGATGCAAATGCTGTTTCTTAGTCCTCTCTCTCGGGATTTATAACATATTCATCAACTTGTAGTACCTAAGAGCCCTGTCCAATTGTATTTGGAAGACCTTAATTTGACTCCACTAGGAGCTGAACAAAATTAATAACTAATACCAAACTGGATTCCTAACGGGTGCTGGGGCAATGGCCTTTGATTGCTGCATTAATCTGGTGCAGTTGTGTTGGTATCAGCCTCGTTCATCCCATGTGTGCTCAGGGCCATCTTGGCATGAATACAAGATATGCAAATCTGGGGGATACACGTTAATAGTGGGTCCATCTGCTTGGATCTTTTATTAAAGGGAAGTGTGAATGCAGTTGCCATGCAATCCACTCTTACACACAAAGACCACGAGTTACGAAAACAAGAGAAAACATCTCCTGATTTTGCCTTGCTGGTAGCTCACATTCATCATTTCTGCAGCTGATTTTTGCTGTAATTTAGAAATCTTCACAAAAAAGGAACTTTGAGTGAAAGAGCTCAACAGTTAGCAGTGACTGCACATAGACACACACAGCCCTTCCTCTGCAGTGACATACAGGATATTACTTTCCCACTGCATATGAAATTAATACCAGAAAGCATAAGGAAAAAAAAAACATGTAAATTCCAGCCCTTAAAGCCCGGTCTGGATCATGCTTCTGCTGCTTCAGACAGCGATAACCTGGAGGAGAAGTAAGCTGTTCAGATTAAAAGGAAGGTAATCCCTGAGCTGCTGAGCGATGAGGCAAACCCTGAGCGTGGAGCCGCAGCCCAACGCCGATTCATTCAGCTCCATCCAAAAGGAAAGTCTCCTACAGCTCGTTGCTCTCAGAACTGCTGTGTCCTCAGCCTGTCTCTGCCGTGGATGTGTGCTGTTCCATGCTAATAGTCTGGGGAGAGAGGGCTGTAATTCGTTTAACAGTTGGCAGGTCAGACCTACGTGCCCTAGAGATGCAAGCGCTGATTCGGATGTGGAGAGGGGAAGGTGCCCTGATGACATCAAGTCAAGGTGTCCATGATGACAAGCACTCCTCATCCAGGAGCTGCCTTTTGCCCACCAGCATGCATTGAGAAGAGCTTCTGTTGCCATTGTAGCTCTGATGCTCACCACTCATCCCAGAAGGTTGCACTGAGCAATTGCTCCCTTATTCAAGGGCACTGAGATCAGAAGTACAAGGCAGCCCATATTCTCCTCCTTGTTTCACAGATATTGAGTAGGCAGGAGAGTAAGCAAGAAGACAGTTATTTTGCATATCTTCAGAATGCAAATAGATGAGTGAGCTCAGCTCTCTATTCATTGCTTCCAACATACATGACACAGATGATGCTGTTCCCATTGTCAGACTGAAACCGGGGGCTTGATGACAAGAAGCTCACTGAGTTTCCATCTGCACAAGGCTGGGATGATGGCTGGGTAGGGAAAGTCACCGCACTTACATACGTCAGCCCCACCGACCACGTCCATAACTTACAGGCTGTGTTTGGGATCTGCAAAGCCAGTTTTGCTCCCAGTTATTCCTGCAAGATCAGCCCTCAGAGCTCCTTGGTGTGGCCTCATTTGCACCTACCCGGGGGACTGCCCCCTCTGCCCTCCAGCACAGCTATGGCTCTGCTCCTTGGGTTGGAGCCAGCAAAACTACTGAAGCAGCAGCTGATTGAACCGGTGCATGGCTCAAGAAAAAGTGTTAAGATTGATTATATATGTATTTATTAAGTTCCAGTGAGGCAAACAGCATATTAGCATAACTGGGTCAATTATTTGGCAATCAGCACATGCGTGCCTGGGAGGGAAGCATGTGCAGAAATCTGCTGTTTTGTGCTGCTGAACACATCACCTGCTTGGAAGAGAAGAAATGTGTTTATTCCAGTGCTAAAGAAGAGAGAAAAAAGAACAAGTCAACCTTCCCGAGCTCGCTGATTATGCATTTTCCACATCAAATTGTCAGCATTTATTCAATTACTTCACTCATTACAAGTTTGTTCTTCAACCACTAACCTAAAAACCCTCCCTGCTGCTGTCAGCTCCATTAGAAATGACACATCCCTTCCTCGGGTTAAGAAGAATTGGAAGGCGTCTCCTCCCAGCACCAGGCTGCGGGCTGGGAGCTGCTTCCCATCCCCATTTCCCCGTGCCATGCAGGGGGGCAGTGCTGGGGCCATCCCTGGGAACCCATCCTCAGCCCAACACGGGGCTGTTTGAAAGCACAGCATGCACTGGGGAGGGGATGAGGGGATTCGCAGGGCTCTGGCAAGGAAACAAGTGAGATCCCCAGAGCCAAAACCACGTACTCTCAAACACTTCCATTTGAATAGTAAGTCGAAAGGAAAGTTCCCCTTTCGGAGGGGTTGTTAATTATAGATCCCTCCTTCAGAAGCTCCTCCTGTTTTTATCCCTGCTTACTCCCCCGCAGATGGGAAAGATAAGGAAAGCTCTACCTTCCCCAAAATCAAATAAATCTTCAATGCTTCCTGAGCTGATTCACTTGGCTAAGCTCTGATTTGATATATGAAACAAAAGACAAGGCAAGAGACAAGGCGCAGAAAACAACATATTTTCCCCGTGTCAAGGTGAAGCACTTCCCATCACCCAGCCCGTCTCCCCTGGAGTAAATGCGCATCAATAATATTGAAATGATCAAAGTTTTTCAGCAGAGACGGCGATGGGCTTTTTTCTGACTTGTCATGCTTGTTTTCCTCCAGGAGGCACTGACCTGCCGTGGCTCAGCCTTGCAGTTTGGCACGCAGGAGCTTTTGGAGAAGCGTTCTCTCCCCAGCAGAACAGCAGCCTCATGTTTCCCTGCACAACAACCTTTCTTAGCCCAAAATGCTTTGCATCCCATTTCCTTGATCTGGCTAAGTGCTCGCATGCTGAAAATCCCACCCTCCCTCCAGCTGTCCTTCTGGCAGGAAAGAGGCAGCGACTCCTCTCTGGAGACTACAGTCACCGCTCCTTTGGTTATCTAATCAGGGAGGGCAAAACTCATCCGGGGCCCTGCAAAATGCAGACATTGCACCTGAGGTTTCGTGCACGAGGCAGGGAGCAGCCTCCCCTCCTGCAGCAGATGCTCCCTGCCATCTTCCCAGCCAGTTGCCCTAAGGAAAAGATTTAGATGGAGGCGCCAGGCTGTTGCCTCTGCTGATGGCTGTGTCTGCATGCGTTGAGGAGTGGGTGCTGGTATTTACACCCTGAGGTTGGTGCAGAAAGAACAAGAGAATAACCCCCCAATCTTCCTGCACTGCACATCACAGCTCTCTGTTGCTCAGTTTCTTGGCCTTTGTGTGAGCTTTCTGGTGTTTCTCAGAACTACAAAACAGTCCCTCTTCTTTTTCCAGCGTGCTGATCTTACCTTTGCACAAAGCATAAGGCAGCAGGAAGCACAAACCTTCCCATTCCCATCACTCTGCGAGATCTCTTCACATCCATCAGCAAAGGGACAGCACAAGGGATGGGATAGGGAGGGTGAGCTGAGACAAACCTCCCAGCAGGACAAGGTTCAAGCCCATGGCACAACAGCCCTCCCCTCCATCACCCCTAATGCCCCCCCTTCAGAGCGCTGTTACTCATTTCCTTCCCCGTCCTGCACACTTCTTCCCAGAGGTCCTGGCACAGCTGGAACAACAGGTCAGGCTGCACTGGGCTCTGTGGACACTGCGAGAGCTTCTCTTGCTCAGGGGTCCCTCACCTGCTCCTGGGCTGAAGCACATTTACGAGCCTTGTGCTCCCACCTCATAAAATGCTTACTCACTTTCAGCAGGCGCTTTGACATCCCTGGCCGCGCATCGCCAGATAAGGACTATAAAAAGAACGTATCGCTATTATAGGTGATACAGCAAGATGTATCCTCGAATGAAAGATCCTTTGTGAGGCTGGTTATTATGCTGGCACTAATCTCAGAGCTCTCTCCACGGACCAGACTCAGCCTGAGTGTTCGTAAGCACATCGCCGCCGAGGAGCAGTGCTGCGAGGTGTCACGTTTGCCTTCTGTTGTTTCAGTTCATCCTCACTCATCCCAAGTTGGAAAAGCACTTCTCTCTTCCCCCCCTCCCCTCCCCCCCACGCGTGTCAAAATCACCTCTTGCCATTTCGATGCAGGGAGCCAAATATTGCCTTCGTACAAACAGGTGCCAGGCTGCATATGTCAATAGAATTACACCTGCGTGTAATGGGTTTGCATTTGGCCCTTGAGCCCCGGGGATCCCTTTGGGAGCTGAAGCTGTATTAAAAATTAAGGGCCTTGTTCTCCACCCTTGCCTACGCTGTGGTAATTAAATCTCGGCGCAGACCCATTGATTTTCAACCTTGTGTGAGAAGGCAGAGCTCAGCACGAGGGAGGGGCAGAGCCGGCCCTCCAGGAGCAGCACAGCCACGTTGCTTCCCATAGGAAAATTCCCCAACAAGGAAACAACGCTGAGCAGGAAATATTTGCCAAATTCTTGGGCAAAAGAAGGCAAATGGTTTCAAATTAAACATTTGCTGAAACCGTTGCCCATTCCTTCCTGCAAGAACAGCACTGCTGGATGGGTGACACACTCCGCAGCACACAGCCCCTGGAGCAGCTGCTCCCACCTCTGCAGGGCATTCGGGTCACTGTTCCTCCTCGGGATGCACCTGGAGCTCTCACCTGCATAGGTGTGACTATTATTGCCAGTCGTCATCTTCTGAGCTCGCAGGGCTGAGAAAAACGACTTCAGTTTTGCTCTAAATGCCAAGTAGTTTAGAAGTGTGACGACTCATACTGCGCTGTTATTCTTTCCAATTGAAACCTAATGATGCGTGCATATCACTTAACTCTGATGTCAATAATCAGCACACCACTTGGTCTTTGCCACGGCTATTAGAGGGAATGAAAATGAAATACCAACTCCTTTTTATCCCGTTACTGTACCATAATAACTAATAAAGGAGTAATAAGTGAGACGTGAGGAATTTCCAGGGGAGTCATTACTACAGAGCAGAACCTAAAGGCACAAAGTGAAATCCGGGAATGTTCTCCAACCCTGAATTCCCAGCTAATGTTTCTCACTACCATACAGTGTTTACAGGAAAAAAAAATAAAGAAATAACATGTAGAAAGTGTCTGTGTCATGGCTGGAGTGGAGATGGATCCAGATCACAGTCCTTCAGGTAAAGACCGTCCCATACCTCAGCACTGAGGCTGAGCCACAGTCAGGGTGTGCTCCATCGTTTCCTACCTCTTGCTTCTGCTCCAGTATTTGGGAAACGTTTCCCAGGGTGGTCTGTGTGTTTTCCAGGGACTCTTCAACAGGAAAAGCCATAGAAAGACCTCAGAGCAGCGAGCCAAAGTAAATCATGTAATGTAACACTGAGTCAATGAGATTGCAAACCACATGCAGGTTGGACAATGCACTTTCTGGCTTAGAAATTATTGAATTATTGGTTGGGAAAGAACCTTCATTTTTTGGTGGTCATGTACATAGGGGACAGCAGGGTTCTTTGGTTTTCCTCCCCAGAAATAGATTGCCATTTATCCATCTGTATGTAAAAACCTGTAGGAATGACCCCCCCCAGCAGCATCTGCATGGGTGGAATTGGATTTCACAGGGCAGAATCTGGCACGGGTGGATTGAGATCTCCACCTGCCACTGCTTTTCCTGAGCAGCACCCACAGCAGTCGTGCCCTGTGCTGGAAGGAACTGCCAAACCCCACAGACCTGCACGTTTACCAAAGGAAACCCAGCTTCGTTAAATCCCAGAGTGCATCTCCATCATTACCAAAGCATTTCCCTGCCATCTGATTTCCCCATCCCCGAGTCCCTGCTTTGTTTATCCTATTAATTCCAACCACCCCCTCTTCCCCAGCACACGCAGCCTCGCTTACAGCAGCTCCGCCAGCAGAACCTCCCCAAAATATTCGGGACACAGCGTGGATATCTCACACGTGTGGGGAAAACCCTCGTGACTACAGCTTGTTCCTCGAGAAAACATGATCTCATGATTATTATTTCTTAAAAAGAAAAGGGGTGGGAGGAAAGAAAGGAAAGGGGGGGGGGAACGAAAAAGCAGGGGAAAGAAAGGAAAAGGGGGGGAAGAAGGAAAAGGGGGGAGGGAGAGGGAAAAAGGCAGGAAAAAGAAAAGAGGAAAAGGTGGGGGGAAAAGAAGGAAAAGGAGCAGCACAGCCACTTCCATCATCTCTCGGTTCTCCGTTCCCCGCCCGCCGCTCTCCAGCCCCGCACCGCGCTGATCCCGCAGCCCCTCCGGCCCCCCCCCCGCTCACAGCCTCCCCTTCCCCGACTGCTTTTCTCCCTCCTCCCTCCCCTCCCCGCCCGCATTTCCTCCCTGCACCTTTAAGAAGCACATTGCTCGCCGGTGGGATGGTGTGTGCTAAAGCTGCACAGAGGAAGTTACGCAGTCCGGATCAGGCACGGAGATAAAAGCTCCGATTGTGAAAGTGATAGCAAACGGGATTTCAGCCTCGGCATTAACTTGGGAGGGGAGCCGGGCACCGCAACGAGCTCCCGGCCGCCCGCCCTTGGGGCCCGACCCCGGAGTTGGCCGCTCCTCGGGAGCCCCGAGCCGCAGAACCCCCCGGTAAGCGCTGAAAGTTGGGGAGCGCGGGGTGGGGAGCGGGGGCTGCGCCCGGTGCGGCCCCGCAGAGCTGCGTTGTGGATGCGGGGACGGGAGATCCACCGCCGCCCCCCGCGGTCCCCTCACCCCCATCCTCTCCCCGCCCTGCGGGAGCGCCTCGCCCCTACGGAACGGGCGGAGGGAGATCAGCTTCGGATTCTCCGCTCCGGAGTTTCCAGCTGAGATGCAAAGCCGCAGATGCTCGCGGCACGTTTCCCGTTTTCCCCACTTTTTTTTTTTTTTTTTTTTTTTTTTTAAGCCCAAACCTCGAATTCTCGTAAGGCGCAATGAACCCCGTGGCATCGCTTGGTCGGGAGGCACAACCGCGTGAAGGAGCGCGGCTGCCGTAAGGGAAATTGCACGGGTTTTCCTTCGGGGAACGCGGCGCTCCTCTGAGCTTTGCCGTATTCCGACAGCTCCGTCACAGCGGTGCTCCCAACCCCGCTGCTGGGGATGCAGGGAAGGGCTCTCATCGCGGGGACGGGGAGGGACGCGCAGCCGAGCTCCGTCGGCGCTGGGGTCGGTGGGGACGGCGGCTGGGTTTTATTTTCGAGGCAACTTCCGAAACTGAGGACTCCTCCGTTGAGTTTACTTTTGTGTCCTTAATTCCAGAGCAGCTCAGTTGTTGCTCGGCGCTGTCTCTTGATTTCAATTGGGTGTTAATCCAATAACAATAAAAAAAAAAAGAAAGAAAAACAAGGAACCAGCTCAGCCGAGAAACAATCTCATTTTGTGTTTTTAATACTCTGGCTATCAGTCCCCTGCGAGTGCTGCATACGCCTCAAAGAAAACAGAGAGCACTGATTGTATTTGTTCCCACGAACTGCAGTTTCTTAATATCATCGGGCAAAGATTTATTTGCTCGGTGCCAAACCAAGGCGAGCAGGGCAAAGCCTTCGGGTCAGAAAGTCTCTCTCCCCCGGTCGGGGTGTGCTGGTTCATCTCGGGGCCGCCCCGCGCTCCCGTTTCTGCAGAGGGTCGGTGCTGTCGGAGCGCTGCACCGCGTGCCCGTGTCATTGACCGCCTCTCAATTCCCAGGCAAATTACCTCCCTGGGAACCTACAGCATTTAGCAAGCGTAACAAGAAACTAATAGATATTATAGATCTTCTCTTCCTGGGTTCTTCCCTGACAGCCGTTCAAGTGCAAAATAGGGTTTTACGGCTATGAAAATAGATCCATAAACGAACCAGCGGTGGAGCCCTCATTAAAGGCGCTGCATCCCAGGGCTGAAGTCTCACATGCTGCAGTTGTTGGGTGCTTGGCTGGGACTGCTTGGATGTAATAATGAGGAGCTGACTTATTTTAACTGCAAAGACAGCTCTGATGTCAGTGGGACTTCTAAACACTCTGTCACGCCGCTTTCATATTTTTACTACATTTACTCATGATGTAGAAATAGCAGCCAGTCTATTCTTTCTTTGGGAGTTTATTCAGGTCCAATGCGTCTGTAATAGGCTCTTCTTTGAGAGCCAGCGATGAAGCATGAGAGATGGCTGCTCCCTTCTGAACTCATTCATCTCAATCAGAGATCTCTCAACCAAAGACTGGGGGAGAGGGGGGCAGTGGCACAGCACTACGAATCCCCCCAGCGTGGATCGATGCACCCGCTAACCTGGAGCCTCTGAGCCTTGGTGAGCTTCGTGAGAAAGCAAACGTGGTGCTGAATGGAGGAGACACCTCCAAACTGTGGGAGAAAAGTTGGAGGAGCCAATAGAGAGGGAATTACCAAGAGCCAAGTCTCTGCTCTGGATGTCTGCCTCCCACCTCTCCTATGATGCTTTCTCTTCACTGCTGGCCGAGGGTTCCACTCTCCTTTTTCAGTTCTTTGTCATTTGGTTTTGCAATGACTAAAGATTCGTATAGCTCCAGTGGAAAGACAACAAAACTGCAGAATTGTTGTTTTCACCTGAAATGACTACTGAGAAGGTCATTGCTCCTTGTATTGGGTAAACCTTAAGTGTTATTAGGACTTTAAATTGCTTTTTATTAAACGTTATTGTTCAGATAAATCATATGTGGGGATGTTGGACTGTGGATGCGTTTCCCCAGCTGTCACATTTATTTGCTTATCTCAAGACGTTCAATTTTCTGTCTGTCCCCGGTCTCTGTCTGCATATTCTCCATCTTCTAATGACCTCCAGCTATTTCTTGATATTATTTGAAGACTCATTAGGGCTATTGTTGTCCAGCTGCCATTAAAATCAGATACCTTAAGCGGGGGAAGCTCTCCTTCCAACCTCCCAAACAGCAGAAGAGCCATAAGCATCTTACTATGGATTTCTTTTTATTAAAGTTGTATATCTCCCTTTTACAGACCCCGCCGTGTGTCTGGGATCACAGAGCCAGCTGAGGGCTGTGTTTCCCATGGGACCCTCTGGCCTCATTGCTCCAGATGCATCCCCTCTCCCTCCCAGCTCATTTGTCTTTCAATTTGCAGGTGCAGCCCGCTAATGAATTCCCACTTCGCTCTGACCATGAGAGAGGGACCAGACCTCAGGTAGCAGCGTGGCTCACAGCTGAAGGCTTGGGAACCTGATGCTCCATTGCCAGAAGACACAGACAGGCGGACAGACGGGTGGACAGACAGACAAACTGCTCACGGTGGCTCCCAGCGCCGCAGGAGCAGAGGACGGCGCTGCCCATCGCGCAGACCCCACCGATGCCACCAACCAACACAGCGCCTCCAACCCCGTCACCCTTTGGGAGAAGGGGACTGTAGCCCCAAAGCTCCTCTCTGCCAGCTCCCAGACGCTATGGTAATTTGACACATTAACGTCCCAAAGCCCCAATAACTGTCAAAGCAGACCCACAGTTTAAGGCGCTCTACCCAGCGACGCGTTTGCAGCAGACAGGAAGGTCGAGGAACACCTGATCCAGCACCATCCTGCAGCCTCTCCAATTTGCTCCTATCAAATTTCATCAGCGACTCAGAACTTGATCTTTCTATTGATTGACTGGAGTCACCTCTAGATATTTTCATGCTGATTTGGAAGCTCTTTCATACGACAAAAGAGGGGAAAGAAAAAAAAAAAAAAAGATGAGGTTAAGGAAGACTTCTGACCACTGAGCAACAATCCCAGCCAAAACTTTCCCAAGCAAGTCATCTGCAAATCTGGCTTCGGTGCAGAGAGAAACTTTCCACAGCCGAACGCAACGAGGGATCACTCCTGTCCTCGCCCTGACCTCCCTAGAGCGGACCATCTGTAAATGAGGAGTTTCCATGCTGAACCTGAGAGCACCCCCTAGCCCAGCAGCCGCCTCCCCCTGGACTCCCAGCACGTCCCCAGCCCAGGGCACTCACGCTCGGCCGCAGCTGCCATGCTGTACCTGCTGGCTCTCCTCCTGCACCGTCTCCCCTTGGCCATGGGACAGTATGACATTTGCAAGTCCTGGGTGACCACCGACGACGGCCCATCGTGGGAGTTCTACGCGTGTCAGCCCAGGGCCATGAGGATGAAGGATTATGTGACGGTCAGAGTGGATCCGGCAGGAATCACATGTGGGGACCCTCCGGAGAGGTTCTGCACTCATGTAAGTATTTCCCTCCTTGCTGGATGGGACTGCGTGCGGGTGGCCAGGAAGAGCATCCTGCTGGGTGCTGCTGGAGGGACACCTTCACTATGGGCGGTGATGTTGGTGTCACACTGAGCAGGGTCGGGTGGTGGGAAGTAGTGGACTGGTTTGGGTGGTGGGGTCTGAGATTCAGACATACCCACCCAACAGTGAGTGCATCACCTGAACTTCACCGAGCACGGATCACAGAATGGCTTGGGTTGGAGGGGACCTTAAAAATCATTGAGCTTCAACCCCCTGCTATGGGCTGGTTGCCTCCCATCAGCTCAGGCTGTCCAGGGCCCCACTCAGCCTGGCCTCGGGCACCTCCAGGGATGGGCACAGCTGATTGGGATGTCACTGCTGACCCACCCCAAAAAGCTGCCAAACCTGGGGCACTGTGCCAGTAACACCCGCACGGGGCTGTGTGGTACCCATGGGGAGCTCAGAGTGGCTTCAGTCCACTGATGTCCCCAAGCCCCAGCTCTGCCTTTGCCCTACGTGAAAAGAGCCCGCCGACAGACACTTGCCCTTGTAGTTAAAATCTTTTAACTTATTTTCACTTAAATATTAATCATCGCATTTCATTCCGTGCACCACAAAGCTCAGCAGGAGCACCTGATTTATAATTCACAAGGCTTTGCATTGGTAAAAAGAGTTCAGAGGTCAAAGCAGAGTGCAGCAACGTGGCCACAGCATCCCCTCCCACTGCCAGTGGTGACAACTCAGCCCCCAGGGCAGGGAGAGCATCCATGGGGGGCACCAAGCCAGGGGTGCTGGGGAAGCACCACACTGCAGTTAGCAGTGCAAGAGGGAAAGGAGGCCAACTTTCTGTTACCAGCGTTGTCCAGGTTTGTACACCCTATGCCTCAGTTTCCCCCTGGGAAAGTCCCCCAACTCAGGGCTCCCCATGAAAACCAAGAGGAAAGCTCTGATACACCGTGGGATGTTGAACACAGAGACCATCACCACATGTCACCACTATTTACCCCATTCTGCCCAACCTGCGGGGGCTCATTGAAACCAGCGCCGTTTCCCCTAATTCCAGCAAAGCAGCAGCTTTTCCTTTTAAAAGATCATTGGAAAGAAAAGCTTAAGCCCAAGGATGCCAACAGAACTGTTAACTCTTGGTAGGGCAGTCCGGACTTCCACTTATTTGTCTGCAGAAGGATGAATGATGAACAACAGATCGCTTTCTGCTTTGCTTGCTGTTTGCAAACTCCCTGGCTGACGTTGCTCGGGGCTCCAGCTCCATTGCCCTCCTCCAGTAAAAGCCACCACTCAGGATCAGCTCTCTGCCTCCCCCTGTTCAGTCAATATCCAGCTGAAACCCTTCTATTCTGGGCGCCAGCAGCATTTCCTCGCAGTGTATGACAGCACATGCTGCACCACGCTCACACACCACGTACGGCTGTGAGTGAGAGCTGCACCAACACACAACATGGATTCACCTCTCCCTGTCCCTGCCTGGCACTGGGGCAGAAAACACAGCAAAATCCCAATAGATTCCTCGAGAAAAGGGAAAACAAAGAGCATTGGGTGTTATTTTGCAGCCCGCTCCACTGCCTCTCCCCGTCCTTTGTGTTTTGATTATAGTCCCATAACAGGTGAGCTCCCATATGAGCCCAGCTGTCCAGCAGAGAATTTCTTAGGCTGACTATTGCTTTCTTAGTGGCTTTCAAAACAGCAGGGTGCTGTCTGTGAACTTAAACCAGCACTGCTCAGAATTAACCCTAAGCACAGCCCCACAGGATGGCTGTGCTGCTCAGACAACTGAAACCAAAACAAAAAGACACCCAGACACACAGTGCCAGACAGGAGGTGGGCATTGAACCCATGGCTGGAGGGAGCACCAGGACCTCGTGGGGCTCTGAACTTCCCAGCTATGCCTATAGGGGATTACACAGCCCCCAGCACATTCTGCTCCAGGAGGTGTGGGGGGATGTGAGAGTTGTTTGAAGGATCATTTTCTCTCTTTTGCAGCAATTGCTGGTCGCATTGGGCTGCTCTGTTCTGGCAGTTCAATGTTTTGCTGCTCATTAAGATGGGGAGCTTTGATTTGTCCCCATCTGTTGAGCTGTCCCCTGGCCATGTCAGTACCCTTTTGGCAGCATCACCTGGAAACTGCATCGTGCCTTCACTCCTGACAGGGCAGGGACAGACAAGGAAACAAAAGCTCGAAGGCATTCCAAGTCACCTCCGAAAGCAAAGTGGGAAAACAGCAGAGGTGTTGGCATCAACTGTCCCGTGGCAGTTCTGGGAGATCAAGCAGTTATTCCCAGGTGTGGGGATGGCATTCTCATTCAGTCGATGCTCTTTGATGCAGGGTGAGCTCTCAGCCCATATCGATGGGTCAGAGGTATTTTTATTTAGCATCAGCATTGTTTCATCAGCTAATAGGGCTCGTTGACTTTGGCATGGCTACATGAAAGGAAGAGGCTTTATTTATTCATTACACATTGAGTCGAGGCTGACGTTTAGTTTAATTCTTAGCTAAACTTTTCTGAATGACACGGGCTTATAAGGCTTGTGCTAAAAGCTATTTCTCTTACTAAACAGGGTGCTAAAATTGGAAAAAGCAGACAAACTTCTGAGCACAGGAGCTCTTTCCTTGGACTTCTCAGCTCCGCAGCCACCCCAGGAGTCAGGATGAGGGAAAGGAAAATCCCTTCCAGGAGAAGTGGATGTTCTTCCCCTGCAGTGAATCAGCCCACCCTTGGTCTCAGCAGGGCCGGACTCAGAGCTGGCTGTGCCCTCCCTGCATGGTGCTGGGGACAATCGCTGAGCCTCAATGCCAACTCTCAGCAGCACAGGAAATCCACTCCCAGGTGTTAAAATGACCCCTCAGTCAGGGATGGGATGCTGCTTCTTTGTCACATCTGTGCAGTGCAGGGGCCCCATTCCCCGCTCAGTACTCAAAAACATGAACACAACATCTGGAAAATCCACCCCTCTCCTTGAAGGAGTGCCTGGAACTGGGAACTGCTGCTATTTGCAAAGCTTCCCTGACCCACACCTGCACTCCTTTGCAACACAGGAGGAGGACTTGTGCCTTTCGGTCCTGTCCCCCCCCCCTTTTTGACTCCCCAGCACCAGGGCTCTGCACAGAGCACCTCTGCAACCTGGGTCAGCAGCTCCCTGCCCTCAGGGTCAGACCCCTGGGCCACACAGCATTGCTGCCCAACAGATTGCATGCTGCCACGGAGGCCATTCCAGTGCAGCAGGATCTCAGTGTTACAAAAGCAGAGGCTTTCCAGAAAACAAGAGAATACAGGCTCAGCTTCAAATTAGAGAGTGCTGAGCAAACAGGATTTCTTCCCCCCCAGTCTGCAGCAGTTCCCTTAAATGCCCGATTCGGGATTCATCACGCTGCATAGCAGGATGGTGCTTTCCTAACAAGAGTCACTTCAACGTGCTGATGGAAAAGGCTCAGTGATAGAACCCAGACTGTCAGGTAGATTTAATTGGTACAGCGAGCAGAAAGTTTACTCCCACCTTGAAAGGGATGAGAAAGACTGAGCTGCTCTCAAGAAGAGCTTTGCTTAAGCGTAGCATGAAACAACCAAATGTTGTATGCTTTGCATACAACAGCAAAAGTGAGGGGAATGCTCCATGCAGCAGGAGCCCAGGCAGCAGGTAGTGTGGGTGCAGGGGTGCCCAGCACCATGCTCTGCTCCCCCCGCATCAGAGCACTGCAACAGCACCTCTGTTCCTCACTCTTCCCACCCCCAACACTCAGCTCTGCCCTCCCCCATTCAAACTACCCGGACCTCTTACAGAATAAAATATTAATGGCAGTGTAGCAAGCCTCTCTGCAAAGGCTGCATGTATTGAGCTCGCAAGGCGCTCAGGCTTTTAGAGAGCAGGACACTTTTCCTACTTCCTAAGCGTTTTCTGAGTCCTGAATCAATAATGCACTCCGGGTCCAGCAAACAGGTCGCTGCCGTGCTGCTGGTAGGGGCTGGTTGTGCACAGAGCCCTTGCTGCAGCAGGGCACAGGACGGGATGGGGCAACTGGATTCACAGACAGCCTGCAGGGATGTGCCTTGGGAAAAGCAAAGCTTGCAGCTCCTGGCGAGCTAAAAGGAGTCACCAAGGTTAAACCTGTGCATCCATGCATGCATGCCCAAGTCTGCAGGTTGAGGGCCCCCAGCTCCGTGCCTTGCTGGTGGATCTCATGCTTGAAGTCACCCCTTAATCTGCAAACCCACCAAAGGAACAACAGTGCAGCCCCATTCCAAAGTGAGCCTGGCCCTGCTCTGCAGCATGGGGTTATTACAGCTCAGCAGGGATTACCAGGTCAGAATGAAGGAGCGCTCACAAACGATGCCATGGGAGGAGGCCAGGCTGTGTGCTGTGTGTATGCACCCAGCACAGATTATCTGCTTAGGAGTGGAATTTTCCATGCATTGCTTAACCCTCACATCACCCACATTTGGGCTGCACACACAGGTTTGGGTCCAAAGTGACCCTGCAGTGCAGCTGGGGCTGCTCAGGGCACCCCATAGGTTTGGAATTGCCATCACTTCTGAATGCCAGTGCCGTGCTGGGGTCCTCCTGCAATGGGTCACCCTTGCAACGGGCTGAGCTCAGCCAGGTGGTTGGAGTTTGTTGTGTCAATGGATTTTTCATCCATTACTGCCTGTGAATGGATCTGTGTGTGTGAGCATTGCTATGATGATGGGCAAGGGACAGGGGTCAGCCCTGGTGTACAATGGGCAGTAGTTTCCTTTCCCTCCCTTTGCACTCTGCTGTCCAGAGTTGGGTGCAGACCCTTTTCACATGGGAGTATTGAGGAGACTACGGGGAATGTTTCCAAGAGTACAGGGTAAGAGCTGAGGTTTCCTTGCTCTTTACACTAAGGCTCAGTTGAGGAGCAACTAATACTCAACTGCCCAGGGTGTGCTGGGTAATGCCAAACCCCACTCCCCACTCTCTGCCTGCCTCAGTTTCCCCTCAAGGGGATGGGATGCAGTACAGCCCATCTGTTCCAGCATTACACCACGGCTGAAATAAGCATGAGATGCTTCTGGAATTCAGAAACAGATCAGAGGGGGAAGGGGAGCAGCAGCCAGTGAGCACGGGTTGCATCTTCTCTCTTGCAGAGAGATGGACCCGAGGGAGCAGCAGAGCCTTGAGCAAGGAACGTGCTGCTCAGTGTGTCTGCTGCTGGCCAAAGGAAAGAGGCACGCAGCAAGGCATCAGGCTGGGCTCATCCTGCACACATTCTGCTGACTCACAGAATCCCAAATCCCACATGTATTTGCTGACTCATGGGATTCTGAATCCCAGATGCTTCTGCTGACTCATAGGATCTAGCATCCCGCAAGCAGAGAGTGTCCTAACGCCCAGGGGTGACCTTGCTCTGACACCCTGAGATGTGAGGGTGGAAAGGAAGGGAGGGAGAAATCGATGCCCCCAACCACTGCAAGATGGAGTGGGGAGGAAGAGGGAGTGACATTTGCCTGAGCCAGAATTAGCACAGATCTGTGGAGGGACCCCATTTCCACCCTATTAATAATTCATGCTAGCTCTGTCTTTACCTGCTAATAAACAGGAAACTGCTTGTTAGCCAGGACGTTCTTCTCCCCTTTTGCCTTCCCTGCCCTAAGCAGAGCCCATTGCAGGCAGCTAGGGGAAGGGAGGCAGCAAGCCAACATCCCCACACAGTGCCCATGTAGACACTTGCCATGTGGGGCAATCATTGCAGGAGGAGCTCAGGTGCTCCCCATGCACCCTACATTCCCTTACTCCCCTTATCCCCAGCTATGCATCTCCCCTTTTTTGTCTGCCCCAATGTTGGGCTGTGTTGTTGCAAACACATGAGCAGGGGCTGCCTGAGTCCAGCGGTCAATCCAGGATCTCAGATGGGCATTAACAAGCCAGAATAAACTACTCCAAGCCCCCTGCCCCTAAATCTACAGAAAGGACAGGGAGGATAGATACCAGAGCACAGGTTCCCCTTGGTGTCACAGCCAATGGAGACCATCCCATCATTTTACAATGAGAAAATGATCCTGGCACCAGGACACAGTGCATTGGAGCCAAGAAGCTCTGTCCTCCAAGGGCCACCTGCAGCCCCCAGGACACAGGGCTCGATGTCACCACTGCCTGCAGCCCAGTAAGGTGCAGGGCTGCCTCATTCCAGAAGCACCTCATAATTTCTGCTCAATTATTTCCGTGCTCCCAGACATCGCTGCTGCTGAGTTGTGCCACTTGCCAGCTGCTGGAAATAATCGCTGTAAATTAATTACGGTTGTTTCACCCCTCTGATCCCTCCCAGCCCCCACGAATAGAGTGAAAATTAATTGTCAGTGAGTATTTCCAGTTCTCTGGGAGTCGCATCCCGGCCACTGGCAGGTTACGGTTTGTGCCCTGAAGCGTAAGACTTAATTACCCACTGATGTTATTTTTGATCAAAAAATCACCGTGTCTTTCCATAAATCCAGACAGAGATGTTGACCCCTCAGGTCAAGACTGGCAAGAGTGGAAATGCCCAATAACATCTTCAGGACAATCCCACATATCCCCTCGTGTAAATGGGATTCTGGTTGGGAAGCGGTTGCATCATGAAATAGATATTGAAAAAAAAAAGAAACAGGGAAGTCACTCAATGCACACATCACACAGAAAGCAGGTTTAACCCCGTGTCAGTGCAGGGGATGAGGGCAGTTGTCGCTCAGCTGGGACGAGGCCGCCTGCCCGCGGGGAGCAGCGGATGGGGCCGTTAATCCGGGGATTAATCAGGGAACTCGAGCGTAAAGAGCAAAACGACAACAAATGCTCCACAGCCTCCCTTCCAGCTTTATCCCACAGCACAAACAAAACCCGACGCCGTGCTCCACAGGGGAGCCACGAAATCAAACTTCGGGTATCTGCACGCGGAGAGATGAGGACAGAGAGATGTCGCCTCTGCCCACTGCGATCACCCCTGGCACACGCCGTGTCCATCAGCACTGCTGGGCCATCTGCTGCCACCCAGGGCTGCTGTGGGTCGGGGACCTGTCCTCCACCAGTCCCACCGGTGACAGGTGGCCTGCAGGACACCCGCAGCTCGGTGGCATCAGAGCACGGTGGGGACATTTGCAAGGAATCAGGTGCACGCCAGGATTTTGCCGACGCGGTCGTTCTGCAGGGTCGGTTGGTTGGAAATCTGATACCAACCCCAGCACTTTGTTGCCGTGCGAGGCAACGTGGGGACAATGCAAACCTAATCAGCTCATCTTTAAGCTGAAAAATCAAAGGCAGGGTCATAGGCACGCTGCAGGGAGCTGAAAGACCTTGGGATGCACCTGAGAGCTCCTTAAGATGTCTGGAGAGCGGCGGGGAGAGGATTGTCACCGGGTGGGCGGAGGTGACATTCAGCCCAGAGCTCCTGGCTGTTGGGTGAACCTGGTCACCAGAGGCTTGTCCCATCTGCACAGCCCACAGGCAGCTGGAGCCCCTTTGCAGGGTCTTTAGTGCTGCTGGTGGTGGAAGGGGCGCTCATGCTGCCCAACCATCCCCTGCTCTTGCACAAAGCGTGGAGTCAGTCAAGGTCTGAGAGCTTTCTGAGAGCCAGTTTTTGGGGAAAATACAATGTAAGGAGGAGTACAACGTAAGCACATGAGAAAACTGCATGGCAGCACGGACCTTTCTGCCCAAGAGAGGTATTTGATTTCTTTCCCCTCAGATAAAAATCTTCTTAGAGATAAGCCAAGGATTCCTCACTCCAGCTGAAAACACGAAGTTACAGTATCTGGAGCTATTCCAAGCTGGTGTGACATTGCTATTATTCTTATTAGGATACTGGTTGTAATTAAAGACAGGTTGATCCCAGCATGACTAGGATTCTAGCAAAGGTCTTCGCCTCAGCACCAACCTAATCGAGCAGAGGAGAGACCCAGCAAAGCAGCAGCTCCGTGGGGTCCCCTGGCCAAGGCACCAGCTGAAAGCTCATACTGGGTTACAAGAGCAGTACAAACTTTCACATTGTCCTTTTATTGTTCATTGTTCAAATCTTTCCTCTCCTGCCTTTAATATTACTAATGTTATTATTGCTTTTCTTCACGGTGCAGCTAGTGGTTGTAATTTCTTCCTAGCTTCCCTTTGGCATGGAGATCTACTAAAAGCTGCAGCTTTATTTCTGCCCAGCTTCCACCATTCACAACAGATGTCTGGTTTGTTTAAAATATTCAACAGCTTAGTGATTAATCAAGCAATTTCACCTACAAAAATATATAATTTCATGCTATGAGGCTTAAAAATGGCATTATCTGCCAGGAAAATAAAGCAAAACAACTTTGTGCGCTCATTAAGAGTCCTAGCAAGGAGGCAGGCTTTGACTGGGGCTGTTTTTCCCATTCCCTCTCTCTTGGTGGAGTGGAAAGCAGCTCCTCTCAGCACCCTGGATTCCTGTTGCCCCTGACACATCTTATTTCTAAAGAAATCCTAGGAGGAAATCCCCAGCTAGATCCCTGCTCTCATCTTCAGAAGGACCCTTGTGCAGCATTTCTGCAGAGCACATATGGGAAACGAAACCCATGGGCTGCAGTCACCAGCATGGGGGCATCTCCAGATGTGCCACCCCCAGCGGGACATCCACCTCTACCCCCAGGATGTTTGTTCTTTGGAGGCACATCCCTTGCCACAGTGCCAACGGCTGTGACAACCCGTCCTCAGCTTTTGCCACTTCTCCCCAGGGCTTTGCCAGTTGGGCTGAGCTCAGGAGAAGAAATCCTGCAGCACTGCTTGGTGCACACGCAAGAAAAGAACAGCCAGAGCTAGGGACCTGCAGCATCCAGCTGCCGTGAGAACATTCACGACTGATTTAATAGCGTGAGACTCTAAGTGAGCTGCTTTATTTTAAGTGCACGAAGACCAAGTTTCCCTAGCTAATGCATTCTGACTTTTAGATTGAAGACGTAAATATCTTGAGACTTTGGACAGATTCTTTGGAGGACACATGGCTTGGATAAGGAAACCAGATTCTAAAATAATACCTGGAATTGTTTCAACAGAGCTATAACTGATCTTACCAGGACCGGCGGAGCAGCCAAATTACGGCCATCTGTTTCCGCTCCCCCCTGCCCTCCCGGCTGACTCGAAACCACCCCACCAACAGAAAGTGCATTGAGCATCCCGAGGAGGAAGGACATTTCAATAAGCCAAAAACCAAAAAGGAACACTTCATTTGAGCAGAGGAAGCCATGGTGGCATGACTCACTCGGTGGCTTTTGAGGCTCTTCCCAACTTCCAGCACTGTCACTTAGAGGTTATTTCCACGCTTGCCCTGTTACAACTGAGCAGTAATTGGAGCCACGTGCCACCCCAGGGTGCTTGAAGACTAATTTGGGCTCGCTGTCTGCTGAGCCATGTGCAGGCACACGTTTGGGTGTACAGGAGCCAGCAGGGATGGTGCACCTCCATTTTCTGTTTTCTGGGATGAGCAGATGGGAGACATGCTCTGTTCCTCCCTGCCTGCACCATGGCGCGTTGCATTCATTAAACTCCCATCGCTTCCCCTTGCTGCTCCTGCGAAACCTGCCCCACTCCATGCCACCATCCATCGCCACAGCTCTGGGCCAGGTTTTGCCATTGTGGTTTGATTGCAAAGCCATAGAATCATTAAGGTTTGGAAAGACCTCTCAGATCACCAAGTCCAACTCCAATCCACCATGCCTGCTGACAACATCCTTCACAGTTCTAGAAAGCATCCAGGGACAGCCCCTCCACCTTCCCTTGTGCAGCTCAGCTACCAAGAGCCTTCAGAGAAAGCCTCGATAGGAGCATCGGGATGGCCTTTTCAGGGCTGTCCTATTAAGCCATTTGTACGACCACATTTGCAGCAGAAGCATACTGCAGCACAATATGTTGCCTCAGCACAGGAAATGCACTCAGAGCCCCCATAGCTTCAGCTGAGGTGCGTTTTTCTTCCTTTCCCATCAACTACCGTAAAGCTGTGCTAAGCGGCAGCCGCATCCCCCAGCAGGAAGCTGTGTCTCATTAGCAGAGGCAAACAATTCCTCTGAATGTGACAAGTCAGGAGAGCATATTAAATATGTCAATACCTAATTCTTTTACTCCCTGCTCCAGCACAGCGTGTTGCAGCAGGAGGGGACCAAGCACAGCCCAGAGCCCACAGTCAACATCCCCCATTGCAGACAGCATCTCCCCAGTTTTGGGATGGGAACAGTGCGCCTTTTCATCAGCTGCCTCCCCTGGCAGCCTCACACACATGCACCAAGCAAGGCAGTGGCTGCTTGTAGGACCCCTGTGCCCACAGCTGCTGCTCCATGCACCTGCAGAGAGCCCAGTGCTCACACACAGCTCAGCTGCTTGCTGTTCTGTTCAGGGGAGAATTATTGACACCCTTTGGAGCTTTTGGAGGCTTGCTCTCATCTAATGTGTCTCTGAGCCACGTCTAGGCAGAGAAACCCATTTTACACATTCAGGGTACAGACAGCTCTAAGTAGATCCCAGTACTTTTGGTAGCCCAGTTGGAGATAGCAAAGACCAGATTTTCCAATGCACCTCATGACATACATCAATGTCCATATTCAACGTACACACTGCACCTGAGAACACCCACTTATGGGAGCCAGAAACTCTCTGCTTTGCCCAGGACACACACTAGATACCCTAAAAGCAGACCGCAAGCACTTGGGGTTTCAAAAGATTCACAGCTCAAAGCAAACTCACAGCCAGGACCGCAGGCAAAGCAGCATCTCTCCACAGAACAGCTCTCAGTCTTACTTTGTTAACATGCTGTGCTCAGGATGACCAGACCCCACCACTTTGCAGGCTGCTCACCTCCAGGCATCAACCTCAGTCAGCTCCAGCAGCTTTATCACCTCCTGTGTGATAAGGCATTGGCTGCAGCTGAGCCTGGTGCACTCCCAGCCCAGGTTTGGGTCTTAGAGGGAAGCAAAGAGATGCTTTGTATGCAAAGATTTGCAGTGTGGAGCCATGCAGAGTTTTTCAGGGGTTGATGCTTGCTATAATGCATCCCTGCAGGGGCTGACAGGCAGGAGAGACCCCAGCTTGTCACAAAGGGCTTTCACACATTCACAAGCAATAAACCCAGCAGCCCAGGTAACCCTAATGTGTGCCTCCAAACCTTAAACACTTTGCTATGTATGGCATTCACTGTGCACTCACAGTGCAGTTCAGCACAGGGGGACACGAGGAAATGGGGATATGAGCAAAAGGGGACATGAGTGCATATCATTGTGAGCATAATGGGATGGCTGTACCTTTTCTGCCATTGCACCACACCTCGGGAAGTGCCTATCCCCATGGGCAATGAGCACAAAGCTCTGCTCTCTGCAGGGCCCTGAGCGTGGATGGGGGATGGGGCTTCTTCCTGCAGTGGTGCTGGGCCCTGCAGAGCCTGGGGCTGCTATCAGGAGCCACTGGGGACACGGATGTGCCCAATGCAGCTGTGCCTGGGGGCTGAGCTGTTTGTTCTTGTGAGCAAGCAGGCGTGAAAATGGCCTTCCATAGGCTTGTAACTTGGCCAAGCTGAAATGAGGTTTCTCAGGGACTGTGTCAGGGAAAGTACTTTCTATGAAAATCACCCCTGTGTCAAATTGATGGGCCCTTTCCCAAAGGACCTATCAGAGGAAACAGCTCAGCTGTCCTTAGGGCAGAGAACCCACACAGAGCCAGGCCTCCAATACTCCAGCTTAGCTGAGCAGTCAACATTTACCAAAAGCACTAAAAAACAGGAATGGGGCAAGTAGGGTCTGGCTGGGATGCCCACGTGTCGCCTTTTCTCGTGACCATTGCTGTTGTTCCAGGAGAACCCATACCTGTGCAGCGACGAGTGCGATGCCTCCAACCCAGACCTGGCCCACCCACCAAAGCTCATGTTTGACAGCGAGGACGAAGGCTTGGCCACGTACTGGCAGAGCGTGACGTGGCGCCGGTACCCGGAACCGCTTCTGGCCAACATCACTCTGTCCTGGAACAAGAGCATCGAGCTGACGGACGACATCGTGATCACCTTTGAGTACGGCCGTCCCACCATTATGATGTTGGAGAAGTCTCTGGACAACGGGAGGACTTGGCACCCGTACCAGTACTACGCAGATGACTGCATGGAGGCCTTCAGCATGCCAGCACGGAGGGTCCGGGACCTCTCCACCACCAGTGCCAACAGGGTCCTCTGCACGGAGGAATATTCCCGCTGGGCGGGCTCCAAAAAGGAGAAGACCGTCCGCTTTGAGGTGAGGGACCGCTTCGCCATCTTTGCTGGCCCCGACCTCAAGAACATGGACAACTTGTACACGAGGCTGGAGAGCGCCAAGGGGCTCAAGGACTTCTTCACCGTGACCGACCTGAGGATGAGGCTGCTGCGACCGGCGCTGGGGGGCACCTACGTGCAGAGGGAGAACCTCTACAAGTACTTCTACGCCGTGTCCAACATTGAAGTCACCGGCAGGTAATGGCCACTGTATTTCTTTGTATATCTCTTCTTGGAGGGATGAGAAGAGGTTTACTGATGCAGAACTAAGCCACCAGCGTTGATGTCAACTGGTAGATGATCAGCGTTCCTCTCTCTAATATCCCCTTTCCCAAGCCAGGGCAGCATCATTGTCATAAAAGAGATGTGTCTTTGCAGGGAAAGGCTGAAGCACCCCCAGGGATGCCATCTGCAGGGGGAGGAATGAGGCTTTCCCCATTAAATTCCATTGGTCCAAGGAGGATCATCCTGGCTCAGCCCCAGCTCCAGCCAACAAGCTTTGGGGAGAGGCCAAAGCCAGCACCAGCTCTGGGGCAGGGCTGGGCAGGAGGGGATTTGTTTCTCCTGCTTTTTATTTCTCGTTTCTCTGTGCAGTGCCATATGTTATGTTATGACATCAACCGAAAAAGCAAAGTAAGGTGGAAAAATGCCGAGATGGCTGATTTCCCATCCAGCTTGTGGATGCAGCTTGTGTGAGACTCAGAGGCGAGAGGGGAAAAATCTCCCCATCACCCACCACTGCTAACAAGAATCTCCACAGCGACAGAGGAGCCGTTTGTATTGCTTCCAAACTGTTTGCTTCTGAGTCTCACAAGCAGAAATGTTCCGCAGGTGCCGCCGAGGCTGGCTTTGACTGCACTCCAAGGGAGAGGAAGGGATGGAAGAGCCCTTTATTTCAGCGGGGGGTGACGGGAAGGGCAGCGGGAAGGGCTGAGCAAGCAGCCACAAAGCAGGCAAAGGCAGATACAAGGCCAGCACGCTGCCTTCCCTTTGACTCCAAGCATGGTGGCTCCTTGGTGGCAAAGCTGCAGTGTCTGGTAGGCAGCACTGAGCGGACAGGAAGGGTTGGAGTGGATGGTTGGACATCGGGGCTGGTCAGACTTCGGGCTGTTAAAGGGATGCAGAGTTTTCAGCTCAGAAAGCTGTAAATGAGGATGTGACATCAGATGCCCTTGTGCAAGGACCTTTGGCTTCTGAGCTTCAAAGGTGCTGTGCAGGTAACCAAGGACTCCTTGCTGTGTCCACAGTATATTTGGGATTCTTGATGCTTTAGGATACGTGGTAAAATAGAGCTGTTACTGTGTGGTGTAGGGGCTGTGACGGCCCATGGCTGCCTGTCCCCACAGATCACTTTGCCTTTCATGCCTGCCTTGTGCAGAAGGTGTCCCTTCAGCATCTCTAGTTCCTGGCTACAATGCTGAGATTTCCCATAACTGAGCCTCTTGCTGCCTGTCAGGTGTTTTCCTTTCCCACCCTGTCCAAACCTCACCACATACCCTATTATAGCAGCAGAGATTGCTTTGAGAGAGAAAACCCCAATAAATTTTTGTGAAAAGAGTCAAATAGAACAGGGGAGGAACATGGTGTGGGGGTGGCACAACCCCTTATGAGACATCAGAGACTCCACATCCACCCACACCCTTGGGCCAGTGCAATCAAACAGTGCAAATGCCTGGTGGGAGCTGCAATGCTGCATTTCTACCAAGGCTGGGAGGAGAGGAGTTGGGCTTTGCTGGCTGGGTCCTGGAGGTCTCTAGAGCAGGGAGGGACAGGGATGGAGTTGATGGCTGTCCTGGGCTGAACCCCCAGTGCTCAGGTGGAGCAGCTCTGTGTGAATTCACTCTGCTCTGGTGGTTATTCCAGTACCAGCAAGCAGGGCCTTTTTTTTTTTTCTTTTTTTTTCTGGAAAGCAATCTAATTCGAGCTATAAGCAAAGCCTGTTACTTGCAGGGACTAAGACCAAATTAAATCTTGTGTGCAGTCCAAGAAGGGGTGGAGTATTGAGATGAAGAGAGGAGAAATCAATGCAAACTGTGGAAGGAAGGGAAAGGATGTGTCGTTTGGGATTCACCACTGAGGTCGTAGGAGATGAGAGGGAAGATGATTCTGAAGAAAGGCAAAAACAGCCAGAGGATCCCAGCTGGGGTGCAGAGGAGCTGGTGACCTGCATATGAGAGCAGCCCAGGGCTGGATGGAGGAGCAGTGGTGCATGGTGGTTGTCCATGGCACACAATGAGAGATGTCCATCTCCAGTTGCAGCTCATAGTGAAGGGAAGAGCAGAATGCTTTGCTGTCAGGGCAGGCTACAATGGGTGGTTCCTCATGCTGGTGCAGTGCCATCCCAGGACCTCATCCAAGCATACTCATCCTTCACCTCTCTCTGCTTCCCATCAACGAAAACTGCTCACCACAACCCTGCAGATCTCTGCAGAAAAGCAGAGTGATGGAGCAAAGGACACAGGGAGAAAAGGGAAATACTCTGCTGCCTTCCTTTCTTTCATTAGCCAGGTCGGTGGGGACCCGAGAGATTGACAGGACCTGAAAACGAAGTGAGTCCTGAGGGCCCTTCCTGGTGCTGCTGCTTTGCACTCTGTCTGCATATCCTGCAACCTCAGCCAGGTGGCATTTCTCCTTTCAGGGCTGAAGGTTTATTTTTACTGTCTTTCTTTTCTATATCTTTTTCTTCTTCTTTTTTTTTCTCCTTTCCTTCCATCCTGTCCCTATTGATCTGCAAAGTAACTGGAGCTGCAGAGGAGTCAGGACAGGAATAGACACGACAAGCCCTTGGCCTGTGTGCTTGTGCTCGTGTGCGTGCCAGGCGTGTGGGTAAGGGAAGCGGAAGGGCTTTTCCCCACAGATCTCTGCTCACTGCTCATTGTAGAGTCATGGAATCATAGACTTAGGTTGGAAAGGACCTTAGAGATCATCCAGTTCCAATCTTCTCCCTGGTGCAGCAGTGAGCTCGGTTGTTTTCTTGAGAGCGGGTGGATGAGCTTTTCCTGTCTGCTGGGACTGGCAGAGGGAGATGAATTCTGTCTCCATTACACATCATGTCTCTTTGGAGTAATTTTTCCCCTCCATAACGTCAGTCACCACAGTGCTCAGTGGGGCACGCTCCATCACAGAGACATTAATAAGCTGTAATTGAAGCTAATGTGCCATAGCTGGGACACATGGATCCAGTTAGGAGAAATCAGATTGAGCAGAAGCGAATCAATTTCAGGCTGATTATGAAGATTTTTCTCCTTTGTCCTCCCTGCCCCTGTGCATGCTCTGTCTGTCTGTCCTGCTGGTGATAAGCAGTCTGTGGAGAAAGGCAGGAGGAGGGAGTGATACTCATCACCGTGCAATAGACACAAAACTCTGGAGCAGTCCCTTTAGACTTTGCATAACGACTGATGTCCCCACTGAATGCCTTCTCGTGAAGATCAGGTGGGACCCACCAGCTGCATAACTTCTGCATTGCAGAAAGGAGATAGCAGGGACCTGGGGGTACAGGATCTGGGGAAGCATGGGCTTCTGCCATCCGGGCATGCCCAGGAACATCACCCCAAAACAAGCCCCATACCACACAGACATCAGGAAACATTTCTTCTCAGAAAGAGCAGTGTTGCACTGGCACAGCTGTCCAGGGAGTGATGGAGTCACTGTCCCAGACATCTACCAGAGCTGTGGGGACGTGGCACTGAAGGACGTATTGGTGGGCACAGTGGGGTGGATTTGGGTTGGATTTGGGGATCTGAGTGCTCTTTTCCAACCTTCATGATTCTGTGATTCTGCTTTCTCCCGTGATCTGACCCAGCAGCTCACAGCCATCCCCACCCACACTCAGCACCTTTGGGAAGACCACAAAAACCAGGTTGAGCACAGCCCCCATCACCCCTGCTTTGTCCCACAGCCCCCAGCAGCCACGCACCGGTCCCCAGAGGTAACAGCATCCTGGTGTCAAGGACGGCCAAGCCTGCGCCAGCGGTACCATGAGGTCCTCATTCTGTCCTCATCTCCGTGCCAGGCAGCCCCAAGAGCTGGAAGGATGAATTTCCCTGGCACTCACCCAGGCTGGAATTAGCTTCAGTTCAAGCAAAACCTTGCTGTTGGTCATATAGTTAAATTAAGTTAAGGCACAGCAACTGTTTGCTTTGCTTTCCTACAGTCTCGTAAAAGGCTTTACTCCCACGGAAGCTTGCTGGGAGGGAACGAGGCAGTTAGGGACAAATCTCCCCCTGCACCCAGGCACTGCTGACACTCTGTCAACAGGCAGATGCTCCAGGTCCCACTACCTGCTCCTTGCTTAGTTTTGTGAAGGTTTTCATTTCCACCCAGGTTTTTTTGCCGAGCTGTGTCCAGCCCTGAGCAGATAATAGAATTTTGCCGATAGACTGAGAAGGTGATGTATGTTAAAGCACTTAATATAAAGAGACTTCTACAGGAGCCCAAATCCAATTTGGCCAATGAACTCAATTGTAAGCGTTATTGCATTCCAGGAGAAAGACCAAGAGCATTTACACACATTACTCTGCAAATATTTACGGTCATGTATCGCTGCGATGTCCTCCTCACCCTTCCTCCCTTCTGCTGCCTGACCCCCTAATGGGGAAGCTTGGTTTTGTGTTTGCCTTTTTAAGACAGCTTTGAATGTAAACAATGCTCCACCAGTCAGCAGGATCCTGACAGCTGGTGAGTGTCAACTTATTTCAAATAAATAGCCACTTGAATGGGAACAGCCAGCTAGCACGCTCTCCATTTTGGCATCTTTTAAATTGTCTCCTCTTTGCAACCCAAACCTCAAATCATTTCGAAGGGCAGTGAGCAGGGCTCCTCCCCTCATCAGTCCCCACCACACAACCAGAAGCAAAAACCCGCAAGGAAAAGGAACCACTCACAGCACGTCCCTCTGTCTGAACCCAGGGTGTTTTTCTTACTTGCTCATTTTTTGGCTCTACAAAAAGCAGCAAAACCCCCTCCCTCCCTCCCCGCTTTGCGCTGAAAGCAGCAGAGCATTAAGATGTCTCTTCCTCCCTGTTTGGCTTCAACCACAGCTCAGTTACACTCCTGGCTTTGCTCCTGGGTGAATGAGCCACATTTGTCCCATTCTGTGTTTGCATGGCCCCTTCAGCCCTGCTCTGCCCAACAGGTCCTCAGCAAGAGACGGTGCCTCTTACATAGACCAGCCATTAGGAACTATTTCTCCTTGCTTCTGCATGCACAGATGGGCCAGAAGCAATCCAAGCTGAGCACTCATCGTGCTTTGCCCAACAGATCTGCTCTATGCTTTTGCTGAGCTGCCAAAACAGTCGCAAAGGAGCAGGTAAAAAGTGGGTGAGCCACAGCCAGGCAGCTGCTGGAGCGTGCTGTGAGCATGGTTGGGGATGACAATAGAGAGGGGGAAGAGTTATTCATGTTTCCCCAAGAGCAGAGATCAGTTGAAACACTGTTCTCCTTCGGGATGGAGAGGAAAGAGCTCCCTTCAAACACAACATCCCATGAGACTCATTAAAGGCTCATCAATTACAGTGAGAGCAAACAATTCAGGGGAAAGTGATCATAATCCTTCCTTTGGATGGCAGTCATTAGCAGCTTTCTGCTGTGTTCTATCTTTCCCCAATGCCAGCTTGGGTAAGCAGAAAGGGAGCAGGGGGGCACCACTGCCAGCCCAGAGCACAGATAGGAGAGAGCATGGGAGCCAGGGGGAGGGGATCAGGTCTCCACCGCATCCCTGGGCCACCTGCAGCAGCATCCTCACCTCGAGCACAGGGTGGAGATGACAGCATGGGCTGGATCAGAGGAAAAGAGAGGTGGTCGCACACCATTGTGGCTTTTGCTGCCCCATGTCTTTGCTCATTCAGCAAAGAGGTCAGGAAGGAAAGGAGCAAAGAGATGTTCCTGAGTTTCGTGCTCTTCAAAACGCAGCTATGAGCAGAAAAGCAGTTGTGAAACACATAAGGATCTTCAGATGGGGAAGGAAGGGCTGAGAGATCTTTTAAAACTTGTTTCTAAAGTCACTGGTAGTGAAAGCTCAGGGGAGGTGGCTGCTTTCCTGCACCCACCCGCGGGCTGTGCCTGCTCCCACAGCCTGATGTCTTGGCACCAGCACACCTCCAGCCGCTCGCTGCTGTGACCTCCAGGATGCTGACTTGGGGAAACGCAGGGAGAGCTGCTCTTTATGGCTTAAAAAAACAACAAAAAAAAGAAGGACACTTTCTGTAAACTTTCCTTGGCTCTCCAAGCTCCTTCCCATTCCCTGGTGGAGGCATTGGCAGCCTCCAACTGCTCTGCACCACTTGGAGGGAAGGCAGCAGCCGAACGACCTGCACTAAGGATAAACTCATAAATACCCTATCTGCACACTGCAAACTGCAGCGTGTTGGGCCAAATGTTGCTCTGGCAACTTTTGCTGAGGTGTGGTGTGAGCTTGCAATGCAAAAGGCAGCTGTGTCCACCTCCCAACAGCAGACCTGGGCGTCCCCAGATCACTGAGGGTGCTGTGTTCCCCTTGGGTTTGCTGTCACCCACCATGGCTGCACCACACGTAGGCTCTGAGTACTCACCAAGAACTGCTGCCATCACTGCTAGTCTGGAGCCATGAGCTGGAAAGGAGAATCGTGGAATAGAATCACAGAATCACAAAGGTTGGAAAAGAACCTCTAAGAACCCCAAGCCCAACACCAACCCCAGCTCGTGCCCACTGACACAGCCCTCAGTGCCTGTGGTTCTGGAGCACCTCTGGGGACAGTGATTCCACCACTCCATGGGCAGCTGTGCCAGTGGTATCCAACCAGAATAGAGTAAGAACAGCCACCAGCCCTCCAGAGCACCCCGTGCTCAGCTCTGTGCTGCAGGCAGAGCAGTCAGTTCTGGACTGAGGCCGCTGCTGCCTTCACCATTGCAGAGCACAGGTGTCTGCCCCACTGCTGCTCTTTAAGCCTCATTGCTAAGTTGCTCCTAACCTTTCCCTTCATCCTCTCTTTCTTGAGATGGCTGCACGCCCGGGAAAGAAGAGAAGAGACGAGCAGGACGAGCAGCTCCCACCCAGGGGACCGGGTTAATGTCATTTTCTCCTGTCTCCACCAGCTGGATCTTGGCTGGGGAATGATGCTGAGCGCAGACTGGCAACGAGAGCATGTCCTTGGGCTGGAGGCCCAGAGGGGGAGGCAGGAAAGCCTGGGGAAGGGGTTAAAGCTGAGCTGCATAGTTGTGAAGTCCAAATGCAGAAAGGCTGGGGCAAAACAGGATTGGCAACCTAGGCCAGCTGCTGGCTATTAAATAATGCAGCCTGATTGATTACTCTGAGAAGTGCTGTGCTGGGGGGTCAGCTCACTGGGGTTATAGTTCCCTGCTTAGATTGATGATCCTCAAAGGTCAAAGCCAGAAAGCAATTCCCCAGTAAAATTGATCTTTTGGATAACAAAACTTCTGCACAGCGGTGACGGGCTGAGAAGTGAGAAATAGGCGAGAAGGATGAGAGGCTGCCTGTGTTTGCTCTTTATTTAATTTTCCTTGTTTACACCAATTAGGGAGTGAAGCTCTTCTCCGGCAAAGGAGCTTCCGCTGGCAAAGGATCAGACACCGTGCAGGGACAGGAGGAGGCAGCTGTGGCTCTCCAACACTGCTGCTCTGCTTCAGGGCCCGGTGCGGCTGCAGTGAGGCTCTGACCTGCTTTAACCCCCTTCCCTGCCTGCTTCCTTCCCTCCTCCCCTCCCGCTCGCTTATTCGGAAGTGAAAGAAGGAGGCCAGATTCGCTGGACGCTGAATAATTCAGAGCCCAGCTCTGCAGCACCGATGGCCGGGCATCACCTCTACCAAAGGGCTGAGATGGCTCCTGTCCTCACAATGGGCACAGAGCAGCTGAAATGCATCATCCCCAGGTGTGAAACTGCCCAAAGCCACCGCGTGCTTCAGCTGCAGAGTGTGGGTGCTTGGAGGCTGTCTGCTTTCAGCCTGACGCAGCTCCTCCAGCTCCAGGCTCCAATGGAGCACACTGAGCATGTCAGCCCCTGCTCCACTGGCATCATTTGCTCCCCTGTTCCTCTCTTCCTTTTTAGGGGCTGTGAAACTCCCTACCCTGCTTGGCCAGAGCTGAGCAGGGCTGTGCTATGGGGATACTCACCCAGCTTACGCTCAGCCTCTGAGCACAGTTTGCTTGAATTTAGGACAGGGCGGGAGGAAGGAAAGAAATCTTACATGAGGTCAGTGTATCCAGCCATGCATGAACAGAGGCAGCAGAGGCAGGCTCACCACATCAGCACGGTGCCTGGGAGCCTCTTTGGGGGATCCAAGTGCTCCTAGGCATGCGTGGTGCCTGTAGCCAGGAAGGGAAAAAGCACAACTCCCAGCCTCATCCACTTTGTTCATTCCTGGGCTGACAGAGCACAAGAAGAAGCAGGCTGTTTCTTCCCACAGCTTCTCTGAGAGCATTTCATTTCCCTCAGCTCTGCAAGTAGCCCTACAAAGCAGAACACATCCTGGTCAGCTCCACACATTCACATCAGGTTCAGCATTACTATTTTCTAATGGTTCTGCTTTTAAGGGTATACATTATTACACGATGGAGAAAGCAGTGAGAAACCATCACGATGTGCTGGGATCCACTGTCCAGACTGAAAAAGGATTTTTGGTACCCACAGCACTTGCCCAACTGTCTGAACTGAGTGCTGAACAGAACCACATGTGAGCTACAAGCTCAGCCTCTGTGCTCTGCACATGTCACCTCCCGAGTCTGAGCAAAAGGAGTTGCTGTGCACAGTGATAATTACTCCCTGCACACTGGCCTACAGCTCATTAGAAGTTTGTTAATGTTTGCAGGTTGCTGAATAGTGTTTTTCATTGTTGCCTTCTCCAATGAGGTGCTGACTATAAGGCAGGTTCTGACGGTGATGTTTCCCAGGCACAGTGGGCTGGCTGCATGAAGTAAAAAGGGGTTTTGATCATAGAATCATAGAATCATAGAATCACAGAATCATAGAATCATAGAATCATAGACTCATAGAATCATCAAGGTTGGAAAAGACCTAAAAGATCATCCAGTCCAACCGTTCACCTATTACCAATAGCTCCCACTAAATCATGTCCCTCAACACAACATCCAGTCCTGTGGTGCAGCTTCACACCACAGGAGAAAACACTCTTGAACTGAGAACGCTGTACGGGGGTCAAGGGGCTGCCACATTGGTGTTAACTGCTCTCCTCCATCCGAAAAACCAAAGCTTCCTTTCTGCCTCCAAGTAAAAGCCTACATCTGGGCTGACAGCTGCTTGTCTGTCATAGAAATGTAGGGACTCATTCCTGGGGTCTTGGATGGAGACTGTCTTACCATGAAATGGTCTCTGCTCCCACAGTTGGGTGGGAGGAATAAGGAATCTCTCATCTTGGAATGCATTGTGCAGATCCACCCAGGATATCATAACCCCACAGCATCAAATTCCCTGGGTTCAGTGGAAAAACACTGCAGAAGGAACAGTAGAGGTGTAACCAACCCGGCTTCACCTCTACATTTTCAAACACACTGGGGCAAGGACGAGGTGCGGCAAAACTGACATCTCTCCTGTCTTCTTCCAGGTGCAAATGCAACCTCCACGCTAACCTGTGCACCTTCAAGGAGGGCAGCCTCCAGTGCGAGTGTGAGCACAACACCACGGGGCAGGACTGTGGCAAGTGCAAGAAGAACTTTCGCTCCAGGTCTTGGCGAGCAGGATCCTACCTGCCCCTCCCCAACGGCTCCCCCAATGCATGTAAGTAACCTGAACCTCAGCCTGCACAATGCTCATGGATGGGAGCAAGCTCTCGTCTTCTCCTCCTCCATCTCAAAGCAGTGCAGGGCACTCAGCTTTCAGAAGGGAAGCGAGGATTTACCTGTGGTGCACAGAGAAATGAGAACGGGTCGGGGTGGGCTCCAAGGGGATCTGTTGGTGGGTAGTAGGTCAGTGGTGAGTCCAAGGACGACTCCATTTAGACCTGTACAAATATGGTCCAAAGCAAAGGTTTGTGGCTTTGTAGCAATGCACATTACTGTCCCTTGGAGAAAATTATTTGGCCACAGTAGAGCCTTGGCTTTCCCATAGCCCGTGAGCCTAGTGAAGCCGGCTGCAGGAGCTGCACAGCAGCTATCTTGACTGATTTCTGGATCCTGTTCTGTGTGTGTCGGCGTCACAGGCAGTGCTGAGAGCTGCAGTCCCTCTGCTCAGCTCCAGTCTCATCCGATTGCTGCAGCGACACAGTGACAGAAGTGAAGGTGCGCAGATTAGAGAAAGGATGTCTACCCACCATCCTTCAGCCAGGGAATTGGGGCAGGAAACATCACAGATGGGCCACTTTCTTCTGGGTTTCCATCCAGTCCACATCAACAGACTTGTTTAAATGTCACACAGCCACAGTAGCCCCTTCGGCCTTTCAAACAGAAGCTTTGAGCATTACCAAAGAGAATCTTTTCCCTCCCTCCCCCCAATTTTTTGAAAGATTTATGTGCTTTAAGATGATCAAAGCTGAAATCCAGGCTCCGAAGGCCGTGACGGGAATGTTTTGTGTGTGCCAGGGATGGTAGACGAGCAGGTTCTTTGAAAGGGAACGAGCTTGTCAGCTACCACCAAGCGGCTGCATCGCTTCAAAGGAGACTGGGAAAGTTTCTGGTGTTGACAGGCACAGACATGCTGTTCTCTCCTTTTCCCTCCCCTCTGTTCCTTGTGTCTCTTCCTATCTCTTTTTCTCTTCTTCTCTTGTTTCTCCCATTCATCTCTCTTCCCATCTGTCAATCAGTCTTCCTTCTTTCCCCCCATCTCTCTGTTGCTTCCTCCTCCTCCTCCATCACCATCCTCTTCCTCTGCAAGAGGAACTGTTCTCCACAGCCCTCTCCTCTTGGAAGCCTTCCACCAGTGGCCCCCTGCTCTGTGTTTGTGCCAAGCTGAGGCTTTCCATGCCTTCGGGTGGCAGATTTGAATCTTGTGGCTTTGCAGCCCCCTATGGGAAGGGCACTGAAACTCTCCCGCTGAGGACTGCCTGGATGCTACAAACTGGTCCAGACCCTGCAATCCACACTTAGCACAGGGAACCTCACAAGATGCGCTTGTCCTTCACTGGGCATCAATGGGAGGTCAAGGTTAACAGAAAACCTTTCAGCCAGGACCAAGATGGCTTTTCTACACCATGAGAAAGGTGTGTGATATCAGACCCTGGACAATCTCCTCTGTGCTTTGACAAGAGCAGCTTTTAAGATGATGCATCAGACATATTTGACTACGAGCAAGGCCCCTGCCAACTGATGGCTGTTTGGTCTCTGTGCACCTGTTTGATCTCCTGCTCCCAGTGACCTGTTTCTCCTTGTTTTTTTCCAGGTGCAGCTGTAGGCTCAGCCGTTGGCAGTAAGTAAAAACGTAACTGAAATGCTGGCATTTAACCCCTCGGTGCATGCTCCTTGTGGATGTCACTAGCAAAAAAAGAAATATGGTTGTTTTCTGTCCATTATCATTTTTCCAGGCAATAAGTCTCCCCTAATTGCTCCTCATTTTCTGTCCTGTCAAAGAGTCTTATATTTTCTTCCTCTGACTTCAGCAGCCTCATTTTGCCTCTTCCTCTGGCATGGTTTCCCCCCATGAGGTTCGTTAGAATGGCAGCCGGAAAGGAAATAAAAAAAGACTCTTCAGAAACACCACTGCTCGCTGTGAACTTTTCCCCCCAGTGTTGCAGACTTTTGCTCTAAGAAGGAGCTGGGTTTGAATTATTTGGCACAGCATCCAGGCTGGGTCACCTTGGGCTACCTATAGAAAAACCCACACACAGTGTGTGTACGTCTGTATGTACACGTGTGTGTCCATGAACAAATGTCTGCGAAGAGTCTGCAGCAAAGAGTGCAGAGCTGAGGAGGGATTTCTCTTGAAAGATTAATAGGAATAATAGGAATAATAGGAGTCCTTATTTAACAAAGCTGGAGGTAGTTTGGTATCAAACAGCCCTGAGTCTGGGGGAAGCAGTAGCTTGGCTCTGAGTTTCGTGGCTCAGAATTGCCCTCCAGAAGAAACAAATCATAGAGCTGAATGAATACTGAGCTCTTCAGTTTGCAGGCAAGTGGAAAGAACTGGAGGAGAAGTGGTTTCAGATAACTTGAAATACAATTAAGAAAAATGCACCTAACTGAAAGCTGGATAATAGTTTTTTTTCTGGGTAAATGAACCCTATTTAGAGTAATTTGATTTTAAATGTTCAAATAGAAACTAAAAGTCTCCCTTAAGTAATTTAGGATTAAAAATAAAAAAAAAAAGCTTTACGAGTCCAAAACATTCTTTGCTTTTCTGATCAGAAACATTTTGGCAACCCTTCTTCCCCTTTACGCAGCCTGGCATTCTCAGCTCTGCATTTGTTTCACTGGAAAATGTTTCCCATCAAAATTTTCTGCCAGGATGAAGCTGGGGGTGTGCTTAGAGCAATGTGCAGAAAGCAGACAGGAGGGATTTGTATCCAAGGCCAGTTAAGGAGAGATTATTTAGCCCGCATAGGAGACTAGACTTGACCTAAATTAAGTATTTAAACTAGCTCAGGGCTATTATGAAATTAAGCACGATAATCTGCATGAAGCAGTGGGACAAACAAGGACACGAGGGCAGCAGGTGTAAGTTAAGCAGGAATTTGTGTTCCACATGTTATTTCGGTCCCGGCCGTTGTGGCAGGCAATGGGCATCACAGCCAGCACCGTGCTGAAGCCAGGACAGCAGTTCCTTTGCCCTGGTGAGTGGAAGATGCTGGTGGGAAGGAACAAATGGCGGTGGGACAGGTTGATGTCGCTGGTGCTGAGCAGATTTGGGGTGCTGGGAGGAAGCTGTGCTGCGGTGGGCACGGCTCTGCCATCTGGCATGGGGAAGGCAGCAAGCAGGAGCCCATCCTGCTCTCTCCTCTGCACAGGGCGTGCTTTCTTTTCCTCTTTTCAAGTTTAATTGGCAATTAGTTTATGATAGAGCTGTAAGTATTTAAGCTAATATCAGCACCAACAGAGTAAGCTGATAGAGCCACAGCCTCCAGCCCTGCACGCACGCGCTCCCAGCGTCACAGCCTTAATCCACAGAAACCTCCCAGTGCCCCAGTTGGAACCGTGCTGGGAAATCAGCCATCAGCTCAGCCCATGGGGTGCAGAGAACCCTTCTGTGCCCTGCAGTAAGTGCCTCCCACCTCTTCTCTTTGATAGCGTTTGAGCGACCGCAGCGGGTTACCACTGCAAAAACCACCACTGCAAAACCCATCCCCACCACCACAACCACCACCAGCACCCCCCTTCCTGCCTCCACCACCACCCAACCAGGTGGGTGCCATCTTCCTGCACTCCTCCTTTTACCTTCTTCTCACCCTGGCTCCTCTGGTGATGCTGGAGAATGCGTGAGGAGTGCTGTGGGTTTTCTGTGCTCTAGGATGATACAGGGACATGGATAAAAATCAGCCTGACAGGTTCACATCCCTCAACCTCTGAGCAGACCTGGTTTGCTCTGCCCCTATCCAGTCCCAAGGCACTGGGAGCGGGTGCCATGTTTCCTCCAACCATGAAGCCAACACTTACAGATCCACCTTGAAGCCCAAGACCATGCAATGGGTTGACATCCCCCTCTCTTACCATCAGGGCAGCAGGAAGAAGCCAGGACTGGATGCAGGGAAGCAACTTTTCCCTATTTTTCCTCCTTTTTCTTTCTCTTCCCCCTAAAAGTCACAATGGGAGAGGACTGTGCTCACCTTCCTACCCCCAGGGGGCTGGCTCTGCCTTCACTGGCTCTCCAAATCCTGCCTCAAGTCCCATCTCAAGGGCTGAGCTGCAGGCTGCCTGCCTGCTCAAGGGCAAGCGTTCAGAGAGAACTGGCACACACCAACAATCCCAAAGCAGCTCTGCACAAATAAAGGGCAGAGAATGGAGCTCGCACACGCCTATAACACCCCTTCCTAATTTCTGCAATCACCCCATGGAGGAAAACTTTTGTGCTTTCTCCTGGGGTTCCTCCTCCCTTTCCCTGCGAACAAGGAGACATCATTTTCACTTTTCTTTTGGAAATGAGCAGATAAAACTTAACAGCAGGACTTTTTTTTTTTAAGCTCCTCATGGGGGAATTAGACACGCATTCCTCCCATTGCCATGCTTTCTGGGCCTGATATTTCCCAGGAGGACGATTTACACCCACAGTATGTTAGTAACAGTCTGTCTGGGGGAGCTGCCAGAAGCCAGTCAAAGGGATGAGGAAACTTGATTACATGTTTATGAATATATAGCTGTATTCAGGGAGGTACCCTGCTTGGGAAGCTGGGGGTTTATCTCCGATTTCCACGGACTCTGGGTAATCTCCTGCTCTGTTCAAAAGCACTCCTGTGACCCACAGTATGCATGGGGAGGTGGTTGGCCACCCAGTGCTCCCATCCCCACTATGTCCACAATGGGGGGAACCACCTCTCCACCACACACTTGGGGTCACCTGATTTTTATCCATGCTCACTCGCAGCAATATTTTAGGCCTGTTTTGTTATTGTTTGTTTCTCTCAAGTGCTATGTGTACGTGAGTGGTGTATTTAGTGCCTATCTCACATATGATTTCTGAGTGTTGTCCATCTGGGGTGGGCAGGGAGGCAACAGTGCAGTGTTGGGGATGAAGGGCCAAGCTGCTCTGAGCAACCTGGAAAGCATCCTGCATTCGGGGGTTATCCCTTCTCCCTGGATAGAATCAATGCCCTCATAGCGTTTTCACATCACCCCTTAGCACCAGGTAATAAGTAAACAAAGAAATGTAAACCGTGGAACAGCCACCACATCTCTGCCTCTACAGGGGCAGGGCTGAGCTGATCACCTCCATCCAAGCCCTGGTTTGTTCTTCTGCACCGCCAGGTCCCACCCCAGAACTGTGTCTGTGATGTGGAATCAAAGCGAAGCCCAATCCTAATTTGTTTCAGAGCTTTGGAGAGTAGAGTTTGCCCCCAGTTCCTACCTTTGTGCAGGAAAGGAGACTCAGGCTGGGGTTTTGCAGCTCTCATGGTCCCTTCATAGAGGGAGTCTGGTCTCCTGCCTCCAGAGATGCCCAGAGATAATCTTCCCACTCCAGCCCTGCAAAATGTAAAGTACTTCTTTAAATACCACGAGGGGCTCAGAGTGGAACTCACCTGCACCTCAGGGAAAACATCTCATTAAAAAAAGGTGACCCGCTTGCAGGAGACGCAATAACCCCGAGATGGGCAACAATCCCAAGTGAGATACTCTGTCATTGCCTCTCTCCTCAATTTTAGAAGCATGAAACAAATTCCTCCTTACTTAAAAGTCAGCTCAGACAGACATTAATATTCCCCCCCCTCCCAGGTCCCTGTCCCATCGCTGTGTTGTTTCGCCCTCTAACATACACGCTGTTTTTTCACCCTCTGAATTTCTGCTTCCCACCATAAGCAAGCATCATCAGACCCACCTCTGAGCCCGCTGCCTCTGAGCCCGTGAAAAAGAAGGAGGAAAAAACAGGTATTTCCAGCCATACTGATGTGTTCTCCCTTCTCCTCCATCCCTCCTCACGCTGGCATAGCAGCCAGGCACGTAGACTAGAGGGGTAGATCAGAGTTGGGTTGACTCTGGGGTGCAGACAGCAGCTTCCTTTGGCTGCTCGTGGTGCTTTCTGTGGTCAAGGAGGAGCCGTGCTCATGTTCTTGGGATGCTTTTGTGCCCGTTGTGTGGTGAGAGGGGAAAGGAGTGTGTCCAAGGACACAGGCTGTGGTCTGAGCATAGCGGGGTCTGCCAAAACAGGCAGAACAGTTACCCCAAGGAGGATGAATTGAGTGCCAATCTCCCTTGCCTTCTGCAGTTTTATTATTTCTAAGTCTTCCCCAGAGCCTGTCAAATCTGCCTTGTCTTTAGTTACATTTTCCCCCCGCATTCAAAATAAGCAAAAGGAGCTTTCTTGTAGGTTTTTGGTTGTTTTTTTTTCTTCCCCCTTTCCTGCTTCATTTTCCGACTGGTTTGTAACCCAGCAATGCCAATTCACTTCTGGGACAAACAGAACCAACCTAAGCTTTGGTTTGGGTTTTACCAACTCCCTGGTGCTGGACAAACACATCCTATGCCCTTCTCTCCCAGATGCTCATGCACCTGGGGAAAGACAAGGGCTTCTCAAGGTCCTTCCCCTGTACTTCTGCACTGTTTCAAACATCTCTTCCCCCAGTGTGTTTTTCTACAAAGAAGGGCTCCTTGGTTCACTTCCTGCTGCCTCATCAGAAACCCCACCAAGACCTGGGGTTGCCACCAGAGCCATAGAAGCCCCAGCAGGACGTGCCTGGGGCTGCCGTTGGTGTGGAGCGGGTTTGGGTGAAGCATCTCTCTCCCACTCCCGAAATGTAAAGCTGTCCATTAATGTCACAGAGCTACAAGGGAAAAGTTCTCAGGATAATGAGCATTAATAATTTCCCTGGCTCTGCACACGCGATGTGAGTGGAGGTGTATGCGAATGACTAAAAAGCAAAATGCCTCCAGGGCTGTTTTTTATTGTGACTCTAATTAAACCCTTGCCAATTTGCACAGGGCTTTTTTCATACTCTCCTTTAACAGCATATTAATATCAATTGGTTTCCACTTCCCAGCTGAAAAGGACAATGTCTATCACCTTCTCTTGGAGCTCATCATTTAGGAAAAAAATATATTCTTTTTTATTCTGCATTGTTTATGATCCCCTTGACGAGGCTGGGAAATCACATTTCTCTCCTACTCGGGTTTGTCCTTTGAAACTTGGCAAGGATCAAGGAATTTTTTTTTTCCCTCCTCCTCCTTATGTTACCCAATTGGAGCCTGAAATTAATAATGTGGCTTTTAAATTTGCATTCCTCGATTTGTTTTCTAGCAAACCTAAAGATTGTTACCACTGTTGAGGAGACAGAGAGGGGCATGGAAGCAGAGGGGTCGAAAGCGTGCAGAGAAATCAAAACTAGGGATCTATAAATGTCCTGCTGCTTTAATTTCCCTGCAGGGGCTTGCAAATTCTGTAACTGCTATTTCCAAGGAAAGAGCAGAGCCTGAAGCAGGGCCGAGTTTGCAGCAGAAATCAGGACTTGGTGCCTCCAACGTAGGATATTCCTCTGCAAACACACAAAACTCAAGCAGTGCTTTCAGAAGGGCTGAGAACTCGGTGCACTGCTTCCCTCCTATCCTCTGCACTGCAACGTGGGGAGGTTAGCTGCTAAATCCCACCTGAGGCACAAAAACCTGCACAAGCTCACGGCCACAAGGCCAGCTTTTGTCCTCCAGTGCAACGCAAAGCTCCCAGCTGGTTCCCAGCTCCCCCAGCACAGCTCCTAACACAGCTTTCTGTCTGATTGCTGCCAGGCTATCCCGGCCTGTCGGCGGCCGCCCCGCTGCAGGTGGGCTCTCCCCCAGCCAAGGTTGGGGCAGCAGAAGGTAGGAGACACACGGCTGAGCCGGGTCCTGCCAGCCAATCCCTGCTCCCACCGCTTCCCTTCGTAGCTCTGCGTATCTTCTTTCCATGCATCTCTCTCTTCCTCCCGCCTGGGAAAAGCTGGGGGTTCATCTGTGCCCTACATGCAGCTGGTAATCTGGTGAGGCTGGATTGAGCCTCAGGGTTTAGTCGCATACATGAAAGATGAGGATGATAAGTGGTAGAAGAGATTGTTCTCGGCTTGCTGCCGGGGTGAACAGAGAGGATCATGGAAATCCTGTTGTCTCCTGAGACCAGAATAACTTTGTAAACAGATAGGCTTGTGTCGTTTATAGCATAGATGCCTTCTTACATATTTCCTCGCTTCAGGTCTCCCACGTGTCTGCCTACGGTGAGCTATGAAGCTCCTGGTGGGAGCCCTGGGAGGCTGTTGGGGCTGCAGTGCCTCCTCCTCAGGGCTCCCACTGACACATGCTTTGGCAGCTGCTGGTGGGGCTCACTGCCCTTTTCCAGCTGAGATGCCTGTAGCAATCTCCCCCATAGACATCAGCATCCCTTCCAGTGCAGAATGTAACAGCAGCTGGAGCCAGGCCAGGACACAACCCAGCATCTGCTCATAGTAAATGGGGGACAGAAAGTGCTGGAATTCAGGCTTGTTTGAACTGTGTGCTTTTGGGCTTGTCTCTAACCTCACAGAGAGAAAAAATTGTATTTGAAATAGCAGTAAGATAGGCCAACACCATTTGCACCAATGCCAGGTGATGCTGACAGTCTGTACTGGACAATGGGGACTTCTGAGTCTTGGCAGAGGTCTGCTTTTCTCCATGCTTCATGCAATGCAGTGACCACATGTCAACACTCATCTGTCCAGCAGCTCCCCTTAGAAGACCAGTTTCCAGGAGATTTTGTCTCCTATCCATGCCCCATTGTATCCTCAACCACACATGGCTCCACCAATCCACCCTTGATACCTGAATAGAGCTTCCAGTGTCCTTTTCTCTCCTTTTTAAGCAAGCAAGTGCAAGACCTGTATTAAATCTGATGTTCTCTCTAACTGATGCCACCTTAAGCTGTTCAGAGCCCAACAAAAGTAGCAGCACCTCAACCCAAGCTGAAGCCACCAGACCCTCCCAAGAACATTCGAGGTAAGGCCCTTTCCCAGAGATGGAGCAGGTCTGTTTTCTCCCTCATTGCCCACAGGCTGGGGACATTATGCTCATCCTCAGCATGCCCAGCATTGTGCAATCCATTCTGCCACTCGTAGTTGAGATCAGCTCAGTTCTGCTCATCCCACCCCATAGAAGTCTTTCTGAATGCTCTTTTGGGGTTGGCAGATGTGGATGGGTGGGACAAACTAGAGAAATCAGGAGTCGGTTTCCTTGTACTCCATTCCTTGAGAGATCATTTGCCTTTTCCACACTTGGAGAATGTGGAAGATAAAATGGGGGTCCCACAAGCACCAACTCAACCATGGGCAGCCACTTCTGGTGGATCAGCTACCATCCAGCCCAGCACAGCAGGCATGGGGGGCTCTGTATCTCCACCTCAGCATTCAGATCTATTTTATCATCTCACATAGCAGCTCCGAAGAACAAAGCAGGGCGCATAGCACACTCTGCAGGCAAGAGGCATGGGAAGAAGTCAGGTAGGTGCTGGGATGGGCAAGAGGGCTGGAGCAGCCTGGGTTCTGCAGGATTCTGTGCTTTATACCACCTCCGTAGCTTTTGTGCTCTTAGCTGTGGTCCTAGCTGCTTTTTGAGGGTGGTGAGGGGCTGTCTGCATGGCCGTCATCAAAGCAAGGCCACAGACAGGAGCTCTTTATACCTGTAGATCCTCAGTCCGGCAAAGCCAATCCCGTGTTTAAGCAGGGGACGCGTGGATGGCTCCTTCTGCCCAGCACTCGGCTCTGTGCATTGCAATACTGCCGTGCATGGAATTTTTCATGCATCAAACTTTGAGGAGGGGAAAAGGAGAAATGTAGCAGCTACCAGCTGTCTGGTGCAGAAATAGCTTTCAACGCTGCCAGCGCGGTGTTCCTGACTTGGCTCATCATTGTTCTCATAGCAGAGATGCTCGCAGTAGTGTAGGACGCAAAGTGGTGCGGAGCACTGAGAAAAAGCCTGTCTCTGATTTTCCTTAAGCATCCTCAAAGAACTCAAAACTCATCCGGCTCCAACCAGACACCGGCCCGGTGGCTCCTATTGAAACATATAAAGGTAAGAGGAGGGAGTGAGGATTTTCAGGGCTCCCAGTCCTCGAAAGAGCTGCAGCCTCAGACATGGAGAAGATGGGGAGGGTTTGCTCTCTGTAAGATCACACACCTCGGGTGAAATACTGCTTGTGAACTGCAGCAGCAGAACCACGTGAGCTGGAGTTCTTTGGTTATCGATCAGGCAGGCAGTGGTTGTTTCACAGAGGGTCTCAGCTCCTACTCAGGCAGCTGCCAACCATGGGGAAACCTCTGCCACGCTCCATCCTCCCTGATCTTCATTTCATTGGCATAAATCTCTTCCTCCAGCCCCACATGCATGCCTGCCCATGCTTCCCTGCCATCATTCTGCCATGCTGGAATGCTTAATGTGGGAGCCTGGACCCAAACCCCTGATCTGAACCCACCTCCACCTCTCCAGCACTGGAGAAGCTCAGATCTGCCCAACACCACCCCTGCTCATGTTGTCTCCTGCCAGCTGGCTGAGACATCTCCTGAGCAGGATGACTGTGCCACTGAGCAGCCAAGAACTCTCCCCTCCTCTTGTGTTGTCCTTTTCAACTCCCAGAAAGATTCATTATCCTGAACACAGCACTACAGTACTGCAAGGTGATCGCCATCCCACGTCACAGTAATAAAAAGCAAACACAAGAAGCAAATAATTAAGTTCTTCCAGCTAGAAATTAAACCCAGGTGGTTGTTTTTCAACATACACCCACAGCTGAGAAAGGTCAGCGCAGCACAGTGAGGACAGGAGCAACACTCTGCTCAGCAATGGCAGCTCTGTGCCACGCCAGGCAGCGCTGGGCCACCTCCCCATGCCCATCTCCCTTGGAAAAAGCCCACACAAGCCGTGCATCCTAGCACATGCTCATTTTAAGCTATAACACACTCAGCCAGAACTGAGAGTCATCATGCTTCACAATAGGCACTGCCTGGGGAAGTACTACAGCAAAGGCCATGCTAAGAAGGGACACATGAAGAAAAGGCCAGAGAAGCAGCCAGGGCTTACCTGCATATGCATCAGGTTCAACACATCCAGGCCTTCCCATCACCTCTCTACCAGCTCAGCTCCTCCTTGTCACCAACAGGCAGGACACAATCTTCCCCAAAGCTCTGCATGCCCCTACATAGCCCCATGCCTCTCCCTTCTTAAAACATCATGCTGGGCTCTACTGATTAACAAGGCAGCTCTTTAATTAACACCTGACAGCACTCCACAGCCCACTGGCTGCTCCTGTAATTATGCATTTCCCCAAAGAGCTGTGTCCTGGGGCTGGCTCCTGCCTGTGTACCCTGCAGGGACAAACCATCCTGGCCCCACTCTGAGCAAAGACCTCCAATCCAACCCCCATGCAGCAATGAGGTACAGCCCCCACTGCAAGCACTCAGCCCCACAGGCAGCAACCATTGCATTTTGTTGGAGCAAAAGGTTTCCCCACGGCCCACCTCTCTCTTTCTTCCTCTCTGCAGACTGTGAGTGCTACGGCCACTCCAATCGCTGCAGCTACATCGACTTCCTGAACGTGGTGACCTGCGTGAGCTGCAAGCACAACACGCGGGGCCAGCACTGCCAGCACTGCCGCCTGGGCTTCTACCGTAACAGCTCGGCAGAGCTGGACGATGAGAATGTATGCATAGGTGAGCACTCATGCTGCCTCGGGAGCAGTGCTGGGCCTGGGACCTCATGCTGTGAGATGGGCTTTGGATCAGCCCATTCTGAGGGCAGCGTGTCCACTGGGATGCTCTCAGAGGACAGCAGCTCTTAGGGTCTTGCAATCTACCAAGCCCAAAATAATGTCTGCGGGCACCAAAGCCCAAATAATCTTTCCAATTGGGTTCAGATGCATTGCTGTAGCAGGGGCTGCCCACGGTGAGGGTGGTCTCAGGCAGACACGCGCCCCCTCAGGGCCAGCCCACGGCACGTAGCCAGGCCTTTCCAAAGTCCCCAGCCCCTCCATGGGGGGACGAGGAGGCGCAAAGCCTGTGGGCAGGGTGAGGATTCACAGCATTGTCTTCATGGCCAGAATGTAACTGCAATCAGATCAGCTCCCTGCACGACCGCTGCAATGAGACCGGCTACTGTGAATGCAAGGAAGGAGCCACGGGGCCAAAGTGTGACGACTGCCTGCCCAACTACTACTGGAGACAGGGCTGCTTCCGTGAGTAACCGGCAGCACTGCGGGCAGCCTCCCTGTCAGGGCACAGAGATGGGAGGTGGGCATGGACGTGGGGGGAGCTCCAATGAGGAGGGAATCTCACATGAGAAAGGGGTCTCCAATGTGGGGGGATCTCCAGTGAAGGAAGGGGCGTCCCACGAGGGGTGGCACTTCCAGAGAGGTGGAGATCTCCAACAAGGAGCGTGTCTCCTGCCCGCCCCATGGTGGGGGGTGAGCTTGGTCATTCCTCCCAAATCCAAAGCAGCTTTGAAGTCTGCAGCCCCAGATCTGTTCCTCTAGCACAGGGACCGGTCCCACTCTGTCAGGGTTTGACGATGGAGCCCCTCGGGGCCAAAGCAGAAAACCAAAAGCTTTCTGGTTCCTGCTGCATCCGAGGGGTTTCACACCCCGCAGCACAACCCCCACCGCCATCCCTCCCTCCCTACAGCCAACGTCTGTGATGACGAGCTCCTGCTCTGCCAGAACGGCGGCACCTGCTACCAGAACCAGCGCTGCATCTGCCCCGTGGGCTTCAAGGGAGTCCTGTGCCAGCAGTCACGGTGCGAAGCTGACAAAAAGGACTGTGATGGTGCCTCGAGCACGCGGGCTGCCATCAGCACCATCGTCCTCAGTGTGCTGGGCCTGCAGCTGCGTGGCTGGGCTGACCTCTGAGGCCAGCAGGAAGGAGCCCAGCCGAGGTACAGCACCGAGGGTCCGGGGAGTGCAAGGCAATGGTGGATCTCCCCACCAGCTCCTCTGCCTTCCTTCACGCTAAGACTTGCACAATGTCTTTCGGCCACTTTTCAAGCAGCTGAAAAGCAGGGCTGACTCCTGACCATGGAACCACGCGGGGCGGCCGCAGCACAGAGCTGATGGTTGAGCAGCGACGCAGGGACTGCAGCAGAGCCACGCAGATACGGCTGTCCTTCCTCCCCTGCTCCGCACAGGGCGACCCAGGGCCCTGGTGCCACAGTGCCGCAATCCAAGCGAGAATCTTTTCTTTTTTTAATGATTTATTTACTTTGGTAGAGGTTGGGGTGTTCTTTTTCTTCCCTCCTTCTTAGTGTCCCGTTTCAAAAAAGCCTCTCGTGATAACATCAGAGTCCTACAACACCACAGGGAGGGGAAGGGAGGGAGGGAAGAGGGGACTCTGCTCCATCCCGCTGTGTAGCCCCGCCGCCAGCCGGGCCTGGCTGCTCACATACCGTTGCCTACAGCTCTAGTTGCTGCATTGACTTTGTATCTCATTGCCGGGTTTTGTTTTCTTGCACTTACAGAGAACACAGGGGCCATCAGGCGTACGGAGCGTGAGGAGGGCAGTGTCTTATCCACACATTTCCGTATAGTGTACGGTTGAAATCCTCTTCTTTTTCTTTTTGGTAGAGACTTATTTTTGTTTGAAGTAAACATTATAAAAGAGCCACAAGTTAAAGGGACATTTTGCCATGAGCGTTTGATTATGGTGTATCCTCCTACAGTAAAGCAACTATCAATTGCTGCTTGATTGCCACGTTTTCCTTTCTGTGTGCACAGTTAATTACAGGTAAAAACTTATTTTTTTGATTCATAACGTCCTCTTGTGTTTTCTGAGTCACTGGCAAGGTGCACCAACGGTGAGGGAAAGGGGAGGGAGAGACGTTGCTTCATCGCTGAGAGCCGTTAATTATTTCTCCTAATTACTTTGCTGAACTTAGGTTGCACCGCTAGCTGTAGACAATGAACGATATATTAAGCCCCAGCCTCATGGAAATGCCATTTCCAAATGAGCCTGCAGCTGAAGAATGCTGAGCAGCCCAGGGGTGGTTCTCCAGGGGATCTCAGCTGCCCAGCCTCCCATGCCATCCCCCAGAGATGGGGCCATGCTGCACCTTGGCAGAAGGAGCCCTTCAGTTAAGCACCTGGGACTGCAGTGTTGAGATTCTCATAGAGAATCAGCGTGGAGGAAGAAATATACAGTCAAGCACGTCAAAGACAGCGACGAGAAATAAGGGGATCAGCATCAACACAACTTGAATTGCATCGTATCCAAAGCCATACCGAGCAAAGGAATTTGGTGCCTGTTTCGAGGAGCACCACAGAGGTAGGTCACAGGACTCAGTTAATCTACTACAGAAGCAAGGAGGGTCAAATTCACCCTGCTGAGATCTGATCTCTGAGGGAGTGGGCTGACACAAGCATTTCCTCCCTTTAATGCAGCCGTTTGCTGTCTGTTGCCATTGACACTTTGCTCTTTCCTTATACTTTCTTACTGAGATATATTTCAAATCCTTATGTGTTACTGTTCTTACAAGTAATAGCACAGAACAGGCTGTAACAAGATCAAGGTCTCTAATGACATTTCTGGAAGGTGAAGCACACATTCTCCTTTCCCTGCACTAGTGTTTTTCTCTAGCAAATTAGATTAAGCAATGGAAAATCTGCTATTTCACAAAGCCATATCCCAGGCGAACTGCAGCCAGCAGATTCTCTGCAAAAGCACACTTATGAGAGGCAGGTGGGAACATGCCAAGCAACAGCAGCACTGAATTCCCACAGAAAACAACCACAGAAGAGCACAACAAGGCTCAGAACAGCCAAGATTACTGAGGGTGATGTACCAGTAAACCAAGCTTTTATGAGGGGCTGAGGAGTTTGGATTGTTTGATCAGGTGCTGTTTGTTGGGGTTTCTTTGTTTTCAAGACAAAACATCCCCAGCTTCCTAAGTCCATTCCAGAGACGGTCCCACCTCCCCATGAACCCCAAGTACCGTGGTGTTCAGTCCCTAGGCCTCTTCAAGCAAAGCCTGATGAACTGCATGCAGAAGTAGAAACTTGCAGTGCTAATCCTCCAGTAGCTGTATCCTGTGCAGCTGTGTCCTGTATCAAAGGACACCTGAGAAACATTGAAGGTGATGGGCAGGGCAAGAAAACCAAGAAACAAAACACAAGTCCACTCAATAGAGCTAGAAGAGGGAGCTGTGGTTGCAGACTGGGCAGTAGATGGCACATTCAAGCTCCTCCATGAAGCCAGCCCCACTCGGTGCAGCTCCAGGTACTGCTTCACCAGCCCAGTTGCATTGGAGAATTTACAGTCACAAAACAGAAACCCCTGCAAGACAAGAAAATAAAAAAAATCACTCTCACAAAACCTGGCATTTGAGAGAATAATGTAAATTTACTGAGAGCTTCAGCACTGCAAACCCATTAGCTAGACATTTGTTAGCACACAGGTGTTTATACCAAGAGAATCAAGCATTATTGAAATCATACAGAAAGAAACCAGCACAGCAAGTACCTGCAGACCTGAAAGTTCTTCTTAAGATGGAGATGTCTGTGCATTAATGGAGAAGCTGTCCAATGAGCTCCATACCTCACTAGTAGAAGGGTGAGCTGACAGGCACTTCTCCTTCCAAGGAAAGCCACTTGTGCTCTTTCAAGAGGTTTTCACATCAGCAGCCAGCATTTGATTCCTTTAAAAAAGTTTTTAGATTATACTCCTGTCTGCAAAAAGGTGACCTCTTCAAACAGTACAAGTAGAGCTTTTGATTTTACTTGTTTACCTCAAATTCTTCTTCAACTGTTGAAAGTACTGAAATCCATGCGATCAAAAGCCCCAGACAACAAAAACTGCCTGATGTGATGGAGGACAGACCCAGCTGTAGAGAGGCCTACAGCACTTGGGCTTCATGCACATTTACATGCTCAACAAACAGACGTGTGACACCTCCATGTGAGCTGGACACAGAAATGAAAGAAATTCTGCCTATAGGAATTTACCAGGTATGCTGGTTCTCCATTGGTTTTGCTTTAAAGATGGGGAAGCTCTCATCTCTGAGAGTGATTTGTGACCCTACCAGGCCAGTGGAAAAGCAGTCCATTAGTGGCAGAAAGTGCCAACAATCTCACCAATCGTTTTTATTCCATAATCAGCTTCCATGAAGCATCCCAAATAAATTTAAGGAGGGAGCTGAGCGGTGTTGTCAGAAATAAGAGCAGATCTGGGTTCTGAAGAGATTTCCATCGCCATCTTCTCAGCACTCCTGGCAGAAATGTGGGGCGTTCGGCCACTGTCGTGCAGAAATCACACACTGATTTCAGATGCAGAGAAGAGCTTCAGCCTGTCCTAAGGGCTCCTTTTATCATTTTGATCCTCTAGGTGTCATAACAAGTTTCACTGCAGGGTGAGATGTGTGAGCAAAGCCTAAAGATAACCTGTTTTTGCCACACTGCTGTTTTCTCCTGGCCAACAACACAGCCAAGGTCCAAGAGCTCCACCCCACTCCATGCAATTTCAGGGATTAAAGTAAAGAGATGGGAAGCACTTTGTAGCCAAGAAAGGAGGTCTTGCTTGGTGAAGCAGTGAAATCAAAACAAAACAGAGTAGCCTGTCAGGCTGTACAACCAAGTTTTCTGCCCTTTCTTTGTATTGAATGTACTCAGCCTACCTTCGTTTTCATTTCTACCATCGTTTGCGTGGGAGCTGGTGGCAAATTAGTCGAGGCCTCAGCAATCATGCACATGTGGCCAGGAGGTCTCACGTATCAGCATCGTTCAACATACAGCTCTGCTTAGCTTACATTTATTTGTATTAAAGAATAACGCATTTGGCTCCTTCCCAAGCATCTTAAAGACAAGAAAGGAGACCTAATATACAACTTGGGAACGGACTCGTTGTGGCAAGAGACTGTATTATATTGTTAACATTATAAATTCCATTTACAATACAGCAGCCATTTCATCCATCATTTATTCATGCAGACTGGAGAGGATGCCTTGCATTTTTAGGACCACAGTTCTGCTTACTCTTGGTGTTGTCACAGTCCATAGGCTGTGAATAAAGAACCCACCTCTAGCTGTTGGCCACTTCTCTCCATTCTATAGGCAAAAAGTAAACTGCAACACCTCACCACCCTTCAGTAACTGCAAAAATAAAGTCTCTTAAATCATTGGGTTTCCATGTTATTTTTTGGATCTCACCTGAGGCTAACTATGTTTCAACTCATTCAGTGTTTGGAAGCTGCCAGTTTTTCTGGGCACAGCTGTCTCCCAACTCATGTGCCTTCATTTACTGGATGCTAATTAAGCACAGCTCATCTGTGAGCCAGTTCTGTAACCCTCACACCTCACCAGCACTGAAACGTGAACATAGACAAGAGACTGGGAAGAGATGCTGATGTTTTTGGGTCTTGCTTTGGCCTCCCCCTCAGCAGCACCGCACTGCTCCCATGATTACTGCCCACATCACAGATATCACCTGCTCTCAGCATTACTCAGCCATATTTGCCTCTGCTGCCACACCAAGCAGCATAAAGCCCCCCAGTGTTTTATCCGAAGTGTGGTAATGCTCCAGCAAACTGCCTGCCTTCCTCTGATGGGTTGGCAGGCAGCTGTAGGTACAGCTAGCAAAGGCATCCTTCCATGAACACCCAACTGCACTCTGCACGTGCAGTGATACACAGGTAAGGAGAATTGAATTGATATCCTAGGTTGGATATCATCAGTATAGATACAGCCATGGTTTGGAGTAATGGCATGGAGTTACACTTCACCTCTGCTGGAGAGGCTGCTTTACGTACAACCAAAGGATTAGCGAGACAGAAACCTTTGAAAACAGCCCTGTGCTCACACAAGGGATTTTCCCTTCTCTATGGAGTCAAGGACCAACAGCATCACACCAGGAACTTCTTTGTGCTGAGAATTCAGCTGCCAAGCACACAATTTCATTCCAGATGTACCCTTAATGGCACAGACTGACAACGGGAGGAAAAGCTTCTGCTGAAAGATCAACAGTTTGGGGGGCTGCACTTGATGATCTCTTGAGGTTTCTTCCAACCTCTGCAATTCTGTGATGCTGTGAATTTATATCAGACAAAAATAAACCTAGTTTTAAATAAGAAAAATGCCTCAGCCACTGACCACACCTCAAAGACGATTTATGGAAGAACACAAATTATAAAATTACATGGCTTATATGTGTACATAATACAAGAGAAAAGGCAACGTTAAAACAAAATTCCTTCCAGCACGGAGTAAGTACAGTCTGAGAAGAAAACATGCTCTGAAATGCAGAATGCTTGAGCAGAAAGAAAACAAGCAGAGAAGCCTGAAGAGAAAATTCCCTTGACAAACTTCTACTTAATGGCCAGAAAAGCATCCTCTCATTCACACTGCTGCCAGCTTTGTTTTATTTACAGAAAGACAGACTTCACAGCTTCCACAGCTATAGGGTCTTTCAGCAGCTTGCAGAACAGTAGCCTTTTTAATGTGTGAAAAAGCAGAAGACAGGTCAACACAGCCCTGGCAAGTAGAGCCAAAGGGTTTAAAAGACAAAGGTATTTTAAGTGTTCCTGTTGACTTAGAGGGAGAATCCATCCCTGTGCACCATCTGTAACATGGGAGTGACAGAACTGCCCAGTTCACAGCAGTAAAACAAGCAGCCTTCGTTCTCACCCTACGTGCAACAAGAGTGACAGCAGTGGTAGAAGCGCACAGTGCTGAGAAGAAAAGGTCGGGGTTCACTGCAACAGTTAAGATTGCAACACGGAGAACGACTGAAGGTGAACACCATGCATACTCTGCTTTCACTTCACAGGCATCCCAAAGGACAGAATTCTCCTGTTATCTTAAATATAGCACAATGAACAGGACAGGCACAGTGACTAACAGTCTCCCAACACACCTACAATGCAGTTGTTGCTACTAAAGCACATTTTTCTGAGCTTGGATACATCAAGCGTGCAAACTATCCCAGCATCAATCACCACTGAACTGCTACACCCTTTTGTTCAGTAAGCCACTTGTGTGTCACTGGACTGGATCACACACACCACTCTGGCAGTGGGATAAAAGAACAAAGGTAGCACTAATCACTGCAATCAATGTGTCAGGGCAGAAACAGAAACAAGATGATGGTTAAACTCTGGCCAGAGAAACCCAGCAGTTCATTTGCTCAGGAAAAGCCATGGACATTTTGGAACCAAAAGCATCCCCACTTACTGGTTATAAGTGCATGGTTTTCAGAACTTCACCCTACCAGGACCTGCCCCCAACCATGTGACAATGCTTCCATTTCAGGTGCAAGATTCACTTACCAGAGCTCACTCACAAAGATAACATCGGTTTCTTTGTAGGTCTCAGATCTCATCAGGCCCCAGCAGTCACAGCACAAACAGCCCTTCTCAAGTCAGAGTCAGAAAGGGATGGCACGATACCAACCTGGTTCATAAAGCACTGAATTTGAACACAAGAGCCTGGAGATAGCAACCTGGCTTGCAAGCAAAACCCCTACCTCAAGTTACTGCAGCAAGGTGCCAAGCTCTTGGGCAGAAGCATGCAAGGCTACCTCCATGCAAATCCGCATGCATAGCAAACATTACTGTTCACTTGCTTAAGACAGACGCAGTGTATTCCAGAAGAATTAATACTTCATTCTTAAGAGAAATAATTCCACTTTTATTGTGAAATGTTAATGATGACAGGATGCTTTCTTAAAAATAGGTATTTCTTCCCCCCTGCAACCTCATTTTACTGGTTACTTCTTCATCGACACAGTGAAAAGAATCCAGTAATAACACTTAGAATGAACGCTTCTCCTTTTTTATCTCTGGATCTCCAAGAGCAACATACAAAGAAACTTAAGTGTCATTATCAGTAAGTGTTAACTAGATCTTTGACTCAGATTCCACAGTCCTGTTGATTATTCATCACAAGGACTCACTGGGTTCAAACAGACCTCCCAGGCTTTAACCTGCAGTTTGTACTGCCACTGCAAGAGGAAAAGGATCCCAGCTGACGAAGCAGCAAGAGCAAAACTCAAGGCACATCTATATAAACGAAAGCTCTTCTGTTCCTATAAAAACAGACAATAAAATACACAAAATAAGTAGAATTCTCTTCATTCAACCAACGTACATCTGCCTTCAGCCTTCCCTGAGGCACTAGTGGAACACGAGGAAGACTCATCGTTACCACGTTACCAACACTCATGCTTTTCTATTAAATAAATTAGACTTACTGGTACAAAAGGAAAACAGTCTGGCTGTTTTTTTGTTTGTTTGTTTTTTCCTCTTTTTTGTTTTGGTAAAGTTAGGTCTGGGTTGTTTTTTTTTTTGTTTATTTTATATTTTGCTCTTGTTCTTCATTAAAAAAAAATCACGTCGCTAAGAAATCTGCATTTGCACAAGGAAATGAGAAGTTATGTTTGCCCAATTAAATCTTAAAATAATTTTGCATACTGTACAAATATACAACATTTACAACCTTAACTTCCTAGATGACAAAATTCACTGCCATTCCAAGTAATGCAACTCTCCAACTTCTCTCTTCAAAAGCTCTCAACTGCCAGATGCACAGTCCCTTTTGTAAGTCGAGACATTTCAAATGATGGATCTTCTGACAGTAGCAGTATTACTGTAAGAGAGCTCCAGGTGCACTAAATATTTTAAAATATTTCTTTGTTAGATAGAAACCTGGGAATAGAGTCTCAGTAACGAGCCAACACTGAAGTACTGAAGTCAGTGAGAGGTCCTTCTTCGCTTGGCACTGCTGGAGTCTGTGCTCACTGATGATGACTCTGATGTTCTCCTCATTGAAGTACGTGGGTCTTTGTTCCACTTACTGCTACTACCTTGACCTCGTTCACTGCTGGCTGTTGAATGGTGTTCTGGCAACGGAGCTCTCCTGTCGCCCTCTAGTTTAGCTGCATAAGGCAATGTGGAAGGCACCTCACACTGGCCCTTTGCTTGTTGGTGCTTCCTAGAAGGCTCCGTTCTGGAAATCAGGTCCCTGGCAGCTGAGGACACATCCAGACGCTGCTGCAGCGTTGATTCTCGACTGCTCTGGGCTGACTGACTGCTGTGTTTTGGGTCCTGCTCCTTCCCTTTAGCTCCAGTTCTGCTGGCTATACTTGCCAGCCTTGGGTCGCGCGGTTTCTCTTTATCAGCAGGGAGTGCTGCTGCCCCCACTGGTGCAGAGATGCTGGATCTCCGGGAGTCTGCAACCTGAGTTCCCTGTGGCTGCTGGGACATTCTGCTTCCATGTGGCACTGCATGGCCAGGACCAGCAGCAAGTTCCCGTGGTCTGCTGGCCTCCCTTGGATTTGCAGGCTCACCCACCTTCCTACCAGAAGTTGCCTGTGCCAGAGGAGCTTTCGTTGTCCCTGCTTTGGTGGGAAGCTGGCACAGGGGATTCTGTGGCATTTGTTTGAGCTTCAGAATCTTAAGGGCATCTTTCTTGTAGCTTTTGTCTGATGTCTTGATAATTGCACCTCTTCTCTGAGCGTCCTGAATCAACTTGTTCCAGTCTTTATTCTCCTTAATGGTAAAGAAGAAAAAAAAAACCCCACACCAAAAGAAAACATTTATCAGAAGGAAAACAACACATGGCCAGAGGTTTTGGAGGATACAAAACCCCTTTAATCAAGGTACCTGACAACTGTAACGGAAACCACATAATGTTCCTTCTGGAATAGAAGGATCTAAACTTTCACTGGCGAAACAGCAGTAGGCACTCTGGCTGCTGTAACACAGGGAAGGTTACTTTCAGCAATCCGAACTACTCTTTAAGTAATAATTTCTGTATCTACGAAGGCCTGGAGTTATAACCAGTGTAAAATGTGGGTCTATTGCCCCCTAGTGATGTAGCTAACCCCCCTTCCAATGGAAAAAGAATAAAAACCAAAAACAATAAGACCAAGTCTATTCAAGAGTATTTCTGCACATTTCATAGGATCTTTATGACCCCCTCCCCCTAAATATGCATATCTGTTTCAGAAACATTTGTTTCAAAAAATACCATCAAATAGTATCCTCAGACACCACATGGCCATACAGAGTAGTGTAAAACAATCTGAACATCAGGGGAATGTTTGGGGGTGTTTTGCAGTTTTTAATCTTTCCTTGCTCTAGAATCCTGTGACAACTGCAGTGAGTGGAAGAACAGTAAGGATCAAGAAGGAAAGTATCTCTGCCATCGTTGTATCTTGCCTATCTTTGAAGCCTCTGTTCTTCAATTGTAGAGCCCTGTGTTATAATTTAGGTACTGAAAATACTGACTCAACCTAAAAGGGTAGATTACTATCATTTGATTAACACTGTACCTACCATGAGTGTTTTCAGTCTTCCAAGGATGAAGAGGCTGAATCTGGCTCGGGTAATTGTAACATTCAAACGCTGAAGACTTGCCAGAAACCTAGGAGACATGAGAGAATGAAGCTCCTGAAGACTTCTTGGAAGAGACTTAAAAGTGGTAAGGAAATATTCAGTTACTGTGAAACGAAGACAACAGAAACAGCCCCTGACCCACTCCCAGATGCCATTGCACAGCCCTGCTCTACATGAAGGGCTTCAGATGAATTGCTTTTCCTTCTTTCTCCACTGATGCCTTGCAGGGAATTCCAGTCCTTTCCACCTCTTACCATCGATGTTTCCTTTCTTAGTGCAAATCCCCTCTTAATGCCAACTACTGCTTCCTTAAATGTTCCTCAAAGAACAGAAGTCATCAACCTCACTTCACCTATCAAGACTTTAAGCTTCTTTTTGACTTGAACTGAAATAGATTAATAATATTTGGCATGATTAACGGAAAAAATTTCTACTGAAATGCTGAACATTTCAACATTTTATTTTAAAGGTGAAAGTGCACTGGCAGAATATGAAGGAAAACCTGCTATATCATGCTTCGAGATCAGAAAAGCACAATCCTTGCAAAAGAAAATATTCATGTTGCAAGCATGAGATCACCTAGCCTGCGTCCGTGGGTTCACAAACCAAGGTGCTGAAACCTACAAATAAATGTTAAGTGTATTCTTGAATGCTGATTTCTGTTAGGGCTTCTTCCCTAGCAAGTCTTCAGAGTGGAAGAAAACAAAAACACCTCTCAGTTATGAAACTTATACTCCTCCTCTAACAAAGAAGTTCCCAAAATGCACAGCTTATTCTGTATTAACAAAGTTTGCAATTCAAAGACAAGCCTCTGCACAACTTAATTTGAACAGACCCAACATCAGTGCCCAGTAGCGCGGTGATGAACAGCAGGCCTACAATACCTGCAGTAAAGACTGCAAAAGTCACAGAACCACAGCAGAGGATTTGGCCACTGAGTGAAAAAGGACAGAGGCAGGGGAGCAGATCCAACAGCACAGATGATACAGATCTACAGGTCTTAAAGAAGCAAAAAAAAGTGGTCTTGAAAGAACGTCTCAGTCTTAACAGCATTTAAAAGTGGAAGATGACAAGCACTTTGGTCTGAGGAAAGGAAAAAAATCCTTTCACTGTTGTGTCTTGTGAGATTTTTTTCCTCCTTTTGCGAGGTACTTTCAGGGCAAATTTAATGCTGGACGAGCAACCTTGGAGACCAAAATACTTTGCTCAGCTAAGAGATCAGCAGTAATGGTGATGGCAAACTTTCCCAGCACATCTTGCCAATGACACTTGACTTTGTAACAGAGATGTCCAACTCATCAGTACACACAGCTTTTAAAGCACACCACTGCCAAAGTTGTATTCTGTAAATCTCCAGCACAGTGTTGCAAAGTTTTGTTCTGAAAGAACAGATAGAGGTTATGTCCCAGGCCAGCCAGAAGTACTGGCAGGTTCCAGCTGCCTTCAGTCTCCAATCTCAATCAACTAGATTAAGACACCTTCAGAAAGCATCACTGTTTAACACAGTTTGGGTCTTTTATCCTTCCCAAAGCAGCACAGGTCAACACAATTAGAAGCCCTTAAGCTAACAACTAGGAAATTAGTACCGGAAAAGCATAAACAGCTTAGTGAAACCTGGTGTGTGGAAACAAAGCATTTCTGTTTATGTGAACAGCTTTCCCATAGATTAATTTAAAAGCTAATGAACTAGAAGGCAGCACACTACTGCCATTTCTAAATTGAAGCAATCAGTAAGCTACGGAGAATATTATTAAAGTAAATTAAAGTAAATTAACAACTGTGTAACTGTTGTCTGGAGGGACAAACAGTGCACCTGGCATTCAGTTCCTTCTGCTTCAGACTGGAAAAAACCTACATAAACTATCAAATCTGCAAGCTTAATTCAAGACTTTCTGCATATCAATGTAGGCATGCTGCTCTACAAATCAAAGATACAGCTGCTCTGCACAACGTGCCCAAACTACATACAGGTTGGCAGAGCTTTTACAGACAGAATGCTGTATTAATAACAACGATAGTGACAAAAAATGTTAAATCACAATACAGAGTGAAAGCTAAAAGCAAAGTCCTGCCGTGTGCTAAGGAGCCTGCCAAAACTAAGCAACAACAGGCTAAAGCAGACACGTGCATTCATCAGCATATAAAACAGAACATACTTAGTGTTTTCCACACCCCATTTGGGGGGGATGTCAAACCACCAACATCAATTCATGCAGATGGCTTTTCATCTGCTAGCTGTGGTGACATGTTCTCTAATAAGGTCTCTACTAATAATGTTTAAAATGTAATGACAATATCTGGAGTGTTACTGGAAAGGAGGCTTGCAAATCACTGGAGATGGACGTACCCAATGGAGCCTTTGGAGCTGTGTGCCCGGACACACGTCACTATGATGCAATCCTTCTCTCGTCCCTGAAATGCATCCACTGTATCCACTTCTCCTGGGCTGTCAAAGAAAATATTAATCAAGCCATTAAGTTCTTAGTCGGATTTTTAAGCAACACACTGATGCAAGCAGCCTAGGCTATCCAGAATGATCAGCTGTCAGAACTATTCAAGCTTAGTTTCTGCTTCTGAACTTGAAAAGATTCAGTGTATGAATATAAAGCAAAATTTCCTTTTTTGAGGCCAAGATCACTGCTAAAAAGCTGTTCAGTTCCACATCACTTGGAATTTTAGATTTTCTTTCAAGTCAGCTACACTCAGAACAGCAATATAATCAAAGCACACAGACAAGCAATAACTAAGAAATGGTACAAAGAGACCACATTTATTTTAAGAGAAAGGGTCGGTAACATCCTTTTTTAAAAGCATTACCAAGGGCACATCTTGGCAGTACACACAGAAATCTTAAAGTTTTTGCTGTGATTTTAAGAGGATAATCAAGGGACTAATACACAAGAGCACTTCCCATTTGAAACATCATGGTTTATTTACCTGTTATTCTTGAACACTCTGTCGAGTTCCTCTTGAATTTTCTTTTTCTGTGCACTGTAAGGTGTAATTATCCCAATGCGACGAAGACCCAGATCCTTCCTCTTTTCTTTAATTGTTTTAATTATTTCTAACACCAGTTTCACTTCTTGGGGATTACTGAAAGAGCTGAACAAGAAATGAAGGAAATGTTAAAAAAAAAAAAACAACAAGACATTGGACAGCTTCTGAATTCAACAGTTCAGCCAAATTGGAAGTGGAATTGCGATTCAAAGACCCCCTTGGAACTTTCAGAGCTTCCTTCACACAGATGTTCAAAGACCTCTACAAGCAGGCCCTGACAAGGTACTAACAATGAGAAAAGTTAGCCATGAAAGGCTACACTTCACACTCCCTTAAAATTACATAGCTTTGCTTTCCTCAGCACACACAAAAGGGAGGACTCAGCCTGCCATCTTCTGGTCTTACCTCAGCATGCAGCTGTGAAGAAAAAGTAACTGATTAAAAATAAATAAAATACATCGGAAACTCAAACCACCTCCTGAGTTAGCATAAACTGTAAGGATTCACTGGCATCTAGCAGACAGTCACAACAGGATTAAAAACTGTATTCAGGTAAGTAAATAAACCCCCCCACCACCACAAATCAACACCTGCTTCCAGCAGAATTCTTCCCATAAATCAAACCAAGATGAAAACGCAGTTCTGGGTACTTAATGCATACTGGAAACATTACAGGAAAGAACACAACCCGTTGGCTGGTAACTGATTCTCAGCACGTGTACCATTGGGCAGAGTGGATGCAGGACTTACTCTTTGTCACGCTCCTCACGGCCATCTCCTACATCAAAAACAAGATAGGGCTGGAATGGCCACTCCGAAGAACATCTGTTCTCTTCTGTTGCTCTGTAAATAAGTTTCATCACTAGGTAACCACAAGAAACTGATGCATCATTTATTTCCACCATCGTTTTCATAAAAGCGACCTTCAGCTATTTTTCAGAGCTCTTAATTTTCACTGTTACCTGAATAAACTGAAACCTAAAAATGAACTCTATGCACTAAAGAGTACGATCCTTTTCGAGTGAGCTAGTTATGTATAACAGCAAGCACTAAGAGGTTAAATGCAAGTCTCCCACAGACTCCCACAGTGCAGTCTTCCCCCAGAACCTCGAGAATTTTTAGAATTGAAATAAAATCCTGATATGAAAAGGCTCATCTGAAATCCCTGCTGCTCAGAAATCAGAGCAGACAGCTACTCACTTGTCAGTCTTTAGAGTCCTGCCATAAACATAACTGGATGGGAAAAGGCAGATGTCAGGGTGCATTCGGTACTGCACGGTCAGCTGCACCACTGGCAGACGTCGCAGAAGATTATTCTGCACTTGTTCTTCCAGGTGTCTCTGCAGGCGTGCCATTAAGGACTGACCATAGCCATATTCCTGAGCTTTCTGTCAGAAGGAAACAGGAGTGATTTCTGAGGAATCAGGTCGAACTTAACGATAAAAATTTGCTTTTTAGACTTGAAACTATCTGATATTTGGAAGTTCTAACACACTGATGAAATGACAACACTTTGCACTTCATTTTTACACTCGCATTTATCCTTTCTGAAATACTGCAATTTTAAGCACAGTAATAATGAAAAGTGAGGTCTCCCAGCTGGGATCTCTAAATAAGTATGTAAATTAAAAAAAAAAAAAGCGCTTAAAAAAGGCATTCTGTTATTCCTCTTTTCTTTGTCAGATGTTTGAAGACTCCTCTTTTCACTAGAGGCAAAGTAAGAGCTGCTCGTATGTTCATTCTTAGAACACTCTGATAGAGCAAGAAAGTCCTCACACCAACAGCAGTTCATCCTAATCCTGTGTTCCTTAAGGAATGTGACAGTGGATGAAGCTCACAACGGTGTAACTGAGCCTGCAGCACTGCAGTCGATCACAAATGAAGTGCTAGGCTGCATGGAAGTTTGTGCCACCGTAAGCTTTTCTTACTGGTGCAAGAGATTAGCTGCAAGCCACACTCACATCAACATCAGCGTTACTAAGACATCTGAAGGCAGTATGGATACAGGCTCCACGTAACACACTACACAGGCATCACCTGGCAGCATAAAATGCTGTAACCTGACAGACACTGTGATCTGACTTTGAAGCATTTCTTTTTTTTTTTTTTTTTTTTTCTATGTTTTTTCCATGGTTCTTACCCTACACCCACTAGATAGCATAACAAAAATACAGTTTAAACACTTACTATTGATTTTATAGTGGGAGGGAGCTGCCTGGGATCTCCAACAAGGACAAGTTTATTACAGCGATGAATCAGTGGAATCAGTGTTTCAACTTCACAGGACTGCCCTGCCTTTTTGCATACGTGAACGGGACAAAAAAGCACAAGTTGTAAGCAAAGGACTGAGGTACCTAAAGGATTCTGTAATACCAGCTAGAATTAACAAAAAAATGCTTTCTAAGGCTTAAAAAAAAAAAAAATTCTCAGTAAAAACTCAAACTAGATTATTACTTTATCATTAAACATGCAGAGCTTCCCAAGCAGATATAAACATAACACAGTCATGTACAAATCTCTATAGCAGGAAGCACACTTAAGCCATGATTTTTAAATAAAAGCTGTGTGATGCTTTAGTGACACCCAAGTCAGCAAAAAAAAAAAAGCAATTAGTACTTATCCCTTCTTCTTGTTGCTCTGTGTGACAGAACAGACTTTAATCAGATAAAACATGGGGACATGGTAGTCAGCCCAGGTCATTTTACATCAGCAAGCAGCCACAAGTAGCCTAAGCAGAGAACGAGGCAGACTTCAAGCACGGAACAAGATGAAATTCTCAGTGGCTTTACTGACCTCATCCACAATGACACAGCTGAAAGGTCCTTGCCGCCAGAAAGCAGATTCCAGCAGCCCTCCTCCGCTTGTGCTCAGTGTGCAGCAGATTATATCAGACTCCAAGATGATATCTGTCTGTACCTTCTGAGAGTGTCCCCGAACCTTCAAGTACAACAGAACACCATGTATTCTCTTCTCTTTTTGTTTTCATCAACTACCTTCAAGCAATTTTTAACTGCCTGGACAATTTTAACTGCCAAACCAAACACAAGTTATAGATCATCCCAATGAAACTTATCTCCATGATTGCAAATGGAAGTCACAAAAGCTGACTCTAAGCAGTATTCTCACTTTAAATCACAGACCAGTCCTACTGAAGTGGCAAACTTTTGCCTCTACAATTATGCCATCTAACTCTGTGTTTGCTATCAGGTTTGGAAGTGCAGATTGGCACTCCCCCCCTCCACACACAAAATCTCTGGCTGTCACTCTCTTGGAAAGGCTTAAACACACCTCAACTCCAGCAGGACTGCAAGAGGCATGAAAGTGGTGATGAATATAGGTCAAATTAAATGAAGGTTGTGAGCTCTTTTCTGTCTTCTTCACCCAATGTGCTACATTTCCTTTTAAATCCACTCTCAGAGAGAATTCCCAAACAGTTTTTCTCCTCAACACAACAGCCAGAGTACACGTAACTCACATCTGGCAATCCGTAACTTAAAGCAGCTTGTCTTTTACCTTTTCACTTAACTTATAAACACTACCAGCTACATCAAATCCAGATCTTCACCACAATTAAAGGATACCAAGTATCCAAATACATTACCTGAAGTTTATTAAGAGCCCTGAAGATAAATTCCTACCTCTTTCAGCTGAGAAGCAAGTTGCTGTCTCTCCTTTGAAAGTCTGCCAATTTCATCATCTAGCATTTGACTCTACATGAGGAAAAAAAGAATCCACATAAATATCAGGAATAATTAACAGCACATGTTCTACTTCTCTTTCTTCTTTCCCATACTATAATTCATTTATCATTTAGACTGGTCCAGACTGTCTCTAAATATCAAATGTGCCTGAAGAAGTTGATCAGTTCCCTCAGAAAATTGTCAACATACTCACACTCTGCAACACATGATACTGCATTCTCACATTTCTGTGCAAATAGAAAAATGGTTTACCTTTAGAAATCTGTAACTTGAAAATAAATGCCAACTTCTTAGGGCAAGATGATGGAAAACTTCCAAGTGCAAAACACTTCAAATGTCAGATTTTAAAGTCATCTCATTACTTCCAGTTAAACAAAACAAAGCTTTGAGGCACACAATGAAATCAAATAATTGATATGGTTGCACTGAGAGCAAAAGGGTGGCAGAACCAAATGAAAGTTGCTGGGCATTAGAGCAATATGTTCCATAACTGCGCGGCTGAAAACACCAGTATAAACAAACAAAAAAATCCCTGAAGTTCCTCATTCCTTATCCTGGATGTTTTTAAAAGCGTTTTTCACTCTTTGGATACAGTTATGAATACAAAAAAAACCACACCCAAACAAATAAAACACTGCATTTATTACCTCCCTCTTCTCACATCTGTGCATGGCACGCTGACGAGACAGCATGTCCAGCTTCTCATCCAGAGCTGCTTTTTTCTTCTGAATGTCCTGGTCCCGGTCAGTTGGCTTTCGTTCTATAATCAATTGGAGGAAAGTAAGCAGGGGGAAGAGTTCAACTGCTTACAGTCACAGCGTTACTTCATTAACAATGACCAGAAAGTCACTTTTTATTGCAGTTTCCTTTTTCCTATCCAGGTCTTTTACCTTGGACAATAAAATGAAGATGACACACTTTTCTTGGTTCCAATGCAGCTCTCAAATGCTGTGTAGTCATGTTGTTTAAGAAGAATAGCTTTAACATGCATTTGTTATTCTTTCTTTGAGATGTACAACCATGGTGTTAATTTCTGGGGGTTTTACTTAGACTTCAGGCCATACATGCTCTGAATGCTTATGAAGCACCCTGGCACGATGCACACCGTTGCAGAAAGAAAATCTTACATCTGATCTCCTGTTTTGAAGGACATACAGTCCCAAGTGTTTAACGTCATCCAGCTCTTAAATAAAACCTCAGGAAAAGCCCAGTTTGCACACTACTTACTCATTCTATGTTCAACTTGTTTATCCAGGCTAAAAGCCCGGACTTCACTGTTGATTGATCTTTCAGCACCCAGTCGCACTAATTTGACATCACCGCAGTTTCCTGTTTACAAAAATTAGACCCAAATTACTTTTAGATTGCTTTAATCATCTTTGCACTTTAGTTTGGGGGGGGGGGGGGGGAAAATCAATGTAACGACAGCAGTACTGGTAACACTCTATTCAAATTTTAATGACTTAAATGTGGTGATTTGATAATAACACTAAGAAGAAGGGTAAACATCTACATAAAGTGCAGTTTACTTCAATAATAAAATACATCTTTTTAATAAGCAAACTAACAGTGGTATAAGGATGCAGCATCAGTCAAGGTCTGCAAAAGGAAACAGCTGTACAGAGCAACACGGAAGTATTACACCTAACCTGAAGGAGAAATTGGAACAACTGGTTTTGTCTACTTAACACAGAAACAGATTTATTTAAATAAACCTTACCCAAAGGCTCCTGCTTGTTTTGGCATTTTTCCTTAAATGCAATGATGATCTTTTTCATGAGCTCATCAACGGCAGCATTGGATGGGGCGCAAACCAGGAAACGGTTCTGCTTCATCCTGGCGTTTTTTTTATTTGTTTTCTCATTCCTAATGTTCTGGAGATTAATTAACAATAAACCAAGACAGGCTCTTGAGATCGTTTCCACTTGCATTTCAGAAGTCAGACAGCACATTCAACTTGATCAGCATGCAGAGTACAGGTACATGTTAAACTCTTTTAAGGTAGGCCTCGAGTACAGCACGTCATTCAAACAAATATCATCTGCACAGCTCCCTTCAACAATTATCTGATGGATGCTAATACAAAAACCATTAAACTGGACAGGCCAAATAGCACTGTTAAAACTATCTTAATACTTTGATGTATTACTTTTAATAAAGCATATTTTCAGCAAATTCCTATTCTTTTTTAATTTTCTAAGTTCTGTAAAGCAAATGTTTTCCAAAGCATCCAAAAAAATATTATTTCCACCATTACAGCCTATTCAGTTCTGGTTTAGCTATTTCAGTTTAACAAACTGCATCCCCAGTCATTCCCACTCCTACCCTTCCACTTAGCTGAAGCTACCACTGACTTGCATTGAGAAACCAAACACCCGCACAAGATGGCTGCATCACGTTCACCTACCTCACTCAAAACACGAGACAAAAGTCCAACTATAGTTTTGGACTTCCCAGTTCCAGGTGGCCCATGGATAAGACAGATTTTGGCAAGCCCTGGATGTTGCTTTACCATAGCATAAGCTGTTTCAATGGCTCTCTTCTGATCTTCGTTGTATTCATTCATAGAAAACGCCTGAAGGAACCGACAGGAAAATACTGACTTAATGCTGATTAAGCATTGCATAATCCCAGAATGTTCCCTTAGCTAAGGCTCACAAAATCAAAGTGCATGGAAGCTTTTGATACTAGGTTTGCTCTTAGAGGCAAACCCAATCCTGACTGAAAAGTTGTAGCGATGCTTCTACAAAACTGCATTATCTTTCCCACACTACAGTTAACTTCCTGCACAGACCACTCCAGCAAAGAAACAAAGGTGTTCCGTTGCACCTCAACAAATTCAGCATCATCTCTATTCACCCAATCAAGTAACTCTGAAAAGCAGAGCAACTCAATGCTTTTGAAACCTTTCTTTTCACCCTTGGTCACCTCCAAAATCAGCACGCAGAATCAGTTTTGCAAAATTCACAAGATCCAATTGCCCACTTGCCATTCCTATCACTTGCCCTAGGCATAGGACTTACAGCATTTTCTGAAGCTACAGGCAAATCTCTTGGACAGAAATCACTGTAACTTGGATTTATGATGGGTTTAGCCAAGGGACTCCTGCTCAGCAGTAGCAGACCTTTGAATGATCGCTGTGTGGGCACTAAGGAGCCAACCACCACACACTTCACTTGATTATTTATGAAGAATGACAAATTTCCTCGAGTTTGTACAGAAAGATGACAGACAATATGCTGCTCTATTTGTCCTATTAAAAGAGAAGGGAGGAGAAATGACAACAAAAACTGTTAATTCAAAGAACATTCAAAATGATTACTGAAAGATATTCAAACAAGTTACATAAAAGTATTGGCAGAATTAGGAGTTGTCTTCTATTAGACAAATAATCCTCGCCAAAATAACCTGTTTTCTTTGGGCAGCAATAATCTTGATATTTGGTAAACATTTCACAGCTCAAGTTACAGAGGGCTGTGAAGATTTTATGCAGTGATGTCACAGAAATTCATGACACCTCATGTCTAACAACAACGCACTCCTAAAGATGCACAGCACTTGGCTATGAGTTTCTGCTCTTACAGAAGTAAGAACATGTGTATTGAAGTCTGCAGAAAATGCACGAAAAGCCAACCAAGTCTGTATATTCAGCTGCTGGCTTCTTACAAAGTTTCTAGCACATAGTAAGCATGCTGACATGCTGAGCTGAAACAACATTTCCTCTAATTGCTACATCCCTCATCAACCAGCTCTAAAGAAGCATTTCATGGTATCATTTTTATTTCTGTCCCTTACTCGTTAAGCAGCCAGACGCACGAGAAAATCTCCTCACAAGACCAACGTGATTCACCAGGTGCTCCTCCACCTCGCTGTCTTCCCCAAAGGCATCCTTCTTCTTCTGGCCCACCAGAAAGATTAAGTCATCCTCCTTTGGATGGAGCTGCTTTGTCAAATCGTTCTCCTCAAAATAAGCTACACAAAAATACATTTTAAAGTTAGGACTATAAAAGGACAACAGGCACAACTACTTCCGGACTAACAAAATGCTACAATTAACATGTTACATATTTCAGCAACACCTACTTGATAGCTGTTGGAAATTCTCAGAATCAGTAATTTTCTATCAGGCAAAGACCTCAGTGAAGCAGCAAAGTTTTTTTTGTTGTTACTTACAAAAGCCATGTTTAAGAAAAAAGAAACTCTTATCAGGAAATAGCTAAAAGGTTGCTAAGCCCCAGTTCCTGATTTATGATACCTCATCTGCTGTGCCAACAAGCACAAATTTAATTATACATTTATTTACCAGCCTTTCCCTCTTCAATGAAGATGTGTACTCCTTCACAGAAGTTCATATTGTTCATGCTTGATAACTGTGGGCATGGCTCAAGCCTTCTGGATTAGTTTCAGCACATCCTAGCCTCCATCTTGCTCTGCTTCTCAGCGCTCCTCTTGTGAAAAACAACCTATGTGGCCATTTTAACCCATGCAGCCATTTTGTAAGAAAGTTATAAATTCAGTCACAGCCTATATCTTGGTCTTGGAAGTTTCCACTGCAAAAACACAATCTAACTCTCACAAAGCTAAAGACTACGAGATTAACTCCATGTGCACTCTTCTGAGCCACATAAAAGCAGAACAAGTCAAGGATTATTTCATTTGCTAGAATAAGATGAAACAACATTCCAAATGAGTAAAACTATCCCAACACTACACAAATAACTTCTGTACTGAACCAATCACGATGAAGCACAAGTTCCCTGCAAAATGCTTATTTCTGTTCTGCGCATTCTGTAAAGCAAAATTTAAAGATCCTTTTAGTACGTAAAGCAAATAAGAACTTCATGCATTTGGTGAAGCAACCACAGTAGAAAAGGTGAGAGGAGTAGAGATGAAATCCCTTAGCAGTTACATGGCAAGAACAGATAGAAAAACTAGAGGTAGCAACACCTGGATTCCTGCTACACTGCTCTATTCCATGACTCAAGACTGCACTTTCAGAGCTGAAGAACCACATCAGTGAACAAAATGTATCACATTCTAAGAAATAAGTGAGATAAAACACCTTATATTCACTCAATACATCTATATCTGTATTGTGAAAATAAAGATAAATAATAAAGAAAAAAGATAAATCATAATCCTACCTTCCTACAATTATTTTAAATTGACATGACACTCGTATGTCAGATGCTTATTTCTACCTTTAGCTACTTTGCTTGTTATTAGGCACTGCCTACCTGAAAATAAAGACTAAGTCTCATTTAAAAGCAAAACAAAACAAGGAAATTACACCAAACATCACACTTACCTATAAACTCTGCCGTATTCAAATCCGCACAGAAGTTCTGTAAGTACAAGTAGTAAGTCCTGTCTTTCATCTTCTGGTTTTCTACCCACTCTTGTGCCAGCTATGTATTAGAAAGTAAAAGCTACATAAAAACACTTAGAAGGATTTAGGGATTCAGAAGAACAGCTCATTACAACTCCAAGTGCTGTCAAACAAGATACATGCAGCAAGCAAAAACGCTTTTACTTTTCCCACCATTTTAAATACAATTTTCTTACACAGCCCTTTAAAACAAATGCGGGTTTTTCTGCCTTGCATCCTCAGGCATGCCAGCATTATCCTGGCACTGACTTAATTTTTTTTTTTTTGGTCTTATTTCAACTGGAGAAGAAAAGCAATGACCAATCTTAAAAAACATACAGTCTTTAACTAAAGAACACTGTGTTTCCTATTAAAACTATTGTATAGAATTTTTTTGGAAAAAGAGTGCTTTCTAGATTAACCTACACTCATGTTAACTTCTCAGCAATGATTGAAACTTGTTTGGTTTTTTTTTGTTTGTTTGTTTTTTAAACACAGAGGCTGTCATTGAAGAACTTCAGTTTGCAAAAAAAAATAAAAATAAAAATTGCTGTTTTAAGCTTTAAATGTTATGAAGAGGAACAACTTCTTTTAATATCCCCTACTGCACGCTGTTGGGAATGCGCACAAAAAAGCCTTAGTATTTGTCCCAAGTCACTCCTGTGTTCAGATGAATATCTGAACCAATCAAGAACATTTTGGTAATGTAAACAGAAAACAGTTTTATATCTCTTTCCAGAGTTTACTAATTATGGTTGATTAAAACAAACTAAGAAAAACTTACTGTTTCAAAGGCGTTTAGCATCATCAAGGGGAAAAACGTATTAAAATAGTCATTGTATCCCTGAAATCTGATGGGAACAGAGGCGACTACAGATTGTACGAGAGTATTTGGAGGTCCAAACTGCATGGAGTTTGCAAACATTTCGTAAGTCCATTTCAGAACCTCCTTAACAAAAATATTATGATCGTGCTGCTGAGCGCCAAGAAAAGAAGAACAGTGCTCTTCTCGGGCAGGCCGTCTGGAAATATTTGAAGCATTGTTGATGTGTGTATTTCGTGGTTGGAGAACGTTATTAGAAATACAAGGTTGAGGAATATTACTGGAACCTGGAGTCTTGCATGTTTGATTTCCTGTTGGCACAGCCTTTTCACTTGGTGGTCTCAGCACAGCGGGTTTTGCAACGCTAGCTCTGCTTTTTAAAGCCTGTGGTTGTTTTTCAACATCTTCAAGATCTTTGCTGAAGGCTGCATTTCGTGAAGAACTTACTGAGCTGAAAATTTTAGTAGTGGAAGGCTTTCTAGGTGGCAAAGAAGGCTTAGCAAACAGGTGATCTGATTCTGAATTGGCGGCCGAATGCTTGCTACAGCAGTCTCCTATTTTTTCCACTTTCCCCGTACAGTCTTTGAACTTACATTTCACAACAGTCAAGGGCTCATTCTGCTGAAGGTTTTCAGTACTATCTATTTCCATTTCCTCTGTTCTTGTAGTAGCTATAGAACTGTCTACAGCATCTTCATCCTGTGAACACAATTCCATATCCACAGGATCTAACTGAGTTAAAAATAAATCATCATCATCATCGTCGTTTTCACCTGGTTTGCACTCATTTTCTTTTGAAGTTGCCATTCCAAATTCAGGCTGGACGATGCAACCTTCTTCTGGTTTACCTTTAGCATCTCCAGCAACTGCAGCAGAACACGGACTTGAATCCATAAGTGCAGGAGGAATCATTACATCACAGTCTTTTGCTCTGCTCGAGTCTGAACAACCAGAGACAAGTGTAGTTTGCACAGCCTCCTTCTCCACAGAGATGCTGGCGATACGTTCTCTCTCATCAACAGATGGATAAAAGGTCTCTCCTGGTTTTTTTTCTTCTTGCTTTTCAGCAGATGGTTTATCAAGACATTTAGCCTTTTGTTTGACAGACTTTGTATCCATTGTGGATGCTTTTTTGCTTCTATCCTCAGAACTCCTCGAAATATTTTTCACTCGAACGCTTTTGCTGAGCCTTGTTTGCTTTAAAAACTGAAGTTCTTGGCAAGCTAGCATTTTTTTGTTAATTTGTGTAGATAAACTCGGATGAGCAGCTCGTTTAAGTTTCCCCCTCTGCACACCTCCAACCTTCCCTGCAACTTTTCCATAACTACGCAATTCAGCTACACTATCTAACGAGCGCTGGGATAATTCAAATGCTTTGCGGGGTGCCTTTTTCAGACCAAGCTTTTCCACTGTTGATGTTGGTGCAGGACACTGTCGAGCTTTCTTTGGAGGAACAACAGCAGGCGTTGTCCTGCCAGGCTGAATTTTTTTTAACGTGCTTTGAAGTAGTTTTTTAGTTTGTGTTGTATTCAGAGCTGTTGCTTTAGGACTTCTCTGAATAGTTCTTGCTACCTTAGATTTAGTTATATTTTTACGTGGGCTCAGAGTACTTTTCTTCAGTGCCAGCTTTGAAGCTAAGGAGATATTGGATGTAGAAGCTCTGGGTTCAGTCAAATCCGCATTCTGAATTAAGTCTTTATCAACTGTAGTTTTGTCAGTAGAATTCTCCACTTGATCTTTTGTATTTTCTTTAGCAGAAAACTCTTGCAAAGCTGAATTAGTTACTTCTGTACTATCAGTTTCTTTCTGGTGAGAAGTGTTTATCTCCTCCCCTGTCCCGTTTGTTTCTTTTTCCACAGCATCATCACTTACATAATCTGTATCATAACCCCATTCATTTGTGTGATCCTTCAGTAAGCCATCTGAATGACTGCTACCAACTGATGTTGAAAGCCCGTCTTGTTTATACTCTTGAGTATCTTGCCAAACTGAAAATACATCAACTTCTGTTTCAAACTCAAAGTACTGAGAGTCACAGTCTTCAAGAGGCAAGGGAGAGTTTGGCATCTTTGATTCTGATTTGCTATGTGTAACATCATGCTGCATTTCTGACAAAGGTTGCTTTTCAGGACATGTATTTTCATTAATTTCTTTTGTTTCCTTATTGATGGTAACATTGTTTTCTTCATCAGAAGAGTCTAAAATTATAATGGTTTTATTGCCATGGCTATCTGTATCATAGAGAGTCAGGTTACTCTGGGCACTGTTGGAGGATCTTACAGCACTTTTCACTTTCCTTTTAACATCACATGTATTATTATGCATTGAACTTTCCTGACTCGACTGTGACGGAAAATTGACACTTTTGGCATAAGCAGCTAATGACAATTTACTGAGATCTTTATCAAGCTGGGAGTTTGTTAAAGTATTATCTCCAGAAACCATCCTCACAAAACACTCTTCTTCATTCCCCTCTAAATCGTTTTCTCGCTTGAAATATTTTGAGCACACTATCAACCTTTCACTTGATTCACATTTGGTTGCCAGTGGACTGACTGGAAGAGCAGCATTGGACGTACCTCCCTTATTTTCAAAGCTAGATGGAATGTGACCACTCACTGAATTTGCAACTGTACAGGATGTCTTTGAAATTTGACCTTTACGGTCACATTTAAGTAGGTCTCTTAAATTAGGCTGTTCTTGGTCTTTAAGACGGACAGACTTCAACAACGAACTTGAGTCATCTTTGGTGGATACGTTCTGCACTACGGTGTCACTGATATTTGCAAGCAAAATACTGTTATCTTTGTTTCCTTGCATGCCAGGTTGATTTTTAGCAAAGCTGAAGCAGTCAAGTGGCATCTCTCTTCGTTCCTGGATTTTGGAGACCAGCCCGTATTGAAAAGCACTTTTCTCCCATGTACTTTCAGAACTCCTTGAAACATTTGCCGATTCTCTGTCTTCATTTTCACCCACAGCGTTTACTCCCTGATGCTTGCAACAGTCTTTCCTCATACACGAACTACCAGCGCAAAACACAGGTTGCTCTGCTTCTGAAGCACTTGCTGCAGAACCACAGTTTTTCAAATCCACTATTGGAGTTAATAGTCTAGAGTGCCCTTCAGTATTGGGCATCTTCATTTTCAGACACACAAGTCTATGCGCATCTTCTTTAAACTCTGAAGAGGAACTAGGAGACACTTTTCTTCCCTTTACATCTGAGCTGTAAACATCCTCTGGAGAATCAACACTAGTCTGAGCAGACAGACACATTGGTGATACGGCTTCTGCTTCCCGTTTGTTTTCCAACACTCCACTTCCTCTAGAATTTGAACTCTGAATACTTGTATTAAAGCCCTGATTACCCACATCACAGTTCCCTGACATAAGATCACTGTTCCTATTTTCCTGAACTTTCCCATGCATTTCTTTTGCAAATGATTTCTGCAGGCATTTGCACTGCTGAGTTATCAAGTCCTTAGGCTCCTTTTTAATATTTACCAAGAGGCAGTCTGTAGAGGTCAAAGATTTTGAATTTTTAGATGAATCTGTACAATCCTCTTCCCAGGCACGATTTCTGGCTGTGAAAGAGTTATCTTGACAACGTCCATCCTCACCTTCCTTTGATATGAAGGCAACTGGTGAACAAAGATTCTCTCTGCCATGCACACTCATCTTATCACCAGGCGTGCTCTTCTCTTGCTTCAAAGAAACAGTGGGTAAAGCTGTAGAGTTTGCATTGTTTTCTACAGATACAGACACATTCACTGCTCTGCTCTTTAAGTTTCTTATAACCTGCTTTAAACATACTTGTAATTCCTGAGTTTCTTGGATGTTCAGCTGCCAACCTAAAGATAGATTTCCTCGCAGAAGGAGATTGAGTTTGTCTAAATATTGCTTGCACAGTGCATGCTGACCGATCTGATAGCCTTCTCTAAGAAGGCTGCGTATCAACTGCACACAAGCATGCTGCACAGAGTTAGAAGCCTGTAAAGATGCTGTCGATGAACCTCTTGCATAGCTGCCAGCTGCTTTTTCAGTACACCGGGTAAATGCAATTGCTGGAAGCTTAGCACATCTCACCACTGCTTCCACCCATTCTTGAGAGCTAATCCACAGCAAGTGCAGGCACTTTTTGTTTCTGTGTAGTTCAATAATCGATACCAAGATCAACAGAAAAAATTCAGAAACTTTGTCACACCGCTGGATTCTTTCATTGAGAATATCCTTGATTTCCGAACAGAGGTAGTGAATGACCTCTACTATATATGCTACACCCAAGTCCTTGAGATCCATTAGTGACTGAACAAAAGGGATGAACCACAGAAAAGTGCTGTCATGGACACGCATATCTCTGCCAATATCAGACTGAAGAACATTAGCCAGTGTTTGCATATCTTCATACATGTTGGGGCAGTAGTCCGGACAAATAGCAGTTTTCCACCCAGTATCCTGAAAAATAAATTAATCATGAATTATGACCATTATTCACATCTTCACAGTTCAATCTGCCTTTGTTTTCCTAACCTTTCTGTTATTTTCTCACATATAAGGGATCTGTTATTAGTTAACATATAAGTCAAAATCTAGATGAAAAGACAAAAAAAAAAAAAATCAAACTACTATATGCAAGAAAAAAATATTTCTTCAATTAACTTATAAAGCCAACGTAGAACTGTATTTTCTTTAAAAAAAAAAAAAAAAAAAAAGCATTTTAAAACCTTCCAGAGATGTTATCACAATGACATATTTTAACCTCAGATAATCAGCTATCCTATATTTAAAGCCCTTTGTTTCTCCGTATCTAAACTGAATTCAGAGTTTTCCTTCAGGTAATGGTGTTTGCCTCGATCTCAATACCAACTTTAGTTTTAGTAGAATCTCTGCCTAATTCATAGACATGTTCTTCTTTCCTTCTGCATCCTGAAAGTATCAGAAAAAGAAGAAAACGGCCAGACCTGCTGCTGCTTAAGGCACACAATATTGACTTCACTTTTTTTTTTTTCTTTTGCAACGTTATGAAAATTAGTAATAGAAACAGAATGTATTACCCTCTATTTCAAAGATGATTTAAATTGACACTGTCATTCAGTAATCAGAGTTTAAAAAAGTAAAAAATATAGTTGTTAATACCTTTTGAGGCTTTTCTGTGTTATAAGTATATACAATCTGACTGCAAGTAACCATTTCATCATCGTAGTTTGTCTTTGATTCAGATTTCGTCCTAAAAAGAAATATTAACCATTACATATTCCACACAGTTAGCAATCAGAAAGCCAATCAGCAAATCTCCTAGCTATGTTTTATCACTGACAGTAAAAACAGTGAAATCTTATTCTATTCCTGCTTGTAAAAGAGTGGGAAGCAGAGAAGAGGGAGGGACAGCCTCAGAAAAAAAGAGTTTTTCAGTAAGATATAGATTTGACTGATTAAATAGAACAAACATTCTAAGTCAATTTTCTTCGAATTTTTGATCCCTAAGTACAGCCAAATTATGGCTACACTGGCATACACTCATGGTACTCATACACTCACTCCAGCAAGACCAAGAATAGTGCAAGTAGTGCAAATAGAGCAAATAGTGATGTTACAAGGTAAGGCTTTACTAACTTCTCTGAAAAGAATACATGCAGAAAACGTATAAGACTTTTGTGATCGTACAATACCTTTTAAAAAAAATCTGGAGAAATAATCAAGACTTAACGTGAGCTGGAAGTAAACTCAAATCAGTCATCATATGAAACTACAATAAAATCTAAAACAGCATCATCCTATTGAAAATTCTGGAATTTCGTAATTCTATTAAGAATCTCAAATGTGGTATTTTTCTTCAATCTCAAGCATGACTTGGTTATGACACTAAGTAAGCACTAAGCAGTTAGCAGGCTTTCTCACTGAGAAAAAAAATAATCTGAGTATACCTGAGATATCAAGTAATCAAAGAGAAGCAAGCACATACTTTTTTGAGATTGTAGACGGCCTACTTCAACTTTGCATTGCTTGAAGTTGTCAACACCTCATTTTTCTCCTTGCCACTTCCCCAACATAAAATAAGGCAGCACTGACAAGGAAACAAATACCAAGCTATTATGCTACCTGATATTAAGATCTCTGGAGGCATTTAAGGCCAGGTAGGACAGGATCCAGGGCAGCCTGACCTAGCAGTTGGCAACCCTACCAGTGACAAGGGGTTGAAACTAGATGATCTTTAAGGTCCCCTCCAACCTAAGCCATTCTGTGGTCATAAAGACTGCCCTATTCCAGTAACAAAAATGACCTATTATTAAAAAAAACAACAACAACAACAAAACAAACAAGCAAAACTTACCTTACAAAGCTATTGCGTATATTCTTTATTTCATTGTTATAGCTCACACTGTTGATAATCGTTTGAAAGGCCTGGACAGGATCAATAAGCTGACCCCATACTTTAGCTCCAAGCTGATCCAAAATAACCATGAAACAATGCAGCGCTGGCCAGAAGGGGTCAGTGGAATCATCTGAAACATAATAGTAATATCGGACAGAATTGAAATGCAAGAGTCCTGCGTGTTCCTGGACTAGGGTGAAACTGATTCTTACTGGAGCTTTTGTTCTGTGTTTTTTTTTTTGTTTGTTTAAAATGAAGTTAATATAGATTTAACTAGTTGAGTAGGTTGCAATTACGCTTTTTAACCCCAAGAAAAAAACAATTAGGAAAAGTTGGCTTAATTTGTTTGTACAGAAAGATACTGCTTATGCTATATTTGATCAACAGGTACCTGGATAACTATTATTACCACTTCCCTGCTCTGATAATCTAAAAACCAAAGCAGTTCTTAGTTAAGAACTTACACCTCTAGGACAATTTATTCTTCAAATTTAAGATGAAAGCAATTAATTTTCTTTCCTGTGTGTGTTTTTCCTTCCTCATATAAGGCGATATCCTCAACATTCATACTATGTTATAAATATCTTCATATAGGAAATTATTTCTCTGAAGGGCAGCTCTAGTCTCCAGCTCATGAGCTTTTCTAGAGCTACACCATAGCATGCAGGCTACAAGGATGGTTGAAGGGCTACAAGCCTAAAATCTAAAGTCCAAATAAAACAGATGCAAGAATCAGTTTTTTAAGCAAGTCCAAAAAGGCCAAAAGGTATTTTGTTATTTCAGTGCTAAAAATTCTAACGTTATGCCATAGTGAAATGTTCATTTCCATATGACCTGTGAAAATGATGTGGGAGAAATGATCAATTTTGTTCTCTTCAAGCACTACCATGTTTTCTCTTATTAGGAGTTTGTCATGAATGTCACTTTTCAATATTTGTCAGTATAATCCAAATATTGCCAAATACTGACCATCTCCCAGGAGACAAATAAGCCCCAAAGCTGAAGTTTTATCACCCCAGCATTATAATGCTATAAAAAAAACCTAAACAACAAAGTACTATAGAAAATAAAAAAAAAGACAGAAATGAATAATAAACTAGAAATCGTCTCAATCTCATACTAAAAATTAATTACCATCTGCTTCCTTCTCCATGGTGTGAAGTATAGACTGCATGAAGTCATTCTGTTTGTCTGGGCCCAGTAACAAGGAGTCCATAGCTTGTTCTTCCAGCACTGTTAGCAACATACAAATGCCTGCAAGAAAACCACCTTTCTGTACATTTCTGAAAACTTGTTCTAAGTTTCACCAAATCAAGGATTTTCCAAGTGTTGCTACTGCTATAACATTCAACCTAAGAGATCAGCAGCAATATTTAACTACCTGAACTACTGCAGATGTGCAATGTGCAGTTTCTCCATTTGACAAGCTCCAAGAGAAACCAAATCTACTTGAAATAGCTCAGACTTGAAGCAACTACTTACCAGACAAGTTACAAGCACAAGGCTCATTTCAAATCAGAAGTACTCACCCAGCCAATAGTTCTTGTAGTTGGTATTATCATATAAATGGGATGGCAGAAGAATGAGTTTTCCCTTTTCGATCACTGAAGATCTGTAAATATCTGGACTCTCAAAAAGCCCCAGTTCAATAACTTTAAACAAGCAAGTCAACACTTCCTGTAAGTCATAGTAATCATCCCTGTCAACCTTCCCTAAATTCCTTGCTGTTAGGATGGCCCAACGACGAATCTAAGGATTACAACAAAAACATATACACAAAAAAAAAAAACAAAACACAACACAGAACCACTTAGAATCTGTTCTAACATTATTAAAAATCAAGCTTTATGGAACAGAAGAAGTAACTTACCACTTCATTTGGGTGTACCAAAAATAGATAAATTCCTGGATATTTCTCAAAAATCTGAAAGGAGGCGTGACTTTCTTCCATTCTACACAGCACTTCCACACAAAGCTCACCTGAAAGGAGAAACATATTTATAATGAAAATAAATTTATCAGCTCATGAAACAAACCAAAAAATTGGTACTCTGGTTTATCCACTATTTGCTATTTTTGTCTCCTTCAGTACAAACAACACCATGCCTTTCCAACTACATGCTAGAAGATACATACTGACTTTCTCATGCAGCAGCAGATACGGGTATTTCAGCATTTCTAGAAGTGGCACTCTCAGGTTATTCTCAAAATCTGGGCCAACATAAACAGGCAGCTGTGTCTCTCCATTCTCATCCACTATAAACAACTCATCATCTTCTCCAGCTTCTTCTCTCATGGATTTTTCAATGTGGGCTATGAGACGGGAGGTTTCCAATTCCAATAAAACCTATTCAGTGTGGGAGATGGAAAAAAAAAAATCAATTTTTAAAAATACTGCTTTTGCAAAGAAAGTCATTAAGAATATTACTACAAGGAGAAACTCTGACCAGATTTCCAAAATTTGCCATTTCATTTTGCAAAGGTTCTTTCTTGACATGGTATATAACAAAATTTTGCAGTGGAATTCAGCCTGTGCAAATGACAACATCCTCACTCCAGAGATATTAAAAATGATTTAAAAAGAAAAAAAAAAAAAAAAAGAGTGGCATTAAAACTTCAAGAATTTTCATAACTTGAACTGTTCAAGTAATTATTTCAGGCAATAGGTAAAGCACAGCATAACGAAGTTAACGATACCAGAAAAAAAGACATTCAAAAAATAGAAACACCAGTTTTAAAAATCTTATTTTCTCATGTGACATTTTGTGACATAGTAATGAAAGAGTGAGAACATAAACAATGCAAGCAGAACAACTGTCCTACTGAATATTTATCCAGGATTCTTTCCTTACTATATTAGTCATCTAAAATAACTGCTCCAATTAGAAATCAAGGTCATACCCCACAATCAAACCACGCAGAAAGGCACATTCAGTGGTTCAGTCACCCCACTTAATTCCAGCCTTTATACAAGTGGGACTGCTCTCTAGAGGTATGCATTTTTGTGGACTCCTGAGAAATCTCTTCATACAAAAAGCAACGATGATTGAACAGCTACAAATATTCATTTGGCATAGATAAGGACACCACACACGCAAATAAGCTTTTCAAAATACACAACGGGATGCTAACAATCATCTTAAAGTAACAACTTAGAACATCCTTCATTGTTTTCAAGTCAGTTTCACATTGTTAAGGACTGCCAGAGAGTCCTGCCAAGCAGGTACCTTAGCCTTTTGATTGATAATCATCAGCATCCATACTAGGCTACAAAAACACATGGGCAGAGTTCCAAACTTGGATTGTCTACCCATATCTAGATAATGGTTAAAGGTTAAAATTATATTTATACACACACATCGTAACAGTGGGCTCAATCTCTCTTCCCACCAAGATCTTTCCCCGGGTCCATTCACTTGCAGTCCCTTTTTTGCATGAGTCAAAAGCCATGAACTTATCAGTTTATCTTCATCCCTTCGTTTCATGGCACATCGTCTTTTCAACATCCTGTTCAGTCCGTTGTCAGCAGATTACCCACTGACTATCTCTTCTTTTCTTCTGTTCTATCTGATGGTTAGATTTTGGCCCACAGATTTGAGGCAATACAGAGGAGGAGGCCCACAGTCTCAGGACGACACGGCCTTGTGAGCAGTTTATATTGTGACTTCTGTACTGGAACACAGACAGGTTTTATCCAACTCTGTCCCTGTTCCCTTTTTGGAATTTTATCTTATCTCCTACAAAGTCCCCCATGAGCTTCTATGATTATGACTATCTGATCCCCAGCAGCTCTAAGCCTTTTACTTTCTTTCCCGTTAATTTCTATCTTGTACATACGTGCAAAAATCAGAGCTTTGAAACTCAAACATCGTTGGAAACTGTGAGTGAAAAATGAAAGCGAAACAAAAAGAGGAAGAACTCAAAACTGAACAGAAGCCAATACTTTAAAAGCAGAGCAGTTAATTTGCTTGGCGTACAATCTCTTGATTTGCTTCAAGCTATAATTTCTAAATCAGTGACTTTAGTTATCACTAATTTGAATATATGCAAAACAAACAGGTCTTCTCTAATGCTTTGCTCTATGCAACCTAGTGTAAAAAAACAAAAAAGCATGGTTAAAATTCAACCTACCATTTTCCTCAGTCATTATAACACAATTCCTGCAAAAAGCTCCCTTGTATACTGAGGCCAAGCCACTGAAGCCCCTTCTGAAGTTTTCCTTCAGTTTTAAGCTCTCCTTGCTAAGTAAAGGTTGAGAGTCAAAACACTCCATTACCCGATGCAAGCTTGGCAATCTCTCCCTTGCTTTGTGGTATTCAACCACGCACTCCAAGCAGTAGCAGAGGTCATCGTTGGAACCTTCAAGATCTTCTGGGGACAACTGTTTAGATGCATAGCTCTTCAGGTATTCAGTGGTATCAAGACCACTCGGTGTACACCATCGACATACGTTCATTCTTTAGAAAGAAAGACAGTGAGATCAACAGAATTCTTAAGAGAGAGCGGTCAAGTATTTCCCTCCAACCATAACAGCTGTTTTAGATAATGTAGGCACTTGCAATTTAACAAAGAAACAGAATATGTGAAAAACATTACATAAAAATTGCAGTGGGCAGTTTTTTGTATGACAAACATTAAAAACAGCCACAGCACTACAAAAAAGTCACATTATATAGTCTTCATACTGTTGAAAAACCCAAATAATTTGTCAGGATAGCTCTTCTGATAAAAGTAGATTTTATTCACAATTGCAATGGCAGGCATCCTGCAAGCAGGAGCATGCCTGCAGAAACAGCGTTACTTCTTTTATGCCCTATTACCCTATGCTTATCCTTTCTCTCCTCTGGTTCTTCATTGAATGAGTACTTCAGGATCACAAACCTTCCTGACACTTAACATATGGATACTGGTTAAACATAAACTGTTGCCAGCTACTGCGAGAAACTCTCAGAATCAAAGATTTCTGGTTAGGCAAAGATTTTAGTGATAGCAGCCAAGGTTTTTCCCTTATTTCAATAATGGACGCCCGCCCCCTACTGGCAAGCGAGAAATTGCGCACCAGTCAGCGCAATTCATTCTGCTCGATGCCCTAAACCCGACGCAGGTGATGCTCTCCTGGCACTCGCTGGTTGAACCTCAGGCTCACAGGCCTCCCGACGCTGCTGCTATGATATGTCTCCATATAAGGTCTGTTACCAACCTGTTGTTTTTAGGTATTTTTGTACTTTCCTATGGCGACAGCAGGGCAATGTTGCCAAAAGTTAGCACATTCGTTCTGTCCTGTGCTAGGCTATCTCCTTCCTGCATATTTACCTTATCTTGCGCCTGTCTCTATTCTAGCTGAGCCAATGCTCCAATCTCAACTTCACTCCATTCAGCAACTTCCTTTGTGAAAACCAACTCATATAACTCTTTCACAAGAGGGTTATAAGTTCATTAAGAGCCTTCGCTATATACAAAGAATACTGGAAACTTCCAATGCAAAAATACAGTCTACCTCTTGCACTACACATACGTATTGCTAATTATCTAACTTGTCCTCCTTAAATTTTCTATCACTCAGGCCTCATCTGCCCAGCACCAAAAACCAGCAATCTTCCAACATAATGAGCCTAATGATATCCTTGTTAAGGGTTTTTGATTTGTAAAGGCATTATCGCACTGTTTAGGAGCGGGTTGTCCAACTTGCCTTTAACTCAAGGCTCAGAGGTATTCCAGATGGCTGGACAAACAAGAGCTGCAGTCTGCATACCTATAAATTACTCCATGTGCCTAATCTTCATGACTGTAAATCGTTTCTACCTTATCTACTAAGCGCGTGCCCATGTGGAAAGTTCATACAAAGGACAAGTGATGAAGACCACCAGAGACCCCCGTTGAAGTAAGAAGGACTCAAAAAGAATTGTTAGTACTGATAAAGGATGCTAGATGACAATAGAGACCATGAAATGAAATACTTATCTTGCTAGTTCTAACACAGAAACAACATTCCATTCCTACAGAAGCTACACAGCCATCTCAGATCCCATTAGTTCTAGTGGAGCACGAACACTTGGAATGGCTGCATAAAATGAGCACTGGCAACAGCTGTCATTCAGCATAACAACGAATGCAAAAGTGAAACCCAGGTAAAGTAGAACCACAGATTTCCTCATAGATAAGGCACTGAAAGGGAAACAAAGCACCAGCGGTAGGATTTACCTTTGGAAAAGGAAGAGATTTGCTGCAGGAGCCCTGGGTCACATGGTGGGATGGCCTCGGGCTGCCCTGCGCTCAGGGCCGGGGGTCAAAGCCTGCAGCCACAGCTGCCCTGCAGCACGGCACAGCACAGCCCATCTGCCAGCACTTGGGCTGTGCTTCGGAGACCTCGAAGAAAACAGGAGTCAGAAAATCAGCTCAGTAGCTGCAGGCTAAGAACTGCTTCGGTTTCTGGATTAACAGACTTTGTCTCTGCGCTAAGCAATCCCTTCCCGAGTTGCTAAGCGCCGTTTCTTTCCGTTGCTCGCACGCAGGCAGTACAAATTCCACTCACTTCGTTCTGACACAGGTGGATTTACCCGCGCACCTCAAGGAACAAACCTGCTAAAAATAAGAGATCCCTCCACACACACAAACGCCCCCAGCAGAAAGAAGCCCCGACCCGCGCTCACCCCGTAACGGCTCCCGCCGAAACCCACACCAACCCCAGAGGAACCCCCGGCCTCAGCAGGGATAGAAGGCAGCTTTCTACTTCCTCCCGTCCCAACCACCGCCCGCCCCGAGCTCACAGCGCCTCAGGAACCAAGCGGGTCCGGCGCTACCTCCACAGAAACAGCGCAGATAAAAGAAAGAGATGCAAGAACAGAGGTCGGAGCGCGTCGCTTCGGAGCAGCGAAAATCAGCATCGCGGGGCCGGGAGAGCCCGCCTCACCTGAGCTCACCTCAGATGGCGGCGCTACCCGACCCCACCCGCCCCGCCCCGCCTTACGGCGCGACCCCGCGCTTCCGGTCCGCTGGCGGAAGTTGGCGCCGCGCGGGTCCGGCGCCCTCGCGTCCTTAAAGGGGCAACGGCCGCGAGCAGGTGGGACCTCCGCGGCGGGGAAATTGAGACAGCTGAGCGGTGCTGTGAATGCAAGTGCTGACAGAGCCCCGAACTTGAATGATTTAAGCGCTAAGCTCATAAAACCTGCGATCAGCAATCTGAGCCTATAAACACCTGGGAGAAAGCTTCGAGGCCTGCGATGCAACGGGAACCGTCCGGGATGCTGGGGGCTCCGAGGAGAGCAGCGCCCTCTGCCGGGCAGAGCGGGGATGTGCGGGTAGGGCCTTGCTTCAGCCTCCCGGAGGAGAGGTGGAGAAGCCGTGCTCGGCCTTCCTGCTGCCCCGGGATCGCAGCTTCGAGGCCTGCAGACGCAGCTGTAAGCCAGCCTGGGATAACGGCAGCCAAGATTTCTTTCTACGCCGTTCATCCCATCATCAGTGCTCGAAGTGACGTGGTCTGTTTGAATCTGCTGTGATTTTTGAAGGACTGACGGTGCTTTTAGACTCAGAGGATCTGCCCCGCTCTTCGTAACAGCCTGAGGTAGAGCTCTGTCGCTGTTATTCAGTTCTGCTGGGTTTGGAAAGTTCTTGCTTGTTGTTTATTTTTTAACCTCTACCCAGAGTTGCTGTTTTTAGCAATAACTCAAGCACCCACATGAACCAGTTGCTTCTCCCTCCTCCACCCTTGCAAAAAAAGCACAAAGGGAAAAGATCCTTGCTTATCCTCTCAAGTGCCAGGACTCACAGAATGGGATATGATTTTGGAAGCCTTCTCCTTCTCCAATGGATGAAAGAGTCAGCAACAGCTCACCAAGGAGATTAGGGGTAGGGAAATGTTTTCACAGAATGGCCAGGGTTGGAAGGGACCTCAAGGATCACGAATCTCCAACCCCCTGCCTCATGCAGAGCCACCAACCTCCACATTTCATAGCAGCCCAGGCCCCCATCCAACCTGGCCTTGAACACCTCCAGGGATGGACGGGGCATCACAGCCTCTCTGGGCAGCTGTTCCAGCACCTCACCGCTCTCACTGTAAAGAATTTCCCCCTGACATCCAACCTCAATCTTCCCTCCCTCAACTTAAAACCATTTCGCCTTGTCCTTGTTTTCCTTCTCCATTCCCAAAGCCTGCATGAGAATGACAAGTTTCCCCTTTTTTTGCTGTAGGAGAGGTCAGATCAGTACCTTTCTCAAAGCAGCCGCAGTAGCAGTGGCCCCAAGTTCACAGTTCTTGCACTGAGTGACTTGTTAAATGCTGTTTCTCCATTAAAGAATGGATCAGCAAAACTCTTCCTGTAGAATTTTGCCTTTGAGCGGGTATAAAATAAATCTTGTTATGGAGGTGGAGGTTTGTTCCTGTGAGATCTACCCTGCAAAATCTGCAAGCAACCTGTTGTGCTCTACTCCACCAAAAAAATTCACACTGGTAGGTAGGATGGAAAAGCACAGACTGCTTATATTTAAAAATTCAAATGCTTCAACTTTTAACCTCCAAAGCTGCCAGGCAAGTTGGGCTGAAAACTTACCTTTATACAGGCAGCTGATCTCATGCAGCATCCTGTCTGTCCCACAGAATCCCACTGTTTCCTATCTTCAGAGAGACTAAAGCCAGACTACAGTTAACATGGAAAGTTCCCATGTAACATCCTTTGCCTCATGACAGCCAAGAAAACACTCATACAAGGCCTTTATTTCAAAAGCCTTTAAAACTTCTGCATTTTCATCAACAATTATTAAAGTAGGAAATTCTCACTTACCAAAGGCAACACAAAGCATTATGTCAGAACCAATCCTTGTGTTTCTAACACGGCACATATGAAATATAAACAAGCCATACAAACGCTTTATACACACAGTACAATTATATTACATTCACTGAATTTACAAATAAGTTTTAGGCAAATTATTAAGAGATCATACAAAGACAGGAGGTGCAACCTCCACCTTATCCTTCTTTCATATCAAAACATAAAAACTCACCTTGGCACAATAAAAAAATATTTATGTGCATATATGTATTTATGTATATACATATACACAGTATGTTCTCTCTCTATATTCCAGATATTAACAAAACCATTTTAAATGTTTTGTTCTGATTTACATGAAATGATGGCACAATTTATGATTACAATGGAGAAAAATCCCTTCTCTCTAAAAGAGTTAAATCTATACCAAAAATAAAATGAGTTGGTTGAAAGCGTAAGACATCACACAGTTGTGCTGTTTCCATCACCACGGATGCCTGGAGGTTTGTTTGTATGTTAGTTAAGATCACACTCAAGTTTCTAGCTCCACAGACAACAAAGCAGTGGAAAAAAATCTCTATTTTGAGACTTTCAGAAAGAAATTTGGTTGCAGTTAGAAAAGGACTTCTAAAACAAAGCTAAATTACGGTAACAAAAGGTAGCATTAAAAAACCTGTATCTTCAATCAGTCTTCAATATAAAACAAGAAAAGCAGATGTGCCTCTATTCATGCTTTTCCATTATTTCATAGCCTGGGTGCCTGCAGTGGTTGATCTGCACCCCGTTTCCAGCAGACCCTTTTGGCAGTTCAGTATGCAGTTCAGTTGCTTCTAAGGCAGTCAGTCATCACTCTCTTCACTGGAGTCGAAAACATCACTGAGCTGGAAAACCTGTTTCTTTGGATTGACTGTTGAATCAGTGGAGTTCGACTGCTTCCCTTTCCTCTTTTCCAACTTCTGCTCAAATTCTGGCAGTGTCTTTTCGAAAAGGTAATCAATGATTTCTTTGAAAAAAGAAAAAGGAGTCTTAACTGAAAATCTGTTCAGAACTGGATCCCTTCAGGAGAAAGGATCTCACAGGCAAAAACTGTTTGTCAGTGTTTAATACTAATCCCACTACTCCATAGTCGCCGTAATGACTGCAGTGTAGATCAGACATGCATTTACATTACATTAAAACATAAAGCAAAAGAGCACAGTTGATTTATAAAGTTTATAGTTGGGGTACTCAGCAGAAGGGGTTGATGAGTGCTGTGTGAAGATGCAATTAAAAGGAAACTGTTAGAATGCATTAAAAAGGAAAAAAAAATAGTGAAATAAGTACAAAGCCTGTGGTATTAGCCAAATTGCTTAGGACAGAAAAACTAAGAAAGCATGCAGTGAGGTAGAAGATGTGACCTCTTAAATTGGAACTAAAAGCTTAAGGAGTATCTGGAAACAGCTGGGAGACTCACCAGAAAAAGTCTTTTCTCGCCAAAAAGGAACATAGGAGACTTTAAGCTTGTAAAATTTTGCTTGCACGTAGCTGCCAGGAACATCTCTGAAAAGACAGGAGTTGAAAGGCACAGTGCACTGAGTCACTACTGACTCTATGTGAGTTACAATTCCTGAGAATGACACTGGTCAAACAGTTAACTTTGCTTCAGGTAGAAAGCACAGCCTGCAAATCCCAATACAGCCAAGTTTTAAGCACCTAAAACATAACACTACTCACATTCACTACCTAGTTAGTAAAAAAGAAACAACAAAGCTGAAAAAACCATGTAAAACATCAAGAGAATCGCATAGAAAGAATAGCATTCACAGTATCAGTAATTTCATGTTCAATTTTTGCTTTGTTTGGAAGATTGATACTCTATCACACATCCCCATAGTTGCTCCTTTTGCTGTTTCTTGATGTGCATTTGGAAATGTCCTTTATCAGAACTTCAGCACAGGCTGTGTAATGCAGTGTTAGTAGTTTTAGAGCAGAATAATAGGGTTGCCTGAAGCAGGTAAAATTAACTTTCAGAGCTTCTAGACGTGGCTGATTGTGCAGTGCTATGCCAGGATCCACAACTGTACATTATCAAATTAGGCAGTATTTTTTATGGTTGCAGGATGTTCATTCCTTTGAGGAAATTCGGACAGCCTGCTTCAACCATCCTTTGTATCCACAAGAAAAGAAAAGAGTTTTTACCCAATAATACCACTGAGTTCTTGCCATTTTACTTCATTAGCATCTTCCACTTTCATTTCGTACAACCTGGGAACACAACAGAGGCAGTTTGTAAGCAGAATTCAATAAATAATTCAATCAGGTTCACAGCTCCCCCAGTCAGAAGTTACAGGACTCTTTGTCCAAAGAGTGGTACGAAACCACAGGCATACAGCTCACAAGCAGCATGCTTTCATCCCACCATCTGAACAGCAAGAGATCCAAAAACATCCCAGTAACTCTCAACTATACCTTTTAATAAGGTTGATGCTGGCTTGTAATCTTTTGGTTCCCCTGTGTAACTGCTGCCCTTTGGTAATCTTGTTGGTTAGAATTGAAGTCCTTTAAAACACACACAAAAAAAGGTTCCTATTATTTCATGACATTTCAGGTACCCAAAGGAAGCAACTCCAAGGTGCCACAGTGCTACAGCAACAACGCAGCAGCAATCAGACCTGGAGATGACAGCAATGAAAAAACTCAGCACAGCTGGCAAGGAGTTGTTTGTCTCTTTTTGTAGCCTCCAACCTATTGCCCGTCCTACCAAACATCCTCCTACAAACTGTTCAGAATGGGGTTAAATACTCGAGAACAGATTTCACTACTCAGTTTAGTAGAAAGCCTTACCATTTCTGCTTACATTGTCTCCAATACCTCGTGCCCACTTTAGTTTCAATCTCAGTCCATGGTAATTTCTCAAAAAGTTTCTCACGGTCAATCTGGAGACTTCTGTGTGATTTTTTTGATGATGAAAGAGAATTTGCATTTTCCAAGCTTGCTCTTTTTACCATCACTTCCTCCACTGCGTGCATCAACTTCCGGATCTCTTCTTTTGACCAAGGACCATAATTAATTTCTAAAATAGAAAAATATTCATGGCTGGGACATAATTTATCATCCATTATTAGGAAAAAATGCTTCACTTTGCCCTATTTTCATTTAAAGGATCCATTTCTTACCCGCTTCCCAGAAACTCCTCAGCACACCAGATGTGAGAGGGACACTCAGTTTAATGAGAGTTCAGCCTGAAGAGCAGCACCAGTTCCTAACTCCTATATTTCAAGACCCTGCTGTCAAATTCCTCACATCCTCCCCACAACAGCATTCAGACATCAGAAACGTCAATTCCATTTAAGAAAATCACTTCTGTCCCAGTTCCTCTTCCTCCCACCCCATCTTTTTTGTTTGTTTTTCTTCTCCCTCAGATTTGAGACTGTTCTCTTTTGCCCGAAAGCTTTTTAAATTAAAATACACAGAAAGAATTATAATTCTTTAACAATACATACGTGACTTGATTTCAGAGTATTTCATGGCAACTGAGAGATTAGAACGGGACATCATTTCAGCAATCTTCTTCCAGTCGTTGCCATGGAGAGCATGATACCTCTTCAATTTTTCTTTTTCTTCTTTAGTATACCTAATAGAAGGAATGGATGCAGCTTCACATGCAAATTCAAACCCCTCCAATATCGTAAGAGAGACATTCAGCACAATTTCAAGTCACGCTTTATACTGGAGGGATTTACAGCAACTAGTTAGAAAAATGAGTTGCCCATTAAGTCACAGGAACCAGCAGAAACATGGGATGATCTTAATTATACCCACATTTAACGAAGAAGTAAACATGAGAGAATGCCATCAACCTTCTTTTAAACTCTTTCAAATTACTGGCTTACCTCCCTTTGTAATTATTGGGGTCAAATATCTTCCTTGCTCGGTAATATATAAGTCTCCAGGCTCGAGGTATGCCCTCAGCTGGAAGGTAAACAATTCAATTTGAAGAAACATTTTTACACTGGTGAAGCAACTTTAAAAAAAAAGTATTTTTATGACTCTGCTTTTAATCATAGATTCTCTCCATTCAAGAGACAGTACTCTACAACACTTCAGAAACTGCACAGGAAAAGTGTTGATAGAACCTCCTGAAGAGTCCCAGAGATGTAATGTTACAGCCACAGTAAGATTACACATGTGACAGCTAATACATAGTTCTGTGAGTGTGCAGGTGAATATTCCAAACTGAACTTTTGAATTCTAAAGCTAAATCTACTGCTCTAAAGCTTCCAGTTTGGATGGACTGGGTGTAAATTTGTATCACATGTGGACCACATGCAAGTAGCTTAGTGAATCGACCTACTGATAGAAAGGCACGAGGCAGCCACCCATCAGGAGGCCAAGAACTTTTGCATGCTGACTATTTCAACTCTGAAAATCAGGGAAAGGAGGCACTCGGTGAGAAGAAAGTGAAGATCCTGGCTGAAGGAAAGATCCTTGAAGTGGAGAAAGATCCACAGAAATAAACGCACCCAGGAACACCTAACAACCTCGGCTAAGACTGCTAACAGCACTTGGCATCACATCCATGTCACTTCCTGCCACACGTTCCCAGAGCAGGAGTGGTGTCTCACATGAGAAGTCAACACCATGCCAGTGTGACAACACAGGTGGAAAGATCAGGTTCATGAAATCTTCAAGAAGAACCAAAGTATCCAATCCCAGGGCTATCATTTATTCTGCCTTGCCTGTAGAGAACACAGCATGACGAGCCACTGAGAAAGGGCACCGAGCAGCTTCACCAGGGACATCACAAAATGAATATATTTGCTATACAAAGCAGGAAAGTTTCCTAGCCATGAAAAGTCACGAGGGAAGAGATTGTGCCTCTTGCAAACAGAATCTCATGAGCTGGAATTTTATTTGCTTTCCTCACGTTTTGGAATACTAACTCCCCTAGCTAATGACTTCACTCCTTCCTGTTCATGACATCACTGGATGCTGAATATTTCAGACAGCATTTAATCATTCCTTCCCATTGATAAGTCACTAAACTTAGATACAGCCTAGCAAATAATGTACCTTAAGCCACAAAACCCAAATGTAAGTCTGTAAGAGCTGCTGGTCACGATAAAATTTTCATTTCTAACTTCTTCCTGACCTAGAACAAATAACAAGAACAGCACCCTGTGCAATTATCAACTACAAAACTCAGCAACGTGTTCCTTTTCCTTTGCCAAATCACCAACTTGAGCACTTTTCAGTAATAATTTACTAAAAAGAAAAGAAAAAGGAGATATCACCAGTCTGTGCAATGTAACATCAAAATACCTGAGACAGAGCTTTAATGCTTACCAAGCTTTTCACAAAAACGGTGCTCTGCTTTGAGCCGATTGATGGCTTCCTTCTCTTCTGGATACCTGGAGGTAAACAGGAGCTTTTCAGCACTGTCTATCCCAGTAATTGATAAGAACTCTTCAACATTTTTCCTGATTTGATTATTTTCTTTCTGGGTGAATCTGCCAAACTTGATAGCGATACCTAAAATGGAAAGAAACTTCTATGAGAAAAATAAATAAAATAGGCCCAAGTAGAGAATACTTCAAGATAGCAAAGATGTTTTAGAAAACATGTAGCAGAAGATCAACAAATTCAGGAGGTAAAATGGCATATGGAAGAGAAAGTAAACTAGAGACAAGAGCAGGTTATTTAAGCATACATTCTGAACTGTAATTTGCTGATAAAATAGGGGATGCTACAAAACAGAGCAACAAAAACATGTTCACTAGAATTACATAAATTGCAACAAGAGCACGGCTGTGAGAGGACACAAAAGCTATTTCCCCTCAGTCAAAATATCAGCACAGCTACACACTTCTTCACTGCAGCATTCTTTTGAGGTCTCACCTTGTCTTTTAAACTGTTTAAATCTCAGTAAGTCTCTTCCAGCCATTTTTCTGATTGAATGGTCAGACAATTGACCCACATGAGGAATAAACTCCTCCAATTCTTGCCTTGCAGTATCTAAATCCAAGACTGTAACCATGTGCAGGAACTCTTCATCATCCAGACTGAGCTCATCAGTAGCCGTGGTTTCAGTAAACGAATTATTCTGGTCCTCCTTTTTACTTGATGTTGTGGTTTCAGGTGTCCTGATTAAAAAATTAAACAGCATTAAAACAAACCAACCAACCAACCAACCCACCAACAGCAGAGCTCCAAAACAGAGACTTTGATATTCTGCAATTAAAAGGATAAACACATTCATTACTTAAAGAATAAGGACTATTTCAGACATCCCCGGATGGGGCCCTGGCAGCCTGGTCTGGTATTAAATGTGGAGGTTGGTGGCCCTGCATGTGTCAGGGGGCTGGAGATTCATGATCCTTGAGGTCCCTTCCAACCCTGGCCATTCTGTGATTCTATGATCCATACACTCCACTCCAGCAGAAGCCTTTTCATACAGGTGTAATTCATTATGACATTTAGTGCTTACAGTATTCAAACAGTTTCTGAAATCAGTCCCAGCTTTCTCAGAGAACTCTTACACATAGACACACATAAGTAACAGTGGCTCTTGATACCAGTGGCAACACGGAACTTCTCTGTTTGTTATTAATGCTCTTACTATCAAAAAATACTTTTAAGGTTATTTTTATTATTGTTTATTCTACATCAGTGCAAATGGTCACATATTCTTACAAACTTTCACTGCTTGTGTTTATATTCATGAAATACCTAAGGTCTAAAAGCAGGATTCTATTATCTCAACATAACATTCAGGCTTTAAAGCTGTTTTTGAAGATGCACGCAATAAAGACTGAAGAAAGATCTGGGACTCAAATACTGCTCTATAAACCTGTTTAAGTGGAGCAGGAAAAAAACCACCCTAAACTTACATTGCATCAGAATCTGAAGAGCTGTCTTCTGTGATGTAAGTCCTGCTTTTTATAACCTTTGCAGCCCATCTAGATGACTTCTTAGCTTCTGCAGCAGGTTTGGAGAAATCAGTGGGTTCGTCTGTAGGATCCTCACTGACAGCAGAAGCACCACAGGCGCTGCCTCTGCACTGCGACGCTGCCACACCACCCTCACCTGTGGTGGATGGTGACTCCATGCCCTCCTGTTGCTTCTTTTGGCCTGGACATGTCAGAAGTGACAGGTCAACATTTGCATCGCTGTCCTCCTGCGTATCCTGGGTACTGCTCACTCTTCTCTTCTTCTTTTTCGGCCTTTTATTGCCATGTGTTTCTGAAGCTGGTGACTCACTCACCCCATCCTCTTCTGGCACTTTTCGTTTTCTTTTCTTCTTAACAGACTTTTTAAAACACACGTTATCAGCATCATCCTCCTGACAACTATCAACACAATCCTGATTTACAGGGACACAAGCTACATCACCGTGACTATCCATACTCTCATTGAGCTTCCACTTCCTTCTTTTCTTTTTCTTCCGGGAAGCATCCACCACAGTTTCACTACCTACTTCACATTCCAGTTCTGCAAGAGAATTCTCCAGCAGATGCTGCTGCTCCTCTCTCTTTTTTTTCTTTTTCTTCTTCTTTTTAGCGACTTCACTGCTCTGTCCTGCATGATCTTCAGAGAGCTGCGTAGAAGCACAGCTGAGCTCTGCATCCTGGATGCTTCCATTCTCGTGGTCCTCACTGAACCGTTTGCGTTTTCTCTTTTTCTTCTTGTGAGAATCCCAAATGGGAAAATCATCACCATTTGCTTTTTCTCTCATATTTTCTCCTTATGTTAAGTAAGAGTTTTACTCACGTACTCAACATTACATCCGTACCAGACTCTCATATAGTAAAAAAAAATAAAATAAAATAGATAAAACCTATAGAACTGCTGTAGAACGACTCAGCATTGGGTGAGAAGCAGACAGGGCAGATGCTTGCTTGGCAGGAGAGCAAACTTTGCAAAGCGAGTGCGCGGAAACGCTGCCGCCCTCATCACACACACCGTGCATCCCAGCCTCGGGAACGCCGCCTGCAACAACAGACACAACGTCAGCACTAAGGTGACTGGGAACAACTCCGTAATAACGCTGCTACGCTCAGCACCGACACACCGACAGTCTAACAGTACTACAGCACTGAGGCACTGAGTTTTCTGCTCAGAGCCTCCCGACCGCGCTTCGATTCTGTGAGCGGCTGAGCCGGTACCGGCAGCTCTACGCCAACACCCGAAAGCTCGAACGTTTAATCGGGAAAAACTACGCGCAAAACGGCCCAACCCGCAGCCCAGCACTGCAGCCCGTCCCTCCGCACCTCCTGAGCACCGCGCCGTTACCGCAGGCCGGCACCAACAGGCCGGCACCGCACGGCACCGCTCCGCTCAGCACAACGCGGCACCGCACCACGCAGCACGGCGCAGCACGGCACGGCACCGCACCGCCGCTCACGCGTTCACCCTTCGTCCCTCCGCACAGCGCCGCCGCGCCGCTCTTCCCGTTCCGCTCGCTTTTCCCGTTCCGCCCCGCCAGGCGGAAGTGTTCCGACCCGGAACCATCACAGCGGCGCACCCACGGCGTGGCGGTTGCTAGGAGACGGGGCGACGCCGTTCTGCCCCCGCACCCCCCACACACCCTCAGTGCCGGCCCGCCCCGAGGTCCCGCAGCGCAGCGGGGCCGTAACCCGTCCCTTTCTGCTCTTTTTTTGCCCCTTTCTTTCACCCGTTGCCCCCGCAACAGCGGTCTCGGCATGGCGGGGCCCCCTCGGCACCCCCTGAGCCTGGCGGAGGTGGCAGCGGGCAGCGAGAACGAGCGGCTGGGGGTGGCCCGGGACAGCATGCTGCGCAACCCGCGCATCCTCAAGGTGAGCCCCGCGGCCGCACGGCTCCCGATCGCTCCCATCCCTCGGCTCCGCGGCCGGAGCTCCCCGGGCACAGCGGCTGAAGTGCAGCCCTCGCCCCCTGGGTGGCACTGCGGCCTCGCTCGGCCCCGCCGGGCTGCCTGCGGTCGGTGCGGTTGGTCCCGGTGCTGCCCGGCGCGGCGGAGCTCTGCCATACGGCGTAAAAGCAAAGCGCAGCTTTTCAAATCCCGACCTTCTACGTTAGTTCTTTTTCTCTGTATCCTCTAAGATTGATTGGGAGCGGCGGTACCGTAGAATCGTTTGAGATGGAAGGGATCTTGAAAGGCCGTCGGGTCCCTCTCCATGAACGGAGGCACCCAGGGCTCCATCAATGCTCTCATCTCATCCCCTGCCCTCGGGTGTCTGCAGGCACGGGGCACCACCGCCTCTCTGCACAACCTGTGTCAGCCCTCCTGTATCTGTGGTTGGAAGTGGAGCTGGGGTAAGACTGTCCTCACCTGAAGACCTCCCTGTGAAGGATGTGGGGCAAACAGTGCAAGCAGAGCACCGTGCTTGCGTGTGAAAGCAGAGAAACCCACCAGCACAGAGCCAGCGTCTTCCCCCTCCCTCCGTGCTAAATCTGCCTTATTGTAGAAAAGCATGATAGTAAATACGTTTTTAGATGATACATAAAGCAGAAGAGTTTGATAGTTAGGGCATAATTGTAAGGATTGGTTGGTCTGACTTGTCATCACGATTCATTCTCCTAAACATTTTATTAAGGCTCAATCTTGATTACTTCTATCTGGTCAAGTGAAATAAGATTTGAGAAAGTTTTGAGGAATAGTAGTGATAAATTTTTATGTTTTAGCATTCTACACAACTTTTCTCAGTGTTTCTCTGCAAGAAGGTTTCCTTCCCAGTAAGCCAGCTCATAGGGATGTAAAGAGACTTGCACCCACCCGATGCAGTTCTCTAGCACAGAGATGCTTTCACACACAGAGTCAGCAGTAATTTACCTTAAAGCAAACTCCGCTGCCCACCTTCTCAGTGCAATCCCACGTCACGTCATATCCCACCAAATGCCAAACTGTGCAGTGTGTCTCATGCTGATGGGATGGCACTGATGGTAGCATACCCACATCCCAGCTCTCTGCCACATCCCTTCTCCATGCTTCCAAGTTGCAGTTATGGGTCTCTTCTCCCTGCAGGGGAGCCCTGGAGGTGCAGTACTTTGGAGCCAATGCTGAAGGGATTGGCCTGCAGTGACACCTGACAGCCAAAGACACGAAGAAGGGACAAAGGCTTTGAGACAACTGTCACTTGGACAGGTGCTTCTGGCAGCCAGGGGAGGGCACTGCAGAATGTGCAGCTGGCATTAAGGTGCACTGGGCAGCAAATACAGAAGATCTCAAGGCCTAGGAGTCATGGATGGGACATTTGCTCCCCAGTCTTACTCTGACCAGCACTCAGTCCCTGAAACTGTTATTCTCTATTACTCTCCGGTAGAATATATTGTAGGTTTTAATTAATCAAGTAATTAATTTTGTTAATCAACATATGTTTTCTTGCAGTATAAAACTGAGGAAAGTATTTCATCCAGTGATACCAGTAGAAATCTGAGCAAAGCATTTTTACTTGCTTTGTTTTTACCAGTAAAAGCCTTAGCAAAGCACTTTGCTTAGTAAAGACTTTTTGAAAACTACTCTGTGATACAAAAATAATCCAGCTCTAGGCAGGAAACAACTTCCCCACACTTAACCTCCAGCACACCATAATCAGCCCCAACAGAGAGCTGCCAAAGTCCTTGCCTTACCAGCCCATAGCAGCACACACATCTGCTGCATGAAGGTAAATGAGAAATCACAGCTGTGAAACCTGCCCATCAAAGCATGCTCCTACCAGCTGAAGTGCACTTGGGGGACAAAACAAAGGTGGAGTCTGGGAACAGCTCTCTGTGAAACAACTTTTGAGCCCAAACTGAGTCTTGCAATATCAAGAAGAAAAGCTTTTTCAGAAGCAGCAATTCCAAGGAGGCTCAGGAAACCCACGGGAAAGGCTGCAGGAGGTCTCAATCCCTGTTATGAAGGCTGCAAGAGAACCAGATGTAACAGAATTTTTCAGAGCTATTAACATCTACAATATTTGCTTTAAAATCTTGTTACTTACACGATAACTGTTGCCAGGCTCTTTTTACTGGTCTAAGTGCCAGGACATTTAAGATTCATTTCCCTGAGCTTTGCTCTTCAGCCACAAGGGGTAAAGGCAGAAACAACTCACCAGATTTCACTCTTTACCTCCTGTTGAACCACACCATAAGCGACTTCTTGGCCATCTGACTTGTCATTGAACTGCTGAGAATTACTGCAAACTCATCTTCTTTTCTGGAGACATTCATAGAAAGGACAGCTGTGAAAACAAGCAGCAGCATTTTATCAAATTGTGTCACACCGTGGAAGAAATAAAGCTCTTCTTACACAAGAGACAAACACAGAATCATAGGACCATTAAGGCTGGAAAAGACCACTAAGATCATCAGGTCTGACTGTCAACACATCAGTAGGCGTGGACTAGGATATGGTGTGGAAAAGGATACTGACTTCAAGGAACAACCTGCCTGCATCAGAAGCTCTTGCAGCAGTAGCTGTTGAAAGATGGGCTGCCCAGCACTCTGGAGTTCAGGCTTTTATTAACAGACCCACACTGTGGCAGTAACAGAACTTTGACTGGTCTGAACATTGCACTCCACCTTTGAGCCTTTCACCTCCAGGTTACTCTTTTCATAGACCTTCTCTCCCTGTCCACACAGCTTTTTCAGCCCACATGGGCATAGCAGGGGGCCAGGTACTCCTATCTCACCCAGCCCTTCCAGGAGGCACAATCATGATGCAACATTCCTTTCCTCATCCGCATCCACCTTTGTGCAAGGACTGCTCACCTACACTGGAAGAGAATCGGATAAAATGAAGGCTTCTCTAAAAATAACACCCATTGCTGGATGCTCAGAGCTGTGACAGCTATTAGAAACCACGCAGTGTGTGCGCGATGGGTGGGACTGACAGAGCAAAACCGTTCCCTCTCCCTAAAGCGTGCCAAAAAAGCACAGCTCCTGGTGTCCTGCTCTGTCTCCGTGGCACATTCCTACCCCAGTGCCTGGGGGTCCACAGCAGCAGCACCACATGGGCTGAGAGCAGCCAGGAAACCCCCTGAGGTAGGAGTTGCTGCTGACAGCATTGCTGCCGTTCACAAGGCAGCTTCTACAGTCACTTAGATAACTTCCCTCAGTTGTTAGCTTTGCTGATTTAAAGAACCATTCCCTTTCCTAATATTGCTCTCAGCTGTTTGTACTCACTGCTCCTATTCCAAACTTGGTTGGGAACCAGTTCTAATTTGTCCATTGCAGGTGAACGCAGAGGAGAGCAGCCACAGGGGCTGTGAGCTGTGGTCAGAATAAGAGCATCTTTTATTTGCTGTTAATTATACTGTTTACCTCAATTTGCTACATGTGCTGAGCATCCTGTGCTTTGCTGCTCAGGGGCACTGAGGATTAATTAGTGTTTATGCAGCGTTCTGTGTGCTTATTATTATTATTATTATTATTATTATATCACTCTTACTATTAGGGTATTTCCACAGTCTAAGGCCAGCATTGTGCTTTTGCAATGTATTCTGGAATGTCTACCCAGTACAGCTCAATAATTCATTAGAGAAATAAGCTAACGAAGGGCTGGTTAGTCAAATAATCATTAGATTTGGTTCTGAGCTTTGTTTTGCCAATGCTCCGACTTCTGAGGGTTTTCTTCTCAGCATGAACTCATTTAAGATTTTAAATGAATTGTTTGGTACGCTAAAAATTAAACTCCTCACGAGCTTGAACGCCCTCCCACGTTTTGCACAGACAACACTGAAATAAATCAGCGTTTCCAAGAGGCGAGCAAACATTCTGCAGTGGTGAAAATAGTGGGTTCTTCTGGTGGGCGTCTGAAGGCAGGATTCAGGCTGCAGACAGACAGCAGTGAGTCAGTAGGCAGAGAGGCAGCAGCAGTGCGGGGCATCCGTAGCTGCTCAGCACAAAGATGGGCGTGCAGGATGCGAAAACAAGCAAAGGGGCATTTTGATCCTTGATGTGAACAAAACAATGCAAATTGGTGAGACTAATAAGCCCCAAAACATTACAAGGTGAATGCCTTTCATGTTTGTGAAAATCTTCTGTGTTTATCCGTCTAATACAATAGAAATAAAGCTTCAAAGGGCCCTTTGATTTAAAAGTGCATTATTGAAGTCAGCCTGCAAAATAATAACCATTAGACCGAATTGTTGCATTATGACCCTAACAGCAGCGCTGCCGGAGCAAAGGAAGCCTGCACAGCCTCTTGCATGAGTTGTTGTTGATATAAAATCAGAGATTAAACTAAAGGAAGAAAGGATGTTAGACATGAGAAGAAAAAATAAAATGACAAAAAAGGTCACAAATGGGTCCACGTATAAAATGAGGCTGTCGTACTCACAGTGCAACAAGAGCTGCGTCAGGCAATAAATTTTTATGATGGAGCTGGAACTCAGGCTTTATTGTCTGGAAGGTTTAAGAAACTTTGGGAGAGAGCCAACACTCGTTCATGGTGTTGGCCCCAACCCATGCTAAGCCAGGAGATGATTTGCAGGCTAATTCAAATCCAGGACACCATGCAAAATGTCAGGGACATTTGAGTCCCTGTCAAACAGAGGGGAAAGGGTGGTAATAATCCGCAAGGCTCAGAACTGCACATGTCTCACAGTTCTTTTCAGAGTTTATCCTGTCCTCCCATTTGAACCACTGACCTGAGGACGCACCCTGATCTACAAGCTGTCCTCTGGAGATGCTGAACCCACCGGCCTGAGGGCAGCACTGCTGACCCACTGGGGACTTGTAGGAGCACAGGAACATCTCTGCCCTTATTTCCTCTGCACTCTCAGCTCCTCACCCCATCAGCAACAAATAGCCCTCCTGTTCTGTAAAAGGCACAAGCAAATGTCCCAAGAATGCAGGAGAAACCGGAGGAGGCTCAGTAAGGACCCTTCTGAACAAGAGGGCACTGGGTGAGCGCCCAAAGGAAGGGCAGAAGGCTCTTCATTTCTAAACCTTTGCTAAAACCATTTCTCCTCTTTTTATGCAGCATAGAGAGCAAACGGGGGTCACTGGAAACAATGTTTTCTGTTCCAGGTTTACAAGTTTTTCACCACAGTTTCCCAAGGGCAGATTGCTTTCCGTGCAAATTCCTAGAGATGCTCTCATGCTTAATTACTGAATTTGAGAAGCCTTTGTCATCTTGCAGGAATTGTTTTGTTCTTGCTTGGCTGCTCACATGGTGCAGATTAGACAGAACCTGATTTCTGTAGGTTATTATCTTTGTTAACCATTTACACTTAAAATAAATTACATCATGACTTTTCAACTTGCATTTATTTGAAGGGACGCAGACAAGGGAAAGCGGGGCCCTATTGCCAGATTTCTTGCAACAGCCTTTAAGAAATTTCTCTACTGGGGCAAACAGCTTTCGTTTGATTTTGGATTTTTAAAGCAAATCAACGTGCAGATTTGCGCCTAAAAATCTCACAGCGAAACCCAACTAAAAGCAATAGCGTCAGTGCCGGGCTGAAAAATCAGAAAGTGAGCAGAGCGAAGAGCAAACTAAGCTGAAAATGAAGATGGTTTGAATGGCAGGTTCGGGCCGCCCGCCCAGGTGGACGAGCGCCTTTGTTTGCAGCGGCTCTGTAACTTCCCTTTCCGCTTGCTCCCCTCAGATCACCTTCACGGCTGCCGCACCTTTGCTGGTTCCCCGCAGGCTGCGATCGGAGGCGGCTGTGACTCCAATAATTGGCGTTACGGCGCTGAGCGATGCTGAAATGCGAGTTTCCCCTCACCTCCCCGCCACGGCCGGCGCTGCGCTCTGCCCCTCTGCTCCGCACGGCCAGCCCTGCCTCCGCCATCAGGGAGATCAAATTGGGATCAGATTAGCCCCAGCAATGAAAAGCACAGTCCCAGATCACACTCGCGGTTAGTTAGCATTTAGATAGGCTGGGACAGGGGTCCGTACAATAGGCATCAAAGCTGAACTCTTGGTGCAGCAAGAGGGATTAATTTCTTTAACCAACATGCCTGATCTGGCCTATCTCATTACCCTGCCTTGTCAGTGTCGATGTTAGATTTGATTGAAGATTATACCATTTAGGCCTTTCCCCTGTTTTCCACAGAAATCGGGCCTATTGAATTGCACATTCTTCCGTGGGCCCCTGTCAATACTCAGTGGCCTGAGCCTCTAATTCTGCTTCATTTAAACTTCATCAACTTTTCCAATCAAGTGGAAGGATCTGAAATAGGCTCCGTAAGCAGAAAGGCCCTTTTTCCTTTTGTCAGATAATTTATTCTGTTTTCTCCTTCTCTCCCCTCTTCCCCACCTCTTTCTCTTTTTCTTCTTTTCGCTCCCTTTCCCTGATGCTGAAAATGAGATTACAGTATTTAAATGACTATGATAATCAATCGGGGGACCTTGAGCCGAGATTGAGGTTAATTTTTCTTAGCAGAACAAAGAAGCGTGATGCCATTGGGGATTTGAAGGTGCAATCTGTGTTTCATGCCTGTATTCCTCCCCCCTCGTCCGAAACTGCAGTTTTAGTCGTCTTTTCTTGTTACTAACTAGGCAGTTGTGGTGATTTTTAGCAGAGGCAACCCCTAGGAGAGGAAAAATGTAATTTTGGGCCGATAAATAGCTAACAGCCTTCAATCAGCTATTTTAATGGGGAAAAAAAAACAAATCACTTCCATGATGTGACTGCAGATGGAATGAAAGTGCCACCATCACTTTGTTTGTATTTAAACATAATAGGAATAATTTTCAGCAGTGCTGCAAGCAGCCCTCCCAGCCTGCACAGTGCAGCTGTGAACTTTGAACCGAGCACCTCTGTCAAGCAGCCACTTGGCAGCTCGCTGGGTTGCCTTGAAAAAGTGGAGAACTTTTGTCACGATCTTGCTAATCAGAAATGGAATTGCTTACGTTCAGCTTAAAACTCGCACCGAAATGCCTTGTTATGTCTTTAGACCACGCATTGCTGGATGCAACACAACAGCATTCGCTCACCTGGAGCTCTCCCTCCCCTTCTTAGGAAAAAAAAATGTGTATTTCTTTGCTTCCATCCCAGCTGTCTTGTCAGTGCTGTTTTACATGCTGCCACCCAATGTTATCTTTTATTTGTGTCAGGAGAGGGGATTTGACAAGTTCAGTATACAATGTTCATTTGGCAAGGCAAATTTTTCATACCAATTTTGAGTAGAAAATGAAACCATCTTTCAACAGAATGAGCTGCATCATTTTTGGACAGACTTATTATGGGAAGAAGAATTGCAAAACTTTATTTCCCTGCATGATCCCCCTTCCAAAAAACCTGGAAATGAGACATTTAAACAACAACAACAACAAAAATACATGTATGAATGTTTGAGCCCATCCGTTTGTTTTAGAAATAAAAAATAACCACCGGCTGCTGTCAGGTGGCTGTGGCCTCCTTTTTGTTAATCAGATGCTGCTGAGATGGGTTGCATCATAATGTAGCTTTGCTTCAAATCTTTTAAGCTGTCAGAAAATTGGGGAAGGCAGAGCGACTTTAAAGTTTGTCAGCGTTTGCCAAGCAGAGCAGCCATTAACCAACAGCAGCGGGGGCTGAGGGCTGAGGTTGACCTGTGCCTGTTGTCTGGGTGAGGAGGGGCCAGGTCCCACCGAGTTTCCAGGGTAGCTGGGTGCTCTGCCTCTCTGGAGCATCCCCAGTGGAACTTCTGGTGGTGCTAAAAGCTCTGACCAGCCCAACTGGTGGAAAAACTCATTATGAATCCTGTTCTCTCTGTTCCTGGCTCTCTGTTGGCTGCCTGCACCCCATGTGTGTTGCGAGTTGCACTGGCACAGCATCTTCCCTGGGGGAGAGGCTCTGTGCAGCCCCACCTCAGTGGGCTCTGCTCCATGACAAGGACTCCCTGGTGCAATGGCATAGCAAGCTCCCAGGACACTTAAACATGTCTTTTTTCCAGAAGACCACGTGTTAAGAAAAGACCTCATAACCTTCAAACTGTGATGAAGTTCATTTTACACCCAGCATCCCTGCAAGGTTACGAGGTGCAATCTGAAAGCCCCGCCGGGCTAAATGTCCTTGTTCTACAAGCCCACAGGAGACCCGAGCCCGCAGTGGGAACTGAGATGCTCTTCTACGACTCTCTGTGGATTTTAGCCACAGCAAAAGCAGCAGCAGCCCCAAGATGCCTTTCCAACCCCACAGACTTGGAAGGAGCTGCACGTGTCTTGGGGCAGTGGTTTGCTCTGACAGCCTTCTCTCTTTAAGCAAACGTTGACTCACCATGGGGAAATTAAAACTCCATTAGATGCTGCCACATTGTAGAGCAGACCCCATTACAGCGGTCGAGTTGCAATTAATTGGTTTCCACAGAAATTACTTAATTCTGGAAAGGCGCGGATAGATGGGAAGGACAAGGCAAGGCTGATCTAAACAATAATTTCCTAAAATGATATAATCTAAATAAGCTAATGAAGTGATTACAGAGTTATTAATCTAAATATGAAAAAGAGTCGAGAGAAAATATTGGATATGTAACAGTTTAGGAAGCACAGTAGACTTAATAACATTCTGGTTAGTGTCAACATGAGGCAATCAGCATTTGGGTGATGGTTTAGCAGATTAATTATGTTCCATCCAGAAAACTGTCATTTCCAAGTGTTCTGTCTTCTGCTTTTGTTTGCTCTGTTGTTTATGCTGCTTAACTTTTCAACACGTAGATGGAAGGGGTTGGATTCATGGCGCTGCAAGTTTGGGGATTGTTCTTTATTTTAATTAAGGTTAGCTTGGGATTAGGAAACGCAGAGCTAAATAACCACAGAAAGAGACTCCTTTGCATGCAGATAGAATAATTAATCATTTGGAAGTACTCTGGCCTGGGAGAGGCCCTCTGTGCAGGCAGCCCCTCTATGGGGAGCTGCACACTGCATCCATGCCCTGGGCTCCATAGGGCCCCGCTGTGTCCCCCTGCCCGCCCAGCTCCCACGCTGCTCCTCTGCTGGCATGATTAGGGTGAGGAAGCATTTGTCTTCTGCAGAATAAATAACTAGGCCTTATAAGTCATTAAAAATGTATTATAAGAAAAATACAGTGCAGCTATAAATAGAAAACAAAGCAACTTGTACATAAACTTTTACAATGACTGTTACTCAGGCTATCGTCACAGCCTGTTTTTAAATGAATTTAGCATCTGTGATCTCTGGAGGCTGCTATTGCCTGAAACCTCAGCTCCAGCACTGGCACAGCACTGCTGCCTGTAACCTACCCCAGCTCTGCCCTGAGCATCCAGCGCCTGCAGCCCTGCTCTGTGAGCTGCCAACCTTGTCTTCAGAGCCCCTCATGGTGAGCAGAGGTATAGAGGGGCTGAGTGCTCCCAGACAGAAAAAATCAAAGTATTTCACTTATTTTTAATTCATTTACAAAACTGCATTTATGAGAGCTTGACACATAGCAGTGACTTCCATACAAGATAGCATCTCTCCCTGCAAACCACCACTGGTACAGATCTTGGCTTAACATGAAATGAACTGTGTAGCAATGCATTAATCATTCAGCGAGACATCAGTGCTGTCTTTTTTATTACTTAACCAGCAGTTGATGTAGCTAAAGCCGTGTACTCCTAGCCTTTCTTGAGGAATATGCATACTTTTGAAGCATGCACGAAGGTTGTCAGTGGGAGACAAACTGTGCTTTGTGTTTTCAGATTTGAATGTTAGGAGTTTGTGGGCTGGTGGGCCTTGGCTCTCAGAGAAAAAGGTGGCATCTCAGGCTTTCAGCTCACTTCAGCCATTTGATGTTCTAGCTTTGAAAAATCAAATACTAAACGTGGTCCCAACGTGACTGATGCTGAAAATTCCACAGTGGGGTACTCAGAGCACTTGAACTCCCAAATGTATCTGATGGGTTGCTCTAAGGGAAGGACTGGGCTGCCTTTGCTGGACAGTGATGAACAATTAGGTATTGCAGCACACAGCTGTACTGAGGAGTCCGTCTTTACATATTCAGGTCAGGGAAAGTAGGCCACAGATTGGGGTGATGAATCCTAACAGCCTGAGTTGTTTTGTGGTAAGGAGGAGGTTTTGTGCAACTTTTTTTTGTTAAGAAATGTGATGTTCCCCTCAGTACTCTGCTGTATGCAGAAGAGCTGCTGCGGTGTGGTTCAGAGGAAGAGCAATTTGTTTGTTTGCAAGGGTAAGAAAGTGCCAGGGGCTGGAAAGCACCGCTCAGCAATTCCCAGCACTGGTGTCTTTAGGATCTGGGGTCACACTGTTCTGTTCACTTCCATTAGCGCAGCCCTGAGTCGTATCTCTATTTGCATCTAATGCCTGATCAACCATAGTGGCTCAAAGTACTTGCAAAATGAGCCTGTGCATTGCCACTGCAGTCATTCTGTCCTGCCCCAGAAGTGGGATGTGTCACAGGGCTGTGAGGGCAAGCAGATTTCCTCTTCTGCATGGATGTGCGTTCAGGTCTGCGCTCCCAGGCATGGAAACAGCTGGGAGGAAACGCTGGCAGAGCATTTCCTAACAGAGCACACCGATTGGATGTGCTTCTGCCAAAAGATGAAACTCAGCAGGTAATGATTGAAAAAAGCAATTTCTTTTTATGAAACGTGTGTTCTAACATTCTTTTTAAGCCACACTTGCAGGAGCCTCTTCCTAAAATGCTCCTGCAGCCTCCTCAGTAACAGTCTGGATCCTCACCTCCCTCCTGCAAGGCTGTTAGTGTGCAGCAGTCCTTTTAATTTGAGAATTTAACAAGGAATTCTCAATTAGGACGTTGGAAAATCCGTGATCCTATCTACCATGTCTATCCCATCAGATGTGGCTCTGTGCTTTCACTGCCTCGCAGACAAAGGGGAAGAAAGTTGAACACATGGTATCCTCAGCTAGAAAGGGCTTTGCTGTAAGAGGATATTGAGTTGTTTCATAAAGCCCAATATTACGCTTGAATTATGCCTGAATAAGGAGAAAGGACATTGTTAAAGAGCCCTAAACATTGACCGTAGTGGATCATCTTTCTTCCAAACCCTTCAGTGGTGTTGTTTTTGGCTGTTAATGATTTGGTATTGTATTTATAAGCCAGCAGGGTAATCCAGGGAGCAGCAGGAGGGGCAGTTGCCTTAAATAAAGCTTTACAATGCTGCTAATTAAAATGATCCTTCCTCTCCCTGTGATGATTAATGAGACAGAAAGAAGAACTGGGGAGGGTTAATGAAAATGTTGCCATGAGATTCCCTATTTTTAATTGGTCTTTTTAATGTTTTAATCTCCTTTATGGTGCAGGGGTGGAGATGGAGATATTGTCTTTCAACCTTTCTTGTACCATGCCCAATAGGATTGTAATGCACGGCCTTAGAAAGGGGCATTTTCTTATATGGAACCAAACCATAACCAAACAACTGAGCCTGAGTGTGTGAATGTCATGAGATGGAAGAACCAATTTTGGACTTAACTGAGAACAGAAACAAGAAATGTGAAATCTGTTTTTAAGCTCATCTTCCAAAACTCCAAGGGAGCATTCGTACCCTGAGGATTGAGGCTCAGATCTATTGTGAAGGATTGGCACCGATGCTCAGTAGTATTTAGAGCTTTAGGTCATAATGCTCTGTTAAATGCAATATTTATCCCATGAGTATGTCACAGTTCACCTCAGATGTCAAGAATTCAATTAATATTCTGTTTAATAGAACACACCATGACCTAACCTTTTAAGACTCTTAGTAAGTCTGAGCCCTCCTTATTAGTGTCACTCTCTAACCGTCCTTCTCAGTTGATGCATCTAACAACAACTGGGATGGGGAAATTGGGAGCAAAGAGAGAGGGGAAGAGATTTAAATTACTTTTGGACCTCACTGTGAGGATTCAGTAGCTTTATCCCTTGTAAAACTCAGCTCACAGGGGGTTAGCACACCCTGCTTTTCCCATTTTTACAGGGTTGACATCTTATCAGTTTCAACTCTCTATTGATTTCAGAACACAAAAGGCACCGCCAAATTTGTCATGGTTTGAGTCCACTTTTTCACTGAAACAGCGTTTCCCCTCCTCACCCCACATTGTCAAACTCGGGGTCAGGAGAAACCATTCATGTGAGTAACACCTGCAGGATTAAACCTTTGCCTTGGAACTTCATCTGTTCACAGCAACGGTGGATTACACATAGCGCAGACTTCTGCCTAATTCACTTTTGAAAATTATCTCTGAAAGTGGAATCCCTTCAAAGCATTGTCCCAGACTGGCCCTGCTTCATCCCACTACCTTTTTTATGCAAGAGTTCCATAACACATTAGAAGTAGAAAGAGACTGAAAGCGAACAAGTGTTTAAAATTATTCTCTGTGCATGTATGTTATTCTCTGTATGCGTAGCCTTTCTGTTTGGGGAAGTAGTTCAATAGCAGCAGATCATTTTAAGGCAGTGGTTCTGGGATGTGATTAGCACAGCTGAGAGCACCTGCCTGCAGGTGGGAGGGGGCCCTGCTATTACCACACCTGTGATTTCAGGAAGATTTGTTGGGAAGATCAACCAATAAATACAGAATGTGCACCGCAGCTCCTTAGAGCGGGAGGAAGAACAGGCGTTGTGCCAGATATTTCCATGCAACTATATTCATTATTTATGCAGAAGAAGAGATATTTCAGGAAAACAGAGCTGAACCATGAGTGACAAGGTATCTTTCTGGAGCGCCGGGTGCAGGAAAATTGCACCAAGGTTGACAGCTTTTTAATGTAGAGCCTCTATTTCCCTGAATTACTGCATGTTGGCATTTCGAAAGTACAAGATGACCTATTTATTAGCTGTGAATCAAACAGAAATTACACGCTAGAAAATAAAAAAAGTTGTATGTTTCTTCCAGCCGCTAAGATGCTTATCCTACAGAAATAACGTATACAGAAAAAGAAAACCTGCAAACAAAGGAACATCCATCACAAGGCACTAAATTTAACATTGTAGGACCCGCGTTCATCTTGCAATATTGTGATTGTTTGTGCTTGTTTCCTTACATGTGATGTACTATTAAATATATGTGCGTCATAATACTTTAAATTGCATTATCCTTGCTTCGCTTAGGCTCCTGTCATCCTCTTCCCTCTTGAAAAGGGCAATAGTTGCTTGGTAATGTGATTTCAACAGTAATGTGCTTCACAAAGCAACACAAAATGGTGCTCTGAGGTCAGGCTTTCCATATTCCTAGCAGTCCTGTCCAAGCAAGTCCCTTCTCCAAGCACAGTCTGGGGTCGGCTCTTCCAAACCCAATCTTGGAAAACACAGCCACAGTTCACTGATGCAGAGGAATTCCTACAACTTGTGCAAAAGGCAGGGGAACGTCACCCATCTACTGCCTCAATCATGCATCACCCTGTGGCTTTTGGTCAGCACTGAGGGTCATCAACAGGCAGCGAGTCACCAAGCTTCAGTTCTGCAACTCTTTCATATTCCACCATTAGACAAGCAGCTGTTGATCAGAGAAAAGCATGCTGATTCTGACTTAGAAACACACAGTTGCTACAAGCGTGCAAGAGTGTAGAAGTAATAATCTGAAGTACAGATTGATGCATGTCACCAGCAGTCTGCAAAGATGAAAATCTTCAGTATCATAGCAAGTAGGTGGCCTCATTTCCTTCCTTTGTCAATCCCTTCTGTTCCCCCACTCTTTAGCAAGAGCACAAAGTCTTGGTGTCTTGCTGCGTGGCCTGGATGTTGTTTTCCTTATCATAGCAGCAGGCTTTGCAGGGAAGATGAAATGATTGCTGACTCTTTTCTTCTCATTAAATTTGTTTATGTTGTGGACCATCGAGGTTTTGCTGGCTTTGTGTCTCCTGTACTCTTTCTTTGAGGATCCCCAGCATTCATAACAGTAAAACCACCTGAACATCCGCAGCTCTTACAATACTTAGAAAAGTTCAATGTGAATTTTTATTACATATGCATCACTGTGTTTTTCTAAAGACAGAACTGAAAAGCAAATTGGCTATGCAGGAAGATTACTGCTAGGTCTCCCCTTAAAGATGGCAGCTGTCACTCCCAAATCCAGAATCAGGGGTCTGCTACACCCTCATGACTGTGACCAAAAGCACCAAACATCTTTGTTAGAGCCCAACAGCAATCTGTCCTGAAGAAAGCAATGAGCTCAATCTCAATAACCTCCCAGTACTATTATTGTTTCTGCTAATGCACCCATGTAGCCAGGAGGAGAAATGCGCCATTAAGAACTGCTGGTCCAGCTAAACACCCCAGTAGGAAATGAAGAGAAGGAGGAATAACACAAAATTCCTACTGGCTTCTCTGAAACCCATTATCTGAAGCACGTGGAGAGCTTTATAACTTCATCTTTGGTTCTGCCACTTTGTCACAGAATCACAAGGTTGGAAACAACCTGCAAGATCATCTAGTCCAACCACCCTCCCATTCCTATCAGTACCACAAACTGTCCTTCTGGGATCTCAAAGCAGTTTCTCCCACCAACCTTAAATTCCCCTCAGCCTTGCAATTAGTCATTACCACAAGGATAGCTATATCCCAATGATAGCATTTTCAGACTTCTCAGTTGGTATCCACTTCCTCAAAGCAGCTGGATAAACATTATTTTTAAATACGTGTTGACTCAAGTATTATTTGGAATAGATGCAGGGCAGTTATTTCAGACTTACACATTCAGGTATTCAGAGTGAACATACAGGATCTTCTGAAAGAAAAAAGATCAATACATTACAAATATTTAATTGACCGCTTGATGTTATTCTAGTCCCTCTGTGTTGAATCCTGAATGGTGAAATTTAACACGATTCTTTTTTCCTTGAATTATCCTCCTGCTCTTGCATATATACAAGCTGTGTGCTGCAATGCAAGACTCCTCCATTCGTCTTTGTAATTTATCTCATTTCCTTTGGAATGGTGTCCCTCAGTGGCTCAGAGAAAGTGGAGCGGTTGTTTTAATAGATTTGAGTTTTATCTGCCTCTCTATTTGCAGCAGGGCATAATAATAATAAATTATGATACTAATAAGTAGGTTGTGCAGAACGGACTACAGTGGTACCACTTCCCTCCCCCTCCAAAAAAGTAATTTATGGGTACATTCTTGTGACTTTAGGGGTGTAATAAATTATCAGGGTTCGTTTTTCCATCCAATTTGAGGCAGTGCAGCTGTGTTTTGCAAGCAATAAACTCTCTTGTTGTATTTCTTAGCTAAGCACTGAAAAACACAGTGCGATTTTTTTTCCCTCCCTTCCCAATTATTGTTGCAACGCCTGGTAGCTTCTCTGCAGTTAAGGGTTTGCCAGTGCTTCTATTATAAACCTCAATTTTCAGGGGCCTATAACTTTGCTCTTTTAAATCAGAATGCTAGGACTCGGTGTACATCTCTGTCAATCTGCACGCTTTTTATTCAGGGAACAAAGGCAAAATTTTTAAGGAGTCCAGAACTCCCAAATTGGAGCTACGCACAGAAGTCAGAGACACACATGGATGTGAATGGCTGGTAATGCTTGGGTAGCTCTTCAGCTCCTGAGAAGCCCATAAATGCTGCTTATCACGGAAACACCTTGGGGTAGCATTTAGTCCTTAATGAATTTTTATTTGGGTGCAGCAGACAGGAAGGTCAGCCATCTGCAGCAGCTCCCTCCTGGAAGGTGGTGCTCTGCCATCGCATGCTGACCTGGATACTCATACAAATCCAGCAGGTGCACAGGATACAGCTCCATGCCCCCTTCCCACACAGCAGCTCGTAGGCTTTGTGCCTTGCCAGCCCTACTGCCACAGGGTCTCTGAATTCAGGCAGGACTTAGCAGCCTCCGTGGAGCTGGTTCCCTTTCCCAGTCCCTGCGCAGTCTCTGCTCAGTCTGACACGAGCAAGGGTCAAACAAGGAAGGAAAAAATGCAAGGGGGTGTAATAACATCACTAGAACCACACAGGCTCTCTACAGCAACCTTGCAGACCACAGGACGTTCATTCCCCTCTACAAAATTTTACTGAATGGGGAAAAATAATAAAATCTCACTGATTTCCCAACAAGGACTTTGTTTGGGTGCAGTTACATCCTGTTTGCATTGCCTGGGCCCTGAACGCCTTTCCAGCAGAAGCAAACCAAGAGCAGTGCAGAAATGGCTCTGGTTTTCCTGGTGATCTCAGGAGCATCACGCCAAGGAGGAGAGCAGCTCAGCCCCTTTTTGCTATGCTGTTGGACAGCCCTACCGCACTGCCAGGCTAAAGCTGACGCTACCCAGCCTCCTCCATGATCAGCAATTAAGCTGTGAAGTCAGCCCCTTACTATTATGTTAACATAGTTCAGTATATTAAATGTAAAACAAGCCATAATTTTTAAAGGTACCTTGGCTTACTGAGTTTAAATGAAGGCAGCAGTAGGACGATCACAGCCGTATGCAAATCATCTGCATTTTAAAGCTAACAATAGATTTTGCTTTATTGTTTTGGCATTTAACGAGTGGGAAAATAATAAATTAAGCCACATGGGGAATCCCTGGTGCTTTTACAAACTGAAGCAGTGCCCATTTGGAGAGAGAACATTCCCCATTTTTCTCCCTAGCTGCATTTCTCTTAACCCACCACCTTATTAAAACTTATAGGGCAAAATTCTCCTCTCATATTCCTCTGGCAGTTCTTAGTCCACGCTCAGCTCTCCCTACCTTCCTGGCTGTCTTTCATCCCACGAGCTCTCTCTGCAGAAAGGAAATGAAGAAGAGCAAAGAGTGGTGAGGCCATGGGGAGGCAGAAGAAAGATGTTGTCATCATTTCCAGATAGCTGTTAGAGCATGGACAGCTTCTTCTGCCTGCTGTAGCAGAGAATGCAGTCTGCAGCTACCAGTGCGAGGTGTACAGAACAGACAGCTGCACTAGGATCCATGCAGTGAAAATAACAGGGCTTCTGCATCTGCCTGCTGCATCACTGTGCCAGGCACCAGCCACACGACCAGCACCAAAAGGAAGGGAGTAAATGACATCTGGTTCCAAGTGCTTTTGAGGAGGGTGTTAAAATTGCATCGTGCAGGTTGTGAGCAGAGCAGTATTCCCTTTTTCATTCACTCATCTCTTAACGATCGGAGCCTTCAGCCTCAAGTCAAGCTCAGCTGTGAGATGTTGGTCATCTCATGCTGATACAATCGGCAGGTGTTGCTCCTGCCAACAGCAGTGTGTTGCTCACCTATTGGTAGCTTCACTGCCCACACTGCTCCAGCATGTGACTAAGTGCAGCATTTCCTCGTGCAGAGCAGTCGCACCAGCACATTCAGTACGTGCTTGCTTCCTATGTCATCTGTGAGAAATATCAATTATAGATGTCTGTGAACATATCCCTGCACCTGCTTTCCCCCAGGAGCACTGCCTTATCAACTCCAAAGGATGCAACAGAAATCAGGAACCAAGGTAAAGCAGTCAGCCTGAAGTTAACATGGCAGTGCAGCATTCACTGGCAACAGAAAATTGCCAGGGAGAGTGAAAACTTAAGACAAAAAACAAAACAAAGCAAATACTGAAAAACAGAGAGAAAATACTTAGAATGGAAACCTGCAAACCTCAGACAAGTTTTGAACATACCTAGGGGTAATCCAGCAGCTTCCATCTCACGGCTCTGTAAAATCTTTATTAAAGCCCCTGCAGTCCCACCACACATCTGTTTTCCACCAAATCTGCTGTTTGTCCCATTCAGTGCATTTCACCTGCCGTACATAACATTTGCACTTACATGTGTGCCATGCACTGAGATTGTAGATTTAAGGCTTGTGCAGCACTCTGAATGTATGAGTGCTGCCCAAGTACTAAGGATTGCGGTTGTTTTGATAATAATTCCTCACTGTTGCCTATGTTTGAAGTCAGGGATGTCTGGTGGCTGAAGCAGACAAGCAGAACACACACAAAAGCCCAATTAGCTTCCTATCTCCAAAGCTCTTACAAACACTAATGCATTAATCATTGTAAAATGAAGATGAGCATCGGTCTGTACTCCTGGCTCAATTCACTCAGGATATAAGTTGACTGAAGCTGAGAATTACACCAGAAATCTCATCTGTTTATCCCCACCGTGCAGCAGAGGAAACCAAAGCCAAGGCAGAGCAGCTCACTGTCCCTTTGTGACAGCCAGCTCAGGACAAGCACGTCCCAGGCCGAGGTCCAGCCAAGCATCTGTTCCCAAAGCAGTGTTTTGTGTTGACCTCTTAGAAAATCCAAAGGATGCTCAAACCATGGAAAGTTTAAAATAGCATGGGAATGTGCATGGAAGGACTAAACAACAACAACAACAACAAAGTGTTTAGTTCTGCAAGAGATGCACAAAAATACAAAAGCTAAGCTGGCTCTAGGAAGAGCTTTTCAGATTACTTGAATGGCCCTTAAAAAAGGAATTAAAATACGGATTCCCTCTATTATTTTTCAATAACACAAGTGCCGCACAGAACTACTCACTAGTGCCACAAACTAGTTTTTCATTTCTGTTTTTGTTTCATGCCTCAATATCTTCCAGCTGCTCATGTCTCCTTTTCCTTCTCCTCACTTTGATCTATTAGTTTTCCACAGAAATGGGGTTTATAAATCATTGTAATGCAGCCCTGGGAAAGACGGTGCTTAGTGCAGGGAGAAATACATTGCAGCTAACAGCCACGGCAGGGAGGAAAACTCTCACCTCGTAGTGGAGCTTTGGCGACAGGTTACTGATGGCACTGGGTTATTTTATGTCTGCATTCATGCCATCAGGGGCAGGGCCGCGGGGACCGCCGCCTGTACCCCCCGTGCAATATTTCAAGCTTCCTTCCACAGGCAAAAACAAACTGCTTGGGGGCTCGCAAGGGAAGAGGAGGAGGAAAAATTGCCAGAGGAAGGGGAGGGGAGGCAGGACAGGTGGCGATGGATCGCTCAGTTCCCGCTTTTGCACCACTGCATCTTTTTAAAAAGAGGCATTTGTCTCGAACGCACACTGAAAAGGTGCGGATTTTGTGCCAGTCTGTTGGTGGCAGCAGCAGGATCCAGCTCTCCTTTGAACATCTTTGTGTACCTTGTGTTCCCGTCCTGCACTCGGACAACTTTGTTGCCTGTGCCCACTGCTGACCCCAGCATCGCTGCGCATTAGGGCAGCAGCACCATGGCACAACAGCATTACCAGCCTGGGGTAACAGTCTGAGCATCCCCCAGCAGAGGGAAGTGCCCTGGGCTCCCTCCCAGGAACAAGAGTACGTCCTAAATGCAGAAAGCCCAACATCAGCTGTGGCCAGAGAGACAAACCTCTGCCAGCAGAGGTTTTGGTACTTATCTCCTGCCCTGGGGTGTAGGATGGATTAGGGAACCCTATTGCCAGCCCTATTTAATGAGGGAGGAAATCTTCATAAAATCCTAAAAGCAGCACAATCACACACAAGCTAGAAGCTCTTTTAAGCACTCGCTGTGTTTTTAGGATCAGCAGCTCCTAATAAGACCACCCCAGGCAGACACACCATCCTTTAGTTTTGAAAGCACACAAAAGAGACACCATGCTGGAATCTTACCTATATCTTTAACAAAGCATTACCCCCTCCTCACCCTCTTCCCCATAATTGCCTTGTTATTGTCATTGGTGCCATTGTTCATTGGCTCGTCCATAGAGAGGCCCGAGGGAGCAGTTCTGCCTTAGCTAAACCAATATCTCCTGCAATAACCCCCTGCAGTTTCCCCTTTGCTATCCCATGTTGAATAAATCCTCCATCTCTGTTTGCTGAATGATCATAAAGATATGATTGAAGTTTCAGATTTATGGTTTCCTTCCAATCGAGGAGCAGCTCCAATAATGCCAGAGCCTGTTTGCTGACTGCTTTTGACAGGATGTATGTAAAGGGAGATTTGTAAGTGCAGAAACACAAATGCAAATACTAAGGCAGGGTATTTTCTACAAACAGAGCACACGTGTGAGGTTCAATTCCCACATGCTTCCAGAGCATCCTTTCACACAGCCCTCCCTGCGGCTCGCAGCACCCAGCGAGGCAGGAGATGTGCACCGTGTTGTACTCTAACAGCAAATCTGTCTCAAGCAACCACTCTAGGGACCCACAAGAACTGGCTGCCTATAAAGGAGGATCCTAACTAAACATCTCACACAACTGTGCTGGAAACTACTCTTAAGTTGTAGCTGAAGAAGGGAAGAGAGCGGTATATTAAGGCAGTCCTTGCTGTCAGCTTTCTAAACACCTCAGTTCTTTCCTAACTGCATTAGCACAACAATCTGGGTGCCTGCGATGCTCCTGGGGGAGCACTGACAAATTCTCTCTCTCCTCTGAGAGAAAGTCCCAGCAATTCTGCAGATCCAGCAACCCAAAAAGCAGCCAAAGTGGAATTACGCTGGCAGGAAGAGGCCATTTCCTATTGCAAAACAAAGTATTGCAACTCACCCCTTGAGGCAGCAGCGTCGAAGAGCAAAACCAGGGACTGTGGATGGCCGTGAGCCTCCAGGAGGGTATGGTTACTGTCTTCCCCTTCCTCCCAAGTGTTCGTACATCACCCATCCCAGCAGCATTCCCTGAGCAATCTCCATCACACAGCTGTAACCCTGGGAATCACGTATTACGGGGTACTGGTGTTTGCATCCAGGTTAGAATTTGTCTTTCTGACTCAAGCACTAAGCTTTGATGAAATCCAAGCTTGTCAGTTTGGCACCAAAACCTGCACAGAGCATCCCAAATACATTCTCTGCAGCCCTGCGGCCATCTCACGCTGGCTTTTCCTCTATTAGCAGCCGTTTACGTTCATTCTCATTTCAACAAAAGCCCATAAAGCTCTTACAGGGTGATGCAGTCCTAAATTAAGTGCGTTTTAGCATCCCGATATAACAAGGGAGTCTTTGCTCTTTTAAATTAACACGTGTAGCTGAGAAGGGGACCTTCCCTGGAAAATTTATTCCGCTTCATTTGGAAACAGAAAACCCCACCTTGTTGCACCTTCTGTGAGAGCAAAGATTATTTGGTGTTATAATGAGGAAACGAGAGCACTGTGTGTTACACTGGCCATGAGGAGAACAACAGAAAAGAAGAGAGGACTTCTGTGAGCAGCAGTGTTGTGTGATGTATGGTAATATTTTTCCTCAGTGCATTACAAAAGAAAAAAGCAAGATAAAAATATCTTCCATTTTCTCCCTAATTTGTAGTTTTCTGGTGTTAGCAAGGCTTATAAGACACATGCTCCCAATTAGCTGCTCCTCTTAATTTAAATGCTTCATAAATTATCTCCTGCGCTTGTGGATTATCACTTCATAATGCGAGTTAGCATTTAAATAAATAGCTGCGATGTAGGAAATTAGAGAGGTTTACAGTCTGAGACAGCAGCATAATGAAGGAAAATACCACAGCAGCTGAACAGGGGTTGGGAGAGATGTGATGAGACAGATTTTTTCCTTTACCTTTTAGCAACCCAATTTGGACTGCAGCCGGGAAAATATGGGTCAGCACTCCAGCCGAGCAGGATCCCTCTGCAATGGCTGAGTACGAAGGGAACACATATGCTCAAGCACATAAAACGTCTGATTCATCAAATATGATGCGATTATGAAGTGGGGTTTTAGAGCCAACCCTTGCTTGCCTCACAAGAGCAGCCCCCCTGCAAGCAGTCGGGCTGTTTGTGTGCATCCCCTGAGCCACGTCTGAGCCCTCTCATTCCAGGCTTTTGGAAATGGACAGGACTGAGGGGAACAGTAGCACAGAGCAGGACTGAGATTGCAGGTAGAAGACTTGGTGGAGAAAGAGGTGAGGGACTCAGATATAGGATTAAAAGGAATTTCATAAAAATGCAGGGATCAAAGATGAGCATTAATTTGTAAGGCAAATATCTTTTGCCATATTTCTGCTGCCTTTAGCAATTAGCTCATGGGCAATAATAGCCCTTTAACCATCAGCAGCAAGTTCCCAGCGCTGCTTCAGCCTAGTTCCACAATTGTCATAAATGTAGAAAATTAGGAAGTCTTGAGATTTTTCCTGCCCTGACAACTCCTTGGGGGACTCAGGCTCTCACCAGCATTTGCTGGTCGGTCTTGCCTTTGGTGTCACTGCTTCTTTTTCTGCCACAAGAGAAAATTCAGGGCAGGATCCTACCAGCAGTCAATCACACTTGACTGCCATTGACTTCATTGGGAGCTGCAGACACTGAGGCACTCACGGGCTCAGGGCTGCTTTGGTGTTCGTCTTGCTGAGAGCCCAAGGTTGAGCACTGCAGCTCCTGAGGAAGTTCAGCTATTACAGCTCCCTGCTTGCTCACACAAGCCCCAGCGTGTCAAAATCATGGGTATTTTTTCAGAAACACGTGAAAATCATAGAAGCCTTGACAGCCTTGACCAAAGTCCAGCCTTAGGCAGGAGTAAAGTTATTAGCTGCCTTATTTCCCAGAGAAAGAGCCTGACACATTAGGATTTCACAGTAACTGGCTGTAAGTGTAATGGGCAGGGTGTGATTTTGCTCACTAGGTTTTGCGGTTTAATTTCAGCATGTTGAATACATTTTGCTGTAGGACAGAGCAAATGACTTGGGCAGATTTTTGCAGTAGCACAAGCCCCTCTGTGCTTAATAGGAGTTCTGTCTAACTGACAGCACAATTTGGATCTTCATTGTATTTAATATACTTCAAGAGCGGGGGTCAAATTGTCTCATCATTTACATCCACACAACCCTGCTAATCCCAGGAGATGTGCAGAGCTGAAGCTCAGGACATGTAACTGACTCAATTTTCTCTGCTTAGAGACTTTCAGCTAATTTTTCTAGCACTCTTGGTTACGGCTCCAGTTCTTCCCAAGTCAACAGGCCTGGATGTGAGCACATAGAAATGAGCACATAGAGCACATTCAGAAAGTGAGAAGGGGTCGTCCCACTCCAAAATCTGGAAGCTTACAGGAGCTCTTCCTCCCTAACAGTTTCCAGGCAGTAAAAAGAAAGCAATGTGGGCCAACGTGAGCTCATGCTCACAATAGCTCTGCAGTGCCCCTTTCCTCCATGACATATTTGCATCTCTATTACCATCACTTGGTCTTCGGCACCAGCAAATGGATGGGCAAAAGCACAACTGGCTTCCTCTGCACCTTGAGCCTGATCAGCCTCTATTTTGCTGCGCTATGAGGACACAAATTCAATCCTCCCTGCAAGAGCTCTATGGGTTTAAGAAAAACCCATGAAATGCTTTGGGTGGAGGGGCAGGAGGTACAGCTAGGAAGTAAGGGTCTCAGCCCTTATCAGCCCTTATCAGGAGATGGTGCCACTGTGTGACAGAATCACCTTTCCTCCTAGAAGGGCACTTTAAGGAATAAAACCAGGAGCTGCTGCAGATATCTTTCCAACTGATCTACTAATCGTATTTCTTCAAATTTTATATCCCTGACCCTTGTAAAGGGATTGCAAGGAAGGCGTTTTTTAAGCTGCATTTTAATAAGTCAATATGGAAGCTCAAAATTATTTAAAGCTTCTTAAATAGGATTATATTTGATTTCTTATGGGAATAGTGGGGGATAGTCTAGTAAAGACATTCTGTCCTGCTGAGATTTTATTACATTAAAGAAACAGCATCTTTTTTTTTTTTTAAGCAGCAAAAACTTTTATCTATTCTCTAATGAAAATGGAGATTATTCTGTATGTGAAGTGACTGAAGGTACAAAGTTCCTGCATCTGTGATCAGAGATTAGAGCTTCTCCTTGAGTGAAGGCAGGGAGATTCTTAAACCAAAAACTTGCCCAAAGTAAGCAAGTTGTCTGCTAGTCCAAGATATTGAATGCCTTGTCCTGGGAGGAACCACAGCTGTACTGACTTCAGGCAAATTGTGCTGCAAGATGAGGGCAGCCAGCATCTCATTTGAGTGAGGGTTGAATTTGGCCCTGAAATCAGACCTATGCCACCAAGAAACTGTTTTGCTGTATCGGGAATACGGCCATATTCGGTCTGCTCAAAAACACACAGAGCCACATTCTCATTTGCATTCAACTCCTTAAATGTCACTGTGAGTATATGGATGCCGTGCTGGCAGATCTTTGCCTAATATTTTCTATAGGGACCCAAAGAAATTTGGGAGGAGGAAATTAAAACTACCTGTATGGAGCTGAAAGAGACACCAGCAAGTTACATGGCATAAAAAGCAGCTTCACTGAGTTGAGCTGTCCTGCACATAAACTCAAACAACATCTGGCCCTGAGAACATAAAGAGATTTTTCTCGGAGTAACAGATGGGGAGGCTTATAGAAAAGATATTACTTAGGATGAAGCACAGAGAAAAGGTTGTAACTGCTCTAAGGGAACTTTTTTTTTTTCCATTTAACATTCCATCCCATCTCTTCAACATTTATAGAATGTTGTCTCAGCCACCAACTAACCCAAATCCCGCTCGCAGGTAAAACTCCCTCTGAAGCCAACAGGAGCTGAGCAACAGCGTTCTCCAGCTGAATTTGGTGTCAGAATTCCCAGCAGGGCAGAACCTTCCCTGCCCCAAACATCTCTGCCACTTCCCCCACATCCATCCCGTGCTCATTCCTCACACCAGAGATGGGTGATGGCTGTAGCTCTGGGGATGAGGTGCAGGTCAGACCTCAGGTTAGCAGCAACCATGAGCTGCACACATCTTCATTTATCCTAAATAACATCTCCTTCCTGCCTACAGCTTTGTTTTATGAATAGCATGCACTGCTTCGTCGTGGCTTGACACCCACTCCAGAAACACAGAGGCTTCTTTGACCTTCAGTACTGGCATGAAACCTTACATAGACACAAATTTATCTTTAACTCAGAAGCAGATTTAACAGAGCAGGAGAAGATAATTTCCAATATTTGCATCTCAATTACAGTCAAACCCCTCTGCGACTCTCAGCCTTTGGGCCATACTCAGGCTGCCAGCTCCCAGCATTGGGACTGTTGGAAGAAGCAGCACAGTGGGGTGAGGTGGAGATGATTTATCAGTGCTGGACTGATCTGTACCGACACAGAGACTCTGAGGAAGAGCTCAGGGTCCTGCAGGTGCCCCCTGAGTTATACAGAGCCTTGCAGCAAAAGTAGTAGATCATAGATCTGGCTCCCCAGAAGAATGTTTTTGTCCAAAACCATTTGCAAACAGCTGAAAGATGCAGCTCTGTTGCAGAGAAATCAAGACTTAATATTTGCATTGCTCTACAGTTCAAAAATTACCTTTCAAACAGCATATTGTGTGTTAACTCAATAAACAGCAACCAGTATCCAGAGCCCAGGAATGTGGGGGCACAAAATATTTTTCAAGGGAAACCTGGAAGGTGAATGAGCCCATGAAAACAAATGAAAGTCTTACATAGGCAAATACTTTCATATCTGCCTGGCCCTTTAAAACCAAAACGATAGAGTTCATTTGCATTTAGATCTCTTTGGCTCCCTCTTTTCATCTAAAGACAAATCCTCACAAAGGCTGCTTAATTAGACCAAATTAGATTTCCACCTAGTGGCTTGTCATTCATTAGAAAACGCTGTTCTTTTTTTCTATTTTGGTAATTATAGGCTGGTCTCACAGTGTTCACTTCAGGCTCCAAGTATGACTTGCATTCATGATTTTGTGCAGATGAGAGGAAAATTATTCAGTCGCATCAAGTCTGCCCATTTTACAAGTTGGATAAAGATCACTGCTGGAGTCTTTTATGTAATGGGGTATACTCTTTCTTAAGTTCTAAATGATTAATTGTAATAGCATAAGTACAAAGTTTGCAAGCAAAGCTACAGTACCAGATAGAGGTGTCTTTCTACAGACATAGAATTCTGTGCCAGGGATCTTTGGTTATCAGTGATCCCATCCTGCTGCAGCAGGTCCTGCCCTTGAGTGTAGAACAGAGGGGAGGGGGCAAGCTCAGCTTGTGTAGGGAAAGCCCCTGGGGTAAAAGAGCCCCCTTCATCCTGTGTGTGCAGCTGTGTCTGACCCAGTGAGGGGACACCTGTGTCCCACTGCTCACACAACCTCCTGCAGCCAGCCTCGTGCAAAACATCGCTTCCAGAGGGGAGGGCAGTTCTGAAATTCACACCTGAGGTGGATCCGTCAGGAGCACATCAGTGTAGGCTGCTCAAAAACCGTGTGTAGCTGGGTTAGCAGCATCCCTGCCCTGTCTGGAGGGTTTGTAGTGTCAGGAGTCCAGCTGCATATGTCAGACCAACAAGCGTTTTCTTGCTGGACTCCATGAGAGCTGCTTGCCCAGCCATCTCCCTGTGCTCTGGAAGGCTCACAACCCAGTGTTGTCTCAGCCTGAACACGGCCACACTCCTGATTTCCCCCATCCAACCCCCACTTCCTTTGCCATTAGTCACAGACACATTCATTCCCTGCCTCAGTTTCCCCAGCCGTTACGGCAGGATCATCACTTGGTGGCACATTCTGAAGTTTAATAAATCAGGGCCAGATTTTGTGGTCCTTCATCAAGCAAAACTTCCTTCGTCTTTGACCTTTAATGCTTATGAGAATCTTCAAAGATAAGTGCCAACTTATTATTAATAATCTTCCTGGGAGGGGAAGTTAACAGCACTTAGCAGCACGCAGCCCAGCATCCACCAGCCCTGCTTGGACTTCTTCTGCATCAACACATCCAGATTTTCACGTGCATTTTAATACTATTCTTGTTTTCCCAACCATTTTTGTGAGAGATGGAAAAATAAGTTTTTCACCTTTAAAAAAAAAAAAAAAAGCTGATCAAATTTGCCTTTCTCAAAACACTGAACATTCCCTTTCTCATCTACCTAAACCTGATGTTGAGTTACTGTCCCCCAGAGGCTTTCAGTAGCTCAGTTCTGATGTATCCCTGCACTTTGTAGCTCACTGCCTTCTTAGAGTGTAATCAAACATCAAGCTAAGTAGCAAATAAATCTCCCGATCTCATAAGCTGCACAGCAAGATCATGTAAATGCAAATGAAGGGCTTGATTTCAAGCTGTCGCGGGGGGAAGGAGGGAAAAATGCTGGGCCTTGTCACTGCCATCACTTCACTCTGCAAGTGCAGTAAATCTGCAATAATAATAGTAATGGCAGCGTGACGGGAGGCTTTACTGTACAAGGGGGTGTAATGAAAAGTGGAACAGAAGGTAGGAAAGGAAGCAGGGCCTGCCGGGTTGGAAATGCAGCAGGTTTGCAGGCATCCATCGGCAGGACGGAGCTGATGGGGAGGGGATGGGGCACCCCTGCTGAGCTGGAGACGAGGGGATCTGTGAATCTGCCCAGCATCCCCTCCCAAAGGGCTGCAGGAGATGCATGGATTAAAAGGCCTCCATCTCTCATCGTACCCCTCTGCACACAGGCAGGTGCCTCACCCCTCTCTATCTCAGCCATCTTTAGCAAATTAATGCAATGTGTGTTGATGGATCATAAATGCCAGGGGATGGAACATAAATGAGGTTTACAGCAAGCCTGCGAGTTCCTTTACTTCTCTGCTCTTTTGCGGCTCACCCAGCTCTCCTCACACACGGATCAGCTTCCAAGCCCAGCTTTTGCTTTGCATCAAACATTTTCCAACACCATCAGACACTCAAACCCAAATCTAGGGCTGCATGAATGGGAACCTACCTGGGAAGAGCAAGGGAGTTCAGTACTCCCAGCACTGCAGCCAACCAGGGCATCTCACTGACCACACAGCTCCAACACTGCATTGCTTGGAGCAGCGTCCTCCAAGCACAGAGCACACACCCCTGGTTCAAAAATTAGAATCACCCTGCTCAGGGGGAAGGGATGCATTAGCTGAGCCCTTAAAGAGAGTTTTAGAAAGCAGAGCCTCAGCACACATTTCTTGCAGGCCCGGGAAGAGGCGGTCTCTGCAGGATGCACTGGGAGTGTGTGAGGAAAAAGCCTGGAGTTGTGTTTGTGAACAGGCTAGATAAACAGTGTTTAAGATGCCTGATTTTCCTCACTGAGGTCATAAAGGGAGAAAACTTGCAGAAGGTACCCAGAGAAAATTAGGACCGCCTGGGATGCAGAGAGAGACGGTTTTAATTAGAGCCAAGAGGTGGGAAATAAGGCAGAGAAATGACATCTTAATGAGGTTTAATGAAGTTGTCTGCTGATGGGCACAGCTGTCAGACAGATCTGTATTCCAGCCAAGCAGCTTTGTGACAGTCTAAACCCGAACACAGGAAGCAGTGCTGGAGCTGGGGAGGAAAAAAGGACCTTCTGCACCAACTTTGGCTCTCTCCCACCACAGCTCATGGCACAGCACACCTACATTGCCCGAGGACAAGCAAAGGAAACCAGCCCGTGAGGTTGCGACAGCGTTTTGCTAATTTATGAATGAGAAAGGCTAATCTTTGATTACACTCAGCAGGATTCATTCCTGCTACATCCTTCCCCTTCTTTGCTTTTGTGGGTAAAACCCTTGGCATGCAGCCAGAGTCCTCTGAGCCCATTGGTTTCCTTCAGAGCCGCCGATTCTCTCCCTGTTCAACATATTGGACCAGATTTTTTTTTTTAATTAATTATCCAGCACCTTCAACTTTATTTATTCAGTGCAAAGCGACTGTAAAATGCCACCTGATCGTAAGAAGAAACAGCACACGCTCACTTTGAGGTAACATCGCGCGCTCTGCAAAGGGGAATTTCTTCTGTTCTACAGAGTTGTGCATTCTGAGGTCTGGAAGCCACTTTGCCTCTCCTTTCCTGCAGCTTCTCAGCAATTTCCTCCCACCTGCCACACCTTCACCCCAGCAGCAGATTCTTGGCCTCGCTCAGCTGACCCAGGATCAGAACACGAGCCCTGGGTAAAGCCTTTCCTCGTGCATCTGAACAACGCTGTTCAATTTCCCTGCAAGATCAGTGACAACTCTCCCTAAAAATAGCTGCCATACGAATGCCTGTAAATACCAGAGAAATAGATCAACACTGAAAGCTCCTTTATCACTCCTGGCACCAGTTTATGCGTTTTGCGTGAGCTCCCTGACTCACACCCAGCATGCACATATGGTTTAGCACCGCCGCGCGATATTTCAATGGCAGCAGTGCTAAAAGCCCTCTTGCTGCCATCGCTGCACACATCTGCAAGGAATGGTCCCTTCCTCTGCCAGAGGTCTGCAGGAGGCAGTGGGGAAAAAGCAGCCATGTTATGCACAGGTTCGAGCAGGTAGCTGAGTTGGTTGCTTTCAAGCAGCTCATTGCTCGTGTTTGCTCGCATCAAAGGATCCATAGCCTTGCAGAGGGCAATAGGCTGCTGGAGTTTACCAAAGGATCTTAGTAAGTCCAGAAAATTCATTTTCTGGTGAGCTTGTGCTGCTGGGAATCACAGGGATACCACATCAGTTCCACAGTGCCATGAGTGGTTGGATTTAACGACCCCAGGGTGCAGGATTTCCCTCCCAGACCTGGGAAGCCAATGTCCAGCTGTACCTGAAGCCCTGCTGTGTGGCTTTGCAGACACAGAGATCTCAGCCACAGAGCAGTATTTCAACATTGCCATTTGCCCCAACACTTACAACCTTCCTCAACAGGCTTCCCATGGAAAATAACCCATCCCAAGGCACCCACCCCATGCCTCAGGGCTGCAAGGAGCTGAATGCCTCGCTCTGCTCCCTCTCCCCAGCAGGAACACACACAGCCCGACTGCTCTCACCCTTCCCTTCTCCATGGCCTCTCTTTCAAGCAGCAATAAGGTTTCAAGATACACACATCCTGCAGTGACTTCACCATGGAGATGGGAGGGTTGGGACAAAGGGGTGAAGGGAGGTCAGTTAATCCCACAGACAACACCAGGCTGGGATACACATGGGCTGGGTAAGAGTTCATTTTGAAACTAAATAGAAATGAGATTATTGAGCTCAAGTTCTCTTCTTTTCTGTGCTATAAATCCCAAGCTCTGCTCCCCCTCCTTCACTGCCCTTATCCCACCGCAACATGCCTTGCGCCTTGATTATTCCCAGGCAGGAGTGGCAGTGTGATTGCATTTGGGAGAGTTTATGGAGAGCGAACAACTTGGAAGTGAAATACTTCAAAGGAAATTTAAGGTCAGCTGCTGAAAAAAAAATAAATAAATAAATTTAAAAAAATCTGTCTGCCCACCATGGCTGGGCACCCTGGCCAAAGGAGAAATTAGTCAAACAATTAGATTAAAATCATATATATTGTCAAGGCCACGATTTCCAGCGTGGCTGGATCACCTTATAACTCAGTTGTGAATCTGTGCCAAATTCAGCATCCCACAGGCTCCAGGCCTGAGGAAGCCTCACAGCTACGAGATTTCCTTTGTGCTTGGGTCTGGGCAGTGGGATCCATCTGGTACCGAGAGCAGTCAGAGCCTCTGCAGGCGCTCATGGCCATGTTCTATACATGATTTTGTTTTCAGAGGGTGCAACTCATCAAGCAAGGTCTTTATTCTTCTTCTTTAACCTCATTCTTCCACAGGCAGAACTGGGAAAGCCTCTGAGAAACTGCTATACACTGCCAGGCTTGGATTTTTCATACGGGCTGTACATCGAAAGGACAGATGGAGGAGTCCCTGAAGGTATGGCAATGCTACTAAAATATTACAAGTCCTCATGCTAACAGGGGCTCTCCTTCCCAATGCTCCTCATTACTTCTCAGAAAGCTGGGGCTGAAAAAAACAACATTCACCCACTTCCATTAATATTACCCAAATTTCTTGGCGATTGGTAAATCTTCCCCATCACCTTGGAAATATCTATTGGATCACACAAACCCCAAGCAGAGAAGGGTATGGCAACTGCAAGAGTGCAACATATATATGGCCACTCCATAACTCAAGAGGGCTGCTACTGTGTGCTCTCAGGGATTACCCTATGAAATCAAACTTGCTGAGGCCCTCAGACCTGGCACACAAACCTTGCACCGTCCTGTCTCCCCAGATGAAAGTTACCATCACCTTTTTCTCTTTGCCTCACATTTCCTTTCATTTCCAGCAATAGGCCACTGGAACACAATAAAGCCTAGGACGAATTTAACTCAGAATATGCCCCGAGACTTCATCACCATGAACCGTGGTGCTCTGAAGGCTGGGTATACCACAGCCCGGGAGTTTAACTTGTACTACAAGGCCAAGGACATTCGGTGCAAAGACGATGAATACAGCCGCTTTAGGAGATCTCCTCCTCATGTACCTGCAGACAGGACCTATGGCATCCCAGCACGGTAAGGAGGAAAGCTCAGGGCCCTTCTCAGAATGACGTTATCCCTTCCTACCTTCATATTTGCAAAACTCTCGCATCTCAGCCAGCTCAGTCCCCAAGAGAGAAATGACCCAAGACCAGACATGCTGTGATGGAGTCATAGCGTTACTTGCAGGCCTTCCTGCCTGGTTCCATCCTTGACAGTCACCTGCCTAAATCTGGTCTGCATGCCACAACACATCCCCAGTTCACCTCTTAATACAAGCTTGGAAACCTTTAAAATGTTATATGTCAATCCTTTGACTTAAAGGAGCAGAGAGCTGTAAGCCAGAATAATGCTTCCCTGGTCAGCAAGTGATGCTGAGGCAGAGCAGCAGCATTTCTACCTGCTCACACTGGTTGAATTACTCTTGTGCAATTAAGGATGAGTTCAGATTCTTTATCCCACTCTCTCATACTTGCTAGATCAGCACCCAGCATTTAGAAGTGGAAAAAGTGACCCATTTGACAAGTCGCTCAGACTCCAATTCCTGATTATCCACTGTGCTGATTTCTCATGAGCAGTTGTGAACAGGGGTTCTGTGGGGGAAAACAAACACCCTGCTCAGCCTGACCCCCAGACACCTGTCCTCTACAGCAGCACAAAGGGGCTGCAGTACACAGGGTGCTTTGGAAAAGCCAGTTCAATTCCAATGCAAACAAATACTAAAACCTCCAAAAAAAGGTCTCCAAAGCAGCCCCAATGCTACTGGAGCACAGACTTCTCTTGCTCTGTGCAGGTCTGGACTAGACATTAGGTTTCATTTTAAGAGCTAGATAATAATCACTACCAGCAAAATAACAGCAACAAATTCTAGAGAAAAGACATGATGAACTGCACTGTGTATTTTACATGATAGTAAATGGGCTTTGCATATGCAAATTGAATGGATTTTAAAATGGTATTTAATGACAATTTTCGTAGCAGACATTAACATTAATTGCATCAAAATGAAAATGCAGCATTAGCTTGCTGTTAGCTGCAAATGCCCCAGCTATAAAGCTTTATCTTTATCAGTATCAGCCCTCACCAATGTGACAGGGCTGCTCTGCAAATTGCAGGCAAAAGGGCTTTTATGTTGCAAAAGTATCCCCCAATGTAGACCAAAATCAACATCAATTTTGCTTTATTTCTTCATAAACGGAGGTTAAATGGCTGCCTGTAAGAAGTCTAGGCACGTTCCAAAAGTTTTAAGGAAAATCTGCAGACCCCACAACCACAGAAGTAGTGAGAAAGGGCTTTTAATTTAAAGTTATTATCGTTCAAATTGTCTGCTCCTTAATAGCTACCTTTTATGCAGGCTGATTGTATTTATCCCCTAACTTTAAAAGCACGTTATAGACAAAATCAAATTACCAGCATCACCAAGGAGCTGTTACAGCCATTTGGGTAAAAGTGGGGAATTTAACTCCCTTTTCATGACCGACAAGTTAAAGACACCCATGTGGGTGAGCACTCCCAGCTGGGGTCTCCCAGTCGCCACAGATCTGTTTCAGCAAGACCCTCCCTGCTAAAAATCAACTGGCTGTCAGTGCTCTCCTGCTTTTGGACTCCAAGCTCTGTATAACTGTTTCTTATTGCTGCCAATTGGGAATGTGCTTGCTGTTAAGGTACACGCTTGTCTAGGGGCAAAAAGGGAGACATCAGTAGCAGGCAGCCCCTTTCCATCTCACCAAGCTCTTGCTTGCCTTTAATAACGTCCACTTGGATACAGACCTCCAAAGTTTTCCCACTGAGAACAGTGTGTGATGTCCCCCTGCCCAAGGCACAGCACAGATGGTGCAGCCGAGGAGCAAGCACTGCTGAAGGTACCCAAGTGTCCCAAAGACACCAAGGTCAGGAGCCGTCCCCAGGCTCATGAGTACAAGCCCTCCTGAATCATCCTGCATGGAAACAAGCCGAAATAAATGCTGGGGTTGCTATTAGTGCCTTATTAATCACACCCTGGCCCTGCTGCTCCCTCTAGCACAGATCACTTTCTGCTTTCCGTTCTGGTGGATGTGTGCTGCACGGAGCATCTCACCAGGCACCTCACAGGCATTGGTGAGAGCTTTCTGAGGCTCTGGGGCCCGTTTCCTTGCACAGGATATTTACCTTCAAAGGTCACCCATGCCCCCTCTCTATTAATTCCCTGTGGGCACCTTCCAGGGGAGAGAAGCAGCTCTGCTTTTTTGCTGATTCCCCCCATTCTCTCCCTCCCTCTTCCCAGAGAAATGTTTGCTACGAATCATGTGGCAGCTTTGTTGTGAGAGTCATAAAAAGGACATTTTTCATCTCTCCTTTTTCCTGCTCTCGCTCCCTCTCTCTCTCGGTATCAGACAAAGATTTATTCCCTCCCTGATGCCTGTGGCATTCGAAGCTGGGAGGGGTCAGGGGAGGCACTGATGGGACGATAATAGATAATGCAGCGGTTCCCCAAGGGCTTGTCCAGCTCCATAGCTGATCCATCAGCAGGCAGCACTCGTGCCAAGGTCAGCAGTAACGAGGATGCAGTGGGGTCCCAGCTCGCCCCACGGGGCAACCTCCAGCCAGGCTCCTCTGATTCACACTCCAGCTTCTGATCTCTACAAGAGCCGCCTCGTGGAAGCCACGATTTGCAAGAGCATATGCCCACTGGGTGCAGGCACTGGAGTAACAGCCGTGCTGCAGTGCAAATGCATTCAGTTCCACCTGCCCCAGCCTGCTTTCCAGCTGCAAAAACAGCTACAGATCTTCTTTCAAGGAAAATAGCCATAGTGATACTCCAGGAGATGAGCCTGTCCTATCAATGCAGGCTCTTAGCGTGGGGCGTGTTGTGTAGCTATAAGGCATTTGCAGCACAGGATTGCTGTTCTGCACTCAAGTCCTCTGTCCTTTCATTTAAAATAACCTCCTGCACTGTGCTAATAGCAGCTGTGTTCACTCCCAGCCTCTTCATGTAGTGTTCCACAAAAGGGAGGATGCAAGGTGCTCAGTGGATTGAGTCCTGCTGGCACTGGGGACCCAAAAACACAGAGGGGCTGTGAAGACCTGCAGGATCTTTACTGGTGTCAATGCAGCACTCGGAAACCCCCAGTAAATATCAAGGCAAATATTTAGCCCTCCCCAACTTTTCTGATTGAAACTTACATGCATTGAAATTAGCGGGTATTAAACTATCATTTTTGGAACCATAAGCCAACATAAAAGATAGGGATGCTGTCCACAGCCCGATTTTAAATTATATTGATTTGCACAAGGTCACACATGGGATTTGAAGGCAAAACATCCCAGCACACAGTTGGTACCCCAAGCACAAGTTTTATCCCCAGGAGCCAGGGACAAATTCCAGCTGTGCAGAGTACATTCTGAGCATGTCCAGCATTTCCAGGGCTGCTTTTAGAGAAAAGCCTTTCTTTACTTCTCGTTTCTTAGTGCAAGTTTGCTAATTCTGCTTTCCACATCCCTGCACATATTCCTGGACACAAGGACCGTGCAGACAGGATTTTCTGCCATCCTACACCTGCACCTCCCTCAAACCCTGCATGGCCATAACCCTGCCTGAGCCATGCTGCCATCCACTTGGCAGTTGGCCTGTAGGTTGGGCTGACCTTGGGTGTGCTGGCAGGATTTCCCTGGCACTCTGTCATCCCCACATCTCCAGCAGGGTCCCCCCTACTGCCCGCCTTCACTTTAGCCGTCCCTTTCCTGAATTTCACATCCCATTTTCCTTCTAACTTCTTTCCTCCTGCCAGTCCGCCTCCCATTCTCTACAACCAGTCTTTATTCTTCACCAGCTGCTTTCACTGTGTTTCTGCAGCAAACTCATCCCCCTAAAGCATTTCTTCACTGCAGTCTCTCCTCTCCAAACTGACGTAACTAACCAAAGGCATCAGTTACCCAGTACCTCCTCTTTCCTTCGTATCATTTGCAGCGGCCTGATGCTCTGCTGACAATTGTCTCAGTGGCCTTTAGCAGCTCAGCTGTTACACTGGGTACTCCTGCAGCTTCCTGGCATACCTGGCTGCTCTGTCCTTATCTTTCACCTTCCCCAAGAAGAGAGGTTTCAGTGCTCATACCTGTGCTTTGTGAGTGGCCTTTCGTCCCAAAATGCCCGTGCTGTTTGCACGCAGCCAGAACAAAGTTTAGAAGGCTGTCCCAAATGCTGCTTTAATATTCCCAGCATCTCTCTGGCACACAAAATGCATTAGCAGATCTATTTTTTGAAACACTTAGAGAGCATTTCAGGTCATTAACGTATAGCCCTGCAGGCAGAAAGAAAAGTCCAGCTATCCAGATTCTTCCCATAAAGAACCCATCAGGAAGAGGTGGGCAGGCAAGGAAGATGAATATTATAGCAACCCTTGGTCTGCAGTCAATTGGAAGCAGAACAAATAACGTGTAAAGCCACAGAGCCTCCCCCACACTGGGGCAAACCAATGTTTTATGGAGAAAAAAAACAAAACATCCGAGGACTGACAAAGAAAAATTATAAAAATATTACATAGAGACTGAAAGTCAGGCTGAAGAGACCAAAAAATGCAACCAAGTTAAAAAAAAAATAAATAAAACAGGCCTCCCATCAATTCAGATAATTGCATATCCTACCCAGCTCCACCACAGAAGACACTTTGTGCGTCTGCCACCATTCTCACATTGCTAAGATAAGAATTTCTATTTCAAGAGTCATTTCTTTGCGTTGGACACCTTCCAGGCTGCAATGTGCTCACATTGCTGTGCATGCTTTCACTGCTGCCTGGGTTGCTCTGCTGTGTGCCCACTGCTGCACACAGGCCTGCAGTGACCCTGAATGCACCACACAGATGTTGGCCATCCTGCAGCTGCAGTGAATAACTTAATTACTTCAGGCTTTAGAGTGAAGAGGAAAACAGGCAGGTCAGGGTTGGCCATAAGGGAGCTAGGAAAATAGATCTGAAGAGCAAAGATTTCGATCCCTAATTGCTAAGTGCGTTATGCTGAGTAGGAAATAATTCACACTCCTATACAGTCCCTCCCTATCAATAGGGCTGGCTTTTACAAAAAAATTTTTATGAACTAAAACCTGTGGACTTCTTTCCCCCTGCAAAGGCAGTGGCCTGACCAGAGAGGTTTGAGTGTAAACAGAAGGTCAAGGGGAAGAGCTGGTCCTTCGATTTGTTCCACTCAACGTTATGGTGTTCAGGAGACTTTCAGGGGGGATCATTTCCTCCCAAATGGAATGCCCATCAGGATGGCCTGCATTTGCTGGAACAGCTCTGCCCCAAAGCCAGGTCCCACCTGGGTTTCTTGGAGAACAACGCAATTTCAAGTCAGGAGAGAGAAATTTACTGCAGACAGATCTAAATAACCTTCAACTGAATCAGCCACAGGGCATCTCCAACCCCCCACAATCAATGCTAGTGCACAGATTGCAGCTTGTGAAGCTGGTTATTTAATAGGTCAGAGCTGGTTTGGTATCTTTGCTTCAAGACACGTTTCCTTGTGCGCAGTCAGGACTGTTACAAGTATACATCTCACTCTTGGCCTGAGAGGGAATAGTAAAGCAAATTGGTGTTCTTGTAACCATGTGTGCTCTTAAGTACAGCTATGAGTATCTGATAAATCTTTTAAAGTGCATGTTTACAATGGATTTTATTCTTTTTACTGTTCTGTACATACGAGCCCTCTGAGCAAAATAACAGATCCTCTGACACTTGGAAGAAGCCACTGCCTTATTGGCTGCCCACAGTGAAATAATTTATATTGGTGTTCGTCCAAATTACAAGGATTGTAAAGAAAGTCCAGAATTCAGAGTAATCAGTGCTTCAGTGCATGGATCCCACTGCTGCCACGCGGGTGAGACACCCACTATTTCAATGAGAGTTTGCAAAGACTGCAAAAAAAATTGGTCCCCAAGTGTTTTCTACCAATTTTTCTCTTGTTATTTTCTTCAGTGGTTAATGGAAAGCGAGGACAAGTGGAGATCATTTAAAAATGATCTTTTGGGCCTCTCCGTGGCTTTATTGCCAGGACCTATTTAGAAGAGCATAAAACTGTAAGGGGCCTATAACATTGCTGTATAGTCCATGAGCTTCCTAGGAAAATGAAGAGCCATTGCATTCGTGCTCTGCTTGCTTCTCCATCCCTCCTTCTTCTTGCAAACACGCATGCACGTGTGCGCAGGGACTTCTGGAGCTGCTAATTGAATTCATTTTGGTGAAAGCGTTAACAAATTGTAAGTGACCTTTTATACAGATTTCAAAGTCAAGAATTCACCCCTAACTGCATACCCCTCTTCTGCCATTCACTGTTATGCAAAACCCACAAACAATTAAAAGAAATAACAAAGAGCCCAGCGGCCCTCTTTCCTAATTAGCTGCAGGAGGCAATGCTGGGGAGTGTGGCTAAGTGCTTCAATTACCTCGGCCCTCCTCGTTGCCCTTGTTAGAGCAGACAGGTCCACTGGCCAAAGGGGAACAATTAAGGCAAGGCAGATCCAGGCAGTTTGCAAGGGGATGCAGGGCCGTGCCGGCGCTCGCAGAAGGGCCAGAGCTGTAATCATGCCCCAGATTCCTGCTGGGCTACACAGAGACAAATTAATGGTAGATAGATTGCTAGCTCCAGCCCATCAGTAACAAGGGAGGAAGGGAGACAATATAGCAGTACAAGGGAACTGTAATCAGAGTTTTCCTGTACTGTAAATCCCTTTCAGGGCAGAGGGAGCTGAGCACTCATGTCTCAGAGCTGCGTGCACTGGCGGAACCCCAAAGCCTGGAGCTGAATCACAGATTCCAGCCTGTGCTTTATTTGCTGAAGATAATCTGTGCTGGGTGTGCTGAGGAGCTCCACAGAGACACTGGGACCAAACTGGTTCCCAGCAAGGGACTGATCTGAGCTGCTGGGAGACAGATTGGCTGTCTGAGCCCCAGCCACAGAGAAGGGAGGGGAACACCACAGACAGAACCACCTCAGGACAAAACCTTCCATCATGAGATCTGCATGGACTAGACACAAAAGTGATGCCCCCTATGCTGTCTCCTCTGTGCACCAAAGACCCCTAAAGAGAGATCCTTTCCATGCAAAGCCCACCAGCCTCTCAAGAATGAGTTAAAATTTCAGGATGACTTGGTGCAACACGGCTTCAATAAAAAGAACACCAATGGCATGATTTCTCTGTTGCACAAACACCCGTACTGCATTGCTATTGCCCACTGCTGCAGAGCTGCCATTGAGTTTGGGGCACGCACACCCAACTCCTGGGAGCAGCACTCCCACCATACACTGACCATCAGCAAGAACACTGCTGCACCAGCTGGAGCCTACCAGGAAATACAAGGGCTGAAGTTTGTTCTAATATATTTACGAGCCCTTTTGTTGTTGAGTAATGCAAGAACAAAGCGATGGCAAGTCAAGTTTTTACCCATTTACAACTCCACAATCCAACTGATGGCATCCTTTAAGCCAGTGTGAAAACCCTCCCAGAGCAAAGCCCTTTGTACCCACTTTTGCCAGGTACCTTTTTTCCCCGCTGCTGCAGAAACCTTTGAAAGTAAGTTTGAGGGGAGACTGACAACCTTGAAACCTCAAGAGCAGCATGGCATTGACGGGTGCTGCTCTCAGAGCCGAGTATTATAGATAGATTTTAATTTCATTTTAACAAAATAGCTGTCTCCAGTGGAAGCAGCATCAAGAGCTAAATGAGGACCCATCTTGAGCTGAATCACGTTGAACAGACCTCGGCGCTGTCATTGATTTTCTGGGAAGAAAAAAAATGCCTCTGGCTACTAAACCAAATTAGTAGTCACTGATGACCAATTATTTTGCCCCACTGTGAACGGAGAGGCGTACTAAAATTCCAGTTTGTCAGACCCAAGGCTCTCTTCTCAAACACCTTTCAACGAGCGTGTACCAAAAGTCCCTCAGATGCTTCTGACGCCTTCCTGTTTTCGGCAACTTCTCCTTCTGCAAAGTTTTAATGAGCTGCTGCTCTGAGGACGGCCTGCCAGAAAGGGACTCCCTCCCAACTCGGTGGAACACTATTTGGCATGCCGCACAAATCACAGCTGTCAGAATTTATACACACATACACAAAAAAAGTGTCAGCCTAATGTTTGCAAATTATAATTACCATTTCCCTTGCATGTCCCTGGTGCCTTCATTTTAGATAAATCCCAGCTCTGAGGTATCAGCTGCAAAGCACTGAAGGCTCACATTGAATAGAATAGATTTAACTAGTTTGTAGCTCATTTAAGGCCTACACTGTTTTATTTTAATATTGTTAATACTTTATTATACTTTTTAACATTGTTTTCACAGTAAAATAGCCTATTAGGAGGCTGCAGCTCCTTTTCCAAGAGATTTCTGGCAGGCTAACGCCCCACATTGTGTAACCAAGTAAGCAGGCTCTTGTCACTTCAGTCGAAAATAGGTCTGTACCCTCACTCTTGAAAGTAAATTAGAGAGAAAGTCTATTAAAGAGACAGGAATTGTTTCAGGGATAATAGTTTTGAAAATGTGCATAGATAAATTTTAAAATATTTAGGAAATGTCAACATTAGAAGTGGCTCCAACTATTTGACTATAAAAGGAGGTGGCTGATTATTTTTTTTTCCTCCACAATTATAAATAATTTGTTACATCCTATCAGAACTTCTCTCCCTCTCCTTTCTGTGGCACAGTGCTTGTGCCAAAACAAGGAGATCTGAGGGGCTGGGAATGAGACAGGTTTTAATCCACAATGCATTTTCAGCAGATGCTTCCCCCCTCCCCACAGCATCCACAGACAGTAACAGCAAAAGCCTCCCAGTGCAGAGGGTGACATCTGGGCAGGGTGACAGGACACATCAGCAGCCCCTAAGCAAGCTGAGGTGTGGGGACATGTTCCTATGGGCCAGCTGCAAAGGCGATGTACCATCACACTGCCAAACAGCGCTGGTAGCAAGGCCACAGCTCCCTATCCACCCCACTGGGATCAGCGTTTGACCTACAAAGACAAAGCTTCCTCCCTGAAATTTCTCCTGCAGCTTTAGTGGAGGAAGCGTGCTCCTCGATATCCCCCTCTCTTCTTTGCTCCCTCAATAAGAAAAGCCAGATGAGGGGTCACATCCTACAGCCCAGCAGAACCCACACATTTAAATAGGACACAAGTCACTCCTACTAATTTCAAAGAGGCAGTTCGTGCGTGCATTATTCCAGGCATGACTCTATACTTTGCTGGATCAGGACTTAAATGCGATTAATCACACGGCAGGGAAGAGTTTCTGAAGAGCATCAACCCAAATGTGTCCTTTCAAGCATTTACGTACAAGCCAGCTGTGGACTAATCAGTCACCAACTGGCTGGTCCATCAGAGATGGTAAAGTCACCTCCATAGAGATGTGAAAACACACAGCTATCATAAAAATCCAGAATCAAACCACCATCCTCAAGGGCTCCATGTCTTCCTGCATCCCTCCCTGTTCCTGCACTTCAGGACATCTCCTGCCTCGGAGAGCCAAGGAAACCAGCCTGAGAGCAAGGCTCACCACAGGCTTGTGCCATAACTACCAACATTTACACCATGCAATGAAACATCCAACTTCAGTTTTGCCATATCTTTTAATCCTTTGCAGATACTTTTGCTCAGCTCCGAGCAGTGTGAAATGCCAAACTGGAAGCAAAGGAAATGAAAAGGGGAAAGAGAGGGACAAATGTAGGTGTCCCCTTTGGCACAGTGGCTCTCCAGATGGCAGTCTGGAGCAGCAGGGCTGATTTGTAAGCAGAGCCTTGAAAAGCCCTGCAGCGTGTGATCTGTGCAGCAGGAGGGCTGTAGCAGGATGCTCTTCTGATATGAATGCCCCCTGGGATGCGTGTTGCTGGATTGCCCATTCAGTATCATTAGAAAACACAACCACAGATTAGGCTGTTCTGAAGCATGTGGACAGCACGTGGGTGGCAAAGGGGACTCCTTTAATTACAGCAGAAGTTATTCTGAAGACAAGTCATTTCTAATTTCTGCTGTAATGGACTCCCCCTTTGCCAGGGTCCCTGAGCTACTGTAAAGGACCCTTGCAAAGCTCTGAGAAAAAGTTTAAAGGAATTTGAGTTATTTCCACTGCACGTCGGTGGCATTTTGCATTTCTCAGTTTCTCTGCCCAGCTCACTGGTGTCTTGCAGTTGGCCTGGTCAGGTGGGGAAAGCACTGCCTTGTGTTACTGGAGCAGCAGCTGACGGCACTGCAGCTACAGGTGTGAGTAGACCTGATGGTTCTAAAGTCAGTGGCTGCTACTGAGATGAGAAAGTCCCTCCCCAACAAGATGTGCAAGGACAAGGACTGATAAAATTCAAGCTAGACATCCTCCATCACCTCCTCCCTTGGGTATTCTGTTTGCTTCTGGGGGAGAAGAATAGCACCACAACAGGTGATAAGCAATATGCTGTCCTCAAGGCAAGAACCCTGCTGCTCCACTGCTGCTACTGCCATTTCTACCTCCTGCAGTTTCTGATTAAAGCATCCTCACCTGGCAGGAGCAAGCCTCAATAAGTCCAGGCTACAGCTGTGCCTCTACTTGGTGACATGTTCCAGGAGTAGAGAAGGGAATCAGCACAAGGAGGTAGAGAGGTGTTAACCCTGGAGATTACATTGTCATGTTCTGAATGTTTTCCAGGCCTTCCACTCCCCTGTTTGACCTCCTGCAACACAAATACAAGGAGCTGTGGATGGAACAGCAGAGAGCACGGACCGCAGCGCTCCGGCTGGAGAAGACAAAGGTAGTAATGCTTCAACAGCGCTGCTACTTGCTACCAGACATCAGCTCCCACTGTCCCACCCACAATAGGTGGGCTTCTGCCAGTCACAGGGAGGGGTTTCAGCTGGGAAACCATTTTCCCTGCCTACTAGAAGACAAAGCCTCATAAAGATCTGCTTCCTCCTAGTCCGGATGGGCCTGGCTCCAGCCAGAGCATGTTCTGCAGGTTGATGCTGTGGGAGTGAACAGCAGATGCATGGGCCTGGAAGTGCTCTGGAGACAGAAGGGAGGCTTTTTAAAAGTATTTTTTCATTGGAAAGTGTATCAGCTTATTGGAAATGGAGCAAGCTCAGAGCAATGGTGCTTTGATGAAAGCCCTGCTAAAGGCTTAGGCAGCTCTTCTAAGACATCTCTCTGGCTATCATTAAGCATCTGCTTACATCAATATGTCTCTAGTCACGGGGTGCCCACCTAAACTCCTGTTAAATTGAAATGGAAGCCCTAATGCTTTTACAGTACTAAAAAGCTCTACTGTAACAAAGAATTTGGTTTCAAATTATCATTGGTATTTAATGCCATCCTCATGCCAGAAGCCCTGCAGATTGTCCTCTGGACAGCATCAGCTCCACTCAGGTTTCCTGCAGCAGTGGATAAAAGAATGGAGCAGCCAACAAACATTCAAGGGGCCGACATCAGCCTTGATCCTGGCATGGCACAGCAGATGCCCTCACCCCAAGCAGTTGTTAGAGCTGTTAAACGTAACAATATTGTAATAACATTTAAAAGCAGCCAATGACTGTTTTATTAGTTAATGACTCAAGGAAGAGTCGGGCTAATATGGTAATGACCAATTTCAGTGGGCTTACTGCCATCACAAAGTATGCTTTATAGTGGAATTGCTATACAGTGTTCTTAATTAGCAGCTACTTTATGAACGCACAAGCCGAGGATGTTGGAAAAATGCATCCCTAACTTATTTATTAATGACTGATGTTTTAATCACTAAGTTCCCTCCATCAAATTCCTGAATTCTGCAGCCACCAATTACTGAGTTAAGCAACACAGACCTACAAACTAGACCACAGAGTGGACAGATTCCCTGTTTCAATTAATTAGGAGAGCAACACATCAAACAGTCAGGAAATCCCCCCCTCTGCTGAGGGTGGTGGAAGTGACTTTCCCAGCTGGTGATGAGCCATTGCTCTAGTTCAGGTTCCACACAGGCAACAGTCATCTCGCTGAGATGACAGAAAGCTGAAAGTTGGCTGTTGCCCAGAATTTCCTTATCAGTATGTTTTAGGTATCAGCATCAACTGCACGGACATGAAAGACCAGGTGCATTAGGGTGATCCAAAGTGACTTATAGACTAGTAACAACCCTGGGATGATCATTTCAAGACACAGATGTGACATACATAACCTTGCAGCCATGTCAGCCTGTTCTTGTTCATCTTTAGACACGGAAGGACAAAGTGCGCGACACCCGCACCACGCTTCTCCGAAAAAACCCAGTGCCTCCAAAGGAGGAGTCCTTTTGGCACCTGCCCCACCTGGAAAAGGTATGAACCATTTGAACTTAGGAACACCTTCTAACCTCACCCAGGTTCCCTGGGAAGTCTCTTATCTCATGAAGGCAGACATAATGCTCTTACCTGAAAGCTCCCCAAGACCCAGACCCCATAGCATTCCCACCCTGGACGTGCTTAAACCCCATTATATTTTGGACCTGGAAAAGGGGCAGCAGTTAACAGATAAAGGGCTGATTGCCTAACTTGTGGGCACTTCTGTGATCTTCATCAGATCGGAAACACCTTATTATACCTCCCATCAGTACTGGCCTTTGTCCTCTGTCAGTATTCCTGCAACTGCTCTACGTGACCATAACAATCAAACCTACTTTTAGATAGTCTAACATTTTATCAGCTCTCACCATAACTAATTCAAGCCACGCCAGATTAAAGCGTTCCAAGGCAGTAACACAATGGAAAGCACAGCAATGACAGCAGAGCAACAAAGCCCCAGGCTGCACCCAGTGAGGATTTGCTCAAATACAACAGCCACAAGCACAGAAATAAAGGAAAGAAGACGCTTACCTCCAGAAGGCCTCAGGTATGCAGGGAGCTCCAGCAAGAAACTCACCCCTTCACTGCCAACCCTGGTCTGAACAGGGGTGGATCCTGGCTCCAGCCCTTCCATCATTCAGTGCATTGGATACACCTGAGCTCCCCTGGGTTGGCCCTGCCTTCCCACCAGGTGCTCAATCACTGCTACAAGCCCTGACTTAGCATTTCTGCTACAAAGACTCATTTTCATCCCAAGAGTTGGAGATTTCCAGAAAGCCTACACTCATGATATCTCCCTAAACTACCTGTTTGATAATATTCACCCTGAGACTGAGCAAAGGGTCTAGCCAGGCTACAGATGTGCAAGACAATTCCTTGAACTGATCCAAATAAGAGCTAAGATGATGATTTCTTATTATTATCACAGCAACAGGATCTGCTTCCTGAATTCATCAGCACACCCTGCTGTGCTCTGTAATACCTGCATGAATTCTCCTAGCTTTGTTTGTGGTGTAAAATGCAGGGAAACATCAAGTGAAAATCTAGGAGGCATTTTAGAAAGGTAGAAATAAGAGCTGGGCAAGAGAAATGGAAAGGAGACACCAGAAGGTCTGAAAGCATGGAAGCCCTTCAGAGAGTTGGCATGTCAAAATCATATCTGGCATTGATACTATTGCAAAGAGCCTCTCAACCCCCTGTTCCAGCCCTGGTTCTGATGGTTCTGGTTGGTTTTGTTTTTTTGTTTTTTTTGTACCATGCTGTAGATTTTTAACTGCAGTTTAAAACAATGAAGGAGCCTTTTGACTTCCTGAAGCTAATTTACTTGTACAAGTTGGAGAGTTTCAACCAAGAAATGTATTTTGCACCACCTTGATGTATTCCTCTTACATCCTGTCTAAGACTGTCCGATTAGCATATGTCAGTAATCATTTATCCCAGCTGCCTGTCAGCACAAAGCTGCTGCTGCGGCTCGTGTCAGGGAAAGAACATGACCGATCGCTGTTAAACAGATTGTGTAAGTCACACGAGATACTGGGGCAAGCCTTCTCTTTAGAGCTCCTCTCACCCCAGACCTTTCCATCACTATTCATTTTTCAGCCTCCGTTTTTCTTTGTGCTTTCCCTTTTGTTTCATCCGTGATTGCGGTTGGATTCCCCCCACAGCCACAGGTCTCAAACACCACCTGAGTCTTTCTGTCTCTTCTCTTCTTCCTCTCTCCTCTTCCTCTCTTTCTCAGGAACAGCATCCAGGGAGAAGAAAGACACAACGTCTTCTATTTTCTGCATCCCCTTCTCATTACCTGGAAGGCTCGCCTTTCCCTAGCTGCGGATCTAACAGGCACTGTTCATGTTAGAACTTGAATCAGGAAATTAATTGCTTAGTTGACTTTCAGTGCATGATTTCCTCCATGGAAAAGCAAGTTCTCAAACATCCATAAAAATGTACCCAGTTAAGAGCAGAAATACCCCAAAGGAAGCTGTTGGCTTCAAAGAATGCTTGATAGACTCCAAACTGTGCTTTAACCATCTCTGTAAGTTTGGGTTCTTTCAAAGCAAAAGCCTTGAGACACAAGCTGGCCCAAACCTTCACCCAAACTCAGACAAACTCAATCAGTCATACCATCCCATCTTTTAGAAAGGTGACAAAGTGCAGCACTCCAAAGAGGTAAGGGAGTTTGTTGATACACCATTACTGTTCTCATGAAATCTCTGGACTAATCAGTAGATCCATGCAAGACCTGGCGCCACGCTAAAGCTCATGGAGGAAGCAGAAAAGAAAACAGAGAAGCTTCGCCCTTCCCATTAATTGTCTCTGCTTGCTCCCTGCATTGCCAGGGCTGCATGGCATTACCTAGTCAATGAGTTGCTAAAGTATAGACAAATTGACTGTTTTCATTTGGTTTCAGCCCCAGTGCCTTAGAATAATGGCCCACACCATTAGGCTAACCTAATGTGTGGTTTGCACGCCCTCTCACACCAGGGGCTCTCCAGCTCTGCGTCTCGCTCTGCAGGACTGACCTGGTGCGTGGTCCCCTGGGCCCCCCAGGCCCCCCGCTCATGGAGAGAGGCAGGGCATGGGGAGCCAGTCATGTCCTGGTGGGCAGTTCATTAGGGGAAGTTGTCCTAGAGGGGTTTTTTACATTTATCTGTTACAAATCCAAGCAGAAGTTAACTCCTTGCTCACCTCACAAGGCATTCTTGCTGCTCTCCACTTCCTCGACCACCCCTAAGGCAAAAGGCCTCCATCTTGTTCCGCCTGCAGCAATCTCAGCTCAGCTCAGGTTCTGCTAACACAGCTGGGACCACGCACCAATACTTCCTTTTTGTCTGCACTACATTCCTGGGGTCTATAAGAGATCAGACATCCAACATGTACAAAAGCATGTATCCTGTCCTTGTGTCTCCCATCGCGAACGTTGCATTGACCTGGGCAAAATGGCATCTCCAGTGTCAAATTCTGCTGCCAAAATACATCATCCCTAAAGCACTGCTGTCTGCAGAGAGCCAGTGCAGGGTGAGGCTTTGGTTGCCTCCATCTGAATCTTTGATGGCCATAATCCAAACCAAGAGCATCTGATGGCCATAATCCAAACCAATGACCAACACAGGCCGCTCAGCAATAGATTTTCAGGGCTCTGTCAAGTCAGTCCAGAAGGACGTTTGTTTTTGTAGCAGCACCTCATGATGTGGAAGGACAGAATTTGCACATGAGTCAAAACAGCTCCGTATTCTGTGTGTCACAGACACAAAGTATTGGCTTTTCTTTGCTCATTAGAGAATCCCAACTTGCACACACATTCAAGGAGGCTTTCCAGAGAGAATATTCTTGTTTACTTGACCAAACAGGGGGAGGAAAGAAAATGCAGCAACTTTGGACAACATTTTTGTCAACGTGTGCTGCCTTCCCGAGCAGATGAAACGAGCTGTGCTCGATGCACGATATGAATAAGCGATAAGCAATTGACGAGCAAGTGTTCGGGTACCTTGGCAAAAGACTTAATTTGCAACCTGGCACAAAATCAAAGGCTCTGTCAACGACTGAGCGGCTCTCCCGCGTATGCCTTGCATTACCTGGGAAAGCTCTGTCAGGTAAATTTCCAGTGAAAGTAATTAGAGGAATCCCCACTGTATAAACTTTGCAGCAAAATTCTGGGCTCCAGAATTTGATTCTCACCAGGGATCCGATACCTGCTCACAGCCTGATCTTTCGTCAGAATTAACAGTTGAGGTTTAAGACACACACACAGAAATGTTCTGCATTTTTTTTTAATGCCTTACCTCTATTTTTGTCTGAAGAGCTGAACTGACAAGCGTGGCTCATGTAATCCTGCAATTGTTGCCTTGTCAGAAAAGCCATAGACTGTGCTTAACCAACCTGGGCTTGATCCACACAGCAGGATGGCTTCGCAGTGCAGCACTGGTCCTCCTGGGTTTGAGGGGGACAACAGAAATTCTTGGAGTTGGGGCCTGGATGGCACATAGACCAAAGCAAGTTTTCTGTCACCATGACACCAGATCAAACCTCTCTTCTAAAGTTGGGTTTTGGCTAAAAAATGGTCTCACCTGATGGCTGATCAGTGGCCAAAGTGAAATGAACTGGGGGATAACAGCCTAGCCAGGATTCTTTGGATTTTCTTGTTTTGCCTAACATAAGAACTACCAACAACACAACTGCTTGGAGCAGCCTATATCAGATCACAGCAATGCATTTCCATGGCCCAGTCTTTCCCAGCATCCCTTCACACATACCTTGTACGCTCAGCCTCTCCATCATACCCTACTCTCCCCTCTGCCACTCTCAGTCCTTCCTTCACCTCAGAGGTGTGGTAGAATCATAGAATCATTAAGATTGGAAAAGACCCCTAAGATCAACTAATCCAAACATCAACCCATCACCGCCACGTCCACTAAACCTCCACGGTAGACCATCCTTCCTCTGCCACTGCACTGCTCTCCAACATCTGGTTGACAACAACAAAACAGCATAAAAAGAAAAAAAAGAAAGAAAGAAAGAAAGAAAAGGGAAAAGATATTTCAATCTGGCCTATTATTGAAGCCCCAGTCCAGAAGCCCCCTGATCATGTAAGATCGTGACTTCTGATATCAGAGTGAACCCAGCCAGAGACCCAAGCCTGTGAGCTCTGCAGTGTGAGGCAGTGCAGCTCAGCATCCCCCTGTGCAACCTCACAGCCTGGGAAATCTCCAGGCCAGGCTCCAGCTGCACCCAAGCCCTGATGTCCAAAGGCAGCATGAGCAGCTGCTGACCCCCAGGGCCCATTGCTGTTAGAGATTCAACCATGAAGGAACAGATGTGGGGTGCTTGCAGCCTCATGGGTTGCAGTGGAGTGAAACCACAAATGCTGTGCTGTCTTCCAGGTAAGCCCCTACCATTGCTGCTTCCAAATCCACAGGAATCTTTGGATTGAGGTTTCATTCATGGCCATTCTGCCTTCTGTAGGCACTCTGTTTGCCACCTGACAACTTCATTTCCATGGCACAAAAGGGCTCCAAGTCAAAATCTCAAACTGCCCAAACCAAGCAAGCTGTGAAATCCGACAAACGTCTGCAGCCCTTCTTTGCAGGAGGGAAAAAAACGCAAAGTCTCAGTGGGGCATTAAACCAAGCATTTTCTGAAGCCTTTGCACACACACGGACCATTTAGCCCAAACTCCTTTGTCCTTATTTTTCCTTATCTTCTCGGAATTAGAAAGGTGGGGAGAGAAGACCCAGCCCATTCATTAAGCAACTTCAGGACGAAGCCACCGGGAAAAGCCGTGGTGTTTGTAACCCTGATAACCCAACCCTCTGAGCACAGCTCAGCTTGGACAGAATAACGTCTGTTTTAAAAATACCTGCCTCTCCCTAACTTGTCATGGCATTTGTTGACAACCCTATTGAAAGCCGCTCTCAGTGCAGCTGTGAAGGATCTTTCAGCACCTCTTTCTCTCTCCTAGACAGTTTTTGAAAGGGAGGGGAAGGAAGAAAAAAAAAAAAAAGAAGAAAAAAAAAAAAGCCATCAATACAGGGGGAAAAAGGCATCAGCAGCCAACATCAGCTGATGAAGCGCCTCACCTGGGCCCCCAGCGCACCGCCTCCAATTAAATCAAAATGGTTTGTTTTTAATGGTCTTTTACACTGACAAGTGGGCTATCATTCCAGGCCTAGAGAGCTGTCAGGGAGCCGAGGCAAATCCTCCGTTGATAATGCCCAATGCTTCCAATTAGGAGCCGAGGCCGCTCCTGGCGCACTAACGATTCCCCAGCCTCCCCCAAGGCCCCTTCGGCGCTGGCTGTTTCGTCTTCCCTCTTCCTCCGCCGCAAATTACTGACACAAAACGGAGGCGCCCCGGTGCCTCCTCACCATGCCGGGCCCCGGCCCTGTTGGATTTAATGAGGCGATGGAAGTTTTTGCGGATCTTTCGCTAAATTCTTTTCTTGTTTGACAGCTGCTTGAGTGTTGACCTTATAAAAGATTTAGTGTTTCTCATTATTTTCTGTCAAGCTTTACAAGTGATAGCTTCACGGAAATCATTTGCATCTCGATGCGCACGCGGCTCTGTCTGTACAGGGACGCTCGGCGCAGCTCGGAGTGCATGCAGCACCCATACATTGTGTGCTTTATTCCCTCCTCCCCACCAGAAAGAAAAAAAATCCACGAACACAACGCTGTTGTTTTGTGTCATTTTGGGAAAAGAAGAAACAGGAGAAGGCTTGAAAGGCCCAGGATTTCTCGGGCTCTGTAAATGAGGGGGGTTTTGAAAAAGGAACAGAGATTGGTTTCCTGTAAAGAGAGCTCAGGAAAGTGTTTTGTCACCCACTAAAAGCATTCGATCAAATGGATGATGGAGGTGGGGTTGGGTGTAAGGGCGGCTGTGTTGCGGAAGCAAGGAATGGCAGAAGTGGGGCTGGGAGACCCCTGGGCTGCTCAGTGCCTGCCATGCATCACTGCACAGCTGCCTCCTGAGCCCACTCTCCCCTTGCAGCCCTGATGTGCCTCCCATTGGGAGCTGACCTGCCTGACCACCCAGCAGCACCCAGAAACCATCCTTGGGACGCCGCCTCAGGGAGCTCTGCCCACCCTGCATTTCTTACATCTCCCTCTGTATTGGTTCTCCTCCTATGGACCTCTCTGCTCACACCGTGCATGTGGTTGTACTAATGCTTGACGAGGGATCTCTTACAGACCTCCAATTTAAAACATGAGTGACACTCATAAACCCAAATGAAAATAACACCCCTAAAGCTTTAATATGTATTTCGGGGGCCAAGTTTGTTTTACTGGCCCTCTAACTCTTCACAGCAGGGGCTGATGTTAAAGCACCCCATCTAAAAGTGTCCTGTGAGCTTGAATTTGTCAATAAATATGCAAAGAAAAAGAGCAAATCATTGCTTCTAATAAGCAGAAAGAAACTGCAGCTCTATCATCCTGCAAAGGAAACCACCACGCCTGTGCCTGCAACCTGCTACATCCAAAGCTTTGAACCTGAAATTAAAACCAAGTCCTGTTGTAAGCCCATAGCCACATCAGAGCAATGGCGAAGATCATCAGCTGCCTCTACAGAAAGTACCATTGGGTTCATCATTGAAAATATGAATTAGAAGAATCAGAGATGTGGATCCATCACCTGCACCGACTTCTCACACCGGTCTGTCACAGGAAGACCTCTGACCCAGGGACACCCTTATCTTGTCTCTCATTACTGGCCTGGGACTAATCCATACACCTCAGGTATCCCTCATTATGAGGGGGTTCCTCATTTTTAACGCAGCACTTGTCCCCTGCCTTACACCTGGTGCTTCCCACTTACTCATGCTGTGGCATCACTCACAACTTTGTCAAGGACTCCGCTAATTTTCATTACAGCCGGCGGTGGCTCAGTGTGACATTTCTCACCCAGGAGCATTGCACCAGCCTGGAGTGAACAAACTGCCACCGCCTCCCCTGTGGCCTCAATTCAACCCCACAAAGAAACGTTGCCCTGCCCAGCTCCCAGGAAACGCAGCCAAGAGAAGCAGCTCAGCTGTCCCTACATACAGACAGCAGATTTTTCTAACAATCCCAGCTCCGGTCCCACACAGGTCAGAGGGAAGAAATGCTGCATCTGCAGAGGGAGGTCAGAGCTGGCTTGGGGGGCTCTGGGGCTGCCCACCCATCTCTGCAGGCTGGGCTCTGCCTCCCTCATGCCCTCCCAGCCAGGGTTTGTGGGGAAGCAAGAACATCCAGAAACAGCTGGCTGAAGTCAGGCACTCGAATGCAAATGGAAGCACCCGGATGCCTTCCTCCAGAGAGGGGGAATAGCAAAATATGCTTTGTTTGTCTTGATTAATGAGATTACTAGCAAGCTTTTCAGGGCAAAGACTGCTGTGTATTTTTACATATGCAAAAGCTGACATCCATCCAGTCTGAGCAGGACAGGGGGGAGGGAAGCAGGAGCAAGCTCTGCACGTCCACACGAGGCAGATCTATGGCACAAGGCAACATCAGGGCCCTGATGGTAACCCCACTCCAAACATGAAGATGTGCTAACACGTCTCAGTTTAAACCTGTATCTGCAACCTATTTTCCTTGTCTGGCTGCTCATGTAACCAATCATCTATCTGCTCCTTTCACTATAGGTCGGGCCTCATCTCAGTACTTTTCCAGACTGTGATGCTCGTAAGAAGGCGTTCAGTTCCTCCCATTGAGGAGTGCCTGGGAGAAGCAGTTCCCTCCCCAGGGCAGCCGTACATCGAGCTCAGGTCAGGACCTCAGCCAGCATGGAGCCCTGAATCAGCCACAGACATAGGATTATAGGATTTCTCAGGATTTAAAGAGTTGCGTTCATGCAGATGTAGCCAAATAAACCACATGTGGAAATCAAGGTCCTGTTTCTGCCTGTTCATTGCTTGATGGTTGATGCACACCAACGCTTTCCTCAGTACGACCACCACAGATCTTAGGCTTGGGGTAACAAGTCACAGTGCCAAGAGGGCAGTGCTAGTAGCAACTCAGTACACAGGGCAAGGACGGTCTCCTCCCCAGCCTGTTCTGCACAAACATGTTAAACCACATCCCGCTCAACACCAAGTCTAGGACAGCTCCAGAGCCCATCAGCCCTTCCCACTGGCTGCCGAGAAAGCTCCCCTTTGCTGCCTGATTCAGCAAAGCTCTTGCCCGTTTGTCTGCATGCAGCCATCCCAGCACCTGCTGCAAACCCTCTGCCAAGCCAAGGCCCCTCCGCAGAGCTCTGTGCGTGCGCTCAGCCCCCGCCGATCCTCCGCGTACAGCTCAAGAGCCGCTGCCGCCCGGCTCCGTTCTGTGTTCCCCCCGCTGCCGGCCGGGCAGACCCGCACCCCGACCCCCCCGGCCCCATTCCCTGTCCCCGATACCGGGGGGCCCTGAACCGCCCCGCACGCCCCGGCGCTCCTTGTCCTGCAGTGACACCCACTGGTAACGCTGCTCTACCGCTGCCGCAGGCTCCCCGCCGCCCCCCCCCCCCCCCCCCCCCCCGCTCGTTGCGGCCTTCGGGCCGATTTTTTTCCCCACTCCTCCTACCCGAACGCTACCCTCATCCCGACCGCTCTACTCTCTCTCACCCGGATACCCTCCGGGGAACGGCGGCGCCCCGAGGAAATGGGTTTTCAGGGCAGCTAGGTCTGCTTTGTAGGAAAACGACAAGGTGTTGGAACTGAAAGAGCTCAATCCTGCGGAGACAGCAGCACAGCACAGCATCTCTTGTCCCTCACCCCGATGTGGAGGTGCGAGCCCTGCCACGGCCAGCAGATCCCGCTCCTCCAGGGACACCATGGCTGCAGAGCAGGGGCTGACAGGGATGGGGACACCCGTGTTGAATAAACCATTTGGGATCCATCTGGCCAGTGGGACACGGGGCAGCATGTCCTGGTGCTCCTCCAGCTTCACCCCTGGGACTGCTCCTAAGCTGCTTTTCAGCCTTCATGAAAGAGGGGCTGCCAGGATGAACCTGGGCTCTGCTGTATGGGGATTTACCCTCTAAGGTCCTGCACGGCCTCAGGTGCCCCAGGGTTCTGCAGGATTCAGCTCAACCAAAGGAGAAAGCTTGCATCTGGGGTAGACCCACATTGACAGTGTCACCACTTGAATTAATGAGCTCCTACCTGCTGAATGCTGGGATGCCATGCACTGGCAAAATGGGGGACACTTCTGCCTTGGAGAGTCCAGTTTTGAAATAATAATAATATTAATAATTCATTTTAATGAATGTCAGCCACACTGACATTAGGACATGAGCAGTGAGAGCACCTGTAGCTGCTGAGAACACCAAATGTAGCCACAGAGAGACACGGGGCCTTGCCTGGGCATGGCACAATACTGTGTGCACTCAGGAGTGAGGACTGGACCCCCCCTGCCTGCACCCCATAACTTTGCACAGAGAGCAGAGTTGAACTGGAGATCTCCTTGTGACTCCCTGAGGGCCAGTGCTCCATTCAAGAGAGAGAATGCCAGCATCAGACTCACCATTCAAATCAGTTCCCTACGTGTGTGATTATAACACAATCCCAATCCCATCCGTGATCCATCTTCTGGCTCCCATTCTTGGCCCCAAACCCAACTTCTGTGCTGTTCCAAGTGCCCATTTCCATCCCGAACAGGGTGCTACGGTTGGATTGGGTGGGTTACCAGAGCCTAGCATGCTGCAGAGAGCTGGAAAACCCCATGGGGGTCTTTGCTCCGTTTCTCACTGGGACCAGTTCCTGTGCATCTCTCAATCTGGTGGATGCTGCGAAAGCAATGCCAGCAGATGAATCATAGAATCACAGAATCATTCAGGTTGGAGAAGACCTCTAAGATCCCCAAATCCAACCCCAACCCACCCCACAATACCCACTGACACATCCCTCAGTGCCACATCACTGTGGTTCTGGAACACCTCCAGGGACGGTGACTGCACCACTCCCCGGGCAGCTGTGCCAATGCCTGACCATCCTTTTACAGGAGGAATTTCTCCTAATATGAGAACATGGGGGGACGTGCAGCCTCGAGCCAGGTCCATTGCACCCCCAGATTTGGGGCAGAGGAGGGACTGACGGGGCTTTCCTCCCATCCCTGTCCACCTGCGGGGCTCCTTTGTTCCCTGCCCCGCTCACAGCCAGCCCTGAGCCGGGGCGGAGGGCAGGAGGTGGGGGGCCCTGCCTGGCCGCTGCCCGACAGCTGGCAGCCGTGCGGCCCGGGGGGGCCCTGCCGCCTCCAAGCTGCCGGCCGAGAGCGGCTTTGGAAGAGGGACAAGATGCAGCTGCCCGGCCGGGAAGGGGGGAAAAGGAAGAAATCGACTATTTGAGAATTAAGCCGCAGTATCTCTCTCAAATAGCACGGCTCCACGCACGCGGGCGCGGACGTTTTCCTCTTGTCTGCCCCCAGGAAAAGAGTCCGGGAGGAGGCAGGAGCGGTCGGAGCGGTCGGAAGGTGGGAGCCGTGCGAGAGCGGCGAAATGTCCCGACGGGGCGGGAGGGGGAAAAGAGAAACTGTGCGGGGCGGGCAGCTCCAGCCAGGCCGGGGGGTTCGTTGGAGGGGTAATTGCCGAACTGACGGCAGCGCCGCCGCTTCGGAGTTCGGCACACGGTGGCCCCGCGTTTGCTTTTGCAAAAGGCTCTCCGCCCGTTCGCAACGGATTTCAACGAATGGATTCAACGAAAACCGCGGTTCCGAAGCTCAGCTCGGGCTCAGAGCTGCCGCCTCTGCGTTGAGGCTTCGGGAAGGGTTTCAGCACTTTTCCTCACCGTTCGTTTTTTTTTTATTATTATTATTATTTTGTATTTCGAACGCTCAGCAAAACTTTCCCTGCTCGGAGCGAGCGGCGGAGCAGTTAATTGCGGGGAGGCGAGCAGAAAGCAGCAACCCTCCGTGTGCCCCCGACCCCCCCGCGGCTAATCACCCCATTAAGAGCCCCATCAGCGCCATAATGACAGCAAAGAGGGCGGAAACCGCCCGGAAAGCGCGGGGACACGGGCGGCAATTAATTCGCGTTAATCAAGCTGCAAGGTGTCTCCGGCGGGGAGTGACAGCCCCCGAAACGCCTCGCGGCCAATGGGCGCGTTCGCACGGCTGAGGCGAGGGGGGAGCGCAAGCCGGAGCGGCACAAGTTCATTTCGTTCTCCTTTTTTTAATTGTTTAATTTTGTGTTATTTTTACACCGCCCCCCCCCCCACCCGGCCCCCACCGTGGGGAAGCCGCTGTCCGAGGTGCTGAAGTCGGTGTGACTCCGGAGCTGTCCGAGGTCCTGAAATTGGCATCCGGAGTGACTCCTGGTCGCGGTGCTGACGCTTTGGCTCCGGTTTGACTCCGGTTCTCCCACTTCCCCCCCCCCTTCCCGCCCCCCGGATCCCCCCCGGCGCTGTCCGAGGTGCTGTCGGGGAAGGGGGGCGCCGCGGCGGCCCGAAGGCTCCCACCCCCTCCGCCCTCCCCTCGCCCTCCCCGTTGATTTCTGGATCATTAAGTGGTTAAGGCGCTGCGGAGCCCTCACTATCGATCGCTGCCTCCCCACCACCGGCTGGCAGCCCCCAGCCCCGCGGCTCCGGGCAAGGGTGGGGTGGCCGGGAAGGGGCCCCGGGTGAGGTCGGGGTCCGTTCCTCCCCCTCCCCACCCCCTCGGCGGCCAAAGTTTGACTCTGCCTCCCTCTCCCCCCCTCTCCTGTCTGTCTGTCTGAGTGCAGCTGGGCGCGATGCTGAAGACGGAGCAGCCCTGGATGTAACACGCGGCGCCTCGGAGAGCCCTGCAGCAATTGTTGCCCGGATCTCAAGCTGAACTTCGCTCTATTTTTTTTTTTTTCCCTTTTAGATTTTTTTTCCTTTTTTTTTTTTTTTTTTTTTTTTTTCCTTTCGCTTTTTGTTGTTGTCGTCGCCGTTATTGTTAATTACCAACCCGCTTCCGCCGCGCCCTCCCCGCCAATGCCTGTGTGAGCGCCGGCACCTCGCGGGGGCCATGGAGGGCTCCACCGGCTTCGGGATCGACTCCATCCTCTCGCACCGAGCCGGCAGCCCGGCCGTGCCCAAGGGGGACCCGCTGGTGGGCGACGGCCGCTCCCCGCTGGAGCTGAGCCCCCGCTCGGAGGGCAGCAGCGGGTGCCCCTCTCCGCGTTCCCCGGAGGCGGCGGTGCGGCCGGGCCTGGACGCGCACCTGCAGCCGGGGCAGCTCTCGGCTCCCTCCCAGTCCCGAACCGTCACCTCCTCCTTCCTCATCAGAGACATCCTGGCCGACTGCAAACCCCTGGCCGCCTGCGCGCCTTACTCCAGCACCAATGGACCTCACGGCGGGCAGGAGGCGGCGGGCAGGATCCCCACCAAACCCGGAGAGGACTTTAGGGAGAAAATGGAAAAAACCACCAGCAGCTCCTCCTCGGACTCCGAGTACAAAGGTAAGAGCAGCGCAGCCTTTTGCGGGTCCCCGGAGATAAAAGGGTGGGGGGAACCGGGGTACCCCCGAAATTCGAGCGGCACCAACTTGGGGAAACTTCGGGAGGGAGCGATGGGGCCGTGCGCGGCGCGGGGCCGGGGGCGCCCGGGGGCTGCGCAGCGCCAGGTTCCGCGGACAGAATTCGGTTCTTTCGTTCCTATCCGCGGGGAGAAAGGAAGGGAGAACCGCCAGGGGAAAAAAAAAAAGCGAGGAAAATACAAGAAAAGAAATAATAATGCTAAATGAAATAATCACGGGTTTTGCCGGGTATTTCCCCTGCTCCGGTAAGAAACGAATAAGAAAAGCCGGCGAGGTTGGATCCGATTTGTATTATCGGTGTTACTCCCGGTGTTGTTTTGGAGATGGTTCGGAAAGGAGCACGGCAGCCCCAGGGCTGCGGGGAAGCGGCTGCGGCCTCTCGGGCCCCCACAGCCTCCGTCCGGGCCGGGAGGAACGGGAGCAGCACGGGGAGGGTCGGCATCGACGATCGCCCCCCCGGAACCCGTTCCGCCGGCAGCCCCCGTCCTTCTCGCTCTCATCGCCCCAGCAAAAAAAAAAAAAAAAAAAAAAAAAAAAAACCACATAAAAACAACACTTCCAACCGGAAAAATTGTAGGGCCGGGGGGGGGGGCGGCCCCGAAGAGCCCCGAAACGCCGGGGGGCTCCTCGTTGTGATCGAGGGACGGGGCCGGGGCTGGGAGTGAGCGGGGGGGGGCAGCGGGGATCGGCTCCGGCGCTGCGAAGGGATCGAAAACGGCCGCGATCCTCTCCGCGGATCTTGAGTTTGTTTGTTTGTTTGTTTGCTTTTTTGCTGAGGGGGGGGGGGGGGGGGGGGGGGGGAAAGATGGTTTGGTTTTGTTTGGTTGGTTTGGTTTATAGTTTTTTTTTGTTTGTTGGTTAGTTGTTTCTTTTTGGGGTGGGGGGGAAGATGCTGTTTTTGGGGGGGGGTTTCTTTACGCTTCCTGAATTCTCCCCCCGCAATTCTCGCAGCCTTTATCCCTTTTCCCCAAAAAAGGGCCGAGCCTGGAAAAAGCGAGAGAGGAAAAGAGGGAGGAACGGAGCGGGGCCGTCTGCAGGCGGGGAGAGAGCTTAAATGGGGGGAACCCTGCTTAAACAGGGGAGAAAACACCGCTGTCATGGGGGAAAAGCCTTAGTTAAACGGAGTGAAAACTCTGCATACATGGAGGTAAAAACCCTGCTGGAATGGGAGAAAGCCTTAAAAAACAAACAAACAAACACAGAATAAATACGTTTTAACTAGGATTAAAAACAGTGCCCGATTGGAGTTGAAAGTCTTCGCGTAAATGGGGCAGCAGAGGAGGGCCGCAGCTCCTCCGACCCCTTTTTGCCACTTCGGACATCGCCTTTCCCGGCCAACCCCCCGAGTTCGCGCACGGAGGGGCAGCGCGGGCGCCCAGAACCCGGAACGGCCCGAACCCCGCAACTCAGATCCGTGCTTTTCTCCTTATGGCAGCTCGGAGCGGCCGGGGCACAAAACACGGAGCCGCCCAGGGAACTTTTTTGGGAGCTCCAGGGGGGCGGATTTACTTTTCCCGGAGTGTGGTGGAGAAACTCCGCCAAACTTTGGGACGGACCCGGACCCCCCATCCCCGCTGCCCTCATCTTCCTTCCCCCCCCCCCCCCCCCCCAGCTCACTGTGCCCGCTCGGCCGGAGCGGAGGGTTCCGGCTGAAGGCTTTCGCTCCCCGGTGGCTCAATTAACGGGATTATTGTCTTCCTACAGAGAGGCATCAGCTCGCGGCCCGCGTAGCCCCGGCCCCACCAACCCCCACCGCCGGGAAATTTAACATAAACCCGCAAACACCCGCGGACGCCGATTTCTGCCACCTAATCCTTCGGGAGGGGGTGAGGGAGGGCACGGCGAGCACCAACACGGACTCTTTCTTCCTTTTTTTTTTTATGATTATTTTGTTTTCTCTCTGTTCATTTTAAGCTTTTTCCCTCCCCCGTTTTCTGTTTTTTGGTTTCTTTTTTTAACGTATGTTTTTCCTCTCTGCTGTTTTCCTGGTTCTCGCTGATGTTTCGCAGCGTAAATCCCCTCCGGTGCGCGCAGCACCGGTACCGAACCGCGGCCCCCGACCTCTCGTTAGAGGCTAAAAAACGGCCCAAGCGGGGTCATCCCACAGCATTTCGTTGTGAGGCTCCGGAAGGCCGAAGGCTCCGGGCCCGGAGACTTTTCTCTCTAAACATACGTTGCCTCAGCATCTTTATTTTGGGGTTGGGTTTGTTTGGGGATTTAAAAATGGTTTAAATAGAAATTAAAAAAAAAAAAAAAAAAAAAAAAAAAAAAAAAAAGGAAAAGAAAAGAGATAAAAGGAAAGGGGAAAAAAAATAATAAGGGAAAGGAAAAATTAAAAAATGTGGGAAATGTATTTAAATAAGGAAGAGAAAAAACGACCTGCGGGGTTTGCTGCCCGCCGGGCGGAGCGGCGCAGTTGGGGCTCCGGCGGCCCAGGCAGCACCGCACCGCAACGCAACGCAACGCGAGGCCCCGCGGATTCGAATTGAGGGAACTGCGGGACAAACGCTGCGGGAATCTGCGCGGTGCCCGAACTCTCTGCTCCCGTTTGTTGCTCCCGCGCTTTGCCGCTTTCTTCTGAGCGCCTTTCCATTCCCTTCCTGCCCTGACTCGGCCTCTCTTCCTTCCTCTCGGCCCAGTGAAAGAAGAAGGGGACCGGGAGATTTCCAGTTCCCGGGACAGCCCCCCGGTGCGGCTGAAAAAGCCTCGCAAAGCCCGCACCGCCTTCACCGACCACCAGCTGGCCCAGCTGGAGCGCAGCTTCGAGAGGCAGAAATACCTGAGCGTGCAGGACAGGATGGAGTTGGCCGCCTCCCTCAACCTCACCGACACGCAGGTGAAAACGTGGTACCAGAACAGAAGGTAAAAACGCACCGCTCGTCCCCTCCCGCCTCACCGCGCCGGGCCCCGTCCTGCCCCTCTCCCGGCCCCGCAGCCCCGAGCGCAGCGGTTCTGCATCCCGCCCCGCCCCGCCCCGCAACCGGGGGGACGCGCACCCCCAGCCCCAGCCGGCGGAGAGCAGCGGGCTTCCAGCGAAACACAACAGCATAACACATCGGCCCATTAATAATAGATACCAATTACTGCTTTGGGCATCAATAATTAACACCCCTTACAGTAATTACACAATTATTATTATGATGAATAATTTACCGGGGGAAATAGGTTTAGCGCTTCAGCGACGAAACCGTAAAAGGGTTGAAGACATTTGACGTCTCCGACTGATTCACCCAGACGGCCCTGTCGGCGCTGTCCCCAAACCCGACGGAACGAGGGACACCGAGCCCCCCCCGACCACTCTCTCCCTCCACATTTTAACCCTCTCCCCCTCCGATTTCAGCCCCACTTCACGCTCTGCAATGCCCGGCGGCTTTGCCAACCCGTCGGGGCTTTTAGGCGGTGTGGGGACGGCGCGGTCTATGCGTAAATTTAAGAGATATATACGTACACGTACACACGCACCCACACATACAGATCGCAAACGAATGCACAGCACCGACACCGCGGTTCCTCCCGGCAGCGTCACTCCCGACCCCAGGGGCGGCCCGGAGCGCTCCGCGCTGATTTAGGAGAGCTGCGGTGCCGGTTCTGCGCATCGCCCCGCGGTTCGGTGCCGGCGGAGCTGCCCGGTGCGCGTCCCGCACGAGATGCACCAAACGCGGTGCGGGATTCGTTACCCGCGGGCTGCGCACCGGGAAAGGTGGACCGTATCGGTCGCGGTTTGGAACGCAGTGATTTGTATCGCGGCCGCTTTAGGGCTCCCGTGCCTCCGGGCTGCCCGGGGACAGCTAAATCCTCTCGTCCCGTTAATGAGGGCTACGTCCCTCCATCCCATCCCATCCCGGACGCCCGGGGATCCAGCAGCAAGGGAGCAGAGCCTGAGAGGAGGATACGCAAGGGCGGGGGGAAGAACAGGGAGCGTCCTTCCGAGCATCCCCATCCCTGACCCCCCTGTCTCGGCTTGTCCCCCCTCCAGGACCAAATGGAAAAGGCAGACGGCGGTGGGCCTGGAGCTGCTGGCCGAGGCTGGCAACTACTCAGCCCTGCAGAGGATGTTCCCCTCGCCCTACTTCTACCCGCAGAGTTTGGTCTCCAACCTGGACCCCGGCGCCGCCCTCTACCTGTACCGCGGACCCAGCGCTCCGCCCCCGGCCCTACAGAGACCTTTGGTGCCCCGCATCCTCATCCACGGACTGCAGGGCGGCAGCGAGCCCCCCCCGCCCCTACCCCCGCTGCCCGGCGTTCTGCCCCGGGCCGCGCAGCCCCGGTGAGCCCCGGCCCCGATCCCCGGGCGTGGGGGGGGCCGGAGAGGGCCAGCCCAGCCCTGGGGCCTCGAGCAAGCGAAAGACTCCCGCTTCCCCCCTACATATAAATATATATATATATATAAACGAGACCCCCCCCCCCCCCCCCCCCCCCCTCCACACACACACGCACACACCACCACCTTTTTTTAATATATGAAGTACGAAAGAACAGAAAAAGCCGCTCCCCCCCCCCCCCCCCAACCCGGAGGCTCCGGGACTGCGGCCGCTTTACTCCGTTGTGCCCTCGGGGGGCAGCGATGTGGGTCCCTCCCCAGCCCCCCGCCCAATCCGAGGCTGCACCGGGGGCACGGGGAGGGGCTGCCCGGGGGGTGGGGGGGGTTGGAAGGCTTCTTTCCAAGCAATTGCCCGGCCCGACCCCCAGTACGGCCGGAGCCGGGGAGGCCCCTCCCCAACCGTCCCGGCTCCGCTCCGGGATCGGGAAGAACCAGGGGGGTACCGAACCCCAACCTCCGCCGCAGCGACACTTTGGGAGCTCCGTAACCGGAACAAAAAATAATAATAATAAGGAAAAAAAGGGAAAAAAAAAAAAAAAAAAAAAAAAAAAAAAGGGGGGGGGGGGGGGAAGGAAAAAGACCAAAAAAAGAAAAAAAAAGAAACAAAAAAAAGAAACAAAAAGCGGCGAATGTAAATACGGTGCGCAAAATGTATATGAATTATTTATTTGTGAACCCTGAGGGCGTATTTGTGTAAGTGATGCTTTGTCCGTCTGTATCCCGGGGCCGGCCCGGCCGGGGCGGGGGGAGCTCGGGGGCAGCTCCCGCTTCCGTCCCCCCCTTTTTTAAATGTGAAAATAAACTTCTTTACACACGAACGGCTCCTGCCTGCGCCGGGCTTTCTGCCCCCCCCCCCCCCTCCTTGGGGGAAAGCGGGGTTCGCTCCCACTGCCGGCATCCGCCCGGTGAATTATTAACGCTAATCTTAAGCGTATAATTGCCTAAGTGCTTTAAATGATCGCTTTGGAAAATGGATTGTTTCCACCCTTGAAAAGTGTCGCTCAGATGGTTGAGGCCGTGGGCCAGGCAGCTGCTCCGGGACAGCCGGGCAGCGGCTCTCGGGCTCCGGGAGCCGACAGATGGGCTGCGGGCTGCGGTCGGCCCCGAACCCCCCCCCGCCTCCCCCCCGAATCAGAGCAAAACTCCGCGCCTCTCCCCGCCCCGTCCCCGGAGCTTTGGGTTGGGGGCTCCGAGAAATGCGCGGCCACGCTCCGAGCGGAGAGCCCCGGCTTTTGTGGCCGGAGCGGATCCTTTGCATGTGAATGGGGGAGTTTGGTAAATCCCCGAACCTCGGCGAGGAGGAAGAATTGGGGGGGTTGAGAGGGCAGGGGGGGGGTTTCTCCCAGCTCCGGGTTAATGAAGTGGGAAAGGAGTCTTTCAGAGCGCCCTGCAAACAGCCCCCTCCGCGGGCAACAAACCCCGTCCCCAATCCGACATGGATTGACTTAAACCCAGGGGATAAGTGCTTTAAATTAATCTCATTGAATAAGAATGAGGCCCAAACAAAACTCTTTAAAATCATATTAAAAATCGATCAAAGGACAACTTGCAGTGGGTGTGCTTTCCGCGGGGCGAAAGGGAAGGCGAGGAGCGGGCAGGCAGCCTTCCTCCCATCCGCACAGCAGGAACGCGAATCAAAGGAGCTATCTAAGATTTAATTGTCCTTGTAGCCGCGGCTGATTCCTCCTCCGACATTAACGAAGTACAAGGCTTCGTTACACGTCGCTAATTGCGGTATCCCAATTTGCCTTTTCGCATCTGGAAGGGTGGTGGGTTCGAGGGACCTCCCGGCAGCCAAACAAAGGCAGCTCCCAAAGAGAAAAGGGTTGGGAGAGGTGCTGTGCGCGTTGGGCTCTGCTCTGAGAGAGGCATCGGCTGTGGGGAATCTTAACAGCCCCCGTGCAGACCCAGGACCCCCAGATTCATTCCTGACTGCCGACCCCACCTGGCCCCATAGCCTCAACCGGGGCATGGGGAGCAGGTGAAGGCTGAGAGCTGCTTTGCCAACACACTGAGAGACACACAAATGGAAGGAAACCACCAGAAGTGGTTTTAGCTGCTGTTTTACTGTTCTGTCTGAATGCAGGCGATGCTACACCAAAATGGAGAGCTCAGAGCTGCTCCAGTCCCCTCACCGTGCTGATGGAGGACATAAACTAACATAACAGAGAGGTTCTGTTGCTTTCTCCCCTGATCAGCGACCTCAGCAGCAGGGCACAGGGTGCCTGGTGTCTGACTGCTCAGCTGTGCCCTCCACATTGAGGTCCCTGTTCTGCTTTTCCCTCTCCCAAAGCTTCCACACTCAGGGTGCTTTGGCTGCAGGGCAAGGAGTCCGGCCTGATGGAGCATAGGACGTGAGCTTCCATTGCTGGGAAGGACAAGGAGCCAGAAGGAGAAGCAGCAGGGAAGGCAAACCCACATTTGCAGAGGAGCTCAAGGAAGGCTCCATAGTGCCACCGTTACAGACCCAACTTCAGGCTGCAGGACAACCAGGTCCTGCTTGTCACCACCACCAGAACCAACCTGCCTGAAAGCCAACAGTCACACGAGGCCATGCTTCCACTGAACACCTCAGTGAGCCAATCTAACTCCTGAGCTCTCCAGCCCAAACCCCACAGCACGCACACATACCTCAGCGCTGCGTCCAACCGCGCTGCCAGCGGAGCTCAGCCACACCACCATGCAGCTCCTCCTGGTCTGGGTGCAGAGCTGCAGTTTGGCCCCATGTCCAGAGCCCTGGCTTGTTAAGGGGGTGTTGAGCACAAATGAACTGCAAACAGGTAGCTAAGTTCTAGCTGAATTAGGGGAGGTACATGGATAAAGGCAGCTCAGAGCAGAGGGCTGCTTAAGTGTAAATAAGGGCAGAGTTGCTGCCTCAGCTACAGCTTTCTGCACTTTGGCTCTGAAGTTTAAGAGCAAAAGAGCTGGGCTTAGCTTCAGGTGAGCCCACCACCTCTAAGACTTTCTTTTTCCTGTTAACAATCTCCTCCTCCTTTCCCTAACCATCCCGTTAACCCAGAGCCCCCTGCTAACAAAGATGAAGCTGAAAAAACATCATCATGTTATTCATCACTGTTCATAACGTTCCCATGCCCACTTCATGCCAGCAGCACTGCAATGTCCTGGAGTCTCTGATGTGCTGATGGCCATGGCTGCTGTTACTGTGAATTGACCAATAGTCTCCATTGACTCGTATTTAACAGTGAGCCAGGAGCTCAGGTGCTCTCCCTTCATGCACAAGATCACTTCTTTCCAAACTTGCTCTCTGCTTTGCCCTCTCTGAGTCATTTTCATCCTCAGGGGTTTCTTTTCTGTTTTCTAAGCTGACATTTGGCTTAGACCTGATTGCTCTGCCAAGCAGTAATCACAGAGTCAGGTGGGTTTTGTTCTTATCTTAATCTAATAAATATTATTAATTTTTCTCTCTCTCTACAAAAATACAATTAATGTTTTGCTTGAGTCCTTTTAACATCTTTCTTAAGCAGTCAGAAAAGTGCTGCAGTAAAATCAGCGTTCTGTTTGGTAATTGCCTGGGAGGAAAGGAGAAGCATTTTGGTTCTCAAGAGTTGCACTCACTTGAGAAATTAAATACTTTCGGACTGATTTATTCCCTCCTACAGCCTTTAGCATGACTCACTACAACCCAACAGCAGGTGTCCTCAATTCTGTATTCACAAAGTGGGTTTTGTTCTCCTGACTTTGTCCCCTTTTGCTGCTGGATTGGAACCCCCCTCTGGCCCCATGTTACACCGATGGGCTGCGCTTTGTCCCCAGCCTGGAGGAAGGCTCAGGACTGCTGGGAGCAGCATGGTGAGGTGGGTGAGCACCTGTAGGGCTTTGCAGTCTCCTGCTTGGAACCCTGCTGGCCCCACACAAACTCCTGACCCACCGGAGCTCAGTCTCCCCATGCTGGGCAACGGGGAACGAGTGCCATCCTTGGTGTGTTCAGGATCACACCGTGTCCCTTTTCTCAGTCAGTAGTGGCTGATGAGAGAAGGAGGAATGAAGAAAAAAAACCCCAAAAAACAACACATGGTAAAAGCACAAAATGAAAACTGTTGGCTTGGGACACACTGAAATGAAGCACAGTGCGAGGCCTAGCCAAAGCAGGGAGAACCTTGAAAGCCTGGCTTAGCAGTGGGAAGCGTTAGCAAGGCTCTGCAAAGGCTTTCATGTTCAGAGAGGTGAGACATTTCATACATATTCTGCATTTCATAATTAGGGATGACAATACGCTGCAGGCAAGGAGAAGTTTGGAGATTGCTGGATTCCACTCTGGCTCCTTCCTACGGTGACAACGTTTGTTCCCAAACTCAGACTTTTGACATGAAGTTCTGTGCCCATGAGCTCTGCCCCAAAGGGACCGTGTGTCATCACACTGAAGAGCTCTCCACAAGCAGACCAATTTCACTGAAACTGGGGATGCTGCTGGGAGGTGGCAGCATTTGAGTAACGGTGTCCATGGGCAGCTTCTGCCCCCGTGCACAGAGGGAAGGTGGCAGCAACTCTGTTACCTGTAACAGGAGCAGAGTATCCTCTTGGACAGCAGCAGGGGAAGCAGCAGCCTCCTCTCCCTCCTCCTAAATGTGCACCTTGAACACCTTCTCCACCACTGCTTCTCTGGCTAAAAATAAGCAAACAGGTTGTAGAGTGTTTCTATGGGTCCTTTACATAGGAAAGTCTCCTTTCTGAACACGCTTGTCTCACTCTGAGGTTACACAGACACCACATTTCTCAGAAAACCATAATTAAACTCTTTTATTTTTCTTGCAAAATATCACCTTAGAAACAAGCTGCATCCTCAGGAAGCCACATATAATTGTAGCAGTGCAACAGGACACGTCTGGATTCAATTCCATTTGGAACTATGGGATAAGAAGGAGGAGGTCAGCATCCCCAAGACCCCTCCCCATTTTGCCTGACAAACTGAACCACGTCAGTCAGTCTGGCAGACCAGCCTGACCTCTGGCTGAGGTAACTCCAGCAGGTTGTGCAGCAAATGACTGGGAGGTCCTGGCTCACACTGGGGTCTGCTGGTCGCCAGTTTTTCTCTGTTTTTTCTTCCTCTTCTTCTTGACCTTGGATACACCACTGTCCATCCCACTGGAATATTCAGATCGCAAGATCTCAGCCAGGCGATGTTTGCCACGAGTCTTCTTGAGAAGGTCAGACCTGGGCAGGAGGAAGAGAACAGGAATTAGATTTTGCTTTGCTCTGCTAGGTGGGTTACTTATTTTACAGCTGTGGAAAGTGACATTTGCGCATTAGCAGAAGAACAGCTTCCTCTTCTTGAGGCTTGATTTGAAATTCCGTCTCATGCAAAATTAGATATTGTTGTGACAGGTTTTCACAAAGGTGGCAAAATATCATGCCGTTTTTAAAAGCAAGCCTTTGTTCTGTACAAATGCTCTTGCAGGGGTGGTGGGGAGAAGGAGGGAAGGTTGTGCTGAAGGCTGATGAATTAGGTGACACAGCAGTTTGAAAACTGTAATAATAATGGAAAAGACTAAGAGCTCTAAGACACCGAACAATGGAAGCATTTTACAAACAGAGCTGAAATCCATAGCTTGAAAGCAAAAATCCCAAACAAACAATCAACAAAAAATGATTTCAAGAGTGTAACACAGCAGACTCTTCCCTTGCACTGTCCTGCAGACATCACATGCACCTTGCAGCACTCCCTCTCCAGAGACCAGCTTTTGCAAGGGAAGCCACATTCTGCCCAGCCTCTAAACTCCGACGTGGATCTCCCTGCAGCCCTAAACTGCCAGCTATAAATATAAAAACCCCACTCAGCATTTTTCTACCACAAGTTCTGCCACTGTCCTGCTCTGTGACCTTGGGCAAATTTCATCCTTGTTGCTGCTCCCTCCCTCTTATCTGTCTGAACTGCAGCCTCTTCAGCACAGGACCACTGTTCCCAACAGCATTCCCACAGTCCTGGGCACGAGGGGACACCCACAGCTATTGGGTCTGCACATCCCACTCTTTGGTTTATTGCAAAGACCAGAACCAGATCTCAAACCTTTCCTGAGAAGTAAACAGGAGCCCACCTAAGTAAATGAAGGAAGACAACAGAAGCTCCATATGCACTCCAGCACACATCATTAATAACACAGGGACCTCAGCAGTCCTAAAGGGTGCAGCCATACAGCACTGCCCCTCACAGCGCCTTCAGGTGTGCAGAACCATGGTGGGGACCACAGAACCTTGGCTGCAGCAACAGCTGAACTCATTCATTAGGCCCAATGCGCAAGGAAGGGAAGGGAAGCAAACACTTGGCTATCTGGGATATCTGCTCGCCCCTTTTCCACATCTCATTTTCCATCCCTGTGTAGTTCCCACAGCTGGACTGCGTTCAAGAGGAAGGCTCTGAATGGTAAGAAGGATGGTGTGATGATTACTTCTGTAAGATGGTTTCTCTAGCATATAAAACCTGGAAGACAGGGGAGAGAAAACTGCTATTTTTGGTGCAGCCTCCATTCTCTCACTAATTTAAGACCCAAACTCTGTGCTGGCAGAAGGGTTAGAGACTGGACATAGCAGAGAAATAAGGCACACAGCCACTGCCTGTTTTGAAACCAGAAGAAACTAAGGGAAAAAGACAGAATCAGCTCCAGTGAAGCAATTATGCTGCTGGTAAAGCCCTACCTGCAGTACCTCCACAGATGCACCTTGTCAAACTGCCTTCCTACACCTACATGGCACTGCTACACAGAGGGGCTCAAGGGGGTGCAGGCACAGCACCAGTGCAAGATGTGCCCTCAGCCACCCAGCAATGCTGGAGTAACTTTGTAGGGTACCTCTGCAGCTGCATTCCCTGCCCAGACCCCTCCATCACTTGACAAAGTTTCTATTTGACATTTTTGGTGTGTCCCCAAGTGTTTACTACAGTAATTCAGGGTTACCAAGCAACAGATCAGTATACTCAACAACATGGAACTATCTGCTGCAAAAGGACAAGCAATCCACCAGTAGCTGCCAGGCTGAATTTCAGCTCAGCAGGGAGGTTGTCCAACACTTTATTATCAATCAGGTGAAATCATTGTCCAATTAGTAAATCAATACCTCCTGCTGGGGTGATCAGCTGTACACCGAAAAATAAGGATGTAGGAGGGGGGGGGGGGCAAAAAGAGAGGCTTGCCCCTCTAACGAGTGCCACAAAAATCAATGGAGCTGTGCTGTGGAACCTGTGCTGATCACTGAAAGCAGAAAAACAGCTGTCAAGGCCTCGATTAACCACAAGATGTAAGAGGCACCAGCAACAGTGACAGGCTGTAGTGACAGCATGCAGGGAAAGTGCACCAGGTCAGGATCCTCGTCCAGATCCTTAACCCTGCTGTGCTGCTGCTAACTGTGCATTCCCTTCTCTGCTCAACTGGCCAAAGTCTCCAGGGCTCTGCTAAAGGAGCCAAGCTAACAAGGAAAGGTGCCCTGTGGTTATGACACAAAGCCCAGGAGAATGGAGAGAGACCTCAGCACTCAACTCTGAGCATCCTTGGGCAAAGTATTTAACCTCTTTGTCCTTCGTGTCCATTCTCCCACCTCATAACCCAGGATGTCTGTATTTCCCAGTTGCCGAGGGCTGGAGTGATGCTAATTGAACAGAGCTGTGTGGCAATGCCTGGCAAAAAGCTTCACAGAACGGCTGGAAACGTAAGACATTTGCAACACAGACAGAACCCATGTTCCCATCACTGGATAAACACATGGATTGTCAGCATCTCTTTCTGTGATCTCATGTCTAGATATCATGCTGTATTGAGCTCTAATGAGAACACATCATGTTGATAACGGGCAGAGAAATCCACAGCCCTTTAAATTCCTCCTTCCAAACCAGAGTCAGTGTTTTGGTGGGGAGCTACAAGACACTGAAACGAAGGGGAGCTTGCAGAGAAAAATAAGAAATAAAAAAAAATCACTAATGATTGACCATCTCGATGTGCTACGGTGCCAAGATTTCAGCAGGGCTTAAAGGAGAAAGGAAGGCTCAAATGGATGAGAAAATAGCTAGTTTTATTGGCTGGGGGAAAGCAAGGCAGGAATAGAGAAACCGTAACTCAGAAAATGAAACAGTCCCAATGTGCACATTAGGAGCAACTTATCCCTGCACACAAGTTATTTGACTTCCCTGTGTCACTGTCTGCAGTGACCAGCTGCCCAGCCTTCCACCCAAAGGAAATCCTAACAATTTTGGATTGCAATTCCTTTCAATTCCATAATTCAATTCACTGCTCTGCTTCAGAGTATCATAAAAACAAAACAAAAAAACATCCACGCAGATCTTTGTTGACATAAAAAAACAAGCAAAAAACCTCCTAACATGACTGCAACACGTGTGTTCAAATCACAGAACTGCTGAGGCTGGAAAAGAGCACTCAGATCATCCACACCAACCACAACCCATCACCACCACGCTTACTAAACCTCATCATGGATGGGGAGATTCTCACACACTCAGGTGTGAAAGGACCGAGGGACAGTGCTAAGAAAAGGACTGAGCATCTGAAGACATCTTTGATTTTCATGCCAAAATCCCAGTCTGTGCATCACAGTGACATATCTGCCTCACTGCAGAGTTGAATCGCAAGCTGATCTCTCAACTAAAAGCTCCCACAGCCAGAGCACTGCACCCACGTGTGCGTGGTTAATCAGACATCATTTGATGGTTGAGAAGATGCCTCTTTTTACCTAGATGAAGAGCTTTTTTTTCTTCTCCTTCCTCTCGGTCACTACTGCTGGCTGTTCCTTTGTCTTGAGCTCTGTGGAATGCTGGTGTGATGCAGTGCAGCAAGTGTGACGACCTTTAGCCAACTTGCAGCATCTGCAGCAACCAAGGGTTCCCAAATTGCTTCAGCTGAGAAAGACAGAGTAAAAAGTTCTGACGCACAGTCCCAGAACTCATGGTGTGTCTTTGGAGGAGACTGAGCTAGGTTGTTTCATTTATCAGAAGGCATTTCAACATGGAACGCGCCATCAATCTGCCTGACAGCATCTCCAGCAGCTCTCTGAAACTGTGCCAGCAGCAGAGCTGGGTTACCTCTGGGCCAAGGCTGCTGCAACACCTGCTTTTTCTACTTACAGAGCTGGACGAACCATCTGCAGCCAACGCAACCCTGCTTGCGTTGGTTTCTCCATTGCTGTTTTTAGTGGAGTGGGGGCATGAAATTCATCAGCAATCCTACACTGCTCCCAACAGACAGACTAGGGCCTCTTATCTGCTGATACAAACACTGCCTTGAGCAGAATGCACATAATTATCACTTGGTCAGATCGAGCATCAAGTGCTGTTGCAGCAGTCAGAGCAGAGCAGTGTCCACATTGAGACAGCCAAACAGTAAAGTTCACTGCACACCAACCAAAGTCGATTATTTCAGCTACACATAGAGACAAAACTGGATAACAATCTTGCAGCCAAAACCTTAAGGGCCTAACAATACTCATATCCAGAGCAATGCTGGTGTAATAATGATGTAAATCAACCCCCTCAAACAGAGCCATCCTGTGTGCCTTACATTGATCCCATATTACCTGAGCTTCGACTTAACCTTGGAGTAGAGGGGATTTTCACCTTAGTTTTTATATATACATTTTTAAATGCAGATGCTGCAGCAGCAATGACTATATTTAATATTCAATCTTCCTGAGCATTCCTGCAGCAATGAGTTCCACAGAATCCATTGAACTTAAGGACTTACCCCTTTCTTTGTAATGGCACGAGTTCACAAACCAGGCAAATTAAGTTGTGACTCCCCATTATGGTGAAACCCTCTGGCTTCCAGAGAGATCAATAGGGAAAAGAAACAGGCCACCAGTACCCTACAGAATCCCATAAAATCCTGCTGATTCACAGTGCAAAACGCCGAGCAGCACAGGGAGGCTTGGGGGAATGGCAATAGGTCCTCAGCATCTGCATTGTGAAGGAGTCAAAAGACATGTCTATTGGGCACGTCAGCTGCTTCCTGTGCAAGCTGCTTCTCTGCAGTGAGTGAAAGACAGTTAATCCCTCAATGGAAGTGGGATCAGCTTCCTTGCATCTACCCTTCAGTAAAAGCACGAGCCCAGGCACTTACTAAGCTGATGTACTGTAACTCAATATACAGTATCTGGTTTATGTGGCTTACATAAATACAGCATTCCAACTTCCAAAGAATTCACAAGCAGGTGATTTTGCCATCCTCAGACTGGGTTTTCCAAAGCCTGCTATGGCTAAGGGGACAGTTTTGCACAAAAAGATTAAGAAAAAAAAACCCATGGAAGTTTTCTACCCTTGTTCATGAGAGGGCTGCTTCCACATTCCAGCACTGAACCATCACACACCTGGCTGCCACATCTTCCTGTCCCACCTTCCCCAGCCAGGCTCCCTAAGGAGGCACTAAGCGCAAAAGGAGACTTCAAAAGAAACGAGGACAACTTTTCTTTGTCCTCTTAAGGAAACATTTAGTGATTGCCTTTACTTTCAACTGTTCTTTCTTCTCTGGGCAGGTGCTGAGAGATGAGGCCTTAGTGAGCAGACTGATTAAAACAAGTATCAAATGTTTGGAGACAATGTGTAATACAACCAACACTCACGGTACCACGTGAGAAATACAATTAAAAAGATTGCCCCGTGCCTACAGTGCTATCATTTCAAGCCCCACACATTACAATTAAAAACCATTTATGGCAGTCTAAATTCTGCTCTCTGCTATGGCAGTGTGAACTCGGAAGCAATCCTCTGCAAATGAACACAGCTATCTTGGATTTACGTTAGCAGATACTGAATTTGAATCTGTATTCACCTTTTTTCTAAGCTGTCCCTTAAATACTAATATACCTTTTTTTTTTAAAACCAAAGTTAATTAGAACTAAGTTTCACAGGCAATAACAGTTGTATGACAGTAGAGTATTTTTGCAGCATTTTAGCCTCCCAGATGTTCTCAGGTGTCCTGGAGCTTGAGCAGTGACAAACCCGTGCAAAGTCTGTCCACTTGCCTTGAGCTGCAATTGCATGACCCATGTGCAAATGAGCTTTCAAATCACTCTGACCATTTGTTCCAACGCCTCCACATCCCCCAACCCCACGCATCCTGTGCCTGAACTACCTACTGTATCTTGAGCTTGTCTGTACTATAATAGGATGAAGACTTGGGGAGGAGGAATGCTGTCTAGAAGAGGTGCGTAACAAGGGAAAAAGTAGCTCTAACAGAATAGCAACATCATAGGAACACAGAGAGGCATTGTTGCAGGCCAAGTAATCCTGTGACACGCTACTGTCAGTCATAGCTCGACACCCTGCTGGGCCAGCAAGACATCAAAGCCCACCCCATACCATCTTACATGCTCTTTATCAGCTAATCAGGCTATTCTTCCTGAAATAAAGCTCCGTTAAATCCCCCCTCACAGGGGCATTCCCATCCTGTTGCCCATCTGCTGGTGAGGGTCAGCTGAAGCAGGAGGCAGATCGGTGCTCTGTCCCTGGTGGCTTCTCAAAGCAGGACAATGCTGTCTCCGACTTTCTATTTTAAAATCCTTTCCCCATTCTTTCTTCCTTTTTTTTTTGTTTTTCCTCCCCCCTCCAAAATACATACATGTGCAAGAGATGTCACCAGCCTAGGAACAATTAAGTGGATTAGTGCTTTAATTGCATGGCTAATGGGGTTTGCAGCAGCAATTACATGGAAGGAGTCACAACTGATACCAGGAAAAGAAAGATTTTTCTTCCTTTGAATTATTGCAGTGATTTTACAGGCAAGCCAGAAGTCTGCAGTCCGCTGTCGTGTTGGGGAAGACTGCAAGAGCTTAATGTTATGATCTCAGAAGGGAGGACTATTTGTCTCGTGGAACCACCTCAAAGCACCTAGGGTGGGAGGTACCGAGCATTTTCAGCTCCATCTCAGGGAGAGGAGACCACCTGGGGCTTTTCTCCTCCAGGTTTGACAGGGAATCTCAGATTCCTGATGCAGGAAAGGCACACCTAGGAGACTGGAACAGATGTAAGACAGGGGAGAATGACTGGTATTTGTCAAGGCCAGGAAGGAAGAAGTGTATTGTGAGATAAATCACCACTCACACTGCCTTGGACTACAATAAGGAGAACGGTCAAACTTGAGAAGGGAAAATACTCATTACTCCGCAGTTTCCTTGATGCCTTTATCGCTCCATATACCAACAGCAAGCAATTATGCACACAGCTTTGTCTGAGAGACTTTCCCTAGTCAGGGATGAGGGCAGAGATGCTACTGCAGTTGCTCCCAAGCCAGGAATCACAGATCTGTGTAGGACCGTGTGATTGGAAACGAGGATGTGAATGGAAAACCCTGGCAGCTTCTACTGCAGAAATGTTTGGCTCCAACAGGACAGCTGCTGGAGCTCTGTCACAACCACGGCCTGTGCAAGGCACAGAACCACTCCAATATATGGGAAATCTCATGCTTCGCTCTGGAACAGTGCCTGTGCCCTTCCTGATCCTTCAAAGTAGTTCTGGAGTTAAGTATAAATAAATAAAAGTTAGGCTGCTTCTGCTTGTGTTTCAAGCATTAAAAAAACAGAAAAGGTGCAGCAAAACCCAGGCGAGTCCATGGAGGCACTGCTCCACACTTAATGCCTTCCTTCCAGAAAAGACCATCTTTATCAGAAGCAAAACTACAAAGTGAGCTATTTATTATTATTATTTTTTTTTTAAACTAAATTCACATTCAAATGTTTAACCAAGCTGGTTTAATACACATAATTTTTAGGCATTCTACAGCTGTTGGGGAAAAACAGAGAATTAAGCAATAGCTCAGAGCACAACCTAAGCCAATGGCTCAGCATGATTTAGCCTCTCGGCAATCACATATGAACTCCTGGAGCAACCACAAGAACTTCAGGGAGCAATGCATACCCTGGGTTGGCACATGGCATCCCTTGGCTTGAGAACATCAAGCTGGCCTACCTTTTTGCTTTTAGTTTGGTTTTCTTCTTTGAGTTCGCAGTTGGAAGAGTAGTCAGGTTCTGGGGAGCATCTCTCAGGCCAAAGCTCTTGGCCACATGACCCAGGTGGATAGATCTGATGTGGAAGATGTGCTTGAGGCTTCTGGGATAGGCAGTGTAGGCACAAAGAAAAGACTGCAGTGCTGGGGAGAGAAAAAAAAACAAGTGAATTCTGTTTGCTACTGCATCTTTATATATATATACTTAAAGATTCAGCTGTTCCAGCTGAAAGGACATTGGTCTTGTCCTTTGGGACACCTTCTGGTCAGCAGCTGGTGAATAAGGTTGGTATGTTAAAAATCTGTGAAGGTTGTATATAGCACTGGTACAATCCCATAAGGAGAAGAAAGGTGGTGAAGAAGGGTTAGGAACTGAAACAACACTACATTAAGTTGCATTAGGTTTGCCTCTTGTAAGGATGCCCCTTCTGCCACAGAGGGCAACGTCTGCAGCACATCTCATATGAAGAGTTGCTGACATCAAAAGGTAGCAGAAAGGGGGAAACAGGGAATAGAGGGATGAAGAAAGGGAAATGGAAGCATGGAAGTGGCACAGGAAGGCTCCTCCGATATTACAATCCCAGCAGTCCATGCATTTTTCACCAGTTACTAGATAGTCCCTTATAAATATATGAGAACCAGATGGATTTCCTGACTCATCATCGCTCTGAGAACAGAGCTCACCTTCTCAGAAGGGAAAAATAATAGGATAGCGTACGAATTTTCTCTTTCACATCTTTATATTCCTGTAATGCCCTTCCCTCAGGGCTCATTGCTCCAAAGACAATCATCCACTAATATGAACACCAGCACTGCTCTTCAATGTACCTGTAACATTATACCCAGGTTGTCCTCTTTGCTACAGGGAATACAAGGACTTTCAGTAAGGAAACTCTACAGCTCAGAAAACGCCTCCCCACAATCCCCCGACTGCTCCTCTGCTTCTAAACCTCCTGTGCCTCCCCTCAGCCCTCACCCCAACCAACACCTTCATTTCTCTCTCCCTCTCAGCCCCTGACAGCAGCAAGCTCTAAACTCTAACCTCTCCTGCCCTTGCCTGTTGAGCCACCGGACCAGCAAGTTTGCCCACAGCTTATGTCTAATCTCTTGGCAGCAGCAGGAGATTGGAGTTTATGAACAGTAATAAAAATGTCATTTTAGCAGATCAGCTCCTGGAAGGACCCAGGGAATCCATCAAAGCTCTGTTTACTGAGCAAAGCGAACTCCTTTTCCCAATCGATGAGAAGAAAAGATTGAGTTTTTTTGCACCTTCTTCCCAATTTCACAACGTTACTGTTTTAGAGGCATCTGAACATCAAGAGACCTGTATTTTCCCAAAAAGAGAATGTTAAATTCCAAACACCGAGTCTCACTGTCTCATCTGAAGGCCATCCCTCGGAGGGCTTATAAACCAGCTCACATGCTCTCAACAAACCTGTTCTGCTGCTGCTTTTTTCACAAAGTTATTGGTCGAATTCACCTGCTGTGAGAGGGTGCAACTCCTCAAAAGGAACAACATGAGCTCTCTCCCGCACTGAATCCAGTCCCACTGGAGTTAATATAGCTGTCTTTCTTTCAGCATTTGAAATGGTTGATACTAAAGATCCTGTTATTATGAAGGCTGAGCTCATCTCCCACAGTTCTTCAGATGGCAAAGGCTGCTGGTACTCATTCCCCAGATCACCATTTGAGAATCAAAGTGCCAAAGGCCCCTCACTTCCCAAAGTCCAGCCAGAAAACTGCCAGCCCCAGCGCTGACTCAGAGCATGTGAAAGAGAGACTAATCCAAATCTGAACTAGCAGCCCTGCCACATCAGCAGGGTGAAAGCTCAGCTCATGTAACTGTTTTACCTCTGGGGAGCTCAGAGCTGCTAACGTTCATCACAGCACCCATGAGATTTAAATGAAGACCCAACAGCAGCCCTAGGAGATGCATGCTGGTCTGGGGAGATTTCAGATTTGCACTGATATATTAGAATGGATTTAGGATTTCCTCTCTCTTTTTCAATGGAATTGTAGTTGTGGAAAGACAAAGGGAAAAACCAAAGAACTACACAGGGTGGAGGTCAGATAGGTTTGTGGATAATGGCTGGATATGCTGGTGGGGACATTTTGCCACTGTTCAGAGCATGTGGGAATAGGAAGGAAGAACGCATCAAAACCACCACCAACACAGGCTTTGTGCCACAGCAGTGGGTTCCTGTAACGCTGCTGTGCCTCTGCACATAGCAGTGCTGAGGACAGAGAGGGTGAGAGCAGCTGCTCAACTACCAACCACAAACAGTGGTTTGCTTCCCTACCTTCCTGTAACCACAGCAGCATGAAGGTTCCGAAGAATGAGCTCTGCCTGTCACTGCAGCTTCAGAGCAGCACACCTCTCACCACGTAAGACCTCAGCTTTCCAAAAAGGGCTCCACACTCCATGAAGTTTGTCCTTCAGAAAGCAGGGCTCAGCCACAGCTCTCCTCCCATGCTATCGCACTGCTGGTCAGTCAATCAAGTTTGAAGGGCAGCACTTTCTCTGAACTATCTGAGTTAGAAAAATATGGATCTGAAGGGCAGAAGGGATGAGCGGGCAGGGAGCCACTCGCCTTCTGAAAGCAAGCTGCAATCAAAACACTGCTTATTAACATTGACTGGGTCAGAAAATGGGGAAAAAGAGAAAAAGAGAGAAACAAATGCATCTCTGGCACAGTTTCCAATTGATTGTCTGCCATGAAAGCAAAAGCCAGCTGCCATGTTAATTATTCATGATGCCTGGCGCAGAGAGGAGGAAGAGGGGGTTTATGGAAGCCACTCAGCAGTGGAAAATTTGCATATGTAGATAGTGGAATAGGAAAAGAGGAAAAGAGGAAAATAGGAAAAGCTTGGGGTTGAGGTCAGCAACAAGTGCATATGGAATGTGTGTGTGTGTGATTACCTGCAGTGACATATGCTGGATAAACAGCCTACAGAGGTTTTCTGAGTGCAATCAAAAAAGTTTTGCTAACATTCAGAAAAAACATCCCCTTTGACCTCTTTAACAGGTCCAATCACATCTCTTGATTTCATACAATTGTAATGCTGAATGTAAATTCTACGTGGAGAACAGCCTCCTCGTGCTCTGTTACATGACAACATCGTACAGCTCAAAGGCCAACTTCCCCCCTTGTTTCTGGACCACTTAGCATGTGACTTTTGTTGTATATGCAGTACAGTTCCCACCACATCTCTGTCAAGTTTCCCATCTTCTTCCCCAAATCCACCTCACTTGTTTTTTTTTTAGAGAAGCAGAAGGAAAAAGCTTCTGGGGCTGCACAGTCACAGCAGCTGCATATCTGACCAGGCAAAGATGGATACATAGTCTGCAGGTTTATTCCTAGGTACAATTATTATTAAATCCACCCTGGTTTTTTTCTACTTCCTGCTTGCTTTTGCATGCAGTTGTGATCTCCCATTTTTCTCCCATCCCACACAGCAACAACCAGCCTGAGAGCTGCTCCTAAGACATCCTGCCATACAGCTTTCAAACATCCACGGTGCAAAACTGAAAGCACCAAGCAGGTATTGCACAGGCTGACCTTCCCAGAGCAACACACTCTCTGTTCGCTCAAGTGATTGGGTCAGAGCCCTCAGATGTGAATCCTGCTGAAAGCCAAGACTAAACCTCATTTGCACTTAATATGGGAATGCGAGAAATTAACATGTAATATCATCACAAAGCCTTCTGGGTCCATCCCAACCCCCTGCAGGGCCCAACGGACCCAAAAAGGTTTCTTCCAATCCTGAAGCAAACCATAGGAGCTTACGAGCCCCACTCCTAGAATGGAATAATGGAGAAGAAATGCACCGACCTTTTTTGGCCCACTGGATGGTCCCCTCACTGGAGTGAACATAATTCTCAAATTTTGTCTGCAGGACCGTGGCCCGCTCCCGGACTTCCTGAGGATCCACACCATAGGATTTCTACAAGGGAGGATTAGAGGAAAGAGAGAATTTGAGTCAGGAATAATGAAGCAGTTTACAATAGATTTAATAACAGTAAAATCACACAGTAACCACCCAGGGGCCAACAAAGGTAATCCTCTCAATATTACTAGAGGAAAAAAAAAATTATAGATAAAGACGTTAAAGTCAAAGCAGCCAGTAAGCACTCCATGGTGAGGAGAGCAAATCAGTTTTAATTTTGTGTTTTCTAACATCTTTCACGTTTCTTTTTCCCCTCTTTTTTTTTTTCTTTTTCTTTTTTTCTCCTCTGATTCAACAGGCCAGATACCACTGCTCATTTCCCCTGCCGTTATTTGGAGTAACTCTCCACAGGCTCCATGCCAGCCTCACCAGACTTGAGCTTTTTTTCTTAGGACTTTCAGATTGATGTTTCAAGCTCTCCTGAGTAGCCCCCCACAGCACCTGGCCCCTTCTTAGCATGCACAGGACAAGAGATCTACATTCATGTCCATGCCTGATTGGACCAAATTCAGCACCTGAGAACAAACCTAGCTACAATGAACTTCTCATTACTGATGGCTACATGAAGTTTCCTCATTGTCAACAAGGCATATGTAACTAATCGTTATCACACAATTCCTCTAGGGTAAGATAAGTCCTGTGCACCAAATGTGTGGCAGAAGAAACTTCCTTAAACCAAAAAGGCAATCTGGAATGTGCTCAAGGTTTCCCATCATTGGACTGTAGGATTTGGTTCAGGAAATGGAGAGCAAACACTGCAGGGAACGAGCCATTACTAGGAGGAGGAAAGAGGTTAGCTCTATTTCTAAGCTACCAAGGCAGAGGAAATGGGGACCAGAAGAAAACATTTTCGATGGCAAGTTGACAGCAAAGTGCAAAGTCAAGCATCCATGGATACAAACCTCCCTCAAGAAAGGACCACAACTCTCAAAAGCTACTCAAACAGGAACCAGCATCCAAGCTGGAGCACATGAGCCAACACAGTAATTTGATGCTGGTCAACCCCTCATCTTCCTCCCCAGCATATCTAATGCTGCTCAAACCCTCACTTCCCTCTGCCCTGCTGCCAGTCCAGAGGTGCCACGTCGCGCTGACTGGGAACCCTGAGGACTGTGGAAGCCAGGCAGTGCTGCTGACACCCGATGCAAAAAGCTCTGCTGACCCAGATCTGTTGCTCTGTATCCTAACAGAAAACCCACCCGCAGAAAGACCCCAAGTGCAGTTCAAAGTCCCTGCACAGTGCCTTCCTTGGAACTTGAGATCCCACTGCTCCCAGCCACTGCATCATCCTCCAGTGAAACAAACACATACAGGGAACAGAATTCCTGCTCTCCCCCTGCCTGAACTACCTGTACCTCCAGCAAAATCAACGCTGGTGTTTTAAGGCCTTGTAAGAGGCTCCCAGTTTGCCAGTCTCTGCTCTCCATCTCCCAGTGCACCGCAGAGATGGCCAATACAGACTGCTTCGTCGTCATCTTCTGGTTCGACTTAACACACTCCTATTAATCAGCTGAGACAGTTTCCAGTCGAGGGGCCTCTGTAAGGGTTTAATAAACTACAAGTGGTGCTGCCTTCTCCAAGTGGACACTCGTCATTGTGACTAACAAGTTTCCACTGACGTGAAACATAAAACTTTCTCCCACCCGCCCGCTCCTCCTAGCCCCCATCACTTTTCTTTTGTTAAGCCTCCTGGCAGCACAAAGTGTCACCTTCCCAGCGTTTTTTAATATGAATGTGAAATTAGTGAGGTTTGCCCTTTCCCCTGGCGGACAGAATCCTCTGTTATTAAAAAGTAAAGCACTTTAATAATGAAAACTTTTTCTCTTTTTCCTGTGTTTTAACTGTTTAAAATTAATGAGAAGGGCATAACGGTTGTCAAAGCGATATTGAAAGCCGGGTAGCCTGGACCGAATAAGCACGAAAATCCCTCCAGAGTGTTAAATAAACAGTGCTTCAGCCCCTTCTGAATCCCTCTGTTGGTTATTGTATACATTCTGTAACAGCACTCAGAATAGATCTGAGCACCGGGGAGGCAGAAAGGTTTCAGAATTCCAATAAAGGCCTCAAATTAAAGACAGCCTGGTGCGAATTCCAGGAGAAAATTAAAGAGACCTCAAGCTTAAGTGACAGGTGACTTGCTTCTGTGTCACAACTGTCAGGGGATTTAGTGATAATATGGCAATATATTACAAAGGACTTTTCTTATTCCCCCCTTTAGGTTTCAAAATGAGGCATCTCTTCTTCCTGGTGCTGGGGGAAAAAAAAAGTAAGACAAAAATGAGGGATAAAGAACTAGGTGCATAATTTCCAAAGTGTGAGGTCAGTCCAAGAGAAATAAATGAAAAAAGCAAATGGCAGGAAACATAATGTACTCACAAAACAGCTTCTCCCCTCCTCCCATCTCCACCTTGTCTTTTATCCCCTCCAGCCCCTTGAGACAGATCTCATTTTAAAATTGCCCCCTAATGGGCATGAAAAAAAAATATCTGTGTTTGATTCCTGCCTTCCAGAGAGGATCATCTTAAAAAATAATTTAAAAAAACCCCGAAAATCTAAATTTAAAACTGTCTCAGAGCCAAACTGAAAATAAAACCAGTGCACCATGCGAGTGTCTGGGCAGATCAAACAGAGCAGTGCTACTGGAAGTGTACTGGAAACCAAGCCCTATGCTCTACAAGCTTTAATCCTGCTTGTGCCCAGGTTCAGGCAAGCAGGACAATTAATTTGAGACCCTTACAGCTTTTTCAAGGCCCAGAAGATAAAAGCCAACTCCAGAGGTTTGCTTGATCTAGTCTCCACATAGATGAATTTGTTACATCCTTTAAGTAATAAGCATGATTGTCATTATGGAGAACTAGTGGGATAGAAGAGCATTTTCTAGCCTGTATTTGCTTGGAATGAACCTATTCTGGCAGATCCCTAACCACTAGCATAACCTGCGATCAATAACAGCATCTATCATCTCTAAGAAGAAAAAGGCCTGGCCATAACGTGACTTAACCAGCTCAGGACACTGGGGAACCTCCCCACAGCTACGCTTGGAAAAGGCACACTTACCACTTTCAGAAGAAACTTGTGATTATAAAGACTGAAGCTTTCAGGTTTGGGAGGTGAGGGTAAGAACTGAAAGCCTCTCACTTCATTAGGAGGTTTGTTAATGGTGGAAAGGACAGAAACTCAATAAAACCAGGCTGAGGTGGAGAAATTCTCTTTCTTAAAGCAGGAAGGAAAAAAAAAAAAAAAACCAGCCCCAAACCCTGGCTATAACATCTCCTGCTTCCATTATACTTCAAAACAAAATGAAGGATTTTGTTTTAATAACAACTTTTTACTAACCTCCACACACCTCCTCCAGAACTCACCAAGTCCCCCTGCCCCCCTCGATAAAAGTTGAAAGATCAAATTTATTCTCTTTGTAGGCAGGTGAACATTCACACACCCAGACATAGCCACATATATATTTTATACACCTAAATATAAAATATACATTTTACAGGCACTTCAGCTTGCTCCCTGGCTGCACACAGAAGCCCAAAAAATGCACGTTCCAACGGGGTTCTTGTAATGGACTTCAGTTGAGGCAATGAGAACCGAAGAGCATCGTAATGAGATTCCTGTGTGCACAACTATAATATATACATGACTCAATGCATGGAGAGCTGATAAGCAAAGCTAACTCTCTCTCGAATGGGAACATCACAACTAGATCAGGTTCAGCTCCTCGTAACAAGACCTCCTTCACTCTCTGTCCTATGCAGCGTCCATTGCATTCCCAGCTTACTCTGCTGCCTTTACAGCAAACTTAGGGAATTTAATAGAGATTAACCTTCCTTAAAACTTGGTAACGTGTCCCTGCAACAGCTGAGAAAGCGTTAGACCTCTTACAGAGCCTCTGATGGTAATAAAATAGAACTCAACATCCTTGATTGCATTTAGTATATTTTTCAAGTAATTCCTCAAGAAGCCCATGTGATATTGATAGGCCTACTGCAATCTCATCCCCATTAAACCGCAGAGATTTCTTTTCCATCAACTATTTCTCACTCTCAGAACTGTAAGATTCTGAGTCATATCAAAATTGATAATTCTGTATTTTTAAGTCCTCACAGTAGATTCAGACCATCCTACAGCCAGAGTGGATCTATCACAGCTCCAGTGCAGTCAACAGCCAAATACCATTCACTTTGAAGGCAGAGGGAAAAGAGAAGTTCAATCCTACTTTTGACTGCAGGTGAAAGGAATCAGCTCCTGTTTATGCACAGTACCTGGCATGACAGGGCATGGCTAGGCAGCAGCACCCAGCAAAAAAAAATGAGAATAACAACTGTTTTCCAAATACATTTTGTTGTTGTTTGTGTATTCCTTTGTTTTTGTTTTGAGAAGAGTAAGAAAGGCAAAAAAAAGAGTATTTAAGTCAGACTATTTTACACTTATATGTGCAGAGTATGTTGCAATTTGAAAGCATGGTAGAAATACAAATTCTATCAGTCCTGCTACTAACCAGGCTTACTAGCCAGAAAAGGACACAAAAAGCTATTTTAAATAATTCCTGCATTAACAAAGCACATCTACACTTCTATGTATTTGCTGAACCAGCTGACAGACCATGCCATAAGCATGTTCCAAACATCTAAAATAGAGGATGTATGGTGATTTCAGTGAAAAGCTCAGAGCTTGAAGTACAGCTGTGTCTCATAGCAGCCACAGATGCGGCTTTCTGTGAAATGCAGGGCATTAAGGAAAACAGCAACTTCCAAAAGCATATCTACCAAAACCACCACAGTTCTTAACAGCCATCTGCAGGAAATGAGAAGGCACTGGACAGGCTGTAGGCTCACGTGTGTTAAAGCAGAAAGAACAATCAGGCAAAACTGCAACAAGAGGAAAGAAAAAAGCACTCTGCAAAATGCTTGAAGCATTCTTGACTGAAAGTTCCTCAAGGATTTAATTCCACAGAATGCAGAAACACCCCAGCCATCAGTTGCAAATGACTGAATGCTGTGAATTAGCAAACTGACGGCAGACCCAAAGTTTGCAGAAATCAATGAAAAGATGTCTGTCAGCCCAGCAAGATTTGTTTCAGGCTCCAAGTAAATACAGGTAATAATTAAAAAGCCTACACAGCACATCACCAAATACATTTTGCTCATTTCTTCGGAACGATTTTATGTTATTTGCCATCTCCAACAGTTATAGTGCAGAAAAGCCAAGCAGAAGAGAAGCAATGTGGGCAAAAAATAATAATAAAAAAAAAAACTTTTGCAGCCAGAAAGCTTTACTGTCTGCTACAAAATATTTGCTGAAGAGTTAGAAAGAACTGGTTTTTGGACAGCAGGTTAAAGATTGGACAACTGTGACATAAGGCAATTCTATGATTATTTGCATTGCCTGACATGATGGATATACCAACCACCACACCACAAAGACGGAAGCTAAGGGAGGAATATTTATGATGTTTAACTGGTAAAAGAAAATGGCAGCAATTCCAAATCAGGAAACTCACCTTGCTTCCTGGTCTGTGCAGCCTGAAGCGATCGTCTTTCATCAGGGTGGATAAGACCTTCTCCATCTTTATCTCTGAGACACTGAAGCAGCAAAGACAAAACAAACTTGCAATTTATTCTGAATAAGAAACTAAAGGCTGATAATGGATGCCAAGATAGGAGGTGATACTCAACCTTCATCCAAAGAAGGAAAGTGTTTATGGGGAAACAACAGGATCAAAAGGAACTTCTCCTACGAAGCCAACTCTTCTCTTCCACACAGTCACATCGTACCCCACTTATGTCACTCCAACCTCTTTCTCCATTGCTGGACTCAGAGCCCAGAAATACTCCTCCTGATGGACCTACTCTCACATTCATTTACTGCTTCAAAAGCCAGTTCTGATACCAAACACACAGTTTGATTTTCTTTTCCATTCTGAGGACTCACCCTCTTTCTCCCTCGGCACAAGTATAAAACCAAAGCCCTGCACATTAGGGACTTAAAATACTTTATTTTTTTTTTTTAACATTTTTTTTTTAAATAAAGGCAACTCAGTTAGCTATCCCTAGCCATGTTTCACACTGGGCATTTATTTCCATTCTACCTCACATTCTCCCTGTTGCTTCAACCAGATGATTTATTCTCTAGCCCTGCTTGCTTGCAAGACACTGCTGGCCTACTGCTATGGCCTAGATACCAATGAATTCTTAAGAGCCAGCTTCATTTTAAAGCATGCAAGTGGTCCCATCCAGAGACACATGTAAAGGAGATGAGATATCCTTCGTCCTCTTTAACACTGTCTTGTGGGGCACACACACACCAGGTGACACAGCACAGGAACAGCTGTGCAGCTTCAGGCAATTAATAGCATGCCTGCATCCAAACTGGGCCCCATTTCCAAGGGAATTGCTCGAATAATAAAAGTTGAGGTTTGTGGGTCCAAGTTTTCCAGTCGCTGCATTTCAGCGGTGGGCAAAGGTCATCTCTAGAAAAAGAGATTCTTTCCCTTTTTTATACCAGAGTAAATAATAAATACTGCATGGAAGCCAAGGAGTTCATTGGGGTTTACTAGAGGGTAAGGAAGAGATAAATCTTGGGGGCCCAGCACTCCTCAGATTCCCAGATCTCACATGGTCAGACAGATGCAGGCAGTTTCTGAAAGCAGGCACTGATGATTTTCTACGAAGTACCGAAACAAATTGTACCAACAAGGATCTTCCTTTTCTCTTCACTCAGAGATCTCAAAACTCCTGGTAAGGAGGAATGAATAATTCCTTGCTATGTTCTGCATTACAACAGGATGCAGTGTCCTTTCCACTTAAAGCAACAAATACCTTTTTCCTGCAATCTGCACTTCCAACCTCCACTGGCTCATCATCACAACGCAACTAAAGGAAGAGAGATGGTCTGCAGAGTCACCCAGCCTCAGAGGCACGGGCGAACGTGGCCGTAAGATATCCTACATGGGAGAGGAGCCCCATCTCTGTGCAGCTGGGATTCTCAGTACACAAATTCCTCCACAGGGGATGCAGAGAGGGCTAGGGGAGAGATGGAGAGCAAGGGAAATGGAGCATAAAATGACAACTGAGGGTTTCTGTTTGTTTTTGAAAAGTGCAACAGTAAATTAAAACATAAATGGCAACCGCTTAAGCAAGTGAAAAGTGTACCTCCCCATCCCCCCAAGGTTTCTTTGACACAGCTATGAATGAAAACGTCAAACCTCTGACATTGATTTGTCTGATATGTCACCCCCTCGCCGATCCTCCCCTCTCGCGGCGCACTGCCAGCTCGCAGCCTAACAGATATGTGAACTCGGTTCTCAGCGGGGAGCAGCATGTGAGGGGAGCAGGGGAGGGGGAGCACAACGTGGAGAAGGGAGAGAAATGACTCGTGCCTTCACGGTGATGCTCCCTCCTTTATAAATTAGTTAGGCCTCCCGTTAGGAGATAAAGAAATTATCTGATAGCTGTCGAGGCAGGCGCTGCTAGATTGCAGTTGAAGGAACTAAAAGAGACATAAGCAAAAAAAAAGAAAAAAAAGTAAACCTTACTGACTTTCTGCTGCTTCTTGCCTCTTCCCTATAGAGGAAAATGTGTTAGTTATGCTGAGACAGAATGTTTTGGAGTCTAACCTTTAAAAAGAAAAAGAAAAATGGGGAAATGCACACAAAACATCAGCATGCATGAACACACAGCTGGACAGAGGAGCCACAACTTCAAGCCACACAAAGACTGAAAAGAAAGTTACAGAGGCACACGGCTTCCTTGAGACCCATTGGGAATTTCTGATCTCAGCAGAGCCAAAGTGAGATCGTTTTGGCAACGGCTAAAGCTGCTTTTCCACAGTGGAAGCCAAGGAGAGGCTTCAGGTACTGGTGAAAATTAATTGCGAGCGATTTCCAATTTCAAAGGCAGTCATCCCTAATTCCGAAGTGGATTTTCATCCAGGAACAAAGCCACGTCTGCTCTCATTACTTCCGACTCTCAACACTTCTGGACTTACTCCCATGCATGCTGGGGTGGGTGGAGGGGTTTAAAAAAACCTCTGGGTCAGATCCTCACCTCCTGTAAATCAGTGTGGCACTAACTCATTTACACCAGCTGAAGATGGCAGGGACCTGTCTCGTGCTTTGTCTTCTCACAAATACATATTTTATGAAGTATTTACATTTCAATAAACCTCGCGGGAATTTCATTTATAAAAGGAAAAAAAAAAATTAAAAACAATTCACAGCGCACGCTGAAACCAACACAAAACAAAAGGCTAAGAATTAAAAACGACACGAATTCTGGTAACTCGTGCAGCCCGGGTCAAAAGCTGTGAAGACCCAGGATAAAGAAAAAAAATTACCAGTGCTGAAGAGGATCGGTGACAGCCCAACACATGCTGTCTTTCAGCCTCGCACTGAATTAAATTGTCAGGATTATCACCATAATGCTCTGTTTATGAAGAGTAACGGCAATTTGTGCTGATGGCACTCGCTGCCTTCAGCTTCGAGCTGCCTTCCTGCATCTTCTCTGTAATTCATCAGCTCTCTCTTCTTGCCGCTGTCCCTTCTCACACCGTGCACTGCTACGTAGGAAGAGCAGAGGACACATGACTGCAAACAGGCCGAATCGCCCACCCATGCCAATTAGACACTGATTTTCTCCCATCTGAAGACAGAGGTCAAAGGCAGAAAAATCACACTCCTTTTTTTCGGCAGTCCCTTATCTCCAGGGCAGCAAGTTTTATGACGAACATAAAACAAACAAGAGAAGACAATCCCTGGAGTTGTTTGGACGTACTGATTTGAGAAGCAGAGAAAAAATATTCACATAAAGCTCTCCCTTACACACTGAGCACAGTCTTCTAGATTGCTGAAGAACGGTGGCTAGCTCAACAACAGGTCTTCTCAGCAGATATAATTAGCAGTGTGAGTGAGTGACACTGCTTCTTAAACTTGTTAAAAAAATCCAGCAAAAGTGGATAAAAGCATTAACAATTAAAAAAAAAAAAAAGGAAGTTTTCCTCTCCTTCCTCCAACCCTTCCCAAATATTATAAAGTGGAAAAATACAACTTTCTACTTGGAGTTAAAAATTCACAATTATGTGGGATTTCACCTTTAAATGTCAGTGCTGTTTGTTACATGAAAAAAAACCCTGTCAGCTTAGCCCTCCATGTCTTGCTGGTGTCTGCTTAATAGATAGTTACCTGGGATGATGGATGGCTCTTTGTTAGACCACTAAATGGCTCGCAGCCTAGAATAAGCCCGTATTTACTGCCAACATTTGTTTGTTTCAAGGATGCAAAACCAAATTCGGCTCCAAGCAGCTCCACCCGACATAAACACAACAAATAAAAGAGAACTAATCTGTGCATGAGTTTACAGGACTCCACCAACACTAGAACAACACTAAAGGGACTCTATTCAGCTGCTGCTCTGAAATGCCAAAGAGACAGCAATGCAGGAAGCAAGAGCAGTCGCATCTCCAGTTGCCTGCTGGGGAGGCTTGGGACCTGGTAATGCTCCCTGCTAGCAATACTGAAGGTTTTTTATCCCCACAAAGGGACCACTGTGCAAGGAGACCTGGACTGAAATATCATAGCATGCCAGCCATCAAGTAGCAGCCCAAAGAGCAGTCAGCTCCCTCACCAGCCTGGCTTTGCTCTCCTTATTGCCTGTTCCCGAGTCCTGGCCACAGCCGGTGTGAGAGAAGCATTCTCAGCCAGCCTGGAAACACACCCCACTTTAGGTCTGTTGAGTCCCCCCCACCCCTTTGCCTTCCAGGACCATACTGGGCACTGACCACTCACAGAAACCTCTTCTATTTTTGCCACAAGGCACTTACACAACATATCTGGGCCAATTACCTGCCAGATACGACCCACTGCTCCCCAGCTATTTCTCTGCCGGATCTCTCCTGAAGAGAAAGCACAATCTCTGACAATATGGTGCTATGCAGGCAGATGGCCAGCTAGCATTTGACAGGCTCATTTGACTTGTGATCTCCGCATAGCCACAACTTGAACCCAGGGCCACAGAGATAACAACCAAACGCAAAGGATCTCCGACTCCCATCTCCTCCGTGCCCCTCACCACACACACACACACACACACACACACACACTCATACAATCTGCCAGCCAGATGATTTTCCACACGCATCCCCCTCTCCTTTTACCAGTCTGGGGCTGGTTCTGGATCACAAGAATTAATAAATTCTTATTAAAACCTGCACGAAGCTACAGTCCCGCTGAAAGCGCCACGGAAGGTTAATTAGCAAGGATGAGCTGAAACTTTTGTTCGCGTTTCTGACTCACTTAATCTTGTGAGAAGCCAGCAAGCTGACATATTCTGCCTCCGAAGGCGCCAGGACAAGCAGGCTGTTCCCGTGACAGCCAATCCGAGCCGTCCTCCCGATCCGGTGGATGTATTCCGCAGGTGAAGCTGGAGCGTTATACTTCAAAAAGGGAACATGAGAAGGGAAGGGAGGAATTAACAGAACACAGCATGTTAATTATAAACGAGACGCTCGGTCTGCTCGTCTGAAACAAAGGGGATCTCAGCAAAACCCACCTGCTGTACCTCCCTCGGAATCAGTCTGTTTATCAAGAGCCCATTGGACTCATCTCTGTAACCATCACTCAACCCCCTCAGCCGCAGCAGTTTTTTGACATGTGAATGTGACACATTGGCCAACTTTCAGATAATAGGACACTTTTCCCCATCTCAGTGTCTCTCTTTGCCTTTTACATTTTATTTCTATACAGGCACATCAGGAATCTGTTTGCTTCTCCATCTCAAAAAATAAATTCTCACTAAATCCTCTAACCAAGCAAAGCCCATCAGTACCCATACAGAGTGGGATGCCACCTGTGCTGCATTTAGGAGAAAAGCCATGCAATTAAATATGGCCAATCTAAATTTGGCTATGTTTTTGTTGTGATTAAAGCAAATCATAGGTAGTTTTTGGATAGAAGAAGCCTAAGAGAGATGTGATATTAAGTCCTTTGGGCAGCATATGATACAGGTAGCAGTTGTCTTTCCATCTATGACTGTGAGTCCAAACTGAGATGTTGCTTAAAGGCCCCCACCCAACCCCAGTAGAGCAGTGCCTCTCATTTACTTGACTGAGAAAATGCCCAGCTATTTGCAAGGTCTGATAAAGGGTGACATATTTCCCTCCCTTCAGCCCTCCCCCATTCTTTCTCCCCCTCCTTTCCTAGAAAAATGAACATGCACAGAGATACTGCTCAGAAATGAGCCCTCAGCAGTTTAACTGGAAAAAAACCAACAACCAAAGCCCACTCTAGTGTTTATACCTGTGCCCTCTGGCAAAGTTTCTACTGGCTAGAGGTGTGAGTAAGATGCTGTGAGCAATCTAATTGCTCCCTGCAGGTCCTTGCTCTTGGACACAGCTCTCAGGACAGCTGAGATTTCGCCTTCTGGACACACAGAAGTCTCCCAGGGCTCGAGGTAATTTGCACTGCGTTCTAACACTGGCAACTATATCTTTGGTAAATTATATTAATATACAGATCTGGGAATTAAAGACTTTACTTCCCCAGCCTTCTCTGACGAGCTAGCTGCTACAAAATCTTTTCATTTTTAAAAACACTAAATTCAAATCAAATTTGTTACCTGATGAGGTAGAAATTAAAAGGTTGTTTCACCAATGCTTTGTGCCCTGTTCTTTTTACCCACGTGTCACTTGATACACGAGAATCTCTAAATCAGTTTTCCCCAGTTCAACTAACTTTCTTTTAATTATCGATCTTTTGCAAAAAATGAAATGCTTCATGCCCCCAGATTCCTCTTTGAAGTGACAGGCTGCTATTTTTAAGGTTCAATCCATCTCTCTTAGTTTCAAGGCTTTTTTTTAAAGACAATATTTCTGTCAACAGCAATGCAGCGTTGGTGTGGGTTTTTGTTTGTTTTTGAAGGAGAAATCTGGACTATACAGTTCTACTGAAAGCTGAATGCTTACAGCTAACCCAGTTCCAATCCAGTAAAGCCCAACCTGAAGCACTCAGACCAATACACAGATGCAGTCAGAAATACATGGGTCTCCCACACCTGAGGCATCAGCACAAAGACAAGTCAACTTCAGAATGAGGGTCTGGACTGGAAAGGGAGTTCATTTAAGCAGGACTGCACTTAATGCACACACACACATACATACACAGCAAACCTACCTGCACAATCCACATGACTTGAGGCAGGTCTAGTCCACGTGCTGCGACGTCCTTTAAAATGAACAAGGAAATTATCAAGTGAAAATGCTTCACAGGTCTCAGCAAATTAAGAACTCTGCCGGGACAGTGATTATGCTGGGGAACAACTGGCTGCACAAATAGGAATTTTACGTGCCTGTTTTTGGGTGAGATGGGCTGGAGGTCACAACTAGTAAAGAGCTTTAAATATAAGGGAGACTGTTATCAGGTTAACACAATGAAAAGCATTCCACTACCATGGGCCAAAGCTTGGAGAATATAAAAACAACTCTTTCAGGAGAGTGGTGTTGAATTAACAGTCCCTTTGCATTACATCAGAGGGTCAACTACCTTAATGGTACCGACACCTTTGGTTCTTCAGTCTGTTTCATTGATGAAACAGACCCACTTGAGGCATATACCACCCAAACAACAAGAGAGGCAGAATTAAAACCCTGGAAGGCAATACTGCCACTGAGCAAACTTTTGCAACTCTAAGAACTAAAACCAGGTTACTAATGACGAAAAGGAAAACGGCCACAAAACAAGTGATTAGAGATCCTAATGATCCTAGGCCTGGAGTACAACATCTAAAAGTGCACGGATCTCCACCAAGAACTAAGAGTGTCCTAAGTGATGATATGAAGCTGAGGAGCAGGAGACTTGCAGGTCACCTGGTGCTGTGATTAGAAAAGAAAAAAAAAGAAAAAAAAAGGGGCAGCAAAGAATTTGGTAGAAGCTGCAGGAAGCTGAAGGACAGCCCAAGGGGAGGAGACTCCAGCCATGCTTTAGATTTTCACCAGTCTGGTTTTAATTTGGAGAAACAAAACTCAGTCCTGAAGAAAACAGTCTGAAGTGACTGACATTCACATGGTTTGATGTGCCAGCTGGTGAGAAAACCCATCAACTTGGAGAAGGGCTTGAGTGAGACCCTTTAGTTATCTACAGACAAGTGCAGCTCAAAAATATATCCTGTCGGAGAAGAAACAGTTTAAATACTGTTCAAAATGGAGAGATAGCAGAAGCGTGCTTCAGTGTCCCTTCTTGATGCTCTGTTCATTAGCAACGTCCTCACATACTCCTTGGATTTTACATTCACCACGCACAGTAACAGAGCAGGTGTGCAGATTTAACTCTGTTAGGTAATGTTTCGGAACATGTGTATCTTTTAGCTAGTCGCAAAATAGAATATATTAAGAATGTAAGCAGGAGCTTAATGTACTAAAAATGTGTCAGCCACCCACTGAAGTGTTTTCATGTGACTCCCACACACGTTAAAAGACGAGGAAGCTGATGTTTTGGCAGCGAAGACCTTTCCATGAGCTCTAGCCAGGCTGCTTTGTGGCTCCAAGTGCAGTAAAGGAGGAGACAGTTTCCACAGCTCCCACTCTGAAATAATATGTACTTCCACTCCAACACGCTCATTAAGAAATGACTTGTTCCCAGAGTCAGATGAACAGATGTACAAAAAGCCATTTAAAGGAGGCTGGAGAAAATAAATCAAGAGAAGTCAGAGAACAGCAGTTACTGGGATAACAAGATTATGAACTCTACAGCACAATCAGATAGGAGTGCTGATGTCTGATTTTGCTGGTTCTGCTATGCACTTCCACGCTGACAAGTCTTTGGTCTTCTCCTGTTCTGTGCTCTTTCTCACACCTAGCAGTATAGGGAAGGCTGTAGCTGAGCAGAGGGCTCTGACCTTGGGACAAGGGCAGCTTACCTGAAACATGCAGATAACCAAGCTATCCTTGTGGTCACAAGCACACAGCTCCTACACAGGGACAACAGCAGAGAAAGGGACCTGCCCTCTCAACCATCAGGACCATTTCCTTCCTCTTCTACGATACCTTTTCTCAACACATCTGGCTGGGAAACCACTACTGCAGACACCATTGTTTCCAAGTACATTTTGCCAAAGGAAGAAGAACAGTTGAAAGGTTAACCAAAATCATGATGAAGAGCCAGGGACGTTTCAGGAGGAGGCTCTCTGCCATCATCAGCCCCGCATTCGCTATTGCTTTCACAATGCCACCAACTCCATTCAGCTGTTACTGACATGTATCAGCAGCTATTCTCTTGGGGTTTAACTTGGCTTTCTTTCAGAAGTGTCTTGGGATTCACTGGTAATTGGAGTGTTTTGCAAACTCTCAAAGATTTCTCAGTATCAGTCCACCTGCGTCTCCTGTAGCTCCTTTTTCACAAAGACCCTGGTAGGCAGCAGCAGGGTAGAATTAGGATTAAAAGTTTGAGATGATTTGCCTTCTGCTGAGGAAGGCATGAGCTTCTCGCTTCTCACATCTTTAGAAAAAACACTTTTGGGTCGTTGTATCAGGAAAGAGAATACAGCTCAAACAACAATTATCCTGTTCTACTAGCACTACATTTATTTCCTACACAGAAGCACTAACCTGCTGCCAATGCTCTTTCAAGAAACCTGACAGATTTCCAATTCGCTACTTTCACTTCTTCCCCATTGTCCCAGACAGCATTATCCCTCCCATATATTTCTCACACCACCATTCCTTAATAACAGGGAAATGAAGAATATGACACCTGATTGATGACATCGCCGCTGTTTCCTCTCAATGAGCAGTGAGAGGGAGAACTGAATGCCCATCTCACAGGAGCAAGGAGAAAGAAACCACTCCAGCATAATTTTAAAGAAAACCCTGATGCCAACCAAATCATAACCTGAAGCCTTCACCACATTCCTGCCCCGATCCCAACTGCAAGTCAAAGAATGGCACAATTTAAAAATCCAGCCTACCTGAAGACTTGCAGAAATGCTGAAATTCCTGCTACTAACAATGCACATCAGCAGCCCATCCTCATGGCACGACAGAGGTGTGAGGGAGAGAGAAAGGGGTTGGATGCAAGGGAACAAAGGGCAGAAACCCCATACAGAGAGCAAAGGGTATTGCTGCAGAATATCAGAAACAGCGCAGCCACAAAACTTTTGCAGTGGCCTTCGCTGCTCACAATCTAATTAGGGCAAAGGAAATTGCTAAAGTTGCTTTTGAAAGACACTCAATGGTGAGGTCTTGAAGGCCCTGAGCTTGACAATTGGCTGCCTACATGAGGCCTAGAAGTACAGATGGAAGGCAGCTTTCTCAGGTGCCAGGCTGTCAGTTGGATTAAAATGACTCATTTATTTACCAAAGAACCTCACAAAGTGCTTTAGCTAACAGGCAGAGAGGGCCTAACGGCTCTCCAAGCTGGGGAAGAAGCTCTCGCGCCTTCCCGGCCTGCCAAAAGTCATTACTGCCGAGTGTGGAAAGCCATCAGCAGGGTAGAGACCCCCGTCGGCAGGGTGACAGATTGGGCTGCGTAATCAGAGGAGGAAGGAGAGAGCACAGAAGCTGTCAGAGGCGAAAGCTCTTGGCTGGGGCCGCCAGAAAACTGGCAAGATGAGTTAGCGTGACTGAGTAAACAGCAAACAATCTCCAAATGATCTTTCCTCTCTCCCTGGAAGAGATGAACTTGTTTAAAAGGCACATCCCAAAGGAAGCCGCAAAGAACTTCAGTGAAGGAGAGAGAAATAAATCTGGATGAGACCCTCTGAGATGCACAGCCCTTCTTTATTTTCCTGTCTGCACAAAATATTTCATGGTCTGTACTAATATACATATGACATAGAGCAAATTAATAAAAGGAACAGCAGGTCCCGTTGCTTACTGGAGCGGAAAGATGGGTGGAGAACATGGCATAAGGGACAAGGGAAGGACAGTAACATTATTTGTGCAGCTCTTTTGTGAGCCAAGTTTCAAAATTTCGCAGGCACCAAACGTGGTTTTGCAGTGAAGAGAGCAGATCCACCTCACTGCAGATTTTTGCTGATATGAATAAAAGCATTTAAAAAAAACAAACAAAAAAAGCAATGCCCTCGGAGGCAGGAGGTGATCATAGTGCCTGGCTGCCCTTTGGACATCTGCGTTGGGGAGGCACCTGTAATGTGGGACTAGTGCAAAGCCTATCTCTATATTAAGGCGTCCATATGGTCCCCATTACTGTGGTAACAGGCCACCTCCTGGTTTCAATGCATTTGTCCTCCCAACATCTCTGTAAGACAGAAGAGTGCTACTATCCCCATTTTACAGATGGGGAACTGAAGCGCAGAGATTATTTTGGCCTAGACATACAACTTACTGTACTTAACATGGTAACCATGTGCCAGCTGAGCCATAGTAACTGTAGCTGTCAGGATTTGCATCCCTACCTTGCAGTAAATGCAAAGTAGCTTAGACCAAAAATGAAAAAGGGTTATGATAAATGCATCACCTTACACTACTCTCTTCACTGCAACCAAAGCTAATACACATTAACTCCCATTTATGACAGGTCAGGAGCAAACGCACAACTATCATCACTCAGTTGACATGTGGCTACCTGCCCTGTCATCACAATTCCTCGTCCACTTGTATGGAGCCTGTGGCATAGCAAGAAATCAAGCCACATCTCCAGTGTCTCAAGAAGGGAATCCCATCCACTGGGATTTCTTTACTTAACTTTTTTTTTCCTCCTACCCTGCCACCAGCTGTATGTTTCCTGCCATATTTTTCCTGACACAGGCTGCACTTCCCCTCCAGATTGTCTTACCCAGGAACTGTTATCCCAATGAAAGACAGAAGAGTGTTTGCAATGGTTCTATTTTATCTTTGTCTAAAACCAAACATTCAGCATCTTTGTGAACTCCTTAAACAGAAATTTCAGCAACAAAGTCCTTGAAATTTCTCAGTTACAGCTAAAGTGTGCATGAAGGATAGCACAGTTTACCTATTTAGTATACAGCATTTACCATATGCTACTTATCTTCAAAATACTTTATCTGCACCAGTGAATGATTAAGCTTGGTACGTTCCTCACCTGAGACACTTAAGTATTATCTCCAGATACAGGAAAATCAAGTAATAGTTACACTTATGAATTGCAAAGATGCATTTTGACCTTGATCAATTTGTTGTAAAGACTTCACACAGACAAGGAGCAGGTCATATATGCATCTTCACAAGGGATAGAGAACATAATTTGGCAGTGCTAAGTCAAATGCTCCTATATACGTGGCAGTCCCACTTCATAACTGTGCACTTAAAAATAAGACAAAAATCAGCCCCCATTCTCTGCAAAAAATAAATCGTAACTAGTTTCCTTTAAGAACAATGTGCTGCAAGAACAGGAGTCACTTCAGAGCTAGAGAGGGTTTCTCAGCTCTAATTACTCCCGATCGCTGTAATTTACAAGTTTGCAGTGGGTAGAAATCGCCAAGATTCACACATTTTCAGGTCAACAGCTGCCACTATTAGAGAGCAAATCGTGCAGCCTTCTGCACCACTGCAGCAGGCTAGCTGTGGCACCGACAGGTCAGAAACGAGAAGTAGAAGGTGCCACCATAACACAAGGGTGCCAGCAAACTTCAGTAGAGGACAAGAATTTCTCCCTCAGCACCCGTGAAGGAAGCTTGAAGGGCAAACTATGGAGAGCAGCAGAGCATGTGCATTTCTAATGACACCGTTCTCTGGTAGGGCTTCCCTTCCATCCCCACAGGTTTTTGTTTTTAACCTTGGGATAGTCATTAAGATGGAAAATATCACACCACATCCAATTTACCTGGCAGTTACGGGGCATGCTACAAATTAGGATTGCTCTCTATTGACTGCACACAGAGGGCAAGGTTCCAGCTTCAATTGAACAGATTTTTGTGGACATACGGCCATGCAACATACTTAAAGGCTCTTGTATAAGATACAAGCTTTTTTCTGCATATGGTGCCTTACTGCAAAAGATCACACAGTAGTTTGCAAAGAGGGCACCAGCCCTTATTTAACATGTGAGATGCAGAGAAAGGAGATGACCTTCCTCAAGGTCAGACAGCGAGCTGGAATTACAGTTCAGTGCCAAGTCCTCTGTCCTACCATTAGATTACCAGGCAGTCCCATTAGCATGGTGCTGCAAAGAGACTAAGATACTTACAGTGCAAAGTAAGATGCCGGTATTGGATTTTAGGAACTCCTGGAAGACCTCTGTTCTTTCCTAGAGGATTAGAACAGAAAAATGAAGAACACAGATGCACATTACAATCAACTTCAAAGCAAGTTAGCTAGAGTAACAACAACTACACCTCCTGCAACTCTATCATGTACAGCTTCAAGAGCAGTCGGGCTCAAATGACAAAGTAATGGTACAGATGCGTGGCCCGGAAGGCACAATGGAGCAAATCAGATTATTAAGTCCCAAAGATGCTCAGCTGCACACGAGAACCATAGGATAAGTTTCCAAAGCAACAGGACGAGGGAAAGGAGACCTTGGTCAGAATCTCCTGTGCAGGAGAAAGGAGGAAGTGGGCTCCCAGGCTTTGAGGCAGCATCCGTAGAGCTCCCTGGGCGCCCTCCCGTGGCCCCAGCAATGAGGAGGGCCCTTGCACTTCTAAGGGCCACTCCACAGGCTCCTGAAAACCAGGACTGATGACACTGGGATGGGACCCCAGCCTCAGCTCCACAGCTGTGTCCCCACCTCTAGTCTGTACCAACATGATTCCTGCTACTCCACTTCTAAACTGAGGTCAGCCTCCAAAGTAAGGCTGCCCACAGCCCCAGACACCACACTGCCCTGCCAGCAGTCCCACATGACATCACAGATGTATTTGCTGTCACATCAGTCAACCTCTGACGACCAGTAACTGAAGGCCTCAACAGCATTTGGTCTTCACATTTGTGAATAACACCCATTCAGCTGCTCCTGCCCACCCCAGCTGTAAGAAACAGCATTACACTCACACTTCTTTCATCTTACTCCATTTACTCTTGTCCTGTCCCTGGCTTCCAATATACCATTCCCACCTCCTTCCTGAGCCACTTTCCTCTTTCTTCCAAAATATCCTCACCCTCCATGTTCCAACCTTTCCCCCCTGAGTTAGAGGCTAAGTGAACAACCTGATACATTGATGCTATAGAAACAGCTTTACACACTTGACTCCCAGCTAGACTCATTGCTCTAGGAAAGAAGGGAAACTTGGGCCTTGCTGACACGCTGAACCCTCTGCTGACAAAAATTAAAGAAGAGAGCACGCTGTATCTTGTTGACAATGACAGCAGCCGTGCTCAGCAGTACCATATGGGATCCACAATTTAGCTCCATTAATGCTCTTAATTTGAAGACATCAAGCACTAATTACACACTGGGTACTAAAAAGGCAAAACCCTTCCCCTGGTGCCAGCTACTTAGTGGTGTTCTGTTGCCTTAACAGCTGGTCAGGGTAGAGTTGGGCCAGACCAGGCCTGCTTACTCGCTCAGACAGGCAGGTTGAGGAAAGGCCAGAATGCAGGGACAGCAAAGCACATGTTTCTGGTCTCCACAGGATGGGAATGAGTGAGAAAAACAATGGCTCTTCACCTCTTGCTTCATCAGAAAAGCTCTATTCATTTACCATCTCTGCTGTGCAGCTCAGAGCGGAGCAGCAGCTCTCTCTATCACAGGCTAAGGGCAAGATCAGGGGCTGAAGTTTCAAGGGAGCTCTCTTAGTTATTGAGAAAAACACTGCAGTGACAGCTTATTTGGTGCTCTTCTCCTGGCCTCTCAGCTCCCTGCAGCAAACTCCAAATTCATCATCCAGGCACACCCTGCTAAAACCCATTTATTTTGGGGTAATCATCATTATCTTGCTATTATTCCAGCCCAGTGAAAAGAGCAGCCTGTCAAGACACTGTTCTTTAAAATCAGTGCCAAACTGCTCCATCCACATCTAATGGGGGTCAACTTATCATGTAGTAACATTTTGGGGCTTGGATGAAGTTTGCCTCTGGCATCAAAAGTCTTTTTTGACTGCATGAAAAAGCAGCATGGATACATAAATGCTTTAAGCATGCCCACTGGGAATACTGAACGGCTGCCTCAGCCTGCTGAAATAGTACCTCCTTCCTCTTCAGCTGTGCTTTTTGGATATAGCTACCAAAGTACTTTTTAGAAGTAGGACAATATCCTTATTCTCATTAGCAGATGGAAGAGTGAGGCCCCTAGAGGTGAAATGATTCTCTATCCTCTCTTCTGCCCTCCTCCCAAAAATAACCACAAAATAAATCACAGTGAATAAGGAACAAAACTGTGTATCCAGCCATTCTGATAACACTTACTTCCTGTTCCATGTTGCCATGCAGTCGTAGAAACTGTAATTGCACAGAGACAGGTGAACGTTTAGGCTGTTCAGACTCTAGCTCTCCTGAAAGGACATTAACAAGGAGCTCATAGTGGAATTCCACTTGTTCACAACTGGAGAAAAAGATGATCATCTTCTGTTGCTTTGCATACTGTAAGAAAATAAGAAAATTGCATTTAACCATTTCCTGCAGGCCTCTCCCAACTCCAAGAGCTCATTTACCTACCTGACTTCCACTTCTGTAGATACAATTACCCAGGAATGGATACATTGAGGAGTCTGAAGCCAAAGGCTAAGCCACTGAAGAAATTACCTCAGTCAGCATGAAAGCCTTAAGTTCAAAGCTTTATATGTAACCCACTCTAACCTTGACAGACTAAGAGATGTGAGAGTTGAAATGAGCAAAAGGCTACTTAACATAAATGCAAACAAGAGTCTCACCATGCATTTCTCCAGGATAAAAGCTGCTAACGTGACAAGCCTCAATTTGCTGGGGACCATCATGAAATACTGCTTAAGCTTCTCCGGAACAGCAAAGTTTTCCTGCTCCATACAGTCTGAGGAACCGTTGGCTTCTTTCTCTCTTTGTAATGCTGGTTTAAGACTCTTTCGGACTTCATCTGCTATGGAAATTCTGATGGGATCATTCAAACTGATATCAGCCAACCGTGTTACTCCTACAGCACAGGAAATGAAAAATACATGAGGCTCAATCTGGAAGGTGATCATACAACAATGCAATTCCAGGGAAAAACAGTGAAGGCAAGGAATTAATGTGTAATGCCTCAAACACTGAGAGAACGCTTGCACAGACTTAAGACCTTTCAGGTCTCAGCCAAGCATACTTGCTGTGGACTCCACAAAAGTCTCACAGGACCCTACTCCAGCCAACTGTGTTACTTTGCATTTACCAAGAGCATAAGAGTCACTAGGCATGGCTCAATTCCACCCAGCTGACTGTAAGATCAGAACAAACAACACAGCAACAGCCCTGCCCTGTCTTTTTTTTGCCTTAACTCACATGTAAGGAAAGAAATATCATTAAAAAACAGCACTTCCCAGGTTCATGGCTCTGGAACGTGTGTGACATATACATAAACACACTGACAGAAACTCCAGTAACAAAAAAGTGTCATAAACCCCATATCATCAATAGGCATTATTCCACTTCAGCAAAGGGCTTCTTATTGGGCTATAATTTAGTAAGCTTCAACAATGTAATTTAAGTCTCTTATTTTGCAGTTCCCTGTGAATTTTTCAGCTAACATCGCTGACCACCTGTCTGTAACCTACCTTCAGTGAGTGTGGCTGAGAGCAGGACATTCTGACGCATCTCCCTCTCAGCATTTAAAGCATTAAGTATCACAGTTACATCCTTCTCAAAGCCCAGGTCCAGGATCCTACAAAAGGAACAGAAATGACAAAAGACGCCGTAAGGAAGGAATGAGAAAAAAAAAGTCTGAAGCCTACACAATCCCATTAAAAATAGCAGAAGTGTTAGAGCTGATCAGATCTTCTGCCCATCTAGCTGTATGTCTTGTCTTTGGGTTTTGCCAGAAGAAGATGTCAGAAGACACTGAGAGAACCTCTGTAGTTGAATGACTGTAGAATAATCTGTCCAACTGGGACATTTCTTCCTAATCTCAGGCATTTGCTGCTTGACTGATGCCCTGAGTACGAACGGTTTCGTTACTTTTTTAAATGCATTATCCATGTGGTTGCAGGGGGTATTTTCATTCTTTTCTGTACCCAAACACCTGCAAGTTTACCTGTCTGCCTCATCAACGATCAGCCACTGAGTGCGACGGAAATGAATACATTCTGTGGACTTGATGTGATCAACCAGGCGACCAGGAGTTGAAATAAGGATATTTATCCCCTTCCGTAATCTGATTAAGAAAAAGAAAAAACCCAACACACTGATCACCAGAAACTCTGGAATAGGAACCTGGAATGAGGAACTGAACCTACAGAGGAAAAATCACTGCCACAGTAAGATGAACAGAACAGTACTTTCTTACTGATGAAAGCTGGAATTCCTTGCCAACTTTCACCTTTAATCATCACTGATATTCATAGCAGCACACTCAGTGATACAGACAAGGTGGAGAGAAATATCAGTAATATTACAGCATGCAAGCCAGGTTTTCTTTCAAATTGAGTATTTTTTACTGTCAAGAGTAAACTTCTTTTTGTGTATGCTTATACATAGACAAATGAAAGCTCCATTCTGGATTACTGGCTTACAGTTCAATTTTTGCAAAGGGAAAAGAAAGCTTTTTAACACCAGGAAATCTCTTCTCCAGAAACCAATTTCCCCCGTAACAAATACTACAGGCAGCACTTGGTGGTAAGCAAATATAAGTGTTTGTCAGAAGAGAAAAAATACTGACAAGAGAGATCATCTTCTCAGTAGGCTCATCAACACTTTAGAAATAGATCCAACTGAGGAAAGTGAATGCTTCCTGCTGACCCAGCCAACCTACCTACGTAAGATCCAAGGGGATCACAGCTAGATCCAAACTCACAACTCCCTTGCTCAGTAAGAAAAGCACTCCGAAGAAGAGTAACAGATAAAATGGCTGTAGAGCAGAAGAATCCAAAATGCAATTTAAGAAGTTGGCTTCCTACCTGGCTTTTTCTGATTTTCTCTTTTCTCCCCCCATAAGCACTCCAGGCACAATCCAGGTAAATGGCTACAGAAAGGAAAACCAAGAACAACATAGGTTCTTCTTTATTAAGAAACAGAGCCTAAGCAAAAAATTATTCTTCTTGGCAAAAAGAGAAAAGACAGGGCTGGCAGCAGTTCCTGATTTGATCTAACAGACCCAATCTACATGCTCTATCTCACCCACAGCTAAATATCAATGGCACCTCTAGTTCTAGGCATGTAACTTACTCCCCACATTGCCTAGGAAGATAGAAATGAAATCATCTCTGCAACACTTCCACTCACATAATAATATTTCTTTTCCTTCTCCCCATGAAGTCTAAATGTTCAAAGACAAACTATGCTGCTATTTCTTTATCTTGCCTTTAAGCAATATCCTCCTGTGGCCAAGAAAGACTTAAGAAAGACACAAGACCTATGAAGTTTATTGGTATGTACACAGCCCTACAGGCACACAGTCACCATGCCTGCACATAAAACGTCAGTCTCATTGATACTAGCAGGAGTTTCTGCCTTTTACTTCAATGAGGCCCAGCTCTTCATCACATCCAACACTGCCCAATATTTACAGGGGAGATAATCAAAGCACAGGACTGCCATTGCCTCGCTTGAGAAGAAATGCAGGACAGACACAGCACAGCTTGGAAGGACTGCACAAATGCGTGACTGGGAAGTAAGTTTCAGTTTGCATGGGTCACTGCTTGCCAAAAATACTCCAACAAAATAGTTTTTAACAAAAAGCACTTCTTTATAAGGTTTAAAATAAGAAAGATGTCTAAGCAAGATCCATACAATGTCATCTCTGCAGCTGGCAAAGTTAGAGTGCCAAAAAGAGATCAACCGTCTGTTTTCTCCCTCAGTGATCACCCAAGAAATTACACTCTCCAGTTGTCCAGTCAGACCATGATCTCAATCTTTTGGTTTGGGTCACAATGGCAATTGATAGTGATGACATGTATGTAATCAAGCAAAAAATTAGAGGGGAAAAGGGCAGCAATCAGACTTCATCTCTGCAGATCATCTTCAATCGCTTGAGATCATGAAAGAATGCTACTGGCCAGTATTAAAAGGTGCAAATTCCACACCAAGAGACTGCTCATCATAATTTGTAACTACTGTGAAAGACTGAAGTACTTTAAACCTCACCATGATTCAAACAAATACTAATTCCAGCATTAAAAAAAGATGTGGAAAGTCCATAATTATTTCAAGGAAAACCAAAAGATGGAGTGAGAATATGGATCAGATAAACCATCTAGGTACCTTCTAACCCCACTATAAGACCTCTGCCTCAGTAAAAAGAGCACATCACCATTAAACAACTTCGAAAAGCCTTCTGACTCCTCCAGCTTTTCAACTGGCAAAACAACTTCTGCTCCCCTTCCGAAACACATCAGTCTATAAGTTTCAGTAAAATGGTACATGGCATTGTAAGCATCACCAAGATGATCAAAGGATAAAGAAAACCACACAACACAACCAAACGAGAAAACAACGGGGAGTTGCATTCTTACCTTGAGTAGCTTCTGTATTGTATCAAAAGTCTGGAGTGCAAGCTAAGGAAATCAACATGAGAAAGTGAGTTCTGAGAAAGCCTGCTTGTGGACGTTAAGCCCCTTTTAGGCTCAAGAAAAATCTGTAAAATAATTCATTTTCATAGATTTTCAGAATCCTAACAACATCCTTGATTTATTTTATTTTTTTTAAAGAAGTTGTCTATTATTTTATTACCTTGAATAATTCTCCTATTGTATTTGCAACTGTTCAAAAACCCCCCTATTTGTTCAGGTCCAGAAGGCAGCTCTGAGGACTATACAGACTTCTGCTGGCCTCTGTGAACGCCCCAGGGAGAAAATAAGTTGGAGGCACACAAGATTTTGCTCCACTGGAGGAGCAGAAAGGAAAGCTCTGCAACTTCTGGAAGAAAATCACTACAAAAAGGAAATGCAGCGCCCAGAGGTTAAAACAAGTTGTCTTCCAGCAGTCAGGAAGGGCCACATTATTTCCTCCCCTGACCACACACTGATCACACCACTGGATCTCAGTACCTCTTCATATCCCAGTAAGCACAACACAGATGGTACACACAAAGCTTGCAAGTCACCAAAAATTTGGTTTAAGAAACAATTCACTGTTGGGTTTCATGTACTGCCCAACAGACATCTGTGCCACAGCAATGAGGAAGACTGAGAATGGCAGTGGTGCCACTCTGACTCACTCATGGAACACAAGTGAAAAGGGCTTAGTTGTGAGAGAGTTTTTTTAAATGCTCTGACTACACACATTACACACTCTTTGTCGAGCTCTCCAGAAAGGCCATTGCCTTCAATAGCAAGTAAAAATGACACAACTGCAATTACAAGTTATCTGCGTCAGTGCATTTAATGGAAGCTCTTTAAACAAACTCACGAGCAGCTTCCTACATGCTTAGTATTCGTGGAGCATCCTAGCAAGGCAGAGAGCTTACTGCAGTAAAAATTTAAAAACAAAATAGCTTCAGATCCTTATCTTCTCATGGAACTGAGATGAAATATTGCACTGCAGGTTGTATGAAATATTGTGACCCAAACTGGATGCCTGTAATCATTTCTCCACACTGAAGTTATTATTATTTCACGCACACACACACACAAAAAAAGGTTGATACCTTACTCTGGAATTGCCTTGGCACTTGCAAATCACATACATCAAACAGTTCAGTGGAGAAACCAACTGTTGATAGCATCATCTTCAGCATTCACACATTTGAAAGAGAGGCTTTAAAAATGATGTGTTTGTATAAACCTATGCACTTGCAAAGCTAATTTCAATAGCTTTACTTATAACCCCTGCATGAGTTAAGCAAGCTTTTCCCTCCCATGCACTGAATTAGAGTGTTCCTCCAGTCTTGCTAACTGATATCTCAATGCATGGAAAAACTTAGACATTTCTTATGACTTATTTCAGTATGGCAGCAAGCAAAATGCCAACACACATCCAGTGTTTCTTTCTAGGAGGGCAAAAGGACAAATGTTTCTTAAGGTTTTTTAGGCTCCTGTGGATCCACATCTGCCCTACGTTCAAACACTCAGCAAGACTGAAAGGAAAAGGGTCACCCACCTCTCTTGTTGGGACTAACACCAGTGCATAAGGCCCATCACTTCGCTGCAAACAGAGAAGACTGCTAAGAAGAATGCCGTGCTCATACATGTGACATTTCCACTATTAGCACTAATAGCTGACAAAGCAAATTCTCATGGGTTTTAGTACAAACCTGCACACCATGCTTTGAGGTATTCCCCTCCCCTTTTAAAGAAGTTCTAAAAAAACCACCACTTTTTCAAATATCAGTACCTCACTGCCACCTCTTCTCTGCTCTGACACCCACCTACAGTCAGACCCCACATTTTATTCCACATACTGGAATCTATTCCACTGTACCCATTTATTCCAAGGGCTGGAAAAGCATCACCCCAACTTTGTTATGGGTTGAAGGCTTTCCACAAAACACAATGCACAAATGAAGGCAGCAGCATTCTCTGGCCAACCAGATGATCCAAAGCAAATAACAAATCTCACTTAATGTTGAAAATTAGAAGCCTATTATTTCAATGGACATGGCAGTAACCTTTGTTTTCAGTTTTCCAAGATTCCAAACAGTTCATAGAATCATAGAATCACCAAGGTTGGAAAAAACCTAAAAGATCATCCAGTCCAACTGTTCACCTATTCCCAATAGCTCCCACTAAACCATGTCCCTCAACACAACATCCAGCCTTCCCTTGAATGTTGTTGTCTCTCCTGCAATCCACCTGCTTCCAGCTTTACAATATAGCCCATTTAGCTGTTGCAGGATGTGAAAGCAAATGTGCAACATTTTATATATGAGAACATCCACATTTTTCTTACATCATCTGTACCTCAGCAGTACAGGACAATCACATAAGCCACAACCACGAATGAAAAAAGTGAGACTGCTTAATCTTTGTAACAAGAATAGGCACTGATGACTTCAAGATGACAGAATTTATTTTTTATTAATCTTAGTATCAAAACTAAACATACTCTGTTGCACCTACCTGTATTTTGGATTTCATTCCTTGCAAAGACTGTACAAGTGGAATTCCATAGGCGAGAGTTTTACCTTCATAAAAGGAAGAAAATTGGAAGAGTATTCAAGAAATAAAATTAAAAAAGGAAATTGTGGTACTCCAGAAAATAAAATAAAATAATTCACCCCACTATTCTTAAACTGAGGTCAGAACTTGGAAAAGTCTTAATTAGGTAGAATGTTTCCAGGAAGAAAGACTGGTAGATCATACACTCGGGTTAAATTAAAAAGGAGAGAAAGCAGAATAAATCCATCTAAATAAATACTTCCACTCAAGAAAATGTGACATCAAGACAGTTAACTGTAGAGTAAGCACATAAGTTTATTTGATGAGTGTGCTGCTTAGCTCCACTGGCATCCTGGACTGGCATCCCCAGCACAAGCCTTGGAACTGGCCCATGTGCAATAGCTGGCAGCTGCACAGCACCATTCAGTCCCACCACTGGGCACTGTGTCATTACAGAAGTTTGCACAGCATCTGTCTGTGCCACAGCATTCCCACCCCAGGGTTCTGAGCCTGTCACTCTCATAAGCTGTACCAGAAACATGATGTTTTGGTTCTTTTTTTCAGATCTAACTTAAAATGCCCTAGGAATGGAAACTGGCAATTAAGCACTGACCTGAACCAGTCTGAGATCTCACCAGAGCATCTTTGCCTTGCAGGAGCACAGGAATTGTTTGCTTCTGAACACTGCGTAACAAACAAAGCAGGTCAGGAAATACAGAATGCAAGAGAGCATAGAAACCTAAGGTTATAACATACAATAGCTGTTTCAAAACTGTTTACTCTTAATTTTGCATGTTCATCTCTGCTGTACAGCTACACCAGTAAAGGTGGCTTTTGAGGAAAGTCTACAGATACAAGTTAGGTATGATAAATCACAAAAAAAGATGATTTTATGATTTGAGTACCAAATTAGGAGCTAGGATTCCAAGGTTTCACCTCTACCCATGACAACGAATTGCTACGTAACTTAGAAGTCATTTACTGTCCCAAAATGTGAAAGAAACAAACCCCATGGAGTGGGTCAGCTTAACAGTTGCTGCTGCCTTCGCAAACCAATTATATGTAATGAAACAATCACACACGATTGGCTTTAAGAGTCAGTGAAACGTGAAGTTTTGACATGGTATTTGCTTACCTGGTCATACTATGTATCTTCAGAACTGTAGTTATTGTGGCTATCTAGAGAGAGAATGAACAGGAGTAAACAGGTTTTGTTGTCAAACTGTCTTTTTTGTTACTTCTGTAGCACAAGACAAAGCAAAAACCAGAAAACACCTTCTCTGCTAGCCCAGGACAACCAAATGGAAAAGTTTCAACATCCTCAAAATACTTCTACTAGTTCATCAGAATTACACCACTGCTGGTACAACATGAAATACCAGATTTGTCAAAATACTGAAATTCTCGAACAGTTTTCAGTGGTTTCCACATTACAGATAGAAACAGCAAAGGGTGCTGAGTCACTGTGTGCAGGGATATGTCAGGATACTGGTCAGCACACTGAGCTAAGAGACTGCAATACAATCAAAGCACTGTTGAGTCTGTCTAAGTCACTGTGAATATAAGCACATCTCTCATCTTTCAAAAGTCACCCTCCCTTAAATAGCATGTTCTAAGGCACAAAGCCCCCACAACACTCACCAGGTGTGGATGGAGGTCCAACTGGCTGAAAGAGTCTGTAGTGAAAACATTTTCTTGCACCTGCTGCACTGCTTTTCTAAGTTAGGGAAAACAAAGCAAAGCATACAGTAAACAATTACACATGAGCATTTCATGTAGAAAGCAAAGACACCAAACGCCAAGCAATTGCTTTGCCAAAGCAAGGGCTAGAATTGCAGACTGAATGTTAAGCACTGAAATTTGTAAGATACCTGTGAATTTCTGGGATATCAGGGTTGTTTTTAAACAGGCTGGATGTCTTAATGAACAGTTTGCTTTTCTGGCTTTCGTTTTGGTTGGCAGTCAGTTGCTTCTTAGGAAGAGATCTTTGTGATGAGCTTCCCTTTTCCCTGGTGCCAGTCTCTGCAGCACGTTTCTTGAAGTTGTTTACTGATGGCTTAGATTTACGTTTCAGAGGTGGGTTTCCATGTGGTGACGACTGGAGCTTTCTTTTCAGAGCATTACGCTGCTTTGATGTTAGCAAACAAACCAGACAGCAAGAATGCATTAATGAATGAGGACTGAGTAAATGGTACCATATCTCACAGTGAACAACAGAAATATCAGCCCAAAAATTGATCCCTTCTTTTTTAAATCCTCTGCACCTTAATTAAAGAAACAAAGGTAGATTTTTAATGTATAGTCATAAATAAACTAGGAACTGTTTAGCTACAAAAAAATCACTCTCAAAAGCTCTGCAAACGTCCTCACATCGTCAAAACAAGCTCATAGGAACTCTTTATTTCTCTTAGGAAGAAGAACCCCATCCTTCACTCCAACCCGTGCTCCTGCCAGCTTCCAAGATTTCTGAGCTCTTTTCCCTTTACAATTGGATTCTTTTCCTTACCTTCCAATCTGAAGAAAGATTTTTTCCCTCCAGAAACAGCGAGGAAGGAAACTAATTTCGCTTCCTTTGTCCCTAAAGCTCTTTCGTCTTCCTCAGCCCTTTCTCAATGAATATTTGACACACCTGCAGAACTCCCCAGCGAGGCAACGTCCCCACACTGCCTCGCTTCGCCCGTTCCTCTCTCTTCCCCACTTCTCCCTGTCCTCCTGTGAACCGCACCGTTCTCAAGCCCTGTTCGTCTTCTCCACTCTCTTCTTCACGTCGTTTGGCATTAAAGAACTTCTCAGCTCAGACTCTCGGCTGTCCAAGCTTTTCACAGCGACCGAATCCCAGCCGCTCGCAGCTCCGCAGGTCTCACACCCGGCCCCCTCGTTACCCTCAGCGCTCCCCCCACAGGGATTCACCCCCTCAGCCCCCTCGGCCTCCCCCCCTCCACGCTTTGTGGAGGCTGACGCGCCACCAGCAGCGCCATCCTCGCTCACCCAACCCAACAAACCCCCGTCCTTCCACCCGCCGCGACTCACGACGCTCGCAGCTCGGCGTCCCCGCGGGAAATCACAGCGCTCGGAGAAGCCCCCTCAGCCCCGCGCTTTGCCGCCCCCACGCGCCCCGCGGTTCCTTTCCCAAGCGACCCCCCTCAGGCAAGAGGAGGCACCCACCCGCCCAAGGTTGAGGAGCAGCGGCCCGTCCTCCTCCATGGCGCCGAGGTAACCGCGCTCAGGCAGCGCCGGGGCAGCCGCACAACGCGGGGCCTTCGGCGGCGGCGGCGCATGCGCGGTGCGGGCGGGCCGGCCGCGAGGCGGCGGTAAGATGGCGGCGACGGCGGAGAGCGGAGGCGGCCCGTCAGCGCCGGTGGCGGGGGAGGAGGAGCCGCCTCTGGGACTCGATTCGCTGGTGGAGGAAGCGGCGGCGACCGCGGCGGCCAGCGCGGGGTTCCGATTGACGGCGGTGAGGAGAGAACCGGCGGTGCGGCTGCAGCACGGGGTCAGCGGGTTGGAGCCGCTGGCCTGGTCGGAGGATCACCGGGTGTCGGTGAGCACCGCCCGCAGCATCGCCGTGCTGGAGCAGCTCAGCGACGTGCACGGCGGCGGGCAGGAGATGGTCATCCATCGCACGGCCGTGCCCGCGCCCGGCGCCGCCTGCCTGCTGAAGGTGAGCGGCTGCGAGGCTCCGAGAGCCGTACGGGGACGTGGTACGGAACGGCTCCGAGAACGAACTGCCGCTCCAAGAATCGCTTCAGCGCCGACACTGAGAGCTGCGAGTGTAATTCTGAGTGGAAATGCTGCTCGTGTTGCTGTTGGAGCGGAAAGATTTCCACGTTTCTCTTACGTTCCTCACCCACACAGCACTCAGCTCCGGCTGAGCATCTCAGTAATCAGTCAGTGTCACTGATCATTAATGTTATATTTCCAAATCAACACTTGAGATTACATAAAGCACCTCATATTTCATTTTACTCCACTCTCAGTGTTGTTTGAAATCCCCCTCTGGACAGCTTGCAGAGCTGTTGTATGAAAACATTCTTTGGTTCAGCAGACAAAGATTCAGAAACCTGAAGTCCTGGAAGGACGCAGCTCAGAGGGAACACTGATGGTTGGATGTGATCTTTGCAGTCTCTTGTAACTTTAGTGATTCTAAGTCAGAACTTATACAAATTTTGGCCAACAGAGAAGCTTCAGTCACCAAGATTGACATCAAATAACTTGAGCGCTGTAGCACAGGTTGTGATAGAAATGCTCTGTTTCAGATGACTCAGGCTGGACCACACTCTGTGCACCTGATTGAGCTGTATGTGTCCCTATTCATTACAGGCAGTTGGACCAGATTGGCCTTTAAAGATCCCTTCCAACTCATGCTTCTACAGTTATTAACTCCAAAAAAGCCTTCTTCAAGTAACATTCTAAACCTTATGTTTTTTTTCGTCATCTTTCAGGTTGGCCCAAAAAAGGAGGTAGCGGAATGCAAAGAGAAGTTTGCCAATTCCATGGATCCAACTGTTAGTCAGACTTTTATGCTGGATCGTGTGTTCAATCCAGAGGGAAAGTCGCTGCCGCCGATGCGAGGATTCAAGTATTCCAGCTGGTCACCACTGGGCTGCGATGCCAACGGAAGGTGCCTGCTTGCAGCTTTAACCATGGACAATCGATTGACCATCCACGCAAACCTCAACAGGCTGCAGTGGGTGCAGCTGGTGGACCTGACGGAAATCTATGGGGAACGTTTGTATGAAGCCAATTACAGACTGACGAAGGCTGACACTCCCAGGGGAGAATTAGAAGACTTCTCTGAATTTCAGCGGCGGCACAGCATGCAGACCCCAGTACGCATGGAGTGGTCGGGTATCTGTACCACTCAGCAGGTTAAACACAACAACGAATGTCGGGATGTTGGCAGCGTGCTCTTAGCAGTGCTCTTTGAAAACAGTAACATTGCGGTTTGGCAATTTCAGCTTCCGTTTCTGGGTAAGGAATCAATTACTTCTTGTAATACCATAGAGTCCGGAATAAGTTCTCCGAGTGTCCTGTCTTGGTGGGAATATGAACATAACAACCGAAAGATGAGTGGACTTATTGTAGGCAGTGCTTTTGGACCAGTTAAAATCCTTCCCGTCAATCTGAAAGCAGTCAAAGGCTACTTTACGCTCAGGCAGCCCGTAGTCTTATGGCAAGAAATGGACCAGTTGCCAGTGCATAGTATCAAATGTATTCCTCTTTACCATCCCTACCAGAAATGTAGTTGTAGCTTAGTGGTGGCTGCAAGAGGAGCTTACGTGTTTTGGTGTCTTCTGTTGATATCCAAGGCAGGTCTGAATGTCCATAATTCCCACGTGACAGGGCTACATTCTTTGCCAATTGTATCTATGACGGCGGACAAACAGAACGGCACAGTGTATACGTGCTCCAACGATGGAAAGGTAAGGCAGCTGATTCCTATCTTTACAGATGTTGCTTTAAAGTTTGAGCACCAGCTGATTAAGCTCTCAGAAGTGTTTGGCTCTGTAAGGACTCACGGAATAGCTGTTAGCCCCTGCGGTGCATACTTAGCAGTTATTACGACCGAGGGCATGACTAACGGCCTTCACCCTGTTAACAAAAACTACCAAGTTCAGTTTGTTACCCTTAAGACTTTTGAGGAGGCAGCTGCACAGCTCTTGGAATCTTCTGTACAGAACCTTTTCCGGCAAGTGGACTTGACAGATCTTGTGCGCTGGAAAATCTTGAAGGATAAGCATATTCCTCAATTTTTACAGGAAGCACTGGATAAAAAGATTGAGAGCTGTGGTTCTACTTATTTCTGGCGGTTTAAGCTGTTTCTCCTGAGGATTTTATACCAGTCAATGCAGAAAGCTCCCTCAGAGGTGATGTGGAAACCTTCCCACGAGGATGCAAAAATACTGATATCTGATTCCCCTGGAATGGGCAGCACTGAAGACGATCAAGAGGAAGGAACTTCTAAACAAGCCAGCAAGCAGAGCCTATGTGACACAGGCAAAGGTATGGACATAGATGACACTGCAGATGATTCTCTTCCTCAGTCGAGTGACATAGGAGGCCGTGAGCCAATGGAAGAAAAGCTTCTTGAAATACAGGCACAAATTGAGGCAGTAGAAATGCACTTGACACGAGAACACATGAAACGGGTGTTGGGAGAAGTTTATCTACACACATGGATTACAGAAAACACCAGTATTCCCACCAGAGGAGTCTGTGATTTCTTAATGTCCGATGATGGATATGATGACAGAACAGCACGAGTAAGTGCACCTCTATGCTCTGGGGATTTGGTGTTACAAGTTACTTCTTTCACCCCCTTCCACAACCTTAAACGAGAACACAGCTTGGGTAGGAAAGAGAGCTGTAATCATGTAATCCTCACTAGACAGCTCCTACAGTGCATACATCTTAAGTTGTGCTTCCTTGAAATTGTGGAACAAGAGGGAATGGAAGTACAGATGTTGAAATCTGGATCAGGTACAATAAGAATAATCAGGTACAAAAAGAATAAACACGTGTAAACACAGTTTTGGCAGAACATGGGAGAGGCTCAGTTATTCCACAGCTGTTGGTAGGTTTAGAAGGTGTGCTGATTGAGAAGAATGTTTTCGTGGCGAAGTTCACTTAATTTAGCATCTCTTCAAAACTAAACCTAGGGGCTGTATCCTCTAGAAAGTTACATCTGCAATTGCAGATGTAAGAGTTGCAGGCCTGCATTTCTCTGGCAGGAAATCAGTGATCAGTGAGCCCTGCACTGGGCATTGAGGTTTCCTTCAGACAAGGAAGCTTCAGTGGGAATGCTGCCCTCAGCCTCCCTGCTCTTAAGACTGGATGACAGGATTGTCTCACATTTGTCTATGCCTCTTTGTACAAGCAGAGAACAATGCTTTTCTGTACCTAAATTCTCAAACCACTTGAGCTGTAAAAGCCAATCTTTACATTGCATCCAGAAGGACAAACAAGCACGGTTTCTGTTGCTGATGCAGTGTAGTGTTCTCTGCAAGCAAGCAGGGCACACCGTGGGCTCTTCAGTAGTTCACTGGAAAAGCATTCTGGCAGAACTGCTGTGCTTTTCTAGGACTCAGTTACTATCAGTTGAAGGCTTAAGATTCTACTCCTTACAGTGATTAAAAGCTGACTTCCAAATTCTATTTCATCTATTTGGTTTGCTGTCACATTTTAAAGGTTCTTGGGATGTGGTTTACAAACTTGACATTGAAATGACAAATCTGATCATGTAGATGTTCTAGTGTAAACGTGTATCCTCTGTGATGACTGCTGAACACATACATCCCACTGGGTGCTGGATAGGTGTTTTGGTTTGTTTTTGGTTTTTTTTTTAGCACATTCACTGTGATACACATAAAAACGTCACTGTAACACTAAGATCTTCTAAAGTGCTACAACATCAACTTTTCCAGTGGTGTTTACATTTATAATTAACCTAACACTGTTGCTTTCTGTACCCCTTTAGTACAGCACAGATTAATCTAGGAGATCCTGATAAAGCAAGAATAAATTAACGTCTCTTTGACAGCCTTATGTTTCTGCTTCTGGTGTACTTCAGTGAAGTGGATAGGTCTTTGCATCCTGTATCATGCTCTAAAATCACTATATCCTGAGAGACTCCTCTACCTTTCAATAGGCAGCTGTCTTGCTATAAACGATGCTGACTGCTGTGTGTTCCCAGGTGCTGATTGGGCATATCTTAAAGAAAATGAACAAACAGACTTTTCCAGAGCACTGCAGCTTGTGTAAGGAGATCCTGCCATTCACTGATCGCAAACAGGCAGTCTGCTCCAATGGACATATTTGGCTCAGGTAATCTGTCCTTAGAGTTTTTGCCTTTCCTCTTCCTCCCCTACATAAATTAAATGTGGTTTAATAGCTGACATCAAATTCTTTGTAGTTCTGGAGTAAGAAGTCGTGAAGTGCGTTGCCATACTGCAATTAATTGCTTTTTTGTTTGTTTTTGCTGGCTCTTATGTGTCCTCATCCCTGAAAGAGAAGAACACTGTAGTTAGAGAAAACACTGTAGTTTGGACTTGGATCTTTTATCAGTATACTGTTTTCAAAATAAAATGCTTTTGATCATTTAACTCTTCAAGCACGGGGAGGGATGGGACAGGGAGAAAGCAGGGGGAGGATGAGAAATGAAGCACATGTCATCCTTTGGAACAGCATGTAAAAGAATTCTAGCTACTTCAGCACTGAAAACAAAGTGAAAAATGATAGGCAGCAGCCATGCTGAGAAGTCAGACATATTCTGGAATATCTAGAAAAGGAAATATTTCCACATCAACGCATCAGGATGCTGTTGGTCCCTGGAGCCTTAGCATGGCAGCAGTCTCACTTCAGAAAAGCCTTTCCCACATACATTTTTCTTAGCAGATGTAAGAGCTATTTTGGCTAAATTGTCACTGCTTTTGGTTGGAGACACGGTGGTTCTTCCCCTGTGCAGTGGCTGTGGGACATTTTGCCTCTTCTACTGTCCACTAGAGTTCTTGGGCCAATAATGAACTTTTTTTTGCTAGAAAGCTGGGTTTTGGGCTTTTAAACTATGTGTGCTTGTGAAGTTTCACTTACTTGAATGAATGAACTGTCAGTTCTTGTGTTTGATGTGGCTCACGCTGCCCTTACCTCAGGAGGCAAGGTCTGTTGGGAACAGAACCCAGCCAGCCTGTGGGCAGGGTGTGTGAGCAGGTTACCAAACCCCAAGCTTTGGGATTGAAAGCAACTTGTCCTTTCTCAGGTGCTTTCTAACCTACCAGTCCTGTCAGAGTTTGGTGTACAGGAGGTGTTTGCTTCACGACAGCATTGCACGGCATCCAACCCCAGAAGGTAAACCATTCCTGTGGCCTAAAAGGGCAGGACTGTGTATTTTTACATCTTATTTGCATAAAGACCTGAATTAATTTCACTGACTTTTCTCTTTCAGGCAGCTGTATGAAGGTACTAGTATGCACTGTGTGCTGTCCTGGTTTTGGCATGCCTTATTGGTAGATGTTAATTACAAAATAGCTACTATGGAAATTAACTTGTTAGTATTGTATTTTATGACAGCTGGTGAACATGTAAACTACAGTAGGGTGCTACAACAGTTAGGTTATATTCAAGCTAAAGAAATGAATTAACACACAGTTCTGCAGATGTGGGATGTCCCTGACATTCAGTGCAAGTTGTATTGATGCAGCACAAGTTAAGAAAAAATGAGCATCCTGCTGGCTTAGGCCCCAAATTCTGTTGATACTTTTCCTCTATAAGGTGTGAGAATTCCTGTCATCACTAAGATCAACTACAGAACTGAAACCTCTATAGAGAGAGGCTGTAACCTTCATTACCTCCACGTTGGAGGGGGACAAAGAAGAAGGAATTACAGACTGCAAGCAGCGCATGTAATTTCATTTAAAAACCAAGGATGTTAAATTCTGGCATTGTGATTCTTCAATTTTTGTTGCCTGTTTGAGTTATGTGACTTTTTCCCATCTGAGACTGCTTAGCTGAGTATGTAATGATGAAGCATCGACTGTTTCACCTTAGTTTTGTCGCCTGCTGAAATGAGATTTAAGCTGTCATTACTTGGAATTTCAAGTCAGAAATGGAGTTGGACTCCCTGCACTCTCAGTTAATCCTGCATGGTGAATGTATGCAGACTTTCAGGATTGCTGTTTAGTTTGTCCATGTCAGCACCATTTCTGTTCATCTGCATCTCCAGTTCTAAAGAGTGTTTTCTTATTTGCAGATCCTGAGTGGATCAAGAGGTTATTGCAAGGACCCTGCACGTTCTGCGACTCTCCTGTGTTCTAGACAAGAGCTGTGTAAAGACTGAAACTATTTTCTCTACTGCATAAGCTCCCTTCACAGTCTAGATTGATATCAAGTGCAGGAATACAAACTTTACTGGAGGGGGAGGACTCTGTCCCTGTAAATAGAACGCTGGATGTTCTAGAAACTCCCTGTGTCCAGAGGCCATTCCATGCTCCAGCAGCAGAAGTACATCTGGAAGAGTGAGCTCATTAAGCACCCCATTGATGTGTCAGCAGCTGGACATGCTTCCTTTCACTGAAAAGAAACTGAAGTCTTAAGCACACAGAGTGAACTGTCCTCTCTGCAGGCCAACTGTGTGATTTCCCAAAAGCTGGGAGGGAACAGCGGAGCTGCCTCTTGAATAGCCTTGGTGGGTAGAGCAGGCTTTAACTTGTAGTGCTTGTTTGCCTTTTCCCCCCACAATAGGGGCACTTCCTGCAGAATATTAAACCAACAAAAACATTTTGTGGTTCTAATTTCTTGAAGAGCAAAGCCAGGCTCAGTTGCAGCCATAGGAAAGAAATGGGCTGATGTATTAGTTCCACCCAAAGTCTTGAAGAATGACTGCCTTTGAGCTGTCGTAACAGTGTTGCAGCTAGAAGAGTAAACTATTGCTTGGATCAAATACAGATCAGTAAGAAGAGTTTTTAACGTAATAGATTTTAAACTATTAGCAATTAAACACTAATATATATAAAATTCCCAATCTCAGGTCTCCTGCCCAACTTTCTAAAAGAAGTTCTGACTGCTTCCCAATGCATGTACTTCTCACTCCATTTAACCCTTTACCAACAAGAATCCTCTTTTCCAGTGCAAGTCAGTACCAAAACCACTACCAATTTACCTTAATTTCAAATGAATTGAGTCCCCTCATACAGACTTTGTTTCACAGAAATCTGATGTAAGTAATCACTCCCAGCTGACAGCTTCTCTTTTCATAATAATGCAGTTAAAGCAAAACAAAAGCCCCAACATGGCCAATGTACTCCAGGTAAAGTTTCCACAGCTGCTCTTGGAGCCTGGTGAAGCTGCTCTTGTATAACCCTGACTTTCTCATCAAGAGATTCATAGACAAGGCAGTGATGTAGCATGGCTGAGCCCAGAAATCTGTTCTGCTTTCAGAAAGAAATCTGTCTTTTGCATCTAGTTCACACAAGGAGCAGGAGAATCCTTTTCAGCTTCCTATGCAGTGCTAGAGGAACGATACCTCTGAAATACACGTGGTTACATGGTACAGTTGTCTTGTTCAAAAAACACGGCGTCAAATAATACAAAGTTCATGTATTTACATTCCTCAGAATATGAATTGAGACACTCAGCTGTGCTGCTCTGTTTGTGACAGTGTCAGTCTCCAGCAGTGCATGTGTGGATTGGTGCTTAGTTTCCTTCATTTAATGACTATGCATCTTTTCTTCTTGTTCCTTAACCTCTAGCAGGAGCAAATGTTTCGCAGCTAACATTAAAACAAGTCGGCTGTCCTCACTATTTGGTGTTCGTGCATTAAGCATGACAGTGCTTTGAATGAATAATACTGAGATAGTAGACTAGAGCAACGGAAGCACATTCATCTGTAACATAATTAGCCTCGTTTGTAAATATCCTTGGAAGTGATACCATGACTGTATTAAAGAAATGTTTAGTTTTTTATTGCTGCGTGTTGAACACTGAAATGACTTTGGGGTTTCTGCAAAGAAAAGGCAGATCGTGGCAGCATCTCCTACAGCAAAGTCAAACCTTGCTGCCCAATTTGTGTGCAGTCTGAGGCAGAATCTACCTGAGACAGCACTGATGTTCTCCTTCCCAGTGTCTGTGGGGCGTGGGGGGGCGCAACGTTTATTTCTGATGTGAACAGAAGGTGGTGACAGGGAAAGCACATGAAGTAGAAGCTTCAAGACTTCACTTGGGCAGTCCTGACCACTTCTCTCAGTGAATAAATATGCCCACTCAGAAATTCACCTGATGACAGAGATGAGAGAGCTTTCCAGAGCTGCACGTAAGAACTCTGATATTAGGTTAATGCCCTGCTCTGCTGAAGTGTTGGTTGGCTGACTGCAAGGTTCACTGTGCTGTCATCAGATGAAAACCTGGTTTTACTTCAAGCAGTTCTCCTGAATTTCCCTGGAGTTTTAATGCTTTAGACATGTAGAAGCTAGTACACCTAGCACTGATGTTCCAGCATTAATGTTTATTTTCCTTGTCTTTCAAGGCAGTAGATACTCACTATACCATTGCCACTTTATTTAACCTGGTTTATGACTGCTGGGAGAACGGAATTTTAAAGCCAACGATGTCAGCTTTGTCTGCATGCCAGTGGAGATCCTTTAGCACAAAGCTTTCACTTCTCACCCTGACCCATTCACAACAGGTAAAGGGGTATTGTGATTTATTTTTTAAACAGTCATTGGTCCCTGAATGTGTTTTTAACTAGTGTAGATTGAGTAGTGTAGCCTCAGACCAGTAGCATTTAACCTCAGATGTTGATCTTACTGGGTTTTTCTGCCCAGCTACCAGCTGAAACTTCAAGAAACCTTTTGTCTGTCTTGGATACGTGGCTTGCAGGCCTAGAAATGGGAGGTTTAGTCCCGTTCCTGGTACTGTAGCAGCCTGCAGAGCTGCACCCTAGTGCATCATCCCTTGTGTTTTCCCTTATCAAAGCCTTTGCTTTCACCCCACGTACAGAGAAGGGCAGCGGATGAAGGAGGTACAAACACCTGCTGCTGGGTCCTTGCACTGTTTTTGCTGTGAACAGAGCTGCCTTCCCAAACTGGTACCTGGTAAAGCAGTTCTGCATTAAGGCCCAGTGTGGTCTGAGAAACCACAATGTGCTTCTCATGGCAATTACAAGAGTTCATCGCTCTTATCCTGGAGAGAAGAAATCCAGGCTGTTGAAGAGATGGACAGAACAGCTTTGGACTGGTTTTGGACAGTTGTTTTGCCTTGATGTTAAATGCCATTGCTTGAAGTAAGGTGAAAGTTTGGGGTGATGATGACACTTGGTTCTCCAAACTCCATCTCCTGCTCTGGAATCAGTGACAGTACAGCTCATCACTGCCTTGTTAATTAATTTAGCTTTGGGGTGGGGAAGTAAACTAGCGTTTACAGGAGGCTTGTTTTCACAAGTGTAACTTCTCAAATACAAAGCCCTTCTCTATTGCTTACCCAGTTTGTAAAACAGTGGGCAGCACTTGAAGGCACAATTGCTGGCATCTCAGCAACCACCTCCGAATAGGAAATCAGAGAGAACCAGGAGAAGAATGTCATCATTTTTTCTGGCAGTCACGTGGTAAGTGTGCTGACAGCAGCAGTTCAGTGCCCACCACAGCAAGCCTTGCAGTTTGTTGCTGTGCACTGGTTTAGCAATGCAGCTGGAAGCAAGGGCAGTAGCAGAATTAGGCTCAAAGTGCTGGTGGTTACAGCAGAAGGGAGATTAATAAGAAGTTTCTAAACCGGAAGAAAAAGTTGATGGGATCTCAGTAAATAGAGGTGAAATGCTCCAAGTAGTTATCAGGACTGCTTTTCTCAACCCCCCTTTTGAAGCTTTCTATATCAGGCCTGTAAATGCACAAGCTACACTTGCATTTTAAATGTACACTGACAAGGGAAAGGGTTTATCCTTTAACAAGAGCTGTGGGATGCCTGCTAGTTTACTGCTTTGCTGCTACATGAGATTAGCAAAGCTGCTTTTCCCATCTGGGCGGGTAAACAAGGAGGATGTGAGCTTGGCTCTATGCACCAAGATTCCTACTCTGCCTATTGAAGATGGAGGAATCTTGACAAGACAGAGTTCAGCATTCTCCTGGAAGTCTCAGGCCAGGATGGCTTTTCACAGTTACATGGAGGTCAGCACGTCTGCACAGCAGTGTCTGCAGAGCTGCTGTTCTCACTTCTAGTGGAGGAGGGCCTTGTATCCACACTGTCACTTAATCTGTGCTAATCCTTTGCCATACTCAGTTCTGACTCATACAAAGTGAGCATTAATACTTTACACTGGAGTTGTTTCCAGACCCTTGCTGTCAGTAGGAATATTCTTTTTCCATAGCTGTATTTTATTACTGCTGATTCAGTTTTTATTTGTCTTTATTTGAGATACCCAGAACTCCTGCTGCTCTGTCACCTGCGTAGGGACCTCAGCAGTGTCACAACTGCCTCTACATGACTAGACAGAGCTGTTCCCATTGCTGCAACACAGCAGGTACACAGGTCTCCATCCTAACATTAACTGCATTGCTATCCAATCTGTGTGCATTACAGAGCAGCAAAGGGAGTTTGCAAATTTCCTGCACTGTCTTAGGCTTCAGCTAAATCATTCTAAGTGTGTGCATCTCATCTGGAGTACCTCCATCACAGAAGGACTCTTGCACTGCTGAGAGCCTACAGCCAGAGTTCCAGGGCCACACCAATCCTGTAGCACTCTTATTTAACACTAAGCATAATAAGCCAACCCCCAAAAGGGAAAACCCAAGAGCCACCCAAACAGAACAGTTCACATAAGATTTAATTTAATTGCTCTGCTAATTTAATGGATCTCTTCATGCTGCTTCAAATTCTGTTCTGCAGTGTAAGTGTTGTAGCTGGCAGACTGCATGGTCCAAGCTAAATGAAAAGCATAGATGAGTTCTCATCTTCAGTTTCTGGATTTTTCTTTGGAGATTCAGTTCACGAGAGGGTCTGACAAAGCTGCTGTGAATATTGATGCTATGATGCTATCATATTGAATATGATGCTATGTATATGGCACATTTTGTAAACGTGAAGCAAACTCGGATGGATGTTTTATATACTGCATTGTAATCCTGCTCCTTTTTTTAAATTCTAAATAAATAAATAAAGTACTTGTTTGTAATGTCTGTATTTTAAGGAAGTGACTTCTTGGGAGGGACACAGAGCGCCAAGAGCTGGAAGGGACAAGAGAAGGGTGAGGCATGTAAAGCACACGGTCTTTGAGCATAAGGCTTCGCACTCAATAAAAGTCTCACTTCCATAAGGACAACACAGAGCAGCAGATTTGACCCCGTGCCTTTTGAAAGTTGGATTTCTCAGCTATGACATACGAAAGACTTGAAATACAGGAGCTGTGGGAAAGGTGAATGCAGAGCCAGGGGCTGTTTGTGTCAAGGGAGCTGTATGGTGCAGACAGGCAGCTCTTCTCAGTCTCTGACTGCTGTAACCCTGGGCCTCATTTGTGTTATGAAAGGATAAATGTTTTTAGCCTAGGCTGCCCGAAACAGGATAAAAAGATCAGATCTTGATTTTAATCTTTAAAGAGATGAGAAGAAAAGAAAGTTTTAGTTCTGCAGCTCTAACAAAGTGGCTTGCTGGAGAAATGGAGCAGTTGTGCCTCATTTAATCCTGAGAAGTTATTTACAATGGAAACTATTTGGTTAAAACAAATACGGAATGCTGAGCTCTTCATGTCTGTGAACACCCAAATAACCAGGTTGGGGGTGAATAAGCACTGTTCATCTGTTGTTACACACAGAGGAAGGGAGAAGTAAGAAGTCTGAGACATGATTTAGAGGCAAGTTCCACGGATCTGGACGATGACTTCCCAGCTATAGCACTTGCAGTTTCGACTCCTAGGTGCCACAACACTGGTGGTAAAGCCTGAAGGATGACCTGAGGTCCTCAGCCATACAGCCCTTCCTTCCTCACCTGTGTAGGTTCAGCCCCTTACCTCTGACACCCTAAGTGCTGCATGGCAGCTCTCCAGATCCACAGTTACAATAAAGAAGCAATTTGCTTCCAAGGAAGGGGTCTGACAATCACTTTTTTCTTTTCTTCCATAGAAAGAAACTGTTCTGGTTGGAGAAAGAGGAGAATAACCCAGGACAGCCTGCCTGTAGAGAGGAATAGACACTGTATGAGTAAGAGCAATCCAGAAGTCACCTTTGAGGCTGTGTTTATGCAACTTGACCCAGATGGGCAGTTACAGGGTCAGAACTGCAGTTTGCACCTCTGAGAAGCAGACCCTGAGGCACAGGAACAAAAAACTTAAGGAGCTGTAAGGATGCCTCCTTCTCTTCCTTCCATCATACAGCTTCTACAACACCCCGTGAGTGGATGTAAAACCAGTTACAGCTAAGATTTCTGTGCTGGCATCCTCACCTGAGATGTGTGCACCTAAACCCTTAAAGGAAAGCCGAGAAAGCAAAAAAGGCAGGGTAAATCCTTCAAGGATTTGGCGCCCCTGCAGAGACAGGGCTGGAGGATTGGGTTTTCTACCCACAGCACCTGAGCATCCTTCCACAAAGCACACGGAGGATCCGCTCTGTGGAGCAGGCAGATGGGAAAGTTTGTGGAACAGCTGAATGTGTTCGTTTTGTTGCAAGTTACATCATTACCAGCATAATCTATTGAGTACAGCACAGCCTCCAAACAGCCCTCCCTGCAAAGTGTCTTTGGAAAACTGATGAAAGATGTCTGCTCCAGGACTGGGCACACGGTGCAATAAGTAATGTCTGTTCCCTGCTGTGTTCTTACCGCCTCCTCTTTACCGTGTTTCTCTCATTGCTTAACATTTGTTTTGCCGGAATAAGATGCTAATAAAATCAAGAACAGTTACCAAATTGGTTTTCAAGTGTTGCATTCCAATTATAAAAACCTAATTCCTCCTCCCATCCGCTGAACCTTTTTGGTATTAACAGGCTTTACTATGCAAAGTGATGCAGGGGCTGTTTCGTTTACAGTAATTAAATGAATGTCAATTGTTTTAGTTGTTTCCGAGGGAGAGTTCTACACGAGTATTAGCATGTTCTGCTAACCCTTACGTTCTGCTCTTCAGGCCTGCTGCAAACCCTTGGGGGTTGACCATTGACCTGAGACTGCGTACCCAGACATGCCAAGTGCATCTCAATGAGACAAGCTCTTTTTCTCAGTTTCTATGGAACCAGCAGAGCGGAACTAATATAACGTCCGCATATAGATGAAAGAATGAAGAGGAAAAAGGGCTTTACAGCTAAATTAATTAAGCAGATGTACCTGTCTAATTAAAGACAGGCCGTCCCTTTTGTACCCTAGCTGCAGTACAAACAGTATTTAAATACACTCTCTACCCATTTCATCTATCAAAATATTTAGTTGGAACACTCAGATGAAGGTGATATTAGCGAGATGAGCTTCCCATGTATTATTAATAGAAGGGCTCCCAATTATGCATGAATGCTACAGCATATCTTTATAGTAATAGCATAAAAAACAGCTGCCCAAACAGGTTACCAAACAGCACATTTGTAACAGGTAAAACTGTTATAAATGCTCTGGCCCAGCTTTACACAAGGGTTTGCAGTCAGGCCCTGCGTGGCTGTTCCTGGCACCGCGAGTTGAATTTCTCAGTGCAAGAGGCACAGAGGACTCAACTCATATTGCCAGTACTAGAGATTAACTTATTTATCCTGAGATCTTTAATGCTATCCCTCAGTCTGGCAAATCCCCCCTCATCAAACCTCCCAAAGGTTTTGAGAATTCTGACCTTAAACTCTCATCATCCCTACCCCAAATAACACAGCACCACCGGAGCCACCCAGCTAAGCAGGGCCTTCCCAACCAAATTTACTCCACAGGTGCAAGGAAGGATTTGAGCACATATATCCTTATGGTACTCCATATACTTGATTAAAGACAACAACAGGGACATACTTGACAGCAGCAGGAGCAGAGAAGTCACAGAACCAAAAGGCTCCTGGGGGCACACGCATCCTACCTCTTCCTAGACATAAAGACTTCAAGGAGAAAGTCGAGGCACCCTCAACCCCTGCTCAAGGGGAGCTCACACTCACATACACAGCAGAAACAGTCATAATAAAGGCATCAAACTCAGTGAATCGCAACAACAAATCACACTCCTTCCTTGGAAGCATGAAAGATGCACGTTCCCATAGCCAGGCTCTAATTAATAGTGCTGTACTTCTCACCTCTCGTGATTTTCTAATTAAGAAAGACTTACCTGAATTTTAGGACAACCCGATCCAGGCAGAGCAAACCCCAGCCAAGCTACAGCAGCCCCAGGTGCAACCCCAGCCAGCAGGAAATAAGATGAGAGTAGCTGCGACAGAAGAGCCTCTAACACAGGCTGAGAGCCTCGTTATGCCCTTAATTGGGTTCTAAACATGATGAACCTGCTCGTGGTTTTCTATGACTCTAGAAACTATCTCCTGTTCTTCTGAGTGTTTCTGCCTGGCTGTGTGATTGCAGAGCAGATCGCAGGGACCATCCTGCTGCTCTGCCAGAATATTTTAAGCAAGTTGAGTGAACAAGAGAACAAAAAACCAAAGAACATCTAGTAGCTTTAATATTGTAAGTTATGTATGGATATCACACGGTTAACATAAAACTGCTAATTGCTCCATTGCAGAGTCAGGAAAGGACATCTGACAGGAGCTTCCTTAGCTGCCACCCTTCATAATTTGGATCACGAAACAAAAGCAAAACAAAAATCCCCAAAACCACAATCTCTTATCTCTTACTTCACCTTGGTGAGCTCTGGATCTAACACTGCTTGGTTGAATTCCTGTTCCCCTGTGAATGTGCCACATCAGTGACTGGATTGCAAGCATTACAAGGAAAAATTGAAACCAACTATCCAAGAAATCAACCTTAATTAATTAGAAGCATTTAATTTTTTGCACGGAAGGGGCTTAATGATACAGCTTTCTATAAACTCAAAGATAGGATATGGATCTTGATCAGCATTGATGTCAAAGGCGTCTTCATAAAACTCCTGCAGATCCCTGACGTTCCTGTGATAGACGTCCACGCGTTTCTCAATGTTCTCCTCCTTGTCCTTGGGGTTCTGCTTGAGGCGGGCTTGGATCTTCGCAGTGGGTGCTGGTCTGAGTGTTGTGTGGTATCTGCAGATGAGATACAAATGCCACCTCTTCAGCTCAGCTTGAGGACACAGCAGCCCTCGCCTCACTCACTCCATGGTTCTCCTACCGCTGTTCCTTTCTGGTCTAGGTTGGAAACTTCAAGGTAAGTTAACCAGCATTCCTGCTCTCAAGAGCGTCAGATACTCAAGAACCAAGAGGTTCCCTTGAAGTGGTGCAGAAACTGCTGCCAGTGTCTGCTTTGTTGGAGGCAATGCAACACTGCTTCCCGTAAGGTGCAGATAAACCCCTGCCCTGTGCCCAATGCTGCAAATTAAGAAGCACTTCTGGATCTGTTCTGGCCCTGCTCTCCCGTGCCTGTTTCTGGGAGGATAAAAGATAGAATGTAATTCTTGGTGTCTTTTTATAGTAGCTGGAAATAAAAAGAGCTTGATTCGCTCTGAGGTAGATTTTAGTTACTTCTGATCTCCAAAATGCTGAAATTTGGTTCTCCTGAACCCGCAGCTGTGGATTTACAGAGGCAGAGGATTTCCATCAGCAGAGTCCAGCCCAGCCTGCCCACACAGCTGATGCCAGAAGGTATTCAGACAATGATTCTGTATTGCCAGAGGCTCCCAGCAATTGCTAAAAGCTCTTTTGCAAACACGTATTTAAATTTTCTGCCACAGTATTTCTGCATCTGACTGATCATCTCCTGCCCCCTTTGCTCCTGATGTCACAGAGACAGTGCATCCCTCTATAGTAAAGCCAATTTTCCTGAAACCACTGGGATAGAAGCAACAACGAGGAGGAAAGCGGAGCCTCTGCACAGAACTGCATTGCAGCTCCAGCTGGTACCACGATGTGGGAACAAAATTCATTCCACGTGAGGATTATTTAGGATACAGCTGAAGGCCACCCGCCCTCCTCACTGCATTTCAGCCAGTGATGCAGCTTTAATATAATGATGAGGATTAGATACAGCATCTAAAACAATTCAATTCACAATGAATTTGTAAGGAATAAAACCCAGACTTTGGAAGAAGGAGACGTGTTAACTGGAGCAGATACCAAACAGGCTAATCCTAATGATAGGAAATGCAAAGACGTGTGAATGATTTGCTTCGTGCCGTTCATTTCTTCTCAACGACTGCATCACTTATTACTAAAACAAAGAGAACACTTCTGCGAATCACTGCTGCTGTCACCAGTTAATGTTGCACCTAGAGTGAGATGTCTGAATAATCACATGGCTTTGGCACAAACCCAGTATTTAGGGCCTTATCTTCGAGGGTGCCGTGTTTGTCTTTGATTCAACAGCAGGCATTTGCACGTTAAGAATGTGAAACAGTGCTGTACAACTCCAGTGTGGGGAGTTATCCACTGGAGATAATAAAACAGCACAAGCGACAGTTGGAGCTGCAGCCCCATTTCCAGCAGAGATGTAGGGTGGTCCCTCACAACACGAGGGTGGGGAAGGCAGTAACCTGATGTCCCCATGAAACGAGGCGATGTGAGCATCTGTGAGACAAACCAGCACATCTGAGAACCACGTTGTACAGCGACTCTGTGTCTCAAACAAGTTTGCTCTACTGAGCGGGAAATGTTTCAATATCTCATGGTAGGCAGAACCATCACAGCAGCAGGGGAAGTAAAACACAGCAAGATTTCCATCTTCCCCAGCTGGAAAGCCTTCAGAATTCTCATGGGAATGTCTGAAAACCATCTGCATTTAGGCTAGGTTTCAGACATCTTCCCTCAGCATTATTTTTACCGACCAATTTAGTTGCCATTAAAATGTTAAGAATGGAGCCACTTGCTGCTGTGCATTTCAGTCTCTGGGAATTTAAAATGCCCTGTTCTGCAGAGAGGAGCATACAGGAACAGATGGGTGGGTTGGTACTTGAGTAGCTATGAAAATTTTAACTTTTCTTTTAAGGAATCCCTGAGCATGAGTACAATATTCCTGAGGTTCCTTAGATTTCTATGAAGTCTACTTGCTGCTTTCATCTTGCTGGCAGTCTTTAAAAAAAAAAAAGTTAAACGTGAGATATTAGTGCTAACCTTTCCCCTGTGACTGGATCAATCCTCCGCTGAGACAGTCGTTCAATGATGGATTCGTAGGGAAGATTGAAGAAAAATACCCTATGGAGAACATAATGAGTAAGAGCATTAACATCCCGAGAACAGCACTGGCAGTCTTCAGACAGGAGTTAATCCTTATCCTAATGGAACGGGACATACAGACATGGAAATGTCCGTCATGCATTAGTGTATCAGAAGGCAGTAGTATATGCACAGATTCTTCTCTGGTTCCTCTCCCATCTCGTTGAGCCTCCAAGCTAGGAGAGCAGTTATTGCATTTCAAAGGCAGCAGTGAGTAGCACAGTGCAGTGTCAGAGCTCAGCATACACCCATGCCAGGGCACAGAAAGCAGCGCAGAGAGGCATGACCCCTCTGGCAACAAGCCTTGCTGCTAAGAGAAAAGGTTCATGCTTGGTTTTAAGATCCAAGTCTGCAATTCTCATTGAGTCTGTACGAGTCACAGTTGCTCAGCACCCTAAAACATCCGACCCCCAGTGTCAGGAGTGTGGGTTTCATGCTGTGAACATGGGGTGGGACTGGTCAGCTTCTTCCACCTGCCTTACATGAGAGCCCTGAGCTGAATCAAGGATGCACAACCAGAACTCAATACACACTGCTATGGAGCCCAGCCGTGCCGTTGTGCCCGTCCCACAGTGACCCCTCGTTGGCAGGTTGGTTCCACACAATGGTTCTGTCAATTTTATATTCTGGTCCAAAAACACATCAGCAGAAAACTCCCGATGAATTCTCATAGTGAGACTGAGTGCTGTGAGCCCCCAGCCTGGGGGAGTCCCACAGTCATTGGAAGAGCCGGAACAAAGGTCACATTTAATGGTGAATTTAGAGCAAAACAAGAAGTAAAGCTTCCCTTGAAAACTTAGGAAAATAAACTTCTACCAACTGAACAGGCCTGAAGGCTGTACACCCGTGTTTCTTTATAAAGCACCTTATTCTGCTGCTCCCTGCAAGGCCTGACTTCCCACTTCGGCTGTCTGCCTCTCACAGCAATGCAGCTCGCTTTAGACATTCACCAAAGGAACATTTTACACTGCCTGGGTGGGATCAAACCAGATGAAAGGCTGAGCTTTGCCTCGGCGTGCACAGAGCAGATTACTAGAATCCTTTGTAGGATTTAAAGTTATGAAAATCATCTCTCTTTTCAAATGTTTACAGATAATGACTTCCTTTCACACCGCGGTAACAAAACAACAGCCAGGAATAAAACATTCAAGATCTCGGAGGTTCCAAAGACAGGAAGAGAACAACAGTTTCAACACTCTTTTATCCCATACACTCTGAACATTTTGTTTTTCTTTGTTTCCGTTGCCCAACAATGGCACAAAAACGTGATTGTCAGAACAGGTAACATCTGATGATGCATCTCGAGATGAATATTCTAGTAGAGAGGAACAACACCTATGCAGTCATGATAATTGATACGGCTTCCCATTATATTCTGAAATAAACAAAACCACTAAAGGATTATAACCTGGCGTATCAAGAAAGCTTGTCGTAATTCATAGTTACCAACTCAGGAAGTATTACGGTGTTTGAAACAGAAGAGCCTAAAAAACTCCACTTAAAAAGCTGCCAACAAAATGAACTCTGAAAGCCTTGTCTGAGATTCCCTTCTTTTCTACACAAGATGCTTCTTATTATCCAGGCTGGTGTCACCATTAAAGAGAAGTGTCGGGGGAAGATGTGGGAGAGAACAGACATTGCTGCTAATACGGATTTCTTTCTTCCCCCAACGCATGGTAACAAGGTGCACGTGGGACACACAGCACAAACTCCTGACGTGGCCCAGCAGAAGGAGGCACCACACGGCCCCCAGAGGTGCAACACAGCTGGAGCCCCAGGGCTGGCTGGGTAGGCAGGAAAAGAAAGGGAAAAAACAATGGAGCTATCAGGGACATTTTAAATGCTTCCATTTAGAAAGTGTTGTGATTGTTTTGAAGGAGACACGCAGCACTGCACACTTACGCAGCCCCAGGAGGTCACCCACATGAGTGAGCCCTATTTACACACGCTCTACAGAGCGTTGGCCTTCTGGTTGGTATTTCTCGAGCCTCAAGCCGTCCAGGTAATGCCTTTGTTGCATTGAGACAAAGGGCTGCATCCACGACCCCAGAGCTCAGAGCCGTAATGGGAGCAGCTCCTGGGAAGCACTGGGCTCAGAGCTTGGCCCCTTCTGCATACAGTGCTTTGTTTCTCTTCCCCACATCAATGCATCCTTCGTAAAGCTCGCGTTAGGAATCAGCCAGGCTTTGTATGTTGTAATGTGTCACAACTTCTATCAAGGGGAAATATGAAACAGATGTCATCAGAATCGGTAGACAGGGAGGCAAGGAAACACAGCCTCATATCAAAGGATACTACATTATACTGCTAGATTAGCATCTAGCACAGCTTCTCTTTCAGAGTTGGCAAGCTGTTAGTTCAGCTCTGCAACAGGTGAATAACGTCAATCAGCAGCAGCACGAGGTCTGCTCTGGGATGGGCTGGGCACAGACCTTCCAGGAATCCTCCCTGCTGAACCACAGCTCAGCTCCCTGCCTGGGGACAGCCCCAAACCCTCGGCACCCAGGTACAGATGGCTGTTCTGTGGAATATAACTTGGTAGAACACTCAGCCCAAACCTACCGAGTGGACACACTGCTGCCAAGTGCAGGAGTGAACAAAGCAACTTGTAAGCAAAGCTCTGTGCTCTCTCCTTTGCTCTCTGTTCCAGGAGAGGGATGGGGGAGAGGGTCCAGTCCCACCAGCTGGCTTACACAGATAACAAAACCAGGAACAAATGTCAAAGGGAAAAAATCTTATGTCAAAACCCTGCTTAATTCCCACTGTACGTGGTGATTGCTAAGGGGCCTTCCAACACAAACCATCTCACGATTCTCTGACTCTACTTGTCTAATCTACTGCAGCTTTCAGATACATTAGAGACATTAAACTCCAACAAATTAATAATGTTGATGACACCATCACTGCGCACGTAGTCAAAGGCTCCGTTATGAGAACTATCTGCCTTTGGATGATGATGAAGCACATGGGGCCTCCAACAGCTGGAATATAATGCTGTTTTCCTACCAGCCATCTGCTATCCCAAAACGGTGTTCCAATCGCTTCTGGCTTTTCAGCACTGCCACTGCAGCATCCTGATGGCTTCCCTTGACAAACAGAGGAGGTAAAGGTGGTGATGGCAGAGGTTTTTGGAGAAACATGTCACAGCCATGCAGTAAATAAGAAGGAAGCAGTTCTGATCTGCACAGCAGCATTCTTCTAATCCTGAACAATGCATTTGTTCCAGATGGCAACCTGGTTAACCCAAGTTATTAACAACTGACAGAGCTGAGAGTTGTCCTCGGGAGAATTTTTTTGGCGGTGGTTTTCCTGTTTTGTGGATATAATGTCACAGTCTCAAAGCACGTACAACAGGAAAATGTGTTGCCATTAAAACAGAACTAAAAAAAGTGTTGTGTGCCTGCATCTGACACCATCGAGCTGGGGATGAGGGCACGCTTCTCTTCCCCAGGTAGGTCCTGACAGCCACCTCCCAGGATGGCCCCACTGCCTTCCAGCTGCCTTCACAGCCATGAGAAGCAAAGCTCTGCTTGTCAGACCACGGCCATCCACAGGTCTTGGTCTTGTAATGTCATCACAGCTGCTCTGCGAGGCTGACCTGAAGGAACGATGCAGATGTTGACTGTTCAGGACCTGAGCTATTTACTTAGGCCAGATTCTCATCAGCATTTCCTGTTACCTGGAGTTACTCTGGATTGACATCAGTGGAGGGGAGCACAAAGCCAAGCCCTTTTTGTAAGCTTACTGCCAGTAAAATCCGACCTGCACCACTAAATCTAATGGAATTCACACCTCGTTTACATTTATGGATGTAAAGAGAACGTGACACAATATCTGAGAACACTGAACTCAGAATCTTGACTCCCTAACTGGCATTTAAAAACAGGCAGTGCTGCCTCACCTGTGGCTGTGCTATGGCCAGAACAGCCTTGGCAAGAAAGTTGGGACGCTTGAATTAAAAAAAGAAAAGGCAACAACAAACACCAAAAGCACAGCACTGGGCCGCTTCTAATGCAGCATTGAAACTTTTGAGTTGAAACTGCAACTTTAAAAATAGTAAGCTATTAATCTTTCCCTTATTTTCTCGACTCCTATACATCTCCTCCCATGTAGGCAGGTACCAGCTGCCATACTCCCATTCTTCACGCTCTGCACTCTGCAAAAAAAGAGGCCCCTGCTGGCCAATTCTTGTTTAAAATTGTGCATAATTGATAGTGGCAAATCTACCCCAGCTGTGTCTAAAACCTCTCCAGGGGCAAGAAAAACACTCTCTGTGACTGTCATTAACTACTAAATTAGCAAGTGCTCCTGGCAGTTTACAACATACCACATCAGTCTGCTTTTCTTTAAATAAAAAAGGAAAAAAATAGAATGTGAAGATCAGATGTCTGTGTGATCTCAAAGTGACTTCTAACTTTGCTGGCAGAACTTTGACAGAAGCCCCAGCTAAACAGGAGCAAAAGGCAATGGAAAGAGTGAGTGGGAGAAAGAGCAAAAGAAAGAGGAAGGAGAGGGAAGGACCCTAAAACTACGCTCTTTTTTAGGCAGACAAATAGAAAATGCTAAGTTCAAGGCGAGAAAATGGAGTCTTTGATAAGGTGTGATACATCTTTGACAATCAAGATATTAACACCACGTTATCTGATGCTATGACATAATTCCCTATGAAAAGGAACTCACCTGGAGGACTTCGTTCTGGCAGCACAACAGCTTCAATTTTTGTATTTGAGATATAAAGCTGGAAAAGAAATGAGGCTATTGAAGTGTATGGATGCAGCAGCTTCCTAAAGGGCTGCCAGAGGTCGAATCCTTGTGTGATCATTGGCTCCGTGCAAGCTCCTCCCTCTGGTTCATAAAACAGAGCCAAAGCAGGTGGAGGAGGGAATAACACAGCTCTCACAAAAGGATGAAGCAGCCCTGGAGGCGTTATGGACTGGCCTAGCAGAGAGATAAGAACCATGGATAAACCATGGGCCCACTGTTAAAACTGACCACAGTTGTTTTTGTTTAAAAGTTTCCCAAAATACAAAAAAAAACAAACTTCTGGATCAAGCCAAGCAGGGGTAAAGCAGCAGGCTTGGTCAAGATACAAGTAAAATCTGCACTGCAAAGTGCTTTTAGCACTGCTGAGCTTTCTCAACAATATGGCAGATGAAGTTAGGGTTCAACCTGAGAGGGAAAAAAAGGTTCAGATTTGAATCCAAGTGACTCCTCTCAGTTAAAACCCTGGTCACCTTGTCTTTATTGATGTTTTAGCCAGCCAGACACCAGGCTTGGATCAAGCAGTTTCCCTTTAGAATGTGCCCTTGAAACTTTGGCTAAGCCACCTCTCAAGAGCCCATGCACAGGACTCTGTGCACACCCTATTCCATAATTACATTCTCCATCTCCAAACTCCCTCATAAAGACTGGTTATGTAGATCCCACCTACCTCTTCCCCAGTCTTGTTCAGCTTCCTCTCAGTGTAGCTATAAACCAGGTATTCTGCCCATGGGTACCCAGACTACAAATGATCTTCTAAGGCTGAATGTGGATCTTAGTTTACCTCCTATCCTAAATAGCGCTTTTGCATCTCTCTGCAGAGGATGAAATGAACCGTATCTCTTATTTATGGATGGAGGTATTGGGAGGTTTTATTCAGCAATGTCTTTCAAGTTCTAGGATCTCTTCTGATGAAGAATGCTTAGTTCTATTTTGAGAAGTAATTTCACCCTCTAGGTTTGGACCACGAGGGAAAAAACATTGCATAAAGACTAAAGCACAGGTTAATCAGCCCAACGTAGAGCTCCTACAATGACTCACTTGACAACAAGCTCTTTCCAGACATCGGATCTTCCTTTTCAAATGGATGCATTTCTGTAGGATAACTCTGAAAGGCAGCTAAGTGGGCCACAATTCCCAAGACGTGGCTTCAGGCCAGGGGAGCGAGATGAACATCATCCTTCAGAGCTGCAGATGTTCTCTTAGTGGGCAGTATGAAGCAATGACCCCATGAGGTGCTCTCCACCCAGCAGTTAGACATGCTCAGCAGGGATGGGGTCTCTGGGCAGCTCGCCCTCCAGCCATCACGGTGTCTCTGCAGGTGCCACATGGCTCACCCCACAGGATTGGGCACAGCCTTGCGGGGCAGAACCATGGGCTGGGGCTTCAGCTGGGAGAAAGCAGAGATGCTGCTCTGGCATCACACAGATGTGCACCCAGAGTCGTCCCACGCGAGACCAGCTGCTGGCAGTGTAAGTGCTATACAAGCACAGTCAAAAACACACATGTACAGAGCAAATGCTTTCATACTAGGGGCTTCCATGGGGTTTTAAAGCTTCAATTCAGAAAGCAACATTAACTCTTTCTGTATGCACTGTGTGGCTTGCTCCATTCAAACCTGCTTTACGTTTCTCCCTTCATTTTCATTCTGTGCCTCCTCCTTACTCTCAGCTGTTATTCGAGCATCTTTGCATTCCACCTGGAGTTCATTCCAGCGGTGCTTTATGAATCACACAATAAGATGGCAGCCAGCACTGCCTCGGAGTGATGTGGCTGCCACGATTCCCCCCATCCATAAGGTTAGTCAGATCCATCTCCCAGAATCGAAAGCCTCTGCAGCCCCGGAGGCCCACGGTTGGGAGCCTGAATCCACTCCCCCCAGCGCAGTCCCGTTTCCTCAGATGCCTGCAGCCCTCCCTGCCTTAATTACATTCTGCTGAGCAAATTTTAACTCTGGGGTTAAGCACTTGGAAACTCGTATCAGAAGCGATGCCTTCACTGCCTGTCTGCTGCTTTTCTCTGCTACCAACTGCTTCTAAAAAGCACTTTTCCTCCTTATAATCTTCTTCCTGACACTTTTCTTCCTTTTAAATAAACAGAATCAAATTGATAGCAAATGATGTTTAATCTTAAGCGTTCTCATAAGAAGCTACATCGGAGTCCCCCCACTCCACCATTTAAACACAAACTTCTGTTGCTGGCAGGATATTTGGCCGATGAGATAAATGAAAGAACCGACACCAAAAAGTGTACGATGTGGGGGCGAGGGGAGGGAATGAAAGAATGGATTATTATGTGTCATTTTATATGTGTGTCAAAGGAAACCAATTTCATAATAGGGAATAAAAATTCCCTGTTTAAATACTGTCAAATAAATCCTCAAATGTAATAGGGTTCACTTCTGGGGAAAAGAAAACTAAATCCGATTAAATATTAATGCGGCGTAGTATTAATTAAGAGAGAAAAAAGTCCATCAAGAGAACCCCAATATGTTTACTGTGTCCCCAGGAAGCTGGAAAATTTCACAATCAAGTGTGTAAATGTTCTAAAAAAGGGTCCTGAATATTTTATGAATATTTGTCATAAAACAGAAATAATAACCACTGTGCAGAGCTATTAGAATTAATATTTATGCTGCCCGCCATGAAATATTCATGGGGACAGAGAAAGGGGGGCCCGTAAGACAAGAATTAATTTACATTGGGCTTGGTTTACCCGCTGGCTTGATGTTTAAAGACGGGTTGACAAGGCTCCATATGAATCCGTCAGTCACTTGCAGCGGTAGGTGGGGTGAAGGCAGGGGAAGGCGGGGGGAAGCGGGTCCAAGCTGCTGACAGCTCACAGATTGAGTTTCTGACAGCCCTTAAAAAACCTAAACGGCCCCCCACCTTTTTTTCCTTCTTCCATTGCCCAAGGCGCTCTGTACTGCCACCGTTCATCCGATCTCCCCTTCCATCTGCTGAAATTAAGGAATTAATGAGCGCTATACGCTTTACAGCGGGCCCCAGGAATGTTTACTGGTGATTAAATTATAATGCAGCCAAGCTGTATAATTCATGAACCAATTAAAGGAAGTGTTAGTTGATTTGATGGGAAGAGGACGTACAAAAAGCATTTAACTAATAGGGAACCGTGGGCTGCCGGGCGCTTTGGCTTTCTCGGATTACGCGGCTAATTGCTCTGCTTTATAGGGCTGTCACAGATAGCCATACATATTTCATTGTTCTCAAATACTTCAATTGTTTGCTTTCGTGTTGCTGCTGTAATATGTAGAAGCCCAGCCAAACTTCAGTGTAGTTAAAGCACTACTCTGCAAAAGCAGGCTGCCTCGAGAGGAGGGGATGAGAGGGGCAGGAGGAGAAGGCTGGCTGACAAAGGGGAAACTTAAAGCTGCAGAGTTAAATGTCACTCAGCAATTACATGATTAAAAGGTGCAACATATGATAGTCTTTTGTTTTACAACTTTTTGGACACTAATATTCTATGCTGACTTCACCGCAGAGAAAATATTGGTAAACTAAGCTGCGTTTTTGTTCTCAACACTGAGGAGCAACAGAAATAGGTGGCGAGAGAAATATATTATGAAAAAAGAATCCAGCAGGGAGGAGTTTGACTGCTGCGGTTATTGAGGATAACACATCATGTTTTAACTTACGTGCTTCGATATTCTAGAATACTGAGAGATGAAAGAGGCTGCTTTCCCACCTGGGAAAACACTTGGTGTCTAACGCAGAGCTGCACTTGGGCTTAATACCAACAGCTTCAGTTTACTGCCCAAAGAATGGGAGGTTTACCTTTCCTGCCCAAAGAACAGGAGGTTTACCTCTGCTGCCATCCCACAAAGCATCTCCGCTGGCCGACAGGCCGAGGGGTTTGATGGAAGAGGCCCATCAGTCAGTTGGGCTGCTCCTGTCCTCAGTCACCCACACGTGCATTCCTCCATCAGCTCCCAGCCTGCACCCAGAACTACATCTACTGCTGGAGAAATAGGGGGAAGATGGATACCACAAATTGATGCACTACGTTGTGGTCAGCCCTTGACACCTATTGAATAAAGAACAAGTTGGGTTAACTTGGGTACTATTTCTGCAGCCCAGAACTGCAGACTGAACTTCTACACATCCCTAATCAGACATATTGTCACCCACCTGAGGCAGACTGGTAATTCCTGACCTCCTAATTTAGAGCTTTACCTTTCATAGCATTGTACGAATACTAACTACACTAAGTTCAAAACATCCCATAATGTAAAGCTGATCATCTGGTCCATCCATCCCCTACTCCTGCATTGCTGCTCCCTATCACATGCCCCACACTACAGCACAGGGCATCGAGTCCCCTGTCTGAACCTATGGGCTCCAAAGAACCCAAGGATGTGTGCCAATTTGCCACAAGCAAAACTCTACAAAAACACCACTTTAAGAAAGATTTTGTTAGGAAGGGACAGCCAGGAGCTGGTGCACAGGATTACTCTTTAAAATGTGCCAGCTTCCATTGGCATTCCAATGACAAACCATCTCCCAGCCAAGTGCCACAGCATTAAACTAATAACATCCATTTCTGCCCTTCACTTCTGCTGGCATCATTCTGTTCTAAAAGCCACACCAAAGCACAAAAGCAGAGTACTTCTGCAGTCCAATGCAGGTGTTCACCAGCACAAGGCAAGAGACTTAAAGTCAGTGAGCATTTATTTTTTTCTAAAAAGCAGAATGTCTCTAAAAAGTCCCCGACAATCACTTTCTTTATTCAAACTACTATATATTGTTCATTTGTTCTTCGCTTCTGGCTTAACAAATAGAGAATTTTGGCTTAAGACATGAATAGGCATTCTCTGAAATAAGGGAACGTGATTCCAATTGCAGAGTATAAGAACATACCATGAACCCACCATGTGGTTGAGTGAAATGAAAACTGAATTGCCTGCTCTGGAAAATAAAAAGGTTAAATTCTTTGTGAGATTCAACTCACTCGAGTGGGCAGTGCCCAGCATCAGGGATCTGTTAACACAGCTGAAAGTCAGTATGCAATATTGGTAGGCTTTGAATTATACCACTGTTGGATTAATATAGCTCTACAATTTCAGAAGGTCTATTAAATACATTGAGGACAGCATCTGTGTGTGAGTCGATGGAGAGAAATGGGAGGACCTCACAGCCTTGTCCCAGAAACAGTGAAATGCATCAGCGTGGGCCTTACAAGGGGGAAAAACAGAGGTGAGAAGGGGGCCCAGAAACCCACGATTTCTGCCCATGTTCTGCCCATGATTACTGACAGGAAACGTCAAAACTTGGCAGTGTCACGAAAGGAAGCAGAAAGTATTTTCTTTGTTGCTTTTGAAGTACCTCGGATACAATCAATCATACAGCAAAAAACTTCTCTATTTTGGTTCAATGTGGAAAAGGCTATTTGCATTTCAATATGTTCAACTTATCCTGCCAATAAAAACATGGGATGATGAAGAAGAGATCAGGCCACTGGAGTGAAAAACAAGAGATGACATCCTGCAGACCTTTCAGATAAAACGGCTCCTTGCTTGTAACATTTCTGTTGACGTCCCAATATTTCTGAATGATTGGGTTTTCAAATGAGATCAGTCAGCATGCAAATGAGGAAACAGGATCAAGACATCTCCAATATCTGATTGGGTAGAGAAATTATCAAAAGGCCCTTTTTTCATATCAAATTTCCATCACAAAAGGTCAAACTTTCAACTCCCATTACTTTTGCTAACTGCATTTCACTGTGCCTGCCAGCTCATTGCCGCTGCTGTTTTCAGAGGAAAAAAGAGAAGTAGCAAATGATAACATCTTCTCACACATCTGTCATTCGGGCTGGACAAACATTTCCTAATCTTATTCTATTTTTCTCTGTAGCCCTCAAAAATCCTTGCAGCCAAAGCATCCCTTCTTGCCTGGTTAGCCATTCCTACGTTGGTTTTATTTTTCTTAGCAGTTCTCTTTTTTTTGAGCCTATGCACCAACAAAGGCACCGGCTGCATTGCCAGAGTGTTTGTTCTACAATTTGATCACTTAACATACAATTTAAAATGTGTGATTTTCTAAAAACACTTCCTTGTGTCATCGATCTGGATCGATGCCTAAACTCTCAAGTAATGGATGTTCCAAAAAAGCCAAAAGACAGAGATGCTGCGAGCATTATTTTCCCCAAATCCTCCGGCAGTTGCACATCCACTCACAGCCCATCCCTGACCACAATCTGCAATGCATGGGCTGTGTGATCAGATTTGTTCCCCCAGCTCCTTCTGCTGCTGAAAGGCGCCAGCAGCAGGTGAGTTGCCAGCAGAGCACATCCAGTACCTGCCTCCAGCTCACACCCAGCTTGCTCCTGGTTGTCCCTTGGCAGAAGCTGCCACCAGATCTGCTGCCACGTCCCTCTCGGTCCCTCTGACAGAGGCTTTGTTCCAACAGCAGAGCTGCTGGGTGGGATTGGGTGAGCCTGAGATTCCAAGGCTTTGCTCTGTCTGCTCAAAGCGCTCCACTCCTGTTGATTCAGAGAGAACTTACAGGTCGTGTCCACAGTAGCTCAGCACTCCTCCGTCTCATCCACTGCTTTCCTAGGCTTAAAGCTGACTTTTAGAGATAGAAAGTGGGGCATCAAACAGATGAAGATGTTAGCAGAAAGTGCAGGACTCAATGTATTTGTTGCTTCTGGTCCCGTAAAAAAAAAATCTCAATGTTATTATCATTGTATCATATATAACCCATCAGATTAGTACCTAGAGATTTCTGCTCCTCTGATTTTCTCTGTTCTTATTACTCAACAACTAAATGTTTCACAAAGCCATTTCCTACAGAAATATTTATGTTCCCAAATGTTTATTGGCCCCTCCATCATGATCAAGCTTTTATGAGCACTCCATACAGAACTCTGAATTAAATACATAATTCCTCATCTATTGGATCTTGGCTTGATGCTGCGTTTGTCTATTTTATTCAGCAAAGCACTGTGGTGAACTGCACAATGCCTTACAGAAAAACTAATTTGTACAGTAAAGATATTTCTATCCAACACTGACTGTACGGGTTAGTGATTACAGAAAGATAATGAGGAGCAGGAGGACGTAGGGTTTAAATTCCAGCACTCGTTTATTGCGCTACGCTTCCTGAGCAACCTTTTAGGTAATTTTAACACAATTGTGGAGATCAGCCTCTGTGCCATCGCTACAAGGAGAGAGAAGATGCTCCTTGTAAATACTGGACAAACATTTCACCCTCACTTGCTCCATATCACACAGGTTTCTGCAGCCACAGAGTCACTGTCCCTCAGTCAGTGTGAACAGTGGGACTTTCTCCTTGCTGGCAGCTGCTGGCTGTAGGAACAGATCGGACGTAGCAGCTCAGGAGCTGCTCTCCCAGACCGTGTCCTTTATATTTGATTTTCTACTTTTCTTCTCCTTACGACCAAATGTGCCTGTGCTGATTTGTGAATGTTTCTAAGTATCTATTAAACTAAGCTTTTGGACTCCTTATCACATCTGATGAAGGTAACGTTATCTACTTCTTGGTATCCAACAAATTTCAGTCCCAGAACTAAGGGAAACCTTATGAATGTAGGTTCTCTGACAGCACAATAATGGCGATGGCATTTTAACCATAGGTCTTTACTCTTCACAGATCCCTTACTATTGAAACCCTAATCATTGTGCCACCTGGATGGATAAAAGATCATTCTCTGGAAGGTTAAAATTGGCAGTATTCTCTTTCTGCCTGGAACAAGTCTGGTCAGAGGTCATTCCAGGATGAACCGGTGTCCCAGCCAGTAGTTAAGGGCTGGAGTTCACATGATTTAATAATGGGCCCTTCGAAGTAGTAGGAAAAAAAAAATAATCTAAGAGCATTTGTTGACTGGAAGGTGTATTTGACATGAGGGTACCTTCAGGACTAAGGTGAGGATTTGTAAGAAAGAAGAACGGTGTAGCAAGTAGCTCAGCTCTGCCTTGGAATCATTAATACAGGCAACTTTTAAACAGAGTGGGTTTTCTTCATCTAAAGGATACTGCAGTTCAAACAAGACCGTCTGAATCTGTTGTGAATTACAACGTGTTTGGAATTAACAAGACAAGCTGACATCTCATCAGGAAGGAAAAGACATTTTTACACTTATTACAGTTTTAAGTAATAATAACAAAAAAATCCCGTTTCTTAAAAGGCCCACCAACATTGCACAACTCTTTGTACCTAGAAATAAATTGAAGGTAAGGGCGCTCACCTCCACTTGTGCATTGTTTGTACCAGGGAAATCTGAAAAGCTCAACGTTTACTGTTATTTTCTCCCTGATACAACAGAGGATCCCTCCCAACACCACGGCTAACAAGAGCTTTTACCGAACCAAACCATCCAGCTCTTCTGCGGCCAAAACTCGAGGACTGTATCATCATTAAGGATTCCCAAAATACACTGTTCTCAGAGCTGTACGAGTTCACTGGCACAGCCCCACTTGATGTAGGAATTAGGCCTATGTAGAATTATGGGACATTCACTGGGCAGTTTCATAACGGCGTGGGGCTGGACCCAAACGAGTTTTGGGTAGGCTTCCAGGAAGGAGCTTACACTGCCATTACCATAAATCATCCCAGAACATCAACAGCGATACAGAATCTTTCAATAAAAAGAAATGCTGCCGCTTCTTTCAGGACTGCCACTTGCCATTTCTGTTAGGTAATCAGATAGCTGTTAATTAATAAACCTGTCAGGTGAATCGTCCTGCTCTGGTCATCATTATCCATTCTGTAACAGAATCCTGCTATCATCGCTGCTATCCACCCCATAGCTTCCAGCTCAATTAACTTAATGCTATGCAAATGAGCGGCTCTCCTCATCATTAGCTTATAGCCCACAAATGTTAATAACATAATTGGGCCTTCAACAGGGTAATTAGACACGATTTCTTCCATTAGTCTTACAAGGCTAATTATTGTTGATAGGAGAGAGGGGATGAGTCCCAGTGCTGCATGCAAAGAGGGGCAGCTGGTTAAAGCAAATATAGACAAAACATCAACAAGGTAAAACAACCGTTGAGATCTATGGCAGGGTCAGGTAGGGGTGGGAGAAAGGAAGACGGAGTGGTTGGGAACTGCTGCAGAAATTCTCAGCAAGGCAGGAACTGAAAACAAAGTTTCAGCTTGAATATTGAGCTTTCCTCCGCTTAGCACTCAAACACAAGGCTTAATAAATCAGAGGGAGCTACTCTCAGCTTCTTGCAGACAGAACAACTTGGAAGCTGCCATGACTGAACTTCCTATGTAAGGCAAATATAAAGAAGGACGTAGATGAGACCTTAAGTTCTGAATCCAGTCCTAGATTTGCCCTGTAATCCTTGGGAAAAAAGCCAAGGACTTGCTCCTATTCTGGCTGTACCAAAGCACTCTCATCCATGGCAGTTAGGGTTAGGGTTACGAAATCATAACAACTTTGCCTTACCCATGACTTAGCTCTGACAGTTCAGCGGTCTACTGGAAACACAGCCATGAAAAATATATGTCAACATGAAAAGCCCAGAAGACTCACGGGGCTGAGAAGCCATGTGATTTCCTTATTCTGTTTCTCTTCTCTTCAACTTTGGGGCAAATTCACAGCCAATACAAATCCTTTCATTTGACTGCAACTACACGAGGTGGAATTCTTCATATAAACTTGGCTAGAAAATCAGTTTCAATTATGTTCACAAAATCAGCAGCATTTCTGGTTAAATCAAACAACTTTTTTTTTTTTTTAATTTGCCATTTCTTGGTCTTTTGAGAGCTATGCCAAAAGAACAAATTGCTCTCTGGATCATGGTGGTTCATGTCAATGGGATATTTATCAGGATTCAGATCAAAACAACCTTAACATACAATCTTTTATTTTTTTAATTCTGAACACATGCAAATTTCAATACTGGTCTTACTGAGCTCAAAAATACAGCATCTGTTAGGAAAGGAGAAGAAAGAAGCCTCTGTGGGACAGATGAGAGCCTTACCCAAAATGTGTTTCAGGCCTCACAAAGGACAGGCTTTAGTGATACACAAATATGTAAACACGATGCATTTAGGGACAGAAATTATAATCCTTTCATAGCACAAAAACGCTGCGTCTCCACTTACAGCTGAGACAAGGGAAGCCAATCTAAGTGATGGCAATTAATACATTCATGTGACTGCACACGATCCAGACCAACAGAATGAGATCCACTGCATCTGTCAGACTTACGGGGTCGTCCCAACACCTTTCCTGCAGGATCAGCTCTGACACCACTCAGCTCTGCTCTCTCAAATTGCCCCGCGCTTGCTAAATTTACTAACTAGAAAATTCTGAGCAAATATCTTGTTCCAAGGCAAACAGCAGTAAATCCACTGATGTTTTAATGAAGATTACACTTTCTAATCCTTCTGGTAATGACAAACTAGTCTCCATTCAATATGCAATATTACTTGACAGTTTTAATCACCCGAGCCGTATTACATTTGCTACAGACTGATGCACTTGTCTCCCCAGATCTTCAGCATGGAGAATCTAAGCAAAAGCAGCATAATGCCAGTTCTGCCTGTGGATTTCAGCACGGCCCAATGCTGCCAGCCACACTACCTGAGTAACAGCTTTCTTACTCTGGGATGAGGCTCAGGCCCAGAGAGATTTCTAAACAGGAGGGCAGCTGGCAAAGCCTTGTCCTACGTTTTTATTCCAGCATTCCCGAATTTTAGTAACCACAGAGTTCAAAAGTAAGGAACATTTCTAATGTAACCTTGTGCAAAATCAGACAGCAAACAGGGACTTTCATAAACTAAATTTTCACATTTATTCAGAATAATATTCAGCCCACTTCTGCCACCACACCACTGAAGTGAATCAATGGTAAGAGATCCATGATCTGAGATGCCTGACAACACTGCAGACCCTCCTCTTCCTCCTGTGCTTTCTCAGACACCGTCTCCACCCACAGTTCTCAGGCACATACAACTCTCATCAGTTTTATCAATACATGGTCTTTTCTCCAGTGCATATTAAAATTCTGTTGCACCATTATAGTTGAAGCTTTCCTCCCTCAGTTTAGTTCCTCCAACTTGTTGGTTCCAATCTCTTCTTGAAACCAGTAATTTCCTTACCAAAAGCTGCTACGTCCCCTAAGATAAGATTTGCATATTGGTTCTGTTGTGTGTGAACTACTGGGGGAAATTAAGGTAAAATTTTGGAAAACAGGTGCTTTAGTCCCTGAAGAAACAGTCAGAATTGACACTGCGTGTCATGTTTTAGCCTGGTGAGATCAGTCAATACCACACTCAACAAAATGTGACTGTGGGTGCATGGCCTCATGCAGCTCCATCTTCTCCTGCACACTCATCTCAGCAAAAACATTACTTAAAAGTAGCTCTACACCAAACAGCCAAGGGCTGCAGGATGGCCCTCTCACAGCACGTAGGCTGCTGCCAGATCCCAGCCCACAGGGTCAGCCCAGGGAGAAGGATGAGAGGAGAGCACGCTGAGAAACCCAAGGGGACCAGGCTCTGTGAGCTCAGTGAGCTCCTAAGGATGTTGTTATGGTTTTTATTCCCATTTTTGTCACCAAAGCAAAAATAATTCAGGAGCGAAAAGCACGTATGATCAGAGAAGCAATAACACTTTGATATCCCATGACATCCTGTGATTCTGTGATTCTGTTACTTTCATTCCTTCAACAAAAGTTGTGTTGTAGGCGAATGTCCTGAACTGTCTTTGCTGATTTTAGAGATTACTACCCAATGTCAGCTATTCAAAGTCACCTTGATCAAAGGCATCTAATTTTGGAAGCCAAAGGAGGATCTAGGAGCACTGGCATTGCCTTGGCAGTATGGATACTTCATGTCACTTGGTGAAGAAGCACCCAAAGCATTAATATTAAGCTCAGTGCTTGCACAGTTCGACTCTATCTGTTCCCATAGAGATTTTTCTGGTTTGGTTTGTCTTGTCTAAAACTTGCTACAATGGCCAAAGACATGAAAAGTAGCCCGGACTACACATTTTATCAGTGTAGAGAGTCTTCAGGTTTCCTAATGTCTTTTCATTTGCAAGAGGTGGTTGCTGCAAGAAAACATCACTTCTTTTCTGCAGCAAAAAGAATGAAAGGATTCTGCGTGTGGTTTTGTGTCCTTAAAAAATAATAATAAAAAAACCTTGGCTTAGAAGTAGAAGTTTTTCTTCTTTCTCTTCCTGGAGACTTGGAAGCTTGCTGACATCAGAGATCTCCTTAATTGCTGGACCCAGGACTTCACCAAACCAACTTCAACCATCAGAAGGAGCCTGGAAGAGGAAACCTGTAAAACTAATACCTGCTTCCCACAGCTGAAGCCTCTTATATACCTCTTATTCTTGCTGGAGCAGAGTAAGAAAGAAGAAGTGATGTTTGTGACAGCAAATGCAGCATCCCACAGAACGTCCAGCGAAGGCTTTCACAGCTGCATTTGATGTTTTGTTGCTGTTGGCTCAAGAGGGACAGGAATGGCTCTCTGCAGGATGTGCTACCACTGCAGGTCAGGCACAATGATCAGCAAAGGCTGCAGCAGTGACATCACAACCCTATTCCTGTAATGACGGATTTTTTTTCTCCTCTGTAGATATCTACTGGATTCCTTAGTAGCAATAACATCTATTCAGATTAGTGCTATTTTATGAGGGTAGAAATAACAGAGTCTGCTAAGGAAGAGGGAGAAAGGAGAATAAGGATTCTCCACCATCAACCAAACATCAGACGTGTGTCAGAGGAGATGCTTCTGTCAGTTTCACCAAAGACTGGGTGTGCTGCTTTTTGCACTAAACATGGAGCATTAGTTGTCACTGTGAAGAAACCTGAGGGTGTGACTGCTGGATAGAGCCCAGATGCCAGAGCAAAGAGTGCCTTTCCATGCACAGCTGTTGTGCGTAAGGTTAATGGCATAGCTACGCTTCTGCCCATCATGAAGAGCTCAGTGACAACTCTTGCAATAGAGATGGAACAGGAAAAGAAAGGTAAGTGACTGTCCTGCCCTCTCAGCTCCTAATGACTCGCCTCTTAAGATCTTACCAGGCCACTCGAGTCTGTTTGGCGTTGAATATGTAGAGGAGAAGGACGAGAGTAGCTGGGGTGGGAGCACTGATGTGAGAAGTGATAATAAAAAGGAAAGCAATTAGCATTAGTGAAGACAACAGTCAGCAAGCCAGCAACCAGAAAACAGCTCTGGTAAGAGAGAGCTGCTTTCTAATCAGAAGAGACAGAAAGCAAGAATGATTGAAACGGGGAATTGATCTGCCCATTATTTTTACTACATCCTTTTAAAATTAAGCCATAGGCCATTTGGACTTGCATGCAGTTTCTCTCTGTCCCTGGTGCAGGCAAATTGTGGTGTACTGATTTAGTACCTTAATTAACAAACAATCTTTCTCTATTTTTCCCTTGAAAATGAGGGGAAAATAAGATATTGTTACAACATTTCTTCTTTGTTACTCATAAGGTTTTTGCATGCCATCAATTAAAATCACAACTAAAAAGATACACAGAAGCTATCATTTAAATTAGGCCAAAGTTTTAAAAACGCCCTGTAAGATTTTCCATGACAGAATAATTCAATCACTGCTATGTTTTTTTTTTGATGCAACTATTTTGGGACTTAGCTTGTTGCTTGATAGGATTTTAATTAAGTCATTTACATTTAATTTCCAAATATGTAGCTGTTACAGAAGGCAGGAAATTAAAAAATAAAAAAAAAAAGCCAGAAGACAGCCAGTCTTTAACAAAAATATTTCTGATATAAAAAATGAATCCGAGGAATACATATTCAGCGATAAGTATTCCAGTCCATGTCTGGTAAACTCTCAGATAATGGCAGCACGGCAGGGTCACTGGGGTTCTATTAGCTCAATTAATGAGGAGTAAGATAAGGCTAACACCTAGCTCTTCAAACGGCTCAAAAATAGAGCTGGTAGTAATGGAGTTATTAACCTTCACCAGCCATTGAATTTTGCTGCTGATTCAAACTCCATTTCCTAGTTCAGGCCTCCATTAATAGGCTGTTTATTATCCCTAATCCACACTGGGATCAGCTGCAGAAATATGAAAGCCCCAGGTAAAGACCAAATAGTTTAAAAAAATCTTTTTTTTTTTTCCCCATTCTGATTTTTTCCTTTTGTTCTCAGCATATCCACGTATGCTACGTTGGAAATGGGGGACTTCATTACCCTAATCTGTTTGGATACAAGTTCTTAGTAGCCTGGTGAAAAAGAAGCTTTAAATCTATTATGTGAAAAGATCATATAATTGGAGATACAGCCACATCCTTTTGAAGGCCAGATAAAACAGCACTGGAAAACTTGTATTGGAGAAGCTACTGCTGTTTGTTTTCTCCACTGGGAAAGAAAAACCTTTAGTATTGGAAAAATGGGTATTTGAAGTATATTGCACACTTGTTTCATTGTACTGCTACATCATCCCTCAAGTTCAGCATCCCTCCCCAGCTTTGTCTGTCCGCATGGTGTATGGCTGGATGAATTTTCTGCTTATTAGATGAGATGGGAACTGACAACGTTGTTATCTGTCTAATAATGAAGTCTGTAGGTACTACTGTAGCATAATTAATCAATACTGAGATGTAAAACAATCAGCCCTGGATTCAGAATAGATGAAAAAACAAAGCAGGTAGTGTAGCAGAGCAAATGGGAATCTCAGGACACCGTTAGCAGTAGCCCCCATTGGAACACATGGAAAGAATGGTTTTATCATCTTGAGGGGAACTCCAACACAAACTAGGCTATAATTTTAACTACAGAGATCTTGAGTTAAAGGGTCCTCAGGCTCCTTCTTGCTGAGTTTATACACTCAGTTGAGATTGGTTACACTTTGTCATTTTCCAGTATGTTCTCAATGAAGGAGACAATGTATAGGTACCACAATCTAAACATGAGATATTATTCACAAATGTATCACAGTAACATCTAATGGAATATGAGTGGTTATTAATGGAGATAAAATAAAAATGTATCTGTGCTCCTATATCTACATATCCAGTACACAGCACTGTGTTGAAAGCTGAACGTGGTTCTGGTTGTCCCGTCATAGAAAAGGAACAGCTGGAAGAACTACAAGAAGAGAGGAGTGAATCAGCATCATCAGAAAAGTGAAATGACTTCCAAAAAAGGAAAGCATAAACACATCAAGATCCTTTACACGGGAACTTAGGCTGAACTGGGACATACAAGAGGATTAAAACAGGAGTGTGAGGAGAGGGTGCGCAGGAAATACTTACAACTGTTTCTTTTTACAACCCAAAAAAGCACCAGCAAAGCATTTTCATATAACGCCAAATTAACAAGGGAAACCCATTCCTGCTTGGTCGAGGCCCAAAGCACAACGTGTTGAAGAAGCTATGAAGTCAAGAAAAATGGGTTGTTAGACGTAGCTGATCAGATGAGCCTCTAGCTCAGGGCATCTGTTAAACTGCTGGTGGCCACAGTGGCCTGGAACCAGCAGACAGCTGGTCATGAATGAGCTGAAGCAAATGACTAGAGAACAATAACAGATGAGATTGTTGCTGCTGAACTGTGTTTTATCTACACTGGGAGGGAGCAGAAAGAGACAAGAAGGATTTTGCCAAACATTAAGTAGAGTTTTCTTAATATTAGAACTGCCCAGCGCTGTGCTATGGGCTTCCTCTTGTTGTTGCTCAAGCATTAGCAATGAACAAAGCTAAAATGCCTATTTGTGGTCATTTGGATGAGGAACTGCATTCAGCCTCTTGCCTTAGAAGTTCTGAGCTTCAGGTGGCAACCTGTAATTGTGCTTGGAGTCCCACTTGCTGCAGTCACTAAGTGGTTAATGCTGTTCTTTTGCTGGATAGCTGTGAGACCACTAATGGATTCAGCTTCTCATTTGCCCTAAAGGCTGCCACAGTTCAATGCGGTGAGGATCCTGTCCACTTAAGCAGTACTGCTTCATGGGGAAGAACACAGAAAGCAGAACAAGGCTCTTCTCTGAGTACAGGAAGTTCTCTGGTAGACAAGTTTTTTCTGATGCAAAGTTGATCTTCCTGCACCACCAGCCCATCAGCCAGCCTTTGCTCTACTGCAAATTCTAATTTAAACAAAACCTCACACCTTCCTCATTCAGCAGAAGATGAATTATTGTCCTTTTTGTTCCAGGGCAGCTCTTTGGATGCAGTGGCTGACTCCCTATGAGTTTTTTTTATTGTTACATTTTAACAAACTTTATGGCCCATTTTGTTTGTTTTCAAATAACTTTATTTTCCTTCTTTTCTACCATCAATTACTGGGTTTGTTTTTCTTTCCATAAGATGGAGGAGTCAGGAGACTGATCCTGCTCCATGCTGTATAATTTAGTATTATGTGTACCAGCTTTATGAGGTGGGAGTCAGATAAAACATAGTATTTGAACACTAACCATTTATTAGCTCTAAGGAATAGATTTATGACTTGACAACCAGACAATAACTCTGTGTTCTGATCAGCCAAAGAGGTCTACTTTGAGTTCAAAACACAGAGTAACATACTCTTTCACAAAGAATTTTGTTTACTGATGTGACTAGATTTTAATAATAAACTTGATATATATGTAAATTTATTTTAATCTAATTTCATCAACAGAGTCCTCCTAAAAATGAGACTTTGCAGATTGTTCCGTGTCTGATTTATAGATTTCTGCATCCTATTCCCAGATTGATTTCAGGGCTATAATTCTATCAGGGTTTTCTCCTGATGTCAGAAACACCACCTCTGCAGATAGTGTTTTATAACTAGCATCACAACTGCAACTGAATTACTGCCCTGCTATCCTATGCTGCAATATGTCCTTTTGTTTATAATCACCCTCTCTCCCTCATACACCTACTGCTTCAGCTGCATGGAAAATAACAGCTCCAAAATCAATCAGGTAGCATGATGCCTATTTTTGTCCCCTACTTCAAGCCCTGGGTAAAACAGTAAGGGCCAAATTCTTAACTCAGATCTGAAGGCGCCTTGCTCTTTAAAGAAAATGGAGGCTGAGGAAACGGATGAGTGCCAAATTTCTGCATGGAAGATCTCAGAACGAGTTGTTCTTTCTCACTTGATGAGGTCCCAGCCCCGTGAAGGAGCACCCTGCGCACACTGGAGCATTCACAGTGATCTCATGTCCTCAGACACTTGTTCAGAGACAGCGGATCTGCTTTTTAAGTGCACAGCAAGAATAATCCATGGGAAATGCTATTTAATTGTCACTAGCATTGCTACCAAGATTCTTTCTCCACTTCTTTCACGACAAAGGCAGCCACAGAGAAGACACAGGAAGAACACCCTCACCAACTTGAACACTTTTTCCACCATTAGTTCTTAGATAGAAACAGGTTTTTAGAAGCTCAAGGACCACGTATTTCCACTGTGTGCCTTGGGAGTGGCCATCGTGTCATCCAGTTGCACAGACTGAACCAGGAACTCCTGGAGCAGAATGGAAAAGCTTCTCAGCATAGATAAGTCTACCAACATTTCAAATGCTCACCACCTTTGGACCAGCTGTGAAGAGTAACCCCGTTGTATCTGCCTGTATTACAAGTTCTCTTTTGATGCTCATTTCTCCTCTATTGCATTTCTGAACAATGCTTTATGGCTCCAATAAAATATAATTCTCATGTTGTCTTTAATTATTTCACAAAACCCAAAACTCTCATAACGAGTCCTTGCAGTACTAATGTATTCCATGATATTATGCCAATGCTAAAGCAAGAGGATGTCGATCCCCCTCCTGCTGCAAATAAAAATCCACCTCCTGATATAATCCAAACTTTAATCCATTTCTTATGGTTTTATGGCGTGCCTTTAAAAGCAACTCAGACAAACGAGCAGAACAACCTCTCCTCTATTCCACAGTTTAGCCATCTGATTTCTAATTCGTAAGGCTTTGTAAGGCCAATGCTCTATTTCCAGCTCTTTAGAATGAGACCCCCTTTCTAGATATGGAAGGAATAAACAGAGGAGTTGCAGCTGCCTACGTAATGTCAGCAAAGATCTGTATTTCTCCACAGGCTTATTTGCAATGTATGTAATGTGCTAAATATATATCTTACCTGTTTGGAATAATACATGCTTTTTGCAGCCTCTCTGCCTGCTCTATGTCCCTCGGGAAGCCACGAAGCACCCAGCCCTTGGTCATGCAGTCTGGTGCATTCAGGCGTCTCTCCAGGATCTTCATAACCATGTTGTCTGGGACTGCAAAGGATTACAAAGATGACATTTCTTTTGTACACTGAGTCTGCAATTAAAGAGGCAAGCATGCCACTGCTTCTGGTTAAAAGGAACAACAAAAACAGAAACGTGTTTACAGATGATGGATTTTGGAGACAGGATCTTTTCGAGCCCGAGCATCTACTGTGCTGTCACAGAAACCCCCAGATCACAAGAAACCATAGGATTACAGCAAGTGTTTGGTGAGAACTGACACCTAGATAGTTCTGCATTGTCCTTTTTCTCTCATATTGGGATGGTGTCACAATGAAGTGTGTGACATAATCTTATAAAAACGCAAAAATAATGACCTGATCCTAAAATCAGGGGCAAAAACAAACGTCTGCAGCATTCTGTATTTAACTTTGGAGATGATAATGGTTCTGCAATAGCAGGCTGGATGTGCTACTTCTCCATTTTGCCCAAAGGCTTGAAGCTTTTACAAGCAAAAATACATTTCCAAAACGTGTGTCAACTACTGTGGTTACAGCACTGATGACTCCAATTTTAGAGATAGAAGTTTTCTTTCCTCTGTTATTATTTATCTTTTAGGCAAGAGAGTAATACCTGCAAGAGCTTGGCTGGGCTTACAATCACCATGTAGCCTTTTAAATTCTAGGTATTCATACACAGGAGGTATCCTGCATAACAGACCCCATAAAGTAAAATATTTTACTGTAAATATTTTTACCATTTTTAAACAAACTGGAGAATTCAGTAACCAGCTTCAATACCAACGACTTAATTTTCCAGAGGCCTTGAATTGTGTTGGGATTCTTGTCAAATAATGCAAAGAAAGGGCAGCAAAACCACCTCCAGCCGCATCCCACAAAGCAGCCAAAGTGATCTGCAAGAAGCAGTGAGAGTCTCTCCTCTTCATTTGTGCTCTGTGTTTAATACACTGTTGCCTCTACTGGAAGCAAGCAATAAAAAACGCGACATAAATCCACATGGTGGGATGCTGATGTTCTGATACTCGCCCTGCCATCACATCTGCATACAGAAATACAACAGGTTTTTGTAGGAGGGTGTGTGTGTCAGATTTCTGACAATGCAATTTGCTTTAGGACTGACTGACAGCAGCGTGCCTGTGTTTAGAGGAGTATATTATTGTCAGTGCACGTTTACACCCTGGATACAAGCTGGGTTTGAACTGCAGTAATAGAATCCATTTGCTCCCTGAAATTTAATATTTCCTAAAGACTTATACCTCTATCATGAAATTCATTACCTCTCCTTTAAGTAATCAAATTACTGAGTTTACAGAATTGCACTCAGAATTCAATGTACCAGCAAAAATGGAGGAAAACCACAGGGAATTAATTACAAAACAGATTAGTGTATTAACTGAGGGTACTCGTTTCACATTATTAAAAACAAACAACAAAAGGAAACACAACCAACCAACCAAAAAACCCAACAAGATAAAGAGCGCTATTCTCCATCTGCTAAAAGAAAAAGGAAAGGTATGGAATAAAATCATCACCAGTCACTTGACAGGGGGTAAAATGACAGTGCAAAACTCGGCATTGCATTAAAAATGGGACTGATAAAACTAACAGCAGGCAGGAATGCTATTAAGCAGTGTTACCTATCTAACTACCCAAGAGCTGAGCTGCAGGCTGGGAGTAGCAGCAGCATTGCAGAGCTGTCTGCAGGTCAGCTCTTCTCCCCGCCCTCCAGGTTTCAAGATCTAACACAAAACCAAGCCATTCCAGTAGGAAAACAAGAACAAAATCCCACCTTCTCTTTCCTGAAAACGTATTCCCATGCAAAGATGGGTGGAATTTCCCCAGTACTCATGAATTTCTGGCTGTGATGCGAAACTTTCAGGCTCCATGCGCATTGTTTTGTCACGATTCCCGCTGGAATGGATGTAAAGATGCCAAAACGTGTGATTTTTGAAACTTACAGAATGCTTAAAGATGGTTGTGCAAGGGAAATGAATGAGGCCTCCAAAGCCATGCATAAACCCATGCTAAGGTGAGACCTGCATGATCCCACATTCCCTGCAAGATGAACTCCAGGGAACCGGGGCAAGAGCTTGGAGCCCTGCAATGGCACAGAAACACAAGTGGGTACACTCTGCTGTTGGGCTGCCAGCACATCTTCAGAGATTCTCCAGTTCCAGGGGTCAAACTGCTCCCATCCTGCATAAGGGGAGGAGAAACACCACAGCCTACAAGCAGTTAAAATACAATTGTGATGGGAACCATCTGATCCATCTGATCACTTCCCATTAGTCTTCTATGAAGCCTGAGGATGAAAATCCTCCCGTTTTGTGACTGCTTTTGGAAACAGCACTGAAGCCAACACAAGAGGAAAAAAACCAATCAAACAGGTTGAAGTAACAATTAATTAACAATACAGCCAACAATACACCAGGTTGATGGGTCTTTTGAGGAGTACTGGGGATTACGTGGTAACCCTGATATCCTGCTAATTTTGGTGATGACTGATGAGAAGAGATCAGCAATACTGTTCACATTGCTTGTGTGCTCACGTACATCCATGTATCAGTGAATAATATAGATGCTTACATACTTCTGTGCCTCCTTCTAAAGCTTGATGGTGAGAAATAAAACATAAACAAGTCAGACAGCAAGCTCTGCTCTCCTCTTGATTAGCAAACATACCTATCACTTCAACACAATGGGGGAACATAGCTTGTTGGCTGTTCAATGGCATTACAAAGTACATCAGCTGCCCTTGAACAGGAACAGTCGCACTTAAAACGGCTGCATTAAAACTGTAAAACATCTTCCACAGGCCAGAGAAACAAAAAAGGGGGAGGAGGGGAGAAAGAAATCAGTATTTTGCCGTGGTATAGACAGTAAGTAACGAAGAACGCTGCAGTATGGTATTCCTTTTCACTCATGTGGAACTGTCTCTGGAATGCAAGGGAAATTAATAACCTGTAATTGGAGTGGCACACAGCCTGTGAGCAGCTAGCCATAGGTCTCCTGGCCTTTAGCACACGACCCAGAGGGCTATACAGCAAAGTAGAGCCTACAGCTTTTCTGATGAGGCAGTCAGTCTACACGTTTTAAGTAGATTATGAAGCACGAGAGCTTTGAATAATCAATTCCTTTTCAACATAAGCTTGTGTGAGTTTCCAACTCTGAAAGTTGGGGGAACGAGGCTCTAGAGAGATTTTACTTTATCATTAGAGAGGTCCAAAGATAAGTTTCTTGTAAAAATTACAGTTTGCTACAAAGAGGTATCCAGAGCAGGCAGTTGGAGCACATCTCTATTAAGGAGTGAAATTAAGGTACAGGAGTAAAACCCACCCTCAGAAGTAATTCTTCAGAGCTCCAATGGCACCCTATGCTGAGAGCAGTGGGGCAGGGACACGGTGAGCCTCCAAAATGGCACGCATGGCAGGACTGGGCCACAATCAGCTCCATGCAGAAGTATATGCAGCAATGAACTATATTCTTGCCTAACGTCAATAGCGCACAGCGCATCCCCTTCAGCTCTCAGCCTGTTTTGGCTGTGCTAATGGTCCAGACCACACAGCTGGCTGTGACCCTAAGCAGCCCAAAGGTAAGGGCATGCATGGCACAGGAACAGAAGCTGGAACTGCTGCACAGACACCCGGAGAGCTCCTGTCTCCACGACTGTCAATCAGCCCCTTCCAGCAGACCATTAAAAAATAAATTTACTTCCCAGAGCTTCAAAGCTTTTCACAGGTAAAAGGTATTTCGCATGAAAAGCACTTTCTCATGAAACTCAAAGGAGTGTGGCCTATTAGCTCTGACCCAACCCATAGATCTGCAGGACTAATAGAAAACCCTATCAGGCAATCAGTTGACAAAATCATACCATCTGCTGAAGACAAAAGTAACAGAACATTAAAGGCACAGACTGAGAGGCAAAAACAGTGCTTGAGAGCTTACAGGGCACCATTCCCCAATAGCTTCAGTGCTGTCAGTGCTCCCAGCTATACGATTATCATATTTAAATAGATTCCTCCTCCACCTATTTCTCTTTAAAACAGATGTCTGAAGCCTATTGACTCGCTTCTCCAATGCTATAAACCCTTGATTTTAAGGAGGGCATAAAAGCATTTGCAGGCGTAAATTCTGTCAGCTTTGCACCATAAAAACTTTAAGGTCCTTTTGACAGTACTGCCCATTTGCCCTTTATACTTCACTCAGAGATTTTTTTAGCAGAAGACTTTCACTGCTAATTCAGATGCCTGAGGCTCGATCCCAGTACCTGACAGTTAACATCTTGCCCTGAGTAGAAGCTACTGCCAAAGGCTGCTTTCCCGGATTGTGGTGTCAATCCTAAAATTAGCAAAGCACGCAATTTGCTTATTTTACTGCTCTATAAACTCCGCATTATTCACATTAGGTAATTTTATTTGCACCTTTCAGAGAGGCACTCCGTTTTCACACCCACGTTCGCCCCAATTTAATAACATCCAAAAACGGCATTCCTTAGCGACACGCCATCGCGTAGCCCGACCGAGATTTTCACATAACACCTCCAGCACGCAGGGACTTCTCCCTCCATCTCACAGTTGGACAGAACCAACCATCCCCACTGCGGGTGGCGATGCGCGGAATCCGACCCGCTCCGGGGCAGCGCCGCGCGGGGAGGGCAGCGCGCCGCTCCCGGTTGTACAGCGCCACCTGCCGGCCGCGGCGGCACGGCGGCAGCAGCGCCTGACTGCAGCTGCCCCGCGGCCCTCGGAACTCAATAGCGGGGCGCTCGGAACCGAATTGCGGGGCTCTCGGAATCTCGAAGCCCGAGCACCGCACGCGTCGCTCCTTCCCGAGCGTTGAGGCTGCTGCGTCAGAGGCGGCAAAGAAGGAGAGAAGGTAAGGGAGAAGAGCGGCCCGCGGTGTTTGCGAAGAGCTGTGAACGCTTATTTAATCATCTCTCATCGGATGGAAAATGCACGCAGAAATACAGCCTGCGGTCATTTCGCGTGTGCAGCGCTGAGAGGACGACTCCCCGGAAGAACAGGAATTATTTTAATAGAATAAAACGGCCGCATTTTAGATATATATATATATTTGTCTCTTCTAACATAGTAGAGCCTCCTTTTTTTTTTTTTCTTCTTTCCTCTCCCCCCTCAGTTTTGTTGTCATTGAATAAAAATTAAAGGTTTTCAAGAGAAGTGACAGCAGCATTTTTAAGGCAGGTACAACCCCAAATCATCAATCAGACGATAGCAGATGATGTGTGACAAATTCAGACTTTCAGAACCGTATGATGAAGTGAAAGGAGCGCATCGTTCCTTCTCGGTTACCGAGGCAGATCTCCTCCTGTTCACAGCCAGGGATGGGGGAAAGCACTCAGCCCTGCGTTGCTTTACCTGCCAGTGGCACCTTCTGTTTAGCAACGGAAATTCAGTCCAAGTCCTGCATCCACCAACAACAAATAAAGCTTTTCTCCTCTAAAAACAGGCCCCTTGTTTTTAGGTGTTTTCAAGCATCTCTGCATAATTTGCCTAATGGCAGCAGCCATCAGCGAGCCCTGGGATGATCTAGTGGGCTGACAGCAAGGTCAGATCCACACACCTGGGTTCCCATCCCCAAATACACGCTGATTGCAGCACGGCTCGAGCTGATTTAGGTCTTCTGCCTCAGTTTACCACCTGCAAGATAAAAGCTGCTCTGAATTGCCTCAAAGGGATGTTTCTAACCTGCAAGTTTCTAAAACTAGCAGGAAATCGTGTATTTGCACCACTGCTTCTTACTCCTTCAGCTTCTGCAGAGAGAATACAGCTAAATGTCAGGCAGTAAGCACAGTTCTCACCCAGGTAATGCATCATTTCCAGGGTACTCAACAAAGCTCCCTATCTCTTCCTTATTTCTACAACAGCTCTACTGAAGAGCACAGGGCTTGCGGTAGAATTTGGGCTATAAAACCCTTTTTTTTTTTTTTTTTTTACACTGACAATATTAAAAAAAAAAAAAAAGAAATTCACTCTGACAGCCCTGCTGAAAGCCACCTTGTCTTTCTATACCAAATATAGATTTCATCATGAGGAGGATATTAAGGGGTCTGTCATCCTCCAGCAGTGATGCCTGGTGCCAGCCTGCTCCCCTTGCTGCTCCCCTCACCCACCATCCTCATTCAGGGGCTCCCAGCCACACAAACCAGCACCTCACACCACCCCAGCTCACCATATACTGAGGTAGAAAACAGTGAATGAATGTCACGTTTCCAAAATGTAGAGTGATGCATAAGAGCTATTTAATGTTTTGCTTGTCACAATAAAGTGTTTCTATTCATACAGCTCCCAGTGAAACACAGCCAAAGACAGAATTGGATGATAAACTCCAAAGATCCTAGAAAGGAGTGCTGCCAATGTGCATTGCATTCCACTTATAAAAACACTGTGATTTCACCATCCCGAACTCCAAACAGCAGAACAAACAATTCAAGCTTCTTGCCCAGCAGCTGGTGCTGCAAGAAGAGCAGCCAGGAAGAAAATAAAGAACTTATTTCTATGTTTTCTAAGAATGACAGTCAGCAATAGAGATCAAAATAAACAGAAGATCAGCACTCGGAATCGATATTCTGCTTTGCTGTTTAAAAGCACTGATAAGCACGAGGCCCAGCATGGTCACAGCTTCCCTCCAATCCAGGAGGTTTTTGTGGCTCTGTGTCGATTCACAGTGATCCCTGATGACTCCAAAGGGTGACTGTGGGCATTACCTTGTCATCTACAAAGTGCTTCAGCCCCTTCCTCATGCAAACCCACAGAGCCCAGCAGCGTCTCTGTGAAATGAAGGCACCTATTGATACCCTGGTGACAAGGACATTGGCAAACACTGCTGCAAAACCAGGAGGATGGCAACACATGTATGGGCAGAGCTGTGCCCACTAACTGCCATCCTCACAACAGCTCAGAGCACAGCCTCACCAGCCTCTAAAGTCACACCGACTCTACAGATTGCTTCTGATCTGCCTCCCGGTTTGTGTGTGCGTGGTTCTGTTTGTTTGCTTGGTGGTGGTTTGTTTTGTTGTTGGTTTTTCTTTTTGTTTGTTTTTCTTAATCCCAAATGGGGTGGCATTAAAGAATGCCTTTGTGCCCAGGTCTCTCCAGTGTCACCCAGCAGATCTGGTGACCACATGCAGAGGTTTGCATTGTTTGCATGTTGTGCAGGAGAAAGTCAACACATTGCCATTGCCAAATAAAGGAAATGGGGGACGGCTCCAATTTACCACACTGTGGTGATTCAACACATTAAAGAACAAAAGCAAAAAATCAGAAAAGGAGATGACAACTTACTGTTCACGTGCCCCCATGTGAAGCTTTCTATTCTACGACCTTCCATCTGTTACTAAAATACGGACACCTAAACCAGAAAAAAAAATAAAAATAAAAAATAGATATTTAAATTTTATTTTGTTCTCTTGACCACCAATTTTCTCCTGGCAGGAAAAAAGGCTGCTACCTATTTTCCATAAAAAAAACCCTTTGTAGAGGTCCCAGAGGAGAAGTCAAAAGTTTGACTTGAAAAACGGAGCTACTTCAAAAGCATTGTCAAACAGAGGTGAAGGTTCCTTAAAAATGCATAAATTAAAGGAGGGTGCATTCACAAATACCTTCCTAACTTTCTATGGTGTGTGTGTGACTGAGGGGTGTATATAAATGAATGCGCGCCCTTGTTATGAAATGAGCTTAAATAAAGTAGGAAATCGATTTGTTTATTAGGTGCTGTTTGGACTCTGAGCGTCCGTGTGCGTGTGTGCGCATGTGTGTGAAAAATGAAAGAAAAATGGGGAGTTTTTTTCAATAATAAAAAGGGAGTTGCACTGCAGGGCCCCTAAAGCTTGTGAAAAATTAAACTCGACGGATTCAAACTGTCCTATTTCCACTTCAAAAGAGAAGAGGCACTGAGCTCTTCCCAACTTATCTTCAAACGCCCAGCACCCTAGAAAGTTTCTTAAAAAAAAAATAAAGTCTCTAGTTCCCCCAAGCACTGTACCCGTTACTGTAGCTGCTGTCTCTCCCTCTTCTAATTATACCCATGTGAGTCTATTAATCAACTTGTAAATTATTTAGAGAGCCATGCGCTGTCTTCAGCTAGTACAAACACACTGCATGCAAAGACTTGCTGAAAACCAATGGAGCTCCCAAAGGGTCTCTCTCCGATGTTCAGACAGCTTGCAGCTCGCCAGTACAGAGCTGCTAAAAACAAGAAATAACACGGAGCTTACCTCCTCAGATAGAAGGATTTACTCAGCCTTTCAACCCCCAAACTCTTTGCAAGTTTTTAAACAAAGAGGAAGCTGCTCTGTTGTCAAACCTGTGCTTCGCACTTAGCGACGAGGATATTAATTTGATGTCAATAAAACAAACAAACAAACAACCCCGCAAGTGCTTTCAGGGAGACTGTGATCACTGTCACCAGGGGACCCCGACTTTCAGAGGTGGCACCAAAAAGCGCCCCTTTACATCCATCCCAGTTGAAAATCAGGGCAGAAATCATCGTTTGTGCAGTTAATGGTTGTTATTAGAAAAGAGGAGAAATTAGGGAATTCCGGATTGTGCCCCTCACACAAAGACTGCCATTAGGGACAGCTTCGTATGTTACTGCTTGAAAAAGGAAGAGGGAAAAACCAACACGGACTGTGTGCGTTCGATCCTAACAGGCTGCACACAGCGCCGTGTTATTTGTCTTCCGTGAATCTCTTTACCACCTGAATGCTCATTTTGGTGGGGAAAAAAAACCAACGTTACCCAAACTAATAGCGGTTCTCCCAGCTGAAAAGCAAAATCTTTCTGCTTCAGGGTTGTTGGCTTTTTTTTCTGCCCTTCGTGCTGTTTTCCTGTCGTTTCATTTTTCCTGCATCCATTTATTGCAGCCTCGCAAACGCATTAACTAGCAGTGATCACTCCGTGCTGTTTCACCACAACGACATATCAGACTGAACAAATTTCTTTTCAACTGACTGATGGCTTTTCTTTTTCTTGCCCAAATTCTTCTGCTATTTTCATTACTAAGGTGCAGAATAGCCCTCAGAATTACAGCAATCTGAATCAACAAATCGTGCATAAAGGCCTTCAAGGGCTTCATCAAGCCAGAGGAGTCTGTGAATGTGGACTGTCTATACATGTGCCTTGTTCACATTTGCTCTCAAATAGTGGAAGGGAAGGAGCAGCCCAAGGAACAGACTTTTCACAACGTTCCAGTAGCAGCCAAATGGAAAGAATTCTTTTGTAGGAGCCGTCTTGCTGCCTGGGGAAGGGTCATTGCCTGGGAAAGCTCCTTAGAGCATCTCATCCCGTACACGTTAGTCTTCCCATCCCAACCAAACAAACAGTAATTGCTGAATCCAGCTTTACCGACCGAGATTTAAGCTAACAGGAGATAGGGACCAGGAAACTGGTATCAGATTCCAGGTAGGTCTTTTTCTGCCCAGAGTATATTTAGCAATAATTGCACAGCATTCAAAGAAAACCACATTGTACTAAAGGAAAAATCAGCACGTTTCAGACGTGTTGTCCAAAGAATAAATCTGTGTTTGTGACATAAAGAAGGCTGTCTGGTTGTTGAACTTTTAACTGAGAACACACATTAAAATATCTAGCACACGAAAAAAAAGTGTTCTGGGAATTAATAAAAGGAGTGGGTTCAAAATGCTCATGCTACCTTCATTAAGCAAAATAAATTACCCCACAAAAAACCTGATGAGTTTGATGAAACAAGAGCTAAGGTCTTTATGAGAAAACAAGCACTAGAAAACACTGAAAACTGGAATGCACTGAGTTGCCTTCTGGGATGAATAACAGAATTGTTTGAGCTGTTCTTGAAATGCATGTAGTATACATGAAGCAGCAGTACAGGAAAGAAACAATAACAAGGAATGTTTGTGAATCCTGGAAACAAGGAGAGATCTGAGTTAGTCAGCCAGAACTAGAACAGAACAGGCAGCGGACAGCCTCAGTAACTCCATAATGAGTTAGATTTGAATAAGCTATTTTTTGAGCCTTTTTATGACACCATGACATATTCCATTGGCGTGTCTTGACTAATTGTATGCAATGGTCCAAAAGAAGGGAAATCACACTGAGATCTGTCCCCAAGGCAAGTGTTTTAAGAATATATGAGGCATGCCTCAGGATTTTATGGCTCTGGTTTGATTTTGACTAGCAATGATTTGAGTGTCACATTTCTCTTGGCCTTTGTTTCCAGGTTATTCTGAAGCACTAAGCTTACCTGTAACTAGAAATGTACTGAACATTTTCGAGTTTCAATTGTTTTCACATTTATAACACTGTGAAAGTCCGTATGTGTCCTCATTTACTGTTATTTGCTAAACTAATTCTATAAAAATGTCATTTTCTCGGAACAGAACACAGTCAATAATAGCACAAGAACCTTTCCCTCATATTAACCTGGTTGTGACTCTGTAGCCCTTCTTTCCTCCTCAGTATCCTATGCTCTTTCATTTTCTCCTAGGCTCTTGTGAGGGCATTAATGAATTCTTGTTAGTGTTTACGAATGTAAATTCATTCTCTGTTATCCCTAGGAGAGGAGGATTAGCAAAGTGACAGAACTTATTATTTCTGGTATTGCTATATAATATTTATTTTTATTCATCCATTAATTTTGTAGTGCGTCCAACTAAATAAAATATATGTGCACGCAGAGCAAAAGAGATGAAGTTTTTTTAGCACGATGCACTGAAATATAGTTATGATTCCCATTAACATTCAAAAGCACCATATAGTTTTATCCTTGCATATTATATTAGAAAATTTGTCTAAATCTGAAATAATTTCTAATTTGGAGGAAGAAATGGATTATCACTTCAACTGCGTGCTCCTGAAATAAAAGGAGCTCCCTTGGACTAAGGATGTGCGTATTTTTAAGGCTAAACACTACATGTGCAATTATTCTACTCTCCTGGGAATGCTTTTGATATCCCCTTTAAGGATCTTCAATGGTTAGATGAAGTTTATAAAATACACGCAGCAAATAAAGCTCTTCTAGGACTTATCTTTGAATAGACAGATCATCCAAACTCCAGTCTCAAACATAACTGGAATCTAGAGAGGAAGGTGTTTGCAGTGGCAGTGCTCTCCCCCCATAGAATCATGATAGAAATCACAGATTGGTTTGGGTTGGAAGGGATCTTAAAGCCCACCCAGACCCAAACCCCTGCCACAAGCAGGTTTGCCACCCATCGATCAGGTGGTCCAGGGCCTCATCCAACCTGGCCTTGAACACTCCTAGAGAGTTCATAGGGATGAGAAAAAAAGTGAAACAAGGGTATTTAGGTAAGATCCTGAAATTAAAGGATACCAAGCAGGCACGGGTCCGGAGTCCATCAGGCTACACCCATACAGAAGCTGCTTCCATACTTTAAGACCTTGGATACATTGCAAATGACAAAGGCTCAGAACACTTGCGTGTGGGTTAAACACTGGTTAGCTGGATCTCTAGATCAGAATGTTCTCTCCAAGCAAGGGCAGCCACGAGCCATTAATCCACGAGCAAGTTTAGAGTTAAAATACATTGCCTTGTGGTTTGATGGAGAGACAGAATACCCAAAGCTGCAGGCTGCCAAAGGTCTTTTTGAAATGCTTAGGAAAGTACTGAATCTGTTCATATGGTATTGAGGGATCAGTTAATTTTATAGGCTCACGTTTCAGATCTGTGTAATTCAGTCACAAAATTAAACTATTGTGGAGGAAAAAAAAAAGAGACAGCCTTTTAAGCTTTCCATCTCACCAAATGGCTCAGCTGGCCAAAAAGCAAAAAAAAAAAAACAATGAAGACTTTTTTTGTTCAAAGTTCTGTCAATATGAAAACTGGACTGAGATTGCTCAATTTTCAGCAAGATCTTCCCCCTGCATTTGTCTCATTGGTAACCAGGTGGCCTGTTGCTAGAAATAGGACTAAAAATTCCTCTTGCAGGCCACTGTAATTTGGCAAAATAAACATGCTTGAACCGTGCTGAAATGCAATTTATATTTTAGAACTATAGATCTTTTTTTGATTTTTAATATCCACCACAGAGAACTATCTTTGTGCAAGAAAGCTAACAAACATGCAAGTTTAAACTGCTGCCCTAAGGAGCTTACAGTATTTATGATTTATCTGAAATCACTTGCAGAACCATCATCCAGAAGCAATATATACTTAAATATTCTTTGTGGTATGCCCCTCCTACCACCATAGAGGCTAATAAGAAATGAAGGACACGGAAACTTTATTTTTGAGTTAAAAATGCTTGTGTGAATCCAGATGAACCTACAGTAGCATTTTATAAGTCAATACCTACCTACATAAAAGCAGGCAGTCCTTATTATCATCTACTTGAAACTGAAATAAAAGTGAAACAGGATACTGTGCTTTAGGAGGCACTTTAAATATTGTTAAATTGCACATCTGTATCGGAATTTTGATTTGGATTTAGAGATAAAAAACATGGAATTAAATTGTGGAATGTGTACCAAAAATATTGAATTTCACTGGAACAGTGGACTATTTGAACATATTGAGGAGCCTAAAAATCTAACTTCTGTTGTTTTTTTAACTGTGTAGTACTGTAAGTCACATCTAATGAATGGAATTAAGCAGCCTCCAGATCAATGTAATGCATACTCCAATCAAGAAAACAAAATCATTCATCACTGATCTTTTTCCATTAATTTGTAACTACAGTGTAAAGAGACAACAAGGTGCCCTACCTGGGTATCCATTGTCAATATAAGGCTTAACGAGTTCTCCAAGTTTTGTCTTGTCTGCAACAGCTTCCTTTAGCAGTTGCCCACAGCAAACTAAGAGGAAGGAAGAACAAAAAGACACAAGGTTAAATTTTAAAAAGGAAGCAACAAAGAAAAACAAAAAAAGAAAAAAAAGCACAACACAGAAGCTGCATACTGGAATAAGGTCACTGAATAAAATAAAAGTTGTAGGTTCTTCGGGTTTGTTGTTTAGGATTATTTTCTTTTTGGCCAAGCAGAGGAAAAAGCAAAAAGACTGAGCAGGGGAGAATACCGAATAAAAAAGAATACATTTGGCAAAGATCATATTAAAAACAGAGGGAAAGATACTAATCAAATATGTTACTGAAATAGTAACTCAAGGGATTGCTAGTGTTTTTCACTTCTTATAAAGTTATAATTAGGGGAAAAAAGTTTCGCCTGCTGAACAGCAGCTGAACCGCACTGCTGGGGGCGCAGGATCATACGCAGCTCGAGGCAGTGACTCCCTGGGTCATTTAATGATCATGCAAGAATTATATTTTAAAAACTGTGCTAATGCAATCTTGTCGTTGACTTCAAATACACAGAATACCAGGAGACACAGATTGAAAGTTGCATTCAGGCCAGCAGTGCACGAAATGTCACCATTTTGGACTGTGCAGCACTTTTGGACTTGAGTTATTGAGTTATTGTGTCTGGCTGCCCCATATGAGCTCATGTTCCTTCGTTTTACAGAGAGGGAACCAAGGTATGGAGAAGTTAAGTGATATCACAGCATGTCCTAATTCCACTTCATTTTTGGTAAGTACTGGATAGCAGCATGCATTACTGCACAACCTTTCAACCAACAGCTGTAAATCAGTTCTGCCCTGAAATCAGTGGCATCAACACCAGCAGCACCACTGACTTGATGAAAAAATGATGGTCTTCTGACTTTGTCTTAAATAGGCAATTCTTAGCAATATTTGGTTTAAAGTATACTTACAATAAAACGTAATGGGTGGGTAAAGCAGTGGCAGTGGTATTTAGTAGAAAGAGCTGCAACTCTTTTACATAGCAGTTATTTTTAAAAATGCAAATTTTGACCTAGATGAAAACACTGTGCCAAACTTGCAGGAAAAAAAGAAAGAAAGAAAAGCAAAACCCCACTACCTCCCTAATTCTGGTTTGTTTCTTTGTTGTTTGGTGTATGCTGAAGGAAGACTAGTGAAACAAATCAGCATTTTACTTCACCAAGAGGATATTGCCAGCTGGCAAATTTTACAGAAATCAGACATTTGTTTAAAATAATTGATGGCTACTCCAGCATTAGAAAATGTTATGGAATGTGGACACACATTACACTGATCCCATCACATAGCTGAGTGTCTGTACTGTAGCACTTTTTAACACCAGCATGTTAAGCAGGAACCAGGAAGCCTCAAACTGAATTTTCTGACAGAAAAGAAAGAAAACGTACAATTTCAGAGCAAATTCTATCTTAAAAGTGCCCCAAATTTAGTCAGACAGCTGCAGCTACAATGCTATCACTCACAATCCCCCGATCCACTGAAGAATTCACGGCACTACAAGAATGCAACATGTGAAAAAGCACTGATGTAAAGGATATAAAAAATGATGACTAAAAAAACATTAGAGCTGGTTTGTCACAGAATGTTTGTTCTGTTGGTATGTACTTCTACACTGAAATATTTTTCACTTCCCTCAAAAATCTGACATCCATAGCAATGGGCAGAGAAATTCTGGGTGCGAGTAAGAAAGGCAGACAGCAGAAGATAAATGATCAAAAAGACAGAAAGGAGGAATTGAGCAAAGTGCATATTTACTGAGAACTTACTGTTGACAACGCCGTATTTCTGAGCTATTAGTGCTGCCTGCAGGCTCTTCCCACTGCCTGGGGGGCCACAAAAGAGAATACGTGGAGTAAAAGGGGCAGCTGATCGGGGCTGGGTTTGGACGTAGGTAAGAGCTAGAAAAGGACAGAAAGGCAAGAAATGTTGCTCATACCTTATTTCTTCAGTTTTTTTAACTTACAGTATAAACATTAACTTCTATTTTTTTTCCCTTGAAGGCTGTAATCATCATCATCGTTTATTTTACCACAGAAACATCCAGAGATTGCAGCCCAAATCAAGACTCTCATAAAACTCTCGTGTCAGCAACTTCCACTGAGAAGCACTTTAGAAATCTTAAAATCTTACCATCATTAGGCTCCTGTACCTCCTTTCATCAGCAGACATCAAATCATTTTAAAGAGCAGATTCAATTAATAATTGCTCTTTCACCATGTTGTTTTTAGCAGAAGTCTTTTTTTTTTTTTTGCTTGATAGGTACAATTTTACCATGCAAATTACAGAGGGAGATAATTACACTTAATACTTTCTGCAGTTTCTGAACAAATATTTAACTGTAAAAACTCAGGATGTTAAATTAATATGACATTTACAGAGCATCGTTTGTGATTAACACACTCCTAATTACATTATCACAGACTTGTAATGTATCATGTCACAATATGGCACTGACAACACATAACTGAGCACAAGTTTCTTTCTTTGTCCATCATTCTTGCATAACGTGGAAAGGCTATTTGATCTCTTCTGTCTGATTCAGTTCTGTGTTGGATGGTATTCCTTCTTCAGCATTTTCTACTGCATATTAGAAATTACAGTTGTATCAGTGTACAGATTACAAGAGCTTGGAAGGCCCACAGGATGCATGGAGTATAATTGTAGCTGCATTAAAGAGACCTGAACTCTGCCACAGTAGAACAGTAGAACCTGGTAGACACCAAGATGCTATAGCACAAGGTGGCTTGACAGTGAGGACAAACTAGGATTGTATTCGTACACAGCTGAGCAGTCTTACTCTCCATACCCCTATTCAGGCCAAAAATAACACTAAGGAGAGCAGCTAAAGCTGCAGTATAAGCTACCTGAGCTTTCCAGCATCACAGATTCACACAGAAAGGTTCAACTTCATGCTTACTGCATCCTGACTGCCATTGCTACCCATGTTTAGAAGCTGCATAAGCACACCTGCACTTCTTTGATTTATTCTGCACCTGCAGCATATACAGCCAAGTGTCAGCCCAGGCATCTCCAATCCCAATAGGTCTATGCTCTAAAGAGTCCTTGCAATAAAATAGAATCTTATTAGGGCAGGCATTGGGATCTGTATGAATCATAGTTCTGTATTAAAATAATGCAAAAGGATTGATGAAGAACATCATCAGGATAAGTATTTGAATTACTACTGTTAACATGCTGCTGCATACTAACAATTTTTCTAAGGACCCTCCTCTGGACATGGAGGTATCATTATGGACTAATTAATAAAGCAGCAGCTCAAGAAAGCTCCCACTCTGCTATTCTAGAGAATCCAGAGAATTGAGAAACTACCTCAAAGTGCAACCACATAGGATCACACACATCTCTTTTTCCAGCACTGCAAGCCGTGCTGCAACACCACGACATGGACTGGATGTGATGTCACACATCCCAGCAGTAATTCCACTAAAATTCAGGAATCTGCAAAATCTCATCCTTGTATGAAACAATCCATTAAAATCCCAGTGCTGTTGAGATCTCTGTATTGTTTAATCTCTGTCTGCAGTAATACAAATACTTTAAGAAAAGCCACCACAGAATCAAAACCAAACAGGAAAATGGCAGCAGCAAAGTCTGTTTGCTGCAGAGCCCAATATCAGCTAACCAAGGAGTGCTCTAGTTATTCTGAACATTTTCCATAACCCTGTGTATTGAAAAGCACAAACATTACAGGCAAAGCACCCTGCTTACAAATGATGCTTAATTTGCAGTAAATAACCAAGTTAATTAGGAGTAATGATCCCCTAGACAGTCTCCACATCTAATTATTCTTTAAAAAAAAAAATCTGGCTGCTTGATGCACTACAGAAAAAAGGATCTGGAGAGGATTTTTTCATTCCAATTTTCAATTTATCTCACTACATTATTAATTAATAATAATTAATATTCAGGCACTCACATTTTTATTTACAATTCAAGGCATGAATTCTTTATGAATTATGATACGAACTTTTAAATTTAATTAAGTAATTTAGAGGTAATTAATGCGTAAATTCAGAATATAAACTTCCTACTTGTTTATCTTAAAAGTGCTGCACTTGTCAGTAAAAAAAAAGACCTTTATGAGATGCAAAATTGCTGAGATATAACAGATCATCTACAGACTGGCAGCTGCAAAGTACATTATCAGCTGGGTGTTCTGGCAATTTCCCTCTTTTCTTCTTCAAGTATCAACACTAGAAGTCAGACTGCATTACAGTCAAGCAGAGGCAAACAAGGATTGTTGAAGAGAAAAGCTACAAGCACAAGCAGCTTTTAAATCATGAAATGTGACCAGCTTTCAACGACTCCTTCTTCTTATCAGACCTGTGGAAGGCACTGGCCTTTGGGGGGTGAGCAGCTGAGCCACCGTGCAGCCTTTAAGTGACCCCCAAAGAAGTAACTGACAATTGCTGTGCTGAGCAAGCTGCTCCTTGACAGGAGGGTGCAAACAAGACCTTCTGGTTATCTGCATTTACGCAGCCCTCTGAAAATAATGATCAGGAACAGCCCAAACTCTGCCATAGAGAGAACACGACTCAGCTGGGAGCCATCCATATTGACTAATTTTAATCCTAGAACAATTAGGAGCTACCTTTCAGAGAACAGTTTGTCCACTACCATTTGCCATACACATGCCCAATTACCTTGTGAGATGACATCCACACAAGGCTGGTCTGCGTTGATCGATCGCAGAATTTTGTGGTAGATGTGGAACACCCCGGGGAAGTTCCTATGGTATTCCAGCAGCTGCTTTGACATCTCCTCCTCAGTCACATCTGGTTTCACCAAACGTTGCTGTATCTGCACATCACTTGGCCAGTCAAAGGTCGTGTGGTACACCTCTGGAAGTTAGAGAGTAATTAGGAGCTAAGAGGATGATTTCATCTATGCTGCTCAGCTCCAGTTTCATAGAGAATATCAAGGTCTACATTTAAGCTTCAAATCGTAGCACAAGCAAGAATCTGTGCAACACACTTCTTAGCTGTACTGACAGCTACTTGAGAGATGATGTGGAGCTAAATCTGTGTGACAGTCATTCAATGGAAGACACACAAAAGCATGCCTGAAGCTCAGGAAAAAAATCAGGATCCAGCACAGATGCTTGATGTAAATTGATATGGACAGACCTAACCTTCATGATTCTGTACTGCCATATTCTGCTGTTTACAAAATCAATAGTGAGCTTTACATTTTGCCATACTTTTCTGGCATAGAAAATAATATAAAGCGAATGCATTTTTTCCAAACTCTATAAATTTTGCATTTATAATTATAGATTTCTTCTCTTTTTTAAAGGGATGTATTAAAAGACTTATCCTAGCCTCGTTTCTAACCAAGAACAGGAAGAAACAAACACTGCACCTTCTGTGAGGGGATCGAGCCTCTTCCCACTGTTCCGCTCAATCAGCATAGTGTCTGCAGCATAGAGCACAACTGGACCCCCACCAAAAAACAGTAGGAAGAAAAAGAAAGAAAAGAAGTGTAGTTATTTGCTTTATTTCTTGCAGCTGGTCAGTTATATTCTAGTTTTAAAGATGGGTAAATGCATTTCAAACGCACTCGTCTCTGCTTGTCTTATTGTCCTTTCCCACTGTTCTACTGCAAATAATTAGTTTCACTTTAATCAGTTTTCCTCCTTCTCCTAAACAGTATAGCAGGAGAAAATACATAATAATAATAACCTAAGAGCACTGGCTATCCCAGCCACCACATCCATTAACAAGGCTCTTTCTCACTTACATTATATCCGGAATTTAGGACACACAAGCAGCCACAGATCACCCAACACTGATTCTCTTCTGCACCACGAGCAATTCCTTTACACCCAGCTATTCTGGTAGTGAAACCAGTGAAACTTATTTTTGGATAACCTCCCAGAAAACTGTTCAAGCTTAATTAGAAAGCATCAAAAGATGGAGAATCTGTCAGTTTCCCCGGTTGCTTTCAGCTCATCATTCTCACAGTTAAACGTTGTAATTTAATTACTGTTTTCAGTGCATTTGATTACAAGTTTCAAACCAGTTCTTCTTAAGAGTTTCTTCACAGTATCAAATAACACTTTCAGACACTTTTCTCCCTATTAAGGTACTCGTACACTGTAAATCTCATCTCCTCTCAATCTTCTTTTTGATTAACTAGACAGACTGAGCTTTAAGATTCTCATTCAGGTCGTGGTTGCACAGATATAATTGTGAGCAAAACTTGACTTCAAATGTTATTAGCTATATTAAAAATACATGCAAGTACCAGACATTAAACATTTTTGCCTGACTCTATTGCAGTGATTCCAAATTCTTCATTAGCAGTCAAACCTCATCCAAATCAAATCCAAAGTGACAATCTGAGTTCTCTAACACTGTGTTAAGTTCAGCATCCACTGAAAAGCAGTACATCTATCACTTCACACTGTAATCCAGGCAATTGCAATCATTTCTTACATCTAAATAGGCTCTCTAACTGTATGACTTTGGGACAGCTGGCTGTTCTAGATGGCAATGGCAGCTGGACAGGTCGTGTTTGTGAGCTCTTTTTCAGTAAAGAAACGTTCCTCTCAAATCAAGTTCTAATTCATCCTCACTGGTGAAGATCAAGTCTAAAATCACAATGCTTCTTTTTCACTCGGTGCAGTTTGTGAAGTTTGTATTCTCTAATTCGGCAGAAGAATGAGTTTGTATTTAGGGGATGAGGAAATTGCTTTGATCTGAGAATCACCAAACAGATTTAGAGATTGATTTAGAGATCTAGAGATTGAAATCATAAAAAATTCAGACCCACGCCTAGTACTTAAGCAAAGCTACATACAGCTGCACAGAGATACTTGCAGGAATTTTCTCTCTCTAACATTTAGGAAGACAGGGGTTCATGTATGAAAGACAGGATCTCAAGATCTCCAGGTTAACTCAAGGTTCTGAGTGAAACTGAACTACACAGAAACATCCTTTGGCTGTCTGGTGACTCTGTTGTCTCCAATTTTGATACTGAATTTAAAGAGGATGTTTGGGGAAGAACACTGGAGGCTTTCACCTGCTGGTTGCAGCCACGCATCAACCTCGCACTGCTTACCAACGTGCCTCGGAATGATGCCAGATGATTGCAGCAACCGTGCCTGCTCCTGATTTTCAGGGAAGCCTTCCAAAATCCAGCCCTATTGAACAGAACCACGAAAGTGTTATTGGTACTGGAAGAGAAAACCCAAAAAATAGCACTAAATATCAGCGCTGCTTGCAGACAAATTGCCTCATTCTCTATCACAGCTGCACAATATTTGTTATAGACGCCTATGAGAGAAGAACACAAACATGGAGCACTGGTGTTTCTGTGCAGTGGCACGCACTATCACCACCAGCACAGTGCAGTGGGCACTTTTGTCTTGCAGCAAAAATGTTTTTTGTTTTGGTTTTTTTTTTTCCCCATACTTGTCTTAAATAAAAGGAAACTTCTCTCTTGAATAAAAACAACCCCAAAACAATTTCTACAGTTTTGAAATATTCAAAAGGATACCGGCCCACACTGTGGATAAAAAAAGAGGCTAAACAAATCTAAAGACAGATTTAATGCCAAGAACAGCGAGGAAAACATGCACGCTTTCATTATTTTCTTAAATTATACAGGGAAACTCACAGTAATGGAACCGGCGTTCCCAAAGCTAATGAAGCAACAGAGCAAAAGAAAGGAAAAAGAAAAAAGAGCCTTTTGCTCCCTTAAGTCCTTGTTATAGCCAGCTAAGTGTTGGACTGAGCATCTTTAAAAAAACATTTACGGATTTGCAAAATAGCAGAGAAGAGCAGCAGCCTCAGTCTGCTTCTGTGTGATGCAGTATTTGAGAAGTAATCACTTCCCAGACTCAAGGCTGAATCTTTGGGACTTTCTCTCATTTTTATCAGTGCCTGAACCAGGCGTCCTCGTCACTACATCCCATACCCCCAGACAACTCTGAGATACTACAGTAAATGGGAAAACCATCTTTGTACTGAAATAAGACACTTTAATATTGCATTAGCTAGCAATCATTCTCATCTCCCACATAAATTTGAAGCTCTGCCAGTATGGGGTCCAAAGGTTTTAGAAGCATTTTCGCATATCTCCATGACTTCTGTAAGAGGAAATTGGGACATTCCAATTATACACGAAAATAGAGTAGACTACTTCAAATTCCTTAATTAGCCTGGTTTCAGGAACATGTCATCCTGCTGATAGCTGTAGAAAATAAGAGCCTTAAGAAACCGCGAGCCATTTTTGCCACTCCCAGTGTTTGCTCTATCGAATGAGAATGAACCGCTGCCTAAGGTCACGCAGGTGCCAAGAAATCAATTTATCCCTTGGGACTTGCAGGAGGCAAGGCTGCACAGTATTTTGAGCTGTATGCAAGGAACTTCAGTGCTACTTCTGAATATGTTGTGTTTGTATGGAGTTATACAGGCCCGAATCTTCTTCGGAGAAATGGCATCAGAGGTTGGAAGGCAATAAATCTATGCCTATTTACACAGACTACAAATCTGGCTCATTTTCTTCAGTCCAAGCACAGCGCTTTTGGAAACTTAAACAGAAGGAAAAAAAAAATACAAAAATATCCAGCATGCCACAGAACCATTGCTTCTGGTGTCACTACAGCTTAGTGCTCAAAATCAAATCCTGAGCAACAGGCAGGAAACACAGAAGCCTGTTCTTTAACAGCGTAAGCTTCAAGATGCTTCTATACTCCTTTCAAAGGTCCTTAAAGCAAGCAATAAGGAATTTTATAAATGAAAGTTTTTTGCAGTGCAGTAAAACGTAGTTCAATAAATGGCTTCCTGCAACAAATACATTTCAAGGCATTAAACAAATGCATAATAACCACTTGCTACAGAAATAGTTAGCATTTTGGATCTTATTTCCAAAGGTCTCTGAGTTGCAGGGTATCAGTCAGTCCCTAATTAGAATACATTATCCATCTACTTGACACTTCAGTGAAATGTCTATTCCACCACAGAGCTGCAGCTTTGTTCAGAACAGGTTTATTGATATTCTGCTGCATTCCCTCTCCATACCCCCAGTGGCTTGGTTCTGTTTTATCACACATCAAAAAGGCCGTATGCTCAGGGCACCCCGTGCACAGCTCAGAGCTGGAGGTCTGAACAGCTGCAAGTAGTATGGTATCACAGGAGGGACAAGCTCCAAGCAGATGTCACAGATAAAAAAAAAAAATTATTAAAAAAAAAAAAAAAAAGAGTAAAAAGGAGTGTGGCTTGGGAACCAGCAAGAGGAAGCAACACACAGCAGAGCAAGACCTGACTTAAAATATGCCTATCATGCTTTATGCAAACACTGGTCTTTTTTGCCCTCCTGACTATCATTAAAGTGTAATTAGTAACTTCACATGGTAAATTTGCTTCTTTAAGAAGTCATCTATTTTTTGTTCTTGATAGCAGTAACCTTACATCCAAGCACGATTGCACTTTATCACATCAAGGGTTGAACAAAGGCTAAAAACGAGTAATTCCACGGTGCCTTACTCTGTGGTCACCGACTGCAAACCTCCATCCTTTCCCCCATGAAGAATGCTGTAAATACAGATTTCTGCTGGTGCCTTAATGCCAAGTGAAGTGCTCCTTGGAGACCCACACCACACCAAAATTCAGTGACAAGGAAGTACGCTCAAAGCCATCACTTTCCTCTCCAGATTTAAGGCATCTGGAGCAAAGGAAAACCTCAAGGTCATTCTGAAATGTAGATCTCATTCCTTCACTGGCACACTGCTCTCAGCTGTAAGACCAAGCCTACAGACTTTCACACCTTCCACCCCAATAAGAATGACCTAGACGTTCAATTCTCTCTTGTTATTTGACCAGCACAGCCTTAAAATGCTTTAGAAAAGACAGAACTGAGACTGGCTTGGAATAATGAAAACAGCAAAGGGATAGCACACAGATGTAGCTCTGAATTACATGGCACCTCTGAAAGAAATCTTAACCACAAGCATGGCAACCAAAGGACACAACCAGCTTGGCCCTTAGGAAAGCAGATGACTGCAACAGATTCTCCGCATCATCATCATTCAGTGGTTGTGAAAATTACCCCATCCTTCTCTGCCATCTGAAGAAAGGGGACAGAAAATAACACAACAAAATGATATCAGTAATAGTTCTGCCAGAATGGATCCCAAACTGCCAACCTGGCTCCTGCAGCCTGTCAGCATTAGGAGTACAGATGATGGAAGAAGCTCCAACTTTACCGAGTTCTCCATTAGGAAGAAACCCCTCATTCCCACATGCAAAGTATTTTTGTAGCTTTAGTTAACTATGAAGATATAAAAATGCCACATTGTGCTTGAAAAAACATAGACCCTCACTATCTTTGGTATGGAGTTTCACAGAGACAGCATGATGATCTTTATCTGTCATGGCAAGATCAGAAGAACCAGTAGCCATTGCTTTCTTTTCCTTCTCTTTCAATGGCAACCACCACCCTTCTGAATAGTTTAATACCAATCAGATGTAATTGTGCCTCTATTCATGTGCATCACCAGCCTAAACTTAGTTTCCAAGTGGTCTGAGGCAGGATGAAGGCTGCTCAGCTCTCTCTCACCAATTCATCATGTAGCAATCTCCTCACCAGCTTTCCCCAGTTCTGTGATTTCCCTCCTCAGCCCCAGCACTGGGAGTTACACAGCAGCCAGAGGTGCTATAACCAACATGTACTAACCCTGAAAGATGAAAAGTTTTCCTATCAACTTCCCAAGTCCCAGGTTCTAACATAATGCTTGCAATAAGTTTTCTGTGTGTGAGCTGGAAGACCTACCCATCTGATCCCTCGCAGTCCTAACGACATTTGTATTAGAAGAACACACAACACAGTCTCCAGCAGAGCCGTTGATCAATAAAAATGTTCTCCTCAGAGAATGCCTGTGACATCTATAAACCTGCGAGTGTCAAAACAATGGCACAAAAAATCCTGTATTCCTACTGTCAGTGGGATGAAAGCTGTGCAATTAATGCCAACTCAATGACACCACAAGGAGAAATAAAACAAACAGCTGGTGGTACTGTGTCCAACATCCAGCTCCTCATCTATTAACATTTTCAGTAAAAAAAAAAAGGCTGACTCATGCTTTGAGAGAGATGGCATAAATCTGCTCAGCGAAGAACAAAATCCACTGCATGACTTCCACTCATACAGGGGGAATATGGCAATTGAAATCTCTAGATCCCCTCTCCCACAGAGGAGACATGCACAACGTGAGGAAGTTTTAGCGATCGTAGATTACTGTCTATTAAACAAAATGGTTTTAATATCCATCTCTACTTCGAAAAGCCAGTTATGCTTATTTCCTAAAAATAGCTGAAATCTTAACTTAGGCTAATAGGAAGAATTTCATTCTTTCAGAATGCCAGGGAAACTTCAGAAATAAAGGTTTTTGCTTTTGTTGCTCCTGTAACACATCCAGAGCTGCCAGTTCCATCTTGCTCTGATAACAGCAGGCACAAAACGTGGGCAGGACACAGTGCAGCTGCTGGCATCTGAACCATCTTGTCACCTCACTCAGACTTTGCATGACCTGGTACTTAAAAATGAGAACCACTTAGAGCAGCTGAGAGTATCTAAATAATTCTCCATGTAAGCAAATATTGGTGTAATTTAAAAGTGCAGGGTTCAACTCATCACTCCAAATTTGCAGAGATTCAGCCCCATTACCATCAGTGGGATTCATACCTGGTGGAAAACTATAACCTAGAGACAAGCCAGGCCTTTGATTCATACATTACCAGTCATAAAACAATTGCACGTGTTCCTATGGGGGAGGAGAAGTACTGTCATCTGTAAATATTAATGCAAACCAACGATGCACCCCAGCTTTTTGTCTCTCAGTAAACCTGGATGATGCTACAAATTCAATGAAATGTTCAAAAATCACCCACCCTAACTTATTCTTACTCTTTCACAGCTTTCTCTACAGATGTGAATGGAAGGACTTCCATACTGAGGTTCTCCCTCCACACATAAGGGCACTGTCACACAAATAAGGGCACTATGTGCGTTTCTTCCAAACCTGGCAAGTTTTATTTCAGCTTAATGACTTTTCTCAGTAACATTAAATACCAGCAGGCAGAATTTTAAATTCAATTCCCATACATACAGTGGGTTATCTGACAGGATAGGTCACAGTTTAGTTACTGCTAGTCCTAAAGCATTGCTGAAGGAGAGCAGCACGCCACCCATTTTGCTACAGCTATACTTCTGCAACAGATAAATGACACAGACAGATGTCCCCTAGCAAACCTGCCAGGAAAGAACAATTTAAGAGATTACATCTCCAGCTATTCATTACCATCCTGATCAAGTTATCCTTTCCACAGTTCATAGACTGTAATTGACCATCTGATCTAGCTTACACAAGGCAGGTCCACTGAAAGACAGCTCCACCAGTGGCCTAGGCTGAAGTAACTGACTTTGCATTGCAGCACAAGACCTTTATAGCAATCATTTACATCACCTGAGCTGTAAGGCAGAAACTTTCAGTCAGGGGCAGAAAACAATGATCTGAGTTCTTGCTAGTTTTGCTCCTTTTTCTTGCTAATTTTACAGATCCAGAAACGTGGGACATACGGTTTCAGCATGTTCAGTTTCTTTTGGGGCTGATGCTGGGTCAAATTCAAGAAGCAATTTTCACACTTCAGTGAAATATTAATTACTGGCCCTGCTTTATTGAAGCAACAAGGTAGAGAATGATATCAAGGAGTAACACATTTCAGTACAGCTGTGAGCTTGCCACATCCCTGCAAGGTCAGAAGTACCAGCTGGCCTATGACCACCAGCTGAAGAGACAGAGCAACCCTTCTAAGCACTTGTACTGTCTTCTGGAAATGTTGCTCAGTCCTTCACGAGTGCAACACCTGCTTTGGTCAGTGGGCTTTTTCCTCTCAACAGTACATCAAGTAATATACATTATTATTCTGGCACCGTTTAGGGAGAGGTTTTTATCCTTACAGGTTTGTCTCTCACCAATAATCCTTTATAATGGTCTGACTGTGGAGTCAACAAACCATGACAACACCTGAGATTTTAAAGGAAACACAGAAAGGAAGTTTTGCTTTTGTTGAGTCCAGCCATTAATTTCAACCAATATTAATCTACTTAAGGTCTCTTTTGATTCCAAGTTAACAGCCTCTACTTACATTAAGATCGAGCATACTGGAATGGAAAGGGGAGAAGGAAAGCCACCCATCTGTGGGTACAACCAAACCTATGCAGTTGCCTGTTTGTGTAATTAACAGTGAACATATTAATTATTACCCAGAGGAGAATATATTCAAATTCAGTGTTACACGGTAAGAAACAAAAGATTCAATAAGAAAGGAAGCAAATTGAAATGAATAGCATTAGACTCTTTTTCCTCTTGTCCTCAATAAGAGTTAAAGCCTTAACATATTGATTTTTATATATTTTCTGTTTATCTGTTTTGTCCACTTCAACTCTGCCAGTTGCCCCAGGCAATCAACAAAGCTACACTTGTTCAGCCTTTGATCATCTCAGTGCTAAAAGATTAGCATATGCATACTCTCATCCTCCCCTTTATCCTGTTAATAAAGCTCCAAACTCCCTCTGCTGATGTTCAAGAAAGCAATCCGCTCCCGAGCCCCCACAGATTTGCCCCTATTCCCTCCTCTGCTCAGGACTCAGAATGCTAACTACTATGCACGAGTTGTGTAAGTGCTTATCCACTGGTCCTCCGAGGAGCAATTCTTACTTGTTTGATGCAGTCCACGTTTGACAGACGTTCCCGGATCAGATTGGCCCAAAGCGCGTTGGGAATTTGCTAAAGAAAGAACAAAAAAAAAGAAGGCTGCATATTCACAATTGAGTTCAAAAGGAATTTTATCATGCAGGCATATTCCGGTTAAAGGTGAACTGAGATGTCTTCTTGAAATAAATATATAAATAACACTGCGTAAGCCCCAAGTCGTTAACATAATAGATCAGAGAGTTAATAAAGGCATAAAAATGAAGGGAAGCTGAGCACACTTCTGCTTGCCCAAGCCCACCTCCATGTACTTTGCACGACCAATTTGGCAGTGCCAAATGTTGCACACTGACTACCATGTTGGACATCAAACTGGCAAAGGGATCCACAAGGATATCACATCCACATGTAATTTCTTTTGCAAGCATCCGACCCCCTACGTCACATCAGCACACAGCATTAGTGAAATGAACAGCCATGGAGTGATCTCAGCAGAACGGCAACAACAGAAATATGAAGACAGCCTCATTTTCAGGCAGTTTGCTTCGGTTTCTGTTAACTCTCTTTCAATTTCCAGAAAGCTTATTTAAAATAAATGGTAATGTTAAAGTTCATTATAATGTTGGATTAATTTTCAACGCACAAGTTCCAAATGGAATTGAAATGAGACGTCCCAAAACTTTCTGCTGTGGCTTTTCTTTCTGTGTCTTCCACTTTGCCCACACGGACGGACGTTTTGTAACGTGGTATCTGCTATTGGGCAGGAGAACAAAGATCCTCCTCTGCAGATTTAATATTTTCCCAGCCACTCTGAGTCAATGACCATTCAGCTGAATGCTATGCTTCAGCCTCATTCATTTTGCCATCGCTTAGAAAAAATGCTGCTGTCAGATTCCCTGCCTTCCGAGGCATGGAATTGTCTTTCACCTGACAGTGTGAACCAGATTCATTCTTCCAAGCACTTGCATACACTGTGGGTTCCCATGTCTCTGTCTAACCAAATAGCCTGATGGACATGATCCTGAAATAAAGCGTTTCTGTAGGCTTACATCATATTGAGGGATGTAAACAGGCCTGGTGGAAGTGTGGTGGAAGGTCTCCTAGCACACTAGTCACAAAACACTTTCACCAGGAGCACTGAACACACTACCACACGATTCCTACTTTAAAGTAGAGCGGAGAAAGCGCTGCAGAAAACAGTCCTCGCCCAGCAGGGGAAGCAACAAGGTGGCCCAGCCAGGCACTGCTTTCCTTGTTTTGTTCATCTCTGCTGTCCCCAGGCCTCAGCACCTGTGGTATTGTCAGCCATTCATCAGGCAGCATTCGAGCAGGTGAAAGAGGAAAGGGAAAGGAATCGCTTCGTCTCCTGAAAGCCAGCAGGTCCCACAGGACGGTGTGTCAAAGCCTCCCGCCGTCTCTCGCTGCTGGAACCTGGGTCTGTGGCTTTGAGTCTGTCACCTTCCAAAGGTGCATCATGCTGCTATCAGAAACAGCCAGCGTCTTGCTTACTCCTTTGATGTGTCATGTCAAGACGGGCTAGCAACTGCCAGGGGTCCACTCTGCTAAGCTCTGCCAAAGCAATTTAAATTATACTACCTTCTTTCAGTGCAGCGGTATTCTTAGCACTCTTTTGAGCAGGGTTTATTGCACAAAAGCAGTTCAGGTGACACACAGGTATTTCTGTGCTTTAGCTACTTCTGCTCTCTGTGGCACAAACTCCAGCCTCATTTCCTGGGCAGTTTTCCTCCCACTGAGCAGCTGCCTACAGAACCACTTTGAACAGCTGGCTTGTAGAACACCTGATTATTGCATTAGAAACCATTAAGTCCAAAGCACATGTGGTGTATAAAGCACATTCACACATTAACACGTGAATACATCACGATAAAGCGGGACTTCTCCCAGGAATCTGCAAGAATGGAAATGATACAAACACATCTGATGACTACAGCAGTGCATCTGATTGCAGGCACTCTGAGCCTGTCCCAAAATCCAGTTTGGTTAATGGAAAGACATGCTGCTTGAAATGTCAAACCTTCCAAAAGGCACGAGAAACTTGGCTTAGCATTTTGAAAACCATGAGTGTGTGCATTTAGACTGATCAGAGAAAAATACCCAGCAAGGATGGGCTTTTTTTAGTTTGATTTTTTTTTTAATGCATACATAAGAGTGGAACAGCTCCTATTCATTTGTTCATAGTGACTTCTTGAATAGAACACTGACCATGCATAAAAAAGGATAAAACCCATGCATAAAACCGTGGCTTTTCCTTTCTTCTATGCCTTCCAAGAAATTACGAGGATATGATGCAACCGTAGAGCAGATCTAAATGATGCAGTAGTACACAAACACCTGTAACTCAGTACTGAATTCAAAGCACACCCATCTCACAAGCCCACAGCTAGCAGCACAGCTCTGTCAGCTTCTTATTTTACCCATCTAACAGGAGAAGTGAAACATGCAGTAGCACATCATTAGACTCCACTATAGGAAAAACCTGAAGGTGCTTTCTATTAACATTATAATAACTAGAGATGAGGGAATAATTTGCAATGATTTATCAAAAAATGTAGCCTCTTTTTCTGTTCATGGAATATTTATTGGTAGCTCATGGTTCCTCAAATTTATTGAATATTCAAATATTTTACTTCTTTTTGGAATACTTTTACATGCAGAATGATCACATTTTGCTTTGAACAGTCAATATTTAAAATTCACTACTTCAGCTGTGCTCATTAGTAAGTGGCCAGGTGTGTTAGTAGATGATTGCATGTCCAAATTTAAAAATTGAGCTAAAGAGAATAATCACATACTTTAAATACCACGAATTCTCATGCTTTTTTTTCTTTTTTTTTCTTCCTAGAAGTGAACACAAAAGAGATGAAAGCATAGCTAAAGAGAAGTAAAATATGAGAACAAATATTTGCAGACCTTTTTGGAGCATTTGCCCCAATCTGGTAACATTGGCCTACTGACCCCAAAACAAATGACCTTTGGCACTGGGGTTAATGTAGCCCCAGAAACCCTGCACACACAGAACGTTCCTCTCACATTAAACTGTGCCATGTGATCTTCACACTAGAGTCTCAGAACCAGTCTTAGTTCATGCTTTTCCTCTCTCCATTTATTAAATTGCTTTGGCCAGCAGTACAACGTTTTAAATGCCCTGGTTGTATCGAAGATTGTATAAACAGCTATTGTTCTGTTCCTGAACAGACACTCAAAACCTATTAGTGCTAATGGATGTTACGTATGCTAGAGGAATCAAGTTTACTGCTTGCTTCAGAAGAACCTAGGGTCAGTTACTGCTAAGGTAGATGTAGCCAGCAGCCATGAAACAGGAAGAGAACACACAGCTCTTGAGATGCTGCTCTGCCTACACGTTAAGTTACTCCAAAGGTTCAGCTGATTTAAAGGAAGCAAGGAGTTCCCTCCCAGCGTTAGGAGTTACATCTGAAGATTCAAATTTGCGTGAAAGAACAAAAGAAATGAGTGAGCGATTTAACATTTAGCATTTAGCATCTCAGAAACAAAGGCAAACTGCACAGTGCTGAAACACCAACAAATCCTGCTCTTCAGGCACTCCTCACAGCCCTCACTACCTGATTAGCCTTGACATTTTTGCCTTTCATCTTCCACACCATCCATCTTTCTAAACCAAATAAGCCCAAAAGGACACCCTTGAAAGTACATCTGTATAGTCTGAAATACATTAATAATTAGAGTAATTAAACCAACGGGAATTTTTGTTTTAAATTCTCCCCCATCTAAGCTGAAATTTATGAATCCAGTAAAACAATCTCTAACAATTAGAACTGAAATTTCAAAGTACATAATGCTCAGTAAGAATAATTTTCTATCATCCCAGCCAAAAGCAAACATTTTGCCAGCATATTCCATGATTTCAACGATGTCTTTCCTCTCAGATCTTTAAATCTATCACCTGAGGTATCTCCAACCTTCACTCATCAATTCAGTGTAACAGACACCACTCCATTTTCAACTTAGTTTTCCCAGGAAACCAAAACTCTGAAATTACACAACCTACCATCTTAGTGAGTTCTGAATCTGTTGGCCAATTCAAATCAAATTTAGTAGGGATACGGAATTCTTACAGACATGAAATTCTTTCAATTTTCATGAAAACAAGCGATGAAGGAGAAAAGCAACTCAGAGCAGTGGACTTGCTAGAGATGGTCAAAGAAAAACATGCTGCTTTCAATGGAAAATGGAATAGAGCAAACAGTGCACTCACAGCTGGACGAAGGCACCTGGGAATGGAATGATCTCCTGAGTTACTGCTATTGCCTCAGTTTGAAAGCTTCTACAGCTTTCAACAACTGACTGAATTGTCATTCAAATTTTGAGTTGATGCACTGAGTTATTCGTGTCATGCTACAGAGAAATCAAATGTGCACGACTAAGTAGCTCTGTCAGATCAAAAAAGAGTTCTTTGTGTACATATTTTGTACTGAAGGAAGCCTCAGAGATTAATGCTTACTTTATGCAGATTACCAAATATGCTGAAACCAGAAGGTGCTTTGTTTGATGATATAATGAAACACTCTTTAAATGGTACCAAGCATTCCTGGGCTTCTCTCAGTTCTGTCAACTCATGTCCAAGGTTGATGTTTTCAAGATCTCCATTATTCTACATTTTCTTCCTCCCTCGCCCCTAATTCTATGCCCTGACATATTCTTATACTTGTAGATATCTTCTAATCAAGCAGAGGCAACCCTTCCTCTCGGAAGGACCCTGCACCTACGTAAACATAAATTGATGCATAAACCTCCATAGATACAAGAGTACTTACTCTGATCTGCTCAACTTATAGCAGTGGAAATCATGGAAATGCCACATAATTCTCCTTCTGTGCCATGAGAGCTACCATTATTATATCCTCTTACACACCTGCTTTCTTTCTTTATATGCCTTTGCTTCCTTTGTCAGAGCTAATGTTTCCTTGGAAAGCAAAGTCTCCTGAGAGATACGTATGGCATCCAAATGTTTACAAAGCTGTATTGCCTGAGGAAAGATAAAAAAAAAAGTACAGGATGAAATATCTGGAAAGAAAATGCAGCATTTTTTCAGCAGACTCGAGAAAGAAAGGGAGCTTTCCTCACCTTCAATTTAAACAAGCAGACTATGTGTGTAACTTTAAACAGTATCATACAAAGACGTTCAAGAATCTAAAGCTTTGAATAAGGCCTTTTTCATCTACCTTACTATAACACGGATTTTAAAGAAGAAAGCATTCTTCCTAGCATGCACACAGCACCATCATCTGTGAAGTTTCTGCGCTCAGCTCTCTCTGTGGTTCAAACACAGCTTCGACATTTTCAGTGTGGACAAGAGAGGCAGCCGGCCATGCCAACAAAGCAACCAGCAATGTGGGAACACCACAAACTCCTCCCAGGTTCACTGAAAAGGCACGCAGAGTTCTGCATTACAGCACTACCACCACCACTACCCTGCAGGTTCTCACAGAGCTCACAGGAATGCTCCCATTTAACTTTACGGGTTATGGTAGATAACCCTATGAATGGCACCCTTCAACGTGCCTTGTGCTCTTCTATAACTGATCTTCACAAGTGCTGTGCTAAGTAAAAAGCAAGAAGGTACGTGGGGAGTGTAAGAGCCCTGAAAAGAGCACACTTACCATTGTAGTTTTGCCAGAAGCAGGTGGACCCAGTATGAAAATCCTTGGAGCTAAGAAATGAGAACATGCCAACGTTAAGATGTGGAACAGAAGAATCCAAACTTGTTTCCTTGTTATTGCACAGCCTAACCATAAGCACATAGAAACAATTATTTCAATAGGAAATCTGCCTGAACGTAAAGCTCAGGACTGGGCTAAGGAGAAAGAAGGGGGAACACTCAGCCAGGGCCACCTCGGTCTGTCTTTAACCTCTGAGGTTAATTAGACTGATATCCTAACTAAACACGTCACTTAAGCATATTTCTATCTATTCCAACGGATATGGGGTGAACCAGAGCATAAACAGGAACATTTTCTTATCTCAGTTTGACTTCTATTCCCAAAAGATTGATTTAGAGCATATTTTGCAATGAAAAAAAAGAAGATAGTTTGTGTTTGCAGGACAAGACTACTTAAAAGTGACTAATGCTGTAATCACAGGGTTGTTGACATTGGATGGGATCTTCGGAGATCACCTAATCTCTTCTCATTTTCCTTATGAAATACGGTAGCAAAACCACCAAACTTTGGCAGAGCTTTTGGCTCCCATCACAAAAAAAGGAGACTCTGCATTTTAGTTGCAACTCAACAGCCGTGTCAGGGTCGAAAGCAGATTTAGATGTTGCAAAACTAAGCACTTTTTCCTCTGCGCTTTGACAGCTGCCTTCATGTTCTCAAGTCAGTGTTGAAAGGCCTTTTTTTTTCTCCTCTGTAAGCTGCATTTCTCTGCTGTGTGTCCCCCACCCAAGATGGGGAGAATTCTCAGTCCTGCCACTGATAGCTGTAATGTGAACAGAGCAGGGGCAAGGCAAAAAGAAAAGGGGGAAAATGGAGCAACTCTCAGGAAAGTGTTTGGGACTTTTTGCACAACCATATTTTGGGCTGCAATCCCTGGAGCTGACATTTTCTGTTAATGCATTTGATGCTTTCTCAGGAAAATTATAACAAAAAAAGGATCATCTAGAGAAGGGGCTGACAAGGGCTTAGCAGCAGTAACACAGGGCAGCACAGAGGAGGGATCTGCTCACCCCCAAATCTCTTCAGTTCTTGGTAACCGAGGGAAATGCAGCGTGTGATGACAGCAGACATGGAAGGATGTGAACTGTATTTTTATGAGGCCTTCCACGCATTTACCAGTTATTGGGCAGGTGCAATTTTTAAACATACATGAAACCCGAATTACAGATTCATCTTTACAAAGTTCTCCGACTCGGAAGGTTTAAGAAAAACTCCCCCTTATTGGTTCTTGCAAGTGCAACAGAACTAGTACACAATGTAGAAAAATACTTTAAAAGGATACATCAGCTGTTTTTATCACCTAATTTCTTTCAAATGTAATGTGATTAAATCCTAGGGCTTTTTTTTTTTTTTTAATCTAACACCTTGAAACTCCAGCCCGATACTTAGGAATTATTTATAAACAGCGTCATAAAAGAGTGCTCGGGTGCCAACACTAATCAACTTCTTCAAACCACTTCAAAGAAAATCAAAAAACCTTTCCATCCACAGATCCTTTTGAGGTTTAACTAGGAGCGTGATTTAAAATTCACAAGAAAACCCTTAGGTATTGAAGCTTTAATACACAGCTTTCTTGGACAAACGTTTGATAAAAAACGAAACATACCATTATATACACCATATCATGCTTTAATATTGCCCAGGGCTACTGTAAATGCTCACTTTGTACTAAATCTGGTTTTCTCTCTGCTTAGTGACTCGCAGCAGATGGGGCAGCGTAATTCACTGATTTACTCATTTGCACACTTGTAAGGCTCTTCTAAAGCATTCTCCCCAAACATCTGACACCAGGGCACAAGCAGGACATGGCTGGATGTCATATTTAACCCCCTCCCATCAGCAGACAGTCGGTGCTTAATGCTGCAGGTCCGGACCTCCATCCCTAAACAAAGTGAGAAAAACCTGGAAAAGGACTTTTCCTGCAGCAACAAATCACATTTCATCCTGTGTTTAGTCCCGATGTTACAGGATTTACTCTTCCAAGCACTATGAAGTTTTAACATCCAAGGATGCTCATAGCAATAAACAAAATGAATTCTGGAATAATGAAATACGGCTGGACTCTCTGCATTCCATTTAGGTCCAAAAGAGTCTACAATTAATATTAATGCAATAAAATCTGCTTGATTTATGAGGGAAATTCCACGTCAAAGAGGAACAGCACACAGTATGTGAAGAACATTCTTACAGAACTGTGTTAAATTCCTTCAGAGGAATTGCGAAGCAAAAGCTCACAGAAATGCTGCTTGGATCCTGAAAGCTCTCTTTGTTAACAAAAACCAAGATGCAACGCACAAAATTCACATCTCTGTATATTAAAGAATTCTCAATCTTCGTATCGTTCGTTAGGGCTTCCAGAAGGATCACAGGAAAGAAGAACATCACAGAACTGGAAGCACAAACGCATTGGTGTGCGTCTGACCTCGGAGCTTTCGGAGGCAGTTGTGAGCTATAATCATCATTAGACTTGTTTATATTTTTAAGAGTACTTTAGATCTTATTATTAATTAAAAAGGGTTGCTAACTTCACACCTGGGATAGATGCAATACTCCTTTTCCACACGTCTCTGTTTGAAATTTTCTCTAGGGCTAAAGCTGTCTAGCAAGGCAGGATCATGAAAATTCATTGCTTTACTGATGGCTCTAATAAGGGTTTTTTTTCTTCTAAATAGTCAGCACCTTCTGCCGTGATCAAAAAGGTAAAATCAACCTTGTTACAGATCTCTGTTACGTTACTTTCCATATAATTTATCTCTAAAACAACATTTAGTCTCTAATTTTAATCGGAGCGCCTTCCCCTTCTTAATAGCTCATTCCAGACCAAAAGCAGACAGCATTTTTCCTCTGACAAACAACTGCTGTAGTTCTATCTTTAGTCTCCAAGAGCTGAAGCCACAAAATGGCAGCCCGCCTAAAATGCGCTCAAATAATTCTGTGGGGCTCAGCAACAAATGCTCGAGTAATGCAGAGAAATCTCATCAGCATTCTATCAAGCTGCAATTCCTCTGCAAATTGCCCACGGGCCAATAAAACAGATTGATTACTGGTGCTGCCCACACCAGGAAGGGTCAGGCACAATTTGCAGGATTGGACATTTCTTTCTGGTTTTGATCCTGAGCGGGGTTTCAATCAACATCCATCTGATCCCTACCACGACGTATGAAGATCTCAGAGCACCTCCAGTGATCATGACTTCATTGATGCTGCAGCAGAACTTTCGTAATGGTTTACTCTGGTTTTAAAGAAACATCAAAGCAACGTGACGCCAGCTATTCCTGACAGCTCACGCAGAACAAAAATTAGAGTTCCGTGGTGCATATCCAAATAGAATCTGCCTAAGGGTGAACAGTTTGTAAATCAAATAATTTGATTGAGTGTACATGCTTTTATTGTGCAGAGCACAGCCTTCCCATTCAATTTACCAGGTTTTGTTATCCACACAAGCAGGCACACTCACTGTTCCTTCATCTGAGATGCCACTGAGCGGCGGAACTCATTAACAACAGCTAGTAACTCACTAATCAAAAACCAGAGAATCTGCCAGCCCAGGTAGAATGGGAAACCAAATTTACACCTGACAAAAGGAGTAATTAGTGAGCTTAAAGACAACAGGAAATATCAGATGGGGCACGGAACGCATTAATAATTGATACAATAGAACTCTTTGTTATTCCCTGAGAGGGTTTCATTGTTATAACTGTTATAAGTGTGTTTTTTATTAGATTACCCACTAAAAAAAAAAAAAAAAAAGATGATGATGAAATTAAAAGCACCTTATTTATAACCACTGCATAATGCTCAATCCTTTTTACTCCTTCCAGGGAACGGTCTGAAACCTTTTATCCACCCTTTGCCAACCAAAATGCCATTTCTGAGCAGCTCGTTGCAAATAAGGCCTTGCACTGTCTCTAGTCTCTCAATTTTCACTTACCATCATCATTGTGCTGCTCTAAATGCTCTATCATGAACTGAACGGGGTCCTCCGGCTTATGAATTAACAGCTCTTCAAGCATGTTCTGAAAAACAACAGGACAAAGTCAGAGGAAAATTAAAGGGCTCTCAGTTGCCACAGGAGCAATGTTACAACAAGGTGGTGATGAGGATCTTAGTCACTCATTTTCTTAGGTCCCCTTCAACAGACAAAGCAGGGAATATAGACCCTATTTTAGAGGCTGAAAAAGCGAAATATGGTTTTACAGTAAATAAAGAAATGAATTAAATGAAAACCCCACAGCAATTTGCTTTTGCTTATTTATGATACATAAGGAGACCTGAAGGGTTTTGCCCCAGTGCTGCAGTGGCTGAGCCAGCACTGACATCAACCCACACGGACAGCATCAAACCAGCCTCCTTCGTGCCAGCACTGACATCAACCCACACGGACAGCACCAAACCAGCCTCCTTCGTGCCTTTTTGGGGCAAGTTAAACCTGTGGCACATCCCCACAAGTGCCCAGAGAGCCTAGAGGGCAATGGAATAGATGGGGCCCACAGGAAATACACACAACTGCCCCAAACCAAGCAATCAAAACCACAAAAGCAGCACATTTTGCTGCTGTAATCTCGCTGCCCTCTGTCCTGCCATAAAACTAGCAGGGGAAAAAAAGGTTTAAAGCCCTCTTCTGAACTCTGATTTTGGATCCTGTTCTCTTATTGCAGAATGGAGGCTGTGGAGGAGCTGAGCTGAAGTCCCTCCAGCAGCACAGAACTCTACTGACTGCGGCTCTATGGGCAAACACCACTCCATCCGTTTTCTCATCAGGAACTTCAGCACAGCTGGGAGTTCTGTAATTAAAAGCAAACCTCAAACAGTGCTGAGTGAACGACCGTCTCCTTTCCCACCCAGCAGCAAACAGCACAGCACAAAGCTCGGCTTCTCCTAAGTTCAGCACACGACCATCGCTTTGCAGCGTTTGTTCGAGCTGCGAGCCGAGCAAACCGAGCTTTATCGAACTTGTTCAGGCTGGCAGCGATGGACTCTCGCCGTTCCGCGCCCACACCCTCACGTGCCTCCCCTCCATTTCATTCACTTCTGCACATCGGGGTTCAGTTTGACGCAGGCACTCCAGCTATACGTGCCCACTTTCCCTGCGACGCCGGAGGCTGTGAGGAAAGCCGGCCCCCCTCGGCCCCTCCCCGCTCCCGTTCACCTGCAGGAGCCGGAAGAGCCCCTGTCGCTCCGCGTAGTCGCCCACCGACGGCGGCCACGACCGGGCGGGGGCGTCCATGGCCGCCCTTAGCAACCGTCCGCGGCGCTGCGTTGCTATGGAGTGACGTCACTGCAATGCGACGCAGCGACACACGCCCCGAAACGTAAGGGAGGCGCTGCAGTGTGACGTCATCGAACGGCGACGGTTGCTACGGAGACGGCGGCGGTGGTTGCTAGGGACCCGGCTCGGGGTGCGTGCTGAGCCCGGCCCAGGCCCCACTGCCCCGCGCGGCCCCACACGCTGGTACAAAGCTGCACGGGGAGGCCCGGCCCGACCCTCTGCGGCGGTGAAGGGGTGAGGGGGGCGTTGGAGCCACCTGCGGTGCTGGGCAGAGGCCCTCCATTTGCCCCGCTCTCCCCGTCGGGCAATGGTTTCACACGGGCAAAAAAACGACAGCTCTCCCTGCGGCCATTTCCCAGCGCCGTGACTGATGCAGTGCTGCGTTATGTTTACAGCAGCCCCGCTCGGGTTTATGGCAGCTGATTGTCAGCGGCCCCCCGGGCTCTCTGCCTCTTTTCCAGCATCGTTACCGCTGCCATGACTTACTGCCTGGGGCCTGGGGACCACCGTGCTTTGACGTCATATATCTTCTTTTTTATCCTTCTGGTGGTGGTGTTGCTTTCCAACTCTGCTGAAACATAGAGTTACACACGTAGAATCGTGTCATTTCTAAAAAGGAGCTGCTTTTCTCTCCTTTTCTTCCAGATTCCAACAGTGGGAAAAGATGAATGAGGTAAGGGATACCCTAAAAGTCATAGAAGACAACTACAAGCTCTTCCTGCAGCAGCAGTTCACGTTTATTGGAGCTCTGCAACACACCCGAGAGAACGCACACGACATGATCAGGCCCGTGGCGAGCATCAGCCAGGTACAGAACGCTCAGCACAAAGGTTTCTGCTGATGGGAACTGGGCACAGTGATGCAAGAATGCACAGAAACTTGGTACTAATGCGTGTGCACAACTGTGAAGCAGTGGCAAAAGATTAAGCAGGGGAAAGGAACACCTCTGTTAGACTTTCCCATTGACAGAAAAGGAAGTACATTGCTCAGCATTGCTGTAGAATTTAGCTTAACACTGTCATTTCACTGCTGAGGCATAGTCAGAAATACAGGGTACTACAAACAAACCCACCTTCCTCCCCAGCCACACATGGAATCTGTAATCCTCAACTTGCAGTAACCAGCCTGCTTGCCTCTTCCCCTGGTATTGGTGCTACTGTATCTTTCTGTAGGGCTTATTAAAAATAATGGCTGTGTTACAGAGATAGTATGATGGATCGAGGGCTGAAAGTCCCCAGTGGGCTAAGGTGTTTTCTGGGCTGGTAAGTGAAATGTCGTGGAATTTTGATAAGGGGATGTTTTAAGTAGTGCAAACTTCAATCACTGGAAAACAAAGGGGGAAGAAAAATCCAAACAGAACTAGAATAGTGGATGTGAGAAAGCAGAACCCAGGCACAAAGACCAGAAGCATGCCAAAGCCAGACTGAAGGCCAAGCTCTTACTAGGATTAAGAAACTGAAGAGGGCTGACTTTGTTCTAACATTGAAGGGTATTCTCACAGACATTAAGCTAATTTCTTTTTTCCCCCCCCCAAAAATAGACATTGAAGTTTTGTATAGCATTATGTTGTTTTTAAAAGCACAGGTATTGTAGAAGCATACAGCAAGCTCAGACTCTGCTTCCTGGTGGGGTGGAAGACCTGCTTTTTGTAGGGATGAAACCTCCTAGCAACTACTTCATACGTGACAGTGACACTGACAGAGTGATACAGTGATACAGGGACGTGGACTCAGCAGTGGCAAACCTTACTGTATGGGTAGCCCTAGGGATATCACCACGTCACCTTAGAGAAAGGAGAGAAAAAGGAAGAGATTGTTACTGGGGAGAGCAGGGAACATGGGTACAGCACATGGTGGTGGGCTCTTGTGTGTGAACTGAAACAAAGAAACTTCACTGGGACAAAAACAATCACACATTTAGTTTCACTGCCATTCTTCTGCCTTATCCCAATCCTGTTTTGAATTGTATATAGGAGGGCATAGGAATAAAACCAGCAAATACCTGTGCTGTCACTTGCTTCAGTCGGAGACTCAAATAACCCAGCAAGTGCCTCTGCCGCCGAGCCTGGCTGTGCTCATGGCTTTAGTCCAGCTCTCCCTGAGCTCCCCAGGCTGCAGCTTAAGAGCCAGCAACTCCTGCTGCAGAACCTGGTGACCACTGCAAGCTGTTGCTCACGTTGTCCTGGTCCCCTCCCGGTGCACTAACTCTCTTCTGTTGATGTGGACAGAAAGAAGTCCTGTAATCCTGTTGATGAACACCCAGGCTAAAACGCGATTCTCTTTAGGACTGTTTCTGCTCAGAGCAGCAATAAAAAAAAAAATCCTGCCACTCACGTGGACAGAACACAGCATGAACACAGAGGAAGGAAAAATCCGTAGCGGAAATGGATCCTTAGGGGCCTTCTTTATTTCTCTTACAAACCTGCTGAGAATTTGCCCTGGTGTATAGCATGGCTGTTCTGTATGCACAGAGCATGCTGGTGGTGGAGCGGTTCCTTCGTTCTTATGCTGTAGTCTTACAGAAAGCACTGAAGGTGTTACAGTCCAGCCATGGCTGCCAACCCCCCCTCTGTGTTTTACATTCCTACCACTCAAGTCTGAAGCATCTGTAATGCTTTTGGAGCAGATACTGAATCTCTTGTCATAGTCTTTCACCACACAGTGCCATTTACTCTGAGAAACAAAACCATTCAAGGCAAATAGGGAATTGCCATTGCTATAATAGGTTAGTAAGGACAACTCAGGTTAAATGCTTTTAATTTTGCTGTCACAGCTAATAGTGCCAAATAAAGAACCATGAACAACATGCACGTATGCAAGCACATCCATGCTTTACTCCAGAACACTCCCAGTTTGGCCACCACCCCCATCTCCCACCCCATTCTATGCAAGCAGTTGTGGCATTACAGAAGACAGTAAACTCCCCTGCTTACACCCAACCCAACTTTGCAGTGCTCGTAGCAGAGCTGTTTTTGGCTGCAGTACTGCCATACTACTCTCCAAAGAGGGAAGGAAGGCTTGTTGCTGTGCTGACAAGCAGATCCATTACCCCAGCCCTCTTCAGCTGTGATGAACGATGAGCAAACAATCTCAGGCATGCCCTAGAAAGCTTACTGCTTGCCTCTGTATCATTTTCCATAGTGGCTCATTCCTTCAGTCACACCAGAAAGTATCTGCTGTTCACTGACTTAAGCAACTTTGCAGCATATCACAGTGTAATTTAACATGCATGACCCCTTCTTTCCCCACGTTGCACTCTGCAGGTACAGTCCTACATGGACCACCACTGTAACAACTTAACGGACAGGCGTATCCTCACCATGTTCCTAAACATCTGTAATGACCTGAGCAATCTCTGCCACAAGCTGGAAACTATGCATCGTGGTAACAGCACAACCAATGAAATTTTGGAAAGATGCAAGCTGCTCCTTAACCACAGCAATGATCTGAGCACCATCCGAGCCAAGTACGTCTTTCCATCAGCTGAGTTCTGTGGAGGCAATTGTGGATACAGGAAGACTGTCACAAGAATGCATATTCCTACCTGACCTACCTGCTGGTTTCTGTTATGACATCGTTCTGGCTCCTCCTTGCTATTCCTGCTCTGTGTGTAGTTAATTTCACGGAGCAGATGTTTGTATTTGCTCTTGAACTCTTGCAGGCTGAGTCCAGCAGCCACAACACAGCTCCTTTCTCAAGTTCTATCAGCGCCCTTTTGCTCTGGGGACATTGCTGTCTACATCTCCACCTTTCCCTGTGGGCTCAGGGTCGCACTGCTGGACTCACCAGGGCTGCATTGCCTGGACTACTCAACGAATGCTTCCTTCTGTCCCACAGATATCCTCACGATGTTGTGAATCACCTGAGCTGCGACGAAGCAAAGAATCACTTTGGAGGTGTGGTGAGCCTCATCCCCATTGTCCTAGATGGCGTGAAGGAGTGGCTGTCCCACATTGAGAAGCTGCCACGGCACATGGTGTGTAACGTGAGTGATACAAGTGCTGAGAAGAGGGCACCCCAGGATGCAGCATCTAGGGCAGCCATTTCCCCCCAAACACCTTCCGTCCATCCTGAAGCTCAGACCTCAGTTAGTAACAAAGATTGTGTACAAGTGCAGGGGAATAAGCGTGTCAGAAAGAAGCACATGACTGACAGAGAAAACCACTGTGGGAAACTTAAAGGCCCCTGGAAACCACCTGGCAGACATGCCTTTTAAAGGATTGGAGGTCGTGTATCTTCCACTTAACCGCCTTTAATCAGGTGGCTGATTAAAGATAGTGAAATGAACACTGCAAATCCAAGATCTGAAGAGTTAGTCCTGGCAGATCTATCTTCCTCTTCCTTGCTGTTATTTCCACTCTCCTCCTGAAAGTCAGATCTCAACAGAAGCACCTTTATCACTCGTGGTCCCTTTGACAAGTATTGTGGTGAGAGTACCAGTGAGGAGCAATCATATTCTAATCATACTGGGCTTATCCCTAAGATTTCCCCACCCCAGCTGATCCCATGGAAATCACCAGCTTTTTGGACCAAAAAATCAGTGTTGACAGGACTGCAATGCCATTGGCTATAGGAAAGGTCAGCATGGTTTAGCTGCACTGCCTGGGCTCTGCGGGGTCCTTGCAGATCCTCACATCATCACAGTAACACCAACCAGAACATTTTCCTTATATCCACTTTGACTTCTTTGCTGTCAGCAGAGCTGGAAATATAAAGGATTCCTCCCCAGACCCAGGCAAAGCTAACGGGAGGTCCTTTTCATTAAGCATGACTAATGGGAATATAAGGGAAGCAGAGATTGAGAAAGCGGTGGCCATTTTCAGATGGTTCCTTTCTTTACAGACTGCAAGTTATATAAAAAAAAAATGCCTCTCCCCCTTTTCAAGAAAAGAACCCAGCTTCCTTGATTTTCAAGGGCGTTATGACACCTCGTTCATTAAAACTGAAAGGCACTGGAAATGGTCTCACGCTGCTTTTATAACAGCCCTTTGCAATTCCAGCACAATACCTTTTCCCCAGTTGCTGAGAGCAGCTTTCCTCCCAGCCCTCTTTGGGGGCTCAGCAGTTACAGAGCCCCCACTCCCTGCAGCTGACATGCATCTGTGGTGGTGCTTTTATTCAAATGCAGTTAGCTACAAACTTAGGATCTCACTAATGCAATGTCTTCCCTGTATCTGACTGCTCTTTTCCCCTCCCACAGGCAAATTAGCTCCTGTTCTTTGCTTCCTGCTGGAAGACACTCCTGAATAAACAATTTCCCCTTGCATACTTGGCTCAGTTTGCTCAAATTGTGGAAAGCTGTTGCCTTACGACCAGATTTTGGCAACAAGCAGCCAAAAAAGAAGGGAGAATTAACACAACACAGAGGAGGGAACATAGTAAGGAATGATAGCTCAGATGAAGTAAGTAGTTCCAGGAGCACTGTGATTCCTCACATATACCCTCTTTCTTCTCCACTTTCCTTCCTCCCCTGCCTCCATGTGCTGCTCTCTAATACATCTGCCCATCTGGAGAAGAAGCTGATTTTTATGAGGCATTGCACTCCAACTGAAATATGATGAACTCCAAAACCTTCCTGAGATGACACAGACTCCAGGGCACTAACGGGGCCACAGCAGCAAGATGTGCTTCATTAGGGAGCTGTGTTGCAGAGGCAGCTTTTGGGAAGGGAATCAAAGCTGTCTGCAGCTGCCTCATTGTGTTTCGTGTTGCAAAGACAAGTGTCTGATAACAGTTGCTGGCCTGGAAAGTTTTCCAAACCCAGCACAGCTATGTTGGCTACAGGGCAACAAGTGTTGGGACACCAGGGATACAATTCCCAGCTCTCTTTTCTGGCTGTCCCAGTGCCAGCTGCCAAGACATTTCAGTTTGAATATGCAGGCTCTGATCAGACTGCAATTACCCTCCACTCCAGAGCTCCTTTCAGTTCCCACAGCACATGACAGCACAAACTGCACGTCAGAGCAGTGCCACCAGAGCTGCTGCCTCTCCAGCCCCGCTGTTAGCACTCGTGCTTGACAGAGGTCTGACACACACAACAAACACAATTCACAGACCTTAGCAGTCGTCTCTAACCTGGCCTTATCCTTTCAATCAGTCTTAAGCAAAATCTGAAGACACAAGCAGGAAAACGAGCACATAAAACTGCAGTCTGGGGTTTGGTAATGACACGACCAGGATCTGTTGGAAAGACACAAAGTTAAACCTCACAAAAACAGAGAGACAAATTACTTAATTTCCATACAAGTTCTTCTCTTCCAGAGTGGATGGACACTTCAAAAGAGAAAAAGATACAGCAAGAATTGTTTTTCTCTCTTACAAATCAAGCTGTTTGAGGCATTTACATAAACAGGATGTAAATGCCAAGCACAGAAGTGCCATAAAGTTCTACTTCAGCCTCTGCGAGCATAAAATCTCAAGAGACTGCTGGCACTGAGCTGATGTACGCCGAGAAAATAAACGCCTCATTCCTTTCAGATGCTGAGGGCTGCAGGGCAGCACAGCTTAGGGCATCCCAGCACCCATCACTGCCTTGGGGTAAGGCTCACCTCTGACTTCTGTGAGTGTGCAAGTTAAGTGTCCGGCCCTGCAGCCCCAAATGCTGATACAGGGCTCTGAATGCCAATGCTTCCCCCACAAAGCTCTGTAACTTCCAAACTCCAGCCTATTGCACTGGTAGTGAAGCAGTACAAGTAAATCAAGATCAACCAGCAAAAAGCGCTTAAAAGACATGAAATAAAGTTAGTGATTTCCTTCCCTGGTGCCTATTGTGTATTTATTGTTCGCAGCCAGGTTTACAAACTACCAAGCTATTACATTGTAGCTTTTCTTTCTTCTTTCTTGCTGTACCTTGGGGCCACAGTTCTGTGGCTAACACCTGCCATTCTTACACTGGCACATTCAGCTTCCCAGCAGCACGCTTCTTAAGAGCTGTGCAAAAGGGATTCAAAACGAGCTTGGATGAACTTTCTGCTTTCTTACCCAATGCAGGAGGACCAAAAGCAGCTTTCCCCAACACCCAGTATCTAGAACAAGGCATAGGGTTACACAACATCTTCCCATTCAGCCAGTGTGCTTTCACAGACAGCCGCACATTGACTCGTGCCTTCATGCACGCTGTTCAAATTCTGTCAAATGAACACCATACAAAAAGGGGCAGAACCTCTTACCTGCTCAATGCTGTTCTGCTCGCAGATCCTGGAGGATGCTTCACTTGGTTTCTGCACGTTCAGCCTCAGCACAGCTTGGTCCCAAACAGATCAGCTTGCAGGGAATTTAACACTTAGTAGTGCAAAACAATACATTTTATTTGTTCACAGTTAAACACAAGCAACTGCCTTGACATTTTAGAACATTCTAATAAGGACAGCAAAACCTCCTTTTGGTTTAAGTTCTCTTTAGCTTAGGATTGTACCATTTCCTCATGTTTCATATTTATGGCATTTAATGTGGATTGTTTAACATGCTTACAAAGAGCGAGGCAGGGAACAGATTAACTTGACAAAGACAGCAATTTTAGATTTAACTAAAAGCAGTCAGTTAGAAAAAAAAATGTATCTGTTTCCACTTCACTGATGGGACCCCTTCAAACAAACTGCAGGTTAACTACATACAGCAGATCCATGATTTTTTGACTTTTACAAAAAAAAAAAATAAACTGCAAAATTTGTTCCTCCGTAATCATTGTGGTCCATAAACAAACCGAAAGTGGTTTCTATCACTATCCTGGTGCTAAAGTCCTTTTTAAAAGAAGAAAAAAGCCACCTCAATGAGCTTGCATTACCACCAGGGCACGTTTGTCACCGACAACAAAAGCTGCCTCTCCTCTGGACGATGGAGGTCGCCACGCCAGCAGGGTGCTGCTCTGGGGCTCAGCACAGCAGGGTGCTCCAAGGAAGCCATGCAACACCTCCAGCTCCACCAGCCGAGCTGCCTGCAGGGCAACGTGCAAACTGCTCCACTCCCCATGCTGGGACCAGGTGGGATGAGAGGCAGGAAACCTCCAAACCTTACCAAAACATACGCTACCACGTTAGCTACCACTAAGTCTTAGAAAGCCTATAGACATGTCGACAAAACCAGTCTGTCACTTACAACCAACTCTCTATTTTCTATTCCATGCAGATTCAAGCTTTGACAAAACCACTTAAGTTCACCTTACTTTCAGAGTTAGGACTGACCAAAAGGACACAGAGTAACGCAGACAGGCAGAAATGCATTTCAACCCGAGGTGTTACAGACAAAGCAGCAGGAGAAGCAGTGCCAGGCACAAGTCATCAGACCGCCAGCTCCTCCAGCAGACTCCTCCTCATGTTAGGATGGGAACTGATTTAATGTGGCCTTGATTTAATACTTGAGACGATTCTCGACCAGCAGCTGCCACCCACAGAAGGTCTGAGAAGAGGCCACGTGCCGTGCAGGTACCTGTGAAGCCCAGTATGGCCACATACGCTTGGACTCAGACACACCTACGGCTTGAAACAAGCACACTGCCTTCCTAAACCACAGGCTCTGCTCTGTCACAAAGGAGACTGAGTCAGACCACTGACAAGCCCTGACCCTGCAATCCTCTTTCATTGAAGGCTTAAACATGATTAACACAGAAAGGCTTTCACCATCAGATTCTCAGTTTGATCGAGCAAGCTGCTTCTTCAGCCTCATCTTCTAAGGAAATGGGGATGAAGGGGATACATCTAGTGCCAAACTGACATCGCTGAGCTGAAAAGCGTGCTGCAGGTGGTACAGAGCAGCACTCAAAGGAAACTGTTTTCTGCAAGTCAAGCCCCAAAACAAACTCCCAGGTAGAAGCCAATTTCTTGACGTCAGAACACAGTGGTCTTGCTCAGATCAGGAACAAAAACCGTGAAGGAGTCCAGGCAGGACAAATACTTCCCTGATTACAGAAAGAAACGCTCTTTGTGAGCTGCAAATCTTCATTCTACATACATGTTCTGCATGCTCTCCTTATGTGACTAAGGCTTCCTTCTCCCTCTTCTCCCACCTAATTGCTTTCCCCTATGAACCAGTCTGAGGTCAGTACCAGTCTGTCAAACAAACACAATTCCAATGCAATCAGAAGCTAGTGTTTTAACAAGTCTTCACATATCGTCTCTGCATTACAAGCTCCAGTTCCTTGTTAAGCATCTGTTCAAATGAAACTTTCCAAGAAATGTTAAGGACAATATAAACAGTGATTATGAATTAGGATGAACGAATCATTTTGCAGAGGTACACCGTTCCTTAAACATTTAAGTACTCAATTGGAGTCCAACTTAAAGATCGGGCTCTGAGAAAGGTGGGGCAGCAGACAGGCAAAATAGAGACCCTTAGATGAACACACCAGAAATTCTAGCGTTGCTCCTTTCCGTGATGAAAACAATCAGAATCACCCAAACAGGCAGCACAATTAACTGCTCTAAATTGGAAGCTTGCAAGGAAATACAAAGCATTCATAGTAGACTCACACACGTTAGTTTGGCCTCATATTGCACTCAAGTTCATAAACGCAGCCACTCACTGCGCACAGGGAGAAAGGGAAAAAAAATATCTGTAAATGCTAACAGTTGTCCCTTCAAATTAGTACACGCTGCTAAGGACTGAATTTGAGAAAGAAGCAAGAGTTAGGCTGGGCATTTCAACTGCAGACCCAAAAATCCACCTTGCATTCATTCAGCAGCCTTCTTGTGTTACTGGACATCAATCCTATTCCACTGCATGAGCTAGCTGCTCAGACCAAAGAAACATAAAAGCTTTTAGTTAAACTTGCATTCACGCCTCCTGTTCTATGCCAAGAACATGAAAATAACACTGATTGACTATCTTCCTTTTTAACTGTGGTCATGATGAGTTTCGTTGTAGTCCATGATATGAAGCTGTCCAACACTGCTTTCCTGGATCTTAGGTGAGAGGCTAAGGTTATCGGGGCTTGGAGGAGCCTTCGTCTCCATGCTTGGATCTTTACATAGTTCAGTCTTTAGAGTATCAGAAAGGCTGTTGATGGTTACACCGTGCTCATCACACTGGCTCTCACTCTTGTTGCGAAACAACTCTCGTGACTTCATGCCAAGGAAGCTCTTGGAGCTGGGGAGTGAACCTACAGTCAGTGGGACGGTAGTGGAGGGCTCCCGCAACATGGAGGTCTCCCAGCGACTGCTGAATCTCTGGTTCTGTTTTTTTTCTGGGGTGGAGAGCTCACTGTTGCTACCACCTTTACTGCTACTGCTACCTCGAGTGCTGGGAGGTTTGGTTTCTCCATTTCTATCAATGGTTTCTTCACTGTATCCTGCCACAGTATCTGCACAACCTTCGTTACCACAATCCAGCCTGTTTTGGAACAAGAGAGGATACAGCATCAAGGAAATGGTAACTGTTAAAATGGGAATGGAGGCGAGTTTCATTACTTCCTAATTCTAGAACTGCATGTATGCTTCAGCAGGCCTACACCAGGTTTCCTTCTGCAGTTTCGTAGTGAAGCAGAACTGACAGCGAGTAACCAGGAAGGGAATAACTTACAGCAATCCTAAAGCAAAACAGAACAGTATCCTGGATGGATCAGACAGGAAAACGGAGGTAGCTATGCACTGTGCCTGGGTTGCAGATCTTTCACCTATCCCAAGAACAAGTTCTTTGCTACAAATCTGCCTGCAGTGCAAAGAATGATCCTCATGCTGTAGAAGACCGGTGTAGAACAAGTATCATCTGAGGGGAATCAATACCCAACTGTTTTACACTTATACAGCAACTTCTTCAGAACAGTGTAAATAGAGAAGTTTGCCCAAAGTTTAAATAACAGCTCAACTATCTGAGAAGTATTTTATGAGCATTTCCAATTTTGCTAATGACTCTCAGTAATCCAGGAAGAATCCCCAAATTCAGTCTGTAAAAGGGGGAGTAACAGAAACACCTTGAAACAATACATCCAAGTGCTAGGAATTCCCCAGTTATACAACACCCCTGGAGCTGGCTGTGAGTCCAGCATACTTTGCATCATCATCCTCACCTTTCTTCTGCTGCTTCAGCTGCTTCTGTTTTTTCATCTTCAAGTTTTTTCAGTGGGCTGTTCTCCAGTCGGCCAAACAGGTTCAAGATCTCCAGCTCAAACGCCTGGGTGATTCTTTTCTGGGCCCTGTATCTACTTTCTACTGCTTGCAACTGACCTCTGAATGGAAAGAGAAATCAAAACCTATCAGATCCACTATCTCCAAATTCTCCCTCAAATATAACACTGCATCTGTCAATGCACTCACAATTTTTTTTTAATTAGAAATCTCTACCTTGCTTTGATTTTGACATCCTCCAGGTATTTCTTTTGCTCCAAGAACAGGTGGTCCTTTTTAGAAAGCTGAGATTCCAGTTCAGCTATCCGTTTCTGGGAAGCATCGAGCCTTTGGCTTTGCTGCTGAACACACAATTTTGCTTTCTCCAGTTCCTTTCGAAAAGCAGCATGCAACATTTCAACCTCCTCAAAGGAAAGAGCACAACGTTAAGTACAATTTGATTGTGTGTTATTTTTATTTAGACATGTTTCTGACACTATAAATAAGCACAACTTAAGCAGGATAAAAAGATGCATTTCTAGAAGTTGATATAGAAAGCCAGACAGTGAGAGGACATACACACAGTCACTGAGAAAGCAATCCCCCATCACTGCAATTCATCAGCACACTGCTGTTCTTTATTAAAAAAAACTTTTTAGCAAAGCAAACCTGTCAGCTCTGCAGATTAGGCAGCCTCAATTTTAAAACAATCTTTTCAACATGGCCTTCAATAAAAACATGAAAAATAGTTGTTTTTTTTTTTTGTTTTTTTTTTTTTTGTTTTTTTTTTGGCTTATTCACCTTCTTCAATTACTTGCTGTCATGCAGAAACTGTTCTACTGTTGGGCAAGCTGCTTGCTCCTAATTAGAAAAAGGCTTATTTGAAGTCAAGAAGTAAAACCACACGAACCACAGGTGTTTTAGTAAAGTTAACACTCCTATGAAGAAAGCAACTTAGGGGGAACAAGCAGCTGCTTGTTTTAGAACAGCATATCACACTAACTAGTTAAATCCTGGTTAAGATCCTCCTGCAAATGCCAATACTATTCCATGTGATACACTTCCACAAACATAAGAGCCCAGTGTTGCTTAATCTCCAACAGTCTGCTACCAATTACAGCAGGAGCACAGTAAGGTTTGGGACTTACAGCAGTGGCATGAAGAAATTAATAAGGATTCAGATGAAGTGGCTAAAACTGACTTCAACTGTATGCTAACACACCGTTCTTAGCTTTCAAGAGCAGCGAGCTGAAGAGATTTCATAAGCACACAGTGCATAAAAATATCTGAACAGAAGGCCAACAAAATATGTTAAGCTCTGAATCATTTCTTTTATTCTGACATCAAGCTATTTCAGCTTGATGATGACTGTGAGCCAAGTCTCCCCGGAAGGCACTGTCTGCAACTGTACCTTTGTAGTGTCTGTGTGCTTGTGCTGCAGCTGCTCCAGGTACAACTCATTGACCTCTCCAAGAACCAGAAGTTGTCTGTTCAAGAACTCCATCTGCTGTTGCACTGATTCACTGTTGGAAAGCTTTTTAAAGAGAAATTAAACAGAATTAAACACTGGATTTAACATTTCAGCAGGAGTCACAGTTGACCAGCACTGCTCACAAGCTATTTTTATTAAAAAAGGCAAAGGTCATAGGTGCTACAGAAATGAATTTTCATAAAGGCAGTGACAATTCATACAGGCTCTCACCACACTGGCATTGTTTCCTTCAATCTTGTTTCCACTTTGATGAAGACCATTTAACTTCAACAAGATCTCTCTAACGCTCAGATTTAGCAGGGCTTTAATACAAGTTTATGTTGCTCACTCTGTGAATTCCTACTGCATGAAGAGCAGCCAAAATGAGAAGTTTCAAGAGCCTTTAACTGTTTAGAATTTCATCACCATGATCTGCTTCTGTTGTTTTTGTGCAATAAGTATCAGATTCTATGGATCTAGGCTTTCAGAACAAGAAAGAAAAAGCACTCAACTGCAATCACCAAAAGTAAAAGAAAAAAAAAAAGACAGACAGAGGGACCCTGCAATCTGTGACTTCTCTTACCTTTTGAGAAACTTGGCTAAGCAGCAGTTCTGTGTGACAGACTTTGTTGTTAGCCTTTTTCAATTCTAACCTCAGATCTGCAATCATGGTCCTGCAGTCTTCCAGCTTGGTCTGTTCAAACAAAAAGAACTCGCTCAGGGTCCTGAAACTTCAGCAAGGAGCAGCAGTGCCACATGGCTGGAAGGCCAGAACCACCAAGGCTGTGAGTCAAGTTATGTAGAGCACTTGTGAAAGTCCCAAAACAGAAGCTAAGAAACTGCATTTTCCTATTTCCAAATAGAAGACAGAATAAAACAGAGCTACGAATGGACAAAGACTGTTTAGCCAGGCATTTCCAACTAAGCTTTGTCTTATTCTGAATTAGGACAATGCATCCAAAGATGATCATAAATTTCTCTTAGGTATTTCATGCTCTGTCATTGGGAAGGTTATTTTTAAAACCACAGTGAGGAGATAACACAATATTGCTCAATGTTCTGCTTCATACCTGCAATTCCTGGCTCTGGTTGTAGAATTCCTCACGGTCATGTTGCAGCTGTCTGATCTGGCTGTGAAGCTGAGCCACTATACTTTCATGCTCCTCCTGAAACTGGTGGTACCTGGCCTGTTCTTTCTGCAGACTCAGTTTCAAGGCCTGGATTTCTCTTTCCTGTAATTTCAGCTGATCTTTCTGTTGAGAACCCCATGCAAAGCATTAGACAAGACATTTGATTTATTAGTTAGAACATCTATTCAGTGCCACTAGCTAAGTAAAGCAATAACATCAGTTAACAGCATGCAGGCTGAACACTTCTCCATACATGGAACATTCTGTGTAATGTATGGTTTTGTGGGGTTTCTTCAACTTAAAGAGAGACTGAATGGTGCTAGAGGGGACTGGCTGATAACTCAAAGTTGCATGCAAAGGCACAGTGAGCAATAGCATGTTCCTCCCCGCCACGCTCTTGACAGGACTTAGACTTCAGAGCTGAAGCCACACTTTATTTTCCAAAACGAATATGGAAAGCTCTTTTTCACTCTCAAATTATTTACTGAAAAGTGAAATTGTAAATGGAAATAACTACAATAAAGAGGTACAGAATTAAACATTCTTCAGTGCACTTACAACCTGGAATTTCATCACAGTAAATAACTCAAAGAACATCTGAGTTTTCCAACAGTTTTTATTTTTCCCCCTCTTTAATTGAGGAGCACTAAGTAACCACTGCACCAACTGCGAAGCCTTTAACAAAGGTAACTGCTTGCAGAGGTAAAGCACGCAGTCACCCACTGATTCAGCCACTTACAGTCAACAGGAACAATCACAGCACACACGACTCATTCACGTGCCATTCCACAAACACCGACTTGAGTACGGTGAGCTACTGGGCTTCTGCAACTCAGTGGTGCTGAGAGGTGCTGCCCAAACCAATTAGCTCCTGTTGTAGGAGCAGTGATTTAGAGCACTGCTAGATTTGTACCCCTCCTCACCATGGCAGCGTTGTGCTCCTCCAGTGCTGTGGCTTTAATCACTTTTCTCAAGAGGCGCCGGTTCCGGAGGGCGTGCTGTTGTCTTTTGAAGCGTTCGTACAGCAGCTGGTTGTGCAGCAACAGCAATTGGTTACGCAGGGTGTGAATCTCATCTGAAGGGGGAGAACCTGGGTTGGAGTTACAAGACAGAGATGAACACACACACACACCCACACACACCCAAGACAGTAGCAGGTCATTGTTTAAACAAGTCTAATAATAGAGGAACAGATTGCCAAAACATAAGAAACATCATCACCTCCAAAGTGAGTCCAGTCAGCAGATTTGCTTGGCAGAGACAATCTGAAAAATGAAAACGCAGCATTAACCGGTAAGTTTAAATATGCAAACGTTAAGCAAATCACTTTAAAATGGAATCCCCACCTCAAACGAGCTTACAGCTTAATAATTAAGCACGATGATGATCAATTTATATGGGGAGAATAAAGAGGAGTTGTGCAAGAAGCAGGTTGCAAGGGCAGATGGTGAAAGAGGCCATATTATTTCTTGGAACTCAGCAAGAATAATTCTCTCAGGCATAAAAAACAGCATAAGGACAAAGTGGAGTACAGAGTAACGAGATGAAAAGAAGGAATGCAGCAGATGCATCTAGCCCTGAAATCTGATTCTTCAGTTCTTAGTGTCATTCTATTAGAAAGAAGAAAGTATGCACAACAGTGGTCTTTAAGACACCCAGCTGCACTGCTTCTTCATCCCAAACTCTGTTACTGAAGGTATATAGAGCTCTAACAGACCTCCCCAACACACCTTTCTCCCCTCACTTTTCATAAAATATTAAACTAGTTGTTACTATAAAGGGTTGCTGGGTAGAGAATCTAACTCAGTTAACAGTAACACTTCACAGAATATGCTTTCATTCACGTTTCCTAGCACAGGTGCTTTCCAGGCAGAGGTATTAAAATAACGCCAACACAAAAAAGTTGCATGAGAAAGTTTGTGGAGTATGACTTTCAGTCACCTACTTGTTCAGTTCCTTAGTGTGTGCATCTGCCCCTTGCTGTATCAGCCTATCCAGTACTTCCACGGGAGAAGTAGAGGACATCCAGTCTTTATCCTGGGTTCCCTTGGCTTTCTTTAGCAGCTCCTCAGTCTTCTTGCCAACAAAGAGGTAGGCAGTCTTTGGTAACGCAACCTCAAAAAGGTGCTCATACAGGGGAGGCTGTCCACTCCCAAACACTGCTCTTCCTTGTGCTGATGCTTTGCAAGGGCTGGGAGTGAGAATACTCGTCTCCCCAGAGGTTCCTTCCCTGTTACCAGCAGGGCTTTCACCAGAGCCTCTGCAGGGTTTGTCTATGGGAGTAAATGTTTGTTTGGGTGTCTCCAGCACACTCTCAGGCCCAGGCTTGTCCAGAGAAGATATTAAAGGCTCAGAGGTCAGACTGTGTCCCTGAACACTAGAGACTACTGAGTGGGTCTTCTTCTGAGAACCCGACAGATTTTCATTTGTGTGGTAAAATGGAGAGTCAAAACCTCCTCTAGGCACCATGTGTTCAGCATCGGTTGTGATCTCAGAGATCTCTTTAGATATTGCATCTGAAAAAGGATTGGAGGAGGGAGCACAGTTATTTGCCAGCTCAGCTTAGTATACTTTGTTTCTGTACAGTGTACTTATTGCTGTTCCAGTGCTGTATCCTAACCAGTTCTCAAAGCATCCCTAGGCATCCATTTACCTCATCCATGCTTGGACTTCTCAATAACCAGGGAAAAAATCCTGCATAATGTGTCCTAATATAAAATTAGAACCAGACCATGATTCAGGTCCAGATGTGAAATTCAGAACCAGACCATGCTTCAGAACTGAAAAGCACAAGCTAACTCATGGTTTTGAGGTAGAAGAGTGATCTGCTTCTGTTTTAAATAGCTCTAGTTCTTAAATTGGTCAACTTTTCCTCAAAAACTTAAATCCTAGAATTAAAATGGGCAACACAAAAACGTGCCTTAAACAAAAAACCCCAACAACTTGCTTTGAAGGCAACACAGATTTACAGCAGCTAAAACACCTTCTAGAGAGCTTGCTTTTTCCATCAAAATCATACTCACTTCAGTAACCTTCTGAAGATTAACTTTGCAAGTTTTACTGTTTTCACTGTTTATAAACAACAGCTGTATTTGAAAAGAAGTGCATTAACCACATGAAATCTACTGTAGAGAGCATGGTGAACAACACTGATAGAGGGCAAGATGCTTCAGAACAAGCTGTGAATCTTACATTTCTATTAAATATACTTCCTTGGCTAAGATATATGTAAGGATGACAGAAGTTACCTTCTTCTCTGTCCTTTTCAGCACTATCTTCAAAAGACAAACCGCCTAAAAACTCTGGAAGATCACTTAAGGTTACTGAACTTTTACTACCAGATGTGTCTGAAAAAAAAAGAGAAAAGTTAGTTGTACAGATTGCACAGATGCCTTGTCTAGTCTTATCAGAGCAAAAACAGGAGCCTCTTACTGCTGTAAGGACCTTAGATTAAATGCATCCCCTTCTTAAGGAAGCATCTCTTCTTGTGGAAACCAGTTCAGAGACGAGTCACATTTCTCCTGATCCAGGAATTTCATTTGGTAAACTTAACACCTGTTACTGCAGGTGGCCTCCTCTACCAAGAAGGATTCAACTGAACCCATTATGTTAGAAAAGCAGCCAAAACCTAGTGTGACTATTACACCTCCATGTTAGCTTTAAACTCCCTCTTGGCTTCAGTCCTGGCTACTCAGAAACACAGTACTTACTCCCTGAGAAGGAGGTAAAGTAAACTGATGTATTACACTTCTGACCAAAACTCTGAGACAGCTGCCAGGAATACACACCAACTGTGCAGGACAGAAACCTCATGCTCACAGCTCAGTCACAGATTATGAACCAAGCGAAGAATCTAGCACAGTCTTCACTTGTAGTTCATGAAGTTCAGATTCCAGGGTTGCTGTTACAACATCACCAGGAAAATGAGCTTAAATTTCATTACCATCTCCAGCCTGGGGACAGTACAGAAGCCTCAAACACAGAGTCAAAATCCCTTTTTATAGCTGTCACAGATGTAGATGATAGAGAATGGAAAAGGAAATCTAGATTTACCTATTAGAAGCTGAGTTCCTCAACCATCCACTGTTGCTTTCAACATTCCACAGGACTTTTAAAAAAAAAAAGGTTCAAGTACAGCTCTACAATTGTAGATAGCAAACAAAATTTTTCCAAAAGCCTTTAAAAAGAAGCATCTATCCTTAAGTCTGGATCAAATTGTAAGGCTGCACACAACATAGAAGTTATTCAAGTAAAAGCTTCGAATTTGTTGCTTCTAAAAAAAAAAAAAAAATCACCCTCAAACCATCAGCTTTTTTTAATCCTTTTCCAGGTTTCAGTGCTGATATTCATATTTAGATGTGTGTAAGAATGCAAGAGGGCTAGGTAAAAAAAATATCTGCAACCTATTACTGAAGGTGAACAGTTAAAATTGAATCAAAAGCATCACAGGAAGGTTTTAGGCTGAGGTTAAGGCAGGATCCTGGAACTATGAAGAATTCACAGGAGAGAAAAAGAGAAAAACCTGTGGAAAAGTGTTTGGCAGTTGGAATGTGGCAACAAAACCAAGGTTTGTCTAACACAGGTTATGGAAAATGGGGAGAGGAAACTGGAGTTTACCCAATGATTTATCGCTGCTTATGACATTTTGCTGTCGGTACAGTGAAGGCCTCCCAGAATCTGGTTTGTCCTCCTGTTAGAAAAGAAACACAAGAAAGGCATACAGATTTCTTGCATCAGATATCTGTGGGAAACAAATCTCTTGAGTAGTTTCATAGAAATGAAATTCCTGCAGGTAGATACCTTAAATAGCAAAGCAACACAACAGTTCTGTGTGAAACGATCACACAAAAATGTGCAATTGGAAATGGCAAAAGTTTTCTAACCTTAGAAATTAGGATTTTGCAATAAAATATAACATTAAATCTGTTACTCTGATTTTCTTTCTCATTTATGGTCATTGCATGTATCATCAGTCAATGACAAATTGTGTTCATTTGGCAGAAGAATTTTGTTGTACCTTTTTAGGAGGTGTGGCAGCAGCTGAAGGAAGTGAGACATGCACAAAGTCATCTGAAGTGCAGGGTGGAGGAGATGTGGCTGGTGTCCCCAAAGGTGTTCCCTTCCCCACTGCTGAAAAGTGGGAGCAAAACTTATTTCAGTAAGGTTCCCATTTCCACATTTCAGCTGAACATTGTATGTGAAGAATTGTGTGTTTAAACAGGATCTCAACCACTTCTTAGATCTCTCTCAACTATTGAGCAAGATAAAAGCGCAGAGTTTCCAGTGGACCTATTTCAGACCTGGGCACTCAATTCACTGGAATTTATTTCCTCTCTCAGTATTTGCACTAGTACTACCCTGGATGACCTGGTACTCTGTTCACAGAATTAATGGCTCAAGCCTCTCAAATAGCCAAGTGCTGCAGTTCCAATTTATGAAGCAGACAGCACAATTTATAGTGAGAATTTCTATTTTAGTAATACAAAAACACAGCACGTACCAGATGTGCCAAAAGCTTTGCTGTAAGGTTGCGATGCTGACTGGGATGACTCTGATGGGACAATTCCAGGGGAGGTTGGTGGAGTGGTCATACCACAAACTGCAGAAGGACTCCAGATGGTAACCTATGCAAAAGTAATACACAATAAACACAGATCAGCAAAGCTCATAACAGGAACACGTGCACTGCGAGACATCCGTATCCAGGTTCTGACATTGCAAACAAGATGGGAATGAAATCTGAAACGTATGCAAAGCTCTGACCAGTTCACAGCACTTCCCAAAACCATGACTTTTTTTTAAGACTGTCACAAGAAGGTACACTTGTACCTTGCAAGGCACTGAACACACACTGCATGTGATCCTCTCCTTTACCTGCTGTGGCTCAGTTGACAGCTTTATTGACTGCGGGCTCAGAATCTGAGGTAGCTGCCCTGGCAGTTGTGATAGTGTTAGTCGAGGAGTGGAATATGGGGTAGATGTCCCTGAAAATGTAAAAAGATAAATAAAGTATCCTACATACCAAATACCAAACAATTATTCTTATGGTTAATATTGAAATGTTTTATTTAAAAGCCTTTAAGTCCATTAAACATATGCAGTCATAGCTAGCAAACAAGAAAATTCTATTCCAACCCAAGAAAACATGTTTTGAATGTATTACATACTACAGCTTTTGTTTGGTTTGGTTGTCTTGAGGGCCCAGGCAGAAGTAGGCAAAGGTAACTTTGTCAAAGTTCTGTACGTCTGCATGACCAGACATGCATGCATATATAAATAAACATACATGCATATAACATTATATACACATGTTAAATGAAAGCTTGTTTTCCAGTGCTTAAGAATTGGACTTCAAGTGAGATAAATCAATTAAGATGCCCTTTTGCTATAGGGGCCATTTTCTTCCTGGAAATGGGTATTCATTAGACATCAGGCAGATCTTACCATAGCTGCTCTGTGTGTCAATGTAATGGCTGGCACTGGGGTCAGTTTGATGATGTTTTAAGTTTGTACAGGATTTCCGAGACGCAGAGTAATAGCCATCTTCATATGAGGCTTCTGCAGGGTCCAGGGAGATTTTGGCACATTCTATCACAACATCATGAGTTTCTAGTCTTTTCCACCTGCAGACAGTTTTTGGATCCAAAAGAGTAAGTTAGTCAATTATTGCTACGAACAAAGGTTCCTGGAGATTTCAGGAATTGGCTTGTAGGATGGCCCATTTGATCCAAACTGCCTTGTATGCTCCCAAATGCAAAACAAGGCACCGTACAGAAATTGTAACCAGATGACTTGTGAAAAGGGGGTCTCAGATAGGAGACAAACAGCTTTGATATAGGGATCCATAAGGTCTGCCATGGAGCATTCTGGAAAGGAGGAATAGCATATGAAGATTCGGTTGATCCTGAGCTTCGGCAGCTGTAGAAATCAGCTCATTTAGACTCAGATGTTGGTTGCCAAAATTTAGAAATGCCAGCAGACAGGGAACCATATTATTTAAGCAACTGCCACCTGCAATGCCAGTTTCAGGTCTGTGTTTTGGCTCCTAAGTTTTGGGAACGTCCTTTATTATTACTACCACCTTCGCTTGGAAATCTTTTCTCACTAAATTTAGCAGCCATATCAGATCTGCCCAATATTTCAAGGGATGGAAGTTCACTGTAAAGAAGAGAAAGCACAGAAGGCTGTCTATTAGGCTGTCTATGAAAGGCTGAGTTACTTTTGAATATCAAGACACGTGAAAGATACCAAATCAGAAGGCTTCAAATTGTAGTTTTGTGCCAACTGAATTCCTCAGTGGTGCCACCCTCTCTCCATCCCCCTCCTCCCTGTCTGAGAGAAGCCTGCAAAACTGAGCACTGTGATATTCAATAGGTTCCCATTTAGCAGTGTTTTCCTAGTGGCTCTGAAAAGCAGGGCAAGAGCACTACTGTGCAGCAACAAGAGTCAATTTCTCCTCTTCATTGGCTGGGCCTGTGGAGACAAGAGAAAAGCAGCAAGTGGTGCTGCTGCAGGCAAATGAGCCTATTTCTAAAGAAAACTAATACAGCTGATGTTAAGACATACCTGTTAAAAGAACTGATCTGTTAATGGAACCAATGTCTAGGTACCAAAACAAAGACACACCAAAGCCATTTCAAATGGGCAAATCCCACCAAGTACTACAACAGACCAAAAAATATGACCCAAAACTTACGCCAATGTTTCCTTCCTATTATAAGGGATTTTTTTCTTAGAACTTTGAGAATGTTTGACTATAAAGCCATAAAATTAAGACAAAGTCAGCAGTTGGGTAAGAGACAGATTCTATCCCAAAATCAAAATGAATACAGAGCCCCAACATCGCTGTTAACGGCCCTTCATGACAAAAGGCTGCTTATTCATCCAGCTGTCAGCCTGGATGAAGAAATTTTACATTTACCTGGTGGACTTAGGAAAAATGGATGGCAAAACACCACTGGCACACACTGTTGTCAAGAGAAAAGGTTTTGCTGTAAGCCTTCTGAAATATGTCAAGTACAAACTGCTAGTTTGCAGTCTTTCCTAGTAGCAGAGAGAACGTATGTACCTTCGTGGGTCCAGTTCATGGTCCTTAGATCCAGTCACTAATTCTGGATGAATTCGCACATGTTCCATCATTGGCTGAATGAGCAAGAGCAAAAAAAAAAGTACAGACTTCAATTAAAACATTTTTTTCTGCTTGCACTAAACTACACAAAGCTGAAACTCCTGATCACAAAAATCAATGGGATTTTTGCATTTAACAGATGTTCAAAGCTGACACACATTGCCAGATTCAAGAGATGATCCTGTTCCCAAATGAGCTTTCATCCCTGTAGTACCCTGTCTTTATACATTTTTGTTGAGTAGCACTCAGTTAAATAAAACAGTGTACTAATGTAGCACATAACTGCCTTTGAACAGCTATGAATTCCTTGTCTCAGATAACGTAGAGCTGAAGTGCATTTTTACCTTGACTACCTCTTCAAAGGTCCCCAAGTTTTCCTTCATACTGTAGTGAGAACGCAGAAAGGAGACAAAATTGCAAGGATACATTCCATAAAGCCGATGAAAGAGAGCATAAACACTGGCATGAAGATGGACAAGATAAATCTCTGCCACGTGACCTGGAAAAAGTAGTTAGATTTTATTTTTTTTCAGTACATTGGAGTAAAGAACAACACCTCAAGAAGGCAGGCAAAGTGCTTTTAAATTTGAAATGCTAACTGGAAAGTCTTCAGAGTTATGAACATTCCCTAGCAAAGCTGTGAAGCCTTCGGAGTGAACAAGCAAATACTCACTCATCCAATCACAGCTAACACAAGAAATAGATATAGACTATTAAGAATTAAAGGATGCTGGTTGGAATTTGTCCCTTCTATCCAAATGTAAAGGTCGAAACCACTCTAGATAGTAAGACAGCTTGCAAGATTGACCAAATGATTAAAAAAAGACAAGGTATGCTTCACTTCCAAAGTAAAAACTGAAAGGTTGTCTCTACACAAAGCATTCTGACTCGACTCTTACCAGCCATCTTTCCTCCTATTAAATTCCAATCTTAATTGCCAGTGTCAAATGGCCCTCTGTACCTCTGTGTGCTTAACCCAGCCTCTGTCCACACAGCCCTAAGACATCCATGTGTAACTACAGTGTTACATCTCAGATAACTCAGGATTTCTGCAAAACCGATGTTGTAACTAAGCTGACTAGGTTTGATGACATTTCAGTACTATTGATAGTTGTAATTAAAATAAACTCACGCACGTTGTTTTCCTCTCCTACCCATCCATACCTCAGAATCTCAAATTCCTACATATCTGCCTCAAATTTAGCAGTTTTCCCTTCTCTATTAATTAACATAAACCCCTGCTTTTTCACTGCCATCAATGTAGCCTTTCTGGCCAGTGACACTTCACATAATAGCAGCATCACGCTAAAGAATCTAAGACCTCTAATTTTTGAGTACAGATGTACAAGCCAATGCTGTCAAAGAACAGCATACCTTGTGAGCTGCAACATTTTCTGCATTTAAATAATCTGAAACCATTAGGAATCTCACAAAAGAAAGGGTGTAAGAATCTCAAGGATACTGCTACATTGCAACTGCATGCAACCAAACTGAAATCTCACCTGGATTCTGCAAGCACCAGGCTGAGAGACGCCCAAAGATACCAAAGAAATCATGGAGGTACTGTTTGCCAGACTGAGGAATCATTGGCAACATGGTTATTAGCACTAGGACACCTGTGGTGAGTACTACTACATCTGTGTCAGTCTGCAAGAAGGGAAAAAACTTGCATTAGTTGACTAGAGGTTGTTTTTTCCAAGGGTGAAGTGAATGCTGGAATCATCATCATGAAAAATGTCCTCTAGATTGAAACACTCTCTCCAAAACATTCCATAACTTAATGGACCAAGGTTATTGTTTCTTTCAACCATAATAAATTTAAGAAATATTGTAAGTTCTTGTTCTTAACCTGTCACTTGCCCGTTGCTTTTCTGTTGAAAACACCTTCACTTAAGAATGGAACATCACCACAATTCCATCAATTAGGTAAGAAAAAAATCACTGGTATGTGAAGCATCTTATGTACTGCCTGTCTTTCTTCCCCAGAGCCAAGCACAATGCACTTCAGCATCTAAGAAATGGCAAACCTGACCAGAGCATTCAAGGATGTTGGCCAACTACCAACACAAAGATCAGATGATATTCTACCAAATGTGTATTCCTGCAAACAAGTTACCTGTGACAGTGCCCAGTAAGTTTGCAGGATAAATGATTCAAGTGATAAATTATTATATAAATTATTGTGTCTTTTAAATCTTCACTGAATCAAAAGCTAGCTTCTCACAGTTTCAGAGTCTTCCAATGTTCAACAACAACAAAAAAAAACAAAACAGCACTGTTGAAACACTGAGACCTGAGGGTGGCAATGCTGTATGGCATACAAGCATAAACAATGCCTGGTTGATGACTCCAGTTGGTAAATATTTCAAAAAGCAGCAACTCAAACAACTGTCAGAACTCTATGGCTTATATTGAGAAAAAGGGCTGTGGGAGTAAAAACCTTTAACTAGATACAATAAAGAACCAAATTTTAAAGCATGACCAGGACACATTCAAACTTTTTCCCTGTGCAGCACCTACTTGCTCCCCCAGTTCAATGCATGTTTTCCTTTGCAGTTGCTCTGCTGCTGTTTGGCTCATCTATGCTGTGGAGAGTGGAATGCAGTGCCTTAGAGGTATGCATTTCAGAATGCACTAGTGGGAAGTTACTGTATTTCTTACTAAGATCACATTCAAGGTATCTGTCAGCTTTGCCAATAGCTCTCAATCTCTGGCACAGTTAAAAATAATACCAAAAGAAGAGTTTTGGTGAACTTTTCTAACACGAAGCTCTGCAGTGCCTTCTTTAAAGAGAAGACTGTCAGTAACAACAGGGTCAGCACAGAATATTCAATTGAAATTTTTAAACTCTATAGTTTAATCAGCATCTCTTCTCACAGCTTAACTAAATGACATCAAAGCAGAAAAATACCTTGCATTGCAAGTATGCACGTTTACCTCAAGTGTACAAGTGTGACAGTTCTTACCTTGAGACATTTAAGCAATGAGAGCAGGAGAGGTGCTTGAGAAAGCTTATGTTTCCACGATGGTTGTCTTCTTATCACATGTCCCAGCAGCGAGAGAGTGGGTAAACGAGTAGCAGCTTTGCCCATATATTCATTAATTTTGTCCAGAAGGTGCTGATGGAAGATTTGCAGAGAGGCAGAAAAAGGGAAGTTTTGTGTTTTGTTTTTTAAATGCTGAACTGATATATGTTCTTTTCCACCAATCTACATTCAACAGTTTGCTATTGTCAGTTATGGAAACTAAGGCAACTTTACACGTACACAGGATCTAACAACAGATCCAAACATTAAAATGATATAATGATACATACATATATAAAATGTTATTATATAATTTGGTCAAAATGATACCACATAATTTGCTCAGCCAAAATAAACATTTCCAGTGCCCTCCACTCAATCTATTTAAGAACGTTTACTTGCTCTCAAAACACCCATTTTTTTTCAGGTTGAGGAATCCAGCATTGAACAAGCAGCAGCAGCACTTCCAAGAGACAACATCACTCCTCAAGGTTTTAAATTTCAGAACAGCCTGGCCAGTTTAAACAACCCCAGGAATGGAGTCTTCTGAAGACTTTAAAAAAAAAACCCACAAAAAACACTGCAGTGCTCTTACTACAGAGATACTGTATCTCTACAACAAGACAATTACATATCATAATGTAAAAGCTGAATTCTAGCAGATGTTATTTCAAGGTTTCTTTAATTATGAGGCTAACATTTGTCATATTTTACTTTTATTTTTTACCTTGTCGTGAGGCTCCTGCAATGTGGACAGTATATGCAGTGCTTGCTGAGAATTGGTTTCCAAGTAATAGTCCACCAGGCTGTTCACAAGCATAGGTCCACGGTCTTAACAAGAAAAAAGACAACATATGTTTCAATACACTAGAAATGAAGCATTTGTTACAGGAATGTTGCTCAACTTTATAACAACAGTTGCACAATTTATGACACAAACTAGGACTTAACTGTTACCAGACCTTTGAGAGAAGATCTCAGCTACAATTGATGGAGCAACCGCTTTCAGCTCGGTAGGAAATGAACTTGCAAGCTCTTTTGTTTGTTTTAATAGCAATGACTGTGACACTGTCTGACCTTAAAAACCTGGAGGTAGCTGAACTGCAGGAGTATTCCACCCAGTAGGAGAAGAGTTCAGGAGCAATTCTATCCTCACTCCCTTTACTAGAAGGACATTAACAGCGCTCTCACTCCCTGAAAAGGCTCCATCAACATAAGGGATGCTTTAGTAACAGAAAGTGTTCTCTTCAGGGTTGGGTTTTTTGTTTCCAGTGAGTGGAATTCCACCAGTTCCCATAACGTACATAACACCTAATTCTTTTTACATACAATCCACAAAGAAAGTTTCATGAGTTTGCATCTTGAGGTTATGCCCCAGGAAACTCCAGTCATTTCATAACAGCATTTTAACAGTTATATAACAAACCTTTGGAGAGGCATGCCATTAAGCAAAACAGACCAAAGAGGAGACTCAAGCCTTAAAGCCATTTAAATTTCAAATACTAAGAGTTTCTTTCAAGCCATATTCACAAAACAATGTATTTGATAGAAAAAAAGAAAAAAAAACACCACTATTCTACATTTACTCGTGCCTAAGTAGAATTCTACCACCATAAGGATACGTACCACAGATGAGATTATCTTTGAATGCAGCTGTTATGTCTTCCAGAACACCCAGAATTGGAGAATCCAGCATTGAGAGGAGCTCACCAACATTCCCTTGCTGAGCCATGATGCATGTACTAACATGAATGTGGAGGTTAAAATGTCAAGGAGTTCCTCATTTGTGCCTCTACCAGACTAGGAGAGAAGAGATGAATGAGCTTTCCTTTTTCCCTACATCTCTCACCACTTCCTTTTCTCTTTTCTGCAGTATTGGCCATTCAACAGCTTCACACTGAAACAATTGCTAGAGTTCACACACCTGCAACAAAAGCTCTGAGAGAAGAGTTTGGGGTTGTTTTTGTTTTTAATGTTTGTTTGTTTTTAAGATATTAATGTCTTTTATGGAAGACTTTGGCTAGTGTACACTGACTATGACTGTCACAATATTAATTTAAACAAAATACTCCCTGAAACCACTCATTTTCTTAACAGCAATTCCTCTTCAACCAACCACTTTGCATTAGTGGTCTACATTCTGGAAGAAATCCACAGCTCAAGATCCTTCACCACTAGATGAGAATTTCTCTGCCCTCAGCCTTCCATTATTGCATACTAACAGATCTGTGCTTTAATATTTGCAATGTGGCCAAGTTGCAGCTGTTCAAAAACTCAGGGTTACTACAGCTGCTGTTGCCTGGCCATCCATGCATACTAAATTACAAGCTTTGCAGTACAACACATTTCAATTTCACATGTATGATTTGTGCATTCTATATTAAAAACTCCACAGCACACAAGCTGTACAGATCATTACAAACAACACTGTGTAGATTAAATGACTCAGGTCATCTCTGCAGTACTGAGCAAGAGTAAATGTAAACCATCTCAGTCTTTTTAAGGGCTTCCTCTCAAGGAGCACTGGGGGAAAGGTGTAGTTACCACACCTACCTATTACAATACATCAATTTTTCCTTCATCCATAAGATTCCTATGCTGAACTCTTCCAAATGACAGAGGGAATTTGGCTTCAAATCACACTGAATTTTGTCAGTAAGGTTTTCTTTTTTCTTTACCAGCCAGCATGCATATTTCATTTCCTCTATGGAAGGCAGGACTGACATGCACCAGGCTTACATACAAGAATTTTATTGTATTTTTTTTTTACTGGAATTGTGTATACTGTACCTGTTCTGTGGATGCCTTGAGCTTCTGTCTGCAATGCTGTCAACCACACAGCTTTCATGATCACTAAGTAAAGAAAAAAACATGACAAGGTTAACAAAGTTTAAAGCTTATCTCTTCCTTATCAAACCAGGTAAATTTAGAACAGCAGAGCTCAGTATGTCCTGTACTGGAGAAAGGAGGACCTGTGCCTGTAAGAGGTCAGCCCTTAGTTTTGGAAAACACCACCAAGTATTGCAATTATGCCTCTTCTGGAATTGTCCATAAGTTAGGCTGCACAATGGCCTCAAACCAGATGGCTTTCACGAGATCACAGCTTTCTACTGTGAATCTTAAGCTGCTGCAAAAAGAGTTTTATTTTATAGGTAAAAACTTACAAAAAAAAAGTCTTCTCTTACCTAGAAAACTTTGAACCCAGCAAAATTTCTATAATATTAAAGTCCTCAGTCTCTAGCTAAAACACTGTTACACATTAGCCAAGGACTATGTATCCACGTTCTATTTTGGAAATAATGTTATCATTACTTCTGTAGGTATTACTTTCTCTAGAGCTTACATCTGACAGTTAGTGGATTGCAGGAGTTAACCTGTTCGCCAGTAATCTTTGTCATTTGCAACATATCACTTCCTATATGCAGAACTGCCCAAGGTCACTTTTATTGGGGCCACAAGCCATCAGCTTACTTAATTTGGCACTGACTGCAATTTCAAAGGTGATAATATAGCACCACGCTCACAACAGGCATTTCTATAGCAACAAACTTTCTTAAAATGCTTCAGCAATCACAGTTCCAGAACACAGAATCACCCTCGATTCTCAATGATCACAGACAGATCAGCAGCTCAAAGAAAAGCAGCTACCTGACAATTCCCAGGACATTTCATGGCTCGTGTTGGCACGACCTTAAAAACCGTGCACTCAGAAACCAGCTGGTACTGTGAGAAGAACCTCGACTGAAGAGAATAGAAGAGAAAGTTGGGGGTGGAGGGGAAAGTGCTGCATTTCACTCGAATACATAAGAGCTCAGAATGCTTTCCAAAAAGATGAGGGGCAGAACTTGTTCTTGCATTGGGTTTATTTTGCTTTGACTTTGGAGGTTTTACAGACTTCCAAGCTTTAAGTTCTTCCTCAAAGAACTTTGCTGGTCAGAGAGAAGCAATGCTCAAAGTGGGAAATCATCCACTGAAAAAGTTTAAAGTCATTCCTCTACACAACCTAAGTAGTCAATCTTCTGCTTCACTGTTCATTTTCAGGAGCCAAGTGTTTCATCAGTTTCTAGTAATCACTGAAACATTCCATTTAGTAAATTACAGTTATATTGAGATACCCAGAACTCACACAGTCCCAGAGATAGTTTACTACAAGTCACCAACTCCATTACATCCGAGAACATTACCTTTGAGATCACCCAAGGCCTGCTAACGTACATCCCTCATTCCCCATCAGGATTCAGCCTCAGCTTCGGTTAAGCAAGGGATTCATGGGCTTCCTAAGCAACATGAACTAATTGTTTAAAGTCTTGTTAACAAGAGATGGATGACCACACCCCCAAAGCTGCAAGCAAAACCTGTTTTGAGAGTTGAAGTGGCATAAATAGCAGTCTCTGCTTCTTTCTTATTTCTTTTTTCTTTACCCCATCATGACCTTGTCAATGGTATTTTCTTTGCTCCCCACACCCACCATTGCCTAAGCACCTTTTACATACAGAACTGAACTCACCACCCAAAATGCTTTTATTTCTGATTTTCCTCTAGGAATACCACATTGTGCTGGAGCAGATTGTCACGACACCAGTAAAAAGGTCAACAGCAGGTCTTCCCAAGCCTGGTACTGCCAGAGGAGAGCTACAGCATGGTGGCATCAAGAACCACCTATGCCACAGCAGTGGCTGGATTTTGGTGGCCAGGTTCAGCGCTACCCTTGCAGTCAGATGGGAAGAACTCTGGCTGAAGTGTTCAGCAGGTACAAGGATTTCAAACTTTATGCTGTTGGCACATACAAACACTACAGTCAGACCAAAGCAAGGTGGACACTGCAAGCTTAATCCATGATAACTACACGCAGAGGTAACTAATAACTTCCCAAGCCCCCTGAACTAATTAAAACAGATGGCTCAAGCGACCCTGTGCCAAGAAATCCAGCACAGTCAAAATGAATTTGCCTTACACTTAGTTGTGCACTGAAAGCACTCGCCATGAACTGGAGCCATGCTCCAGAAGCCAGCATTCAAAATATGAAAAGAATCCCAAAGCCAGGTTTAACAGTGGGATGGTATTAGAGGGGAAAGTTGATCAGCTGAATAAAAACCAGTACAAAGTTGTCACCCCACTGCACACAATTAGTCCTTTAAAAAACAAACTTTTAAAAAGCAAATCTGTTTGATGCAACATTTCCTTTGAAGACCTTTGTGAGGAAGAGATTTGAAATCCTAAGAGCGCACAACGCACAGCAGAAATGAACAAACCAGGGAAATCCACAACAGCATCACCACTGTGTCATGCTTTAAAGACAGAAAAACAAGCGCGGTTCCCAGGAGCTGTGGTGATTTCTGACTAATCCCACAGTAACCTGGGACGTGATTTTCCAATCTTTAGATAAGGATCTCAAGACAGACCAGGCTGGGGAACGTCCAGTACCTTGGAACAAAACAAGATCATCCACTGAAAGCCACAGCAGTTTGCACCTGGGATTGGTATGGCATCTGTGGTGACCAGATCTCCCTTAGATCTCTGCACTGTCATATCATGGTTGTGCCTTGCTTCTCAGACACACAGCATAAAGACAAGTCTCTACTTCTTCCATCACTAGCTGCTGCAATCATTCCCCCACAAGAAGGATTTCCACGTCCACACAGCAATCCTCAGAACGGACAGCACTGAAACAATGCAACTTCTCCATGCAGTTTGAGGCTCTTCACTACCATTAGGTTTATGTAAAATGTCCAATGTGCTCAGTAATTAAGATCGAAAAAATTCTGCTTCGTTACCTTTTAACATTTCTTCTCATCAGAAGATACAAACACCAAGAACAAGATAGTTATTCTTATATTCAGCACCTTCCATAAAGACAAATTTAACTGAAGTGTGGTCTTTAAGTACCAGCACCACTTCAGAGCCAGCTTAAGAGGGAAAACAAAGAAGCCGAGAAGCAAAGAATCAAATTAAAAAGTTCTCAGTGGTTAATTTAACCACAACACAATACAGCTGAGCTGCAAGCACGACAAAAGGGAAAGACTACACAAATGTTCATTGGAAAAGGCTACGGAGAGAAGGAGAAAAAGTATTTCAAAAGACTACGACTTCTGTAAGTATTTCTGTCAAGAGATGTTCTTCTGTTTGGTGTATTTTTATCTCCAGCCAAGGGAAAAGGCAGCTGGTAGTGCCAGTTATGCCTCTGTGAGGGGTGGGGAGGAGGGGGACGCACTCAACATACACACCTGCTCCTCCTGTAACGTCCTTAGCGTTGGCTACAGTGAAGCAGTTCAGAAGCACTTACTGCTGGGGTCATGTCAGCATTTCATCCCTTTTCACAGAATCACAGAATCACCCGGGTTGGAAGGGACCCCAAGGATCATGTAGTTCCAACCCCCCTGCCTAGCAGGGCCACCAAACATACATATTCAGATCAGGTTGCCCAGGACCCCGTCCAACCTGGCCTTAAACACGTCCAAGGACGGGGCATCCACAACCTCCCTGGGCAGCCTGTTCCAGGGCCTAACCACTCTCCTAGTAAAGAACTTCCCCCTAACATCTAACCTAAATCTTCCCTCCTTCAACTTAAAACCATTTCCCCTTGTCCTGCTGTTGTCAGCCCTTTTCTTGAAGAGTTTACTCCCCTCCTGGGTGTAGGTTCCCTTCAGGTATTGATAGGCTGCAATGAGGTCACCCCGCAGCCTTCTCTTCTCCAGGCTGAACAAGCCCAACTCCCTCAGCCTGTCCTCATAGGGGAGGTGCTCCAGCCCCCTGATCATCTTAGTCGCCCTCCTCTGGACCCTTTCCAAAATCTCAATGTCTTTCTTGTACTGAGGGCTCCACACCTGGACACAGTACTCCAGATGGGGCCTCACAAGAGGTTTTCATTAAATACAGTTTGAGACATACAAGGGAATGGTTATTTGCCCCCAACCAAAAGCACGTAGATGTTAACAATGTAAGAGCACTGCTGATAGCCACAAAATGAAACTGAAGGCTTACATTCTTCTGTCTGATTCTCACTGCAGGCAAAGCAGGCCACGAATGAGGACAGAAGTATTGCACAGGGGTTGTTATTTCTGAAGAAAAGCTCAGACTGATAAGAACGGAGCCCCTTACGTTCCAAGCTTTCAGATGTTCTATGGTCAAACAGGATACGCCTCACTCCAACGTGAAACACCACAATCCTGGCTTTGGTTTCCTAGAAATATCTGATTTTAGAATTTCTTCACAAGCAAAAAAAGAATGAAAACAGAGTAGGAATAAAAAGCAGTGGTGGCAACAGGGCAGTAAGCAGCTCATAGTGTCCTTTTTTGCCCCATGAAAATATTAACCCTGAACACTTTGAACATGAGTTTGAATGGATCATTACAACAGGCAATACAGTAAATATTCACTTATAAGAATGCAGGCATCTGGCTTCTCCTAATAGTCTACATTTTTTCTGGTTATTTTAAGATCTAACATGAGAACCCACTCTTAAACTCAGTAATTATTTTATAAGGTGTAATTCAATATTACATTCACGTACTTTGTTACAGGTGCTTAAACGAAGCATAGAGACCCACGAAGACCAGCACCTCCACATAAAGAGAGAATCACATTCAGCATCTTTAAAGATTCTTTTGAAACTGTGCTGTGCCAATATACTACACTAATTGCTACCCATCAAACTTCTGACAGAGAGAAAATTGTTTAAAATCAATTCATGCTGAAAAAAAAAGCCCAAACATGGCAGAGATGACACATAACCCTTTGGCAGCAGCCATGCTAACAAGCCAGTTACCAACCCGACAAGGAGTGATTTCAGCTCCTTACATATAACCATATCTACTAACAACAAACAAATATAAACAAGCACTGCTTCTCTATGCCAATTTAATCAACAGCACATGAGGAAAATAAGTTTAGATACAGAATCCTTCTAGAACTACGCACAGAGAGCTCTAGTTCTCACAGCAACACAAGTGAGACTCCTGAACCACTGCTGCAGGTTTGTCTGCCCTTAGGAGAACCCCTTAAGCATATCCCAGGGGTTACAGTGCAATCCAATAGGCCTTGAAACCACTGCAAACCAGCTGCTGTGCTGTCATCCTAATCACCCCAAAATCAAAGCAGGCACTGCACAGAGCCATTACCAAATGATGCTAAACTTCTCAGTTAAAAACAATGAACGATACCCAGGAAAGTGAAATGGGGATACACTGATTCCAAAATTCTGCTCTGTGTCTTAATGTGATACCCAAAGAGGTGTTTATGATCACTCAGTATTATTACTTGTCTTCATCACGTTTTTTTAAATTATGTGAAAACACTGCAGCTGCACATCAGACCAAGCTCTAACAGTCTCTCCAAAAAAGACACTCATCTGGCTACAACGTGCCATAAAATCTGGTATCTCTTCCTCACTTCTGCCACTAAAAAGTTCACTGACCATTTATTTGACTTGCTTATCGTGGAAAATACCTTTTCCAGAGACACACACACGTGTGTGTATATGTGCTGCATGTTATTTGGCTCTTACAGAACCGTGGCCTGTGGTAACCACACCACCAGGTCATTTCAGACCCAACAAGAAGGTGTCTGACAGCCAACAGAATATCAGGGATCACTACAGGTCAGCAGCTCAGCTCTACGTGGAGCCAAGACAACATTCACTGGTTTGATCAGAACATCTGCCATAGCACAGCACATCTCATGTGAGAACCCTTCAGTAGCACTGTTTTCTGTTAGTCACCTAAAGTAACTTCTCAAGTAACAGAGTCAGGTAGCTGAGATTGAAAAACAAAGATAAAGGCATTTAATTAAAGCTTATCTCATGACACATTAGACGCTCTGACTACATTTTCATCTGAGTAATCCACGTCACTCCACAAAAACACAACTTAGCCAAAGGCTGATGAGGCTGTTAACTGAAAAACAGAACAAGAAGAGATGTTTTTGTTGCCGTTTGAGTAAAGGACATAAAATCCTTGATTTCAAGCTCAAATGTAGCTCATTCTGATAAGCAGATCTGGCACCTTGCTGCTGCTTAGCAAACTTCAGAAAGCTGCACTCCCAGTGCTCGCAATAACTGCTGCATGCTCAGCAGTTCCAGTCCTTCAGTTGCCAGCTCCCTGTGGCTCACACAGAGCACTGAGGACCTTCCCCACCTGATGGCATCACTTCAGCACTGCTCCAAGCGATGGTTTCTAACAACTCGCTGCAGAGGAAAGGTCGGGATGGGACCGAAGAACAAAAAGCTCCTGCACTTCTAGAAACAGCTCTACAGACGCGGCCCGATCCCCACGCCGGGCCATTTCTGAGGGGTTTGAATCACGCACTGCTCTGAGGCATGTCTTTCTCCCACTGACTGCCTTGTAAACGGCTCATTAGGGGGAAAAAAAAAAAAAAGAGAGAGAAAGAGGAGCACTGACTGAACAGCCAGCACGATGACAGAGCGCCTTCACAAAGTGAGAACTGCGGAGCTGCAGCTTCCCAAGTTCTCCGTGACAACGGGAAGCCGGACGTTTTTGTGCTCCAACAAACAACTCCCCGAGCGAGGGGAGCCGCCCCCACCCAGGCAGCCCCTCAGGGCCGGGGGGCAGCCGCACACCGCCGCCCGGCGCTGGGAGCGGAGCCGCGGCGGTACTCAGAAAGCGACCCTGCGGGGTGAGGAGGAAGGAGAAGGAAGGGGGAAGAAGGCAAAGGAAGGCGCGCCGCCCCCCAGCCCCGCTCCGCGCACCGCCGCCCCCCAGCCCCCTCCCTTTCTCCCGCCGCCTCGTCCTCAGTGCTCTCCCCGCTCTCGCCTCACGGTATCCCCCGCTCCCTGCCGCTCCTTTCTCCCCCAGCGGGGCGGCGGCAGGCGCGGCACTCACCTCGTCCTCTCCTCCCCTCAGCTGTTTACCGCTCAGGGCTCCCCTGGCCCACAGGGCGCCGCCATCTTGGCCCAGCCTCCCCCTTCCCCCTCCCATTCACGAGCCGCCTCTCTCCTGGAATCCATCCGCCATAGAAAGTAATCCCGCGCAGCTTTCCTACCGCCCTTCCCTCGGCGCCGCGCCGGTCCCACGCCGCCCCTCTCCGACTGCTTTCCCTCATGAACCCTTCTTCCTCTGAGGGAGCCGGAGGGGCCGGACAGATAGCCGCACCCACCCGGTCTCTCACGGCGGAAGGATCCGGACTAGGGCGTCCTGCGGCCGCCGAGAGGTCGCGTGATTCTGGGGGCGGAGCCGCGGGCGGCGGTCACGTGAGGGGGCGGGGCGGGGTGCGGCCGGTAAACAAGGCCCGGCACTGCCTGACTGCCTGGGCCCGGCTCCGCGGTGCTTCTCTACGTGCCGCTGAGCGGCGCCGTACGCGGTTCCTCCCGAGGAGTGATATTGCGTCTGAGATCGCCTGGTTTGGCCCTTTGCGGCAGAGCAGTGGTTGCGAGCATCGTGCTGCTGGCCCGGGCCACGCGCTGAACCAGCAGCCAAAGATCCTTCTTTTTAGGTGTTTTTCTTTTATTCCCGTGGTTAAAATAGGGCTGAGGGGAGAAGCCAGGATGTTGGCTCAGGGAAGGTTCTCCAGCCGCCATATGCCACACAGGTTCTTCAGGCCCGTGTTTCAGCCCTCAGCCCAGCGGGGTCTCAGCGTTCCCCATAGGATGAGTTCAGCAGGGCTGCACCAACAATCCTTTGCAAGCGTTTGATCCAATTCTACCTGTAAGAACTGTCTTCCAGAGAGAAGTGCAGAGATTGGAGTAGAAGCCAGGTGTAAGAAAACACAGCTGTGAGCCCCATGCAACAAGTCACAGCCGATCTTTAACTTCTGCAGCATCAGCTGTGCCTTCTTACAGCAGTTCCTTTGTGCTGCACCTGCAATGGGTTGTTCTGCTTCTGGATGAGATGGAGCTGCTTGATGTGAGCGTGCTTTTAATCCGCTTCTGCTGCATCCATTGCAGTTAATGTTTACTGCAGCTTGGGCTGGGTGATGGCATTTTTTTCTGCTGTGCAGATGTATTTATTGCTTTTCTCACAGAAGAGAGTTCAAGTTAGGATGAGCTTCAGAAAAGAACTGAGAACAATTAGTTGTGTTATTTTACTGTGACTTAATTACTATACCGTTAAATATGACATAGAGAACATGGATGCTATAGGAGAGGTCTGCTGCTAGATTTGAAAGGAAAGATAACACCATTAGAACGGGTGTGATGCACTATAATTAACCTGTTTGTTCTTGCTGAGTTATGCACGTAATCATTTATTCACTTAGGATGCACCAGAGCATGTGACATGTAATAAGAACTCACAGCAATACATAAAATTAAATTGCCTTCAGTTGCCAAGTGAACTCACTGTATATCCCCTATGTGGGTCAGAGCCAGCACAAGGTTCTGAATCCATGCCCTCTCTGGTTCTCCTCTTTGTCTGCTGACCCTGAGATGTGAAGAAAGAAAAGGGAAATGGGATTAATAAGAACATAAAATATGACTGAACACAAAGGGTCACCTCAAAGGTCCTTCTAGGCTAAAATGCACCTCTGACATTCTTTTATTTTCCTTGTATAATCAGCTTGTGTAAATCACCTTTTGCTAATGATTTCACTGAAGAGGTGATAAGTTTAACAGGAGCCACAGAAAGATTTACAGAAGATCACAAGGAGCCACAGTGACAGCTTTCCTGACCACACTCTGGTCCTGGGCTGTTTGTTCCAAAGGAACTCCTGACATAAAATAAAGTAAAAAGGGATGAATGAGAGCTGAATCAGATACAGCAGTGTCCCCCGTCTCTCTTCAGACATTCTAGCATTGTAATAATAGTAATACAGAGTATCTCAGGGATCAATTTGTATTCAGTGATATAGGTGCTTTGTGAGATGATAGCTACTTGGGGAACTAGAATGGCTGATACAGATGATGTTTTGCACAGCCTACTGAAATGAGGAGGTGCAGCCATCCTCCTTCTCCAAAGGACCGTGCCCAGTGCTGTTTGGATCTCCTCTGGAACCAGCTAGCTGCTCAAGTTTGACTGTATGCACTGTTAAATTGTGTTGTATAATTAGTCTGTTCTAGGATTTTGTTTCTGTGGTCGACTTGGTTTTATTATCTCTGGTTTAAGAACAACCAATTGCACTTCATGTCAATGGGAAGTCTGTGCTCAAGGTGCTGGCAGGAGCTAGCTCCAGTGTTTCATAGAATAACATCTCAGTCCCTTCAGCAGCTTGTCTTTTTTCCTGTTTTGTTTAATTCCTGTAACTGTCTTCACATGAAACCCCAAAGCTGCAATGTACATCTTGGTTTTCTGTTACAGTGCTTGTTTTTTGTAGTGGGAAACGTAATCCTTGAAATGCCTGTGTTTAAGAGGATGCAAATCAGCTTGCTAGCACAATGCTTTGGGAACGTTTCTTTCATGCAAAATACAGCTAAATAAATAAAGGGAGGGAAAAGGGAGAGGGAAAGGGATCGTTTGCTTCTGTAAACAGCAAGAATTAATTATGTTCAGTAAATAGGTGAAGATGGGCAAAGATTAAAATCTGATTCTTTCTCAACGTGGGTCTACGTTGAGAATCTATGCTCCCATCTCCCAGTTGCAGCAAACCCCGTTGCACAGCCTGTGCGGTGCCGTGGGGCAACGCGGTGCCACGAGCTGTGAGTTGTGGCTGTCCCAGCAGGGAGCGCTCGGGCCACCGGCGACACACACAGCACCTCCACGATGAATCTGAGGTTCCTCTGCACCGCATCTGTTCCGCAGGGGAACACCAGCACCCTGCAGCCGATCCTCTTGCGTGGCAGAGAAGAAGCCACTCGTTCCTGGTGCTGTCACTGCTCTGCGTTACAGCAGGAAAATGGAGCGTGCTGAATCCTGGCGTAGTGCAGCTGGCTGTAGGAAACAGGGAGATGTGTTTGAAGGCTCACAACGCACAGAAAAGTCCATGATATCAAGGCAGTCCTCTGACAGCGAAGTCTGAATGCTTGGCAGCTGGCTGCGTGCTTCTGAAGCTACAAACTTAGGAGGTATCTTTGCTGTTCCAGCTGTGCAGGAGGGGTTAACCAGTGGCACAGGTAGCACAACGCTGTGCACTGCACAGTGGTGCAGTGGAAACCAGAAAACAAGTGAAATCAAAGAATCACTTCTTTCCCCCTCCCAAGGCTATGGAAAGATCAGCTCTCTCCTTGTTTTCCCCCCAAACAAGAGTCGTGTCTGAGGATTCTCCAAAGAAAATCACTGCTCTTCAGCTTCCATCTCACCTGTGCTGGAGAGCCACCAGGTGATGAGGAAAGGCATTTTGCCCTGCTGTGCATTCCCTTCTCTCACCTACCTTACAGGCAGTCAGTTATTCCACACTTGTAAACCCATTTTCAAACCTTTTTTGAAAGCAAGTGATAGAAGTAATACAAATTCTTATTATTGCTCTTGAGGTGAAGAACTTCTTACAAAGGTGCTTGTTATGTGTTATGTCTATACCTTATATGCAGCTGTATATAGATAAGAGCAGTGCCTAAAATGCATATAGACTGCATACACACATCTAGGAGAATAAAGGCTGATTAACAAACATCTTTTTCAGTTATTACTGTGAAATTATTTCTTCTTCTTCTTTTTTTCTTGGAAATTGGAGAGAAATCCATCCTGGAATAAAATAATTTTGTACATACGTGCTGTATGGTTTTGTTGATGAGACTGAAGCATGGGAGTGTATGTGAGACAGATGACATGTCTGTTTGGGAAAGATACGATGCATGGATGAACGTGTGTGAAAATACAGGTTTCTTAAGGGCTATTTTTTTATTTATTTTTTTAAAGAAAAAGCATAGAAATGCCTGCTTTGTACATTATTTCCCCATGTTGTGCTCTTTGTCAATATGACAGAAGAGTATTCCTGCAGAAAGCGAAATTTAAGGGTGCTGCCTCCAGGGTTTGCAGCTGGGCATTGTGAATTCTCTTCAAGTTTTCAAAGTCCTGGGAAGTTTTGATAAGCAAATACTTTCTGGGCTCTGCTTCTCCATTGGCTCTTTCTTCACCGCCAGATTTTGACACAAATAATCTGATTGAAAAATCAGGGAGGGGAACGGGGGCAAAAAACAGAGAGAAAAAAGGAGAAGTTTCTATTTCAGCAGGCTGCAACTAAGTGAAAAAGTGGAAGAAGGAGCCCAGAGAGAAGACTACGTCTTGCTGGGGGCTTGTCTGGGGAGACATCAAGGCAAATCCAGTGAAGCAGAGTACCCTAAACAGGTGATTTATTTATCCTTTTTAACACTTTCAGTGTCACTGTCCGGCTTGTTTCTCTGATCTCGTACCCTTTGCCTTATTCTTTGCTTCTGTGTGCAAATATGTAACGTAGCTCCCCGCTAAGTCAGTTGTGTTGAGCATTCCTTTGTGAGAACACTTTACTTATATCAAACTTCACAAAAGTGACATACTGTATACTTGCTTTGCACCCTCACATGCATGCATGAAAATGATAATAGCAGAATAAAATACAGAAGATGTGTCAGTGGTCTCAGATACCTGCATCCCAGCGAGTTCTGTGCAGCAGGAGCAGTTTCCAGCTGTAGACTTCTGTACTTGAGCAATGAGGATATACTCTATTTTTCCTTTTAAGTGCTCTTGTGCAGACTTTTACATTCAGATTTAGTACATCTCTGCTGACTTAAATGATTAATTGCATAAGTTTTGATGCCGGTTTTGCTAGGTGAGAACTCAGTCTCTCCTGTTGAGGATTTTTGCTTCCAACCTATAATTTATATCACCTCTCCATCCTTTCTAAGCACATGCTAATTAGTGTAACAATTTTTAACATATGGAATTTGGTACTTATAAGTGTCTAATATTTACCTGGCTGATTCAATGCATTAAGCAGGAAAACAAATGGTTTACAAGTCCACAAACTAAATGCATATACAGAGGGACATAGGATGTGTTAGGCTGTGCCATGTAAGTCTATAAATGGAAGCCTAAGGCAGAGTGCTAAAACCAGTGGCATTCCCAACATCGCTAGGAGCAAAGGAGCTTTCTGAAGGACAAATGCTGCAATTATATTATTAGCATTCTGTCTAGATAATAAAGATCTCCACGGATTTCCCATCTACTTCTTTGACAAAATGTTCACTGTAATTTTCAGGCTCTGGCATAACGCCCATCTGCCCGTTCTTACTGCAGGAATGGAAAGTGTTCTGTGCATCTTTCCCCACTCAAAAAGCCACATTCAAATTATTTGCCCCAACTACAATGAATTTTACACTGGCTTGATCTCAGTGTAAAGAACGGGAATTCTGAAGTATTTTATATTTAAAGAGTCAGAAGTCCAGAAAACTTCTCATTTTACTTGGGCTCTTAAAAACGTCACACACAGGTTATGTTTTGTGCTTTTTTCTTCACAAATACAGTCTTCCAGTAGATACACTGTTCTTCATAGCTTAATTTTGCCAGGAAAAAGAAAAAAAAACACAAACCAATATTAAGGTTTAAAATAAATTAAGCAGTAGGAAGGAAATAAGCCTCTTTCAGGCTAAAACTTTATATACCCATCAATTTACATAAAGCCACGCATCAATTTTAAGTTAAATTAAGTAAAATTAAGTATTTCTTCTGAGTGCCATGGGAGAAAGGGCTTCATGGCTACAGTTTACATTGTAAATTTGAAAATGGGAAACCTGAATTTAGAAAGACTTCGAGGAAAATGAGTCAGCTTGAGAATGGAACTTACATGGCACCTTGGGTTCCTGATTTAGGATGGCACAATCCTGCAAACCCTTGCCCCCAAAATATGGTAATTTGGGTTTGTGTCCCTGAAGGAACTGCTGACAGAACAGACCCATAACCTCATAGAGGGAAGAGAGAATACCAATTTCTTCTAAAATATACCAAAGGAGCCAATCCTGTGGTTTTGGGGACTGTGAGCTGCTGTGTGCTGAGATGGGAACTGGGGCTTCAAGAGGAACATGAGCCCTTACAATTTAGGATTAGGATACAAATTAGGATCTTGAACCCAACCCATCCCTGTGTGCCTCAGGAAGATGTCCTGCCCAAGCAATGAACTCTGCCATGCAGTTATCAGAAGACAGAAACCACTGCCACTGGAGCTGGCAAAAACAGGCTCCCTAAAAGACAAGACCAGTTTTTAACAGAAAGTCAAAGCAAAATTCTGTTGGAAGCTCCAGTGATGGTTCAAGCCATAGCAGGCCCTGCTGCCCACTGCACTGCATTCCCTGTGAGATGCACTGAGCTGTCTGTAGCAGCTCAATTAGCTGCTGATAATCTTGAGTTTCAGAGAGGGAGAGAGTATTTTTTCTCTGACAATCTGTGCTCCCCAGCTTTCCCTCTATGTTGGCTGTGTGAATCACAAAGACAGTCCGATGGAGTCGTTAATTAACTATGCTCAGGCTCCCAGTTCCTGTTTTCTCTGCAAAATGGGGTGGGGGAAGGTAACTTCCTTTTGCAACGTTCAGTAGTGCATTAAAGATTGTGTTGCTCAGTACAGGCTTATCAGCAGCCAAGATACTGGCCCAAATTTGACTTTTGCATATGCTGGGGCAAATTCATCCAGAAAAACCCTGGTGATTTTTAGGCAGCTACTTTCAACAGCCACCTGAAAAGATGGGCTGGAATCAGTACCTTCATATCCTGAGTGCATGGATACTAGAGTAAAACACAGCAAGGCTGTTTTTGCCACCCATCTGCAGTCCTCCAATGTATCTGTGAGTGCCTCTGGATGTTCCAGCTGGTAGGCAGGGAGAGCAGCCTTTCCAGGAGCACTGAGCACACGTTTTCACCTTGCCCTTCACCTGCTGCCGGAGCCTCTTCCTCCACTGTGTGGGAAGCCCAGGAAAATTAACTGGTTCATTCAGGCAGACAACGCATACCAACAAGCTTTAGACATCTGAATAGTCTCTATTGTAGATGGCACGGTCCTGCCCTCTATGGGAAAATCCCTTTGACACGAGTGGAAATCCCACGTAGAAAGGGCTTGTGGCAGAAGTTTAATTTGGGGCACGTCTGTGTTGTCAAGTTGTCCAGGCACATAGATCCGACCCGGGGCTGAGCAAGGGTACTGAGACCTTCCCACCATTGCTGCTGAGCTAAACATTTCCATAGGGTGTGAGGCACATGGCCAGGCAGAGCACACTGCTGCAACGGTCGTGGCCATCCCAGAGCACTTCTGTGCTACTGAGCTGAGTGCTTCTGCATGCAGGTCAGGCCGATACATTTCATGATGCTTAAAAGAACCTCACTGGAGAGTTGCAGAAATGTAAATACAGCGATGTATTTCAGCATCCCTTCTCCTGTGTGCATACTTATGATTCCTTCTCAGTACTATTTTGTTCTCTTACTAAAATTAAATTAACACATCCACTCTTGGCTTGTTGTCTCATATTCATCTCAAGTCACATGTACATTTCTCGGAAGAAGATAAAAACAGGTGAGTCATTTCAGAAGAAAAAAATGGCTAAAGTCATACATGAAAGTGGGAATCCTGGACCAGAATTAAAAAGACAGCTGGAGCTGTAATGGGATTTCTAAGGGGACTGGGGCTGGTGAGCACCTGACTCCCACAGACAGCAGCGAGTTTCACTGGCCACAGCAGACTTTGCTGCATGAGTGCCCTTGTATGTGTAAATGTAGGCAAAGCTGCCATCGTAGATCTGGTGTAAATCTGGTCCCTTGGACCCTTAAATGAAACACCACTGGGCTCTGTGATTACATTTAGCATTTAGGGGTAAGCACATACACTTCTGAACCCTAAAGAGGAGCAAGAGAAGAGCTTTTCCATCCCTGGCTGTTTCCAAGAGCTCACACTGCTCTGCCCTAACTTAAGCAGACACTTCACATCATTCCTACTCAACAGGAACAAACTGTATTCTTTTTCAGTAAATAAGTACTCTACGCTTCAACTGCTCCTGAGAAAAAGAACCCAAGCAATAACATAATGCATTTGCCCATCGGTTGAGAGCCAGGACTTACTGCTAACTTTCCATATGAAATATAGCAAGATTTGCTTTTAGTGCTGCTATCTTGAACAATTACTAGGGAAAATGCAAATACGTATGCAAATAATGCACCAGCTGATATTGCCATACGCAGGATTGAGCCTGTTGTCACACTGTCTGCATGAGAACAGTTGTTGGCCACGGGGAGCGGGCACAGGGCGGGCTGGGCTCTGGGTAGCAAAGATAACAGATGCATTGCAAGAGAATTTCATATGATTAAATTTGAGCATTTTATGTTAGTTCCTAACCCACCATTTCAACGGTCTGTGATATCTGAGTCGGGTCCAAAAGGTAACCTCTCTTTGCTCAGCCTCTGCTTGACTTTATCAGCCAGAACAAAGAATGATGTCAAGGAGATTCTGAGTTCTGGTGCATCCCTGCCACACGAACACTTTTGGTCTGTAACAGCTTACGCACAGCTGTGTGTCTTCTCCAGAGTTAAGGCCCGTTGAGCGCCTACAGCCAAGCAACCACTCCCATCCCTTCAGCTGGGTGGGGGGCCCTTTGAGGTGGGCTATCTGTCACCCCAGCAGAAGGGTTTTAATTCTCACCTCTGCTGGATGCACAGCTGAGGTGCTGTGGGAGCAAGGAGGAATAACCCCACAAACTGCAGGGATTTACATGCTGTTATTCCACGCTTCTGCGCAGGCAGTGAATGGAAAATGCCGCGTTCCTTTTTGGTGAAGAGCAAAAAGGCTCATTCCTACCATCAGCACCGCTTTGTGGAAGATGATCGGCCTATATTCACATGGGATCCAATCACCTCTGCTTTCACTGGTGAGTCAATACATCCACCGGGCATGTAAGAATACACCGAGGCAAATAAATAATTGAGTAAGCAAGCTAAGGGAGCTGGATGAATGAGCAAAAGAATTACTAAGGGCTCCCATGCAGGGATGGCAGTCTGAGGACAAACTGGTCCCTCTGTGTGCACCCTCTTTCTGTTGGCTAAATCCACATTGTCATGCTGGAAATGAATTTAGATCCTTCCTTTGTTTCCTGTTGGGCTGCTGCTATTATAATTCCAGCAGAGCGAGAATCCCTTACACTGGCAAGCTTTGGGCAGATGCAAGCACTGGAAGCCCTGAGTAAGCACAGAGTTCCTGATGGCCAGTACTCTACCTGTGTGGGAATTAGACAGAATTCTGCCTTTTGTTTTTGGCTCTTGCTCCAGTTGTTGACTGCCATCTCCATTCACCATATCTTCTCTACCTCAGCGTTACCACTTCCTCCTGATGACTTGCAAGGAAGGTTAAAACTAGAATTAGAAAACAGTGATATCCAAACACTGAAAGGAATCCTGTGCACTGCAGAGGAAAGATCAGCTACTGTATGCTAGATTAACACAAACCAATGCTGCTGCTTCTGCCTATGCCTGCTGCCATCTCTTCTCCTGGCCATGCTCTCCCACAGCCATCCATGCAATAGCAGGGCTGGGACAATTATCTCCTTCCTTCAGGCCCCATTCAAATTTTCATTATTCAAATCTAGGATCAACTTACCCTTTGTTCTAGCCCTGGCTGTGGAACTAGAGTCCAGCCCTATGATACGCTTGATAGAAGAATGGAGGCAACTTTCCAGTATTAGTTCCTCACATCATCCCTTGGCCATCTGCAGTGCACAGGATGGCTTGGATGACACGTGGATGCTCTCCTTCAGCAGCCCAGTGCTGTCTGCAGCAGAAATGAGGCACATGTATTAGACTTCTGGTTTAGATTTGTACTATAAATTATACATCTAACAAGCACTGGTTGGTCTATTAAAGGGCTGAGACAGGCATGGAGAAATGTGAGTGGGCAGAAGGACACAAGACTCTGTGGCAACCTTTGCAGCTGTACAAGCAGCTACCTCCCCTCTCAGCTTCCTTACTTGACTGTCTACTGAACTCTCTGCTGGGAGAGATGTGGAAGTTAATAAGTTAGTGATCGTTAGTTACCCTCATAAATGAAATGGTTTTAAATAAGGAAATTATTCTTACAGAAATGTGTCAGCCTAGGGTTAATTTGCTATAGGTATATGTTGCATCAAGTGCCATATCATATCCTGCCCCTCTCTAAATTGCGTATCTCATTCTGCTTAGAATTTCCCTTTGCCAGCAATGGACAGACCTTGACTGCCATGCTGATTGGGCCACTCTGCACCAACTCAGGGAACTGAGTGGGTGATCTGTGTGTCCAAGCATGAGTTCACATGCTTAGTGCACTGACTGTTCTCTTACTGGCTAGAATAAACTAACTGTGACCCTACTGTGATTACAGCCGCAGGAGACAGAGACAAGACACCAGAGGATGGCAAGAAACAGGACCTGGAATGGGTGGTTCCAAAACAAGAAAATGATTCTTTTCAACCAAAGGAAGAAAGTGTCCCTGTCCCCTACCTGAGCAGGATGCTGCCAGGACCTTCAGCTCAAGGTCTGCTAACCAAAGCCAGAATTGCAGAAGAGATCAGGGCTTTGTAAGCTTAGGGGGCCCCTATGACTGGGTCCAGATTTTCAACAAATGGCAGCTCTTATTTTGACACTAATGGTCAAACTTGCCCCAGGCAGAGATCATTAAAATCTTTCTCTATTTCCCTTTATGATTCTGGTTTAGATCAGCATCTCCCTGAAGCATATGGCTATGATTCCCAGCAAGCAAGCCTCCAAATCTCAGCAACAAATGTAACTGTGGTGGGTGATATGGGTATCCCCATGATATTTGTTCAAGAAAATAATCCCTTAACATCCCCTCTCCATTAACATTTCCTCAGATTGAAATCAAAGTCCTAAATCAAACATCATATGGGCACCAGGACTTGACTTAGCTTGGGGGTAACTCAGCACTGGTATGACACTCACTTTCTCCCTCTCCTTTACAGACTCAGACATGACCATCTCAGGTCTGCAAGTCAAACACTGCGCTAGCCCAACCAGCACGCCTACCTTCTACAAAACCGTCTTTTCTTGGGATGCTTTCCAACTGCCATACAGCTACAGACAGATGTCTTCCAGCATGCAGTCAGCCCTCCTGGAGCACCCAGTCAGCCTGTATGGAAGCCATCTCCTGTCAAGCACCGAGCCCCCTCTGGATTACAGCATGCGGTACTCCTCGGACATGGAGACCTACCACTGTGTGAAGTGCAGCAAGGTGTGTGGCTGAGAACCTCAGCCATGAGTTGGGGCTGGAGGGGGCTAAGAATGGTACAGTTTACACGGCCTGTGAGAGGGAAGAATCAAATAAAGAGTAGGAACTATAAACAGAGGTGAAAACAAAGCTGCCTCCTGGAAAAATCAATGGCATTTTGTTTTTCAGGTGTTCTCCACTCCCCACGGCCTGGAGGTCCACGTACGAAGGTCTCACAGTGGGATCCGGCCCTTCGCTTGTGAAGTATGTGGCAAAACCTTCGGACACGCTGTAAGCCTGGAGCAGCACACCAACATTCACTCCCAGGTGTGTAGCATCCCAAGAGAACTGCCCTCCACAGCCCAGTGGTGCTTGGACTTTTGTGACGAGGGAGGTGATCCTTCCTAGATTACACATGCAATGGCTTTCCTGCAGCACCCAGCAACAGAAGCTCTGAAGACCACAGATCATAGTTCTCACCTTTCCACTCTCAGACAGTCCTTGGGAAAGTCCTGCACGGGGAGGATTGTTGCTACTAGTTCTCCTGTGCCTCACCTTCTCTTAAAGGATGCAGGACAAACAGCCAGCTATTTCCCTAAATCCTCTTTTCATCCTCCTTGTATTAGCACATCAGCCCATGAGCTGAGATTTGCTCCTATCTACCACACTCTTCAAGCTGTCACATGTTCTGCAGCCACTGATTGACACCTCATGATTTTCTTTCCCTACCAGGAAAGAAGTTTTGAGTGCAAGATGTGTGGGAAGACATTCAAGCGTTCCTCCACCCTCTCCACACATCTGCTGATCCATTCCGACACACGGCCCTATCCCTGCCAATACTGCGGCAAGCGCTTCCACCAGAAGTCGGATATGAAGAAACACACTTACATCCACACTGGTGAGAAACAAAATATTCCCATGGAATAAATACAAACTGGAGTCCCTCATGTCTACACACACACACACACACACACACACACACACACACACACACAAAGTCATTCTTTTCTAAGTCTGAACATCCCTGAGATGCACCTCCTCCTTTGTGTAATGAGGAGCCACTCATTATCCAGCCTCTGGTCCACAGCATGCTCACCCCCAGCCCTGGATGCAGAAAGGGCCTGGGACCAAGATGGGGAGGGCTGCCTCTGGTGTTAATCCCCCCCTGCTCCTCAAGGAGAGCACAGACACTAGCAGGCATATTTCTTTCTCTCTTTTGAGATCTTTCTTACCATCTTCTTTGCTCTGCAGGAGAGAAGCCCCACAAATGCCAGGTATGCGGCAAAGCCTTCAGCCAGAGCTCCAACCTCATCACCCACAGCCGCAAGCACACTGGCTTCAAGCCCTTCAGCTGTGAGCTCTGTGCCAAGGGTTTCCAACGTAAGGTGGACTTACGGAGGCACCGGGAGACCCAACACAGTCTCAAGTGAGGGATGGCTCCAGTTCTCTGCTGGAGGTCCCACTGCCAGTGCATGCTTCATGGAAGACAACCCTCCGCAGCATTTCCATCCAGCATGGGGACTCTCATTTCATTCAGCTCACATCGCTTCCTGCACTTTCCTGAGAAGTGACAATGCTTTGGTGTTCTTGCAACCCCAGAGCCTTACACACCCCAGTATGTGACAAAGAAACCTGTGGGAGCTCTCACTTCTTGGTTACAGCAGGTATCAGGCCAGATCTGGTATCACCTGCTCAAGCATAAATGCAGGGGAATTCCTCCAGGGTCACAATTACTCTGGATTTACACCATTCAGAATTCAGTCCATCACACCGACCTGACCAGCAGTGAGGTGGGAACACCTGGACTAGTGGCAGCCACAATCTGTGCCAAGCTGCTGCTGTAACCATGTTCTGCTTTGATGGTTAGAAAGATAAGGATAGGGCATGCAAATAGATTGTGTTCAGCGAGTTGTTTTTAACCTGGACAGGGCTTCTGCAGAGACTTGCCCGGGTCATAAATTCCAGCAACAGACACCTAAAGTCATTTTCTTTCAGTGGAGCATTTACTGTGATCAAGTGACAAATTAACTGCATCCTATTTTTAGCTTGGAGTAGGAGGAAAATATTGGGGAAAAAATAGCTCCTATCCCTAACTAATAACAAGGGTCTCCGCATGCATTCCACACCCACATCCTCCAGCAAAGATCCCTAAGCAAGGGACAACCAGATGAACTCCAGGGAAAGCCACGCCACAGCACTGGGGTTAAGCTAATGAGCCCTGGATCTCAGTACCCTGGGAGAGAGACTGGCTCTCAGAATCCAGGCTGGGATGTTCCCCAGTGTTGCACTGTATGCTGGATTTATTGGCTTAAATCTGTCCTGGACAGCTCTGTGTCACTGCACGGTCAGGAATGACCATGGATGTAGATGTCAAGGGCCAAAGAAACATGATTTCCTTCCACTCTTACAGGAGGAAGTGGTCTAACCCATATACACTGGCATGATATGAGTACTTCACAAATATTACACAAACACAGCAGTGGTATTTCCTCCTTCTTGCAGGTCTAGAGGTTGAAACAAAGCACAGGAAGAAGTAAATAGCTGGCTCTCCTCTAAGCTCTGCTGTGTTCTCAGTACATAACCTTTGGCAAGTCACTGCACTGCTCTGACTTCTATTTCTCCACACCTCTTGGTGATGAGGAGTCATTCGCTCAGGTTTGTAAAGTCCCTTGAGTTTTTGAGAGGAAGGACAAAGTATTATTATAGCATTAAACAGACAAGTGCTTGCTGTTGAGTGGGGCATTGCAGCAGGGCACAGCCCACTCCGTGACTCCATGGCATCGCACGATGACTCCTATGGGAAGCAGCCTGCAGAAGGGGCTGTGCCATCCACCATCTCACTCCCAATGCTCATTAAGGAAGGCTGCCCCCACGGGCAAAGCAGCAGCAATCCAAGTGGAAAATTAATTTACTGCCCAGAGAAAAGAGTTCTGATCCTGTCCTCAGCTACACTGCTGCAAATCCAAAGCCATTCTCCTTACTAAGATTTAAAACATACTTGCCCCTGTTCTTTGCTTAAGCTGGTACTCATTAATACGCAGCCTGGCAACTCGAAACAGAGTCTGTACTCCTGGCTTGTCCTTGCACACTGTAAATATGTATTTATACTTATTCTAATGTATATTTTTATTGCAATACACCAGACAGCAACAACATGTACAGGCCTGCTGGGATTTAACTGATAAACCTGTTACCTCTCAGTAGCTCTGCCAACACAGGGTGCTTTGTGTTAAAAACATTCATCTCAAGAAAGTCTTGTGCTCAGCTCTGGAGGTGCCAGCAGTGGGGGCAGAAGGGGAAAGGAGGGGGGTGACAGTACAGCATTGCTCCCCTGTTAAAGCTGAGCTGTTCTGCATTTTACCATGCCAGAACCTCGTCAGGGTATGGGCTCCCAGAGAGAAAGCAATGCCCAGGCCCTATCTGTGACACCAGACACACATGCACGAACCTCAGATAAGGTAAAAACCATTTTAGCTTATTAAAATTGCTGCCAAAAATGCAAACTGTGTTTATTATTTCCCTCGTCCTCCTCAAATCTGCAAACAGAGATATACAAAGAGCATCTGAACGGCTCTGTAGCTAACACCCTCCAGCCCCAAAACAACAGGCACACCAGCACCCAGTCCACATCCTGGGGGACAGCAGGTGCTTCTGACTCATGAGAAGCTCCTCAGTTTTGAGGGAAATGGTGGTATACATTGATCAGCACCATAGCAAGACCGCCAGCAAAACCACTCAAATCCAAAGCAGCCAGCTAGGTTTGAGCCTGCAGAACAAGATCTAACTGTATCCATTAGATTTCCTCTCTGCCTCTGATTTCTATGTGACAGAAGTCACAGCCTTGAATAGGGGGCTTCTAGCAAAGAGAGGATCACCCAAGAACTTTCATTTATTTCCCCTGGACATTGGGAAATAAAGCTTTCACCATTCTTCTTTGTTCCTGAGCCTAAAGATCACCAAGGAGCAGTCACACCAGAGCAGGCAGTGCCATCCTCACCCATCTACTTGATGGGAGCCAAACCCTTTCCCAGGAGATGGAAAGGCAGGGAGTAAAGACATGCTGGGTGAGCATGGGCAGCATGCTGTGCTGCAACAGGACGGGGTGGGCAGACTAGCCCACTCTCACCAGCTCTGTGAACATATCTCCACAAACACAGGTTGTGGAAGGAAGCCAGCTGGCAAAGGTGCTTGCAAGACAGAAAAACAAGAGTCGGAAGGTGGCTTGAGAAGGAAGAAGGAATTAGCTTGCAGAGTTTTGCACTAAAGCAATTTAAAATATTTCTTCCTAAAGAGCCTCTCTGACTCAGGCCACCAGGTAACACCACCTTATGCTTAAAGGAGCAACGGATGTCATCAGCTCAGAGGAAAACCAAGCATGGATCCTCAGCTCCTCAGATCAGGGAGAGATGTCTTTTGAGCAAGAAGCTGGAGGGACCCCCACCTTGGTTTCACTGCCTGCTGTTCTTTGCAAAGAGAAATACTGTGACAGTTCCAATCTGCCCAGCAGTGAGAGATCAGAAAGATCTTAGTAAAGATCTTGAGGAACAGCCCCAGCGAAGTCAGGGTGACAAACACAGCGGTGTAACCTCACAGCCTGCTTGCAATGGACCTCCCAGGGCAGGAGCGTGGAGCAGGGGCTGCTCTGGCCTGCTGCTCAGTGCGTGGCACCCCATTTCCAGATTGAAAGGAACACCCCATTCTCTGGGGCTGGCAGCTCCACTCTGCACCATTCCCCAGGCTTCCATCCATGCTACTGGAAGCTCTGAAAAAATCATAGAATCATAGTATCATTGTCTAGGATCATCACGTCCAACTCCAAGTCATCCCTGCCATGCCCTCTGACCACATCTCCCTGGTTCAGGAGCACTTCCAGGGATGGTGACTTCACCACCTCCCTGGGCATGAAGGAGAGAGGAAAGAAGCAGGTCTGGTCCTACCCAAGTGCTTCAAACCCAACGTGATCCACACTGCTGAACTCACACAACAGGCACCCAAGGATGCTGAGCACCTGTCAGGATCAGGCAGTTGGTGTCACCAAGTCCAAACACACCTGGCCTTGTTCTCCAATAATGCAAATTCTCCCCAGTTCTGACTGTTCTGAAAGTAACCCCTTTCTCCACCATCTCCCCTTGCATCTGAAACATTCTGGTCAGTCAATCAAGGAAATAGATAACAAAAAGCAAAATCTCAACTAATCTTTGTGGCTGAAGAAAGAACCGATTGTTTTTGCTTCTCCCTGAGCCCTACCATAAACCCTGCACTTCCCCAGTCCTCTTCACACCTTCATTCCTTTATTGCCAGGGAAAGAAAATCCTCAGTCTTGGGGCTGTTTTGTTTAGCAAATGAGGGACATGCAAAGCAATCCTGTTGAGCAGAGGTGAGCCTCTGTCTTCCAGACAGCCTTCAGGTATTGAGAGAAGCAGACCAGAAATGTTGTGATTGAAGGTAGATTTAAGTCTGGACACAGGGTGCATCTTTTCCTAATGAAGACAGCCACAGGACACCTGCAGGAAGAAAAGGTGCTCTCCTAGTTAGCATGGCATTATACTGGAGCTTATCTTCAGATTGTATTAACTGACAGAGAAGGCAAAACTGAAGTTCTCACATGTGTTGGCAAAAGTTAGAGAAGGTCTGAGTGGAAGTGAGAGAAAGGATGGGGAAGAATTTGGATCCAGACAGGTATGGGTTGCATTGGATAAAAAAATATTTGCTGAGTCCAGTTGCTTCCCATCCTAGACCACACAAGAGTGTTTTCAGTGAAAGGTTAAAAGCAGAGTCCTTGCAGCAGGCCATTCCCCCCAGTGCTGCACAGCCTGTCGTAAGTAAAGGGGATGCAGCTGTACTCCCAGCTGCCAGTAGTTTTGTGCTAACTGCAACAGCAACACGTGTGGAAACCTGGAAGCATTACACAGTCTCTCAGTAACAGCTGCATAAGCATGTTTCCTTGCATGGGACAAACATTCCTGCCTGCCATTAAAAGGGCCTGGCCACAGATAGGGAAATACTACATAAACTTTTTGTTTGTTTGTTTGTTTTAATCAATTATTCTGCTTACAAAGCAGAGATGTTTTCCCACTTTTGACCTGGAGCAACACATCCACATGGGAAGCACCAAACCACCACGCCAACCATCCCAGGGCAGCTAAATCAGTCAGTTCTTCTATGGTAGGTGAGACCTAAGAAAATGCAGACCTGTGCAGCAATTACAGAACCAGCACACTTCAGCTAACAGTCACCATGGACACACACGGATCCTATGTTTACAACCCTGACCTGAGGTGCCAGATCTGCCACATCTCTTGCATGACCTTGGGCAAGACATTAGATCTGGATTTGTGAAATTGGCTCAGCACCCTATGCATAGAAAGGTGCTCATAGAAAACTTCAGCCCATCTGCAAAAGGAGGATAATTCCACCTCTCCCTTCTATTTCACTTGTTTTTTTTTTCCTTCCTCCACCCCCCCAACGGTATGATAATCAGACACAGGACTGCCCCTCCTTATCTCCTACAAACAGTGCCTTGCACAATGAAGCCTTGATCTTAGCTGGAACCTACTTAGTGCTACTGTGATCCTAATAACGAATGATAGAAACATACTTCAGCAAAGCAACCCAATTCTGTTAATGGCTTAGAAAGAAATCCTCCAAGCACAACAAGAACACCAAATTAGAAGTTAAACTTCATGTAAGCAGAGAAACGAAGCAAGTGGAAAGACAAAGGATAAATCAGACAGGTAGCATTTCCATCAGTGAATAATATTTAAGGGAGAGAGAGAGAGAGAGACAGAGCTGGATACTGATGCTACAGACATCCTACTTGACCCCCCTCATTCTGAGGATGCTGCCTAAATACAGGCATTTCCAATCTGGCCCTTGGGCTGATTTTGACCTGGTGGCCCAAGGGTGATCATCATTCACCTCACCAGACTGCAAGGCAGGCAGAGAGCAAAGAGTTCCCAGAAATGGGGAAATCTGAGGCCAGGGAGGAGCTGAGCATGCACCGGGCTCAGCTTTAGCCTGATAAGTTTATCAGGCACTGCCGGCTGCTAACTGTCAGCCAGCAAAGTGGGCCTGTTAGGGAGGGGGAACAGCTCCCGGGGTCAGATAGAACAGCCCCAGCCTTATCGGAGCGCCTAAGCCAAAGCGGGAACTGGAGAGTGAGCACTTTCCAACCACTTCATCTGAAGAGCAGACAGATTGGCAGGAAGGACCTGTCAGCCTGCTGCTCCCAGCCACGAGCCCTGTCCATGCAAATGACACCGGTAAGTGCAGTAGGAAAGTTGCAAATTTGGACATAGAGGCCTGAGGGAAGGTGAGGGGGAAAGCTTTCCTAGGAACGTTGCCCAGAGGGGAGAGTCGGACTCAGGAGTTTGGATGCTTACTGCACAAGGTGATCCTTCAGAAGGCTGCCATCAAGCCTTGAGCTTGGAGCTTGAACTCCAGCAGCTCAGGCTAACGCTAAGGCACCAAATTTCAGCATACAAAAAATTGTTTTGTTTTCCCTTTAGGAAAACAAACACGTAAATAGAAGAAAAACCTTCTCATCCATTCTGAGCAGCAAAAGCATGGACCAGCAAATCCTTTCACACTTAGCTTTAGTGCAGCAATACCCAGATCTATACAGCAGACTCTCCCATGTTTGGATGAACTCCGTTTCTGCACACCTCAGTCATGACAGAGGGTAAAAGAATTGTTGCACAGAACATTTCCTCCTTGGTTTCCTTGCTGAGGATGTGCCATGCAGGATAGAAATAGTGTAAGACCATGAGCTTAGACACACTGCATTCCTACAGCCCCTCCAACCGTACTGTTACCGCATCACTGCTCATAGTAGTGGACTGCATGCAGGGCATTGGGCTCATCTTCAGGTCTTTTGGTTGAAACAGGGGACTCAGGTCCTGTCTGTGTCAGGAAATTTTGCTGAGAGATGGCTCAAGTAAAAGCCCTGAGCCTGTCCCACGAGAACATGCTACCTGCCAACAAGTGAGTACGTTGGATATCATAGAGGGCTGGAGACAGCAACATTGTAGGACAAGATATCTTCTACATGAGCTAGTCACTCAAAGGCTCCCTTTATGGCAAGTAACATTACATATACATATATATATATACATATATATATATATATGTGTGTGTATATATATATATATACACATATACACATATATATAAATACATGCACACAGAGCACGATCCAGCTCCTCCTAAAGTATGCATCTAAAATAGGACAGAGAAGTTCTGTCCTTAATGCACCTTGTTCTCCCACTGATCAGAAAGGGAACCTAGCACAGCAGATATCTGAAGTTACGTGGGATGAGTCACACTCTTGTGGTTTGTGCACTGCTCTCAGGCCATGTTTCTCACAGCTGATTCTGTTCCAGTCTGTAGTCTACTGCTCTCCAGGCAGAGAGCTTGTTCACGGCCATTTAATTCCTCGGTGCATCAAGGGCTCTTAACCAAGCTCTAAGTACAACATCCACACTTAGCAGTGGCCAATGCACTTCTGAGGTTCAAGGCTTTCTCATCAAGGCTTACGAGTTAAAAACAAATCAAAAAACCCACCTACTGTTGATTCTACTTTCTCACTGAGGAGTTTTAAAGCAATGGGACTTTATCTTACATCCTAGGCTCTTCTATATTAAGAACTTTGGTGGGATTTTTAGCAGTGGCCAAGACTGCTGGTTTCTTCTCTTTATATAATAGAAGTTATCTCTTGCTTCAGCTGGGGAAAGGGAAGTCAGATGATGATGCATTCCTGTTCTTTCAAAGACACCATCCTGAGGGCATGGACATGGTGAACCACTGTGTCACTCACACATCCCTGCCCCAGTGCCTTATTTAGATCCAGCCTGTAGTGGCTTGTCTGTAAATCAATTGGCTCAATAAACTCCTAGGTGTGAGCATCTAGAAACTGCAAGTCCATTTTTTAATACTGAGGCATCACGAAGAGTGATGAACATGAAACTCAAACAAAAAAGACTTTTCTCCTATCTTTGCTGCTGTCAGCTGATCCAAGCCAGTCACTATCCTTCTCTCTGTCTCAGGATTCCCAACCACAAAATGAGGATAACAACACAGACATACCCTGAGATCAACAGATAAGAGCAAGGTAGAATTGCTGCACATGTGCTGGGATGGGACCTGGCATTATGAAAATAAATCCCATAGAAAATGCACAGAGCATTAAAGCATTGTGATCTTCCTACCCCCTATTAATTTTCCACCTATAAATATTCCCCCCGACAACAGTCGGCAAGGATTAAGCCTTTGTCTGCAAGCTTTCTCACAGCATCATTATAAATTTTCAGGAGATGCAACAAAAGAAATGTAGTTATCAGAATCTACAGTTCATTCTGTGTCCCAAAAATAAGTCATTGGTATTAGCTCCCAGCCCCACTTCCTCAGTTCCCAAGTCCCCAGCAATCTTAGCTCCGAAGGGAATGTGACTCAGACCCTTCAACTGAACGGCTGTCATCTGCAAACCCTGATGGCTGGATGCGACCACGGCTTTATCGTGGCCCACCAGCTGCACGTACAACCCTTGCCTCCTCCCCAATGATTCAGCAAATCTTCTCTGAGGAGAAAAACAAGCATACAAGCGAACAAATCACAATGTCAGATTACAAAGATGAGCGGGGGAAAAGCTGCAGCTCAAAGAAGGGAGATAAAAGCTGGTGAAATCGCATGGCATAAGGGCTGAAATGCCTGATAGACTTTTTGTGGAGTGTAGCAATAAAAATATAAAACATAGTTGTCTTTCCGCGTCCTTACTCCTTAAAATATTACTAAGTGAGAACACACATGTAAGGAAATGAAGCACATTCCACCCTCTGTGATCTGGGCATTGCACAGGGCTGATATGGAGCCCTCGTGGCATCACTGAGAGCTAAAGAATCCATCCTGTTTTACATTGAAATTAAGTTCTACCAGGCAAACTACTTTCAAAAAGAGTTTTTGTTCACCGTAACCAACACTTTCAACGGCTCAGAAGCCTGTTGTCAAACACTTAACAGCTAGAGATCAGTCAGAAAATGTAGTACTTCTGAATAGCATTCAGCCCAGATATTCCAGTCAGAGCCCACTATTTCCAGAAATGCCATGTTTGCAAGTGTTTGCAATTCACAGAGCACTCATGTCACATTTATGGAACATCTCAAGCTAGTGGGTCCTCCAACATCTGTGAGACAGAGATGCACCCCTCCACTAGATTAAATGCTACAACAGAAAACATAGAGAAGAAGCATATGCACATATTTCAGTACTGAACTACAAGTAAGGAGGACTGACTTACCTCCCTACGGGTTTGTGTATTCTTTGTGAATATTAATGTATTCACACCAATGTGAAATCACAGTTCATAAAGCCCACTGAAGCCACTTACTACGTCTTCAAAAAGACATGAATCAGAGCAAAAGTGTGTTGCTTCAGGGGGCTGCTCCATGGGACACCAGGGCAACAGTTGACAAGGCAAGAGTAAAGCAAAACCTTCAGGAAAGCAACCATGAAGTACTGAACTGCCTCATACCCACTCATCTGCCAACCTCTCCCCAGGGTTTAAACAGACCTGTGATCATAGAAAAGAAAAGAAAGCACTCCTTGCCTCTTTCCTATGGGCTCCTAAAGGGAACAGGATTTTAGTTTAGGTACTTACAGAGCGGTAGCAGGGAGGCTGAAATTAAATGATCACTATGGCCCTTTTCAACCCAGGCCATTCTATGATTCTATGAATTAACATCACCTGAATTACACACAGTTGAAGTCACATCTGTCTCCTTTTAAAGCATTTCCCTTTGCAGTTATGCCACCTGCTCTCACAGGTCTGGAGGCTTTCCTCTCAAGTCTAATGATAATCAGCTGTATTGCTTAAAGCTTGAGTGTCAGAGCTAAGAGATGAAGACATTTGTTTGCAGGGAGAGCGTTGAAAATGTAGTGCCACTGCACCCTACAGGCTGAAAATAAAGAGTCAATCATTCTTTATATGTACATACACACACACACATATATATATATCACAGTATCCAAATGAGGCTCATCACTTTTGAGAGGGAGGCTGGATCAGGACTCTTGCACGTTTAGGGCTGGCAGTTCTGCTTCTGCCCCATACCACAATGAACAATTCTATTGCCTGTACTGCTGGGATGAGCAGGAAAACCAGCAGCTGTAACACAAATACACACTCACTACCAAAGCCCTGGCTAGAGCTGTCCCAAACTCTGCTATGTATGGGGTACCTGATGATGGGGAGCACTGTGAGAAACAGGAAAGTGTGCCTTCGTAGGGCCAGGAGTTCAGCCCCAACCAGAGGAGGGAACAGTGCAGGGGGTGACCCTGCAGCAGGAATCCCTACCCAGGCTCCTGAGTCTCAGCAAGATCAATGTGAGATTTTGGAGTGATGCCACTGCCATGGGCTGGAGCTGTGTGGAGGCTATGAGAAGTCAATGCCATATGTTCCTCTGACCACATTCACTGGATCTGTTCCCTCCAGGCCCATGGTCACTTATGCCTGAAGAACATTCTGTGAAATCTCCCACAAGAAACAGCTTTTGTTTTTCTCACTGCACTCCTTTATCAGCATTTAGAAGGGAAAAAAAAATATCATAACTGCATTTCCATCTTACATTGTCCCTGTACCCTGCTGAACTCCAGGAGTTACAGTGGAGCAAAAACAGAAGCGTGCAGCCTTTTGTGTAACAAATCCATCTCATCAAATCAGCATCAATTGCATGGGGGGGTTTCTCTCTGGTAGTACAGGGTAAAACTTTCATCAGACAACTAGAGGTAGTTTGGCCATTTGGATGGTGTTGTTTTTTTAACTGGAATTTCCCTTCCTCAGTGCTATCACAGAAGTCTTTAAGTTACAGCTTACAAGTACATGATTCCAAAATCCACGAGGAGCTGAGGCCAAAGTAAAACCCACTGCTCATACAGCTTGATCCTTTCTCCTCAGTTATCTGGAAAACAGACTTCATTTTTGCATGTTCCCATGAAATCCACATGCCTGTGTGTGCCATAGGCAGACAGCAAACCCAGTCCTCTACCCCAGCAATGCCATCTTTGTGAACTTTGATGATGAAAAAGTCCCAAGCAAACCACTGGATGCTGTTGCACGGACCTGGAAGAAAGTGTGCACCAATCCTGTGGACAGGAAGGTGGAGGAAGAGCTGAGAAAAGTACGTGCCATGTTCCTGAGCTGGGCTGGGCACTCAGCCCTTGTGTGCTGTGTAGGAAAGGACTGCATGCAGCCCTTTTCTTTGACTTCCTCCAGGTGGTTGCAGTCCTACTTGCTGGCTCCTCTGTAGGTTTTGGTTGTGAAGTTCTGTGTATAATACTGTTAGCGTGGCCTATTGAATTACAGCAGGATTCCAAATCCAGGCCGTTGCGTTCAATTCTCTTTCACTATCTGAATTTTGATTGAGATATTTCTTTACACGTGGATGGCCTTCATCCCATAGAAGCAACACCTGCAGGGCTCCCACACTGTGACACCAGCCTCCCTCAGCCAAGGTTTAGCCTTGGCCTATTTACGTACAAGGACTTACGCAGCACAACTCAGAGCAAAAACTGCGTAATGGCACTGGCACATAGCCGCACTGCTACCTATATATACATACGTTGGGCTGTGTTTGGAGGCAGGCTCCTCAGGTGCACACCATGGCTCGCTGGGTGACTCTGAGCTTTGCCTTGTGCTGCTGCCTCGGGGTGGCACAGGCTGCGACAGTAAGTACATAGGCATTTCTTACAGCTTCCTAAGACTTTTTCCCTGTTCTTGCCTGAATGAGCAAATTTCTCCAATGTCTGCTCATGAAAAAGGCCTGCAAACAGTGACAGCAAAGGCAGGGTATTGTTCTTGAAAAGGCTGTCCCTGGTGTCTTCACAATAGCGTCCTGCACAGTTCTTTATCAGATCTGGCTTGGCTTAAATCTTAAGGCTGTAGGTTCTCACAGTCTACCATGTACACATGGAAGAGCAGAGATATTGCTGCTGGCTGTCTGCTCCGAAGGGCAACATGAAGGACATTGGTGTGGGCACATCGCTGGCAGCAGCTACCTGTGGGCTTCCCACCAGGAATCCCAGGATGGCTGGGGGGAGGGGGCTGTGAGTCGCTTTGTGCTGGGGGATCCTCCAGCCATGGGAAGGTGTGGGTGCTGGTAACAGGAGAAGCCTCAGTCGTGAAGGATTGCAAGGGATTTACTTTCTTCTCGATGGTACCATGTTTAGCTTGGTGTGGTGCTCACCGAGGGAGGTTTTGTGAAAGGCAAGAATAAACGACGGGGACTCCTGGGGAGCTATGTGGACATCTTCAAAGGGATCCCTTTTGCTGCCCCACCAAAGACACTGTACGACCCCCAGCCTCATCCTGGCTGGGAAGGTAAGATCGAGCTTTGGGTTTATTTTGTTTAACTTCTGTCTCTTTAGTCCATTGCTGGCAGGAGCTAGTTCACACGGGAAAGGGTCCCACTCGCTCAGTAACAGTGGATGGGGAGGCTTTGTTGCTCCTGCCAGACTTACAGAGGGGAAGATGGGTGGACAGAACCTACAACCAAAATAGCTGACACCTCTAACCAGGACCTGTTGTATTCCCTTTCTTCTCTCAGGAACACTGGAAACAACAGAATTTAAAAGTCGCTGCATGCAGACAACGGTTGCACAAACTGATGTCCGTGGGGAAGAGGACTGTCTCTATCTGAACATCTGGATCCCTCAAGGGAGGAAAGAGGGTATGTGTTTGGCAAAGACCTGAGGAGGAGATTCTCAGTTGCCTTCTGTGGATCAACTGCTTTGGGGCATCCCTCAACAGCTACGTTTCCACAGCGAGCACAGCACTGGTTTTCAGTGGGAAAGGTAGGAGAGATCTCAGCCACTGTTCCCCAGCTGCATTCCACTGGGAGTTGCAGCCTCTTCTACAGAGCAGAGATTTTCTTGGCCATAGGCTATCACAAAGCATCATGTCCTTGAATTGGAGACAACCCTTTCTGGACAAATGACTGTCCTACACTCTAGTAGAGATATAAAAGTTCTTTTCTTGTCAAGAAAAGAGAGTAATTTGCATGGGATGTCAGCCAATAGGGAAAGCCCACATAGGTTTGTTGTCCTGGGAATGCTTTTCCAATGCTCTTCCTGTGGTGGGGTAAGATGACAATGAAGATGACAGGGGCATTTGTGTCAGCCCCAATAGGTTCATGCCCAAGTGGAGCAGTGCTCAGTGAATGGGCATGGAAGTAGGCAGCACCTTCTGGCTGTGTAGTGCTTCATGCTGCTTTTCCTCCTCACCTCCTAGTCTCCACCAACTTGCCAGTGATGATCTGGATCTACGGCGGTGCCTTCCTTCTTGGAGGGGGTCAGGGAGCCAACTTCCTTGACAATTACCTCTATGATGGTGAGGAGATTGCTGTGCGGGGCAATGTGATTGTGGTGACCTTCAACTATCGTGTGGGGCCCCTGGGCTTCCTCAGCACTGGAGACGAAAACATGCCAGGTACCACAGTTGCTCCCTCTTAGGGGACCCTGCCCAGCTCCCCACCTTTGCCCTGAATGAATGGTGGGTACCCTCTGTTGCTCAGGGAACTATGGGCTGAAGGACCAGCATATGGCTATTGCTTGGGTGAAGAGGAATATCAAGGCCTTTGGAGGGGATCCAGACAACATCACCATCTTTGGGGAGTCAGCTGGTGCTGCTAGTGTCTCCCTGCAGGTCTGTTGTCCTTGTTAGACCACACTATAGCTGCTTCTCATTTCTGCAAATGGGCAAACCAGCCCCCTTGGCACTCTGATGCTTTCTTCCATGCATGCCATACCCCCTTGCTCTCCTCCTCTTCTCTCCTTCTCATCATACCACCTTTTTACTTCAACTGCTGAGTATAACAAGAGCTGGCTCCTTCCCTGGACCTTGTGTACAAATTGTGAGGGGGATCATCCAGCTCTGGCATGGAATTGTTTCTTCATGCTTTCATGAATGAAACTCTCTATTTTGTGCTATTTTGTGCTGCAGATGCTGTCCCCAAAGAATGCCGGTCTGTTCAAGAGAGCCATCAGCCAAAGTGGTGTCGGTTTGTGCAGCTGGGTCATCCAAGACGACCCACTCACTTGGGCTAAAAAGGTAATGTGCACCTCTGCAGAGGGACCCCAACCCACAGAGGGAAGCTGGCACACGGGACAGTTAGTGGCCTGCACACCTACCTGGGCTGGCTGGATCGTGGCTGTGTCACTCCAGGCAGCAATCCTGAAGCTGAAGTCTTACTTGAGGGTACAAAAAAAAAAAATGAGATTTCATAGAAAAGAGCATAGCAAGTATGGGATTTAGCAGGAGCCACGCTGCCAAACACAGAGCTCTGGAAACACGAATCTTTGAGATTAAAACCAAGTTCTCCTCTGGGAAGCTGGGAATGCAGCCTGGCTTCAGAGAGTATTGCCATGAGCTTTGTCTCTCTTCTTCTGCAGGTTGGAGAGAAAGTGGGCTGCCCCACAGATGACACCACAGCCTTGGCCAATTGCATCCGTGCCACTGACCCCAAAGACGTGACACTGGCCTTCCACTTGGAACTGACCTCCCTGTCTGGTATGTTCCCCAGCCTATGCTGTGTCCTCCATGCACAAAAAGTTCACTAAGCCTTCAATGGGGTACTGGGGTGATTGCCAGAAGTATTTAAACAGTGCTTGTGTCATTCAGTAAGGGGACAACAATGACAGATTTTGCAGTCACTCCTTCACAGACAGGTGCACACTGTGCTGAGTGAATGCTGTTGGTTGTGCAATGGCAGTGGTGGCAGATCAGTTGTCTAGGGGTTGTGCCTTAGCTCCAGAACAACTAGCTTTCTGTTCTGCGATGTTTCATGAAAGCAGCAAGAGGAATTCCAGAATACAGCTTACAAACAACAACAAACTGACAACATCCATCTTTTTTTTTTTCTTAAGCAAATAAGATACGCCAGGCCACACAGCTGTTTTTTCCATGCTCCTAACAGATTCTGGATTTGCTTCCTGCTGCAGGTCCCGTGGTTCATACACTCACCATCACTCCCGTTGTTGATGGAGACTTTCTCCCTGACTTGCCAGAAAACCTCTTTGCCAATGCTGCTGACATTGACTACATTGCTGGGGTCAATGACATGGATGGACATATATTTGCTGGCGTTGATATACCTGCTATCAACCGTCCATTAGGGAAAATGACTGCGTAAGAAGACATTCCTAAAACCCTTATCAAGAGAAACTTTAACATATTCCCAAACACCAAAGACTGGAAGGGGCACTACCTTCAGCACAGGATGTCACTCCAAGCTGGGGTGCCCAAGGCATGTGTTGCCAAGCCCAGAGCCTTCAAGAAAATGATCTAATTTAGTGGGGAAGCCTTCCCAAATATCTTTAAGATACCCCTGAACTCAGCAGTAGAGACAAGCATGGCAGCCCTGATGCTCTCTGTGTGGAGTGTGTTCATGCAGAAATGCTGGGTGCCTGGCCATAAGACCCCTCTTTCAGGACTAAAAGAGCTTATGGCCCATTTGGAACCCAAGCGGTTCTGCTGAAAAGGTTGTGTCTCTCCATCTAAGACCTGGATTGAAACTCCCAGCTTTTACTTCACCAAACAGTTGCCAACCACAGGTGTTGGATGTGAAACATCAAAGGGAGCTGGGACAACTTCTACACTCCTCTTCGAGCTGCTGGTCCTCAATTATCTCACACCTCTTGTCTTTTCAGGAGCGAGTTCTTTGACTTGGTCGAAGGACTTACTGCAGAGAGGGGTGAGAGAGCAGCCACCCTGACGTACGATCTCTACACAGAGACATGGGGTGACAACCCAGGGCAAGAAGTCATGAAGAAAACAGTGGTGGACCTGATTACCGACTACATTTTCCTGATTCCCACGCAGTGGGCACTAAACCTGCACCATCAGAATGCCCGGTGAGGAGCACAGCATTGGTAGGAGCTCAGAGTTTGTTTGGGAACCAAAATGCTACTCCCAGCATGAAGGGCTCCATCAGTGTTTGGAGCATAGTTACAAATCCACACTCCTTTTCCTGCTCCCCACTCACAGTTGCTTATCAAGTCTATTTTATTTCCCCAGGACTGGCAAGACATACAGCTATTTGTTCTCCCAGCCATCTCGAATGCCCATCTATCCAAGCTGGGTAGGGGCAGACCATGCTGATGATTTGCAGTACGTGTTTGGGAAACCCTTTGCCACCCCTCTAGGCTACCTGCCCAAGCACAGGAAAGTCTCATCTGCCATGATTGCTTATTGGACCAATTTTGCCAAGACTGGGTAAGTGATCCTGGTTCCACCTTTGGAACTTGCTGCAGCACTTCAACCTGTTGCTTTTGTCTATTAACTTCTCAGAAGCAATTCTCAAAAGCAGAGTGCCCTCTGTACTTTTGCAAACCTGGCTCTATGTCTCCCAGTGCTAGAGTTTGCTCTGAGCTTTCCTCATCCAAAGAACACCTGGGAACAGCAGAAGCATTTTCAGGACTTGTGATCTCTGCTTAAAATTTCTGATGACATTTCTTTCTGAACCCTGGAGTTGGGGCAGGAGTTCAGTTTGCTCTGTGCAGCCAGGGCCAGTGCTAGTGGGAAACAAAGGGGGAGAATGCAGGTTGGCAAGTTGCTCCTAGCAGGCAGAATTGCTATCATTTGTCTAAATTTCAAAGTCTCTCCTTGCACTCACTTAAAGCCTTACTTGAGCACAGATAAGATCTGCAGAGAACACAAATCTGCCATGATAAAACTAAACTTCTATTTCTTTTTTCCCAGTGACCCCAACAGTGGGGATTCAAAGGTGCCTGTTACCTGGCCGGCCTACACCACTGAGGGTGGTTACTACCTGGAAATCAACAATAAAATAAACTCTGATTCAGTGAAAAAGAATCTGAGAACCCAATATGTGAACTACTGGAATTCGGTCTATCTAAATCTGCCAAAGGCATCCTAGACTGTGGAGCTGCTCCAAGCAAAACCACCTTTTAAAGACAGACCGAGTTCATTAAAGGCTTGATTGCAACTGAGGCATTTTGGCTTCTGAATGTCTTTGTCATCACGGTTTACTCCCTATCACTACAGTTAGGCAGGAAGCAGCATCTAGTCTCTTGGCAAAGCATGTTCCCCTGACAGCAGTGGGTCAATTAATGATGCATCAGTGCATCATTGGCTCAAGGTTTGTTTTTGCTTGTGCCTTGCATGATCCCTATCAGGACAGACCCAATCCTGATCTGTACCTCTGGATATTGCCGGATTCTAATCATCCACACTTATAACAAACATCTCATAGATAATTATAATATATGCACACAAATCTCTTAGAGAAATGTTCCCCAGTTAGCAATAATAATAATAATAATAATAATAAATGCAAGGAGGTTATTCTGCACTGGTTTATGGCCACAAGTCTCTGCTTCACAAAGACCAAGCCAGGCTGTGAGCTACAGCTCTGAACCAAGGAATAAAGAAGAGGATCAGAATTTGTCACCCAGGATTTGTACCTGGAGCTATTCCCAACTTTACAACACCATGGATGCCCACAACCTTGTCCCATACCAACATCCTCCCCGTGCCCATGGCCAGCTGCATGCAGCTTTGGTGCACAGCACCCTGGCTGCTGTATCAAAGGGTATTTACCCTTCATCTGTTTCCACTTAGTAATTTTCCAGTGTTCAGTGAGCACAGTCAGATTGGTTTGGTGGGGAATGAAAGGAAAGTTCAAAGATAGCCGTGGTCTTATAAATGTAATGCAAACAAAGGAGAGACGTTGCAGGCACTCTGCTTTTGGGTAAGAATTTCTGCTCAGGCAGAAAAAACACTGCAAATATTCTTAAAAACGCGGAGAGAAACACTTAAAGCCACGTGACCAACGTGAAGCCCAAGGCCAGAGGAACTAGAACTCACCTGTGCAGAACTCACCAGAACTTCATCAGCTGCTTTCTGTTCTTTATCTGGGAAGGTTCCACTGCAGTGCGCGCTATGCCCGCCAGGGGGCGCTACGAGAGCGGCCCATTGCCAGCGCCTGCCGGAGCCGCGTACGGGATGCTCAGGGGACAGCGTTGGCTATGGGATGAATAGGGTGCAGCGTTGGATATAGGATGCCCGAGAAGCAGCATCAGTTGTTGAGGAGACTAACCCTTCTGTTTTGCACCCCCAATCTCTCGGGAAGGCTGAGCAAAGGGAGAAGAGAAGGAGGATAGAGATGGAGGAGCATAAGCCCAGAAAACGTGGTGGTGTTGAGATAGGGAATGGTGCCCTGCATCACCCCCTAGGGGACAGCGAGGGACACCAGGGTTAGCAGGGAGCCAGAATGGGTGCCAAAAGCTACAGGGGAGGGGACATGGGTGCAGCTGTGCCTACACATCTGGACAACACTTTCAGGCACATGGTCTGATTTTTGGGTGGCCCAGCATAGAGCCAGGAGTTGGCCACAATGATCCTGATCGGTCCCTTGTAGCTCAGGACATTCAGTGATTCTGTGAGCTCACCATCTCTTGCTGCTGCTGCTGCTCCTGAGCTCTCCTCAAGCTGATTCCAAGGTAGTGAATTCAGCCCTGCTCTCCTGGATGGTGGGAGTGAGAAATAACCAACTGATTTCTTCGGAGACCAGATCTCTTGTGAAAATGTTTTAATTCGTGATTGCAATGGTGGGTGTCCTGCAAGCAGGAACACACAACCAAAAACACATCATAGCCTGATATCACCTACACCCCCAACATAAGGATTCTTTCCCTGTTTCCTTGTTGGTTGGGTACTCCAGGTTCACAATCTATCTGATGCTTCCTCTCTCTCATTATTCCTATCTCATTATTGGTTCATAATTTGTTACCTCCTGATCTCTGCTAGTTTTGTAAGTGTTTATAATGTCTGCTCTGTCCATTTCCCTAATCTTTACACTGGAGCCTCTTGCTTTCTGCTTAGCTGTCTATCCAAGCACATCCCAGCTGGTCTATGAGTACAGGCCAGTGGGGTTTTTTATTTGCAAAGTTCTTTGAGTGCACACCCCCCAGGGAGCTGACAAAGTCCATTTCTCCAAGCGAGCAGAACCCATAAACAGTCTCCAAGCCACGATCTCCCAATATTGATCTGCCACATCTGTTTGCTCTTCTTACACAGCTCCGAGTGCAGGTGTGTGTCTTACAGCCTTTGGCCGTCCTCAGGGGAGGAGAGCACACAGATGCACACAGCAGAGCCTCCTCGCGTCTCTCCAAAGCGCTCACACTCCGTTCTTTAAGCACAGCGCGCTGTGAAAGCGAAGGGCGACCCGGAACCTCCGTGCGGCGGAACCATCGCGCTGCGGCTGCGGGGAAGGGACGGGGACGGAGCGGGGACGGGTTGGAGACGGGCCGGGCAGCGATGGCGGCGGACGGGCAGCGCGCGGAGCGAGGCTCGGGGGTGCTGGAGCTGCCCAGCGCTCCGCGTTTGGTGTGCGTGGAATATCCGGGGCTGGTGCGGGATGTCGGCGCGATGCTGCGGACTCTGGGAGGAGAGGAAGGGGTGTCGAGGGTGAGGGGCTGCCGGAAGCCGCGTGTGAGGGAGGCGGGCTGCGGGTTACGCGGGGTATCGGGGCGGTGAGGCGCCGTGCTGGAGGTGGTTGGAAGGCGTTTCAGACCCCGGGGTGATGTGAAGGCATGGAGCTGACGGCGTGCCGTCTGTGATGCAGATCTACGCCGACCCCGGCAGAAGGTTGGAGCTGTATTTCCGCCCCAAGGACCCCTACTGCCATCCCGTGTGTGCCAACCGCTTCCCCGCCTCCGCCATGCTGCTCAAGGTGAAGAGGAGGACCGGGAGGAAGCGGGTGGGCGCGGAGGAGCAGGACGTGCAGTTTGAAATGGAAATCATGGGGATCGTCACGACGGTTTACAAATTTCAAGGTAATGCTGGTGTTTTTGTCCTCAGGGCTTAAAGGCTGATGGGAAAGAGAAAGGTTTCCTTTTAAGGCTGGAAGGGAAAGCACACCTATTATTACAGCCTCCTTTCTGTATAAAGCTTTGCATAGATCTATCAGACTCTGCTCCTGAAAGCTGAGTGCTGGGAGAAGCATTATCTTCACAACACACTTCACAGCGTTCTGACTCGTATAATTCTATGATTCCTTATGACTTGTTTCCCATAGGAATGTCAGATTTCCAGTACCTTGCAATGCATTCTGGTCCTGACGGCAAACAAACCTCCATGTATGACAAAGTCCTAATGCTCAAGCCAGAGAAGGAAGAATTTTTCAATAGGGAATTGCCTCTGTACATCCCTCCCCCAATTTTCTCACGACTGGACACTCCTGTTGACTATTTCTATCGGCCAGATGTCCAACACCGGTCAGTGCCTTTTCTCATTATAATAAATAGTCCATGTTGTTTCTTGAATGGAAAGACAGTGACACATTTTTCTAGTTTGATATATACTTCCAACGGGCAAATCTTCAAGTTAAGGTTTCATTTTTTATCATATGGAGATGGATTGAATCCATTCTGACATCGGTGCTGTTATAGGATCTAAGCTCTTAAAGCATCAGGCCAGCGTTAAATACATGCCTCATGCATTTCATTAGTTTTTGCTACTGAGTGCTCGGTACAAGTGATAGCTTTTCCTGCAGGAAACAACATGTCACATGGGATACACAAGTGTGGCTTTCTGCCTGCTTCCCATGGGCTGGAGCTGTGTGGAGGCTATGAGAAGTCAATGCCATATGTTCTTCTGACCACATTCACTGGACCTGTTCCCTCCAGGCCCATGGTCACTTATGCCTGAAGAACATTCTGTGAGATCTCCCACAAGAAACAGCTTTTGTTTTTCTCACTACTACCCTTTATCAGCATGTAGGGGAAAAAAATATCTTAATAATTGCATTTCCATGTTATGCTGTCCCTGTACCCTGCTGAACTCCAGGAGTTACAGCAGAGCAAGGAGAGAATGTGCAGCCTGTTGTGCAACAAATCCATGTCATACAAATCAGTGATAAACTGCCTGGGGGGTTTCTCTCAAGTAGCACAAGGGATCTCTTTCATCAGAGGTACTTTGGCCATTTGGATGGTGTTGTTTTTTTAATTGGAATTTCCCTTCCACGTTGATGTCGCAAAAGTCTTCATGGTTACAAGTGTGTGATTCCAAAATCCACGAGGAGCTGGGGCCAAAGTAAAACCCACTGCTCATACAGCTTGATCCTTTCTCCTCAGTCATCTGGAAAACAAACTGCATTTTTGCATGTTCCCATGAAATCCTCATGCCTGTGTGTGCCATAGGCAGACAGCAAACCCAGTCCTTTGCCCTGTCTTGTAGGGATGGCTACAACAATCCCCAGGTGTCAGCTGAGAACCTCATTGGCCTCAGCAGGGCCCGGCGCCCCAACAATGCCATCTTTGTGAACTTTGATGATGAAGTGCCAACCAAACCACTGGATGCTGCTGCACAGGCCTGGAAGAAAGTGTGCACCAATCCTGTGGATAGGAAGGTGGAGGAAGAGCTGAGAAAAGTACGTGCCATGTTCCTGAGCTGGGCTGGGCACCCGGCCCTGGTGTGCTGTGTAGGAAAAGACTGCATGCAGCCCTTTTCTTTGACTTCCCAGGAAATGGCTGTAATCCTAACTACTTGCTGGCTCCTCTGTAGGTTTTGTGATTGTGAAGTTCTGTGTATAATACTGTTAGTGTGGTGTGGCCTGTTGAATTACACCAGGATTCCAAATCCAGGCCATTGGGTTTGATTCCTGTTCACTATCAGCTGTCACTTGAAATCTTGGCAAAGAACGTTTGCTTTTTCTGTTCTCTGATCCTCCAAATGAGAGGGGCTATACTTCTCAGGATACTAGAATGTTTGGTGTCCAGAACAGCTGCACTTCTTGTAAATAACGGGTGGGATAAAAACTTGTCAAGGCCAATACCATCATGTCAAGCAATTGAATGAGGAGCATGTATCTGAAATTATGTATTATTTTAGCTCTTTGAGGTTCGTCCAGTCTGGTCTCGAAATGCAGTTAAAGCAAATATCAGTGTCCACCCAGACAAGCTGAAACTTCTGCTGCCTTGTTTGGCCTATTACATGGTAAGTCTGTATACCTGCCCTTGTTCCTGTCTGAGTTAGCAGAAAGCAAGGGTGGATCTACCTGGGTGTTCCTTGCTCTCTGCAGTTTCTGAGGTCCTAGCTGAGCTTAATGTAAGAGGAAGAGGGAAAGTAAATCTTCCTCTTGAACAGAAGTTATAACCATGCAGGATTCAGCAGCTGTTAGCTCTGTTGGATCTGGTCTACTTTGTCATACAGTCAGACACTCAGATTGATTGTCCATCTGGCAACGATAGCAGATTTCTTTCCAAACAGATTCTTGTGACCTTGCAGATTATTTTTAAAGGCACACAAATATTTGGGCTTCAGTACGTTGCCCAATTTTGGTATGTAAATAGGAGTTGTAGAAAGTGATGAAGGAACTGGTAAGGAAGTAGATTTGGGCAGTGCAGGAAAACATTAGCATTTTCAAAGAGACTGCAATACAACTATATTTGCAACTTGTCCCCCCTGTTTGTTCACACAGATCACAGGTCCTTGGAGGAGCTTGTGGGTTAGGTTTGGGTATGACCCTAGAAAACACCCTGAAGCAAAGATTTATCAAGTACTGGACTTCCGAATTCGCTGTGGAATGAAATATGGTAAAAGGGTCTGACCCACAGAGACCACCTCTGCTGTATGCTTAATCCTTTGGTTCTTTTATTTTTGTTTGTTTTCAAACTCTTTTGCTCTGTCTGCTCTGATGGAGAGTGCATCTTTGGAGTTCATTCCTTCCTGCAGTTCTTCCATGAACTTCTTTATTTTTATACTAAGCAGTATTTCTTCCCTCATTTGGCATATTCCAGACCTTATGAACAGCTGTCTGACTTTCCTTTTCCATGCATTCAAAGCCCAAATGATGTCAGCAGGCCATCTTTACTCTTGCTCAGGGGAAGCACTAAGCAGTAGACTCTGTTGCTTGCATGTGCAGGACACCAGGACTCAGGCTGTGGTACATAGGGTTCCTTTGGTGTGATTTTGTACAGAGCAAGTTGAGGGAAAGGACTTTCTGAGGTCATATAATAAGTCCTTGAGAGAGCTGTCATCTCGTTATTATGATCAGATCACATCTTCCCCTCTTTCCAACCAAAAAGGTTTTATCTGATACTTCTCTCTGTCTTGCAAAAGTCGGTGTGTCCCAAAAATCAGCCTTTGTTTCACACAGTGGTCCAGCACTTGTTACTGAGCTAGGCATATTCTGTGGGATGCTTATCCTCAGTTCACTGTGGGTTTTCTTTTCTCTAGGTTACACCCCCAATGATATGCCAGTGAAAGCAAAACGCAGCACGTATAACTACAGCCTGCCCATCACTGTCAAAAAGCCAGGTATGTCGTGCCAGCTGGAGGGCTGTCTGACTCTGCTGTTTCTTTGTTTTACTCCATCCTACCCTCAGGTAGTGAGAAGTGTCTCCTGTGCTCCAGCTGAGCCAAAATTAGAACTCAGATCTTTCCTGTGACCAATTGATTATCGGGTAACATCTCCTAAGGATCAGCCATGCATGCTCAGTTAGTTTCTGGGTTGATCTGCTTTTCGCTGAGCAGCCACGCTGGATCAACACTGGGAGGCAACAGTACAATGCCACAGTGAATTTGTTCCCAATCAGGTCTCTGTTGCCTTTCAGTAAGTCATACAGTCAGTGTACACGATCTGAAGCAGGGACTTGGTACTCCTGGTGCATCTGGTGCAAAAAAGCCTCCCTCCAGCAGGTATAAACTGAAGGTAAGCATTACTCTCTTACCAGAATACTGAAATAGCATTGTAAAAAGGGACTGTTTTCTGTTTTGGAATTCATTGAGGGTTTGGGTTTCTCTTTGAGATGTGAATGAGTTGAAAGTCACAAGTTTACCTGAAGAGCTGCTATTTGAACGTGTCACTGCCCAGGGAGGTGGTGGAGTCTCCTTCTCTGGAGATGTTCAAGACCTGCCTGGGTGCCGACCTGTGCGACCTATTGTAGGGAACCTGCTTTGGCAGGGGGTTGGACTCGATGATCTCTGCAGGTCCCTTCCAACCCCTACAATTCTGTGATTCTGTGATTCTGTGAACTTCACCTGCTGTTCTGTGAAGGTATTTCTTACAGGGGATTGCTACTTTTGCTCCAGCCTTAGACTCAATGAACACTTTGTTTCAGTTGAGAAAACTGGAGAACTTAAGTTAAAGGGCAGTGAAGTGCAAAACATTGCCATGTGTTTATGGGGTCATACTGCAGAACAAGCAGGGTAAAATGAATATTTAAATAGGAACCTGTTTGGTTTTTTCTTCCTTTTTGCTAGAACAAAACTGCTGATATGCAGTAACAAGCTACTAAAGAAGCTGTAGCTTGGATAGTAAGTGTTTTGTGACTAGGGACAGATCTGTGCAAGAAGTGCCTTGTTGTTTACTCAGTACTCTGCCATTACACCAGAGTTGCCCTGTTACAGCTCAGAATGCACATTAAATCCTTTCCACTTTTCCTCTTAGGAATCGGTCTATATTTTCCGAGAAGGAGCCTTACCCCCTTATCGCCAGATGTTCTATCAACTCTGTGACTTGAATGTGGAAAGGTACTACACACTGCCAGCTGAGTCCTCTGTTAGAACTAGATTTCAAAGCCTGTTTATATCCACTTCATTACTCTCACTCTCCTTGACCAGAAACTTAAGAGTTATTTGGCTTCTGAATAAAAACAGGACAGACTTCTCACCTAAACTTCCTTTCCTATACGACAGATGAATAACCAAACACGCTTTCCAACTCAAGGAAAGCAAAGTAAGCCACAGTCTGTCTTATTTGAAGCCTGCAACTGAGTGCAGAAGGCTAACATTTCACTTTCTTTTTGTTGCTTTTTAGCCTACAAAAAATCATCCATCGGAACGATGGTACAGAGTCAGAATGCACGGAGCGGGATGGATGGTGCCTTCCAAAGACTAGTGATGATCTGCGAGATAGCATGTCCCTGATGATAAAGCAGATAATCAGATCTACAAGACCTGGTACGGATGCTTTTGAACCTCAAAATGCCAAGCAATGTATTACCACTTGTCTGATGACACAGAGACTGCATTAGGATCTTGTCAGTGCTGGGAAAGCAGCACTACTGCATTCACCACCTGTGGTGTTCCATGCTCTCGTGCATTACAGTGTGAGAGCTGAGGCTGTTGTCCTGCCACATGACATGGGTTGGAGACTAGGAACAGCTAAGAGTAGAGGTTTTCTTTTTCACTATTCAAGTATCATAGCCTTCAGGTTTGTAACACTATGTGATGAAAAGTACAGCGATAATAGGATGGCAGTCTTTAGCTGCAGTAAACGAGGACAAGCCCAAATGCAGCAGCTGTGGACACAGAAACAAAACAAAGCTGCTTACCTTTGGAAGGCCTCAGGTATGCAGGGATCTCCAGCAAGATACCCTTGCTTCCACTGCTAATGCTTAAATGAGGTCTGGGCAGGGGTGGATCCTGGCTCCAGCCCTTCTGGTCATGCTCCCCTGGGTTGGCCCTGCCTTCCAACCAGGTTGTCAGTCACTGCTTCAAGCCCTGACTTAGCATTTCCACTACACATGTGCAGCCTTAACTGTGATCCTCAGGCTTCTACCTTACTTTCACTGTTTTATGAACTTTACTGCAAATTTCTTCAGGTTGTACTGAGAGATATGTCATCATGTCTTCCTTTCTTCCTTCCTAATTAAGCTCTTTTCTCAAGTACAACAAGCAGTGAAGATGGCAAAGAACAGCTGGCATATGAGTCTGCAGAGGATGAGGACGATGAAGAGGAGGAGGAAGAAGAAGACTTCAAGCCTTCTGATGGAAGTGAAAATGAGATGGAAACAGAAATCCTAGACTACGTGTGAACTCAGTGAATAGTCTCACTGCTGTTGGACAGAATTTTCTTGGCTCTTGTTCCTTCAGTGCTGACTAGCAACTATACACAGGGTGTCTGAGAGCAGAACTTGCACTAAGTTGCTCACTACCTGTCTGCACTGACTGTGGTGCCTGCTGATAGCTGTCATTTTGGATGTTCAGGCACCATGGCCCACACAGCATCTGGGTGAGGTGCTATGAAATGTGGTTTAGTAGCTTGTGGCAGTAATGGTGATGGGAGGACAGTTGGACTACATGATCCTTTTCAACCTTGTGTTTCTATGATTCTATTTTTATAATTGTTGGATAATAAGCCTTCAGAATATTGCCACCATGGAGATAACAGGTTTTTTGCCAGGCTTCAACTGGTATTTACTGCAGCAGCTCAACGGTCTCTCAAGAAAAGAGAACTGAAACCAGCTGGCAATACACCTTGGAATAGGAGAAACTATGCTCCCAGATCTCTGTAGGAAATATTGTCTGGGTTGATGGCCATATGGAAAACAGAAAAATGGTTTGAAGAGGTTGCCATTCAGTTAGAGAAATTAAAGAACTGCTGGCATGTTCAAAGTCTTGTGCATTCCTCAGTGCGTTACAAGTGGAAGGTTTATCATCAGTAGCTGATAACTGTTCTAATGCTGTGGGTGCTGCACTTCCAGGTAAGGTATTATCAGGCACCAAGAATAAACACTCTTAGAAATGCAAGGAAAACACCTGAAGCCAAACTTGTTGTCAGCAGTTAGCCTGAGGCCAAAGAAACCAGCAATCCCTTGTGTCAGGGTTTACTTATTCCCCAGCTATTTTTGAAATTCTCTCTGGGAAGAGTGCAGTTACTTGGATTCTTAATTCAGACTTAGCAGGAAATGGCACTAACAGCCCCGTCTGTGAAAGACAGTCCTTTCATCTTCAGAACACTCAGCTTTAAAGTAATCTATGTAGGGGCACAGAGAAATTCTGGTTCTTGGAGCTTCGTCCTTAATAGCTACAGCCAGAGGCACCACACCATCCAGGCAATTTCCACTGAAGTCTGTGCAATTATAAAAAATAAACATGCTGGCTGTGCTAGGAAATGAGCCCTTGAACAGTGAAGGAATGATGTCTCAAGCCAAAGCAGACTGCTATCTCCTTAACATTGCATTTGCTCTTACAGCCATTGCACGTGTAAAAAGAAGTAAACTAGTAAACCAGATGTCACATTTATGCTACCAGAAAAGGCACCAGTCCCAGCAACACAGATTCACATGAACAGAGTTGCTTGAAATCAGGCATTGGTCCTGCAAACAAAAAAGCCTTGTTTCTTCATTCAAGCACAAAACAAAGCTCAGCACGATTACCACACAGTAACAGGCTCAAGCACCACCTCCACGATCAGATCCATTCCCCTTTCCATAGGAGCAGGCAAGCCATTCAGGAAGGAAGACAGAACAGCCCCTGCTTTAGGGCAGGGATGCTTGAGGATCGACATTTTATTGCAAAGACTAATTACATTGCTGTATACAAGTCACACTGGGCAGTGTGCTCCTTCACTGAAGTGGTACAAAATACATATGGTACAGCCAGTCCCTCCAGTGATGCTGGGCTTCCAGGGGACACCAACAGCAGGGGAGGGAGGCAATGGGGTGGGCAGGAGCTGGCAGGCACAGAGCAGCATGGAGCCAGGGGAAGGCCCAGGGGTGCTGGCACCCAAAGGCAGGGGCCTGGCTCCGGGCAGGGTGGGAGGCAGGAGGCAGCCCCTGCGTCAGGGTGCCAAGGGCTCCCATCATGTGCAGTGTGGGCATGGTGACCCAGGTGATGCCACCCAAGAGGAAGAGGGCTGGCAGAACTAGTGCCAACCATGTTTAGAAACAAGGAGCCTCACTCCACCTGGTTCTGCCACCAGTCCTGCTCCTCTGAGTGTCACTGTGCAGTGTTGCTACATCCCAGCCCCTCTCCTGGAGGCATGGAACACGTTTCCCCCCCCCCCCCCCACCCAGCAGCACAGACAGACAGGAAACAAAAGATGTGCTGGAAGGAAGTGCTCAAATGCAATGGAGCCAGCAGGTCCAGGGGCAAAAAGAAGAAAAAAAAGGAAGTCCCCCCTTTGGTTAGTGTTTCCTACAGTCATTAAAACAAGCTTCTGCCACTGCTTGAGCGACTAGTGGTAAAGAAATGAGGAAGGGAGGAGGCCAGAAGAGGCGGTGTTGTGTGAGCAGGGCAGAGCAACACTGCTGCTGTGAGTATCCCTCCCAGCAGCCTTAAATAGCAGGGGGGGGGAACAGGAGAGGGACTGGGCTGCACGGCAGGGGACTCTGGGTTAGTAAAATGTACAAGTTCATCTCTTCTATTTACAACCAATAAATATTGAAAAAAAAAAAAACAAACCAAAACCTTTCTTTGTTTTGTACAAAAGAAGTCTCATCGCTGCTTCTCCCATAGTCAGTGTTTGAAAAGTCAGGTTAAAGCCCAAGGTGAGTGGCACTTCCTGTGGGTCAGGCGGTGGCAGCCGGAGCACCCCAAGCTCTCTGACTCCTCGCCTGCCCATGCAGACACAAGGTCTCTATTTACACAAATCTGGACAGCAGTCTGCTCTCCTCCTCCTGGCTCGGCTGGCAGCTCTGGGGGCACTGGGGTGCACGCAAAGCTTTCCTGCCTGCAGAAGGGACACTGGCATTTGATCTTTGGTGCAGGTTTGAACGCGGGCCGGCAGCTGGACTGGGGAGAGGAGCGAGACCACGTGGAAGCTTCCAGTCATCAACAGCAGCCCTGGTCCACGAGGCACCGGCATGGGGCTGCATCCTTTCCAGCACAGCTTCTCCCAGGGCACAGACAGGCGGTGGTGGCAATGCCAGGTGATCCAGGGAAGGAGGTAAACGAGTGCTGAGAAGGGGAGCACCCATCCCAGCTCACGTGGCAGTGGCTCATGGCTGCTCCTCGCAAAGGGCCCCTCCAAGCCGCCGCTCCCCGGCTCGCGCGGACACAAGGCACCTACGGCAGAGAGGTGGGCTCCTGCTCTGGGCAGGCCGGTGGCTGGACGAGTGTCGCACCGTGGAAGGTTTAAAAAGAAAAATAAAAGAGAGAGAAATTCCTCCCTGCTGCCTTCCTGTGTAGAAAAACAAAAGACCTGATTGAAACGGGAGCTTGCGCAGAGAGAGGCGGAAGGGCTGCCGGGTGCCGAAGCTCTCGGTGCGGGTGAGCATCACTCCTGGCTCTGCCAGCAGCACCAGGCCTGCCTACAGCCTGCCCCCAAGGCCCCGTCGGTGAGGGGTGGCAGTGGGGCTAAGGCTAGAAGATGCCTTTGGCGATCTTCAGGCCTTTCTGCTTCATCCTGGGCAGGGTGGAGCTGGAGCCGTGTTTGATCTTCACCCCCTTGGAGAAACCCCGCTTCTTGAGCACGAAGTCGTAGTTGGCAGCGGAGTTCATAGCATAGAAGACATTGGCGTTGTCGGGGATCTTCAGCTCTGGGGAGGGACCAAGGATGGAGTCAGCTGGGCAGTTTGTTCCCACCCAGAGCCCAGACCAGGAAGAGAATCCCACCCCCATACTCACCTCTCTCCTCTGAGATGATCTGAACGAGCTCGTAGTCTTCAGGCCGGTCCCCATCCAAGTTGTGTTTGGCCATGGCCTTGCGAATAACAACCGGTGTCTTATCCTGGCTCGTCACCTATGAGCACACAGCATTGTTAACCACCATTCTGCACAAAATGGTGCAACATCTCCCACCTCCATACCCTCCCAGTGTGAGACATGCCCGCATCCAAGCGTGACGAGCCTCCAAACCCCAAAAGTAATGCAAGTGCTGGGTGCTAACCAGGATGCTCTTGTACATGTTGCCGTTGTCCACAGCCAGGCTGACACGGATGATACAGCAGTCGTCGACCTGTTGGTTGTAAAGGGGCAGCGAGAGCGACGAGTAGCTGGAGATGCCAGAGACGGAGCGCTTGTGAGTGCGAGATGCTGTCACCGGTGTGGAGGAGACGGAGGAGGATGAGGCACTGCTGGAGCCCGAGCCAATGCCCGACGTGTCCAGGGAGGAGAGAGAGGTGGATTCCCAGAACTGGAGGGCAGGGAGGAGAGGGGATGCGGAGGACACAGTTGGTTTAGCTTCTCCATCAGCCACAGACGGGGTGTACGAGTGCTGGGGAAGGGAGGCCAGAGGGATCTCACTGCCCTGTGCCAGCAGGGGACGTACAGCTGCCAGAGCTGCCAGACCCTGCAGTGCCAAGGCAAGCCCAGCTCCACCACAAAGAGCAGAGGCCTCCCTCGCTCCCCAGAAGCAGAAGCAGCCCCAGCTCCCCAGCCCCAGTGTGAGGCAGGGGCCATCCCCTCTTGAGAGAAGCACCTGTTTCAGGAGCCCTACAAGCTGCCCCATACCTTCTTCTCCTGACAGTCGGGGGACTCAGGGATGAAGCTGATGTTGATCTCCTCCACATCGGAGCTGCTGGAGCCGGCGGAGGTGACGCTGACTGAGTCAGTGGCATCCCCACTGCACAGGTATTGCCCACACTTGAGCTGGTCGAAGGACTTGGAGTGGGAGCTGCCGCTGGCACAGGGCTCAGTGCTGGCTGGCTGCCGGCTGAAGGGAGAGAGGGGAGGGTGAGGAGAGAGCGGGCCCAGGGAAGGACACAATGGTGCTGACCCTTGTCTCCAACCCGCATCCCACTGAGACAAACAGACTCACTCGCTCCATCGCTTGATGATTCCCGTGTTCTTCTTCGCCTTCAGCGTGTTGCTGGCTGACTCGGACAGTGGCTCAATCTCGCATGACAGACCATAGCTGGGGGAGAGACAAAGGTTTCAGTGCTCTGTGCAACTTCCCAGTGCACGGGCAGCAGCACAGCCCTGCTTGCACTCACCTCTCAGCCTCACTGAGCCGCTCCAGGCTGTGGAACCAGTCCACAAAATGATCCTCCTGAGTGAAGCTGTAGTTGTTGCAGGCTGACTGAAGCAGCTTGATCTGGGCGATGACTTCAAACTCCTGCAGCCAATGGAGGCAGTCAGACCCCCTCCGTCTGCAGCCCCACAGCCCTCTGCAAACAGCCCAGCCCCATGCACCAAGACCCCTAGGAAGGACCAGAATCTTCCCCCGAAGAGAGAGGCAGAGCCTGGGCTCGCACAGCGCCAGCCTCCTCCCGCCACCCAGCTGTGCAAACTCTCACCTTCCTTCTCTTCTCAAAGTTGATCAGCCCTCCCTGCAAAAGAAAGAGCCGGGCATCAGTGGGAAGCGGGGACAGATTAGGACATCGCTCCGCTCCGCGCCGGCTGCCCGCCCGGCTGCTGCCGCTGCAATGCGTGCCGTGCCCGCCAGGGGGCGCTGCAAGAGCTGCCCATTGCCAGAGCCCGCCGGAGCTGCGCACGGGATGCGTAGGGACAACGTCGGCTATGGGATGCACAGGGTGCAGAGTTGGCTATGGGATGCCCAAAGCGACAGCAACAGGGATCAACCTTCCACTTTGAACCGCCAGGCTCTGGGAATGTCTGGGCATGAAGGAAAAGAGGAGGATAGAGATGGAGGTACATACGTCCAGGAAATCCTTCATAGCGGTGTCGAGCATCACCAGGTCCGTGAGGAAGGTGCCGAGATAGGGAATGGTGCCCTGCATCACACCCTGGGGGACAGTGAGGGATGGCTGAGGTCAGCATAGAGTTGGCAGCCACCCAGCAGGGACATGGGAACAACCACTCACCATCTCTCGCTGCTGCTGTTGCCGCTTCTGGGCCCTCTTTGGGTTGATTTCCAAGGTGGCAAATTTGGATGTGCCCTCCTGGATGGTGGGGAAAGACAGCATCAGCATGAGCGGGAAACATGAGCTAAAATTCACAGCCACTTTTACTGCCACAATTTCCTCATAAAGGGAATGAGAGGAAGAGAAGGAAATCTAAGCTGAGCTTTTTCAGGGCTAAACAGGGAGGAGAAGCTTAATGAATAGGAAATGCTGCTCCCATTTCCAGCTCTCTGTATAAATAGCTTTTCAATGGGCTGTTTTGTTCCTTTTTGTATTTCATGTGATCTCAGCCCCCAGTCTGGAGCTGGAAAGCTGTGAGGACACCTGGCTTCAGCCTTTCCCGAACTCCACTGCCTCACCTTAACCCAGGAGGCCTCTGAAGAACTGTACTGTGCACCAGGCTGTTCACGTGCATCTGGGGAAAGGCCATCATCAGGTGCACCAGAACATATCCCATTGCTTATCTCTACCCATTCAATTGCTCTGAGATCTTCATGCAATGACAGCTTTTGGGGTGGGGAAGCAGAATGCCCAATCTGTCTGGCAGCTGGAACAACGGGGACCTTTCTGCCAGCACCAGCCAAGCTCCTTGACAGGACTACAGGTGCCCCAATACCTTAATAAGCAGCTCTCGGCTCAAGGAATGGTTGTTCTCATCGGAGAAGATCTCTGAGAGCTCGTGGAAAGTGCGGAAGCTCTCCCTGTTCAGGGGAAACACAGGGAAGTCAGCAATGGTGCCACACTGGGTCCCTTCCTTGCGCACCCAAATGACCCCAGCAAAGCTCACAGCTGCAGCAGGCCTTGCTGACTGGGGTTATTCCAGGGTGTTCAGATAGAAAGGAGAAGCAGACAGTACTGCCTTTGTTTCCTCCCTCTCCTCAGATCCCTTGGCTTTGGGCAATGCCAGAGCCGCAATGATCCCATTTACACATCTCCCATCTACACACTGAAGGGCCACAGCTCCAGCACAGCCACCCCCCAAAGACCTCCCAGCAGCCCCAGGACCCCCAGGTGCTGCTCACCGCAGGACCTCGTCCCAGGTCTTCTTCAGCCGGTGCACAGCGTTGCACTGCAGAGCTGAAAGGATGGCTCTGAGCGAGGAGAAGTTCTTCAGGATGCGGCATTCCTGGGGGCAGATAAGGGGACAGTGGGGCTTGATGTTAAAAAAAAAAGCCAAGGGATTTGTGCCCCACAAAACCCCAGCTCTGGGCAAGGAGAGTGGGGCTGCACTGTCCTACCCGAGCCACTTCGATCCACCGCTCCACCACTTTAGCCCTCTGCTGCGGCTTCAGGGTCCGATCCCCAAGACACGTGGCGATGACACAGTTGGCCACGCTATTGAACTGCGAGACCGTGGCACGGATGGTGGGTGCCAGGTGTTCTTTGCCTTTCTTGTCTCGCTGGGACCAGATGCAGCCCAAGCAGTGGTAAGGCACCACTTTCTTAAACAGTTCCTAGAAGATAAAGAGATGGGATGGGTCTCTTTGGGAAAAGATGGAGTGGGGTGCGAGGGAACAGAGTGGTTTGTGCCCAGAGCAGCAGCACTGACCCAGTGCTGAATGAGTACTCACAGCATCCATGAGTGTGAACTGTTCTGCCACCATCTCAGGGGAGAAGGAGAGGAAATCCGACTTCCCATCCCCGACCCCGTTCTCCTCCACCAGCTGGAACGTGCAGCCACCATGGTCCACAGCTGTGAAGATGGCAGAAAGCTGAGCACTGCAGTGCAGCCACAAGCAAGGAATCCCGCTGCATCCCACACCACATCCCATCCCCAGTGCTGTGCTTTCACACCTCAAGATAAGGCTCAGATAAATTAACAGGCATATTTAACCTGGTTGCAAGCATCTGCAGAGGATTAAAGGCAGATTAACTAATCCGCTTAGAAATCCCACTTCTAGTTCAGCTGGATAAGCTTCCCAGTGTACCTCCATGTCCAGCCACGTGGAGACACCTGAAGCTCCCTACAGACCCTGACATCTCCACGAGCAGGGAACCATCCCCACCTTCTGCTTCGGCCTCGCTCTGCTCCTGCTGCTGGAACTGGGACAGAAGGATGCGGGCTCGGCGTTCCAGGTCCGAACCGGGGATGTTGTGGCGCACGTAGGAGATGAGCTGCTTGAGGCAGGCAAAGTCCGGGGGTTTGCGAAAGTCCTCTGAGTACTGGTCCAGCCAGGCGCCCAGGATGGAGGAGATGGTGCTGTGGGGAAGGGAACAGAGGGGAGAACTGGGTGGTGTCATGAGAAACACATGGGACAGCACATGCCTTCGTGAGAGCATGAAGAGCAATCACCCCCAGCATGGTCAGACTTACTTCTTCAGCTCCATCCTCTCATCCACAACGTGCCTGGCGTGGTCCCCGTTTGTTTGCACGTGCAGTTTGCCATACCTGAGAGGGTTGGAAGAAGCCCATCAGAGCTCCAAGACATGGCATAAGATGCTGGAGCTCTCCTGGCTGAGGATATTCAGACATCAGCCACTTCTATCTGTGTTTTGGGGCACGGCCACCTCACCTGTTGAGCAGCAGGTCCAACACTTGCTTGGTGGTGGCAAAGGCCCGGTAAGTGCACAGGAAGATGGTGACGTAGGTGGAATCATTGCCCTTGAAGGCTGAAACCAGGTACTCCACCAGCTTCTCCAAGGTCCCAGCTTTTATCGTCCGCACCTTACACGTCTCATAGAGGTTTAAGGCCGATTCATTCTCAAACTGCTGGGACAGGAGCAGAAGTCAGCGGGATGGATGAAGATGGATATAAACAAGTTCACAGTGGTCCCATCACCTCGACAAGCATCATATGGATCTTGGATGGGACCTCATGTGATGGGGCTGGGGAGAGGGAAGGTCATCTTGGGCACCAAGTGGCCAGCAACCCAACTGAGAAGACTTGACCATCTGGCAAGCCCCAGAAAAGACCTCAGGGTTGCCCAGATAAATACATGGTTTTCAGATTATGCTTGGAAAGAGCTCCCAGAACATGAGCATATCGGGACACCCGAAGAGGGCAGGATGTAGCCTAGTAAAGACCCTGCTGAGCCCTGACATCAGGTCATCCTCTTGGGCAGAAAAACCCCACTTACCCCCAGCCACCGCTGCCCCTTGTTGGCTGTGTGATGGAGCTGCACTTTGCGCAGTGATATGCTGTAGATTACACCATCCTCCAGCTCTTCTCCAATCTCCTGTGTGGAGCTCTGCATGGGATGAGATACACCATGAGATAAGGAGGTTAACACATGGCACAGATGCTCACCCAAGCCTGGATGGGGTATCCCAAAGGCAATTTGTTCGTCCATTCAGAAGCACAGAGCAGGCAGAACCAGCCCTCTGGGGCAGGTGAACCCAGTACCCACCAACACCCAAGCAGAACCAAGACTCTGCATACCCACACCTCAGTTATCCTCCTTCCTGTGCCTTTATGGGACATAAGGTGACACTGCTGCTGGCTATGACAAGAATGTGAGTAATCTGCCCCAGCTTCATCTGAGCATCTCAAGCACTCAAAGTCTCATAATAAATAACAACTGGGGAATGAAGCTGTCCATGAGCTTTGGGCAGTGTTGGCTAAGCATGCTGGGCAGAAAGTCAAGGGGAAGCTTGAATCATAGAGTAGAGTAGAGTAGAATGGGTTGGGTTGGAAGGGCCCTAAAAGATCATCTAGTTCCAACCCTCATGGCTCAGGCAGAGTTGCCAACCACTAAATCAGGCACCAAATCAGGCTGCTGAGATCCCCATTCAACCTGGCCTTGAACATCTCCAGGGATGGGGTGTCCTCAAATTCTCTGGGCAGCCTGAATTGGGGGAAAAACTTCACGAAGCAGCAGCAGGGTGCCCTTGGGGACAAATGAACAGGAGGTTGTACCCAGGGCCATTGCCAGACCCAGCCACAAGGCTTATGTTTCTGTTCTGGGGATGCAAAAACCACCTCAGATTCAGTTTGGCCCCTCTCCCACCACACTCTGCTGACTCAGCATCTCTTCTAAGAGGATTTCTGCAGATCCCTCTGCACTCCCAAGGGATTTCCCCCTTCCCCCAGCACCCACAGCATTTGGGACATCGCATGTGGCAAAACCCACTGCCCAGCAGATGGGGAGAACTCCTGCAAGCAGTAAGGGGGTTAGCAGGGGAAGGCAGCCACACGCTGGGTGCAGCACGCTGCCAACCCACAGCCAATGCCAGCCTGCAGCTTTCCCTGCACTTTGCAGAGCATGAAAAACCCCTAAGAAACGGCAACTGCTCAGAGCTTGCTGAGGATTAAGGCTGCCAGTGGGTGCCCCATCCCACACTGCTCCCAGTGGCGGCCCCAGTGCTTCACAGAATCGCAGCACAGGAAAAGATGGTGAAGATCATCCAGTCCAACCCACCACCATGCCCACTAAGCCACATCCCTCCCATGTCCTTCCCATGAAGCCACACCATGGCTGAAGCTGAGCGCTGCGAATCAGCATGCACCAGGAACAGCCCAGCTCCTTGCAAAACATCCTCCTCCCAGTTCTCTGCCCGTGGATGTGAGGACCGTGGGTCCAGGAGATGCTGAGCAGAAAGCTCCAAACAAAACCTGAGTGGAAGTTTGGCCAGGCCATTGGAAAGCCCAGACACAAAGAATCACAAAAAACAGATGCTCGTCGAGGTGCAGTTAAATTAGTTAAGAAATCAAATCATGTGAGAGGACAAAATGTCCCAAGATCAATGCATGAATCATTGGCAGCTGCTGTGCAACTACAGTGGAAAATATTGCCACAACTGCGAGGGCTTCCACTCTTGTATTTCACATCACGTGCTGAAAGCGCACCCAATTTTGATGTGTGTAGAGGCAAATTTCATTTCCCTCTTATATCCAAGGCTGTCAGATTCATTCATTTTTTGTTTGCTGACTCGTGTGATATCCCCCAAAGTTCCCCCTTTGCAAACCACACGCACAGCACGTGGCTCCCAGCGGTCTCCAGTTTGGCTCACGCCAAGAGCCGGGCGAGCTGCTACACTGCCACATTCTAAAATTTGGTTATTTATATTCTGCGTGAGCTTCCTCTTTCCTACCACTCTTTCTCCAAGATGCTGATTGTGCATTCTGCACGTGTTCGTTAAAAACCAACGAAGCAAAAAGCAGCAGCAGGGCCCAGGCTGTGCAGCACACCTCAGCACCCGCACTGAGCGTGCATCTCTGCTTGGTGGGACATGGCCTCTGGGCACCAAAAGCAAACCCTCCTTCATCAGCAGCTCCACCTGTAGCACACAGCAGAGATATGGGTAAACAGCCCCTTCCACTGATGGTTATATTTGTGCCTTCCACTGCAGTCATACAGGAGGGGCTCAGCACAGCGTTAAATGAGATCCAAAGCACAAAAAAAAATGGGAACGCAGCAAAAACGATCGCTTGGCCACCATGTCTGCAGCTCAGCAGTCCTGAACCTCCAGCCACTCCAATGGAGTCAGCACAAGAAAACCCCACTCTTGTTTAACCTGGGGGGGGAAAATCGGGCACACGGTTCTGCACGGAACCGGAGACTTTTGCAAAAGCCATAAGTGAACGCTGTGGGAGTTCACCCCCTGAAATACGAACTGGCGGCCGCACCAGATGGCCCGCCTGCTTTTCCAGCTCCTCGGAGCCGCGTTTCGCCCTGGGCTGTGTGAGCAATGCTGAGCTCTGGCCCTTGGTTCAAAGCCGTGCTGACTACAGCGGGGAGGAATTCCTGCTCCGTGCAATAAACTCTTCTGCTCTCGGGTGCGTGTTCTGGTACACAGCGCGGCGCTGAGCCCACGTCTGCACATGGGGCTTCAGTAACGAGCAAGAGGATTCAGGCAAGGTTTGAGAGCCTGGAGGAAGGGCTGCGGTGCAAGGAACAAGGCATGGAGCAGCAGGAGCTTGCCTGCATCGGCACAATGGGGGGAAACGCCAAACCTGAACAGCAAAGAAAACACTGGCTAGGAAACTATGTTTTGGAAAGCCTTGGAGATGAGTCACGGGAGTGGTTTTGGTAAGACAGGAGCGCAGTGCAGGATTAAGTGAGAGCATGACAACGCTCCTGTGCATCGCACACCATTACCCCACAGTTACCAGGTCTTAAGAGCTCCGCTCCCACGTGGCCCTGGGTAAGCGTGCTGGCTTCCAAAGACACAAAATAATGAACTGTTAGTGGAAAAAGGTATTCATTTCAGCACACGTGGAAGAGACAAAACTGCTTAAAGCGCTTTCACTGATGCTCCCTGAGCAACAGCTGGTTGAAAGCTCAGGATGGCTGCCTTGCTCGGCTTCCTTTCAGCTCTGCAACACAGAACTTGAGTTCTATAGGTGGGCACAGTGCAGCACAGACCCGTCCATGGCACATCCCCGACTCAGCAGAGAATTGCTTGAGCTGGAGTTCCCCACTGAAGCTCTGCATTTGCACAGGTTCAAAAGCCAGATGAAAGCCAAAATTGGGGGTTGGACTTCGCAGCCTCCAGTCCCTTCTTGTAATAACGCCTTCCACCAGCAATGGGAAATTGGCTCTTTCAGACAGAAAAGAAACCAAGGACATACCCTCGTGGTTTCCAACAGCTCTGAGTTAACTTTCATTTCATCCCCAGAAACAGATCCTGACCCCACGCAATGCACTGCAATAACTTTGGGGCCTCTTATGTAAAGCAAAACGGACGGCGTTATGTAAAGGAAACTGGAAACAAAAAGCCACCCCCATCTAGTGAAAGGAAAACAACTTCAGTTCCGCGAACCACAGAGAGACCACAAAAGCAGAAGCACCCCCCATCCTGCCCACACAAAACGCATGCAGCACAACACCCTTCCTCATGGGGACTTCCAGTGCAAAATCCCGGCAGATGTTGTCCCTTCCATGGCAGGTTGGGATCATCCCATCTGCTCCTCAGCCATTTCCTTTCCCTGGCCACGCTCAGGAAGCCCGCAGAGCTGGTGGGTGATGATGTGATTTGCAGAAAGGTGCCTAGTGCTGCAGTATCCACAGCTGCCAACACCATCACTGTGCTATGCTGGGTATCGAGGCTTTCCATCAGACCTTGGCAGGTCGATCTCAGGCTGTGTCCCTTTTCCCTTGTGCTGTGCTGCATTGCTCCAGTGGAGCTCAAATCCCGGCCCCACACAGTGCTGCAGCACCGGGGTGATGGGCAGACAGACGGATGTGTTTTCTTCTTTGACTTTTTGACGTTCTCCGCCTTCCTTCCTGCCTGCTCCGAGCCACTTCAGACCAGGAACGGATCCAACATAAAATAACAACAAAGGGGGAAACAGGAAAAGAACAGAAAAAGGGCCAGAAGCGAAGCTTCAGCCGGCTGTGAAAAGGGACTGTTTTTGCCAGGACACCCGGACAGCAGCGACAGCTGGGGGGCTGTTCTCACCCATCAGCTGCTTGGCACTGCAGCCCAGGCTCCCTGACACGCACAGCTCTGGGAGTTGAAGCAGGAGAAGCTGCAATGGGGAGCAGCTGTGCATCCCAAAGCAGCTGGGTGGGCAGAAGGAGGGCATCCCCAGCCACCCCAATTTGCCTGTCAGGAGGGTTTGATCCCTCTTCCATTGGGGTCTGCCCAAGCCTGGTAGCAGGTCACATGGAACAGAATCACAGAATCATTAGGGTTGGAAAAAACCACTAAGATCACCGAGTCCAACTCCAACCCATCCCCAACTGCCACATCTAATCCCACTTGCCGTGCTGGTGTCGATAACCCAGCATGGCTGCAGAGAATACTCAAAGGCAGCTGCCTCCGCCTGCCTGGTTTAGGAAGAAGAGAAAGGAGGATCTGGTACAAAGGCATCTTGTGACTCGTACGCAGTGAGTCAGTGGCTGGAGAGAGGATTAGGAGCTCAGCACTCAAGTCCAGAAACGAGACAGAGCAGATATGCAGAATTCCTCCTCCATTTGCATTTGTTTTGTTTTCAAAGAAAACTTCGCTCTTTTTATGGTCTGGAAATCAAGAGTCCAAAGCTGGGTAAAAATGCTGCATGCCCACTCCATCCCCAGCAACCTCGAGGGGATCGGCCATGGGGACAACAGCTCCATCTGCCACCCGTGGTGTCTGCGTAACTCCACGTTTCCTACACAGGGACGTGCTGAAGCACAGCAGCAAACTGACTGCAGCAGGTTTTGCTTCCTCTCTACGTCCACGGAAAAAGCATCCAGCCGACACAGCACTTCCAGCTCTTGCTCCACTTTGCTTTGCTGTGAGTTCGTGAGCGCTCCGGCGTGCGCTCCTGTAGCATCCCAGCTCAGCACCAACACCCACAAGGCTGGGGCTGAATCCAAGGGACACAGCTGGGGCTGTGCTGGGAGAGCAATGGCTGTGAAAGCGCCTGGAACCCACAGGGTAATTGCTGGAAGTGAAACCAGCACTGTGTGACTGGTGGATAAAATATTAATGTGTAGCACTCTGTAAGAGTAAGCACAGCTCGAGTGGCTCGCAGCAAGCTGGGAACAACGGTCTGTGTTTCACTAAGAGGGAACGGAGGAATTTGGAAGGAACTCGCAGAAACAAGGTCAAAAAGTGAAATGCATTTTTTGTTTAAGTCCCACGCAGTGCGAGAGCCCTGCAATGCCTTGTTTGAATGTAAAGAGAAACAGGCGTGTGCCCCAGGCAGGCCCAAGCCTACAGGGTTTCATGCCGCCCTGCTGACCCTGATGCTGAAACGTGCCCCTTTTTGTACCACCTGCATCCCAAAGGTGTTTGCAAACAGCCAGTATGCAGAGCCCACTGACCTCACTTGGGATGTGCCTCACTGAATTCTGAGTTATGTTATCCCATGTGTTTCTGATTACAGGACCAGCACAGGGCACAGATCTCTTAGTGGTCTCAATTCCAGCACAATGCCTGTCTCTGGCCTATATCAACACTTACAAACAAGACAGTTCACCTACCCCAAATCTCTGCATTCCCAGAGACACAAAGCCACAAATACATATCCTCCCGCTCTTGGTTTGCAGCCTGTGTGCCTGTCTAGACAGCCAAAAATTTAATTTTAAGCAACATCAGCTGCTCCAAAACCAGGTTCCACTGCCAAATCTCCCCTCAGCCCTACCACATGGGTGACCCACATGGAGGCAGCGCACACCTGGGGGAGATGGCTGAGCTTTGCCATTCCCAAGCAGGCCAGATAACTCCCACATAGCTGTGCACCAACTCAATGGCTGCGGCTTGCGAAGAGAAAAACAGAGCTCTGCAGTTCCATCATTTCTAAGGCGTGCAGATTGGGATGGACAATCTGGAGGCTATCCAAGAACCACAGCCCTGTCTAGAGATTGAAACACGAGCACAGCCAATGAGCCCAGATCACCCCATGCCCAAAATCCCAGAGGAGGAAGACAAGGAAGATGCCGCTGGGCTCCCACCCTGCAAAGGGCACAACTTTGGGCTCTCTCCCAGCCCAACTCAATGCTACCACTGTGCGTGCGTGTCCACGGCGGGCTGACCCAGTAAACAGCTGAAGCAGAGAAAATGCATGAACAATCCAGGGCAGGGAGGCAGGGCGAGGGGCTGCCGGCAATAGGCATAAAAGCAGTGCTTTGTTTGCTGGCCGTGCCCCCAGCTCCCACCCTGCAGTGTGACGTCGCAGCCTCCATTTGCTGCGCAGCCGCAGGTTGACCCCGACTGCTCCCAGCCTCCCTCCGACCCATGGATGCCCAGCCACGGTTCCCCTGTGCTCGGGGGGGGGAGCTGAACAGGGGATGTTTTCACTTTGCACGTTTTCCCTTTGCACGTTTTCCCCTCTGCGCCTTTTCCTTTCGCACATTTTCCCTCTGCGTGGTTCCCTGCGGCAGCTTTGCTGCTTTGTAGGAAGAGCAACACTTTTGCCTTGTAATCAAGGAACTCTCAGCTTCAGAGCATTACTTAACTAAGTGTCAACGAGCAGGAGGTGCTACATAAGCAGGTATAGAGGCAGGAGTCAACATGCCGGCACCTGGGGGGCCTGCAGTCAGGATGCAAAGTCAACTACATGGTCTGATTTCCACAGCTGAAGCCACTGAGGGTTTAATTTTAATTGGCACCTTTGGAGAGAAAACAACTGGAGAAAAAAAAACAAAAATCAAGCTGTTGTCAAGTGCCTGAACTTGCACTTTGGAGCCCTGCCCTGAGAAATGGGTGTGTGTGCATCCCAGGGGAGGAAGGGGGTGCCCAGGGAGGGTGAACCCCCTCAGCCCCAACTCTCTCCCCCGGTTCCCAGCAGAATCCCAGCCCCATCCCTCAGCTGCCCCTGTCCGCCACAGCGACCTGCAGCAAACCCTGCTGTCAGAGTTCCCCAAAATCTGGAGGTGGAGAGCAGGCAGCTTCATGCAGCCCTCCCCTTCAAAGTGAAAATACAAATCTCATGTGGGACAGTAGGGGTACACCAGCTCCTTCCATATAAAGCTCCTACCGTGGCCCTGGCCTAAGAGGGGTCAACCCCCCAAACACTCCCACCCCTTTAGAGCCAAGTTTTGCAGGAGAATGAGCAGGATGGGGAGAGAGGGGGTGTGTGGGACACCCCCCAAGGAACACCCTAGGCAGTGGGGTGATGCTCTAAGTCACAGCAGAGCTGCAGGAGCGCAGGCTGTTCTGCTGCCAGCTCCCACTGCTGCAACTGGGATGGGATGTAGCAACCTGTGTCATCCAGACCATCAGAACATCACCCCTGGGACCCCCATAACAAAGCCACACACGTCCCTCAGCAGCCCCAATGCACACAGCCACCCACAGAGCTTTTTATGCAACATCTTTCACTGAAGCCCTATTTTTTTTTTTTGGCCCAGGCTGGAAGGTGAGGTTTGGGATCCAAACCAACCATGTGCAGCATCCCCAGAGCTCCCCGCAGATAAGTGCTGCCCCTGGCAGCCCCCTGCCATGCTCTGCCCAGCATGGCCTCCTGAGCTGAGCTGTGACTCCAAAACAGCCCCAACAAAAGCCACATCACTTCACAAACCAAAACATCGACTTCAGAGGCGAGGCGGGCACGGGCTCTCAGCTTTCGGGTCACCATGGAGACACAACCGCTGCAAAGAGCAGGGAAATGCCTCGTGGTTTTGCTCCCTATATGAAAAGCAGCTCTGGTAAGATGGGTAGCAAGCCCTTTAAAGCCAGGTCTGCACGCAGGCACTCAGCTCAGCTGCTCGTTGTTAAAGTGTGGTTAGCAGAAAGAAAAGCCACGCTAAAAATAAGGCCTCAGCATTCCAGATTCCGATGACTTTCCTCCCCAGTCTGTGCCATGTGTGAGCCAAAACAACTCTTTTCCTTCACCACCAGCCCTGGGAAACACCTCAGCCACCTCCATCCCACCTCTGCCATCCCAGCACAGATCCCATCCACATCCCAGTGGCATAACAGGAGCAAATTCCCTACTGACCATAAGACACACCAAGCACTCTGGTTATCTGATAACAAAAGTGCTGTGCTGTATGAATCCGTACCAACGAATGTAGCTATTGGCTGTGAGGGATTGTTTGCAAAACGCCATAAGCACCAAACAAACCAAACCCCATTAAGAGGCGCAGTGATTTTTGTGCTGCAGTCATTGCTTCATCATAGTATCATTAAGGTTGGAAAGGACCACTGAGATCATCAAGTCCAGTCATCAACCCAGCACCACCATGCCCATTATTGCCTCAAAGGAGAGCGGCACTGACCCCAACGCCAACCCCAACCCCACTCTGCCCCATCCACACTCCTGTCCCTCACTTCCCCCCCTAGAGCCAATCCCCAAGGAGCAGCCACATTGCTCCCAGGGCTCCAGGCTTCCCTCTCTTAACGGCTCATGACCAAAGCCAAACACAACAGTACTGCAGAGCATTGGGGCTGATGTGATGAGTGGCTCGGTCCCTGTGCTGGGACAGGAACAAGACAAACTCCAGCAATTCCAGGAGCCCTATTTGAGATAGGACAAGGATGCTGCCAATAGGTCTAAGCACTGCACAGGAACAGTAGAGGATAAACAAATCAGTGCACGGATCCTGCTGCAGCCAGTTCAGAGTCCAAATCCTGCTCCTTGGAAATGGCATTCCCTCCCCCTTTTTGCTGGTCTGTGGGAGATAGAGAAATATTTGAGAACTGAAACAGCCTGGCTGCAAGTATGCGTTCAAGTAAAAGGAACACAACTTGAAAAATTGCCACTCAGGCAGCTCTGGAGATAACAGCACTGGGGAAAAGCACAAGCAGGGAATGCCCAGCCCTTACGTGTGGTCTGGAGTGACCTAAATATGTGCTCTTTCAATTATACATCCCTGGGGGGGATGTGATGGCTGGCAATTAGAGGCAGAAGGGTGATGGAGCCCATCCTATGGCCAGACCAACTCACCCCAGCCCAAACTGGGGTGGGTTGCAGCTGGGACCCCAGCACTGAAACAGAAGGGCTGGACAAGCAGTACAACCCCAGAGCTCTGCAGTCATTTTGCTCTTTTCCTACAGAATCTGAGCTCATTCCACACTCATATCTGAGCACAAGGAAGCTTAGGAATCCTCCAAGTTCACATTTAGTTGCTCTGCCTGGGAACCCCTTGTCCATAGCTAGAAAACAAATGGCCATAGGAGAGCCATAGTAAGATCCTGGGGCCCTGTAGCAGCACAAGTGGAGACTGTAGGGCCAGAGAGGGCTAAACAAGATTTCAGTTTCCAGGGCTGCTAATCTGGGATTACAAACCTGCTAAAACCTCGTTCAGATCCCAGTCCCGGAGGGTTTCCTGCCCTATGGAAACAGGGCATGCAACACAACCCTTATCCAAACACATGGTGAAGCTCTCTCCAGCTTCTCTTAGTGATATCAAACAATCATCAGAAACTCCTCCCACCTCCTCGCTCCCTTCCTGCACTCCCATCTCAGCCAGCTCCCGGCTCACCCAACCCTTCTGGCCGGGAGCCACAAGCAGGTCCCTCTCCAGAAGCACTGACAGATGATGTCCATCCTGCAGATTGCACAGGGGATATCGGGTGGTGCCTCGGGGAGGGACACGGGCTGTGAGAAAAGGATCCTCTTCCATTGGAAGTGGAAAGAAAATGGCTTTTAAGTGAGATCTTCACCCCTCCTTCCCTGCCGTAAAGCACCAGCACTGACCTCCGAGGCATCTGGGCTGAGCAATTCAAGTTTTCGAGGATGTGTTTAGCAACTGAGAAATCTCCCAATTGTTCAAAAAACAAACAGAGCCAAAATAACCACAATCCAAGAGTTTTCAATAGCCCTCACCACTCACAGGGAGGTTGGGCAGTGCCAGCCCCAGTCTGTGTTTGGAGCATGGAGCAGGAGGGCCCCCACACTCATAGCACTGATTTGGGCAGGACTGGAAGCAGGAAGGTCCAAGTAAAAGGCAAGCAAAGCAGCACTGGAGATCGTTGGTTTAAAAACTGCCATTCCCCACGGCTAAAACCAGTTCAAGAGCCCTCGGACCTCCGAGCAATACAGGATAGGGAGGATTTGAATAATCCATCTTCTCCTCCCCAGATCCATCTTGCAGAGTAACCTCACCCGAGCCTTATAGCCAGGCTGCTGCCAGCACATTTGCCACAACAACTCTATTTAATTTTTGTCCCCTTTCAGCGTGCCTTTCCCCAGCTGTGTGCTGCAGTGACAGCAAGCCAATTCTGCTGCACACAGTGAGCGCTGCATCCCACTCCACGATGTGCTTTTTGGGGCTGCTCTGCCCTCACACAGCCACATCATGGCCCAGAGTGGACATCTCCAGGACACGGCCAATGTTCTGAACAGTGGGGATGGTTTGATGGTTGGACTTGATGACCTTAGAATAGTTGGGGCCATGCAATGCTGCTCCTCAGCCTCGTAACTTTGTTTTGCAGCCCCAGGGTTGCATCCTGTGGGGTGCACAGGGTGGCTGACCCCAAGGGGAGAAGCACAGGAGCCCCCATTCTGCCCCCTCCCTGCTCCTCCTGCATCCCTGCCAGCACCGCGGCCCCGTGCAGCCTCCCGGAGAGCAGCAGGCCGCAGGGGCTGGACTTCCTGCCAGACATAACATGAACCAGATGATGTGCTGTGAACAATGTCAGCACACCCACCCCCAGGAGAGAGAAGCAGGGGAAAAAGGGGGGGGGGGGGAAGAGCAAGCTGGAGAGAGTTTTCATGAGCTGACAAATCCCTGCTGCCAGGCCAGAGGTGAAGCGATAGGGCTGGAGCCAGCACTGATCCCGTACAGCCTGACCAGGAATTTCCACTGTGGGTTATGGGGTAGGAATGGAATCGCCGTGCTGAAGCGATGCCGGATATCTGCACGGAACTCAGTGGTTCCGCGGGGCGTCCCTTGTTCTCCCCCACCTCCCCCCCCCTCACCAGCATCCAGAGCCACAAAACACATCTGCAGCTGGCTCTGCACCCAGCCCAGCCCCTGACCTCGCCGATGTTAACCCCTGTGCCTCCAGCCTGCAGGGCTCCATGCTGCTGGGAATGCCCAAACCTCCCTCTCCCTCCCAGCACCGCTCGCTCTGAATCAATGACATTCCTGGCACGCAGAAGATGATCACCCATCCCGAAGAGAAAAGCCAGAGCTCTGACTCACGTTATTTTGGGTGCCTCAGCCTCCACCTCCATGCAACAAACTGCTCGGGTTGAGCCGCCCAGGGTCGAACCCAAAGCAACACCAACATTTTGCATCCTCCAGCAAAGCCCATAACCTTCCCAGAGGACACTTCTGTGGTTTAGACAAGCCCGAAGTCCTTAAGGGCAGATCAGAGCAGCTCTCTGCCTGCAGTAGCTGAGCTGAGATATTAATAAGATTTTTAATAAGACACTAAAAAAAAAAACCTTATTTTGAGGTCTGTCCACTTCCCCTGCTGCTTAGAAGAAGGGCAGCCCTTTGCAAAGCCCTGTCTGGCAGCCTGCCCGCCGCTCAGAGCAACAACACCAAGCAGGGCCACTCACTTATTTAATAAATGAAACGAAACAACGCCGCGTTGTCCCACAGCTGTCCCCATGCTTAACTCCGGGAGCTGCCAGAAGGCGAGCACCGCGATCCTCCTGCACCGGGCTGAGCCCCAACCCAACTCATCACAGCACGACCCTCACCTCCCAAATCCCCAACCCCCCCCCATCCTCACCTCCAGCGGCGGCAGGTCGGGGTCGAGCTGGGTGAAGCTGTGCAGCACTACGGGGCTGTTCTCGCCGGCCACCTCCAGCCTCACGCCGCCCCACAGGCTCCGCGCCCGCCGGCAGCCCTCGAACATGTCGGGGGCGGGCGGGGCGGCATGGTGCCGGCGGCTCACCATGGGCACAGCCACCGCATCCCCGGGCCGGTCCGGGGGGACCGGGATCCCGGGATAACCGGGGACCAGCACCGCCACCGCCCCCGGGATGGGAGAGAAGCTGCCGGAGGGAGCAGCGGTGGAGCAACACGGCTTCACCGAGGGGCCGGGCTGAGAATAAGCGGCGCTTGGATTTCCTCCCCCGCAGCCTCCGCCCGCCCCGGGGGTTGGCCCGGCCCGGCTCGGCTCGGCCCCCGGGGGGAAGGCGCGGGCGGAGGGGGCAGAGCTTCAGCCGGGAGCTGCGGGGGAGCGCGGGATGGGGCAACGCGGAGCCGAGCGAAAGGGGATCGAGGTGGGCGGCAATGGGAGAAGCCGTGCGGGCTGGGACGTCGACCCTGGAGGAGGGTTTTGGTATCGCCAAGCGTTCGTACAGCTCCTAACATCCAGCCCTGGGGTTCAGAGCGCACCACCTCGAACCCACCGCTAAGTATTAACCTAGTGCTTCAGCCGGGCTGCTTCTCATCATCCCGCGAGCTCAGCCCCCACGGTACCATCTGTGCTCAAAGCACCGCCCAGCCCCAGCAGATTTATGGGATGCTGCAATCATTGAACCCTTCGGCCCCTTCCCGGTGCTGGCCCCAAAGTTACAGCCCATGGAACCCGGGGCCCCTTCCCGTGCTGGCCCCGATGTGCAGGCAACCTGGGGGGTGCAGCAGGGTGCGGAGCAGCAGTGTGTGGCCCTGCAGGGATGCAGAGAAAGGGGAACTGGCCTGGGGTGCAGCAGGGCTGCCGATCCCACTCTGAAGTGTCTCTGAGCTCTCAGGCTAATGCAGAAACCACACAACGTAACTGTTTTCAGAGGCCCAGAGGAACAGGCAGAGCCGTTCCACACTTACTGCACGCACTGAGCTCAGCATCCTCTCACCCTTCCCTGCCCCTTCTCCTTCCCTGCCGATAAATGCATGGCAGCTGTTGCTGACACCACCAAAACCCAGACTCTTATGCCTCAGCTCTCTGCACAGCTGAAATAACAGCAGCCTCCCAGCCGTGCAGCCCCGCGGCTTTATTTCCAATGAAAGCATGGATATAGGGGCTGTGCATCCAGATCTGCCCAGGGCACCTCCTGCCTGGGCAGGAAAGGATTAACAAAGCTGAAATACTCCTCAACTTGAAAACGTACCAGGCAGGAGGATGAAGGAGGACAATGCAAGCTATTGTCCCGCTTATCTGGAGCTGCAGAGGGTCAACGGGACCTCCAGGGCTACACTATGGGAAAGGGAATAGAGCCCTGCACAAGGGCTGCACGCAGCCATACAACTTTGAGATGCTCTGTGGGGGTGATGCCAATCCTGACCCTGCATGCCATGCAGCATCGTGTGATGCAGTGAGATGTGCTCTGCAATGCAATGGGTCACATGCAGAGCTGAGCTCGGTGCATGCAGAGATCAGGATCCTCCAGAGCAATCAGTGCTGCCCTCAGGAGCTGCGGGGTCGTGGAGAGAGAAGCCAGGGTTCAGCTCTTGGGGAGGTGAAACTGTGGCCCCACAGCTGGGATGGCTCAGCACTGAGTGCACAGAACACATAGCAGCACTGCTCGTCTGCAGCTGCAAACCTCTGTAGAACCCCCCAGCTTTGTCTGACCTCTACAGAAAGCTATGGAGCTGTTTGAGGGGTTGCATTCATCCGTCCCTTGGTTGACCACTAAAGATAATTCCAGGAGAGAAACACTTCTGATAATGGATAATAAATAATACAGTGGCAGGAAGGCAATGGTGAGGGTTTAAAAATAGCCAGGCAGTTTCCTTTTCCCTCTCCTGGGAACCTTCTGGGCCTGAAAAGCAAAACACTCCAAGCGGGGTCAGGAACCCCAGTTCAGGATGTTTGCTCAGCACTGCCAACCCCACACACTCAGACATTGGGGCCGGCACTCCTGAGCACCGTGAGACCCAAAGCAAAGACATGCTCAGGGCTTCTGCTTTGCCTCTGAAGGGCGACCATCAGACAACAGCCTTGGATTCCTCCCCTACAGCTGTGAAGGTCTTAAAAATTTGTGCAAGTTCTCATCTTTGAGGTTCCTTCCAACCCAAGCCATTCTGTGACTCTAGGATTGTCTTACAGGCACGTGACTCCGGGATTGGGGATTTAAGGAAACCATCCACCATTGAACGACTCAGTGAAATAATAATAACAATAAAAATAATCGTTTCATATTTGGCAAACTCAGCAAAAGCTTTTCACAACATGCTGAGCACTTCGTGTTGACGTCAGCTGTGAGCATCAGCAGCAAAGACAGACACAGGCTGCGGGAAACCCCTCGCTTGGTTCCTTCCCATCACTCCACAGTGAGCATTTGGCTGAATAAACACAAACTGGTGCCCCTTTAGATCGCAGATCTGCCCTCATCTGCCACAGCTTGTAGCCCGCAGGCTTCCCCATGTGGCAAATGATGCAGAACAGGCAACAAATGGGCACTTGTGCCAATGCTGAGCCAATGCCCTGGGTGAGCTCAGCGCCTCTGGGGCAGCACTGCAGGTTCAGACCCTACATTTGTCTCAGCACCAGGGCTCAGTGCATGCTCTGAGTTTTCTCCCAGCATACACAAGCTCATCCCATAACCCAGGAGCACCCCCAGCTCCATCCCGCCCTCCCCCAAGCTGCTTTTCCAAGGCCCAGTCTTAGCTGGAAGGTGATGATGATGATGATAATCATTACTGGCATTTCTCATAAATCGAAGAACTAGCACCACTTCCTCATCTATTCCAGGGAAAAACCCTCAGACCTTGTGCAAGAAGGGAACCTGATGTCACCGCCGCACTCAGCACACCCTAACACTGATGTGAAGTTACAGCACCGCTCCCAAAATCCAGGAACCAACAGATCCCAGCCAGCTCTCCTAACGATCATCAGTGCCTAACGAAGGAAGCACACCAACTCCCCCGGCATTAGGAGTTCACCTCTCCACCCCACACTGCTGCACTTCATCCTGCAGCCCCGTGCACAGCTGGGCACAGCATCTCCTGCAGAGCCACACAAATTTGGAAGGCAAAGCAGCTTGCAGCTTCCACCCCATCCTACTTATCTTTGACAGCTGGACTAAATGATCTCAGAGGTCTCTTCCAACCTTTGTAATTCCACGGTTCATACCAATCCACTTTGCCATGGTATTGGAGCACCTTCTGTTCAGGGTTGATAACTTCAACCTCTGGTTTTCAGACCTGCAGACCTCTGAGTATGGAGCAGAACGCTGCCAGCAAGGGGAATCAAGGCATTTTCTGAGGAATGTTCACTGAACTTCTGGCTCCAAGGTCAGCTGAAGCCTGACATGCTGCAGACACTGATGCGTATTTCTTGCACTGTGTGTCTTTGAAGGCAGTGTTTTTCTCATTGCTGCCTTTCTGCCAGAGTGTTTTTGTCAGCTCATGTAACAAACACCACTTCAGGTACTCGTAACCAAAAGGAAAACAGGAAACCCCTTCTTTCTGTGTTGCTTAGCAATCAGCATACAGCCAGCTTGGGGCTCCTGGCTGCACTGAGTTGTAGCTTCCACCTTTGCTCGGCTGATAGAAGGGAAAGGACAAAGCATTGGTATGAAAGAGAAGAGCTATGAAGCCACAGAAACAGGCTGGGAAAGTCATGGATGGGCGTAACCCCTAAAGAGAGGATAAATTCTTCTCTGAAATCAAAACATGCAATAGAAAAATAGGGTGACATCATCAGAAGCCATTACATATATAGAAATACAGCTCTGGCCATTGCTGCAGCACCAACAAAGTGCTCTGAGCCCTGCGGGGTCCCTCTGCACTGCTTCCCAAAGGGAACAGAATCCACAGAGGAACATGGATGGGATGGGAGCTCAGCCTCTCAGACCCACACTCAAGGGCAGGGAGTACATTTTTCCAGCGATGGTAAATAGCCAAAATGACGCTTTCAGCTGAATTGTGTAAAAGGAGGCTCTCAGAAACACGAGGATCTGGCACCGGATCAATAGAGAACTCCCAATGGATAACAAAGAAACGTTGCTCATTGCCAGTGTGCTTTCCAGCCCTGCTCTCACCCCTCCTCCGGCCCATTTAGTGCAGTTAGCCCAGAACAGGATTGAGGTGGTGCACATTGAAATCTCAGATCCTGGAAACGCAGCACTAAGGTGAACCTGCACACAGCATTAATGCTAGAAGTACACAAGCAAGGGTACTCAAAAAAATCCAGTTAAACAGGAACAAAGCCCTTCAGTGGCAGCTATGGAAAGGGGATGTTCCAACAATGGTTCTGCATCGGGGAAAGCGTACAGCAGAAGCTGTTATGGCACGAGCACAGGGAGGCAGAGCTCCTATGGAAGAACAGCATCTGACAGAGACAGCCCAGGGAAAATTCCTCTCTGTCCAGGCTGGGATGTGGAGAGCAGATATGGACAGAGTCTGTCAGTGCTGAGCAAGCGAGCAGCAGGAGAGGAGCCTGGAAGTGCTGAAAGCCCAGACCTCGGTATTGCCTCTACGATACATACAGCCAAATGGCTTACAAGTCAATTAGGAACTGCAAAAGTCTGTTGGCCACCGCAGGTATTGGTAAAGCCTCAGAACAAAGGAGGTTTTAACACCAAAATTTTCCTCTCTCTCGGTAATGACCACTTTAAAGGTTTCCGCCCCACATTCTTTCAGCAGGGGAAGTCATCCCAGTTGTGCCTCCCAGATTTCCGTGGGGGTTTTGTGGCCACACGACCCCACTGGGCCGCCTCCATCCCTTGGAGGGCACTGCTCCTCCTGCCCACCTCAGCTCCACGCACCAAAGAATTTCGGTTTCCATTAAAATACCATTGCCATCCTGTGAGCCTAAAATTGCACAAAACTGAGAGCGAAAACGTTTTTGCGGCTGAAGCGTTTGTAAGCAGCGCCTCCCACGTGGACCTGCTGGTGCTGAATGGCACACAACCTCACGCTGCAGAGGCTCAGAGGAATCCACAGGATTCCCTACCTCCTCTCAGCCATCTCATATTCACACAGATTTAATTGGTCTGCCAACCCTCTGCCAAATCTGCATGATGTTGGGTTCAGAAGTCATTTGGGGAAAGGACGCAGACACAGACAGGCACCCACCAGGGAGAAAGGCCAGAGAATGGGATCCAGGAGGGTCAGGAAGCAGACAGTGAGCACCACGAGCTGCTCCCTATGGGCTGGGTCCAACTTCAGTGCCATTCTTGCAGCATCCGAGAGCTTTTCCCACCTCTGATCATGGCTCATGCTGATCAATCCTGTCCTGCACAGCCACCATGCATTTTTGTCACCTCAGCAGCTCACACCATTACGTACACATGGTTAATTACCCCATTTCTATTTGCAATGCACTGCTGAGGAGCTGTGTCAGTGTTTCCATGACACGCAGCGTGGCAGCATGCAGGTGCAACACCAGCCTGGCATGCACTGAGTCACCTTCTTGCAAAATCCAAAGCCCTGCAGAGCTCTGCTTCCCCTCCCAGTCTCAGTGGACATTCAGTGCCACTTGCAAAGCTCTCTACTGTGCAGCCTGGAAATGGAGGCTGGTCAGAGGTCTTCGAAGGGGCTTTGCTGCTGCAATGCAGCCAGCAGAATTGCTAGAGCCGTGCCTTGGGCTGACCCCAAAAGAACCAAGGATAGAGGGCAGGGTGGGGCGCAGGCTTTGTGCAGTAGGAAAAGCTGGAGCTGCGCCCTGCAGCCCGTCCCTCTCCTGCCTCGTGCTTCCCCCATCCCTCTGCCAAAGGGGAAGGGAAATCCGGGATTTTCTGCTGCTTTTCAGTAGGGATTAGTCTCCATTTCCTGGCTCCAGCAGTTCGGGGGCTGCCTCGGTATGACCTCCACAGACAGGGACTTCCCATCCCTCAGACCCCATCCCAATGCCCCACAAGTGCCCCAGCTGTGCAGGTCCGACAGCCTCCAGGCTGCCATGAAAGGCCATTTCTCCTCCATCCTCCCTATCTGCAGCTCTTACCTTGCACATCGTTTCAAGGATGGGAAGCAGAAGTGCAGGGGGAAGGTTGCTATGACAAAAGGAAAAACCTGAACTCTGATAGCAGCACACAGAGATGCCCAAGGGGAGAAGAAGAGGGTGAAACAGAAGGAGGAGTATTTTTTAGGATTATTTTTTAAGAGTAAGATTCTTACCATAGAGGCACAGGGGAAGAGGAGCAGTGGGGATGCTGTCCTTGGCCACCATCGGCACTGAGGGAGCACCTGAAGGTTTCGGCCGCGCACCGCAGCTCCCCTCTCAGACAGCCTGTGTGACCCACACACGTGGCCCCAGCAGTTAAAAATACCAAATATCACAAGTTCTGCCCAAACGGAGCCACCAGCACATTACAGCACGGTCATATGATGGAGCGAGAGCTGCTCCTCCGCCAGGCGGGACGGAGCCAACCCTCACTGCATAAATACCAAAATCACGCAATGAAATCACTCTGGGTTAGCATCAGAGCCAGCCCTGGCTGCATCCAGCTGTGCTCCATGATGGGCTGCAGCACTCAGCTGTCCTGCAAGCACATCACACTGAGACCAAAGGGGCTGTCTGCATCACACGGAGGCCAAGGCTCCAAGCTGAGCAGCTCCTCAGCACTATTTGCAGCCCAAGTGGTGAAATTCAGCCCTAATTTGCACTCTCACTGTGATGATGCTGGGACATTTCAGAGCACGATGAGAGCGGAGCGTATGTCAGCAGGAAACGAGGGCACTGGGGAAGCCACATCTGAAGGCAGGGCAGGGTCTGGCTCCAGGCAATTAATTGTGCATCTGCTCTGCAGAGACACGTCTGCAGAGTAAAAGCTGCAAGGAGAAGGGCCTCCTGCCTTTGGCCGTCAGACAGAGCTGGTGCTGAGGCGGCGGGGAGGAGAAAGAGCAAAGCAGCAAGGAAACTCTTGAGGATGTCACCCTGAACACCACATCACGTCCTCAGTGTGAGTAAGGGAGCAGCGCTGCCAAAGGCAGCAGTGATTGGTGACTTTCTGCCCCATCCCTTTAATAGGGGAATGCTGCTACTGGATAGATGGGCACAGCCTTGCTGGGAGAATTCCCAGAATCCCTGGGATTTTACAGTGCTTTCCTGGATCTCTGCCCTTGCAGACGAGAATTCAGCCTGGGTGACTTCTTGCACAGTTTCCAGCTTTCCTCAAAGAAGCCAAGTGATGATTCATCCCAGTAGAAAGTTTGGCCAAGAGCGGGGATGGAGGGATTTGTTGTTTTTGACTGTAATTGTGGTCAGGAAATAGTCCCAGCGCTTGCTTTCAGCTCCTCCTTCTCGATAACATCTACCATACACAGGCAGTGGAAAAGAAACAGCCTTTGATATAAACACGACAAAGCCTTTGATTCATTGTGGGGCTGTTTGCAACGGCGGCTTTGGACCAGCACCCGACTCTGCCCCATGACCTGTACAAGCACCAGATCCCCCTTCCACCAGGTGAAAGCCCCTTGCGTGGAACAAAGTGCTGACAGGATGGGTGCTGGGTGCTCGGCCATCAGCAAGGGTTCCCCAATGGGATGGGAGGCTCCATGCCGTGTGTCTGCAGCTCACCCCATTGCCCAAAGGCTCCCATGGGATGCCGGCGGCACTCAGCCTTCCAAGTCTGGAGAGGAAGGCTCAATTCCTACCCCTTCACAGCCATCTCTGTCAGCCTGAAGCCCCAGGGCAGCTTCAATGCCCAATTAGTGCTGGGAAGATCGCTCCATTCCCACTGGCTCCAGCCAGGATTCATTGATTGCCATTTCCGCAGCACTCCACGGTGCAACCGGTGCTGCAGAGCGGTGCATTTCCGAGTAATGAAGCTAGAAATTAGTAACTCATTACCACTGATCTGAAAGATTTTTTTCTATGTGCATTACACCCAAGGTAACAGTCAGCTAAAACGTGTAAAGCCTGGATGAGGTCCCTAAAAGAGGCAGGGAAAGAGCGGTGTCACAGCAAACCTGGGCATGAACCATCCCTTCCATCTCCAGCTCCCCCAAGGCCTGGCTCTAAGGTCAAATGAAGCTTTTATCTCCCCTTCTATGCCAGTACATTGGGAAAAAAATATAATATCAGAAGAATAAATTAGCATGTGAAATGTAATTTGACTAATTAGCCCAGTGGAGTGGAAAATGTTGGCGAACCGCTTTGAAGTCAAAACGACCGCGCTGACGAGGACATCACTGAGGAGAGGGGATGTGGGGGCACCAGGGTGGGCTGGGGGGCACGGAGAGGGCAGCAGCAGGGTCACCTCACCCCATGGCTCCTAGGAGTGTTCCCAGGACACACAGCCCCAGAGGGACACCCCTAGGGATGAGATGGTCCCATCCTGGCATTGTCCCATCACTCACGAGAGCGGATGTTGCCGATGAAGCTGACTAACTAACTTGCCCTCCAGCTCCATCGTGTTACAGAACTGCCCGAGCTGCCACAAAAAGCTGTTATGTCGCTTACGACAGTCTGCTCATTGATTTCCCCATTTCCCAGATATAGAAACTGTTACTCTTTTATTAGCAAAGCTTTGGAAATCCCTACCCATAATAGCAAGAGAAGCATCCGGGGAAATGTTGCAACTGCCTTGGCTGGGCTATGGAAGGGAAGGACTGACAGTCCCATGGAAAGCCATCAGGGAAGGTGGAAATAAGAGCTTGGGCTGGCTGGGGCGATGCTCCCCGTCCAGCTGCCAGCACCCAAATGTGGGCATGGGCAGCACACATCACTACATCCCTTCCCACCATGGGCTGCGAAGTGCAAACTCAACAGGGGACATGTACTGGGTGCACTGAAGAGTGGCAGGGCACAGTGCTGCATCCTTTCCCATAAGGTAGACCCATAGTGTCTGCTCTCATCCCTGCAGACCTGCCTGGGTTTACCCAGAAGCAGCAGCTCTGGGCTAGGGCCAGCCCTGCAGCACGGGCAATATTCAGCTGCTTGCTCCCTGCTGGAATAAATGCCTGGACCCTGTTCAGTTATTAGAGCTTCACTGGGGTGTGCACATCCAAAATCCCAGTGTAATTCCAGTGCACACCTAAATTTCTCCCAAATTCTGCACAAGCACGGTGAGGCATTGGCTGTATGAGTGCAGCCACTTCACCCACACTTGCTGGCAGAGGCAGCAAGCATCGCTCGCATGGGTGTCCCTCTTACAAACACACAGGCAGAGCCCCAGTGTAAGTGAGAATATGGAGAATGTGCTCTCCATGGTTAGAGTTTTCATCAGAATGCACTCACCCTTTCCACTCTGCACAGTGGAGTGAATGCCCAACAGGGGCTGAGGGCAGGGATGCCCCACCACACTGCTGAGCAAGGAACAGTGAAAAACCCAGGCAAGCCAGAAGTGCCCTCCAACAGTGCCTGACCCCACTGATCATCATTACTTGTTATTATTCTCCAGTAAAACCATGGATATGATTAGCAAGAGGAAGTCATTCCAAGCATGGAGAGCATTCCCTGCTCCATCCTGACTGCTGCCCAGGTGGGCTCCACTCTCCAGATCTGCTACACCACAGGGAAACCCAGCCCCAGGTGCCGCTATGGCATGGTGCAAGCTGCTGACAAACCCAGCTAAATGAGAATAAAGCTTCCAACCAAGAGGTCAGCAGCTCCCTCCCCTCCTTAGCATCACTCACTGCCTCCCCTCCTCCTTCCCAAGGTTCCACGCCCCACTGGCTCTGCAGTGGCCGACACAGGTATCCTCATTAGCACAGCAGCACTGTAGGTGCTGGAAAAGCCCGAGGCTGTTTCTAAATATAGGAGCCCCATCCCTGCTGGGATGGAGGGGCTGGGGCTGCACACCCCTGCAAGGTACTTGCAGGGAGCCCTCCGTGCTTCCAGCGCTCCTCTCCATGTCACTGTATCCCTGTGAGCACACAGAAGAGCACACAGATAGAAGGAGAAGAGGAGAAGGTAGCATTCTCCACCACGCACTAATTGCTCACCAGCAAGAAACTGCTGATTAGAGTCTCCTGTGGGGAGGACACACAATGAAGAGCACAGTAAGAGCATGGGCTTCCCCTGCTCATCAGCTTTGCCTCAATGCTACCAGCACCTGGAGCACATCCCAAACTCTCACACAGCTGGGGAACTGCCCACGAACCCCCTGTTAGTTCTGGAAAGCATTCAACCCTTTTTGGGGCTCTCCATCAGGTTTAGCACGGGGGCCTTTCCCCCACAATCAGATTCCTGTTGTATTCCTGCAATGGGCAGAGTTAAGGTGACAAGAGGCGGATCCAAGCGTAGGAGTTTATCTGCCTGGATGCTGCAGCCCTGCTGCTTTGCTGTGTGTCAGCGCCATGGGCAGGGCAGCAAGCCATTCCCAGCCCGGACACCAGCAGCCAACCCACCCTTCTGCACCACCACCACGCAGGGAGGCATCGTCTGCATCCCAGACCCCTCCTTCCACGATGCATTTTGCAAGAGCTTCGCACAGCCTGCCTCGAAACACGGCGCTTCGGGAAGGAACGGCTGCACCCGGAGGCGGTGCCACCTTCATCTCTGCCACGAGTTCACCAGCCCCGGGGTGGGGTCACGGCTCCTGGCTGCCCCCCCGCACACCCACCCGGCCCCGGCCTCGCCTCCACTCACGTCGTCGTCCTGCACGCTCAGAGGGATGTCCAACATGCACATCTGCACCGGCTGCACCAGCGCCTTCTGCACGTTGAACAAAGGTTTCGCCTCCATCTTCCCCGGCACGGAGGGGCTGCTCATTCTTCTTTCTCCTCCGCCGCCCCTCGTCCAGCAGCAGCTCCAGCCCGGGCGGAGAGGCAGAGCAAAGACCTTTCCCTGCTCGGTTTTCTCAGCGCATCTTGCCAACAGCTGCCGTCGCTCCGAAAGCTTTTATTTCCTTCCCCGCAAATCAAAGGGCTGCGAGGAGCCGCGCCGGGAGGCGGTGTGTGCGGGTGTGCGTGCGGCGGGCGATGCTCCCGAGCTGGCGGAGCAGCCCTGTGCCAGCATGCCGCGGCACGCCGCTTTCCACCGCTCCTTTCTTTCTTTCTTCCTTTCTTTCTTCCTTTCTTTCTTTCTTTCTTCCGGAGCGAGCTGGGTGCTGGCTCGGTGTGATGCTCCCACCTCATCTACATGCACAACACCCCCGGACCCCCGCGCATTGTCTCCGAGGCACAACAGGTCGTGCCGGCTGTTGATTTCTGATTGGGATCACATTGTGTCTTGCGGCAGTTACAGCCTTTCCCGCTGGCTGTTGTGGCAGCAAACAGGCAGAGCTGGAAGGATGAGAGGGTGTGAGACAGGGAGCATGCCTGAGCCCGGCTGGAGCCTCCCCTTTTCTTTCCCTCTCCTCTTTCATCCCTGGTGCCCATTGTCGGATCAGCGCCGTCCTACAGTCCAAGGACTACAGCCAGGCTTAAATAATTCACACCCGGAGAGGGCTCGGGAACCTGATGGCACTGGCAATCCAGGGTGGCACTCAATTACGGCAGTGAGCAGCAGTGATTTTTGCTTAGAGGTCAATTCCTGCATGGGAAGCTTTGCCTGGGTGAGCACAGCACAGGCTGCTCGTTCCTCTCCTCACAGCTCCAAAACTGAGTTTTCCTGAAAGAGAGCGGCACAAACCAGGGTGGTTCTGCAACCAAGAGACACTGCAGGATTTGCACGAATGGTGTCAGTGGGTCAAGGTGGAGTGAGATGTGTGTCCCAGAGATGCAACATCCTGGTGCCTCGCTGCAGGGCAGCTGTGCCCAGCACAGAGGCCATGCAAAACTCAAGGAATAAGCCAATGAAAACCCCCACTGCCTTCAAGCAAACCAGATTTTCCACCCTTACTGCAGTCCGTCTTGCTGGACCTTGCAGGGATGACACAGGGTGGGAGATGCTCATGGTAGCTGGCACAGAGGAGCCCAGCACTGCACGGGGGCTCTGGGACAGGCTCCTGTCCATAGAAGATGGATAGGGAGCTGCCTCCAGGGCTCTCCTCCAACTGGCAGCACCTGGGAGCTGCCCCTCCCATGCCAACGAGGCAGTGCCACAGCCCAGAAAACATCCTGGCACAGTCACCATGTCCAGTGACTCAAAGTGATGCATGCTCCCATGGGAGACTGCCCCATTCCTCATCCTGCCATCACTGGCTGTGCAATTTGCACCCAGCATGGGCAGCACCCACAGCTCTGGTTCCAGGAAGGTGATTCAAACCTGCACCAAGCCCATGTGAAGGAGCTGTAGGATTCCCCTCTCTCACTGGTGCTTGGGTCCATGGAATGCCCCCAGGTAGCAACAAGCAAGGAAGGACAGCTGTGGCTGTCCCACAACATGTGCTTCCGGCACATCCAACATCTACTGTGCTGGTTCCCAAAGACCAGCAACCCCTTGTGTCTCATCCCTTAAACCCCTGCCAGGCAGCTTTAACGATTCCAGAGGGATCACCCTTCCAGCAAAGCCACAAACCCCACAGGGAGACCATGAAGGAAAGCCAAACACCAAGCACAACGTGCTGGGGGAGTGCCAGGCAGAGCAGCACATGGGGTTGGATGCAGGAACAGCTGCTTCTGAAACCAGCTCAAACCCACAGCACTGGGACTGGATGATGGGATGCACAGCTGCACACACAAAAATGCAGAATGAGGGCACCCATGCAGCCCCAGAAACAGCATGAAACGTCCCATCCTCATCTACAGCACCGAGGCACATTGTGTTCCTAAAGCAGAAGCCCACAAGGTGCTTTGGGACAACTTGCCACTCAGCTGAAGCAGAACACAGAGATTCCCCCAGCACTTCAGCAGCCCCAACAGGGTGATCCCACACAGATATCAGAACAGCAGCACCGAGCCACTCCACCTCCAGGCTGGCTGGCACGGGTGGAAGCTGTGATCCCACACCCTGCAGCAGCAGAAGCAGATCCCAAGCACTGCTAGAGCCCACGGAGTGGGGCAGCCCTGCAAGATGTGCAGGAACCTCCCCCCCCCCAGCACCATCTCAGCCCGCAGCCCTTGAGCAGAGCGAGAAATGCCAGCACAGACCCCAGTACTTCCCCATTTTGCTTTGCACAGGGGTTTTATTGCTTCCTGCAGATTCAGCAGAGAAAACCCATGCTGGGACCTCACTGCTTCATAGCTGTAGTTCTGCCTTGACAGGAATAGAGCAACTACAGGGCAAATAAATAGAGCTGTCTCTGCTCCCCACACGGGCATCGTTTGGGGCACTTCACAACGGAGCACAGTTAAGTCTCTGCATAGGTGGGCGAAGGTTTCAATGACACAATTCCACACAGGAGGATTTTGGCACCTAGCTCAACTGCCGTGGCACAAACACGTTGAATGCTCCAAAATGCAGTGCCCACCCCTCGGTCACACTGACACCGAGTGACAAAGGCCCATCTGAGCAAAGCCAGCCTCAATGCTTGGTGGATTCAAGCATCAAAGGCTTCCATAAAACTAAAGAATTCCCACAAATAACAATGGCAAGTTTGTTTTTGCAAGGAAATTTCAACCCCAAGTATTGTCCACAAGCCCAAACATCGCTGCATCCTGAGCATGGAGGAGAATGCTCTGCTTCAGAGAAATGATGCAAGCCGACTGGTTTATTTTCACAGCACGAGGCTGATGGAAAGGCAAAGAGGAAATAAAGCAGTGTGACGAGGGGAAGGCAAATGGAAAATCCCAGCAGCTCTTCCCCTCTGAAGCTTATCAGTAAAAGAAAGAGGAAATCTGCTTTTGAAAGCACAGAAATCTCAACATGGCAGCATCCCTCGAGAGAAATGTGCGTTTACAGGGAGCCATGGGCACAGATGGGGGCTGGGCATGGGATGGGACACGTGGGTTTTCCAGGGCTTGGACACTGATTCCTCAGTGCACACCCAAGGCAGCTCGGTATCTAGCTCATGGTGCTTCTGTACGTCCCATTTGAAATGTCTGTCTTGTCCCAGATGAATTAAGAGAATAAACTTGGCTCATTTTTAAGCCTGAGCGGAGCGCAGCTGGTCAGCACCCTGAGCTGAATGAATTCCCCAGTTCCCCCAGAATAGAAACATATGCAAAACCAGTTCGCGTGAAGCACAGACAGTCCTTTAACAGCACGGAGTAGCAATTACCAATGCCAGCTATTAAAAAAGGGAGCCAATTAGTCATCTCGGGATTCCTCCACACGTTTTCCACTTGAGGGATTTCCAGCAGCACATCCCCTTGGGATGAAGCACACCCCCAGAGCTCCCTTGCCCCATGGCGAGGGGTAGTGATGCTTTCCATCACAGTCCCTGGATGCGGTCTCCATGGAAACGGTCACTGCAGCAACGCAGAGCAGCAGGGATGGAGGGCCGGGGAGGATGCAAAGGAGGACCTTCCCCCTAGGCAGGAACTAGGAGGTACCCACAGCCCCCCCTCCTTCTGCTTCTGAGGCCATTTCCCTGCATCAGCAGCACAGTGAGGCTCCAGTGCTGCCATCCTGCTGCTGCATCCCGCACTGAAAGCACTTCATCCTGCTGGAATCGGTCCTGTGGGAGCTGCTAACATTGAGCTGTCACAGTGGGGATGGCACTGGGAGGGAGGAGAGCTGGAGGCTGCCATGGCAACGGGCTGATTGGGTTTCCATAACGACATCAGAGATGGGGACGGAGCCTGGGCTGGGGGCAACATGCTGCAGCTTTGGGTGTGCACAGGTGGCAGCAGGGCTCACCCATCCCTGTGCCACCCCCACAGGAACAGAGATCCTTGCTGCACACAGTGTCTGTGTGATAAGACAGCAGTGCTGTGGGGCACGGAGGGCTGCAGGCACAGGCCAAGCGCGACAGCCCCTGCTGTCACCAATGATTATTTCTTGGTGAGGGTTTATTCCACCTGGCAGCCAGGCTGGAGCAGCAGCCGTCTGCAGAGAGAGCCCAGGCTGGCAGCAGGAGCGGGGTGGCTCTCTGGGCATACGGCCACATCCATCGAGACCTGCACACAAACAGGACTCACAGACTGCACAAGGCATGACCTGAAGCACTTGACAGAGCTGGAGCATCCAGCAATTCACCATCTGAAGCTAAAGCATACCTCACTGCATGTTTTCCCCTACCCAACACGTGGCCAAGGGGTTATCTGCAGGTCCCCATCTCTGCTCCGTGTCACTTGTCAGACAGCAAACTGTAGGCTCAGAGATAAGAGCCACAGCAGCAGCAGCTTGGAGCCTCCCAGCCCTATGCAAATAGCCAGGGCTCTCCCAGCCCTCCCTCCTCACACTGCTGTATGGCCAAGGGGCTTGAAAGAAGTCTCCACCATGTGTGGTTGCCCTCTAACCAGCTCGTTCTAGCACAACACTTGTTGCATGGACAGATTTTATAGAACCGTTTGAGTTGGAAAGGACCTTTCAAAGCCATCTGATCCAACCCAGCAATGAACAGGGGGACACCTATAGCATGCTGAGAATCCCATCCCCTGACCTGACCTCAGGTGTCTCCAGGGTTGAGGTGTCACCACCTCTTTGGGTAACCTTCTTACAGGTCCGTAATCCTGGAGTAGGTGCACAGCAGGAAAAACAACCAGTGCCATGGGACTGGGAGCATCCCACAGGAGTGGGATACAGCATGGGAGGTGCACGTCCTCCATCCCACCATGCACAGCCATCGAGCGACCGCTGCAAATCGGATGAGGCTCAACCCCGGAGGCCCACCATTGATTTCCGTTGCCTAACGACGGAAAAGCTTTATAATCCTATTAACTAAACACCCTTTCAAGCAGCAGTGGCAGAAACACCAAGGGGACTTGTGTAAGCAGGAGGAGCCACCCAGTGCAGCACACAGCTTCGTGAGTGCTGAGGAGTCACCCAAATGTGAGACTGTGAAACCTGCAAGTGCGGTGCTGGATCTGACCCATAAACCAAGCAGGTCATTGGCAAAGGAGCTGGGAGCTCTTGCACAGGACAGCAGTGCCCAGGCACACAAATTTGCAAAAGCTGTCCCCCAGAAAAGCAACATATCGCTGCATTTCAGTCCATCCTTAATTACCAGCACCCTGTTTGCACTTGGAAAAGTCCTCCAGCAAAAGACAGACCACAATTTAAATATTTTACAGAACAAGGTGAATTTTGATGCTTCAGTCACTGTGCACAAGTGCCTGCCCATCACCATGGAAATGCTGAAGAGAGAGCTCGGGGCCAGCTGGGGCTTTCATCCTCCTCCAAGATAAACCAGGGCCTCAGGCAGCCACCAGCCTGCGGCACTCAGAGGAGCAATGGGTTCATGCTCCCCATGGATGGGTAATGGGAGAATCCCATCACACAGAGCCACAGAATTAGACTTAGGTTGGAAGGGATCTTAAAGACAATCCAGTTCCAACCCAAATCTGATGCCAAGGACTCCATCCGCAGCCTTGAGAACCTCTGAGGATGGGGCACCTACAGCTCTGGGCATCTTGTTCTCTCTTCCTTCAGCCTTTCTTCTCCAAGCGTGGAGCTGGGATGCTCCAGCATCCCCAAGCTCTGGAGTGTATGCAAAGCCCCTCTCATTTTCTCCTGATCCCATGCAGAATCAGTTCAGGCCCATGGGGCTTCTCCTCCCCTCCCCAATCTGCAGCAAGTGAGCAACCCATTGGGGCAGCCTCCCTCATCTCTTCCTCCTCCCATCTGCCAAAGCTCTCTGCACGCAGAGCAGCGGAGCACAGCGAGATCTCTCTGCTGGATGACCTCCTGGCCTCTAAGGATTGGGAACTCTGTCCTGTGAGCCCGTGATTCCCCAACGTGCCTCTGCTGAACCGCCTTTGACGTCAGCTCATATCTACAAACATTGGTTTTGACCCACAGCCAAAAGTTGAAGCACAGGGGGAAAAAAAAAAAAAGGTGAAGAAAGCAAATATCCGACATCCTGTGGAGAGCCCCAGGAGAGAAGCATGGGGAGGGCAGGCATTCCCGGGGTGAGCTGGGAGTAAAAAGGGTCAGGACACCATGGAACGTGAAGTGTAAATCCCCAAGGAATGCAGATGGGTGCAGCCTCACTGCTGGTTGGACTCAGCCAGTCCAGAGCACAGCGTGGCTCCAGTGCTGCTTCCCACGAGAGCTGTGCCACCCCCACAACCCCATCCATCCACTGACCCTTCCAGCACCTACAAAGGCAGAACCCAATAACTCACAGGGAAAACAACAGTGCCATCTGCTGCACAGCTCTGCTCGGCCCTGTGCAGCCTGGCCTGCACACGTGGGCTCACTCAGCTCACAACAGTCACAACCGCCCACAAATGCATCCCTAACCAGCACCGACTGATGCATGAAGGCAGCAGCAACCATCATCAGACAGGGAAGGCATCCTTGCAGCCATCCCAATAGCCACCAATCGCTGCATGCCTGGGGGCAGCTCTGGTTTGCATGGAAGAGTAACAGACCACAGAATGTCCCTGAGCCCATACAGTGACAGCAGCATGCAAAGACACAGAGCAAAAGGCAAAGCAGGCCAACAACCCCACTGCCCCACAGCATGCCACGGGTGGAGCTCAACTTCCAGCCTCTGCAGGCAAGACAGAACACAAACAGCCCCTAACACCCTCCCAGCCTCAGTGAGCTTGCTGGCACCACCCCCATCTTCCTCCTTAGAGAGAAGTCCCAGATCCCAGCACACAACGCCATGCAACCCTGACCCTGAGATCCCAGGGAACTTCAAGCAGGAGGTGGGGAAGAGCAGGGTCAGCTGCTGTGAGCCCATGTCAGCTCTTCCCAGAGCCAGCAGCTGTGGGCAGCAGGCAGTCAGCCACCCCAGCTCCTGGTGGATTGCAGATTGGTGGCAGGTGAATCAGTTTCTCAGCTTGGAAAGCACGCTGGCATCCTCTGTGAGATATGTGTTGCTATAGCAATGGGAAAGGTATCAGATGCAAAGCCAGCTCCGATGGATAGTGCAGATCACTTTTAAGAGCAAGGCAAGATCAGGACCCCTGCTTCTCACAGTCCCACAGCCAGGCACCATACAGGGGATGGCACAGCAAGAGCAGTGTGAGGAGCTGAAAAACACAATCCCCAGGATGCCCAGAACAAATAGCCCTGAAACCCCCCTCCTTTGCTCACACCAAAGGCACCTACAAAGCAAACTGACAACAAACTGCACCGAGCGCCCCACAGTGGGATCCATTCTGCAGCAGCTGCTGCATCCCCTGCTCATGGTCACACATACAAGCATGAGTGGGAGCTCCAGATGGAGCAGCCCAGCCACGCTGGGGAGGGACTGTGCATCTCTCTGCCAGCTGGAAGCCACCTTCTGACCCCACTCACGTGCAAGTTTTGGTTTCAAGGCTGAAACCTTCCCTTCCTCAGAAGCCCTTCTATCCAGGTGTTACAACTCCCCAAGGAACACACCTGCAATGATTAGATCAGAGACGGGGAGGGGGAACCCTCCTTGTTTACTCAGCTTGTTTGATTTGCAGCACTCGGTTGTTTGTGTGGGTCCTTCTCGTAGCAACCAGGGAGAGGAACACGTACAAGGCACGAAGAATGCCGCTGCGCAGCCACGTTGGCCGGGTGCGGCTGTGGGTGCAGCTGGAAATTCCACTCACCCTGTAGTCACAAAAAATGATGGGGCTGAAGGAATCGCACCCCTGACATGGCCAAGCGTTCACCCCCACCAGCAGGGCCTGCATTGAGAGCCAGGGCGTGCACTCTGTGCCACACACACCCCTGGGATTGGTGACACCGCTGGGTGCCTCAGTTTACCCACATGCAAAATGGAGGTAAGTATACGCAGCGAAGGAAGGCAAACATTGGATGATGCACTCCATAGGAATGCAGTGTTCATTCCGCAGCACAGCTGGGAGGTTGAGCTCTGGACATCGTTTACTGTATGATTTTACACCTCTGGCTTTCTGGTTCTCCCTCCAGCCCACAGCCACGCAGTCTTGCTTCTGCCCCTTGCCAGTGCCAGGATGCAAACCCAGCACTTTGGCTGCCAATGCCCTTTTCCAAAGGCACACACCACGCTCCAGCACACACACATGCTGGCACAGCTCCTGCCTCACACGCTCACGTCCACCAGAGCTAATTCAGCTTCTGTTCACAGTGCTGGGGCAAGGCAAACCAGGCCTGGACCAAACAGATACACTTGGTGCAGAAGGCAGCTTTGGGATGCATGTTTTTTTCCAGCCCAAAAATGGCTCCCATCCCACTTTTCCATCACAGCATCAGCCTTTTCCCTTCTCCATTTCTGGACTCCTAGGAGCTATCACTGCCCACTTCCCTTCCCATCACCCCGTGGCCACCAGCCCCATTCCTCTGCAGGACCAGAGAGCAGGTGAATAAAAAGTAAAAATAAATAAAAGGAGAAGTATAAATAAGAAGTGGGGAATAAAAAGTATAAAATCAGAGCAGCATCAGGACCAAAAGATGAGGAACCTTCCATCGGATTTTTTGCCTTTGGTTCACGTTCTCCTGCCTCAAAAGCACCACGGGAGTTGCAAGCACAGAGCTTTTGCCCCTTTAGGCCCGATTTGGCTTCGTTCAGCCTTGCAAACACAGGAGCGGGGACAGGGAGCTCCTGGTGCCACCTGGCTGAGCGCTGCAGCCCCGCACGCAGCCAGGAACGGCCGCAGCACCGCAGCAACCTCCGTACCCGACCCTGTGCTGTGCCGCTCTCCTCATTCCTTCATTCCCACTCCTGCCGGCTCCGCTCGTCCCCTCCTCACGCAGAAAACCAAACGCATAGCGTGGGTCCCCGCGAGCCCCGCAGCCGGGGTGCAGAAGGGGGAACCCCTGTCGTTGCGGAGCCGCGGGCACCGGGAAAAGTGACAAAGCCGAAAGAGGAAAGCGCTCAGCTCACCTGGCTGTCGATCATCATCATGCCCCGCTCATAGCCTCCGCGGGCCGCGCTACGAGAGGCGCCGGTCCCGCTGCGGGGCTCCGCGGGGCTCAGCGCCGCTCCGCGCTGCCCGGAGGCCGGGGCCGCTCCGTGCCGGCCATGGGGCCCCGCAGCCCCACCGGGAGCCGCCGGCACCGGCAGCGCGGAGCGCGCAGCGCAGCCAGGAGAGAGGAGCGGAGTGCGGGGCGGGGACGAGCGGGCTGGGAAGGGAGGGCGGGGAACGGCGGCTCCGCCCGGAGAGAGGCGCGGAGCGGGGATGTGCGCGGTACCTGCGTGCCTGCAACTCCCGCACCGCGCGAGGACGCCAATCGCGGGGCTGCACTTCTGCTCCCAGGCTGTGCGCGCGGATGCCCGTCCGCCTGCGCGCGGATCTGCTCCCCTGGTTTTGCACCTGCCTCGGGAGTGGGTGCACAAACAGAGACCCCCGTGGATGCGCATCAGCCCGCCGGGGTGCAGAACCGCTCCCGAGGTGTGCGTCAGCTCCCGTGGGTGTGCAGCAACCCTCCGTGGATGTAGACTTGACCCCAGGCCCGTGCATTCGGGCTGCAGCTCCACGGTTGCACGTTTGTTTCCTGGGTGCGACGACAGTTGCAGGCATCTGTTCCCATTGCACCCTCATCCCCGTGCCCTGAGCACCTCACAGCCCTTCGGGTTCAGCCCTGGGATGTTTGAGCTGCAGGTGCCGCAGAGGAAAGCGCCTCTCAGGCCTCACCGTGGAGCGAGCGGCGGTTTGCAGGGTTTTGGCAGCACGGTGCTGCTGTGCAAAGCTATAAATAGAAGAGCTGAGGGCAGAGAAACGGGTCATTGCTGGGAGAGATCCCCCGTGCGCCGCTGCCAGGCTGTGCCCTGCACAACGCCTCCAACGATGCAAGCAAAGCACTGCACTGTGCACACAGTATCCAGCCCCTAGCTCTGCTCAGCCCAGCGCCCGAAATGGGGGCATGGAGAAACCCTAGGAAAAAGCTGCTGGAAGTCTCCGTGTACAGCTCCATGGAGCGTCAGCTGGTGAGACAGCGGAGGCTGAGAGGAGCGGGGTTGCCCTGGAAACAGTGAGGCTCCAGTGCTCATAGTTTATATTGATGAGGCTGATGACATGTGCTATCGCTGAGTGATGTCAGAAGTGAGAGATACGCCACCCTCCCTGGGCAAGTGAACATGGAGGTGGGATGGAGCCAAGTGATGCTCCTGGCTTGGGGACACTGATCTGGCCACCATGCTGCTGGGAACCACTGCACGCAGCCCCTCCTGGAGCAACCTCACCAGGGTCATGGCAGGAGCTGGTGGCACAGCACAACCTACTGCATCTCATGGCTTTGCGGCTTCACACCAGCAGAACCAGAGGCTCTGGATAAGCAGCACAGCCGTGAAAGGAAAAGGCGCTGCGAGGGCTCTCTCTCTGGCACTAGATGCTGCTACAGAGCAGTCCTTCTAATTATAGCAACACTGTCAGTGCTGAACGGTGGGGAAAATACATATTTCAGAAGGCCTGTAACGATGTAATTTGCTACAGGCAAAACTCACTAGGAAAAAAAATCATTTGGACTCATCTGACTTGCTGTAAATTAGCTGAAGGCTCAGAGTGGGGGGCAAGGCAGGCAGTGGCTGCTGGTTAAAGCTGCCTTTCTATCCGTGTGGCTGTACAGCAGTTCAATTTGAGACAGTGACATTTGGTGGATCTCTATTTATTCTAAATATAGCCCAAGAAAAGTCAAGTCAGTGCAGCAGCGCTCTTACCCACAGAGAAGGAGGGAGCTGGGGGTGGGCAGGCACTGAGGACTCACTGCCCTGATGAGTTTTGCTAGCGGCTGTGGGGATTTAGTGGGAGTGAAGTGCAACCCACTGCTGCAGAGCCCTCTGGTTTCTGCTGTCCCCCAGTGCCTATCACTGTCACACAGAGAGCAGCTGTTGCTCTCTGCGTGGATCTCCCCAGGGATCCCTCACTGGGTGGAGAGCTGAAGCAGAGCAGGGGAAGTGTGAGTGAGCAAAAAGGACCCCCAGCGCCCACAGCTGCCCTTTAGGATCAGAACAAATCCTCTCTGGGGAGGAACCTCGCTTTGCATCTATGGGAGGATAAAGGAAAACCCAAAAAGCAAAAAAGGTGCTAATGTGGCTCTGTGCAAATGATTCTTGTCCTTCTCCCGCCTGAGATCATTTTCAGTGCTGGAAGTTTCTGTTTCTTGTTCCCCAAAGCAGGTTTTCCTTTGGGATGGTTGCACCATGCCTGTCCTCAGCAGGAACAAGGAGAGAAGGCTGTCAGGTGCACTCTTAAATTAGATGGACAATGAATAATGGGTCTGTTCCAGTCAAGCAGAAGGAGAGAGACAGAACAAGGGACCCTTGGGAAAGCAACAAGCTATAATGTGATGCTTGGTTAAGGACAAGCAGCTCTTGAGTCAAAAATACCTTGAAAGCACAATCAGACCCCCAGACAATGTAAATTTGGGTGATAATTTATTTGTATGTGCTGATTCACTTTCTAAGCAGTACAGCAAGCACGTTTCCAAGTCTAAATTCCCTTGACATAAGGACATGAGACACAGCATTGTCCCCCTGTGGCAGCCCCCATACGCAGCAGCACCACGCCATGCTTTGCTACTATGTGCCTCAGTTTCCCTGTGAGTATTGGTGAAAAATTAAGAGCAGAAAGCAAGCTCTGTGAAACTCCCCCCAGCCCACAGGTCTCAGGCTGCACAATGCAAAGGCAAAAAGCAAAGCCTGGTGCTGGGGGAAGGGGATTAATCAGCAGGAGGTGATGGCAGAAGTCCAGGCTCTCATCAATTAGTGTGCCACAATGGGGAATGCAGCATCCTCCTGCAGCCACAGTCTCCTGCTCCCCAAAGACATGGGTGTCTCTGGGCACTGCTTCCAATCACAGCCCTGGTGAGCAGAACTGTGACATGAATATGAATATCTGCACAGGAATCTGAATAATCTAGCGTGGCAGAAGAAAATCCAACAGCCAAAAAGAGAGCCTGACTTGGAGAAGAATTAAGGCACAGGAGGAGCTGACTATGGCTTTGTGGCTTCTGTATCACTTGATGTTTGTGTTGGGCCGGAATTCTCTTCTAAGAGATGTAGCACAGCTCAGCCCTGTATTATGACATTGATACTGACAGCAGGAGATAAAATTATCTGGCTAACCCCGTGCAGGAGATCAAACCAGACAGCTCCTTCTGGCTTGCAAAGGGCTCCATATGCCCACATGTAGTTACTGACATAATGAGACCCTAGAGTCAGGTGTGAGCTTTGGGCACAATTGTTTTAGAACAAGAAGATGGTCAGTAATAATCCTGGTTTTGATTGGAAATACTAGGATAAAGATATTCCTGGCAAGTGAGGCTGGCACAGACCCGCAGTGCCCACTGGCAGCACTCCTCAGGAGCTCACAGAGAAGATGCTCACAGCCAGTGTGCTGTAGCAGGGAGTAAACACACAGACCTCCACCCTGTAACCACAGCTGATGAACCATTTTGCAGCTGCTGCTGGTGAGGCACAGCTGTTCCCGTGTTTGGACACCCTCCCCACCTGTTTGCCCCATGAGCTCACAGGCTTGGAAGGCTGCAGTGTGCCTGGGTCAGCTTCTCATCATGTCCATGCAAAGAAAAGGTTAACCCCAGCCTACCTCCAGCTCCCAGCTGAACATATAGATCCAAGAGAGCATTTCATTATGGAGTGAAGCCACCCTGTCTGTAGGAAATGCTCCAACTCTGGCTGTCAGCTCCAACAGCTTCTGGCCCATTTGTTTTATAATGCTCAGAAAATTTGGAGAGGACTGAAGCAGAGAGTAAGCACGTGGACCTCTCACACCATGGAAAAGATTATATGAGCCCCAGAGACGTGTGAGCTGGCAAGAAGGTGAAGAGCACATCTGTGATTGGAACAAACCCATGACGCTCTCTGGGTTTGAACTGTGCCAGTTCAGTCTGAATTTGGGTGCCCAAAACAGCTTGGAAGTGGAAGGTAAGTGCTGTGTGAAATGGCACTGCTGGTCCATCAGGAATTCCTGCATCTCACTGCTGAGAAGAGCTCTGTCACTGCTGCACACTAATAGGGATAACCTGCACTGAGGGTAAGCTGATCCTTATCAAGTGTTTGAACTACAGTATGTGAAAATTAATAATTTTTTTAAAAGCAGAGTGTTTGAAGTATTTTTAAGTGGAAAGGTCTTTTTCCATAGGGATGCCAAAGTTTTGATCCTGCCTAAGTTTCTGCAAAGCTTCAGGAAAATATGCAAACAACAGCATTTGCAGCCTTGCTGTAAGGACAGCCTTCTACTTGACAGCACACCCTTTGTATACCTGCTGCTATGCTTCCACTCTCAGAGCTACACTTGTATTTACAATGATTAGGAACCTAGAAACCTTTCCATTCTCACTTCCACTTTGGCTGCTGCTTCTGAAATGCTTTAAGGCTCTCATTCTCCAGAGAAACTACCCACAGTGGGACACCTTCTCTGGGAGCTAACATTCAGCAGGTTGGAGGACATCTCTCTGCGAGGATCAGGAGGTCAGTTTCTTACCTCCTGGTAGTTCTTATCTACTGTGGAAAAGCGTATGAGGTAAATTTCAGGGGGCTTTGGCTTCCTGTCATCCCATATATATTCTGGAGAGAGCACCTTGGAGGGTTTATGGGAGAGAAAGTGCCTGTTGAGATGGCTTTCTTCCTGCCAGGCTGCCATGATCCCGTTGGCTTTGTCTGCCAGGATGGTCATGTGGCAAGTCCTGGTGAACTCGTAGACCTTCTTGACCAGCCCTCCAAACACAGCTCCTCCATAGTAGAAGTCCCCTTCTCCCTCAGGGATGTAGGCTGCTGAAGAGCTCCTCCTCTCATATGGGAACTGGCTTCGAGGGACATTGAAATAACCAGGGTGTATGGCTGCTACAATGTCACCGAGGGTCTCAGCCCCCCAGGCATTGTGGAACACCATGTCAATATCCAGACAGAAGAGGTAGTCCACCTCCTGATGGCTCCTCTCTGCTATGTGTAGGTTGATAGTCTCCATCCTGCGCATGGAGATCTCTTGCCAGCTGGGGTATTTCTTGACATGCACAACATCAAATCTTCGGCCAGGTTGCAGCTGGACGCTGGGGATCATCTCGGGGTTGTCAGTGAAGATGTAATAGTTCACTCGATAGCCTTTCATGAAGTGCATCTCTGCTGACTCCAGGAAGCGGCCCACAAACCTCGTGTATCTGTACAGACAAGCATGGGGCTGCACGGTGGATCACGGAGGGTACTTCAGTGAATAAAGTCTAGGGAGTGTTACTAGGTACTGCTGCAGGGATGCACGTGTTATATATACAGCGAAGAGGGGTAGAGAACAACAAACAAAGCCATTGTCCCCACTTTGGCCAACCCAACCACCTCTCTACATCTCTAATTTCTGCAGAGTCCTTCTGACCCAAACCATTCTAAGGAGGCATTCTACATAGACATAAGAAATTGCTGCAGATTGGAACAGGCTTCAGCTCTGCTGAGGACAAGAAGAGCCCAAAGTACCTTTCCACAAGCAGCCAAGAACTGGGTTCCCCCTAGATGGTTCACTTACTTTCCAATGGCAAAGGCTGTCACCCCTATGGTGAGATTCAATGGCATGTAGACACTGTCCAGGATCTCAGGGCTGAAGGTGCCTTCCCAAACAATGGGGGCCAACCATGGTGTGACTGTTAGCACATCCTGACGCCTGAAAAAAGGAGAATGTTAACAAAACATGACCTTTGGTTTCAACCCAATGGGGAAGAAACACTGGAGAGTACATCAGCACTGACTTCTTATGGATAGTATGGTGTTCAGATCTCTTTCCCTATGCTCTTAATGTCATACAGCATGGAATTTCAGTTCTTGGGGTGAAATTCAGCGCTGTCTATGGAATTAGTAATAAATAAATAAATAAATAAATAAATGTAGTGATGACACACCAAAATCTCATTTAAGCCTACAGGACTTATCTGCTGAGGGGAGTTTAATGACCTCAGGACTCACAGAATGGGAAGCTATGCACATTTGTTATCACTCTGGTGCACATGGCTACAAGTGGATTAAAATGCAAGTACTAATATATAAATCATTATAGAACTATGCTCCATGGCTGTGGAATTATTAAAACACAGCTTGTGGCACGACAGTTGTTTTTCCCCACTATTTATATATAGCTTTAACATATTCAGAAAGAATTTAAGATTCTTTGTATGAACTGGCATTCAAATATGTAACAGCTACAGAAAATCCTTGATCTTCTGAGTGGGGGAAGTGGAACTATTGAATATACACACAGCAGAGCCGGATTGAAGCCAGTGACTGTTACGCAATGCTATTTCCACCCTTCTTCCTTCATTTCAGGGCTTCTTACCCACCTCTTTGATTTTTTTTTTAAGCAGGATGTTATTTACAACATCAGCCTTCCCCTCGCCTGTTCACATTCCCCTGGGCCACAATCTGTGTCATTCTGCTAACGAAGTTGGTGATGGCCACATGGTGAAGGGTCACGTTTTGAGGCCAGAGCAGTCTCCCACCTGTCATGCTCCCGAGGCAATGGCAGCTAAAGAGACACCAAACACTCTCCAGTGGTAACAGACACGATTACAAGATGAAGGTGTGCACCCACTTAGTGCACCCAGACACCTTCTGTTAGGAAGCAGTGCACTCAAAGCTATGCTGCTCTCTTCTCCCTTACTCCAAAACACACTGGCTGATTGTGCACATTAATTTATTCCAGTTTGGAGGCATGAAACATTCAGCCACAGCACAGCTCATAACAACAGCCAGGTAAAGCCTCCCTACAGGGTGTGCTTATTAACAACAGCTGACAAAGCAGAGCTGCTGGAGATAAGAGTCAGGCCATGGGAGCTGGCCCAAAGGAGACCACTGACAAACACAAGCTGACAGGAGCACGTCTTGCTGCTGCTGCCCAAAACCCTCCCTGTCTGTTCAAGCTCACTGCTCTGACTGCTTCCCAGCCAGACTCGTCTGCAGGAGTGTCTGTAATTTGTTCCAGGGTAAGATCCAGCAGGTTGGCTGAAAGTGTTGCTGGAGGTCATATGAGGCACCTGCTTGGTTTTGTCCTGAAAAGGATTCAGAGCTCACTCACAGCTGGTTAAAGCTACAGTGCAGTTCTAGAAATTATAGTAGTCAGAAAACAGATTTGTTTCTCACCTCAGAGTCCCTGGCAGCAATACGTAGATGGGCTGACTGTGCTGATGTATTAGTTAGGAAAACATGGTTGGTATAGAAGCAAGTATGCAGTGACTGAGATCAATCTTAGAGCATCATGGGTGGCTGCAGGCATACCCACACAGCTGGGCTCCTCGTGGGACAAGTGAGGAGGGCTCCAGAACTGTTAAAGTTGGGGAAAATCTCTAAGATCACTCAGTCCAACCACCCACAGACCATCAGCACTGCCCACCAAGCTGTGTCCCCAAGTGTCACACCTCCCCCATCCTTCAAACATCTCTGGGGACATAAACACACCATTCTCCTGGGCAGCCTGTGCCAGTGCCTGACTGCTCTGAGAACAATCTCTTCCCAATAGCAGATCTTTGTCCGAGAGCCACAAAGCACCCAAACCAAACCCAGCAGCTCTGTAACATGCAGGATCAAGAAACAAACAGTAAACAAAAAATCTTACTTTGGAGCCAGCACTCGTGGTTGCTGATAAAATAATCTGCAAAAAGAAAGAAATATCCAATGAGTAATACACAAAATAGGCTCATAAGGAGGAACAAGGGGAAATAAAAAGCTATTACTTACTGTGGGAAAAGCTGGACTGGCTTTTCTTCCAAATACAGGAGTTCCTTGGAGCTGCATAACGGGAGAATGAAGGTTCTGTGACGTTTTTATTTTAACAGGACACAGGTTTAACTTCAGGACCTGCTGGTTTACAGACAGTTGTCCCAGTTTTCACTCCAGTTGCTGTGCACAGATATAAACAATTGGGCATTGCCTGTGCACATCTTAATGGGCTGCCAGGCAAATTACAGCCAAGCACAGAAGAAAACAGGGATGGGGAGAGGATGGCAGCCCTCTGAGTCTGTGATTTTATCAGTGCAGTGGTCAAAAACCAGCAAAGCACGCAGTTGTTGGGGCTGCCAGTTCTGGTCACATACGTGTTCATTCCCTGCATGTTTGTTCCTGTCCCCCAGGAGGGCTGAGCTACTTGAAATACACCACACTCAGAACAGCAGTCAGAGAAATTAATAACCTATGAGACAATGTTTTTAACCACTCTGTTTGAACTCCTTGTGTCACCCTTCATCTCACCCCTCTGACTTACACCGCTCCATCCACCAACCTGGGATGCACACATCCTAAAGTGCAGCGAGATCATGTGTGTACAGGTGTATGTGTGTGATCACACCCTGATAACGAACCCAACTCTGTGATGATACAACAAATGAGACCTCAAGACCTTTGTTCATGCTGTACAAACACAGGGCTGGTCAGGAGAGGAAGCAGACTGAACAGACAGGGCTGTATCACCATCATTTTATTTGAGAAACACTAACCATAGGCTCGTTATTGCATAAAATAAAAGATAAGAGAGCAGTTGTTAACAACCAGGTGCACTGTCAGCAAAATTCAGGTCTTGTAGCAGTGATCTATGATACTTATTACATACAAAACGGGAGACTTACAAGATTCCAGGGCAGGGAAGGTAATATGGGAGGTAGTGCACTTTCCAATTCCCAACTGCGACCCTGTAAACAATAGCAAAGAAGTATTTTAAGACAGGCAGCACTGAAAAATATATTCCTGGTGCTTCCCAAGATGTTCTCAGAATCTGGCATAGGTTGTGATAAGTAATTAACTGCTCAACTTCTTTACTCATTAGTGTAGCATACACTGCGTTCAGCCTTTAACAGCATACAGCGCTGCTAAGGTATAAACAGGAAGCTCGGGTTAAAAGGAATCTGGAAGCACTAAGCTTGAAACATCAGGATTCAATATTGTTTACATCAAGTGATCTACAAAACTGAGCTCTACGTGTTTTCAAAATAGATGCACAAATAGACACAAGCGGGGCAACATTCAAAACTGAGAAGCGTGCAGCCACAGCAGTGTGCCACAGTGATGAGTTCTGAAGCAGAGACACTGGGCAAGCCACACATAAATCACAGACAACCGTGCAAACTCTGTTCTTTCTCCCTTCAGCTTTGATTGCAGCGGTGTGCGTGGGCATGCAGAGCAAGGAGGGACCATTTAAGTTGCTGAGCAATGGGCACAGGCAGGGCTGGGTGGGGAAGAGCCACCCCGTTAAGGTGTGGGTGGGAGAAGGGATTGGTGATTTTTGCTAATTTTTACCTGAAGGGGAACTTCCTGAAAAATACACTTGCCTGTGCCAACCTGCTGTCACGCTTCCGGCTGCAGCCAGGGAAATCACAGTTAAACATTAACCAACTTGTCAGCAAATGCTTACCAGATCAATGTGGTTACAGCAGACAGGCAGACTAAAGATCCCAACGCCTTTCTGGAAATCATTAGAGGAATTTCTGATGCGGGCTGAGAGCAGCAGGCTTGGTGCCAGGAGCTGTGGGAATGGCTCTGCTGCCAACAGAGATGACAGCATTCACGAGCAGAGCAGTGCGTAACATCCGTGCAAGGCGGAGCATTCTCTTCCATTATGGGCAGCAGCAGAGAGCAGCACTTGGAATTACACAATGACCAACAGCCCTGAGGGCTGTGCTGGGAGTGACATGGGCACAAGTGTTGGCATGGTGTCACACTCGTGGTTTGTGCGCCGTGGGCATGGCTGCACCTCCAAGAGACGGGCACATTGACATTGCATGGGCCACAGCTGGCTGGGAGGAGTAAGGATGTAACAGGCAGCAAGCTGACTGGGCTCATCACCAGGGCTTTAAACTGGATCGGATAGGGGAATCAAGATCCATGACAACAACCAGCAATATGTCAGCAATTCCACAGCATGCAGTACAGAACAACCCTGTATTCAATAAAAACTTCCTTTTAGCCTTCATAAAGTGATGATCACTACAAGGAAAACATTGTTCTTAGAGGGTTGGACTTGATCCCCAGAGGACCTTTCTAACTGCTGGGATGCTGTGATTTAATTCTTCTTAGAACGGAATGGGCTGATGCCATGATTTCATGGTTTTTCATCAGTATTCCAAATCACGTAGAGGTTGTTCAGTGGTAAAGTTATTGCCTGCTATGCACGAGGCCTGGATTTGCATCCCAGGCAATGTGCCAGAATTGTCACAGTTTGGCCTGGTTTCCATGACTGCAGGGCAAAGGGACCCACAGAAAAATTAGTTTTCCAAATATAGTAGCTATATACCAAATATAGTAGCTAATATAACTAATATATTTAGTAAACAAAGCTTTAGATTTTCCTTTAGCTCGCTGTCACGGTTATCCTCATCTTGGGAAAACATTCCTTCACCCCTTTATTGAAGAAGCCAGGCCAAACTACAACAGCTGAAAAGGCACATATGAACTAATTACATCCCCCAATCACTCCAGTAAAGATGCAGCACGGGAATTTTATTTCTTTTTATGTTGAAGAGGATATTTATTGGTAGAACACAGGCATTTGAGCAAGATTTGACTGATCTCACGTATGCAGTTGCTTAATTTTCTGGATGGACTGCTTCCACCAATCTCCCCAACGCTGAATCATTACCAGCTGAGAGGTGCATTCTTCCTTGATCTGGGCTAACTGCTGCTCAAGTTTACATATGTATTTCTGTACAAAGAACAACAATTGAGGTTAAAACTGGTAGAAATCCAGTATGATTCCTAAAAACCCAACCATCAGATCCTAGAATCATAGAATGCCTAAATGATTGCATGGAGACATAAGAATGGATTTCTATGCATGGAGAACACTGCTTCAAGGTCTGAAACTGCTCTGTATATTAAAATATATCCATATCTATACAAATCTACAGCAATAACAGACATCCCATCCACACACAACCCATAAGAGCCCTTTCCCACCGATCAACCTTATATACAGCATCTCTTGCTTCCACTGCTGCTGTGTGGCCCAGTGTAGTCTTTGCTGTTGTGACTGATGCTGTTTCTCTGACCATAATGCAGTCTGAATCGCCCATAAGCTTGGTCATGGGTATTCCTGGCCAGGTCCTTAAAGGAGCAAAACAAATAAACAACAACAACAAAAATATCCAGAGGAGACACAGTTGGAAAAGAAGAGAGTGACCAGGAGCTCTGCACCGTAAACAGAATTCATACTTTCACAGGGAAAACACATAGCATTCCTCAGATTTGTATACGGGCAAGTGATAAATAGTGGTAAAGCAAAACAACCAAGCAATTTTAACAACTGGAGCAAAACGAAACAAAACAAAACTAGGAGAACACCTGATGTCAGCCTAGGGAAGAGAAATGGAATACAACTGTGTCCTGTATGATCCAATATTACCTCCTCCCACGTTCGACCAGCTGCTCAGCCCCACGGGTCTGTAGAGGAAGACCAGCTTGTTTATGAGGAATTAACAAGGATGTCTTCTGCTTCGGTGTTTCAGTTTCTGGAAGATGATGTAAGATATACTCAGGAGGAACCAAACAGAGGCAGTCATGCTGTTGCTTTCAAGGAACTCCACGTGATGCTCACCACTTCCAAGAAATGGTTTTGCATGTGCAATCACGTGTGAACAAGAAATTCCATCATTACTTACTTGGTGCTTGTATGTCATCAATAGTAATGCTTTCATCTAATTCCAGCAGCAGCTTTTCTGTGAAGGCAGCCAGAGCCAAAACGAAGTTCTGTGTGCACTCAGCAGCACAGTCCTGTTGGGACATTGGATACCACTGAGAGGAGTTCCTCTGATAACTCAATCTCTTCTCCTTTCAGTTTAGCTCCCTAAGAACTATGTTCCTCTCCAACCATGATGCTTTGCAACAGCTGCAGATAACAGCCATGGGGCTGCAAATGGCACAGAAAAGGATCTGGAAGTGCCTTACGCAGTGCTCTAAACACTCTGATGATCTCAGGTAAAGCATGACAGCCTGCAGAGTACTGTGTGTGGTTGCCATGTAGCTGTATATTTGGGTTAAGCACTCAAAATAGGTAGAAAAAGAAATTTGTAAACATCAGCTTCCAAAGCAAAGGCCACTTTATGGAATTCACATACTTTGAGCAGAGGGGCTTTCAGATATTGCTCTAGAAATGGTATGTGTGTGTTTGCACAAATACCAACTGCCCTAATTGAAACGCACACAGAAAGAAAGCCTTCCAGGCCTGTCCTCTGCAAGTAAAATAACCAGAGAACATCACTGTTACTTCAGATAAACTTATATGCAACTGTTCTGTCACTGAGAGATGAGCCACCCCTCCTCAGTACATCCAATGAACAATACAGATGATGGGTTATGTGCACTTGTACGTGCATGCATTCATGCATATATCAATCAAATGCTGCCAACTTAAAGATGTTGTGTGAACAGCACTGCATAAAACTGAAAACATTTTCCACTTTACTGTTGGCACAGGAGAAAAGTGGATTTAATTTATATAATCCTTTGCATATACCACACCTATCAAGCTGATATTAAGCACTGGGCTTTATGCTTACCTGAAGCATCCGAGTGTGGAGGTGAACAGCATCAACGTGGTCCTTTTGTTCTTTTGATTCCCGCTGGCACAAAGCCTCCAGCTGCAGCAAGTTGTCTGGATGTCCCAGAGAGGGACGTAATTCATTCTCACGTTCAGCCTGCAGGCAAACACGTAAGAAATATTTTCTATAAAGAAGGTGCAATGGAGTCATAGTGAGAAAGTAGTAAAACCAATCACTTCATATAAAAGCATGCAAACAAGACTCATACAATGTTACAGATCCTAAAGAGTTTGAAACTATGAACAGTCCTGATGCTTTCAGCACTGCTTAGACTGGAAGCATTCCAACGCATCCATGCTGGATACCTTCACGCTCCTCCAGTCCTCCAGCTGCTGATTGAAGGAGTGCTCAATGTTACTGGTGGCATAGCTGAGCTTCTGTTCGTGTTCCTTTAAAAGACCATCAACTGCCAACTGGGAGACATAAGGGAGTTCCTCTTCAAATGACTTCAACTGATCCCAAAATTCTGGCAAGCAAAGAAAATTCAGCTGAGGTGAATGAAAACTGCAATGGTCAAACATGGAGGAATTTCCTCTCTAAATTCTGTCCCTGACATTCCTTTTCCTGAGACCCATGACTACAGAAACACGCTTGCTAAAAAACTTGACCTTGTACAGGTCTATCAGCTTAGTCAGTGGCTCTTTCCTCACATTCTATATTGCAGATAATACATTAAAGATGGCATTGGCCCAATAAAATCAACAGTTTTTCCACTCATCTATTTTACTCTTGATTTGTTGCAATTTTCAGTGAAATTAAAAGTCTTGGCTGAATTAATTTACCTTTAAGGCAGGAATTGTAGTAATCATCTATCTGACTTTGATATGACAGCAGAGTCTGTTTGATTACTTCTGCAAAACGTTCAAATGTCTCTGGCAAATCTTCAGGCATTGTGGTTTGATGCTTCTCTTTGTGGTAGAACTCCTTCAAGAGTTTAAGATAAGACAGAAAAGATGCTGATAACACGTACAAACAAGTCGTATCTATGCATATAGCAGTAACAGAGATACAGAACGCTGTCAATCTCTCTCTTATTTGATACCAGTTATCTTCTTCTGCTGTGCTTTTATTCTATTTCCTATCTGCTCTTTGAACAGGGAGTGTTTCCAAGACTACAGTGCAGCTTAATTCCCAATTCTGAAAAGACATTATCAGTCCTCTTAGCACTGTACTGCTCTTAGCCTTGGTAACATGCCCTCAAATATTAGTTATATGTTAGTATAGGTATTGTAGTCCCATTAGGGGACTTATTCATTAGAATGAAGAAGATTGGGGCTGCCTTGGCTTTGCAGACACGCTGCTACACAACCAGATACGGGTGTTGGTGTCCCCCCATATGTTAAACCACATTCTGAGCTCCTGAAATACTTAATCATTAAAAACAGTCTGCATCAAGGATTATTAAGAATTAGATGGCCTGATGAAGTAAGCAGTTTTTGGATGGCCACCCAAACATTATGATACAACCAAATCATTTAGCTGACACGTTACACCTGTGGCAGCAAAAGTGATGGAGAAACACTTTTCTTACCTCAGCAAGACAGAGCAAGTTGTTATTACCCATCCAGAGAATTTTCATAACAGTCCCTTTAAAAGTACTGCAAATGAATAAAAATAATAATGAAAGAGACAATCACACTGTATGAAGATCAACCAGTCAGTTCTAATAGAGCAGGGGAATGGAACCACATCTCTGAAATGGTTTGTTCCTATTTCATTTGTGCAGATGTAACAGTGAGCCCACAAACACATCACACCCCCCCGAGGTGATGGATTTCTTTCTGAAGATGCACACAACTCACCTCGATTCAGGAGGCATCTCCCCAAATATCTGGAATCTCTTGTCACTGAGAACGGATTTGGTGCATTTCTGCATGCTGAGAAGGCAAGAAAAAATATTGGTCTATAAAGTCTTTGTTTCTCTGCTTGTTTAAGCTAGTTGGTGATGTGATGGATATGAAATTAAAGAAAAATTGAGAAGATGTAACTCTAAAACCAGCATTACATGGGAACTATTGTTGATGACTCTCTCCTCAATGGCTTCTCAGTACTTTTGTTGCTGCCACCATTAGACTCACTCATTTCATCAATTTCATCTAGCTCAAGATGCACCATTCAGATGCTGAGCTAGAAATGAAGCCACGTTGGTTTAAGGGGGTGTTAGTCTATATTTCAGCAATTTCATAGTACAGACCAGCAGCCAATAAATAGGAGTAAAGCACTTTTCCACCCATAGTCTGAAATGAATCTGAAATGATCAGACCCAAAGTCTGATCATGGGGACATAAACCACAAGATCCCAATTGAGAAGCACTGGCAGAAAGGCTAACACAAATAACAGTGAAGAATTTCTCCAAGAATGGGCAGAACACACGAGTGTGCAACATCTCACCTTCCTCTTGATGCCCTTTTTTTAGTAGCTGGCTTCTGGATGCTCCGAGCTGCGTGCTTGTGAGCAGCAGAGCTCCGAGGGCCTTCATCAGATACATTTAAGTGAGAATTCTTCCTCTGTGTGGTAAGAGTTGCTTTGATATTTAATAAGGAAAGAAAAAGAGCAAAGTATAAATGCCAGCTTTCTTCCACAACTTTTGCTATTACAAATATAGGTACCTCATTAAAAAAAAAAAAAACAAAGAAAAGCCCACCTCATCTTATTCTGCACCTATCATTGGTTAAGAGCCAAAACAACACTGTAGTGCAAAGTAAAGGCAGCTAAGGTGACAGTGAGGATGATGCACAGCCCTCTCAGGGCTCACGTGTAAGCCACTGGCCTGGAACAGCTCAACCTGCTCCCTGATGTGCTATGAACTACAATTGAGATGAATGCAATAAATTAAGAGAACTTCCAGCACACCTGGTTCCAATGAACCCCTGCTGTCCTGATGTCGGCCTGATGATTTTCTCCTGGATGACTGAACTCTGAAACAAAAGGAAGAGCTAATTGGCTTTGGAACACCCAGCTACAAGCTCCCTTCTCCAACCAAGTGTTCACTGCAGACCAGTTGCTGAGGTGGGGGTCGACCCATGGGGTCACATTTGCAGCCAACAGTGTAAACAGGAGCACCTTCCCAGAGTAAATAATTGCATAGTTGTGCATTAAGTTGTTCTTATTACTATCAGAGGCCTTGTGAAGAGATGAGATATATTTAGCAAGGCAAATGCAAATAAAGACAGGAACAGAAAAACATGATGAGGCAAACAAGTACTTACTCGAGTAAGTTTTTAATAACGCTTACTGATAAATCATCAATTGCAGATTTTCCCATTCTGCTTGGATTTAACAAAGGAAATCTGCCAGGATCCAGCCCCATCATCACCAGTCTGTGCTCCACTCGAATGGCAGCAGCAATGGGACCTTGTAACGTAACCTCAGCTGCAGGAGGGGCAAAGCGCTCCTGAATTGGGCACAGAATGAAACCATGTCAGTTGTGGCAGGCAGGTAGTGTCAGCAATGCATGTAGATATTGGCTGTAAAATAGATATTCCAAACTTATGCTATTTTGCTTGACAGGCTGGAAGAAAGGCTTCTGTAACTCCAGGAGAAATGCTGTTACAGCTGTATGGCTCTGTGACACTAAGAAGTGGTTGTGAGTAGATCCTCACAATCATCATAAGCACCATCTTAACACGTACTCTGAAAAGCTTTTAAAATAGATGCACGTTAAAATATCACTCAACATTAAGTAAAAGGGAGAGAACAAACATTATCCTACATTATCACGTGGTCCTGTTGTGTCCACTAGCAGGCAATCAAGGTACTGGCTCCTTGCCTTCAGTTCTTTCAGCGCTGCTTTGATAAAATCATACAACTCTTCAGAAGTCAAAGCCTGAAAGATACAGCAATATAGATGGCATTCATTGCACCAGAGAAGCAATGAGATTGTATTGCAAATAGGAGAAGAGATACAGAGCTGGTCTGAGACAAAATGTGGTCAAAATAATATCATTTCATCTGTTTAGAACTTACTTCTTTATCTGCTGCAGGGTGAGCAAAAGCATGGAGCTTCTCCAGGCAGGATTTTAATGCTGCTGCCTGCAAATTGGAATTTGCTACCTGGAACAGAAGCAGATATTGGTGAAGGAGAATCTCATTCACAGGATTTTCACGATCTTTGAAAGCACAAGACTTGCTAGTAAGAGACTCAGTCATTAGCACCAAAACCAACAAGCTCCATGGCTGCAAGGTTACAGCATTCCAGTACAGCTGCAGGAAGGCCACGGTTTCAGAGGACAGTGACAAAAATGAGTTTTGATTTGACACAAGAAGTTACTCGCAGTCAGTTCGCTCTGAAGTCTGTCTGAAATCTCAGTTGAACAGAAGAGGAACGATTAGAATTCATTCAAACAGAACTTTGATGTTTCTGCTTGTACCTCGGATTTGATTTGCACCCGTAGATTTGTCAGAAGCCGTTGGATCTTCTCCATAAAGACTCGATTCATAGAGAGACAGCGGAGCCTTGTTTCAGCCTGGTTGATAATTTCAGTAGCCTTTAAAAAAATCCCAGAAATAAGGGATAAACTCATTTGTGTTCACTTTTTTTTTTTTGTTTTGTTTCCAGCTTAAGTAACAGAAGTCACCATTTCTACTTCTTTTCTTCCATCGCGTATTTGTCACACCAGAATTAACCACAACAGTTTTAAAGCTCCAATCCAGGGTGGTTATAAATCCCGTTATATACGCCAATACAGTCATAATCTGAAAGAGTGAAGCACTGCACAAACCTGCTCCAAGCACCTCGATTCCATTTTCTCCATATCAGCCACAATTAACCTCTCAAAAGAGTCAATACGTTTGCTTTCTTTCTGAAGACGCTTACTGAAAGACTGCACCTCCTCAGGAGAAAAATTGCCTCCCTCCACGAATAACCTGAAAGCAGCCAGCAAAGGAAAAGCCATCACTCATCATAGAGCCATCAAGGCTGGAAAAATCCTCTGGGATGCTCCAGTCCAACTGTCTGTCTATCAGCAGTATTTCCACATTGACCACATCCCTCAGTACAGCATCTCCATGGCTCTGGAACACCTCCATGGACACCGACCCCACCACCTCCCTGGGCAGCCCAACACATCACTGCTCTTTTGGAGAAGTTTTCCTTTTTTTTCTTATGGTAGCTGAGCAGTCCTACTTCACAGATATCAAAACAGACGTGATGAAAAGAGTGCAACAACTGTGGCTTAGCAACTGATGTTCTTTAGAGGAACGTACAGATAACTAGGTGAGTAACAAAGAAACCCTAATTTTACTGCTCTGCCAATAGAACAAGTGACGATTCCCAGGTACAGACAACATTCCTCCAGCAATATCTCTATACCTGCAGCCTTTGAGAAAATCCACATTTGAATCTCTTAATTTTCCCAAGTTTTCCTCCAGATAGTTCCGATAACTCCTCAGGGAAACTCGGATGACATCCAGGTAATGAAGGAGGTCTGGGCACACACTGCTGCTGGAGGAAGCTAACCTACAGAGAGCAGGAGAAGGCAGAGAAAACGTGTAGGAGGAGGAGCAAGAAGGATGGTGTGGAGACTCCTGGCTTTATGAGATCAATAAGATCTGAGAACACAGAAGTATTTCACTGTTCTAACAACAACTAACCCAATGGTGGTTGTTTTGATAACACTCAGCACACACGAGCAAGCAGCTGCTGCAGTTACAGAGCATCCTTCAAAGCCAATTAGCCTATTACTTATCAGATTCAGTAAGCTGGATAAAGTCTAAATAAATCAAACATGTAATCTACTTTAAGATTGGTGTTCCTTCAAAAGTATATGAAGAAAGTAACCTGTGCAGAGAGAAAGGGAACAAAAATCATTTCCATTTCTGTGACAGACAGAAGGGGCTCAGAACAATGCCATGAGCAGGCAGACCGGCTCTGCTGCTGGCACACTGACCTCTCAGCCACAGGAGACCTGAGGAATGCTGATTCCATGTCACGGATCCGAGAGTCCAAGTTTTGGATGTTGTCATTTTGCTGATTGCAAAATCTGAGGAATTCAGCTCTCTCCTTCTTCAGAGCTTCTTCCACCTCATCACAGTGGCATTCCAGGTGCTTTTCATGAAGTAACAGTTCAGCTGATGAGAAAAGATGACTTACAATACAGTCATTATTCTGTTTGGTATGGGCTGCCATGACCACCATTACCAGAAGCATCAGTGAAACAAAAACTGGAGCTCAGAGGAGCTTAAAGCTACTAATAAAGTAGTTCCAACTCTTTGACTTTTCTCCTGTTGTTGGTTTATGATCTATTTTCCTGTCCTCCTCAAAAAGGCTTCTTCACAGTTGGCTAAAGACCAACAAACCTGCCTTAAATCACATTTTTGCCCCCCCCATATCCTTGATGCTCCTCACATAAGATTTCCCATTAGTGACCCATCTGTGGCTGCACAGTGGTGTTTCACACTGGTAATTCCTCCACCTCCTGTACTCTGAAGCCACCCCCAGCATTTTGTCTCTCCCAGCACTTGTTCACTTTTTCCCCCCATATGATCATCTCAAGATGAAGACAGAGAGCATTCAGAGTGAAGAGGTAGCTACCAGCTCTGACACTGGAGATATTTGTCTCTATATTCTCCCGCCTCAGTTCACACGAGAGAAGATGCTGCTGAAGTTCTGAACCCAGCTCTTCTTTCTTGGCATCTACAGTGGCCCATGAGTTGGATAAGGACTCTGCAAACCACTTCTCCAAGTGTTCAAAGAAGGAGAGGCGAATCCTATGATTTAAATACATAGTGTTCCTCACTGTAGGAAATAAACAGAAATGCACTCTACCTGTTAAATGTAAGAAATTAACTCTGGCTACAGGAAGATGTGGTCTCACAAACACTTGCACAATGCTAGCACTGCTCATTTTGTCTACTGCTATAAACTATACACGTATGTATTTTACATATCTATAATACTGAAGTAGCTTGACTTGCTATTAAAATGCTCTGTCACTATTCCTGTTCACTCACTGAATTTTCCCTAACATAGGAATGTTCTGCAAGAGGGAAATGCTTGTGTGGTTCATCCAGGAGCTATGTGTGAAGAGCATTGCTGAAAGTTTATTTTCTTTTTACCAATTAAAAAAGGAATAACACCAAAATACTCAGATAATTTTTGCATACTTATTTCGACATCCCTCCCAAAGAGCTGAAATGTTTCTATTACCTAAAGGGAGAACAAACAGTTTCCTACTAACCTTTTCTTCAGCTCCACAAACACCGTTTCTTTGATAACTGCATGTTCCAAGCACATAGGAAGGGATCCTTTTTCACCATACTTTGTAAGAAATGACTCCAGGACATCAGGTTTCCCTGCCTCTTCAGCTCCAAGAACAGTGTAGGTGTTTCCACTGGAAGTGGAAAAGGTCTCAACAGTGAATTCAGAGATTTCCACCCTGCTGCTGTCGAACGTATCCTAGGAAACAACTGGGAATCATCATCCATTGCCTCAAACAATACTACATTAAATTAAGTGAATAATCAACAGTGCACTAGCAGGAACCTGTGGTCATTAGGGACAACATTCTGATCCCAAATTTGGACAAACTCACACAGAATGTGTTTGTAAGTTTGAACAGGCAGGATAAATACTTTAAGAGGCTTTCGTTATAGTAATAAATGGAATTAATGGGACTAAAGACCTGAAAAGGTAACACTGAGACACAAACAGATCTGAAATCATTCTGCTTAGGTTAAGAATAACCAGGAAGAAAGACAGACACACATGCTAAAGCTGCCACATGTTTTTACAAGGATTAAAGCAGCCTATGAGTGTAACTCGATGGAAAGTGCAGCAACAACAGCAGAGCAGCAAGGCTGCAACAAGTGGGGATTCACTGCAACAGCAGTGGGCACAGAAATAAAGGAAAGAAGCTGCTTACTTTCAAAAGGCCTCAGGTACGCAGGGATCTCCAGCAAGAAGCCCTCACCTCCACTGCCAACCCTTCAATGAGGTCTGGGCAGGGGTGGATCCTGGCTCCAGCCCTTCTGGTCACTCAGTGCATTGCATACATCTGAGATGCCCTGGGTTGGCCCTGCTTCCCACCAGGTGCTCAATCACTGCTTCAAGCCCTGACTTAGCATTTCTGCTACAATAAGGAATGGTTATGAACTGTTTTATGCCCTTCAGCTAGAAGCAACATTGAAAATCCTTATGGTGCAGAAATACTGTTTAATAATCATGGACACATGCTCTATGTACAAATTAAATACATGCTAAGGAATTCAAGAGACTTCAGCAAGAAGATGACCTTCTATTTGCTATGAGTTTGCAAAAACCTTCTGTCACTTTCAAATACATTCATTCTCTTGTTTGCTCACTTGTGAAACGCTCATCCTCTGTTCTGTGTCCCCTGCTTCATCACTCCCTTGAAAAATACTCTTGTCTTCTTGTTCCTCCCCTTCTTCACTTTCCTGTGCAAAGACCTCCTCGTTCTCAGCAATATCTGTTTCTTCATTCTGTTGTTGAGAGCTCTCAGCCTTTTGCTTTTCTTCATTTTCCTGCAGAACGTTCTCAGTTTGCTGCTCCCCCTGATTTTCAGCATCCAAAACCTCACCTAATCATTTCCAGTGAAAGCAGAGTTTTAGTGACCACAATCCAGAGAAATACAGATGAAAAACAAGCAAGCAGAAGGCCTATTTGTACTATGAAGGTATTACCTCGACCTGGAAATGTGGAGTCTATCTTTCCTTCCAAGTTCTAGAAAGAACAACAACAGGACAATTCTAAAGTCTTGCTTATAAGAGATGCAGGTTCTTTTGCAAAATAGATCTACTTTATCAAGCTACAATAGTCTTAAAGAAATTAATGTGCCTGGGAGACTTCAAAACAAGTTTGTCTTCTTCATACCTGTTTGAAGGTTTCTTTTACATTAAAGTATTGGCTGAGGGATTCACTGTAAGAAATCAGTTCCTGTAAAATGGCTTCTGGGTAACTCATGACTTTCTCCATAAGAACTTTGTTGGATGCTTCATACCTGTTAAATTCAAAGCTGTCTTTTAAGAGACTTAAATATGTACAAAAATAAAGTGAAATATGACTACTGTGTCCTTAAATCCAAAAGTTTTTGATCAAAATGTCATAAGTGCTTCAGGCTGGGATCAATTATTCTACTATTCCTGAACACATTACATCCTGGCTCGTCAGTAAGGGATTAATTCAGTATAAAGACATCAGTGAGCAAAAGCCACCACCTCTCATGATGTCCTTGCTAACGTTGAAAGGCGTTTTGCTTTTGTTTGGTGGATTTTAATGGTCTTAATGGAAATAAAGAGTGCTGAACCAACAGCTTCAGAAGCAGTTTCGGTGGGAGGTGTGTTCATAGGGATCTGCCTCTCAGGTCCTCGTGGCTACATCAGATCTGAGCAAGAGGAAAGACCATCTGGGTGTGAAGATATGACTGCACCCTCTCCAGCTGCTCAGTCTGTCTTTGAGTAAAATCTCCAGCATGTAGAGCTGTATATGCCTGATTTGATGCAATTCTTACACATAGGTACTGCTCGCCTTAACATTGCTCAATATGGAAACTGTTTCACTTCATGTCCTTATGAGCACAGGGCAGTGTATTTCCACACCATGATACTACAGCATAAACACAACTTTCACATACACCAGTTAAGTTTGCACTACAAAATCCATACCCAGCTCTGATGCCATCCAAACAAGAACAGGCATTCTCCAAAGATTTCTTCAGCTTTTTCTCAGAGCTCGCTGTTCTCATTTTATCCAAAATGATATCCAGGTTAGTTTCCATCCTCTGAAACCAATACAAAGAACCCAGTAAAAGTGGGTTCTTACTAAACATGCTTCATAACTATTTAGGCTTAAAAAATAAATTAATTACTGGAACGAAGCCAAAAGCATATTTGATAGCATGAAAGTAACGTGTAGGAAATCCAGTATAAAATCAGTTATTACATTTTTATGCCAGGCATTTTGAATTCCAAAGGCTCCTCTGCATTAAGTCCTTTCTTTACATCATACCGTATCCTTATTTTTATGCTTATAATACCTGAATGGATTTATCCTGTTTCCATTTGCATTCCTTTAATTTCTTCTGCAGTTCACCTTCCTGCTGGGACAGTTTCAGCTGATGGAAGTCCCACAGAACACTGGCCTCCTGACAGTAGCTGTACAGGTCTCTGCAATTCTGCTCATTGTTTTTAGCCACCTCTTCAAAGCCTCTCTAAAAAAATACACCCCAGTTATTACAAAACTGCAGGCAAGAAGGTGAAATACAAGAGTAAGGGGACAAATGATGTGATAAAAGGTGATCAGCATTCAACAGAGTCTCTTCTACTGTGAGAGGAAAAAACAGTCCAGGTAAAATAGATAAGAATATGGACTTCAGTTTCAGAAGCTGAGCCATCAAACCTTCTCTTTATTCTTCTGGAACCGTAAAGCACAGAGCCACCAAGATCTGCACAGCCCCAGAAGCACTTTGCCATCCTTTATCTCAGGAACAATCACTCAGTCACCACCACATATGGGACCATACAGGATAGGAGTGGAAGAAGTTTGGGAACCAATCCTTCCACCTCCAGGCCAGATGGGCTATAGCCATCCAATCCCTGACAATCTATTACAAAACCATCAGTCATAAACTCTTCCCTTGAATCACATCCTACCTGTGTTACTTATGGGACAGGTACTCAATCACTCTACAGCAAGGCACCAATAGCTTAAGATGCACTCAGCATTTCAGACCATGGCACATGAATAACAGGCTATTCCTGATGAGGAATAAGAGTAGATGTAATAAACATACAACCATATGCTCCAGTTCTTCTTCAAAGCGACAACGCAGTTTCTCAGTCAACAGAAGCAAGTCAGAAGCCACCACTTCTTCAGCCTCTTTTTGTGTGCATACCTTCAGATTCAACAGGTTAATCTGAACAACAAAAAAAAGTTATTGACATACATACAATCTAACACAACATCATGTGGCTTTAAGAAAACGAACATGGGCTAAAATGATCTGTACTTCCTACAGCTTCAGTATTCAGTTTATTCAACACGTTTTGTGAAGCAAAGATTCAGCCTCCCAGATCCCAGAAGCAAGCAGAACAACCCAGTTCAGACATGGGGACAAACAGAGCTGAGGGGGTGATGTTTTCTCCCCAAGATGAGACAGATTGAGGATAAGACTGAGGGTTCTGACCCTGAGCCCTCTACCTAAGCACTTCCTTCATCACTGGTAGTTGTTATTGCCTCTATGCATTTCAAGCACTAATGCTACCATGAAATGAAATGGACAGCAGCTATTCTAGCAGAATAAAGCACTGGTTGTATCTAATTTATCGTAGAATCATATGAATTTATCATCTTATCTCAATCCTCAAACCCGTAGCAACAACACACTGCATACTGTTACCAAGAACCCTACCAGGACTTCACAGCGCTGTGGTACTGACCTTGCACAGCTCTGCTTCTGCCAAACATTTTTGCTGCACACTGTCATACTGGGCACGAATTTTCACTGTGCACTGCATATTGTGGGCATCTGCAAAACAGAGCATCGCCAGCACTTTGCTATTTCACAGAACACAGCAAACATACTTTCAAAGCACTCATCTCATTGCTGAGAGGGAAAAGAAAAAAAAAGACAACAGAAAGAACTGCTTGGATTCCAGATTGGTTTGCTGATTTCCCAACATACCTATACTTCTGTTTAAATCCACCAAGGAGTTGTACCACTCATCAATCTCAGCTCGTGTGCTCTTTGGAGGCAACAGATCACTATCAAAATAGGAAACAATATATCAGATCTCTACAGAGATAACCCAGTCAGTTGTTAAAGGATAAACACTATAAATCAGCATAACCAGGCTACTCTGCTTTATTTACAGCCATTTCAGCAACAAAAATAAAACAAGATGGATGCTGTTTTTCAAGGCCTCTGTTTACCAACAAGGAATTAAACCCCCATTTTTTCCTGCGTCTGTTATAAAAGAAAAACTGCATCCGAAGATCACAGTGTTGCACCCAACCCATCTTATTTTTGTCAGAATGGACAGAATTCAAAAGCAGCAGAATAAGATTCCTTCCAACATTCATTTCTTCACACATTACACAAATCAGTCTCCCGCCCAGAAATTGGACAGCATCATCCATTTTTACACGTTCACCCATCCATGTCCACCTCTTCCTACCAGGCTTCATACATCAGTAAGGCTTACTTTGGTGTTGCTGCATTTCTCACCCTAGATAGCCCCTTGGTAGTGCAACATGTGCACTGAAAACCAAAACATAGTTGTTGTTCTTTTTTTCCCCATTAAAAAGAGCTTTATGGAAGAGATTTAAGCCCTGCTCAATGCTGCATTGGACATTGAGGTGCAACAAAGAACATTCAGCACATCAAAGACTAACAAGGATGGCTTGGGTTGGAAGGGCCCTTAGAGGCCACCCAGCTCCATTTCCAGTCATGGGCAGGGTTGCCACCAAAAGTCCCTCATTGAGCACACCAAGAATTCTACTTTTGTTACTGTACTCCCTTCTGTCATACATAAGATGCTGCAGCCATTCCAGCCTCTGTTCATTAAGCAGAATCTGACCGTTCATCATATTTCCCTTTTCTGTTTCCACCGTTTGGGGATTCTGTATTTCTTCCTTTGCCATAAATTCTCTGGATAGGAGATGGAAATAGGATGTGAGTAGGATGGAAGAACGCGCTGATGTGATTTTGTGTTGAGAAGAACAGAATGCTTGAAACACAAACACAAAATACATCTTATGAGTACTGGTTGAAAACAAAAACACTAAATTTTTAGTTTCATTGGGGAAAAATATTAAAATACTGCTTCTTGGAGAAAACATGAACCAGTCACTTCATGCCTCAAAATGTGACCTGCTGTCAAACTTCACACCTGAAGCTCTGAACGATGCGGTTCTTTTGGATGAGCCTCCAGTCCTTGACTTTATCTCGCCACTTCCATTGAAGTGATAATTCCCTTTTCATCTCTGATTTCATTAGATTAAAGAACAGCTTGGCTATTGCCCTCTGATTCGCCAACAACGCTCTGTTAATCATCTGCATATGAAAACAAAGATGGGAGTAGAAGCAGCATAAGACAGGAATAAAGTGCCAGCTGATGTCAGACTGAGGATGAAGAACTGAAATGACAAGGGACACGCAGTATAGAGACCCCTCTCCTACATGGCAGGGATTGGCAGGTAGAAATGATCATTTCCTTTTGAAAATGAGAAGAAGAAAGAACTGAATTCTGGGGGTGAACTTCAGACCGCTGTCTTCTTACAGGTAAAACTGCCTCCCAATAAGGAGAGCTTACCATGGCCTCGTCATTAATGAGCCTGTGCACATCGGCTGACAAGAAGAAGGAAATTCCCTCCAGCTTTGCAGCATACTTCCTCAGCACGTCTGTTATCTGTTCAACAGAACCAAAAAGGCACAAAGGGCTCTGTAGAACAGCTTGCCTTAGAGAACTGACACTTCAATGATATTAATAAGAATTGGGTTTTTTTCTCCCCAAATAAATTTAATTGGTTGACAGATCGAGAAGTAAATATTAAAATATTGATTCTAAATTATTAGACACCAATTCATAAAAATAACCAGAAATCAATTGGTTTTGTTACTATTTGACTGATTTCTTTCTGGTGCCTGCAATTCCTGAAAATCTGAGCTCACTTTGTCAGCTCGGCTCTGTTCCACCTTCTTTAAGGTTTCATCCCATTCCCGAATCCACTCCTTTCTGGTCAGGGATTCCTGCTGAATGGTTGCCCACAGTTCTTCCAAATCCTGCAAGAAGGATTTACTCTCAATCTCAATGAAAAAATGAAAACAAATGCATTGACATCAGAAAACTGCAGCAAGGTGCTTTGCTGTGCTGCAGAGCAGACTGTGAACAACAGGAATCAACAGTGGAACAGCTGACAGTGGCAAGAGCTGCCTTACCTCAATAGAAAAGCCTTCAGGAGTGCCGTTGAGCTCCATCTTTGTTAGAAGAACCTCCGTTTTTCTATCAGATTCCATCAGTTTCATCAAAAGCAGTTTTCCAGGCTCCAAAACAAAGGGCTCAATTTCCTGAAAGCAGTAAAGAAGTCGGCCCCATCTCCTGAACACCAGGCTCTCAGCTTTGCCTGCTGTTCCAGACTGTCTGCACTGCCAACCCCAGCCTCACCCTGGAGACACGAGCAAACTCGTGGTGCATTGAGGTCAGTGCTGCATCGTGGCGGCTGCGCCGGCGTTCTGACACGAGCTCTAAGAGGTTTTGCCTGCTTTCCTCTGCAACCTCTGAGAAGAAAAGGAGGACGATGGAACTTAGAGCTGTTTGGAACAAGAAATTGCTAAATCAAAGCTCTGAGCTCTGCCATTTGGCGTGATGCTGGAAAACGGCAGCTCCCACGAGTTAAATCTGCTTATATCATCACTACCTTCTGAACACTAATTGTAATTGATGGACAATTTCACTTCTTTTTCTTCCCTACACGCAGACTCTTCATTGCCAGAATTACATACAAATCATTATAAAACACATCAGATCGTTTCTGAACTCGATATTATACCTTATCCAGCTCAAGATGTTATACATATGGGGGCTCCTCAAAATGAAACTATCGGACATTCAAGGAAATAGATTTTACCAACAAGATCAGGGAGGGCTCTGACTTCCTCAGCTGCAATGACATCTTCACTTTTGCAGGACGCCTGAGATGCTGTAGCTTCTCTGAAACAGAACACAGAGCCTCACTTTGTACTGAGACCACAGGTTTGTAATTAGCACCATACTCCACTCATCTGGCAAAATGTAACATTAAAGTGAATGAAAGCTTCTGGCTTCAAAGAATATGGCTCATAGAACTAATGGCATTGCTTCTCAAATGGAAGGAAATGGCTTTTACCTGCCCCCCCACTCTCTCTATCAGGGAATGGCATTTACCTGCCCCCCACTCTCCCTATCAGGGTGCTGTGCTTCTATTTGGGAGAACTGGGGAATGAGGGTGTGCTTATTCAGCACGAGGGTTATGGTGTAGAGGATGAAGGCATTAATTTACTTTCTTGCTTCTGAACATTGCTCAGAGTAGAGCTGAGCAGTACTACTGCTGCAAAGTACCTGTCCCCGCTAATACAAGGCTCAAGTAGACTAAACTGAAGGAAACAGTTCCCAAACATATGGGAAACTAATCTAGTTAAGAGTAACAATATAATTGCATAGTCATTTAAGACCATTAAAGGAGCATAAAATATAAAATAGTATATTTTACTGTATTACTGTTAAGCACAGCAATGACAGCAGAGCAGAAAGGTCCCAGGCTGGAGCATGAGAGAATTTGCTCAAATGCAACAGGCATGGGCACAAAAATAAAGGAAAGAAGCTGCTTGCCTTCAGAAGGCCTCAGTGCACAGGGATCTCCAGCAAGAAATCCTCACCTCCACTGCCAACCCTTCAATGAGGTCTGGGCAGGGGTGGATCCTGGCTCCAGCCCTTCTGCTCACTCAGTGCATTGGATACACCTGAGCTGCACTGGGTTGGCCCTGCCTTCCCACCAGGTGCTCAATCACTGCTTCAAGCCCTGACCTGGCATTTCTGCTAGAGTTACATGTATCAGGTGGTATCAGGAATACAGGCTTACAGCCAGGTGGTTTTGAACAACAAAATAATCATCCAAGAGCCTTTTAAAAGAAAAGTCACGCACACGTAAATCATTACAGACATTTGATGGGCTGATGGTTGGACTAGATGCTCTTAGTGGCAGTTTCCAGCCTTAACGATGAGCTGAGAATCTGTGCTTTAAGAGGCAGCAGCTCAGTGCACTCGTTTCACATCTGAGGGAAAGGAGGTAGACTGTCACAAGCACCGTGACCAAAAAACAAGGTTCCCAGCATTACAGCTTCACACCCATAGCCACAGAATCACACCGACGTGCAATCAGGAATTTCTGCTTCTGCTCTCTACCTGCCCTGCAGCGGCTTTGCTCCTGCAGTCCCCTTCTTCCCATTGCACAGCCACAGCCCCGCAGCAGCCATGCTGCCCGGCTCCTCGTGCACACGGAGCCTCCCACTCCTTGCTGCGCCCAGTGATCGCACCCAGCGAGCCTGCAAAACCCACAGCAGAACGGGTTGGAATCATCTCCAAATCCACTGAGCAGAGAATCAAATTAATTGCTAAGAGATGGGAAAGGCAGCAGAACAGAACAGCAAAATAAAATAAAGCATATGTATGAAGTTTCATCCAGGAGGTTTTTTTCTCCCCCCCCATCTGAAAGTGATCTCCCTATGAAGGGAATTGAAGCAGTGCCTCGTGCACGGCTGCAGGCTGCACTCCGGAACGCCCCAGCCGGGCTCACTGCAGGCTTACACTTCTTTTCTGCTAAAGCAAGCCCAACAGCAGAGCAGCACAACGAACCCATCCACCTATTGCCCGTTTCTATGTGTTTTACCTCGTCCTCGAAGAGCTGCAGGTAGATTTCGCCGTTGGGAACCACGCGTACCGCCCCCCCCGGCCGCGCACCGCCGCAGCTGCCATTCATTCCCGCAGCATCACAGCGGCCTCCCGGCACGGCCCGACGCATCGCCCGTTGCCATAGCAACGCCAGGGGGCGTGGCCAACAGCCGCCTCGTTGCCATGGCAGCGCGGGACGCTCCCGCACATCCGGGTGGGAACGCGGAGCTCCGCCGCCTTAAAGAGCCCCGGGTGCAGCAAACGCCTCGAGCAACGAATTATTTAGAAACAGTGCTTCAGCAGGACAGGAAAACTAATCAGCAAATCCACACGAGTAGCTGCAGGTTTTTTATTATTATTATTATTATTATTGACTTGGGGAGAGGTGACAGTGACACCCCCAGACCTCAATTCCAGGCTGGGACAGCTGCAGGCTGATGTGCTGGAATGGCCCCATTAAAGACTGCCACAAAGAATCCCGTCAGCTGCCTTTAACTGCAGCTTCCACGGCCAGGACACAAGTCCAGCTGCCTCCTGGGCCACTACAAGCCAGCTTTTTTCAAGTCCTCTGGCAGAACACGACCTTTCTTCCGGGCCTTGGCTTTTTTCTGCTCAATTTTCTCCTTCTTCTTCTTCTGAATGTTCTTGCGACGCTTCTCCTGCCGCTGCTGCATCCTTTCTACCACTTTTTCTGTTCTCTTCTCCCACTGCTTTTGGCGCTGTGCTTTCCGCTTCTCTTTGCGCTTCAGAGCCTCCTTCAGGCGCTCCTCATCGTCATGGATCTTCACACCTTCTGCCTTATACAGAACGTTTGTCCATTTCATTTTCATCTCCAGATCCTGAGCTTTCTTCTGGTCCTTTTCCTTGAGCTCCTCCAGCTTATTCTTCCGAATCTCCAGCCTGCTCAGCAGCTGCTTGTAATTCCTACCTGTCAGAGGAGTGATTTTCCCCTTCACTCCTTTCCTCTTCTCTTTCTTCTTCTGGATCTTGTTCAGCTCATTCTCTTCATGCACTTTGATCCTGTTGAAGACAATCTCAGCTTTGCTCTCTTCCTTTTTGCTTTGTGGCTCTATAGGTACCTCCTCAGTTTCTTCCTTCACTGCTTTTGCCTTCATCTTCAACTCCTTTCTTTTGCGCTTCTTTCTCTCTTTTTCATACTTCCTTCGCCGCCTCTTCTCCAGGACTGAAGGAGGCAATTCTTTGGTATCATCCTAAAAAGGGCAGATATGAATCAGGAGATAACACAGAGATAAAAGTGGGATCTGCTTAAGGTCCTGATTTCAAACTTTTCCCTAGAAATGAAGTATTTAAGAAGCAACCAGCTCAGCTTTCAGACACCAAATGCAGACAGTAAATGCACTTCAAGCCTTTCACTCTCACCTAGAATCCTGTACTTAAACTCCCCTTGCAGATTTCCAGTGCCTTTTCTGCACTCCTCCAGCCCCTACCTTTCCACATGCATTTTTCTGGACCCCAGAAAATAAACAGGATTCCTTGTTATTCCTTAGGGAATGGAATTATCTCCAGCCCTAAACCTTGGAACATCACAGCTTCCAAGGCATGTGGTGACTTAGGGATGATTCACACCATACCCACATGCACAGTAGGGTACATGGGGTTCTCATACCCGCCCAGAAGCTTCTTTAATCTTCTCATGAAGTCTCTGACGCAAGAGATTTATTGCAGAAAAAGAAGTGGAACCACGTTCACTTTTGGCATCTGAAAATGAAAGGAAGAAAAATACTTAAAATACAGCACTAGCTACACTGAGGAATTTTCTATAGCTATGGGAAAAGCTATGAGAGTTCTTTAGGTGTTACGAAAGGATGCAACGAAATTCCAATGAACCCAAGAGCTTCTATTCTTGCTGGTTTCTTCAGAATTCTCCTTTTTCTATCTACATCATCATTCAACACTGCCAGCCCAGAGTGGCCTGTGATATGCCTTGTAATTCCCAAACAAAAAGGGGGTAAACACCAATGGAAACAAAGATGCCAAATACATCTTTCCACTCAGTTTGTGATCAGGGTTTCCTTATTTATAATGAAAAGAGGACATAAGATGATATATATGCACTCATGAAATAAAACCCATTAAAAAAAAAAAAAAAACAAAAACAGCAATTCATATGAAGTGCTCATACTTCTAGAGAGCCCCCCAGCGGTCACACTGCATACTTATGTACATGGAATAAACTCAAGTGTTTTCAATTGAACTGGATTTCTTAAACGGTTTCCAAATGATAGGCATGTGAACCAGCTGAAACGTGGCCGCCTCAGCTCACTTTAACCACAGACAATTCTGCTATTCTTACCCGTAACAGAATTCTCATTTTGGTTCTGCTTAACACCCACTGGAAGTGATTTCTTGGCCTGTGGGGCTGCTTTCTGTCCTGGAGCAAGTTTATTAGTGTTAGACACCTCTTGTTTAACTGCAGGAGAATTTGTCTTCTCAACTTGCTTCCTGGACTTCCTTCTCTTCTTTTTCTTGAGCTGCCTGCCAGCATCATCTGGCTGGCCTGGCTTCGATACTAGGAGGCAAAGGAAAAAATATACAAACCAGGACATCGCCCCCATCAATAACATTCAGGTACAGCAGAGTACTGAGGTACAACCACGCTGCACAACATTGTAGTGGTGCTTAAGAATCTTGAAGAGTTATCCAAGCAGAGCCAGACGTGCTCAGCCATTTTAGCAATAACCGCATTCACTTGCGTGCCATCCTCACACGTGTAAGGATGGATGAGAACGCTAACTTCGAGCGAAGAAACCCCGTATCACAGGTTTTGCTTAAAACCACCACAAACCAACACACCCCACCACACACCATCACCCGGCGGAGGCAGACACGCCGCAGGCCCACGTTCCCACACAGGAGAGAGTCGCAGCCTTACCGAACTTCCTCTTCCGCGATTCCGGGGCGTTCTGCGCGCAGACCTTCCTCGCCAAGCCTTGCAGGTAGGCGTCCTGAGCGGCCAGGCTGGACATCGCCGCTACTCGCAGCGGGCGGCCCCGAGAGAAGCGCGGCGACGGAAGGAGCCCAACCGCCGCGCACAGCACCGGAAGTAATGTGAGCGAGCCGGAAGTTAACACTTCGCCGGAAGTGACGCCATATCTGCGCGACGAGGCGCGAAGCCTCAGCGCAGGGCCGCCATCTTGCTTTTGCCGTCCCGCTGCCTGCGGAAGGCCGCCCACCCCGGCTCCCCCGTCTGCCTGTAGGCTTGCGGAGCCGCAGCCCTCAGTTTGGGGTGGTAGGGCAGGACACGGCCGGACCGGTTCTGCAAACACGAGGCGAAACGCTACGGGTGGTTCCCAGACAGCTGCTCTCCCAGAAGCTTTGGTGCTGTTCCAGGTTTATGATGCTTTGCAGGGTGAATAGGAGTGCGTACACGGCACAAACTGCAAGAGTGGCGATTTTCTTCAGGCCATACAGGAACGCTCATCCTAGCACCCATTTGTGCTTCACGCTGTCAGAAAAAGTTGCAGCTAAAAACCACACAATTCAGTGATATTAAAGAATTATTTATTAAACCACCTAATTACAAAAAGGAAAAAAATAATGGAATGGAAGGAAAGTAGAACAGAAAGTACACCAAACTCACATTCTCACAAACAAGACATTACGGCAGAATGCTGGGGAAGCTCTACTGAACTGTCTGTCGGTAATACAGCTGCCATAGCCACATTTCAGCCCAACTCTATTCCCTACAATGCACTCTTAGGGTCAACTCAGAACAACTGCAGAGATAAAGGGCAGAAAAACCGCGCTGCCCAACAGCTGCAGACAAAGCACCAAGATTATCTGGAAGGAAACTGAGCAACCCCCTCTGTTCCACACACCTAAGTTGTCCAAAATTTCATTAGATGAAGCTGTTCAAGAATACAAACATTAGTTCAAGCTATGTTAATAGAAAGCTTTGTGTAACCATTGGAATCAGCCTAATCAAAGTGTGCTCATGCTTCTATCCGTAGCCTTCAGCAAGTCACATTATTAACACCTCAGTCTGATTCTGTTTGCCTTCTGCTTCCCAAAAGGAATAACACTGCTTTTCAATACAGGTCTCCTGGAGAGCCTCCTCTTAAACGATTCACAGCAAAAAGTTCAAGTTTGTGAAGCACTTTGACAGTGAAGAATACTGAGTGAAAAATACTGCAGGATTCCTACTTAAGTGTTACAGGTTGTCTGATGGCATCCTGAGAAAGCTTTAAAGCAGCCAGAACATCACTAAACATAAGAAATTGAGTAAAGAGGCCCAGAACAGTTACTATCCTCAGATTTGGCTCAAGTTTTCTAAACCAACCAAATTCAACTACCAGCACTCCACAATGTACTTATTGTGAAATTCAAATGGAAACAAACACTAGTTTTCTACTCAACTCCACATGTAACTGTCATGGAAAACCAAACTTACCTCTAAGTTGTTAGAATAATCAGCTTTGTATTCACTTATCACTTTAAGTGAGAGGAACACTCATGGCAATGTCCCAGGCATGGAGAAAGCACTGTGGCTATCCAGTGAGCAGAAACCTGCAAATACAGCTCCAGTGCATTGTCCCGATGGGGAGATGCTTGCTCAGCACAGCAGGTGGAAGACTTCTTCAGTGCCACCAGGAGGAATGTGTCCAGCAGCAAAGAATCCTCTTCAGGAGTGGTCTGTCGGGCCTGCCCCATGCCCGTTCACGTGGGGGTGTGATGGGGTTGAGCTCTGAGAGGTAGCAACACTCTGCTCTGCTGTGGCAGTTGTCAGAGGCATGGAGAGGCTTTCAGGAGACAGCGTGTCAAAGTCTTCCCTCCAGTAGGCTTCGCACAGTGGTAGATCATTGCTGTCACATAGACTGTAGCTTTCCAGAACAAAAAAAACAGTAAGGAGAGGCAGCAAGTACAATGATAAAGGAGGGGAAGGAAAGAGGAGAGGGAGAAAAGCAAGACAGAAGCAAAGCATTAAGAAAATGGCAAAAAAATGTTCATGGATATATGGCCTGTGTTCACATCCCAAGTCTTGTGACACTGTTTTTTCCCCAAAATACCCTGTAAAGGCTGGTTTTGAATCTTAAAGGCTTAGTAAGGATCAGGGAAATTTCAAAGACAAAGCTGCTGCTACAAACTGAAAGAGTCTCAGCTGTAATCCAGACACTACCAGTCCATACATAGATCTGGGCTGAGGTTCTGGCACCCCAGAGACAGGAGTTCTACTAGTCTGAGTGAGGCACAGATCATTTCACTAGGAGTCACATAACAGCCTATGTGAGGGAAAAACAAATACAAATCGTGCTCTAAATTTAAGCCTATTTACACCCTTACCACCTCACTAAAGTGTCCCACAGAAGGCCTTGGTCTTCTTTTGAAAATCCCCAGCCTCTGAAGCACTGACAGCAGTACCACAGTCCTCACAAAAGCAGCTTACTGGATTGGACTCCAGACTACAGTATGAGATGATACAGCAGTGTGGGAAAGTAAACAGCTGTCTAAGTCTTGACTGTGGTCTGAGGAAAACACAATGTGGAAGGGCAAAAACTAAAAAGGAAAGCATTGGAAGAAACTGGAACAAAAACAGAACAAATTCCAAAGAGAGGAAGGAGCTGCACACACGAGAGAGACCCCCAAGACAAAGTGAGTGCTGGAGCAAAAAGCAGCTTGTGGTTGGAGTAAAACAAACCCAGTGGGTCAAATGATTTTGTTGTTGCAACTTTATTTACATTTTTTTTTTACGTATGGACTTGAATAGTTGCATTGCAAAGTACTTCAAGTGCAGAAATACGAGACACTTCAAATTGCACAAACATGAAATGCTGAGATTTAAGTCCACACTCAGACAGCTCCTGTGATCTCAGAGGAGGGAGCAACGGAACATAAATACAAGTTTGGGGTTTAGAATGAGGAAAGGCAAGCTGGACTTGGGGGGTTACTGCTTTGCAGAATAAACACACAAAGCGCCAGTTGCAAGCACCAAATATCTGTAGTGTTTTCTGACAGCATCACCCAGTCGGCTTCGTACCAGAAGTGGTAAGGCACTACCACTCAACCTTCTGCTCTGTCCTTTGAGTGAAGGTTTCTTAGTGTGCAGAAGGGACTTCTCTACTCCCCTCAGGGAGCACAGCAATATCTGTGCACAGAGAAGCAGCTCTAGGAAAATACTCAAACAGAAATTGAAAGTGAAGATTCCCACTCAGCTTTAGTTTCATGGACCCATGGTGGTGGCAATTGCTGCACAAGACACTCCCTTTTACAGTCCTTCTACAGCTCTTGGGAACAACACACAGGAAGAAAGGAAGCATGGGGCAGCCTACAACTCTGCAGCACCTGCAGGTACGCTGCTCCAGGGAGCCCACTTTTCTACAGCCTTCCCTGGAGGGACAACCTGACAACCTCAAATAAACTCACCAGCAACCTTTGGGGAATCTGGGGCATCAGAGAACAGTTTGGCAGGATGGCTGTATGGAACCAACATCGTGGCCTCACAGGACTCTTTATAAATCCTGTGGGATTAAGCTCACAGGGAAGTAATAGGGTACAGAGAGGAAACCCAACCAGGCTCCCAGGTCAGCACAGAATGCCCACTTGTGGGCAAGTTAGCTTTTGCATTCATCACCAGTTAACCACGATCAACACTCTAAGGCTATGTGACATAACAGAAACCCTTTCCCCACATTAGGCAATAAAATTTCATTTAAAATATCGTAATATTCTGATTATAAAAGGACTCTCAATAAATCATCATTTCTGTATTTACACACATAAATTCTTTGGTGCAGAAAAAGACAGGAAATAGCACAGGAAAGTAGTTAAGTGCTAAAAGCAATGGTTAAGTGCTACATGGTGTGAGGTTTCAATAGAAGGATCATAGCTCTGTAGACAAGCCAAGTCTCCTCATCTCATGATCACCCTCACAAGAATGAAAACAAAGGCAGATCCACTTTAGGTGTCAGGAAAGAAAGCTGTTTGTGCTTAACATCAGTTCTGCTGTGAAGGATTGCTTCAGGTGGATGCAGCGCCAGTCAGGTGAAGAGACCATGCCAGCGTGGTCTGAACTCCTCAGCTCAGAACACAAAACCACTGAGACACGGCCATGGCAGCCTCAGTGTGAGAGCAGCACCTCTGGCACTCGCGAGGCACTTCACTCCACACTGCCATTCTGGATGCAGCTTCTGGCACGCTGCAGTCTGTGCAGTGGATGCATCCCTGACCTGCTAAGGCCAGGAGTGGTGCTGAGGTTTGTGATCATCACTTTTCTCTGAGGCACTTCTAGGATTCCTTGCCACAGCTCCCTAAAAGAACTAAGTAAAGCTGGAAAGACAACTCTAAACTTCTATATGTTCTTAAAACGACATAGCTGGTTCTAAGCTATGTCAGATCAGTACCTTAAGTCTTTAAGAACTCTTTAAAAGACTGCTCTTAAAATACATTACCCATAAACAATGGCCTAACTGCCAAGTATAGTGTGCAATTATTGTTTTAATTGACTTATCTGGAGCTACAGACACTCCGAATGTTTAGAAAGAGAGGAGAGACAAAAGTGGAAAACCTGGTCACAAGAATTTTTAGTAAGATTTTGAAAAGATGAGCTTTTGTTTAGAATTCACTCCTTTATTGCACTGGCTTCACTTAGTTTGGACAGTGCAACCAAAATAATCTGAGTCTCAGTTATTTTATCCTGCTTTCATTTACTGCATAATCAATTAGAAGTGCTGGAGTGCATGACAAAAAAAAAATTAAAAAAATAAAGTGTCTGAATTATCTAAAGCCTGTTTCCTATGCAAAAGTCTTTTTAAAATCTTAAAAATTCCTCAAGCAAATCGCTAATAAATCTTTCATAAAAAATCCTATCACAGTACTTCATAATTAAATGAAACTGAGCATGTAATCTCTGCTCATTTCAGATGTTCACCTCAAAAAGACACCAGGCAACTGGGGCAGTGGACTACAAGGTAAAAGGCACACTGTGTGAGCAGGTCACTTGTGAAAGAACTTGCAACAAGGACATGGAACATCAGCATCTCATTTAAGATCAGCACCCAGCTCAGCAAGCTAGTTCTTCTAGAGAGAGATAGAGACTCCTCCAGAAGGATACCACCCCCTAAGGAAACTGATTTTCTGCAATAATTTGCTTAGGTTTCCTTTGTCATCATCTGTCACCTCTAGCCAACCAAGGCAGGCACCTAGAGCTGGATGCTCAGAATACTTCTTCCAACATGACACTTCTACCCTGCAGGATATCTGCAAGAAAGAGGCAGTTGTTTTAAACTTTAAAGAGTTTGACCAAATTAGGAACAGAAATGGAATTTTGTTGGGAACAGTCTCAAGACCTACGCTATAAGCACTATTTGTTTGTTTGGACTAACTGCCCCAGAAGGGCTGGTGTCATTAGACAGAAGTCCACTGCCCTATTTGTACCTGGAAGAGTAATATTCTTCTTCTAGCTCATACAGGTCAATGGAGATCTCATCCCGTAGCGCAATCAACTTCTTGTCACATTCCTCCTGCAAGCTTCTCAGCTGCTGGTTGCGCTGGTTGATGGCCTCATTTACAGAGGGGAAATCATTGAGGATCAAGAACTGCTTCAGGTCAGACACCAGTTTCATCAAGGACTCACCAGCTCGAACCTTGTAAAAGGAAGAAAAATCACAGATAGTATCTTCAAACAGGACTTTATGCCAGTTGTAATACAAGCACCCCAAGCTGCTCCTCCTGCTCAATCCCTGACTACACAGGAGCTCCCCCAGCAGGTGAGAGTTCCAACAGAAGCCGGTAGCTGACAACACAGGCAAGCAAGCTTTGCCCCACAGAAAGGATTCACCACACCACTGCCCCAAATATCAGGTCGCTCTTTTGGCAGCAGCCCTCCTGAGTGCTATAAAGGCTTGTCCACATACAATAACAAACCAAACAGCTCCTGAACGATGCGTCCCTAATGAAGTGAACATGAAAGCACTACTCACAATGTTTGCAGCTCTGACATGCATCTCATAGTTATCTTGTTCACTCTGGGTTGCTCGAGAGACTTGAGTTTCATCCTCAATCTAAAGACAAAAACGTATAAATTCATCTTTATAAACACAAACGCAGACACACAGCTGCTGCATCACAACGCATTTCATTTCTTTCTACGCCAATAATCCCTAGGCTTTAAGCCTAATCGCTCAGCTTCACGATGCCCACTGGACTCTGCTGTCCACACCCTACCATCAGGCGTTCCGGTGCTCCCTCCGCGACCCTGACTCACCTTAGCGGTCTTAATGATCTCGGTGAAGTTATCCATAATGGATTTGACATCATCCTTGAGGCGCTTGTTGTAGGACTGCAGCAGGGTCTCTTTACTCTGCGGCAGCACTCGCTGCTGCGCCATGACCGCCTCCTCCCTTCCTACCGCCTCTTCCGGTCCGTCCCGTCCCCTTTCGGTCCCGCCTCTTCCGGCTAACCCCTTCCGGTCCTGCTTCTTCCGGCCAACCCCTCCTTTCTGACCCACCTCTTCCGGCTCAACACCTCGCGAGATTTGGTGCCACATAGATATTCCCCAGCATGCCCTGTTCCGCCTTTTTTACTATACATCCAAGATGGTGAGCGGTAGCGGGCCGTGGGACGGGGTTACCGGCATCCAGCGCCATCCGCGCACCTCGCTGCGCCGCGGCGCTCTGTGAGGCGGTGCGGGTGCTCAGCAGCCTTACGGTGCCGCGGGGGGGCGGCTCGGCTCAGGCCGGGCCTGCGGGAGCCGAAGCCGGGATGGGGGAAGGCGGGTCTGGGCCTGCGCTCGCTCGGTGGGATGGGAACCGGGCAGCCCTGCGGGCCCCGGGTGCTCCGAGGGAGCAAATCGCTGTTGTAAATCGGGTCATCTCGTAAACGCTTTTAGGTCACATTGAAGGGTTTGTTCTGGTCTCTTGCTGGGTTGGGAGGCAGCCGGATTTGTTCGTTGTTTTAAAAGCATCTCTTTGGAGTGGCAGGCACGTTCTTAAAGTGCATTAAGTGTTAAAAAGAAAAAAAAGTTTGAAAAAAATAAATACGTGTTTGTTATTTGCAGCCGAAAGGAAAAAAGGCCAAGGGCAAGAAGGTAGCACCTGCCCCTGCTGTAGTCAAGAAGCAGGAGGCCAAGAAGGTTGTCAATCCCCTCTTTGAGAAGAGGCCCAAGAACTTTGGCATTGGTGAGTAAGGGGATGCACAGAGTGCTTCAAGGACTGTGGTTTATTTTGTTGCGTGTAACTGTAGATAGAAGAGCATTGTGATAAAGCCATGGAGTGGAGCAAGCCATAAAGGCAGTTGCTTTACCACCATCAATGGTAGAGCTGTACTCCATTTGGTATTGAAGGTAGCTGTGACAGTTTGCCAAGCTAAAAGATTTGTGTTGTATTCCCGTTGTGATGAATCTTTCACCTGTGATGTGGTCAGCTAGTTCAGGTTTCTGTAACGCTGCTTTTGTTACCTGTGCAGATGATGTGAAAAAATACTTGCTATCTGAATGGCAGTGCTGACATGCATAACCACCAAGATCTCTGATGCACCCTTGCCTATTGCGTGCTCTTACTGTGTGAACTGGGAATGGTTTTGAGTTAAAGCCTGTATTTCTAGGACAGGATATCCAGCCCAAACGTGACCTCACACGCTTTGTGAAATGGCCCCGCTACATCAGGCTGCAGCGCCAGCGCTCCATTCTGTACAAGCGCTTGAAGGTGCCTCCTGCAATCAACCAGTTCAGTCAGGCTTTGGACCGCCAAACAGGTAAGGATGTGACCTACCAAATCTTTTCTGACTTCTGTGATGGTTGATGTGTGTGTGTGTCAGGAAAGAGACCAAAATAAGACTTAAAAAATTAATAAATAAAATAATAATCTGTGATGTGTCTGGGAGTTTAGGGAGGCTTTAATGATGGCTGATGATCAGCAGGCTTGCTGAGTTTGCTGGCCTAAATTACTGTTCTGAAAAGGGAGGTAGGAAGTGTCAGAGGTTCTGCTTAAGGATGCAAACCCAGAATTCCTCAGCAGGTGCTTCTTGGTGCACTTGCGTTCTTTAAAAGGCAATGCTGAGATTTCCAAGTTGCTTTACTGATTAGTTCATGTTCACTTCTAGCCACACAGCTTCTGAAGCTGGCGCACAAATACAGGCCAGAGACTAAGCAAGAGAAGAAGCAGAGGCTGTTGGCTCGTGCTGAGCAGAAAGCTGCAGGAAAGGGAGATACTCCAACTAAGAGACCACCAGTTCTCCGGGCAGGTAAGTGTATATGAACTTCCCTACTTGCATACATGGGAATGTGGTCTTTTGGAGATAAAATGGATGAGAAAAGTTGGTGCTCTGCTCCAGCCAAATAGGATTGGACATGCTATGGCAGTGATGTATGAATTTCTTCACCTGAACTCAAAGTGAAGAGTGAAATAGACGAGCTTTTTAACCCTGAGCTTTAGCAAATTGTCCATGGAAAATCTTCTCTGTGCTACTGAATGAATATGAAAAGTTCTCATGAAAGGTGTGCTGTGAAAGCAGCAGATTCTGTGATGCTTACATGAAAGCTCAGGTAAAGAGTCTGACTTGAAACAGACTTCTGTCATTTGTTTTTTAGGTGTCAACACTGTCACGACTCTGGTAGAGAACAAGAAAGCTCAGCTTGTGGTGATTGCCCATGATGTAGACCCCATTGAGGTAAGCACACCCCATGGTGCATGGAGAGGCTGCCTGTACAACTGCACTTGAGGTTAGGAGTGGATTTGGGGTGAGAGTGCATTTTAAGACAAACTTTCAACTTACAAGAACTCCAATGCATATTCAGTTTTCCTGGACTAAGACCGAGGCTTGGCCTTGCCATGATGTATGAATTTCTTCACCTGAGTCAACAATGAAGAGCAAAACGAGCTTTTTAACACTGAGCAATTGCCACAGCCCAGGCCAGCTGCAACACCCCTCCATGTCCTGGCAGTGATACAGCACACACACACACACACACTCTTTCTCTTTTCAGCTCGTGGTTTTCTTGCCTGCTCTGTGCCGCAAGATGGGAGTGCCGTACTGCATCATCAAGAGCAAGGCCAGGCTGGGGCGGCTGGTGCACAGGAAAACTTGTACCTGTGTTGCTTTCACCCAAGTTAACCCGTAAGTATTCTGATTTGCTTCGCTGTAGTGGAGAAAACAAACTGCCCATAAGCCTAGATCATAGGGCAGATGGATGTCAAATCTGAGTTTGTGCAGTGTAAAGAGCTACAACTGAGTTTGCATGAACTCTGTCACCTTGTATGAAGCAGTCTGTCAAATCCTGAAGCTAGAGATCACTTTAGCTTATTCAAATGGGTGTGTTAATATTACATGTATAAGCTGAACTATAAGCACTGTAAGTTCTACAGCATTGATGGTTTGTGTGATTATCCTTTTGTTATACTTAACCTGAAAAATGATGTTGGTATTATGAGCTGCTTAATTCCAAGACAAAAGACTTAACAGAAAACATGAAACTGGTGCTCTAAAGAAATGCAACTGTCCCCAACAGGGAGGATAAAGGTGCACTTGCAAAGCTGGTGGAGGCTGTCAAGACCAACTACAATGACAGATATGATGAGGTAAGATGTGTGGCCCTTGTCTTTCAGGTTCATACTGGGAATATCCCCAGTAGCTTCTCACTAAGATGCAGATTGCTGTTTTGGAGTGAGATCAGTTCAGAGCCTGTTGGGTGTAGATTGTATCTAGGGTTTTTTTTAGGTATTCAGATTATTTTCCTGCTGGTGGGATACAAGGTGAACACTGTCACCAGCTTAGAGGCAAATAGAGCTAAAACAGGGAGAGGGGTGTAGAGAAATCTACTTCAGCTAGACTTGATTCCATCCCTGAAGTCCTGAAATTAATGGGATGACAGGGAAAAACTTTACACTGTCACATCTGTGCTGCTCCCAGAATGTAATTCACTGCTTAAAAACCGTGTGGGAGTTCCTAACTGGGGGGGCCTCCAACCCTTGTGCATGAGGAGCTCAGCTGATGGTACGAGGGCTCTGACTTGTTCTCCCTTCTTTGCAGATCCGTCGTCACTGGGGTGGCAACGTCTTGGGTCCAAAATCTGTGGCTCGCATTGCCAAGCTTGAAAAAGCAAAGGCTAAAGAACTGGCTACTAAGCTGGGCTAAAGATGTACTGATTTGGTACCATGGTTTGTGTACATAAAGAGAATAAACCCCCAGATTAAATTGCTGTGGTCTCTATTCATGAGGGTTGCAGTAAGTGGGTCGCAAGCGATTGTTGCCTGCCTTCTCTATTTGCCTACAACAAAAGAGTTGGATAGAACAGCACAGAAGGCTGCACAGATTATTACTTCCCTTAGAACAGTTCCCCTCGGCTGCTCTGCTAGCCCTAAATTCTTCTCCTTTAAGCATAGCCCCCTCAGCTGCACATACTGGTGATCCTACACTGAATGGGACAAGCCTGCCTATTTCTGGCTTTAAGCCTAGCTTAGTAATGCAGATATCTGACTTGGAAATAGCTGTACATCATCATTAGTGCCTAGGCTTAATTGCTGCATGGATTTTGTAAAGACATGTTGATACAGTTGTGACACTTCACTGGATTAAGCAAATCAGGACCCTTAAAGGTTTGTGATCCCTTTTTCATGACAAGTGAAGGCACGATAAAGGGGTGAAGGAAGTATCTAACTCTACTTACCCTTCTGTTCTTTGCTGACTGTTGACTTTGGTCGTGTGGCATTCTTGAAGGCAACAAGCTTAGTGGTAAGGCCTTCAGCCCAAACTGAGGCAGCTCTGTATTTCTGCTGGCCCTGATGATGTTCTTGCAAAGCTGTGCGCTGTCTCACTCAAACTGGAGTCTGCAGTTGCTGCATTTAAGGGCAATTATGTCCCTCTAAGTTGTAAGATATGCAACGTAAATCACAAGGCAAGCACTAACAGCCTGTTTTATTTATCCTGATGGAGCTGCAGTGTCCCTGTCTTGAATTCAGGAATGACTGCCATGTGAAAAATTTTGACTGATAAAATCCCTTGCCCTCATTTGCTTACACTGAATAGAGAAAATAGAGCAGTGGAGAAGAAAAGGTTTTCTACTGTTGGACAGTTTGGTCACAAGCTACAAAAATGCATTCTGCACATGTCCAGAAAACTGATGTAAGCAAGCGTGCCGACACCCATCACTAATTCTGAAGTTCAACGCTTCCAAACTGCTGCCAGCATCAGCTGGGAAGTCCTGTGCCCTGAGACTGACTTCTTCAGGATTGATCAGGCTGCAGTCTTGACTGTAGTACAGCAGAGCAGAAATTAATCCTTCCCCTCATAGAGGTATTTTTTGTATGAATTTTCTGTACCACAAGAAGGAAGTTGCAGCACACAAGCCATACCTGTGACAAGAAGTAAAAAAAAAATAATGCAAAACGTCCACCTGGTATTTCCAAAATTGATTAAAAGTTCCCTAAATCAACTGCAATTCAATACTAAAGTTATTTCAGACTATCTGGGAAATACCACTCAGCTTCAAACAGTTTGCAGCTGAAGATCTCCTCAGTCTCCTTGATGCAGGAGCAAGAATACCAGGAAAAAATTATTTCCTTGCTTTCAGTGGATTCAACAGAAAGCAGCTTAAGGCTTCGTGTTCAGAAAACAGAAGTCAGACACTGGCTGGGTAACTTACCAGGTAATGATGTACTGCATGTGCTCGTTTCTCAGGCTCACTCTTGTCTGACCTCCAATGGGCCCTCCTGGCACTGTGCTTCCTGTAGGTACAGCACACTGTCAAATGTTTGGTCTGCAAAGCCCTGAGCTGCCCATGCTCTGCCAAGTGAGCAGCTGACAGTGTGAGTCCCAAAGACAGCCCACTTCTCTGGGCAGCGGTGTTCCCAAGTTACCAGCAAAGCCAGCAGCTGTAGCTTCAAAACCTTGTACAGTAAATAGTACAGTACCTCTGGAAATACATCACAGAGAAAAGGGGCAGACTGACGTAAATTGGTTGTGGATTTGGGTTCCTTTGTGACTTACTGAAATCTGCATCAATGAAGATGGGCTCAGCACCGGTCACCTTGGCCATAGCCTCCAGGTCCCGATAGTGCCAGCGGTTCTTTTCAATGTTATTTTCAGGTACAAAAGGTTGCCGTTTTTCTGATAACCTCACCACCCCTGTGAGGTCGATTTCTTCTTCAATCTGAAATGCAGAGGAGGAAAAAAAGGAATCTCTCAAAGATTCATTTCTAGCATACCTGGACCTGGTAGTACATCACCTGCAGGGTCTGGTTATAAGGAAGTTAGCAGGTTGTGCTACGGTGCTGTGACACAGCAGGGAAAAAGGCAGATGCCTTGTTTACTTCATCCAAGGCATCAAGAAAAGGCACCTTTAAGAAGTGCAGTGACTCATGAAGCTGAACGTGGCTGTTGCCTTTCTTGGTTTGTCAAAAGCATCTCTGGGCAAGCACAGGTCAGAAAGTAATGCACAAGATTCCCCTGTATCCCTCTTACCTGTCCCTTCAGCCTGGTCTCTGGTTTCAGTTTCTTTTTGGGCACAAATCCTCGGTTGACTAAAATTGTGACTCTGGAGTTACATAAACAGGACAAATATATGTCATGAATTAAAGGAAATTCTTGCTCCTGTCTACAGCCATAAGAAAACATAAATATGATTTGGAATCAAGACTCAAGCACCTAAGAGACAGATGCATTTTAAGGGAGAGGTAGACATACAAACCCAATCACTATCATTGCTCTCTGCAGCTCCTGAAAGGAGGCTGCAGTGAGGAGGGAGGCAGTCTCTTTTCTCAGGTGACAAATAATGGGACAGGAGGAAATGGTTTCAAGCTGCAGCTTTAGATTAGATATTAAGGCAAATTTCTTCATGGAAAGAGTGATCAGGCATTGGAAGGGGCTGCCCAGGGGAGTGGTGGAGGTATTTAAGGGAGGTGTGGATGTGGCACTAAGGATTAAGGACAGGACCCAGGTTGATGGTTGGATATCGTGATCCCAAAGCTTTTTCCAACCCAGGTGATTCTATGATTGAGATATTTGAAAAGAAATGAGTTGCTCGTGTGAGCTACCACTTAACTCACCCTAGTTCTGTGCAGTAGAAAGGAGTAATGACATTTGCTCCATTTTCTGCATGGGATGTCAGCTTCCCAGCTTCTCTGGCTTCTCGCTCTGGGTCCACAAGTGACCGTGGCAAAATGTAGAGCTCCTTGGAGTGGTCAAAATGCCCTCGGACCTTTACAGGCCTGTACTCCAATTCCTTCAACTCCATAGGGCTGCAGAGAACAAGATGAAACGAAAATCACAGCTGTGATAGGCAAATTACACGGCGGGATTTTACTGTGGAACTCTTAGCTTCCTTACTCTAATGTCAGAGGGATGGGCTCTGAGGAAAGTCTGGATGCCAGCCGTGCAATCAAATCTAATTTCCATTTTCGACGCTGAATCTGGAAGTACACAAACAGAAAAGGAATTCCTATTGGTAGACCAGAGCAATGTAACGATCATTGCAAGCCTTAAAATCTATTTCCTGGTCATAAGTTTGTCCTGACCATAAACAAAACAAATTGAGATATGAAAATGGAGACTGCTGACTTTGTCTGGGGAAAATATTTATAACAAAAGTGTTAAAAAAAAAATAAATAAATCTCTCCATCAAAGACTTGCACGAACCTCACCAGTGTGCAGTGGGAAAGCAGAAAGGTAAAATATCAGCAAATCTTTGCCCTGCCTATGGCACGATCTACAGCAATCAGCCCGAGACTGAAACCCTGACAGCCCCAAAGCGCTCATCTCTGAAGAAATGCAGCATGTGCTGGCTGGTACCTGCCATGTGCCCAGGCAGAACGCAGTCAGGGGCACGAGGAAGAGGCCCCACTTCAGCCAGACGTCCTCTCCCGATGCACTGGTGGCTGTCGTGGAGCTTCGTGGGCTGCAGAGCCTCAAGCAAACATCTGCAGAGAACCAGAATGAGGAACCGGACAGCAACAGGAGGAGAGCTGATAAATTCCTTTGGAAATGGCACCTCAGTGTGAGGCTGAAAGCGACAGAACCCCACACAGATCTGCTCACCTCTCTGCTGGGTCACAGCAGAACCTGCTTTCGTTCGGGGAAAGCCAAACAACGTTCTTCTGAGCAAGCAATGCGGTATCTAAGGAAACCAAACAACATCCTTTGCAGCCTCTCTGCATTGCACGCGTTCCATCTAGATGCTATCGGCTGTCCCACCACCACAAATGACCCTTCTATACCTGCTACCAGCACGCATGTGTTTGTATTACAGCACGTACACAGCGCTGCCGTTTGCTTTCAAATAAACGCCGGGCGAGCGCCTTTCCTTCTCTCTCTCTCTTGCTCGGTGCCCGGCGAGGCCCTCCCCGCCCCCTCGGAGCCCACCCAGGCCGTTCCCGCTGCTCTCAGCGCTCACCCCGGCCCTTCGCTCTCGCAGCAGCCGCGGCCCCGCACGCAGCAGCAGCCCCCACCCCGCCATGAGGCAACGCCGCCGTCGTCTCCGCTCCGCCCAGGCTGACCGCGGCTGCCGCCCCTCTAGCTCCCCCTCTCTATGGTACCGCCGCTTCCCGGCGAGGCCCGTACCGGAAGTGAGGAGGCTCCTGTCTGGCAGCGCCTCTCTATGGTGAGGTGGGGCTTTGCGGCGTGCTCATGGCGGAGGTGGCTCAGGAGGTGCCCGAGGAGGTGCTGCTCTTCCTGCGGCAGCACCCGCTGCTCAGCCTCGCGGAGTCGGGCAAGGTGGGCAGGAGCAGTCTGCGGATGGAGCTGGGGAGAGGGGTGCTGGTGCCGCGTTACCTGAGGAGAGGCTGGAGCGCTTCCCACGAGGGGAACGAGGCCGCTTGAGCTCAGCCCCCAGGCCGAAGGGGTTTCTCCCGCGGTGTAAATCGGGGAGGGCTGGGGAGGAAGGCCCTGAGAGGAGCTGGGGTCTGCCCTGCCCTGCCCTGCCCTGCACTCCCCCGGGTCATCTCTGAGCTCTCTGACCGAGACTCCTCGTTCTCAGGTGCGGTGCCGGCTGACGGGCCACGAGCTGCCGTGCCGACTGTCGGAGCTGCAGGCTTACACCGACGGCAGGAAATACCGACGGCTGATAAAGACATCCCGAGAGTTTGATTATAGCACCTTCGAGCCCCATATTGTGCCCAGCACAAAGAACCTGTGGGTATTCCAGTGCATTCAGTCTCAGTGGCTGAGCAAAGATCTTTTGCTTGTTTGTTACATTTGAGCACAGTATGTGTAAGTGAAAGGTTATTAGGTAGCTTGCTTAAAGTCTGTGGCTCTTTCTTTTTGTGTGTGTGTCTCAGACATCAGCTGTTCTGCAAACTCACTCTCAGACACATCAACAAGCTTCCAGAGCACGTCCTGCGTCACGTCCAAGGGAAACGCTATCAGAAGGCACTGAAAACATGTAAGTTGGCTGGCTGTACCTTCAGAAAAGCTGCTTTCTCCCCTGAGCTGTTGGAAGTTCCAGTAGCTGTATATGAAGGGAATGGGTAAGTTTTCTCTAGTTGACAGCAATTTGCTGCAATTGTGTGTGCATCTCAACTGGGAAGGAAGGTCTCGAGAGCAGGGATCAGCTGGCTTCTTTAGCAGATACTTTGGAGCATTCTTATTTGGAAGGAGTGGTACAAAAGATTCCCCAGAGTAGGGGTTAACACGTCCAGCTTTAAGAGTATCTGCATTAACATCTTTCATGTTGATTATGTGAACGTGTACTGGAGCTTGACGTGCTTCTGAGTCACATTTAATATAAAGTAGACCCGGCAGTAAATAGGACTCAGGGCTTGGGCAGCTTTGCTAAGTGCTGCTCAATCCCTTGCACCATTAGATGAGAAGTGCCAGAAGGAAGGGGTGAAGTATGTCCCTGCCTGCTTGCGGCAGAAGCAGCAGCAGAGACAGCGCGCTGACGACAAAACGAATGGGAGCAGGCAGCCTCACAGAACAGAAGAATTCTGGGAGCCCAGCTCTCCCAGGACAGACGAGGATGAGGATGGAGAGGAGACAGACGACAGCATGAGCGATCTGTACCCACGTGAGTAAGAACATTGCCATTGTGTGTCCTGCAGCAGGTTTGTCAGCTCATTGCCTCACAGCGCCTTGGTACTGCTGCTGTCTGCTCGCATGCTGGAGGCGTGACCTCCTTCCAGTTTGAGGTTCTTGGATTTGGTAAAAACTTCCCACTGCCAAATGTGAAATAGCAGTTATCACACAGAGCTGGATCCCGTAAGGTGTGAGGGAGGGATACAGGATCTGATCTTTAGGTATCACTGCTTTCCTTATCTCTCAGCAAGTCCCGCAGCCTGACAGGAGCTGGTAAGGTTGTTCCACTCACATCTGGAAAACACTGCCTTGCTGTAGGAGAGCAGAGCTTTAAGACCCCAGAACTGCCTGTGTTGCCTGGTTCCCAGATCTGGGCTAATGAGAGCACCAGGCGTTTTTCTAATAAAACTTCAGTGCGTTTGTTATTGAGTATTTCAGTAGTGATGTATATGATGGGCTAATCCTTGGAGGCCAGAGTCAGCTTAGATGAGCAGAAAATAAGGTTATGGGTTATCAGAGCCTGTGTGCACAAAGAACTGATCCTGAACTAAACCTTTGTATTTTAGCTGGACTCTTCCCAGAAAAAAGCCCAGCAGCTCCACAAAACACAGAGGCCAACGATGGTTTTGCAACAGACAGTGGGGACGATGGGGCCGAGCTGAATAGGGAGAACGGTGACATGAATGGAGATGGTGACAGAATGGATGTCAGCAGAGCAGCTGGCAAGAGGGGAAAGGTGGGAGTCACTTTGCTGTGTGTAGCAGATGGGGAGCGTGAACAGCCATCATGCTATCCTGTAGGTGGTTTCTGATCTGTTCCTGTCTGAGAATCAGCAGAAGGTGTAAATCTATTTGGGAGAATACTTTCTCCATGTGCCAGCCATTGACTTGCATCCTGAGGTGTGAATTAGTAGCAGTAAATGTTTATCCTGTCTTCTCCAACTGGGGATCTTACTTCCTGTATAAATATCTCATCTTTGATTGAATCCTGCTGCACCATCTTGACAGTAAGACTGTGGGTTCTGTAGTCCTCCTCTCCATACACACACACACACAGCTAAACAGTTCCAAAGTCATGGACTCATCCTACACCTTTTTCTGCTCCTACCTGAGGAGCTGACCAGGTCCTGCCTTTGGGTGTGCTTACAGGAGGGTATGCCCAGATCCTTCTCAGTTTGGGAAGCAGACATGTTGTATACATGAAGGTGAATAAACTCTCTTAGGATTCCTTTCTGATTGTAGCAGTTGAAAGGTTAAGGCTGGATGAAGTTTAGGTTCATTTCTGTGGGGAGAGGGCCACTGTTTGCATCTGATGAAACCTCAGAGATGCTGACGTGCAGGATGGGGCAAAAAACCACCCTGGCTGCCCTGTGCCCTGGGCTGTGCTTGTTCTGTCTCTTGGTAAAGGACAGCATGCTTGATTTCTCTTTAAGCAGTCTGGGGCAAGGCTGGGTTTAGTTTCTGGAAAAAGCTGATTGATGTTTTCTTTCTACAGAAACAGTCCGGCCCTTCAAAGAAAAAATTCAAGAGCTGTCATCAAAAACCCAAAAAGTTCAAGAAAACAACCAATGGTAAATAAATTTTTATGATAAAAACGCAGCTTGAAGAGTCTTGTGTAACAATTCCAGGTGGTGCACAAGACCAAAGCGTTCACCTGTAAGCCCTGCTGCCCGTTCCAGTTAACTGTTACAGCAGGGAGAAACAGCAAGGGGGAATTGAACTGCATGTTAAAGCTCTCTCCATCCACTACTCACAGAACAAGAATTACTACAGTACCATAAAGGCAAAGCTACTGCTTGGAACTCTTTCCAAAGAGAAAAAGCATGCATGTTTAAGTGTCACTAGTCATACACTTCAAGTGGATACAAAGATGCCATTTGTTTTTATTTTGATTGTTTCAAAAATCAAAACATTTTCAAACACAACTAAGGTACAAAATACAGCATAAAATGAGAATTTATACTTTTTTTTTTTTTTTTTCCACATAGAAAGCAAAAATATATTCAGAATGAATTCCAGAACACTTTGCAGAGCCAATTGATAACTGACATCCTGTTTCTCAGCCACTGGGGGAGGTCACTGTATTTTTGGGAGATGTGTGAATACAGCAGTGTATGTAAGATACCAGAATCTTCTGTACCAGGACTCACAGCTGTAAGTCCACGTATTGCGCTGCCTAGAAATACCTTGTAATGCCCTCCACCTTACAGTGCCTCTTCAGTACCAGAATACTTCTGCTGCAAGAGGCAGTAACAGTTCCCTTTTTGGGGTCTTTTATTGGAAGTCGGACTCTTTATTTTCACAGAGGAAACTGGTCAATATTTCAGACTAGTCCATCATCCAGCTCCTTAGTTAGACAGGACACAAAGAACAAGCTGAGGAAGCTGACTAAGGGCTACCTACAGAAATTCAATTTATAAATACTACAAACACCAACAGCAGTTGAGAGATCTGAGAATGGCTGCCTTGATGTAGTCTAACAGTTATAGGACCTGCAGTGAAACTGAGCAAAGAACATCCTGTGCTGCACATCAGGAATTGAAAGGACTAGTTTAGTTTGCTATAAAGAGACAGGCACAGTTAGCACTTGAGGTAAAAACCTCTCCTGCAAAACCTATTTAAAAGGAAGCCTTCTAAGTGACCTGAACTTCAATGCTGGCTTCCTCTCATCTACCCCCAAATACTCATCTTCCTCCCCCCTTCAGCAGCAGCACATCCTGTGGTTACATGGGATGCTTTTCCCTTAGGATGACAGAATCACTGCTTTAACACTTAGCAGTACCCTTCTATTTGCCATCTGTTCTATTTAGCCTAGTTTTCTCACCTAATAAATAACCCTTCAGGAGAACTGTCCAAACCAGTATCCTTACTAGGTAACCTAGGTAATTAGTTCCTGCTGGAGATGGTTCAGCTGAATTGCTCCTTGAACAAATAGCAGAGCAGCTTTCTCAAGGGAGACAAGAAATCAGGGTAATGTTAGCAAGTTGGTAGGGCTCATGCTCTCTAAAAATCTAGAGCGCTTTCACGATCTCATGAAACAGGTTTATCTACCAGCAGAGGGCAAAAATGCCTCCTCCAAGCAGCATTCACTAAGCATGTTCATGGCACAGAGGCTGTGGCACTGAGGTAAAAACAGAGCCTTGCTCTCTCCTCACTTTTAAGCTGAGGCCTTCCTTCTGAACATGGAAGTTACGCTCCTGACTGCTTACTCACTGTGCAGGCTTTGCACTTGCATTCTTCAACTATAACTGCCTGTAATGCACAGTTGAGAACTGGGACTATGGCAGCACACAGCTGACTTCCACACTCCTTCCCTATGCATCTCAGGTGTGGCCCAAGATATCAGGGGGAAGAGCGAGACTTGGAGCTCAGCACTCCAACCCTTCCACAGTTCAGTCAGCTGAGGCTTTTGCAGCTGAGACTGACAGAAGTGAATCAAAAAAGCAAGAAGACTATAGTAATTAGAAGATTGACTGCTCTCATCTTGCATGTATTTTGTGCGGGGAAAAAGGGAGTTTCCATGGTTCTGGATAAATACTTTCACCAGTAACCTGCAATTCAGGTGTGAATTCGGAGCATACATGGATGGACGATGGGTGGAAACTGGTTAATAGCAGAAAGGAGCTTTTATTATGGAACGTGCAGCATAACTAGGCTCGCTTCCTTGGGAACCCAGGAGGGGGCAACTCTGGGAAAAGAGCGTTGAGTAAAAAGTTCTTTTGGCACAGAATTCTACCAGCATCTAATGTTCTGTCTCTTCAGGAGTACCTTGCCTCTTCCCTCTTAAAAATCTCATAAGCAAGAAGGAATATGACCCCTCAAGAACAGAGCCGTAACTTGTTGGAAAACTCTCCCTTTTCTTACCTAAAGGAGGTTCAGTTACTTTCAGGATTTTCTTTTTGCCTTCCATTTGGGTGCAGGAAAGATCTCCTTCTTGCTAAAAGGAAAGTAATAATGGATTTACAGGCCCTCTGAATAGCAAAATAGCCATGAGTTCTTTTGACACTGCTTTCCACCTTGATTAGCAATGCTATAACCAGTGGAACTCCTTATACACAAGATAGATCTGATAAGGGTGAAAAAGGGGATCCACTTCTAAGTTATAGCTAAAATCCAACATCACACTGAGTGGTACAGCTGTACTTCTCACAGTACTCCAAATTTTAAAACAATGCTGACTTTAAAGAGAGCAACCATTCTACTGCAACTCACTGAAGTACCAGCAAAATGCAGGTTTGCTGGGTTAGTTCCAAATCTAGAAAGTTAGAACAATAAGCCTAGGCAACATTCCTTGAAGAAATGGGATTTTATCTATGATATTACTGGTGCCATCGTAAATCAAATTCAAAACATCTGTGCCTTTAATAAGAAGGGGGCATGTATGTGTAAAATGCTGGCAGTTTTTGTTGAATCCATACAGAATCAGTTCTGATCTTAACATGTTATGTCCCAAAAAGTGTTGCTATTCCTGTTACCACTCTTTCTTCTTCTCATCCATGGAGACTCCACCAGGACCCAGTGCAACCACAAGGAGGAGCCCTCCAATTACAGACATGGTCTGGAAGAAATCATATTTGAGGAAGTCGTGCATGGGCTTGTAGGCTGGGATGGTCCAGAAGGCATTGAAGTAGATGTTGATGCCAAAAAGCCAGATGACTAGAGTCAAGGCAGCCAGCTTCGTCTTGAAGCCAATTGCCACCAAGATGATCAGGGCTGTGCCCACAATGTTTTGCAGGATCTGCAAGGAGGGGAGGTTAAAAAAGAAAAAAAGAAGTCAAAACCCAAAAAGCAACGCTCCCACCAACACACCAAGTAAGATTTTGTGTCTCTTAAATGGATACACAGACATCAGAGCATGGATAAGCTGTTCATCAGAGCAAGCTGTCTTAGTACAGATAATCTAGTAACATTTTTTTCTAAATATTAATTAAAAAAGACTTTAATTAGAGAAGCAATGAGCAAGACCGACAGCCAACCTGGGAGGTAGCACTGTATTCCAGTTCCTCAACCCATACTTTTCACTCACGATACTTACATAAAAGAAGTTCATATCAAAATGCAGCAGTGTCATGAACATGAGGACCAGCAGCACACGGCCCCCAAGCTGCATGTACTGCTTAGGAGAGCTCTCCCGCATAGTGGGGACACCAGCAAACATGCTCTTCCCCTCTGAGCGTGACTCAGCCAAAAGCAGCAGCAAGCCTCCCCCCAGGGCAAGGTTCCTACAAAAAGATACAAGTGGAAAATGAAAGCTTTCTTTTTTACACAAAACAAAACCAACACAACTGGACCTATAGAGAAATACAAACTATTAAGTCTTATCTGACAATTTTAACTCTTAAGAATCTGAATACTAGTGAGAAGTGATTACTCTGTAACCTGCACTGTGTGCCTGCATGAGAATTTGCAGCTGAAACAGCAGCTTTGTACACAGTGTAGGTTTACACAAGCCTGCGTAGACACACACAGCCTGCTAGAGAAGTCTGGCACATGCAGTTCAGGCACAGCTGCTTAGCATTTGTTATTCTGTGCCTCTGGTTTAACTATATATGCCAAAAAGTCCAGAGTTTGCTTTGAGAACACAGAAAAGCAGTACTGCTAGGAGAAGTTACACATTTACAGGGTTGTAGTAAGCCCAAGAGCACAGATCTTGTGCTGCTACCCCTGTCCTACCCTCAGGGGAGAGGGGTGAGAAGGTAACAGCCACCACTCCACACTTTACAGGAAAGTTCATCATTATCAATAAACTTGTCCTCAACTTATGGAAGATGATATAGACTCGAAATCCCAGAAACCATCCTAGTACCTAAACCTTTCAGTTTTCTCAAATAACACCTTTGGTCTCACACGTAAGCACAGTTGCTCTTTTAAATGTTTTGGAAATAGCAGCTCGCTGATCCAATCCAGATCCCGAGCTCTCGGCAAGGATGGCACAGCAGCAATTAGATCTTTGTGGGTCAGGATTAGCCTCTTCCTTCTGCAGTGTTGAACCTGCTGCCTATAGCTTATACAAGTGCTGTATATATATTAAGTGCTGGGATATGAATACAAGCAGGCCATCTGTAAAATCTTTTCAGCACTCTGTCCAAAGATAATTCTCTGTCAGAGAATGGAAGCAACAGACAAAAGCTTTTGTTGTGCTTTGATAAAAACTGAAGTAGTCATACCTCATCAAGAACTTCAGGTCCCATAGAATGCTGTATGCAATAGTCTAGGCAAAGAATAAAATAAGTTGAAAACACCATGTACATTGTGCTGAAGTTCTGCATATTTGTTATATTCTCAAACATGTACCATCCATACAAAAGTCAAAAGTACATTACACTACAGGCAACAAGCTAAACTACACCACCACAGTCCTGTGAGTCAGTGTAAAACAGAACTGAAGCCAGAATTTAACTTGTGCTTCAGCCCCCACAAAAACCATCTGTTTTAGACAAAAATGTTTCAAGGTTCTCTGTCACGGTGGACAGTCCTTCAGAATAACTGTGCTGAACGCCAAAGCAACTGCAAGATCCATGCTTGGTACATTACTGATGTACAGGTAAACTGCAAGTCACTTCTGCTAAATTGGTCAAGGTCAAGTATCGAATCAACAGCTCCAGTTGACTAATTACAATTATATCCAAGGATCTGTTGGACATGCCAGAAGAACAGAAACTGCAAGACAGTTCAATGTCACTGAGGACTGGCATTAGGCCAGGGTGGATAAAAATTCTGGGTATTTAAATATGCTGGTCATACTGCAGCTAAGAGAGAAGACTTGAAAGCTACGGTTTAAAAGGTCTGAAGACTCAAGCCTCCTACCTGTAATGCTATAATTCCAAACAGTCCAAAGCAGGCATATTGCACAAAGTTCCTACTCAGCACCAGGATACAGCCGCCTGAGTTGGGGAAATTGAACACAGTTACACTTCTGGCTTGCACAGGAAAAGATGCTGCAGGAATGCTAACTTGTTTTGAACTGAGCAGAATCAGATCTCTGTCAGCTGTGCTGAGGAGAGTCAGCTAGGATTAATGGCACGCTGACACAAATCAGTTTCAGAATCAGTGTTTTTGAACATGTTTAAAAAAAGATATGTTTGGAATAATCCCATTTATTTCATAAAGAGGAAGCATATGCTGGATGCAGCCCACAGTACACAGCACTCCGGAGCAGCTGTCAGTATTAAAGCATAAAAAAGAAGTTGCAGAGAAACTCAACTCATCACAAGGTGAGATTTTGCTTTGCTCTTTCACTTTTTATTCTTTTATTAATGATAACTGTTAGGGCAAACATGCTGCACTCTTTTGCTTTGAAAGCTTTTAGATCTTTCCTCAAGTGTTCCAACAAAAAGCACTGACATGGGAATTATTAACTACATTGAATTAATCTGGGAATAGAATGGTAAAAAACCAAACCCAGGCACAAAAAGTGAAATTAGCAGAGCAATCAAGGACAACAGATGAAGAACATAATGTAAACAGATAAGATGTTATTCCTCTCAATTTCTGGACACCAATTTCACTCAGGAAATATCCAGATGTTCTGCTTCAGGGCTTTGAGTACCTTTGATATAAGCACTCTCTTGTGGTTGAGGTGCACCAACTGCAGAGTAAGACTCTGCCAGTGAGATTAATCTCTATTTAAAAAAAAAAAAAAAAAAGCAGACTGTGAAAGTCTTATCAGTGCCCCATTTAAGAAAATGTGATTATTCAACTTAGAGAACACAGAATTGTGGGAGTGTTTATAGATGGATGTACAGAATTGAAAATAAAACTGTCCTAATAAGACTCCTGGCACCTGACTCAAAGGTAATGGGTCACAAGATATTCCTGCAGTTGGTTTCCAGGAAAACCTGAAGCAGGTCAGTTCTTTTCATTCAGCCTGTGGAGCTCAACTCTAAGCTATTAACGGCTGTTAACAAATCAATGAGGTGTCCCGTGCTTACATGATTCACAGTGCTTGCATGAGCCACGGGGTGGCAGACACACTGGAGTGCTCAGGCATCCACCTTAACAGCTTTAGAGCCACTTACTCAGCTGTCCGAAGAGATTTACGAACACAAAGATGGAGGCCAGGAAATAGCCACAGTTCCACGTTCCATCAATGTAATCCCTCTGTTCGCTCCACTGGAACCACATGCGGATGCCATCCTCCAGGAAGGTGCTGATCAGGCACAGGCGGGCCACGTGGGGGAGGTACTGCTTTGTCACCCTCAGGAACTGCGGGCAGACAGCACAGTTAGCAGGGGAGGGAGGGCTTAGGGCAAGGTGATACTGCAGGCGTAAGAGATCCACTGTTCTCATGCACACACCATCATCAACACCTAGAGGGAAACACAGGCTTGGCACTACAATTTAATTAATTTCTCCGCAATTCCAGTTTAGGAACATTTGGGAGAAGTGGGGGAAAATTAGTTTTTATGCTCTGCCTGAAGAGGATTTTGTCCAAGGACTTGGGGAAAAGCAGATTCCAGCAGCACCCGTGTAACTAGAACTGTGTTTTGATGGAGCTCTTAGTGGAGGAAGGCTGACCTTGGTTTTAGTTTGTCTCAGTTTCATGTTACAGCTCAACTGATCTATCAGATAGCCAGGAGCTGAAAGGGCAATCCTACTCCCACCCACATGCTCAGGCACTCAACACCCTGTAACAAACTGATTCAGGGAGTGAGGCTGACAGAGGGCTAACTGCAGAAAGATTAAAAAGCATGAATATGCTTTCTGCCAAGCTAGTTCCCTCTAGCAGCTCAAAGAGGCACCACTGCAAAGTATGTATCTATGTGGAACCTCTCCTATATACACAGAAAAGCATACTGCATCTGGATTATGACAAGTGCTCAACTCTGTCACACAGCCTCCTGAAGGGAATTGCTAATTAATTACTTAAAGGAGATTTCCACTAGGCATTATCACTCTGAATGCAAGGCAGCACCCAGCTGCCCGCTGCACACACTGCTTTGGCTTGGCCACATCTCTAGAAAGACACGTGGAGCGAGTGCGCACTGCTGCTCAGGCAAAAGCTGTCTAGTAAGTAACACATGTAAATAAACCTCAAACTAACTCCACAAGATCAACCAGCAGGCTTTCCACCTTCACATGAAGCAGTTTGGGCAGGCTGACACTTGTGAAAGTCAATGCCTGTGTTACAAGTCTTCATGCAGAACGGCCAGACTCACCAGAAATCCCCAATGCGGAATTAGGAGGAGCCATTTAACAGAACTCCAGCATCCCACACAAAGTTTGATGCACTGCAAAGCACACGAAGCATGAAAAGGGCATGGGGAAGGCCACATGTGCACAGGTCTTTGCCAGACGGCACTGAACTTTGTAACAAAGCGGAAGAAACGGCAGACCAAGCTTTTCTTTCCTGATTCAGAACTCACTTTGTCTTCGGGTTAGTCAGTACAGCTAATAAGTTTATTTCTGGTCAGAATATTTTCTGAGGCTCCGGAAGCTTTCAGTACACATGGGAGTGAATGGAAGGGACACAAAAACCACTTCTGCAAGTTTTCACTTATCACACTAATTAGTAAGTACTAAAGGCTGTATCAAATCCTATGGAAATTAAAAGCTTTCCTTACTCTGTAACTGAAGATTATCACAGGAAAAAATGATCTAGCAAACATGCTTAACAGTTAATATCAGAACAAACTACACTAGTTGTACTGTATGCATCCAGAGTCTAAGGGTCAAGATTGGAGTTAACTAAGTGCACATTAAGCACAGCTGTACTCTGACTTGGGGCTGCTACCTCAGACTCGTTAAAGCCATGGTAACAGTTGGATGAATGAGTCAGAAAAAAAATTTATGATCTTTGTCACTGAAGGAGAAACATCTTGGTTTACAGCTCTCTTCTCTCTCTTATTTCACTGTGTGTTTGGACAGCCTGAGGTGAAGAATACTACAGATGAAGTTATTTTGGAAATAGTAAAAACCAGAAGTAAACAAAATAAGGTAATAGTTCCCTGCCAAGCTGAAAAACAGGTAACCTTGGTCAAGAGGGATGAAGCACAAGAAGGAAATGCAAGAGGACAGGGACTGAGCACCAGTAAGAAAAGCAGAAAGAAAAAAACAAATAAACCACTGCTGTGGAAAGCCTGAAAAAAGAAGGAAGTATTACAGAAGATACCCACTGCCAGACTTCATCTCTGCGGCTTTTGAAGTGGGTCATGTAAGTTTATCTCATCTTCCTCTTCCCTAAAAGAGCTGCCAACAGTACAGAGCAGAGAGCCAAAAAGACATTTAGCATTTACCTGTTCTCTTGGCATGTAACAGGAATTTAACACTATCTATTAAACACAAGTGTGAACGTCCAATCAGCTGAAGACAAGTCAGAGCGACTGAGGCCTAAAGCAGCCGCAGTGCTAAGCAACCTTATCACGACATGCACCATCTCTAGACATCCGTAAGTCATGGGGCTGCATTTATTTAGCTACACATGAGCTGAAGCCATGATGCGTAGCCAGTTTAAAGCAAATTTCAAACTTCAGAAACAGACTGCATAAACAAAAAAAGGATAAAAAAAAAAAAACAAGAGACTGGTGAGGAAGATCCAGAAAGAAGAATATCTGAATTCTTTTATGTCAAAATTCACTTGATGTCTTGTGTGGCAGTTACATTACAAGAAGAGAACAGAAGTAATTTAGGCAAGGACAGAGCAATTTAAAGAAACAGGTCTCTGGAAGTAGGACTGAACTAAAGCTATCAGAAATCCAATCTCGTCTCTACACAACATTAGCAGCACGTAGCTGAACACACTGCATTTTGAGCCCACTTCCTATGCTGGTGCATGATTCACATAGATAAAAAGTAGCATGAAACTCTGCAGCTGATGAATGTAGCCAGGTAGTACAGGGGTCTCAAAACACACACCACTGCACACAATGCACTTAAGCAAAAATGAAGTGCTGAGATGGACAGAGGTGGCAGCATTAAAGACTCCATGTGCAGCAATCAGGCGGCTTATTCTGCTCTGGGCTTTGCAGCAATTGTTCTTAGCACACGCTGCCTCCCTGCAAGAGTCAAACACCTTGGGAAAAGAACAAAATACTAAAGCAAAACTGTCTGACAGGAGAACAGCTGGAGCTGTGATGGCAGCCAAGTCATTAGCATACAGCAGAGGGGCTCCCTGTTGCCACTTCCCCCTCCAACGGGATTAGGAGGGCAAATAGATTTAAATGCTTCTCTTCGTTTGACATGCAAAGGCACACGGGATGATCCAGGGACACCAATATCCAATCTCTGTTCAAAACCTGCTTTTCCAAAATGAGGCATGAAAGATTCAAACCTTTGAAAGGAACAGGCCCAAAGAAATGTAACAGAGGGATCCTTTTTCAACTCCTATGCTCTCTCAAATATATTCCCACCTCTAAATCTGTAAGCATGCAAGAATTCTCATTTTCCTCCAGATTTGTGAGTCTGATTCTACGGAACTTAGCAGAAATGCTTCGACAATGAAGACGTCCAAAGTCTAAACACAAAGACTTTTCTCATTTATGTGTTCATCATGCATTGTGATCACAGTGCTGAACAACCATCTGTTACTACAGAAAAACTCTTCTGGGCTTCAGAACATTACCAGTTCAGAGCCTCTGATGAAGATCTATTAGAAAGATCTGTTGTGATTTTGGTTAAGGGGATGCTTTGTTCTCAAGTGAGCTGACAGCTCTAGTAGATACCACTGATTTTCAAGAGCAGGATGCTTGCTACGTTTTCATCAACCTGTGTATAAAATCTGTGAAGACCTCACCTAATAATCACAAGGACAGCAGCAGCCATCATATACACAAATAAGTATGAGAGCCTCATCAACAAAAGGCAAAAAGAGAGCTCTGATCCACCAGAACACTTAGTCTTAATCATGTTTTTAACTGCACTAAGATTTCTCATGACAATGCTTTTCACTTACAGAATGTGCTTTATATCAGCTCCCTTTTCAAGACGACTTTTCAATCAAATCCTTAGAATGATATTTCTTAGTCATCTACTGCATATTGCTGTCACTACTCATGGGAAGAGTCTTCCCCAGCCTGAGAGGAATAGGCTGCATTTGGTTTAGAATGATAAAGAATCAGTACACCAGCATGACTAAGCCAGAGCTTCCAGATTCAGTTCCTTAATATAAAGGTCAGACTAACAATGAAATGTTTTCTTCTCCCTTTTATTACCTTCAAAATGGGATAGAGAAATGTTAGAATTAGCTGAATAACATGCAACAGCATTTACATAGGAAAATTAACTGAAACCCCAGCCTGGTTCTCCCTTACAGTCCTTTCACTGCAGTACAATGACTCAATGTCTCATTGCATTTTTGTCCTTTTTTTTTTCTCTTCAGAATGGCAGAAATACCAGGCACCCACATTCCTAAAGATTATTGCAGACATTAGAAAAGTTGCTTGAGATTTGCTTTGCTTTATGGGGATTACAAAAGAGAGGCCTACAGTTCTCCAGCTTAAACAACCACTACATACAGCTTTTCTTTGTCAGCATAAGAACAGTGCATGGTGACTGCACTGACAAGCTTAACATGCGCTATTTTAACAAGTATCACTACTGCACACCCACAGGCTACAGATGTGTGCTAAACTAAACTAGTGGCCAGTGTTCACCACAAATGATCTAGCCACCTTGTTATCACCCCAGTCCTCCACTCCAGTAATCCTCTTGTGCAAGGGCTGGTGCCTAAGCATAAAGATAAATGAGCCAATTGAAAATGAAGACTTGAATTCTTTCAGCCAGTTCAGCTTGCCAAGCTGGTGACAGGTAAGTGCTAATGTGTGAGAAGGAAAGTGAAACATGGCCTTGGGAAAAGTGGGACAGCTCTGGTCAGTGACAGCTAGCTGTCCCGCAAGCTTAGCTGCCTTGCAAGGCCATGTCTTCAATGCAGTACTCCACTCTACTGGGATGGTTCACCTGAGAATCAAGAGCCACTTGTTTTACCTCCTGGGAACCTTCTGATGAGTATCTTGACATTTAATGGGTAGTTTTCTTGATTCAAATGGAAATTGAAGCGTTGGAGAAAAATTAAGCCTCAGTGTTTGAACTTAAGGAAAATATGATTCTTGCTTTTATGACATACTCAGTACTTACTGATAAGCCATGAAAGTAGCTGCAACATTCTCACAGTGCTTTATGTTACAGAAAGAAAGACTTGTCAGGTTTTGAATACAAGGAAGAAAGCAAGGTTATCAATGAGAGTGTATTCAGGTCCCCCATGTAATTGCCCAACTTCTCTAACTCTCTCACTAAGAGATTCAACATACTGACAGTCCAGATGCCCTAATTATCTTTTTTAACTCAATGTGAACTAAGTTTCCATAATGTCAAGTGCTCACTTCACAACATATACCAAAGGTTATTGTTTGGTAACTCTCTCCATTCCCATACTGGTGTGATACCGCGTTTTAGCAACAGGCACAGCACTGAAATGATCCGATTGAGCAAGAAGGCAGCCATTTGGAAGCAAGAACATCGCAGCTGCTTGAGAGGCAGCAGTTATTTTGTAATCTGATGGGTAAGTGCATGTAAACACCCCAAATTCTGTGACTAAGGGAAAGATTCATCTTTAAATAGTATGTGCTCAAACACAAATCAAATCAGCCATTTAAAACTCAGAAGGGAGCAAGTCATAATTCTGCTGGACAAAAGAGCTTTCACTACTATGAAAAGTGGGGGGTTAGAGACATCTAGAAATAGGCACACAGGAACAAACAGAGAGGTGTTATAAAAAGGTCAGGACAACAGCGTAAATTTTGGCAAGCAACCTGACTGCTATATTGACAGCTTACATTCACCTTTAGAGAACAGGGTAAGTACAGGCTGATGAAAATAATTAGAACACTCATTAAATTGGGTGCTGCCACACGCCACAAGCTCTAAAATGAGTCTTCCATCCGGGGCAGGGAGGAAATGCTGAGCAGGTCTTCCCAGCAGTGACAGCACAGCCCTTGGTGCTGCAGGCACTGTACCACTGACTGTTCAGAAGTTTAAACTGCACAGATGGGTAGAATAAGGTTTTCCCAAAGAATGTGATAAACTGTTATTAGATGTTAAATCTTATTTTCAATTACACAAATCACTACAATGAAAGCCTTTCTGACGCTACTGCTGCTTACACACACAATATTCCTGCTGTCGCATACAGTGATTATAAGCTTCTATTTCGCAGAAACCTGTAATGGCTGAAATCAAGGTGAGAAGCACCGACACAACACCTGCTCGTTTGCTTTCCTCCCACCCCAGCCCCAAGCACAGCACCCCACGGCCAGGGCCTCCTCGCTGGGCGCCTCCCCAGCAGGCGAGGCCTCGCACACCACCAGGAATAGAGCCCATCGCCTTCCCTCCACACACCCCGCGGGCAAACCTCGGCCTCCCGCTCCCCCCCGCACACCCAGCAGCGGGAGGAGGCCGGCCGGCCTCAGCTCCAGCTCAACCACCCGGCGGGCAGGGAACACCGCGGCCTCTCCGACCCGCGAGAGCCCGCAGCCGCTCCCTCAGCGCCGGATCCCGGCTTCAGCTCACCTCACCGCCCCCTTCCCACCCCAGGCCTTCCCCAGGGCCCAGCGCTCACTCACCTGATCCGCGAAGTCCTCCGCGGTGCTCATGATATCGTTCTGACCCATCGCAGCGGAGAAAGGAGCGCCGCTGCTATCGCGCGCCTCGGGCCCGGCCTCGCGCTGAGGGGCTGCGGCCGCAGGGAAGGAAGAAGGAAGGAAAGGAGAGGAGGGGGAGCGCCGGGCCGCGCCGCACCGCCGCTGCTGCTGCCACGTAGGCCAGGCCTTAAAGGCGCCGCGCGGGCGGCAGCGCCAACACACGCGGGGCGGGCGGGGCCCGGCAGGAGGGGCGGCACCACCGCTGCCGCTCCGCGCTTAAAGGGCTCGCGGCGGCCGCTGAGAGGATGGGGTGTGTGTGTGTATGGGTGTCCACAGCGCTGAGGGCGGGCCGACCGACAGACCGACAAATCGGGCTTCCTTTTTCCCTCAGTTTTGTAGAGCTGTATTAAAGCTGTGCTCTGTTTTTTCAGACCAAAAGCGCGGCTCGGCACGCAGGGCGGGATACCCGCTGCTCCTTATCTCTTCACGGAGTTGCCCGTGATTTGCTTCTCGCAGGCTGCGCCTCAGCGGCGATAGCACTGCGGGCAGCGACGGGGAACGGCGCGGCTGAACCGCTCGGCTGAGTCCCTGCGCGCGGGGCTGCGCTGCCATCTGCGGCTTTCCTGCCTCTATTGGTTGCGTATTTTTTTTTATTTTTTTTTATTCCGAAGGGCAGTCGGGGGGGAGTTCTTCCTGTTTTAACTGGAAACCCTCATCCGGGAAGACATCTCTCAAAAAAGAAATAAATAAAAGAAACGGCTGAGGTGCTGCGCCCAGCCCGTGCTGTGAGGGGGGCCAACCGCCATCGCCTCAGTTTGGGCGGGAACGGCGGCGCGGGAATCGTCACACAGCTCAGCCCCACAGCACGGCCCCGCAGCGCAGCACAGCCCGTCCCACGGCCCCGCCTCTGTCTTCGCCGCAAGCTCCAAGCCGGGCCCGCCTCGCCATGGAGAAATACGAGGTGGTTCCCCAAGCGCCCAGCGGGGTCCGTGTGTTTGTAGGCTGGCTGATTGCTGGCGCTCTGTGCCCCACAGGTTCTTCAGCGTCTGCAGCCCGGGGCGTTGGGCACCGTGCTGGTAGCGGGGCTGAAAGGAGAAAGAAGCCCGGAGAAGAGATTTGTAATAAAGCAGGTGAGAGGGCGGTTGCTATGAAAACAAGACGCCGTCTGTGTGTTGCTCATCTCTGTGGCCCCTTCTGATAACAACAGGTGAATGTGGTGGGCAGCTTGGCTGTTTGGTAAGCTTATACCTCACACATTGCTGTGCTTCTGGAAATGACCAGAATATTGAGAAAGCTTACCAGAATACTGACATTGAACTGCAGTAGGTCTACCCAGTGTGTTTTGTGCTGCTGCTTCGACAGTGCAGGAGGGCTGGCCTGCTGTCACAGTCATTTATAGCTTTGTTTCTGTCTATATCCCAAAAACAACACCATTCCAATCATGAGAGATTCAAGTTATCGTTTTAAACTTATGCCAGTTTGTATTCAATTGTCAGTTCTAATCTCAGCAAGATCGTGCTTCCTCAAAGTTTCATTTTCACCATATTACAACCTCAACTTTGTCTTCTGTTTGGTACAGGTTGAATGCACTGATGAAAAGCAAGCAAATGAGGCGTTGAAGGAGGTATCCGCAATTCTTCTTCACTAGCTTCGCTTGCAAAGCTAGCTCGTAGCAGAATGACGTTTTTGTAACGTTTTATCTGAGCATTAAGTGTGTAAATATGGGAAAGGACAATCTCAGGTGTTCTCCCTGCCCTCTGCTTGAGTTCAAGCCAGAATTTCTTATTAAATGTTCCTATGTTTGAATGTGTAGATTCACAGTCACAATCAAAACTACAGGGTGCTAAGCTGAATTCCTATTACCTTTTCCAACAACAGTAAATAGGTTAAAGTAAGTGGAGTATGTAGTTTTTTTTCATCAATATTTTTGTATTTATCTGTGCAGGCAATGGGTTTGCTAAAACTTCGTCATTCAAACATCTGTGCTTACAAGGAATTGTTTGTGACTTGGGATAATGAGGTGAGAATTAACTAGGATTAGTTGTTGTTAATGTAGGCATATAGGTATGTTTGGGATCATTGGTGTAAGATAAGAGGTTGTTTAGTATGAAATTAACCTGTTTTTTAATTTCTGAATAATCATGGTGAGAATTATGAAGCTCTATGGATTGGTGTCCATCATGTGGCAGTACTGCATGCTGGCTCTGATTTTGAAGTCTGCTGCTGCTGTCCTGTTTTCTAATGCATACTTGATTTTGAGCTGCTTTTGTCCCATCTGCAGCAAACCAGTGTTAGAGGAAAAAAAGCAAAACAAGAAAATTCCCTCTTCTGTAGAAAGGCAAAAATCCTGAGGTTTTATGCACAAACAGATAGCACTCAGATGAAATTCATGTTGGCTTTTATGGATGTATATTTTTTACTTGAATTGTCCCACGTGGTTTCATATAAGAAACACTTGATAACGTTTTGAACAATAGATGCTCTGTTTTTAATATAAATGCTGTCTGCGTTGTGAGAAATTAAACGTCTCGGGATGCCTTGGTATTGGTGAACATCACATCTACCAGCTTGGCCAAGTCCTTGGTTTTATCTTTCTTACTGGATATGTCATTATCTGCAAGCAATTAGTCAATCTTGGTGTGATGCTTTATTACAGATATCATCTCTATTCCTCTGTCTGGTAATGCAGCACTCAGGCCAAGTAGATCTTTCATCTCTGATCAAGACAAAAAGGCAGAAGCCAGAGAAAATAGCAGACATGGTAAATTGTACAGAAGAGGCACCTAGCTGAAGTGACTGAATCTCACTGCATGCATATTTCTTCCTCTGTCTTTCTAAAAGTCATCCCTAAGACCTTCAAAGCACAGCGTTTTGCTGGAGGGTGCTTTTGGAAGCTTTGTCCTTAATCACCGTGGCATTTCTGTAGCACTAACTCTTTGTGTAGCTTGTTCTCAAACAATTACATCTTTCCCCATTTTACATTTTTATCCATGAAAAATGTGGCTAATTGTTATTGCTGAGCACACCATTGTGTGATGAGCATGTTTATCTATCTGGAGAAAATAGTACTTATTGGTTGGACCTTATTTCAAACAATGGTATTCTCTTGTTGAATATCTGATTTCTTTGTTATGTTGTTCTGTGTATGTTATGCTTTCATGTATATACCTAACAACAGGTGGTGCTGAAGTTTCTGGGACAGATGGTGGATGCTTTGTTTTATATACACAAGCAAAATATTTTCCACAGGTGAGCAGAAATCCCGTTCTCTTTGTTTGATGAGTCATTCATTGTTCTTCATTCACTGTTCTGAGACTGTTGGCTCAGTACAGCTGTTCAATTATGAAGTGATTTTACTTTCTAATTTGTGAAGATGTGGAAATGTGTAGTTATATATCATTAGAACCTGATTTCACATGCTGATGGAAAATATTTGTGTTGCAGAAATCTCAAGCCATCAAACATACTTGTGACTGGCGAAGCATCCTTCAAGCTTTGTGACTTCAGTACAGAAACACTTATGACCGATGAATGGAAATGGAAAATAAGAGTAGAAGAAAGTAGATATGTCTTTTTGCTTTGCTGTGCTTTGACAATGCTTTTAAAAGATTCAGTTGTGATGGATGTTTTTAATCTTTGGAGAAAAACAAGCCACAAAGTTATCTAGCTTTCCCCTCCTCCACATTATACTACAACTGTTCTTCAAAAATATCAATAGAATATTCATGGTCAGTTGCCTGCAGCATTAACTGCGTTCACAATTGAAAACTGTAAATCTCAAAGCTCCTCCACAACAAATACAGTTGGAATCCTTTTTTAGCATGATACAGAAGCAGCAACATCTTGAAAAATCATTTATTAGTTGTAGTGTCTCTCTCATTCTGCTGCAGCATATCAACAGTAAAAAAAAAAGAAACACCAAACAGCACTCTGCTACGTGTATCCATAACTCGTAGACATACAGCTATTGCCTGCAGTTCATGCCTGCACAAGCAGTGCTGTGTGTAGCACAATGTCAGCAACGTTACCTTGGGATTCTTGTTTCCACAGATTGCAAGTGTTGGATGGCTCCTGAAGCATTCAGTTTTTCTTTCAGTGATAAGTCTGACATCTGGGCTCTAGGGTGCATCCTGCTTGACATGATGACCTGCTTAGTTTTGAATGTATGTAATGATGTTTCATTATGGATTTAAAATATGAGCCCACCGCAGAGCATCTGTAACTGAGTGTGGGAAGGCTCTACTGTTCCTGTACTGTTTACAGGCAGAAGAAATCACTTTGTTACTGCAGGATATAAGACGAGATACCAGCCATCTTGAAAGAGTTCTGCCCCTAATGCAAAATGAAGATAACAGTCCTTTGCCTTTATTCCCAATTTTATCCATGATGCTACAGATCCAGCCCAGCATGAGACCCACAGCAAAGTGAGTTCTTGATGCTTTCCCTTCGTGTCCTAAACCCCACCTACCTTCACAAAGATTGTTTGAAAGGATTTGAATCAAAGTTATTTAAAAAAAAAAAAAAAAGAAGAGAGAGGGAGACTTGGTGTTCAGCTTGTAGAAATGGGCATCCTGGTTGTTGTCCTTGTTTTGGAGATTTGCATGGTAAAATCTCATTGCAGGCAACACATTGCATTTTGAGAATGTATACATTTCAGTGTGCAGTGGAATGTTTTGGTACTGTATCCTTCAAAAAAGCCATTACGTTAAAGCCTAAGTCTGGCTTGCTTAAGGTTAGCTTTTTCATCAACAGCTTTTAAGTAAATTCTGTAAGTTCTGTAAAATATGTATAAATATATGTATTCTTCAAACAGTATTGTTTAAGTTTTTATGCCAAAATGAAATGAAGCCTGTAGAACTTTCTCTGTAACTTACCAATCTAACATACTGGTACTACTTTTGTCTCTCCTAACTCCAGGGATCTGATCGATGTGCCGTTTATTGGGGAATGCCTGGTTGTTGCTGGTTCATCTTTAATAAAACGCAGGAATTCTTTGCCTTCTTGTATAATAGATGTGTTCCTTAAGGGGGGAATTGGAAGCATTCTAGGTAATAAGAAAAATAAGGCAAATTGAATAGAATAGCTTTTTTTTTTTTTTTTTTTTTTTTTTTTTTGTAGGAAAGAAACCAATGTCTTTTCCATTCTGCATGTATTCTGCTTGGAAATGAATGATTTCACTTTATTTCAACTGAAATGGCATGCTCTTCAGTGGAAAAATCACTGTACAGCCTTGTCTGCAACCTGCTCGGTTTAGCAGCTCTTTGTACTGTGCACATCAAATGGGGCCAGAAATAATTTCTCATGAAGCTTGGGAACCATGCTTACTTTGCCTATATACTGCCATGTTTGCCCATGTATGCCAACGAAAGATCTGCTCTGCTGTTTTCTTTATGAGCAAGGATGAGGTTATCTTAATGTAAAAGGCCACGTGAGTGATTTAAAGCCCCTAGCCCTGCCTTGATTCAGTGATCTAACAGTTCCCCAAAGTATGCGTGAAGTACAGAGGTCACTGAGATGGAAGATAATGCACTGGAATATTTAGTGATTGATGCTTTAGGGAAGAAGGGTTTCCCTTTCAACAGTCCCAAATTGCATTATTTCCATTTATATGAATTTGTGTCTTGCACAAAAATAGATAAAGTTTGAGTGATTTTTGTCAGCGTTTTGTTTCAAATGATGAGAAGAATTTCCTTTTCTTTTTTTAACATAGAATTCATGCAGGCTTTCTGGGATGTAGAAGAAGCACAGGCTAGAACCATGCAGCACCTCGCCCGCTTTGTAGGAGATAAAAGTGGTAAGGTCCTGCTTTGTTCAGTCATGCTTTTTTTTCCTTACCTTTTGAGATAACTGGAAGAAGAAAAAAATCTCACAGCAGTGATAGTGAAATTGCTCTCTTTCTGATCTTTTGAACGTGCTGAAACAGACCAGTCACTGAGGTGACTGTGTTGGTACTTGTTTGTAAAAGTTTTTTTGAAACGTAGAGGTATTTTACTGGGTAAGAAAAATGGGCATTGGAAACATAGTGATGTTTAAATTGGGAGCTGAGTTGAATGGTCAAATTAACATTAATTGAAGAAGGTAATTCATATAATAAAAAAATAAAACACGGAAGTGTTTAATATCTGTGATTAGTAAGTGTAGGGGAACTGTTAGGTCAGGGTGAACTGGTGATTGAGCACCTGCTGAAGGGCTGTGGCTGCCCATGGAGCACAGGCAAATTGTTTGCACCTGTGTTCCCCTCATGACCAGAAGGGACCTAGCTCATATAAAGGCCAGGCACTGAAGGGAGAGCATCTCTTGGAGCTGGGCTGCTTCCTGAGGAGTGCTGTGCAGCCAGAGAGCTCATTCACCACCTGGTTGAGTTCAGTTCTTTCTGTGTGTGGATATTGGCCCACCTGCATATATTTTGCCTGCTTTTGCCACAATCTGCCAGAAGCAATTTTGCTTCATCATCAGCAGAACAAAAAGGAAAGAACAACTTTTCTTTTTTCCTCAGAATTGTCTTCATCCTCACCACTCTTACTGAAGAAAAGTTTATAATTCCCTTCGGTTCAGCCATGTTTTGAAATATCCCATCATTTGCAGGGACTCAAATTTATTTGAAACTGAAACTCTCATGTTTTGAAGCTTAACCATCTTCTGAGCAATCCAAGCAACTGATTGTCTAACTGAATGTTATCTCAAGTTATTTCTCTTCCCCACAGCTCTGCCCTGCCTGCTAGCATTCACTGAATTGATTGCTTTTGCCATGAAGAGTCATATAGATTCTCTCAAGTTACAAGTAGATGGTTGCAGATTATTGCTTGAAATTCTTAGTCAAGGTACAGTTATGAGACTTCCAATTAATGCTGGGTAATGCAGCCTATAGTGTTAAATGTAGGAAATAAAGTTTGAAATGGGTTCTGAAGTATTCCTAGGATCTAAATTTAAGGTAATAGAAGAATTTATCCAGCTTTAATAAAAGCCTAGGTTCCCATGGGCTTTCTTTAGAGTAGACATAAATCAATTCTGTGCTAAAGTGTAAATTTTAAATCCAGGATGCTGGTTTTAGGTTGCTAAATCTGTTTCTTATTATGAGTAAGAGATTTTCAGTGCTTTGTTATTTGAATTTCAAAGGATAAAAGCACACACATCTTGCTTTCTCAGACTGTTCCTTCTGCCTTTTTCTTGGCAACTGACTACTTTACAGGATTGAGTAATAGGAGTTATATTTCAAGAAAAAGAGAAGAATTTTAAATAGGTTTAGGATTTGTTAGGTGAAGAAATGCTGTTAGTTGAATGCTCTATTTAAGAAGAGAGCAGGAGGTTCGAACTTCATTCAGAGCCACTGAAATCCGTGTTATTCTAATGCTTGACAGCTCTAGAGCAGGATGTGGTGGTGATTCTGGGAGAGGATGTGACCAACTCTCTGTTAGAGACGGTGAGAAGGCACTCTGAAGATGAAGGATTTCTTTCATTGATCTGCCCATTACTGATGATGATTTCAGCTGACGGTTGGTCCCTCTGTTGTTTTTGTTTGTTTGTTTTGGGGGTGCATATTCTTATTTTCCCACTTTTTTTATGTAGTCTGAGATACATGCAAAACAGATGGGGTGTTTGTAGGCACGTTGCAGTGTCTGTTCAACATCCATCAGAACGCTCATTCAGAAGAGTGTTTTGTTGGTAGGGATGTAGCAGAAGTGGGGTGACCTCCATAGGCTAACTTGTACAAAGTGTCAGGAAGGATCTACACTTATACAACTAATGTTACTGAGTAACACCGAACTTCATATGTTGTCTTCAAACTCTGATGAGGTGATTTCCACTGAAGTTGGGAACACTTATGAGTGGAGGAATTCCTCCCCTCTCAGTTCCTTTTCTGTTCTCTCAATTGCAGATCTGTAAGGAAAATTGATTGGCTAAAATCTGTTTGAAAAAGTCACTTAAAGACTTTGCTTAACTACATTGCATTAAAGAATCCAATCTGTTTTCTTTTTTCTTGTGATATGTTTACTGTTTTTGTTACCACTGTTTAAATATGTTGGAGTTATCTGTTGCGAGGATGGTGAGCAGGACGAAGATGCTAGATTTCATAGGATTTCTTTTTGTGTGTCCTCTAGAGGTTGCTGCAGAAAATCTAAGGAAAGCTGGATTAATTTCAGATCTTCTGTCAATTTTACAAAACTTTATTCATAATGAGCAAATCTGCCACTCAAGCTGTGCAGTTCTCTGGAGCTTGGCTGTGAGTGGTAAGTGGAAGATATGCACACTAAGATGTGAAATGCCCACCCTGTGGACTGTTTTCAGTCTGAAATTATGTTATTTTTGGAAGATTCCTGCTGTGGTGTCCAAATATAATTTAAGTGGCAGAGGAAACTGGTTCCTGGAGAAGTTCAGCTTTCTACAATAGCCTGTATTATTTAGTAGTGCTGTAGAACTTGATTTGCACATTTTGAATTTGTTTTAGCACAGAAAAGGAACAATGTGTTATTCCAGTGCCATCATCCATTAATGTTTTACTGGTGTAATTTGATATAGACTGTGCTTATGACTTATTACTTGATTGTTATTATGGCTTATTACTTGATTAAATACCTCAATGCGTTTCTTTTTTTTGTTATGGTAATTTAGAGAACAGTGTAGACCAAGTGGTGCTGCAAAGTGCTGTCCCCGTTGTCACTGCAGTCATTCAGGAGCACTTCCAGAACGGAGCAGTTCTGAAGACAGCTTGCTCGGTTTTGTGGGCACTGTCCCTGCAAGGTGTGTTTTCCCAAGGCATTTTCATTGTCCTCTCCGCATGGAAGAGGCCAAATGCTTCTGTCGGTTGGTTCTTGAAATACAGACTGCTCGGCCTCCGCAGGCTCTGCAGGTGGCAGCAGAGTCAGAAACTTCGCCTCTTAATAAACCCCCTTGTGCTCGCTTCTGTCGCTGTAACGAAGCTGTTCTGGAAGAACCACGGCAATTATGTAACCAGATGCTGTTGATGCGTTGATACTGCGAGGATCCACAGCCATAACAGTTCATGTTGTGCGGAGCGTCCTGCCGGGCCTCTCTCTTGAGACCAAGAGTTCCACTTGTGTTACTCTGTTATGTGCTGCTATCATGGTGTGTGTATATATACAGGTTTTGTTTAGGGCCATTTGCTTTGTAATTTGGCAGTGTTTCAGATGAAAAAGTAAAACATGTATTCTCTCTCATTATCATGCACACAAATGAATGCATCTTTGCAATACTGTTCTGTTTCTCCCACATGTAAGAATACTGCTGTATGTTTATGTACTGCCCTGTGCTCCTACCATTGTTTTCCCCAAGAGAAGATGAAAAAGGACCCATTGAGCAGTGCACTCTTCTCCTTTTTAATGCCTACCAGTAGAATATGTTGAGTGTTTGGGATTCTCCATTCCTTTTAGCTTGGAGAGTGCAAGGAAATCCTGACACAAAAGACATATCAAGTTTTTTTCCTAGGCTTCTAGAAGAACTTGCAATAAGATTTTATTAGGCCTACAAGACAGTTATATGGGCTTTCACACCCTTTCTTTCTTTTGATGCCTTGTTAGATGTCCTTTCAAAAACAGGAGGCAGAAATTGAGATGAGTATTTAAAACATTATAGTGTTTTGATTTATTTTGTTTTAAAGGTTTCTTAACTGAGGGTGACTATGAGCCAACAACAGCGCTTCTGATGGATGCACTTAGGATGAACCTGGAAAAACCAATGCTGGTGAATAATACCTGCCTGGCATTAGCAAGCCTTCTCAGGCTATCTGGTAATGCTGAACAGTTTTTGTTAATTGCAGATCACCTCAGATGTAGACATTTCCTATCAGTTCAAGAGCTCATAGTGGAATTGAGATTGTCATCTGCTCTGCTTTGTTATCATTTCTTCCTTGCAGAACAGGGAGGAAGGACAGTAAAACTGGAAGTGCAATTTATTTTCTTGTTGTGGATGTGGCATGCATGTCTGAGAAGCAGATCAGCACAGACTCATGGAGTGTTCTCACTTTATTTACACTATAAATGGGTAGAGCTCAGACAAACAATAAATACAAAAATATTACCCCTGCTATGCAGCATCATGCTGCATGTATGGTTCTTTACTTGTCCAAATAATCTTCAGAATAACTTTTAGAAAGGCTGAAAAAAAGGACATGACTCCCTGGAGAAATGTTATGTGTGCTGTCAGGGGCAAGGGACCAGAAAGCAAACAGCACAGTCTGCAGCTCCCAGTTAGTCCAGCAGCACTTGTTTCCCTTTCAGAAATAGCAGCTTTCAGATTTATAACAGATTCAAAAGGCAATGGAATAAACCTGATCAAAGATGCCTACCGCTTCTACTGTGATGATCCAGAGGTGGTGGAAAGTATCTGCGTGCTGATTAATGAGATGGCTCAGTACGGTAAGACGGTGGTGTTACCTGTCCAGTCTCTTCCCCCTCCCCCAAAAAGAACAAACAGTGAGGAAGCAGTAGCTACTCAGGTAAATTAAATCTCTCTGGGAAGGCTTACTATATATCTGATGAGGGAGGATGAATTGGAAAGTGACTTCATCCCATTCTTTCTTGTCACTGAATAATTACAAATGCCCTTGTAAATGTACAAATGTTCTAATGTCGACCTATTTCCTTTCTGCTCCCTTTTAGTCCCTGCTAAAACCACTGCAAATCATACTAGTAACCATGAATTATCCTTCTCATTTATGTTCTAGATGACGTTACGCTGGAAATGGTGTCACAGCAGATGGAAGAGCTGCTGTCTGAAATCAAAAGCCGGTTTCCATCTAGCGTGGTACGTAGAAGTCAGACAATAAAGGGTGCCTAATGTTACGGCCTTTGTCATTCTCAAATGCTGGAATTACACACTGCAGAACTTTACAGAAGAGTTGTTTGTATATGTGTGATCAGTGAGGTTGTACAAATACAATTCTGGTGGTCTGCCTGAAGGGTTAAATTCCAACACAGTCATATAAGGGAAGAACAAACTGTGGAAACACCAGAAACTGTGAACAGATAACAAAGTTATTTGGGCTATTTAATGTGTTATTCTAAAATTTCCTTTACAATGGCTTGCTGTCAGGTAGCCATCAATTAGAGGATTAGAAGCTGTCTTTTTCCCAGCAAGGCAATATAACTGGTTACTCTTATGACGCTGCTTTTTTTAGTTATGCACTTAGTCTGCCTACATAAATTGTCTCAGACAGAAGCAAGCAAACTTTTTCTCCACTGTTTCCTGCAGGCACTGCCTGAAGCATATTAATGAAAGCAGAAACTGTAAGTTAGTGCATTTAAAAAAACCAAAACCAAAAACAAAACAACAACCAGAAATGAGAAGAAAGCAGCTCCCTGTCGTAAATGCAATCTGTTGTTCCCTATGTTCTATGATGACAGACGAGGCAGACAAACAAGACATGAATCTCCAGCAGTAAATCTAGCAAGTGTACTGTAATCTAGCAGTACACTTGGTAGCATGCAACTGCTAACTCTCCAGAAGCTGTACCTTGCTACCTTCCACTGTTCAGATTATTGAAAGCACTGCATTAGTATTCAGTTTGATAATTACAACCGCTCTAGATTTTGCAGCTCAAACCCCAAATACTTAAAACATCATTTGTTTTAAAGGTCTACTTTAAACACAGTTCTTTATTAATAAAGAAGTATAAAAACAAAACAACAAGGTGGTCTTATTTATCAGTTCTCATGTTTCTCTCCAGGAGATTCTGAGCCTTGTGGATACGGCACTTCTGAAACTGCAGGAGTAAAGGAAAAGCTTCCTGTGTAAGAACAAGAGGTGCAGACTTCTGGCTCAGATATAAAAGCTTGGATCACCCTGAAGTATTTTACAAGATATTTCTCACCAGGAAGATTAATATTGGGCTATTAACAGTACTTAAACAACTCTGTGTTCTGTTTAGTTACCACAACTGAGAGACTAATGGCAATACTTAAGAACTTGCCTTACTTTGTAGACTTCCAAAATATCCAAAATAAAGGTTTTAGTCTTGAGAGTAATAGTAAAGCAATATCAGTTTCTTCTCGTACCCATCATAATTTAAAAACTCTCTGTCTTTATTGCTCATTTAGTATTTATTTCCTTGCAATTTCTGATGAACTACTTCATAAATGCAGGTATTTGGCAGTATTGTTTAATTAGGTGCATGCCCTATCCAGAAAGGGGCAGTATTCTTGTATGGCAACACTCATGTACTCTGCTGGGCTTTTGTTTGTATTTTATCAAATTGCTGCTGTTAGTTCTGAGTAGCCTGGGATCTGACAGTGAAGCAGCAAATGCAGCTAAAGAACACAGTGTGCAATTATGCAAGGTTCATGGTTTGTCTTTAGCTTTGTTCTTAAGAGCAGCTTCCCATTTCTTTTTCTCTAAGGTGTACAGTCTCATAGCTGCTTGTGCATCCTGAATCTAAAAGAAAACAGAACAGGAGGCTTAAAACATGGCTTGACATGATTTTAAAATGTTATTATTAATGAACAGTGAAATCTTTCATTTGAATGCATCCTTTCAAGTAACATTTTGTAATCTCCATCTAGGTTCAGATCTTGAGTGACCAGTGCAGGAAGGTAAGCATGTAAGTTGCCCACTACAGTGCCATGCAGTGTTCTCTCTGATTGTGACTTGGAAAATCATTATGAAAAAATAGTCTTGATTACAGGATCATGGAGATACCTTCACAATTTGTTTTTTTCCAACTTCTTTACCTGTTAGCTTCAGTGTTTCAGTAGATAAGAGGATAGAACTGCTGAGAGTAGGCTCTCACTCCTGATGCATTTATTTCTACCCTATTCATCACGGCACAACAGTGCAGTATGCTGCTTTTAATGTAAGCAACTGGAACTTTGACATTACTTTTCTCCCTGGGGATCTTAAAATAACAAGAATTAAAGTAAGAATCAGTATTTAAAAATACAGATGAAGCATGTGCCACTAAGAAAGCTTAGATGGCAATCTTTTTATGTGACTGTATCCAAGCAGAGCTTGCTGACTTTGATTGCGAGGTGAGAATGAAGGCACAAGACTCTGGACTGAACTCTGATCCCAGAACCAATGTGCACCCTGTTGTTTATCTGCCCTAAAAGGCTGCACTGATGAGATACGTACCGAGCAGTGCTCTGATGTCTGCACTTGGACGTCTAGAAGTCTATTGCAGAGCAGCTTCAACGATGGCCGTGAACTCTACAAATACAAAGATTGAATCGTGCTTTCTCACACTGCTTGAATTATCTACGTGTCTATACAGCCTCCCTTGGTGAACTGGCAAGGAGAATTAATGAATTATGAGGCTTATGCACACCTGTATGCACTGCTTAGAGGATTCTCTATGTAGGACCATAACACAGGTTTATGTTTGAGGTGTTTTACTGTGGAAAACAAACAGTCTATAGTTATGAAATATAAAATAAGGTCCTATATCTTTATTTCTGGAGTCTAAGTAGAAACTTGAAACCATCTATTTCTTAATATCCATATGCAAATGACACTGCTAAGAGTATTACATATCCTTACCATAACTATAACTTACTAGAACTGTATAATCTTATTTTGCTATTCCAGAACAGCATTACAAAGGTTGCGTGCATGCTAAGGAGTGGGAGGACTGTTGAATGTTGTGCAGAGGCACTGCAGGTAATATTTGCAACTAAGTAACATTGCCATGCTTTAAATACTAACCAAGCATTCAGTCAGATCTGTATTTCCAACCAGCAAAAAGTAGAGACCCCTGTTTCAGGTTGGAAAGAAGAAATGAGGACAAGTGAGGCGAGCGTAGGAATGAGCAAGCTAAAAGCTGGAGTCAGCAGCTCTGGTGTCAGTTAATCAAGGGGTTCCTTTCCATCACTTTCTTACCTTGACTCTCTGTCTGAAAGGTTTGTATTTCTGCGTGTCGCGTATTTTCTTCTTAGGATGGTCAAGAAATAGGACCTGAAAGAAATCATATTTCCACTGTAAAGGGTGCTGCTACGTAAAAATGTACACAGGTGAATGTACAGCTTGCTGCTCTTCGGTATCCAAATCAGTGCTATTAAGATCAGTGTGGAAGCTGAAGAACTTGGTGCCATGAACAGGGATACACTTGGTACTGCATGAGAGGACAAGAAACCGAGCTAACAGTTAAAAAAGCAGCAGTTTCTAGGAGTTCAGGTGTATTATGTGACTGATCCAGGAAGATAAATTCATTAATTTTCAGCGTTTGGAGCTTTGTTACCTTCAGGTCATTGTGTAATGCGTGCCCGACTAAAATCCTTCCATTCAAGATATCAGCGACCTCCTTCTGAACCGTTTTAAAATCTTCACCTAAAGACACCAGGCAATGAAACACTTTGCATTAGACACATCAAACATTTGAGCAACCTACAGTTAAAATACAGCATCTTTTTGGTGAAGACAGCTCTATCTTTTGGGACTGTGCTTACACCAACCTGTCCTGCACCATCAATGTACAAACCTGTCTTTAGATGCTCAGGCCGGATGCCGCTAACGGCTGTTCTGTAATCTGTCACCTCCTCCGTGGGCTTGACATACTTGTCATAAATGCACTTTCCAAACCGGTTCACGATGGACACACGAGCCACGATGCTGTCTTCGCCGTTGGGTCCCACTCCCACCATCTCACAGTCCATAGCTACAGCTCTTGTAAGACTGAAAGAAAGGACAACTCAGTGATGCATCTCTTAACGGGGACCGCACAGCAAAGCTGCGAGGTTCACACACTGATACAAACAGGAAAAACTCAGCAGTTTGACTGGCAGCAGACTCAGACACCAGCTCAAACTTTGTCTGCAGTCATTAGAAGGTAATCTTGATGCCTGTGCTTCCTGCTGGAACACCACTCACCCTCCAGAAGACTTCTCTTTAACCAGCACCTGCTCCACAGACCGTTTGGACTGGCCTGGTTCAAGTCCCAGTTTCCTTCTAGCAACTTCTGCTGCTTCGGGTCCTATTGCTGCTTCGATATCTTTTGGATCAACATCATCAAACCAGATGTCAGCCCTGGTAAGTATAAATTTAATTTCATTAAGTAGTCTTAAAGTGACTGTGCATCTCTACAGTGTACAAAAAGCAGATTTATCTTTTAGAATCAAGAAATCAGCTCTCTGAAAAGTAGTCTATGCTGTCATCTGTGCAGATTTATTGCTGTATGGGAGGAGAGATAGCATGCATCTGCTGCTGCCCAAAAGAAAGCCTGGAAGAGCACAGCTATTAGGAGCATACTTCTCTGTACACCTCCTAAAGCAAATTTTTGTATGCATGTACTGATGCTCGAAGTACTCACTCTTTGGGCTGCTGTGCTGTATCTTCAGCTTTCCTCTTCTTATGTTTCACGTCGCTCTTCTCCTTTTCAACGTTGCCATTTTTCCTTTTCTCTTTGCAGCCCTTCCCATCGCTTTTGGTGCCGTTTAAATTCTTGTTCTTTTCAGCTCTGCTGGGTTTGGGCTCAGCCACAGGAGTGCTGCCATCAGAACTCTTGGCCCTCTTATCTGTATGCTTAGGTTTGGAATTCTTGTCAGTTGCAGCCTTCTTAGATTTCTCCTTGGCTGAAGGAGGGCTGTGTGCAGCAGGACCCCTGTCCTTTTTATTTGTGGATTTGGGTTTCAATGTGTTTTCATCCCTGGTGCCTGGATCCTGTTGGCTGTTTCCCTCTTTGAGTGGATGCTGCTTCTTGGAGTAAGTCTGAGATGAAGGGAGGGGCTCGTTCGAGCTGCTTGCCTTCTGCTTCAGTATCTAAAAGGGCCAAAAAAAGAGGGAAACAGAAGAGAGAGAGAGAGAGAGAGAGAGATTGATCGCCTCCCTTCAATTCTCCCCCGCCATCAGTGCTGCGAGGACTGAAGCAGAGCAGGGCTCTGGCTGGCTGCAAAGCCCCATCCCCGTGGGTCATTATTAGGCACAAAGAATCTTTTTAAACGATGACACCCAGCGTGGAGCTGCGATAATGAAGAGCACGGCAGCCGGCCCGGCTCGCCCTCACCTCCTGCAGCGCCTTCCAGTTGGAGGAGAACTCCTGCGGGCTGCGGGGCAGCGCCGCCACGGCCGCCGCCTTCGGGCCTTTCTGCGCGGCCGTCCCCGCGTGCTGCCCGGGGCCTCGCCGGGCTCTCCTCCTCCGGCCTTTCCCGCCGGCCGCCGCCTCGGGGTCCGCCTTCGCCATGCGGGACCGCGGCGAGGGGGCGGTAATGCGAGGGGAGCGGTGCAGCGCCCGGCGGGGAACGGCGCCCCGCTCTTTGCGTTCCGCTGCTGGGCCGGGGCTGCGCGGGCGCCCCCTGGTGGCCAACCGCGGGGCGAACCCTGAGGCGGGCGGGGCGGGCGCCAGGAGCTTTCACGTGCGGGTCTGTGCGGGCCGGAGCTCCGCTGCGGGGTGCGCGGCCTGCGGGACGTCGCCCTGAGTCACAGCCCGCCCGAGGGGCTCCGGGTGGGCTGAGGTTTGGCGAGCAGGAGCGCACGGTTCGACAAGTCAGAGCCCTTTCCCCGCGCAAATCGCTGGTTGTTTATTTGGCTGCTGTAGCTGGCCCGAAGCTGCTCTCGTTGCTGCGCTCTTTGGCTGTAATGAAGTTGCAAATGTTGTGCAAAAGCTCTCCCCCTCCAGCTGTTCCTGTAAATCCTCCCGCAGCAGTTCAATTCCCCCTCGACTGTCCCCCTCTGCAGTCGATCATCTCTCCTGTTTATTTAAACTCGGCATTCTTTGCTTCCGTTCCACGTGATGCCTCAGACCGAACATTTTAATCACCCTTGGGCCAGAGATTGCTCTGCGGTGCTGCTTGCAATCCCTCCAGCATGATCATCAGTCTGACCATCCGAGCGCTCATAATGCTCCCTCTGGGGCTTTGCTGGCCCTCCATCCTCCGAGAGGTAAGCCTGACCTCCAAAAAGCTCTGTTTCCAGGAAGCCTTTTTTTATTTCTAGGAAAAAGAAGAGAAAACACGACGTGTTCTAAGCCAAGATGTATCAGACCTCACTAATCAAGAAGATAAAGCTATTTCCTCTGGGTGGCCGTAGTGCAGCATACGCTTAGTGCAAAATAAAACCATTAGACCTTGGCATCGATGCTTGTTAAATTGTTTGCTGACGTTCCTTCCAGGCTCGTTTCGGTTAAATAATAACCTTGTGTCCATTTGTTTTGCTTAAAAAACATAAAGCTATCCTTCTTTTGCAGAGATTTCTCAGAGCTTTGGATGCAGATGATATTTTCTCTTATTTTGGAACCAGCTCAGCGTCTGATGGTATGCAGAGCTCTTTCCTTCTTGGTTTTGGAACACATTTGTCAGTTTATTCCTAATCCTGTACATTTGATAACACTAAGAACGCTTTTAAACTAACCCTGCTCTGACATGCGTTTAGCATTTCTGAGTCTCATTGCTCAGTGAGGTAATCCAGTCTCAGTGTGTAAGCGATTGAAGAACTGGGCCAGCATTTAAAATCTGCTTAAGGAGCTATGACAAATCTTTTTCAGCCGTAGTCCTTATTTTCTGTACTGGTACTTTCCTACAAGATGAACAGATCTAAGTCATCCGAATGGGAAGGTATGGACTAAGAAAGCTTTAAATACACTTGTTAATATTTTGAAATGCACAGGTGGAGCATTCTAGGTCTGGATCGTTCTGGATAGTTCAGCATAAAGGTACATTTTGAACTGTCACATTCTTAAAGCAAGGATGCTGTCAATTTGTGAGTTTACCTACTGCTGTTCCCAGCGTCTCTGTTCAGTTTGTGGTAATTCTCACTCAGTAATATTTAACGTCTGAGGAAGCAAATCTTTCTCAGCCTTTGCCAAATGAACTGTTCTCACTGAGGGAGAGAAGCACAGATCATCCAGGATCCAGTCCCAGAGCTGTTTTCTGTTCCCAGTCTGAGTACCTCACTTTGGAACAGACGAAGAGACAGAAGTTCTTTGCCTATTGACAGAATGACCTCAAAAGGCCATAGCTGTCATTCAGAGAATAATTTTTCCTGAGAAGACAGATCATTACATTTCTTTTGCGTGTATCGTTATTTTTCATAACTCTTTCCCTTGTTCTTTTTGTTTGTTTGTTTCATGTGTTTCAGTACCTGAGTTTGTTGTTGCTCAGCCGAATTGCGCTTGTAAAGAAGAGCAGATTGGGCTGATATGTCGGATCCAACGCTGCTCCATTAAGGCTTGGGGAGAAGTGTATGCCTTCGAATTTCTAGAGGACCATACCCTTCTTTCCTCTTCCTTTGTGATCAATCAAGTGGTGAACTCTTCCTTTAGCTTAATAAAGCGATTCTCAGGCAACTGCTTTGCAGGTGGAAATCTATTGGCACCTCCTGGGGCTGAGTGTAGAGTCACTTACTGTGAAGGGCAGCTGGTGAGTATGCACTGAGCTTATCAGCTTTTCTGCAAGCATTTACAGCCTTTGCAGGCTTGCAGTTTGAAACCCCAAACATATGTGAACCATCCATTTAGTAAGTCTGAGCAAAGAAGAAACAGGAAGGATATGGCACGCGATTCTCCGTTGTAGCAAATGTCTGCAATAACTCAGAGGTGGAATTTCATCTCCTCTAGCAAGGAGTCATTGTTACAGATGAAGAAAAGATTCATATCAGGCCTGTCAAAAGCAAAGATACTGCTCTGCTGAAGGATCTTGGCTTCTCCAGTCCCCACATTCTCTTCAGAAGTGCTGGAACAGGGGCAAAAACAGCAAGAGGTAAGGTGTATGCAGAGGGAGCTCTGGTGGTTCTGCTTTGACAAACTGGCTTCTGGTAGTGAGGTTGTTTGAATGAGGAGAAAGAGAGGAAGGTTTGCATCTGCAAGTATGTGATTTTACTCGATGTATGTTACCTTATGGAGTTGTAAATAGTGCACGTTTTCAATTAGGTGTTATTTTGATAATAAAAACTTGTTATCAAGCATGAAGACAGGTGAAAGAAACCATCCAAAGTGGGAAACTTAGGCAAGTAACCACAGAAATGGTGGCAGAACTATTTTAGTCTTTCAGGAAAAGAGAATGGACTTCTAGAATCTTCTGTACTGCCTGGCATTTTAAACTCTGCGTCCCTCCTTGTTGCTCAGCAGGGCACTTTGCTCCTCGCCTACAAAAGAGGGCTGATGGAACTGTCAAACATCTGGAGCTGATGGTTGTAGCAGGTCCTGATGTTTACATGTACCACCAAGAGGACACGGAGCGATATATTCTTGCCAACCTGAACATTGTGAGTGTAGCTTTCTGTTTGGATTGCTGTTCCAGTGTGAGATCTCCCACTGTTGCTAACAGATTCAGTTCTGTGACTGTTCTTTCTGAGGTGTTTGTGGTTCTCTACTCCTATTAGAGGGCATTGCTTACTTGTAGGGAATTCCTCCGTGTCTCTTTGGGAGCAAGCTTACCCTTGTAGAAGGAGCTGCATGAATAAAAGTGAATGTTAGAAGATCTTCATTCCATTACTGATCTAATTCCATGCGTAATATCAGGCAAAAGTTTATATATGTCACTTCCTGGTTTTGTGTTTGTCATTATAATTACCAGAGGTGTTACCTTTGTAGTGAGTACACCCCTCTAAATGGGAACAGGTATTGAGAGTCACTTTATGGAATCCTTTCCATCACTTGACAGGGGGCAGAACTGCTGCGAGACGCCTCACTGGGTGCTCATTTCAGGGTTCATTTGATGCAAATGCTTGTTTTGAGGGAGCCAGAGGTAAGCAGGGAGGATTCTGCCCGAGTGTTGTGTGGGGTGGGTTGTTAAAACCTGTATGCAGTGTGCAAATGTGTGCTTTAACTGTAGGTGAATGTGAACATCACAACAAACATCACCTCCTCGCTGATCAGTGTTTGTGAGTGGAGCAAGAAGGTCAACCCCCAGAATGACTCTGATCCCCAGCATGCTGACATTGTCCTGTATGTGACCAGGTACTGTAATTCCCCTATTCTGTCAGAGGCTGGAAGTCAGGCCACTGCTGTCCAGTCACCAACACAGTGACACTGATCTGCACAGAGCCTTTGAAAATGGGTTGATTCTTCTGTTTGGAGCTGATTCTCCAGTCCTTAGTGTAGACTGGCATTCATGGGACTCTACTCCTACCATCCTGCCCCAGAGAGTTCTGTATTTGCAGGAAAAATGCTAGCTAGCAAAGTTAGGTCAGGAAGGTGCAAATAAGTCCTTTTATAGATCTAGTCCTGACTTTATTGGTTGCAGTGGTTATTTGCTTTTTCTTCTGGATGTCTCCCTTACTTTAGGTTTGACCTGGAGTTACCTGATGGGAACAAGGAGCTACGTGGAGTGACTCAGTTAGGTGGGGTCTGCTCCTCCTCCTGGAGCTGCGTCATTACCCAGGACACTGGCTTTGACTTGGGAGTCACCATAGCCCATGAGATTGGGCACAGGTCAGTAGGAAAGCCCCAGAGTGGCACAGTGTGTTTTATTCAGGGGAGAACACTCCCTGTTTTAAAGGATTCAGGAGAAAGAAAAAGATCTCTTGTCACAACGTTGGCTTTCCTATAGATTATTTAAAACTCTTGTAAAGATTTCCTTGCATTTCTGCAAGTTCTGGGACAATTATAAGCTTTTATGACAACTGTAGTAGGAAAGGCTCTGAAGAGGGAGCTTGGCCCTTGCTTAGATAGTTAGAGATAACAGAGGTGCTTGCAGGAACACAAAACCTCTGGGTTCCTTCTCAGAGCACAGTGTTTTTTCTGTTCCAGTCTTGGCATCCCCCATGATGGCGAGGGGAATCAGTGCAGCAGCAGTGGTTACATCATGGGTTCAGCAGGCAGCCATAACAGCATTGACCTCGTCTGGTCACAGTGTAGCCGAGAAGAATTCCTGGCCTTTGTCAGGTAAGGGAATGGTCGAGTTTGGTGTGCATGTGTGGGAGCACCTCCCTGTGCTGCCAGCTTAGGAAGGAACAGGGAAGTACAAGGAATAGAACAAAACTTTCTTGGAAAATGAGGAACTGTGGTGCACTTGTTTGCTTGTTTCTTATCACTTGAGGCTGTCGCTGAGGTTAAACCCAGTCTTTTATTCAAGTAGCTGGAAATTACTTTGGTTAGTGACTAACAGACCTGGGCTGTCTTGAACTCCTCAGACACTTTTTCAGCTTAGAAATGTTATTTAAAATGTCAGAAAATCTGGGTTTAAATGTTGTGGACTGTGAGCTGTCTGGTAGAACAAGCATGGATTTTTGTTTTAACTTCAGCAATGGAGAACTGTGAGCATCTCCAGGCAGCTGCTGCAGCTAAATCTATCACAGCCCACAGTAAGCATGTGTTGTCTGGGAAAGCAACAGCCAACTCCCAGAATGAAACTCAGCAGAAGTTTGCAAACATGTCATTGTCCTTACTATGCACAGCTGGGAAAGTGATATTTTTTATGTCTGTATCAGCACAGGCCAAACAAACTGCTTAAATGACCTGCCGGACATGGAAGGCAGCATCCCTGGATGGAAGCCTGGCTTGTACTATGGAGCAGATGAGCAATGTAAAATAGCCTTTGGGAGTGTTGCAACCGCCTGCACCTTTGCTGACAGCAATGTTGTAGGTAGAAAGTTTGTGTGTCTTGTTGGGGGCAGCTGGGAAATGTTCTGGAGTTAGCATTCAGGAGAAGAGGGCCAGGATGTTGTTATTATGAAGGGATTGAAGGTGCTTTTCTGCTGCAGATTGTTTTGGCAAAAAGCAAACCTTAAAAGGCTTTTAAAATGCTTTTCTTCTCTCCATCGTTGCTTTTGTCTACATAAGGCTCCTTTCAGTTTTACACAGTACCCAGAACCTTCTGTCCACACTGGGTCTGGTAGTGCTAGTACTGGCTGTGCTACTCAGGTGAGTTTTGGGTTCTGTCTTGGCAAGTGATTGTTTGCTGGATCTCTTCAGCTTCCCTGCAGTTGTGCAAGTCTACATGGCTGAGAAATGCAGCATGGCTCATAGCTGCCATCTGGACACGTTTTGTTAATGAGGAAGCACTAATTTGTGTGAAACTTTAACTGCTTTAGTTGATCCTCTTCTAGCATTACAGCTGGTATTGCTGGTCATTTGATGTGCACACAACTTTTCACTAATAGCAGGAGAAATTAAGGGACCTGCTTGCCTTTTTGGATTACTATGGGGGAACCAAACATCTGGGACGTGCACTGAGCAGCTTTTGGGACTGCAGTGTTGATGAGTTACCTCTTGACCTCCTTGTTTCTCTCGTCACACCAGGATATATGTAAAGCTCTCTCATGCCATGTACAACCAGGAGACAAATCCAGCTGTACCCGGCTTCTTGTTCCTCTCTTGGATGGTACTGAGTGTGGCATCAATAAGGTAAGGAGGCTGCTGATGCTTGAATAATCAAAAATGGATGTGGGTGCTGTGGATTTGCTCTCTCTCGGCCAAGAAGCTAAGGCCATGAAGCTGCTACCAGCTGATCTTGGTGTTTCTGCACTGTCTGTATCTCTGGAGTTGCTTTGCAGTCCCATAGTCTGATAACAGCTCTTCTCTAAGGCTTTGCTTTCTACTTGAAACGACATATCAGCTTCTTTTTTTTTTTTTTTGTAACTCCAACCTCATGTTAGACTACAATTAAGCATGGGACTCTTGTGAAAAAGTGCCTCATTCATCTCTGTGACAGACTGGCCTGCCTAACGATGGAGATTTATGTCTTGCTTGTAGATGCCAGAGCTGCTGGGTTCATGAGGTGCTGCTGCCAATTTTGTGTATTCTTGGTCTTAGTGGTGCTCCAAGGGACAGTGCAGCTCTCTGAAGGAACTAAATCCCATGGCTGTAGTCCATGGGCAGTGGTCCAGCTGGAGCCCCTTGTCCTCCTGCTCCCGCAGCTGTGGAGGTGGAGTTCGGATAAGGCAGCGGTTCTGTAATACCCCCAGGTAAGAGGTGTGGACCTTGCAAAGGCTTTTGGCTCTTTCAGAGCCAAGGAGTCTGAGCTTTGCTTGGTGTGAGCCTGCTGCTGTAGAAGAGTCTTTTCCTGTCATTTTCAGGCCTGCTTTTGGAGGGAAGGAGTGCCAGGGTGCCAGCCTTCAAGCAGAGATGTGCAGTACTCAGGTTTGGCAGCTGATTGCATCTTCTGAGCTGTTCTCTTAATGCTGCTTGACCCTTTGAAAGCTGTGTGGATTGGGACTGTACTTTTTACAGCCAGTTGCTGTGGGAAGGAGAACTAAAATCTGGCATACTGCTTCCCTCTGTCTGATGTATTTGTTCCACTGTGCCTGAAGATAACAGCATTACTTATTAATCGCATTGTTCACATGTAAGGAAGCATTTCTCTCTACACCTTTATAGTAGGACAGGCACTGGGAAAATAGAGACTCATTTAATGCTAATCTTCTTTGGAAGGACGTTTTTACATTGGTCCTATTTTCCTTTTTTTTTTTTTTAATAAGCAGCAAAGAGCATCATCTGAATGCAATTCTTTGCGTATCCTGCAGCCTCCCTTTAAAGTGGTGCTCTTTATTTGTAGTCATTCTACTGTTTTACTTATCAGCCACTGCTTTCTGCCCCTAGCTAGTGGGTGAAATGCTGCTTAAGATTCTGTGCTTGGTAATTTTTCACTGTCTATACAATTCTCTCTGGGATGTAGGCCTGTCCGATGACCCAGCTTGACTTTATGGCTGAACAGTGTGCAGCAACAGATTTAAAGCCACTGTATCTCACTGTAGGAGTGCCAGCCTTTTACACCTGGACTTCTGCTGTTGGCTTTGCCAAAGGTAAGAAAAGGCTGAGAAACCCTGGTTTCTTTGTGGAGTAAAACATTCATGAGCCTTACTGTGTTTTTTGAATCCAAAGGCCATTTCAATGATGCTTTTAGATCCCAGGTGAAACTTAGATACTCTCTTTGACAGATTCTTTTTAACTTCTTCTTACTGTTTGATGGTTGTACGTCCTCCTGAGAGGGTAACTACTTGCTCCTCATGCCTGCCTCCTGCAGGGGACACGCAGTGCAAGCACATGTGCAAGGCAATTGAAGATGCATTCATGGTAAGCCGTGAGGACAGTTTCATAGATGGAACCAGATGTGAGCCTGATAACTCTGACGATGGGACTTTCCATCTGTGTGTAGCAGGAAGCTGCAGAGTAAGTGACTGAAGAATCCAGGGGAAGCTCTGATGTATTCTGTGCTAAAAGTTGAGTAGGATCTTACACCGAGTCCTTTCCAAAATAGGAGAATTTTGTTATTAGATTACTGGACGTCGTTTTGTCACTGGATCCAATGCTCTCTAGATAAAGTACCTCACTAATTTCACAGTATTATTCCCCCATTGTGTGTATCTCAGTAACTCCTCAGTGCTGACCGTGTTGTTCTGCGTGTTGTTCCTTCACATTCCTGAGGTATACTTGTTAATTTCCCCCCCACTGCCCAGATTCTCCTGGTGTTGAGAGCTTTGTCATGTATTTCCAGCTAATGAACAGCAGAGGGCATAGGCATAATCTATTCTGATATCTGCTGCTTCATTGGCAATAGTGATAAATATGTGTGTTATGGCAGCTTCCAAAGCCTCTAGCATGAATTCGGCAGTTGCACGTGTTTTGCTGCTAAGCCTGCTGAGATCCTCCTGCAGCACTGTGTGAATTTCTCTTGTTCATGGGAACGAGGATAAAATCTCTGCTCTGAGCTCTGTGGGATTGAGGGCCAGGCTGAAGCATGTGAGCTGGGTGTGGATTTGGGGTTTAGGTCACAGGAGAAATCTTTCTGGGCTGCTTCTTATGGGAAAGAAGATGTCACACAATTAATGAAACTTTTTTGTGCTCTCAGCTAAGACTTTCCAATCCCTGGTTTTGTATGCTGCTGTACAAATGCAGACCCAGGTGTAAAATGTAACTGTGCCTTTAATTCAGAATTACAGATGAAAAAGAAAGCTTGAGAAATTCAGGTAACGTTGCTTTCACTTGCTTGCTTTCTTCTCAGAATTAGGCCAGTTTTAAGAGACATTCCTTTTTGCTCAGGCATTCGGGTGTGATGGCCAAATGGACTCCAAGAAGGCAATGGACTCTTGCCAGGTCTGTGGGGGTGATAATACCACCTGCATGGAAGTGAGTGGATCTTACACAGAAGGAAAAGCTAAAGGTGTGTAGTCCTCAGCCCTAGTGCTACTTGTAGGAGATGCAGAGCATATTAGGGGTTCTTACCTTTCTTTGTGACCTCCTTTTCTGTTTTGCTTGCTCTTATTTTATGGAGTGTATGGTGATGGAGTTTGGGTAGCCAACAGAAGGCAGCTGAGGTCTGTAACAGGGGTGTAGCTGTTGTGGGGGCATGGTGACTTCTTTTCACAGTTCTTCTCTGGGTAGGGACAAGAAATGCAGCCATTTGGAAGTCCTGCATGTTTATGGGGTCTGAGAGCTCTATCAGGTGCTGCCTGAGAGCATAAACAGCCATTAGAGAACTGGTTTGGCTCTTTTAGTATCACACAGACATATCAGCATATAAACATAGGAAGAACAAAAGAAAGCTGAGAACAGAACAGAAAATTCAGCTGTTGGCTCTTTCCATCATTACCATTGTGTTCAAGCTGGTAGAGCTAAGATCAGTATGAATTTAAGTGGCCTTTGATGTTGTGTCTTTATTTAATGAGTATTGCCTTTATAACCCCTGCCTGCAATGAGTCCTGTTGCTGCCTACAAGGCTTGTCCTCCAAGAAATATTTTGCTAATAAGGCAAAGCTGGATTGATCTGTAATCCTCTGCCTTTTTCAAACAGGTACAGGAGGGGATCATGACCATATGTTCTTTCTTTCCACCTTTTCAGAGTACGTTACGTTTTTGTCCCTGCCTTATAATGCCACCTTAGTCCGTGTTATCAATCAGAGACCACTCTTCACACATTTGGGTGAGTTGAATGAAAAGGAGAGGTAGGCAGAGCTCAAACAAGTTTGTGAAAGCAAGCAGACAGGATCCATGAGGGAAGTTCTGGGTTATGCAGTTTGTTTGTTTGTGGGATGCTTTCTTTTGGAATATCTGATTTAAATCAAACTGGTTTCTAGCAAATGAGCAACCTGGGGCTGCCAGCACTGAGGGACTCTGTCTGCACCAAATCTTAACCTCACTGCAACCTTTGTTCTTCTAGCTGTGAAGGTAAAAGATGAATACGTGGTTGCTGGAAAGGGAAAAATCTCGTTGAATGTCTCCTATCCCTCAGTTCTGGAGGACAGACAGATTGAATACAAAGTGTTTCTCACCAAGGACAACCTGCCAAGCCTGGAGGAAATCCATGTGGATGGGCCAACACAAGAAGAAATTGAAATACAGGTAAATAAACAGCAGAGTTGGAAAGGGACTGGTCAGAACTGGCCATACTGAGTTTGTGTGGCTCTGTTGAGTGCAGTCAACAGAGATGCAGTGGGCTTTGTGCCCGAGACTGCTGGAGTTGGAGTTCAGTAAGAGCAATGGTCATCTTCCCAGGTAATGCTGAGGGTGTGCTTCCTGCAGGCTTTCTGCAGCTCTAGGGAATGGCTATGTGTGAGAAAAGGCATACCAGGTCAAACCTGTTGCTTGGCTTGATCTTATATTTTCACTGCCTAGTGCACAGATTTCACTCTTACTGTACCTTGGAAGAACTGGTTGTTGTAGCATTGAGGCTCAGGACTGGTTAGGAATGAAGGACTTTCTTCTCTCATGTCTCTCCTGAGAAAGGATTGTGAGTTGATTTGTGTACTGACCACCACCTTTTCTTTCATCAGGTTTATAGGAGGTATGCAAAAGAATATGGCGATGCCACCAACCCAGACATCACCTTCAGCTACTTTGTGCCAAAAGAGAATCTGACCTACAGGTGGATTCCTCAGCAGGGGCCGTGTTCAGTGACCTGTGGAGGAGGTGAGGCAGCAGTCTTTACTTCTAATGAAGGTCTGGATAGGCTTTTAATTTGGCTGGCTGATAATCACCCAGTTCTTCAGAAATGAATGTGACTTATCAGTGTGAGACACTTACTTAGAAGTTATTCAATGGCTGAAATTAAATGTAAAGCAAATTACTGACAGTGAACTGGAGCTGCCAGTGCCAAAGCGAGTTGAGGAAAAGACTAGTACAGGATTTGAATTGAATTAGCAGATTGGCAAATGAGCTGAATCATCCAAATGGTATTGAAAATGTTTGATTCAGAAGAGCATTTTTAGGTTGGTTTTGGCCTACCTTCTGGTTTTAAAACTGAATAATTCTCTCAGATTTTTCAAAGTTACTGAAGACTGTAATTTGGAGATGGTTGAACGTCAAACGTTGGAGACCACAGTGGTATCTGGTGTCAAGTTAAAACCTCAGAACTAATTATACAGCTTCCTTCTTAGAATTCTATTCCTGTGTCATGGCTAATCCTTTCTGTCTCCCTGTAGAAATCATAACGCAGATTGTAACAGAACACTCTGGTAGACAGTTTGACATCTTCCTTACCACACTCTACAGGTGACACTGGCAAATTTCTCAAGACATTCATGACAAGAATTTAGTAAATACATTAATGACCACTTAAGGAAGTCATTCTTTAAGACTCATTATGCCTGGACTGTTTATCCTGCAGATTCTGTAGGTGAAGTGATTGCTGACTTAGAGAACTCAAAATGCTGTAATGTGTGAAGCCCTCCCAGCTAATGTGGTAACAAACAGGAAAATGAGAAAGCTGAGACTTGAAGGAGCAGAAAACATTGAGAAACCAAGAGAAAATTGTGTCTTGGGAGCTGAAAGCTGAATTCAGGCCCTCCTCATCAATAAACATTAGAATCGTAGGATCACCAAGGTTGGAAAAGACCTCTGAGATCATCCATCCAACCGTCCACCTATCACCATTGTTTCTCACATTATTTCAAAACCAGGAGGGCAGTGAGAAGATAACCTTGCTGTCTGGTTCCTGACATTTTCTTCCCAGAGTCGTGTTCTTTGGGATGCAGGAATGCCTTCTGGGTGGCTCATTCACTGCAATGGAGGCTCTTTGCAGTTTATCCATTAAGCTTTGTACTGTAATGTCTTTCCACAAATCTGGGACAAGTTTATTTTAAACTGGGCATATTTTTATGTTTAGAACTGTTAAAAATCTTGTTTATGGGAGTAGATTATGAATATTCTGTGACTTGCATGCCGCAGGCACTGAAAGTCTGCAGTTTCTCTCTGACTGTCCCTCGTCTGGTTTTGGATATTGATGATCACACACAGGCAGTGTGATGGTATGACACGATTAGTTCTACAGAAAGTCCAATGGCTGACTGCTAGGGTTTCTTTTCAACAACCTTTCCTTCATCAATCAGACATCAAGATCATTAGAAGTAATTGGATCAAATTATGATTGATAACCTTGTTCTTGCAAACGGCCAGTGTAAGCAATCTTTCAGTTTTGATAGTGGATTATCCATCCAACTTCTCATCTTCTGAGATGGTTGTCTTGGAAAGTCACTGGAAGATTCTTGAGGAAAAGTTACATCAGAAATATGAGTTGTATAGGAAGTCTGCTTCCCAAATATACAATTTCTTTTTCTTACGCCGATAATTTGGTTAAAGTGAAATTACAGGATCTGCCTAGAATAGAGGTAAACTGCTTATAAATTCCCTTCCTTTTACTTTCACATCCAAGGTACGCGGCTGGTGAACCATGTGTGCTTTGATCAGATGAAGAATGAGATAACAGAAAATCAGCTGTGTCTGGAACTCCCACAGCCCCTTCCAGGGTATGAACCCTGTGCTGTGGAACCATGCCCATACAGGTCAGTGCTCCTGGAAGCTAAGCTGAATTCTCACTGTGCAAGGACTTGAATTTCCAGCAGCCATCCTCTGTCACATCCAGAGTAGGCTCTTGAAATAGAGAAGCTGAATACTTCAGCCCTTTTCTGCAACAAATGTCATGAGGAATAAACCTCTATGATTCAGATGAGAAATAAGGTGATACAATTACTTCCCATTTAGGTGGAAGATATCGCAGACAGATGAATGTTCTGCTGTCTGTGGAAGCGGTGTTGCCCAGCAGAATTTGACCTGTGTTCAGTTCCATAACGGATCAGAGACTGTTGTGGATGACAGCTTATGTTCTGCACAAGAAAAACCACTCTCTGTTGTGCCGTGTGTGGTTAATGTCTGCCCTTTGGGATGGGACAAAGTGAGTTTATTAGCTTGGCATTCAGGTGACCCTTTGCACTTGTGATCCACACGAGGGTGTCAGTTAGAAGGAACCACGTTATTAGTGGAGTCTGGGAGGGTGGTTTACCCAAAGGAAATTTGTCCAATTAAAGGTTAATTTTGTGACTTTAGAGAGCTCTGTCCCTCTTAATTTATGCTGCTAGATTCCACAGTTATTAGCAGTGGTTTGTTTATGGCAGCTGTGGACTACATTCCTTCTTTGTTTCTCCTCAGCCCCCCCCCCAAAAAAAAAATCAGAAACTCAAACAACCTTTGTTGCACTGACAAATACATCACTGCCAAACAGAGAGGTTCTGATATGGGAGGGAAGATTGCCAACAGGGAAGAGGGCTTCTCAGCAGTAGATCACAGATCCAAATCCATTCTGGAGAACCACTGCCAGTTTACAGAGGGGAAGAGACTGCTTCAGGCATCTCTCTTCAGTCTCAGGTATCTCTATTCAGCCTCAAGTAGTGTGAATTAGGTTGGCTTTGGGCTGTTGGGTGTCTTTAGCTATTCTTGGTGCTTAAACTTGTATGGTCTGCAGAAATAGAAATAGAGCTTAAATGTGCCTCTGAATATATTGTGGATTTGATCTGGAGGTATCCCCCGCCTTCATTAGATCAGGACCTCTGGGAAAACAGGTGTCAATGTCAGCCTGGTTCTTTTTGTTCTGTTCTGAGGAGGAAGACATGGATTTGTTTCAGGCTGCAGAGTCACCTGGACATATCCAACTGGAAAACCAGAGTGTTTATGTCTGGAGCCCTCTGGCTGGAGAGTGTTCAGTGTCCTGTGGTGGAGGTGAGATCCTTCAGTGCTGCAAGAAAATGTTACCTGGGTGTACGTGTGAGCTCAGAACCTAAGAACCCCAGGAAGCTGATCATTTCCTCCCTGCAGATCAATGTGCATGCGTAGCTGTGATCACAATTTTTTTTGTATCTCAAGAAGAGACAAGGAGGCTTGGCATCAAATGGGAAATGGGTGCTACTGCTGTCTGCCAGAGCTGGGGAAACGGGTGGGATGAGTGTGCCAGGACAGTTCTCTTGTCTCACAGACAAAGATATGAGTGACGCTACCTTTGTCACTATGTGCTTATTTTCAAACCTTGCATGTATGCCATGCAGTAGGGTGTTTTTTTCTTTTTGCCTTTTTCTAGGTCAGACTCAGATACAGTATGCGTGTGTGGCTTTTGACACCAAGGAAAAAACCCAAGAAGAAAACTGTCATCCAGTAGCAAAGCCGGAGAGCAGGTTGGAAGACTGCAATCTCAGTCCCTGCCCACCAAGGTAAAGCAGTTACCAGGAGACAGTGAGCTAGTGAGAGGTTTTTCCTTCTGTGTATGCCCAGTGATGTGGCTTGAGCTACTCTGGGGATATAATTTTCTTCTTCTCTGCTTTGAAAGCAGAGATTGCCCTGGCCAGACAGCTCCAAGAACAGTAGCAGTGATCCATTCTTATCAAACTCAGAGGGTTTTCTGGATTGGTAAATTCTCAATAAGAACTAAGCGAAGTCTTTGGAGTTGGAGTCCACAGCAAATCTGGAAACTTCTTGGTCCTTTTTTACTCTGAGAAAGTGGGAACAAATCTGTAACTGCAAAATGTGGTGGCATATGTGCCAGCTACAATAAAGTAGCTGATATGAAACACTCTAAGAATCTGGAATAGCTGCTCTGAGAACTAAAGGAAATTGATTGCACTTTTCTTAGGAACTACAGCGATGCAGACCATCATCAGTGAGGTGACTGGTATCTCTCAAGTGTGTATGTTTGCATTAACAGAATCCCAGGTGTACTTTGATAGAATTGGATTCAAATTCCAGGGAAGATGGGTGAGAGCTGGAGATACTCACTGGTGGCTGTGTTGTTCCCAGGTGGCATTACAAAATGGGCTCATGCAGTGTAAGCTGTGGAGGAGGCGTGATGCAGAAGGTCCTCTACTGTGCAAGGGAAACCAGAGACAAGGAAGAAGAGATTGTGGCAGACAGTCAGTGTGATGGTTTGCCTCGTCCAGAAGAGCAGGAGCTGTGTAACTTGGAGCCATGCCCCCCAAGGTCAAAATGGTCATATGGGCCACACGAGCAATTGTCTGTACATGTGTGTGGTGTGATCTAGGCTATGGCTTAGGATTGTAAAATGGGGACTGGAAAGCTGCTGCTGTCTGAGTTGGTTTTTTTTTTGCTTGCTACAGGATGCCACTCCCAGGATGAACCAACCCTAAGTTGGTTTCTGATCTGGCCATTCAGAGTGGTGTGCATTTTGGAGGGAGATATGATTATTTTTGCTGCTAAGCCTGTGTATGTCACCCTGAGGGAAATTGTGATGGACATGCAGTAAGACTCAGTTTGGAGTCTGTGTGGTCCCTGTAAAATACGAGTGCCCTTCCTTTGGACCCAACACCAAACCTAATCCAGAATGCCTCATTTTGTTCCAGAGTCTGCCTTGTAAGTACTTAGGCAGCAAAATGTGTGAGGTGGATGGGTGAAGAAAGCTGCTGAGAAGCAGAAAGGAGAGAAGGATGAGGGAGTTGCATTACATTCTCTATGGTGAGAAACAGTAGAGGGTAGGGTTTCATCCTTAACTTCATTTTTCTCCTCCTTGTCCTTTGTCAGATGGAAGGTAACCCCAGGTGGCCCCTGTTCCTCCAGCTGTGGGCTTGGCTTATCTGTTCAGCTGGTCACCTGTGTGCAGATTCAGCAAGGCAAAGAGATTTTGCTGGAGCAGCATTTATGTCCTGAGTCAGAGAAGCCCCTTACCACCATTCCCTGTGTCATCCGAATGTGTTCTTATGAATGGAGCTTCAGCGAATGGACAGAGGTATCACATTTTTTGGGGGGGAGCAGTCCTGTGGTTCAAAGTTATAGTTTAAAGGGTCCCTTGGGAGGTGGGCCAGCTTCATTATTTCCATCTTACAGACGATGAAACTAAAGAACTGAGAAGTCAAGTTGTAGAACAGCATCAGTGAACAAAAGATGAGAACTCTGGATCGTGCTTGAGCAAGCCAGTGTTATTTATTTCTGAATACGAGCTGAAATGTGTGCATAAAGACCTATGGATTTCTTACTCTGCAGTGTTCAACTTCATGTGGAAATGGTGTTCAGACGCGGCACGATTTCTGCCTCAACCGGCTAACTCACAAGCACGTGAGCCCCATCTTCTGCAGGCACTTCCCCAAGGCCATTGTGCTGCGTGGCTGCTCTGCAGGGCCCTGTCCTGAGCAGGGCATGGACACCAGGCTGCATGGAGCAGAACTGCAGGCAGTGACACCAGCCATGCATCTGATGAGTACTGCAAATGCTGAGGGGGCAAGATACAAAGACCTGATCCTTCCTTCATCTGCTCTGCCAGCTGTCCCTCAGGAACGGGTGGAGACCAGTGAAGGTGAGGAGAAAACTACCAAAAGGTACAGATGGCTGCTAACTACTTATGATGGGGTTCCAGTGACCCTATGGGCATACAGAGACAGGAGCACAGAAGGGAATGCTCCTGCTTCGAGGGGACAGCATGCCATGAACTCTCCATGCTGCCTAAGCCAGGAACAATGACAGCCTTCCGTTGGCTTCCCAAGGCTCTCCTGACTTGGGACTCTTTGGGCAGCAGGCTCCTCCTGTGCTTTACTCAGAAGATGGACATACTTGGTGCTCATCTCTTCACAGTGCCATGAGAAGAATGAGTGCGGTGTTTTAACAGCTGGATGTGTTTCTCATCTGTCTCTGTTGCACAGGCATCTGTGGAAAGCTCTTCCTTAATACCAGTGGGATCATCAACATGACGGGTGCAGGGAGCAGTGACTGCACTGTTGCTATTGGACGTCCTCTAGGAGAGGAGATCACAATCAACGTTCTGGAGAGCTCCCTCAACTGCAGTGCAGGTGCTGCCCAGGGCTAAGTGGGAACTAGCTTGGATTGCTGGGAAATGTGCACCTCATTTTCCTGCATGCTTTTGGTGCCCTGAGTAGTTCTTGCTATCTTGGATGGAGCCTGCATAATCTCTGAAACCATTTTTTCAGTTTCACAAAGTCTTTGCCAGATAAGATTCACTTAAAATGATATCTTTCCTCTCCATGCATGATGGTTTCTTCTTTGTTCTGCTGGTAGGTATGGGATTCAAGTACCTTATGGGGTTAAAGAAGCTTCCTACTTTGGCCTGTTACAAACTCTGCAATATATACCCTCTTGTTGGAGTCAGTACAGATAGATTAGTTAACTGTTTCATGAGATAGGGACAAGACACAGAAATTATTTGATTTGACCCATGTAATATGGGAGGCTGAATGGCATTCAGACCTGTCTCACTTAAAGTAGAAGTGTTTCTAGCCCCTGTGCTCATCCATTCCAGGTGAGGTTGTGCTGTTTTCCGGACGAATGATGTGGCGGATGGGCTGCAGGAAGCTGATTTTGTCTCTGATAAATTCCAGAACAAATACATTGATTGTGAAACAGCGTGTTCTGCTGCCAGGAAATGGGGTCGTTCTTCAGTACAACAGCAGAAATGCAACCAAAAGATATTACCAAGGTACTTCACTGGAAGCTTCACTATTGCTTTAGATTCAAGGGGCCCGTGGCAGAGTTCCACAGGTCATGTCTGTCTATGGAAGTCTATTGAAGCCTTGCTCCATCTCTAAGAGCTAATAAGCTCCTCTTCAAGGAGTGTTGGAATGGATATTGTTTATGGACAACCTTTCTGTTTTAAAGCCAAGCTCCCTGCAGGTGTTTACTGATGCTTGGAGTTTCCCAGATGAAAATCCTTAGAGAGTGTTTTCCGTCTGCATTTGATCTAAACATCTTTTTCCTGGAGATACTGGACACTTCCACTGAATCATTTTCTCTTCTGCTCCCTATCAGAATGTGACAAGCAGCTGTTTGGTCCCCGTGGTGAAATAGTGAATCCTACTCAATCACCTGGTCAAAAACAAGAGGTGGTGTGTCGGACCTTCATCAATGTGGCTCCTCAGCATCACATAGCTATCCGAGGCCTCTATGTTGACCTGAGCCATCAGAGCAACCAAACAAACTTTAATTACATCCTGGTGAGTTGGAAACCTAGAGGAGGTGGTTTAGATGGGTGAGGACCCAGCTGCTCACTAGAGATTTCCATCCAGGTGCCGAGTTTAAAGCCCAGGAGGGTCAGACTGTTGTGTAAATGTAGGTGTGAGTGAGCAATATTGAATTCTACCATATTTTGCTCTAACATTTGAATAGGACAGCTTTTGCCCTGAGTAACCAATGGGCAAGACCCCAGTTTTATGGGTACTCGAGATGTAGGCTGCTGTGATATAATGGTTTGGTCTTTCCTCGTGCAGATCCGTGATGTAAGCACCATGAAGACAACGGTGTTCCGTGGGAAACAGCAATTCTTCTGGCAATCAACAGGAAGCCAAGCTGAAATTGAATTTCATGAAAACGTTAAGGATCACCAAACCAGTTTCTGGGCTGAATATCATGCTGCTGAACCCAAATAAAAGGGATCAGGGCCACTCCACTGAGAAAGACTGCTCCAGTTAATCACTGCTGCCTGTTCACTGCTTGATGTCACACACATCATTTAACCTTTTACAGCTGTTTCCCCATCTACTGAGTAAGAACAGTTTGCTGGCTCCGTTGGGATCTCCGTTAATACTTAGAAAGTTTATGCAAAAGCATGTAACCACCAAATAGTTCACAAATAGTTCTAATGTACATTCTCTACGTTAATTGGCATTAATGCATCTCACTTGTCTGAAATTCGTGACTTGGACACTGAAGTCTCAAGGTCCTGCTTCTGTTTATATGCTGTGACTTTTTAGGACAATCATTTCGTTTCTCAGTGGCTTAGAAACCTCTCTATACCACAGGTAGTTATGATGATGATTTAACAGTGAAGTTTACTCTCCTGCAGTGTAAATGCCCATTGAAAATGAAGCCTATTGAAATTCTGGAAGATGAAAAAGAAGGCAAAGATGTGTAAGAAGATGAATCCTGAGTCCTAGCAGCTCGAGAAGTGTATGAGGGCAAGACTCTTTGCCCAGCAGGGTAGTGCAGCACTAGGGAGAGTCACCTAAAAAGCTGATGGAATCTCCATCATGGAGTATTTTCAGGACTTTGCTAACCAGTGGGCCTGGTTAACTAGAGCAGTTGGCCTGGTCAAGTACTGGTGATAATTGGCTTTGCATGGGAGGAGTAAATGACATCCAGAGGTCCCTCCCCAGCCACCACATCTATGATTCTGCTTTTACAGATCTAGCAGTGCTGCTAGTACTTCTTCTCTGTGGGAAATTGAATCCTGTCCCTTAGTGATGGGTTTGATGCCTAGAGATATTTCTTCAGATAATAACAGTAGCTGTGCTAATAATCTACATGTATCTGCATCCCACAGGAACTGTGTCAAGAGAGGCTGTTGAAACTGTGATATGAGTCGTAACAGGAAGATGTGCTTTAGAGCAGCAACAAATATTCACTCAAGATTGACTTTAAATATATATTTAAAGTTCTTTTTATTTAATGTTTTTAACCTTTTCTACAGTTCTCTACTTTGGTACCAATCTATCATCCCCATCAACGTCCCAGTATCCTACAAAAGAGGTTTTTTCCAAACCTGGAGCCTGGCTGGACATACCTGCCTCTACACTTCATGACAGATGCAATAAATTGTTCTGCTTGGGCAATTTTAATGCTACCTCTGCTTTCTTTTCATTGAATTCTCTGATGTCTTTTTACAACCATAAAACCTTATTTTCTTCTGTCTTCTTAGTGATTATTTTTGCTAGTTCTGCCTGGATTTGTTTGGTTTTTTTGCTTGCCAGCCTTCAGATTTACGTTCCATTCCTGGAAGAGCTTGAAAGTAGATTCTTTAAGCAAGATCCTTGAGGAGCTGAATAGATCAGCTGTTCCACTGCAGTGTGTGGGTGATACAGGCAGTGGGCCTTTATTTCCTGCCTAACCAGAGACGTAACAGTAACAAAAAAAAAAAATCCTTGTGTTAATTCTTTTTTTGTAACCTTTTAACAGATGGGATCTGTCTTCCCCCTCTGCTCTGGATCCCAAGCCTCATTACTGTTTATTGTTCCAGATCAACTATGCAGAGTTTCTGCTCTGCAGAGATGGGCTCTGATCACTGGCTGTGTGCTCCATGTTAATTTGCAAAATGTGCAGCTGTTGCCTTGATAATTTAAGAGAATTAATGCTGCCTCACCATACCAGCTGTTTGGATGCCAGCACGTTGCCAACTGGGACATCTCTGATATGCAAAGTCCTACTTCAGCTCCCAGTTTCTAGGGCAAAAACCCAACTCCATTCAGATTAAGGGGAGTGGTTCTGTCTTGCCTTGAGGGCACAATTTCTGTAACAGTATTCACATGAAATTCATGTTTGTTCAAAAAATCATATTTCTCTCTGCTTGTAGATGGATAACATCTAGTGGTTAGAAAGGGGAGGCAGGACCTGGAGCTGGCTTCTGCTACTGGCTTTACTGTGTGACATCAGACCAAATCACTTCACTTTCTCCCAAAGCAAAAGCTCGATCCTCAGAGGGGTGAAAGGGAGTGAGGCTGGAGGTAAGAGCAGAGCACAGACTGCTGTGTGCTCACGTTGGCCGCACAGCTGAGGCACGGTGCAACAGACAGGGGCAACTTTCAGAAATGAGGCACCTTCACCACCTCCCTCTGTGATGTGGGGAAAGGAGCTGCATTATCAGCCCAGACCAAACTTCCGTGCAGTGGTTTGTGTGTCCAGAGCTTCCCCTGATGGCTGGCAGGAGATGCTGGGGCTCGCTGCCGCTGCATTCCCATGCACTCATCTGCCCTTGCCCTGCACAGAGCGGCCGCCCCAAGCAATCCAGCTCCCAGCACAGTGTGCATGCCGCCCAGGCTGCTGCTTCCAATGAATATGCACACGCGGGCTCTGCCCACTGGCTTTTTAATGAGTGTGACATCAAAGCCCTCCCTGCTGGAGGAGGGGACCCACAATGCAATAGGCAGGGAGACGTGGAGGCTGCTCCCACGGCCGCTGGCATCGCCGCTGCGGTCAGAAACCCTCTATTGTCAGCCCTGGGGGGCCCGGCCCTGTATGGGGGTGCGAGGAGAGGTGCAGCAGCAGCAGGGCTGGGTTAAGGGCCATCTCCTGGTCCTGCTGGACGGGGGGGTGTCACCTAGAAGGGCATCCTGTGCTGCTGGGGCTCAGGTGGGGAGCGGGGAGCTGCCCTTTGACCCCCCAGCAGCAGTGAGGCCATGAGCTCTCAGGATGAGCAGTTCCAAGCAGCAGCCCCTGAGCCAGCATCTTCCTCCGCTGATGATGGCATGACCTGGTGGTACAGGTGGCTCTGCAGGATTGCCGGGGTCATCGGGGGCGTGTGTAAGTATCCCCTCTTACAGCCAGCAGTTCCCCATTGGCTCTGCTCATGCATGCAAAAGCCTAAGTCAGGGGTCGTGCTTCTGGTCGTTGGGTTAGGTTTGTGCATGGGGAGGCGGGCCAAGGAATGATAATCTGGGATTGCAGGTTTGTAACTTCTTTACGCGTGTATTTTGCTGTGTTTTGGGCAGAAGGAAGAGCTGTGGGCATGTCTGAAGCAGGGGTGATTTTAGTTTGTGCATGAGTGATGTGCTTTGTGCTTGCTGAACTTGCTGAACTTCGGCACCTGGGAGAAGGGACGTCACTGGGGGGATCTGCAAATCCTCGAGTTTATTCTTGGATAAAAATCATCTCCCATCACCGGGAGCGATGGGAGCAGCAGCCAAGCCCCGGTCCTGTGGGAGGGCTGTGGGCAGAGAAAGCAGACAAAGATTTTACGGCGAGCACCAGGCTCAGCAGGGTCAGGTGCAGGGCTTGAACTGGGGCCACAGGGTTTGATTCATCCTATTGGGCTGTCAGGTGTTTGCGTGTTCCTTCCACTTATTTTCTTTCCCTGTTCTGAGTGTCAGAGCATGTTTCCCGTTACTCCTGCTGTTTATCACAGGGGCCCTGGCTGTGTTTTCTGAAGGCAAATAACAAACTTGGTTTGCACTGTTTGTTTTTTTAAGGGGTTTAGTCTTGGACATGCAGAAGACAGGAGACAGTGCACAGCGAAGCGAATTGGCTGGCTGGGAATTACCTGGTGCTGATGAAAATTTTCCCAGAGAAAGAGTTTTTGCACCTTTGCCAGGAATCAGCTGTGTTCTGTGAGGAGATTAATAGCTCTTAAAAGTAGGAGGGACTGTTATGACTGCTTAGTCTGATCTCCTGCAGAGCGCAGGATGGAGAACTTCTTCTGCTTTGGGTCCATGACTTGAGTGTTAAAACAAGAGTGTTTCTCAGCCAGTACTGTCAGCCCAGATCTGTTCCCTCTGCTGCAGTGTTTCGGCTGGTCCTGACCTCCTCTGTGCCTTGCCACCTGATGGAGCCAGGCCCTGGGGTTTGTTACCCAGCCCTGTACCCTGAGGCATCTCCACGCAGCCTCCTGTGGTCCTTTGTGGTCTGTGTTATATCCGAGGTGCTGAAAGAGGCATGAAAAGATTTTGCAGGGCCACTCTTAGGAGGTGAAACACACTGGCTGTGGGCACTGTGACTGTGGTGGAGGCCCCTCCAGCCCCACATCTGTAATGGAGGCAGGAGGCTGGATAGGACACGTCGGAGGGCAGCTCCCAGAGCAGCAGCTTTGCCATGGGCTGGGGTTGCAACCAGAATCTTATCACCCTTCATGTGGCCTTTTCCCTTGTGGGGGGTTGAGGATGGGGGGTGAGGAGCCCAAGATGGCAGCTGTTGGCCCACCCTGTGTGCCAGAGCAGCTCAACCCTGGCTTAGCAGCAGCACAGCGCTTTGAAATCAATTTTTCCCCCCTCTATCTTCAGCTTTCGAAGCAGCTGAGTTATGCTTGGATTCTTTTCACAACCTTTTGTTCACAACTATGCTGAACTCCTGGCTTGTTTTCTAGGAGTTTTACATCTGTGGGTGTTTCTGGGTGAAGCAGCCGTCCACAGGGCTGCCAGTAGTTCAGGGCATCAGGAACCTCCACCAGGGCTGTCCAGACCATGGCAGCTGTGGATATGGCTGCTGTTAGGAGCAGGGAAATGGATGCCATGGAAGAAAGCAATCCTGCAGTGCAGACTGCAACACGCTCCTTGTCCGGGTCACCTTGCTGGAGCTGAACAGCTGGATCAAGGAGCAGATAACAGCTTGCGAGGTTGCACTTTGCCTCTTGTTTCTCCGAAGGAACAGAACTCATTTACGAGGAGTTTGGGCAGCTGGATTCTGGCTGCTGCAGAGCTGGGATGTTTCTTACAGAATGAAAAATTCCCTGCAGGAAGGATGAGAAACTTTGTTAGCAGTGGGAGGCAACGCCTGGTGCTTGCAAACACCTGTGGCCCACAGGATCAAGTCAGGAAGGTGCAGGGACTGGAGCAGGAACAAGGCAAACGTTGGATCTGCTGCTGGCTCCTGCACAGACTGCTTGGTGACCTTGGCCGAGTCCCTTCTCCCCCTTCTGTTCCCGTTTGTAAAAGGATGAGAGTCTGTGGCTTTTGTAAAATGCTCCAGGAGCAAAAATAGAGTTGCACTGAAGACAGTGACCAGCTGCTTGGAATGAATAGAGTCTTTGTGGGGGGTATTCTTTTTTTATTTTCTTTTTCTTCCTCGTTTTAGCTCCCAGTTATTTGTTCTCCCCCAGGGCTTTCAGGATGGGACGGCTGTTAAACAAATGGCAGGACTGTCTTCCATAGCTTACGTGCCATCGAGCATTATCTAAATTTTATGTCTCTTCTGAGCCTTTGTTTTACAAAAAGAAGTCACTGAGCTGGCAGCTCTGTCCCCTTTTGGCTATGGAGGCAGGAGCTGATTCCGCCCAGCAGGACCAGGAAGTGCCAGGCTGCTGCAGGATGTGTTGTGCTGCAAAGGAGAGCCAAGGTCACCAAATCATTATCTCTGGCTGTTGGCAACCACCATCGAGTGCAGTGTTCCTGTGCTTACAAAGCTCTGACTCCTTCCTCTCTGGTTGGTGTTTGTGCTGACATAGGGGCTTGCTCCGCTTAGGCTTGCTGGGTCCATTGGCAAATAGATTTGAGCTTTTAGCTGGGGTTCCTGCAAGGACCTTATTGCTCAGGGGGTTGTTTTGGGATGTTTGGGGACAAAACAAGGCTGATTGGCTAGATAAAAAAGAAAGGACTAAGGACAAAAATCCCGAGCTCTCCTTCCATGAGCATCCAAGAGTTCATTAATCAGAGAGAAGAGTTAGAAAACTCCACGTGTTGTTGCTGCTCCCTGCAGTACTGCTTGCTTGCTTTGCCAACTCTCGAGCTGTTTGCATGTGTGACTGTGAGCAGATCATCCCAACCTCGTGCCACAGTTTCCCCTTGCAGTGTGGGGACACTGACACTGTCCCTTTGTGATGGGAGGATGAAAGATGCTGTTGGAGCATGGCTGGCAGCGTGCTCTCTGGCATTTGTGCTCTGTTAGAACCTTGCTCTTGCAGGACTCCCTGAGTTCTATGGGATAGACCTAAGAATCCTTTAAAAAATAAGAGTTGTGTTGTTGTTTTGCAGAAATAGGAGTCTGCTTGCTTGTGGGATGACCTCACACTGGTCCTAGGCATGCAGCTCTGTTTCTCAGTATGGTATATAAGGAAACCTTGAGGATTCAGCAATGACTGCTTAGAAGAAATCTTGCAAACATGTGCCAGGCGTGTGAAGGTCAGAACTGCTCAGAGCAGCCTCGCACAGGGATTCCCTTAGCAAAACACATGTGAACATAAACTTCCTGCATCCAGGCTGCTCTCCTTTTCAGAGACTGCTGCTTGCTCTCTTCATTATTCAGCTCCACATCCGAGGAAAGCTTAAAGGCTGTAAGATTTTAGCTGGTGTTTTGTGCTGTGCTGTTGTTTACTGGGGAATCAGGTTCCTGGGTGAGCAGCGTCCATATCAAGTGCAGGGAACGCTTTGCAAGTTTAATGAGGCAGGAGGCAGGTGTGTGGATGCTGCTGGCTGGTTCCCCTCCTTGCATTACAAATTCAGGAGCACAGAGCTATTTTGAGCCTTGCTTTAGTCAGCATCCACTTCCATTTGAATACGTGGAGGCCCAGACTTGGCATTTTTTGGCCCATCTCTAGTAGTGAGGCACAGAACTAGGAGATTGTGGCTGTGATGGGGTTCACCTCTCCTTTTCTGTTTTCAGCCCTAACACCTCGCTGCTGCAAGTCTTTTTTTTTTGTTATTTTTTTTCCTGAGTTTTTCCCTGTGCTGCTCAGACGTGTGCCTGCAGGGTCCTCTTTCTTCATCCTGGGACAAAGCAGGAATTCCTTTGCACAGAAAACCCTATCTTGCAGAGGTGACAGCCTGGTCTCACTGCACACTGGGTTGCTCTTTGTGTCAATGAAAGTCTCTGTTCTTTCCCAGCCTGTGCTGTTGCTGGTCTCTGGAACTGTGTTACCATCAACCCACTGAACATTGCAGCCGGTGTGTGGATGATGTAAGTGGAGTTTCTGTTCTTTTTTACCACTGGGAGGGAGGTTCTGTCCATTGGGCTCTATGAACTGAGGCACGGGGAGCTGGGGTGAAATGCTGCTATCTGTGAATCACTGGGTCTTGTTTGACTAGCTGGGTGGAGACAGGGTGTTTTCTTTTTATTCATAGCCCTGCCTATTCCCTACCCCCTTCCCCACCCCTTTTATGGCTGGAATCTAGGATCAAGGTTTGGGAATTATCAAGAATGGGAGAGAATGAAGCAGGTTCCAGCCCTGCCACACGTTTCTGCCCACTCTGGAGCATCAGTGGGACTGGGGGCTGGCTGGCTGACCCCATTGCGGGCAGCACTAACTCTCATGTGCTCTCCCTGGAGGCTGAACGCCTTCGTCCTGTTCCTGTGTGAGGCTCCATTCTGCTGCCAGTTCATCGAGTTCGCCAACGCCGTGTCTTCGAGGGCAGACAAACTGCGGGCCTGGCAGAAAGCTGCTTTCTACTGCGGGTGAGGATGCTGCCAGGGCTGGTGTGCTGGGTGTGTGGGGTGCTGTGTCCCCATGCCACCCCAGGGCTGTGTCTCTCTTCCAGGATGGCCGTGTTCCCTGTCATTCTCAGCCTGACGCTCACCACGCTCTTTGGAAATGCCATTGCGTTTGCGACCGGGGTGCTTTATGGCCTGTCAGCTCTTGGCAAGAAGTAAGTAAGATTTGCTTGCTTGAGGAGGGGACCTCCAGTCCTGCCCCGTTTGCTGCCCCAGCTCTAAGGAAGGCTGTGCTTTCCTCTTGTATCAACCATGCTTTTGGGTGTGTATGTCCCTGCTGGCGTGTTTTCTCTTCAAACAGAACCCTGTGAAAGAAGGTCTGGGGGTCTGCTGAACCTCTGAGCTTTTTCCTTGGGAGCTCAGTGTAGGTTGCCTCAGGAAAACCTTCATGTCCCAACTGGGGTGAGGCTGGGGAGGGCCAGCAAGTCTCATTTCATTCCTGTTGTCACTTTGGTATGGAGAGGCCTTGGCACAAGCTGGGAGACATTTGTACTGTGTGCTGCACTGATCTGACAGGTGCCTGGTGCTCATATCACCCTGATGTCCCTTCTCTCTGCAGGGGAGATGCCATTTCCTACGCTCGGATCCACCAGCAGCAGAAGCAAATGGATGAAGAGAAGCTCACAGGGTGCCTGGAGGGACAGGCTCTGTGAAGTGCATGAGCCCTGGGCGACCTTTTGGACCCTGAGATGGTGGTGAAGATTTGGGAACCCACTCTGCCCTCCCATCTGCCCACCCCCTCTCTGTCACTCCATGATTTCCCTGGACACTACGGCAACAACTGGAGCTCTCAGGGATGGGGTGGGCTGTGCCCCCCTCACACACCAGCACTTGGACCTCAGTGCTTTGGCTGCTCCCTCCTCCCGCCACTCAGAACCAAATATCTCACGGTCCTTCTTTTTCTTTCTTTCTTTCTTTCTTTCTTTCTTTCTTTCTTTCTTTCTTTCTTTCTTTCTTTCTTTCTTTCTTTCTTTCTTTCTTTCTTTCTTTTATTTATTTATTTATTTGCAGAGGTGCTGGCCCTTTGTGTGCTGCTGTACAAGCCTAAATACGTAGCCTTTCTCTGTTTTAATGCCCATCACATTTTGCTGGGGACTGTGTGTGGGCAGCACACTCTCTGGGGACTGCTCTTGGAACTCCTTGGCTCCAGAGGTCTCATGCCCAGGGTGCTGCTGCACATTACACATTTAATGCAGCACACTCTGGTGTGGCTCTTTCCAGGCGTAAAACAAGAATGCAGTGTTTAGCAGTACCTGCTGATGCTTGCACTTGGTGTTTTTCATCATGCAGGTTTTAATATGGGTCCAGTTAGGTCAGACATTGGAGGCATCTTTGCACAGTAAAGGACTTCCAGCAAAAAAAAAAAGCCAAGCATGAAGACAGTGATGCCTCCAGAGGCGAGAAGCACAGTCTGCCCTTTCTCTGGATACAGCTTCAGGCAGATAATGCAATTTACTTGAATTATAAGCATTAATTATGTAATCTTAATAAGGGTACTTTTCTTCAGCTTCACTCTTTTACTGGGCAAGGAGAGAAGCAAGGCTGAAAAGGCATTGTGTTGCTTGAGGCAAATGAAGGCTGTTTGCAGGTGGGATGGTTGCTAATGTGCAAGTGAGTCCCCTCTGAGCCCAGGCAGACACTGCTCTGTTCTCTCACTTCCTGTGTCTGCTCCTGCAGTCTGTTCTGAGCGTGGGACCAGCCCTTGGCTTCTGTCTGTACAGCCTTTCTCATTGAGCTCATGCTTTTTTGCATCAACCCGGGCTGGTTTTTGTATGGGAAGGAGGCAAATCCTTGCTTTGCAAACAGGAAAATCCCATTTTTGTGAGGTGCTGCTTTATTCCAAGCACCATCAGCAGTGCTGATTCTGTTTGCTTTGTTTGAGGCCGAGCAGAACTGCTCATCGGGTCCAGATCCCCCACCTCTCATCACAGTTTCTTTTGGGGGATGGGAGGGGAAGGGTTAATTTATTTGTTTTTACTTGATTGCCATCTGTTTTACTTAGGAGAAGGGAGAATAATTTATTTCTGCTTATTTAAGTATTTTGATGAGACTCATCAGAGTGCATCATCTCATTTCAGGGGTCTCTGGAAAGCGTGCTGTCCTTCCTTTGATCCCTTTGTCTGATTGCAGTGACAGGAGATGGCTCTCCTTGCTGGGCCTGGTGCTCAGTGGAAATAGGCAGCAGCTCTGGCCCTATGCCTGCTGCCTGCTGGCACCTCAGGATCCCCTTTGTGTTACTGGGGTGCTGGGGTGGGGGGTCACCCTGCAATTTGGGAGAGCTGCTGCTGGAGGGCACTGGTGCGTGTGGGCATTGCAGCAGGAGCAGTGCTGTCCCTGGAGGCTGGGGGGTTAAGCTGTCAGCGACTGCTCCTTGTTGGTTCTTTGCTGGAGTTCAAGGAGGTGTGAAGATTTGCACCAGGCAGGAATCTGGTGCGAGTTGATTTGCACATGCAGGGCCTTGCTGGGCAGCTGCTTTGTGCTAAGCCCTTTCCCCCTGGGCCTCTGTGCTGTATTTGCTCTGACACCAGCTTGTCTGGGGTACAGAACTGCCAGCCCAGATGCAACGTGGTTTAATAAAAGCTTTGCTGTTTCAGAGCCCCCCAGCTCTGGGCTGGTCCTTTGGCTGTGTGCAGTATGTGGGGTGTTGGCTTTCTGTGTATGTGTGCACAGGGACTGCAAACTGCCATGCTCCCTTTGCTGTGAGGGGAGTGCAGGGACCCCTGTTAGTAGCCAAGGCCTCTCTGCTCCTTGCATCCATGTGCAGCATCGTGGAGTGGTTGCAGAGCAGCACCCTGCCCAATGGGCAGAGCACCCACATTTGATTTCAGGGGGTTTTCAGTAGTTTAGTAGCATTTGGTAGAGGAACATTGCAGACAGAGGCAGCAGTATCAGGGTGAGCACATCTGCAGTGGGTGCTCCTGGGAACTGTTGCTGGCTGTGGTGCAGCAGAACACAAACCAGGTGCTGCTCTTGCTGTGGCCACAGCCTGGTGGAGTCTGCATGCTGCACCCATGGCTTTCAGGAGTGGTGGAGTGTTAATGGATGGTTTCTCCTCAGTGTTGGGTGAGAGGCTGTTTTAGTGGCAATAGGAAGACTTTTAGAGTAGTAGTATCACAGTAGTTAGCGTGCCCATTCACAGTGCATGGTGGTTATTAGTTGTGTTTAGAGGCACCATTAGGGTGCTTGGAGCTGTGCAAGAATGAAGGAAGTGAAAAGCACCACTGCAGTGATTTGGTAGGCTCAGCTCAGTGCAGGTAAGGGGCATCCATGGGTGAGGTACTGCTTGCCAGGTCTCGGAGAGGACTTTGAGGGGAGGATGGGACAGAAATTTTGTTACGTGAGACCTCAGGAGCAGGTGATACATTGACTGCAGTGAGTATGGAAAGACAGCTGGGTACTGGCAATAAATACGCACTTGGAAATGGACTGTTACACCATTCCTGTCTGAGCTGTGCACTTCTCTTACCAAGCACATTTATACAGCGTGCAACTGCTCCATTTAGTCACAAAAAGTGCTGCAGTTGTGCTCCAGGTTCCCAAGGGCTCTCCACTGGGCATGCAAAGAGCAGAACCTCTCGTTCTGCTGTATGCCCACACCTTGCTGCTCTAAGCAGCAGCTGATTTTGTAACAGCAAATTGATCCTCTGTGTGTGCAGTGAATAAAAAGACCATTCTACCTCTGGAAAGAGCCACTGTGATTTCTCAATCCAAATGCAGCAAAACCCCTCAGACTTTCTGTATGGAAGAAAGAAGGTCACTCAGCAAACACTTCTCCAATGAGGTTCTCTCAGGACCTGGAGAGCCCAGCGTCGATTCATATTTGGGCACTTCCTCCTTTGGCCCTGGGAAGCTCAATTCATCTTTGTCATTTTTTCTTTTTCCTCAGGAGAAAAAAACATCCACTGTCTGCAGGGAAAGGTTTCACTGAAGTGAGGATATCGAGACCTGGTCCATAGCCATGTGAGGAGGAGAATGCTGTAGGACAGGGCTGCCAGAGAGCCTGATCTGCTGAAGGTCAGTGGAAACCAGAGGCTCTTGAGATCTCAGGCCATGCACAGAAACAGTAATGCTCCAGCCAGGACTGGACATCTTTCTGGAAATGGGTCTCAGCTGTAAAGGTTGAGTTTAATACTGAAAATGTTGTGTTTTGATTTTGGCCCATCTCTCTTCCTCTGTCCTTGGCTGCTTTAAATTAACCCTCTGATAAAGCACATCTTCCCTTGGGTGAGATGCACCTCCTGCTGCAGGGGATCTAAAAGCAGTTAGTAGTTCCTGAGATCTCAGTCACATGCTCTGCACTGCCTCCTGATTCCTTGGCAGGAAGGGAGGATACAAGCTTATCCAGGACACTCAGCTCGCCCTGTGCATTTCAGCAGGCTGACAAGTGCTTGGGCAGGTGATCCCCAGGCCCAGGGCATGTTGTTATGTTGTTCTGCCCCTATGGGGAGAGCCAGGTCAGGCAATTCTCAGCAAGGCCAGTTGTTCCTCACAGCCATAACCACCTCTTGCACTGTGCTTTACTTTAAATAAGACCTTAAGCCACGCAGGACATCAGGAAAGGGGTAAGAGCAATTTGCTACTATCTATGCAGCTGAAATCTCAAAGTGATGGAGGTGGAGGCTCTACACACAGCTGTGATGGAGGCACATCCACCTTCCTTCTTTGTAAAACCCTGGGGAGGGAAGGACCTGCCCCACTACAAAGCATTGTCTGTACCGACCGTGTCTTTCCTGCAGGGAATCACTTGCACTACAGCTGAATGTCTGTCTGTTCCCAGTCTTTGTGCTTTGTCCTGAGTTTTCTTTGTGAACCGTGGTTGGTCTTGTTCGTTAGGCTTCTAGTGTAACGTGTTTTTAGAGCAATAAAATGTGGCAGCTTTTTATACAACGTATCGGGCTCTGCCTTTTTTTGAAGACTTCAAGCAGTGAGACTCACCTGGGAGGCAGCAGGAAGCTGTGATTCCCCCCCTCACAGCCCTTGCCTGCCTCTCCCATCCCACCTGCAGCTCTTCTCTGCAATTCAAAGCAACGTCTTGCAGTTGGAGGTGAAACAGTTTTATTCTTGCAACTACATGCTGAGTGCCCGCCAGGACAGCGGTAGATGTTAACTCTGTTCCAGCCAAAGCCCGGGGCTCTCGGGCTGCTTGGGTGGCTCTGGGTCCACAGCCATACCTGGTATTTTCCAGGACAGCTTCACATCCAGCCTGTTGCTGGTTCTGTGGTCCTATACCTCGTGCTGATGCGCTGCCTGGAGAGCCATACGGAGCGCTGAAGGACTTGGGGTGAGAATATCTTAGAAGCTTCAGCTGGCAATTTCAACACCCAAAGCAATACAGACACTGCTGCCTGTTCTCTCCCCTTTGTTGGGGAATGCTGTATTTGCAGAGGTCTCCAGGCTCCATCTCTATCAGCACAACCCTTTTCTTTCTGGCCCTTGAGCACATGGCTTGGTGCAGCCAGCAGCTCCTACCTCCTGAACGACCTCAAGAATGATTTCCGACCGGTCCTGAAGAAGGCCTCAATCTGTTCCAGGGATCTCCGTTTGGTTTCTGGAACGCAACAGCCTGTAAATAAAATATTCCCAGCGCAGATGACAGCAAAGAATAGGAACGGCACCTCGAGGCCAAAGGACTCCTGGAAAGTGAGACAGAAAGCGGACGTGAGCTGGTGCAAGAGACTCCAAAGAAGAGATCCTGGATGCCTCTAGGGCTGTACTCACCACAACCCCAAGGAAGAGCTGGGTCAGGGCAAAGGCTGTCACCCAGCTCATGACAACACAGAGGCCCGATGCCACCCCACGGGCTTTCAGAGGGAGGATTTCTGACATCAGCAGCCAGGTGATGGGCCCCCAGCCCATGGCATAGCCTGCAGAGGACGAAGTCGTGAGGCTTCAGAGCCCATTAGGTGAGCACAGCACAATCCCACCTCAACCAGTCCCTCATTATTCCCCACCATACATACTCCACCAATCCTGAAAGTGACTGCAGATGCCATCTTAGCCTGCCAGGGAGGTCTGTGTCCCTTTCAACCCCAAGCCCAGATCTCTTTGTTCCTTATCATCTTGTCCAAGAAGAGAAACATGCCCCCAGGCTCATACCCAGCCCTGGGCTCTTGCTCTGTGCACCTACCCATTATGAAGAACATGGCAGCCAGGAGGGGGATGAGGGTGATGTAGTGGATGGGCTCAGCAGGAGGGTTGGCAATGCTCCCCAGGGTCCTGTTGGCAGTGGTGCTGTTCTCAGAAGATGGCACAAAGTGGATGTAGAGCCCCATGGTCAGGTTGGAGGCCAACATGACTCCAGCTGTGGAGAGATGCAACAGCGCAGAGGGATGAAAGGGAGAGCAATCTGTGTGACGGTTCTGGATATGATGCTCTGGAGCTGAGCCTCTGCCAAAGGGAAAACACCCTTCCACAGTCCTGCATGGTGGAAGTCTCCACTCCTGCACGTTTACAAAGCCACTGGAAATCTCTAGAGAAAAGATTCCTTTGCACACTCTGAGAGAGACATACCCGATACAAAGAGAAGGATCTTCCTCCCAGCTTTATCCATTGACACAGCAGCGATTGCCACTGAGAACAGCCGTACCAGGCCCACGAGAGCTGCATCATACTCTGGTTTCTGCAACAGCAAAAGTGATGGAGAAGCTGAGATGGGAGACCTGCCAACCAGGTGTTTCAAAACAGGCTGCAGGGTCGGGGTCTTGGATCTGCATGGGACATGGCAGACATCTCTGCTGGCAGGGCATTGGGCTGCACAGGGGCTCACCAGGATGACGGCCATGTTCTTGAATATCGGCTGCAGGTACACGAGGATACAGGTGACACCAGAGAGCTGCTGCAGGAACCTCATCCCCACAGCAATCAGGATGGGCTTGTAGATAAAGGGATCCTTGATCTCAGCACAGGAAATCCGCTGGCTCTGGAGGGGGGGGGGGACACAAAGCCAGAAAGCTGACACATTAGCACAGCTGCAACACGCAAAAAGCAGCTCAGGAGCTGCCCAAAGCAGGCTGGGTTTTTCCATTTTCCTATCTCATGCTGGAGGTGAGACTGGTCCTCACCTGCTTCCTCACGCTGTCCTTAATCTGCTCGTACTCCTGGGCATAGTCTGTGTCCCTGCCCCTGAGCCAGCACAGTGAGCGCAGGGCCTCATCCTCCTTCCCCTGGGAGAGCAGGAAGCGGGGTGAGTTGGGCATGAAGCAGAGCAGGAGGATCATGGTGAGCACAGGCACTTCCCCTGCCACGGCCAGCCAGCGCCAGTCCAGGAGCAGCCCTGCGGGAGCCAGGTTGATTGGAAGGAGAATCATAGAATCACTGAGGTTGCAAAAAACCTCTCAGATCATCAAGTCCAGCCCCAACCTCCACCACAGCCACTAAACTTGTTCCCAATTGCCTCATCTCCATGATTCTTCAATGCCTCCAGGGATGGTGACTCCACCACTTCCCTGTGCAAGTGAGGGAACAACCCTGCCTTCCCACTGCACAGCCAGATACTTGCCCAGCGCATAGAGGATGAGGGAGCCCAGCACTGCCATGATCTGAGGACACGTGCCCAGCATGCCTCGCACCCCAGGGTGGGAGATCTCAGAGATGTAGACCTGGAGCAGGACAGCACACACTTAGCTGATCTACAGCACACAGCCAGAACGAACAGAACATCCCTGCATGTGTCTCACAGTCACACAGCTCAGCTGGGGAATCCCAAACTGCTGGAACACACATCCTTAGAGAGGGGAACGTGGAGGGGCTGTTTCTGGCAGTGGGACAGGGAAGCCCCTACAGCACTCATCCCTGCCCCAGTGTGGGAGGAGTGCTCAGACTCCAATGACTGGAAAGACACAGCCTCAGTTGCTCAATCTTTGCCTTCCTCTCTGTATGTGACATGAGGTCAAACTGGTAAATAAGGGAGGGAACAACTCTGTGGAGGAACAGAGCAAGGAACAAGGACCTGCCTGCCTTCCACTTTTTGTGGTCCAGAAAAGCCCACCCAGCAGAATGGGGGCAGATGTGCTGCGATCACTACCCTGGGGCATCCCCCCCAACCCCTCTAGCACCTCCATCCCCTATGGCACAGACACAGCCCTGAAGCTCTGCTGATGCCTCCGAAGCAGAATGAGGCCCCACCTCATTCAGCTCAGCTCCACCTCGCCTCCCATCACGCAAACTCTTAGGACACATACCGGGATGGAGGCAGCCGTCACACCACCGGCAAAGCCTGTAAGCACGCGGCCCAGCAGCAGCATCTCGATGCCCTGAGCACCGGCCATCAGTGCATATCCCACAGCAGAGGGCACAGCTGAGAACATGATGCTGAGCTTGCGGCCCAGGTGGTCATTGAGGAGCATGGCGCTGAGCCCCCCCGCCGCCGCCCCCAGCATGAACACCGACTGCAGGGAGACACAGAGGGGCTTTGGTGGAGCCTGGCTCTCTCTGTATCCCCCCAGTGGAGACGGTCCTGCACCTCACCCCAAACCAGGATGCTCTGTAGCGGTCCAGCCTCAGCGCGGGGTTGGGGTGAGCCTCCAGGACAGGGATCACCGGTGAGGGGTAAACCAGGGCAAAGCCAAAGCTGAAATTCCCCAGCACGGCAGAAAACACTGCCATGTAGAGCCGCTTGTTGTTGAGGCTCCTGGAGGTGGGCAGAGCAAGAAGGATGTGTTGGACATCTCTATGGCACTCGATGGAAGATCCAGCTCACTCTGTTGCAGCTTTCCCCCATGGATGCATTTCAGTTGAGCCGGCTGGTTCTCAGCCAGTTCAACAAACAGAAAAGCAGAAGCTGGAAGCGGGCAGCACTGCAATCCCAGAGAGCTCCCTGCCACCACCCCACAGCAGCACCCTGTGCCCCCCAGCCCACCTACCCACGGCTCTCCCAGACAGATCCCAGCACCGTGAGCCTCACACAGGATGAGTTCCCTCTCACCACAGCCATGGGGCCACAGCCAACTCAGAGCTCCCAAACCCCAGATCCAGGTTCATGGCCACCCCACATCCAGCCCCACAGCTACAGCCTGGCACTTACTGCAGGTACTCCTTGTCCAGCCCCTTTCTGATGCTCTCAGGGAAGGTGTGGTATGAGGAGCTCGACCTCCTCACCAGCGGCTCCCGCACGCTCGGCTCCATGGTGGTGCCTGTCGTGGTGAAGGCACTGCTGTGCTCAGGGCCGGATGCTCGAGGAGGTTTCAGGGGCCTGAGAGGAAGAAGCAACTGAAAGCGAAAGGGGAGAGGCCACCCAGTGTTGCTTAATCAGGGAAATCTGTCTTGTGAGCTCATACCCTGATAAGTTCTGGAGTGGGAACTGGGCTGGGGTAGAGAGGTGGAGGGAGATGACGGTGCTCTGCACGCCTTCACCACGCATCTGGCACTTCCTCCTGGGCAGGAAAAAGCCACCAAAATTGAACATTTATGGGCTGATCCTTGCAGGAACCGTTCACCCGAAAGTCCCTTTGCTGAGGTCATGGCACTCCCCTTGAGGAACCAGCAACAGTGGAGGGTTGCTTCTTGAGCTGCCCTTGGAAGGTTTTACAATATAAAACAGAGGAAGGACCAAAAACAGATGGAGGTGAAACCAGGGGATTTGAGGGAGCAGCTGAGGGCAATGATGAATGCTGATAGAGATGGAGCAGGGAGGGCAGCTCTGGCATATTGGGAGCAACTGATGTGGGCTGGTAGTGCCCCCCTGCCCTGAGACCTGCAGCAGCACAGTGCTGGAGTAGCTGTGGTTCCTGAGGGCTGCGTGATACAGGTTCACTCCATAGGAGAGAGAGGTGAGTATTGGCTTTCTGCAGTGGTTTCTACACCTTAATTCCACATGGGAGCTCTGAGGGTGGTTCGGGAGCTTGCTGCCTCGGCTCAGAGCATTTTCCCTTCCTGCTGTCTGCTTCCCATTCTCCAACAACCAAGCTTTGCGTTTAGTGCCTGATTGATGCTGGGGGTTCACAGCTGACTCAGCCACTCGAGACTGTGAATTCCCTGCAGCAAGAAAGGTCATATGGGGGGGGGGGGATGCTGAGACAGTAGGACAGCTCATTCCAAAATTTCCAGGGCTGTGTTGGTCCTCACAGGGCTGCCACAATGGTTTTCAGTGAGCGTGGGATGCTGTCAGCTGCTCTGTGCAAGGCTGTGGTCCTTCACAGGACTGTGGGGGTTAAGAAGTGCTGCTGCTGGTTGCACCATGCAGACTGTAGCAAATCTGCAAGTGCTGCCTTTATGTGCCAATTTAATTCCCCCCACACGGCCCTGTTTGTGTTTTCTGCTGTTTGGAGCTCTCAGAGCTATGCAGTGTAATGAGGCTGGCAATGGTGGGATGGGGCTGGGACCCCCCCAGGCTTGGGGGTGCGAGGCACCTCCCGGCCAGGTGGCTGCTGCTTGTGGTTACTGCAGAGCTCGTTTAGGATGTGGTGTCTGTCCTAAGCCTGAACTTGGACAGAGGAAAGAGAGGAATGCTCAACCCAACCTCCTCCCTTCTATCTGGGGCAAAAAAAAGCACGTTGGAGAGGAGCCCTGAAGCAGTCGGATCTCTGAAAGGCGAAGTGCTATCCAGTTGCTGTGCAGATTTGTCAACTGCTTCAAGCAGGAAATTACTTCGTGTCTTGAAAACCCTCCAAGCACCTGTAACGCTGTGAGCATGAGGGAGCTGCTGTCTGCTGGCCTGGGCTCGGCGAGCCGGGGCTGAGCTGCTGGGCAGGGCCTGTCCCTCAGTGTCCTTGGAGGTGGGGGTCCCTTGGTGATGTGTTAGGGGTTCTGAGCTCATGTTTGGTGGGCAATGCATGCAGCATTGCATCTCTCTGTGACTATCCCTGCATTTCTGTAGGTCCTACCAAAGCACAACAAGCAAAAGAAGGTGCTTCTCAACTCTGATGTGCTGTGTGTTTGGCCATGGCATGGAGAGAGGGGGGTGGGTCTCCAAGCCCTCAAGGTTGGCATGGAGGGGGACGATGTGGCCGTGTTGTGCCAGCAGTGCCAGGGTTGTGTGAAGGGTGATTTGGTGCTGCTGAGAGCTGCTGGCTGCTCGGCCACGGCGATGCATTGCTCCGACTCAATGGGTTTCTTCCTCCCCCCTCTGACAGCTGTGCGATCGATCACGGCCATGTGCAAAAAAATAAACTGCATCAAAGCCACTTGGCAACTTGACTAACCAAGTTCATAAATTAATTTCTATCCCTTTTGTAAGGGAGAAATCAGTCGCTCCTTGAGGAGATCCGTCTCCATCACTCAACCAGCTGCATCCCTTCATAAATCTTCCCTGTAAGTCTGGGCTGGTGATTGCTGGGTGGGTGTTTGGGGGAGCATTGGTGCGATGTGGAGTTATGGTAGCGAATGGGATCTGTGCAAAATGTGGGTGAATGGCATCTGTGGGCTCCAGGAGCTGCACTGGGGGACCTGGAAAGAGGTCGGGAGGTGGGGATTTTTGGGGTCAGTACTGTGCTCCATGGAGAGCCCTCCAGGCACAAGTTTGAGGGCTTTGCAACATGGGGTCCTGTGCATCTTGCTCCAAATGGGCATTGGTGTCTGCAGCCCCAACAGGGCTCTTCCAAGCAGACAGATAGAAGTCTGCTCTTCTCTACTCCATCCTTCACCACACTGCCCCCCCTTCCCCCCCCTTCAGAAAAAATATCAGCACCTTCTCAGGCTGCCATCTGTTTATTTGGTTGGACTCAGAACTTGCTGAAATGTCTTTCGATGGATGAAGCAACGGAGAGTAGAAGAACAGAGCCTGGCAGGCTGCTTGGTGAGTGGAAAATAATTTTTTGGGACATTCTGGAGTTTGAAGCCCTGATGATGGATGTGCATGCAAGAGATGGTAATGGCTTTGTAAGTATCAAAACACAGAGCAAGAGAATAACTCTGCCTAATAGACTGAGGAATGGATGCTGGGCAGGATCTGTTCTGCTCTGACACAGCTGGATGATGGAGTGCTGTGGGCTCGGGAGTTAAACACTGCATTTGTTTAATGTGTTGGAAAAAAAACCCAGGATAAGTAGTTTTGAAAAATATTACATGCTCACTATGAATGTGTTGGAAAATCGTAGCATCGTTAAGGTTGGAAAAGACCTCTAAGATCACTACGTCCAACTGTTAACCCATCACCAGCACAGCCAAGCTCACAGTGTTGGGTATGGGGGTTTTGCTGGTTGCTGCACCAAGGAAAGGCTTTGCTGCTCCCACTCCTATTTAAGGGGGTTTTGGTGCCCCACTTCCAACCTGGCTGACGTGGAAGCAGGGCTGAGCTGCAAGATGTGGGTGATCCTCAGCACGGGTGCTGCCTTTTATCCACATCCTGACTGAGAGCAGGACAGGGGCACAGGCTGCCCAGGGACCACAGAGCTGTGGCACTGAGGGAGGTAGCAGTGGGATTGGTGGGGTGGGCTTGGGGATCTGAGAGGACTTTTCCAACCTTCGTGTCTCTGTGGTTCTTTGGGGTGGTTTTTTTTCCCTGCTTGATGGGTTTTTCTCTGGGTTAATCCAGCACAACTCCTGGAACAGGTGGAAGTGAGATAGCAGATAACAGGACTGCAGGAGTGTCTGCATGGCAGGTTTTTGGGACTGGATGTCTTCCCTCCCAACACCTGGTGGCTTTGTCCAGCTGCAGCCTTGGGAGGACGATCTGCCTGTGTTTGGCTCGTGTCCTTGGGGGCTGAAAATGAAAAACAACAAGAAGAGAAAACTTGCTGTCAGCAATACTCTGTATATCCAGAGCTGTGCTAGGGAACCGCCAAGCTTCCTGATACCCTGTGTTGGCTGAGAGGCAATGAGATTAAGGAAAGCATAACTTGCATAAAGAACTTTTTTGAAGGTATGTATACATAATGTATATGTGTACGTATTTATACATAAAGCTTTTAGGTATCCAGTTTAATTTACTGAGCTGCTCTGATGGATTCTGAAGTGGTGCCCATTGTGGGGCCACCATTCGGGGTTTTTGGAGATCCTTCCCTTGCCCGTGGGCATCTTGGGCTGAGCATTTTGGATTGAAGCTGCTCTCTCTGATGGCCCAGGCTGTGTTTCGTTATTCTTTAGGACACAAATCTCCCCCTAAATTCCTGAGAGCTGCTGCCTGCTCTTTTCCTTGGCCGTGTGCAATTTTTTTTTTTTTTTTTTTTTTTTTTTGCCGTTTAATACAATTTTTTTTCTTTTTTTTTTTAAAGGGCAAAACAAAACAGATCATTTCCTCGATTTAATGTGAGCCAATTATGGCTCATGGGCTGTTAACTTCATCACCGCTTCTTCCAAGAAAGACGTTGGGTAAAACGAACCAGCACAGCTCCGCGTGCGCCCGGCAAAGCCTCAGCCCTGGCCATTTATCCCCGCGGATGGAAAAAAGCTAAAGCCTATGTCACACAAATGCCCTCTAAAGTATCCAACCACTTGTTGTACATCTGCTGACGGATACCAACTGGAAAGGAGATTAGCGCTCAGACTCCCGCGCTGGGCTGTCTGCTGCTCCTAATGAGGACCAGATTGCAGCCCCCGCCGGCGCTGCACCTCCAGCGGATGGCGGGATGGGGAGGTGCCAGGGCGCGTGCCAGCAGCGTGGAACCGTGTGGGCTGCGGGATGGGGCTGGTGCTGCTGGGACCTGCAGTGGGGCTGGGGGTGGCATGGGGTGCTGGGGATGCTCGGAGGAGCGCAGGAGCTGCGCTTGGCCTTCTGCACGTTCACCCCAACTTGGGTGCGATGGCATTTCCAGATGGATTGCTGCATCCCTGCGCTCTGAACGCCACCAGCTTGGGGCCAGCACTCAGCCGGGGTGATATCCCACAGCAGCATCACATGGGATGCGTTACCTGTCATCCCGCATGCTATCTCCCACCCTGCTTCTCCTTGGGAATTAAAGCGCTTTATGGCACTAAACTAAAAGTAATGGGGGCCGTGTCCAGGGCTGTCCCCAGCTGTCCCGCATCCCAAACCACCTCCACCTACTGGGGGCTGTGAGCAGCACGGCGCTGTGCCCGCCGCCGTCTCCTGAAGTGCTCCGTCTCCTGGCTGAGGGCCAGTGCAGGAATGTTAACGTTTTTCTGTGGCTAATTCGGGGCTGTGGGCAGGACCCGGCGCTGGCGCTTGTTTTATTTTATGTTTCTTTTCAACAGCTGTTGAATTGAAAATTAAGATGTGCTGGGACCTAATCCCAAATAAAAATGCCAGTGCACCCCCCTGGGGCCCTGGGGTTAAGCTGTGGGGTGGGCAGCATGTGTCCCCATCCCAGGGCTGGGGAAAGACAGGCACGGTGCTTCCCACCTGCGGCCGGCTGGGAGGGCTTGTAAAGGACTTGCCACCATGGCCATGAGGTTTTCTTATTTCTTTTCTTTTTTTTTTTTTTTCCTGGATTCTTCCGGATTTGGGGCTTTGGGTGTTTTTAGTGGTGGCTGGAGACGGGCTCTGTGGTGCGTGGGGAAGTAGAAAGGAAAGATCATGAAATCATTAAGGCTGGAAAAGGCCTCTCAGATTCCCAGCCCACCCCACCGTGCCCACTGACTGACTCATCCCTGAGTGCCACATCTCTGTGGTTCTGGAACACCTCTGGGACGGTGACCCCAGCACTCCCTGGACAGCTGTGCAGTGCAACAGCGTTCTTTCTCATCAGGAATTTCTCCTGCTATCCAAACTGAACCTCCCTCCCTTCTACACCTTGTCTTAAAACGATGAGCTAGGATCCTCACGTCAGGGGGAGCAGAAAATGGCTGCATCCTCAGAGCAGGGGATAGGGAGCTTTCTGTGAGCCCGTTTCACAGGAACCTTCTAACCCCAATGATCTTTATGGGTCCCATCCAGCTTGGGATGTTCAGTGATTCCACGAACCCATTCATCCTCTTGTAAAATCTTGCAGATGGAATCTGGAGATATGAAGATGCATTTCTGCTCCACTGGCCATCTATGAACAGGATGATTGTGCTACAGCTGCCTGCAGATCCTGGGGTGAATCTTCAGCATTCCTAGGCAGATTTCACCTGTATTATTGGCATAAGTGCACCCTGCCCTGCCATCATGGTGTGTCCCCCGCTGCCCCGTGCTTTATCATTCGAGGTTATGGGAAGCACACAAAATATTTTGGTTTGCTCGTGATGGTCGTGCAGAGATTTTGGGGATCAGGATGTGCTGCATGCATCAAAGCACCTTCACCTCTAAGGCAGGCGGAGGTGATGCACAGGGGGCTCCCAAAACTCATTTCCCCTGGGAAAGCATCCTAAGCCCTACACATCCCAAATGCATACCGGGTCCTGCGGGATGAGACTGGAGAATGTGGGAGCGAGAAGGAGCGGGGCTTGTATGGGAAAGGATGGGGAGGTGCTGCTGTGCTTTTCGGGGAGCCCCCAGCACCCTGCCTGCTGCACAGAGCTCATGTGAAACTCATTAAAAGTGTGAGGAGAGGGAGCACGATGGTTGGGAATCGTTTTGTTTGGGTTTCTAAAACGTGCTCATGAAAACACTGTGTGGTTTTCTGACAAATTTGAAACAGTGCTATTCAATTCACTCCAGTGTTGCTACTGTTGATCTAGCAGACTGTAAAGCATTTATTGGAGTTGCTTGAGGCGAACTTAAGCATCTGTGGAATAACAAGTCCAGGAAGTAATTGCATCCACAAGGAAAATATTTTTATGTATAATTCAGTGACCCATTTTATAAACATTGCGGTTCCACCTTGGACTCTTTTTTTTTTTTTCTTCTTCTTTTTTTCCCCATTTTTTTCCCCTTTTCACCCACAGCCTTCCCCCATCCAAGCGCCTGAGGTCGGCCAAGTCTGTGGGGTTGGGTTTGGTGGCTTCTGCCTTTGGGCAGGCGCCAGGGTGGAGGCAGGAGGGACACCCTGGGGTGCCCAGCGGTGGTCCTGCAGTGGGGGGACATCGGTGCCAACACAGAGAGACGGCGCGGATGGCTCCTGCAGAGCCTGGCAGGCACCGGGGGGATTGTCTCAGGGCAATGGCTTTGCTTTATTCCTGAGCTTTATGAGTCACCCACAGCCTGTGTGGCATCGAGCTGGGGTTGAGGTCGCCGGTATCCTGTGCTGTCCTCATGTCCCCAGTGCTTGGGATGTCACACGGTGCTGGGAAATGGGGCTGTCGGCAGAGCCAGCCCTGCCACGGAGCTGTCTGCTGGAGGACGAGCCAACCCCGCCGCGGTGGCTGATGAAAGCATTATATTGATGCTTTCCTTTGAGTTATGTTTCTTTGGGTGAAGGGAAGTGGGCTGAAAACAAGAAGGCAACCAACCATGCTTCGGAGGAGCTGGGCTCCCCATCAAAATTCTTTTGGCAGCTGAAAGCCATGTTGGATTTTTCAATTTCACAATGTCCATTTTTGGTTAGTTGCTTTTTTTTTGTTTTTTTTTGGGGGGGAGGGGGGGAGGATTCATCTCCATGCAATAGAAATGCTTCTCCCCAGCTCAGGGCAGTGAGTGCTCAGAGCTTTGAGGACACACAGCACACAGCCTGGGGACACTGAGCACAAAGCCATCATCATCTCATGGTCCTCATTCTCTGTGCTACACTATAGGGAATCATTTGAACCCCTGAACACTCACAGTGCTGGGGTGTTTTCACTGTCTTGCAAATCCCTGCTATGACCTCTTTAAGCCAGGCAATGCCAAAAATCAGTGGGCAGAGCCCAAAATGAGGGCGCCAAGATGGGGCTCCCCATCTTCTCCTAATGCTTTTCTCCCCCCTCTCCACGCTGTTATGAGTCCTGCAGCAAGGCTGAGTGCCTGGCCACCCTCCAGGGGGGAGAACAAAGCAAAACAAAGCAGCCCTGGGAGTAAATATTATCTGGATACGAAGGAACGCTATGTTTCTTTGTATGGGTCTAGAATTTCTGCCTTTTAACAGCTAACCTTGACTCAGCCAATATCCACAACATGCAGCCCTGGCCAAAATATGCTGGGCCTTCAAGTACCACAACAGCTGTTTTTCTTGCTAAAATACAACATTAAATTTTTTGGACGGCTGGATGCTTCCTTGATGAAAGTAGAATAAGGGGCTATTTTCCTCCTTCCTTCTCTTTCTCTCCCCCTCTCCTCATTCCCCTATCTCCAGTGCCTTGGTGGGTCTGGAGCCCCCAGCACCCAGCTGTAAGGGGAGGTCTGGGGCCTGTGGGCTGCTCGGTGTCCCCCCGTGCTCCTGGATCCCTCCCAACACCCAGCTGAGCCCCGGCCAGCAGTGGTTGCAGCCCTGACATCTTGTTTTGCTGATGGTCTGTCGGTTGTCCAAAAGGTTCTGCTGTTAGAACAGGGGAACTGAGAGATGTGGGGTGGTGGTGATGCTCCCACATGTGCCCAAGGGGACCCTGTGGTGCTGGTGGGACCCCGGTGGGCTTTGCGCTTTGCACACCCTATCCATGCAAACAACAGTTTGGTGCTTTTCCAAGGGCTGTGGCTGATGATGTGGTGCGGGAACACAGTGGCTGCACCTGGCCCTGTCACCTGGTGCTGGTCACCCTCCCCACGCCAACCCCAAATCTCAGCCAGCTTTGGGCAACATTCACTCTCCTTCACCCTGCAATGCCCACAGTGAAATCAGCCTTGAGCTGGGTTTGCTGGCACCTTAATCACCTCCACGTCATCCATCAGAACAGCAGATCCGATGTGTTTGGGACACAGGACAGCCTCGCTGGACAGCATGCTTTTCCATGGGTGTTTTGTTGCATTTTCCAAGCTGAGGTGGGCACAGAGAGCTGCATGGTGCTCAGAGGGCATTTGCAGGAGCCCTGGGTATGAACTCAGGGAACTGCTGCAGTGGGAGCAGGGATGATGCTGCAGCCCCATGGCACCAGGATGTGGGGTTGACAGCTCTGCACTGCCCCACACACGGGTCCTACCCGGCCCCTCCCGGCCTCCGGCACGCGAGCTGTGGGCTTTGCTGCTTGGAAAAAAAAATCCCTCCGCTCCTCTTTCTTTCCTTTTTCCTTTTGGTTAAAGATCAGCTTGACTTTTAATGGGAGACAGAAGAATTTTTTAAAGGGGGGAGGTGGGAACCCAACCAGGAGTGAGTTTCATTGCCCAGAGCCTCGCAGCCGTGTTTATTTTGAATGGGGCCAGGGGCAGAAAACCCAGGGGGGGGACAGAGAGGTGCCATGGGCACAGCTGAAGCCCAGACCCCAGCGCTGTGCCACCCTTTCCCATCACTCCACGTTCCCAAAGCACCTTTTCTCCTTCACATTTCACTTGCTGAGCTGTTGGCATCGCTCTCGCTGCGTTACAGATGGGGATGGATGGTGATGGGGACGCGGCCGCGTGCGCCCGGCGCAGACACAGCGATATTTGTGTGTGTGTAATGTATGTGTTCCCCTTTCCCCGGACAGCTACCATGTGTTTGGAATTAGCGCCGCGGTTGCAGGGGGAGAAGGCAGCTGGGTTTCTCCGGAGCATTTCAGTGCTTAATCTCTGAAGAATGCAGAATGTCTGTCTGGATGCCCCGGCCAAGATCAACTCCGCGGCACGGGGAGGCCAATATAAACGTTCATGTTTTGTGTCACTGAGATTTCATTAGATGTTTTTTATGTAATTGCATAAGTCAAACTACTGTGATGAAAATGCCACAGCGAACAAACGGGATGAATTGTGAAACTTCTCCTTCGAGGAGAGGACTGCGGGGTCCAACTCCAACCTCTTCCAAGGCAATGGGGTCCAGTTCCAGTCTCTTCCAAATGCTGGTGACCTTTTTGGAGGCTCTTTGCTGTCCCACTGCATCGATGTCATGGCAGGAGAAGTCCCCATGGATGGCTCCTTGAGTCCCGGGCTCAAGGCAGAGGAGGTGGGAGGAAGTCCTCCCCCATTTCTTGGCTGCCCGACACCCCAGCACCCTGCAGCATCAGGATGAGATCACTGCACTCTTTCGTTCTCACTTTTAGAGGAGGGGATAGCGAGCAGTGGGGCTCACTCCGGAGCTCACAGCAGTGCCATGTTCAATCCCCACTGCCAGCCCCAATGGCTTTGTGCCCGTGTCCCTTAAAGACCTGCTGTATCTCCTTGTTTCTACAGATTAATGCAAATTTAATGAGGCCTTAATCACCCGCTGAGGTCAAATGCATGCTCTCAAGGTGTATCCTGTGGTGCTGTTATTCCCTGGGTCCAGCAGCATCCATTGCCCTCCTGTCCCATCCTATCCATGGTTGTGGTCTGGCAGCACACAGACTCCACTGGGACATGAGGACAGGCAGAGGCTTCTGCGAGCGGGGCTGGAAAGGTCGCCCTCACTGCAGACACATCTGCTGAACGGGAGGGCCTGGAATTTGGGATATTGTTTTTCTGGTGGGGAGCGGTGGGTGCCAAAAGCCTGATAAATTAATCACCTTGGACATGGGTCAGTCCAGCTCCTGGCACATGCAGCCTGGGCTGCCCAAGCCACTGAGTGGAGATGGGGCCCACGTTCAGCATGCAGTGAGGGGTGTGGGCACAGGACAGTGGCTGGATGCAGAGCTGGGCTCCTGAATGCTGTTTTGCATCAGCTCCCTACAGCCAGGCACCGTCACTCCCTGACCAACTTCTGCATGCCCAATGTCCATGGGAGATAAGGATGTGTTTGGGGTTTGCACAGCTCATGGTGCTGCAAAGCGCTGCCTTGGGGACTGCTGCGGTGCTAGGGAGCATGCAGGTTGTGGAGAAGGCTGCATGGAGTGCAGATGTGCAGGCTGCAGCTGTTGGAGATCACAGGCAGCTTCTTGCAGCCGTTCAGCCCCATCCCTGCAGGCAGGTGTTTACCACCTGGGCTGAATGCCCTGGCTCCATGCGTGGCAGAGCCCAGAGCTGGGCTGAGGGTGATGCTATGCAGCTGTGAGTGGCATTGTGGCCCTACCGTAGCACTGCTGGTTTGCAGGGATTGCTTTGATCCTGCTGCTTGGGTTCATGCACCAACAGTGGACAGTGGAGATTTTTCTGTCTCTAATGAATCTGCTGCCGTCTTCCTCCTCCCCATGCATGCATTCTCACTTCTTCTTTTCTGCTTCCTTTCCCCGCAAGCAGCAGCATCCTGCCAGCAGCAGCGTTTGTGGCACCTTCCTCAGTCTTTCTTAGGAGCACTTCAGTTTGGAAAAGGATAAAAAGAGGGAAGCAGGGCAGGGAGCAGAGCTTGGAGGAAAGATCCCACTGGAGCCTTCAGCACATGGGCTGTGCCTGTTCCTCTCTTGCACAGGAGCCACTCAGGCTGCAGTGCACTGCTCGGGGCAGAAGGTGTTAAGCACGTGTGCTGTCATCCACCTTTGGGATCTGAGATCTTTTTGGGATGATGCAGAAGCTGCCTCCATCCCTCCTGTCTTCTTGCCTTGTGTTCTCTCCTTCTCTCTCCATTATTTTTTTTTTTTTTCCATCCAGACATAATTAATGTAAACCAAATGCTTTCTGCACAGCTACTGGCATTCTGAACCCATGTTATGTGTGGTCTTCCCTTTAGCCTGGACAGCCCAGAGACGGAGCAAAATGCTGAGTGCTATCCCAGACCTTGCTGGGCAGCATCCATTGCACAAGAGGCACCTTCAGTCTGTGCATTCCCTGCTGGGATGGGGCTATGCAGTGCTGGTTGAACTGGTTTAAATGAAGTTTTTGAGTGTATCCATGGCTTTATCTTCCAAATCCTGCCAAACTCAAACTGAACTTTTCTTGCTGCTTGGAGGAAATGTGTTTAGCTGTAAATCCCAAATGCAGCAAGATCTTGCAGTATGATTTTTACTGCAGCTGATTTCTGATGATTGCTCTCACTTGGTCATTTACACTGGATCTTTAAGGATCGAGGTGTGAAGAAATGAAGCAGCATCCAGCCTTTTCCTGGGATGTCCCAAGGGCCTGAGAAGAGGCTCAGCCGAATCTGTTGCCATGTGCTCCACAGAGGTGACCCTGGACTGCCCAGTCAGGTCCCACTGTGAGTCAGTGGCAAAGCATCTTGCAGCCATGTCGTGTGGGCTAAACGGGAAGCATCTGATGGCAGTGCTGTGGACGTGCTTTGAATTCCAAGGTGATTAGGATGCTGCAGATGCTTCGGTGAGAAGGTGGGAGCAGGTCACCAGGAATCACTGCCACGTTTCTGCTCAGGAAGTGTCCCCAGATTGTGTCTGGGACTGGATGGACATGGGAGGGTGACACCACTTGGATGCCTCCTCCATGGTGAGTTTGGGGCATGGCTCAGGAGTTGAGTGCTCTGGAGAGAAAATGAAGAAAAAAAAAGCAAAGCACATTGGGGAGAACATACATGTGTCCTCAGCAGAGTAGTTTGGTTATAAAAAGCCTTTCAGGGGAAGAGTGGTTTACATGGAAACCTCAGCCAACCCAGGATGGGCACATGGAATCATTGAATCGCCAAGGTTGGAAAAGACCTTCAAGACATCTAAACACTCCTTGGACATCTCCAGAGATGGTAACTCTACCACCTTTCCAGGCAGCCCACTACAGCACCTGACCACTATTTTGAAGGGCCTCAGGTAGCCGGGAGGGGTGAATTCTGCTCTGTGTGACGGAGAGATGCTCACTGGAGAGGAGAAGAGCCCCACTGACAGAGGAACACCCCCCACTCTTCCCAGCCCTGTCCCCAATGAACAGACTTGGGGCCATGTGGTCCCCCCCCCTGGGCAGCCCTGGAGCTCTGGGTGATGACAATGTTAAATGAGTGAGAGGCTGAAAAATAGTGAGTGAGATTTTGTAATAACTGGTCACCTTGGCCAAGGAGGCAAACATTCTTCCTCGTGAGAGCGAGATGCTTTAGGAACTGACTTAAAATTAATCCAAAACATGAGCCCAGCTCCAAATGAGTGGGACTTGGCAAGAGGGCTGGACACATTATCTTTAAATATAGGCAGGCATCCCGGAGGGTTTCTGGTGGTTTTTCTGGTCATTCCTTATTCCTCTGTCTCCCCTTCTGCTCCTTGCATAATTCTGTCTATTTTAATGCTTGTTGCCACATTTTTGGCAGTTCATTTGTTTATTGCCCGAAAGCAGGCAAGGGTTGCAACACTACAAGAGCTGTTGTGTTGAGATACTTTACTGGTAACAGCAGAAGAAACCCCCTCACCACCAGGGCAGGAAGGCAGCATGAGGGCTATTGGACACATCTGGATGTATAAAGATACATCTGCCTTTAATTCTTCCCGCTGTAATGCAGAGCAGGTCCGGCTGGAGCCTTGCATGGTCGCATGCTCAGAAAGCACTGGCGATGCGGCAGTGCTAGGACAGTGAGGGCCACATGTTCTAGCAAACACAGCTTCCTATTGACTTGTTAAACATTTGCTATTTATCAGATTTTGCTTTTAAAGTGTCTGTAACGAGTCTGGGAGAACTCGTGTCAAAATCCCTTCCAGATGTGGAGGTGCTACCTGATACCTTGGTCATAGCGCAGACCTGAGCTCCTGCTCTGTTCCAATGAGCTGGGCTACTGAAAGAGCAAAAATGCAAAGAAAGGCATTTAGAGAGGGGAGAGGTGTGTGAAAAGCTTCCCCTAATCTCCAAGAAAAGCTTTTCCAGGATGGCAGAGATGTGGCACTGAGGAACGTGGGCAGTGGGCACGGTGAGATGGGCTGGACTTGGGGATCTGAGAGGGCTTTTCCAACCTTTGTGATTCTATGATTTTATGATTCCATGATTCCCTTTTATGGGCAAAAAGACCCTTCGTGAGTTTTATCATTGCTGGAAAAACACAGGTAGTGGAGACACAGCTGCCCTGCCTGTCTGTGCAGTGCTTTTTGAGTAACACTGACTTTCCCCCATTTCAAGAATGCTTCTTTGGGTCTAGGGCTCCCAGACACATCAGCTCCTTTTATGAGCATCAGATGATGTGTACAGCTGGAAACCCGAGCGGCTCCCTTGCCTTCAGAGCACATGGATCAGATAAAGACCATCAGTTCAACACTTATTGGAAGGCCCTCCTTCCAGCAGCACACGCTCCACAGACACGCTGCCTTGTCAGTCTGCAGGAGAAGCTTTGGGGCCATGAGATATTCCCAGATTAAAACAACTCCTCTTGCTCTGTGGTATCTGTCAGATCATATAAGGGCTGAGCCAACTCCCATTGTAGCAAGGGAGGGTTTTTCCACTGCCTTTAAGAGGTGCTGGCTCAGGGCCATCCTTTCTGTAATGTGGATCCGGCAGTGTGCGTGATGCTCTGCATGATGACAGAATTTCTGGGAGATTGGCCTAAACCAAAACCTTGGACTGCCGCTCTCAGGGACCTCTCTGCTGCAGGAGTGGGGTGGCCAAAGATGCCCAACCTGGATTTGGGATGAGAGTTTTGTAGCATCGTTGCAGGAGCCAGGAGAGCCCTGCTAGCCTGCAGCTGCCCCTCCAAGGACTCTGTGCTCATATTTGGGGCTGAAGGTTGCAACCCTGCAGGACGCCCAGCACTGAAGTGGGATGGATGTCCTGGTAGTGCTACCTATTTGCTACACATATTATGCATCTGCTTTGACTATGTCTAGTGCTGCTGCGTGGAAGGTTGTTTTTGCATAGTAAACCCAACCAGGGTGATCCCACCCTGCTCCCCTTTGTTCCAGGTTGGTGGATGGGGCTGCTCTCAGTCTGGTGCTCCCGTATCACGTCCCAGGGAGATCTGGTGCTGGGTAGGACATGGGTGGTGGCTGCCTTTGCCACTACAGGTTCTCCCCCTGAGCCATGCCCTGTCAAAGGCACAGGCATCTCCAAGAAAACAGAATGAAGGGTGATGGAAGAGCCCAGCGCAAGATCTCCCCTGGGCTCCCTGAACACAAATCACCAAAGCTGAACTTCCATGAAAATTGAGTTTCTATGGACAACCCCTGAGAGTAAGTCCTGGAGAATGCATCTCCTGGGTCTGTCCAGCACAGCTCCCTTGGAGCTGCCCAAGCTCAGGAGCTGCAGTGCTTTCCAAAACGAGGTAGCCTTGCTGTGGCCCACAGGGCACAGCATTAGTCAGAAGATGAAGCCAAGCTTGCCACTAAGCCAGTGGAGCCTCTTGCTTGGACATGCATAGAGAGTCAGCATGGAGAGGGGGAGCAGTGAGTGGAAAAAGCCGAAAGCTGCCGTTCAGAATCCCATGGAGATAAGGTGCTTTCTGGAGTGCCCCATGCAGCTGGCAGCAGAAATCGAGCTTTTATGTTTAGGTCTGGCCAGATTCTTGCTTTCTGCAGCCAAAGGGATCTGGATAAGGTTTGCCTGGAAGATTAGCTGGCACTCAGCCTCACTCCACATCTCTGGAAGCTGCCCCTCGTGCAGCAGCAGGTCCTAAATCCCCTCATCCCAGCCCTGTGGGGTGGCTGTCATCAGGAGAGGACGGGGATGGGGACACTTTGGCCATGAGTGCTGCAAAGGGGCAGCACTGGGTCATCCTGTATGCGGGTGCCCATTGGTGTGCAGTGCGATGCTGCTCTGCCTTGTGCTGACAGCAGATACAGGGCTGGAGCAGAAAACACAGTCCCTCCCCTCTCATTCATTTTTTCCTTTTTTTCTTTCTTTTTTCCCCCTTGGGTCGATGGTAAAAAAGCCCGGGCGGTTTCGGCTCCGCAAAACCCAAATGCCTTTTGCAGCATCAAGCCTAGATCCCATAAGTAATATCCCAGCGTTGGAGAATAACACAGTATATGAAGTAGACGGGGAGCTATAAAGACGCTTTAAAAGGGGCAATAAAAGTTTTGGGTTTCATATCGTCTTACCAAAGAAGAGAATAACAGAGAAGCAGGAAATTTCAGTAGCAGACATGACAAAGGTCACAGCACTCAGACTGCACCTTAGACGAAAACACCTCGTCTTATGAAAACAGCAAGAATTTTTGGCAGGGGCTCAAGAGCTCTTACAGGCAAAGCTCTCAGCAGCGCTAAAAGGTTACAAGAGACTGTTTTGTCTACGTTGCTGTAAATGTTTATAATATTTCCTTGCATTTGTAGTGCATGGGATATCCTGGCCGGGCGATAGCGAGCTCAGTCTCTGCAGGCAGGTGTGGGGAGCCCTGCATCGCCCCGTGGATGCTCGTCCCACCGTGGACACCACGGATGCTCCAGGCTGTGGTGCAGCTCTCAGGATGGGTGCTGGTTTGGGGGTGGACGGTGGGAGCAGAGCCTGAGGGCAACAATAGGCAGAAAGGAATAGAGAGAAACCTCACTGCCGTTTTGTGGTGTGTAATACCCTTTCTGGATGGTTGGTTTTGTTTTGTTTTGGCTTTTTTTTTTGGTGTAACACCTGAGTACACAGCAGGTGGGAGCAGGAGCTTTCATTTACTCAGCTGGACCTTAGCTCATATGCCCTCCTGGCTTGCAAGGGATCTGTCAGCCTTCTTATAACATGCATTTAGGCACCATAAACCACTGCATTTATCAGCAGCTCTCCCCTAAGCATTTTGCAGGCACGATTCTCTCCCCATGCTTGTGAGCTCAGCTGGGGCTTCCATGGGGAACTTTCACAGCACTGCTGCCCTGCAAGAGCCAAACAGCCACAATATGTGTTTTGGGGTTCATGTCCCTCTGGTCAGTGGCTGCACCAGTGGTGAAGATGTGCACAGAGATGTGGAGGCTGGATGAACGTTTGAATGCGAAGCAATGAACCCCAGCCTGCAGCATTCAGGATGCACAGATGTGCTCAGGATGGCTCGACAAGCGACAGGCAGAGCATTGCATGCACCTTGCAGATGGGGCTGGAGGCTGCGTGCACTCCAGCGAGTCCTGTTGGTCGAGGTGCCTGCAGAGCCCTTTGGGCACACTTTTCTCTGTGTGCAGCTGGTTGGTTGTGCCACCAGCTTGCCAGTGACTCCTGGACACGCGGGGCTCCGTGATTCATTTGTGTTTTTGTTGGAAAGCTGCTCAGCTTTGGTCGTTGCCCCATTGCAGGAAGTGGCTCTGATGAATGACCGGGCTGGATTTCTCTTCCAGAGGAACCCAGGCTTAATGTGGGCTTTCTGTGGACATCACTGTATATCAATACTGCTCTAATTGTCCATGACATATAGTCTTGGCGTATTTCCCAGACAGTCTAAATAAATCATACACTTCTGCTATAGTAAATAGTCTGTTAGAGGAGATGTTAGAGGCTTACAGCCCTCCCCCCTCTCCGAGAGCTTTGCTGTGCCCTCTCATTTTCCTTGGGCTTCCCATACTAAGGATGCTTGCTGTGAGCACACCTGCTGGCCTGGCCAAAGCACCCAAAGCTGCAGCTGATGGTGAGGCAGGGGATGGGGTGGCTGTGCCCAAAGCGTTTGGGGCTGGAGAAAGACAGGATTGAGCAGGGAGGGGATCTGCACCACTTGAGAAATGCTGGTGTTGCACATTTGCCAAGTCTTTGCAAATAAGTATTATTTACATCAAGAGAATGCATAAATAAAATTGTAAATATCTCACAAAAATACAAACATCTCACAAAAAGGTTCTGGGTGTTACAAACAGAGAACTATGTGCTCAAACTGGTCCTGAAGCTCTGGTCCTCCCAGGCCAGCAAAGGGGACAGGGGGAGGTGACGTGACCAAGAGCGCACAGGGTGATGCAGAGCTCTCTGGCACAGGGGCACACCCCATGCAAAGGCTTCACCAGGGGAACTGAGCAAAGTGAAAGCACATCAGCTGGGGCTGATGGTGGAAAGAGCAAACCATTCCACAGAAGAAAAGCCCTGGGTGTGTATGGGGCTGGTGGGCAAAGATCCTCTGGAGCAAAGCACCATGCGGGGGGCTCAGACGCAGCAGCACAGCGTGGAGCAGTCGAGCCTGGCAGGGCTGCCAGCCCCCCCGGCCTTCTTGTTCTCCTTGGGCAGCAGCAGCACGAAGGCCATGGCCAGGGCGCAGTGGTAGAAGCTGTGCACGTAGGTGTAGTCCCACTCCTGCAAAGGGGAAAGCATTACTGGGCCAGTGGGTGCAGAGCGTGGGGGTTCTGCAAGTAGCCCAAAGGAAAGGGATAAAAGAGATATCCTGAGTCCTGCTGTCAGAGAAGAAACGATTTTCAGCCTTAAAAAAAAAAAAAAAAAGAGGCAAAGTGGATTTAACACATTCCAATTTGCACATTTCCCAATTGGTGAATGAAGTGTTTCATTACCCTGCAAAGGACGAGGCTGGGAAGGCCAGGAGGGAGGATGGGGTGCGGTGGGGGGGGGACGCGCTGCAAAGTGACATTTTTATGTTCTGCTAGAATGTGCAATTACTGCATGCTTTGAAAAATAACCCTTGGGGATGGCGGCGAGGTCGGATCTCACAGCTCCCAATGCACGGAGCAGCCGTAACGGTGTGGGTGGGACGTGTGAGCTCTCATGCAGAACAGGGGCACTGGGCAGTGGTGGGAGCAGAGGTTGAAAGCAAGGCTGTGTGCATCCAGGAGCCAGTGGGGCCTTCACCTTGGCATGAGGACGGTTTGGATCTATTCGTGGCACAAATGTTAGCCAGGGTGATGACCTCTGGAGATGTCAATGTGGGCGAGAGTGCAAATGGTACCTCAAAGAAGAACCTCAGCATCAGTGCTAATGCCCCGAAGCAGAAGCCAGGACCGATCTGTTGGGTGTAGACGCTCTTGTCTGGATACAGCCCTTTCTTCTCCTTCATCTTTTGTAGCTGCAAGCACACAGAGCACACTGAGCAGCCTCACCTGTGGCCCACAGGGGCTCCATGCCCAGATCTCGTTAATGTTAACACAAAGAACCACAGAACCACTTGAGTCGGAAGGGATCCCTAAAGGCCACCTGATCCAATGCCCTGCTGTGAACAGGGACACCTGCAACTCCACTAGGTGCTCAGAGCCCCATCCCCCAACCTCGGATTTCTCAAGGGACAGAACCCCACCACCTTTCTGGGCAACCTGTGCCATTGCATCACCACTATTGTAAATTTTTTTTCCTTATATCCAGTCTAAATCTCTCCTAACACCAAGCCATGAAACACTCTAACACAAAGCCATGCAAAGCTGCAGTCACGCTCTGAGGCTGTGGGCTCTGCCTGCACTGGGCAAGCCCTGTGCTCCTTCTGCCTCTGTTGTTTTGTTTGTTTGTTTTTGCACAATGCTGGATTCTCAACATTCAGCCCCAAAACCTGAGCTAAGGATGCGTGCGCCCTTGCAAACCCAGCCTCTGTCTGAGAGACAAGTTCAACTTGGGGCTGGACCTTGAAAACCTCTTGCAGGTAATTGGAGAGCCCCAGGCATGCCCTTTGGACGCACCCATTTCACGGTGATCACCAGCACAGCTGTCCCAATGGGTCCCGAGTAGATGCCGTATCCCCAGCGGTCATGGTAGGTCCTCACAGCGATGGTGAGCACGCCAAACATGACGAAGGTCGATCTCTTTGGTTCATCAAACTCGGCCAGGGCTGTGGGCAAAGAGCATGGATTTGGCTCAGCTGTGTTTCCTGCTCCCGTGGTGTGGAGAGCAGCTCGGGGTGCCCAAGCCTCATCCCAGGGACCCCAGGATTGGGTCTGGGATTGGTCAGACTAGATGATCTCAGAGGTCTTTTCCAACCTTAATGATTGGGGCTGTGCTTTAGGTTAGGGTTAGGATTAGGATTCTACAGCCATCAGTGCTGGGATGTGCATTCACCCCTTCCCCTTGGCTCTGCAAATGCAGGGAGCTCAGCACACCTGTAGGGCTGACCCTGGCAGAACCTGCTGCTGCCTCAACCGAAAAGTCAGGGATGAAAGCAGGGATCTTGCAGCTGGTGGAGCTGTGCCTGGTTCCTGCTCTTCCCAAAGCCCTCCCAAATTTCCTGGCTGTGGTGGGGATGGGGCTCCAGGCTGATGGGCGACACCGGCACCTGCCTGGGTTTGCAAGCTGGAAGTCGCCAGTGCAAGTGAATTATTGAAGGCTTTTGTTTAGCACAGAATGGGGTAATAACTGATAAAAGTTATGGATCCCAGTGGGCTCCATGCTTTTCCAGCTCGCACAGCTGTGTTATGGCTGTCCTGGATTTGCATTCCGGGAAGCGTGCCCGAGGGTCTGCGTCCGCACATGTGCGCCTGGGCTTTACAAGGCACAGCCAGAGGCTTCCCTGGGCTGCAGTCAGTGCACCTCCATGTCCTTGGATCAGGTTTTTATAGGGAGTTTGGCTAAGGGATCATGTCCGCATTTTAATCTCTGTTGTTTCCCCGCGGGTCAATATTTTAAACATCTTAGTCTGGGGTTATTTATTTTATTATTTATTGATTTGCTGTCCGATTTTTTTTGAACGCGGTTAATGAAGCAATCGAGTTGAAATTTTGCTGCGAGGAACCAAAGCGCCTGGATCAGCACCGACCTTCCCTGACCCTGCCGTCATCTACTGAGAAATGTCCCTTGCAGACCACGTGCCCTTCTGCAGCCTTCCCCCTTCTCTGGTTCTTTCATTGTGTTCATTCCTATTTTGCCTCGTTTCAGTGGTGAATGAGGAACAAGAGGGGAAAAATAGAGAATGGAGGGAATGTGAGAATAGGAAACCTGAATATGCCAGAGTCAGGATTTTTAATGAAAAGCAAGTAGAGTATCTTTCTGCCTTTTCTAATCAGATCTAATAATTTCCAACAGCCCAGACCAGGCTTGATAACTAGGGAGATAGATTTGTTTTGACTAAACCACTTTGGTTTGCTTGCTGCCTAGGGAAGTGGCAAGCTCTGCACTTTGAATGCCTCAATTCTGGGATGTGGGCTGTTCCATGGCTAGAAGAACTTCAGCACACAAACCAATGGGCACAGTGTGGGGACAGGGAAGAGAAAAGTGAGATTCTCTGGTGTGTGAGGTCTCAGACCAAGTCATCCTGTAGTACTCCCAGTGCTGCTGGTTCCTTGAACCAAAGCACAAGATTGCATGAGCCTATCTGAAGTAAACAATTTTGCTTATGTGAAAAGCTAATGATGGAAGAAGAGTGCCTAATTTATTGTAACAGCTGGCTCCAGGGCTCTGTTTATCTCAAAGAGCAAAGCCATCCCAACTACCATGTGGGATGGTTTTGGTGTGCATCCATCCACTAGGTGCAATGACTTTCCAAGGTATGTGTGGTACACAGGCAGCCGTGCCCATGGCAAGGGGTTTGGAGCCTGATGATCCTTAAGGCCTCTTCCAACCCAATCCATTCTATGATTCCATGACATAAAGAAAGACCAAACCATGGCGTGGGCTGACTTCTGTAAGAGGTGAGTGATGTAGTAGAGCTCCAAAGCACAGCCCTGCAACCAGCACCCACCTGCAGGGACCCTGAGCCGTGCTTACCCATCAGGGACACCCAGATGGACAGAGCTGTCCCATAGATGCTGAAGTACTCCAGGATGTCATAGCGCATGAAACATAGCACCGATAAGCCAGGGCCATCACATGCATGGTAAATCTATTCAAAAAAGAAAAAAAGAGAACATTAGAGATCTAGATTCTTACCCACAGACAGGTAAAATATACCTCCTCTTATCAGTTGGTTTGAAACAGACTTTGTGTGGCTGCTAAACCATAGGAGCAGAACAGTCCCAGATCCACCAGGGTTGCTGATGTGCAGCAGTGAATCTATTGGAGAGACAATATCACCGTACCCAATGGCAAACCACCCCAGTGCCAGCACCCTTCTGTCCTATTAAAAATTATCTGCTGACTGGTTCTGCTTTGCCTTCCAGGCAGCGCCAGAGTTTGCATTGTGATGACCACACCACTGCTGTGAGCAGGGACCCACAGCTGCTTTCTTCCAGCAGAAGGAAGGGCTCAGACAGTTTTGATCTTAATTGTGAAAGATTCTTGTAAAAGAATTCCTAATGAGTTTCCCAATGAAACACGTCTAGATGCCAGGTCACCGTATGGGCTAATTAGGGTTTTTATGGACAGAGTCTGGATACTGGGGACGTCACTCATTAGTGCCTGCTGGTTCCTGTCCACTGGATGTTGCTCATCGATTGGGATATTTGCAAAGAATCACTGTCATGCAGCACAGATGCAGACCAAGCCAAGAGAAATTTCGCAGAGCAATCACAGCAATGCTCCTGCCTGGTGCTCACCTTTCCCTACCTGCTCCCAGCCCTACTCACTTCCCACCACAAGCACCATAGCACTGGAAAGGTCCCAGCACTGCTTGGCCCCGTGCCTATGGGGCAGCCCCACTGCCATGCAGAGCAGGATGCTGCTATTCTGTATCATGGGTATCACTCGGAGCCCTTTGGCTCACCATGGTTTCTAGCAATGATAGCACTATGGCCATCGTTCCTCTCCCTGCTTCAGGCTGTGTTTGGAGATCAGGGAGGAGAAGGGCTGAAGGAGAAGGAGTGCCTTTCTGGCCGGCATCATGCCACTTGTTGGGCACGGCCACATGCAACCCAGGAGGGGATGTGACAAGAATGGGGATGGCAGCAGCTGTCACCCCCTGCCCCATCCGGATGGCAGCTGCAGCCCCTTCCCCAAGCGAGGATTTCGGCTCCGCGGTGAGGATCCGTCCCGCCTCCCCTCCAGGCACACGCCAACTTTCCGATGGGCTTCTGGGGAAGGTGGAGCAGACACAGAAGCGGTGCAAAATGAAATCGTAGATGTCTGGCTTCCCCGGGGAGCTGGGAGGGAGCTGGGGGGGGAAGGGGGGGGCTGTGCTCGGCGGGGATGGGTTTATTGACTGCTCCTGGAGTCTTTATGGAACTGGCAGAAGTTTTCCCCCTGCACTGTGCTTTAAATGGGGCTTTAAATGGTGGATCCTCAGGAATAAAAGCGTAGAGGGCTTTACCCTCAGTTCTGCTGCAGAAGAGCTGTTTGCACCAGGAAGATGCCTCGCTATCCACTGTCTCTGTGTCCATGCAGGGGACACAAATTGCTCCATGAAATGCCTTAGGATGGGTGGTGAGAAATGAACAAAAGGGGGGCAGGAGGTGCTGACTTTCACATCACTGCCACAGTGGAGGGGTAAAACTTATTTTCCCCGATAGCTCAGCAGCATGTTTTAGCCTTTCCTTCCCCCCTGCAAAAGTCCCTGACTCCAGCATGGCTCACACCAGCACTTAGCAATTGCAAAATCAAGAATTTGACTGTGTGCTTCTGGCTACAAGGACAGAAGCATAGTGAGATACTCTGAATGGCATTTAAACCCTCAGTCCAGCGTGGCTATTTCCCAGCTGTAAAACAAAGAGAGGATTGGCTCCAGAACACTGTGTTGAATCACTGTTTCACATCCAGACCCTTCCTAAATTCACCATGAAACACCACTACGTCCCCTTAAGGACAGCCCTCGGCACATCCACCCAAAGAATCACAGGGCCATAGAATTATAGAATCATTTGAATCGGAAGTGACCTTCAAATGCCATCTGGTCCAACTCCCTGCACTGAACTGGGACGCTTACAGCTCAGTCTGGTGCTCGTGTCCCCAACCAGCCTGACCTTGGGTGTCTCCAAGGATGGGGACGTTCAAGAACACACTGCTCAGCACTGCACACGGTGGGAGATAGCTAAAATTGGGTATTCTGGTGGTCACTTGGTTACATCCCCTCTCACCCCCATGGACACCCCCCTGTTCCTGACACTGGGAGGGAGGAAAAACACATGCACTCTTACCGCCACGAAGAACATGGTGAAGAAGTAGACCATGGCTTCCATGTGGAAGCGCCGCTTGGCCGCGATGCTGATGGTGGGGAGAAAGACCAAAGTGCTGAGGGTGGGCAGGAGGAGTTTGGCCACCAGTGAGCCCATGGGTGCCTGACAGGCCGGCGGCTCCTGGGTCTGTGTGAGCTGCTGGAGATGGAGGAGAAAACAGACGTGGAGAGAAGGCTTTAAACTTTAAATGTCCAGAGAGCTGCAGGCAGGGAACAGCTGCGGGCTGTGGCACAGCTGAGCCGCCCATGCACTCCATTCCCTCCTGGATAGCAAAATTCTTGGGGCAGCAAATGCTCCATGCCCTGCAATGCCCCAGCTGTTTGTGTCCTTCGACGACTGCGGTTTGCTTAATACTGGCTGTAATGCACATGCGTTTATTGCACACACCCATGGAGCTCTGAATCTGGCTTTTATCCACGGAGGAGAGGCGCTGGGGAGCAACAAGCATGGGAGCAGCATCAAATCTGAGCCAGCATCCTATCTGGTGTGAAATGCCGCCTATACACGCGTGTGCCTGGGTGCTCAGGAAGGGTGAAACTCAACCCCATGGAAATTCAAGAACTGAGCTTTCCCTCTGCAGAGAGGAATAGGAGCAGATCACTGGATGGTGTGGGAGAACTGGAGGGAAGGAGACCAAAAGCCAAGCAAAATTTGGGCTGCTAATCCACTCAGTGGCTTCTCTCTTTTATTATGCCTTTTTATTATATCACCGCTGATCCCCTCCTAGGTTAATATCTTTTCCTTGGAGCCTTGCAGGGATTCTCAGCATCCTTTCAGTCCAGCTGTTCTCATGAGCAGGGAGCAGGAATGCTGAGCTTGAGCAAACGCCTTTGTGCTGGTGGGGGTTGGAAGGGGGCTGTGGGCTGCTGGGAGCCACCAACTGTGTGTGAGCTCTATAGCATGGGTTTGCCCGTGCCTCTGATGGGAACGCATAGAGAAAAAGGCATTGTGAGCCTCCAGACAGGCTGGAAAGGGAGGAGGAGTCACTTGGGTGTTGCGTGCAATGAGGATGGCCCAGTAGTATCAAGGTGTGGGCATAGGAGGGTTTGCTGGCAGTCTTCCTCCAGGCACAATGTGATGGGGTCCTGTTCTATAGGATATCTCAGGTTGGATATTATGAAAAACTGCTGTTCTGAAAGAGTGGTAATGCAGTGGAACAGGCTGTCCAGGCAGTGGTGGGGCTACAATTCCAGAACCGTAGAGATGAGGCACTGTGGGACTTATCTGCTGGCATGGTGGGGAGGGTTGGGGATCTGAGAGGTCTTTTAAAACCTGAATGATTCTGTGGTTCTGTAACTGGTCAGGTCTGCAGGCGAGCATCCCTTCACAGGAAGCTGCTCTGTGCACGTCTTCAGCTGCCCTCCTGCCTGCACGAGCTTAGCACCAATCCCTGCAAAACTGCAAATAAACAGTGAAAACCTCTATGATCCCTTTACACCGTGAAAATCTCTCACCTCGACCCAGCACAGAACTACCCAACTTCTCCTGAGTGGGAACTGGAGCAAAGTGAACACATGTCCACAACTGTGTGCATGGCAACCCCTTGGGACCATTCGCATGGATGTGTGACTGTGGCGGTCATGCAACAGCTTCAAAATCTGATCAAACCGTTGTCACATGAACCCCCCTCACTTCTTTGCCCAAAACACAGCTGGAGCCCAGGGGAAGGGAAACCCAGCTGGCTGCTGGCTGCAGCGCGTGCCAGCCCTGGGCAGTAAGCGCTGGAGCTCTCAGGAGCAAGAAAACATTCCTCAGGTGCTTTGGGTTTTGTCTCTCCCAGCTGCACGCCCTGGGCTGGTGCTTGATTTGCAGCCAGCACTGTAGGCACGAAGGAAAAAAAACACCCCTGGTTTGCACACGTGTTCCAGCATGGATTGAAAAAGAGAGCCCAAAGCAAAGCGTGCAGGGCAGGTGGCAGCTCACCTCGGGGTCTTTGTTTCAACACACGGTGCTAGACATGGGCTTTGCACATCTTCCAGGGAAGGAACCCAAGGGACAAAGGGTCAGAATTCTGTTCCTACACTCTTAAACAGGTAGGAAATCTAGAAAGAGCAAATTTTAGCTCCTGCGTTTTAAGTGCTTCTGGAAAGCAAATTTCACATTCACATTCCACAGGGCTAATTTTGTGTGGACCAGAGTGCACACAAGAACGGTGATACATATGGCTGAAAAGTGGTTCCCAGATGCCAAAACCAGGTTCTGGTATGCCGGCCTGGATCCTTCCAGGGTAACACTAACCATGGCTCTCTGTGAGCACTTCTACTGTTTCAGCTCAGACGTTGCAGAGGAGAAAGGAGACACAGAGAGTTTTGTGTTATTTTTAATGTGAGGGTGATAGGTTGAGTGTAGAATGCACTGAAAGAGGAGTGGGGATCGATGCCAGTATCGAATATGAAGAATATATTCTCCTTTGGGTGAGTGAAGGAGCCGCCTTCCCTACCCCAAGGAGCAGGGGCGAGCAGAGCATTGGGGTAAAATCCCTCCCATCGCCTTTGTCAGAGCCGCTGCATGAATGCAAAGAGAGCTTTTGATAGAACCACCATCCTTTCTGTAGGACTGCAAGTCACAGGTGTGGGGAAAGGGCCCTCCAGGCATGGTGCTGGCTATGGGGCAGTGCCCACCCACCCCCTTCTGCACCTGCAGCCTTATTAGTGAAATAAATTGCCACTTCAAACGTCTGTTCTCTGTGAGGCCTGGCCCTGTTTTAGCTTACTGCTTGGCTTTAATGATTCCTGCTTCCTGTCTCCCTATTGAATAAACCTGTTGTGTGTGACACCTTTGCTTTTTTCCTTTGGGTTTTCCACCCTTCCCTGCCCCTCTACCTGGTCATTGCCTGTTACAACGTCACCATTAGTGATGAGGACGTATGTTTTGTCACCTGTTTGTTGTTGCTCTTACCCCTCTGGTTCTGCTTCAGGGTGGGCTGCTTGGATGCCAAAGGTGGAAATAGGTGGGGGTCTTGCAGTGGTGTTTATTGCTGGTTTCATGGGGCATAAAGGTTTTGTTGCACTCGCAGCTGCTGGAGCACAGTGGCAATGGGAAGATCTCAGCTCCAGACCCCCTTGGCCAAAAATCTCATTTTCTGAAGAGAAAAGTTTGAATCTGTGATGTTTAAAGGCTCAGAAGCCAGAAGGGAATGAAACCAATCTTAGGATTTGGGGGAGTCTGACTCATGACTTTTGAATGCCTGTGGTTGGCAGTGCTGCATAGCTTGTGTTCCTCAACACAATACCACACAACCTCCATGCAAGGCACATTCCACTAAAAGAAAAAGCTTTGTAATTTTGCCTTTTAATCTTTGCATAGCTTAAATTTCCAACCAAGTGCGATGGGTCTGAAGGCTCCTCCAGGTTCCTGCAGGAACATACGTCCTCTGGGGACAGATAGAATTAAAGCAAAAGAAAAAAAAAAAGTGGTTTTAAAGGCATTAAAACCCTATGGCTATGACCATACCTGGGAACACTGCGGTCACTTGTGGCTTTCAGACTTCCCAGAGGCATTTTTAATAGGAATCTGATGGCGAGAGCAGCTTGGTGGCTTGTTGGTTTGACTCAACATATTGCAAATATCCACGGATGAAACCCTCATGCTAACACGACATAAATCACTGTTGTCCACATTTCATGCAGGCATGCAGAGCTTAAAGTGCCTTGCCTAACACTGTGCCGTAGGGTCACTCTGCAAGGGACCGGGAGCGTCTCCAAAGGACAACTGTTGGTCTCCTTTTGGTTCAGTTGCACAGTGGTAGGCCATAGCCACAGCTCTGGAGAAGAAGCTAGGGCTGTCTGCCAGGGCATTTGTTGGGGCTTTGTCACATTTTGATCCCCCTGGCAAAGTCCTGGCCGTGCGGAGCTCTCACCCCACTCTGTGACTGCCTTAACAGCTGTATTTACTGCATGTAGCTGTGCAGAATTATTCAATGAGAGGGTCAGAAAAGAAGAAAGTCTGGGAGATGTCTCACCCTTGAGTGAATCCAAAGCTGCCGGGGCCCTGGACCAGCACACGCCATACCATGCTCTTCCAGCCTGGCTCTCCTGGATGTTTTAATGGGGCTGGGAACAGCAATGCTGCAGCACACCACGTGGCACTGGGGCCAGAAAAGGGACAATTTTGCCTGAAAAGTGGTGCAGGAGGCATCCTGTGGCCAAGATGTGACTCAGTCCAACAGAAGCAGGTCCTGCTCCATGCTCCCTGCTCCAGGGTCACCACTCCAGCAGGAGAACATTCTGGAGCTTCTGTTGCCCCATTTATTTGTAGTGTGAGTTGTGCGAGGCACAGATTTGGGATGGAAAAGCTGTCCTGAGGGAAAGTGAAGCACAGGGTTCGGGTTAGGGTTAGGTTTAAGGTTCGGGATAGGGTTAGCTGGAGCTTTTCCTGCACATTTGGCCATCTGCACCATTTGAGCCCCACCCCTGCTGAGATTTGCCCCTCATGCACTGTGCTGCACATGGGGCTGGTGCTCCATCTTCCCATGGCTCAGTCCTGGACTTTTCTGGGAACGTCCTTTGCAAGCACACTGCGCCCATCCCCAGGTTGAGAGTGCTTTTCACCCTCCACGCAGGTGCATCTTGTCTCAATTTACTCCAGCCCCAAAAAGCAGTCAATAACATCTGCAAATCATTTCTAACGCTCACGCCAAAAACCAGGAGATAAAAAACCCTGTCGTCTGAGCCCGGCCGTCGATGATTAATGCCGGACCTGCCGGCAGCCTCGGCAGCAGCACCGCGTCCCCCGGCTTTGGGGTGGTGCTTTGGATCTGTTCTGTGCCGCGTTTTGCTTTCAGGGCTGGTGTTGCTCCCGGTGACGCGATGGCATCGCTCCTGCTGATTTCACGCAGAGGGGCCGGGGCTGCGTAAGCCGCTCTGCTGCGGCCAGGGATAACACGGCGTGATTTATGGGAGCGATCAGTTGCCACTAGGAGCTGGTTAGGAATTTTCCGATGAAACGGGGATTGCGTCAGAAACCGCTGAGTCATCTCAACTGTTTCGTAAAGAAAGAAAAAAAAAAAGAAAAGAAAAAAAAAGTCCTTTGGCTTTGGTGGACTTTTGGTGAAGCACGGAGACCGAGTGCGTCTCGCCTGCTGCTGGCACCTCCAGTGCCTGCATGGGGACAGCTGTCCCTCACCCCAATGCTCCCCAGCTCTGCTTGTCACTGCAGTGGGATGGGGTCATGCAGGGTTGGGGTCCCACCGGGTTGGGGTCCCACCCACAGAGTGGCTCTGGACAAACCCTGGGCACACAGCAGCTCGCACAGAGCTGGGCTGAGCTGAGCTGGCGTTTTCAATGTGAAATATTTTGATGCTGTTAAAATCTCTCATGTTCAGACTTTTCCCTCCTGGTTGTTCCGAAACGGAAAGGGTTTCCTCCTGTGTGTCTCGAGCTGGGATATTTTGAAACGCAGAAGCTGGGTGAACTCAAGTGCTAAATTTTCCCAGTGTCCTGGTCACAGCCAACCGATGGAAAACTAAAAGTTGCAAATCAACCTGGCTGGATGAATTAAAGCAGGCTGGCAGACGTTTAGCCAAACAGAAAAAGGAGACTTCATTTCCCATGTAAATTTTTTTGGGACAGATTCCTCAGCTCCTCACTGCCATCCCCGGGTCCAAATTTACAAGGACAAGAGGTGTGGCTGCCCCTGGGGATTCTGCACCGCACAGCTGCTGGGTGACACGTGGATGGCACTTGGTGATGAAGCACCCCTTGGAGTTGGGAGCAGGAGATCCTTCAGGTGGGTTCCACAATGAGATGTCCCCACTGTGCCTGCTGGGAACGTGCACACAGCCACACGTCACTGTCAGCTGTGTCATCGGCTACACCGAGCCCAGGGAACCGTGTGTCGTGGTTCCATACATCAAGTACCCACGTGCTGCTGTGCTCCTCTGGCTTCTCTCTGCCACGTGCACGGCTGTCACCGAGCCGGGGATGGGGTGGGAGGTTGGGGGGAGCCGTGGTCCCCGCAGTGCATCGAGCCCACCTTATTCCCACCGCCTTTCTTTGGCGTGGCACAAGCAGAGCGAACGACGCTGATTTCCAACAAACCGCACGGAAAACGCAGCTTAGGGCAATTTTATTCTCTTTTTGCAAGAGAAAGCCCCGTTCCAGCCGAGAAGCCCATCCACAACCCTGCCTGTGGGGGGGGGGGTGAAAAAAAAAAACCGAGGTGGGGACGCATGCGTGCCGCTTCCCCCCCCCCCCCTCCCCGCCCGGCCTCCCCGCAGGAAACCAGGAAACCGGCTGGCGGCCGCGGGCCGGCGCCGGGGGAGGCGAGGGGTTAACCGGGGTGGGGGCATCCCGGGCCGAGAGGTGTGAATTCCGCCCGCTCCCCCCCGCCCCGCTTCCCCCCTCGCTATAAGAGCGGTCGGCTCGGGCTGGGGGGAGCCACTGCGGCTTCTCCTCGCTGCGAGCCCGGCGCCCGGCAGAGCTTTGAAGTCGGGAGGAGCGGCGGCTTCTGCTGCTCCGCTGCTCCGCGCCGCCCGGTACCGATATCGATACCGCCTCCGCTGCACCGCTCGGCCCGAGGGGTCCCCGCTGTCCCCGTGCGGACGGCGCTCCTCCGACCGTATCCCCCCGCGGCGGGCGGGTCTGTATGCAGGTCTGTATGTTTTCCTCTTCTCCCGGTTCCGAAGTGCTTGCTGGTGTCTTCCCTGCCCCCCCCCTTCCCCTTTCCTTTATTTTCCCCTTCTTTTATTTAAGCGTGAAGCTCTTTCGCTGGATCTAGGATAAACTCTGAGCAAGCTCTTTTATTGGCTTGGAATCAGAAGTGTCTGGAAGTCTTAATGAAAACCAAGTGTAAGGCAAGGCTCAGCCACCTGTCCCCGGCATCCCCGGCCAAGAGCTCTGCGCTTCGATTAATCAATGGATCCGCGATTTGGAACGCGTCTGTGCCCTGAAGCAATGCGTGGGGCGAGAGTGGAGCTGAGCTGGGAACCGGGAGCCCCGATGGGGATCTGGGCGAGGCAGATCCCACAGCTGTGCAGGCACTGCCAGCACGTCTGTGCTTCCACAGCTGCACGAGAGCCATTGCAGGAAGCTGAAGGAGCAGAGAAACCTCTGTGCTGCTGCTCTGCAGCCTCTCTCCCACCTCCCCGTTTCCCAGAGGCATTGCCTAGTTGCCCTTCAAGGGATGTTAGCATAAGTTCCTCTCTACACTGCTTTTTCTTGCAGATGTGAGCTGCTGTGATTGCTTGGAAGCATGACTTCCTGAAGCCTGCCTGTTTCTGGCTCTCACTGTGAAATATGTTGTGGCTTTAAGCTGGGTTTTAATTAAGAAAATGCCATTCTGGGTTATTCTCTTTCATGAGGCAAATGGAGAAAGGGGTGGAAGGCTGACAGTTGGGATGCTGTGTTCCTGCACTTCAGTTGCATGTGGTTTCTTCTCTATAAGAGCAGGCTTCAAGAAATTGCTGGGAATTAGAGTAGAATAAATGAAAAGGAAAAATAATCACTGTTAATTGTATCAAATGCTTGGTGAGATTGAAGTATACAAATCTTCTAAAAGCCAGGCCCACTGGTGACATCTGGTGCAGCCACTGGGAACCAGTGCAGATGTGTGGGTTGGCGGATAGCAGCAGAGACGGGGATGGGAACCTGTGCCATGTTGATGTTTCCTTTAATCAGGTACCACCCCTGGATCAAGCCCTTGCAGTCACTGGTGGTGGGGGTCCTCCCATAGGGCTGCATGGGGTCTTGCTCAGCACGGCGTGGTTGCTCCGTAGGATGAAGATGCTCAGGTGGAGGTGGAGCAGGGTCTCTGTCAGTGTATGGTCCTGGCTGAGGGCTGCCCTGGCCCTTCTCGTCGTTGGCAACATGGCCTTTGTGATAGCTCAGGTAAGTGTCACCTTATTGGGGGGGTCTCTGGTGAATGTCCTGGGGTTGGGGAAGGGATGGGAGCCTCTGTGGTACCTGTGGGTGATGGTGATGCTGCTACTGGAGCAGCTCGTTGTCCGCAAGGTGTGGGTTGCAACAGTGGAGGAGATGTGGGATCCTCCTGAAGTGACAAATCTGGTGGTCTTTGACCTGTCCAAACCTGGACTCATGCACCCTGCTGTGGGTGTGCTGGGCCTCTGTGGGGTGGCTCTGCAGGCCTTTGCTTCAGCTCTCAGCTGCCGCCGGCTCATCAACTCTCTGGGTTTGTGGTGGAGCAAGAGCCAGAACTTGTGGGTTGTATGGGAGCTTGGTTTTGCCAACTGGGCTAAACAATGAACGTTTCCTTTCCTGAGGAATCCCAAATATTGCAGTTTCATTCCAATTTGTAATGAAAACACAATTGAGAAAGCAGAATTTCTTGCAAGAATGGGAATCCCAGACTTGACCTCAGATGGGAAAAAAATGCCCTGGGATGTCACAGCAGGGGCTGGATGGGCTCTGCAATGAGTGTTGAATGCTGCTTCTCTCCCAACCCCCCCCCGGTGCTTGCAGGACCTGCCTCAGACCTCCAACAGCCTGGAGGAGGGTGCAGATGTCACTGCGTACTGGTGGGGTGAGTGGACCAAGTGGACGGCGTGCACGAGGAGCTGTGGTGGAGGTGTGAAGTCCCAGGAGAGGCACTGCCTGCGGCAGAGGTATGAGGGTGGGAAGACCCCAGTGTGCATACTGGGAGTGGGTCTGGTCCAGGTCACTGCTCAGTGGGTGAGTGCAAGTAGAGAGGGGTCAGCTGGCAAACCCTATGTGAGCAGAAGGTGAGTGTGGGTAGAGCGTGGTGTTGTGAGGGGCTGCATCCTCCCCATTAGGGAAAGAATTCCCATTAAGATTGGGAAGGACCACTAAGATTCCCCCATGCCCATTGGCTGTGTCCCTCAGTGCCTCATCTCCATGGTTCTGGAGCACCTTCAGGGATGGTGAGTCCACCCCTCCTTGGGCAGCTATACCATTGCATCACTGCTCTTTCTGAAAAGCAGTTTTTCCTGGTATCCATCCTGAACCTCCCCTGGCACTGTGGGGCCATCCCCTCTTGCCCTGTCACTGTTACCTGGGAGCTGAGATGCACTGTGCTGGCCCCAAGGTTTCTCCTTCAGGTGTGGCTTTGCTGCATTGACACAGGTCTTGAAGAAGCAGGGAACAACGGCTCCTTCAGAGAAAAGTATTTCTGATCCCTTTTAACCATTATTTCTTTATTCAGACGAAAGTCAGTGAGTGGGCTGGCTAATAAAACTTGCACTGGAACATCCAAAAGATATCAGCTCTGCAAAGTACAAGTAAGGATATCCTTTTTTCTTGCTAGTGACATTTGGTGGAAAAACTGGGAAGTCATGCTTGTTCCACGTGATGGCATTTCTGAGTCCCTTGGAGTGGAGGTGCTGCTCATCCTGTAGCAGTCCCCATATTGCCCCTCTAGCAGCTGGAGTTCCCTTTTCTGGCTGCTATCCCTGCTGTTGGGGGCCATAAAACCCAGTGGGGTCCTTGTGCCATCTGCCTTGGGGTTTCCCTGGCTGTCCCCACAGTGGGAGGAGGAGGATGTGGCTCTGGATGGGGCTGGTGATGGAAGAAGTGCTCCTTGCAGGGGGTGCTGTGTGCCAGGAGCCTCTCCCACATTTGATTTTCATCAGGATGTTAATGCATCCCATTCTAGGAGTGCCCTGCAAACGGAAGGAGCTTTCGAGAGGAGCAGTGTTCATCCTTTAACTCCCATGTGTATAATGGAAGAACGTATCAATGGAAACCTTTATACCCTGGTAACAAGACATTCTTTGTGTGTTTCATAATGCTTAGCCAAAATATTTTGATAGTTATGATGCTATGGAGTGCAGGAAGGCCCCTCCTCTGCTGTTTTAAAGTGATTTTTTTTCAGGGATGCAATCGGCTGCCTCCCAGGTTCAAAGGAGGGTTTTCCAGCTGCAGGGTTACCTAAAAAATAAAATAGCAAAACATATTTGTGACAGTATCCTCCAGCTTTGTTTTGGTCACAGCTCCCAAGGAAGGCAGGCTGGAGGATGAGGACATGGGGTGATGCTCTGTGCTGGCAGGGAGCATCCACCTTGTTCAGCATGTGGTGAGCTGGGGCTGCTGCTGGCTGCAGTGCATTCCTGTGACATTTGCTCACTCCCACACAATGTGTGGGCTCTGCCAAATGTCACTGAGATGGAATCAGTTCGGTCATGTAGGGTGAGTGACACAGAACGGCAGGGATAATTGAGGAATCAGGCTGGGATATGTATGTACTGTAAGCGTATTTTTAGGCACCTAACTCCCACTGAAACCAAGCTTTAAGAAAATCCCAGCCAATTCCAGGGGATACTGGGATTCCCCTTGGGAACTTAGGTGTCTGAAAATAGAGGATGTAGCAGAATTTTCTTGCTTGGGTGTCTCCAGTTACCAACCAACAGTTATGCTTCATGATGTTCCTTGTTGCCTCCTTCCGAGTGCCACCAGCCCCTGCCTGCATCCCCATGGCAGGGCTGTGTGCTGGGACGTGGTTAGCTCTGCTCAGCCTTGTCACCTTGCCATAGGAGGGGGGCAATTTCTGTGAACGTATTCACCCTTCAAGATGCTGATTCACCAGAATAGTGACAGTGAACTGTTTTGTTTTTTAGCAGGCGCTCACGTGTCTCCTGGGGGATTGGCAGGATAATGTTTTGCCATTGATGCTGCCTTGGGCCAGTGGGTATATCAATGCTCCCTCCTTGTGGAGTGCAACGCTTGGCACAGGGCTCTGCTGCACACGTGGATTTGTCTCTTGCTTCCTGTGGGTATTATAAAGCATCTGCAGAAAGCAAGGGGCAAACTGAGCCCAACTTGGGGGAATGTCAGTGGGAGAGATCTTGAGTTATAAGCTGATGTGTTTTTGAACAGTCTTGTATGTCAATTTATAACAACTAATGTATGTATTAAATACTGATATATGAATGTGCATATGTGTAATATATGTATAATGTGGCTGCATGCCTTTGCACAGCGCAGTGGCTGTGGTACCTTTGCCAGCACCAGGTGCATCTCTTTCCAGCACTGGAGCTGTGCAAAGGCTTGCAGCAGCAGGCTGCCAGGAGCACAATCTCCTGTCCAACCTGCAGGCACAAGAGGTTGTGGCTCCTGCAGCGCTGGCTGCTGTGCAATTTGTGTTGCTGTTGTTTAGCTTGGCAGAGATTCATTGACATTGGTAGGATGAAAGTTATTGTGTTTCTGCTGTTTTGAATGTGTCTCTATATCCTTTCCCCTTAGATGACTATGTTCACATTTCTAGCAAGCCCTGTGACCTCCATTGCACCACTGTGGATGGTCAGAGACAATTAATGGTTCAGGCTCGGGATGGAACATCCTGCAAATACACTGATTTCCGAGGGGTTTGCGTGTCTGGAAAATGTGAGGTTGTTAAACATTTATAGCAAAAATATTGTTAGTAGCATTCAGAGTGGTACAAGGGGTGCAATATTTGCCTGACCCGCAGTACTCTGTGCCTTTTCTAGCCAATTGGCTGCGATGGCATTCTCTTTTCCACCCACACCTTGGATAAATGTGGAGTTTGCCAAGGAGATGGGAGCAGCTGCACTCATGTGACAGGGAGTTACAGGAAAGGAAATGCTCATCTGGGTAAGGCTCCAAGGGTCCCTTTGCTTTATTTGTGTTTTTTAGCTGCGTTTATTTCTTCAGTAAACTGCTTCAAGCTCCCACTGAGTGTCCTCCATCACCTTTTCCCATGTGTCCTCTATGCTGATGCACTTGCAGATTTGGGCAGGGAAACCCTTCTGCAAAAACAGTCCCTTTCCATGACCCTTCTCAGGAATCTGAGCTCTCTGAATGGAGCAGCACAGTTATGCAAGAGGTTTGTTTGCTTACCCATGACCCGCTAAAGCTAGCAATAAATGCACTGTAATAACAGGAAGCGAGGATGTTTTGAAAGGCCAGGATTTCCAAAATTAGTGTAAAGCAACAGAACCTACTGGTCCCAAATACAGTGACCTAATTCAGGCATGAGTAGCGCTCTCTGGGGATCGGTTTGAGACAGAGTGAGCTGCAGTGCTGCTAGCAGGATTTGTCCCACTTGCTCACGAATCACAGCGTTGTCTGCTGAGCACTGTGTTCAGATGACTCGTTACAAAGTTCTCCTTCCATTAATCTGTAGTTTCCCATAGGCTATTCCCTGGTAACGCACATTCCTGCTGGAGCAAGGGATATCCAGATAGTGGAACGGAAAAAGTCTGCAGATGTTCTGGGTGTGTATAACCTCTTGGTACTTCCCTAGAATGCATGTGTGCTGGCTAATATTTTTTTTTCAGTGTCTGTATGAATGTAGCTTTACTGCAGACTCGAGCCAGATCCATTGGTGTAAATCACAGCCGTGCATTTCTCCTCACTTGAGCCTGAGCACCTGGGCTGTGTATTTCTGCATTCTGGTTGCTTTAATGCAGAATTGTTGGTCGCTATCGTTGCTGCTGCAGCGCAGTTTGAATAGGCTGGTGCTAGATGATAATCAAGTGATCTCACCTCTCCTGTGATGCCCTCCTAGCTTGGCCACCTGACAGCAGTACCATGGGGATGGCTCATAGGCTGATCTCCGAGTTGGAGAAGGCAGAGCTGTTCTGTAGGGTTGTTTGAGAACCTGGGCTTGCCCAATGGAGGCACATGTTTGCTGTCGTGCTCTGGTGTTGCCTCAGAGGCTCGTGGCCATGCACAGGAAGGTTTGAGCAAAAAAGCTTTATGAAGGACAGGTTCTGGATAGCTCTGGATGAGTCTTGGGACAGTTGGGTGAGATGTGGTCAGCTCAGGGCTCCTGGAGAGGCATCTTCACCTGTAGCCTCTGGCAGTCTGCTTGTTGTCTGCAGAGCTGTTCTTGTTTTGTGTTTGTGCTGTGCTGGTGCTGTTAGCTGACGTGCCTGGGAGCTTGCAGTGTAGAGGAAAACATAGCCCAGGGTTCTGGGTGTTTACCTGCAGGATCCATGTTGGGAAGACAACATCTGACAAATGCATTAAAGTGTAGGAGAAAACACGTCTCATTATTGTGACACTCCGATAACCTTACAGTCTGAGCAGACAAATGGCAACGTTACATCTCGCCTTTGGAACTGATCTTGTTTTGTTTTTCTTGTCTTAAGCTGTGGCTGATGAAGCTGGGTACTATTTCTTCAATGGGAATTACAAAGTTGACAGCCCAAAGAACTTCAACATTGCAGGCACGGTGTTCAAGTACCGCCGGCCCATGGACGTCTATGAGACTGGCATAGAGTATATTGTTGCACAAGGACCAACAAACCAAGGATTGAACATCATGGTGAGCTTTGTCTTTTCAAGTATGTGAGACTGGGGAGGTGGGGGAGAAGCTGTGTTGGGTGGAAGAAGGGGCAAACCATCTAAAACCAGACATTTGCTTCTGGGCAACCAACTAGAACCCCCCCCCCGTGCTCTGCTGCCATCTTCCTTGTGTCGCTGGGCTTGCCTGTAAGGGAAGGGGTGGTTACCTAATCACCTGCTCCTCACTTCCCTGTAATGCCTCAAAAAGGAGGTTTGTGCACATGAAGACAGCCCTCCCAAGCCTCAGCAGTTGCTCAGCTGCTGGGTGGGAGCTGCTTGTGAATTTGCATGTTTCATACTAACCCTTGGAAAACTCCGTTGGGCTCCAATTGTGTGAAGCTGGCAATGTGATGGAAAGCAGATTGGAAACAGTGAGGTAGATACTCACCAACTGTCAAGTCCAAGATGAATCACAAACTTTGCGTGCCATATATTCATTGCATCCGTTAATAATGTCATGTTTGCTAGGTCTGGAATCAAAATGGCAAAAATCCATCCATCACGTTTGAATACACTCTCTTGAGGAAACCACACTCAAATCTCCAGCCCATCTACTACACCTTTTCTGAGTCAGATAGCGAAGAAAGCAGGGAGTTTGATGGAGATGTGCCATTGGGTTTTATCCAACACAACGCAACCTATTTTGGGAAAATCTCCAGGGAAAGGATAGACTTGGAGAACCAGGTGTTTGGAAGACAGGACACGGAGGAAGATTTAAACTTGAGCAAAGGTCAGGAAACCAATGAGGTCTATGAAAGAGCAGAAACAATTGACTGTGAGCCAAAACTGAAGGGCAAACAACCCAAAGGTAAGGAGGAGACTTGGGCCTCACTGTTCTGCTTTCAGAGCTCTTGTGGAGAAACGCTGTGTTTCTAACTCTAGTGATCCTACTGGTTTGTTTGGAAACTTTGGAAAGTTCTTTAAAACATCTCTGCTCATAAATCCTCTTTGCCCTTCAGGTTCTGGTTTCTGGTGGGTGGGGGATGCCGTGGGTAAGCTCTCCCACTGATGCCCCATGATGCTTTGCCTAATGCTGAAGGGAGGGAGCTGTAGGTGTGCCAATCTCCCCATCACAGCCTCCTTTCTCACTTTTCCACAGTGCCAACAAGCTCCTCTCCTCCCAAGTCCCTTGGGCATCCCATTATCAAGCTGCCTTGGGGGCCTCCCCTGCATGGCTTGTGGGCTTGGGACTATTGGGCACCATTCTTACTTCTGCTATTGCTTGGGACCCTACTGCTGTGTGCCGGGCTCTCCTCCTTGGGCCACACAACTGCAAGATGAGGCCCACAGGGAGCTGTGGACTCTTTCCAAGTGGGTGCAACTCCAAGGGTTCCTACCCCAAGGCCCCTACTTCTTCCACTTGCCTCTGACATGGCTGCTCAGGCTCTGGTGTATCTCTGCTGCTCGGGGCTGCTTTCACCTCCCAGCCCAAATGCATTTTGTGGTTGTCACTGTTGTTTCCCCTGTTGGCTCCAATCTAGATTCAAACGTAACCAGGTCTACTTACCAGACAGACCATGACGACAGAGACTTTGACCCCAGGTTCACCTCCAGGGAATTCCTTTCGGAGAATGCCATCACAGACAAACTGCTGGACAAGGCCTCTGACTCAAAGGAGTTGGTACTCAACATGACCATGAACAGCATCTTTGCCCAGGGAGACCCAATCAACTCTGTGGGGTCCCACATCGACAGCCTCTACGTTGACTACGAGGACACTGATGGCATTGTGACCTATACCATCAATGGCACGTACATGGAGCTCAGCAATGGCAAAGCCATCAATTCATCTGCAGAGACACCGTTTTCAAATGCCACTGTCACCATGACCAGCTCTCAAGGGAACAGAACCCACAAAGCAAGGTAGGAGACGTATCTTTGTAGTCAATCCTATTTATTGTTGTTCTCGACTCGTAATAGCACTGTACGCAATGCAGACCCATTGCATAATTTGTATCTTCTTTGGAAGCCAGAAGGTAAGTGGGAGTAGGATGTCACAAAAGCTTCCCATTAGGGACTGACTTGAAAGGAAGGGCCAAGGGCTTGAATAGAAAGCTGAGAGAACCTCTGAGCAAGAGGAAAATTTGCTCTCCTCAGTGGGGCTGTTGGTGAGGCCACAGTGATGGCTGTCAGCTTGCCCACTGCTCTGTTGTAGCACATCATCAGAGTATATAAAAGCAAACAAAACTTTTCTCTTGATGTCCCACTCTTGATTTCCCTGGGCACCTTCCTCCTAATTCTGATGCAGCAGAAGTTGATCCTGGGCCCTTTCTATGCGCCCCATTGACTGCCACCCATGGTCCTCCTCCCCTGGGCTGATCCTGCTGCTTCTCTGCTGCTGGAGAGGCACAGCAGAACAAGAGCTTTTGTGCAGGGCCTACAGAAATAGCCTGGGTTTGTTGCCTTAATGGAGGAAGAAACAGTGCAATTAATCACTGCTCTGATAAGAACATCAAAAGCACTCAGTTGGCAGCTTAAAGTGGTTGATAATAGAACTGGCACTTCAGGATTCCTTTGTCTGACTTTGAGTGGTAGCATTACAGAAGTGCAATGGGGAAGCTTAAAGAAGTGTAATCTGTCTCTAGCAGCATAATTCACTTGGACAAGGCTGTGTGAAAGTCTAAGGACAGTATTTCCTCAGCATGGACATGAGGACACCTTGAGGTGCCCCAGGGCTCTCAGCAGCATGTTCCCAGCACAAGGCAGAGCAGCAATTAGGACTCCTTGCATGAAGCCACAGATGAGAGCATTCCCTAGAGAGCTTGGGCTGAAACAAGGCCCTGGGGGCTATCCAGGTCTCACAGGCACAGCCATGGATTTGGGTCCCTCCTGTCTTGGTTGAGTGCACAGCTCCTTTCTGTGCTACTTCAGCTCTGTTGCCCAATTCCCACTGCTAAAACATGGGTTGGGATGCTGAACTTCAGGAGATGAAAAGCACTGCACAAATGCTCTCTGGTTATAGTTAGCTGTATTTATCTAGAACTTATGTTAGCTTATGCTAAAGAAAATGTCCATGCAGCCAAACATATCAACAGACTTCTTAATGATAAGAACACTTACACATTGCCACGGGCTTGTCTATCATCTCTTCTTGTGGCTTGGCTTGGAAACCCTGCCTCTGCTGCCAAAGCAAGCACTTTGTTAGCACTCTGACAAGCAAGGGCAGCGCCTCAGCTCCCTGCAGTGCTGCTCTCCGGGGCCAGCAGGAGCCTGCCCTGCTCCCTGCACCCTCCCTGGGTGGCTTTGGGCAGCACCCTGTAACCTACGCCTCTGTTCCAGGAGCTGTTAAATGTGGCTGATGCTTTCCAGCCTCCCCAGGAGGAACTGCGAGTGCTTTGAGACTCAGAGCAACGTGACTGTTGTAGGATGGCCCCCAATAGACTGTCAGTGCCTTGAGTGCCCTTACCTGTGCTAAACAAAGCAAACCAACAGCTTTCTCCCCATTATCCTCAACCATCTCTATCAAAGGTGCAGAGGCACAGCTCAGGGATTTAATGCCATTCAGTGGAAGTACCAAGCATTGTGCTTTTTCTTCCCATTCCTCCCTTGGCTCTGCTCTGCAGTGTTACCTCTTCCCACTGCTCTCTGGAATGAAATGAATTTTTCAGATCTAAATGATAACAGCTGAGAAAAAGCTGTTAGATTTCTGAATTCGGGAGCATCATCCAAAAAAAAAAAAAAAGTGCTTTATTTCACAGGGCCTCACCCTCCAGCCATCCAGAAAGTCCCTTAGCAACCTGTGCTGCCCTGTGGAGCGTGTGTATGGAAACAAAATGTGGAAGTAGAGTGGGGGGTCTTGCTCTCCATCCCACCAGCCATGGGCAGGGTGCTGGAGCAAGGTGTGCAAGGAGTAGCACAGGGGCCAGACCTGTTCCTCCAGCAGGGGCTTGTTGTGCTCCAGGAGCCATCCTCCAGGAGTTATCTCCTCTTCAGCTGCACTTATTAGGATTTCTCCTCCTGCTACCAGCTGGCTATGGGAGGACAGGCAGCCAGAGCCCCAGCTGCTGCCAAAAGGGGTGTTTGTTTCTGCTGCCCCGTAAAAGAGTTTCACTAGAAAGCAGCAGCAAGGGCTGACCTGCACCTGGCACTAATGGCCTGGTGCTGGTCCTGCATGAAAAGCAGAAGTAAAGTCACAATGCTTTTAATAAATAGGAAAAACCCAGCCATGTTGTTTATAGGATGATGTGCTGCTGTTGGCATTTAGAGAGCAAAAACATGTTTTGTCTTTCTGGAAATGATGAAAGCTGAGCGCTGACCTGTGACCAAATGTCTGGCTTATCCAGAAAGAACTTATCCCTGTGACCTCATTACATGTAGAAGCCCTTTAGGATCACACGAAAGGGGCAGTACTGATGGACTTTCTGCCCTGAGATGCTTATTTTATTTTTCCCCTTGTGAAGCTGGGCTAGGATGCTTTAATCCTAGGGCAACATGATGCTGGCATTGGTGCCTTAGAGCAGTGGTGTGAAGTCCCAGCCCCTTTTCCAGGCAAACTGCAACATAAAATCCAGATGTCTGTTCCCATGGCTCTTCTGAACGCTGTCCTGGTGTCTGTGTCAGGGCTGGCGGTGGCAGAGCTGCTTGATAAGATGAAGCACTATGCATAGCAAGTCAAGCTGGTTATTTTGTGGGGAGGAGGGGGGGGGGCAAAAATAGCCACGTTTGTTTCAGTTCCCTTTTGTATGCAGGGAAATGACTGTTGTGCCAAAATGAGAGGCAAAATGACCAGGGGGAAGGAGAACTGTGCGCAATCCTCCTGGAGGATGGCTGAAAGGAGGGTGGGTCTGGAAGGGAACGTTTGGATTCTCAGTGTCAGAGTGGATTGGATAGGCTGGACATGAACTTACGAACAACTAAATAAGGCAATCCCAGAGCTTCTGCTGCCTAGAAATCATAAAGCTGCCTATCTTGCCAGGCCAGAGACAGCTGGATGTCAGGATACAGCCTTGTCCCCTGTTCCAATCAGCGTAGGCACCTCCAGGGTCTGGACAAAGGTCTGAGGACCGAAGCCTTCTGTTGGGAAGGTGCCGTATCCCTGACGTGTTACAACATTCCGGGATGTACGACGCACTGAGAAGCCGTTGTTCTTGGTTTGACGCTGCTTTTTCACACACCAGGCTGAATCTGTTCTCCCTTCCCCCGCAATGGCGTTACGCGTTTGACCGTAGCGTGAACGTGAGCGATGCCAATCGCGCATCCAAACCAAAACAACCCAGCGAGAGTGGCCGAGGCAGCAGGTAGGCGAGCGGCATGCCTTCGTGTCCCAAAGCAAAGCGTCAGGCTGCTGAGACCCCGAGGCAGGAGCTGGGAGCAGCCCGAGCCCAGCAGCGCCGGGAGGAGATGCTGCGCCTTTAGCCGCTGTACGCCGAGGGCCAGGTGTATTTGAGCAGAAAATGCAAACTTTTGTGAAATTCTGAACTGTTTCTACTTGTGGGTATTTTTATCCCATTCTCTCTATTTCTAGACAGTGGAAGCTCTGCCTCTAACCGGGCTGGGGATTCTACTTGGGGCTCAGGACAGGTATGTTGTGAAACGAAATGAAACAATTCAAACCAACAAACCCCAAAAATCAGAGCAACCAAACCCAACCGACAAACAAAGCCAATCCCCTCCCAAACCCAACCTGCTCGCAGATGTGTCTCTCTGACGTGGCATATCACGGCTCTCCTTGTAAACACTATTTTATTTTATTCTTTTTTGTGCTTGTTGCTAGAAACAGATTGAAGTTGTTAAGAAAGGGCCAAGGTGTGAGTGCTGCTGACATGTACAGGTGGAAGCTTTCCTCCCATGAACCCTGCAGCTCTACATGCACCACAGGTAGTTACGAGAACAGCCCCAGCCGTGTGAGTCGCGCTGTGTCTGGTAGGGATGGGAAGGACCTGGTGATGCACAGGGGATTTCTCCATCTTTCAGTCCCACATAGCATTTACCAGCCTTGCAGGGTCCTGGTGCTCGTGCTGAGTTTCGGCTCCTTCAACCTGAGCAGCTGCAACAGATTGAAATCCATGCTGCCAGGCTCCTGCTTTCCCTTCCCCTCTTGAGTGCTCAGAAGGTTTTGAAAAGCTTAGCTTCTTTCTGACAGAGCAGAATTAGAAAGATTCTGCTCTGGCAGGAAACAAAGCGGCATTTGGCTTTTTTCATTTGGTTTCCCACTCCTGCTGCTGCCGTGCCTGATGTCAGCTGTGACACTGAGCCTGGAACAGTGACATGCCTGCCCCAACCTGGCCCTGCTCCTTAAATTTCCCCTTTTTGTCTCCAGAGCACTGCTTTCCCTCCTCTTTGACCCCCCAGGTGAAGGGAAGGACCCTGCTCTGTCCCACAGTGCTACACTGCTCACCAGTGTCGTCTCAGGAATAATCCTGACATTACGGGGCTTCTGGCATTAGAAGGAAGGGGAGAAGAGGAGACTGCAATCCCAGGGATGCCCAGTTTTCAGCTAGCAGGGGAAGGTTTCACTTAAAATTTGCTTTTCTTGACTTAAAATTTGCTTTTCTTGTTACCTTTTCCTAATTACATATTGCAGAGGAGCCATGCAGCGTCAGGAGCTGTAGATGTCTTTTTTCAGTTTCGTGCAAATCATGTTTCTTGGAGCTGCATCTGCAGTTACCTGCAGCCAGAGCAGCCTGTTGGTTCCTGAAAGCTACAGAAAGACAAGGATAGCATTCTGTCCCCCAGCCTAGGCTACAGTCAGTCTCTCTTTGTGCCAGCACTGGAGGTGACATGGAAGTGGTTGGGATGGCTTGGGGGCTGTTTCCATCTCACCTACATCCACCAGCCTGGAAGTGGGAAGCACCCCAGCAGACCCTGAGCATTTTCTATGTGAACACAATGGTTGTTTGTTGTTACTGGTGCTGAGCATGATGGCTGGACCTACTTCTAGCCTCGGTCCTTGCTTAGGTTGGCTCTGGTGGCCACCGTGGTCCTCTTGCTGGTCAGCATCCTCCACGTGGGCAGAAGGGCTGGCTTGCTGCTTTCCTTCAGGAGGAAGCTTTGGAAAATGTAGCTGAAAACATAGAAGTTTTTTTGTATGTGTATTCTCTTTGAAACTAGGAGTGATGTCCACATATGCTATGTGCGTTCGCTATGATGGGATCGAAGTGGACGATACGTACTGTGATGCCATGACCCGCCCTGAGCCTGTCCATGAGTTCTGTGCTGGGAGAGAGTGCCAGCCAAGGTATGGGACCCATCCCTGTGCCCTCTTCAGCATCCTAAACATGACTGAGGTTTGCTTGTGCTCAGGGTGAAGTGTGAGATGTTGGCAGGGATGGAACGTATGCTGGAATCCTTTCTGATGCAGCATTTTGTCCAAAAAAAGGATGATTTGGATTGCAGTCTTGGGTGGAAATGTGTGACTTGTGCACACCCCAGTACAGCAGAGGTGTGCTTGTTGTAGAGAGCAGCAGTGGTTGGTGTCTGTTGAAGGGGAGGGCTGTGATAGTGTCAGACCATGAGCAGTGCAAAGAGAGAAGTAGAACAGCCTGGTGCATGCTCTGCGATGACTTCATCCACAGTGCAAAGCAAGACTGGGGTGATACCAGGGGCTGGGTATAGCTCTGTGAAAATGCAGAGTGCGTGTTTTCCAGCTTGGTTGATGGCAGAGTGTGGCTAGCTGGTGCTGGGGAGGGAAGAGGGGATGTGTGTACCTTTTGGGGTGTAAGATCTCACTGTGCTCTGCACATTAAGGCTGAAAACCAGATCAGGTGGCAGTGCAGGCAAGAAGAGCACAGGGAAGGGGGATGGTGCTGCTCCCTTATCCTGGACACGCTATGGGGATTTCGCTCTCCATTTGCAGTAACCCAATTATTTCCTAGCATGGAGATGAGCAGTAGGGCCGGTCCCATTCCATGAAGCCTGAGCACTGAGAGGAGCTGCCCTGCGCCTGCAGCAGGATGGGGGGAACGAAGGAGGGCCTTCCAAGTGTGCTGCACTGAGCCCCTCCTGGAGGCTGATAGTAGCACCCTGAGGGCTGCGTGCACCCCTCCAGCTTCCTGCTGACTGCATCCTTTCTCTGGCTCTCCCACAGGTGGGAGACAAGCAGCTGGAGTGAGTGCTCCCGTACCTGCGGTGAGGGCTACCAGTTCCGCATCGTGCGCTGCTGGAAGATGATCTCTCCAGGCTTTGACAGCTCTGTCTACAGCGACCTCTGTGAGTCAGCTGACATCACCCGGCCCGACGAGCGCAAAGTCTGCAAGAACCCGGCCTGTGGGCCACAATGGGAGATGTCTGAGTGGTCAGAGGTAAGCTCTGGGGCTTTGGAATGACCCCCGGCCATTGGAGGGGAACCTCCTAGGACCTTGGTAGTGATGGTTGTCTTTGGACCAATGCACACCGGTTAATAACATATGCCCCTGAGACTGGTGTGCATTGCCCCTTTGGTGCACAGGGAAGTAGGAATGGGGTTGGCATGGAAACAGGGTTGCCATCAGCACCTTTTGCTCACCTCCCATTGCACCACACTACAAGAAGAATGAAACTCGTGCAGAATGAATGAAACCCTTTCCTCCCAGAGCCTTCCAAAGTCATTTTTGGTCATCACTCCCCATCTCCTTCCCTCTTCAGGCTGGGTGAGCCGTTTCCATCATGCGTGGAGGGTTGCTCCTTTCTGCTGTTGCAGGATGTTTTGACTTTCTCAATCCAGTAGAGCAAGGCTCCCTGCACGCGTGCTCTTGCAATATTTTGACTGGCAGAGAGAACCAGAGCTGCTTATTTTACCAGAACCCCTCTACACCTCCAGCATGTGTCAGGGACAGATTGCTTGAGACAGCTCTGGAGCCGCTCACTCTGAGCCAGCAGCAGAACTAATCTAATTTGGATCGCATCTGAAGCTGGGTGCCAAGTTGGCTTGGGAAGTAAGCCCCCAAAAAAGCACGTTTTGGAGATCTGAGGATTAACATATCAGCACAGTGCGTCTGAGTGCTGTTGACACTCTTCCCTGCTTTACAGCATGCACAGAGCAAACGTATGCATGGGGGACTGCAGTAACTCAACCCCGGTTCTAAATAATGTCACTGGGCTGCACGGTGCCAAATTTATCCGCAGGATAAAAAAAATCTCAGCTCTGTGGTTTCATCATGCATTTGTAGAGAGTTCCAGGCTAAAAATGCAAAACCCTCAGAAGCATCTCCCAGTTCCATTCACCCCGTACCCATCCTGTGTGTCCCCTCTGTCCCCAACAGTGCTCTGCGCGGTGCGGTGAGCGCAGCGTGGTGACGCGGGACATCCGCTGCTCGGAGGAGGAGAAGCTGTGTGATGCCAGCGCCCGACCCCTGGCTGAGAAGAACTGCACAGGGCCGCCCTGCGACCGCCAGTGGACCGTGTCTGATTGGGGACCGGTGAGCCTGGGAAGGGATGGCTGACACACCTGGGTTGTGTTGTGGCTTTAGGCGTGTGGCAGCGCTGCGGTTTGGTGGGCCTGGGGTCTTGAGCTTGGCAGTGCTGATGCTCAGAACCTAGAGGATGACCCTTTTTTCCTTTTCACCCCATTTTCCCTTCCTGCATACTTCTGCTACAGAGACCCTTTCTGTCCCAAGCTATTTTTACCCAGCTTTTATCCTATGGCTAAAAATAAGCAGTTTCCATGGCAGCAGCGGTGCTGTGAAGCTCCGCACATCTTGGCTGGAGTGGCTGCTGCTCCCCCCAAGTTGTAGGGCGGCAAAGGGGGGACATCCAGAGCCCCTCACTCAGACTCTTTGAAACTGCCCCATGTTTCCCTGTTTGTGTCACTTTCCTTTCTGCCTGTGCTAAGTTTTGCTGCGATGGGGATGCTTTGGCTCCCAATGAGAGGAAACAAAGCAGGCATTGCTTTCTTACTGCAACCCCGAGCATCCCTGGATGAGGTGGGTGGGGAGAATGCAGGCATGTTGCTCCCTATCTGTGCAGCTGGGACTGCACTGTGACCGCCTGCTGTGCCCACTGTGGTTTCAGTGCAGTGGTGGCTGCGGACAGGGCAGGATGATCCGACACGTGTACTGCAAAACCAGCGATGGGCGCGTGGTGCCAGAGTCGCAGTGCAACCTGGAGACAAAACCTCTGGCCATTCACCCCTGCGGGGACAAGAACTGCCCGTCACACTGGTTGGCACAGGACTGGGAGCGGGTAAGGACTGGGGACGGGGCGATGCGTGGCGGTGGCAATGGAGGATGCTTATGGTGGGGAACCCTGCAGTGCAACACCACGTGCGGCCGGGGTGTGAAGAAGAGGATTGTGCTCTGCCTGGAGATTGTCAATGGCAAGATCAAGACTCACAGCCCCACTGACTGCGACGTGGCCAAGAAGCCTGTGGAGGAGACGACGTGCTTTGAGCGGCCGTGCTTCAAGTGGTACACCACCCCATGGTCAGAGGTAGGTGGGGGTGCAGGGGGTTGCTCTGGGAAGATGCTTTCTTTGAGCACGTGGCCTTGTACCAAAGGCTGCACACCTGCAAAATACCCCATGGATCTGGCTGAAGCTTTGCAAAGGAGCACAGAGAGGGGCCCCTTTGTTTTGCTATAGCAGCTCTGACAAAATGCAGACAGGACTTGCTTCATTGTACAGATCAGGAATAAGAGCTGTTTGGGGTTAGCTTTGGCTTTTTCTTTCCCTCTTTTTCTTTTTTTTTCCTCCTTTTTCACCACCTTTTTCCAGCAGCACATGGATGTTGCCCTGCAGGTAGGTGGGGAGCAGAGCTGGGGCTCTGGAAGCTGGAGAGTGATGCTGGGGGCAGGCTGGACTGACATGGGATGCCCCTGTTCTGCAAGGAGCTGCAGAGCTGATCCCAGCTCCCCACAAGAGCTCCCCAATGCAGCCCCTTTTGTCCGCCTGGAGCTCATTTTGTTTAGTCTTGAAAACTGTCGTGGCAGCCTATAATTAGCCCAAGAAACCCTGCAGTAATCCCCACATGAAGAGGCGGCCAAAGGGCAGCAGGCAGCGAGCACAGCCCGGGAGCTGCTCTGCAAAGCCCCCTAGACACATTGCACAGACACCAAACCCAGTGCCCGCACCCTATAAGCTATAGGGTCACAGCCCCCCGGTGGCAATAAGCAGTATCTGAGCCACGCAGCACAGCCGTGGCTCTTTGCAGAGAGCAGCAGGAAGAGGGAGGAGTGCAGCCCCAGGGATGGGAGCACATCCATGGATAGCAGTCAGGCTGCTGCAGGCGTCTGCTGCTGCTGGCAGCAGTGAGGCAGAGAGAGGCCAGCAGTGCGGTGTGTGGACACAGTGCTCAGCGAGGGGCAGTGCTCACCCATGCCCCCAGCTGCTCCAGTGTGTTTTTTGTTGTTGTTTTTTCTTGCACAGCCCCCTGTGCTGGGGGGTTCTCACCTCACCCCACTCTCTGTTCCCTAGTGCACTAAAACCTGCGGCATCGGTGTGAGGATGCGGGATGTCAAGTGCTACCAGGGGAAGGACATCGTCCGTGGCTGCGACCCCCTGGTGAAGCCAGTGGGCAAGCAGACCTGTGACCTGCAGCCCTGCCCCACCGAGCCCCCAGGTGAGCCCCCTCCTCAGCAGCACACCTTTAGCTTTCATTTTCCACTGCTATCTTGATGGTCATCTCAGGATCTGCCCTCTCTATGCCCCAGTAATGGCACTGTGTGCTGTACCACTGTGTGTCTCTATACATGACCATTAAATAAAGGGGAGAGCTCACAAGCCATGTGCTCTGACCTTAAGAAAAAAGGGAGCTGCAGGGAGCTCGGATGGTGCTTCTGTGTGATTCCAGCTCATGTCTAAGAAGTTTTTCGTCTGTGCCATTATTTTAATGATTTTTGGTCTCTGAATGTCCTGCGGGATTTGTAACTATCTCATTATCTGACTCGTCTGCTGGCTCAAAGCCCCTGTGATCTTTAGCAAACACACGGTTCTAATTCTTTAATAGGATTTGAGAATAAGGCTGAGGTGGGAGAAGAGCAGGAAGACAGCAGGCAGGCCTGGGGCAGCTCCTGGCTCAGCGGGTGCCTTTACTGACAGCTCTGCCTCGCCTGTGGGTCAGGGATGTGGTGTGGGAATTTGGGGTCCTCTGATGGTTTCCCCCCCCCCCCCCCCCAGAGCAAGCTGTGCTTCCTATGGATACGATGCAAAAATTGTAACTTGTATACAGACTTAAAGCAAAATACTGCTCTGGAGGGGGCTGGATGTGTGTTATGGTGGTTTTTGCTCTCTTCCTTCCCTCCAGCAGCTCATCTGCCCCAAATACCTCAAGTAGGATTTTTGGGCAGGAGCTGTGTGCTTAGGACATCCTCTGTGCTCCCGTGGCAGCCCCTCTGCTTAGGGACAGCTCAGTCCAGTATCCCTCTGTGGCTCTGGTGATCTCTGGGCAAACCTGTTCCATAGGGAAGAACCTGAGCTGCAGAGTGGGACCGAGCGAGGATCCCTGGGTCAGGCCATGTGTGATGGAATGTGAACCTTGGCTTGGCTGGATGATGATATTCATGGAGAAAGCACATGGCTTTTCCAGGGGATGCTCTGCCTGGTAATAGGGTTTTCCAGGGGATGCTCTGCCTGGTAATAGGGATGTGGTGGTGGCAGATGGGGTGATGTTTTGCACAGCCACACATCGGGCCGCGTGTGGTGCCAAAGGGAATCAGTATGAACTTGCATTGTTGGTGTTGTGTTTTATTCTTTCCACACCCATTTCTTCTTCTCTCCCTTACAGATGACAGCTGCCAGGACCAGGCAGGAACCAACTGCGCTTTGGCCATCAAAGTGAACCTGTGCAGCCACTGGTACTACAGCAAAGCCTGCTGCCGCTCCTGCCGCACCCCCCACTCGTAGTGCAGGGCTGGGGCCGCAGCCCTGCTGGTGAGCATTGGGGATGGATGTTCCTTTCCTCGCTCTGCTGGCACGGCTTGCTTTCAGAGCTGCTGTACATTGGTTATCAGAGCTGTACATACAATCGTGTATATTTGATTTCCCCCAACAGCAGACATTCACGTGGTTTCACAAGGTCTCGTCCTTTGGTTTCTTTCTGCCTATGCAAGTAGGGGGTGGGCATGGACCCATGGGAGTGAAAGTACTGGTGTGTTCCCTAGCAGAGGGGGTGAGTGCCTCCTCCCTGCTTTCTCCTCAATGCTCTCTCACGTTTAACACAGTGGGAAGCAGATTTTCATTTGCTAAATGAACTCAAGCCCAAGCCCTCTTTTGTAATATGGAGGTGTATACTTTTTCAGAGGATTTTATCTTGTAACCAAATGTTAGTGCCATAGTCCTTACAACCTCCCCCCCCCCAAATGCTGACATATTGTATATAATATGGAAACATTACTGCACTTTATATCACAAAAAAGACGTGCTCTTTTTTAATATATTTGTTTACAGACAGTGAACTTTATCCATGTAATCATTAATTTGTACCCATGTATATTTTAATAAAGTTGTCATATTTATGGTGGTATCTTGCTTTATCCTCTAGTGTGTAGTGGAGGGTTGTTGCTGTGCTGTGTGCTGGGCCTATTCCTCAGGGAGTGCAGCAGCTCCTAGCTCTGGATGTAAGAAAAAGTCCCTGAGTTGGGTCCTTCCAGGCCTATTGCTGTGGGATTTGGGGTGATGTACATAGATTTAGGGACTGCGAGCTTCTCAAGGAGCCTGAATGCAAAGAGGTTTGAGGGGGAATGAGTGAAAAAAGGAGATGTGAAGGTGGTTATGGTTCTGTATCCTTATGGGTAGGGCTTACTGAGCATCCCCCCCAGCCTCGTACCTCTCATACACTGAGCATCTCACAATGAGGAAAGCCTGCACCCCTGTGGCACTTTTGCAACCACTGCCCTCTGTATTTCACAAGGTGGGTACACAAAGGTCAGCAGCAAAGCCTGTGTCAAAGTAGTTTTATTTTTTTGCTTTCTTCTTCTTCAATGATTCCCCAAGTCCTGTACAACAGTTTGCCAGGTGAAGGTTAGAGAATGTCAATCACTTGCTTAGTTTCCAAGCTACAACGGAAGGAAAAACCCCCCAAAAAATAGAACAGGAAATGGGGGAAAGCTGGAACAAGAAAATGTTCACAAGAAAGGCAAAGAACTCAAAGGCTGAATGCATTCAAACAAACTGATGTGAGCACTGTACAGCCGTGGTTGTGCTGCCATTCAACGGGGCCAAACCCAAGCCCCAATTCCCCAACAGAAACCCCAAACTATCAAAGGTACTGGATTGCAGAGGCTGACTTTGTGCTTTGCAAGGTTTCCTGGGGGAATTAAAAGCCCTCACAGCTGAAAGCAACATCTCCAGATGGGCTGCACACAGCGTGTGTATGCTGAGGGCTATGGAACAGCAGCGCTTCCTTCTCATTGCATCTCTAAAAACAAAGCCTGGCCCCAAGCACAGCACTGAGGCTGTTAGGGTCGATTTGTAGCCACCTCTCCTCTGCAGCAGCAAGCCCTGCTCCAGCGCAGGGTGATGCTTTTAACCTGAATAAAGCCCAACCTGGGGCATAGAGGGTTTTGTGCAAGAGAAATTGTACACAGGGGACAGCAAGGAGGGCATGAAGTGTTCTGCCACGTCCCTGGCTGGGTAGGATCTGCTGTGACTGCTTCTATTTGAAAAAAAAAAATAAGAATAATGGGAAGTAAATCTTATGGTAATCTTTAAAAATTAAAGTAGAAATGTGCATGCAGGGGCGTGTGTGCACATACATGGGTGCACTCTCGCTCTGCCAGCACTCAGCTCCTTAGATTAGAAGTAGCATATGGCATCATTTGGAGAGGGGAGGCTCATTATTTGGAGAGGGCAGCTGCGGGTGCGTTCCTCCATCTGGAATCATTCCTCCCTCCTCGCTCTAAGTAACTTGATTGATAACCCATCTCTATCTGCACCCACTGCTCCTGCCCCTTTAGGACAGCACTGGGAGGAACAAGAGGGTGCAGGACAGGGATGGGATGTGCACGGCTGCAGCACAAAGCAGTGGCAGAAGGATGGGCAGCAGCAGCCCAGCTTTGCCAGGGGATGGTGCTGGCTGTGTGTGTTTGCACACCAGGGCCAGCAGCCCCCAGGTGCCACATCTCCCTACAGCACAGCAGCCTTGCAGCTCGAGACGCTTTGCAGCCTCCCATCTCGGCCCACCACCCACTGGTGGCTGATGGCCATTTTCTCTGTATAAAAGGATGCACAATATCAAAATCCTCTTTATAAAAGAAAAAAAAGAAATGCAACGCAGCACTAGAAAACCTCACGTCCCAGCTGCCGTCAAGCCCCCCTCACTACCCTCTCCATTACACTGAATTTTAACTCATCCCTGCCAATGCAGCAATACATTCAACTTTCTTTCCCCCTTCCCCCCACCCCCAACTCCACTTTTTTTTTTTTTTTTTCCCTTTAAATTTTATTTTAAAACACTGTGGTGGATTATAAGAAGTCCTCCATGCAGCGCAGGGCTCACACGTCGGTGCTGATGCTGCGACTGCGGGAGAAGGCTTCACGCATGGCTGAGAGCCGGTTGGGGTTGAGAGCCTGCAGGTTACCCACGCTCACCGGCAGGTCGAGCTCCTCCTGGCTGACGGTCTGGAAGCTGACCCGGTCCCCCCCGTTGTGCAGCTCCTCAGGGGGCTCCTGCAGGAAGAAGGTTGGAGGCTCATACTGCCCGCAGCCCGGGCAGCCGCTGCGACTCGGCGTTGCCTTCTTGCTGAAGGGTGAGGAGCCGTAGAGGGACGGCCCGTTGGTCAGCACTACGTTGCGGTTGCAGTGGAGCGGAGGGATGTGGGAGTGCATGGCGAAGTCGGGCTCCTCCTCATCCTCCTCGGATTCATCCTTCTTGCAGCAGTAGTACTGGAACGGGATGGGGCTCAGCTGGGATCCCAACACTCTCGCACCACGCGTGGGAGATGGGATTGGTTTACCCTATCCCACCTCCATCACATTGCCCTGCCTTACCTGGAGCCTACAGTAGCAGAGGACAGCGATGATACAAAGTAAAATGACAGTTGCTAATATTCCACCTGTGATGACCACGGTCCCGGCTGTCATTCGCCCTCTTCTCCATTAACAGCCTGCAACAGAGAGCACATGGGGTGATGGAGGATAAGAGAAGATGGGATTGGACTGGTTGGGAAGGGTTGGAATGGGATTGGATGAGATACTTCACCCCCATTTGCAGAGAGCTCCCACTGGGTTTGCCTGCATGCTGCAAGCAGAAGGGTTTGTCCCCTCTCCTGCAGGGGATCCGGCTGGATGCCAGTACTGTGAAAGCCATCAAGGGAGCTCCCAACCCCTCCCAATGGCACCTGACAGCTGGAGGAGGATGGAAAAAGCCCAGAAGAACTTTGCTAAGTGTTATTGCAGCCCGCAGGTGGGCTGAGTAATTGAGCTCCAGCAACTGCAGGTTGATGCAGGGAGTGAGCAGGCAGCAGTGGGACACTATGGGAGTTGTACAAATGGTCCTGGCCAACCAGTCTGGGCATCACCAAGCTACTCTGGATGCAGAATGGGGGTCTAGGGAAGTAAAACCTGCATGATGCCAGCATGGGGTTTGGCCATGAGCCTCACAGCCCCTTGGCACACCCCATGCTTTGTGTTGGGGATGGGGACTTGCTCATGGCACGTGCCTGGCTCCTGCTTGGAGCTTCACAGCAAGTGGGGGGTTGGAGCCATGCACATTTTTCCTCTGAGCTTATAATCCATTTTCCTCATGAAAACAATGTGGTATTTTAATTTGGAATAACTGGAGCTGCTAAGTGAGCCTTTAACGAGTGCAGGGCCAGGCACTCTTCTCCCCCACAAAGCAGCAGCATGGGACGAAGCCGCACAGTGCAGTGGGCTCCTTGCTTTGCTGTGGCCAAGATGAAATCAAGGGAGCATGATGGTACATGGGATGATGCTTCTGAAACCTGCATTGCAGCCAGTGCTGTGGCCAGAGCATCACAGGGACGTTGCAGTCCCTATGTCTGAGTAGCATCTCCCTCCCCCTAAAGCATCCACAGGGGTTTTAGCACAGACACAGCAAAAGTATGAGGCCCCCATGTCCTGAGCTGAGCAGATGCACAGTGCAAGATGAACACAAGCCCTGCAGTGCTTGCTCTGAGCATCCCTATCCCAAAAACTTGAAATTCCCACCATCCTGTGCAGAATAATGCCAAACTCTTTACCCAGGGGGGATAATGGGGACAGTCACAGCTGTAACACATCCCTCCTTACAGCAGCATCACTCCACAGCCCAAGAGCTGCAGGCATCAGTCTGGGATTGGGATAAATGACATAAATTGACAGAGAGAGCAAACTGTGACCACCTACCCGACAAGTGCTTTAACAAAGCTGGCCTCCAGCTCATGATATCAGGTTAAACCAAAAAACCAGCTTCCCCAAACCCAAATTACTTCAGCACCTGAGGAAAAGCAACTGTATCTGTCAGGGATTTAACTTGCTTCCAAAGAAAATAAATCTGTGGCATATTTTCAGGTGCTTAATGTCCTGCTAAAGTTGGGTAAGTACTGAATGGATAAAGCAGTATCACATTTTATGCTGCTGCTGAGCAGAGCTGTAGGAGCAGGGAATTTGTGCTGCTGTGTAATGGCCGAGAGCTTCTTGTACAGCCACAGGATAAGAGCCCTGCCAAATCCTGCCCTATTTTTGCCCTGGGACAAAAACCCTGTGGGGGTTCAGAGCAGGAAGACAACAAGCCTTCCAAAATTGCAGCAGTGATGTGGAAGCATCAGTGCTCCAGCCCTGGGACCTTTGCTGCTCCCATTTGCTCACCGTGAATTAAAGGGTTGCACGTCCCAGGGGAAAGCAAGGGGGAACACACAGCAATTTTCTCTGCATTCCTCCCACCCAACCCCCAGTGCCCTGTGGTCAGCCATGCATGGCATGACAGCCACTGCCCTGCTCAGAGCAAGGCCATTTGTATCACACTATTTCTCCTCCCGTAACATACTTGTCTGCTTAAAACCATGTACCTGGAAGCATTAAACTCTCCAGCGTGCAAAGGAGGGAGGGGGGAAAAAAGCCCATAAGCAGAACAATTCCTGTCTAGACCTCCTTTTTACATTTGTTCCTAATTTCACGCTCTGCAGGCTCCCAGGTTCATATATTCAGTAATAAATATCTTGGTAAAAGGAAGTGCTTTGCAGCTCCGCTGTGGTCTTGGGGAAGGTATGCAGGAGCCTCGCTATGAGGAACACAGGCACCAGCAGACGTGTCTACAGCCACTTGGCTCCTTCCATGTCCCTGGGGAAGGTGAGGAGCCCTCGAGCTATGGAGGATACCTGAGCTCCCCATCGAGCCTCAGATACCTTCCTGCACAACTGCTCCAGGCTGAGAGTTTTGACACAGGCACAACCTTGTGCCATTTGCCTGGTTCTGCCAGGACATCTCAGGCTGAGTAGTTCCAGCCTGCAGCAGATGGAGTTTGATGCAAGAGAAAATGGGCTTTTGTGTTCCTTGCAGCTTGGAGAAGGAAGAAGTAGAGCTCTCATTGGCTCCAACTCCTGACTGATGGCTTCTTCCCTTGCTCCAGATGTTGCAGTGCTGCAGACACAGTCGGATGCTGGACTCTGCTGCTACCTGCAGGAAGACAGCTAGGGACTGCTAGGGTGAGCATACTTAGATTTCTTTAAGAGACCCTCAAGTTCTGGTTAAACCAGACTGTGGGATTTGTGGCAGGAAAAACCTGATCAGGACTTGCCACGAGCAGAGTCTACACTCATTGCACCCCCTCCCATTCTTTCCCATCCCATCCCAACAGTCACCCCAAAGCCTTTTGCACTACTTGGAAGTGCTGTGATGGTAAGCCTCCAAAACTGAACCTCAGATGGATACACTGGTTCCACTAAAGCTGTGCCCTCATAAAGACACTGCATCTCACCCACACAGGTAGGCCCATGGCCTGTTTTACTGCAGCAAGCTTTCTGCATCCCCTGCCAGCTTGAGACCTGATCCTCTGCAGCACACCCAACCCACAGAGCAGCCATTTCCCAGCTCTTCCACGCACATCCAACCCTGATGCCAATCCTTCCAGTTACATCCCACTTTGGAAGAAAGGGAAATTGATCAGCAAGGGGAAAAAGGGGGAACATGCAGAACATCCCACTGTGCCCTGGAGCCTGGTACCAAGGTTTTGCCTGAGGGTGAACCCAAAAGGGGAAGCAGCAAACAGCTGCTAGCAGCTCAAATACGTTTGGTAGCCAATGCAGCCTGATTCCTGCATTTCTCCCAGTTCCTGTAATCCTACCCAGTCAATGAACGAGAGCTGGGCTGCTCAGAACAGCAGGGCAGTGTGCCAGCGCAAGGCTTTGCACACAGGGAGCCAGTGGGCCAGGCAGCTGCCAGCAATATGGGCAGAGAACGAGGCTCCCCAGCTGCAAAGCCCCCGGAGCACAGGGCTGCACCACTCCTGCATGCTCAGGATAACGCAGGCATAAAGATTGCCTCTATCATAGCTCACAGTATGGTCCTCCGTGCCCCAGGATTGCTCCCCTCTGCTCTGCCCCTTCCTAGTGTTAATGCTCCCAGAGCAATGCCAACACCAGGGCAATGGAGACAGTCAAACATCACACTCCTTCTGCCTGCTCTCATCATCACCCTGCACCATTTTATATCCCAAAGCACTTTGTTAAACGTTACACAGCAGTCTCAAAACTGACAGAAAAGCCACTATATTCCTGATGGGCAGTGGAAGACTTTTCCATATGCTGTGGGTTTGCATCCTCACAGGTGACATCAGAGCAGAACCCAGCACAGCATGCCCAAAACATCACACACGTTACAGCCACTCTGAGTTTCAGGTTTTCCTACACCAGATACCACAGAAAAGTTTGCAACAACCAGGCAATCATGGGACAGTTCAGGATCCCCCCACCCTAATTAATGTTATTAGGATTTAAAACAGAAACCAGCTCAGAGAGCCTTCTGAATGCTCACTTCTGAATGCCCACAAAGCAAATCAATTCAGGGGATGCCAGCCCCAGCACAGAGCAAGAGGGAACACGCACACAGCAATAATGAAGCAATAATGTTGTTTAATACAACTAAATCACACCTAATGTAAAAACAATATTTGCACAGCTCATCAAAGCATCACCGAGGCTTAGTGAGCACAACTCCAGGCATAGATGTCAGCAACTGCAGCTGCTAAAAGGAGAGCGGTGGTGCTGCTGGGGAGGGACAGAAGAAACACCACCTGGTGCCATTGCAGTGCCCTGGGATCTTTTCAAGGCGTAGCTAACTCCATATTAAAGAGGACAGGGAAGGAGTTGGCAGCTGCTCCAGCACACCTGGAATAAAGCAGGGTAAGCTACACTGGAAAGCTTTGCCCTCCTCAATCCCATCTGTCCCTGCCCAAACAACCCCGCTCTGCGTAAGCACCAGGAATCATTTCCATACATCCGCTGTCATCCAGAAGACTCCTAAGCTGTCTGAACTCCTTCTGAAAGGAAAAAACAAAAAGACAGGCTGTCTTTCCACCCTGCATCATTTAATCTCCTCTTGAACTGCGGCTTAGTCCGCCTGAGATATTAGCATCAGAGAGCAGGTTTTGGTATTAGCAGCTTGAGATAAGCTGCAGTCAGTGCTAAGGGGGAAAATAAGAGAGAGGGTGGGGAGAGCCCCCAGCAAGGAGCTGCTCCTGGCCATCCATCTCTGCCTCGATTTCCACTTCTTTCTGTTCCAGTGGGGACTGCTCCATCTCCATCACCACCCAGCACAGAGCAGCTGAAAGGTTACAAAGACCCAACGTGCAGAAAACTGAGCACTGAAGTTGGAAAAAGGGGGATTTGTCCTTCTGCAAATGCTGTCCTGAGAGCGCGATGCTGCTGGCAGAGGACAGCACCTGGCTTGGAGCAGAAGCTGTCTTCAGCAGTTCTCACCAAGTGACTGATGCTGACGCAGAGGACAAGGGCAAAGCACTGAGGAATTGTGACACTGCAGCCAGGATGGCCCAGGCAGTGGGAAGGCTGTCACACAGCAGCACATCACCAGGTCACAGTGATTCCTTGAGCTGTGGTGAGATCTGTGCTCCTCCATGTCATGGTGCTGGGGGGGGGGGAGAACAAAGAATCCCACCTCATCCAGGACCCTACAGGTGCTGAGGCTCCATCAGGATGGGGAAAGGAAGGAAGTAAGGACAGACGCACACAGGGTGCGATTCCATAAAGCAGTAAATTCACTCAGCTTTGCATTTCCACAAGGTGAGAGCGCAGCTCAAAAAGGTCTTCTGCAAAGGATCCAGGAACAGCTCAGCTGAGCCTTGTTTGCTCAGGACCGATGGGCCCATGGGCTGGGGACAGCAGAAGCACTGTTTCCTTGGGGTCACTAAATGATGCAAGCTGGGAGCTCTGGGGAGAATCCTCTGTCCAGCTGCAGGAAAGGGCTTTCACCCCATTTAGTGAATTACCCCATGTAGGGTCTCTGCTGGGTGTCATGGACAGGGGAGCTGATCTTGGCTGCCCCAGGGAGATGAGCAGCAGCCATGGATGGACCCCCAGGGCTGCTTCAGCAGCAGCATCCAGAATCTCCACGGAGATACAACACACCTTTTTTGCCTTAAAAACAACAACAAAACTCCACAAAAAAGGTAGGGAGTTTCCATAGCTACAGCTTTACACCGCTCACACAAAGGCTCAGGCCGAACCCATGCAAGGGAAAGCAAGCAGAGTGTTTTTCCCTCTCCAGCCCAGCAAGTTAGCATGGTGCATGAATCAACAGAGAGAAAAGAAGGCAATGTGCTTCCTCATGGCTCACAATCAGGAGTTTCCTTATGGGCAGTAAAATCTCCTTATGTTCTCATTTCTAATAGGGATTTATCTTTGCTACATCAGGGGAATTAATACGGGCCGTTGTCTGAGAGGGTAATTTCCAGACTGTTGGCAACTCTGCTGAACCGTTTTCAGTAAATTTCCCCTTTATTTCCCTCTTCTTACTTCTGCTACAGCTTTTTCTGAGAGATCAGAGGGAGAAAACCCACCACAACGAGACAACCCTAATCAAAAAAGCAGAAGAGATAAAGTAATTCATAGAGCTCAGCTGAAAACCATCATTAGGCAAAGAAAGGAGCAGGGAAAACCTTCACATAAAGTGCTCTACTTAAAAGCACGTGGGCTTAGCAGAGCTGCTGAGATCAAATGTTTGAAATATCGACTGTTCCCAGGGATGGCATCTTTCAGAAATCAAAACACATGCGATGTATCTTTTTGCCTGGCATCAGCACTGGGACGATGCAAGCACTGCCTTTGAAATGACTCCTTGATCCAGAGAGGCCCTGGAGAGCAATGCAGCGATGTTCCCTGTGCATCCTCCCCACATCCCCAGAGCCAAAGTAGCACTGCTGCCACCAGGCTGAGCTGGGGATGGTTTTTATCAGGCCCAAGGAAGGGGGTGGGTGTCCACCAGCGACCCCTGAGCATCCAAACCTCTGCAGATCTCTGTTTTTGAGCAAAACAGAAGCTCTGGGTACAGCATTTCAGCATTTAAAGGTTTACCCAACACTCTGCAGCCAACAGCGCTGCCACAACCCAGCAGTATTTATAGGTTTTATTTGCTTTCAGTCAAGTGGTGAAGGCACTACCACAGGTTGCCCAGAGAGCTGGCAGTGCCCCATCCTTGCAGACACTCAAGGTCAGGGGATCTGAGCACCTGGTGGAGCTGTGGGTGGCCCCGATCACAGCAGGGAGCGGGACCAGCTGGCCTTGAAAGGTCCCTTCCAGCTCAAATGATTCTATGATCTCAGACAGTAGTCCAGCTGCCCTCTGTCTACTTACAAAGGTACCCAGAGAGCAAGTAAAATCAGCGCTTGGTTTCTTAGAATCTGGTATCAAAGCCTTGCATTTTCTATAAGTTCAATGGTATAACACGATGGAAAGCACAGCAATAATATCAGGGTAGCAAAGTCTGCAGCTGCAACAAACGAGGACAAGTCCAAACACAGTAGATACAGACACAAAAACAAAAGAAGAAAATTTGCTTACCTTCAGAAGGCCTCAAGCGTGCAGGGATCTCTAGCAAGATACCCACACCTCCAATGCCAGTGCTTAAATGAGGTCTGGGCAGGGGTGGATCCTGACTGCAGCCCTTCTGGTCATTCAGTGCATTGAATACACCTGAGCACCCCTGGGTTGGCCCTGCCTTCCCACCAGGTGCTCAATTACTGCTTCAAGCCCTGACTTAGCATTTCTGCTCCACTAACCTATCTTGTTTTGTTTCAGCATAGAGGAAAAACAAAAGGCTGATGCCAGAAGCTCAAGGGAAAATAAACGCCACCAAGAAAATCCCACTTTCCATGGGCTGAATCCCACCAGCCACTGTGAGAATCGGGAATAACTCTTGGGCTGTCAGCAATGCTAAACTGTTGCAAATCAGTCCTACAGGGACTATGAAGTGAATAACAGCAAAATCACAACCCAACCACAAAGTCTGCCTAATGGCAAGCCCCAATCAACGTTCATTATCCCCCTGCTCCCACCTCCACTCCCACACAGGCAGCACGGCTATTTTCCCCCAGATCCCACTGCTAATCTTCCCAGGGCTGAGCTACCCAGCAGGCAATGCCATCAGAAGGAGAAAGATCCTTTTCTTTCCACATGAGAGCCTTCCAAATGGCATTCCTGCCAATCCTTGCTTGCAGGCACTGCACAGCCCTCGAGGCCACGTATCTCCTGAGCTTCTCCAGCACCCAGGGCACCAAAATCTCAAATCCCTGCTCAAAGCTGAGTCTCCAGCAGCATCAATACTGTAGCTTTTTCCCCTGAGGGAGCATGCCTTGCATTTCCACTAAAGGCACCATATCTTGCTATGTAACACACGCATATTTTGTTAACTAAAGGGCAGCAATATGCGCTCTATTGTACCGTGAGTGATTTCTACAACTGCAGATGCAGCAGAATCAAATTGCAGCAACTGTTTATATCAAAGCAGAGCTGCTACTGACTGTTGATCAACCTAAACACTGAAGGGCTGGCCAGGTTTTCCCTAAGACAACCCAGCCTTCCCCATATAACCCATAACATCCCCACCGCTGGCAGGAGCAGTGTGGCTACCGCTAGAGGGATGCGAGCAGAGCTCGAGCATCCGCACCTTGGGCAGCATCTGCTGGGGGCCAGGGGTGATGGAAAAGCAGAGATAACCACTGCAGGGTCACTGTGGGACTGCAGGCAGCCCGGCGTGGGGGATTCCCTGCACATAGCAGCTTGCAGTCTGGCTGAAAAGGCAGACAACAGAAACAGAAAAACGAGAGTTAATGGTTTGCCAGAGTTCGGGCAGGAAAACCCACAACAGAGCTTGAAATGAATCCAAATCCACTCCAAGAGCAAAAGGGATACGGATGTAAAGTGCAGGGCAAAGCCAATGCAACATGCTTGGCTCAAAGGGGGATGCTCGCTCGGAGCTCGGAGCAGCTCAGCACATCAGCTCATTGCATGCACTATTTCCTAGGGGAAAGCGACCTGAGTAGGGACATGATCTGGGGCACAGGGATGGCTGAGCCCATCACAGGCTGCAGGAGTCCCCTGTGCATCCTCCAGCATTTCGTCTCACCACAAGTGTTTGCTCTCATTAAAGCTTTAACCTCAGCCCGAACCTCTTGGTGGGTGAAAGGGCAGCGTGGTGCTGGCTGATGCCAGCTCTGCAGGTGCAGGAGGAAGGGGCAGTGCTACCAGGGGCCACTTGGGTCCACTACGGTCCAGCTGAGACTCTCAGGCTGCTGAAGAACAAGGGACTGCTCTGCCCAGGGAAATATAAAATGACAAAAGACTTCTCCCAGCTTGCTCCCTTCCAGCACAGAGTTAGGAAATCTCAGCCATGCAGAGCACCCACCGCTTGCAATTCACACACTAATGAGTTTATGGGCTTCTGCAGCTCAAAGCCTGTGATGAGCTTGTGCCCAAGGCAGAGCCACAGTGTGGCCTAAAGCCATCCCTAAAGCTGGTGGTGCAGAGGCTGCATCCCTGCTGATGGGGATATCATCACCTTCATCCCCTGCTGAGTGCCCTCAGGGCAAGGTAAGGAGCCAACAGTCAGGTGCACACCACTGAGCCTTGATCCAACAGCACTGAAGCAAACAGACACAAATCCACATATTTTCTGTTTGGACCACGTCCCGAGGACAGGCTAAGACTTTCTTTCGGGTTTCTGCTAACTTCATTCTGAAAGGTCTCTTAGAAAAAGGCAATTATCACAGTGCCATTAAGGCTTTCCTCGTTGCATGGCCGGATAACTCGCCTGGAGTCTCTCGAAATAACCTTTAAACAATAGATCCTGTCTTGTTTACTGAATGTTTCCAAACTCAACAGTAATGCATCCAGATGTCACCCGTGTCTACTGTGGACCCGACTATTTCTGGAAATGCACCAAGGGCAGATTGCAAGGATAATGTCACAGGGAGAATATGACAAGTCTCCATCTCTGTGATAAAAGCACAGTGGTGTGCCTCAGGGTGGTGGGACACAGCCCTGCTCCTTTCCTGAGCAGTGCTGGGCAGGTGTTGTCAGCTCATGCTCAGATGGGGACAATGTGTGTGTGTTCCTGCCCAGCACAGCTTGGTGAGCTCATAGACTGCCTGGATTAGTGTTTGTCACTGTGAATGGCTTCAGTGCTGGGGAAAAGGAATGCGGAGAGAAGCACTGGGGACAGCCGGCAGGGGCTTGGGGAGCAAGCCTTGGCTCAGCCTGTATGAAGATGAGCACCAGCTCTGCCTCATCGCGGGTGTGATCCCTATCTGAAGGGAGAGGGAGATCAAAACTCCACACCTGACTCACCTCAAGTCTGCACTGTGCAGCATCAGCACACAGCCAGGGATGGCGTGACATCAGCTGTGCTGGCACTGCTGAGCCCCAAAATTCTCCTCTAACAGAAGAGGAGCTGGGAGCCAGGAGCACTTGGATGCCGAGCAGCCCATCCCCAGCAGTGGCTTTGTCACCGCTCCTCAGCCTCAGCCTTCCCACGGATGGATGACTTCTCCAACAAGCATCATCAGCTGAAAACACATCGCCTGTCCTCTGCAGAGCCAGCCCTTGTGACTTCGGCCTGATTCAGCCCCATTCCCAGTCCCCACGCCATGTCTGACACGGGCACATTGCGACCCGCACCATCCATGGCAGCCAGGTCCTCCCCTGGTGCTCTGAGCTGCCCTAAATGGGTCACGGACCTCGTTAAGCTGTCTGAGAATGATTCAAAATGCTGTCATGACTTTTCATCTTCCTCCAACCTTTGCAGCTGACCTGTGCTCCGGGCTGCTCCTGCAGGGATCGCAGGGCTTGGAGGTTGCTGATGTCTCTTGTTCGGATTGGCCTCAGCTGTGATCCCAATGGGGCTGAAAAGTCTGGGCAGGGTCAGAGTCCATCACCCTACATATTTTTAGTCTCTCTGCCAAGCTGCAATGTTGGAACATGATTTTTTTTTTTAACAAAAGGTGAACAAATCCTGCCAACTGCAATAAATTAGATCACGAGGAGAGGAGGAGATAGACAACGACGTGGGGAACAGTGTAAATTAGAACAGGAATGAGCGGCAAGCTCAACCCAACACCTGCCCCCTCTCCTCCACCCCTCCCCTGCTCTTTCTCAGCACTGTCACATCAGGAGCACTGCCAGATACAAATACCTCTTGGCTGGCCATGCCCCTAGCTACGGAGTGATAAATCAGCATCAGTCACTTTGGGGGGATTTTGCCGAAATTCTTTATCTCTTTGGAGCACCAGCACTGTTTCCTAAGACTCCTTGTCACTGCTCTGCACTGACAGAACACTGACATGCAGAGGAAGGAGGTTACAGCCTTAATTACAGCTGCACTGTCTTTAAGGTGTTTGAAATCTCTTTTCACCGACTGACAGCCACGGTGCATTTTGCTGCTGATTCCAGATGAGAAGAGAAACAGCCACAAAAGGCTGCCAGCAGCATTCCGTTACTCACACACCACCACAGCAGGGCCAGCAACTAAAGGCAGCTGTGAGGACAAGCCGTGCACTGAGTTTATGCACAATTTACATAAACTCACTTTCCTTAACTGCATTATAATTTAGCTGCTTACTCAGTGAGGACATCAGATGCAATGACTGAAACCCCAGTCATACCGGTACGGATGCTCCAGTGAGGTCACCCAGGAGCACTGTCTGCACTCTAAGCATCGGGATGTCAGCCAGCTTTCCTAAAATGACAGCCATCCATCATGGAAGAGCACGATTTTACCATCGAGGTTTTATGCTGATTTCACTGCTCTTTTTTAGGCTAGAAGACAATCTGTTGAACCTCAGAGTGCTGTCTTCTCTTACCTTTAATTTATTCTGTCAGAAAACTGTCTACCTTAATGAGTATGAGCACACCCCCACTACCTTCCAAGTTTGGTGATCTGTTATGTCAAGTATAAATAATCCTGTCTGAAACCGCTCGATAGGGGGAAATGAAAAGCCATCTTCCCTCGGGGGATTTCTCTCCCCCACAGCCCCCCCATCCTGCAGAACAAACACCGTCCATGTGCTTCCACGAGCTCAGCCCCAGCCAGCTGCTGTATTAACCAGATAGTGCTCAAAGCAGCAGATCATCCTGCTGTCACCTTCCTTGCATTCAACCCTGGATCTCTCTCCATTCCCACTGCTTTGGGGCTGCTCTGCTGCCTGACCCAGACAACGCAGGGTGTTCCTATGTCCATTGGAGACAGGACAGCAGATAGGAAGGACCCTGGTGTTGGCCACATGGCTGTGGGTGAATGCCCTGAGAGGGGCCAGCTTTGTCCCCAAACCACACATGCAACGAGAGCAAGCTGTCCCCAGAGTGGCCAAGGACACGACCTGAGCACTCAGGTGAAGGAAAGCATCCCACCCCAGCCCCGAGAGATGCTGTCACTTCCTCCTTTGTAGATACAGCTTTAGAACTAAAGATGCTGTAGGAACAGCAGCACCAAGCTTGGAGCATCCCGGTGTTTATCATCCTGGGCTAAAGCGTTGGCTGGACCACTCTCCCCAAGACAGGCTATCAGGGAGCAGAATGCTGTGCAATTCTCCATGTCCATCTCCCCCCTCCAAACCCCTGCCAGCCCCAGCCTGCAGCCGGAGCTCGTCCTCTGCTCTCCCCTTGCAGGCATTCTCCCAGGACTACCCCAGCACTCCAGGATACATCAGGAAGAGGAGAGGGGGGGGGGAGGGGGGAAGAAGAGAAATAAGCAGGGGAAAATCACTGCTGAGAGCCCCCCCGGAGCAAAGAATGAGGGCATGGAGAAGGAGTGGAGCGCCGGTGCTCTCCCCTTTTCCTCCCGTCTTACCTTCAAGCGGGGGAATGGTGCCGGATCGCTCAGGTGAGGACCGCGTCGTCTCCTGAAGTCTCCAGCTCGGAACGCATCAATGCGGGAATGAAGAAAAAAAAAAAAATAAAAAAAAAAAAAAAAAAAGGAGAAGAGTAGAAATAAATAAACAAATAAAATTAATAAATTAAAATAATAATAATAATAACAGTGATTTGCGGGGAGGGGGGGGGGGTATAAATAAAGTGAATGATAAACAAGACGGAAGGCCGATGCCGGCTCAGGGAACCGAGCGGGAGAGCCGGCAGCGGGGATCCTCTCGGCACATGGCCGGTGCCGGCAGCAGCCGCGGCGGTGCGGGGGAGCCGCTCCCTCCCCGCCCCGCGCCCCGGCGCCAACCGGGCCGCCAATGAGGGCGGTGCGGAGCAGCGCGGGCCCCCCCTCCTCCTTCCCCGCTTCCCCCCCTTCTTTCCCAAAGCCCCGCACCGGGGCTGCACGGGTAGAGGCGCGTGAACGCGGTGCCCCCTTCTTTCACAGCACGCCGCCGCTGCCGGGTCCTCCTCTACCTTCTCCTCCTCACCTCGCTGCAGGGGGAGGGGGGTTGGATACAGAGGGATGGAAGCCCTCGGTGCATAGAGACGGGAACCCCCCTGCAGAGCCTGATGTCTCCGCACAGAGCGCGGTGGTCCCGCACGGATCCTCCATCCCAGTGCTGGCACATCCTAACCCCTCTATACCCAGCAAGGGAAAAGCATCAGGATCAATCCCTCTGCCCCCCCCCCCCCCCCCCCCCCGTGCTCCCCACTTAGCCCCACAAGCATCCCGTGGCTTCTCACACGTTACACGGCTTTGTCCCACGCGCCATTCACCAGGAGTTAACGCTGAGGTTTTGGTAAGAGCCGCTCTCTCCCGTTTCCCTTCCCAGCACCACCCCAGCGACTCGGGGAGCCCCATCCTCAGACCCCCTCCCCTCCCCCCGGCTCTATAGCTCTGAGCACACCGCTCTCTGCACGAGCAGAGGTGGCACAGAATTACATCCTCATCCGAGTGGCCATCAAAGAGTGGAGAGGGAAAAGGTTCTTGTGTCCCAAAGCCGAAAACAAAAGCATTTGGTAACAGAGAAAAGCTGTTGCTTGGAGCCAGTCCTCAGGCAGGTGGGCTCCCCCCGGGGCTGTTGTCGCTGCTGTCCCTAACACTGAACTTCATGTTTCCTTTTGGCCCTCTGCTGCTTGTCCTGTCCTCTACTGATGGAACAATTGGTCTCTGGTCCTCTCACAGCACACCTGCTCTTTTTAAGATACTGTCTCTTATAGCACTCTTCTAATCTATAGAGAGGGAAACAGTTGTATTTAATTAATTGCTCCCTAAATAAGCTAATTACCGCCAGTAATTTCAGCACACTTCGCATGCAGTTCAAACTCCTGAGCAGGGATCTGAGCACAAGTCTGACAGTGAGTAATGAAAGCAAGGGGACAACAAATAGTTCAGCTTTGGAAGGTCCACTTCAGAGCATCACTGTTTAATTATCACAGACCTTGCTGGTTAGCACTGAGCAGTCCATACCATGCTTCCTTTTCAGCTCTGCTTCAAGGTTGCTTGGACTTTGCGCAGTATATATTGGAAAGCTATGCCAAGAAAACACAATTTTAGCTTTTTATTACTTTTATGGGTCAAACGTCATTGTCTAGCAATTTATCACTGCATCTTTGTTTGGAAACGTGAAAGATAGAGGCTCGTTTTTGGACCATTCATTTCAGTTTCTGTGCTCGTATCCCAGCATGGAAATAAACAGCCTCCTTTCTTCCCAAGTGCTTTTATAATGAATATGTCAAAGCGATTCTTCACTGATCTGAACCCAGGACAGCAGCAAGGAAAAGCAATGTTACAGCAAGGACTTAGTGAATACTTGAGCTGCCTTCAGCAAGTATAGATCTTATTTGGTGGAACTCGAACACCAGATCTGTTTCTCTAAAAGCAGCCCTGCTAAGATCAGCTATCAAACCTGCAAAGGAGAGAAAGGTTTTCATGGCGTATTTCTGCAGCCTGTTGTGAGCACAGCCTCACTGTGCCAGGGGCTGAACGAGAACAGGGTGCAAAGAGCTGGAATCCCGCAGACTTTGCAACAGACATTTTTGCAGAAGGGAAGTGCTAATGAGGAGCTGCAGCATGGGAGCCAGTCGCAAGCCTCGAGAGCTGGCCACAGGCCAGTGACAACTTGCATTGGCTCTCCTTGCCGTTTGGAAGGGGTCCTGTGCCTGCCAAGGCTGTGGGATAAACAGAGCAGCAGCAGCCAGGAGCCAAACCATTTGTAGGCTTTAAGTAAGGTGCACACGTTGTAAGCAGCTGCTTCCCCCCAATGCCTCCATTGGTGTATGCACAGCGTAAGTGCCCTCCTGCATCCACACTGCATCCTCATACCTGCCTCAGGGTTTGGGATCAAACTGCCCAGGAATATCACATGATTTGCATCATTCAGCATCTGAACAAGGCATTTTTCCCCTCCTCCTTCCCCAAGGTACTGCTCACAATGTGCTGCCATCAGGGAGGAGCAGGCTCAAGCCTGTGACATGAGTGACAACTTCCTTCCAAACGTGGCTCCATTTGACCCTTGGATTACGTGGCCACCAAGCAGAACCAAAGCTGGATACAGCTAAAGTCATGTAGGACAAATCTGTAGTGGAGCCCCGTTGAATTATTCATGTATTTAATACTTATCCACTAATCTACCCTTTATTATACCTTCTGCTGACTCTCCTGTTACAGATATCAATGGCTATGGGAAAAGCTGTGAGGAGGGCTGGCAGCAGGGAGCAGAGCAATGCAGAATTGCTTTGGGGCTTCAGGAAAGGGAGCTGGAAGGCGATGAGGTGACCACAGGAGAGGGCCAAGGATGGCAAATGGAAACTCATCTGATCCTGCCTGGAGCATCTTTTGCTGGGACACGTGAATCTGTGTTACAATGCGTGGAGAAGGGTATTGCAAAGCCACTTTATTTATGGTACTTTTATTGGCAGGGGAGTGGGAGTGCAATACAATTTTAGCCACTGTGATGTCTCTATCTCCCTTACATTCCACCTCCATTTCTAGAGCCGTTTTTGCTCTGAATTACACAATTTCTCCAACTGCACAAAGGGACTTGCTGTACCTGGCATGGCTCAGCCTTGCTGGGTGAGGAGAGCTCCAGCAGCTGAGTGCAGGTCTCCAGCATCACCGGCCCCATTCCCCTCCCTCTGCAGGCAGCAGAATCCCATCCCATACGACAGCAATAGGGCTGCATGGCACTCAGCTCAGACGTGCTTGAGCCTGGAGAAAGGCACAATTCACACCATGGTCTGCGGGGAGCACATGAGGGAACCTCCAAGAGCTACGGAGCCTGGGACCACCATGATGTCAGTTTGGTTATGCTCCAGTTCTCAGATCCAGCTCAGATCTCTCCCACCTCCCACTGGCACCATCCACCGCATCGCACAGCCCTGTATAAACAAACCCAGCGAATGCTTTTGTCTCTTCCTGTCCTTCTCAGATATTTTGGGTATTTGTGGCAATCTCTCCTGTTTATATAACAAAGCCACAGCCCAGTGTTTGTGGCACCATATCCATGGTAACCCTAATATAGCATGCACAGGCAAGTAGGATTTCATTAGGTGGCTCAGCTGTGGCAGTGTTTGTGGGGAGCAGCAGGGATGGAATGTCTCTCTGGTGCAGGGACCTGGCTGCCCACCCACATCCCAAGGGGAAATGCTGCTCTTTTTTTGCTAGCTGTGGCCTGTCCCTGCTCCCACATCACCACATCACCCCATCGCCGTGCCACGGTGCTCGTTGCAACTCATCCTCCTCACCTTTCATGCTGCAAGGAGCTGCAGGTGTTCACCCAAGCTGCTCAGGATCCTCCAATGGGAGTCACGAAGCTGAGGTTCATTTCTGCCTCCAGTCTGGGGAGATTCCTCCAGTGGTGCAAGAGGGAGTACATTTGGTCCTGAGGAAAATAAAAAATAAAAAATAGAGAAAAAAAGGGAAACACCTTAGGGGAAGGCAGGAAAAGCTGGGAAGAGCAGAGGCTCTGCAAAGGTGATGCTCTCATTTGCAGCCCTCATGCTGTAGGACACAGGCACCAGGAGGAGGAAATGCCTTTTCCCACCCACTGCTGATGGGTTATGGGCTCCTCTAAGCATCCTGCCTCGGCCAGCACCCACGTTAGCTGTTGTGTTAAATAATGACTGTCTCTGGCAATGGTATGACACAAACCCACGGGCAAGAGGTGGGTCTGTCCAGAGAGGGGAATCAAGCAGAAATCCATGGGACCCTCCTCACCCCTGTGAGCATCTCTTCTATATGCCAGACCTCTCTGCCACCCCATTGGAGCCAGCCTGAGTCAGAGGCTGCTTAACCTCATCAACACCCAGGAAATCTGATCAGGGCAATGGCACAGGGCAGGATCTGGCCATGGACAGAGCCCTGGGGCACGGGATGCTGTGTGCGTGCTGCAGCCCAGCACAGCAGGAGCAGACAGCAGCCGTCCCTCTGTGCCCTCCCTCACCCTAATCGAATTTACATCCGTGTTAGCAAGGCAATGGATTATAGCTCGGAGGGGTGCTGCCTGCTTCAATCCTTAATTCAGCGCATCAGTTGTGCTTAAGCCTGCTTACCTGTAAGCAGAGCTGCTGCTGGGTTCAGACAGCACCTAGCATGGCCGAGCTGGTGTCTAAGGGACTGTCCATTAAAAAGAACCCTCCTCCAGGTGCTCAAGGCACTGTGCAGGTATCCTCTGTGCAGTACTGCTCTCTTAGTTCTTCTTGCTGGGGTGGATGGAGAAGAATAGAGGAGCTCTGCGGAGGATACAGGATACTGCCATGCTAATATCAGTGCAACAGTGCTGTGTGAGTTCCAGCAAGAGCTCAGCACTGGAGGAAAGCTGCTCTCTCTGTGCTCTGCTTTGAGGACAGGGGCTGAACATGCAGCCCTCCAGTGTCCCTCTCACCGACTGACATGTGGGAGTTGCTCTGAGATTGCCCCAAGCAGTCTGGGTGCCGGACTCAGCAAACTGGCATTGCTACCTCTAGCCTGAGTCTTAAAATATCCCCTAGAGCAAGACACAGAAGGCTGAATCCTTGCTCTGTCTGGATTTACGGGCAGCAACCTGGGAGAAACTAAAGAAGGGAGAGATATATATGTATTATATATACATGTTTTTCCTTCTCTTTAAGTAAATTCTCACTGCTTATCTCCAAAGTTCAGCTGTTTTCAAGCTGACCTGCCTGCCTGTTCCACTGCAAATTCCTTCTGTACAGGAAGGCTCAGGCGCTCCACTTGCCAGCAGCCTGGAGTTTCATCTCCAATAGAACTTGTTAGCTAAAGACCCCATCCCACCCCCCGCCGAGGATCATTTTTCTTCCTGCCGTGCTGACAGCTCAGCTTCTTTCCCCTTAGAATTAGGAAACAAAGCCAAGATGGGAGATGAAGCCAATGAGGCTGTACTTGGAGGTTAGAAATGGGGCAAGGCACCGATCTGTTCTCGCAGCCAGACATCCACCCGAGGAGCCAGGGCTGGCACAAGAGGAGCATCCATCTGATGCTTTCTGCTGAGGATCTCAGAGCACAGCACGTCCAGGACTGAGTCCAGGAGCTTCGAGCACAGTGGGGATGCTGCTTTCAACTGTAGCGTGCAGCTGAGCTGAGTTGAGCTGTGCCCCTGGGGGGATGCAGCCCCCTGGCTGCTCCTCTCCTCCTGTGTCACAGTTGTGTAAAACATCACCAAGTGTGGCTGATGGACACACACTGATGACTCATTAAAACACCTGGGGACTGAGCTTGACCTGTTTCCCCTCGTAGCTTGGAAATGCAGAGCTGCCCAATTGACTTTGCTGCAAGGAGCATGAGTGAAACCTGAGCTGTGAGGGGATGGAGGAGATCCTGAGCAGCACTGAGAGCATCGCTGGTTTTAGGAGCCAGCATCAATAGAACAGGGCCACAAGCTCTGAGTCCAAATCAAGGCAGTGCGTGTGTGGATCTGAGAGCTTGAGGGGGTTCATGTGGCAAAATTAATAAACTAAGGAGAAGCAAGAAATGGGGCACAAAAAGTATCTTTAAGCAAAGAAGCAACAAAGACAGAGCCACACTGGGGTGGAAGCAGAACGTGTTCCTGCAGGGAGCAGCCTGCAAGTGAGCAGCACTTCTCAGCCACTAAGGATGATTTAGGAGCGAATAACATCAGCCCAGTCGAGTTCAATTGCTATTGATAATGTCCATGTGCAATTAGGGCCAATTAGAGGGAGGCAGAGAATGACAAGTGTTTGGCCAGGAGGTGGGGGGCGGGAGTCTATTGGGGGGGTCAATATCACAATCCAATTTCCCCACAACCAAATGCAATTAAAGGACAGCACTTATCCAGCTCACCCAGGAGGGCCAGCACATAAATGGCAAAAGCCAGGAGGGTGGGTGCCATCCTGCCCAGCATGCAGACCCATGGCAGCACGCCGTGTCCCTGCCCCAGCTTCAGGCTGCGGGAGCTGGCGTCCATGTACTTCACCATGGTGGCTGTGTTCTTGGTCATCCTGGTGGTGGCCTTGCAGGGCTTGGTTCCCCGTGGCACTTATTTCCCCTACAAGGTGCCCCTCGATCCCCAGGGGCTGCTGGAGCTCTCATGGAACGTCAGCTACCCCGAGCAAGCCGTATATTTCCAGATCCTCATCAGGAAGCTCAAGTTTGGGCTCCTCTTTGGGATGTCGGACCGGGGTGAGTTCGAGAACGCAGACCTGGCCGTGCTCTGGAATGATGGTCACAGTTCATATTTTGGGGTGAGTTGTGTGTTTTTGTGGCTGTGTTTGGGGTCGCTGCCTGATGGGGGAATCTGACCACCGTGAGTTTGGAGGATTGGGCACAGGGCACAGGACCAGGTCAAGATGGTGCAAAGGGGCTGCGGGGTTTCTGATCCAGACATTGATGCTATGAGCTTGGTATAGGATCTGAAAATGCAAAGAGGAAGGGATAAATACAGCAGCACATCAGCATGGCTAACAGAGCCAAGCTCTGGGTGTCTGCTGCATCTGCAGGAGCTCCAACAGGTGGTTGCACCGAGCAGCTCTGCCACGCACACACATGCAGGAGGCACCCACAGCTCGGTTCATTGCGCGCTGCTGCCAGCAACATTAAAAATTAACCTGCAGCTCCCATTACTGACTTTGAGAAAGTGCAAAAGTTATCGAGCAGAAAGCCTGCTCCTGCCAGCGCCAATAAGCCGGCTGCAGCTCATGTCTGCAGCTACAGCAAAGATCAACAGGACGCAGGAAAACACAACCTGACGGCTGACTGCCAGCAGCGCGGCGTTATCAGAAATTAAACATGCAGAAGTATTTGGGCAGCTGGTAAATCCTGAAGGGAGCAGAATAGGAGGGAGACAACTCATTTCTAATTTTGCTCTTTGTTTCTGCTGCTGCAGATCGCTGCCCTTTCCTATGCTGCCCACTGTAGGCTCTTGGGTGGTTGGTCTTTCTGCTACAGTAACTAACCCTATGTTCTCCCTATCCCCAAACCACCCCGGTCACATTGCAGTTGTGCTTTGCTGCAGAATGCAATTCATATTTTTTCCCCCCATGTGAGGCTTTCCAGTACGTTAAATTTTACCTCTGCTTGCTTGAAATTAGCCATAAAACATATTCTTTTGCAATCAGCCGTGATGTGATCTGCAGCGCAATGGAAGGATAAAAGGGAGGGCTGATTATCTGCACTGTTTTCTTGCTAATTACCCACCATTCAGGATGTGGGATGACCTGAGTGCTACAGCATTTCACAGCACTGTGTTAAAAAACCATAAAGAATAATTCCTAATCTCGCTGAATGAGCACCATGCAGCATTTGGGCTTTCACTTGGTGCCACACAGCATCCTGCCAGGAGGTTTCTATAACCTCTCCAGCCCCGGTGTTCTCCCTCCCAGCAGCTTTTCTGCTGGATGTCAGCTGTTAAAAGATCCAAATTTGCTCTGCCCCCCCATGTACTACAAGATTAATTTGCACAATACGCTCCTATGAAAACAAATGTCAAGCTAGCTTCATGGAGCTGATTTTACTCTCCCCCTCTAAGGACAATATGTTCTCAAAATACCACTCTATACTTTTGGCTGAAATGGTGCCAAGATGCTTTATTCTCTTTCTTCTGTTTCTTTCCCCAAGATAAGAGAAGCAGTGCCACTCACAGTGCTGCAGCGAGGTACTTCTTGGAGGCCTTTTCTTGGCAAACAAAAGCCATCAACAGGAGACGCAAAAGATCGAAATAATAACGCTGCTCAAATCCAAATTACAGAAGGATTTGTACTCTCAACCCTCAGTCTTTCAGCATAGGAGCACCATAGTGCTTTGCTTCTTGGTATGGCTTTGTCACCACCATTAACCAGGTTAAAGAGGAGCGAGCCAAAGGAGGGTGACCCAGAGAGGGATGATTCAAAGGAGATGATCCAAAGAGGGCTGACCCACTGAGGGACCTTATGACCTGCACACCACTGGAGGTCCCCACCCTGAGCCCTAGGGCCACATAAGACCTGCTGCCTCCCCTCTTACTGGGTGCTCTCCCCCCACAGGATGCCTGGAGTGATGCCCATGGGCAGCTGCACATGGACTCCCAGCAGGACTACCAGCTGCTCGGGGCTCAGAAGGCCCCCGAGGGACTCTACCTTCTCTTCAGAAGAGCATTCAGCACCTGTGACCCCAAGGACTACCTTATAGAGGTACAGCATCACCCTCTCCCTGCTGCAACACACTCGGCCCCATCTCAACCCCCATAGCATCAAGCAGAGCACCAACCTCCGACCTCACCACTGTTATGTTTCGTGGGGCAGCATCAGGTGTTTGTGCTGCTTAGAGCAGAAAGGAAGCATGCTACAGATGTCATGAGCAACGTTTGGCACAGTCTGTTTACAACCACTTATAAACCTCTATAACGTGTAGATTTTAGCTTGTTTGCATCACCCGCTCCTGTTGAGCATGTGTTAGGTCTATATAAATCCCTTCCTGCATCACTTGGGTTTGCAGTCTGCAGCCAAGCGTTACACTGAGATGTTGCTCAGCGGGAGGCAAATAGGAGGCTGCAGTAGGAGCTGAGCAAAGATGCAGCAAACAGACCCTGGGTCCAGCAGCACTTCCTCAGCCCGCAACACTTTTAGCAGGGCCCCTCACTGTTCACTCATAGATCATAGAACAGCTTGGATTGGAAGAGATCTTAAATGTTATCCACATCCATATCCAATCCCTTGCTGTGGACAGGCTTACCCTCCAGCCAATTTGGTCTTGGATGTCTCCAAGGATGGAGCATCCACAATTACTTTGGGCTGTGTAGCTCATTAGAAGGAGCTGGGACAAAGGGAGGCCCTGGGGGAGGTGTTCCATTTCTGCTGCCCCTGGCTCACCCAAGGACTCATGCCTCCAGCATCAATACCAAATATCCACACAAGTACCACTCTGCATGCAAAATTACCTAACTTTGCTCTTGCTTCAGGATGGCACCGTGCACCTTATCTATGGGATCCTGGAGAACCCCGTCCATTCTCTCCGTGCCATCAACATCTCTACCATGTACAGAGGGCTGCAGAGAGTGCAGCTGCTGAAGCCCAACATCACTATCCCTGAGCTGCCCGACAATGTGAAGACCATGGAGATAACGACCCCCAATATTGTTATTCCCAGCCAGGAGACGACCTACTGGTGTTATATTGCAGAGCTGCCGGACAGCTTCGCCAAACACCATATTATCATGGTAAGGGGCAGAGCAGTTGCGTTCACATACCGTTAAGGTACTCTGCAAAGCCCACTACTTCCCTGACTTTCCACTGGGAGAATTTCGGACCCAAACGTATTCCTTACAGCAAAAGAATTGGGCATAGGTATACTCTGGGGGGTGGGGAGGAGGGGGGTGAGCACCCAGCAAGCAGAAGGGAAGCCTGACGCGAGCTGCAGCGAGAGCACAGGGATTTATAGGGGAAGGATGGCTCTGCAATGGAAAGCTTAGAAGGAGGATTTTCTCTCCAACAGATGGTGTGAAATGAATCATCTGTGTGTAAGTAAAAAGTGCGTAACTCCTGATACCTTCCCGCTGCTGCAGATCAGTTTTGCAGCTGGCGATTTTGGCCAGAGCCATTCAGCAGCCCTTCTACCCCGAATCCACCTCTTTGCGCCCAGAGCAGCTGCTGGCCAGGAATGGAGCCCTGAAGCTGCAGGCAGTAGGGCCAGGACCCTCTTTGTGGAAAACCAAAGCCCTCTCAGCCTAGCAAAACTGGCAAAGGACTTGGTCAGCACAGAGCAGAGCAAACTGTTATTCATCCAGTGCGACCTCCTGCAGGGAGGGTACAAGATGTTTCTCCAGGAGCTCTGATGGACTGGTCCTACAGCCAGCCAAGAGCTCTTGGTCTTTGGTCCCTCATGCCCAGAGCATGAGCATCCCATGGCATGGTAATACTTGATAGTACATACCCATGGTGGGCTCTGTGTGGAGCATGCACGAACAACCAGGACCAGGGATGGGTTCTCAGAAATGATCCTAATGTGCTTCCCTCCTTCTCGGATGCCATTTTGCAGTATGAGCCAGTGATCACAGCAGGCAATGAAGCCCTGGTCCACCACATGGAAATCTTCCAGTGCGCAGCCGAATTTGACAGCATCCCCCATTACAACGATCTGTGTGACTCCAAGATGAAGCCAGAGCGGCTCAACTACTGCAGGCATGTGCTTGCAGCATGGGCCATGGGAGCTCAGGTGGGTGCAAGTTGGGATCCATCATCACTCCTGGGGACCTTTCCTGCCGTCTCCCAACTGTTTCAGGCCCATTCTCACGGGAACGAGCATCCCTGCATGGGCTGCCCCAACCCCAATTGGGATTTGGGTTCAGCTTAGCACTCTATTCTCCTCCAGGATATGTTTGCATTTCCTCCTCACCTCAGCCCACCTCCTCAGCTCCTCAAATCAGTATGATTCCCCTCTCCTCAGTGATTATGCCATCACATGTTCAAGGCAAGAAGTCTTTAGTTGCAAGAGCAGCCCAACACCAAGCACAACAGAAGGCACAAGTGATGACCCCCGCCCTCAGCAGGGCTCAGGATTACGCCCATACACTCCTCTCCTTGGTCATTTCAGCTTGTTTTCCATAAAAACCACCCCATCATTCCCTTAATGACCCCCCCCTCTGTTTCCAGGCTTTCTACTACCCCAAAGAAGCAGGGCTTGCCTTTGGTGGTCCGGGCTCCTCCAGATATTTGCGCCTTGAGGTTCACTACCACAATCCGCTGTTATTCAAAGGTGAGTGGGGGGCACGGCGATACCCAGCGAGACATGGGAGAGCTGGGTTAGTGCCAGGGATTGTCAGGGAACAGACACCAGAGCCTAGATCCACCCTCAAGCATGCGGGCAGAGAAGATGCTCAACACTTGTATTTAGGGGGGCTGCTATGGGATGCCCCCCAACTTCTGTGCAGGGTGGTGATGGGGGATGTGAGCTCAGAGCCAACAGTGATACCAAAGTCAACTGGGGAGATAGCACCAGCCTGGCTAGGAATGGGGGAATTTGGATGTTGTTTTAGTGGCATTCCTGCTTCGATAACGTTGTCAGGAGACACATTAAAAAAAAAAAAAAAAAGAAAAAGGATTGCAAACAACCCAGTTTCTTCATTTACATAAAATCATGTAACTTCTTGACTACCCAAGTGTATTTTTAGGACACCAGAGCATATGTACTGTAGATCAACCATAGCACCTTCAGCAACTTGAGAAGAAACACATCTATAAATATGGAGCTCACGTCTTTCATAACTTATCATCTTTGCTGTGTTAACCAGTAGGGTCTCCCTTGTTATCCTCATGCCATGATGGGCTCCAACCCAGAGACTGGAGGCTCACACCCAGCCCCACATCTCAAGGAGGAATTTGCATTTTCCTTCCTGCCACGTTCCTAGTAAGAACATGGTCTTTTTTTTTTTTTGGAGATGCCAGTAAAACAAACAAGAGCTGTGTTTTTGAGACAATCAATTAATCATAGAATCATTAAGGTTGGAAAAGTCCACTGAGATCATCAAGTCCAACTGCTGACCCATCACTACCATCCCCACTGACATCCCCACGTCTATAAGTGCCTCCAAATTACCCTGAGATCTGTCCTTCTGCTCTGTGCTCCCTACAGGGACTGCTTATCTCTCTGTTGGGAGCAATTGGCGACCAAGCCTTGAACGCATGGAGAAAGCTGTGAGCAAGAAGCTCGAGCACCTCTCCTTTCACCTGTGCCAAGCAGAGCATCATTTTTCAGTCCTGAGCCCATGCTGTACCTGATGCTCTGTCCTCTCTCCTGCCAGGGCGCCGTGATTCCTCAGGGATCCGCCTGTACTACACAGCCAACCTGCGTCCCCACGATGCTGGCATCATGGAGCTGGGCTTGGTCTACACACCAGTGATGGCCGTGCCCCCGGGGGAGACCACCTTCATCCTCACAGGGTACTGCACTGACAAATGCACCCTGCAGGTGAGTGCCCCGCACCCCGAGCCCTTTCCCATAGAGTTGTGCTGGAAGAAAGCCCCCTGCATGTGATCCACAGTGAGCAGCTGGTTGGGATGCACTGAATTCCCCAGGAAGGCAGCTCTCCTCTGGAACCACCTGCTCCATCTCCCTCGAGTGCTGTTCTCATCTAGGAGGTCATACTGCTGTGCTATGCTGGGTGCTCTGCTCTATGGGAATGCAGGGATCACAGAGTTATAGAATGGCTTAGGTTGGAACTAAAGAACAGCTTGTGTTGGAAGGGATATTAAAGATCATCTAGTTCCAAATCTCCTGACATCGCCCCTGCTTTCTGGAGCTCCTCAAGAGCTCACTCAAGTACGTTTTCAAACTGCTCACCCTGCTCTCAGGCAGGTTTTAGTGGTTATGTTTGTAGGACCTACCCAAAACAGGTAATTGGTGCAACCACTAACAAGGGCAAGGAAGCAAGCAGCTCACAGGCTCCTGCTGACTTCAGGCATGGCTGCACATTAGTTGCATATAACAGCAGGCTGAACACCCACCCCTCTGCAAAGAGCTCACTTGTAGGGTCCCAAAACCCTAAATCTCAGCACAGGCTGCACCCAACCCAAGCACACAACGTAGGAATGCATGGGATGGATGTGGGGGTCAGTGGAGCCATCCTTCCCCAGGCACTGCCTGAAGATGGGATCCGCATCTTCGCCTCCCAGCTCCACACTCACCTGGCAGGGAGGAAAGTGGTGACCGTGCTGTCACGGGATGGCAGAGAGCAGCAGGTGGTGAATGCTGATGGGCACTACAGCCCACACTTCCAGGTACAGCCCTGCTCCCTGCGTTGGGTCGGTGCCACCCGTGGGTGCAATTCCGACACATTTCTCCTCCTCCCACTCAGGAGATCCGCATGCTGAAGGAGTTGGTTGCAGTCTTTCCGGTGAGTGACTCCATCTTCTCTCTGCTGCTCCATCACTGCTGCCCACAGGTGCCCTGCTCAGAGCCCCAGCCCTGCTCCTCCCTCCATGGTGCTGTGCTTGGGCTCCTGCAGGTGGACGAGCAGCCAAGTTGGGTGCAAATCTGGCTGTGCAAACTGTTGCCCAGGTGCACTGTTAAGGGCAGAAATTCTGAGGAATTAAGGAAAGGAGGAAATGTTTCTTGGGGTATGGCTGAAGGGCATCTTCCAGGGAGGTGCAATTGTAGCAAGTGCTTGGGGGGCACTGGGGCTGAACCACCAAAGAGCACAGAGGTCTGCTGCATTATGGATTCACTCATGCCAGTATTTGTTGTCTGGGGAGGGGGGAAGCTTTGTATTTCCCCACCCCCTCACGTCTGTTGAAACCTCACAGGGTGACGAACTCATCACCACCTGTACCTACAACACAGAGGGCAGGAGCAAAGTGACCGTGGTGAGTGCAGCACTGGAGGAGTTGAAATCAGTGCAAACTGGGCTGAACCAGAAACAAGAAGGGGGGGGGAGGGTTGGAAAAGAAATGAGCCAAGGCTATGTTGCCTGTAGCTGGGATGCCAAGGTGCTAATTGAGAAGTAGCATGTGTCACTCTAATTCCCATCACAAACTGTTCCACCGGGGATTAACGGTAATTAAAGAGAAGTGTGGTTTGTTTTTTTGGTTTTTTTTTTGAGTGAGAGAGAGAGGCATGTTATTTCTCTCTTTTTCCTAGCAAAAAGAAAATAAAAAGAGCCTGTCAGAGGTACCATCAACAGGCACAAAGCTAAATATAGCAGAGGGTTTAGAGAAAATCTGCATTTTAATGTAAAGCACACAAGCAGGCCTGAATGCCTGACCTTGCACAAAGGGCAGTGAGTGCACACAGGTCTGAGCTCAGTGCCCTGCAGCCCCTCTGCCCTTCCTGCATCCCCTGTTGCTCCAGCATTGCCAGGCTGGATCCCGGCACGGCTGCTGCATAGACAGGGGTTGTTTCTTGGTGTCTGTGCCACAGGGTGGGTTTGGCATCATGGAGGAGATGTGCGTGAACTACGTGCACTACTACCCCCAAACACAACTGGAGCTCTGCAAAAGTGCCGTGGATCCGGGTTATCTGCACCTCTACTTCAACACCGTCAACAGGTACAGGGTGACTGAAGCAGGGAAAGTGCTGGGATCCTTCTATGCAGTATTGGAAGAAGAACTGGGAATGGGGGTTTTTAGTGCTGGTTGAACAGGGCATGGCTGAAAGGAGTCCCACCCCAAAGCAGGCACCAAGCCCAGGCTTTAAGGCTAGAGGCAGCGTGAGCCCCCGGGAATGGGGAACTGCCTGGGTTTGGGGCTGTGCTGCATGGCCCAGTGTAAGGGGTCTGTAAAGCACACCGTGTGATCCCAGGCAGACACTGAGCAGCCCTGCAGGGAGATCTGGCCTTGTAGGGATTATCCTACACACAGACAGGCCCCAAGTCTTCCATATGCAGTTTGGAGTCTTTCCAGGTTGAGCTTAAGGCAGGGAGGGATGCTCACCAGAACATCTCTACAGCATTTCAGCGTGGCATCTCTCCTGCACAGGTTTAATGATGAGGAGGTCTGCACGTGCCCACAGGTCTCCGTCCCAGAGCAGTTCTCCTCTATCCCCTGGAATGCATTCAACAGAGATGTGCTGAAATCACTCTACAACTTTGCTCCCATCTCAGTGCACTGCAACAAATCCTCAGCTGTGCGCTTCCCGGTACGTAGAGCTTCCAGAGCAAAAGGCTGATGTGCAAATGGCAGAAATCCAGGCCTGGGGGGAAAGCAGCTCAGCAACACTGCTGGGCTGAGCCCATAAGACGGGTTGGGGCTCTGGTACCTGGAAATGTAGGGCAGGGAGCTGCTGCAGAGCCCCAGCACCAGCATTAAAAGAATACATGATGGAAAGTGTAGAAATGACAACAGAGCAGTAAGATCCCAGGCTGCACCAAGTGAGGATTTGCTCAGTTGCAACACTCAGGAGTGAAGAAATATAGGAAAAAAAGCTGCTTACCTTCAGAAGGCCTCAGATATGCAGGAATCTACAGCAAGAAACCTTCACCTCCACTGCCAATCCTTAAATGAGGTCTGGGTAGGGGTGGATCCTGTCTCCAGCCCTTCTGGTCACTCAGTGCATTGCATACACCTGAGCTCTCCTGGGTTGGCCCTGCCTTCCCACCAGGTGCTCAATCACTGCTTCAGGCCCTGACTTGGCATTTCCACTACAGTGTGCATGGCTGGATGCAATTAGAGAATCTGCATTTGCATAAAGTGATTTACAGCCCTCTTTAAGCAACCCGGAGTGTTGAAGCATGTTGATATGGAGAACCAAGGAGAAACGTGAGGGGATTTACAGGATTTGGGCCAATCACATCAGGTCCCAGCAGATCAAGCTCGTTGTGTGCTACATCTGTGCAATCTCCAAAAGTAGATCCACAGCAAAACAAGGAGGACAGAAAAACCATGCCCAGAAATGGTGGTTGTGACAACATCATCATCAGAGATGACATACATCAGTGGAGATTTAAAAGCTCCAACGGTGCCTTTCTCCACCAGTTCCTGGTGCCATCCTGCAGGGCAGGGCTGAGGGCAGCGGGGTGATGCTGGCACAGCGATGGGACAGGGAGCTGAGCAGCCCTCGCTGCTCCCTTGGTGGTTCAGAGCACACACAGCCCCAAAGCTCTCACTGCTCCCCTAAACCTTGAGGTCACAGAAAGCTGCTGGTTTTCCATCTGGCATACTGCAGCAATGCTGTCCTTTTCCAGTCATGTGTGGGGGGAGGGTTCTCTGCTCCCCTCCACTTTATGCAGAGCATACTGATGTGGTGCAAGCTCTAAGTTCTGGCCTGATTTGCTTGACACGCCACAAGGATTTCATCCTAAAACATAAATTATACGTTTCTCCTTCTGCTGATGACTCACCTTTACCTCTTTGTTTCCAGATCTCCCTCCTTCTGCTTGCTGCAGCTCAGCCTGGCCATGATGGTTCTGTCTGAGCAAGGAGCCAAAGCCAGCCCATGCTGAGCCCCCACACCCCCAGCCCCTACTCAACCCAGCACATCACATAGGAACTGAATCCTGCCCTGCAGGCTCAGCCCTAGGAGCAATCTTAACCCAGCAGGTTGCCCCTTGCAGGCAGCATCCCTGAGAAAGCCACCCCCATACATGAGAGATGCTGAAGATTTTCTCTTGGCTGTGGTCACCACGAGCTCCCATAGCTGTGCCAGCCCTTCTCTGCCTCTGCCTGCAGTGTCTCATCCGTGCTGCCATGTTTAAACAACTGCACTGGCACATTGCAAATGTCACCTCATCTCCAACCTCCCTGCAGCCCCCGTAAGGAGCCTTTCTGAGCACAGTGGGTTGGAAGGACCCGTGGCTTTGAGCTGTCTCTATTGAACTCGGTGGGCAATGCATTTTGGGCTGGAAGTTCCCCCATTGTGTTGCTTTTGTGCAATATGCTGCACCACAGACATCTGCTCTGTTCCCTGGATGCGTGGGTGCGCCTGCAATACAAATAATTAGTAATGCCTCGTGGGAAAACATCCTGCTCTGGGTTAAAAACACTTCCAATGTTAAAGATCATTTCATTTTTATAAGCATGTAGAAACATAGAGTCCCCGGGTACTCTGTCTCACAGCATGCAATTCTCTTGCAGGGTGTGTGGGAGAAGCAGCCTCTTCCTAGCATCACCAAGACACTGCGGGAGCCCCAGCCTCACTGCCCAGGGCCTCGTCCTGCCATCCCTGTGCCCATCAACCTGGGTGACATCAGGAGGGGCTGAGCTGCATCCCAGTCCCTGCTGGTGTGCCGTCACCGCGATGGGACGCAGCATGGACAGCCATAGGGAGCATCATTTCATTGCTCCCTGCCTCCCTGCCCCAGCTCCTGCCTCCGGAGGGGGTTAGGTCTCATCTCTCCCAGTTCAGAAAGTACCCTGGAGATGGAAAGCTCTATATTTAGTGCATTATTAGCAATCCTGGCTCTGAGTAATGCTGCTTTCCGCCCCCAGAATCATAGCGCGGAGGTTCGCTTTGTGCCGAACCCAGCTTGGCCCCGGGGATGGGGGGAAAGAAAACATTTTTCCACAGGGAAACTGAGGCATGGAATGCAGATGTGGGAGTAGCGGGGGAGCCTTTCTGTATCCACCCTGATGAGCTCTCCCACGTTGGGGATTATTCACCTTGATGCGACCAGATGCCAGTGGATGGGAACAAATGATGCTTTGGTGATGGGACTGAGAGAGAGGGGGAGATGGGGGAGGGAAACTGGGGGGTTGGGGAGAAAGAGACAAACCTTTTGGAAGGAAGAATGACTTCATTAAATATTGAAATGAAAAATTAAAAAAATAATAATTGCTTTTTGATGGAATCAGGGAAAGGACCCAGGGTGTCCATCCCAGCTGGGGGCCTTGTCCAACCCAGAGGCTCCATGTACACACACCAGGCTCTGCCTCCCTTGATTTGGGACATGCTCTCCATACACACAACCCCTACACATCCTTTCAGGATGAAGACTGAGCTTTGGTAGGGAAGACAGTGCTGCATTATCTCAGCAGACACACGGCCAATCCTGGCATCCCCGAGTAGCCAACGTGAACACACATTTATTAGGACAAATGGACAGGAGTGTGGCCCCTCAGGGATTGCTATCACATCCTATTCACAGACAAATCCACCTGGATTTTGTTTGTTAATGTTTGCAGCAAAACCAAAACATTCTGGAGCTCAAACCCTTGCCCACGGCGCTTGTTGCACGAGGCAAAGGGATTGGAACTGGCTCCAAAGAGAATGCAAAGCAAGCAGAGCTAGTCAGAGGGAATAAAATGAAAAGCATGGAGTGTGATTATTTCTTCAGGCAGGTAAAAGCTTCAGCAGAGATCAGACCCTTGCTGTGCTGTGAAGGATGGGGCAGAGTCCCTCGCTGCCTGTGCTCATTTGTAATTAAAACAGCTCGGTGATGGGGTGAGCAAAGGGACCACAGACCTGTCCTTTTGCTCCCTCTGATTATGGGGAAGAGGAGGGTGGTTTCCATAGGTTACCTGCATAGGGCAGAGGGGCTGGTGGCTACCAGGGAAGGGCTGGGAGCTGGGGCTGGCAGCTCAGCACCCGCAATGGATCACCCCCTCCATGGTGACCTTTGGGATGGTGCCAGCGTGGGGACCGCAGGGCAGCCCTGCTGCCAGCAACCCTGAACAGCGAGCTGAGCACACAGTGCCCAGTGGGGACACTCTGTGTGGGCCAACACATGTGGAGCTCCTCCAGATTCAGAGGATGTACACATAGACCCACACATACATGCAGTATGTATGAGAGTGAGCCAGATCCAAGCTGCAGTCGCCTTTGGGATTTTCCAGTCTTCTCCAGGGATAGAAGATGGAAATCTTTCCCCCAGCTCAGTATTAAGGTGCTGTGTGGCACCGTCATGTTTTCCTCATTTCAAAAGCAGAGTGCAAGCCAGTGGCACTCCCTGGGGCACCAATTGCTCTCTGGATGCACAGCTCAAAACTTGCCTTTGCTCTTGTGCTGCTGGAAATGGAAAAGGTCAGTGACTGGGACTGAGGAAGATCAGCCCTCCCCATCTCCTGCACAGAGACAGCCCTTCAGCAAAGCAAACAAAACTGAAGCGAGCACAGAATGGTTGGGCACCCTGGGCTTGATTTTTAAAGGGATTGAGGTGACAGTTACCAATGGAGCCAATAGAAGCTCATGCTTAAAACCGTCTTGGATAAAACCAATTACATCACGGTTCAGAAGAATCCTGCAGCAGGGAGAGCATCCCCTGCCCCTGCTCCTTCCCAAGGGATATGCAGGGCTATAACTATTGAGGGGCCACCCATTTACCCATGTCCCCCCAGCCACCAGGCTCCCAGGGCACAGCCCCAACCCAGTGACACCCATCAGAGTGGGGACAGAGGCCAGTGGGACGGCAGGTTTGGAGGTGATGGCTGTATTAATGACAAACATTTAGTTTAAAACATTCATTTCCAAGCAGCGTGAAACTATGTTTAGGGGGAAAAGGGTTTCCAGCAAAGTCAAAAATTGAAACCATTTCATTTGCAGTCAAGCAAAACACTGTTTTCAGGTCGATTAACCCACGGGAAAGAATTATTGCTGTAGTGGTATTGCTTCATTTAGAAAATCCAGGAACAAAATTCTTGGACTTTTTGGAATCTTTTCCTCTTCTTCTCTTCTAATCTGACCCAAATTTATTCAGTGAGTTCACGTCAGACTGCCAGGCAGGAAATGGGGCCAGCAGCATTCTCTTCTCCCCATTGCAGGCTCTCAGTAGATGCCCTTCACTCTCTTGTTGTCTGGGTCAAACGGGGACTTGGTGTGTGCCTGGGCAGGGTAACGCACTCCCATCCTCTCCAGCTCATAGCTGCCACTCCTCACAAAATCCAGTGAGACCTGGAAGGCAGAGAGCCCCCTGTTAGGCACAGCCAGGCTCCCCCACCCCCAAGCCCCATCTGTGAACCCTCCCCATACTTAGGGGACTCTGCCATGCAACCCTACAGCAGTGATTTCTGCAGATAACCCAGCTCTGCCATCCCAGGAGGATGCACAGAGAGGAGGAAAGCAGATTTTTAAAAGCATGGAGTTAAATAAACCAGTATTTCTTTCTCTGGGGGATTATTTTTGTTTTTTTTTCAACAGCATCCAAGTCGGGTGGTCTCACAAATAGACTCTGGGTGGGCAGCAGGGGGATGCACACCCAACGGGGTCAGTCCCCAGTAACGCCCAGCCAGGCGCTGCTTGCAGGAGAGGACCACACTAGCATCTCCCTGCAGATGCCCCCTTCACCAGTACCAGCACCCAAAATGCCTTAATGCAGGGAAAGATCCCTGCCCACACAGCAAACCCCGTCACGGCGTAAATCAAACGGGAGTTAGGCACAGGGAGCAGGGAGATTAAGGCTGTGCATTAACATCTGCTTAATGAGCGCCGCGTTCCGCAGGCGGCTGCACAATGAGCTGGCAGGGCTGGGGCCCCGCAAACAGCCCCTGTAAGCACAACTGCTCCCTGCGGCGTCTGCAGCTGTCAGCCCCATTGTCGGCCCTATTGCCGGCCCTATAGGCACAGAGAATTTCCTACAGCGAGGGAAGAGAGGGGAAAGTTGTCATCGATGTGCCCGGCGGGGTGCACTCAGTGCTGCTGTGCCGCATTGGTGCCTCGCTGCAGGCAGGAGGGGGCTGTCCCCGTGCCACCTCCATCCCATCACCTCCATCGCACTGCCTGGGGCAGGCAGGGGTGGCTGGGAGAGAGATGGCAGGGAAGGGAGAAACCTAAATATAGGGGGAAATAGTCATAATAGGGGTCCCAGGATGGGGTCACCTATTGGAGACTCCACTGCAGCATCCCAAAGCCTGCAGCCACCTCCCGGTTTTGGGACAGGGACAGCCTGAAACCCCTTAAATACTCACTGAAATATTCCTGCACAGCTCCCCAAAGGAAATGAGCAGTCCTGAGCCCTGCATCCCCCTGATCTGCACACATCCCCATCCCTCTCCCTGTGCCACATGGCACAAAGCTGCCCTGAGGAGAAACCTATTCTGTGCCCCAAAATAGAGAGATGTTGCCCCGGGAGGCTGCAGAGATAGCTCATACCCTGAACTGCCTGACTCAGGATCACTGCACTAACACAGGATTAAACATTAAGGCAAGCCAGAGGATTAAAGCACAAGCATATGTGCTGCAAGAGAGCCAGTCCCAAGGGACATCACCCAGAGCCCTCTGTCCCCACACAGGCCCACAGCTCTCTGTCTATAACACACTGCTTAACGAGGGCACCTGATTTACCAGCCAGGAGTCTCCCAGGGTTAATTAGGAACCTGCCATTCCCCTATTGGCTAGTCGCTCCCATAATGTCAGTTAATTTACCACCGCAATTAAATACTTGCTTGCAATTAACATCTGAGAAAGTGCTGGGGGTGGATAGCAGTGGCAGGGCCATGCTGTGTGGCAGTCTGGATGCCATCAGTGAGGACAGTGCAGCATCTGAGCTGCAGCATCGTTCCCCATCTCGTCCTGTGCCACCACCACTGTGCACGGGGGAGGGACACGAGGGTGCAATGTCTCGCACCCCAGCTGCCAGCAACATATTTGTGCATATGGCTTCCAACACGGGTGCTGTGCATCCCTGCCAACCCTTGGGCACAGGGAGGGACGTGGCAGTGCCATACTCACGGGTCCCCCCGCAGGATCACGGATGTAACCGTAGGCGATGGTTTTGTCAATGGCAAAGCCAAAATCTGCCCGGCGGATGTGGCCCACCACCTCACCATCCCTCCAGATGGCCTCAAGGCCAAACATCGGCACCTTCCTGTAGGGTGAAGGCAGGAAAGAACCAGGTTGGAATGGCACAAAGCAGAGGAAGGGGGGTTGGAGGCAGCAGCCCCATGTGCTGGGGCTCCCCCTGGCATGGGAGCTGCAGCCCTCACAGCCCCCTCTGTTTTGCAGTCAAATCCTCTCCAGCTTGATTCACAAGCCCTCCTGCTGCTCTGGTTGCAACACGATCAACCCACTCCCTGTCACACTGTTTCCAGCTCCCATTAAGTATCTAGCAGGGAATGTGTGGTGGGACTTAAATTAGAGCCTGAATTAGAGCACAGAAAGCAGCTGAGCAGGTGGGAGCTGAGCCCCGTGTGCATGCATGGGGCTGGGTGGGAGCTCTGTGAGTCTCATCACACTGGCACTGGGTGCTGAGGAGCATGGAAGTGCCCCAGGGCATTGCACTTACTCATCCGTGGTGAAGCAGACAAGGCGGCGGAAGATGCCTGCAGCTTTTTGGGCTTCCACAGCCTCCCGTCCCAGGAAGGGAATGCTGGACTTGAGCTTGCAGGTGAATGCCAAGCCTGCTTCCAGTGGTGTATCATCAGAGCGGAGGTCTGCGTGCCAATGTCTGTATCCTGCAGAGAACAAACAGGGGTCTCCCTGCCTCGGTGAGCAAAAGCTGGAGACTGAGATAGCAGCCTGTTGGGCATCCCTTGCTTCACTCGGCCTTGGACAAAGCACCCTCAGTAGGAGCCCACAGATGGGAAAGTTGCTCTGGTGCCCTCCATCCTCATTAACCCACCCCCATGCTGGGAACAACACATCTGCACATTAGGTCAGAAGCAAAGCAACCAGTGCTGCCGTAAGGAGAAGCTCAAACCTTTCTCGATGCTGAGGCTGTCGATGGCTCTGTAGCCAGCATTGGTGATGCCATGCCGGGCGCCCACCTCCATCACTGCCCGGTACACCCTGACACAGTTCTCCCGGGGCACGTGCAGCTCCCAGCCCAGCTCACCGACGAAGGACAGCCTCATGGCACGCACCTGCAGAGTACAAAAGCCCCAAATCCCTGAGGGCAGAGCAGGGCTGTGCAGTGTGGCAGCGACCATCGGTCAGCAGCAATGCTCCCACACCAGCCGGGCCTTTGTCTCCCTCTGCTGATCCAGTACACCCTATGGGCACTGCATCCCTCAGTCCCTGAAATCTGCTGTATTGCTGGTGGGGTAGAGAAGCCAGATCCCAGTGGGACCGTCCTGCTGTGAGCTCTCTATGTGGCACTTTGGGGATGCATCCCACCCCCAGCAGCTTCCTGCTGGCACCCAGGGCTGAGCCCAGCATCCCCACCCACACCCTGCCCACCCCACGAGGATGCTCAGGATCCCGCAGCAGAGGCAGTGCTCTGTAGCATCGCTCCCAGCAGTGTAATTAATCCAACACTGAATGCACAGAGCCCCAACCAGGCTGCTGCTGCAGGAAACCAGGCATCCTGACAATAAGGCCGAGCCATTTGTTGTAGGAAACCTGTATGGTTGGAAAATGTGGGGCACTGGGTGTTAGGCTTGCATGGAGAGGAACAGGGGCTGCATACAGGTGTGTAACACACAGAGCAGGCCCAGAGGGAGCAGAGGTTTCTGTTCAGCTTCCAACAGAGCTATGAAATAGCATCAACTCCTGAGTCTTTGAGCAACAATTCAAAAGCATTTTGATTATTCTAGAAAGCTCAAACCCGAACGTCACCCCACACCCAGCAGTGAAATTCAAACGGGGCCCTTTCGCTGCTGTTTAATACAATGAGAGACACTATATATACACGTTCACAAACCAATTGGTAATTTCCAGAGTCATTAACTCTGCAGGAACTCTCCTCTCTCACCAGCTGATTCTGTTCAACCTCTGTGTTAATGCACAAAAACCTCAGAGCTCCCACTTTGGGCTGCTGGGCTGCGTTCAGCCCCTCTGAGCTCACCCAGAGAGGGCAGAAAAGCTGTTCTTCCTTTCAATCAGGGCATTTGCACTTAAAAGACACCAAAACGTTTCTGTGAGCAGTTTTCTCCCTTGTAGGACAGGATTATTATTATTATTATTATATTTTTTTTTTTGCAAACTTGAAGCAAAATGCAAATAAACCAATGACACTCCAGCAGATGAGAACATTGCTACACCTTTCACAGGGATAAGTGGATTATTAGAAGATGCTGTGAGGCTGTCACAGCTCTCACAAGGGAGGAATGTAGCCTGTCAGTACTAACAGTGATATGTGGTGAGCTGCAATCAGGGCTGGCCTTAGGGTCCCCCGTGCCACCATCCCCTCTCTGGGGGTGCCTTACTTAAAGTGCTCTGCGCCCTGACGAGGTTCTTCCTCACCACCCAAATGGCTGTTGTTTGATTTAGCAGCAAGCCTTTCAGCAGCCGGCTGCATTCGAATTAACGCCACTTTAATTCCTAATGAAAAGTGCCCACGTGTGTGGCTTAACCCAATTTCACTCCTGTCCCATTCCCTGCTCCAATGGCAGCTGGCACGAAGTTTATGGCTGCACCCCCAGGCATCCAGGACCACAGTGTCACTGTCCCCATACACACCCCTGGGGTGGCATCAAGCCCCATCCCACCAGTGCCACCAACACTCACCCCAGTGGGGCAATTCTCATAGCACAGCATGGAAGTATTTTGTATGGGGTAATTGTCAATGGGAAACCAAGATAAACCCACAGAAGGGTTTTCCCTGATACCAACATTTGCACAATGTTTTGACACTTTGTGGCCACAAACTCTCCTGTTCAGTGCGTTTTAGGCTACATCAGCACACAACATGGCATAATCCCCAAGCAAGCAACACTTTCCCTGGGGATGACTTCAAATAAAGCCCGTCCCTGAGAGCACGGGGCTCTTTTTGGGGTCACAAACCAGGCAGGTGGAGAAGGAGGAAGAGCAGGAGGAGGAGGAGGAGGAGGAGAAGGAGGAGGAGGAATCCCTGCTGTTATTTTCTTGAGCCACTTTCAGGAAGATTTGCAGTGAGTTCCAAAATTGCATTATTTCTTACAACACCATCAATAAACAAATGGAAGCATTGTTTCCTGCTACAGCCACTGTTACACCAATGGATGCTATGCAGAGACCCACGTAACCGGTATCACTGCACTACTTCAGCTGATTTCTGCCTAGAACTCAAAGTGTATTCTTAACCACCATTTCCAGTTACAAGGGCTTAGCTGGAATTGACTGGGCATGTCATCAAGCAAGTAAGCAAGAAAATGAGATTCTGTTTCCCAGCCGTGCTGTTTTCTTGCTGAATGACAATCTTGGGGAAAAAAACAGTATCTGAAAACACATCGGCTCCCCCTGGGTGGGCAGTGGGGCTGGATTCCCCTCATCACCCCAAGGCTCAGCCCCTGGCACGTGGCCATCCCCATGTCCCATTGCATAACCGCAGATACGAGCACTGAACTCTCAGCAAATGCAAAATGATCCGTGCTTAAACAGAAAGCTTAAGGTTGTCAGGCTTCTTCTGTGATCAAATGCACTGAGTCCTCAGGCTCCTCAGCCCTTCCAGGAAGGATGTGACACATTTCATATTAAATTGTCCCTACCTCTCTTTTTTTTTTTTTAAGGGTAAAGGAAGGGATCTGGAGTGTCACGTAAATCTCTCTATCACCAGTGCTCACCCCTCATCTGCCTGAGGGCCCTCAGCTCCCTCCAGCATCACCATGCACAAGCCACCATGCCCAGTTCCCATCGTGGTTTTTGGCCTTTTCCAACAAAAAAAACAAACCCAAAACTTGTCTGCACACTGCAGAGGAAACCATTTCCCAGTGAAGACATTCAACAAACCCATAGGCAGTAGAAGACATCCCTTGGGACCCCGAGTGCTGTCCTACCGTGCATCCTGCAGCTTTCACAAGCCTATGGGTGGAGAAGGGGAAGGCCTCATTGCTGAGGTCGGTGTCCAGCAGCTCTTGCAGCACAGTGCGGCTGTGGGGGAACAGCAAAGCAGAGAGCTCACTGCTCTCCTCCTGGTGGGCATCAGCTGCTTTCTCAGCAGGTTGGATATATAGCAAAGATTTCTTCTCCAAAAGAGCAGTGAGGTGTTGGCATGGGCTGCCCAGGGAGTGGTGAATTCATCATCCCTGGAGGTGTTTAAGAACTGTGGAAATGTGGCACTTGGGGACAAGGTCAGTGGGCACGGTGGGATGGGTTGGGGATCTTATCCCACGAATGGGGCTCAGGGAAAGAGGCCACAAGCCCACTCACCTCAGTGGACCCTGCAGGCTCATCATGCCCAGCTCCTCCGAGCAGTCAATGAGTTTGCACTGCAGCTTCATGTCCTGAAGCACTGTGGTGATGTGTGACCAGTTGTGCTGAGCCACGGCCCCACCGATGGCCAGGTAGTAACCATCTCCTGGAAAATGACATCCCCCAACGCCAACAGTGCTTTAAGATCAATGGCACTGGGCTGGGGGTGATGCTCTGCTCAGTGTAAGTCAGGATGTGGGGCCATGAAAAAAGGAGCACTTTGAGCAACCCTGGTAGGTGCTGCTCCACTCTTATGCAAGGAGTTTTAAGGGCTGAAGTCAAAGGTAGCATAATGCAAGTGCTTTTGGCCTCCAAAGGACCACAGGAGCCTCACAATTCACTGCATTTGCTTTCCTTTGCATGCAGCTTCCCCAGTCAAAGGGGGACAGTTCAGAGACACTGCCCACACCAGCCCTGCTGATGGAGCTTTTGCCAGCTGCCCAAGCCCTGGAGATACGTGGGAGAAAACATCATGGAAAGAGAAAACTCTCTGTTCTTGAGGAGAACAGCAAAAAATCTTAATGTTTTGTCTAAGAAGGAATCAATGTCGTGGCGTGGAGGAAGAAGGGAATGGTGCATCGGAGCTGGGCTGAACCTCTGCATGTGGGAGATGGGAGCCTCCTTTGTGCTGGGAATCCAACCCTACTGCAGTCCTGTAATGTAACTTCACTGGGGCTCAGGGTTAGGGAGGGGTAGGCAAGGAGTTGTGCGTGTGAGTATGAGGAGGAATTTCATCTTGTTGATAATCCTGGGTGAAAAATTCCCAAGGATGTGGTTTAGGAGCTGATTATTGCGCGATCGATCTTTCCTCTTCCTTTCCTGCCACTACAAAATTACTCTCTGATATTCTGTCATAACGATAATAAGTGCAGCCACCTACTGTAATTGGAAGAATAGACTCGTTCCTATTCAGCTTCTCCATCACCTGTCAAACCCTGCAGCTCTGCCAACCACTCCCCATCACCACATTGCCCCTGAGCACTGGGGATAAAGGGGTTTGGGATGCCAGAGTGCCACAGCACAGCACAGTGCTGTCAGTGGTGCTGCAGCCCAATTTGGTGCCCTCCTCCCCTGCTGCTCCCTAATGCCATTTCTGCCCTCAGGGTTGGCTGCTCTGCTTCCTTTCAGTTCGCCTTTATGGCAGCTGATAAGGGCTCTGGGAGAGGTCAGAGCACCATCCTGGCCTGAAGAAACCCAATAACACCGATGAGCAGCACAACCCCCCGGCACAAAGGGGATAATTGGGTTATAGACAGCGAGGGGTGGAAGTGGAAAAAAACAGGTGGCTGCCATTAGGTAAATGCTATCAGCGCTGCGCCCGCGGCCACGCATGGTCCTGAGCACAGCAAGGACAGAGAGCCCTGTGCTGAGCCCATCACTGTGGCTTCCCATCCCACTGCTGGGAGCATCCCGAGGATGCAGCTGCATGCCTGGCTCAGGCTGGAGGCACAAACCCCATTGCCCCATGCCCAGGGTTTTACCTTGGAAGGCAGGGGCCAGCGGGGAGCTGGGGTCACCAGGGCTGATCCTGCTGACAGTCAGGTCGCTTTCCACCCCTCCACGTTTGTTCAGCATGCAGGTGTACACGGTGCTGCCTGTGGGAGAGACACGCTGCCCACCTGCCCTGCCCAGCAATGGGGAGCATCAACACTTATCCCAATTCTTAAACAAACCGATTACTACCATTGCACCTGGGTGCACCATGCCCTACCCAGAGATGGGAGCAAGGCTTTTTTCCCCTTAGGGTTGTAACATGCACGGAACAAAAGCTGGTTTGGGTCCCTGCTGCGCGCTCTGGTTCAGGATGCCCCACGCACAATGAGAGGGGCTGGCGGTACCTGGCGCTTTGCTCACGTCAGCACTGAACAGCCAGTTGGCTGCTTTGGTGGCTTCGGGGCCAACCAGGTAGAACTTCCCAAAATAAGACATGTCGAAGAGAGCCAGGGCATTTCTGCACGTCAGGCATTCCTTCTTGATCTAAAATTAAAGCAAACACGCTGCTGAAACCATTTACGTAATGAGAAGCACCACCAGGATACACACCTGGTGACTTAAAAGTTCACTGGAGGGCTCCAAATTATACACTGAAAAGTCAGTGTTAAGTGTGACAAGTCAGTGTACGCCCTGTCTCGTTCCTTATGTCAGTAACACAGTGAGAGCTATCAATAATAATGGTTCATCTGATCAAACCAGGCATTCCCTCCCCCATTTCCATCAGGTCCCTTGCTCTGCACTGCAGTTTGAGGACACTGAGCTGGCTGGGGAGCCAATGCTCTGCGGATGAAGCTTCCCCAAGATGGTTCCATTTCTTTCCTTTGGGAAAGCAGCCATAAAACTCACATGGCCTCTTTTGAGCTTTCCAAGCACAAGCCATGCATTTCGCTTCATTTTCAGAGAACGTTTCCCCCAGCTTTGAGTTTTCATCCCCCTGAGCCTCCCCAGCTCTATCCAAAGGCAGAATGCTGCAGGGGCTCTGGGGCCTCCATCACCCCCACCAGCTCCAGACGTGCCCCCACCCTGCACTCACAGTGCTGTGATGTGGTGGAAAGTCAAAGGTGTATTCATCTGCCAGCAGCTGGTTGTAGGTGTATTCCCTGTGCTGCTCCCGGCTGTAAGCACCATAATAGTCATAATCCAGAACCTAGGAGAGAAGTGTGAGGATGAGGGGGAGGTAATAGGAAGAACCCCGAAGCCAAAGGGCTGCTCCACACCATGCATGGAGAGGCAGAGGGATGTGGGACATGGCTGAACTGGTAGGTCCTCATCTGGATGCCTCTTCCCACAGCTCCCAATGTACAGAAGGGACATCAGTGCCCCCTATTACGGCTGCCTGTTGCAGAAGGGCAGGCAGACACGCACACAGAACTCCTTCTGCTTATTGTTAGAGTGAATTAATGGATGTTTTCATGGACCTGTTCTGGGGAGATGCACTGCTTTCAGGGCAGCGCGCCCTGCACACCCGGCACTGTGCTTACCGGAGCTGCTCCTCCTGGGCTGAACCAACCTGGCCGCTCCCAGCCATGCCTCTCCTGGAACACACAGCCCTGCTGGAGCAGCTCCTGCTTGAGACAAAGCCAGAGAAATGGGAACAAAAAGGTTAAAAGCAGTACTTTTCTCTGAGCCCTCCTCCAGCCACATGCAATGTACGCTCAAAAACCAACTCGCAACCCCTTGGCATCAGCTATCAGCAGCCAAAATCAGCTCCTGGGGTTGCCCTCTAAGCCAGCAGAACTCCTCGTTGCCCTATGGACTGGCTGATGTTTGTGTCCCCCTTACAACACTACGAGCACCAAAACCTGCACTGCACAAATCACTGCTTCAGCACTGAATTTGCACTGCACTGAATGCAGATAGCACCAATCTCCCCAACGATTTCCATAATTACACCAACAACATCAGAGATTCACACAGCAACCTTCTCATTCCTGCTCTGCGCTCTCAGGAAAGTCTCTCCATGAGCAATTAATTAGGGATCCATTAAGATATTTTTGTTGGGTACCTCCATTCGGAAAAGAATACATTTTGCAGAATATTTCAGCAATGATTCAGTGCCTATTTATAAAACGCAAGCACATGTACTGGAGCTGCATGCATAAATACCAGGCTGTCAGTCAAATGGGCATTGCTTATTAGACACATTATTAAAAAATAAATTGCATTCTCGGTGACAGAAAACAACGGAGCTGTCAACCAAACATCGGGGGCCGGTGGAGAGGAATGTCTGTTTTACTGCTCTCTGTCGGAAGAGGGATGCTGCAGTGTGAATTTGCAGTCATTGGAAAGGGCTCAGCTCCCTGCTGGGCTCTGTGAGTGTTTTTGGGGGCTCTGAGCTCTGCTTTGAACTTTTTCATCATCCGTTGACCTGCGCTATGTTGAGTCATAGGGGAATGTTTGGCATCTCCACCATCTAACTTCCATTTGGGGTCAGCCCACCCCAGCATCCCTGCGTTGCGCAGCGGGGTGAGCAGTGCCACGCTGATGGATGGGAGCAGGGACGCACGGGGGTGCCCACCTCGTGCAGAGGGTCCTTCCTCATGTTGCGCCCTGCCAGCGGCTCATCGTGGGGGAAGACAACCGAGTAGTTTTTGGCGTAGGACTCGTGGCTCCGCTCCCGGATCCAGCAGTTGTTGTCGGTGAGGGAATGGTGGAACCTCCTGAAGGGCAGAGAAAGGGATGGTGAGCGTAGGACCCCCAGGCACAGCCTGGCAGTGAGAGGTGCTGGCGGCTGCTGTGGTGTAAAATTGTGATTTCTACTCTCTTTTGTAGGGAGGAGAGCAGAGAAACTCAAATCACGTCTCTTGCCCATCAAAATGCTCGTCCCCATGTCTCTGCCATCCCTAGGCCCTGTCAGATTTACCAGAGCAGGATACAACCCCGCTGGGGAAAAACAAGAAACAAGAGAAATTGAGGTTAATTCTGCCCTGATTCAGCACTGGGCAAACCTCAGAGAGCTCTTCTTGCACAACCCAGCCTGAAATGCAAGAAGAGGAAGAGAGCCACAAGCATTCCTCGCATTTTTCATCCAATTCTCCCTAGACTGAAATATAAATAAAACCCAAAGCATTTTAAATTTGTTTGACATGCTTTCCTCTTTCAAATAGAAAGATCTCCTTGAAGGAATGTGCCAGTTCAGCACGGGTTCGGGGTGTTGTTGCCATACCCTGTGCCATAGCCCTGTGATTCCTGGACTGTCACCTCTTGGCTGGTGGCATCTCTCTTGTCCCCATTGCCCAGAGCCCCCAGTTCTGTAGAGCAGCAGGCAGAAGGCAAGGCAAAATGTAACATACAGGACCTTTCAGAATGGTATTTTTGGCTTTCTTCCCCACTCTGCCCACATGTGACAGGTGGCAGGGGACACATGGTAGGGACACATGGCAGTGGACACATGGCAGGGGATGTCCCCAGCCCTGCCACCACCACCACGCTGCATTTTGACAGCAGGGAGAGGAGCAACAGCTGCCAGATGAAATATTTACAAGCGAGTGATTTGAGAGGATAAATATTTAAATGTGAGGGAACGGGAGTTATTTAAAGAGGAGCTCAGTAATCATAATAAAGAAAATAAATAAACAACAAAACAGGACTGCTATCAGCTTGACAAGCGCAGGAAAGGCAGAGCACCAGAAGGATGGAGCACCCCAAGGAGCCAGGGCTGTGCACAGCCACGATGCCCAATGGCACAGCAGCTGGCAAAGCACCATTGCTGTGGTGGGGCCATGGGGTTGCTGCCTGCTTTGCAAACCAGCATAGGTTGGATATGAGCAAAAAGTGTTTTACAATAGGGGTGGTGAGGCGTTGGCACAGGTTGCCCAGAGAGCTGGTGGATGCCCCGTCCCTGCAGACAGCCAGGGTCAGGCTGGAGGGGCTCCGAGCACCCTGTGGAGCTGTGGGTGTCCTTGATCACTGCAGGGATTGGGACCAGATGGCCTTTTAGGGTCCCTTCCAACTCAAACCATTCTGTGATTCTATGTGTTAGCAGCAGCTCCCGTGCTGGCTCCATGGTCTGTTTACCACCGTTCCCATCAAAGCAATGTGATTTTCACAGATCTATCCCTGACAAGCTTATTGCTGTCACAAGCAGCCCTGCAAGAAAGCCCAAACCCAATCAGACACGATTGAACAAGTCAAAAGCAATTACAGAGCCAACATCTGCGCTGCCCAAATCTCCCGGCCCATGCAGCGCTGCAGAGAGGGAGCACTAATCTTTCTCCAGTTGCAATCATCACCCCCGATTATTAACTTAGAAGATTAGGCACAGCACTAATTGAACAACAACACAACCCAAACATAATTACCCCGTCCTTCCTCAACACTGCAATCTCCTCGAGTCTGATGGACGCAGTTTGCGTAGAAGCAGAATGAGGCAAATGAGATAAATCCCACATGTAAATTCATTACAGCCATGGGCCTAATTGATTCCAGCTTCTCAGGGGACAGGGGCTGTGGCACAGACACTGCCTAGACACCCAATTTGGACACCCACCCCCCTGCTCCCCATTGGGTGCCAGCACAGCCTTGCCTGATGTCGTAGCCGTACATATCCTTCTCCGGCCGGCCGTGGATGATCCAATGGGCCAGCTCCTTCCCGCAGCCTCCTCCCAACATCATCCCTGGGGAAGAGGTGAGGACACCAATGAGGCCAAGCACCATCGCTGCCGGGCTGTGATGCTCACACTGGGATGCACGCAGTGGGGTTTCCTGCGCTCTCTTACCGGCGCTGTTGAAGCCGCAGCCGAGGAAGAAACCTCGGACTTCTGGAGCCTCCCCCATGAGAGGTTTGTGGTCAGCTGTGAACGACTCTGAAGGACACAGAGAGATGCATCAGCCAGGATCTGTCCCGTGGAGATCCTTCTCTGACCTCATCCTGCTCCTGCCATTGGTGGCTTCATTCCTCATTCTATTTCTCTTTCACTGCTACTGATTCCTGCTGAGAAGTGCCAGGAATTTAAGCTACTTGGCGAAGCCATTGCTGCTGCCCAAAGCTCTTGTTCCCAACACAACCATCAGCCACATCCCTGGTGCACCTCCCACACGTGAAGGGCAGTGCAGAACACCCTGCTGGAGGTGTGCCATCCTCCCTGCATTAGGGCACTTTGTGCAACCGTGCAAAATGTGAGCTGGGTCTGCATTGCACCCAAACTTTGCTCCCATAATCACTGCACGAACTCCCTCACTGAGGGGCAGCTTTCTGTTCTGGTGGTGAAATATTTACAGCGCAGCAGAAAGAACAAGTGTTTGCTATTTGCTCCAGCCCTGCCTGATTCCTCTGTGGCAAGCAGACCAGCAGCACCTTTAAATCAAGAAAAGGAGGAGTGCTGACCCTTTGCAAATTACTCCACTGCATTACAAACACTTGACATCTATCTATAAGCTGTCAGCTGTCTGCTGGAGGCCCCCAGCTCCAACCACACCGCAATTCAATCAAAGCCAGGGTGCAGCCTCTGCATTATGCATGCTGCAGGGCCAGAGATGTGCCCTGCTTTCCCTTTGTGTACAGCCCAGCTCCTTCCCAGGGCTCTCCAGGGTTTCCCTTTAAGTGCTTCAGCAAAAAGGATATTTTTTTTTGGCATGTGGAGGGTTTCAAGGCCAAATGCTTATGGCTCAACTCGATGGTGCCATCACTCCTACCTGCATGGGCTGCAAGACACTGGAAGCAAACCAAATGTTTTCAGGCCTGATGCCTGAAACTCCACAGTCCACAATAATAGTATAAATAAAACTCCACAATAATAGTACAAATATCAGGAAAACAGCAGTCGCTACTTGAGAAAATGCTCCATTCTCAGGTCAGCAGCCCCAGCACCAGCTGGGACCTTTGTTTGTCCCCAAGCTCTGCACCATAAGAAGGCAGGGCTCAGCCTGGTATGCCACCTCCAGGAAAGTGACACCACTGCAGCCCCAGCATGGATGGGTCCTCTCTGTGTCTCTCAGGGTTTGGGCAGCCCTTCTTGTCCCCACCAGAATGCACACCCACCAGCACAGGCTCTGATCAGTGCTCCCACAAATCCCAGTGTCCCACAGCATAGTGCAAGCAAGGGACAAATGGGATGTAAGTGCATGGGCTGGATCAGGAATAAGAGCGTAGGGCAGTGACAGCATGCAAGGATCTGCAGAGCTGTGTCAGCTCCTGCATCTCCAGCTCATCCCACAAAACTGCCCTCTTCTCATAGCCTCCCTATCTGCTGGGACCCACAGCCTGAAGACAGCAGACTGCTGCTCCCAGGCACTGCATTACCTGGCCCACAGACAGTGGATTTGATGCCTGTCCTTTCCAGCACCGGCACTCTGTTGATGGCACCCTGGATGTGCTGCATAAAAACATCCCAGTCCAAGTCAAAGAGGCTGAAGGCAAATTTCTCTGACACCTGGAGGTGGGAAACAGGAATCAGGACACAAATTAGAGCACAGCTGATGGGTAAGAGCTTCTCAACCCTACCAACCTCTATGGCCCCAGAAAATAGAGCTGCTTTGCAGATCCCAGTGGGTTTTTAAGAACAGCTCAGTACAGAGATGCAAAGCCAGCACCAAACCCAAAGCCCCTGCATGTTCTGTTGTACATTACAGATGTGTCAGGGGATGGACATCTGATGAAGGGACTCCCTCCTCCTTGGGACAGAGGCATTGAAAAATGCAGTGTAAGGGCTGGGGCAGAGCCCGAATTAAGATACAGGCACCCAGCAGAACAGCAAGGTTAGCCCTGAGCACTGCTTGGTTTCCTCATCACCTGCAAACCAATGGGGGCAATGCTCTCCTGAGCTCCCAAAATCAGCCCATGGTCAGGCTGAGCAGAGCAGGGCCACGAGGAGCTCACTGCTGCACCCGCCCCACTGATGTGGGTCCCCTGCAAACCCGCCTCGTTCCCTCAAGAGCCTCCCAGCACCGCTCACCTCCTCCCAGAAGATGGGGTTTGACTCATAGCCACCCACAGAAAGGGCATCGCCTTGGAGACGGAGATACACCGAGGCATCGTGATCCCGAACATTCGGCATGTTCTGCAGGAAGGGAGGTGCAGGAGTGAGCCAGGGCTGAGAGCTGCAGCAGCCCCAGCAGCCCCATGTGCCCACGAGCCCATCCCCATAGAGACATCTGAGCAGGTTGAGCGTGCAGCTGGACCGCAGCTGGGCTGCACCACCCTCTGCACTCCCAACCTAATGGGGGAGAGGGAGCTCAGGGAGCCCCAAAATTTGGGTGCTTGATTCCAAGTGGCTTAATGGCTGCGGTCTGATCCCAGATCCTGCTCTGAGCTTGGCTTTGCCACCCACCTACATGGGTGAAAATAAAAGCACAGCAGCATGCAGCAAACGAGGGATTTGTGCCTGTGAATGATGAATAGGTGAACGTTTAGACAGAGCCAAGGTATTGTTGTAGGGCCTCCTGCATTTCATGTTGACAAATGAAATGAAGTGGATGGAGCAGGATGCACTGGGGCTCGCAAGCTGCAGCCTCTGCTCTGAGCCTCTCCCTTGCTGTGTTTGCACAGCCCAGCAGAGTTGCTGGGATGGAAAGGTGAACAGACACCAGCACTTCTGAATATGAGGCATCGAGGACTGAAAGCTCCAACTCAGATTGTATCAGCAGGGTGGAAACTAATTAAAGTGTTACTCTGCAAGCCCTGGCACCTGAGTGAATGAAGTTTGCTTCAGCTCCTGAGCCGTTCTCAATAGCCAGAAGGCGGAACAGATTTCTCAGGGTGGTGCAGAAGTGCCTGGAGAGCTACAGCAGCTCTGCTCGTTCAGAAGGTGTTTGGCATCTTTATGAGCGCTGCTTTCAGACACCAAGCACGTCAGAGACCCTACAGTAATTCCACTGAGAACAAATAAATAAATAATAAAAAATGATCCTGCTAGTCGTAACATCATTAAATACTAAACATGGTTCTAATAAGGCAGGAAGCTGTCTGTGCTACCAGAAGCTAGGGGGGTGAACGCAGAACCGGGTCCTGCAGCACAGGAGGGGGTCCTGGAGGTGCTGTGGGGCAAGGAGGGGTGGTTCTGTTTCTGACCATCACTGGAGCACACAGAGAAGTGGTGCAGGACCCACCTGGATACCCTCAATGCGTTCGGTCACCACATAGGCGTGATGCATTGCCACCAGTGGCACGTGCACGCCTGCCATCCGGCCCAGGGCACGTGCCCACACCCCTGTGGGGACACAGAGCACATCAGCTGGGGCACACAGAACACATCAGCTGGGGGACATGGGCTTGGTGCATCCCTGGCACACGCTGTGCAAAGCAGAGCTGTCCCATCCGTACCTGCACAGTTGACTACACAAGGAGTCTGGATGGTCCCATGGGCTGTCTCCACTGCATGCACCCTCTTCACCCCAAAGTCATCCGTTCTGACCTGGATGCCGGTGACGGGGCAGTTCTCTATGATCTGAAGGTGGAGAAAAAGAGGCAGAGTCAGAGCTGGCATCACCCCTGGCACTGGGAAAGGTGGAGCTCAGCAGGGTTCTGGCCATCTTTCTTTTGGAATAGCCACTCCTCTTACTGCTGACAGTAACACTCCTCTCCATTCCAGGCTCAAACCACACCTCTGTGTGCCCACAGCTGCAGAGGACATTCGTTATGTCCATGCCTTGCACATGAGCTAAGCCACACACTGGTAATTCCTGCTTTGAGGAGTGGGGTGTGTTAGTGTGCCTTAAACCCAAGGAACCTGCCTTGGGCTCTCATCTTGCTCCTAATGGTCTTTTCTTCATCCTATACTTTCCCAGTTCCTCCCTCCTTTATCACCGTGACCCAAAGAGTCACCAAAGCCCAATAGGACAACAATCCTTCAGGGCAAAGATCTAACTACTGGAGACAGAATTGGGGAAGGTGGAGGGCCAGTAGGCATTAATTAGTAATTAGGCATTACCGTAGCACCTCTGGCTGTTGCTGCTCTGGCAAGGGTGGAGCAGGTGCCAGCAGGATCCATGGTGCCATCCTTGGGGACGTACAGAGTGCCATACAGGTCGTCCACATTCATCAGTGGGTACAGCTCCTTGGTCTGTGCCGGGGTCAGGACGTGTGACTCTATGCCATACACCTTCCCCAGCTGCCAGCAGACAAGAAAACCATGAGCATGAACTCATCCCATGCTGGAGGAAACCCAAGGACAAAGTTTTGCTCCCCAGTCCCCCACATGGCCCAGGGATGACATTGCTCTAAGGCAAACCCTCCATCTGGAGGTGGGCGTGATGATCTGCATGGGAATATGGGATGAGGCTGCACACAAGCTGCTCTGAAACTGGGAAAATGACGTCTGAAAGGGCAAAAAAAGGATCATCTTTGCGCTACATCTTGCCTGATGCCAACCCAACGAACCCCAACAGACCAACGCTATGTCCCAGGGGGATGCTGAGGGCTGATCCTACCGACATGAGCCGCTTGTACTCATCGAGGCGCTGCTTGTTGGAGGCGATGAAGAGCCCCCCGTTCTGCACCCAGCCCGTGTGCAGCCCCGTCTCGGCCGGCAGATCGCGGCTCACCACATCCCTCGTGTGCGCCAGCAGCTCCACCTCCACGTCGCTGGGACGGAGCTGCCACAGCAAACCTATGGAGGACAGCGTGGGACGGAGCCGAGTGGGACCGAGGTGGGAGCTCCGGTCGCTCCGTGGTTCCCCTCCCCGTCCCGCTCGCTGTAGTGTCACCCCGCTGGGGCTCTTGCTCCATCTCGTGGCTACTTAGGAGAGCGATCATGGATTTTTTGCTGATTGCGTGTTAAATGAATAGGAAAAGGGGGGTTGGGGCTCTGTGGAGAACTACCCCTGCAAGACACAGCACCCGAAAATGATGGCCGAGTTAAACTCTTGTAGTTTCCCCCCTTCCTGCCAAAGAAAATTGGCATATTATTAACAATAATAGCAATAGCATTAATAATAGCAATCACGGCATCCTTACAGTTGGAAATGCCATCTCAGATCCCCAAGCTCATCCCACCATACCCACTGACACGTCCCTCAGTGCCACATCCCCACGCTTATGGAAGACCCCAGGGATGGTGACTCCAGCGCTCTCCATGCAGCTGTGACAGCACAGCACCTTTCTTTTGGAGAATAAAACGCTCTCCAGTATCCAACCTGAACTTCCCCTGCTGCAACGTGAGGTCACGAACAGCAACAACAGGCTCCCATCCCTGCAGCTCACCAGCCGTGTGCCAGGTGGTGCCCGCTGTCAGGCGGTCCCTCTCCAGCAGGACGACGTTGGTGATGCCCAGTTTGGCCAGGTGATAGGTGGTCTGACAGCCCAGGCTGCCCCCCCCGACCACCACCACCTCGGCTGAGGCTGGGGGTGGTCGGCTGGGCCCCGTGCTCCCATTGCTTTCTTCTTTCAGTGTCTTCTGGTAAGGAACGCTCTTCTCAGCTGTGGGTCCTGTTGTGCTGCTGTAGGGTCGGGGGCTTCTCCAGGGGGCTGGCAGGCGACGGGGGGCAGCCACCCGCAGGGCACAGCTTATGTAGGACATGTCAACCTGCAGAGATCCCAGATGGTGAGCAGGGGTGCCAGCTGGTCACTATTGGGACAGTGGTTGTATTGGTGACAGCACGTGCATGTTGGGCAATGGGTTGAGCAGCACCCAGAGCAGCATGGTGGCAGCGAGTGGAATCCAACAGGGGACAGCTGAGCTCAGACCCCCATCCACCAGGGAACTGTATCCAAACAGCAGTTTCCAAACACCCCTCAGAGGGGCCCAGCTTACAAAATGGACCTGAAAAAACACAAGGCGGCTCCTGGGCTCGCTGCCAGCCCACAGAAACCACCCCTTTTCTCTGTGTGCTTTTCTTTTTTTCTTTTTTCCATGCGTTCAAAAGCCACGACAAAGGCACAAGGTTTGCTCCTTATCAAAAGAAAACAGAGCAACGGCTGCTGGGGGGGATGGGGGGCAGATCAAGCCCTCCAGCCCTACACCACAAACTGGAGACGTGCTTTGGGCACACACGGCTTTGGAGCAGTTTGCAGCGGGCTGCGGTGGAGCAGCAGGGTTGGGTTCTGCTGCAGAGCTTCCCCCCTCTATGGGACCCCACTCACTGCCACCACGCAAAGCTGGGAAATCCCACCAGGAATCCCCACAGAAGATCCAGGATCCACTCACCAGCAACGCTCGTGATGGCCGTGGGACGTCTGCCTTCCTCCGATGCTCTCCTCCTCCTCCTCCTCCTCTTCCGCACCGCCGTCCTCCGGCCCCGCTGCAAAAACATTAACCAGCTCCAACAGCCAACGGGGCCAAGCACAGCTTCCCCAGCCCTGGATGAGCTCTTACTCCTTTTCTGTCGCTCCGCCGGTCGGGAAGAATGGAGAAATGCAAAACGGAACGGAATTCTGACTTTTCTTCTCAGATTGGCTCCAGACAGCACGGCTGGGGGGGCTCACAGCCAGCAGGGCTCACCGGCTGCCAGGGAGCAAACAGAGCTCTTCAACATCTGCCCCTCCCGCCCCAGTTCCCAGCAGTTGCATTGGAAGAGCTGGGTTTAAAGGGATTTACAAAGTTCCTGAGGCAGACCTGTGAGTTCAAAGCAAAGGTGTGAACAGCAAAAAAAAACCAACAAAAAAAAACCAACAAAACAAACATTTAGAAGCTGTACGAAAAGGTTTAATTTAAGGTTTAATTTAGTTCTCTCAGCACAAAGGTTTTGTGCTCCTCCTGCTCAGGAGGACCCTGTAATGAGGGCCTGTCTGGGCAGGAGGTGCAGTGCTTTAGAGGTTTGGATTCTGCTGCCTGGGCTGTGGGTTAAGGGGTTCTGCATGTTCAGCATCACCGCTCCTGGGAGCCCCCGTTTATGCGTTGGATAGAACGCAGGATGGGCCTGCATCCAAATCACCCCACTCTGAAAAGAGCCTGAACAGAAGCAGAGGGGCTCAGTTGTTCAGAATTGGTCCATCTCAGGCATTTCTCTCCTTTTTCTGAAAGACAAAAAGAGTTTGTTTTAAAGAGAGAGCCCAAATTCCTCCGTCAACCACTCCAAATAACCAGAGATGTAAGCAAGTCAGAACTGCTCGCGGCGGGGTGTTGCTGTCTGGTGGGCCAGAGCCATTTCATCAGTGCATGCAAATTACAAACATGACCTTTGGGTGAGAGGACACCCCGAGCACAATCCATGTCCTGCAGGGATGTGCAGAGCTCTGCTGTACTATGGTTCCTCTGAACATCGGGTTCCAACGGAGCTGCAGAGTCAGAATGAGGGAGGTGTGTGTTTCTGATGGTCAGCATCATGCAAAGGGAACTTAACCAGCTCAATCCTTCCCCTTACAAAATATTACAAAATAAAGGGGCATGCTGGCTTGCATGCGCCAGCTGGAGTTTTCTAGGTCGTACAAAACACCACAGCGAACACACAAATGAACCAGCCAAGCGTGCTGCAGAACTGCAGCTGATCACACAGCCTGCACGAGGCTGGAAACACGTGCCATCACCCCGCCGAGCCTGCACAGGCATGCACTGAGCCTGCTCTGCCCTGCACTGCAACCTGAGTTTGATCCTGGAAAGCACCACCACTGCATGACTCCACTTGAGTGGAGTGGGATCTGGTACTGCCTGGAGATTATCTGTGTTCTGGCCTCGGCGCCCCCCTGCCTCAGTTTCCCCGTTTGCAGAGCTGTCGAGGCCCTTGTTCTCAGGATTGCTACCATGCGTGGCTCTCAGGGCAGCCTGCTGTGGGGTGGCAGAGGGAGGTGGCCATGTGCTGGCCGGCCACAGGCCACCAAGCGATGGGCCGTGCTCAGAGCTGGCCAGCAGTGCTCCGGGCACAGAGTTGTTTGCAGAGGGCAGCCAGTAAATGCAGCCAGTCCCGGTGCTGTGTTTGCTCAGAGCAGCACCCTGGCCAGTCCAACTAATGTGAGAGATTATGTCAGCAGCTGCAAAAAGAAAAAAAGATGATAAAATAGAACTTGTGTCTGGGGCAGCCTTCCCCCTCCCGGGGCACAGGGCTGGAGCCAGCTGGGCGCTGGAGATAGATGCTCCTGTTAATGCCTTGGGGAAGGCTGCTCCTGGTCTGGTTACAGCACATGGCACAGGCCTGGCACGGTGAATAATGCCTCCTTTATCTGTGCACACTCTGGGGGAGTCACATGAAGCCACATGGATCTGCTGGGAACCCACTTCCACCACGCTGCAGGGCTGCACGTCACCAAGTGCTGCCAGGGGTGTCCCCAGCAAGGAGGTGGCGTGAATGCAGTTTGGCACTCACCTGTTCCATGCTCCAGTGCTGTGCTGTGGGTTTCTGCTGGCAGAACAGTGCTCAGATCACAGAGCTGACAGCATTTCATACGTGGTGTGTGCTGGAGAGCTTCCCTGAGACTGAATGGCACCAACAGGGACACGGTTTGTGCCAGGCAGGGGTCTGCAGCTCAGCCAAGGTGACACCCAGCTGAGCTGCATCCTTCTAACCCCAGCCAGAAGAGCAGGGAAAAACGTTATTAATTCAGTAGTAGGGCAGCTCACAGTAGCATCCCTGGGGTGGAAGCTTCCCCTTCCTCCAAAAACACCTGGGGCAATTTGTAAGCAAGGCTGTGGTTTTTATTTCATCGCTCTGGAAAATGCCACTGCATGTAGAGCCGGGTGGGATTTGGGAACGTGATCCAAAGAAATGAATGGAAGCTGTGAAAAATCACCCGCTCCCTTCTCAGCCACCCCAATGGGAGAGGGGCAGCTGCAGAGGAACAGCTGCTGGGAGCTGCCCTGGCTGAGCCCCGTTGGGTCTGAGGCTGCAGGATGGGATCAGCTGAGCAATGCAGTTATAGGTGGGGTGTGAACGCCGACCATCAGGAAGGATCCATCCCCACTATACCCCACAGAAGCCCAACACAAACCCCATCCCTCTCGTGTGGGTTTTACTGGTGATAAAAACCACGGCTGCCAAAAAAAATAAAAGGAGCTATCAGCAAAATTACACTTTATTTTTGTTGGTTTTTTTTTTGTTTTGTTTTCATCGTGGGATTTACTTGGATGTATTGTAACTTAAAAAGGTCTGGAAGAACCACATGCAAAAGGGTTTCTAAGTAGCAGCTAAAGATTCTATTCCAGCATTACAAGCTACTCCAAATGATTTCCAAATTGCCAGCTAGAACCTATCCCATAAACAAACAGTTTTACCTTTGGACCCCTCCACCCGAGCCCGTTTGACCCCCGTTAGTGCAGTGCAAAGGAAAAACCCAAGGAATTTACATATTATTTTCCAACATATCCCATTGCAATTCTGAACGTCCGCGACGAACTAAAATATATATACAATTTTCTCGCCATCATAAAAAAACAAACAAACAAACACATTTTCCTTCTTATTCACAGATATATATCGTGGCAAATGGCTGAATAATTACTTACAAACGAAAAACATCTTTTTTTTTCTTTTTTCTTTTTTTTTTTTTAAACAAGTTTCTTACAACAGTAAACACGAGAGGGAGACCTTGCTGGGGGGGTTGGACCTGGGGGGCTGTGCAGGAGATGTCACACACGCACCTTCTGCAGGGGGAACACCGTGCCCTTCTGAGGGGGATGCACCCACTGCAGGCACAGGGAATCCATCCCAGATGGGAGGTGGGGGGGTTGCATAGGGCTTTAATAGCATCTGAGGCAGACCTTCGGCCATCAGTTGTTCTCTTGTCTGTGTGTGTCTCGCCCACCTTAGATGTGCTCTCAGGCACACCAAAACTGGGGAAATCTGAGCACAGCCCTTCACGCTGCAGCAGGGCACTGCCTGCTCCTCATTTGCTGCAGCCCAATTTTTTTCCCTTGCAGAGCACGAACCATTCAGCTCCTTTAGCAAACAGGGCCCCTTGGACACATCCCATACTAAGCACCAATAGCTGGCCTGGAAGAGGTTAGCACCAAACAGTACCTTGCTAAAGCCCCGAGCCCTGCACTGTGCCCCCTCACCCTGCTGGGCACTGCTGTGGTGAGCCCAAGGAACCCAACGCATTCCCAGCCCTATCCAGAGCCCTGGGCAGCACACTGATCTGGCCCTGGGCTTCTCACTGAGCAACACAGCCGTGTTCCCAAGTGAACACACTGCCCTTTCCAATGGGATCCCCAGGCTCTCCCATGTAATCCCTCAAGCTCTGCTGACAGCAAGGCTGGGACACAGCACTGCACGGTGCTGGTGTCTCCCAGGGCTGCTTTTACACCGTGCCAGGGACAGCTTCGGGCACAGCAGCAGCTCCAAATGCCACTTATGCACAGAGACAGGAGGGCATTTCTCGAGGCTCAGAGATAGGAAAGTCATTCCTCGCTACAAACACACACAGACACACACACATGTATTTGTTCAAAACAGCACTTTGGAAGGAAATTCTGGAGCTGGGTGGCAAAGGCAGCGCCCAGCAGAAGATGCCAGCCCAGCTCTCCAAACAGCAGCTCTGCCTATGCGTTACAGGCTGCAGTGTGGGAAGAACAGACTGGGATGGATGGAACTCAGGACAAAGTGGCAATGCACAGACAGACGGACCTTTCCTTGACAGCAGCAGCGGTAACAGCCTGTGGGAAGAAGAGGGGGCAATGCTCTCGGCCCCCAAAAGTGCACACAGCTGGAGAAGAAGAGATGCTTTCACAATGTCTTGAGATAAATCAGGACTTCATACCATAGCCCTTACTCATGTGGGTTCGCCCCACTGAGCTCAGTGGGGTGGGACACGTATGGCTGCAGAGAAATGGACCTCGCTGAGGTGCTCAATCCATTCTCCCATCTGCTCCTCCGCCGGGACCTGTGCCCCTGTGACCTCCAAAACTCACACGTGGCAAGGCACACCTCCAGCCCTGCAACACCAGCAGCTCACCCAGTGTCCTGGGCTGCCCCATGCACCCCCAGCACAGCAGTGGGGTCTGGGGGGGGGGAAGTGAGGAAAGGGGCTCGGGATGCCCACAGGGCTTTTTTCTCTCCCGTGTCCGTGGTCCAGATGTGCTCCCCAGCTCACAGCTGTCATCCCTCAGGGATGAGCAGCTCCATCCCTGGTCCCAAGGTGCATCCCGACATGATGCAGCCACGGTCCCTATCCCGAGCCCTGCATGCTCACCTCTGAACCCCCGGGCACAGCCCAGGCTTTCAGCCACACCATTTGAAAACACTTCTAGGAAAAATAAGGTCCGGATACCCCCCTGGGGGGCACCACGCAGAGTCCCTCCGCTCTGTCCATTCAGGGGAGCGCGGCTCTCCCAGGAGCAGCCGCCGCACAAACGTCATCCGACAGACCACGAATCTTCTACAGACAGAACAGGGCCGGGGCTGGAGGCATCCCGACGCACACACACATGCTGTACAGAGGAATGGATTTACTAAAGAGTCTGGGGAGAGCGGTGGTGCTCCCGGCATTGCTGGCAGGCGTGGGGCCGGGCTGCTGGGGGAGCAGCGTGTGGTCTGCAGCGGATCGCTCCGGGCACTCGATGACTTTCCATGAGGCATCCCCAGCATCATTGCACCCCCTCTTCTTCCACGTACGTCGAGGGAAACCAGCCGACCTGAGGGAAGATGGAGAGCTGAGCGGTGGGGAGCAGCAGGGAGCTCCTGTCCCACCTCTGGGACTGCTCCTCTGTCACCACATGCTGAGTTATCTGACCCAGCCATGTGGCAGTGATGGGGAGGTGACGCAGTTCTTAGATGCAGCTGCTACCAAAATTTGCACAGTGACTCAGAGCGACTGTACATTGCCTCAGTCTGTAGTTGCAATAAAGAAGGGATCAGGAATGTGTCCCCAGTGCTGCAAACCCTATGGGACATCTGAGCAAGCCATCAGCTTGCTGCTTTCCCCCAGGCCACCGAGGCTTCCAATCACAGAACCACACAGTTAGTGGGCATGGTGGGAATGGGTCAACGGTTGGACATTAGTACATTAACAATTCTATCATTCTATGATTAATTTCCTTGCATGCAAGCTTAAGGAAGAGATCTGCACATGATATGGACCACGTGGTAGAAAGGAGATGGGACACCAATTGCACAGGGGATGGGACACCAAGTGCACGTACCCTCCCGTTGGTTTCCCCCTTCCACCAGCCCTGGTCGCCGCCGATCCTGCTGTAGATCTTCACCACGTCGCCCTCCCGCAGCGACAGCTCCCGCATGTCCCGTGCTGCAAAGTTGTAGCGTGCCACTGCCGTCCCTATGACCCGTGGGGTGAACACTGCAGGGGGACAAAGAGAAGTGTTGGGACTGGCCCCCACCACATGGAGCAGCTGAAGCCTGGGGAAAGCTCCACGGGGTTCAACCTGGGTTTTCCACCACGGCGCTGGCTCCCATTGCAATGCCGTGACCTGCATCAGCTCTGGTCTCATGTGAAATGGGGTGGTCAGGGGTGAAGTGGTTCCTCTTGGGTTCATAGAGCCCCGTGGTCAGAGCTGGGACAGCCGCATGGCTGCCCAGGAGGGGCTGTGACCCATTGCTGGGGCAATTTGGTGAGAAGGGAAGGCGGTGGCAAAAGGAAAGATTCCAAAGGAATCGACAATTATTCATGGTGGAATCATGGAAAAATTTCCTTTCCATCATTTATAACTCCTGATGGGACCACCGTGCCAAAAGGCGTTTGGCAAGTCAGCTTGTGTTTGAACCACCTCAAAACTGGGACTGGATTCTCCGAGAGATGTTGAGCAGTGCATCTCCATTGCTCCGTGCAGGGAAGTGCAGGGCATGGGGAGGAGACTGCTGGAGAACTGCACACAAAGGAGCAGTGGGGATGGGCTGGAGGAGAGGGAGAGAGGTCCAGGACAGTCCACATCACTGCAGGGTGCTCCTGGGCAAGCAGGGGGGGGGAAGGTTCTTTTTGTGGAGTTTGCAAAATGAGAAGAAAAAAATAATTAGAACCTTTAAGAAACACATTTTGATCCAATGTCCTTTTTGTCCTGGGATTTTTGAGTGTTAATTCATTTTTTTTTATTATTATTATTTTTAATTTTGCAAACCAAGGTTGAACTAAGCTTGAGGAAAAGCTTTGCCCAGATTTCCAGCTGTTGGGGTGGAAGGAGATGAGGATGGCGATGGAGGAGAGGCGGACACACAGCGTGCAATCATCCATCCCCACCAGGCTGGAGAATGGAGCAAGAACCACAACAGCTTTGAGCTCTTTTATCAGGAGCTTGCTCAGAGCCCATTTCAGCACAGAGTCACAGTTTGTGTGCGCTTAAAGGATCCCAAATTCCCTGTTATGCCCTGAAAAGTTGTGTTCTCAAACAACAGCTTTAGGGGAAAACACACGTGGCTCAGCAGATGGCTTTCCCTGTCCAGCAAAAAGAAAATGCTGGCAAATAATAGCATAAAAAGGACACATTTTTGCTCTGAACCCTTATAAACAGGGAGGAAGACACTGGTCTGCAATGCATTTAAAGCCAGAACTCCACTGTGGGGAGCCTGAGCCCCAGACACACTTACAGCCCAGGTTTCCCATCCCCTTTAGCACAGTTCTCCTGAGCAGGCTGAGATCCCAGAGCTCAAAAACTGCTGGACACTGAGACGTTCTCCTTAGCCAGCAAGGACAACCAGGCTGGAAGTTGGTGTGATGCCAATGTTCCTTTGGTGAAACACATGGGATGAGCAAGTCGAGCTTGAAGTACATCATGAGATCCCAATGCGACAGAGTTTGTCACTGATTTAAGCACCCTTTCTCAATAGTAACAGTTCCAATCAATCCAAAAAACTCCTGCTTTGATTTTTAGGGAGAGCATTTGCTTTTTGCAAAGCCATGATTTATTCACTTGTTTCCAGGCTGAGCCACTGGCAGGGCATGGCCAGGGCCCTCAGAGCTGCCTGTGGGTGCAGAAGGGACAGCAGGGACCACACAGGTCCCACTGTGATGGCTTTCAAGCTGGGGATGCTGTGGGTCTCTCCATGGGGTACCTGACCAGAAGGGACTGGAGGAGCTCTGAGAAGAAAAGTTGAGGCCCTGAGGACTGAGAAAAGAAAAGTTGTAGGAAGCGCAGGAGGCTGCAAAGAGGTTAAGAGAGAAACAGAAAGATGCAGAACACGCATTAAAAAGGAAATTAAAATAAAAGAAAATCGTAATGCACAACGTTGTAAAAGCCAATGGGGAAATACAGGGCAGGGCATGCAGAGGTCACACGCTCAGGACTGGGGCAGCCATGGCAGGTGCAGCCACTGCCCAGGGCACAGGGGTGTGCACAAATGGAAAAGATGTCTGATCAACTTTCAAGAACTGTTTTCCATCGGTAGCATTTTTATAAAATATCATGGAAAAGGTTTTAAACAATTTTTTTTTTCCTCCAATTTCTGCTCCCGGCCTTTGAGACAAAACCAAATGCTTTGCAACAGCACAGATTTTGCTTTTCATTTGCTCTGATTTCCTTCATTTTTTTTTTTTGCTTTTAAGCTTCGATTTTCCATTTCCCCCATCAGCCCCATTAAAGGAGTCCCTGTGGGATTCAAACCCCACCAGAGACACTGCAACCAGACCCCCACACACACAAGCTGACGTGGGCAGGACAGCCTGAATGCACCCAACCAAAGCTGCCACGCATCTCTCCGCACTTCAGCAAATCTCTGCTGAGCACAGTGGGGCAGTGCGAGGGGGAAGGCAGCAAAGAGCTGCTGGGAGGCTGCAAATCCCCACTCAGACCGAGCCCACGACCCACAGAACGGGTGAGGTTTCCCATTGGAAACGCAGCACTGAGGCTGAGATGGGTCCTACCTGGAGAGCGGGTGAAGGTCCTGGAGGTAGAGCGTTCCCGTGACTTGTACGGGTACTTGAGCGTCGTGTCCAGCTGCTTGAAACTCTCCTTCAGCGAATGGTTCTGGTAGTATTCCACCAACTCCTGCAAAGCACACAGGGGCCGTGGCTGGGAGATGCTCTGCAGGATTGGCATCAGCCCGCCATGCTCCCAAAGGGCTTCAAGGACATACCAACAAGCTTTCAAACTTCTTGGCTTCCGTGATGTGGATCCAGTTGTCCTTCTCCACCACCTTGATGTGCTTCACTTCTTCATTGAACCTAAGACCGGACGCAAAGACGCTCAGCAAAAGGTGTGCTGGTGCTCCTGGGGTCACGATCCGTGCGCCCCGTGAGGATGCACTCACTTGATGCTGATGGCAAAGCGCTCAGCCTCGGCTGGCCGCTCACGGATCAGGTAGGTGCCGCTGACGTGGGCCTTCAGCAGGTTGTCCGTCTGCTGCCGCTCCATGTTCCCTGCAAACCTGAGCCACAGAGGCTGAGCATCCTGGGGCCAGCTGCCTCCCCAGGGCATTTGTGAGCTAGGATTCGGCTTCCTTCAAGCACTGGTGTATTTTAGGCAAAAAGGTGCGTATCTCTCTTAATTATTAAAGGTGAGAAGGTTGGGCAAGTAGAGAAACAGATCCAGTCCTTCAGAGGCAGAATCAGCCACTGCCACTGAATAAAGAGTAATGGGCAATGCAGTTTGAAGGGCATTCCAAGGAATGGAACACCCCCCGTGAGGACAGGCTGAGGTCAGGATGGACCTTGAGCACCATGAAGAAGCTGTAGGTGTCCCTGTTCACTGCAGGGCATAGCACTAGGTGACCTTTAAAGGATCCTTCTGACTCAAATGGTTCTCTGGTTCTAAGTCCCTCATGTTTCCAGGGCTCCTAGAAAACCCCACTGGCTGGGAATTGGTCCCCAGAGGAAGGAGGCTTCAATGGGAGCTGGAATAACTTAGACTCATGGTAATTTAGACTCGTGAAGTTGAAACCCTGGATGGTGCCAGCAGGAGGAGGCGAGAGGAAATGGAAGCACAACCTCTCCTGCTGAGGCAGAAATTACATCTTCCCTTCCCAAGTCATTTTCTCAACGATGAAATCCCCACGGACACTGTGGATTTCAATGCCTGGACACCAAGGTGCACTCACAGCTCCGTGTTGGCACAGGTTGATGACAAAGCAACAATTAAAACCAAAGCTGACACATCTCAGTGCGACTCACCATGGGTACACCGTGTAGTCGATCTCCCGTGACGGTGGACGACTGTTGGGAGGCTGCAAAGAGAGCACTGCTCGTTACTGCCCAGCACCTAACGAGGTGCTCCTATCCATGGGAGGGGCTCTGCCAGGCAGCTTCAGAGCCACCAGATCTGGGGGTGCAGGGCAGGGTTGAGTGCTTCTCCCTCAGCCTCCCCCCCCCCCCCAAAATAGCTGTGGATGAATGTGCTGTGCTTTTTTCATTTATTTAAGCCTTTTTTAATTGGGAAGTAAGCTGACAGCACTGCTGCGTGTAGTAAAAAAGGACTGGGGAGAGCCGAGGGCCCTCCAGGGCATCTCATGCCCCCTGGAATGAAGCAGGAATCCCTCTCAACCGACCCACAGCCACACACGTACCCTGGCATCCACGGGGCAGGGCTTTACAGACGAGCTGGGGAAGTAACCTGACTTCTTGGTCTGCAGCAGCCGCCCCTGCAGAGCACAGAGGAGCAATGTATGGATGAGGACAAACCCTAATGCAGCTCCCAAGCACCGTGCAGCCCGGCCCCGCGCTACAGAAGATGTGACAAAGGGACAATGCAGATGACAATGGCTTAAAACGTGCCAGCAGCTCTCTGAGGGAAGGGCCCTCACCTCCCACCAAGGCGAGTCGGGGTCTCCCCTCAGCAGCTCGATCACATCTCCAATTTGGAATGTCAGCACTGGCTTGCCAGGCGGCGCGGGGTTCCCGTGGTAGTTCTGCACTGCAACCATTTTAGGACCTGGGGGAGATGCAAAGCAGTTTCATCCCTGCTAAAGAAAAGCAAAATGACAATAACCTCCCACCCCCTGCTGTTCTTTGTCCCGTGAGCTGCAGATCTAACGGCAGCAGCAGGCAGGTGTTTGGGGCAGAAAGCATGAAAATGAAAGGGATCAGCAAAATGCCTGCAACCATGTGCTCTGTGCTGGGCTGCAGCGGTGCCCAGAAAGCACTTCTCCAACCCAGTAGTTTACAGCCAAAGTCCAGTTGTCTTTTAATTAATCACACATTAAACAGAGCTACCCACAGTGCTCTACAACCACTGTGTTTGCCTTCAGATTGCTTCCCCACCTCTGCTGCCAGCTGCCTCTCCCCACCCAGCGGGAGCACTGTGCTGTGTTTCCAAACCAATCATCTGATTCGGTTTCTTTTTGCCAGGCTTTCCTTCCGACAGGAAAAGCACAAAAACAAATTGTTCCTTCTTCTTCGAGACAGAACACGGGCAGGGCAGCCCAGCACTCTGATCAGGTTGGTGTGAAGAAAAATAAAACGAATATACAAAAGAGGTTGCAGCAACCATAGTGACTCAGGTTCCCACTAGAGGGCAGCGCATCATGCATGGGCATGGGCATGTTCCATCACTGCCAAGCTGCTCTGCCAGGGAGAGTGTGGCTTGCATTAGAGGAAGATGTCTGTGCCCTCCTCTGTCTGAGCAGGGAGTTATTGACAGGCAGTGCCAAAGCCTTGAGGAACAGGAGGATCCCATTCCTGCAGCAATCAGCTCTTATTTCCAATTTCAGAAGGAGTTTTCCCTACATCCCATGTGCCCAAGCCTCTATGACACCTCCAGTTGCAATCAAGATGCCCTCTTGCAACGCAGCAATGCCCTTACCAGGTCCAGCACTCAGCAAATCCTGCAAAGAGAGAGGAAAAATTCCTATGAGGACACAACAGTCCCAGCTCTCCCCATCTGAAAACATCAGGATAGGAAACCTCCCTGGCTCTGCTGGGGGTTGGCACCTTCTGAAGCCCCTGGTGCCATGCAGACTGGGCCACTTTTAGTCATTGGTCTCCCATCCTGCCCCCAATTACTGGGACCTCTGAGACCTCTGCCAGTGCCCCACCACGAGCTGAGCACCAGGCCAGGCAAGGACAGAGGGAGGGATGTGGGGAAAGGGTCCTCAAACAACTTACCTGGTCTGCTGAAGAGCCTGCAAGAGAAATGTTGAAATAGGCCATTAGTTTACCAGGCAGCAAACCCATTTTCTGCTTCCCTTGATGCCACGAGGATCCATAAAGCAGCATCGACACCTGACCAAGGAGGGGGGTTGTGGGGTCACTCCTCAGCTCCACACTTGGTGGGAGGGGATCAGCACTGGGCATGGATGTCTCACTTGCACCAAGCTCTGAGATTTCACACCCCCTCTGATGCTGCTCCATGAAAATCCCCCATGGCACAGAGCACCAGTGCTGTGCTGGGTCACCACAGAAGAGCCTGGGTTGGTTCGAGGACAAGGATCTCTCCTTGATTTTTGGTGGTTTGGTCAGCCCTTTTGCTTATGAAACCACCCACCACTATGAGCTGCAGCCCTGGGAGGCAGTTGACAGCATCATCAGATGTTCTTAGCTGTTAACAAGCAGCTGATAGCACTTTAGGGGGGTGAACTTTGGGATCATTCACATCCATTAACCTCAATGTCATAAGCTACTGACATGGCCAAGTAACTCACCCATCTTGCAGGGAGGAATGATTTCCAGGCACTCCTTGTGAGCACCAGCTCCACATTTCGGGCAGAGATAGCCCTGGTAGAACGTTCCTCTGTGCAAAAGGAGATCACAAGGTGTTAGTTCAGCTCCTACCCGGGTCTATTTGCAAATGAAGAACAGCAAGAAGTGCATAGCTCACCTTAGGAACATCTTGCATGCTTTGCAGTTGGTGGTCTTTTCAAATGTGTACATCTGGAAGCTGTGGTGGTTTGCATTGGCTTTTTCTGGCTTTATGTTGGACCTGCAGGAAGGAGTGGGATTATTGACCTGCCCCCATCACCTCTTCTGTGCTCATGGCCACTTGTGGTGTCTGTTTGCATTTTGGTCAATGGTTGGAAACAAGCTTTGGGGCAAACACTGGGGGGATAACTTCATGCTGGGCCCTGCCTCCCTTCACATAGAGTCCCACCTTTCCATGGGAGCTTTGCCACCAGAGCTGCTCTCCAGCAGCCCAACGCTCCTCGCCCCGTGCCCAGTGCTCACATTGCCATTTCAAACTGCTCCATCCACTTCCTCTTCATCTCCTCCGTCTTGCAGAAGAACTGGAAGCCCTGCTTTCCCTGAAGGTGGATCAGGTAGAAGCCATACGACCACTGCAAGAGGAAACAAGAAGCGATCGCATCGCTGCACTCCCAGCACCTGAGCAGCTCCTGAGCTTTTATTCACACTTCTCAAGAGCTGCTCTCAGCACCCTGCCCCTTTTCCCTGCACCTTTGCAAGGATAACAGTAGGGAAGTAGGAAGAACAACTCTATCTCTGCAGCACATCACAGCTAATGATGCCTGAATCCGCCCTGCACTGTGCACTAGGGCCAAATGGGATTGTATGGTGGCAGATGAGAGAAGTGGGATTTTTCTGCTCCAGTAGATACTCCCCAGCCATTATCTCTCCCCCTGACAACAACTGACAGCCCAAGAGGAACACCTGACCTGCACAACACACATATGCTCTGCCTGTCTCATTACAGCTCCGCACAGAAAAACATGAGAGAAAACTGCGTGCTTTGCTTACCATTTTTCCATGAGACTAGAAAGCATTAGAGAGCAAAGAGGAAATATATTGCATTAAAACACAAAGCTAGCAGCATTTCTTCAGCATCCAAGTGGCAAAATGGGCTTTTCACACCCCATGTCATGCGTCCCATCCATACAACATCTAACTACACACAAGTTCCTGCCTCTTTGATAGCTGGACACCAGCAAAATGCTGCTCCTTCAGAGGCAGCTGCATTCACCGAACTGATTTTGGCAAGCTGGCAGCAGGGCTGCCATCCCCTTGCCTTCCTCTCCCTCCTCCCTCCCACCCATTCTCTCCAGGGCTGTTTTGCACAGATGGAGGTCAGAGGATCAAGCCCAGCCCTGTACACCTAAGCATTTCCCAACTCTGTAAGGCTGTCCTGCCAGCTGACTGTTTATGTTCCAGTATTTTGCAAGCACTGTTTCTATTTAAAAAGACTGCTGGGAACATTGCTACCCAAGGACTGGCCAGAGCAGCTCCAAAATGCTCTCTGGCAGACCTGATCTCCACTCCACCTACCTTCTTAATGTCCTTGTTGTTCATAGGGTCATCGGTCATCTTGTGGAAGAGCAGCTCGATAATTTCTTTCAGCTCATAATTGTATCCTTTCCTTTTGCAGACAATCACCACTTTATCAAATAAAAATAAATACCTGCCCAGAGCAAGCAAACAAGCAAGCTGGTTAAGCAAGCAAACTGAGGTCCCCATTCTGAGGGAGAACGTGGAGAGCTCTGCAGAGCATCCCCAGCTGGGGCAGCTCTGAGTGCTGCGATTTCACACTGATGTGCTTTCTGTCAGTGTGCACTCCTACAACTTCCAACACAGAGCAGCGGTTGCAAGCCAGCTCCTCTGGCTGTCACCTTAGCAGGGATGTGCTTTTGTTAGGGATTAATGTACCCAGCACATTTCTGAGCTGTTGTTCTCTCACCTGTCCTGCTTGGTGTGGTTCACGATGGAGCGGACCTTCAGCTCACCATCTATCTTCGGCCTCCCAAACTCCTCCAGCTTCACTTGCTGCAAGAAAGCAACGCATAGGTGAGACCTGCAGATAGAAGTGGGCTTAGGAACACCAAAATCCAAACTCCCCAAGTGCAGGACCCCGACCTCAGTGTCAGGAGAGCACCCACCTCAGGGCAGGGCTCACAAATCCAGGCAATTATGGAAGATTTGGGATCCAGAATGCAAAAGCCCACAAATTAATTTTGGGTTTCCTACAAAAGCAGAGCCAGGGCTCTTTACTTTTGATTCCCATCCTGAACCAACACTGGGGATTTGACAGGCTGGCGTCCAACCCAATGGTTTGGTCAATGGGGTTTTCAGCTCCAAAGCCCTCATGTATTGCTGAACCCCATGCATCAGTTCGCTTGCACATTGCTTACAAGGGAAAACCCCTGGTGAAGAAGCACCACTCGTCAGGAAAATAAAGATAAAAAAAGAAATATTGTATGCAGCTGCATGTACAGCCTGCACTCATCGCTGTGCCGCGTGGGCTCTGTATACACAACACCAACCACTCCACAACTTCCAGTCCGTGCAACAAAAGGAAACGCTGAGCGGAACGTGCGTGGGATTGATCAGCAGACAGAGCTGCTGCTTTGTTAACATCTCATCTCCCACACATCAAACCTGCTGCACGAAGGAGGGAGCTGCTCGCTGCCCCCATTTGCATTCACAGCCTTGTGGAGCAGGCTGTCTGACTGTTCATGTGGATCAGGATTATCACGGCTGCCTCAAAACCCATGGGCTGCAATGACCCGTATCCCACTTGAGAATTTTTGCAGGTTTCTCTACAAAATTAAGGATTTTCTCTCCATCTGTTAAATAATCATCAATTAAAAGTTCATTGTTCTCAAACGAAGCCCGGGCTCAAAGAACCCAAAGCCACCACATCTTTGGGAAGCCCTCAGGGTGGGCACCGCTCAGCATCTCCCCTCCCTTTTGGAGCATCTCAGGTGTCAGACCCCAAATTGCATTACCCCAATGCAAAGTGGGACTGCAGAGCAGCTGCGCTCACAGCTGCCCAGCCCTCCCCTCCCACCCCACATGGGGGATAAAGCTTATCAGCCTGCAGCTCTGAGCATTAAATGGATGGGCTTTTTCAGGGCTGTGAGCACACGAGTGATAGGGCATGGAAGGCTGGCTGGTGCATGGCAATGGGACTGCAAGTTTGAGACCTCTGGAGTTTGGAAGATGAGATTCTCCTTAAAATACATCCTCAGCAAGAGTGGTCAGGCACTGACACAGGCTGCCCAGAGAAGTGGGGGAGTCCCCATCCCCAGAGGTGTTCTAGAACTGCAGAGATGTGACACTGGGACATGGTCAGTGGGCATAGTGGGATGGGTTGGGGTTGGTATCTTAGAGGTCTTTTCCAACCTTAATGAATCTGTGATCTCCTTGAGATTTTGGGGTGAGGTGTGTATTGTACATGCCATTTTCCAGATAGGCTTTGTTATGCTTTCAAGAGCAGGAATGTCCAGTCTACCATTCTGTCTTACTAATTCCAATCAAGTACTTACATTAGATAGCAGACAGATACCTATTTTGGGGGAGTTCTTAGATTCCCTTTCCTACTGATAACATGAGAAAGTTGGAGGAATGTTTTCAGTGTTTTCATCCAGTCTATTTCACAGTGAGTTTGTTTTTTCTTTTTTGATAAAGCCACCATTTTGATACCAACAGCCAGAATATTATCAGTGGCCAGGGACCATAGAAACACACAGCGATGTTACTTGAGGCAGCACATCAGATTCAGCAATAATTGCACAGAAGGAAGCAGTTACGTTAATAATCATCTAATCAAAGTTGGGAGTGAGAGGAGGATCTTCCAACTTACCAGATTTTCTATAGAGCTCTGAAATTCGCTGATCTTTTTCAATGTCTCTTTGTCTCTCTTTACTTCGTTTATGTACATGGCCAAGTCCTAAAGAGAAAAGTGAGCATTGATTTTTTTATTTTCCCCAATAGAACCAACACCTTCAATACAGCAGCTGGGCTGTGTTCCCACTCTTTCTCCTTGCATGCGTTTGGGAGCTGGACCAGAAGCAGCACTGCAGGAACCCAAGCAGCACAGGATGCTGCAATCACAGGCAACACCAGAAGAAAAGGAAAAGCAGCCCAACAGAGCTCTGCTGTATTACAAGTGATTACAAATGAAGCAAAGGAGCCCATGTTGGCATCCATCGTGGCTGCCTGTGCCCCTGAGCTGCATCCCAGCACCTCGGCGTGTGCTGTGCTGGCAATGCAGGAACATTTCTGCTGCAGTTTCTCCCATTTCCCATAAGAGGGCAATGCATGAACCCAGTAACCCAAAGCATGGCATATATCTGCTGTGAGCCCAAGCAGCAAGAACCTCAGCTCACCTTAATTCCCTTCATCCCCCCCGGGAAAAGAGCTCTGAGCCATTTTCATTATCAAAACACCCACCTCTGTCCTATAGTAGAATTTCCAACCATGCAATGACAATTTTGTAAAATGAGGAGATGCTCTGTGGTTCTTGCTCTTCTCTGAAAAAAACCCTCTGCTTGCCCAAATGTTGGCCCAAAGAGAAAGAACCCATCCCCTTCAACTACAACTTCTTACATCCTTCCAACCATACCTCCCTATTTTCCTATCTGCTCCCTGCCTCCTCGTCCTCAGCAAGAGCTCCTTGTCATCTTGGATTAAATCTGAGAGTGGAATTTTTTAAGACACCCCCTCCAGGCGAGACCTTCCCAACACAGGAAGGGTTAATCACAGATGATAATCACTGATTGAAATGACAATACTTATAACATCACCAAACGCCCGAGCCAGGGATGCTTATAAAGAGCAACAAAAGTAAAAGCCTCACGAATGGAGGTCAGCATCCTCCATCAGTGCTCGGCTGTTCCCTCCTCCTGAGAAGACCATCCTGTGTGCAAAAGGGAAACTCAGTTCCAGGGCTGTTGGTGACTTGAAGCAGCAACGTGCAGGCTGGGTGTGTAGGGTTATCCCCATCCTCTGGGGTTCAGCCCTGTGTGCTCAGGTGTAGGGACGACGCAAGCACCACTTGCAGCCTCTGGGTGCAACTCCTGCCCCCTCCCTGTGCTAATGATGACATATGCAAAGTGAAAGGGAGTGAAGCCCTTTGGGAAGGGCAGCTCCAGTTGTGGATACCCACCCCCTGCACAGCTCACCCCATAGGGCACCCGACGTCCGCCAGCAAAGGAGACAGAAAGGCTGGAATCTTGATGGAGAGCACTACTGTAAGTTAAGCCCTGGTTTACAAATCAATTAAAATCAAACCGCTCTGCTTCCTACGCCCCTTGGCTAGCCCAGCACTTTGTGATGGGGCAAAGAAAGCAAACAAACCTCTCTGATGACTATTGGCAGCTTCCTCCCAAAAATGCTGACTCTGCAGCAGAGACTGCATCCATTTATTTATCAGCAGCAGCAGCAGTGGGTGCTGCATTACGGGGCCATAAGCAGGGTTTAACAGCTGTCACCAGGTCTGCTGCTTTGTCTCATCAGCCAGGAAGGACATCTTCAGGGGAGTGAGGATTTGTGGCACCAGAGGGAATCCCTTCTCCCTCTCCCAGCATGGTTGTTTGAGGCTGTACTGTTCAGTAGTGGAGTGGGAATGCAGTGTCCTTCAGTCCTAACTAGAATGACCTACATATGGGCTTGGACTCACTGGCTTGCAGGGACAGTGGCTAAAAAGGTCACCAAAGTTATGTAACTGTGGGAAATGCAGCATCACTAAAAAGCTGAGGTAGAAAACAAAGTGACCTCAGAGCAAACAATCAAGGCCAGGGATGAACCCTGCAATGCTCTTGAGAGAGAAAACCTGGATTTAATGGGCTGAATTCTGCTGACAGTGATCCTGCTGCAAGTTTGGAGTGCACAGCAGGGAGTGTATCCCATCAAACAGCAATCCACACACACGTGCCCTAAAGCAGAGCTGCCTTCCCCAGGATGCTGGACTGTCTGTCCACCCACGAGTCTGCTGTACCTGCATTGCTTCCAGAGCCTCCTTTAGCTGCTGCTTCTCAGGCCGGTCTGATGAGTGGCTGAGCAGCTCCTGAAACACAAAAGCACGTGGGTACATGGGGAAAGCATCGTGCATCAATCTGCAGGGCTGCAGCTGCTGTGCTGGCAATGGGACGGGGCTGGAGCCAACGTGCTGGTGCTGCCGAGCTCCCTTTTGCAGAGCTGACGGCAGGAATTTCACACATAATCAGATTATATGCAAGCTTATTTTATATTCATTAAGTGCCTCTCGTGGCTAACAAGTGCAGAATTACCCCAGGTCACCATGCTTTAAGAGACGGCACAAATACTGCGGCGCGTTAAGGAGCTCTCGTAATTATTTCATTTGAAAAGGGGAGAACAAACCCTCCCCGTGCATCTGGCAACGCTTCGCTCTCCAGCATCAAAGCCTGAAGTTGCTACACCAGGATGGCAGCTGGAGAGAAGTGCTAAAGCTGAACCGCTTACTTTTAACAGGAGGTGGTATTTCAGAACTCTCTGCATGGGAACCACCAGCAGATCCTGCAGCTTAAATTTCCCATCCTGAACCTTCAGCGTGCATTCCTGGGAGAGAAATCAATACGTGAGCAGAGCGGCAGCTGGGGGAGAACGATGACAGCCCCCCCCCCCCATAAGCATCCCCCAAAGCCCCACGGCTGCAACATTTTGCTTCTGTTATCGAGGAGGAGCTCACAGGGGCTGGGCCCTACAGCACAGCGGTCTCATGCAGCTGAGCTACTGCAGCTTAATGAGATACTGCTCATTAGGAGGGCAGGCAGTGCTCCCAGACCTCGGGAAATGTCAAATGAAACACATTAGCTTAACTCACCTCCTCCGTGGCTTGAGAGCATGCACTTTATTTGTGGGGGGCTCAAAGCAAGTACGCAGACAGTTGCTGTGGCTTTGCTGATAAGGATTAGGTCATTAAGATAGGCTAATGTGATCGCATGAAGTTTTGCACTGCTGCCTTCACCCAGACCCATTTAAATATGAGACTGTGCTGTGTTAGCTGAGGGCTTCTGTGGGCCAGGGGGAGAAAAGCGAGAAGCACAGGGCAAGGGGAGGCTGCTGCAGCATGCAGAGCACGTGGCTCAGAGCTGATGCAAAACCCAGAGAAGATACTTAAAAAGACAGAGCCTTCACCCTAAATTGGGCTGCTGCCCAAAGAGTAAAGGGGTGTTTGCAGAAAGCAAGGCAAAGTGCACAGACAGCCCAGCAAATATAGATTAGTGTCTAGACTAAAGCTGGGGAAAAAACAGTGCACCCCTTCCAGGGCATCTGGGTCAGCTTACGCTGTCCTGCTCCCCAGCAAAAGGGCTTTGGGGTGAATGGGTGCCCTGGGTGCCCCCAATTGCTCACCTCCACCTTCTGCCTCACGTCGTCCCGGTTGGCGATGAGGTGGTTGAGTGTGTTCTGGGCGTACTCCATGTGGCTGCAGTACTTGCCATAAATCAGCAGCCTGGAGAGGGGGAAATGGCAAATGTAATTGGAAACACTTGCTGGCTGTTATAACCTGTTATAAAAGATCTATGTGTGTATATATGGCGAGAGGACAAGGCGAATGGCAACTCCCCCATGTCGCTTCTTAGCAAAGTATTAGCACTCTTTTACTGCAGCACTTTTAATGCTGAAGTCTTTTGCAGGGCTGGAGGCTGTCAGGGCAGTTCAGCAAAAGGGGTTCTGCAGCCCCAATTCTGTGGGTGCTACGAGGTCAGGCTGGAGGGGCTCTGAGCACCCTGTGGTTGTCCCTGCTCGCTGCAGGGAGTGGGACCAGATGGTCTTTAAAAGTCCCTTCCGACTCAAATGATTTGATGATATCCCCAAATTTCTGGGTTCCAGCCAGCCTCATGCCCTGTCCTCCTGCAGCTGGGGCTGAGCAGATGTTGCAGCCACAGCTGCACAGCGCAGGGCTTGCAGGATACTGCAAGGGCTCAGAGAAACCCGATGCATTGCTGACTGTTCTGTGAAATGCACAGAGCAGGGAGCGCTGACCCCTGCAGCCCAAGCACACGCCTTGCTGCAAGTTGGCTTTTGCTGCTATAATCCATCTGATGTCTTCATCAGCTCCGTGCCTCCCTGCTGGCAATGCTCTGCGTTTTTGGCTATGCCACGCCATGGTTTGCAAAGGCAGAGCAAGGGTGCACGTGAGCAAAACAGCTTCCCTGCACCTTGGGAGGTGTGGGGGTAAAAAGAGCAAAAAACAAAAATCCAATGAAAATCCACTTCCCAAGAGCATTTCTCACTGGTGTTTCTGAATGCTTCACCAAACACAAAGGCAAGGTGCTTCAGCAGCACCCAGAATGGCTACGGTGGCAATTATTGAACCTAATAAGGGAACAAGAGGCTTCAAAACCCCCCTTGAAGCCCAGGGACACTCAGCTGGATGTGCCCCAGCAGAGCTCCACGTGCACAGCAGTGCATCATGTGCTCCTCACAAGGTGTGCACTGAGCAAGGAGAGGGTGGTGTGGTGACAGCAGCTGGTGACAGCCTTTGGCAGCACAGCAGAGCTCCGTAAGGATGCCCTGGGCTATAAATCTAAACACCTGACAGCAACAGAGCAGTTTTGCTGTGGATTCCCCCTCCTTCTCCATTTTGCTCATTAATCCTGCACGACAGGTTTAGGTCCTTTCCCCCCCTTCCCCACTGCTAACTGTATTGCTGCTGATAAGACACATATTCCATCACTCGCTGGAACTCATCCCTTATTTCAGGGCCCTTCTTCTCAAGGGAGACAGAACCCAGCACCTGGTTGATGCTGCTCCACGAGCACAGGACTCACACCCAGTGGTAACTGAATTGGGAGATTTATGGGCTGTGCCACCCCGACCAACCTGCAGCCAACACAGATCAATCTGTTGCCTTTTCCCCTTGACAACTTCTGAACACTCACAATAGTATCTGGCTTGCCAGCACTTGGAAAGACCCAAAGAGGCTTTGGGAGCATAACTCCAAAGCCCCAGCTTTCACATAAAGAGTTACAAACCAGCTCCTTTTTAAAAAGCTCTGCAGAGCAGCAGAGCAGTGCATCATCTGGATGGGATGTCTCTGAGGACACGGATGGGAACAAGAGCCCTTTGTCACAGGTACATCAGATGGGAAGGAAGGTCCTCGGCACAGGGACCCAACAGGACTCTGAAAGACACTTCCAGTGGGGCAACAGCACCTCCCCATATGAGCTCTCCTCCTGCCTCCCATCTCTTTGCTGTAATGGGACTGTGTCCCTTTTCCCTGTGGCTTCTCCCCAAGGAGATGGCCTTGCTGATTGAGCTCAGGTTGCTCCAAACGATTCAACCCCAAGAGCTGGCTTTTGGGGTCCTTTTCTTGGTGACATTGGAGCAAGTTCTCAACATTTCAAAGGGTGGCACCACCTCTGCTGTGGCCAAACTCTCAGGGATGCTCTGCCCCATTCCTGCTGTGCTCATAGGAAATGATTCCTGCCCGGGGACAGCACTGGTGTGCACAAAGCTGTGCCAGGAATGAGGAGATCAAAACCACCTAAATGAGCTTTATAAGCATTTCTGAGTTATTTGCATTCTTCTCCGGACCCTTTTTTTTTTTTATTATTATTTAATTCAAAAGCATTTGCTTTCTAAAAGAGGCACTGTGAGCGATGGAATATCTGACCTTACGGTGTATTATTAATGCAGATGGTATTTCTGGAGTTATTGACTTCTGAATGGCATTTCTATGTCTAGACACTGGTTTAAGCACGGTGAAATAAAACCCTGGCATGAGTCCACAATGAATCAGGCCTTTGATTAGTATTAAGAATATTAAAGACTTTTATTAACCTTATCTTTGTGTTCTGGGACACTCCTCCTTGCAGCTGCCAAAACACAGAACCTATTATGTTTGCAAAAGCAACTTTCACATTTACTCATCATGCACTGGACAACACCAATGCCAGACATGGCTTTTTTTTATAGCTAACCCTTGCTTTGATCTAACCAGACAGACGTCTCCAGCAAGGCCAGATCCTGCCCTCGAGCCCCTGCAAGGTTTGCAGGAGGAGACAGTGCCAAAGCCCATGAAGGTGAGGAGGCTTTGCTCCATTCTGGTCCACCACAAACACAACGTTCTCACCTTTATCCCCTCCCAGCCACCTCTGTCCACATGTTGTATTTAAGTGCAGGCACCTGGTGATGCTACAGCACCAAGCTGCTGAACGACTCATAGGAAATTGCTGTGCTGAGATGCACCTCATGGTCCGAAATGAATCATACAGTTCAAAGCCCTGATTTGTTAAACTGGAGTTGTCTGAAGGCTGTGTTTGCTTTTACCTCTCTTTGAATTCCAGAAATACTTTAGCCAGGCTGCTTCCTCCAGACATCATAGAGACATCGATGGCTCGCAGGAAATTGAAATGCACTTTAATTAGGTCCTAAAACAAAGAAACAATCAATACTTTACACAAACCCAAAGCGAGTGGGCAAACAGAAGGGCACGCTCACCTCTTCCTCAGGCAGTGATGCTCTCTATGCAGCTGATTTTAAAATAAGCCATCCTAGTGAGGGCAGCCCTACACGGCCACGATAAGATGCAACGTGGGACCAACAGAGCTGCACTGAAGCCCCCTGTGCACAGCTACTGGCTCATGAGCAGGGCAAGCCAATGGAGCCCACAGTGTGCTCGGCCCAGCGAGGGCTCTGTGCTTCACTCCATCCTGCATCCCCATCAGGCTTTAATTCTGCAACAACCCAGCTGTCTTCCCAAAGCACTGCTAAGTGCTTTGTAAAACACAGACAGGTGAAGGCTCAGCTCTGCAACATCCACCTCATACAGTTATTTCCTTACCTAGAGTTTATATAAACCCTAACTTTAATATGAGCGCTAAAAATATCTTTTAAAGCCACTCAGCACACAAAGGGCTGAACCTATCCAGAAGAACACACCAAGAAACGTGCAATCTGAAAGCCTTTCTTAAGCAGGATGAAAGCTGAGCTGCCACAAAAAGAGCAAAGGCTGAAAGCAGTTTGTGCCATTACCTCCAAATTGATGAAGATAGCTTCCATGTCTTGTGGGGTCAGTACCAGCTTCAGTGGGTTCATGTAATTCTGCAGGAGGCAAAGGAAAGGGGATTGGAAGTCAAGAGTGAATAAGTTGGGGTTTTTTTTGGCTTTGGGTGTATATTTTTAATTTCTTTATGATGAATCTGATGGACTCTCCACCACATTTCAATCCTCAGCTGCAGCTGTGAGGAGCTCCAACTTATCTCTTCAGCTCTTTGTATCTCTCACAAGAGTTTTGCCCTTGAAAAAGAGCAGCTGATAGGATTACATTGGAAATGCCTTTCTGGACAAATACCTACATTGCTTTTAACTACAAAAAGCCCGGATTCAACGCTCTGCAGACAGGATGCTGCAGCCCATAATATGCCATTGGAACCTGCAACTCCTCCACAAGCCTTTGTGAAGGAATATCAAAGCAGCAACCTGACCAAAACAGAAGGTTTATGACTACTTTCAAAGAAAAAGCACCATTTACACACATCAGGATATTGGCTTGGAAAATGGGAGACGTCATTTGACTGCGCTCAGGTTGCAGATGGAGGCAAACCATTACAAAAAGGGGAAACAAAAGGGTTGGGGTGATGAGAAACATCAGTTTCATTTTCCCTATTGTTCTCTATTCCTGCCACTTTTCTTGGAGCCAAAATCACCTCCGGGCTCTGGCAGCACCCACAGCTCCACCATTCATTTTATTTCCCAAGGAAAGGCCCAACCATCGTTTATCAAAACCAATTAAAACCCAGCAACTCGAGCAGCGCAACGTTGCTTTTAATCCAATTAATTTCAGTGACAAGTCGGAGCAGCTTCAGCACTTCTAAAAAGCGCCCAGAAGAAAGGAACCATCGAATCACCCAGCAGCAACCAAAGCGATAAGCTATCTGCAACCCGGCTCTGATCAGCGAGACGCCCCGGCTGCACGGAGCTGGAGCTCAGACCCAGGGGCAAGAGAACAAAAGATGGAATTTCTCAATCTATTTCCAATCAGAAAGAAATGCACTGCTTGGCTCTGACCGCACGTTTGTTCTTGTTAAGATGTGTTTCCCATCTCCTCCTCCTGCTGCGGTTTTACACGCGAGCATCGATGCTGCTGTGTCACATCAGCCAGCTCCCGTGCAACGACCACCACAGCACGACTGATGCAGGACTGAGTGATGAGGTGGAAGGGTTTGGCATTGAAAGGATGGCTCAGCGCTTACCTTCTCGATGTCTTCGAGTGTTTTGTAGTATTTGGCCTCCGTCTCTTGGATTTCCAGCAAACAGCAATTCCTTTTGTCATCTTCTGTCATGCCCATTTTCTAGACAAAGTTAAAACAACGCATGGTCAGAGTCTGAAGGGTGGCACAGCTCCAGTTCTGCCTCCAGTGCTGGCACAGTCAGAACAAGTGCAGGTTAGGAAAGGCAGAGGAGTACTGTCATTGGTTTAGGTTAAAGGGAAGGATTTTTATCCAAAAAACACAGGAAGAGACCTCGGCTCTGCTATTCAATATGTTTCATCACAGGCAGCATTGCCTTTTTTCCATTTACAACAACTACATCGCCAAAGATTATCAGTTAAAGAAGAAATGAGAGATAAATGCTTTTTTTCTCTCTCTGGCTTTTGTTTTGTTGGTTTATTTTTCCTTTTTTTTTTGCTTAAGATGAAACTCACAGCAGACCCTAAATGGGTCATAAATAATATGTTAGAATTATACAAATCCCCTGCCAGGGCTGCCAATTCTCGTGGTTTTAGGTCAGATCTGATCACACATACATGCTTTTTCCCAAAGCCTCAACTCCTGGAGCCGCTCTTCTCACCCTTTCATTTGCAAAGAGGAGCTGAGAACACGTGCTGGGAGGTGTTAGGGTTTGGGAGGTGATTAATGACCATGCACAGGAATGACCATCCTCTGTACACCATGCTGCAACTCATGGCTTGGACCCATCAGCTGGATGGAGCCTAGTATTTTCATTCATGTCTTACCTGCATATATCTAATCTGAAGCATGCAGAAACACAAGAAACCAATTAGCATTACACACTTGCTATGGCAACAAAGCTTAAAAAAACCCAATATGTAGACAGGAACGTGGGTGACCATATTAAAAATAGTCTTTCTTGCTTGAACACAGGGAAGAAAGGGAGCCAGAGCCACTGACCCAGCAGTGTCCAAGAAAACACAGAATACTGCAGAGGACACAGTGACAAACTGCCCTCGGTGCCCCTAAGTGCTGGGCACCCACACAGTGGGACTGTCGCCCTATTTTTGCCTTTTGTGGCAGAAATTCCTCCCAAAACCTCTCCAAGTGGCAGCAGCCCTTGGGCCAACTGGTTTCTGCAAAGTGGCAAAATCACTGGTGGCCGCTGGGCTGCTCTGGCACAGCCTGCAGACAGCCCCATGTGCCTTGGCAAGGCTCCTTGGGAACATCTGCACCCAACTCTTGGCTCAAGGCAGGCTGGTGGTGCAGAGGGAGCTGTGGACAAGGTGTGAAGTGATGGATGCCTCGCTCAGCACTGTCACGGTCCCTTGCACTGCTTGCAGCCAGAGCTGGGCACCAGTCTGCAGCCTCCCAGTGCCACCCAGCACTGCCACATGCCTGGTGTGGGGGGGATCTGTCACCAAGCTTGTTTTGCTCCAGGCAGCTGCGCTCCGCTGCCGTCTGCTGTTTGCAGGCAGGAGACAGTAATTAGAGTTTACATGAAGGTGGCAGATATTCGGAGGATGGCAGACAATTTGGAAGCTCATAGTGTGATGGAAAGCTCCTCCCAGCTCTGTGCCAGCAGAAATCAGGGCAGCCCTTCTCTTCCTTGCCGCGTTCCCCATCATTCACGGATCCCTCATTTATTTAATGTTCTCCTCTTCCTTCCCCCTCCATCACAGCTCTAAAAACAAATGTAAAGAGTTACCATGGGCTGCTGAACTTCCACCCTGATGATATCTTCGTAGATATCATCGCCTTCATCTTCACAGGGCACGCAGTCATAAATATCCTCCCCCAGATCGTGCTCACTGCAATGAGAAGGAGAGAGACCAGGGGTAACAGGGAGGCACATTGCTGGCATGGAACGGGGAAGCCACGAGTGTTCATTGCTAGGGAGGGAGAGCAACCATGGCAATAAGAAAAGCCCCTGCAAGCACAGACTGTAAGCTGCCACTGAGAGGGGACATCAGAAGGTGATGGTGCTCAGTACTTCACTGCCACACGAGTCTTTACAAAGTCCCCCAGAGGTCTGTGAAGTCCTACAGCTCTTCAGAAAATCCAACCCGCCACAAGTACCAATCAACAACAGTAATTTTAGTGCTCAAGATCTACAGGTGCAGATGGCTAACAGCTCCAACCAAAGTCAATCCCATGGGATCAGGACAGTGAGAAGCACTGGAATATCAAACAGCTTTCACACATTTTGCAAACGATCTCTTTCAACACGGGCATTAATTACATAGAAATATGTTGAGGTGTAAAGCTGTGCTCAAACCGTAGCGCTCACCATTTCTACATCACACAGCACTGAGCAGCACAGCACATCTGTTTGCAAAACTGGGCTTTATTTCTTTTCTAAATGCAGTTCTTTCTATTTTTAAAAGCAGATTTATTTAATAAAAGTTTGGGGATTTTAAATAAATTCACTGGCATGATGTATCCATCCCATTCTTCCATAGTGATGCATTGCAGCTGCTGTAATAATGCCCACTAATAGCTGGTGATCCATCTTCCCCTTCCCAAGCGTTGCCGTCACCGTTATTATCTGTACCAATATTTATATTCTCAGCTCCTCTCCTCATCCAGAGCAAGTAACTCCTGCTTCCTGATTAATCTTCCCTTCTCGGAGTGCTGGCTGCCTCTCCATACATCATTTCCCTGCTCAAAGGATATTAGGAAGCGTATGGTTGAGTTGGCCAACGCACCCCTACGCATCAACATCAAACCTTCACCCCAAGACCAAAACACAGGCAGCTCCCACACCCCAGGGCCAATTGGAAAGATGCTTTTATCTCATTCTTGCTGGATGGAGCCTTGTTTATGAACACACATCTCTGCTGTATTGCTGACAAGCACCAGAGCATGCTGGTGCCCGGCCAAGTGGCATGGAGCAGCTCTCTTAGAGCAGCCTGCCCAGCTGCTGGCACTGCTGCTCTGCGTCACTCCATCACTCATATTTTGTCTGCCAGAAGTGAAAATACGCACTGCTCACACCCTATGATTAAAGCAGAGAACAGGCATTGGGTGATTTTTGACAGTAGCAACCTCTGAGCGCTCCAAATTTTAAATGCTGGAAGGAGTGGGAAAGCAGGGCAGCTATTTGGAGCATTTATCATGGCAATAGGCTCAGCATCCCGAGCATGCTACACACTGCCTGCACAACTTGAGCAAGCTCCAAGGTGTGATTTGAGGTCAGATCCTCTTTTCTGTCTTCACGGGGAATTTACACCTTCACTAACAGCAGCAGACTCTGAGAGTTATCCATAGGGATCACAGCCTGGATTATGAGGTTCATGGAGAGCTCTGGGGTAACGAAAGGGATTCTGTCCTCCTTTCAGAGGAGGACACCAGTGTTTGCTATTCCTGTTATTAGGATGGATAGAACCATCTTTGGGCTGGCAGCATCTTGCCCAGCCAAGGAAACTCATTCAAGGCAAAAAGAGGTAAAAGCTTTGCTTATGTAAGGCAGTTTGAGGCAAAAGCAGTGCAGTTGGCTGAGGTTTTCCTCCCTGGCAATGACTGCTCTGTGCAAACGCCCTCCACCACAGTGAACCAACCATGCCAAAACCCACCTATACCACAACACTGCTTCACTCTGCTGATGAAAAACCCAGAGCCACCAGGATGGGCAAAAGGAAGGGGGAGAAGGAGCTAAAATAAGACATCCAACAACCAAACCCAAACTCCCAACCCTGTGGGCAGAACAGGGGAACCTTATAAGTCTCAAAAATGAGCCTCAAAGAGTTACAGCAATCAATGCAACCTTAGGGACAGCCCAAGCAGGACACAAAAACTGGGTGATGAAGTAGAAAAGATGTGTGCAAGTGCTATGGCTTGAGCGTCCTGGACCACAGAGCAATTTATTTAACTGGCTGGCGTGTGTGGTTTTTCCAACACAAAAAAATAATGAGAAAAGTGGCAGCTAACTTATCATCTCACCTTGGCTTCTCAATTCTTTTTCTTTCTTTTTTTTTTTCTTTTTTTTTTCTTTAACACATTTGAGAGATTCTGCTGATCACGTAATTGCTTTGGGAGATACAACAAAGGTACGCTGGTGACAGCAGGGAAAGAAATGCAAGAATATAACAAAGGAGACCATGGTGGGGGGCAGCTTATGGATCAGGCCTGTGCCCAAATGAATGGCATCGTTTGGACAGAAGTTCTCACTTTTGAGGAAAGCACCAGCAGCATCCAGCCCTCCCCATCTGCCCCAATTGCTCCCAGGCTGCCATCTGGCCAATGGCTGAGGATGGGAAATCAGAGAATTTGCTCACTCCCCTGTGAGCCTTTTAGTTCCTCCTCCCCTTTCCATCACCAGTTGTTCTTTAAAAAAAGATCAAATAGTTATCTCTGTGAAATTGTCTGTAATGACCTCCTGGATGGGCAGCCCAGTGTTGGTGACATCTGTATGGATAGAGGTGGGAGCGAGGCACCAACATCCTCTGCACCCAGCAGGCTTCCATGTGCTGCCCGTGGGCACACAGCTTACTTGTGCTTCTCATGGTCCCAAATCTGCACCTCCATCACAAGCTTGTTCATAATTGGAACGCTTTACTGAGCAGGAATTAACCCAAAATATCAGCCACATCTGAAAACCTCACACCGGTCCCCAAAACACTGTGATATCACAGTGAAAAGTGAAACGCTCCAAAGGGCAAAAATAACCCCTTGGATAACTTGCACTATCTGTGCACAGATAACAGCACAGAGAGGTGGGGGTGCTTCTTTTGCAAGTGAGAAGATTGCTGCGTGTGGCTTTGCTGTTTGGTAGCAATAGATTCCATGCATTTTGGGTCAATTTACTGCTTGCTGTGCAAACCATTTCCTCGCCTCTGACACGACATTTGGGACACACTCACCTCCCCAGGGCTGCTGGGTGATGAGCAATACGAAAGGCAAAGCTGCTGGGGCAGACTGAGTCACTCCCAGCCCATGAATGATGCCCTTGTTCTGCTGCTTCGAGATGGGCAGCTGCTAAGAAAGGGTTCTCTCATGCAGCCCCGTGGTTTGCCAGCATGCCAAACGGGTGCCCAGAGCAAGCAGCAAGCTGCAGAGAAGCTTCCTTGCAGAGATGCTCCTTTATCAGGGCAGGAAGGGGCTCGTGAGGCTCTGCAGGGTTATTTTTCCTGTTGCAGATGAATGATATCTCCATCTTATAGGCAGTGCCTCTGCACAACAGAGCACTGATTTCTATGAAGGAATTTGAACTATCCCTACATTTATTTACACACTCCTTTCCCCACTGCTCCCATGTGATGGTGTAAAGAGGAGCTGAATAAGAATGGGCTCAAGCAAAGGGATGAGGAGCAGCTGGAGCAGCTCTCAGCCTCTCAGACCCCAATGCATGCAGCATCCCATCCCATTGCCCAGGGCTGCTGCAATGACAGCCAGCAGCAAAGCAGTTAGAGGCAAAAATCCCCACGGGTCAGTGCAGAATAACCTGCTGCAAGGCCAAGTCTGCTCGTGCACAAACATTTCTCATGTGTGCTCATGTGTGTGAGAATGAGGAATTTTAAAACTCAACGTGAAAGGGATTTTGAGAACTTTTGGGGGGGGGGGGGGTTGAAGAATGCTATTCTTGAAAGGATCCTTTTATATGTTAAAGTTGTATTAAACTGCAGCAGTTGGGACCAAACCACAAGCAGGGGATGGCAGTATCCTGTGTTCCCGTGCTGGCAATTTATGATTTACTTCTGTAATAACCGAAGCCATAAGGAACTCATTGGATTAAGGAGCTTATTATTTATGTTGTGGAACGATAATATTTAACTGCATAAATCCGCACATCCACCCATATGGATTCTTTCTATGTACGAAACAGAGTGCACTTCATAAGCACAGCCCTGGCCCTGCCAGAGCCAGGGGGAATACTGCCATCGAATTCCAATTGGGCCAGCCCTTCAGCAGATACATTTTAGTTCAAGGTTGTTTGAAAGCCTGTTATATCACCAACACAGCTCAGGGCAGCAAATGCAGGCACCGAAGAGGTAGATAAATATAGATGCAGGATGCCAACCAGAGCACGTAGCGTTATGTGTGAGGGACTGGCATGGATCTGGGGCATCCCTAACCCAGCAAAGGGTTCATTGGCTGCTCTACCATGCACAGAGGGTGCTGCACGCTTTGGTGCATTCACCTGGTTTTGCAAACTGGGCTGCTTGCAAAAATACACATCACACAGGTGTGTGTACTGCACCACACAGGACCTGGGTGGGTTATTCCCCAACACAGAGGCTCTTGGAACCCACTGCAGGATTTGCACCTGGGGCTTCTGGTAAGGGGGCCCAGCAGTTGGGTTAGGATTCAGGATAGGGGGTTTCCCAAGGGCTTGACCCCACTGAGCTGCCCCATCAACCCAGTCTGACTCACAGAGACGTCTCCCAGGGCTCTCTATGTGGGAAAGCACAGACCATCATAAGAGCCCAACAAACTGCTGGCAGGATGATCAAAGCAGCCGGCCTGGCTCTCCAGTTCCCACTGTCAGACTTTATCAGACTTTGCTGGAATTAAATTGCAACTTTTCCCATTGCGTGCCCTCCCCCTGCAAAGGTGAGGACTCACTCAGCCAGCTCCTCCAGGCTCCGGTACACATCATCATCATTCTCTGTGGTCTCCTCTGAAGGGAATGGCCTGCAAAAGAGATGGGCACAGTGTTACTGGTGCTCCTGAACCCCAATGAACTCAGCCTGGCCCAGAACATTGTGCCAGACAGGGCTGATTCCAGAGCAAAATACACATTGCAAACACATTTGTTTTCACTGAGGCATCAGGACATTGTCTTGGCTGCACTGAGGAGCTGCACCACCCAGCAGCATCCCAAGCCCTGCACAAACAGCCTGCTAGGAAATCAATCCGCATCCAGCAAGTCTTCATAGAATTGCAGAGGTTGGGAAAAAAAAACCATATGAAATCATCAGGTCCAACCCCAACCCATCCCCACTGACCATGTCCCCAAGTGCCGCGTCTATGTGTGCCCTGAACACCCACAGGGATGGTGATGGCCTTGTTGGGATGGAGGAAACTTCAGGAAAGCATCACCAGCAGTGAGTCCCATCAGGACCAGGACGAGGGAGTCCTTACAAAAGCAGGGCTCCCTCATGTTAGCGAAGCTGCAACAGCTGAAAGAAGTTAAAACCATGGGGGGACAGAGAAAGGACACCAGAAAGGCAAAAGGAAGGAGGGAGGGAAGTGGATTAAAAAGAGAAAGGGAAAGGAGTAGGGGGAAAAGCAAGAATTCCTTGGCTCATTCTGAAGTAATAATCAACGTACTAAGGAGATGAAAAATACTGCTTTAATTAAAGGCAATGTATTATTGCTGGCACGGGGCCCTGACTCCGTGGGGCTGGATGCACCTTGTGACACTGACTGCATGCAGGCCTCCTGCTGCCCCCACGTGTGCCCTCCTCCCCTGCCCTCCCACCTTCCATTTCACCATAGATCACCTCTCCTGAAAGATTTAATGCACGGCCTGGCCAGACCCTGAATTCGCTGAGTGGGGATCATGAATTTGCCTTGCCTTGATGAGCAAGCTATCTCCAATCTGGCACAGGTGCCAGGGGCAAGGATGGGGAAGAGCAATGGGGCCGAGAGATGGGGCTGTGCCATTTGGCATCGCCCCTGTGCCCCAACCCCCAGCACCAACTGCAGCACTGCAACACCCACACAGCCCACGGGGACAGGAGAAACCAGAGGTGACCTCTGCTTAAGTACCTCTGGTTAAAGCAAAAACAAGAACCCACCAAGAGGCACGACCTACTTTCTTCTAAACGCTAAATGTTTTGCTTTTCATTCCTGTTTCTTTGTCCAGCACTCATCACGGCAGAACGAAAGTGAAAGAGCTATAATGAACATTAAAATCACAAAACCACAAATCTGGGCTGGAGGTGTAATTGGGTGCTGTGATAAAACCCCCCTCATGTAAGGCACAGAGGCAGCAAAGAGGAAAATATTTCCTAATGAGAGTTTCTGGGAGACGGCAGCTTCACAAGGAGCCCTCACCTTGACCGTGGGCAGGAGAAGAATTAATAACCTGAATCTCTGCAATGTAATGGCTAGATAGGGATGCTCAGAATGCAATTAGGAGGTCACAGCAAAGAGAAGATTACTAAATGAACCATCTAAAATTCAGAGCTGAAGGATGGCCATTTGGACGACGCCTTGGGTTTGCGCTTTGCTCTCTCCAGCTGCCCGTGCAAAAGCCACACGTGGTTCCAGTGATGCTCCCCCTGTTTGTGCTGTGGGAGCAGAGCAGTCAACTCACCCATGCTACCTTTGACCAGTCCGAGTGCAGTTATTTAACAGAAAGATAACAAAATAGCTGAAACCTTGGAAATAAAGTGCACAAAGAGCTTGTGATTCCCTACAAAATCCTTACAGGGTGTGTTACTCTCCATCAGCAGTATTAACTGCAATAGCTGGAAATGCCCAACAGTAATGAATAAAATACTTCGAGATCACTGAAAGCCAGAAGTTTTGCAGAGTTCCCAAATTGTTAAGGTTTGTTTGAAAACAAATCTCTCATTTAGAATCATTGTTTAAGCATTGGACTTTGTTTTTCAATTCATCACCAAAGAACACCTGCTGAGCCATTTACACTTCATGAATGAAGAGCAAAAACCCCAGCAACACCAAACACTGCTGGAAAAGGCTCTTAAGAACCACATCCCTCCCAGAGCAGAGCTCTTACAGACTGAGCCCGCTGCATCCAACAGCATCATTTCCAGAGATCAAAGAAGAAAACACAAGGAGGATCGATGCTATGTGTTTGAGAGCCTAAAAGGGACGTTAAGACAAAGTGATTTGTCAGGGAGTTCAGCTTGACGACAAGAACCAGCACAGCTGATCAGTGCTGACACCCACTGCAGAGCATCCCTGTGATCTTACAAAGCATTCTGGCTGCATTCTGGGATGGAGAGCTCTCACAGATGCACACCATGGAGCACCCTGGAAAGGCAGGAGGAGCAGCCCACAGGTGGAGAGCACCCCTGGATGATAATCAGTGAATATTTCAGGAGGCATCTCACGCACAAAGCTCTCGGCAGCTGCTCAGGTCCATCCCACATCCGAATCCTCACCCCTGGTTCCACCGCACAGCCCTGGCCGTGGGGAAAGCGCAGCTCAGGGCTCTGCCTGCCCACTCCCTCCTCTGAATTATTTCAGGTGAACGAGGTAGGCTGCAGCTCTCCAACAGCAATAAGCAGGAAGATTTATTTATGAACATATCTCAGCATCTGGGCACCTTGTCCTAGCGACTGAAGCCAGCTGTTGGCCTCTGGATGCCATCACAGAGGGTCAGGGATGGGGCAGCTTTACTCAGATGATTTTATACAGTAGCATCTTAGCTTCAAATCCATGTGTGAGAGCAGGATGAACCCAGCACGACTAATCCTCTGTTTTCCCTCTCTCTCCAGTCTGTTTTCTGGAGGACAACAGCAGCCCGGTAGCAGGGTGGCAAAATCCCACTCACAGCCCTCCCGACCCAATGGGCAGAGCTGTGAGGCCACGTGCATCCTTAGCAAAAACCCATGGGAGGTGGCCCAGCGCTCACCAGGAGCTGGATGCCAGCATGTTAATCTTTCCCCATTTCCCCACGTCCAACAATAGCACTTCAGTGCTTTAAAAAGGGTATGTGACACCCATGAAACCTGAGCTGCTCCCATCTGCTGCCCCTTCTGCAAAGGATTTCGGAATAAATGGAAAGAGACGGAGCCTGAAGCTGCTGCAAATGGGATTCTCCAGCTCTGTTGGGATGGATGGGGCTGTGCTGAGTGCTTCTGGCTCAGGCAGAAAAACATTTTCATGCCATGGTATCTACAACCAGCAAGGAGACCAGGAGTTGGATGCAATGATCCAATCCAACTCAAGATATCCTATGAACCATAATTATGCCTTGCAGTAACTCGCAACCCCATGTCTGGATGTACAGATCCGCCAATGAGCCCTTTTGAAGCAAACATTATAGCAAGTCAGAAACCCTACAGAAGCCTGTGACTGCACCAAGGTTTTAGACTTCAAGCTTTTGGTGTTAGTTTCGGTGTTAAGTTAGCAGCTGGCCTCAGCTCCTCTAATTTTGGCCAAGTCTGACCCGTGGGACCCGCTGGCATGTCCTTGCACCACGTGCCACTTGCTTGAAGGCATGGGCTGTGAGTAGAGCCTTCATCCCAAACACATGCACCTGCACACCTGCATGACAAGAAACCCTTCCAGAGAACAAAACTAGAAGTGCTCAGACCTCATCTGCAGGATCCCAGCAGCACCCCTTTCCTTACTAACATTTGGTCATCAGCTGACACCCAAATGGATACCCCCAAGTTAACTTAGTGACCTAAGCATGAGTGCAGCTCTGCTCCAGAGCTCTGGGACCAGTACTGGCCACATCATCCATCCTACAGATGGCTTTGTGTGCTATGGATCCTTCCCTGAGGAACAGCAAGTGACTGAATCATTGGATCATCCAGGTTGGGAAAGACTTCTAAGATCTCCAAGCCCAACCGGAACCCATCTTACTGTGCCCACTGACACATCCCTCAGTGTCACCTCTCCACAGCTCTGGAACACCTCCAGGGGTGGTGATTCTAACACCTCCCAGGTCCCTGACCACAGGACTGCCCCAGCACCACGGGTCACTCTTTGGCCATGGGCTCTGACGCCCCTCAGGCTGACACACAGCACAACATTACATCAGCACAGCACTCGCGGGGCCGTCCAAAGAAAACCATGTGGCTTTGCAAGATGCTTGCGTGCAACTGGAAACGCATCCATCGCGGACTTCAGTGGGGTCAGAGGGATGAAGCCAGCATTACTCAGAGCTGCACTGAGGCGGTGGGAGCTGACCATGTGACCCGAATTTCCCCAGCACTGCTCCCAGCCCATCCCTGGGCACATCCCCGAGCTTTGGTTCCCATCTGTGAAATGGGAACAAACCCAGGGACTGATTTTGGGAAAGTGCTGCGAGGCAGCTGAGAAGCACGCTATTAGCGTCCGTTAATAAAGCAGGGCGGAATCAATTCTCCCTGCAGAACAAGGCACATTGGAGCATACCAAAAGCTGCTGAATTTAATTAAAATCATGCTATTGTGTTACATTACTCATCCCTGGAAAGAACAGCCTCATGCAGTGCCAAATTTTAGACATGCCTCCTGAAAAAAATTACGATTTGCTGTTATTTGTGGTCTGGAACTTGCAAAAAAATTCTCCCAAGATTAATTCTGATAGAAATTCAGCGAGGAAGCAGCAAGCTTTATCGTCAGATAACGCAAAGATGATGATTCTGCAGGAGAGCACTTCCAGCACTCGGCACAGCCCTCTGCACAGTGCCCACGGCTTAGCTGCACGCCCTGGGTTATCTTTAGCTCCAATCTGAACCAAATAACTTCTGGAGACTACGAGACAAGAAAATAACAGCTCGTATAATTTGATGTTTCAACACATTATCGCTTTTTCTTTTTTGAATTCCCACGTAGCAGCGCTTCGCTCTAGAAAGCAGCGCGATCTCTTCGTCACTTCGGCTCCACTTTGACAATGACAGATGGATGAAATCAAAAGGGGAATCCAGAAACATCTTTCCCAAAGAGAAAATAGAAAACTCTGCAGGCTAACAGTGCAAGATGTCTCAGCGTGGCGTGGGCACAGGAGTGGTGCAGTCCTCGTCCCTGCAGGTGTCCTGGAACCGTGGAGATGTGGCACTGAGGGATGTGGCCAGAGGGCATGGTGGGGTGAGTTGAGGTTTTTAAAGGTTTTCTCCTACTTTAATGATTCCATAGGGCAGGGAGCCTGATGGTAGCATGGCCCCCAATGGCAAGGAGCTGTGACACAGCAGCATGCCCCCAGTTTGGCTGCAAAGCAGAGCTGTGCACTTCAGGACTGCATTTTCCTTATGCAGAACCGAGGGTGCGGAGGGGGCGAGGGAAGCTGCTTTTATTAGCAGATGCTTATGGAGTGACCTCAGCATTCCCCTGACCTACAAAGTGGCTGCACAGCAAAACATCTCAATGACATTTTTCAGACTCTCTTAGGAGCAAGTCTGTACGGATACATGCTTGCCAAAATAAACCTGTTGCAAGTGTTTTTAGCTGGAAAAGAGCTGCTTGTAGCCAAGGATCCTGCTTATCACCAAAGGAAGAAGCTTTGGTCACTCTTAATGCAGCTCTGCAGGTGCCACAGGGAGCCACCCCCAGCCGACTCGATGACTGTTAGCTCTGTGCCCAAACCTCTGCAGCTTTGTGCTGGTGAGGACTGGGGGCAGCAAGGCAGCCATGCACCAGGAGCTCAGGATTCTGACAGCTCAGGTCATGCAGACATGTGTTTCAGGGCTGTACCCCAGCCCCAGGAGCAGAAGCATCCCTATGCATTTTCAAGGCACGGATCCCTGACGCAGCTTTCTAAACCTGTTTTATAGCAACACTTGAAGTGTGCGCAGTGGATACACAACAGCAGTAAAAAACATAATGGGTAGAGTGCAATTACAGCGAGTGCATCGGCAAGGAATGAAACAGTCCTTGTAAAAGCAGCCTTGCAAAACAGCTTCTGCAACCACCTCCTCACTGCCTGAAGACACTCAGGCCCTAATCGTTAGCGACTTTAATTGCTCACGTTTTCACAGCCGGATGGATCCACTCCTGCACTGAGCCTCCATCCCCAGGGGCGGGGGGCCCACAGCCCAGCCACCACCAGCACAAAGCAACGCACCTGTCTGACAAACATGTCTTCATCCCCCATCCCCAGGGGACCCCCAGCAGCCGTGCAGAGCATGGCACCATCCTCTACCCTCCTCCTCATCCTCCCCAGACGCAGCCACAGAGCAGAGTGCAGCAGCGTGACAAACGCGGTGGCCCTTCCTCCTCCCCATTTGCAAACGTTATAAAACCTGCTTTATTAACTGCAGTGCCTTCTGAAGAAAGTCACTTAAAGGTTCAACTCATATATAAAGGACTTACTTAGATTAAGGACCTCAGTAAAAGGCCTTTGAACAAACTGACTCCTTCCCGTTCTCAGATGGCTTCACTGCGCGCATTAAAAATGCATGCAGGCAGCAGGAGCCAATATTCCTTCACCTCCTGCTTTGCTTGCACAGCTCCGCTTCCAGGAAAAACACATCTTGGGGAGATGACAAAACATTGCCCCCTGCTCGTGCTGAGCCCGGGGAGCTTGCCAGCACCAGGTGTGTGATGGCCTGGGTGCTCCTGGGCAGTGGGAACAACTGGGCTGCAGCAGAAAGGCTGAGATAAAAGTTGTTAGAAGCAAATCCTGGGGGTTTGCTTTTTTTTGGGGGGGGAGCTGCAGCAAGAAGTTCTGCTGTCTTTCAGAGAGAAGAAAGAAAACATGGAAAGGGAATGAAAACATGCTCACAGGGGAACCTCTGTACAATATCCCTCCAAGAATGCACTACTCCTGTCCGCTACAAAGTCCTCACACCGAACTTGGAGGCATTTAGTGCCAGCCACTAAAAGAAACAGCATAATAAGACTCCATGGGCTGCAAGACATGTCTGCAGGGGAAGCTCCAGGGGCTCTGGACCTGGAACAAAGCCTCCCTGATCAGAGCCAGCCATGGGTAGGCAAGGAGTGTGGTGGTAACCTCCTCCTGGGTCTGCTGACTAGCATCCAGACAGATGCAGAAGAAGATGAGACACAAAAATGATAATACAGATCTCCTCCTCAGCTGATGGGTGATGCCTCAACAGGATGAGCTTTTCCTTGTCCCCACACACAGCCTTATAAAACAACCCATGGGTGAAAACAGTGGCAAAAGGGCACTGCTGCATCACTGCAGAATCCGTGTTCCCAAACAAGAACAAATGTGCACCCACCTCCATTCAACACACTGCTTCATCCAAAAAAATCAATCTTATTTCCTCTGATTCTCTTCAAAGAGTGAAAATGGGCCCTCCAGAGAACTTCTGGAAGAAGCAGATCAGATGTGCAGCACAGGCTGCAGCCACACCATGGTGCTCAGCCCAGCACCCTGCACCCAACGCACTGCAGTCTGGATTGCTGCTTGTTTGGCTGCCTGCACCTTGCTCCTAGGAAGAAGCACTTTGTCATCTCCACGTTGCTCTCCTGATAGCTATCTGATTTACTCTGCAAAACAGGGTTTTCTCTGGCAAGGTTCATGAATCCAGATATTATTAGACAGAATGACTATTATTTTCTTTTTTCACTGAATAGCAGAGAAGATTGATTTTTATTTTCCTACCCTGCATGCCATGAAATCTATTTAAGGGGAAGTGATAAGGCTGGGGATTTATTTCATTCTTAGTTTACGCAATCCTGAATTCTTGCCCTTAAAACACAGATCCGTGTCCATGCTGTAGGGCTGAAGACCACACAGTCCATATACCACCCTAATTGCACTGGATTTGCCATGTTCTTTGAGCACCGTGTCTAAGCCAGCAAGATTTTTCCCATTTCTTCCAATGGCAGCATGTTCCCAAGGCTGGGGACCTGGTGGGCAGTCCCTTTGGGGGCTGGAGCTGCTGCTCCTTCCCACAGAGCAACTTAATTCATCTGCAATTAGCTCATCATTGGGGCTTCTAAGAAATCATCTCAGAAAGGAGAGGGCTGTCACACTGCAGGGATGGGGTGATGGGAAAGAACAGCCCAGTGGGGGATTTTCATGCCACGGTGTTTTCTGTTCTGACAATAGAGCAGAGGAGCAGGGTTAATTCGCAGGGAAAACAGAGTTATATGCAAAGCCCCACTAAGCCCTGTGCTATTCTTGTGTAATTACAGAGCCAGAGGCTTGTGAGATAAGGGACTGGAGCAGGGACTGTAAATGCTGTAAAGATGAATGAGAAAAATCAGCACATTCACGACAGACACATCCCAGCCTGCACACTGCCCTGCCCTGCATCCAGCACCAGGTCTGTCCCTAACAGCCCCTAACTCACAGCATGCCTCTATTCCTCAACCTCTGCTCCCCCACTCTGGGTGGGATCTGTCGGATTTGTGCTTAACAGATGGGAAGACTCAGAGTTTGTTTTACACGTGAAAAGCTGTTCCCCCTCCGGCGATATCAGCAGAGGGAAAATAACACGTGATGCTAAGGAAATAAACTCCAGGGGGGAGAAGCGTGGTGTGGGGTGGTTGGCACGGGCTGAGAGCAAAAGGGGGGGGGTGAGGACAGGATGTGGCCCCACATCTGGTTGTGTTTGCTGCCATAGAACGATGCTGTGCTACAACCTAAGCAGAACAGCACCATGACAAGGTCTGTGGTAAGAGCAAGTGCTCTACACAGCTTGGTGCGAGGGGAGGGGGGGAAAAACACTGGTAAAAGTAAAAATAAAAAAGGACGAAAAGTTCACGAGGTTGAGAACTCATCCCAGTTTAATCTCTTCCTAATGAGAAGATGCTTCCAGATTTGTAACATAAACGCACACAAACAAGAAAATCGATGGCAATCAATTTGCAGCGGAGATGCAGGTCATGGCTCTGCTCAGCAGGGCTGTTTTGCTTTTTGGAATTCCTCCTCCCCGACTCCCTCCACGAGCAGCCCCAGCAGTAAGGCAGCTCTGCCTGCAGCATTTATCAGCCCTGCTGCACACACGGTGCTCAGGTGCCTTTCCCAAAGGCATTGCCCAGCTGCAGGGCACTAAGAGCCCACTTGGTCTGCAAGGCAGCAGTCCTAAGCAAAGCCTCCACACAAAAAGGAGCTGCACCCCACCCTGCTCCCTCCCCAGCACTGACTCATGGCTTCTCTACTTGTTATTTTTGTAAGCCACTCCTGAGCAGCTGGCAAGGTGCTTCTACAAGTGCCCTGCCTATGTCCCAACAGCATCCTCGGTGTCTGCTTAACCCTGATTTATCCCAGTCTCACTAATGCTTCCAGAAAGCCTGGTGTGATTAAACACTGTGAGTCTGTGCAGGGAGAGGTAGAAACAATATTTAAGGCATAGTATCAAAAGGATCTTACCTAATTCCTTTGGTTTGAGCAATACTGTGGAAGGAGAGCCTGGATACTGCAGAGATCACCTGGAAATGAGAAAAAAAAATCCTCATTGAAGACAGAGGACAGTTTGTTGAACACCTTCTGCTCCCACAGCCACCCAGTGGTGGATGTGCTCTGCTCCTCAGTGTGTCAAAGCAGGAGGTTGGGTGATCACCATCACAGTCAACGCAGCCTCTGCTTTTGCCTCTGAGCACAAAAGACATCCAGCCTTCAGCTATACAGACACCATGCAACGCCCCAGGAAACCCCATCCTGCAGCTCGTATAATAGATCCATAGAGTCATTAAAGTTGGCAAAGACCTCTAAGATCATCCAGTCCAACTATCAACCCATCTCCACCATGCCAGATCTGCTCCATTAGGGTTTATGTAGCACAGGGTACCTTTGGAAAAAATAACTGTTTTACTTTGTATTTTATTTCTAAAGAGTTGTAACTCCTTCCATCTCTTTCCACTGAGATGGTGATGCTATTGAGGCAAACCTTCCAACATTGAAAGATTTTGACTACACGCACTCCAACACCAATGCACCCTCAGTCTGTCAGTCCATTGCCTTCTTCTGGCAGAAAGCAACCAGAATGGCTTCAACATGAAATATTTCCATCAGCATTGCCATTAAGAACAGTAAGGCCGTGAGCTGGTTCTGAGAACTGTCTTTTATTTGACTTAAGCTCCTGCTTTAATTGCTATGCAGAATTTTAAGTGAAGAAAAACAAAGAACTGTTTCAGTCATGCACAGATCTAAACCATGTCCTACCCTTGCTCCTATTCACTGTTTATCAAAGCCAGAATGAAAAGATAAACCTATTATTTCTGGAATGGTTTCCTGCCCACTGGAATGAACAGAGATGTGTGACTGGGACGCACATGAAGGGCTGCAGGATGGGTCCTTGCTGCCCCCAGCCCCACAGCTCCCTGTTGGGCAAAGAACCCATTGGGTTGGGACCACCAGAAGCTGTCCAGTGCTTGGCAGCGCTCCGAAGGGACCTCCTGGCTTTTCACAAAGGAGCTGCCACACTTTGGCCTTTCCCAGCTGACTTTCACCTGGAGAACTGAGGATACTGAATTATTCAACGAGGCAAATGAGCCTGTGAATTGTCAAAGCTTGGCCTATAAACGATCATCGAGGGGCATCCAGCACTGAAAGGAGACACAGAGCAGCAGGGGATTCTCCTCTCACCTCAGAGCCTTGACTGTCCACCATGCAATGCTTCTAATGGGGTGCCAGTAAAGCATCCTTATTTATTTCTCATTTTAATAAGATGTGACCCCTGGCAATTCCTTCTAATCAAGAGGGCATGAATAAGGGATTTTTTTAATTAGACAAAACATCATTTTTGCCGTGGCTATCAAGAGCCTGTTTTGGCCTATTTCTCACTCTTTGGAGATTGTTTGGATAGCAACCACAGCACCATCCCTGTTGGCCTGGTTTTTACAGCGATGCCCTGGAGCCACTGATGGGGGACTATGAACACTGAGCAACTAGAAGAGAAAGCATAAAGTTCCTCATTTTACTGTAATGTAACAAAAAAAAGAGGAGCACAGGCAAAAGCTGATCACTTCTAGAAAAGGTGTTCCAGCCACGTGCCCTGCTGCCAGCAAGCTGCAGGCACCAGCTGGTCAGATTCCCATCTCTGCTTTGGACAAGCACTGAACCAGCTACCACCTCCTAACAGGTCTCAATCCCCAAATTATCAGCAACTTTGAAGACCTCAGAGCCCATTTTACCAAATCCCTCTGTGCCCTCTAGCATCACCAGTTTGGGAGAGGAGGAACTGAGCTCATCAGTGCCTTTGGGATCACTGGGGCAGACCAGAGGCACTGCATTGTGCCTGCTGTGTGTGAGCAGTCCCAGGGAAGTCCCAGTCTCCTCTGCAATCTATTATTAGACTTGCACAGCACAAAAATCACTGTGTGAATCAGACAGCTGCACTGTGGGTTTGACTTCCAGGGAAACGTAAGAGAAAAGCACACTCTTCTCTACAGCCATGCTTCTTGCTTTGTTCTTTCATGAAAAGCTCCAATCTCTGAGCATCCCTGCACATCAAAGCCTGGCACCTGGCTCCAGCAATGAGCTCAGGTACTAAGCAAAGCAACCCACTTCCCAAGAGGGATTTGATACAGAGAGCTTCCACGAAACCTGGCAGCTCCAAAAACACAGCTGAGCAGAGCTGGGTGGGCAGCAGGGAGGGCTCTCCCAGTACAGATCCTGCAGGTTGGAGTGGGGAGCAAGGAAGCAGCATCCAGCACAGCTCCACCAGCCCCCAGCCCAGGCAGCACAAAGCACAGTTTGAGGAGAAGTAATCCTCTCAGTTTCAACAGGATTAAACAACATTCTTAAAAGTAAGTAAATCCTGAAGTGTTTGCTAAACTGTGTCTCATTTTTCCCATTAAGGAGCTTCTTACTTGCTGAGAAACACTGTAAGACTTCCTGCCCCTCCTGGCTATCATTTTCTATGAGGCGAGGCAGGAACTGCTCCATTACACATCCAAAGCAGTTGGCACGAGGGGTCTGTGATCTCAACTGAGGCTTAGCTGCTCCTAGGACACATTAGCACAGCTAATCTAATACAGATATGACACTAGGTGGAATTACACTTCACTGTAATGCTCACCTCCCCTTTCTTTCCAGGCAGCCTAGAAGTGCAGCAGCCTTGCTTTCCCAGCATACCCAAGAAACGATTTTCCATCAGTTCCCTGATGACTGATGCTCACTATTCCATCAGTTCAGAGCTTTTGGGAATCCCCCCCTAACACGCATTGCTCAACAGCTGAGAACTGAGGCTGCAGCATCCTGGAGCCCCCAGCAATCGCTTTCAGAGGAGCACAACCCTTGGATTGCTCTCAAAGGTGCTGTGAGGTTGTGCTCAATGGGTTGGGGAGCACTGGGTGCCCCATCCCCATCCCACAGCCCTGGGAAAGCCCTGAGCCCAGGACTGGGGCAGAGAGGGTTTGCAGAATCATTTGTACACACTGCCTGTATGTGCATGTTTGTCTTCTGGGAGGAGCTGCGAGCTTAAAAACGGTCTTCTGCAGATTCTTCACCCATTTCTCAGTGCTACTTCCTCCAAGACAACTGTACTCAGTGCACACACGTAGGCTGACAAGGAGACACCCAATGGAGCTGCAGAACGGATGCACCCACGGGCTGCTCCCAAAGCTGACCTGTAAGGACTGGCTGGGAAATTCCTGCTGGTTTCACCGCTCAGGGCGAGGACGCTCTTTGCATTCCTGGCGTTCCATTTCCCTTTGTGCTTTCTGCCATGAGCTAAATCAAACAGCCTCATTTCTCCTTGCCCTATGCTATGCCGCCTGGCACAAGGTCATTGCTCTGACCCAGCACAAGTGGTGAGGGAGGAGAGCCATGCACACCCCAGCATCAGGGTTCTACACTTCTGAAACAAAACCAAGTTGCAAGCTGAGATTTTAAACGCATTGGTCACTTTGCAGGAATCCTGGCTGAGCAAGAAAACACAATTTCTGAAAGCAAAAAAACAAACCCAACCAACAACAGAGCCTTCAATCCACAAGAAACCCACTAATTTTCCTTTTCCTTATTGACAATGCTTTCTTTTAGGAATTACGGATTTTAAAATAAACTACAACAAAAATAAATAAATCATCATGCATAGCACTCTTCTATTTCCTCCAGCATTGTTTATTTCCAGCAGTACCACTGTGCATCTAGGAAACTAAAATAAACTCTCTCATTATTTGCAAAAACAAACCGAGGCAGCTGGGCTGGAGCACACTTTGCATAGGGAAGCTCCCAGCCTTGCTGTGCCCAGAGCTGGCTGCAGGGGCTGTGCCTTGTGCTGAGCCCTGGCCGGGTCCTGTGCATCCAGAACAACCCAGCGTTTGCTACTGAGCAAATCAGAAGCTCTACGCAGCATCCATAAGCCTGGGCAGAGAGCTTGGTGTTGTCACACACCTGCACAGATGGTTCTCAGGGGGAAGGTGAAATCAAAGCCTGAAATCATAGAGGTTGATTTTGGGGTTGGTTGGTATCTAAACTCATGAAGGGCAAAATAAATCCTCAGAGCAAATCTTCTGCCTATGAGTGGGAAGGAACCAGATCACAGATCCGGAAACAAGCTGGGTAAATTGGTTCTGAGTTGGGTAAATGTATCCAACAGCAACAACATTGATGTGAGGAGCTGCAGGGAAATGGACACTGAAACAGAAGCAGCCATGCACAATGAGGGGCAAGGTGCACGTGTCCAGATGGCTCCAGTTTGCAAGGGAGAAGCGGGAGCCACAGCCAAGGCAGGATAGTGGCAAACAAAAAAAGTGCCAGAGCAATACTATCCATCACCTGCTTTTCGCATGAGCCTCTCACCACTAACACCTTGGTAACCCAATGCCAAGCCCTGCAGAGCTGCCTGTGACCAGTGCAGCCAAGCTATGGAGCGTGTGAGCCAGCCTGAAATGCACAGAACATAACCTGCTGACTACGGATCCATCATTCATGCTGTGTGTGCTATTGCATAATGCCTGTAAGGCTCTGCAGCACGTGCACAGCAAGCATAGCCAACATCAAACCTACAGCTGATGTGCAGCCACATCCCCAGACACTGCGCAGCTGAGGCTGCTGCCTCTTGAGCATCCCACAGCTGTTGCAGGGAATTCCTTCAACCAACAAGGTTGGGCTGGCTTTGCTGAAATATCCCATTCCTGTTTGAGACTGACATGAAATCTTTGCCCTTGACTCGGCAAATGGGTCAGGATTGAAAAGGATGCAAGTTTAGTTGGAGAGGTCCTGCGTGGAGCCAGGAGTTGAAAGTGATGATCCTTATGGGTCCCTTCCAACTTGGGATATTCTCTGATTCTATTTCAATAGATTGCTCTGTGTTAATTCCCAGCACCACCAGTGGATTACATTGCATGTGGTCTCTCAAATTTCAAGTGAATTCAAGAGGTGCCCAGGCAATAGCAGCAATAAGCTTTGATTTCGCATGCCAGGGATGCAAACAGCACGAGCCTCGTGGGTCCAGACTGCTGGTTGGGTGTCCAGTTTGCAAACTGGAGGCAGAAAGATCAGGTAAAAGCTGGATTTTGCTTCTAATTTTCAGCAAGGAAGACTGGACACGCATCACTCCTTATTTTGCTAAAGGGATTCTTGGCCATGGGAATAGCAAAGGGTTAAAATAATCTGAAATGAGCATCTGACACAGACTGTCCCCAAGACCTCTTTGCCACAGCCCAGAGCGCCCGTGTCAGGCTGCATTATGGTCACAGTGACAAATGATTACACCTCTCAAGATAATGAGGTTAAGCCCTCTAACAAGAGCACACTGTCAGAGATGCACTTTCCAGACGAGAGCATCTTTACCCAAACCAAAAACTCCTCTGAGAAAGCATGAAGGGCACGCAGCAAAGGCTGGGGTCAGTTCACCTCACACCCAGGCCTTTGAGAGGAGGAAAGGAGCAGTGTGGCTGCAGGAGCATCCACAGAACCCAATGGTGCTGGAATGCTTCCCTTTGGCACCTCAGCCCGTGGTCTCAATCCGTGGGCTCTGCAGCTCCGGAGCACATTGCATGAAGGCCATTAGTGGTGATGGGCTGCACGGAGCTCTGCTGCCATCATGCCATATTTGCTTGGGTGCTCCTTTTTAAAAAGGGTTATTAAACCCAGCGTTATGCTGCATTAAACCCATGATTTGGCTGCATTAAGTGTTGGGGACGCAAACACGCCTTCACTGAAGGCACTGGCAAAGCTGATTTGCAGTGGGAACAGCTCTCGTATCATTTTAACACCCTTATTTTGAGCAATCTGAGGCCAGCATGCTTTCTGCTATTATTCAGCCTTGCAACAGTGGGCAGCAATTGCAAAAGCAGCAATATTCCCTGACAGGGAGGAGAGAAGGGTAATCAGGTGGACTTAGAGCTAATGGCACCGTACCGCATCATCATAAACTTGTCAGATATGCACACGCATCCTCTCCCATATTTAAGGCACCAATCTGTCTTTCCCTGTCACAAAGCATTGGAGGGAACGCAACCAATTGTAACTCAGTGCCTCATCCCTGAGCACTGAGGTCTGTGCCGTGAGGAGGTATCTGAGCTCCTCAGTTCCTTCTGCAACACGGATGGTGAGGTCCCTCACCTCCCTAAGACAAAAGCAAAGTGGGCAAGAGCAAGGCAGCCCGATGTAGAGGAGCCTTACTATGAGTGGAGCTGGATGCACCATGCAGCTCCCACACTGCTCCCAGGCACAGAAATTAATGCCCTGAAACCAGCGCTGCTTTCTTTATGCTGGCAAGTTCCTCTAACACAACAGCAATAAATACTTATTCTGCTGCTTAATGGCCTCTCCTCTCTGACACGGATGCTGAGTCTCTGTCTCATCCAGTTACTTCTGCTATCACTATCAGATAGCCTGGCAGTGACTGAAGGAAAGAGCTTACTTTGACGGGACTTTAAAGGACTGGGGGAAAATAAATGCAAGCACTTGAGGAAGGGAGCTAACACTAAAGCCACCAGACACTGAGGCCATACCTCCAGAGTGGGAATACAGGAGATTTCCTACAGGGAATGGGTGGAACGATACCCACAGCAGCACTCTGTGGGCATCCCAGCACTGCTGGGAGCTCTCATGCACAGCACGGTGACCCCAGTGCTGAGTGCTCAGAGGAAGGCCCTGCAATTAATTACACATCCACCTGACAGCATCTCCACCTGCCTGAGCTCGACCCCATCAATTTGCACAGAACTTGCAAGTGATCATAAATGACACAGCGGTTAAACACGAGCATGAAAGAAGGAGGAGAATGAGAAGTCTTGATATCTCAAAAATTATTGATGGGCAAAGCTTGTTATCACCTCCAAGTGCTGATTTGGGAATGAGTCATTAGGATGAGTCCCAGCTGTGAGGTGTAAGGTAGCAGCAGCCACTCTCACATTTCCACATGATACAGAACAGCATTAATTAAACAGGAAGATGAACTACCTTAGTCCTGGTATGCAGCAGTGCATGGGGACAGCTGTGTCACCTCCCCTAGCTGCTGCCCAGCACCACGAGCCCTCACTTCTCAAGTGATCCCATTGCACCACAGTACACATCACCTTTGGGATCCAGGAAGCCCCAGCCACGTTCTGCTCTTCTTAGAGCAATAATGGGATAAATTTGGGCAACGGGAGCCAGAGGGGAGGAGAAATGAAAGGTGCAAATGTGATTTCAGCATCGCCCTCCCAGCTGCCCAGAGACCAGGAGGGCTCCCAGAGATGCCTGAGCACAAGGCAGTCTGAGATGCAGGGCTGCTTCCCTTGAGCCCAAGCACACTGCTAAACTGCCTCTAAGAAAAACACAGAGGGTTCATTTGCATTGCTTTGTAATAGTTAGAAAAGCAGGCTATAAAAGTACATCCTTTGGGAAACAAAGCTAATGAAGCCAGGGAACCGTGATCTCCTGGAAATTAGAAGGGAGAAAGAAAACTCCAAGTGGCTGAGGCAGGAGCTTGGTTGAGTTCCCTGGAGCTGCTGCCAAAGGCAATGCCCAACTCCGTGCCTGGCCAAGCCAGCTCCTTCCCTCTGCCCCAATTAGCAATGCAGCAGATCTGTAATTAACCTGGAAGGATGCCGAGTGCTCAGCATGGGACGGAGCAGCAGCACGCTGGGTGATAGGCACAAGCTGACCCCAAAAGTAAGGAAAAGGCAATCAATCAGCCAATTTAAAATAGGTAAAGAATTGCTGGCCAGGTTTGCAGGGCTGGGCGGGGAGAAAGGACAGTCCTGCCCTCTCCAAATCCAAAGGAGCTGCCTTGGATGCCCCTGTCCTGCATGGCTGCAGGTCTACGATGCTCTGCAAGGAGTAAATAGCTGCATTTCCACCCTGCTTCCCTCTCTCTTTGAGAAGAAGGGACAAACAGGGAAGCTTTCAAAAGATTCAGCTCAAGCACAAGAGAAGTGGAACAGTGCCTTGTTGGCTCCAAAGGTCTGGACCTTGCAAACCAGCAGAGATCCTGCTGAAAGCACTCACACCTGCTGGGCACTCCACCCTTCGTTCCTGAAGAGCAAGAGCACAGGAAAAAAAGCCTTAGATGCTAATTAGCTTAAACACTGTAAATACATTCGCAGAGGCGGGCTGCAAAGTTCTGAACACAATGGCTGATGTCAGTGCACGGAGCTTGGCTTGCATTGCCCTGTGCTGCCACACAGCACCAAGCCACCACAAAGAGGCATTGTGCTGAGCTGTATGAGCACGTGGAAGGAAACACCAGCAGCAACACTGCCATGCAAGGAATGCTGCCAGCTAATTGCTGCCTCTGTGCTTCCAGGCAGCCAAAACACTACCCTGCATCTCTCCACTGGCTCTGGAGATCCCAGCAGAGTATCTCAGTGATGCCCCCAGGGCTGGAGCCCACCTTGTGCCAAGCAAGGTGCTTGGAATCATCTCACTTTGTGCTCCATAACTCACAATGCCCAACGTCATGCATTCCCCCATCCCCAGCACTGATTGGATTTGTCAGAGCAGATGGAAAAAGCATTGAGTTGGATGCCAAGCAGGGATATCCCAACCTGCTTCCGAGAAACTGGCTTAGGTTGCATTAATTTTAATCCCCCTCAATGAAGGCATTCCCAGCAAAGCTGCTTAGAGTCACAAAAACATTAAGGTTGGAAAGGACCACCAAGATCATCAAGTCCAAACCCACCTCATCCCCACATGTCCCTCAGTGCCCATTGGGGTTGATGGACCTTTGGGTTGTTCCAAGTTTACCAAGCAGGACACACTCACCTGGATGAAACACTGTCATTCCTACAGCTTAAAGCCAACAACTGCAGCTCCATCACCTCAAAACCCAAAGCAACATCAGGCAGAAACAACTAAGAGAAAGAGACCTTCACTTCATTCACTCCAATTTGTCCTCCAGAAGCAACAAACACCTTGCAAACTTTGGGTTTTTATTGCTATCACCATCTGGCTTGCCAAGTGAAATCCCCCAGAGCCACACACACAGGTCTGAGCCCACCGCCTCACTTGGAGAGCATCTCCCAGCACCACTGCAAAAGGAGCCACGCACACCAACAGAGCAAAAAAAGTTGGGAGAGGTCCTCCCACCCAGCTCAGTGCTTCTTAGAACAGCAAACTGAGTTCCCCCCCCCCCCCCCCCCCCCCCCAAAAGAACGATTAACCACCAACATCAGCAGAGGTTTCCCATCATGGGGCACAGCTCAAAGCAGCCTCCCACGCTCCCCCATGCTCCATGCAGAGCAGCTTCCACGCCTCAGGGGCAGAGCATCGCAGAGCAGCTCAGAGGGGAGCATTCACTGCCTGCACCATGGGATGCTGATACCATTCTGTCAATTAATGCATTTGTGCCTGCAGAAAGGCTGGAGCTCTGTGCTGATGAGGAAATAGAGCACGAGGCTGCTTCCCAGAGACACCGATAATCAGAAGCTACGTCCCCTGCTTGTACTGTAACAGTGTGTAAATGTGCCTGTAAAGTGCTTTGATTTGATGGGATCAGTTAAATTCAGTCCCTGCTCTACACAGACACTGCATTTACTGCTATGGGAGCGCCTGAAATGGTGCTGCAAACTGATATAGAAAGGAATGGCAGTAAAACATGTCCGAAATATTGGCTCCCTCAGCGGGACGTGTGCAGTCACAGCTCACAAATTACAGGGTGGAAGGGGAGCAGGGTGGATTTCCACAGCCACTGCTGTATGGAGGGTGAGATAAGATGATCTAAGGGTCCCTTCAGACCTAACAAATCCATACAGCTGTTAAAAATAAATAAGTAAGAAAAAAATACATAAAAAATGAGATCTTGGCTGCTCCCAAGAAAAGGAAAGGAAGGTGGTGACACATTGGAACAGGCTGCCCAAGGAGGCTGTGGATGCTCCATCACTGGAGGCATTCAAAGCCAGGCTGGATGTGGCTCTGGGCAGCCTGGTCTGCTGGTTGGTGACCCTGCACATAGCGGGGGGTTGAAACCAGATGATGATTGTGGTCCTTTTCAACCCAGGCCATTCTATGATAAAATTCATTCTATGATTCAGGCACAACGCTTTCAGGCAGTGATTTAAGGGGTGCAAGTAGCAATGACAAAGATGCTCAGGGTGGCCAGTTGGATGCCCCAGCACCAGCTCAGCTTCACCCTGCTGAGTGGGATGGCTCAGTGCAGCACAGAAAGCAAAGGAAAGGCAATGGGCACCTGGGACAGAGGAGTTCCCATTCTGGGAGAGCTTCATCAGCTGCGTGGTGATGCAGTTCAACTTTGAAAGTGTCACCAGCTGTTTATCCGCCACTAAAACGCGCGTGTTTAAAAATTAATAAGAACAGATTGAGCAAATGAGGAGTCGACGGGAACCAGAAGCTTCGGTGAATTTTCAAGGCGTAACGTCGAAATGACATAGGAGTGAGCTGCAGGAAAGGGATGCCAAAAATACACACACATAATCACACGGTGGTGCGCGGGGAGGAAAACACAGCTCTAATCACCACATGCTCTCTCTTGAAGCTTTTAATCAGTCGCTGGGGACAAAGAGCAGCCGGGCGGTGCTGCGGTCAGCCCTGCGCTGTGGGGAAACAGGGAGAAAGGATTTACCTTCCTGCATCAACATGGGGTGACATCACATGGGATGCAGCACAAGGGCTCAGGTTTGGATAACCACAAGAGGTTCAGCAGGCAGGGGGATGCTTGACCTCGTGCCCAAGGGAACCCAGAGCCACAGGGTTAAGGTCGGAGGGCAGCTGAGAAAGAAGAGGGCTCACCAGAGCTTGATGGAGGTCTGGGAGCTCTGGACAGTGCCACCAATAAGCCTTATCAGCACTCCAGCCCTAAAGCCATGCACGCAAATTTGAAGATGAGATCAGAGAAACTGATGGAGAAAGAGGTGCTGACACACAGGGCAGTAATGGAGGCTTGCTGCCAACTGCTTGGAGCTGCGGGGTTTCCTTTGAACTCACAAACTTTCCAACTGTCTATCTTCCATTTTTGGACAAAAAGGCTCAAAAAACAAACATTGCTATAAATTCAGTTTTAACCAATATTTCCCCCTCTGCCATAAAAGAAGGGGTTTTTCTTCAAAGCAACTTTCTTTTTTCCACGCTATATTTCAGCCAGATGCAGAGGCTGTGCCTGGGCTGCAGCTCAGGGACCGACTGAAAGGTTTGAATAATTCCCCACCAAAATGAATGGAGTTCCACAAAAGCATCAGGACCGTACATGGCAGGCTGAGGAAGGGGAGAGGGAAAATATATTCCTGTCAAAACGATGTTCCCCATAGGAGTACAATCTGCACAAAAGCGTTTGCCCACGTGTGTTGTGTTGGATTTCAGATTCTGCACTTGTGAAGCGTGTTCTGCTGGGTACTTGAATAATTATGTTTGACTTATTTAACAATTTAACATTCGCCTGCTTGGCTTTACAGCTGGAGGAATGAAATCACATGTTTGAATGACTAAAAGGGAAAAGACAGTCGGATGATGTATGTGAATTTATGCAAGTATTCCCCTCTCTGAAATTACATTTGCAAAGAAAACGTTAAATCAAGCATGCTCTCTCTCTCTCTCCAGTTGTAAATGAGATTTTGGGTGGTGGGACAGGCAGGCAGCAGCCAGGCTCTGCCCTAGGCAGGGCTAAGCAGGATGCACCCAAGCACACAGACCTTCAGCTGTGAGCACCATCCTGCTCCCACATTGCTCCCATGCCATTTGGCAATGCTAAGCAGACCTAAGGGGCATTGCATGAAGCTGTCCACACAGTACTGGACCTGCAGGCAGGAGGAGGGAGGCTCCACCAGCCCAGGCAGACTCACCCCATGGGGTGACCCGTGTAACCCATATCCCAAACAGAGAGCTGGCTCTCCCCACAGCAGCTTGGATCCTGCTCCCACCAGCAGATCCAGGAGATGCTCTTGAATGCCACAGGGTGACCCCACCATCAGCCTGTGAGACTTCGTTCCAGGTGATGCATCTCATGAATAACAGCTCTTTGGAGTGAGCAAGGCATGCCAAGAACACAGAACCTGCAAGTGAGGCTCTCCATCACTCCACAGGATCAGGGATTTCTCTCTACACCACTTGCTGGAATTTGAGGGGTTCAATGCTAACACTGAGGGAGCTCCTAGAGCCGCTGGGGCTGTCCCTTTGTGCACCAGCAAATCCAAACCACCACAGTCCCACGTCAGCTCCCTGCAATATGCATCATGGGAGCAATTTTGCCAGCTGGTACCTGACACCCAGCAGCACTATAAAGCATATCCATGGAGAAGACAGCAGAGAAATGGGGACAAATGGGCTCAGACTGAGAAAAAGTTCCAAAACACTGCATTTTTCCCACATGCTTTTTTTCCCTCTCCTTTCCTCCCTATTTTTGCTCACTTTTAACCCATCCCCCCCTTTTTCCCTTCTGCTCCATGGCAGCAGTCACCTGGGGATGCAAGCTATGAGATGGGAGTACATGAGCTCATGCATTGGGGGAGGGAGAGAAAACACAGCAAAATGCCCTGACCCGTTATCACAGTGGGGAGAAGCACAGCCAGGCTCTTCCAACAAAGGCTCCACTTATGTATTTTTCATAGCCTGCTTTATTCTGCTGCAGACGTGAGCGTTATCAGTAACGTTTGTTCACCCACACAACTGTAGGGCTGTGGCACTGATAGTGGCAATGCGGTGGATAAAAGCTGGCAGGTTGTACACCAGAACAGCTCCACATTTAAATACAAGTTTGTTCATTATCTGCTCAAGTTACACATATTGGAGCCCTGCTGCAACAAGGGAGAACCCAACTTGCTTCTTCTCACCTTCCTTCTTATCTAAACTCACACTGTGCACAGAGCCAGGCTCACCCCTGCTTACCCCCAGAATGGGCAGCACATGGTCCCACCCTGTGCATCCCCCAGCTGTGCCCATGCACTGCAGGTGGGGTTAAAAGCATGAAGCAGAACAACTCCTCCACGAGCAGAGGATGGGACACGTCTAATGCAATTAGCCCCACATTTAGCCCCCCAGACCTGGAGACACTTCAGTGACTGCTGAGCACAGCACTGCTGCTTCACTCCTGTGGGGCTGCACGGCTCTGCTTGGGAACAAACCCAAAGTGTTGAGCACGAGGGATGCCTGGAGCTCACGGAGCAGGATGCACGTTACAGAGCAGTGAGAGAAGAGCCCCATGAAAGGGGAATATATAGGGGAATATGACGTAGAGAAAGGAAGCAGCTCAGCCAGAGTATTTGCACTGCTTTCCAGCAACGGGGACACAATGGGCAGCAAACCCAGCACCACCTCTATGCGATCCTATTCTCTGCCCTTCTTAAGAACATGCTGCACAATGCTGTGTGAGAAAAGAAGCTGGCAAAGCACACACACAGCCCCATCGGTCCCCACTGAAGGACTCACCATCCCACTGCTGCTATCAGAGCTGCATGCACTCGGCCGCTTCTCCTCCCCTCCACCAACGCGCATTCCACAGCATCCACGGGAAATTTCAATGAAACATTAGAAGAGGAAGCTTGGCCAGGCCCGTCCATAAATCTCCCAAAGCAGACACGTGGCCTATCAACTCCTTCCAAGAGCATTTCCCAAACGGCCCCAGAGAGCCCCACACAGTGCACTGTGCACCTCCATATCCAGCAGAGCCCATAACGCGCATCCGCCTGCATCCTCTGACAGATGCCTGCACCTCTGCCTCTGCTTCTGCTGCAAAGGCTTCTGCTGCTCAGCCTTAGCTGGGAGCTGCACACGCTGGGATGCCACCAGGTTGGAAGCAGCGCTGTGCTCCAGGACAGAGTTCAAACAACTGGAATCTCAAAGAAAGAAACAAAGGAGGAAGTGCAACAGGTACATTTGTTGCTGGAGTTTTAACTTCAGAGCATTTCGTCACCCGGACAGAGCTGAACTCCTGGTGAATCTGCATCTGTGCTATGAATACCAAGGTCTCTGCCACCCTGTGTGCCACCACCTTCCCCATAGCCCAGCTTAAAGCTAGGTGTCTGCCAGGCAAAAGAACAGAACAGCTATGCTTTCCTGGGGAATAACTATTCAGAAGAAAGGGCTGGAATATGTTAAATTATATTACAAAGCTGGCATGGAAATAAGTTGAAACGGCTCCCTGTAAGCAGCTTGGCTCTCAGGGGCTCCATTTAACAGCCATCCTTTTATTAGAAAGATGGCTGGTTAGCACTTCCAATCACAAATAGGTGATGGGGAGGGAGGATTTCTTTTCCACTGAGATTGCAGAAGGGCTTTAAGTAAAAAGAATGGAAAAAATCCTCCAGATGCAGGACGTGGTTCCTGCCCCAGCCACTGAGGCACACTTTGAGAGCATGGAGGAAGCATCCACCTGCACCTCGTTGCAGCAAAACCTTTTGGACATTTTATGCCCTGTCCCCTCCCAGTGGAGGGCAGCAATGAAAGCAATCCCAGCACATGGGATGGAGGGCACCTTCCCCACACAAAGTATGGCAGCGTTCCCAGGCTGGTAGCAAGGAGCGGCCAATGCAACCCAAAGCCAATGAGTTGCTGGCAGTGGCTCTGCCCATGGCTGCAGTCCTTCCCGCTAAGCCTTGGGTCTGCTCCCAGGTTATCGCAGCGGTGTGTCATTAACCCTCATTATCGTCAGGATTTTGGCACACAGACAGGGTTCAAGGTGCCTGATGTGGTGCTTATCCATGCAGCGAGGGCCATCAGCCCTTCTCTGCCGTGTCACGATGCACTTCCACCACAACTAGCACCAATTTCACAAAGCTGCCTCCAGCACTGCTCCAACCATCACAGCAACCCCAGTAAGGACGGAAAAGACAAACGCATGGAAGGCAGTGAAAACAATCTAATCTAATCTAATCTAATGGGCTACAAAAGACCATAACCATTGCCAATGCCACAGGGATTTCCAGCCACCCAGAGAGCCAACGTTAACCTCCCCTCCAGTTCTTCATTAAAACATTAACCACTGATGCGACACAACTGCTGATACCAGAGCAGGAGGACCACAGCCCATCTGTTTGCAACCATCTGACAGTTTCTACTCACACCCCTGTCTCCAGGGAAGGCCCTTTGGCTTTATGGTATCATTGAACCCCAGACACGGCAAAAACAGAATGGAGATTTTCCTACAGACGATCACATCGCTCAGCTTTAATTACGAAAAGGAAATGATGTCTAAAAAAAGGCAGTGTTAAAAACAACATAAAAATGCATCTATTTGGGGCCTGAGGCTCGCTGAGAAAAATGTTTCGTTATCCAATCTAAGAACATAATTATCCTTTAATAATTTTTCCCAGAATAGGAGGGAAGTGGTGCTTGGCTTGCTCTACCTAGATGCATTTGAATGGGAACCCAGAGACAAGCAACACTCCAGTGAGTTGGTTTCCTCCTGAACCAAGCCCAGGCTCACAGCAGCATCCCAGGCAACATCCCCAGTGGGATCCCTGCTTTTCCTACTCTTCCCATCTCCATTGCTTCAGCAAAGCCATAGCCAAAGCTCCAGGATTCCCTTTGCACCAAGCACAGTCCTGAGCATCTCCATTACCCTTCAGGCACAGCCAAAATCATCCCTTCAGCAAAAATATAGCTTGACTATCAGAGTCTGAGGAGATGAGACCAGTTGGGCAGCAGCAAGCCATGCCCCATTCATGCAGTGTCTCCTCGCGAGCCCCCGGGGTGCATTTTATTGTGGGCAGGTTGTGGCCGTACCAGGAGCGATGCTGATTTCGAGCAGCCTGCTTGGCTTTAAAATCTGGTTTCCATAGAAACAGGTAGATAGCAAGCAGGAGCTAAATCTTATTTACTCGGTTAAAGAAAAGGGCTTTCCAAGCTGTCTGTTAGACCTAAGGGTAAGAGTGATATTACTGGGAATACAAAGATTTAATGACAGCAAAGAACGCGGCTTTTAAATAAGCAATGCCTTTTTTTTTTTTAATCTTTAATAGCACTTACTACAAAAAGACCAACATAAGTCTCCCTCCACCTTTAAGACGTCCCACATCCTATTGACTTGAAGCTATATTTTTGCGATCAAATCCTGGCACTTTTTGGAAGAGACATCATTCCCCCCTTCCTCCTGCTCTGCCCCAACCAGAAATGATCCCACTCACAAACACCAAAACCTGCAGCTTCAGCAACCGGTTGACTTTTCGTCACAGCTTGGGCACAGGCAGCGCTGAGACCGAGCATCCCCAGCCCAGTCCCAATGGCAGAGCCTCAGACTGGAAGCTCTCCCTTTTCCCAGCCCGTGCACCAAGACCAGCTCTGAACTTCTCTTCAGACTCGTTACACATGCACAGATCACTGATTTCCCCCAGTAAAAGTAGAGGAATACTGAACACCTGAGATGCCTCACTGCACTGAATGCTGCGCTGCCTGCTTGCAAAACAGTAACTTTTATGTTGGTCTTGCTCCCTGCTAAGATGAACAGTTACTCGTGTAGCCACAAACGCACCACACAAAGTCTATTAATGCTTTGACTGTTAAGATTTATAGGTCAGAGATATCCTTAGAATTACTCTGCCTTGGCCTGCACAATTGCAGAGCTGGAATATGTATTATTTCCAATGAATAATACATGATGGCACTGTAAATCTAGTCCCAGCTGAGAACGTGCTCTCCTGCAAGGAGACAGGAAGGTTTGGGGAGCAGGCTGCTGTCTGCAGGCAGCATTTACCTGGGTGCTAATGAAGGGAACCGCCGCTCAGCATGGACAGGGGACTGCAAAACTCTAATTAATTAATGCTGCTCAAAAAACACACACATCAGTCCCTGTGACAGCCCAAATCTCTTCCCACCAGACAACCCAGGGCTAACTCCTGCCCTTGCTACTGGGAGCTGGGATCAGTTTGAAATGCACTAAGCGCTTGCAAACAAGCTCTTAAGCCCTTTCTGGGGGTGGGGAGGAGAGAGCACTGCTTAAAAGGGTCACTGAATAAAGACAACCTGCAAAAACCTGGGGAGGGACTGTTTAATACCAGCTGAGGGGTCAGCCATCCTATCTTCACACAGCCCTGGTGCCCAGATGTCCCCACGGAGCAGCTCTGCACACCCAGAGCAGAAACCAAAACAGCTCCTTCTCCTCCTGGTGTTCCTCCATGCCAGACAGGTTGTACAGGAGAACTCCCAGCTCTGGACAAACATTTCTAACTCTTCTTTGTAACACAACTGCGGAAGTGAATTTTCAAGCCAGCCTGCTGACAGCTGATGTTTGCTCATTAGCCAAGCCTGGGATGACATTGCTCATGGCTCTGCCAGGGTAATAAAGCAGGCAGCGAGCAAACAAAGCAAAAATCAATATGAATGAGTGTAATATTTTTCATAATGTCTTTATTGTGTACAGCCTTCCTCGCACAGCTATTATTAGACACACTTTCTCATCCTTTTGCAGCGCATGAAGAGATGGAAAACGCTCTTATTCACAACTGCCACATGAGGAAATCCTGCCCAGATTTCATCATGAAGAGTTCGTAAAGGGAAGCAGAGTAAGAATACACCAAACTGAGGATCTGTCCCAACTGCAGGAGTGGGTTGCCCACACGCATCCCAAAAGCCAAGGGCTGTCCCTTGCTCATTGCTGGCTGGGGACAAGCAGCAGCATCAAAAGCCCTCTGGACACATCTGGCCAGATGTGGGCAGGGCGCTTCCATCCCAGCATGGCCTCATCCTTCACCACCAGGGCAGCACCCAGGGGCACAGCAGGGCAGGAGAAGTGCTGCTGCCCTTCCCCCCCCCCACACTTTGCTGGGGCTGCCTCAGTGCTTTGCACCACGAGGGTGCAGATGATCACCTCCACCAGTGGCCATGCAGGGAACCAGGAAATGCTGTCAGTGCAATTGGTTGCTTTTCAGTTCCTGCACCAGGGCCATTTCATTTAAGCAGGGGAAAAAAGGAAAAGAAATGATGGCTTTGCTCTTGGTGAGTAAGCAAAAAGCTCTGATTAAAAATGAGAAATGAGAAGAGGAAATGCCTCTGTGCTTTATAAACATCTCAGGACACAATGGTTTACACTTTACATAAATTTAAACAGAGGAATAAATTGTCTTTTCTTAGTCACTGCCTAAGGATGGAAGCAGAGCTGCAGGAAAGGACTGCCTGCACCAAACACGGGTGATAAGATCTAAATGAGACAGATGAGAGGATTTTACCTATCTCAAGAGCAGCCCCGGCACAATCCCAGCCTCTGTCTTCCACCCTCAGCCTGGGAGATGGGAGCAAAGAGCCAACAGCGTGCTGACCTGAGCACTGCTACTGGAGAGCTGTGAAAAACAGCAATCAGTGCTGCAAGGTCGATGCTTGGCTCCTCCAGCCCCAATTCCAGATGCTGGGGGAACACGAGGATGCTTTTACCCAGAGATGAGCCCAGCTCAGAAGTTCTGGGGGAGCAGAGGTGCTCTTACAGCAGCGCCAGTGCTCAGGAGCAAATCCAGTGTCACTCCGTGTTAATTCATCCCCACAAAAGGACTGAAAACTGCCAGTGCTGTTTTCCAAATGGAGAAAGGGAGGCCCAAAGATGCCTGAGTTGTTTGGCTGAGAGAAAAGCCTCAGCGCTGTGCCTGGCCTCGCTCTGCACACACCGTGCTGGAAGCCCCAAGGCAAGGATGAAGCCAAGCTATCTCTAGAGCAGCCAAGACAAACCAAGCTGTATTTACATGCCTGGGCATTAAACAGCAGGTATAAAGGCACGGAGCTACACTGCAAAAGGAAAAGGGAGTTGTACAGGGCTGTGTTTTTAAGCAACATTCAGTATGCTTGGAGCTCGCAGGACAGTGGCGCTGAGCAGGAGCTGGCTGCCTGTACCAGCACAGGGAAATAGAAGCAGCTGTGACACAGCCTGGTAAAGCTCTTTCTCCTGCTCCCACCAGGAAAACACATTAATTCATTGCCCCACCAGGTGCTTGAGGTAAAAGAGCCCTTGCTTTCAGCAATCCATCCCATCCACATGAGCACAGCACCACAAGCAGGACCGCAGTGATGTTATTGTTGGAGATATCTCCAAGGGCGCTGCTGGAGAAAGGGGAAATAAAAAGAGTTTTAACCCTTTTGGGAAAACAAAAGAAAACTTGTTGGAAACAAACTCGACACCGCAGAGCGTAACTCAGCTCCCTTCCTTTCCATTCTCGGCCCTCCCTTTGCTCTCCCCAGCAGAACACGCACAAACACATCCTGTGGATGGGGCTTTTCATGTGCTGCCAGCAAACTGCAGTGGGTTCCTGCTGGAGCTCCCTGCCAGGCAGCACGCCCTGCCCTGCACCAGGGAAAGCACCGTGCTGCCCGTGCAACCCCTGCAGCCCCATGGCTGCACCCAAAGGGCAGCTGCTGGTCCTGGGGCTGGGCAGGAGGCTCAAGCTGCTGCTGCTCCTTTAGATGCATGGTGTTTTTTTCACGGGTCATCGAACGCCCTGCCCGGAACGCTAGTGCAAATGATTGCACAGGAACATGAAGTAGCAAAGCAGGGCTAAGCACAAGGGAAGCAGCCAACAGATGAAGCTGGGACAGGCAAGGAATGGTGAAAGGTTTAAGGGATCTGGGCTGGAAGGAGCATGTAAGGAGTGGTGAGGCACGGACACAGGCTGCCCAGGGAGGGAGGGGGGCATCGTCCCTGGAGATGTGGCACTGAGGGACACAGTAGGTTGGAAGGGGGGGAATCTTAGGGGGCTTTTCCAACCTTCATGGTTTTGTGATTCTTAAGGCAGGCACCACAACTAAATCTGGAGAGGGAGCTGTGATGGAGGAGCAAAATAGGCAGACAGAAAGGAATGGAAAGGGCAGGAGATGTGGGAGCTTAAGCCTGAATTCAGGACTTAGCAAAAAGTAGGTAATCTGCACTAATAGGAGTAAAACAAAGGGTGATGTCACCAACTCCATCTGTTTCAAATTTGCTCTAAGCTTACATCTCCCCAATTAAAGGGAAAAAAACTCATCACCATTTGCTTAATAAACCCAAAGCAAAGCAAGCATACCACACATACACAAAACTCCTTTCTTCCTGACCACCTAAAAGTCTCCCTACCAATAACCCCCCCTTGGCTTCCTACTGGGCTAAGGGTAGCAGCTTTGTGATACCAGTCACAAATGGAAAAAAACCACCAATGAGGTTGAGATCACTTTGTCACCTGCTACAAGACTTCATGTTGACTTCAATAATTTTCCAGTGCACTCAGAGCAGCCCAGCTCATATTGACACCACCAGTTGTTCCAGCCCTGCAGCACGCATCCCAGAGCTCTGAGTGCCATGGGACCCCTGGGAACCAATTGCCTGGGGATCAATTTGCTGTGATCTGGTTGAATGAGGATCCCAGCCTGCTAGCAGCCAGCTTGCTTCTGCCACAACCCAAGGACATCTATCATGCAACTCCTGAAAGTTCCCTACTTGAAGCTGCCTCCAAATGTGCTTGGGCCTGCAGACATTGCATGTCCAATGCTGCGAAATCACACTGGTAAAAACCTGGAGACCTCAAAGCTGGGCAAATGTTCAGCCAAGCACCCTAATTCTTGCCCCAACTACTGCACTCTGTTTCCTCAAGAACACTCATAGAAAGAGCTGCAATACAGGGCTCATCGTATTTTCTGCTTATTAAGGAGAAAGGAAAATTGTTTTTTCCCTTCTTTGCAAGGTGTTCTGACACGTACAGATGCTTTACAGCAAAGCAGCACAGCGTGAATTCTGGGGATTACAGCAGTAACCCCATAAACACGGCGTTAATGCATCTTGTCTGGAATGAGATTTTCACAGCCAAGCAGGGGCTGGGAGGTGCCAGCAGAAGGAGATGCTTCATTCAGATGCGGGACATTGGAAGTTTTCGGGACAGGGATCTGAGGTCAGCACAGCAGATCCTCTGCATGCCTCTGTATTATCTCCTTCATTTCAATTAAGGCACAAAGCTGGAGCAAATAAAAAGCGGAGAGTCACACAAGTGTGTGACAAATCAATCGTGTGTGCAAGGAAAGCTGTCAAGGTGGCTCAGAGGGAAGAGATGGACTGCAGAGCAGCAGAAGCTAAAGACAGCGGCGGAGATTCAAAATGACGATGTGTACAAATGATATCGTACTCGACAGAGCTTGAACCAAGCTTATCCCAGCAGCAACGTGCTGCAGCGTGCCCGGCAGGTAGAGGCTCCTGCCCAGTGGCAGAAAATGCATTCATTTGCCTACATTTCACTGAGCTCAAAGCCAACATCTTGACTGCTGTGTGCTCAGCAGCTCCCGCTTGGATGCTGCGTGGCCCTGAGGATGGTGCTCACCCAGCAGCTCACCACCACTGTGCCATGCCCAGCCCAGCACACTGACCTCCTGCTGCATGCTCCCCACAGCACCCAACTCCACACCATGTGCAGAAAGGGGAGGGAACTGCGAGCACCTGATGGAGCTGTGGGTGTCCCTGCTCAACGTGAGGGGTGGCAACAGTTGGCCTTTAAAGGTCCTTTCCAACTCTCTGATGGCTTTTCTAGCAGTTCTCAGCAAGAAAGCAGTGAGGAGATTACACAACTTTTGCCCACACAGATTTCTAACTCTGCAGCGTGTCAAATCCCAACGCTTGAAAGCTCCAGATCAAAGGTGGATTTCTGCATTTCCAATCCTCCCTCAAGCACTTGCACATCAGCTGCCCCAGATTGTGCCCAGGGAGCACCTGCACACAGTAGGAGCTCACAGGGTGTGAATGCCAGCACGCAAGCCCAAACAACCCCAAATTTCACAAGAAGTCAGTGGTTTCACAGCCTGAGGCAAGTCCTGGTAGAGACCTATTGGTCTCAGAGGTGCTGAGACTGCAATACTCCCAAAAACCTCAGCATGGGGGCTGTTTCTCTAGAGCGCCACCATTTCTGACAACACAGAGCCTTACCCCCTAACAGCACTGACCTATCCCTGCATTGAGCCAGGATTTGGCCTGGGTGATCTTTACCGGTCCCTCCCAATTGGGATACCTTAGGATTCACTTCTTCATTTGCACATGGATGATATTTCTGCAGCCTCCTCCCTGAGTGCACATCACAGCCACCAACCACTGCTGCTCACCCAGTGCATCCTTACGTGGGAGAGGAGTGCTGCAACACAGCTGCAACACCAACACCACGATCCTGATCCACTGCTCAACCACTTCAATCTTCCTGCTCTCACACTCCGGCGCTGATTTATAAGTATGGTATAAAACCTCATTGGAATCAAAACTAATTTAGAGACTCAAGAGGAAAACAAAATTGACATTTTCTAGATCACACACCGTCCCCATAAATCAATTTCCATTTTGAGTCCACGGTGCCGGCTGCTTCCAGCCCCAGTAAATAAACGCCAAGGGTGATGAGTTTTGAAACAACCAGCCTGAAAGTAACAAAGAAAATGACAGTCACTGAAAAATCTTAATACCGTCAGGCAGTCCCTGCCACAGATTAAAACGATTCCTGAAACCCACATGACAAGGTGGAGGAGGCCAGGGATCTGAGAGAGGCACTGATTTTCTGTCTGTTTGCTTTACGTCCCTCCTGCAGACAGCACAGAGGATGCACGGTCCTCTCCTCATTAGTGACTGCTCCCCAGGAGGGAAATGCTTGCTGGAGCCACGCGGCGCACGCAGCGACTTCCCAATGCGGGTAATGAGCCTGCAGGTGATTGAGGGCAGCGATCTGCCAGAAAGCAGGAGGGGATGAGTGCCAGCCTGGTGCTAGCAAGGGCCGTAAGATGGAAAGAAAAGGCAGCTGCAGAAAGACGCACAATCCCCCAGTGCAGCCAATCACTCACAGTCCCATCACGGGGTCAGTTACCAAACTGAGAGCTGTAGCTTCCTGTAGGACAACTGTTTCCCTCATTTTTGTTTTCACTTTCCGCCCTGGAAGACCTGGATGAGTGCAGCTGCGCGAGCCCTGCTTTGCTTTGGAGATCTCCTCCAAGAAAAGGGCAGATGTGGCACTGAGGGATGCGGTCAGCAGGGGTGGGTTGATGGTTGGATTTGATGACCTTGTGGTCTTTTCCAACCTTAATGATTCTGTGATTCCTTATGCGAGCAATGCCCTGCCTTGAGGTACGCAAGTGGTGAGTGCATCTCACAACCCAGCTCATCCAGCTGGAGCAGAATCAGACGTGGTGACACCAGAGCTCCTTACAGACGAGCAGGAAGGCGAAGGCTGTAAAGAAATACCCTTTTTCAGTACATTAACCAGAAACAGCACTGGGGAAGGGCTGGGTTGCATTTTCTGCATGCTGTGTCCTTTCTATCAACAGAAGCACGGTCACCTCAGAACTGAGATTTGCAGCTCACTCTGATGTGACAGCACTGCTGTGCTGTGCAGCAGCGCCAGAAGCATCAACTTGCCTTTCCATGGGGCTCCCTGCCCCTGGGCTGGATTCCGACAGCCCTTCTCCTGAGCACAAAGGCACGAAGGTGTTGGCGATGCGCGGGAGGAACGGTGACATTTCAGTCAGCACTTGAGAAGTGTCTCCAATAGAGCTGGCACCCTCTGCTAGCTCACATTAAACAAGGATATGTGAGAAATACTTTCACAGGAAATAAAATCCTCCCAAAAGTTGACATTTGGAGCAGGGCCGTGGGGACCCAGCCACCCACGGTGCAAAAGAGGCTGGAGGTGGACACGGTCAAGGTCCCAGTTTTTGTACTGAAAGAGAGAGGAGACCTCAGAAGAGCTTGAAACAAATCCAGGAGGAGCACGTGCTCCTCAAGTCTGACCTCCTGTGTTTTCATCAGGGCTTAAGCAAACCTGGCTGTCAGAGTGAGGCGCTTCAAATGCCATCTGGTCTTGTTTTGATGCCTCAACTCCATGGGGAGAGGCAAAAGCCTTTGTTCATCAAACCTGAGGGAGTTCCCGTGTTTCACAGAGCATCTCCTGGTGCATCAATAACCAGGACAGGAGCAGCCCCTGCCTTCTAGGTTTCCTGGGCAGAATGCTGCCTTTATGATCACTCGCAAAAAGCTTCAGGATATTTGAAGATGAAAGAGGAGAGATGCAACGTGATTTATTACTATTACTATTACAAAAGAGTACAAACCAACACTAAGGGCTTGTGCTGACAGCGATCAGTGGCTCGCTAACTGCTGGATGTCCTTACGCTCAAAGCAAACAGGGATACATGATTTGAATAAAGCAACATAAAGGAGCAATTAGTGATGAAAGTGGTACCCAGGTGAGACTCACACAACTTCACAGAAGATCACAGCCCAACCTGATCGGGAACAAGAACCCCCTTCCCTCCCCAGGGCTATGGATGAAGTCTCTGTACTCAAACCATCCAAACTTCCTCCTGCCCTATTACAGAGCCATGTTCCAACAAGCAATATCTCTTAGTACAGGGAAGTAGCTTGAATTTATTTAGCAGAAATGCAAATTCAACCTTGAAGGCATTCTCCTGCTTGTGGCCCCGGAGCCTTTGACAACACGCTTCCAGAAGTGAGTTCTGCAGAAAATAGGAGCTAAGCTGATTACCGGCCACGGTGTGCCAGCGCTTTTGTTATGGTTCAGAGGGAAAAGAAGCAAAAAGAGACTGACACAAAGAAAATGGAGTTGCTCGTATTTGTCTTCTCTTAAGAAAAGCCTGGATAAGACGCTTTCTGCGTTCAGAGAAATGAAAGGAAAAGCCAGGTCTCATTTGTCCTTGTCACCAGGCAGTCACGGCGCTTGCACATGGGTTGGGATGAGGCAGCTGCAAAGGAGGGTTTGGGGGATTTCGGAGGGTTCATCATCCACTAGCTGCCCACTGCAGCCCTGCCTGGGCTCTGAAGTTCACAAACCATTGAGGAGTAAAGAATTGATGGGGGTCAGGAGGTTCTCTGGGAGTCGGCTGCGTTTCCTACAGCAGAGATGCACAGTGCAGGTGGCAGGTTGTCGCCAGCGCTGGGCTCTGATCCAGAGACACTGCACATCCAAGAGGCAGCCCAGGCTGCTCCAAGACTCTATGCTCTGAAAATAGCTTTTTAAACAACAGAAGAGGGGCAAAACAGACATCGCTGATGTAAAACCCTGGAGAACCATCAGGCAGCAAAAGCAAATGGAGCAGAGAACAAGCATCGTCTCAGGATGCAGAGCAGCATCAGTATGCTGTGGTTTCCCCAAGGACAAAAAGAGCAGCCCTGGCTGCGTGAGTCACGAGCTCTGTTATCTCACATTGCATCCCATGGGATGGGGTAGCCCACAGTCGCTCACATTACTTGGCAACACGCTGGGGCAGAGCAGTGGAAACAGTGCTGGGCAGTGGAAAAGCAAAAGGCACGCAATCAAAAACTGAGCAGAGAGAATCCAGGCTTCCCTGCTACAAGCAGATGTCTGTATCAGCCAAGTGTTGCACCTTGGCTTGGCAAAGGACTGTGGACCAAAGGCACCGAAGTCACGTAACTGCAGCACACCATGAAACCCCTGGCACAGAACGAGAGCAGCATTTGGGTGTCACACTGCAAGCAGGGCCAAGAGACAAATGGAATCTCCATCTGACAGCCGTATATATTTAGCAGTTTCATATATTTAGCTTACTGCAAAGGGAAACATGCGGCTCTTGAGAACAATGATACCAGTTCCTGATACTGCACAGTGCCCCAGGAGAGAGCTGTTTACAGGAAAAAGCCATCAGAGCTCGTGTTTGCCCAGTGAGAAAGCAGCAGATGGCCAACAGGCACCCACAGGCACTGGTGTGTGCCACAGCCACGTGGAGACTGCAAACACAATCATTTTGGTGAAACTGGGGGAGCACAGCCCAATTCTGCAAAGGCTTCAGGGCTCCCAAGGGCAGCAGAGAGGGGCAGCTCGCGTGTCCCAGAGCCCAAACCTCATGCCCAGCTCTGCTCCCATCCCCAGCACACACTGGGAGCACAGAGGAGCAGTGCAGGAAGGCAAGTTATCTTGCAAAAGGGAAAGGGAGCAGAAACAGCAAGCTTCTTTCACTATTGTCAACAGAACACATTCCTGCAGCATGCACAGAACATGCTAGCACAAGCACGGGGGGAAGAAAGGAAACTTCTCCCTGCTGCCCTGCTTGATAGAATGACGTGTCACCTGGGCTCAGCCACAACACAGGACACCTGCTGCCTTGCATTGCTTCTTTCTCTCAGTTCTAAAACCTGATAAAATATTCCAATTTTTGTTTTGTTTTGCTTTTAGATAAAGTCAGCAGCTGGCCCCAGCGCTGGTTTGTTTGAATGGGGGAGAAACCCTGCAAAGCCTGGCAGAAGGAAAAATGAGACATTTTCCCCCGGATTGACAAGAGAAAGCCTCCTAATGATTGACAGCACAAAAGACTTTTGTTTTCAGTTGATAGGCAATGCAGTAATTCTCTTTAGATGGCATCTCCCCTTCCCAGGTGCTTCTGGAAAATCACAGCCCCCAGAGCTGCACTGCGGGCCAGCCACCTCTGTGGGTTCAGCACAGCGTGAGATCGCAGGGAGGAAAAGCAAAGCCAACACGTGCCTAAAAGCCAACCCTATTAAACACCACTACTGCATAAATGGGCAGCAGCAGCATCGCGTACAACCTGGGCACGTCTCTCACTATTACACTCTGGGACATGAGCATTCACCCTGCGAGCGAATCTCACTGTGTCACTGCCTGTCCTCCTCTTTCCCCAAGCTCCTCTCCTTGCCAGCTTTGCTTCCCCAGTAAGAATTAAATCAGTGCTGCTGTATGCATTATGGTGACAAATGTAAGCTGCCGTAGATGTGCTATGCTGATACGTATCTCCTGGGGAGTCAGGCTGAGCCCTCCCAGAGGAGCTGGGATGTTCTGGGACAGACACATGAGCTCAGCTTCTCTGCCCATGGCCAAGCTGGGGCTGGTGCCCTGCCAGCAGGAGCCACGTTTTTAAATAACCATCACAACAAGAAGAAATCTGTCACAAAAACCACCGTGACACCGTGGTGCCTGAGCTCCCACTCTGAGTGACTCCAGCAAGAGGGAAAAAAAACCTTTGTTTGCCAGCAGCAAAGACCCAACAAGCCAAAAGGCAGGGCAAGTGGAACTGCAGCATCAGCTTTCTGTGACAGAATCGCAGCTGCGCCCCAGATACAGCCTTCTTTTTTAAAATCATCATCATCCGTACATGAAAAGCATGGATACATGATGCTCTGCCTATGAATAATGACTTAGGACACCAGAAAAAAAAAAAGCCCTGTAAGTGACACGGTGGTGAGACCGCCGCACATCTGCTATCCGTCTCCGTCGCTCCTCATTTCTCCGGCGTTCCCTGAGAAGTTCATACATATTTAACAAGGCCAAGAGCTCCATTACTCGTCACTTCTTATAATACTGGAAGATTAGAGCCAACGAGAGTGAGAAAGGGAAGGAAGCATCCAGGAGGGAAGCATCACGGTGGTACTGCACAGTTATTTACCCAAGGTGCAACCCAAGCACTCGGCCCTGGGGGCTTTGCAAGCACTTTTTTTCTTCTTTGCTCATTTGCTTCTTGCTTTTCCTGACAACCGTTCCTCTACAAGGTTTTGCTTTCTTTGGAAGAGTAAAGGAAAAATACCTGAAGTTTCACTTTTTTTTATTGCTGTTTAAGCTCAGAAAATAGCAGGCTTGGAGATCTGGTGGCTGCTCTGTGAAGTCAGAGACGTGGCCAGGTTGTACCTGCCCTACAGGAGGGCTCAACTCCGCTCCGTGAGCCTCAGCCCAGTGCAAAGAAATCCAAGGGCAGCAGATAAAGCTCCTGCTCAGGCTTTGATCCAGCTGTAAGCATGTTATCACCGTTACAGAGACCACTAAGGCACCCACTCCCAGCTGCATCCAAGGGAACATCAAGCATTTCAGAGTGCCGTCCTTCAGCCCATCTCCTCAGTGAGTCACTCTTCTGCCACGCATTTCAGTGCAGTGCCTACACTGCTCCATGGCAATCACAGCAACCAAAACACTACAGCAGTAAATATCTGTATGCTTACATTTGTATATTTATAGAAGCCCTCACATAAATATTTTGGCGACAAGCTGCATTGATTTTTTCCCCCTTCTTGCTTCATTTAGAATCACGGAATCACCAAGGTTGTTTCCAAGACCTCCAAGATCATCCAGTCCAACCATCCACCCACTACCAATGTTTCCCCACTGAACTGCATCCCTCAGTACATCTAAATCCTTCTCTAACAACTCCAGGGACGGTGACTCCACCACCTCACTGGGCAGCCCGTTCCAGGAAATGCCCAAAGCCTTCCCACTCAGCCCTCAAACAGTATTTGATGGATTTTTTATTTTTAGCTGATGATTTGATACAAAGCACAGATTCACTGAGGTTGGAAAAGAACCCTATGATCATCAAGTCCAACCATCAGCCCATCACCACCACCCCCACTGAACTCAGAGAGCTATAGGGGCCAAACTTTTATCACCCAAGGAACAGCACACTGGAATAATAAGGGATGAAAACACTTCCTGCATCGATTATGAAGCTCTGGAAAAAAAAACAAAACTACACCTCCACACTCCTATGCACCCACATACAACACATCATCACCAAGAGGCGTTTTTGTGCCTCTTCTTTGCCACCCGTCCCCATGTCCCAGCCAGGAACCCCCCACTCAGTGCACTGCATGCTGCCCTCTCACTGCACTCCCACTTTCCATTGCAACAGGCTGTGAGTGGGCTCCAAAGGAACAACCCCCAAACCCTCCATCCCAAAGGCTCATGGTTCTCCACGCACCGCCACGCTCCAGTAGATCTGCTTTCATCAGCCAGGCTCCTAACACAACTAACCGAGATTTAATTTGCTCTTGCTAATCTTTTATCCGTGGTATTAGGTCATGTTTCCCTTTCCACTTGAAAGGCATCTTCAGCTTATTGGCAGCGGTGAAATTAATAGAGAAATCATTAGAAAGCGTAAGGCTAAGGCTGTGCAAATCACGCACCACAGAAGATTATTTCCAAACAATAAAATTAATTGGTGTCATCAGCCACCAGCAGAAACACAGAGAGAGTTCGCATTAAAAAACATAGAAGCTTATTGACAGCCCATGCTGCCTCATACATAAAACATTGGATGGCATAATTTTATTTGATTATTCTCTATGCAAAGCAGTTCCTCCTGCGTGGAACCAAGGCAGTGCCCCCGGCTCCAGCCCACACAAGGCAGCCCCAAAGGCTGGTGGGGCTGATGCCTGGCACCAGACAGCACCATCAGCACTGAATATCAGAGAACACAGCACTCATCACCTTCTGAAAGCCAAACCTTACAAAGATGGGCTGTCCAAACCTACATCTACCGAGCCAAGCGGAGCAAATACTGAAGTGCTGACATTGCCAGGCTGCTAAACAGCAAACTATTAATTCCAAGCCTTGGGAAGGCACGTATGAATTTGTTTTGTTTTGGAAGAGAAAGAATAAATAGTAGCCTCGAGTCGGGATAATATTTATTCGTGTGCTTCACTTTGATGTGCAGCCCCTGTTGATGGCACACAGCGTGTGCACTCCCTAAATCTCTTTAAGAGCTTCCCGAAACCACAGCCCTGAGCAAGTGAAGGAAAAAGGAAACTCTCGAAAACCAGGTATTAACAAAGCAGAAGAAGGCTTGGCACCAGGGGAATCGTTACTGTTCCTCCAAAACACAAAGGGGAATTTAAATGGGTTTATCATAATTATTGAATCTCCCCCAGATGGAGCAGAGCTGTGGAGTAATTCTGTTCAGGGCACTCACTTTCATGGCAGGAAAAGCAAAACAATGAGTAGAGTTCAGTTAATCTCCAAGATAAGCTCTCATTAGCTTGGTTCCAGCCACAATTTCTGCATTGCCCCTTCCTCCTGCCATCACTTGGATAGGCTTCCACACTCATGCAAATACCCTCCTCCCATTTCACACCTGCTGCATCACCCAGAAGGCAAACATACAGGAAGGGAAACTTTCCCTGTACAAATCTTGCATCTCTGATCATTCCTCTGACCAGCTTTACTACACACAGGTAAACCTGAGGTCGAATTGCACTGCTACCCCCAATGGGCACCACCAGCCACCTTCCTTTGAGCAGGGTCGCTCAGATTGATAGCCGTGCGTCATTTTTCCCTTAGTGTACCATGTTTTGGCATTTACTTGCTTATGTTAAGAAAACAGGGTAAGAAAAAATGCATTTAATACAGCTAGAAATAGACCTGAGCAAAACCACTGACATCTAAAGATCTACTTGTCCTCCCCACAGCTTCACCAACAAGAATCTGTGCCCACTTCATGTCAATCGATCGCTGCCTCTTTACAAACCGATCTGTGGCAAAGACAGAGCTGGAGAAGTGTCTGGGAGGAGCTGAAATTAAATGGGTTCTACACAGCTTCAGAAACACCCCTGTAAGCACGAGGTGCCAGCAAAGTGCCCGCTGCAGACGGCGCTGGGGAGGTTTCCACCTCACGCAGCCCAACAGCTTTTTCCATCAGTGCCACTTTCTTCTCCCAGGGCTCCCAGCACTGCTTTTCTCTTGTGCTGGGCTCTGCCACGGTGAAAGCAAGAACCGTAGGGCTGTCAAGGTTAAAAAGGTGACTGAGATCATTTAGGCCAACTGCTGAAGCCTACGCTGAGCATCTCCAGCCACAAACCATTCTCCTTTGCTTAGCCAGAGGCGGGACTTCACAACCTTCCTGTGTTTTTTTCTAGTTCTCCCCCTTTCAGGGCTAAAACAGAGCAGCTGACACAACAGCATGGTAATGAAGTGAAGGTTCAGGCTCTGCTGCTCCTCTGAAGGATAACTGCTCTTCCCTGAGTCATTGACCAAGAAGAGGCACATTACAAAGGGTCGGTGTGTGCACCAAGCACTCCCATAATGGGCAATTAGACTTCCTTATATACCAGAAACTGGCTGCAGCCCCACATGGGGTCCAGGGGAGGACAACCTCTGCAATCAATCCTAGCTCTCCTCTCCAGGACTTGCTGGCCTGGGCTCCTGTGCTGCCAAGGCACTCTTGGGGATGACGGAAACCCAAACAGCAGCAACCTGTAATTTCACAGCAGCTGCACAGACCTACCGTAAGTGCTGAAGGAGTCAGGAGCCGGTCCAAAGCTGCCCATTCTCTAACATTAGGGAGAAAACCTCCTCCTTGGCATTTTTCTTAAAGCCTTAGGCCAAGGAACCTTGCAATTACTTGCTAACTGAGCTTTCAGTTTTATTTTTAAGCTTTTAGCCCCTCACAACTGCAGGAAGAGCCCAAAGCATTACTCAAGAGCTCCCTACCCACTTAAAAACCAAAAGTCCTCTAGAAATGATGTGTGCAAGTCTGCTGCTCTGAGCCAGGGCCAAAAGGTCCAGACAAAGGCACTGAGCCCCTTCCTCAAGGGACAGCTATCATGAGCAAGCAGAGGATACATACATCAGAATGCCCCCGCAGACATCCCAGTTTGGGTTAAAAGCTTGGCTTCCTGCAGAACCTCACTCCTGCAGCCCATTTCCAGCTGCTCCTGGGTCCTTGCACCCAATGGGTCCACAGCTCCAATGGCAGAGCCATTACTCTAGTGCCCAAGTGTACTCAGTGGACTTCAATTCTTGCACAATACAGTGGGGTAGAGATATGTACATCCCCCAAAACTATGCTTTCTGCTGGCCTGGAGTAGGAGAAAGGATATGGCCAACACACACCCCAACAGGAGCCCAACTGAAGGGATCACCCTCTGATCCTCCTTCCCAACCGCCAGGAAGGGCAGAGAAGTCCCAGACCACAGCCCCACTACAGCCAGCCCTAATGGCCAGACAAACAGCATCAATGCGCAAATGGAATTTGCCAAGAGGCATTTGAAGGGTCAATTCTTCACACTCCAGTAATTAGAACAATGTTATGAACAAAGGTGATGGGATGGGCGGCAGGCAGCGTGCTGGGGTTTGGCTGATGGAGGAAACGGGCTGAGCAAACAGTGGAGCCTTCAGGCGAGAGCCCTTCGCACGGCTCCCTGCAGGTTGGATTTTAACCAGAAGTTTTTCTCCTTCCCAACTGCAGCTTTTCCTATGCATGTATGTTTTTAAATAAAGTCTGGTGCTTAGATCAAACATGGGCTGGTGACCCTGACCTGCCTTTCCTCTTTACCTCAAAAACACCACCGAGGTCAATGGGTTTTTCCCCTTCCAGACCATTCAAGGCCCTACCACAGCATCACCTAGTGATTAATAAATCTGTATGTGATCTAATACACCATAAACATCTAATCCCATTGAGCTCTTGGTCCGGAAACCAAATCTCCTAGGAGGAGCTGTCAGCTAAGGCCTACAAAATCAGCACACCCACAACAGCTGCATTAGCTGAAAGTGCTTAAAATTAGCTTCCCATCCAGCATCTTTTATAATGGAACCAAACATCCCAGTTGAGAAAGGAAACAAAGCCAAACAGACCTACACGGATCCATCTCTGACATCTGCAGGGACTGCTGGACTCCATTTGCTGCTGCTCCCCAGCAACCAACGTCACAGAGCCCTCGTTGCCAACTTCGTGTTATTTCCAAGAGCCAGAAAATTTGGGTTTGCTTTATTTTTACTTTTTTTTTTTAAGCTTTCTTAATTAATTTGCTGTGAAAACCTAGCGTCTCCAAAAGCAGCCTGAGAGCAGAACTGACGCATAGGGTTCAAGATACACTGCCACTGTACAATGGTTATTCATATTCTTACGAAGTGGGACTCAGTTCAATTCACATCTGCACTGAACTGTGATCTCAGCGCTGCTTCTGGAGCACAGAGGTCCTTTTGATAAATCTCTATGTACAGGAACTAAAGCACTATTTCCGCATGAGAGAAATATATTCAATTTTTTTTCAATAATCTTTACAGTCCACTGGTTTGGAAGACGAAATTTCTCTTTGCCGCTGCAGAGAGGCTGCACCCATCAGACTCAGGTATGTTGTAGGGACAGAAGGGAGCGATGCTCCAGAGCCCACTGCATCACACCGTGCCTCTGCAAGCTCCTCTCCCACACCAGAGCTCCAGCACCAACCTTGTGTTGGTTGGGCTCTGCAAGCACCCAGAAGATCCCATCCTGCTGCCCAAACCAGTGCTTGCAGATGGGACCCTCAGCTCTCAGTGCACATTGGTGACACCAACACTGGAAGCTCTACGTATGGTGTGATGGCTTCTCATTTTCCCCCTGATATTTGACACTGCTTGCTGGCAGCAAGGCAGCAGGATGAAGCCCTGGCTGGGGACTGGAAGGGATGCTCCATCCGAGCCCCAGGAGAACACGAAAATTGCTGGCCTTACTTCCAGCCCATTTGCACATAAGCTCCTTCCTCTGAAATATTCACCACCTTTTTCAAAACTTAAGGAACAGGCTGTGAAATCCCCACCATCTGTCAGCCAGGGAGAAGTCTCCAAAGCCAGCCTCTCCCACACTGCCTTATTCTTTAGTAGATCCGACTGCAAACATTTACCAGCTCCACACTGGAGCAAAAATTCCTGAAATTCCTAAAGACAGGCTTGGGATAGGGAACCCTGACAAATAGCAGTGTGTGCCCACACCATTAGCTTTACCCAGGGTGCATTAGGGCTGCCTCCTTGCTAACACAATTATGCTTTAATATGTAATTAGTAGGATGAAAATGATGCTGAAGAGGAAAATACCACACTTACATGCACCCCATTAAGACTGAGAACATAAATGAACTTGCTGCAGCATCACCATCCGAGGCTCATTAACCTCATCAGCAAAGCATCATCACTTGTACAGCCCCTGTGCCTCCCTCCTCTTCCTCACCCACCTCAAACCCTGGCAGTTTGCAAGAGCTAGAAGGGCAGAGGCAGCTCTCCCAAAGGGCAGATGAGTTCAGAGCATTACACAGCCCACGCAGATGGCTTTCATATGTCTCCATCACCCTGACCTCACCTGTGATGCTGAGAGAAGCTTTTCAAGCCAATTCAAAGGACACTGCTCCCTGCCAGCACCGCAAGCGGAGTCAAACCACCCATGTCAGTGCCATGTCAGTGCCTCGGGGTCCATGACACCATCCTCTGCCCCCACCACCCTGCACCCAATGGGATTGGGCATGGGAAGCACAGAGAGAGCAGAAGAAATCTCTTTTCTAGAGGAAAAAGAAAAAAAAAAAAACTGGACTCGCTCCAAGGACAAACAAGCAGCCCATTTTGAAAGAGTGGAACAAAATACTCCGACATGCTGACTTTTTTTTGTTGTTGTTTTCTTTTTTTTTTTTAATTCACTTGAATGAGTGGGGGATGGAAAGGAGAAGCCTTGCTGGCAGCAAGCGGCAGCAGGAGGGCAGCCCTGGTGCACGGAGCTGTGCTGGAAAGGCAGGAGCTGCTGGGAGAGCTGAGCACACACCTCACCAAACCCACGCTTCGCCAAGCAGCAGAGCTTTCCACGCACCATCTCTCTTTCCCTGCTTTGTGCAATGTTGATTTGCTGTGAAACATTAACGCTTCTATTCAAACAAGTGACCGTCCAAATGCCAATGGAGGCAGGAGGAGGAGCCCCAAGTAGGCCCCCCTGCTCCATGCACACAAGACCTGTCCCCTCCCCTGGCAGCAGGTCCCACCATCACAGTGGGTAATTGAGGCACGGGGCAATGATGCACCAATTGGTGCCTGCTCTCCTTTGGAATCTGTTTCCTGCAGAAGCTTTTTTTTGGTTTTTTGCCTTTTTTTTTCCTCTCAAATCTGTTCCAAAGGGGGAGGATGCAGAGCTGCCCCAGGTTGGTGGCATTTGGTTGTGTCAGTGCTTTCAGGCTGAGAGTTTCGCTTCTGGCGCGTTCTGCCTACACAGGGTTACACCCACACGTTAATCTGCTTCAAGAAATGTTAATTATTCTGTGTAACTGAAGCGTTTGGCCTTGAGACAACCTCACTATCAGATGCTGCAGCTCCAAGAGCTTAGGAAACATAGGGAAGATTTTAATAAAGAAACAGCAGAACCCTGGATCATCATGGAATAAGAACCTCCTTTTATCCCAGGACTGCTTTCAATGACATGACCCGGGCTGGATTTCCTTCCTTTTGCCAATGCACACAGAACAGCTGAGCTCAAGTGATGCCAGATGCACCAACGCAGCACTGAGTATAGAAGGACTCACTTTGCCTGGGGACATCTCTCAGCCATGATGATCTTCACCAAGTCATTAAGTCACAAATGCCCGATGACATAATAAAGGAAAAACATCTCGCAGGGGTCAAATGCAACCAGACATTTTTTAAACAATAGGAAAACCCTTTGTGGAGGCAGAGACGTGGATGTCTTATTGCTCAAAGGTTTTCCGAAGTAAAAAACATCATTTTCACCCCAATCTTGTCTAATATGACTGCAAGGAGAACTCAGCCAAGTGAAGGAACCAAAGGAAAATCAATTTCCTACACATTAGGAATATGCATTTATCCATGTCCTGATCGATACCTTGGATTCCTCACACATTACAACACCCAGCTGCTTTTTGAGAACAGTGCTTCTATGCAGACCATGGGAGTTACGAAAGATCCTGCCATGCTTGTTTGATCTGAAACTTAATACCCCTTAATGTGACCCCTTGGAAAAATACTGGGGAAAGCAGCCAAGAAGGGGGGAGGAGGGGGGGGAGGGGAGGAGAGAAAGCAAAGCTTCCCAGAACAAACATTTCTGGCTCTTTCGGTTCCACCGAAAAGCTGTGCATCTATAAACAGTGCAGATTTGCAAGTAGGGGAGAGAGGAAAGGGAAAAAGCAGAGCTAATTGGTTACCGTGCAGCTAGAAGCTTGTGCTGGGCTGAGTGCCGGAGGGGCACCAGCGGGTAGGGGGGGCACAGCCTCTGCTCTCAGCCAGCTGGGGATAGGAGACACCACAGGGCACAACACAGCTTGGCTTCCAGCTTCCATAAGAGAGCTGGGGGAAATTCACAGCAGTTGGAGCCACAGCTCCAATGGCCAGCATGGCAGGAGGTCTGTGCAGCAGAACGCAGCACCTGGTGCACGCTTGGCTAGCCACAGAGATCAGCAATTCATTCGCCCCTATTTGCTATAGGGAAGTTCAGCGTCAGGGTTTCCTGTGCGCGATTTTAGTGCGTGGGTCAAAAACATCTGTGGGACGCACTGCACCTGCTGTGAGGCAGCCTGTAAGCCAAGGAGCAGCCTACAACCCCTGCGTCCTGCACTGCTCAGCTCTGTGCGCCCTGACCACAGGCAAAGCACCACCCACCCCAAAGCAGACCCACAGAACCAACTCGTCCTCTCCCAGCTGTTTTTTCCATCCCAACATCCAAGCTGATGCAGAGTTAAACAATCAGCAGCGCGCACATCTCCATGTACTCTTTGCAGGCTGGTTACACTGCTGCTCCCATGGGAGCTTAGAAGAAATGCACACACCCTTCTTTTGGGGAACGCTGCTCTCATCTCATCCTACCCACTGCACACATCATATATTGCGACTTACGGAGCAATCAGCAGATCAGCCTCCATAGGATCCCTCTCTGGACACGCACCCAAGCCCCACGGAGCAGCCACTGAGTGGCTGAGATGGTGCAAAGGGTGCAAGAAGGGGAGCACTGCGCTGCCATCCCTTCCCATGGGGCAGCTGTATGTACGCAGCACGCGGGGCAAAGCTTCATTCCAAGCAGCCCAAGAACTTCTGAAGAAAAGCGATGACAATTAAACACACATCAGGAAAGCAGAGAGGAGTGGGAGGCTAATAAACAGCACACTCTGTGGGTTTATGAATATTTGAACTATATTTCTCCAAAAAAAAAAAAAAAAAGGTACATTACTGCAAGTTATTGAAAATGAGTAACTCCATTTAATGAACCTTGCTGCTATCATGCTGACTAATAGAGTGATAAAGAGTTTAATCCATATTTATGTACATTTTATCTCATCGTAGTCGGTGCCAATAAATTAGCAAGTCCAATAAGAGTTGTGTTTTATATCATTGCTGCTATTAAATGTGCATGAAGTGCAGTGCAGCACCACGCTGTACGCGAGCACTGAGGCTTTATTTCACTTCATTTCTCTTCCAGGAGCCGGGCTGTGTTAGCAGGGAATGGGCACAGCACCCGTGCAATGCCAGACCCTCATTTCAGACATAGCTGTGCCACCTCGTCCTGCAGTCAATGCAACCATAGAGCAGTTTATACGTACAGATTCATACATCCTATTGTGGATGATGGTTTTTGAGCTCCTCGCAAGGAAAAAGGATTCAAACCCAAGCAAAGCTGCGATACAACTTGTAGAAAACCACGTATTCTTTTAAACAATTTGGTCTTTTAAAGCGTTTACAAACTGGAAATGTGGGCAGTCAGGTCACTTTTGGCAACCTATGCTGTGAAGCAAAGCCCTCCCCTTGCGACAGAGGGCTTGCCAAACAACTGGACATCAGGAAAATATTGGCTGTGAGCAGCTATTGGCTCTTCAGCTCCCTGGGGTAACTGGGAAACACTGCAGCCCCGATTACAAGAACCATGACACATCCATTCCGCAGAAGCCCGCGCTTGCCAATTACCCAACATCCCACGAAGGCTGAGATGGATCTTTTCAGCCCCGTGGGGATTTGGGCTGCAGCAGCCCACATGGCCAGCGATCCCATTTCTCCAGCTGGTCTCCTGCTGGCAGCAAGGAAGCAGCGACTTCCTGAGCTTAAAGCCCAAAGAGGGATGAGAGTCCCCACTGCCACATTCTGTTTGCTAATCACACTTCAGCAAGTCCGAGTGCTGTCGGTGACTGCTGTCTAACCAGCCTTCAGGTCTGGAAGAGAGAAATAACTGCTTTCAAGCCCTCAGAAAGGAACCACCCAGCACTGCTCCCTATGTAATTAAACAGTCCTTAATTCCTACGCACCGCTCTGAAAGTCTCTAATACAGCCAAAGCGTCTCACAGGCCAAAACGCACTACTGGTATAAGTAATGAATGGCTTGGGGGAGGATTTTTTGTGTGTGAAGTCTGCCCTTGGCCAGTGGGAACGTGAATTGAAGGCTCTTTCAGCTCACAGGACTGCAGCTCAAAGGCGGAAAGGCGCTGCGGTCAGCTGCAGATTTTTCCCTGTTTATTTGCTTTGCCGCTGTTGAACGCAGATCTGAGGATCGAGTGGGAATGAAAGGTGGCAAAGACAATGGGGACATTCTGAGAGGGACTCAGGGCAGCTGACATCCCACCGAACTCATGACAGCCACAGCAGGAAGAGATTTCAGTGTGCAGAACCTGTGCCTCGCAAACCACATGAGGCTGTTTGAAGATAGGGCGCATTAAAGCGAGCACGATCCCAGCCACCGAGCACGCTTGGGTCCCTCTGAAGTTTGTGATAAGTTTTTTTTTCCTTTCCAAAGCCTCTTAAAAACCAACAAAAACGGCACTGTTACGGGTTAAAAGCCGACAGCGCATCATCTGCTTCCCCTGCTACAGACCAAAGGCTGCGAAGTCCTCAATGACCTCCGAAAAGTAAACAGGAGGAGTCAGGAGAAGCTAAACCAGGACACAAAGGAAACAAAGCTGTGCTCAGCTGACACGTTCCAGGAGTTGCATCCCACCAGGCTCTGCTCGTGGACTCCTATGGTGATGTGAAGCAGCACAGAGCGAGAGAAACGTGACAATAAAGCAGCGTTTTAATTAGCGGCGCTTCTTTCCCCAGCCCAAAAGGTGCCCTCTGTGCATTCCTATTCCCAGAGCAACAAGAGCTGCCTTGTATTTCATAAATTAAAAAACTCATAAAACAAGCCCCTGTGATTGCACATTCCAGATAATGGTCCAGAAATAAATTAGGCAATAAATATCAAATAATACATCCCCATCAGCAGTGAAAATCTACGCTTTGGATAATCGGAGGAGGAGAAGATGCCTTCAAGCAGCTTATGCCTGGCAGCTACAGGGAGGTAAAACAATAGAGAGAGAGCTTTAATAAATCTTTTCACACCTTTTCCACTGCAGAATATAGCAGTTGTCCCATGTAATAGCTTCCCTGAGCTCCAAATCCATCAGAGTAACAGTGCACTCCTGATGCCTTACATGTCAGAAGCAGAGGGAGCAGAACAACAGGCTCTTATCAGAACCACGTAGGATGTTCCTCCCTCACAGCTGGGGCTCCTACAGCACTCAGTGCTGCCCATCAGCTGCAGCACAACACCAGGATGCACTCAGTCCCCCCCTGTCTGGGTGACAAAGCACCAACAGAGCCAGCACCCAGTGGGGGTAATGAGGGGGGGAACCCTCCACATGCATTTTTCACTTTGCTGCTAATTTTGCCTTGGCGTGAAACTTTCTGACCACTTCAGAAACTCCCTGCGCCCCATCGCAGAGCTGACAGTGATTTCAGTACGGCTGTTGTGCTCGTGGTAGAAGCAGCAGCTGGGGTGGACAGTGCATGATTTGCACACACACACCTGGGGAAAACCCTGAAGCACATCCCCCCCCAAAAAAGCCATCTCCCATGGACTTGCAGCCTGATCCCAGAGGCTCTGCAACCTGTACAAAGCTCAACTGCTTGCTCCCCTAATTCACTAATACACAGCAGAATCAGCCCCCAGATATTCAAGCTACTGCAAGCCAGATGCATGGGTTAAGGCACAGAATTGGCTCAGAAAAAAATCACAAAGCCTTCCCACATTCACGACAGCATGGCACAAACCTGCAGAGCTGCAGCAGCACTGAGCCCTCGCATCCCCCAGGTGCTGTGCTCTTACCTTGCCGAAGTCCCGCACATCAAACAGGTCAAAGGGGTCGAACAGATCGCTGTTTCTTAACCCAAACTTGTCGTGACACACTTTTAGGAAGGTTCGGATGTTCTTCAAGCAGAGGAACTGAGAGAAAGGAAAATATAAAAGGGAGAAGAAAAAAAAAAATAAGCGAGACGGGCACAGATTTGAATGGAGATTTCCCCCAGCTAAATTCAGGTGTGAGACAAGTTAATAGGAACTTGGGGACTTGCACTGAAAAACGCTTGCGTTGGTTTATTTGTTGTTCCTGGAGAAGTCGGGCTCCTGGTGCCCTGATAGGACTTCTGTGTTCTCAGCTGCACAGCAGAAACAAACACCCTTTTGAAAAACAACTTTCACAGTTCAAACATAAGGTAACACTGCGGAAAGGCTGGAAAGCTCGAGCCAGAATGTTTCCCTTTCAAGCCTTAACCCAAATATAAATTACAGCTGAGGGGCTACAGAAGCCCAGCGCTGAGCTTTTAACCATTTCCAACACGCTCCTGCTGGCAGCTCCCTGCACAAGTTGTACTCACTACATCTGTAAGCACAACTGCAGCACGTCAGCATCACTGCCGTTAGGATGATGCTTCAGGTCAGTGCTGATGCAGGACCACCTCATTCCCAACACTTGGATTCACCCACACTCCATCACCTTTCCTCCCCTTCAGCCCCTCCACGTGAAGCTGAGCTCCCAGCACCGGGCGCAGCCATCACATCAGTGCTCTCATTAGACAAACAAGCACCAGAGGCAGAAACTGAAAACAATTCTGTTTTTCTGGGGCATTCCTCTATTTCACATAAATGCTGCCGTAAATATAACCTGTCTAGACAGAAAGGGTTTTTGGAACCGCTTTACAACTTCTTGCTGATACGGGTTATGAAACAACTTTGTCTTTTGGGTGCCTGCAGGAATTCACATCCTGTGCACGCCGGTTGCTTGCAGCAGGCCTATGGCTGCTCTCACATGGCAGCCCCATTGATTTCAGATTTCAAAGCACGTGTTTATTTTAAATCCTTTTCAGCCTCCAGTTCTGAACGTGACTGGCACAGGTTACAGCCACAACTGCACACAGCAAGGGGCATTTCTCAGCAGAGCACCCCTGCAGGTCCCAGGGCTTGGGGAGAAGGGATGGCTGAAGGGCTCACTTCAGATAGACTTGCACAGCATTGGTATTCAGCCGAGCTGGAGGTGGAGGATGCCAGATCCTGAACCTTCCACATAATGCATTTTTGATTCCATGAAAAGCTCCAGCTTCACATTGCCTCCTTTCTGAGAGATCTCAGAGACTGCATGCCCAAGGCAATGAAATGCCTCATCCTGACCATTTCCAACAGCATGCCAGCACACCATGGCAGGGCTCCCAACCCTGGGTTGTCCCTGCTAAGGAAGGACAGAACCAAATACTTTTTCCAACACGGGCTGTGTCCAAGTGTCTTTGCTCACCCAATTCCAACCTGGGAGCCATCAGGCCACCAGCTGCTGAGTTAGCAGGAGAAAGACACCGTGTGCACACAGCCAGCCACCGAGCTCACACAGTGACAAGCGTCGAGGAAGGGATGACAGGCATCACAGAAGAGCCCCATCATCTGTTTAAAGACACGCTGCAAAGGCCCAGCAATGGGAGCAAGAAACATCTGGAGAAACAGAATGCCCTGAATCGCTGCTGGGGTGGGTAATGAGCAGCGACCACAGCCCCTGAGCCATGCTGGCTGCAGAAGGGCCCCAACACCTGCACACACCAAGTTTCAGAACAGATTTGCTTATTTTTCAGTGCACTGCATTGCAGAGAGGTAAACAAACTGCCACCAGCCCTGCAGAAACTCAGCGAGTGCAATCTCAGCATCACATCATAGGATGACAGCAGCCCTGCGCATAGAAGTTCCTCAGCAGCTTCTGGGTTGAAGCCTGTGAATGCTGCAGTGTCTGCTCAGCAACCAAACAGCCCAGGGTGGGATTTGGAAGATGCTCATCAGCAGACCCCAATTCCTACATTCAGGCTGGTGTAAACTTAGTGAAAGGCTTGGGATCCCCGAGAGAAACCGAATGATAGAATTTAGGGAAAGGAAAAAGTGGGGCAGGTGGTTTGTTGCTGTGGGATGTGAAAGCTCACAGCTTTTCAGAGCTGGTCTCTTTGGGAAGCAGTGATTGCAGGGCTGGGTTAGTGCTCTGGAGCCACGTACAATAACTCTGGGTGGCACAGAGCCACGCTGCTGAACCTGGTCCAAAGCCGTGGGCTTTAAATGGGCCCTGCAGCATGCAAGGAATGCTGCAGCTTCACCATTGTAGATAACCTATGACGAATGACGAAAGCGACTTTCTTTAGCACTTCCTGACTGTGATGTCAGATTTCCTCTTATCTGACTTCCAACACAGCCCAAACACACCAGGCGAAAAGAAAGCCCTCAATGGGGGAGCTGTGAGCATCTGCTTATCACGGCCGTCACAAACGGGAAAGGAAAAAAGCTCTCATTGAGAAAATATGGAATTTGCAATCATCAGTGGTGAAACGGGTACGCAGCAGTCTAAACCTCTTAAGAAAACAAAGGGCTGACTTCGAGTCACGCTGAGTTCCCCGCGTGCTGCTTTAACACTTGGAGAGGCAACAAGAGTGACGAAGCCCAGATAAGAGCCATGCAGGTGCTTGCACAAGCAGGCCTGCAGCCAGCTGAAGCACAGAGCTCTTGACACTCCCTTTGCTTGTTTCAAAGTCAGGAGCAGTGAGAAAGTCTAGGAGTATCCAACTGCCCATCAGGATCCACAGGGCTGGAGCTACCAGAACCCTGCATTGACCACCGCTCGTTAAACCATGACCTTTACCTCCTTATCTCTCCAAATATCTCTGTCTGGTCTAGCTCTCCTCCACATCAAGGCTTTACCAGTGAATTTTGGGAGCAGTAATTAAAGCCACAAGCACAATGGAAGCTCATGTCCCACTCCAAACAGCAGCCCTGCACCTTCTGCAGCTCTGGTGCTCCCCTGCTCCATCCCATTGTCTCTAGCAGAAAGCAGCAGCTGCAGAAGTGATACAAAAGCATCTCTGCAGAAAATCTCCCCTCCCATTCACATTTGGATTCAAGTCGCAGCTCATCAATTACTTTAGATGGACAGATTAAATTTCAGGTTGTTGGACAGCAGATTTATCTACTGAGAAGTGGAGAACAAAATTATTTTTCAAACAATTTAGTGCTATTATTTCTCCCCATTTCAGAGCCTCGCAGACTGGGCAAATTCCACTTAGCAAGACTGATTAACGAGACCGAAACACCGATAAGCACTGACCTTCACCACAGCTTGTCTCCTCACCACCACCCACAAGCCCTTATTAACCCTAGGAGAGCACCTGAGGGGTAGCAATCATCTCCTCTAGCAAACAACAATTACTGGTCACTGGGAAGAGCAGAAGCAAGCCAAGGTGCTTCCCAGCAAGGAGCATCAGCTCTCAAGATGTCACTGAAGTCTCATCCTCCGGGGACAGCACACAATCATTAGGAGCTCCTGCTTTGAGCAGGAGGAACCTGGTACAGCCCTTGCCCTGCTTTGTGCCTGCTGCTCTCCTTGCTCCTGCACAGGTATGGTGAGCAGAGAGCTCTGGGCAGCTGTGGGAACTGCTGCTGTTCACAACGTGTGGGCTTCCAGGCAGGTCTCTCAGAGAACAATACAGAGGTTCTGTATTGGATGCCCAAATATGCAGAACGTTGTAAAATCAATTTAAGATAAACAAACAAAAAGCAATAGTGGGAGGTCCCAGAGTAACCTATTAAATTCACCCAAGTCACAAAGCTCAGTTACAGACACAAGTACTGCTGGAAGTCTTTCCTGAGCCAGAGTCGGCAGGAACATTAAGCAAAGCCCCTGGGTTCCCCACAAAGCATCAATTACTGAAACAAGGAGGGACTGAGGGCAAGCACCGCCGAGGTGGCTGATGTTCTGAGGACGTGGGAAGAATGAGAGATGCAGCGTAGCATCAAATGATTAAATCCACATTACTCAGAGATGCAGAAGAAACGCACTGACGTGCACATAGAGAAAACACAGGGGAAAGTCCCCCTGTAGGCCCAGCCAGCGCTGTAAGAGCTGCAGAAGCCCAACCTGTTGCATCCTATGGGGGCTCTGCTGACCCCAAACCCTCAGGGGCTGCTGCAGGCTGAGCCAGCAGGCTCACTTCACCCACTACACGTGTTCCTTCAGAGAAAAGTGAGCAATATCCAGAACAAAACCCCCATCAGGTGTCTGATGAACCCAAGATGACAACGCAGGGCTGGAGGAGGGAACGGGGTAATGCCTTGTGGTTTAGGGTAAGGGAATGAAAACACAATCTTTACATCCTAAGGGGCCACGTTCTGACGGCATCCATGACCTTCCCTGAGCTTGGAGGGAAGCTGAGCCATCCCTGGCAGCAGGGCCAGGAAGGTTTGCTGTGAGCATGCCAGGGAGCCGGCAGAGCCGCGCTGCCACTGCGATGCACAGGGGCTGTAAATGGGCGGAAGGAAGCTGTGACTTCCCAAAGAAAGCAGCTGGCCGCAGCCGGGGACAGCATTTCCCCTCTTTGTGAAGTCCTCCCGGGTCTGCAGGCAAAGGTCCCAAGGGGAAAGCCAGCATAGCAGAGGGAAGGGAAAGGCTTCACCCAACTGCCCCAGCCTTTCTATCACAGGTGGTTGCACATCTGCCTTTCTCAGCCCCAGGGCTGCCAAAACCCATCGAATGCAACAAGAGCAGCCAGGGTGCAAACCCACCACGCTGAAACCTTGGCACTGAGGATTTGGAAAACCTTACTTCAGTTCTCCATGCTGATTATACTCCAGAGATGGATCTTGTAGGGTGTCTTTAAGGAAGAAATCTGCAAAGGAATAAGCACAAGCTCTGGGAAAAGCAGATGGGCCTGATCCTTTCTGAAGGTTTAAGTCTTCACCAGCTCTGAGAGAGGGAAATTCTGGGTGAAGGACAGCACAGCTTTGAGGAACCTGCCACATTCTTAGTGTTAGGAAAGTGAGGAAGCAGCACTGTTTGCTAAATAGAAGAGGATTTGCATCCCTACTCATCCTGGAAAAACCTGGGCTGACAAATGCCCGTGGGTTATCCCAAATCAGCACTTGGTCCATGAAAACCCCTCCCTGGCTGCTTCTGTGCTGCATGGCAGGACCAGCCTGGACAGCAGCAGCGCGCTATGCCTTCATGGACTGGGACAGACCTGCATCCTTATCCACAGCCCTTAGAGACCAAACACAAAGAGGCTTCTTTCAGCCTCTCCCACACAAGAGCAGCACTGGACTGCCTCTGAGGCACATTAGCAGCACACTGCCAAATCCTGGCTTGGACTGAGCGAGACACAAGGTCTGAGGCTGCAGGGGCTCGGAGGCACTGCTCCATCTGCCCATGTCTGTCACCCTCAGCAGAGTCCCCTGCTGCACTCATTAAGCCCAGCTCATTTCTCCTGTTGCTGGAAGAGGCACAGCTCCATCGGGGAGGTCAGTTCCAGGAATAAACAGGAATCATTCGGCTTTTTGCTCTTGACATGAAGTCCTAAGCTCCTGTTTGCCTCACCAGGGCTCATGCTTCATCATGCATGAAACACAACCATAGGTAAAAAAATATATATATATTATTGTAGCTGATCAAGAAATCAGACTCCTTCCCACGCACTGAGCTTGCAGCAAAGAAAATTCAAAACATTCTGGCCAGCAGCTTTAGGACAGGGCTTGTCCCAACCATGACAATCGAATTGTAACGCAGAATCCAGCTGCTGTTAAAGAAAACGGGTAATTACGTAACTGTATATAGGGTTACACCAGAATGATATGCTTACACAGAACTTTCCAAGCAGTCATTGTTTTTCTGCTCCTTGGGATGGGTGAGGAATTGGGCCGTGATGAACTCTTGACAGGACAGAGATGAGAACAGCTCTGCTATGCCCTGAGAGGAGCGACGGCAGCCAAGTGGGGAAATCAGCCCTTGTCACGTCAAGCACTGGGGCCAGAGCTGTGAGAGGGAACCCCAGGCAGGAGCTGCGAGTCTGGGCTGGCTCATAAAACACACAGAAAACCTTTATTCTGTTTAAAACCAAGATGCTGAATAGAGAAGCTTTGACTTCAGAAACATACCGTGGGGTAGGAGCTGCGTTAGATGCCTGTAATACCTGACTGCAACATCATTTCTGCTATGCGGACTACCATGAAATAATAACCAAATCTGCACATTGAATTCAAGATCTTTGTATCAACTTTATGAGTTCCATCTGAGCCCAATCCTACGTGCCCACTGCTATCTTGGCACACCCTCAGCTGACAGTGCAGCCATTTGGGGCAGGCCTGCTCCCAGCTCGAGGCACACATCTGTCTCGCTGCAGATGCTGCACGCTTTTGGTTTAAAGCCCCCTAGGAAATCTTATTTCAAAAGCTCTGATATCAGACCAGTGGCATGCAATCTTTCAACATCCAGCAGACTTTTCTGGCAAGAGCTTTGTACGAGCTGCCATTGCGTTATTCAAGCATCATTTCTCCACGCAGGCGTGATTTGGGGTGATCCGTTTCCAATTAGACTTGCTTCCCCTTCACAAAGCCTCAGAAATTACAACCAAATGTGTTGTTTTCCTCCCTGCAAGAAGTGCCAGGTTACCTGCCAGGAATCAGAGGTGCTGAACAAACCCATCTCCCGATGCAATTCATCCCACTGAGCCAAAGCAGCACAGCGCACACAGGGAAAGTGCGATTGAAAAGCAAGAACACAGCCATGAGAAATATTTATAACCCTGCATTTGTTGCAGCTTTTACCTTTTAAATCGCTGATGGAGGGCATAATGGCCTGGAACAATTGGAAAATCCTGTCATTTCGATACAAGCGTCAGCAAGAAATCTTAGAAATTGGATATGCAGCAAAGGCTGTGCCGGGTACCTCCGGGATGGCAATGCTGGGGGGCTGAAAGGCTTTAATGGATCGTGATTTGTCCAGTCTTGCTGCTGCCTGACAAGATCCAGAGATCACAGTTCAGCATCAACATCAGTGCTGAAGCACAGGAAGCCCTGGTTTGCCCTGGCAGAATAGAAGAGAGCTTGCTGGGCTTTGCCCAAGCCCACATTTACCTGTGTGTCCTTGCTAAAATCAGGCTGCCAACCCTCTGCCAGTGGGCTCAGTGAGAAACTGCTCCTAAGTGACACTCTGGGGACTGGGATGGCATTATTGGAAGCAGACAACAAACAGTCCAAAAACTGAGCTTAATGACACCGGGTAATGATGCTGAAAGATATCCCCCAGCTTCTTCTTCAACAAGTAATTAAAACCAGAGCCCTACTCTTCACATTGCAGATGGCTGATGCAGACCTGCATATGAGATTAGGCTGTACCGTGCAAGATTAAGCTCACAATGTGCTTTTAATGGGCCTCTGGATGTTTCTCTGATCGTGGTGGCACATGGGAGCTGCACGCAGCAGCCAGAGCACCTCTGGCTTCACACGTTCTGCTGCTGTTTGTTTGCTTGTGGCTCAGCTTTTGCTTTGGACATTCACCAGACACACAGCCTACTGCGTTACACTCATCTTTAAGGACAAGAGGGGAGACCCAGGGGATGCCAGCCTCACCTCAGAGCTGCAGTGTGTCCCATTGGGATCTCTTCTGTAAAGACCAGAAAGTAAATCAGGAGCAGGCAGTACGCATTTAGCACAGCAAGCTTTGCTTGTCCAACTCAATTGCTTTCTATAAAGCAACAGACATCAAGACAGATGTAGCTTGGAGCACTGATGCAATCAATGTGCTTTGCCTTCACGGAGGTCTCTGCCACCACCTCCCTCTGTACAAGGAACCATAGCCACGTGTCCTTTGGCCACATCCATTAAAACAGGGCAAGCTGCTGACAAAGTGCCCGTTTCACAGTGTGAAGGGACAGTGGGAAAGGAGAGCAACCAGCTGGGATGAAGGCCCTGCATTTCAGCTCCTCCTCCCTGCAGAGAGGGCCTTCAACATTCAAAAGAAGAGTTCCAAGTCTTGAAACACAGCTCAGTTCTCAGAACTGCCCAGGCATCAGCAGAAGCCTTCCATGAGTTTTCAACTTGAACAGGCTTGAGATTCAGCCCCCAAATCCTACTTGGCTCTCCCCTCATGGCTCCAAATGCATTTCTCTATATGAGGGAAAGGAAAACCATCCACAAATGCAGGCGTTAGCGCTGTTTCTCTTAGTGCACAAAGCGCACTTTGTGATTTGCATTCAGGGTATCAGTTCCTCACCCCTCAACACTGCAAGGAAATGAATTAACCGAATAGCAACAGTAAGTCTCACAAAGCTTGGGAGGCCCAGATGGGAAAGCTGAAGGTTAAAAATCCCATTTGATACATATGTGAGGTACAAATTAAGATGAACTTCAACCAGGTGAAGGATGGGGAGCCCACTGGCATCGCTGTGATGATGGGTTGTGGAGGTTCTTATTTAAGAAGCTGGGCTTTGTGCACTGCTATCCCAATGAATTTGGACACCTTAATGTGTCTGTCCTGTTTTTTTAATTTTGCTTTTCATTGCAAGAGTGAAAGGTTTGAAGTTTAACTACTCTGAGCTAAGCTAAAGGCCCCTAAATCCACCAAACCCAAGGACTCAGAGATGCCATAGCTGTGATTTGACCCCACACTGATCACTTGCACGAGGCTTTTTCCAGGCAAGGAGAGGACAAGCGCCACTGAAGCCCAGCTTTACAGCTTCTCAGTTACCCCCGTTTGCACCACGGGAAGAAAACACACTACTAAAAAGAAAAAAAAAAGAGACAGAGCAATCACTTTCCATTTCCAGTTATTTTTGCAAAGTGGGATTTAACGAGAGACTCCGGCCAAAATTAATGCTGCGCTGTGAAGTTTCCCCAAAGCGTGAAACGATTCAGTGCCAAAACGAACTGAAGGCATCTTTATGCAGTGACTGAGCGCTGAAGGTTTCAAAGGAGTGTTTGTATCGAGCGCCAGCCATCACAGCACATGCTCCAGGCATGGAGCTGGGCACGTCCCCATCCATGACCTTTCATCCGGGGGAGTCCTAAAACGAAGGAAACAGTGGGGAGCTTTGTGCCCAACCCAACGTGCTCTGTGCATGATGAAAACAGAAGGTAAAGCATCGGTAAAGCTGCTGAAAAAAAGTTGATGCCTGGCTTGAAAGAACCAGCAATGAGAACAGAGCCCACAGATTATGGGAAATAAGGCTCTAGATATTTCTGTTGTTCATTATATTAATACACTGGGGATACAACAAGATCAACACCATTTTCTGATCCGATACCTGTCTTGCTCTTTCCAGCCTGTAACACTTGCCTCTCTGCTGCATCAGCACAACAGTATTCAGTGCTGGCAGCAACAAGGCTAGAGGTGGGTTTAGAAACCTCACCTATGTTTAAAAAAAGGGATCTGAAAGTTGCAGAAATCCAGCACCTTGCAATCAGCCCAGCAGATGCCCTGCCCTGATATTTATCCTAGGTGGAAACACCTGGGACAGGTGAAGTTCATAGAATGGCCTGGATTGAAAAGGATCACAATGATTTCTAGTTTCAACCCCCCTGCTATGTGCAGGGTTGCCAACCACGAGAAGACCAGGCTGCCCAGAGCTCTGCCCTTCTTGCTTAAAGTCTCCAATGCTTTTGGCCACGCAGCTTAAAGCTTTGACTTAGCACACAAGGTGAGTCCTCCATTGGGTATGGTGGGGTGGGTGGATGCTCAGACTAGGTGATCCTGGTGGTCTTTCCCAACCCCACTGGTACTGTGACAACTCGTGCTATCAAGGATGTATGGTAGCCTACCACAAAGAAACTGTTTAAATATTTCAGTAGAAAAGCAGACACTTGGGATGCTTCAATTTACACTCATTTAAGAAAAGAAAGAAAAAAATATTAAGTGGAATTTGTGAGCTGTGAAGAGCCAGCTACGCTCAGAAGCCTCCTCTCCCCATCCCTGCACGGACCTGGTGCACTCACACGCAGGTGCTCCACTAGGACAAGCATTTCCCCTGAAAGCAGAATTTAATGATGTATTTACCAGCCAGACAGCAACAGTTACAGCAGACAGCCCACACGAGCACAGCTTACTCTCCTAATTGGAATATCTAAAATAAACTCTGTAGAAGGGCGTAATTGCATCTGCAGAGCGGAGTGCGTTAGGGATGGGTTCGTTTTGCTGTGCTGGTCTAATTAATTTGGTACGAGTGGAGAAGGGAGATGAGACCCTGGGGACTTGTTGGGCCGGACCGCTAATGCTTCAGCAGAAGGGGCAGGGAAGTGGGGAGCAGCATCTGAGCCCGGCACAGCCATTAACCCTCGCTCCTCCCAGAGCCATCCACCCCACTTCACAGCACTGGAAATGGGCAGGACGCAGAAGGACAACGCTCAGAGCTTCAAATGGGAGCGGGTCGATACATCTGGATAGGCAGCGGCCCTAAAAGAATGCAAAAAGCCCAGTGACCTGCAAATTAAAGTTACTTTATTGACGTGGCTAAGTGTAACCATGCCGTTAAATGCAGCCTGCTTGTCCATTTTGGACAGCAACCCTCTGCTATTTTCCTGGAGCCACCCAATATGAACTCATTTCCACTATTTAGGCTGCATACAACTAATGAAAAGTTATCTTCTGCTTTAAATTAATCCTCTTAGCAACTGCTTCCATCAACACGCTGAGAACTCAACCAGACCATGCATAGGCAGAGCAAACGTTACAGGAGAGGGGATCTGCTGCTCAGGGGCTGTGCTCATGCAGAAGATGTCACCATTTCCTTCCAAATTGGCTGCACACTGAGCTGCGACACCGGCTTCACCCTATACACACCTCCAAACCCTCCTTTTGCACAGCACAAGAACAAGTGTACTGATTTGTGTGAGGCACTGGCACAGGTTGCCCAAGGAGGCTGTGGATGCCCCATCCCTGCAGGCAATCAAGGCCAGGCTGGATGTGGCTCTGGGCAGCCTGGGCTGCTGGTTGGCAGCCCTGCACACAGCAGGGGGTTGGAACTGGACGAGCACTGTGCTCCTTTCCAACCCAGGCCATTCTGTGATTTTATGATAAAACACACTGAGCTCTGCACAACCCCGAGCAGAAGTCATTAGGAGTGCTGAGCAGCCAACGTGATGCTTTTTAGATTTTCTGCAGCAAACATTAAGACGGGTCCAGCTCCTGTTAAAATCACTACAGCACACATTAGGCTGAGCTGTTAGGAATAAATCGCTCCTCCGCACACCGCAATTGAGACTTTGCAGAATTGGAGACTACAGAGTATTTTACATGGCCATAAACACCAGGGGAAATAAAGCATCTCTCTGAGGTGCAGCTTCCAAAGCAAAAAGCTCTTATTCAAAGCTGCACTTCCTTGAGCTCCAGAGAGGAGCGGCTCTCCAACTGCTGATGTCTTTTAGGGAGGGGAGAATAAAGAACATTCCACACAAAGTCATCATGGCTTCTGGCTGCATTCAAGAAGCAAAATGCAACCCTTTACTAATAAAGAAAACTAGCACTATGAAGATTATTCCCCCCCCCAGGTCTCAAGGAGTGAGCAGCATCTGGTTGATGGAGACCTGCGGGCCTCACGGAGGGGAAGAAAGCCCTCAGAGGCAAATGCAGTTTTAGCTTTCCCAGGAACAGAAGGGCCTTCACAGAGCCCTTCCATCTTCTGCTTTGGGACTTTTATTTTTGGACCCAAACGGACCACCCTACACAGCCTGCAGATCCCAAACACTACAAGCAAACAGCGACATCTGTAATCGCCCGCTCTTTTTCAGAGTCCTTGCAACCATCTGGCAGAACCAAGTCCTTCCTATTGCTGTTTCTGCTTTTATTTACAGGCAGGAGGGGAAGAAAATTGGCAAAGGAAAGCTGCCGTTCACAGCAGGAAAAGCGGAACCACAACAGCCAGAGGACCCAAGGAGAAAAATAAAGGACGTACACATCCCCTACATCCTCCCTACCCGAGTCTGAGGGCACTATAAGGACTTCAGCAGAACTCAGAGCCCAGAACGGAGCCACTGAAAGGATGCTCACAGCACCAAGCAGGGCTCACACAGCCCTAACAAAGTGCTGCAAGCAAGAAGCAGCTCCACGTGTATTCTCCAGAGCAACAAAGCCCGATGCTCTGACAGAGACAAACCTAAGCAGTGATTAATGTTACCTCCAGCACAAAGACAAGTTAAACACCCCTTTGTGCAGAGGCACCTGCAGGGAGCTCCTCCTGCATGGCACCAGTGGAGCCGTACAAATAACAGTGCTGAGCGGCTGTATGACAGGTTTGTACAGAGCAACAACACTACCCAGCACCTCATCTTTATCTTCAGGGATCTTCACAGCCTGCACTGTCATTAGGAGAACTGCCTGGGAAGAAATCGAGGTGGATTCGAGCAGTTCCTCCTTTCCCACTTGGCACAGCACAGCTTTCCTCCTAAGCAATAACACCGTTCGCTCCTCCAGCTTTATTTTGGTGGATCCCCATGCTGAAGGCAGCTCCCCACCTCCACCCTTTAAGTTATCTCACAAGGAGGGGGGGGATGCAGGACACCACCCACTTGTTGTTTGCCAATATTCCGCTTTATACATTTTAAACCTTGCTTATTTTAACTTTGCTTTCAAGTTTACGAGACTGCAGAGAGCACTTGAGTCGCGTTTCTACGCATTTCCCCAAAGCAGAGATGGCAACGCCTGTTTGTCTGCCTTCCCTTAAGGAAGAATTAAATCCTCGCATCACAGAACTTCAGGGTCCGGGTCTTCTGGAAATACACCAGGGAAATAAAGCCACAGAAACGGGGTTTAATGGCCAGCATGGAGCCAGTCCTCAATGCAAAGTTATTGGCAAAGAGCAGCACCAAGAGACATGGCACCATAGGAGCTTCAGAGGAGCCAGAAGGACTCCAGGTTTTGGCTGCAGCACCAGAACATGGGGCACTTCAATTTAGAATTTCCATCAGAAGCCCATATTGTGGCATTGTCCTTCTCCACTGCAAAGGAGCAGATTCTGCTCATGCTGCCAAAACCACCAGGAAACATGAAAATGCAATGAGGCATCATCTTCCATCAAGAAATTGTTTTTTTTTTTCCTATAGAGATTCTCTCCCACCCTGGCAGCTGTATGCTAATTTCCCCTCAGCACTGCTTTATTATCACTCGGAACAGATGTTGCAGCTGCTCCAAAATGCAGAGGTGACAAAACCCATTAACCCAGCCCAGCAGCCAGGCTGGGCAGCGAGCAGCTGTGATGGAGAGGGGCTCACATCCATCCCACTCCTCCACCAAACACCAACAATGGATCAGGACCAAAAACCCACCAGCAGGAACACCCACAGATGTCACCACGGATGGACGCAATGCCATTCATCAATTTGGCCCCAAACTGAAAGAAATCCGCTTTACAACTTGGGCCCAAACATGGGTGGATTGACCTGTTGAGTGGGTGCCCAGCTTTGGGTACATGCAGATGAAATCCCTTCCACTGTAGCCCAGAAAGGTTTAGCTTTCCCCACAGAGTTGATTTCCCCCGTGCAACTCCTGGAGTAATTAGTGCCAGAATCTGTTTATGACCTTTGCATAAATTGTTCTTTTCTGAAGGGAAAGCTGTTAAACACGTTAGCAAATATAATTAAAGAGGGAAAGCGGGGGTGGGGGAGCACAAAGATCTGGAATTAAATCTGTCTAATTAGAAATGCTTATTGTGACAACCTGGCTAAGGAAAACCCTCTCAAGCAGACACTGCAGCTCCATTAAAGCTTCCTCGTAATGCCTTACAAGATTATCAGGCTGCCCAGACAAGGAGAACCACCTCTAACCTTTGTCACTCATAAGAAAAGCATCGAGGCGTTCCCCAGTGTGGACAAAGCTCTGTGACGTGAACCCACACATGATGAGGCTGCAAAACCTTACAAAGAGCAGAGCACAGCCTCCCTACAACCCCAGCGGCCTTTCCCAGCCTTATCACAGCCTCATCTCTCCTCCTTCATGGCCTTCGACCGCAGTTGCTGCTCATGCTGCAAGAAACGTGCTTTGCTATCAGGTGATGGGAATGTTTAACCACCCTCAGACCAAGTTCCCAGCAGGGAGATGCAGACTGGATGATGCACAGAGGTGCCACGCAAAGCACTGGGAAGCAGTGGTGATGGAGCCCATTAATTACACAGCAATGCACAGTATTACACAGAAAATCTGCATTACACAGAATATTTGCACAAATGCAGGGCATGCTGCTGGGCCTCCAACTGGTTTCCCAATTAGGAGATGACCCATGCAGAGAGCTATGGGGTGAATCATGGGGATGATGAGCATGGCCAGCTTGCTGCATGACCGCTCCCCTGGGAGCAGCACCTCCTGGCACCCGGTGCTGTGACCCCACAAACCTCAGTGCAATGCTCGCATTTCACATCCTGCAACCTAACATGGGAAAATCCTCTTGGAGGAGCCTCGCTGCACATCCAGCCCTCTGGGTGCTCCCTGCTGCCAGCACTGGAGCCAGAGCTGAGCACAACAAGCAAAGAACGGTGCGCAAGGAAAGCCCTGCTCCTCCCTGGCAGCCCAAAAGAACAGCTCAAAGCTCTGCAGCACGGATAGAGAAGTGGAAGCTGGGCTATAAAATCAAAGCGGGAAGCCCCTCAAAGCAACATCCTGGGTTTACTATAGATTTTATTTTATTTGCTGTTGAAAGTCACAATTCCCCCACAGGTCTCCAAGACGAGAGTTGTTTGCTTTTCTCCTCCTGAGGCTCACCAGCAGCTTTCTTGGAAGATCACTGACGTGTACAAGTGCTTCCCAAAGCACGTTGGCTCTCAGTAGGCACACAAGGCTGCCCCAGGTATCAGACACATTGCCTGTCCTGGGGAACCACCAGGCTGTGTGTGTGGGTTTGAGACACAATAGCTCTCCACAAACACATAACAAAATATAAACATCCAGCTACGTTCACAAGTATCTCCCCCACTCATGTTGCTTCTGCCAGAGGTGAACCCTGCCTTGGAAACCCTGTAAGGCAAACCTTCCATGAATGCAGTTGCTCCTGCACACACTCCATGTATCTGATAAACTCAACACAAGCAAACTGCCTTTCCTAGAAAGCAAACCAGTCTCTAAAGCACGTCTCAGATCAAAGCAGTCTGCTGATGCTCATTGAGGGCACTGCCTGACCCTCACAGCACTGCAACGGTGTTTCCCAGAGCGACTGAGCAGCATCCCCCATCTGTGAGCCCCAGAGCAAGGCTGATGTGTGCTCAAGGCTCGGGCATTTTTTTTTCCTCCCTCCCATGGGGCCAAATGCTTTTGTCATGCACATGGAGTCGAGCAGATTTCACAGACAATTCCGTGTTTGCAGCACAAACACAAATCACTCCTCCTGCTCCTCCCCTTCTCGGTCTGCTCTGCTCCCTGCCCACTCCCTTTCAAATACCAGATGTTCCATTTAGCAGTAAGCTACCATAAAACACAGCAAAAGATATGAATGCTATAAAAAGGCCAATTTACTTCCCCCCTCCACCAGCGTTGAAGCACAGGGCTTGAAGAGAAAGAGCAAATTTCCTCTAGAGGAACTTTTCCACCTCCCCCATTGATCAAGGCAGAGCTGGCAGTGTGAGCTGAGGTGTGAACCCCCCTCACCCCACAGACACCACCCCGCTGTCATCGCATCCTGCACAGTTGTCAACATCTGCATCACTGCACCAGGTTCAGCCCCAGGTCAGCTGTCAGCACGGGTTCACGCTGCTCCCGACACAGGCATCCAAGGCACCGCACAACCAGAGGTGCCCCCCACATCCGGCAGACCTGGCAAATTCAAACCTGAGATGTCAAGTGGTGTCACAGCAAATAAAGGCTGATTTCCAAGCGGGTCTCTACCGCAGGCAACGCTCTGCTCCATCACAACACCCATGAGCCAGACCCAAAGAGCGAGTCAGGATATGAGTCAGGCTGGTGGCTTTCCAAGGAGGCGAAGGAGGACCTTCCAGCTGGATGCTGGCTGCCCAGACAGGGCAGTCCCCCGAGTTAGGAAACAACAAGAGCAGATCCTGCGTTATCTCCTGCCACCCAAGCGACAACGTGCAGAAGGGCGGAAGGAAGACAGTGGGAAGGCTGCAGCCTTTGTTTGGTGACGGAAAGGCTTCCAGCCATCCCAGCCATCACATGGAAGGGAATGACACTGGACAATGAAGATGTGGCAAGATGTGCTCTGCAGGGCTTTTTAGACAGCCCAGGAATCTTGGTGACTGACACAGCACTCTGCGGTGACTTCTGCTACGGATCTGCAAAGCGACCCATCTGTACCCAGATTTGTCCAGTGTCTTTGATGAGTCATTCAGAATTTTGTTAGAGCACAAACACCTTCTGACACAAGGAAATAAGAAAGAAAAGGCTCAATGTTTCACTCATCTTAAGGACTTCACAGGGATAAACCCAAACGGTTACACCCCAGCTAAACCTTCCTGCTAACAAGGAGGAGACCCATCAGGTTGCACTCAGCCAAAATGGTCTGGATTCACACCCCCAGGAGGAATATCAGCAGAATATTCATAGAACGTAACCAGAAACAGGAAAGGTGCCTGCAGCAGCTTAACTCCTCAACAGCCCCACACCCAACAGCAAAAAAATCACAGCTCTAGGGAGAGGTTTGCTACCCACACAAAGTGCCCGTGCTCACAGGGCTCAGCAGCTGCAGGGCCACTGATAAACTCAAGCTACATGAGTCCCCACCTCCCAACCCCAACAGCAACTGCTGCAGCAGCAAGGCTTTGCTGCACACACAGCTCTGTGCTCTGCTGGCTGCTTTGGCAGAGCTCTGCTCGGCCCCTTGCAGAGCTCACAGAGGGCGGAGGACAAACGCGGCCGCTCCTTGGGTTGCATCATTGGATGGAACACAACATTGAGCTGCAACCAAAGAAAACAGGAGGGGAGGGGGGGGAAAAAAAAGTGTAAAAAGTCATTTTTATTAGAAACAGAGCTTTTCCGGGCTGCCCTGTTCTTGATAGGGAAACGCAACACTGGGAAAAGTCATTTAATTAACAGTGGGCTTGAAAGTTGTGAAAACTCTCATTTTTATTAGCAGTTGCCCTGAGACAGGAAGAAAGCCTTTCCTTCTCCTTAGGAAAACAACTTCAGATGGAACACAGCTTCGGATAAAGCAGAATCCTGGGGATGCAGAGTACAGGTGCACAGGGTGGGAGCTGAGCAGGGAAGCTGTGCTCACTGCTGTGCTTTCAGCTTGTTTCTGGTGAAGGATGCAACTGAGGGCCAAGCCTGCATGAGGGAGGAAGAAAGCAGTCATGCAGCTCTAGGAAGGTGCTTCCATGCTCAAAATAAATAACTAACAATGAAAACAGAGCTGCGGGATCAGCATAGTTTGAGAGAATCCCTCGGGAGGGCTGAGATCAGAGGAATTTGAGTGGAGAAGTACGGCAGCACGAGGGCTCCAACGCCGCGCTGAGAAAAGAGCTCTGTCTCTTTAAGAATGGACAAAGCAGCAGATCAACAATTCGCCCTGAGGTCAGTCTGAAGCAACATTTCTGTCCCAGCCAAGAGCTGGGCTCCGTCTGGCTGCGGAGGAGCAGAAGGAAGCATCGGGTCTGCAGAACCCAGGAGGTGATGCTCAGCCCCCCAGGGCTGCACAGCCATTCCTCTCAGCACAGTGTAACCCTGGTGCACACCTGGCCTGGTCCAGCAAAAGCCTCAAATCCTGCAGCCTAATCTCTCGCTCAAGCACTGGGACCAGACAGAGCCAAGCAGCTCAGTATCACTACTGCAGAACAGCAGTTTATCTCCTGCAGGAACCAAGCACCACGATGTCTGTTGCCTGGCGGTACCCCAGCCCAATGGGACACCACCAAGGATGCAGAAATGAAGCAATTCTTGCAGCTCATCAGCCTGCTGTTGAGAGAAGGGGCAGCTTCCAAGCTTGGTCCCAAATGGAAGAGTGACAGAACAGCCTGAGTTTTGGGGCTTTGTGTTTTTCGAGGCAACTATTCACAAGATTGCTCCTGCACTGTATTGAAGGCAGGTATTTAACTCTCATCTACCATTCAACAGGGGAAAAAAAAACCATCCTCACTGCTTTTTATGCTCCTTGGCACAGCCTGCAGGATCCATCCAACACCTTCAGTCACCTCCTACCCCAGCAGAGCACACAGGAGCCTTCAGCCTCAGGTCACATCATACCTCATCACCTCAGCCAGCAGAGAAAGAGGGCACTGCCTCCAGCTCCAGCGAGCTTTCAGGGTGCTCTCTAACGTTTGCTCCCAGTGATGCTACAGGAAGATGGGAAGGAAAACTGCAGCGGGTTCCTATTTGCAAGGCACTCCCGAGTTCGGCCCTACAAAACAGAGCACCTTCTCCCCCCCCCCCATTTGTAAAGCTCAGCACATCCGAACGGGAAGTCAGTGAGACACAGTAAACAGTGATCTGTAATGAGGCCATTTTTTATAGCTGCTTTTGGAACAGAACTCAACTTCAAGAAGCAGAGAGTAAATAAAAAGCAAGGGGACCTGAGCGGGGTAAATTGGAGCTGCTACAGAGCAGCGGAGAGATGGAGAGCAGGAGGTGAGAGGGGTCAGCCTCCCTCTGCCAAGGAAATCGCTGCCTGGGAGCACAGATACACTGTCCTATAGGGGAACTGCTCTCCTATATGCAGGAAAGCATATGCTCTCCTATATGCATTCCCAGCACACCAGACTGGCTCTGTCTGTGCCATGGTGCTGGGTACAGCCTCAGAGCCGGACTGCGCTCAACCACCTGCCAGCTCCTGTAACACTGCATTCAAGTTAACTGCTGTCAGGACTCATTGAAGCAATTACAGCCATCATAGTTACAAAGCCTCCAAGCGGCACTGAAGTCCCAAAGCCTCCTGAGTAATTGCTGCACAACACACAACGGCGCTCTCCCATCTTCCTTGTACCTGGGGGAGGCATTCGGAACAAACCACCTGCTCCCAGTGGCACAGCGAATGACTGCCTACATCACCAGCAAGTGGGACTCTGATCCCAAATTATTCCCATCTCTCAGAGGACCGGCAGCCTTGCAGCTCAGGCAGGTGTGCAGCATCACAGCACTGCTGTACGACGCAGCAGCTGAGGCACGGGGCCAATTACGTTTGCTGCATCTCCGTCTCGGGAGCCCTAATAAGGCACTGCAGACTGAGATGGATTATCCACAAAGAGATGTCAATATGCAACAAATAAAAACCCTTAATGAGCTGACCATTGCTGTCAAGCTGACGTCTGTGCGCACAGATGCACCCATCAGACGTGTGGCTGCTTAATTTCAAGTATCCAGGAGATAGAATCACTAAGGTTGGACGAGAGCTCTGCAATCCTCAAGCTCAACCCGTCCCACTGCCCACGTCCCCCAGTGCCACATCCACGGCCCTCTCATGGAGGATTAGTTTTATCCAAGGAGAATGCAAATTAAAAAGAAAAAAAAAATCAATCTGCAATCTTCCCTGAACAGCCTCATATATAAAATGAACAGCCTCACCATGCTGAATGCAAGCAGAAAGTCGTTCCATTTGTATTTGGCCTGAGTCTTAACTGAGTGATGATTCAAAGCTAATTATTGATGGAAATCTCGAGCTCGCAGCTCTCCATCTCACAAAGAGAGCACAGGGCAGAGAACAGCTGCCCCAAACCATAACAGGCAATGGGGAGAGCAGCAGGGCGCTGGGCATGGCTTTGAGTAGGAGCAGGGAGGGCAAGCTGGAGGGTGCTGCACCCACCCACATTCAGGTATCAAAATGCCTCGCACTGCTCTCAGCCAGCTGGCAAAACTGCTTAAATTGCCCCCAAAATCCAATCACTGTAATCGACGTGGTGATCAATAAGCGCTGAGGGCACGCGCTGCAGCCCCACTCCCACCCTCTCCAGAAACAGCCTCCACAGCAAAAGCAATTAGCAGAAATGAAGTTTTACTCCAGGCTCATCAGCAGCAGCCTCACATCTGCCAACTCTCGGAACAGAGTGGGGTTTTAAGGCTTCTTCCTGCTTATTATGTCTCCATAGAGGTTCAGCAACTTCGAGTGGGCAAGCAAACAGGGTCACCCTGTCCTGCCAAGCATCACCAGGGAACCCTGCCTCTGGGATCCAGCAGTAAAAAAAAGCAAGCCTGAGGTCACAGCCTCTTTGGGTTTAGCAAATAAATGAGTTAAAGGAACACAGCCTGGTGCCACGGAGGGAGGAACTGCAGCAGCATGGAGTGGGAGCTCAGCAAGGAGGGGACACCAGGCCACCCCTCTGCAGCACAGCGGGATCCCTGCAGCCTCACCCACTGCAGAGCTGAACCCGAGCTCCAGCTGAAACAGAACCAAACCAGCAGGGATGGGGGAAGGTAAGAAAACACACGACAGCGTCTGGATCTTTGCTGAGATGGGATTTCACCTCTGGCCTTTGAAGTGGTGCTCACCTCAGGCAAAAAGCTGTTTCTCCTTACGCACCTGCACAGCCCCATTTGATTCACCCAGAAGGAGATGACAGAGCATTGCTGGGTGTTTCAAGTCTGGCACACGTGCCTCCGTCCCCTGGCACTTCACATAAACGAAGGAAACTCTCTGCACAAGGCAGGCAGCTGGTGACCCAGCCCAGCCTGTCAGCCTGAACACACGTTTAATATCCAAAACCACCTCTGAAGTTTGAACACACTCTGTCTTGCACATCCCAGCCTGTGTCTGAACGCATCACTGCTCTTTGACAAAAATCCACACCTCCCTCAGGCTCAGCTCAGCCTGCCCTCCCCCTAAAGCCAACGAAGCACCGGAGTATTGCAGGCAGAAAGCAATGGAGGACAGCAGGGCTGTGAGCTCCCACCTCCATTGCGGGGCAGGAGCTGCTCTGAGGCCAGCAGGAGCTCCTTCCTAAACTGCTGCTGGGACCTCCCCCAGATCACAGCTGCCATCCCTAATCCTGATGTTACTTCCCCAAGGGCAAGGATTAAACCCAACCTAGGTTCGCATGGCTACAATATTTCCTTGAAAGAACAACCCCAGGTCGCGCCATTCACGGCGTGTTTTAACAGAGCTCCCCACACAGCTCCAGTGGGACAGCTTCTATTTGCTCACAACAGCCTTCACAGAAGGCAGTTTGCTCAGTTTGCCCAGAGAACTAAAGGGAAACCCCCAGCATTGCTGCAGCCCAGGAAGAGGCATCATTTCATGGTATTCACACTGAGCATCAGGCCTGAGCAGCTCCCAGGTGAGCCGTCCTTGGGCACGCAGCTCCCCAACCACACACAGCTGTGTGCTGCTGGGAGAGAGGGCAGGACAGCCCCGAAGCAACCTCCCCTTGGCACAGAACTCCAGCACAACAAGGGAGAGGCGCTTGTGGCCCCGCAGCGTGCTTGCGCAGCACAGAGCACAACTCAAGATCACGTTATACATTAGCTTTCAAATACTTGGATAAGCAGAATCTCACGTGCCCTCGCAAGTAGGTAATTCCCCCTCCCTGCTCACCGAAGGATCCTCAGCACAGGGGATTGAGGCTGCGTGGTTTGCTGTTTGCAATCGATTTCGTTTCCCGATTCCCATGCAAATACCACACACAGCTCCAAGTGCAAAAACGCAAACGGAGCATCTGAAGCCAAAACAACTAGAGCCGGTTTGAGGTTCGTCGCCATCAAAACAGTCAAAACCTCGAAACAATTCCAAGGAATGGAATCCTAAAGCTTTACGGTTCCCGTACCTTCGAGTCATGGATGGGAGCTGGGCAGGGGGACGGCGAGAAACGGGAATAGCGATGGGGACAGCAGGGAACGCAGCGAGAAACGGGAATCCGGATGGGAACCACAGCCGGACCCGGTGCGGGAAGGGACGGCACTGCGGGGCACCGGGATGTGCGCGGCTGTTATTTTTCATTTTCCTGGGGAAACTTTTGCTCTCAAGGTCAGTTTCCTCCCAAGGCAGCACTGGAGACCGCCGGCTCCTCCAGCGCATCAAAGCCGAATTAATGGCTCATTAAGAGCCCGGAAAGTAATCACGCAGCCCTCAGCTCTGTTAGTTGCTTTTGTTTCCGGATGATGTAAATACGGGAGAGAAGTTTCCTTCTTTCCCGGGGACGGAACCCCCAGCCCCCACTCCCAGCCCGTTCCCGTGGTCTCCCCGCAGAGGCTGAGCCCCGCGGTCCGGTAGAGGAGGAGGCGATACAGACATCGGCACAAACCCTCCCCATCCACGCGTGCCACGAAGTTTTTGCACGAGCACCACAAAGAGCCCCACGGAACCCCCCGACTCCCTCCTCCCTTCCTACCTGGGACATCTGGGGCCTGAAGTTGATGTCCTTAAGATCGATGGAGCCGGGAGAAAGGTTGTGCAGCAGTTGGCACAGCAGCACCCCGTCCCGCAGCGCCTGCGCCAGGTCGAAGACCACCGCCGAGGGCCAAACCACGCGGTGGTTGGGGGGCAAAACTTTGCAGTCGATCAACCACCGCCCGCACTGCCGCCACTCCTCCATGGCCGCGGCCCCGCTCTCGCTCTCGGCCTTCCTCCTTCCTCCTTCCTCCTCCTCCTCGCCGCTCAGCGAGGGGCTGCTCCGCTCCGAGCCGCCGCGCTACGGCTCCGCTCCATCGCCGCCCGCCGTCCGGGGAAGCATCGCATCGCTCCTCCGAGGAGGAGGAGGAGGAAAGAGGAGGAAGAGGAGGCGGGGGACGGAGCGGAGTTTTCCGGCGAAGGGCTGCCCCTGTGCGGCCCCACTGCCGCGCTCAGCCGCACCGCATCGCCCCGCGGACAAAGGGCCCGCCGCCGCCTAAGTTGCGTCCTGCCCCCAACCCCCCCGCAGGCACCGCCCCGAGGAAAGTTGCGGGGCCCCACCTGCACACAGCACGGCTCGGACCGCCGCCGTACCGGGTGGCAGTTTGCTGCTCCCCCCGCACAGCCCCGCAGCCCCCGCCCCGACGGGAGGAGCTCCCGGACCGCCCCCCCCCCGCCCCTTTGTCTGCGGGAGCCCCAGCCGGGCCGGGGGGAGGGCGGTGCGTTGCCGCCTCCGCTCCTTTTTTTTTCATTCTTTTCCTTTTTTTTTTTTTTTTTTTTTCCCTCTCTTTATTTTCCTTCTTTTCCCCCTTTTTTTTTTTCCACTTTCCTTTTTCCCCCCCCCCCTTTTTTTTTTATATCCCCTCTTTTCCTCCTCCTCGTGTTTCCTCCCCTTTGCTTCGCGCAGAGTGCAGCCCCGCACCCCGTCCCGCTTTGTCTGCCCGCTCCTCGGCTCCTGTTTGAACCACGAACACCGCACGGAGACGTTAACCCAAACAAACGATCCTTCCAAAACACAAAGACAACTCCGTTAATTAATTACCGGTGTCTTTATGACAAACCTCATCTCTCAGCCATTCACTTGGCAGCAAATTCTTGAAAATCTCTAATTTTCACTGTTGGCGTCCATCCAGCTCAGCACGGCCTCTTTTCCGATCAGCTCTGAGTTGTTTTGGTTTTTTTTCAGAGATCCTCTCCCAAGAGTTTGCCAATTCATTCCCATCGCAGAGAGGCAGAGCTGGGAGCAGAGCCTGGGCTGGAATCAGCGATTCACCTGGACGTCCAAATGCAAAGCTGACCTCTGAGCCAAGCAGGGATGGGGAGAGAGAAACATCACCAGTGTGAGCCCTGAGGATGGGGAGGAGGATCCAGGACTTGTGTGGCGCCCAGATCCCTGCAGGGGAACAGGGATGGAGCAGCACCTGTGTGCCCCAGCCCTGCAATCAGAGCTGTGCTGAGCCCCAGCTGCACTCAGCAGCACTGATTTCAGGCAGCAGGAGGTGTGGAGATGTTCTATGTGTGCTGGGCTGCCCGGTCAGCTCAGGTCTGTGGGTAGAAAACTACAGAGGGGTTTGCTCTAACCAGGGCTGCTGGCAAAGGCCTGGCTTTTTGCTATGTGGTTATGAGCAGAGTTGGGCCCCGGGCACTTGGAACAGTCACAGCATTCTGTGGGGGGTGGTGCCGAGGGAAGTTTGCCTCTCATCTACTGGGAAAACAGTGGAGAGCAGAGATAGCAGAAAACTAACAAAACAGCAGCAATAAAAAGAATAGCAAACAAAGCGTGGATCTGTGAGGCACCCAAAGGTGGACATCTCCCTCTGCTGGGGGTTGGGTGCAGAGCTGCGCTGAGCCATGCTGCGAGTGAGGCTGATAACCGAGGGTGCTGGGAAGATCATAGCAGAAGTAGCATCGTGATTATTTCCATTCTAAAACAGTCTCAGTAATGGAGTGCAGGCCGGCAGCGAGTGCTACAGGGGGGTACTGAGCTGAGAGGGGCTGTGGAGCGTGGGGGTGAAACTGAGGGTGTGGGAAGGGAAGAAAAAAGGAGAGGAGAGATAAGGAGAGAAGAAAAGAGAGGTGGAGAGGAGAAAAAATGAAAGGAGAGGAGAGAAGGGGATGGAGAGGAGACCCTCCAGGACCTCCCCAGTTTCCGAGGCAGCCACGTCCGCGTGCTGCCATCGCCCCCTCCCGGAGCGATCCGTGCGTGCAGCAGCGCAGCCCCCGGGCCGGGTTCGGAACCGGCCCGCTTGGAGCCGACGTAACGCTGTGTTGAACGTCGGGCAGCTTTGGGTGCGGGCGGCCTCCCGCACAGCCGGCACATCCCGAGTTTTTATCCATCTTTTGTATCTCTTGATCTCTTCCCTTTGCAGCTGTGCCTGGCGAGCTGCTTTACAATGCGCTGTTCAAGATGCTCCTGTACTTCCCAGACCTTTTTAAGTCACTGCATTGTGATTAAGAGCTCTCCTCCTTTGTCACTTTGGGGTTAGGGTCAGAATTGGGGTTACAGTTAGGGTTATGGTTATCATTAGGGTTACAGTTACAGTTAGGTTATTGTTATGGTTAGGGTTATGGTTATCTTTATGGCTAGGGTTTGGGTTACAGTTAGGTTATGGTTCTGGGTAAGGTTATGGTTAGGGTTAGGTTACAGTTAGGGTAACAGTTACAGTTAGGGTTAAGTTATGGTTAGGTTACACTTATGGTTCTGGTTTGCATTGCATTACATTGCAGTCCCAAGGGCGGTCATCCTGACTTAAATAAAAGCGTTTGTTGTATCAAAGGAGATAAGCACAGGGATGAGTAGAAATGCTGGGTCTGAACGACAGCATCCTGGCTCATCTCCCCCTGGATCCACCGCCCCACACATCCTGTGTCCAGGTGCAGCGATTGCAGCCCTACTGCCCTGTGTTTTTCTATGGGGCAGCCTTGGGGCGAGCAGAGGAGTTGCCCCAGCACTGCACAGAGCTCTCACCTTATCCCTTCTGTTGCTGCTGCTTCCAGGGTTTATTTTTAGTCGGAAGGGCCCCGCTGGCAGCCGGCACAGGGCTGTGCTGCAGTGGATGGGCAGAGGCAGCTGCTGGCTTTGGGGCTGCAATTCTCCCCACCTTCAGCACCTCCTGCTGTGCTCTGAGTTCTGGGAGGGGATTTCAGAGGGGATCAAAGTACCGGGGGGGGGGGGGGGGGGGGAGGAGGAGAAGCGAATGTATGCAAAAAAATATAATGAAAATATTGAATCTGGTTCCATTTAATGATGATTTCAGATTGTAACGATTTCGCATTCTGCAGCCTCCACCAGGTGGGGCCTGGGCTGATTCCTCTGCGCTGCCGGGAGGCGGACGGAGCTGCAAAGCCGCGACGTTTCCGATAGTAAACACATCCACAGCGCGCTCCTTCGCGTGCCTTCCTGTCTCCTCTTTGTGTTTGGTCTCGGTCTCCCGGGAGCGGGGAATGCAGCGTGTCTGACAGACGCCAACCCCGCACAACGGAGCAGAAAGCGGCTTTCTTCGGCCCTGAGCAGCAGATCAGCTGGCGCTGCGATTGCAGGACGTAAGAAGATTGCGAGTTTAAATTTAGCATCATCGGGAAAAGAGCGAGCTCTCCTCGCAACGCATTTCGTGCTGTGTTTAGCCGGGGGGGCTCCCACGGACGGAAAGGCAGAGCCCCAAGGATGCTGCTCTCACGGGGCTGCGGCGGTCCCTACCAAGCGGCTCCCCACGGCTTTCCCGCAGCGTTCGGACACGCGTGGAGCGACTCCGCCGTTCCCCCCCCCTCTCGCAGGCCGGCCCCGCTGCTGGCTCCGCCCGCCGTGATGCGTTCGGGAGGCGTCTCCGCTGCCGCCGCTCCGCGGAGCCGAGCCGGGGCCGGGCCGAACCGAACCGAACCGCGCAACGAGGGTACGGGGCGTGGGGAAGGCGGGGATGGGGGAAGGCGGCCGTGTAATGGGGATTATGGGGGCCGAAAGGGATGGCGGTGGGGGTGGTGGGAGTTGGGGAGCGCTGGGTGGGCCTCGCCGTGACCCCTCGCTGTGCCCCCTCAGGTTGAAGCGGCGAAGCGAGGAGGGAGGAGATCGATGGGCGGCGAGAGACCCGGAGCGGCGATTCGGCCTGCAGCGATGGATGCGTGATCTGCGGAACGCCGTCCGTCCGCTTGCAGCACGGTGACGGGGGGACGCGCGCCTTGGCCCCATCCGAGGGACACCCCGCAACCCGCCGACACCGCACGCGGAGCTGCTCGGAGGGCACCGGGACACGAAGGCAGTGCCAGCCGAACCGCGCCGCGATGTCGCCGCTGGGTGAGCTGCGGGAAGGCCCCGCGCGTCCCTCCGGCGAGGCCGGGCTGGCCGCAGGGAGCGCTGAGTCCGCGCATCCCCTGCCCTGAGCCGGCCCGGCATCGCCTCCGTCCCTGGGATGCTCAGCTCTGAGCGCAGCGCTACAGCCGAGCCGCTCCGACCCAGCGGGGTGTATTTCGGGAGGAAGTTCTCACCTCTGAAGGTGCCCTTGGACAGATGAGTGAGAAAGTAATGAACGGGCGGGTGCCCCTGCCTGAAAAAGCCTTGTCCGAGGGCTACGCGAGGCTGCGGTACCGGGACACCTCACTGCTCATCTGGCAGCAGCAGCAGCAGAAGTTGGAGTCGGCCCCCCCCAACACGTATCTGAGCCGCAGCCGCAGCATGTGGTACTCGCAGTACGGCAATGAAGCCATCCTGGTGCGGGACAAGAACAAGCTGGACGTCTCCAGGGACACGGGGCAGTCCAAGTTCTGTGCTATCATGTAATTTTGTGTCAGAAATCTGCACGTGGATGCGAAGCAGGTTTGCACAACCACAGGGCTGCGGCCAAAGCAGCTTAAGGATGGGTCTGAGCGGCAGCCGGAGGTTTCTGTTGCTTTGTGCTGTCGGTGGCATCCCATGTTGGGTTGGAAACTTGCTTGGGATGTGAGAGCTGGCAGCGCCCAACTGGACCACGTGGATGGAGCGTGTTGAGAACTCAGCCTTCCAAACACTTAGCAGGAAAGGCATGCTGCAGTTTCCCAGCAAATTGTCCTGTCTTGTGCCAGTTTGGTGCTATAGAAACAAATGACAGGTGGCACTTTTGGAGCCGATGCAGCAGAGCCCCTCTGTAGGAAGAAAGCAGCACGCAGCTCCTGGAGAGTGCTGCCTGCAGGCAGAGGTGGGCTGCAGAAGGAAGCAGCCTGCTGAAGGTTGCTCAGCATTTCAGTTTTGTTGCATGTAGTCGCTTGGATGGATTTATGTGCTAATCCTGGTTGGATGACATCTCTCGCTGTAGTAGATTTGGTGTGTACATACTGTGTTTGGCAGTGTTTGATTCAGCCAATGGAAGGCAAGGTCAGGCTGAGAACCACAGAATCACAGAATGGCCAGGGTTGGAAGGGATCTCAAGGATCACGAATCTCCAACCCCCTGCCACATGCAGGGCCACCAACCTCTCCATTTAATATTAGACCAGGCTGCCCAGGGCCCCATCCAACCTGGCCTTGAGCACCTCTAGGGATGGACAGGGCATCCACAACCACTCTGGGCAGCCGTTCCAGCACCTCACCACTCTCATAGTAAAGAACCCAACCCAGCAAACACCCAAACCTTTCTTAAAAACAAAGCAGCACCGTTTGCAGGGCTGTTAATCGCGTGCCCAGCACTGCAGTGTAACACTGGGCTGAAGGCACAGCCCTGCCTGGACACCCCATCCAGCAGTGCTGGGACACGGGTTCAGCTCCAGGCAAACCAGGACCCGGTGTTGACCTCCAGGTGGATCATTTACCTGCCTAAGTTCAGGTATTTTGTTGTATTTATCTCAAACCTCTCCCTTTCAAGCACTTTATTTTAACACAGTGAAGAAGAACCTTCTCCCCCCTCCCTGTGTGTGCTGAATGCTGGAGCACAAAGGCACTGAGCAGCACACACCCTCGTTACCCTGAGACCATACCCAGTGGATGCACTGCAAACCACGGGCAGCTGTTTGTAATGTAACTACTAATGCATGTGTGCGTGTTTGGTGCTGTGTGCGTGTGCTTGTAAAGCTAAACCTGCTGAGATGGACCTCCGTGCTTCACCCACCTCTGTGTTGCTCCATGCAGACGGTCCTCTTGAGCTCCACGGGACGAGCTGGGAAACGTTCTGATCATGTTTGCTCAACCTGGGAAGCAGAACTCAGCACGTGAGCTGGACTCAGGAAGCTGCTGGGTTGGGCAGAGCAGTGCCTGGGCTGCAGGATGCGGTGGGTGCTCCTAGAAATGGGCTCATGCAGTGCCCAGGGAGCACCGACTGCAGTCTGAAGATGAGGGAGAGCAACAGCACGTCCCCACCGCCCGCTGTTCCTTTGCTTTTCTTATAGAAAAAAAACAAAACAAAACACAAAAAACCCCACATAGATTTATTTTTTTAATTTCTGTAAGAAAGATGATGAGGATCTTGGGTATAATCAGTCCTTTTTTTTGTTCACGTGGCTGGGAACCAAAATTCACTTTGAAGAGTCGAACTACTCGAGAGTGAAAACTTGAAGTGCGTGCCTACATTGTTCCAGGATACGACAGCATGGAGAAGTGTGACTTGTCCCCTACCCCTCCGTCCCTGGGTGTGAGTGCATTTTCCACAGCAGAGTCCCCATTAGTCACAGTAGCTTCGTGGAGTGGCTGCTATGAAGTGAGCGTTGCTGCAAGCAGTGGTGGTAGATGCACTTGTTGAAAATGCTGCTGTAGCCTCTTGGATAAAGTGCATTAAAATGATTTGAATGCATCGCTCTGTGCACGCTTCTTAATTCTGCATCTTTAGCACTGTGGCACGCAGAAGCTGCTGTCACTGCCAGTCAGCCCCAGCAGGGCACTGCAGTGCCTGCCCATGGGGAGAAGCTGCTGGGGTGAAGGGGAAGTGCTGGAGATCACTGATGGAAGCAGTGAGCACATAGAGGGTTGTAAAGGCAAGGATGAAAAAGCATTTCCTTTGGAGGAACGACTGTCAGCACAGAGCTGCGCTGATACAACAGCAAAGCAAAACAGGTTTGCTGAAACCTTCGAGATCAGAGCATTTAAAGCCAGTGAGCAGGAACAGGGTTAGAGAAAGATTAACCCTGCTGGCTCCTGGCTGCTGTGACCCCTTCATATAAATAAGGCACACATCCGAGAAAGCCAACGGAAAAAACCACCTCCAGCAACCAGAATAGCTTTTGGCCACTGCACAGCAATGCCAGGAACTCTGCCCTGAGTGCAAGCACTGCTGCAGCTCCTCCTTCCCCAAATGCACCTCCTGTGACTTGGCTGCACCAGGGGGGAAGCTGGTAAGGAAACCCCCTCTGGTTCCTCCAGTTTTTGGGGGCTACAAAACAGCCAGCGTTAAACGTGGGTGATGTTTTCATCCTCTCCTATTGCAGGTCAGCTTCCCTCCATCAGATGCAGCTCTGACATGAACTGAGGAGGGCAAAACATCATCCATCCCTTGGCTGCATCAAAGCAGCCCAAATCTCTCACCAAAGGAGAGGGGCATTTTGCCCATTGGGTGCTGAGCTGCCATGCAGAGGAGCTGCAGGCCACACTGGCAGCCCAGCATCTCCTGTGCCCTGCAGGCACTTCGCCCATAAGTGCAGCACCAGCAGTGGGGCTGCAAACTGACATCTCCATGCTCACAGTGCAGTTTGTTTATGCTCCTCTGTTAGCAGTGCTGTGCAGCTGATCACTACATCAAACCCTGCTGGCTTTCGGCTGGAGAAATGCAACGAGGGGAGGCAGAGAGAGAGGAGAGGGGACAGAGGGTAACAAACCACACACACAGAGCTGTTTTTCTTTTTATTATGAAAACAAAACAGATGCCCCAGGACCAGGGTCCATTACCAGTAACATCAAAGATTACTTCCTAACTTCTGTCTTTTTAAATTCTGTTGTGTTTGAGGCCAGCAATTTGCAATAAACAAGCTAAACTACTTACACTGACTTCTTTTTTTTCTCTCTCTTCAGTAACTGACATTTACAGGAATATACTAGAAATGGCACTAAAAAGTTTTAAGAAAGAGAGTTACGGTAAGTTTGCATGCACATCATACAGAAAAGTAACAGCTTTTGTTTTTAAATATTAAAAAAAAACAAAAAAAAAAGGAAAAAAAAATACAAACAGCAAAATCATTTTGGATGGGTGATGCCAGTAGCAGGGATGAGCTCCCAGCGGCCTGTGCCGAACCCCAGAGCTGCTGGTTTATTTCTTTCTTTTAAAAACGACCTTTAAAAAGATATGCAAATACCATTTCTTACTTAAAAAAATGCATCCCGTTGTTTGTTCTTTTTATTTTCACAAGCAGAAAATGCTGCTTGTGTAAGGAACCCTCGGCCCAGGTTTGCCTGCAGTTCAGCCCCAGTGGGAACTGCCCACGTGTTGGAATATACCTTAAAATCCAGCACGAAAAAGGTGGTGATTTCTCTTTGCTGTGCCCCAATCCCTTCCCCCAAAGCTCCAACCCCAGCCTTAAAAAAACGTCGTTCCTTTCAAAGCAAATTCACAACTGGTCTAAGAGCCCCCAAAACGAACTAATGAGGTCACTGCAGTCTGCTTCTACCACACAGCACATGGGAAGAGGCCTCCCTGCTACCTAACCTGCCCCTATACACGCACACACCTGCCTGTGGATGTGGGGTGAGCGCGTGCATCTGCTGCAAACAAACAACAGAGCCCCAAACATCAGCACTGCAGCCACAGACCCTGCAGGTAGGAAAGCTTCAAGGCGCAGCAGGACAAAACTGATGAGGTTCAGTCAGCAGAAAGCTGCTCTACCCAACAGACGCCAGGGGACAAAGCAGGGCTGAGCCCTGGGGTGTTGGTGTGGGCCCACTGAGCCTGCATGTGATGGGCTGCCCAAAAACAGGCTGAGCTGACCATCAGAGAAAGCTCAGCCAGGCTTTAAAGGCGCAGCGATGCTGGTCGATGGCTCTGCTCAACGTAGGAATTTGTCAGCAAAACCAGCTTCACGTGTACCTATGAAATCACACTGATTTCACAGACACCTCCCCTGGAAAACAACGCCGCAAAAATCTCAGCTGTTTTTATTCTGGAGCTTAAAAACGTTATTTCAAATATTCTTTACACATTTGATCACTTCCAAGTGATTTCATGGCATCCTACTGGCACGTCACGCCACGCCAACTCAAATAAGTCTTCTATCCTTTCCGTTTCCAACTCAATTTAACAGCTGCTAGTTCTTATGGACTGAAAACACCTCTTCTTTCCTGGAGAGGCTCTGATCTGCAGGTACAGAAGCATCACTAATGGCACGTTGGGAGATAACAAGTGCTACAAACAACATGAATCCTAAGAACAACATTTTGCAGTGACCACTTGGTTTTTTCCTGAAACGAAGGTTGTGTCAGAATGGATTTCTCCTGCAAGCTGCCATTTCGTGGGAAACACCTTCACTGCCATGAAAGCTTTCCACTCAGTGGAAGCTGAAGCCACAGCCTGTTGGGTGCTGCCTGCACAGGAGCTGCTTCTGTCCACAGCAACCATCACCTCCCATCGATGGTGCAGCTCCAGTCAATGCACATGGGGAAGGATTTCAGCAGGGAGAACCAGGAGCCTGTTTGATCCGTGCTGTCATGGCACTGAAGTGGTTGCAATTACTTCAATTAAAATACTGGTTAGTTTTGATAATGCACATCTTAGGCAAAACGCAGGTGGAAACCAAGCCCATTATAAAAACAAACAACAAAGCTCTTAATTAGGTGTATATTACATCTCCTCATAGTCCATTCTGAAAATATATTACTAAACATTTGTCTAGGGGAAGGTTGTTTTTTGTAAGGGTGGAATGGAAAAAAAAAAATATATATAGCAACTAAAAATAACTTTATTGTTAATGGAAAAATCATTCATTTCAGTAAGAATCAGAGCACCCTACAGCTCACCTGATCCCAACACGAAGGAAACTCCACCTGCAAAGACCTCCAGGGCTCCAACGGGCCCAGCACCCACTGACAGCACGGCCCAGGGCTGCTCTGAGCAGCAGAGCTTCTTCTGACTCTCAGCTGAAAACGGCAGCTCCTTTCTACAGCTTCAGAGAGCGTGCAATGGTCACTGTGCAGAGACACAGAGCCACGCCAGCTGTGAGACCTGAACGGCATCCAGTGGTAGCAGAGCCTCGTGGGTACAGCCAGCAAGACAGCAGTTGATGGGCACAAAGTGACCGACAGCCACTCACCTACGTGAGAAATAAACACTGGTGCAACCTGCACCACTGGAGACCTCAGCAGGGTGAGCTTTGGGGCTGAGCCACAGCAGAGATGCAGCCATAGGGGCTGGTAGTGGGAGAAGGAAAGGCGTAACTTTCTGTTAAACTCTGTATATTTTCTTTACAATAAAAAGCTAAAAAGTTAAGAATTTACAATAAATTTCTGCCCCTCAGATTACAAACTTTATATAGTTACAGAACTGCTGTTTTCCTAAAACTGGATTATAAAATGAAAAATCAACACTGTTTCACACACACACACAAAAAATAAAAATGGAGAAGGGGAAAGACACGTGGAAATAATACAGACAATATAAGGTGTTCCATTAAGAAATTACATCTACCTGCACGTCTTCAAAATCTGTACAAAACAAGAAAGAAGGGGCTGGATTGGAAAGAGAGAGGACAGAAAACAAAACCCAAAGTGAACACACAAGACATGACAGAGCACCAGACACACAACAGGCTGGACCGTAGCACCTGGAGGTATGAAGTCCAGCGTATTTAAATAACATCTCTGTGTTCTTCTTCATCTGGTTTGAACCATATTAGAAGTCTGCATCATTTCTGCTGGTCTTATTACTTTTAGTGAGTTTTAAATGACCAATGTGTTTAATAAATAAAGTACTTATATATACACGTGAGACAGAAAACGGAGTGTATTGCAGCAGTGCAGGTGAAAACATTAGGCTGACTTGTAAGAAATTGCTAGCCTTAAAAAACTGCCTTCCCCTCATCCTCACCCTTCCCTCCCTCCACCCCCCCCCCCCTTTTTTTTTTCCCTTATAACTATAATTGAGGTAAACACTTCAGGATCTGGAAACCTGCACCCTGCATGACACAGAAGTAGCATTCCCTTTCTAGGAGCTCATTGCAGATACAAAGATAAAGGGTGGGAAAGAAACAAACGAAACCAAAACCAAGCAACAAAGCACACAACCAACATCCCTCTCTGAGTCCCCTGCCAGCTCAGCCTCAGCTGGGGCTCGAGTGCTCTTTTATTTTAAGCCCAGACTGAGGTGCTTGTCGTGGAGAAAGTACTTAAGCACGTGCCTAATAGTGAGCACACGGCTGCTCTTGGTCACTGCAGGCAGCGCGCCTCGAGGCCCAGCTGTACCTGCAGCCAGGAGATGCTTTCAGTTACAGCACAAGCTTTCATAGAGAATGCCAATTCCCTGGAAATTATCCATTTGATGTTAAAAATAACATCCCCAAGAAACTTGGGTATCTTTTGCTCCCTTCTTATCGTTGTATTCCCAAGGAAAATGGAAATTTGGAGTGCTAGAAAGCACACATACCAGTATTTCTATTGCTCATGTGCTGAGAATTAAATTCATGCTTAAATACCTTCCTCAACAGGTGCCTATGCCTCCACCAACAGTAACAAAAATGTTAGCAATCCACAGCACGTTGGATTTCTTCTTGTTTCTTCTTTTGTTTTTTTGTAAAAAAAGATGATAGCATCTGACATTTCCATCACACCGTAGACTTTGAGGTTAAGAATCCTAGTGCTAATAAACAAATACACCAACTAGTTCCAAAGCTACCATCTTTTAGATACAGTACCATTTTACAGATTTCCTTGTGAGCCAGGTGGGCTTATTAAAAGAGAACAATTTGGGGAGAAGGAAGGGGCAGAAGGGAGACGTACTACAGACTCTGCAGAAACCTACTAGTCACCTCCTGCAAAGAGTTCCAAGTTCTTCCATTTTCAACCAAATTTCTTCAGTAAAAAGTGTATTTTAGAGACTTTATGCAAAGGGAACTGCTTGCCATAAAGTCTGGTCACGCACACACAAAGATCTTCGACCTATTCATAAAAAAAAAAAGCGCCCCTGGAAAATGGAAGATACCTTTTATAACACTGAATTAAAACAAAACAACAACAAAAAAACCCAACAAAAGTCAGAGAGGAAGAAAAAACAAACAAACACCTGACCACCGTGGAACAAGAGCAGTACTTTAAGGAGAGAAAGGGACACTGCAGAGCATCGGTGAGGGTGATGTCCATTCTGTGCTGTTTGTGTAAGTGTCCTTAGCTCATTCTGAATCGCTGCTGTCTGAGCTGGAGCCGCTGGAGCTGCTGCTGCCTGACTCGGAGGAGCTGCTGCTGCTGAGCCGGGAAGGGCCCCCAGAGGGAGCAGAGCCAGATTTCTCTGCGGGAAAGAAGGCAGCAAAGTGGTGACTTCCAAGGAGCTGAACTCAACAGAGAAGGTTTGCCGATGGCTTTTGTTACCCACAGCTTCATTCATGGCTTCGTTTTGCCTAGACAGCTTATTGACCCACTGACTTTGCCAGCTGGAACAGTGCCCGGCCCAGGGGACAGCGGGGTTTTCTAATGCTGCAGGTGGCCATGAAAGTCTGGGCCCTGCATTGGAGCACTGCAGTGCCCTCCGCAGGGCTCCAATGCAGGGCCCAATCTTTCATGGCCACCAACAGCTGTGAAGTGCTCCTGGCAAGGTGGCACAGAGTGCCCAGGCAGCTGTGCTCACTGCCTGCTATGATTCAGGGCGAGGTGGAAGCAGCTCAATTTGCCCTGGAATAACCTTTCATCCCATCTTTCACACTACTGCACTATGAGGTGGCTTTTTCAATCCCACCGTGGAGAAAAATCACCTATTCAACATGCTATGGTACTGGTTTACTGTGATACTGTATGAACAACCCTGCAGAGACAAACAGAGCAGCACATCTTGCTCCGAAGTTTGAATCACCTCTAAGACAGGTCCTGTTTACCACCAAGAGGAGTTTCCAACAGGACAGGGACCGGAGCAAACCCCAAAGAGCAGCTCAGGTGCCCAGCAGTAACTTGCTGTGCCCACACCCATAGATAAACCCAAAGCTACACAAAGGCAGCAGGTTGGCCTTAGTGAAGACAACTACCTGCACACACAACTTCCCAGGCATCAGCAGCACACACAGCCACAGCCATTACCTTTCTTTGCAGGTTTCTTGTTGTTGTTTAACTGCCCACTGACATCCTGTAGCCGTTTTTCTAGTTCTTTCTTCTTTTCCTGAGCTAACTCCTCTTTAGACTTTGCTGCTTGCTTTTTCCCACTTGCAGCTGTGGAAGAGGAACATACAGTTTCTGAAACCGCATTGTGGAGGGTGCAGAAAAGGGTGGACATTGCTATTTCACAGGGCACATAAGTCTGTGCAAACACTTTGCAGTGAAGCTGCTCAAATCAAGCGACCACGTAGCAACTACACATCTCAGATAAAGGACAACACGTGAAGTTGCCTAGATCATCAGTCACCATCACCCTGTAACATGCACTTTTTGAGAGAGGCCTTCTGGAAAGTGTTCCAGGAGATAGAAATACATCTGTGCAATAATCTTGTGGTTACAGGTTACTTACCAGCCAGTTATATGCTCAATAGTTACATGTTTGTTATTACAGAATTGTTACATGGGCTTTCTGCCCTGCAAAATACAGCGTCCCATTAAATGCTGTCAGGATGAAGCAAGCATCTGCCATTAAAACTCAAGACACCTCACGTGAGAATAGATTGCTTTAAAGTTGCTTGAAATATAAAACCAAACAAAAATTAAAATCCAGCAAAGGCTGGCAGACAACAGGAATGTAGCTGCCTCGGTCAGGACGGAAATGGTGAGGAGTAACAGCAGTGCTAATGCTTCTGAGCAGAAGAAATATCACTCACAAGAGTAATTGAACACAGGTGTTGGCCAGTATCGGAAGCAGACGGGAGCCAGATATTTTGCCTGATCCAGCAAGGAAATGCCTATATTACTGCACACTGCTTTCAAGCAACTTTTTTTCTCTTTTCCTTTAAAGGGAAACTGGAAAGCAAAGTCCTAAGAGGGTGCTTGAGAACACTGAGCACCACAATAGGCAGCAGAGAGCAGGAGAGTCTGGGGAAGGTCATGCATCTGCATGGTGCCTGCTGAGCGAGCACAACAGCTCAGGGCATGCTGGGCTCAGAGCAGTGGACAGACAGACATCTGAGGTCATCTGTGTTACTCCAAAGCAAAAGGATGCCTCTCATCCCTAGCAACTCTGGAAAATGTTTTCCTCAGCTACTGCAGAATTAAAGGACTTGGAAGGGGAAAGAAGAAATCAAACCAGCGTAGCAAAAAGCAAAAAGAAGGGTCAAAGACTGAGTTTTGCTCAGGTGGCCTGGAAGTCCTGTGGTAACAAAACAGAGGTGCTCTGCAAGAGTCGTGAGTAGCTTCTGTGTTATATTCTTATCAGAACAACTTCCCACTTAACCTATGAATAGATGGACTGAGCCAGGATCACCTCAGGTAAGTGACATGCTATTGCTATTTAGCTGGGGCTCCATTCTCAAGGGGCTACTCTGTGGCTGAAGCACAGAAAAGCCTGTACCATACTGCACAGTACACTCCCCAGTGTATTAACATGCACCTCCTTATCTGACACATTAATACGTGGTAGGACTAGCAGTTCTGTGGCAAGCATACAACTCAGACACACCCAGAATGCTTACCTTACCCAAGTAAATGTGCGCAATTCATTAATTTCCTTGGTGTTTGGGTTTTAAACAACACTTCCTTCCTTCCTAATTAGATGATAAACTACTCAGGGTAAGAAACTGATCCTTCCACATATATGCATGTTACACACAACATAATGAGACTTTAACTGTATTGCTTATCTAGAACGTAGAAGGCACTAAAGATATCACACAGGTCTTGCAGAGGAATACAACGATCCCTCCAAGTCTCCTTGTGAGGGCCATTATGTGAAGAAAAAACCCCCAAAAAATTCTGCCATTTTCTCAGGTAGAAAAGAATCTCTAAAGATCCCAGTCATCATATACCCAGCAGCTGGATAAGAGAATCCCAACACACGTGCCCTGACTCCAAAGCTGAGCCCAAGGGCTCGTGAAGGACTGTGTGCCCCAAGAGGTAACTTACAAAATGGTTTCCTTTGTTTTTTCTGTAAACAAGATTTCACGTATCTCTCCAGTTCTCGCAAAGTTGTGGGCTTCAAGGTTTCAAAATCTATTTCTATCTCATCAGGATTGGAGTCCCTGAGGGAAGGTTCTCGTGACTGGATGATGTGCACCACTCTGCCCAGCTTCTCCCCAGGCAGGCGGTTGATGTCCAAGCTGAGCTGTCGTTTCTCATCATAGGTCATGGGCAGGCCTTCCTCCTCCTCATCCGAATCATAGGTTGCAGATGCCTGTTTTCCTCCTTTCTTGGGCTGCCTGGGGAGATTGGCAAGCATGGAAACATTCATGGGCATATAAGGAGCAAAGAACTCTTTCTTCTACTCCCCTTGTAACAAACATCCCAATGTTTTTGGCTTTGAACCTCTAGCCAGATAGCTTGAACAGCACCACAACTTTTGGAAAAGTTCAGAAATCTGAGATAAGCTGCTCTACTCCAATTATATTTTAGTGCTGTGAGGCACGACAACAAGCCGAAGCAGCAGCAGGGGGGGCAGAAACAAAATAGCATGTTATTGCTGGCTGGGCAAAAAGGCAAAACCTTATCTGAGAGCGACTAGGCAGGGATTCTGAAAGAGTCAGAAGGTGGAAATGTGATGGCTGTGCTGCCAGCCCCAACTTGAAAACTCCCTGAAGCTGTCTGTAATGGAGATGCTGTTCGATGGTGAGTTAACCATGCTGACAACCGAGCTTCACCAGGGAACAACAGAACAGGAGGGACAGAGCTGGGCTGAGGGCTCTTTGTGTTCCCACTTAAGGCAATGTGCAGGAGACAAGCTCTCACCTGCTAGCTGTGGTCGTACTGTTTGCCTTTTTAGCTGGGGCTTTCTTCTGCTGGGTTTGCTTTGGTGGTTGAGCCACCTTAGGCTTCTTCTCCTCCTCAGCTTTTACTTTGTGCTTTTCCTTTTCCTTCTCTTTGTCTTTCTTTTTCTTCTCTTTTTCCTTCTTCTCTTTTTTTTTCTTTGGTTTGTTCACTGGCGCTTGGGACAACGCAGCTAGCTGCTCATGGACTGCCTTTAGCTGGAAGAGAATGGTGAGAAAATACATCAGACTTCAAGGCAAGAAAACTGATGCCTCCATGCACTTTTCCCTCCATATCCTGGACATGTAAGTATATCTCAAAGTTAGTAAGCCTGCAGACTGAACTTAGGAAACTCTGATCTGAACTTCTTCATAGAATGCAGTGCAGGTGTGCAGAAGCTAACTGATGTGAAAACTTAATTCTTGCTTCACAGGAGGCAAATAAAATACTTAATAGCTTTGTCTACAGTGCTGACAACGTGGGCTCTGAAATGCTAGGTTTGCTTCCTACTACCTTGCTCTGAGACACTGGATAGGGTACTTTATTAATGCTTGGTTGCATTATAGCAGCACATACAACCACTGTAGCAACTTGCCCTCTACACGAGCATAATAAGAAAAGCTATGGCTTATGGTCTTGCAATCACAACAGTCAAAATAGTTCATTCTATGGAGTACACAGTGAAAACTTCCCACAGGAAGCTGTGACAGATTTTGTCGTGCTTGAGCTCTCACACTAAATGGATCTCTCAGTGCTTCCCAGACTCCTACTGTCGATGGTGGCTGAATACTCTGGGATGCCCAGAAACAAGCCCAGAGCAGCAGCACTGAGAATGGTTATCTCAAAGAAAATTAACATCGCATCAAAAGTGCACTAATTATTTCCCTGCTGAGAGCTTTCCTCTTTGAGCTGGCAGAAGGAGTGATCTCCCTGCTGCATCTCAGGCTAGCTGGGATTTTTAAGAACTAAATTAAATCCTCCTTCCTGCTAAGCCCTTTTCTACTGCAGACACACATGCACACACAGCTTGGCCACTACTGTAACCTGCTCCTGGAGCTCCGCCAGCCGAGTGGCTCGCTCTTCTTCCGAGTCTGAGCTGTCTGAGTCAGAAGAGCTCTCCTCACTGCTGTGACTGCTCTCTGTGCTTTTGCTCACAACTGGTGCTGTTGGAGGAGGAGGAGGAGGGGCCTCTGCAGGCTCATCAGGCATCTTTGCAAACCTCATCTCAAAGACATCCTACAAGAGAGGGGAAAAAACGGGTGACAAAGGAGCCTCACCCACAAAGACCTCATTCTGGTCTTTCAAACACAGCAGACACATTAGCATAGATCAGGGTCTTACTGCACTAAATAAGGTGCTGTAATACTGAAAGATGATGAGCATTCTAGAACATGGACTGAAATCATCATAGTAAGAAATAGCTGCCCCTCTTTTGAGGGGCAAAGTTCAAGGCTTATCCAAGACTTGGCAGGGGAAGCTTTCTGAATCTCCACGTTTTGTGGCCCAAGAAAGAGTTCCCATTATTCTATATGCCAATGATTGTGAAATTTTAAGAGTGGGACATGGCATTGGGCTATGCCATGTGCAGAGCATGACATTTCTGCAGCAGAGGGCATGAAAAGGCTCTTTTCAAGGGCTGAAGGAATCACTGACTCACCCCCGATGATGCCAAGAGCAAATCCATGCCCGGATCTCTGAATGGACACCTCACAGCTAGGCTAACAGACCCTGAAAGATGCATTTAGCTACACCATTACCTGGAGCTTCCTGGCCATGGCTACCACTTCGTGGTCTGGAGGATTGTACTTGTAACAATTAGAGAACATTAACCGAATATCTGCTGCAAAACCTTGTGCATCCTGGTATTCCCGACTGTCCATCTTTTTCTGCAAGCAAACAAGCCAAAGGAGAAGGGGAGATAAAGCCATAAACAAAAGGCATTTTGAACAATTACATGGAGGACATGTGCGTCATGGAGAGAGCTCAGAACAACTTCAACAATCACATCTGTCTAAGAGAACAGTAGTTTGATCAGGCTGATTAGTTTCCAAATAACATTTAGAGTCACTGCTTTTAAAAAGAAGTAAACAAAAACCAGACAACTAAAGCTAACATAGTTCCACAATAGTTTAAACTCTCATAATTCTAAATTTGGGTTATTTTCTTTGTTTTTAAACAATACTCTGCAAGTTTGTCAGTGCCCATAGTTTGTTAGAGAGCCATTTAGGAAACGTTTACTGGACCAGAAACCAATGTAAGTAAAGCAAAGGGCAAAAGGACAAGAAGTCAACAGTTACAACTAAAGGAGCACCCTCGTTTCTACATGCTGCTTGGGTATGTTCACTGCATAAATGTGAAAAGGCAGAAAAGATGGCTAGCACCTAGTCTGACTAACACAAAACACTTCTCTTGGTGATGTCTACAGCCAGACAAGCTACAAAAGCAACTCTAGATTTAATAAAGTCCAACTGAGAGATACAGAATTTGCCCTTCATGAATCTGTGCCTAATGTTATTTTCTCACTGCAGTGAGGATAAGTATCAGGGACTAAATATTTCCACCTTGATCCTCTCATTTTCCTCACCATCATCCACTTCTCTTGCTGCCTGGGACTGAATGACTTGGTTTAGAAAACAATTCACAGCACTCCTAGCACTTAATTGGTTTTATGCATGTATTACTACCACATATAAAATCTTAACTCCAATTACTCCTTCCAAAAGGAAATTTAAAGAAGGTTAACACTAGATTTCGTTTGCATTTTAAAGAGTCTGAAGGAACTCACTGCTTGCCAAGTGCTTGCAGGCCTCCCTTTTGCATGCCTCGTGCATCTGCATCCCCCAGTGAAGGGAAGGGGCTGCCTGACACGCAGCAGACAGGATGGGCAGATCCATCCTCCACCAGAGCAGAAGGCTCAAGGTCTGCAGCTCACACCTAAGTCTCAACCCAAGCAAAACTCCTGCTTGCCCAATGGAAGCAACAGACATTTCACAGCTCCACTGTAGATACTGGAAACACCTTGAATCATTGCTAAAGCTGCTTTGGTCCAGAAAAAGGCAGAATTTCACCTCCAGGGATGCACTGAAGGGGGCTGCACTCCTGCAGCATCTCATCCCACTGTATCACAGCCAGCTGCCTGTCAAACTTGTGTCACGAGAGCTCATTTTCTTGGTAACAATAAAGGAGGAAAATCCTCCGAACCGCAGCACAGAGATGGGAAGGGAATTACGTTTGTGCCTCTCCTGTCTGAAGAAGAGCTGGCCCTGCTTGAAAAGTGTCTCAGGCCAACCCCAAAGCAAAACAATACGTTCAAACGAGAGGGGCTGTTTATTCTAAAATACATCTTCCTTTGTGAAAGGCCTTTTTGATCCGCTGTATTTGTTTGGCACACACAAGGGCTGATTACAGCCTGCGAAATACATTTCAGCATCTAAGGCTTTGCTTTCATCCAAAACCAACAGTTTCATAGCCCAACAACATTTTAATCTGCGGATTTTTTTTTTTTTTTTTTTGCTTTCTTGTAAAGAAAAATTAACTTGACAAAAGAAAACAGATTTTAAAATTATGCAACAGAACATATTTGGGCTATAAACTCATTTCGAGATATTCAGCTGTTAACTACTTTTTTTTTCCCCCTTACATTTACAATGGCAAATCAGAAGTCATAGACAGCAGGACTGGAGGGGCTGGGAAGGCAGCTAGAAAAATCTTATTTCTCTCAGCAATCAGTGGTATTGTTCAGTATCCTTTAATGTTCAGAAATATGTTTCCTAATGTCTAGCCTCTCCTGCTTTAAAATAAGCCTTGTCCTGCCCACAAAGGATGAAGAGAAGACATTGTTCCCACCCTTTCTGCAATCTTTTACAAGTTTGAAGACCCAATACGGCCCCTTTTCATCTTCTCCAAGGACCTCAGAGCACAGCAAAATGGAAACCTGGGATCTTCCTCTCCCAGCAGAATATCAGCAAGGCACAAGTGCTCCAGCTTCCCAAACTACTACCTTCATCTCAGCCCTTATCCCACCTTTGTACCACTTGTTTCAGGCTCCCACTTCTTGCCCACAACTCATCTCACCCTTCTTATTCTCATCTCTCCAAGGAAATTGCTGCAGGCCTTTAGCAAAGCTTGGGTAAAACCCAATCAATAACAATTAAGACTTAGATAACAGCTTCCAGACATCTGCCCTCACAACAGCCCTGTGGGGTAGGCTAAGCATTATTCTCTCCATGTAATGGTTGGAAAAACAAAGGCACAGAGCCGTGGGGAAACTTGCCAAAGACCATGGTATCAGGGCAGTGAATAACTCAGACACCACTAACTCTTTATCTAGCCCTCAGCACAGGCTGTGATGACTATTCTCTCACCACCTTAAAAGAGAGTAGCTGCAGTAAGAACCACTGCAGCACCACAGCCAAATGGCATGGCACACCAGAGCACTGCAAACTGCTTGCCAAGGAACATATAAGGAACCAGGAATGCAGCTGCTCTTTAGTCATCCAGGCCTCTGAGACAATCCCACACAGGGGCCAAGCTGGGTGCACAGCTCATCCTGAAAGCCAGCAAACACACCTTAACTTTCTGCACGCAGAAGAAAGTCTCATCTCCATCAACACTGATTCCAATGGACAAGAAGGGAACTAGAGTAACACAGCTGTCCTCCACAGATATTTAGAAGGGACTCAGAGAAGCTTCCCAGTCTACTGAGAAAAACACACTGAATACTGGACCACAGTAAGCTAAGGCTCTGAAGAGCGAAGCTTGAACCACGTAAGCATCACATTATTTCCTCCCCTCACCTAAACACCAGTTGATCTTCATGCTCCAGCTGGAATTGCTCAGTGTAAGCCTATCTAGACCACACATCATGCCAACAACTAGCCAGGCAGCAGCTTCTGGAAATGGGATACTATCAATTGAATCCTATGAAATACAGCACCTCTTCTTCTGAGTGCAACATAATCCCAATGACACAAGTGTAAACAGCTGGACTGTTCACAAAGAGGAGAGGATGCCACACAGTGTGCTTTGTAGGGCAGAAAAAAAACACATCCCAGATTATGGGGAAAAAAAAAAAAAAAAAAAGAGAGGGTAAGGAAACAAAATATAAAAATATCCAGATAACATCCAAACAGTTTTCATTTTCCACCCTTGTCCCTTCCCTCCCCCACCAGAAGGAGCCAGTCCTCTGCAACCAGAGGGCTGAGATATCCTGCAAGAGAGGTGGTAAGCGTGGACGTACTTTAACAGTACTGAGATCCATGGGGTGTTTGATAATATCGTGATAGTCATGTAATTCCAAGGCCTCTGCATCCACGGGCTTGTAAAAGGGCCATGCGTAGGCCGCATGCTTCTTGGAAAGCATCTCCTTGAGAATGCTGTCACAGTACTTGAGGTGCTCAGACAGTTTGCCCTTCTTCCCCGCATGCTGGGGGACCTCTCCGTCCTCAAGGTCTTTCTTTGGTGGTTTGATGGGCCGGCCGCCGCTCTCCCTCCGTGCGATGATTTTGGCCTGTTTGGGGTCTGAGAGGGGCGTGGGGGACTCGCTCCTGCTGGCAGTGATCACAGAGGTGGTGGGGGTGGTCGTGTCCGCTTTCCGCTTCACTCCCTTTTTCTGAAACAACAAATGGAGAGAGCTGATGAGTAACGAGCCCGGTTCTCAGACCGAGCTAGGAGAAACCTAGCACAATTCATCCTCATTCCTGAGATCTGCCTTGTCCTCTGACAGAAAACGTGATCATTTCACTGGGATAAACGGGACTTGCGACTAGAGGCTTCAACGCGCAATTCAGTGACAACGACACTGCATGTCATCTGAGCCACAGTAACCAGCCATCTGCACATCTCCAACCCAACCCCAAACAGGATGCAAAACACGTAAGCTCTACACATTTCACTGAGATTTAAACTAAGGACTCTTACCTCATGTTTGCCAAAGGAAAGGAGTGCGCCCAGTCGATTACTGCAGCTCAGCTGATGCATGGTGACTTAGTAAGTGTCAGTAACTTAACCACATGTCTGAGTCCCCAGTGGCAGGATCAGGCTATAAGTTCTGAACCAAAGCATATTAATCACCAAAGACCTATGAGCCTTCACTCCCTTTTACTTAGTGAATGTGCTAAGGCAGATTGTTCGTTACGGACAAGAGTTAAGAATGGAATGATTTCGTTTCGAGCAAATAAAACACACATCCCACGTTAATTCAAGCTGTTATTGTCCAGTCAGTTCTTCCTTTTGCTCCTATGAAGGAGCAATTCTGGAGGAAACAAAAAAAGAAAAAAAAAAAAAGGGAAGGAAAAAAAAAAAATCAAATAAAATGGTCCCCAAGGAAATCTAAGGCAAGTCTTAAGTAAATCCCAAGCAGGATTATCTTTGCAGTACATATTTGCATATTTTTGCTTTTGGGTTCATCCTTGAATTTTGAAACTAAAGTGATTCTCAGAAGCAAATGATTTGGTCAGACATTGCATTATGAAACAGGCTCCTGAGGAGGACAGCTGTGAGATCAGATTTACAACATCCTTAAGTAATTCCCAGCCTGTTGGGTGAAACAGGGAAAACAAATTCTGTGGCTCCACTGGCCCATGCAACCTTAAATCAAGAATGCTGATGCTTCTGCACTTAAATTCTTATTGTAGAGAACAAAAAAATGTCATCTAACGTACGTTTTTATCTCTTTTTAAAGCAATATACAGCTTGCTAGGAAAACTGCAATTATTTAAAGCAACATTTTCACTTACACATAAATTAACATAGCAAAACACCATTGACACCTCCCAGAAGGTTACTCAGTAAGGAAGACAAAATTAATGTACCCAAAACCTGCAGGCAACACCAATCTCCTCCAGCTGGAGTGGCAGGCTTGTCTTGAACTGGTTTACAGCAGAGAGAAACACTCCTGTGCTGGAGTGTGCAAATCTTAAAGGAACAGTCCCAGGAAAAATCAGAGATTCAGTTGGAGGGAAAAGATGCTTTGGGTAACATAGATCAAAACAGGAGAAATCTCCAATAGCCTTCTGATTCATGAAGCATCCACCCCGGCTAAGGCTATGGTCAGATAAGAGCTTGTAATTGAGTTGGAGCAATTGTAGTCAACACCACCTGAGTTGGGCTGTGGTAAAACTGACAAAACTTTGCCCAACCCACTCAAACCCAACAGCAAGCACTTGTCTGAGCACATCCCAAAGGGACAACGATGGCCAGAGAAGCAAGGAGTCAAACACCAAGAGAAATACTGCACGTAACCAGCAACGAGGGGATGAAATTAAAGCACTGCTTAGCAATATTGCTTTGTGAAGAGGAAGAGGTCAAGTTCTGTTTACCTTGACTACCGGCGGCGTAGGAGGAACCACGGGCATTATTGGAGCAGCAGGAGGAGGGGGAGCAGCGGCAGGTGGGGCAGTGACAGGTGGGACATTAGCAGTGATGGTTGGCACAGGGGTGGCAGCGATGACGGGCGTCTGAGACACGGCTGGAGGGACGCTCTGGAACGGGGCCGGCGGGGAGACAGAAGACACGGCCACTGCTTGCTGTGCTCCTTTCAAAGGACAAAGTGAAAACACGTTGTGATGTACCGACGGTTACAAGTGCTGACAAGACATGGGGAGCAAAGTGACAGTGGTGCTGCTGTACCGGGCAGTCAGGGGCTTGGCAAAATTGGTCCCCAATTCATGGCCACAGGAAGAGCACACAGGACACCGAGTGAGATTTGCCTGGTGCTGTTACTCAGGGTCCAACAAGAACTGGAGAACCAATTACTTGACCTGAGTCTTCCTACCATGAGCTTGAGGCCAGCCCAGTGCAAGCAAAACGCACCACACCTGCACACATCTACCTCCCTCAGCTCTCTGTGCCTTGGTTTCTTCTTTGCATACAGAAAGCAACAGCACTGCCCTTCCCCACTGATGTGCTGTGCAGATGGATGCATCACAGATATTCATATGACAAACAGAGTGGCAGTAAGACAGACAAGGCCTGAAACACTGGGTGAACATTATCTAGCCATCTCTCACTCCACTGCTCTGTTAGACTGCACAGTTCCTTTCCCAGCCTCTTCACCATCTGCAAAATCAGCTTGGAACATGGGTCAGACCTTAGCAACAGGCTTGTAACATCTACTGACACCAGATCAGGGAAATACCTGCACTCTGTGAGCCCACCGATGGTTTACGACCTTTGCCTTTAGGAACTGGGGGTAATAACTCGACTTCCTCCTGAGGCATCTGAGCAACCTTCTGCAGAAATATCTTCTCAAGGGCTTGGGCCATAAGGACGATGTCATCTGTGGGCTGCAGGAAGAAGACAAGCCTGAGCTGTGTCATCCACACATCAGAAGGTACAAGATCACACTTTGAAATCCCCAGTGATGCTGCCCTTCAAATAAGTGATGGTACTCAATTCCCTGATAATAAACAGATTAGCTCTTTTCTCTCCTTGCATGCAACTCTCCTGCTCTTCTAATCTAGTGCAGAATGTAATAATCACAGCCTTTAAACATTTCATCCAGAGAATATCGGGCTTCTGCTGGAAGTCCTGATAACTAGCATCAGTGTGGAAGCAGAAAACTGGAACAGATGAGCCATCCTCCCTGCTTGCCAACAGGTCCCAGAGAAAAGTGTAAACATAGCCTGTGGTTCAAACTAATTAACTTGTTTACTTTAACTTGCTTTCCAACATGGGTCAACGATGACAAGCCATTGCAACAAAGAATACCAGCTTTTAACAACCTAACAAAGCAGCAAATAAGACAAATCCAAAACATTAATAGGCAATTCAAAGATGTGTAAGTATGAATGAGATACAGGACAGAGTTTATCAGCTTACTGAACTGCTCTCTGCAGGAGACATTGCTTACTGCTAGACAACCAGTGCAACACAGCATTAACAGCCCACAAAACACCTGCAGAGTATTACACAAACTTCAGCTCATCCTGAAGAGCTCCTAAATGAAAATGAATCAAAACTTGCTATGCAACTCCAAAACAGAAATGTGCCTTATAATTATATGCATATTTGCCATTTTAACTACTGCAAGGGAAGAAGGACATGGCAGAAAGACAGCTCTGTGCATTTCAAGTGATGCAGTTCCAACTGGTGGCATCTTGAATCCTTGCAAGGAGGGCCTGCAGCACAGAGGAGATGCCCTATTTAAAACTTGTGCTGTAACAACTTGCTTTTTTCCTAGGCAGTGCCCCAGCTAAGTGCTTGTCTAGGCTTTTTACCTTGTTATAAATATAACAATTTGTAAACATGGTGTTGAAATCCTGCATACATTCACTGGCACTCCAGTAATAGTTATGTTCCAGGCGTTTCTTGATAGTCCCCATGTCCATGGGGTTTTTTATTATTTTGTGATAATCCTGTTGGAGAAACAGGAAAGATGTTACATCTCCTGACACAAGAAAAAAAGTGCACCCACATCTCACTCTACTCCCAGCTTTCTCCTCACACCCCCTCCAAAACACACATCCCCATTTTTTTCTTTTTGCAAATACCATTTTTTACTTCTGTTTTCTAATTCATAGCTTATCATCATTATGAACTTAATTACAAAGCATCAGAACCCCCTCTATAACAGCCAGCTTTTCCCAGCTCCCCCAGTACACACTCTAGCACACATACAAATGCCTACTTGGACATGACCAGCTTTGTATAAGGACAGCTGGACAGGGAAGGCAGTAACAGCAGAATGTGGAAGAAAACACGCTTTCTGAGCAGCTCTCCCTTAAGGAGTTTGCAGCCTCAGTACCCCTTAGTGAGGCTGTGGATGGTGCACCAGATGATGAAGGCTGGCACACTTCACAGCCAGCTAACACCGCAGTGATGCGATTCACTCTCACATCAGACCAGAAGCCGGGGTAACAGGGATAGCACTAACTTTGGTTGGCTGTTCAGCTGAACTGAGGACTGGCAGCAATTTGGGAAACTGCATTTCTGCCTGCCTTACTGTAAGACTGTCTTTAGACACTCAGCACTTACAGAAGTTTATCAGTGGCAGCGCTGGCCAAGACTGCGCTACGACTTCCAGCGACTCTCTTGAAATGGTCTCCAAAGGATTCCATGTGTTAACCTAGTTTCTCTCTGGGCTGGACTCAAGCATTTGTAGAGGCTGTGATTAGTCTGGAGACACTCTAGGCACGCGAGGTTACATGCTGTAATTTTCTCATTCCGAAGTGAGGCAGCAGTGCCTCTCACTGCATGTGAGCACGAAGCCACACGCAGCCCCTGGCCACTCTCAGGCACAACCTGAGAAACCACTTTTTTTTTCCAGGACAGAAAAGGCAATCCTGCTGGTTACTGGACTTGTGCAGATCTGATTTAGACCATATGTGAAAAACAATTATTCTTCCAACTGACTCCTCCTTCAAATTCTCTGGTAACCTGCCCTAAAACCACTTCAAAACGCTTTGCTGAGAAACAAAATCCACAAAAAGGTGACACAAAAGAGCAAAGACTGAGTGGAATCTTCTACACGTGTGAAGTGTTTCACTCTTTTGCCTCGCACTTTAAATAGCACCCATCAACAAGATTACCGAGTTCAGAAGACTCCTGACCCAGTCCATAAAATTAGGTCATAACCTGAGGTAACTAAAGCTCTGCACATCTCACATCCCAGAGCCTCGCTCCTTCAATCCTACATGCAATCCTCCTGTTCAAAGCAGTCAGAATAGATTTGCAGTGGCCCGCCTGGAGGGATGGACAGCAGGGCAGATGGGGGGCACTGTGTTTAATATGACAGGTGGGTAGGGGCTTGCCTCCACTGCTGAGATATTTACATCCACAGGACCACTTTGAAGAAGTAAATGTTAAATGGTTCTGCTCACTGGAAGAAAGCTTATCAGAAAACTTTGTTCACTCATGAATAAGCTGGTTGCCTTGTACTCTCTGTTCTGACAGAGACAGGATATACATAATTAAGCCCAGGAGGCAAATAGATAAATGCAACTGGTCTGTTATTTGTGCCTCCAGTACTGCATTTGAAACTATTTTGCACCAAAGTATTAGCATCTCCCTCAACACCGAAGTCACCAGCAAACTGAGGAAGGTCCAGAGGAAGCACCAACGACACTGAGTCCAGTCAAACTCACCACAGAGCACAGGCTTCCAGTCTATCACTCAGATTGGACAGAAGTGGGACAAGGTGTGAGAAGATGTAAGTGCAGGTAAGCCACAGATGAAGCACTATGCTTCAGTTACTCTAAGGCAGCTTGCCTGTGCGTTGTTCTCCTCTACTAAGTGAAGGAGTGATTTTCTCCTTCAGAGACCTGCACCTCTCCAGCTCTGAAAAGCAATCTTTAAGTTGGGTGAGCCTGAGAATATTCAAGGTAATCACCAAAAGCAACCTGAACCAATGATCAGAAAACTGATCTAACTCTAACACAGCTTTCCAAGAACACAATACAGAGAACATGACAGATACGTACCGGTAAATTCAATTTAATTGCATCAACAGGTTGGTAGAAAGGCCAAGCAAACTGATGTTTCCATAAGGTCTTTACAACAACATTTTGCATATACTGCAATTGGTTGGTCTTCCGGCCAGGCTTATTAGGATTAGTGACCTCTGGAGGTGGTGGATTCACAGGGCCCTGAGGAGCCTGAATTGCTGAAGTGACTGTCGACATCTTCCTGCTCGTGCTCTCACTCGCTGTCACAGCAGCAGCAACTGGGAGATCCTCCTTCTTCCTTTATGCTCCCTGAATGGGACTGACATCCCATTTCCAGGGTCCAACCATGCAACCTAAAGCAAACGAGGGGAAGAGGACAACATTTTAAGTGTTGATATTCATTTGAAGTTGGCATATCCAAACACTACCAATAGTAGAAATGCCTCAACTCAGGCCATTTACCCTACCTGCCTCATCTTCCATAACAAACTTTGTTACCTTGATGACAAACATAGCTCAAGACACGAGAGAGCGCGGGAACAGCAATTCCCAAATTCAAAGCCTGCACAAAGTCAGTGAGCTTTACCTAGTTCAGAGGGCATCTTTGTGCAGGAACACAGGGTAGAACACAGCTGGGATGTAATGCAGACACTCCCACAAATGTGCTGACTCAAGCTAGTAAATCCATAGCAGGCAGCTCTGGGTAAACACAGCCGTGCCTCCTCTAGACCCGTGCTGCTGGCACTGAGCCTGCTTGCACATCCCCATGCTGGTGCAATGGCGAGTCTGACATCTCAGAATCAAGAGCTGGCAGCTCCAGCTGTCAGAGGATCCCCTTCAAGAGAAGAGAATGGGCCTGCAAAGAGTGCTAGGATCAGCTGCAAATGAAAGGAGTCACCAGAAACATCCTAACTGGAAGCTATCTGCACGCTGAATAGCAAATGTCTTAACTATGCCTATTACTGCGGCCCCTTGCCTGGGCCCCAGTTTTATATGGAAATCTCAAGATATAGGCTCAGTGTAAATCATTTGTGTTATACTTACACTGCTCCCCATGGCTTGGCTAAAAGACCAGAGTCATGAGCACTCAAGGAGACGTATGAAAAATGGAAGAATAAACATATTGCATTACGTTGCTCTATTTTTCCCTAGCAAACTCCAGGGGAAAAACAAACGGTCGGTCTAGTATCACTGCCTCTTGTATAGCATATGGTAAACAGCTCTGCTGTGTCATCTTCCATAAACATTCGATATTTCAATTCACATCAGAACTGCAGCTACCCTTCTTCTGGCAAACAGACCACAGCCACTTTCTAGAGGCAAATTATGTGAAATATGCTCAGAAAACCACAGATATACTCTCACTGACATATGCTTCCTTCTCACACAGAGATGTGAACTGAGATGGGAACTGCAGTGATACAGAAGGAAGGAGAGCACGCCAAGACATCCTAGAAAAATAACTCTTCCTTAATAGAATCGTAATCATCTCTGCTAAATATCTGGGCTAAATATAGAACACCACCTTACCCTTTGAGTCACTGATTAGATGACAGCAAGGAGTAAACAGGTACCTAATTTAGGGGAATCTTACAAAAATAGATGTGTGCAAACAAATAGACCTGCAACAGAGAGGGATATTGAGGTGCCCATCTTTCCAGGCTCGTCCAAACAGCAGAGCTATCTGCACTCAGGTACCCAACAGCTCTGTAACCAGGAGAGCACTCTGGAACCTGGCAGCTCTGTGACACAGGGACTGCTTCTCTGGGTGCCCAGCAGCTGCAGGCACCCTTTTAACCCTCGCCCCATCAGATTCTTCACTGTTTGCAGGGGAAGCTGCCCTGATGTCAGATTCCTTTTTAGTTTCAACATAGCACTTAAAGAAGAAAAAAAAAAAAAAAAGCAGGATTAGGAGAAATCTGAAGTGCAAATGCTTTGGAAATATCCCACTTCCTAACAGAGTGCATGACAGTGAATTCAGATAGGCAACGGCTTTCCACGAGACATCTCCTAGCTGTCAGGTCTCAGTTATTAAATGAGGAAAGGCACAACCTGCCCATCTTCTCATACAAATCATCCACTTTAAATAGATTCACTCATTAAAAACAAAATAAGGAAACAAATGAATTTTCTACCATTACAGGTAGAATTAAAAACAAACAGCTCTGGTCTAAGCACTCCAGCATCTTTATACTCTGCGTTAGCATCAATAGTGATTTAAACTCCAAGAGAGCACAGTTAGGAACCAATGCAGCACTGCACAAAGCATTGCACAGACCTGGAAAGAGGACTGCCAAAACCACTCTCTGCACAGCCATCTTCCAGTGAGGGTCTAAGGTTGGGCTTTTTAGCCCTGGAGTAATAACTGAAGTTAAAATTAAGTTAATTTAATTAACTTACCTCGTTCTACAGACCTTTAGTGTTCACGTGACACAAGCTGTCCCTGACTTTTCTGGCTGCACAACTACACCTTTAATATTACAGATTTGAAGTACAACCTCTTGCTAGCACAAATAGAAGAGCATACACTGCTTCAATATTGTGTATTTCCCCTTATTCCTATCCATCTGAGTTACAGATGATAATTAAAAGCTAAACTCAAACCCTCCAACAAACACTGCTTCTCTGGAGTTCACAAGCCTGTCCTTTTCTGCTAAGCTGCAATCCCAAAGCTGCCAGGTTTAGCTTGTCCTTCAGCCAAACCAGCCATCAGAAAACGCAGCTAGGTTGGAAGGTTGGTTTTCTGTTTGTTTTTAAACTTTTATTTCGTTGAGTTGCTTGCATTGGTCAGTCAGTGCAGAGACAGCTGGCATGACAAAAACAAAACCAAACACAACAATAATTCCCTGTCCTAGTAGGATAACGTTTTGCTCAGCTGATGCAGCCCACAGGCTGTCTGCAGTGGTGGAGACTATTTTAAAAGAAGCCATAAAGCCCCATGAAATGCACGTTGTGCCAGTAAGCCTGCTGCTTCAGCTAACGGCTCTGCCACTTCCTTTGGCAATGCAGAACATTTAATGGATGGCTCATTCCCTCGCTGCTGTTCCTGCAGCACAGGGGACTATTTGTTTTGATTGCAAAATTAGAAGGTAGCGAGCTTTGTGTTATCGTGCGAGCCTGACAACTCTTTATGTCATATAATGTTTCTGCACAGTTACTTGGACACTGACCAAAACCTGGAGTGATTCCAGCCCAGCCAGAAGCAGTGACAAATCTCCCCACCAGGGAAAATTATCAAGTTGAAGAGATGTTCCTTGACCTCATCTTTATCTACACATCACTATTTACATTTTGGTGGCACAGAGGCCGTGCAGATCAGGGCCCTCAGCACCCTGCAGACACGCAGTGAGACCCTGCTCCTACCTCGAGGAGCTGCTGCTCTCTGCACGCTGCAGCGATGAGGGCTGCAGCACAGCCCCAAAGCACAGGTTGCAGCCGCTCAGAGAAACATCATCAGTGTGGAAGGCAGAAGTAGAGGCTTTCTGCAGGCAGGAGGGAGGCAGGATCACCATCAAGCAGCCGGCAGTGGGAGCAGGCACTGCTCTCTGCAGCTCCAAGCATCGCTCCCCACCCAGGCTCTGTGCAGCAATCAGAGCAGATGCTTGCTCCCTTTCCCCAGGCAGCAGCAATAGCTGAAAAGTTGGTCAGATTTGCCACCATATGCTATCCTCTATCTCAGAGAAGCAGCAGGCACATGCTCGTGTTGCCCAGGCTTCCTTCCAGCCGTGGGAGAGCTTTAGCACACTCCTACTACTTCTGAGGTGCAGAAATTAGAAATTAGTGTTCTGGGAAAGATTGCCAGCAGATCAGATTCCCACAAACACAAGTTCCAAGACAGACACATACACAGGTATTTGGTAATAAAACATGTAACAGGCAGTGAGCAGAACTGCCTTTCCGGCCTTTCCTGAGTTGCCTAATTAAAAAGATTCCTTTTCTTGCTGCCACTGTGATTACATATACATTACTCAGTGCATGAGCCGCTTTAGCAGGGAGATGTTGGATGGCAGAGAACTGAAAGTACAGAGCATTAAATTTTAACAGCAGCCAGACAAAGTTTAGAAGAGGCAGCATGTGAATTTGGTTTGCTTGAGAGCCCAGAAATCACACGGGGGTAAATGAAACACCATCCAAAAACTGGGAACTGGTGGTAATCATGTTCCTACCCAGAAGTCTCTTTTTCCTTTTTAAAGGTAGTAAATTCCACTATCTTTAAAATAAATGATCTCAAGAAAGGAAATGCAGGTATAGAGGCTTACCAGGTCGACTGCAACCTTACTATTACTACACAGTCCGAAGACCCCCTAGAGCAACCAAGTTTCAGATCCAGGCAGCTTTGTAGTCCCAGGACTGATTTTCATTGGTTTTGAAGACAATTATATCACCACTCATTGTAGTACATAAACTGTATGGCCCCAAAAGTCTACCTGTCAAAACAGATCAGACTGTGAAGTCATCCGCAGCCATTTCATGTCTATGGCTTTAGAAAGCAGGAATACACCACCACTCCTTCAGGCTGCCCAAAAGAAAACAGAGCTGGCGCATGCCCTCTTCTTCCTCCCACTCTGCTTTCCTTCACAGCCCTGTCTAGGAATCGAGCTTCAGGCAGCTTTCACTGCCTACTAACTCCATGTCAGCAGGGATGTTCTCTTTGAAAGCAAAGGGAGCTGCAATCCGAGACCAAGACTTGAGGGCAGACAAGCTGCTTTATCAGCCAGCGCTTCCTTGGCAGACACATGCTTGCTGCACACAGCATGCCACCCCCTCAGGACTGGGGATGAAGCATTTGCACCTGGCCTCAATGCAGGAAATGGGAATTTGGCTGGAGTGCTCCTATAGCATACTGCAGCTACCCAGCTGTCCCTGTTATCTCCTATATTGTTAACTCCACATATCAAAGATCGGGGGTTTTTTTTGTATACCATTTTGAGCACAGCCCCAGTCAAATCCTGAGACTGAGATGGAACTGCACTCTTAACTTACCTCTGTATGAGGGAGGGAGAAAGAGCAGCAGATTAACTCAGTTCCTTAGTTTTTGGCTTGGCTAGTTTAATGCTCATCAGATTATACAGGCGGATTTCCCACCCTTGGTCTCTCCTTGGCTGTTATAGGAGCAGGTGCTTCCTCAGCCAGGAGCCTGTCCATTCCTAACCAGTAGATAAGAGTTAGCCAGAGGTGTAACTGGCAGTTTCAAGGGCTTTCAGCTCCAATACACGCTCAGCACACCCCACAAACAAGGTTGCTTTAAGATGGCTTACATCACGCTTGAAAGTCAGGGAAACCCAAGAGTTCCTTTATCCTGACTGAGAACCTACTGTGGTCTACAAGCACTTTGCTGGATACCCCAAATAAAACGATGGCCCTTCTGATAATTACAGGCTGAAGCATTTCTCTCCACTGAGCTGCTAATGACACAGAAAGCACCTTCTAATTGAGTCTGAGGAAGAATTAGATGCATGTCACATACCTTCAACACAAACCAGCAGGGCTCAACTGCCTTCTAAAGGCTGCAGTTTCAACTGCAGAGTGGTGTTTCACAGTATAACAAGTTTCTTCTCATAGCTCTGAATTTGCTTTTGAAAAGAGCTTAGACAACCTGCTTCTGCAATGGATTAGGTGTGGTTCATCTTGCTTTGGAGCAGGTAAGGGCAGCATGACCTTTGGACATTTCTTCCGCTATCTCTTGTGGTTCCCCAAAAACACAGAGACGAATTTCAATTCAGCCACAGGTCAGTTTTGCAGATGTCAAGTCATGCAGTTTTGCTAACAAGGCTACAGTGGGAGACAAAGTGTCAGACAGTTCAAAGAGTTTACTCAGTATTGGGCATCCGAGGGGGGGATTTCACCCAGTTTGAGATCTCACTCTGCAGGGAAATTCCTGAAAACAAGCAAACCGCACTTGCAAATATGTTGTAGGGGTTTGTAGGGGTTACTGCAGTCCTCCAAAAGCCTATGTGCACTACAAGTCCTGCAGCCTTGGACACCAGGCAAAAACCAAGTGCTGGCACACAGCCACATACCATGCAAGCTCCCAGCACGTTAGCAGCAGGATGGAGAGGGTCCCGGGGGAGGCTGAAAGCACACTGGAAGCATGGTATAAACAACAACACAGAACAGCAAACATCTCAGCATCTCCGTGGATTCAGTAACCGCTTCAAGTCTCATCCTGCACAGCACTAAGCAAATCTCCCCTTCACTAAGCTGCATGGTTTCTGTGGTTCCACACCACTCTGCAGATGGGTTTTGCAGATTTATCACCTAGAAGAGATAACTAATTGGCCCATCAAAATAAACTGCTAAGGAAGGTTTGGGCAAAGACACAAACTCAGGCTATGCACAGTTTTGGGTCCCTCTCCCTTGAGCTGTCTGTTAGGAAGAGATGCAATGACAGAGAAGGCTAAGCACTATCTGGAGTTGGAAAGTCTGTTCAGAAAGAGATATATTGGTGGGCACTCCCACTGTCAGGGTAGACAGTTAATCTAGACAACACTGCCCAGACCTGAAGATACATCTTCATTACAGGACGGCAGCAGAACAATTCCCACTGTACAACCATAAGGTGTACAATGTTTGGTGTCTCTCATCGTAATTCCTAACACACCACCCTAAGAAGCAGGATCCCAGTCAAGGGAAGGAAGGAATCCCCACGTTCACACAAATACTGAGTTCAGAAACATTGCTGATGTAGAAGACTGCAGACTTGGTCACAACTTCTGAGCACTGGACAATCCTGCAAATTCAGAAGCAGCACAAAAGCTGTTTGCTGCATCCTTCTCTTGATGTTCCAGATACGTATTACCACTTTAAACTTCACAGATGGACAGAATCTACTGTTCTACCTCTATTCATGTTTGCTTTTGCATTTAATTGAATCAATCAGAACTACAAATCCACTCGCTCGCTTGGGTTTGAACTGCAGTCACCCACTATTAACAGCCCTTCACACCAGTATTCCCAACTGCCTCACAAGTGTCACAAATTGGCAAGACACAGTGGTCAAAGGGAAAAGAATCACGGTGCAGGTCAGCATCAGCCTCCTTCCCCATCTGCACCACATCCATTCCCTTCAAAGTTCCGTCTCCTAACTCCTCCTGCTCTTCCATTACTCTACAGCCAAACTTCTCCAAAGAGTGATTTATCCTATGGATGAGACTACTGCAGATTCATCCTGTGACTCCAGAAGTAAGCCATGCCAATTTCAGGTTAGTGAACCATTTTTCCAGCCGTACTATTTAAAAAATAACAACACTCTGTCACCAATCCAAGCTTCAAATGATACAGACATAATAGAAACAGATGTACGCCCATTAAAGCTTAACACGGCAACACCCACAAAGGCTTCAGAACTCTTAACAGGATTACAGTGTGTGCACACTCACGCAGGATCCTCTTTTTCCGCTTTTTAAAGGATGAGATCTGCAGTTAAACAGTTGTGTTCTGAGAAGGACTCTGCCCTTGCCCCTTTTTAACCAGCACTGCGTACCTTGGGTATGAAAGCAAAAACTTATTTGTTCAGTTTGACTCAGCACACTGTGAATCGAATATACAAAACCTTTCCACAACAGGCTGTGTCATGATTGCTTCTTTTTCTGCTCTTTTCACTTCCAAAGACAGATTATTGGACACAAAACACATCTTAAAGGGGGGAAAAAAGCGAGAGTGAATCCTTCCCCCCTGGCAGAGTATCTCAGAGTTTCTGCTATACCTGCAAACAATTACAAAAAAGAAGCTAGAAATCAGGATGTTGATTTTCAAGCTCAGTCCTTGACTCCCCATTCTGTGGGTTTTTCAGTTCCCCACATGCAAAATTAGGATACAAATACTTCCCCTATCATTCACTAACAAAGCCATTAGTCTCTTCATATAGCCCATAGAACATCAGTTCTTAATGCTGCATGACAACACACCAGCATCACCAACACCACTTACAAGTGTTACAGATGTTATCCTCAGGGTTACCTCCAAGCCAACACTGTCAGAGAAGGCAGACTTCAACAAACAGACACAGATTGGTACACTAACTCATTACAAGCATTTCACAGTACACAGCATAACTATCTAAGAGATTCACTAGAGAAAAATACCTCTGTACACACTATACATCATTGCAGCCTTCTATTCATTTCTTAAAACTCATTTTTATACTATATTTAGAGCAGGTTTGTTTTAGGATGTAAAACATTGAAAGTGGAGTAAGCACGGATCAGCTGCTGCTGGTTTCAAATGTGCTCTGAGTTGTGTACCACAACTTTCCCCAGCAGATGAGGTCTATCTAAAGCAGTATACGACACTCAAGTGGCTTTGAGGGGATGGACAACGAAGTGAAAGGGATGGAATTACTATGACATAAAATTACTACTTGTTAGCTGAGCCACAGTAATGTTACACTTGGTAATGGGGCAGAGCAAGTACACCCACCCACCAAGTTAATTACTGCAGGTTGACAGATGAGCAGTAATGTATCACACTGCTGCAGCGCTCCTATTTATGACCACTGTTCATCCCTACCAACGTTCCCCTAGACAGGTTGCACCGACTTAGCTTTATCTGTTTCCATACTGATTTAAGCACCTCGTCCTAACAAACACATTGTCCCAGGATAAGGCAGTATTAACTCAAAGTAAATACATGCAAACAAGTGCAAAAGAGTACAGGTGGTCTATTGCACGTGAAAGGTGCCTCACTGCTTTTGCTAAGGTTGGATAGATTGTAAATTTGCCCAACTATGCAAGGAAGCTGCAGGTCAGCTCGGGTGCGATCAACTGTGCTAGCTAAGCTGCTGTCACTCCTCAAAAGGACATAAGGCAGTTCCAACTGCCTGCATTTATGCATCTCATTTAAACTCCCAAGCAGTCAGCAAAAAAAGGGGGGGAAAATGTATTCTGAATTCTATTATCCCTGCCTATGCAGGGAGCTATGCAGCTAACCAGGAACAGGAAGGTGCCCCCCTGCCTGCCAGCCCCAGGCAGAAGGATGCTCCCACTCTGCTCAATGGGGAAAGGAACACAGCTCTCTCCACTGACCACTCAGGGAGCTGTGCTCTTGGCACACTTGCTCACCTCTACTACAATTCACACAAGCACTCCAGCAAAAACCTGGGGGAGCAGACCCTCTTTCACACAGCAACTTGAAGAGCTGCACTTTGCAGCCGTTTCACAGATCGGAAGCAGAACTGCAAACACCCAAAGGCAAGGCTTTCCAGTAAGAAAGAGCTTTCTCTCTTATACCCACAAACAACTCTTCTGCCTATTGAATAAAACAAATGTATTTCCAGCAGATCAGTTTCCATACTGCCCACTGTACAGCAGAGCCCCCAAACCAGCCTTGGTAAGGAAGATGTCTGCATTCCAAGTCCGCTATCAGCAAACCAGCACTATACTGCAAGCTTCCCACTTGCTTATTGACATCTGTTGGCCAGCGCAGTTCTAGAAAACAGATTTTTCTCTTGGCACGGTGACATTGGAGAGTTGTGAGGAAGTGTGATTCCCTCCAGGCACCTCCCATGGTGTTATACAAGGATAGCATAAAAAGACAAAGTTACACAAGGAAAAGCGTGCCTTTGTTCCAGCACTGCTGGGGTTTGGTTACAACAGGTCGAGTCAGTCACACAGAGTGCATCCTTGCTGGTGTGATGGTGTCAGGGAGCACTCTGCAAGGCTTATCAGTGCAGCTGCATCAGTGAAGTGCTGCGAGTTTAAACTTCAGAAGTAGAACGAGCTCTCAAAGCTAGGAAGGAAAACTGCGATGTGTCTCTGCCTCTTCTTCCTTGAGATGGGGAAAAAAAAAAGATTTGAAGGAAAGACGAGCAAACAAGGTTATTTCCACACCAGACCTGCATCAGCTAGGACTGCATCTAAATCTCAACGTTTGAAGATAGATAAACTCAGGAATCATTTCAGTCAGTTCATGCTGTTCCAGGTTGGTTCTCATTTCATAGAACTTTCACCTCTTTTGCTTTGTTCCACCTGTTGCAGTGCTGGTGGAGGGGAAAAATGCCAAGTCCTGGTCTCAGCAAAGGATTCAGGTTCACAAACCTTCCTTTCTGCCCAGGTTATCCGCGTTGCTGAAATACATCCAGCCAGGATGGTGTCTTCTTATCAGACTCAGGCTAGAAAGAGAATGAGGCCCAGCAAGGTGTGAAAGGAATCCAAAAAAAGCGAGTGTTTCTTCACTTGGTGCCTTATCAGCAAGACTGGGGGAAGGAACAAGAGCTGAGAGAAAAAGCAGCCTTAGCAGCACATTACAGTGAATTTCCATACTGTTCTCCAAAAGAATTTAAATCCTTTCCTTTTCACGTTGGCTTTAGCAGCAAGTGGGTTAAAGAGTACTTCCTCCCTTTCAATGCAGTGTTAGCGTGCCCCCAAAGAAAGTTGCTCATCTCTGACAAGCGCTAATGACTGACAAAAACCCGGCAACATCACAGTAAGACACTGTGGAATGAAAAGCTTGAGATGCACACATCCTTCCAAAATGTCCTGACAGCTCACTGAGCAGCACAGCAAACAATGGCTCCTTCCTAATTCCCAGAACTCTATTGCTTGCAGTGGTGTTCTGGGCTATTACTGGAGAATAATGTGGTAATTTAAAAAAAAAGAAAAAAAAAAACCAACAACCAACAAAACCAACACAACAAAACATGCAGTTCATGGTAATGATTGGGAAACTCACTGCAGATTAATGAATTTTGTAAATTAGCAAGAGAAAGAGCAACTGGGATTAAAAAGAAACAAACAGCAGTGCTGAGAGCCAAAACGCTCTTTGTTTAGGTAAGTGCAGCTCCATCTATACTGAAATCACCTGATAGCTTACCAAAGTCGACAGAGTAATATATTTTGCCAAAGTAATTAAGCCTTTGAAACATGAGCCCCCACTACATCACTCAGCTGCTGCTGGGGAGAGGGATTTGACTTGGAGTTGTTTGTGCTGTCAGTGAGCTCCCAGATTACTCCGGGGGGAAGGAGCAGGGCTCTGGGAAGCACAGCCCCGGAGCTGCAGGGCAGGCAGGCCAGGAGTGGGGCTGCAGACACCTCAGTACTGCTCCCACTGGCATTAGGGGGCTGAGGGGTGACATCACAAGCAGATCCTAGCTCAGGAAGGCAGTATTTGGCTAGATTATTAATTGTGATTGAAGTCATTGCTCCTGATGTAATTACAGCAACCCAAGGAAACTCCGGTTACGAAGCCCACTGAAATGCACTGCGCTTGCAGACACCAACCAAACCAGCATTTGCTGAAAGTGCTAAAGTGCCAAAATTATTGCCAGCAGCAACAGAGCTTAGTTTTTATTTATGATTAATGCAGCTGAGACACCAGAGTCAGTTTGGAGAACAAACCTCAGCTATTTCACACACATTCTATTTCTAGGTGCACTCTTAAACTCTGCAGGCATAGGTCACTGCAACGATCCTTCAGTGGGATAGCTTGAGCACCCAGTGCTGTGCAAATAGAGTTTAGAAGACAATATTGCAATCAAGCTGATGCTGAATGTTGAATAACACCATTAACCTCCATTCAACTGTTTTACCAAGCGTGGTCTCGAAGCACTAGTGTGTATTTTTAACCAGCAAGGAGTAAAGGGAAAGAAAATACAAGCTTAGCATTTTTCCTTCAGAAAAAGGAAAGCAGGGAGGGCCAGAAGTTACACTGTTTCAGAAGAACTCCCTAAACTTCAGCTAACAAAACAGCAGCAGGCAGCACTCTGCATACAGCACACCCGAGCTGCTGGGAGCTGCAAGCAATACAGATCGTGGGTTGGTGCTTGCAGTGCAAGCAGACTGCAGCGGGGATTTCTTGTCCACCCCACGCTTCTCACTGTGCAGCACACACAGCAGTCAGGGTCCTCTGTAACACCTCCACTTGAGCAAATGGGGGACGAGGTTTCGGTGTCAATCCCAAATCCCCGGTTTAGAGGTACCCCCTTAGCATACACACAACACACACTGAACACATTCAAAGCACTAACAAGCCTACAAAAACACACTTCTCTATTCCCAGCAAGCAACAGCAGGTGTGCACTGCTATTTGCATTATCCCCCCAACCTACTGTTTACCAACGTCGAGCAACTTACACACAGCATTTATACACATCGCAAGTATCAGTGAAGCCCATCTGTTTGCTTATCCGAAAAAAAAAGTTTATTTCAGCAACTTCTGCTTTCTGCAGACACCCAAAGCTATCCCAGCGCACCCAGCGCCTGCTGGCACTCGGAGGGACCCTGCAGGGTTCAGCCTCACAGCTTAGAGACGCTCGGAGATCCGCGACCTGAACACTGCAGCTTTGTCTGAAAGTGAAACCAAGCAGCCTACAAACAACGCTCTATCAGCGGCGCCCAGAGAGGTGCAAAAGCTAACGAGTAGCAAAAAAAAAAAAAAAAAAAAAAAAAAAAAAGAAAAAAAGCACGGCCGGTTTGAAGTTTTGCATTTTATTCCAACCCGCGAGCCACGTCGCCGCGCACACCGCGGAAACACGCGAAGTTGAAGCAACAAACCCTCGCTCCCCGCGTGCAGCCCGAGTCCCGCGGATCGCCGCCGGCCGAACCCCGCACCGAGCGGCTCCGGGGCGCCGGGAAATGGCCGGGAGCTGCGGGCTGAGCCCCAAAGCCGCTCCGCCCGGCCGCCCCGAGCCCCAGCGCCTGTTCCCCACCCGTGTTGCTTCCCCCCTCTTTCTCTCTTTTCTCCTCGTCTCTGCTTCCCCCTTTTTTTCCCCCCCCCCCCTTTCTTATTTTCTAAGAGCGCCTACAGTCCCTTATTTTCCCTCGCTCCTAATTTTTTTTTCCCCTTTCAAAAGATGGCGGGCAGAGAGAGAGCGAGAGAGAGGGAAAGCGAGCGAGAGAGGGGGAAGAAGGAGGGAAAAAAAAAAAAAAAAAAGAGGAAAGAAAGAAAGAAAGAAATTTCCTCTGCGCGGGGCTCGGTGGGGCCGGGAACGGGTGCGCACCCGGCCGGGCGGCTTCGGGCTGGGCGAGGCGACAGGGGGAGCAGAAGGAGAAGAAGCGGCAGAAGAAGAAGAAAAGGGTGGGCAGGAGCGGCGGGGCCGGGAGGAAATCAATGGGCAGGCTGTGCCCGGCCGCGCTTTGTTGCTTTGTCGCGGCGCACAAAGGCTGCGGGGAGCGGCGCGGGGCTCCGCACCGTGGAGGAGCGGAAGAAGAGGGAAGGGGAGGAAAAAGAAGAAGAAAATCAGCGTCGGCCTTTCCCAAGTGGGTTTTGCCTCCCCTCCCTTCTTTCCCGGCCCCCCTCCCTCCCGAAGCCGTGGCCCAATGCTAGCGACGCACCCCCGAGCATCTAACAAATAAAGGGAAAGATTAAATAGATTACTTTGCCCCGGCAGCTCCAGCAACGTTTGCCTTACAGTCCCTCCAGTTGCTCTTCTTTTTATCCTCGGCAAGGCAGCAGAATAGATGCGCTAAGGCGGCCGACGGCTCATGCGCCGGCCGCGGGGCCGTGTGGGGCCCGTAGTGCCGGGCCGGGCCGGGCGGGAGGCGGCGGCGGGGCCCGGACTACAGCTCCCAGGAGCCGCCGCGTCCCACCGAGCTCCGGCCCCGCTCCGCTCCCCGGCTGCTGTTCTGCTGCGGGCACGGCCGGGCTGCGCGCCGCGGAGCGCCCCGGGGAGCCGGAGAGCGACGGCAGGCGGCACCGCGTCCCTCCGCCCGCCTCGCGGTCCCCGCACGGTCGGTGGGAACTCCAGCCCTGCCCGCCGGCGGGAGCCGAGAGCTCGGAGGGAAGCGCTGCGCTTCGCTCGTGGGTTTTTTGTTGCTTTTTTTTTTTTTTCCTTTAAGCGCGGTTTGCATTGGGTAACGCGCGCTCGCTTTTATTACGCAACAACAAATACGAGCTGCGGTAAAAATAGAACGCGGGCAGAGCGAGCTGGAGTAGTAAGTCACCCAAACAAATGAGAAGCGAGGCTGGGGAAGACCTCCAACATCACCGCCCACCACCAGCGTTTCCCCGCTAAACCTTCCTACAACGTCCAAACGTTGCTTGAACACAAAGAAACACAAGAAAACCCCAAACCTGACGCAGCACGCGCTGCTGAGTGCATCCCACAGTGCTGTTTTGGTGATCGTAATCTAACGCACGCAATAAAAATAACACTAATTTCACAAACACGCTCCATAAAGAGCATCAAACATAAAAACAAACACTCCAAAATCAAAGACCAGCAGCCTGTACCGCAAAGCAAACAAATGCAATGAGGGGAGAAAAAGAGTTTGAAGAAGAGACCACTGCAACCCGAAATATGATTCAATTGCTGCAGCACAGAAGGAAAAAGTGTTGGAAAGTAACTGAATCCAGGGGAAACATTGGAGTGCCAACATAAAATACGAAGTAGTGATGGGATTTCTCTGTGGACACATAATCCAGCAGGCTGCCACACAGCCAGCCATGAGGTGACGCCAATTAATAAAGCAGTTTATTGTAAGCATCCAGTGGAGGCCCTTTCACTGGAAGGCTTCGTTTCCAGAAGATCAGCTTTCAAAAGAATGAGACCAACAGAGCTGGGACTTCTCACACTGCCTGATAGCATCTGAAGATTGATTTTTGCACAGACAAGAGGACAGATGCTTTACAAAATTCTGCTTAGCCAGATGTGTGGTTGCCTCAGGATGAAACCAAAGCTGTGCAGATGCTTTAACCAAACCCCAAAAGTTCGTGGGTTTTTTTGCACTTAACTGTAAAGCTGGTGCAAATTCAGTAGGGATAGGTGTGTCACAACCTCACCTCTCCCAGACATAACTACTCTTTAAGATAGGACTGGAAGCTGCATCTTCACAAACAGCCAAACTGCACATCAGGGCCACTTCCAAGCTGGCCTTTCTGACCTGCTCATCAGGTACCCAAAAGCTACTTGAGTGCCCTCTGCACCCAGAGCACACAGCCTCTGTGGGAGCACAGACATGCAAACAGTAAGAAAGAGGTGCTTCCTGCAACTTCTTTAGGCAAACCTCCACATGCTGCAAGCTGGTTTTCACTAAAGCTGCCCTGCGTGCGGTTGCCATACGTTCCATGCTGTCAGTCTGAGTGAAAGAACCCACCTGAAATCACTTGAATTCCCCCCTGCCTGAGAACACCTCAGGCACCTTGCATCAGGGATGTAAGGAAGAATCAGACTTTGAACACTTAGTTTTTCCTCATTATCCTCCTATATTACTATTTCCCAAGCAAACCTAAAAGAATAAACATACATCAAAGCATTTGAGTTCTGAAAAACATCAGGTCAGTTCTGAATGAGATGCTCTGCTCCAACACATGCCTGTATGAATGTGTGACTGCCATAACTCGCAGAGATACCAAATCATGAACAACACCAAAAACACCTAAAAGAAAATTGCTGCTGCTTGAAGATTAGGGGTCCAACAGGAGGGCTGTCCTGCTGATAAGAAGCAAAACTGCTTCTGGCAGATTGTGGCAGAAGCAGGCAAAGTATCTGCAGGTTGGCCAACATCCACACACAGAAAGAACTGAACTCACCCAGGTGGTGAATGAGCTCTCTGGCTGCACAGCACTCCTCAGGAAGCAGCCCAGCTCCAAGAGATGCTCTCCCTTCAGTGCCTGGCCTTTATATGAGCCCTTTATAGAGCTGGGTCCACCCCTTCTGGTCATGAGGGGAGTACAGGTGCAAACAATTTGCCTGTGCTCCATGGGCAGCCACAGCCCTTCAGCAGGTGCTCAATCACCAGTTCAAGCCCTGACCTAACAGTTCATTCCCCTATAAGGGCCAAGGAAAAAAGCACAAATAGCAGGAACAACTGGGGAGGGTGGTCCTCTGCACAAGCAAGAGCCATTGATAAAACATTTGTTTGTTTTCCTCAGAAATTAATGTTTGGCAATGCAGAACATAATAAAACAGCAAGCCAAGAACAGTTAAGTACATCTTATACTCCTTTAATTCACATGGGGGGGGGAGGGGTTATAAGATAATTTCATCCCAAATTATGTTCCTTATGTATAAAACTGAGCTGGAAGACCAATTCGTGTCCCTGTGATTTCAGTTATCAGCTTTCAAACTGGAACATAGGCATTGCTCACACACCTACCTGCAGGTCTGCAAACTGAAGCCCCAGTACAGTGACATTAGAATAACTAAGCACAGGTAAAAGCCAAAAGTAAGAGCATGCAGGCTGAGGATGAGATAGCTGCAATCATTAAATTAGCTTCTGAACAGACTTGCTATATATCACACTCAGGATCTAACACCCTGCCTATTCGTTAATACCTTATTTTTAGCTTTTACTATAAAATGTAAGGCTATAACAAGAGCTTTTCACCACTGCTGCCTCCTCCCTAAGCTCAAAGGAGCATCCTAAATGCACCCAAGGCCTTTTGATTAACCTCTGTGGTCTTTTAAGATGCACCTCCAGTCACCCAATTAGTACCTTGTTAACCAACACCTGCAGTGTATTTACTCCTTGATATTACACTGCTTTTAACCCTTATTGTGAAGATGTAAGTACATCCTTCTAGGCAGCTTTCTATAAAGGGTTGGGTGAGAAAAACTTATTTATGCAAGAATAGAGCAATTTTCAGGGCTTATCAACACTGAGGCTATTTGCTTCTCTGCTTCCTCCACCACAGGTAGGTCTTGAGTGAATTGAAAATGAGGGTAGACAGAACAGAGAGCCACTTATCTCTGTGGGACTGTTAAGTTTTATGAGAACTGACCAAGCTCAGTACCTCATTGATTGCACTTACTAGTATTTAATAGTCAAGGACTGCTGAGAGCACTAATTTTCCTGACAGTTGCTATAGGCACTAATCGTAAGCTGCTGATTCTTTAGCTCACCATTCAGTGCTTGTTGCAGCACCAAAACTGCAGTTTCCTCTAGCATGGGAGCTCTTTGTTAGTATTTGTACCTGGGAACCACACAAGGATTACAGGTGGAGAAAGCTGCTGAAGTGGTTGGAATACCTTATCAGCAATATATTCTCTGCTCCATTTTTGGACTCATCCTTCAGCACTTCGTATACCCACATACATGTGAAAGGCTGATGTGAGCTCCATGTGCTTTAAGGCTGGAAAATTGGCCTTACTGACCATTTTGTCACCACAGGCTCCAAGAGACTTCATCTATCAGCAGACTTGGGGTAAATCCTATTACCAGGAGCTGCTATTGTCAGAGTGGATGTCATTATACATTACAAAAAGTGAGTTTATTCTATTACAGTCATGTTTGAAACAATAGTGTTTAAATGGAGTATTGCATAAGAGTGTACATTAAGTGGCTGCAATTAAGTGAAACTCCAGTTGTCCCAGTGGAAGACAGAAGGGTGTTGAACATAAGGGAATAAATGCTCTTATTGCAAAAGAGAGTCATCTTCACTCGTGATTTTCTTTACCATAGTGGCAGAATTTCCTTGTTTGAGTAAGCATTATTCAGTAAGGTAAGGATGACAGGTCTAGGGTAGAGGTTTGAAATCATAATTACAGTTTGTTCTTCTTAGTACCTTTCATCTGTGGAATTCACAACAATGCAGTAATCCTCCTAACAGCTTTTGTAGGTAAGGAAATATTATGAGCCCTGTTTTTCAGCTGATGAAGCTGAGAGAGAATATGATGATGCAGAAAATAATGGGCAGAACTACAACTTGGACTGACTGCACTCTTCTGACTCATTTTATGTAGTTCTGAGAACTTGGTCACAGAGAGAATGGGCATGAAAAGCCCATCAAATATTCTGTCTGAGTTCAGTTTCTTTTATCAGGACGTAGCAGGAGGCATTACCTGGAGGAGCCATCGTATTTTTATATGTGTGGAATGAAGCAGAGCAACTGTGGGAGAAAGGGACACGACCAAAGGAATTTGGGAAGTGAGGAGAAACTGCCAGGACAGCATGGCTAAGTAGCTTTGGCCACAGTAAATAAATTTATTTGGAAATTAGCTGCATTTAAATGGTTTTATCACATGGTCAGTGTGATGTAGAAACCTAGACCTGCTGTTAACACAGTGGTTTGCACAGGTAAGCAAGCTTGTGAATAGTGTGTGCTACTGAGTAGGCAGTTTAAACTGATAGATACCAGAACACACTAGATTTCAGCTGGCTAAAGCCTTCATGTATTTCTGTGCATTTTCTTACTTTTTATTCTTCCCTCTAAAGGCTGGAAAAATGATAAAGAGAAGCTCTACCTCAACAAGGTCATTTCTAAATGACAACAAATTAAATAAAGACACATTTTACTAAAGCTGGAGATATACTAAAATAGGGACATGAGCTAATTGTATCAAAACATCCAGTATTGTAGTTGCACCAGCCAAGAACAAAGTCCCTGATTCACAGAAATGCTGAGAACCTGCTGCTCCAGTTGAAGAGGCTGGGAGAGGCAGGCTGTCATCACGTCTGGCAGTCAGACCATGTGTGATTCAGTGTGAGGCCCTCAAATCTGCAGCCTTCACGTATTACCTTGGCTGTAACTTGGTTAAATCTGCATTGGATGTTATGCTATAGCACACTGCTGGACTCTAATCTTGCACAAAGTCCTAGCTTCTCCCACAAAAACATAGACTGCTTCTCCACAGGTCATTCTTAACATGCAGCTCTATGAACGCAGTGTTCAGTGATCTTACTTTAAAATAAGTTCTTCAGAATTCATTGGGCCTTTGTGCTAAGTGTTGGTGCACATCCTGCCCAAGGCAGAATGAATTGAATCCTAGCTGCCTTCTGCTGGGGTGAGTATCCCTAGTTTTAAATGAACAAACGTTGGCAGTGATGCAAGTAAGGTTCATATTGTAGTGGGGGAGCTAGAAATATCAGCTTGGAAAAGGTTCAGTGTTTGGGTTTAAATCCCAGAAGAAACATATGAATGTGATGTATTTTTTGATTTCAGCATATTAGCAACAGCACAGGAACAGCTATATGTCAGGGATCAGCTGCTCTTTTAAAAGTCTAAAAGAAGCAGATCTCTCACAAGTTCTTGCTCCCTCTGTTTCTTGAACAGTGTGTAACACGCAGTATGCCTGTTCTGTGCTCCATTTGCTGAGTGGCTCAAGTAAATAAAAAGTCCTAACAGAAGTTGCTAATTGTGCCAAAACATAAACATGGGCTTATATAGCTTGTAAGCTTACTGTCTTATTACTCACCATTGCAAAAGTAAGAATGTGCTTGTTTGCAGTAATCTAAAGATCCAACATGTGAAGTTAGCAGGAACTTTTCTGCAAACATTAATGTCCCTTGGATCAAATTTGCAGGATTGGATCGGTTCTTGTCTCAGTGGAACCTGTGACAGAATTGTATACATTAGTCATAGCAACATCCACGGCCTTGGATCTGTTCCTGACATTCTTAAAGACATCCAGAGGGCTCACATCAGCACTGAAAGCAGTCACTTCCCTATCATCCGAGACACTCATGGACTTCCCTTCCCTTCCCTTCCCTTCCCTTCCCTTCCCTTCCCTTCCCTTCCCTTCCCTTCCCTTCCCTTCCCTTCCCTTCCCTTCCCTTCCCTTCCCTTCCCTTTCCAACATTATGGGAAGCTTTTCTCCCCCCCCAGAAGCCTCACAGACAGGTGTCTTTTCCAGTATACTTGGCAGATCACCAAGTTCAGGCTATTTGGAACCAAATGGAATGAAAGACTTTGTGAAAGAGAAGCCTGCCAAGGCCCAGTCTTTCACAGAGAGGGAATTTGGACAGAGATCACATCCTGCTGATCCCAGCTGTGGCAGCATGGCCTGCAGAGCAAGAAGGACCCTCACAGATGACTCATAACCCACAAGTTAAATTTCATCCCAAGGCGACGGGCTGTCCATGCAGATTCCCTGGTGCTCACATTATGTAGTCCCAATGAAATGTCTTTGCATGCTGAGCTGCCTTTTTTTTTTTTGGTCACAAAACCCAGTTTAGCACATGATTAAATACTTTGCCAAATGGGACTTCGAAAACTTCACGTTTGTTAAAGATAAATCCAGGACACTCAGAGGCAAAGGTGTTGTTTAGGATTACAATTACCGTTTGTATTTGAAACTATAACTTCCAGTTCCAGAAAGGTATTATTCAGTATAGATGTGGATTAATATTTATACAAAATATCAGGCAAAAAAGCTTCCACAACGAGAGGAGGCACAACAGAGAAATACAGGCTCGTCTCCTACGTCAAAGCAACAAAACCACACTACCCCTATCACAAGAAAGCTGCATAAATACATAGCATTACTCTGCTGATTTGTGCTATTTATTCTTTAAGAACAAAGACTGTACACCAAGTCCACCAAGTAAACTGGATTTATTCCCTAACAGCGTGGTGTGGATGGAGCATCTCTTACAGTTCCACGCCTGCGTTTTCCCTGTGCTCGCAGGGCAGGGTTAATGCTGCAGGCTGTGGGTTTCCAGGCTGGAGAAGGGCTTTGGCTTCACCACACCACAGCTTTTTTCAGCTTTTTCCTTCCTCAGCAGCTACCAGGATTTTTGGAGCCCGCAGGTCTTCCTGTGTTACAGGGCCAGCACATGACACGTGTCTCTTGGTTTTCTTCCCTCTAACTGAAGGCAGTTGGGTTGCGGTTCAGGAAAAAAAACCCACTGTTTTCCAGAAAAGCACCGAAACACACACTGAGCTTTGAGGAGAACGTCTGCATGCAAGCTGAATGCTTTCCTAGGCAGGGCACAGTCTCACACCTACCCTCACCTGCTATTACAGCGTTACGTGGACCACCCATCAGCCTGCTGCACTGTTTACCTTACAGATTACCTCAGTCTCCTCACAACAACGTGGGCTAAGGGTGAACTTTCAGTGCCTCCATCCCCTCCTTCCCCAGGGCAGCCAGGCCGTGGGCACGCACCCACCTCAGGGAGGAAGGGAGGGAACCTAGACCCAGCTGGCTGAGGAAGGCGGCGCCTGGCCCTTTAAAGCGCGCGGCCGATGCATTTTGGCCTTCGGGCCGCGCCGTAGCGCTCCCGGGAGAGAGCGGCATTGTGCAGCCTTTGGCCTACAGCGCGCATGCGCCGTGCCACATTCCCCGCCTGGCGGCCCCGGAGCTGCCGCCGCCGCCGCGTTTCCCCCCCCTCCGCCCCTCCCGCGGCAGCGCACCCCGCCTCGCCGCGGTGGAGGAGGCGGCGGTGCCGGGTTCCCGCTCTTTCCCCTTCCCCCGGTAAGTCACTGCAGATCCCGGCCGGCTGGGTTCCTTCAGCGCCGGCCTCGCGTGGGGCGCCGCCTCTCCTCCCTCCCCCACCGCCCTCAGTTCCGCGCCGAGGCGGGAGGGGGGCGCGCCGGCTCTGCACTGCACTGCCCTGCTTCGCATTGCATTGCTTTGGACTGCCCTGCTTTGCTTTGGACTGCCCTGCTTTGCTCCCCGGGCCGGAGCGCGTGCAGCCCCGCGGGTGTGAGCACAGGAGTTGTTGTGGCCGCTCGCGGCTCTGTGCACGCCTGGATGTGCGTGCACACACGTGGCTGTGTGCTCTTGCAGGCTGCTTTTCCAGCTCTCGGGAAGTTTTCCTGCTGAGTTTACCCGGGCTTCTCGCTTGAGAGCATTCCTTTGGGTGTGGTGAGAAAGGGGTATTTCATAGAATGGCCTGAGTTAAAAGGACGACAGCGATTATCCAGTTCCAACCCGCTGCTGTGTGCAGGGTCACCAACCACCAGACCAGGCTGCCCAGAGCCACATCCAACCTGGCCTTGAATGCCTCCAGGATGGGGCTCCACAGCCTCCTTGGGCCAGTGTCTCCCCAGTGTTCCAGTGTGTCAGCATGCTGAAGCTGGGGCTGTGCTGGTCCCACTGCCTACATGCTGCAAGACCTCGTGCTGTGCAGCAGGGTGCTGCCTGCTCAGGTTTGTATGAAGAGGTGCTGCTCTCCCTGGAGCAGAGCTGGGTGCAGGGAACAAGCTGTGTGTTTGCTCCGGTTCTCGTATGAGTTCAGGCTGAAAAGAATCTGGTCTGCATTATAGAAGTGAAGTTGCTGTTACCAACAGTAAGTAACGAGTCTGCGCTGTGCAGCGTGCTTGTAAAGCAAGCAGGGACTGGTGGTACTTAGCTCTGTGCCCTCCTGAGGACAAGATGCTCAAAATGTCAGTGGTGGCTTGAAAAGTGAGTGCTATTCCTTCCAGATTTGCTGGCACAAGCAAAATGAATGGTGCCTGAGATGGGATATCACAAATGGACGATGAGGGCAAATCCTTACAGTGTGAACTGGAGGTTATTCTGTTACGCTGCTGAAATGGAACTGAACTGCAGTGTGGTTGTTCCCTCTGCAGCATCAGCCCTGATTGCAGGGCACAGCACTGCTCAGGTTTTGCTACAGAAAGCAGATCTGGTGAGGTTAATGCAGGGCTGCTGTTAAGCAGGGGAAACTCTCAGGCAGGGGTATGGTGCTCAGAGCATTTAGAGGGGAAGATATGAGACTGAAATAGTTGAACTAGGAGATGAAAAAACCACCTGGTGGGATTTTAAGCTGTGGAAATGCCTTATATACAAAGTGTTGCATTTGCTGTGTTGTACAGGTGTTTCTCAGGTGTTTTGAGGAATATGAGACAAACCCTTTCACTGCACCTAAAAGCTGCTCTGCTTTATTTCTAGTGGTTGGCACAGAACACAGTGAAAAATGCCGTCCTGGATCTGATAAAAGTCCTGTATTCGGGTTCTTGATCTTGCACACTAATAGACCTGAAGGCAGAAAACAGCACGTTGCTGAACAGATGTAGATTATGCTTCTTCATCATGTTTTCTGCAGATCTGCAGTTAAGCTGATCTCGTCCCTTTAGCTGCTGCTGATCTTTCTTTGACAGCTAATGTGAATGTTGTGCTTTTCTTCCAGGGTTTTGTTTCCAGAGCAGCCCTGCTCCCTGTGGTAAGGGCTGCCTTGTGAAGCAGCGCGTTCATTCTCCCCTTCAAGCACCATAAGTCTCGTTTGCCAGCTTCAGAACCATGGCAACAGAAGAAAAGAAACCAGATGCAGAATCCACCAAAACACAATCGACTCCTTCCTCCTCAACCAATCAGAGCAAGGTGTGTTTGGGGCTCTGAATGATACCTGTGTAAATGCACATGGCACTTACCTGCAGGTGCACCAGGCAAGCAGCAACTAGAGAACTGAATCAAGTATAGATTAAGAACTTAATATGTCTGCCTCTGCTGTTGTCTGGAGAGGGAAGCGTGCTAAAGGTTCTAGGGGAAAAGCAGGTGGAGTGCAGCCTCTTCTATAGAGCTAGGTTGGTTTTTTGGTTTGCTTTTTAAGTCCTTGTTAAGGAAATACTGCTCAAGTGATGGAGACTTGGTTTGTGTTCTTGGAAGGCCAGTGGGTGACTGAGAATGGATGGAGTTGTGGTCTAGCTGCAAAATGGGATTGCAGTTGTTATTCAGATTCTTTGACGCCTGCAGATGCTCAGGTGGGATATTGCTGTCTAACCATGAAGCTTTCAGAGATGATGAAAGGCTGAGAAAATAGAGCTTTAAGGGGACAAGGGGGGGGTGTTGGCCTGTGGTTTGATTCTGAACAAGGAGAAGAACTACAGGCATTTAATAGGACTGCACAGATCAGTACCAAAAGTTTTATTTTAATCTGCCAAGCACTCTGTGCTTGGACTGCTGTGTTACTATCATCTGTTAGTTGCTGGCCTGAATGGAATTCATATCAGGGATGAGTTTGGTTGCATGTGGCTGTAAGGTGTGCTGGCTCCAGTGAGGGCTTTTTGAATTTGGAGAGGGAAAAGAATGTAAGCAGTAGAATTCGTTAAGATGAATGTTTATGCATTCCACTGATGTGTGCTGACCCAGTCTGATACTGAGCTTGTTGCTGACAAACTAAATTGGGAATTTGTTCAATTCATGCATATGTATTTTTCTTCCAGCCTGCACCAGTGAAACCAAACTATGCTCTAAAGTTCACGTTAGCAGGACATACAAAGGCAGTCTCGTCTGTAAAGTTTAGTCCTAATGGAGAGTGGCTAGCCAGCTCCTGTAAGTATTGCTTTCTTACTCTTCAAAAATGTGCACATGTGGGCCCTGTAGGACTGCTTGTCTTAACTGATACCCTCACTGGATGGAGAAGGGATAAGTGTCCTTATTCTTCTTAAAAGGAGCAGTGCCAAAACTGACAGACTTTGGGGTAATCCAAGATTTTAAGTTAGCAACACACTGAAAGTGACAGAAATCAGAGTCCTCTCCTGTTCAGTCGTCTTACTGAGCGAGGGGACAAAAGCAGATGGGATTCTTGCCCCATCCTCATGCTTTTCTGTAGCACTGAAGGTGTAGCTTAAGCTTTTAAATTAAACTTTGTGTGCACTACCTGCAGGTGAAACTCAGCTCTGGGAAATGTGGGAGTTAACTTGGCACTGCTGGGCTGGGTTGTAGAGTGTGGTGTGAAGGACTGCCCTTGTGCTTCTGTGCCTGTGGTTCTTAGCGAGTCACAGCCTTAGATTATCCCAGTGAGACATGCAGATCGTGGTGTTTTGCTGCTCTCTCAGTTGGTAGATTGAGTTTTCCCCTGCCAGTTTTTGGTATTTCTTGCAACATTTACCACCAAGAAAATGCTTCATAGCTTTCCTTAGCAAGTGTCCTTATATTAACCTCAGTGAGGAACCATATATGAAGAAAGGGCAATTAAAAAAGAGTAGTGTTGAATGTGATGATGGGGCCCAGTCAAGCTTCTTCCAGACATGGGAATGACTTTTGTCTTTGGCTTAACTTCAGATTGCCTTTGTAAGGCCAGTGTACCATGCATAAATCACTTTTATGTTCTATTATCCTTTTGAAAGACCTTTTCCCCCATCCCAAAGTTTTCCAACCTCTGTCCAATATCACCCTCTTCTATCTGGCCCATTTTGCAAGTTAAAATGGACAGTATTGTTTGGGTTTTTGCAGGCATTGATTCATTCCAGGTAGTGATGTAATTTTTGTTCTTTCTGGGCAAAAGCATTTCAGTGTTCCACATGGAACAGTACTTCTACCACTGGCAGTCTTAAACAAAAGTAGAAGCTCAAGTTGTCATCAGAGAAACTAAAGCAACTGGAGACTGTGCATTCCAGGCAGCTTATGTAATCTCAGTTGCTGCACTGAGAGTGGTGTGTATGAAGCTGTTCTTCACCAGTTCCATACTGCCTTACACACTTGTATCTGCGTGGAGAGGGAGGTCTGTCTGCCTTTGGCAGGAGCGTGGCTCACATATCCCTTTCCTCCTGATGTCCATCAGTGCTGCATGTCTCTTAACTGGCACGTTCTTTTCCAGCTGCTGACAAACTTATTAAAATTTGGGGAGCATATGATGGCAAGTTTGAAAAAACGGTGTCTGGCCATAAGCTGGTAAGTATGAGGAGATCACTGCGTGCTTGGAAATGAGTTTTCTCGTATTGAATTCATTTTCCCTTCTTTTTCCTCACTTAGACATTTCCATTTGTGGCTCCTTTGGTGCAGAAGGTTTTTTCATCAGTCAGTACTTGTATCTCTTTGTTTATACAGTCCTGTGCAATAACCTGGGGGTGGAATTGCCGAGGTGACACCAGGTCAAGCTGGAAATGTGGGTGAAGTGCAGGCTGATAATGAAGTACCTGCATGCACACTGCCTGGCCTCTTTGAGTCCCTCCATGTCAGCAACACCAGCCTCCTACAAGGGGCAGTATTTTATTGGGTGAAAATCCTTGTGAATGCTGTGTCCTCTTCCTTCTTTCCCTTGTGCCTGGAGCAGGATGGCTTGCCTTGTAAGGAGATTGACTTTTCCTTGTGGCTTTGGCTACACAAACACAGCACTTACTCATTCACCAAAGCTGCAGAGAAAACACAAGTTCCCAAACTCTTCTGTTTTGTTTCACAAAATTTGTTACGTGCTGAAGCTTCAGAAGTGAAGATCTTCATCTTCACCAGATGAAAAACCAGTAGAGTCCTGTTCTCCTCCAGCCTCAGGAGCTCAGACCAGGAGTGAGCTATTTGCCACGATGAGAAACCACTTATTCAGATTAGTTTATATAATACACTCTATGTGAATTCCATGGAAGGGTGTTGGTGGCCACAGTAAGAGCCATGTGAAGAAGTCAGTGATGTTTGAGCTGTAACCCAGTCAAATTAATGGATTTGCATCTGCCAGTGCTGATTTTTTCACACTTCAGCTGTGAACATGGAGTCTGTTTCCCATTTTCCCATGTCAGTAAGCAAACACAGCTAAGAGAATTGTTTTCTTTTGTTTTAGGGTATCTCTGATGTCGCTTGGTCATCAGATTCCAACCTTCTTGTCTCTGCCTCTGATGATAAAACTCTAAAAATATGGGATGTAAGCTCGGTAAGAACAGAAACTATTTGCCTTCCATTTCCCTAGAATTGCTACCTTAAATCAGGTTCTTCTGAGAGATGAGCTTGACACGCTGTGATGGGAGAAGACAGAGTTACAAACACTGGTCCTCTTTGGGTAGCAGCTCCCACTCTGCTGCTTAAAACAAGCAGCTGGCTGAATGGGCAGTGACTTGTGCTGCGTGCTTTTGGAGTGAGAGCGATGCTTATGGGTACCACGAGGACTCTGGTTGTCTTCTGGGAGTGTTTCAGTCTTCAGTTGACAATGCAGGCTCAAGTTTCATTTCTGAAAGCAGCCTCTCAGGTGGAACTGAAGAGTATTTGTAACTTCTCATCACAGGCTCATTTATCTTTGCTTTTTTTTTTCCCTCCCTTCTTTTTCTGCAGTTACAGGAAAACTGAGCAAATTGCTTTAAATTTGACAAGATGTGTTCAACTGTTTGGTTTTCCTTAATTGCCCAAAGGATTTGAAAGTTTGTCAGTGGTCCCTGCAAAAAGTCTTCCCTTTGTTTTTCTTCAGCTGCTCCTCTGCCTGTTTAAGTCTATGGTTAGAGATTGGTTTCTTTTTGTTCTGCACCATGCAGCTTATCTGATGGCACGTATGGCTATAGAGCATACTGAGTATCTAACTCTGCTGCATCTTATTTCAGGGTAAGTGCTTAAAGACATTGAAGGGGCACAGTAACTACGTTTTCTGCTGCAACTTCAACCCTCAATCAAACCTCATCGTTTCTGGCTCAGTAAGTGATTTTTGTTCCTTTGTGCACAGCAATTGCTGCACGTCCCTTCTTTCGATTATGTCTTCCTCCACAAACACAGCTTGTAATTAGGTGAACTGTGCAGTGTTATTGCTGTCTTGGGGAAGCACTCAAGCCTTTAACCCATCCTTAACACGCAGTTTTCTGTGTGTGTTGAGGAAGGGAGAACTGTATTTGCAGTCTGTTATTGCTGCTCTGTGTAGTGCTTATGTCTCAGCCTTTCTGATGCAGCTGCAGTGCAACTTGAGGAAGGTGTGTGTGTCTAGACTTGCATCAAGCTGTAATGTCTTGCAGGTCACAAATAACTGTATCTTTGAACAGTGTTCTGTGTTTCTTCAATCTTCAGTTCGATGAAAGCGTGAGGATATGGGATGTGAAGACAGGGAAGTGCCTCAAGACGTTGCCTGCTCATTCTGACCCAGTTTCAGCTGTAAGTCTTTTCTGATAAATGAGCACTCTAACATACTTATGCTCTTGTTATGATACCCTTATAAAATGTAGTGAGTGGGCTGTGGTTTGTGGATGGGCATTGCTGGATGAGAGCAAAATTAAGTGCCTTAACTGTAAGGTTTGTGTGGTTTTGTGTGGGGAGCAGTGAGCAGTGATGTGCTGGTCGTGTCTGAGCCTGGCAGTCTGATGCTGGGGTATGGACTGGTGATCACTTGAGGAATGGAGAGCAGCCTGGAACTGCTGAACATCTTCTGCTTCCTTGTTCCAAGCAATTGCTGAGGTCTGGAGCAGGGTAGTTTCAGAGTGTACTCCAATCTTGTTAATTCATTTTGTGAAAATGGCTTGGATTGCAATCATATCCCTTCAAATGAAGGAAGAGGAGGTGTTCAACTCTTAATGTTTTTGAAATGGAGGGAACACTAAAAAGAATATTGAGCCTCAGTTGTGTTAAACCATACCTGCTTTAATGTGATTGGTCTGGTTGTTCTACTTGACCTAGAAGACATTTCACACTTATAAATGTACATTAGTTGTAATTATTACTTTAAATTGCAGCATTTTCAGTGTAGTTGAAGACAGTAAGTTGGCCTCAGAACATGTGAGGCTCTCCATGGGGTGAAGTTCTGTGTTAAAACCTTAAGGTGTTGTCCCCAGGTTAGCTGCTCAATTTACAGCAGTGTCTGAACAGTGGCTGTGTTCACGTTAAGGTGCTGCTCTCAGCTTCTGAGGAAACAGGCCTTTCAGTTCCTGATGCTTGAATGTACAGCTGTAGCTAGCAGCCATTTCCATTCATGCCAGGTGAACTCGGTGTAGGGGGGAAGAATTTTGTTCTGATCCTATTGCCCATCTAAATTCATATCCATTGTTTGGATGTCACTGACTTCTTGCTTTTATCCATTGTGAATCGCAATGTCAGCTCTGGGAGGTGAGGACTTTCAGTGGGGCTGAAAAATGTGGTGCTTATGAAGAAATTGAAGTTATTTCCCCCCTCTTTTACAATATTACAGGTGCATTTTAATCGTGATGGATCCCTGATAGTGTCAAGTAGCTATGATGGACTCTGGTAAGTGGTTCTTTGTCTGCTGCAGTGTTCAGATCTGTTGCACTTTGAAAAAAGATTAATGAGGTATTAATAATGAAGCTTATAGAGGTGTAATGAATCCCATGTGTTTTTTTTATAGTCGAATCTGGGATACAGCGTCAGGACAGTGCTTGAAAACACTCATTGGTAAGTAGGAAGGCTTCTTGTTTGTGCTTCATTCTTTGCAGTTCTGCTGTGGTACAGGCAGGCTGCAGCATTGCAGTGAGCAGGGACTGCCTTAAGCCCTGTTCTTCTTCGTACTGTTCCATCAGGATGCTGCTGTGTTTGTAGCTATGACAGTTAATAGGAACTGTCCTCCCATGTGTGTGGGAACTCAGAGTGTTCTGGTGTCCAGCTGCTGGATGAAAGGCTTCCCAGGTTTTCTGGCATTCAGCTATGTAATGATTGCTGTGCAGCAGCTCAGAACTGTGACAACAAAGTTGTTGGTGCTGTTGGATGTGATGGGAACAGTCGGACTGAACAAGCTGCCTGCTTTTACTGCTGATGGCTGTTAGCATAAGGCATCTTGTGAGCAAGCCTAATAAAAGGAAACCACCTATAAGGCATATGTTCCCAGTCTTTCATATTCTTATAAAGCATTATAGACAAGGTGACATGGCACTGCAGATCAGTGATACATATGGATATACTGTACATTTTAACAGCCATGTTATTGCAGATGCGCTCTTGCTCTGACAAGTGCTGATGGAAGGAATGGAAGTTCAGTTACAAAGGGTGATTTTAAAATGCTTGTGAGCAAAATGTTTAATGTCCTTTTATTGAAATACTGAGAACAGTCCCGTTCTTATACCTGTATTGCTTGAATTGCCACAGGAGAACAAAACTCAAAGCTTTTAACAACAGATTACTGTCAAAAGAAATTCTCTGCCAATGAGGCAGTAATACTGTTTAACAATTGCTTTAATAGTTCCTATTTAATAATCACTTTATTTTCATTGCAGATGATGATAACCCTCCTGTGTCTTTTGTGAAGTTCTCCCCAAATGGCAAATACATTCTAGCTGCAACTTTGGACAAGTAGGTCTTAAAAAAAGTAAATAAAAATCCACTGACTTTGAAGTGTTAATGAATATCAGATGAAACTTTAGTTTGCTACTCATCACCTGTCATGATAATGACCCTGCACAGATGCATACCCACTGCCATGTTATATCCAAATCAAATTCAGTAGCTTGCTTATTCTCTTACTTGATCTGGCTTATGTTTGAGCTGTCTTGTGAGGGCTTCAATCCTTTGTTTACTTGCCTGAAACATCCCAGTGCAAGACTTGAAAGTTGAAAAGCTGGAGGCAGTGATTGTACTGGGGAGGGGGACAGTTTGTAGGGCCATCCCTGTTTCAAGTGGGTTTCTTATCCTGTGAGAGAATGCAGCCTTTTCGTGGGGGAGAATATGAATGGCATGTTGGTAAAACTGATACCTTGGGGTTTAACTAAAGCTGCATTCCAAAGTCAGGCTAAAGTTCCCCTTGTAGACATTAAGAACTCAGGTGTGGAGAAGCTGTCTGCTACTGGGAAACTGCTGAAAAAACACAAGAACTAAATCTTTGGTTTTCTGTCTTTTTTTTCTAGCACTCTTAAGCTTTGGGACTACAGCAAAGGAAAGGTAAAAAAACAAAACTAAAAACCAGAAACTTGCCTTGCTATGTAGGCTTAAATAAATGTATAGGAGAATCTGGGCTTTATATGTGCTTACTGACCTTGCTTTACATTTAGTGAGTATTACAGCAAAAACGCATTTGTAACCCTTTATTTTATTTTATTTTTTTTTTAAAGATACCTTTGGGGGGGAGGGAAAAAAGGCTCGTGCTCCTGCATAGCCCCGAAGCACTGAATGCAGCTGTATTCCTGTGTTTCTGTCAGCATTCAATTTCTCCTGCTGTTTTTCTCAGGGGGAAGTGACAAATTGAGGGCTTTCTTCTTTTCCTTCTTTCCTCCAAATGATGTGGTAGTGGGGCAGAGATGCCCTCTGCATCCTTTAGATAAGCTGGCAGGGTGGGAAGCCTGGGCAGATGTATTTAATCTGCTGCCACAAGAGTTTGTCTGTGGCTGTGAGAAAGCTGCTTCTCAACTGTGCCTCATGGCTCCTCTCTTCCAGTGCCTGAAGACATACACAGGACACAAAAATGAGAAGTACTGCATATTTGCCAACTTCTCCGTTACTGGTGGAAAGGTCAGTGTTTGATATGGGCTGCTTTGTACTGATGGGCCGTTCCTGCTGCTTTTCTCCATGGGTGTAAGGCTGGTGAGACGGCAGGCAGCAGTCTGCTGTGTGAGGGCAGCGCTGTGCCCTATGGAGGAGGTGGGACGCCTTAGCAGAGGCTGAACCCCCTCAGTGTCTTTCACTCCTTTAGTTTGCCTCCTTTAGAAAAGATGGAACAGCATTTTCTGCTGCCTGTGTGCTCTGAATGCTCTGAGAGACACCAAACACTCATGCGGTGTTGGGCCTTCCTGCTCACGTGGCGCAGTGAAGCGTTTGGCGACTTGGAGCGGTTGGATATGGATGAAGAGATTCAAATGTCTTTCCTCTGTCCCTGCAGTGGATTGTATCCGGTTCAGAAGACAACCTGGTTTACATTTGGAACCTTCAGACAAAAGAGATTGTACAGAAATTACAAGGGCACACAGGTAGGAAACAGCATTCTGTCTTTATTGATAGAGTCAATCTATCAATATCCTTCATGTCAGCTTGCAATGAGAGCTTTGGTGTTAGCATTGGTGTTTTCTTCCTTCCACTGTCAGACCTGCTAAATCTGAGGTCTTGGCTGAGGCTTGATTGAACCCTAAATGTTCACTTCTTTTTACAAAGTCTTTTATGTCATTGCAAATGTTGTTTTTCAATGTAACAGCTTTGAAATCAGTGTGCAACAGAGACTTGAGTTCAGAATTGGTTAAGATATTTAAGTGACTCAGAATATGACTTGGAGTTGCTTATGGACACCTTCTGAAGCTGCAGCTCTTGGAAGGCTAAGAGCTGACGTGCTTCTGTTGTCTGTGTTTGGCTGTTTCTTGAAGGCAGACTTGAGCGTGCATTGAGATGTCACCTGCTTGGGACTTCAGTCCCATAGGAGCATTCCATCTGCATGAACTAGAAGGGATTGTGATGCAAAACTCAGTCATGCTTATTCCTTAGTAGGACCGTTGGTTTTGATTGCAAGCTGAGGCAGTGGCAGCAAGCTTTGGTTTTTTAGACGCAGAGCAAGTTGCTGAGGCTACGTGCTATCTAAATACTGAGTGGAACACGTTCCAGCTGCTGCTCTCAAGCTGGGGAGCCCACGAAAGGGATACTTTTTTGCTAGCACGTAACTTCCCATCCCAGAAACAGAGTGAATGTTGAATAATGTGTTTTTAACTCTGCAGCGGGGGAATAGCAACTTGGCGATGCTGTAGCAGCATATGTTGCTACATGTAGCAGCAGTACAGATTCCTTTTCGGAAGTGTGTGCTGTGAACCTGATCTCACTGCTGTAAGTAATGCTTGTGTGTCTTTTTCTTCTTGCTTAGATGTTGTGATCTCAACAGCTTGCCACCCGACAGAAAACATCATCGCATCAGCAGCTCTAGAAAACGACAAAACAATTAAACTGTGGAAGAGTGACTGTTAAACGCTCCAGCATCACTTGAGAGACTGTCAGGAAAAAAAAGAAATGTTTTTAAAAAAAGAAATAAAAATAAAAAATTTAAAAACCACATGAGAATAATAAATCCAGTTTGGCAGGAAACCTGAAGAACATTTGATAAAGTGGTTTCTGTTAGTCTTGGCCCAAAGAAAACGTCTTAGCTCTTTGCTAGAACCGGGCAGCATGGTGGGGAGGATAAAAAAAAACAAAGGTGCAGTGTCTCCTTTCCTTGCCTGATCTTTTGGCAGACAAATGGATCGTTCTGACACGGCGTTACGAGTGTCAGCCTGGTGTTGGGCACCCAAAGATACTGTATTTATGGTGGCATTACTTCTGCTGCTGCTTAAGGAAGAGCTGCCAGCCTGCTTTGTGACAGTAAGTTAAGTCATGAGCCTAGAGATGCGTGGATTTCTTTTTTTTTTTTTTAAATGTCTAATTTTTTTATTTTTTCAGAATGTAGGTTTTAGTCTCTTGGAAGTTTCTGTATTGTTTTAAATAGGAGTACTGCATCTTTAAGGGTGCTTCATTTTAAACACTCAGCTCAAACTTTGTGACCAAATAAAACCATGCAGTTCCAGATTTTCCCCCTTCCTGCCCCTGACTTGACTCCTGTGGTGAAATCTCCTCTTACCTTCTGTATAGTTGCTTACCTCTTGTTACGTGTGTTTAATAGATGCTGTTCTAGAGCAAAGTTACATTTCTGTTAACCATTAAAATGAATTCTGCTTGTAGTTGTTCTCAGCATATTTTATTTTTTTTTTCTTCTGGCTAAAAGGAAGCTCACACCACACTGTAAAGTTATTTCAATGTAAAAAGAAAAACCAACCCCAGACTTTTGTATTTGGAAAAATCCATCGTATGAAACTGTACTGCTAATAGCATGACTCTGTATCTATTTCAGCGTTGGTATTTCTTTCCTCTTTTGTCATAGCCACGTAGTGTTTACACATCCAAACAACTGCCATATGCCGTAATAAAAAGGTGGGATTTTCTGTGTGTGCTTGTTGGTAACTGTGGTACTGTGCAGTGTTTGTGTCATCATAGAGCCAGAGAATGGCTTGGGGTGGAACGGACCTCAAGGCTGATGAAGCTCCAACCCCACTGCTGCAGGCAGGGCTGTTGTGTTTCCTTAGCAGCCTCCCTTAAAATCAGGTTTACAAGGAAGTATTTCTGTGGGAGCTGCACTGAGTGAAGAAAGGAGAGGAGGGGAACCAGCTGTGCTTATGGCTGCTAAGAAGAAAGGAGCATTTGAGGAAAGTAAGGAGTGAGCTGAAGGTATCCTGTGCAGAGGCAGCATTGGTACAAGCCCTCGCAGAGGCCTTGAGCTGTGAGGAATTCCTGCTGCCTGCTGTGCAGCACGTGCAGGGCAGGCTGAATGATGATGCAGGATTTAGCTTTTGCTGGTTGCAGATTGTTAATGAACAAGCTGAGCTCCCTCTGAAGGGCTCTGCCATAAGGTGGATAATTGCTAGTTTGTTTTGCTGTCAAGCTCCTGCTTGATAATAGCTAAAAATTACAGCACAGACCTCTCCCGCATGGACCCACCGCGGCACGGAAGCGATCACTTTCCTTAAAGTGACTTCATGAAGCGGTTCATTCCCCCCCATCTGGTGAAGCTCCCTCAGTGCAGGACGAGGCTGTGCTTTGTGAGAGCAGAGAAGCCGCTGCGTTCCCCCTGCGAGCATTTCTCGTGTTGATTCGGCAGCGCTTTGCGTCGTACTGCTGTTAGGAGCCGGCGGGGCAGGGCGGAGGAAAACCGCTGCGTTAAGGAAGGGGCAAAAGGATTTCGTTTGAGAAGGGGGGGAACCGCGAAAAAACATGGTTAGATGCCACGAAGTAGGTGGCAGTGCCTTAACCGTATGCGTGTTGTACAGGCCACTGGGGCCTCTTCCATCCTTATCAAGGGGAGTGCTAACCTTCTCTCCTTTCATACAACACGTTGTAGCAGTTCCTTTTGGCTCTATTTAAACCTTCAAAGAGAGTTTCCTCTACAAGACAGGGTGAGCAATATTTCCTGCCCCTATCTTCGCTCTGCAAAAGTTTTTACCTGTTCCCCAAGATATTTAAGCTCGTGCAAGTGTTTTAAATCCTGTGGACTCCGTTAAATGACGCAAATGCGTTCTGTTTACAGAGTAGTTAATGTATTCATCGCCGCCATCCAATCAGAGCGCAGGCACTGGAGCTTTTATGACGGCCGTATCGCTCTGACCGGTGGGGGGCGCCTCTGCTCCACCTCGCTAAAGGCGGCACGGCGCCAGAGAGGCTCTGGAGGTTGAGGGTTCGATTCCCGTCTAGGCTGCATTGCAGGGAACAGAAAACTGGAGCAGCCTGAGCATAAGATCCATTTCGGGGAGGTAAAAAGGGGCGATATTTTTGGGGTGCAGAGAATGGGGCTGTGCGCAGGAAGGGGGCTGCTCAGCGGGAAGTTCTGTCTTTGCTGGGGATGAGCTCTAAAGCAGGATTTGCTGGCTAACCCATCTAATCTGTGCAGGGCTGAGCCGTCTTTCTGAGTATCGCAAAGGTTTAAGTGAGAACATGAATGTAGTGGGGGATTTGCTAATCAAATCTTTCTCAGTCGGGGTAGGATGGCAGTTTCCTAACCCATTTCTGGTGAACTCAGGCTGACAAATTTCTGAATCTCATCGGAAAGCTAATGACAAGTTAAAAGAAACGCATGCTGTTTCCAGGCTGGTTTGTGCTCATTTGCTAGTTTTTTTCCTTTTCCCCACAAATTTTAAAGGTCTTTGCCTCCCACATTCCGAGGAAACAAAGCAAGCAAACAAAACTTCTGGCTCAGCTCAGCCTCAGCATCACCAGCAGTCATGCCACCATGCCCCGTGCCTAGGGACCAGGCACAAATGTGGCCCCATGAAGCTCTTTCCACCACTGCAATGGAATGTGTAACTCCCTGTGTGCTGCACAGCCGTGAGCTGCCCCGATGGCATTTTTTAGGGTCTCCATCTCAGTGCCCTGCACGGATGGGCCACCTGGTGCTGCTATGGAGCAGTGGCTTTGCTGGCTGAAGCTGCAGAGCCAGGTGCTGTGCCCAAAGGTGTGCGTGGTCTCCAGCTTCTGCATCACTTCTGCATTGCTTCAGCATCACTTCATCAGAGCCCGGGCTGCCTCTCCCCTGCCAGAGACCGATGAGTTTATTAAGGGATTAAAAGTTAGCCTCCCCTCCTTATTGAATGCTCTGATTTATGCATGTGTTTAAATCAATCCCATTTCCTGCATTTTATCCCTTCTCCCCCAGGCTCTGCTGGGTGAGATGCGCTATAATAACATTGTTTTGAAGCAAGCGAGGCACCGTGGGTGGTTTAAGTGATTTGAATAAGCGAGCTGCATCACTTAGGCACCTCTCCCAGGTGCTAATTTCTACCCCTGTAGCTGCAGGTGTCCACACTCAGACAACTTTGTCCTGCCTCCCAGTGAAATATTAATGATTATGCTGGCTAATGAAGATGCTGGGATGGAGATGGGTCTGTCTGCCTGAGGGCTTTGGCTGGCAGCAGAGATACCCACTGGGCTGGGGTCTCATATCAGCCCTAGGCTGCCCTGGGTGGGTAAGTTCCAGGTGCTGGTATGTGGCTGCTGGATGCACCGCATAAGCAGCTTATTTTGTCATTTTAATTTTTTAATCCCGTGCATTCGGTTGCGCTCTCTTATTAGTAAGCATTAGCTCTCCAAGTCCCATTAGCTCCGCTCAGAGCTCAGGCTTTGCTCATGGGGACACTGCTGGGGGAGCCAGTGGGGGTCTGGGGATGGATCCTGTGGCTGGTGATGTCCATGGGGTCCCACGTGGCTGCGATGCTGATCCTGACCCACAGGGCTGTGTGCATTGTTCATGGCCTTGACCCTCACCTCGAGCAGCCCTAGCTGGACTCCCCCAGGCTTAGCCCCGTTTGGCATCTCACTGATTCAAGAAATAGGTGCATAAAATATACCCAAACCCACCTCGACTTCCATCAGGTCTTCCTTCAACCCCACAGCCGTCCCTGTGGCCGTGCTTTGGCAGAGAATCCCAAGCTTTGGATTTAAAACGAGTTGACTGCTTCTTTTTAATAAAAATATTCCTCCCCTCTTTAAATAGAACATGTCACAGAGCCAGTGGGGCTGTTTGTGAAGACGAGGCAGCTCAGAGAGGAGAAAGAGGGAAAAAAAAGTAAAAACACCCATCTCCCCAAACCCCTTCTGCCTAATCCAACTGAATTAGAGGATTTTGAAGTGGATTTAAAACTAAATCTTGATTAGGGAGAATTTCTCTCCAAGAGCTGCTGCACAGTAGTATTAATGGGAAGCGATCGTGGACAGAGGAAATAGGACAGAAATAACCGAGGGTAGCACAGACGCGCTCACGTCTGTGCACAAACTGAGAGAACCGGAGAATTTCTCGTGAGGAAAAGGAAGAAATTAAAGCATCGACATCACAGGACTCAGTGCCACGGGGCTGGAGGAGCGGGGAGCAGCCAGACCTGCCGATCTGCCTTCATTCGACACGGGGCTCGCAGGTGGGAAGCCAGCGGTGTGTGGAAGCTGGGAGGACAGGCAGCCCGTGCCCCCATGCTCTCAGGACACATGCCTGGAGGTGCCCATGGGATCCTGTCTCTGCTGACCGTGGTGTTTGTCCTCCCAGAGGGTAAGTACTGATGGGCGCAGAGCGCTTCGTGCTCTTTCGCCTCCATCTCAAACCCTGCTTGCTAACGTGCGATTTATTTGTGGGGTGAATTTGGTGGAATTCCCAGCTCCAGTGATGTAGCTGCGCGTTGCCACGTTGGTGGTTTTAGGAAGAAAGATAAAGTCGTTGTGTTTTTGTATAAAACGAGGGCAGGTGGGTGAGGAGTGTGGGCCAGCAGCTGGGATCCCAGCAGCTTCCTTTCCTCGGTGAACCTCTTGCCGGGCCCAGGGAGGCTCACGCAGCACCTGAAAATGCTTTGGGAGCAAATGAGCAAGGGCTGTGAGCATCGTTCTGAGGCAGGGGGAAGGCAATGGCGAGAAGAAGCCTGCAGTGTGATTTCTGCAATCAGCAAACACAGGGGTCACGTACTGCGTTTGCCTTAAAATCTATGGATGATGGGAAAGAATCTCCTTTTTAATTTATTTTTTTTTTTAATGGAATGTGAGAAATGGCTCAATTCCTATTTTGATTTAGGGGAAGCATTCTCAGGCACGTTGTTCCTGCAGGACAGGTCTGAGCTGCCCTATGCAGAGCCCATGGGGACAAACTGCTGAGGCATCTGCTCTTATTCTCTCTATCCTGATTCTGGGCTAGTTTTCCTCCCTGATGGACTGTGATAAAAACAGGGAGGAAACCAAACTGTGCTTGAACCAGAGAATTTTGTAGAAACAGGCAAAAGCTGTTTCTGAGAGCAGCTGAGCTTGATGGTATCTATGGCTTGGAGGTTTCACTTATTCTTTCCAAACCCTGCTTCAAAGCTCCCTTGTTTCCACTGTTGGATCTCAGCTCAAATTTATTGCTAATCTTTGATTTCTTACTGACCTCTAGCGGGAGTTGGTTTTGTGCTTTTGTGCCCAACGGGTAAACAAGTGACGGGCAGATTTAGTCTCTGACTCAGTGCTTAATGCAACCTGGCAAGGCAGAGAACGCTGCAAATGCTTCGTTAGAGAGCAGCTAGGAAGGAGCCCAAGTGTTTTCCCCTGGAAAAATCCAGCTGTGTTTTATATGCTTTTGTTCAGTGTCTGGGCTCCGGTGCTACGGCTGCAACATCATTGTTGGCACCAAGTACGTGGACACGGGGTGCTCGAACCCAGAGGTGATCACCTGCTCACACTCCCATCAGGGCTTCAAACACCGGTTCTGCATTAAGACTGAAAGTGGTGAGTCTGCCTTATGGCAGGGCCGTCATGGTGGGGGAAGCTGATCAAAGCAGTCCGAAGCAAACCCCAAACCTCATGGCCTCCATCCCTGATGTTCTGCCATCTGCTTGCCTTGCAGTGGTCCTGGGCATCCTGCTGACCAGCGGCTGTGCCACCTCCCGTCACTGCCAGCAGCAGGAGCTGCCGGGGGTCCGCATCCACTGCTGTGACACCGATCTCTGCAATGGCTCTCCCCAGCCTCCCCCCAGCCTTGCTGATGGCTGCCTCCTGCTGCCCAGCCTCCTGGCAGCCCTGCTGCTCTCCTGAGCTCCCCGAGGTTTGGGAGTGATGATGTGTGGCCCTGGGAGAGGATGGGAGAGGGGATGAACCCGTCCCTGCTTGCCCCTCTCCTCAATAAAAGCCACCGAATGCTTTGCTCTGGAGAGACCTCAGTGATGTCCACAGGGGCGGGTGGTTGGGGCTGTGTTCAGCTCTGGGGCCCAACATGGAGCTGTTGGGTCCAGAGCAGACAACGAGAGTGCTCGAAGGGCTGCAGGACCTCAGAAGCTGACATTTGGGACAGGCTGCTGGGAAGCTGTGGGTGCCCCAACCCTGGAAGTGCTCAAGGCCAGGCTGGAAGGCTTGGAGCCAAAAGGTCCCTGAGGCCTCTTCCAATCCAACTCCACCTCCCCAGCTGTAGGCCCCGCTCTGCCACCAGGGGGCGCCCGCAGCCCAGCAGCCGCCAGCGCGGCGCAGCCTCGGGGCTGCGATCTACGCAAGGCCGGGGATGCGGCCGGGGGGGCGCGGGATGGAGCGAAGACCGACGAGAAAGGGACAGCGGGGGCTGGGAGCGGGGTGTTTGGTGAAACGAAAGCTTTTCAGCTGCTATCCCAGCCGAACGGCCCTAACGGGAGCTGTGACGAAGAGCTCCTCGCATATGGAGCAGAACTGAAGTGGCTCTTTCAAGGTCGCTGCGGGGGTTTGCGGTCGAGGCAGGAATTAAACGCGAGTGTCTCAAGATGCAGCCTTGTGCTTTTATCACCAGGGAAACAACATAAAGCTCGCTGCTGAGGACTCGATGAAGTATTTTTATTCTAAACTTTTTTTTTTTCCTTTAGATAGAAAAAAAATATATATTTCAAAAGATCTTTTCCTTGCAAAACATCAGCTTCTGATGACATTTTGCAGAAAACAAGTCTAAACTCTACTAAAATTGTAGTCTGAGGCACCTTTTGAGTAGAATCACCTTGGGGCTGGAACAAGACGTTTTTAGATTCTGAAGATTAAAAAAAAAAAGTGGAATCGGAAAACAAATCCTGAGCAAAACAACCAGAACAGCAACAAGAACCAATTTCCCTTCTTTCCCCCTTAAAAATATTCCTTCCGATTTTGGTGGGGAGCACAGAACCCATCCTTGGCACCCGGAGTTATTCTCGCTATCGGTTTGTTATCTGCCTGGGTGAACGCTGCGCTGGGCTCTCGCAGCAAAACCCGGCTGTTTTCCAGTGGCACTGATACTCCTTCCCATCTGAGGAGGAGGGGACAGGGCTGGCGGCTGGGGGTCCTGCTGCCGCCGTCCCCTCTGTGTGTCCCCTGCCGCCCAGCTGCTTCCAGATGCGCTGCTTTGGCCCCGCTCTGCCCCCCTTGCCTGGTTTGAGTCATCCATCTTGCTCCGTGTAAGAGGCCTGTTGCAATTAAGTAGGCTGAAGTGCTCCTGAACTCTTTAACCTTTGCCCTGGGATTGCTCCTTTTGCCCCAGGGCTGCGGATCAGCTCCATTGCACTCTCCAAACAGCGCCTACTACTTAGCTGACATTTCTTTCTCCTGCTGGATCCTATTAGCACCCTGAGGTTGGAAATGCTACTTTGGAGTGTTGTAAGGAATGTGATTTATACTGGAAAGTAGCGGCAATCTATCTTTCCCTATACACACACTACACATGAGGCTGGAGAGCTAAATCCACACGGCCTGAACAAACAGCAAGCAGATTAATTGTGGAGGAGGCTTTGGACACCTCGCGGGAAGGGCAGGCGTGAGGCAGGGGGAAATGGGCTCAGGGCAGGCAGGGAAGTGCTGCTGGTGGGATCCCACCCCTGTCTCATGCAGGCTGGCCATGCGAATGACTGCTTTCCAGCTTGTTCTGCAGGCAGGGCTTGGAGCTGGGCCGTTCACAAGGGCAGTGGTCACAGGGTTTGTCCTTCATCCTTTTCCCTGCCTATTGACCTCGTGTCCAGGGAAGATCAGAGCTGAGATTTTGCACTGCTTTGCCTGCGTGCAAGTGCGTATCCACAGCCTGCATGGGAGCCAGATGAAAATAAGAATTGAACGGTGCCCGAAGGAGGGCTGATGAGCCTTTATCAGATATGACACACTAACTACTGAGGCTCCTTGCTGAAATACCGGGTTAAAACCTTCTCAGTGTCAAATTTCATCCTCCTAAGTAAAGAGACACTTTCCATAGTGTTTGTGTGAATCTTCTGGATAAGCCCCGGAGACTGAAACCGTCTCGGCTTCGTGTGGGCATTAAAAGTCCCACCCACATGTTTAAAAAAAGCCCCAAACTCAGAAACGCAAAAGCTGACATTTACTCTAAAATGTCTTCTTCCTGCATGGCTGCATGGCATCCCGTGTGATCCGTGCCTCGCTGGAGCTGGCGGCATGCGAGCAGGGCTGCAGGCATCCCCCAGGCTGCCACCGAGGGGCCCAGAAGTGTGAGCACAAACAGACACATGGACACAGACACTAGCACAGTGCTTTCCGGGAGAAAAATCAACAACAAAAAAACCCCTAAGCAGCCTCTCTGTCAAAAGCCCTTTTATAAAAGCCTCAGTAGCTAAAGAATTGCCATTGTTTCAGTCTCCAGTGAGTGCTAGTCTTAAAATATTTCCAGCTCAGAGCAGGCTTTGACATTCTGCCCAGACCCAGGAGAGGGAACAAACATGAGTTCAGAAATGTTTCTGCAGTGTGCAGATCCTTCTTTTTGGAGAACCCTGCTCAGCATCTCATGTCCTGTGGCGGCATCCCCTCCAGGCAGGAGAAACACCCCAAGAACAGGGAGGTAGGGGCTTTTCAGGACCCTTAATTAGGCAAGGAGAGCTGGATTTCACACAGAGGCACCAGGGTTTGCTTTTCATGCTGATTATTTGGCTTTTCCCTTGCAAACAGCAAAACCATCTTTTTATCCAGCAGTACAGTGCTCCAGGCTGTTCTTGCTCCAATGCTGCTGGTTCTCACTGCTGGGGATCTGGGCAGCCTTTTCTCCATGCTGACCAATGGCCCGGGGTTGTGCCACAGTGCCCACGTGGAGGAGGAAGCTCTCGATGGCTGCAGAAGGGCAGCTGAGGGGTGAAGCATGGCACATGCCCACCTCATCAGGGCTCCTCGTTGGGGAGGTGCAGCAAGTTCCCTGGCCCATAGTCACAATGTCTCGCCTTCTCCCTTTCCATGCTGTGAAACAAGGAGCTCAGACATATATTACTGGCTTGGCTACCCTTCTGCAAACCAAGGTCTTCCCTGCCTACTTACAAAGCAAGTTTTGGCAGAAAGGTGCAGAAGACATTTGGAGGTCTGTAGGAAACCAGGAGCAAGCTGTCTGCCCCTACAACAGGCACAGAAAGAAAACGCAATCGGGCAGCATCCTTCTCCAGCACTGAAAGAGCAGCCAGCAGCCATCAAAGCCCAGGCAGGAGCAGCGTGGGACCATACACGGTGCTGCAGTGAGCTGCTTGTTTGGGCTGAGAGCATTCAGCAGGCTGGTGAAGGGCAGTGTTTACCCGGGAACAATGTGGGGTTAAAATTTAATAAGTCCTTGTGCAACTTTATAGAGCGGCAGTGAGGACAAATAAACATCTCTTAAAATACAGTCAGTACTCAGGCTTGCTGTTTAATTCATTCTCCGGAAATGCATGTTGTTTACAGCCACTCGTTTCAGGAGCTAGGAACAGCAGGAGGTTGATCCACTCCAAATTTCAGGCAAAATAATGCGATCCTCACTCTACTCCTGCTTGTTCCTAGGAGAGAACACAAGGTCAACCCTTCAGCTAGTGCAAAGTTTGCTCTAAACTAAATAACTTTTTATTTGAAAAAGTTTGTTTTCTGCTTTCTCTCTCCCCCTGCTATGCTTGTGAGTCCACGTCTCTGGAGGATTTGGGTTTCCTTTGGAGAGATAAAGGCTTCTGGATGGAATTGAAGCTGGGTGGCCAGAAGCAGAGGCTCCCAAGGCTGAAGGTTAGGCAACCACTCTCTTATCTGCTCCCCTCCCATGCAGCAACAAACAGGGGAGCAGCCTGGTGTGCTGAATCTCTCTCCTCCTGGGGCTGCCCAGCCCACCCCGGGATGCTACAGTGCAGATAAATCTCCCGTGCTGGGAGCTGGGTCAGCTCCCATCCTGCTCACAGAGCTGAGTGGGAGCAATGCCAGTGCTATCGACACACAGCCACAAATCGGGTCATGTCACCCCTTCCCTCCCAGCGCAGAGCTCTGCTCCTGCAAAGACAAACAGGGAGAGCATTGCTCAGGGCGAAGCACAGGGCAAAATTCTGGCCCAGGAGCTGCAAACGTGCCCAAAGCCTCGAAGAAAGGCTCTGCTCCTCTAGGAAGAGAGCCAAAGCTGCACTCTGCCAAGGGCTGGGCATCAGGGGGTTGGGTGGAGGCAGAAGGGGGGACCCTTGTTCATTTTAAGAACCTCACGGACCGTGGAGCCAGCTCTGCCGGCCTGACCTACATAGGCAGACCAGAGCTCTCTGAGCACAATTGATCCATTGGCAATGGAAGAAGATGGAGTAGGGGGGACGTGCCTGGTGCCAGCAGGGAGCTGTGCCTGCCTGCAGCGATTGGGCATCCTGCACCCCTCATCCCACATCCTACATCCTGCATCCTGCAGCCCCGGCGCCCTGCCTGTGTCTCCCTGCACAGAGCACCCCCAGCCACATCTTTTGGGATGTTCTTTTTTTTGTAGCCGGCTTCTGGTAGCAAAAGTTACTCATTTGTATGTGCCCCTGGGACAACTCTAAATAATGCACGCAAGGATTTGGCTGCCAATGAGTCAACAGGAGTGTTCTTTGGCTCTGAAGATAGATTCACATTTCCTTGCAGAGCCTGCTAATGGATTGTCCTTCCTGCCCAGTTATCTCGTGTATCCAACACACCCCCAAAGACCTTCCTTCACCTTTGTTGTTTGAGTGCCTTACGCCCTTGGGCCACTCCTGCTGACCTCACAGGTTCTGCCGCAGGGGATGGATGCACATTTCAGCCATAGGTGCTGAAATGGGTGGCAGGAATATCACAGATGGGGACCTTTGTGAGGAGGAGAACCAAGCCGTGGTGCAGAATAAGGAAAAACAAGGCTGGTTAAAGGTGGGCAGAATCTGGCATTGCCTCTTCCTGGAGGCTGCGGGCGATGCGTCTGCGTCGCTCTGTTCCCAGGAAAGCGCCGTGCCAAGTTTCAGTTCTCCACGGCACAAATGAATCACAGCAAATTGCTCACGGAGCCTCTGCAGCCGGCAAACACCGACAGCTTAGGTATAAAGGGAAAGCACAGCCGGCCCCACTCCTGCCCTCTGAGTACAAGGCTGCTAATTAGTAAATAAGGGATAATCCGATCAATTAAGTGCTCAGCCTGGAGGCTGGAGAGGAGGGTAGAGCTCTGCCAGGGAGGAGGTGGGGAAGGAAGGGGATGGCTGTGTGGGGAGGAGGGACAGGTTGGGATGCTCAGAGCAGATTGAGGTGCACAGAGCAGGTTGGGATGCTTAGAGCAGATTGAGGTGCACAGAGCAGGTTGGGATGCTTAGAGCAGATTGAGGTGCACAGAGCAGGTTGGGATGCTTAGAGCAGATTGAGGTGCACAGAGCAGATTGGGATGCACAGAGCAGGTTGGGGTGCACAGAGCAGATTGGGGTGCACAGAGCAGGTTGGGGTGCACAGAGCAGGTTGGGGTGCACAAGGACTGGTGGGGGCTGCCCTGGGTCTCTGCAGTGGGTTCTTCCATGGAGGTGCAGCTCATGCACAAGGTGGAAAGGAGAAATGCAGAAGTTTAGAGGGACATGGGGCCTGTTTCTAGGGCATCTCCATTGCGCATGGAGAGCTGTGGGAGCTGCTGCCCATTTCCAGGCTTGTACATTCAGCCTCAGGAGAGCAGCAAAAGGAAATGGAATTCTCTCTCCCTGGTGCAAGCTGGGCTCTCCTGGGCTGTGCAGCTCCTGGGACTCAGCTGCAGGGACCCACTCCTCTGCTGTCCCTGTGCCCCCCTTCCATCAGCTGCTTCCCCACAGCCATCCCTGGTGCTGTTAAACCTTCTCCACAAGCCCCGATTTCGATTACATGTTTTTAAAAAGTCATTAAAGAGAATTCCCCATGAAATTATTTTTATTCCCCGCCTCTCCTCCCCACCCCTCTGTCTATTTCCAAACTAATGAGATTAATTGAAAGCTGCAAACGTTTTCCAAGGGCCCAAGGCAAATACAGCATCAAACCACTATAACTCTCCTCTGGCAGTGCTGGATCCCTGTGCCACTCTGTTCCCTGCTCTGAGCTGCACTTTGCAGCCTCTGAAGGTGCCCCCATTTGGAAACCTTTGATATATTTTTTTCCTCCTCCAAGGAAGGGAAGAGGAAGCACCTGAGGGATGAGAGCTGTCAGATGCAATTGTGTGAAATCTCACTTTTGGAGAAGGGATCTCTGTGGCACGGCGCATTTCCCTGGGAAGCTGGAATGAGGGAATATTGGAAAAGCAATCCTGCTTCTCTCAGCCCCGTGGGTAGGAAAGGAAAGGAAAAATGAAATCCCCCAACCCCGGTGGTTATGCACACCAAAGCCAACAATGCTGTTATCTGCTCTCAGTGTTTGATGCTTCACATCCCAGTGCTCGGTCAATCAATAGAACAGATCTCCTGTTGCACCTCTCCTGGCCCCATGGGCTCCTCTAGGATTGATGAAAGCAAACATCCATTCCCAGGGCTGCACGCCTCTGGAAACATCACACTCCTTCAGACTGCTTTGCTGCCATGTGCTCAGGATGAATAGCAGAGAGGGAACGATGCAGATTTGTTACTCGGGGAGCAATTGCTCAGGATCGCATTTCCTCTGGTGCTGCTGTAAGCAAGGAGAGGAAAAACCCTGAATGAAACCCGCAGATATCCTGAATTAGGATGTCCTTCTGTGCATGGATGTATGCACACATGCTGATGAAGAAGGCAGTGATAGTTTTGGAATTGGGATTGGAAAAAGATGCTGATCTGGTTGTATGGAAAAATGCTACAAAACCCACGTGGGGTGAACTGGGTGCAGGTCCTGCAGTGCTGGGTTTGGGGTAGCATTGCAGGAAGAAAACTCAGTACAGATTGGAGGGCCTGATGGGCATCGCAGCACGGCAGGACTTTCAGACCTGTTCTTCCAATTGCTTTCCCCAAACCCCACAGCATGTGATTCCTCCAGGCAGTGACAAACAGCACAAGCTATGGGGAGCATTCTGACACGGCCGCAGCACCGCAGCACCCTCACAGCACCCTGCTGCACAGCCACAGCCGCGGGACACCGCACTGGATCTGGCCCTTCTTGCAGCCTGAAGACCTCCAGTTTATTAAAGACACATTCCTGTGCTAATAAGAGGCGTGTTGTCTGGTGGCGGGGAGGCTGCAGGATGTTATGGTTGGAATGTTCCTCGGCCCTTGTGCAATTAAAAGACCCACCAGCTGTGGGTCTGCAAGGAGCTGGGTTGTTTTTTATTCTTCTCCCCCCAGACAGACAGAGCTGATGTTTGCTGTGATCTCTGTGATGTCACCCGCACCTCTTTGATGTGTGCAACTGGGAACCGCTGGCTCACGGCTGCGGGGGGATATCTGAGCAGTGCTCATTAGATGGCCTCTAGGATGGCGACAAGACTAATTAATGAAGGGAAGAGAACCAACTCCTGCATCCATATTCATTCGTGCATCAGGGCTCGGTGGTCACTGTGGAGAGCCCAATGCAAAAATAATAATGGGATGAAGTCAGTTCCCAAAGATTTCAGTAATGGCACAAAAGGGTGGGTCTGAATGGATCCCTTTGGGTTTGGGGTCCGGGAAGCACAGCTGGAGCCCTCCCTGCTGCCCAGGCTTCCCACTGTGGCACAGCACTGAGCTGCTATTGTGGGATAAATGGAAACCAGCCCCACTGCAGCAAGGTGGGCAGCAGGAACACGCTGTCCCCTGTGCTCACTGGGGCAAATACCGGTCTGGTGAACATTTACACAGGTATTTACCCCGCAAGCAGCCCAGAGCTGGATGAAGATAAGGTGAGCGCTGGGACGATGTGGAAATGCCTGTCAGCCCTACAGACCTGCAGGGCAAATTAAGCAATCGTGTTCCCAGGACACACGTAAAAATAAGTAAAAAACAGTATTAATCCATAGCAACAAAAGGCGATAGCATGGCAACAGCGGCGACGGTTGCAAAACAAAACAGCAACAAGGAGAGTGGGGGAGAGAGAAAATAAAGCCCTGCTCTGTCCTTCTGGCAGAGCAGGCTAAAATGGGATGTTGCATGAAAGTCAATGGGCGTTAGAGCAGGTGGTGCTGGTGCACGGGGCTGGGGCAGCGCACAGGGCATGGGTGGGGAACACCGTGCTGTTGGCTCCCATGGGCAAAACCACCCCAAAGAACCCAAACTGGGCTGAACTGGCATGGCAACAAGGCTTACCCCTCTGCTTTGAACTCAGGTGCTGCTCTGCTGCGGGTGCGTAGGAAGGGAGTTATGGAAATAAGCCCTAATGGGTGTTAATTTGAAGTGGCGAGGGGAAGCGCTGCCGCTGGGGAACGTGGGCTTTGGCCCCGAGCGCTGGCACAGCGTTGGGCTTAGGATGTGGATGGAGGATGGGGAATCCAGATGGGATTGCATAAAACCGAGTTGCAGGCAGCTTGGCTTTATCAGAACCTCACTAAATGGATAGTTGTTAAAAGGAGCAGATTTTCCATGCTGCGAGAGCCAAAGCAAATACAGTGAAACGTAATTAAAAGCTTGCCTGCTAAAATAATAATTTTCTTACGGGTTGAGAAACGTAAAGCACAATGAGAGATGGGGGCTGATAAGAGAACAATGATTCTCCATTGTGCCTGCTGGAAGCGCGTAGATAAAGAGCACAAATAAAGACGGGGGGTTTGAGAGCAGAGTGTTTCGGTGAGGGCTGCTTCTGCACTTTCTCTAGAATAGAAAGGAGTAAATTCTGCTCTCTTTGTCTTTGTATGGGAGTCAGGAACGGCTCAGTCCATACAATCATTGCAGTGTGTGCGCAGCGAAGGGAGTTTTTGACTCCTGCCATCTGCAGCAAAGGCAAAAAGTTGGCAATAAATTTAAAGCAGTTTTATTTACCTTGAACTGCTCAGCCAAGAATGCACATTATTTAGGGACTGGAATAAAAAGCCATTCACTCTAGTTCAATTGGCCATTTAGTTCAATTTGTGTGTGTTACTGCAGGTAATTACTATGGTAATAATGTACTGTAATCTGCGCTGATTTGGAACTTGTCCTGTTTCTGTATTAATAATAAGTGCCATATATGTACTAATTACCAGTTTGTTACCATGGTTATTTGCGTAGATGCCGTGTTAATGATACCCTGGAAACATAAAGCAATCACATTTTTGAATTAAATCTTTGTGGCCTCTTTAGCGCTAAAAGCCCAATTCACATAAAATAATGATGAAGAAAATGAGCTCATCGCGGCCGACTCTCCAGCGAGCTGATTAGCGGCGCTGCGCAAACACCCGGCTGTACCATACTGAAAAATTAGAGCCTCCAAAACATTTTCCACGGTTGCTAAGTAACTTCCCAAAGATGACATCACTTACAGGAATACGCGGTGCCAAATCTGTCATGCACACGTATTTATAGAGCGCGCGGCGGAGAGCCCTCGGCTGCTGCTGCCGCCGTCGGTGCGAGCTGCTGGCTCAGTGCCGGAGCAGGGGGGTAAAGAAGCAATAAGCAGGCATCTCCCCCCACCCCACGTACACGCTGCTCTTTGGAAGGAGCCAGCAGGCGGTCTGTAGACACAGATTTGTATTTTAGGGTTATTTAAAGCTGGGAGGGATTGTTGCTAGCCCTCCTCTACGCTGCAGGTCCTGCGCTGGGTTGCGTCTCTGCCCCCCATCCAACTGAGCAGAGCAGCGCGCCCATCTTGTGGGTAGTGGTAGGGCAAGGGGGAATGGTTTAAAACTGAGACAGGGGAGGTTTGGATTGGATATCAGGAGGAGTTTTTCTGTTTTTCACACACAGGGTGGTGAGGCACTGGAACCTCAAGGTTCCAGGAGGTTGTGGATGTGCCCAAGGAGGCTGTGGATGCCCCATCCCTGGAGGCATTCAAGGCCAGGCTGGATGTGGCTCTGGGCAGCCTGGTCTGCTGGTTGGTGACCCTGCACAGCAGGAACTGGATGAGCATTGTGGTCCTTTTCAACCCAGGCCATTCTATGATTCTATGTTTCTATGATCCCAGCACTGTGCCCATTCCATTCATCCCCTACCTGAGCTGGTTCCCAAATCCCATCTGTCCATCCCACCGTGGTGCCACTGATGTCCCCATGCTCCGATTTGTGCTGTGACCAACCTGCTGTTCCCACGCAGCAGCACCTCGCTGGCCATGCTGGATCTCTATTAGGAGTAAAAATAGTTTCTTGGCAATGAAAACCTTCCCTTTTCCCTCATCGTGTAGTAAACAATGGGTCCTTCCTCGCCTGCATTAATGGCAATCCTTTCACCAGATGGCCAAGGGATGGGGAAATGTGCAGTAGTGAAGCTCTGTGTTGTCCCTGCAGGCAGCAATGAATGGAAACCTGTAGGTCCCATTCCTACAGTAAACTTGGTTCCCAACTGCTATGCTTGAACCTCCACAGGCCCATTGGGGTCCGAATGCTGCAATGCTCAGCATCCCAGGGTGGCTGAAGGCTGGAACAAAGCTCTCCTGTCTCCTGGCTGGGGATGCTCAAGAGGATGGGGCAGAGCATCCTGCTGAGTCTGCTTGAGCACAATGGGTGCCCTGGGCATCCCCCCCCCCCCCCCCCCCCGAGGCCCCCAGGAAACCTCTCCATCACTGTGCCCACTAAAGTGCTGACTCAATGCACAGAGGAGCTGTTTGACTTCGTGCTCCTCCTGCTCCGTTCCGTGCCAAGGCACCACAGCAGGGCCGTGGCATGTGAATAGCTGCTCAGCGCTCTTTATTATCTGGTCGTTATTTTTCTGCTGATGCCTGAGATAAACAAAGCATAAATCAAGGCAGCAGAGGAGCTGCTTGGAGCAGGTAAAGGATGGGGAAGGTTTTAATCGGCGGAACTGGGTGCAAAAAGCCAAAAAGGGAGAGGGAGGGAAGAAAGGGAGTGAGAGACAAAGGGAAGGGGAGCAGCCCCTCTTGTTGTTGGTGGGACCAAGACAAATGCTTCCAAAGCTGCATTTTCCACATGACTCCCAGCAAAAGCTCCCGGTTTGATGATTAATCGCCAGCCCCCATCCATCACTCCATCCGTTGTGCTCCCATCCATCTCCCCATCTCCAGCTTTGCCAGGGGGAAGCCAGCAAGTTACTTAAGAAAATGTGGTCAAATAAGTAGAAGGGGGAATAAACAAGGGATTAATGTGGGAGCTTCTGTGTTGCTGGCAGGGTACCGCGCTCCAGAGGCTGCTGCAGAGCTGCTGACACCGGGAGCGTCTCCCAAAATGGATGGACTTTGCCTCTTGCCTCATATATCTGTTTAATGACCTCTCCTCGTGGCCACTTGACGTGTGATTTATGGGATATAAATGTTACCTCTTCCACCTTGCAGGGTGGGAGCACCTCGCCCCGCTGCCTTCCTCCGGCCCTTCCTTCCGAAAACAAAGCAACAAACCTTTAAAAAGGTGTTTTTTCCTCTCTGAAAGCAAACTGCTGCTGACGCAGCGTTCAAGGCTGATGGAAAAGGAAAACAGCAGCATCCCAGCTGATTTCCTGCAAATAATAATAATTATAAAAAGAAAACAAGCAAGTCCTTAATTCTTCTGGCAATCTGTAGCCTCTAATTCATAAATTCATCAGGACTTTCCCAGGATGTCAGTTTTGGCAAATGAGCCCTGAGTTGCTTCATGTTAATGGAGCGGTGGGCTGCCTGACCTCAGGAAATAGAGAGGCCAAACATGAAAAAACAGAGCCGGGTTCAAGGCTGGGGCTGTGAACCCCAGATTTGAGGGTGAGGTCAGGGGAGGGTCAGGAAAGCATTGTGTGAGCGCGAGGAGAAGCGCTGGTTTCTATTTAGAGCCTTTCATGCCGCTCCGAGGGACCTCTGGCCATTGTGCGCGGAGCAGCGCTGCTCCTCGAGGAGCCTTTCTGCAGAGCTCAGAGCCCCATGCACACCGTGAGCCAAACCTCCCCACCTTGCCGAGCCCGGAGTGAGCCCTGCCTGGCTCTTCCCGGTGGCTAACACAGATGGATTTGCTTTGGCACGTAACGGTGATGAATGTGCCAGGTGCTATTCATTAGAAATGATTTGTTGGCGCGGGCGCAGCTCGCCTGCCCATTAGGACACATTTACTTTGCAGGTTAGTAATGATGGGTGCGCTTAATCGCTTCTGAGTATAAGAGGGCATTAAAAAGCCCTGGAAGAAAAGGGCTATCAATATTTACGGCTTCAGTTCGCTGCGGGAGGAAGCCTGCCCCGACTCCCTGCTCACCGAGGTATGCTGGCATAGGCAAGGTGTTTTAGTGGCTTCAGTACACCTGAATGTGGTGAAAACAGTGCTGTCCACCTCCAGGGGGGACCCGTTACAGCCAGAGATGTCCTTCTTGGTTCCATCCCATGGTGGATGATCGCTGGCAGAGGGATGATGATGGCCATTACAGCCCAATTCTTCCCCTGCCCTCCCGAGTGAGATCCTGTTAGCAGCCCTCTGCCGATGGGCGGCCATTTACTTAAGTCCCAATTTTTCATTAAAATAGCACATATGGCCATCAAGCACTGCAAGGTCACGGGGCTGCATTGTCTCAGCTTAATATGATGCTATTAAAGCTGGGCTATAATGTCCCAGATACAGCAAGTTCAGCAGCGTAATCTCAAGCACTGAGCAAGGCTGCAATTTCCTCCTGTCCTCCTGCTATGATCTTATCAAAGTCTGAGTGATCTCCGTAGACGAAATCATGCTGGAGAGCATTAAGCATTGTGAGCAGCTCTGCTTCCACGGGGTTGCGAGGAGGCTGTGCTCACAGCGTGGTTCCCCCTCCTCCTCTGGGCAGCTTCACCTGGGAATGCTCCACAGTGGGCAGAGGTTGCATTTCCTCTCTGCAAAACTGGCCTCTGTTGGATCCAGTCATGCAGGAAAATGGGAAGGCGAATAGTGATAGAGCAGGGGGAGAGGGACTGGGAATGGTCTGGTGGCATTAATATGCCATGCAAAGATACAGCATGTGCTGACTCAGTGGCGCTGATATGAAGTGCTCTAAGTGTGCCCAGATGGGACGTTTTCATAGAGAGAAGCAAGTATGTAAATAACAGCAAGTTTGCACACACATCAGCCCTGCCAAGAAGGAAACGTTTCTTGTGATATCTCCATGAGAATGGCTGGGAGAGCCAGCAAATGTGCTGCTCCATCCTGGTGACGGGGAGCGGGGAGGATGAGCATGGGAGAAGCAAGCAGCTGCTCCCACTGGGCATGCATGCTGTGCTGCAGTGCAGTTTTGCCATGGTGCAGCCATGCCATGGTGCAGCTGTGCCACGATGCAGCTCTTCTGTAATACAGCTTTCCATGGTGCAACCATACATGCCATCTTGCAAGTGTGCCGTGGTGCAGATGAACTGGGCTGTAGTGAGAATGCAGCTCTGCTGTGCTGCAACTGAGCCACGATGCAGCTGCGCAGTGACGCTCTTGTACCAGGCTGCAGCCATGCCACGATGCTGCTGTGCCACTCAGCACAGCAAGCTGGGCAACTCAAGTAGCTGTGGGGAAGGTTTTGCTTGGGAAACAGACTGAACAAATGCAAAACCCGTGCTCCTCTGCTATTATTTCCCATTTGAGTCAAAACAGCTTAAAAGATAATTAGTTAATTGAGCAATGGGAGCCATCTCCTTTTAGCTATGTGTCAGCTCCTATTAGCTGCTCTGAAATGCTATCTGAACATGCACAGATCCGCTCTGCAGATATCAGCTGTGCTTCCCCTGTGCTCTGGGCTGCTCCATCACCGTGCCCCACCGGCGGCCGTCAGCTGCAATTGTTTTCTAGTGAAAATAGATGTTCTCTATCGATCCCTTTCCTCCAATGGAGTCCGGGGGCCTTCTCCTTAGTTACACCAATAAAACACAACTAATTAAATTTGTGCCTCGCTTTTCCGATACTGCGTTTTCCTAATGGCTAATTAAGGGGACTGTGTGGAAGGGAGAGGCGTTATTCCTTGCAAAAGATCTCCTCGTGGCCCAAGTGATGTCTTGTAGAAGGAGCAAAGCTTTTGGCAAAGGCCAAAGCAGGGGCCCGGGGGTGAGGGGGGATCCCTGGGGCAACTCAATGGGAGCTGCTGGGGTTCTTTGGCTGCCATCTGCCTGGGGAACCAAAGGGAGGATGGAGGATGCCTCCAGATCCCCCATGGCACTTTTGATGCCCATTTGCACCTTGCTTTATGCAGTGCTGCTACAGAACCAAGTTGGCCGAGGAACCACGTGGGTAATTGAAGCTTGAAAGGACTCCAGATGATACTGATGCCTGAGATTCTGCATCCCTTTGGTTTCCATTCTGCTCACAGGTTCAATTGAAGACGATCTGTTTTGGATTATTTTCTCTCTCCCTTCCTTGAAGTGATTGAAGTCTTAATAATCAAGGATAATACCGACGCCAAAGTTTTAAGCAATAAACATATAAACAGAATGAAGAGAAGCAGAATGCTCACGTCTCTCAGCAGCGAAAATTGTTCCGTTTTATTTTGCTGTAGCAGATGTTAAGTTTCCAATAATAAAATAAAATAAAAAATCTAAGGGAGACATTTAGCAAAGTATAGCTTTACACTCCAGAGTTATCACTCCAATTTCAACCGGGACCATAAAGTTTTATGACCTATTAAATTGTCCTAAACCTCCTTTAACACACTAGCTCTAATGCTGGAGATTAACCATTTAGAAAAAGGAGGTTACCTTCGCCGAGATTGGGCCATTTTCCTGAGCTCTTATTCAGTCAATAACACTTCTGTGCAGCAGAGCCATTTGGGGCTGCTAATTAGCCACGTGCCCTGCAGGTGATGCAGCAGTGATGCATTTAATCCCACCAGCAGCTGCAGGATGGCAGCTCTGCTGCTTGGCCCCTTCCCCCATCTCCTCCACTATGCAGGAAGGATGTTCACCGTTTCTTCTTTTCCTGCGTTCTTTCTGCTTGGGTGACAAATCTGTCTGAGTGTTGACTGTGTTTTATTGCTTTGCAGAAGGAATCCTTAACTTGAATCCGCTGGATGTTAAAGCAGAGCCGGTCCATCCGTGACCCAGGAAAAGGTTAAAAGCAATTTCAATTTGAGCTTGCAGAGCTCTGTCCGGAGGAGGACTTTAAAAGCACTCCGAACACATCCTCAGAGTGTCACAACGCCCTCCAGAAGTGCGATATTATTGTATTGATTTTTGAACAGACACAAACACAGGTCTGGATTCACAAAACGACCTTCAGCGTGTTAAAGGGGACTGATGGGACTTCAAACCTGACAGCATTTGGTCCCTTCTGTGGCCCCACTGCCTGCAAACCTGGGCTGGCCACACCTGGACACATCTGTATGGAGATGGCTGAGCAGTGTGGGGCTGGATCATGGCGGTGACTTGAGTGGTTCCAGTGTTTCTCCTAAAATTTCTGCTGTAGCCTCTTCCACCCTGAGCTCTGAGCCGTCACCTTGGCCAGCATGGAGCTGAGGTGGGGGCTGGAGCTCAGGGAGCAATTCAGCTTCCTATGGCAGCTTCCCCTTCTGTTTTTGGGAGAACCTTCAGTGGGAGAGGTGGGACCCAGCAGTGATCTCACGGCACGGCCTGCATTCCAGGTTTGGCCACTCTCGAGGCTCTTTGCTTGCTGCTAAAACCATCAGCAGTTAAAATCTGAGCTGAGACTTGAAACGTGTGTACAATCAGTGCGACAAGCAGCGTGCCAGCCTGGGCAGCAAGGAGGAGGTGATCCAACTTCGATCCCTTCATCAGACAGCAAGGACAGGGCTCCCAGGGCTCATGTCTGCTGCAGCTTTCCTCTTTCTGATCAAAAAGATCCGCTCTGCAGGCTGTGATGCCTCCAACATCAGCAGAGACGCGCTCAGAGCGGCCGCAGAGCACAGCACGCCTCAGGCTGCAGCAAGGCTCTGAGTGAGCCAGCCTCCTCCAGTGCAGATGTCACTCCTGTCCTGGATCACCGAGCTGTGAGGTTTCACTGATGCACGCTTGGAGACCAAAGGGATGGCACGTCTATAATTAGGTCTCGACTTCTGGAGCCGTTCCTTCTCCAGCTCAAACAGGGCTCTGGAGGAGAAGTCCCTCAGGCGGAGCACGCTACATGCCACGGACGTTTTGACTGAGCAAGTTTTAAGGATGAGTCAGAGAGATTTCCCAACACCTCTTCCCTCCCCACACTCTGCAGATAAGAAACATCAGCTCTGAAAGACAGAAAATCCCTGTTCCTTGCTCATCCTGCCCAGAGCCTGGAGTCAGACGGAGATGTGATCTTCCAATGCACTCAACCACTGCTGAGATCAGGGCTTCCTAAAACGCTACATATCCTAACAGAGCTGATTGCACAGTTTTGTCATTCCAAACTCTTTCCAGGGTTAAAATTGCTGCCCTAGAGCTGTGGCAGGCGTGGTGCTGCATGGCGGCCCTGTAGAGTCCTGCTGGGGCTGTGGGGTGTCCTGCTCCCATAAGGGGCACTCAGACACAGGAGAATAAGACCCAGCACCCTGGGGAGGTGTTTTGTTGCTCAGCCCTAACAGTTAAAGAGAAGAAAACAAATGCAAGGCCCCATTGAAACCAAGGACCTGTCAGCATTTCCAGGCCATTCATCTGCCCCTTTCAGTTCCTTTGCTTTCTTTTTAATGTATGTAGATGGAGAATGCAAATACCATCGTGAGAAAACTGACCTTTTGGCTGAATGTCACCAAGTTCTGCAGCAGTGGGAGTGTTTGCACTCAGTTGTTAGCTTTAGCCTGTACAATTATTTATATACATCGCTGCGAGACTCAGGATGACTCAAAAATGCTTTTGCCCTTGGTTGTGCTGTTGGTTTGATGGGCTGCAGTCCTTAAATGTGGTGTTGCTTGCATCAGTGCTTGCCTTTCAGATGAACAACTCTGAGTGTGTGCTGGGGTCTGGTGCTGCCCTGGAGATGCTATCGTTCAGCAGTCAGGAGAGCAGAGTAGGAGTGGAGTCAATTAACATCATGTGTAATTTTAGAAACCTTGAAATATAAGGTATTGAGCTTGAAATTTGTAATGGGCCTGAATTCCAGAGTTTCTAATTCATAGAACTGTAGAATATCTCAAGTCAGAAAGGACTGACAGAGATCACTGGCACCAACACTGAGGAAGTCAACTTCCAACACTGATGAAATCAGCTCCCAGCATTGAGGAAATCAGCTTCAAAGACACCCCAAAGCATTTTGCTTTGGACACGGTGAGCTGGCTGTGACCACGCAGCACTGCTCCACTGCTGATGAACATTTTGTCACAAACACTGAACCTCAAACAGAGGCACTCCTGAAGGGATTTCCCACAACCTGCAGCAATGTCATGGTGCCAGCTCTGCCCTCACCTCCTTGGGAAAGGTCCCAAAAACAGAGCTGGATGCTCCAGCCTTTTCCTGCCTGGATTTCATGCTGCTGAATGAAAAACAGTTCTCTGTGCTGCATTACAGGCAAGCAGCCTCCCTCTCCCTGCATACTAAAGCCTTGCTTTTGTGCTCGCATGCCTCTCCTCGAGGCTCTGTAGAATTTCATTCCAGCAGACAGTATGACATCGTCCGCTTCCTTTACACAGCACTAAAACCCATCTCTGCTTCTCTGGGCTGGGACAGCACTGGGGACACAGGGCACAGATGCTGGGAGGGGGCTCGAGGTGAGCGGTGGGGACCAGGAACGGAGCTCCATCCTGCCATCCTGCCATTGTCATTTTGACACCCATCCCCTTTCCTCGCCCTTTTCCGCCCTGATTTTACATGCCACAGCCGTCCTGTCGCCTGCGTCTCGGTGATGGGACTCGGAGAAATTAGGGCAACCGCTGCACGGGGTTTTTTATCAGGATTGCCAAACTCTTTCAGCATTTTTAGAAAGGGTTTGAAAAGAAGCCAAGTCGTTTCTCCTTCTTCTATTTCTTTTCCTCCACCTCCTCCCTCCCCGCCTTTCCCCCCCCCTCCTTACCCCCCCTTGGCTGTCTGCGGATGCTTTGGGATGAATTAATTTAGACGTGCGGTTTTGAATGTTTTTGGCTCCTGGTTATCGAGCCATTCAGCAGCTCTCGGAGCCTCCCCCATTGGCTGTTATTGAACCAGACAGAGAGGGGCGGAGGAGATGGCAGCGGCCTGATTTGTTGGCTTGTTAGTTCTGCTCCTGCGAGCCGTCCATCGTCTCATATTTCTGAACGCTGACAGGGAGAGACATCAGCCAAAACGCTGCTCGGTGCCTCCTCTGCTCTGCTGGGAGCGATGCTCAGCTCAAGCCAAGCAAAGTGCTTCAGTCCCCCTTTCCCATCCCCAACCACATCACCCCCCATAGCAGAGCTGGGGCCGCCCCATCTCTGCCCTGGGGTGCTTTGGGCAGCATGGGGAGGTGGAGGTGATGGTGACAGGTGATGGAACATGGAAACATCTCCACTCCTTGTGTGCATCCTGGGCTGTGGGTGAAACCCCCAAACCCCCTGGAAACCCCCATTCGTGGCCTCGTGTGCAGCTCTCACAGAGCATCCCACAGTGTTTGCAGAAGCAGAAATAAGTGCTAAACCCTCCTGTGCAGCTCTGACTGCTGGTGCTTTGCTGGGGGAGCACTGAGCCCTTTCATCACAAGGAGGATTGTTGGAATCCATCATTTTCTCAGCTTCCTAGTTAAAATTTAAAAGCCCACCTGAAACCCTCATTAGTACCTGTCAAGACTTTCTTTGAGTGTACTCCTGCTCTGATTTCATACTGAGCTAGTATCTAAGAAAAATATTATCTCTCTGCCTGGCTTGCTGCCATCCTGGAGTGTTTGCATTGCAGTGGGGGATGGAGCTGCTCCACTTCATTGGTGCCACTGGTGGGGCTCCCTCCAGCTGCAGTGGGACTTGCCTTGCTTTGGGGTTGGGGCCCAGGTGAAGTGGGGCTGGGAGAAATCCTTTTGACAGAGTGATGTTGGCAGTGCTTTAGGCAGCAATGAGAAGTGCAGAGCCCTGCTTGATGCCATTTGTGGGGTGGCATTGGGAACAAGGTCTGTGGGTGCAGAAGTTTTTGCTGTCCATCTGTTTCATCCATCCTAAGCACTGGGTACCTGCTGGTAACTTCCCTCTGCTTGTACAGCTGCTGGGGCAGGGGCTGATGGATGCTTTAATGCACTCATCTCGTGCAGAGCACTTGATGCATCTCCTTGCAAGAGGGGAAGAATAGAGAGGCATGCAGGCAGGCGAGGAGCACAGAGCAGGGCTTGCTGAGTGCTGGAGAAGCAGCAGCGAGACTCTCAGAGCAGCCTTCCTCCAGCTGGGCTCCTCTTTTGCAATTCCAGTGTCTTGTTTCTCAGTAATTTATATTGACAGAGTCTTTCAAAACACTTTAGGGCTGTTTACAGCGTTGAGCAAGAACATTTTGTCTCTCCATTCTTAAAGACGATCCTCTCCTGTGTTCTCCCTCACCCTGCTGCCCCACTCCTGCCCTGCTCTGCCCCATCTGTGACTGGGATGTGTGGTTGTCCCTGGTCCCTTGGCACATGGGTCACTATTATAGCAATGGCACAGAAGTCCATGTTCAGAGCTGTCCCCTTCCCACCAGCACCGACCAATTTGAAACCTTTCACAGCCTTCTTCAGCCCAGCAGGCAGACGCCTTCTGAAACCCTTTAACACGGGCAAATGAAGCAATGGGATGGGGCTCCCCAGGTGGGCAAATTCCTGCCATAAAAGCAGGCGTGCAGGCAACGTGTAGCCAAAGTGCCAGCAGTGCCCATGGAAGCTGTAATGCAGGCAAGGAGAAGGAGCAGGGAGCAGCACGGTCCCACGACAGGTGAGAGGCTGAGCCTGCTTAGATTAAAGCTCATGCATTTGACTCCCTGTGTAACAGTAATCCTCCTCTTTGCACTTCCCTGGGAAGGCTGGAGTGCCCAATTATTTTAGAGTCTGCTGTTCTGCGTGCTCTTGGCTTTGATTATGACTTTTCATCTTTCAGGCAGGCATCAAAGCAAAACCCAGAGTTTCTCAGTGCTGTGTCATGGGCTTGGGGTTCTCTTGTGATCGGGCTTCCTTGTGATCGGCTGGCAAAGCAACAGGTGGGTTTCCCCTGTCCATGTAGGCACAATACAGTGCTCCTCCTTTCTCCTTCATTACAAGGACCACTGTGACAGCACCCACCCAAATCAACCCTCTTCCTCCCCCATTCCCATTTTCATGCAGAGACCTTAAATGTGTTCAGGGGAGAAATGGGGGTGCATCCCTCAAGGATGCTCACCTGACACATGGCATCAGGCTGCTGAGAGCCTGTCTGGAACTGCCTGCGTGGTGGGATGAGAACTGTTCAAAGTGGATGAGCTTTCTGTCAACAACTTAATAATCTGTGTCTGCCACCATCCAGTGTCAGCCAACACTCCTGTAACGAACAGCTGATAAGGATGAGGTTAGACTGGGGAAAATGGGCTGTTTTGTCAGCACGGTGTTCTTGTCAACAAAAAGGCACTGGAAAAGCTTGCCCGGGATGATTCACCAGCCCTACAACCCCATGTGTCCCACAGCCTCTCTTTCCCCAGCATCAACTGTAGCAAAAGGAGCAGCAGAAAGCCCTGCTGTAAGCAGATGTCGTTGCACCTCCTCCTAACCCCAAGCAATTAGCCTGGTTTTAGTCCTCAGCCTTCTCAATCTCTTCCCCACATTTTTATTTCTTTGAACTCTTTGCTCTTGAATGTGTGGGATTTCTTATTTCCCCCTCGGATTCGTGATGAAATGGCTCAGCTCTGCCCTGCATCCAGGACTGCTGCAGCTGAGCCATGCTCAGTGCAGGGGATCATTCCCTTCTGTTGTTAAAATTGGTTGGAAAATGGGAGTGAGGGACCAAGGTGTGATACATCTCAGCCAGGTCTTCGTCCAGTTCTGCCTCTGAATGAGCTGGTGTGAACCTGGGGGCCAGTAGGGCAGTGGGGAAAAGAGGCTGCTGCCCTTAATCTGTCTCAGCTCCACCGTGGATGGAGCAGCATGACCCCATCACCCAACCCTGCCATGAATGGAGCACCTCAACCCCATCACCTAGTTCCACCACAGACACAACCCCATGGCCCCATCACCCAACCCCACCACGGATGGAGCACCATGACCCCACCACCATGACCCCATCCAGCCCTGCATGAACGGAGCACCATGACCCCATCATCCAACCCCATCACGGATGGAGCACCACAACTCCATAATCCAACCCTGAATGGATGGAGCACCGGGGCCTCCTCACCATTGCACCATCACCCAGCTCCACTGCAGATGAAACACTATAACCACGTAACCACAACTCTTACATCCAGCCCTGCTGCAGATGGAGCACCATGACCCCATCACCATCCCCCCCATCATCCAGCCCCAATGTGGAGGTGACCAAAGAGCCCAGAGCATGGGTCAGGAGTGCTGGCAGGACATCAGCCCGTCCTCATTGCACAACAGGAGCTGTCCCATGGGATTCTTCTGGGGAAAGGAGAAATAAGTGCTGGGGGAGCAAATTCCTCTGGCTGCTTGAGGCCAGATCTAAGCACTCTGGAATGCCAGAAAGATAACACTGCCCGGACATGGGGGTGGGTTTATAGAGGGACTGCAGATGCAAACAGCAGCCCTGCAGCACGTCCTTGGGAAGGGCAGAGAGGGGCTGGGAGCAGATCTCTGTCCAGAGACCTTCCTTGAGCACCAGTGCATTGGCTGAAGCCCAGAACTCGTAGCTTTAAGCCACTTCATCTCCTTTCTTCATGTTGGCACCGGAGCAGGAGAGCCAAGCAAACCTTGGGGGCTGCTTTTCTGCAATCCCCCCCTCAGGTGTTTGCTGCATTTGCACACGCTTTGTCAAAAAAGCAAGCTGCTTGGCTGCAACACAGGCAGGAGGCTTTTGGGTCTGAAACATAAGGTAGGAGCTTTCAGCTATTCAAAGCATCCGCTGCAGGAGTATTAAGCTTCCACCTATTCCATCAGAGATTGGCATGTCCCATTATGTTATGACATGTTTGTTAGAAATGACACTTCCATTATGCACTACAATTTCCGACATGCCATCAAGTAGTGGAGAAAAGTATTGAATCGACACATCCCCTAGAGTAACATCAGTGCCAAAGCTCCTATTTTTTTTATTGAAGGAGACATTCTGATTCCATTTTTTAAACAGATACATATATATATATATTTACTTTTGAAAAGAAACATGAATATTTTCCTAACAAATATTTTAATGTATGGGGAGGGTGGGGAGAGTTTCCCCTGAAGTATATGGGGCAAATGCAGCCTGGCCCTCTCCTAACTTTGCTCAAGCAATGCTGCTGCTACCAGAGCTCATTAGCTGGAGGTGTCTGCATATGATGCAATCACATTTCTGAGGGCAGGGAGGCACACTCTGTTGTTTCTCTTTGCTATAGAGTTTTCAATGTGTTCAACAAAAATCTTTACGGGCAGATTTGGGCATGTAGGAAACCAACGCCTACAAACTCCAGCTTTTGTCAGCCTTCGTTTCTTTAGCAAACTCTCAGATATTAACACCTTTTCAAGTACGAATTCCTGTTTTTATAAGAAGTAGTCATGGGATATTCATTTGAAACAGGCATTTGATACGCATAAATGCACCACTCTGTAGGTTCCAATTCATCAGGTGAATTTGCCATTAGCCGTACCTGCTCACACACTCTGCTAGAGCAGCATGGCAAATCAAGGCCACTCTGCACGGCTCAGGAAGAAGAACCTTGCAAGCTGCCAGCATCTGCTTTGGTCTTACTGCTGCTGGAAGTGCAGAGGGGGAAAGGGTTTGTGACATAGTCACAGAATAAGAAGGAATCATAGAATCATAGAATGGCCTGGGTTGAAAAGGACCACAGTGACCTCCTAGTTTCAACCCCTCTGCTGTGTGCAGGGCTGCCAACCACCAGACCAGGCTGCCCAGAAACACGGGAGCAGCCACGCTGATGGACCCCAGGAAGAAGCAGTCATCTTTCAAAGCCATTCCACCTGAATTCATCCTCAGTGCCTGGGTGAGACCGAGCCATTTTCCCAGTACCATATCCAGAGCAGAGACAGTGGTAGCACCGTGGGTCCATCTGCTCAGGGTTGATTCCATGCTCAGAAGCAACGCTGCTGCTTTCAGCGCTGGCAGCTCACATCACTCCCCTTGGAATTGAGCAGCAAAGCTCTCAGTCTCCCCATCCAGCCTGGGAAGCTCAGCTTTGCTGGCCCAAGCAGAACTATTTCTGGCAGGGCACGCTCGCTGTGAGAGCCGGAGCTGAGCTCACTCATTTCCTCCATGCTAAGGAAACGCAGAGGGATTTTTGGTGGATTCTCCATAACCTCATTTTGGAGATGAGGATTGCTTGAACAGAATAGAACTCCAGTTCTCAGATGCTCAGAGAGTCCTACAGCTCTGGGGAGAGGGGCTGCTGCTCTCACTGTGCTCATCCACTGCTGTCAGGACGTGCTGCTGGCACCAAACTCCTGGCACCGCCAGACATCCCTCCTTGTTTACAGCATCCACCTCCGTGAGGCTCCGAGTCATCGTTTCCTGAATGGCTCCTTTAATGGAAAACATGACATCTCACGCAGGACACTGAGCCAAGCTGGGCACGGGGCTGTCCCAGAGTGAAGCCAGGTGAAGCCGTGCTATCTGCACATCTTGTTTTCAGAAGAGATCCGGGCAGGTGCCCACATCCTGCTTCAGGAATGCTGAACTCCATTCACCTCCTTCGGAAGCCTGGTTTAAGCCCACGCTTGGCTTCAGTTGTGTCCTTTGGTCTGAGGGAAGCCAACGGGTCTTCTGTACATTGCTTAAAGTTTAACAGCAGCTGAACCCAAACCTGGATATTCAAAAAGTGGGGCTGTTTCTAATAGTGACACTTGGAAGCTTGTAGGACTCCAAATGCTTTGCAAAGAACCCAGCGTCAGTGCTGACTTCTTGCAAGCAGAGGGTCATCCAGGATGGCTCAGTGGGGTGTTGGGAATGGCTGCCCCATGTCCCCTGCTCCTGGGAGGCTGGGGGATGCAGTGGGGCTGGTGGCAGGCCTGCAGCCTAACCAGTGTCACCAGTTATAATGGCAACTCCCATCTGGGCAGGCCTGGAGTGACCAGGACCAGCAAGAGGAGATCCCTGGAACCAGTGTGTTTGCATTGCAGGGAATTCTCCTTCTGCACTGCCTTCGGTACTGAGATGGGAATCCTGCTGATTCTGGGGGAGGGAGGACTGAGCCTGGAATATGTATTTAACCTGTTCTCAGCTCTTTCTTTTTAGACTTGTTTAAAAATAATATTTTTCTCCTTTTTTTATCCTTTTCTTTGCAACGGGAAAACTGCCAGAGGAGAACTGAGCTGCTTCTGTCTGCACAGACCCAGCTCATTTCCAGGCAGGAGCTGGGCAGGGAGCAGGAGATGAGGCCAGGTACAATCTGTGCATGCACCTCACAGCCAGATCCTGGGCTTCTAGCCCCACATCTGCACTGTGCCTCTGCAAGGAGAGGGTTTGCACTTGGAGGGATGGATCTGCCAGGGCATAGAGTCATAGAATTGAGTTGGAAGGGACCCCTATAGACCATCTGATCCAACTCCCTGCAACGAATAGGGACACCTACAGCTCGGCCAGGGAGATCTGGCATCTTGGAGAGCCTCTCCAGGTCCACAACCCAGAGCACAACTGGCTGAGAAGTGACGTGAGTTGGCAGAATGGAGAGCAGAAGAGTCGGGAGGTGAGGTTTAAAATAAAACCCTGATTTTTCTCTTGAGAATGGAAGCATCACATACAGAGATTTCTTTTACATCACAGTTCCTCAGTTCCTAAGGAAGTGACCTTAATTCTTTACCTGTTTGGCACTTTTGGAGAGCCACCAGGACAAACCTCACCTGCACTGAGCAATGGGATCCCACGATGGCACATCATTTGTTCTGTATATATTCATTTTGAATTCCACCTGTTTAACACAAAACCTTATTTCTGCTCTGAAATACAACAGGGCCGCAGCATCCCTGGCTGGGTCTGGCCCCTGCCCTACAGATAGGGATTGCCAACTGCTCTTGGCAGGAGCCAGATTTTGCAGATTTAGCAGTGATGATCATTCTTGGCAGTGCTGGGGCACTGCTTGTAGCTAGTTATCTCTCAGCCTTTCGTGGCCATCAGAGGCTGCCCTGGAATGCTGGGCTGCAGACTTACTTGTGGGAGTGACAATGCCACATAAAGTCCTGGGTGGGTCTGATGCCAGGAGCAATGTTCCACAGTGATTCTGGGTTCTGCGTGGGTTGCAAATAGAAACCAGATATCCCAATCCCCTGCTTTGTACCTGGGGCAATCCCAGCACCAGAGACATTCCAGGCAGGTGGGAAGGGGATTTGTTTCATAGATACTGATGTTGGTGGTTGAAGGATCAAAGTCTGGAGCTGATGCTGAAGGAGGTGGGTGGGTACTGGAAATAGGCTGTTCTGGGTTTTGTTGAGACATCATAGAATCAAAGAATCATTAAATCATTAAGGTTGGAAAAGACCTCTAAGATCATTTAGTCCATCTAGTCCATGGGAGCCCTTGGACAGCAGCAGGTGGGAGATATTGCTCCATCAACCACATTGACATTGCTCACCTTTAGACTTTAGTTTCTGGAGTCCCGATTCTATGGACATTTCAGTTGTAATTACAGTAATATGAAGGATCCTTGGCATCCCTGACAAAGGCTAAATCCAGAGTTTCAGAGGAAGGCGAAGGGTTGGAAAAGTGAAGAAAATTGTCCTCTCCCATGTGAAAGGCAGGGCATTCTGCATCACTCTTGAGATCATCTTGAGATGAAGATCACTGTCCTGGCAATTCTTCTCCTGAAGGGAAAATTCAGCATTTTCATTGCTTCAGCCTTATCAAAACCTCTTGCTTTGACACGGCACGACAGCCTGGGACCATGACAGTCAAATCAATATGCGTCCAAGCTGTCTAAAGGACTGTGATCTTTTTCAGCTCCAAATTAAGCAGATGTTAGTCCTTCCCCACCACAAATGTGCTTGGGGGGCCACAGGAAGATGTGAGGCTGCATCCCATGGTGTTGTATCAGCAGCTCTGCCACCTCCAGGAGCACTTCTGATGCTGATTCTGATCACTCCAAGGTTCGTGGGTAAGGCTGTCCCACACCCAAATTACAGGGGACGGGGAGTTTTCTTACACTCAGATCCACGGATTATTGCTGCCAGGAGGATTTTCGGCCTTTGCTCAGCCTGTAGGCAAACCTGTTCTGCTCCTCAGGCTCACAGCTTCCTCGATAGCTGCTACAAAGAGCCATTGTGCGTCCTGCCCGCGGCAGCCTTCGTCGGAAGAGGCACCTCTTGCCCACTTAGTGGGAAGATAAAGGCTGGTTTGTCTGGAGTGGGAGGAAAGCACAGGCTGTGCGCTGCCAGGATTTGAGGAGTGAGGGTGGGTGCTGGGGGTGAAGGCAGCCCCTGGGCTCCAGCTGCTGTTGGGGGCACTCCAAGGATGGAAAACAAGGATCCCCCCCCTCCCTCTGAGCTCTGTTTCTGTTTTGGTTTCTATACCTCCCCCAGCCCTCTCTATCCCCCCAGCCCTTCTGTGGGTTCAGAAGCAGCCCCTCCAGCGAGGCAAGCCTTGGCATGGGGATGGGGTGCATCCAAATTCCTGGGGTTTGTCTGTGGGCTTTGGCTGTGGGATGGGCATGGATATCACAGGGCCCAAATATGCAGCGAGGCTGAGGGTGGGCTCAGTGGGGAGTAACACCTCAGTCTGAATCCCACAGGGAACAAAGCACTTGAGCATCTCCTTCATCCCAGCTGCTGGCTCTGGAGGCACTGGGAAGGAGGGAAAAATAGGGAAGTTTAAGTGTAGGTGCATCACCAGGCAAAGCACATCTGGCTGATGGCTCTGTGAGAAGACAACGTGTGCCAGCCTCTCCTGGGTGACACAAGGCCACTTCAGTGCAATAGATGCTGCTCCAAAATATATGCTTCCAGGGTGGTGTGGCAGATGTTGCGTTCCTGACAGATTATTGCATGCCTCAAGAGCTGCTGTAATGTGGGAGGTTTGGAGGCTGCGTGCCTGGCACCATCTGAGCAGGCTGATAGCCCTACAGAGACGCGCTGCCTGCAGCGCTGCTCTTCATTAGCAATGCAGAATGCAGCAGTGAGGATGCAAGGCAGAGTGGGGACCTTCCCCAGGACCTCTGTCTGCTGTTGGGGTTGGTGCCAGAGGGTTTGTCCCATTGCTGAGCTGAGTGATGAGCAGAGGGGAAACCTTCAGCAGGAGCTGAAAGTGCAAAGAAAGGAGTTATGGGGATGCAGAAGATGAGTGGGAGCAGTGGGATGGATGAGATACCCAGGGCTATAAAACACATGATCACCTCCGACCTCTGCCTGAGGCCACATCTTCACTGCCTGGCAAGGAGTGCAGGAAGCTTTTGTCAGGCTGCAGCTAGTAGTTGCATTGTAGCTAATGCAGAACAGTCCCTCCAACAGTTTCCTGTTGTTGCATAGCTTCTGGCAGGATGCAGAGGGAGAGAAAGCTCCAGAGCTGGTGGGGATTGGGAGCTCGTTGCAAAAAGGCACTGCCTTCAGGTCAAGAACTGAAGGTAGACTCCATGCCTCCTGTCCTACGGGAGAAACCCCATACTGCAGCATGACTTAGGGCTGGAGTGCTTCAATCTGGATGGGTTTAAGCAGGAAAAAAAAGCAGGCAGTGCGGTTCCTCCATATAAACCCTGCACATGTGCTGCCATGGCCATGGCTGCATGTGTCTCTGATTTCCATGCAGCCTGGGAAATGCCACATCCGCCTTACGTTTGGAATATTTCAGCTCTGAGGGCTGAACTTAACCCTGCTTTCTCCTCCTGGACAGACAGACAGACAGGCTGGGAGCAGCTGAGTAGAGACAAACACAGCCTGTGCAAAGCCTTGTTTAACTGCCCTCACTTCTCACGTGGGATCTGCGGGTGTCGATGCCTTCGGAAGGGCACTTCGTGTATCTTCGCACCGCTCCTGTGTGTGGCACTGTTTGCACAGTGTTGATTGCTCATCCTGTACTCCTGTCCTTGTGCACAGCTCCCATCTGGAGGGGGAAACTGAGGCACGCTGAGCAAAGTCACTTCTAAAGGTCTGACAATGGCAGGAAGCCAAGCTGGGATGGCAAACCCAAGGTCCCCTCTTGTCCCTGTCTTCTCCTCTTGCTGTTTTGCCCAAGCCGTGCTCCCTGGAAAGATGTCACCTCCTTCAGAGCGTGGCAAACACCCACCTTTGGGACGCTGTGTGCCCGAGTGAGTCACGCAGGAAGAGCACAGAGCTGGGAGGTGGGAGCTGGGCACTTTCCAGGAAAAGCTGGGCTGAAAACCACATAAGCCATTTCCTTGCAGACTCGAGCCATTATCCCACCGCCAGACACAAGCATGTGGCACTCGGTGAGTGCTGGGGAGGTGGGAGGTGCTCCCACATGGCCTCGATGCAGAGCTTTGCTCCCAGGAGAGTGCCCAGCAGGGGATGGCCGTGGGGCCTTTGCTGCCACATTGCTCTTTTCACTTCTGTGGCATCCATGCAGAAACCACCCCCTTGCCTTGTTAGCAGCAACGGGCACAGGGCAGTTCCCTCCCCGCGTGGTTTTTTGGCCTGTTTTAACCCAAGCTAGACAAAAGCTAAGAAAAATCCCTGCGCCCCATTTGGAGGGATGGGGGCCTTTCCTGTGGGCTGCAGCCCATACAGCTTTAAAGCAAATATCCACAGCTCTGAGCTCTTCCTTCTATGGAAGAGGCACTCCTGGCTCCAAGAGCAAATCTGAGGATGTGATTGTCTGTTCTGTGCTGAAACACTGCAAGATCAATGGGAGAATGGTATTGGAAGATGTTGATTTGAGCCGCAGTCAAGAGAAGTTGCAGCTTTCTTGCAACTGGAACTGTAGGAGTCCTAGTGTTACCCCTGGCAATTCGTTCCATTCCTCTTTTCCAGAAGAGGAACCAACTCTGCATCTCATGGGACACTGATGGGTTGTTCAGCCAGGCAGCAGAGCTCAGGCCACGAAACAGTGATGTTACTGTGAGCTTTGGCCAAAAACACAGCAAAAATGCCAAAATTCACTGCAGGGAGTTGGGCTGGGTGACCTTTAAAGGCCCCTTCCAACCCAAACCATGTGGTGATTCCGTGATCCCTTCAGTGCATCTCCCTGCTCTCTCTGTGCAGTTGTCTTTGTTCACAAGTCGACCAGCAGCAATTGTGTGCGCTCTATAAACATTTAATGGAAGAGACATTTTTAATGTAATTATAATTTAAGCATAAAATATGTCACTTCTGTAGGATTTTGTTGTCAGGCACATAATTACTTTATGGCACTATAAAAATATATTACATTACGATGCCTTGCCGTGCTTTTCTCAAATAATTTATAGCACAGTAATAGTGTGGAACAATTCAAGACCATTGTATCCAATCTAGCATATGCATAGGAATTGTGGAAAATAATGATGGTGGTTGAGTGCTCATTTAATTATTTTTCAGTCTTGGCTTTGGTGTTTTTTATCCCAATTTCATTCCTACATCCCCACTGGGTTATATTCCAAGTATTCCGAGGGAGACTTTTAAAACTCAAGGCCATGAGAGCTGAACATGGAGGACTTTCTTTAATGTCTCTCTCCCAAACAACAGGAGGGAAGAGTAGGGTTGGCTGCAGGTCGGCAGGGATGGAAACTGCTTCCAGAACGTCTTTCCAAAGCCACGTGTTGGAAACCTTTCCACTGCAAGCCCGCTGACATTGACACAAAACGTGGATGGTTGGCCTTGATGGCCTTAGTGCTCTTTTCCAGCCTTAATGGCTCTGGTTTCTCCAGATTTGCAAACCAAACCCTTTCTGCTTTTGAGGTTCTTAACATCGATGCCCTCGAACCAAAACTTTAGTGACTTCTGAAGCAAGACATCGATTCGAAAACAGCCACCCAGTTTTCACCTTAGAAAGAGGGAAGTGAAATGTTTCTCTCTTCCTCTCAGCAGTTGTTTCCCATCTTGGCACTCCCCATCACACATATCGGCTGCTTTGGGGCACCCAGTGCACCCATGCATTGCTATGGGAGTGCTGCAGTGGGGCAGAGCCTGGTTCTGCCCCTCCACCATGGGGGGTTCTTTGCCCCAAGGCCATTTATTTGTCTTTTAAAGGAGCTGTGAAGGCGGGTTGAATGGGAGTTCCAGGCAGAGCCATCCTCATGAGCAAGCTTTAAAACTGAATTTACAGCTCCGGAAGGGTTTGGAAGGCTCAGTGGTATCGTAGGAATCACAGTTAGGAAGCAATAATGCTTTTCTTTTTAATCTCCGTGTTTTCCTCTGCGTGCACGTAGGAAGCTGCCATGGATGTGCGGAATAGAACCCGTGGAGTTGGCATCCCCTGCCCTCCAACCACAGCGACTCCACTTTGGGCTGCGTGCCACCCCTCCATGGGAGCACTGAGTCACAGAATTGCTCAGTTGTGAAACTGAATAAAAGAAGGGGGTTTTATTATTTGGGGCTGCAACCCCAGGAGCAATGTCCCCAATCTGGGCAGGTTTGTGGCAGCATCACCAGGGAAGAGCCATCTTCCTCCCACCATGTCCATGGCCGGGAGCTGGGGCAAGGGTCTGAAAACAGCGGTGGGCTCTGTGTATGCATCTTCAGCAAAGAGACTCATAAATGCAGCTGGGACTGAAAATCAATTCTTTAAAGCTGAAATCAATAACAATAACTAATATTAATAGTGATTATCCTTTCTTTATTGCACTTTGCAGTTGGAAATGAATTGTTTTTAAGGATTAGCGGCAGCTGAACTCTGTAATGCAATGTAAGACCGAAGATTTACTATGAAAACACAGCTTATGAGGAAAGACCCATTACTGCTGATGGAATACACTTCTGAAATAGCTACTGCTGCTGCTGCCGTGGAGCAAATGGAGCCTTGGAACCTGCAGTCAGCAGAGGGTTTAGATTGCTGGCAGGAGACGGGGATTTGGGGCTCTAACCCTGTCTGGTTTTCTTGCAGTCTGACTTCTTGGTTCCCAGACATCCCAAATGCATTTTCATTTTTGGTATCTTTTATCCGAAACAGCCTCAGACATGCAAAACTCCGGGGGGGGAGGGGAGGAAGAAAGGGAAGTATGCTAAGCCAGCCATATATCTATCTGAGTCAGCCATACGTATATGAGACAGCAGTGTCGAGAGCTGTGTGTGTCAGAGTTTCCAAAAAGCAGAGAGCGTGAGGTGTTTGCTGAGCGCTTTAGGAAAGTCTGGTCTCGAGCATCCCCATGGGAGCCCTTATGTTCTGAAGGGCTTCTGCAGACTGAGTGCTCTGATGAGCGGTGTCAGACTGGGAGGCTCCTGCGGAGAGATGGATGCAGCATGCCCGGGGCACCAGGCTCCATCCCATTCTTCTGCCCATCTGTCTGCTCAGCCCAAACCACGCTTTGTGCTTCTGGTTCTCGTCACCAGACAGTGGTGATGCTTCAGGTGTTGGGAGCGGATTTGGGTTGGTTTGGGTTTCTTTGGTGGTGTAGAGGGGGTTGTGAACCAGGGATACTGTGGGTCACTCTGCTGCCAACAGTTTATTTGCAGTCCCTGGGGGTTGTTATCTGTGAGAACGCAGCCCCATCTCCTCCCATGCTGTTCCTTTGTGGGAACTCTGGGCATCTTGCTGTTGGACTTAGAGGCCACCAGCCATTTCCATACTCAAAGACCAGCAGAGCAGCTACGTGGCAGGCACAGGTCATGTCTTTAAGTTGCCTTTAGCCCCACTTTCTTCTGGGAGAAAGCAACGTCTGCAGTGAGAGCAACTGAGAAAGCTTAGGCATGGCAGCTGTAGCAGAAATGCTAAGTCAGGGCTTGAAGCAGTGATTGAGCACCTGGTGGGAAGGCAGGGCCAACCCAGGGCAGCTCAGGTGTATCCACTGCACTGAGTGACCAGAAGGGCTGGAGCCAGGATCCACCCCTGCCCAGACCTCACTTAAGGGTTGGCAGTGGGAGCAAGGGCTCTTGCTGGAGATCCCTGTGCACTGAGGCCTTCTGAAGGTAAGCAGCTTCTTTCCTTTATTTCTGTGCTCATGGCTGTTGCAATTGAGCAACTCCTCACTTGCTGCAGCCTGGGACCTTGCTGTTGGATTGCTGCCTGGTTGGCACCTCCAGCGCGCAGCATCCTGAGGCCACTCAGCTGCAAAGCTCCTCCACTTTTGATTCCTGGGTCGTTCACTCACTTTTCTTTTTAACACTGTGAAGTTTTTCCTATTAGCCAAGTTGTAAAGACAAGCAGAATGAAAGCTTCTGCAAACAGCAATAGATCAGTGGCAGCTGGTGTGAGCAGACCGATCCCATTGCCTTATTGATCTCTGTTAAAGGGGATTGACATTTTTCACCCAGTGCAGGTTCCTTCACTTTTACTGGAAGAATGGGCTTTCCTCCAGGAAGCTGGGCTCTGTTTTTTTCTACCATGTTAGTTCACAGCTGCCTTCCTATTGTACAAAGACTCATATCGTGCTTCTCCTGACATCCCCAGGTTTGCTGGTAATCTGTGTTTGAATCATGAAATGCACTTTTTAATGGACACGACATTCTGCTAACTGGAACAGTAACCGTTTATAAAACGAAGGTAACTCAGATGACTCAATGTTTCCTGCTGAGCTGCTTTCCTTCCCTCACTTGTGCCTTTCCATGGAGTTTTCAGCCGTCTCAGAACAGAAGCACTGGGAATTCTCCCAGTTGGGTTGAGTGCTCTGAGCTCCCTTCCATTGGTGCCAGCCTGGAAGGATTTATGAGCACTTTTCTCAGCCTGGCATGTGGTGTGCAGATGTCTCAAGACTGGCTCAGCTTTGAACTCCCTCTAACCGTTCAATTTTTTCAGTTGTGCATCGTTGTTAATTTCCTCCAACTCATCTTCTGGGGGTGGAGGGCTGGAAAGCAGCTTCTTTTTCCTTGCTCAGAGACAGCCTCTGTGGTCCCACAGAACAGAGATAGCAGTGTCACTCCCTTGGGAAGGGCTGTGAGATGGCAGCAGGGATGATGCTGGAGTTGCCCCATTCTTGAGAGGCTCGAAGGGGAAAACCTTCTGCCACCTGGGTGGTGTGCGTGCTGTGAGGATGCACTGAGATGTGCGCATTACCTGCCTGCCTCCTTCCAGCGCAGTGTCTGCTGGCTGGCATCTCGTTCAGATGCTCATACTTTCCCCATGGGTGTGTTTTCATTCACAGAATGAGTCACAGCAAGGGGCAGGAAGAGCTGACAAACAGCCTGCTGGTCCACACAGGCTGGGCGCACACAGATCCCTCCCTGTGGACACCCAGGGGATGCAATTCCCAGCTGCCTGAGAGGGAAATTCAGGAGCTCAAAGCTCTCAGCAAGGGCTGAGCATCCTATGCTGACTGTGGGAACTGATGACCTTTTGCAAATTGCTCCTTTGGGCCCTTTTTAAATTTGGGATTTTCCTCACATGTACTCCAACTGCATCCATCTGATGGGTCTGAGAGCCCTGCAAGGCACGGGATGCCAGCAGGTAGTGAACCCTGCTGCTGCTTCTACACACACACTGTTTTCAGAAAGGAAGTGGTTAGTGATACACCTCTCTGCAGAGAGAGTTCTACACTGTTCTGCTGTGTCCCGGCTCCCTACCACCTCCTCGTGTGTCTGCCCACTGCCTGGCACCAACACAGTGCAAAGAGGGAGGGGACAAGGTGTGGGGGATGGAGAGGGGCTGGGGAGAAATGAGATAACGCAGGGATTGATCCGTCCAAAGGTTAAGGAGCTGAACTAATTTAACTCCCGTTAGCTTATTTATTGTCCCTGAGTTATATTTGTGACTACGACTGAGCAGATTACTGTGGGATTGCTGGGTAGATTTAGAAACCCGGGGTGTTTTTCTAGCTCTGTGCATGTGTTTGTGTGCGTGTGCTGCTCGCTCTGAGCATTCCCCTTCCTCACTGCCATTAGGGACGAATGCGAGCACTCATCTGTACATTTAGAGGCAGAGAAGGGGGGGAAAAAATAATCTTGCTCATCAGATCAGAAGCTAAATTTATGCCGGGTACAACATATGCTCTTTGTTATACCATGAAAGCGTTGGGTAATAATTCCTCTGCCCTCAGAAACAGAGACACTTACTGCAGTAAAAGCATATAGATATATATAAAACCCTCCCACTGGTGGTAAACACATGCGTCATGTGTGACTGCTGGAAGCTGGTAAGCTCTGGATGGGGATGAGTAATGTTTGTTATGGCCCTGTGACTGCCAGGCACTCGGTAGCAGGAGCAGCGCGGCAGTGGCATAGGGCTGAAAAGAGAGACCAAAGTCTCATCCAGGCTTGGCTGCAGGCTCCCAGCTTGATCTGTTTGGCCTCCCCACTCCCTTGGGAGCCCCATGGCCACGTGAGGCTCTCTGCAGGAGTCGGAGGAGTGGGATGGGTGTCTCAGAGAGGGGCAAGGTGTGTTGCTCAGACAGCTTTCTCAGAGCCGTCTGCTGTTACATCAGTTTCTTTTCTGTCTCTGTAAAACAGCCACAAAAAACAATGACTAATTTCTCAGTGGAATATAAGTCAGACCTGGGGCTTCAGTGCCTTCTGAAGCCTTCCAGCTCCTCAGGTTGGAAAAATTTATTCTCTGGAAGAGTGGTAATGCTTTGGAACTGCCCAGGGAGTGATGGAGTCCTGGTCCCTGGAGGCGTTCCAGAGCCATGGAGATGTGGCACTGAGGTCAGTGGGCATGGTGGGGTGGGTTGAGGATGGACGTGGGGATCTTAGAGGTCTTTTCCAACCTTAATGATTCTGTTTTTCTTCCTTGAAGTTTGAGGCTTGTAGACCTGGCTGGGAAAGGATCTAAATGGGGAGCACGTGGAGAGCTGTCCTGGATGAGGCCAAGCACAGCAGGTAGTGCAGGGTGGTTTTGGAGCTTTCCATAGGAGTTGGACTCGATGATTCTTATGGGTCCCTTCCAACTTGAGATATTCTATAATTCTATGGGAATTTGGAAGTGTGGGGTCCAGGCTTTGTGGTATCACTCATAGACCTGCTGATGTCCCAGATGAACCCTAGTGATTGCTACACTGGGTCAGAAAGATCAGAGAGAGATTCTGAGGATGTCAAGGTGATGGCTTGGAAGACGTGGCTGTGGGACATGAGATCAGCGGGGCTGGTGCTCCATCCATTCATCCATCGTGTCTCCATCCATCACAGGTTGTTGTGATGAGGACACCAATGGGAAATCAATGAAAGAGGAAGAGCTGGTGTATGGAAAGTGCCTGTGCCCATGTTAGAAAGCAATATGTGTAAGGACAAAAGGGAAATCACACATGTGTATGAATACAAACTACTCATCATGGTAAGTCAGGAATAGAGCCATGAAGAACCATGGAGTGGTGCTGCCACCAGGAATCAGGGCAGGTCCCTTCCAGGTCTGATCACACTGAGTGCTGGTCCAGCACTGGCCCCAAAATCTTCTGTGTTAGCAGTCAGATGGAAATATCTTCCAGAATAAAGGCAGCAGTGTGTGGGGGTTCAGCTTGCAGGCAAGCCCAGACTGCAGTGCTGGAGCCATGCGTGTGGCTCCTGGAACATCGGCTCAGCTCCTCCAGCAGGTCTGCTGCAAACACATGGGGACAGCTATTGTGTGTACAGTCTGTGGCTGCTTATTTTATTTGTCGGGCAGAGGGATAATTGACAGGTGGCTGTCTGGAAGAGATGAAGCCCTCCAGCAAAACTCTGCAGCTCCAGCAAGATGCGAGCGACAGAGAAATGGCTCCAGAGGTGATAGACTTGTTACTTTTAACACCGCCAGAGATGGAAGGGAGCAGGGTTGAATCGCAGTTCAGAACAATCATACCTAACTGCTGAACTAAATAAAAGCGATGATTTCATACCGGTGTCTGCGGCTGCCTCAGACTGAGCTGGGATTAACGAGTGTGCTGTTGCCTTCGGAAGGGAAGTGCACGCCTGAGGACTTTGGGTTCCTTTTTTAAGGGGAGCATCACCCAGGAGGAGGGCAGAGATAGGGAATGGGTTGCACCCAAAGCAATGCTGATGTTTATCCTCCAGCTAACAAACGTTGCTGAGAAAAGCAGGGGAGAGGACAGTGTCTGTGGTGCCCTGGTACCCCATGGGCTGGTGCCCAGGCACCCCACCAGCTGCAGGTATTCATCTTTCCTTGTTTCTTTTTTTTTTTTTTTTTTTTGGTCCTATTTTTTTTTTTCTAAAAGCCCTGCTTGGGACTTTGATGCCTACAGATCTCCTCCAGGCCTGGCCCTTATGCTCCTCAAAGAGTCGGCACCTATTTTGATGACGTGAAGCATTATCTGCTCCAAACTCATAAACAAAAACAAGCTTAACCATTAACCCCCTCCATCACAGCACCCCAACCTATCGCTCTCTGAGAGCTGACTCCTCACAGGGCAGGTTTCTGTCTCTGTTTTCATCAATCTCAAGCAGTTTTTTAAACTGTTCACTAGAGTTTGCCCCCTGCTACGTTTATGATGTAGCACTACAGAGGCTCTCAGCCTGCCATGCTGCATGCTGTGGTGGTTTGGGACTGGCAGAGCTGAAGCCTGTTGGCTGCCTCCCTCTGCTCTCCTACCTCTGTGTAGCTTTGCAGCAAATCAAAGTGCAACAAATGGCTTTGCATCATGTCTTTGAGGAGCCCTGGGCCTTGTATGTTATCTTGAGGGCAGAGTATATGCTCCAATAAAAGAAGGCTTTATTACCAACTGCAACGGAGCTAAGGATCCAAACACGTATCGCCTTGTGAGTTTGTCGTAAACTCCCTTTTATGGCCCATCCAGTTTATGGCTGATGGAGATTTACAGTGGGAAGAAGGGGCCGTGTGCTCTAATTAATGTGGTTATTAGGCTGGGAGGGCTCAGCACAGCCAGCCCCGTGCTCGCCCTTCATCACGGCCCTGCAGAGCACACAGACAGTGTCTGTCCCCACATGAGGACTCACCGTATGGATGGGGAGCTGAGGTCAATTCTATGGGCTGCCAGAGGAGCTGAGCACAGTGTGGGGCAGTGGAGGCTGTGCTGAAAATATCCCATCCCTCCTGCTTGGGTGGTGCTTCTGTCAATTAGAAGTCATTGCTCCTCATCCGTCTTTGGGCTCTAGATGAGTTCTGACCCCAGTTCCATCCCCACCATCACTGTGGACCTGGGATGTGGCCCTGTTAATATCAGCCCGACTTCCATCACATGCAGCTGTGCTGGAATGAAGCTACAAATGAGGCAGATTTCATGTGGTTGCAGCTCCTCTCTGGGAATGCTTCATGCCGCTTTGCTCAGCAATTAAAAGCAAGGAGCTGGGGTGAGAACAGTCCTGCTAATGATTTGCAGTCCACTCCCTTGAGCTAAGCTGTCTTTGCAGAGCCAAAATTATATCATATCAGTCTCCAGAAGCTACCACAGAAGTTAAACATTAAGTGGCTTATGTTGCTGGAAACTTCCGTTGGCTTCAGCTTGATCACAGGTCAAGGATGCCGTCATCGAGAGCAGCCTTGATCTCCAGCAGCCGCCATGGAAATGGCCAAGCCCAGAGGGACTGAAATACAGCAGGGCCATAAATCTAGCCCTGTGGGGCAGCCCTGTGCTCCCGACCTCACAGAAGAGTGAGAATGCTGCTGGAGGAGCCCACAAACCCAGGAGGGGCTTCGGGAGCTGCATCAGGTGGAAGAGTGCATCCAACTCCTGATGCTGGAGAGCAAAGCGCTGATTTCCCACATCTCACCCAGCCATGAGAGCAGAGCCAGCTGAAATCCTGAGTGCTGAGAGGATGGTTCTGCCCTGATTTCACTCTAGGAATTTCCTGCAAAGCAAAAAAGGCACAGGTTGAGAGCTGCAAGGATTCTGGGGGCAAATATCCAGGAACTGGGCACCCCTTTGAGGCACGGCGAGGTCTGCAATGGGGAAGGAGAAAAAGATTCAGGGCTCTTTCTCACCACTATTATTAATATTCAAATTAATTAACTGTGCTGAGGGCTGGAGGAAATTGAATGTGGAGAACAACCTAAGCTCTGCTTTAGATTTTAAGCCATTCAGGGCTTTGATGTAAAGCTTGTGCTTTTATTATTATTATTTTTAAATCTCTTGATTTTTTTTTTTCTTTTTATGCAAACACCTGGCCTGCTTTAGAGGCGATATAACAGTAATAAATGATCCTTATTAATTGGCCGTTGGCTGATGGGGAGCAGCAGGCTCCCAGCAAAACAGGGTGCATTCATGGGGGTTATAGAGCCAGGTTTGGGGAGGGGATAATGGGGCTGAGCCCCCCCCAGCATCCCAGTATGGGGCTCCCAGCCAGGTAGGGAGCTTTGGTGAGGTTAAATAATAAAAAAAAAAAAAGCAGCTTTAACGAGGCAGAGCTTAAATACACGCACTCCCTCTTTACCCATTTATTAAGTAATAATGAAACACTTTTGTCAAAGCTTAGGCACCAAATTTCTGACACCAGATGAGCTCTAAAGCTAATCAGGGGCTGGAAAAATGGGAATATAATTAAGGCTGCTGACAGCCCCGTGTCATTAACCTCACAGCTCTCAGGTGCCATGCTGAACCACAGCTGCAAAAAATACTGTATTACGGGCGGTTGGTTTCAGCTGTGGAAATGAATTTGGCTTTTAATGGCTCTGTAATGTCTCTGGGGTTGAGGTGGTGGCAGGAGGAGGGTGGTGGTCTGTGCTGGGTCAGCTTGGCTGGAGCTGCTCAGTGGTGAGTGGGGGAAAATGAGGGCTTTCTGGGTGAGGGTTCAGGCTGGGGCAGTGCTGCTCCCTCCTCCCCCGTGATTAATTATTGTCATTATGAGGAGTGTGGGTGTCTGCTTTGTCCTACTGCCCAGGATTCCTGCTTGTATCCAGTGTCTTCTGACGTGGGGCTGGTGGTACCTGTGCCACCTACCTGCGCTGTGACTTGGCTTCCCATCCAACAGAATGGGAGGTAGCAGTGGGGACCTGGGGGTTCCAGCATCTCACAAGGCTGTTTCCTAGGCAGGCACTGTGGGACGTGAAAAGGGGGAAGGGTTTGCCTGGGGTGGAGGGAGCTGTGCTACTGCCAGGAATAGCACCCAGGCATCCCGTGACCCGAGCTCTCCTGCACAAAAACATGATAAGGTTCCCAGCACCGGGCACTGAGCAGCCATAGGAGAGAGCACTGCTGAGACTGCTGTCGGTGCTGCCTCTGAGGATGAGCAAAGTACCTATTAGGAGCTGATGAGCAGAATGGCACTGAACCTGACTCAGCTCCAATGTTAGTCATCATTCACCCTCTGCTGTCACTACGGGGAGATCTGCTGTCCCACACTTCCTAAGTGTGTCTCACGCTTTCTCTGCAGCCTTCTCAGTTTCTCGGGTGCAAAACTCAAGCTTTGGACAACAGCAGGAGCAGTCAGTTATGTTCTCACTCTGTCTGCTTTGGAAGTCCTGCAGCGTGCTGGTGTGACCACAGCCATAGGAGCAGGGCAGTTCAGGATAAATCAAAAACAAAAGTGCCATTATCCATATGGGACCTCAGGAGCGCATCGCGTCCCCCAGCAATTCCAAGCACTCTGGATATGGTTCTCGCTTGGTTTTAACTCAATTTCTTTGAGATGCAAATCAGAGGGATTATATTCAGAGGCTGCATCAGAAAGTCTTTAATCCAAATGGGCTATAAGATTTATTTGGAAGAGCCAAATGTCTTGTCTGGGACAGAAGCAACCGAGCTGAACTGAAACAGATGGACATAAAGGAAATTAAGCAACTCTAATGGTCTTATCCAGAGTTTCAAAGTATTTGGTCTTCGGAAAGCTCCAGCTCCTGGAAGCACGTGATGAGATGGGGAGATCAAGTTTCATTTAAAAACAGGCTTTGCAGTTCACTGAGAAAGACAATAATAATGTTTTTATTCCTCCTGTGTACAGAGGGAAGGCTGCCTTCCAAACCCCAGCTCCTCAGCTCAGCTCATGACGTCAGATGGAAGCGTATTGCACAACGTTTGAATTCCTTGTCTTCATCACAGTATGGTTATTTCAGTGGGCTGGATTTGGGATTTCAGAAGGTGGATTCTTCCCCGGGTTCTTGGGGTGCCAGGAGGTGATCGCCCTCATCTCTGCAAGGGGAAACCATCTGCAGCCTGAGCAGTGAGCCCTCCTGTTTCCAGCTGCGCCGTGCCCTGCTTGGCTCAGTGCTGAGTACCCAGAGCAGAGAAGCTTCACGTGTCTGTGCCTTGGCCATCCTTCACCCCAGTGCTTTTGGATTCGGATTAAATAAAAGGTGAGAGAAGTGGGGAGGGAAGGAGGGAGCGTGAGAAGGAGCTCATCCATTACCATGCTGCGCACAAGGCGGGAGGTCTTGGCCTTCTGGTTTGAGTGCTTATTCCCCATAAAATACATCTGAGAGAAATCAATACAAGAAGCACGCAAGAACTTAAATCAAAGCACAAAGAAGCTGCACTTGGCGAATGGAGCGACCTTGCAGGGAGCTTTCAGAGCCAAGGGCCCAGCCCTGCAGATGCGAAAGCTGTTGGTAAAAAAATAGCAAGGCTGGCATGCAGGCTGTCGTGTGCTGCCTTGGCACGGACCTCAGACACAATGATGTCTGTATAGGGAAACATGTGGACAAGAGGTGCTGGCCATAGGCTGGGTGACCAGCATGGGGATAAACTGACAGTTTTCCCCTAGAACAGCAAGGAGAGCTGATGTGCTCTGGGACAGCTATCTCAGTTCAACAGGTTGCACCTGGCTTGGCAAAGCACCGTGTCCTCTAGGCTGTAGCTGTGCCCATGCAAGACCTCAGCCCATAGGAACAAGCGTGCAGACCAGAGCAGGCTTTGCAAGCAGCAGGCTGTTTCCAGCAGCAGCCTGTGCATCCAAGCAGGGCCACCTGAGCGCAGGTGCCGGCTGCTGACCCCACTGCTGGGTCACAGCACCGTGCTGCAGACATCATAAATCTGCAGAGGTTTGCTGCAGTCAGAGCTCCACCTCTGCAGACCGCGGGGCGCATGTTCCCATGCTGGGAAATCTGACCCCATGGTAGCCTGAGAGACAGGAGAAGCCTGGGTTTGGTGTTTTGAATAAGTGGCTTTTTATCTGAAATCCCTTTGGGAGCATGAGCTCAGTAACCAATGAAATTATATCTGTTGTTTCAAGCAGTGAAGAAAACTTGGCCTGATGTTTATTGAGATTTATGGCTTCCCCTGAGCTTAATTGTCTTTGGGAGCCCTGGATCTTTTTAACGGTTCAGTTAAGTGGTACTAAGAAGGATGGTAATGGTTTGAGCAGCCTGCCCCCTTAGCATATCTCTTTCTCTCACACAATTTGCTGATATTTGGGAAATACAGCCAATGCACTCCCCTCCCGAGGTCACAGTTATTCATTGGTGTGAAACTTCAAGAGACAAAATCAGGTGTGAAAAGCTCCCAGGCAATGCCTCCTTGGTGAGGCAATAGCTTCAGCCCTTGGGGCCATGCAGCGAGGATGGGGAGGACACATGGGTTCACCTGTCCCCCTGCAGGGCCCTGTGGCCCCTTCTCCTTTTACTGCAGGTTCTTGGGTATATGTAGCTTCATTTGCTTGCTGTTGTTTCCTCCCTGCAGGGGATGCTTGGTGGTTGGGGCATCGGCGTCCATCTATGCACCAGCCCTTGTGATGCAGGGCTTGGGAAGGAGCTCCTCCCATTGGTCTGAACTGGGGAAGGCCCAGCTCCTACCTGGTGCTGTGTCCCAGTCGCTGGTTGACCATCCTCAGACCCAGCGCTGTCACCAGGAGCAGAGTATCGCCCTTCACACACCATTATTCCTCACCCCCAGAGCCTTTTCATCTCTTATCAGCTGTGACCCTCAGGCTCCCTTATCTCCCCCCAGCCATCCACCCAAGCCGTAGAGCTGTCAACATGGGGAATGACCTTCACCTCCTCGCTCACCTCCAGGAGATGCTGTGTCCGCTCGGCCGGGCGCATGGTTGGCTGCAGCAGCACTGCCTGCTGCCCGGAGCCAGGTAATTACAGCACCCGTTATGGTTCAGCGGGCACCTTCATTAATAAACCTCGAGTTTCCGAGGTGCCTAACTCAGCCATTGGAAACCACATCTGGCTGTAACTCTACGGCGTGTCTAAGCTTTCAGCTCATCTCCGACTGCCTAAGCGGTTTACAGGACGGGCTGTAAACAAAGTCTGTTTTGTTGGGGTTTTTGCGTGCTTTGAGGAAAAGAAAGCAAATGCATCCGCTGGGCTCATCTCCTCAGTGCAGAGCTGGAGGCTGACAGCTCCTTCTCACGTTATTTTTTGCTTCTGAGATAGCCCAAATAATGAATATATGGAGTCCTCCTATGCATGCATAGCTCTGGTGCTTGGTGCTGGGCAGCATCCTTGCTCTGGCACAAGGCGGGCTTGCAGGAGGGGCAGCCACCAATGGGAAGGATGCAGTTAAATTCCATAGAGATGTAAGGAGCAGAGATGGGTAAGGAGATGAGTCCGGCATCAAAGGGAGTGGGCAGGCAATATGCACCCTCTAGTAACCCACCAGAGCTCAAAGGCAAGTAAGTGCACATCTGTGCAGGGGAGCTCTGGGGTGTGCAGCTGGGAGGGAGGAATGGGCTGCTGGGGGTCTGCGCTGCTGGGCTGGACTGTGTCCCTAGCTCAGAGCCCTCCCCTGGCTGTGGGACAGGAGCTTGTGGTATTTGAGAAGTAGGATTCTGGAGCTGGGGACATGCAGACTGTTGGGTACCTTCCTGCTGAAGGGAAAGGGCACCAGCGTGCCTGCAGCCCTTTTTGCTAGAGCCAGGTGCTGGGGATGCAATGGGCTTGGACACGTTTGGGGCCAATGCTCACCATGACGCTGGGCATTGGCTGCCAACCTGAAAGTGAGGAGAGCTCTGTAGGAAAGGCTGAAATTTCTGCTCTGCATCCCTGTCACAGAGCAGGTGGGGACCACCTGTGTATTTCCCAGGTGTTGAAGAGGAGGTGGCAGCATTGGCTGTGGGTTGTTGCTGAACTCGCTCATGGATTGCTAATGATGTTTGTGAAAGCCCTGAATGAAGACCACACACGGGAGGCTCAGGCAAGTGATGTACCTTAGACCTGGAGGGTGAGAGGGAAAAATGCTTTTGTGCCTGACTCACCAGCTCTGTGCTAACACTGACTCATAATTACTGATCTTGATTCAGGGGAAAAAAAAGCGATCTATCTGCATTCAGACCTTTGGAAGAGGCCATTGCAACCTACTAATGAAGAGGGGAGGTGGTGCTGCTGTGCCATCTGCAGCCCCATGTAAGGTGTGGGGAGAGCATGGTGGATTGGCTCTGGGGGCTGTGATGAGCCCTGGAGATGAGGACAGTCTGATCATCCCCAACCCTGCCCAGAATTGGTCATGTAGGAGGGAAATTTCCTTGGACCACAGGAATACCTCTGGCTCATTTTCCCGTGGCTCAGCACAGGCAGGCAGCTCTGCAGATGAAGATGTCTCGCGAGCAGCACATTGGACCTGAACGCGTGTTTGTGTGGTTCTCCTGCCATCAGCACAACGGGAGCTACACAGCGGCCAGCCATGCAGAGCCAACAAGAAAAGCCTGCTGAAGAAAGGCACCGACGATGACAATACCCGTTTGCAAGACGGATTAAGCTTAGAGCAGTCTGGGCTTTGTGCAGAGGCAGCTCTGAGCACGAAGCGTGGTGGCAGGAGGCTACAAAAGCCGGGATCCCACACAGCCCCATCGCCACCAATGCTAACCCAGCCCATGCAAGGCTCAGTCCCCACCGCTGCCAGAACCTGCCTCCTCCTGCCCTGCCCTCTCCCAGTGCCCTGCTCGTGCCACCTTGCCTCCCTGCTGCTCAGCCCTGCTGGATGCTAAGTGGAAATCCCCCCCCTGTGCCAAGTGTTAAATACTTATCAAGCTAATACAGCGTCTTCGCGGAGGTGCGTACATGAGACAACATGTTACCATAATTAACAAGCAGCTGGAGTTGGCATCGTGCTGCAGCTGCTGGCGGCGGCTCCCAGTGCCTTTCCCAGGGCTGCAGCTCTGCCCACTGCAATAGCAGGGAAGTGCTGAGGGAGGGAATGCCTTGCAGGTCCCTTCCTACCTCGCAGGAGGTGATGGCGGCTTTCAGACTGGGGTCTGCGTAGCCACGGAGGTCTGGGAGTATTTCTGGCAAATGGGTCCATTCCCAGCCGGCAAATGCTTATATGGGAGGTGAGGAGTTGTTGTAAGAGGCACTGAGTTGGGTGCTGTAGGGAATCCTGTTGCTGGAGTCTCTGGGAGTGGTGGCCCGTCCCTGTGCCATTGATGTGGCCATGGAATCACAGTGCTGGGGCAGTGATGGCCAAGTGCCACTGGATCTGTGTGATAGGTGTCAGGGACCAGTGGTGGAGAGAGCTTGGGAGAAAGAGAGAGTGGCTGTGATGGGATTGTAAACCCAACCCTGGGGATGAAGGTGGCAGAGCGGGGTTGGTGGGCTTCATTTATTTAGTCAGACGTACTGAGATGATGTAGATCCATCCCTCCACTCAGCACTATGCAGATCTGCTGCATAAAAGCTCCCCATCCTTTTGAATTGCCTTGAGCTCCCTAACTTTCCAGCCCCAGAGAAGTCATCTCAGCAGTTGATGTTTGTATCGTGACCTACATTGCTATTGGGTTTTAAATATATATATATATATATATATATATTTACTGCACTATATGCTAGCTTCCCACATGCAAATTGCTCAGAGTGAGCCATTTATCTGGAAAATAAAGGTTATGTTCTCAAAAGGCATTTAGTTCCTTTCTGAATGATTGAGCGAGTTTTCCACCGAGAAAACAAAGATCTTTAACACAGTCCAAACCGATGACAGGGAAAAAGGCTCAGGTAAAACCCCTCCATTTATTTAATAGCTCCCCCTTCCTCATTCATATTTACAAGATAAAAGGGGCTCCATCAACCCATTAGAGTTGAAATACGTGTCCTGTCTTCAAGGAAAGCAAATCCCATCTGGCATCCCTGGAGGAATATAACCTTAACTTCAGCTTAATGCCACATTAGGGTATCTAACAGATCCAGCCTGAGATTTACCTGCCTTTAAGGGAGATTTATTTTGGAAGCAAACAGGCACATGTGACAAATCACTTTCCGTGAGCACCTTAGGCGAGGAGGAGCAGTTTTCCCCCGTGGGGGTCCTGCTGTGTCCTGGGCTGGGTGTGGAGCTGGGAGCTGCTTCAGGGCTGGGCTGTTTCCCCCCCAACCCATTGCACAGACTCCATTCCCTCTGTGCCTGCAGGGGTTGGGGAAAGGCTTTAGGGAAAGGTGGTTCCAGCTTCTGTGGCTCTTGCATTTGCCTGGGAAATCAGAGACTTTTCCATGATGAAGGTATTGCTGCCAACACCTCTCTGCATCCCCACCCAGCACCGCCGGTTTCCATCACCACCTCCACCACCTTAAGGACAAGAGTGGAGAGGGGCACTTTCTCTCTTTCCCATGCAACTTAACCTTGGGGACTCGGTGCTGCGGTCCTAAAAAATGCATCAGCAGCTGCAGGAATGCAGGATTGGGTTCCTGCGGGGGCTGCAGAATTGGGTGACTCCATCCCAAATGACATCTCAGCGATGTGGTTCTCCAGGGCAGCAAAAATGCTGATGGCCTGGGTTGGGAAGCACGGCCTGGTTGTGTCTGCTGAGAGATTTTGGCCAAAGGACCATAGTGGTATCCGAGCAGAAAGTGTGTTTCTGTATAGAGCTAGCCCAGAGGTGATGTTTGCAGCAAATAGGTTTATTGTCATTTCTGGTTTTATTGATATGAATAGAAACAGATGAGGGTTTTGTAATTATTTAATCAATCCCAAATGTGTGAGACTGCTTGGGACTGAAATACGAGGCATTTCTTGGTGTTCCCTGCTTGCCTATGCCTAAGGTGGTAGCTGTACTCTTTCCCTCAGAGCTGGCTTCTGCTGCAAATGGAAAACCTGGGGGGTTGGTGAGATGGAACACACACTGTGCCATGTGGGCCCCTGGGCTTTGGATGCTCTGCCTCTCCTGGCTCTCGCCAAGCCCCTGGGCTGCAGAAACCCTGGTGTCTGTTGGCAGATCCTCCCCAGCAGCGCCCTGGGGAGAGGCTGCAGATGCCGGGGATTCCTGCAAGCTCCTCTCCTCTCGAGGCAGCACGCAACATGCGGGTGTTTGGGTAGGATGGGGGGCACGGGGCATCCATCATGGGGAGCCACCTCCAAAGAGCTCTATGGGATAAACCCCAACACAAAGCTGATGGTGGGTTTGGGATCAGGGCTGCTCATGCTGAGGGGCTCTGGGGACGGGCACAGCTGGCTTGCTGCCCTGAGTTACCAAACTGCATCTCATCAGGCTGTTGATGTACACACTGTTCAGCCTGAGAACGAGAGGGCAAGTCAGCTGCAGGTGGGTGAAACCTATCTCCTCTGCACTGACCTGGCCTGCCTGACTGGTTTTTTATGATTATTTTTTATTCTGTCTCCAGTTAGGCAATACACTTACCTGTTAGAAATATCGCCCTGGGCTGCCAGCTCAGCGAAGGAGAAAAGCGGGTGTGTGTTACTGAGGGAAGATGGGGGTCACCTCCCTGCCGGGGGGACACCTCACCCCTTCCCTGCCCTCCCTGGGCTGCTGCATCTGCAAAAAAACCCCTCCTTGGGCTCTGCTGCTCACGGGGTGCTCAGAGTTGAGCATCCCCACAGGGGAATGCCCTGAGGGGAGCTCCCGACATTCCCTCCGCAGCTCCTACACCCCTATGGTTGCTGAGCTGCAGTGGATGGATTTCAGCCCAGCCTGCAGTTTGGGATCGTTAACCATGAAGGTGCCCCTGGGAAGAAGCGAAAAAGGTATTTGGGAAAATTTGCTAACAGACTCTAATGACTTAATAATCCCTGCCGGAGAGAGCGCGGCAGGTTATGTGAATGTCAAGTTTGTTTGCTTTGCCGAGAGCCGGCTGCTGTTAGGTAATCAGAGGGTGTGACCTCCTTCGTGGGGAAAAGGCAAGGGAAGGAAAGCATGTGCCTGCTGCCCTGCTGGAGGTGAGCAGCGGCGATGGGCACAGAGCGGCCCTGGCAGCCCCACTGCTGTGCTGGGGAGAGCAAAGCCCAGGGGCTGCCCTGCTCGACGCGTTGGGAGCGTGCTGTGGGGGTGGGTGGAGGGGTGGGATCCAGCAAGGAAAGCAACCAGGAGCCCAAAGGAGGGGTGTTGGAGCATGTTTGTGCTGCATTGGTATGAGCTGCCCAGGGAGTGTTGCTGGGTGGGCATGGGGTGGATGCATGTGCATGAGTGAGCTGTGGCATAGCACGAGACCCTCTTGGCCAAGCTTGCACCCCAGCCTACTCAGGGAACACTGTCCCATTTTGGGGATGCCATTGGGAATCATAGGATCACAGAACAGCTTGGGTTGGGAAGGACCTGAAATATCCTCCTGCTCCAACCCCGCTGCTGTGGACAGGGGTGCCACACAGCAGATTAGGTTGCCCAGGGCCCATCCAACCTGGTCTTGGACACCTCGAGGGATGGGGTGTCCACAGCTCCTCTGGGCAGCAGCACCAGTGGCCGACTGAGCAAAGTGTGGGATTTGCTGAACCTTGGGACCTTTCCTTGTTGGTAAAGGAAAGTCAGGACAGGACTCTAAGCATACTTTGCATTATCTGCCATGACCCGTGACATCGGTACAGACTGCCCCGCACCCATTGGGACGTGACATCTCACTCTGGAAGCCAAAAGCAGGCAGGTGGGTGCTAACCTTCTCCCCACTGCTGGGTCCAGCGGGAAGGGGAGTGCATGATTGCAAGCACCGGAGCTCCTGGAGCACAGGTTGCCACCTCTCAGCCCCAGCACTGCTCTCAAGCCCCAGCTTGCCTGCCCCGATGCTGTTTGAACAGGCGCCTGTGCAGACGTAGCTCTAGGCCAAGTTGTGGGGCAGCCGGGAGGGAACGCCTGGCTCCAGACCCCGCTGCGGGAGGTCTGGGCGCGTGGGCACCGAAATGCTGTGTGCCAATCACAGCTCTGCCCTGGGGCCCCAACACCTGTGGCCACTTTGAACCCCAACCACAGCCCCGAGGTGCCAGCAAAATACGTGGGAGCGCCGGGGCTCGGCTTACAACCATTTTTACGACCGTTCCTTAGCATTCTGGGGGCAGGTTGCATTTCCCAGCAGATGCACATCCTCGCTAATGGCAGCAGATGCACATTCTCCTAGCAAAAAAAAAACCCAACAAACCAAAACACAACTGCATTGTGAGGCCAAATCTTCTGCCATCTCCCCTTGCTCTGCCTGCTTTCCCAAGGCTGCCATGCTTTAGGGGATTTGGGGAGGATGGCGACATGCACAGCGCACAGCACCCAGCAACCTGCAGGGATGCTCTGGATGCCAGTGCAGGAAGCAGCTCCAGAGAGCATGACACACACTCTGCAAAAAGAATTAAAAAAAACAACAGACAGATGCAAAAAAAAGAAAAAAGGAAAAGGCTTCTGAGGCTTAGCGTTGGATATTTATACACTTGACATAAAGGATATTTCTGCATTGAAGTAATAAGCGTGACTCAGTAAACCAATGGGGAAAGGGTGTTCCCTTTGCAGCAAAACCTCAAAAGATCAAAGAACTTCTTGAGCGGTTTAACATTTTGAATGTTAAATGAATTGGTTTCCCCTCCCTCTCCCCCTCATACTTGCCTTAAAGTTTTGAAAACGAAAATGGTTGGATTTCAGCTGGGAAGGGATTGCTTTGAGAACGTGAGGGATGCCTGGTTCTGAAATGGCACAGCTACAGTCCAGGGGATGTCAGCCCTGGATGGGGACACGGTTTAATGGAAACTGGCTTTTCCCTCACTGCCACCTTCCAGACCTGCTCCTGCTATGGGATGGATGCAGGCAACCCTCTCCAGAGGGATTTCCCAGCACACCAAGTCTCCACACAATGCCCACTGCTGGTCTTCAGGCAGAGCTGAGCATCACCAGCTTCCAGCAGCTCCTTCCCTTGGGAGAAGTGAATCGTGTTATTGCTGTGCTTGCATGAGATGTAAGGGGACAGCCCTGTCCCCAGCCTGCAGCAAGCAGCAAGGGCTGGCGTGTATTCACCAGGGAAGGACAGAGCTGTGTCAGTGGCTCTCAGACACATGTGCCTTTGTGGGATCGATAAGCTGGAGTAATATATCGCACCGAGATAACAAATCACTTAGCTTATTGGGTCTTAATTAAGCCTCTTTTATCTCTGTGACAGCCACACACCTGGGCTATCACCCCCGACCAACAGCGGCTGAGCAGAGGGGGACGCGGAGCTGGAGAGCTGGGGATTGATGAGCTGCACTGGCTGGAATTGCCTCATTGTGCTGCAGCTCTCAGGGCCATCCATCTCCTGCTCCCCACACCCGTCCTGGGCCAGGACCCCCCACTGCAGCCCCCTCCTCCTGGCGCCGTGCAGGCAGGGGATGAGGGACGGGAGCAGGGGACACCCAATGGCATTAGTCAGGCGCAGGGCGACCAGCTCAGGGAGAGCTGCCCCGTTAGCCCCCCTGGGTAATAGATACAGTTGTTATAGTCCCTGACAGCGTGAAATGAAGACCTACATCACCATAATGTATTGTCAGGCTGTGAGCACGCTGCGGCCCCTGAGATGAATGAATGCAATATCTCTGTGTGAGAGGGGGAAGGCGGGGACGGGGGGCTCCGCTGTGCCGCTGCCCTCTGGGCGCTTTGTGCGGCGACAGAAAAAGGCATTTTTTATGGGTGATGCAGAGGCTGAGGGTGTCCGGTCCCTGCAGAGCTGATGACAGGTCCAGCCCATGAAGGGCAGCGTGTAACAAATGACCAAAGTGCTGCCACAATGAGTTCAGCCAGCAATGAAGTCATCGCGCCCTGCCTTGCTGCCAGCTGGGGCTGCGGGGCAATTGATGGCACTGGGGCAAGAGGGATCAGTGCATGGCAAAGCTCCCGTGGAGCTGAGAGCAAAAGGAACCTTCCAAAGCAGGGAGGCTAGAAACGTGCGTTCATGACAATGGGAATCTGAGGCACGTATCGCATTCTTTGAAAGTAGGACAGTTCTCACTCTGAAGTACGACTGCTGATGTAGTGACTTGGAGTGGAATAATGAGAGCTGGGAGTTGTGAGTGACTTACAGCTGAGCAGCCAAGTCCTGCAGGACCCCTCTGTCTCTGCAGCAGTCGCCCTGCTTTAGGATGATGCTTAAATCCTTCCCCACCGTGGACTCCTGCTAGGGCTCAGCCTTTCCTCTCTGCTTACCCCAGGGCAGGCTGGCAGCAGCAAAACTGATTGGGAACTGGGGAGATACTCCTGAGCACAGGTCCGAGCATGGCCACAGGTTTATTTCAGGGAAAGGCTGCTTGGGATTTCTCCCTTTCCCTGTGTTTGAGATAGCAGTGACCGTACCCAGCCTCTCCTCATGGGTTTTGATTCTTGCAAAGCGTTGAGCTTTTCTTGCTGCTGCACGACAGGTACTGCATGTATGCAAATACTTCCTTAAAACAATAAAATAAGGGTCTGGTTTGAAAGACAAGCAGCTCATAATTCAGCATTGCATTAAACTAAGTCCAAAGTACTCGCGTTACACAAAATCCAACCGAAGGGCAACACCCTTCCAGTGTTCCTGAATTGTCAGGACTGTTTGCAGGCTTTAGGATGAACGTGAGGCAATCGATACAGGAATGGCCAATCCCCATAAGCTGTCAGTGAGACTTTCCTCTCCAGGCCAGTTCAGCTGGACATACGGTAATGTCAAGGTCATTCCCAATGTGTGATGGAGCTGTTTGCTGATGCTTGTGACGTTTCCCATCAGGCAGGACAGGATTTCCCTCCATCTCATGAGGTTTTGGGCTGGATGTGCCCAGCAGCTTCCTTCCCTTAGCCCGAATCATAGAGTCACTCCGGTTGGAAAAGCCCTCTCACATCCCCAAGCCCAACACCATGCCCACTGCCCACATCCCTCAGTGCCACATCTCCAGGTGTTCTGGAACACCTCCAGGGATGGGGACACCACCACTCCCTGGGCAATTGTGCCACTGCACAGTTCAGAGAGGAATTTTCTCCTAATATCCAACCTGAAATACTTCCTAGCCCCGCACCCCTCCCAGCCAGCCATCCCTCCTTGTTCTTATTGCAGCAAGCACCGCGCAGTGATTTTGGCATCTCCCTCAAGCACTCAGCTCTGCTCTTTCTCTTGGCTATTATTGCTGCTTGGAGGTTTTTCCCTCTGAGTTGGGTCTTCCCTCGTGCTGCCGCTCAGAGCCCGTCCCCATTGGTGATGTACGATGCCCTTGTAATCTCCAGCGACATAAATTTCTCTCCTGTTTGTCTCCCTGTGTCATATCCTTCCCCCCCCCCCCCCCCCGTGCCTGTTATTGTGTCTAGCTTTGCGGCTGCATTTCAGCGCTTTCCCTTGTTTGTCTCCTTCACCTGAGGATGTCCATTATGGGATGTAACAGCTTTAGGAGCTTACAAACGGTAGGCTGGAGATTTTGTGCTTCAGGGAGCAGTGCTCACAGCAGTCACCACTCAGAGTGGTGCTTCCTATTGCTGTGTACCTCAGCTGATTTCTTCCCTCCTTATTTTAAGTCCAGGGACAAATGGCTTGTAAAGCTGCTGCTCCAATTCGTACTGCTGGTAGGTGGAGCTGGGTGAGTGAGTTGTCCCTGTCCCCCTCCATTCTGGCCCAGAGGTAGAGATGTCCCTCATTGGTCTGCTCCCACTCTGAGCCCCAATAACAGCAGCACCCTGGGGTGCAGCTGGAGACAAATCCCAGCGTCTGGCAGCAGTGGTTGGGCACTCCTCATCCTCACCTCTCCAAGAGCAAAGCGCCATGCGACCAGGATCTAATTAAGCTGGCTAATCTGAAGGAGGTACTACATCTCCATGGAAAACCGCTTCAGTTTGGCTTCTCCGGATAATAAACAAAGCACTTGGGCAGATGATAGGGCATTTAAGTGTTTACTCTTCAGAGCATTAAGTGCTAAATTTGTTTTCAGCTCACTTATGAAAAACCCTCACCGAGCAAAGCACACAAGGGGCTCGGTTGTACCTTCAGCTCTGCCTTGAGCATCCTGCAAGGAGCCCGGTCCATGGGCTGCCCAGTGGGAAGCAGCAGCCATTGGCAGCACAGAGGCTGAATCTGCACTGTGAGGATGCTGCTGGGGCAGAGAGGTGCTGGGATGGAGCAGCATCTTCCCAACCCCGTGCAGAATGCCGTAGGCTGTGCTGAGCACATCTGGCCGCCGCTGCCACACAGGGGAGGGCTTCATCCAGCACCATAGAAAAGGAGCACAAAACCAACAAAACAACTCTCCATTTCTAAAGCTCTATGAAGTTTGCACCCCACCATGCTGGGACAAAGGGGGAATTAGCAGCCAGCAAAGAGAAAAGCAACACAAAGCCACACCACGGTGTCAAGAAGCCAAAAAGCCCTTTTCCTTCTCAGTGTGCGGGTATGGCTTAAGGACTGTTCACAGCATCGAGCCCAACGTGGGTCAGCTTTGCAGCTCTTTGCATCTGCATGTGCTTGAGCTGAGCTTTCCCTGCTGCTGTGATTTATAAACCAACTTTGACACATCAAAACCAATGCAGAATGACTCAGAAGTCTTCCGACAGCCATCAAAAAGGGGACGGAGGGGTGCACCCGGATCTGACAGCAGCAGCCTCCTTTAAATCAACCTTTTTCAGGAAGAATACTGCGGTTCAGGCCCCAGTTTGGGATGTGTCTGAGCATGCTTCCCATCCACATCATGGATTCAATTACAGCACAACGCTTTGCAGATTTCTGTTAAATTTTAACTCGTTTCACATGGGTTGTATGAACTTTGCCTGACATTTGGAAGCAGGCAACTTGTGTCATCAGGTTACACTCACACTTATCTCTGCAAACATATCCTTGTACCCAAACCAGCACCAGCACACCCGTTTTCGCCGTAGCTGGCATTAATTGAACCTGAAATGTTCTTTCCTCCGGCGCTGCGCTCCCTCCCGCTCTCAGAGCCATGTGTGTGACCCCATCCCCTGCTCGGCAAACGCAGCTGCAGCAAATGGGGTGGCCACGGAGACGAGGGCAGCGGGCGATGCTGAGCCAGCATCTGACTGTGGGTTTTTAGGGAAGGGCGATGCCGTTGAAAAGGGAAGACTTTGAGATGACTCTGTCCATCCCCAGCCTTTAAGTTGCAGGGATGAACCTGCGGTGTGCACTGCTGATGGCCCAAACCCCATCTCCTGGGGGACTCTCCAGTCCCCAAAGCCTTGTGACTTGGCCAGTGACCTGCCAGGCAGCCATGCCACGCTCACCTTCATTGCATCACGCCATGCAAACCCAGCTCTGGCCACCTGATGGCTGAAACTCAGGTGTGATCATAGCCCGCCCTCTCTGTTGTGTCAGGAGTCAGCAGGGGAAGGGGAAATGTTAAAATCCTGACATCACTCAGTGGCTGGCCCTGCCTTCAGCTGTAAGAAGTGGCCAGCTCTGCTGATCAAAGGCCTCACCACTGTTGTTTTAAAGGTGGCATTAACATTTAAGGAGCTTTTGAAAGTCCTGGCTGGCAATAAAAAGCCAGACACTCAGTCACAGAGCAACTCAAATGCAAGTTTAATGATAATGAAACAGCCTTTTGTTCTCAAACTCACAGAAGGACCACAAACCTACTTATAATCTTTATAACAAAGACTGTGAAACCTTTTGCACATAATCCAGAAAACCGATACCTGCAAGCCTCAGTGCTACTCAATGATCCCTAGAGTGTGCAGAACAGGCTTTTGAAAACACTTCTCTTTTCTTGCATGTGCAACCACTACTCCTTGTTCTGATGAAGACTTTGACAGAATGATGTGGATGCTTCTGTGTGCTTGCAAGCCCTGGTTTCACAAAGTGTGTTCCCATGGCATGGCGTGGCATGGCACAGCATGGGACATCATAGTATGGTATGGCATGGCATGGCACAGTATGGCATGGCACTGTATGGCACAGGACCCATCCTGCTCCTCATCATGGCTGCACAGTGCAGCATGGGGCAGCAGGGGAGGAAATCATGCAGGCAGTGCTGGGCTCAGTGCACCATAAGCAGCCCCAGCCTAAAATTGCATTATAAATAGCCTGGAAATGAGAGCCAGGCAGGTCAGAGCCATGGCTGGGTAGGAGAATCCCCTGCTCCCCACACCGGCTCCTGGCTGCATTGTCCCTTACCATGAAGTCCTTTGCTCTACATCTCCCAGCCCCGCTCTGTGTGTTACCTTGAAGCTCCAAGAAGAGCAATTGCATGCACCTTCCTTAAAGCATGCAGTTGGAAATGCCATGCAAATTCCCTCACTCCTCTTCACCCTCCTAGATGTGGTAATCAGCACTGGGTCCTCATTCCATCCACTGAGTGCTGGGCAGGGGCAGCAGTCCCAGCAGAAGATGGTATGGAGGGCAGATATCCTCCATCTGCTCCAACTCTTGCTGCCCATGGCAGGGCCAGAGAGTGGATTCACTCCCTGCCTTCTGCAGTAGCAGCCTGGGATGAACATCTCTGTGCACAGTGAGTGGTGGAGTCCCATCCCTGGAGGTGTCCCAGAACCATGGAGATGTGGCACTGAGGGACATGATCAGTGGGCATGGTGAGATGGTTGGGCTTGGGGATGTGAGAGAGCTTTTCCAACCTTTGTGATTCTTTGATTTTCCAGACATGCTCCCAGCCCCAGCTTAGCCACTGCCTCTTTCCCCTGCTCAGCTCACAGCACGCTGGGCACTACTGGGGAGCTCAAGTGAGGGGCATAGGGGTCCCTTTGTTTCCTAAGGGCACAAGTGGCCAAAGGAGTCAGTGATGGGAATGCACAGGGTGGGGGAGGCAGGCGATGGGAGAGCTTGTGGCTGGATGTGACCCAGACCCAGGGAACAGATGCAACTCATAACGTTAATGAGGTTTTTTTTCTTCCTCCCCAAAGGCTCTGCGCTCCTGAGAACCGGGGGCTCTCTATCCCATGGCAACACCAAGTGGGGAAAAAATGGGCCTGGCTTTTATTTCATTTTTTTGTCCTTTACAGGAATCGCAGGCAAACAAAAGCCCTGAACAGATTTATCATTTTTCTTTCTCCCCCACCCCCTCCTTTTCTTTCCTTTTATATTTTTTTAAAATAGGGTTAGAACAAGATGGATGGTTCCCCAGGCCCGCGGAATGAGCAGATAGAGGCAGCCCTGTCGGCTCTGGCATCCCATTAAGCCAAGCTGCAGGAGGAGGCCACCGTCAGACTTATTACATTTGCCCCCACCCAGACCCCAAATATCAGCCCCAGTGTGGGGTGCCCCCAGCTCAGCTGCCCAAGCCCCACATTGCCCGGTGCCACCCTCACCCCCACCCCACTCCATCCCCCACATCAGCAAAGGAATTGCTTCTTGCATCCCTCAGCATCAGCCCACATCGATTTGTCACCGATGGGTGACAAGCACTGTGTGGCTCAGTGTGGCCCCAGCTAGGGGCAGCGGGGGGAGCTCAGACAGCCCCCAACCCACTGCTGACCCGGAGCTGCTGAGCCTGGTGAGACAGCAGTGGGGAAGGGGGAAAAAAAAAGGCAAAAAATAAAAGGAAAAAGGGTGGGGATGAAAAAAATAAAACAAACCCCATTGTGTTCATGAGCCCAGTGCACTCCCCAATGCACGCAGCGGTGCACAGGGGCACCTGGCTGCCCCGTCTCCACCACCCGCTTCCTTCACACGGATATTTCCACTTAAATACTTAACAAGGATTTAAAACCCTTCTGCAGCCGGAGTTTGTTGGCAGCGATAAATTTTGAATAGCTTATAAATAATGGAGGCAAGGTGGTGCCTCCGACTGGGAGAAGGGGTGAGGCCCCACCTGCCATCAGGACGGGCTGAGGAGCAGCCCTGGTGTGCACCGCTCGGTGACCATGGCATCACAGAGCACAGCCAAGCGTGGCCACGCCGCTTCACACCTCCTGATAAGGATCACCCAGCGTGCAAGAATCACAGGATGGAATTATGGATGGACAGAGAAATGCATGCAGTCCCTTTGTGTGTATATATGTGCATATGCACATATAGAGAGACAAACATATAGAGCTGTACACAGCAACAAGCATGCATGCTTGCATGAATCTCAATGGGTCAAATTGCCCACCTGCCCTTAACCTCCCCTCCATGCCTTGCTCCCATCAAACCCACATCCCACCCATGTGCTGCAGATGCAGCTGACAGCCTTGCAGGCTGTGCACCTCACGCACTGCTCCACACTTTGGGGCCAGGAGGGGATTTGGGAGGAGGGCTGGAAGAGATGATTTCATCCCCATGAGAACTGGAGGGCGTTTTTGTGCGTTGCAGGGGTGGATGCAATGTCTGCTCTCTGCTTTTCCCTGGCACCTTGTAGCAAGTCAGTAATTAGGTTATAGCACTGCTCTGGCTTAATTTCCACACACCAACATCCAATAAATGCGTATGGAGTTTGTATGTGTGCCTGTAGTATATAAAAGCTATAGGAAAATAGCCAGACTTCACTACATTAATTCATAAAGCAGGTCATTCTTGTCTGGCCCTTTACCTCACTTGTTATTTCTATTTATTAGTAATATTGATGTTTCAACCAGGGATCAGGACCCCATCGAGCCAGCCTTAATAACAGAAAAGATTTAGCAGGAGAGAGGCCTGTAATGAACCAATAATCACAACACCGGCGCTCACGTAGTGCGGCTCACAAACAGCATTGTTATTTGTACAATGTTTTATTTGCTATTTCACTTTTGCAGTGAGCCCAGCATCTCCCACTGCACTAGTTTGGCAACACAAAAGCTTTGTGAAGGCTGAAAATGGAATGAATGAGTGCTGGCTTTGGAGGGCCATCAGCGTGGGCTGGTACCCGTGGCGTAAGCAGGGGCTGCCAAAGGGTTTGCTGTGCTTATGGGTGGATTCTGTGCATGGTGGGTTCCCTTCTCTGCTCCCACCAGGCTTGCAAAGGGCTTTCACAGCAGCTCCTTTTAATGCTGTCTTCTGCTGAAGCTGCAGCACATGACGGAGAGGACGGAGCACCAGCATTCTGCTGAGTAAAGCAGGGGGTGATGTGGGATGGGGGGATCCCACAGGGCTGTGAGTGATTGGGCAATGCACACCCTAAGGGCTGGCACTGGGCTGCTGCCTGCACAGCGGAGGCATTTGGGCTGCATTAAGGAACGATCACACACTGTGAATGCCAAAACTAATTTTTCAATCAGAACCACTTGGGAGCCGTACAAAGCCCAGGACCACATCTAAACCAACTTCAGTTTCGTCGCCTGCTGAGACATTGAACACGAGCCAGTCCTCAGCTCTGAGCCAAGATACACTTAGGGAGGGTTTGTCTGGCAAGAACCTCTGGAACTATTGATCCGTGAGAAAAAGCGATCAAGGGAAGTACAGCTGGCCTGCTTATTGCTTTACCATGTTCTCTACCAACTGCAAAACTTCGCCAGCGGAGATAACGAGAGAAGAGCTGCACAGCATCCTTCCTCCATGTAAACTCTGCCATGTTCCTGAAAGCCCAGTGCGAAGCTGGAGCTCCTGCAGCACCGGGGACGGTGCAAGGTGGGGAGAATTGGGGATCAAACATCATCTAACAGGGACAGAGGCATTACAGATGAAGCAAGGAGTGCTGGTGGATCTCCTGTCAGGCAGGATGGTGTTACCTCTGGATTTATACTTAGTAATGTCTGTATTTCTGTAATTTCTTAAATTGCCTTTAAGATGATAATATTTCCTAGAACATGGGGAATAGATTAACTGCACGCTACGGCGTTATCCAAAACTGCTTCAAGCAGCATTAAAACCAGATGTTCCCGAAGAGCCAAGGGAAAATGTTACCTGTGCTGCTCGCCAGCCAAGGGGCAAACTGCCTGTGCCTTATGTAGCAATGCTGGTTTTCCTGGGATCATGGAAAACTATTGGAGCAGGGAGGGCTGGAGCTCCAGAACTGCAGCGATGTGGCACTGAGGGAGGTGGTTGGTGGGCACAATGGAGAGGGTTGGGGATCTGAGAGGGCTTTTCCAGCCTTAATGATTCTCTGATTCTCCGAGCAGCACCGGGACACGCCGTGCAGCAACATGAGGCATCTCCACACCACAGCTCTGTCAACGTGTGCTCCACCAGATCCCCTCGGTTCCCATGCTGTCTGTTGCCATCCATGGCTGGGGGGCACAGGGATGGCACGGCCAGGAGCAGCAGCCTGACCTACTTCAGTGCAATGCAATGCAATGGCCTCGCTGCCGTGCATCCTCCCACAGACACCAAGCACAGTTTGAGGGCAGCAGATCCACACGGGGATGGGATGCTGTCCCAGCCTGCACCAGCATTGCTCCGAGCGCTCTCACCGCTGCGTATCAACGCACAGGCTCCATTAACAAATCAAATTGCCACTGATGTGCTTCTCATTACATCCCAGGGCTTACGCGTCGTTATTTCATTTAAAAGAAGGCATTTGTTTTCCCTTCCCTGATTCCACGTCCCCAAAATCTCATTAGGAGATTGCTGCTTGTTACAAAGCACCGCTCAACGCAACGTGCTGGGGGTGCAGGACCCAGCAAAGGGCCCCAATTGGAGGGGGGTAATGAAGAGCCATTGCATGAGGAGTGCCAAGGCTCATTTGGGAGGAGAGGACCGGACTGTGGATGCTGACAGCACTGTAATGCAAATCCCCCTTGGAGCACCCAAAGAATCAGCCTAAATGGATTGATGTGAGGACGGAGAAGAAACGACTTCAGTTGTTTCCCTAATTCAATTCCATTTATTTTTATACGGCGTCTTCTTATAACGCATCTCCCAGCTGCTTCATCCAGAAGAGGGATAATAGAGAATCACTGCTCTGGCACAGCTCTCACCAGTGCTGGCATTGCGGTGGGAGGGAGGAACACAAGTGCTGGCCTTGAGGATTTGATTTCCCAAATCATCAGGAAGTCATATGCCGTTTTTTTTCTTTCCTTTTTCCAATTCCAATATTGGTAATTTCCCTAGGCTTTCCTCCAACCATCGCTGCAATATACTCAGGCTGATTCTAATCTCATGCTGCTTTTATAGCACTGTAATTCCGATCTCACACTGGTTTTATACTGGTGCAGCCCCACTTATTTCAACTGAGTAAATTCCTGATTTATGTCAGTGCAAACGATGGCAGAAATGGACCCACAACTCTCCCTGGAGCAATGCCTGCCTCCCGCCAGGGTGAGGAAGAGGAAGATCAACTCGTTTGCAATGCAAATGGTGTAGAAAACTGCTGCCACATTACACCCAGACCCTCACTTTGCAATGCACTTTTGCTTTCTTCTATAAAATGCACTCTGTTGCATTTTGGAAACCCACAGAAGGTCGTTGAGAAGCGATGCGTGGCTCTGCTGGGTGCCCATGGGGACTGACCCATTTATTGCCCTCACCCTTCTCTCTTCCTCAGCCCCACCACCATTCTGTTGCTGTTTGAGGATGCTTTGTTGCCTGGATTTACTCTCTGTGATGTGAAGGGATGGAGCAGGCATCGTGATAGCTGTTCCAGAGGCTGCACCTCACCAGTGCAATGTTGGTGTTGGTTAACCTTGCAGACCCACCAAAGCAAAACCGTGATGCTGCATCCACCTGGGCAAGCTGTGTTCTCTCTTGCTTGTGCTAAGGGAGAAAAAATAGGAGCTGTTATAACTAATGACTGTGGGGTGGAGTGATTTTCCCCTTCTGTTTGCTCTCAGGAAAGAACAGGATGGAGTTGGGAGAGGAAGGCAGTCTGATGGTGAGGAGGGATGAAGACCTTTGGTTGTCACTGCTTGGGTGCTGGTCCCTCACAGTGGGGGTCCCTGAGCTCCCAACCACTGCTGTGCCCTGAGGAGCACTGCTGCAGTGTGAAACCCACCTGCTGTGCATCTGTGTGATGCTCAGACAGTGAGAAGGTGAGGGTTGATGGTATCAGCTCTCCTATGGGGCTGTGCAAACTCATACTCACTGATGACCCTTTGCCATTGCAAAGGAGGGAACAACCTTGTGCAGTCGCTGGATAAAGTCTTCCCTTCACAGCCAGCATGGCAGCACTGAGCCCTGTTCCATGCAGAGGAGCAAACCGTGATCCCACAGCCCAGCAGAACCCCCCCAGCCCAACAGACAGACCCGCAAGCTGACATCAGCAGAACGAAGCATGGCCCCAGCAGTAATCTGATAGAATCCAATGGCAGTTTGGCTTGGGGGGGGGGGAGGGTGACTGAAAGAAGCACTGAAAGTACAGTTCCTTCTGTGCATTGCTGGGGAGACCATTAGGAAAACCACTAGATTATTTTTCACATTCTTCAGCGCAAAACTACTGCGTTTTATGACCACTATCAATAACAGCTATCATATTACTAATGCTACAGTTGCCACATATATAATATTTAAATCACATTTGTGGCTGACAGAGACCTATGGATATTCTCGATCCCAACAGGCTATTACAGTTCATATCGTGTCTGTCATATAAATATTATGAATCATTTCCCACTATCTTTATGGGGGCTACATTGACATCGTCATAAAGGCTCTGGGCCGGATACTGGCTGCATATTTATACACACCTTATGTATAGGTATGTGAATGGAGGGAGATTTATTCAACAATCACCAGTAATAAATGCCTATGATAAAGCATATTATCTTCACACTTCATTTGCAAAGTGTTTTATATGCAAGGATGGGGAGAAAGCCCTGGTAGTGACACATCCTCAAGCTCTGGTGTAAGGCTTTGTGGTGAGGTTGCTCACAGCTGGCACAGCCCTATTGCAGCCCCAGGTGAGACAGGGGACACCTTAGCTGGTGCCCAGCCCTGGGCCATGTGCTGCTGGCTCACAGCAGGTGAGGATCTGGCTCCTGTCCCACCTGCAGGATGGGTGATGCTCCACACGCTCTCCCCAAGGAGCTGTAAGTCTCACAGTTCACGTTCTGCACTTTGTCTTCCATCAGTTAATGGATGATTTCCTTAGCTTCCTTGGCAGCCAGGCTCTGGTCTGGGTGATGAGATGAAGTACATCTCCAGGTGTTGTAAAAGGCAGAACTAGACATTCCCTCTACAGAGCCTTCTTGCAAAGCAATTAATTAAACCACGGTCCCTGCAAACCAGGTAAAATGGGTTCAACCCGACCTGCCAGCAAAGCACAAGAAGAACCTCCCTACCATCATTTAAGCCACATCCAGACTACAGCCCAGGTGCCCCAAGACCTCCCCAGACCTGTGTGAGCTGCAGGAACACATCGTTAAGGCCGTCTCCACGTGCAGAGACAGACAAGAACAAGTGCAACTTTATGGCTGGGAAGTTGGGAGGTCTCTAATAAGCATTTAATGCCCTGCTCTGAAGCAGCTGAAAGCACAGCACAGTGTCTCTGACTGTACAGTACTTCATCTGAGCAGCTTCCAACAGAGGGGATGAAGGCAGCGTCTCTGCCCGTCCCTGGCGTGGGAATGCAGCTCTCCAGCTCCAGCAGATCAAATAAATCATGTGCATTTCACTTCATAAACAAACATCATCAGCTTGTTAAATGCTGCTGGGGAAAAAAAAACACAACAAAAAACAACAACAAAACAACACCAAACAAAGTAGGGGATTTGAATCCCCAGCGCTGAAGAAATGCTTTGTGCCTCTGAGTATCTGCTGGTTTGTGTGTGCTCGGAGCAGGGACCCACCTTCTGTAGCTGTTTGGGTTGGTGAGGATGGGTCTGGATGGGGATGGACTGCACCCTTTTCCAGGCTCTGTGGGGACAGCAGTGTGAGAGTAGGGAGAATGGCCTACCTGACTGCATATGCCACCTGAATACGGGGTGTCCTTTTGCCAAACCCAGCTAGGAGACCCCAGATCATCCCATCATATTTAGCTGCCCTCCTTCATGGCTCACATTTTTGCATTACCCAAGAGCAGAGGGAATGGGGACCACACAAAGGCTTCCCTCTCCAGCATGGTGGAGGACCTCCAGGTGCCCTTACATCCAGCAGAGCTACAAACCAACCTCACCCTGCTCCCCTCCGTGGCTTCGGCTCTTTGCAAGCAAGTGCTCAGCTAAAGCCAAGCAGAGCTCGTTAGATTAATGGCGAATTAAAGAACTGAGGGGAGGTGGGTGGGGGAAAAAGGAGGTTTGTAACATCACAGAAATATTCTCGCTACCTTCTGGCATCTTCAGGAGACGGGAAATGTGGGACTGCATCCAGCTGTCTTCTCTGGGGCAAAATTCCTTTGGCTTCTGTGGGAGGTTTTACCCAAATAAGGACTGCAGGATCAGACCTGTTATTGTCACTGCAATTAACATTTAGATCCACATCTAACACAAACTGTTACAGGCTGGTTAGGGAGAAATTTAATTTGCTCTAAAGAGCTTGATGAGAGAGGAGCATGAAATGTCCCAGTTACGGTAATTCCTTGGGTTAGAATCCACAGAAGTGGATTTTCGGCCCCGGATCAAAAGCTCTGCATCCATCAATGCAAGCAGGCAGGTGTCCCCAAGACCACATTTTGGCCTTTTTTAACAACCTCAACTTTCTCTTATATCCTTATGTAGTATTTCCTTTTTTTTTTTCTTTTCCTTTTTTTTTCCCTCTGCTCCCAGGAGTTAATGCAACTCAGCCATAAAAACTGACTTAGAGATGAAACTTGGCATTTCAGGTCCCAGCCCGGGAGCAAACAAAGTTACCAGTTATAAACAGGCTCCAAAATCTGTTTGGACATGCAGAAATTACAGGAGCAGAGGATAAAAAGGATCCGAGGCGCTTTCTTTTGCTTCAACTTCAGCAGCTCCGAGTGTCAGTGATGCAAGATGGATTCTCTCCGTGTTTCTCTTCATAGAATCATAGAATGGCCTGGGTTGAAAAGGACCACAATGATCACCTAATTTCAACCCCCCTGCTGTGTGCAAGGTCTCCAACCAGCAGACCAGGATCCACATCCAGCCTGGCCTTGAATGCCTGCAGGGATGGGGCATCCACAGCCTCCTTGGGCAGCCTGTTCCAGTGCCTCACCACCCTCTGCGTGAAAAACTTCCTACTAATATCCAACCTAAACCTCCCCTGTCTCAGTTTTAAACCATTCCCCCTTGTCCTATCATACTCCCTCTCTTGCTGCAATTAAAGCTGATGAGCTGCAGCACGCTGCTTGTGCTGGGAGAGGGCTGAGACCAGGAGGGAAAGCCAATAGAAAAGGCAGGGATATCCTACACACAAGGAGGAACGGGGTGCTGGGGCATCGCATCGGGCCTCTGTGATGTGCATAGTGATAGTGCAGTGATAGCTATGGGACGGGCTGATAACACACACAGGTGATAGACTGGAATATGGCAATGGGGAGAGATAAGGGAGTGTATTTTTACAGGGGGAGGTGCTAGGGTGCTAACATTTATGGCACCGGGAGCTTTGCCAATGAAAGAATCAACCCAGGCAGATAAGAGGTTCGGAAATGCTGGGGATCACCCAGAGAGGTGATGGTGGTGGCAACGTGTCCCGGGGGTGTCACCCACAGACCCCAGCCCATGCCTGGGGGGAGGTGGGATGCAGCCATGGGGCTGAGCAGGGAGGGGGTGTGTGTGTGAGTGTGTGCAAAGAGGTGTTCATTGGGTGGACCACGATGGAAACCCCAAGGTATCGTGCTCTGAAGGCCACTGGGGTGCAACAACTGGGGGGGAGCCTTGGTGGGGTTCTCTCTGTGCTCCACAGATGCCCCCACCCTGGGGCTGCCTCCCTCCTGGCCAGCACCTCTTAATTTTCAAAGTTCATTTCCCCCCCTATCGCTTTTAGTTTTTCCTTTTCCTCACTTTTGTTTTCTTCTTCTTTTTCTTTTCCTGACACTTTTTTCCTTTTTCACAAACCATTTTTTTTCAATTTCCTTTTCCCCACTTTTTTTTCCCCTTTCCCCAACACACTTTTAATCTTTCCTTTCCCCCTTCCCCCCCGCCCCTCCATTTTTCCTTTCTCCCCCACCCCCTCCCATTCACCCTTTCTCCCACATCACTTTTCATCAAGCCAACCCAATTCCCCCATTTCTCCCCTCACCATTTCCTCCCACCCCACCCCCAATTCCCCCCCCCATTCCATTTACAATCCCCATTTCCCCACATTTTCTATTTCCCTTACTCCCACTTTTAACTCCCTCTTTTTTTCCCCCATCACTTTTAACCACCCTTTCCCCCCCCTCAGTTTTTCCCTTTCCCTCCCCACTCCTTTTTTTTCTTTTTTTGCCTATTAATTCTCCCTTTTCATTTTTTCTTTTTTTTTTAATTCCTTCCATCCTTCCCCTCTCCCCATATTCACACCCTCCCCTTTTCCCCCTCCTCTTTTTCCCTTTTTCCTCTCCCCTGCGCGGGCGCTGCGGGGCGGGCGCTGCGGGGCGGGCGCTGCGGGGCGGGCGCTGCGGGGCGGGCGCTGCGGGGCGGGCGCTGCGGGGCGGGCGCTGCGGGGCGGGCGCTGCGGGGCGGGCGCTGCGGGGCGGGCGCTGCGCTCAGCTCCCCCCCCCCCCCCACCCCCCTGCGCTGGCCCCGCGCGGCGGCTGCTGGCGGAGTTACATTGTTGGGAGTTTGCACAACTCGCGGCTGCGCTGCGCGGGGCCGCCGTGCGGGCCGAGCCTTCGCCTTCCCCTCCCTCCTCCTCCTCCTCCTCTTCGCCCTCCTCCTCCTCCTCTCCCTCCTCCCCCCTTGGGTGTTCTTTTCTTTTTTTTTTTTTTCTTTTTTTTTTTCCTCCCCTCCCTCCCTTCCCCCTCCCTCTCCCCTTTCGCTTTGATTTCGCTCTCCTCCTCCCCTGTGCGCGCCGTGTGTGTGTGTGTGTGTGTGTTTTTCGCCTCCGCCGCCGCTCTCCACCGAAGCCCCTTGGCATGAGTTAAGCACCAGCGATGGACACCAAACACTTCCTGCCACTGGGTGAGTTGGGTTCCGAGCGGCTGCTTCGTTCCTACAGCGGAGGAGGAGGAGAAGAAGAGGGGGAGGGAATACAGAAAATAGAAAAGAGCGCAAACAGCCTCCGGAGCTGCCGCCTCAATCCCCCCCCCCCCCCCCCGGCGCCGGGATGCGCTGCGCCCCTTCTCGGGGAAAGCCGGGGGCTGTTCCCCCCCACCCCCTCCCCTCCATCCGGCTGCCGACTTGGTGCTTTTCTGCGCTCTCGGGTTGGATTTATATTATTATTATTATTATTGTGTTGCGAGGCGGCGCAAGCGGTATTTTCAAACGGGGAAGCCCCTGGTTGCCCGGTCTCGGTGCTGCGGGGAGGGGGGGGGATGGGGGGGGGGAGAAGGCTGGCAGCGCGCTGTCTCGGCTGTTGCTTTCCTCTCTCCGTTTCTCTCTTTATTATATTCCCCCCCTCTCTTTTCCTCCTCTCTTTAGTTCCATTTTCAACCCTCTTTCCAGCTGGAGTTTGCCATCGTTTCGGTGCTGGAGTCAAGTCTTGGCTTGTTAAGGGCGAATGCCTCCCTGCGTCTGGCGTTCAGCAGAAGCGATATTGCAGAGCTCAGGGCTCGGGGAGGGGGAAGAACAAACTTTTAGCGAAGTCGCCTGGCGCCGAGCCCTGGGAGGAGGAATTGGGGCCGAGCCCGCATCGCTGCCACCGCGCAGCGCGGCCGGCGGGGCTTTAAATCAGTGCTGAGGCTTTAAATCAGTGCTGAGGCTTCAGGAACGGAGGGGCTGGGGGTGGGAAAGGGGGATTGTTTGGGTTTTGTTTTTACCGAAATGCCCCCGGAATCACGGTTGTGCAGTGCTCTGTGCTGATAGCGGAGTGCTGCTGCTCTGCCTGCTCCCAAGTTGGTGCTGGGGCTGAAACCATCTCTCTGCATGGTCCGGTCCCGTTCCCCCCCCCCCAGATAAAACCGCCCAGTCCTGCTATAGGGTCAGCAGATGGATGCAGAATCACATATCCCTCAAATAGTGTCCATCTGTGCCCACACTGTTGGTTTAATAGTGAGGCTGGCTGCCCAAAGTTCTGGCATTTCCTTCAGTGCTGTTGTGGGTGAGGGACCCTGAGTGGGGTGATCAGGATTAGGCCCTGGTGATGTGCATACGTTTTCTTGGGGAGCCTGGCTTGCTGTGGATGCTGGTAGCATGCTGTGGTGTTAGTCATGTTGGAGGAGGGGGGTGGGAGCAGCATGTGTCACCTTGCTGCTGTCTGGCAGGGGGTTTGCATGCTGGTGTGAGTGGAAAACAACGGGTTGGTCTGCTCAGTTCTAAATGCAGTGTGTGTGTGGTGGGGAGGGAGGTGAGGGGAGCACAGTGGTGGAGCATGGGGGGACAGACTATAAGCAAGAAATGCAAAGTTGGGGGGAAAACGTGGCTTGCAGTTGATGGAAGGGCGTTATTGGGGTTTGCTACAGGAAAGCCTCTCCAACTTTATCCATTGGCCTTTGGTCGCACATTGCTGAAAACCTCAGCTTTGGCTCTGCAGGCTGAGATTGAAAGGGGAGAGTTGGGTCTCACTCTGAGCTTGGGGACGGACAGAGCCCCAGAGCTTGTGGGCAGCTCGAGAGAGCAAAGAGCATGTGGAGCCCGTGCTGAGCCCTGAGCTAGGGGGTGGAGAGGGGCCCACTCCTGTTTGCATGGCACTGGGGTGCTCTGCCAGGGCAGTGGCTGGGAGCTGGGCAAAAAATAGCCGAGCTCGGATGGTTGGTGCCTTTCTGGAGCGGCCGGGGTCAAAGGCGGGCTCTGGTGCTGCGTGGCCCCATCAAAATCTCAACTCAGTTTGGCCTAAAAAGGATAACGGCATGGGGGCTCGTGGCCAAGCCCTGCCCTTGGTTAGACTCAGATAACCCCGCTGATGTCATGGGTGGAAACGTGGCCAGCACCGGGCACTTTTAATAGTAGGATCTCGTTTTGCTGCTCACCTCAGCAGCGGGTGGCAGACGCCGGGCAGAGGCTCCTGCCAGGGCTCCACATCCCCAGGCATCTCCGCAGCCCCTGGTGCCTGCTGTTCTATGGCTGCAGCCAGGTTGGGTCGGTGATGGGTGTGAAAGTAGCAGAGCTTGGTGCTTTGGGCAGCAGCCTTTTCCCAAATCTCTGAGTAAAAGCGTGGCTCACCGTGGCTGTTGCAATCCCTACGTTGCTTCCTTCTCTTTGCTCCCAAGGAGGTGGAAGATGCTGGGTTGGGTCAGTGGGAACCCACACCTGTGTGCTGTCCCCCATTCTGCTCCTTGTAGCTGCTGGGAAAACCCATAGGGAGGGAAATGGGAAAATAGGATCGATGCACACGGTGTCACTGCCTGGGTGAGCGTCCCAGTGAGCATCACCATGCCTCTTTCTGGGGGATGCTGAACGGTGCTGAGGTCCCTATGGGATCAGGAGATGAAGAACAGACACACTCAGAGCTGTCCAAGTGCAGGGCTCGACCTCTCCTGACTGACACATGCAAAAGAAGGCAGGAAGGAACTGTTGTCTTTATCAGAATCTCGGCTGTGATGGTGAAATAAACCCTTGCAGGGTCCCTGAATTTACTCTGTGTTGTCCTGCTGGGTAGGAGAGAGCATCTGTGCTCCTCGTGTTTGGGGCATTTTATTTGTATAAAGGAGAGCGGGAGTGAAAGCCGCAGAATTTTAGTTATTCCTTGCAAATATTATGGTTGGCATTTTGCTCCCGTTGAAGGAAGAAAAAAAACAAAAACGAGGGGGCAATCCAAATGTTTCACTGGAAAATACGCCCTGCCTTCATCCCACCCACATCTGGTGGGCAAAAGTGAACGCTGATGGAGAAACAGGTTAAAAAAAACCTTTCTGTTGATATCCCTGGGTGCAGGGCTGGATCCCCGTGCGCCGTGAGTGTTGGGTTTGGCTGTGGGATGGTTAAAAACCACCCAGGGTGTGGAGGTGTCTGTGCAGTGGCGTGGGGGCTGCCTGAGGTCCTGAGCTGTCCCAAAGCATCCCAATGCATTGGGCTGTGTGAGCGGGGATTCCCTTTAGGCTCTTGAAGTTGGAATCTCTGCGTTGCTCTTGCCGTAAATAATCTGAGGCCCCGTGTGATGAATATCCCAGGCCTCCTATCGTACATATCCTGGGAGCCTTTATCATACACCTCTCCTGCTGCTGGCGAGGGGTTAGTGATGCCGTGTATTAACCTGGCTCCTCTGTGCTGCTGGGACACCTTGCATCACTGCAGGGCACTGCTGGGCTGTTCCCCAGGACCTCAGTCACCTGGTGGGGCTGTCGTTAATCCTGCTGCATGGATCCCATCCCCAGCACATCCCCAGCACATCTCCCCACCCTATCCTCCATTTGTGGTGCCGAGGGATGCTCGGGGCTCTATGTGGGGTCAGTGCTGGCAGTTCCCTCATTGCTCCCACCCAGGCCCAGCTTGGCTCTCGTTTCAGCCCAGCCACAAAGCAATAGGGGAGGCAGCCCGGATGGTTTTATTCTAATTGATTTTGTCAGGAGTTGCTGTATTTTATTACACGGAGACTCTGGAATAACTTTGAACGTTTGACACGCGCACGAAGAGCTGCTTTCTGACGTTTCCTTCTTTGCTGGGCTTTTATTTCCCCCCCCCTCTTCCTCCTCCTCAAAGCAAAGCTGTGCCTGCAGGGAGGAGCAGCGGCTGCGTCTCTCCGAAGGCTGCTGGAACATCAAGGCAGCACAGAGCAGATGAAATCATATTGCAAATAAGGGTTTAAAAACCCCTGCAGAAGGATCCCTGCATGCACCGTGATTTTCAGACCTTGCCTCGGAAAAATGCCCTCTTGTTAAATGGGAACCGGCTCTGGGAATTGGCCTTATTTTTGTTTCGGACTGCGTTTGGCTTAGAAAAAGTGAAGGAAAAGGTGAAACAACCAGAGATTTTAGGAGCATTTGGAAATAGAAGGTGTTGTCTGGGATAAACAGAGAGCAGTTCGCATGCAGACAGTTCACATGAAGCCCGAATGCTGCTTCCCCCCCCCCCCCACCCCCCCTTTGAAATGTTGTTTAACGTGGAGTTAAAAACTAATCCTGTTCAAACAGACCACTTTAAGCACAAAACATTTGTTTGGTTGGGTTTTTTAGGCTGCACCTGGGGCTGCCGGGCCCCCAGCCCAGTGTGTGGGGTTGGGTGCTGGGATGGGGCTGGGTGGGGAATGGAGGCAGGTGGGATTTGTTGGGGGTTTTGGGGGCTTTGGCCTTGTGGTGGTGACGCCATTGGGCTGTGCTTGTCTGCTTTGGGCTTGTGGTCACTTGGAGGTTCAGGTGGCCAATGCAAGTGGCTTTTAGGGCTGGGAGTGGGGAGAAGCTTTCACTTGAGTGCTGCAAATGGGGAAAGAAGCAACACCCCAAGTCTTGGTTCTGTTGGGGTAAGGATTGCATCCCTTCCTCCTGCCCTCCCCTGCGTCCCAACGGGAGGAGACATTGGGAACTTGGTCCCCCGGAGTGCTTTTGGGATCAGTCTCTTGCTTTCCACTGTTGCATTGGTGGTGAAAGGGAAGCTGCTTTGGCGGCCTCAGCGCCCTGTGGGGCTGCAGGGGCTCCTAACAGCTGGCAATGGGGCCATTAGAGCCAATTTTCTGTATGGTTTGAACCTCGAGTTTGGGTCTTGTGTGATCCGTGACCCTTTCCTGATGTTGCGTCGGGTGCGAGATCGCTGCGGAGCGAGGAGATAAAAGGTGCAGCCCTGGTATTTGCGACCAATAAAACAGGAACGGCATTCCTGTCTGCTCCTTACTTCTCACGCTCTCCTCTTTTGCGCAGTCTTGGCTTTCTTCAGATTGCACTGACTTAAAAGGGGAGGGGGGAGAGACGAGGGGCAGCCCCACAGCTCTACGGCAAATCCTTTGCAGTGGGGCTGCCAGCAGTGCTGGGCCGGGTGCGTGCCTGCTTCCAGCTGGCGATGTGAAGGCAGCCCCGTCTCATTCTTGTTTTTCCATTTTTGGCCGACGGGTGAAGCGCTGCCGGAAAGTTTCTTTTTTTTTTTTTTTTTCCTTTTTTTTTGTTGTTGCTGTGAACTCTGTGGGCTGCGGAGCTGCGATTTCGTCTCGTGGGCAGCGCGGCTCCCACGTCCCCATTGCAGAGCGCGGTGAGGCAACGGCGGCGGTGAAGCAAGAGCGGAAGGGCTGGCACGAGGCGGCTGTGCTGCCCGCAGAAGGAGCAGCCCCTGCGTCTCCCCCCTGGGTGCTGGAGCACCCCCTGCCCCTCCCAGCTCCTCGTTTTGGTGCCCTGTTTTTGGAAGAGGATCGGCTTTATCGGGAGCGGGAGGCTGCGTGCAGAGGAGCGGTGGCCCCTGACGCTGCAGCTGGTGGCAGATAGCGGCGTATCAGCAGAGGTTGTGCTGGAGGTGCTCGCCGGTGGGGATGTGTGCAGCTCCACGTTGCTTGGCTGTGTTGGGAGCTCCCATTCCTTGCACCTCAGCGTGGCTGGGGTGTGGGGTTGGAGCTGAGAGCCAGGAGCTGGAGTGCTTTGCAAGGGGCTGGCTGGCAGCTCGGCACCTGCAGATCCAGCCCTCCTCCCGACCTGCACTTGCTCAAGTGTGGCTCTCAATGGATTGTAAAACCCAGCGTGATTCACAGCTCTCTGCCCTCCGGCCCTCGCTGAGCATGAGAGAGAAAATCATCCTCTGGTTTGTCATCCTCCTTCCTAACGGGGAGCTGCTGCTGTCCGGCTCTTCTCCCCCCCCCCCCCGTATAACACCTCACAGTTATCTGTGTTGTAATTTAAATTTCACTCTCGTTTTTTGATTTTTCTTTTTTTGGGTAATTAAAACATTTCCATGCAACCCCCAAATGTGGGGAGGAAGGGAGGGAGGTGCAGCTCCGTGCGTGCGTGTGGCTCACAGACAGTGAAATTGCACCCTAGAGTTATAAAGCAATTGTCTAGCTCAGCAGCAGAATGAGCATGAAATGGTGCAGAAAGCAACTAAATAAAATTGGGTAAGGCAGATGCATGAAAATAATGACATCTCTGTGGTGGAGTCAGGCACGCTCGCTCCCGTTCTCGTGAGAACAGATAAACTTTCAGAGCAGCCTTAGCATTTATTTTCCCAGGATCTCTTTTGGAGTGGGAGCGCAGTGGTGTGGCTGAGCTCCGTGCCCTCTCTTTGGCTATGGGGCCATGCTGAGCCCCTCACCCCTTCCCCTCTGCTCCCCAACCCCCTCTGCTTTCCCTGCTCGTTTCCCGCGTGGGTTTTTCTGCTCAGCCAAGCACCCAAGCGATAACCTTTGCAACTTCATTTCCCTGCTGTGCAGCGGAAGGCTCCGGGATGCTGGGAGCGGGTGGCTGTGCAGGAGACCAGCCTGGTGCCGTGGCAATGACACCGAGCTGCAATCCTGGCTCACCCTGCAGCTCTCCTTCTGCTTCCCAGCCTGAAGCGTGGCACTGTGCTCCTGCCCCATCCCTTGCCCTGCTCCCAGGCGCTGTCTCTCTCTCAGTGCTCGGATGCTGCCCGGAGCCTTTAACCTCAGCAAAGGCACGTTCTCCTCTGTCAGCTCAGGGAAGCTGATATGCTTCCTGACATTGTCTGACGTTTTGCACCCGGATTTCTCCCAGGCTGGAAACAAGCTGCTAATCCCCCCCCCACCTAGGGGACATGGAGGTGGCACGAAGGCTGCCTCCCCGCTTGGTTGCAAGGCTGTTCCATCCAAATTTAAATCCATGCTTTGCTTTTTGGGGTTGGGCTGCAGCAAAAAACCTCTCGGTGTCCTGTAGGGCTGTGTCCCCACAGTCCCTGCTTTGGAACACAGGGATGTGTGCACGCTGCCATCTGTCCTCAGAAGGTTTCCCTGCAGATGTTGCTCTGGGTGGGCGTTGGGGTGTCGCTGTGTTTTTTGCTGGTGGAGAGAAGGGGAAATGGAATTGCACGCATGCAAAAAATCAGTGTGAAGGCATAAATCAGGGCTCGAGTGAAAGGTTAAAGAAATCCAGAGGAAACGGAGCGATGAGCGCGATAGAAAGGAGTTTCCTGTACCTACATGGGCCACCCAGGCTCCTTTCCTGTTAGGGTAAACCTGTCAGAAGCTGAAGTTTTCTGCACACCTAAGCAAGTTGTGGGCATGCTGTGCTGCACGGGGCAGCATTAATGCTTTGTACCATGAGTGTGCCTGTCCTGGGCCTCCGTGGGGCTGTTTGGGGGATGCTGCTATCTAAGTGGGGCACGATGCAGTTATCCGGGCTGGAAGCTGTCCTACACAAGGCAGCCCTAAGTCCCTTGTCCTAGCAAAGGGAAGGCTTCTGTCTGCCTGTCTGTCCTGCACACCCAGAGTTGTGCAGTGTTGGCTGTGGCTGGGGGAAGAATTCATGCTGTAGGGAGGGATACCTGCGGGGGCCCCCATTTAAGCACTTAGGGAGGCTTAGCTGTGATCCCTGCTCAAGATAGCCTGGCCCTGGGCCAGCTGATACCCATTGTTTGCAAATGTCAGAGACTTTATCTAAACAGCTCCCAGCCGGCTCAGAGCATCCCGTGTGCACCAAGGGGCTGCTGCACCCCACATTGCTCCCTCCCAGCGGGGTTCTCTGCTGCTTATAGGGTTGGGAGACATGGATTTAATTCATTGGGGTTCTGGGGTCGGACCTGGCCCTGTTTTGGTTACTGGAGCAGTGCATCCCGCTCAGCTTTCAGCTTCTGCTCAGGGCAAACCAGCAGTTCCCATCCGGAGCTCTTCGGGCCCCACCTGTAGGGCAGGTTTAACCTGTGGGAACGGGAGGCTGTGGGTCACTGGAGGGTTGCTGAGCCCGGGTGCTTGGTTTGCTCAAGGCTGTTGCTTTTCCTCCTGGGCCGGTCGGCTGGGTGCTGCACCATGAGAGCAGAGGCAACACCACGTCTGGGTTCTGCAGCAGAGCTTTGAGGCCTCCGGGTGTGTGCAGGAGTTGTTGCAGGGCAGGGGTTTCTCATGGGGAGCAGCACTGTGATGCACACACCTCCCCACATCCCGTGAGCCCAGGCACTGCAGGGCTGATCTGCATACCCATCAGGTCTCCTGCTTGGACCCATTGGCCCCAGGTCTCTTTTTGTCACCCGCTCAGTCCGATGGATGGATGATGCCCTTCTCCCACGGCTCTGCTGTAAGGGGCTGGGAGCAGAGGCTGCATGGAAAGCATCCAGAGAGCAGGGTCTGATGTGGGCTCAGGAAGTCTTTTGATTCCCTGGGTGGGACTAAAGGCTTTGCATGGGGTGGGAAACTTCAGCTGGTGGGGGGGGACAGTACAAATTAATCAGGTAGAGGTGACTCTACCAAAAGAATAAAGCGTTGGCCTGTCCTGTAGTTATCAGTGTGGAAAGGACAAGCACGCAAGGACTTCCATGCAAATGATTAAACCCACAGCCCTGCTCCAAAACCTGGGGAAAGGAGCCCCAAGCTGTGGGGCTGGGGGCTGCAGGTGCCCCCCCAGCTGCTGTGGAGTCAGTGTTTGTCACTGACCCCATTGGGTGGGCTGAGTTTCCCACCAGGGAGCTGAGGGCTGGGACTGACGTGCAGTGATTTGCTGACTTTATTATGAAGGCATTAGGATGGCTGGGGTGGGGAGCAGGAGTTCACGTGTTCCAGACTTTCAGTGTATGTTTTGCTGTGAGAAGGTGAAATCCTGCATGTGCTTTGGAGGAGAGTTAGGAGAAAGGCTTTCACTCACGCTCCGGGCCCCGTCGGTAGCTGCAGAAGAGGAATGTTATAAGGAGCTATTCATCATTGCAATTACTTTATTAAGAGTACACAGTGTGCTTGGGAGCTGGAAGAGATGGAGCTTTGGGATGTTTTCAGCATTATAAATACCGATTGATTACGTCACCCAGCTTTTAAAGAAGGGTATGTGCAGCCCTGGTGGCAGAGAGGCTGCAGCACCGCAGCAGTGCTGTCCCTGGGGCTCTGGTTGGGTGTCCACCACCCCATAACCACAGCACTGCCATTCCTCTGCAGCAGCGCTGTGCGACCTCGTTCTGCTTTAAAACCCCACGCTGCTCTGCGCCCCGGTTTGCAGTTTCCTGCCCTGTGTTTTGCCAGGGACGCCCACCTTGGCAGCACCCATCCTGCAGCTGCCCCGTGGCACTGCTGTGTTATCGTGGCTGTGTGCTGGGGCTAAAGTCCACGATGGGAAAATGCCCGGTGGACTTTTAACCAGAGAGCCCTGCTGGGAAAACTTTAACTGTTTCGTGGCCATCTGTGCTGGGAAGCAAGCAGAGGAACAGGGCTGGGTGCAGGCAGGGGAGGGATGCTCACGCTGTGTCCTTGCGTGGTCCCACCTCTTGCTTTCTGCTGGCTGTGCTGTCAGCCCCTCGGCTCTCAGCCTGGTTGTGCCATGTGGGTTGGGCCCCCAAAGTCTGGTTGTGGCACGAGGAGGCTGCAGCTGTAGCACTGGGCTGTTCTCCATCATTTCGCCCTGCTGGAGGGCTGTGAGCTGCCCTTGGCTCTCCTGCTGCATGCTCTGAAAAGGTTCACCCGGTGCAGTGGGCAGGAGGTGGGCATGGCTGTGCTGCGTCCATATCAATGGAATCAGCATCTAAAGCTTAAAAGGAGACCTGCTGCTGCTTTTTCTTTCTCCCATTGTGTGGAGGGGGGTTATTCCAGCATCCTCACCCTTAATCTTTTTGGCCTTTGTTTTTTGATCCCCCAACATGTTGTGGGGTGCACAGAGCACAGCTCCCACGAGCTGTAGGGCACTGCTGCCATTTCCAGGCCCCTTTCTCCCCACTCTGGGTGAGGCTGGGCAGGATTTTCCTGCAGCCTCAATGGTCTTTGCAGAAAGGCCCCATTCAGCTCCGAGGGCACGGGGCCAGCACGGGAGGGATGCTGATGCTCAGAGCTCAGCACTGGGCTGGCATCACAGGTCCGGGTGGATTTGGGGAGGCACAGCTTCATATGGGAGCCCAGTGGCTTCCCCTGGCTGTGCCGTCAATGGAAGCGATTCCAGGGTGAGACATTCCAAACGTGAAAGCCTTTATTGCTGGGTAGAGCTAGGTTTGTTTTGTTTATCATCCATTTACTTGGCTTTGGAGGCATGCCCAGATTTCTCCAATTTGGTGTGCGTGGATGTGTGATTTATTAGGATTCAGGGTTTTTTTTCTTTTTTGTCCTGCTTTAATTTCACTTCCTCAAGCTGACAGGCCGGGTGAAGAAACTTCTTTTGGATGATTTCCTCTATAGTTTTAAGGGGATGCCTAAAAATAAAGAGAAAAAGCTGAAGTGGGGCCGGCAGTCAGAATCCACACAGTTTGCTGCTGGTGTGGTAGCAAGGAGAGCTCGGAGGCTCCAACGCAATGGGGTTCCATATCGGGGTGTGTATGGGCAGCCATGGGCAGCCCTGAGTGTCTGCAGAGCCCCTTGTGCTGCAGTCCCCACTCTTAGGCACACTTGTAGCATGCGAGCAGCCCGTAAAAATAGCTGTGCATGTCTAAAGCTTTGCCAGCTCCAAGTGTCGGTTTCCTCTCTTTGGTTTGATCTGTTCCGCAGCAGTCAGGAAGAGGTGGGGGAGAGAAATCCATCTAACATTGGAAAACAGAATTGCAGCCCGCGGGAAGCAGGGGGGGAGCAGGTAGGTGAGCGTGGAGCACCTGCAGCCGCTCGGAGCTGCTGCTGTGCAGCCGACGTTTGTTGGGTGGCTTTTGCAATGGCTTTGGGCTTTCGAAATAAGGAGCTGGGATTTTGCTGGGTGTTCTCAGGGAAACCACAGCAAGCAGGGGTGGGGGGGGGGGACCCAGTTCCCTGTCCGTCCATCCATCCGTCTGTCCATCCATCCGTCCGTCCTTAGTGCCTGTCAGCAAAGAGATTGAGATGAAGGCAAACTTCTTCCCCTCACCCCCCTGTGAAAGAGGGAGGGAGGAGGAGGAGGAGTGAGAGAAAAAGATTTCTCCCCCCCGGGGATCAGCTGTGATAAAAAGCTTCTCCTTTGAAAAGCAACCAGAGAAAAGAAGTGTGTCTAATCCTGCAAGAGAAGAAAGGCGGAACATCCCTCCTCTGAGAGCTGCCCTAGGGATGGAGGGACCCTGTGGGGATGCGAAGTTTGGGCTGATCCCTCTGCAGGATGCTTTTTTGGGATGGATGAGGATTGGCTCAGAGGAGCTGTGACTGGGGGGGGGAGGCTGTGCCCCACTGCTCTCCTCGTGCCGTCATTGCAGCTCAGCAATGACATGTACGGATTTTCTTTCTCCTTCTACCCTCAGTTCTGGGGCTGGGGAAGAGGAAAGGGGAGATGCTGTGCGAGGATGGATGCTCATCCCTGCAGTGGGCCTGGAAGGCCTCCACCATAAAGCTGGAAGCGTTGACTCCAATGGGCTCCCCTTGAGCTGCAGGCACCAGCGGTCCTGCACAGCCTCCTGCTTCTGTCCTGTTGCTGTGGTTGATGATTTATCCTGAGCTGCATCCGCCCTGTCTCATGACTGGGGTGAAAAAAACTCCACAAGGGCAGCACAGGGCTCCGAGCTCAGAGTTCCTTTCCTGTGCCCTGAGCTGCACCGTACAGTGTGAGCAGCACTGCCTTTGGGGATGCTTTTGGAGACCAGAGAGGTTCACCTGGCTGCTGAGAATTTCCCCTGTCTCCTCGAACTGAGTGACGGTGACATTCACACAGCTGAAGTCCATACTGTGCTGCAGTTAAGGAGTTGGTTTCTGACTGAGGATTGGAGAGACCAGCAGGGTTCTGCTGTTGGAGAATAGGAAGTGCTGAGTGGTGGGCAAGGATGGAGCATCCCTGCGTGCCATGAGCCTTTCAGGATGTCAGGTGTCACCTCCTGCCCTGATCTGCCCATCTGCTGCTCTCCTTGCAGGGGAAGGCAGTGCTGAGGTTTGGTGTCCATGCTGGGCTGGGGCAGCCCGCAGCACTCAGGGTTTTGGCAACCCCCCCCGCCTTTGTTTGTATACAGAAGGAGCGAGTGACTCACAAACCCTCCCGTGGAAAGGGGATCAGGAAATTAGCTCAGGCTCTTGTGAAAGACCGAAGCCAACTCGAGACCTATAATTAAAGCGGGTGTCAAAGAATGAAGTGCAAATTCCTCCGTGGGCATATCACTGGGAGGGGGGGCAGTGCTGGCCCGGTGGCAGCTCCTGAGGGGGGGCATAGGGCTGTGTGGGACCAGGCTGGGGCCATGCCTGTCTGTGTGCCCCAATCTGGGCTGCTCTGTCTCTCTGGGGAGAGCAAACCTATACAGGAGGTGATGCCAACGGTGTCCCGTCCCGTTACCATCCATGAAGGATCGAGTTGCAGAACAGTGCTTGGAACAGGTTTGTTCCATCCTCTTGCCCGCACTGTTACCATCTTTACGTTTATTACTGGCTCCCACTGCTGCTTCTTTTCCTCTGTTCTGGGATGAGACCAGGGCTGGGACATCCTTTTGGAGAAGTTAGCGTGGAGCAGGGAGTTCTGACACGTGAGCTGCTGAAAATCAGGGTTTGTGCTGGAACCCAGACAGGTACTGGAGACCATGCAACAAACAGAGCCTTGCAACAGAGCCGTGCAATGAACAGAGCTGTGCAACAGAGCTGTGCTCCTCCAGGAGCTGTACTGAGCAGCAGTTGGGGGGAGGCTTCCCCTCTGCAGCCCTGAAGGATGGGCTCCTGCTTTGGGAGGGGAAACCGAGGCACAGTGTTGTTACTGTTGGTTTGTATAGCGCTCGCGGTGGCACCAGACTGTTGCACTGTCCCTGCTTTTCCCTACCTGCAGCCCCTGGCTTTGTGACAGGGACACGAAGCGCGGTGCCCCTGCTCGGTCCCCCAGCAAATGTCAAATCTGCTGAGCAGACGGAAAAAAAACACCGAAAACCCAGCCCCAGTGCACGAGGAAGAAATGCTGGTGTGTCCTGGGCGGATTAACAGAGACTCCTCGGCGGATTCCTCCGAAGGGAGGTGCTGGAAGCCGGCCACCAGCCGGGCCTGCTGCATTTTTCCTGGATTCTCTTCCCATTTGGGGACTGAACTTTTGTCTGAAAAATATGTATTTTTAACTCGGCGGTGTCTGAAGCTCGTCTCGGCTTTGGGCTTTGCTTGCCTTTGTGCTGTCCGAGATGGAGGCAGGGCTGAATGCTGCTACCCGCCCAGGCTGGGAGGTGGGGATAGCAAGCTTCTCCCTAACCCACAAACCGTGTTGGCTACAGCTGCCTTGGGAACCAACATGTGAGATTTATCCATCCCCAGGTGCTTGCTTGCATCCCAGCTGCCGCAGGGCGCCTGTGTGCCACCTCTGGGGCTGCACTTTGGCTGAGGTGAGCTGTGCAGGCTGTGTTTCCATAGGGTTGCCATGCTCTGTGGTGCTGTTAGCTCGCTTCCCCCCACGAGGACAGCAGGACCATCCGGGCTGTGTTTTCCTAATGAAAACAAATAAAACAAACCCATCCGCGGCGCTGTTTACAATAGGAGCTTGGGAAGAGTCAAGCTGAATATTGCTTCCTCACCGAGTTTTTTCGCGCACGAGTTTGTTGCTGTTGGCCAGCTCTGTGTGCTGGGCTGCTGCCGGCCCCCTGGGGTGCTCGGGATGGGGACACACGTGGCTCTGTCCCTGGGAAGGTGCCCTGGGAGCGTGGTGGTTTGCTAAGCAAGGAGGGTCTCACCGTGGGGATATCTTTGGGGTGAAATAATGTTTTCTGCAGAGGGATGGAGGGTGGGTTGGCCAACACCTGCGTTGCTTGCATCCATCCCGGGGGGCTGCACTGTGCTCCAGGAGCATCACTGCTGTGGTTTGGGATGGGAGCTGCTCTGCTCCCGCTGCTTTGGGGTTGGAAAGGGGATACGGGCTATGGGAGGGAGGTGGGCAGGGAGCTGTGCGTGGCTGCAGGGATGGCTTCCAGCTGTGCACGGAGGCTGAAGTCTAGCTAATGAGTCAATGGCAATTAATTAACTCCAGGGCACTTAACAAATATTAACTAATTGTTTTGCTCTAAGCAAGGTCCGTCCAATTACCCCACTGGTTAGGTTGAGCGTGGAGGAGCAAATTGCACATGCAGCTTTGCAGCCTGAGCATCTCTCCGCTCCCCTGTGAAGGTTTGCAAGGGGAGAGCTGGCAGTGCTGGTGGTGAATGGCCTGGGTTGTGGCCATGCTCTGAGCCATGTCAGCAGAATGCCACGTTGCCGTGGGTGGCAGCAGTGGTCGTGTGGGTACATTTATTTTTAAATGGAACAGTTTGGCCCTCAGGTGGTTTCCAGTTTGTTTATTTATTTACTTCGTTTGGATGGCCGGAGAAGTTTGCAGGAAGGTTGCAAATGGTGGCTTATGGTTGGGAAGGGATTAAATCTGGGGCCCCATTGTGTGAGCGGGGCTAATTTTAGGCCTCTGATCTTAAAATAGATGAAATGGGGGGGGGGGAAAGGGCTTTTCCCCAGGCCAAGGGAGGGATGCCCCAAGGAAAGGATGCAGCCAAAGTCAACAGAGGGACAGGGTGAGCTGCTGGTGGCTAGGGGAGCTCACCCCACTGTGGTGCTGGGAGCACTGGGCAGCATGGCTTCGTGCTCTGTTTCAGTGTCCCCATCCCCAGCTGGGGGGGCTCTGCAGAGGTTGGGAAGCGTTTGGTGGGTAGCTGAGTCCTCCTGCAAGCAAATATTCCGGCTATATTAAAATGCTTGGGATTTTCAAGTGAATGCAAAGCGCACCGAGCAGTGCCAAGAAAAATTCAGCAGCCTCCAAAAACAGCTTTCCTGGAGGGTTGTTGGTTCCCATTGCCAGGAGGAGGGGGAGCTTGGTGGGTGCAGGTGATGCAGCCCTATGGTGCCCCATCCTGGGTGGCATCGCCAGGGTCCACGCTCTGCTGGGATGATGCTGAGCACAGGCTGACAGCGAGCAGGGCGTCTTGACAGCATCCTGCAGGCTTGTCAGCACTTGGTAATCTCCTTTCTCCTCACTCCCCAGGAAACTTCTTGCAAAGGTGTTGACAAATTCAGAGGATATTGCAGCTGAGGTTCTGCTGAGCCGTGGGGCTGTGTGCCCATACCCTCACCTGGCTTCTGGGCTGCAACCCAGTGACCAGAGCAGAATAATTCCAGCCGTTCTCCTCATAGCAAAGCTGGATGGTGCTGCGAGCCGCTTTGCAAACCGACAGGCAGCAAAAATGCGAGGCATGCGTTCCGGCGCAGCGTCGCTCTCTGGGTGTTTTTGCAGGGGAGAAATCTGTGTGATTCCATTTTCTTCAGGTTAAAAGCTCTCCTGTAACCACCCCCCCCCATCCCCCCCAATTTCCACGGGTTTGCAACCAGCAGCTCATCTGGAGGCGGCTGGCTGTGCTGGGAGATGCTTTTCCGTGCGCTTCCCATAGCTTCACCGTGCACCTGGGAGGGGAGGGAGAGGTGGGCTGCTGTCGGATCATGTGATGGTATGAAATCACAGCCACTTTGCATCCAATGAAGGCACCCGAGCACTGTTAGGCGTGGGGGGCTGCGGGGGGAGCTTACCCTTCTTGCACACACACACACACACACACACACTGCTGTCACCCCAGCGCAGAGGGGGGAATTCCATCCTGCAGCCGGAATTTGGGTCAAAGGTGTTTTCAGTGCACGGCGGAGGGATCTGATTGGGGCCCTTCTTGGTGTGTGTTTGTTTTCTTTTGCTGGGACTTGTGTGGGTGGGGGGGCTGGGATGACAGCCGAGGCGGGGGGATCTGGTGCTGGGATTTCCCAGGGCAGGGCTGGGATTTCAGATGGAGGTATGGGGTGATGCTGGGAAAGAAGGGGTTGACGCGTGATGGATTCTCCCCGTTAAAGAGCCCGGCAAAGCAGTTTGTGTAAAGAAATGCATTGGTTGTTTTCAGCCTCTTGAAAACTGTTTGTTTTCATCCCCCGCCATTAACGTGAGGTCTAAAATAAGAACTGCAATTTGCAGGCACTTTTGCTATTAGCAATAGGCAGGAGTTAACCGTTCAAGCTGAAATGAATTGTGCTGTGTGGGTTTTTTTGGCCTCCTCTCCCCACCCCCCACTCCCCCCCCTCTTATTGATGCATAATGTATGATGAGAAAAAGTGAAAAAATAATTAAAGTCTGAAGAGCGCTGCATGGATTCATTCATTATGAAATCTGGGTCAGCAGTCGGAGAAGGAAAACGAGGAAGGCGGGGTTGGTGGGGGTTGTGGTGGAGTGGAAAAACGGGACTTCAGAAAGGCAGAGGGCATGGGGGGGGTTTGCAAAAGGCCCTTTGGAGGCAGCCTGGGAAATGCAGGCGGTGTGGTGCCGCTCTTGGAAGGGATTCCCTCGCTGGGAATCACTCCTTGGGGATGGGCTGGGGGAGCACTGATGGCTTGCAGCTTGGGTTTGAGCAGCCGTGTGCTTCCTGAAGCATTGCTTGCTGGTGGGCAATGCTGAATCAGGCTGGGGAGTTTGCCCATGTTGAACCTGGGGTGTGAGAGGGCTGCTTTGGTGTGCCCAGTGGGGTGATGGGGTGCTGCCCTGGGGTGTGAGCCAGCATCCATGGGAGAGCTGTGCTGGGGCTGGGGGGCAAAGCGTGGGATCCAGCAGAATCCAGCCACGTGTTGTTTGTCTTCCACTCCAAATTCTTGCTATTATTTTAATAAGACTCCGTAAAACCTGCTTTTGTGCAGCAGCATGCAGAGTCTGGAGAGCTGTGGTGATGGATTTTCCATAGGGATGAGGATGGGTTTGTGGGTTCTGCAGCCCTGGGCATCACGCAGGGTTTTGGTCCTGGTTTGGGATGCAGCTGATTGGGTTGCAGAGAGCGCGGTTGGAACTTGGAGCCTGGTTCCCCTTTGGCAGGATGCTTCAAACAGTGCTTTTGTACTGATTGAGAAGAAAAATGTAGAACTTCAGGGTTTTAATCACAAAATGGAAATTCTCCTCCTTCCTCTTGCTCCGTCCACAGGAAACGCAGTCGGAATTGATTGGACTTAGCAAACAGTGTTCATCCTTGAGAAATATTTTCATCGTAAGAGCATTCATCCTTGAGAAACGATCTTCTGACCGAGTCAGATGAAGTGCTCTCCAATGCAGGGACTCTCCATCCCCATACCAGGAGGATGAAAGTGGGAGCTTTGGGGGTTTCTGTTCCAGCAAATCTTAATCACAGTGGTTAGAAGAGACCCTTCGTCTTGTTAACCCCACTAACTACCCATGGAGACGTGCACAACAAGCATGGAGAAGCCCTGTAATATCTCCTCATCTGCAGGCACGCACCCATTCTTTTATCTTTCTCAGGAGGTCCATTTCCTGCTGATGCTTGCATCGTGTGGAGCCCATAAATCAATTGATGCTGAGTTGTGATGCTTCTGTTGTAGCAGTGAGGCTGATGCAGTGTTGTGATTTGGTTTTGGGGCTGGATGGCATCTGTTGGTGATGAGTATCGACGTGCCAGTGATGGGGATGATGATGCTCCAGCTTTGGGGAATGGTGGTTTCTATTCCGCTGCCCTCGTGCCGATCTATTTCCAGGCTTTGTGTAGGAATAGAAATGGTTAAACTTGGAGGGTTGGGATGTTTTCCCACACCCTGAATGGTGGGGGAACACAGAACGCGTATTGAATCGGAGGGAAGTAATAACGCTTCTAATTTTCCTGTGTGATTTAATAAAAATGTAAATTGACTTCGGGTGGATGACTCACTATGGAGGGTGGTGTCGATCAAGATTAATTGGCGGCTGCATGAAACCAGTTAGGCTTTGTTCCTTCCCCTCAAAGGCAACTGGAATTCCTCTGCTGCAATAACGATGCGATGTCCCAGATGCGGGCTGCACGGTGCTGGGGGTCACAGCCCCAAAGCCGTGGGGTGAGGGGATCCTGGGGCCATGGGGAGGCAGCCCCATTGGGTTGGGTCTTGCTGGTGGCACAGCGTGGGATGCGGCCCCACAGCACAGGGATGTCATCGTCCCGCTGTCACCAAGTGTGCCAGGACACTGCACTCTGACCCGAGTTCAGCTCTGGACACTAATGGATTACAAATAACAGTAATAAATTACAGGAGATGGGATAATCTACCTACTGTAATGTTGTATTACCGTGACTGTTAGTTATATATTAATGTATAATTGTATTACATGAGCTACATATGCATAAAGTTCATGCTTCGGGGCCCTCAGCCAGCCTTTAACTCTCTGTGGTTCACAAAGAAATGTGGGTCAGGGCTGATTTCCCATGGCATCCTCTGCCTGGCTGTCTCATTTGGCAAAGGTTGGTGCAGGAAAGGCGGGTGCCCGTGGTCCCCCAGTTACCTGTGTGCCCATTTTGCTTTGGTTTGCACCTGAATGCACATGGTGCCGGATGGCTCTCAGCTGGTGCTCGGCGTGACCAAGACCCAGTTCTGTCGAAAGCAATGAAAGGAGAGTCCTTTCCTTCAGTTATTTTTAATGCACTGAACACTGTGATGGTTCCTGCTTCAGCTCTTGTAAATGGGAGCGAGCTGCTGTTGGGTCACACAGCTGCCCTGTGTCCCCTGCTCCCCACCATGGCTTGGGGTGCAGAGGGGCTGTGAGCTGCAGGATGGGTGGGGTGGGGATGCCCCATCCCTTCCCTTGGGATTTCTGCTCCCACATGGGATGGTATCAGAGCACCCAGCCACTGCTGCACCCCATTGCAGCATCAGTGTGCCCATGGTTGGAGCAGTGATGTTAGCATAGGGGTGGGATATGCACACTGAAGGAGGGTGCAGTTCTTGTCCTGGTATGAAATGGGGGTGGAAACCCCATTGCTTGGCTCAACCCCCCCCTTTGCTGCTTTTTCCTGTGGATGTTCACATGCTTTTCCCTCATCCCATCCCCAGCAGGGCTGGCTGCCTATGGGATGGAGAATGCAGCTCTGGAGGAAGGGGAGAGGGGGATTTCTGCCTTTCTGCCCATGCTGGAGCACCTACCCCCACCGTCCTGCCTCTCTGCTGCAATCCCTGTCCTCCCGCGGGCGCGAGAAGCAGGGGCAGGAAGCGCAGCCTGCTGCCAGATGGCTCCAAACATAGCATCTGTAATACTTGATCAGAAGAAATTATGGCCGAGTCGCTCTCCCTGATTAAACAGCCTGGCCAGATCTCCTGCCAGCCAGCTGGGCGGCCTCACCCTCCCTGCGCCAGTGGGGAGGTGACAGAGCTGGGGACACGGGATGCAGGGTGGTGGTGGCACGGCGATGGGGTCGGACTGGCACCCTGCAGTGGGGTATCCTTATCCTTTGGGCACGCTGTCACCTCCATGATGCCCCATGGCTCAGTGGGCAGCCCTTGCTGGCACATCGACATCCCAGCTCTGCTCCACGTGGGATGCTGCAGAAGAGGAGCAGTTCGGTGAGCAGGGAAACAGAGTGCAGGTCTCAGGCTGCTTCTGAGCTCTGAAAGGTCACTGAAAAGCTCGCAAGCAGCCTCGGAGCAACCTGTCCTCTGGCTCACCCTGCCCCTGTGCTTGTACCGAGCTCCGTGGCCAAAGTGCAGCACTGCTGCTTTCAATGGACTTGGCGTAGGGACGGCTGTTAGATGAGTTCACTCTGTCTGGCTCCATCTATGCTGGTGAAATGCAGGCGTGGACTAATGCCACGCATTTCCACTAATACCAGTGGAAAATCTCTGGCACTGGGCACGTGGCTTGCAGGGAGCACATCCTGGTTTGCTGCAGTGGTGCTGGGCTGGAATTTTTTTTCTGAATGGAAAGCAGGAGATGTCTATACTGTTAAACCGTGGGATTGGCTGTAGGCTGGAGGAAAGAACCCTGAATAGCACAGAAGAGGTGGGCAGGGGGTGTCCAGGCATGGCTTTGAAGAGGATGCTCTAAGGAATGCTGGAGCAATGCTGGAGCAGAAATGCTAAGTCAGGGCTTGAAGCAGTGATTGAGCACCTGGTGGGAAGGCAGGGCCAACCCAGGGCAGCTCAGGTGTATTCAGTGCACTGAGTGAGCAGAAGGGCTGGAGCCAGGATCCACCCCAGCCCAGACCTCATTGAAGGGTTGGCAGTGGAAGCGAGGGTTTTTTTCCTGGAGATCCCTGCCTGGAGGCTTGAGGCCTTCCAAAGGTAAGCAAAATTTGTTCTTTTATTTTTGCATCTGTGGTTGCTGTACTGGGGCTTGTTCTTATTTCTGCAACCTAGGATTGTGCCACCTTGTTCCTGTAGCTGTGCTTTCCATCACGTTGTTGCATTATAAACACCATGTCCCACTGCGTAGCCCTGCTGCACCGGACTTACGCCCTTGGTGATGAAGAGGCAGCTGTCTGAAGGAAGCTCCCATGCAGCACGTTTTGCACACACAGGCAGCTGGAAAGCGCTGTGCCTGCTTGGCACCAACGCAGAGCAGTGATTTGAGTTGGTGCAGGGCAGTGGTGTGAGAGGGGCTGGCTTAAGAGGGTCTGAGAAGCGATGTGGTGAGGAAAGTGACGAGTAGGGCGTTTCTCTATGGGGTGAGAAGCAGCTGCTGTAGGGTGGGCCCAGGCCAGGCATCCCCCTGTGGGGCTGGGGTTGGTTCTGTGCAGCTGCCCTGCTCCTGTGCTCACCTGGGAGCCTGCAGCTCAGGATGGATGTGCTGGGGGGGAACCATACACCCTGAGAAACGTTATCCTTTTCCTCACCCCTAAATGTTTCATGAGCAGATTAAAAATTGAAGCCCAAATGAGCCCTGCCATCAGAAGCAACCAGCTCGGTTTCAAGTTCTGTTTAAGTATTTTTTCTTGATAATGTCGCTGTGTCAATTAGAAAATGACATTGCTATTTAAAATGCTGTTCCGTAGCCCTCTTTAATTAAGGCAGCGCTATAATACCAATCTGCTCTCATTAATGAATTTTTAACAATCAAAAATGAGGGCTGAATGGCGCACAGTTGGCTTCGCGGTGTGGGCATTTCTGGAGATGCTGGGAGGGAGGGGAGGGGATGGATGTCACCCCGGAGGAACGCATTGGCTGCTGCAAGGGGAAAAGCAGGGCTTCAGCCTTCTGCAGCAGTGTGCTGAGGCAGCAGGGTGTGGGGTTGTGTGAGTTGCTGACCCCCAATAACTGGCGAAGTGCTGCGCTCTGCCCTTGAAGGGTTTGTTCTGTGCTGTTTGGGCATGGCAGGTGGAAGGATGCTCCCTCACCTGGCTTGTGCTGATGGCCTCCCACTTGGACACCCGTGGCTCCGTCCTTTCCCCGAATGCTTTGAGGATGGTGCAAGGATGTCCCCGTGGCCTGTGCTGGTGTCAAGTGGCAGTGGGCTGATTTCTGGTGTGGCCGCAGCTGCTTTAATGGGTTGAGGTTTCCTGGCTGAGTTTGTGTTGCCATAGGGAAGAGAAGGGAAGCCTGGAAACCATCTTGTGGGTGATGGGGGGAAGGGAAGCAGAGGGAGAAAGGGAGCAGCACTGTGCTGTGTGGGTCCTCACTTTGGGTCAGAGAGGCAGGGGGTCCCCAGGTCCCCCCTAACAGCTCCTCTTTGCAGGGCTGGGATGGGGAAGAGTGTATTTCTAGCAAAGAAGCCAGACATCATATGTCCTCTGACAGTTTCACATGGAGGGGAGAAAAGTGAAGGCGGCTCTGAGCTTTTGCCCAGGAAGAGCCAGAGATGTGCTTACATCCTCCTGCAGATAATCTGGGAGCTGAGTCATCTGCATTTTTGCTGCTCCTGAGATGGGGTCAGGAATAAATGTCCCCAGCGTATCAGATACACATTTTTTTGCATGTTGACAATGGGCTGCATTAAGAAAAACATCCCAGCTGACCTCTCGCACAGACATCCTTGAAGTCTGGGCTCTTGTTGCTCATCTCCACTTCAGACGCCTGGTGGGGACGTGCCTGGCTGGGGTGGGTGTGCAGACAGACAGACGGACTGGTTTGAGTGGTGCATTCCTCCTTGCCCTTTGCATACCCTGCAGTGAGGGCAGCTGTTGGAGCTGGGGCTGTGCGTGTTCAGACCGTGGGATAATTAATTGCAGAGGGGCAGGGGGTGCAGCAGACAGCTGCATTTTTGGGGCTGGGTAGCCAGCCGTGAGGTGGCCTCGGTTTGCATCTGGAGTTGCTGGCATGGCACAGGGGATGCGGGGAATGGATGGGAGCGCTGACCTGCGCGTCCTCAGCCCCCGTGGCTGCTGGCAGCTCAGGTGTTGGCTCCTCGGGCACAGGGAGGTGGCCCACAGCAGTGTCACACAACTGCCCTGCAGCTCGCTGTGTCACTGCTGCCATGGTGAGGGGCAGCTGTGCTCACCCTGCGGCCGCAGCCGTCAGAGCAGGTTAACATGAGTGGTGTTTTGGAGCACAAAACAGGTGTAGGGGTGCTGGGCGCCCTGCAGTGCCCATCCCTGAGCACCTACAGCTTAACCCGTGGTGTGCCAGGCAGCACCGTGCAGCCCTCTGAGAGCCAACCAGGGCTGTGCTGATTGCTGGAAAAAAAGCAGCACGAGGGCACAGATCTCCCCAAGGAATGCCTTTTGTCATCAGCCTGGTGTCAGAGCTTTACTGTGGGGTGCTGTCACTGCTCCTGGTGTGTGAGAAGGGGCTGAGTGCCCTGTGGTGCCCTCTGTGGTGAGCACCACACCAGGGATGCGCTTGAAAAGTTGTTGTTTTGTTTTGGTTTTCCCTTGCTGGTTGCTCAGGGTGTTGTTGGCTTTGCAATCAGGGCATGGGAACTTCCCAGTCCCAGGATGTAGCTGTGAGCCCTGCTGGTGTGCACGGATGGCTCAGCTGAGCAGGGAGAAATCCATTCTCCTTCTCTGCATTTTTTGCAATGGGAAAAACTTTCCAGGTTGGAAAGTCCCCTTCTGCTGTCACAGCTATTGTCCTGCAGCTTTTGGCACTCAGGGATTGCAGTGGGACATTGACAGAGCACGCAGCAACCCGTCCTTCTGGCATCTGCCTGTCCATGTGCATTCAGGACTCTTCCGAAAGCCACGGCTGCTGCCAAAATGCACTTTTTTCCCCTAAAACTGCCTCCTTTTGGGATCAGCCAGGGCTGTGTGTCCATCATTGCAGCCCCCTGCAGCAACACTCCATCACCCAGCCCCACACCTGTTCCCTCCCAGCCCACGAGTTTCATTAACGTCCTAATTAGGATGTCTCCACCACGTCCTCGGGGAGGGCGGCTGGGCGCTAACGAAGCTGCTGTCACAACAAACACAGCACACAGCACTGTGGCAGTGATGTATGGGGAGGCCTGAGGCGTACTTGCTTTGGTTTATGAAGGTGAGAGATGTTTCCTCCTGTTTCCCCATCCCGTGAGGTTTCCTCCCAGTCTGGATGCCATCGTGATGCTGTCTGTAGTATTTTGGTGTATCTACAGGTGGCTGCTTTGCACACGAGGGGTTGGTTTTAACTTAGGTGCTAACAGCGCAGCATTTTTCCTGCTTCCTTTCCTTCCAAAGCCCAGAGCTTTGGTGTTTGTTTTAACCTTGTCCTCCCCACCGCCTCCATGCAGCCCCTGCTGGGATCCATCTCCCGGCGGTGCTGGGGTTGCTGTCAGTGATGCTATTTGTCTGCACGGAGCTTTCTGTGGCTGAGCAGCAGCGTGTTCCTGTGTTGTCACGAAACAGAAGATGGGATAATTAAATTGCCCTTTTCCCAGAAAAATGTTCCTGTCTGCGTGTGCTGGGGGCTGGTGGTGGCTCAGTGCCAGGGGCACATGGCTTGTGCTGCTGGGAGGTGTGAGAAGTGCCGGGTTGGGGATGGTGCTGGCAATTTGGGGCAATTTGAGATGGCAGTGGCAGTGCCATGGAGTGATCTCGAGGCACCTGTGAGTGATTTCCGTCCCATGAGCAGCTCAGAGGCTCCAGGTGATGATGATGGAGTTATTCCTGGCCCCCTGGGTTGGGGGTGGGTGTCGGTGCAGGGTTGTAACCCCTCCATGCAGACCCCCATGGCATCCTCATACAAGTCTGATGTGAAGCAGCCGTGCAGAACTGGGGTGTATTTATGCTGTTTGTCACCCTTCGTCATCTGCGTTCTCCTCCTCCTCCTCTTCCCGCAGAGGCAGCTCCTCAGATCCATCAGCATTATTGCTTTGCCTTCAGCTATAACCCACTCGTTGACTTCCCAGGGATGGCTGTCCCCAGCCTTTGTCACCTTTTCTCTCCCCCCTGCCCTTAAATATTAATGCCACAAATCACAAGTGACAGCAGCTTGGCTGGAGCCCCCTGCTCTCTCCATATCCTCTCCAGAGGGCAGCAATGGAGGAGGGCTGGGCTGTGCCTGGCCCTGTGCTTTTCCCTTGGGGCTGTATTTGGCTCTGGGGTCAGAGTGCAGAGGGTTAATGCCTGTGTGAGGTTGGGAGACCAGGGCTGGGGCTGGCTGTGCTGGATGCTGGCTCCTTCCCTTTCCTACTCATGTGCCACTGCTGCTGTGGATTTCCTCTCCTCAATCCATTCCAGCCAGGACCCCCCTCGGCTTTTCTCCCTCCCTTTGGCACAATCCAAAGCCAAATCCTTTCTCTGTCTGGAAGGATTGGGTCTCTCATTGGGGTGTGCAGTGTGCTGATGGAACCTCTATGGAAGCTGAGCAATGAATGGGAGCTGCTCCTCCTGCCCTGGGTAGACAGTGGGTTTGCTCAGTGGTGGCAGAAGGGAGGTGATGGGGAGCTCTCTGTGCACCTGGGCACATGTGTGCTTGGTCTTTGACCACATGCCTGAGTTTCTACAGCAGTGAGGGAGGAATGGGAGCTGTGGGTTGCTGCCCACATCCCCATGCATCCTCCCAGATTGCAGTCCTGGGGGCTTCTCTGCTCCTCTCATCACATGAGGAGCTGATCTGGGGAATGAGCAGGGGGTGTGGGTTCTTTGGGTACATGGGGCTGAGTGGAAGTGGAGGGGTTATGTGGGCAGGGTTGGGTGGGAGCTCTGGGCTGAGTAATGCAGGGACTTCGGCTCACTAGCAGAGGTTAAAAGGGGAGTGGTGGGATCTGTTGGGAAAATCATTACTGCTAACCTCTGCCACTTGAGCTGCTCATTAAGCTCCCCTGCGCTTCTACCTGCTTGCCTCCTGCAAACAGAGCAGGAGGACATTGCTGGGGGGGGGATGAGACTGCTCCCTGTGGCCCATCTCTGTGGAAGCAGCAATGTGTGGGACTGCTTGGCACTGGAGCACCTCCAGTTGTGCCTCCACGAGAGCCCCTGAGCATCCCTTGGGGCTGAAGCTTGGTGCAACCTGGAGCCAACCCGATGCCACAGCTGCCTGGGGAATGTGAGAAGCATTGTAAGGACGTGGGTGACAAAGCAACAGTGCACCTGTGGTTTGGAAACATTTCTCACCAACTCGCTGGAGCTGTGCATGCTGGAGTCCCTCCAATGGATTACAAACAGGAATGGCCACTGGGCACTATGTGGCCAATTCTACAGATGGTTGGCATTCTTCTTGTGGTGTTCCTGGGTGACTGAGACCCTATAGATGCTCCTTGAAACCCTCAGAGGTCCTTTTGGGGGTTCCACTCATTGCTTCACTCCATAGCCTGTTGCAGATCCTGGAAGCTGCTCTCGGATTGCAGAAGAGATTCTCCATCTGAGGGAAGAAAGTGTTGAAATACTACAGCAAATGCTGCTTGTCTGAGATACCTGCCCTGGCTGGAATGGGAGGAAAAAAAACACCAGTCTTGGATGGCAGTCAGGCTTCTGTGAGGATCACTTCACCCCAAATTGCAGATGGAGAGAGCGCCAAGCAGGCACAGCATGGCCAAGTGCTGGTGGTTGCATTGTCACTGTGCTGGGCACCTCCAGCCTGAAGCAGAATGGACTGAGTTTGGTTCAGCTTGCAGCAGGATTCCCTTGGCAGTGTGCATACCAACCATGGCATTTCGCAGGCAAGAGGAAGCAAATTTGAGCTGCTGGGGATTTGAGGAGCAGCATGGTGGCTGTCCCATGGTGCATGGGCTGCCCTGGAGCTTGCAGCCACAGCAAGGCTTTATTTTGCAAAAACAACCATGCCTGTGGGTTTTGATGCATGTCAGCCTCGTATGGCTGACTCAGAGGCGAATTTCCTGACTCTGACTTCAGGTCTTTTTTTTTTTTCCTCATGGCAAACATCCGTTTTATCCCTCTGCAAGTCCATTATTGCCAGCTAAACTGTCCGCCCAGCACGGCTGGCTGTGCAAACACAGCTCTGTGAAGGCATGGGTAGCACTGAGCTCCCTGCTCCATCCCAATAATGAGGAATGCAAGTTGCATGGAGCAAGGGGCGTGCATATATAGGTAGATGTTTGTATCTGTTGCGTGGCCGTGAGTTTGCAGTGCTGGAAGAGTGAGGTTGCAGGGCAGCGTTTGCTCCAGCTCGCTTTAGGGCTGCTGCTGGATAAAGTGCTGAGCTTGGGTTAGGAATAGGGTTATCCTTGCTGCTGGGGAGCATGAGGTGTGCAGGCAGGGCAATGTGCTCAGTGCTGCAGTTACCTGGCAAGGGGGCTGAGCCTCCCCCTCATAGGAGGAGGAAAAACTAATAGTGTGCCAGCCAAGAGAGCTGGAGCTGCTGGGAGCGTATTTATCACGGCAAAGAAAAAGGCTCTGTTCCCTGCCTCTCCTCAGCGCCTGTTTATCACACACACAAGGGGATGGAGAAAATGTTCCATTTGTTGGGTACGGCCGTCAACCCACACAGTGTATAAATTAAGGGCTTTTACATGCAGGGTTCCCGAAATAAAACACACACACACACAAAAGAGAGAGGAGTTCTGTATCGGCCCCGGCGCTCTGCCTCTCCCTTGCTGTCTCTTTGCCCCGGCAGGCATTGGCTCTCATTCAGGAATTCCACATTATCTCAGCCCGTTTCCAGCTTCCTCAGCAGGGAACAGCTCTGCTTCTGTCTTCCTGCAGCCACATCTGGAAAGCGTTATGCGGGGTGTCAGCCGTCAGAGCCGGGCGGCTGGCATGTGCTCCCCCTGCTTGGGGTTCTCTGCCTTCTCCTGTGGGGAGATACTGGGGATTCGGTGGGGTTGGGATGCTCTGTGCCTCGAGCTGCTTGCTTGTAACAGCTGTGAGCTTATCCCAGTGGGTTTCTTCATGTGTAATGGGGGTATTGGGGCTGTAAAGGCATTGGGGTGTTGTCATCTCAATCCTAGAGTGAGCGCTGGGGGAAGCAGCTGTTTGCCTGGGGATGATGGAGTTTCCATCCCCAGGGGTGTTCCAGAACTACAGAGATGTGGCATTAGAGGACGTGATCAGTGGGACGTGGGCTCTGGGGATGTGAGAGGTCTCTTCCAGCCTTAATGATTCTGTGAGGCAAGTAGCAGTGACTTGGAAGCAGGCGTGTGCACCGTAATGGGTGTGAGTGCAATGCACGTGGGGGTCTTCAGCAGTGAGAGATGGTGGAAGTGGTTAAATGGGCCCTAAGTCAGCATCAGTGGGAATCAGAGGGGGTTCCCAGACTGCTGGCTTTTGTCATCTTTTGTTGTTGTTGTTCTTGGGTTTTTCTTTTAAGCTGATGGGCCGACTATTATGGTATCTAAAATTAAAAGGGGAGGGGAAAAAAAAAGAAAGAGAAGAAAAAGCAAACAGGCCTTGGTTTTATAGACCCTACAGATGCATCCGGCATCAAACTGATCCCAGATGCAGCTCCACTGTCAATAGTGTTACACGAGGGATCAATCCCACTCATTGTTTTATGTGGCCTCTCCAGCATCATCAGCTAATTAAAGCTAATGGTTCCCAGAGCAGCACTGACAGCGGCTGATGCTATCGGTGCGCAGCCGGGTCAGTTTGCTGGGGCATTGCAGAGCTGCATCCAGCTCAAAGCCTGTGCTGATTTTTGTGGTCAATGGGAGATGTCATTGGGCAAACATTGCTGTGCTCATGTTGGCTCTGTGGTGGATGGTCCAAGGCTGCTGGTCCTTGGGGACCCGATGGTTCCCTGAGCTGATGCCTGAAGGAAACATATCCCACTCTTGCACTGAGATGAAATATCACCCTGGTGGCTCTTGTTTGCTGGTAAAATCAGGAGGCACATGGATGCCTCCATCCCTATAGAGCTGCAGCAATGCTCTGTGCATCACCACAGGGTGCTTGGTGCTCTCCAGGAGTGGGACCCTGGGATCAGCCCTCTCTTGGCTGCTGCCCCAGTGCCTGCGTGGCAATGGATGGGCAAACACAGCATGGCTGGTTTCACTGGGACCTTGGACTCTGCCCTCCTGGAGGCTGAATGGAAATTAAGCATGCTAAAATTAGCTGTTCCTGTCCCTACAAGGCAGAAACCGGACGTGGGAATCCTCAGGGTGTTGCAACCTCTGTCTCTTTGGTGTTGCAGTCTGCCTCATTGGTTTCTGCTGTCTCCCTCCTGCACCAGGTGGTGTCACCTGGCAGAGAGAGCTAGCACTGAAGGTCCTTGTGTGAGGAAAGTTGGTGATGGTATCCCTTGGAATCTACCCTGCTGTCCTGTGCTCTGTGCTGCTGGAATGGAACAGTGCCGGTAACGATGCTCCCCCAAAAGCATGTGAGTGGAAGGATGCTCCTGGCTCTAAAGTCTTGGGGATTTGCACCCTGTTCTCCTCTTGTTGCTCAGGTCTGGGCTCTGTGGGTGCCCCGGGGGTTCAGGCATCCCCATGCTCCCCCTTGCAGCCCAGCTAAGCTGGGAGGCAAAGTCCAGGCTGGCCAAAGGGCAGGGGAACAGGAACAGGCTTACAGCACCCTGCTCAGTAAAGCAAGTTGATAATTAAATCCTGTGGCTTTTATATGAATTCCAGGGCATTTTCCTTGGGCTGGAGCCATCTGTGCTATGCACCCCACCCGCTCGCTCTTCTATTTGCTCTGTGCAGCTCAGGGCTTTTGCTGTGACGTTGGGTGAGCACAGTGCTGCAGGGAGATGTTTTTCATGGGGTTTGTGAGGCACATGCAGGTGTATGGGAGACGAAACTCCTGGGGCTGCAGGTGGATCAGGCAGTTGTCCTGGCTCCATTGGGTTACTGCTCTGTGCTGACCTGCTTAACTCTTCCCTGTCGTGAGTGGCTCAGTTGTTATTTGGCAGTCTGTGAACAGAGGTGCTAGGAATACTTGACCTGAGCCTCTTGAGAGATGAGCGGAGTGTTTGTGTGACTGTTGGTGGCGAGGACAGGAGGGGAAACTTCTGTTTGGTGGAGAGGCAGGACTGATGCTGTCTTTACTGTCATTGGGTCTTTTTGGGACTAAATAGTGATAAAAAACCAAAAAAGATCAGACTGGAGGGGCTGTATGACACAGTGGGCAACCCTTCCCTAGCTGGAGGCTGGTGGTGCTCCCACCTTGCAGCAGTGTCCCAAAGCACTGCAGAGAATCCCCAAAGTCCTTTGGGTTGTGCTTGGATCCCCCTTTACTTGTGCTGTTCATGGGATCCAGGGCTGTATTTCCAAAAGATGTCTGTGTAGACATTCAAGACACCTTTTGTCTCTGAGTGTCCACTTACTGAGTGTCTAAGGGCCTTACTGAGGGTCTGTAGGCATTTCTTTAAGCCAATGGATGCATCCCACAGCCCAGAGGATGCTCCAGCACCAGGAGGCATTGCCCTGAGGAGCTTTGGTTGGGGCATGTGGGGAGTAACAGCAATCTTTGGCTGGGACGGTGTTGCCCAAGCTCCATCCTTTGGAACTCACCCTTGGATTTGGATTGTGTGCTCCCCTCTATCTGTGCAAGTGAGAACAAACCCAACACAGGCTCCTGTTTAATCCCTCCCCTCCTGCATCTGCTCGCACTGGGTGCCTCTTAACCAGGGTGTTCCCGCTGAGCACGATGAGAAGATTTGAGCACTCATTTGAACTGCAGACTCAAAGGAAGTGGCAGCAGAGCTCCCCAGAGCTGTTACCAGCTGACATCTGGGCGTGCAGCCGAGTTCTGGTGTCAGCGAGACGTGCGGTTGAAAGAAGAGGAGGTGGGAAGCCCAAGACACCTGCAATTTGGTTAATAAATATTTATTCGGAGGTGACAAATGCTCTTCTGGATAAAACAGAGTTAGCAGAAGGATTGCGAGGGAGTGACAGGGCGTGCTTTCAGAGGAAGGTTTGCAGCAGGGATGTTGAAATGAGCAGACGATGTCGAAACTTGCGTTTGTTTCTCAGTGTGTGATGCTGCAGGCAGATGTCCCACCCCTCTGAGCCTCTGCCTGGGGAGATCCCCTCCTGAGATGGGGGAGAGCATCCCCATGGGGTCCTTCTCTGGGCACCTCTCATGGTAAGGTGTAGAGGGGTGGGCTGGGAGCTGAGGCAGGAACTTTGGACGGGGCAGAGAGCAGGATGTGGAGCTGCTGGGTCTGAACGTCTCAGTTCCTTGCAGGGCACATTGCCTGGCAAACAGCCATTGGGGACATCAGGGCTCTGGGGCCGGCCTGCTTCTCTGAATGGAGGCACCAAGTGATTTTTGGTCTTGATTTTGCACAAGCAAAATGGTTTTTGGACCATCTTTGAGCTGGGGGCCCAATCACAGCAGGTAGCTGGTGTGTAGGCACTGCCCATTTTGGGGTGAAGGCTCAATGCCAGCCCTCAGGGATGCTCTGAGCACAAGGAGCCATCCCCACCCACTGCTGCCTGCTCACCTTTGCTGGCTCAGTGATACCCAACCTCAGCAAACACCTGGCCTCACGCAGGGAGACGGTTTTGCCTCCCTAAGGGCAATGCATCTGAAGTGAGAGCAGAGGGGACGGGCTGCAGTGCTGCTCCTGTGGGGTCTGGGTTGGTTGACAGTGTGACTGGTGATGAGCCCGTGACCTGGGAGGTTGATGATAGAACCATTGGCATCCGTTTGAGATTAGCAAGAGAAAGCTCGGTGCCCATCTCGCCCAGCATGTAACTTTAATGCAGAGATAATGAGCAGTGATATTTATTTGTAAAAGATCTGGAGATATCACTGCCCGGAGAGCAGCCAGGAGCTGTCAGAGTCCAGCCTGGCCCTGCAGCTGCTGTGTGGGGCTGTAACCCAAGCGCTGTGCTCTGATCGCTTTTCACGCTCCAGCTCTGCTATCCCAGCAGGGCATGCAGTCCTGTGGCTGAGATTTGCAGGAGCTGATGGTGGTTGGGCTCTGGCAGCAAGGGGAATGCCCTTGGTCCCCAATCCCAGAAGCTGGGGGGACAAGGCTGCTTCTGGTCCCCTCCTGGTGGGGTTAGCATGAGGGATGCCCGTGCAGAGATGCCCTCGCATTGTGTAATGGCAGGCTTAGGTGGGGTATGGCAGGTGGGTGTCCCGTCCTTATTAAGCCATCCCCTGGGTAATTACTAGGTTAAGGCCTGATGGGATAACGCTTCATTATTTTTGTGCTGCGGAGGGATTAGGAGCAGCAGGGATTTCTTGGAGCTTTATCTCTGCTAAGGCCCTGGGGCTGTGATGGCTCCTTGCATCCTTCCCAGCTCAGCAGTGCCGAATGCTGGTGCAGCACAATGAATCTGTGTGTCTCTCTTACGTGCTGTAAGCCAGAGGGAGGAGAAGAGGTGTCTCTTGCAAATAAACAGGGAGGTGGGTGGCAGAGGGCTTCCCAGGTGGCTTCTCTCATAATTTATGGCCTAGGCAATGCAGAGCTGTTAGCATGGCTTTCGGAGGCTGTTTGCTGAGTGTCACCTCCTGGCATGGGGAGCAAGGGAACATCACTCCAGTCCCATAGCTCCAGGGCTGTTTGCACCCTTATCCACAGCCTGGCCAGCTGCTGGTGAGCCTGGCATTCAACACCCTGAGCGTGTCCCAGAGGTGCTCCTAGGATGGATTTGGATGGCAGAAATGGAGTGAAACACACTCGGCGGGCCCCAGGCTGAGGGCTGGAGCTGGCACAGCATGGGGAGCAGGCAGGCTGGCAGTGGGCCAGGCCGTGCACTTGATCCAAACACAGCTGGAGCTGATCTGATGAAGTGAGAGGTTAAGAAGAGAGCATCTGTTATCTAAAGGGGACACACAGTGGGAAACTGTAAGCTCTTTATTCCACCCCCCCCAACCCTGCCCCCTCTGTTCGGTGCATCATCCCTGACTTTATTTCTTTGATTTATTAAGGAAGCCTGTGCTTCCGGGGCTGTAATTAAGTGCCACTGTGCAAGCTTTTGATAACTGGCGGATGATACAGCGGCTCATGCACTCGCTGGCTGCTGGAGTGCTTTAGGACTGAGGTAACAGGAGAGACCTTCCCTCTTGCGGGGGTTGTGCACAGGGAAGAGATGGTTCAGCCCTGCTGCACGTGCCAGCAGGTGAGAACGTGTTGGCCTGCACCTCCTACCTGGACGTGGAGCTCCCTGATGGGGCTGTCATCTCTGGGCAGGTGGTCCCAGAGCTTCCACTGACATCCCATAGGTATTATGGTGATGCCCAGGGGAAGGTCTTCACTGCCTCTTCAAGCTGGGAGCGTTGGGCAGATGCTTTGGTTTGCGTGGCTATTGGGTGCTATGGTGCTGCTGGAGCACCCCGCTGTTCCCCTGCCCTTCCCCAGGCTTCCATTCTATCTCAGACAACCCTGAGCCCCTCTGTGCTGGGCAGTGCTGCTCTGACATTCGGGTACAGTTTTCTTTCTGCTATGCAGGCTGTGTTTTTATACGTAAACAGGATTATTTCAAATAGTAATGCCTCAGTAATGTTAGCTGGAGATGCTTGGAGCTCCAGCACTGCATCCCCCAGCGAGGGTGAGAGGAGGGGGGGGAAGGGTGAACACCTCACCTGTAAATAAAATAAAAAGTGACGGAGATTATGCACTGCTTAATGAACTCAACCATCCAGCCTCCCGCCGAGCGCCAGCGCTGTTTATAAACTACAGAAAGGGCTTTATTTTAATGGGCAGTAAATCTCATTCATCCCAGTGCTGGCAGTCACGAGCACACGGGATTAATGGGATCGCAGAGAGGGGCTCTGTGCCTCCTCACCCCGCTCCCTGTTGCCCTCCTTTGCCCACGATCGCTGTTCTCCTCCCTTCCTCCTCTCCTTAATCCCCTCTCCGTGCTGATAACCAGGGTTATCTGGCCAGGAAGAACGGAGGGCTCTGTCCCTGTGACTCTGCATGTCACATCCGCTCGCTGCTCGGGTTTGTTTACTCACTTGAAAATTGCCCCCCCCACCCCAGCAGCTGGAGGAGAGCTGAGCTCATTACACCATGCATTACTTCTTTTTCTTCTTCTTAACAAAACCAGCTCCCCTTCCTCCAGCACCCGCTGCCCAGTCCCGAAGCCAAGTGGTAGCAGGCACAAAATATTTTGTCTTGCGGGGAAAAAGAACTGAAAATAAACAGAATGTGACCTTCTGGGGAAGGGATAACACAGGAGTGCTGGGGAGGGACAGTGATGGGTTGCTGTGGGCTAAAGCCACCCTGTTGAGGAGGTAATCAGGCCTGGCGTGACACACAGCTGTTCTGGGCGAGTGAGCTGATGGGATTTAAGCCGATCACTCTGGAGGCTTTGGGAGCTGTTGTCACTGTGCTGGGATGATGGAACGGGTGAGGGACCGTGGTGCGGTGACGTTGGTGGAGCACTGGAGTCCCCCCGTGCCATCCTATCCTATGGGGTTTCAGGATGGAGCGTGGGGCTGTGAGCTGTGTCCCTGGGTGCTATCCCTGCTGTCATTGGAGCAGTTTGGGGGCAGGTGGGGTTTTGGATGTGCCTCAGTTTCCCTCTGGGCACAGCAGGTTCCTGGAGGACTTCTGGGTGTAATTCAGTGTGATGCTCTCCTAAGGCGAGGAAGAGAAGAGTGAGTTGTCTATTGCAGTTTGAGTTTAATATCCATAATCTGCCATTAATCAAAATAGGGCTGTAAGATCCTTACTTAGGCCTAATCAGTGCATAATGGATTATCTGTAGGAACTAATAAAAGGTAATTATCTACGCTTTGCAAGTTCCAATTACTGTACTTATATGATCAATTAATTCTTGTAGCGGCTCCGCAGGTGCAGGCGCTGCTGGTGGGGCTGTGTTCCTTCCCAAAGCAAAAGGAATGGGACTCTGCATGTGGAATAAAGCATCAGCCTTCGCCCTTCTCACTGCCAGCCCTGCCCTTATTGGGCTGCAGAGTTCCTGGGGTGGCTGAAAGGAGGAGGAAATACCGCAGCGATGTCTGTGCAGTTGTAGGGGTGGCTTAAAACGACAGTGAATTGGAGGCGTGCTCTGTGTCCGTTTGGGACCCGGCATTGTTGTGGTAATTGGAAGCAGATTCAGTGTTTGTGATGAGTGGCAGCTTGGAGGGCTCTAAGAGGAACCCAGGATGGGGGCCAGGGAGTGGTGGGAGAGAGGAGAACGCGGTTTTGGGGATGCGGTTGGAGTGGTGCAGCAAAGCTGTCCCCATGGCAGCAGCTGACCCTTGGCTGCCTCAGGTCTCACCTTGTTGTTCTCCCTTCTCTTTGTGGTTATTCATCTTTTGAACCTCAGTAATCCACGTTTTGGTGCCCCTGAGACCGTAGTTCGTCTGGGTGATGCTGCTCACCTGCAGTCCTGGAGCCTTGTGGGTGATGTTATGGGAACATGAGAAACGTGTGACATCCTCTGCCCCAGCCCATGGAATCAGGAGCCCAGGGCTCCCCAGCAGTGGGGGTGCTGGGATGCACGAAAGGCAGAGCAATGAGCAATACCCATACCCAGAAAGGAGCAATCAGGACATTTTGGGTTGGTTTCAACCTTTGTGAAGCTTCTCACGGCACTGCAGAGGAACAGTTTTAAAACATGAGTTTGTTTCAGTACAGAACTGCATTGAAAAAAAAAAAAAAGAGTCTGCATGGGATCATTTGACAATTACCATTGTTTTTTCCCCCCCCTTCCCTCTAAACACGAAATAAATTCATCTGTGTAATTTCTTGGGAACAGCCTTGGTTTCGTTGGCATTTCTGTTTAAAGATGAAAAAGCAAAGCCACAAAAAACCCCAAACCCCCCAATCCCTTCTGCTTAAAAATGGAACTCCCAGCTCTGCCAGTGATATACAGCTGTGCTCAGTTCCCAGTATGGCTGGGGCTGTCCCCAGCTCACTCAGAGCTGCAGTTTGTGCTGGGGAATTGTCAGTGCAGGAATCTTGGAGCAGGATGGGGCTGTCCCTGCTGCTTGGGCAGGGTTTGGGACGTGGTGGCAATGGGTGCTGTGATGTGAAGCATTGCACTTTGGTGGGGTTGGGCAGTGATGCAGCAGGGGTGCGGGGAGCTGGATGGAGCTTAGCAGCTCCTTCAACTGCAGGGGAAGCTGAGGCACACAGATGGCCAGAATCCTAAGTGATGATGCCAAGGGGTGAGACCCATCCTTTAGCAACACCATCCCGTGGTTGGAACTTCCCACAGCCTCCTGGCCTCCTTTCCAGCTCTTTGGTTTGTGTTTAGGAGCCGTGACCACCAGGCTGGCAGTGCACAGTGGGCAGGATGTGCTCTTCGTGCTGCTGGTGACCGCAGTGCTCAGCCTCTGCCACCCTCTTCTGCCTTTTGTTTCTGTTCCTCTCCTTTTTTTTTCTTTCCATTTTCCCAAGCAAGCCACCACAGGCTCCTTCAAATATTCCCCCCAAAGTTGTTCTCCTGCTTCTCTGCATTGTGTTTTCAGCACTGAACTCCCATTGCCCCATCCCAGCCCCATGTACCAGCTTTCTGCTCTTGGCTCTGCCTCTGGATTGTAGGGACTGAGTCTGGGCATGCCAATCCCTGCTCAGAACACGTCTGTACCTTTGATTTCACCTTCCCCTGGCAGTCCTGGAACTGGATCCTGGGCACCTTGCAGATTTGAGTCACTGCCTGCAGGCCTGGTGCATGGCTGGGGGCTGGGTGCAGGGTTAGGAGTTGGGTTAGAGTTGGGTAGGGATAGGCTTGGGAAGGGTTAGTGTTAAGAGTTAGGGATAAGGTTAGAGTTGAAGTGGGATTAGCCAACAGTCCAAGCCATGCAATCTGACCAAGACACCTCTAGGGCTGTAGGATCCCCAAGTGCAGCCCTGTGTGATGATTGTGTTGAGTAGAGCTGGGGGCATTCGTGGTGCCAGGCAGTGCTTAGCATTCATTGAACAGAACTTCCAAACTTCCATTCACACCAATCATAGGTGTGCAACCAACCAAGCCAAACTGGGCCAGTCAACCTTTTTGGCTAGGATTTGCTCTCCTGGGTTCTTCTACAACCCAGAGTACATCTACAAATTCAACCCTTGGTGATGTAAAGCTGCTACTGGATACTGCTTGGCAGTGGGAGAAGCCCAGCAACTGTTTGTGTGGCTTATGAAGCGTGTGGTTTGGCTTAGGGAGGATTGCACACAGATAGACACACGTTCTTTGCATTTGTTTGCTTGCTTGGTTTCAGATGGAAATGGAAGCCTCTGCTCTGTGGTTGGATCCTCCCAGCTAAGCAGCTCTGTGCATACAGAAGTTGCTTAAGGAAGGGAGAAGATGCTGGATGCAGAGCAACTGCTGTTACTGCGAGCGTTCTCCGACCTTTGTGAACAAAACCACTGGCACTCCTCAGTTTGCTTCTCTATGCTCAGCCCCTTTTCCAGCACAGTTACTTTCTGAGCCAACATTGCAGGTTTTATTACTGCCAATTATTATTTAAATAGCTCCAGAGGTGTACACAGCGCCGTGCAAACACGGGGAGGGACAAGGTCCTTGCTCGGGGAAATGGCTGGGATCATTCAGAGGGGTGTAGCAGTGATAATGAGGGCTGAGGTTGGTGTCGGAGCTGTGAGGTAGAGGGCTGGCTTTGCATCAGCCCATGGGAGGGGTCCCCACGTGGTCCTGCAGCTGAAATGGGGATGCCGATCTTCAGCGAGGTAGGTGATAGGGGAAGCATTGGCCCTGCCACACTAGATTAAGCCATTGCACCTTCAAATGCTGCTGTCTGACGTGGGTGAGAAGTGAGGGCTTTGGAAAGAAAAGGGAAAACCAGTCAAGGGCTTGTGCCACCCGGTAATTCACTGACCCAATTGTGCACTGCTGTGTGAGGGGAGAGAAATTCCTTCCTGACCCTTGTGCTCATCAGCCTATGCCCTGAAGCATGAGATTTGATTTTCTTTATCTGGCTTTCTGTAATTGCAGATGTCACGATGGTGCTCCCTGTATCCCACCCCTCGGAAATGGCATCTGTCTCACTTAAGTCAGTGGACCTTCCCTTCTTGGAGTCTGTTCCTGACCCCTTTCTGGGATGAGCAGGGAAGGAGAATGGGTCCAAGCCACCCACTGCTTTTTCCCTATGAGTGGCCCTGTTTTTCTCCCCATTGCCATCAGTGTGGGTCATTCAGCTCCATAACTCCGGCCTTTCTGCTGGAAGCAGAGACAGTGCAAAGCCCCCACGGACCCCATTGCCATGCAGTGGTCTCTGTGCATTACAGCAGTGGTACCATTTGTCCCCAAGCCTGGGTGTTCCCTGGAGGAGGTGGAAGGGAGGAGAGTGAGGAGCTCTGCTAAAAGGGTAATGCATGGAAAAGTGGGATTAGACACAGCCTGCAGTCTGAGTGCTGCTCAGGTTATAAAAATGATGAGCAGAAATCAAGAATGAGGTTACTGTTCTCTGGGCATGCCAGGCATGAACCCATCAGCAAAGCATTGCCATGCTGTGCTGGCACCCGCTGTCCTGCTGTGCATCCCCATCCCTGTCCCTGCTGGTGCTCTGCTCTGTGCTCTTTGCAGAAGCTTGGGGAGTGTTTCCGCAGCACTGAAGTGGCTCAGGAGGCCTCGTTTCCTTTTCCAGAGTGACTCGGGCATTTCTGGGAAGGAAGCAGCCTTCTCCTTAGATGGCCGCAAAATCTTCAGCGTTGCTCTTTGCAAGTGCAGTCGTCAGCACATATTGAAAGCACTGCGGTGCGAAACAGATGTTGTCATTATTATTTCTTGTTTGGATGTGGACGCGTTTAATCCCTTTCCATGGGCAGCGCTGGCTCTCTGAGCTGCCCCACTCTTCATTTTGGTGGCTTTCATTCTTTTAACCCGATTCCCGGTGTCACAAACTCCTCCTGGGCCATAGCTTTGAGTGGAAGCTTGCTCTGTGTGAGCTCCCAAGCAGCGCCATGCGGCACGGGCTGCCCAGCTTTGTGTTCCCCCCCATGCACATGGGTAACTCCTGCAGCTCCTTTTCTCCAATGGATGGGGCTGCTGTGGATGTGCTGCACTGCAGCCATCCCAGTAGACCCAGTACCCAACAATTGGGTGCCCTCAATGGCTCAGGAAGAGCACTGAAGGCACTTCCATTGTGGAAAGCAGCCCTCAGGGGGAGTTGGCTGCTGCTGCATAGCAAGTGCATGGGGTTAATGGAGGATGGGGGTGATGGATGCGTGCCAAGAGCTCATCAGGGAAAATCGCATTCCTTCGAGGAAATCGATAATCCAGGGATGCTTATGTTGCTAATTTGCAGTGGGTCGGCTTCGTCGCGCCTGCTGGGTGTGCAGACGTGGGTTGGTGTGAGCAGGGCCCTCGGCTGTAGATTTCAGTGGCCACGCGTGCGTGCATTGCCCATAGATCCCAACTGGAAGTGGTGGGGCTGCTCTGAGCCGTTCGCTTTTCCTTCTCCCCCTTATGATGTTGGTAGGAACTTCCCACGTTCTCAGTGATTTTTAGATGCAGGAGAATGGGGAATGCAGTGCGCAACCCCAGTTGGACCCAAATGAGACTCCATGAGCCCTGGGAACTCGGCAAACCTACAAAAAAGACCCCAAGCTGACCCCAAGACCTATGTTGCGTGCTCAGAAGGGTGAAGCAGTGTGCTTCTGGGTGACAAGCTGGCTGATGGCATGCATGGGGACCCATCCCCTGGGATACAGAAGAAGGGCAGTTCGTACAGAAGGGGTGCTGAGCTCTTTGCTCAGTGGCACTTTTTCTGTTTTTTTCCACTGTTGAAAGGGAAAAAAAGCATGGGATGCTCTGTGTGGGGATGACACAGAGCCTGGGAGTGCCACCGGTGCATCTCTCCCTGCTCCCACCCCACCTGGATGGGGGCACATCTTGCTGTGCTGCTGGGCTCCGTCACTGCAGTGCTTGCGCCTCAACCAGGGCTCAGCCCCACGTCCCATAACGCGTGGTGGCACGGGGCCAGGCTCTGTGCTAATGAGACGGCTTCAAATCAGAGTTAATCATTGACCAGCCTGAATGCTATCGGGGTGTATCTGAATTCCTCGCTCCTGTAGATGTGCTGTCGCGGATTTGATTGTCGCGCTCTCGCCAGAAGCTGCTGTGCCAAATGTTTTGCAATGAAAAAACCCCAAACCACATGAAAGCAGCTGAGTTTCACGTTTCATTGTAACCCCAAATTCAGGTTTGCCAAAGGGTTTCAGTCGTTTTACGAACCTTTCCCATGAACCTTCGGCAAAGGCTGCAGCTTAGGCTGTTTTTGATGAAAAACCAGGTGCGATCTCTGCTGCTTTTGAACAAATCTGGAGCTTTGTGCCATGCTGGAGCTTGAGCCCATTTGCACAGAGCGTTGTGCATGCTCTAAGAAAGCCAAATTGCACACATCTGGGTCCAAGCTGCTTTTCTCCGTGGGGGCACACAGCCGCCAGAGCAGGCTCAGCACAGCCCCCACCAAGCTGTGAGTGCCACCGGGTGTTTTCCAGCCACTGTGAGCACTGTGCTGTGCTTTGGTTTGCATTTGGAGCATGCCCACTCAACATCCATCACTGTGCAGGGAGTGCCAGTGGTTTGCATGGGGCTGTCCCGTCCCATTGCGTTGCTCACCGCTGTGGCTTTGCTATGGAGCAGCCAGGGCTGAGCCTGGCCATTGCTTTAGGAATAACTGCAAAACTCAGGGCTGTGCAAAGAGCTCAAGGCCCAAAGAACACATCGGGGCCGTGCAGGGTGAGAATTGGGCTCTTTGTGATCCCAGCCTGAAGTTGCTGTGTGTTATTGTATCCACACGCGGATTGCTTTTTCGGCAGCGCCGTCTTTCCTTTCTCCAGCAATTTCCTGAAATAACGTTAGGGAAATGTGAAAATCTTGAACTTTTGAACCTCCCTGGAGGACGGCGTGCAGGGGGTGGGTGGTGGCAGCAGGAGGAGGGGTCGCCGGCCTGTTGGCTGCCGTTTATTTTGGCTATGGGGCCCTGGAGGTGCACGGGGTGGGGGGAAGCTCACCAGCCCCCCGCCCCATAGAAGAGCCCCTTCTTTAATGGCTGTCCCATGGGTGGGTTGTGGAGGCGAGGAAGGCAGAGGAAGTTTCCTTTTGCTTGCAGATGCCAGGAGGAGTAAGGGGTGCCTGGGCTGGGTGGTGAGGGCAGGAGGTGGCACATGAGGTGATGGATGGGAGCGGGCTTTCAGCTGGGCTGTGGCCATGGGCAGAGGAAAGGAGGGGGGGGGGGGGGGGGGGGGTGAATACAGAGAGCCTGGAAAGTACTTTTCCCTCTGATGAACTTCAGAGGCGTATAAATCACTGCCAGGCTGCAGCTGCGGAGCATGTGATGCTGGCAAATGAATGTTCCTTCGGAAAACGGCCCGGCCGCGTGCTCCCTGCTCACCTCTTAAAGGCACAGCCTGGGAGTGTGGGGCGTGGGAATGGGGCTGGGGGTGCTGCCTGCACCTATGGAAGGGAAGAAGGCATGAAGGGGGTTCTGCAAAGCTCCATGTAGTGCAAAGCTCCCTTTAGTGCAGAGCTCTCTGCTGCAGTGCTCTTTGAGGTGCTAAGCTCGCCATGGTGCCAAGCTTGCAGTGATGCAAAGCTCTCCATGATGACAGCGCACGGTGCAGAGCTCTCCGTGATGCAAAGCTCTCCACAGTGCCAAGAACTCTATGGTGCAAAGCTCTCACGGTCCATAGCTTTCCCTGGTGCTCTCTGCGGTGGGCTCCTGCTCTGCTAGGTGCAGTCAGGATCAAGATGCTGCTGAGGGCATCCTGCTCCAAAGTGGAGAAACCACATGCTTTGGTTTCTGCGTCACAGTTCTGCTGCTGTGCTCTCACCCACCTGGGCTTTTGTGCATTGCAGGGACTCGCAGAGGATGGAGATGTGTAATGTGGGCTCCAGGACATGCCAGAATCTTGCAGTGACAGTCATTGAGCTAGCGGTGTAGGTGACATCGCACTGGGTGCTGGCTGCCTGCTCAGCACCGAGGTTGCCAGATGCTGGGGCAGAGGGTGGAGGAGCATCTTCCTCATGAAGGCATCATGGGAGGAGAGGAACCCAGAGCTGCAACTTCTGCCCAGGGCTGCTGGCATGTGGGAGGGGGAGGGAGCCCAGCCACTAGCAGAACAGCTGAAAATGACTCAGTGCTTCCATAGTACCTTAGGTTTCTGTGCAAGCAGTTGCCTTCGTTGCCAGAGGGCCATGGTGGGAGCTATGGGAAGCCATACTTCCTCACCTATTGCCCCAGTGCTGGGCTGGAGAGGTTCCCAGTAAATTCTAAGTGGGAAGGGGGTTTGGAAAAGTGTTTGGAAAGCGCAGTGAGGGCGCTCAGTGGGAGAGCTGGGTGGCTGCACTGCTTTTTGTTGCAGTGGGAGAGGAGCTGGGGGGCTGCTGGGGTGCACTGCAGCTTCATACACTGCGTGTTCTCTCACTGCTGTTTGAGCAAGGAGAGTTGAGCAGGCAGGGAGGAGAAAACCCAAACCCAGAGCCCTCTCTGTGGTTTACGTAGTGAAGGAGATAAGGGAATATCTAATTGAGATAAACATATAATGCGAGCGTGGATGCAAACGGAGAGATCACAAATAGAATTTTGTGCTGGAAGAAGCAGAGGTTTTTTAATGTGGTTTGCTTTAGCACTGCTATTGGAGACAGCAACAACCTGTCCGGGGAAGGGGCACCTCTGATGTCTTCTGTCTGTCATTCAGTGCCCATTTCTCTTGAGATGTGCACACCAGATGGGGGGGGGCTGCTCACCATGTTACCCCTCCATCTGCTGGGGCTCCTGGGGTGCAGTGCTGGGGGTGCCCAAGGGGTTAACCTGGGGCTGCTTCCTATGGTGAAAAGGCTCTGGCCCTTCTGTGCATGATAGGAACATTTTATTATTTTTTTTAAGGGTTATTCCCCTTCCCAGGCCCTCCCTGTTATCTGTGGGCTGTCAAAACGCCTGGAATGTGGAGACCCATTGGACATTGACCCAGCTCAATTAGCGAGGCTATCTGATTGGACTGTGTGCAGCCTAATTAGCTTTGGCCTCCAACCAGGAACTGAAACCCAAATGCAGGCATAGCATCCTTCCTTACAGCTCACCTTGAGAAAGGGTTCTTAGCTTGGGAAGATAGAGCCTTCCCCAACCTGTCCGTCTGTCCATCTGTTCCTCATGCCAGCTGATTCTGGGAAGAAAAACCTCAATGTGGGGATAACCTCCCTGCTGCCCAGCCCCTGCTGCTGAGCCCTGGGGGTCATGTAAAACCGGAGGCAGCTTTTTTCCCTTGAAAAACAGCACGTGCTGTCTGGCGTCCAGAAGGAACTTGCTTTTACTGAAGGCGTGCTGGCTCTGGTGGCTGCCTTCCCTATCTCATCAGGCCTTCCTGCAGCACGTAGGCACCCAGTTCCCAGGCTCCTTGCTCCAGACCTCCCTCTGCGGTGGATGGAGATGTGGGGATGAGGTAAAGGGGTCAATATGGTTCTGCTGTGGTGTGGGGACTGGACCCCATAGTCCTTGGCTGGCATTGGATTTCCAGCTTTGGCTGCTTGTCAGGCACACGGAAATGGTGATGGGGAAGGACCCCAGGGAACCCCTTAGAACTGGAGGTGGGCATTTCCCCAAGGGAAGTGCTGTTTGTAGGCTGCTCTGATGTCTTCTGCCCAAAGGCCACCTCTGTGCATCACTGTGCTGGCTCTCACCTGGAAGACCCACGCAGTTCTGTCCTTGCCATCCCCTGTTAACAGCTTCCCCTGCTACCCCAAACCGCCTCCAGCTGCTGAAAACCCACTTTGCAGCATTGCTTTTTTGTTGCCCACGTTGTGACTGGTGATGTTGCAGTGCTGGCTGCAAGTTGGTGGTGAGCACCGGTGCCAGCCGCATTGGATCAATTAAAGCCCATTATGCCAAACGAATGACTGTAATTATCTCAAATCTGGATTAATGCACGAGCGCAGCACCGTAACTCAATCCGTCTGGCTGACGGTGAGCTGCTGGGCAGGAGGGCTGCAGGAGTCACTCCTTAGGATTTGTCTGATCCTTGGGGGGGGAAGATATTGAGAGTTTTGGGGTCTGGGCCGGGTGGGCATTCTGTTAAAGGGTTAAGATTGCACAGTGCTCACATAACCCACATGCGCCCTCACCTCTGCTCATGTAAAATCTGTTTGCAGGAAGGGAGGGGTTGTGCCAAGCCCAGGGCTGGGCAGTGGGGGGAATCAGGAGACCTGGTCTGGGTTTGCGTTGGGTTTGTTGGGTCAAGGTTGGTGTGCAAACTTGTCTTGAGCAGAACCTGACTGCAGCACCAGTGTTATCCTTCCCTTCGGCCATTGGCAAACACTGGATGCTCTGGAGGAGGTATTTTTTCACTGGATCTCCAGGTCTTCCATTCGCACCTTCCACCCACATGAACTTGGAGTGTTTCTCTTTTCCCTGTTGCTGTTTTGCATTCGGTGTTGTCTTATCCCATGATCTGTGAGCAGCGGTACAGCTCTCCCTCCAATGAGACACGTGGGTCGTCAGCCCCATTTTGGAGATGGAGCTGCAAGCTCTCGTTAACCAGAACTCTCAGCGCTGCTTCCTTGCACTCTTTTTGCTGCTTGTCTCCCTGCCTGCTTTGGAGAGGAAGACTTCAGGGCTTGATGGAGTGGCTTTCCCCAAAGCATGGAGACAGAAGGGGAGTCCATGACCCTGCATGGGGATGGGACCTGTGTGCTCAGGATAGTAGGAAGGGCACCGGGGATGCAGGTGATGCTGTGTTGGTGCTGCACAGCTATTGCCGTGCACACAGCCCCAAACTTCTCCTTTTGCTGTAGCTAAAGCGAGCTTAATACTTCCCAGCTCCTTTTGCATCTCTTTGCCTCCTGCTTGGTTTTCCATTGCTCAGAGCGTAGCACCCCCTCAAGGACAATTAGATCACTTCCAATTTGCCCGTAAGCTCATAAAACTGCAATTGAATGTAATTAAAAGGCCATAACGAGCTTCAGCAACCTGCGGGACCGCTGCACTTTTGCTCTCACCGCGCTGGTTTTGGAGAAAGGGATGAAGTCAGGGAGGATGCGAAGGTCAGCGTGGGCATGGGGAGATCTCAGAGTCATAGAAACATAGGATGGGCGGTGTCGGAAGGGACCTTAATGATGAGATGATGAGGATGATGATGAAGAGGAGGAGGAGGAGAATGAAGAGCACTCTGCCAGCCCTGCAGCCCTGGCTGCCAGCAGGACCCCGCACCTCTCCTCGCCTATTCCTGCAGCAGGTTCCCAGCCTGTAAATCAGGGGCGCTCTCAGAGCTGCTGACAGCAGAACAGAGTGCATTGTGAGAGCAGGGACCGCGCCGGCCCTTGAGGGGTGAAATAGGAGCCTGTAATTTCTCAGGACTGTTGTGACATCTTTGCACAAGCGTGTGATTGAGTCACATTTGCTTTATCAGCAGAATCCTTGTTTGCCCGGGTGCACCCCCCCGCCCCCTTCCCGCTCCCCCCGGCCCTGCTGCAGCATTCCCCCCCTCCCATAGGTCATGCTCTCCTCTTGCTCACACTTCCTGCTTTTGCCTCCTCCACCCATAGCACTGCACACAGCGAGGAGGGCTCCAAGCCTGCCCTGGGGTATCAGGGGGATGCCAACCCCGAAAGTCCAAGATTGTGGGTTCTTTGGTGTGGGGTCACCAGAACTCGGGGCTCTGGCAATCCATCTCCCAGCAGGGCCCCCATGGTGCTTTAGGGTGGGCTGCCGAAAATCCAAATGTTGATGAGCCCTTCCTCACCCCTGCAAGTTGTGCTTCCAAGGGCGGTGGGGAGGTTTGATTTTATCCACGAAGTTGTGCCTAGAGGACAGAGAAGACTGAAAGGGATGGAGTGCTTTTGCACTTCCTGCCATTGGTATGTTTAGGAGGGGAGCAGAGGCTGCACAGAGCCAGGGATTGAGGCTGGGGATGCGCAGGGTGCCAGGGAGAAGCTGCCCACGGGTGCTGTGATTCAATGCTGCAGCCTCATAAGATGAGATGTGGGCTGAAGGCAACGTCTTGCATTTACAGGATGTGTGCAGAGGGGCTGGGTTGGCAGAGCTGCACCCTGGGTCGGTGCTGTGAGCCTCTGGCCAAGGAGGAGACCCCAACCGTGTCTGCACCCCATCTGGCATCACTGGTCCTGTGGAAGTGGGGGAGATGGGAGAACACAGCTGTGTGGCTTTGAGGTTTTAGTTCGGTCAAAGTGAAAACTTGTGGGGAGGGGGAACCCACTGTGAGCAGTGAAACTGAGCTCCTCGCCCTCCCTTGGAGGGAAAGCACCGCGCGGCTGCGGAGATGGCTCCCCGAGGAGCAGACGCAGGCTGTGATTTCTTAACACCCACAAGAAGAGATATTTACATGCGTTCTCCCCTGTGCAGCTTTAGGGAGGGCCTGAAAGAGAAAGGGGAAAAAAACAAGTGATTTTTTTTTTTTTGGGAGGGGGGGGTGAAACCGCACGACTTCCTCGTGCCTGGTTTTGGGGGATGGGCCGCCTGTCCTCGCTGGGCGAAGCGCTGTGAATGCTGTGCGGTTTGGTGTCATTGGCTACAGGATGCTTCTTGCTCCTTGGTCCCACGGGTGCTGCACTGCTGAGCGGAGGGTTTCCCAAGGTGTGTTTGGTGCTGTGTGCCACCCTTGATTGGCTTCTCTCTCTTGCAAGTTGCAAGTGGAGGTTATGGAGCTCTGGGGGAGGTGGGTGCAAGCTGGACGTGACTTTGGTGCTTGGGATTGTCAGCTCCTTGGAGGTGGCAGGATGGGACCTCACGCCATGCCTTCTTGCAGGATGGGGACCTTGCTGTGCCGGTGTAAATCCAAAGCAAACTCGCTCCAGGCTGAGGGCTGTTGAGTATCATGCACTGCAAATGTGCTCTTTTCCCTGAATTCTTTCATCAGGGACCGAAGCGAGGATCTGACCTCTGGTGGTCACCACTCCCATGGCAGTTTCCAGGTGAAAGCTGGGGTCGAACCATTGGGTCCTACCATGCTGCAGGGCAGGCACTCATCTCTGCACCCAGGTTCCTCAGGGGAAGCCTGCTGGGGCTCTGCTGTGCTCTTGAGGCACGGGAGAAGTGAGCAGCGATTTTTCACTGCTGAGTACTGTTAGGGAACCTCGCCACCTGCAGAGTCACCTGCAAAAGAAGCAAGGAGTGCTCGTGCACTCGGTGTGTTGCATTGCATTGTGGATTCACATGAATTTGGCTGCAGGAGCTTTGCACGTGGCCAACCCCAGTGTTATCCCTGGGAGCAGAGCAGGACGAGCGTTCCGACAGCCCCATCCCTGCTGCTGGTCCTGACTCCCCTCTGACTGCAGCCCTTCAGTGTAAGGACTGCGCTCCGGAAGGGAGCGGCTTCCCAAATTTAGAATTTCCTGCAGTGCAATACCCAGAATTGATCTGCGTGCTGATTACGGAGGAAGAGGTGCTGAGAGAAAAAAAAATAAAAAGAAGAAGAAAATAAAAAGCAAATAACGGAAGCGTGGGGGTGAGGGCGCCGTGCTGGGGATGCTGAGCTGTGCCACCACCTGCAGGACAGCAGGGCTGGGGGCTGGAGGTGGGCTTTGGGGCTTCCCCCCTGCTAGCAGCACAGTGAACTCCTGGATAGACCAGAAAAGGGTTTCCAGCAGAGCTAGGTCACTGTAGTTTTACTGGCAAAGCCTCTTAAGCATCAATGAAGATTATACTGGTGAAAGCTTACGCTGGTACGGTTTATTCTGGTACAAATGAGCTATCCTGGGAAAAATCGCCCCTGCGCTGTTGTAATTGTTTCTGCTCTGGTTTAGAAGTGTTAAAATCACAGCCCGAGGTGTTGCTGTGTCAGCAGCCGATGGGCTGCTGGGGCTCACCGGGCAGAGCAGCGCTGAGAAATGCAGCTCTGGTGGTGAATGCAAGTGCTGAATGCAGAGGGGGAGTGGTGCATGGAGGAAGTGATGCAAGGGCTGCTGGCTTGCTCAGGTGCTTTAGCAAACCTGGGGGCTGAAAGCAGCGTCCTGCAGGCGGCTGCTGGTGCAGTTGGGAGCTTTGGGCTTTTGGCCCAGGGAGTGCCAAAGGGATTGGAAATTAGAGGTGCAAAGCTGCAGAGGGATGTTTTGTGCTTGTCTGGTCTGCTCTGAGGACTTAATGTATTTGGATGAGAATGGGGGCAAATGTTTTATAGTGATGTTTTCTTATTGAAAACTAATAGTAGTTAATAAACGTTGCTTGGCACAAAGACATCAGGCCAAAACAAGGAAACAAACAAACAGCAACAAGGGAGGTTTATTCAGCAGCTGAGACACTGCCAGGGTCTTGTTGTGCCCAGGAGCTTTTCCCAGCTTTGGCTCTGTTTTCTTGCATGACCCTGGGAAGATGGTGGGGCTCTTGTATGCCTTACTTTCTCCAGCCAGGTACTGTGCACGCAATCTGGGCTTCTCTGCATGTTGGTTTCCCCCAACTGGGCTCTTCCATGTGTTGCTTTCCCCAGTCATGAAACCACGATAATGGCACCCAATGGATGCATTGCATGAGTGGAGGGCAGTGATGAGCACAGTGGGCCTTAAAGCCCCAGCCTCTGACAGAATGAGGCTCCTTATCATATGGTTGGATCAGAACCTGCCTGCTCTGCTGTGTGCAATGCTTTATGCTGGGACACATGGAGCAGAGCCCAAAGCACGGCTCTGTGTGGCTGCTGCATTCCCCATGCCACGTGGCCTTGCCCTCTGTGTCCATATCTTTGGGAAAATATCCCTCTGGATCCTGTGGCTTGCAGGTTCATAATTTAGAGAGAGAAAAGAGCTTTGCTGCACATTCTTCAGCTGCTGAGCATCTCTCGGTTCTCTCTCCCTACTGCCATGGGGCATCTTATAGGATATATAGAGGTCGTTGTGTTTAAACAAAGGACACATAGAGAAAATAGCCGCAATTTATGGGTGCGGCAAGAGGGGAAATGCTTTGAGAACTGCTTTTTTTCCTCTTTTTTTCTTTCTTGTATTTAGAAACAGACACAGAGTTTATTTTGGTCAGGAGATAATCACACACGGTGGCTTTAAATGGCAAAAGTACTCAAGAAAAACGAACCGCCTCACGCTGCTTGCACTGAAAGCAGCCTTTGGGAAGTGACCTCCCCAGTTTGCTTAGCCAAAGATGTATCCTTCGTTGTAGGTGTTTATTTGCTTGGAGTTGTTTATTTGAAGGATGTTTCCTCAATCTGGGTGTTAGGGTTTCAACATAGAGAGATGAACACTTTGGGCTGTGCTCGTTAGACAGCTCATCCCGGGGCTCCCTGCCTGCTTCCTTGCAGCTGGGTGAGATTTGGGGTGAGCACACTCTGCCTGTGCCAGAGGCGAACGTTTCCTTCTTGCTTGTTGCTCTGCAGACAAGGAAGAGTGCGGGGAGGAGTGGAAACTTCCCGGTGCCTTGAGCCACGCTGCTTCCGTGTGCATGGCGACGGGCTTTGGGTGCAAACGCACCCCAACGCGTGGCTGTGCCTACACACGCTTCTCCCTGATTTGTGTCTTCAGCACGAAGTAAACAGGATGGGTGCTTGGGAGCTCTGTGCCCTGGGGATGGTTATTTCAGGAGAGGGGCTGGGACGGCGAGTCGAGCCCACACGTGCTTTGCTCTCTGACGTGCTGCAGTCGGCACGGGCTGCTCGCCAGTAACCTGCCTGCGACCTCGCCTCGGCAGCGCCTGAAATTCCCAGGACCATTGGAGGCAGGGCTGCGTGTGCTTCCTTCGCCCTACTGCCAGCACGAGGGCCCTGTTCCACTCTGCTGCTTCAGGGCTGTGAGCCCCGTGCATCCTCGGTTGTGGTTTGAGACATCCCCACATGTTGCCTTGGTCCTCAGTTTTAGGACATCTTCATCCCCATCCATCATTTTGGACCCCAGCTGCTGCGGTTTTTGGGTCTCCTCCAGAGCAGGGCTCCGTGCCCAAATGCACAACCTGCTGCAGGATAAACGCCTCCTTTTGCTTTGAGCACCCTGAGAGTGAAGGATAGGAGGGTGACAAGGCACAGCTCTCATCCCATGTGCTCAGAGAACATTGTGGTGCCAAGCCTTACTCCAACCTCTTTAAAGAAGCCAAAAAGCAGAGAACTGGGAAGAACGGTCCTGAAGCCTCGAGGAATGTCCCGAGGTTCCTGTTGTGCAGCACTCGTGTCACTCATCCGCAGATGACGCAGTGGCTGGTGGTTATTTTAAGTCAACATCCTGCAGGAGCCAACAGGAGGCCAAGACCCCAGGGAGCACATGGGGATGTGTGCCAGGGCTGGGTTTTGCCATTGGTGGTGGCGTTGGGTTGGGGCATACGGTCAGGGCCTGTGTCCCCTCTGTGTGTCCAAGGTAGGGTGCTGGGTGCAGTGGTGTGATGCTGAGTGCACTTTTGCAAGAGGAGCATTGCAGTCTTGCTGGGAATCTACACTTCCCTGTAGTGGGATTTCCTTGCTCAGTTGGTGCTCTCTGGGGGAGCCGGCTGGGGCTGGGTTTGCTGTGGATTTGTCAAGCACATTTCCCACTGTGCAATGCTTCTGTTGCTTAAAAACCTTCTGGTCTGCATCTGTTTGGCAAGAGATGTGTTTAGGGGCAGCAGACTTGCTTGTAGTTTTCCTCCCCCCCCCCCATCCCTGGAGCCATGGAATTGCAGTGATGAGACGGAGCCTTGCTTACCCTTGCACCATTTCTACATGCCCATAGAGGCCAGAAGAAGTGGGACAGGAGAGAGACCTGACCGCATGCGGGTGACAGAAGCCATCATTTCCCAGGACAGCATGAACTTCAGCAGCCTGCAGCTGAAGGCAGTGGCTCTCAGACCCCACCACAAAGCCCTGCACTCCAATCAAGGGGCTTTGCTGTCACCTGCCCCTCGCTGCCCGTGTGTTTGCTGCTGTGAGCCCAAGGCAGCTCGGGGGTCCTGGGGGGGTTCCCACAGCCCCCCCCCCCCACAGCCTTCCGGCTGCTCCCCCCGCAGTCAGCTTGGGGGCCACGAGCCTGCCTCTTCCTTGCCTAGGATTGTTTTGCAAGCAGCGTGACAGGATGAGGAGGAAACGTGCCAGGAATGGCTCCATGTCTCCTCTCGGGAGAATTGCTGGCTATTTTTAAACACCCCTCTCTCACTCCCCTGGGACAGCCGAGCTGCTCAGAGCACGGCGGGTGCAGCCCCCCCAGTGCTGCCTGCAGCAATCTGTGTCCTCTGCACGGCTCAGCTTGCACAGCTCTCCAGCCCTGCTGGGGCTGTACATGGTCTATCCCTCTGCACCTTCCCTTTAGCATCCCTTTGAAATCTGAATTGTGGTATCTATAGGGTGGGCCCTGGTCCTGCATCCCCTGGTCCTGCATCCCTTAGTTCTACACCCTCTGGTCCTGCACCCTTTGCGGAGTGATGCTGCTGGGTACAGGGGGTGAAGGAGGGAGGAGGGCAGTGACAGCTCTGGAGTTGGGAACTCTCCGTGTTGGTGATCTTTGGGTTCTACACCAAAGAGACCCAAAACCAAATGGGATTTCGGAAGCGGTGCTGGTGGAGGAGAATGCATCGGGAGGTTGGGGGTGTTGAAAAGCAGCCTCTAGAGATCTGGCAGCGATACCAGACGAGACTCAAACCCTTTTCTCTTCTTCTCTCTTCCAGATTTCTCAAACCAAGTGAATTCCACATCCCTGAACTCCCCGACGAGCCGAGGCCCCATGGCCACCCCATCCCTGCACCCGTCCATTGGGCCGGGCATCGGCTCCTCGTTGGGCTCCCCAGGCCAGCTGCACTCACCCATCAGCACCCTGAGCTCACCCATCAATGGCATGGGGCCACCCTTCTCCGTTATCAGCTCCCCCATGGGCCCACACTCGATGTCTGTCCCCTCCACGCCCAGCTTGGGATTCGGCACCAGCAGCCCACAGGTGAGGGGGAGAGCGGCAGGGATGTCGCTGCTGGTTTGATGGGGCAGAGCCGTGGTTTTGGGGTTTGATCCAGTCCCGCTTCTGGTTACGTTCTCCCAGGTTTTGAGGATTGAAACCCCACTGCAGATAGCACGGGGAGCAAAACCCCATTTCAGGCAGCATGGGGATGTAGGCAGGCGCCACAGGGTGGCAAAGCAGAACCCAAAGGGGGAAATGAAGCCCGGGGCTTCCTGCTGCTCCGATGTCATATGGGGGACTGCTGGGGTGTAGAGCAGGACCACAGCCATCCATCAACTGTCCCCTCCCTGCCCACTGCCCCTCTTTCCCTTCACAGAGGGAGGAACTGGTGTTGGTTGGCTGAAGATTATGTAAAAAAACTCCAACTAGCAAGAGATAAGCTCTTTTTAAAAATAGCAAGATCGGGGAGAGCTGGCCAGCCCCTGCCACCTGTTGCTGGCTGCTTGCACGATATATGTTTAGTAAAAGGGCAGATTAAGGAATTGGCTACCACCTGCCACTCAGTGCCGGTTTATTTATCCCAAGCCCTCGCTGGGAGTCAAGCACCTGCCAGCACCTTTATTTTTAAATATTGGCCTGATTTATTTCCAGCAATAACGGGGTCTTTTTGCCTCTGGCTGGGGAGGGACGTGCCGTGCGGGCACTGTCAGCCATCCCCAATGGAGATGCAATGGGAGAGGCAGCGTAGGGTTTGCCTGTGCCCCTGTAGGTTCAGGGGGAGCTCTCTGTGCTGCCTCCTATCCCGTGGCAAAGGGAAGGGGAACTGAAATGGTGCTTTGAAATGGGCAGTGCCAGCTCTGAAGTGGTGGGGAAGGAGTGGGAAGCAAGGTGGGGCTGAGCCACCAGCTGGGAGGGGTGGAACGAGGAAGCTCTGCTGTTAGGCATGATGCGGTGTAGGAACTGGAGGAACCGAAATAAAACCCAACCACAGAGTAAAAAGGGGAATTGAGAGCATGGTCAGATGGTGCCTGGAAGCAAGCCGGCGGCACGGTGTCTCCCAGCCCTGGCGGCACAGTGCCGGCACCACGGACTTGTCTTAAGTGGTTTTCCTTCAGGAGATGGTGAGGAGGTTTCCAGCCTAATGGCTCCTGTCCATCTGTCCCCTGTCTGGGTGCATTAGGGCTCTAGCCCTGCAGCAGGCACCTACCTGGGCTTGCATAGGAGCACAGGAGGAGGAGGAAGAAGAGAAAGGAGTGCAGTCCCCCCATTGTGCACCGGCCAGCAAAGCGCCGGGGGTAATGAGGCGTGCGGCCCCAGCCGCCGGGTGGGGATCACCCTGATGGAAGGTGGTTTGCATCAGATGGCAGATGCCACTTGCCATCAGGCCATGCCTCATTGCCTCTGGAAAGGCAACAGAGCAGAAGGGTGTGGGGCAGCCGCGCCGGGGTGGGACGGAGATGTCAGCTCCCAAAATCCCGGCTGCGTTCCCTCTGCTGTTTCTTCCCATGCAAGCTCTGACCCAGCTCCTCCCGGTCTGAGCTTTGCCAAAAGACATCAGCTCTGACCTCGAGCATCTCCTCCTGCCTGGGATCTCACGCAGCCTCCAGACGCAGCCCGGCTCCCAGGCGACTGCTGGGGATCCTGTGGGGAGGGAGGGGGCACGAGCACTGAGCTGGGCACGAGCTGGCAGAGAGCCTGAGCAGTGTGAGCAAAGCCCCAGCCTGCCCAGAAGTCTGTTTGCTGGGATTTAGTGCGTGTTTAAGCCGTCTTACTTAAAATTGCTGTGAAAACAAAGAAAGCATAATTTTCTGTAAGAAATGGAAGGGATGGACTTGCAATGCTGGAGGCTTTTTCCTCCCTCCTGCTTTGTGCTGCTTGAGGCAGCACTCGAAGCAGCTTGGGGCACTGGGGGAATGGATCAGGAGCAGGATTAGGCTCCTCTAGAGCCTTTACACAATGATTTTTGAATGTGAGTGTGTTACGGATGGAAAAAGAGGAAAACTCTGGTTGCCATTAGACCAAAGGGGATTTGATCCCCCGTGCAATGAACTAAAAAGGGAAAAGAGAGGAGCTGAGGAGTCCCGGCGCGTAGGGCTGCCACGTCATTGGGGAAGCAGAGCAGCAGTTCTGTGTCCCTGCTCCATGCTGTGTATGGTGCACTCCCATGGCACGTGCTTCCAGCTCCGCGCCAGCTATAGGGGAAGGAGTGGGGCTGGCGCCAGAGCGGTGTGGGAACCTCATAGCACACGTGGGGCTGGGGCTGCAGGAGGAACTGGTGACTTCTCCCATCCTGGGGCTGACTCAGCTCCAGCGGGGCTGAGTTATGGGGGCGGTGGCACCCCCATGTCCTGGTACCCTTCAGAAGGAAGATGCTCACATGCTTCTCACGTGGAGTTTGGGGTTGGGGAGGGGGGGGGCTTGATGATGAAAAGCTTATTTTAGCAGATATCTAAAGTCTTCTGCCCCAGCTCTGGTGCAGCACCTGGTGATTAGCTCCAAAATGTGTTGTGGGGGTGTTGCCAGAGCCAGTGACCCCAAAGCCATATGCAGTGTTGCAGCTTAGTGTGGCTCATGCCTTTCACCCTGGTGTTGTCACGTCCCCAAGGGATGCTCCTGCTGCACCCCTGCTCACTGGGGTGGTTTTGCCTCACTGTGTGCTGTAGTTATCAGCCCTCTGTCTGCCAAGTATTCCCACCAGCTTGGAGGCTTGAAAGTCAGAGGAGTGGCTGTGGTCTTCTAATGGACAGAACACGAGCCCCAGAACTTCCCTGAATTAATCTGTGACAAGTGCAATTGCCCACTGTCTCTATTAAGGAAGAGAAAAACAACAAGCTGAGACAAATCCTTCTCTTAGTAGTTGGCAGGAGCTGCAGAAGCCTGGCTGCCCACGCAGGACCCCATTATACCTTCCCTGGGCAGGGCTTTGGTCCTTGTGGGGTCCCTCCTGCATCCCTGTCCCCTCTTGATAGGACTATGCAGGAGGGCACAGTGACACCAGCACAGAGCATTTTTGCAGAGGGGTTTTTCTGATGGCACTGAGCATAAAATCTTGTTGCAGAGAAAATCCCTGAGGCCCTGAAGGTGCAGATGGCTGCTGCGATGGGGACAGCAGCCTGGAACCTGCAGGCTGGGGCTGCAGCTCTGTCCTCACACCTTTCCTTCACGCCTCAGTGAGTTATTTGGGCTATGCAGCCATGGGCAGGGTAGCAGAGCACAGGTTGCTGTGAGCTTGTTTCCATTGCCAGGACTGAGCTTTCTGACAGTTCCGTGCCTCAGTTTCTCTCTGTGCAGGAGGGGAGCACCATCCTGTCCTGCCAGGAATGTGGAAATCAAGTCAGGAATGTTTCATTGAAATCCCAGAGCTGCTGATGGGGCCACGCCAGCCCCTCTGTTCCAGCTTTCTTTGCTTTATTTCCCAGTTCTCTTGGACTCTGCTGAAGGCTGTGAATGGCAGGGAAGCATCCCACACCTGCAGCTCTGCAAAGCCAGACCTTGTTGCACCTGGCTCACTGATCTTTGGGCTCAGGTGCCCACATCCTCCTCTGGGCTCAGCACTGTGGGTTTTAAGCTGTTTGTTCCCATTTGAGGCTTGTCCCTTCTTTCATACGTTTCCCTGCCTGTACCTGATCCCATGTGCTCCCTGCTTGTGTTCTCACAGCTCAACTCACCCATGAACCCCGTCAGCAGCTCAGAAGACATCAAGCCACCCCTGGGGCTCAATGGAGTCCTCAAAGTGCCAGCACATCCCTCAGGAACAATGGCCTCCTTCACCAAGCACATATGTGCCATTTGTGGGGACAGATCTTCAGGTAAGGCTCCTCCTGCACTGCACGATGCCAATGGATGCCAAGGCACATAGGAGCAGCATCATCCCTCTGGCTTAGGGACAAAAGTGCTCAATGGGAAGGGAAAAGCCTCCCCAGGCTTGCTTTCTCCCAGGTGAGGTGTGCACAGCTCAGCTGTTTGACCTCCCCATCCTTTACACTGCCCTAATGGTAACTAGAGAAGTAAACAATTTGTCAGGCTCCTTGGTAGGGCCAATCCAGTGCTTTATCCCCAGCCCCCAGCAGGGAGGACCAGCCATTAGCTGAGTGTCCCTCTCTCTGCCTCCTTTGATCTATGGCTGGGCTCATCACATAGCACCAGATAAAAAGATGTGCTTCGTGGAGTCTCTCCACTGGTGGGAGATAAAGATGTGCTAATTCCCTTTATTCTCACGCAGCTTTAAAAGCTTTCAGCTCTGTTACTGCCCTGCTGTCTGAGTTTTGTGGTCGTGGGAGATGCCTCCTGCTCATCCTGTTGGGCTGGGGAGGGTCGTAGCGAGGTGCCCCCAGTCTTGCTGCATGGATTAACCAGGGGTGGTTGGGGCAGTTTGTAGCCCCACAGGACATCCTGGTGTTATGGAGATGAATGAAGGCAAAGCCTTCCTTGCTGAAGCTCCGAGGAGCCTCTGGCTCTCCCAAATGCTGCCCTGGGAAGGATCATGGAACGGCTTTGGGTTGGGAGGGTCCCTTGGAGAAGATCTGCAGGTCCACGACAAGGGAAAGCAAAGGATCTGTAGGCACCCAGCACCCTTGCTGAGCCCTTTCACCCGTCTGCAGGTAAACATTATGGGGTGTACAGCTGCGAGGGCTGCAAAGGCTTCTTCAAACGCACGGTGAGGAAGGACCTGACCTACACCTGCCGTGACAACAAGGACTGCTTGATCGACAAGCGCCAGCGCAACCGCTGCCAGTACTGCCGCTACCAGAAGTGTCTTGCCATGGGGATGAAGAGGGAAGGTAAGGCAGTGAGCCCCCCTGGGGTGCTGTGTGTCCTGTGGGCACCTGGCCATGTGGTTGGGGTGACACACGGGGCTGACAGGCACACGTTGTGCCCTGTCTGCCTATAGCTGGGGCCGTGCTGACCCAGGAGCGTTCCCTGGCAGTGCTGGCTGCTTTTTTCTTGTTGGGAAGAAAGAAGAAATTCAGTCTTGTAAAAAGATATCCCTTCCCCTTACTGGAATTTAAATGAAGGCTCTAAAACTCCCTGGCAGAGCCTCTTTGAAGTGCTCTTTTTAAATGCTGACTGCATCTCTCTGAAACTGCTGGCAGAATGGGCTTTTAGCAGGCACGATGGGAAAGTGACCCCGCAGCACTGCTCAGGTCTCTGCTGCCTTCTCCCCTTACACCTTCACTGGGTCAGGCAGAGCCCTTTCCCTGCTGGCATCACTCTGGAGAGCCCTTGAGGTGCCCTCCCTGGTCCTGCAGAACTTTGGTGCTTGGAAACTTTGGAGTTTTCTGGTGCAAGCAGGGATGGGTTGTACCATGGAGGTGGCTGTGGCCGGCGCGGCTGTGAGCAGAGACCTCATTTGAGTGTGGTTTAGGGGAGTGGGTTTTCCATCCCCTTGGGTTTTCCATCCCCTTGGTTTGTGAGCGGTGATGGGGAACTGCTCCGTGCCCACCAACAGCAGCAATTGCACGGGCAGCACCAGTGAAGTTACAGCTCTGTTAATTAATCTCTAAACGGTGGTGGAATTCCCCGGGGAGCGCGCGTACAGTGCGAGGGCTCGATTAATTCATCTTGATTAACATTATCGCAGTGAATAGCAAATGAATTCATAACGATCAGCCAATTATTTAAAAGTGTGACAGATGGGAGCTTCATAACTCTCCAGGCGTGCTCAGGCGGTGCTGGCATGGCACTCAGAGGGTTTTGCTGGTGCATAAGGTATGATCCCCGTGCAGGCAGAGCTGGGCTCGGTGCCTCGCTCCCCAGGTCGCAGTAAGGCTGGCAGTGCAGAGGCTGTTGGCAGTGCAGAAATGTCCCACTGCTATAGTGGAGCTGGAGCTCCCTGAGCTTTGGTTTTGAGCAGCTCATTAGTGCTGATCCACCTCATTTGCCAGCAGATGATCTCTGTCCCATTGCACCCATCCCACTGCTGCTGTCCTTCCCTTGTTGGCAGCCCCGAGCCTTGGCCATAGTCGTCCCCACAGCATCTCTTTTGGGAGCAGCTCTGGGCTGCATCCTGCACAATGGTTCCTTTTGCCCCAGTGCTTGCTTACAGGAAAGCTGGCTGTTATCCTCTGGTATAAACTGTTACCTCTTTTAAGTAACAGAGCTGAGGTAATGGGCCTCATTTCCTCACAAAATACCTCACTCTGGAGACCTAATTTATAGCCCCATAAATGCAGAGCAGACTCCTGCTGAGAAGCATCTCTTTTGTAGCACAAATGTGTTTGTATGTCGTGGAAGGATAGCAAAACCCTCTAAATTAAGTAGTGAAGGAGTCGCTGTTCAGTGGTTCTCCAGTGACTGCTCTACACCCTGATATTGGGAAGGGGCAGGACAGAGGGAGCTGTTTGGGTGGAGGCTTTAGCAGCCATGTCTGGGGGATCCAGGCTTAGTGCAGGGAAAGGATTCCTTCTGGAGTCTGCATCTCTGGCTGCTCCCTGTGAAAAAACATTACAGCACATCCTGATGCTGTACGAGCCCTATGGATTCTGGAGGTGTTGAGGCTCTGATAAATAAGCAACCAGGAGCATTTTCCCACTGTAAATTACTGCCAGCTTTGTGAGCCTTTGATTTCTGTGCTGTCTCCCAGTGAAAAATTCAGATTACCATCAGGATCTTTGACTAATGCAAAGACTGTTGTGATGGGGTGGCATCTGCATCCACAGGTGTAACTCTGGTTGATTTGGCAACCATTAGGGTCTGAGGTGAGTCTTGGTTCGCTAAACAGCTTTAGAGCCTCTAAAGCTCTGTGCCAGCAGCTTCCTGTTTCAAAGGAAAAAGTGGGAAGTGAATTAGATGCAGTGCCAGTAGGACAGGTTGGTTGTGGGATGCACTGGGGTCCCTGTGTGGCTGCAGATCACCATATGGAGCCCCAGCCCTGCATTGCCAACAGCAGGATATGCTGTCCAGGAGCCCTTTCCCATGCTCTTTTTGAGCCACCACAAGGACCCAGCGCAGCCCATCCCATCCCTCCATCTCCTTCTAGTCTCCAGGCAGCTTTGTTAATTGCAGCTGTCACTAATTGCACATGTGATGGTACCTGGTGGGATGGGTGCTGGTCCACCAGGGAACCTTCAGCACACCAGGAGACAGAAATCTGCCCCCTGGCATTGCTCTCTGGGTGTCACACCGTGGCCTGGCTCTGTTCACAGCTTGCTGTGCTGTATGACAGAACCATCCCTGCGCCCTGACATCCTCAGGGTGAACAGGAGCAGGAATATGGGAAGAAAGAGCAGGAATTGGGTCTCCATCTCACTGCTCTGAACAAATGCTGAACCAGGCAAGTGGCCACAGCCCAGTGAAGGGGCAGAGTTCAAGAGCAACAGTTATTTTTAGGAGTAATTTTGGGATGGGAAATGCTTTTCAGCTTAATGAGCTTGTTTCTTCTATCCTTTTAAAGAGCTGCTCTTTAAACCAGCTGGTGAAGTGATGCTGGGTTTGTTTGTTGTTTTGGAGAATGCTCCAAGGTTGAGAGTTAAGGGTTTGGTTTGTGCTTTTCTCTCATTGCTTTGGCAGGGCTGTGGTCAGGTTTTGGGAGTGAAGTGTCCTTGAGGTTTTGGTCTTCCAAAGCCGTTCCCTGCACGGATTGATTTCATGCAAATACTTCAATCCACTTTTTAACACTCCATTTCCATGGCATTACATTCGTAGCATCACAGCAGAATTTCGCCCATCTTAAGAAATAACCAAATGTGGGATTCAGTAAATGTGGGAAAAAAAACGGCGCCATTGATTTCCTGTATCACAGCCTTTGAGGTTGTTCACAGTAATAAGAAGCTGCAACATAGGGGAAAAAGAAAAAAGGAAGCATGGCTGCATGAGGGCAAAGCAAAAGAAACGTTCTCAGAGCTGGTTTCCTATGGCAGCACTTTTGCTATAAATGGGTACCTGAGGCATAAGCACTTCAAGATGCACAGCTAAGATACAGCAAAAAAACAAACAAACAGCAACAACAACAACAAAAAGCAGCAGAGCCCAATAAATTCCACTGCTGGTGAAATGTAAACCCAGTAAACCCTCCCTGAGCACCTGGTAGGTAAACAGCCATGCACTGTAGGCTATGACAAACCCATGCAGGTTTGAGTCCTGGAAGCCACCAGAGCTTCTGAGTCTCCAAAGGGCATCCCAAAGTGTGGTGGAGGGCAGTGGCATCTCCCAGTGCCCTGGTGATGTCCACAGTGCCACCCCAATTGCAGCGGATTGGAAGGGGCCATTGCCATTGAATCATAGAATGGCCTGGGTTGAAAAGGACCACAGTGATCATCTCGTTTCAACCCCCCTGCTGTGTGCAGGGTCACCAACCAGAAGACCAGGCTGCCCAGAGCCACATCCAGCCTGGCCTTGAATGCCTGCAGGGATGGGGCATCCACAGCCTCCTTGGGCAGCCTGTTCCAGTGCCTCACCACCCTCATGTGTCTCTTCTGTCCATTATTGTCTGTGGCTTTTATTCTGCCTAGGAGTGGGTTGAGCAAGCTGCCTGCTCTGCAGAGCCCACCTGTGGCATCTGACCTCAGAGAAGATCCCATTGGGTCATTGGTCAATAGGTCAAGTTCTGGGGAATTATTCTCTTTCAAGAAGAGTTCAGCCAGTAGTCCACAGTGTTGTTCCTGGAAGGATGGATTTCTATCTTGGAAAGAAGTGTGCCCATCTGTATCAACTCAGGGTAAGCCATAATTACAGGGCACTGAGCCCTCCCCAAACCATGGCACTGCTGCTGGGGGCACCTCAGCTGGCTGCTGCCTGGCGGATGGATCCTGCATTTTTGGCACGTGAGCAGCTCAGTGTTGGGCTGTCGGGATGAAGCATTTTGGTGCTTTCGGAGGGAGAAGCTGCCAAGAAGTGGTCTGAGCACATACACTGCTGTGCTTGTCCTGGGGAAGTGCAGATGGGCTTGGGATTGCGAGATGCAAAGCGACAGCAAGCAGCCATAGGCAAGAAGAAGCCAAATCAAGCGGAATAACACGAGCACATCTTCATCAGGTGCCATGGAAAACACAGGCTTCTGTCTCTGGCACGGCTGAGACATAGCTGGAGGAGGCGAGGCTCTGACTGCAATATCTTTTTTCTCCTCAAGTGGATTGCAAGTTTTAAGCCCTTCCCTTCTGTTAAAATCACACTATGGAAAAAAAAAAAAAGTCCTCTCAACCATATGAATCTCCAAAAAGAAAAGCATTGGCACAGCCATCAGACGGGGCTGGGGCAGATGCTCTTCATCGCAGGAGTGCTACTGAGACATGGCAAGCAGAAATCCTGCTTCACCTCCTGCTCTTAGTGCTGAGCAAGTGCTGTGCTACGGCCACTCATGTCAGTGTGGCTGGGAATGGTCCTGAGACCCCCAGGTCCCTGAGCTGCGTGCCCTGTTCTTGTCCACCTGCACAGCAGGACGCGTCAGATGGGAGCAGAAGCAATCTCCAGAGCTGAACATGGTTGTTTCCTCTTAAATACATGTTGGTTGTGTCACCAGGGAGAATTTGGGTCGAGAAAAAGAACTTACGGGAGTGAGAGGAGAGATTTAAGCAGGTGTGATGTTAGCCTGGGAAAGGACAGGTAAGAACCAGAACCAGACGAGGTCCAGATGGACAACAGGCACTGCACAAATCTGAGTGTTAACAGCAACAGCCTACCTGGCCCTGGGCAGCCAGGCAGAAAACACTGCGAGCCTCAGGAGCCTCTGCAGCTCTTACATTTAAAAGCAGTTTGCAGAAATAACCTCTTGCTTTTTGCAGATTTCAGCCAGCAAACAAAATGTCCTGTTGGCATGCAGAACTGCAGAGCTGGGCAGCAGGAAGGCACTGCAAACCAGGCTAATAGGAGCAGTGTCTGTATAGGATAGCACATGCTTTAATTTCCTGTTGTTAAAGAAGAAGTTTTATATTCTAGCTTGTATTTTTTTTGCACTTGGGATGGAGTTGGTTTAGCAGCCTGAAGGGTTTGATTGTGCTGCACGCAGCTCTGGTTTCGCTGCTGCAACACCTGCGCCCCTGCTGCTGCTCCTCTCATCGCACAGCCAGGTTCAGATTCAGCAAAGAGGGAAAGTGTTGGGGTAATTGTTAATAAATAGCAGGCTTTGGCGTGGCTGAGTGCCTCATTCAGCCCTGAACAAAGAGCTGGGGAGGTTCAGGCCCTGGTCTCTCCTGGTGGCAGCTCCTGTTGCTCGAGCTGTGTCCTGTGGGAACTGTGGATTTAGGGCATGCAGCGCTGTGATTGAGACAGAGATAGTTACCAGTGTAACTGTCTGCGTGGAGCTGCTTTCCAGGTTTAGCGACAGCTTTGTGCAGGCTTCAAAAGGAGATGATTAATAATAATGCTGTTAGCATCTAACGAGTGTTTTTCATCTGTGTACTCTTCAGACATTGACTCATCAGCATGTGACATGCTTCTGGCTAGGTGGCTTCTCCTGCATGGGACCTGGGGCAGGTCTGTCCCGTCTGGTCAGAGCTGAGGGCTGGGTCCTGCTTTGCAAGCAGCGCGTGATGGCACAACCCCATTGCTGCTCCAGGGGCCTCCGTGGGAATCCAGCACCAGCAGCTTCGGGAAATGGTCTGACTGTAGGCTTATCTGTGAAAGTGACCCGTTTCTCTTTTCTTTAGGACTCCCCACTGCTGTCCCTTCACCTCCTCGTTTTCTCCCCCTGCAGCAGCGCCCATCCGTTCCTCGCACCCACTGAGCACACTGCTGGCAAGCTCAGGTTGGAGAGCAAGGCAGCAGGTGTGTGTGCTCTGCAGCTCGTAGGGATGCTGAAGGTGTCCAAGGCTCCGTGGAGCTCCGGGGTCCCAGCTCACCCCTGGCACCGTGGTCAAGAGCCTTGGGCTGATGCTGTCCTTTTCTTCCCTTCCCCAGCTGTGCAGGAGGAGAGGCAGCGGGGGAAAGACCGCAACGAGAACGAGGTGGAGTCCACAAGTAGCGCCAATGAGGACATGCCTGTGGAGAAGATCCTGGAAGCAGAACTCGCTGTGGAGCCAAAGACAGAGACGTACATTGAGGCAAACATGGGCCTGACGCCGAGCTCGGTGAGGCACCTGTCCCTTGGTCCTTCTGTCCTGTCCCTTGGTCCTGCTGTCCCTGCACAGGGACGCAGCAGGGAGCTGGGGCTTGGTGTTGGCACGGCGGTAACCCAGCAGCCGGTCTGTATTTGGGTCAGGGCAAGGTTAGCTTGTGGGAACCGGAGCTCTGCAATGCAGCTGCTAGATGAGCTCAGGTGAAAGCCTGAGGAAAGCAAGCCCCTCTGCCCAGTGCAACTGGCAGCACTGGTGCTCTGCTGCCTGGTGGCCATAGAAAATGATGCTCATCCACAGCTGCAGAGAGGAACAGACGCTGCAAGGTGTAATTAAAAGGGCTCACGGAGATTTTGTTTTAGTTAACAGCCATTAGCGCTAAAAGCAGGAAGGCACTCCATGCTCTGAAGAGCTCCTAGTCCAATCAAGGCAGTAAACAGAGCTTTGTGGCTGAAGTGCAAAGAGATAAGAGCTGTAAAATTGGGGTGTGACTTTTTGGGTGCTGAATTACGCAGCTGGGAGGCTGTGAGAAGGGGAAAGCTATAGAAGTTGGCTCTCGAATCCCTTTCCTATTGGAAGCCTGTGTTACAGTAGGGCTTGCTGGAAGCAGCAGGGCTCTCACAGGGCCTTGTGCAAACAGGAGAGAGCTGGCAGGAGGAGAGTAAAGAGTGAGAAGCTGTCAGAGGGAGACTGTCTTGGTGCTTTTTCTTAGATAATTCCCTTATCAGCATCCTTGCTTTGAGAAAGCCTCACTGCAAAACAGCTGCCTCCAAATGTGAGAGCCAACCTATCCTCTGGAATTTGGTTCCTAGGACAGAGCCCTCAAGAAGAGCCTTATTGCAGAGCAGCACTCACAGCCCTGCAGTTAGGATGCAGAGCTGATTCCTCAGTACCCTCAGTTCCCATGGAAGCAATGTTCCTCTATCTGTAGGGCACCTCTTGGCTGTCCAACCCTCCTTTAACTTACAGCTGGAGTTCTGGAGCACACATCTGCTTCATCCGGAGCAGCAGGAACATGTGCTGAAACATCCTATTACATCTCCTACTGCTCTGCACGTGAGGCCTGGGATGCTCTCTTTAGCTTTTACCTACAAGAGTGCTTTGTGGCTTGCTAAGTGAAGTGTAAGGCATCTTGCTTAGCTGATTTCTAAGTGAAACTCTTCAGAAGCTTCTTGAGCATGGCCCATTGCTGCCCCATAGCCAGGAGCTTGGCTGGGGGGACCAGCACTGCCATGGCCAATGAAGGGCTGGAGGAGCTCTCAGGAGTGGAAATACTTGAGGGGAGTTGGAGGCAGCATTGTGCTGGCTTGAAAACAAACCCCAGAGAGCAAGGTGAAATAAATGGGTTCGTCTGGCACTGCGTCTCCTCAGCCTCTTGTAGCAAATTGGAAGCTGGTTCCTGCATAATTCAACACGCATTACTGTGAACAAGGATGTGTGTTGCATCTAAATAGAAGCAGGAGGCTTGTTGAAATGCCCTGTTATTGTCGGGCTTCTGCCGATGAGGTGACATCTGTAGCAGGTTTAGTGACTGTATGAGATCAGCAGCGTGGTGATGGTGAGGGGGGATGGAGGTGTTACCCTCCTCCAGTGCTCCACTGTGAGGCGAAGGTGCACATTCAGTCCTTAATAGATGCATGCAAGCTGTTGCCTTCAGCAGGGCAGGTTGGGTCCTTGTGTTTGTGCCCCACACCTTGGTGCATCTCTGAGCACTGCTGGAGGAGCAGCACCCAGGTGAAATTCTGCTAGGTGCTGTCATGCTTGTGGCTGTCACCTTCCTGCTGCCGTCCCTGGGTGGCTCTGGGAGCAGAGGTACCTTTGCTTTGCAGCCTGGCAGTGGTTTTATCTTCCAGCCACGGGGCTTTGGCACAGCTCTCGGAGCTGATTTAAGGGGGGGCAGTGGGGGGAATGCTTGGCTCTGTCCCAGCACCTTACTTGGCACCAGGGGAGGTGGGTGCAGTCGTGCTATGAAGCCTGTGGTGGGGAGGGGTGGCTTTGGCTCTGCCCCTGCACCCCAGCAGCCTGAGCACTGCCTTGGATGGGCTCCTGACTGCTGAAAGGCAAAGCCTGTAACTGAGAGGTTTTATCCCTATGAGCTCTTAACCGGCCTTTAGCAGCTGGTTTCAAGTCACCATTTTCTGGAAGATGCCTCCAAGCTCTGGTTTTCCAGTAGGATCAGGTGCCCTCCTGTCCTTTCGTTCTGTCACACTCTGGCACTGTGCCCTTGCTATTTACTGCAGGGGGAGATTTGCTTTCCATGCATGGGACAGTTCTGAGGCACTGCATGGCAGAGCCCTTCCTGGAGGGCTCCAGAGCCCTGGAGGCCTTTCCAGAACTCTGGCCCACAGGGGGTGATGCCTTCAGCTACCTCTCAGCATTAAAATTCTGCCAGGAAGCACTGTGGTAGTCCCAGGAACTGCAGTGTGAAGCAGAATTAGCACCAAAAGCCAAGTGCAGATTATGCTGCCTGCAGAGTAGCCGTGGTGCATTCAACCTGTGAGAGCTAGGTGCTGGCATTCCCCAGGGAATTCATACAGTCACAGAATTTGGATTGGAAAGGATGACCCTAAAGCACATCCAGCCCCTACTCATACCATGAGCTGCTTGCTCCAGACCAGGTTGCTTGTGGCCCCATCCCACCTGGCCTTGAGCATCTCCAGGGTTGGGGCATTGCTCAAGCTCTCTTGAGCAGCCAGCAGGGCTGGGGGGCCATCCCCATAATGCTCCCCCCTGACCCGCGGAGCTGAGTGCCAGCCCGTCCCCATCCATCTCTGTGAGCAACAGGTGAGAATACTTTGAAGCCGGGTGCTCCTACTCCTGCCATATGCTGGTTATTTTAAGCCTGGAGATGAGAGATGTTGGCCACTGAGACACAGAATGGTGTTTGCTGCCAGGGGACAGCAGAGCCATCCAGACAGGGGAACATATAGGGGTGGCTCTGGGCAGGATTGTAGGGCTTTTTCCTTTTCTCAAAGCAGCGTTTCTCACCTCCCTTTGGTTTGTGAGCACTTGGTCAGCTCTGCAGTCAGCAGAGGAAGGGTTCTTTCCACAATATTTTATTCTCTGACCTTTTCCCTTTCAATTCCCTGGGGCTGATGCATCCCTTATGGTGTGTCGACCTCCTGCTCCCTCCATTCAGCTGGGTAAGAGGCGTGCATTGCATGCAGAATCCCATAGTGTGCTAGGCAGGTACCTCAAAATCCACAGTATCGAGGAAATATGAGTGGAAAAGTGAGAAGTCAGCAGTGTGGGTGGCAGAAAGAAGGTGAAAAGGAGAGAAGGAAGGAGCACACCATGGGACACAGACATGTGCATATGGGGAAGCTCCTGCCTTGGCTGCACAGAACCCATGCCCCAGCCCCATGCAATGCAGAGGTGCAGCAAACGCTCCTTCTCTCAGTTTGAAACTGTTCTTTTAAGGACATAGAAGAGAAATAGTTGTACAATCAAAGCTGCTAGGTATCAGTGGAGATTGCAGGGATATGTGAAGGGGCTCATACATCCCTGTCCAGAGAGGTAAACCATATATACACACTTGTGCTGGCAGGGTCTGTCTTTGCTGGGGTTAGACGGTCTCTTCCCATTCCTAATCACAAGCCCACTTGAGCTGTTAGCAGTTCCTTTAAACAGGGATTTGGTGTGTTTAGGCTGACTGTCCTCCTTGAGAGCAGATGGTTTGTGTTACTGGGTAATATTTCAAAGGAGAGGGTTTTTCTCCTTACTGTGATGCCCTCTCCACGCTGTGGGGTGCAGTGAGGAGGTACTAGCAATGGGAATGTGCACGCTGCAGGGTCCCTGCAGATGATACCCACATAGATTGAACACAGAGCTCCCAAACTCAGGGAGCAAGCAGGCAGCAACCCCTTCCCTCTTCCTCCCACCTTCCTCCTTGCTTTCTTCAAACCTTTCCATCTCCTCTTTGCAGCCCAACGACCCGGTGACAAACATTTGCCAGGCGGCCGACAAGCAGCTCTTCACCTTGGTGGAGTGGGCCAAGAGGATCCCCCATTTCTCAGAGCTGCCCCTGGATGACCAGGTCATCCTGCTGCGAGCAGGTGAGCCCCAATGCACTGCATCCCTCAACCGTCGTGCTGGGATTTGGGTGCTGGCAACTGGAGAGCCTTTAGCTGCTTCTGAGGAATAACTTCAGATCGTTCAATTGCTAAGTAGGATTGAAAAAGCCCCAAGGGATGTGTTGCTGAATGGGATCCAGAATGTTGCACCAGCTGCCAGTGGGCTGAAAAATGGCCTGGCCTTCTGTGTGATGAATGAGATGCTCAGGAAATCAAGGGCACGATGCGCCAGCATCCTCCTGAGCTGGGACTGGAAAGACAAGGGGGTTTGGGTCTGTATGAAATGTCATAGAACTGCAATGTTTGATCATAATTAAAAGCAGACAGGGGAGAAAAATATATATCGCCTTCCCTCTCCCACCCACCAAGATGAAAATGAAGTTCTTTGGGTTTATTTTAAATTTCCTTATGCTGCAGGGGGTGTGGAGGAGCGGGGGCTCTGGGAGGTTACAGGCAGTTAACTGGGATGGAGGTGGTCTTCCAGCAAGTAAACGCAAGCCTCAGCTGCTGGCAGGTCCTGCACAAGGACTGGGGAGGGGCAGGAAATTACAAGCAGACTCAGTGAGGGTGCATTATAGGCACGAAGCTCTTCTCATAGCTCCCGTCATCAGAGAAGTGAGTACAAAGGCTTTGAGTCAATGCAGCAGTTTTGTTCCTTGAAACAGAGGGGCAGGCAAGTTGGTGGTGGGATGTGGGAAATCCCTTCCAGCGAATGACAAACTCAGTGGGAAGGATGAAATTGGGATTGGAAAGGAAAAGACCTCAGTGGTTTTAATGTTTCCATATTTTCCCCCAGATGCACTTGGAGTGAATCCTAATAGTTCCTAAGGGTGGTGAGGCGTTGGCACAGGTTGCCCAGAGAGCTGGTGGATGCCAGGGTCAGGCTGGAGGGGCTCTGAGCACCCTGTGGGTGTCCTTAGTCACTGCAGGGATTGGGACCAGATGGCCTTTCAGGGTCCCTTCCAACTCAAACCATTCTGTGATTCTGTAATTGCTGCAACTGTTTGTCAGAAGGCGGCTGAGGAAGGCTGAACTGGAGATGTTCTGACCTGATGCTGTCTCTGTGTTGGTGAGGGGAGGGTGGGGGCTGCAGACCCCATCGTGGGGTTCTGTCATGGGTTCCTGAGCACGAGGAGCTCCCGCTGGTTCTCCGCTCCCAGCATCTCTGCAGGGGCCTCAGATAACCTCCCCCAGGTCCTTTAAGCTGTGGCTTTATCTATTATTGAGCGGCGAGAGAACAGCTGCCCATGAAATATTTAAGTATTAAAACTTAGCTAAGAGCCTCAGGTGCACTCATGCATCCTCTGAGGCAAAACTAAGTGGAGCACGCATGGAGGAGCGGTGCTGGGTGGTGGCTGCAGCTTTCCTCTGCAGTCTTGAATCATTTAAAATCTTCCCTCCTTGGGCTTTTTGGAGGAGGAAACCCAACTATTTTTCAGCTGTTTTGCCTGGCTTTCCTTTGTGCCAAACCTGCTATGGTTGAGACAGCAGTAACATTTTATAGGGCTGAGAGGGGGAGCCTGGTTGGGGTTCCTTTCATAGGGCTGAGCCCACATTGCCTTTCAATGAGACACCATCTCTCCAGGTCCCCTCCAGCTTCCTGCAGACTCTCCATTCTTGGCTTTCTTGGTGTTGCAATCCCTCTGCAAGTGCCAGACCTCACCCAACCTGTAACCAAATAAACGGTCCCTTGATTGGGGTGGAAACATCCTGTGGCCACTTAAGGAACGAACAGTGAACTTTATTCCCTGGTGACAATTTCTAGTGACATCACTGCAGCTGTAGGTAAACACAGCACGCGTGGACCTTGTATTTATTGCAGGCAATGAGAAAAGGCACTTTTCTGTGGAAGGAGGGGAGGTGGAAGATGTATTTTCATGGCATTTCTAGCCCGGAAAAAGAAAAGAAAAAAAATGAAAAATTAAATAAATGGAGAATTCTGGGCCCTGCTGTACAAATCTGTGCTCTGGATGTCTGGGCTGGGTAAATCAGGCACATAGTGAATGTGAGGACTGTAGAGGAGCCATCTTACCAAAGATGCCTCTCTGGTAATAAAGGTCAAGCTGATTTCCAAGGCATGGTTGTGGCCACATGGGACGCCCATGGAACAGTGTTGCTCGTCCAGATTCTGAGCTACAGAAGCCGTGCATCTCAGCCATTGTATCCAGTGATGCCAGGGCAGTGATGCAGCTGATTCCCTCACTGTGAGGACGCGTGGCTCTGACCCATGACCTTGCTGTTGTTTTCTCTGCAGGGTGGAACGAGCTCCTCATCGCCTCCTTCTCCCACCGCTCCATAGCTGTGAAGGATGGGATCCTGCTGGCCACCGGGCTGCACGTGCACCGCAACAGCGCGCACAGCGCCGGCGTTGGGGCCATCTTTGACAGGTGGGAGGATGGAGAGAGTGGGAAATCCCAGCTCTGTCCCTGTGCTCTGTGTCCCCTGGTAGAGGATCTCCTCTGTGCATCCTAGGAGTGCGTCGTGTCGCTGCTCCTCAGTGTGCAGAGCCAGCAGCACAAAATAGCTGCACAGATCACAGCCTGTTGCAAAGCAACGCTTCTGCCACGGGGTCCGGATGCCTCCCAGTGTTATGAGGGGCTTCTCTTTATTTTCTGTTTCTAATTGGGCCGAGATGTGGATTTATTGTCCAAGTGAAAAAGCACCAGAAATACACAGTGGGTTCCACAGGCACATCCCAGCAGCTCTTCAGTCATTTGGGAAAGTGTTCTAGAGCAACAGCGTGGCTCTGGGCATCGCTCACACTGTGGCTGTTATAAAGAAAGGTTGAGGGAACTGGGCTTGTTTAGCTTAGAGAAGAGAAGGCTCTGGGGAGACCTCATTGTGGTCTTTCAGTACTTGGAGTGTATAAGCAGGAGGGGGAACGGCTGTTAAGTTAGATATTAGGAAGTTTTTCACACAGGGTGGTGAGGCACTGGAACAGGCTGCCCAAGGAGGCTGTGGATGCCCCATCCCTGCAGGCATTCAAGGCCAGGCTGGATGTGGCACTGGGCAGCCTGGTCTGCTGGTTTGTGACCCTGCACACAGCAGGGGGTTGGAACTACATCATCATTGTGGTCCTTTTCAACCCAGGCCATTCTATGATTCTGTGATACGATTCTGATTTCTCTGCTCCATCCTCATCCTGAGGCACTGACTTGGAACCAAACCACCGATGCTTCGATGCTTTCTCACTTAGCAAGGAAATTGCTCTTTGGTGCTGGGTGACATCATTTGTTTCCTGTGAGGTCATAAGTGCAAGCGCATGACTTCACTGCAGGCTCCAACAGGAAACACTGGGCAATCACTGGAAAATATTTCAAGACCGGCACCTGCAGAAGGAGCAAAGGGAGTAATAAAAATTACCAGCAGAGGAAATTGCTTTTAGATACCTGCCTTATTTTTTTATTACTTTTTTTTATTATTATTATTATTATTTTTAGGTGGCTTTCTCAGGTGCCAAATTCACACTGAGTGCACAAAGCCAGTCCTGCTGATCTCTGTTCTGTCTCACAGGAACCGCTGATGTTCCTGACAAGCAATTTTTGATACAGGAGGAAAATGAGGGTACAAACGAGCCCTCCTATGACTTTATTAAACATGTGCCTCTCTCTGGGTCTGATCTTGCTTTTTCTCCTGTTTCTTGTTAATGCTGACACCTGTGCTTCTTGTGTCCTTTGCAGAGTACTGACAGAACTCGTGTCGAAGATGCGAGACATGCAGATGGACAAGACAGAGCTGGGCTGCCTGCGAGCCATCGTCCTCTTCAACCCCGGTACACACAGCCACCTCCTCTTGTGGCTGATGC